>NC_135338.1:42712341-47712341 GCF_023851605.1 Tamandua tetradactyla
TTCATACCAAATTTTTATATTTCATTTTTTAGTAATTTGTTTGTTGTGTATATTAAGCTTTCAATTTCAGATATATATATATGCTAACAAAGGTTGCCTTGTTTCTGTATGACCTTCACATTTATCATAGGTTTCCTAATTATTCTTTTTTTTTTTTTTCTCTATCAATTTGCAGTGCTTGTTTCAAGTTTTTCTCCCAGGCCATTAATTTGTTTTTTGGCCATGTCTAATTTGTTCTTTGTTGCTTCCGATGTACTTGTTAAATATACTATCTTGCAATCAATGCATCTTTCTCTTGGGTCTGCTTTTTAAATTTCATTATGCTTTTTCATAAATAATTTTTGTCTTGTGTCATTGAAGTCAAATTCTCATAAACTTCTACTATCACAAGGATCTCTTCTGTAGAATTTATTTCTCTTCCTTCATTCATGTTTTGTTTTAAACTGGGTTTGACAAGTTGCCAGCTCATGTATTTTTCACCTTGTCTGTGCTTAATTACTGCTCAGTTCATGTTAACTATGTGTTCTCATATAGGGTGTGCGATCCTTTTGGTACTTTCTCTAGCTTATCTTGATGAACCAAAGGTATGGTTTGCGAAATAGTATTGCATCCATTTCTTCATTAGATTGTTGCTGATGAGAACATAGTCTGTTGTAATAATAATGTTTCATTTTTTTCTACATTAGACTAAGGATTGAAGGAGCAACTATTTGTGAGCAAGTCAGCTTCATATTTTCATCTTTATTCAACAGTTCAAAGTTCATAGAATTGAAGTGCAGTTATTGCTGGGATAAATTTCCCATCTTAAGAAGCAATGGGAGGAAAGTGCAAAGGCAAGATGAGTTAACTTAGTTGAAGAAAAAGGAATAATTATAATTCTATTTTTTAAATTTAAGAATGTGTCATGAGGAGGAGTATTTACAATTTATTTTGAAGAATTCTGCCAACTTTAGAAAACAATAATAAATTACAATTAAGTAGACTTTATTGTGACCATAAATGCTAATGGATTACACGTTCTGCCCATGAACTGACAAGCATGAGTTAATAAGAAAGAAATGTTGTTTGATAAAAGATATGTGGAAATCCATTTGTATATAAACATATATACATGTTAATAATGCATAATAAACTATATGATCATTATCTTGAGGAGACAGGCTTAATTATTAAAAGAAGTGACATTTATGAGCTATGTAAATTGATATCCAATTAACTTGCTGCAGCCATCTTATTAAATGCCTATTAAGTGCATTACCATTCTTTACAATTTCACGTCAATATAAATTTAACTGTACCTTCATTGCTATTGTAATCTTGAGCTAATTATGCAGCTAGATGATTTATCTTTTGCATAATTATTAAACTATAGCCTCTGTTCTTAAAAAATTGATCACTTTATAAACTCTGAAGATAAGGCCCCAAAGCTTTAATGATTTTCTAGCTTTGTTCAAATCTTGTTTTGCATCAGAATATAGATTTTGCATGGTTTGTGTTAGCTAGATAGTATCTAAAATAAAATATGAAGCACTTACATAATGCATCCCCAAAGCCATTACTAGGTCTTACAAATTATTTTCTTTCTATCATATGAAAGATATCATTTTATTCTAATAATAAAAAGATTTTCTGACAACTGAAAGGTTTCTTTAAAAGTGCGATGAAAAAAGTCTATAAGAAGATAAATAGTTTAGCTGCTTGGGTGAGAAATATTTTATTTTGCTTCATCTGACCCCTGTGTATCTAGCGTGGTAGTTGGCACTTGCCAGTATTGATGTAGTTGAAATGATTAGGGTGTTGTAGTAAAAAAAAGGGGGGGGGTCTTTAAATATCTCTCCCAAATTCTATTCTTTGGCTATAGAAACATAGCATTCCTGGCATTTTTGCCTATTTTCTCATTAGTGAAATGTGGATGCTGACATCTATTGCATATTGTTATATCGAATATTAAAACTATATGCATATATGCAAGAAAATATGTGTTACATACGTGTAAGTTTATACTCAGTAAAATACTAAATTTCCTTCCTATTCTTTCTACATTTTTGATTTTTGAAAACTACTTTGTTGATTGTATGTTCCATGAACCTACCCCAAAACAGTTTTATATATGATTACACAGATGAATGTGGACCACATGGGAATATTTTAGACTTCAAAGAGGCAAGTAAAAGTATACAGGCAAATGAAGAATAGATTGATTATTCAAACTTGGCTATATACAAGACCATTGGCTGATTTAATTTTTAGCTCATTAAATAAAATGTAAACATCTAATGGTTTATTCTATATTAATACCAAGATAACCTTTATATTAATACAAAAACTACATTTATTTATGGGCTAATTTCCATTCATTGCTGAATCGAAATTCAAATTATTAAGAGCAGGGTAGCCAGAAAATCAATTTCTAACTGTGACAACAGGCAGCCACTCCACACAGTGCTCAAATAGTTTGCTGTTCTACTCAAGATTCATACATCTTAGTGCTTTCAGCAAATGTGCCCTCTGCATCACCAAATTATTGTGAGAATCAGAATCAAGATTTCACTTAAGAGGCATAAACTTTCCTATGTGCTTTTTTAATGAAGTCCACCCAATATCATGCCCTCCCCAACATCACCTTGTTCCCTGGCCTCTCATGAGAGAACACTTCATGTGGAATGACTGATAAGTACAAATCAAACTCCCTAACTTTCCTCCCCTGTCATTGCCCAATCAATGATGCTTGCTGCCTGGTTTGACACTATTACTTGTTCCTTTGTTAATCTGTGCCTTTTTAAGTCTCCTATAAAACCTCCAATAAAGTCACTCATAAAGCCATCAGGTGTCAAAGATGATAATAAATGTCCCTGGAAATAAATTCATCCGAATGAAATAGAAGAAAACTTAAAATCCTTGCCCATGTGCTTCTAGTTAAAAATGTTTCCTCCTACTTGCCAATTATTTATAGCGGTGTTAATGATGGAATTCACACCTAAATAAATGTCTTTCTTGATGATTATTCATGAGACCCATGTGCACATTTGCACCTCAAACAGAACATTCTCTATGGTGAACTGAAATCAAGGTCCACTGGGAATTGGAGGCTTAGAATGGCTTTCCCCTGTAGTTTCACAATAGCCTGGCTGAGCTCTGGGTCTAACTAATAAGGATGGACAACTCTGACCGGCAAAGGAGATTTAAGGAGATTAGCTAAACAGTTCCAGTGTGGCGCCACAATATCAAAATTATAATTTGTACAGATGGCAACCCTTTCCAATCAACTAAGCGATGAAAATAAGGCTGTTGCTACCTTTCAGCAGACCATCAATTGGATAAAAAGCTATTGTAGCTCCCTAGCCCACACAGCATGTAGGGAGAAGGGACAAGCCTGAGTTGAAAGATGTTAGATTTTATTCTCTAGACTTTAACGGCCTTTGGTCATATTTTATTTTTTCCCTAGAGTTCTAAATTTAGTCAGGAATCTCAAGGATCAATCCCCCTTCATGGCCTCAAAAGACATCCTTGAAAAATGAAGTTTCATTTTAGTAAGGAATGCAATCATGTATTGATTACTTCTTCGTGCACTTAAATATCCATAGTTCATAAAACAGCTCTGCAGTGTAGATCTCTTTACAGTGATTTTACATGTGAGAAAACTGTTCCCTGAGACTAATCACTGAATAAGCTATTATCTATGCACCGACCTATTTGTCCCCGGGAAGGAGGTCCTATTCTTTGAGCTACACTCTTCTCCTTGTGAGCTGATTGATTGATTCATGAGTTCATCTTTCCCACATCATCACAGGCCTCATTTCTATGGACACAGATCCCTAAATCCTCACAATTTTCTTTCGTAATTATTTTAAGACCTTGTTCTAAAGAAGTCTGGATCATTTCAGTTGCTCAAAAGTTATTTCCATCTGCATTATCAAGAATATTTCTTTTGTTCTTTTTACAGTCTAACTATCTTCTAATTATCTGGTATTGAATGACTCAGCCTGGTGACTTAATTCTATTGGAAATATTGTGGAATTACGCATAAATGCAGGGGCAATTTAACCTAATCCGTTGCATCTGACCGTATATGGCATGGAGTAGTAAGGTAAACATTCCCTGTCCCAAAACCTTTAAGTTTATCAAAACCTAAGTCTTAAAAGGTTTAATGAGATGAAATGCACATATGTTGTTTTCCCTTTGTCCATACTTTCTTCTGTGTTAAGATAGAATATATACATTCTATATATGTATGACCAAAAAATCCTCAAAACTCTATATATCAAGGACTAAATATAGCAATGGTGATGGACAGCATCAGTAAGAATTTTTAACTTAAATGAGTTTTCTATTAAATATATTGTATTATTTCATTAAAAACATCCTTGATAGTACTGTTTAAAAAATAAAGTAAATAAAAATGAGTCGTTGCCTTGGAGTTGCTTAAAGCTTGCTCAATTTATGTTGTAAAATCCATTCAGATTTTCAACACAACCTTCTCTCTTACCATTAATATTTTCAAAATTCCTTATATTCATTTCAATTTTTAAACCCCCAATATTTCTCATAAATAAAAGTTTTCATTGGATAGAATTTTTGGCATGTTCCAAATGCTCAACAGTAGTGAGCATTTCTTAAACTTGTGAGAAGGCTTCTTGTCACTGTTATTTTAAGTGTTTAATTGATACAAAATATTCTGCACTACAGTTGACTCTGTTGAACTACATATAAATGCTGACATTTACTAATAGGAATGAATCACATATTTGATGTGTCTCCACCAAGTAGGGACTGATTTCTGACATTTGTGGAATCACCCAATTTTATTTTCTTCAAGCTTTTCTAAGAAATTGGTGTTGTCACCAATATCCATGGTTTCTTGTATTGCAATAACACATATGAAGTTCCTGTAGATTTTATCAAAATCATAATTCATGCTCTTGTCTACTGCAAGAAACCATCACTGACCCTTTGGAATGGCTTAGAGGAATTTACTTTATTTGGTCCAAGACTACCAACTTTCTTCTCTAAAAGTCATTTCTTGGGCTAGTTGAATGATCCAATCATTTCTGTCCTTCTTGGTTTTTCAGTATGGCACATTCTTGGCTTCTTCCTACATTTAGAGATACACAGCATAAAGGCAGTAGGTTAAATCTAGGCTGGATAATTTTATTATATAGTGAAAATGCCTGGTAAAATCTCTTCCCACACTTTTCTTATACGATAGGGAATTTTAAACAGGAGCTTCAAGCATTTTTAACTACCTTAAATTATATGCAAAAGTGCTTTTATCTATGTATATTTTTAGGGGAAAGAATTCACAGTTTTACTCAAAGTCTTAAGAGGCTTTGTAAACCAAAATAGGTCAGAGGGAACTTTTATGCAGCTGTTTAGCTATGGTGATTGCAAGTGGACGTCTACGGTCCTTTAAAATGTAATAGTGAAAACTATAAAGCTTCTGGAAGATAACATAGAAGAATATCCTTATGAATTTGGTGGGCAAATATTTCTTAAACAGAGTACTATTCATAAAGGAAAATTTTGATGAAGTTGATGTCATCAAAATTAAGAATTTCTGTTCATCAGCAGAGAGCAGTAAGAGAAAGAAAAGGTAAGATGGAGAAGGGAAGGTATTTGTGATATGTCTGAGAAAGAACTTGTGCCCAGAGTATATAAAACATCCAGACAAAGCAATAAGAAAGTGACCAACAACACAATAGGAAAATAAGCACAGGAAATTAATGAAATAATGTAAGCAAATTACAAAAAAGCACAAGAAAATTTGCTTAAAATCATTCTTCATAAGGGAAATACCACTTAAAGTCCCACTAGGGTCATGAGATACACTCAATAGAATGGTTTAAAATTAAAACTCATGCCAACATTCAGAAAAGAAATTGGCAAGACCAAAAATTGGCTAGCATGTTGAGCTAATAAAAATTATACTGTTAATGGAAATGCTAATTGTTACAAACATTTTTAAAAATCTTGTTTGCAGCAAGATATTAAAGTAAAATATATAACTTAGCATTCTATCCATATACATGAACGGAAATTCTATTCATACACAGAATGGGCATGCTAGACTACGTGTGTGCAGCAATCGCAGACGTGTTGTCCAGGTATGTGCCTCCAAAGACACAGACAAAATGTGTATAGTAGCATTATTCATAAACAGCTCCAAATTGGGTTAAAGCTTTCAACACCCATCACCAATAGATTAAATAAATAAGCTGTGTGATAGTCAAACAAGGAAATTCTGTACAGTAATGGGAACAGAAAACTACTACCACCTGTACAAACAGATGAATCACGCAGATTTAACTATAAATGAAAGAAGTGATTCACAAGGGTATATATCGGTGATATTAATACTGCTACACAACAGGAAAATTTGTCTACAAAGGTGAAAGTCAGAATGGTGATATTTAACTATAAATGAAAGAAGTGATTCACAAGGGTATATATCGGTGATATTGATCAATACTGCTACACAACAGGAAAATTTGTCTACAAAGGTGAAAGTCAGAATGGTGATAAACATTCTGTGGATAGGCAGTTACCATTAGGGGGCATGAGGCATGTTGCTAGCCTTCTGGTAATCTTAATGTAGGTGGTAGTTATATGAGTGTGTACACTTTGTAAAGTTAATCAAGCTAGTCAACTAATATTGTTGCATTTTATGGATATGGTATACTTTCATAAAATAAAGTAAAATAACATTAGCAACTAGGCACATAAAGACTACACTTAGCAAGGAGGATAGAAGATTAGCCAAGGGAAGAGCACGTTCTCAGCTTTAGGCATATTAAATCTGCCTAAAGAAGTCCTGTCAATCTATAGCTTGTAGACATTTTGAGAAAATCAAATGTGTTCAATCTGACTTTGCCATATTGTGAAAATTACTTGGAGCTCTGCAAAACAGAGTTAACTAAAATGAAATATATCTGGAAATACTTTTTGGTAAAACACACACATACATACACAAATATATTTCTTATTAGAAAACCACCTATGTTATTAAGTAGCACCTCCAAATTTGCAGTTCTTGGAGTTGCATCCTGGGGGAAATCAACTGCTGAAAGCAGCCCAATATATTTTATGCCATGATAACTAACTTAAAGATCTCCTCTTTGAGCCTTGTTTTGTTCAGATTCTTTGGCTATATCAGTGCCCACATTTTAAGAGTACAATAAAATAAATAAGATCTCTTTGGTAGTAACATAATACATCTCTAGCACATGTGTGTTTTAAAAGTCGATTCCATGGTCAAACTGCATGGTCCTTGTCCATCAGGTTTGCAAATTTGGTCATGAAGATGGATATTTAGGACTGCACAGACAGTAAATACTATGATCCAATAGCTATCCCTTATGTCACAGAGGAGAAAAGCGAGGTCCAGAGATGCTAAAAACTTGTATCGGGTCACTCAGCATAGGACATAAAACTAAGAACTAGGAACCAAGTCTCACAACTCTTGGTTTATTACTCTTTTCATTGCTCCTTGTTGCTCTTCGTAACTCCTTTCTGAGATGGGCACCACAAGGTAGAATGTTCAAAAGACTAAATGGAAGGGACCCATCCATAGGTTGTTTTCTTTGAAAAAGACTAATTCACAGAGATTTGCTTTTAGCAAGCTATGATCATAATACAAGCTAAAATTTGTGCAGTTCATCCTTGCTGATAATCACTGACCATCTCTTCTTGAAAGAGTTTCTCATAGTCAGAAGGTTTTGCTGTGACAATTTGAATGATGGTTTTCTTTCTGAAAAACATATCAACGGAAATGAAAGTAAATAGTTCATATAATTTTCTGAGTTCTGTACTGTGTATGCAGCACTTCTGTGTTAGAGGAGGTAGAAAGGACCCACATTAAATGCATTAAGTAATAGGCAATGAAGGGGTAAAGCCACTTTTTCGGTAATCACAGTTCTTTCTAAAGTCAGAGTCTCTGTAAATAAGATAATAGAGTAACTTCACATTGGTTCCTTCAGTTCCCTGGAGTTTAAAGCATATTAATGGCTATTGGATTCAGAATAAATAAACTGGATGGAAAAATCATTATGTGAATTTTATTTTCCAAATGTCAATTTGGTTTCTAAGTACTTGAATAATTTACCCTTAATTTCCAGTTTGAAGCTTCTGAGAAAAATAGTTGAAATTTGGGTCATCATTTATTTTCCCCTTATAACAATGGGATGTGAATTTAGCAGCTAAGTTTATTGAATTTGGCATAAGAAGCTGATTCAACTATTTAAAAACATGTATTTTTACATATTGAATTTCATCCATTGGTGGATAACAAACAACAAAATTTCATTGTGAAAATTAGTCGGAATGATTGAACGAATGGACCCTTTTTTGTATTGAATTCAGTGGTTTCATATTGTGTGAACTCCAGTTCTCTCTGCTAGTTTTTTTTTTTTTTTTTTCCTGTGCTAGGGTTTTAGTTTGAGAATTAGTAAGTTCAGTTGTTGGGCAGAATTTTATTTTTCCTGGGATAAAGTTTACATTTCCTTATTTTAAGTCTTCATACTCTGGACTTTTATGTCACTATGCCCCAAGAGGGAAAGATCAGAAATGGAGGATCACAAAAATAAATAGTTGAAATGTAATTATTATAGAGTAGTGCGCAAGATTAACATGTGTGAGTGCGTGTGGAGCTTAAGAGTGACTTACTGGCAAAAATGTCTTTTGTATTATTAAATATTCTCTCCATGGAAATAGAAGCAATTAATTGACAACAGTGACAAAAAGATCAACTGTGGCACATAACGATAAGAGACCAATAACTCATACTCAGTCTCAAGTATTATAAAGTGATCAAAATATTCACAGAAGTGCAAATTTCTATATTCATGAAGTAAATATTGTTTCTATTTGAGTATCTTTCTCTTGTAGTTTATTATTTTTCCTCCCACGATCTCCTTCTTTTCCACTCAGAAAATAATTCACCGTTTTCATTATGTTCTTTTTTATTTAAACTTATTTGCATGGCAAAAATTTCATAGAAAAGAAGCTGTGCAATACATACATACTGCAAGGATTTTTGCTGTGCAATAAAAAGCTCTGTTTCCTTATCCTTCCTTCCTTTCTTATTTTCCTTCTCCCTCCTGTCCTCTCTTCTTCCTTCTGTGAATTTTATAACTGTAATGTACCACATTATTATTTGAATGCTAGAAAAAATAAATCTCTATCCTTAACTTCATGTCTCAGGGATAACAGGTAATATTATTATATAGACACTTCTACAAATATGAATCCTTATAAATATTTCTAGATGCTGAATTACACTGTAAGATCTTAGAGTCTTGATTTGTTGATGATGACCTCAAGTATTTTGCCTTGTTTTGAATCTAAGATGAAGTTTGTAATGCATGTTATAATTAAGTAATATATACGTATTTGCCACACAATTCTTCCATAAATGTGGATTTAACTCATCTGTAATACTGATAATCTTGAACTGCTACTAAACTAAATATAAATGTTTATTCAAAAGGAAGATTTTCTCTATTGCTACTCTATTTATTGAGACAAGCGTCCCCTAATTATTTTCTTACTCCATCCTCTATACAGTTGTCAGATTTATTTTCTCTGAAATACAGACCTGATATATCATGTCTCTAGATGTCTCAAGTTGTTTTTAGATTGGGACAATGCAAAAATTATGTTATTTAAAAATACCCCTTCATTGTTTATATTTTTCTCTAGTGGCTCTTTCTTATCTATTAGATGTTTCTTTAAAAAGGACATTTTTAATTTTAGCAATATGAGACTCTTCAAGATTTCCTAAAACATTTGAGATTTCCTAAACATGTAAGACATTTCTGTAACACCATATTTTTCTCATAGTATTCCATTTGTGTGAAATTCAAGTAATTTCATAAAAAAACCCTAACATTTGTGCACTCCAAAAACATTCTACAGCCTCCAACTCATAAATACACTAAAATAAAAGCTCATTTTCCTATTAATGAAATGTGCTAAACCATTCATTAGATTCCAAACTCTAAATTATCTTCTCAAAGATGGTTTTCTGGCCCAACTGCCCAAGCCATTGAGATTGTATCTTTTTTTTTTTTTTGGCAGATGGTTATTAAATGATATTAATCACCACAGGATTTTGTCATGGCATAATTTGTCCTTCTGGAGGTCAAAGTATGTCTTCTTTTTTATGTTTTGGGAATAATAAGGATTTTATTGAAGGAATGAAATAGTTAATATGATTAGTGTTCATGTTTAAGATATAAGACAAAATCCTTTTACCTCTGTGTGAAGCAAGAGAATTGCTTTGCATGGGAAAATGATGAAAATTGTCAAACTAGACTGAGCTGAAAGAAAATAAAGGATAAATGGAATGATTTGGAAATTATTTAGTTCATTGAATGGAGTCTATTGGAGAACAATAAAAGAGTGACTTTCTTGTATGAGATAAAGGAGTAGGGCAATGGTGAATGTGTTGGTTACCAAGAGGTTAATGAAAAATCAAGACCTACAGTTAACCTACAGTTAAGCAGCCATAGTACAGCTGCTGACTAAATGTATCTAAGCACTCCAAATTCTTTTCACTCCACTACTCATTCTTTTAGCAAATTGCATTTTTAGCAATCAAGAATGTTCATTAGAGATCCTTAGGTGATACGAGATATTTGTGTAAATTACTGTTCACTTTAAAATGCAAGGCACTGAATTTAAAAAAAAATCTGCCTTCCCCTGTATTTTTCACTTTTCAAAATGCTTGTAGTCATTTTCTCAGAAAAAAATGGAAAATATACATTTAAGCAGAAATGAATAATACTGGAAAGAAGAAAAATAGCCACAAGGTTAAAAAGTTAGGAAAAAGCTAAAAGGAAACCAATACAGCTGCCCAGAACCATAGAAAAAAAGGCTTTTGGGGATCCATAATAAATGAACACAGGTGATTAAATTTAATTCAGTAGTTGATGGTTCCCAGGGGCAAAGCTTGCCTCTCAGTACATAAAATATATAATGCTATGTTGGCTTGAGCATCCACTGCCAGGCTGTAGGAAACACACTTAATTCTACCTTTAACCATCTTTCACATGAGAAGCAATTTATTAAAGACTTTGCCCTTCCCTTTGATAGACAACTCAGGTTGCCTGTTTTTCTTTTATCATCATTGTAATATTTTCGTCCAGAAATGGTGTTTTGGGCAATAAAATTTCCAGGGGCAAGGCAGATGGCTTTATTATTATTTTTTCATTATTTGGGCCTCTTCAATTGTTAAAGCATTTTGTCTATAAGTTAAGAATATGTGAAAATAGAAAATATATATATCATTCTTTTCTTCACCTAACAGCTTTTTTTTTTTTTAACATGGGCAGGCACCGGGAATGGAACCCAGGTTCTCTGGCATGGCAGGCTAGCATTCTTGCCTGCTGAGCCACCGTGGCCCACCGTTCACCATGGCCCAGCCCTTGTTATGTGTCAGGTTCTAGGGATGAAGGTCACAATCACAGCCTGATGTGCTCGCATCTCAGAGGGATGAGTGACATGAAAATAAGTAATTCTAATGAATAGGAGAAAATTTCTCTTCATATGGAGATTTCTGCATGATCAACCACAGAAGTGACCAGAGCCAGCAGTTTTATTTGCATTGTGTTTGTTCATTTTTATACAGACAGTTGGTAAAAAAAAAACAGAAATGTTAAGAATTTTACATTTCTTAGCCAGTTTGGAAAACTGAATCCAAAGGACATCACCAGTTACAGTTGTGGGGCGATAAGAACCTGATTGTTATGTTATGAAGAGAGAGGCAGTGCTTTCATAAGGTGGTGTTCAGAATCACATTCAGTTTCTTAGGTTTCAAATAGCATCAATGGCAAGGAACAATGAACTCCTCCCTGCTAGACGACTGAATAGTAGGTCAATCAAACATTGCAGTTATTTGCTCAACATCTGTCCATATACCTTGTCATTGGATCATCTATTATCTTCTTACTTTTAAGGCTTGGGATCAGAATTTTCAAACTAAATTGTTGGTCTATAATTAATGTTTTACAAAATGCCATTAGGGTTGCAATACATACTTGCTAATATCTTAACTTAAAATGAGTTTAAATAGTCATCTGAATGTAACCAAATGGGTATATGTTTCGAAACACTTAGATTAAAATCCTTCCTCCCCTTGTATGGTGGCCATATGATGTAGATATAGCTTAAATATTCCATGAATCTTATGAAATTTGTCAGCATGATAGGTTCATTTCACAGGGGTGAATTGTGGCTTTGAGTGTGCACAGTATCTGCTCTTGTCTATTATGGCTCTGTTTCTATATTATATATGAAATTTATTTTTAAGATTTACTTTAACAATGTATACTCCTGTAGATTTATGGTTTTTAAAAGTTATTGCATCAAATCTTTAGAAATCATCTCAGTCCCTTAATTTTAAGCACTGCTATCAAGTCTTCTTTAATTTCTCATTCAAGTGTCTCTACAGAGAAATAGATTACTTTTTTTTTATTTAGGCATATATTTATCATATTGGTCTAGAATTTTAGCTCAATACTTTCCTGCATTGCAGTTGTGTAGCTTAGTTGTGCGCCTCATAAAATATCTTCCCTATTTCTACCATCATGACAGGATAAAGAGAAGAAGATAAATGTCTGTAAAAATGCTTCAACATTTTATCCTAAAATCTTTCCTGTCAACTCTTTCTTTCCTTGATACCTCTATTAGTTTCACCATCCATTTTGAGATTTAGAAAGGAAGAATACTGATATACTTTTTTTTTTGCATGGGCAGTCACTGGGAATTAAACCCGACGTGGCAGGCGAGAGCTCTGCCTGTGGAGCCACCATGGCCCGTCCGATATGATTTTGATAAAGAAAAAGTAAAATGGAACTAACCATTGAGTGTTGAATGGAACAACTTCTCTCCATGGAAAGAACCCAATATAGAAGGAATTTAAAGTCTGAGGAATGAGGTTGAAGGGAGAAAATGCTGCATTGTCCCTGTAGAATGATTTTCACTATGGTGTGTCTGGGGATATAGAAATTTCCAGCAAATGGCCACCTTATTACTTACACAACATAAAGGGTCCAAAAGAGCAGAGGGAGATCCCATCATGGCTGATCTCCCAGGGAGGCCAACTCCTTGAGTCAGACTTGGTGGTTGGCAGCGCTGCACACCCCACTTTGTGATGAGAAGAGAGACATCTGTGTTTCTCCAAAGGTAAGTATGGATACACCCCAGGAGAAGGAGCGCTACCACTGAGAGTTCCCACCCTGATAAGCAGCTGGGACTGTTTTGTTCTCAGTTTCTGGGTTTAAGGTATGGTCAAGTCTTTTCATTAGACCGAACATCTCCCTGGCACTGTGAAATGAAAACATCTGCGCACAACAGAAAAGGGAGGGGGTGTAGATGAGAGCTAGGAGATGGCCGCTAAGTGTGTGTGTGTGTGTGTGTGTGAGAGAGAGCGAGAGAGAGAGAGAGAGAGAGAGAGAGACTTTCCAAGCTGTCTCTGTCCGATATTAGGAAAGCAGTCTCCGAGTTGCTGATTGCCTAGTGACATCTTGGCTTTTTTGTAGGGAAGCACTGAGCTGTTGAGTGGTGATCTGCTGTATACATGGGGTGCCCTCTTTGGGATTGTAGCATCCAGCTGTCCAAATCAAGATGTGCTGCACGGTCAGTTCTGCACTGCTGAGAGCAGGATGGGAGGACAGGTCAGGGCTCATTTCTCTGTTTCATATGAAGTGAAGGAAGTCAAATACTTAATTAACTAGATAATTCTCTGTGTGGCTCATAACACTTTCATTCTGTGAGCAAATAAAGTGATTGATATAAATAACTATATGCATTTGGGGAAAATGACTAATTTTAATATCAACTATCTTAACTCAAATGTAAAGCAATCAAACTTGAGTTTATTTAAGCTATTTTAGCACGTATCTCTTTACAGCTATACTCTTAGGTATGAAAGAAATGATATATTTATCTTACTCTTATTTTCCTTGAAATTAAATTAAAGCATCCTTAGAACCTTTCTGCAAGGGTACATTTTCAACTTTGCCACCATCCACATTTTGAGCAAGGAAATTTTTGTCAGGATGACTGTCCTGTTCATTTTAGAATGTTCAGCAGCATCTCTGGCATCTACCCACTAGGTGCCAGTTTCAGGATCTCACAGACCTCACAGCTCTGAAAAACTAAAATGTCTCCCGACATTGCCAAAAATCTCCTGGAGGTCAAAATCACTTCTGGTTGATAATAACTGTTCTAGATTGCTATGCTGGTTTTAAACAGTTATGTACCCCAGAAAAGCCATGTTCTTCTACTCAGTCTTTTGAGGGCAAACCTATTGTTGAGTGAGACCGTTTGATTAGGTTGTTTCCATGGAGATGTGGCCCCACCCATTCAAGGTGGCTCTTAATCCACTTACTGGAGTCCTATAAGAGAACGACATTTTTGGAGACAATATAGACGTTTGGAGATGCAGACTTAAACACCCCAGGCAATCCTAAACTATGAGATGAAACCCCGAGTTTGCCCCAGAGAAGATAAGTAAGGACCCACAGATGCTTAGAGAGAGAAAGTCACTGTGATCAGAAGCTGAAAGCAAGGTACCAGGAGCAAGGACTAGCAGATGTGAGCCACATGCCTTCGCAGTTGACATAAGTGTCCTATATGCAGGCAGACTTCCTTCAGAATCCAATCATCATCTTGTTGATGCCTTATTTGAAACACTTTCACAGCCTCAGAACTGTAAACTTGTAACTTAATAAATCCCCTTGGTAAAAGCAAATCCATTTAGAGTATATTGCATTCTGGCAGCTTTAAAGAACCAACACAACTACCAATGCCAATTTTCTTTCATTGTTTGATATCCCCCTTATCTGGTATAGGGTTGTACAAAGGTCTCCAAAACTCTTAAGAGTTACCCATTTAGGGAGATATCTGTGGTTTTCATTGAGATACATGTTCCTTTTAAAGCTCAGTGACGTAGCTTTTGGTTCATGCTGGTGAAAGAGCAAGCCCTGCTGAACACCCTATGTCTAGGCTCAGTCTCTCCAGTCTTACTCCATGATTCTCTGCCCCACTCTGAGTCCTATAGGTCTCTGCCAGTGAGTAGAAATGAGTATTTTAGATGAGAAGGCTGCCAACACCTTCATCTGGGAAAACTTGTCTTTCCCCTTCTTCCAGGCTTCAGACAACTGTCCTTCTTTTCTTCCCTTTTCCTGAACGGTTTGCTTGCTTGATATTGGCAATCAGCTTGCATTTGAAAATAAGGCATGGGGAAGTTAGAAGCAAGTATCTTCTTCTTGTAAAGTGCTAGAGTACTTGGAGCAATATGCAGAAGCAAATATATGCTTTATACACACATACACACATACACAAATTGTACGATTTGAAGCAGGAGTTGACGTCTGTGACTCAAAAGACCATATGTGGTCATGAGAAAATCGATGGTTTCATGAAATGATTAGTGACTCAATCTCTATCCTTATATACACTCCTGTCCCCTTGTGCCGTAATGGGTTTTACAAAGATAAAGTTTCTACAACAGTTCTTTGGGCAATCTGAAGATGGTGGAACCCTGAATCTAATTAAAAGTTGTAATTTTTTAAAAGGTGTGCAGAGGATATTGAAAACTCTGTTGTGACTGATGCAACAAAGAATGCTGCCTGATCTCTAGTTACCACTAAATAAATATATTTATATCTGTTTCCTTGAGTAAGAAAATATTATGTTTTCTTAAATTAATCAGGCTTCATTAGCTACCAGAAAGGGCTAGCAAAACGATAGAGCCAGGTAAGTAAGCTCAGAGTGACGTGGAAGAATTATCCTCAGCAATTTACTTAACATTTATGCATGCCTCTGCTCAAATCACTCTCTGGATCATTAGACTGAATCCTGACCCAGATATTCAGTCTGTGTCTAATTGCCATCCTAACTACCAGTGGCCTGATCTGTAAAAATTCACCTAATACCAGCACTAGTTTAGCTTATATCTGGGTTCAGCTCAGATCTTCTAAATACCTCACAGTCAATATAACCTTTGCCTGACCCCAGCCCCAACCAAAGGCCCATACTAGTCCTTTTTCAGGCTGCAAGACAATGAGTTCGGGAGAACAGAATGCTTCTGTTAGAAGATACCTTGGGAACAAGATGTATTTTTAACTTCACTCATAGATTTTTCACACCATTGTTTTTTGGGCTTAAAATATGGGAGTTCATTAGCCTGTTTTTAAAACCTTTTTATTGACAAATCTTCACACACATGCAGTCCATATATGGTGTACAATCAATGCCTCACAATTTCATCACATAGTTGTGGATTCATCACCATGATCATTTTTAGAGCACATACATCACTTCAGAAAAAGAAATTAAAAGAAAAAAGAAAAACTTATATATCCCATGCCCCTTACCCTTCCGTCTCACTGACTACTATCCAATTTATTTTACCCTTTATCCCCCTTATTATTTATTTATTAATTAACCTTGTTTTTTTTTTTTACATATCTGTCAATATCTTGGATAAAAGGAGCATCAGCACAAGGTTTTTACAGTCAACAGTCATGTTGTAAAAATTACATTGTTATGCAGTCATCTTCAAGAAGTTTCAGACACTTCCCTCTAGGCACGCCAATAAACCATAAACCAAAAATAGATAACTATATAATACATAAGAATAACCTCCAGAATAACCTCTCGACTCTTTGAAATCTCTCAGCCACTGAAATTTTATTTTGTCTCATAGAGAAATGAGAGAAATGAGAGAGAACTTCTGCCTTTTGGTCAAGAAGACTATCTCAATCTCATGATGCTGGTCTTGGCTGAACATGGGAGTTCTGTCCTACATTGCCAGGAAGATCTGTAACCCTGAGAGTCATGTTCCATGTAGAGGGGAGGGCAGTTCACTCACCTGCCAAATTGGCTTAGAGAGAGAGGCCACATCTAAGCAACAAAAGAGGTTCTCTAGGGGTGATGAGCATACTTAGCCTATCATTTGCAAGAATAAGTTTCATAGGTATGAACCCCAAGATCAAGGGCTCAGCCTATTGATTTGTTTGTTTGCACTGCTTATGAGAATATCAGGAACTCTCTAAATGGAGAAGTTTAATATTTCCTCTTTTCTCCCCACTCACAAGGGGACTTTTCCACACCTTATTTTATCAACAAATCATTTTTGTATTTTTCATCAAGAGACTATAGTCATCTTGTGAATTTAGCTCTAAAGAATACTGTTCCAGAGGTATCCATTCATACTGATGAAAACCTACACAGTTCTTTGCTCCCTTTGATGAATTTTGGATTTTCACAGCTGCACGTTACCTTTATATCTGCCTTTTGCCAACTTGTGCTTTTATTTTATCACACAAGCCAGTCGTTAAGTTGACTCCATTAATTCTATATATTTAATAATATCTAGTCTGTTTATTTTCTTCCGAATAAGAGATTTAACTTGGAGCAGGTTCTACCTTACTGGCCACATACCTACAGTATCTTTTTTTTTTTGGTTAATCATTAGCATTTCCCTCTGTCACTTCTATCCACCCTAGAGACAGGAGACATTGCAGGCAATTAGTGCTCAACTCCTTAATCACTTTGACTTTAATAATGGTTGACCAGGAAAGGTTCCATTAAATTACAAGTAAATATGAATGTGCTTTCTGAAGCTAATGAGTCAGTTGTGTCTCAAGAGAAGAAAAGGAAAATGTTGCTGGTTTTGTGAAAAAAAATGTTCAGCAGTTTCAGCACTCCTTGTTTGTGGATCAGCTAGAATTAGCTAAAATGTACTCGTTTGGGGGATATTTCAGAATTCAAGTGTTTTTGTACGTCTGGTTTGAATGGGATCAGCCACTTGGGAATGTCTGAGCATCATAGCCTCTCAACTGCACTAATTTATTTTGGAATATTATATGTGATTGAAGCCAAGTCAATGAAAGCCAACCCTGGGAATTTTATTGGGAACTAGTTGGAAAGAAATATTCTCTTTAGCTGGTGTTGTTCAATTGATAGAACATAGGTAGCAGGCTTACTGCTTGAATCCATTCTATTTGAGAGACTGCGACAAGATAAAGTCACTGTAGAGAGAAGGACAAAGCTAAAATTTTTAAAGAGACCAAGTTTTAAAGATACTGTTTGAGCCTCTATATCAAGCTTAACTCACTAGCGCTAACTCTTGGACTGCTTCATTTTCATTTTGACTCATGCTAGTGTAGCGTTTTATTACTTGCAAATAAAAGTGTTCTGCAATACAGATTCTAATGTATTCAACTTGGGATAAAGCCATCCTCTTGAAATACAAAGCAACCCAACAGTGAGGCAAAACTTAAAAGACATGGAAACCTACTAATGCTTACATGTAAAAGCACCTTCTCAAGGAGTTTCTTTACCACTCATGTCAGAGTTCTTCAACTATTATCTATCAATTTATTAATGTTATTATATAATCTAAGTTTTGAATAATCAAGGACTGATATATTTTAAGCTCTCCTTTTTTGTCTGAAAGTTATTGTGGCACGTATTATATTAGAAAGTTGAACTTTTTAAATTAATAATGTGATAAAATGGATAGGCAACATGAGTTATCTCATTAAAAAGTTTATTTTAAATGTGTTTTTAAGCAGAAAGCATCCATATAACTGATAGTTATTTTATAAAAGTCAAAATATCAAAATTAGATATTTTGAAGTATTATGTCAAGGTTAGGCTGCTACATTTAATTTCTGCTTGTTTATCTTTGCATTAGTTTGCCATCACCCTAAATATATTATTAAAGTTTTTTCGTAGTTGGATTTTTCTAGTGAAATAATGTTAATGTCAACAGGCCAGTGAGATTCCCCTTATTACCTACCACATGCCTCCAAAGCCATTAAAACATGTGCTGCTGAAAATATTAATTTGCTATACTTTACATTGTCATCTTATGAAGGAAAATACCCATTGTCACTCAAGCATGTACAATCTGCTCTGTTATTTCAGAGGCAAACTTTCAAATCTTCCTTGTCTTCATTGACCACGACCATATATATACATATATAAAGGCCCTTGTCCATGGATTATCTCTGATTATAAAGAACATGTAGACCAAATAACAGAGCTAGTTAGCACAAGTCATGAAATGTGAGAGAAATATTTTACAGTAAGTAATGTATGCTGGAGTATCCTTTAGGAGATGCAGTACTTAAACAAAATTAGCAATTTAAAGAAAATCCCAAAGATGCAGGGCATACATTGATCGAATTATAGAAAGCTAGGCAAAGCCACAGAAAGATGACAGAAGGGTTTCACACACATACACACATCACACCACAAAGGAACAAATACCATATTTCTTCTATTTCCTCCCTTAAACTCCACCTTTGTTCTTACTCTCTTTTGGTCTCATCATGCACTACTATGCTGAAATGTAAGTGATATTCCTACTGTAACTGAGGTTTCATAAAGAAAATCATTGGAATAACATTTTCTTGAACAATGGGTGAAAAGCACCTAACCAGAAAGAGACAGTTCATCAAGGAATATGAGTGCCATCGTCATCGTCATCCTTATCATCCTCATTATCATCGTCATCACCATCATCATCAATTACCATCAGACATCCTGCTCAATGAATATGTATTTAGCTACAAGACAAATGTCAAATGCTCCAGGTTGTTGTTAGGTAATAAAAATACAAGAAGGAAAGCGGAGTTCAGAACCATTCTTTAATATTAATTTTAGTTAATATTACCCACTCAGAAAATAGAATAGTGGACATCATGGACTGAGGCTTTGTTAGCCACTAAGAAGGAAGCATTTATGAAATTTCTTTCATTTTTATCTTTTGTCAGATTCATGCTCATCAACATAATAATTTTCCAATTGTTATACAAAAAGACTTTTTCCCTTTCTAACAGTCAAAGCATACAAAGTAAACATGATTAGGCTCTCAGATATCAAACAGACTAATAATGTTGAAAATGTTTGACAGAACATAAACTCTCAAACACTCCTGGAAGGAATATATATATATATATATATATATATATAGTACCTTTTCTGGAGAGTGATTTGAAGTATTTGTTAAATTTAAAACAAGCCAACTCATGAATCCAATGAGTCTAATTCTAGAAAAATACAAGAGTGTAATGCATATGAACAAGAATTTGATCAGAGCATTGTCTGTGACTGAAAAAAGAAAGGAAACAAAGTGATCTCCATGTTGCTAATTGCAGTGAACATCATTCAGTCTTCATAATATCTGACCCCTTGGCAATGTTTGACTGTTATCACCACTTTCTTGAAAGTCTTAATCTAATTGTGTGTTATTCCATTTTCTTCTTTAGTTGTTGCTTTTATCTCCTTTTCAGGATTATCTTCATCAAGTTGAGAGGCTCAGAAGCCAGATTTGAGAGTGCTACCACTCTTTTGCTTTTGGGAATTGAATCATATATCCCACACAAGACGTGTTCAAGTCATAATCTGAATTCTTGTGTAAACCCAATTGTAAATGGAACCTTCAAAAATAGTATTAGTTAAGGTGTGAACTCATGTCTGAATAGGATCTTTGGTTTGGTTTTTGTTTTTTAAAATTTTTATTGACATCTTCACACACATATAGTCAATACATTGTGTACAATCAATGACTCACAATATCGTCACATGGTTGTGTATTCATCACCATGACCGTTTTAGAGCATTTGAATCACTCCAGAAAAAGAAATTAAAAGAAAAATGAAAAACTCATACATCACACAGCCTTTACTCCTCCCTGTCATTGACCACTAGTATTTCAATCTACCCAATTTATTTTACCCCTTATTTCCTTATTATATATTAATTTTTTATCCATATATTTTTTATTTGTCAATACCTTAGAAAAGAAGAGCATCAGACACAAGGTTTTCACAATCACACAGTCACTTTGTAATAGCTGTATCATTATACAATTGTCTTCAAGAATCGGGTCTACTGGAACACAGCTCAACAGTTTCAGGAACTTCCCTACAGCCACTCCAATACACCATAAACTAAGAAAGGATATCTATACAATGACTGAGAATAACTTTCAGGATAACCTCTCAACTTTGTTTGAAATTCTCAGCCGCTGAAACTTGGTCAAGAAGTCTTTCTGAATCCTTTGACGCTAAATCTTGGCTCATCTTGAGATTTCTGCCCCATGTTGCCAGGGAGATTTACACCCTTAGGAGTCATGTCTCACATAAGGCAGTGGGAAGTGAGGTCACCTGCCAAGTTGGCTTAGAGAGAGAGGCCACATCTGAGTAACAAAAGAGGTTCTCTGGGGGTGACTCTTAGGCATAATTATAAGTAGGCTTAGCCTACCCTTTGCAGGAATAAGTGTAAATAGGATCTTTAAGATCTATTAAATGAGGTCAGATTGAATCAGGATGGGTCTTTGTTTGAAATGTAATTTTATTGAGATATGTTCACACACCACACAATCCATCCACAATCAGTGGTTCACAGTATTATCACATAGTTGTGCATTCATCATCATGATCATTTTTGGAACAATTGCATTACTCCAGAAAAAAAAAATAACAAGAAAAAAGAAAAGCTCAAATATGCTAGTATTGGGCTCTACCCAGTTTTAAAACTTACATTAGGGGTAGGTTAACTAAGATAGTGTAGTATGGTCAAAGATAGATACATATATATCAGTGAAACAGAACAAAATATCCATCAGTAGATCCACGTAAATACAAGAAACCGATTTTTTTTTGGGGGGGGGCTGTATAGTTATATAATCATTATCAAAGATCAGGGCTACTGGATTACAGTTCAACAGATTCAGATATTTTCTTCTGGCTAGTCTAAAACACTAGACACTAAAAAGAAATATCTATATCATTCTAGTTTGCTAGCTGCCAGAATGCAATATACCAGAAACAGAATGGCTTCTAAAAAGGGGAATTTAATATGTTGCTAGTTTACAGCTCTAAGGCTGAGAAAATGTTCCAATTAAAACAAGTCTATAGAAATGTCCAATCTAAGGCATCCATGAATACCAAACATACCTTGGTTCAAGAAGGCTGATGAAGTTCAGGGTTTCTCTCTCAAGTGAGAAGACACATGGCGAACATGGCGTCATCTACTGCTTTCTCTCCTGGCTTCCAGTTTCATGAAGCTCCCCGGGGGGCATTTTCCTTCTTCATCTTCAAAGGTTTCGGGCTCATGGGCTATCTGCTTTCTGGTGCTGCAGCATTCTCTGCTCTCTCCAAATCTCTCTCATTCTCCAAAATGTTTCCTCTTTTATATTACTTCAGAAACTAATCAAGATCCACCCAAATGGGTGGAGACATATCTCCCCTAATCCAGTTTAACAACCATTCTTGATTGGGTTACATCTCCAGGGAGATGATCTAATTACATACAGTATTGAATAGGGATTTTTCTGCCTTTACTAAATGGGATTTTGACCAAAACATGGCTTTCCAAGGGTACATACATCCTTTCAAACCAGCACATATGTAATGATTCAGTAGCCACAGTCATTTGTTAAATCCTAATTTCTCAGTTACACCTCTTCCCTCTCATTTGATCTTTCTCTGAATCTTCAGGGATATCTGGGCAATGACCATTTTAAATTCTTCATGCTGGAAGGAGTGTTGACCTTATCACTTATTGAGTGATGTTCTTGGAGAAACTGGTATCTCTGTGTTTCAGGGCCTATCTGTCATCGGATCAATCCAGAGACCATAGGTTCCTGAAAAAATAAACTTATTAAAAGAAACCTTTATAGAGTATACGATAGAACTTAGAGAACTCTGTAGGGTTTTAAAGAATACTGTGGTTGGGGCTTGGTAGTTTGGAGTATCTAGCTAAAGCTTGCATAATAATAACCTCCAGAATGATCTCCTGACTCTATTTGGAATCTTTTTGTCACTGAAATTTTATTTTGTTCCATTTCTTTTCCACTTTTCATCAAGAAGGCTTTCTTTATCCCACAGTGCCAGGACCAGGCTCATCCCTGAGAGTCATGTTCCACATTGCCAGGGAGACCTACACCTGGGATTCATGCCCCACATAGGAGAATAGGTAGTAAGTTTATTTGTAGAGTTGGCTTAAAGAGAGAGGCCAAATGTGAGTAACAAAAGAGGCTTCCTGGGGGTGACTGATAGGCATAATTACAAGCAGGCTTAGCTTCACCATTCCAGAAATTGAGGGTTTGACTTTTTCAATTGGGAGTTCCTATTGCTTGAGAGAGTATCAGGAATCCCCCAGGTGGGGAAGTTTAATATTTCCACATTTTTTCCACCACTCTGATATATCTTGACATTAAAAACAATAGTAGAAGAGTGCAAGGGTAGTTCAGTGGTAGAATTTTCACTTGCCACGTGGGAGACCCAGGGTTGATTTCCAGCCCATGTACTTCCAAAAAATAAGAATAGTAGAGTATGTGTTTACTAAGCCAGGTACTGCTATACACATTAATGATGAAGAAACTGAGCCACATATGGACAAGCATGTCTCCCCCAAAACCATATAGATAGCGTGTTAGTTTGTCAGGGCTGCGATGACAAATAGCATGGGTTAGCTTAAACAATGGCAATTTACTCACTGTGCTGGCGGTTTGGAGCTAAATGTTCCCCAGAAAAAAACAGGTTCTTAAAGTGAATCCATTTCTATTCATATAAACCCATTGTAAATAGGACTTTTTAATGATAATTCTTCAGTTAAAGAATGATCCGCCTCATTTAGGGTGGGTCTTGACCGTATTACTGAATTCCTTTATAAACAGAATGAATACAGAGATAGAGGGAAAAAGCCACTGAAACTAGAAGCTGACATCAACAAACATGGGAAAAGAAGGGAGAAACCAGGAGATGCCACCATGTGCCTTGCCGTATAGCAGAGGAGCCAAGGATCACTGGCACAGGCTCTCTCTAGCCTTGTTCTGGGTGCCAGCTTTCTCAGGTTCTCTGATGATCTCTGCACTTCAGATATCAATTCCATAGCACCTGTTAATAACTTCCTGTTCTCCAACTCATCCCATAAAACACACACAGTACACAGTCAATAATTTTTGAGAAAATGTGTGTGCACATGTACATGGCAAATGTTTTATAAGAATTTACTCTAAAATATTAGAAGTTATTAATGGAGTTGACTTATTGACTATTTTAAATTGGTGCTACAAGCCTTCAACATGTTTGATCTGCTTTATGAATATAAATTACCTTTACAATTATTTACATACCAAATTTATTTCAAAATTTATAATGAAGCCCAAACATATACTAAAGCTTCAAAAATGTTTTTAATATTTGTGAATTGGCAATAATTGGATATTTGATCTGGTTCTATTATAGTTATGTATATTACCCAGATATTGAGTTCAACCCTATGCCTATAATAAAAAAATATTAATACTATGTTAATGTTGATTAGCCATACAAATGCAAGTCATTCTTAAAAAAAAAAATATTTTCCCTATAATCAGGACAGGGCACACATTTGATGTTAATTTGTTTATATTGCTATCATAATCAAATATCGACTGCCAATGAACTCAATTCACGTTATCTTATAGTTTTACAAACTTTAACAAGTTGATATGGTTGGAATTTCAATTTTCTAGTGGTTTTACGTAACCATATGGGATTTAATTTAGAAGACATTATGAGTACTATTCAGCACAGAAAGCTTAAAAATTGATCTGGTAGAGATGCAATCATATCATATTAGATTCAACAAAGTTTTCTGGCTATTAAAAACTCCTCCTTTATGTTACTAAATGATGTAAGGGCACATAACTTCTCTAACTTCTCTCATTATGGAGTAATATGAGAAACAGAAAATTCTTATAGAGCTTTTTTAAAAGATGAGAGAGAGGAGAGGAAGCTACAATTTTAATTCCTCATTTTTTGTCAGTCTTATTTTATATCCATGGTAGAAAATCACAGCACAAGCAAAAAATAATTTAGTTGCTTGATATAATGAGAAAGAACTAATGGTGTTAAAACAATGAAAGCTGATGGATTCCTGACATATCTGGCATATACTTATTTATAAAACATTTACGTTTGAAAGAGTAATACATTCTGACTACCTTATATTATGCCCAATATACTGACGTCTTTCTTATCACACACACACACACACACACACACACACACACACACAGAACACATACATAGAACAGTCTAACTTTTCATTTAGTCCTGTGCTTAGATTCCATTTATCAAGTGACTCCAATGTGCCAGGCACTGAGCTCTTTCTGGGGATGCCATGGGGACCCCGCTGCACATAGAGGTTATAGATTAGTGATTAGCATTTGCATAAACAATATTTTATGGAATCGTTATGAGAATCCTATCAGCTAGTTTTTTCCCTATTCTACAGATGAATAACTAGTGCACTTCAACTATGAAATAGCAGTAATCTTCTGACTCAAATCCTTTTAAAGATACAGAATTTGGGGTTCATATTTGACCTGCTGATTAATCCTCACCTATATATGATTAGCTTAAGGAGAAGCTCATTTTTAAGGCCTACCTTTTGTTCTGTTGGTCCAGTTCTTTTAGTTCTCTGTATAGGAAACATTTTGATCTGTGTGTCCAGAAAATGTTATTTACTTTTATTTATTAATTTATTCATTTTTTAATTCCAATTTTATTAAGCACTTGCATAGGACAGATTCCACTGCAAGATAAAAGAAAAAGTTAGTTCTTTGAGTTCAGAAGCTTCCTATGAAGAAAATGGAGAGGCAAAATTAAACAGACATGACCCAGATGTCAGTAAAGATCACCCTGCTCCTAAAATCTAAACTGAGATGGAATCTGTTTAAACTGTATAGCTGACAATTGTGGTTTCATTGTTTGCTTGTTTGTTTAGTTGGTTAGTTTATTGGTTGGTTGGTGGGTGGGTTTGGCTTTTTTTTAACATACAGCTCAGGTCTGGCCAATGAGAACATTTCATTCTTAAACATCTTTTCTGGTTCAGGGATAGGTGGGTTCAATTAAACCAAAGTGATTCAATGAAACTTCTCTAAATGGAAGAGGAAGAATAAATACTCTATTTTGTCTTTTTAAAACATCAAAAATGGAAAAAAAAGAAATGCCCTAGCCATTTTAACACCTTGTCAGTGGAGCCAATTCTGAAGAAATGGACAGAAAGAAATAGTGTTCTGGTGACATTTTTTTTGACTCCTGAAACTAGACATGCTGAGGTCAGACAATACATGATTTTCAAAGTATTAACTGAAGTCAGTTTCTTCATCTTTATTTTCTAAAATTGCCTTTATGGTACTCTCTAACCCCTTTAATTCAGACAAGTTTTAAACAGTGGACTTTCAATGACATATAGGATTGTTATCAAGACAGGATATGTGATGTCAAAGCTACTAGAGTCCAGATGCTGGGAAATGGCTGTGATTGATGATTTTTTCTGTGGTTCTGTGCAAAAAATCTTCATTTCCATAGTGTTGCCATTGTTTCTATATTTATCTTGTGAGAAATATTAGTGATAATTATTTGAGTTTCTGGATCATTTTGAATTCGGGAAGGCTAATTATCAAACCATCTAACACCTAGAAACTCTTTTCTTCCCCACCTCTATCAGTCTATCTTTTCCCCCCAATTTTAAAAGTCCAAAGCTTTTATACATTCCACCCTACAAAAATCTCCTGTTTTAGTTTGCCAAATGTGCTATGAAAAATGCTACATAATGGGTTGGCTTAACCGCAGGAGTTTATTATATCACAGTTTTGGAGGCTAGAAGTCCGAAAGCAAGGTCTTGACAGGCCAAGTTATCCTCAGATTCTGTAGTAGTCTGGAGTTCTTTCCTCTCTCTCAGTCATGTGAGCTCTCCTTCTGGAGTCTTTTTCTCCTGCTCAGTTGTCTGTGTCTCTCTTTAGCTTTCCTCTCTCTTATGAAGTATCCAAGCATATGGATTAAAGCTCATCCTGATTCAATTTGTTCTCCTCTAAATAGACTCTTATGAGACCCTATTCACAAGTGAGTCTACACCTTAACTAATAACATCTTCAAAGGTCTTATTTAAAAACAAGACCCTCTATTTGTAGACAAATGAAGATTTAGGGATTCACGTTAAATCTTGAGAATGTCTTTATGATGGCATGATTCAATCTTCAACACGTCCTGTTTGAACAGCATCCTGGGGCAACTTTCACTTTATTGAAAAATTCACATTGCCCCTACTATAGGGAAGTTGCTGAGGGAAAATAGCTGTTTCATTTGAAAGGGTAAGACTTAAAGTATTACATCACTTATAAAAATGTTCTATTTCCTGTAACAATAGTTATGTACATGCACTTTTGTTTAAGCCAAAGCAATGGAGTTTCAATAGTAGCACTCATTTGACAGGTCACATAGAAGAGTACATTTTGGGGACGGACTCTTTTTGCTGATGACTCAAAAATCATAACTATGGAGCAGAAAAGGTCAGAAGCCAGTTTACAGATGCATCAGCATAGCATTAATATTTGCCCCTGTGAGGTCAGCCCAGTGCAAACCAAATGTTTACATCCATCGTCTATGCTCATCCAAATCAGATGAAGGGATCTACATTGTTTTCCCCCACATTCTATTTTTTGTCCATTCATCTTGAGAATAATGCCTGCATTTTGATGGTATTCCTCACTTCCCTTTCTTCTCTAACGAGTTTAAGTTCTAAATAGATCACCTCTTTATCATTGAAAGATATTGGAAAAGAAGAGAAAATTTCATGTTTGTTTGAACTCTCATTGTGATAAAACATTTATAGAAATTATTTTCTTAGCTTTCCAATTTATTTGTATGTTCAACATATATTCATTGAGTTTCTATGATGTGGCAAATGGGTGAGGCACTATTCAATATCATCAGGATGTAACTAAAACAAGAGAAAGTTCATACCCTTTGCACAAACCTTCTACAGGAGAAATTAGAAAATATAACACAAAGTATTTAATATACATGATATTTCTACATACATAACTCGCATTATAAAATGACTAAGTTACTGTAAGAAAAATCTTCTTTCTGTATTTATTTACTAAGAATATATTTGCTGAATTATAATACTCAAAGATCTGTTCCATGCTGATAGGTTGAGAATGGGTTCCTTGAATCTCTTTTGTCTAACATATGTCCTAGAATTTAGTAGGTATTCAACTAATCTTTTAGGAAATACATTTTCTTCAAATTTCAAGAAATGGAAAAAATGTTATTTTGCTTTGCTTGTTGAAGGACTCATTCTTTCAACAAATACTGAGCATGGTATGTTCATTTATTAAGTCATTCATCCAACAAAAATCAGAGAACCTATATTCAGGGAAAAATAAATGATTACCTGCTTTGAATATTGCTGAGAAGCTGATAATACTGAAGATAAAAATGTGCCCATTACAGATGATAGCTTTAGGGCTGATTTTGAACGTCACAAGAACAAATTCAGTAGTCTTATGGAGACAGAGACAGCATTTGAATGCAATGTTTTGAATAAGATTAATAAATCGTTACACATTAATCAGATTGGTAAAACTATAAGGAATGAGATAAGTCGAATATTGATGAGGATATATAGACACTAGAATTTTCCTACATTGATATTAGAGGTACAAATTGATGCAACATTTATGAGCAATTTCAGGTTATCTAATATGGCTCAAGCTATACACATATTTCAAATCCAAACATTTCCCTTCAAAGTATATATTCTAGAAGATCTTAAAACAAGGAGAATATACACAAATATTTATTGAAGAACTGTTAGCATACAAATTTGGCAAAACTGCATCCACCAAACATGCTGTTGGACAAAAAAAGCAAGTTTCAGAATGATATAATTCAGATAAAGTTTTAAAATATGGAAAACACATGCATGCATAGTCAAAGTATAAAATATGCATAGAAATGATAATATCAATCTTAGGATAGCTCTTAAGATCTGGGAAGGAAGTAAAAAAAATCAGAGAGTAACACAAGAAATTTCACTGTATCTGCAATATATTTTTCTAAATAAAAAATAAGAGGGAAAGGAAGGAAGAAAAGAAGGAAGGAAGAAAAGGGAAAAAGGAAGGGAAGGAGGGAGTCATGATGGTTGCATGGAAGGGAAGAAGAAAAAGAAAAAGAAAGAAAAAAGAAAGGAACAAAAAGAAAGTAAATAATTTTCACAAAATGTAAGATCTGTTACAAGTAGATGATTGGGATTATGAGTGTTTTTAATATTATTCCCTTATTATATGCTTGAAATAATTAATCACTAAAAAATTTGGGAGTAGAAAAATGAGATATTATGTGTAGACAGCTTTTTTTAGATGCTTTGAAGAGATTGACCTGGGTCTAATAAGTGATAGACCAGTTAAAGGACCATTAAAGCAGCAATACTTTTGTGAGTCAAAAAAGAGGTATAAGTGCTTTGCAAAGGGAAATTGGTAGCTGGCCTGTCTCGTGGTTGTGAGATTCAGGTATATGAACTAAACTTGTCTGGCCCCAGAGAGTGTCCCATGAAGCACTGGCATTTTCTGGGAATGAAAAGATGTAGAGCAAACATTCAGAGAAGAGACTGCGGATATAGGAAGGGTCACACACAGGTGCGTATGATTTATTTTCTGAGGATTTAGCCATTGTAAGCACTTAAGGGAAAGATATTCACAAACTATGTTTTGCCAGGATAAGCTGTCTGAGAAATGGGTGATAAGAAAAGAAGCAAAGCCAAGCCAAACAAAACAAAACCACAAGCCACATAGGATCAGGACTGGTAAGTTTTTTACATAATTTAAAATATTAAAATTAAAGAAAGAGAAGCTTTTTTGGACAACTGATTGACACATTCAAAGACAGTAAGACCTCAGCGCATTTCTTGTCATTGCTATAAGAACATCAGATATAACCTTCACCATTGATGTCAGTTTTGCTACATTTCTCTTAACTTAAAAGGAAAATAAACCAGATAAAGTTCAATTTAATAACAGTTGAAACAGCCCCCGTGAACGCTATGTGTTAAAACTTTAACATGAATTTAAAATTTGAACATAGGGCAGCCCATGTACAGACAGTAGATAAAATAATATAGTGAATAATCTGTTGGTACTGTGATCATTAAAATAGCCAGTGCTATCTGATTATAATTCTTTATTTTCCTAAACTCAATTGTGCCTTCAGGGAAATCTACTCTCAAAATATTCATAGACAGGCTATAATGGAAATCTATGAGTCCTAGAGAGCCACAGGCCACAAGATCATCCCCATTATTTCATAAACTGTCTCATATGTTGGAATTATTCAACAAATTAAGTGGGGATGATGATAATATAATAGCAGCTATAATTTATTGAGCCTTATGCTAAGTGCACTGCACACTGAATCTTACTGCATCTTTATAAACTTACCCACAAATATAGTTCCAGTTCACTCTGGAGTTACTTACCCAAAGAGGTATGAACCTATTCTTGAGGCGACACAGCTAGTAGGTATCATAGCTGAGATTTGTACCCAAGTTTTTTGAACTCTAAACTTGATGCTATACTACATCTCTATTTTATTTCCTGAAGCAAGAAAAGCAAAGGCAAACTATTCAATATTCTATATATGAAGCCTCTAACTCTTAAAAGCTATTTTCACTGACCACAGGGCAATCAGAGGTAAAGTTATTTTGGATGCTGCTAGAAAGTAATGTTGATGGAATGGTCTGATGACTCTGTAAAGATGTGACTTGTGGATAATCTTAAATGGAAATTTCCTCCCTGGTTCTACTTTCATATTCACAATTAATTTTAAAGTTATTTTGTAAAGTGTCCTTTGTTCTGTAAGTATCACAGCAGGCACTGGGCGTAAGTGTTATCATTCTGAGTGAACTCCTGATGGGAGAATGGTGAAATTTCCAAAATTAAGGGAAATTGTCTTAGGAGCATCAGCAAGGAAGATAGTTTCCAATGGACACCCTTAAGACTCCGTTCTCTTTGGACAATTGAAAAGAGTAAACAAACCTAGAAGATGGACTGTCGCCTCCATTGTCTGCATGCATAAATATCTGGCAGTGCATTAAGTGCTTCTTTCTTTTCAATTTCTATAATTTGTTAATGCAGACATAGTCATGGCATGACTAAAAGAAATCCATAGTACACATACTGAGCTTTCCCGCAATAACATGGAAAAGTGCACCTCAGAGCTTCGTTTCTTCATAAACAGTGCTTACATGCAATTTAAGTTATGCACTTTATTAAGATTCTGGTAGGTAGAGTTTTTGTTGATAAGGCCTAGGAATAAAAGAAAAGTAGGGTAAAAGGTCTTAGTAGTTATATTTAGATTCATGTCTTACACATTGAATTCTCAGAATGTCCAACTTAAAAAAAAATCATCAAGCAAGAAATAACTATGCCAGATATTTCACCTAAGGGAAACTGGAGAGAGAAGCATTTTCGGAATGATTTTGGGTGCCAAAATAAGATCAATAGTTTTAGCTACTAATAACAAACCTCTCCTAAGTGGATGCCATGAGCCGGTCATGGCAACTCATTCATGGCCAAAGGCAGTTAATCTCTTAAAAAGAATGAGCAATGAACAGGTCTTTATACTTGAAAACAGACACACAAACTATCCTTTATAGCAGAAGTAGCCATCAAAGTAGTCACATGGTTAGTAATCATAATGATAGTGGTAATAACATTCACCCATGGGGCTTTCAAATGCAAAGCGCATATGCCAGGTCCAGAAAGATTATCTTTAATAACTATAATCTTTAGGGATTAGACAGGAATACTCAAAAATAAATGCCTCTACTATTTGGGGATTTACTGTTGATTATGTTATTTAATCTTGTGTGGCCCATTTTCTTTGGAATGCTCTCTCTGTGCCTAAACTTTAGGCCCCAGAGTGTTGTAAGTGGTGTGAGGGGAAAATAGAAACAATTTGGGAAGATTGTTGATTTGGGAAAAATAGAAACAACTCCTCTTCTTATGAATTGTAAGCGTTAATTTTCATTGCTTTGTGAGGAGACTAACTCCTTTTTGGTTTAATTATGTCTTTTTTATGGGCTACTATAAAGAAGAAGAATTTTTTTTGGTTAGAGATGTCTATATAACGAATTAACCTTCTCATAAAAATTAATTCTGAGTAATATTCTGATCCTGAAATAATATTTGACCATAACAAGTTGACTCAAAAAGGTAATAATAGATTTCCAGGTAGATGGCCAACTAGCGTAGCTTAAAGTTAGCTCTGTTCCATGGAAAAGTTAGGGAAGGGAGAAGAGAGCCACTGAGGCAGAAATTCAGGAGTGCAGCTGACCTGGGAGAGCCTTCTGCACCATTTGCGGCAGCCCTGGTTGCAGAGGCCAAGGAACTGAGAGGCAGAAAACTGGAGCCTGGTGCAGAGGTGCAGAGCCCATGGGAGTGCATGGACTGGAGTGTAGGACTAGAAAGCAACCCAGGCCACGTTCCTTGGGCACGCTACCCTCACCAGCACAGCCCTGTGACTGAAGACTCACCCCATACCGCACGCACCTGAACCCTGTCACCCACTCCCATTCCCCATGATCCAGGTGCCTCCACCCCACCAGCCCCCAGTGCACGTACCTGCCCCCCCCCCACCCCAAGTGCAGCCCAACCCACCTCTCCTGCATCCCTCCTACTCACTGTTCCATGCAAGCTGTTGCCAACACATAAAGGTTGCAGGCACTAACCTCCATACCTAGCCTACCCCCACCCCCCACCCATAGTGACACACAACCTCACCCTACCCTCTCTGAGCTCAGCACATACATTTACAGCACTCCCAGGCCCAAGCATGCACACAGGCTGCCATTCACATCATTCTGATCTGGGAACTGCACATTACAGCAATCCTAGAACTGTGCATGGGCACAGCCCTCAGCCTCACTTCCCAGCTCTGAGAAAGTACCAACCTGCACAGCTGTGTCACAGCTTCCCCCAACCCATGAAGGCTTAATGACAACTTGCTGCCACAGCTCTATGCATGCACACAAAGGGCCCTATGGCTTAGGCCAGTGCACACAAGGGTTACACCCCCAAGACCAGTGCACCCACACAGCTACATCTTCCCTGGCCGCTGGGCTCCCATGTTCATAAGCATCAATCAGCATAACATCCCCAACCTGCACCTATACCTGCCCTGAAACAAATCACCAAACTGGTGCTCCACCCCATGCCCTGCTCCCTGCTGTACAACCATCCTGCAAACACAAGACCTTAGACTACTGAAAGAAATCAACCCCCAAAGTAAATCAATAAAAATATTTACATGTGATGAAGATAGTAGAAGATCACTAAGCATATCACAATGCAGACAGATATAGACCTACCTAATGGCCAAATTAAAACACCAGAAGAGATGCAGACATAGGAACAACTAATCAAAGATTCTCATACAACTCTACTTAATAAAATAAGTGAAATAGCAAATGACGTAAAGGAGATCAAGAAGACAGTAGGAAGAGCATAAAGAGGAATTTGAAAGAATAAATAAAAAAATGGCAGAAATCATGAATATTAAAGACTCTGTTGACCAAATAAAACACATTCTAGAAGCACACAATGCCAGATTAGAAGAGGCAGGAGAAAGAATTAGTGATACAGAGGACAGGATTATTGACTACAAAGACTCAAAACAGGAAATGGCAAAAAAAGATGGAAAAAATTGAACAGGAACTCAGGAAAGTGATAGGCAAGACAAAGCACACAAATATAAGAATCATTGGTGTCCCAGAAGGAGAAGAGAGGAGTAAAAGGCTAGGAAGAGTAGTTGAGGATATAATGTGGGAAAGCTTCCCAACCATCATAAAGGACATAAATATACAAGCCAAAGAAGCCCAAAGAACTCCAAAGAGAATATATCCAAATAGGCCTTCCCCAAGGCACCTACTAATCAGTCTGTCAAATGTTGAAGAGAAGCAGAAAATCCTGAAAGCAGCAAGAGAAAAACAACCTAGTACATACATGGGAAATAAAATAAGACTGAATTCAGAGTACTCAACTAGCACCCTGGAGGTGAGAAGGCAGTGGCATGATATATTCAAGACCCTGAAAGAGAAAAACTTCCAACCAAGAATTCTGGATCCAGACAAATTGTCCTTCAAAACTGAGGGAGTGATTAAAGTTTTCACAGACAAGAAATCCTGAAAGAATTTGTCAACAAAAGACTGGCCCTATAAGAAATACTAAAAGGAATTCTGCTGGCTGAAAAAAAAAGACAGGAGCCGGAAGTCTGGAGGAAGGCACAGAGTTGAAGAGTACAAGGGTAATTTAAATAAAACAAAGAGAAAGAGGGTAAAGAATACATTGATATGGCAAGTAAAATAAAAAAAAGATAAGACGGTGGAAAGAAAAATGCCTTTTCAGTAATACTTTTGAATGTTGATGGACTAAACATATCAATTAAAAAATACAGATTGGCAGAATGGATTAAGAAACAAAATCCAACTACATGCTGCTTACAAGAGACTCATCTTAGACACAAGGATACAAATAGATTGAAAGTGAAAGGATGGAAAAAGATTTTCCATGCAAGCTGTAACCAAAACAAAGCAGGAGTAGCTATGCTAATATCAGACAAAATAGACTTTAAATGTAAGACATCATAAGAGACAAAGAAGGACACCATATACTAATTAAAATGTCAATTCACCAAGAAGATAAAACAATCATAAATGTCTACACTTCCAGTCAAGGAGCTCCAAAGTACATGAGACTAACATTGGCAAAACTGAAGGGACTGATAGATGTTTCAACAATAATAATAGGAGACTTCAATACACCACTCTTCTCTATAGATAGAACAACCAAACAGAAGATCAACAGGGAAATAGAGAAGTTAAATAACTTGATAAATGAATTAGGCCTAACAGACATATGTAGGTCATTGCACCTCAAAGCACAAGGTTATACATTCTTCTCTAGTGCTCATGAACCATTTCCAGGATAGATCATATGCTGGGGCACAAAACAGGTCTTTATAAATTTAAAAATATTGAAATTATTCAAAGCCTTTTCTCTGATCACAATGGGATGAAGCTGGATCTCAATAAATACAGCTTTGGTGGCTTTTTTTTAACCACCAAAGAACGAGAACATTCACAAATATGTGGAGATTAAAAAACATACTTTTAAACAACCAGTGGGTCAAAGAAGAAATTGCTAGAGAAATCAGTAGCTATCTGGATATGAATGAAAATGAGAATACAGCTTATCAGAACTTCTGGGATGTGGTGAAGGCTGTGCTGAGGGGGAAATTATGGCCTTAAATGCCTATCTTAAAAAACAAAAAAGAGCAAAACATTGAGAATTTAATGGCAAACCCAGAAGAATTTGAAAAAGAACAGCAAACTAACCCCAACACAAATACGAGAAGAGAAATAACAAAGATTAAAGCAGAGATAAATGAATGGCAGAGCAAAGAACAATAGAAAGAATCAATAAAATCAAAAGTTGGTTCTTTGAGAAAATCAATAAAATTGATGGGCCACTAGCAAGACTGACAAAGAAAAAAGAGAGAGGATGCAAATAATCAAAATCAGAAGTGAGAAGGGATCCATTAGCCCAGACTCTGAAGAAATAAAAGAAATCATAAGAGGATACTATGAACAACTATACACCAACCAACTAGACAATTAGATGAAATGGACAAATTCATGGAGAAACACAAACAAACTGCCCTGACTCAGGAAGACATAGAAGATCTCAACAAACCAAGTAAAGAGATTAATCAGTCATCAAAAATCTTCCTACAAAGAAAAGCCCATGGCCAGATGGCTTCACAGGGAAATTTTATCAAACATTCCAGAAAGAACTAACACCAATCCTCCTCAAACTTTTCCAAAAAATTGAGGAGGAAGGAACTCTACCTAACTCATTTTATGAAGCTAAATCATTTTAATACCAAAACCAGGTAAAGATGCTATAAGAAAGGAAAACTACAGGCCAATCTCCCTAATGAACTTAGATGCAGAAATTCTCAACAAAATATTAGCAAATCAAATCCAATAGCACATTAAAAGAATTATACACCATGACCAAGGAGGGTTTATACCAGGAATGTAAGGATGGTTCAAAACAAGAAAATCAATTAATGCAATACAGTATATTAATAAATTAAAAGGGACTTGTACACAGGAAACTATATAACATTGCTAAAAGAAAGCAAAGGAGACCTACATAGGTGGAAAGACATTCCCTATTCACCGATAGGAAAGCTAAATATGGTTAAGATGTCACTTTTCCCCAAATTGATCTACAGATTCAACACAGTACCAATCAAACTTCCAACAATGTACTTTGAAGATTTGGAAAACCTAACTACCAAATTCATATGGAAGGGAAAGAGATGCTCCTAAAAAGCATCCTAAAAAAGAAGAATGAAATGGGAGGGTTATCACTCCCTGACTTTAAAACCTATTATAAAGCCACAGTGGTCAAAACAGCATGGTCCTGGTACAAAGACAGAAGCATTGACCAATGGAATTGAATCAAGAGTGCAGAAATAGACTACCAAATCTGTGGTCAACTGAATTTTGACAAGGCCTCCAAATCCTCTGAACTGGGACAAAATAGCCTTTTGAATAATTGTTCATCAAAAAACTGTATATCAATAGCCAAAAGAATTAAAGAGGATCCCTATCTTACACCCTACGCAAAAATTAACTCAAAAATTATCTAAAGTGGATTGAACACTTAAATATAAGAACTAGCACCATAAAGCTTCTAGAAGAAAATGTAGGGAAATATATTCAAGACCTAGTAATAGAATGTAGCTTCCTAAACTTTACACCCAAAGCACACGCAACAACAAAATAAATGGGAACTCCTCAAAATTAAATGGTTATGCACCTCGAAAGACTTTGCAGGCAACTCAATGGGAGAAAGTATTTGGAAATCACATATCAGACAAAGGTTTGTTTCCTGTATATACAAAGAAATCATGCAACTCAACCATAAAGAACAAACATCCAACTATAAAATGGGCTAAAGATATGAATAGGCATTTTTCTGAAGAGCAAATACAGACGACTTAAAAGTGCAGGAAGAGATACTCATTTTCGCTGGCTATAAGGGAAATGCAGATCAAGATTACAATGAGATACCACATCACACCTATAAGAATGGCTGCTATTAAACAAACAGAACCAATAAATGGTGGAGAGGATGTGGAGAAACTGGGCCACTTCTGCACTGATGGTGGGAATGTATAATGGTGTAGCCACTATGGAAAACTGTTCAGCAGTTCCTTAGGAAACTAAATATCGAGTTGCTCTATGACCCAGCAATAGCACTACTTGGTATATACCGAGAAGAGCTGAAAGCAATGACAGAAACGGGCATTTGCATACCGATGTTCATAGCAGCATTATTCACAATCGCCAAAAGATGGAAACAGACCAAATGCCCAATAACAGATGAGTGGATCAACAAAATGCAGTATATACATATGATGGAATATTATGCAGCAGTAAGACAAAATGACATCCTGAAATACATGACAAGATGGATGAGCCTTGAGGTCATAATGCTGAGCAAAATTAGCCAGACACAGAAGGACAGATACTGTATGATTCCACTTTTATGATCAGCGTAAAGGTAGAATCAGAGACTTATAGAATATTTGAGACTTAGAGATACACAAAAGCTAGACATAGGCGAACCATTAGCTGATGAGGTTGAACTCCAATGAAAGGGACTAGATAGGACTGAAAGTGATTCTCTAGTGGGTCTAGAAGTAATATTACCATATTGAAGATGAACAAGATTGAAAGAGGTTGTATAGATCTATGTGTCTCATTGACTCACACTAGAAATACGAATGAGTTCTCGAAAGAATTACTTCAAAGATATGACTCTTTTATAAAGAGTGTTTAAATCCAGGGTACAGGGGGAAAACTGTTATCGCATGCTATGAGCTGTGTTCAAAAGGAAACCATCAGCATTAACACAGAAAGAGTAGAGGTAAATAACAGGGTGAAAGACAAGAGTTAAGAGGAGGTTTAGATCTCCTATTTGGTGAGGGTGTGTTTATTGGTTTTCTGTTTCTTGGGAACAATGAAATTATCCAAAATTGAGAATGTTGATGGACTGTGGACTTTGGGCCCTCTACATGATGCCCGATGAATGCAGGTGGCTGGAGGATGCACTGATGTAGAAGTAGATTGGTGAACGATGGTGTATACTCATGAACGAAGGTTGTGCTGCTACAAAAAGGAACAATGTCATGAGGCATGCAACAATGTGAATGAACCTATGAAACATTTGGTGAGACAAAATAAACCAGGAACAAAAACCGACAATGGTATGGTCACCTTTAGAAATGCTTGTAAGAAAACAGGGGCCTAGATTGTAAGCTTTTCGAGCAGACACATTAAATCTGGATTGGTGATTATTATTTTTGGATTTTGAGAGGCTGTTTTATATATATATATATATATATAACCTGATATTTAGAGATAAGAACGAAGCTGAACAGGTTGGGGTTAAAGTAATTCAGAGCGTAGGGGTAAGGAAGACAATATCTATATTTTAGAACCACACATGCTCTTTGAGACCAAGAGAAGAAAGTTTTATTTGCTTTGAACTGAAATTTTCTGTAGTGCAAAATGTAATTCAACCTATCTGTATAGCTCATTTGAACAACTGAAACACGGGAAGCACAGAATAAGAAAGAGATCCTTTAATCTTGTATAGATTATTGTAATGCCTGGAAATATCTTACAGTATATTAAGCAGATAATCAAAAAATATTAGCAAAGTCCCCTGAGGGAGGGGAGAAAGACTATTAAACCTTACCATCAGGGAATCCCCTGATACTGTGTCAAACCTTAGGGATACCCAAATCAACAGGCCATGCCCTCGATCATGAGGCTTACTCTTTTGAAGCTTATGCAGGTAGCCGTGAAGCTTAGACTACTTACAAGCATGCCTAAGAGTTACTTCTGGAGGACCTCTGTTGTTGCTCAGATGTGCCCTCAGTCTCTCTAAGCCCAACTCTGCAAGTGAAATCATTGCCCTCCCCCTGCGTGGGACATGACATCCAGGGGTGAAAGTCTCCCTGGCGACATGGGAGAGGACTCCCAGGAATGAATCCAGACCTGGCACAATGGGATCAACAATTCCATCCTGACCGACAGGGGGAAAAGAAGTGCAATTAATCAAGTATCAATGGCAGAGAGAGTTCAAATAGAATGGCGAGGTTACTCTGGAGGTTGCTCTTATGCAAGTTTCAGGTAGACCTTGCTACCTGTCATAACCTGCCAAACCCCAACCAAGACCATTCCAGCCAATCCTAAAGAACACCTAAGGCAATATATAAGATTCCACAAGGGCTCCAGGCACTAGAGTAACTTTCCAGAAACCTACAACCTCTAGATGGGTCCTTGGTCCAGATGAATCCTGAAAGCTAGCCCAGCCTCTCCAGAACATCAGATAGTTCCATCTCCTTACCCCATATTAGTGACAGACCCTCCCAAGAGCAAAAATTCAGAACTACCATAGCCCATACAACCCCAAAGAGAGGTATGGAAAGATCAACATGGTGGAAATATACATAGAATATAAGACAACAAATGAATATGAACGCTGAATCACTAAATTGATATCTCCTTTAGTCTCCAGTATTTTAGAGCATCTAAAAGCAAAAATCTAAAATTGTGGAATTTTAACCCATGTCAAAGTCTGAAATATGTTCTACAACTATTTGTGGTGCTGTGCTTTGAAATTTATAGCTTTTTGTATATATGTTATTCACAAAAATAGAAGAAAAAAGAAAAAATTGAAAACAATTATCAATTATGATGATAAAAAAGTATTTAAGCCCTCTAGCCTCCTATATTCTGGAGCAGCTAGAAGAAAAAAATACAAGAGGATTGTATGGTAGCCCATGACAAACTCTGGTATCTTATCCTGTAACCACTTTTTGAAGAGTGCTTTGAAAACTATTGCTTTTTTATTTCTTTGCTTTGTATATATGCTATGCTGCACAATAAAAAAAGTTTAAAAATTAAAAACTTTTGCACATCAAAAAAGAAAAGGAAATAATAAAGGTTAGGAAAATGGAAAAAGGAAACTGTGCCTAAATAAAAATAATGCTTGGGGAATAAACATTATAATTGTTTAGTGATCAAATAGTTCCTTTTTTTTTGCCAGATGATTAAGTTCCAAATCACATTAATCCTTTTAAATGAAAACTAACTAATAAAGTACATATTTAACTTGTATTTATCAGAGAGTCTTAACTGAGTAGCTTTGCAGATGGATGCTCAGAATACATTCTTTGCCATCAAATCTTTCACTGTCATCGCTCATCCTGACTGCTTCCTTCACCATTAATGACATTTCTCATTTCTGGAAAACTTTTCACCAGATATCAGAGATTTTAGTGTACAAAAGATTCAGAAATTTAAGTTGCTTTCATACTTAGAATTTAGATGTGCTTTCTTAGATTCAAAACTGATGATTTTCTAAGCAAAGAAAATATTCATATTGTAACTACCAAACAACTATCTGGCTTACCTAGGAGATATTATACAATGTGTCTGATGATTGAGTATTCACCCTGAAAATGTGAACTATAGATTTACTAATGGATTCTAAAAAAGCACATTTCAGTAAATTAAGAATAACTTCATAGCCCAGATACAGTAAGACATCTTAACTATTGGATGAATTTAATGGTTTCTCCTTAAGAAGAAAAAATGAGATCTTGTCGCCAAAATTGAATGGTGGGATTTAAGTAGCAGAGCATTGAGCAGGCAAATCTATAGGGATAAGCATGGGGATGAGGATGGTTTCCTTTGAAACTCCATGAAAGAAGAGCTGTAACTGATGCATGTGTGTGATGAAAATGTACCTTTATGAACAACTTTTCAAGGAGCAGGCATATTGAGGCAAATTTCCTGAGCCTCAATTACAACCTAATATTAAAATTTGTAGGCATTTTAAAGATTCATGATTAATGCAATAATGTGTTTGGATAGCACCCGAAGTTAAAGATCAAAAAGCAATTATCCACTAGCAAACAAACCATTGCTTCTATCAAAAACCACAGAAGAGCTTGATGTTAATAATATTAATGAGTATTGAAAAACGTGTTTATTTTACTGAAAAGGTCAAATGGTAAATGGACTGGAATAATACTGATATAAAACATTAATTGTACAGTAGTCTAATCAATGACAAGGTAATAGACAACATACTTCTATTTAAACCAGAAAGAAACTGATAGTTTGATCAAAACTAAAATCAATAATGCTGAAATTGTGAATAATAATAGAACATGCTGAAAAGTAACCTTTGGATCACCATTTCAGAGCTGTAATTATAATAATAATTACAGCTGATATTATCAATAGCAATTTATATAACTGTTGGATTGTTTTATTCTTATTAAATTTTATTTTGTAGAAGGAAAAAATTCATACTGAAATATACATTTAAATAGAATCCATTACTATGACAATACAAGGAACTAGATAGCATGCTTTTTGAAAGAATATTGACAAATACGAAAAATCACTTAATGATCATTTATCGTTCATTGAAAAACCATTAAAGAATCAAGTGAATGTTAGATGACTGCTTAACAAATAGTTCTGAAATTAAAATTAATGAATGGTTGCAGTAGGAAATGTTTATCTTATTTGTAAAACCTCACAGTGACTAAGAGAAACATGATGGGTATATTTGGAATTGCTATGTTAACTATGCAGTGAAAGCTGACACTATGTCAAAAATAGCACAATATATTAACAGTGCAGAATAATGTACTTGGGGTTTCCAAGAGGAACGTTATCTATGTCCAACAGGTATAAATGAACAATAACTGTTATTAGTGTCGTGAACATTCATCATGGGCATAATGAATTCCTGTAGTCATGGTAGTCTATCATTTGCATAATATATTACCATTTGCATAATAGGCTCACAGTGTCATAAAAGTTATAGATGAAAAAGTCACAGTAGATTGGATTCAGAGTATTTTCTTAATTCAGTTGCTCTCAATGGGATAATCTTTACATTCTGTCCAAGCATATCATAAATCACACAGTGCCACTTCTAAGAGATAGGTACCCTTTTATGGGTTGGATTGCGTCCCCCAAAATAGATATATTGATGTCCTAATTCTCATGCCTCATATGTTATTAGTTAAGTTAAAATGAGGCCAAGATGGATTAGGCTGGGCCATAATTCAGTATGAGTGATGCCCTTATGGGAAGGGAAGAGGACATAAAGACAGATACTCAGAGAGAAGAAAGCCAGAGGTCCTAAAGTCATGATGATAGAGGCAGAGACTGAGTTATGCCACAAGCCAAAGAACACAAAAGAACAAAGGATTGCCAGCCATGCCAGAAGGCAGGAGAGAGGCATGGAACATATTCTTCCCTACAGACTTCAGAAGGAGCATGGCCCTTCCAACCCCTTGATTTAAGACTTCTATGTAATATACATTTTCATTTTTTTAAGTCACCCAGTTTGTGTTACTTTGTTAAGGGCACCTTGAAAAATTATGACAACCTTAATGTTGCAGATTTCAGGGTTAGTAATTCCTTTCTCTAGTACTCAATCTTAAGAGTTTTAGTTAAATTCTTCTACAATTACAGGTTAGGATTAAGGAAAAAAAATGGCTCCTTAATTTTTAGGTTTTATCCTAGATTACTTTTTATGTTTATCCACCATCTCTGCTTTCTGGATGTGCACTATCAATAATAAATCATGTATCTTGGCTGTTTTGGGACAAGAGAAAACTTTTAATCCACAGCCCTTTGGTCTTATGTCTTACCACGTGCATAGTTCCTGCCTCTGTGGTTCTAAGGAAAGAGTTCTCATAGTTGATAGAAATAGCAGAATGAAATAACCAGAACAATAAACAGGAAAAATGATGCGTATTATCTTCTATATTTTAGTTTACCTTAATCTAAATGGCATAAAATGCTTAAGCCTTCTAACTTGAGATACTATAGCCAGAAGGGATATTTAATATTGTTAGCAGTGAAAATCAAGGTTGACAAAATAGGAAACAATTTTTAGTTCACACCCACTTTAGGAAGTATCATAGTGTTTAATGTAGGAGAGAATAAAACTTAACAAAGAATAGGATGTAAATACTGTACAAATAGAACTCATGGCAGGTATTTAATAAACAACAGTAAGAGCACAAGTTCCTTTATATTTATTAAATATATATATATTTTGGTGGGGGGTGCATGGTACGAGAATCGAATCCAGGTCTCACGCATGGAAGGCGAGCATTCTATGACTGAACCACCTGTACACCTGAAGTGGTAGATAGATTTAAAATATATTTTAAAACTGAAATAGACTTATAATGTGTAAATTACTATTCTTACTTCCTACTGAAATCATTGAAAATATGTACTAAATAGAATGTGTCTATCATTATGCACAGAATGGAAGTTAGAAATCACTAACAGAATAAGGATAGGGTCTCAGGATGCAACTTGAATGGAAGAAATCATAGTCCATAAACTTTTTAGAAAATGTCTTCACTACCCAAAAAAACCTTGCTAGGCTGCAGACTAGTGTAGGCAGGAATGGAACATATATGTGTGTGTGTGTGTGTGTGTGTGTGTGTGTGAGAGAGAGAGAGAGAGAGAGAGAGAGAGAGAGAGTGCATATACATGTATATGTACATAACATTTCCAGTAATGTAGTCTTTAGCTGTTGGGTTGATCTGTGTCTGTGAGCAGCTGGATCAGCTGGCCCTACCTACACTTTCTCCCCACCATGACTTATAAATCCACCCACTGGCTACATACTTGTCTTCCCTAAGCTAGAAATAGAATTGTTTTCTAAAAACTTTTAATTGGGTAGGGTTGGTGATTCTCTTTATTTTTGCTTTGAGGAGACTTGAAAGCCTTCATGACTGTATTTTATCCATGAATCCAGAAGTGGGGCCTGATGAAATTGAAATTGTAACACCACAACTAATTGATGAAAATATTATATTATAGTACATAAAAATTTGAGAAAATCAACAGCACAAGGGAAAAGGATCATGATAAACACGTTCAGTAATCAGCTGCAGAGAAAACAGGTGATTGAGAACTAGAGGAGACTTTAGTAACCTCAAAGAAATTCATGATACTATTTTATTTTACTAAATCAATAGCTAGCATGCTGCTATAAAAAAAATTAAAAGAAAACCAAAGTATATCTTGAGGAATTATAATATATTTGTAAAAACAACAAACATTTCACTTAAAGTTTAAAGAAGATAAAGGTTAGAAAACAACCCAACCTGTATTTTACAACTTAAAGGAATTCCCTCTTCCAAACATGACAGAATAACAGGAGTGTATTTACATTTATACTATAAATGACTGGTAAACTGAACAAAATATATGGAACAACTACTTTCAGACATTGGATTCCAAGTATCACAGGATAGTGATCCCTGAAATAAGGGAATTTAGTGAGGTTACCCCACAATCACTCCAAATTTCTACCTGGAGACATGTTTCAGAACACAAGGCACTGATGGAAATTGCAAGCAAAGCACAGTGGTCTTTGTAAGTTGAAAGAAAATATCAGACTTCAGAAAGAGTGAGGTGTTTGGACATTGCTGGTTGTAGTTCCAGACTATAGCAATGTATGCACAAAAAGAGCTTCAGAAATATGAGTTGGCATTGCTGTGCATTTTGCTGGATAGTATGAGATACTTGTGTAGAGGAAAGCTCTATGATGATGAGCAAAAAAGTTAGGACCTGAATCATTCCCAGATCAAACAAGGCCATGGGGCATTTAAATTCTGACCAGCCAGAGTGAAAAGTCTTCTTTGATCATTTATAGCATTCAGGCCCCTAAAAGGGCTATGCCTTAGTAGCAAGGTTCAACTATCCCTAGAGTAAATGCTATACTAAATCTGGCCAAATAAGCTTAAAAAGATGTCTCAAAAGAAAACTTAACTACAAGTTACTGTCTATACACCCCCTCCTGTGTCCCCCCAAAGAAAAGCACCACTCTTCAAAGAGAGTCAAGAAAATCCAACAACATACAATTAACAATAACAGCAGTTGAAATTAATCAATGAAAACAGTTCCAGAAATGATACATTATAGAATTAATAGATAAGATGTTGAAACCACTATTACTATGTTTGCACATTTAAAGGAAGGATGAACATAAGAGGAGAGAAATGGAAGTTCAAAAATTTTAAATATAGAGGAGATAAAAGTGCAATATCATTAAAAAAATTGCTGGTTGGGATTAGCAGCAGATTAGACGATGTAGAAGAAAAATTTGTGAGCTTGAAGACAGAAAGTAACCTAAGAGAAGCAGAGAAAAAAATGATTTAAAAATTAGCCATGTCTTATGAATTGATATTAATCAGTTTAAGTTTCTTAAATTAATAAAGGCAGTTTCTAAGTAACTTCCTAAAAATCAGTAGGGAAAATTTAAAGCTCCCAGAGACAGAACATGTATATAGAGAAAAAAGTTGGAATACTTATCTACTATTGTGTCAGAAAGTAGAAAAGTCAATAGCCTTTGGAATGATGCATTTAGCATGGTAGAAAATAAAACTGCAATTAGAAATCTATGATCAGAAACAGTATCTTTTATACATGAAAAGTGAAATAACAGTTTTTTTTAAGAGAAGTGAAAAGCTAAATAATTGATCACCAGTAGACTTGTTATTGCTAAAGGAAATTCTTCAGTGAAAAGAAAATGATACCAGATATAAATTTGGATCTAACAACTAAAATAAAGGGCATCCAAGATGGTAAAATTGCTGGTAAATATAAAAATACATTTTTTACATTAAAAAAGACAATTGTTTAAATAAAACATAACAAAAATACAATGTAGGATATACACAATATACAAATCGTAAATTAAGACTAAAAATAGAAAAATATGTGATACAAATGCTAATCATAAGAAAGCTAGAATGGCTCTATTACTACGATTTCAAGTAGAACTTAAAACATAGAATATTATCATATGCAATAAGGGAAATTTTATTATGATAAACAGGTAACTTCACCCAAAGGTATGTAATCCTAAATGTATAGATATCTAAAAACAGAGATTCAAAATATCTGCAGCAAAAACTGTAAATCTGCAAGGAGAAACAAATAAATCCACTGTCGTTCAGAACTTTCACCCTTTTCTTTCATTATTTCATAGGACAAGTTGACCTGAAAATGCCAACACCATAGTTGGTGTTGAAATGTAATGTAATGTAAATGCAATGACATAGTTACATTTATAGAACAAAACCTACTCATACAGGACTAGAAAATCTGAACAAGGCTGTTCCCGCATTAATTCCAAAATTCCCACAAAGAAAACTTTGTCTGGATGGCTACACTGGTTATTTCTATCAAACGTTTGTATGAAGAAATAACACTAATTCTACAAAAACTCTTTTAAAAGCTAGAAAAGAGGGAAGATTTACCAATGCATTAATGAGCCTAAAATTACAATGGTACCAAAATATATGCCCTATCCCAGAACTCTACTTGACAGAAAGTCCAATATCATTGTTGTTCTAGAGCCAAGAAAACAACTTTTTCATAAATAGGAAAATTATTTGTGGAATAATTTTTATCTGCTCAAAAGAGAAAACAAAGATAGAAAATGCAAATTAAAAAATAAAAGCATAAAAAAACAACTTCAAAGTAGCACAAGAAAATAAAATTCTTATAATTAAAACAATTAAGCCTGTATGTCCCAATCATTTATTTTTCATATATATATGTATATATATATATATATATATGTATGTACCAACTATTATCTATGTATAACTCTGTTTCATAAAAGAGTAAGCCACTTCTACCCTCAATATTAAATTTTTGTCCTTTCATGGGCGATATCACATTCTTTGGGAAGTCTTGATTGAAAACATCAAGTTGAGTAACTGATGGTCTCTGAGAAAATATAATCCATTAGAACATAATAGGATGCTTGATTCCTTTTCATTTGGGTGGGAAATAGTTTATACAACATGACATTTCCTTATCAGTGGGTACCCCTGAAGCTGGTCTAAAGTGGACAACTTTTACAATGTATTTTTAAAATTGAGGCATAAATATAGACCACAGCATCCAGCACTGATTTCTTCTTTTTGCCTACTAAGGAGTCTAGAGGGACTTTAACACTAAGGTTTTGAAGTTATGTATCTGCTTATTTTATAAATGTAGATTATAAAAGTAAACACATGAGACTAAAATAACTTCAAAACTGAGAACTTTCTGCAATTGTTAGTAAGTCCACTGATGCAAGATTTGGTCATGGAAAACTGTGGAGTCCAGGCATCAACTGTATCAGAACTATCTGGGCTGATGATTTAAACTGAAGATACTTGTATCTTTCCAAGGACCTTGTGAATAGTAGCCTCCTCAAAGCTGGACCTGAAAAATCTACATTAAAAAAAAATTGCAGCATGCTTTATAGATTCCATTTTTGTTTGAGCAACTGTGGAAAGTGAGAAAAAAAGAATTAGCAGCCAGAACTGATTTGAGATTTACCAGTTCTTAGTGAGAAACAAAGATACGTTTCTCTAAAAACACTAATATTGATCACCTATAATTTGTGTAGAATATGTTGTTCGTACTCATAATGAGGAAAGCTGCTTCTTTTTTGCTATGGTATTTTTAAGTCCACAGGCCATTACACCACTCTAAAGCTCAGTTAACAAACCAAGCCTTGACACTTAGTCAGACTTATTTATCCATGCCTGTACACCGTCCACATACTTTACATCCAATTATTCACCCATATAATCACAGATTGAACACATATTAACATATCTATACTTAGATCGATGGTATCTTACAAAAATATAACAAATAAGCATGGGATGATAGCATACAAGGCACAATGCTATTTAAAAATGGAATAGAAAGGAATATTTTAGGGAGTGGTCCTTCCCTGCAATTGATGAATTATACTAAATATTTCTCATTTATCAATGTTGCTGGTAAACTCTGTCTAAAATTATTTATTTTGCTGTAATGCAAAAGAAATTACTGTCTTAGGAAGGTTAGGAATAGTTAAACTTTTATTGGTGAACAAGTCAAATGGTTAGCCAAATTTAGTCAAATATTAAATATTTGGGTTGTTTTATTTCTTATTATCACGTGATTCAAATATAAGATGTACAGCATAAACAACTAATAACTCTGGCATGCAAAAGTTTAACCTCAGGACTAGGAGAATACAGTTGATACAATCTGCTGCTATGACCTTAGAGCACTCTTTATTTCTTTTCCTTTTGCTATGTTAAAAAACACTTTAGTTTTAGATCTGTTGACATCTTTGATATTTGCTGATGTGAAAGAAATTCTGATATTCTTGAACTTGGACTTTCCCCTGGGGTTGGTTGGGTCTTGGCCAGCTGAGCCTCTCTTTCTTAAGAGCCAGAAAAATGACTAAATCCTAGATTTGGTTTAAGGCTCCAAAGTGTGTCATGTGGAGAAGATGACTAAATCATCTTTTTAGTGCTGGGGAATGTCTCAGCATGGTAAAATTTAGTTATTATTAACTCAGAATTGATGTCACAAAGGATTCCAAAACTTAGATAAATAAACATGCACAATATTGTATGCTTATTCTAATTTCTTTGTTTTGTAAATATCACAGGAACTGCCTCTCCTGGGACATTTCCAGCATTTACTATTCAGTAGTAATTAGAACAATCAAGAGAATGCCATTTTCATGTGCCCTTCTTAGCTATTAACCAAAATTGCCATCCCTACAAAGTTTTTTAGGATATTTTCCATTTCACAGAAACTCTGGTTTCCAATTTGTTCATAATCCTGAAAAATATTTCAAAAGTTCTCTTTGTAAATTTATTTTCCATTAATATGATGTCTTCAACGACTTTTATTTTTACAGTGCCTGCCTTCTCAGTAGGAACTGTTCTGTCAGATATCCAACAAAATCATTTTTAACCACATTTTTAATGTCTTCCTGTAGTGAGGGAATAGCAGATGTTGAACTGATTGACTTCAAGGTGAAGGAGAAAATCAAGGCTTTGCCTCCCTTCTAGCAATCATGGGGTACATTCCTTCTATAATGATATTTTCAGATTGCTGTGCACTTGTAAGTAGTACCAGCTCACACCAGGCATGTGCGATAGGTAGTTTTTCTCCAAGAGATGAAGAACATTCTTCTCCACATGACATTCAATAATATAGCATGTTAATTTTTTTTATTTGTACCTGAGATCTGTAACTCAAAATTGCCAAAGGCTAAATCTAAAAAAAAATAAAAAGAAGTGAAACAGAAGTCAAATCAGTCTTTTTGCAAAGGATCCATCTGATAGGGTATATGATACGTAACATATTTATTGGTAGATGCATGCAAAAGGCAGCAGCTTAAGCAAAGAAAATGTATTTTACATGTTAAGAGACGTCAAGAAACATATTCAAAAAACTATTGCCGTATTAGAGAAAAATTTGCCATAGACTAAGGACTTCAGTGATTCCAACAACAAAGCTTGAATGCAAGCATCAAGAAGATAAAGTTGTTCATAAATAACTGTGTCCTAGAATAAACCTCAAGAATATTTGTATATAGGGAGATAAAAAATACTTAATATCCAATAATGTAAGATAGCATCAAATAAAAAAATTATCAGGTGCACAAAGGAGCAGGAAAACACATCTATCAATTAATAGAAACAGATATAGAAATTACACAGGTAATAGAATATAGAATAATATAAAAGAGCATTAAAATATGTATTATAATTTAATTGTATATCAAGAAAGTAGGGAAAAGGACTAAGTACATAAAAGATGTAGAAGAACTAAAAAATCAAATGGAACTTCTAGTGATGAGAATACAATGTACAAGCTAAGAATACAATGAGTAGGGTACAGCAGACTAATATTGTAAGAAAAAAAGGTTAGTAAATTTGAAACTACCCAAAATAAACAGAAAGAACAAAAAGACTGAATAAATAAACAGTATACCAATGAATTCTAGAACAATGCCAATCAAATGAACATTTGCATAATTGGAGTCTTTAAAAGAAATAAGTGATAAGAAGAATAGCAGAAAATATTAGAAGAAATAATAAATAAAAATTTCCAAATTTGATGAAAGCCATAAATCCGCTGAACCAAGAAGCTAAAGATCCACAGGCACATGAAACATGAAGAACACTACAATATGGCACACTTTAATGGAATTTTTCATAGCCCAACGATGAAGAGAAAATCTTAAAAGCAGACAGAAAAAGAAAATACAATAAGTATGAATGAACAGAGCAAAGAACTACAGCATATTTCTCATCAGAAATGATTTAAGCCAGATGACAATGGAGCAACATCTTTAACACAATGAAAGAGCAAAATTGTCAACATAAAATTTTATACCTAGTGAAAATGTGTTTCAGTAATAAAGGGAAATAAAAGATAAGCAAAGCTGAAGTAATCTATAATCAGCAAGTGGGAACTACAGGAAATATTCAGTAACTTCATCAGGAAGGAGAAAGTAGCACCAGAGGAAAATTTGTATCTACCCAAGAAAAGAAGAGCATCAGAAATCAGAGTTAAATTATATATATATATATATATATATATATATATATATATATATATAATTTAATATCTTTACATATAATTGACAGCTTAAAAAGAAAATATAACATGTAGCAATAAAATGTGTGATAAAAATAGGACAACAGTCAGGAATAGAAAACAGGTATTGTACCATTTAAGTTTCTTATGCTCTATGTAAAATAACATAATATTATAGAAAGGTAAAGTGTGATAAATTCAAGACGTGTACTATAAGACCTAAAGAGAAACTGAAGTGATAAAACAAAAAGTGATAGTTATGGACCAACAAGAAGAAAACACTGAAGCATACAAATAATAAGTTGGTCCCAAAGTTAGGAGACTCAGAGAAAAAAAAGGAACAAAGATCAGATGAGGCAAATAGAAAGCAAATAGAAAACTTTTGCTTAAACTTAAGTACATCAATCATAACTTTAAATGTGAATAGCATAAGCATTCCAGTTAAAAAGCAGATATTGCCGTATTGAAAAAAATCACTACCTGATTATACACTGCCTACCAGAATCCCATTTTAAATATAAAAACACAAGTCAGTTAAAAGTAAAAGGAGTGAAACTGATATGCCAAGATAGCACTATTCAAAACAATGCTGAAGTGTCTCTATTAACAACAAAGTAGATTTCAGAGAAAGAGTAGTAATAGATATAAACATGGCCATTCCATAAAAATAAAGGAGTCAAACCATCAAGAGGGCGTACAAATTTTAAAAACAGCTAAAAACATATCAAGCAGAATTTCATTGAATTATGAAGGAGAAATAGACAAATCCAAAAATATTGTCATAAATTTCCGCATTCTTCTCCCAATACTCAATGTGCAGAAAATCAGTAAGGATAGAGAAGACTTAAATTGTGCTATCAAACCAATTTATCCAATTGCTGTTTATGGAACTCTTGCCATAGCAGCAGAATACACATTCTTCTCATGTGTGCATGTAGCTTTTATCAAAATAAACCATATTCTGTGCTAAATAAAAAATCTAAATTTAGACAATTAAAAAAATGCCATGTGTTTTCTGACCACATAGAATTAAATTAAAAACTATTTACAGCAATATCTGGAAAATCCCCAAATATTGGGAAGCTGAGAGATATATATCTAAAGAATCAATAAGACCAAGAAAAAAGCAAAAAACGAAATTAGAGTATTTTGTGATGAATGAAAATGAAAGTGCCTTTTATCAAGACTGGTCAAAAGTAAAACTGCAGCTCTCCCCTCTCAATAAATGCTTATGCTGAAAGGAGAAGTCTTGGGTGGACAACAGTGGTTCAGTGGCAGAGTTCTCGCCTGCCATGCCGGACACCTGGGTTCGGTTCCCGGTGCCTGCCCATGTAAAAAATAAAATAAATAAATAAATAAATAAAAGTCTTAAATCAATGGCCTCAGCTAATCTCTTAAGAAATCATAAAATCTAGAGCAAATTAAATCCAAAGTAGCAGAAAGGGAATGATGGAGAAAGAAGAGAAACCAATGCAGGAAAAAAAGAATAGATATAAAATAAATGAAACCAAAAGAACAAAAATAAAATTGACAGACTTCTAGCTAGACTACATGTTTCCATTTATATTATATTCCTGAAAATTAAAGTTAATTTACACTGATGGAAAACTTTTCAATGTTTACTTAGGTTTGGAAGTGTGGGGAGGGGCATGAGGAAGTTATTTAAAAGGGGCATGAGGAGACTTTTGAGTAAAATGGACACGTTCATTGTATCGATTGTGGTGATGGTTTCAAGGATACATATATTTGTCAAAACTTACCAGATCCTATTCATTTTAAATGCAATGTTAACTGTATACCAACGTACATCAATTAAGCTGTGAAAATAGTTTTATTTAACCTAAATGTGTGAATCAGGACATGCCAGTGAATTATAATTCTAAGCATGCATTGAAGTAGATAAACCTTTAAAAAATTGAGACATTTTCACAAAACTGATAAAAGACAATCGCAGGGTCACTGACTATGTCACTAGACAGAATTTATACATCTGTGTAAATGGGAAGCTTTAAAACATAAAAATAGTTTGAAGAAATTATATAATTGTTTGATCAGAACTCTCTCATATATCTTCTTTTGCACTTAAAGTCAACAATACTTAAGGGAAAACTAAATGCTTGGCTTTGTCTCCTCAAATAGTTTATAAATTCCTTATTATCAGAGACCATTCAATATTAATCTATTTTATTTCTTTCACATTGGGTCAAGCAGAAACTGCGCTCAGTTTAAGGGGATGAGGTTGCCATTTAGTTATACAGGAGAGTGAAAAGCAAATGACAAGTGATAATTTTCTAAAAGCTTAAAAAGTAGTGAGCAAGACATACTAACTGTGACACAATGCAGAATGAAATATATGCTAATAGATAGATCTTTCTTCACTTTGTAATATGGCAATAAAGATACGGGAACCATTGATTCTGAATTATAGTGGGGAATTGAGAGTTTCTTCAGACAGAGACAGGAGGACATAACACAGATAGGACTGGGTCCTGATGTGCACACATAATAAGAACGCAAATAAACTTGCACCTCTGTGACACTCTCTTAAAGCTCCTTCCTCTCCTAAGAATCTGCCAGTCTCCATTTGTTCCTTCCTTGTGCATTTCTAAAGATCAGTTATTAGAAAGGCTGTTACTTAAGTTCAAACAGGGTGTTCTTTATTAGCTGAACTTTGGAATAAGAGACAGTGGAGCTGAAGACATGTACTTCATGCCAACTCCTTAAATCATATGAGCACAAACTATTCCAGAGATCACAGCAGTTCAAACTACATACAGCCGTAACTTTAGAAGTCAGATTTTTTAATTACCTCAAAAAACTTGAATCAACACTGGATGCTATCAAAAGCAAATGAACATACATTAATCACCGAGTATTTCAGTCACATGGCACCTTTCATCCCAGAAAAGTTCACAACCCCTGGGTCTGTTTCTCATCACACTTAACCTGAGAAAACAGGATAACAAGTAGCTCAGCATAGACTGAATGTGAAGAGGTTGAGAGTGTGATTTAGACAGAACGACCCAATAGCTGCAGAAGGAAAGAACTTTCTCTTATTAAGTCTCATTTCTAGAGTTGCTATAGTATCTCTTCCAGAGATGAAGAAGTGAATAATAGCATATATATATATATATATATATACATATATATATATATATATATATATACACATATATATATATGTTCACTAACACTTGAGCTAAACTATACAACATATATAGCATAAAATATAACATATATATATATATGTTCATTAACACTTGAGCTAAAAATAAGTCATGACAGGAATTTCTAAAACCCTTCCTACAGAAAAATCAGTACTAGAAAATGTCATTGTTAATGGAATATCTGTGAATGTGATGATGATGATGATGATTATTGAATAACTTGTTTATTAATACACATGGCCAATGCATTCAGGGGAGAGTTAGCATGTAGAACTATGATTCATCACTGGTAGTAATGATTGGTCAAAGAGGCCAGAATTTTTACCTGCTTTTCAGGCGACGTTATGGGTAAAACATCTTCCACCTCTTCCTTTCCCCATGGAAAAGTGGGACAAAGGAATAAATCAGGCCATAACAAAAAATGCTATCCTCCTGAAACATTAAATGTTATATCGATAATTATCAGATTTCCTATATGAAAAGAGTGATTTCAAACTATGCTTCCCACAACCCTTATATTCTTAAGTATTTATCCCAAGTCTTTTGAAAACAATGAAGTACTTTACTCCAAGGAATAAAATTTTCTGAGGAATTTCTGAATTTTTTTCATGATTTTTATATATTGGGAATTCCTTGTAGGATTTCTCTTTTAAAAAGTCATTTACTAAATACATTTGTAAACTATTCTATTAAAAGAAAAATACATTTTGAGAAAAAAATACAGAAATTTACATGACTTTTATAAGAGGAAAATGATACCTGAAATAAGTTGTATGCTTGTTCCTAAGAAAACTGTCATCTTGGCTTTTTATAATCTGTGCAAGACTTGGCTTGAATACATGAATTTTTGGCTAATAGTAGGGTTATAACTATGATTCTATAGTAAATTTAGGGATAAAACAGAAGGTCATGTAGGTTGTATATTCATTAATTCTGAAATATTCAATGGACACCTACTCTGATCTAGATTCCATACTAAGTTCTTGAACTGCCCTGATAAATATTTTAAAGTACATTCCAGGCTATGGCTGTGTGCGTTATATAAAATAATATATAAACAAGTGCAACTGTGATGATCTAAGGCCAATCACTGAGGTGAAAGGTATCGTTCTGATTTTAAGTCAAATTTAGCTTAATTTTTATTTCAGGTCCTCATTCTTCTTTGGAGATGGTAACCTCATAGTGGCCATTTGGCCAACCCCAATATGGCAGCTGTACCTGGGGTTTTGTCTACTTTGGCTCTATTATCTTGCTTTCAATATCAAGATGATGGGGTGGGGAGACCCCCATCTGTTTCTCAGTTGTCCATCTATTCCCAAATGTATTTGAGAGAACACTTGTTCTTTTTATTTTCAAGTACATTAATTGATTCATACACGTTTTACTAAATTGTCCTTCTTACCTGTCTTCAAGGGCTCTTTTGTAAAGCAGATATCTTTGTTCATTATATGTCTCTTTTGGGCAAATTTGGGATTTGGTTTATGTTACTAAAAAACCAGAGAGAGACTAGTTTTTAACTGGGAAAGAAGAAGGAGGGGCAGGACCAGAATGTAAAAGTAAATGGGAGAGGGTGGGTCACGGTGGCTCAGAAGGCAGAGTTCTCACCTCAATTCCCAGTGCCTATCCATGCAAAAAAAAAAAAAAAAAAAGTAAATGGGAGAAGTAAGTAGCTATGTAAGTAGCTATTAGTTAATTATCTTAATCATATTATCCCAACAAAAGGAACTACCATTGAGTGACATATGTGCCAAGAAAAAAAAAAACACGCAAAAAAAGAATGCTCAGCGTAAAAGAGTGGCACACATAAAAAAGCAGAGACCAGCTGTTCATAGGTTAGAGGTGGAAGGCAAAAGTAACATTCAGTAAGACTGTTTAAGAAACAAAGAGAAAGAAACAGCATGATAAACAGTATTAGAAATTAAAAGATGACTAAATATAGATATTAGAGAGATTCTAAGAAGTCATGTGTTATACCAGGTCTATTTTTGAAAAATATACCTCACAAATTTAAGGAAAAAATGGTGGAAGGTAGTGTTCAGAGACAGTTTCTCAAAGCAACAGTCAATGTCCACTGAGGTCTGCTGATTCTATGATTTCCACTCTTTAAGTCCTCACCTAGGAAGTTAAATGCCCCTGCATCATGCATGCCTGCCCAAGCTTTTCAACAGAGAAGTTCATCCTTAATAGGAAATGTTACTAGGTATAGTAGTCTCTGCAAGTTCAAAATATTAACATTTTGAAAAATATTGCCACTGATTATTCTATTGATGGGGCAAGGTATAGCTAGAAAAACATAGACTTGGGGGTGAGACACAGAATAGATTCAGTTCTTAATTTTGCTATTTACTAACTGAAGGATCTAACGTAAGTTCATTAATTTTTCTTAAGCTTCAGCTCTCTCATGTATAAAACTTGGAAAAGAATAACGAATGGGTAGGATAGATATTAGAACTTGATATAAAAATTTAAATCCTTAATACAATGCCTTACACAGCACTAAAATAATTATGGTATTATTATTGGTAGTAATAATGTTATTAAAAATAATGTCCCTATAATCAAAGGAGGCTCCCTGGACATGAATCACTTTGGACACGAACTTGTAAGGAAACCACAATCAATCAAATAATTTTATCGTCTCATAAAGTCATAAAACTAGAGAGGATACAATTCCTTCACCTTTTTTTTTTTGTAATTCTAATAAGTAATAGATGTTGTTTCATACCTCAGAGAAATCTAAAACTTAAAGGGCAGAATGAATTAGCTATATTTCATTTTGGAACAGTTGACATTTAGCCTTTTAGCTGAATGATCAGTAAAAATATAATTATGTTGAACTGAAGTAAAATAATAACAGATTTCCCAATATGTATCATTGAATATTTCAACAGTTCTACTGGGTATTTTTTAAAAAGCATGCTTAGAACAAGTATTTAATTAAAATATCCAAGCATTAATTTGCCAATATCCCATTTCAAAATTTTTGTTTCTTCTCCTTTAGCTAGCTAATTTATAAAACAGGCTATCATTCTATTTTTAAAATTTCCTAGTGCAAAACATAAACACATTTACCACATGTGGCCATAATTTATCTCAAGTTAAATACTCTCTGACAAATGAAGCCCTAAGAACAAAGCCTAAGAAGAGCATGAGATTTATCTAACAGGTTTTAAGTTACTCATATTGTAGTTTTAGATTCATAGGTCCAAAGGAAAACTACATTCTAGTTTTTTCCTCAAAAACATCTCAGCCATCAGAAATTAAAAAAAAAAAAAAAAGTTTCCAGAGGCCAAGCAAGAATAGCAAATGTGAATAAATATGATAAAATAAAAATAAAAAATATATTAAACAGATTCACTTCTAGGCCTTTCACTGAAGATATTCATGTACTTCAATTCATTCTGTACTCATAGTCTTGTTATAAGAAATTGTTATTCTGCATTTCATTTATTGGAAAGCTTTATTTGTCTTGACATCTGGAGCAATATTCTTCTTGCAGGGAGGAAGCATAGTGAAAGCCACCAAGTAGGGGGTTGAGTGAGTACAATGTATGGAAATTTGCTTTCAGATGGCAGAAATTATGTGAGGCCAGACCTTTAGTCCTAATGGACTTGAGATGGATAAAATGATAGAAGTTGGAGTAGCCATCATGAAGCATGCTAGTCTTGATTTTACTTTGGGGGACTCAAACTTCAGGAAAGGGTCGTGGGTTAGATAAGCTGAGTACAAACCATGGGAGATGTTTCCCTGACTTTCATTTTCAATTATGAGGAGAAACCCAGGTTAAAGGGCAACCTAGGGGCATAGAAAATGAAGGGCATAGTTGAGGGAAGAGAGAGCCTGGGACAGTGCTTCTTGCCCATCCTTGTTTTCTACGTGATATGGAAAGGAACCCCAAAGTTCACATTCCCTATGGCAAATGTGTAAAGTAACAGATTCATTGGGATTTGGGAGATGGGCTGTTGATATAGACAAAGTGAACATTTACCCTAGAGATACAGGGTAAACCATCAAGGCTTGAGGCTAAAGGTCCATGGTCAGACCTCAGAGGTATAAATGGCTGAGAAGAGCTGAAATGAATTAGTAGGAATGGCTAACTCACTGGGGTTATCTTCTATCTTGAGGAAAGGACCATGAGTTGAGTCCTACCAAGAACAAATATCAGCAACAGATGCCATCAAGAAGCCCAGGGAGTGCTCACTTCGGCAGGACAAATATAAAATTGGAATGATATGGAGAAGATTGGCATGACCCCTGTGCAAAGATGACATGAAACTTTGTGAAGTGTTCCATTAAACAAACAGCAAACTACAAATGTTGGAGAGGATGTGGAGAAATTGGAACATTTATGGACCACTGATGGAAATGTATAAAGGTACAGCCACTATGGAAGACAGTTTGTTTGTTCCTTAGAAAACTAAATATCAAGTTGCCCCATGACTTGGCAATACAACTACTCAGTATATACCCAGAAAAGCTGAAAGCAATGACACAAACAGACATTTGCACACCAATATTTGTATCAGTATTATTCACAATTGCAAAAAGATGGAAACACTCCATGTGCTTATCAACAGATGAGTATGTAAACAAAATGAAATATAGACATACTATGGACTATTATGCAGCATTACAATGAAATGATGTCCCGAAGCATATGACAACATGAATAAACCCTAAGGACATAATGCTGCCAGACACCGAAGGATAGATAAGTATGATTTCGCTTGTACGACCTTGGTAAAGGTAAACTCAGATTCTTATAATATAAATAAAGGGGACCTAGAGATACAGAGAAGCCAGAGATGAATGAACAGTGAGCTAATGAGATTGGATTTAAATGTAAGGGAATGGATAGAAGCGAAGGCAGTTCTATAATGGGTTTATCGTAATACTGTCATATTGAAGGTGGACATTATTGAAAGGGGTGGTATAGAACCATGTATCCCACCAATTTATCACTACAAAAATAAATGTGCTCTTTAAATCTCTTCTGCCAATTGGTGGAACAATTGCCCCCCTCTAAGCCATTACCCCATACTATGAAGTAGCTAATTAAAAGCAGTGATTTGTGATCAGATCATATCCCCACATTCTTGAGGAATTAAGGTTTTATATCTTTCTCTGTCACCAGCAAGCTGTGCCAGATGCGGGACCCACTCATGTGCTGCGAGAGTGGGGGATGGGTGACAGGAACAGCAACATGAGGACAGCAGTTCACTGTTGGTTACTACACTCTATCAGCCTCTTCCTCTCTCTCTCTTTCTGGACTCTGCACAGTGTTCTATTGGACTGTAGAGTTTCAAAATAGTTGATTCATATAGTTAGCTCTAGTTTAATTGTTTTTTGGTGGACAGACTAATTTCTGGAACTTCCTACTCTGCTATTTTATTCAGTTTATTCTTGATCATTGACATTACTGGAAACTCTTGACACATCTCTTTCATGCTGCTGCCATACCACAGGTTCAAAGCTCATATTATGTAAAACTCCTGAAAAATGTGTTATGTAGCTTGGTCCTTTCTCTACATATATTTATATTAAAATACAAAAAGACAGCATATTACAAAAGTTTTAAGTGCATTTGAGTCTATCTATATCACCTGCCTTTTTCATACCAATTGCATGCTTATTATATTCATAAAATTACAAGGTTTAAACAAATTTAGCTCATCAAGATGATTTTATCATGCCAGAAACATATTGTGGTCATGGCAATTTTCCTGAATAAACTTGAAAATATTCTTTCCTTCATGTGTGTATCATCTTTCATAGATGATTCAAGACTAAATAAAGTTTGTCCTTTATTGAATCTAATAAAGTATATTATGGAGTAACTAGGTAAAGTACACGCAATTTTTGGATTCTCAATTAAGAAAGAGATTGCATTTCTAAAGTATACAAGTGTCTTGCAAAAATATAGCATTTGCGCAGAGCTAATAAAGGAACCCTTGTCCACTTTCTGCTAAGTGATACAAAACAAGGAAAACCTAGTGTCCAGATGTCAGTGGGGTCTTAGAGGTATGCTAGGCTGAAACCATAGACTATTATTCAATAATTTTTATCTTTTATAACAGCTGCCTTTTTTTTAGTAGTGGTTGATAAACTATGACCTTGATTGATAAACTATGTATTTATATTTAGTTTTAATCATTTTCAAGTTTTTAAAGACAAAATATTTATTCTAAAGGAAATATATCATTACAAATGTATTCAGATATAACTGCTTTCATTTTCATTTAATGAAGAATGCATTTCTCAGCTTATTTGTGCAAGCTCACCAAGGGACTTATCTTTTCTTTGCATAATGCAGTGTTTTCTTTGCACAATCAGTAAGCTTTCACTGACATATTAAACTAATTTATTTTTCTTAAATACTCTTGAAATTCTCTGATATTGCACAACAACTACACTGATTGGTGCTATCATGCAAACTTTTTTGTGAATCTATGATATAAAATATCCTGCTTTAGATAAGAAGAATTCCCTAGAGGTGAATCTTTAAGTTTCATTGTGACATTTCCTGCTGGGTGTTAACTCTAATGTACCATAGTCCAACACTGTGTTATATGTGATGCACTTCAATAGAACTTTCAATGGATGACTGATCACAACTGCGTCCTCATAGAGTACCACCATTTTCTGACTATTACTGTCTGCATTTTCAATTGTTTGCCTGCAAGTGTTTGAGATTGATTGTCACTGATCACTAAAATTCTTTTCTGAATCTACGATCATTTAACAATTGCATATTGTTTCCTTCTAGATAAAACACGCAATGTTTATTGCTGGGAGTATGACAATAGATAAAATACTCATGGTCCCACAACTTCTATTTCTGCTGTGGAATGAGACAAACACTAATAGTAACTAAATCAAATTGGCTATTTAAATATAACTGAGATAAAAATAATTCATTCACTTCCATTTTACATTTTTTATTGTAAATTATGGTGTATGTTGCTAGTCACAGTCAATGAAGTCAACTTTATCTCATTGACCAAAGCAAAATTAGTATTGCTAATCTCTTAATTACTCATCTTTGGTATCTGCTTAAAACAAGTGAGATTATTACCTCCATAGGTAAAGAAAAAAAATGCTACCTGTAGAGAACCCTAACTAATACACTATTCAATGCTAAGTACAAGATAGAGAAAATTTTATGTAGTGATTTTTGATGCATTTTAACCTTGAATTAGACCAGTAATAGTAATATAGCAGATGATTTACTAAAATGAGTTTTATTAAAATGAGAACTACTCCATTTAGCAATAAAAGGGATCAAAGTAAGAAGCAACAGAATTTCATATGTAAGTGACTTTACCCAGATGAATTGAAATACATTTAAATAATTTCTCACTTGTAGTTACTGTATTAGCAATACATTGGATTCATGAACACTAACATAGTATGAGATTCTGTTGGAAATATTGCTCCATAAATATAATTATTTTATTATTTATTTATTTTATCATATGTGTACAACACCACCAACAACCTTTAAATTGTAGGGAATGAAATCCATGGGAATTTTATGAATACAAACACAAATTCTTAAGAATTTATTATTTTTAAAGTGACATATATTATAATGTTAAGTAGCTATGTGGTCGCTAGCGAAACCACTAGAGCTCATTGATGCTCAACTTCATTTGTAAACAGAAACAGTTACAATGACCTTGTACTTTATTTTAAGGATTAAGTGGAAAAATATTCAGTAGAGTGCCACATCTTTCGTGAATGTTCAATAAATACATGTTATTATTTAACAATAATTCCAAATCAATAAAAGGTGGGAATACTTTATAAGCAGAGTGAAATTCAGAAAGACAGGGAAAAACTCATGGAATCAAGATGCTGAAATTAAATGGAACCCTGGAAAAAAGCAGAGAAGCCAGGTGTGCTGGTTGGAAATGACGTATGTACCTTAGAAAAGCCATGTTTTAATCCTAATTCCATTTTGTAAAGGCAGCGTTTCTTCTAATCCCTATTCAGTATTGTATGTTTGAACCTGTAATTAGAGCATCTCCCTGGAGATGTGATTTAATCAAGAGTGGTTGTTAAATTGGATTAGGTGACATATCTCCACCCATTTAGGTAGGTCCTGATAAGTTCCAGGAGTCCTATAAAACAGGAAACATTTTGGAGACTGAAGGAGATTCAGAGAGAGCAGAGCAGAAAGATATAGCTACGAGAAGCAGAGTCCGCCAGCCAGCTACCTTGGGAGATGAAGAAGAAAAATGCCTCCAGGGGAGCTTCATGAAACAGGAAGCCAGAAGAGAAGGCTAGCAGATGATGCCGTGTTTGTCATGTGCCCCTCCAGATGAAAAAGAAACCCTGAACTTCTTCGGCCTTCTTGAACTGCCGCGTCCTCTTTTTCCTCCCCGGTTTGACACGGTTCCCTGGAAGGAAGGGCGGTGGCAAGGCCTTCAACGCCCCAAAAGAGGACGAGGCATAAAATGGTGTAATAGAAAAAAACTGGGATTAATGACACTAATTGTGTGTTTCTTGTTGCTGGTTGTGCTCCAAGCATTATATCAAAACGAATCAGAAAGCAAAAGAATTGGAAAAAATGATACAAATTGTACAAATTGCAAAACCTTGTTAATGACTGTTTGGAAAAAATTAAGTTGGGACGCCCCCATTAAGCAAGTCATGCTGCAGATACAGCAGGCAGAAGTGCTTTTAGAACAAGTCACAGAAAAGTACCCCATAGAAAGTAAACACTTACAATTAAAAAACCCTGCATTGAGCTATCCTGGAAATTTACTCCCCCACCACGGCACCGGTCCATTGCTATAAAACAATAAAAAATCTAAGTAAACAATGTAACCTATTAATCAAAACAAGCTAACCTTTAACCAGATTAAAATAGGTCTTGACATATTGCCTCACCTGTAGAATAATAAGAAAAGAAAGTCTAAACTCAGAAAACTGCAAACACAATGTCTGTGGTTTAAGCCAATATCTTGCTGCTATTAAAATCTTGTGTAAGTGTTCCTAAGAAAATCAAAACGTGTACTTTCGCTTTGCTTCCCTGAACCTGTAACTTTACCTAAAACGTAAGCCATGACACAACCATGATTCTGTGATACCTGTTTCCTTGCCAAAAATAAGGGTATAAAATCAGTTAAGCAAAAATAAATCTAAGCAACTCTTCTCAGAAAAAAATTCTCTAAGCTGTCTCTTGGTGTTCTTCTCGCGCCGACGACCCTCCACACCTTCAAGCCCGTTCCCTCTGCTGCGGCTGGACCGCGGCATTGAACCAAGGTATCTTTTCCTGGGTGCCTTAGATTGGACATTTCTATAGACTTGCTTTAATCAGGACATTTTCTAAGCCTTAGAACTGTAAACTGGCAACTTAATAAATTCCCCCTTTTAAAAACCATTCTGTTTCTGGTGTATCGCATTCTGGCAGCTAGCAAACTAGAACACAGGAAAGGACACCATGTTCTTTGCTATGTGACAAGCAAAGGACCAAAAATCACCATCGATCAACCACAGAATGCCACAGTCTTTGCCGAAGACTTGCTGAAGCATTGATTTGGGCTTTTTCACAGCCTCATACTTTAAGCGAGTAAATTCTCATTGTTTAATGGGACGTTCTTCAAGGTATTTACTTGAGCAGCCTAGGAAATTAAAACAGGTGTTAATGCTGTCTGTAATGCTGTCTGGCCAGCAACTTCCATAGATGAAACATTTAGCAGAACAATATGTGTATGGGACATGGTTTCTTTTTATGTAAGCAAGGTTAAGGAGAACCAAAGGATTTTGACCAGTTTCAAGATTGATAGCCTCTGTTGAGTCTTAGTGTGACAAAGATCTAAAGCAAGGAGAGAAATGAAGAGACTAAGCAAGGAACTCTTTGCTATGGAAAGTTGGCTTGTTATAAACTGGCCTTCAAAACTTAACCAATTAATCATGACACTCCTTATGATTTGTTGTTAGTATATTGAACATTTCTTAGAAAGGGATGTCCCAACTATATTTAAAATGTTCAAAATAGAAAACAAAATATGTAATATCACCAGGTAGCAAGATTAATTTTATCTTTCATGTTTCCTCATATCCTATTCATGTGTAAATGTATTTTATATGATCAAATCCTCCAAACCATAAAAAGTGGTTTTGTGTGCTGTGTGCTGGGGACCACATCTCATTCCTTTTCCATGTGAGTACCCCGATACTGTAGTACCACTGGATTTCCGTTTGTTTGTTTGTTTGCCAGTACATTTGTTTTTTTGGGGAAAGTGCATGGGTCAGGCTGAACACAGGATTGTATTTACTAAATATTTTTAATCTAATAGCCTTCCAAGTTATTTTTTATTAATATTATGCTGTATAATATTTTAGCATGTATTATTAAATCATCATATATTTTGGTGTGCATATATTATAAAACAAGATTCATAATGAAAAATATTTATGAAAGAAACATGTAACTTCATGTTCAGATGTTTAATTAGTATCGTTCGTTTTACGATTTTAGATACTGGTAAAATAAGTGCATTTTTGGGAAAATATATTTCTTCCATTGCTTGTTTCCCTTAGGATTACTGGTGTTATATTACCTTTAGGGCTTTTCCTGTATTTTCTTCCAAAAAGAATGTATCAAAATTAAAAGCTGGCAAAAAATTTTAGCCAATATCCATTGCCATTAACTAAGTGCAAAATGATATGCTGACTACTCTTCTAAAAGTTTCAGGATATAATAATCACCAAGTTAGATGAGGCCCCTGCTCTCATGGGGTTTACATTCTAGTGGGAGAATGGATTATAAACTATAAAATATAAGGGCACTTGTTATTGTTCCAGATAATAATAAGAGTGATTAAGATATTAGAATAGGCTAATGGGATAAAGTGTAAAAGAGGTGTGTATATTTAAATAGAGAGAAAATAGAAAATGTAGTGAGGAGGCCATGGAGGACCTTTTCATGTGAAGATGTGACAAATAAGAAGGAACTCGATGTTCCAGGTACAGCAGCCCCAGTATACAAGACAGGGACAGGTTTCTCTTCTCAAGGAATTGATGGCCAGTGTGAATGAAATAGGGTAAGAGATTAGAGATAACAAGTGTCTAGATCACGGATTGCTTTGGCAGTCATGTAGGTGTTTAGATTTTGTTTCCAGTATAATGGAAAAACATTAGCAATATTTAGACAGGGAAGTGACATGACCATTAATTACATTCTATATGGTTCACTGTGGTTGTTGTGTGGGCAAGTGGGTGGTCACAGGTAAGAGAAAAAACAGAAGTAGAGAGGGAAGGTCATTGCGTATTTGTGTGAGAAAGAATAGTGAATGTTGACTTGAACTGGACGGTGAATTGAGAAGGGGAAAAGTAGATAGATTAAGATTATTGTTTGCAGGTAAAGTCATTTGGAATTGGCGATAAACTAGAAGTGATGTGTGAAAGAAAGGGAAAATGCTAAAGTTACGGAAATTGGCTTAGACTCAATTCTGAAAGCTCAAGGATATTTTGTCAATCAGTAAGAATTTTCCCTGGCTAAGGAAAAACAAACAAAGAAATAGAAAACACAAACACACACAAAAAATTCAAGATTTGGATGGGAAATACATCAAAATGTGCTTATTTAGTTTTGTTGGGTATATTATTTCAGCTCCTTAGTCCTCAGTAACCACCCATCTTGCCAGATCCCCTCCAAAAATGCAAGAGGTAAAGCCCGATAAATGCATGTATTCTTTATGAGTTTAATGGACTCTGGCTACAAAATGTAATTCGTACCTTCTGTAGGCTAGCCTAAATTATTTGGTATTACAAAGAGTCTTCTTCTTTAGTAATAGGTAGATCTATATCCTGTATGAAAATTAGTCTTGGTGTTTTTCTTTTAGGCTTACATTCTAATTTTGACACTTTAACTTGCCTGTTACATTAGGGTAATTACTAGAATCTCCCCTCTTTTGTTATAACTGATATCATTATTAATGTATAAAGCATCAGATCCGTATGAAAAGACTTTCTGGAAGTCATTTGTTCTCTTTATGAAGAAAAAAATATTAAAAATTATTGAAATTATATCATTTTCTTAATATCATTGTCATAAACAGCATTGAATAGACTAAAAGGGAGCTTGTATATTAAATAAACAAGTTCTCTCAATATTCAAGAGAAGAAGCCTATCTTCATAATCTATCAGAAATCAAGAATTGAAAATATCCATTCTCAAAGAAGCACTAAGCCCCCAATACTCACCTTTTTTTACAAAGACAATCTCCTTTTTCAAAAAGTGGTGCCAGCTCATCTTCCTCCCACTTCCTTCAGACGACACAATAATTTGAGGCTCATGTTGCTGTTCAGGTCGCTTCTTTGTTTTTTATGGAATGCTTTGATGTTTCCAAATAAATCTTATGATACTGTAAATCAACGAGGACAATATCTTTCACCAAAGAAGTACAATAAGCCAATTTGCATTTCACCTATTAGGAGTTATAGATTTGATTTTGATTTTTTTTCTTTAGTTAATTTCTATTGGTGCTTACAGTGTGCCCAGAACATGAGATAGGACTAAGTGGTGTGTTTCTTGTGACAGCTGTATAAACATGGAAAAGATAAATATGTTGAGAACAAAGGGTGATAGAATTCTATCATTGTTATAAAAATTATTTGTACCATTAATAATACTAGTACTAATAACTATTGTTAAACAGCTATTTTTTTCCAGGTTGCTTCCTGTTGAAGCAATTTTCCAATCCTGAAAAATACTTCCTATTTTATCTTTAAACAAAGATAAAATGTTAAAATGGTAATTTCAGAGGGAACTATTCTGTTTCTTACATAAATGGGGCTGGAAACCTAAGTCTAAAGGACTAATTCACAGCTTAGGAAGGAGCAAAACTCTTATGCTTAACTTGAGATTGTCTAACGAGTGCTGACTGCATGCTTTCTATGGTGCAGTAGCAGTTTCCTTCAGTAGAAGGATCTTGACTGTTTCTGTGTTTATGAAACTGTAGACACAATCCAGAAAACTGCATTTCGCCCCCTAAGTGCTTGGAATCTGCGTTAACATCCTACTATTCTTGATTGAGTTCTGATGAAAATTTCCTTCTTATATTTTATGATTTGCATCAATGTTCATATCATGGTTGTGAATCTTACTTCGAGTCTAATTGTCTCCCATAGGCATCATTACCTTGGGATACTAAAAGAATATTTAAAATGTACCATGTTTTATGTTTCTCCTATTTGGTCTCTACAAGTTGTTGCAATGGTTTCCCCTAAATACTACAATTTGATACTCAAGAGTACCACAGGGCACACCCTTCCCCTCAGGTTCTTCCCTTGAATAAATTATACCACTTAATTCAATTTGAAAAGCACCACCAGACTTATGCCAATTGATTCATTTTGGAATAGATATCTCTAAATGACTTTAGTAGCATTCCTTAATGCCCCTATAAACGAGGTAGAAGCGTTAGGTGAGATCATTTTGCATGCCTCGTTTAGGGTGGTATGCTGGTTACCTATTGTTATAAGAACAAATACCCAAAACTTTCGTGGCACTAACCATTTATTAACTCTCAGTTTCTGTGGGGCATGAATTTCAGATGAGATCAGTTAGGTGCTTCTGGTTCAGAGTCTCTCATAATGTAGCAAGCTCTTGGTCTGAACTGCTATCACCTGAAGGCTTGATTGGGCAGAAGGATTGACTTCCAAGATTGATCTTTCACCATTGGCTGGCAGAATACCTATGTTCCTTGCTGTTGGCTGATGGAAGAAGGTCTCAATTCTTTGCCAGGTAGATGCTTCTTTAAGGGTGCTTGAGAATCTTCATGATGTGGAAACTGTCTTCACCCCAGAGCAAGTGATTCAAGAGAAAGAACAAGAAAAGGCAATGTATTTCATGACCCAGTCTCAGAAGTCATACACAATTGCCTCCACCATATTGCATTGATTTGAAGCAAGTCATTCAGCACAATTCTTATTTAAGATGAGGAGAAGCAGGATTTTCAGGGTCCACCTTTAGAAGGGAAGAGAATGAAATAATTTGTGGACCTAGACTAAGAACAGCAGAGGGAAGAAGAACTGACTTTCCCTTCGAACTCTTTTAAATAATATTCTTTTTTTTTTTAAAGAAAGAGGGAGGAAGGGAAGGAAAGACAGAGAGAAGGAAGGAAGGAAGGAAGAAAGGAAAACATCTTTAAACATTTTTTCTTGTTTTATTGTATTTTGTTTGTTTGTTTGTTTTTTACATGGGCTGGGGCCGGGAATCGAACCGAGGTCCTCCGGCATGGCAGGCAAGCACTTTGCCCGCTGAGCCACCGCGGCCCGCCCTTAAATAATATTCTTGAAGACTGGAGGAGCTCCTTCCCTCTCTGTCTAATTTTCAGACTAGGACATTTACACCCTATGACTGAAAATATAAATGCGTGTGATTTATAAATGTATATATTTAACATCAACATGTGCAGGAATAAAGACTGAACACATAACAGTTTATTGTGGACTGTTTCAGAACCAATATGATGTAATTCAAAAGGCATTGTGTCAAGGAAGTGTCAAAGGCAGGTTTAAATATATGCAGCATCTTTATGAGTTAGCATATTCACTCTGCATGTTGTTGCTTCATTTTTTAAAATAAATTTGCACAATAACTCTGTGAGGTGTGTAATATTAGTACCATTTTATGCAAGACAAAAATTGAAGCATAGCATGATTTCAGCTAGAAAGTGGCAGAGTCAGGTTCACAATTCAAGTTTAGTTGATGCCAAAACTGCTCTGTTTTCTCCTGCACCTTCTTGGGAAGAAAAATAAGTAAACTATTAAATGATGCAACATATACAAAAGCATACAACATTTTGTCATCAGTAAAGTTAGTATCCATATAAAAAAGCAAACAAGCAAAGTTTCATAAATCCAAGTTATTCAGATAAGAACAATGAATATGTGCTTTTATAAAAATCAACAGAATCTTAAACATCTTTCTAAAGATGTTCTTTAACTTAAAACTTTGATTTAGGCTAAGCAACAGAGCAATACACTGCATTTTACTATCCAACCATGCTTATTACCTTGCTCTGTGATTTCTCTAAAGGCAGGGAAGTTTTGAGTGTTGTGAGCCACAGCTTTAGTTCCACTGGCACACAGCAAGTTAGTGTCACATTCAGAATGTTCTTGAAAAGTTTATACCTGTCTGTTTTCTTCAAAGCCCAGATTTACTGAGTATCTTAATTATGCTATAGATTGAGAAATTGATATAGAAAAGTTCACACATATGTACAGATGCCCTATAATTGTTCATTGTGTATTGTATATTATTATTGTTATTATGAAAAATATCATGTATACAAAAGGCAATACATTTCAAAGCACACTACAACAATTAGTGATAGAACAGATTTCAGAATTTGTTATGAGTTACAGTTCCACAATTTTAGGTTTTTACTTCTAGCTACTCTAAGACATTGGTATCTTAAAGAAATATCAATATAGTGACCCAGCAGTCATACTCATTTGTTAGACCCTATCTTCTCTATTATAACTCCATCTTCTCTTTTGAATTTTCTCCATATTTTTAGGGGTATTTGGGCTATGCCCACTTTAACTTTTTCATGTCAGAAAAAGCTGTTGATAATATCAGTTAGAGGGATGGAACTAGTTAATGTTATGGAGAAACTGGCCCTTCTGTGTTTTAGTATTCATCTGTCCTAGGAACCCATCTGGAGGTTATAAGTTTCTGTGAAGTAATCACAGTACATGGAAACTTTGAGAATCTCAGATAGAGCCCCAGGTATTCTTTAGGGCTGATAGGCATGGTTCTTGTTGGGGTTTGACAAATCATGAAAAATAGCAGTATCTGCCTGAAGCTTGCCTAAGAATAACCTCCAGAAAAGCCTTTGTCTCTACTGAACTTTCTCAGCCACTTACACCTCATTTTATCACAACTCTTTCTCCCTTTTGGTCAGGAAGTTATTGTTTATCTCATGGTGCCATGGTCAGACACATCCCTGGGAGTCATGTCCCATGCTGCCATGGAGACCTTCACTGCTGGTTGTCAGGTACCATGTAGGGGCAAGGGCAATGATTTTACTTGCAGAGGTGGGCTTAGAGAGAGAGAGAGGCCACCTCTGAGCAGCAAAAGAGGTCCTTTGGTAGTAACTCTTAGGCAAAACTATAGGTAGGCTTAGTTTCTCTGCTTCATAAATAAGCTTCACAACTGTAAGCCTCAAGATCAAGGTCTTCTCCTATTGACTTGTGAGTCCTGAATGTTTGAGACAGTTTCAGGGGTTTCACCAGTGGTAAAGCTTAACACTTTTCTATTTTTTTCTCCCATACCTCAAGGGAATTTGCCAATACTTTTTGATTGTTAAATATACTCTGGGGTATCCAGACATAACATTATGCTATGCACAATTACAAGCCCTCATTCACCTTCTGGGCTCCATGTGTTTGGATTTTTTAAATAATCTATTCAGACTGGTTGAGTTAGATTAGGTGCTACAGAAACTTTAGGTTTTGGATAAAATAAACCTCTCTTCCTTTGATCTCATGGAGTAGATAAAGTTCTAAAATATAGACAATGTCCTCTTTACCTCTGTATTCTGATTTACCTTTGTGTACTGTATATTATAAACTGCTTTGAGTCAAGTATTGGACACTCTCATTGAAAAGGCCTTCATGGAACTAATAAAATCAACATATGTTCTTGATACTTTAGATGTATACCTAAAAATTCTAAGGCATTGATTTAGCTTTGAACACTGAAGACTTAAATGAAAAGTTTAATATATTGAATATTTAAGCTGCTGAATTTTCTAAACCCTTATACACTGATATTTGATGTCTCTAGCCATAGAATCAAATGCTATGAATGGAAGGGGAAATTGACCAAAGAAATCACAGAACAGGTACAATTCCTATGAATACTGGTCTGTTTCCCTAAGCCTGCAGCTAACTTAGATTTGAATTTAACAAGTGAAACTATTAAGTATTTTATCTAACTCAGGATGATATTTATTACATGGCAACTTTTTTTAGACTGAAAAAGCAATCAATTTCAAAGTTACCCCTTAAAATGTATGAAGCAGATTGTATAGTAGGCAAGTATGAATTATAAAGTAATAAATGTCCTAGAAGATTTTAACAAATACAAATTGGCATATAAATATTAAATAAATGTACACATTTTTAGACTCTGAAACACCAAATCACTTTGCAAAGGACTAAGTGTCAAACTAAATAATGCATGTTTACACATATTTCTTCTATAGACAATTATTATAACTGAAGCAACACAGTTTGTTCTGCATTTTTTACGTCTAGCTCATATTCTCTTTTGGAATTTACCCTATGTGGTCTGATTTGATTTGTTTCAAACACCAAACTTCACATTCCCCAAGGAACAATTTGATGCTTGAGTACTTCTGTAGCTACTGATTCCTTCTTTTTTTGCAGAAACTGCTCAAGAATGCTTGGGTGTGAGGAGAGCCAGACTGGATGGGAAGGACTGTGAGCAAAACAGTGCCCCTACCTCTACATTTGTGTGTAGTAGGAATTTGGTTGAAATTAAGTTCAAAGGCGTTCTTAAAGCTTTAAAAAAATATAAATTGACAATCTCTATCCTGATGGGGAAATTGAAAGTCCATGTGGAAAAGGAAGACTACCCTGGTTAGTAGGAGTTTAGGCTTATAATATAATTGTATTATTATCCCAAGTAAATACTAATTATTATATTATTGTATTGTAACTGCTACTTTCATGTACATATGTTGCGGCACGTTTTTGCCTGAATTATTTCCTTTGTAAGCCTCCGCCCCAGCGCAGCAGGTTTCTACCACCATTTCTATAGAAGATTTGGTCACTCAGAGCAGATGGCTGAGATCACACAGCACATGAGTAGCAGTGGCCTTATGGAAATCCAAGAAAGTCTTACCTGAAGACAGCGCTTCCCAAATGAGCCACCCTGCATCTGTACCATACCCTTTAGGATTGCTTTCCTCTCTGAATCATTTTCATGTCTTATACCTCTAATGTCTTCCTTACATAAAACCTTAGAATACTCAATGTCACCTCTCTTGCAGGGTCACTGATTGTCCAGTATGGCTGTTGGTCACTAAGCACCTGGAATTTTTTCCCTTTGTACCACTTTGGTGGAGCAGACCATGAGTTGTTACCTTCAGGGCTGGGATGGAGTGGAATGTGCATGTATTTCAACTTTGTCTGACTAAAACATAGGGATAGGACAAGGTCTTTGCTGTTGTTTACTCCTCACCAAAAAAAAAAAAAAATGACCTGAGACCAGGGACTTCAGAATGAGAAAAGTTGTGCTCAGTATGATCTACTGTGAAGCTAAGTGATTCTTCAGTAGGTAACAGAGCAGAGTTTGGATAGGAAGGTTTAATAAATGAACTTCATAAGAAGGGATTTCTGTTAATTATCAAAATTTGACAAAGGCAAAATCATCAAGAAAGTTCATGGGACACACTCAAGGACAGCGTAGGATTAGTACTTGGTTCCAGACTATATTTCAACACCAAAGAGGGCTAGGAAAACAAGACAAATCTGGGCAGGAAACTAAATCAAAGACTGCTTCATCATTGAAAGCTCGGCTCACAAAGAAAATTCTATTCATAAGAAATGATTTAAGAGGTCAGTTCTCAGAACCTAGGTGCAGAGTCAGAGAAGTTGGCTCGATGCCTGCTTTAGCAGACTTGTTAGAGGATGGAGTATGGGAACGGGCGTGATTCACAGGTGGAAACTAGTGGGGGACTCAATAATTTAACTTAAGTATAGGAGGTATCAGAGAATGGGAATTATACCCTTAAACATCTTGATTTCTTATTTTAGCATTCAGTAAAGTGGAGATGAAAGCTCTTTGTCAACAATGCATTTGAAGTTCATTAATGTTTTTTGCAATATTTATTTCTGAATCGTAAGTAAATATTTAAAAAATCTACTTATAAATTTCAGAAGTAAAATCCAAAATAAAGTTATTTTTACTATAAATCCTTAATTGTTAGATTTTTTCTTCAGTTCTGAATCTGAATGTTTTTATTTTTATTTCAATTATAACTTTGCTTGTTGTAGCACCACCAGTAAACTATGTTAGTACAGTTTGGCATATATCCTGCTAATAAAATGACAGTTGTTATTTGATGGTGCGGAGGGAATTCAGTGTGATGAAGTGTGCCTCACGTGCATTATTGTACTAAAGCCTCACGATAGCGTGTGTGGAAGGTGAGTTTTGATAATTCTTAGAGAGGCTGAGGATTCTCCATGGTTACAGCTAATAAAAAGGGATATCAAGACTCATACTCAGGTTTGTATAGCACAAAACCTTATTCTTAAATGCTCAAATGTTCTTTAATTAATTCTTTAATTCTCAAATGTATTGCAAAATTTAGATACATAACATATCAATAAAAGTTTTCCAATTGTCATCTCTATTGCATTTCTCAATAATATGTAAAAGTCAAGTACAATTTCCTGGAGTGAGACAGAGGTCAATTATGATTACCAAGCTTTCTTGCCCTTGCACCTACTCATAATATATAAGCTAAAATGAATATTAAAAATATTGCTATTTCCTGGAATAAAAAAGGCATACGCCATAAGTTACTAATTCACAATTTTTTTTATTTTGACATTTTGGAATGAAGTAGTCTTATTATTGTTAAATTGTCAATGTTTTTGTTCTTTTCACTTTTTTATAAACCTACCAGAAACATCTGAAGGTTTGTAAAGGTACACCAAGGTAGCTGAAAAATTTTCTCTGTACAGACAAGGATATCTTATAGCTTTAGCTTTAAAAAATGTAACAAAACAGAAAGGAAAAGACAAGCCTGCTTAAGTTATATTTTACATAATAATTCAGTCTGGTCTTTCTGAAATGTTTGTAAAGGTTGTCCTGGTGAACTGGATTTGATCTACAGTTATTTATTAATCAAATGGCTCAATTAATAATAATAACAGGATTCTATACCTCCTTCCCATTATCTACTACCCCATCTCTCAGAACTTTATCATGGTGGGAAAATGCTTCTCTCTTCACTAAAGATATTTACAATTGCTGTGACACAACAACTGTACAAGCAGCCCTTTTGAGGGGCTATCATGGGGCTGAATTCTTTGCTGTGAATTCTTCTTAGATCCTTAGATGGCCTGCTTTCTTTGTCCTTTGAGTCCCATCTTAGTATTCTTCCTAAAATTAAAAACATAAAATACCCATTATCATGTCATGTAATAATATATAGGATGCCTTAAGAGCAATCTGTTCTCCTAATTTCATTTTTAAAGGAATGGGAAATAAGAATATTTGTATTTACTCACAGACTAATTGCTGACAGAATCCATGTATCCTGATTTCCCCTAATCCAGAACTTGATAATCAAGCTTTAATGATTGAAGTTTATTTTGTGACTTTACACATTTAAGCACTATATATGAAATAACACTTATTTCATGATGAACTTTTTTTTCTAATAGACATCCTAAATAAAATAATGTTTTTAGGATTAAATTAATATATTTTTATTCACTAAAATCTATTCATGTAAATAGCAAAAGGAATGAAAATAGATTGCTAGACAAGACATTTTGAAATGTTTGTTCTACCAACAGATCGATTAGGTTGATCCTTAAGAATCAAACATAATGGAGAGAATGTGTTGAAAGAATGTAAAATTGTGTTAAAAACTTTCTTCAGCACAGCGAGAAAGTCAAAGTTTGTGGGAATCTGCAATGCATGTCATCATATTGTTTCAGGTTTCCACTGAAATAAAGAGAGAACGATGTTACAAAGGGCTTCTGAAGTATTTTGGTTCCCTTTCCAGCACCATCAATAAAAAATAGTTACACTATGTATTAGTTTCCGATCGCTGCTATAAAAAAATTACCACAATGTTAGTGGCTCAAAATAGCCAAAATTTACTTTTTAAAAGCAAAGCATTAATAAGGCTTTCTCTCTCAGGGGAAAATCTGTCCCTCACCTTTTGGAGCTAATACAGAATTCCCACATATTTTGGCTTTTAGCCCCTTCCTTGCAGCTCTTTAATCTCTCACTGTGATTATCATGTCTTACTACTTTTTTAATCCTTCTATCTCCCTCTTTTAGGTTCCTTGTGATTACATTGGGGCTTCCTAGTTAATCCAGGATAATCCCCCATCTCAAATTCCTGAATTTAATCACATCTGCAAAGTTCCTTTTGCCATATAAAATAGCATGTACACAGGTTCTGAACTACGGTATGGTCTTTAAAAAAATAGATACTTAAAGTTTTTTTAGCTATGCTTCATAGATTTCAAAAGGATCACTTTTCAAAGCTTCTTTATTTTACTACTGTAGCTTTTGTTAGCACTGCTGTGAATGAGTGATTGGATTAGTTTTGTCAGGAATCCTTTGGTAAAAGGTCAGCATTAATCCAGAAAACCAACATATCATTTCAATTCATTTTTAACAATTAAAATATGCCCACGAACGGAGACATATGAGCTGGTATGTGAAGATTCTTTTATTAGAAGTTGATCATCTCAGCAGACTGTTAACTCCTCTACATTTTTCAAATTCATACAAACAATTTATGAGAATTCAACCAGGTAGCAAATAGGTAGATTAAAATAATAGTTAGCTTTAATGAAAATCTTAAGACAGGCATGAAATTACAAAATCAAATGCCTTCAAATGCTTATATTTTATATAGAAATTTTATTCCTAGAGAAGCGTTAGTATGATTTAATTGTTTAACTGTATTTTTGGATTTAATTTCCTATATTCATATAGATAGCACTCTAGATTATGAGAAGTGTATATATTTATACAAAAAGATTTTTTGCTTGCTATTGTTTAAACAGGCATCTTATACAAACAGAACATTTGTTGATTATGTTGAGATCTATGTACTGTTAAAATATTATGAAATACTATATGTATTAATGTGTTATATGGGAACTTGTTACAGACTGACTATATCCATAATGCTCTATACAAGGTATAGTGAGAAGGGGGACGGAGCTCTACAAGACTTAGGTGACACTTTGCTATACATATTCTTCTCCCCTTGAAAGTAAGTGCTTCATAGCAGCAAGGATATAAAAATGATTTCAGGAAATAAATAATGAGCTAGAATATAGGAGATGTAGATGGAGAAAATGGAAAATGAAAGGATGGAGAAAGTCTGGGACTAGCCAGACTCATTGTTCTAAATTGAATCATTGCAATAACATTAAAAGTTCTAAAGTTCAGCTCTAAGAACAAGTAAACAAAAGAGAACTTTCTTTACCTGGGGGCAGAGCTGTAGACGGAAAGAAGTCAAGTGCCTTTATGACTCATCTAACCAGCATGTTTAATTGCAGACTCTCCATTGCCCAGAAAAGAGTCATTCGGATTGAATTATTTTTAAGGCATTGAAAATTGAAGGAGGAATAGATAAAAAGTTAAGCTATTGTTTTAAGTCACAGCAATGATATAAAAATAAAGATAATTAAAATTAATGCTGAAGACATATGGAAAGAGTTTTTCCTGTAAAAAAGTTCATACAATTCTCAAATTCAAGTGTGACTATTCCAAGAAATCAGAAGAGACATATTAAGAGGTGTGGGCATAGTGAGGGCACCTGTAATCCTGATAACTGTCAGGGCTAAATCCCAGGGCATCACTGCTCTATGTTTCAAGGTAATATGGATTTCAGCAGCTATATAGACCAAGCTATACTCCATGTCAATCTGTAACAACCACTGCGACTTGGTGCATAGCTCAATTTAGGTGTGCCTTAGTCCATTATCTTGCCGCATTTAGACATGAACTGTGTGAAACGGATAATTGCAGCAATTCTTCACACAATTCAGAAAGAAAACTTCTCTCAAGAAACATTTTGGCAATAAAAGGATTATTTTAAACCTGAGTTGACTTCCTAAATGTAAACTGATCAAGCAATTTGGATTTTCCAGGAAATTCCTAATTTCCTGTAAGATTTTATTCAACAATTCAAAAGATTAATGGTGTGCAATCTACATAACAGGTTCTTCAGTCTGGTGATAGAAAATTTAATATGGCATTGTCCCTACATGAGACAAGTTTGTATTCTGGTGGAGGGAATATATTTATCAAACACAATTTTTTAATTGTGTAATGATTCGTGGTTTAATGTTATAACTTTGCAAAACCTTTCATGTAAATAGTTTATATGGAATAATTTTTTTGTCAAACTATATGTCCCAATTTTTGTTCAAAAAATAAGTCCAGCATACCAACCTTACAAAAGACATTATTTTGTAGGAAATAAAACTGTGCATACAAGGAAGATTCCTCATTTCCCAACATAATGTTCCTTTAGCTATTTTGTTTTGAAGTCAATGTGATTGACTTTTCAAAACTCTTATGGTCTTTCGCACTTTGAATATTTTCTTTGGTTGTAGGTTTGCGAATCATACAGAGGGAATACAAAAATTATTAAAGCCCAAATTACACAGTGGACCTTGGAAAAAGATCTGTTATAATCTAAATTACAGATAATTGTCCAAAAACACTAGGCTTCATTCTGTCTGTGTTGATTCAGCTTCAAAACCTGGAAAGGTATCAAATTTTGGTTCAGTCTAAATACGGTTTTGCCAAACTATTACCAGTTTAGAAAGCCAAGCTTCCAAATTTGTTTTTCTTGGGTCGTATCTAAATGTTTTCAAATTATGTTATTCATCATTGCTAATGAGCTTATTTTTCATTAGCACAGATTCCTTTTCTTAATCTAACATTTATTCATATATAGCCTGTTCAATATTTTTTTTTAGTAGCAGTAACTAACAAGTCACATAATTAAATAGAACCTAGTTTATGATTTTCAATAGGTCCACTTGTACAGTCTTTTAACTCCTGGGTACCTGACTTTTTAGGCAATTTAACAGACAGTCAAGAGTTTGACTGATATAGGCACTTGCAAGTCTTGAGCACAAAAAAACTCTTTTGGAAATGGCTTGAGATTTTGCTGGAAGGTGATTAATGAGAGCATATGGCTTCAATAGTTCCTTTCCAAATTATAAGAACACTTTTCACCCTATCTAAATCTTCAAACGTAATTCAGCTTAAGTATATCTCCCTCTAGCAGGAACATAATGAATATATTTAGAAATCTCGATAACTTTCTAAATTTGGGAATTTGGTCATAAAGCTTTGTAAATAGCCACCTTTAAAAAACTTTCTTGGGAAAAAATTAGTAAAAATATGTTTTTCTTGTTATGAAAATTTTCAATCACATCCAACTTTTACTTATATGCTATGATACATGAGAGATACATTCAGTTAGCCAACTAATGTAAAGTTCATTTAAGCTCTTAATGAATCCATAGTCTTCTGCAGACTAAAATCTGTTTTTTACAAGCTTAAAAAATCCAAAATTATTTTCTGTTTTCACTGTCTGAGATATAATAATATCCAATAAATAATTTTGCATGAATGAGTATGTGTAAAACAATCCTTCAATAGAAAAACTAAAGATAGTATTGTTAACTGCCACTCATATTCAGCATACTGAATGAATAGACTATCTCCTCTTCTTCCAAGCGTATCTAAGCTTCTCCACTTAAAATAAACCTGTACTCATGTGGTGGCATATTTCTTTCCTCATATTCAAAGTAGGAGGGCATGGGGTTTTCAGGACAGATTCCTACTATTATCTGCTCTGACATATTAAAAATATAGACAGCTATATACAGTCAAAGCACCATAAGTTCATGAAGTTTCTAGTCCTGATTCCTTTGAATACTTGATGGAGTGTGGCATAAGAGATCCATGCTTAGGAAATGGTCAGGACAGCAAGTGGTTACTCATAATATGCACAGGCAAAGCCATTCTCTGCTTCGTCCAGGGTCAGTGTTCATTCTTAATAGTTCTCTAGGCTCTGGAGTTAGGGATAAAAGGGGGAAAATGGTGTTACACAAGGTAAAGGTGGGAAGAAGCTGGACAGTGGAAGAGAATTCTAGCCAGATTAGCTATGATGCAAGGCACATAGTAGCTGTAGAGGATGTGGGAAAGTATGTATATATATCACAGAACCTGGAAATGGCTGGTTTCCATGGGTCTAAAACTGCTGCTCTATGAAGGCCAAGTAGAATTCAAGCAAGGACTCATTTTTGGCACATGGAATTCTGGGTTTTGTTCTCACAGTATTTCTTTCTCACCATATTTCTCTTTTTCTTCCTCCTCCTCCTCCTCCTCCTTCTCCTCCTCCTCCTTCTTTTATTTTTCCTTCATTGTCCCAGGAGTTTTAAACATATACAATATGGTAGTCACTGGAATAGATTAATTTAATACATTCTTATATGTCATCCTTAAAATAACTCTCTATGATATGTTATTATCCAATTTTAGATATTTTTGAATTAAAGACTTAGTTTTGTAAGATTGCCATAAGAGCTATAGCCTAAATTTGACTGAAGTCCAATCTCAAAAGTCCAAACTCAAAAATTGAGCTTAACTGAAGATTAAAACCTTCAGTCAGAGTTTCTTAGTAGGCCAATAATTCTAATGTATTGAAATACTTCAATACCCTTGAAATACTTGCTGCAAAATATTTTCTTCAATGAAAGAAGAAACAAGCATTAAAAGTAATTCTTTAATCAAATAAGATTTGAAAATTGTCTAGTTAGCCAGAGTTGCTGTGACGAATACCACACAATGAGATTAATTCAACAACAAACCTTTGCTGTAGCTTTTTTTTGTAGCTTTCTGATTGTGGAAGTCCTCCATCACATGGCAGTCTGTCTCTCTCTCTTCTCTGGCTTCTTCTGACTTCTGGTTATTGATTGTCCCCTTCTCTTTATAAGGCTTCCAGTCATGCAGATCAGGACCCATCCAGATTCAAATTTGCAGCATCTTAGCTAATAATAACATCTTCAAAAATCCTATTTACAAATAGGTTCACAACCAGGAACTTTTGTGAGGTGAGGGGACATAACTGAACTCAAAATCCTTCATTGAATATACTTATTTGGGGGATTTATAATGCATGTGTTTATATTAAAGTTCATTAAGAATTCTGCAGTAAACAAACTTTTCCTACTTACTTCACCAAGTTAGTTAAGATCATATGCTCTTCCAGTTTCTTGTGCAAAGTTCTGCAGTAAACAAAATTGTCTAAACTTCTTCAATTCCTTTGTTAAGAATATATGCCCATAAAACCACTCAGTTCTAGGAACATAGAGAGAGATCTCAGAACATTATTTAGAGAATTTTGCAATGGTAAATTCTGCTATTTGCCAGACACATAGTAACTTCTCAGTGCATAGTTAGTAAATTGGTGAGTGAATGAATGAGCTCAGCTTCAGGAAATTAGGGAAAAGAAAAAGCTCTCCTTGAGAAAGCAAAAGGAAAACCCATCACCCACTCCTCTGCTGCCCTCCCCTCTTTGACTTATATTCTTTTCCTTGCTTTTCTTAGCTCCCTTCAGATCTGGTGCTTCTTTATAAATCCATATTGATTAACTGATTGTCAAAGCCTTGTCATTTAGACTCTCTTAAACTTAAACTTTTCAACCGAACACTCATTAAGGTGGACGCCACAAAGGGTCTTGAATTTAATACTTGGTAGAAAAAGAAACAAAAGGCTTTGAAGGGGTGGTAAAAGTCCAATCAGGTTTGCCTAAACCTGAGATGATTTGGGCAAAATATATCAGCTGCATACAGAAGCTTCCTCTGCTTCATATGCCATGTGGAGGGGAGAAGCTCAATCATCACCAAAATGTGTTGTCAGAGCACAGGAGCCTGGCTCTCAGTTAGTCTACCATAAAACACTTACATCTGGTGTAATTGGAAATGCATGAAGCAATCAAAACTAAAATTTACTTTCTTATTTTGTAGCAAAGCTGAGTTTAAGGAAATATTCCACTGAGAATGATTGAAAAGTGACTACTGAAGAGATGGACTTAGGTTAAAGATTCTCTTTTCTCTACTGAGATTTTTTTTTTTTAATTGAAATGCTTAACCTGATAACATGGTAAAAGTCTTCTGTAGCCACTTAATGAATTAGGAAGTTTGAGTCTTCAAAATCCTCAAACCCAACGCTATTTATCCATTCTGATGCATCAGGAGGGATGTAAGAAAGATATTTGCCTTATTAACATCTTGAGTTGCTATTTATAAACACAGCAAAACAAACAAAGCAAAACTCCATTATGTAAGAGGAATTGACAAAGGATAGTTCAGTAACTTATTTTTAGAAATTACACTAAAAAATACTCCTTACTAATAAATATTAAGCCACTTTATACAATTCTAAAAGTATATTTCGATAAAATCTCATATGGTATTAAATATTTCATGGCAGTTTTAGCAATTACCAGATGAATGAGGAAAAGAAGCTTATTGAAATTCCTGGGTCCCTAAAATTAATTCCTAAAGAAACTGCCTAATCTTCTCAGTCTCCATGGATAGAGCTATACCAATACAACATTTCCTTTTTAACTTTATCTTAAAAGTTCTACATGCAGCAGAGTGCATAACCCATTTCTCCTTTTTAAATAATAAAAGTAATATTAAAGCAAGCATCCACATACCCAGCTTTCTAATTAGTACATTATCAGCTACTTTAAAATGTTCAGTGTGCCTGACTTAAGTCTTGTTTCCTGCCCACCATTCAATAATATATTGTTCATGTTTGAATGACCTTTTCCTTTATAGAATGGAACTACACTTAATGATTTTCCCAATTCCTTCTTTTGTATCCATATAGCTATGCAATCCTCCACTGCAAATTGCCCATTCCTCTCTTTGTGAACATTTGGTTTTCTTCAGTTTTTTCCTATTGCAAACAATAGTGGGATACACATTTTTATAACTATCTTCTCGTGCACCTACATATGCAAATGTTTCTCTGGGGAATTTCTGGGACATAGGTTATGAACATCTTCAAATGTGCTAGCTAATTTCAAATTTGTTTCCAAAGTGTTTGCAACAATTTACAAATTTACTCACCTGCCATAGTAACATGAGAATGCCCATTTTCCATATCCTCACCAATATTTAGTAAGGGCAGCCTCATAATATTTGGCAGTCTGATATGTAATCCTTCTAGAATTTTACTAATTTCCTCAATTAATAATGAAGCTTAGAAACCTGTCCTTTCTTTGGCTATTCTTGTTTTTTTTTATCCTGTCAACTACCTGTTCAAAACTTTTGGCAACATTTCTATCATGGTGTTACTATTTTGTTTGTTCATTTTTTTCTTTAATTTATTTTATATGGGTACTAATAACACTTTAATTTATCTATAAAAACTAAATTATTTGGATAGTAATGTTACGATTTATGTAAATGCTAATCTATGGCTAGTTAAATATGTTGTAGACACCATCTCCCAAAATGTGGCTTATCTTGTGCCTTCTTTGTGGTACTTTAAAATAATCAGAATATTCCAAAGTCATAAAGATACTCTTCTGTTTAGTCTTCTAAATGTTTTCAGTTTTGAATAAACATTTTATTTATTCTCCTTAGAATGAATTATTTTTGGCGTGTAAGGTAGGAATTCAATTTCACTTTTTTGCCTACAAGAATTAAAAATTGTAGTTATACATATAGCCTTCATTTTTAGTCATATTTTACTATTTTATTTTATTTTTACTTATACTAAGTGTTATATTTTAAATTATTTGTTTTATATACTTAATTAATTTATTTATGGCCCTCCCTGTATGCCAGACAATGTTGTAAGTGGTAAGCCAGTATATAGATATTGGTGTCTGTGTGTGTCTATACGAGGTATTTATCTCCCTACCTAAGAATTTTAGTTGGGATCAGATTCAACTTAGTCACTGGCACTGGTTTATCATCTCAAATCAATGTTAACAAATTTTTCAAATTTTCGAAAGAATCAGTTTGTTTATTAGTGGCAAAATATTCAATTTTCCTCTTAACCCAATTTAAAGTTGCAAGTATGGAAAATAAATTTCAAGAGATGAACAAACAGTTCGGTGACAGAATGCTTGCCTTCCATGCAGGAGACCAGGCTCCATGCAGGAGACCAAGCACCACCTCCCCCGCCAAAAAAAGGTACACACACAAACATCACAAATCCATCCTTAATCTTTACAGAAACCAATGTCTGCCAGTCTACTACCAATCCAACACCCTAGAGATCAAGGATTACATTTTTCATTTGTTTTAACCCAGAGGGAGAAGCCGTGCTAACAACAATAATGGCTACCGTGTTCTAAAGTCGGCTGCTTCCCTTGCTTATATCTGGTAATTACACTAATTATTCGTTCACTGATTTCCTCCTAATCTCTTTTGTCTTCACTGTGGGGTTGTCTCTAAGTGGGGCATATAAGTAAATCTATGACAGTAATGACAATGATAATAATGAAAATAACTAAAATTGAGGCTAAGTAGGCATAAAATTGAGAAATTGTGCTACTTATTATGTTTGATTCTCAAACTTTACCTTTAAAATAGGTCCCGAGAAAACAGGGCTCAGAAAAGGAAAATGAATAAATTAGAGCTAATAGAAGAGATGAGACTCAGACCTAAATATGTTTGACTGAAGGGCACTCTCTAGTTTTCCCAATTTAAAGGAGTTATATCTGTTCTTCCTGGTGTTAAAATGTTAATTCTATGCTAAAAGAAGCTCTCTACCATCTTTCGCTTTGTGTAAGTTTTTGAGGATTAAAAGCGTTATTAGGGGGGTGTATTTTCACTGTTTTTTTAACTCAAAGGCACTTACATTCTTAGTTACTATAATTAAAAGTCCTTTTTAGTAAACAGTAGTCAACATAATGCAGCAGAAGCTTATGGGGACTGATAAACTGGTTTCCAAGGATATTCCACATCATATACTTAGACCTTCATAGGGTTGATCTTAATTTATTAAATATCTACAGTTAAAAAGTAACACACAGGGCAGGCCACAATGGTTCAACCGGCAGAGTTCTTGCCTGCCATACTGGAGACCCAGGTTCCATTTCTGGTGTCTGCCCATGCAAAAAATACCCAAAAGGAAATCTCCAGGTTCAGATGGTATCACTGAACAATTCTACCAAACATTAAAACACACACACACAAATCAAAGCAAGAGAAAATACTTCCCTGAGGCTGCTGTAAAAATTACCAAAACTTGGTGACGGAAAACAAGAGAAATTTATTCTGTCACAAACCTAGAGGCCAGAAATTCAAAATCTGATAGGGCTGTGTACACTTTGGGGCCTCTGGGGAGAATCCTTTCCTTGTTTCTTCTGATTTCTGGTGTCTTTCTCAGAATTCCTGGGTTGTATCATATCCCTTCAATCTCTGCCACTGTCTTCACATCACCTTCTCCTCTGAAGTCTGTTATCTCCTTTAGTTTCCTTCCTATAGGGATATTTGTGATGGTGTTTAGGGCCCACCTAAATATCCGGAATAATCTCCTCAACTCAAGAGCTTTACCTTAATTATATCTGCAAAGATGCTTTTTTTTTTTTTTCCCAAATAAGGTAAAATTTATGGGTTCCAGAGATGAAGACTTTTTATCTTTGGGTGGCCATTCTTCAATCTATTACAGTTTCTATATGGTAAAAAAAATAAAATGAAGTAAAATAAAGATCAAGGTTTTTAGCTTATCCAGAAACTTCCTATAGTCTGTTGCTGGTACCGACTATAGCTTAGGAATAATCGTCAGATTCTTTCGTGATGTCTTCTGGAGAGTTCATATAGCACAGAAACCGCATGACCTTTGTTGTTTGTTTCTTTTTGTTTTTCCCCAGAGAAGTTAAGTAGTACTAAGAAAGCCATACTTTTTGGTTTTCCTATAACACATTTTCTTCCAGATGGCAAGGCATAGTGTATAAAGCCTAGAAAAGGAAAACAAAGCTTTGGGGCACAGTTCTTTTTACCACTAACTAGCTGTGCGCCTTTGGGCAAGTCATTCTTTTGACATCATTTTCCCCATCCATAAGATATGTCAGTTTAGTTATATAGCCTTTGCGGTATTGTGTCAGACTAAACTTTTATGAACTTGGATCTGTAAATCTCTCTTTTTTATGATGATGTCTCTTGAGGGTGGACTAGTACAGCTGTTTCTTATTATCCATCTCACCTACAGCCCAGGATGTCTGAGTGAATTACTCTAACATTCTAAAAATGACTCAACTATTTGACATTTTAAAGGGGCCAAATCATTTTGAAATACAATCAACATATGTTAAACAATGTTAACCCATTAGATATAACACTTTTATGCCAAACTCAAATAGAATATTTTATATCAGTATTAAAATTTTCAAATCACTGATGATAAATCTTCATACTAGGTACAATGATAAATTGTAGGTAGAAAGCTGTATAATTATATTATTTACTAATATGCCAAAAGCTTAGTTTTCTTTCTTGTATCAGGCCACATACACAAAAAGAGAATTTTTAAAAAGATGGGCATGAATATCGTGAATCTATTAAATATTTCTACAGATAACTATTGTCTGTTGTCTAATTTGTGAGAATTAGAATGTAGAGGGCAAAAATTATTCCTCTTTATTTTATAATAAAGGTGTCAGATTAAAAAATTTAGTCATTAAATTATGTTATGTTAATAATAATGATGACAACCGAAGTGCTGGAAAACTCAGAAGTTAACATCACTTTGCAATGTTCATCAATTATTCAGATTTAAATAGTCTTAATAATATGTCTCTGTGATATTGTAGTAGGAGTCTGATGAGAGTAATTTCTTGTAGCTAGGAAAGAAAAACAAGTTGCATTTATAATTGAAGCCACACAGTATTAACTCAGAAAAGTTAATTGAATATTTCAGGAATAGACCTTTCAATAAGAGTTTCTCATATAATTTCAAAAAAAAATTAGCTGTATCGCACTTAAATGAACATTTTATTTATAATGTTAAGGGTGATTGACCGATTCTGAAAATATACTGTTATTTTCTGTATAAGTGTTGGTTAGGTTATAAAGAAACGAATATAAATCAGTTATGATAACTTAGGCTTTTAGAAAAACAAAATTTTATTTTGTGTTGTTTTGCAATATCTTAAAATTTTAATTACTTATGCTGATTTGGAGGATTAATTTGAATGAACTTAAAGCATATTTCCAGCTAATGATTCCTAAGGAATGACAATGTCATTGACAAAATATGTGAAATTCAGTTACTTATTTGGGTTTCTTTTTGTAGATATTTTAAATGGGCTCTTTGTCAGCATAATCAAACTAGCCAATTTTCCATGAGAATGGAAAGAATGTGCATATGGGGGAAGAAGATCAAACTGTCAAATTAGGCAATAGAGTGAGAAAAATCTGATTGTTCCATGACTCCTCTTAGAAAGGCAGTGGAGTGTAATTTTAAGAATGAACCTATATTGCTTCAGTGTGTGCGCCAGTTGTTAGTAGCTCTGTAACACTAGGCACTATACTTCTCTGTGCCTCCATATCTGCAATTGTAAAATGGAAAGAACTAGATCTACCTCTAGTTTGTAATGAAGATTAATTGAACACTAGCAAAAGTAAATGATTACAGAACCTAAATGATTGTTATAATTCAGGGATTAGAAAGAATTATACTTTTCCATAGCAATAAAGAATCCATTCTCTACTTTCTAAGGGAATTTTCCAATTTTGTTTTGTGGTTGGCATGGCACTTTGTTTTGCTTTTTGTTTTTTCCATATATGTCCACAACATTATTTTTGATCCTACAGGCTCTTCGAGAACTTTGTCACTTCTCCATTAAAAAAGATGGCAATTATTTCTCACTTGAACATTGGCTGGAATTAATGACTCCTTTTAATGAATGAATGTGGCAGAGGAAATGCCAATGACTTTTGAGGTTAGGTAATTGTTGTGTATTGAATACCTCCCCTTTATCCCTCCAAAATTCCTAGATGTTCTCCCAGAACTTTGGAATGCAATCTTATTTGGAATAAGGGTCATTGCAGATATAGTTAGGGAAATGTTTTGAGATGATATCATCCTGGATTCAGGTTGAACTTAAATCCAATGCAAGGTGTCATTATAAGTGACAGAAAAGGAGAAGACAGAGACACAGAGACACATGTAAATACAGAGGTAGAGATTGGAGTGATGCTGCCACCAGCCAAGGAATGGCAGGAGCCATCAGTGGCTACAAGAGGAAAGGAAGAACTCGCCCTTAGAGGCTTTGGATAGAATGTGGCCCTGTGAATACCTTGAGTTTGGATTGAGGGCCCCCAGTATTGGGAGAAATTTAATTTCTATTGTCTTAGGACAGCAATATTATAATAATTTTGTATAGCAGCCCTAGGTAACTGATGTATTCATAGAAGGTAAAATAGTTTCTTCTTGACTTTTTTATCTCTATAACTCTCTCTGGATGTTCATCCTTAGAACCTAGCCCCCATGTTGTTAGGAAATGCAATCTACACGAAGCAGTCGCTCTAGTTGTTCTAGTTGACAGTCCAGCTGTGGTCTCACTGCCAGCTACACACCTTAGAGGGCAAGCTTTCAGATAATCCTAATCCTCAGATCTTGACCCATCACACCTGATACCAACTGGACCAGTGATGAGCTTGCCAAAGCCTGCCCATGTTGTAACCAAGAAATCAGAATTTAAGGGATGATTTTGATTATTGAATCGTTACATTAATATTCCTTTTTGCTTTCTGGCATATTGGAATAAACAGAGAAATACCTGAAATCTCTGAATTGTAATTCAAATGCCTTGATTTCTGATAATGTTGTATAGTCCTTATCTTCTGCCCCTGTGATTATAAAAACCTTATGAGAAACCTTCATCTGTACCTAGTTATCCAGTTTTTCAACTTTAAAGTCTTGCAATCACTAAAGACAGCCCCTAATAGCTGTTAATGAAGGGTCTTGGATCTGCCTGGAATTAATCCACCCCAAATCCCAAATTATCTTGATGATGGAAACTGGATTTAAACTAAGTGGGCCCACCTGCTATGCACAGTAGCTTTCATTTTAATCTACAAGTCACCTACCTATACCCCATTTCTTTCATACATTCATTGACTAAGCATGTAATCAATCTGTGCATGCTCAATAATCAGAACATATCTAATTACATCATCTGGGGCCAAGGTGCTCATTATCCTAAACCCCATCCACCTTTTCTCTAATAAAACTACCTGAATTACTGCAGTTTGGGGAGTCAGATTTCAGGCCATTAGTCCATCTGCTCTCCTATTACGTGCATAGTAATAAATTATTTCTCTCTTTGAAACCCCAGTGTCTCAGGAATTGGTTATTGAGTGTGTTGGGCAGAAGAATCCACAGTCTTTGCCCAGTAACCATGCAGCTTATTAATGAATAATATAAATGCCATTGTCTTAAGCCAACATTTTGGAATAATTTGTTAAACAGCCTTAGTAACCAGAACAGTTGGCAATGCAAATAAATTGTAAATTGGAAAGTGTCCTCCAAATTATAAGTAGATAATGCCTAAATTATTATCTAGACACAGGTATAATTATAAAGTTACAAAAAATATATAATGGCTGATGGACATCTGTTCTTCATTCAGCAGGATAAAGCTCAAACTGTGGAGCCCAGCATCCATAGTTTTAGATCCCAGCTCCCTGCTTACCTTACTAGGAAAATTTGTGCAAATTTCTTTTCCTCTCCTTGCCTTAGTATTTTGAGGGTAGTAATACAGAATGCCTCTGAGAGTTGATGAAGATTAAAACAAATAATAGACGGATCATGTTAAAGCCTTGATAAATGTCATCTATTATTTCCATTCATTCATCCAATAATGCTTAATGAATGCCTCCTATGTTTCAGGGACTGCAGTAGCTCCTGGCAGCGCACAGGTGAACAGAGTTGACAAACTCCTTCCACATGGAGCTTAGAATCTCAACCCAGAGGTTCATTGCCTATTCTGTTTGTGTGAATCAGTTTCAGTCTTTTATAAACATATATTATTTGGGGGGTTTTCTGGTGCATTAACTATATTCCCTATCTCTGATCTTAACTTCTTCATCCTCATCCCTCATCATCATTCCTGTCTGTATCCTCCTCAACAATAATGATCTATTCAGAAAGCAAATCTGAACACATGTTTAAAAGAAATATTTAACCTCGCATTGCTAACACAAACTTTTATGCATGATTCTTTGTGATCTCGTTCCTACTTTTCTTTCTGGTTTCCATTAATACATAAAAGAATTTCAACTGAACTCCTGTCAGACACTGTGCAAGTAGGGGAAAATCACTGGTGAGCAAGTCAGCATAACCAATGGCCTCATGGAACCTAAACTCTATCAGAAAGATGGACAGTTAAATATGTTATTATAGGCCCCGTATGATAAAAGATGATATGAGAGGGAAATGTACGGGAAACTTGTTTATGTGATTAGGATTTCTGTGAAAATTATGTTCATTTTGAGACTCAAATGATCAGTAGAAGTTAGCTGTCCTTGTCTCTTGGTGCTGACCATCTTATACATCACTCTCCAGTAAGTGCAAACAGCTTGTGACCTTGAGTTATCTCAAGATTCCAATTTACTGCAGGGCTCTTTTTTCTCCTTGAAATTCACCCTGTTTGTTTCATTTTGATCAAATGTCTAGCCTTTAAATTTCTCATACACTCCTTGCTGCCAACTTCAGACACCCTTCTAGTCTTCAACATGACCTTGTCCACGTTGTATCACATATTATCACACATGTTGGAATTAGCCACATTTCTCTCTCCTTTATGCTGCTGTGCATTTCTTAAGGGCAGATCTTTATCTTATTTATCTTTGTGCTCTCAGGACTGTGTCTAGAGCACAGTAAGTTCTCATTAAAGCTTTTTCAATGAATAAATGCTTAATCCTCTAAAAATAAAGTTGTTTGCTGAAGAGAGGAATTGAGTTTGGCTCAAAATGATTCACTTACTCAAGTTCCCTATAAAATGGAATAATTACAAAAGAAATATTTGATGACAGTTGTTATAACACCACACTACATTAACTCATATACTTGGAGGTAGTAATTTATAATCTATTTTCTTTTCATGGCAACAGTACTTAAAAATGAACGATGATGAAGGTAACCTTATGAAGCAAAATAATGTCAAACGTTTGGTCTCTGCAATGAAATATATATAAGGGAAATTGACTAGCTGGAGAAACTGGTATTTCATTGGCTATGCTCTCAAAATAAGTGGCTTTTTTGAGGGGACTAGGAGGTGGAAGAAATCACTTTTTTTAATGTAGTCCATTTCACGTATATCTATAAGTACTGCGCCTGTTTTACCAGTTTAATTTAGCGAGGGAATGGAGAAGGAAAGGTCATATTCATAAAACCTGCTAGAATTTGATTTGCAACTTTTTAAACATTATGCCAACTGTTCATATTTTTCTGCAAATTTTGAAATAAAGGTATAATTTTTCACAGCTGTCATTTGATAATTTAATTTATTGATGCTACTGAACAATAAGCAACTAGAGTCACACTGAGCACTCTGCTACAATTAATATTTTAGTGAAAATGACCTGCATGTTGGCCCTAGACACTTCATTACATGCTGACATGTTCACTTCTAGGCAGCCAGGGCTGGTATTGGTTTGCCAATCCTTCCACGGATTTTTTTTTTCTCTGTTTGCTCTTCCAACCTCAGTTAAGAAGTTAATGGACAATATTAGAGAATCAGAAGTATAAGCACATGGAAATATTCTCTGTTCCCTTCCTGTATTCACGCAGATACTGAATGCCTACAGAACCTAGCCAGCAACATGCCAATTCTGTGATCCTCCCTGTAACACAATGTCTTACTATATCCGGGTATTTTCCTATTGAATTAGATGTAAAAGCAACATTGGAAGTGCTTCTATACCTTTTTGGAATCTTTATAAGAAAAACTCATTTCTAATGGTAGAGAATATCTACTTCACATTAATAAAGATTTAGGTTTATGTAATTAAACCTCCCTTAAAGGCATCAACCGTGATTGATTAAAAAAGAACTAGCAAAAAACGATCACATTTTATTTTACAAATAATGTTTTACTGACTACCAGGCTCCGAGAAGATTGCAAGCAAGTATTCCAATAAAAGAAAACATTGACATAAAAACTTGTAATAAAAAAATCAATAACACACTTTTAATATTATGAACAAATGAATTATGAACAGACACAAGTATTTTCCATCAGTGTAAGACTGTGTCATGGAGTCTAGGTTATTCCATTGCTGGCAAATGTGATCAAATTAAAGAGATGCATTTAATATTACAAAGGTAATAAACTGAATAAATACAGAGAATGATAATATTTATTAAATGTCAAGCACATGAACAGAGTTCTGTTTCAAATTGGTCCAATGCAGTTTAGGATTCTGAAGGACAGGCTTCTGTGCAATAATCTGCACACACACACATACACACACACACACACACACACACACACACATCAACACAAAAACACCTTAATGACTCCCATTGTGATTTTAAAATCCTGTGAATAATTCTTTAACTTGGATATTTGCATAAAATGTTATAAAACAGAAAGTTATTTGGATTAAAAGCAACGCACAGATAAGGCATGATTTCAGCTCTTTGTTTTGAAATAGGGGTTAGGAAACTTTTCTTGTAAGGGCCCGGCTAATAAATAATTTTGAGTTTTGCAGGTGATACTATTTCTGTCACTACTACTCAAATCTGCCAGGAGAGTGTGGAAGCAGTTGTCAACAATTTGTAAACAAATGAGCATGGCTGGATTCCAATAAAACTTTGTTCATAAAAGCAGGTGGTGGACCAGATTTGATCCATGGGCCACAGTGAACCAACCCCTGGTGAAAGACAATGAAATTAGAAAATATCATCATTTAAAATAATAAGCATAAAGTAATTCCTGGGTACATCCCAGAGTATGTTGAGCAGATAGTTAAAAAGGCTTGGTATAAACCCTTGAGGGATGGGAGAAAAAATATGGAACTATTAAATTTTGCCACCAGGGAAACCCCTGATACTGTATACACACATTAGGGAATCCCTAATGAGTGATGCATGACATAACCATGGCTGATGCTCCCATTGTTGTGACTGAGAGGTAGCCTAAGAACAAACACTTTTTTACAATTATAGGAAATAGGAATACACATGATTAATATAACATGAAACATCTGCTGAGTCAGCGTACAATGTTGTAACAGCACAGAAGTGGCATGTCTTCACAGATTGTTTGCATATTGGGGTTATATGCTGGGCGGTCCTTCCTCTGTCTATCACCTACACGGCAGACAGGCCATGCACAAGTGTTGCCTTTCAAGGAAAAAAAATCCATCTTTGTTAATACCAGACGGGGCAAAAGCCTAAAAAATGGGCTCAGGTTCATGCCCTTGCCTGCATGTTCCATGTTTTAAATTTTCTTCTCCAGGTAAATAACAATGGGAGGAAAAATATAAACAACTTATCAATTTTCTTTTCTGACTTTGTCTTCTAGTTCTCTAAATATCCTCAAAGCTGAATTGTACATTACCAAGGCAAAGGGCCATTTGAATCTAGAATGTCTTCATTTCATTCAGTCTTTGAATGGTATTGTTCATTTTTCCATTGCGCCCCCAGAAATAGATTTACTATTTCTCCCTAAAAACCAGGATGGCTGAAGAAGGAGTTCTTTATTTTTAAAACTGCTTTGGAAGAACAAGACTCTTAGGTTTTAGAACTCTAGTTTTAATACTCTCATTTACTTTTTTTTTTATTTTTTATTTTATTTTTTTATTAACGGAAAGAAAAAAAAAAGAAATTAACACAACATTTAGAAATCATACCATTCTACATATGCACTCAGTAATTCTTAACATCATCACATAGATGCATTATCATTGTTTCTTAGTACATTTGCATCGGTTTAGAGGAACTAGCAACACAACAGAAAAAGATATAAAATGTTAATATAAAGAAAAGAAATAAAAGTAGTAATAATAGTAAAAAACAACAACAACAAACAAACCAACAAGCAAACAAAAACAAAAAAAAACCCTATAGCTCAGATGCAGCTTCATTCAGTATTTTAACATGATTACTTTACAATTAGGTATTATTGTGCTGTCCATTTTTGAGTTTTTGTATCTAGTCCTGTTGCACAGTCTGTATCCCTTCAGCTTCAATTATCCATTGTCTTACCCTGTTTCTAACTCCTGCTGAACTCTGTTTCCAATGACATATTTCAAGTTTATTCTCGAATGTCCGTTCACATCAGTGGGACCATACAGTATTTGTTCTTTAGTTTTTGGCTGGATTCACTCAGCATAATATTCTCTAGGTCCATCCATGTTATTACATGGTTCATAAGTTTATCTTGTCTTAAAGCTGCATAATATTCCATCGTATGTATATACCACAGTTTGTTTAGCCACTCTTCTGTTGATGGAGATTTTGGCTGTTTCCATCTCTTTGCAATTGTAAATAACGCTGCTATAAACATTGGTGTGCAAATGTCCGTTTGTGTCTTTGCCCTTAAGTCCTCTGAGTAGATACCTAGCAATGGTATTGCTGGGTCGTATGGCAATTCTATATTCAGCTTTTTGAGGAACCGCCAAACTGCCTTCCACAGTGGTTGCACCCTTTGACATTCCCACCAACAGTGGATAAGTGTGCCTCTTTCTCCGCATCCTCTCCAGCACTTGTCATTTCCTGTTTTGTTGATAATGGCCATTCTGGTGGGTGTGAGATGATATCTCATTGTGGTTTTGATTTGCATTTCTCTAATGGCCAGGGACATTGAGCATCTCTTCATGTGCCTCTTGGCCATCCGTATTTCTTCTTCTGGTAGGTGTCTGTTCAAGTCTTTTTCCCATTTTGTAATTGGGTTGGCTGTCTTTTTGTTGTTGAGTTGAACAATCTCTTTATAAATTCTGGATACTAGACCTTTATCTGATATGTCGTTTCCAAATATTGTCTCCCATTGTGTAGGCTGTCTTTCTACTTTCTTGATGAAGTTCTTTGATGCACAGAAGTGTTTAATTTTGAGGAGCTCCCATTTATTTATTTCCTTCTTCAGTGTTCTTGCTTTAGGTTTAAGGTCCATAAAACCACCTCCAGTTGTAAGATCCATAAGATATCTCCCAACATTTTCCTCTAACTGTTTTATGGTCTTAGATCTAATGTTTAGATCTTTGATCCATTTTGAGTTAACTTTTGTATAGGGTGTGAGATACGGGTTCTCTTGCATTCTTTTGCATATGGATATCCAGTTCTCTAGGCACCATTTATTGAAGAGACTGTTCTGTCCCAGGTGAGTTGGCTTGACTGCCTTATCAAAGATCAAATGTCCATAGATGAGAGGGTCTATATCTGAGCACTCTATTCGATTCCATTGGTCGATATATCTATCTTTATGCCAATACCATGCTGTTTTGACCACTGTGGCTTCATAATATGCCTTAAAGTCAGGCAGCGCGAGAACTCCAGCTTCGTTTTTTTTCCCTCAAGATGTTTTTAGCAATTCAGGGCACCCTGCCCTTCCAGATAAATTTGCTTATTGGTTTTTCTATTTCTGAAAAATAAGTTGTTGAGATTTTGATTGGTATTGCATTGAATCTGTAAATCAATTTAGGTAGGATTGACATCTTGACTATATTTAGTCTTCCAATCCATGAACACGGTATGCCCTTCCATCTATTTAGGTCTTCTGTGATTTCTTTTAACAGTTTTTTGTAGTTTTCTTTATATAGGTTTTTTGTCTCTTTGGTTAAATTTATTCCTAGGTATTTTATTCTTTTAGTTGCGATTGTAAATGGGATTCGTTTCTTGATTTCCACCTCAGCTTGTTCATTACTAGTGTATAGAAAAGCTACAGATTTTTGAATGTTGATCTTGTAGCCTGTTACTTTGCTGTACTCATTTATTAGCTCTAGTAATTTTGTTGTGGATTTTTCTGGGTTTTCTACATATAGTATCATATCGTCTGCAAACAATGATAGTTTTACTTCTTCCTTTCCTATTTTGATGCCTTGTATTTCTTTTTCTTGCCTAATTGCTCTGGCTAGAACTTCCAACACAATGTTGAATAATAGTGGTGATAGTGGACATCCTTGTCTTGTTCCTGATCTTAGGGGGAAAGTTTTCAATTTTTCCCCATTGAGGATGATATTAGCTGTGGGTTTTTCATATATTCCCTCTATCATTTTAAGGAAGTTCCCTTGTATTCCTATCTTTTGAAGTGTTTTCAGCAGGAAAGGATGTTGTATCTTGTCAAATGCCTTCTCTGCATCAATTGAGATGATCATGTGATTTTTCTGCTTTGATTTGTTGATATGGTGTATTACATTAATTGATTTTCTTATGTTGAACCATCCTTGCATACCTGGGATGGATCCTACTTGGTCATGATGTATAATTCTTTTAATGTGTTGTTGGATACGATTTGCTAGAATTTTCTTGAGGATTTTTGCATCTATATTCATTAGAGAGATTGGTCTGTAGTTTTCTTTTTTTGTAATATCTTTGCCTGGTTTTGGTATGAGGGTGATGTTGGCTTCATAGAATGAATTAGGTAGTTTTCCCTCCACTTCGATTTTTTTGAAGAGTTTGAGGAGAGTAGGTACTAATTCTTTCTGGAATGTTTGATAGAATTCACATGTGAAGCCGTCTGGTCCTGGACTTTTCTTTTTAGGGGGCTTTTGAATAACTAATTCAATCTCTTTACTTGTGATTGGTTTGTTGAGGTCGTCTAATTCTTCTTGAGTCAAAGTTGGTTGTTCATGTCTTTCCAGGAACCTGTCCATTTCATCTAAATTGTTGTATTTATTAGCGTAAAGTTGTTCATAGTATCCTGTTATTACCTCCTTTATTTCTGTGAGGTCAGTAGTTATGTCTCCTCTTTCATTTCTAATCTTATTTATTTGCATCCTCTCTCTTCTTCTTTTTGTCAATCTTGCTAAGGGCCCATCGATCTTGTTGATTTTCTCATAGAACCAACTTCTGGTCTGATTGATTTTTTCTATTGTTTTCATGTTTTCAATTTCATTTATTTCTGCTCTAATCTTTGTTATTTCTTTCCTTTTGCTTGCTTTGGGATTAGTTTGCTGTTCTTTCTCCAGTTCTTCCAAGTGGACAGTTAATTCCTGCATTTTTGCCTTTTCTTCTTTTCTGATAAAGGCATTTAGGGCAATAAATTTTGCTCTTAGCACTGCCTTTGCTGCGTCCCATAAGTTTTGATATGTTGTGTCTTCATTTTCATTTGCCTCTAGGTATTTACTAATTTCTCTTGCAATTTCTTCTTTGACCCACTTGTTGTTTAAGAGTGTGTTGTTGAGCCTCCATGTATTTATGAATTTTCTGGCACTCCGCCTATTATTGATTTCCAACTTCATTCCTTTATGATCTGAGAAAGTGTTGTGTATGATTTCAATATTTTTAAATTTGTTAAGACTTGCTTTGTGACCCAGCATATGGTCTATCTTTGAGAATGATCCATGAGCACTTGAAAAAAAGGTGTATCCTGCTGTTGTGGGATGTAATGTCCTATAAATGTCTGTTAAGTCAAGCTCATTTATAGTAATATTCAGGTTCTCTATTTCTTTATTGATCCTCTGTGTAGATGTTCTGTCCATTGATGAGAGTGGTGAATTGAAGTCTCCAACTATTATGGTATGTGTGTCTATTTCCCTTTTCAGTGTTTGCAGTGTATTCCTCACGTATTTTGGGGCATTCTGGTTCGGTGCGTAAATATTTATGATTGTTATGTCTTCTTGCTTAATTGTTCCTTTTAATAGTATATAGTGTCCTTCTTTGTCTCTTTTAACTGTTTTACATTTGAAGTCTAATTTGTTGGATATTAGTATAGCCACTCCTGCTCTTTTCTGCTTGTTATTTGCATGAAATATCTTTTCCCAACCTTTCACTTTCAACCTATATTTATCTTTGGGTCTAAGATGTGTTTCCTGTAGACAGCATATAGAAGGATCCTGTTTTTTAATCCATTCTGCCAGTCTATGTCTTTTAATTGGGGAATTCAGTCCATTGACATTTAGAGTTATTACTGTTTGGATAATATTTTCCTCTACCATTTTGCCTTTTGTATTATATATATCATATCTGACTTTCCTTCTTTCTACACTTTTCTCCATGTCTCTCTCTTCTGTCTTTTCGCTTCTGACTCTAGTGCTTCCTTTAGTATTTCTTGCAGAGCTGGTCTCTTGGTCACAAATTCTCTTAGTGACTTTTTGTCTGAGAATGTTTTAATTTCTCCCTCATTTTTTTTTTTTTTTTTTTTTTAAAGAGAGAGGGAGGAAGAGAAGGAAAGACAGAGAAGGAAGGAAGGGAAACATCTTTAAACATTTTCTTGTTTTATTATATTTTGTTTGTTTGTTTGTTTTTTACATGGGCTGGGGCCGGGAATCGAACCGGGGTCCTCCGGCATGGCAGGCAAGCACTCTTGCCCGCTGAGCCACCGCGGCCCGCCCTTCTGCCTCATTTTTGAAGGACAATTTTGCTGGATATAGGAGTCTTGGCTGGCAGTTTTTCTCTTTTAGTAATTTAAATATATCATCCCACTGTCTTCTAGCTTCCATGGTTTCTGCTGAGAAATCTACACATAGTCTTATTGGGTTTCCCTTGTATGTGACGGATTGTTTTTCTCTCGCTGCTTTCAAAATCCTCTCTTTCTCTTTGACCTCTGACATTCTAACTAGTAAGTGTCTTGGGGAACGCCTATTTGTGTCTAATCTCTTTGGGGTGCGCTGCACTTCTTGGATCTGTAATTTTAGGTCTTTCATAAGAGTTGGGAAATTTTCAGTGATAATTTCTTCCATTAGTTTTTCTCCTTCTTTTCCCTTCTCTTCTCCTTCTGGGATACCCACTACACGTATATTTGTACGGTTCACATTGTCCTTGAGTTCCCTGATACCTTGTTCAAATTTTTCCATTCTTTTCCAGATAGTTTCTGTTTCTTTTTGGAATTCAGATGTTTCATCCTCCAAATCACTAATTCTATCTTCTGTTTCTTTAAATCTGTCGTTGTAGGTATCCATTGTTTTTTCCATCTTTTCTACTTTATCTTTCACTTCCATAAGTTCTGTGATTTGTTTTTTCAGTTTTTCTATTTCTTCTTTATGTTCAGCCCATGTCTTCTTCATGTCCTCCCTCAATTTATCGATTTCGTTTTTGAAGAGGTTTTCCATTTCTGTTCGTATATTCAGCATTAGTTGTTTCAGCTCCTGTATCTCATTTGAACTATTGGTTTCTTCGTTTGACTGGGCCATATGTTCAATTTTCTGAGCGTGATCCGTTATCTTCTGCTGGCGTCTGGGCATTTAGTCAGATTTCCCTGGGTGTTCGACCCCACAGGTTGAAAGATTTTTCTGTGCAATCTCTGCGTTCTGTTTTTCTTATCCTGCCCAGTAGGTGGCGCTCGTGGCACATGTTTGTCTGCGGGTTCCACCAGTTAAAGTTGCTGTGGGTCCTTTAACTCTGGAAAATTCTCGCCGTAGGGGAGGTTCGGCAGCCGAAGCGTCTTGGAAGAATGCCAGCCGGCCTGGGGTTCTGAATGCGGGGAGGGTCGCCGGCCGCCGCAGCACGGGAGAGCGTCCGGCCGAATTAGCTAGTCGGCCCGGGGCACCAAGAGTGGCGGGAGGGCGCCAGCTGTCGCAGCCCGGGAGAGTGCACTATTCCCAGACGACGGGGGAGTCACTGTTTGGAAGGGATCCCCCGGTCACTGTTCTCTGCAGTCTGGGGATTTCCGACCCAACTATCTCAGTTGTTCCAGGGGGCCTCGTGTGGTGGGGACACCAGCCGCCGCAGCCTAAGGGGACCGCCTGTCCAATTCTACCAGCTGGCCTGGGAAGGTGGAAGGTAGGGACTCCGGTCGCTTGCCGTCCCACCCAGGAAAGCCCGTGCCCCTTGGTGATCTCACCGGAGCTGGTTCTCCCAGATAGTCAGCCGTTCCAGGATGGGGTACGCCGATCCTTTGATCTCCCTCGTGGCTCCGGGAGCTGCTCTGTATTATCTCCACTCCCCCAGTAGCTGTTCTGGAGGAGGAAAGGTGAGGGCGGCAAGGCTGTAGAGGCTGGTGGTGGAGGAGCCGGTGAAGGCGGGGGAAGAGGGCACCGTGGTGGTTGGAGAGCGGCCGGAGCAGGAGGGGGAGGAGGGGGGGGGAAGGAGGGAGGGCGGGTCGGCTGCTGCGGGGCGTGGGCGCCGCGCGGCGGGCCGGCGGAGAAAGAGAGGGGGGAAGGAGGGCGGGCAGGTGGCTGCTGCGGGGCGTGGGCGCCGCGCGGCAGGCCTGCGGAGAAAGAGAGGGGGGAAGGAGGGCGGGCGGGTCGGCTGCTGCGGGGCGTGGGCACCGCGCGGCGGGCCGGCGGAGAAAGAGAGGGGGGAAGGAGGGCGGGCGGGTCGGCTGCTGCGGGGCGTGGGCGCCGCACGGCGGGCCGGCGGAGAAAGAGGGGGGGGCGTGGGCCTACTCTCATTTACTTTTAAAGATTGTAAAATGCTGCAGATAATTTTATACTTTGTTTGAATTATTATTTTAGTTATACTCTCACATATTATTGTTGGGAAAACTTTAATGTAGTGTACTAGCTTGAATCGTTACCATTCATTCATTCACCCTCTTGAGAAGGGAAATTATCCTCTCTTTTTTGAAGCAGTGTCTGGAATTCCCAGGTAGGTGATAGAAGGGTTATCAGCTTATGATTAATAAAGGTCATCATACAAGAATATGTGAAGCATTAAAAAAATAAAGACATCGAAAGCATGCATCATGCTGCTAATATTAGTTAAGAGTAAACTCAAGTAACAAAGCATGTCAAATATGACTGAGAAGGATGCATTTTGTAGAAATGAAGATTTAATGAATTGTGAAATGTCCGCGACTTCTCGCTCAACGTCAAGTCTCCGGCCGGCGGGTGAGACAATGAGGAGAGACAGAGAGATGCAGACAAATCCGCGCTGGTGAGAAACACAGATCTAAGACACGTAGCAGTTGTGAGTACAAACCTTTACTGGGGCTAAGCTTGCATTCTCTATAGCTGGCACCGTGTGGGCGAAAGCACCCCACGGGGGAACAACCTCTATGTGGCCGTCAGGTACGGCTCCTTGCGGGTCGTCTCCGCTTTACCCCGTCCGGGTAAAGCTTATATACATAGTCAGGGTCCAATAAGCTAACGCCGCGTGTACGGGGGTGATTGGTAGGCGCGGTTTGAGCAGGCGTGTGTCATTTGCGGAAGCAGGATGTGAGCGCCATCTTGGCTCACTCGATGGGCGGGGGGAACTCTAGAGCAGGCTGCAGCGTGTCCACTAGGCCCAACCCGGGAGGCGGCTCTCCACAGTGAAATTAATTTAATTCATTAAATTTCACAATGTGATCAGACTCTGAAATTCATAATGGGAATAATTTAGGAAAACAAAAGAAAAATACATAAATACAACTGGGCTTAGAGATTTGAATAAAGGTGTCAATCTTAAAAGAGCAAGTTGACAATAGATGTGCTCGTTAATCACTCCCTTTTCCATTTTAACCTGAGGAAATTGAAGCTTAGAGTCATTATCACAGAGTCATACATGACAAATCTGAGATTTGAAACTTTCTCCCTGACTTCAACCATAATCACCCAAACCCTAACCTCTCTTCCACATGGAATCTTTCAGGACAGTGCTTGTTTTCTTTTTTGCCTTTGTACATTCAGTGTCTATTTAAACATTTGAATGTTTATATAGCAAAAATCTTGGTGAATCTATATTGTATTGAAATATATTAGGGGAATTTAATCTTTCCATACCTACCAAAACTACTAAAACTCATTCTGAGCCAATCTACAAAAAAAAAAACAAAACAGACAATGTGTTTTCTTCCTTTCCAGTCTGCATTAGTTAGGTTACTCCAGAAAGAAACAGAGCCAATAGGATCTCTATCTTTATCTCTAACCATAACCATATTCATCTCTATCTATATATTTATGAATGTATTAACAGATTTATTATAGCAATTGGGTCATGTGACTTTTGGCTTTCATAGGTCCAATTAGCATAAGGCAGGTCATAAGTTAGGAACTCCAGTGAAAGTTTTGATTAATTCCCCAGGAGAAGCTGGGAGGCTGAATAAAAGATAAAAATTATTTCCTGATTGTTGAAATCTTCACTTCTCCTTTTAAGGCTTCCAACTGATTAGATGAGGCTTCTTTCATTAGTTAAGGAGGTCTGCTTTGTTGAATGTAGATATAATTAGATATAGGTACAATAAATTTACTAATGATTTAAACCCCCAAAATGCTCACAGTAACAAACAGGCCAGTCAGTGATTTCTTGAGCAAAGAACTAGATGCCGTAACCAAGCCAAGTTGACTCATGAACTTAACCACCATACAATCCTCATATATACTGATCATTTTATCTTTTCACTTACTACATTTTGTGAAATTCAGTAAAATTTTAAATACCAGGGCTAGTGATAATACTTCTTTTATGGGTTATACTTTTAATTTTTTAAAATTATTCTGTATTAACCTACAGTTGCAGTTTTATAGAAAAATCATTCAGAAAATACAGAGTTCCCACATGCCTTTCACACACGCAGTTGTCCTTATTATTAACATTTTGTATTAGTGCAGGATCTTTATTACAATTGATGAAATAATATTATCATTTATTATAAATGGATTCCAGAGTTTATATCAGTGTTCACTGTTTGGGTTGTATGGTCCAATGGATTTTTTAAAAAATTATTCTAGTAATACATATGCATTTTAAAATTTCCCCTTTTAATCATATTCAAATATATAACTCAGTGGTGTTAGTTACATTCACAATATCGTGCTATGACCACTGCTGCCTATTACCAAAATGTTTCCATCATTCCAAATAGAAACTATGTACAAATTAAGCATTAATTCCTCATTCCCTACCTTCACTGCAACCCCTGGTAACTTGTATTCTAATGTCTGATTCTATGAATTTGCCTATTCCAAACACATAATAAAAGTGAGACCATATAATATTTGTCCTTTTGTATCTGGCTTATGTCACTAAACATGATGTCTTCAAGGTTCATCCATGCTATTGCATGGATCAGAACCTCTTTCTTTTATATGGCTGAAAAAAGACCATTGTATGTATGTACCATATATTGTTTAACCATTCATGTCTCAATGGAAGCTTGGGTTGCTTCTATATTTTGGCAATTGAGGACAGTGATGCTATGAATATCAACTAAAATATCTGTTAGAGTTAATGATTTCGATTTTTTTAGATAAATAACTATAATTGGTATGGCTGGGTAAATGTGATGGTTAGGTTCTGGTGTTAACATGGCCAAGTGATGAGGCTCAGTTTTCTGTTCAGGCAAGCACTGGCCTAGACCGTTGCTGCAAGGATATTTCCTCATTGGTTAATAAACCAAAAGGCTAGTGCATTAAATCATTAGTCACTTGAGTACATCTGTAGCTGATTACAACTGTGACAACTGTGATCAACTAAGGTGTGTCTCCCACTATGATATAATCTAATCAGTTGAAGGCTTGTAAGAAAGAAGAGACATTTTTACTGCTTCTTTAGCCAGTGAGCCTCTTCTACGGAGTTTATCTAGATCCTTCATTGGAGCTGACAGCTTCACAGCCTTCCCTATGGATTTTAGAATCTTCCATTTCCACAGTTGCATGAGACAGCTTTATAGATCTCATATTCACAGATCTCTCCTGTTGGTTCTGTTTCTCTAGAGAACCCTGACTAACACACCTTGGTACCAAAAGTGGGTGGTTCTTGAGAAACAGAATCTCAAAAATGTTTTTTTACAATTGGTATTCTACTCAGACTAGACTCAGAGGAACTAATGACTGTTTCCAGTGATCAAGATGGCACTGACAGTCATGCGGTGAGCTTACAAAAGAGATAGCCAAAATATCATCATTAGGTTCTGCTAACAGTATGCTTATGCAACACAAGACTCTGGGAGATAATGCTTTTGACATGTTTATGGAGTTTTGTGTAATTAAGAGGTATAATATTCTTGGCTGGTTGTTGTTAGATACACTGGATACTGTGATGAGGGAAAGGGGTGAGCTGATGGCTTCAAATTTTCACCTTTAATGCAGTATGAAAAGTGTAAAAGTTTCCATGTTTACCCTGAAAGAAAATCTTATCTCCTCTGGTCGCAGACTTGAGATCTCTGAAAACCAGAAACAAAGTCTCATTGTGTGAATAGCAGATTTACAACATAAACTAAAATCTCAACTTTGCAGCGTGTCTACTACTTAAAGTAAGGTCTTTGATTGGAAAAGAATGGGATCCGGAAATGGGGAATGGTGATATATCACCGTTTTTGATAATAATGGCTTGATAATAATGGTGATGGTGAGACAGGATCACTGGAATCTGCTGAGATTTTGATAAATAGATCTGTAAGGCACTGTCCTGAGGAAAGAGCTTCCTAACTTTTAGCCCGCCTTGAGGAAACAGCTTCCCAGCCTCCAGTGTCCCTTGAGGAATCTGCCATCCAGTCTCTACTTAATGAGATTAACCCTTCAGTGCATGCTAACCCTGTAACCACCTCCCATGGCCTTGACTCCTCCATCTGGAACAACTAGTTCTGTTTCACCAGATGAAACTGAAATGGAATACCCTGAGGTAATGGGCTTAGAAGACAATTCTACTTCTTTTCATGACCCACCTCCACCATTTCTTTTTTATTCAAGACCTATAACTAGAATAAAGTACCAACAGGGCCTGAAAAGTGAGGTACATAAGGATATATACTATGCTCCAAAAGAACTGCATCAGCTTTCCAATCTATATAGAAAGAAAACAGGGGAAAACATGTGGGAATGGATATTTAGGGTGTGGGCTAATGGTAGAAGGAATATAAAGTTGTAACAAGCTGAATTGGTTGGACCCACTAAGAAGATATCTTTAAACACAATTGGGATGACCACATCCCAACCTGGCAGAAGCCGTATGGGGACAGTTAATCGCCATAGACAAGGCGAGTGTAGCCACCATAATGGACAGCAGATTCAAAGCAATTGTCAAATAATCTGATTTACAGAGATCTGTGGTGTTGTCTAATAGATCATGGGATACCTAGAAGTAAAATAGATGGATAGCCTATTAAATTCTTGTTTAAGCTATATAAGCATGAGAATTCTAGGTCAAGTCAACAGAAGCCTAACTTGAATTACAAAAACAGACAGTCATGACCTCTTAATTTCGAGATTTAGACAGTTTACAGACCCAGAGCTCCTTGAATGAGAGGAGGACCGGGTACCCTTGGGGAAGGACCCTTTTATACTGCCCAAAATTTGCACTGTTGACCTCCCTCTCAGCCTTCCACAAGAAGACCTATCACCTCTTAACAGGGTGACTATGCATTGGAGAAAAGTAAATAATCAGATATTTCAGGGATTATTAGTCATTTGCTCAGAAGGGACACTAATTCCAGGAGACCCAAAACATCACTCTGATCCACCAGTCAGAATAAAGACTTATGGAGGACAGGTGATTGATGGAGTTTTAGCTCATATCTGTCTTACAGTGAGTCCACTGGGTTCCCAGACCCATTCTGTAGTTATTTGCCCAGTACCAGAATGCATACTTATAGTTGACATACTCAGCAACTGGCAGATTCTCCACATTAATTCTCTGACTCATGGTGTGAGGGGGTATTATGGTAAGAAAGGTCAAGTGGAAGCCATTAGAACTGCCCCCATCTAGCAATATAGTGAATCAGAAGCAATGCTATGTTTCTGGAGGGATTGCAGAGATTAGTGACACTCTTAAGGACTTGAAGGATGCAGGGGTGGTGAGTCCCACCACGTCCCCATTCTACTCTCCTGTTTGGTCTGTGCAGAAAACAGATGGCACCTGGAGGATGACAGTGGATTATCATAAACTTAAACAGATGGTGAGTCAAATTGCACCTGCTGTTCCAGATGTGTTATCATTGCTAGAGTAAATCAACACATCACCCTGGACTGGTATGCAGCTATTGATCTGACAAATGCTTTTTTCTCAATAGCTGCAAGTAAGGATCACCAGAAACAGTTTTTCTTCACTGTCATGTCTCAGGGGTGTATCAACTCTCCAACCCTATGTCACAGTCTTGTCTACAAGGAACTTGATCATTTCTCCCTCCCACAAGACATCACACTGGTCCATTATATTGATGTTATCATACTGATTGGACCTAGTGAGTATGAAGTAGCAACTGCTCTAGACTTATTGGTAAGGCATTTGCAAGACAGAGGATGGGAGATAAACCCAACAAAATCACAGGGACCTCTCATCTCAGTGAGATGTCTACATGTCCAGTGGTGTGGGGATGTTGATACATCCCTTCTCAGATGAAAGATAAGCTGTTTCATCTGGCCCCTCTTATGGCCAAAACAGAGCCACAATGCCTAGTTCACCTCTTTTGATTTTGTAGACAACATATTCCTCATTTGGGTGTACTATTCTGGCCCATTTGCCAAATGACCAGAAAAGCTGCTAGTTTTGAGTGGGGACCAGAACAAGAGACGGCTCTGCCACATATCCAGGCTGTTGTGCAAGCTGCTTTGCAATTTAGGCCACATAATTCAGCAGATCCAATGGTGCTAGAAGTATCAGTGGCAAATAGGGATGCTGTCTGGAGCCTTTTGCAGAGCCTTATAGGAGACTCTTAGGATTCTGTAGCAAAGACTTATCATCTGCTGCAAAAAACTATTCTCCTTTTGAGAAACAGCTTTTAGCCTACTGCTGGACCTTAGTAAAGATTGAACACTTAACTGATGGTCACCAAGTTACCATGAGACCTTAATTGCCTATCATGAACTGGGTGTTGTCTGACCCACAAAGCCATAAATTTGGGCATGCACAGTAGCACTACATCATATAATGGAAATGGTATATTAGAGATAGGGCTCAGTCATGTCCTGAAGGCACAGATAAGTTGCACGAGAAAGTGGTCCAAAGGCCCACATCCCTCACTCCTGCCACATTACCTTCTCTTTCTAAGCCCAGAGCTATGGCCTCTCAGGGAGTTCCTTACAATCAGTTGACTGAGGAAAAGAAAACTCAGCCTAATTTACAGATGGTTCTGCATGTTATTCTGGGACCCCTGGAAATGGACTTCTGCAACTTCCCTTTCTGGGATGGTCTTAAAAGACACTGGTAAGAGGAAAGCCTTCCAGTGGGTAGAACTTTAAGCAGTACACCTGGTTGTTTATTTTTCTTGGAAGGAGAACTGGCCAGAGGTGTGTTTGTACACTGACTCATGGGCTGTTCCTAATGGTTTGGCTGGATGGTCAGAGAATTGGAAGAAGCATGTTTGGAGAATTGGTGACAAAGAGTTCTGGGGAAGAGGTATGTGGATAAACCTTTCAGAGTGAGTAAAGAATGTGAAGATATTTTTGTCCTATGTGAGTGCTCACCAGAGGGTAACTTCAGCAGAGGAAGCTTTTAATATTCAAGCAGATAAGATGACCCATCTTGTGGATACAAGTCATCCTCTTTCCTTAGCCACTCCTGCCACTGCCCAATGGGTTCATGAAAAAAGTGGGTATGGTGGTAGGGATTGAAATTATGCATGGGTTCATCAACATGGACTCCCACTCACCAAGGCAGACATGTCTATGGCCACTGCTGAGTGTCCAATCTGCCAGCAAAAGAGATCCACACTCAGTTCTGGTATGGCACCATTCCCGGAGGTGATCAGCCTTCTACCTAATGGCAGGTTGATTACATTGGACCACTTCCATCATGGAAGGGGCAGTGATTTGCTGTAACTGGAATAGAAGAGACACTCAGGATATGGGTTTGCATTCTCTGCATGCAATGCTTCCAGAAAAACTACCTTCCATGGACTTATAGAATTCCTTATCCACTGTCATGATATTCCACACAGCATTGCTTCTGATCAAGGAACCCACTTCACAGCAAATGAAGTGTAGGAATGGGCATATGCTCATGGAATTCTCTGGTCTTATCATGTTCTCCATCATCCAAAGGCAGCTGAGTTGATAGAACGGTGGAATGGCCTATAGAAGACCCAATTTTGGTGCCAACTAGGTCACAATACCTTGCAGGGGCTGCAGCAATATGCTCCAGGAGGCTGTGTATCCTTTGAATTGGTGTCCATTCTATGGTGCCCTTTGTCCCACAACCAGGATTCATGGGTCTAGGAATCTAGGGTGGAAATGGGAGTGGCACCACTCTCTGTAACCCCTAGTGATCCACTAGGAAAATTTTTGCTTCCTGTCCCTGAAGACTTATGCTCTACTAGTCTACAGGTCTTAGTTCCAAAAGAAGGAGTGCTCCTTCCCAGAGAAATAACAATGATTCCATTGAACTGGAAGTTTAAAACTGCCACCTGGACACTTTGGGCTTTTCATGCTATTGCAGCCTAAAGGCATGAAAGGGGATTATTGTTCTGTCTGAGTTGATCAATTCTGACTATCAGTGGAAAATAGGACTGCTACTACACAATGGAGATAAAGAAGAGTTTTCCTGGAATACAGGACATCCCCTAAGATATCTCTTAGTACTACCATGTCCTGTGATTATAATCAATGATAATTTGCAACAGTCCAATCCAGGCAGAACTACCAATGCCCAGAAACTTCAGGAATGAAGGTCTGGGTCACGCCACCTGGCAAAGACCCATGGCCAGCTGAAGTGTTTGCTGAGGACAAGGGGAACATGGGATGGGCTGTAGAAGATGGTAGTGATAAATATGGACTACAACCAAGTGACCAGTTACAGAAATGAGAACTGTGATTGTATGAATATTTTCTCCCTGTTTTGTTATTAATATGTGTGCATTTGTACATAATCAAATATCTTGTTTTCTTCTCATCATATGACATAATTTTTATTCTTCATGTTATAGTATTAAAGTCATAAGATATGAAGTAACAGTGAATGTTAGCTAAGGACTTGCATCCTATTCTGGTGAGATGTAGCACATTTCTGGTTGTATGCAGGACAGTTGGATTTTGTTAGGCAAAAGATATGACTCTTACTGTGCTTTATTTGGAAATTGTGTTTCAAAATGATGTATATAGCTGCCAAGTTGAGAAGGAGTGGACTGTGATATTAGGTTCTGGTGTCAACTTGGTCAAGTGATGAGGTGCAGTTCCCTGGTTAGGCAAACTCTGGCCTGAATGTTGCTACAAGGATACTTTCTGGCTGGTTGATAAACCAGAAGGCTGGTGTATTAAACCACCAGTTAGTTGACTGCATCTGTGCCTGACCACATCTGTGATCAACTAAGGCTTATCCTTCACAATGAGATAATGCAATCAGTTAAAGGCCTCTTCAACCAAGGAGCATCTTCTGTGGAGTTCATCCAGACCCTTCATCAGAGCTGCCAACTTCAAAGCCTACCAAATGGATTTTGGACTCTTCCATTCCCACAGTTACATGAATCCCCTTTATAAATCTCATATTTACAGATCTATCGTGTTGGTTCTGTTTCTCTAGAGTACCATGACTCATATAGTATTTTTTTTTTTTTTTTATGGGCAGGCACTGGGAATCAAATGTAGGTCTCCAGCATGTCAGGTGAGAACTCTGCCTGTTGAGCTACGATTGTCTGCCCCACAGTAATTTTATACTTACTTTTCTAAGGAAACATCAAACTGTTTTCTGCAGCAGCTGAACCATTTCACATTCCCCAAAACATTGAACAAATGTTTCTATTTCTCCACATTGTTTCCAATACCTATTTTCCATTTTTTATTATTACCCATTATAGTGGGTGGGTGTGAAATGGTATCTTAATTTGGCTTTGATTTGTATTTCCTTAATGAGTAATGATGTGGAGTATCTTTTCATTTGTTTATTGGACATTTATTTATCTTCTTTGGGGAAATATCTATTTCAGTCGTTTGAATTTTTAATTGGGTTTGTTTATCATTTTTTTTGTTGAACTCTTAGATTTGTTTATAAATTCAAGCTATGTTGGCCTTTTCAGAAACGTGGTTGATAAATAATTCCTCCCACTCAGTAGGTTGTCTTTTTTACTTTTTTGAAGTCCTTTTTTGTGGTTTTTTAAAAATTTGGTTAAGTCCTATTTTTCCATACTTTTCATTTCAGGTTGTTTCCTATTTTAATCCATTCCTTTACATTGCTTTTCATGTAATGCCTAAGAACCATTATATATCACAAGGTCTTGGAGATGCTTCCTTATGTTTTTCTTCTAGAAATTTTATAGTTTGGGCTCTTATATTTAGGTCTTTGATACATTTTGAGTTTTCTTTTTATATGGTTTAAGGTAGAAGTCCACCTTCATTCTTTTGTAAATGGAGATCAGTTTTCCCAGCATTGTCTGTTAAAGGACATTCTTCTTTCCCTTTTGAAAGTACTTGGTACCTTTGTAGAATCATTGATGATAAATGGGGAAGTTTGATTTCTGTACTTTCATTTTGATTCTTTTGGTCTATATGTCTATATTTGTGCCAGGACTGTGATGTTTTTAGTACTGTAGCTTTGTAATTTGTTTTAAAATTGGGAAATGTGAGACTTCTATATTCTTTCTTATTTTTCAAGAGAGTTTTGGCTATTCAGGGCCCCTAGCTCTTTGATATATATTTTATTATTGGCTTTTCTACTTATGCAAAGAAGCTTATGAGATTTTGATTGGATCTGTGCTGAGTTTGTAAATCACTTTGGGTGAATTGACATCTTAACAATATTTAGTCTTCTAACTCAGGAACAGAACACAGAATGACTTTACATTTATGTAGTTATTTGCTTTTTTTTTAGCAATGCTTTGTATTTTTTCCATATACAAGTCCTTTACAGCAATGGTTAAATTTATTCCTTGATATTTGATTCTTATATTTGTTTTTGAAAATGGACTTTTTCTTGATTTCTTCTTCAGATTGTTCAAAATTATGTATACAAACATTACTACTGATTTTTGTATTTTGATCTTGTACCCCACTAGTTTTCTGCATATATAAGTTCTAGCAACTTTCTTGTGTTTTTTTCAGGATCATGTCATCTGCAAATAAGAAATGTTGCACTTTTCCTTTCAAATTTGCATGCTTTTTATTTCTATTTATTGCCTAATTTCTGTGGCTAGAACTTGCACTACAATGTTGAATAGCAGAGGTGAAGTGAGCAACCTTGTTTTATTCCTGATCTTTAAGGGAAAAGGCTTTAATCTTTCACTATTGAGTCTGAGGTTAGCTGTGGGTGTTTCATATATTCCCTTTATTTTGTAGTGTAATTTTATTTCCTTTCCTAGATTTCTGGGTGTTTATATGAAGAAGGGGTGCTGGATTTTGTCAAATGCTCTTTCTGCAGCAATTTAGATGACCATTTTTTTCATCCTATTAATGTGGTATATTAAATGAATTGATATTCTGATGTTGAACCACCCTTGCAAACCTGGGGTAAATCCCACTTGATCATGGTGTATGAGTTGTTTAATGTGCTGTTTGATTTGTTTGCTAGCATTTTGTTGATAATTTTGCATTTACATTTGTAAGGGATATTGGTGTGTAATTTTATTCTTCTGTGATATCATTATATTGCTTGCTATTAAGGAGAAATTGACTTCATAGAATGAGTTAGTGAATATTCAAATATGTCTTTTCAATGTTTTGAAAGAGTTTCAGCAGGAATGGAATTAGTTTTTCATGGAAAATGGTGAAATTCACCAAAGAAGTCATATGCTCCTGGTTTTTTCTTTGTTGGGAGGTTTTTGATTATCAATCAAATCTCTACTTGCTATTGGTCGGCTGGGATCTTTTATTTTCCCTTGAATTCATGCAGGTAGTTTGTATGTTTCTAGAAATTTGTCCATTTCATCTAGGTTAACTTATTTGCTGGCAGTTGTAGAGTTGGTCATATTATTCTCTTAAAATCCTTTGTATTTCTGTATAGTAGGTAGAATCCCCCCTCCTTTGATTCATGCTTTTATTATTTGCATCTTCTATCTTTGTTCTTTTCATTCTTGCTAATTTATTTTAGTTTATTGATTTTTTCAAAGAACAACTTTTAATTTTGTTGATCCTCTCTTTTGTTTATTATTCATTATTTCATTTGTCTTCACTGCAATTTTTTTGTGCATTGTTTTATACAACATGCTGCCTTTCTCTTGCAGCTTTTATCCTGGATAAACTCTCTCCTTGTCCTTAGCATTTGACAGTTTGACTACTTTTTTCTGGCTGTGATTTCTTTCAAGTTTATCCTGTTCTGTTTTTGTTTGTTTGTTTGTTTGTTTTGGTTAGTTGAGATTCTTGAATGTTTACATTCTTGTCTTCCACTAAATTTGGAAATTTTTCTAAGTTTTTTTTTTTTAATGTACCATGATTTATTCATTCATTTATTTATTTATTTACATAGGCAGGCACCGGGAATCCAACCCAGGTCCTCTGGCACGGCAGGCAAGCATTCTTGCCTGCTAAGCCACCGCGGCCCCCAATTTTTCTAACTTTTAAATAATATTCTTTCTGTCCTTTTCTTTGTTTCTTGTCCTTCTAGAACTCCCACTGTGCATATATTGGTATATTTGATGGTATCTCACGGTCTCTTAGGCTCTGTTTACCTTTAGTCATTCTTTTTTCTTTCTCCTTCTCAGCCTGAATAATTTCAAGTGTCTTGCCTTCTAGTTCACTTATTCTTTCTTCTGCTACTCTAATAAACTGCTGAATGATCCTAAGTTTCAGTTATTGTGGTCTTCAACTCTAATGTTTCTTTTAGGTTCACTTCTAAAATTCTTTTTATTTATTGAGATTTTCATATCAATCATGCATAATTTTCCTGATATCCTTTTACTTTTCCTCCATATTTTTCTTCCTTTCCTCTGCACAATAAAGAATTTTTAAAAATTGTTTTCCAGTATACAGAAAGTCTTATAATAATTATTGAATTTTTTGGATGATTTATTTGGTTCTTTTTGAAGGGTCATCATTTACTATTTCTTTGTGTGTCTTGTAATATTTTGTTGCACACTATACATTCTAATATTTTAATATCTTGAATCTGGGATTTTGTCCCTAAGCTGCCTACCTGTTCCTTAAGTTTTGCATCTTGCTAGTGATATGACAAAGATATCCATAAGTGCCAGGCCTTAACAAAAACAAATATATCACCTTCTAGTTTTTTCATATTAGCTGTCTGAGCTAGATTCACCTCTAAAGTTTAGCCTTCCTCTCAATAGATACTGCCAAGGTAAAAATGAAGTGCAAGATCCTTGGTGCCTCTATTTCATCCTAGATTTTAGATGACACATGGCCTTAGGAAACATTTGCATGAACCTGTTTATCCCTTTACTCTACTCCCTATGAAATAGACTTTCTACCTCTTTCAGGTGTTCTATTGTATGTCTCAAAGCTGGTAATCTTTAACTGTAGGATTCTTTTACTTATTTTGTTTTTAACAGTGCCTTTGTTATCTGCAAGCTGCTTCTCCCTGCAGGGCAAGTTCTGGGAAGGTAATTTAGAAAGTAGCATTTTTATTCAGTCTCTCAGGCTGCCACTCAATAGATTGGCATTGACATATAGACACCCCGGAGCATATAGGGATTGTTTTACTCCCTCCAGAACAGGTCCAAGAACCCACAATGGGAGCAGACACAGCATCCACAAATGCTTGGGAAGTGATGGAGAGGTGTTAGCAAGGATGTCACAAATTCTCATAGTGTCAACAAGGTGTCGCAACTTCTCCTATCATTTTTCAAACTATGTTTTCTCGCTTTTGGCATTTTCCCAGTTACTATACCCCTTTAACTGTTTTCCCAAGTTTTGAGGAACATAGCTGTCCCAATTTTTGTTAGTTTTCTATGATTTTGTCAGGAAATATCTTTCTAGAGTGTCTTACACAACAACTTGTTCATCTGGAAGTTTCTTACATGTCATTCTTAAGGCAATACTTCTGACATTTCACCATTAATTCAAGCATTTGTTGCATACTTTTGGTGAATATCATTTATGGTGTAAGACAGTTGCCTTTCACACATGCTTTATAAAACTTTGTGCATTTCATCATTATGTTAAATCAGAAATCATGCCTCTGCATCTAATGAACTGATAAGATTTTCTCTTTTAATATATGAATAGCATGAAGTACATTGATAGATTACCTGAAAATTAACAAGAAGGAGATAAACCCTACTTAAGAGTGTGACCCAATTCTGCCATTTTGGCAACCACAGCAACCATGCACCATATACACATTTCAACTTTCCTTTTCCTCTCCAGTGTCTCTGAAAGAACTTCAGGGGACATTTATGATTTATTATGCAGAATCCATGCACCTTAACTTGAACCAGTATCACTGCTCTCCTTCAGACTGCAGATCCAACAATGAATTTTTTAATGAAATCTATCCCTCATTTCAGCTTCTGATGATCATCTGTATTACCTTGACTTTCTGTTGTCTCTGAAGCTTCATGTTCAAGGCCTGAATGTCCTACCTCTCCTCCTTGGTCCCTAATCCCTGATGACACCTTGGAAATTTACTTTCACCACTAACACCTTACTGAACCACAAAACCAGTGGCTTTTTCTTCCTTAATAGTTCACAGGGGCAAATAATGAAAGAGGCTTCCTGATATTATGAAACAAGGTCTTGACTCTTTTTATGGTGGTAGAGAAATTCCTTCCCTTTTTCTGTATTTTGAAAATTTGATGAAATTCACAGACGAACATTTTAAGTCCCCTAGAATTGAAGGTCTTTTAGTGCTTATATATATATCCCTCACTATGTTATGTAAACTCTCCAGGGCCTCTGGGTAATAGATGGTTTCCATATTTTTCTTTAGGGCATCAGGTCCTATTGCTTAGTCTGATTTGTGAATAGCTCCCTCTGCCCTTCTAACCTGCTATTTGTTTCTGTCACCTAACTCCACCCACAGACTTATATTCATACCAAATGTGCATAAAGTGCAAGTTTTTCCCAAGGATTTTGTCTTCCTATATGACTTTTTATAAAACATTAAATGCCCTAGATGAGGAAAGGGAAAGAATTATCTAACTCTAATTTAACCTGACAGGCAAATCTGAATTCATTTCCTACCTAGACAGAACATTGTATTTCATCAATATGGATTTCACTATGGGAGAAAAAGTGGAAGAACAGAAGAAATGGCCAACAGCAGCTAGAATAAATGGAGCAACAAATTCAAAATAGTGTATTTTTCAAAGATTGTTTTCATCTTCTAAATGAGAAATGCATCACCTAGAGATGATTCTGCTCCCCAGGGGACATTTGGCAGTATCTGGAGACAATTGTGACATCGTTCCTAGGGGAAGGTTCTAATGGCATCTACAGATCAGTGATGCTACTAAACATCCTACAAAGCACAAAATAGCAGTACCGCACCCCCCAAAAATTACGCAGTCCAAAATGGCAATAATGCCAAAGTTGAAAAACCTTCTTCTACATAAATCTTGGATGTTGAGTTCTTCAAATATATGTGGAGCATTAATGATTTAATAGACATATGAAGAGGATTTAATGGCCCCTACTTTCAAGAAGCTTATTGTCTGTGGTGAAACAGACCCTTTAATAATTCTATTATCCAGTATGATGGGAACTACAATGGAAGTGGAATTCAGTGTTTACTGGAAAAAGAAAGGTGAATATATTCCAGAGTGTTTGGCCAAAGTGAAAGCTTTACAGAGTGAATTTTTTTTTTGCATTCATTCTTTAATAAATATTTCACAGCAAAACTTCACTAAAGCAATGTTGCTGTGCTCAAAATAGCATGATTCAACAAAAATTGTGCTTTTTAGCCAACTAAATGTAATATTGTTAGCTAATAAAAAAATTCAATAATCCATACCAGCTCTATTCCCCTCACAGTCCTTCTTACTCCCCTCACCATCTCATGTGTTTGTCTTAACAGTTTGGAAGGAGTTTTTAGTTGTAACACAGGAATAATAAGCCAATTTTGGTTTTAAATAGGAAAAAATGCTTTTTGTAAATCTAAGCTATAATATTTCTCTGTTTTTCATATATCACCTTTATCTTCAGTAAAATACACTTCCTCTCTCTCTCTCTCTCAAAAGCTCTCATAATGTCATTAACATCTGTTTGCATTGATGATAAGTAAAAGGCATCTGCAGGGATAAAGATACACTGATATGTTTTCAAACTTTATGACTTTTCTCCTGGTATTTGATCTTCCTAATGTGCACTTTCTGCTATGATCCAATTAATCTTAAACGCAATACAAGGCGGGGAGACTGTTTGGTTTTAATTTACTAGGTTATAACTAGTGGTATTTTTTCCTTGGGTATTGCTCTGCAACCATAAATTATTTGGTAGCAATTATCTCTTAAAATGCATCCAAATGCTTTCCACTTGCTTCTTGAATTCCAAGTAAGTTTTCAGTTAAGATATTCCTAAGAACTATTCTAATGTTCTTTCAGTTCCTTCCTCTAACTGAGAGATATATAGATGGATTTTTGGCTTGCAGTTCATGTAATTTGAAGCGTTCTGGAGTTACCCTGACCAAAGATAACTCCATCTGCCTACAATTTCATAGTACCCACATTCCTTTACAAATAAAAAAAAAATGAGTTTAGAAAGCTGAAGTCCCTGATAACTTCAGTTTCATCAGGCAAACTATAAAAATCCAAGTTTAAATGAATCAAATTTGGAGAGGGGGCAGAAATTGGAAATCAGACTTGGTACAAATCTTTGATGTATGGGGAAATAAAAGATTACTGTCTATATAATAGAAGAATCTATAAAAGAGTCAATGGACTGAAGCAAGAAGAACAAATGGGAGTGTTTGTTATAAGAGAATCCTGGCTTCGAATTCCATCTTCTCATTTTGAACTTCCTCTACTGAATAATGGGTTATATTCTAGCCTGAAGAGTGGTCATGATGATAAAAAGTAACTATATAATAGTAGCTGATATTTTATATTATATTTTTTCTGGGCCTTCAACCTGTATTGTCACAATTAATCCTCACAAACTATGAAACAAACAAGAAATTAAGTTACAGGGTGATTAGTTCATTTTCCTATAGTCTCCAGAACCATTAAGTGGTTGGGTTAAGAACAATTGCAGCAGTTGTGGGCCAGAGCCCATGTTTATAATTGCTATATACATTGTCAACTCTGCATAAATAGTAGCTATGATTACTGAAAATTTGTCATGTGTTCAAAAATACCGTTGACAGATTATTCAATGTAACCTAACAGCCTGAAGTGCTGCAATCAAAATAACATTTTTTTATCCTTGCCATTGATTGTTAAATATACAAGAGAAGTCTAGCTTAGACATTCCCATCACCTCAACCATCATTAAGGAAAGAATTGGTAGGCAGCTAAACTTGTACTAAAGTAGATGACTCAAGTATGTATTGTTCTATTTTTTTCTCTATGCATAGGGCCTCAGCATTAGTTTCTAAACTAAATTTCCTTTCCTTAATTATTTAAATCAATTGTTTGAATGGTGCCATAGCCTCACAATAGCAGCACAAGTCTCTACTTAATTTTAATTAGCTAAACATAAAGTTTCTAGGATGGTAATCAAACAGATGGAAAACTGATAGTACTGAACCCATGCTGCCCCAAATGTTAAGTCCATCATGCAAAAGAAGTCTGTTCTTTCTCCCTTTTACTTCTGAAAATAAACATATTTCTCTATAAAATGCCAACCAAGTATTGTTGGTTTACCCTTATTCTAAATTATGCATGAAATAGAACTTATGCAAGCTTGCAGTGGCATATACAGCACCTGCCACAAGCTTGGAAATATAACACACCAATGATCCTAAGTAATTTCAGAGCTGTGAGTTTTCAAGGAGATAAATGAATCTTGGAATATTTTTATAAATAGTGTGTTCTGAATTGAAACACATCCTCCACAGGGACATGTTCAAGTCCTTACTCCCAGTCCTGCTATGCCGGTTTGAAAGTATTATGTACCCCAGAAAAGCCATGTTTTACTCCTGATTCCAATTTTGTGGGGTCAGCTGTTTCTTTTAATCCTAATTCAACACTGTAGATTGGAAATCTGATTAGATTATCTTTGGGGAGATGTGGTGCACCCAATTGTGGGTGTGGTCTTTTAGTAGGTGAAGATGTGACTGCATCCATTCCAGGTAGATCTTGATTAGTTTACTGGCCTCATTTAAAAGAGTAAGCATTTTGGAGAGAGTAAGAAATGACAGAAGCCTCAGAGCTGACAGAACCTTCATGGCAGAGCTGACACAGATGCAGACACTTGGAGAACAGAGACATGCATGTTTGGAGATGCTTGGAGCCCAGCAGACATCACCATGAGATATTTAGCAAGCCAGAGCCTGGAGAGAGCCAAAGAAAGCCAAGAGATGAAAGCCAGCCCTGGAGAAGCAAAATGAGGAACACTCACAGGGACAGAGGCTGAAAACAATGGAGCTCAGGAGCAAGGGACCAGCAGATGCCAACCACATGATGACCCAGCCGACAGAGGTGTCCCTGGTCCATCGGCCTTCCTTGAATTAAGGAATCTTTCTTTGGATGCTTAGTTTGGACAATTTTATAGATTTAAAACTATAAACTTGTAACTTATTAAGTTCCCCTTTTTAGAAGACTTTCCAGTTCTGGTATATCACATTCTGGCAATTTGCAAATTAACACACCTGTGGATGTGAACACATTTATAAGTAGGACTTTTAAGATGTTATTAGGTTAGGTAAGGTGAAACAGAATCTGTGGGAACCCCAATCCAATACGAATACAGTTCTTATATGCAGAGAAATTCATATGCAAAAACAGTAACTGACAGAAGGTGGGAGAGGGCCATGTGGCAGAGGCAGAGACTGAGTTATGGGTTGTAGTTAAATCACCCTCAGAATACTACAGACTTCAGAGAAGGAACGACCATGCTGAAATCTTGATTTTGGACTTGTCTCCTATTGTAGTTTTCTTGCATGTTCAAGAAAATATCTTGAAATGGGTTGGCTTAAACAAGGGGAATTTCTTAGATCTTGGTTTTGGACTAGGAAGATATCAAGGTGTGATCAAGACAATGTTTCATTTCTGAAAACTGGCGCTGCGGAACTGGCTGCTGTAGATCCTAGGTCCCAGGATCCTCTGTCACATGGCAATGCACATGGTGGCATCTTCTGGCCTCTCACTTCTCTTCCGGGCTTTGTTTACCCTCAGCTCTTGTTACTCATGACTTTCTCCATATCTGACTGATATCATTCCACTTATATAGGAATTTAAGCAAAAGGTTAAGACCTCTCCTGATTGAGGTAGGCCACTCATTAACTGAAGTAACTTACCAAGATGTTCTTAGAATGTATCCATACTCACAGGAATAGATTATGTTTTAGAACATGTTTATCTTGAGTACAAACAGCTCCAAGTCACCATACTCAACCTTCTGGACACCAAAAGGACATGTTCTTTCTACAGGCAAAATACATTCATTTTTCACATTATCCTATAAGCCTTAAGTCATTTCAGTAACAATGTTAAGTACAAAATGTCTTCAAAATCAGTGAATGGTTTGGTCTGTCCTGTAGCACAATTCCCGTCTGTCTGTGGACCTGTGAAATCTAGAAAAACGTTATCTGCTCACCATATAAAATGGATGTACAAACATAGAATAGACATTCCCATTTCAATAAGGAGAAATTATAATGAAAAAAGGAGTCACAGATTACAAACAATTCTGAAGTCCAGCAGGGAAAACTGCCATTAGATTTCAGGTCTAAGACTAATCTACATATGGTAGTATGGAGGCTGTATGTACCCTAGAAAGGATCATGTTCTTTTAATCCATTCCTGTAGCTGTAGAACTATTGGAGGTGCACCCTTTTGATTAGGTTATCTCAGTTGAGATGTGACCCACCTCATTCAAGTTGGGTCCTGATCCTATCACTGGAATCCTTTATAAGAAGATAACAGAGAAAGAGAAGCACATGGAAGAAGCCCCAGAGAAGCTAAGAGAAAGCCACTTAAGCCAGAAGTTGGAAGCAATGAAACCTGAGAGAGAAGGACCAGCAGAGATCATCACATGCCTTGCAGTCTGACAGAGGAGCCCAAGCTCACAGGTAGCTGGTCCTCAGAGAAGGTATCATCCTCTCAATGCCTTTACTTGGACATTTTCATGGCCTTAGGACTGTAAACTTGCAATAACTTTTAATAATAAATATATTTTTAATTTATAAATATAATTTTTAATAATAAATTAATAAAACTCCATTGTGAAAAGCCAGTCCATTTCTGGTATATTGTATTTAATCAGCTTTAGCAAATTGAAATAATGTAGATCAAAGTTTTGTCCTCCAAGTCTTATTGAGTGGTGGTCACACCACCTCTAATTGTTTACACAACAGCCATGTTCTACCCAAAATCTTGGATGAAGGCTCTACCCTCTATGAACATTGGAATAATAGCTAAGCTCTCTATGAACCCCAGGGCAAGTGCTCCACCATCTCTGAGCATTGAGGTTGCAGCATTCTTCCTGAACAATAGGGAAGAAGGTTCAAACCCTCCAAGCACCAGAGCAGAGGATCTGCTCTGCTAAGCACGGAGTTGACCCACTCTTTCCATAAATATAAGTGATCCCACTTTCTTAGTCAAGGAAATCACTTTGGTCCTGACCTAGGCTTTCATGATTCTGCCACTGAAGTTATTTTTACTTCAGAACATCTCTTTTCTGACCGCTTTATTCTAGGTTGGCAGTGGTTCCACCTATATAAGTTTTGCAAAAATGTATCAGCTTTGCACGGAGTTCATAGGGGTCCAAACTACTCGACAATAGAACTTTTCACAGATTGTTCCTGCATAACTGCATTTACAATCCTAACTTCCACTGAAATGGCTGGCTTGTTCCATGTTCAGTTCAATGCTCACAGGAAACCCTATTCTCTAGATACTTAGTTTCTATAAATTCAAGGGGGTCCCCAATATAACTTCTTCTGCCTTTAATCTCAGAGCACACTATCTGGATTTACTTAGAATTTTTCAAACTATTAATTTCTACTTTCTTGGTACTTAACAATTCAGTTATCAGCTTATCCCTTTCCTCTCATATTTTATTATGAGCTGCAAGGAGAAATAAGACTTCGCTTGCTTTACTTAGCTTGTAAGTTTCCTCAGCTAAATATCCAAATTCACGCTTTCAAGTTCTGCCTTCCATCTGACATTAGAATTCATTTTCACCAATTTCTCTGCCATTTTAAAACAAGGATCCTCATTGCTCCGGTTTCCAATAACGCATTTGTCATTTCCTTGTAAGGCTTCATCAGAAGTACCGTTAGCATCCATAGTTCTACCAATGATCTCTTCAAAGCAAGCTACACCTTTTCTATCGAACATATCTGTGAGACAGTATTTCTGTTCTTTAGGCCAAAAAGTCCATAGTACTTTCTTATACTACTCCTGGAAAACTAATATATAGTGCAGTTGAAGAATGGCAAATTAAAAAAAAAACATAAAAAAATATCATTGTATGATGCAGGGAAAGTCTACCATAAAATAGCCCAAGAAGACTTACTGAATGTCACTCAATTTGGTAAATCAATGAAGAATAAGATTCTGGTCCTCAGATTGGTAGTCTAAGTAATTAAATAATTTAGTACCCAAATTCATCTTTTGGGGTAGAATCCAAATTAATCAATACCACATGGGTAATCTACCTATTTATTAACATACAGTGAAAAATCATTGTTATAATATCAGAATATTCTAGCATGGGGTTCACGAACTTTTCCTGTAAAGAATCAGATAGGTTATGTAAGTTTTAGACTTTGAGGGCCACATGGTCTATATTAATTCTGTTGTTGTAGTATAACCATCCATAAATAAGAAAAACCAGTGGGCAAGTCTGTGTTCCAATAATACTTTATTTATGGACACTGAAATAAGAATTTTGTACAATTTTCACATCACAAAGTATAATTCTTCTTTTTATTTCCAACCGTTTAAAAATGTAAAAATAATTCTTGGCTTACGCGTTATCTACCAAAGAATGAGATGAGTTTTAGTTTGCCAACCCCTTCACTAGTATAAGGATTATTCAATTTACATAAAAATGGTGTCATCACACATTTTAAAGTTCAAATATGGGTAATTTACTGTGAAAAGTTTCTCCAAAATAATTAACATGGTATACATTTTAAAATATTTCATTACTCTTTTATAGCAATTCTGTTTTTATAATTATAATACTATTTCTGTTACTGTTTATGCAGTAATTACAAACTGCTTAGCTGTAATGGAAGTCTTCTAAAATAGTTCTAGAAAAAAAAATACTATTTTTGAAAACAAAATTCTGTCCTTAACAAATCAACAAACACTTCCTCAATTTTGATTACCTGACCACTAAAGTATAACAAACACAGACTAAATAGCTTGGTGATGGGATGGTATTAAATTAGCCTCCTACCTGTGTGTGTCTCAAATACCTTGTCTCCCAGGTGGCTCATGTAGTCACCAAGTGGTCATCAGGTCAGCACCAACAAGCCCTTCTGTTGTACCTCCCAGATAGGAAGGAAGGAGCTTTCTCTAAACTCGTGCCAAGGACCTTTCTTATCTTCAGTAAAATCAGTGTTTGTTATTTTGCATTTGGGAAGAGTTGGGAAAAGAAGGATGGGTTATTGCAGTTTCACCTTGAAGATTTAAACTCATGTTAGGTTAAGAACTCTCCTCACTGCTCCTAATACAAAATTTTCAAGATAAAATCTAGGGAAACTCTGGAACTACAAAGTAGAGAGCTCCCAATCCAGCTCAGTTTATTTATTGCTATAATTAAAAATAGCACATCATCATAAAGTGAAATAAGAGGGACAAATACTAAATCTAAAAAGATATTAGAGCAACCCTTGCCTGGAACAGGACAGCTTTACACCTTTTGTCTCAATATGCGTTGTGACTTTTGATTTTGTAATCTACTTTAAGTCAATACTGAAATATCACTGTGCTGATTTGAAACTACTAGGTAACCCATAAAAGCCATGTACTTTTAATCCTAATCCAATATTGTGGGGACAGATCTATCGTAGGATGGGACTTCTTGATTAGATTGTTTCCATGGAGATGTGACCACCCACTGTTTACCAGAGTCCTTAAAAGAGCTCATGGAGTAAAAAGGATCTAAGAATCCACACCAAGAGTAGAGAGATGAAAACAGACACAGACATTTGGAGATGCTTGGAAACAAACAGAAACTCAGAGAAGAGACCACTGGAACCCAGGAGCTGAAAGTAATGAAACCTAGAAGCAAAGGGCCAGGAGACATCACCATGTGCCTACCCATATATCTGAAAATTCAGGGTATCATCAAGCCTTTCTTGAGTGAAGGAATCCTCTTGCTTATGTCTTAATTTGGACATTTTCATAGTCTTAGAATTGCAACTTGTAACTTAATAAATTCCCTTTATAAAAGCCAGTCCATTTCTGGCATACCACATTTCAGCAGCATTAACAAACCAAAAAAAAAAATAAAAAAATCACCTTAAATATAAGGCTTACCCTCATTACCTGTGTAAAAGTCCCTGCTCATAAGACACCCTGGAATTCATGATTTCATTAAGCCATTCCAGTTGTTTCTTTGTTTTTCATGATAGTGTCCTCTTCTAATTCACTCTATAATTTACTTATTTATTAGGCTTACAGTTTATCTGGGTCTCCCAATTGAATGTAAGGTTCTCAAGAACAGGAATTTTTGCATGTATTGTTCCTTGATGCATTAAAATCACCTAAAATATGGCTTATACAGAGTAAGAAAAAGTAAGTAGTTTAATAACTTAATGAGAATGTTATTTTTTATTGAATTAGTTTGAGGAAAATATTTTTTCCACTTGGAATTTTGCATCAAGAAAAATTATGAGCCCTAGTGTGACAGTAGAATAAAAAGGTCTTCAGACTCATATGAAGTAAATTTACTTTTTATAAATTTTATAAAGAAAATTTTTATAAAGAAATATACATTTTATAAAGAAAATACTTGATGATATATTCCCGGTAAAATGAAAGCTCAGTTGCGACAGAAACACATTGAGGGTTAGGAAAGCAGTTGATTCATTCCAGGAAAAAATTGAAGAAAGCAGCTCTGAATATTTGCTTTGGAGTAGAGCTGTGAGACACTATCTGTAATGGAGAAGGAAGGAAACAGGCTAAAACAGAAATAAAAAGAAGAAATAAAGGGGGCATATCCCGGATTTGACTCATTTGGGGAAAATGGATGGACTAAAACTTAAGGAGATAAAGATAGGCTCTTCAAAAGGAAAAGTAAGGCCATTAGGGCCTGAGATGCAGAGCAGTGGAAGGAATCCATAGATGAAAGAAAATGTAATCATCAGCAATGAATATTTACATAGTAAGTTATGTTTATTGATTTCAAATTAATTATAGTTACAGAAGAGCATGTAAATGTTATCAACCTTGAAAATATAAAAGTGAAAATATAGATGAACAGTTTTGAAGGTGGAAGCTGGAAGTGGGTGAGCGAATAAGGCTTTAAGTCTGGGAGGTATGAGGAAAGGGCTTGATGGTGCCACTAAGGCAACCACGTGTTGACTAGGTGAGCCATCTGGGAGACACGGTGTTTGAGACATACACAACTAAGAGACTGATTTCACACCACACCATGACCAAGAACATTTAGACCCTCAGGTAAACAAAATAAAGGAAGTGTTTATTGATTTGCTATGGCTTGAATTTTACTTTTGAAAATAATTTTTTTTTTTTTGCTAAAACTATTCTTGAAGACTTCCATTACAACTAAGTAGGTTGTGATACCTGTTTAAACAGTAACAGAAACAATATTACAGTGATAAAAACAATATTACAATTATAAAAACAACATTACCATAAAAGGTAATGAAATATTTCAAAATTTATAATATATTAATTTATTTTGGAATATCTTTTCACTGTGAAATGTCCAGATCTGGATTTTAAATTCTATGATGACACTATTTATGTGTGACTTGAATGATCTTTTTACTAGAGAATGGCTCAACAAACTAAAACCAAACTCATTTTGTATAGAATCCATGAGCTAAGAATTAGGTTTACATTTTTAAATGGTTGGGAAAAAAGGATGATGATGTTTGTGACCTGTGAAAATTATGTAAAATTCAAATTTCAATGTCCATGAAAAAAGTATTATTAGGTAATAACCTTGTGATAGCCACAGTCATCAAAATAGAGAGTCAAGAGCTAATGTCTTAAGTTACTAGAAGAAGGAATAAAGGTGTAATTTTTTTCTAAAATAGAAATACAAAAGAGCTAATAGAAAATGATCTAGCCATATTGAGCGGGGGAGGCAGTAGGAGCAGAGTAAGTGAGCTAATTGCCATCTAATGTAGCAATGGTAAGGTTTAGTATCTTAACTTGCTAAATTATGCAGTAAAGGTTTCAGAATATCACTTAGTCATATGGTGATAACCATCTGAAAAAAAGAACTAAAATTAAAAATCAGTCTCCTGAAAATGAGGATTATTAGTGATGACAGAAGGAAAAACTTGAGGAAATTTACCCACCCTTTCTTTCCATTCGACAATTTTCAAACTGATGGAAAAAATTAAATATTTTAATAACAAGGAAAAGTTGTTAGATAATGGAACCAAAACAAAATAATTTAACGGAATCAAATGTTCAGTGTCATCAGTATTGTGCTCACCTCTATTTTGCCTCTGTGACCACTTCCTTTGGCCCTTGTGGCTTATTACTCCCTTTACCTCAGACTAGTGCACTTACTTCCTCAAGTTCCTTGAGCTCACCTGGTATGCACCTGCTCCAATTTATTTTTACTCATTGTTCCTTTCCTTTGGATGCTCTTTGCCTATATATTTGCATGACTCATTCTCTCTTTATTGAGGTCTTGCACAAATCTTCCATTCTCAGAGAACACATCCTTGGTTAGGTTAAATGAACTCTCCCCCAAATCATTCATTTTATTTCTTTATTTCTCTACTTACTACTTATCCCAAACAATCCTAACAGTTCTATAAAATAAATATTATAATACCCAGTTAACAGAAGTAAAAAAAAATCTTCAGGCTAAGATATAAAATAACTAAGTTAAAGCAAGTTGACTAGTAAGTGACAGAATTATATATTCAATCAAACCATAATCAACCTTTACAGGTTTTAGAGACAATTTTTTAAGTGACTTCGCATTGAGCATGAATCAATTAAATCCTTTTGTCTACAAGTTGCAGCAAATCCAACTCCAACTGGCTTAAACAAGAACAGCAATTTACTGTCTCATGTAAGTAAAAAGTTTGGAGGTAAGGCAAGCTCTAGTAAAGAATTTGTTTCTGAAGTTTACGATGTCATCAGAGCTAGAGCTGTACTTGTATGCTTTTTTTTGTCTTACTTTATGGATCTGTTTTATTTCCAGACTAGATTTGCTTATGGTCAAAGATGGACACCATTATATCCCTAGGTTTCTCTTTCTTCCACAGACATTCCTTTATTTTTTTAACTATTACCACTCAGTTAGAGTTCAAGTCTTCCCTCCGGTTTAAAAACTTGTGAACTATCATTCTGACTTTCTGAAAAAAAAATCAAGACTTTCTTTTCAGGTTGGAGTAAAACCACCAAGTGAGGGGAATGTGAAATGGATATAATACAGGCAACCTAGATGTTCCATATTGAGGATAATTTGTTTCTAAAATTTAATCTCCCCTTGGAGTCTATGCTGGGATTTATGTACCCTAGAAAAGCCATGTTTTAATCCTAATCAATCTTGTGGAAGCAACTGTTTCTCCTAATTCCTATTCAGTACTATAGGTTAGAAATTTGATTAGATTATCTCCACAGAGATGCGACTCAATCGATTGTGGGTATGAAACTTGATTGGATGGAGATATGTCTTAACCATTCAACATGGGTCTTCATTAGTTTACTGGAATCCTATAAAAGAAGAAGTATTTTGGAGAAAGCTTCAGAATGCTGCAGAACCACAGATTAGCCAGTGACCTTTGGAGATGAAGAAGGAAAATGCCTCCCAGGGAGCTTCATGAAGCAAGAGGCCTGGAGAGAAAGCCAACAGATTGCTGCCATGTTCACCGTGTATCCTTCCAGCTGAGAAAGAAGTGTCATTGGCTTTCTTGAACCAAGGTATCTTTACCTGGATGCCTTAGAGTGGACATTTCTACAGACTTGCTTTAATTGGGACATTTTCTCAGCCTTATAACTGTAAACTAACAACTTACAAAATTCCCCTTTTTAAAAGCTGTTCCATCTTTGGTATATTGCATTCCAGCAGCTAACAAACTAGAACAGAGCCCTATATATATAATGACAACATGACAAATACAAAATTAAAGAGACTTCTTTCATAAACAAGTCTCTTTTAAAAAAAAAAAAATCTAACCAATACCAGAAATTTAATCCTCTTTCATTATTGCACTGAAAATTAGTTTTAAACTCTAAAGATAACCATTGGGAAGGAAGGAAGGAAGGAAATGTACGAGGACATGAAGAAAGAAAATGGAGGAGAAGAAAAGAAAGGAACATTTTGCTTTTGGGATGAGGTGCAACAGGGACAGAAAAGCAACCTTCGGCAGGGAATGAAAAAATATGAATCAAAACAAATCTTGCTTTGGTTGCAGTTTTATTTAGATGCTTACCTAAGTGTGATTTTCTCTTTTACTCAGCTATGAAACACAATGTAAAATGTTTAACTCAAAAAAAACAGAGTATTCTAGTTTTTGTGAAATGTAACTAAACTGAAAATCTGCAGTTACATAATAGAGCAGTGACACTGTAGCAGACTTGGCATCCTCAACCTGAATAGTGCCTATTGAGCATAACATTTCCATTTATTCAGACAAGTGATCCGGGCCTTGGAAACATATTGTTTTTCAAATGAATTTAGCAGAACTGAAAAGTAATTGACAGCCTCAGAGATAAAATCCCTCCATTAGTTTACAGAACAGGTATCTGATACGCGTTATTCTGACTATAATATCGTTCCAAGCAGAAGATTCAACAGCACGCTAAGCAATTTGCATTAAATGACAAAACATACCTTTCTCATTTTACTTGTTAATAATCCAGGAGGACATTAAAATATACATATACATTCTCAATCACAACCAACCAAAATAAGGGAGGAAACTGTCACCATTGATTTTATGGGAATAGAAATCTAAAGCTTATTGTTGAGAGAAAAGCCTTCTTGAAGCTGTCTCTTACACAGCCATTTTTTGCTTCCCAAGATGAAATGCTCTGGTTTGCTAAAGTTGAAAAAATGCAAAATACTAGAAACAAACTGGCTTTTAACAAAGGAGATTTATTAGTTTATAAGTTTCAACACTAAGGCCATGGGAATTTCTAAACTAAGACATCAACATGATGATACTTAAAGACCAGTTACCTGTGAGCTTGTGCTCCTCTGCAATTGAAATAACCTAATCAAAAGGTCCTGCCCAAAATAGGTCCATACTCCCAGGAATGGATTAAAAGGACATGACCTTTTCCGGGTACATACAACTTAAAACTACTACAGAAGGTATTTCTTATATGTATGGACTACCAATGACTTTTCTCAACTTCTGCTAGGCATGGGGCAGTTCTTTCCCATCATCATTCTTTTTTTTTTTACAAGGACAGGCACCGGGAATCGAACCCAGGTCCTCTGGCATGGCAGGCAAGCGTTCTTGCTTGCTGAGCCACCGTGGCCCACCCCATCACCATTCATTTTATGCAAGTCATTCTAAAACTGAGCTGTCAAAGTGGACTGTGTCTTACCTGGCAACCAGTTGATCAACCTTTCTTTAAACAAATAGTGTCTGTTGTGTGTGTGTAAGCGTTTGTTAATTTGGTAAACAAAGTTTATTAATTTGAGTCATTATTTTAAATAATGGAAATTTAACTGTAAATTTATTACATGCAATTTCTCTGGAAAAATATCAGAGATCTGAAAACAGTGGACCAATATGTACTACACAATAAAAGCAGAAGCTGAGTTGTAACTCTGTCTTTAGATGCATATCTGTTCTTCAATTTGCCACTGACACTGTATATGAAATCTATGTAAGAAGACTGCACCCTCTTTATGAGCTTTACTAACTCATTGCACTCTGTGTAGATAACAGGATCTCTGGCTCTTGCTTTCAAAACAGTTATTCAACATGGAAGCAAAGGGTGGAGAGGTGAGTCGGAGAAGAGTTGACAGGGATCTATTACCCAGGCGACAAATCTTCTAAGTGAAATTGCTTTTCAAAGTGAATGCATATATCCATGGGGAGGGCTACCAGAAGTTACTTGAAACCAGAGGATAAACAAGGACAATTGCATTTGAGGGGAAATTTTACAGAATAAGCAAGTTATTTTGAACCCATTTTAAAAACTTGTTAGTCTATTTGCTTTGTGGCAGCACAAGATTTATCTGTCTTTCTTACAGAGTCTCTTATATTACCAGGCTCTCATTACTTCCCCCAGCCCTTGAATATTAGGAGTATAAATCCCTTCAAGTCTCTACTTTCAGCAAAGGTATATAAACAGATATCATGGACTCAGAGTAGTTCAAAAGATTGCAATTACTGTCTACATTATCCATTTTTGAGATTTCCTGTTTTGGCTCTTTCTTTTGGTGTATTTCTTTTCTTGCTGAAAATATATTTATTATCTAACTTTCACATGCAAAAATCCAGTAATTAAAAGAATAGTGATGAATATTGTTAATATGCAAAGTCAGGGTACAAAAGAGACATTTTGAAACATGCAAAAAATATGTTGTTTAACTCTTTCTAAGATTTTGGGTGTTGGTTTAACAATTTATTCTGGTTTTTCTAGTCTTCCAAATTTAGCTTGCAAACATGCTGAAAGGGATATAATTTACCCTATAACTTTCTGCTCCCATTTGAAATGCAAATTATTTCAGAATAACATCATGCATGATATTATAATTCTTTCATTCGTGCTTTCTGAACTGCTGAGAATAGGTAGGTATCTGTGCTACCAATATCTAACATTTTCTAATGTTTGGAATGAAGTAGATTTTAAGGAGACTAGTGTGAAATAACAAACACACAAATGACTGCTTGAGTTTCTGTTTCCTTGCTCATCCCAGAATTTTATTACTCATCTTTTCTCTGGATCTGGCTGGCTGACAGGCCCACCTCAGATGTATCACTCATAAATAACAAGCTGTCATTTATTTTCCCTAAGTAGCACCTTTTGTTAGTAATGATAAAACAAATCTCTCTGAGATTTGATTTCTAATCTCAAAACTGGTGCAGTACAGGGTTTCCATAGTTACAGCTATTGTTATTTAGCTTATTATTCAGTTATTTTCTTTCTTCTTTTCTTTTTCTTTCTTGCTTTTTTTTTTGCCTCTTTTTATGGTACAGTGTTTATTTCCTGGGAGAGTAGTTGAGAGGTCAATATCATAATCTATCACTGTGCAGTAACCTCAGCCTTCTGTATTAAAAATCAGAAGAAAAGATTTTTCTTTCATGCCTCTTCAGTTGCTTCAAAGCAGTTCTGCATATTTCCCAACTTTTCCTAGACTAGTAACCTTTTTACCCTCCAGCAACCTGGTGCTTAGAGATTCTAAGAAAAAAATGGCACTTTTGGGTATAAGAGGAGCATTTATTAAAACTATTGCTTTTGATAAGTGTTCTAGATTGCTAGCTGCTGGAATGCAATATACCAGAAATGGAACAGCTTTTAACAAGGGGAATTTAATGAGTTGCTGGTTTACAGTTCTAAGGCTGAGAAAATGTCCCAATTAAAACAAGTCTATAGAAACATCCAATCAAAGGCATCCAGGGAAAGATACCTTGGTTCAAGAAGGCTGATGAGGTTCAGGGTTTCTCTCTCAAGTGAGATGGCACATGACGAACACAGTCAGGGCTTCTCTCTCGGCTGGAAGGGCATGTGGTGAACGCGGCGTCATCTGCTAGCTTTCTCTCCTGGCTTCCGGTTCCATGAAGCTCCCAGGGAGGTGTTTTCCTTCTTCATTTCCAAAGGTCATTGGCTGGTGGACTCTGCTTCGTGGTGCTGCAGCATTCTCTGCTCTCTCTGAGTCTCTCATTCTCCAAAATATTTCCTGTTTTATAGGACTCCAATAAACCAATCAAGACCCACCCAAATGGGTAGAGATGTGTCGCCCCTTAATCCAGTTTAACAACCACTCTTGACTAAATCACATCATCCAGGGAGATGATCTGATCACTGTTTCAAACATATGTATTGAACAGAGACCATTCTACCCTTATGAAATGGGATTTTGACCAAAACATGACTTTTCTAGGGGGCATACTTCCTTTCAAACCAGCACAATAAGAAAGATAAAAAGATCATGATTACCTGAAAGGAGAAAATTTTACTTCAGTTTGATGAAAGAAGGAAACAAAGGCAAACTGCTATTAACCAGACAACTTTACTGGGTACCAAATACGTTCCAGGTACCATGCCAATGTTTAAGGACATATTAATCAATAAACTTCACCTTCTACTTTCAAGGAGTTCTAGGCTGTGGTTAAGAAGTTGAAGAGAAAAGCAGGTGAACACTAACCCTAAAAAATATATGCATGCAATAAAAGAAGTATATAAGTGAGGATTGCTGCCAGTATAGATGAGAGGGTACCTAATTCTTTCCAGAGCTCATGTTGAGAAAATCTGGGAAAACTGTCATTAAATTAGTTGGGACTTGAAAAATATACAGGAGTTCAGTGGACCACAAAGGACAAGGAAGGTGATGGGGAAAGAAAAGGAGACGGGCTGTTGATGACATGCCATATGGTCCTAAGAGCATGACGGATGACAAAGCAAACATGGCATGATAAAGTTGTCATAGGGCAGGCTCCAAACCTGGGTCTCTGGCATGGCAGGTGAGAATTCTGCCACTGAGCCACCTTTGCACTGCCCGGGGAGAAGTATTTTGAAGTGAGGTGGGAAAGGACCCTAGGCACATGTCTTGAAGGGCCAGATAGAGAATAAGCTGATCCTTGAAGGAGGCATAGAATAAGGAAAAGGCAGGAAGGCTTTCCATGTGTTATCAGCAGAAGACACTTCTGGAAAAATGCCCCAGCAGGCATAATTTGAACAGAGGTCTAATTTAGGACTGTAGGGAAAGAAAATATCCGGGGTACTCAATTGCTATGATTGAGGACTGTGAACTTTACTATGCAGGTAGCAGCAAGGAATCAGTTGCAGGCATCAAAGCAGAGACAGGACAGAGGAAAACCCTCTTGAAAGAAGGTTAATCTGGCAGAATGTGATGGCTTGGAGGAATATGGGAGTAGACCATAGTTGGGAATAAGTTATTAGTTCAAATCTAAAGTGATAAGGACTGCATTGTGGGCAATGGCAGAAGAAATGAGATCACACAGTGGCTGGGAGGAATGGCCTAATATATACTATCATTTCTTAGTCTCCGACTCTTTTGCTAAACTAAGTTAATCCCATTAGTTCTGTGAGAGCCTGGCCAGGCTGGATCTCAGACATAGTCCGCGATATTTTACAGATGAGCACCACCATATTTGCAGTTACTTTTTCCAGCATGGACTTCTAACATATCTTCTGTTTAAGGGAGTAAAAATAAGTCAGACCAGGAACAACAGCTTGTCCAAGACCACAATGGATGAAAAGGAGATAGTGAGTATATCATTCTCACTCAACTTTGGCAGTGGGACCTCTCCCTCCCCTCAGCCCTGCAGTTCTCACAGCATCGGTGCAGAAGGAAGAAGATGAGTGGAGCTGATTTTTTTGTTAGTGGTGGTGAGCACGAGTGCAGACTCTCCTTTCCTGAATCTATGCCCCAGAAAAGCAGACTCTTCCTTCCTCATGGTTCTAGCTTTCTCCTCTCCCCTCAGATGCTGTGCTAAGGAGGAAGGGACCACCAGGGGGTGACGGGGAGAAGCATGGCTGATACTCTAAATGCCATGGGGTAGAATACTGCTGAATAATTCACTGAGAATGCAAACAAGCTCCAACTGGCAAACAATTCCCTTACATCCTAATGATTTATCTGAAAATTAAAATTCTAACTCAAATCAAAATAGCAGTATTAATTTACAGAACTCAGAGTGTGAGTTAGAGGAAAACATTTAAAATGTATGCCAGGGGAGCATTATGGGAATGGAACTAAAATAGAATGATTTGATTAAAAATAAAATCTATGGGCAACTGACATTTACATTCATTTCAACCTGGAAATTAGATTGCAGTGATATATAGACGTTATTAAGGTGTAGATAGTAGGGCTGTATTCTGACCCCCAAGAGCTGCTAATTGAATTGTTTCTATGCCAGTGGACAAATGTTTAAAAGCTCTGTGCAGAAAGAAAAAAAATGATTTCCTGTGATCCATTTTATACTCAATCCATAAGCAAAGTCACCTAAAGACATTCAGCACTTATTCAATCTCTATGGGTCCCCATCCTAAGCATAATGTTTCAACTGCTTTTCTAAATGATGATAAATGCATGAGGCCAAGATATCCAAAGGATGGAATTACATCATCAAAGTTAATTCCTCCACAGAATCACCACCTTTAAGTTTTCTGTCAAAGGCGAGTGGCCAAGGCAGAATTGAATTACGTTACCTAGGCAAAGGAAGAAAAAGCGAAGATAATATGTGAAAGATTTGATACTATCTCTAATAGGCTTTTTTCCTTTCTGCCACAGTTGGTTTAGCTGTTTCCCAGAAGTCAGCTTGAGGGGTGTGTGCATGAGTGAGAAAAAACACACATACATATGCTGCATGCATAACATACGCTGAAATCATTTAAGAGTTTCTAAATCGGGATAATTAGAGGTTCCATAAAGTCTAGTAGCCCTCCTGATTTACAATAAGGCTGAGAAAAATAAGTGTCATTATAGCAGGTTAATGCAAATCTATATGACAAGTGTGTAGCCATGAAATAATTTCAAATGGCTTCAAGGTTTCATTTGAGCACCTATATGAAAATTCAATAGCTTTCCTGAAACTTTTCCCATTCATTGCTGCCTGCAAAATTGGCTCTAGTATCTTTATGCAAAGCAGGCTCCCATGTGAGATTCTTGGCACTTACACATTTAGAACCTAATGGAATTCAAAAGTGAGACAGTACATGGAAATGAGAAAGTAAGGCAAAATAGGTTCAAATAATGGCAACATAAATGGAAATCACAAATGCTGAGCACTATACTGATATTAAGGTTTGGGAAAGTATGTATCTATTTTATAAAAAAAAATTGAACTATGATATTTCCTAGGTACCCAAAATCAGATATTTTGCACTTGTTTATTATACCCATGCAGGTTATGAGATTTGGAGATAAATTAAGTATGGATTTTGAATCATGAGTGAATCCCCCCCCACACACACTCAGGTTAGAGCTTCAGGTTCTCACTTTGTGTTATGGATAGGAATGCAGTGCTATCTGCCGTTTTAAACTCTTGGCCAGTTGTCTAGATATATATATCTTGCTGTAATGTGTATTCCCTTCAAGTTAGGGCAATGTCAAAAATGAAATCTCAATAAATAGTTGTGCAATGAATGAAACTATTAGAAAAATAGCATCTGTATACCTAACCCAAGGGAAGAACAGTCTCAAAAAACTCTAGCCATTATGGCACTCATAATTGTTGTTGGAGCCTTTCTCTAGTGAGTTAAAAAAAAAGGTAATGTTTTTGAGAGCTTACCACCATTTTGGTTCCTCTGCTAGGTACAATGCCCATTTTAATCTCACTTAATCCTATCAATAGCTTGTGAGACAGGTATTACTGTCCTGAATTTCTCTGGGATTTAGAAAGATTAAGTAATTAGTCTAACACTCCGTAGCTTGTACGGTGATAAAGCAAGGATTTTAATATATTGACTTGATTTCTTCAATTCAACAAATGAGTGGTTTTATGATTATATCTCCTAATCTTTTATCTCGTGTAGTAAATTTTAAGCTTTCTGAGGAATGAAATAATGTCTTACTCAGCTCGTATCACTTCCCTCATAGGAGGCAGTGTTATTTGTTGAGATGATGAATGGCAATGAGTAATTAGAGTTGAGAAAACTTTTAGCAAGCCTAGAGACCCAGAAGTCATATGGGATATTCTCTGTTTTGCAGATCAGAAAAACCAACCTAATTATGCCTCACGAATTGGTATCCCAATTTGTTTCCTTATCTATGGTGTTTTGCTGCCTGAATTTATAGAACCACTGGAGTTTTCCATGCAAACTCAAATTTTACTCAGTGACTTCTTCTTGGGAAATTTTAATGAAGCCCCTATGCTATCACCTACAGAATAAAATTTCAATCACTTAGTGGGGTGCACAGAGGCTCTCACCCAACCTTGCCACTGCTTATATCTGTAGCCATTTGGTCGACTCATCCCAGACAGAAGCCATCATTACTTGGAAATACTGAGTGACAATTCCAATGTCTTTCCGACCTCCATATCTTGTTCCTAGAGTTAGTTTTTCCTTAAACACACTTAAAAATTTATTTCCTTTCTATGCCATCACCTTATATAAAATTTTATTAACCTTTAAAGCTTACTCAGTAGGAAGCCTCTTCTGATTTATCTGCTTCAATTCCACCAAAGCTTTGTCTATTTTTTCCTTTGCATCCTTATAAACCTGTGCATAGCTCTGTGTGTTATGAATATATCTTCATGAGTTTCTGATAATATGTCTTAAAGATAAGGACTCTATCATATTAATCTTTGTATCTTGGCATTAACCAGATAAATTTATATATATTCAGAATAACTGAGTAAAGGAATTTGTATGTTAAAGCTTAGATGAGCAAATGAATATGCCTGGGTGAAATGATCCCTCCCCTGTTCCCCCCTGCTCACTTGGCCTAGAGCTATAGAACCTCTCTGCTCCAAAATGTCACTTCCTTGCCACTTAGATGTTTCTCACTTTTTGTTTCCTTTAATTCATTTGTTATAGATTACATATACAACTGATCCTCCCCTGTTGGGGTCATCTATAGACTCCTATGTCACTCCTCTTAATCTAATGAATGTTTTCACATTCAGTTCATATTCCCTTAACCAAACACTAATTCTGTTATACTCGCCAATAATTTCATCCCTACAGTAGGTAATCTTTGCTTTCTGTCTTAATTTAACAATTCATTATATGAGTATGCCATAGACAGGTGTGTCTCAAACTAGCATGCATCACAAATACCTGGTAGGCTTATTAATCCATAGACATTTGGGCCCATTTCCAGTGTTTGCCATTCAGTAGGTCTAGCATGGGATCTGGGAATAGGCTTATCTAATAAGTACTCAAGTGTAGCTGCTGCTCTGGGGGTCATATTTTGATATACACTGCCATAGGTTGTTATTAGCAATAAAACTTGAATAAAAATTCGAGCCTGCTTCTTTCCAAACACTTGCTAAATTTTTACTCACTCACTCTTGTTAACTGACCCCAAAATTCTCTACCCCCCATCAAAATTGACCATCTAGTAATAATTTCTTCACTTCCCTCATGCTTCACTTTACTTTGTTCTCTTACTTAATTTCCATTATCTATCTCTCTTTCTCCTCCATTGACTTCACCCTCAAGGACCTTGCATTCTTCCTGCTTATCATATTCTCCTAGTAATCACCATTAATCTGGGTAAGGCAACAGATTGCTGACACTACCTACTGCATTTGAGCCACTAAAGGGGGCAAGAGAGAAACATAAACATTGTAACTTCTCACACCATGAAAGAATGGCCACTAGCCACAGGTGACCCATCACTGCTGTCCTCCCATCACAGTGCATTTCCTGGTCCCCCGATGCATTCACTCTCCCTTTCTCCTATTTATATCATTCTCTTCTTCTGGAAACCAACAATTTTGTTTGAATCCTCCCTAAAAGCCAACGAATTGTTCTAAAACTGTACAATTAGAAGACAATTTTCATAGTCTCTTTGCACTGTTTCTACCCATTTTCTAACAGCTGTGTCCAAATATTTTGCCTGCCTGCTTCCTTAGCTATGGATGACCTGCCCATGTGTTTATATTAATCTAAACCATTCCTCTTTGCCGGAGAGACCATTTACCCTGATAAACTCAATATTGCTCCAGCAATTCTCCCATCTTAATCTTGCATCATTAATTTTCCCTTTTTACTGAATTATTTGCTGCTTTATATAATTTTGCTAAAATTTTGCCCATGTTAAAAACAAGCAACCAATCAATCAAAAAAACTGACAGATCCCTAAGTACCCAAAATTAAATTTAAGAAATGGGTATGTCCCTGTGGCTTTTGGCACTTAAAGTTAAACAAATCAATTAAATGGAAACATCAGAAAGTTTTTGAGAAAACTCTATTGCAAAAAATATTATCAGATTACATTAAAACATTTTGTGATAGTTTAAGATTTCAAAAGAGCATCAGATCCCCAAATTCCTATAGACAGAAAGCAAACTGAGAAAATCATGCAGCCTCCTAGAAGTGCACTCTCTTCAGAAGTGGTCAGTGCAGATAATAGAAAAGAAAAGAACCCCAAAATGGCAGAGCAAAAGCCACAGCAAAAAGTGGAGTGTAGAATCACTTCCAGGGGACAGAACTGGTTACCATCTAGGAATATTTCTTACTTATGTATCTTCATCCTCTGGGAAAAATTGCCCAGTGGGATTTCAAAATCATTATGGACAAATTACTCCTATGAATCTCCCATCCTTCACCTTTTTGAATGGGAGGGTTTATTGATATCCTCTTATCCCTCTTCCAATGTTATATATTAGATGAACAGTATTAGAATAATTTACATTTTCAGTTTAGATCAAGAAGAGTTATATCTAGACTTGATGTGGGACCTTGAAATCTTAGACATTGAGTATGATGCTGGGATTGAGTGATACATTAGGGGTGTGACAAGGAGAGGATACAGATATTACAGCTGTGGCAGAACACTGCATAACTATGATCAAGAGAGAAGACAATGACAGTTAGTATTAATATTCCCAATTCTGTACTCCTTCTCTGTTAATAAAATTTTATATCCACAGCATTTGCCATGAAATTTTGCAGTACCCCACAATGGGTGCCTCCACCCCTCATGGTGTTGATGTTGTATATACACATAGTTCATGCCCTTTCCTCCTTCAGGTCTTTACTCAAATATCATGTTTGTTGTCCTTGCCCCCAAATTTTTCACTTCCATTCCCCAGGCAGAACACCAAGCCTCGCTTTAGTTTTCCACTATCACTACCTAATATATGTATTTTTCATTCATAATTTTGTGTTTATTCTTTGATCCCTTGACTCCAAATACAAGAGATGTTATTTAGAACTGTCTCACACATAGTAGGTGCTAAATAAGCACTTGATAAATAAATGATTTTTATTAGAAAGAATTGATTCCAGGAAATTTTCAATCTTTATTAATGTCTAGTTACATCTCAGTTCTGCTGTCAAAAAAATATGGAATTAGATAAACACAACAAAACAAGTGAAGAGGGAGGTGTTAAGTTGAGTTTCCAATTTTCTGAAGTCTCTTATTTTAAATAAAATGAAAATAAGGCAAAGTAAACAATTCACTACAATTTAAAATTGGGGCTATGCTACAGATTTTCACATCATCAATTAGAAGTCAATTATCTTCACTCTAATGGGGACTATTTTACTGATAAATTTCAAGTTCTGCCTAAGAAACTGATAGGAATGAAGGAATAGGCATTTTTTTCAATATTATTTTTATTTGAATCTATGAAGTTGAAAGAGACTGGAAAACTTAGGAAGGAACATTATGAAATATGTTCTTATTATGAGTTATATCTTCATCATAACTATCAAAATATTTTTGGGCTGCCATCATGTCCTACTTGGCTAAGCCATTTGCTTCAACACCTACTTTTGGTCTTGTTAATAAGCAGTTTTCCACTTCTAGGGACTGAATGCCCTTGAACCCCAGTCCCTTTCCATTTTCATGTCCGTTTGCTTCAAACTAACCAATCCTTCAGTTATGTGGAAAATCTAACCTCCTCCCCTGAACCACACACAGTAAAGGCACAAACCACCAGGTTCCTCTCGCTCTACTTGTGTGCTCCTCACCTGTCAGATGAGTCACCCAAGCCCATCATGTTTCAAAACCTCCATTCTTCAAGGCACCTTTCTCCCTCTAGGATTTGTGAGTAACTAAACAATCTTTTCTCATGCATTATGGGCCTAGTTTCCCATTGGTTTGCATCTGACCTTCACTTGGCTCCAAATTTAAAATCCAATTTAACTAATTTGAAATAATCTGGAGACCATGAAGGGATATGAGGACCAATGGCTCTCAACTTGGAAAGTGATCATACCATTTTAAAGTTATTAATGGTCAAGGAATAGTAACACTAAGATGTCAAAGCATGACATTTTGTCTCTCTCTCAAAAGAAAAAAATGCACATGCATATGCATACTTAAATAAATCCACATATGGGCAATTGGAATGATGAAATATATGAGCAAAAATTGAAGAATGAAAGATGAATTAAAAAGTTCATAACTATATTTAAACATTTTCATGTTTATCAAGTCTCTTTCGTTTCACAAATCCCATAAACAAAGGTATTTATTTTGTCCATTGCCATAGGCATGCAAAAATTAGAGAACAGGAGCACAGCTTTGAACTCATGAACCCTACATTCTCATGGAGGCATAATATCCAAATCATAAAATTAGCACTAGTAGATAAAGTTTTGAAGAATAATAATATAGCTTAGTATAAGAATGAGATCTTCAGAAACGAAAAATATTTCCTCATGAAGTGTTAAATTCCTTATTACTAGAAGTAATCAAAGCAGATGTGTAGAAGCTCATGGGAGATTTCCAAGGGATTCTCTAGAACAGCTTAATATATCAGGGAGAAGAAAGGTTACACAACTGACCCCTAAGGTACTTTCCAACTCATGAATAATATGATTCAATATTCAAAGATGTCAATATTCATGATAAGTTTATTAAGTAGGTTATTTAGCAGTGGGAGAAATTATTTGCCTAATCATTAATTGTCTAATTAGCACCTAGAAACCCTGCAGCCCAAACTCTTTCCCATGATTAAAACAGAATATATAATATAATCTGCAAATTAGCAAGTTTGACTTTTGATGGCTTTGCAGCATTTAATCAGGAGGCTATGTCTCTTCATCAAAATTGCAAATGTACCTCTCTCTGTGGCTGCCAAAATAAACCAAAAAATCCAGCATGAAAATCTTTCATTGGCTTCTTGAAACTATTACAAAGGACTGGTTTGTGGAAATCACCCAGGGCTGTGGTTTGGGAGGAGTTTTCCTAAACTATTTTTCATAGGAAAGAAGTTTTGTCAGAGACTACTTGATATGATCTCTGATTTACGTTGTGCTTGTGAATCTACTTAATTGAGACCCTGATAAATGGCACCCAGCATTATTTGTGACAATTGCCAGAGGGACAGTCTGCACAATGCATTATAATAACTCTTAATAAGTGATAAATGTGGCATTGAATTGTATTTGCATACCACACCTGGTACAGCAGGCCCACACAGCTGTTAACAGGTGTGAACACTTGTTCTCTGCTATTCTTGGCATTTGCTCATTTCAGTCAGCTTCTCAGTCTGACTATACTGCGAAATGAGTCGAACCTACCTTCATGGCAGAGTTGCAAATGTCTGTGCTTTCCCACATGCTTAATTTAGAAGAAATTAGTGTGATTGAAAAGTGACTTTCTTGAAATTCATTTCAGTTTGACCTTCCCAGGATTTGGAACTTAGTTTCCTGGGCACATATTTGTTTACTCTGGGGTTTCTGCCAAAGCAGAGAGCCTGACATTCCAGCAGCGCATTTACAATGATCAGACCTTGCTGGAGGGCAATATTCATGAATTTAGAAACTGCCTGAATTTACCCAGGGAGAAAACTCTGAGAATGGAAGTAAAAGGGATTACTTCCCCTGAAACATTTTAGGGAATGTTGCTTGTTGGATTCATCTGGCAAGATTCAAATTGATCTTCTCTCTTAGATACCTATTTTCTTTTCAACAACTCTACTTTCACACCCCTGGAGGATCAGGGTTACATGTGGGTAATGAGTTAAACTTTATCTAAGTTTTTAGGGGGAAAAATACTCAGGTGCTTTTGATACTAATGCCTATAGTTGCACTCTAAATGTTGCTTTCCTGAAACAATTTGACAGTGTTTGGGTTCTGTTTGACAACTGACATAATCAGTACATGATTTGCTTCTATTATTGAGGATGCTTTCCAAGACTTAAAAATTGAATTGCAGTAGGCAAAAATTTCAATGTACAACGAGGGAATGCTGAAGCACAAGTCATCTGTGCTCTGTTGGGAGAAGCATGCACAACAGGTTCAAGTGCAAGTCAATTGTGAAGTTGTGAAGGACCAAAGATGAAGAAGTAACTTCCTCATTAAGGCACAACTGAGGAAAAAGCAGCATTGAAGAGTGAGAACAAATGGCTAAGAACAAGGATTTAGCATGGGACAATGTTCTGTATACTACATTTAATCATATAAATTTCACCAAACCAAAAAAAAATTATGTCCATATTATTAAGGATATTCATTCATAATTAAGTCAGGCAAAGCTTTGGCAAACCATAGCTGTCTTCTATTGCAAAATGCATAAAATAGATGAGGAAGGAGGCCTGGATAGGAAATCTTAGGTAATCTTACTATCTTTGGGCCAATTCCATCTTAGCATTGTTTACTAATCCTTTATGCAGTGTTATTTTCCAATATTTTTACAGCCACCGTAGACAATGAAGAAGATCAAGTGTTAAAATGGATTTTTTAGAAGAACAGCCATTTACTTTTGTTCATAAGATAAATATAGCATCCTTTCATGTTGTCTTTTATAATTAATACCTTGCCTCAAATTATAGTCTTACCTCTTCCCTGATGCTGGTGTCACTGAGACAGGCTGGCCTCAGACTGAACAAACTATACTTGGTGATGGACAGAATTCTAGGAGAGAAGCAAAATAGTTGGCTCACTCTTTTAATTGCAAAATTCATTACCAAAGTTATTTCTCCATTGTATTGCAGTTAATCTTGATGTGTGTAAATAAAATTCACTTATTGTCATCAGATCACCCTCCATACTTCCTGAAATGATGACAGACTCAGTTATTAGTTAAGCGACTATTAAAACCCCAGGTAACTTTTCTAGGTACTAATTAAAACCACCATTGGAAGGTATAAGAAGGAAGATTCTGTTGAGCTAAGCACCTGAAGATACAAGAAAAAAAAAAAAGAAATACAGAATTTTTAAGCCAAAGAACACTCGCATGTTGTACATATTATTTAATTTTGTACATATTAAGTGTAATTTGTTAATACACTTCTTCCTGCATCTTCTACTGAAGTATTTCCTCATGTAATGATATGCTCCAAAAGAAGAATAATGATAGAACTTAAGCGCATTTCTCCAGGCTAACCTAGAATTTAGAAAGGGGTCAAAAATACAGCGTAAACCTGGATACATTAAAGTCTTCAACATTGAAGAAAATATTTATATGTAAGATTCCTCTCGGTTCATAAGAGAAAGATAACTCAAGTTAAGGTAAATTACTGAGTTAGCTAATGCCTGCCTGTCTACCAATAGAACCTGAACAGAGAGTTCCTATCATTTCACTTTCCTAAAAGGATTTTCTTGGCTTAATTTCTATCAGTAATACTATGGTTGCCTCTTCTGCCCTCTGTTTAAGACCCGATCAATTATTGCTTCCTGGATTTCTTTTAAATCAGTTGTGAAAGATCAAATTTCAGCAACAACCTCATCTTATAGTCACTTGAGGAGGTTTTCCATTCTCCAAGTTCTATCTATCTTATATTTGTTGCTTCCTGAGAACAGATCATTGATCCTTCTACCCCTATCCAGAAATGAATGCAAGGATGCCCATTCCAACTTTGTCATCCACTGGCTCCCTCCAGTTCTAGATCTGCTTCCAGCTGGAAGAGAAGGTCTCATTCACACTGTATTAGTGATGGAGAAAATGAATGACTCCTCTCTTGAATTGAGACACCTGGCCTCTAAACAAGGAGGGTGGTGACTTTATTAGAGAGCCCTTTCATTAGAGCCCAACTGCAGCCATAAATTATCATAAAGGAATTATGCAAATATGCCAAAATAATGTCAGGAAAAATGCTTGTTAACTTTCAATCAATCTCAATTCACTCTGAAGAAAACATGGACTCTCCAAAGAAGACCCTTTGGAGAGAGAGAAAATTTATTTAGAATTAATCTATGAAAAAACCTAATTGAACACACAAGCTATGTCTGCATAAGGTACCACAGTCCTAGCCAACCTTGCGTGAGGTGATTCTTACAAAAGGAATTATCAGGAATTTTCCCGGTAGGTCTTGAAGAAAAAAATTCTGAAAATATATATATCCTCTTAGCTTTAAAAATCCCTCTTATTTATTGTCAGAAATAATTAAATTACATAATTTAATTTATTTAACTTTATGAGACTAGTCCTATTATTTTCCTCAGATTACATATGAAGACACTGGATTACAGAAAGGTTAGGTAATGTGTCCCAGGTACATAGCTGTTAAAAGCACATGTTTTTAACCACTGTTATAAGATTTGGAGATTTTCAGAGCATTAAAGCTGGGAATTATTTAAAACATTATTTCTCCATATTACTCAAACTTCTAAAAACTGCACAAAACGGAGCCTGGCATGTATATGAATTGCCAAAAGTCATATAAATATTTATGCTTCCTGGCTCCTAGCTCAAGGTAACACAAAGCATTAGTAAGAGGATTTCAATACTTTACCAATCATGTCGTTCGTGTTGTGATATTTCATAGGTATGGTTTTTCCTTATTGACACAAACACGCTCTGTCTCCTTCCAAAGCAAGGTTTCTAATGGTATTTTTTTTTTGGGGGGGGGCATATTTCTGGAAATGACAAATCTTTGAATAATAATCTTTTCTGTAATTCGAACAAATGAACCTCATTATATGTCTGGGTCATATTTTGCAGAGAGTAACACTGCTAGAAACTGTGAGTTTTATTCTTCATGAACTCTTTAATAAGAAAAGTGAGATTTTACCCTACAGCTAAATACTAGGTTCACTCCCGCCACTCCCAGAATCCCCTAGCATTTGAAACTCTCTTCCAAAAAACCTTGGGGGGGTCTCAGGCAGGCCTGACATAGAATTGGCTACTAACTAAAGGGGATAAAGTAGACACTACTAGAAAAGAATAAAAAATTCCAAAATATCACATTACTTATTTTTCCTTAAAGTTAAAAAATTCAATAACATTCGCTCTTCTAGATTAAAAGGAAGAAAAGGGATCTTGAGCAAATATTCTCAAAAAGCAAACATTGGCTATATTTTATTACATCTTTATGTTTTTGTGTATGTTTGTTTTTCCTTTTCCTCTATTCCCCACTCAGCAAGCTCAGAGCCTTCAAATAAATTTTCATGTCTGATATCGTCTGCTGACAAGTATGGCAAATATGTATCCTTCGTAATAGGCTCTATGATCACTCAGAAGTAATGAAATCATTTAGTCATTTAGTAACTGACTAATTCATTGCTTTCTTTCTCAGTAGAACACTGTATTAATCCCCAATAGATTGGGTTTTGCTGTGTTCACACATGACCCATCACATCTCATCAGCCACTTACCTCAAATCATGTGCTGATGTTGTGAACCTAAGACACATTTTGGGTTGGAAAATAATTCTGTTCCACATAGGCGCTCACAGACTCAGGCTGAGATTCTAGCATTTTAGGACACCACCTACATGTGACTTTCAGGGTTGCCACAACAGGAGGAGAAAGAAGAACTCATTCCATTCTTCATTACCTCAGGCTAAAAATGGCATGCAATATTTCTGCTCATAACCCATTGCCCAGAATGAGGCATGTGGCCCCAAGCTAACTATAAGGAAGACTAAAGATTAGAGGGAAGTATATAATATGTTTGGTACATAGTAGAATCATTTTCATTGGTACCAAAGAGTACTGGGTAAATGTATGGATTTGGAGCCTGACAGATTTAGTTAGATTGCAGTTAGGGCTGTCAGTTACTTACCTGGATAAATTTCATAATCCTTCAAGTAAAAACAGAGTTAGTACTTGATAAGGTTTCTGTTATCTTTAATTGAATCATGCACATAAACATGTTTATCACAGGGTCTGCTACATAGTAAGAGCTCAATAATATTAAATTTAGAAACTCATTTGACAAATATTTATGCAAACCCACTGCAAGTTTAGAACTGGGGGATGAAGACAAGGCAAAGTTGATCCTTCCTTTCATGAAATGTTTCTATATCTCAAAGAAGGAAGACATTCTTATAGACATGTATGTAAATACTCATTCTTCTACAATGACCTCTGAAGCTTTATTATCAGAAGAACAGAAGATATGCTATCCGGCTTTCAAGGGGATATATAGCAAAACAAAGGAAATTGAAAACAAAACAAAGCATTGAAAAAAAGAGTCCTTTAAATTCATTTACGAGAGCAAGAGGCTCCGAAATAAGGATTTTACTTTTCAGTGGAAACTTAAGTCCAGTTCATAAAATGAAAATTGAAAGGGTTTCTGTGACTGAAATAGGTTTATATGGAGATTGTGCAGGTAGGTGTCATTCATTAGTACTCTTGAACATAAATGAGTTATTTCAATTATAAAAGGGCTGTTCGTACCATACTCTAATAAAATGGTATGGTTAGTATTAATAATAGGGTTAAGTGTTTTGGGAATGATCTCATGAGAGAAGTTTCTTTTAATTTGTTTCTCATCATAATTAAAGTTAGGTTATTGACCCTGTGTTAAGCAATGTTACCTTGAAAAAATGTAATACTATATTAATAAATGTGAATGAGTATAAATAAATGAATAAAAGAACACGAGTTCTGCATCTGTGATGTTTTAAAAGGCTATAGATTGAGTTATATAAACTTTATTATTAGCTTTTAGAAGAAAAGCCAGGTCAAATTTATATCAATTAGCCTCCTGAGTGTCTCATGAATCAAAACCTACATAAAGCGATTTTCTTGTTATAAACACAATGTGATGCTAAATACACTATGTTTATAAATCTCCATCAAGTTTGCTGTAATAAACTTCCAGCAGTCATTTTTGTTTGTTGGTTGGTTGGTTGGTTTGGTTTGGTTTGGTGTATTTTTGTTTGCTTGCTTGCTTTCTTTATCTTTCAAGATGTTTATGACAGAAGAATTACCTATTCATTTCATAGTGTGTTCGTTTCTGTTTACTAGTTCACTGCTTTAGGAATTCTGCAATACATATAAACAGGAAGATTAATTTACATTTAAAATGTATAAATCATGACAGGGAAGCAACTCAGAGATTGTATCAATGCCATTACAGTCCCTAACAGATTTGGAGAAAGCAAAAGGAAAAAAAAAAATACCTGCATCAGATAGGACAGTTGAAACCTTCTGCTCTCCATTCTCCCCAACACTTATATATTAAGTTAGATATTACTGAAACTGTAATTGCAGAACTTCTTCAATCTCCCTATCACTTTACTCAACAGAAGCCACAAGGATAAAAATGACACATCTATAGGTCAAGAATATTTTAAAGAAAATGTATTAAGATGCACTGTGGGTAAAATATGCAAATTATTAAGACAGCAGAAAGATAATTAAATTTTCTCAAATCAGAATAAAATGACCTTCTTTAATTGAACCCCTTTCTCAGGGGAGAAACAAACTTACTGCATTCATTGTTATCAGAGCATGGTTTGTAATAGAAGCGAGCATAACAGATGAGATTAGCAAGCCTGCAGATTTATAATAGGAAAAAGATGAACAAATGAATTAAGGCAAAGAAGATGTTAAATTCATGATATCTACCACCTTTATCGTTATATTTTATAGTTTTGAAAATTCATAGATGGTCTTAATTAAATCTACTGGAAATCGTGTAGAAGTAAGGCAATTCAGATCAGAAGTGATGAAGATTATTAAGTGCATTTAATTGGAACTGTGAGAAAATTCACATCTTTGTGAAAATAGGTTAGTAAATTTGGATGTTGTTTTACAGTTTATACTTTCATTGTGACCTGATACCTAGTATAATGTTTGGAAATCAAGATGGTCTCAATGAATATTTGCTGAATTAATGACTAGATAAAATTATAAAATAGGTAATTATTGAATGTTGATTCTAACTTTCCACTTTACACTTTGTGTAAACATCTATGAAATATTAGTGCCAACCTAGTGCAACCCAAATCCTAAACTCTAAATCTCTAAACTTCATAGATCTGCCAGTGAACTGTTGGACTTGGGTAGATTAAAATGAAACCCAGAAATTGTTTTTGACTGAATTTGCATAATGAATACTTTTAAATTAGGCATCTGAGTACTTTATCTACTACACTGACTTCCTTTGCTTAAAGTTAAAAATACAGGATGTGTGTTTGTACTCTTGTAGGTACTTGAGCATGCATCTGTGTGCACTCACAGGCATGGTTTTCCTGCCTGTACATCATTTGATGTGGAAATGTTTGTTTTCACTGCTCAGCAATTCTATCTTCATTGTTACAAAGATATTAATTTGGCTCTTCACATCAGTAATATGACTGAAATGTGGTTTGCATTAGGAATCTTTGTCCATATTCAGAAATGGCACCTAGAGCTGTGTCTTTTATTTCTTTGGGCCTTACTTTTCTTTTACAAAATTATAAGGTGACCTATACTTACTGTCAGTATGGTCCACACCTATTTTGAGGTGCATGAAAAAAACTTTAGACCCTAAACAGTTATGAGATATATTAGGACTTCTCTAAATCAGCCATTAAGGTTTCAATGAGTTTAACTGACATATGAGTCTAGTGAACCGAAGAGAACTTCTAGTTCTACTTCCACATGTTTTTCAAATGAAGATTTGAGGGTCAAGAGGTATAAGGGTTGGGATTGTTCTCTGCTACTTGTCTCATCTACTGGCAACTACGTGCTCCCAAACCTCTTATCCAACCTATTTTAGTAACCTTCCCCCTCTCCCCCACAAAAATCTAGAAAAGCTTCCTCAGAATTTGATAATATAAATTAAATATCAAGAAAACTAAAAAGTAAAAAGAAAAGGGGGGTGGGTGTCTGGAGAAAACTAAAAAGTAAAAAGAAAAGGGGTGTGGGTGTCTGTCTTCATTTGCACAGTTTCATTTACTTGCCTATAGTTATTAAGGTCTTGGAGTCATTGTGCTGGTTAGCTCATTGCTATTTATATTGTCCTTTATCAATCATAGTATGTTATCTTAGTCTCTGGTTGCTTGGAACAGCCTCCTCTTCTCAAGACACTCTCTTCACCCCCCTTCCTTAGGAGTAAACACTAATCTTCGCAGTTAGTGGAATTTTCATTTATCTGAGAACCCCTTGGTGTGATGCAGAGAAATCCTTAGAACTATTCTTTCCTTGGTTTCCTGAACTCATAATAACCTGCTTGCTACCTCCTATATATATCATTTCTTCTGCTACAACTACATTGTATCTAACATGCTTGTACTCTCTATTTTCTCATGGATATACATTTTTCTTCATCTGATTTCTTTTTCCTTCTCCAGTCTCAATCATAGTGCTATGGATTAAATTTTGTCCTCCACAAAGATATGTTCAAGTACTAAGCCTTTGATCCCGTGGACAGGAACACATTTTTAAATATGATCTGTAAGGATCCTATTAGTTAAGATGAGTCTAAATTGCATTAAGGTAGGCCATAATCCAATAATATTGGAATATTTATAAACAGAAAACTTGGACGTAGAAGAAAAAAGACAGAGACAAATGGCCATATGATGAAGGCAGAGTTTGAGTCATGGATTTCCAGCAAGCCATTATCAGAATGCCACAGGCTCCAAAGAAAGCATTATTCTCCAGACACCATGATTTTGAACTTTTAGCTTCCAAATCTGTGAGATGATAAATGCTTGCTGTTTAATTCAACCAATCTGTGGTATTTGTTCTAGCAGACTGGACAAACAAAGATATATCATGCTTGACTACCATTTCTTCTTGTATCTGCTTTTCATCTCTGTCCTTTTCTCTTCATAATTCACTCTATTATGCCCACTTTGCCTGTAATCGAGTTTTATCTTATTTTCTTCTCTTTCTCAACTGGTTTGTTTTGCAAATACCTAACTATTGCCTGCCTGAGTTGTCAGTTTTGTTTGATTTGATTTTGATCTCAAAGACATTCTTTTGAGAGTGTGTTCTAAAGAAAAGGAACTACCTAATGTACAAATTAGTATAAAGGAACCAATTCCATTTCTTTCTCTCTAAGATGTCAATATATAGCTAGTCTTTGATAACATTTGTATAAAGATATTTTAATGATTATAAATTTGATACTTATTTATATTGTTAATATTGATATGTAAAAAATATATAATTCCCTGTTGATATCGATAAATAAAAACATATAATTCCTTAAGGCCAGGAGCCATATATTATCTTTTTTATATTATAAATAGCAGAAGCTAAACAGATTATCAGGGTGTTGATATCTAACATGTTCTGGATAGTTGAATCCATTTATGTTTGCTGCGTTGGGTCAAAATGAATTTAAAGTATTATCAAACTTGGTCAATAATGGAACCTGTTAATTCCATTTATTGAGTTCTTACTAATGCCAAGCTCTTTTCTAAGTGCTTGAGAAAGACTTGCTAGTCTAATTGTTTGAAATTTTCTTTTTTTACATCTATACTTCTCAGCTACCATTTCAATAAACTATGGCTTTCTGACTAAATTTATGACAACTGGAATAATGAAGAAATGATGTGTACACCTCCAAATCCATCTCTAAAATCTTCCAAAGCAATTCTCCATATAATCTCTTCTTTTTTTCAAACCAGCCACATGCAGAGGATTCAGTGCATGTGGGGCCATGAGGGATACCAAAACACCAGACAGAAGGAAACTGGGTCACTGAATGACTGTGTGGAGCAGATTCACACCCTTTTCCAAATGCATTAGACTATGAGTGAGAAATAAAGCTTTACTGTGCCAAGCCCCTGAGATGTCTAGGTGATTGATAACACGGTAACAGCAGTTGGCATACTATAACCACAGCACTCATTATATTAACAGTAACAACAAGCCTATGAAGGAGAATTAGGTGTTGAGAAAGCTGAAGAATTTCCAAAGGCACTTGCATATGATAATGGTAAAGAGAAGCAAATAAAACGTTCTTATTTGAAGCAGATTAAATCCACCTCAAACAGTTACGGATTATGGCATTTATGACATGGCATCTGACTCACAGAAGGCATAGTAAAAATAAATCAGAATATGTAAAGTAGCACTATGGTGGGGAAAGAGCCCCATCACTAGTGTAAGGAAGACCTCAGTTTAAACTGTGACTCTTACTACCTTAGTTTTCAAAGTACTATTCAATAAGTAGTTACAGGACAGATTTCAGAGTTTGTCATGGGCTACCATATGACTCTCTCAGATTTTTTCCTTCTAGCTGCTCCAGAATATAGGAGGCTAGAAGGCTTAAATATTTTTTTTTTATCATCACGATTGACTTTTTTTCCTTTTTTTGTGAAAAATAGCATATATACAAAAAAGAAACAAATTTCAAAGCACTGCACTGCAATTAGTTGTAGAACATATTTCTGAGTTTGACATGTGTTACAATTTCACAATTTTAGGTTTTTATTTCTAGCTGCTCTAAGATACTGGAGACTAAAAGAGATATCAATTTAATGATTCACTATTCATATTCATTTGTTAAGTCCTAACTCACTACAAACTTCACCTTACCTTTGATCTTCCCATCCCTCTCTTTAGGGTGTTTGGGCTATGGAAATTCTAAACTTAAAAAAATATTTAAGCCTTCTAATCAATATTCTGGAACAGCTAGAAGGAAAAAAAAAACATTAGTCTGTTGCTAATATGGGGTAGGGAGATGGAACTATCTGACTTTCTGGAGAGGCTGGGTTGGGTTTCAGGACTTACTTGGACCAGGGACCCATCTGGAGGTTGTAGGTTTCTGGAAAGTTACTCTAGTGCATAGACCCCTTGTAGAATCTTATATTTTGCCCTAGGTGTTCTTTAGGATTGGCTGGAATGGTCTTGGTTAGGGTTTGGCAGGTTGTGATAGGTAGCAAGGTCTAACTGAAGCTTGCATAAGAGCAACGTCCAGAGTAGCTTTGCGACTCTATTTGAATTCTCTCTGCCACTGATACTTAAGTAATTACACTTCTTTTCCCCCTGTTGGTCAGGATGTAATTGTTGATGCTAGGTCTGGATTCATCCCTGGAAATCATTACCCACGTCACCAGGGAGACTTTTACCCCCGCATGTCATTTCCCACATGGGAGGAAGACAATGATTTCACTTGCAGATTTGGGCTTAGAGAGAGTGAGACCACATCTAAGCAACAAAAGAGGTCCTCCAGAAGTAACTCTTAGGCACACTTATAGGTAGTCTAAGCTTCTCCACCACCTACAAAAGTTTCACAAGAGTAAATCTCAGGATTGAGGGCATGGCCTATTGATTTGGGTGTCCCTAAAGTTTGACACAGTATCAGGGGATTCCTTGATGGTAAGGTTTAATAATTCCATATTCTTTATCCCATCCCTCAAGGGACTTTGCCAATACTTTTTGATTAACTGCTTAATATACTCTAGGATGTATCCAGGCATTACAATAATCTATAGTATCAAAAGACCTCTTTCTTATTCTGGAATGACTGTGTTTCAGTTGTTCAAATGACCTATATAGGTAGGTTGAGTTAAATCATGCACAAAAGAAATTTCAGTTCCAGATCAAATAAATCTTTCTTCCTTTGATATCAAAAGTATGTGTGATTCTAAAATATAGACACTGTCTTCCTTATAGCTGTGCTCTGGATTACTTTTACCCCAACCTGATTGGCTTCATTTTTATCTCTAAGTATCAGGTTATACATAAACCAGCCTTTAGAAATCCATAAATAATAATCACCACTCCAGATTTCAAATGTCTGCTCTAAAAGTTTACAATCTAGGCCTCTGTTTTCTTATAAGCATTTTCTAAAGGTGACCATATCATGGTTGTTCTTTTGTTTCTGACTTATTTTGCTTTACCAAATTTCCCACATGTTCATTCACATCGTTGCATGCCTCATGACTTTGTTCCTTTTTGTAGCAGCAAAACCTTCATTCATAAATATACACCATCATTCATCCAATCTACTTCTCAGTCAGTGCATCCTTCAGCCACCTGCATTCATCAGTCACCATGTTTAGTGCCCAAAGTCCACAGTCCATCAACATTCTCAATTTTAGATAATTTTATTGTTCCCAAGAGAAAGAAAACCAATAAACACACCCTTGCCAAATAAGAAATCTAAACATTCTCCTAACTCTTTTCCCTCCCCCATTATATGCCTCTGCTTTTGCTGTGGTAGTGCTGATGTTTTCCTTTTGAACATAGTCCATAGTATGCAATAGCAGATTTTCCTCTGTACCCTGGATTTAAGCACTCTTCGTACATGAATTATACCTTTAAAGTAATTCTTGCAAGACCTAATTCATATTTCTAGTGCTGATCAGTGGAGCTCGTAGGTCTATGCAACACCTTACAATCTTGTTCATCTTCAAGATGGTAATATTACTTATAGGCCCACTAGGGAACCCCCTTCACTTTTATCTATTATCTTACATTGGATTCAACCTCATTAGCAAATGGTTCACTCATCTTTAGCTCCTATGTATCTTTAAGACCCCTATATTCTGTATTATAAGCCTCTGAGTATATCTATATGCTGGTCATAAAAGTGGAATCCTACAGTATTTATCCTTTTGTGTTTGGCTTATTTCACTCAGCATTATGTCCTCAAGGCTCATCCATCTTGTCATGGGCTTCAGGATGCTATTTCATCTTACTGCTGCGGAAAGTTCCATCATATGTATATACCACATTTTTTTGATACACTCATCTGTTGATGGGCTTATGGTTTGTTTCCATCTTTTGGCAATTATGAATAATGCTGCTATGAACATCACTGTGAAAATGTCTGTTTGTGCCATTGCTTTCAGTTCTTCTGGGTATATACCAAGTAGTGCTGTTGCTGGATTATAGGGCAACTCTATATTTTTTAGTTTCCTATGGAACTGTCAAACAGTCTTCCATAGTGGTTGCACCATTATGCATTCTTTCCAGCAGTGCATAAGTGTCCCAGCTTCTCCACATCCTCTCCAACATTTACAGATTCCTGTTTGATTAAAAGCGGCCATTCTTATAGATGTGATGTGGTATCTCATTGTAGTTTTGATCTGTATTTCCCTTATAGCCAATGAAAATGAGCATCTCCTCATGTGCTTTTGAGCCATCTGTATTTGCTCTTCATAAAAATGCCTATTCATATCTTTAGCCCATTTTATAATTGGGTTGTTTATTCTTTAATTGTTGAGTTGTATGATTTCTTTGTATATACAGGAAATCAAATATTTGTCCGATATGTGATTTCCAAATATTTTCTCCCATAGAGTTGGCTGCCTCTTCATCCTTTTGATAGTATTTTGAGGTGCAGAAGCATTTGATTTTGAGGAGTTCCCATTTATCTATTTTTTTCTTTTGTTGCTTATACTTTGGGTGTAAAATTTAAGAAGCTACCTCCTGTTACTAGGTCTTAAAGATTTTCCCCTACATTTTCACCTAGGAGATTATGGTGTTAGTTCTTATATTTAGGTGTTGGATCCACTTTGAGTTGATTTTTGTGTAGGGTGTAAGATAGGGGTCCTCTTTCATTCTTTTGGCTATTGATATCCAGTTCTTCCATGCCCAATTATTGAAAAGACTATTTTATCCCAGTTCAAAGGATTTGGGGTCCTTGTCAAAAATCAGTTGACCATAGATCTGGTGCTCTATTTCTGCACTCTTGATTCGATTCCACTGGTCAATGATTCCTTCTTTGTGCCAGTACCATGTTGTTTTGACTACTGTAGCTTTATAATGGGTTTTAAAGTCAGGAAGTGTTAATCCTCCCACTTCATTCTTTTTAGGGTGCTTTTGGCTATTCGGGGTCTCTTTATCTCCAGATGAATTTGGTAATTAGCTTTTCAAAGTCTTCAAAGTAAGTTGTTGAAATTTTGATTGGCACTGTGTTGAATCCATAGATCAATTTGGGGACATTTGACATCTTAAACTATATTTACCCTTCCTATCCATGAGCAGGGAATGCTTTTCCACCTATTTAGATCACCTTTGATTTCTTTTAGCAATGCTATGCACAAGTCCTTTATGTCCCTAAATAAGTTCATTCCTAAGTACTTGATTCTTTTAGTTGCTATTTTGAATGGAATTTTTACCTAAGTGACTCCTCGGCTAGGTCGCTGCTTGTGTATAGAACCATTACTGATTTTTATACATTAATTTTATATCTTGCCACCTTGCTGAATTTGTTTATTGGCTCAAGTAACTTTGCTATAGATTTCTCAGGATATTCCAAGTATAGTATCATGTCATTTACAAATAATGAGAGTTTTACTTTTTCCTTTCCAATTTGTATGCTTTTAATTTCTTTGTCTTGCCTGATTGCTCTACTTAGAACTTCTAGCACAGTGGTGACAGGGGGCATCCTTGCATCATTCCTGACTCTAGAGGGAAAGCTTTCAGTCTGTCTCCATTGAGTATGATGCTGGCTATCAGTTTTTCATATACTCTCTGTATCATATTGAGGTAGTTACCCTTGATTTGTATCTTTTGGAGTGTTTCTATTAAAAAAAGGATTTCAACCTTTGTTGCATGCTTTTTTAGCATCAATTGAGATGATCATGTGATTTTTCCCTTTTGATTTGTTAATGTGCTGTATTGCATTAAGTTGATTTTCTTGTTTTGAACCATCTTTGCATTCCTGGCATAAACCTCACTTGGTGGGGTGTATAATCCTTTCAATGTGTTGTTGGATTCAATTTGCTAATTTTTTTTGAGAATTTTTGTATCTGAAATGAGATGCAAAGGAGATTGGCCTGTAGTTTTCCTTTCACCAGGTTTGGTATTAAAATGATATTAGATTCATAAAATGAGTTAGGTAGTGTTCTTTTTCCCTCAATTTTTTGGAAAATCTGAGTAGGATTGGTGTTAGTTCTTTTAAGAATGTTTGATAAAATTCCCCTGTGAAGCTTTCTGACCCTGAGCTTTTCTTTGTAGGAAGATTTCTGATAACTGATTAAATCTCTTTACTTGTGATTGGTTTGTTGAGATCTTTTATTTCTTTCTAAGGAACTTTAGTTTGTTTTCATGTTTCTAGGAATTTGTCTGTTTTTTGCCAAGTTGCCTAGTTTGTTGGCATATAGTTGTTTATAGTATCCTATCATGATTTCTTTTATTTCTTCAGGTTCTGTGGTAATGTACCTGTTCTTATTTCTGATTTTGTTTATTTGCATCCTCTCTCTCATTTTTTCTTTGTCAGTCTTCTAGTGACCCATCAATTTTACTGATTTTTTCAATTAACTGACTTTTGGTTTTATCGGTTTTTTCTATTGTTTTTTTGTTCTCCTTATTCATTTATCTTTGCTTTAATCTTTGTTATTTCTCTTCTATTTGCTTTGGGGTTAGTTTTTTGTTCTTTCTCAAGTTCCTCCAGGTGTGCTGTTAAGTCCTTGATTTTTGCTTTTTCTTGTTTTTTAATATAGGCATTTAGGGCAATAAATTTCCCTCTCACCACAGCTTTTGCCATATCCTTTAAGTTCTGATAAGTTGTGTTCTCATTTTCATTAATCTCCAGATAGCTACTGATTTCCCTAGTAATTTCTTCTTTGACCTACTGGTTGTTTAAGAGTGTGTTAATTAATATACTTGTATTTGCAAATTCCTTTCTCATTCTTTGGTGGTTATTGAGATCCAGCTGCATCTCATTGTGATCAGAGAAAGTGGTTTGAGTTATTTCAATGTTTTTTTAATTCATAAAGATCTATTTTATGCTCCAGCATATGACCTATCCTAGAGAATGTTTCATGTGCACTAGAGAAGAATGTATACCCTTGTTTTTGGGGTGCAATGACCTATATATCTGTTAGGTTTAATTCATTTATCAAGTTATTTAATTGTTTATCTTTTTTCTGATTGTTCTATCTATAGAGGATGGTGGTGTATTGAACTCTCCTACTATTATTGTTGAAACATCTATCTCTCCCTTCAGTTTCATCAATGTCTATCTCATGTACTTTGGAGCTCCTTAATTGGGAGCATAAATGTTTATGATTGTTGTATCTTCTTGGTGAACTGACCCTTTTATTGCTGTGTAGTGTCCTTCTTTGTATCTTATGATGTTTTTACATTTAAAGTCTATTTTGTCCAATATTAGTATAGATATTCCTGCTTTCTTTTGTCTATAATTTGCATTGAAAATCTTTTTCCATCCTTTCACTTTCAATTGTATCCTTGTGTCTAAGTTGAGTTTCTTGCAAGCAGCATATAACTGGTATGTTTCTTAATCCATTCTGCCAACGTGTATCTTTTAATTGGTAAGTTTAGCCCATTAACATTTAGTTGTTATTGAAAAGGCATTTCTTGAATCTATCATCTTATCTGTTTGATTTTATTTGTCAGATCTATAAATTTTTCCCTCTTTCTCTTCTTATCCTTTAAGTTACCCTTACTGATACTCTTCAATTCTGTTCCCTCCTTCAGACCTCCATCTCCTGTCTTTTTATTTTTTTAGCCAGCAGAACTCCTTTTAGTATTTCCGGTAGGGTCAGTCTCTTGTTGACGAATTCTTTTAGGACTTATTTGTTTGTGAAAATTTTAATCTCTCCCTCAGTTTTGAAGGAAAATTTGGCTGGGTACAGAATTCTTGGCTGGAAGTCTTTCTCTTTCAGCATCTTAAATACATCATGCCATTGCTTTCTTGCCTCCATGGTGCTAGTTGAGTAGCCTGAACTCAGTCTTATGTGGTTTCCTTTGTATATAGTAGATTGTTTTTCTCTTGCAACTTTCAGAAGTTTCTGCTTCTCTTTGACATTTTACAGACTGATTAGTATGTATCTTGGAGAAGGTCTATTTGGATTTATTCTGTTTGTAGTTCTTTGGACTTCCTTGACTTGTATATTTATGTTTTTTTGAGGATTGGGAAGTTTTCCCCCATTATATCCTCAACTACTCTTCCTAGCTCTCTTCTCCTTTAGGGACACCAATGATTCTTATATTTGTGTGCTTTGTCTTGTCTATCATTTCCCTGAGATCCAATTCAGATTTTTCCATCTTTTTGCCATTTGCTGTTTGGAGTGTTCAAAGTCAATTATCCTGTCCTCTATATCACTTATTCTTTCTTCTGTCTCTTCAGATCTGGTGTTGTGTACCTCTAGTATGCTTTTTACTTGATCAACAGATTCTTTAATCTCTGTGATATCCACTATTTTTCTATTTATTCCTTCAAATTCCTCTTTATGCTCTTCTACTGTCTTTCTGATTTCCTTTCTGTCATTTGTGATCCCACTTATTTCATTATGTAGTTTGTATGAACATCTTTGATTGGTTGTTCCTATGCTGGTGTCTCCTCTGCTGCTGTTTTAATTTGGTCATTAGGCAGGCCTCTATCTGTCTGTATTGTGATATGCTTAATGATCTTCTGTTGTTTTCTTCACATGAAATATCTTGACTGATTTACTTAGTTAGTTGACTTCTTTTAGTAGTCTAAGGCCTTGCGTTTGCAGGATGGATGTGTAGCAGGGAGTAAGGTATAGGGTGGGGCACAACAATGAGGTGATTCATTTCAAGGCAGGTATAGGTGCAGGTTGGAGATATTATGCTGGTGTTGTGAATGTGGGTGCCTAATGACCAGGGAAGATGTAGCTGTGTGGGTGCATCAGTCTGGGGGGGGGGCATAACCTTTGTTTGCACCAGTCTAGGGTGTGGACCCCTTTGTGTGCATGCATAGAGCTGTGGCAACAGGTTGATGTTATGTTTTCATTTGCTGGGGTCATATGTGACATGGCTGTGCAGGTTAGCACTTTCTCAGAGCTGGGAGATGTGACTGAGGCCCATATGCATGTGTGGATCTAGGATCATAAACTGAGTCTCATAGCTGGGGGGTGGGGCATGAGGCTATGCAACACTATGGGTTGGGAGGCAGGGGTAGACTGGTTATGGAGGTTAGCACCGTAACTTTTATGAACTGGCCACAGCCTGCAGGGAACAGGGAGGGGGTGATAATACTCAGGAGGGGTTCAGGAGAAGTTGTTTGGGCTGAACTTGGGGTGGGGGTGTGGGGTGGGTACACGTGCTGGGGGCTTGTGGGGTGGGGGTGCCTGGAGCATGGGGAATTGAAGCAGGTGACAGGGTTCAGCTGTGTGGGGTGTGGGGTGAGTCGTCAGTCACAGGGCTGCACTGGTGAGGGTAGCACATTCAAGGAACACAGCCTGGCTTACTTCTTAGTCTCAGACGTGCATTCCCCAGGCTCTGCACCTCCACACCAAGCTCCACCTTTCTGCTTCTCAGTACCTAGACCTCTGCAACCAGAGCTGCCTTTCACTCAAGAAAGGCCAATGGGTTCAATGTTTCTCTCTCAACTGGGGAAGGCATGTGGCAAAAATGGCGACATCCGCTTGCATTTTGGCAGCTTTTGCAAACTAAAATAATTGTCAGTTATTTTTTCTACCTAGAATTGGAAAAGAATTTCAATCCCATGTAAATTATTGTTGAATCTTCACTTAAACTTCTTCAGTCAGCACCCATGAATCTTCTGTTCTTAAAACTTCCACACAGAATGCCCTACAATAGATAGTTCCAGGGTTGACCTCTGGGTCCCAACCTGCTCAAAGAAACAGAGCAAATCTTATTCAGTGTACCATCTCTTCTCCCCCCATTTAATTCCTCCTGCCTTTATATTCTGTGCTGTTCTTTTAGCATATAGCATCCATGTCTCTTGGATTACTTAACCTGACATGCACATGATTTATGTCTGCACTGGGTTCCAAATTTCTGGAGCAACTCCTAGTGTCACCACTGTATGGGATCTCAGATCTTTCCATGTTGATCTGAATCTGCCCTCATAATTCTTCTCATAACTATCAAGGCTATCTTTATCTCAGTTTTAAAGATGAGAAAATTATAACCAATCATTATACCTGTTTGTGAATATCACACATTCTACTAAAGCAATTGTGTTTAAGAATGTTACTTCACATAGTAGTTCATTGAGTTTTTCCAAGCAAGCTTAAATCTTTATAGACTCTTCAAACAAAAAACAAACAAACAAACAAACAAACAAAAACCAGAAAGAAATCTAATGCTAATGAGTCAGTGCTTAGGACAAATAAATTGATAGAAAAAAAATGGCTTTACCCTTAAGTTTAATTGGGTAGGGGTGGAATAAATGAGTCCAAGGGTGGAATTTCTACATTATTTCTCCTATTTTTACCAAAGAAAAATTGAGAGCCATAAATATTGTTTATCAACCCATAGAATAATTAACTTCTTAGTGACCTAGTTCATCAAGACATAATCAATCTGATTAACATTGCATCAATAAGCAGTGACATCCTCCTGAAGCAAGAATGTCTGAGATGTGAGAGTTTCCTGTCCTGTGACTAAGGTTGAAAGATAAGGAAAGGCTAAGATCACTATATTGTTTCCATTATATTATTTTTAAGCTCACTGCCATGAATGGGTTAAGTAATGAGTGGAGTCCCTACATGTCAATTTTCTTTGAAAGTACAACATGTACTTGCATCCCAAGTGAATGACTTTTTATTTATTAATTTTTTTTGCATGGACGGGCACTGGGAATTGAACCCAGGACTCTGGCATGGCAGGTGAGAACTCTGCCTGCTGAGCCACCATGGCCTGCCTGTGAATGACTTTCTAAAACTAAAACTCATCAGTAAAATTTTCACTGAGATTGAGAAATACAAAGCATTGCAAGTACTCCAGAAGTTTCCCTTTGCTTCATTTCAATTACTATCTCACCAAGAGAGACTAGTGCCCATTTTTGCACTTTATATAAATGCATTACAAATGCAGTATATTATATAAACATATTATATTATTCATACATACTTAAAAATCTTTAGTGCCTTAATTCTTCTGTTCAACCATTAAAGTTATGAGAGCCATGCATGCTGTTGCATGTATTTCTAGATAGCTCATTCCATTTGCTGTGTGAGATCCTCTTAGGTAGATATTTCACATTTGATGCTCTTTCCTATTGTTGGTGGGTATTTAGATAGTTCCCACTTTGGGGGCTATAACAAATAAAAATGCTGCTATAAACAATCAATATTTCCAGCCCATTATATTAGAGCACATAGGTTAGTATTTATGTTCAATAATTAAGTAGCTGGGATGGATTTCCTTTGATTTTAATTTTTCAAGCTAACTCAGAAGACCTTGCAAGCATGAAAGAATGAAGATAAATATTCTCTTGACCTCACACGTCTTTACACTCATATCTCATTCCTCTACTCACATTTACAGCAAAAATACTTGAAAAATTGTCTATGCTCTCTCATTTTTCTCTCGGACACAGTCTCAAATAAAGAAAGATTCAATTGTCAACTTGGACTTCTTGAGGTCTTACTCAGTGTCAATCTTTGCTAATAATATCAAGGATACAAACAATAAGTGGCAGAGGCAATGTGGTGTGGCACTTAGAGCCTTTGCTATGGCATCAGATGTGGTCGAAAGATGTGGTCTCTAATTGAGATAGTTAGTGATCCCACAGGGTAGGGAAGATTTAAATGATAAAACATCTCTATTCTATACTCAAAACATTGTATAACTTATGTGATACTTTTCAAAGGGCCCCGGCCTCTTAAATCTATAGATTGTATGTTTGTTTACCATATGCCCCTAAAACAGTAATATTTTGCTAAAATAAATTAATGATAAGTTCTGTTCTCCAAGCAAACACTATTAGTTTGCCAAGAGTTTCTTACTAATATATTACAAGGAGATTAGATTGGAGCCACCCTTTTTTCTTTAAAAAAATACCATCATTTAATTAATGGTAGCTTAATTGATCACAGACCAGCTGCTTAATTCTTCAGCTCCTATACCCCATCAGGCTTTGGTCTGCAATGAACTGATCAGTTTTCAGTCTTACTCCTACTTGGCTTATCAGCGGCATTTGATTTAGCTGACCACTTCTTTTTAATTAACACAGTTCCTTTAACTGGAGTCTCTCTATCTTTTCTTTTTTCTTTGTCTTTCTTTCTGCCTACGTCTTCAATGCCAAAATTAGACATAAATTGAAAGTAATGAATCTTAAACTAATGGTCCCTTGCCAGCCCGGCCCTTCCTAATCTCCTGCGGATTCATGCATGGAGAAAGTAACCCAGGCATGTGCTGGAGGCATTAAGTGCAGTTTCTACTATAATACATGCCAGTGGTGGACCTGAGGCTGGGGGTAGGGGGTCTGTATGCTGGAAGCACCACGTCAACATCCACCAAGGGGCAAAACTTGGCCCTAGTTGACCTTGGCAAGCGTCTGGACCCTATCAGTGTCTTCAAAGAGAAGGATCTGAAGGCAAAATTGCTCTGGTGTTTGGAGTATGGCCATTATGGCCCAGGCATGCTCGGCCCCTCGGGCTGGTCCAGTGGTGACAGCAGTGGGTGGGAGTGAGGAACTCAAGAAGATAAGAATTATGTCAAGCTGAATCCGCTTTGGGGGCAGTGGCCTTCCCCAAGAATCAAAGCAGGGACATTAAATGACTAGAGCTTCTGAGAGTTTTCCTCCAGCACATGCCTGGAGGACCGGACAAGAAACTGCGGTAATTGTGATGCTAAAAGTTAATTTCCTAAATTGTCAAAAATAAATAACAAGTATGTTCAAGAAAGCTTGACCAAAAGAACAAGCTCTGTTTTTTTTTTCTTTTAGCAAAATAATTATCTATTTGTTCAACCATGAAATTTATATGAAGAGGTAACTGTCATGGATTGAATTGTGTCCCTGTAAAAGGCATGTTCAAGTCCCAACCCTTGGTCCTGAACTTATTTGTACATGCACCTTGGACAAGATTACTGCTTAAGGTCAAACTGGTTTAGAGTGGGCCCTGTTTCATTATCACTGGTGATCTTAAAAGGGGAGGTAATCGGACACAGGCTGAAAGATAGAGATAGAGGAGAGACTGCCATGTGACAGAGGCAGAGATTAAGCTGCCACAAACCAAGGACTACACGGATTGACAGATACCCACCAGAAGCCAGGAGAGAGGAATAAAATGTGTTCTCCATTTAAGAGGAAGCATGGCTCTGCAGACTCCTCAATTTCAGACTTCTACGATCCAGAACCATGAGATAATACATTTCTGTTTAAGGTGGGTAGTCTGTAATACTTTGTTACAGCAACTTTGGCAAATAACAGTGGAAACAAGGAAAATGCATTTAGAAGGGTAGGAAAAAGTAGCATAGATATACGTCAGGCAAATAATAATAAAAATAATAATTATAATAATATATTAATTCTAATGGTATTTATAATGCTTACGTTATCAGCTTTTTTTACCTTTATAAAGTTTTTATTCTAAATAAATATTTGCTTTCATATCTGACTTTGTAGTAATAATTTTGTATTGTATTGTTTGTATTGCTCAAAATCCCCATCTGCCCCTGTGAACTGCTTTCACCTCATTCCAGGAGTCCATTAATCTCTGACCTGGATTCATGTAGGAGCCTCCCAGCCTCCCTGACTTGGCCTAGTCTATCTCCTGTCAATTCACCAAAGAACAAGCAGAATAATCTTTTTAAACTGTAATTCAGGCCACGTCTCTCTTCTGCCTGAAAGCTGCCAATCACTTCCCCTCTCATTCACAGTGAAGTCCAACATCCTTATCATAGCCTGGCTGGTTCCTGGTTTACCACTCAGATATTATCTGCTCTCCCTTTCCCCTTGCGCACTCTGCTTCTGCTAGGTTGGTTTCTTTGCTGTTCTGGGAACAAGACAGGCTCCTGCATTAAATCCTTCTCACCTGCTTCCCTCCTCCAGGAATATACTCCTGAAAACATCCGCTTGACATTTTTAGGCAATTTTCTTATAAACTGTACTGGCTCAGGGAAAAACCCCTGATTATCCAATTTGAAATTGATTCCTCATTACCCTCTGGGACATCTTCTTCTGTTTCTTTGTTTTATTTTTCTGCATACCATTATCATCTTCTAAAATCCTATTAAATCAACTTGCTGCTTTGTTCACTGCATTCCATTTTTCACTGCTCCATTAACGCAGAGATTTTTGTCTGGTTTGTTCACTTCCTCTTCCAGTATCTAAACGCTACATTGCATATAGTTGGATATCAATAAATAAACTCATTCCAGAATCAGTGAATAAGTTATGCTTTTTTCATAAATTGATGCAAGAATGTTTAGAGATAGAAACACAAACTCCTCTATTATCATTTAGTCCCAAGGGTAATAGGAAGTCACATAAAGTTTGTGACTAGTATAGCAGCATCACGGGGTCTTTGTTTATGAAAGATGATCTTGGAAAAAAAGCATTAAAGCTGTCCTGGTTGGGGTAAGACCAGAAGCAAGAAAATAAAAAATTCTGTAGTAATATCATAATGTTTTGAACTAGGCAAACAGAAACAGTTGGTATTGTGCTTGGCACATTATTCTTGGAAATTTCAGGATTTTGCAGGATTTTCCTCTCTCTTTCCTGCTTTGTCCAAATACTTAACCTCATATAGAAAAATCCCAAAACTGAAATTGCACAACCAAAGGATATTCAAAGTTACCCAAAGAATCCAAATCTAGCATTGTGGGGACAGTAACCTGACTTCAGAAAACTTACTTCAGTAATAAAAAGTTAAAAAGTAAAACAAGCAAAAAAACAGAGAGATAATCCTAGTGTTATCACCATTTCACCTTTTTAAGTATATAATCTGGCCTGTGGGACATTACTCCTTAGAGTGCTTGGGAAAGACATGTGCATTTACCCCGTCTGTCCAGGAACCAGCAGGACATCTTATTCCAGGGGGTAGAGAAGAGTGGCCATGGTGACAGCGGGTGTTTTCTTACCCTCAGTTCCCATTGTTCATGGGCATCCCCTTTCCAAAAGCTGAAGCTAGAAAATTGCTCATCACAAACCAAAATATACATGTGATTGGATAGAGAAAAAGGAAAACAGATGGAAAGGGAAGAGGAGGGGGTGAAAGGAAATGGAAGAGAAGCAGGCTGAAACTTGCTTTGCAGCATAAAGATAATTAAAGTTATCACATGTTATGCCAGAAGCTTTATTTTAAATACCCTCGTTTACTACCTTCTGGGTTAAATACATAGTTTTGAATATGCATTTCATTCAAATTACTTTCCATCACAGTCACTGACTGCAGTTAATGTTACTGAGCAGTTTTTTGAATCCTTCCAGAAAAAAAACCAATGAACCAATGATGGGGAAGTACGAGGAATGCTACCTCTTCTTACTCATTCAGAATTTTCATCATTTCAGACCATAAAGTAGACATATTTGACGTCTAAATAAATGCTCTAAGATATTCTCAGTATTCTGAAATATATCAAATACTCTCAGTATTCTGAAAATTAAACATTACGGAAGGAAGTGAGTTAATGTTAGGGTAAGCAACAATTTAATACATTAGTACTGACCCCATGAGAATTTCTCACTATGAGGCTAGGGAATCTTCTAATGGAGGTTTCTGCATCTCTAAGACTTATGTATATCAACTTGGTTTCTTAGAAACTTAATTAATGGCTAGTATGTTGTGCTTATATAGCTATTTGTAGAAATAGCTATTACTGCTGATAATCACAACATTCATATATGTTATATCAAGTTTTTTTTTTAAATTAGTCTTTATTGATTAGTAAATTTTCATTTGCTTGACTGTTATTGCCATAACAGTTTTATGGATGTAATAATTGTGATAGTACAATGATTGGATTTTTTCTCTCAATACTTCTATGTGTTTATTTTAACAAACATATGATGATCCATAAATGTTAAACTTTGATTGTGCTAACACTTCTCTTTCTAAATGAATAGTGTGTTAATTTGATCACAGACTATAGAATTTATTTTAATCTTAATAACCATTTGCTTATTTTCAGGATATCTACAGACAACCATTTAAATGGGATGCAAGTGTTTATTTTTAGATAAAAGAAGCAAAAAAAAATGAGTAGATTATTGAGGTAATAAAATATGGAACAAGCACCATCTCCATTTCCTATTATCTATACAAGCTTTCGTAATTCACTCAATGTCAATTTTCTCACATGTAAAATAGAAATAATGTTCTGATAACTACATAATAAGTTGCTATCAGATTGCCCCCTCCCCAAAGGAAACAACTATTAAATCTGGACATAACACTAAAAGCAGCTGCACTGGACAGTGATCAGCAGTAGATACACTCCAAAGTCAAGCACACACTTTTTCAAGTTGTTCAAACATAATTCCCAGTCCTGTGATTTTAGCCTAGGGCCAAGGATAGTTAACCACGCACAAGTGGAGAGGGTGCTGGTGGAGAATAACTACAGAGTTTTGACCTAAATTACCAAAAATCTGAAGCCAGGGAAGCATGGCTGCTAAAGGAAGCAGGACAATCCTTGAGGGTGGGTAAGGAAGAACTAGAGAGTTGATATTCATACTGTATCAACCCACACATCAGACTGAGCCTGGAGCCATGCACACAGGGTGCATACTCAAAGGATTTGAGCTGAAGACAAAAGAGAAGAACTGACCTGGGGCTGCCAGCTAGAAACAGAGTTTGCATTTCAAATCAAAGATAATTGCCTGCTAAAGCAAGAGAAGCAACACTAAGAAAAAATAACAGGTCCAGATTTTCCACAAATCACTATTCAAAATGCCTAAAGAGCAGGCAAAAATTGTACAATATATAAAGAATCAGGAAAATGCTATACATTTTCAAAAAAAACAAAATCACCTGGACTGATTCTGAAATAGGGCAGATGATGAAACTAGTAGACAAGAAAAGTGGTTATTATAGCACCATCAGTGAAGTAAACTATGCTCATATGAATGAAAATATAAGAAAAGATCAGCAGAGAAATAAAAAATATACAAATAGAAGAATGAAATGAAAATTCCAGAACTATAAATATGTATCTGAAATGAAAAGATACAAAAAAGCATAGTTAAAAAGTTAATAGAAAAACTAAAATGGTAGTCTAAAAAAAGTAAAATAATAAAAAGACAGAAAAGGAACAAAAGCAAAAGGAATACAAGACAAATAATAAAACGTACTAATTATATTAAATTACCATAGGCTAAACACCACAATGAATATGTAGGGATTTTCAGAAGGGATGAAAAATAACAACAACAGCAACAAGATATGAATATATGCTGTCCATAAAAATGCCACTTCATATATTAAAATGAATGGAAAAAGTTATATTTTGCCAACTGTAATAATCAGAAGCCTGAAGTAATATCAAATAAATACACTTCAAGACAAATATATTATTGGAGATTAAAAGGCCATTCCATAATGATTTAGAGGATAAATTATACAATAATCACAAATATGTAAGTGCTTAATTTCAGAACTTCAAAATACAAGAAGCAAAAATTTAGAGAATGAAAGAGGGAAAATAGTTGATTCCACAATCCTAGTTGGAGATTTTAATATCCTCTCAGAAATTGACAGAACAACTATACCAAAAAATTGGCTGAATTGCCATGTACGACACCCCAAAATTTTTTCAACAAATGGTGCTCCAATAATAGAAGTCACATGAAAAAAGAATGGAATGTGACCCCCCACCATACAGTATACACAAAAAAAAAAAATTGGCTAACTTAGACCTGAATAGTACTATATACTAATTAGATTTATATATGCCCACTCCTTGACCTAAATGTTATGTACACCGCAAATTACACGTTTTCAAATAAATGTAATGTTCATACTAATTAATCATATACTGTTCTATCACAAAGTCTTAATAAATTAAAAATGACTAAAATCATAGAGAAAATATTTTGACCAAAATTAAATTAAAGTAGAAATCAATAGCACTGAGATAACTAGAAAGCTATAAGCATTGAGAAAATAAATAACAAACTTCTAAATAATTCATAAATTAAATCCTAGATCAAAGAAAAAATCACTAGCAAACTTCAAATTACATGATAATGAAAAGTTCAATAGGTTAAACAATAGGAGAATGCAGCTAAAGCAGTGCTGGAAAAAAGAAAATTTATAATTAGGTGCAGTCTTTTAAAAAAAAGATCTAAAATCAATGATCTATCCTACTTTCAGAAATTAGAAAATGAAGACAAATTATACCCAACAAAAATAGAAGGAAGGAAATAATGTAGATAAAAGCAGAAATCCAACTCAGAAAACTAGTGTAAAGCATCAATGAACTAAAGCTGATTAAATCCACAAACTTCCAGAAGAGCAGGAGTGAAACAGAGAAGAAAGAAATTACCAATATAAAGAAATATTCAATAAATTATACAGATAAGAAAATGTTACAAATATATTTATGATGATACATTTGACAGCCTAAATAGAAAGAGCAAAAAAATATGAAAGATAAATTGTACCAATATGAATCCAAGGATAAACTGGAAACTCAAGTATTCTTGTATCAATTTTATAAACTAAATCCATAATTTTAAACTTTATCATAAATATAACTACAGAAATAAATATCTTTATAGGCAAATTTTATGAAGCTTTTGGAAGCAAATAGTATCAATCTTTAGCAAACTGTTTCAGAAAATAAAGGAAGGAACACCTCCCAAATTATTTCATAAAACTAATACTATCTTGATTAAAAATAATTATAACAATAACAACTAAAGAGTAGAGGAATAGTAAATTATAGACCAAAAACCTTCGTGAATGTAGACACAAGAGAGTTAACAAACTTGTAGCAAGCGAGAGCCAACAATATATAATAGGGATAAATATATCATTCCAAAATGAATTTTGTCTGGGAAATGCAACGTTAGTTTTACATCTCAAATGCCAATATATGAAGAAAATAAAAATGATATATAATCAGTTCAATAAATGTGGAAGAATTAAAAGTTTCACACCTATTCATGTTAAAATCTCTCAGCAAACTGTAAATGAATGATAATATCATGAACCTAACAAAGAATATTAACAAACTCAAAACAAAACAAAAATTAACTGTGATCCTACTGAATGCTGACTCAGTGATTTTTAGTTTATATCAGGAAAATGCATGGATATGTATTCTACCATCTATAATCAACATTATATTGAAGGTCGAGGCCAGTGAAAGAAGACAAGAAAAATCCTATGCAGCATAGTGATTGAAAAGAATTAGTACAGCTATTTCATTTACAGAAAATATTATCAGGTTAATAGAAATTCCTAAGGAATATTTAAAAATATGTGAATTTAACAATAATATGGGGCACAAGGACAAATCATAAAAATCAATTGTCTATGCATGCATGTATGTGTGTGTTTTATCAACTGTAGATTATTAGAAAATAAAATGCTATTTCATTTAAAATGCAAGAACACAGAGTAAATAGGAAATATTTTAATAAATGATGATTAAGACATGGAAAATTAAAAGCATTGCAAAGGGAAAGTAAAGATCTAAATAACTGAAGGATATATAATATTCATGAATCCAAATAACCACCCAGACCTACCAGAGTTGAAGATCACAATAACTGAAATGCAAAATTCTCTAGAGGGATTCAGCAGCAAGTTGGAAGGGGCAGAAGAAAGAATTAGTGAACACAAAAGCAAGACAATTGAAATGAGTCAAGGTGAAGAAAAAAGCGTAAGACACCTGTGTGACACCCTCAACATGCCAATATATGCATTATGAGAGTACCAGAAGAAGAAAGTGTACTATTGTATTGTATTTTCAGTATGCAATTTCATATGCTATGTAACTACATTCCTTAGTGCCTACAAGAAATGAAAAGTTATTATATGCATTGCTAAAATGTAAATGCATTAAAATAAATGATAAACCTATGTATTAAAATATAAAATGCATAATTATATAATGCGTATAAAGTACAAAAAAAGTGTGGGGATGGAAAAAGATAGGAGCAAGCTATTGAAGATAGTTGGTATCAAATAAAATATGATTACTATATATTTAAGATGTCAAATTTTAACCCCATGGTAACCACAGAGGAAATATATGGAGAATATATCCAGAAAAAAAAAAAAGATTAGGTATTCAATATGGTACAATAGAAAAAAAACCCTCAAATATATATGAAATTAGGCATTAAAAGAAGAACTGAGAGAAAAAAAAAGGTCACAGGGAACAATGACAGTAATGATGTAATGATAAAGGGGTCAAACAAGAAGAAATGACAATTATAAATGAATATGTAGCTAACAACAGTGCCCCCAATATTGGCAAATTTGAAGGGAGAAATACACAATTCTACAGTAATTGTGGAAATATTTAATATATAAATCTCAATAATGGATAGAATATCTAGACAGAAGATCAGGAAACAGAGATTTGAATGTTACTCTAAACCAACCAGACAACACACATATAGAACACCTAATAATGACATAAAAAAACATTCTTCTTGAGTGCGCATGGATCATTCTCCAGGATAGACCATATCTTAGATTTATAAAGCAAGACTGAATAAATACAAAGCTATATAAATCATGCAATGTTTCTTCTCCATCTGTAATGGAATGAAGTTAGAAATCAATAACAGGAGAAATGGAAAATCCACAAATATGTGGATAACAAACATCGTACTCTTAAACATCACATGGGTTAAAAAGGAAATCCCAAGAGAAATTAGGAAATATCTTGAGGTGAATGAAATGAGAAAGGAACATAACAAAACTCAATGGGTGCAGCACAAGCAGTGCTAATAGGAAAATGTATAGCTCTAAATGTTTACATTACAAAAGAAACATATCAAATCATAGACCTAACCTCAAAACCGTGGGAACTAGGTAAAGAAGAACAAATTAAATCCAAGATAAGCAAAAAGAAGAAAAAAAAAGTCAAAGATTAGAGTGGGGATTAATATAATAGAGAATAAAATATCACAGAGAATCAGCAAAACCAAAAATTGGTTCTTTAAAAAGATCAATAAATGTTACAAACTTTTAGCAACACTGACAAATAAAATAGAAGCCAGATACAGATAACTAAAATCAGAAATGAAAAGGAGACATTACCGCTAACCCACAGAAATAAGGACTATAAGAGAAACAAATAAAAGATTGAACAAAACAGTAGCTAGAAAGATAATCAATAAAAAAATTAGCTAAAAAATGCTTCAGAGTGGAATTTTACCAAACATCCCAAGGAGAATCAACACTCACTCTGCTCAGACACTTCCAAAAATTGAAGTGAAAGGAATACTCCCTAATTCACTTCACAAAGATGATATCACCCTCATACCAAAGCCAGATAAAGAAGTCAAAAGAAAAGAAAATTTCAAGCAAACATCTCTTATGAATATGGATGCAAAAACTCTCAACAAAAATATCAGTGAATCCATTCTAGCAGCATATTCGATGAACAAGTGGGATTTATCCCAGGTATTTAAGTGTGTTTCATCATAAGTAAATGAATAAATGTAATATGAAAGATTAACAGAAAGAGGGGAAAAAAAATGATGATGGTCTCAATTGATGCAGAAAAGGCATCTGACAAAATCCAGCACCATTTCTTGATTTAAAAAACAAAACAAAACAAAACAAAACTTTAAAAGCTAGAAAAAGAAGCAATGTTTTCAACATGTAAAGTTTAAATATAAAGAATCCATAACAAAAATGATACTTAATGGTGAAAGTCTGAAAGCTTTCACTCTAAAACCAGGTACAAGGATGACATTGTTCAATAGTGTAATGGAAATTCTAGCCATAGCATTTAGGCAAGTGAAAGAAATAAAATTCATTTATTTTGGAAAGAAATAAATAAAATTTCTCTATTTGCAGATGATGTAATTCTATATACAGATAATTCTGAAAAATCCACAGCAAAGCTTCTGGAGCTAATTACTGAATTCAGCAAAGTGGCAGCATTCAAGATCAGCACACCCAAATCAGTAGTGTCTCTGTATACTTAGTAATAAACAATCAGAAGAGAAATAAAGAAAAAAAATCAGTTTACATAGCAACTAAAATAATCAAATATGCATGAATAATTCTGACCAAGGCCAAAAAAGGAATTGTCCACAGAAAACTACAAAACTTTGCTAAAACAAATCAAAGGTTAAAATAAATGGAAGGACATACCATGTTCATGGATTGGAAGACCATGATCAAGATGATAAATCTATCCAAAGTATTTACAGATTCAATGCAATCCCAATCAAAGTTCCAACTACCTTCTTTGCAGAAATTTAAAAGACAATCACTAAATTTATATGGAATTGTAAGGAGCTCCAGATACTCAAAATGATTGTAAAAAAGAACAGAGTTGGAGAACTCAAACATTCAAATCTTGAGGCTTATTACAAAACCACTGTTAGCACAAGGACAGACACATAGGCCAGTGCAATCAAACTGAGAGTTCAGAAATCAATTTATATGTATAGCCAAGTGAATTTTGACAAGGAAGTAGAAAACACTCAATTGTGAAAGTTCTCTTCAGCCTACAGTGGTGGGCAAATTGGATCTTCACAGGCAAAAAAATGAAAGTGGAACCATACCTCACACCATATACAAAAATCAATCCAAAATGGATTGAAGACCTAAATATAAGAACCAGAACTTTAAAATGTGTAAAAGAAAACAGAAGAAGCATCTTCAGAACCTTGTGTTAGGTAATGGTTTGTTAGATTTTATACCCAAAGAACAAGCAACAACAACAAAACATAGATAGATGGGACTGCTTCAATATTAAAAACAGGTGTTCATTATAGGACATTCTCAGCAAAGTTAAAAGACAACCTACTCTGTGATGCTCCAATGCATCCCAGGGTAATTTGGGAAGAGAATAAGAAAATATTTGCAAAATGCCCTTGGGGGACTGGGGAGAAGGGAGGAAATGTTCAACTTCCACACCTTGGGAATTCCTGTTATTCTTTAAAGCAGTGGGGACAACCAATTCAACAGACTGAGCCCTAGATCTTCAGACTCACCCCTATGAAACTTATTCCTGCAAAGGAGAAGCTAAGGCTACTTATAATTATGCCAAAGAGTCACCCCCAGAGAATCTATTCTATTGCTTAGATGTGGCTTCTCTTTCTAAGCCAATTCTGAAGGTGAGGTTGCTTTCCTTCCCCTACATGGGACATCACTCCCAGGGGTGTAAATCTCCCTTGCAATATGGAAATCACCCCAAAGGACAAGTCAGGACTTGGCACCAAGCAATTGATAAAGCCTTCTTGACCAAAAGAGGGAGGAGAGAAATGGGACAAAATAAAGTTCCACTCACTGAGAGGTTTCAAACAGAGTCAAGAGATTATCCTGGATGTTATTCTTATGCATCATATAGATATCCCTTTTTAGTTTGTGGTGTTTAGGAGTGGCTAGATGAAAGCATCTGAAGCTATCAAACCGTATTTCAGTAGCCTTGATCCTTGAAGTTGACTGTATATATAGCTTTTACAATGTGACCATGTGATTTTGAAAACCTTCTGGCTGACACTTCTTTATCCAGGATATGGACAGTTGAGTAAAAAAAATAAGACAAGAATAAATAAATAATAAAGGAAGATAAGGAGTAAAAAAAAAATTGGGGGTAGATCACAATACTAATGGTCAATGAGAGGGAGGGGTGAGATGTATTGGTTTTATGGGCTTTTCTTTTTTCTTTTTCTGTTGTGACTCGTTCTAGAGGTGATCATGTTGATAATGCATAAGTATGTGATGACGTCATATGCCATTGATCACATACATTTAATGGACTGTATGTGTGTGACCATATCTCAAAAACTTCAAAAAAAAATAACCATTACATAAGGAAAAAAAAGACAGCCTACTCAATGGAGAAAATATTTGGCAATTTTTACCAGATATCTAATCCTATGCATATGATAAGGGTTTAATATCCTGAATGTATAATGAATTCCTATAGCTCAACAACAAAAAATACAAACAACTAAATAAAAAATGTGTGAAAGAATTGAATAGACATTTCTCCCAAGAAGATATATGAATGACCAAAAAGTACAAAAAAAATTGCTCAACATTATTAGCCGTTAGGTAAATGCAAATCAAAATCACAGTGAGATACCATTGCACACCTACTACAACAGCTACCATTAAGAAACAAAACTGAAAAATTACAAGTGTTGAAGAGTATGTGTAGAAATAGGAACAATTGTTGCTGGATAGCTGTGGAAGACAATTTGGCAGTTTCCGAGAAAGTTAATTAGTGAATTACTGTATGGCGCATCAATTCCATTTCTAGATATATACACAAAATAATTGAAAGTAGGGACTCAAATAGATATTTGAACATATGATGTTCATAGTAACATTATTCTTAATTACCTAAAGATGGGCACAATCTAAGTATCCATAATGGGTATATAAATGTGGTGTATATATGCAATGGAATATCATTTAAATGTAAAAAAGGAACTGTATTCTGATACATTTAACAACATGGATGAATCTTGAAGATACTATTTTGAGTGAAGCAATCCAGATGTAAAAGAACTGATTTCACTGAAATGACACAATTTCAATAGGCAAAATCATAGATTAAGAAACTAGAATACAGGTTACCAGGGGATAGGGTGGAGATAGGAAGTGAGGAATTAGAATTAATTGATACAGAGTGACTTTCGGGACAATAGAAAGCTTTGAGAATGGGTGAAGGTGATGGTATCACAACATTGCAAACGTAATGAACACCACTGAATTATATATTGAATGTGCTGTGCTGGTTTGAATCCGTTATGTACCTCAGAAAAGTTGATGTTCTTTTAATCCATTCTTGTGGGGGCAGACCTATTGTGAGTGGAGCCTTTTGGTTAGGCTACTTCAATTGAGATGTGACTCAGCCCATTCAAAGTAGGTCTTAATCTTTTACTGGAGTCCATCATGAAGAGTATAAAAGGCAGTAAAAACCCAGAGAGCTTAGAGAGAAATGCCCTGGAAGAAATAAGCAAAGACCTATAGGAGCTGAGAGAGATAGCCATTGAAACCAGAACCCAGGAGCAAAGGACTAACAGATGTTGCCGTGTGCTTTTCCATGTAACAGAGGAACACAAGATGCCAGCAGCCTTTCCTCAGAGAAGTTATCTTCCTCTTGATGCCTTAATTTGGACATTTTCATAGCCTTCAAACTTTAAATTTATAACCTAATAAACCCCATTTAAAAAACAACCCATTTATGGTATATTGCATTCTAGCAGCTTTAGCAAGGTGAAAAACAGATTTTGGTTCAAGAGAAATGGGATGCTGTGAGATTCAACTATCAAAAATGCTGGAACAGGTTCATAAACTAATATGGGGAACATTCTGGAAGAATTTTGAAATGCTTGATAGAAAAGGCCTGAATTGCTTTGAAGAGACTGTTGGTATAAATATGAATACTAAAGGCACTTCCAATGATGTATCAGATAGAAATGATGAATGCACCATTGCCAACTGGAAGGCAAAACTTGTTTCAAGCTTACATTTTACTCATGGTTAATTTTCCAAAAGAATTCATCAGTATGTATTCATTTGTACACCATTAGTAACTACATAGAGTAGATACAGGGAATAAGAGTTACATTCACACATACACACACACACAAACACAAGAGATTTGGATTATATATTTGTTATTAATTAAGCTAGTGCAAACTGATTTTTGACTATCTTTTGCGTTATTGGGCATTGAATCACATCCCCCATAAAGATATGTTCAACTCTTAATCCACTTTCCTGTGAGGATGAATCCATCTGCAAATAAGGCCTTTGAAGATATTATTAAGGTATGGATTCGTTTGTGAATAGGAGCTTTAAAGATCATATTTAAATAAGGTCAAATTGATTAATAGTGATCTTAAATCCATATGACTGAATTTCTTATAAGTGAAAGAAATTGGACTTGGAAATAGAAGCCAGAAGTAGGAGAAGCTACAGAGGAAGATGACCGTGTGACAGAGGCTTACCATCACCATAACATTACTCCCAGAGAAACACAACTCCCAGAGAAAGCATGGTCTTGCTGATTCCTTGATTTCGGACAGGTAGCCCCCAAAACTGCGAACCCATAAATTCCTATTAAGTCAACAAGTGTGTGGTATTTGTCCTGCCAGCCTTTGCAAAATAAGACATATATGTTATATGCATTGCTTAAATATATAATCTAACATTAAACAACAAACTCATGGCAGTTAACTATTGTTTTCAATTAATATTTTTCAAATTATGAAGCAAACACTTAAGTAGAAAACAAAACTTTTGATTTTCTCTAAAATTGCGCCGAACAGAATTTTATGCTTTACTCATGGTATGGAATTTAATTTATCATAACTCTGAGCCACAGGATCATCATTAACAGTTGTAATTTCACTGTGAACACCAAAGTGGTGGAAAATAGAGTTTTCCCAACGCAAAGGGGGGAAAAAAAACAGTGTTTACCTCTCCTGCTACAAAACCAGTATCTGTTGGTCCCCAACATCATTTAGACGTTCCTTATGTTAAACTCATGGACTTATTGGGTAACCGATACTGTGCGAGTGTGGCAGTACAGCTTTTGTGTAGGTGGTCATGACGTTAAATTCATTAGCCTATCTGGAGAAGTTCCTGGGGTGAGTTCCTCTTGTGTAGCTTGTCATACAACGTTTCTAATCTGCTCAGGAAACCTATCATCACTGTAGAAGGTAATATTTCATTCCATCCTATATATCTTGTTTGCAAAATAGTGTTTGATGTGAATATTGCTTGGCAGTTTTCCAGGTTGACCATTTGTTTGGCAAAACATTCTTTTCTGAGCCCCCATATCAGATGCATCCCTGTAAATGTAGAATGTTCTCATTTTGGCCTATTGGAATTGATGAGAGTTGAAATTTACAACTAGCTTTATGAGCTGGCATCTTTACATGCTGCCGCGTTTCTTGTCATTTTAAAAAAAAATTGCCTTTCTGTCTCCAGATTCTGGGCCTAAGGTCGAAAGGAGAATCAAAGATGTGCTGTATTCTCTAAAATGTGTGAAGAAATTTGCTCCTTTTCAAAATTGGAATGTGTAGCACTGAGAAAGGCCAGTGTTCCTGGACAAATATCCTAATCCTCCTCCTGAGTTGGCATCATTACAAGAGATCTGTTGTTAGAGTTCAAGCGAGGTTGGGAAAGAGAGCTGCTGTCAGCCACTGCACTCTAGGAAGCCCAGCTAAGACCATGGGAAAACAAAACCATTTCCAAAGATCACAGGCTTTGAATGAAAAGAACCCAAAGAAAAACACAGAACGGTGTGAAAGTTATGAACTGAAATGGCTTTGTGGGCCTCGTCTGGGTGGTGTGAGCTGGTCGGATTGGAGTGCTCCACTCCCACAGGCCAAACACCTTTTTCCCCACTAATGAACACAGACATTCGTTTTGTAACACAGTTCATTTCTCAGTTATGTGTGAACCACTCTTTAACTAGCAAAGTAGGAGGGCAGAGCAAAACTGGGAGAGAGAAATCCTCAGAAGATGTTAACATTATAAACACAATTAATGATACTAATTTTAAGATGAAATGATTTTCAGTTCGTGATATTGCTATACGTCTGGTTCTATAGAATGTAGCCATTCCGTAAACACATTCCTCTAGGTTAGATCTCAGAATCCCTGTGGACTAGAAACTGCTGGATGCAATTTCTAATTGAAATAGTAGAAAGGGCTCCCAGCAACTTGATCCCAAGTTCCCTCTTTAAAAATGTTTACCCTCACACTCCCCCATGTAAGTGCCCCCATAGTCTCTTATTCATATCGACAACATGTACTTGACAGCGTCCATGAAGGAACTGATAGCTTTCCTCCAACAGCAACAGACTCCACACTGACGTTGCTTCAACACCTCAAGATTTACCTTTCAAGCTGAGAGGTTTCAAAAATAGTGAGCAATACAATTCACAAAGGAACTATTTATAAAGGGATTCCTTGTGCACTCTGCTGATAGTTGCTAAAATAATTTTCTTTTACTTTGGAGAAAGGCTGAAGAGAAACCTTAATGTATTTACACAGGTGTGGAGCCCATACATATTTTAAATACATTTCTCTGGCTGTCTGTGATATCTCTTTGTCTGTTCTCTCTTCCTGTCTGTCTCTTTCAGTATCCATCTCTAATACTCTAGCTTTCCCTATAACAAGAAAAGAGCAATAATTTTAAAGTGGATGAGAGTTCTGGGAAAATCACACTGGAAAATAGATTACACGCTCCAGTGAATTTTGCTATTCTGGATTCTTCTCACCAAGATGATTGACATGAAAATGTCTCCATTATGTCTATTGGCAAGTTGGCCCATCTAAGCTTTCACTGAGTTGCCTTTAAGTTCCCACAGGTAGCGGATAAATGGAAAGTAAAAATGATTTCTTACAATGCCACCATCAATTTTTGATTTGGGTTCTTAAATAGAACCAGAGAATTATTAGATATAAATCACAACCCTCTGAATTATGGAATCTTCTTTTTGTTTTCTGATATTCAGCTATAAATGTATTTATTATGCATTTAAGGTAATAATACTAGGATACTAGGAGAACTGTTTAATAAATGAAATATTACTCTTTACATTTGCTTTGAATTTATCCTGGAGAATTGTCACTATTTGTTTTGCTGTAGAATGCCAAATATATTTTTTATTTCCATTTTTTGTTAACCTAAAAAATAGAACTTACTTCCAACACTAAAAAATCATCTATGCCTGTCCCCTTTGGTCTCTACTAAGATATTTCTGAAAAATCTGAGGTCAAGGAAATATCTTTTTTTATGAATTTCTCATTAGCTGATACAATAGAGAAAAAAGTTGTTCTACTGGTTGCATAGGCTGTAAAAACAAGTTAACCATATCCACAAATTAACTGAAAATATATAATCATCCCCCACCCCACCCCCAAAAGTTAAAATATTGTAATCATTCCTGAGAGTTAGTGAAACTTTAGAAGTGATATAACTGCCATAAAACTGAGGAAGGTCATTTTTATACTAATAATTCACTCTTTAGTTGGATCTAATTTGTTCTTGAGTTTCTTTCTATAGCTTTTACATAATCCCTTTTACCACCTTTTCTTTCTGGTCTAGGCCTGTTAGATGTTGAACACATAAAGAAGACTGTGCCAACTAGGGCTGCTGTTCCCAGGCTGTTTTATTTATAGAGAATCCCAATTAAAATGAATATCTCTTATTCTGTTTAGCTATTATTACAGATTATAATGAGGATTGGTCATTTGTAAAATTTCAAGTATGTACTAATATTTATTGTCTTCAAAAGTAGCTCATGAATTAGATTTCTTGACACAGACTAAAAGAAAATTCTAAAGCTAAGCCACATTTCAAGATGTGATTTATGACAACAGTATTTCAGTCTTAGTTAAAAGGATTCTCAAATGTGGATCATAATGATAAGTTTTAAAAGTTTCTCTGGAGAGAGGCCTAAATATTTGGGATTGTTGAGTGTTGATTTCCAACGATAATGTGACCTTAATAAACAAATTTCAACTGCGTTACACAAAGAGAATTTTCTTGACCTTTTGTACTTAGCATTTTATCTATCTCTGGATTGGTTTGAATAGTTTAGTTCTATACTTCTCCATCATTCTGTCCACAAGGTCCAAGGAAGGAAAATATTTCCTCAGTACCGTACATGATCCTGGCATTTTCCAGTGAAATATACTTCAATCTGTAGAGGCTGAAAAGTGGAAAATGGTGGACCATTTTCAAATTTTAGTCATTCTTTGGATATTTGAAAGACAGTTAAGATACATAAGGTAAAATCCAAAATAATTAAAGAATGAGCAAGAGAGAACTATCTATATGTTTTGCTGAATGATATGTAGCAATTCATAATATATTTCTATATATTGTTTCTATTATTAGGCAATAACAATTTTTAATTATTTTTGGATTGTTATTTTGAAAAATCTTATTTCCTGGAGAACTTTACAATCATAGATTGATATAAGCATTTTCCAAGATGCCATATATTTTGTGAGATAGGCAATGTATTTGATGATAAACATTATGGCCTAAGTTAAGGATTACTGCATTAGGAGGCTTACATAGACTGAGGAAGAACACAGGCATAAGACAAGGACCATTAATCTATTTGTCCCTGGAACTCATTTTATTTAATTGCCATTATTACAACCTGTTTCACTCTAGACATGGATAAACCCCAAACCCAATGAAGAGGTCTGTTTAAATTTAGAGACCCACAAGATTTATGTGTATCACAAACAGTTTGAAATATTAAATAGAAAAACATGGAATGGCTTTGTATCAATAGACCTTCTTCATAATCATTTTTAAATTATAGTGTTCTTCATGCACAAAATGAGGTTATTTGTGGTTATTAATAAAACTGAGGTAAGGAATACATGACAGTATTTTGAAAGTATTTTTCCTTCTCTTCTCCTTCTCATATGGGCACTGTGAGCCTACTATGAGCAGAACTCTGAAAGATGTCAAATTATATAAGTATTCCAGAAAAAGAGGATAAGAGAAAGAATATGAAATTACAAATTTTCATTTGTACTCAAAGGAGGCACTCCTCTATTTGGGATGGGAATAAAGCATGATTATATGGAAGTAATGGAAAGTAATGTTTAATGGCTAAGGTCATGTGTCAGCTTGCTAGATTATGATGTTTAGTTGTTTGATCAAGCCAGTAGTGGGCTGATTGTTACTGTGAGGCTTTAAATCATGAATCAACTGATTGCTTCTATAGGTGATTCCACCTACAATCAATCAAAGAGATTCACTTTGGCAATGAGAGAAGTCTCATCCAATTAGTTGAAGACTTTAAAGGGAAACCTGGACAGGTCGTCTTTCTTTCAGCAGACGGAAAGGAGAATGTCTCTCTGTATGTCAGTCAGCCATGAGTTCTCCTGGGGAATTCACTGAAACCTTCATTGGAGTTATTATCTTGTGGTCTCTTGCAAGGAATTCAGACTTGACCATTCTCATTGTTGTGTGAATCAGTTCCTATAATGAGTCTCATAAAATTTAAATTATATATATATATATATATATAATTTAAACTAAACATATTATATTTATATTAAATATATATATATATATATATATATATATATATATATATATATATATATTAGTGTTGGTTCTGTTTCTCTTGAGAACCCTAACTAATACATGTTGGTACACCATGAGTAGTCTTAAATACCAGACTAAGAAGCTTAGATTATATTCTTTTGGCAATAGAGAGCCACTAGAGCCTTTGTACAGAAGGAAAGGCACAGTTGAACATATTTTAACTGACTGCATTTATAGTTGTAAGTAGAGAAAAGCAGAACAGATAAGAAACCTAAACTAAAGAAATGTTAAAAAATGAAAATAAGGATTCAAGTGTGATAAAAAAATTTCAAAGGCAGGATCAATGGGGCTTACAGAGTTATTATGTGGGAAAGGGTCAAGGATTTCAAATCATTCTAAAATTGTTGAAAATATGGTAGTGGGAGATCTGACTTTGGGGAAAATGATGAGTTTAGGTTTTGACATAAGGAATAACTGAGATGCTGGTCCAATATTAAAAGGTAAGACTGGAGTCAGAAAGTCTGGTTATAAATAGAAATAGAAGACTGAGTGTCATCAAAATACGTGGCGGCTGGTCTTATACTTCTCCATCTCATTGAGAACCGGCTTGGACACATGATTTGCCTTAGCCAATGAAATGTAAGAGACAGAAGCATCATTTCTGAATGAAAATTTTCATCCATTTTCTGCTCAGTCACATTCTCTTTTGCTGCACCACATGAACCAGTGATGACCCCATGGGGTAAACATGGTTCCTAGAATACGGACAATTATATTTAACAGAGCCCTCCATCATCCCCACCCCCATCACAATGACCACTGTTGGGGACTCTCGGATATATACTGTGAATGAAATAGACCTTATTTTGTTTTAGGCCATTGTGATTTGCGGTTGTTTTCCCCATAATATAATTTAGAATATTTTGAGTTATATTAATAGAAGCGACCATGATGCTTTTGAGATGGATGGACATATTGAAGGGAGCATATAAGAAGAAGATAAAAATCTGTATATGGGTTGTTAGAAAATATTTTTAGGAATTAAGATAAGAAGAATAATAGTAAATGAAAAGAGGTCATAAAAGTTAAGAAAAAGCGATCTTTCAAGAATAAATAGGCATTCAATAGTATTACATATTGCAGAGGAATACAGTAGCATGAGGCCTGAGAGTTGTAAAGGTTAGACAATGTTGCCAAATCAAAAGCTTTCGATATTTAACTCTTCCTCAGGCTTCTGCATCACCTTCTAGGAGGAAAGTAATTTAAATTGTCTGCATTCATAGAAATGCAAAAATAATTGTCATTATTGATATATGCAATCTGTTTCTCTAGGAATTTTTAATTCCATTACTTTATCAAAAAGATCACTACCAAAATCTACTTTGACCTCAATAACAGCTGATTTTCCTTTTCATCATTACCACTTTCCTCAATGGAGTTTATTTCTTTTTAATCAGATCTTTGAAAAGCATTTTTGCATATTTTCCATAATAATAAATATCATGCTATGCTATTCCTTATCGTCCCAAGACAATATTGTATAATGTGTCTATATGTCTCTGTAAGTCTTAAGTGATACATTTCTAGAGGTTTTATTTCTTTGGGGCCAGGTTCAAGTGTTTCCTGAAAAAAGGAGGAAAATAAGAATGCTTATTCAGAATTGACCTAGAAGATCAATGCATAAAATATGATAGGAGTGATATACAGGCTCATGAGAAATTGCAAAATAAAATATTTGGTTATAGGTGGAGTCTAGTTCAGATCACCTTAAGAAAAATGGCTTATTATAAATATTTCTGTTGCCTGGAACTGAAATTGGAACACCATGAGGAACTGAAGCACTTCCAGAGAAGAACAGTTCCTGGATCAGGAGCACATTCCTGGACCACTAGGCAGCTATACATTCATTTGTATATATATGAGGCCAATGGCTAATCTTCCAACTTGAGTATGTTTATCAAGGTCATGGGCTTCATCCTGAAACCTCTCTTGTGAAGCAACTGACAACCCTTTCCACTGATGGCACCTCCCTCACATGATGATGTTACAGAGGAAATATGTTTTTACATTCTTCTTTCAAAATCCTAATTCATTGCAAATGAGTGAATATATGTAAAACATTTCAAAAAGTACCTGAAACAAAGTTCGTGCTCTAGAAATATTAGCTATTATCATGATAATGATTTGCCACAAATTGTTGCAATGGCTTCTAGTTCTGCAGCTTTATTTCCTTCTTCTATCCTCCACATTTAAACTAGACTGATTGTTCTGAAAAATGGAAATCACATGAGGCTAAAATCCAACAGTTTTTGCCTACAGGATAAAGTTCCAGCTTTCTTCTCAAGACATACAAAACTTCCATTTCTTAACCAACATCTCACTCTACGACTTTACATGGCACCATTTTGCAGTCTCATTCTTAGTGTGAATTCCCTGAAGATCCTTTGCATTAACCAAGCTAATTCATGTCTGTGTGGCTTTGCATGTTCATTTTGTCTCTGTGTCCATGTCACTCCACCTTTGTCACCTACCTAACTTTTCTCATGCTTCAAAATTTATCTCCAGTAACATCTTTTCCAGGAAAGTTTTCCTGAAAATTATTCTTCACAGTATAGGTTAGTAGTCTCTGTTCAATGTTTCCATTATTTGCTTATTGTAGTGATCATGTTTTAAGGTACTTTTCATTTGAAAACATTTTTCCTCACTATATTTGTGAGCTTCTTAAAGTCAATATGGTTGGCTTATCTCATCTCCAGTATCTCTTATAGTATCTGAAACTGATAACAGGTGTTTATAAACTTTGAATCATTGGATGAATGAAACAGCACATAGAAAGTAAAAACTTGGATGTTTCATTTTTGACACATTTATTGCTATACTTTTGTTTCCTTTTCTACTGTCTTGATGCATTGTCTCTTATTTATTATCTCAAATCGTCTGTGGAATTAGGCAAGGTATACGTTTAAAAAAAGAGTAAATATAAAACCTTAGCAGTATACGAGATCTTAGAAATAATTTGCTATAATCCCCTTGATTAATAGATGAGGAAATTAGGGAGCAGGAATTAAAAGATTTGCCTGAAACAACATTGAAGACAATGCCAGAAGAGCCTCTAAATGCTAGAGAATTTAGATGTAAGTTCAGTTACTTTTCAATTAAATTCTTCTAAAGGTTAGCATTGTTAGCAAATTAAACAGAAATTCAGAGCAACGATGCCAAGAGGAACACAGATATTATCAGCTGTAACTGCAAGCTAATTTCAACAAGTATCCGTTGGCCAACTACACTGTGCCAGACATTTTATGTATATTTCCTCAGGTAGTTTGATACTCTCCATTTTATGTATGAGAAAATTGAAGGCACAGGTTTTGAGTAGAATTTGTAGGTGGCAGAGAATTTGTAATATTGCAACTAAAATGATGTGTTTCCAGATCCATGCTATATTGACATTGAACTAAAGCAAGCATACTAGCCAAATTAAAACTGCTCCTATTTCCCTATCCATCCGAGCCATTCATTCTATGTTAGGAAGTAAATGGGAGAGAAGGAAAAGAAGAAGAATAGCAAACAAACAAACAAACCGCTAAATACAAAGATAACAAATGCCATTTTATTTCCATTGGTGGAAGAACTCAGATTTCTGTCAATCATCTATGAACTATTCTGTTCTGGGACGTCAAAAGTCAAAGGTGCTGGAAGGTAGTCTGGATTTTAGTTGGATGGTACAGAATCAAAATGATGGAGAAGAAAGGGTTGGGATGATGGTGAGGAATAGGGTTAATTTCCTCGGCTACTGTAGACACTACTATGATATGGGTCAAGTTAAACAATGGGATTTATTCACTTATGGGTTGAAGCTAAGAAAGACCCAAATCAAACAATGATTAAGCCAATGCTTTCTCCCCAAGCCTGTAGTGTTCTGGGACTGGCTGCTGGTGATCTTTGGTACTTAGCTTGTCACATGGCAGGACACATGACAGTGTCTCCTGGTTTCTCCATCTTCTGGCTGATCTCTCCGGCTTTCTCTCTCTGTGTGAATTTCATTCCGCTTATATAGGACTCCAGTAAAAGGATTAAGATCCATCCTAATTGGGCTGAGCCACACCTTAACTGAATAAACTTCATCAAAAGTTCCTATTTACAGTGGATACACATCCATAGAAATTTTTTAAATGTATGAACGTGTTTTCCTGGGGTATACACAGGTTTAAACCACAACAAACAACAAACAGGAAAGAAGGATGCAGGTGGGAGAGTAAATAGAGATAAGATGGAAAATGAAAATTGATTACTTCTGTAGAAACATTTCCAGTGCCATGCCTCAGTGCCTAGTCTTAATTTAATAGGGAAGAAGGAAGCATGAAATAATTTAGAACCCTATTGAAATTACATATCAGGAACATTAATTTAGTAGTGGTAAGTGTAGGATGCATTGGATCATGGAGGGGTTAGAAGTGGGGAGATAGTTAGGAGGTTATTCCAATATTCTAAGTGAAAATAATATTAAAACCTAATTTGAAGTACTGGCAGTGAGGATAGAAAGAAGAGGACAAATATTTGTTATGTCTCATGTGGACAGCACATGAGACATAACTTGAATCACAGTGTACTAAATCTGTTCTATCACTATGTGAACTTTCATGTTTTTCTGTATCCAATAGCTGAATATAATCACTCTGAAAATAGTAAGGAAAGTGCTCATTTGTTTCCTGTAATAACGTAACTGAAATGTGTAACAGTATGCCAAACACATGGGTACTTAAGTTTCCCTGTTCAGAACCTGCCAAGCACATGGAAAAAGTTGCAAAACACATTTGAAAGTATCATGTGGATGCTTTTGCAAACCCTATGTACATTTATTACAAAGACAATATGCCATGACACATAAGTCAAACCAATGTGTGTTTAAAAGTTGGTGACCCTGCCTCCAATTCTTTTTCACACAGTGTGTTTTTTTAAAGACCGAACTTTGCCTAATATCCCTTTTCTGTGTACTATTATGCCATATGCCAAGTAGCAGCCACTAGTGTCCTGCTTTCCCAGGCCCTGGTAATAGTTGCACTATTTGTGATTTGGGGAATTTTGAATAACAGAGGTCAAATATTTATGGGTTTCTGAAGGTGTCCAGAAATGAATTTTCTACAGTTAGGCTCCAAACCTGCCCTTTTTCCTGCCATCTTACTGCTTCTTCAATATAGGTTAAATGAATGTCTTTCCCTTATCTCCTTGGATTAAACTAATTCACTTAACATTTCTTTTTTTCTTTCTGCTTTGGTGCAACAGCTTTGCTGGAACTCTCTGTGCTACATCTGAATTGAATGTTCCACATGCACGTGCATTGAAAACCCCTCTGTATTTTGATTTCATTCTCCTTTTAATCATGGAGTTGAAAGTCAAGAGACAATTGTTGGGATTTTATAATGCCGATTCCTAGTTGTTTTAATAACAGACCTTTTCTCTCTGCAGCTAGTGCAGCCAGGAGGCATGTGGAGAGTGTAGCATAAATATTTCTTAACTTCAAAGCAAAGGGAAAAGGATAAATCAGTCACTCTGTAGCCTTCAACTACATATGTTTATTACCTTTTAAAACTGCTTATAGGTGCTGAAATGTAAATGGAAGGGACTATTTGGAAGTCTGGCACATTTTCCCCTATGAACTATGCAAAAATGTACTTATTCTGAGAACACAGTGTATACTTTTTCTTTTAATTGTTTTATTTTGGTTAATTATACAGGAAAAACATGCTTGTTGTAACAAACTCAAATAGTATAGAAGTGTATTTGGTAAAAAGTGTAAGCCATCTCTGCCTTCTTTGTCTTTGACAGTGTTGTGTTTATTATTATTTGAGAATTTTTCTGTGCATATAAATATGCATGGTATATGATCAACTATAATTTATGTTTTTGCTTTTTAAACAAATTGGAATCATACTCATCACATTGGCCTATAGTTTGCTTTTATTTAAAAATATCCAGGAAATGTTTTTCCAAGTAACAATCCAATTCAAATATTTTAATGGCTGCAGTTTTCCATTTATAGATATTGTACAACTTGTTTTTTCTTTCTTACTCCTTTGTTGCTTTTCTCTATCTTCCACAATATGCTTCCTTATATATATGCTTGTGTATAGGTGAACAAATATTTTGTAGAAAATAGATTCTTATACATTGATCAATGCTTTAAACATCTGTTTCTTCCTTCATGTAGTAAATGGTAGGCTCACTCACAACCACACTTACTCTGTCTCCATGATCTCAGGAGCTTAAAGAGAATATCTTAGCTAAATATTTTGAAGTTAGCCAGAGTTCTGAACAGCATTAAATATACCACTTACTAATGAAACATTCCACTTACTAATGAAACATTTCAATGTGGTACCCTGCATAAATCTAATCCTTTAATTCTGAGTATTTGCTAAAACATTCAAATATTCTCTTTCCATTTTATATCAGCACCAGGATCATGTTTGCATTGTGGGCCAGGATTTTCCTCTAGGACATATTCATCAACATGCTGCTGATATTATCTTATTTTTCTCTTTTCTTCCTGCAATTGTTACTACCAGCCTCTCTCTGTAGTAAAGAACAAAGCTAGAGTGGAAATGACAGCCTCACTAGAAGCCATCTAAGTACCTTCCTATGCTCTGGGTTTGTTTGTTCCTTTTCGGAAGATCTGAGAACTCAAAACACGGGCTACATCTGACAAAATGCTGAGTTGAACTCATTTTTAGCAGACACCATGCTGTGCTTGACAATTTTGTATCCGGGAGAGTGATTTGGGATGAAAGAAAGGACAATGGTGCAGCATTTAATATTTTCTTTGCAATTTCATTGACTTTAAAGGAAATATGTCATGGCAGAGCAGAGATTATAATTTTGTTGAAAAATAACACAAAGACACAGAGTGGAAGATATTTTAGTTTTATGGAAAGATACTTGGTTTAATAGTAATAAGGGAGTTAGTGTATATATGCAGGTAATTATGGAACAACTTAGGGTTGGGCATAAAAAGTGGAAAAAAATAAAGGCAAACTACATTACTAGTTCTTATAAAAGAATTTCTGGAGAAAGTATAGATAAATAGAAAGAGCTATGTTTCTAGACATGTTGGGAGAAATAAGGAAGTCAAAGTCTATCCAATGGTACCATTTTAAGAAACATTTATTTCTAAAGATAATCGTTGGGATTATACAATACATTTATTTAGGAAATTTGTTTAAATAGGTCAATCTCCTTGCTATGGGCTGAATTGTATTGTCCTTAAATATGTTCAAGTCCTAACCCTCAGTCAAATCACTGTGACCTTATTTGGAAATAGGGGTGTTTGAAGAAGTGATTAGTTAAAATGAGGCCTAACTGGATTAGAGTGGGCTCTAATTCAGTATGATGGGTGTCCTTATAAGAAGAGGAAATTTGGACTCAGAGCTAGACAGACTTGCAGGGAGCTGCTGAGAATGCTACGTGATACTAGCTTCAGAGGTTGAAAAGGCAGAGATTTACATTCCACAGGCCCAAGATCAGGAACTCCAGAACCACCAGAGACTTGAAAAGGCAAGGATGTATGTACCTGTAAAAGTTTGGGGGGGCATGACCCTGCTGGTACTTTGATTTTGAATTTCCAGCCTCCTCTCTGTGAGACATTTCTGTTGTTTTAAGCCACCTAGTTTGTGGCATTTCCTTAAGGCGGCCCTAGGAAAATTAGACTCTCTGCATCTATAGGTATGGCTGCCCATAAATTACCACTGCTAAGAGGTAGTTTACATGGGCAGTTTAATGCTGTTTGTCAATCAACAAACAGAAGTCATAAGCATAGTTACACTGTGCTAACAGGGTAGTGGTCAGGACAGGGAAAAGCCAGCAGATTGAATCTTGTCTTAATATACAAGAAATAAACTATTCCAACCTGAAAGCTTCATTCATTTCAGTTGATTGGCATAAGTTGAAAAGAAGCTGTAAATCAATTCAATGGAATCAGTTGGCACTCCATTTTGTTCTGCATAATCTGTGTTATTTTGTTTATCCCCTATTTCAGGAACATTGTATAGCCACCAACGAGGCACAGGTAGAGACAGGAAAGCTTTGTTAATAAGCCTTTCTATATGCTTTCGAGGTTACAATCATTTTAAACTACTTAAGCTGTATTAGTCTGGGAATTCAAACACTCAGGTGTGAAAAATTACATCGTGTATAGAATAATACTTACTAGTAACGTAGTAGGAGAATACAAAAGTCAGGTTATTCTTTACCTTCTCCTCATATTTTCATATTCTCCTTTTATCAACAATTCACAGGAGTAAGATCGATTGTGCTCTTCTCTGATGTATAGGTATTATAGTCTAGATGGCTAAGAGAGTTGCCCTCAATGTCGAAATTATGCCAACCTAAAAACAATATTGCCTTTTACTTTTTAACAACCTGAACTGCTCCATTAAAAAGACAATTTACCTAAAATACCTAAGCATCTGGAAGAATGTCTTTCATTTAGAATTTGCCTACCGTGTAAACCATTAAGTATTTCCAGAAAACACTAGGTTATTTTTCAAGATAGAAAGTCCAAACTAAATTATGATTCAGCAAAGCCATTTGGCTGAAGTGAAATTTTACTCAATGAAATCCACACTATAAATATATTGGCAAATTATTTAGACTGCTTAATAGCTTTGGGACAGATGCCAACATAACTAAAGATGAAAGGAAATCCTGTTTTCTAAAAGCGACTGTTCCTTCCACTGCATAATTTAGACGGCACTTTTCTGGGATGCCTTACTGTGTTCTAGATTCAGGATTAATGGAGCTTGAATGATGCCCTCTTTAAATTTTTGGTTGCTTTCAAACTCAAAGCCATTTATTCCTCTTAAGTCAACTGCCCTTGGTTCAAGGCTTTTAGTGAAACCCAAACATCAATTTCATTTTAGATCATTTCAGGGCCACTGCTAACCTATTTGGCATTTTTGCATAAGTTAGAGAAAGGAGACCCTCTGAGTGGACACAGTCCTAGGTCAGCATCCCTTATCCCCATCTTGAGCCCTCATCTGGGACCATTTGCTGCCACAATTTGTGGAACTGCACACAACTCAATCTTTAATTAAGCTGTAATTGAACATTCGTCAATGTCAATGTAGCCTAAACTACACCCAAACGACTCTGAGCCTTTGCCAAGTATCTTGCTTCATATATTAATTTATAGGTATCCGATTTGTATTTCTTAAATCTCAATTTTATTTCCTTTATAGGAATATTCAGCTGTTCGCTTCATTTCCTCGGGCTGCCATAACAAATTATCACAAACTGGGTGGCTTAAAAAAACAGAAATCAAATTGTTGGCAAGACCATGCTTCCTCTGAAGTCTACTGGAAAGAATCTGTTCGATACCTCTCTCCAGCTTCTGGTAGTGGCTTGCTGGCAGAGCATTCTCTGTCATCATGTGTGTTCTGCCTTGTCTCCTTGTGTCCAAATTCCCTCTTCTTATAAAGATGTAAGTCATATCGGGCTAAGGACACACCCTACTCCAGTATGACCTCGTTGTAACTGGGTTAATTCCATCTGTAGCCACCCTACTTCCATGCTGTGGCATTGAGGATTAGGAATTCAAATAAATAATAACAATAATAAGTTCTAGCATTATAGAAAAACAGGAAGGAAGCAGTTCCTCTATATTTTCCCATGATTAAAATTTTGCATTAGTATGGTAACTTAGTTACAATCGGTTTGAATATTATTATAATTGTGCTATTAACTAGTCCATAGTTCACATTAGATTTTACTGTTTGTGTTGTACAGTCCTATTGGTGTTTAAAAATTACTTATTTTATAAGTAATTTATATACAACCCAAAAGTTCCCCCCTTTTGATAACATTCAAATATATAACTCATTGGTCTCAATTATACTCACAATAGCATGCTAACATCACCATCATCCATTACAAGAATTTTTTCATCGCCCCAAATAGAAATTCTGTACCAATTAAGCCTTAACTCCTCATTCTTTACCTCCACCCCAGCTAGCCTCCGGTAATTGTATTCTAGCTCCTAAGTTTTTGAATTTGCCTATTCTAATTATTTCATTTTAGTGAGATCATTCAATATTTGTCCTGTTATATCTGGGCATCACAATGACTTCTTTTTTATGGCTGAGTAATATTCCATTATATATGTATACCTCATTTTCTTTTTCCATTCATCAGTTGATGGACAGTTGAGTTGCTTCCATTTTTTGGCAATTGTGAATATGAAGCTATGAAGACTAGTGTACAAATATCTGTTTGGAGTCCCTACTTTGGGGGTATATACTTAGAAGTGAGATTGCCAGGTCATATAGTAATTAATTCTATGCTAACTATCTGAAGAACTGCCAAACTGTCTTCCACAGTTGCTACACAATTTTACATTCTCATCAACACCGAATGAGTTCAACATGTAATTCAGGGAAACAAAATTCAACCCATAACACCTTTTCTCTTATTGTCTTAAAGAAAGAAGCATCCCTCCTCCCATTTGGACTTAGTCTTTCCATTACTCCTCCATCTCCTAATGTGATTGGTTGCTCTAGACTTCCCCTCTTGGTTTTACATACACTTTTTCTTTTTTCATCGAATCTTCAATATTGGCTTGAATGTGTTTTAAAGTGTCCTCTATCTAAATCCCTCTGACTTTATACGGTCCCTGCCACCTGGAAAGATCTTCCTAGTTTTATATATTGGAGTCCTTCCTTCTTTCAAAGATCAATAATTCCATGCCCCTCAAAGAGCTTTGACAGAAAGACCTAAGACTCCATCTTTTGAAGGCCAATAGATTTTATCTGACTGCTCCTTGTGGTGTTCAGCATTTGAATGGCCTAGAATTATTATCTATGCATAACATGTATATGCTTTATCTTACCAAAAAGAAGGTGAGAATTTGTAGGCAAAAGTCATATGTGCTTCCACTTTGAATCTCTAATGTTCAGAATAGAAGTTGCATATATTTGTCACTCAGTATGTTTTAATAAGGAATCTTGGGAAGGAATTTCTTGCCTATATCTATAACGTTTCTCAACTTGTTTAGCATTTTAAGTTACTTAATAATTTGTTTTCACTTTTATTTTTTGAGTTTTTTTTTAAGTGGTTGTTCTAGGGTTTACCATATACATCTTAACTTAGAATCATTTTCAGATCTACAGTAGCTTAATTCTAATGATACATTCTTAATTCTAATGATAGAATTACCTTTCCTGTATAACTGTATTCCTCACTTCATCTATTTGTGGTACAATTTTTTTATACATGTTACAACTATTAAGGTTATGAGCCCAACAATACCTTGTCATAAGTATTACCTTACTAACTGTGGTCTTTTCCTCAGCCCAACACAGCTTTGCCAACCCAACTCTCTTGAGCCGTTATTTAAAAATATGTTAAATTTCTATATGTTCTACATCCAACAATGCCTTATATGCATATTATATATGATAACTTTTTAAATCATTTAAGAGAAGAAAAAAATATTTGCATTAATATTCTTTTCATAGTTACCTTTACCAGTGTTCTTTGTTTTTTTCCTAAAGATTCTAGGTACTACCTGGAGTCCCTTGCTTTCAGCCAGAAGAAATTCCTTTAGTATTTCTTATAAAGCAAATCTGCTAGCAGCACATTTTCTGCTTTTATTTGTTTGGAGATGCCTTTATTTCTCATTCATTTTTAAAAGATAATTTTGGAGGATACAGGATTTAAGTTGATGGGTTTTTGTCTTTGAGCCCTTTACATATGTTATCCCATTGCCTTCAGCCACCATTGCTTCTGCTGAGAGATCGGTTATTCATTTTATTTGGGTTTCCTTGTAAGTGACAAGTAATTTTTCACTTGTTGCTTTCAAGATTTTCTCTTTGTTTTCGGTTTCATGCAGTTTACAATGATGTGCTCTTTGTGGATCTCTTTGCATTTATTTTATTTCAGTTAGTGTTAAGCTTCCTGGTTGTGTAGTTAACTGTTTTTCAATAGCTTTGGAAGTATTTAGTCAAAAAAAAAAAATTGACAAATTTTCTTCTCTTTTCTTTCTCTCATCTCCTTCTATTAACTCTCATTATGCATATATTGGTTTACTTACTTGTATCGCAGATTTACCTGAGGCCCTGTTCATTTGTCTTTGCTCTTTTCTTCTCTGATTCTTTGACTTATATACTCTCTGGAGATCCATCTTTAAGCTTGCTAATTCTTTCTCCTGCCAGTTCGAAGCTAAATGTTGAGCCCATTTTTATAAAATTTGTATTTCACTTACTGTACTGTTCAATTATTTTAGTCCTTTTAAAAATAATTTTTTATTACTATTCTTTATTTGCTACAACATTATAATCATACCTTTATTTACTTCTGTAAGGATGCTTTCCTCTAGTTTTCTAAATATATTTATAATCGTTACGTTGAAGTCTTTTTGTTAAATCCAACATCTAGTTAGCCTTGTGGACAATTTATGTTTCCTGCTGTTTTTCTAATATATAGACTGTATTTCCCTGTTTCCTAGCAAGTCTCCTAATATTTTGTTTGACATTGGACATTTTATATAATATAATTTAGAAACTAAGTATAGTTCCATGCTATGATGCTTCTTGTCATTATTTGCTTATTAATTTTTTAGAGACTTGTTAGATTATTTCTCTGCTACAGTATTAAGCCTCTGATCTACATTTATGAGAAAAGGCCGTGGATTATTTTGCCCATGCACTCAAATGACCAATTCCTGAGACACGGGGTTTCAAAAAGAGAAAATGTCTATTGTTAGGCATGAAACAGGTGATAGGTTAGCCTATTAGCCCAAAAATCTGTCTCTCTAAACTGCACTGATTCTGATAGTTTTATACTAACTGAGGATGGACAGGTTTTAGAGTAATAGGCACAGTAGCTCTAGATGATGTAATTAGAGGTGATATAATTATAAAGCATGCACAAATTGACTACAGGCTTAGTCACAGAATATAGTAAAAAAAATAGCATCCTTAATATGATGATGTGTATCATTTTTAGTATTATAATGAAGTATAAGACACTTATAGGTTAAAGTCTAAGCTACTGCACATGTCAGGCTTATTCTGGTTAGATCCAGTGTTGGTTATCAAGATAACTTTTGAACTGGGGTGGGTTAGTTCTAGACTGACCCAAAACCCTTCATTAATAAACATTAGGGGCTGTGTTTAGCGATCATAAGACTCTAAAGTAAAAAACTAGGTAGAAATGAGGATCAGACAGAAGGTTTTCATAACCACAAGGGCACAAGATAAAGGCTCTACAGTAATAGCCTATATCAGAGATCTAGACAGCTGGACTACAAGTTCAGGATTTCAGTAATTCCCTCTGTCTACTCTAATATACCAGAAACCGAAAAAGGAATATCGACATAATGATTCAGTAATCATAATTATCCCTTAAATCCTAACTTCTAGGTTATAAATCCTTTCTTCCATGATAATTTTCTCTCAGTCTTGAAAGATATCCAGGCAGTGTATCTTCTAACTTCTTCATGGCTGAAAAAGGGGTGTTGACATTATGAGACAGAGGGATGAAAATGCTTATTGTTCCTGGAAAGTTCAGTATATCTGGCATAGGAAAAATATGGAGGATTTATGTCTCTGAAAAATAAACTGAATAAGTAAAACTTTTATAGAACCCAGGGTATATTTTAGAGTTTCCAGGAATATCATTGGTTGGGACTTGCCATACTCTTGCAATTTGCAACATCTGACTTACATTAGGGGAACCTTCAGAGTGATCGCTGGACTAGATTTCAAATTTCTTAGCCATTGAAACTCTGTTTCATTTTCCCCTTTGTGAATTGGTCAACCAATTCCACCATTCCAGGGCCAGGCTTATCCCTGAGAGTCATGCCCACATTGCCAAAGAGATTTATACCCCTGAAAGTCATGTCCCATGTAGTGATAGGTCAGAGTTTGACTTAGAGAAAGAGCGACCACATCTTGAACAACAAAAGAGTTTCTCTGGGAATGACTCTTAGGGCATTAATTATAAGTAGACTCAGCTATGCCATTACAGAAATAAGTTTCATGAGGGCAAGCCTCGAGATGGAGGAATTAGCTATTTAAATTGAGAGAACTTATTGCTTAAAAGAATATCAGGAATTCCCCAGATGGGGAAGTTTATTAGTTATACCATTTCTCCATTCCTTCAAGGGATTTTGCAAATACATTTTAATTTTTATTTTGTTGTCCCAAATAATTTGAAATTCATTAAGGTATGACATTAGCTTGTACAGAATAACAAGATGTTATTCCAATCTAAGTTTCATGTCAAATAAAGCTGAATGAGGTTTTTTGCATAAACTGACTAGACAGGTTAAATTGGACAATATACCACAGGTAATTTACATTTTGGACAACATAAACATCTCTTCTTTTGGTCTCACTTTTAAAGTTAAAGTTTTAAAATACAGACAATATTACTTTTTACCTTGTATTCTGATTTAGTCTTAACTAGATCAGTTTCAGTCACATCTTTAGTCAGGGTTTGATCTCTTTTTCAGTTTTTTTAATGGTTGCTGCATGGAGTAATCCTGACTTTCAGAACTGGAGAACTAAGTCTGAGTCTCAGTTGTCACACAGGTACTTAAAGTTCCAGGAAAAGAGCAAAGCATCTCAGAATTTAGAAATAACAGTTAAAGCTCAAGAGTATATGTGACTGCTATGAGAACTTACAGTCTAAGCCCTAATTTTCTTCTCAGCATTTTTTAATGAAGCTATTTTCAGAAAGAAAAATATTTGACAGTTGTCATATATTGACAATCCATAACAGAAGTTTTGTTCTGTTTCACCTTCACACATTTACCAGCCATGTTAATTAACAGATAAAATATTATTTATATGTTTGGCTTGCCTCTCTTTTAAAATGTCTCCTTGTTGCAGATGAATCTCTGACCTATTGCTGACCACATATACTTTTGGAGAAGCATTAGTCAAAGCAGTGCATTTGACAAGTAAATTTGGCTGTTTCTAGGATCTGTAACCTTTTTCTAAGAATAACTAAAATCATGACTAACAACATCATACAATTGTTTAACATCATACAGATTAGTATTAGAATATAACATGGATAGTGAGAACATTGTCAAGTCTTTTGGAACTTTTATATAATCTCCAAATACATGAATAAAGTTTTACACATACAAATTTAGCTAACATCAGATGAAAAATCCCCTTTAATCACTGTAAAACTTCCCAAACACCTCTTTATGCAATATGCATGCTTCCCACCCCCCCACCCCCCCGCCATGGGCAGGCACTGGGAATCGAACCTGGGTCTCCTGCATGGCAGATGAGAATTCTGCCACTATGCCACCATCGCACCATCCTCTTTATGCAATTTGTTAAACTATTTTAGGACCTTACTTTTACAAGGTGAAAGATCAATTCTTTGTAATAGTTTTTCCCTTAAAGTGAGAAGACTTGTCTTCTGAAATGAAGGCTAAGGCCAACCTAAACATTAAAAAGGATATTATTTTGATGTAAAATCTTCGTCTTCTAGACAGTATTTGGATAATTAAGAAGAACTTTAAAAAAAAACTTGTCATAAAAAACAGCTGTGGTAGTTAGATTCAGTTGTCAACTTGGCCAGGTGAAGGTACCTAGTTTTGTCGCTGCGGACATCAGCCAATGATACATGAACCTCATCTGTTGTTAATTACATCTGCAGTTGGCTAGGAGGAGTGCCTGCTGCAATGAATGACGCTTGACTTAATTGGCTGGTGCTTAAATGAGAGAGCGCAACGTAGCACAACCCAAGTATCTCAGCATACCTCATCTCAGCACTCGCAGCTCAGCCCAGGCCTTTGGAGATGTAGAAAGAAATCACCCTGGGGAAAGTTTGTTGGAACCCAGGGGCCTGGAGAGAAGGCCAGCAGAGACCATCCTGCGCCTTCCCACATAAGAAAGAACCTCAGTGGAAAGTTGGCTGCTTTCCCTCTGAAGAACTAACAAAATAAATCCGCTTTTATTAAAAGCCAATCCGTCTCTGGTGTGTTGCATTCTGGCAGCTAGCAAACTAGAACAGCAGCCTAACAATCTACATTGGTTTAATATTTTAACAGAGAGAAAACTAAGCATTAGCTTTCTATGAATACACAGTTTGACACAAACACCTTTAAAAATGTAAACAGGCCTACTAAATTTTTGGTCAGCTTTGACTATGACAGGTAGAATTCACTTTTCTAAGCCTTCTATAATTTTCTGTATCCATTCAGGGCTTGTAGTCAACCAAAAACAAAATTTACTTTAACTCTTTTACAACTTTCCATATTTATTCAAGGCTTGTATTCAGAAACAAGCAATGTTTCTTGTTTTTCTTGTATTTCTTCTGAATACAATGTTTTTAATTAGAAAACATGGTCATCTTAGTAGATAAAATAGTAAAAAGATATTATCCATCCCACCTACAGTTTCTGTTTGTCTAGACTTCATATAATCAGAAATTAATTTGATAACAAGCTCACAAAGTTCTTTGAACATGCATAGTTCCTTCCAATAACAGTATTCATGAAGGGGAGAAGAGTAAGAGATACTGCAATACCATGAAAAAAGGAAGAAATTTGTGTTTGGGTTTGGAACACAGTCAGGCATTTATATACTTTATACTCAAAACACACAAATATTTACTTTACAATATGTCTAAAACTTTTCAGTTCACACTTCAAAGATCAGAAAAGCTCAAGTTCAAAATATAATCAGTTTTCAATAATTAATGGATTTATATCCAGGAAAAAAATTCAAAATTTTCTCATCATTATTCCTAAGTGCTAAATAATATCAGGAATATATTAGTTCACAAAATCAAGTTATGGCTTGCAAAAACTAGCTCAGCGCTCTATTTATTTAAATGCCCCTTTCTTGTTTAAGGGTTTTAAAAGTGTCAGCTCTTTTATGGAATCTTCTTAGGTCATTCTTTATCAATCTTCTTTTTAAGTTTTCCAGAATTTTAATTTTATTATTACTACCATCTTATACTATGACCTGGTAGAAGTATATTATAACTAGAACATACATTCTTTGAAGCAAGAATTATGTCTTCCCTATTCATGATATCACTCACTAAGAAAACTATAGTGACTGACATTAACCAAGCCCCTACAAATTCACTTTTTCATGTACTGATGTAACAAATGGCAAAGTAACTAAAAAGCCAGATTCTTTGAAATCCAAGTAATTAAGGTTATAAAAAAGTCTCATTTGTGTTTCATACTAAGTTTAATTGATTTTTTTTTTTTTGCATGGACAGGCACCAAGAATCGAACCTGGATCTCTGCCATGTAGTCAGGAACTCTGCCTGCTGAGCCACCATGCCCCACCCTTAACTGATTTTTAAATAGGACACATTTGAAACATTGGCTTCAATGATATTCTCATTTTATTATTCAATTTAAAATTTATCATAAAATCCCTTCTACTAGAGGTTAAAACAGACTTAGCTTTTATAATATCTTAAAACTAAGAGCAACCTTAAAAGTATATTGATTAACAAGTTCTGGAAAATATACTGCCATTGTCTAATTTACCCCAAGCCTAAATCCAGAAAAACTTTTTCATAGTTCTCAATGAACTTTCATTTTGCTTATCAAAATTTGGTAATCAGATTTTATTCAGTTAATCCTGTCCCAAAATTATTTATATTAATATTGATCTTATTATCAATGATCTAGTTACTATTGCAAAGATATTATTGGAAAAATAATTTGAACAAACATGCCTTATTCAGTAGCATTTTCTATGCATACCATTTTTAACCTACAGGGCCAGTTGAAAGAATTCTATACTACATCTCTCCCATCTTTAGCACCCAGTCCTTGCACCGTGACTGCCTTAGGTGCTTAGGCCCTGGGATTGGGGATAGATGGGACAGAAAGAATAAAGCCAGGTGTGTTGAACTTGGATTTGAAAGTTTTAGGTGAGGGGCCAGGGATTTGAGAGATCCTATGCCCTTCTTCATTATTTCCAATTATTAGATCTATTCCACTTAAAGCTGACCCAAACAATTAAAAAAAGGTCTTTGCCTTTTCCTAGACTCAGCCCTCTAATAGCCCTCTGTTGCCTTAGGGAAATTCCAGGGACAGTTTCTTTCTAATGTCCATGTTTGTTTACAGTGATACAGGACTAAGGCTTTGAAACCTGTTGCCCGCAGGCATTTTTCTTCTGTGACTCCAGAAGTACTACTTTATATATACATATATAATGTGTGTGCATTTGTATATATATGCTTATTCATTTTTAAGCAATTCAAACAGAACTTTTTAAAATTATTTGTTAAATCACTATTATCATCTGGAGGTATGAAAATATGTATCGGAAGGCAGACAGACACAAAATAGAAGGTCACAAGAAACAGACACACAAAAATACATCTGAGAAGGGCAGAGTAATCATTGAATATATCATTATCTTACCCCGTTTCTGTGCTTTTGCAGAGCAATCATAGAACAATTCTCAGGCCATTTTTCCCCGTATCCTAAATCACATTGATGCCAAATCACATTACAGAAATAAATTTTCTTCTCATAGACTCATAACTAAAAATTTGCAATTGCCAATACAGCCCAACAGTTTCTATTTTAAAAGATTTTTCCCCCAATCAGTAACCAATTATGAACAGTTAAGCAATACAAATGTAGGAACATACCAACTAATAAATTTAAACAGATAATTAATCGTAACACATCAATTAATAACTAGACTGAACACAACCAACTAAAAATTAAACAGACATTAAATGCTTAACATGGAGTTTAACTATTAAACAAGCATCAAACACTTAGTATACCTAGATAACTTACCAACTAACAGTTAAACAGGTTTACTTAATTTCTTTTAATACCAGTTCATTGTTGAATTACTATTTTCCAGGAGTGTACTCAACAGACAAATACAGGTCAGGGCTTCCAACCTCATACAGTATGGTACCCAGAAAACAGAAAGGTGTGCAGGTTGGAGTAAAGGGAATCATTCTGGAAGTGAGATAAAACTTCAAAGACAGATCCAGGGGAACTTGAACAACGGCCATATTAATGCCAAGATCCACCTTTTCCTGATTACTTATTTACCCAGTTAGATGTCTGAACATAGAACTGGAAGTAGTTTTTCTTTCCTTGAAGCTTTTTTTTTTCTTTGCATGGGTAGTCACTGGGAACCTAACCCAGGTCTTCGGCATGGCAGGCGAGAACACTGCCACTGAGCCACTGTGGCCCTCCTTCTTTGAAGCTTTTTAAGGACTAAAAAGGGTTTAGAGTGTCAGCAGAAGAGAGCAAAACCTGATTACCAATTCTCTGGACTAAATACAGTCCTCTGGCCACAAAAGGATTGTTTACCATGTGTGCTGGTTTGAATCTGTGGTAGACCCCAAAAAACCATGTCCTATAATTCTCATTCAATATTGCTGGCTGGGAGTTTTTTGATTATTACCATAGAGATGTGACTAACCCAATTGCGGGTATTAAATTCTGATTAGAGGGAGATGTGACTACACCCATTCCAGGTTTGCCTTGATTAGTTTATTGGAATCTTTTAAAAGAGGAAACATTTTGGAGAGAGAGAGACAGCAGCAGAGACATGAGGACTGCAGAGCTCATGCAGCCAGAGATCTTTGGAGATGAAGAAGGAAAACAACCCTAGAGTTGCTTAATGAAACAAAAAGCCTGGAGAGACAGCTAGCAGATATTACCAACTTCACCACATACCTTTCCAGTTAAGAGAGAAGCCCTGAACCTCATTGGCCTTCTCAAATGGAGGCATTCTTCCCTGGATGCCTTAGATTGGGCATTTATATAGCCTTGCTTTAGTTTGCATGTTTTTTTATGGCTGTAGAACTATAAACTTGCAACTTAATAAATCCCCCCTTTTAAAAGCTGTTCCATTTCTGTTACATTGCATTCCACCATGCTTACCTGCTCTGCTGGGGCTCCAGAGCCTTGGACAGCAACTCTTCTGTTACCAGACAAAGGAGATGGATTTTTTTGCCCAATGTGCTCAAATGACCAACTCCTGAGACACTGGGGTTTCAAAGAGAGAAAAAGTTTATTGCTAGGCATGAAGCAGGAGATCAGATGGTCTATTAGCTCAAAAATCTGTCTCTACAAAGTACAGTAATTCTAATACTTTTGTAGTATCAAAAGATGGGCAGATTTTAGCGTAATGGTTCTAGATGCTGTAATTACAGGCAATCTAATTATTAATCATGTGCAGGTTGACTATTTGCTTTGTTACAGAATGTATTTAAGAAAATGGCAGCCTTAATATGATGTATGTGATAATTAGTATTATAATCAGGTGCAGGTCATTTACAGGTTAAAGTATAAGCTACAATGCCTGTCAGGTAGGCTCATTTTGGCTAAATCCATATTCAGTTATCAAGATAACTTTGGACATGGGGTGCGTTAGTTCTTGGCTGACCCCAAATACTTCATTAATAAATGTTACGGGCTATCTTTGGTGATCACAAGACTCTAAAATAAAACAACTGGATAAATGGGTACAAATGAATAATAGTCACAAAGTTTTTACAGTCAAAGGGCACAAGATAAAGCCTATACAATTACCAGAGATCAAAGCAGCTAGATTACACTTCAGAGGTTTCAGGTATTTCCTGCTGTCAATTTTAATATATCAAAAAGCAAAAAAGAATAATTATATAATGATTCAGTAATCATAATCATCCCTTAAATCCTAACATCTCAGTTACAGTTATATTCTTCAGGAGGTGAAGCTTTGGGTATTCTTACAATCACCCTGGGGTGACAGTGGTACTGGGGTTGGGGCTCACTTCACTTAATCTCTTTCCCCGAAAACATTCAACTGTTAAATTCCACCAATAGCTAGACAATTGCTCCATCACTTTTTATTTTTTTTGGAGGGGAGGGGTGGGGATGGGCAGGCACCGGGAAGCGAACCTGGGTCTCTGGCATGGAAGGCGATAACTCAGCCTGCTGAGCCACCGTGACCCACCTGCTCCATCACTTTTTTTAATAATACCCTGGGGTCATAAGCTGCTTTGCAGACTAACCATTATCAAATTGTGTTTCCTTATTATTGTAAAACTTGAAAAATTGTGCTTTCTTTCAGGAACTGTTTTTAGTTCTGAACCCAAGGGAATCCCTTCCATGTCTTAACCCCAGTTCTCTCCAGTAAACTAGCCAGCCTGCAGTGAAGGCTTTATATTCATTAAATCCATAAATTTCTTCCCAATGACCTTTTATGATAACCTCTATTATTCTCCAGAATTCTCTTAGACTTGAACTTCTCATGATTTGTTGCAAATGAAGTCAGATGCTTTGAGAAGAGATTAGAAACTATTTTCTACTCTTATTACCGAAGTCAAAATTTCAGAGCTAGTACTCAAGACAATGGTCAGCTTCTCTCTGGATAAAACCTCCATTCTAGGAGATGCAGGCTAGGTATAAGGGCATCAACTTGAGGTCCTCTCAGATTGCCTCTTTTGACCTGTAACCATTTCCTCACAATCCAGTGCAAGGACAATTAGGGCTCCAGGACAGTCAGTGCACTGCCCTCATAGTGGAGCATATGTAACAGGAGAGGAAGGTGGCTGAAATAAGAGGACCCATTTCTCAATTGCACTCACCTGGAACTTAGCCTCAGCAACAAGTAGCAGGGGCTGGGAGTGAAGGAGCATCGTGTTCTTGGCTAAAGCAGTCGGGAGTGGAGTCTCTGCCTCAACAACTTGGGAGAAGGGATGGAGCAGTCTTGGCGGAAACACCACAGACTCTTGCTTTTCTTACCAGATTTTCAAAGGTTTTCCTGAATAGCTATTTCTTCATTTGCTGTTTGCCCTTAGGACCATTACCAAAGGTTTTCAATTGTTGCCTATAATACTTCTCACCAGTTTCACTGAAAAATAGGTCAGTGGAGATTTTCACACAGTAATACCAGAAGTCAATCTCCTCCTATGTTTATCTTTTTACAAACAAGAGACACAGTGGTAAGGTATCTTCCAATTTATATGAATATATTTCCCATAGATCTTTTAGCATGAGGTACAGTATCGCTTGAAAAGTCCAATGAAATTTTCTTGGGACAGTGGCAACAAAGAATACACATTTTTGAGAGTAGACAATTAAGACTTCATCCTTACTAAAGTACATTAATCCTTTAAAAGATAGCCTAAAGAAATAAAGTGCTAGTGAATTTACTCAAAATAGAGGAGTATATATGATGAATTATTTGTAAAAACATGTTGAGGAGCCAGAAGGACAGGGGATAGAAGTGTTTTCTTAAGATGTATCTCAAATTTAGATTCTCTATACTAAGCTACATGTTTGCACATTTGTAATAAGCTAGCCATATTTTATCAAATGTAAGTGACTATGCAATTATTTATCTTCGTAAGACAGAAATGAGCCTGAATTAAATAAGATAGAGTGGACCCTGAATTAAGTATAAAAGCACTTGAGCTTTATTGCAAACTCTGTTGCTAACCACCCTTGTTAATTTGGGCAGGTATCTCATATTTAATTGCTTTCTTGTGTGTAAACTTAGATTAATTAAATCTGAATTACATGCCATACAGAGCCATCACAGGATTAAAAGTAATAATGTAAATATAGTATATAAATGCAAAGTGTGACATCCATGTTGTATTTAAGTAAAATCCAGACAAAGAGGAAATGAATCCCCATGCATTCCACATGTATTTATTGAGCAGCCATTATTCCAGGCAGGTAGGTTTTTTAACTGAGAAATAAGGATTTAAGGGATGATTTTGATTATGAATTGTTATATAGGTATTCCTTTCTACTTTCTGGTATATTGGACTAGACAGAGGGAAATACCTGAAATCTCTAAATTGCAATCCAGCTGCCTTGATCTCTGATAATTGTTATGTAGCCTTTCTCTTCTGACCCTGTGATTGTACATACCTTGTAACTAACCTTCCTTTGTACCCATTTATCCAATTTTTCAACTTTAGAGTCTTGTAATTACTAAAAACATTATTATTGAAGGATTTTTGTTCAGTCCAGAACTAACCCACACCAAGTCCAAACATATCTTGATAAACAAGACTGGATCTAACCAGTTGAGACTGCCTGACATGTGCAGTAGCTAAAATTTTAACCTACAAGTCATCTATATCTCATTATAATGCTAAAAATCATGCTCATCATCATATTATGGCCATAGTTTTCTTAAATACATTCTGTGACTAAGCATGTAATCAATGTGCACATGTTCAATAATCAAATCACCTTTAATTATATCATCTGGGGCCACTGTGCTCATTATCCTAAACCTTGCACATCTTTTTCTCTAAGAAAACTATCAAAATCACTGTAATTTGGAGAGAAAAATTTTGGGCAGATAGGCCATCTGACCTCCTGCTACATGTCTAATAGTAAATTTTTCTCACTTTGAAATCCAAGGGTCTTAGGAATTGGTCATTTAAGAGCATCAGGTAACCAATGCATTTTGTCCAGTAATGATTTGATGACTCAGATAGGATGGATACCTGACACCATGGAGACTCAGTACAGCCAGTAAGCTAGATAACCAAGTCTTTTGTGGCTGCTGAACTGAATTTATTCTAGAGACTTGGCAACTGGGGTTTCTCTGTTTGGCTGGCACTCCAGAGACTTTTGGCACCTTAAAAGAATGTCAAAGAGAGAAACCATCTCCAGTCCCACATCCAGATATCTGATTTGGTGTGGGGGTCAAAAAGGAATAAAAGTGGATTGAGGCTTAAATATGGCCTGGGTCACACTTCCAGAATGATCCCCTTTGTGCTACCCTCTACACCTTACTGTTTTTTAAGTACCATAGTGTATGGGATTTGAAGCCCGGACCTAAATTTGATTGTTGAGTAGTGTTTTAGCTTGTTTAAGCTGCCAGAATGCAATATAATGGAATGGCTTTTAAAGAGCAGAATTTACTAAGTTGCAACTTTACAGTTCTAAGGCCATGAAAATGTCCAAATTAAAGCACTAACAAGAGGTTAACTTCACTCAAGAAAAGCTGGTGCTTTCAGAACACCTCTGTCAGCTCAAAAGGCAAGTAGCTGGCATCTGCTGGAGTCTTTGGCTTCCAGACACCTCTGCTGGTGGGGAAGGCATGATACCTGCTAGCTTTCTCACTTGGATTTTTCAGTGGCTTCCTAGGGGTGTGTTCTCTTTCATCTCCTAAGGTCTCTGGCTGTATGAGGTCTATTGGTTCTGTGGCCTCTAAAACTTTTTCCAAAATAGTTTCCTCTTAAACGACTCCAATAAGCCATCCCACCTTGAATGGGTGGAGACACATCTCCATGGAAACCACCTAATTAAAAGGTCCCAGTAATACTAAATGAGGATTAAAGAACATGGCTTTTCTGGAGTACACAATGGTTTCCAAATGGCACAAGTATGCTCCTAAAAATGAGTATTCTAACAATTAATTGGTATTTAATGAAATTAAGTGGTCCTCTTTAGGTGCTCACTAGTGTGTAAACTGGGTGTAGCAAGACTTTAATACTTGCTTAATTGATAATCAGTGTGTTAGGCATTTAATCCCTGTTTAATTGTTAGTTGGTGTGTTCAGCCTAGTTATTAATTGGTGTGTTACTTAAATATAATAAGTGTTGTGTCTGTTTAAATTTGTTAGTTGGTATGGTCCTGCATTTGTATCAATCAAATGTTCCAAATTGGTTATTGATTACTGAAATTCTTTAAAAATGGAGACTTTGGGCTCTATTGAAAATTGAAAAGATTTTAGTCAGGAGTCTATAAAAAAGAGTTTATTTTTATAACATGTTCTGGCCTCAAAATGATTTGAAATGAAAATACTACTACTACAGTTAAAATTAAAGATATTACAGTTAAAGTCGTTCTGCATAAAGGTAAAAATGCAATGAAATAATATATTCAATCCTTTATTTATCCCTCTCAAATATATTTCTGTGTTTCTGTTTCTTGTGTAAGAAGCTTTCTATTTGTATCTGTTTTCCTATTAAATGTATATTCTTATATCCCCAGATAAGACAAAGTGGCAAAAATTCTTTAAAAAGCTCTGTTGGAACTGCTTAAGAAATAAATAAGCAGTTTTATATAAATTTGTACTTTTGAAGTAAAAAAAAAGAGTTAAGTAGAAAAAAGAGAAAAAAAGTCTCTTAGTGGCAAGATTCAAAGCCTTAGTTTTGTCATTACTGTAAACAAATCTGGACATTAGAGAGAAACCACCCCTAGACTTTCCCTAAGATGCAGAAAACTGCTGAAGGGCTGCCTCTGGAAAAAAACAAAAAGCCTTTTCCAAAGGCTGATCACAGCTTTAGTAAAATAAATCTAATAACTGGAAATAGTTGAAGAAAGGCATAGGAACTCCCATTATTCCACAGCCTTCATTTAAAACTTTCTGCAAGCTAGATTTCATAATTCCCCCAAACTCAACCAACTAAAGCAGTTCTGTGGGGAGGGCTAGGCAGAGAAAGATGAGATGAGAGAGGTGTGAATTCTTTTTATTTTACTGGGCCTGGAAATTAAAAATGGTAAGCATAAAGAATGTTACAGAATAGACTATGTTTGTTAGCAATTTTTTTCAATAATATCTTTGCAATGGTAGCTGTAGTAATCATTATTAATGTATAAATAGCCTTGGAATAGGTGAAATTTAATGAAAGCAATCTACCAAATTTCAGAATATAAAATGAAAAATCTTTGAGAAATATGGAAAAGTTTTCTTGAATTTAGACTTGGGACAAATAAAACAATTTCAGTATATTTTCTAGAGTGTGATAGTCAATATACTTTTAAAATTGTTTGTAATTGTAAGATATTATGAAAACAAAGAGATTTTTTTAACCTTCAATAAAAGGGATTTTATGATAAATTTTTAATTGAAACAATGAAATTTTATTCTGCTTTGGTTTGTTCTCCCTAAATTAATACAAGTTTACTGATAAAATAAGCTAATATTATAGATGCATGATCAAAATTCCTCTTAAAATAGTCTAATTAGATAGAAAAAGTTAAATAAACTAAACAATGTGCCTAGTAATAATAGCACTTCTATAAAATATAATAAAATTAAAAATATGTAATGCTTCAAACATATTTTATTTAAGAAATCAATTAAGTTTGGTAAGAAATATAAATGGATTTCTTATAACCTTGATTACCTGGATTTCAAAGAATCTGGCTTTGGTTATTTGACTATTTATTATCCAAGTATATGGGAAATTTGAAATTGTAGTGGCTTTGCTAATGTCACTCAGTATATTTGCATTAATAAATTCTGTTGTGAACAGATAAGATATAATTCTTAGTGTCAAAGAATTTATACATGTACTAGGGCAAAGTATAAGATAGCAGTAATAATGGAATAAAAATGTTGGAAGAATTTAAAAAGCAGATAGTTAAAGAAAGACCTAGGAAAACCTCATAGAAGAGATGACACTTATAAGACATTTAAATAAAAGAAAATAACATTTGAATAGAGCTCTGAAATAGTTTTTTGAAGCCATAACTTGATTTTTTGAACTAATATATTCCTGGTCTTATTTAGTATTTGGGAATAATATTGAGAAAAGTTTGAGTTTTTTCTGGTTACAAACTCTTTAAATATTGAAAAGCTGATTATATTTCAAACTGGTTAAAACTAAGGTAAATCAAACTGGAAATATTTCAAAGGTCAGATAAATATTCTTTTCTGACCTTGTTGGTAGTGCTGAATTGAACTGAGAGATTTTAGGCACATTGTAATTATTTGTGTGTTCTGAGTGTAAAATATATAGATTCCTGGCTGTGTTCCAAACTCAAGCATAAATTTCTTTGTTCTTTCAATATGTTGTAGTATTTCTATTTTGTCTCCCATTCATGAATACTGTTATTGGAAGGAAGTACGCCAGTTCAAAAAACTTAGTGAATTTATTATCAACTTTATTTCTGAATATGTGCAGTCTGGATAAATAAAAACTATAGGTGGAATTTATATGGAAAGTGGTAGAAAGATTGAGGAAATAAATTTTGTTTGTTATAGTTATCATTGACTACAAACCCTGAATAGATGCAGAAAGTTGTAGATAATAGGAGGAAGTAAATTTTGTTTGTTATAATCTTTGTTGACTACAAGCCCTGAATGGATACAGAAAGTGGTACAGAGTTGGAAGAAGTGCATTGAATGAACATAGAACTGTTGGGAAAAAAAAAGTGCATAAAAGTGAATTCTGGCTGTCATAGTCAGTGTTGACCAAAATTCAATGTCTATTTATCATATATTTCAGAAAAAGAAAGCTTTCGTGTCATCATATATTTATACAAAACTAAAATTTAGTGTTCTCTCTGCTAAAATAATGTGTCATTAGTCTGCTCTTAAAGTTTTAAAAAAGGTTTTCTTAATCATGTGAGCACTCTCTCTAGAAAGCAAAGATTTTACATGAGAATAATATCCTTCTTAAAGTTCATGTTGAGCTTATCCTTTATTTCAGAAGACAAGTCTTCTCACTGTTAAGGGAAAAACTGTTACAAATAATTTGTTCCTTCACCTTGTAAAAGTAAGGTGCTAAAATAGTTTAACCTATTGCAAAGGAGGTATTAGGGAAGTATTATAGTTGTTAAAAGAGAATTTCTATCCTGTTTCTGGTTAAATTTGTATAGGTAAACTAATAATATTAATATATTTAGAGACAGCATAAAATTCTTACAAATTTGACAATTTCTAACTGTCCAAACTGTATCCTGATAATAATCTGTATGATATTAAACAACTGTTTAGTGTTGTTAGTTATGGCTTTAGTTATTCCTAAAAAAAAAACTACAGTTCATGGAAATAGCCAATTTTACTTGTCAGATGCTCTGCTTTTCTCTAATACTTCTCTAAAAGTATATGTGGTTAGCTATAGGTCAGAGCTCCACTTGTAATTAGGAATGACTTTAAAAGAAATGCAGGACAAATTATAAATTATAGTTTACCTGTTAAGTAACATAACTTTGGTAAATGTGCAAAAGAACAGAACAAAACCTCTGCTGTAGCATGTTGGTGTGTTAATATAAAACAACTGCCTAATGCTTTTATTTCTGAAAGTTGCTTCATTTTAAATGCTTATAAAAATTTAGAGCTTTTATTATAAGCTCTAACTGTTATCTTTAACTTCTGGAATGCCTTACTTTTTGTATAACTTAGTAGTTCCCTGGAACTTTAAGTAGCTGTGTGACATCTGAGACTGAGTTTTGTTTTGTTTTTTTTCTAAGCTCTATGGAGGGGTCACATTTCATTCTTTTTCCATTTGAGTATCCTGCTATTGCAGTACCATTTGCTGAATTTTTTCTTTGTTTCTTTGTTTTTATTGGTTTGTTTGTTTGTTTGTTTGGGAAGTTCATGAACCAAGAAACAAACCTGGGTCCCCCACATGGCAGATGAGAATTCTACCACTGAACTACTTTAACACCCCCTGAGACTCATATTTTATTTTCCAGCTCTAAAAGTCAGCATAAGTCCATAGAGCATCTGTTAAAAAACAAATATGTGAAAAGATGAAACTCCAATTAAAGGTTTGATGAAATTGATCTGGTTAAAACTAAGGTAAATCAATATACAAATGAAAAAAATAACATTGTATATATTTTTAAAGCTTTAACTTTTGTGTGTGAGACAGAAATAAAAATGTTTATTTTGTCTGAAAATTAAATTTTCTGTAGCACACTATATAAATTTAATCTGCCTAGAAAGTTTATTTAAACAATCTAATTCAGCTTTATATGATATAGAATCTAGAATAAGAAATAAAATCAATATTTTCTGCAAGTTAATGTTATACCATGATACATTTCAGAGTATTCTGAGCATAAAATGAAAAAAGTAATTGCAAAGTTCGTTGAGGGACTGGGAAAATATAATTATTATACTTCCCCACCTGGGGAATTCTTGACATTTTCTTAAGCAAGAGAGGCTCCCAATATAAGCCATGGCCTCAATAGTGAGGCTTGTCCTTATGAAATTTACTTCTGTAATAGCAAATTGAATCTACTTATAATCAATGCCCAAGTGTCATTTCCAGAGTTTCTCTGCTGTTACTCATATATGGTCTCTCTCTAAGTCAAACTCTGACCTTCACCCTAATGTGGGACATAATTCCAGGGGTGTAAGCTTGATATTATGGGACATAACTGGCCCTGGCATCATGAGACATAATTCCCAAGATGAGCCAGGCCCTGGCATGATGGATTAGCTGATTAAAAGGGGGGAAAGAAATAGAATTTCAAAGGCTAAGAAATTTCAAATTTAGTTAAGAGATCACTCTGGAGGTTGCTATTATGCAAGTTTCAGCCAGATGTTGCAAACTGCCACAGTATGACACATCCTTATCAACAGTATTCCTGGAAACCCTGAAAGATGAAGGTTTACTTATTAAGTTGGTTTTTCAGAGACTTAAAACTTCCAGATTGTTCCAATGCGTGAGAGGCTCTGAAATCCATAAATACTTGACTCTCCAAGAGCAACAACCAGTTTTGTTTCCTTCTTCTGACCCTTCATGACAAGGCTCCTTTCCAGCCTTGAAGCAATTAAAAGAATCATTGCCCAAATACCCTTAAGATTGAGAGATAATAATAAAATGAGAGAGATGAATTGTAACCAAGAATTTAGGATTTAAGGGATGATTTTGATGACTGAATCATTATGTAGATATTCCTTTTTGTTTTCTGGTATATTGGGGAAGATGGAGGGAAATACCTGAAATCTCTAAATCCAATTGTCTTGATCTCTGATAATGGCTGCATAGTCTTTCTCTTCTGACCCTGTGATTGTACAACCCTTGTGATCAACCTTCATTTGTACCCATTCATCCAATTTTCATCTCCTCCTACAAGCCTAGTAATAAACTTTTTCTCTCATTGAAGTCCTGGTATTCAGTAATTGAGCATTTGAGCACATCAGGCAAAGGAATCCACCACCCCTGTCCAGTAACAGTTTCAGAAGTTAAAAAGCAAAATCCCACTGAAGCAGGATAAAATAGGACTCCTATAAGTTCCTGGTTTCCTATACAACTCCGAAAGCATTAACAGACAACTGCATGTCCCTTGTTTCTTATCTAGCTCCAAAGAGTTAATACAGAGCTGCAAACTTCAGCTACAAATTTCCTGGGACAAAAATTTCCCCTAAAGTGCAGAAACTTCCTTAAACCATTGAAACCTCCCTAAAGCATAAAAACTTGTGCGTTCTGGGCCCAAAGCAAATTCTTAGTTAATGATAGAAAATGTAATGTCATGAAGATTATTAAACATCTGCCCAAAGACAAATTCTGTCTCTTCTTAGAACAAAAAAGATACCTGGTGCCCAAAGGTCACCATGGGAACCTACACAAAAAAGACACCTGGTATTCAAAGGTTACTATGGAAACCTGCTACTAATAAGACTTCCTATACAGGGATAAACCCCACCCTTTCAGTGTTTGTCCCTCCCTTGGGCATATCCCTGTTAACCTCTTTAACATGTACTCTCTCCCTTTCTCTTTAATAAACGTTACTACTTATACCTACTGGACCTCTCATCTCTGTAGTCTTTTAGTGGCAGGAAGAAATATTTCCTTAGAAATACTTATCTGAATATCTTACTAATTTAGAGGTCCATAATTTACTTGGAACACTTTAATTAATATTGTTCTGCCAAAATAATGCATTGCCTCACTTTATACATAATTCTGCCTATAAATCTGAAATATCTATTAAGTATCAACAACTCTAAGAGCTGGCTCTGCACAAGCTGAATGATGGAGTCAACTTGAAGGAGCCCCTGCCCACCATGCCTGATGAGATGTCAAACAGCACCTCTAGTGGAGACTCTGACAAAATCATCCCAATGTCAAATGGCAGGTGGCATTTTACATTGAAGCAAATCTTTAATGAAAGGAAAGATGGAGAGAAACATGAAGATCATGCACACTTGCATAGACAGAACCAAAGGAAGAATACAACCAAGGAAACAGAGTGCAGTAATGATAAGCTCTGGGAATGTGAGTATGTAGCATAATGGAGGTAAATATTTCTTCAGTCAAAATATTGAGCTCTTACTATATGCCCATCACTCTGATGAACAGATGATTCAAGACGCACAGGGCTTGGGTTCTGCCGCAAGGTGTCTGCAAACAGCTAAGGAAAGGATACCACAGAAATATGTAAGTAACCAGGTAGAACAGTTTAATGTCTTGAGTGGGAAGAAACAAAGAAAAAAGTTAATTCCTTACAGGTGGACAGGAGTAACTATAAACATAAATGATATTTGTTCTGACTTATAAAAGTAGAGATATTCACTTGAGAGACATGATAACAGTATGCGTAGTTATGTGGGTAGGGGTTGGGCATAAAATTTTCCAAACAATGAAAATAAGCACTTTGAGAAAATGAGTACAAATACTTTCAAAAAGGTTAGAATCTAGGGAACACTTTAACTTTTGGGTTTATAAAACTCCATGAAAACATTTTTTATTATGCTGCTTTATAAAATATTGCAATCATTTTTCTGTAACAACTATTGTTTTATTTTTCTTCATCTTCAGGCCCAGAGAAAAGTGTATAATTTTTGTACAAGTATGACAAATAAGTGTTATTAAAGATCTTTTAAAAATATAAAAAATTCAAAATTTATAAATTTGTACATTTACAAATCTTCTACAGCTACTAATATCATTTAAGGAATTGTGGGAAGATAATCTCATCTAACAATGATATTGGAAATTATTTGAACTTGTCCAGATAGCTTTCTCCAATCTCAGGATATTTTGTGCTACACAAAGCTAAAATATTATACAAAACTATGATAGGTTAGCATTAGAAAAACATGAGCAGAATATAAATTCTGACACTAGGGACATCTTTTTTGTACTACAATCATAAAATACACACACACACACACACACATATACAGATGTAGTAAGTTATATTATCTGGAGAATAATATTGTATTGCTATTCTTTGGGCCACAATCACAAACTTTAGCATATGCTCCAGTAAAACTCAATTCTGTGCGTTTCTGAAATATATATAAATCTGGACAGGACCTGACTATCTCTAATAAGAAGAGAAACTACTCTTGTCCACTTAATGTCAAGCTGCTATTTTTATAGACAGCTGATTCCAGGAAGATTGAAGAGATTTAGCAGAACTGTGGGTCTTTCACTTAGTAAATAGGTAGGTGTTTAGTTTTGAATTAGCAGAATAAAGCTTGCCAAGCTTGCAAAATATCCTGCCATACAGGTTCTAGTGAATGGTTGTAAGGCTTCAGGCTATGGGTTTTATTTCTCCTCCCAATTTTTTTAAATGCAATCTTCCATCTGTAAGAAGTTGGATCTGAAATCAAAATTATTCCACACTCAAAATACGGCAGCCTACTGGAAAGTCATGCATTTCTCAATTCAGAAAAAATCCACCGAAGCCCACTTTCCAGTTCAAAATATATATTGCAGGATATGAGCAGGACAGGAAGGAACCATGAAAAATAAAAGGGACTCTGGAGGCTCATGCCCAAAGAAGTTTTCAATCACACTTTAAAATTAAGTGTCTTAAATCAGGATCTAATTTACAGTTGAAGATTTAATAACACCGTCATTGCATGTTAATTGAACAGCAATGGATCATTTACCAACCTGCTTAATGAGGTGTGACAACCATTGCATATAAAATATACCAACGTTATTATTGCATTGCCATTAAATCTCAATAAATCTGTTTGACTAATTATTGGTATTTAATTACTATAAAATCACAAACATAACTAAGCATACCTATTTATAGTTAATAAAATATGACTTTTACGGTAGAAATAATTAAAATCCCACGACCATATTCCTACATCTGTAAAACACTCATTGGCAAAACAGTGGTGGTCACAGCTCCACTAAATGAAGAACTGAAGAAGGAAGAATTTAATGCACACTGAATGAACTATCTTCACTATTAGTTTTAGCATCTTACCTTTATTCAGGGGCAAGATTCATCTTTAATTTAATTAATAAATATAATTTGAAGGGCATTCTCTCCATTATTCTTTTGACTGCGGTATCATAAATCCTATATTATCTCTCTTCTGCTCACACAATTTAGTTGCTAGTTATGTGGAACAGGAATTTCTTGGAAAGCAAGTTTGGAAAGCAGGAGAAAGAGTAAAGAACTGGGCGGCTTTGCAGATTGGAGTTTGAATGATGCCATGAAGAGCAGAGAGTGAGTCAAAAGAAGTGAGTACACTAGAGATTTCAAAGAAAAAGAGATTGAAAGAAGGATGAGGATGTGGGGAAATGAGTCTTGGTACAACAGAAAACCAAGTCATTGAGAATTTTTTTTTTTAATTTATTTTTGTAAATTTAAGGCTAAGCATTCATATTTGATTAGATGCAATGGGTCATTACTGAATATGCTTTTATTGAGCAAAGAGAGTTTAGATTTCCCATCAGAAGAAACTCTAAAGGAGAATAGAATCCATATTTTCCATCTATTTTTATATATTTTTAAGTTTTTGATTTTAAAATACTTTTAAACTTACAGTACAGTTACAGAAATAATAGAAAACCCCATCAAGAGAATTCCAACATACACCTCACTCAGAGGCCCAGATCCACAAATTTTAACATTTTGCCTCAGTTGCCATGTTATATTATTATATTTTTAAACACTTTAAAATAGATCTTTACATGCAAAGAAGTTGGTTAATCATACTTAAAGATTTGTGACATCCTTTCATCATCTTTCTACCCTGAGTCTCTAACAGGAAACTAGTATATAATCCATAGGAATTGTGTTCAATTGATTTATGCTGTCTGAATGAATAAACGCTGTGGTAAACAAAATTTTGAGGTAAATATCATGGCCTTTGACCCTCAGTGTTACACATATGATCATGTTAATTTATATGGCAAGTAGGAGAATATTCTGGTGAGCCTAATCTGATCATATGAATCCTTGAAAAGTAGGAATTTTTCACTGGCTGGGGCAAAGAGGAAGTCACAGAAGCTGAAGAGTAGGAAGGAATCAGTGCACTTTTGCTGGTAAAAAGACTATGTGGCCTCTAGGAACAGAGATCCGCCCATGGCTGGTGGCCAGGAAGGAGAAGGAACATCAGACCTAGAGCTGCAAGGAAGTGGATTTTGCAACAACCTGAAAGAGCTTGGAAGTGGATTCTTCTCCAGAGTCTTCTGACCAAAGCACAGTATGGCCAACACCTCTGTTTTAGCCTTATGAGACGCTAAGCAGAGAACGCCACTGAGATGACCCAATATTCTGACCTACAGAATAGTGAGATGAAAATGGGTGTGTTTTTTTAATATTGCTGAGTTTGTGGTAATTTGTTTCCCAGCAATAGAAGACAAATACTCATTGTTATTTGCCTTTTCTTTTAACCCCTACAGTAATGCCACGAGAAATATGTCATAGACAGTTTATGAATACTTCCTATAAATAAACAAGACAGATATTAATCTGTGCTTTGAAGAGCTGGAAATTTCACGGCGATAGAAATGAGTGTACTGATATTTGAAAGGTGTTAAATGTCAACTTAGTTATGTCCTTGCTTCAAGAGTTGTATTACCAGAGGCCAGTTTATCTTGCTACAGGCTGAATTACATCAATCCTTAAATGGGAGGTACTACATTCCTACCACGGAATGGAATTATCATCCATGAATTATCATCCATGGCATGCATCTGGCTGGAGAAACAAGCTAGAATAAACAATTAGGTAGTCATCAGAAATCAGATCAGATCTAGGCCACCAAAAGTAAGGGCACTAAATTGTAAAGACAACATGCACAGTGCAGCCCAAAGTAGGTGTTAAAAGATAAAGAGACTATAGGAAATAAATATATATTATATTTTAGAAATAGCCATCTGCAACTTCCCAAAGTATTTGAAACTCTCTTTTATCTACTTTCTCAGAGTCCCAAGAGGCAAGCATTGACTCCAACGTAGGTGAATTAAGACAGGCAGTTGGAATAAGAACAGTGAGGAGTTTTTGGGTAAAGGAAATAAAGCAGTTTCTAATAGAAATGAATGAAAGTGAGTACAGAAGAGGATTTATAGATAGGTGTTATTATAGAAAAGAATGATGGGGAGGGTAGATTCTAAGGTCTTAGGGTGGGCTTCTATTTGCTTTGAAGAGATATGTACCACCACCTCCCTCAGGGGTCAGGACAAATTGAGCCATCAGATATACTAAATTCTTGAAAAATTGTGTTGGAAGCTGTGACATCTCACTCAGACTTTTCAGCCAAGAGGGTTTGTACTTTATATAGAGCCTTGAAATGAAAGGAAACCCTGAACTGGGGAAATACTTCCCCGATCAAAATATAGCAGTATTATTTCCATACACACACACACACACACACACACACACACTCATACATACACAGCGTAGAAAAAATGCTAGTAAGGGTAGTACACTTTCATCATGTAAGATGCTTGCATTTTCTTTGGAATAAGATAAATATTTACTGTGTAACAGTGCTTGGCTTGATCAAGGAAAAGAGTCTTAATTATGATCAGTGGATAAAATTAACAGGATTTTGAGTTGTCATTCCCTATTTCACAGAATTAGAATCCGAACCTTTCCCAGGCAACTCCAGTAGTACTCTTGACTTAGAAAAGACCTCACTAACATCTGACTGAAGCAAATATGGTGTGCTGGTTAGCAACTGTCGTGTACCCCAGAAAAGCCATGTTTCTCAAACCTAATCATGGGGGACAGAACTATTGTTGGGTGGGACCTTTCAATTAGGTTGTTTCCACAGAGATATGATCTACTGAGTTGTGGTTGGGACCTTTTCATTAGGTGGTGTCCATGAAAATGTGAGCCACCTAATTCAAGGTGGGTCTTAATCCTTTTACTGGAGTCCTCTGCAAAAAAAAAAAAAAAAAGAAAACAGAGAGCAGAGAGATAAACCAACGCACAGACTATTGGAGATCCTAAGCTAAAAGATGAACCCCAAAGTTTGCTCTGGAGAAGTTAAGACAGGACCCAAAGTTGCTTCGAGAGAAAACCACTGGAATCAGAATCCAAAAGCAATGAAACGTGGAGCAAGGACAAGCAGATTCCGGCCATATGCCCTCCCAGCTGACAGAGTGTTCAAAATGCCAGCGGCCTTTCTTCAGAGGCAAGGTATCTTTCTCTGTATGCTTTAGTTTGGGCATGTTTACGGCCTTAGAAGTATACATTTGTTACTTAATAAATCCCTTTTGTGAAAGAGAAACTATTTCTGCTGTATTGCATTCTGGCAAATTGAAACAGATGGCTAAGAACAATCTATAAGAAGTACGCAAATATCAAGCATCCTTTCTCACATGAGATGAATTGATTTTCACAAATGACGATAATGGGGGCATCATGTCAGCTATACAGTGGAACCATTGCTTTAAAAAGGAATTTTGAGAGAATGAGAATTTCATTCGGTATGGTGTAATAAGTATGTGCTTTGAAGCATTACTCTGTCTCAATATTGGGAATGGCAGAGAACATTCCCAAATAGAAAACTAAAAAAATAAATAAAATGAAGGGAAGATTTACATTTACATGGACAAAAACAAGACAAACAAACAAAAAAACAAAGATGAATGGAGCTGCAGCGGGTAGCAGGTGTGAGTTCATCTTCTGAGGAGGGGCAGGAATGAAAATTGCTCTAAGGGGGTTGAAACAGGTACCAATAAGATATATAGAAACTTTGTGCAAAGTAGGCCAATTTTTCTCCTTAGGTATGAATTTCACAAGTGGGATGGGGATGGGGGATTCAGTCTTTTCAATTTGTACTTTTTCCTGAGTGTTTATAAGGGCTTTTGCTTATGTTCCAGGAACAAAATCTTAGAAAGATCAAAGCAGGCTTGGGTGGGTGGAAATGTCCTAAACAACAAACTTGGGGCTTACATTTACGTAGGACTAGAGGACTGGTTAGTGTGAAGATACATACACAACCTGCTGTAGAACCTGAGCAGAACTGGCTGCTGACTCTGGACAGGAATTTCAATATTTCCAACATCAGCACGGGGGCAGGAGCCTTCACCTGTCATTATAATAGCTCATTCTACACAGTGGGTCCCAGTGGTAAGATTCAATAGCCAAAAAAAATCACTGGACAAGGAGCAATAAGCCCAAAGAGAGAAAGAAAATTTAAAAATGGAAGCAGTACATTTTCTATAGAAATGAATAAAATATATTGGTAAACATAAGGAACATTGGTGCTAAAAATTAAGTAAAGGCTATTATTTGTGGTTTAAAATAAAGGCCAATTTAAAATTCAGGCCCAAAGTATCATGATGGATGGGAAGGATTGATAAATAGGTAATGCATGCTAAGGTCCTTGAAAGCTGAAAATTTAAGTGAAAATGATGTGAAAGCAATTTGCAGATATTCAACTAGAAGAGGAAAATAGCAGAGAAAATAGAAAATCTTATTGACTGAAGCACTGACCAAGTGCAGGATGGGAAAAATGGGGAAAAAAGTGAAACATAAGGTTCCTCATTTGTGATTGTATCTCAGGCCAACTAAGACACTGGCCAAGGAGAAATCTGCAAGAATTTTCATTTTAGTATTATTTGAAATTATAAAGCATTCACAAAAACCCAGAGTTGTCTACTAACTAAGAAATTAATAACTACGAGGAAATGTTTATGGAGTTCAGTTCTACTCATCAGTTGATATTAAGGAACTAGAGCTGCCGTATTAAATGTACAAAGTTGTGACACACTGTACAGTGAGAATAAGCAAGTTATGGAATAACTACAGAACATTTTTGTAATTTGTGAAAACATGCTAACAATATTGTTGATAGGTACATATGCACTTAAAGATTAAAGCAGAATAAATTAAAAATAGTTATATTTGTTCAGGAGTAGGCTTAGGGAATTGTACTCAGAGAGTTGCTCCTGTATTTATAAGATTTTATTTCTTAAAAAATAAAACAAACATGTTTGATGAAAATATAATATCATATTAAATCTTATTAACCTGGATAAAAGGTGAATGGTTGCTTGTCATTTTATTGTCTTTTGTTTTCTGTAAGACAAAAATATTTCATGATTAATGTAAAAAAGAATGACTAAAGGCATATTAGGGGATGGAAAGAAGGCTAACTCATGCCCCTTAGTGTGGGTTGACTAAATGATCACAGTTGCCATTTCTTACTCTCTGTCTTGGTTTGAACCAAACTTTAGCCAGGTTTCTCTGCTCCCCACCCCCATCTCTGAACTTTGGCTTGCCCCCAAATATGCACAGATATGAAGAACACCCTCCTTTAACAGCTCATTCAGAGATCTGGCTGATCTCATGGAGAAACTTCCCCTTCAGTCATGCTGCCCATGGACCCCTCACTTACCCAGTTGCCCCTTAAAAGTTCCTGCTAGCCCTACTTCCCTCTCCATATAAAATAAAAGCACTGTTAGTGTATTTTTTACTATGTGATGTTTTCACATCCTAAGACTGGAAAGTTCTCTCTTGTTGCATTAGTCTTTTTGAACAATGGCTCTTCTTATCTAGATCTGGATTTGTTTTTCTTTGACAGTTTTAAAGAAATGGAGTAATTGAATAAGATCACAAGCCCTGGCCCATGCATTTGACACTGCCTTAGCACACTTACGATTTAAATTATCATTGGGGTCAAGTTTGTGGAAGACAAGTTTAATCATTTTTTTAACTGTCTGACCTCAGTGGGTTACAAACATAAAAAAGTGTTTTTTTTTTTCTTCTTTTTCCCTCCAAGATAAGACGGCCATCCATCTTGGACTGTCAGGCAGCTAAAAATGCTTTTCAACTATTATAGATGGATTGACACCTGTTAATTCTTTTTATCACCCCCTCACCCTCACTCAAAGGAGTGCCATTTTGGATGACAAATTATGTAGTCTACCTACTTAATATATGCATATTTAGATCTCAGCAGACTAGAACCTCCACAATAATTTTGAATATAAAAATGTCCAGAAGTGTTCCAACCTCAAATCTAATGTAATTCTTACCTTATCCCCTGCCCTCAACTCTAGCTTGGGTGAAATTCTTTGTGAGAAGGGAAAGGTGCGCTTTCTCACTCATTTTCTCATTTGTTTCTTTTATGTTAGGGTGGGAGAGGAGGGGGAAAAGGACCAAATATCCCATACTAATCTGAAAGCTGTTGTAAACTGCTTTTGACTACAGTTACTTCTTGGGATGAGATTTATTAGGCATGGAGGTCCATTCTGCCTCATTTGTGGGGTCCTCATGCATTTTTCGTGGAATCGTAACTGAGCCCGGGCAGTACCTCACCAATACCCAGTTCCATGAAATGGAAATCTTTTGGCTAGAAATCTTTAAATGATTGTTCAGGAGCAGGCATAGCAGGGCAGTTTAATCACCCTGAATAAACTGTGAAGAGATATTCAGGTCCCCAAGTGTGTATCACACTGTATAATTTGAGAAATATTTCTCTGCCCTCATCTTCCAGTCCTCTTTTCTTATTCTTGGGCAATAGGAAATGTTGACTGGAGTATCCCATTAACAGCCATAATGGGAAAATAAAATAATTTCGGATTGAAAACTGATTAGATTATCAACTCAAAGTGATGAAAGCTGTCCAGAATTTCCTCTATAGCCTGTGACAGAAATTATCAATCAGTTGATACTATAACAAACATGAAAATTCTGACTCTATTCACTGACTCTACCAGAAGAAACAGACCTTGCAAAGCCTAAAGATGTGAATTCAAAAAGCTGTTCAAATGTTAAGTAAAATCAAGTTTTAACTTCCTTCTTTTTTTTTAATGCCTTCATGATTCTCCATTAGAAAAATAGGAAAGAGTTGGCTATTTCTTCAGTTTTCTCAGATAAAGACCTTTTGAGTATCTTACAATTGTATAGTTAGATTTTTGAACAGGAAAAGCCAATTTATTTCACTGGGTAAATGACTTGGCAATTTATGTAACTACTCTCTACCTGTCAGCAAGCAGTAATAAATCAACCTGGGACCATTGTCCATCTCTGCCCTGTTGTAATATAGTTATTTGGGGAATATCTTGGACACAGGTAATTGGAAGATTCTTAGCATTCTGTTCAGTAACTCTTCTTGGTGGTTTCCATTATGGACTAGACAGGCTTTACTAGAAGAGATTGAAATCTTGTGTAGTTTTTGTAGCAAAAATTGCTAACAAATCATTGTGTTAGAAAGTATAGATTCAGTACCGTACATTTAGAGAAAGTATATAATTACCCTAGCTAATGACTATTAAAATTCAGTAAATAAATTGATTGTAACTTTTTTGATAATTTTTGTCTGTTTTTAAACAAAAATGGTTTCTAGTGACTGGTCATAGTCATTATCTTTAATAAATTTATATAGAATGGTCATCTTGGTCCCTGGTCCAGATAAGTCCTGAAACCTAGTCCAGCCTCTCCAGAACATCAGATAGTTCCATGTCCCTACCCTATATTAGTGACAGAAGAAGTTGGAATAGGAAATAGGAAGAAGTTAGAATGGCCATAGCCCAAACACCCCTGAAGAGAGGGATGGAAGGGTCAAAGGTGATAGTTGGAATTATAATGTGAAGACAGGATTTAACCAATGAATTTGAATGCTGAATCATTGAATTGATATCTCTTTTACTCTCCAGTATCTTAGAGCAGCTAGAAGTAAAAACCTAAAATGATAGAATTGTAACCCATGTCAAACTCTGAAATATGTTCTACAACTAACTGTCATGTGGTGCTTTGTAATTTATTGCTTTTTTATATATATGTTATTTTTCACAAAAAAAGAAGGAAAAGAAGTTTATTGTGGTGATAAAAATATTCAAGCCTTCTAGCCTCCTATATTCTGGAGCAGCTAGAAGGAAAAATCTGAGAGGATCATATAGCAGCCTATGACAAACTCTGGGATCTATCCTATAACTACTTATTGAACAGTGCTTTGAAAACTATTGCTCGTTTATTTCTTCACTTTGTATATATGTTATACCATACAATAAAAAAGTTAAAAAAAAAAGAATGATCTTCTCTGATTTTAACAAAATATATGCAAATAATATGTATTTATACATTAATATAACATGTCAATATATTTATATTGCTCTTATATAGTATATGATACAGTTTTAAATATTTTTACAAATCAAAATGGCTTCATATATATTTTATATGAGAAACTTTCTTAAAGACTATTAATTAAATTAAAATTTGCAGCAAAAGTTAGTATATATACCAGAAAAGAATTTAAGCACAGTATATAGATATGACATCATATTTATTATATGATTGCTCAATAGATCAAATCCCCATCTTAAAAATGTTGCTTATTTAAGTATCCATTATAAAGATAAGCACTGTAATCAGATTCTCCAACTCTTTTAAAACAAAATTTGTTTTAATAAATGAAAATATTCTTTATATTATGAGTTATACACACACAGACAATGCACACATGTTTGATTGAGTTTTACCCTACATTCCCCACAGATAACTAAGTACATGCTATATATTTCTATAATCAAAGTAATATTTAAGCTAACCGCAAGAAGTACTACACATATGTTCTGTGACTCATGGCTACATCTGCATATTTACTATATAATGTAACTAAGCACAGAGATGAAGAAACCCTTGAATGTTCTGAAAAACTATTGGTAGAGCACATCTTAGTACTTGCTCCTTAAATTTAGATAAAATGCCTTATTTTAAGAAGTTTTACTTTGAGGACTTTCAAGGAAAAAATTATTTGCAGCAATGTACAACAGGGCACCTAGGCAGCACAATAAAGATAATAGAGAATAGGTGCAGATGTTCTGCATGAGAATGTGTTGCAGGCTGAGCATTTTCAATCTCCCCATTTGTTTGTGATAAGTAACTGGGAAATGTCCTTTCTGGACAGTTCTTTACAGGGTTGTAAACATAGAGAAGATGAAAGTAAATGGCTGGAATTCTTCATTTTCCCCAATTCCAGCCTGGACAATTGATATGCTAGACCTTTCTGCATTTTCCTCTGACTCTGCTGTTTAATAGGTGGAAGGTTATTATTCAACACCTGCTCTGCGCTGCTGCCGCAATACATACACTTAAGAATGCCTGGGTTTATTGTCATTTATTAATTACCTAATCAATGAACTCTGTAAATGGCAACCATAATTATCCCAGAAGGTCACTAAAATAAAGGAGAGTAAGGTCCCAGGGCGATGAAAACCAGGCTCACATCTATTAATGTGAAACTACATGACAAGATGCTATTTTTTATATCTACCTTGAATTTGAAATTAACAGCACCCTGAAAAGATTGTGTTGAAGAATGAATCCATAATAAAGGGATTTACTTCTTTCCCTTGGAGTTTTTCTTTGCTGCCAGTTGATTAATGGGATATGTATACCTTAAGGAGATATTGCTAGTCTTTGACTATCTTCTCTCTGGAATACATTTGGATCATGTTAACAACTTGCATTCTCTCAACAGTCTAAGAGTCAATCAAAATTTTTAGAAACCGTGTATTCTATATTCAAAAATTCAGGAAAGCAGAGTAAAAAAAGTGTATTGATGCATTTCTATTTGTAGGACTGAGATTTTAACACCCTCTTTTACTCTGCTTTCCTGACTTACTATATCTAGATCACTTAGTTTCCAAAACACTCAACTGACTCTTGAGTGTTGAAGAATACTAGATAGATAGATAGACAGAAAGATCTCTATCTACATATAGAAGCAGACACAGATAAAGACATAGATATAAATATATAATAGCTATAGAGAAATGGATGATAGCTAGTTAGTTAGATATTGTGCAAGTATACAGAGAAATCATTCATCCCCATCATCATTTGTTTGTATTGTTTGATTGTATTGTCTTTATTTATTTCTAATTGTTTTTTTTTATGTGTACGTTACATACAAAAACATGCAAAGAGTTAAGTGTACAATTCGGTAAGTTTTGTCAAATCTGTCACAATCATGAATGTGGGGTCAAACCAACCAAATCATAATATAGAAGTGCAGGATTCATTGCAGTAATAAGTCACTTGTGATTAATGAGCAACTGAAGTGTGGCTAGTGCAAATAGTGAACAACTTTTGGTGTACAGTATCTCAAATAAAATGTATGTTGTAACTAAACTTAATTTCAGCTTTTATTTTTAAATTTTTGTGTGACTAATAGAAATTTTCTTTTTTTTTTTTTTTTGCATGGGCAGGCACCAGGAAGCAAACCCGGGTCTCCAGCATGGCAGGCGAGAACTCTAACTGTTGAGCCACTGTGACCCGCCCCTAATAGAAATATTTTAATTAATATATAGCTTGAATTGTATCTCATAATACAGAATAAATATATGTGATTTTTAATAATACACAGTTTCCTTAGTCTTCTTTGCAGTGACTCACCCTCATCCTTAGTTCCTGACAAGCAGAAATCTAATTTCTGTCTTTTTTTTACTTTTCTAGAATCTCATATAAGCAGATCATACAGTATGCAGTCTTTGTATCTTTCTTCTTTTACTTTGCCTAGTGCTTTTGTGATATATTCATATTGATATATCAGTCACTTACCTTTTCCCCTTGCCCAGACTCTGTCACCCACTAATCTGCTTTTTAATTACCATATCTTTGCTTATTCTAGACATTCTATATAAATAGAATCATACACGTCTACTTTTATGTTTGATTTTCCTTTCCTTAGCATAATATTTTAAAGTTGCATCCATGTGATGGCATCTATCAGTAGTGTATTTCTTTTTATGGTTGAATAGTATTCTATTGCACGGATATAACACATTTGCTTCATACACAATTGATGGACATTTGGAATGTTTCACATTTTTGGCTATTATGTATAATGGTAACATGAGTATTCGTGTGCAAGTTTTTGGTTTTACTGCTCATGATTTTATAATTTATGGTGCAATTTTTGGGTCACATGATAACCCTATGTTTAACTTTTTGAGGGTCTGCCAAACTGTTATGCAAATCGGCTGTGCCACTTTACATTTCTACCAGCTATATCTCATCCAAATTCATTTTTTTCCAAGTTCATTTTTTGTGCTATGTGATTGTTCTGTTTATTTGCTTATCTTCTGTGTAGTTGTCCTATCTATTATTGAAAGTGAGGTATTGATTCATCAACTATTACTTTTAAATTGTCTATTACTCTCTTCAATTCTATCAGCTTTTCTCTTTCTGCATTTTGGGGCTCTGTTGTTAAGGCCTATTGGAGATTGGATTATGTACCCCACAAACGACACTTTCAAGTTTTAATCAATGTGAACCCATTTGTAACTAGAACCTTTGAGGGTGTTAATATTGGTTAAGGTCTGTCTAAAATGACTGAGGGCTGGCCTTAATACAATATGGCTGACATTCTTATGAGCAATGGAAGTTGGAGACAGATATATATGCCAGAAGCCAGAAGAAGCCAGAGTACGAGACAGATTGTCATGTGACAATGGCCAACAGGCAAGCCAAAGAAGCTCAAGGATTGCTGGCAAAATACCAGCAGAACGCTGCAGACTCTGTAGATAGCATAGCCTGCTGAGTGCTTGATTTTTGAACCTCTAACCTCCAAAAACATGAGAAAATGAATTCCTTTTGTTTAAGCAAGCAAGTTTTGTGAAAAACGAAGACTGTTTTTGTTCTAGTTTGCTAGCTGCTGGAATGCAATATACCAGAAATGGAATGGCTTTTAAAAAGGGGAATTTAATGAGTTGCTAGTTTACAGTTCTAAGGCTGAGAAAATGTCCCAATTAAATCAAGTCTATAGAAATGTCCAATCAAAGGCATCCAGGGAAAGATACCTTGGTTCAAGAAGGCTGATGAAGTTCAGGGTCTCTCTCTCAAGTGAGACGGCACATGGCGAACACAGTCAGGGCTTCTCTCTCGGCTCGAAGGGCACATGGTGAACATGGCATCATCTGCTAGCTTTCTCTCCTGGCTTCCTGTTTCATGAAGCTCCCCGGGAGGCATTTTCCTTCTTCATCTCCAAAGGTCGCTGGCTGGTGGACTCTCTGCTTTGTGGTGCTGCAGCATTCTCTGCTCTTTCTGAATCCCTCATTCTCCAAAATGTTTCCTCTTTTATAGGACTTCAGAAACTAATCAAGACCCACTCCAATGGGTGGAGACATGTCATCCCCTAATCCAGTTTAACAACCATTCTTAACTAAATTATATCAACCAGGGAGATGATCTCATTACAGTTTCAAACATACAGTATTGAATAGAGATTATTCTACCTTTATGAAATGGGATTTATATTAAAACATGGCTTTTCTTAGGGGGCATACTTCCTTCCAAACCAGCACAGTTTTACTTATATTTATAATTGTTATATTTTCTAGATGGGTCAACACTTTATCATCATAAAATGTCCTTTGTCTTTACTAGTAATTTTTCTCCTAAAGCCTTGTCTGATGTTAGCTACTTCAATTTTCCTTTAGTTATTAATTGCATGATAAGTCATTTTCTAACCTTTTACTTTCAACTTATTAGTGTCTCTAAATTTAAAGCATGTCAATCATAGGCAACATATGTTTGGATCATGATTTTTTAATTTATTCTGCCAATCTTTGCCTTTGATTGGAAAGTTTAATCCATTTAAAATTATCATACGTACTGATAAAATAGGATTTGTAAATGCCATTTTACTATCTGTATTCTGTATGCATTATGTTCTTTTGTTCTACTATCCCTCCCTTACTACCATCATTTGTGTTAGATATTTTGTAGTGTACAATTTAATTCCTTTACTGTTTCATTAATATATATACACACACATATATTCTTAGTTTTATTTCTAGTAGTTGCACTGGGGATTCTACTTTAACATCTTAATTTATAACCATCCAGTTCTGATTGATACCAACTTAAGTGCAATTGCATACAAAAATCTTGCTCCTCTATAGATCTTTTCCCTCTCTCCTCCTTTATTATATTATTTTCCTAAAAAATATATCTGTATCAGTGTCATGGTCAGATTCATGTGTCTACTTGTCCAAGTGGTGGTACCTGTTTGTCTGGTTCGGCAAGTCCTGGCCCATCAGTTGTAATGAGGACGTTTCATAGAATTAAATCACGATCACGTCAGTGGCATCCACAGGTGATTCTATTTGTAATCAGAAAGGGGAGTGTCTTCTGCAATGAGTGATGCTTAATCTGATCACTAGAAGCCTTTTAAGGAGGATTCAGAAGAGACAGGCTCTTCCTGTTTTGGCTGGTGAGCCTCTACTGTGGAGTTTGTCCAGAACTTCCATCGGAATCGTCAGCTTCACAGCTTGCCCTATGGATTTTGGACTCTGCGTTCCCACGGTCACGTGAGACACTTTTATAGATTTTATATTTGTGAGTGTTCATTGTTGATTCTGTTTCTCTAGAGAACCCTAACTAATACAATTAGTCATATACCCATCCATACCTATTTATAATTACTGATTTTGAAGTTGTTTTTTAAAGTAGATTGTAGAAAAAAGGCTATAAATAATACATCTATACAATATTTTATATTTACTTATGTGGTTATCTTTACTTGTGCTCTTTATTTTTTCACATGGATTTGTTTGCGTTATTTTCTAGTATACTTTAGCATAGCCTGGATGAGCCTTTTATTATTTCTTCTTTGTTGGTAATAAATTCTCTCAATTTTGTTTATCTTGGAATGCCTTAATTTCTCCTTTACTTCTGAAAGTTGCTTTTGATGATTATAGAGCTCTTTTTTTTTTTTTTTTCCTGCACTTTGTGTCACCCCAGTGCCTACTGGACTCCATAGTTTCTGGTAAGAAATGAGCTGCTAATCTTGCTGAGGATCTCTTGTACATGATAAGTTACTTCTTTCTTTCTGCTTTCAAAATTTTCTCTTTGATATTGGCTTTTGACTATAGTGTGTCTAGGCATGGATCTTTTTTATTTATCCTTCTTGGAGTTCATAGAGTTTCTTGGATGTGTAGATAAATATTTTTCACCAAATTTGGAGAGGTATCAGTTATTATTTCTCCAAATATTCTTCCTGCTTCGTTCTGTCTCTTCTCTACTTCTGGCATTCCCATTATGTGTATATTAGTGCATCTGATGGCATTTTACAGGTGTTTGAGGCTTTGTTTATATATCTTCATTCTATGAATATATTTAAAATAGTTGATTTAAAGCCATTATCGAGTAAGTTTAGACTTCCTCCATGAGAGTTACTACTGATAGATTGGTAGCTTCTGTTCCTTGCTATAGGCCATACATTTTTGCTTCTTTTCATCTCTCTTAAATATTTTTGCTGAAAATGAGCATTTTAAATAATATAATAGGGCAACTCTGGGAAATATATTCCCACTGTGTTTGCTCTTATGATTATTTATTGTTGTTTTGCTGTTGATTTTTTATGTGACTTTCCTGAAATGATTTTTTATAGTCTATATTCTTTTACATGTACTACCACTGAAACCTCTGTTTTCTTAGCTAAGCTGACAGTTATTTGGACAGAAATTTCCCTAAATGCTTTGTCAATGAGCCTCCTCACTTTGGCTTAGGGACTCTGTATACAGGTCGCATTATACTTTGAACACTCAGGCAGCCAATTTGAAACTCTGCTTTATCCTTCATATTTTCATTGTGCAGAGTCTCAAGGTCAGCAAGAGTAAAAATCTATGGCCTTCTACAGTTTCCTATATATAAACACATGGCCTACTAAGTTCCCCAGAATATTTCAGATCATTTGAAAGCACTCTATAGATACTTCATTCCCAAAGCATTTAGGATATTTGGCTATCTTCTTGTTTATAGCAACTATTATCATTGCCTCAGGTATCTGCAAAATTAAGCAATTTCCACTATCTTGTTTATTTGTTTTCTCACAAATTACCTGGGAAAAAGTTTATTTGCACTGAGTATAGTCTGAATCAATTAAAATACAGGCAAATGTTGTGAATGAAAGTTCCCAGGGATTTACCAAAGTCATAAGATGACAACTCTCTGAGAATAGTGTTTTAGAACAGCTCCAAATCACTTTTTCTCCTCCAGTGGCTGATAAGATTTTAATTGTCACTGAATGTGGAGGGTTATTGGCTTTCCAGACTATTGCAGAACTTAGGAGAAGAGGATGGGAGAACTTAGTAAAAGAGAAGTTAAAGTGACACAAAGGTCACCATTATTATTGAGATTAAACTTTTATTTTCTTTCAATTTTAACATGGATAACAATCCTAATATAACAAATATGTTCAAAAGATTTGCTTTTCAACATTATAGAAAATTTAACAGTAAAAATTTTTTAAATAGATCCATTTTATAAAACACAAAGATGGCATGTAACTAATACAAAATACACAAAAAAAATGAGATTGTTTTTACATGTTATCTTGGTGGAGTTGTATTTCTGTGTAATACTCACCTATCAATGCATATTGGACAGTATTATCACTATAAATATTTAAATGGTTTCTGCTTTATAAAACAAAATGAACATTTACAAATGTCCACTATTATGGACATTTCTTATTTAGCAACTACCTGACCAAAATGAAAGTGTACATTTTAGAAGGGAAGCAAATTCACATACTAATGTAAATGTCTGCAGCTATCTCATTATCTGTTTTCCCTGACAATTTCCTGCAGCTACTTGTAAACTCTGCTGTTGAAGTATGAACGCATTTTGGTTCTTCTTTCTTCTCATGGTGTACTTCATCTATAGATTTTTACCATGCTTTAAGTATTTATTGGAAAAAAAAATCAATAACATAGGAAGCTGATTTCACAATTTTAGCAATATAGAGTACTGTAGAAAGTTGTTCTGCACACCAAAATAATTTGAGGCTCTTAAATTTGTGTTTTTTTCCAAAATTTCTCCATTTAAATCACAAAAGAAGCTTAAGCACAAGGCTTAATGCTATTCATTCAGGCAACACTTAAAAAATACTTGTTGAACCGAATATTCTGTTTCAGTCTGCCAAAACTGCCAGAATGCAACACACCAGAGATGGATCAGCTTTTAAGAAGGGGATTTATTTAGTTAAAAATTTACAGTTCTTCAGAGGAAAGCAGCTAACTTTCATTGGAGATTCTCTATTACGTGGAAGGCACACAGCAATGTCTGCTGATCTTCTCTCCTGGCCCTGGGTTCCAATGTCTTTCCCTGGGGCAATTCTTTCCTGCATCTCCAAACATCTGGGCTGAGCTGTGAATGCTGAGATGAGGTATGCTGAGCTACCTGGGCCATGCTGTGTTGAGTTCTCTCTTTTAAGTCTCCAGCTAATTAAACAGCGCTCATTGTGGAAGGCACTCCCCTTAACTGACTGCAAATGCAATCAGCCATAGATGAGTTTCACATGCTGATAATTCAAGTCCACAGCAACAGAACTAGGCACCATCATGTGACCAGGTTGACATATGAACCTAACTACCACATGTCCACCCCTCGTCAACTTGGCAACTATCATCAGTCCCACATACAGTGCAGCAAATCCTTCCATATATAAAATATATTCATTTCATCATAAAATCACCAAAGTATTAAATAATCTCAGCAAAAAATGCAAATATAATACAAAGTGAAAACAAATACAAAATTTCAACCAAGTCAGATACAGGCATGGTCTGTTCTAAGGCAAAAAATTTTCCTCTGGCTCTGGACCTATGAAACTCAGAAGGGGATTTATTTAGTTGTCTGCTGCCAACAGACAAAGGAGGGACAGTCATAGGGTATATGTTTCCATTTCCATAGGGAGAAATTGGGAAGAACACAGGGGTCGCCAGACCCAAACAGTACTGAAAACCTGCAGGGCAAGCACCATTAGATTTCAAAATTCTGAGAGTTATTTATCCTCTGGACTTTAAAAAACAGCAGCCCCACCCTTTCCAAGGGCCTATGCAGTGGTTTTGGTCTCTCCAAACACTGGGTGGTTGCAATCTTGGGGGACATTGGGGAAACCACATTTTTTCAGCTCCACCCTCTCCATGCTTCAGGATAGCCCTTGGGATCTTTACCATCTCTAGGGCACAGGCTCAAACCTCCATAACAATGAGGTGGTAGCCAGGCTCCCCCCAATCCCTATTTATGCGCTCCACCCTCTCCCATGCCTGGGGTGGCACAACTGTTGCTGAGTAGGCCAGCCCTCTGCTCCGGCAAACTCACCCTCTCCACATGTATGGTGCATCTGCTCTCCTGATTTGAGGTTTCTTGGTTTCAGACTCTAGCTTCCAAGGTTTTTACTCTACAAGCTCCAGTTTGACCCTTTTCTGTCCTTTTTTGTCCAGACTGGCAGTGATTTTGTTTATACCAACATTTATACCAACAGTCTCTTCAAAGCACTCGAGGCCTTCTCCATCAAGCTCCTCACAGTTCCTCCAAAAATTTCCCCTTATGCATTCAAAAAAAAAAAAAAATTCCAATATATCTGGTATTTGCAAACTGCAGTAGCACCCTGGTCCTGGTACAAAGCTGTGTTAGTCAGGGTTCTCTAAAGAAACAGAACCAACAGGAGAGATTTGTAAATTTGAGATTTATAAAGGTGTCTCGGGCAACCATGGGAATGGAAGAGTCCAAAATCCACAGGGCAGGCTGTGAAGTTGGTGGCTCCAATTAAGGGTCTTGATGACCTTCACAGGAGAGGCTTGCTGGCCAAAAGAAGCACTGAAAGACTCTCTTCTTTCTTAAAAACCTTCAGCTGGCTGGTTTATCTCATTGTGGGAGACACACTTCAGTTGATCGCAGATGTCATCAGCCATAGATGAGATCAATTGACTGATGATTTAATTAACCAGCCATGAAATATCTTTGCAGCAACAGTCAGGCCAGTGCTTGCCTGACCAGACAACTGGGCATAATCATTTGGCCAAGTTGACACCAGGGCGTAACCATCACAGAATGGTATGTAAAGAAATAGACTGAGGTTAAGAGACAGGAGTTTTATTCCAATTCCAGTTCTAGGTAGAAAGGGTAGAAATGGTAACTTGAAAATATTACATGCATTTTCTATGCCTTTGCTTATCTCTAATATGAAAGAGCTGGCCTGAGTTACTTCTAAGTTGATTTTATCTTTCTAGGGATTCAAGAGTCTGCAACCTTAATACGTCTAAACATATTTGTACCTCTAGAAGTGTCCCTTTATATAGACCTCATATTTTCCATATGTATCCACTATCTCTCTTGTTATAACCACACCTACAATGAATACTTCCTTAAAAATTTTAAGAAGTCTTTGAAGTTTATGTTTGTTTATTTTTTAATCCTCTGCTTTCTTCTTTGCCTTTCTATCTTCTGAGTTGATTTCTGCTTCCAGGATCACTATTGTCCACACCGGTGTGCCAATGTCATTGTCTGTTTAAACTTGAAGTGATTGTTGATGCATCTCTTAGCTGCCACCTCCAGGTCTCCAGAGTCAGCTGCTCTCAATGATACATTGAGATTTTAGTGAGGTATTTCATTTTTTACTTCTTATGTTTGCTGAAATACCTTCCCATAGGACCTGTAAATAACCTTTAAGAGGGTTGGAAGACAACCTGATTGACAGAATTGTTCCTAGAATCACTCTCAAAATCATCTTCTACTTCATCTTCTTTCTATCAAATGGGTATTTGTTTTTATCAAATTATGTTTCCTAAGAGTATCCTTTATTACTTAAGTGACCATGCAGGTTTTCCTTCAATAGTTTCCCAGGCATGCTGATGTAGTTATACCCTAAGATGAGCATAGTTCATACTCAAGTCAGAGGTCTTGTTAAGGATATATTTAAAGCAGACTGGGACTTTTCACTTGGTGAAGTTTAACTCCTAATCATTTTTCACTGTTCTATATATCTAAAATGTATATAGATTTGAGAAGATGAGAGAGAACATAATCAGCAACAACTGAACTATTTTCATTCCAAGTCATTTTAGTGTACAGCTTTTCAACTGCAGAAGCTTATACATAATGTGAGTTTTACCAACTTCCAAGATAGGCATTCTCAGAGGAATGAGAAGAGGTATTATCTAGTGTTTTGTCATTCATAGTGATAGTCTTGATCGAAATTACAAAATAACTAGCATGGCATGAAAATGTAAATGACCACAACCTGCCCTGTTACATGCAAATCCATATTATAAGCACTAAATACTAATAAAATGGTTGTTTTAATAATGATAATGATTATTTTCAGTTGCTGAAATAGAAACCCCTAACCAAGAGTGGTAAGTGTACCATGGACTATTCACAGGTAAATAACTTATTTTGATTAATGTATTGAAGTTTTCTTGTATGTTTAAATCAAGGGTATATAATGACAACATCTGGGAATATATGGAATTGAGCTATTTACAAATATTTTTAGCATCCCAATTATTTTTCAGTTTGTTTATTGATTTTTCCACCTAATCTCTATACCCCATTTCTCTTTGTTATATTCTTTTGAATACTCAGTTTGTAGGATTTTCACGTTAGTATTTAAGTCCCAGTGGACTAGACTCAAATATTCTTAACTTCAAATTAGGAAATGTTCAAAAATCTTCAACAAAATATCATCATTACACATTATGTTGTCAGGAAAAATCTGAAAAAGTAAGGAAAAAGGAACAAAGATTTAAGCTTGGAATTTAACACTATGAGACATAAAAGATATTATGTTAGCTGCAAGGGAAACTTAAAAGACATAGTATTCTCTCTTCTTAAGAATTGTCTATACGATAAACTTTAAAAGATACTTTCTGGATAATTAATATCTGCTTAAATAAGTAAAGGTTAATAGTACAGAATCCACCTCCCTTTATATGAAGTCTATTTCCCTCTTCAAAAAACAGGGAATTAACTTTTGTACTCTCCCATCCTTTGAGTGTCTTACTGTCAACAACATTTCCAAATCCTTTGTAGAGAAAGAAACGTGGCAATAGGACTTCTTTGTGATATTTAGTAAGTGGCAGAGGCATTTTGAATGCTATATGGAGAAAGCATATGTTAGGATGCCATTCCTTTAAATTTAAGTTTTCAGAGGAAGTCTCTGTCATGGAAACACCAATGGCACAAATGATTTTTTGTTAAACAACTCACTACGGAAAAAGAAGAAAAGTTTAGATATACTGCCTTAAAAGTTTTTATAAATACTCAAATAATTCAGAGTATAAAAAATACATGTTTTGGTAAAGGATAGTGGTCCTAATTCATCCTTTTTGCCTACCGATATTGATTAAATTACCTTAAAAGCAAAAATAAAAAAGGAGGTAGTGAGTCAGTACTACATACCTACATGTGTATTAAGACTTACGTTCAAGTAAAGTCAAATGGAAACATTTTCAAAGGCAATTTCAAGTAGATTAAAATGGACAAATTTGCTGGATTGGTGTTCAAAAATTGTCTGAGTTATGTTAAAAAGTACTTTGGGTCTTTTAAAATCTAAGACATATTTATCCCTTGAGCACGTTTGTCTTTGTCAGTATTTTTGAAGGTAATTTAATCTTCTAATTTTTCATTTATTTACACCAAAGTCATTAAAATATTTTGTAAAATCTATCTGAATTTCCAAAAAACCTTTTAAGGGTTTTACACAGAAGCTTTATTCAAGCCACTTTTCTAAAAGCAGGATTTTGTGTTTTTTGCCAAGCCCCAAGTGACCTTGAACATGACAAATCCCACTTTTACTTGGAAGAATCCAGCTCGCATTAGTTTTAATTCGGTTTTAAATTTGGTAAAATATTTTCTCCAGCCCTCAAAATGTTGTGAGTTGATACAGATGAAAGATATGGGTAGTTTCAGCCATGTTAAGTGATCCATTATTGTAAAGTTAGCAGTCAGCAGTTATCATCATTTTTAAAGAGTCAGTGACCTACACACATGTGTTTGAAATCAATATGATACCAAGCAATCAGGGCCCTTTCCTGCCAATCTGCATATCTAACTGTAAGACTTACTGTCACTTAGTAAGAAACAGTGTATATTTAGTTATACGGAACATAGGATACTAGTCTAACAAGCTAAGAACAAGGTTTTGTATTTATTTATTTTTTGTTTAGTTTACTATATTTGTTTAGTTTTCTATATTTAAGGCATATCTCAAGTACAACATTTATTTTTTTTTAACATTTAAATGTAACCTTCCTTGTCTTTTTCAGAATTTTCTTCAAGGGACTTCTATTATAATTGCATTCAGTAATAGTTACTGTCAGAACAGAGTTTTCCATTACTTCTCTCTCTCTCACATAGCGTTGTTTTGGATTTCCCATAAACAGTGTGAATTCTTGGAAAACAGGCATTTTTACTTTTCACCTGTACCTAATACCATGCCTCATATATAACTGATTATTTGAATTATAGTATATTTCAATTTATTTCAATAGCCAAGCTGCTACCATTTTTTCTTATGATTGGAAATCACAGTCCTGGTCATATAAAGAGTGTTCAAAGTTTTCTCCTGGCCTTTCAGAAGCAACAAACTAGTTGAGTTGACATAAATAGTTTGCTTGAATCTACAGAGGGGCAGTATTTTTCTTACACCCTTGCAGTTTCCCTAGAATCCCAAGGTTCTAGAACTGGTGAGCATCCACCTATGTCACTTTGACCACATCACTTAATCTATAGTGAGCTTTAGATTCTTCAACTCTAAAATGAAAAGATTAGTCTTCAAACCTTCCTACTGAGAGCCCCAGGAAAAAGTCTAAGTTCACTTTGGCTTGAACAATTCCACCCTTCACTCGAAATGTTGCAATTCCTCATAAGCATGCATTTAGGGGACAAAATGCATTTCAAAGCTAAAAACCCATTTACAAATGACTGAAATGATTTTCAAATGTCCTTTCTGAGGAGATCAGTGAGTCTAGGTTTTTGTTTTTAACCCCAGGAAATCTACCTCTAGCCCTCCCCCATGATTTTGGTTTCTGCTGTCCTTCTGTCAGGTCCCAGCTCAAGGAGGGGGGTCCCTCTGGTCTGATAACAATTGAAAGAAGGCACAGAGAGCCGCTGGTAGAGTGGTCAGCATTTAACGATTCTCTCTGCTCTGATGCTTACAGAGCAGTAGTTCCTTATATACTAAATCACATAAAAGTGCCATTTTGCCCACAAGCAACATCATTTGTAGGATATATGATTGGATACATGTGTGCTACATCACTGGTTACATAACAAGTGCTGAATCATGGTTACATAAGTCATGCTGTATCATGCTGCCCTAGAACTTCAGACCCGGAAGCACTTATGGTGGGAATCTTAACAGGCTGTTCACAATGAGCCATTTTTCGGGCTACCCACCTTCCAAACCTCCAACAGTCTCTTTAAATCATCCTTGAATTTTGTATGCCAGAACCAAGAGGAAAAAAAGATCACATAAGCCCCACAATAAAATGTCTTTTATTCTCTTTTCAAAAATGGATTAAATCAATTACTTTTTCCTTAACAGCTTTTTCAAAATCGACTTTAAATATTTAGTGCTTTATTGATAAACTCACTTAATTAGGCTTTCTTTCTGCCCAATGAGGAATTTACCACTCTCTATTTACTTCACTGAACCACTTTTCTCCCCATTAGAACAGCTAGTGATGAAGTAATGAATCTTCAGTTAAGAGGAGAAAAGTTTCCCACAATTATTTTTCCATTATGAACTTCCATTGGCTGTAATGGTATGGGGCTGCATTTGGCTCACAAAAAAACATTTGTATTTCTCACTGTTTAAATGGACTTTAAAAATTTTTTTAAAAATCTAAAAAAAAATTAAATTAGTCCATACTTCATAAACTTATAATCAGCACAAAAGAAACAAGAGTAAGTGCTTTGCATCACTGTGTGACTAAACACTTATTCTGTAACACAGACTTCTTCCCCAACTGAAAAATGCATGACATTTTCCAAGGCTGTCATAGTATATGTTCATCACTACTGATGAAGACAAATGTTGTAAAGGTAAAGTAGAAATCTTTTTAGATTTTATTTTCTTTTAAGCAGAACCTGCCACATGAATGATAGAAACAATAATGGGTTATACACACAGGCACACACACACACACACACACACACACATAAATCTGTCGGTGTTATTCTTTTTTCTACAAACTAAGTATGTAGCAGTAAAATCAGTGATACTAAGCAGGGGTAATATTAATAGGACTGGCAATTATATCACAATAAATTGCATTTATAACCTTGAAAATTGCTTTTTATTAAACCTGATGAACATCAATATGACAATATGTTTGAAGGAATAACAAATTCAGCCAAGGGTGTTAGGAATGGAGAGTGACTGAAAGAGAATCTGACTAAAAAGGTGCATTGATCTAAAAACATGCATGAGATAAGATGTTAGCTGAAATTTTAGGTCTATAATGAATAAGGTGCATCCAGTAATGAATTATCCACAGATTTTTTTTTTTACACAGTGTACCCACAGATTGTACATTTCATGGATAAAGTAAATTGCTGGTGCTACTGAAACTACTGAAGGTAGAATAGAAATACAATTGTAGTGGCTGTGCTAGTTTCTCAACTGCTAGAACAAGTATCATACAATACATTGGCTTGAGCAACAGGAATTCATTGACTTATAATTTTGAGGCTAGGCGAAGTCCAAAATTGAAGCCTCTGTAAGGTGATACTTTCTCCCCAAAGACTATGAATTGTGAAGCTGGTATTCTTGTTCCTTGATCTTTTCATCTCATGGCAATGTCCTCTCCTTTCCTTTCCCATTTTAGCTTCTTGTGGCTTCTTTTCCCTTATCCAATTTCCTTTGCTCATAATAATTTCAGTCATTTTGTGTTAAGACACATGGCCTTCAGTTTATGTACACCTTAACCAAGAACATCTTCAGAGTTCCTGTATACAAATGAGTTCACACCTACAGGACCAGGGATTGAGACTTTTGTGGGGAATATGATTCAATGCCCATCAGTGACTTACTGAAGAAGACTAATTGGTTTCAACATCATTTTCTAAGGTAGCATCATGTAACAGACAAAATCTAGATGGATTTTGAAAAGAATAGATTTTAGAAGAAGTCACTAATTTTTCCTCTCAACATAAATAGGCTTAGAGGGGTTCTCATAAATAAAAGAAATTGAACTTGGTTTTAGGGTACAGTAAAGAATCAGTCAGGAGACATTTAAAGTAAGTTAAAAGGACATTCAATGCAGTGTAAGGGAGTTTCCTTTGAAGGAGTTATATAAAATGAGAAAACACATTGCTTGTTAGGTAGTGAGTTCCTCCAGAAAGTGAGCCCACACGTGAAAAAGTCTTTTACTGGGGATTTTATAATGTTCAAAGGATTTGTGCAGAAAGTGTTTTACCTTTAGGGTTCTTTCAGAAACAGTGCTATTACAAGTACTTAACTTTTCCTCTCTGTGTTTCAGTTTTCTAATCTGTAACAATCAAATCAAATACTCACTAGATCTCTAAAATACCTTCCAGGTCTAAAGTCATGTGATTATGTTGCAATACCATTTTTAATTGGGTCCAGTGCCTTTTTTCTCCAAGTAAATGAAGAGTTGGTGAGTAATTAGTTTCTAAATGATGGTTCCATGGATTCAAAGTGCTTTTGACACAAATGTGATACAGCATGTTGTATGGATTTTCATTTTCAAATACGATATGTGCAGTCAGACTTTTTTTCTAGCCCAAACTAGGAAAAGATATATGAACTGCCACCAAGGAATACCTTGGACACAATGCATTTTTTAGTCTCATACATATCTAGTTTGGACCTAGATATGAAAAATAGCTCTGTATGCAACATATCTTCTCATCTGGGTCTAACTTCTGAGTTGAGACTGAGGGAAAAGGGTCCCCAAAATAGCAATAACAACGATAATAACGTATTATATATTATATAATATATAATTATTATTTTCATATGAAAAATGCCAATAATTATTATTTTCATATGAAAAAAACCCTATGTAGCATCCACTATGGTGAAAGTTGTTCTAAGCACTTTACATGTATTGCCTCCTTTGATCCTCATGGCAAACCTATAGTAGAAGTACCATTAAGAGATCTCCTTTTTCAGAGAGAGCAGCATGCAAAATATAAAGTGCCATTTGCTGAGATTTACAATATGAAAGACCCTGTTAAAAATTTTAAATGCTCCACATTCCATTCAATCCCCAGAGCAACCCAGACAGGTAGATAACACATTTTCCATTTTACAGATGAAGGAAGTGAGTCTCAAATAATTTATATGATTTGCTGAATTTATTTAACTATATAATAACAGAGGAAATACTTCTATATGATCTATTTGACTTCACAAAGATTTAACTACCATACTTGGGCCTTCCCTAAGTAATTCCTTTTCATTAAGACTCTGTTTCTACATTTGGCCAGCAGAGAAGATAGAATTAAGTCATTATGTGGATATTTTTGTTGTTATTAATATCAACTGAAGCTTCCACAGATGCTCATGAAACCACTCCACTTTTACATTTGATCCAAATATGATGACCCATAGTAAAAATGAGTTACTACGTTGAGCCATGTGGAATTTCTGATATCTGATTATTTCTAATCTATGAAAATAGCAACTTTATAGTTTAGCATAATACATTGTAATCAAGCAAATTTTGAACAAAAATTAAATATTAACTGTTGATTGATTGACAAAGAGAAAGCCCCTTGGCAGCTAATTTGTAATAAGCAATTTGATTATGTTAAAATTAAGATCTCCTTGGCAACATTACAGTTAATGATTCATGATTTTAAAATCAAACTGTGTGTTTGTTTACATTCTTCACATGAGTGGCTCCAAATTACCAAATGCCAGGAGGCTTCAGAATTTAATAATTTGGTGTCCTTGTGTTACCAGATACTATGTAATCAATCAGTCTGTTTTAACACAGTCATTAAAGTGAGCCCCAAATTTAAACAAGCAGAAGAAATAGGAAAGCTATTTTGTGCAGTACCAATCAGTTGTTTATGCTACAAACTTTGATGAGGAAAGCCTTTGCAATATGTAGACTAACTCCCCTGTGCTCTTAAGTTGTTTTCTCATAGATATGTACCTTCCCTTCTGTTCTCAGCTCTGTAGTGCTGGGCTGAAATACTGAAGAACTACCATTCTTCTATGTTAGCTTGTTCTTACCTGTCAGTAGGGGTACTGGAGGGGAACTGGAAAGCTGGTGGAAGGAGAAAGGAGATGCTTCTTCCTGTTTTAATCACTTTTTCTATAAGAATCATCATATCACCAGTTGGTACCAGTAGAAATTAGGTCCAGTTTTGTGCTGGTTAGAAGCTATTATGTAACCCAGAAAATCCATGATCCAATCTTGGGGTGGAAGCCATATTCAATACTATAGGGCAGGAAATTTGATGAGATTATCTCCACAGAAATGTGGCATGCCCAATTGTGGCTGTGACCTTTTGAATAGATAGAGATGTGACTCTGCCCATCAAGGTGGGTCTTGACTCATTTACTGGAGCCCTTTAAAAGGTAAAATATTTTGAGGAAACTTCAGAATTGATGCAGATGCTTAGAGAACAAGTTGCTTCAGAGTCAACATGAAACCCAGACATTTGTGGACAAAGGGCTCAGCAGACATCGCCATGTGCCTTCCCTTGAGCTACTAAGCAAGCCAAAACCCAGAGCTGTGTCCTAGAGGAGCTAAGTAAGTATTCTCAGTTGCTTAGAGAAGAAACCACTGGCATCAGAAGCTAGAAGCAATGGAACTGGGAATAAGGACCAGCCAGACAACAACAGCCACATGGCTTTCGAATTGACAGAGGTGTTTTGGACCTCATCAGTCTTCCTTGAGAGAAGGTAACCTCTTGTTGGTACCTTAATTTGAACATTTTCACTGCCTTTGAACTGTAAATTTGCAACTCATTAAATCCCCTTCTTAAGAGCTGCTCTGTTTTTTGTATATTGCATTCCAGCAGCTTAACAAAATAATACAGACTTTGGTACCAGAGAAGTGGGATGCTGCTGTGGTTTTCAAATACCAAACATGTTAGAATGGTTTTCAAAAGAATGAGCAGAATATTATGGAAGATTTATGAGGATATTGAAAGAGAAGGGCTAGAATGCTTTGAAGAAACTGTTCATAGAAATGTGGACTCTAAGGGAACTTCTGATGAGGCTTTAGACAGAATTGATACATGGGTCATTACAAACTTAAAGGAAGGCATTTTTTGTGGATGGAAGGCAAATTCAAGGGTGATAAACTTGGATATGTAGCAGAAGAAATTTCCAAGCTAAATGTGGAAAATGCAGTCTTTCTGCTCCTTGCAACTTCTAGTAAAATGTGAGAAGGATGAGATAGAATGAGAACTGAATTTTGGGTACAGAGAAAATAGTTTAAAGTTCTTGGCTTCCAGAAAGTGAGACCCCAGTGGATAGAGCCCCATGTGACAATTTAGCCAGACATAGTGGCAGTCAGCCATTACAGGACAGCGAGGATTGGAGATGGAGTGTTCTAGAAAGGATTTGGGAAAAGTTCTATTGTCTGTTGGGTATTGTGGTAGTTAGATTCATTTGTCAACTTGGCCAGGTGAAGGTACCTAGTTCTGTTGCTGTGGATATGAGCCAATGGTATGTGAACCTCATCTGTTGTTGATTTACATCTGCAGTCGGCTAGGAGGTGTGCCTGCTTCCCAGGCCTTTGGAGATGCAGAAAGGAATCACCCTGGGGAAAGTTGATTGGAAACCAAAGGCCTAGAGAGAAGGTCAGCAGAGACCATCCTGTGCCTTCCCACATAAGAAAGAACCTCTGTGGGAAGTTAGCTGCCTTTCCTCTGAAGAACTAATGGAATAAATCCCCTTTTATTAAAAGCCAATCCATTTCTGGTGTGTTGCATTCCTGCTGCTAGCGAACTAGACCAGATTTGGGACTGGAGGGTAGGGTGCTGCTGCTGTTTGCAAATACCAGATATGTTGAAATGGTATTTTGGATAACTAAAGGGAAGATTTTGGAGGAACTGTGAAAAGAATGAAGAAGTCCTGGAGTGCTTGAAGGTACTGTTGGTGTAAATGGAACCACTGCCAATCTGGACAAAGGTGGACACAAAAGGGACAAATTGGAGTTTGTAGAGTAAGAACAATGGAAGCTCGGGTCTGAAGCCAAGAAACCTCAGCCAGGAGAGTGGACCCACTCATATACATGGAGAGGGTGAGTTTACCCTGAAAGGTGAGGATGAGTTTCCCAACTTGTTGCAGTGGAAGAGTCATGTAACCTCAGGCCTTGGAGAAGGTAGAACATGCTCCTTGGGGGACTGGGGAGAGCCTGGCTGCCACCACATGGAGGGGTTGAGCGTGTGCAGAAAGCCAAGGGGTGGCCCTGATGCCTGGAGAGAGTGGAGCCGAGGAAAAGGTGGTCTCCTCAATGTTCCCCAAGGTGGATTTGGAAAGAGGTGGGCCACTGCATAGGCCCTTGGAAAGGGTGGGACTGCCACTTTCTAAAGCTGAAGAATGAATGACTTTCAGACTTTGAAATCCAATGGTGTTTGCCCTGCAGGTTTTATATTTGTGTTTCTTCCAATTTCTCCTTATGGAAATGAAAACCTATATCTTGTGAATATCCTCCTTTGCATATTGGCACCAGACAACTTGTTTTGAGATTCACAGGTCCACAGCCAGAAGAGAATTTTTTGCACCTTACTATTGTTTAAGGTGTTGCAAGTAGTTGCCAAGTTGACAAGGGGTGGACATGTGGTAGTTAGATTCATTGTCAATTTGGCCGGGTGAAGGCACCTAGTTCTGTTGCTGTGGATATGAGCCAATGGTACATGAACCTCATCTGTTGCTGATTTACATCTGCAGTCGGCTAGGAGGTGTGCCTGCTGCAATGAATGACGTTTGACTTAACTGGCTGGTGCTTAAATGAGAGAGCTCAAAGTAGCACAGCCCAAGCAGCTCGGCATACCTCACCTCAGCACTTGCAGCTCAGCCCAGGCCTTTGGAGATGCAGAAAGGAATCACCCTGGGGAAAGTTGATTGGAACCCAAAGGCCTAGAGAGAAGGCCAGCAGAGACCATCCTGTACCTTCCCATGTAAGAAAGAACCTCCGTGAAAAGTTAGCTGCCTTTCCTCTGAAGAACTAATGGAATTAATCCCCTTTTATTAAAAGCCAATCCATTCCTGGTGTGTTGCATTCTGGCAGCTAGCAAACTAGAACAGGTATGATCCCTGCACACTACATAGAAAACTAACATGAGTGATGCAGGGTCAGTATAAAAAGAACCACTGCCAGTCTGTAGTAAAAGGGACAGTAAAGGGACAGAGCAAAGGAAAAATGACTTCAGAGCCAGAAATCTGGAAGCTAAGGATTGGATCCAGGAAATCTCAGTCCAGGAGAGCAGACCTACCCATAAACATGGAGAGGGTGAGCTTGCCTTGAAGCCAGAGGGCAGGCCTTCTGCCTAGATGTTTTGGAAGAATTATGGTACCCTGTGCCTCTAAGAGGGTGGAGAACATTCCTTGGGGATTGTAGGAAGCCTGGATGCCACCCCATTGTTTTAGAGGGGTTGAACCTGTACCCCAGAGATGGCAGAGATCCCTGGTGCTGGCCTGTTGCTGGGAGAGGGCGGAGCTGAATGAAAGGTGTTCCCCACATGTTCCTGAGGGTTGGAAAACTCACCCCAGTTTTAGGAGAGAACAGGGCCACTGCATAGGCCCTTGGAAAGAGTGGGACTGCAGCTTTCCAAAGCCCTGAGGGTGAATGACTCCCAGACTTTGAAATCCAAAGGAATTTTCTCTGCAGTTTTTCAGAACTGTTTAAACCCCATGACCCCTGTTTACCTTTCAATTTTTCCCTATGGCAATGGAAACGTGTATCCTATGATTGTCCCTCCTTTGTATATTGGCAGCTAGTAACTTGTTCTGAGTTTTACAGGTCTAGAGTAAGAGGAGAATTTTTTACTTAAACCATGGCTGTAGCTGACTTTGATGAGATTTTGTACTAGTTTTGACTTTGTATTGTATTTGTATTGTGACTGAAATGGTTTAAGCTTTTGTGATATTGTAATGGAATTAATGTATTTTCTATATGGAAGGAAGATCCCTTTCTGGGGGGGTCCAGAGGGTAGAATGTGCCAGTTTGAAGCTATTATGTACCTTAGAAAAGTCATGTTTTAATCTTGAGTCAATCTTGTGGGGGAAGCCATTTCTTTTAGTACTGATTCAGAATTGTAGGGCAGAAATTTTTTATTAGATTATCTCCATGGAGATCTGACATGTACAATTGTAGGTATGACCTTTTGATTAAATGGAGATGTGACTCCACCCATTCAAGGTGGGTCTTAATTCACTTACAGGAGTCCTTTAAAAAGGGGAAACATTTTGAAGAAACTTCAGAGCTGATGCAGATGCTTGGAGAACAGTTGCTTCACAGCCAACATGTGACCCAGATGCATGGAGGTATAGAGCCCAGCAGACATTGCCATGTGCCTTTCCATGAGATGATAAGGAAGCCAGAACCCAGAGTTGTGTCCTGGAGGAGCTAAGTGAGTGCCTACAGATACTTAGAGAGGAAACCACTGGCGTCAGAAGCAGGAAACGACAGAACTGGGAACAAGGACCAGCCATGTGCCTTCCCAGCTGATAGAGATATTTTGGACAGCATCAGCTTTCCTTGAGTAAAGGTAACCTCTTGTCGGTGCCTTAATTTGAATGTTTCACAGCCTTAGAACTGTAAAATTACAACTTATTAGGTCCTCTTTTTAACAGCCATTCCATTTCTGGTATATTGCATTCCAACAGTTTAACAAACTAATGAAATTTCTTTCACCAATCCCAGAACCAGCCTCATGGATTTCTCTCAGAAGAACTAGCACCAGCTGAGCTTTTACACCTTCCTCAGAAATTGAGTGTCAGCTTCATGGGGCCATTTCTCTTCATAACCGAGCTCTGATAACTTCAAGCTACCCCCTCTTTAATTCCCAGTCTAGGGACTTGGCCGACTTTATTACTTGTATCCTCCTTCAAAGTTTTCTTTTTATCTTTCAGTACACATTTAACCAGTTTGCTGTATGATATTCAAACTGTTGAAATGATTGTTTCTGTTTTCCTGCCAGATGCATACCTGATATTCTGATTGATGTTGTCTCCTTTAGCATGTAGTTGTTTGTTCAAATCTTAATATGAAGTATGAGAAGTATATGCAGGAGTTGAACACATGTTTACTAGATAGGAATCTAGTTGGTAAATGGTTGGCAAACATTTGACAATTTCAGTATGTAGCATCATTTTTTAAATCACATATAAGAAAAGAAGAAAAGTCAAAACCAAATTTGATTAAGGATACTAATTAAAGGCATGCTCCACAATCCATTGTGAAGAGTTAACTCCTTTCATTTAGGAAGAACTTCAAGGCTGATTTAACAGATAATGTTATGGATATAGGATATTTGTTTGTTGATGTGAAAGCATGTATCCACATTTTCACTTGGTTCCTTAATTACTATTTTTTTTTAAAAGGAGAAACCATCCACAAAGCATTCTGATTCTGGTGAATCTGTTTCTCATTTACATTGTTTACCACTGGCTAGATCTTACATATACTTTAAAATTATGAAAAGCTGAATTACTGTTTGAATCAGTTTCTTGTTGCCCATTTTCCATTTGTCTTTAGCATACCAGGCTACATGGGAAGGCCTTTTCCTTCCAAAATGCAGAGCTTTCTCTTTGAGAGGCAGTGATTTCATGTTTGGTGTACTTAAATAATTGGATCACTACCCATTGGCTTAAAACCCACTTTCTCATTAGATCCTTCATATTAAGCTGAGGTTAATAGCTTATTCAGCTATGGTACAGGAATTCTGAATTATCAGAACCCTTAACGTTTGACATGTAGTCAGCATTTCTAGCCTTGTCACTTTGAATATTGGATGTTTAGTCAGCTTCTCCTTTCTGATATTGATGTTGAAAGAGCTCTATTTCTGACTTATTTACTTCAAGCTTGAAGTTTTTTTCTGGATTTATATGTGAATTTACTATTGCCATTCTATTGCTTAAACATGTTTAACGAACCCTCATAGTTAAGAAATTAAAATTTAACAGTAGTGTTTCTTTATAATATGGCCCCTGTTGGGCGGGCTATGGTGGCTTAGCAGGCAAGAATGCTCGCCTGCCATGCCAGAGGACCCAGGTTCGATTCCCAGTGCCTGCCCATGTGAAAAAAAAAAAAAAAGAAGAAAAAATATGACCCCTTTTGCCTCCCCATGCTTGGCTCCCCATTCCTAGCTCACCTCAGACTTTCCAGTCACATGTCAATTATTTGCAGTTTGTTGTTTTCCTTTTCCTCCATTTTTTTGCACATGCTGCTTTTTCAACCTAGAATATCATTACAATCCATCCCTTCCTCAGTAAAAAAAAAAACAAACAAACAAAGAAAAAACTACTCTCCCATTGGTGGAGAAACAGCTCAAGTATATGCTCTTTCAGTAAACATTCTGATAATTTTGGGCCCCTCCCCTCACTTTTCAGGGATTCCTGCTATCTTAATTTTTGTTTCGTGTTTTTGCTTCATTTTAAAAATGGTTTAATCAAATATGTATTGTGCTGGTTTGCAATGATATGTGTACCTTAGAAATCCATGTTTTAATTCTAATCCCGTTTTGTAAAGGCAGCCGTTTCTTCTAATCCCTATTCAGTATTGTATGTTTGAAACTGTAATTAGATCATCTCCCTGGAAATGTGATTTAATCAAGAGTGGTTGTTAAACTGGATTAGGTAGAAGCCTGTCTCCACCATTTGGGTAGGTCTTAATTAGTTTCTAAAGTCCTATAAAAGAGGAAGCATTTTGGAGAATGAAAGAGAGTCAGAGGGAACAGAGTGGAACGACATAGCCACAAGAACAGGATTTCACCAGCCAGCAACCTTTGGAGATGAGGAAGGAAAAATGCCTCCCAGGGAGCTTCATGAAGTAGGGAGCCAAGAGAAGAAGCTAGCAGATAATGTTGTGCTTACCATGTGCCCTTCCAGATGAGAGAGGAACCCTGATCGTGTTCACCATGTGCCTTTCCAGATGAGAGAGAAACTTGGACAGTGTTTACCATGTGCCCTTCCAGTTGAGAGAGAAACCCTCAACTTCATCAGCGTTCTTGAACCAAGGCATCTTTCCCTGGATGCCTTAGATTGATTGGACATTTCTATAGACTTGTTTTAATTGGGACATTTTCTTGGCCTTAGAACTGTAAACTAACAACTTATTAAATTCCCCTTTTTAAAAGTCATTCTGTTTCTGGTATATTGCATTCCAGCAGCTAGCAAGCTAGAACATGTATATATCCTAAACATTATATTTTTAGTCTCCCTTGCAAGTGGTATCATATACTTTCATATTCATACGTATATAGCATACACAAATATAAAGCATGTATGTGTGCATGTGTATATATATATATGTGTGTGTGTGTATGTGTGTGCATGTTTGTGTGTGTGTGTAGGGAGGGAGAGAGAAAGAGAAAGAGAGAGGCAGCAAAAGACAGTCTCTGAACCTTGCTGTTTTTCATTTAACATTTCTGAGATTGACATAAGTCAATATTCTAGAACATATAGCTCTAGAATATTAACTTCCAACTACTAAATATAGTTCCCCTCGGTAAACATACTAACATTTATTTAACCATTTAGACATCCTCCTGCTAATGGATATTTGGGCTATTCCTAGTTATATAAATGCCATTATGAACAGTGCTGCACTAAGTATCCTTACAGATGTTCAAGTTATAATTTAAGGTACAAAGCTAGGAGTGAAATGTCCATTTCATGGAAAATGCAAATATTTAACTCCCCAATATTAAGATGTTTTTAGAAATTCTTTAAGCAGGATGTGTAAGTTTCCATTGTTCTACATCTTACTCAAAATTTGTATTGTGAGAATTTACATTTGGTAATCAGAGGCTACAGAAACGGAATCTTTATGATTTTAGTTTTCATGCCTCCTGTTAAGGTTGGGTAGTTTTTCATATAAGTATTTCTTATTTGAATTTTCTCCTCTTGTTCATAACTTTTGCACATTTTTTTCCTTGGGTTATCGCTCTCTTGCAGATTGAATTATAGTATTTCCTTATATAGCTTACTACTCTTTTTTAATTGCCTTGCAAATAATTTCTTCCATTGCGTAGCTTCACATTTCTCATTTTTTATGGTGCTTTTTTTTTTTTTGGAAAACCAAAGTTTTTAATTTGCAAATGATTACACTACTTAAGAAAAATTGCGGGGTAGGCAATGGCAGTGCAGTGGCAGAGTTGTTGCCTGCTGTGTCGGAGACCCAGGTTCATTTCCTGATGCCTGCCCATGTGAAAAAACTAAGGGAAAAAATTGAGGGGATAGTACTTTTGGAATCTTAATTATGATTCCAAAATTCCAAATTCTTCGCAATTCTACTGAATCTTCCATCTTTCCCCAGTGTTCTTTAATGATATACCAGGTTTTGAAAGTGTGCAACTCTATATCAAAAGTCTATCATGGGTCAATTTTCTTGTACTATAGAGATACTTTATTTAAATTTATTTTTTATCTCTGGTGTTTTGTAGTTTCAGGATGACTGATTTTGGCACAGGGAAAGGGGATCTATTTATTTATCCTCCTTGAGTCCCTGGATTCATGGATTCATTTAGTGACTTCTTAAAAATGTTCTATTGTGATCTCTTCTAATATTGCTTACCTTCTGTTTTCTCTATTATATTTGTTTGCATTTCTTAGGCTGCTCAAAAGAAATATCATTAAATGGGTCAGGTTAAAAATGGTAATTTATTAGCTCACAGTTTTGAGGTCAGGGAAATACGCAAATCAATGCATCGTCAGGCAATGCTTTCTTCCCAAACACTGCGGTCTTCTGGGGCCGGTTACCAGTGTTCCTTGGTCCTTATTTCATCTGCCACTTGAAAATGCACATGGCCGCAGCTCCTGGTCCCTCTACTCTTTTCTGGATTCTGCTGAATTTCAGCTTCTGGCTGCTCCCTGTGGGTTTCTGTCCATGTGAATTTCATTCTCCTTCTAAAGGACTCCAGAAGTAGGATAACAATCCATCCTGATTAGATTGGACCACTCCTTAACTCTAGTAACCTGTCAAATGTCCTACATACAATGGGCTCACACATATTGGAATTGTTTAGATTTAAGAGCATGTTTTCCTGGGGTACATACAGTTTCAAACCACAACATTCCAAGTCCGCCAAATGGACTCCACAAAAGACATGTTTTTCTACATGCAAATTACATCCAGTTCATCAAAACAGCTCCAAAACCGTCATTTCAAAAGCTTTGATAAGTACAAAGTCTTATCAAAATTGGTTATGGGTATGGTCTGTCCTGGACACAATTCCTTTGTTTGTAGACCTGTGAGACCTAGAGAACAAATTATCTGTTTCCAGTATATTATATAGAGACAGGTATAGAATAAATTTTTCTACTCTAGAAAGAAAAAAAAATTGGAAGGAAAACAGGGTTCTTTTGGCTTAAATAATTCTGAAACCCGGCAGGTAAACTTTCATTAGATTTCAAGGTCTGAGCATCATGTATAATCGATGTTTTTTCCTCCTGGCCTGATGAAGCAGTGGTACTTCCCCCTTCCAAATGCTGGTACAGTGGTCATACTTCCTGAACACTGGGGTGAAGACTCCTCCCTCTCAAGCATTGGCATGGTGGTCAAACTTTATGCAATCCCCAGGGAATAGGCTGTACCCAGGAAATAGGGGTGATAGCCAGGCTCTCCATGAATTCTGGGGCACAGATCCCATCATTTCCAAGCATTGACGTGACATTGTTTTCCCTGAAAAACAGGGGGAGAGTCTACCCAAGTGCTGGTGTGGACCAACCCTTTCCACTCATATGGGTTGGCCTGCTCTCTTCCTCCAATGGCATGTGTTTGGTCTAGGCTTTAGCTTCCATGGCTCTGCCCTTGAAGCCATTTTTCCTTCAATTTTTCCCTTTTCTGTTCTTTTTAGTCTAGGCTGACAGTGGTTCTACTCATGCAAATCTCACGAAAAACAAACAAACAAAAAAAGAAATAACTTCTCAGTTCTGTATATAGCTCACAGGCAGGGGCCCAAATCATCAGACAAGAGAACTTTCCACAGATCCTTCCTGGATAACCGCATTTCCAGTCCTGACTTGCACAGAAACTGCTGACTGATTCTGTGGTCAGTTAAACGCTCACATGGAGCACTCTTCTCTGGGGACTCTCCTTCTGAAAGTTCAGAATTTTCCAGGCCATCAACTTCTAGTTTCTTTGAGTCCAAGAGTTCAATTCACAGTATATTCATTTCCTCTCACATTTTACAATGAGAAATATTTTTCAAGGAGAAGCCAGGCTGCAATTTCCACATTTGGTTTGGAAATCTCCCCAACTAAATTTCAAAGTTCATCACTTTCAAGTTCTGACTTCAATCCAAATTCAGAACTCAATTTCACCAAGTTCACTGCCACATTAAAATAAGGATTGTCTTTCCTTTGGTTTCCAAGAACACATTCATCATTTCCATCTAATGCTTATAAGAAATATTTAACATTATTTTTTCTTCCAATAATCTCTTCAAGGCAATCTAGGCCTTTTCTACTGACCATTTCAGAATTCTTCTAGCTGCTACTCATTACACAATAGCAGCATCACGCTCTCCTTGTCTCAAAATATTTTTTAGTTTTCTAGGCTGCTGAAGCAAATACCTCAAAATAGGTTGGGTTACAATTGGGAATTTATTAGCTCACATTTTTGAGACTAGCAAAATATCCCAATCAAGGAATCATCAAAGTGATGCTTTTCCCCAAAAACTGTGTCCTACAGCTAGCTTCTGACAATCCTTGGACCTGGAATCCTTGGTCTCATGGAAATGTACATGGCAGTCTCTCCTAACCTCTTGGTTCTCTTCCAAGTTCCACTGAATTTCAGCTTCTGGCTGCTCTCTGTGGCTTTCTATTTATTTGAATTTCATCCTACTCATAGAGAATTCTAGGAATAGGATTAAAACTCATCCCGACAGGACTAGATCATACCTTAACTTAGGTAACTTCATCAAAATATTGTTAAGCTTTGGGTTCACCACTACAGAAATGGGTTAGATTGAGACCATGTTTTTCTGAGGTACATGCAACTTCAAACCATCAAAATATTATTTTATGATTTTCCTATCTATGGATATGTTATAGACTTTTAGTTTATTCCTAGAAAACAATTGCTACATCTTGCTATAGCATTATATACATTTCCAACTAGTAATCACAAAGTATCCAGTCAATTGTAATCATTAAAACTCAGAATTCTTATCCTTGTCAATAAACCCAGAGACAGAATCTAATTCTTAAGGCCTGTTGTAAAATAGGAAGATCCATAATAGGTTATTTTGTTTTATGATGATGATTTTTACACTATTAGTTGTTACCATTTCTGATAATTAAGGGAAAAATAAGATTAAGGGGTAAAAGCATGGTTTTGCATAGATAGTATGGCAACATCTGGCCATACCAGTGTCCTCTGGCGACATATATTTAATTGTTGATTTCTTCTCTGCTGTAGGGTCAGAATATCTGACTTCTAGTCCTTTGACATCATCCACGTCTCTGTTTTTACAACCATGTATGACTTTCTTTCAGTTGTGGGCTTCTGACTATTCATGTATTATGGAATTACCTCTCTGAATTGACAGTCATTCTCTCTCTCTGTTTAGTGCATGAAGAGACTCATTCATACTTGCTACACTAAAACAGAAAATGTAATTCACCTTCTAGGGTAGCCATTCCACTCTATTTTGCTTCTAAATATACATGGAAAGCTCAAAAGCGTTGCCTTTAATATTCTATTTATTCAACACATATTTATTGAGCAGCTGCAATACATGTGTAAGTATTTAGGTTCTAAGAATACTGCTGTAAAGAAAAGAGACAAAAATCCCTACCCCATGTACTTATATATCACTAAAAGAGCAACCCAAAAATAAAATGATTAGGACATTTCTATTATGTAAGAAGGTGAAAGTGCTATAAACAAATACAAAAATAGTGAAAAGTAAGAGAACACCAGGGGTGTATATGTTGTTTGCAGTTCCAAATTTTGTGATTGGGTACGGTCTTCATAAAGTGACCTTTGAGCAGTGATTTAGGTACTAGATTATTATTTATCAAGCTTTAATTGATATATACCCCTTGCCTTCCTACTTGCCTGGTTTAAGATGAGGAATAAACATCTAGCTTTCATGACTGGGGGTGAAAGTGGAATAGAAAACAAATTCTGAAAACTTCTCCAAAGGAATGTTCTCCTCTTTGATTCTTCAACTCCCACCATTTTATAGACTAAAGGGTGGTCCATGAAGTTGGCAGACAAATTTTATAATTCTTAACATATTCTATATTTTTCATTAGTGGTCTAACACCTAGTATATTACTTTCTGCCTTTAGGGCATAACTAAAATTAAGCAGAAAATGTCTCAACTCAATTTCCTGTTACAAAAGTAAATTTTGACATAAGAGGGGAAAGGTGTTGAATAATCTTAAAAGAGAGACAAGTCATTCTTAGTTTTTTTTTTTAACTGAAGCAATTTTTTTTATTAATTAAAAAAAATTAACTAACACAACATTTAGAAATCATTCCATTCTACATATGCAATCAGTAATTCTTAATATCATCACATAGATGTATGATCATCATTTCTTAGTACATATGCATCGATTTAGAAAAAGAAATAGCAAGACAACAGAAAAAGAAATAAAATGATAATATAGAGAAGAAATAAAAATAAAAATGAAAAATACAAAAATATATAAGAAAAAAACAACTATAGTTCAGATGCAGCTTCATTCAGTGTTTTAACATAATTACATTACAATTAGGTAGTATTGTGCTGTCCATTTTTTTTTTAGAAATCATACCATTCTACATATGCAATCAGTAATTCTTAACATCATCACATAGATGCATGATCATCGTTTCTTAGTACATTTGCATCGGTTTAGAAGAACTAGCAATATAACCGAAAAAGATACAGAATGTTAATATAGAGAAAAAAATAAAAGTAATAATAGTAAGAACAAAACAAAACAAAACAAAACAAAAACCTATAGCTCGGATGCAGCTTCATTCAGTGTTTTAACATGATTACTTTACAATTAGGTATTATTGTGCTGTCCATTTTTGAGTTTTTGTATCTAGTCCTATTGCACAGTCTGTATCCCATCAGCTCCAATTACCCATTATCTTACCCTGTTTCTAACTCCTGCTGAACTCTGTTACCAATGACATATTCCAAGTTTATTCTCGAGTGTCGATTCACATCATTGGGACCATACAGTATTTGTCTTTTAGTTTTTAGCTAGACTCACTCAGCATAATGTTCTCTAGGTCCATCCATGTTATTACATGCTTCATTCTTAGTTTTAAGGAAACATATCCTATACCCATAGGTGGTATAAAAATTGGACTGGCTATTCTTCTCATTTATACACTAAGTTTTGGCCATACACTATGTTTGCTTCTAGACATGGAACAGTGAACAAAATAGGCACATCTCTGAGTCTTTGAACACTAATCTGGTGGAAAGAAATGGGCATTGAACAAGTAGCTATAAATGTGACACACATTTCAAAGGGAAAGCCTGAGATACTACGGGATTGTGTAACCTGGTAATTGGTGTTTGTGGAGACACAGGGAATACGTCCCTGTGGAAAATATATTGAGGTTGTGATCTAAAGCATGAGGAGTCATTCAGCCATACGTAGCTGTGGGGATACCACCCCTAAGAGGGAGACAGCTGAGACAGTTTAGAGAGGAGAATGTACAGGATACATTCTAAAGTACAGAAGATCCAGTCACAGAAATATTGAACAAGAATTGATAGCAGAAATAATAAGAATGTTTAAAAGCTGTGATCCAATGCAAAGGATCAGATTAATGAATTCAATGAGCTTACCTACTGTGAAATTTTAATAATTCAAGGGTACAAGCATTCAAGAAGCACCCCAAGAGACATATATTGTTTAGAAAGAGTGGTGCCTGAGATAGGTAAGCATGGTGGTTTAGAACTGTATGTACCCCAGAAAAATATGTTCTTAAACTTAATCCATTCCTGTGGGCATTAACACATTGAAATTAATACCTTTTGATGAGCTGCAACACTCTTCAATCAGTGTGGATCTGAATCTTTAACTGGAATCTTTTATAAGCAGAATGAAATTCAGCAGAGAGAGGGAAAGCCACAGGAAACAAAAAGCTGAAATTCACAGGAAACTGAAAGAGAACAGAGAGACCAGGAGAAGCTGCTCTGTATGTTGCCATTTGCAGACGACTGAAGGACCAAGGTTTGCTGGCAGCCAGCTCCAGAATGCCAGACTTTGGGAAGAAAGCATCACCTGGATTACACATTGATTTGGATTTTTCTCTTAGCCTGAAGTCTGTGGGCTAATAAATCCCCATTGTTTAAACTAGTGTATTGCATTGTATTTGCTTAAGCAGCCAAGGAAACTAAAACAGAAAGCTAATCATTTAACTCTTAGGTGAAATAAAGAGAAATCTGGAATATCATATATAGTTTTCCAGGTCCTCCTTTCTTGAATTGGATCTATCCTCTGTCTTCTGGTATAAGAGATGAGGTCATCTGTAAGTCACTTCACAAAAAATGAACAGATAAGTTATGAAATACATCTATTACATATCAAAGGAAGATTTATACAATACAGACTTTATATAGGAAGCCATACAAAATGGATTAATAGATTGTGGTCTTGTTTAGCATAAGCAATCTTGAAATATGAATAGCTTGTGAAGAGGATTCTATAGGTAAGAATTCTCCTGATAGATAATATGATTAATACCTTTTTGTCAGATTTCCATTGTCATATCCACAAGGAGATTAAACCCAGTGACCTACCTACTATTTTCCCTTGAAGTGTTCACTTATAACCAGGATGGTAATAGATTACAAGCCAATGACTTTAACTCTGTCCTCTCCTGTTGCCCATTAAGCATTTCTAGTATTCTTTTCTTGGTAGATTGTGTTTAGAAAAAGAAAAGAGCTCTCACCCAAACCCCATCATACATACACATTGAGGCCCAGATCTTGAACAAAGGTAGCCTTTTAACATTTATATGTGCTTAAAAAGGATCTCTTATAGAATTCTTTGACTTCAGTAAATACAGATAAAATCAGGTAGGCAGGGAAATTGTAGCATAATTTCCTTCAGTTAAAATTAAATTTGATTATTAGTCCATATTCTGGCTGGATGACAATACATTTCAATCTCTGGCATCATTGCATTTTCCTTTGTTTTCTGGACTCTGCAAATATCCAAGGTAATTTATCCAGAGAAAAGCAGTTAGAGGGCTCCTCTGTTCACCAGTCCATGTGGCTACTGCTGAGATGCCTGTTGTCCAATATACCATGGATGTTAGAAATTTCTATGGACTCTAGAAATCTCTTTGCCCTATTATTATGAAATTGATAATTGCATAGAGGCAATGATGTTTGCAAAATATTTGAGTTACATTCCTATGTTTTCCTTCCTTTTTGTAGTTACGGGAGGCCATATGACAGATGGACAAAGGGCTGGGACCAAAGTGGTCATTTGTCATTACAAAACTGGTACATAGAAGGGCAGGAATGAACCTTAATGGGTGCTTTCCTCCTTCTTCAGCAAACATGAAGCAACATGTTGAAATGGAGAAGACTTCATGTTTGGGTTCCTGAGTAGCTGTGAAACAGGACTGCAAAATATATAGAATGAGTTAGTAATAAACACTTGTTGTGAAAGGCAATTGTGATTCAGAGATTGCTACTGATGCGTCTCCCAGCCTAATACACCTCCTGTTATGTCACTTTCTGGCTGTGTGCTTAGGTGTCTATGGCCTGATTATGCTTTTAGATATTGTCTCTGAAGGTTTTATCACCTTCGTCGAACTCTAGTAGGAAACGTACCACAGAACTCTACTAATTTGGGGGTCCACAGTCTTGATCTTCTACTGAGACTTAGGGGATACTATCAATTCTTAGTTATTTCTCTAAGTTAGTCAAGACTCTCCCTTCCCACATATGATTCTACATACAATCTCCATTTCCCTTTTATTTTCCAAAAATAGAGGAAGAAAAATGAATAAAGAACACAAATGGCCCAACTCTCTTTTTTGAGTCATGAAGAAGATGCCAAAAGTGATTAGGTGCTTTTGAATATGAATAATAGGAGCTTTTTCTTTAGTCTAGAAATAACATTAAGGTGACATTCTTCCTGATTCTTTTATAGTATTAAAATCCAAACACAAATGTATATCTCAATAAATTACACTACCAACAAGAAGAACTCCTCATGACCTTGACCCTGAATTTTGATCTCACAGATTGTATTTGAAGTATAAGCATTAAAAAAGATTGAAAAAATGACAATGGAGAACATTTTAAAAAGATTTTCTTACTTTATTAAGCAGTATATATTAAATTTTGGCATCAAAGTTTCGAAGACCTGACATTCTTGGGCAGAATGAGATATGTATATTACCCTAGCTCCTGAATAGCAGATGCCACTCTAATGCTTTCTCTTCCTTACTGTTCAACTTCTCTTTACAGGATTCTTCCCCATTTTTTCATTTTTTTTTTCCTTATGCTTCTCTTTTTGCCTCTGTCTCTGAGATTAATGAATGCCTTCATTGTATAAAACTGGTTTCTAAAACACGTGGCCTTTTTTCCAGGAAAATTTGACTATATTTACTTATACAAGTGTTGCCTTAAAAAAGTAATGGAAAGACATTTCCAAGATTATCTTCTTTTATAACTTGCAAAATATAAGATTTTTATTTTGTAATAATTTTCAACCTGCTGGATGAGAGTGAGTAATCATCTTAGCTATTGGTAGTCTGAACATTTTAGACAGTACGACGACAAGCAGATTTCTTAAAATTCTTGGAGTAACTCCAAAAAATAGGGTTTCTCCCTTTAAACTAGGCTCTTATGGACTGTTATATTGTTGTCTGAAGGCATTAGCTATACTTCAGAATCAGGACAAGACATTGACAAATTACATGTCAAAGAAACTTTTGATTCAGATTCCCTTTTTCAAAAATACCTTTTCCCTCATGTTTAAAAGAGCTACTCTGTATTTATTAGCCTCTGTTTTTGGTAAGAAGTCAGGTATAAAATATTCACACAAAGACGTTAGATTTAATTTGTTACTCTTTTCAGAAGTTTTACAATTTACAAGAAGAAATAGAAATTATTAACAAAAAATTGCTGTTTTGCATATAAGGAATTCTTTAGTTGGGATCCATTTCTGAATCTACCCAATGGGATCACATGGGACCTCTTCTACAGCTAGACTAAAATTGATTTCTAAGAGTAAGGAAGTTGTGATTGATTTTAATCAATGAAGATAGGTACCTAGAACATGCTATTAGAATTGGACGGTAGCTAACAGAAATTGGAATCAATTCAAACAAATAAATGTATAAGTGTATTCCCTTCCATATAAACATATTTCAGATTTGGACAACTGTTTTTGATTGGAGAGTGTACACAATTTTCATAAAATGACCTTCTATTGAGGAACGATGCATGGTATTGAATTTTGTTGATTCAGTACGTATTGCCCTTCCCACTGAAATGCAGTGATCATTTAAACATATTTAAATGCGTATTATTGCCTGACACAAACATTTGTAATAAAAAAAAAAATCTCAAGAGAATCGTTAGATTGTTAGACTCGGGTTGTTTCATTCTTCTGATAGTGCCCAAATTCTAGCATGTCTTATCTACCTGCCCTTTACTCCACATCTGGGGTTCCTTTTAATATGTATGTATGTGTGTATGTATAATCTGAAGTCTATCTTTATAACATATTTGTCTTTAACGGAGAAACAATATCTTAGCATTGTTAAATTAAGTCCTAGAAAGCAGTGACTGTGTCTTTTTTATTCCAGTTTTGATCTAAGTTTGGCAATTTAAAGTAACACTAATAATCTTTCCTATACAACTCCTAAACATGTAGCTGTAGTCATGAGGTTAAAGTAGAGAACTTTGAATTGCATTACTGTAATGAACTGGCTCTGCCCATTGTGGCTATCACCTCCAAACATATTAGCTAAACTTATTCAGCATTCAACAGTATGTAAAAAACAGGAATAATAATGGATGGCATAGGTGTTCTTAATACTATTAATCAAATATTTTCTTTCAAACTTCAAGGATAATGATAGGATTATACTATCTTGCCCCTTGTGCTTTGGTGGGGCCGTGATAGATGTTCTGGCCAATCCATTGTAACTGAAGTTGTTTTAGTTTGTTAAAACTGAGGAAATGCAATATATCAGAAATGGGTTGGCTTTTACCATGGGGACTTATTAACTTACATGTTTACAGCTCTGAGGCCATGAGAAATGTCCAAATCAAGACATGAACAGGTGATGCTTTCTCCCCAAAGACTGGCTACCAGTGACCTTCAGCTCCTCTTTAACATGGCCAAGTGCATAGAGATGTTAGCCAGTCTCTCCCTTCTCTGCTGGGCTTCGTTGCTTCCAGCTATGTCTTCAATGGCTTCTTCTCTGTTTCTGTGGCTTTTCTCTGTTTTCTGTTTATCTTCTCTCAGCTTCTCTTGGTTTTGCCCTCTATACTCTCCCTGTCTTTTATCCTTGTATAAAGGATACCAGTAAGAGGATTAAGACCCACCCTGAATAAAGTGGTCACATCTCAAGTTAAGATTCTACTCACAATGTGTCCACACCCATGGGTATAGATTTTTGGCTTAAGAACATCGTCTTTTCTGGGGTACATACAACTTCAAATCATCATAGAACTGATGAGCATAAATTCGTAGCAATACATAATTACCTATGCACGACCATCGAGAACCCTCTCTTTTCTTGCACACCAACTGGCTACAATCATGATGGTCGCTGCTCCATCAGTCTGGATCCCTGAGTGACTTTGATGAGATGAGAATTTATACACACAATATACATGAATGATCAATAATCTTTTGCTGAGTTTTGGAGATTGATACCGCAGTATTTATTATTAAGCATATCCAAACTGATGTAGATACCAAGAAAACTTAACAAAGAGTTAAAATTTTAAATAAAGTGATTTAAAACTTCCATGATTACTTTTTTTATTCTACTAATACTGTCTTTTGTACAACAATAATTCTCAATTGCAATATGGTCAAATTCATAAACATTTTGTTTTTAGTTAATATGACCTCATAATTGTTCAAAAGCCTTTTCCCGCTCTGTGTTCAAAAACGTAACATCCTTTCATCTATCTAATTTTTAAATCACATTTAGCTTTACAGTCCACCTGGAACTGATTTTGGGGGCAAGTATGGTATAAAGTAGGACCACAGTTTCATTTTTTTCCATATGGATAGCAAATTGTGATGGTTTTGATATCTGATAGAGCAAGCCTTCCCTCTTTGCTGTTCTTCAAGAGCATTTCTGATACTTGTCAGGTATCAGAAATAAAACAAACAAAAAGAAACAAAAAAATCCATGAACTATGCAAAACTCCAGTTTCTTTGTATGTGTTTTTATAATGAGCATTTTAATGTTGACTCAAATCCTACTTTGATCTTTAATAATTCACTGCCACCTGCTTTCACATTTCTCAGGAACCGAACATATATTTATTAAAATAAAGGTCCCTTTAAAACTGTTTCAAATTCCCTCCATCCTAAATATGTTTGTCCCTCATTGTGTGATAGCCACTATTATCGGAATGATTGCTACATCTCTGCCATGAGAATGAAGCAAAATCTTTTTTGACTGTCTACCAATCTATGAACCAGTGCTTATATGAATGCAAATATTAGGAATAGTTTAACTTTTATCAGATACATGTAGATAAATACCAGTGTACCAGATATTGATTTTAGAAGGTGAACAAGAGAGTATTCACGAGACCTAATCGCAAAACTATTTTCTTACTACAGAATTAGTTTAGTTATGATTAACGTTATTTTTCTCCAAGCAACATTGATAATATGTTAGATATATTTGCACTAGACCTTACATTCCTCAGTGCAGAGCACATACTGCCTGTTAGCCACTGAATTTGGCTTCAGGAACCATCCCCCTCTGCCTTTTTGAATTTTAGGACCATTTGTTCAGAGTAATCTTTGATCTGTGTAAGCCCCAGAGATATTCTGACAGATTCACTTTAAACAGCCTTTTGAGTCTTTTCATATTTTTTCAATCAACAAAATAGACAATGGAAGGCAGTCATTGTCCTACTTTTCACTAGGAAAGCATATGTACCAGATTTGCAAAGGCATCTGTAATGAGAAGAAGATGTAAGGTAGGGAAAAAAGACTTTATGAGTCACAGCGCCCCACTTCAACGGGCAATATTTCCTTAAATTGTTGCAGGTGTTTGTATTTCTTTTCTTTTTTAAATCATGGTTATGAATTCCTTGATGAACAGGAAAATCTATTTTCTCAATGCTTTGCATCCCCTTATTTCACATAGCACTAGGTTTACCAGATAAAATACAGGACTGCAAGTTAAATTTGAATTTCAGATAAATGATGCCTTCTTTTTAAATGTAAGTATGGTCTATTAAATATTTGGGACATACCTATACCAAAAAATTATTTTGCTGGTCATCAGAAATTCAAATTTAACTGGATGCCATATTTTTTACTAGCTAAGTCCCACAGCCCCATATATTAGGCACTCGAAAAAACATGTGAAAAATACAAAACTTGACTCTCTTTGGCATTAATAAAAGATCTACATCTGGAATTAGTCCTAGAGATTTCTAATTCTTTGTCCAGAGTTATTGTCTTTACATCTGACCTGATCAACATCTGTCTCCACATCAATCTTCCTTGATGAACATAGAGATTCAATGTGTGAACTCTGGGGGAAAACTACCTAGTTCAGCTATTGAATCCACCACTTAATAGCCTTTTGGTTCTGGTCAATTTATCTTTTATCCCCCTCCATTTTCTCATCAATGCCATGAGAATTAAAACAGCATTTTTTTCAATTAACAAGAAATAAGTACTTAAGTTGGCAATAATTATTATAGCATTCATCTTTTCCTTTTTTTTTTTTTGTTCAAAATCCCTTTTGTGACTCTGATAAAATATAAAGAGCCCTCAAAAGAAAATCATGTCCACAGAAACCATTTTCTGCACAATTTCAGAGGGATATGGGCTCCCTGAAGCCCTAACTCCATGTATACTGGGTGCATCTAATACCAATTTTACATATATTTTAGAACTACTGTATTATAACGCGACTCTACCAAATAAGGTAGCTTCATAAACCCATTAGACCTGCTATTTTAACAAAATTGAAACATCATTTTTTAACCTTGGTATACCCAATAACTCTTTCTTATAAAGGGTTGAGGTGGTAAACCAGAGCTAAGTTGATGGCACATTGCTGATGGATGTAGTCTCGAGAGGCCTTCAAATTCACTTAAAGCATTTTGCTAGTTGGGCACACATTTAATTTTCTTGGCAAAGTACTCAATGATCTGTAGCCTTTAACTTAAATAGTGCATTTTTCAGTGGCACTTCATCATATGCTTTACACAGCAGAATACAAACTACAGAAAAGAAACTTTTAGGAAAGTGTTCTTCTAATTTGATTGCATAACACTGGTCTGAGTTTTATTATGTAATATCCAAGTATACTTTATCAGATAATGGGAATTTATTCTCTAAATTAAAAAAAAATCTATATATATTTTTTATTTTTCCTTATCCTACTGCTAGTCCCCATGGGGATAGGAATAGAAAAAAAAGATATGAGAGAACATATAAATCACACATTTATTTGCAACCAATGCTATAACTTGAATGTCACCCACTAAATTGCACAACAAAAAAAAAGCATTCACAAATCAAAATATAAGTCCTTGTCGTTAAGATGGTCTGAGTCATTAACTAAAGGCCAGATCTGTTCTATATGAATTGTCAAGCCTGGCAATATCTACATGACAGAGGACATTCCAGAGAGATATGCTATGTAAAAGGAACATTCTCAAGTTAGCAATAAAAAAGCAAAGCAGCACAACTGCTCTATATAACCACATGTTTTACTTATGCCATATGAGAGGACTTGCATCCTCTATTACTAGATAACATTATTGAGCACAGTAAGGTTAAGCAATTTTTCCAAGGTCACAAGCTGGTGCATTGCAGAGCCCAGTTGTAACTTAAGCCTACTGACTCTGGAGTATAGCTTTTGCTCCAGTGGCTGCTGCTGTTAGAATAAGGCATTTATTGAACATTGACACGGGACTGAGTTAGGAGTTTGGCCAACTTCTTTTGAAGATTAATTTAGTCCATCTTCCCAACAATGTGATGAGGTGGACATCCATGTAAATATCCATTTCAAGAATGAGAAAACTAAGACTTACAAAGACTAAAATTACTTGCTCAGGACAAAAGTAATAAAGAATAAAACTAGAATGTCAAATACCATAGCATAAATTCTTAGGTGCATATTTCTTTTCACAGTTTCACAACTCTGAAGTCAGGATTTATCTTACAATCACTTTCTGTCAGTCAATAGGAGTGACATGTTTGTCACTCCTTGCCCATGTTTAAGCTTGACCATAGCCATTCTCAATGTCATCTCTTTTACTGAGGCATGGGCACTGTTAAAAATACAGATGTTATATATAATTGCTATTTAAAATGTCTTCAAAGATATTACAGTATCTTGTGGTTTGGCGCTCAAACTACAAACTACGGTGTAGATCTTTTTTCCTTTCAATATGGTACATAAAATAATGATGCATTTTATAGTCAAAGAAATTAGATTAAAAAAAAAGAGCAGTTTTTTTTGTATTTAAACCCCCATATAATATATGATAGTATGCTATATACTATATATAGTGTAAATAAGTATAATACTCTGAAAATATTTTTCACCAAGGCGATGTTACATATTATTGTGTAAGTGCCATAGAAGTATGTGTGCTGATTATATTATTTAAAAGGAAATATACATAATTGAGCAAACAAATACCATACAAAATTGTTAGTTATTATAGAATTTTGTCACCCTTAATAGAAGAATAAATTATTTGTTCATTCAAGGTAGTTACCGCTTTGGCAATTTTGGTTACTTATTACAATCACAGAAACTGAACCACTTTAAATCCATTTAAGCCCTGTGGTTAGACATCAAACCACTGTTAATTAGCCACATAATTTGGTATAACATTTTTTCTTTGTAATTTTGAATTTGGATTTATGTAATAGACTGACAGATCATTTCAAAAGTATTTTTATAGTTGAAATTGCTTCCCTTTTACACTGATAAATCTAGATTGTTGGGAATGACATTTGAGTAGAGCTTAGCATCTATAATCAATTTGAAAATTTATGTGTTCTTTAAGTAACTATGGATTAAATAGTATGCCGGCATTTTTAAGTTGAATGTTGGTCTGGAAAACAGATTTACTCTATTTACTGAAATAGCACTCTTGGCGCAGGTATTTTTTCATATAGTTGAGGAAAGCTAAAAAAGAAAGGAGGTTCTATTACATATAATAACCTAAGTCTTCATAAAAATGCATGCAATCCTTTCCAGCACCTCAAGCCCAGCCACCTGTTTGTTATCTTCCTCATTCAGCATGAATGGCAGCTTTAAGTTTGCTTAGAAAGCAATGTTAGAAAGAAAGAATGTATTAGGAACTCAGAATTTTAAAATAGAAGCAAAATTGACTAAATCTGAATCTTGCAGGAAGTAAAGAATCAAAATACCAATTTATTTAAAGTTTGCAATATGTATATAATTATTTTTAAAGCATGTGATTAAACCTGATAGGTTTTTCCAGAAATGAAAAACCAAAAGGAAAACCAAAGGTCAATTTAGAAAGTTTGAAATTTTAAACCAACCCTAGTCATTGTATAGTTTCTCTAAAATTTTATCTTAAAAAGTCATTTTAAAATAATAAAAACATTAAAAATTTAAATTTGTATTTAAATCTGAATACTGATAGATTAAAGTGGAAGAAATACTGGACCAACTTTTGTAAAGATTTTGCAAAGCCCATTGCAAAATATACCTCAATGATTCCTTTGTGAGCTCAATATATAATTCAGGGAGAAAAAAATGTGCCCTGAAGAAAAGCAGCTGTCGTCTCATAGGTAGTACCCCTTAGATAGGGCAATCAGACATACATTAAGCTTTTTTAAGGTGAATAAATTGACCTTAGAAATTAAATTTATCTAAATCCCTTATTAAAATCCCTCTCTGTAGTTATTTTAAGTAGATTCTCCAAAGCAAAAAGAGAAAAAAGAAAATAGGTGTCACCCAAAATATATTTTTGAAATATTAAATAGCTGCAAATCGGATGTTTTCCCCTGGCCTCTCTGCCTAGCAAATTTCATTTACAACCTCTCTCTCATTTTCACACTGCTCTAATGATATCTGTCTGCTATTGATAATTAATCCAGATAATGACATTCCTGAATATGATGCCACAGCTCTGGACACTGATGTGTGTCCAACATGCCATTAAAATCCCATTAAAGCTTTATTTACCAGCCTCAAATTAAAAATAAACATTGGTGGTACATAAGAGAGAATTATGATAATACTGACCTTGGGATGCTCATTCCCCAAAACCTAAGGACTGGAGTAAAAGTGAGCTAAGATTGGAACATTTGATCAAGGAAATCTTAACTAGCATTGATGGCATTTAGCAAATGCAGCTTAGAATATTTTTTGGAAGGAGCCATGAAAATAAATGCCCTAATAAAAGCTTTGTTATACATGAAAGAGGTGTCTATTTTATATTAACCTCCTGTCTTAACTCTGGGTATTACAATTGTAATGGGAGATCTCAACAAGACCAAGCTATATCTGAATTATACAATAATTGCAAGTTGTTCCTCTTTACAGACCCCAACAACAGTAACACGTTACCCCCAAATGTCATGCTTTATAGTTCAATAAAGCCATCTAAAAACACTGTCAAGAAAATGGTCATTTCAGATGCAGGGCATACTACATCAAACGAATGGAGTTTGTGCCATGTAGGCATATGGTTAAAACTTTTTTTCTTCTCTTTGAGTACATAAGAAAACACAAAAGTTCTGATGAAAACATGTAAACTGTGATCACCATTTTAAAAAGGTCATTCTCTTCACCACAATACTCTATCTGTAGACATTTCTTTTTCTTCCACAAAGAATCCATACCCTTTCCCAATGTCCCTGCTTGTTGACATTTAGTTTTGACACGTCTATAGACTTGGGCTGGATTGTATGATATCTTAATAAAACTGTTATAAAATGATCAGAGAGAAACAAAAGGAGAAAAAAATGTCAGTGTGCTAAGAAGAGGGCAACTAACATAGTAACCATGCAGTCTGTAAGCTCTCAGAAATCAAAATGCTTATTTGAACTATGCATTTTCAGGTTGGGTGCAAACAGAAGAATAAAATATCTACACGCAGTATTCTAAAAGTGAAGTCAGAGCAGAAAGTTAATATCCCACTGTGAGAAACCATACAGAGGGCAGGAACACAATGCAGCTTCCAGTTACTCTCTCTAAAGGGCATAAGGAACTATCCACTAGGGTATGATATGTAATACTTTGACATTTTGCCAAGGGTACACTTATTATTCTAAAATGTTTGTGAATAAGACTTAAAGAGAATATTCTCAACATGGAAAATGCATGTCTATTTTTGGGTAAAGCAAAAGAAAGATGTGAAGACAATTACCTTCCTCATCCAAGATTGGGCTGGTGTTAAAAGTATACAAATGGTAGGACCTAAGGTTTGTATTTCCAAAGAACCAACATAGTGTTGGGGCACTTGGGGCAGTGACAATAAGCCAAGAACATAGGAGAGCTGAGAAACATCTTATTGCAGCAGAAAATCCAATGCGAGCTTTTCTGATACTTTTCCATTCATATCTGATCTTTATTGTCATACCGTTAGGGTTCAACCATTTTAAAAGTTGAGTCACAGGTAATGGATCCAATTGGCAATTTAACCAAGGTGAAGTTAGATCTTATATATCAATGAACATGTCAGTTGGACATCATCTGACATGATTTGACCATCAAAAAATCAGAAAAGACAAAGCATGCAAAATGACCCGATGTTATATAAGTGACACAAACGATAGGACATTAGTGGTTTATCTCAATAAAATATAACTCTATAAATTTCCATCCTATTTCTTCTGTATAACTCCCAAAATATTAATTTTGAGCATAAAATGTACACTTCTTGTTTTCTCTTTTGAATTACCTTTTGAAAATCATGTTTGCATGTATGCCATAATTCTGAAAACTGTTTCATGGAAAGAGTTGGAAAATTTTTCCAATTAAATGATTAGTTTAAAACTGGCATTAACTGTTTTAAATAATAGCATTTAACTATTTTAAATAATTTTTTTGAAATCCAAGTTATAAATAGCTATGTAATAGAGTCTGAAATATAACCTATTATCAAACAATATGATGTTAATTGGTTAATGCAAGGTATGGGAGTTATCTATGAAATGGGAATAGCAAAATATTAAATATTTTTATTAATTGCACATTAAAGGTGTTTAAAATAAGTTACTTTTGACTTGACTATATTAATGTATAATCCATTACAGTCTAAATATCTCAATAATTTTTTTTTTCTTATTCTACCACTTCCTCTTAACTTTCAGTTTGCTAAAGGAAACTGGTCCCTGCATAGTGCAAGCTTACTCTCCCAATCTCTTAATGCTTTGTAGTTTCCAGTTGTGCAATTAAATTATACAAAAATAAGAAGAGATAATAATATCAAAAAGAAAATGCCTATTATTTTTAACAGAGTTCATTTTGGAAGTAACAAACATGCTGGTTCAAGACAGAAGCCCAAGTTGAATGAAAGGAAGTTTAGTTGGCAATTTCCTTGTAAGATGACTCAAAGTAACATTGTCAACTCTAAAACTATCTGAGAAAGGATATACACCTCTGCAATTAAAATAATTTTATTTTATGCATGCATGTATGTATGCTTACACATGTGTGTGTATATATATATATATATATAAGTATAGCTAGTCTGCATCATCAATGCTCACACAAAGATGAAAACAAAAGGTGGCTGACATTTGAATTCATTGTAGCTTTGATTTTTCTTGTTAAAACTTACTTTTCTTTGTTCATCAATGTTGATTTAGAGGTGGGACCTTTCCTGACACAATATTTTCTCATTGAAATATTATAATAATGTAATTTTGTTATTTCTCTCAAAATCCCCTAGCTAAGAAACGCTCAAGGAATTCAGAGTCTAAGTGAAATAAATGTACGATTAAGTCACTTAGCCTCCCCAATCAAACAGATAGAATTGGACTGGACAGCCAGGGTGAACAGGGGAGGAGAGGGCTTCTGCTTCGGGATCTTCAGTCCTTATCATAGGTTTTGGGAAATAATATACAAACTAAAACATGGGAATAAGGGCAGAATGATGCTATCAGTAATAATCAAGAAAGTTGAAGGAATTTAGAAAATAGGAAAGTACTTCTATATGGCTTTGCTGCAAACTCTCAGCTTTGCGGGGCTTTACGGGATGAACAGAATATAGAAGGATAAAAAAGGAATGAAAAGTCACCATTTAAGAACAGGAAGTAAGGAAAATTATTTGGAGTACATTTTGATACAATTTAAGATAAAGGAAAGCATAAATTGAATTCATAGTTCAAGGATGGTCTGAATCACATGGCTAAAAAAGCTACTGTATGTTTGTTGACCTTTGCATTTTATAACCTAAACTAATCATACTGCACATATACATAGAAAACACAATGTTCAAAGGTGTTTCAAAAAATTTTCTTTTTTATTTTTATAAATGTTCCCTGTGATTGTGAATATTTTATGTTACCATTTTGTGAATGAGAAAACAGTTTATGGAATTTGTTCAAGATATTGGAAATCACATGATGGATTATGGCAGATAGGAATTTAAATCTATCTTTTCTGAATCTCAGGCCATGATTCTGCTCATTATAAAATGTTAGACATAGTATAGTGCACACTGATTTTTATTTAAGAAGAAACCAGAGAGAATAAAAGTCTTTACAGGATCCTTAAAGAATGTTTTGTTCAACCATTTTCATGAGTCAAACTTGTAAGTAAATGAACTTGCCTAGGCCCTTTACTCTGGCTTTGGCATCCCAGCCCCTACACACTTCAAAAAATGTTTCTGCATATAACATTGTGAAACTTTGATGAGTACATTTATTAGGATAAACACATCTATGAATACACATGCACATATATATTCATGAAATTAAAAAGGATATTATATGCAAATTCCCTGGTAAATGCATACATACATTAAGTAGTTATTATTTGATAGCAAGCATAATTGCAATTATTAGCATTATCTCATGAAGCAATGAATGTATTGTACTTCCTTATATCCTCCTTGTTAGGGTCAAATACAATCATCTTGAATCACTCAGTAGTTGACTCCAAACCTGTGACAGCTTAACAGACACAAAGAAAACCCACTTTTGTACAGGGATACTAGTGTTGATCCATTCGTTGCTTTGTTGTGTATTATTGTTCATAGAATGGTGACATGCAAAGGAAAACAGATACAACACACCACTAGCTCCATGAAGCATTCATAGAAGCAGGGTATATTTCAAAACAATGACAAGCACAGAAATTGTGGAGCATGCATGACCCCAGAGCTCTCCTTAGTTCACAGACACATGTTTTGGCAAGTCATAGAAGATGGAAGACAGTGCAGAAGTACTTCAGTAGAGAGGGTTCTGGGTCAATAATACTCTTGTCATTTACAGGGAAAAGAAGCAAGAGGACATGTGATGAAGATGTAGCAAGGTACTTCCTGGACCCAGAAAGTGTCAGTTAGAAGGGAGGGCCTTCAAAGCTCAGACTGGTATCCTCTTAATCTTCCAATGAGCTAAGTTAGACCTACTCTGCCTCTTCTTTGCTCAGTTCTAGAAAATGAGGAAAAGCACAGCTGCTATACTGCTGCCAGAGCAGAGAGGAGACCAGGGAGATCTGATTTGTAGCATTTGTCAGTTTTCATGGTGTAACAATGGTTCACATTCTTGCCAATCTCAACCTATCAAAACAGTATCACTGAATGCGGTGTTGGTAACAGGCAAATACAGTGAGATCCTGCAAGTTTATAACAGCCAGAGTCATTATGCCACTAAGTGGATGCATACTGTGCCATCCAGGCAGGCATAATTTTAATAGTGAAAGGGGTAACATTAATAAATATGTTGGGACATAACAGACGTAAATTGAGACAGTCCAAGGGAGATAGAGACATACAGTCAATCACTATAAATTCTGCAACCCAAATGGAAGAATGTAAGCATCTAGAAGACATTAAAAAATATTTTTTCTCTTCGTATAATCCACGTCCTTTGGATTCCTTCAGTTTGGTTGGAGTGGAAATTCTAAGTAGTTCATTGAAATTTGTAAATTATTTTTCTTCCTTAATTTTGAATCTTGGAGTTTGTATTAGTTAGGATTCTCTAGAGAAACAGAATCAACAGCAAATATTCGTACGTATAAAATTTATGAAAGGGTCTCTCGTAACCATGGGAACGTAGAGCCCAAAATCTGTAGGGCAGGCTGTGAAGCTGACAATTCAGATGGAGGGACTGGATGAACTCTACAGGAGAGGCTCACAGGCTGAAGCAGGAAGAGGGCCTGTCTCTTCTGAATTCTCCTTAAAAGGTTTCAGTGATTAGATTAAGTATCACTCATTGTAAAAGACACTCCCCTTGGCTGATTACAAATGGAATTAGCTGTGGATGCAACCAACATGATCATGATTTAATTCTATGAAATGTCCTCCTAGCAATAGACAGGACAGCACTTGCCCAATCAGACAAACAGGTACCACCATTGGCCAAGTTGACACATAAACCTGACCATGACAGTCCACCCCTTGTCAACTTGGCAGCTATACTCATCACCTTAAACCATACTTAATTTCTAACACATTAAATCTCTCCAGAGTAGGGTACAAGTCCTTGGGTAATAGTCATTCTTAAACTTGATATCCTACAACTTAAATAGTATAACATGAACATAACAGTATAACATGTTTTAATAGTAAAACAGCATTATAGTCCTCATTTCTGTAATTGATCACGTGGTTATAGTTCATATTTATCACTACCTTCTTCCACTACCCTTTCCATTTTCCCTTTACCCTCAGCAAGCACTTCAGCTGGCTGTGATTCTTTGCCTGGTGGGGTGACCCAAACCTTCATTCCTGAAGTTTCAGAGCCATTGGTAGCCCTGCCTGGATTGGGTTGCTGCAGTTTTCCATTGATTTTAATCACAGGGCAGGGTAATACTAAAAGATGCCATAGGGGATCTCTTATAATCCAGGAAAACCCTTTTTTATCTCCATTGTATAGTTGCAGTCCTATTTCCCCCTGATAATCAGGGACAATCACATCAGTCAATAATGTAATTCCCTTCTTGTCTTGTTGATCCAGGGGCATGAACAGCCCAAACTAACCAGGTGGCAGTCTTAGATTTCAGTTCAATAGAATCATTGTTGTTTCTTCTGGTGAAATCTTTTGCCCTTTTGGAACTAAAACCTGCAAACCAGCAGAGCTCAGGGTCACAGGGACAGGGAGAAAAAATTGCCTAGTGGATCACTAGGGGTAATGGTGAGGGGTGCCACTCCCATTTCCACCCCTTGGTTCTTGGAGCCATGGACCTTGGCTATGGGAGAAACAGCACCACACAGCAGATGATGATTCAGAGCATACATGGCCTCCTGGAGAACATAACCCCAACCCTTCAAGGTAATGGCAGTTAGTTGCACTGTAATTGAGTTTTCAAAAGGACATTCCAGCATTCTATCCAACCAGCTGCTTCTGGGTGATGGGGAACATGGTAAGACCAGAGAATTCCATGAGCATGTGCCCTTTCCGGCACTTCATTTGCTGTGAAGTATGTTCCTTGCTCAGAAGCAATGCTGTGTGGAATACCATGACAATGGATAAGGCATTGTGTCAGCTCACAGATGGTAGTTTTGGCAGAAGCATTGTGTGCAGGGAAAGTAAACCCATATGCAGAATATATGTCTATTCTAGTTAGAACAAATTGCAACCCCTTCCATGAAGGCCGTTGTCCAATGTATTCAACCTGCCACCATGTAGCCAGCTGGTCACCTCGGGGAATGGTGCCATACTGAGGGCTGAGTGTGCATCTCTGCTGCTGGCACACTGGGCACTCAGCAGTGAATGTAGCTAGGTCAGCCTTGGTGAGTGGAAATCCATGTTGCTGAGCCCATGCATAACCTCCATCCCTACCATCATGACCACTTTGTTCATGAGTCCATTTGGGCAATGACAGGAATTACTGGGGAAAGAGGTTGACTGGCATCCACAGAACAGGTCATCTTATCAACTTGATTATTAAAACCTTTCACTGCTAAAGTCACCCTTTGGTGTGCATTCACATGGGACACAAATATCTTCATGTTTTTAGCCCACTCAGAAAGGTCTATCCACATGCATCTTCCCCAGACCTCTTTGTGACCAAGTTTCCAATTATGGTCTTTCCATGTCCCTGACTATTCAGCCAAACCATTAGCAACAGCTTATGAGTCAGTATACAAATGCACCTCTGACCAGTTCTCCTTCTAGGCAAAATGAACAACCAGGTGCACTGTTCGAAGTTCTGCCCACTGGGAGGATTTCCCCTCACCACTGTCCTTCAAGGACACCCCAGAAGGGGGAGGCAGTGCTGCAGCTGTCCACTTTCAGGTGGTGCTTGCATATCGTGCCGAACCATCTGTAAACCAGGTCTGAGTTTTCTTTTCCTCAGTGAATTCACTGTAAGGAACTCCCCAAGAGGCCATAGCTCTGGTTTGGGAAAGAGAAGGTAATGTGGCAGGAGTAGAGACTATGGGCAATTGGGACACTTCCTCATGTAATTTACTTGTGACTTCAGGACCTTCTCTGGCCCTATCTCATATATACCATTTCCACTTTATGATGGAGTGCTGTTGCACATGTCCAACTTTATGGCTTGGTGAGTCAGACAGCAACCAGCTCCTGATAGGCAACTCAGGTATCATGGTAACTTGGTGGCCCATGGTTAAGTGTTCAGTCTTTACTAACTATTTGGCCCAGTGGCATCCCAAAAGTTGTTTCTCAAAGCGAGAGTAGTTATCTGCAGCGGATGGTAAGGCTTTGCTCCAAAATCCTAAGGGTCTGCATTGTGATTCTCCTATAGGGCCTTGCCAAAGGCTCCAAACAGCATCACTATTTCCCACTGACACTTCTAGCACCATTAGATCTGCTGGATCTTATGGTCCAAGTGGCAGAGCAGCTTGTACAGCAGCCTGGACGTATTGCAGGGCCTCCTCTTGTTTAGGTCCTCACTCAAAATTAGCAGCTTTTCTGGTCACTCAATAAATGGGCTGGAGTAGAAGAGCCAAATGAGGAATATGTTGTCACCAAAATCCAAAGAGACCAACTAGGCATTGTGCCTCTTTTTTGTTTGTAGGAGGGGCCAGATGCAGCAACTTATCCTTCACCTTAGAAGGGATATCTCGTTATGCCCCACAGCACTGGACACCTAGAAATTTCACTTAGGTACTAGGCCCCTGCATTTTTGTTGGATTTTTCTTCTGTCCTCTGACACGCAAATGCCTTACCAGTAAGTATAAAGTAGTTGCTACTTCTTGCTCACTAGGTCCAATAAACATGATATCATCAATATAATGGACCAATGTGATGTCTTGTGGGAAGGAGAGACGATCAAGGTCCCTGCAGACAAGATTATGACATAGGGCTGGAGAGTTGATATACCCCTGAGGTAGGACAGTGAAAGTATATGGCCAACCTTGCCAGCTGAAAACAAACTGTTCCTTACTAACAGCTATTGAGAAAAAATATCTGCCAGGTCAATAGCTGCATTCTAGGTACCAGGGGATGTATTGATTTGCTCAAGCAATGATACCACATCCAGAACAGCAGCTGCAATTGTAGTTACCACTCCTTGAACTTACATTAATCCACTGTCCTCCTCCAAGACCCATCTGTTTTCTGCACAGGCCAAAGAGGAGAGGTGAATGGGGATTTGGGAAGAATCACCACCCCTGAAATCTTCAGGTCCTTAAGAGCATCAGTAATCTCTGCAATCCCTTCAGGAATCTGGTACTGGTTCTGATTTACTATTTTGCTAGGTAATGGCAGTTCTAGTAGCTTCCACTTACCCTTTCCCACCATAATAGCCCTAACTGCATGAGCTAGAGAGCCAATATGGGGACTCTGCCAGTTGCTCAGTAAGTCTATTCCAATTATACATTCTGAAACTGGGAAAATAACTACAGAATGAGTCTGGGGTCCCACTGGACCCACTGTGAGATGGACCTGAGCTAAAACTCCATCGATCACCTGGCCTCCATAAGCCTACACCCTGACTGGTACACCGGAGTGATGTTTTGGGTCTCCTGGAATTAATGTCATTTATAAACCAGTGTGTAATAATCCCTGAAATATCTGATCATTTCCTTTTCCCCAATGCACTGTTACTCTGGTAAAGGTCATCAGTCTCCTTGGGGAAGGCTTAGAGCGAGATTAACAGTATAAATTTGTGGCAGTGTAACAGGGTTCTCCCCCAAAGTGACCTGGCCTCCCCTTCATACAAGGGGCTCTGGGTCTGTAAACTACCTCAAGTTTGGAGATTGATTAAGTGGCTGTGACTCCATGTTTTTGCAATTCAGGTTAGACTTCTGTTTACTTGAACTAGAATTATTTTGTTTATACAGCTCAAACAAGAATTTAGTACACTATCCATCTATTACATTTCTAGGTACTCCATGATTTACTAGCCAATGCCACACATCTCTGCAAGTCAGGTTATTTTGACTCCTGCTTTGAGTTTGCTGTCTATTATAATAGCCACATCCACCCATCCATCCACATCAGGATCCAGTTGTCCACATTGTGTTTAAGGATTCCAGCTCAGTGACAGCAGTTCCCACAGTAATATCTGACCTATAGAGAAGTGCAACTACATGACTCTTCAGGGGTGATGGCTCTAGTCTCACAAATTTATTTCTCACTGTTCTGGTAAAAGGTACATCCTCCAGACATTCCTAGAGTGTAAGAGCAGGCTTTACATGGCAAATCCACTCTAGCATTCCAGTCTCTCTAAGCCTCTGGATCCCCTCATCTACATTATACCAGGGCAGTTCTGGCGTTTCAACTTCAGATAATGTTGGCCACCTTTTGATCCATGTTTCAACCAATGATCCAAACAAACTGTTGATGCCTTTTCTAACCCCTTGAGCTATAACACTGAATGCAGAATCTTTGCTTATGGGCCAATATCAATAAATTCAGCCTGACCCAGCCTTATATTCCTCCCATCATTATCCCACAGCTTTAAAATCCATTGCCACAGATACTCCCATGATTTCCGTCTATATAAATTGGAAAACTCATGTAATTTTTTGGAGTATAATGTACCTCCTCATGTGTGATATTTTGTACCTCACCTTTAGGGGCCTATTGAGAGTTTAGTCTAGTTGTGGGTCTGGAAGAATTGAGGGGTGGTGGGGGTGGGTCATGAAAAGAATTAGAAATAATTTCCAAGCCTTTTGCTTCAGGGCATTTATTTTCAGTTTCATCTGGTGAAACAGGATTAATCCCTTCAGGTACAGTTTGGGTAGCCAACTCCTCAAGGCAGGCTGGAGGTGGGGTGGCTATCTCCTTAGGGCAGAGTATTACAGGGTTATCTAGAGAAGACTCAGCATGACCTAGGGTTTCATCCTTGCCCCTGACATCTTTATCGATCTATATGTCACCATCTCATTTTCAGGGTCCCACTCCTTTCCAATCCATGTTCTCACTTAAGCAGCAGACACCATGCAAGATTGAGATTTCAACTTGCATTGTAAAGTTGCTACTCTAACAGTCAGATTCTGAGTCTGATTTTCAGAGATTTCAAGTCTATGACGACAGGAAATAAGATTGTCCTTCAGGACACTCATAGAAACTTCTACATCTGTGGGACAGCACTTAATCTTCTCATTTGAAGACTTAAGCCCATTCCTTTCACTCTTTAATGTGTCCAGTATATCAAACAACAATCAGTCAACATCTCTATACTTGCTATTTCCACAAAACTCTGTAAAGGTATCAAAAATATCATCCCCCAGAGCCTGGCTTCATACATTAGTGAAGCATTAGAAGAATCAAATGGTGACAATTTGACTTTTTCTTTTGCCAACACACTCCATGGATTGGGAGTGTCATTCTGATTATGGGAATCAGAGTCCTTAGTGCCTTTGAGTCCATTCAGAGTAGAAAACCATTCATAGAAACCCATTTTTAAGATTCTGTTTCTTAAGAACCACTCTTGGTTCTCTAGAGAAGCAGAATCAACAGGAAACACTCACAAATATAAAATTTATAAAAGTGTCTCATGTAACTGTGGATACGTAGAGTCCAAAATCTGTCGGACAGGCTGTGAAGCTGATGGTTCCAAATGGAGGGTCTGGATGAACTCCACATGAGAGGCTCACAGTCCATAGCAGTAAGAGAGCCTGTCTCTTTTGAGTCCTCCTTAAAAGGCTTCCAGTGATTAGATTAAGCATAACTCACTGCAGAAGGCACTCCCCTTAGCTGATTACAAATGGAATCTGCTGTGGATGCAGCCAACATGATCATGATTTAATTCTATGAAATGTCCTCCTAATAACAGACAGTCCAACACTTGCCCAACCAGACAAACATGTACCATCATTTGCCCAAGTTGACACATGAGCCTGACCATGACAGAGTTTCACAAGGATAGAAATAAAACTTATACTTTGTCTCACATTTCTGGACTTTCCACTAATTCCTGACTCTTAAGATTCTTCAGAGTATACCATAACCCAGTAATTCCTGCAATTTACTGATTATTCTTTTTTCCTTTCTTTCATTTTGTTTTAAAACTGTGAACTGTCCCATAAATGTCCAAGAGTCAATACCAGTTCCTCTTTTTAAATTATTTTTCTTTCCTTACACTAGCTAGAGTTGATTTCTGTTGCTTGGTACCCAAGCATTGATCCTGATGGGATGACACTGGCATAGTGTCAGGTGCAAACCTACTAATGTGGGAACTGCAATCCCAAACAATCACAGCAGAACTCTAAGTAGTAGCAGGAGTGGAGTTGTGGGCACTAAATTCTTCAAAGAAAATTCAGGAGTTTAACATGTCCTTTCTTGAAATAATTTTACACACAAGGATTAAGTCTCAAATATTTGAAGCTATTTTAGCTAAAAACAAAGAGATAACCCAGACAAGCTTTAAACCTCATCTCTCAGCTGCAAAATCTTTCCTCTGAGCTATTTCACATATACCTCATCACACTTCTTAAAATTGTCTGAGTAGGAGCTATAGGTGATAGTGTCAGGTTAATTTATTTAGCACAGAGGAGTAAAAAATCAATGTAGTTTCATCTTCTGTTTAGATATCCATTTTTTCCAAGAACATGCAGAAGAAAATTCTGTGGGTTTTCCACTCCAGAGTATTCCAATTTAATATTCAGTATGAATAAATCCAGGAAAAGATATACACTTTCTAACATATTCATTCATTTACCTAACAGATATGTATTTACCTTTTGTCTTTTTGTTTGTTTTTTTTTGTTTATTTGTCCTAGACAGGGTTCTAAGAAATGAGATCTATCAGTAAACAAATCTCAATTATAAATTTTGTAATAGGAAATGTAGTACAGGAAAATAGTTGATTTTTCATTTGCATTTCAAAATTTCTTCTGGAATGCTTACTAATGGTTATCTCCTTCAATCAGGCAGACAAGGGAAAAAAACAAACTGTCATTGGTAAACACAAGTCCTTCCTAGAAGGTCTTTCTTTGTTCAGAAGGTGTTCTTAATGAGAAGAGGAGGCACATTCCTGCCACTCTGCTCTCCACAGGTGGGAATTTTCCTTGATACTCCTGGTTCCTGGCACACCTCCCATGGGGAAGTAGGTTTCCTGGTTGTTGGTGGAAGACATCAGTGCACATTTCTGGACTGGGCTGAATTAGCCTAATAAATATCTTTAGCATAAGGAATTGAGCATTTTGCTCTCTCTCCTTTTATTTTTTTGCTTTTATAGGTGGGAAGCAGCAACTTCGGCAACCGTGGAATGTGTCTGCTCTACAAAATCAAATTTTCCTGCAAGTGGGCTTTTAAAAGGTTTAAAAAAGGAGAATAGGAAATGGGTGTAGTGGTGGTTGGAAATCCATTTCTGCTCTTAAATAAGCTACATCCTCAGCTAGCCTTTTAGCAATAAAAGTGTAATTTTCTCTATTTGCTGATTCCTTTGTATTAAATCTAAAGTTCAAGATTGTAGTGGAGAACTTGACTATGTTTTCACATGTTAAGAATGCTCATTTTCAATTGCAGTGGAGTTGTTTGGACAGAGTTAGAGTATGCAATGCACGGTAATGTTTAGAAGCAAAGTTCTGCATTTGATTGTGTTTGGAAGGTATGCTGGAGTGTATCCTCTAGGTTTTACCTTGGCAGTGTTTGTGCTGCTGTGTTTGGAAGAATCAGTCTGAATCACTAACTTCTAACTACCAATATTCTGCTGATCTTTTCAGAATTACATATCAAAGTGAAAAATAGACTGCCATCAGGCATTACACAAAAGGGGTAAAGAGAAAGCAAGGTGTAAGCAATATTAACACATAAAAGGAGTGCCTTGAAAGTAAATTAGTTGGATTCCTTATATTATTTTAATATATTTCCTCTACATTAAAGTTGAAATTTTCAATAAAGCCTTAGCATTACTGATAAAAATGGGAGAGACGATAATTGAAGAAACAAAAGAATCTGATGACCTCTGTTACCTAAGTACTTACAAATCAAAAACAATCCATAGCAATATGCTGCTTAGTTGTTTCCTCTGTGATCATTACTTTCCAGAGATTACAAGTGCAAAACCACACTTTCAGATGCAGGAAGCATCTAAAATATAGGACCAGAGCCTGCATTCAAAATGGAATCTAAAACTGATAAATTTTTGTGTCACATTAACATGGACCTTTTTTAGAATTACAAACAGATTTCTCCACAAAAACTCCTAGGTAATAGGACTGAAATAAAAAAAGTTTTCTAATGACAAAAATTAATTTTTTATCTTCAGGCTATTTTAGTTCATATAAAGTACAAACATTCTCTTTGTTGTTTTACTCCTTAGTAATATTAATTATACGTTTTATTATCATAAGTATAATTAACATATAGAATGTAAAAAGGATGTAAAATGACATAATTTTACTGAGCGTTTCTAAGCATTTTATACATATGATCTCATTTTATACTCAGTGATAAGTCCTCCAGTAGAGGTATGATCATCCTGAATTCACTTGCAAAAACCTGAGCCTTAGAGAACTTAAATAATTTTAAAATTTCACACAGCTTAAAAGAATCAGTCAGGAATAAATCAATCATATTGTCATTATACAAATAAAATTTGCATTTTAATGGCTTTCTTCCCCTGTATATTTGTTTATTTGTTCTAAATTAGAATAAACTATATAAATATACATTTATATTTTACTGCTTTCCTTTTTTAATAACTAAAATATTTTAAAAAGAAATATTCTTAGTAAACCTTATCAGATTGAAATTCCATTATTTGTTAAGATATTATTTATTTGCTCATATCTTTGTTATTGTACATTTAGGGAATTTCCTCACTTTGTCTCTTTTAAATAATAGTTTGGTGAACATCTTTGTACATCAACTGCTGTTCAATCTTCTGAATTGAAATGGATGACTGGATCAAATGGTAAAAGACACTTTTACTTTTTATTATTAGATGGGCAATATGGCAGGCTAAATATTCTGAACTGTCCATCCTACATTTAAGATGAAATACTTATATAGTGAACATAACTGAGCTGAGGAGAAAGTAAAAGAAATTTCAGAGGCTAAATTAACTAGAGAGCATGAAACCAGAGAGGTCAATGAGAATTGATGAGGGTGACTATAAAAAGTGGCAGTGCCAGCTCCTGGTGGCCAATGGGATAAGTTTATGGACCCTACATAAAGCTCCTAAGATGACAAGAAGTTGGGACAGTCAATCTTGTATAAAGAATGGGCCTATGAATGAGGTCCCAGTACCCCACCCTTGTCATAGGATCTGTAGAACTTTCATATCTTGGTTCTATGTCAAGCATGAGAAAGACTTGCTGAGATGTCTCAACTACATGTTTGTCTTCACAAAGATTTATAGGGCAAGATTAACACGACTACTGTGGTCCAAATATCCAAGTTAAAATTGAAAAGTGCTTTAGGACTGGTAGTACTCCTAGGAATATAGCAGAGTCAACACTTAAAATGTCTCTGCTGAAAATACTTTATACCAAAGCCTTACATAATGTTTACAGACAAATTTCCATAGAACATGAATCAAAATTAAATTTATCATACATCAGACAAGCCTCTCTTATAAAAAAAATCATCAGTAATAAACAATAATACCTCTGACGACTCTAATATATTGGAATGGGCCGATACAGAATATAATGTCTGTACTTATAATAAATTTAAAAAGGAAATCAAAGTATGACTAAGAAATAGAAGACCGTCCAAAATGGTCAGGCATTTTTTGAGTTGGAAAAAGAACCACTTTTAAAAATGGTTCTAAAAAGTGGAATTTTTAGAAATGAAAATGTAGCAAGTGAAATTAAGGATTCACTGGATGGAATAAATGACTTACTTGATAAAAAGCTGACAAAAGAAAGAATGAATTAAAAATGTAATAAAATACCTTCCCAATGCTGTGCAAGATGGTAAAAAGAAGGGAAATATGACAGAAATCTCAGTCATCTCAGATAGTATAAAAGTTAAAAAATAGTTCTATTGGAAGTATGAGAAAGTACAGAAATAAGGAAAGAAGACATAGTGAGGGGACTCACATGGCTACAACCCAAGGACCTCCACCAGAAATTTGTAGTTGGAAACATGCAATTCCATTATCAATCTGTCTTGTCTCTTAAATCATGGAGGTGTAAGTTTGAAAGTTTTGATAGACATTTTCTACCACTGAAATGGAATATTTTCTTGGCTTTGGTATGTTTTAAAATAACCTAAACCTCAGTTTAATCAAACGCATAATTAGAATAATTAGCAATCTCACAATGTTTTAAAGTGGTCTAATGAGATGGTGAGTGTGAATTACCTTTTGTAGTGAATGACACATTGTAAATGATCAATGTATATAAGCTATTATTAAGGCTGTTGCTTGAACTGTTTTTTCTTCATTATCTCTTTCAAGTTAGAGACAATAACATAAGGAATACCAATATGCAAAACAGAGACAGGGAGATCTTTCTGAATTACTTCCAGCAATCTCAGCCTTTGGTTTCTGAGGACCATGAATCTGCTGTCCTAAATGTGTCCCAAATAATAGAGTTGTATACTACTAATAAAAATGGCTGTAATTAAAACTCCCTGAGGCACTTGCTGCATAGCAAAGAGAATTTACAATATCTGAATACAAACATAGGGTGCTCCAAGCAAAGCAGCTTCATCTCTTTGATTCAGCCATGTTGAGAGTTGTTTTATAATCTGGTAGGCTCAGAGGACTGACTCAGTCTGTTGGCCCCACTGGCTCCTCAACCAACCCTTCATGCCTCAGAGTCAACTAAACAGGCTTCTCCGCTATTTGTATGTAGTCCACCATCAAGCTGTATCTAGGCGAGCTCCTAGAAGCACTAACCCACACTCATCATTCATTTCTTCCCTATTACAATTCAAAGTTGCTAAAAAGGGCTTCATACTTAAAGTAGAACTGAAAAACATAATGATTAAAGCAAACAGGACACTATCTTTTTGACTGATATAATGTGTATTTATCAATATTTGCTATCATAAGAGGAAAAATAAGTCAGAAAGGAAGTTAGTAGTCAAGTAAATAAAAACAAGATACTGCCTCATTTCAGATTATAAGCAATGCCATACATGAGGAAAACCAAACACAGTTCACATTAAAGATATTTTTCATGCATTCATGTTGCAAGCATTGAAGTTTACCTTTATTGACACATAAAAGGTTATTGTAGACTGTTATGACACATTATTTTTTGCTGCCTTTTTTTTTTCTTAATGACTTTACTCAGACAATGTGGTATAAATTGTTACTAGCATAAAACACATTTTCAGCAATAGATAAAAGCAGTTTCTTGGCTGCAGAAAGCAGATATTTCAACACCTGCTTCAGGCAGAATGCATTGAATTTTATGCCCTCTGTTGTTACTTGAATAATGCTCTTCCTGTTGTTTTTCTTTGGGGAACTAAAGGATGAATATCTTAAATTTTTAAGGATCGATATTAGTTTAATGAGTGAATATAATCCCAAAGCTTGCTAACAAGGTCCATACTGAAAATGTCTTTAATAAAATAGTAAATGTATAAACTCAGAGATTAAAGGAGTTTTCAAACTTTCAATAACATAAATCTTCAGCTCTCTTTAGAAGTGAAGTCATTAAAAAGGGGAAGAACTTTTTTATTTTCGCATCAGTTGATTTTCTGCAGCCTTAAGGCTTAGAACTTCCATCTGAAAAATAGTGCCATAAGATACAATAACATTTTAAAGCTACATTTTATAAATTAAAAAAAGAACTATTAACTAATAATACTAAGTGCTAACTATTAAGTTAAATTCCAGTTTTTGATGGTGCCAGATAACACATGAGTATAAAAAGTGTTATCACACAACTGAAGTGGGAGTGCTAAAGAGGTTGGCCAAAATGGGGTCTGAGAGAGGGGTTCAAGGAAAACTTCTCAGGGCAGGTAAGTTCTAAACTGGTGAGATAGATATTAAGTGTGTTGCACACAGCCATAACTGCAACGGCTCTGATCAGAGGGAGAGTTTAGTGTACTCAAGGAATTTCAAGGAGTTTTGCTTGGTTTGAGTGTGGATGCGAGGGAAAGAAATACATTATGGTAAGGACTGAACATGGAGCACATCATGTACTATATTAAGAAGATGAGTATATCTGATCTTAAAAGCTACTGGGGGCTAATGAAGAGGGCCTTGGAAATTGATGCGTTCTGATTTGTGACCTTCTCTGTCAACAATGCCAAAATAGATTTTGGGTGAGAAGATGACATATAAGATGTTACATTAATTCTGGCAACAAATAATCAGTAGCTGATTTGAAACAAATATAAAATGTCAGGAGTGTTGGAATTTTTCTATCTAATATAATTCAGCATCTCAATCATGCTTAATAAATCTAATATATTAAATAATTTAGAGATAACAAAATGAATGTCAAGTGGGTATAATGTGGAAGATACAGATCAATAAGACATGCATTAATAGGAATATAATCGTCTCAGTCCAAGAAAAGAGTATCCAGGTGACTGCACACCCATTGCTGGATAAAAGTGAATCTAATCTTCATTGGTTCACAACCACAAACAACTATGTACCAACATTTCATTCTATAGACATCGTCTCATTTAATTCTGACTGCAACACCTATGAGGTGGGGGCTTTTATGCCTTGTAAAGATAAAGAAACTGAGGTATATAGTGGTGATGTGACATTTCGAGGCTACATAGCAGATCCTGGATTGAAAGCCACATGCCTGACTTCAGATACTACGGTTATTAATCACAATGAAATATGCCCCTTATCCTAATTAATGCATTTAAAATTCCCTGCCTGCTGCTATAGTGAATTCCACAGTGCAACTGAAATCACTAGCAGCAGGAAGGGCTTCCATCAGCCAAGTGATTGGATTCTGGCTTGTGTAAAGACTTAGGTAACAGACACAGACTTAGCTGCAGGTGCCATGCTGTATGCTTGTAACTTAATGGCCAACAAGTGGTGATGAGCAGACATGATGGCAATCAGTGCTGCATGGGAAGGGGATACAAATGAGGGCAGACTGCTGTGAGGGGAGAGCAGAGGCTAGAAATACTGATACCATCAGTATTAATGCTGGTCGCAATGTGAACTCTGTGTCAAGGAGCCTGCCGAAGTAGGCACCCATGAGAGTCTAATAGCCACATCCGATCATCACAGGGCAGATGTTAAATGTGATTCAGATGAAAAGTGAGAGGAAGTGCTGGCAAGGGCACAGCTGAGCAAGCAGGCAGACCCACATGGTAGAAATTGTCAGACACAAGTGTCATTTTGGAGGAAAGCAGATAATGGGGTGGAGGGAAGCTACTTATTCCTCAAAATCCACCATTTTACTTTTTAGTCTAGCCAGTGGAAAGCAAACCAGACCAAAAAGCACTTAACCATATTCACCAGCCCCAATAATTAAACTGCAAGTTAAAGCAAATGGTTGATTCCAAAGGAAATTTTGTGACATTATGATGGAGATAAATTTGTTCAAAAAGATCTTCACTGAGGGAATAATGGAGAAAAACAGAAAAAAATAAATCAATATTTGATGCCACCATCCTCGATTTCTTTAGTTTTGTGTTTGCGCCTGTAGGTCCACTGATAAAGACTGCCTGTTCCCATCACTGTGAGCATCTTTTGCTTTGTTTCTAAGGAATTACGATGAGGCCAGAAGGAATTTCTCACTGGTGGATGTTGAACTAGTAATTGCTATTTTTAGAATCCCTCCTGAAGCATATCAGCCAGTTTATCCATCAATGCAAAAGATCCTTATTTCAGAGAATGCAAAATAGTATGCAACATTGTGCCTGAAAGTATGAAAGTATATTCAACTTTGAACTGATCTGTTACCTCCAATGAAGTGAAGAATTTTCTAATGTTCCTAATGACTCTAATTATGCTGCTACAACTAGCACATATCATACTTCCAGGCAAGGAAATATCTTCATATTTCTGCTGTGTAAGTTGCATGTTCACTTGCAGCTACAAGTGAACATGTACCCAACACAAGTAGTTTTAAAAGGAAAAGTGAAATGACCATCTCAGCTACTCACAATCTAATAGCCAAAAGCTGAGTTACCATCTACATTGAAAGGGAACTGTAGCAAGACTGAGAATAAAAAGATATGAAGGCATATGGTTGGTAGTGATGCTTAGTATTAAAACAATCAGCTTTAGTTTACAGCTGGAAATACATCATGTTGACTTATAGTCAATAAGAATAATGGAGATATGTGAGGCAGAAAAGTAACGAATTTAGAGCAAATATAAGATCCCGGAATGCAGAAGATACTAGAATGCAGAAGGTGATAAGGCCATTAAACTAAGAGTAGTGAAGATACAGATGAGTGTCTTTCATACACCACATTTTTGCAGACAAAATTAAAAAAAAACTTACTACAGGGGGAAAGGAAGAACAGAGCTTCTGCAGCTTAAATATTATCCTCCACCTCCTTGTCAACTGGGGTTCCAGTATATCAGAGAACCTCTGATTCGGTCAGATTAGTTTCCTCATGCAGGATATCTGTATCCATACCTAGAATGGTAACTGGCATATTTTAGGAAGTCAACAAATATTTGCTGAGTTAAAAAATGAATGGAACCTGAAGTAGGTCATTCTTTTCCCATACGCATGCCTTCGTTCTACTTTTCATTACTGAAACTGCTCTCTTTTAACCTAACACAAATCATTTCAGATTCCTCTTAAAGTGCTCATTTAAGTTTAGACATTTTGAGGCATTTTAGCACAAAATAACTGATTTAAAATAGAATAGTTCTATTCTATTAATTTTAAAAAGTATATATGTCTGATGGCATTTTATATAGTTATCTTGTGATGTATATGTTTAGTTTTCTGTATATATATATTTATTTATATATTCATGATTTCTATGCAATGCCATGTTAAGTTTCTTGAAAATCAGAAGCTCATTGCTACATATTATAAACATCTCTTTAGGATCCACTAGAATGTTGTGCGTTGATATGGGTTCAATAATCATTGAAGTTATCTTGCAATAATTATTGAAGGAATGGGGAGAATTACAGCAAAAAGCTGACAGAAGCCAGATTCTAGGCTCCAGGAAATGAGAAAAAGTGATTGAAATTAAGTTCAAAGAAGAAAGGTTTCTGCTAATGTAGTTACAGATTTGCTCAGTAAAGCATTGGCAACAGTGTTCCCTATCATGAGCGAGAACACTTTCCAAACTGGATAATATAAGCAATTATGTAAATGAAATGATAACATAAAACATCCAAGTATTATTTTAGCTTTGTGCATCACAATCTGTAAAGGAATAATAAAAATAATTTTGGGAATTTTTCCTTTATTATTTGATATATCAGTTTCATCAGGCAAGATGTATACAATAGATCTCTGTCCCACCAAAATGAACACAAAGAAATGTTTGCTTATTAATGAACAAGAATGAAGACAAAAGGAGATGAAACAATAGCAGAGAATATATCTCACAATATCCTGAATGCCAGAAAGCAAAGAATTCAGCAGAACAACTGCAATTTAAGAGCCTATCAATAGGGAAGATCATAAGAAACAAGCTGAATCACCTCGTGAGGCCAGGGAGAAGTTCAGGATTTGGACTACCTGTTGCTGCGGAAGGCAGGGATAAATCTAAGAATATGCATCTTGATGGAAAACCTGTATGTGGAATAAACATCTGGTCTTCTTACTATTATAGTGGCAGTTTATGTCATTCTATTTTTCAACTATCATAGGGGACCTAAGCTTTATTCCCAGAGAAACTTAGAGATAGGCATGGAGTCCACAACAGTGGTAATTAGAAAACTGAAGAGTGTTGGCCATAATATTTATCAACCAAGTCACATTAACTCCCCAATATTCATTGTTAGTAACCAAATGTCTGGCCCACTGATTCTTCCCATTGAAGGAAACTCATCAGGCCCCCAAGGCCAATCCCCAAGTTGCTGAGCATGTAAGAAGCTTTTAAAAGCTTTGCTGTAAAATATGAAAGGAGAAAAATGATCCCCCCAGATCTTAAGAGCAGGAACTAATATTAAACAGACTGAAAAAAAAACAATCAAAAGAGTAAAAAAAGAAACTAGCTTGAAATGACAGTAGATGCATTTTGATATGAATGATAAAAGGTAGCATCCTTTGTAACATAACCAAAATACTATTGTCCTACTTAGATAAATTCTTATATAGCCAATGTGGCATGCCTTCTGAAACCTGTACCCAAAGACCTGATCATATGGATTGCTTCATTGTCTCACCAACTGTCATGGTTAGGGACAGGTGTCAACTTGGCCAAGTTGTGGTACCTGTTTATCTGATTGGGCAAGCACTGGCCTGTCTGTTGCAATGAGGACATTTCATAGGATTAGGTCATGATCACGTCAGCTGCATCCACAGCTGATTCCATTTGTAATCAGCCAAAGGGGAGTGTCTTCTGCAATTAGTGATGCTAAATCTAATCATGGGAAGCCTTTTAAGGAGGACTCAGAGCAGACAGGTTCCATTCCTGCTTTGGCTGGTGAGCCTCTCCTGTGAAGTTCATCCAGGCCATCCATCGGAGTCATCATCTCCGCAGCCTGCCCTGTGGATTTTGGACTCTGTGTTCCTACGGTCACGTGAGACACTTTTATAAATTTTATATTTGCAAGTGTTCCCTGTTGATTCTGTTTCTCTAGAGAACCCTAACTAATACACCAACCATCCTGAGTCTTCTGAAACCACCTCCTTATCTCAATGCCATCAATCAGAGTATCCACACTGATAGATTACCAGCATGGTGCTAAGCCAGGGGAGGGACTGAATTGACTTACTGGAGTCCTATACAAAACATTAATCAGTTGCTATAGTAGAAGTGTTAAAACTGAAATACTCTGGTCCAAAATTTACATTATACCTTATTTTTCTGAATGTCTTTTCAAAATATCAAAGTTAGGAAACAAACTTTTGTGAGTGATGAATACAGGTATAAATATTTGATAAAACAGCTAGCCAAAAAGTCAACAGTTCATAAAATAGAAGAAAATGAAATAAAGGAGAAGTGAAGGAAGAAGAAAAAGAAGAAAAAAATGAAAGAGGATGAGGAGGAGAGGAAGAAGGTAGCAATGGAGGAAGAGGAAGAGTAGAAGGAAAGAAGGAGAAGGAAAAGAAAGTAGCAATATCCTCCATGTACTCCTACAAATACTTAAATAATATATAGTTTGAATATCACAAGGTCACCTAGTTGCTTGCAGTCAGGTAGCTGTCAAAAACAGAAATACAACCTGACTTTTAAAAAATTCATCTGCAGTTTTTGTTTTTCCTCACAATTTGTTTCTCAGAGATGACTGTCATTTCTTCCCCTAAATTACAGTAACTTCAGCCTAGTAGTTCTTACCACTGCTATCAGGCTTTACTTTGATGCCCTTTGAGTAAGGCCTTTTATTTGTATTTTTCAACTCTTTTATGGATATAAATCACTCTTCCTCATTCCCACTGTCACCTTCATTCAAGCTTCATTTTACTTAACCCCTCACCAAATTCTTAGTGCCATTTTGTCAATAAATGTGCACTCTAATTTCCAAATAGTTAAATGCAACAGTGTATCAAGTTGCCAATTCAACTTTGATGCTTGACCTTCAAACATAACAGTAAGAATATTCTAATTCTATAGGAAGGAGTAGTTTTAGAAATACACTCAAACGTAGACTTTGCTCTTTGCCAAAAGCTTCGCCTTCCCTTTCCACATCCTTACCGTCTTCCAGAAAATATACACACAGCTCGAAAAGTACATATAAAATAAAGATCTTTGGACTTTAAAAATGAAATTAAGAGCAGCAGAGCATGTTATCAGAGTTAGGCTCTGAATTAAAAAGAAATAGCCAAGTTCATAATACTGGGTTTTCTCAGATTTTAAACATTTTCTTATATCTAACTTGCCATATATGTTGGTATGAAATATGAAATGAATTGAGATTAAACCTCCTGATCTTTGGTGATAAGAGAGAATGACGTGGTTGTTCAAACCCTCCCTTAGATAATAATTATAAAACTGAACTAATTTTGAAAACCAATCAATTAAAGGAACTGGAAAATATACAAAAGATAACAGAAGCTAAAGGAGAGTTTATTCTGGAAAAGCAAAAATTTGAAGCTCTGAAGGTCACAAAACATTAGAACAATATATTCTGAGGGTTAAAAGAGAAATAAAACTGTTAACTCTGAATTCTGTATCTGTAGCTGTCAAATTTCAAACAAACAAAAACTGAGAGAACCTGGACCCAGCAGATATCCTTATAAGAAATGCTGAAAGTAGGCATGTGACAATTGGATTTCACCAAGCAATCATGAGCACTGGAAACAGTAAATATCTGGGTAAACATAACATTTTATTATTCACATGTTCACCTTTTCTTTCCTTAGAAAGACAATCTGTTGAAAACAAAGTTTATAACACACTATTAATAGGTAATACCTCATATGATAATACTGGCACAAAGACCAGAATTTCACAGTAAATAGAAATATAGGTTTCAGGGTTTCTATATTTTACCAGAAATAACTGACTATTATCTCTAAGTAGACTGAGATAAGTTAAAGATAATTCTTTAATTCCTAGAACAATCCCTAAAGGTAATGCAAAGAACTATAGCTAGAAAATCAAAAAGGGCATTAAAACAGTATGCTAAATAAAAGCCGATTTACAGAAAAAGGCAAAAAAAGAAGGAACATTCAGACCAAAAAAAAAAAAAGAAAAGATAATGAAAAAACAAATATCAAAATGGCAGATCAAAGAATATTTATCTCAAATAGAAAAAGACTAAACACCCAATCACACAACTGTCAGATGGTTGATAAAAGAATCATGTTAGCCAAAAGATACACTTCAAATATGAAACATGAAAGTAACAACATGACAAAAAGGTTAGACTATGCCAACAATATCCAGAAGAAATTTTGAGGGATCATGCTTATATCTGATTAACTAGACTCAAGACAAGGCAAATTACTAGATCCAAAGACAAAGTCTTAATGGTGATAAAAAGGTCAATAAATCTGGAGAATCTAGCAATTACAAATGTATAGTTACCTACTAATGGGTGAAATGGAGAAGTTCACAGTCATACTTGGAAATATCAACATACCTTTCTCAGTATTTGATATAACAGCTAGCCAAAAAGTTAATAGTAATAATAAAGATATAGAAAAGTATGGAAGTGTTTACTAGTGTGATCAACCACCTTTGAACCTATTTATATTTATAAAAGTCTTCATTCCCAAACTGCAGAATACATGTTAGAAAAATATGTTATAAAAGAAGAAAGCTCTAAATTTAATTATATAAATATCTTCTTTAGAAAACCAGAAGTATGCAGATCAAAGTAAGCCTACATGAAAGGATAAGAGGAAAGATATGAACTGAAATCAATAAAATAAAACCAGACAAACTAAAATGAAATTACATGGTCCTTCATTAGAAATATCAAGAATCGCTCTCACACACATACAAAAATACTCAACATCATTAGGGATCAGCGAGAAAATAAAAACTTTAAACCACAGTGAGATACGATTTAAACTGGCTAATATTAAAAAGACTTATCATACTAAGTATTGATGAGAAGGTAGAACAACTGGAACTTTCAGACATTGATATCAAATTAAAACAAATTCAAACTTAGCTTAGAAGAGACTTCAAAAAGATGATTGCAATTGGGAGAATGTTCTAATCTTGGAAATCAGCACGCATGTCAAAACTAAACTAAAAAGAATAGCAGAAACTTTTAGAGGGGCAATTGGGCAAGAGAGGAAGAGTAAGTAAATAACATCATCAGCTCTATCTTACAAGAAATAAACCTCACCGTTGTCACCAGTTCTTGGGAGGAGCTTTTAATGGGGGCACATTTTGCATATTTATGTTTGTACAGGCTTGGGACCAAACCAAACCTCCAGAACTTGTGGGAAGGAGAAAACCCTGACTAAAGTTTGGTCGGGACAAAGCAGAGTAATTGTGAGCACTTAGTCACTGATAAATTCTAAAAACGTATTGAGTGAAAGAAGTCTGACACACAAAAGAACATGCCATACTATTTCAACATATCTATCTTAGGATAGATTTCAATATAATTTATTGTGTGATGTCACTGAATAGTAAATGCTTAAATCCCTCAAGTCTTAAAAATAAAGTTCTTTGTTTTACTTCACTCATTTTGGCTGATTAGCCTCATAAACCAACCACTGCCCATCAGAATTGCTTTTGTATTATTTGGCTAAAGTGTTAATGAAACTGGATCTTGATTATCTACTTTATTTTTGTGAAAGGTCTAGTGTAACACAAATGAGTGCTAAATAGTTTTAACTTCAGAAAGGAAAAAGCAGAATGTAGTCCACCATCTTTTGCCTCAATTCAATATTAAAATGGTGCTGTTTTTATTGTTAGCAGTGTTGTGCTGGCAAATGTTTAACATTTGGATGGAGGCGGGGTGGGTAAAAAGAAAAGCTTGGATTTGTAGCTTTGACTCATTTGAAATGTCTAATTTCTGTGGTGTGAATACCCCTATTATGACCAATTTTGAAATATAATGCAATTTTACTGAACAACAAATTGTTACTAAACATCAAACTAGGAAAAAAATACCCACATTTAACTCTCCCCACTACTGCAAGCCAGCTCCATAGCATGCCTGCTATTTAGCCTATTTAACAAGCAAGATGGACTGAGTTTGGCTTCTTTTCTTTTCTTTTATTTCACAGCTTTTTCATTAATAGCAAAATTTTTGGCAGGTGTTATAGAAAGTTTAGTTTCGAGGTACTTGTTAATAGAATCAAAACTCATTAACAAGCTTGTGTTACTTACAAGGGGGGGAATTTTCCTGAAAACAAATTACACTGAGTGCATCAACAATACAAGTGACCTGAGGTTTCAAAACACATCCTTTACCTAATAATAAGCTTATAAAAAGAACATTTGGCCACCTTTGACTCGTTTTCTTTTACAGCTCATGCTCCAGTCCTTCCGAAAGTCCTTACTGGTTTTATTTTCAAGGCATCTCATCACATCTCACTACCTTCGTGTACATACATGCTCACCTTGGCACAAGTCACCTACGGGATTATTCTAATAGTCTCCTAACCTATCCTTCTTCCATCTTTACCCTCCAGCAGACTATTCCTAATTTGGTCACCACCATGATAAACCTAAAATTCTAAAACCTAAGTCCAGACTTGACGTTGCTCAGTTCAAAACATTCTGATAGTTCAGCATCACATTCATGGTAGAAAGAAAAATTCTTACCTTGAGGCTCTCCATAATTCATACCCCCTAACCTTTCCCATGACATCCCCTCTGACTCACTTCCCAGCTGGGCTGTTCCTGTAGGTTGATGCTCTCTGCTTCTTCATTTCCTTCATGTCTATGCTCATATATCACCTTTTCAGGAAAGTGTTCTCTGTTCTCTTTAAAATTACACACCACCACTCTATTTCTGCCATGCCCCTGCCACTTACGATCTTGTCCTTTTTGCCTGCTTTGTTTTTCTCCAGAGGATGTATGGCCTTTTAATAACTATAAAATGTACTTATTTTTAAAATTGTCTGTACCCAGTTTCCTCTCTGCAATGTAAGCTCAATAAGGACAGCGATTTTTGTCTGTGTAGAATGCTGTCTGTCTGTCTTTGCCAAGGCTTTCTATCAGACTAATTGACTTAAACAAGAACCATTTATTTTCTTCAAGTTTTAAAAGCTGGAACCCAAAATCAAGTTGCCAGCAGATCGTGCCTTCTCTGTAATCGATAGCGTTCTGGTGGTGTTTTGCAAACATAACTCAATCTCTACTTCCATCAAATGGCCATCTATCTCCTTCTGTCTCTTCTTAGTCTTGCCCAATTTTCCTCTGTTTATAAGAATTCCAGACAAAGTATATTTATGTGTTTCATTAATGCTAAGCTTGCATATTTTAGTACAGCAGGCTTTTACAGAAAGATAGCCTCTCACAAGTTTTGGTCCCACTACATGGGTTTGTCTGTAAGGGATTGGCCAAGATTAGTTACCCTACTGCCCTCTGAATTTAATTTTAACATCTGGCTTTGGCAAAGCTCAATCTCTGTCTCTGTCATGTGGCTGCCATATCTCATACTTAACTGTTTCCTAATTTCTTCTTCTTATAAGGATGACAATCATATTGGATTAGAACTCACCCTAATCCATTTTGGCCTCATTTTGACTAATAGCTTCTTCAGAGATCCTATTTCTAAATGGGATCACATTCACTGGAGTGGGGATTGGGACTTGAATATTTATTTTGGAAAAACACAATTCAATTCATTCCAATCCTTAGAAAAATATCTTGTACAAAGTAGATGCTCAATATTTTTTCTTGAATAAATAAATGAATTGAAATGTTAATATTAAATTCACCATGCAGTTAGGGAAACATAAGGTTATAGTCCCATCGTGTTTTATGTTAGAAGATAGCTTTTGTGTCTAAGAAATAAATTTGTGTTGTATAAATGCTTAATAAAACAGTTTGGCCAGGAAGGAAAAGATCTGCCTAAACTATTACTAAAGAGGGAGGGGGAAAAGAATTATAAGAAGCTGAATAATAAAAATATAAGTCTTCAGGCATGTTACAAATAATTATTAAAACTCTGTGGTATGCATATATATTTTCTGATGAATTTAAAGGGAGTCTCTTACATATTCTGTATGATCTATTTGTTAATGAGATCAAATCTTCTATTGCAAGTAACATTATTTCATTAACAAATACTTGTTAATGTACAAGTATATAGGGCGTATATTTGATCCCTGGAATATGAAGAGATATAACACAAGATTCATTAATGTCTTAGTTTGTCTGAGCTGCTATGAAAAATGCTACACAATGGGTTAAACAACAAGCATTTATTGGCTCACACTTTTGAGACTAGAAAATAACCAAAATCAAGAGAATGGCTTTCCCCCAGAGTTGCCAGCATTCTGAGGCTGGCAGTCATGTATCCTTCAGCTTCCTTGGCTGGTTTCTCTGCCTCTCATCCTTTCTGTCGGTTCTTTTGTGTTCACTGACTTCTGGTATCTCCCTCTTTCCACTTTGACTTCTAGCTTCTGACTTTTTCTCTTTATAATGCCTCCAGTAATATGGATTAAATAAAGTGGATTCAGTTGGGCAACACCATACCTAAAAATAAAATCTTCAAGAGGTCCTATTTACAGTGCATTTGAATGCACAGGACTGAGGATTAAGGTTAAGAGCATGTGTTTGTTGGAATGCATAATTCTACCTGCCATAATAACCATAAGAAACATTAATCTAGGGCTTAAGTCTACAAAAAGCATGTGACAATCCTAATACCACCGCTAACGTACATTATCACGTGCCAAACACAAAAATCTTTGTCTATAGAAAAGAAGAGCTACAAGTTTTAGGACTAGAGTCAGAATTGTCACAATGACACTTGGAGAAAGCTCTACAGAGCTTGTGGGAGTTATACTCAGCTATTAGAAACTTTGTGTAACATGACAAAATCAAAGAAAAATCAGTCTTGTTAAAAATAATATACCCCTAATTTAGTCTTCTATGAATATTATTAACTTGATTGCATTAGCAATAAAGGACCCCATATACCTATTTACCATTTTACTTATAGGAAATCTTTAATTTATAATATCAAGAGAAGAAGGTGAATAGTTGATGAAGACCATTTTCTCCCTTCCAGATGAGGGAAATTTTAGTGTATTTTCTATAAGTAATCATATTAAACAAACTGCAAAGAGGACTGAAGACTACCACAGATATACACAACTCTAGGCACTAGCACCGAGGTTTAATACAGGCAACATGGAAACTTTTGGAGAAAAACCAGGGAAGCAATGTGAATGGTGTCCTCTGGAGCTGTGGAAAACAAGGACAGTACTACTGATGGAGCCCTGGTGGAAACAGATTTCTTTAAAATCAGTGAAAGCTCTGTGTGTATTGGGCTAGGTGAATTAGCTTTCAAGACTCCATCAGTCAGGGTTGATCAGGAGAAACAGAACCAGCAAGACATATCTATTAAGAAATTGATGCAAGAAATCAGCGTATGTGATTTGGGGAGCTGGCTGGGATCGTTCAAAATTCATAGAACAAACTGCCAGGAATTGCAAGCTGGAACTCTTGGTCATGAGCTGAAGCTGTAGTACACGGATTGTATGCACTCTTCCTCCAGAAAACTTCAATGAAGTTGTTAAGGAATTTCAACTGATTGGATCAGGCTTGCACAGATTAACTAGGATAGTCCACTTTACTTAAAATTGCCTCTTAATGAACATTAACCACATATGAAATAGCTTCACAGCAAAACCTTTTGAATAACTGGGGACAGTAGCTTAGCCACTTTGATAAAACTATCGTCATAACTTGAGACTCTCACTCTCATATGTCTCTCTCTCCTCTATCTCTTTTTCTCTTTTCGCCTATCTCTGACCCTATCTCTGTCACTCTCCCAATTTCTTTCTTGGTCCTTCTCTCTGTCTTTTGGTCTCTTTTCTCTCTCTCTCTTGTTCTATACATCTTTCTTTTTGTCTCTCTGTCTCTCTCCTCCCATATGCCCTATAGAGTTTAGTCAATGTTCATTGTCCCCTTCTATAGAATTGCATCTTCATATTTCCAGGACCCTTATTTTAATTTTCTTCTGTAATTATTAAAAAAAAGAGCTCACATTGTTATAATTATATGTATTTGTCATAAATTCTATCAAATCATGGCAATTGCATATAGCAATATAGAAATTTAACTCTGTTTCATTCTCTAATCCAGTGATTGCTAGTCATGGATGTATTTCAAAGTCATTCAGAAAACTTTTTGAAAAAATACTGTTCCAGGGTCTAACTCAGACCTCTAAAGCTGAAATTTCAGAACTGGTGCTTAGAAATTCATATTTTTAATAAAACAATCCCCTGAAGTTTCTGATGCACAGTCAGGGATGAGACTTGTTGCTCTAGTTTTATGATTGTCCGTCTGCATTTTCTCCAAAGTACGCCAAAATAGTGTTTTAAGTTTCTTTCATTTTCCTTGTTTTTTCCCCTTTCTTTTTTTTTTTTTTTTTTGGTAATAGTGAGTGCTTTTCAGAGAATCTCTTGCTTGAAATTCAACCTGAAAAAAAACTGTCCACTTTGTTAAAAATGGAATCAAGATTAACTGTCTATGAGATACCAGTAAGCACATAGCCTGGCCTTCTGTAAAAGCCCAGGGAAGTATTCTGTCTATTTAATTTCCAATATGTATATACTGCATTAAAATTATACTCCCTCCAAATCTGTCAATCCGTGTTACATTTACTCAAGAGGGACATTATCCCAGGAGGAAGGTTCTGGTTTCATTAAGTGCCTGGAACTTTCTACCCTCACTGAGCTAAGCTGCACTGGGGAGCATCTGTCTCCCTTATATTATCAACTCCTAACCTAAGTTCCCAACAATATGTAATTGGTCTGTAGTAAGGGCTCAATTTGACCTTTTCACAAACATGACTAGAGATCAGAACAGGAAAGGTCAGCATGTGGCATGGCATCGTCGTGCATGGGTTAGTAAAACAAGCTGATCATTTCAGGTCTTTTTATTTTATCTTGATTTCAGAAATGTGGTTCATTGATGATTGACTGTGATTTGTTTCCATTTATACCTGTGGCTTAAATACATAAGGTTTTTCTTGGGTTTTCCTAATTTTTACGTAAATAAGTAAACCTCATGCAACAATGTTTTCAAGTAGTGTTTGTCACAAAGCAAATGATCTTTATGTACAAAGCAAATCAGGAAAGGAATCATGGAATCCTTTGGGGTAAAGTGCTGTAGAGTTAATGCCTGGCTATTAATTTGTAGGCCTGGGGACCCATCAGGTTGCAACAGGCAGGAATAACTTCTAGGTATAACTAATTTTAAGTATTAATTGCTATTATAACCTAATTCTCCTGTTCAAAGGAGGCCATTGGTTACAACAGTGATAGCTACTCAGTCTGGTAGACGAACTATTTACTGATTTCAGACAGACAGACTTTACATGCTAATTTGTTAAGGATTTAGTTACAAGTTTTCTGAGACTGGATATCAGTGACAAAAGAAGATATGCATACATTATAAAATTTTTGAATAAACAAATTATTTAATTTACTGCTATAAAAGTATTGTAGATTATAAATTCCTGCCCACATTAAAAGGGTGTTGATAACAGATAGATACATGGATAGGAAGAAAAGTATTTTCTTGGGAAGCAGGGAAACTTCTCAAATGGCACCTGTTATTTGATTGTGACCTTCACATATTAACATAAGAACTTATTTTACTGTTTACCAATTGCATTTGTTCACTAGAGCTGTTATTACATATACCACAAACTGGTCTTGGCATAACAAGAGAAAATTTATTGGTTTATGGTTTGCAGGTTAGAAGCCCAAAATCAAGATATTAGCAAGTCTTGCTTGCTTTCTCTGAGTCTGTGGTATTCCAGTGCTGGCTGGAAATCCTTGGGGTTCCTTTGGCTTTAATCTCTGTCTCCCAATACTCGGTGGTGTCCCCTCCTTTCTGGTTGCTCTTCTGGTTTTCTTCTTTCTTATGTCCTGTATCTCTGACTTCTGGCTTCTGGTTTCTTCTCTTTATACCTGAGTAATATGGATTAAGACTACCACCCCCCCATTCAGGTGGCCATATCTTCACTAAAACTAACGTCTTCAAAAAGTCCTTTTTATACTTGATTTCACACTGAAAGGAACACCGATTAAGATTAAGAACATGCCTCCATAATGTAGATAATTCTTTCTACCACATCGATTTAATGCAAGCCTTTTACTAATTTAAACATTCAGGATGAAAAGCTAGCAGGTCTTCTTAACCAATTTCATCATGGACTAGAACCAAAGAAATGCGATTCAAGTGGTCTTTCTAAGGTAGAGGCCTTTACAAAAGGAAATTGATGAGGACAAAAAAGAAACAAAATTTAAAGTAACAGCCTATTTATCTTTCTCTCCTTAGAAAGACCAGTTCTGTGTAGACACCATTTCTTAATTTTCCAAAATTCATTTTTAAACGTACTCAGTATACCACAAAATGTCAAGCCATTCCTTTATATAGCTTTATATAAACTGGTCCAAGTGAAGTTGCAGTAAGGAAATTTTCTATTACTTTACCTGATGCCTCTTAATCAATTCCTTTAACAATTGTGTGTGTGTGTGTGTGTGTGTGTGTGTGAGACAGAGAGAGAGAGAGAGAGAGAGAGAGAGAGAGAGAGAGAGAGAGAGAGAGAGAGAGAGAGAGAGAGAGGTGGAGGGGAAAAGTTGAGAGAGGGAAAAAAATGCAGGGAGAGGATATGCAGTACGGCCAGACGTAGATATGGAGAAAATACAGACAACCTTGGACAGCAAATACAGCTCTGACGTTCTGTGAGGCAAGAATTTAAAGAAGCGTTCTGCCCAGGAGACTTCAGAAGGGAAACATGCTTGAGAATTATTCATTGTAGAATATCAGCATCATCAAGTCTGAACTTGAAATTGATGAGCCAAGGGATATGAATATTGGTCCTTAATTGACAAACTTGAATTATTTTGATGGAGCTGTATAAATGTAGTTGGGGATGACTACAATAGATAATATACTACCACTTGCAATGAAGCTATCTCTATTACTGAAAATTTAGAAACCCTCTCATTGACATTCAAATGAAAACATAAAATAAACCTTAATCCCTGACATATTTGCATAGATTCTTTTGTCATCTCCTTATTTCAAAAGTAACAGTGAGATATTGGTTTTTTTATTAAACAAATACCAAGAAGTTTTCATTTAAAGGCAGATGTGTAGTCTCCAAATTTAGTTGTCACTTTAGATTCTTACTCCCCCAAATAAATTTAATCTAATTTCATTCTGGCAATCACTTTGGAGTTAAACAAAGCAGCTCATCTTATAAGAAGAGGGCGCTTCTTTATGGATAGAGATGGAATCTAAGAATTTTTCAAGCTCTAATTTTTCCTAATCATCCTTAGAGAACCCTCAGCATTTTATTAATTTATCATTAATTTGATGTCTTAGAACTAAGTCTTTTGCAAAATTGCCTCAGGATATGAGCTCAGAATGGCATATTAAGAACAAATAAACCACAGACAGAAAATTGAAAATTTAAAAGGAGTTACAAATTGGCTTTTAATTTTAGTCAAAATTAGATTCTATCTAAATTAGATGTACTTCGGCACTTTCAGTAGATAATATATACCTTTTCAGGTTGATGGTTAGGGTAGGTGGGGTTGTTATTGGTCAAATAAAACAGACAAAAGTATGTGAATTTATACAGTGTCTTTGTTTTACATAACATACTTAAATAACTGCTTGAAATCCTAACTAAAGTATGCACTGTGCTTGATGGTGATTTTCCTAATAAAACAAAAATCTGGTGTGGATGATTCATTATACCTCAAAAAGGATAAGATATGACAAAATATTACTGATGACTGGACATTATAGGCAGAAAGCTATGATTCTTGTTGTGATCACTAGATCCGATATGAATTGCAGTGACATGTTTTAATGTCTTGCATTACACAGAACATGAAAAATGAGTATAGAAACTGAGAAGAGGAAGTAAAACTGCAAAGCAGTGCTCCCATTAAAATAGAGATTAATACAAACAAGTGAAGAACATTCAGATGTTTTGAACTTTTAATTTTCATGGGATATTAATTTTCATAACACAATTTAGGGACCTTTTAAAAAGTAAATTAAATTTTATTCAGCCTAGACTTTTGCATTTAAATACATTTTTCATACTTACATAAAAGTTATCCAAGGTGGTTATTCCTCTTGGAAGTATATGCATTATATTCTAAAGAAATAACATTTTAGCCATAGATTTCAGTTGATAAACTTTCATTATTTGCGTACGTGAACTTTGAATTAAACCTCTATCTGAGACAATAAACTAAAAAGTATACATGAAATATTACTTCAAGGAGCACATAACCCTGAAAGGCAAAATAAAAACAAAAAAGTGGGTATGACATAAGGCTGAACACAATATACACAATAGGGATTGCTATGAGAATTTATAGGACAAAACGATCATAACTTAGTTTGGACATAAGGCATAACACTCATGCTGATGCCAGTAAAGGAGCCTGAAGCCTGTACAGTTTGGTAAGCCTTTTTAAGAAAAGAGAATACAAGTTTATGAATAGAAAATTCCTACATTCCTAAGGGCCTTGGAAGGAACTGTACAAGGGAGAAAACCTGAAGTTTCTGTCTTCCTGTAACTTCATCCTTGGTCCTTTTCATGATGAAAGAGAAAGCATTGCTCTTATTCATCCATAAAACCCCAAATGCCTAGCACAGTGTCTTAAACATTATCAGATATTCAAAAGATAATATTTTATGTTGCATAAAGCAAGGGTTGTTAGTGGCTTCTTAATTCTCCTTGCAAAGTGTGGTCTTGGAGAAAACTAGAGGATTGGTTTTGCTATTCCTCTCTCTCTCTCTCTCCCTTTCTGTTTCTCTGTCTCTGTCTCTCCTTTGTTCATGCACACACACATGCACACGCACATGCACGCGCACGCACACACACGTTCTGGTGCTTCTAATGTCTCGGTTCTCTTTGCTGTAACAGTCCCAAGAAATGGTCAATGATTCATCTCCTCAGGAGCCTAGGAGTAAATAAGGTAAACAAACATCTTGTTCCCAGCCATGCTGTTCACGAGACTCAATTAGATAATTCTGTATGAGAATGCTATTGTTTAGCTTGGTTTCAAGAGAATTACAACTTTATGATAACAACATTGAAACATGTTACTTCAGCTTTCTCTTGTATCCCACAAATGAGGGATCCTAAAGACAGTGTCAGTGGAGTAGAGATCTCCACTTCCCACCCTGGGAGGGCATGAAATTTCTGGACTGTGCACCTGAAGTAAGGGTGGAGTACATGTGAGAGTGTGCAACATTGAGTTCAGGAAAGGGAAGAGTATCCAAGTGGTACCTCATCCATCAACAGTATTTGTTAGTGTCAAACTAAAAAAAGTTAACAAACTAAGGGACCAAAGGCCCCTTTACTGACCTACCAGAGGCATGATGCTATCAAAAAACAAGCCACACCCACTACCAAAAGGCATTTTCTGTTACTAAGAACAGCTGAAGATTCCATTAAATTATTTTGATTCACAAGCTCCATTGGACAATGTGGTAGGGGAAACCCGGGAAGAGATTTTCCAATGTCTTCTTCCCCAGTTGAATAAATATTGACTCTTTCGATTGGGTGATAAGGATTGTGGGTGGATCCCAGTGGACTTTACATACCAAACTGAAGTTTTCATCTTTATTAACTAGGCAGTTGTAAATGAAACAAGGGGTTTCATGGCAAGAACTGCTCATTTGAAAGATGTGAATGACTAATAGATACACTGCTTTTCTATACTATTGTGATTGCAGACCATTTGAGAAGTATAAGTTACTTGGTTAATATGTTGGCATGGGAATGGAAAGAGGTTACAGACCAAGGGATATTAGATGGAAAAGCATAACTGAACTGGACAAACTATTTTACTGGCTTGCGGGGTTGTTTCTTTTTTTGGTTAGCAACAGCTGATGAAACGCAATATATCAGAAATGGGTTGGCGTTTACAATGAGAATTTATTAACTTATAATTTAGAGTTCTTAGGCTTTGAAATGTCCAACTCAAGGCATCAACAGGATGAAACCTGGACTCTGAAGAAAGGATTCCAGCATCCGGGACATCCCTGTAATGTGGGAAGACATGTGTCTGTGGGCTCCTGGTCCTTATCTCCAAGGTTTTGTTGCTTTCAGCATGTAGCTTCAGTGGCTTCCTCTTGGTTTTCTGTGTATCCTCTCTCAACTTCTGTCTCTTCTGGCTTCTTTTGGTTTCTATTTGTTTCTGTGCATCACAGCTTCTCTGGAAGCTTATTCTGTCTTTTACCTTCTTATAAAAAACTCCTGTAAGAGGATTAAGACCCACCTTGAATGAGGTGGGCTACAACTCAATTGAAATAGCCTAATCAAGAGGTCCTGCCTACAGTAGTTCTATACTTAGAGGAATGGATTATGAGAATGTGATCTTTTCTGGGGTACATAATAACTTCAAACTATCACAGGGGTTGATAGTAACAAGTGTTTTAGTAAGCCTCGCTATCCAGAGAAGACAGAAAGTAGAGGGACTGTTCAACAACTTGATTTGGAAGCACCAGTGTTATATCTTGGTGAAGACAGCTGTTGGGAATTTGAGATTTGGAAAATGCATTTTCAGAGGAAAATTGAGCTGAGGGTGTACCTATAGAAGCAGTCATTTTCATAAAGGTCATATTTGTGGTCAGGAATCCAATGGTAATACCACCATCAGAGGGGGGATGCAAGCAGTATTGATGATATCTCAGTGTTGCTTTCTGGATATGCATTGTTCTGGTTTGCTAGCTGCTGGAATGCAATATACCAGAAATGGAATGCTTTTTACAAAGGGGAATTTAATAAGTTACAAGTTAACAGTTTTTAGGCCATGGAAATGTCCTAATTGAAGCAAGTCTTTACAAATGTCCAATCTAAGGCATCCAGGGAAAGAAACCTTGATTCAAGAAGGCCGATGAAGTTCAGGGTTTCTCTCTCAAGTGAAAAGGCACATGGCAAACATGGCATCAATGACTAGCTTCCTCTCCAGCTCCCCAGGAGGCATTTTCCTTCTTCATCTCCAATAGCAGCTGGCTGGTGGACTCTCTGCTTTGTGGTTCTGCAGCATTCTCTGCTCTCTTAGAATCTCATGGCTTTCTCTGTCATCATTCTCTCTGCTCTGAATCTCCCACGTTCTCCAACATGTTTCCTCTTTTAAAGGATTCTAGCAAAGTAATCAAGACCCACCTAGAATGGGTGGAGACCTGTTTCCACCTAATCCAGTTTAACAACCGCTCTTGATTGAGTTACATCTCTAGGGAGATAATCTAATTAAAGTTTCCAGTATACAATTCTGAATAGGGATGAGAAGAAACGGCTGCTTTTACAAAATGGGATTAGGATTAAAACATGGCTTTTCTAGGGTACATACGTCCTTTCAAACTGGCACATGCACCAAGACCGTTCTTCATTCTTCATTGTAAAATGAATTCACTGATTCTCTTTAGTGTAGTCAATTATATTCATGTGGTCAATTATCTTTTCCACCTCAGTGGTCTTTTGATTAATATAGATTGACGTTACCATGGATCTTCCAGTCACTGTAAGCTACTTCTGAGTTTCACTGCATGCATTATGCTGAAACCTTACTAGAAATTTCTAATTTCCTCATTCAACTTGCCCTGAATACTTGTTCTATGCCAATAACTACCTAGACACAGGAGCAATGAAATTAATAAAATTCCACTTACCTTGAAAAACAGGAATCTTAATATGAACTCATGTCAGTTACCAATCATAATGAGATGTTGCAAGTGCTGAAGCAATAAGGTTTATATCCATACGCACACACACATACGTTCTCATCCATCTAGATAAAATATATTTATGTAAATACAATGGCATAAATGTGATGAGTGTTATAAAAATGAAGTTACACATTGATTAAAATTTCTTAAAAATATAAAAAATCGGGACTTCCGGAGAAGATGGCGGCTTAGTAAGACACTCGGGTCTTAGTTCCTCCTCCAGAACAGCTACTAAAGAATAAAAACGGTACAGAACAGCTCCTGGAGCCAAGACAGAGACCAAAAAGACAGCGTAACCCATTCTGGAACGGCTGAACCGGCTGGGAGAATCCGCTGCGGTGAGATCCCCGAGGGGTGCGCGCTTCCCTGGGCCGTGGCGGCTGGCGGCCGGAGCCCCTGCCTCCCTCCTTCCCGGGCCGGCTGGGAGATTTGGACAGGCGGTCCACTCAAGCCGCGGTGGCCGGCGCCCCCCCCCCCCACACATGCAGCCTCCCGGGCCGGCTGGGAGATTTGGATCGGAGGTCCCCCAAGCCACGGAGGCCGACGACTGGGGTCCCTTCCACACACGTGGCTTCCCAGTCCGGCTAGGAACTTTGGATCGGCACTCCCCCAAGCCACGGAGGCTCGCACCCCCCCCCACCCATGCACGGATTCAAGGGCCGGCTGGGAGATTTGAATCGGCATTCCCCCAAGCCACGCCGGCAGGCGCCCCTCCCTCCCTACTTCCAGGGCCAGCTGGGAGATTTGGATCAGCACTCCCCCAAGCCATGGTGGCCAGCACCCCCCCCCCCCTTCATGTGCTGATTCCCGGACCGGCTGGGAGATTTGGATCGGCACTCCCCCAATCCACTTCGGCTGGCAACCCTCCCCCACAGCAAGAGTCTTCCAAAGTTAAAGGAGCCACAGCATCTTTTACTGGTGGGACCCACAGACAGACGAGTGCCACATACTGGGCAGGATAAGAAAAACAGAGCCCAGAGATTTCACAGGAAAATCTTTCAACCTGCTGGGTCCCACACCCAGGGAAATCTGATTAAATGCCCAGAAGCCAGCAAAAAATAATGGATCATGCCAGGAAAATTGAAGATATGGCCCAGTCAAAGGAACAAACCAATAGTTCAAATGAGATACAGGAACTGAGACAACTAATGCTGAATATACGAACAGAAATGGAAAACCTCTTCAAAAACCAAATCGATAAATTGAGGGAGGACATGAAGAAGACATGGGCTGAACAAAAAGAAGAAATAGAAAGTCTGAAAAAAACAAATCACAGAACTTATGGGATTGAAGGACAAAGTAGAAAAGATGGAAAAAACAATGGATACCTACAATGGTAGATTTAAAGAGACAGAGGCTAGAATTAGTGAACTGGAGGATGGAACATCTGAATTCCAAAAAGAAACAGAAACTATGAGGAAAAGAATGGAAAAATTTGAGCAGGGGATCAGGGAACTGAATGATAATATGAAGCGCACAAATATACGTGTTGTGAGTGTCCCAGAAGGAGAAGAGAAGGGAAAAGGAGGAGAAAAACTAATGGAAGAAACTATCACTGAAAATTTCCCAACTCTTATGAAAGACCTAAAATTACAGATCCAAGAAGTGCAGCACAGCCCAAAGAGAATAGACCCAAATAGGCATTCTCCAAGACACTTACTAGTTAGAATGTCAGAGGTCAAAGAGAAAGAGAGGATCTTGAAAGCAGCAAGAGAAAAACAATCCATCACATACAAGGGAAACCCAATAAGACTATGTGTAGATTTCTCAGCAGAAACCATGGAAGCTAGAAGACAGTGGGATGATATATTTAAATTACTAAAAGAGAAAAACTGCCAACCAAGACTCCTATATCCAGCAAAATTGTCCTTCAAAAATGAGGGAGAAATTAAAACATTCTCAGACAACAAGTCACTGAGAGAATTTGTGACCAAGAGACCAGCTCTGCAAGAAATACTAAAGGGAGCACTAGAGTCAGATACGAAAAGACAGAAGAGAGAGGTATGGAGAAGAGTGTAGAAAGAAGGAAAATCAGATATGATATATATAATACAAAAGGCAAAATGGTAGAGGAAAATATTATCCAAGCAATAATAACACTAAATGTTAATGAACTGAATTCCCCAATCACAAGACATAGACTGGCAGAATGCATTAAAAAACAGGATCCTTCTATATGCTGTCTACAGGAAACACATCTTAGACCCAAAGATAAACATAGGTTGAAAGTGAAAGGTTGGGAAAAGATATTTCATGCAAATAACAACCAGAAAAGAGCAGGAGTAGCTATACTAATATCCAACAAATTAGACTTCAAATGTAAAACAGTTAAAAGAGACAAAGAAGGACACTATCTACTAATAAAAGGAACAATTAAACAAGAAGACATAACAATCATAAATATTTATGCACCGAACCAGAATGCCCCAAAATACGTGAGGAATACACTGCAATCACTGAAAAGGGAAATAGACACATATACCATAATAGTTGGAGACTTCAATTCCCCACTCTCATCAATGGACAGAACATCTAGACAGAGGATCAATAAAGAAATAGAGAATTTGAATATTACAATAAATGAGCTAGACTTAAATGACATTTACGGGACATTACATTCCACAACAGCAGAATACACCTTTTTCTCAAGTGCTCATGGATCGTTCTCAAAGAGAGACCATATGCTTGGTCACAAAGCAAGTCTTAACAAATTTAAAAAGATTGAAATCATACACAACACTTTCTCGGATCATAAAGGAATGAAGTTGGAAATCAATAATAGGCGGAGTGCCAGAAAATTCACAAATACGTGGAGGCTCAACAACACACTCTTAAACAACGAGTGGGTCAAGGAAGAAATTGCAAGAGAAATTAGTAAATATCTCAAGGGGAATGAAAACGAAAACACAACATATCAAAACCTATGGGACGCAGCAAAGGCAGTGCTGAGAGGGAAATTTATTGACCTAAATGCCTACATCAGAAAAGAAGAGAGGGCAAAAATTCGGGAATTAACTGTCCACTTGGAAGAACTGGAGAAAGAACAGCAAACTAACCCCAAAGCAAGCAAAAGGAAAGAAATAACAAAGATTAGAGCAGAAATAAATGAAATTGAAAACATGAAAACAATAGAGAAAATCAATAAGACCAGAAATTGGTTCTATGAGAAAATCAATAAGCTTGATGGGCCCTTAGCAAGATTGACAAAAAAGAAGAAGAGAGAGGATGCAAATAAATAAGATCAGAAATGGAAGAGGAGACATAACCACTGACCTCACAGAAATAAAGGAGGTAATAACAGGATACTATGAACAACTTTACGCTAATAAATACAACAATTTAGATGAAATGGACGGGTTCCTGGAAAGGCATGAACAACCAACTTTGACTCAAGAAGAAATAGATGACCTCAACAAACCAATCACAAGTAAGGAAATTGAATCAGTCATTCAAAAGCTTCCCAAAAAGAAAAGTCCAGGACCAGAGGGCTTCACATATGACTTCTACCAAACATTCCAGAAAGAATTAGTACCAACTCTCCTCAAACTCTTCAAAAAAATCAAAGTGGAGGGAAAGCTACCTAATTCATTCTATGAAGCCAACATCACCCTCATACCAAAACCAGGGAAAGATATTACAAAAAAAGAAAACTACAGACCAATCTCTCTAATGAATATAGATGCAAAAATCCTCAACAAAATTCTAGCAAATCGAATCCAACAACACATTAAAAGAATTATACATCATGACCAAGTAGGATTCATCCCAGGTATGCAAGGATGATTCAACATAAGAAAATCAATTAATGCAATACACCATATCAACAAATCAAAGCAGAAAAATCACATGATCATCTCAATTGATGCAGAGAAGGCATTTGACAAGATTCAACATCCTTTCCTTTTGAAAACACTTCAAAAGATAGGAATACAAGGGAACTTCCTTAAAATGATAGAGGGAATATATGAAAAACCCACAGCTAATATCATCCTCAATGGGGAAAAATTGAAAACTTTCCCCCTAAGATCAGGAACAAGACAAGGATGCCCACTATCACAACTATTATTCAACATTGTGTTGGAAGTTCTAGCCAAAGCAATTAGACAAGAAAAAGAAATACAAGGCATCAAAATTGGAAAGGAAGAAGTAAAACTATCACTGTTTGTAGACGATATGATACTATACGTCAAAAATCCAGAAAAATCCACAACAAAACTACTAGAGCTAATAAATGAGTACAGCAAAGTAGCAGGTTACAAGATCAACATTCAAAAATCTGTAGCATTTCCATACACTAGCAATGAACAAGCTAAGGGGGAAATCAAGAAACGAATTCCATTTACAATTGCAACTAAAAGAATAAAATACCTAGGAATAAATTTAACTAAAGAGACAAAAAACCTATACAAAGAAAACTACAAAAAACTGTTAAAAGAAATCACAGAAGACCTAAATAGATGGAAGGGCATACCGTGTTCATGTATTGGAAGACTAAATATAATTAAGATGTCAATCCTACCTAATTTGATTTACAGATTCAATGCAATACCAATCAAAATCCCAACAACTTATTTTTCAGAATTAGAAAAAGCAATAAGCAAATTTATCTGGAAGGGCAGCGTGCCCCGAATTGCTAAAAATATCTTGAGGGAAAAAAACGAAGCTGGAGGTCTCCACGCTGCTGGACTTTAAGGCATATTATGAAGCCACAGTGGTCAAAACAGCATGGTATTGGCATAAAGATAGATATATCGACCAATGGAATCGAATTGAGTGCTCAGATACAGACCCTCTCATCTATGGACATTTGATCTTTGATAAGGCAGTCAAGCCAACTCACTTGGGACAGAACAGTCTCTTCAATAAATGGTGCCTAGAGAACTGGATATCCATATGCAAAAGAATGAAAGAGGACCCGTATCTCACACCCTATACAAAGGTTAACTCAAAATGGATCAAAGATCTAAACATTAGGTCTAAGACCATAAAACAGTTAGAGGAATATGTAGGGAGATATCTTATGAATCTTACAACTGGAGGCAGTTTTATGGACCTTAAACCTAAAGCAAGAGCACTGAAGAAAGAAATAAATAAATGGGAGCTCCTCAAAATTACACAATTTTGTGCATCAAAAAAACTTCATCAAGAAAGTAGAAAGACAGCCTACACACTGGGAGACAATATTTGGAAATGACATATCAGATAAAGGTCGAGTATCCAGAATTTATAAAGAGATTGTTCAACTCAATAACAAAAAGACAGCCAACCCAATTACAAAATGGGGAAAAGACTTGAACAGACACCTCTCAGAAGAGGAAATACAAATGGCCAAAAGGCACATGAAGAGATGCTCAATGTCCCTGGCCATTAGAGAAATGCAAATCAAAACCACAATGAGATATCATCTCACACCCACCAGAATGGCTATTATCAACAAAACAGAAAATGACAAGTGCTGGAGAGGATTTGGAGAAAGAGGCACACTTATCCACTGTTGGTGGGAATGACAAATGGTGCAACCACTGTGGAAGGCAGTTTGGCGGTTCCTCAAAAAACTGAATATAGAATTGCCATACGACCCAGCAATACCATTGCTAGGTATCTACTCAGAGGACTTAAGGGCAAAGACACAAATGGACATTTGCACAGCAATGTTTATAGCAGCATTATTTACAATTGCAAAGAGATGGAAACAGCCAAAATGTCCATCAACAGACGAGTGGCTAAACAAACTGTGGTATATACATACGATGGAATATTATGCCTCTTTAAGACAGAATAAACTTACGAAGCATGTAATAAAATGGATGAACCTAGAGAACATTATGCTGAGTAAGCCTAGCCAAAAACTAAAGGACAATTACTGTATGGTCCCACTGATGTGAACCGACATTTGAGAATGAACTTGGAATATGTCATTGGTAACAGAGACCAGCAGGAGTTAGAAACAGGGTAAGATAATGGGTAATTGGAGTTGAAGGAATACAGACTGTCCAACAGGACTAGATACAAAAACTCAAAAATGGACAGCACAATACTACCTAATTGTAATGTAATTATGTTAAAACACTGAATGAAGCTGCATCTGAGCTATAGTTTTTTTTTTGTTTGTTTGTTTGCGTTTTTTGTTTTTTCCTTTTTCCTTTTTTTCTTTTTTATATATATTTTATTTTTTATTTTTATTATTATTTTTATTTTTTTCTCTATATTATCGTTCTATATCTTTTTCTGTTGTTTTGCTAGTTCTTTTCCTAAATCGATGCAAATATACTAAGAAATGATGATCATATATCTATGTGATGATATTTACAATTACTGATTGAATATGCAGAATGGAATGATTTCTAAATGTTGTGTTAATTTTTTTTAATTAATAAAAAATATATATATAAAAAATCATGTATGGAAAACAAAAATTTCTTGACTACTTACACTGTACAGGTGCTGTTCCATTTTTATGTTCCTGTTTGCAGCAAAGCATCTCCAAAATACTGTTGATATTTTCTATTACCACACGCCCACTGCCCAACCTTGACTTATTCCAACTGAGATTTTTTTTTATTACTGAACTCCAATGAAAGAGTTCAAATGAAGCTTCAAAACACTAAATCCAGTGACTGACTTTGTTTCTCCATGTTTCCTCCAGAGAATTTGGAAGAGGTAAGCTCTGTTTGCCTTTTTTTTTTTTTTTCTTTTTTTGCGTGGGCAGACATGGGAATCAAACCCTGGTCTCCGGCATGGCAGATGAGAACTCTGCCTGCTGAGCCACTGTGGCCTGCCCAGTGCTGTTCTCTTTCAAGCATATTTTCTTCTTTGGATTCTGACATCACGTTAGGAAGGTGCTCTTCCTTCTATTTGGCTTGCTCTTTTCAGAGTCTTTTGCTGGCTCCCTGGTATTTGCACGACTCTGTAGAGTGAATACTTTATGTCCAGGCTCTTCTCTTTTGTCTAGCTGCAATCATTACTTGGCTGATATTACCCATTTATTAACTTGTTTCAATGCCCTTTACATGCAAAATACGTCATATATTCACCTCAATCGCAAACTGTCTTCTCACTCCCAGACTCATTTATTCAACTATCTATTCAACATCCACCCTTAGATGAATAATATGCATGCCATAATTAACAAATCTAAGGTCAAACTCTCATTTTTTTGTCCTTTAAATTTTACTGCATTCAGTCTTCCACATCTCAGTAAATGAAATAATTACCCACTTCCTCAATTCAAAGCACTAAAAAGGATGGATTTCTTTTCCTTTTTCTTTATATCTCACATAAAATTGAGACAGTTTTACCTCCAATGTAAATCCTAAATCAAAAAGCTTCTCAGTGGACGGACCATGATGGTTCAGCAGGCAGAGTTCTCGCCTGTCGTGCCAGAGATGCGGGTTCGATTTCCAATGCCTGACCAGGAAAGAAAAGGAAAAAAAAAAAGGCTTCTCAGCGTCTTCATTGAAAAAATCCTAATCCACATTCTCACCTTGTCTTGACCAGAATATTTCACAACTTCTCAAATAACATCCTTGCTTTACTTCTCCCTTTTGCACCATGCATATTCCATTCTTTCTCTAAATAATACCTAAATGATCTTATCAGAGTCCCATATAACTATATCCTTAACTAAAAACATTATAAGGGCTCCCAGTTATACTTTGAGCAAAACTCAGAATCCTTACAATGACCCACCAGGGCTATATGATCTGGTCCCTCCCTACTTTTCTGATCTTATCTCATACTGTCCATCCACATCTGAGTGGCCTTTACTATTGTCCTTTGAATATGACAAATGGGAAGCATTACCATCTGAGAGCTTTTGAACTTGCTGATTTCTGGAAACTCACTTTCCTTGTATTTTTCATCAATTAGATTTCTGATCAGATTTACCTCTCTGGGAAAATATTCTGCAACCACTTGAAAGTAGTCCTCCACTCAGACCCCCTCCCTGATCACTTACTAGTTCTTTATTTTTCTCTGAAACTAATGTATTTGTTTATGTTTGCATATTTTTTATCTTTCCCCATGAACATGTAAGCTCATGAAAGCAGAAATTTTGGTTTTGCCTGCTGCAGTATTGCCTATCTAGAAGAGTTCCAGCACATAGTAGACATAAATAATGTAATTATTTATGGAATAATGGTTGAATGAATGTGCCTATTGAGAGTGAAAGACGTTCTAAAATTTGCACTGCTGTGCCAAGTCTGTTGTCAGTCTAATTCATCTTCAAATTGAAGTTGAAGACATGCCTTCCTTTAAAGCATCCTTATTGTCTACTATGTAATTTTTCATGTGGTGACTTGAAACTATGTACACCCCAAAGAGCATGCTCTTAAAATTAATACATTCCTGTAGGTATAGACCCATTGTAAGTAAGAACTTTCAGTGAGGTTAATTCAATTAACATGTGACCCACCTAGTGGGTCTTAGACTTACTGGAGTCTTTTATAAGAGAATGAAATTCAGACAAAGAAAGAGAAAGCAACTGAAGCAAGAAGCTGAAAGCAACAAAACCTGGAAGGAAAGAGAAAGACCAGCAGACACCATCTTGTATCTTGCCATGTGGCAGAGGAGCCAAACATCACTTGAAGCCACCCTTCAGAAAGAAAGCACCATCTTGATGATACCTTGATTTGGACATTTTTCTAAGTCTCAAAACTGTGAGCTGACAAATTCCCATTCTTTAAAGCTAACCCATTTCATGATATCTGCTTTCAGCAGCCTAGCAAACAAAAACAGTGCATATTTATGTTTTCTAGTTTTTCTCAAGTGACCTGTTATGGCTTTATCATACATTCTGGAGGAATATCTTACTTTTTTTTAACTCAGAGAATGAACAAGTCATCAACATAAAGAGGAAGAAGGCATTTATATATGCATGATGCAATATAGTTATTGATAGTCAAAATACATTGTTCTGTATCTCAAAATAAAATCTTTTCTGAATTTACATTAGCTTTGTCAGGGATGATCTCATCTAAATTGTATTTTGCCACATGATTTGAGTTCTACATTTTAAGAATCTTTAATGCCTTTCAAAATTGATACTTATTCTTCAGGATAGAACTGAAATATTTGCCTAGTGTCAATCACTTACCGAGCCTTTAGATTTTGGGTAGGAGAGCTAGAATCAATTATTGCAGGAAAACCTTCAGGATTGATTTCCTTCATTCTTTACATCTCCAGTTATAACTTAATGACTGAATGTGTGGCTGGGTAGCATATAGCCTAAGTGAGTCTATGGACCTTAAACTTGCACAAAGCATTCTGTATGGATCAGTCTCATTTTGCTTCCCTACATTTCCTGTATGTTTTAATTACCCACAGTTTTTCTTTTCCTTCTTTCTTATTCCATTTACCAACCCACTTGCTCACAAAAGGATTGTAATAAGCAAGCCAAAGCAATGTGTTTTTTTTTTTTTAAAGAAAATGTCTGGATTGCTTTCAATAAGCCACATATGTTTATGTTCTCCTGCTTTTCTTTCTTACTTTATATCCACAGATATTGTATAAAGCCTGATGTGACTAAGTTTTAACTCTTTAATAAATTTCAATGGGAAAATGTGTGCACTTATCTTTCAAAAAGTACAAGGGTAAAATACAATTTAAAATGAGAACCACCATCCAAAGATGGGTATTTCCTAAGATTAAACAGTCTTCTAAATAAACATAAATAATTACTTGAAGCATATATTTCAATTAAATGATATTTTGCTATAATATACTTGATTGAAATAATTATGGCAGCAGAAGAAAATCGCTGTCTTAATTTTCCAGTTTGTGTGTGTGTGTGTGTGTGTGTGTGTGTGTATGGTAAATGACAATGTTATCACAGCATTCCTTTTTTCAATAAATGTCTCTTTCTATATACCCCACCATACCCTTCCTCTGAATTTTAGTAAAGATAAACTATATCTCCTGAACCTTGAAAGAAAATTGAGTCATCCAAAAGGAATAGAAACATTATTTATTTACAAAGCTGGAAATGGTAATTATTTTGGGGAATTAAAAACTTTTGAAATGTATCTACATACCTACATCAGCTACTAATTTCTCATGTACACAATCATTTGGTGAAAGTCTGTATATACCTTGACAATATTTTATAAACTAGAAGACAAAATTATAAAACACTGTGCAATCTCAATAATTTTTATTTGTATAAGGTACTTTTTAGTAGTTCTTCATATATTCACTCGCTGAACACATTCTAATTTGATTTCATAGTTGCATTTTCTAATAAAAAGACCTTCTGCCTATTACCTTGCTGTTTAAACTCAGGCTAATTTTGGATTAACCTGTTCAGGCTGTGAAAGCCTGGCACATTTTAGGACAATTTTTGCTTCTGCTAAATGATAACGACATTAGACTGAAAAAGATGGATTGTTTCTTAATAAGATAAAAGGTAAACTGAATAAAACAGAGCTATGCTGAATAATACTGCAAGACATTTTTTTCACAAGTGGTAGAAAATATTTTTGACTGTTAAACAAAATAAAGGAGTACGTATTTACATTATTGCTGTATAAAACACTGAAGATGAAATATAATTTATGTCAAGTGGGGAAAAACTATCACTTAACAGAAAAGAGCTATAAATATGAATCTTTTATTTTTTCATATTGAATACAAAAAAATGTACACTAGAAACAGATTTGTAGAAACTCATAATTTTCCCTTAAGAAATGATGAAAGGACTAAAAACCTTGAGGGTGTTTAAGAAGGCTATATTTTCTCTGGTCTTTGTTAACACATTCTTAATGAGAAGAAAGACAGAAAACCCAGCTTTCCATGAGATATCCATAAAGACTGGAAATAAATAAGGAATATTTTAGGTATGAGCTAATATAATGCACTGCATACATAGCCAGAAAAGAAAGCTTCATCAATCGTTTAGCTGTATGTGTGTGTGTGTGTGTGTGTGTGTGCGCACGTGTATGGCTCATATGAACTTCCCCATAAAATTTAAATTAAAATATGATAGAAAAAATTCTATTTTAGATATCCTCACTAGATACTTGAGTACCTTCAAAATACTTAGACAATATTCTATTTTTTTGTGTGATGTTTGGGAGCCAAAAAATCTGCTGAACTTTAAATATTGCTGAGGGAAAATCATTTTGCTATTAGTAATGGTTGTTGTAGAATCTCAAATATACAGCCCTATATCAGATGATCATTTTTCTTTTCAAAATTAGTTTATTTTTAAAATTTTATCATCTTAGCATTTTATGACATTTGCAATGCTCAGAATATTCTTGCATAATTATTTTGTATTTTTAAGCTAAGTTTTTTTCTTCTAAATGTTGTGCTTAATATATATTTTGGGGAATATTCAATGGAATCATATTTCTGAATCAGGCTTTATTTCACCAATAAAATTACAACATCTCAACCAAGAAATAGAATCATATGTGATCTGTCTCATCAGGAGAAATATCAGTGCTTTATCCCCTAAACAAATAGGATTCCAGTACCCTGAGAATTAAAATGATTTTCATAAGTTCTAGTAACTGATCAGTTAAGCTCAGAGCTAGTAATATGGCCTATAGTGTCTATTTTTTGCAAGATTATAAAATGGTCCTTTAATATTAGCACCTAAATAAATTAGGATTTTTTAATTCCCATTAAGTAGAGTGGAGGAAACAGAGAAGGAAAGGATCTTTCCTTTCCACGTGTCAGTACCATGACTCCATGGAGGAAATCTCTCGGGAGATCAGAGCCAGTCTATTCCTTTTGCCTAGAGTCCTTTTCATATTCATTAATAAATTACAAAAGTTTTCCCAGAGTACACTCCAGCCATTCACAGTATGACTTAAATATAGCATTTGAAGCCACTCCTGCTGTGCTTGCTTTAGTAACTCCAGTAGAGATCATTTCAAGTAATATTAAGGTTGCCTCTGGCCATATATGCTACTTCAATTTCTACAACCCTTCCTATCTTCTCTCTCACCCTTGACATCAGCCTTGAGGCTTTATCTTGATTGATAGTTGTAACTGGTCATCTTGCTTCCTGCATCTGAGATTGAATTATACGGCTAATATCTATTTTGAGTGGACATTTATATATATGTGGAATACTATGCTAATTGACTTACATGTCCTTGTTTATTTAATATGCAAGCAATTCTATTTGGTAGATGCTATTATTATCTGTATTTTAGAGATAGGAACCTGTGGCTCAGAATGTGATATAATTTACCAGAAGTAGCAGAATTTGTGATAGATGCAGGATTTGGACCCATGATGTCTGACTCCAGAGTTGGCCCTTATTGTGCACAGTCAGTTAGAAATAATATATATTGAGTGTCTACTATCTGTCTTAAGAGTCTACAAACTGGCACTCATCCGACTGAGCTATCACAGACACAGGTGGTGTCTGTAAGAAGCTATAAAGTTAGGATAATAAAGGAATGGCAAGTCTGGGACTGAGATTATGTAATGTTTATGTATTTGTATTATGATTCACTTTTCCTCAGAAGCTAGAAAATATATTCTACTTCTCCAACAACTTTTGCTTTCAGCCTCTCTCTCTCTCTTTCTCTGTTTACCTGTATATCAAAATTTAGAAGTATTCTTGGTCGTGGCCCAGAAGAAGTTTCAGGGGACGTTTAGGCATTGTTTTGAAGGGTTCAAAATAAGATTCCCAAGTTAATCTAAAATTACTTGTGGTAGAAACAGATATTTGTATACGGTAAGCAACTATGTATTATCTATGGGAAAATCTTTCTAAATTATGACTTCTTTCTGTTTGATCTGATTTGTTTCATGAGCATTAGCGTATGAATGGCAATACGTTGAAATATACCTATTTTCTGACATGGGCTACATATGATTACAATAAATATCCAGGGTGGATGAAAATTGTGGTTGGAATGTTCATTATTTGCAGCAATAATGGCTGCTGTAAAGATCATCACATTTTTCCCTTCTCATGTTTTCAAAGGATAGCTGGAAAAAAAGAATCCTTCAGTAGCTCTCCAGGTGACATAGCACTTCCCTTTGATTCTGCAAAGTTAAAACAAACACACACACACACACACATACACACGCCAAAATAAAACAAAAGCAAAAAACAAAAAAATAGCAATCCAAAAAACCCCATTTTTGTCCTGCTCTTCCTATAATAGCACACTAGAGGGCAGTGCAGTTATTATCATGTCACTTCGCCAGGTTCTGATCAAATTTTCTTATATTTTACAGATTATAGAAAACTTACATTAATTTAAAATAAGCTGCACGCATTTGTTTTAAAAGCATTTAGCTAGTACCTGATGGTTAATAGATCTGAATTGCTTGGAGCCCTAATGCACGCAGAGTAGTGAAAGTAATGAATTTGGCAGATTTTTTTTTTTTAAGAAAGGTGGGGGAAAGTTAAATATGGACTAAATTCTTCATTTGCCTTGATCCCTTCAGGGGGAAAAAAATAGAAATAATGCAAAACCATTATGAACAAGCTGCTAGGTGTAAGTATTATTTTACATATAAATGAAAGTAGCTCACCAGAGAAGAAGAAATGATTTGTTTGAAATAGTTTCCAACATCTCATTGGAAATGCAAAGAGCAATTTGTACTTATATTATTTTTGTCTGATGCCTCTAGTTTTCTCTGGTCTTCTCAAAGTTTCATTCTATTCACCTTGACTATGGATATTCAGAACACAAGATAGAGACTGTGCAGAGACTTGGTGAAGCCAAGGCCCAGAGGTTTTATACTGTCTGTGGGCCAAGGAGCCTATAGGTGACTGGAACAACCTTCACCAAAGAGAAGCAGGTAGAAAGAAGCCAAGCAATACATTAAGACTTTATCCCCTTTCATTGGCAAAAAATAAAAATAATAAATTTATAAACATAAGGCACCAGAAATAAAAACATCCTTTCGCTCTCTTTCCAGCAGTGACAAGAGATATATATTCTAGATTGTAGACAGAGCAGCCTGGGAGATAAATTGTCTAATTTCAGCATCTCAGCAGTGGATAATAGATTCCCCTCAGAACCACATAATTAAAAAATGACATTTCTGCTACTTTGTGCCAACTCAGTACCGCTGCTGCCCCTGGCTTTGGGGCCTGGGAGTCCTACAGAGAACAACCAAACAAATTTGGCATTATTCAGTAGGACAATGTAAGGTTGTGCTAACAAAAAAGTTGCTTCTCAGTTGACTACAGAACTTTATTACGTCTTTTCTACAAATTGTTCTTTCTGTTTTTATTCTTCCTTTTCTTAAAAAAAAAATCCTGCAAACAATAAAAATATGAGATTAAGACATTCACTTATTACAAGTCCCATGAAAGAGAGCATATGTGACTGGTAAAATGAATTAAAATTCTAATTTTTGTAATTTTCCCCCCCAAGCAGAAATTCAGAATCAGCCAAAGACAAGACCAAATGCCATGAGAAAAAATAAATAAGCCAAAGTACAATTTAGGTCCATATCCCTAGATATCTTTTGGATGAGAAAGTTAATTCTTATATAGCTCTTTTTTTCCTGGGAGTTTCCTCAAAGACAATCTGACTACAGCCTAAAAGACTGTTCTATATAGGTCTCTTGGTTCACAGTGTATCTCTAAAAAACTGTATGTGTTAGACAACCCTCAATTAGCAGTTACTAAATTGTAAATGGATTTCCACGTCACATAGCTGGGTGGATCTCTTGATTCCTATTTGAGGTGTTGAAGAAACAGCCAGTTTTCTACAGATGACTTAAGTGAAAATAATAAAAGAACCATAGGAACATTCTCTATCTTTTTTTAAACTTTCTTTTATTGTATACTATAACGTATATACAAAGCAAAGAAACAAACAAAAAACAACAGTCTGCAAAGTACTGCTCAACAAGCGGTCACAGGACAGACCCCATGACATGGGCCACCGCACGATCCTCTCATATTTTTCCCTCTAGCTGTTACAAACAATAGGAGGCTAGAGGGCTAGAGGGATCATCATCACAATCAACTTTCTTTCCTTCTTTTTCTTTTTTTATGAAAAATAACATAGATACAAAAAAGCTATACATTTCAAAGCACAGCACCACAATTAGTTGTTGAACATATCTCAGACCCCGACATGGGTTACAATTTCCCAACTCTAGGTTTCCACTTTTAGCTGCTCCAAAACACTGGAGACCAAAAGAGGCATCAATCCAATGATTCAACATTCATATGCATTTGCTAAGTCTTGTCCTGTCCATGTACAATTCCTCCATCACCCTTGATCTTTCCATACCTCTCCTTAGGGTTACTTGGGCTATTGGAATTCTAAGTTTCTGACATTGGAAGGGTCTGTCACCAACAAGGGGTAGGGAGATGGAACCATCTGATGCTCAGCAGAGGCTGGACAAGGGACACATCTGGAAGATGCAGGTTTCTAAAAAGTTATTCCAGTGCCTGGAACCATTGTGGAACCTTATATATTGCCCTAGGACTTCTCCAGGACTGGCTGGAATGGTCCTGGTTGCGGGCTGGAAGTTCACAATAGGTAGCAAGTTCTACCTGAAGCTTGCACAAGAGTAACCTCCAGAGTAGCCCCTCGACTCTATTTGAACTCCTTCTGCCACTAACACCTTATCAATTACAGTTCTTTTCCCCACCCTGGTCAGGATGGAATTGCTGATTCCACAGTGCTAGGTCTGGATGCATCCCTGGGAGTCATCTCCCATGTCACCAGGGAGACTTTCATGCTTGGATGTCATGTCCATGTAGGTGGGAGGGCAATGATTTCATGGGCAGAGTTGGGCCTAGAGAGACCAAGGCCACATCTGAGCAACAACAGAGGTCCTCCAGAAGTAATTATTAGGCATGCCCATAGGTAGTTGAAGCCCCTCCATCATCCACACAAGCCTCACAAGAGTAAGCCTCATGATCAAGGGCATGGCCCACCAACCTGGATATACCCAAAGTGTGACACAATATTACGGGATCCCCCAATGCCAAGGCTCAACAGTTCCACATTCATTCCCTACCCCAGGGGACTTTGCCAATACTTTTAGATTATCTGCTTAATATACTCCAGGATGTTTCCAGGCATTACAGTAATCTATGCAGGATTAAAGGACCTCTTTCTTATTCTGTGCTCCCTGTCTTTCAGTTGTTCAAATGAGCTAAACAGATAGGTTGAATTAGATTATGCACTACAGAAAATTTCAGTTCCAGATCAAATAAAATTTTCTTCCATTGTTCTCAAAGAGTATGTGTGGTTCTGAAATATAGACACGGTCTTCCTTACCCCTATATTCTAAATTACTTTAACCCCAATCTGTTTGGCTTCTTTCCTATCTCTAAATATCAGGTTACATATATAAAACAACCTCTCAAAATGCAGAAATAATAATCATCACTCCAGACTTAATGTGTTTGCTCTAAAAGCTTACAATCTAGGCCCCTGTTTCCTTATAAGCATTTTCTAAAGGTGACCATACCATTGTTGTTGTTTTTTTGTTTCTGGCTTATTTGTCTCACCAAATGTCCCACATGTTCATTCACATCGTTGCATGCCTCACAACATTGTTCCTTTTTTAGCAGCACAGCCTTCGTTCATAAATATACACCATTATTCGCCAATGTTCTTCTCCATCACTGCATCATTCAGCTACCTGCATCCATCAAGTATCATGTAGAGAGCCCAAAGTCCATACATAGTTCATCAACATTCTCAATTTTAGATTATTTCATTGTTCTCAAGAGACAGAAAACCAATAAACACGCTGTCGCCCAATAGGAAATCTAAACCTCCTCCTAACTCTTGTCCCTCACCTCATTATTTACTTCTGCTGTTGCTGTGGTAGTGCTGATGGTTTCCTTTTTGAACATAGCTGATAGCTTGTGATAGCAGTTTTCCCCCTGTACCCTGGACTTAAACACTCTTTATACAAGAATCATATCTTTAAATAATTCATATTAGAACTCATTCATATTTGTAGTGTGAATCAGTCGGACACATAGGTCTATACAACCCCTTTCAATCTTGTTCATCTTCAATGTGGTAATATTACTTCTAGACCCACTAGAGAACCACCTCCACTCCTATCTATTCTCTAACATTGGAATTCAACCTCATTAGCTAATGATTCACCCATCTTTCACTTCTATGTATAATATATAACCTTGTGTTTTGGGGTGCAATGACCTTTATATGTCTGTTAAGTCTAATTCATTTATCAAGTTATTTAACTTCTCTGTTTCCTTGTTGATCTTCTGTCTGGTTGTTCTACCTATAGAGGAGAGTGGTGTACTGAAGTCTCTTACTATTATTGTTGAAACATCTATTGCTCCCTTCAGTTTTGCCAATGTCTGTCTCATGTACTTTGGAGCTCCTTGATTGGGACCATAAACATTTATGATTGTTATATCTTCTTGATGAATTGACCCTTTAATGAGTATATAGTGTCCTTCTTTGTCTCTTATGATGTCTTTACATTTAAAGTCTGTTTTGTCTGATATTAGTATATCTACTCCTGCTTTCTTTTAGTTACAACTTACATGGAAAATCCTTTTCCATCCTTTCACTTTCAAACTATTTGTATCCTTGAATCTAAGATGTGTCTCCTGTAAGCAGCATAGAGCTGGATTATGTTTCTTAATGCATTCTGCAAATCCGTATCTTTTAATTGGTAAGTTTAGTCCATTAACATTCAAAGTTATTACTGAAGAAGCATTTTTTGAATCCACCATCTTATCATTTTTTATTTTATTTATCAGATATATATATATTCTTTTTCCTCTTTCTCTTTGTATTCTTTAAATTACTCTTAGTGGTACTTTTCAATTCTGTGCTCTCCTCCAGACTTCCCTCTCCTGTGTTTTTTTTGTTTTCTAGCTGGCAGAACTCCTTTTAGTATTTCTTGTAGGGTTGGTCTCTTGTTAACAAATTCTTTCAGGGCTTCTTTGTCTGTGAAAACTTTAATCTCACCCACAATTTTGAAGGACAATTTGTCTGGGTACAGTACTCTGGGCTGGAAGCCTTCCTCTTTCAGGGTCTTGAATATATCATGCCACTGCTTTCTTGTCTCCAGGGTGCTAGTAGAGTAGGCTGAAGTCAGTCTTATTTGGTTTTCCTTGTATATAGAAGATTGTTTTTCTCTTGCTGCTTTCAGGATTTTTTGCTTCTCTTCAATGACTGACAGACTGATTAATATGTGCCTTGAGGAAGGCCTATTTGAATTTATTCTGTTTGGAGTTCTTTGGGCTTCTTTGACTGGTACATTTATGTCCTTTATGAGAGTTGGGAAGTTTTCCCCCATTATATCCTCAACTACTCTTCCTAGCCCTTCACTCTGCTCTTCTCCTTCTGGGACATCTATGATTCGTTTATTTGTGTGCTTTATTTTGTCTATCATTTCCTTGAGTTCCCATTCAATTTTTTCCATCTTTTTTGCCATTTACTGTTTTAAGTCTTCAAAGCCATTTATCCTGTCCACTTATTCTTTCTTCTGTCTCTTCAAATCTGGTGTTGTGTGCCTCTAGTGTGTTTTTCATTTGGTCAACGGAGTCTCTAATCTCTATGATTTCCGTTATTTTTCTACTTATTCTTTCAAATTCCTCTTTGTGTCCTTCTACTGTCGTCTTGATCTCCTTTATGTCATTTGCTATCCCACTTATTTTATTAAGTAGAGTTGTATGAACAGTGTTCCAATGTCTGTGTCTCCTCTGGTGTTTTAATTTGGTCATTAGGCAGAGCTATGTCTGTCTGCATTGTGATATGCTTAGTGATCTTTTGCTGTCTTCATTGCATGGAAATATCTTGATTGATTTACTCTGGGAGTTGATTTCTTTCAGTAGTCTAAGGCCTTGTGCTTGTGGGATGGTTGTGCAGCAAGGAGCAGGACACAGGGTGAAGCACTCAGTACGGTGATTTGTTTCACAGCAGGTATGGGCGCATGTTGGGAATGTTATGCTGATGCTTGTGAATGTGGGTGCCCAGCAGCCAGGGAGGATGTAGCTGCATGGGTTCACTGGTCTGGGGAGTGTAACTGTATGCATTGGTCTAAAGCATAGGGCTCTTTGTGTGCATGCATAGAGCTGTGGCAGCAGGTTGGCATTATGGGTTTGTGGATTGGTGGCATCTGTGACCTGGCTGGGCAGGTCGGCACTTTCTCAGAGCTGGAAAGTGAGGCTGAGGGCTGTGTGCATGCATGATTCTAGGACTGCTGTACAGCGTGGTTCCCAGAACTGAATAATGCAACTGTGGGCCCAGGTGCATGTGTGGGCCTGGGAATGCCATAAATGGATGCACCGAGCTCAGGGAGGTAGGGTGAGGCTGTGTGACACTATGGGCTGGGGGTGGGGGTAACCTGGATATGGAGGTTAGTGTCTGCAAATAAAAAAAGGTGCAGCACATAAAGTGCTGGCAAGAGCCTGCAGGGAATAGGGAGGGGGAGGTAGTGCTCAAGATGTATGCAGGAGAGGTGGGTTGGGCTGCACTTGGGGTGGGGGTGGGGGGCAGGTACATATACTGGGGACTGATGGGGTGGGGGTGCCTGGAGCATGGGGAATGGGAGCAGATGATGGGGCTCAGGTGCATGGGGTGTGGGGTAAGTCACTGGTCATGGGGCTGCACTGGTGAAGGTAGAGCACCCAAGGAATGCAGCTTGGCTTACTTCCTAGTCCCCAGCTTCTATCTGTGCACTCCTGTGAGCTCCACACCTCTGTGCCAGGCTTCAGTTTTCTACCTCTCAGTTCTTCAGCCTCTTCAACCAGCGCTGCCACATGCTGTGCAGAAGACTCTGCCAGGTCAGCTGCACTCCTGAATTACCACTTCAGTCACCCTCCTGTCCTTTCTCTAACTTTTCTATGGAGCTTGGCTAATCTTGAGCAACTTTTATAGGCCATCTTCCCAGAAGTCCCTCTTTATTTATCTTACAGGAAGTGTACAAGATTCCTTCAATGTATTTGATGCAAGAAATTTAAATTTGGGGATTTCAATCCCCAGCTCAGAGGTTAAATTCTAGGATTATAACTCAATAGCTCAATGACTTTGGGGATATCATCACACCATTCTGAGACTTAGAATTCATCTGGAAAAGAAGTAATGTTCCTCTGGACTGAACTGCCTCCTTCTCAGAGTCAAGGAAAACATGCAAAATGCTGCGTGCATAAACCATTGGTCTACCACCATATTTTAAGACAACACAAAGGAAGTTGATTAAAGATTTTAATCAATATATGATGTTTAGGGATCACCATGGCAGTCCAGGGGTTCAGAGTAGAGCTTGCGGGGTGAGATGGTCTTGGGACCACATTTTGCTGCACTTGAGTTGGGCAGTTTGGGGGAGTGGTGATGACTATGTGCCCTTTTCATAGACTTGTTGTTAGAATTATGGGGTTTGATAGGATTTTAGGACAGTAGCTGGTGTGTAGTAAGCTCTCAGAAAATAGGAAAAAATTGCTTGTCCTTATCATTTAAAAATAGTCAATATTATTGTTTTCCCTCAATACATGGTAGACTCTGAAACTGGCTGAGAATTCAAATACAACTCTAACTCCACGCATTAGCTGTTTGACTTTTGGCATTGGCTTAAACTATTTATGCCTTTGTTTTGTTTTGTATTTTTGTTTGTTTGTTTAACCTGTACAATGGGGACACAGATAGTATATCCCTCATAAGATTGTTGAAGGATTAAATGAATAAAGATATGTAGTAGAATCCAGGGCATGTTTAAGTATTTAATAGAAAATATTATTGTAGTAGTAGTAACAGTATACTTGTTGCTATCTTTGCAGAACTAATCTGCTCATCATAGCAAATATAAGTTTATTTACTCTGACAGACATTAGAAGAACTAAGCAACATGAAATCCCATTGATGTATAAGTAATGCAGAAAAAATGCTTGTATAAATACATTTACATTAGATGGAATTACAGCAGTGAACAAGATCATCCAAGTTCCTCTCTAATAGAACATATATTCTAGTGGCAAAAAGCATATGAACAAATAAAACTATTTTGAAATAGTCATTCATTCCGTAAATAATAATTTGGGTTCCAGTTATGTTCAAGGCACTGCCCTAGATGCTGGGAATACAAGTGAACATAAAATGCAAAAAATGAAAAAGTTTGCCCTCAGATAACATCTATTCTAATGTGAAGAGATGGACTAGAAACAAACTGAAAAGTAGATACTACAGGCGTATAGAGCATAACATAGAATGCAGTGTGATGGGGAGACTGGGGTAGAAGGGAACTAGTGGCCCCTGTTTGCAAGTCAGAGCCAAGGGTGGTAATGGTAATGGGGTCTCTAAGTGTGGTGCAGCTACAGATTCAGGTAGTTGGCAAGACTGTGTCTGGAGTGCTTGTAGGATTTTATTTTTCAGAAGAAGAAAGGATGTAGCACTTACCAATGTAATTGTTTAGGGTGAGGTACCAGTGAGGAGCAGCCACTGTATCCCCAGATGAATGTCCACCCATGATAAGGAACTGCCTGAACACTGAATAAGATGTGGGGGGGAGGGGAATATATTCTTTGGATGGGGCCCAGGCAATGTTGTCTATCCTTCTTTTCTCTTAAGGGAGTGAGGTAGACCTCAAAAACCAGCAACATTAGAGGAAATTTAGAACCATAGTTAATTTCATGTGTCAAACTGATAAGTTATGGTATCCGGTTGTTTGGCTAAGCAAGTGATACCCTGCTGCTTAATGTACAGATATTTTATAAATGTATTTGCAGCTATAATTGGTTGATTGTACCTACAACTAATTGCATGCATAATCAACAAAGGATATTCCTTTCAGCAATATGGGTAGCCCCCTCATCTAATAAGTTGGAGGTCTTTTTTTTTTACGTGGGCAGGCACCGGGAATCGAACCCGGGTCCTCTGGCATGACAGGCAAGCATTCTTGCCTGCTGAGCCGCTGTGGCCCTAAGATGGAGGTCTTAAAAGCCAGAACTGAGGACTCTAAAAATCAGAAGAAATTCTGTCTCACTTTCAGTCAGTTAGATTCTCTTTGGGAATTTTGGACTCAACTTCAACATTACCTTTATCAGAGTTTTCAGTTTTTGGCCTACGCTATGGAATTTGGACCTTTCAGCACTCATAGTCTCATGAGCCAATTCCTTATAATAAATCTCTTAAAATAAATAATATCCTGTTGGTTCTGTTTCTCTAGAAGATCCTGACTAATACATCCAACAAGTAGGGGGTGTGAATAGGGAAGGAGAGCTGAGCCCACCCAGATTTTAGCCAGGGTACCTATGCCTTTCCACTTCAGACAGCCATCAGCCTACTAAGGAGGTTGAGGATGCGGTAGGTAAGTTCAGCTAAGTTTCCTGCTGATAATATTGACTGACACACACTGCCAAGAGCCTTCTCTTATTGTCAAGAGCCATAGCAGCAGCCCCAGACCTAGACCCATCTTCATCCTTTCTCCATAACACCAAATATTCAGTCCTTAGGGGTTGATCCATGGTATGTACTCATCTCCCAATGGACCCTATTCTGAGTTGAATTGAGTCCCCCTAAAAATGTACATTGAATTCCTACTCCAAGCAACCTATAAATGTGAATTTATGAAGAAACAGGGACTTCACAGATGTAATCAAGTTAAGAGAGGTCAGGCTAAATTAGGGCAGGCCCTAATCCAAAATGACCAGATGATGCAGGCCTTAATCCAATATGACCTCTCCTTATAGGATGATGGAAGGAGAAGTAGACACTGATATAGAGAGGAGAACAGCATGTAAAAGACAGAGAAACACAGGAAAAGATAGCCACTTGAGGTTACGGCAGAGATTAGAGTTACACTCTTCCAAGTCAAGGAGGGCCTAGAATCACCAGAAGCTAAGGAGAAGCAAAGAAGGATTCTTTCCTAGAACCTTTGAAAGGATAATGGTCCTGCTGACACCCTAATTTATGATATCTATCCTCTAAGTCTATGAGAGAATATACTTCTATTGTTTCAAGTCACCCAATTTGTGGTCCTTTGTTACAGAAGCCCTGGGAAACTGGACAGATTATAATGAAAGAAGTCAGGCCAAAGTCATCTTTACAGTCTTGCATCCTCAGCCATGATCTAGCCATGGCTTTTGCAAATATACATCTGGTGTGTGCATGACTTTTAAAAGTATACATCAAATTTTCCACCTGACACCTACTCATCCCAAGATCCACCTCCCTTTCCCACCCAAATCCATGTCATTGTAATACTAGGTTGTGTCCTTTTATCCAAGGCTCAGTAATGTTAAAGTGGTGGCTTTTATGTGCCACCTCAATACATTGGACCCACTTAGCATTGAGCAAATCTCTTTCTCTAAGCCAGGTTAAGAAAAAAGCAACCAACTCTTACCCTTCTTTCTTCTTCTCCCCTCCAGTTTTAATTTTACTTCTCCAAAATTGCCACCACATCAGAGGCCATTTTACAAGATGTGTAGATGTGTGATGTAAAATGAGTCTCAAGTAAAAACAAAAGCTGGTTCAATATATTGTGTGTACATACATGTGGATACATGTAAGATATGTGCTTGCATGCATGTGTGTGCATATATGTACTTATGTAGGCATGTGTGTATAAGTATTACAGCTGTATATGTGTGTATACATAACAATTGTCTATATGGGTGATATATCTTATTGGGTAATTAAAGCTGAGAAAGGTTCAGAGAATGCTGGAGGTAGAGGTCAAGGTTAAATAGTGTAAATGAGGAAATGCTTCCCTGATAATGTGACTTTGAGCAAACACTTGAAGGACAGGAAGGAAAAAAAACTATGCAGATTGGTGACAGACAGATATTCAGGGAGAAACAATAAGTGAAAATTCTTTCTGCTGGAACATGCCCTGTGTCCTCGAGCAGTAAGGCCAATTTGAATAAAGCAGAGTCAGAGAAGAAAAGTGTAAGAGATGAGGTTAAAGAAGCAGTTGCAGTTTGTAGAGGGCTTTGTAGAACAAAATCTAACACTTAATCTGACATATTTTACCAGCATCCACTTAGCTTCCTGGTTGAGAGTAGACTGAAAGGGGTAAAAATAGAAGCAGCTAGACCAATTAAGAGATGAACTCAAGAATCTAGATGCTTTTTGTTACATGTTTAGTTGAGAGGGGGACACAATAAGATTTGTCAATGATTTGATATAAAAAAGGAATTGAAGATAAGATTTTGGGGGGCAAAGATGAGCATCTGGAAGAACAGAGCTTCCATTAGCTGGATTGGTGGATAAGTATTGGGAGAAAGATATCTCTATGGGTTTCTTGAGTTTCTTACTTGGCTCATTGAGTATGTCAAGAATGCGAGGTTGGCGGGCCGCGGTGGCTCAGCGGGCAAAGTGCTTGCCTGCTATGCCGAAGGACCTCGGTTCGATTCCCGGCCCCAGCCCATGTAACAAAAAACGGAGAAACAGAATACAATAAAACAAGAAAATGTTTAAAAATGTTTCCCTTTCTTCCTTCCTTCCTTCCTTCTATCCTTCCTTCCTTCTCTCTGTCTTTCCTTTAAAAAAAAAAAAAAAAAAAAAGAATGCGAGGTTTACCTGGCACATTTCTCAAGGTTGTGGTTGCAGAGAGGAACCTTGAATGTTGATGATGAGATCATGTTTCCTTCAGGGACATAGAGCAAATTTGCCCACTGACTGCTATAAAAGTGTTGGATTCTGTAAGGTCAGTGTTCCTCAGCATCAATGCCAATTCACATCAGTCTTGGCTTCTCCATGTCATGACACTTGAGAGCAAGGGAAATGCCACAAATACTCATGCTCTCTGTGGTGCCTCGGGTATTAAAACCCTTTGTTTCTGACTCAGGAGTTTTGTGTCTGCTTATACCATCTGTGAAACAGTACAGGGTAACTTCTTAGTTTGGAAATAGTATAAAATCAAATCCCAGACCCTATAGGAAGTTTGCATTTGCAGTTCACTTTTAGACAAGTTATGATGAAGATATTTATTAAACATCCACATGACGATGTCTAGTACATGTTGGTATATGCATTTCTGGAGCTCACGGGATCAGTCCAGACTATGGATATTGTTAGTAAGTCATTAGTAGATGTAAGGTATTGGAAGACTTGAGACAGGAGGAGCTCACAAAGGGAGTGAATGAAGTTAGAAAACTGGGACTGAGCCCTGAGACCCTTGAATGTGGGTATAATTGTCTAACTACAAGTACCATTAATACTATGGAAGACTAAGTGCTATTTCATGACTATATCAGGCAAAAGAGACTTACTTCCAGTAGAGATGAAAGATTATGCACCTAGGAGTATGACAGTTAGGCCCCTACTTTCATATTCACCTCATCTCATGCCACTCTCACTCTAGCATATTGGATATATTTGGTTTTTGAACACTCTGAGAACATTTCTTACCACAGATCCCTGCCTGATTCAGATTTCTGAGCTTGGAATTCTCTTCTTTCCTCACTTATAATAACTAACTCCTCTTAACCGCATAGGACTCTGCTAAAATGTCATCTCCTTTATGAGGCCCATTCCAACACCCTACGCCCAGTTTTGTTCTGTCACAGAGCATATTCATTTTCTTCATGGTATGCATCACATCTTGTATATTTATTCACAAGTTTAAATTTTTATATTTTTATATCATTATTTATGTACTTTTTAATGATGATCTTCATAAAACTCCAGAAGTCAAGGATGTTGTATGTCTTATTCACTCCTGTATTTCCAATATCTGACTCAGTGCCTGAAATGTGGAAACATCAGTAAGTATTTGGAATCCAGGTCCTGTTATATGAACTTTTGTTTCTTAATTAATCCTCCTAAGCTTCTTTCCACTCATCTGTAGAATTATGGCCTTTTATGGTTATTGTGAGAATTGTTCATACATTCTGCTTGAACATACAGTAGGCCCTCAGTAAGTGGAAATTTAATTATTTAGTATTGTGAAAGTTGTGTGGGAAAGATACACTGAGCAGAGTAATGTCATCTATTAAGAGGGAAAATTCTGTCTAATCAGGAAGAGAAATGAATGGGTTTGACTAGTCTATGAGTGAATAAAAAGCACTACAGAAAAAAGACAAATGGATAGACTGAAACTTCAAAGGATGGGAAATTAGAAAAAAATCTAAAATGGAGCTAAGGTAACTGAAATCAAAATGAGTAAAGATCCAAGCAATGAAATGAAAAGAACAGTGTACAAGAAATGTCCATAAATCTAAGAAATATTTCTAGTTCAGCAGGAGCAAGGGATCAGCAAAGAAGGAGATAGGTAGTGAGGAATGACAAAGATAGTTCTATGATAGAAGTGGCTGAGCTGTCATAAAAATAAAAAATAATATGTTCTCTTCAGGATAATAAAAGAGAATGATGGAGAAAAGATATAGAAAACATAAGGATGACTTCCAGAAGAAATTAGAGGTTAATGTTAAAAACTATCAATCTTGGGTCTAAATAACTGATTACAAATTAAACATTACATGACTTTGAATGAACTCTCAGGAAACTCCAGAATTCAAAAGAAAGAAGTAAAAATGTTGCAGTGAATAGTTTAAGAGAAGCTACCTAAAGAATATTCAGAACTAAGAGATAAGATTTTCATCTTAAAGAGAGAGTGCTGGGCAAAATAATTATATTAATATATAAATAGGTGTTTGTGTACATTTACACATGTGTATATGTGTGTGTACATAGACAAATAAAGTAAGAAAAATTTACTATTTATGAATTAATGTCAACAAGGTCCATATACAAAGTAAATATACATTGAACATAATTTTATAAATTGATTTTAATATTTTAATTATTATAAACCATTCTTTGAGTGCATGCTAGGTATATAAACATATAAACCCCCTTCTACAATAATTGTGTTTGGCTCAGGCTGGAATTCTGAGACCTTGGACTGTGCTCCACTATGAGCAAAGAAAAATCCTCAAAAGACAGAGTACAAAGGGGAAGTATATTAGAAAAATGGCATCATGGACAGAAGCTTAAACCCCATATGAGGTTTAAGAATCAAGGCTCATTGTGGAAAGGTAGAATCCAGGTGAAAGGAAGCACCGTGGAATTGGTACAATAGATCAGTGCAAGATGAAACAGAATGAGGCAAAGGCAGTAGAGCCTGAAGACATTTTCTCAGTGAAGAATCAAGTAGAACATTAAAAGCTCTTGCAAGAAAATCAAATGTGCATTAATCTATCCAAGGTTTCAGGTGGGCAGGTAGCTGTTAAGAGTGAGAGTGGCAGGGAAAAACACTAAGAAGACTTGGCAAACACTTAAGTGGGCAGATTTTCTTTGACCTACTATTCCAATAAAAGGCTACTGAACTTTTAAGAAGATATTTCTGATTACTCTAATTGGAGGGGAATCTTGCCTCAAGTAGCATAAGGTCTTAAAGAAGCAAGGAACTGACCTGAAGAATAGGAATAATTTTCATATTTTTTCCACACCCCTCAGTAGTAAGAAAAATGTTAAACCATAGTGGTATGTTTTATCATTCCCTATAAAAATCTATTAGTAAAGGCATGGCAAACATGTATGCAGTAGAACACTGAGGCAGCTTTGGTAGAGATTTTAATGTTCTATTTGATGTTGATTTACAGAGCTCACATATTTTCTTACAAAAAGGGACCAGACCAGGGGTTGGCAAAAGATGGTCTGTGGGCTGAATCCAGTCCACCGCCTGTCTTTGTAAATAATGACATGCCCATTCTTTTGTATATAGTCTATGGCTGCTTTTGTGCTACATTGGCACAAATAGTCTCAGCAAAATCTGTCTGAACAACACAGCCTGAAGTAGTCAATCTCTATACCTTTATACAAAATGTTCACTGATCTCTGTATTAGATGAATGATGAATAAAGGGAAAGCAAAATCAACCTCTGATTTCATATGATCTGGGAAGGAAAATATTGTATTAATCAAAAGTCTTAGTATCCAAGCAAGAGCTGAGGGTTATGGAGCCACTCCTTGATGACTGAAATTTAAATCTCCCACTTCCTAGAACAGTTATGCACATAGAACTCTTAATCCAGTGCTTAATATATAGCCATTGCTAAATATAGGGTGGTGATAGTTGATGTTAATGTTATTGTCAGAGTACTTAGAGAAGTTTCCACTATGAGAACCCAACATTCTATAGGCATGTCTGGTGGGAAATTCTGTTCATAGATTTTTTGAAAAACACGTATGAGAGTTGCTTTCAAAACACCATCATGCCTCTAACATTTTCAGCATCTCATAAGTATAATCTTTTAAAATCGCATTTTCTAAATAGCTGTCAAGTTTACAGGCATTCCAGGAAAGACCACCACTCTAATCACATGACATTAGATTAATGATTTTGTCCTCATGAGTCCTTTCCCCAGCTTTCTCTATTCTGAGTAAGGAGTATCCCCAAAATCAAAATTGTGTCCTCAAACAGAGACAAGGAGCATTGTTTAGTTCATCACTATACTTCACTTAAATATTGAAATAGCTTCCTGGTCCCCCAGGCATTAGTTGTCTCCACCCTCCCATCCATCTTTTCTTGTCAGTCACTAACATCTTTAAAAGTTTTTGATGACTTTCTATTTTCTCCAGGATGAAGTTTAAATTGCTTGATGAGACATTAATGCAAAGCCCTAATAGATCTTTCTTAATTTGACTCCTACCACCTTTCTACACTAACCCTTTAGTTGTTGCCACACATCATGGAGGCTTTTTCATGCCTCCAAGATTTTAAACATTGTGTTTTCTATGCTCCAAAAAACAAGATTTTACATATTCTGTTTTCTATGCTCCAGGAACTTTGTACATTTTCACATACAAAGTGCCTATTCAATATTCACTTCTTTATTCACTTCCATTCATCAAATATTTATTGAGCACCTGCTCTGTTCCTAGTTTTTTGAAGAACACAGGAAGACAAAGATGAATAAATACACACTACTCTCCATTAAAGCAATACTCCAAAAGGAGCTTTAGCCACATAAACATTTAATTACTGTGCAGGACCATACCTAACTTAAAAGAAAGAAACAAGTTTTTGAAAGCAAAAAGACAAATGTGTCTTACAAATTCTTGCTTATTTCCATAAGAAATCTCCCTGCACAAAATCCAAGTGTAGCCTGGATCCTATCAAAAGTGGCATCAAAATAGTCTACATAACAGCACAGTTGTCTGTATGTATGTTTGACTTCTTTGCAGTCCTTAATTTTTGTCTCTCATTTCTAGCAAAATAAATGATATGTTCATTTGGATATTAGTGGCATAGTGGATTGAGTTCTGTCCACCAAAAGACATGTTCAAGCCCTAACATCTGGTCCTGTGAATGTGAATATATTTTAATTTGGATCTTTGCAGACATGATAGCTAAAATGAGGCCAAACTGGATTAGAGCATTTTCTTAATCCAATGTGGTGCATTATAAGCAGAGTAAATTTGGACGCAATAAGACAGAGACAGACAAAAAAGAGATAATCGTGTGACTGAGGTAGAGATGGAATTATGCCACAAGCTAGGAATATCATGGCTCACCAGCCACTCACTAGAAGTTGGGAGAGAGGCTTGTAATGAATGTTTCTTTGTCCATCTCTGTCTTACTGTGTCCACATTTCTTCTGCTTACAAGAACACCATACTGTATTAAGAAGAAGCCTGACCCTGCTGACCCTTGGTTTTGGATATCTAGAACCATGAGATATTAAATTTCTGTGGCTTAAGTCAACTAATTTGTTGTATTTTTTCACAGTAATTTTCAGTCCCCAAATTGGTGGCTCCATCTCTAAACTCTTCATCTTACTTTCCAGACATGTTCGTCTATAAACTCTTTTTTTCCTGAAATCTTTATCTATAAAACCATCAGCATCTTCAGTCACCTAAACACATAAACATATATACACTGTAACTTAAATATAATTAGTTACCTATACTTGCTCATAACTTTCTAACCTTTAGTGATTTTGATCATAACTGAGTTAAGTACAGCATTAATTATTTATTGTCTGCCCCCTCACCTATTTGGCCGCAGTTGCATGTAGCTGCGTGAATGTAGCTGCATGTAGCTACATTGTATTTGTAGTAACTAGTCCAGTCTCTAGCACAGAGTAAATATTCAATAAAGAGTTCTTGAACAGATAAAGGAGATATTGCTCTGTACCTAATTTTTTTTTTGCCTAGACCTCCTGAAATTAGTTCCATAAGAATCTTGCATCACAATCTTTCATGCTGAATTTCGTAAATTTAAAACCTTAGTCTCCCCACTTATATATTTTTGATACAGAGAATTCAAATTGCATCCCCCAAACTACTTTTCAAATTAATTCAATTTACTAACTTGAAAATGTTCAACAATTCCATATTGATAAAAAAAATGATGTCCAACTTTTCCTTTCTGGCCAATGAACTGCTGTTCCAGATTCCCTTCAAGTCAAATGCAAGCAAGTGACTTAATCCCAGTCAAAGGAATGTGAACAGTAGTAATCCATCTCACTTCTAGGACTGATGGATCACAGACTCCAACACAGAATTCTCCATTATCCTCTCCTATCTATTGGCTGGATGTCACAGCCTACAACAATCTTGGGATCCTCGTGCTGAAGACGGCAGAACTCCATCAGACTATATGGCTTAATGTGTGGAGCAGAGAAAAAACAAACAAACCCTGCACCTAAACACTTCTGTAGATTGAACTTTACATGAGTCAGAAGTACATTTCTATTTGGTTAAGCCACTGAAATGTAAAGGTTCACTTCTTATATCACCTAATATTGTATTAATTAATGTACCCTTGCTTATATAACTATTCTGCCCTAGAAGTAGTTTCCTATTTTTTATAATAATATGATAAAAAATAAGTAAATAAGGTACAATTCACTTTAATCATACCTTATGTATTTTTTTAATAAAAGCAGTTGTAGTTTACAGAAAAATCACACAGAAAGTATAGAGTTCCCCCAAATCCTCCTACACACATTTTCCCTATTGTTAACATTTTGCAGTAGAGTGGTAGCTTTGTTATATTTGTTTAAATAATATTATTATAATTGTATTATTACTTATAATCCATAGTTGATATTAGGGTTCACTTTTTGTGAAGTACACTTTCCAGTATCTAATTTAATGGAGTTAATTACATCCTCAAATATTGTGCTGTTATCACTACCACCCGCTACCAAAACAAAACCATCACTCTAAACAGAACTCTATACCAATTCTGCATTTGCTCCCCATTTCCCACCCCAACCCTGACTCTGGTAATCTGTTCTAATTCGGACTCTATGCATTTATATATTTTAATCATTTCAAGAAAAGTGAGATCATACAATATTTAACCTTTGTCTTTGGCTTACTTCACTCAACAAAGTATCTTTCAAGGTCATCCGTGTTGTAGCATATATCAGAACTTCATTTCTTTTTACAACTGAAAATTTTTCATTGTGTGCATATATCACATTTCATTTACCTTTTCTTCCATTGTTGCATACTTCAGTTGCTTCCACATTTTGGCAATTGTGAATGAAGCCACTATGACCATCAATGCAAATACCTGTTTTTGAGTATTTCAATTCTTTTGGTATATTTCTAAAAGTGGAATTACCAGGTAATGTGATAATTTTATAAACTTTCTGAGGAAACACCAAACTGTTTTATACAGAAGCTATAGCATTTTAAATTCCCACAAGTGTTCCTTATTTTTCCACATCCTTGTCAACACATGTGAGTTTCTACTGTTTCTAGTGGGTGTGAAATGGTATCTCGTTTTGGTTTTGGTTTGCATTTCCCTAATGGCTAATGTTGCTGCCTGTTTCCTTTCAGATGTGGACAAGCCCTACCCTGTACTCTGTGCATTACAAATCACACGGGGATGGGACCCCATAGACCTATACACCACATGACCCATCCCTGAAGTCAACTGATTGAACAAATCATGACCCAAATTTGAGTCAATTCTATTTTCTCTCACAAATTTGGATAAAGAGACTACCTTAAAATTGACAGGAACTCAAACTGAGAAAAAGCTGGAGGCACCATATTGATGCATCCATAATCAATCAGTTGGAAAGAGAGCAAAGACAAGTGATATGCAGAGGGAGAAAATTAAAAGATGGCCTAAGGAGATTCAGAGATGAGCCCTCATTTGCTGACAGACAGAGACAAAGGATAGCCACTGCTTCTCTTCTCAGCGATGCTCAATGCCTAGTTCCTGTTTTTGGCAATGGCTTTGACATGATACTCAGGTGTTCTTCCAACAAATTTGCCCTTTCAGCTTAAACACTTTGAGTTGGCTTCTGTTACACTCAATCAAATATCCCTTTGCTAAGAAAAAATTCTAAGCATGTGGTCTGTGTGCACTTGTTTGCTTGATTTCCTTCCCTGAAATATCCCCACTACTAACTTCTATGTTTTCCAAATCTACCTCCTCATGGTCACCCAGATATTTGAGAAACTGTTTAAAACAAAGAAGAAAGGCACGTTCTGTAACCTTCCAAATCCTCCAAAACACACATTTCCATCAGGAAAGGGATAAAAAAAAACTACTTAAATTCTCTAAATTTATATACAGAATATTAAATATCTATGCAAAGAACTCTGATGGAAGAGAAGCTGTGAATATGAATTCTTCAAAATCTGATAAAGAAAATATTACTCATCCCATCAAATCTGTAAGAAAAAATTATGAGCATGTTTGCACTTACTCTAAAATATAGACAAAGCAAAAAAGGAATTTAATTCTCACATCTGTAGACATATTTTACCAGAAGTATTTGCAACAGTTCTAGTTAATTAAATTGTTTTAAATACAAATCATAAAGGGAGTATAATAGCGCTACAGCTTCACATTAGTGCATATGTAGTCTCATCTCTAGAGCCTGCTTTATTCATTGTAGTTGGATAAAATCCTTGAAAGGAATTTCCTGATTGTAAATTCTCATGCCTCTTATCTTCTAGTGTCACATTTGTGTATTTTATCACGTTCTTACAGCAAATTCTGGGTATGCTTATGCCTGATAGGAAACAGTCTGATGTGGAGCTATCTTTCCATTCATTTGATTATGTAATCATTTTTATTATCGTTGTTATCCTTCCACCCCCTCCTCATTTTCACCATTGTCAGTACCATGAATCAAATTAGGATTCTGCCGTCGCAGACTGAGGTCTCGCTGCTGTAAACTCAGCCAGTGTTCACAGCCTCAGGATGAGGCAGGCAGGTATTCTGCTGAGGAGGAAATTGAGACACAGAGACCTTCACTATCTGTCCCTGTATCACATGTTTAATAAATGGTGGTATTAGAGTTTCAGCTAGTTCTGTACAGGGCCTCGCTCTCTCTCAGCATCTACTCTTTCAAAGAGGGCAGAAAGGAAAATCAACATTATGGAGCAGTGACAAGGAGGTGCTGTGAAATGTCTTGAAGACTGACAGTGGTTCTGGTTTGGAAAAGGAGTGGTAGGAAACAGCTAAGAAGATGGAAAAGTGTGGCCACACAGAGAATATTGCAGTGACTTAGGATAATGTGGAGTATGGCCTGCCTTGAATGCTACCTCCTGGAGGGAATGAAGATGGCATAAGGATATGAGAAAAGCAACTCAAGTGTTACAGTAGGAGTGTGAGGCAGAATTGGAGGAACATGGATTGCACTCTACTTTCTGTCATTATCAAACCCAACCCTTGAACTGAAAGCATTTTATTAACACATGATTTGTAGGAAAATGTGTTTCTATCTATTGTATTAATACTTAGTGTCTGTGATTCTTCCCTCAAGCTTGATAGCGTGAGGGATACTCATATAAGCAAAAAAATCAGGCAAGCTCATAGATGGTGGACTTTTCAAAACCACCATATGGAATCCCGCAATTTTGAGATTCCTGCAACATTGCGTCCAGCCCTTGAAAAACTCTAAATCCCCTCAGCATGTTAGAGCCAAACCCAGCCTCAATTTAGGGCAAAAGCAAATTCACACGGGCAGCCTGCTTTTTCCTTCTAAACAGCTTCCCACACTTTCTTGGGGACACAATTACTTTAAAAACAACAGGGAAATACATTCCTGAAACCATGAGGTTAATTCTCCATTAATACATGATGTGACTGGATTCACTCACCACAGAACGAAAGATCAGCCAATTTTATAATATGGATGGTCAGGAGAGGGCCTGGTTGGTGGGAGGTTTGGATGTTGTCCATCCCAAAGATGCAGGAACACAGCCATGGCCATGCAGCTCTTGAAACAGGCACAATCTCTGTCCAGAATGACTTTTTGCTGAGGCAACATTTCTACAAACCAAATGGGTTCAGATTTCCTGGAAAGAAATGGAATCACAGAGAAGTCAGAAAAATTAAAAGGCTTTTATGGGGTAGGAGTTTCAAATGCTACATGGCATATGGAATAAATTGTGAAGACATAATCATCAGACTAGAAGCCATAGATTTAATAAGAGTCCATTTGCACCGCACATGCAAACAGAATTAGGAATAAGCCCTATATGATAGCATGGGCAAAGTAGCATGAGAGTATTTGTCTTGTATTTCTTTATTTTATTTATTTATCTATTTTTTACAAATACACCAGTGAAAGGTATTCAATGTACTCCCTTAACATATGCATATCATAAAATAAGAGTAATGCTTGAGTAATGATATTAAGACATTCTTCCTTTCTTCCTCCTTTAAACAGTTCACTTGTTTTATGATGCTATATTTAGAAATTTTGTTTTATCAACAAGAAAACTCATGCTTTTACAGCTCAATGTAATTTTTATCTCTATTTGTAACATTGGAGCTGAGGAGAATAAACAACATTTGAGAGCTGGGATTTATTTTTCTCTGCTTGTGAATTTAATTTAATTTTATGTTTCACTCAGCATGGTGCATGCATAGCATGATCCATTTAACTTTCAACTTCTGAAACATTTCTCATATATTATTGTGTTTGGATTTCTTAACCAATGGGTAAAGCTTAAATCTAATACTACTTGAGCTTCTTTTCAACGTACAAAAGTTGGAGGTGGGCATTTTTCCATATTAATCCTCAAATTATGAAGAAAATAACTTTACCATCTGAACTTACTGATGCTTTCAATTTTTCAGTTGCAAAAGGGAAAATGGATTTTAATATAAAAGTGATTATTTAAATAATTCATTTTAAAACTCTATAGTCTATGCTTCATGCAGTAAAAACTAACGCAGTTTGAAATTATATTATTTTACTACTCATTGGTGGCAATTATCTTAAAGATTGAAACAAGTAATATTTTGTTATTGTTATTATTGTTTATAATTTCCCAACTCTTAACTGCATAATTTCAGGTTTTAGGTAATATTTTAGTTTGCTAAAGATGCTGGAATGCAATATACCAGAATAGGGTTGACTTTAAAAAGGGGATTTATTAAGTTACAAATATGCAGTTCTAAGGCCACAAAAATGTCCAAAGTAAGGCATCCAAGGAAAGATACCTTGACTATGAAGAAAAGACCGATGATGTTCAGAGTTTCTCTGTCACATGGGAAGGTGCATGGTAACATTTGCTGGCTTCCTCTCCTGGCATCTAGTTTCAAATGGCTTCCAAAGGGGTGTTTCTTTCTGCATCTCTAAGCATCTCTGTCTGTGTCAGCTCTGCGTTTTTTCCAAAGTGGTTCCCTATTAAAAATTCCAGTAAGTGGATTAGACCCACCTTGAGTGGGCAGCGATAAATCTCCATGGAAACCACCTAACTGAAAGGTTCCACCTCATCTGGGTGGGTCATATCTCCATGGAAACAACTTAATCAAAAAGATTCTGCCCCAACAATATTGAATCAGGATTGAAAGAATATGGCTTTTTCTGTGGCACATAACAGTTTCAAACTAACACAGGTCATATTTTTTAAAATTATCATATAATATTTGGCACACGAAATACGCATTTTGTATTTGTACATTATGAACATTAATTAACTTCTGTGAATCCTCTCTTAAATCTTGTTCTTCACTCCAATCACATGACTCTGATACTTTTCCAGAACTAACCATTATACTAAATGCAGTATTCATGTTTTCCTTGATATTTTAAAATTATATTTTTACTATACGTATATGTAGCCTTAAAAAATCTATTACTTAATTACCCTTATTTTAAAACCTCATAAAATTGGTATCATACTTTCTGTAGTTTTCTGTAATTTGTCCAGTGTTATATGACTATGATGTGTCTGTTTTGTTGCCATGACTTGTTATTTTCATCATCTCCGTTTGGTATCTTATTGAGTGACTCTACCCACTATTTATTAATCCATTCTTCTGATGATTAACATTTTCAGTTTTTGTTTTTTCCTGTTTTTTTTTTTTTTGGTTATTTCAAATGATGCTACTGTAAATGATAGTTTATATGTCTCCTGGTTCATTTGTGCAACAGAGTTCTCTAGTGAAATGGCTTTCAAACTTTTTGACAGTGACCCATGGCTAAAGAATTCACATTATGGACAAGAATATACTGTGAAGAAATGTGTAGAATGTGTGTGTGGGGGGGCTTATCCCACTTCCAAGCTAATAGCGCAGTCTATTATTACTTCATAGATGCTAGGAGAAGACACAATACTCCTAGATCAGAAAAAGGACTTCATTTCTTATGGCAAAAGCAATAGCCAGAGTTTCATGTTCCTTTGCATCAATTCCTCATGTTCCTATGCCCCAGAGGCATGCCACAAAGGACCCATAATGGATGATGGAACATACCACGAGCTATGTTACATGTGAGAAACACGGATCTTTGAAAATATTGTGTATATTCCATTTTCAAAAATGTTGTTTGTGATTCACAAAAATGATTTCACAATTAAATATAGCAACTCTCAATCAAAAAATTTAAAAAAATAGACAAAAAACATTGTGTTGTTGTATACCTAGGAACATAACTGCTAGATTACCTTCACATTAAAAATTAATTTACCTGTTATTTATCGGTCTCAATCCTCATCCACAAAAAAATTTCCCTCATTATGTGTCCTACCATCTCTTAGTTGTGTCAAAAATAATTGCTAATAATAGTATGGTACAAAATTGTATCTCATTTGGGTTGTGATTTGAATTTAACTTGTTATTAGTGAGGTCCAACGTTGTCATATGCCTGTAGGTCATTTATATTTCTTTTTTCACTAAATATGTCATGAATTTAGACTGATTTTAAATTGAGGTTGTTACTTTCAAATGTATGAGTTCTTAACATTCATCAACCATGCACGTTGCCAATATATTCTCCTTTGTTGTGGCTCAAATTTTCATTCCTTTTGTAGTTTCTTTTATTAAATGGAATGTCTTTTTAGTGTTTTCGATTTTGAATTTACACTTTGTAATTTTGCCATATATTGTATATATAATATATCAATCTAGTTCATTAGTCATAAAGATATTCACCTGAATTTTCTTTGATGTTTTAAATGCATTTAATATTTAAATGATCAATACATCTGAATTGATCAAAGCATTCAAATATATCGAATACCTAGGAAACAATGTAACAAAAGATGAGTCAAAACCTCTGCACAAATAAAATAAAATGATATCAAGGGACAGTCAGTGCCACCTAAGTAAATGAGGATGTAGTCATGGAATAGAAGACATCATGTGAGAAGTCAGTTCTCTCCAAATTTATCTATAACTTCGTTGTAATGGCAAGCAAAATGCTGGTAGGAATTTTTGTGGAAATTGATGAACGGGTTGTACAATTTATATAAACATTCAAATGGGTAAGAATAGTCAATGAAATCTTGAAGAAAGAGGATAAATTTGGAGGACCAGGACTCGAAATATCAAGACCTATTTGAAAGCTACAGTAATTAAGATAGTGTAATAGTTGGGAAAGAATAGATAAATCATACATGAAATCACTATAGAAAGTTTGGAAACAGATATACATACATTCAGATACTTGATTAATGCCAAAGGTGACACAGCAGAGGAATTGAAAAAGGACATTTTCTTCAATAAATGGGTCTTCATCAACTGGATAATCAAAACAAAAAATTAAAAAAAGGATTTTTGACCCTACTCATAATATAAATAACAAGCTTTAGATAGACTTTAGATTTTAATGTGTAGGGCAACATAATAAATCTTTCAGAAGATAATATAAAGAATATCTTCATTATAGTGGGGGATAAAATGATTTGATTAAATAGGACATAAAAACACTAATGATAAAAGAAAAATGATGCAAGTTGCATTGAAATTAAAAACTTCTGTTCACCAAAATATCCTTTCAAAGGAAATGAAAAGACCAGCCTTAGCGTAGGGTGTTTGCAACATATATGAGTGGTATAGACATATAAGTGATTCCTTTAAAGTAAAAAAGAAAACCAATAGAAAAAAATAATAAAAGAATTGAATATGAGCTACACAGAAGTGGATGTTCAAATAGTCAAGAAATATTTGAAAATTTCAAATTAGTAATCCAGGGATTTCATATTAAAACTATAATGAGGGGCGGGCCACGGTGGCTCAGTGGCAGAGTTCTCACCTGGCATGCTGGAGACCCGGGTTCGCTTCCCAGTGCCTGCCCATGCAAACAAACAAACAAAAAAAACCCAACTATTATGAGATAACATGAATTGTTACAGTGTGAAAATACTCTTTGCTGTTGAGGATTTGAGACATGGTCTTCTGTGTTGTTTATCCACGTGAATAGGTAGCTCTTCCTGACTATTAATCTCTAAAGTCTTCATATCAAACTGATTTAATTGTAATGATTTATAGTAAACTCATAATATGTCAATGAGGTTAATCAAATAACTGCACCTCTATACCTTTAATTATGAAACTAGGTAGTTAGCCTTCAAAACACATCTGCAGAAATGTTATTTTCCTCATCAAAAGGCAGCATTTATCTTTCGTGTTATATTTTCCCATATTTATCACTCATGCCTTTATACGTTCAGTTATTTTTTTAAGGTTTAAACCTTTTGGTGTAAATTCTAGCCATTTTAAACAAAAGGATTTTATTGGAACAAGACTGAATCATTTAAAAACAATCAATTAAAGTTTGCAATTTGGCAGGCAGCAAGCTCAATTAAGTCTACAGGTAAAACTTGTTTAGTTCCCATACTTACAAATTGCTTATATTACTCTGTTCCCAAGTGTCTAAAGTTGGAAAAGAAATTAAGATAACAAGAGAGGCAGATGTTGCCTGGAAAATGTGAGAGAATGTATTTCTTTGTGAAAAGGAATTCTATTAATATGTTTTTAAATGTCTGATAAAATTATGCATCATAAGGCATTATAAAACCAATGATTGTAAAGCCTATAAAAGTTACTCAGAAAAAAATGTGGATGATAACCTTTTGGGCTACAATTTTTTTCAATAAACTGAAATTTCAAGAGATTTGAATGAGAATAAAATAAATGATGCTGCTGTAAAATTTAGGTATTGTTTGTTTTCCTTCACTCACTTTTTCATTTTGCATTAGCTACCTGGCCCCATGCAAGTTTCTGAATGCGAGATCTCTGACCTATTCTTTTTTTATGGGGTTTTTTCTATCATTAATGATAGGCTGAGGAACTTCTGGGAAAAGCTGCTACTTATTCTCCTGTTGTAATCACCGATCTCTGCCCTTTTCCACAATCTCCTTTAGGATACTTTTTCAACTCTATATTTGACCAACTTCAGACCCAGAATTGTTTCCTACTATATCCATGAATCCTTCTGAGATTATGTTAGCTCATCAAATCCTGTCATTTTTATGTACTCTTCTAGCTCTAGGATATATTTCTCCTGCTCTGACCCTTGTTCACACTCTAGTTGGCATATTATTTAATTATATTTTGTGTTGATGTGGTTAAAACAATGTAATTGTGATTTTCTTTTTCATCACCTACAAGGCCTTGCATAAAATTAATTCTAATAAATGCATATTGAATAAGATTTCAAAATGGTGTCACTGAAATGACATTTTAACCCAACCCAATTACATTTTCCCCTCATGGTGGTTCAATGATTCAGAATTATTAGGCTCCTCAGAGGAAGTAGAACAATTTGCTTTAAATGCAGGGATACATATGAATGTACCTCACTCTTCTGTAAGAAGTCAAATTTAGCATTGGAAGCAAATCCTGCATTTTATAGAGAGGGAAATTTTAAAATGCCTTACAAAGGGGGCCTCAGAAAGAACAACTAAGATTGAAAATATGAGCTACATTGGACTCAAGATGAAGTTAATGTAATCCAAAGCCAAGATATTCACAAGGTGAAACTGGGCTTCTTCCTTTGGAGAGATATTTACTCAGTCTTCACTAAAGCCAGATAACAACACTTAGCCCTCTCATTACCTGTTTCACATTCTGAATAAAATGTGGTATTCGTGGTATGGCATTAACTGGCATTGTCGGCTAGCTTGTACTAGCTTGCAAGGGCAGTGGGTGTGCATTTCTTACCCACCTCATATTCGGTGACATCACATTAATAGCTTGCAAATTACTGTGAGAGTATATATAGCTTGAAAATTGATAAGCACTACAAGTAAGGACTTCTCACCTTCCAGAGATCCTGTTGTTAGCTTTTATCAATTCACTACTACCTGAGACCTAGGTTTGAACTGAAGAATCCTCTCAAATTTCTTCCAAAGTTTCCACGACAAATTGTTCAACATAATGCTGTCTATATTTATCTAACACACAACAGTGCTTTCCTATTCAGACATCTGGCTGGTTATTAATGATTAAATGACATGAAATATTCAAAGAAGATATATAGATATGAGCATGTTCCCAAATAATATAAAACATATTTAAATATAATTCAAAATTCACAAAGTAAGCTTACCATCAACCATAGAAAGAATGAATTGTGGAGAAATCTCAATAGTCTTGGACTTAATTTGAATTCTCTACTTTATACGTATTAGGGAACAGTCTTGGAGAAATAGTTTCATTTAATTATTTAATTTTTCTGTGCTCCAGACAACTCATCTGCACATTCCTAAACAAATGATATAAGCTGCTGAGAACAACCAGTATTGTTCCAAACTCTATGTTTTTTGCAGTTTTTGAGGTGCTAACCCCATAAAAAATTAATCTGTATCATATTTGCTTGGGTTATATTGAAAGGATTGCCCCTTTTATGGAGTCTAAGCTATGCCACAAAGTAGTTTACATAGCCGTGTAAGCTTGACCACTTTGCTTAACCAATATAATCTATTACCCTATCATCAGTAAAATAACGATGGCATAATGTACATATTTTTCCCCAGAATTAAATGAAATAAAGTTTTTAAATTAAATATCTCAGTGACATTACCTAGTAATTACTTAACAATGGCATTCTGTTTTATTTTTATTGCTAAAACTATTATGATCATAATTGTTACTACCACCACATTCATTACCATTAATTCATGATGTTGATGTCTATGTCTTAAGTATACATTTTACTCAAAAATATGAATAGAAGGTAATGGAAGGATGTATCTCTCCTTTAGCAAAGAGTGCTCAGCCAAGGAATGTAGGTCACCTTTCAGAAGAAACCAATCTGACACTGACATTGACCAGATTCAATGTCACAGTGTGGTTGGGGACTATGCTAACCTTGTTCTCAACGGCTTTGGTATTTTCTGTGATGTGTGTGTGCGTGTATACTGTTGCTGTAATTTTGATACATGCAGCCACACATTTAAGTGGCTCACAATAGTTCCATAATATAGGTATCACTGATTCCAAGTTGACTGATAAGCTGTTTGTAGCTCAGAGAAATTACATATTTTCTCCAACCCACCTAACTCCTATGCTGATTCCCAAATAAATGGCAAAAGTGAACAGCTAAGTTGCTCTTCTTCATAAGGTGCAAAGCCATGAGTATTATAAGAGAAATATGAAGGCAGCAAAGAAAGCAGCAGCGAGTCCTGAGGAATTGAAGGGCTTCATGCTTATCCAGCACTCCAGTATTTTCTAAGGGGCTGAGGCTAGGATCAAGTGCAGCAGTTAAAGGTGGTTTCCAATTTGAGGATTCAGATAAAAGGGATATTTGTGTGCTGAGGAAAAGGGCTTAGAGTAGTTTCTCCCAAACAAAACCATATGCTGGTTCTAAATTGCTCTTATCCTCACAGCTCTTTGATTGTAAGTCTTTTCCTAGAAGACTCATCATTCTCCTCTCTTCTTTTCCACAGCTCCCAAACCCTATTTAACCTCCAAAATTTCAGCTTCTCTTTCTTTCCTAGGGGTCCAAAATTTTCCTTTCAAGATCATTCTAGATGTATCCCATACATTATTTCCCAGTAGCCCTGTGTCACAAAAATATATTCTTTCTATTTTTCTAATAAGGAGAAGGTATTATTCTAATAAGGATCACAAGGTATTTTTGTAAAAGAGAAAATTGTGTAAGTATTAATTTGCTTAAAAGCAAATTACTTTCTCTACTCCAGTTTACTAGGTCCAAAGGCAGGATTGGAAGAGAGAGAGAGAATGAGAGAGAGAGAGAGAGAGAGAGGATCCAAGCAACAATACAATATAACTTAGGTGACTCTCTAAAGACTCGTAACTGAAGTTTCTGTATACTGAAAAGTCTTTGTTAAGCCAAGGGAAAAATCTTACTTTGGACAGCTACTGCCAATAAAGGGTATCCTGAGAGGGAGAAATGTCCAGACCTAGGAGAGATAGGGTCTGGCAGAGGCAGAATGGCCTGTGGGTGAAAAAAAATATATTGTTCCTAAATGTAGAGGATGAAATGAATATTATTGGGAGGTTTGGAGAATTATTCTCTCTTTGCTGGTTGAAGGAGCTTTATTCTCATCTGGCAGATAAGGAAAATATATTCTTAGGGAGAAAATAGTTGTTGTAAATGCCCTTTCTTTGTCTTCAGTTAGGGTATTGACTGATTTCCAAATCCAGCGGTTATGATAGACAGGGAGTGGAGGAGAAGCCATATGTGGTATTTGCAACACTGATTTAATAAAAATTTAAAAAGAAGTAGAAATTTCCTTTTAGACATTGTGCTTTGTGGGCCATGATAGTCTATGGAGGTAAGGCTAGTTCTACACCTTGAGTTTTGTTTTTGTTTTTTTTTTTTCCCAAAAAAGGAAACAGCCTGCTTCATTGGTTTTGTTTATTTTTGTCTAAAACTGGTGATGAGGCATCTATATTCTGTTCCTTTTACTACTCCTTTTTTATTGAAGTATTCGGTTTAGCTTTACTCCTTGAGGTAGCTGGCCTATATTTGGAAGAAGTTGATTAGTTTAAATGTATACTTAGTTAATCTGGTTACCTGATTTTCCTTCATTTTATGCTGCAGACCATCAATGCAAGAGAAGCAAAGAGCCCTCCCAAGAGGCTTCAGCATGGGGGAAAATTATTAGCTTATTTTCTGAATTAATTTATTCTGGGGTTCCCCTGTGATTGTCCATCTTGGTTTCTGCCCAAGAGGGCTTAGAATTGCATTTCTTAAGATATCTGGGATAAATAAAGTTTATAAAATCAGTGGAGTTTTTCATTGAAACCAGCCTCTTGGTTTAGTATTTCTACAAGGAAGGGGAACATATTAATAGTGGTTAATCCTGTGTACTCTGCAGTGAGGTCTGGTTTGGAGTCCTCTGGTAACTACAACATTGAACAAATCAAAAGTCATGTACCTTGTCTGAACCACAGGCTTCTCTTCTGGAAAATGATAATATTAGTCCTTGCAATAATCCACAATAATTCTTACAAAATCCCTCAGTATATACGAATGAAGTTATGAATATTGAATAACACTATGCAAATAAAATGCATAGTACAGTGCCTTGCACAAAGTAAATATTAAACAAATATTGGTTTTCTTGTCATCATTCTCCATTGATCTCTTGTTTTTGTACTTTCTCTTTCTACCCTTTGTCCTTTAATAAATTATATGTTCACCATCTCAATTATATTGGACTACTTTGTACAGAAGGTTGGGGACCATGAACAATCACATTTATCTTATATTTTTCTATTGTTCCTTTTATAATTGAGTTAAAAGACTAGTACTCAGAACTTCCCTCACCAGGGTTCATCTCCAGTCACTGAATTACCCTTCATTTCAGCAGCCATTGACAGTTGTACTTAAAATTCAAGCGATGCTCTTTGGCTGTAAAAGACTTCAGTTCTTAAAATCCACTCAGAACAAAACTATGAATAACTTGGGAGAGCTGCTTTTTAACAGTGTTAATATATTCTGAGGGATATCCAGATACCAGCATGAATTGACAGATAATGGTTGTGATGCTTAAAGAAGACTGATGTATGTTGTATACACAACAGTATAAGCAAAATATTTATTCTGGTGAGAAAGGAATGTCACAAAGTTAAACTTATTTTTACCTAGGTAGAGCCATAGATCCATCCTGGTATAACAGATTGCAACAGAAGGTACAAAGTTCTGATGAGATAATATCATGCTTTTGTCTGCTCTCCCTGAAGGAAATTTGAAAACTAGAATCTTAAAATCTGGGACCTGTGGGTTATCCTTAGAAGAACAGGGGCTGCTATGGAAAATTTGTCTCTTCCTTTCCTATATTTTTCCCCAGTACATGTGGGTGAGTAGCCTAGATAATTTCTTCGCTTATAATTTGCTTCAAATCCAGAGCCAATATGTTTTTTCTGATGTAAAAATCCTATAGCTTTAGTTGTGTAAAATTTATTTTGTTAAATGTTTCAACTATTTTAAAAGCTTGTTACTTAATGCGGAATATTCTCTCTGATTCTTCCTTTGTCATTGCTCAGAACATAGTTCTCCCAGTGCTTTTTAGGCTTTCTGTAAATCTTACAGTAACAAGAAATAAAAAAAAAATACCTCTTAGGTGTATGGCCACTTTCTAAAATATCTTGATATGCAGAGAATCAAAATGCTTAACATTGACCTTCTACAATGCCTGCCCTTCTCAGCCAGCAACAGAGGTCTTAGGGCTGGCTACAGAATCTAACAAATGAGGCACAATAAACTTTACATAGTCCCAAGTTTCTCATCAGAACCATTGCAGTGGTCAACAAACTCTCAGGTATAGCTTCTGAATATCTCAATCACAATACACTGGGAATTCTGAGATCCCACAATTTGATGCTGAATATTCCAACCACCTCAGCTTAGGAAAACCATCAGATATAGGATAATTTCAACTTTTAACTCTTGTCCTCTCAGGTATATGTGTAGGGTTCTTATTCCTCAGTGTAGTTCTACATCGATATTACAAATTACTAATCAATTGCAGGTTACTCATCAAGAATGCATTATTCAATACAATACCTTCATAATTAGCTTCAGATACTCAGATCAACTTCAACAGGATACTCATTTTTCTTGGAATCAGTATACTCCTACAGATTCCCTTCACTGGTGTTCTAGGAATGATTTGACTAATGTTCAAATCATCAGGCATTCCTGTGGCTGAAACAAAGCCCACAGACCAGTTATTAATTCTTGGTCCATCAATGATTTCTATAAGAACCAGTTTAGATCTTGTTTTTTGCTCTACAAGTATTGGAACTATTGCTTCTCCGCTATGTTTCCCACCTCTTTCTCCTTATTAATTCACAATAGGACATTATTTTCCATGCTAATTAAACATCTCTACCTTTCCAAGATGGCTTTGGAAAAGAAAATCCACTTTATCTTACATGTTTTCATCAATGTGTCTAAATTAGTCCTGATGGATCTGAAACTCAAACCACACAATATCCAAAGTACCCTAAGACAAAGTGCCTTAATAAAATGATTCCTTGGCTTGGCTATTCTCACCACAAGATCTCCTATGTGTCCTTCCTTTAATGCATGCTCTAAGTTCCCTCTGTTATCATTCCTCTGAGATGATTGTGTTTGATTGGGAAGAAATTCGTCTCATGCTTTCTAATCCAGTCTTAAGTTTCGCTTAGTTTTTATTTTCATTCTGTAATACAATACATGGGATATGGTAGTATTTATTTAACCAAAGAACACCTAGGCTTCTAGGGGAAGGTAGAGGATGATGATGGTGACCATGACACTGATTACAAGGATGGTTAAAAACAAGAACAACAATAAATTATGACTTCTATTGAACATCTGTTATGAACCACAGAGTATTCGAGCATTTTCAATTTTATTAATTCATCTTTATTTTGAGCCTGTGTGGCATAAATTCTGAAACAAAGATTCAATATTAAACACTGTCTTGACATCTGGTAAAATTGGGAAAGCCTTACATGACTCAAATACAATTTCTCCTCCCCCTCTGCTCCTGCAGATAAGGTTCCCTACTCAAATATCCCTCCTTATCACAGGTATCAGGCATGGACCCTGCTTATCTCCAAGTGCTGGGCTTCAGCTCCCGAAAAGTCCATGGAATTATTCCAACAAACCAATCACATCCTATTGCAGGAAGCAGTGACACCTCATCCTTTTGTTACTATAAAACTTGCCTCCTAGAGACCCTGTTTTTTCACTCTTCTCCCAAATATGACCCCTGTATTGTCCTATGTGGCAAAGAATGTCTTTCTCTCCTGGTCTGAATATATGAAACGAATACACAGTTTTTATTTCATCTGTCCAGGGTCAGGTGTTTTGTGTTTGGACATCCCTATAACCCTAATTCAGGTTACTTACCAATGAGGTGATGAGAAAGTGGGCATACTAATGAAGCAATTTGTTTTGTTTTGTTTGTTTTTGTTCTTTTTTGCATGGGCAGGCTCCGGGAATCAAACCCGGGTCTCCAGCATGGCAGGCAAGCACTTGCCACTGAGCCACCATGGCCTGCCCAAGGCAGTTGTTTTTGTAATACCTAATTTGTAGATGATGGGCAGAGGTTCAAAGATGCTAAACTTACAGGTCAACAGAACCTGTAAGTGAAAAATAGGATTTGAACTCATGAAAGTTGCTTTCTTAAACACTGAGCTTAAATTTTAAAAGGGTTGCTTTATGCAATCTTTCATCCAAAATTTCCTGTAACTTTGGCATGAAGTTTTGATGTTCAACCTTTCTCAGCCTAGAATATTATGACTACACTAAATCATAAAATAAACTTTATGTTATTTCTTCTGAAATTCTGCAAAATTTAACATCATTGGTTTCAAAAAACTAACCTACATATCACTAATAGACAAATTTATCAAGAGCTATAAACATGGATGCTGGCAGAAGACATGAGACCAATATATTAGACAAAAAGGGCTTTATTATTAACCATGTAACAAAAAGCAGCATGAACTTCATGTTTGTGTTGGTTACCTATACCTTCCAAACCCTATGGGAGATGAGGAGGGTACCAGATGGATAATGTATGCAATGGTACATACATTGTACCACAGCTAAGAAGTGCCAATCTTAGGGAAACCAAATCTTTTATACTGGAAAGTGGGCTTGCCTGCCCTTTGCCACAGAGGGAAACCTTTTTTGTTTTATCATTCTTGTTTATTCCTAGAGGTAAACTTGACCTTTGCTGCAGCAGAACATATTATCTCACTATTCCAGGACTGTTTGATATGCAAATATTCTTCAAAAGATAGTTCTACTGTTTTCTAGACGTGAAAAATTATGAAAGATCTGTTTCAGTTTGCTAAAGCTGCTAGTATGCAGTATAACAGAAATAGGTTGGTCTTTTCAATGGGAATTTATTAGATTACAAATTTATTGTTCTAAGATCATGGAAATGTCCAAAATAAGGCACAAAAAAGAAGATACCTTTTCAGAGAATAGGCTGCTGACATCCATGTTTTCTCTATTACATGGGAAGGCGCACGGTGATATCTGTTGGCCTTTCTCTCCTAGGTTGGTCTCAATGGCTCTCTCTCTCCTCTGGAGGCTTTTCTCTAGATTTCGTCTCATTGCTCTCTGTATCTGACTCTTTGTTTTCTTTCTTTATTCTTTTCATATAGGACTCCAGTAAAAGGATTAAAACCCCCTTTGAGTTGGGTGGATCATATCTCCATGGAAACAGCTTACTCATATGGTCCCACCCACAATGGTTCTGTACCACAAGAATGGATTGAAGTAATATGGCTTGTCTGGGTGCATAACAGTTTCAAATAAGCACAAGATCCATGGATAATTATTTCTCAAAAATATCCATACCTCCTTACTATGACATCAGCATTCCTGGAAATTTTCCTCTGAGTATACTATACTTTTGACCACTCTGGTTAATCTGCTTGACAGGGGCTGACCCCACATACATTCAATTTGTCTCATGTATCATTTAATAATGGTTATAAACAACAGGGCATCAAGCAACAAGGTAGAACAACCTGCAGGGTTGACCTCAACCATGATGCCCAAAGTCTAAGACTCAGTCAAATAAACAAACTTCATTATCTACCTCAAAAATGTGAAAGTGTGGTGGCTGTATCCCTAAATTTCTGCATTGATGTCACCACTTGGCCCGAGGCATTAAGCCAGGTATTGCCAGATGTATTAATGATTGTAAAGACTGACTTTGCCTGCAAAGAGAAGTCTATCATCCATAAAAATACTTTCCAGTGACCTGTATCTAGTGAGTTGAGATGATGTGAATGGTTTTTAAGGTCAATGTTGTGTAGTCTACCTAAAGTCACTTACCTAAAGGTGACTTTACCTAAAGTCACGATCTACCTAAAGTCTACCTTAAGTCACAATCACATTTAATATTGCTTTTCTAACTGTAAGTTTCCTGTGGTAAGGTGACTGCCTTCAGAGTAAGCATAAAAGATATGCATCATCTGGGAAGACCTTTATATAACCAAAGATAGCCTTATTTTAGAGAGATGGCTACAATTGCCTGAGCGTTTCATGATCTACTGATGGTGTTTACTTAAATATTTGAAGTCCTCTTATGACTACCCCTAAAGTACAAGTTACTATGTTTTCCAGAGGGCAGAAAATTAGACTGTATTTTCCAAAAGGAAATACAATTTTATGGTGCCCATGGCGGCCCTGAGAAAAAAGTGTTGTTTATAACTGTTAAGGATCCCCAAGTAGGATTTGTACCAATCAAAATAAGCAAAAATAAAATTCCTTCAATGTGTATTCCTGCCAGGTAATAGACTCTAGAGTCCCTAGATCTGTTTTAATTATTGAATCTATTCTTTTGTTTAAAGAAATTATTTAAAACTAGTTGATCCAACATGTCCTATTTGTTCATTCCACAAATTTCTGAGTGACAGCTAAAATGATGAAGATGGAAGAGATACATGAAGGTACTGACAGCTGATTTTCAAGGGTGGTGCAGGGACCCATACTCTCATGTCACTGATAAATTTCTCAGAAGATGAAGTGAAATGGAAAGCAAATATAATTAGGCCTTAGTGATGGGAAAGGATAGATACAGCAATCAGTTAAATTTAGCTTTTTTTAAGAGTTGGGGTGAGTCTTTGATTTTAATGCATGATAATATAGGGAGCATTAATTCAAATTGTTGAATAAAGTTTTTTCCATTAACATGAGGACAAAACATGATGCATTCACACCATAGAAAGAGCTTCATTTGGGCACAGAATATTAGTTTGGCTTCGATAGAAACATTTATTAATTTTCCAACAATCTGAGTCTTTCAAATTTCTCATAACAGCTCACAAAATAGGGATTTTATTCATTGACAAGGAGAGCACAGAGCACAGAAGACAGTTTTCTCACTGATCTGAGAATTTTTTTTAATCTCATTGTATATTTAAGGTATAGTAGTACAACTGCTAATTATTCTATGAATTGCCAAACTAAAAAAATGGCACATTAGTTGCCATTAAATATGGCAGTAACAAGTGGGTTTATGCATTTCCTTCCTTTTCCTCTTTCACTTGGCCTAAATTGAAAGACAATATGTCAAACATCTGTGAGATTTTCTGCTCCCTCTTCTTTTTCTCCCCCTTTTCTTCTTTTCTCTTCCTTTTTCTTCCTTTTCCTTCAATTTTCTTCTGAAGAAACTTGATTCTACAACCATAAGATTGGGTAGGCCAGAGGAAGGAGAAAATGGTGATGATCCCAAACAGGGTAGGTAGATATTCTCATGTGAAGGTTGGGTTGTGTGGAGTGTGGCAATCCAACTGTGGCATATTAATTACAGTTTTCAGAGAAGCAGAACCAACAGGAGATATCTGTAAATATGAGATTTATAAAAGTGTTTCACACAACCATGGATCCAAAATTTGTAGGGCAGGCTGCGAGCTGCCTGCTCCAATAAAGGTCCTCAATGAACTCCCCAGGAGAAGCTGGCTGGCTGAAGTAGAAAGATTCTCTCTTGTGAATTCTCCTTAAAAGCCCCCAAGTACTTAGATTAAGCATCACACATTGCAGAAGACACTCCCCTCAGCTAACTGCAGATGTAATCAGCAACAGATGCAATAAACATGCTGATGATTTAAGTCCAGGTATGTCTTCACAGCCACAGTTAGGCCAGTGCTTCCTTGACCAAACAAACAGACATCATCACCTGTCAAATTTGACACATGAATTTGACCATCACAGTCTATACCTTGTCAACTTGGCAGCTGTACGCATCACTTTAAACCATACTTAATCTCTAAATAGAAAACAATAACAGACACATTTTTTTAACTTAACAGTACTCAATGTCCTGTGTACGACTCAAAATGCAGTAAATCTCTTCAGAATAGGGTAAAAGTCCTTGGGTAATATTCACTCTTAAACTTGATATCCTATAATCTAAATACTACAACATGAATAATATGACTTATGTCATATGATAAAGAGGATAAGATAGAGAAGAAAACAAACATATTTGATTCATGTACAAATACAAACATACTCATTACAGAGCAAGGAAGAAATATTATACCATTACAGTCCTTGTTTCTATAACTGGTCATGTGATTGTAGCTCATATTTATCACTATCTTCTTCTACTCCCCATTCCATGTTCCCTTTCCCCTCAGCAAGCCCCTCAGCTGGCTGTGGTTCTTTACCTGTTAGTAAAGTTATCACCTTCTTTGCCTTGATTCTGGGGTATGAGAAGCCAAAAATGGCCAGATAGCAATCTTAGCTTCCAGTTCACTGGAATCACTGTTGTGTTTCTTACTGGAAGCACTCCTCATTCTGGAACTAAGACCTGTTGACCAGCAGAGCTCAAGATTGCTGGGACAGGAAGCAACATTTTCTTAGTGGATCACAAGGGACAATAGTGAGTGGTACCACTCCCATTTCCGGCTCTGGATTCTTGGGCCCATGAATCCTGGCTATGGGAGAAATAGCATATAGAGTGGATGTTGATTCAAAGCATACAGAGCTTCCTGGAGAAAACTGCCCCAGCCCTGAAAGGTATTGCCACCAAGTTGGCACTGAAATTGGGTCTTCAAAAGGCCATCCCACCATTCTATCAATCCAGCTGCTTCAGGATGATGCGGAACATGGTAAGATCAGAGAATTCCATAAGCATGTGCCCATTCCTTCACTTCATATGTGTGAAGTAGGTTCCTTGATCAGAAGCAATTCTATGTGGGATTCCATGATGGTGGATAAGGCATTCAGCAAGTATACAGAGGGTAGTTTTGGCAGAAGCATTCTCATTAGGGAAGGCAAGCACATATCTGTGTCTATTTCAGTAAGAAAAATCACTGCTCCTCACAACATGGAAGTTGTCCAATGTACTCAACCTGCTCCCATATAGCAAGCTGATCACCTCAGGAATTGTTCCATATTAGAGGCTGAATGTAGGTCTCTGCTGCTGACAAATTAGGAACTCATCAGTGGCTGTAACCAGGTCAGCCCTGTTGAGTAGAAGTCTGTATTGCTGAGCTCATGCATAACCTCCATTCCTGCCACCATGACCACTTTGTTAATGAGTCCATAGGGCAATGACAGGAAAGGATGGAGAAAGAAGTGGGTTTGTATCTTATTGTCATGGTCAGTTTCATGTGTCAACTTGGCCAAGTGGTGGTACCTGTTTGTCTGGTTGGGCAAGTGCTGGCTTGCCTGTTGTTATGAGGACATTTCATGGAATTAAATCATTATCATGTCAGCTGCATCCACAGCTGATTCCATTTGTAATCAGCCAAAAACAAGCGTCTTCTTCAATTAGTGATGCTTGATCTAATCACTGAGAGCCTTTTAAGGAGGATTCAGAAGAAACAGGCTCTCTTCCTGCTTCGGTTGGTGAGCCTCTCCTGTGGTGTTCTTACAGACCTTCCATCGAAATTGTTGACTTCACAGCCTGCCCTGTGGATTTTGGACTCTGTATTCCCACGGTCATGTGAGACACTTTTATAAATTTTATATTTGTAAGTGTTCCCTGTTCATTCCATATCCCTAGAGAACCCTAACTAATACACGTATCCACTTGATTATTAAAATCTTCCTCTGCTGAAAGTGTGTATTCACATGGGACTAAACATCTTCATGTGTTTTTTTTTTGTTTTTTTTTTTTTGGCTACTCAGAAAAGTCTGTCCACATACCTCTTCCCCAGACCTCTTTGTCACCAGTCTTCTTATAATGCTCCTTTCAAGTCCCTGGCGTCCAACCAAACCATTAGCAATAGCTCATTAGTCAGTATACACAGGCATCCCCTATCAGTATTCTTTCTAAGCAAATGAAGCACCAGGTGCACTGCTTGAAGTTCTTTCCACTGGGAGGATTTTCCCTCACCACTGTCCTCCAGGGACATCCCAGAAAGAGTCTGCAGAGCTTCAACTCTCTACCCTCAGGTATTAGTTGCATATAGTACAGATTAGTCTGTAAGCCAAACCTGAGTTTTCTCTTCCTTAAGTCAACTGACTGTGAGGAACTCCTCAAGAGGCCATAGATCTGGGCTGGGAAAGAGAAGTTAATGTGGCAGGATTGGAGGCCATGGGCATTTGGGCCACTTCCTCATATAATTTACTTGTGCCTTCAGAATTTGCTCTGGCCCTATCTCACACAAGCCATTTCCATTTTATGATGGAATGTTGCTGTGCACACCCAACTATATGGTTTAGTAGGTCAGACAACACCCAGCTCATGATAGGCAACATAGGTCTCATGGTAACTTGGTGGCCCATGGTTAAGTGTTCAATCTCTAGTAAGACCCAGTAGTGTGCAAAAAGCATTTTTTCAAAAGGAGAGTAGTTATCTGCAGAGGATAGTAAGGACTTACTCCCAAATCCTAAAGGCCTTTATTGTGGTTCTCCAACAGGAGACTGCCAAAGGCTCCACAGCATCTCCATTTATCACTGACACTTCCAACCCATTGGATCTGCTGGATCATATGGTTCAAGTGGCAGAGCAACTTGCATTGCAGCCTGAACCAGTCGCAAGACCTCATCTTATTCAGGTCCTCACATCAAACTAGCAGATTGTCTGATCACTCAGTAACTGGGCCAGAGTAGTACATCCAAATGGGGAACACATTGTCTCCAAAATCCAAAAAGACCAACTAGGCATTGTACTTCTTTTATGGTCATAGTAGTGGTCAGATGCAACAGCCTATGCTGCACCTTAGAAGGGATGTCTTGACAATTCTCCATATCACTGGACACCTAGAAATTTCACTGAGATGTAAGACCCTGTATTTTTCTTAGATTTATCTTCCACTCTCTGACACGCAAAACTTTACAAGTCCAGAGTAGTTGCTACTTCTTGCTCACTGGGTCCAATCAACATGATATCATCAGTATAATGGGCCAGTGTGATGACTTGTGGAAGGGAGAAATATCAAGGTCCTTGTAGACAAGTTTATTACATAGGGCTAAAGAGATGATACACCCCTGAGTTTGGACAGTGAAGCTATATTGCTGGCCTGGCCAACTGAAAGCAAACAGTTTCTGGTGGGCCTTACTAACAGCTATTGTGATAAAAGCATTTCTCAGATCAATCGACGGCTGCCTACAAGATACCAGGGGATATGCTGATTTGCTCAAGCAATGATGCCACCTGGAAAAGCATCTGTAATTAGAGTCACCATCTGGTTAAGTTTATGATAATCCACTGTCATCCTCCAAGTTCTATCTGTTTTCTGCACAGGCCAAATAAAGAGTTGAATGGGGATGAGGTGAGAATCACCATCCCTGCATACTTCAACTTCTTAAGAGTGGTGCTAATCTCTGCAGTCCCTCCAGGTATATGGTATTGCTTCTGATTTACTATTTTACTAGGTAGGAACAGTTCTAGTAGCTTCCACTCCTCCTTTCCTACCATAATAGACCTCATTCCATGAGTCAAAGAATCAATGTGGGGATTCTGCCAGTTGCTGAGTATGTAAATTCCAGTTATGCGTTCTGGAAGTGGGGAAACGGCCACAGAATGGGTCTGACTACCTACTGAACCTACTGTGAGACAGACCTGAGCTAAAACCCCAACAATCAGCTGACATCTATAAGCCTCTACTCTGATTGTTAAACCAGAGTGATGTTTTGGGTCTCCTGGAATTAGTGTCACTTCTGAGTCAGTGTCTAATAATCCCCCAAATGTCTGATCATTCCCTTTTCCGCAATGCACACTCACCCTTGCAAAAAGCCATAGGTCTCCTTGGGGAAGGATCAGAAGGTTAACAGTGTAAAATTGGGGCATGATACCCTTCACCAAGGATACCCTGCCCTCCCCTCATTCAAAGGGCTCTGGGTCTATAAACTCTTTCAAGTTTGGGAGTTGATTAAGCAGCTGTGACTCTCTGTTTTTCTAATTCAAGTTAGACTTTTGCCTACTTGACCTAGAGCTTTTCTGCATATACAGCTCAAACAAGAATTTGGTAGACTGTCCACTTACTTCTAGGTACCCCATGATCTACTAGCCAACACCATAGGTCTCTGAGAGTCAGTGTATTTTGATTGTTCTTCGAGACTGCTGTCCATTATGAAAGCCACACCCACCTTGTCTTTAGTGATTCAGTGCCACCACATGGCTTCTGCCAACTTGGAATCTGATAATCTCCATTGTGCGTAAGGATTCCAACTCAGTGACAGCAGTTTCCACAGTCATATCTGATGTACCAAGAAGGCCAACTAAATAGCTTTTCAGGGAAAATGAGAGCTAGTCTCAAAATTTATTTCTCAAAGTGCTGGTAAAAGGTGTGTGCTGTGGACATTCCTGGGTTGTGTGAGCAGGTCTCCCATGATAAATCTATTCTTATATTCCAATCTCCTGGATCTCCTCATCTACATTTTACCAGTGCATTTCTGGCATTTCAACCTAAGGTAATGTTGTCTACTTTTTGATCCATGTTTCAGCCAACCATCCAAACAACCTGTTAATGCCCTTACTAAGCTCTCAAACTACAACATTGACTCCTGAATCTGCTTGGTGAGCCCATATCGATAAATTCAGCTTGATCCAACTTTATATTCCTTCTACTATTATCTCACAGCCTGAATATTCATCCCCACACATATTCCCCTGCTTTCTGTCTACATAAATTGGAAAACTCATGCAGTTCTTTTGGAGTATAGCATACCTCTTTATGGGTCACACTTTGTATCTCACTGTTCAGGAGTCTATTAGGACTTTAATCTAGTTATAGACATTGTAAAAAAGATGGGTAGTAGGGTGGGGAGTGGATCATGAAAAGAATTAGAAGTGTCATTAAAGCAAAATGCCTGAAGGAATTTCCTTGTGATTTCATCTGGTGAAACAGGATTATTCCCTTCAGTCAGAGGAGTGAGGGCTGTTTCCCCAGGGGAGGTAGTTACTTGTCTAGTAGGCACTGAAGGATTAATCTCTTCAGGTAAAGGATGAATGACACTCTCCTTAGGGCACACTGGAGGCCCAGGAGCTGTTTCCTCAAGGCGGTCTGGGCAGGTAGGATAGCTATCTCCTCAGGGTTGGCTAGGTAATGGGTACCTCCTTCCTCAGGGCAAGTTGGAAGCAAGGTGACTGTTTCCTCAGGGCAGACCATTACAGGTTTATCTAGAAAAGACTCAGCAGTTCCTAGAGTTTTCATGTCCCCACTGTCACCATTATCAATCCATATGTCCCCATCTCAATTTTAGGATCCCACTCCTTTCCAATCAATGTTTGCACTTTACCAACAGATACACTGTAAAGTTGAGATTTCAGTTTATGTTGTAAATTTGCTACTTGAACAATGAGACTCTGGGTCTGGTGCTCAGAGATCACAATTCTGCAGCCACAGGAAATAAGATATTTCTTTAGGGCACATAAAACTTTTACATCTTTCATTTGGTGTCTAAGCCGGAAATTTGGAGACTTCAGCTTATCCTTTTCTCTTAACTGTATCCAATGTATCTAAAAACAACCAGCCAACAACATTATATCATTTAATTCCACAAAACTCTGTTATAATACAAAAAACACTGCCACCCAGAGCCTTGCCTAATGTAAGTATAAAATTAGCAGAATCGAATGGTGATGTTTTACTTATCTCTATTGCCAAGTCATGCCAAGGACTGTCAGTGCCATCTTGTTTATTGGAAATAGAGTCATTAGACCCTTGAATCTTATCAGTGAAGAAAACCAATTGTAAAAGTCCATTTTTAAGATTTTGTTTCTCAAGATCCACTCCTGGTATCAAGCTGTATTAATTCGAGTTCTCAGGGAAACAGTATCAACAGGAGATATCTGTAAATATGAGATTTATAAAAGTGTCTCATACAACCATGGGGAAGCAAAAGTCCAAAATCTGTAAGGCAGGACATAAACTGATAGCGCCAATGAAGTCCCTAATGAAATCCCCAGGAGAAGCTGGCTAGCTAAAGAGGAGAGAGAGAAAGATTCTCTCTTCTGAATTATCCTTAAAAGCTTCCGAGTGATTAGATTAGTTGTAACACATTGCAGGGGACACTTCCCTTAGCCGACTGCAGATCTAATCAGCCATAGATGCAACCAATGTGCTGATTATTTAAGTCTATGAAATGCCCTCACAGCAACAGATAAGCCAATGCCTACCTGACCAGACAACTGGGCACCATTACCTATCCAACTTGACACATGAACCTAACTATCACATGGGGAGAGGAGGAGTTCCATGTGAAGTAAGTGTATGACATTAGGTGCCAGAGGCTAAGCACGAAGTAGACAGTATTCCTTTTGGGGATGGGGGCAGCCCAGTGTGAAAGTAAGAGCTGGAGGAATGTGAAGAGGGAAGCTCAGTAAAGAATTTCAGAGCCCTAGTGAGGAAATGAAGGCATCTAAGAGTAGACAAGTTACCTGCCATTTGGTTTTGTAGCCCAAGTAGGATGAGAATGACATCTCTGCATGGCATTCACCTGGCACAGCATGTCAAAGCCTAAGTGTGTTCAAGAGTTATTCAAAAAATGGCACATTTTGCCTACATAGAAATTTGACTTTAGCTCTCTGCTCCTGAGATATAAACTTAAAGTCTTTGTAATGTCCTGCTTGAGAAGAGTGCTTTTGTTTACCTTGGGGCCTTGGGCTACACCAGATATTCTATGATAGCAATGCGATTTATGGTGGGTGGGCGGGTGGGGGCTCAGGCCCTGCAGTGTCAGCCTGACCTCTGGAAGGACTGGAGACTGAGGTCAACTTAGTTTGCATGACTGAAACAAAAAAAGAAAACAAAGCAAAACATAAAAACAAAAAACCTCTGGACAAAAGGGCTCAGGTGAACATCTCTGCTTGGCAACATTCCATAATATTCCCCCACATAGTTTCTGAAACAAGACTTGAATCCATTGGGAGAGGAAAACTGGAAGTTTGATTTAGTGACTCCTGGATCCTACCATATGTACCTCTTTCCTTGACTAATTTAATGTGTATCATATTATTCAACTAAACCATAACTGCAAGCTTACTGCCTTTTCTGAGTTCTGTGAGTTCTTCTGTTAAGTTATTGAACAATGTTCATAGAGACCCCTGAACTTGCATTTGGTATCAAAAAAGAGGGTGGTCTTGGGAACTCTAAATTTTCAGGAAAGCATGTTAGGAAGAAACTTTGTCATATTGTTGGAAATAAAGAAGTGTAAGAAGGCCACCCATGTATGGGAGAAGATAGTAGCAGAGATGGACGACTGATTACATTTTGGGGGATTGATTAAAAAGTGAATAAAGAATAATGGAAACATATCTCTCACTCTCAGAGAAGGGAGAGTCTAGTATGAAAAGGACAAAAACTAAAATTATCACCATTATATAGTGGTGGATTTAGATGTCTCTGTATGAACATATGGGTTTAATAAATACAGATTCATATAAATGTGTACATATATATACCAAGTGTTCCCTAGCTTTGTTGACTTAAAAGATCTGGAAGCAATAAAATCACAACAGCAATAAGCACATCTAGCATTGAGATCTTGGCTGCTAAATACCATTCTCCCATGAAAGAAACCAAATCTCCTTGGAGAAATATTTGATTTCAGAACTGGGACAAGGAAACTGCAAGATGAATATGGAACACACTGTTTTGATAAAAGCATGTTCAAAGAATGATATGATATGCTGAAGGACAGAGAAACCACCTTGAGGAATCCCCCACTAGTCAAACTAGGGGAAAATTGAGTATCAGAATAAATAATGACAAAAACAGATTACTGTACATTGAATAAAGCAGAAAGTTATGGGTCCATTTTTACATAAATGAATATTGAATAAGTTGCAAGACAATATATTAAATAATGACTAAAGATATAGCCATTTGGGAGCAAGATAACCAAATTTTGAATTCTGGCTTTAACACTTAGCTGAATGAAATTGAACAAGTTACTGAAGTTGAATTTTCTTAATTTCAAAATGCAGTAATAATAGTAAATACCTAAGGATCATTATGGTAATTAATTTAGTTAACAGATGTAAAGTACATAGAAGATCGTTGTGACACAGAAAGCCCTCAGTCATATACACTATTATGATTAATGAATAGTCTAAAATTATTGAACATATGTTCTTCCTATATTATGACTGTATGCAAAATGAAAATTAGAATTTTTTTCCTTGGGTTCCATTTCTCTGTCCTTCCCACCTGATTCACTTTCATACTCCATACCAGTATTGATGCCTCCCTATAATTTCTGCACCCTCATTCTTACTTTGCCTTTATAAATTATATTCTCTTTTGGGTTTTATTTTATTATCCAAAAATCTTGGCAGGTTTTTTTAATAAAGAAAAATAAAATAGTTCTTAGGTCAATCTTTCAGGCAAAACCTGAAGAGTATCTATTTACCACAATAGAGTCTTTTAATAATAATAATAATAATAATAATAATAATAATAATAATAAAAACCTTACAAGGAAAGGGTGCAAAGAAAGCTGATGAAGTTATCTGATGATACCTGGAGATGTGGCTGAAAGTTGGTGTACAGAACTTTTAAAAGTCTGAGGAGGTGGGAAGAATGGCTAGAGAGAAAAGAAAAAAGGAAGCCAAGTCTTTCCAAAATTGATAAGATATCCTGATAAATTATAGTGTTAAATATATGACAGAAACTTTAATATATCAGGAGGAAGAAAATGGAGTTAAAGTGTTCTATATTCTCTTATTTTCTAAAAAGAATCAAAAGTTCTAAATTATATCAGGCTTGATAAACCAAGAATTCACCTTGTAATTTCAAGAGTAAGCTTTAAAAGATAGTAAAATAATATTGCCAAATTAATACAGAAGAAGAAAATTTTAAGAAGAATAAATAAAATAATCAATTAAAAACACAAAGAATGGAAAAAGTAGAAGAAACATGAAAATAGAAAGCAAATATTGACAAAGTAAAGTTACACATATAACAGTAATTAATATAATAAACTATAAAAGAAAAAATAGTTGAGCTAGAAAAAAAGAATATCTAATTATATAACTTTTCCACATACATCTAAATTAGAAGGATAGGAATAATTGAAAATAAAAGGAGTTAAAGATATGTAACAGGTTAACACAAGCAAAATAAAGTCAAAATGTTGCTATCTTAATAAAATTTTAAAGTGTACATTTTAATGCAAAGGAAATTATGAGAAATAAAAAAGGAAAGCTCAAAATGATAAAATATTTAATTAACCAGGAAGCTAAAACTATTTCAAATATATACACTTACTAAAATAGTTTAAGATATATAAAAATACCATTGGCTAAAATACATGATCTATACATAAAAATAAACATAGTGTGCTCACTCAGAATACAAAACAAAATAAGCAAAATACTGATAGTAATGGGAGGTTTAAAGAACAAAATTGAATTCACACTAAAGTGTTCTATGTACCGAAACTGCCAAATATGTATTCTTTTAAAATAATTATAACATGTTTATCAAAACAATTAGCTGTTAAACCATAGGACAAGTCTCTACAACTTTCAGAGAAATTATGTTCGCTATTCACAGTATGCTCTCTAGGTACAGTGCAACGTGCAATCAATACATTAAACAATAACATAGAAAATAACTAGAAAGTTTCCATGTTTGCTAATGAAGAAATATATTTGCACATAATCAGTATGTCAGAAGGGAAACCTGGGGTAGGAGAGAGCTGTAATCCTTCTCAGTTCTTTTAGCTTCCAATTCTGCCTTTTATTCCAGGCCTCTTAATGGAGTCCCCACATTTTCAGAGTTTAGCAGTCACTGAAAATTGGGCAGAATTTATATGGAGACTTAATTTTTTCATCTCTCTCTCTCTCTCTCTTCTAGGCTTCTTCCCATGTTTTCCACTCTAACCCCATACTCTGTCCTCCATCAAGCCAGTCAACTTTATTCTTGAGCCTTGAAGAATTCTTCAGCCCACCTGAGTCACTTATGTTTAAGACTGCAAAAAGCCACAAATTCCCATAAAACAGTACCCATTTTTCAAGTGTTGACTTTCCTCCAGGTTCTTCTTGCTTGAATTGCAATTACTTTTCAGTGTTTTGAAGTACTTTCTTTTAAAAAGTATTTTGTCCTGATTTTGAAATGGTTGTGCAGGAGAGCTGACTCCCCACCAAGTCAGGTTTCATTTGTTTTTATTTCTATAATTTGGACTTCAAATTGAGAAGTTCCTCTATTTATTGCATTCTGGGAGTGAAGTTTCCATATTACTACAACAAAGAAAATTTTATCTGTTTCTCTGGTTTCAGCTCTACAGAGGATCTTTGATTTTCCATGAAATTTCTGTTCCATGAATCCTTATTCTCTTCTACACCAAATTTATTCCTAGAAAGTTTTGCTCTATGATGTGGCCTATTCTAACCTCTTTTTGTGGAATGGAGAACAGAACATGTAATTAGCTGTGTACTCAAATAAGATGCAATATTAAGGTATCAAAGATTTATTTATCTATTTTTGGTATTTCAAAAGGAAAGTAAAATGCAGCATAACACTGGTTGATTAATAATTTTTATTGAGAGCATATTATTTGAAATCAAATTGACTGCAAGTACTTTTTTCCTTTTGAAGATGACAGAAAATAATGAGACAGGGAGGAATAATGAGTATGTTAGGTCCTTATGTAATTTTATGCTTTTTCTAGAATTTGCCATAAGCACTGATTTCTTGTCAAGGTATGCAAGACCTTTAAATACGGCAATTAAATACACAGAAGCCATTTTTTAACCAACTTCCATTCTGTTACAGGATTGTTCTGAAAGTATTTCTAATGGAATAGCTGCTACTGATGGAATTATTAATCATGGATAGAGGAGAATTAGGATAATAAATATAATGGAATATATATGTGTTTCTTTTTAAACTTCTGTTTATTTTATGTGAAAGCTCACGTAAAATAAACAGCAGAAAAGCTAAACACACGGAACATAAGCTAAGCAAACCATCTAGACCATACCTCCTCTATTCAAATTTTAGTGCAAAACTAGCTACATTCTTGATAGGGGATAACATAAATGATGTGGAGATGAAAATAGGACTCAGAAAGAGGAGAAAATCTTCTGTGTCAGAGAAAAGGGGCAAGGGATAGAAAAATTTCACCAGAGAAATTGTATCTTTCCTTATCCTTTCAAGGATATTTTGGATGAATGCTCTAGAATCTCAAGGATACTTTATTTGCATTTGTATATTTGGTGTCAAGTTCAAATATCAGCCATATAATTGATCATTAACACATATTTTATGAATGAGGTGATAGTCTCTACCTTTTAAGTTAGTTGTAAGTATTAAATAGATTAATTTATGCAATGTTCCTCCATATGAGTTCCTTTGACCACATATACATAATAAAATTTCAGGATCCTAAGTTTGAACCCAGGTCTAGTGACATAGACTTTCAGATTGGGAATTTACTTAACAAGTTGTATAAGTCACTTTTAGGCACCTAAAGGTTGACTATAATTTAGATACCTCAAGTTCAATTGATATTTTAAATAAAATATATAGTGTCTACTATGTGCAAAGAAGATTGGTAGAAATTAAGAACTCCACAAAGAGCAAGGAAAATCCTCTATTGTTTGGAATTTGCAACATAAATAGTGATGAGAAATACAATTTAAAAATAAAAATAAAACATTTAAATAATACTTCAAAAAATACAGGTGAAGTAATAAAACAGGTATATTAACGATAATAATTATAAAGACTAAAAAGAAATAGAGCATTATTCTGGTTGCCTTGGCTAAGAAAAGCTACCCAAATAGAGGCAAGATTTCAACAGGGTTTTCACATTTAGTAGTAAACAGTGTTGCATAAAAGCTAATAATAAGTGTTTGGAAAACCAATTTTCAGAGCTTGCCTAAATACACTCCATCAGGCTAAATTTCTTCTAGCCTTTGTTAATCAAATTAGTTTATCTGTATGAAAGTGAAGATTGAAAGAACTTTATAATTGTTATCAAACATGCACTGTAAATACCCATAAATGGTGAATTGTCTGAAATTTATCAATTCATTTACTTCAATGGGAAACTATGACAGTTGAGAACTCATTTGCTTAACAGATTTCCTTGGTTATTGTTTTGGGTGGTGGCACAAGCAGTTGAAAGGAAGACTAATAGAACTTAAGTCAAAACAAGTGAGGAAAAAAAAGAAAGGAATGCTCTGCTATCCAAGAAGGCAAAATTAATTTCAGTATACAGTTTAATTTAGATTAACTTTAGATTAACAACCCATGGTGCTGTTATTCCTCATCTTTTCTTCAGCTTGTCCAAATGATTGCATTTCTTTTTGCATAAATTTTGCATTATATTTCATCCTGGAATCTTACTAGAAGCAACATATGTTTCCTTACACACCTCTGTGCTTCCCCCAACTTCTCCACAGAGATCAAGTCACATAAGCACAACAAAAACTAATCAGCCTCCACTTGTGAGAAAGAAAGTATGTCCGGGAAGTAAACAGAAGCAGTAAATCGGGAGACAATTGAAAAGGAAAACAGCACTGAGGTTACTAAATAGTGGAGAAAGAGGTGGGATCGGAGGCACTCACTGAATTAACCTCTACTACTTTCTAGTTTTGTTGCTTGGAATATGTTCTGCCTGCTAATTAGAGTGGGAAGAGTGAAATTTTCTTCCTATTCCTCAATGAGGACTTAAAGTAAAAATAATTATCATTCTGTGTTCCCATTTTGCCCTCAGTAATAAATGCATGGAGAGAGAAGAAAGGGTTTCTGTTTACTGATGACTTTATTTTTCTTTTCCAGAACTATATTTTAAAAACAAGTTTCTTTTATTAAAATAATTATGGGACTTATAACAACTATTTATTATGTTCACAGGAATTTTGGAATTGTATTAAATCCTATTAGAGCAGTTTAAGACCTTTATCTTTAAAACAAAACATGAGAGGGTATATTAATTATCATTACTAATAATTATAATTAAAAGCTTGTTATTTAAAGCTTATTGTCAATTTAAAGCTTATTGTCAAAATCCCCTGGCTTTTTATCGCATTATTAGAAGAAGGAAAAATTACAATTAATTTAATTTTTTTTCTCTTAAAAGGCCCACTTCTCATGAAACGAAAAAAAATATTTTTATCTTATCCTAGTAAGTATCGCTTTTCTTACCTTTCTTTTCTTTTCCTCACAAATTCCAATAGTAAATTCCATTTATAAATTAGCATACTGGAAAAAAGGATACAAAATAACTCTTGAAAGACAAAAATCAAGTGATCAGATAAATATTAAATATGTCATAGTCATTGCATTACCTGGGTTCCCCAGAGAAATAGGACCAACAGCGTATATATATGTTAACAAAGATATATGTATGTGTATGCATATATATATATAAAGATATTTATTTTAAGTGCTAGGCACATGCAACTGTGGTCATGCCAAGTTCTAATTCTGTAGAGCAAGCCAGCAGGCTGGAAATTCCAGTAAGAGTTGATATTGAAGTCTTGAGGTAGAAATTCTTCTAATCCTTGGAGCCCTCTTATCTTGCTCTAAAAGCTTCCAAGTGGTTAGACGAAGCTCACTCATATTATGGAGAGTATTCTCCTTTATTTAAAGGCAAATGATTATAAATTACAGTCCTATCTTCCAAATCCCTCCACAGTACTAACCAGATCAGTATTAGTTCAAACAACTGAACTTCATAGCCTAGACCAGGTGATACATAAATTTAATCACCTTTGTTATTTAGTCTGGATTTTAAGAGTTTCAAACATTAGCATTATTATTGTAGTTTCTGAATTAGTATCTGTAAAATAAAGGTCATTAAGAGTTACTGACTATAGGGTATCAAGAAATGGGGCAAAGTTTTTGGTGATATTGCTGTCCTGTTAGGACAATTATATCCCAATGTTATAGGTTTTATTTATGAACAATTTGCTAAGGAAAGGACTGCAATAATGAGAATCAATGGTGGGGAGTGGCAGTACAAAATTATAGGGAATTTTGATCTAATGTCAAGAAGATTGGTTGAAATTAATTTCTGCTATTTACCCAAATGAGCAAAGTCATTCATCCATTTTCTTCATATGTAAAATGGAAGTAATATAACCAGCGTAACTCATAGCAAAAGGCACATGTAAGAATATAATCACACAATTCACGTCTCTTTCAATATACTATTCCTATATAAAGGATTCTTATTATTTAAATAAAGAGTTCAACAATCAGGTTTCTTTTAAAGAGAAGAATGAAGTTAGATCAGATTGCCCATATCACTAAGCAATTTGAAAAAATATATATACTTATTCTTTCAACTTTTATCATGTTTCAAAGTCTAGCAAAGACTGCTCTAACAAAGAGAAGTAAAGCCAACCCAATTTATGAATCTTGATGGAAACATTTTAAGTGATATATTAGGCAAAATAAAATGGAATATCAAGGAGAAAATCATGATCAAGGAGAGTTTATTCCAGAAATAAAATGGTGGTTCACTATTAAGAAGTTCATTAATGTAATCTATCATATTAATAGATCTTCAGAAAATATAGATTGATTATCTCCATAGATGCACCTAAAGTGGAAAAAAAGCATCATACGAAACTCAACATGAACACCAATTTAAATTTAAAATATTCAGCAAAAAAGTAATTGTTAGATATGGCTTAGACATAATTATGCACACAGAAATGCACATGTCTACATAAACCCAAGGGCCATTAGCTTGTACAATGGGGAACATGAGAAACTACTCTGCTAAAATCAGCAACAAGGTAGAGGTAGTCATCATTTCCAGAAATATTTTACAATTTATAGGAAATATGAACTAATACGATTAGACATTAGAAAATGATTAAACTTGTAAGTGGAACAAAAGAGTAAAGCTATCTCTATTTGCAGATGATATAAATAAGCATTTGAATAATGCAAAAAAGTCAATGGAAACAATATTACAAATAAACAAATAATAAAGTAGCCAGCAGTGTAATACTGGAGTATTACACTGTGAAGTGCCTTGTACAGAAAGCAGATTGTTAACAGTTCAGGAATATTGTGAGCCACTTGATTAACCACGGGCATTTTGAAATTGGCCATGGTGATAGTATTTATACCACAGTAATTAGCCAAGACTAAAATTCAACATACTATTGGAAGCAGATAAAAAAATCAATGTATAAAAATCAATAGCAATTATATGTACAAACAACAATTAGAAAGTATATATATAATAGAAGAAAATATCACTTTTATGGTAGTAAAATGATCAAATTAAAATGTAACGATACGAATTTAAAAAGCAGTTTTCTGAACGTATGTGAATAAAAATTTCAAAAATGTTCTTAAAAACATATTCTGGCTTTGGATAGGAAGAATTTATACCATAAAGTTTTCAGTTCTTCCTAAATTAACTTATCAAATTAGTGGATTTACCATTCTTTTACTTTTTACAAATATATACAATTTTATTGCAATCTGGGTTTTTCAATAATGAACAAGCAAGTGTAGGTAGGAAAATCCTACGAAAGAAGAGAAATCACTAAATAGTAATAGTAAGGCATGACATACAGTCTTTCTAGGTAAAGCTGCATAGTATTAATATATGAGTATATGGACAGAATAATAGGAAAAAACAGACTCACAGTCACAGGGAGTTTTTGTATATAATAAAGGCATTATCTTATTCCAGTGAGGAAATATAAACACTTTCATAAGTGCTATTGAGAAAACTTGGACAATGAGAGTTGTGTCTCACAGTATTCCGCATATTTGAATCTTGCACTAAGTTTATCTTGCTTAAGTGCCTTACTTATGGTTGACACATAATATGTGTGTGTCATTTTTAAATATTTTAATATTTTAAAAAGTCATTGATATTTGATTTATTTAGATTAATGCAAACATCAGTGAACTGCAAAATAAAAAGTGGACTTATTTAGAAAGTCTGCTTTCCAGGCCCCTGGAAGATAATTTATGAGAGAAGAATAAGAAAATTGTTAAAAAAATTGGTGGTGCTAAGAATGAGGTTTACTTTTACGTTGGTAATAAAAATCGATAAAAATAACAGAATGTTCTTTTATTCTTTAGGCCAAGTAAGTTGTGTTGAAATGGTGATCAACTTTTCTTTTCCTTCCTTTCTCTCTCCCCTTTTCCCTCATTTTCCCTGTCCTCTGCTCCTCCTCCCTTCCTCTCCCCCTTTCTGCCACTCTTCTCATAACTGGGGACGTGCTGACAATGAGCTCTACCTCCAGGGCATTGCTAATGTGATTTTCAACGACCAGGTCTCCATGGACTTCGGTTGTGAATGTGGGTGGGAACTTTTCTCAGAAGTAATGGATTCTGAGATTGCAGTTGGAAATTCTACTTTACTATTTGTTTAAAGGATCTTTTCAATGCTGATATTATCTGTATCCATCCCTTTGCTACTGGAAATGTTTTCCTTCAGGCTTTAAGTAATTTTGTGCCTCAGTATTTGTGCTTATTATTTATTAGTTCTTTAATGGAATGAACTCAGCCATAGGCAAGTTATTCCAAAACATAAGTTCGAGAAAATACTACGTGAAGTTTATGAATTCTGAAAGATACAGATTCTTCCCAGTGCAGCATCTTTTTCCATTTGTAAAATTTTTAAAGAAGTACTAAAAGATTATATATTTAAATGATTTGCAGATAGAATTATTTGGTGACATACATCATGCAGGTAAGTACAAAACTTATTGAAAGTATGAGTTATTTAAATGAGAGAATTTCACTTTTAGATTATGTAATTGAAAAATCTCTGAAGAGTCTGCTGATAGTCATAAAATCACCAGACTTATTTCACTTATTATACTTCTTTAGAACTAGATGGTTAGTCCTGAAAAAAAAAAGAAACATATATGTGAAAGTTTTGCTTTAAAAACCTTGAAAGAACACATGTTCATCATATTCTTTTGTCCAGTTAGATTTTAAAATAGAAAGGAAGTTTTAAAATGTAATTAAGTAAAGACAATGTATTTTGGATTTCTAGCTTATCAGTAGGACAAGTAAATAAACTAATATTAATGTATTTTGAATGTCAGTCAATGACCTAGGAGAAATTTTTAATAGAGAAATTTGATTTTGTGATAAGCAGACATATATTAACCTCCCCAATATAGGAAAAGAGGAGCAAATACCTAGAAAGAAAACTAAGTGAATCTTGGTGAAAGAGAAAGATATAGACTACGACTGAAAATTAGTATATGTGGCACCAAACAAACGGTTTTATATTAGAGTGGAGAGTATGAGTAAAATACCAAGGGAAGTATAAATGTTCATGAAAATGGTAAATTTTACATTATGACTATCATGAAAATTTGATAGATTAGGAAAAATGATAATGAAGTCTGTATTTTTTAAACCTATGTATATGGCTTGTGCTCATGCACATGTATAGAAGACTATCATTGTGCTCTTATTATAGGCATTATAGTACAATAGAAAATTATTTCAGCACATTCTAACTCAGTGCCAAGAAAAAGTGTGATCAAGGATTTCAAACGATTCTCTCTTCTGGAGTTTTAACTCTGAAGAAAAAAAGTTCTGATAAACTCATGACTTGACACTCAAATTAAAGGATACCTCTTCTGGACTAAATCATGATCAACATGGGAAAACTGGTTGAAGATGTAAATTAAAGCAAATTTGAATGTAAAATCCATATTGTACATGACCTTGCACAAAAAAAAAAAACTTAAGAAGCATAGGAATATGTTAGATCTGAAAATATAGATGTGCCAATAGAAGGATTTTAAATTTTATTCTAGAGGAAAAATAAAATGTATGAGTGATTTTAAACTTTGATATTACCAAGTATATTAGTTTGTTAAGCTGCTAGAATGCAGTATACCAGAAATGTAGTAGCATTCGAAAGGGAATTTAAAAATAAGATGCAAGTTTACAGTTCTAAGGCCAAGGAAATGTTCCAAGTAAGGCACCTACAGGAGGTTTGATTACCTTCCTGGAAGAAAGGTTGGTTCTGTCCAGAACAATTCTGTCAGCTGGGAAGGCACATGGCTGGCATCTGCTGGTCTCTTGCTTCTGGTCTCCACTGGTTTTAGCCTCTGTTTCCTCTCTAAGCATCTGTGGCCTAGTTTCTCTGGAGCACAACTCAGGGTTCTGTCTTGCTTAGCATCTCATGGTAAAACACATGGTGATGTCTGTTGGGCTGTGCATATCCGAATGTCTATGTCTCATGTTGGCTCTGTCAGCTTCATTCTCCAAGTGTCGGCATCTGTGTCAGCTCTGAACTCTCTCCAAAGTGTTTCCTCTTTTAAAGGATTCAGTAAACTAACTAAGACCCACTGGAATGGGTGGAGTTACATCTCCATCTAATCAAAAGGTCACATCCACATTTGGGTGTGTCTCATCTCCACGGAGATAAGCAACCAGAAATTTATACTCTACAATATTGAATCAGGGTTAAAAGAAGTGGCTGCCACCACAAGATCGGATCAGGATTAAAACATGGCTTTTCTGAGGAACATAATACTTTCAAACTGGCACACCAAGCTTATATTTTCAGAAGACTATGCTAGAAACAACATGAAATGGAGAATGGAGAACATCTTGCATGATCCTTTCTAACAATGCCCTCATCAAACATTTAATAGTGCATTTGGAAAGTATTGTTTATGATCATAAGAAATGAATTTCTTATTCATTGATTTTTTAATGCATATGATGAGTCTTTGGGGGGATACTATCTATGCAGGCTTTTTAGTTGAGTTTATAAAAATATTTTATGCAAAATGGAATGATTTTTTGGTATGTTATTTTTGTAAAATAAATCACAGAAAAGTGACAGTCATAACTTTTTACTCTATCATATCATTTTGATAAATCTTCCTTTTACCAAATATATGCTCTCCACATACTATAGGCCATTTTGGATGCATCGCATTCATGGTGTTGAAGTTGGTCACCTTCTTTTGGAGCTTATGAGGATGTTTTCAATTGTCTTGTAAGACTAAGTGGTTTGAAAAATTTACAGGATGTCACTTTGTCATCCTGAAATTTAGTGAGAAATTTTCAGTCTCTAAGACTCAGACATGATATTTCAATAAGACCCTTGTCTTCTCTGCACTAATCTGCCCTCTAATTTTCATTAAGATAAATGTGGGAGGCTAACCTGGTAAAATTCAAAAATAAATCATCACTTTTTCCCTTCTAATTTGCTGTATGTATTCTGGAATATGCATATTCAAAAACTTACCTCTATTTTATGGTAAAAATTATATATAATATCTATGTATATGTTCATATTTTGATCTCTATTATGTGTGTATAGGGAAAGCTAACAAAAATTCATGAACTTTATGTCATCTGATTGTAAAAAAAAGAAAAAATCAGGAAAGAATGCTCATCTCCTGAAATACTTACTCACATTTACTCTATAACAAATCTCCAGAGCAGATCTAGCCATTTGGTATCAACTTCCAAATAATTCTGACAGATCTGGCATACCTTAGCTACAGGCATAGCAATGATTTCTATACCTGTAATTACATAGAAAATATGAAGTCTATAAAAAGAACAGCCATTTTAATAAAAATGCAGAGAATAAAAATAAAAGAAATAAAGCTCCACTCCCCCAATAAATCACATCCTGCTCAGTATATCTAGGCAGAATACCATATCTCCCTACCCATAATATCTACTGCTGTGTCATAAAGTATCAGGAAAAAGATTTTATGTAGTCCTACTAAGATGATTGAAGACTGGTCCTAAGCAAATGATTATAATGGTTCTGCAAATCCCTACGAAGTCATGGATAATCTAGATCCATAGTAGCCAAACCAATTTAAAACAAAAAGCCTCACTTGATAAAAGAAAGAATAAACATTTACCAGATAATCAAGTTCTCTCTTTCTCTGCTCATAGGCAGAGAAATGCTTCCTGTACATAGGAATGAGAATTACAAGAAAAGAATTTAGTGCCTTCATTTAAAATAGTGTTTATTACAGAGTTTTGATTATGCCCACCTGTGCTGGTTTGAAAGGAAATATGCCCTCTAAGAAAGGCCATGTTTTAACGTAAATCCCATTTCATAAAGGTAGAATAATCTCTATTCAATACTGTATGTTTGAAACTGTAATGAGATCATCTCCCTGGTTGATGTGATTTAGTCAAGAATGGATGTTAAACTGGATTAGGGGACGACATGTCTCCACCCGTTTGGATGGGTCTTGATTGGTTTATCGGAATCCTATAAAAGAGGAAGTATTTTGGAGAATAAGAGATTCAGAGAGAACAGAATGACATAGCCACGAGAAGCAGAGTCCACAAGCCAGCAACCTTTGGAGATGAAGAAGGAAAATGCCTCCCGGGGAGCTTCACAAAACAGGAAGCCAGGAGGGAAGACACTAGCAGATGATGCCATGTTCACCATGTGCCTTTCCAGATGAGAGAGAAACCCTGAACTTCATGGGCCTTCTCGAACCAAAGTATCTTTCCCTGGATGCCTTTGATTGGACATTTCTATAGACTTGTTTTAATTGGGACATTTTCTTGGCCTTAGAACTGTAAACTAGCAACTTATTAAATTACCCCTTTTAAAAGCCATTCCATTTCTGGTATATTGCATTCCAGCAGCTAGCAAACTAGAACACCACCCATCCTTATTTATATCCTAAAACAAATTATTTATTTACTCTGTGTGTTAGTTAGATTCAGTTGTCAACTTGGCCAGGTGAGCATACCTAGTTTTGTTGCTGCAGACATAAGCCAATAGTACATGAACCTCATCTGTTGCTAATTACATCTGCAGTTGGCTAGGAGGTGTGTCTGCTGCAATGAGTGACGTTTGACTTAATTGGCTGGTGCTTAAATGAGAGAGCACAGTATAGCACAGCCTAAGCATCTCGGCATTCCTCATCTCAGCACTTGCAGCTCAGCCCAGGCCTTTGGAGATGCAGAAAGAAGTCACCCTGGGGAAAGTTGTTGGAACCCAGGGACCTGGAGAGAAGACCAGCAGAGACCATCCTGTGCCTTCCATGCAAGAAAGAACCTCAGTGGAAAGTTAGCTGCCTTTCCTCTGGAGAACTAACAAAATAAATCCCCTTTTATTAAAAGCCAATCCATCTCTGGTGTGTTGCATTCCAGCAGCTAGCAAACTAGAACACTCTGTAAGAGTACACATAAACTTTCCTGTTATAATAGGACAATCTTGGGTTTGATTTTCAACTCTGATATGTAAGAGCATAGACTTGGTCACTTTTCTTAACCTTTCTGAGTTTTAGTTTTACCACTTGTAAATTAGTATAAATTACTGTCTTATAGTTGCGTTTTTAGGATTAATATAATAATATTTCTAACAATATATGAGGACTGCTTACACATAAACCATTGCTTACCCTTATTTTTGTTGAAAAATATCATTGACCTTCCACATCCCCTTTGCATTAAGAGCTGGATTTGTTAGGAATTTCTGGCTAGTGAAATGTAAGTCAGTCTTTGGTGAAAGCTTCTGAGAACATTTTATTGATGAAAGCAGCTCAGCTGGCGCCCCCTGCGCCTTTTGCCCTTTCTGCGGGGAAAGAGAAATGATGCCTGGAGGTGAAAGAAGCATCTTGCAGTCAGGAGGATGACAGCCAGGTTTTTGGGATGGTATAGCTCTAAGCTGAAAAAAGCTGCTGTCCTAATTAACATCTGTGAATATTTGCATTCACCCTAGAATGCAAATACTTCCTCTAGACTTCGTAACATGAGAAAAACAAAGCACTTGTTTAAGACATTGCTATGTTTTTATGTGTGATTTATTTGTTTGTTTTTGCTTGTGGGAAAGATTTCTTATTGATACAATGTGTAAAGGGTCTATGGAGTCAGTTAACATCATTTGAACTTAATATATTTTAATCTTCTCCTCATCTACTTTACTGAATCTGATATTACCGAAGGAAAAAAAAAAAAACTAATGCAAATTTTAAAATTCACCATATTGTGCAGTTGGGAAATAGCTTGTTACTTTGAACAGCTGAACTCAAGAGCAGTGGGATCTGTCAGATCATCTAATGCATTATTTATCAATTTTAAAGTAGAACACCACTATTTGCACACTATAAAAATCAATTAAATATCCTAACTCATCAAAAATTATGAGCATTTTAGTAAGGTGATGAGACAAAAGGTTTCACACTTACCTCAACTAAAATCTCATCAAATTCTCCATTAAACAACTCAAAACCTTCTCCCTTTCAAGAGACACGGCTCCTAAAAATCACTCTTAATGCCTGCCTAATATAAGTTTATAGATGACTGAAAAACTACTCCCAACCGTTTCACTATATCCATTGGTATGTGTAATGTGGAGGAGGACTTCAGCTTTTCCCAAGACAGCTGTAGTGAAATTAAAGTGAATATTAATGATTTATTCATAATTTTACATAAATAATACTCATTTTAGAAACATAACAAGAAAAATTACTTATATTAACTCTTTGTTAAATCCAGTAGCACTATTTCCTCAAGGTTATGGTGTCCAATTGTTTGATCAAGCAGGTACAGGCCTAACTGTTGCTGTGGGAATATTTCATAGATGGATTAGCATCTACAGTCAGTTACTTGCAACTATGACTGAGCTCATCTGCAATTAAAAAAAAAAAAAAAAGAGATCACGCTCAGCAACGAGAAGTTTCCTCATCCAGCCAGTTGGAGGTCTAAAGGTAGTACCAAGGATTTCAGAAGTCAGAATTTCTACTTCACTTCAGCCAGCCAGCTTCTTCTGGTGAATGTAACTTCACTTTCATCAGGGTTTTCGGTTCCAGCCTACCATACGGAATTAGGATGTGCTGCTATCAGAATCACCTTCCTTTAAGCTTCCAACTGGTAGTTTCCCTTATGGAATTCAGACTTGCCAATCCCCCTGATCATAACCCCATGGTGGAATAAAACAATTCCAGTAATGAGTCTCTCTCTCTCTCTCTTTTGTTCTCTCTCTCGATATACATATATGTATATATATGTATCCTGTCAGTTCTATTTCTCTGGAGAATCCTAATACCTCGAATTTACTACAGTTTTGGTATAAATTTAAGGTTACTATATTAGGTATGGGTATTCGTGTGTTACTTAGCAAGAAGAGATATAGTTAACGGATAAAACTATCCATGCTTGTGCTTCCTTTTAACAATGAACATCTAGATACAGCAGAAATAAAGGGGGCTCCCAGAAGTTTTAAAACTTAAAGGTGATGTTATGCTATGTTATGTTAATAAGCAGCTTATTGACAACTATCCTATAACTGCTGATTTTCAGATCTAATTTATAAAGAAATACCTTAATGCAATATAACTGGAAATCATTTGGATGACATAAGATCTCATTTAGGAAATATATTTGTTTTACTTGTGTCCTAGGCTTAAATATTCACTCATTCATTTATTTTGTTTTTTTCAATCTTTGTAAATGAAGGTATAATTACTGGCCTGTTGAGAGGAGAGTCTTGAATGAAAGTGGGCTGACTCATTCAATTAGAGAAGGAGTTTATAATTTATTATGGCTCCCAAAACAGAGAGAGAGGCTTTTTTGATATGTGGCAGGGAAAGCAGGCCTCAAAGATGGGGTTTTTTGTGCTTCAGTGAGAATTTAATTTCATGAGTATCTTGACATATAAGCAAATCTATTGAAATACCACTGAGGGAATATTCATTGTGAAGTTTTTCTGGTTTTTAAAATGCACAGTAGTGATTAATGTAAATGTTCATCTGGTTTAGTGTTCACAAGATATGGTTTAGTTTGTTCTTTATCACTCAGAAAAGTACTGAATGATAGAAATTATCAAAGAAAAAAAATAACTCCTGACAGGAATTTGTTATCATAGATTCACAGGAAATTAAGGAGGTGGAGAAAGGATATACCTGGTGCACTACATATATCATCATATTTAATTCTAAAAATAATTCTGCGAGGTTAGATGAATCACACTGGTTTCAGATGATGAAGTTGAAGCTAAGGGGAATTAAGTAATATCGCCCACCCCGGGTCGATGGCTAGCAAATTACAAAGCTAAAAATCCAATACAAGCATGTTTCATCCTAAAATTACTGTTCTTACTCTGAGTGTTTGTGGGGAGGTGGAAGTTGGGGGGGGGGGTGAATTAATTGTGCTTCTTTGAGCCTTATTAGTCTAAGGAACTAAGATAAAATTGTTCCATTGCTATTTAATTTGGATTTGGGGATATAGTGTAAGATTTAGTTTGAGGAAAATATTTTCCTACTAAAATCAATTTGAAAGTCATCACTATAATTCACATATCGTTATTTTAAATGGAATACATAGCTGTGAGAAGCTGCTATTCTCTTCACCTTTCTGTGTTACAACTGTCTCATTTCCAATAATCTAAATTATTTGTTGACCCCTTAATCCTTCTATAATCTTTTATATCTGTGACTTTAATCCTGAAGTTGGCTTAGAAAGCAAAGGGGTTAAGCTTTCTTAACACTCTCTACCTCTGTCAGATGGTTGTGTCTCTCTTAGCGTCTCCTTTGTTTCCTACTAACTGTGTTCATATTTCCTCTCCTTACAAGGACTCTAGGAATATTGGCTCGAGTCCCACCCTGATTCAGTTTGGCCTCACCTTAAGTAATAACATCTTCAAAGATCCTGTTTATAAATATATTTACACCCACAGAAGGCAGAGCTGGGACTTTAGCATGTCTTGTTGGGATCATGATTCAATCCATACCAAAGAGCAATGAAGCTTTTCCCCACAAGGGCTGTCTCTTTAGTTGTAAAGAAAATCCCTGAATTCTCCTAGAAGACTTCTTTTATATGTACACTGAGTAGGATGGGGTCAGATAGCCACTCTTGGAAATATAAGGTAAATGGGAATCCAGTGTTTCGTCTTTCATATTGTGAAATCAATAACAGAGAAGGATTTGGGAAATAACTGCTGTTTTAGTATAAAACAATTTCAGCTAACATCTTTTTCTGCTTTTTTCTCTAAACCTAAGTAGAGATTTTAAAAAAGTGACAAGGAGATGAAAATTTGAGTAAACTTGTCAATTCTACAATTTTTATAAAAGTCTTATTCCACAAAGAGTTAAGTCATCTTGAATGTTCCTCAATTAAACTTTTTGTTTGGTTAGTCTTTGCATATCTTTTTTTATGTAATTTTTTTTTAGATGCATGGTCTGAGAATCAAACCTGGGTCTTCCACATAGGAGGAGAGCATTCTACCCCTGAACCACGCACACACTCTTCTATGCAATTGTATTGAGATATATTCACAGAAAATATAATCATCTAAAATATACAATCAATGACATTCAGTATCATCATGTAGTTGTGCATTCTCCACCACGATTTTAGCACATTTTCATTATCCCCCCAAAAAACGAAAAAAAGAAAAAGAAATAGAACACACAAAACATCCCATGCCCCTTATTCCCTCACATTATTTATGTTTTTGTCTTTATTTTCTTACTCATCTGCCCTACACTGTATAAAAGGGGTGTCAGTCACAAGGTTTTCACAATCATATGGTCACACTGTAAAAGCTATAGAGTTTAATATTCAAGAATCAAGGCTGCTGAATTACATTTCAACAGTTATAGATATTTCCTTCTAGATGTTCTAGTACACTAGAAACTAAAAGGAATATCTGTATAAGGCATGAGAATTACCTCCAGAATGACCTCTTGACTCTACCAGAAATCTCTTAGCCACTGAAACTCTATTTGTTTCATTTTTACCCCCTATTGGTCAAGAAGGCTTTCTGAATCCCAAAATACTTCAGAGTCATTCCACATGTTCTCAGGGAGGTTTATATCACCAGAGGTTCCATGTGGGGGGATGGTAGTGAGTTTATTTGCAAGCTGGCTTAGAGAAAGAGGCCAAATTTGAGAAAGAAAAGTTCTCTGGGGATCACTCTTTGGTATAATTAAAAGTAGGCTTAGCTTCTCTATTACAGAAATAAGTTTCCTAAATTCAAGCCTCAAGATCGAGGACTTGGCTTATTAAATTGGTAGCCCCTAATGCTTGTGGAGAATATCAGGAATTCCCCAGATGGGGAAATTTAATATTTCCACAATTTCCCCAGTCCCTCAATGGGACTTTGAAAATACTTTTTAATTTTCTGCCCAAATTGCTCTGGGATGTATTGGGGTATTACATTAACTTGTGCAAAATAACAAGATGTCATTCCCTATTCAAGTTTCCATGTAATTTATGTTGTTTAAATAAACTGACCATATAGGTTAAATTAGATAGCATTCTACAGAAAATAGAAATTTTGTACCAAATAAACATCTCTTCCTTTGGTCTCACCCAGAAGTTTTCAAGTACAGTTCATATCATCCTTTACCATGTAATCTGATTTCCTTAGTCCTAATCAGATCAGCTTCATTCATATCTCTAATTGAATTATAATATCTTTTTCATCTTCTTTAACAGTGGCTGGAAAGGGTATTACTAACTTTCAGAGCTGCTGGACTCTAACTTTGAGTCTCAGGTGTCACATAGATACCCAAAGTTCCAGGAAACAACTAGATTATACACAAAGACCTCAGATTCTCAAAATTTAAAAATAATACTCAAAACTCAGGAAAATATTACTGCTGTAAGAGCTTATAGTCTAGTAACCTTTACAATAAGTCTTATTGAATTATCTGTATTCCTTAAACTTCAAGTGCCCAATCTCTATCCATGTACCATCCAATGATAATCTATGCTCTCAAATTCAATTCTCAATTTACACATTATTGTAAATCCATATTAGGGAGGCCTTACAATATTTGTCTTTTTGTTCCTTTCTTATTTCACTCAATGTAATGTCCTCAAAGTTTATTCACCTAGTTGCATGCCTCACAACTTCACTCCTTCTTGTAGCCATTCAATCTTCCATTGTATGTATACACCACAGTTTGCCCTTCTGCTCATCAGTCAATGTACCCTTAGGCAACCTCCATCCATTGCAAACTGTGTATACTGCTGCAATAAACACAAGTACAAAAATGTCCATTTAATGTCTCTGCTTTTGATTCTACTAAGTATATACCTAATAAGGGGATTGCAGGAACTTATAATATCCACTATATTTATGATCCTTTGGAACTATCACACTGCCTCCAGAGGGACTACACCTTCTAGTTCCCTAGCAATAGTGAATAGGTACATCTCTCTCTCCTCTCTCTGCATTTTATCCAGATTTTGTATCTTTCTGTTTATTTTGTAAACATTTTTATTTACACACAATACCACCCATTCTAAATAATCAATGGCTCCCATATAATCACATAGTTATGTATTCACCACTACAGTCTATACGAGAACATTTCAATTTCTTCCACAAAGAAAGACAAAGAAAAAATGAAGTCTAAAAAAATAAAAAGGACAAACCACAACAAGAAGAATACAATACCCCTCCCTTATATCTCCCTCTTACTGTCATTTATCTTTGGTATATTACCTTTTTTAAAATTAATTGCAGTGTATTACAATGTTATTGTTAATTATATATCCTAGTTTGTATTGCTTGTATTTTTTTCTCATATACCATCCCATTTTCATCACCTTACAATGTTGACATTCACTTGTTCTCCCTAATGTAAAATCTTTCTTATATTTGTATATTTGTCCACTCTAGGCTTTCTAAGTTATGCAGTCCCAGTTTTCATGCCTTATCTTTCCTTCTGTTGTCATGCATGTCCCTAGCCTTCCTCTTTCATTTTCAACCTATTTTTCCCTTATGTCTAAAGTGAGTCTCTGTTAGACAGCCTATAGATATATCCTGTCTTTAATCCATTCTGCAAGTTGATGTCTTTTGATTGTGGAGTTTAGTCCATTGACATTTAATGCTATTACTGTAAAGGTCATACTTGCTTTTACCATTTTGTTATTTGGGTTTTATACAACATATCTCATTTTATTCCCTTTTTATCCTTACTGATAACTTTCATTTCTATACTCTTCTCCAAACATCTCTCTCCTGTCTTTTCCTATCTGTCTGTAGCAATCCTTTTCTTATTATTTTGTAGAGCAAGTCTCTTGTTTACAAACTCTTTCAGTGTGTCTATTTGCTGAAAGCATTTCAAACTCTTCCTCAGTTTTGAAGGACAGGATTGCCATATATAGAATCCTTGGTTGGCATCTTTTCTCTTTTAGTATCTTAAATATCATACTACTGCTTTCCTGCCACCCTGGTTTCTGCTTAGAAATCTGCACATTGTTTTACTGAGCTTCCCTTATATGTAATGGATTGCTTTTCTCTTGTTGTTATCAGAATTCTCTCTTTGTCTTTGATATTTGACAAAAGGATTAATACATGTCTTGGATAGGTCTATTCAGATCTACTCTGTATGGGGTCTGCTGAGCTTCTTGTATGTATAATTTTATGTCTTCCAAATAGGTTGGGAAACTTTCAGTGGTTATTTCCTCCATTATTTTTTCTGCTCCTTTCCCCTTCTCTTCTCCTGGGACACCCATGACACCTACATTCATATGTTTCATATTGTCATTCAATTCCATGATACATATTATATTTTTTCCACTCTTTTCCCTATCTTTGGTGTGTAGGATTTCTGATGTCCTCTACTTCACTAATCCTTTCTTCTGCCTCTTCCAGTCTGCTGTTGCATGTCTCCATTGTGCTTTTCATCTGTTCTATTGTGACTTTCATAGCTATAAGTTCTACCACTTGTTTTTTGTTTGTTCATTTGTTTCAAGATTCCAAATTCTACTTCATGGTCACCTAATGTCTTCTTACAAGCTTCATCTCTTTTGCCATATCTTTCTTCAACTTGTCGATTGGATTGAGAAACTTTATTTGAACACTTTTAATTAGTTGTTTCAATGCCTGTATCTCATTTGGCATGTTGATTATTTCCTTTGACTAAGCCATACTGTGTGCTTCCTAGTATGACTCATTGGTTTTTATTGTTGTCTAGGCAGCTGAATTCCTTGATTAGTTTATTCTGGAAGTCAATTTCTCTCTTTTAATGGGGTTTTCTTACTGGTTGGTTTTGTCCCCTATTTTTTCTTTGACATTCACTTCACTTTATTCTAGAGTTCTAATATAGCTTCTGTTTAATTGATAAGAATTTTTCAGCTCTTGTTTTTTCTGCTTCTTAACTGTCTATATGGAACCTATATTTTTTGAGGAGGATGATCTCCCCAGATATGACCAACCCCAGTCAGATTTTCCCAGAAAAGACAGGCCCTGGTCTCAGGAAGAGGGTGTAATCAGTATCAAGATTCACTGAGGATGAGACCCAGCAGGTTACCAGTCTTTCTTGTTAAGCCTTATTACTCTGTGCTTGTTCTATCTGCCAAGCAGGGAGAACTTGTCAGCCACAACTCCCCACCAGTGTAAAGCATTGCAATGCCTTTAATTCTCAGCAGACCCTGTCCTTGTCAGGGGCATGGTTGAGACAGAGGCTGAGGTAGAAGGTGGGCTTAAGATGTTTCTATTTTCCTGCCCCTGGGGTCTGAATTCTCTGAATAAGAGCTGCCACTTTTGCTAGGCCTTGTCCCCTTTTCTTGCAGAAGATACATCCTTTAGGGAATTATCTCCTTTACCTGAACAACTATTTTGTCTCTCAGACATATTTGATTGCAACCTTTCTTTTTTTCTGACAATTGAAAATGGCTGAGGGTTTGTTTAGTGGGCAGCAAATATCTTAAAAAGAAAATAGTCCTTTTCAGAGCCAGCCCCCAGCCCCCTGCATTCACCAATCAAGAGCTAAGGTTAGTACCTGCCTCTATGGCCCCTTTTCTTTGGTTACAACTGTTTTCCAGTATACTGAGCTCAGCCAACTCCAAAAACCTCATTTTTTTTTTCAGCCTTATTTCTCCCTGCCAGGAGGGACACTTGGGTTATCAGAGCTTCTATTCAGCAGTCCAAATTGGTAAGTAAATCTGTAATTGGAACTTGTTTGGTCTCTCCTTCTTTGCTCACAGTAGATATTACTTCTTTTTCCCACAAGGAAATGTCTCCATAACAGCCTGAAGTGGCAGTGGGGATGTGGAACCAACCTCCACAGTTTGAGACTTACTTAGAGTTCTGTGATGTGATCTAAGTCCTTCCACACTTTCCAGACTGGTGTGCAATATATGTCCACTCACAGACACCCCCCAAACTATTGTTTCACACTGTTCCTGGCTATTTATTGGCTGCCCTAGTGGACTAACTACCACACCTCCCTACTCCTCAATAAAATTTTAAAGCTTTCTCTAAAGATTCTTGAATATTTTTTTTATTTAGACATACATGTTTCTAAGTGCTATATATGTACACATATCTAAATTTAAAGAGAATATTTATTTTTACATATAAAGAGTGCATATATACCCAGATACATTATAAATTATCAATTTTTATCTACTGTTAGTTCACAAAAGTGCACTTGATTTTAATATATAATTTTATCAGCTATTTTGATAAACTATTTTGGTAACTTGAAAGCTTTTTCTGTATATTTTGTAGATGATTCTATACAAATAATTCCATAATCTACAATGATATGTCTTCTTTCTTTCCAAGCCTTACACCTTTACCATATCTTCTTATCCTATAATCTTTCTTCTATTTTTCATGCACTGAGTATGACAGCCAGTTCAATGTTCAGTAGAAATGATGATTATGGATATCATATATAGGATTTCCAAGGGAAAGTGTCTTACAGTTATCATTAAGAGTAACATTTGCTTTGGCAAACACCAGGGTAATAATTGTTGCAGGAAATATTCATCAAAGATGCTAAAATTATTGGATGAGAAACAGGATATATGCATTGCCTCAAAAGATCTCCTTACAAGATGCTTAATAATTACAAATAGAAAATGAATAAATTTGAAGTAAAAAATGTGGCAGATGCCACCAAAACGAAGGGATCAAAGTTCACAGAACCAAATGCCATGAATCTTTCAATGCAATGTGAAGGACACAGCACCACTTTTATAGAATTTCTTCCAAAAATGCATGACAGAAATCACAGAGAAACAGTGAGCTCAAATTGAGTTACATTCTACAAAGTAAATGCTCAATCTTCTTCAAAAGTGTCAAACTCATGAAACACAAGGTAGAGGAACTATTCAAGATGTGAGGAGGCAAAGGAGCAATGAAAATAATTGCAATGTGTGAATTTTGAATAAATTCTGGGAATGAAATAATAATAATATATACATATGATCACTCCCCAGTCTTCATAATTTTAATATGGTTATACAAGATTTTAACCATTTGGGGAAATGGAAGAAGGAACTTTATTTTGTACTGGATTTACAACTTTCTGGTAATAAACGTGATTATTTCAAAATGGAAAATGTTTAAAATAAATATAACTAACACCAGCTATATGATTTTCATCAGTGCATTTTTCTTAGTAAAAGGAAGTTTTATTTTCTTTGATTTATAGTTTTTATAAAGTAATTTTTAAAATCATGCATGTTTATTCAAGTTTATCACGTTACTTCTCAGCATTTCTGATAGAATCATATGTTTTTCCTCCTCTAATATTATAATGTGTATCTTATAATTTTGAAATTGTGTTATGATAAACTACCTGGAATGAATATGACTTTGTTGTAAGAAATTTTAGTTTTTATACATGATTGCCATTTAACCATATTTTTGTTAGGATTTTTTTTTCATTTTGGTTTATAAATAGGAATTTCTTTTAATTGTTTTCTTCATAACTGGTTTTGTAACAGGGATATACTAATCTAAAAATATGAGTGAGCACCTATAGCTTTCTATACTCTCTTTAAATGGTTTTGTAACAAGGAAACTAAACTAAAGACATGGATGAGGACACACAGCTTTCTCTATCCTCAGGAAGGGTATTAATATGATGAGCTTATCTTTGAAAATTTGAGAGCACTTACCTGCAAATCATCAACATGTGAAGTTTTCCCCTAATTCGAAGATATCTAAATACGACAAGAGATATAAAACTTACAAGATTCTTAAACATTGTGCTTCAGTCCATTGTCACAAGTTAAATGAAGTAAGAATTTCGTTATACTTCAAATTCAAAGTTATTGCATACTATTAAAAAATGCATTCATGTATTTAACATTAATTTTTATTTACAATTTATCATCACGAAGCAAAACTCTCCTTTCCTACTCCCTTCATTCTCTGACAGATTCTAATCTACTTTATGTCTCTGTAAATTTGCTATTTCTACACACACACACATATATATATATAATATAAGTTACATCATTCAGTATATTTGACCTGCCTATATCACTCAGAACAGTGTTTTCAATGTTCATCCATGTTGCAGCATATCTCAGAACTTCATTCCTTCTATGGCCAAATAATGTTCCATTGTGTTTATGTACCACATTTTGTTTATCCCTTCATTTGTTGATGGACACTTGGAGCTAGAGATATTTTTTGTAATTTTCCATCATGATTTTGTTCTTCAGCCATTTAGAAATGTTTGTTTTTAATGTCCAAATGGATGTTATTTTTATGTTAGTTTTGATGCCTAATTTGATTATACTTTCTTCAGAAACAAGTAGTCAGTTATACAGATTTGTTGAAACTCAAAAACTTATTGTTTGTTCTAACTTTGTAAATAGTCTCTGTATGCTTTAGAGAAATAGTTAGATGAAGGGCTTCAAGTATTTCTATTAATTGTGTTGGAAAATAGTCTATATCTTTAAACTTTATTGCCTTGACCTATCAGTAATTGAGACAGATGGTTAAAAATCAGAAGGCAGGTTGGTCAATTTCACTCTGAACTTTTATATTTTCGAATCATATATTTTTAGTTTATTTCACTATATGCATTAAAGTTTAGAATTATTTTAGATTACTACCCTGTTGATTCTTTCATCATTATGTTATGTCTTACTTAATCCCTAGTGAGTCTTTTTGCTAACAGTTTATTTATTTTATTGGGGGGTGGGGTGCATGGTCCAGGAATCGAACACACGTCTCCTGCATGGAAGGCAATCATTCTAACCACTGACCTACCCATGTACCCTCTAATATTATATGGATAGCCTAGGTTTCACTGGGCCAAGATTGTTCCAGTATCTACTTTAATGCCATTCTGAGTTTTAACTGTTTAGAAAGTATATAAGGTGACATCATCAGCACGACATCTTAAGAAATCCCTTTAAAAAGATGCCCCAGAGATTTACTGAATAAAAGGAAATTTTCCAATTTCTTAGAATTGTACAAGATGGTAAAAACTGGAGAATGACACCACAAATGCTAAATTGAAGAAACAAAAAAACTCAGGTAAAGAAATTTCATTCCAGAAGCCAGTTGGTCTTGGTCCTCCAACTACACACACACACACTTGATCCTGTGACCTTAGAAAACACACAGAAACAGCATGTGTCAGTTCCTTCCCACTGCAGATTGAGATGGGAGATTCACAACTGTGAGTTGGAACTCCAATCAAATCCAGGCACAGAGACCTAAGTCTGCAGAGACCCAGATCTCTGCAAACCAGGGCAGGGGAGATAGAACATAATAGACAGTCTGGGAAGAACTGTTGATGCCTTTACTCAATCCTTATTTAGTCAGCTGGTCAACAAAAGTCAAAACGGACTTTTCTGAAGTGGCCCAACATTCTGATTGACCCCTGGGAAGGAATACTCTAACAATAAAGAAACTGAAGACAGAAAAGCCTCACATAAAAATTAAAAAATAAAAATGAAAAAGGGTGTTAAAATGAAATTCTGTAAGAACATTTTTCCCAGAGCTGAAAAGTGTAAGGAAAACAGGACACTGAATGAAGGAAAGAATTTAAATAAATTATAGGACCTGGAGAGAAAAGTTGACACAAAAACTAACAGAACAGATTAAGATTCCCGGAGAAGGAACATAGGAAAGGAAGCTCTGTTCTGGAGATGGAATAATTGCACAAAAAGCACAATCTGAAAAATTGCAATGCATATCTTGGGCAAGAATGCGAGGACAAAGAGCAGAGAAAATCTGAACCACTAAACACAAGCTAAAGGTCTAGAATAAGTTGGGTTAAGCATATAAAAAGAGACAACAAAGGGTCAATTAACATTAAAACCCTAGACAAAAGAAAGAAATGACCTTCAGAGTTAACTCATTAAGATAATCAGATACCTAGACGTCAGCAAAGAAACTGCAAGCCATACTAAGAAACAGAAAGATATGGCTCAGGCAAAGGAACAAACTAAAATTTAAGAGGAAACTCAGACACTGGAACAACTGATCAAGTATGTTCAAACAAATCTCCCAAATCAAGTTAAGGAGATGAAGCAAAATATACATAAAGATATAAGGATATTAAGAAGACAATGTGTAAGCATAAAAAGGAATATTAGCATATTAAAAGAAACAACCATGGGGGTGAAAGGCACAACAGCAGAGATTAAAAATATACTAGAGGCATCAAACAGCAAATCTAAAGAGATAAATAAGAGTTAGCAAGATAGAAGACAAGATGATCAATATCATAAGTCAGAAAAACAGAGAGAAAAAATAGAAAAATCAAATACTGTTTCTAGGATTTGAGTGACAACAGAAAGTACACAAATATATGTATCATGGGTGTACTGAAGGAGAAGGGTAATGGAGCAGAAAGAATAGTTGAGGAAATAATACTGAAAATTTCCCAACTCTTATAAAGTACATACATATTCGTGTCCAAAAAGCTCAATTAGATATTTGTGTCCAAAAAGCTCAATGTACTCCAAACAGAATAAATTCTAATAAGCCTACCTGAGACAAATATTAATCAGAATGTCACATGCCAAGGATTAAGAAAGAATTCTTAAAATATCAAGGAAAAAAAATGTCATCACATGCAAGGGATCCTCAATAAGACTAAGTGCTGATTGTTCATTAGAAACCATGGAGACAAGAAGGTAAATATGTGATATATTTAAGGATCTGAAAGAGAAAAACTGCTAGCCCAAAACTCTTTACTGGCAAAACTACCCCTTCAAAATGAGGCGGAGTTTAAAATATCCACAGATAAACAGAAACTTCGAGTTTGTCGATAAGAGACAAGCCCTACAAGGCTGACAAAGGGAGTTATGCAGGTTAAAATGCACAGACAATGAGGAATGGCTTGGACTAGTGAGAAGAAGTGAAGATCATCACTAAGGGTCACTAAAAGAGTGAATGAAAACCCCAATAGTAATGTATCCTCAATATACAACTCTAATATTGAATTCATACAAGAATCACAGTAAAGTTGAACAAGCAAAAGGCATATTTCTTGTTATTGGATGTGCAAAATATAAAGTGATTAAGTGGGAAAAAGCAACATAAATAGGAGCTCAGAAAATGTTTGCCACTGATGTTGAGTTGATGTCTTTAAAAATTAGAAGAATATGGATTTAGGTTGTGTAATATAAACCCCAGAGTAATAGAAAAGAAAGTATTTTAAAAATATACAAAAACAAAGATTTAATGATTAATGATCATGGGGTTTGGGTTTTTATTCTATTTACGTGGTGCATTACATAAATAATGTTAAGCCATTATTTCTAGAATAAATTCCACTTAGTCAAGGTGAATAATCCTTTTTATATGTTTCTGGATATATTTTATTATTTGATTGAATATTTTTGAATCTATATTCATAATACATGTTTTCTTGTAACGCCTTTAGCTGGTTTTGGTATTGGAGAATTACTGGCCTCCCATACTACATTGGGAATTATTTTTCTCCTCTTCAATTTCTTTAGAAAAATTTGTAAAGAATAGGTATCAATTCTTCTGTAAATGTTTCATAGAATTCATCAGTGAAGGCATATAAGCCTAAACTTTTCTTAGTGAGTAGAGTTTTGATTAGTATTTCAATCTCTTTAATTGTTGTATTTCTATTCAGATGGAATATTTCTCCTTCAGTCAGTTTCAGTCATTTGGGTCTTTCTAGGAATACGTGTATTTCTTCCAAGATATCTAAACTATTGGAATGTAGTCATTCATGTATGACTTTATAATCCTTTCTATATCTGTAAGGTTGATAACAATGCCCTCTATTTTTAATTTTTGTCTTCTATCCATTTTTCTTGGTCAGTCTAGTTAGAAGTTTATCAATTGATTTGTTCTTTTCATAACAATAGCTTTTGGTTTCATTGATTTAAACCCATTTTATTCTCTAATTCATTAATTTCTGCTCTAATATTTGCCACTTCCTTCCTTCTGCTTTCTTTAGGTTTAATTTGACCTTCCTTTAACAGTGTCTTAAGGAGGAAAGTTAGATTTTTGACTTGAAATCTTCCTTCATTGTTTTTTATTTTTTCCTTCTTTTTAATATAAACATTTCAGCCATAAATTTCCCCTAAGTACTAAGCTACTTTCAATAAAATTGCTTTGTTGTGTTTTCATTTTCATTTACTTCAAAATATGATCAAATTTCTATTCTTATTTATTCTCTGGCTAGTTGAATATTTAGTTTTCTGTTCCTCAATCTCCCCATATCTGTAAGTTTTCCAAAATTTTGGTCTGTTATTGATTTCTAATCTAGTTCCATTTGTTTGGAAAAAATGGTTTTTATAGTATAAATCCACTTTAATTCATTGAGGCTTGTATGGTAGTAGTTTGAAACTGTATATACCTCAGAAAAACATGCCTTAAATCTAATCCATTCCTGCAGAATTAAACCCATCATAACAAAAATCTTTTGATGACACTACCTCAGTTGTGCTGTGACCCACCTTACTCAGGATGGGACAATCTTATTCCTGGAATCCTTTATGAATAGAATTAAAACAGAAAGAGAGAAAAAGCCACAGAAGCAAGAAACTGAAAGCAAGGAAACTCAGAAGAGAAGGGTGAGACCAGCAGATGTTTCTAAGTGCCTTGTCGCGTCCCAGAGCAAAAGATTGCCAGCAAGCAGTCTTTGGAAAGAAAACACCTTGGTGATGCCTTGATTTACACATTTCCCCAATCTCAAACTGTAAGCCAATCAATTCCTACTGTTTAAAGCCAAACCATTTCATAGTTTCTGATTTGAGCAGCCTAGGAAGATAAAACAACCTGCTTTTATGGAGTAATATATAGAGTATCCTGGATAATGTTCCTTCTTCATTTGAAAAGCAAATGTAAAATCTGCTATTATTGTGGCGCATTCTATAGATATTTGTTATATCTCATTGGTTTTATAGTGTTGTTCAGTTCTTCTATTTCTATACTGCTGATTTGCCTAATTTTTCTGTCCATTATTGAAAGTGGGATACTGAAGTCCCCAAACCTTATTTTTTAATTGCTTTTCTCCCTTAGTTTCTGTGTGATTTTGGCTCATGCATTTTTGTATTCTGTTTAAGGTCCATAAATGTTCATAATCATCATGAAAAATTACTCTTTGTCCCCTGTAATTCATTTTGTGTTAATATCTATTTTATCTGATATTAATATAGGCCACCCAGCTTTCTATGGTTCTCATTTACATGTTTTTTATGTATTATCCGTTTTTATCTTTGAACTGAATTATGCATGTAGAATCCACATAGTTGGCTTTTTTTACATTAACTATTTTATTTAGATCAATACTAGTGTTAATTTTTACAGCTTTTTATAAATTTTTTATTGTGAAATATATATAGGAAAAAGCAATACATTTCCAAGTATATTTGAGAAAGTAGTACAATAGATTTGAAGGTTTCATATGGGTTACCTACAGTTCCAGGATTTTTCCTTTTTTTTTCTAGCGGCTCCAAGACACTGGAGACTAAAAGAAATATCAACGTATTCATTCAGCAGTCATACTCATTTGTTAAATCTTATCTTCTCTATTACAATCTTCCTTCACTTTTTTGTGAAAAACAGCACATATACAAAAAAGCAATAAATTTCAAAGTACATTACAACAGTTAGTTGTAGAACACATGTGTCCCACTGATTAATATATAATTGGCTTTTGTTTTTTGCTTTTTAATTTAAATTCAATGTTGCAATGTCTGCCTTAAGATTGGGTTGTTTAATGTATTATCATATAATGTTACTACTGATTCAGTTGAATTTAAGCCTGTCATTTTATTTTTTATTTATATGTCTCATGTCTTTCTTGTTTCGCTATTCCTCCTTTACTGTTATTTTTAGAATTATATGAATATATTGTAATGTAGCATTTCGTATCTTTTTTTATTTTTGCTCTATATATTTTTAATTACATCCTTGCTGATGTTGCTCTAGAGCTTACCATATACATTTTAACTAATCAGAAGCAGCATCAATTTATAGTAACTTAATTAGTATATGATAAAGTAATGTTACCTTTCCCCCACCATTTATTGTGTTATACGTGATACACCTGTGAATGAGAAAACCAAAATTTACATTGTGATAATTGATACATATGCAGTTTTATGATATTAAAGGAAGATGAAAGAAGAAAGGAGAAAAAAGGGATATGTTTATAGCTTTTTAAAAATAATAGCTTCATTATTTATGATTTCTGTTCCTATTCACTTACTGCTAAGGATTAGATTTATCATTTGTGTCATTTTTATAGCCAAATACAGGTTTGCTTCCACCCAACACCCTAGTAAGTTTATTGACAAATATATTACAAATATTTCTACATGCTATAGGCCCCAAATCCATATCATGTGATTGTTTTTGACTCAGTTACAAGAAGGAAATAGAGGAAATATGCATTCACTGTATTTTATAATTACACAATTAACATTTATTAGTGCTCTTTGTTTTTTCATATTGATTAAAATTATCATCTTGGGGTTATTTGCTTTCAGCCTGAAAAAACTCATATAGTATTTCCTTTTTTTTTTATATTCTTCACCATCTCCCACCTCTCTGCCCTAATTTTTTTTTAATTAATTTATTTTTGGTTTACATGGGCTGGCACCGGGAATCCAATGTAAGGGAGCCTGAGTCTCTGGCATGACAGGTGAGAGCTCTACCTGCTGAGCCAGCCCTATAGTATTTCTTTTAAGGCAGGTATGCTATAACAAATTCTCTCTGTTTTTGTTTATCTGTGGATGTACTTATTTCAGCTTTATCTTTGCAGAAATATCTTTGCCGGACATAGAATTCTTAGTTGGTGGTTTTTCATTGGGCACCAATTATTTATGAACTCTATTGTTTGTAAAAGGGAGTTATCCGTAATACTTATGAAGCTCCCTTATAGGTGATCTGTCCTTTTTCTCTTACAATTTAAAGATTTTCTCCTAATCTGATTTTCTGCATTTTTACTATGATTGTATCTGTTTTGGGATCTCTTTGAATTTACCTTAATTGCATTTTGCTGATTTCCCGGATGTGTAGGTTTTGTTTTCCAATATATTTTGGAAATCTTAAACCATTTTTACTTTGAACATTTTTCTTACCCTTTTCTCTCCTTCCTATTTTGCATATGCACTTAATTATGCCACATTTTTTCTGAGCCTCTATTCATTTTTTAATCATTCATTTTTCTCTATGTTCTTGGGATTTCACAATCTCTGTCAATGTACCTTCAAGTTTGCTAATTCTTTCTTCTACCACTTCCACTCTTTCCTTGAACCCTTCTAGTGAATTTTTCATAACAGTTATGGCAATTTGCAACTGACAAATTTCTATTTGGTTCATTTTTTATGATTTCTACCCTTAATTCATATTCTCTGTTTTGTGATTTTCTCATCATACCTTCTCTTACATTTTTTTATCAAGTTTTCCCTTCATTCTTTGAACATATTTATACTGTCTACTTTGATGTCCTTTTCTGTTAAATCTGATATCTGGTCATTCACTACAAGCAGGATCTTTTACATGCTTCAGTTTCCTCTTTCTTAGTATGCTTCCTAATTTTTTGATGGGAATTGGACATTTTAGATAGTATATTACTGGTTCTCCAACTCTGGATTTATTTTTGTTTGCTTGTCATTTTGTTTTACTTTTTAATTTTTTTTAGCAGCTAGCTGGGTTATTTTAGTGAAGTCTACCCCCCTCACATTGATAATCCTCTGATATCGCTTTTAGGAATGTGTAGCCTTAAGGATGCCCACAGTTGCCCTGGTAAGACAGTGATATCAGAGCTATCTTTGACTGTGTCTCTCCCTGATCATAACCAGCTTGTAGGCTCCACTTTTTGCCAACTTGATGGCTTTATTGTTTTCAACAATTCCTTAGGGGCACACATTTTTGTACTGGCTAATCCACTCAAAATCTCATTCCATTGAAGCAATAGTTCCAGCAGTCAGCGTTTGAGAATTTTTCTCATATCAGAAGGGCCCCACCTAACTGTTTTATTCCCAGATCTCTGCAAACTAAGTGACTTACCACCTCCTCACAATAGCTTCTCACCACAACCTCCACTGTTTTGAGATTAATTTAGGGCTAAAATGTTTCATACTCTGTTGCAAATGCTCTGACATTTCTTTGGGAGGAAATTAGGAGCTAGGTACTGTATGGCTTGATTCTTGTTCCAGGCCAAGATCTGAGCCAGGGACTGGGCAATAAGTGGAGGGGGAGGACAACACCTTTCCCAGTGTGAAATTGCCCACTTATGACCTGAAGTAAAATTGATCAGGGCCACGGCACTGTTGGTTGGACTGTACCAAGAGAGTGTCTCTGTTTCCTCAGTAGGGCTATTGAATAATAGTTGTGGTATCTCTTCTAGTGTTTATATAACTGAAATTCACTGATGGAAAAAATGACACACCCCACCTCTAAGTCACACTCGGCTGGAAGTTAGCTTCCACCACAGTTAGCTGAGGACAGGATGATGAATGCCAAATCCAACCATTCCCAGAAAGATAAGCATCTGACTGGAAAATGGGGCAAGAGGGAGTCTTGTGCTCTTGGCTATACACTTCTGGAATGGAACTTTATCTCCTTTAGCTGGAAGAGGAGAGGGATGGAGTAGTCTTGGTTCAAACACCACAGACTCATTTTTCTTACTGACTTTTACAAGATGTTCTTGATCAGATTTTCCTTCATTTGCTGTATGCTCTTATGGCCCTATGCAGACTTTCAATGACTGTATTTCTAAAATAAATCTACCAGTTACACTAGGGAGTAAAAACAGATATCATCATGTTGTTATGCTAAAAGTAAATCCCATTATCACTCTTTCTTGAAAATCTGTCCTTTCTGGAATTATTTTGTTTATTCATGAAATACCTCTTCACATTTCCTCTTTTGAATAATAGTTGTGGTATCTCTTCTAGTGTTTATATAACTGAAATTCACTAATTCACATCTGTTCTTGAACCACATCTTATCAAACAGAGAGGCGCATTTTAGCAATTAATTTCACGTTAATTGAAGATATCATGCTATTGTTTGACATGCAATGCTCCTCTTGAACAAAATGTCATCAAATGATGGTAGGTATATTGGCAGTCCTCAAGACCATGCCAAGATTGAATGAATAAGAAGGGGGACTCATAGTACTCAACATATATTAATATTCATGGCTGTGATTTATTACAAGAAAAATATGCAAAGCAAAATCATCAAAGGACAAAGGTACATCGGGCAAGTCCAGAAGAAACCAGTCACACTGGATGCATTTACTCCTTCTGGAAAAAAACTGCGACAACATTTCTGAAATGCTCATTCTAATGACAGGAGCTCATTAGATATCCACTGCTCAAGGATTTATATTGGGGCTGCATGCATAGATACTCTAACTAGCATTTACCAAAATTCTAGACTCCCAGGAGGGCAGCAGGAGTTCAGCACGAACCAATTGTTTGTACAGGCAGTTTGGACACAGTGAATAATTTTATTATTTAGTGAAAGTTTGATAACAGTATATGGGACTGTTTACCATTAGGTCCTCAGATTCCAATCGAAAGGAAACCTTATAAGCAGGCCTTTCCAATCGTTGTTTTCTTGGACCTGCTGTATTGACTGTTTTCTAACAGTAGGTGATCTACCTTTTCTCAATTTCTCATCCAAGATCATCTTTAATATCATTTTTTCCTTTATTGTATTTATTCTCTCCCTATTCGTTTCCATTTACACTTTTGAAATTTATCAAAAATTTAAAAACTTTCCCAAAGGAAACTCCAATTTTTAAGGTAGCTTAATCCTTGTTTAAATACATTTATCTCACTGTTTCTATACCCTGTATCTCTCAAACTTGGTATTTGATCTTAACTCTTAAAAGGAAAGGACTACATTGCAATTTGTGTTTTGTTCAAGACCAATATATTGTTTCATAGCAAGAGAGACCCTAAAGGCTCTAGTCTACCATATAGTAAAGATATACAATTTATAAAATTGTAATTTAATTGAAATTTCATTATTTATTTCAAATATCTTCATTGTGTTAGGTATAAAAACACCCCACTTCCAAAGAGGACCGTCACAATCACTGACACCTGTGAATGTGTTACTTTACATGGCAAGTGGGACTTTGCAGATGTGATTAAGGATTTAGAAATGGGAAAATTATCCTGGATTATCAGGTGGGCCCAATGAATTCACAAGGGTCCTTATACCAGGACTCAAGAGGGTCAGTCAAAAATGGAGATGTGACAAAATAGAAGTAGCAGTTGGAGTGCTGCAGCCATGGGACAAAGAATGCAGGCAGTCTCTAGAAGCTGGAAGTGAAGGAAAAGATTCTCAATTAGAGTCTCCAGAAGGAACACAATCCTACTGACCCTTTGACTTTAGTCCTGTAAGACCTATTTCTGATTTATGATTTCCAGAGCTATTAAATAATAAATCTGTGTTGTTTCAAGCATCTCGGTTTGTTATATTTGTTAAAGCAGAAATAGAAAACTAATGAACTCATCTATTTCTACAAAAGTTCTATCCATAGGACTTAAAATAAAAACATTGCTAAACCTAATCTGTATCTGTTAAGATGTTTCTGTCATGGTGTCATTTGCTGATGATGTAAAATGAAAAGGGAAAGATCTAGCATAACCTGAGGAAGTAAGGCTAGTAATTAAGGTGTCTGAGATGGCAAAAACCTTAAGAGTTATCCAGCCAAAATGGATGATATAAGAATGAGCAAGAAAGACTCAGTGCTTCTGGAAGAAGGGAAATCATATTTGTGAACAAGTTAAGTCAGCTAAAAGTTTGCAGAAATGCAGAACTAACAGAATTCTTTTGTTAAAAGCCTGCAGTCTTTGAATTGACATAGAAAGTAGTTTAAGATGAGGCTGGTGAGGTGGACAGAGTGCAGAGGTGCTAGTGACTTTAGGAAGGACAATCAAGGAGTTTGGGCTCTATTTAAGGTGCTGGGAAGCCATTAATGGGTTTTAATGGACATGATTGGGAGAATCTGGATTGTTTTCAATTGAATGATTTCATTTTATGATTTTTTCTATCCTTCTATGAAAAAACTTCACTGATTTTCTTTACTTCACATTAAAAATATCCACAACAAATGTATGACACAAGTCATGATAATTTTAGAATATCACCCAACTTTGAGGCTTTAATAATGTATTATCATAAATAATTGTGATATTTTATGAAATGAAATATCATATTTAAATGCACATAATTCTGGGTATTGAGTAGGCAATTTGGATAATAAATGAAAATCAGTTAGCTGTCTAGATCATGCTAATCTATAAAATTTACATGGGGTCAATATTATTTCTTGCCCTTGTGTCAAGCCCTAATGCAAACGGAGATGAAGGGGAATATCATTGTGATTATAAATAAATCTTCTACAAATAAACTTTAAAATGGATGTAACCCTTGTGACAGCCAAAGTCTGAGATTCATGCTCAATTAAGTGCAATCTAGAATGAATTTAAAACGACATTTGTAAACATATGCAAAATAAATAATATATATCAGTGGTTTGGTATTAAAACCCCGAAGATATTAGTTCTTTAAAATTCTAAGGTTAAGAATGATTTTTTCCTGTAAAAATATTGTGTCACTATTTCCCAGAAACATAGGAGTCCTTACTGGGTTCTTTTTTGTTTCTGAATGGGACTTCTCCAGATTTTAGTAAGGATTTATTTTAGGGGGAACAAGGTAAAATAAATAGCATTTTTAATATTTGCTATTTGCCATGATAACAGAAGTGTAAAGAGCACCACCCAATCCCTCAAAATAAATTTCACTGAGGAAAAATAAAATTTACTGTGGCTATTCTAATACAATCAAGGAAATGACTGAAATTTGAAACTATACAAAGCGAAAGTAATAACTGATTGGAAAATTTATTATTGTTCTTTAACCTTTACTTCTTTTATCAGATTATTCAACACTCAAAGTTATTTATAAATGTATATGAAAATTAAAAATATTAAAAGTAACTTATTTAGTATGCTATAATTTAAAGCATTGAAAATTAAAGTGTTTTATTTATTTGTAAAAGCTTTCAAGAATATTTGAATGTTGCTTGTGTTCTTTTCATATAAAAAGAGGACAATTGAATATTTTTTCTGTACTTTGTAGAATTGCCTTACTTCTTTCAAACATTTAATCATATTTCCACATTTGATTCAATACACTATCAATGTTATGAAATATCTCACAGACTTCCTAAAATGCTAATAATGTACAGATGTCACTATTCCTGGGATAACATCATAATTTCAATGAAACCATTTTCCTCATTTATGCCAGTAAGTTCACATTCATTAGCAGCATAAGTGTTGAAATTCCCATGGTCAAAAATTTCTTATATAAATCCATTATGTTCAATTTATATTTCATTACAGTATTATAACTTTTCAGTCTTTTGTAGTATTTTTATCTGTGCTGGCCAATTATCATTTTGGGTTTACCATTGAGAAGCAATATGACAACATACCTAAGTACATTGCTATCTGTGTGAGAACTGACTTATATGTGTACAATGACCAATCACCAAAAGACTTTGAAAGAAGTGACATGATTGGTAAGTGTTCACAATGCTAACCTATTTACAAAGAACTTTTTGGATTGAAGGAGTAGCAATGAAATTTATAATGTATACCATTACTCCCAGTTAACAGAACATGATAACTGAAATTTGAACTGTTAGTTGGTGATTGGTGCTATTAACTAAACTGTGGCAAGTCATTTGTGCATATTGAATCTATGCAGTGTAAGGACTTCTTTGTGGATTTAAAAAGTGGATATAATGAGGGGATAAATGATTAATCACAAAAAACTGGAAACAATAAACAATGAAGCAACTGTGCATTTTAGAACTGAAATCTACAATATCTGTAATTCAAACTTTTAAATTTACTGTACTGCTTAATAGCAAATTAAAATTGCATAATAATGTACCAGTAAAGTTTAAAATAAATAAATAGAAAATACGAAATATGAAACACAAAAGAAAAAATCAATTTTCCTTACCTAAAAGGGAGAGACTCTGAGGTAGAAAAATATTTGAATAAATAAAGACCAAATGTATGCTGTTTTAGTTTCCATGTACTAAAAGATATCTTTTAGCATTGCATGAAACTATACAATGAGTTGGTTTAACAAAAGAAATTTATTAGCCCAATTTCAGAGGGTAGAAGGCTTGCTTCCTCCTAAGGCCATAACTCCTGGCTGGATGATAATCATTGGGGTTCCTTTGCTTTTCTAACATATGGCAATGCACATGGTGCTGTCTTCTCCTACTATTATAAATTTGTTGACTTCCACCTTCTGGCTAGTCCCTGCGGTTTCTTATCCACATCCAATTTCCTTAGAATATAAGGACTTCAGTCATATTGGATTGAAGTTCAACTCATTAAGTTAGGGCACACCTTAACTAATAGTTTCTTCACAGACTCTATTTACAAATAGATTCATACCCACAGGACTAAGGGATAGAACGTGAATATGCCTTTTGTGGGCATATTAACAGACCAATACTTAAAAGATATGAAAAGGCAAAGGAAGTTTTTCAAATTAGTGGAAAATTAGATGTGTACAAATCTACGGGTTAATGTATTTTTCTCATCTTTAATTTCCATATAATTGAATGTTTATATAAAACAAACAATTCAATATGGCTTGTTAGATTACATACATAGAAGTATAAAATATGGGAAAATAAAAGCAAAAAGGTAAGGATTCATAAATCTAAGTTATATTTTATTCTTCCTACAATATACCTAAAATGATAAAATACTAATTAAATGTGAATTTAAAAAAACAACAACAGAGAGTTCTAATTTAAATAATGGCATATAGTTAACAGTACAAGTATAATGGTATTCTGCCATCAATTGTAAAAACCTAAAAACTAATTCAAAGTATTAATAATAACAGGAAAAAAGTTAATAAGTCAAAGTGCATTGTCTAAGGCAACCACTAGAAATATAAAACGAAGAGGAATAGCTAAGACAATAAAAGAGGTAAATAGAATATTAAAATAAAAATGAAATAGTTGATTACACCAAAGAAGGCAAGAAAGGAGAAAGACAAAAAAACTGAGACAGTAAACAATTTCAAGATAATGGAATTTTAAACCATTCATATCAACAATTACATTAAATGTAAATAAAACAAATGAATCAATTAAAATTTTCCTAAAGAAAAAACAACAGCTGTATTTACATGAAACATCCTTTTAAAATAAAGTCATGTGAAGTTTATAAGTAAAATAATAAATAATCTAATATGCAAATATTTGTAATGGAAAAGTTATAGTGGTGCTGTTCATATTGGAAAAATTATACTTTAGCACAAATTGTTTTATCTTTTATAGAGATATTCATGAGATAAAGAGTTTCAATTTTTAAAGAATATGTAATAATTATAAATATTTTAGCAACTAATAAGGAGCTTCAAAATATATGAAATAAAAACTGACAACTAATGGGAGAAATGCACAAACACAAAATTATGCTCATAAATTTTAAAACTTTTTACTCAGTAGGATCCTCTAACAATAGGCAAATGCAAAATCCTTATAAGTGTACATGAAACATTTACCAGTAGAGGCCATAAAACATAATCTCAATACATTAAAAGTTAAAATTGTACACATTGTGTTATCCAACCACAAATGGACTAATACAAATTACTTTTAAAAGGACATGTTAGAATTCCTCAAATGTGTTGAAATTAAGAAAAACACTTCTAAATAAAATAAAATATTATGAATTAAGTTTTCTAAATAACTTTATTAAATAATTCATAGTATTAAATACACAAATTAGGAAAAATATGAATGGTTGAAATTAATTATCTATTTGCACACATGTTTATAACAGCATTATTTACAATTGTGAAGATATGGAAACAGCCAAAATGTCCATGAACAGACGAGTGGCTAAACAAACTGTGGTGCATACATACAATGGAATATTATACAGCTATAAGACAGAATGAAGTTATGAAGTATGTAACAACATGGATGAACCTTAAGGACATTATGCTTAGTGAGATCAGCCAGAAATAAAAGGACAAATACTGTATGGTCTCACTGATATGAACTAACATTAATGAATGAACTTGGAGAATTTCAGTTAGGAACAGAATTCATCAGGAGTTAGAAATAGGGCAGATATTGGGTAATTGGAACTGAAGGGATACAGATTGTGCAATGGGACTTCAATTGTAAAAATTCAGAAATAGATAGCACAATATTACCTAACCGTAATACAATAATGTTAGAACATTGAATGAAGCTGAATGTGAGAATGACAGAGGGAGGAGGCCTAGGGGCACAAATGAAATCAGAAGGAAAGACATACAATAAAGACTGAGATGATATAAGCTAGGATACTCAGATGTGGCCTCTCTTAGCCAACACAATAAGCAAACTGACCACCCTCCCCCTGTCTATGTGGGACATGACTCCCAGGGGTGTGGACCTTCCTGGTCCACATGGGACATGGGACAGAAATCCTAGAATGAACTGGAACTCAGCATCAAGAAATTGAGAAAACCTTCTCAACCAAAAGGGGGTAGAGCAAAATGAGAGAAATAAATTGTCAATGGCTGAGAGATTCCAAACAGAGCTGAGAGGTTATCCTGGAGGTTATTTTTATGCATTAAACAGATATCTCCTTTTTAGTTAAGATGTAATGGAGAGGCTGGAAAAAATTAATGATCTATATTTCCACTTTAAAAATTTAGAGCATGAAAAGTAAATGAAACCCAAAATAAGAAGTAAGATCATAAAGAAGTATGGGTCATTGATTTGATATCTTTTTTTTAATGTTAGTGTTTACACTGATGCGTTTCCATAATCAATGTTCTAGGAGTGTGCTGATTTGAAGATTTTATGTATCTCAGAAAGGTCATGGCCTTTTTCCTGATCCAATGTTGTGGAGGCAGCTAAATTTCTTAATCCCGATTCATTATGATGGGGTGGAAATTTTGGATTATTTCCATGTGAGATGTGACACACCCTTTTGTGGGTGAGACTTTTGATTGTATCATTTCCCTGAAGATGTGACTCACCCAACTGTAAGTGTGACCTTTTGATTAGATAGAGATGTGACTCCACCTAGTCAACGTGAGTTTTGATTAGTTTACTGGAACATTTGGAAAGAGGGAACATTTTGGGAAAAGCTCAGAGCCAGTAGAGATGCAGATATTTGGGGGTACCTGGGATGTTGACAGAGAGAGCAAATGCCTAGACTGGGGTGTTTGGAGATGCAGAGCCCAGAAGATATTCCTACGTGTCTTCTCATGACATGCTAAGGAAGCTGGAACCCAGTGCTGTGTCTTAGTGGCACTAAGTGAAGGTCCATAGACAATTAAATAGGAAACCACGGGTATTAAAAGCTGAAAGCAATGGAACTGGAAACAAGGACCAGAAGATGCCAATCACATGCTTTCCTTTGTGACAGACATTGACTTTTCTTGAGTCGAGGTATCTCTCTTTGGATGCCTTAGTTTGAACATTTTTGTGGCCTTAGAATTGCAAACCTGTAACTTAATGACTTCCTTTTTAAATGCTATCCCATTTCCGGTATATTGCATTCAGGCAACATTCAGCAGACCAAAACAAGGGACATCTCAACAATTTTTTTATGCTATGCTTTTGTCAAATTCTCAAAATATTTTCTAATTCCCCCTGTGATTTCTTCTTTAACCTATCACTTTTTGAAATGAAACTGTCTTGTTTAATTTACACATATTTATCTATTACTCATTTGTAATCATCCATGTCATTGTGAGAGAGAATGCTTTATGTAGTTTCAATTCATTTAAAGCCTTGGACTTGTTGTATGAACTGTCCAGCAGAATGTTTCACATGTAATTGAGAAGAATGTGTATGCTACCATTTGAGGATGGAGTGTTTAATGGATGTCTATTAGGTCTAAGTGGTTTAGAGTTCTTCAAGCCCTCTATTTCCTGGTTATTCATGTGTTTAGTTGTTCTATCTATTATTAAACATAGCATAATGAAATCTCCAACTTCCTATTGTCAGTTTTTGTTTCATGCATTTTGGGGTTCAGCATAGGCTAGTTGCACGCATATAGGCTTGGTGAATATGTGGTTATATTTGGTATATCTTCCTGTTCAATTAAAGGGTTGAACATTACAAATGCCCTCCTTTGTAATACTGATCTATGTTGCCTGCTATTCATAGGTATTCTAGCTCTTTTGTTAATATGCTTTGTATGCCGTATCTTTTACCTTTACTTTAAACATTTTATGTCTTTGAATCTAATGTCTTTGAATCTGATGTGTGTCTTTTGTGGATAATATACAATGCAAACCCTATTTTTTAGTGCCATTAGGCTAATCTTTGTTCTTTGACAAGAGTATTTAGACCATTTGTATTTAATATACTACAAAAAATGGGATTTATACTTATAAAATTGCTATTGTAATATAAAAACTTAGTCTTTTTTATTATTCAACTGACAATTTTTGAGTTAATTATATTTTCTAATATATCATCTTAATTTTGTCATTTCCTTTACTAGACTTTTTTCAGTTATTTACTCAGTGGCTTCCCTGGGTTAAAAAACTAACATCCCTACTTAAAATAATCTAGTTTGGGCAATACCAACTTAATTTCAATAGTATTCATAAATTTTTATTCTATATTGCTCCATTTCCTTGCCATTCTTTATTGGTTTTATTGTCATACAAATGATCTTTTTATACATTGTATTCTCTTTGACATAGATTTTTTATTATTACTTTATGCAATTGTCTTTTAAATCATAAGGAAGAAAATATCTCCAAATGAAAATACATTTATACTGTCTTTTACATGTGCTCATGTATTTACCTTCAGTATTGTTCTTTTTTTATATGGATTAATATTATAGTGTAATGTTACCCTGTGTTTCTCTGAAGAACTCCCTTTAGCATTTGTTGTAGACTAATTCTGCTAGTGTCATCTCTTAGTTGTTGTTTATATTTAAATAGCTAATCTCTTCTTTGCATCCCTTATGTTTATATTATTTGGAGCCTATTGAATTCCTTGGATGTGCAGATTGGTTTTCACAAAATTTGAAGAGATTTTTTTGACATTATTTTTTTCAAATTATTTTTCTTATTCATTATCTCTCCCCTCTTTTTCTGGCATATGATTATATATATATTGCATTCACTGGTCTCTGAAACACTATTCATTTTTCTTCATTCTTTTTACTTACTGCTCTTCAGACTGGAAAATCTCAATTGATGTATTTCAGTTTGTTGATTTTTTCTTCTGCCAGTTATAACTTCCTGTGAGCTCCCCCAGAAATTATTTTTTCATCCCAGTTTTTGTAGTTTTCATCTCATACCTTCTATTTGTGTTCAAGTTATTTTTTAATCTCAACCTGGTAATATTTATTTCTAATAATCCCTTACTCTGTTTGACATGATTTGCTTTCGCTCTTTTAACCTATTGATAATAACTGATTTAGAATATTGCCTTAAGTTCAATGTTTAGAATTCTTTAGGGACAGTTTCAAATGACAACTTATTTTCCAACATCTGGGTCATATTTTAGTGTGTCATTGTCCCATAATATTTGGACTGATAGTTGGAAATTTTAACTAATATAATGTGGCCTTTCTGAAAATCGAATTCTTCTCCACAAGGTCTGTTGTGATTTATTCCTATTTCTATTATTGTTGTGTGTATTTTTGCTTTTATTTGTTTAGTAACTTTATTGGACTTTTTCTGTCAAGTCTCTATTCCTTGTCATGTGTGACTACTGAAGTATGTGCCTTATCATCTCACTGGTAAGCTTTTTTTTTTTTTGCATGGGCAGCCAGCAGGAATCAAATCTGGGTCTCTGGCATGGCAGGTGAGAATTCTGCCACTGAGCCACCATCGCACTGCCCACTGGTCAGCTATTGATTGCAAAAAGATTTCTTCAAATATGTTGAACTGAAAAATATCACCACCTTATCTAGATTTCTATATGTTTGGACAGATCTTCTATGATCTGGAAAGCAATTCACAACTCTGCATTAATCTTCACTTCCTGTTTATTCTGAACCTTAAAGCCAGTATGAGGTCAGAGTTTAGGCCTAAACATGCATATACCTTTCTAGATTCCCAGGAATATATCAGAGTTTTTCACAGCCCATTATGGACACCATTTTCCCCACCATTTTCTTTTAAGTGTTTAGTACATTTACACTTAATGCAATTATTAATAGGGTACAGTTTGTGACTGACTGTTTTCCATATGTTTTATGTATTTGTTGTTCAACTCTTCCTCCATTACGGCCATCTTTTGTGTTAAATAGGTATTTTCTAATATAACATTTTAATTTCTGTTGTGGTTTTACCATACTTGTTATATACATTTTTAATAGCCAGTTGTTAGCCAGAACTGGTTTCCCTTCTTTCAGTCGATCCAGTGTTAAAGAATTGCAATTGATTATTTTTGACAAATGCCCTGGAGATTAAGCATTTTGTTCAGAATCATGTCACTACAGACAAGTCTTAAGAATGGAGCTTTTCAGGATGCTTCCAAACAGGTCAAGTAGTGGCTCTTCTCTGGAAATGCAGGGACTTTAAACCTGCTCTGCTCCCTATAGTTAGTTAGACTTCTAGTTTTTATAGCTACTTCAGTTGAAAGTAGCTATAACCACATTTTGTTAGCCTTCCATAAAGTCTGAACACACAGTGCAACCCTGTTGTACTTAAAAGTTGGTCATACAACTTGTTTATATTAAAGGAATGTGAGCAGAATGTGTGCATTACTTGTCAGCAGAAATTTTAAGAGCCAGTGCTAACCTTGCTATATCCACTTTTTTTTTCCATTATCTTGAACATAATTCATATAGAAGCTGCACCAAGATCTTGAGTAAAGATGTTGTGAAACAATTTGCATCATATTATTGTTGGGCTGTGGCATAAACCCCTCATAGTTTGAGGTCGTTCATTACTGTAGCATAACATGGCTTATTATGGTTGATATAATAGTCTAACTTAATAATGCATACATTAAACTGATTCCTGGCATTTATTTTATGATCATGGCTCAATATCTTTCTTTATGTTTCACACTATTTTTGTTGTCCCTTTTGAATAAAATACTGCATTGCTTCCATATAGTCAGTGAATTGCGCTTGATAGTGAAGTGCAATTAATCCAAGTCAGTGAACAACACTTGACCCAAGATATTGCAATATCCTGTATGTCCCATAAAAATGATAAATTACATATAAATATACTATAAACTAGGGTCTTAAAGGCTATTGACGTTTAATTCTAAGGAAAATGAGGTGCCGTTTATGTATTTGAAACAGTGTGGGAGTAAAGCAGAAATGTACACAATACTTGAAGTAAAATTAAGAACTATTAACTCTGGTTTCAGTGTCTTCATTAAAAATTGAAAATAATGCTTCTCCTGTATTCCACTGAGAATTTTATAAAGTAAATGCATGTGAAAGTTTGTAAAAGTAGTTTAGCTCTGTGTTCATGTAAAACATTGACAGGATGACTCAGATCTGTGAAAGTCTTCAAATACACACTTATATATAGGATAGTTAAGACTTGGCTTGATTATAGGATAATAAGACATTCTAATGGGAACCAGTACAAGACCTCATTTTATCCATTCTCTTTATTATACAAAGAGTCTGGGGTTCAGAATATTAGATGACTTTCTAAGACCACTGAACCAGTAAATGGTTTATTAAGAATGGAACCCAGGTTTTCCACATCCCTGGCCTTCTTTGGTTAACATTTAAGAGGAATTTGATAATATAAATATAATGGATATAGATTATATATGTAATATATAGATAATACAGAGCAATTCTGAAATGGGAATATTTGAGCAAAGAAGGTGGGTCTTTTCTCTTTTTTTAAGAGAAATTCACATTTTCAATCTAAGGAGGGACTCTAATTCAACATCACCATCTCTCCTGTGTCTAAGGAAATTGTAAAGATGAAGTAGAGAGCATAGAGTCAGATAATGGCTGGATAAACTTGATTAGAAAGACTAGAATGAATATCAGACCAGAGAGGAAGTTACCATTCATGGAATGAAGGTGTATGGCTATTCAAAATTAGTGATCCTAGTAATCAAACGGAGATTTGATTTTGTATGAGTATTCATGACAAAGGTGATAGATTTTCCTTTAAGTTAATTGAAAATTTGACTGCTTTTCCTCATGTAATTCTCTCCCTCAGTTTGCATTTAACAGCTGCTTATTGAAGGTAGGAATATCTGCATCACTGCTGTCAGTTAAGGGCAAATTCCTTCTTACTTAATTTAATTAAATAGTTAAGTAAATAGTGTCTTGCAGTTTTACTAAATCTTCTTCCATAAGCTTATTGCCACAAGCATTAAGTAATCTCCATTAAAACCAGTCTGAACTACTTACTTCCTTGGCATGGCAGCTTGAATCCAACTGGGCACTCTAGAACCCCAACTCACTGTGACTATCTGACTGTTTGAGTAAGATTCCTAGTCATATAAACAAATACACTGCGTACTGATGTGAAATTAAAAAAAAAAAAAAACACATAAAAACTGATGAACAGTCATTAGTCCACAGGTTTTCATCTACTCTGTAATGCCCAGTTGTCCACCATTACTAACCCAAAGTAAATGGGTTCATACTGCCCTGTTTTGGAACAAGGTTGGGGCTGGTCAGACAATTCTTTCCCTTTTTTTTCCATTCTTGCAGTTGTTTTAACTTAATTTTTCTCTGGGAAAAAAAAGGCTGGTATTGCTAAAGAGGGGAGGGCCTAGGTAAGTATTTGCCTCTGGCTGTGAGGTCCTTGGGGGATTTTCTGTGTCTAAGAACCCTGTGTGAATTTTATGACTCAGACTTTGCTCACAAAACAGTCATTGTACCTGGGAGAATAGTGAAGAAACAGACATTCACACTAAAAGGAAAACCCTAGGGATTCTGATTTCATCTCTCCCCTAAGCACATAACCTGCATATCAGACAGTGCTTTGAAACAGCACACATGGATTTTGCTTCTCTGGTATGTCCCTGTTTTCCCAGAACATTAGGCTGAAATCTGCCTTTGACATTTCCTGGGGTTGCATCTCAACTGATGACAGATTCTTTGACTCTTTATGCAGCACATTTTGGAGTCCTTGTAAAGCTAGATCAGAAATACCCATGTGGTGACACATTTAAACTATCGTATTGGAGACAAATTTGCAGGCAGCATTTGCCACAGTTTGTTGCAGAAGCTTGAACAAGAAACCTATTTTCACACACAGTGTGCAACAAAACCCATTGTGATCTTTCCAGGTTAGAAGGGCTGCCTCATAAACAGTCTCAAAACATATATGTGTACCTAGAGGCCCCCAAACATGGCCTAGTATGAGTGTCTGTTTGGATCTTGAAACACAGATTTGTAAATTTATTGATTCTCAACATATATTAATGTATTAAAATCTTGAAGGCGAACACTGGACTTTGTCTTGAGTAGGCTGATTCTTTCTTCTATAATGAAGCCTATGTAAATAGATTTTCTAATGGATACTTGCAAGCAAACTGCCGCAGATTCAGTTGTAGGAATCTAATTGTTTTGTTTATCATTGCCTTTGTATATGATGCACTACAGTTTGAAAAGATAGATGCCATGTGCATTTTTGAAACCTTATTAAGTAAATTATAACACTTAAATAAATAGGCCTTTTTAAAATGCACAGTGCTGTTTCAAAGACAAAGCAATAGGTACGCTGGGAATTGAATGGGAAGTAGAATCTTGTAATTCCATTCATAGTATATTTGATTTTGGTATTAGAGATGTGGCAAGCTGCCATTGGCAATGACATTATAAAGTATTTGGAGAGCTTGTTCTTAATATTTAAAGTCAAATTAATATATTGATTTATAAATAAGACAGTAAATACTGAGACATAAGCATCTATGCCAACTAGATCTCATGAAACAGGATACAGAAAAGATTGGTGGAATATGAAATAAATTATAAAAGGAAAATAGATAATATTTGAGATTTTTCATGTGCTGCCAGGAAACAAAACAATTGTCATTTCATGTAATGAATAACTCTCCCTATTTTTCTCCAGCATAGCATTTTATCAATTCCATGTTTAGTTCTTTATTCAACATTCAATTAAGTAATATCTGTTGAGTTCCATACTTGAGACACAATACAAGACCATGGTCTTACAAATAGGTAAAACAAAGACACTTGCAACTGTGGAACTTAAGTTCTACTTGGTCAAGAATACTAAACCAGAAATATTATAGGTCAATTTTATAGTATAGAAGTTCAGGAGATGATAATTGCTGTGGTAAAAAAAAATAGAGAAAAATGAGATAAGGTAGAGGGTGAGGGAGGAATCTGATGGTTGCAATATTAAATAAAATGACCAAGCTTCTCTGAAAAGTCTTAAAAGAGGAAAGAACAAACATACATTCCTTCAATTCTTTTTGGATATATACCTTGCAGTGTTATTGCAGGCTCATATGGTAGCTCTACACTTACCTTTCTAAGGAACTGCCAAACTGTCTTCCATAGATGCCTCACTGTTATACATTGATATCAGCAATGCGTGAGTCTTCCTATTTCTCCATTCTCTCCGACACCTGTTATTTTTTGCTTTTGTTTTATAGCAACCATTCTAATTGGTGTGAAATGGTATCTCACTGTGATTTTGATTTGCATTTCCCTGATGGCTAATGATGTTGAGCATTTTTCCTGTGCTTTCTGGACATTTGTCTATCTTCTTTGGAGAGATGTAAATTCAAATATTTTGCCAATTGTGTAATTGGATTGTCTCTTTGTCATTAAGTTGAAGAATTTCTTTATGCGTTCTGTATGTTAAACTCTGTCAGAAATTTGATTTCCAATATTTTCCCCCATTGTGTAGGTTCTTATTTTACTTTCATGATGAATTTCTTTGATGAACAAAAGTTTTTAATTTTGATGAGGTCCCATTTATCTATTTTTCTTTTGTTTCTTGTTCTTTGGCTGTGAAATCTGAGAAACAATTGCTTAACACAAGGTCCTGAAGACAGCTCCCTATTTTATCTTCTAGGAGCATGATATTTCTGGTCCTTATATTTATTTAGGTCTTTAATCAATTTTGAGTTGATTTTTGTATAAGGCATGAAGTAGGGGTTCCCCTCCTTTTTACTTTTTGTTTTTTGTTTTTGTTTTTGTTTTTTTTTTGCAAATGGAGATCCACTTTTCCAGCACTATTTTTTGAAGAGACTTTTCTTTCTTGATTGAGTAATCTTTGCCATCTTGTCAAATATCAATTGACTATAATTCTGAGGGTTGATTTCTCAGTTCTCAGTTCTATTCTATTTGTCTATATGTCTGTTCTCTTGTCAATACCATGCTGTTTGATTACTGTGGCTTTGTGACAAGGTTTGAGATTGGGAAGTATGAGTCTTCCAACTTCATCCTCTTTTTTTTCAAGCTGGCTTTACACTTCCATATGAATTTGATGATTGATTTTTCCATTTCTGCAAAGAAGGTTGTTGGAATTTTTATTGGGATTGCATTTAATTTATTAATCATTTTAGGTAGGATTGACATCTCAAAAATGACATTTAGTCTTTCAATCCATGAAAATGGAATTTCCTTCCATTTATTTAGGTCTTTTAAAATTTCTTTTAGCAATGTTTTGAAGTTTTCTATGCAAAATCCTTTACATCTTTGTTTAGATTAATTCCTAGATCACTGATTCTTTTCATTTCTATTCTGAATGGAATTGTTTCTTTATTTCTTCTTCTGATTGTTCACTACTTGTTTTTCTTCACAAATGCCAGAAGCTGGAAGCAACCCAAGTATCCATCAGCTGATTAATGGATAAATAAAGTGTGGTGTATACCCACAATGGAATTTCATTCAGCCATTAAAAGGAATGAAGTCCTGAAATATGTAACAACATGTATAAACATCATATTGAGGGAAATAAGCCAGACACAAAAGGAAAAATATTTTATGATCTCAGTGATGTGAAATAATAAGAATAAGCAAACTCACAGAGTTAGAATCTAGGATATAGGTTACTAGGGGATGATGTGGGGCTAGAGAATGGGAAGTTAAGGCTTAAAATGTACACAGTTCCTATTTGGAGTGATGGAAATGCTTTGGAAATGGAAGGTGGTGATGATAGTACATGATTATAAATGCAATTAGCAATGCAGAAATACATATTTGAATGTGATTAAAAAGCAGAATGTTAGATTGAATATATGATAACCAAATAACATTTTATTAAAAATCCATGGAACTAAACAACACAATGCACCCTAAGTAAACCATGGATGATAGTCAACAGTATAATTATAAAGATGTTCTCCCAACAATTGTAACAAATGTTCCTCACCAATGTAGCGTATTAACAATAGGATGGTATATGGTAATCTTGTATTTATGCATAATTGTTCTGCAAATACACAAACACACAACAAGGGAAATAAACTATGTATTTATATGGAGATGATTTTTTCAGGTAGTGGAAAATCTGTACATAGGTTCAAAGACTTCTAGGGACATGCCTGATGTGTTTGAGGGACAGATTTAATTGCATTAAAAAAAAACTGTTGTTCACTTTTTTGACAGTCCTCCTAGGGTCTAAATTACTTCATTGCAGAGAATGCATCTGTCCGGCGCTGTTCCGTCTGGCTTCCGATTATCCCCGCCGCCGAGGGAGGGAAGGAAAAGGAAACAGGCACGGACACAATACTCACAGTCGATTCGAGTGCTAATCTTTACTGGGGTTAAGCTTTCATTTTCGAATACAGTTTCCACACAGGGAGAAACCCCGTGGGGGACAACCTCCTTGCGGCCGTCAGGCACGGCTCTCTGCGGGTTGTCTCCCCCACTCTACCCGGGTAACTTCTTATATACACAGATCATACCCAATGAACAGCTACTACGTGTGCAGGGGTGATTGGGGGAATGGGTGAAGCGGATACATGTGTCATAGGCGGAAGCAGGATGCGGGCGCCATCTTGGCTCACTCGATGGGTGGGGGGAACTCTAGAGCAGGCTGCAACATGTCCACTAGGCCAAACCCGGAAAGCGGCTCTCTACATCTCCCCCTTTTTGTTTTTATAACAGGCATGGTCCGTAGACCGTATTCTTGCACCCAGTGTCTCCATTGATGATAGTGCTCCCGTGGGCCTGAGTGGCTCACAACATGTTTTGGTGCTTTGGGGAGTCTGGACTAGATTCGCGTCATCACACGACGGAACCTCTGGCACCGACCAGAATGCTCACCTCATATAGAGACCGGAGAGTCCGTGAACTGGAAACCACGTGACTTCTCCCTGCAGTGCTTAGCCTCGCAACTGGGTCAAGTGGGGATATTGAGAGCGACAGCCAGGGCAACGAAAACGCTGCGGAGGCCTCGGTGCAATGGCTAGAGCCAAGTCCAGTCTGGCCAGGACTGCGACCGCAGCTCCACCGTCGAGGCGGCTAGGCGCGCAAAATTAACAGCCTCTGGTGTCTTGCTAAACATGGGTAGTGGCCAGGGAGTTTGCAACAAACCTTGCTGACAAGAGCCTTGCCCCAGGTGACTCAGACGGGCCATCCATCGGGGAGGGATACACACCGGCATCTGACTTGGAAGACATAGCTAACATGGTAGAGACACGCAGCTGCTGTTGAGATTGAAACAATCGTTCCAACAGACTTTTGACCACTACTAGCCCCACCAATAACCCGAAAAATAGAAGAACCCAGGTGGTCAAGTTAGGCCATGAGAACCAGGAGGTGAGTCCATTCCACAAACCCTGGATTACATCCCCGAGACTAGACAGGTCAAACGTAACGGGTTTTAACTGAATGTCCCCTATCTTATCAAGACTCGTTTCTATCTGCTGGGAGAGATTACGGAATGTCGGGAGATAAGTATTTTGCAGCCAGGCTTTAACGCTGGCAGAGGTTTTGGTCACATTGGCTCTGACCTGGGTGACACAGAGTTTAAAGACAATCCAGCGAGTGTCACATATTTCCTGGACCACTTTCCAGAGTCCGTCTATTTCAAGTCCCAGTTCATCTATTTCAGACTGGAGCTGTAATATCGCTTGGGAGTTTAAGTCAATTTGTTGACTCTGGGCCCGCAGTGCGTCTCGAGTAGCATTGGCTAAGTTGTTGACAGCTTCCATCGTCAGGGCGATCTGGTCCGAGGTCCAGGCGTGGAGGACCGCGTCTCCAACTGCAGGGATGAACAAAGAGGCAGCAAGGCCCCCCGCGCGCAGCAGCCAATTTTTTACATTCCTTTTAGTCCTGGAAGGCACTACAGGGTTAGAGAATTGAAAGTTTTTTGTAGAGATAGCTTGAGTGACTGGGCCAACCCAATCAGACGTATTAACGGGGACCCAGACATAGCTGGGGCGGTAAACCAGAATGGCGAAGACAGGATACCCGCTCCAGCATCCTGATAAAGTACAAGGGGTGGCAGAACAATTAAAGGTAGGGTTCATGGAGAGTAGAAAGGCAAAAGGAGGTTGTACGCAGGCTTCCCTGTGTAGAGGAAAGGAACAGTTAGTATCAGCGTATGACTCCTTAGGGTTTAAGAGGGAGCACTCGGTTGCATTCTTAGATGCGTCCGTGGAAGTGTTGGCAATGGTGCCATTCAGAAGGTTGAGATACCGCAGATCCACACAGGCCCCTAGGGAATTGCACACCATATGTTGTGCCCAAGTCTGGACCTTGGAGGTGTAGGGGTTAACCAAGGCGTGACGACATTGGGAGAGGGCAGCCCACTGACTTCCCTCTGAGTAATTTGCCAAGGGTGTGGTGGTGTAGGCGTGAGGGTCAGTGGACCAAACCCACCAGTCATCACCTAGGCGACGCGGGCGAGGCGAGGACATACACCGGTGCCATGTAAAGTCCTGCATCGTGGCTACCTGAGAAAGGTCATGCTCACATGGGGGAAAAGGGGGGGAGGGAGCGTCCCAGTCTTCATTACACGAACACACAACGGGTCGGAACCCTGTAAGATTGAGGCATCGCTTCGTCTCGTTTTTCTCCAGGAGGCCTTGACAAGAGAGGGAAGGGTCGGTCGCATTGAGAAACTCAAACAGCACACCTGAAGGCACGTTATCACAACCTGTAAGACAAGTCCGGTTAGACCGAGAGGAGCAGTTTGCAATGGAGAGGTTGGCAAAAGAGAAAATGAGTGTGTCATCGGTAAGCGGGAAGGTCTCATTAAAGGTGAAAATTGACACATTTCGATCAGAAGGCATATGAGTTAGACCGGGCGTAAAGGTGCGTGTATAGAATCGGGGGGACACGGGGGAACCGGCTGAAAAAGGAGCTAGTGTTGGTGGGTGGTGCCAAAGACCCCAGAGGAAAGAATCTTCGCCCTGGATTACTGCGAACACACTGAAAAGGCAAAAGCATACTAGAAGGAAGTTAGCAGTAGAAGGGGCGGGGTTAGGCAGAGCGGCCCCTCCTCCGACCAGCACTCGGGGAATTCCGGGTTTCCTTCCGGGTTTTGTAACGAAGGGCCATGGAGGTTACCCGAGCCGGCCACTGGGGGGAGTCCGCTACAGGGACCAAAGGCGGAAGCATTAAAACTCCTCCCCGGATGTCTCCGCGCGGTCATGGGCGCGGGTGGGGCAGAAGGCTGTGCGGGCTTTTCTAGATCAATCAGTGGGGGCTCGTCAGGCCCTTCGCTCTCACAATGCTCTGACTCTGAGTCGGAACTGTCCGAGCTGGCGTTTGGCTCCGGCGGCCTGCCCTTACACGAGCCGTCCGTGGAGGATGCTGACCGGGAGTCTTGTAATGCATCTCGGGCTTGTTCTAAAACAAGGGTCGGACCGAGGCCCGACATGGCCTCCGCCTCAAGACAGGCGCGGACGGTTTCCCATATGGGGACTAAAATTGGGTCCATGCATAAACCTGTCCTACGCGCTCGATCGATATCATGACCGAGCTTTATCCAACAAGACAAGGTAAGACATCCGGTATGCTTAAACCAGGGAGCAAAGGTGGCAACATCCTCAAGGAATCGCAGGAGGGAGCCTTTTCGCACTAAAATGCCTCTCTGCTTTAACAGTGTCTTCAAGGGAGATAACAAGGGTGAACTTTCAGACTGCCCCATTCCTGCAGTCGGCGCTAGCTTCAAGCGTGTTTGATGACGTCTATCGAGCCCTTCCCCCGGGGCGGCCTGAGAACCCACGGGCCCTAACCCTCACGTAATAAAGAAGCACTCACCCCTTCACGGTGATCAGGCGCGAAGGCCGGCCGGAGTCCGTGCACGGTGCTGGAAAAGGTTCCCCGTACGGGCCACCACTTGTCCGGCGCTGTTCCGTCTGGCTTCCGATTATCCCCGCCGCCGAGGGAGGGAAGGAAAAGGAAACAGGCACGGACACAATACTCACAGTCGATTCGAGTGCTAATCTTTACTGGGGTTAAGCTTTCATTTTCGAATACAGTTTCCACACAGGGAGAAACCCCGTGGGGGACAACCTCCTTGCGGCCGTCAGGCACGGCTCTCCGCGGGTTGTCTCCCCCACTCTACCCGGGTAACTTCTTATATACACAGATCATACCCAATGAACAGCTACTACGTGTGCAGGGGTGATTGGGGGAATGGGTGAAGCGGATACATGTGTCATAGGCGGAAGCAGGATGCGGGCGCCATCTTGGCTCACTCGATGGGCGGGGGGAACTCTAGAGCAGGCTGCAACATGTCCACTAGGCCAAACCCGGAAAGCGGCTCTCTACAGCATCTCATTAATTAAGTACTATACCACAATATACAAGAATAGTGTCTTATGCATAATTTGTACACCATAAATATCTGATAAGCAGATAGCAAAAGGAATTCTTGGTGACTGCCCATGCATAAAAAAAAAAAAGGAATTACTGAAAACCTCATTTTCTTCACCTTACTAAATAAACATTAGGAGGCAATGTAGATTAATGAAATGAACTGGAATTACCACCACATACCAAGTGGATTTTTTGTGCATGTGATTCTAGAGGCTAAATAAGAAATCACATATCAGACAATTGCAAATTAAATCAATTTAATTAAAGGGCTAAGTCTAAACAATGCATTATAACTACATTCCACTGCTAGAATGTATGAATTCTGTGGCTATGATGAAGATAAGATGACCCTTCTACATGATTTACACAATGAGGACTCAAGAACTGAGGAAATACTGTTAGAAGATACATCCAGCCTCAATTAAATAGGGCAACAATTGCTCTTGCACAGTAATACTGAAATATTCCAAAATAATACTGAATGAAAGAGCACAATCATTTTTACTTATAAGCCATATTTTCAATGAGACCATCCCATCTCTCCATGACATCGTATTTACCTACACTAATCAAAATATATTGAAGTGAATTTCACTTGAAATGCACAATATGAATTTTCACACAGTTGTCATATACTACCAACATACCAACAAATTGACGTGATATCACCCAATTGCGCTCAGGAAAGTCATTCTAATTCTTTCCAAAAACATGTGTCCTCATGGGTGTTTCACTGGAATTAAAAAAGAAGATAAAGTTACTTTAGTCAAATAAACTAAGAATAACTGGGCATGAGTTCACTTACTAAAAAATTCCCAATCTTTTATTTTGCTAATTTATTTAATAGATATCCAAAGAAAGGATATGCTTATGAGAGTTATCAAAGTTATGAGAATGAGATACTTATTTTTGTCTATTTTATGTACAGTCATATAAAACTAGTACTATAGCAAGGAACACTGTGAAATAAATATCGATACTAAAGATTACCTTTTGTTTCTGTACCTTGTCTTTACCAGTTTACTTCTTATTAATTATAGTAGACATTGGTTGTTCCATGGTCTCTTGCATCCATCCCTATTGTTCTTGTGGTAGCAGCACTCCAATTTTCTGTCCAGACATTCTCACTCTTTTAGCACAGAACTTCAATTAGGATGATGATTCCACCTCATAAGCAATCACTGGACATAATGATTCAACCTGGGATAATTGTACCTTCTGGTGATCTTGAATCTTGAGTGGAAAGACAGAAATTTAAGAACTGATTCATTCCAATGTCAGTTCCCCTGACAATATTATTGACTGTGTGGTAGACAAAATAGTCCTTCCTACAAAAATTCTCTGTATCCTAATCCCTGGAACCTATATATCTTCTAAGGTAACATAGAAAAGGGGATTATGGCAACAGATGGCATTGAGATTGCGAGTCAGCTGACATTGAGATATGGAGATTATACTGGATTTTCCAGGTGAGCCCAAATAATTGCAAGGATCCTTAAAAGTGGACATAGGAGGCAGAAGAGGGAGATGAGAGCATTGGCAGCCTAAGAAGGACTTTTCTCAACATTTTCTTCTTTCATAAATGAAGGGAGGAGCCATGAAACAGGGCATCTGAATGTTCTCTAGAAGCTGGAAAAGACAAGGAAAAAAACTCCCTTCGAGTCTTCAGAAAGGAGCATAGCCTGGCTGACACCTTGATTTTAGCCTATGAGACCCATTTCAAATTTTGGAAATACAGAGCTCTAAGATAATAAATTTACATTGCTTTAAGCCATTAAATTTGTGGTAATTTGTTACACTAGCCATAGAAAATTAATACAAGCTTTCTATCTTGATCCCTGAATTGTCATCCATTTCCAAACTGTTCTTTAGCTTGCCCTTCTGTTGTATAATTCCTGATAAATCATTCTCATTATGGCCTTGATTAATTTATGCAGAGTCAGTTTCTGAAACCGTGTAAAGAAAACATGCAAATTAAGTTGTTTATTCATGTATCTAATCACATTTTTTCTTATTAGATTATTAATACCTCACAGGAGTAATCATGATATATTCCAAGTGTGAATGGCACACAACAATTTCTTATGAATTCTATACTATTCAACAAAAGTAAGCTGATCATGGTAAACTGGAACCATTTAAAAATAGACGAAAGAAGTAATTAATAGGCTAACATGTCTTATGGGTATTTTCTTAGAAATAAAAATGGAAAATATAAAATTAGTCACAAAGTCTTCATTTTCTTCTTTCTTTCTGAGGTTTTGTTGAGATACATACCTAATCTTAAATAATTCTAATGTAGCAGTGACATGGTTTTTATTTTCACCATTTTCTTAAGCATGGTGCATATCATCATACTTTATTGCTTTTATTTTTACTACAGTATGATCTTCCATTAAACTATGCGATACTTTATATATTGCTAAGAAAATAGAAAACGTCTTTCTTTCCCTTAGAATAAATTCCCATGAATTATATTCCATTGTCCAAAGCAACTAATCTCTTTCTATTTTTATACTTGATGTTTCGCCAAACGTTTGTATTAATACACATTGGTATCGACATTGTATGGCTATAAATAAATTCTGCCGCAACCTTCCAGAATATGGGAACAAGAGTTTTTGTTGGTTTCTGTTTTTATTCTTTACATGAGTAAAAAATATGAGTAACTATATGGGAGTAATTAATATCTTATTCCTCATTTTCTGCTTGATTGTGGTTCTAATGTTGCTGTGAAATCTGCTGTTAGGTAAATTTGTTCCTATCCTCCGTGTGTTCATGTGTGTGTGTTTTCAACATGCTTTAGAAATACTTTCTTTGCCTTAGTATTTGGTAGGTTATGTTTTGTCTAATTGTGGGTTAATTTCATTCATCTTTCTTGGTATTATAATTAAGAAATATTTTATTGATTTGCTTGGATGGGTAAATCTGAAAAGTAGTATTTCTCTACAATGCTGGAAGTTTCTTGGTTAATAGTTTTCAAACACTGTTTCTTCATTATTAAAATTTTTTTGAAACTGATTTAAGTTATTTTAATCCTACATTCTTGACTTTCCTGTCACTTCAGCTCTTATAACATTCTCTACTTGTTTTCTTTCTATGCTGAAATCTGTTATATTTTTAGAGGTATACCTCATTTCATTAATCCTATGTTAATCTCTCCTAATCTACAGCTTATTTATCATTTAACAATTTCAATTATTATATATATGTAATATATGTACACATATAGTTATAAATCTAGAGTAGCTAAAATTTTCCAATCTTTATAAAATGTATTTTTATTTTTAAATTATTAAAATTTGTGTGTTTTTATTCCTTATTCACTTTTGGACCTGCTTATTTGTGTAAAAATATTACTTACTTTATAATAAGTAAGTAATATTTTTACAAATTTAAAGAGAATATATTACTTTATATTCTCTTCTAATAATTTTAACATCATAAGGATTTTTAAATCTGATTCTGTTAATTCTTTTTGTCGGTTGTCAATCATTGTGTCTTATTTCCTTAGGTGATTTATGACTTTTTAATCATCAAGTCATATTCTTCAGAGAACCTATGGAATTTGAGGGGATGTGTATTGACGTTGGGTTACTGTGGTCAAGATTGTCTTTTAGTATCATGCAAATATATGGGGTCACTACAAATCTAGCTTCATGTGAAATAAATGTGTCTGGTTAAGACTTTTTCAACTGATACAGTTTCTTGGTATCTCAGCTGTTGTGACAAATATCACACAATAGGTAGGCAAAACGACAGGGATTTGCCAGCACATGGTTGCAGAGGCTAGAAGGTTTGCTTCCTTCCAGGGTCGGTAACATTCTGGATAGCAAGTAATGCTTAGATTCCTTTGCTTTCCTATCACATTGCAATGCCCCCTCCTTTCTCTTCCAGATTCCACTGACTTCTACTTACTTCTCCACTTGGCTCTCTCATTATAAAGCTTCTAGTGATAGGATTAAGATCCAGTTGTATTCAGTTGGACCACACCTCAACTAAAAAATCTTCAAAAAAGTTATATATACAAAGATATGTTTCCATGGAAATGTAATAAAATTGAGAATGTTTTTTTTTCTAGGATACATCATTCAACCTATCATGCACAGATTGTTTGGATTTTGACCTCAAACCTACATCATAGCTGCATTGATAAAAAACAGGGAGAAGAGACTTTAAAAGACTATCTTGTGAAGGTTACTAATCCAATTTACATATATCGATAAATATATATGTTTTTTTCAAATTCCCTAATGCCTTTGCTTATTATTATTGTTGTTGTTATTTTATTTTTATTATTATTATAATTTTAAATGACAATGCATTTCTTCTTTCCCAAACTTAATGATTTAAAAGGGAGAATTTACTGTGACAATTGATATTCCTAGAAAAGTGTAAAAGATAATATCACATAACATATTACTAAGTAAATGGATATACTATAGGCCATCACTCCAGTCCTACAAGGGTCTATATTTATTATCAATAACAAATTTCGACTGGAGAGATGTTGGTTATAGGTATTAAGTTATAGGTTATAGGTATTCCTATAATGTAAGAAAGCAGAACTCAGCTATTGTCAAATTTTCTTCTTTGGCTTTTTGATATTGCAGACATAATATGATTAGCTCCTCCAAATTTTAAAGAGAAGTTAGAATTTCAGGTTTTGAAATATTGACAGCACATACAAAAATGAATAAATAAAGAGTCAGGCTAGGAAAAATGACAGAATAAGGACTTCTGAATATCTAACCCTCTCTAAAAGCAGTGATCAAACCCGTAAAATTTTCAAAATTGACTTTTTTTGTGGACTCAAAGATTTGTGGTGTTTTATTTAGTCCCAAACTCATAACACGCTCTTCAGCCCAGGAGCAGCCTTGGAATATAAATGTCTAGATCCTTGGTATCAAAGGAGGTCAAGAGGAGCTAGAGCTCTTTCAAAGGCTGATTCTAAAAATATTTGACATTATTTTACCTGATTTATGGTTTAATGGAAGAACCTATTTGAAAGGTTTGTTTTTCCTAAACCTGACTTGAACTTACCCAGGATTAAATTTTCTCTGGGGTGCATGTTTTAAAAACATTTACAAGCAAGTGTTTTAACATTAAAGTTCCAATGAGTGAAGAACAGCAACTGTGCCAATTAATAGTTTAATCAAAATCCAAAAGGAAATGCTTAGGAATAAGATGTCTGTATGGTCTTTGAAAAGCTCCAACCTATTCATGGGAATGTGGAATGCCATGCACATATGTAGGACCATGCGGATGCTTAGAAAATAATTGAGAAAATCCTAAACTCTCACTTCTGATCTTGAAGTTCTGTACAAGACATAAGTTAGGGCTACGTCAGAGTGACACATTGACTGCATGTTGAAAGCATGCTCCAACACCCACAGAGCACCTTGGCAAAGATGGAGATATTTATTTGTTTCAAGTGTTTAAGGAAATCCTTGTTCAACCATTAAGTGTCTACTAAGATAAGGTAGTAGAGATTTCAACAGCCACAAATTTTACAGAACTAGTTCAGAGAAGTCACCAAACAGACAAAGAGAAACTACCACATAAAGCAACAAAAACAGCAAACTTTGAGAAGGGAGTAATCTTACTTCTGAAATTAATAGTTTATATTATTTAAAATATTCAGTTTACAACAAAATTTATGAGACATGAAAGCAAATCAGAAAATATGGACTACACACTTGAAAAGTTTCTTTTTTTAGAAACTGTCCCATGTTGGAAATACTACACAAAAATTTAATAAGCTATTATAGATACATTAAAAGAGTGAAAGGAAACTATGACTAACTAACTATGGAAAGAGTTATATATATATATTTTTTTTGATTAAGAGATATAAATTATCAAAAAGAACTATGTAGAAATTCTGGAGTATAAAGGCATAAAATTTGAAATGAAAAAATCGCTAGAAGAACAAAAGCAGATTTGAACTTGCAGAAGAAAGATTCAGTGAAATGAAAACATGTCAGTTCAGATTTTGCAGTCTGAGGAAGAGAAATGAAAAAAATGAAGGAAAATAAATTGAATTGAGACCTGTGGAAAACATCAGAGTCATAGCACATGCATAATTGGAGACCCAGAGAACGTGGCAAAGAAAAAAAGGGACATAAAGAATATTGGAAGAAATAATGGCCCCAAACTTCACAAACTTATTTAAAGACATTAATTGACAATTCCAATGTACTCCACGAATTCCCCAAAACAGATTCACACCTAAACATATAAGCCAGCAACTAAGACAGACAGAATCTTGAACTCAGCCCAAGTGAACCAAGATATCACATACAAGTGATCCTCAACAAGATTAACAGTTCATTTACCATCAAAAATCATAGAGGTCAAAAAGCAATGGGATATTCTTGCCTCCTTCATGCCAGATTCGATTTCTGGAGCCTGTCCACGCCAAAAAAAAAAGCAATGGGATAATAAGTAATAAACTATCCTCTAGAAATGAAGGAGAGGGGGCGGGCCACAGGGACCCAGTAGAGTTCTTGCCTGCCATGCCAGAGACCTGGGTTCGATACCCGGTGCCTGCCCTTGCAAAAAAAAAAAAAAAAAAAAAAAGGTGAATGGAGAGGGCAGTGCAGCGGTGGCTCAGTGGCAGAATTCTCGCCTACCGTGCTGGAGATGATTCCCAGAGCCTGCCCAAGCAAAAAAAAAAAAAAAAGAAGAAGAATAAGAAAAAACATTCCTACATAAACCAAAGCTGAGAACTGCTGAAAGACAAGCCTTAAAAGCAATATTAAAAGGACTCTTCCAGGAGTAGACCCTAACACGTATCCACATGAATAAATAAAGAGTAGTGGTAAAGACAAATACATAAATGGAAATAAAAGAGAGTAAAAATTCAATGTCTGTAAGCATTTTTTTCTTTTGTATAATTTAAAAGAAAACTGTATAAAACAATATTAAAAATCAATGTTAATTGGCACATAATGTATAAATATGAAATCATTTGACATTAACACCAAAAGGAATGGGGAAGAACAATGCTACATAGGAAGAAAGCTTTTATTATTTTTTTTTCTCCATGGGCAGGCACTGGGAATCGAACCCGGGTCTCCGGCATGGCAGGCAAGAACTCTGTCTGCTGAGCCACTATGGCCCGCCCCCAAAGCTTTTTTATGCTATTGAAATTAACTTGGTTTTACTCAAAATATACTTTCAAAAATTAAGGTAGTTAATGATAGTCTCCCAAACAACTTTTTTTTTTTTTTAGGAAAAAAGTGGGAAAAATATAGCAAAATAAATAAAAAGAGACATAAAATAGTTGTTGCATATTCAGTGATGTTCCCCACAAAAGGAATGTTCGGGTTCCATCCTCTGGTCCTGTGGGTATGAACCATTTGAAAATAGAGCCTTCAAAGATGTTATTGGTTAAGGTCAGCTTAAGCTGAATGAAGGTGGGCTTTAATCCACTATGGCTGAAGCCCTTATAAGCAAAAGAAATTGCACGTAGTAAAGAAGCCGTAGGGAACAGCAGGAAGCTGGATGTCAATGGAACCAGAAAGTGAAAGGAGAAGATGCTGCCATGTGTGTTGGCTTTTGACAGAATACCCGAGAACCAAGGATCCCTGGCAACCAGCCCTGGAATGCCCCAGTCTTCCAGAAGAAATCATTGCCTTGCTGACACCTTAATTTTGGATTTCTCCTATCTTCAAAACCATGACCCAATACATTGTCATTGTTTAAACCAATCCATTTAATGACTTTTGTTTTAGTAGCTGGAAAACTAATACAATGGTTCACTAAAAAATGCAAAATAATCCAGTAATGGTGGATGAAGTTCTTTAGACTTAGAGCTCCTCTAGAAAAGTTATGACATTTATAAACGTGCCTATATACACAGTAGAATCTGTGTGTTTATGTATGCATGCATGTATGTGTGCACATCAAAAAGACAGAACCATACAGACAGAGATTGAGAAACTGAGAGACGGAGAGAAAGGGTCCTTGAATGTAGAGAAATTATATTTTCCATTTTACTTGCTATAATTGCTAGAATGTGGGCAGATGCATGTGTAAACTAATCACTCTGTCTTCTGAGCCACTGTGGCCCACCCCCAAAGTGGCTCAGCAGATGGGTTTAAGCAGTGCAGTTCTATCAAGAAGGGTACATTGAATATGTAAAGTGCTTCTTAAATAACCATCATTTAATGTTACCCTTCAACAAATCTGGGTCCTTGATTTTATTCTTATCCTCATTACACAGATTAAGAATCAGTCTCTTAGAATCAGTCTCTTATTATGTCATCTTCAATCTTATGTTCTACACTGAGTCATATATATGTGATGCTATTTAACAAGCATTTATTTACTTGGCTATATATTCCTTACTTTGTTTCCTGAATTCTTTTTTTTTAGATGAATTACTACTCATTTTCAAAATATCTAACATGAGTTTTTTTTTCATATTTCCATATACTAATTCGATCTCACATCTAGCTTTGATGGCACAAGTTCACAGTTTTATAGAAGCATATCTAATATATTTTATTGCAGTTACACAGCCACATATCTTTTTATCCTATAAATTTCTTGAAAGTAGGGACACTGATACTGAATTTTGCTTTTTTCCTTCTTTATTTTCCACTTTTATCTTTTCTTTCTTCCATGTCAACATTTGTGGTATATTCATTATATGTCATCAGTGTATAATAATGCTTCGCTCAATATAAGAACCTATAAAATACATATTTAATATTTTTAAAATAGAGAATATTTTAAAATGGTATATTTGTTGCCCAAAGTCAAAAGACTCTGATGTGTAATTGAGGTTGACTCAAATCTTATAAAAATATAGTACTTATTAAAATTCAATGAGTTTTCTAATGTTCATTTAGAAACTGAGTAAGGTTGAACACTACTTGAAATCATGACATAATATTGGATATTAATTTTAACAAAAATGCTTGGCATAAAGCTGGATGTGTATATGCCTATATATGTGTGTGCATATATATAAATACATATAATGGGGCTTGTTTCTTATTTATATAGATTTATATAATTTTTTTTTGTTTTATGTGAGTGAGGTAAGTTGACAGACCTCAGAATTATAACTAGGATAAATAATGAATTTTCTCTTCCTACATCATCCGATTAATATGCACCACAGTCCTGAGAAATAAGAGCAGGATCCTTTTGATCCCTTTGATATTTATCCTACCCTTTCTAGTCCAGAGTACACTATTAGCAGAGAGAAACAGGTGCTGGTTGATTTCTAGGCCTTTCCCTTATCTGTCTCAGTATAAGTGATAGTACTTCTTATTGTTGATTCTGAGAAAACTCAACTTCAAAACTACATTTGTATGTCTAGTACTCATTTCCAACAAATGTTACTAAATGGCTGTTGTTTGGCTGAAGTTGCATAGCGCTTTGCTTGAAAGTAACCTATTTGTGCTCTTATATTCAATAAATTCTAGGAAAGCAAAGGAATTTCTGAGGCTGATTAAGAATGGGGATTCAAATGATAGATACTCGTTTACTTCCAGAACATCTCTATTAGTTTTCTATTGTTGCTGTAACAAATTATTGCAAACTTATTAGTTTAAAACAATAGAAGTTTATTATCTTTCTATGATGTCAGAGGTTTGAAATCAAGCAGTGGGAGAGCTTCTTTCCTTTTGGAGGCTCTAAACAGGAATCTATTACCTTGATTTTTCCAGCCTCTGGGAGGCATCTGCATTGCCTAGTTCCTGGCCTCTTTGCTTATCCATCTTCAAAGCTACAATGTACCATCTTTAAACCTCTTCCTCTGTCTCTAAACCTCCTTCCTCTTATATCAGCCTTTGTGAATCCATTTTACCCACTGGGATATCGCATTACAATCTCCCCATATCAAGATCCTCAATTAATCATATCTGTGAAGATCCTTTTGCCATATACCATAACATATTTACAGATCCTATGAATTAGGACATGGTGAAGGGTATTGTTCAGTCTAACACACAAGTCATTTACATCCTCTTACTTTCCTTATGAGGTGAGACCAGTTTTTATCAAGAGATCTGAACTCACAACTTCCTTGTTTTGACATGAAAGAGAAATGCTGCTCTTTCTCCAGGGAACTGAAGAAAGGTAGGATTCAGTTTGGTCTAATTTGGGCTACTTTGCTTCTCTAATAAAGGGATACCACTCTCCAAACAAAGAAGATATTTTACTAACCCAAACAAATATATGCCACTCTTTAAATAAGTAAGACAACATATCTGATTTTTCAGAGAATACATCATTCCAAAGCAAGTGGAATACAGTGTGTGAAGGAGATATTTCTAGGAATAAATCTAATATAAATCAGACTTCAATTATGCTATACAAAAACTGATGATTAAATGCTTACTTGAGGAACTAAAGAAGAATAGTAAACTAGCCCCAAGGCAAATAGAAGGAAAGAAATAACAGAGAGTTGATGAGAAATGAAAGAAATGGAGAACATGAAAACACTAGAGAGAATCAACAAAACCAGAAGTTGACTCTTTGATAAAATCAATAAAATAGATGGACTCTTAGCTAGGTTGACAAGGAAAAAAAAATAGGATAATAGAATGCAAATAAATAAAATCAGGATTGCCAGGAGGGACACAACTACTGATCCCACCGAAATAAAAACAATAATGAAAAGATACTATGAAGAACTGCATGCTAATAAACTAGACCACATGGATGAAATTGGCAAGACCTAGAAAAGCATGAAAACCAATATTTCTTCAAGAAGGAACAGAAGACCTCAAAGTAATAAAAAAGTAAATCTCCCAAGAAAGTAAAACCCACAACCAGATAGCTCCCCATGTGAATTGAATCAAGAATTCAAGAAAGAATTAGTAGCAATCCTGCTCAAACTCTTCCATAAAAGTGAACAGGAGGAAAAACTACCTAATTCATTCTATGAATCCAACATCCTCCTAACAAAAAAGCCAGACAAAGATACTACAAGAAAAGAAAATTGCAGACCAATCTCATTGATGAATATAAATGAAAAAAAATCCTCAAACAAAATACTTGCAAATCAAATCCTGTATCACATTAAAAGCATTATATACTATGATCAAGTGGGTTTTATTCCAGGCATGAATCTACACAAGAAAATCAATTAATGCAAGACACGACACCAATAAATCAAAGGGTAGAAAACACATGATCATCTTAACTGATGCAGAAAAGACATATGACAAAATTTAGCATCTTTTTTTGATGTAAACACTTCAAAGGATAAGACTAGAAGGAAACTTTTACAAAATTATAGGAATATATGGAAAGCCCACATCATACTCAATGGGAAAAAACTAAAAGCTTTCCGTATAAAACCAGTAACAAGAAAAGGATACCCATTGTCACCAGTGTTATTCAACACTGTCCTAGAAGTTGCAGTTAGAGTAATTAGACAAGAAAAAGAAATGAAAGTCATTCAAACTGGAAAGGAAGAAGCAAAATGTTTACTATTTACAGTTGACATGATGCTATATGTACAGAATATTGGAAAATCTAGGAGATTTCAATATATCACTTTCTTCTATATATAGAACAATCAAACAGAGGGTAAGCAAAGAAATAAAGAACTTAAACAATTTGATAACTGAATTAGACTTAGCAGACATTTATAGGTCATCACACCCCAAAGCACCAGGATATACATTCTTCTCTAGTGCTCATGGAGAACTCTCCAGGATAGATCACATCCTGGGACACAGAACAGGTTTTTATCAATTTAAAAACGTTGAAATTATCCAAAGCGGTTTCTCTGATCACAATGGAATGAAGCTGGAAATCAATAACCACCAAAGAGCAAGAACTTTCAAAAATACATGGAGATTAAATAACACACTCTTAACTAATCATTAGGTCAAAGAAAAATTGCTGGAAAAATCAGTAGATATCTGGAGATGAATGAAAATGAAAATACAACATATCAGAACTAATTGGATGCAGCAAAGGCTGTTCTGAGAGGGAAATTTATTGCCCTAAATGACTATATAATAAAAAAGAAGAAAGAGCAAAAATTGAGGACCTAATTGCTCACCTGGAGGATCTTGAGAAAGAACTGAAAACTAACCCTAAAGCAAGTAGAAGAAAAGAAATAACAGATGTTAAAGCAGAATTAAATGAATGGGAGAACAAAAGAAAAATAGAAACCAAAATTGGTTCTTTGAGAAAATCAATAAAATTGATGGACCACTAGCTAGGCTGACAAAGAAAAAAGAGAGAGAATGCAAATAAACAAAATCAGAAATGAGAATGTTGTCTTTATCACAGACCCTGAAGAAATAGTAATAAAAAATATATAAGAGGATACCATGAACAAATACATGCCAACAAACTAGACAACTTAGATGAAATGGACAAATTCCTGGAAACACAAACAAGCTACACTGAGTCAAGAGAAACAGAAGATCTCAACAAACCAATCACAAGTAAAGGGATTCAAGCAGCCATAAAAATCTTCCTGCAAAGAAAAGTCCAAGACCAGATGACTTCATAGGGAGATTTTATCAAACATTCCAAAAAAGAACTAACACTAATGCAGTTAAAGATTTTACAAAAAAAAGAGGAAAAAGGAACACTACCTAACTCATTTTATGAAGCTGACATAATTTTAGTACCAAAACAAGGTAAAGATGCTACAAAGAAGGAAAACTACAGGCCAATCTCCCTAATGAACATAGATGCAAAAATTCTCAGCAAATACTAGCAAATTGAATCCAACAGCAACACATTAAAAGAATTATACATCACAACTGTTCTAGTTTGCAAGCTGCCAGAATGCAATACACTAGAAACAGAATGGCGTTTAAAAAAAGGAATTTATTAAGCTGCAAGTTTGTAGTTCTAAGCCATGAAAATGTCCAAATTAAAGCAAAATGTCCAATGTAAGGCATCCAGGGAAAGATACCTGGGTTCAAGGATGCTGATATTGTTTAGGGTTTCTCTCTCAACCGAAAAGGCACATGGTGAACATGGCGACTTCCGTTAAATTTCTCTCCAGGTTTCCTATTTCATGAAGCTCCCCCAGGGGTATCTTCCTTCTTAATCTCCAAAGGTGTCAAGCTGCAAAAACTCTAAAGCTTTTTCCAAAATGTTTGCCTCTTAAAGGGCTCCAGTAAGCACCCCCAACTTAAATGAGTGAAGACATATCACCATGGAAACCATCTAATCAAAATTTACCATCCACAATCAGGTGGGTAACATCTTCATGGATAATCCAAAAGCTGCCACCCAACAATATTGAATGAGGATTAAGGGGCATGGCTTTTCTGGTGTACACCACAAATCCAAACTAGCACAAGGACAAGATGGAATTTATAACAGGAATGTAAGGATGGTTCAACACAAGAAAATCAATTGATTTAATAGAGCATAATACCAAAACCAAACAGAAAAATCACATGATCATCTTGATTGATGCTGAAGAAGCTTTCGGTGATATCCAACACCCTTTTCTGATAAAAACTCTTCAACAGATAGGAATCAAAGGCAACTTCCTCAATATGATAAAGGGCATATATGAAAAACCCATAGTCAGCATCATACTCAATAGAGAGGGACTGAAAACTTCCCCCCTAAAATCATGAACAAGAAAAGAGGAGGTGTCCTCTGTCACCACTATTATTCAATATTGTACTAGAAGTTCTGGCTAGAACAATCAGGCAGGAAAAAGAAATAAAAAGAATTCAAATTGGAAAGGAGAAAGTAAAACTTTATTTGCAGATGACATGATACTATACTTGGAAAATCTTGAAGAATCTACAACAAAGTTACTTGAACTAATGAACAAATTCAGCAGTGTGGCAGGATATAAAATTAATGTGCAATAATCAATAACATTTCTATACACAAACAATGACCTGAGGAGTCAATTGAAAAAATTCCATTCAAAATATCAACTAAAAGAATCAAGTGCCTAGGAATGAATTTAAGTAAGAACATAAATGATTTGTACACAGAAAACTGCATAACATTGCTAAAAGAAATCAAGGAAGTTTTTTTTTAGATTTTTAAAAAATTTTAAAAATGCATATGTGTATAAATATATAAAATTATATATATATAATTATATATAAATAAATATACAAACATATAAATTTTTAAATGTATATATGTATAACATATATACAAAGCAAAGAAAGAGAAAAAAATGATAGTTTTCAAAGCACTCTTCAACAAGTAGTTTCAGGACAGAATCCAGAGTTTGTCATGGGCTACCATACCATCATCTCAGATTTTTTATTCTCGCTGCTCCAGAACATTGGAGGCTAGAAGGAATAAATTTTTTTCATCATAATTGACTTTTTTTCTGTGAAAAATAACATACACAAAATAAGCAATAAATTTCAAAGCACAGAACAATGATTAGTTGTAGAACAGATTTCAGAGTTTGGTATGGGTTAAAATTTCACAATTTTAAGTTTTTACTTCTAGTTGCTCTAAGATACTGGAGACTAAAATAAATATCAATATAATGACTCAGCAATCATACTCGTTTGTTAAACCTTACCTTTCTGTATAACTCCACCAACACCTTTGATCTTTTTATCCCACTGTTTAGGGGTATTTGTTCTATGCCCATTTTAACTTTTTCATGTTGGAAGGGGCTGTCAGTAGTATGGGATAGGGAGATGGAACTAGCTGATGTTCTGGAGAGGCTGGCCCTTCTAGGTTTTAAGATTTATCTGGTGTAAGGATCCATCTGGAGGTTGTAGGTTTCTGGAAAGTTACCCAAGTGCATGGAATGTTTCTAGAGTCTTATATATTGCCTTAGGTGCTCTTTAGGACTGGCTGGAATGGTTTTGGTTAGGGTTTGGCAGGTTACAATAGGTAGCAGTGTCTAACTAAAACTTGGAGAAGAGTGACCTTCAAAGTAGCCTCTCAACTCTACTTGAACTCTCTCTGCCACTGAATAGTTATGAATATGACTTCTGAATCAATATATTGATATTTCTTTTGGTCTCCAGTGTCTTGAAGTTTCTAGAAGAAAAAATAAAAAATTGTGGAACTGTACTCCATTTCAAACTTTAAAATCTATTGTTTACTTCTTAAAATGTACTTGGAAATTTATTGCTTTTTTAAGGCTTATGACTAGCACCCCCTTTATTCAGTACGTGTGTAAATGAGTAATGAAATAAAAACTTGCATGAAAAGAATAATAATGGATTTGAGATATGGGGGGAAATACCACTATATAAACTGTGGGCAATAGTTAAAAGTACTACTTTTTCATCAGTTTTACAAATGCAACTACTGTTAAAAAACAGAATTACAAAAAGGGCTGTCATCAACTTTAACAAATTTCCCTCTCCAGTGCCTGGTGGTGGGGGCCTTTATAGGAATCTTATTTTATGCATTGATTGTTCTGTAAACCCACAACTTCTCTAATAAAAAAAATTAAAATGCTATACTTCAAACACAACATTATGCAAGTGTATCTTTCCATGTTATAATGGATTATAATTATTTAGAGGTTTGTTTACTAATCCACCTGTGTTGAAATGGTAATGAAATAACATTTGACCAACCATTTGGCCTATCATATGCATTATATAAATATAATCTTTCTAATTAAATACTTCAACATTATGTTATGGTGTGAGTTTTTCAAGTTAAGGGAAAGTTAAGTCACAGAGATGTGAAGTTAACAAACCCAACTTTCAGATTTAATAAGTAATGACATCTGGATTTTAACATTATGGTGTAGTATTCAAAGATTTCTATTAAACTTACTTGTCACATATCCTAAAAGATTATAGAGAGATGCCTTCTAAAATATGTTGGAAGATAGCAACACGTAACATGAATTTTCTTGAAGAACCAGGTTTCATGTAACCTGGGTTATGTTCTCAAATTCTTAGGGCATGCAATTTACTTCTATCAGTGGATCAGAAAGAAGAGAAATGTCTTTCTATTTTCTAGGGTTATTTTGCAGATCAAGTGAAATAATATGAATGAACTCTGTGAGGAACACAAAGCACTATAACTGGTTGTTTTCTTTACTATTACATTCAAGAATGCCGGTGAGACTTCAAAACTGACTGGAGAATAAACTATATGCATTAGACATCCTGTAGAGCAAATCCTTTCTCCAGAGGTGTCATTATCAAGCAGTATTTTTCACACACTGGAAGTAGTATCACCTTTTAAAATATATTATGTCATATTGGTGATTATTATATGACTACACAAAGTCAACTCATGCACTGACTATTTTTGCTCTAAAAAATGCCCTTCTAATCTTTAGAGAAAAGTTTTTTGTTTTGCCTGAAGCTGTCATTAATAATATATGATTATTTAAATGTGTAATTATAGCATGAGAGGTTTTTTTTTCAAGTCTTCTGGATTCCATCTCTTATGTATCTGCACTGATCCCCTCATTAAAGATACAAAATTTGTTTAAATGAAGAAATTCTTATTTTTTCCTGAGTGTGTACTCCTCTACAGAATCTTTATTTTATTACATTCTATTTTTCATTGACTGTATCTCATTAGCTCATATTTCCAATTCCCTTAGACTTCTAAGTCTTTCTTAAACTGTTAGAAATTGAAAAAAACAGTTTCTGGAAGTTAAATCTGAAACAATCATAGCCCTGTGAATAGTGCCATAGTTAAAAGTGATTGGCCTAAAAAGTAATTCAAGGGAGAAGCATAATACACCAGTTCAAGTTCAATAGGGGACAATTTCAAAACCTGTCCTTTTTTTTTTTTTCTGTGAGCAATTCTTAATATACTAGGTTTTCTTCACTGAAATCTCAATTACTTGCATAGACTGAGTTCTTGGTGCTGCCAGATCAATTGTGTGTGGGTCGATCACTGAACAACCATCAATAAAATAATCAAAGTTGAAATATATTCCACTTATGGCTTCTTGTCACCAATACTCTGGGAAGTAGCTGTCATCATTACTCCCTTCAGTTCTGCCACTTGGTAGATTAGCAGTGGACCAGAGGAAGAGTGAGCCTCATCAGACGAAATAGTGGGAGGTGCTTGAGGTTTGCTGAGTAAGGCCAAGGAAATATAATCAGACCTGTACAAATGATACATGCTAAGATTTAAAAATTAGAATATTCACCTCTCTGAAGAATGTCAGAAAAGTGTTCATCTAGTTTTTCAGATTCAAATGATATCTGAATGGTGTAATGATGGTCATCTTCTTCACCCTAATTCTACCTAAGGAACGGAGTTTGATATTAGGATTTGAAATGACCATAACGATTTAGGTAGACAGATCCTGAAGGGACCCCTCCAATGATAAGTCATTTACTGGTATCCACAATTGTTTGATACTTTTTTTTTTAGAGTGTGGGTGAGAAACACCTTTGTTTCTAGTCAACAAAGGCAAAGGTGTTGGAAGGTCACCCCATAATAACCTTTCATTATACAAGACTCTGTCTTAGCATACCATACAGAGGCTCTTTCTCCTGATGGCTCTTATGAAACAGACGCCAATTTTGTGAACTGCCTATGGGGAGGGGCACATGGCAAGGAACTGCAGGTGGCATTAAGGAGTTGGCAGTTAGTGGGAACATGGAGGCCTTAATCTGACAATCTCCTTGATATGACTTCAGCCAACAACCGAAGAGATATTTCCAAGCAGATATTTCCCGTTTTCACCTTCAGATGAACATGATGTCTGACCAAGACCTTGATGGAAGCCTAATAAGACCCTCTGAACAAAATCCATCTAAGTGTTATGTCTGGACTCCTAATCCATGGAATATATGAAATCTAAAAACCATGTGCTGTTTTAAGCTACTAAACTTGGGGTAGTGTTGAACATAACACAAAACAAATACAATAATGAAGGAATGATTTCTAAACATATAGTTTGCAGCAGACATTTCTGATGAAATATTACTGAGGCATTATAACTCAATATTCATGAGTGACATTTATCTTAGTGAAGGTTTTCCTTAAAATAAGTTCTTTATCTAAAGAGAGATGGATTGGAGAGTATTTAAGGACATGAACTCTGAATTCCTGGGATCCAAGCCCAGCCCTTCAACTTTCTAGTTGTATGACTCTGAGAAATACTTGTGAGCTCTTTGAACCACAGTGACTTCATCTGAAAATGGAAAATAATCATATCTACTCCATAGGTTTTCTATGAAGATTGAAGGGGTTGATATCATGCTGTACGCATTCATTAATTTTTAGATATAAAGATAGTAGCTTTCCTAGTATAATTGGACTGTGGAAATGTGTTATTCTTTCCAAGATGATTAAACTTTCAAAGAGAAATAAATCTCTCTACGCCTGATATGACAATTGTCTGGAATGGAAAAGATTGTGGAAAACTGGAACTTTGTAGATCCCCACAATTGAAAGAAAGTTAACTCAATGAAAGAAAAAGGAACACTAAAAGTATTCATAGGTTCATAGCAGATAATTGTAGAAAAGTACAGATGTCAAAGAAAGAGGTTACATTTAACTTCACTTTCAAAAAATGGGAAATCAATACTCTATAGGGAGCAAAATGTATCGATGTGAAAAGATTTGGTTAAAGAAATCTGTAAGAGAATGGATAAGCTACCTAATAAGGATATGTAAACAGGACAAAAATGATTAATAAAGAAACAGTTATACCAATGATAAACTGTGTTTTCTCTTCCAATTTCTGCTGACTTTCAGCTTCTTTCTCTGTGGCTCTCTCCTGTGACCTTCTTACCAGGCTTCCAGTAAGAGGATTAAGACAGATCCTGCATTCACTTGGCCACACGTTAACTAAAAATAGCATCTTCCAAAAAAGGTCCAATTTGTAATGGGTTCATGTATACAGGAATGGATTAAGATTAAGAATGTGTTTTTCTCCTAGCCACCACACCTTATTCAATGGGTTAGCACAGTTAATTTTTTTTGGACTGCTCTAATAGGCATAAACATTGTACTCGGGGTTTTTTTTTTTTTTTCACCCATAGTGAGGCTATGTATTTGCAACTGGTAAAATGACCATGATTTAAGTGATTTATGGAGGTTGGTCTTGTACCACTTGATTTAATTCCCTTCCAGTGGTTACATTCAATAGACAAAATATTTGATAACCGAGGATCCTTTTATATAAAATCATATTTATTTGGGGTATAGAGAAACACTTAGTTTTTACTGCAAAGATTAAAAGTTATAAAATAATTAACTTCAGAAACAGACAAGCTTCCAGTGAAAAATGAAATCTAACTTTAATATATTTGACTCACAGGCAAACACAGATGGTGAGTAAGAATTGAGGTCTCTATCATGGCTTTAAAGAACATTCAGATTAGAAATTGTAAAAGCCTACTTTATATTTTTGTAATAAATCATAAAAATATAACTAACAAATCTCAGTAAACATGACCTTTTCTTTTTCTTTGTCACTCTATTTAGATAGATAAATAGAATATAAATATTGTTCAAGTCTTGAGTCAACTAGCTATTGTTATTTAGTATCCCAATTGTTTTCCCCTCGAAGAACCAATCATTTCCACAAATTTAGATATTCATCAATTAAATACTTCCAAATGTATAAGAGATTGTTTATTTTAAAAAAAATTTATAATGGGATTTTCATTTGAATGTTATATGGGTCTATATGTAAAACACGGTATATATAATTGACTTAATTACCCACTTCAGACTCTGGAAAAAATTTACTGAAATACAGAAGTGATAGGTCAAATTGTGTTTATGTGTGTGTAAACACTTAAAATTTTTCTGATCACATTTCCTTTTCTTATGTTTATACTTAGCCCACCCTAGACTTTTATTGTAATCGATGTTATTGTTCCAAAGTAAAATTTAGGCGATTCTGCTTTTCAAATTCTATGGATAATAGTTTGAATCAAATATTTTATATGTTTCTAAACATGTTTCTAAATTGTGTGGACAAATTCAGTGGGTTATAGCAGACCACATTTAGTCAACATGATGATTTTGCTGGATTGGGATATTGGCAGTTAAAACATTTAAAAACATTTTCAAATAAACTTTTCTCATGACATTATAAGTAACTATAGATAGACATAGACATGGGCAGATAGTTCATGTGATGAACTCTTATTCTTGTGTTCTGTAAATAGACACATAACCAAAGTAATAAAATCTGGGGATTAATATGACTCTAAGTACAATTCCAAAGAGAATTAACAAAACATTTTGAAAAAAAAGATGGTATTACCAGGTGAATAAATGCATATTCTGAGAGGGAAATGTTTGGACTTAGCAAACATTTTTGAGCTTCTATTATACATAAGCATTTCTTTTAAGCCAGCATGCTAGGTGTTTTTAGAAGATTTTACTCCTTGTACATTTGGATTTATAAGTTCATTAAAAGCATTCTCATTAATTTACAAACATTCTGCATAACAGACAGATAAAAAATGTCAGACATTATTCTTTACTTCATGTATTTCAAAATTCCTACCAAGTGCTGACTGCATGTTATTTAGTAAGTGAATAAGAGAAGCATGTTCCCTGCTCTATGGAGCTTTAACTACACTAAAGAATTTATGTATTCATTTAACAAGTATTTTAAAATAATTGAAAGAATCAAAGGAACTATCGATGTGCCTTAAGTGACATGAAAACATTTTCCATATGGAAATCATGGCCAATCCCTATGGTTCAAACTAGAATTCTGTGCAGTTATGGTATTCCATACTTATTTTAAAAAAATTTACCAGTCAAAAGTGACTTTTTTCCTGTGAAAAACTATATATTTCATAATAGTTTATGATATCTATTCAAATTAACACAACTAGAAAATCTACATCTACCTTTTTTGTTCTTAGTGATATTAAAACACATTTTCTGACATTATTCTTGAAGAAAATTATTTTCTTAAATACATCTATGCATATTTAAGCAATGCTTCTCTAGCAGACATCAGGTGTTGAATTGGAGCAAACAGTGAACTTCAGGTAATGGTTCACCTGTTCATACTAAGAAAAGGTAGAAGCTAATGTGCAATCTATATGTTTGGTTGAATTTACCACAAAAGCTTGATTGCAACTAAATTGGGAAAAAATAAAGTGAGAATAAATGTTAAATAGTTCTTGTTAGATTGAGAAATTGATACTAATCCTACTCCATGAATTGATGGGTATTACCACATCAAGAATAGTGATAAAAAATTTAGCTTTGTGTAGATACTAGCAAATAATGCTGGGAATATATGCTAATATAAAATATCATCATTGCATCATTTCAATTTCCTGAGTTTTTAAAGTAAGTTCCCTTGTTAAAGCACCTGTCATTTGTATGGGACACAGATCTATAGTCTGTTCATATGTTCATTCATTTCACAAATATCATTTTATTAGGAGTATTTTTTTAGATTGTTCAGTATGTCCAGACATGGTTAGTGAATAATTTTTCAGCCCAATAGATATTTTTTAGTATCCAAGTGAATTTTAGAAAACTGGTGGAATTCATCAGTAAGGTCACTGAAAAAGGTGTTAAGCATTTTGTTGATACTTTTAAAATTATTACTATTAGTAATAGCATGGTTGCTCTATATGTTTGTCACACTTATTCCTTGTTATCTCATCTAATTGTTTTAAGATGTTTAATAATATTTTTATTCCTATGTATATATGTTTACATATGTTTTATATAATCAGTAGTTTATTGAAATATTCATATTAATGTAAATATACAAGTTCATGTATGTGCAAAAATACTTGCTCTTTATTCACATACTTATATAAATATGTGTATGTGTTTGTGTGTTGATGTATATTGTATAAATGATATAAATCAACACTTGAAAAACTAAAATATTATTTTAAACTGTGATAATTTCATTTGAATTGATTGCAAAGTGTCTTCAATAATTACTAACGAGCAAATCCATAGATGTTGTGGAAATATCAATGTGCTTCTTAGTGACAAATAATGAAGATAAGTAGTTGAGTTTCTGAAAGGTATTTCATAGCTCTCAGAATAATAGAAATAGAGTAAATTAGTTTTGGTTGATTAGATATAAATGACAATATCACATGACAGAAAAAGATACATTGTAATACACATGGTAATACACATATAAAATATTTGTGTTTTGTAATATACACACACACACATACTATATATATATATAGTTGTTTTGAAATCATGGTGAATTTTTCTATATTCCTCTGTCTCCTAGCCTAAATTATCATGTAGTTGAATTGCCAATATAATCGCAGATAAAATAGAGTGAATCTTTCAGGAAATATTTATAAAGTTCAAAGAAAAAAATTCTGAGCTGATTAGGAAGAGAGAAGTAAGAAGATTGAATTGTTTAGAATCACTGACTCCTTGGTTTGATTTATTTATTTCATAACTCAATAATTAGCAAATGCAGTCATAGTAGAGCTTGAGTACAGAAATAGACTGAGAATGCTGACACTATTCCTCCAATTATAGAGTGTCTCTGATATTAAAATACTTGTATAATAGCAGCTATTTTAATTATTAAGTTTCTGTTATTTTTTGCTTCTGATTTTATTGTAATGGATATTTCTAAAGCAGATACTTTGCAGATTACTTAAAAATACTTTTAAGAATGAATTCATTAAAACAAACTTTTGTAAGAAATATTATTTATTTGAGTAAGTACATTGAAATATAAAATGTAAACACTTTATTAAAGGACATGCTTATTTCCACCCACTTCTACAAAACAGATATGCACAATTCAGAACTTTTTCAGAGGAGTAATTGGTTTAATTTATTTTAGTATTTTACTAGAACTTGGAATTAACTACCAGAAACAATTTGAAAAGTCTTGTTGGTGGAAATGTATATTAAAAATGCCACCAGGAAATCACTTGGGGCCATCTAGGAACTCTTCTCTCATCAAAATACCCTTGCCAATTGTTATTTTTTTTGAAGAAGCCCATTAGCGAAAAATCCCTTTATTGAAATCTCAACATGAATAAAGATTTGTTTTCGTTCTTGTTTAGTTCCTCCCCTTTGCAGATGATAGACTTTCCTACAAACTGTATTTTAAAACTGATCACTTGAGGGCAAAATGCTGAATGTACGCAGAGTGCTGTCTCTGTTCGGGCATGTATTGAATTCATTACCTAAAGGTGTACAAGATGTGGTTAGGAAAAAATTGGCCTCATTTCACAGTGTAGATTTAGAATAGGTCTATTTGAGCTAATAAGTAGAGGATATGTAGAAGAATTTTCTTTTTGCAATATTTTGGAAATAAATTAAATGCTAAACTGTCTGTCTTGAATTACAAATAAGTAAGGGGAAGAGAGAAAGCTAACATTTATTGGATCCTACCATGAACCAACAAGAGAAAAACAAGGGGGCAATGTGCATGCCGTATTATTTTTTCCTTGCATGCACACTTTTTTCTTTGATGAATTATCATCGGAGATTTTTGCTCTTTCTTTCAAAATTAATTCATTTAGAGTGCTTTAGAAAAATACAATAAAATATTCTGGGGGTAGGTGCTTTCCCCTGGCCATGCAAGTTCTGTGGCAATCATAGATAAAGGGTTTTTTTTTGTTTAATATGGTGAATTTTCTTTGCTAGTTCTATGGGTGATGATTGTGTCTAAAATCTAGAGGCCATTTTATAATTTTATTCCTAATATTGTGTTCTAGTTTGCTAGCTGCCAGAATGCAACACACCAGAGACAGATTGGCTTTTAATAAAAGGGGATTTATTTTGTTAGTTCTTCAGAGGAAAGGCAGCTAACTTTCAACTGAGGTTCTTTCTTACATGGGAAGGCACAAAGCAATCTCTGCTGGCCTTCTCTCCAGGCCTCTGGGTTCCAGCATTTTTCCCCGGGATGATTCCTTTCTGCATCTCCAAAGGCCTGGGCTGAACTGCGAGTGCTGAGATGAGGTATGCTGAGTTGCTTGGGCTGTGCTACATTGAGCACTCTCATTTAAGCAAGAGCCAATTAAATCAAACATCATTCATTACAGCAGGCACGCCTCCTAGCTGACTGTAGATGTAATGAGCAACAGATGAGGTTCATGTACCATTGGCTCAGGTCTACAGCAACAGAACTAGGCATGCTCACCTGGCCAAGTTGACAACTGAATCTAACTACCACATATTGTTTGTCAAATAAGTTCAAAAATTGTGAAATTTTTAAGAGACATGGGCACTTTCTGGGTTCCCCATTTTTATGTACATAAAGATACTTATATTGTTGTAAAATGAAAGACAAGAATCTTGCAAGCATATTTTCATTATCTGAGATCTCAATATAAATTTGCTGATTAATTTTTCTCAGCATCAGCAGTCCATGCAATTATGCCCATGTAAAGCTCTATATTGAAGAAATCTTATTTAATATATACTTTGACATTTTCAAATACTCTGATCCAAATTAAGACATTCTTTTGTTTGGGAATGATTATAGCAGCTAAAACAGCCCATCCGGTCCATCAGGATGGTTTTAGATTTAAAAGAAGGGATTTGTGTTGCAGTCCTTAGAATGAGGATTTAAGTTGCTCATAAGTTTCAAGAATATTTTCAAGTTAAGGTTTATTTTTCCTGTTTAATGTCAAATAATTTTGGTCCTATCCAGGTGTTTGGCAAAATCTAACATGTTTTTCTAAGAAAACAGTCATTTCTCTATATAAATATCTGTTGTCCACACATGAGCCAATTCTCTCCAGGACAAAATGTGACTGAAAAACCACTGATAACCAAGAAGTCACATCCTTCATATCTGGAGTCTCAAGCATGAAACTAACACTTCATCTGGCAAAAAATAAACAGTTGCACAACAAACATTTGCTCCATGAACAAGGTTGTCTTTGTAGATAAATGAACATGTTTTTATTTTAGCTACTTTTGTAACCTTGTAAGTTTCCCATTTCTTTTTTTATTAGAAAACACTTTATAGCAAATTAAAGCCAGACCTGGTAATCCTTACTCCTCATGCACTTTTTGGATTGTTTCAGTTCTTTTGTTTTTATCTTTAATTATTCTATTTCACATTTTATTTATTTGTCTAGGCACCCCCAAATTATTCTGGGTATAGATATTTAAAATATATTATTAGTATATTCTCTCTGAAGCACTGAAGGTAATAATATGTTGAAAGAAAATAAACCCACTTAGGGAAGATCATTTCTCCATATCTTTGAAATGGACATATTAATCACTCTAAGAATAAATGTCATGAGGAAGGAAAGAGTAGCTTAGAAACTGAGATGAGAGATGTCAGGAAATCATTAGAAAAATCAATATGTTTAAATGATGAAATATCAAAGCATCATATTTCTAAGAAGTGTAGTAATTTCAAATGGAGTACTTTAGTTTTCAAAGGCAGCATTAGCCCACCCTGGTGGGAAAAAAAAAAATGGATCATACAATAAAACTTGGAAATAGAAGGTCTAAAATAAAAGTTAGTGCTTTTCAGAGGGTAAAATTGATGGCGAGCTCCAGGAAAAGAGGAAAATTGTGATGGATTGTAGTGTGCCATTTGAGAATCTTGCTGCTAGCAGTGCATTATAAAATCTGTGTTTTTGTACATATATAGACAAATGTAACGTGTTATATATAGATGCATGTGCTTAGGCAAGAAAACTAGAGGTATCTAACCCTATTGTTTTTATAAGGATAATTATACATATATTCCAAAGTAGCAATTCCAATCCTATGTAAGTATTTGAGAGAAAGTAATATAAATTTCCACAAAAAATGAGTTGTACAATAATGTCTACAATGGCTTATTCCTAATAGGCCCAAAAGAAATAACCCAAATAGCTATTAATACAAAAAATAGATATTAAAATTGTGATATCCTTTTCAGCAGTTTTGACTAGGCATATTTAGGATTTGTGCATTTCACTGTTTGTAAAATACGCCTGAGAAAAAGCAACCAAATATTAAACTCTATTTAATAGTATGAATGTTTAGTAATTTGTGAGGAGATGATGGTTTTTCTGAAACTTTCTTTGAAATGAACTGTGAATATGACAGCTGATATGTGGAGAGAGATAAATATGCTATAAAAAAACATGTCAACTTGTTAATAATCATTGAATCAAAATGATGGATATATGGTTATTCACTGTATACTTGTGAAAATTGCATTTATGTTTAAAAACTTTACTGATAAAATATTGGGAAAAGTAAAAAAAAAATGTACCACAAAAGAAATCGAACTTTTTACCCTTATATCGATGTGTAGATCTGTTTGTGTCGATATGGATATAGATATTTGATACATGCCACAACAGTGAGAAATATATATATATATATATTTTTTTTTTTTTTTGCTTGGACACGCACCTGGAATTGAACCTGGATCCCCAGCATGGCAAGCAAGAATTCTGCCTGCTGAGCCACCATGGCCTGCCCTAGTGAGAAATATTTTTTCTTTTTTTTCTTTCATGGGCAGGCACCGGGAATCGAACCCGGGTCCTCTGGCATGGCAGGGGAGCATTCTTGCCTGCTGAGCCACCATGGTGCGCCCCCTAGTGAGAAATATTTTTAAACAGTATATTAAGCGAGAACAGCCAGACACAAATAATTGTATGTCACTATTATTATAAATATCAAGAATGGGCACCAGTCATATATGATAACAGAAATGAGAACAAAAGTCTGCCTGTGGATGGTGGAATTGCCTGGCGAAGGGCAGGAGGGACTTTCTGGTGTGCTGGAAACCCTTTCTATCTTGACTGGGGTGGTGATGACATGCATGCACACATGACCAAAACCCACCACTTGTAAAGATAAGATCTGTGCATTTCTGTGCATTTTAGTTTTAATCTAAAGGAAAAAAAAACAGATATAGAATATCTTAAGACTAAGAGAAATACTGAGAGAATTCATCTGCAACATAACTGCAATAAAGGAGGTACTAAAGAGTGTTCATTGTCTGGAGTGGAATGATCCTTGGTAGCTGCACAGGAAGGAATGAGGAGCCACGGGAAAGGCAAACACAGGAAAGTCTAGACAAAAGTCACCTCAGTAGTGCCTTAATGAGTTGAAAATGTGTGACATACTAAAATAAATAATAAAGATAACACGCAGGGAACTTAAACCGAGTCCAAGTTCCCTAAGATCATTACATCATAAGAAATACAGCAAAATTACTAACTTATTACACAGGTTAGAATATCAAAAAGAACTTTGTAGCATCTGGTAACTCTGTAAAAAGAATAATGAGATATATATCACTACCGAGCTGTTCTAGGGACTGTTTTATGAATAAAAAAAGAGAAGAAAGGAAATATAAAAGGAATAAAATATATTACACATTAGATAATGATAGAAGGGCTTAAGGTTGGAGGGTGATGAACATTGTTGTGTGCAGTTTTCTTTGAAATGCTTCAAATATATAATAAATTGATATCTGAACACATAGAAAGAAGGATAAATATGTATTAAGTTAATGATAGCAGAAATGAAAGAGAAAAAAAGATGCTAGATTTAAGTCCAAATATGTCAGCAGTTATTCTAAATCATATTAACTAATTGTTCTGATTTAAGGTAAAAGTTGTAAAACTGGGTTTTAAGGAAATGAAAATATCTGTGTTGCTCACAGGCAACCCACTCTAAATATGAAAATACAAAAGAAGAAGAGAAAGAAAATAAAAGAAAGCCAAGGAAGAAAAAATATTGTCGAAAGAAAGCTCATGTAGCTGTACTATTATCAGACAAAATAAAATTTAAGGTAAAACAACTAAAGATGAAGCGCTATATCTCAAAATAATCTAAGGGTAACCTATCAAAGTACACAAAAATATTAAATGTGTATGTACCTTAATAGTTCAGACTCAAAACATAAAGCAAAACTGGCAGAAGCTAAAAGGGTAAATAGTCAGATCCACAAGGATATAAAAAGATTTTAAACTATATCTCTCCATAGCTGGTATAACAATCCAACAACAAATGTGCAAAATAAAGATGAATACATGAGTAAAAATGTTGAGTAAATTTTCATGTGTTTATCACCGTACCACCAACTGGAAACATGCTGATTCTCTTTAAGGGCTAGTGGGATAGTTGCCAAAATTGAAAGATGCTGGGAAATGAGGCAAGACTATATATTCTAACCAATGTGAAATTGACAGACAATCATAAAATAAAAGATGATTAGAAAATGCCAAATATATGGAAGTTAAGTAGAATTTCTTTTGTATAATCAAAGGCTTAAACGTATACAAAATGAAAATTATTCAATATTTGGAACTCAGTGAAAATGAAAATACAGCATTAAAAACTTTTATTATGCAAGCATCACTGCCTTTAGAGAAAAATTGTAGGGTCTAAAATGTATTAATTAAACATAAAGAAGTGATAATTTATAATAAAGATTTATATTAAGACCTTGGCAAAAGAACAATAATTGAAATAAAAATAATGGAATCAACCAAATACGATATCAGGATTATTAGGAACGGGTATGTGTGTGGGAGAATGTAGTCCAAGTTATGTTCTGTTTCTTGACCTTGGTTGTGTTTAAACGTGTTTGTTTATTTCTATCCCTAATAATTCATTTAGTTTTGTTCCTTTAACTTGTGTACTTTCTATCAGTATGCTGCACTGCAGGAAAATATAATCCAACTGTACTATTTTAATTTTTCTCTCAATAATTTTTTTTTTTTTACGTGGGCAGGCACCAGGATCAAACTCAGGTCCTAGGGCATGGCAGGCAAGCGTTCTTGCCTGCTGAGCCACCGTGGCCTGCCCTCTCAATGACTTTTTAATATTCCTTCCCAGATTAAGCAATATAAAGGAAAAGCAGAGCTCATCATGGTGTCACAAGTATTTGGAGTGAACAGGGGGAGGCAGTGTGATAGGGTGCCTCTCATTCAGAGTCACAAGTTGTGAAATAAAGAGGGACAATCACCAGAAAACTTTCTATAGGTTATCAGTCACGAAGTTTACAAAAAAAAAGAACATATGGAGCTATTCAGCCAAGGAACCACGGAGACTCAGAGCAGGAGGCAGGTAGAAGTAGAGAAGCAGAAGGAACGAAAGTTTTACAAATTTTTTTTTTTGAATTGTTAAACAAAATTATGAGAAAGCTTGTCATTCTTCAGCAGGGTCTCAAGCTTGAAGGTGCTGGGAGAAAGTTGACTTCTTATGAAGCAAAAAGTATTTGTACTTAACAGAGTCACTCCCTTCACCACTGGTATCTTTCTTACCCTTGATTTGTTGCATGGGTTAACACCTTGTCAGGCATGGCTAAGCTGGTACTCTGCTTCTCTATTTGATCTCTGTTAGCTTCCAAGTCAACTTTTTCTCCTAGAAGTATCTTTGCCCATTTTGGAACAAGGTATGCCATAGCATTTCATAGGTAAGTCTTAGGCATGGTCTCATAGAAACTTATTATGTCCATTTTCCTCTGTTGAAAGTTGGAACAAGATTGGCTAAAATATACAAACAAGAAGTTAAAGGATCTAGAATATGCATGTTTGTTACATAATAACAACAACAACAACATCAAACATTTTTACACTTTTATAGCACATTGATCCTGAATCAAGCTGCATTCTGAGTGCTAAATTAATCCTTAAACTGGTCTATTAGATGGGTGCTATTATTAACCCAAATTACTGACATAAGGCAGGAAAGGTTAAGTAACTTGCCCTAGGTAGCCTGGTTCAAAAGTTGTGCTCTTAGTTGTGTTACACTGCTTCTTTTGTATGTAGACTATACAAATATCCATGAATATATAAATAGGCTATTTTCCATTGGCTGTCACCTAACTTTTTTGTGTTCAGAGCTGCTGGGCTTGCTAATCTATCTTAATTTTATAATTTATTAACCTGAAAAAATGAAAATCTTTTACTTTATTGCAGTGATGTTCTTTAAACTATAGCAAATGACCTACAGATTGATTAAGTATTTATCTACTAGCTATTCTATTAATCTTTTACCATTTAATCTCACAACAACATTCATCAACATGTACACTGGAGGCATTACAGTTTGCAATGCTGCAGACCAGGCACATGCTTGGGTTCAATTCCCAGCTCAGTGATGCCACGGCTGTAAGAAGTCATGCAAGTTGCACAAATGTCCTAACCCCAGTTTCCCCATCTGTAGAGTTAGGATGATAATTCCTGTTACATAGAAGAGTAATAAATATAATAATGCAGATAAAACAGGGAATAGTCTCTATACAGTAATTGAGAAACAAATAGAGAGTAAGCAAACAACAAATTAAAATAATTATATTATTGTCCTGCATTGTCACTGAGCTTTGGAGGGTACAGAAGAAGGAGATATGTTCTAGCCCTCAAACAGCTTCAGTTGTAACTGAATCCATCATTTTCTTTTAATCACTGCTCTACATTAACAGATCTCCTTTTGATCTATCAAACTAACTTTGGAGATTACCCTGTAGAATTCAAATGCTTATGTCTGAATCATTGCTCTAACAACCACTGGTCAAATGACTATGGACAAGTTAAACTCTTTGTGCCTCAGTTAGCTCATGTATAAAATAAAGGCAAGAGTTCGACAAAAGTCTTTGTGTTAAGTATGAGATAATGTTAGCTGGGACCAGGGTTGTAAAATGGAAATAGCTAACATTGTTAAGTATTTATTAGATCCCAGATATCATTCTAAATTCTGCATGTATTAACCAGTCTAAACCCTATGACGTTTATATTATTTTCCATATATGACAGTTGAAAAATCTCAGTTCTACAGGGTTTGTAAAATCATGATCTGAATGACCCAAGATTTTACGCCAGATAGTGTTGCTCCAAAGTCTAGAGTCTCAGCTAATTCAGAAATTCGGACTTTCTAAATATAACGAATGATGCAAAAAAGAGAAATGAAACAAAAAAAGACTTGTAGAACTTTATATAATGCAATTTCATAAAGTTACCTTGAGTAGCATATTGCTGTTTACTTCTTTTTGTTTTCATAATTGGAAAATACTGAGTTCATTTAAAGAAGCAACAGACATTTCTTTCTAATTTGTTTTTGTGCTTATGAAATTGTATTATGCTCCATCAATGTGGACATATATACCTCTTATGTTTGAACATGATCAGGCTTGGAAAATCAAATTTCCTTATTTCTTAATAAGCATCACTGGATAGTTCATACATTCAATCTATTTTAACGAGTTCACTGAGAAACATTATTTCATATTATCTGTATTATCACTTATCTACAGAAATAATTCATCAAAACAGTTATTTTTCAAATAAACAAGGCATGTTTTCAATGATTATATAAATTCCTGGCTTTTAATCCATTCTATGAGTTGAATTATATTTAAATAACTCTGCATTTGTCAAGGCTTAAATTACATGGGTATATGGCAACAGTCCTTTAGTAAATGTCAAACAAACACAAGTTATCAGATACACTTAGAAAACACATATACACAAGTTTAGGCTCTTATTAAGGTAGTGCTGGTAAAGAATAAATACTTATTCTTGAGAAAAGAGATTGATGTGAGAAGACACTGATTATTTTCTCAGAAAAATTGATAGACAGCTTTATCATGTTCAGAAAGTCAAACAAATCAATACTACTAGACTCTCTGGTACTTCGTAGAAGCATATAAACCAGACTAGAGTTTAAAATCACTCCAGTTACGTCAAATGTATATATATATATATATATATATATATATATATATATATATATATATATATATATATATATATGTAAACATTACACTGGTGTGTATTTATTTTGAAATATTGGTCCTATATGCTCATAAGAAGCTCATGATGTAGACTACAATTTAACTGACTTTAATATCCCTCTAATTTTATTTTCCTTAGCTGTGGGGCATGTTTCTTTTTGCACAAATCCCCCAATATTTAATTAAGCAAATAATTTTATGAATGTCTACTGACCAGTTTTTGACTGCCCAATCAACACAACTTTCTTTTCATCCATATAGTTTACAAAATAAGCCAACTTAGCATCATGTAACAAGGCCATGTATGATGGAGCCAAACTTTTAAAGTGCTAGGGAGGAGAACTGCACAAAGAGGGGGAAAAGCACAAAGTTTATAAATAGGAAATTACGTGGTGTAGTTAAAGAAAAAGAAATGAGCCCCGTGCATGTGTGTATAAGAGGGGTCGTTAGTGACCCAGAAGTTCCAATAATAGATAAGGTCAGAAAAATCATTGAGAAGAGTTGAGAATTAAGATTGATCCTCACTGACCATGGTAAAGAATTTGCACTCAGTTTTAACAAGATGAGAAGGTATTTGAAGTTTAAAAAAGAGTAAAATGAAAATGAACATAAATAACAAAAGACAAAAATTAAAAAGAAAAAATAATGCAATGAAATGACTTGTGATTTTAAAAGTCAACTCTGGCTTATGTGGGGAGATTACATTTTAGAAATTGGATGGGAAAGCTAGTAACTATCATAGTAGGAAAGGTAAGAGCTTATTAATATGCCCTAATGGACTAGGATAGTTGCAGTGAGTTTCAAGAATATGAGCGATTTTAAGTATGGATTTTGAAATCATAAAAAATAGGATTCTTTGAAAGTTCGAATAATGGTGATAAGAAAAGAGTGGAGAAATAAAGGATGAGTGCTTTTAACTTTGGGCAAATGATGGGTGGGTGGCCTATTCACTAGGATGAGAGCCTTAGAAAAGAATAGGATGGTGTTCAGGGCCAGGAATTGAGAAACTTGTTTTGGATAAATGAGTGTAAGATGCTTCCTAAGCACAGTTGTTCAGAAGGTCTCTACCTCTGGAGAGTTTCTATGGGAAAAGACTTTCTTCATCATCATACTCTTGGTATTAACCTGCCTGGGATTTCCCTTCCCACTCTGCATTTTGAAAGTTGCTGTAAAGAATGACTTTCATGAAACTTAACTGTCTGTCTTATAGCACTTCATACCCAGGTATTTGTCAAGAGTTATTAAAGTGGTGCGTGCTTTCCACTCTTGCAAAAATCTTTAGTTTAAAAATTTTTATATATTATCATTATATGTTAAAACTCAATTTACCTTCAATGTTTCCATACAGCTTCTTAAACAGCCAACCAACTCTAATTTATCACATGCTAATAGTCCATTTATTGGCGATACTGTGAGTTACCATTTTGTTGTTTCCAATATAGCACTTTAATAATGACTTAATTAGATACCTGCTGATCACATATGGGTAGACGTTGCATTCATACCACATTTTTTCAATTTGATAATTGCAGGATTAGAATTCTATGCTCTCTTTGTATCCCCTAAAAAGTAAAGCCTCTGCTTTGTAAATACTAGATACTCAAATATTTGTTGAATTAAATTGGTTTACAACTCCACAAAGACAGACAATTATCCTTTGAAGAAAGACATCTGTTGAGGTAAAGAACAAAAATTTGCATATTAATTCTTAAACTTGGTGAATTTATTCCTTATTTTATTTCCTTTCATTATCACTGCTACAGTCAACTTATTTTTTCATTGTTAGTGTTGTCAGGAGAAGTTTATCTTTGAATTAATTTCTAAATTTGTACCGTTTAAAGATTTTAATTTTCTTGACTTCTTTTATGAACAGCTCTAAAAAATTTAGGCAAACACATCCAATATGTTATTACATCTTCTTTGTGTCTTAAGTGAAAATAATGGGAAAATAAGAAAACATAGTATAAAGCCAGTTATACTAGATGCTGGTAGATATGAATGATTATGTATTTATGATTAATGGATCATAATTCCTTAGAATGTAGTTTTCTAGAAGGCAAGATTTGCATAAATACATCACCAAATGCTACTAGAACTAAACCTTCACCAACAAAACTGTCATTTCAAATTATAAATTTACAGTGAGTCCTGATAAAATGTAGGTAGCTTCACTAATAGGTAGGAAAAATATATATCATGTTATCCTATTAGTTCTTACAGTATAAAAATTTTTATTAATATAGTAAAAAAATAAGGGAAAAGGATCATTATTAAATGTCATTAGTTTATTTTCTAAAACTGCCTTCGATTTAGATGGATTGGATTTTCAATTTACCTTTGATTAATAGATAAATTATTGCACGGAAGTATGCTTTAATTTAATTGCGTAGAGCAACTATTTGTAACCCAGGAAATCATAACTTTGTTTTGTACATACTTTTCTGTGCCTTGGCCAAAAACTGATAATAACTCTTCAAGGTATTATCATGGAGTTATAATTAAATTTAAAAATTAAAGTTTCTATTTATTAGCATTGATATATAATTTTTATGACAGTATAATTTTCCAAAAATAGAATTAACTTCAACTTGACCTTATTTGCTCTTTTCAGTCTTCAGTATTTTCTCTAGCTTCTCATAGTAACTATTTTATTTTCCTCTAACTTATGCCTCTACATTAAACCTCACGGGCTCACAGTGGTGGCCAGTGGGTTGTGCATACTTTGTTGGCTCATTCTTCACAGTCTCCCATTCTTGTTTTTGGGAACAATTACTACATGCAGCCAACCTCTTTCCTCAGACACTTTCAGTTGGGGCCACGGAGAGTAAGATATATCCATGGTTTTGTGTCTAGTCAGTGGCAGAACTAAGGGCTGAGTACAAGTTGTGTGGTAGAAAAAAATGCAATTTAATAATTTACTACCACCCAAGAACTTACTTTCTATGGAAAAGTAAACCTAGTCACATTATTTCTGTCAAATTTTTAAAGCTTATTTTTTAAAAGTATGATTCAAGATATAGACTTGTTAGTTTATAGTTGTTAGTTTATACTTGGCCACTGCATTTACCTGTTATAATAACTGACAAATACTTCTTTCCTCTTTATTACTCACCAAAATACAAATTATATGAAAAAGTAAACTCCAACTATGATTTGAATGATTACTTCTCTGAACAGCCTAAAATTATAAATCCTCCTCTGTGATGTATTTTTCATGGAAACAAGAAAAGATTTATTTTTCAAAATGTAGTTCATTTGTCACAGGATTCAATTGTTACTTTTCAATGATACAAATGACTGAATCTCGTATTTTGGTCTAAAGAAATTAGTTCATCTTCTTGTACTCATTCTGTTTCTAAGATTCTACCCCTCAACTATAACCGAGTTATATGAAATTAGAGTTTATATTTATTAATATCAGTATGCAATTTTAATGACAGTATTATATTCCTACAATAAGATTGATCTCATACTTGAACATATTTTCAGTTTTCAGTCTTCAGCATTTTCCCAAATTTCTGGTAGAAAATGTGACATTTGGGCTTACTCCAACCAGAAATAAATTGGTTAAACTCTGAAATTAAGTACATATTGTACTCAGAAAAGTTTCCTTCCTTTTCTTTAAAGGTGTATATCCTTATACAAATACATATTCCTTATTTTGTTTTCTAATAAGTTTATTCAGTCATTCTTCCTCTCTGACTCCCTCACACACATAAACACAAACACCCTTTATTAAATATATATATATATTTTTCCCTTCATTGTAATAGGTTATCTTTTCTAAAATTCATATATGTGGACCCCAGATTCCCCTTTTAATTTTTTTTCTATACTATGTGACAGAAATCACATCTCATTCTTTTTCCATGTGAGTATTCCATTATTGCAGCACCATTTGTTGAATTTTTGTTCATTTGTTTTTTGGAAAGCGCGTGGGCTGGAAATTGAACCCGGATGTCCTGCATGGCAGGTGAGAATTCTACCACTGAATTATCTTCCACCCCCCCCTTTTTAATTTGATAGCATCTTTTCATTCCTACTAAATTTGAGTGCCAAAAACTGTACCTTTTTAAATATGATTTTACCATTCTATTTTATTTTTTTTTACATTTCCATTCCCCATATTTTTATCCACTTACAACAGAATTGCAATTTACCAGATTTATCTCACTTTCTCTTTCTAAAGCCATTTTTATTGTAAAAGTTTCATATAGGAATATCTATTCAGAAACCTCTGATTATGATGTGATGTCTGTTATAACATGGACAGTTCAACTGATGAGAGAAGTCAGAATTCAGTAAAATGTCCATAGCAGGATAAAATCTCACTGCACTTAGAATCAATCCATTGTAAGAAAAGAGCCCATATATGGGTGGGAGAATTAGTTTGCGTAGGTGGGAAATATTTGAAAGCCGAGGGAAGAGGTTAATGTTAGTTTAAGGGACATTTCCTGGATGGGAATATATGTCTTTGTGGGGACTCTAATAGAAAGTCCTAAGAGGTTCTTCTTTATTCCTTTTTCCAAGGGAGTTCACACGTAGACATGGAGAACCTGACAGACAAGATGCAGGGTTCTTGTGCCAGGTAAGAAACCTAAGAAACCCCAGCTGCTGTAAACAATGTCATTCAGTAATAAAGTATGAGGATTTAGAGAAGGTGGGGAAATAGAATCATGGTAACCTTGGTGTTATTACAGACCCTATTATTAACTTGCAGTATTAAATTTTAATTACCATCTCTGCATTTTACTTTCTCCAGCCTTAAGAAACAAGATCAATCTAAACATCCTCTACTTAATTAATTGGAGTGTGTTGAGAAACAACTTATATTAATTTATGTAACAGTATTTTTAAACAGTATAGTACCATTGCATTTATGTATTTTTTACTTATAATAATTATTATTGTCTCTGCTTTTAAAAAATAAGGACTATAGATTAGGACCTGTGATGGGGAAGATAGGTAACAAAAGAGGTCATGAAAGATTGAATGACTTAAATAAAGCCAGGTACGATTATGATATTTTCAAGGCACAATCACAGAAGGGCCAAAATTGGCAGTAATAGAAGAAAAGATTTTGAGATACAGTGGATTAGTCACTAGTAGACTTTGAATTATAGTGAGAGGTATTCACATTTTATATCATGGGAATAAAGAACATAGTTGCATCTTTTAGTGGGTACTCTAAAAATCAAAGTAGATCTTTTATGAGCACAATAGTAAAAAAATAGAAATGAAGAAAAATTTAAATATCTTTCTTATGTATTTACATGAAAAATATGCATTTTGTATATTATTTTGATAATGTTATTATTTACCATCCAGAAAGCTTTATCTAGTAGTGATGGTTAACTTCTACTAAATGTTCAATCACTTGCAATTTCTTATATTTCTTATATTCATTTGTGATGAGACAAGCTTGTGTTTGGCAGGTTATGCTATATTTTGTGTTTTATAGATTCTTTCATTCAAAACCTCTAGAAAATCTGATAACATGGAATATACTTTGAAAGATCTAATAATATTTTGAAAATAAGTAAGATCTTATGTTTAGTAAACTTAAAAATTATAATATCAAATACTGATAATTTAAACATCCAGGCTTGCATTTCAAATCAGGTTACATTTTCTTTTTCAACATCAACATGCTCAGCTGCAGATGAACTATGCATTGGTTAAATATTTCCATAAGTACATTGGTATTTCTGATACCTTTGTTGGTTAAATGATGGGATCTTATAATTAGACACACAAATATGATGGGTAGGGACTATTACATGTAGTAAAATTTAAAAAATAAGTAGAATAGAGTAAAAGCAAAAGTAATGCCATGCTGAGACTTTACATTAATATCTGTTAAGTGATTCCAAAAACATAATAAAAATAGCTGCTATTTCATGATCAGCAATTATGTCTCTGGTGATGTACTAGTGTCTTACGTGCAAATAACACTGAAGAAGGTGTTCATTTCCACATTTTACAGATAAGCAAACAGTCTCAAGAAAGTAAAATATAGTTACAGCATCACCCAGACATTGAGTGACAGAGGAAAAATTTGCAGGCTTCTTGAAACTAAATCCATAATTCTTACCATTTTGATGCTTTCTCAGAATCAAAAGCATACTATCCAGATCACTACATCCACTAATGCAAGAGCTTAGTAATTTATGTGTATATATATCTTAACAGTGATGTATACACATTAACGTATACATAGAAACACAGTAGTGAAACATTTTATCAGGAAACAGGACTCTCAAATTGCAGGTAGATTTGTACTGGGGGAGAGAGAGACAGAGCAGGACCTGGGCCCAGGGTTTTTCATCTGCTTACCACATTATTTATGTATTTTCTGTTTCATATATCTTGATTCCTGGTATTATTTCACTTGTAAAAAAATGTATATACCATCTGTCACTAACTTATGTGTTTTATATATATATATATATATAAACCATTTGAAAAATGGGGATAATCAATATCTACCTTAAAGACTTGTTGTAAGGATTAAATAATATTTTACATACAGACTGCTCAGAAAGTTTCTTACTCAAAAAAAGTACTTGGAAAAAGAATATTATTTATCATTGCTTTTATTATTTATTGTATTACTCCCCACAAAATATTCAATATATTTTATTATAATAAAGAGAGAAATATCAATTTATGTTCAACTTGATTTCCACTTGATGATTTGATATGTAAAATTGCTATGTTCAACTGTTTCTCAAATGCTTAGTTTTATAAAAAATATTTTAAGTAGGGTGGGCAAGGGTGGCTCAGTGGTAGAGTTCTCGCCTGCCATGTTGAAGACCTGGCTTCAATTCCTGGTGCCTGCCCATGTAAAAAAAAAAGAATATATATATATATATATACATTTTTAACAAATACACAGTATTTAAATTAGAAAGAATTTTGCAAAATGCAATCGAAATGTACAAGACATTTGGGTGAATGCAATGTTACATATGTATATGTTGTCATTTATTAAGGTGATTTGAAGCTGTATGTACCCCAGAGAGATATGTTCTTAAATTTAACACATTTCTGCTCATACAGACCAACTATAAGTAGGGTTTGTTAATGAGACTTACTGCAGTTAGGGTGTGATCCATCGCATTCAGGATGGGACTTAACCCTATTACTGGATTCCTTTATAAACAGTATGGATATAGAGAGAGAGAAACTACTGAAGCAAAAAGTCGTAATTAATGAAACTTGGGAGAGACTAGTAGACAAAACCATGTGCCTTGCTTTGTGGCAGAGGAGCCCAGGATGACCAGCAGGCATTCTTCAAGAAGAAAGCATGAAAAAAAAAGAAAAAGAAAAAGAAAAAAAAAAAAAAAAAGCATGACCCTGATGACGCCTTCATTTGGACATTTTCCCAGACTCTAGCCGTAAGTGAATAAATTCCCATTGCTTAAGCTGAACCATCTTAGGGTATTGCTTTAAGCAGCCTAGGAAACTACAACATCTGTCATCTATCCAACTATAACTGTATTTATATCTATCAATTTTCAGAGTCACAAAGTCTGTCAATATGCAACTTTTAAACACCCCCAAGTCTGACCAGAACTATTTATTTAGTTCTATGCATTTATCTTCTGCAATAGACCAATAAGGAAAAACAAAAAACAAAAAACAAAAAACAAAAACAACACTGGAGTATTTGGCCCAGCCATTGTTCTAAATGGAAAAGCTTAATTTTGGTTAAGCTCAGAAGAAGTAAACTTCACTCATGTTATAACTCCACGAATTATGCAACAGAGGACAATTATTTCTCTTACCAAAGTCTTATAAATGTATTTTTATGATTAAGACACCTCCCGAATATGTTAGGTCAAAGTCTCCTATGAGTTTCAAACTAAGGCCTTCATTCATTCAGCAAGTATTCCTTGACTACTGTTCCCATCTGCTAGACACTGGATATGATAGCTACAACTCTGGTCACTGGAGGGAGACTTTTACCTCTTGTGGCTCACAGCCCAGAGGCAGGGTGCCAGTGTGCATGCAATCAGACAAGCCAATATGGCACTGCAAACATTATAACACTTAGGTATTATGGTGCAGGTGTTAAAAAGGAAAAGCACAGCTCTGAAAAAAGTGTAATAGAAAGGACTTATGGGATCATAGTAAATAAATTCAGGGCAACATGAAAATATACTGGTCACTCATCACAGGGTAAAATGGAGTACACTTGATTATTTTTTTGGTTAGGATGCTTTGCTAATTTTGTTATGAATTACTCTTTTAGTTGAGGTTTCTCAACCTTGACTCTATTGACATTTTGGACCAGATAATTCTGTATTGTAGAAGGCTGTCCTGTGCATTGTGTGACACTCAGTAGCATTTCTGATATTTACTGATAAATGCCAGAAGAACTCACTCATTTGCAACAACCAAAAATATCTCCTGACACTGCTAAGTGTCCCGTTGGGGACTAAATCACATCCATCCTCCTGTTGACAAACACTGGGCTAAGATAAAAGAAAGCATAATTTGGAGTAGTTGAAACCTATATTAATTTATTTTGCTCTCCTGAGAACAGGTTGCTGCTCACATTGGTCCAGCAGCTTGACTCTGTTAGGTTGGGCATTCTAAGCTCTTTTAGCATTTTCCCTCATTCTTACAAGGGAGCTGCTGCGACATCAAGCATTGTGTCTACGTCAAAGGGGTGAAAAAGGCAGCTGCGCCTTTCTATCAGGAAAGCTAAGTCTTCCCTTACCTTGCAGCCAGTGGACTTCTCTTCATGTCCCATGGGTGGGTACTATGTCTCACTGTCACTCTTACTTCCTAGGGAAACTGTGCAATGATCTTTCCCATATCTCCACGGTAAATAAAGGATAGGAAGAAAGGGTTTATAAGTGTTAGCCAATGAACAGTGCCTCCCATGGTCTCTAAACACTGTAAATATAAAAGGAAAGAAAAAAAGAGAACTGTAAGTTATGAAGTGCTATGCAAATATAAAGTGCTATTAATTTATAACGTTTACTAATGTTATTATGAGTGTGTCATTATTGCTATTATTTTTTGATGTTGACCTTGTTTCCAGATTGAGAGAACTTGATTCTTCTCAATTTCTTTTATGGAAAACACATTTCTTTTCCATTGTGGCTTCAACCTTTCTGTTTCTCGATGTATATAACTTATTCTCTTTCTCAAATCCACTATATGAGATATGTTTTAAAGCATGAATTATTAATTGCTTTAAGTAGCCAAAACAGTGGAAAGATGCCATTGATCTACACTTACATATAGAATAAACCCATGTCATTATGTGTCTGTGGTATTATCCATTATAATTATCATGGTATTATCATCCAGACAATAATCCAATAGCCACATCCTTTCCAGAAGACATGTCTTCTGACATCAAAATTTTCACCATTGTTTTTTCTTAGTATTTTACCACCATTATAGTCATATGCAATTTTTATATTTATCTCATTAGCAAGATTTTAAGCTTTGAAATAGCAAAGATGTCTCTTCATCTATTGCTGTTTATGACCTATTACATAGGAAGAAACCATTATGTGTGGAATAAATAAATGGGCAAGGCTAGAGAAAGGTATGAGACTGGTAATTTTAGGAGGAAACTTTCCATGGCAATTTTCGTCTTGCTTTACTGTTTACTCTTTTCAGTAGATCACAGCACTACTGTGTGGAATTGTAAATGGCATCACTTAACAAAACGAAATATCTTTGAAGAGCAACAAAACAGAAGATAAGGCCAAGTGAAGAAAACAAAACAAAAAATAAATAGCACGTGAATTGGAATATCATGTCATTCATTAATACCTTCCTAATTAAAGCCAAGAAGGGTATCAGAAAATATGCAAACACTCCCTTCCCAGAAGAAAACATTTTTTTTTTAGATAATGCAATACTTAAAATGGAAATAAGATTATTGCTTCCATTAGCCTTCACCACTCAGCCTTTCATCCGCTCATTATGCAGCAATGGAAAAAGAGTGAGCAATAAACCAATCAAAGGGACCCAGTGAGACGTAATAAAAACATTCTTGATATTTTTTTCTTTTGGAGGAAAGACAAAGATTTCCTTTCAGGTGTGTAGCCCTGGGTGTTCAGCTATTAAATTTGTCTTAGAAACCCTCGTGTTGGTTTGCGAAACAGGAAAAGTTTATGCTGGAATCAAGGTGTTGACAGAGAAATATTTTGTAGAAATGATTCTTTGGCCAGTGAGTTTTATTCAGCTGCCCCTCTTCTCCCAAGGAGAAATGCCATAAGGCCAGAAACATGGACATAAAAGATGTCTTAAGAATAATGAAAAAAAATCCTTCTTTTGTAATTTGCATTTTTTATACTCTGGATGTTTTTGAATTATACTAGAAATACACATGCCCAGCTTCCCTACTGAGCTTCTGCCTAGCAGACATCAGGGCAAGCCCAGTTGTAGCAGGATAACCATCCCTGTGCTCTCAGAAGCTCACTCCCCCAGGTTAAGGTTTTAAGGGAAAAAAGATGAAAGTCCATTTAATATATTCTGCTATAAGTAATTGTAGGTCCTTGTCAAAATTCATGTCTCTGACTAGAAAGGGATTGGGTATTAGTAAGTCTTACATAAAAAGAGAATTAACCCAGGACAATGGTTTCAATCCCTTTGTTCTGCTCTCACACCGGACTGACAACTTTCATATGCAATACTCCCCAGGATATCATTTTCAACATCCAGTGAGAAAGTAATGTCACAAGAAACAATCTTGACTTCATTCTTAAGGGTCGCTCAGAGGGAGGAGACGCCTAAAGAGAGGTTAATCCACTCCAATACACGTGTCAGGGTCACCAACAAAAGAATGACACACAAGCTCTGGTGGGAAAAGACCTGGAGAAAAGACATAGCAAGGTCAGCTTCCACAGCGTGGTGGTCCCCCATTGGCAGTGGGTCTCCATCCATGACTGAGGCAGAGAGATGTTCTTCTTTGTATGACACGTCTCTCTAGTATTCCTGTGCCGCTGCAGAGGAAGAGCCCTGCACGCTCCCCTCCAGGAAGCTATACCATATAGGTGGGCATGATGTAAAGGATGTTTACATTTTCCAATGAATGTTTACATATGGTCTGGGCAATAGGGAAAGGGATATACCAGCAGTTCCCTTTGCTACTAGGAGATGTGTTTTACCTACCAGGCTGGCACACCTGGCTGTGAACACAGGATGTATTTGCGGCCCCAGGGAAAGGCAGCAGCAAGGCTAGGACTACTTTCTGCCAACTAAGAAAAGGTAAATAATTAACAAATTTCATGGTTTAGCTTTTACTAACAAATGACTAGTCATTATTATATGGTGTTCCAGCCCTGCACACCCCCCAAAACAAATAACACACAAGACAGAAGATTAGCCATGAATTTTAACTAAGGTCTTATAGACAGAGGGAAGATACTTCCCAATAGCACCTTATGGGGAAATGAAAGCCAGCACACCTCCCCAAGACCAAGTAAGAAAAGGGTAGGCACATGGCAAGATGGTGGCTTATGAAGTTTAATAGAGTCCATTTGTTTAAAATGGGGTACCAGAAGACTCTTTTGAGGTTTGGTTCAACAGAGTCTGGCAAGTTGGTGAGTTGTGCATTCTTTGACCTTTAACATCTGTCCTTCTCATGCAGATGGCTGTGTGCAGTGATTTGCTCTCAAATTAGAGTGGTTGGGGCCTGGGCCCTGGGCCCTAGGTCCTTACAATGTACCCCCCACAGCAGTCTATCCTGACCGTAGGATAGGCATTGCATTCATTAACAGTAAAAGAGACATAGAACATTATGAGTTCCTTATATAGAGATAATGACTTCACATAATGAGACCACCATGGCCAAGGAAGCGAATTAAATTAATTTATGATAATTGATGAAATCTGTGATTTCAGTCCTAAATGAGAAGGATCTCTTCCAGATTTTTCTGATGTGTTGAATCCTGCCAGGCCAGCAGGTATTCTATGCAGTCCTATTCACAGGGGTCACATCCAAGGCAGGCCAGTGGCACCTGAGAGTGGCAGTTCAGTGCACACTCAGCAGTGAGCTCTATTGTGATTAGGTTACTGCAGAAGTCAGTTGCAGGAAGGTATTTGCTATAGTGCTAAAGACAAAATGAATACAAGCTAAATTTCCATGTGTAAACAGATACCATACTTTTACCTCTGAAATAGTAGGGAGCTTTCTGGATTCAAATCCACATAAAGTATCCACAGAGTCACAGATATCCTAAGGCATATCCTGTACCTTAGGATATGGGAGGGGGAGGGGCCCTGGGTTGGTTACATATACAACTTCTGGCATTATAAATTATGGTCTAATAATTAAATTTTTGGTGCCCCTAATACCCCAGGTATCAAGGATTCCCAAACAGCATGGTGGCATTGGCCACAACCATAGCCAGTTGGCCTTATTTTACCTGATTTTTAATGCTTGTGGCACAGGCAAGAGCAAATTATTTTCATTGCCTTGTTGTGGCTTGCAGCACCTGTCTGGGACCCGCTGTTCAACAAGGGTAGAAGCAGTTGCTCCACATTGTGAATTGAGGCTAGTGAAGGCCTGATATAACCAATTTGTCCACTGCTGCAGAGATTGCTTATCACCTTTTAATTGTTCTTTTAAAAGTCCTTCCATGGCTTTCAATTAACCCTGCTACTGTGAATTTGTAAAGCAAATGAAATGCCAATAAGACAATTCTGTTCAGTAGTCCAGGCTTGGTTTATTTGCCTGGTAAATGGGTTCCCCATCACTGTCCACATGTGTGGAGACACCAAAGAATGCACTGAGCTTTTCTAAGATACATATTGCTGCTTATTGGTTAGCAATCCCATCTGGAAAGGCCAGCAACAGTCCAGTGGCCATATACACAGCTGCAAAAGCATATTTTGCACCTCCAGAAGAGGGAATGAGTCCAATATTAACTACTTGCCACCTAGTGACCGAAGTCTACTGATAGCCAATGTGAAGCATACTTGGACATTGCAGCAAACAGGAGGGGCAGGTATCCATGACTCTTTATTTGTAGTCTGGTGATGGGCAGCTGGAATTACTGAGGCAGTCTCCACAGAGTGCAACCATTCAGCAGCCTCATGCAATGTTAGCTTTAGGTTATGAATGTTTGTTAAAGCATCTGCTTCAATGCTACCAGGTAAAGAATCACGTTATGAGCAGAGACATAAAACATGGTTACCTTTCACTTGTGACAGGTGGTCCAAATACCTTCTCACATTTCTTTTCTCCATAAATGGTAGCAGACAGCAGTCCATTGCTCTTGCTTCCATGTGGCCATCCACACTGCCAGGCCCAAGTACACTGCCTAATAGTTACTGCACAAATAGTTACTTCATCTCCTGGTTTGTGAAAAATGACCATCCATACAGCATTTATTTTAGCGTTGACTACTTTGCATAGTCCCAACTTCCCCCCAGTAGTGTCTGTATTAGGTTGTGCAGCACTGCTGTCCAGGTTGCAGGCTGCCTGTGCTGGTTTGAAAGGATGTATGTCCCCTAGAAAAGCCATGTTTTAATCTAAATCCCATTTTATAAAGAAAAAATAATCCCTATTCAATATTGTATGTTTGAAACTGTAATCAGATCATCTCCCTGGAGATGTGATTTAATCAAGAGTGGTTAAACTGGATTAAGTGATGACATGTCTCCACCCATTTGGCTGGGTCTTGATAAATTTCTGGAGTCCTATAAAAGAGGAAACATTTTGGTGAATGAGAGATTCGTACAGAGCAAAGAATGCTTCACATCATGAAAGTCCACTAGTCAGTGACCTTTGGAGATGAAGAAGGAAAACACCTCCTGGGGATCTTCATGAAACTGGAAGTCAAGAGAGAAAGGTAGCAGATGATGCTGTGTTCGCCATGTGCCCTTCCAGCCAAGAGAGAAGCTCTGACTGTGTTTGCCATGAGCCTTCTCACATGAAAGAGAAACCCTGAACTTCATCGGCCTTCTTGAACCAAGGTATCTTTCCCTGGATGCTTTAGATTGGACATTTCTATTGACTTGATTTAATTGGGACATTTTCTTGGCCTTAGAACTGTAAACTAGCAACTTACTAAATTCCCCTTTTTAAAAGCCATTTCATTTCTGGTATATTGCACTCTGGCAGCTAGCAAACTAGAACACTACCCATGTGTAGTGTTCAGCATACCAAGAAGACTCAGGTATACTGTCACATTCATTGATGGTGAGCACAGAGACACCCACCCTGGGAGATTCACCAGGAATGGGCAGGTGTGTTTCTTCTGCATAGGAAATGGAACTCAGGATATCCTACATTTCTGTGCTTAAGGGGCTGTTTTTGAAAATGCTGTGCTGTAGCAGATAAGCTTTCCATTTCATTAATGTGCTTAATTGTGCATTGCCAGGGTGAGGCTTAGTGATAGTGTCACATACCCACCCCTGTATGGGGATGGCTGTTTCTGATTTCTCTACAGGGCACGTCTGAATTAGTCTTTCAACTTACACTATAGCATTACAGGGAGCACACAGTTGTTTTCCTGAAGGAGTGTATCAACATTTGGCCCTTTAAATTCTCTTTGCTACAACCCCCACCCAAAACCAATATCATTATGGGCCATATTTAATTTACAAGGCACATCTTTGTCCACCCCCAAAAAACCTGAGCCAGTGAGATGGCCCATCTGGCTTTTCAGAAGCAGCCTACTGGGGAGCAGCCCACTTCCAAGGATAGTTTTTCTATTCTGAGCATATAGAGGATTTAACATTTGGGCTGAGAGAGGAACAAAAGTTTTCCAATACCATAGAAATCCCAAGAAAACCATTAGTTGTTTTGGTGAATGCAGCATAGGAAAACATTTTAACTTATCAATTACTACAAAAAGACAAAAAAAAAAAAAAACTTGCCTTTCCCAACTATACAATATCCCAGAATTTGACAGGGCAGCCAAGACATTGCAGTCCTCTGTGATCAACCATCTATTCTGGCTGTTAAGATGAAGTAACAGTGAGCCAGAGGCTTTTCTTTTAGTTCTGAAGAGTTACTGATTAATATGACATCATCAATACAATGAATTAGATTTACATTTTTCCATTCAGCCAAATACTTTGCTAAGAGCCTATGGCGGATAATCAGGTTATGTAAATGTCCTTGTGGGAACATGATGAAAATTCTTTGTTCTCCTTCTCATGTGAGGGTGCAAATTTTCTTTGGAAATGCTGTTATGTAGCAGATAAACTTCCCATTTCATTAATGTGCTCAATTGTGCACTGCCATTTGAGGGAATACTAAAGAACTGATTGTTAATTCCTTTAGTAAAGATGCAAACTTTGGGAATGTTTGCATACAATGGTGGCATCAATCCTTCCTTTACCACCAGAACTTCTTTTTTCTCCTTTTCATTATCAAATAAAAAATACACAGCATCCATGTCTCTGGATCCCAGTCAGAAGAAGTCAGGATATGCTTCACATGCATGTTGGGCAGCCTACGTCCTCTTACTCTAGCATAACAGTATGCTAACATTTTAAAACTCTTATTTAAAAGGTATAGCCTATTATTTAGAGCATTCCCCAAATCTTCTGATTTCTCTGTCTTTCTGAAACAGTCCACTGTGATAGCCCCTGCAGACTTGTTGCTTTTTTCTATCTTCCGTGAAACAGCCTGCCATAGCTAGCCACACAACACACAATGACTAACTGACTACTGAACAGTCAAGCAAGTGGATGACCCCTTTTCAGACCAAGGGAGCAGACCACTCCAGGATTACCCCTGTAGAGTTTCCCTTCCCACCATTCTATGGCTGTTGGTTCTTTGGTCTCCTGGCTGACTCACTAAATGTTCCATCCCATCACAACCCTGCGTCCAAAAGAATGCCAGACACAAGATTAGCCGTGAACTTTAGTTAGGGACTTATGAACGGAAGTGACACATTTCCCATTGGAGGCCAGTTGGAAAATGAAAGCCAGCACTTCACCCTAAGACCAAGTGAGAAAAGGGAAGATGCACAAAGATGGCCGCTTATAAAGTTTAACAGAGTCTTGGGAGATTTGATTACCATGGGGTTTCAATAGACTCTCATGAGATTTGGTTTGGCAGAATCTCATAAGAATTGATGGGTTTTACATTCTTTGACCTTTAATGTTTGTCTCCATCATGTAGTGGGCTGTGTGCAGTGACTTGCTCTCAAATGGAGGGGTGGGGGTCTCGGTCCTCAGTCCTTAATCATGGTTACCTTGACAATCATAGGGCTGTCACACCTGGGTCCTAATAATTTATATAGAACTTGATATCTTGGAGCAATAACATAAATAAGCTGTTCTAGTTACTTCTTGAAACCAAAATGGACATGGGAAAAATCTGTTGCAGGCTGTGCCTCCTGTTTTCATTATAAAGATTCAAAAATGCTGTTTTTGCTTTTGTCCAGCAGTCTATATCCCTTCCATTGGCTCTTGGAAAAATGCATGTTGCCAGCTTTTTCTGAAAGGTGTAGATCTGTGTGCTTCTCATTACTTCCTTCAAAACCTTGCCAAAAAGCCATTGTTTCTGGCTCTCTTTCTACCTTTTCTTGGTTTTCTAATTTTCTCAGAGAAGTAATGTTTGTGTGTTTGTGTGTTCCTTTTCTCCTTCTTGTTATAGAGGGTTATTCTAAAGAAGAGAAACTTTGTGCTGGAATATTCCAACTGGAAGAGTCAGACTCCATAACTTATATTTCATTAAGGTGTGAACAAAGCGAATCAAGATAGGCTTAACCTGTATTACTGAAAGCGTTGTAAAGAGAGTAGATTCGAATACAGGAGCATCAAGAAAACCAATGAAGGGAGGCAGAGATATAAGCCAATAAAACCCAAGGATTGCAGCAAGCCAGCACCAGACTTCTAGAGATTTCCAGGAGAAAGCCTAGCCTTGCCAATGCTTGATTTTGAACTTCAAGCCTTCAAAACTATGAATCAATAAATTTCTCTTATTAAGCCAACAAGTAGTGCAGTATTTGAAAAAGCAGCTCAGGCAAACTAAGACAAGTTCCAAGAAAAATATATTTCTTACTGTTATTCTTTTGAATTTATAGATTGGTTAGAAATGGCAGCTTCAGAATCCATTAACATAGTAGAACTCTTATTTGTTCACATTGTTTTTTATGTCCTTTACAATTTTTTTTTTTTGATAAACATTTTCTGCAACAAAATTGAACATCATTTAGTACCTCATTTTAAACTCATACTTTCTTTTTCTACCCTGAAGCAAACTATTAATCCAATTCACTGCTACATAGTCACTGGGAAGTTCATTTGGCCCATTATTGTTCTCCTTGAACATTCAGGCTTTCTTCAAATTTGATCTAATCTTTGTCACCCAGCTCAAAACTCAAATCCTGCCTACACTTAAAAGGTTCCCTAATGTCCACAGACCAAGATTCTCATCATTCTTTGACTTCCTACTTTAATCATTTCTGGGCAATTCTTTTTAATATCAAGTAAGCATGACACTTAAAACAGTTATTCTATGGTTATAGTAATGTTAAATACAAGCTATAATTCATTTAAAACTTTTTCACCTTGCTTTCTTTTCTCTTGAGCTGCAATGTAAAAGATTTTAAGTGAGGTACTGCTCTTTGTCTATTTCCCACTTGGCCAGGACTGCTCTTTCACTAAAGCAGACGCTCACCTGATGTGTAGAAGCATCTTCCACATCTTCCCCCAACATCTCCCCCTAAACCTTCACCAACGAAGTCTTCCCAAAAAGCTTTGCAAGTGTTGAGGTACTGAGTAAATACTTCTCTCCAGATAAAGAGAGAGACTTTTCCATATTTTTTTCATGGGGAAAAACTGGTGGTAGATTTAAAATATCATAAAATATGTAACTTCATATTTTTCTAAATAATTTTGAGATCAAATTACATTGTTTGTATGTCCAATAAAGACAGCAATTTAGTGCTTGCATGTACTCATGTTTTCTCAAATTCTTTCTTTCTCTTTTAAGGAGTTCTTGTGGGGATCTCTCTCTCTCTCTCTCTCTCTCTCTCTCTCTCTCTCTCTCTCTCTCTCTCTCTCTCTCTCACTATCTCTATCTATCTATATTTCCCTAACATGTAGATGTAGTTTAGATTTAATTTATGTTTTGAAATTCTGTGGTTAAGTGAAATATGAAGTAAAAACTATGAAATAATAGAGAGAATGGAGAATAAAAATATCCCCATAGCAACAGAATTTTTAAAATTTATTTCCCCACCTCTAAACCATGCTTTTTTATTCTTCTCAAAGCGTGAATGGGTAAGTTATCTTCAGAACACTATAAAGGTTAAAAATTCTAGGGGAAAACTCTATTAACGTACAGGAAGTCAAGTAATAAGTAAAGTGGGTTTGCACATGATGAAAGAAAATTCAGTCAAGGAAAAATTGGTGGAGAAATTTATGATCAAGAGGGTCAAAGTTACCACATGTGGAACATTTCAAGATGAACTCTTCTTATTATATGTGGGATAATCTGGGTATGGTCTTAGTGGTATTAAATTCTGTTTCTTATGTGACAGGACATTGAAATTATTTCCATCTTTCATGAACTGTTTTTAATATCTGCCACCATTATAAGTTCTCAGAATTCTGACTCTCCCCCCAAATTTTTATTTGTTGATATTGACATTTAAAAAGAATGATGTTTATGAGAATTTCTACTATAAGGACCAGTTAATTTGAAAAACAGCTTCAAAAATAGTCAGTTACAACAGTTTGAAACATTTAATAAGGAAGGTATTTTGCTCAATCCTATTAAATAGATCCTGGTGAAATTATACATTTTTCACTCTATTTAGCGAAAGTTTTTTTTTTTTTAATTTCAAATAATAGTGTCAAAAATTTCAGAGGATTAAACATGAACTCTCAGATAAATTACAACTAAGTGATGAATCTAACGAAACTTAGGCCAGAACTTTCTCATTCATTCATGCTCTAGTTGTTAACCAAACCCTGCTGCTATTTTTGTTTCTGGCCCTACTTCATTTATTTCCTTATTTAAGTGAAACCTTATGAAATTCAAATGGAACTTGGAGTTCATCTGTAAACCAAACCCACAAAAATAGAAAAAGAGGCTGTCACATTCCCACCAGTGACTGATTAAAGGTCTATGGTCTATAAGCTAGTGCTTCCCCTCACCTTTATTTTAATTTCCTAGTTAGAAATAGGCATTTTATACTTACTTCACTCTTTCTGATATTGGCATATCCTATATATGATTCAGTAGCTTACAGGTTTAAGACATTTATCTTCATATTAATACTAGATCTTTAAGGGTAGAAGATATGTTCCAAATTTGGTAGTTAAGAAATGACACAAATGATATATTTTAATTCTGAGAGATGTAAAAACTTTAGAATAATATTATGAATGTCATAAGTGTGTTCATTATTTTGAAATATAAGAAAAACATTTACCTCAATTTCCCTCTCACCTTCTCTCCATTTCTTCCTTCTTAGAGTCCCAAGAAAACTATAAGAAACTCCCTATCACCTTTTAGCCTTTAAAAAAATTGAGAATGTGAGGACCAATACTGAATAACATGTCTTATAAAATTATTGTTTCCTAATTTGCTAAGCAAATGTTCTGCACATTTGCATTTGTTTGACTGGTGGTGATTAGGAATTATCATCCCCTATATACGAGAAACTGCTACATGTCATGCATTCTAAAAGTTAAAGTCTCAATGATCTAAGGGTTCTTACTGTTTACTCTCTTGTAAAGCCAACTTTAGCCCTGTATAGATCCTACATGTTGAGCTGGACAGATATTGTGAACTTTTGTAAATACATGCTACTAGTAAGATATCCAAATTTTCTTTTCAATGTCAAACTGTTAAAATTTCCATCTTCTCCCCAATGAGTGTTCATAGGTCTCATCTCCCCTACAGCATTATCCTGAGGTCCCTTTTCCATGATGAGCATAGGTATTTCATGGAAGGAATCTTAGATGATGCTCATGCATTATAGAAACACAATACCAAAAGGTATTAATAGACTGAGGTGTGACGTTCCCTAGTTACTGGCTGACCAGCTTTCCCTATCTTTCTTCCTGCAGTAGAGTAATACAGTATTTTTTTCTTATACCCCTATATTACTGCCATAAACAATGCTTTCTTTTGTTTATTGGCCACTTTGATTTCTTTTTCTGTGTGTGTGTGTACATGAATGCTTTTGCTTTTTGAATGAGTTTTTGTTAATTATATTAGTCTTTTCCTTGTTTTTGGAAAAGATTTTCCATTGAATGAATGTTGCCCCAAAATTGCCTAGGTGTACTCACGGAATCCTCATTGGATCAGCATTCATTGAAACAACAATGTTTCAAGATACATTTCTATTTGCAAATGAGAAAAAATGAGGATCAAAAACATTGAGTAACACACCACCATTCATAGGATGAGGACAGACAGAGATGCACGTTCTGCCTATGTCTTTCTGATCCCAAAGGCTGTGCTGTTTCCAGTGTTCTACTCAGTTTACCCACCTTAGAAATCAGAGGACATACAAATAAACACACTAGGAGAAAATATAAATTTTGCTGGTAAGTTCTGGGAGTCATATTTTATCCTTTAGTGCATAAACTAAATGTTATATTACATCCTTGTTTTTGTTTGTTTGTCTGCTTAAACATGGCAGAAAAGTCATGAAGTCCTAAGGAATCAACCTCTCTGAGAATATCAACTAGTTCCATCCCCCTACAACTATACTGTTGGCACTCATTTTTAACATGACAAAGTTAGAATGGGCATGGTCCACAGATCTCCATAGAGTGGGAGAAGGCCCAAAGGAGAGGAGTTATAATAGAAAAGATAGGATTTAACAAATGAGTATAGCTGCTAAATCACTACATTGAAATTTCTTTTAGCCTCCAATATTTTGGAGTAGCTAGAAGGAAAATCCTGAAATTGTGGAATGGTAACCCATACCAAACTTTGAAATCTCTTCTACAAATGCTTATTAAAATGTACTTTGAAACTTATTGCTTTTTTTTTGTATATACGTTGCACTTCACAATAAAAACATTGAAACAAAAAAATAACCGTTTGCTACATCATTGCTTTGTTTGTTTGCCTGCTTATTTTCTGAATTTAGAGTAAAATTGTATAAAGAGCATTTATGGATAATCTCAAAACCTAATTAATTTATCTAATATACTGAATGTTTTTTTCGGGGACATAGAAAATCCACACAAAATATTAGTGAAAACAAAACTAGTAAAGGAAATTTTACCAAAAATGTGAACAAAGTAAGGGAAACCAGGTAGAAATAGTGAAGCAATTCAGTTGCTAGCAAAGATAGGAAAGTCTTACCTAGTCTGGAAGACAGGAGGAATGGGAGGGGTTTTTAAAGGGGAACTGTAGTTGTAGGACATGGCTGTAGCAGAGCTTTGATATTTAAGAGAAAAGGGATCCACTGCTAGCCAGCAGATGGGCAGGAAAGGAGTTGGGGCATCACTACCATCATTTCCTTACTATTTCCAGACCTCCTGGAGGTTTTTTTCCATTAACCAGATACAAAAGGATCAGGTATGCCAATTGCTCAAGTCCATTCATAAGTCTGCCTGTCAACAAGCAAACAGGAAGGAGGAGTGTGTGTCTATGTTAAGAAGGACATGGAAACTATCTAATGCACCACAAAAAAAAGTGTATTTACTAGAAGCAAAACAAAATATGTCAACTTTGTAAACTGTAACCCTAGAACTAACCTATGTGGAAGATGTACAAATAATTATTGAAACCTTCAAAGTATATTTGTAAAATAAAAATTTCATGTAATTCCTAAAATATGTTATAGATTTCTTAAGAATATAATGAGTTAATAATAGTCACACTGGATATGTTTCCCTTTTGATAAATAAGTGTGATTCACAAAGCATCAGCTTTATTTTCAATAATTTTAAATTGCAAATACTACAGTCTTTTTCTTACATTCTGGAAGTTAGCGCCATGCAGGTAACTCCCATATTGGGGTAACAATGAGTAGGAAAGAGAGTCAAGCCTTGTAATCTGGTGGCCTGTTATCAATTGTTGGCATTTCTATTTCACCTATTGTCATTGGCCAGGTTGTGGTACCCGTTTGTCTGGTTGGGCAAGTGCTGGTCTGTCTGTTGCGATGGGGACATTTCATAAAGTTAAATCATGATCACGTCAGCTGCATCTACAGCTGATTTCATTTGTAATCAGCCAAGGGGAGTGTCTTCTGCAATGAGTGATGCTTAATCTAATCACTGGAAACCTTTTAAGGAGGATTCAGAAAAGACAGGTTCTCTTCCTTCTTTAGCTGGTGAGCCTCTCCTGTGGAGTTCAACCAGACCATCCATTGGAGCCATTGGCTTCTCAGCCTGCCCTGCAAATTTTGGACTCTACATTCCCATGGTCACGTGAGATATTTTCATAAATTTTATATCTACAAATATGTTCTGCTGATTCTGTTTCTCTAGAGGACCCTAATACACCTGCCCATTCTTCTCTGTCTTGAGCACCATTTCTTGTATTTTGCATTAAAGCCAGCTCTCAGGAACTGAGTTATTCCCAGCAACTGAGCATGTAAAGAGGTGAAAAAAAATTATTGTTGCTGCGCTTGGATACGAAAGAAGCCAAAAGAACTATAGATTAGTGAGAGTTTTGGGGACAGATAAAGAAAATACAAACTTGATGTAATTTAATTCACAGCTTTTTCTTATGTTTGTTTTTTCAGCCATGCTTTGTTTTAGGATCTACAAGCCCATTCTGACTTTCAGTAATTCCACTGAGTTTCAACACTGTTTTTTTTTAGGGGGGTTTAGGAGACAGCTTCCTTCTTTTTACCAAAGTAGAAAATCTCATCTCAGAAAGAACAAATGAGTTTAAGTTCACACAGCAAGTAGATGCTGGAACTGGCATTTTGCATGGTTTACTTCAAGAGGTAAGTGTTATTAAGTACTGCTTAACACTTAAATGGTTGTTACTTCCTTTAAAATGCTTATGAGATAAATAACCTATAAAGTTCCATTGGTAAACAACAACAATGAAAAAGGTTTGAAATGTGGACTTCATATCAGAATAACTAGTGGATCTTTAATATGCAACCATATTGAGACAGTTTAGGCAGTCCTGAGTTTCAAGCTGCTGAACTAAGTAAGAATTAATGCTAACAATTCATTATATGATCACAACACAGCTCATTTTCCTTCCAGGAAAAAAGAAAAACAAATGCTTTGCAGAGGTGGGTAGGGTGGGAGGAAACATAAGTGATCTAATTAATGGCAAAAATGAAAACTACCTTGAATTGGAGATAACATATTTATACTGCTACTAAAATTTATTAAGAGCATGTTGAGAATGAATGATAAGGGCAGTATTAAAAGTAGAAAGATAAATAATTTAACATAAGTATTTAGCTTAAAAAATCATTTTTAGGTTTTTATCAAATAGAATGACTTCTTACTTATACAGTAAATCTCAGGATTCATCTCTTATTCTTTTTAGGTGCTTTCTTTCTGTTTCCATGATTAAACATCCTGGCTTGAGGTACCACATTATAATTCATAGTGATTCCAATTAGATTTTCCATTGCAGAGTTGAATAAATCAAGTGATACTTCTGAATCCCTCTGCAAAATGCAACACTGAAACTGTTGCTTTTCAGGGCTTAATTTTGCTTCGAAATGCATAAAGATCTCTCATATAAACCACAAATTACTTAGTTAATGCTTTGAGGATGTTTATCTAGACATTTCTTTTGCATGTGTATAGCAAGAAAGAGAAAGTTCAATATGGTACAATTTATTTGCAGAGACAATGAATCATGTTTTCCTTGGGCATATTTATCTATTCAACAATTAGACAGGTAATGATTTGTGTATTGAGTGCTTTATCAATTTGAATTTTATCAAGTGGGGATGTGAAGTTTCCATTTCTATGCCATTTTTTTATTTCTTTTTGAAACTCAAAATAGAATTGCTATTAATTCTCTGAACATCATAAGGGTCTACAAGTTTAACAGAGGGCCTTCATTCTTATGCTTTAAATTAATTCTACCTGGAAAAAGGAAGAACTTGATATTTGGGGGGATATAATTTCCCATTTGCCTGGTAAATTACCTCTTCTACTTATCAGAAGTGGAAATCACCATGCATTTATTCATCAAATATTTATGAAATTAACATTAAGTGTAAGACACTAAATGAATTAATCACTATGATTGTTATACATTAAGGTTTAGTGTATCAATTAGATCTTGTACCATTTTGAAAGGTTTTGGGGAAGTTAAGTTCTTGTAGGTGAACTGGAGGTTCAAAGAGGAGTCAAGATCTTCCAAACGTAAGTGTACGAAAGGCAAAATTCATCCTGAAGTCTTGTGGGAAATTTTTAATCTTTTTCAGCTACTGCTTCTGTGGGCCCACAGTCAAATGTCTGGTTGTGATCCTGGGTCCACTGAGGTCAACTGGATTACCAGCCAGAGAGAGGAACAGAGAAGGTTGATGGCAAGTAGACACTTTCCAGGAATCTCAGTATTTGTTCATTGACACTTCTGCTTATGAATTTTTTAGAGTAATGGTAGTTACTTCACTCTGTTACAATCTGCTACAACTTCCATTTTTGGTTAAGTCAAGTAAAAAACCACTCTGGAGCACCTACATTAAAATTATGTTACTTAAGAAACAAAAACAAACAAACCACAATTGTATTCTCTTTAACTCATTTATTTCATATTTTTAAAACTCCTGATGTATATTAAATTGGATTCCCCAGGAATAGTTTTTAAAAGCAAGATTATTTAAGAATGATTTATTATGAAATATACATAAGAAAACCTGGAAAGGAAATAGAGGAATAGGAGCAAGAAAGAAGGAAGTGAATACTTTTTGAGATATCCCAAACATTCCAACATGGGATATTTTGTCTCAATCCTAGGAGTGTCCTCTGGAGAACTAATAGGTCATATCTTCAAGTGGCTTTTATCAAAGTAGCAGGAATATTTATATCCTTGCTTCCATCAGATAATTGTTAAGAGCTGTCCTTGGAAGGTATGCAGATATCAAACTTTTCCATATTTCCATAGTTTCAGGCAAAATGGATAATGGAATATTGATGGCAGTCCTCTAACAAAACAGTCACAGCTGCTGGCTATTGAATACTGAAAGCACTTAAGGATCTAGTGTGCACAAAAATGACAAGGGGATCAATGGGGATATAGGTAGAGTATCTCCTACACAACTAAACCTAATCCTAAATAATGCATACATTGCTATATCAAATAATATAAAACAAGCCTATATGGACAAAGACCAGATGAAAACACAAAGGGGAAAGGTACTGCTTCTCTACTTTTGTTGTTTTTGTTGTTGACTTTTAACCATGGGGATTTTTTAACTTACAATTTTATAATCTTAAGGCTGCAAAAACATCCAAATTAAGGCATCAACCAGATGATACCTTCTCTGAAGACCGTCTACCATTGCGCTTGGGTTCCTCTGTCAGAGAGCAAGGCATTTGACAACATCTACTGGTACCTCTCTCCTAGGTTTTGTTGCTTTCAACTTCTGGCTTTGGTGGCTTCCTCTCTCAACTTCTTCCTATTTCTCTCTTTAAGCTTCTGCTTCTCTGCTTCTGTGGATCCTTTTGTCTAAATATCTCTTGGGCTTTTGTTTCTGTCTTTTATCCTCTTATAAAGGATAAAAGTAAGAGGATCAAGGCCCAACTTGAATGAGATGACCATATCTCAACTGAAATAACCTAATCAAAATGGTCTACTCATGACAGATCTATAGTCACAGAATTGGATTAAAAGAAACTGATTTTTTCTGGAATACATACAGCTTCCAGCTACCACTTTAAATGTGTTTTAACTATTTCCCTATGTCATTAATTTATATGAAACATCTTTTTTTCTAGCTGCATAATATTTCCAATATGTATATGTGCTATGATTTATATAGTAAGAACTGGACATTTGGTTGGTAGTATTGTTATTTGATATTAAAAAGTTTTGACATTTTCATGATTTCCAAAATATAATTGAGTATATTGAAAAAAATTAAGAAAATTAGTCATAATTTGGGTAAAATGGTGAAAACTTTTCTGATTTTGAGTAGATTCACAGGTTCAGAATAGATTTCGGATGAAAAGTTCAGATGAGGAAATGTACACCCCAATTTTGACAGTTATACAGTGCCCTTTACATATACATTAGCACATCAATTATGATAACAGAAATATGGCTATTGATAGATATCTTAGCATCTATGTATATGTACACCTTCAAGTGGTTTACCAATTATTTGATATGTTATCACAGGTCTTAGAGAGAAAATTAGTAATATATATTTGAAATGGGATCCTTGATTGGCCATGGTTATTATTATTTTTAAAAATATCTTTATTGTAAAAACTTAACATTTATACATATATTCTTGACATAAAAATATTCCATACATGGTGTAAAATTAATGGCTCACAATATCATCACATAGTTGTATATTCATCACCATGATCATTTTTTAAACATTTGCATCACTTCAGCAAAAGAAAAAATAAAAAGAAAGAACTCATGCATACCATAACCCTCAACCTTCCCTCTTATTGACCACTAGTGTTTCCATTTACCCAATTTATTTTACACTTTGCCCCCTCATTATTTATTTATTTATTTATTTATTTATGTCATATTTTTTACTCATCTGTCCACACCCTGGATATATGGAGCATCAGACATAAGGTTCTCACAATCACATAGTCACATTGTAAACTTTATATCTTTATACAGTTGTCTTCAAGAATCTAGGCTATTGGAACACAGCTTGACAGTTTCAGATACTTCCCTTTAACTACTCCAGTACACCATAAACTAAAAAGGGATATCAATATAGTGTGCATGAATAACCTCCAAGATAACCTCTCAACTCTGTATGAAATCTCTCAGCCACTGAAACTTTATTTTGTCTCATTTCTCTCTTCCTCCTTCTGGTCAAGAAGGCTTTCTTGATCTCTTGATGCCAGGTCCTAGCTTATCCCAGGCTTTCTGTCCCATGTTGCCAGGGAGATTTACAACCTTGGGAGTCATTTCTCATGTAGGGAGGAAGACAGTGAATTCACATGCTGAGTTCGCTTAGAGAGTGAGGCCACATCTAAGCAACAAAAGAGATTTTCTGGGGTGACTCTTAGGCCTAATTTTTAGTAGGCTTATCTTGTCTTTGCAGGAATAAGTGACCATGATTATTTTAAGAGATAACTTTCTGCTCATATAGGAAACTGTATTGAAAAACAGACACATACGAAAAAATCTAAGCATCTGTGATGGTTAGGTTCTGGTGTCAACTTGGTCAAATGATTATGCCCTGTTGTTTGGTCAGGCAAGCACTGTCCTGTAAAGATACTTTAGGCTAGTTGATTAAATCACCAGTCAGTTGATTACATCTGTCATCAACTAAGGTATGTCTTCCACAATGAGATAATCTGATCAGTTGAAAGTTTAAGGAAGAAGACAGTCTCTTTTTCTGCCTCTTCTTCGGCCAGTGAGCCTCTCCTGTGGAGTTCATCCAGACCCTTCATCAGAGCCACCAGCTTCACAGCCTGCCCCTACAGGTTTTGGACTTGTACGTTCCCATGGTTGTCTGAGACACCTTTACGAATCTCATATTCACAGATCTCTCCTGTTGGTCCTGTTTCTCTAGAGAACCCTGACTAATACAGCATTCTAGTCAGATTAAATGCAAACCTGGAATTGGACACTTTTATGAAGGGTATTTTCTTAAGGACTTATTTTGTTTATGTCACTTTCATATGAATATTTCAGATCTATATATTTTTTAAATGCGGTAACATACCAGAAAGGATTCTGCAGCATAATGGACCCTTGTTTAATGCTGACCTAGATAATGCACTTTATAAAGATAAATGCCTATATTCTAAGCATTCATTTTAGTACATGAAATTGTCTTATAAAGGGAAAACATAGATATTTATAAATTATAAGATTAATTACACACTTTCAATAGAAAAAATTTCTTGCTGATAAATATTAACCAAAGAAATTTATGTGAAGAGATCAGTAAGGCACAATCTTTAATTTCTCAGCCAGATGAAATATATGATCCATAACTTCTAAATCCTAATTTCTGAAAAATTAGCAATAATAATAATAATAGTAATGATTTTTAAATCCAGTACCCACTAAGTTAGTGTTTTTCCTTAGAAAGTATATGGCCCTTTCTAGTAGAAGGCAATGTAGGAGCAAAGCCGTAATTATCCTTGTGCATATGAGTATAAATAGTTAAGATTTACTTACAAATTTCAAAGAAATGCATAAGTATGGTTTAAGTATTAAAAGCTATATTAGTTGCCTTTAATAACATATACTTTAGGAAGTTTCAAGTAAGTTAGATTAATGTACTACAATGCAGTTCATTATTTTAATTGGAACTTAAAAAGACATTTAATAGGGTGTAAGGGTGGTTCAGTGGTAGAATTCTTGCCTGTCATGTGGGGGACCCAGGTTCGATTCCAGGTCCATGCACTTTCCAAAAAACAAACAAAACAAACAAATAAAAATAAATTCAACAAACGGTGTGGTATTAACAGGATACCCACATGAAAAAATAATGAAATGTGACCCCACCATACAGCATACCAAAAAAAATTTTAATTTTTTCAAGAAAACAATCTATATTTTCTAAATTTCTAAAGATTTTTTAACACAAGTTAAGAAATCAGAAGGCAAAAATATGGTTAGGAATCAAAAGGTTTCTATAAAAATTGTGAAATATTTGGACATTATGAGATATGAATATCCCATTTCAATAGTTTCTATTTCTTGAAGAGGGGAGGAACTTTATACTTCTTCTAACGTCTGTATGGAATACGTCTTTGTATTAATGCTTTACATATACTCTTTCATTTAGTATTCATTAGAACCTTGCTATTTACTCATTACCATTAAAAAAAAACTTGGAAACAAAGAATCAAGTTATAGTTTGTTCATAGGGAAGCAGGGTTTGAAATTAGTTGCATCACATTGCAAATCAAGAACTTTTCTGGTATAAAGCATGTTTACTTTGGACTATTCTCTCATTTTCCTGTCCCTTTGTTTTTTCCTTCAATAAACAATAGATGTGTGTCTGTATGTGTCAGGCATTGTTCTAGGTGACAGAAAAAAAAATGATGTGGCCCCTGCTTTCACAGTGAAACATTCAGCTGAATATAAGTTACCAAACAGGTTATTACAAACAAGCAATATGCTCCTTGCTATGCCAAATTGGTGCATTAAAAAAAAGGGGTGACCCTACCCTGAAAAGACATGAAAAACATCCTTACAGAAGCATAGTGTACCAGGGAAATCATTTGTGGTGGGTATGGTGCCAACCCAGGCAGATGAACTAAGAATTGCAGGGCCGTTGAGGCAGCCATGAGCAAGACACATTTGAAAACTAAGAGGTCAGTGTGAAAATTACAAAGGAATGGATGATGGGCAATGACACTAGAGGAGGGCAGCAATATCTCAGTAAGAGAGGGATTTTTATGCCATATGAGGATTTTTTCCTCAATCCTAAGAAAAATTATGGACTCTAAGTGACTCACGCTGCAACAGAAGGTTTGATTTTGGAGTTATTGCATTTTACATACCTTGAAGATACCCAAATGGAGGTTTAGACTGGTCAGATATACAGTTCTGAAGATCAAAAAAAGACATATAGGACAGAACACTCACATAGAAGTTATTATAAATGTATGTGATCACTAAATGCATTTAACATACAAATATCCAATTGTTTTGGATGGTGTCACAGTCACGTTCATGTGTCAGCTTGGCCAGGTGGTGGTGCCCAGTTGTCTGGTTCAGGTTACAGCATTATCCTATATGGGAATACTTAAATATCCATAAGCTTATTTTACTATAATAAAAGTTAGTGAATATATCAAAATATATTGATATCTACCTATTTATCCATAACTATATCAATCTAAATTTTCATATGTAGATGTCTCTTTTCATTCAACTATCTGCTTTAGAAAAATAGGTGTTTTAGATTCCTCATTGCTAAAGTGAGTATTGTGCAGTGATTTGGCCTAAACCACTGAAATGTACTGGCTCACAGTTTTGAGGATGGAAAAATTCCATATCAAGTGACAGGAAATGCTATCTTCTCAAAGATTTGCATTGTGGAACTGAATATTGGTGATCCTTGGTCCTATGCTTCTCTGTCACATGGCAATGCGCACGATGGCCTCTCCTGACCTCTCCCTTCTCTTCCAAGTTCTGTTGACTTTCAGCTACTGACTGACACCTGTGTGTCTTTCACTCTGTCTGAATTTCACTCTGCTCATAAAGGAATCCAATGATGGGTTTAAGACTCATCTTGATAGATTTGGGCCATACCTTATCTGAAGTAACCACATTAAAAGGCCCTACTTGTTATGGATTACACCCACTGGAATGGATTAGTTTAAGAAACTGCTTTGCTGTGTTACACAGTTCCAAATTACCATACCTTTTTTTTTTTTTTTTTTACTTAATTTCATATGCAGAAAGCTAGGTATGAGTAGTTAAAATGCTTAGAAATTTTTGCTCTCATTTAATACATACTACCAACAGTGTTGAAATAACTATATGCAATTTATCTTAAGCAAATTAAACAACATTATGTATTTAGTATAATATATTGACAGAGGCTTTCATTTCTGGAATTATAATTGTAGCCTACTATAGTAAGCTAATGTTTCATTTGTTTCCACTAAAAAAAGGCAAAATAAATTATATATATATATATATATATATATATATATATATATATATATATATATATATATAGTTAAAATACCAGAGACCTCTGGATGAGCTAAATTTCAGAAAGCAGAACTGTTACAATGTCAATGGAAGAATGCTGTCAATTTTTCCATTTAAGAGACATTTGCAGTTCTTGGTAGAAGGGGAGAAGAAGGGGAGCTTCTTTCTGAAAATGCTACCTCCATGATGCCTTACTGCCCTCTTTTTTCCTAGTTACCAACTTCATATCTAGTTATAAATTTTATCGCAATTTCTCTGTTAAAGTAACTAGTGTGATTTCTATTTCTTAGTCAAACTAACACACCTGGGAATTTAATATGCTGCATTTAAAGTTGGGAATAGTAATGTGGTAAGGGAGAGACTGAAAATAGAATCCCGGGACGTTTATGCAGCTGGGCATATCGCTAGACAGAAAACGTATACTTCCATAAAAGAAACCATATCAAATAATTAGTGTATGTTTGCATATGATTTTTCTTCTATAAATATTTAGCTGAATGTTAAAGCGCCATCATTTATATCAAAGACTGCTTTAGAAATAAGGAATTTTCAGGTGTGTGTGAAAGAAAGGCAGTGATGATGCAAGTCACTTGCCTATTTTGCAGTATCTTGGGTATGAGGGGAAAGAATTAGGAAAGTGAAAGCCTGTAGAAGAAAGCAGGAAAAAGTGAATCTAGAATTTAGGACAATGTATTAATATAAATACTTTGAATCGTATTCTACAGGATAGCTTACATATTAAAATTACTATAAATTGAAACAATATTTATTGGTCCGTTATATGATTCACAATAAACATGTGAAGCCAATTCCATGATATAGTAAGTATCAAGAATGTGTGCACTCCTAAAATTTTTTTTTAAGGATTGCAAAAAAATAGGCAAAATAGGAAGGATCTTCATAATATTTACCTTTTCTTTTAAATAGTTTATGCTGAATTCATAAAGTATATTTTCTTAATCAGATATTATTGACAAATTCCCTGTATACCCAATGTATTTAACTACAGAATGATCTTAAACTTTTTTTCAAAGAAGTCAAAGTCACTTGTCACCTCTTCATTGTGCCCCAAAATAATACAAATGGTATTGAAATTGCAGATTTGTATGACCTAGAAATAAAATCTGATTAGCTGTGGAGGCAGCATAATAAAACCTGCTTTGGCATCCAAATCACTGAGATTTTCAGCTTATGTTCCAACATCTTCTGACCCATTACTAATGGAACAATTCACTTCACTCTCTCCATCATAAAAACAAAAATATATAAATCATTCATCTTCCTTGATTTTCAGAGATAAACTTAGAAATATCTGTGGCTTTCTGGTTCACTATGAAATATTCATCCCAGTGATTCAGTGTTTGGCTTATTTTTTCTCAGTCCAAGGATCTGTTTTCATAAGAATGACTACGTATCATGAACCTAATAATTTGACAGAATTTTCTGTTGTTTTTAATTTTCCCTTGATAAGTTTGACTTTTTCCCCAAGACTGCTTACCTAATGACAGCTATGACCTAACAGTGGTTAAAAAAAAATGGCATGGTATTTGAGGCTGATACATCTGATAGAGAAAAGGTAAAAAAAAAAAAGGTTGAAGTGTTACAGCCCAGCATAACCATGAGACAAAAGAACAAACCAGAGGGATTAGACATGTGTTTTAATTAGGGACTTATGGACAGGAGAATAATTCTTTGCAATGGCACCTGTTTGCAAAATGGAATCTGCACTCTACCCAAAACCAAAAGGGGAAAGTGGTGCTAACAGGGTGGCTTATAAAGTTTAACAGTTTTGCAAGAGTAAATTACCAACACTGATTAGCATAGGGGAGTTTTACATTCTTTGACCTTTTATGTCTGTCCCCATCATGTAGGCAGCTGTGTTCAGTGCTAGTTCTCAGTTTACCTCAGTAAACTGCCCAATGGTCAGCACAAATAGTTAATGCATCTCCTGGTTCATGAACAATGACTATCCATATATCACTTAATTCAGCTTTTTTGCTGCTATGCATAGTCCTATTTTCCCACCATATAGTGACCATACTAGGTTGCACAGCTACTGCCATCCAGATGACAAGCTGCCCATATGCTGATGCATCAGTATATGAGGAAGACTTAGGAATACTGCCACAGCTGTTAATGGTGAAGAGAGATAGCCAACTTGGGAAGATCAGCAGGGAGGGGCAAGAATTGCTGTTCAACATAGGAAACTAATCTCAAGGTATCATGCATTTCTTTACTTAAAGGGCTGTGTTGAAAATGCCGCACTGTAGCAGATAAGCTTTCCATTTTGTTAATATGCTCAAATGTGCACTGCCAGAGTGAGACTTAGTGGCAGTGTCCTATATCCATCAATGTACGGAGGTGGCTGTTCCTAATTTCACAGGGCGTTTTTGAGTTAGTCCTTCAACTTGTAGTAAGGCATTACAGGCAGCTCAAAGCTGTTTTCCTAAGGAGTTGTACTCCAGTTTGGCTCTTTTAACTTTATTTGCCTGTTGCCTTTGCCAGAAGCACCACTCAAAGATGATATTGGTACTGCCCATATCTAATTCAAAAGGCACATCTTGGTCCACTCCCCCATAAAGCCTGAGCCAGTGGGATGGCCCATCTGGCTCTCCAAAAGCAGCCTGCTGGGAAGTATCACATTCCCAAGGATAGCTTTTCCTAGTCAAAACATACATAGGTTTTAAAAGTGGGGCTGAGTAAAAAATGAAAGTTTTTCAATAACTCAATAATCCCAAGAAGCCATTGGTTGTTCTGGCATGTGCAGAATAGGAAAACTTTGCACCTTATCAATTACCAAAAATAATATATTTTGAATATCCTAACCATGCAGTTCCCAAGATTTTGACAGATCAGCCAAGCCATTGCAATCCACTGTGATCAATTGCCCATCCCCAGCCATTAAAATAGAATGGTAATGAGCTTAGAGGCTTTTTCACTTCTGAAAAGGAATTACTGGTTAACATGACATCATCAGTATAGAGAAATTGCTTTGCACATCTCCATTTAACCAAATCCTTTGATGTAAGCCTGTGATAGATGGTTTGGCTATGTAAAAATCCTCATGGGAGTGTGATGAAAATGAAAACCCTTTGTCCTTCTTCCCAGGTGAGGGCAAAAAACAGGTTTATTGGGCTGACATGGTCAGGTTCATGTGAAAACTTGGCCAGGTGGTGGTGCCCGTTTATCTGGTGGGCAAGTGCTAGCCTGTCTGCTGCTATGAGGACATTTCATAGAATTAGATCATGATCACACTGGCTACATTCCCAGCTGATTGCATTTGTTGTCAGCCAAGAGGAGTGTCTTCTGCAATGAGTGACATTTAATCTAATCACTGGAAACTTTTTAAGGAGGATTCGGAAGAAACAGGCTCTCTTCTTGCTTCGGTTGGTGAGCCTCTCCTGTGGAGTTCATCCAGTCCCTTCATTGGAGTCATAAGCTTCACAGCCTGCCCTACGGATTTTGGACTCTATGTTCCCATGGTTATATGAGGCACTTTTATAAATTTTATATCTTCAGATATTTCCTGCTGATTCTGTTTCTCTAGAAAATCCCAGCTAATACATGGCCCTATTTAATGAAATGCTAACAAAATGAATGTTAATTCCTTGGAGTAAAGATTCAACCCTCAGAATCAAGGCATACAAAGGTGGTATCACTCCACCCTTTGCTTCCTAAATGTATTGTTATTTTTTTTTTCGTCAGATAAGAATCTACAGGATCTCAAGCCTTTGGATCCTAGTCAGTGGAAGTTATATATGCCCCATGTACCCCTTGGGATGGGCTAATTCTGGGCTAGAAAAATGCTATACAATCATTATCAGAGACCAAGGCACTGGATTACAGCTCAGAGATTTCAGATAGTTCCCTCTGTCTACTCTTGTGAGAGCTGAGCCAGGGCAACAAGGAAGAATAGAAAGGGCTTCCACAGAGAAGCAACATCTTGAGGCTCTTGGGCCCCTTCAGCAGTTGAATTCTAATGATGCCCCTTTGTATAAATATCTACCCTTGGGCAGCTATAACCTCGCAGTGTGCAATACATTTCCTTGCAGGAATCCTTCTCCCCTGATAGCTACAACCTTGCAGAACAAAAGCAGTATTTTAACTTCTAAACCCACCAGTTGAAAATAGCCAACTCTCCAAAACCCACCTAAAGCTACCTCCACCCCCCTACAAAAACCCCTACTTGGATTCAGGAGAGTAAGAGTTGATTACTAGAGTTAACTCTTTCTGCTGCTCCCTTGCTGCTTCTTTCCCCACTGCTGGTATCCTGTCTCTGCTCTATTTCTCATCTCCAACCTCTGCCCAAGTCTGGCACTTTCAACTCTAACATACCAGAAAATAAAAAGAAAAAAGAAAAAAATAGCTATGCAATGATTCAGTAATCATAATCATCCCTTAAATCTTAACTTCTCAGATATTAGAAGACTAGAAAGAAAGAACAAAAAAAAAAATGGAAAAGAGAAAAAAAAAAAAACAGAACTTTATGTGGGTCACTACAAAGCACAACAATATATGTATTTGGTGAGTGCCAGAAGGAGAAGAAATAAAGAGAAATATGCCACATATTCAAAGAAATAATGGCAGAAAACTTTGAAACATAACAGAAGATATGACTATGCCAAGGATGAGAGGAGAATTCTGAAAGCTGCAACGAGATACAAGTTATGCACAATGTTATCCTAAAAAAATAAAGTACCAATTTCTCATAAAAAAACATGGGAGGAAAAAGGTAATGCTATGAATTATTTAAGGTGCTGAAAGAAAAAAAAAATTGCCGACTAAGAATTTTATATCTGGCAAGAATCTTCTTCAAAATGAAGGAGAATTTAAGATATTCTTAGATAAACAGAAATGAGAGTTTTCATTACCAGTAGATCTGCCCTGAAAACAATGCAAAAGGGAGTACTTCATAATAGAAGGAAAAGGCACTAGAGAATGATCAAAGCAACATAAAGAAATAAAGACTGCCTTTAAAAGTAACCATATGGGTAATTATAAATACCAGTCATATTGTATTGTATTGTTATGCAAATCTATTTCTTAGGTGCTAAAATACAAGCCCAATAATGTAATGATAAATCAATGGTATTGGACATACTGAGTACAAATATACAGTTGTAACAAGTATAACAAAAATGGGAATTAAGGAACAGTGCATGCAACTTAAGATACATTGGTATCAAATCAAATATGACTTATAGAGATGTGGAATACTAAGTCTTAGCCCCATGAACTGCAAAGAAAATAAATGAAAAATATTTCAAAAAGGAATGAGAAGAGACTCAAAATTGTACAACAGAAAAGCAAATAAACTTAGTAGACATTAACAGAAGAATTGGGTGTCAAAAAAGGTATAAGACTGGAAAAACACAAAATAGCAAAATGGCAGATGAAATAATTGCATTATCAGAAGTTACTTTAAATGTAAATAGATGAAACCTTCCAGGTCAAAAGTAAAGACAGGCAGATTTTAAAAAAAAAAAATACATGATTTAAATATATGCTATTTACAAGAGATTCACCTTTAAATCTAAGACATAAGTAATTGAAAGTGGAAGGATGGAAAAAATACATGTCATGCAATTGGTTGCCAAAAAGGAGCCAAGATAGCTATAGTAATATCAGCTAGAATAGACCTTCTAGTCAAAATCAGTTTGAGGGCCAAAGGAGGTCATTACATATTGACTAAGAGCCCAACTCAACAAGAAGACATTATAAATATAAACATATATGCAACTGTTTTTATTTGCTAAAGTTGCCGGAATGCAAAATGCTTTTACAATGAGGATTTGTTGGCTTAAAATTTACAGTGCTTAGGTCATAAAAATGTTCCAATTCAAGGCATCAACAGGATGATACCTGAGGAAACGCTACTGACATTCAGGATAACTCTGTCACATGAGAAATCACATGACTAGCATCTGCTGATTCTTCTCTCCTGAATTTCATAACTTCTAGCTTCTGGCTGTTTGTTTTTCACTTTTACCTTCTGTCTCTCTTAACTTCTCTTGGTGTGTTCATGTCTCTCAGCTTCTCTGGAGCATTTGCTTGTGAGCTTCTCTTAAATTCATCTTTATAAAATCCCTTAGCTTCTAAATGTGTTTTATCCTCTTACAAAGGACTCCAGAACCAGGACAAAGAATTACCTTAAATGTGGTGTGTCACATCTCAGTTGAAATGACTTAATCAAAAGGTCCCACATACAATAGGTCTGCACCTACAGGAATGGTTTAAAAGACCAAGGCCTTTTCTAGGGTCGAGACATGTCCCCCCTACTCAAGTTTAATACCCACACTTGAATGAGTCACATCTCCATGGAGATAAGCTAATTAAAGTTTCTAATATACACTACTGAATAAGTATTAGAAGAAACCACTGCTCCCACAAGGTTAAGATTAAAACATGGGTCATACACAAGTACACAAGGGCTTCAAATTACCATGTTTATGCACCTAAGAGCAGAATCCCCCAAACAAGGGAGAAATGGTTAGCTCTACATTAATAATAAAATATTTCAATATACCACTTTCAATAATAGATAAAACATCTAGACAGAAGATCAATAAGAAACAGCAGACTTGAACGTATTCTAAGCAATCTAGACTTAACAGACATATATAAAACAGTTCACCCAATAATAGCAGAGCTCATTCTTCTCTAATGAACATAGATCATTCTCCAGGATAGACCATGTGTTAGGTCACAAAATAAGTCTCAGTAAATTCAAAATTATTGAAAACATACAACACACAATGAGCTGGCTTGAAAAGGTTTATATACACTAGAAAAGCCATGTTTTAATCTTAACCTTGTGGAAGCAGTGGTTTCTTCTAATACTTATTCAGTAGTGTATATTAGAAACTTTAATTAGCTTATCTCCATGGAGATGTGACTCATTCAAGTGTGGGTATTAAACTTGAGTAGGTGGGGACATGTCTCGACCCATTCCAGGTGGGTCTTGATTGGTTTTACTGGAATCCTTTAAAAGAAGAAGCACTTTGGAAAAAGCTAGAGAACAGTAAGAGAGAAAGCCATGGGATTCTGAGAGAACAGAGAAAGTCATATAACCAGGAAGCAGAGAGTCCACCAGACAGTCACCTTTGGAGATGAAGAAGGAAAATACCAGGGAGCTTCATGAAGCAAGAGGACTGGAGAGAAAGCCAGCAGAGGCCACCTGTGTTCACCATGTGCCTTTCCAATGAGAGAGAAACGCTGAACTTCATCAGCCTTCTTGAATCAAGGTATCTTTCCCTGGATGTCTTAGATTGGACATTTCCATAAACTAGCTTAATTGTGACATTTTCCTGGCCTTAGAACTGTGAACTTGCAACTTATTAAATTCCCATTTTTAAAAACTGGTCCATTTCTGGTATATTGCATTCCACTAGCAAACAAGAACACAAGTTATCTTCTTCAACCACAAGGAAGTGAACCTAGAAATCAATAATAGAGGGAGAACTGAAAAATTCACAAATATGTGACAATTAAACAATATAATCTTAAACACCCAATAGGTGAAAGAAGAAAGCTCAACAGCAATAAGAAATATATTAAAGCAAATGAAAATGAAAGCAACATTCAAAACTTAAGAGAGGAGCAAAGCCCATTCTAAGGGGCAAATTTATAGCTATAAATGCTTACGTTAAAAAAAGAGAATGATCTCAGCTCAGAGACCTAACCTGAAACTGAAGTATCTAGAAAAAGAAGAATAATCTAAGCCCAGAGTGAGCAGAAGGAAGGGAATAATGAGGATTAGAGCAGTGATAAAGGAAATAAAAAGAAAAAAGTAAGAGAAAGAATCAACAAAGCCAAAAGTTGGTTCTTTGAAAAGATAAAAAAAAAATAACAGATATTTATCTAAGAATAACAAAGAAAAAAAGAGAGTAAACACCAACAAATAAAATCATAAATGAAAGGAGGGACATTGCTACTGCTCCTATTGAAACAAAAAGGAGTAATAAAGGATACTATGAGCAACTTTATGCCAGGAAATTACATAATCTAGATGAAATGGACAAATTATTAAGAACACACACATTACCTAATCTGACTCAAGAAGAAATAGAAAATCTCATTAATTAATAACTAGACAAGAGATTGAATCCATAATCAAAATCTTCACAACAACATAAAGCTCAGGACCAGATGGCTTCATAGAGGACCTTTATCAAACATTCCAAGAAGAATTAACATCAATTCTGCTCAAACACTTCCAAAAACTTGGAAGAAGGTAAAACTCTCTAAATCATTCTATGGGGCAAAATCACCCTTGCACCAAAGCTAGATAAAGATACTAAAAGAAACTATAAATCAATATACCTTATAATATAGATGGAAAAATTCTCAGAAAAATGCTAGTAAACCAAATTGAAAGCACATCAAACGAATTATACACCATTACTGAGTGGGATATATTCTAGGGAGACAGAGTGGTTCAATGAAAGAAAGCTAATTAATGTGATACACCACTATTTTAGTCTTCAGGAATACTCAAGCAAATACCATGCAACATGTTGGCTTAAACTTTGGGAATTATTTGTTCACAGAAGCAAAAAGGTAGTACATCATCATGGCAATGCTTTTTTCCCAAAGGCTGGAATTCTGGGGCTGGTTGCTGGTGACAAGGGTGTCCTTAGTTTACTAAATTGCAAGGCACGTGTTGACTGCTCTTCATATCTTTCTTTCCTTCCAGATTCTGTTGATATTTATCTTCTGGATGCTTCCTCTATGGCTTTTCTCTCTCTGTCTTAATTTCATTCTGTCATAAATGACCCAGTAATAAAATTAAGACCCATTCTTTTTGAGGTGGACCATATGTAATTGAGGTAAATTCATCAAAAGTTCCTACTTACAGGGAATTCATGTCTGCAGGAATAGATTAAGAACTATTTTTTTTTCTCGGACACAGGTAACTCTAAACCACCACAACCAGATTAACAGAACAAAGGAAACACAAACAAAACAAACAAAACCCATGATAATTTCAATTGATGCAGGAAAGGCATTTGAAAAATCCAGCACTATTTCCTGATAAAACACAAAAGAAAAATGAAGGATTGAAGGAAACTTTCACAACATGCTTAAGGGAATATATGAAAAACCTAGAGCTAATGTCCTATTCAGTGACTTCCTGCTCTGAAATCAGGAACTGAACAACAATGCTCACTGATCCCACTGTTTTTTTTGACATTGTATTGGAAGTTCTAGCCAGAGCAATTAGGCCAGAAATAGAAATAAAAGGCATCCAAATTAGAAAGGAAGAAGTAAAATTTTCCCTACTTGTAGATGATGTGATTGTATATATAGAAAATACTGAAAAACCCACAACAAAGATACTGGAACTAGAAATGAATTCAACAAGATGGTGGGATATACAATCAACACCCACAAATCAGTAGTGTTCCTATACATTAATAATGAATGAACAATTGGAAGAAGAAATCAAGAAAAAAAAATCCATTCTCTATGTTGTAAAGTAGCAACATAGAGAATCAGATATTTAGGAATAAATCTAACCAAGGATGTAAAGGTACATGGACAATTACAAAATATTGCTAAAATAAATCAAAGAAGACCTAAATAAATGGAAGGACATTCCAGGTTCATGGACTGGAAGACAGAATATTGTTGAGATGTCAGTTCTACCCTAAGTGATTTACAGATACAGTGTAAGCCAAATCGATACTCGAATAGCCTGCTTTGCATAAATGGAGAAGCCTGTGATCAAATTTATATGTAAGGGTAAGAAAATTGAATAGTCAAAGTCATCTTGAAAAAGAATGTGGTTGTCGGATTCACATTTCAAATCTTAAAATTTATTACAAAAGCACGATAATAAAAAAGCACATTACTGCCACAAGGATGGACACATAGACAAAGAGAATTGAATTAAGAGATCAGAAAGCACATTTATTCATACTTATGGCCAGCTGCTTTTTTTTTTTTTTTTTGCATGGGCAGGCACCGGGAATTGAACTCGGGTCTCTGGCATGGCAGGCGAGAATTCTGCTTGCTGAGCCACTGTGGCCCACCCTGGCCAGCTGTTTTTGATAAGCAGGCTAAGTTATCTCAATGGCAAAAGAGTAGTCTTTTCAACAAATGGTCCTGGGAAAACTGTATGTTCATAGGCAAAAAACTGAACATGGACTCCTACCTCACACCATATAAGTCAATTCAAAAATGGATCAAAGACCTAAATATAAAAGCCAGAAATATAAAATTCCTGGAAGAAAACAGAGAAGTATCTTCAAGATCTTATGTTAGACTTTAAACCCAAAGCACATGTAATGAAAGAAAATGGGACCTCATCAAAATTAAAAACTTTTGTGCATTAAAGGACTTTACTATGAAAGTAAAAAGATACTCCCCTCAATGGGGAAAATATCTAGAATCCACATATCTGATAACGTTCAAATATCCAGAATATGTAAAAAAATTCTACAGCCCAGCAATAAAAAAGGCAAATAAACCAATTTAAAAATGGGCAAAATACTTGAATGGAAATTTGTCCAAAAATAAAAGAAAAATGTTCAAAAATCAAATGAAAATGTGCACATCACCATTTATTAAGAAAATGCAAGTCAAACCACTATAATATACCATTTTACCCTACTAGAAAGGCTATTATAAAAAAAGAAAATTGCAAGTGTTGGAGAGGATGTGGAGAAATAGGAACACTCCTTCATTGCTGGTGGGAATGTAAAATGATGTAGCAACTGTGGAAGATAGTTTGGCAGTTCCTCAGAAAGTTAAGTAGAGAATTAACATACAACTTGGCAATCCCACTTCTATGTATATATCCAAAAGAATTAAAAACTGGGACTTGAACAGATATCTGCATATCTATGTTCATAGTGGCATTATTCACAATCAGCAGAAGATGGATGCAATTCATGTGTTCATCAACAATCAAATGTATACATAAAATGAGGTATCTACATATAATGGAATATTGTTCAGTTCTAAAAAGAAATGAAGTCCTGTATCTTGCAACAACATGGATGAAACTTGAAGATATCATGTTGAGTGAAATAAGACAGATGAAGAAGGACAAATATTGAATGATCTCATTCTTATGAAATAATTAGAATAAGCACATTTGAGTTGGAAACCAGAATATGTGTTAGTAAGTTCTGGAATAGGAGTAGGGAATAGGGAATTAAAACTTAAATTGTAGAGGGTTTCTATTTGGATTGATGAAAACTTTCTGGGGAGGAGGGTGCTGATGGTACAATATCTTTGAGATAAATATCCCTGAAATATACATCTGAATATTGCTAAAGGGCAAATATTATTGTATATGTGCTACAAGAATAAAATAAAATCTATATAACTGCCCAACACAAACAGTGAACACTGCCTTAAATCATGGACTACAGTTAATATAACACTTATAAAACTGTATTTTCATCAATTGTAAGGAATATACAACACCAATGTAAGTTGTTAATAATAGGGTAATATATTAGAATGCTATATTTTATGTGTGATTGTTCTGTCACCTAAAATTTCTGTAACAAAAAAAAAATATTAAGTTGTATGTATATTAAATAGACTAAAAATTTTAAAAATAAACAAAAACTTTGGACTGTATAACACAATGAGACATTGTAAACAATGGACTGTATTTAATAGGACAATTATAAAAATTATCTTTCATGAATTATATCAATTGTGCTAAACTAATGCAAATTGTTAATAATAAAGTGGTGTGCTGGTTTGAAAAGATTATGCAACCCAGGAAAGCCATGCTTTAATCGTGATCCAGTCTTGTGGGAGCAGTTGCTTCTTTTAATCATGATTAAATAGGGTAGGCTGGAAATTGATTAGATTAACTCCACAGAAGTGTGGCATACCCAAATGTGGGTATGATCTTTGATTAGATGGAGATGTGACTCCACCCATTCCAGGTGGGTCTCAATTAGATACTGGAATCCTTTAAAAGAGGAGACGTTTTGGAGAAAGTCAGAAATGAAAGAGCCACCAGGAACTCCAGAGCAGAGTTGACAGATGCCTACACTTTGATAAAAGAGACACAGATGTCTGGAGATGACTGGAGCCCAGAAGATGTTGTCATAAGATGCTAAGGAAGCCGAAAACCTGGAGAAAGCCAAAGGAAGCCAAGAGACAAAGGAAGCCCCAGAGAAGCAAAGAAAGGAATCCCCACAAGAATAGAGGCTGAAAGCAATGAGCAAGAGAACAGCAGATACCAGTCACGTGACGACCCAGCTGACCCAGGTGTTCCTGCATGAACAACCTTCCTCAAATTAAGTTATTTTTCTCTCTGTCATTGCTCAATAAGGTTTGTGTCATTGCATGCTTCAGAGAGTGCGGAGCACAAAATCCAAGGATTTGGGGGGACCTGACTGCCACCCTACTGTTCTAGAGCAGTTGAGCATGTGACCTGGAGATGGCAGAGATCCCAGGTGCTGCCCTGAAGTATGGAGAGGGTGGAGCTGAGAAAATGGTAGATCTCCCAGTGAATACCAATGTTGCAACACATGCCAGAATTTGTACAGAGAGCAAAGCCACTGCATAGGCACTTGGAAAGGGTGAGACTGCTGCTTGCTTTCTAAAGCCCTGAGGAAAAACGACTCAGGGACTTTGAAATTTGATGGAGTTTGCCTTGTTGTTTTAGGAACTGTTTAGGTCTGACGACCCCTGTGTTCCTTCCACTTTCTCCCTGTGCAAATGGAAAAATGTATCCTATGACTATCCCTCCTTTGTATGTTGGCAGCAGATAACTTATTTTGAGTTTTACAGGTATAGAACCAGAGGAGAATTTTGCCTTAGGACTGTAATAGACCTTGATGGGATTTTGTACTGTTTCTGACTTTGTCCTGTATTTGTATTGTTACTAAAATGTTTTAAGGCTTTATGATATTGTGATGGAGTGAATATATTTGGTATAAGAAAAAAAAATGTCTTTTTTGGGTTCCAGAGGATGGAATGTGATGGTTTGAAAATATTATGTATCCCAGAAAAACCATATTTTATTCCTGATCCAATCTTGTGTTGAGCAGCCATTTCTTTTAATTCTGATTCAATATGGGGAGGTTGGAAACTTTTGATTACAGTATCCCCACAGAGATGTGACACATTCAATTGTGAGTGTGACCTTTGATTTGATAGATATGTGACTCTACCCATTCCAGGAGAGTCTTGGTTAGTTTACTAGAATCCTTTAAAAGTGAAACATGTTGGAGAGAGGCAGAAATGAGAGCAGACAGAAGCTTCAGAGAAGATCTGACAGAGCTGGTTTGAAGCCTTTGTGTACCCCAGAAAAGCAATGTTCTTTGATTGTCATTCAGTATTCCTGGGTGAGATCTTTTTTATTGTTTCCATGGAGATGTGATCCACCCAATTTTAGGTGATAACTTTTGATTAGATGGCTTCCATGATGATGCATCTTTATCCATTCAAGGTGTGGTCACTTACTGGAGCGCTTTAAGAGGGAACCATTTTGGAAAACTGCAGTGCTGACAGCCCACACAGCCAGAGATCTTTGGTGATGTAGAAGAAATATATCCCTGGGGAAGCCTTATGAAATGAAGAAAGAAAGTTAGCAGATGTCACCCTGTGCCCTTATAGCTGAGAAAGAAACCCTGAACTTCATAGACTCCTTCTTTAGAGTTAAAACATTCTTCTCTGAATGCCTTGATGTGGACATTTTCATAGCTGTAGAACTATAAACTTGCAACTTGATAAGCTCCTTTTTTTAAAAGCCATACTGTCTCTGTATATTGCATTCTGGCAGCTTACAAACTAAAGCAAGAGGAGTGGAGAGAAGAGAGAAAGAAGAAAAGATCACTTAGATAAAACGGACATGTAACTGTTGAGAGCAGATGGATTCCTAGGGCTGGAAGAATGGCTGGGACTGGAAGGTAAGAAATTGAAGCTAGTGGGACCGAGAAACACTGAAGATGAGCTCCTCAGAACTGGGATCAGACCTCGAAAGAGGAATGCTGCTTAACAGGCTCTGTACCACAAGACCTGAGGAAAGAAAATTTGGAGAGTTGGGTCTTAGACTTTTGAAGATGAGGCAGTGTACTGAACATATACTATCTCTTAAGCACAATGAAGCTGGTTCTAGGATTGCCTAAAGAAGACCAAAACCATCTACTACTGCTAAGGTGAAGGGTCAAAGAAAGAGGCAAGTCCCACCTCTTCTCCTCCTTCATTCCAGTCTCTCTCAAGGGTCCCCTATTAGAAAAACCTAACAGAAAACCAACTGAACAAGGAGAAATGTTATTTGTGGAGTCCCATCCTCAGCATCACAAAGTAGAGTATAGAAGGGAGTGCTGAGAATTATAGCTTACTAATTATCACACTGACCTTAAGAAATTGAGGAGAAAGTAGAACAGAACACAGATAGAAAATAGAACATTAAAGGATGTCAATGGAAAATAATATTTTTTTACTTCTTAGATACATAGTCTGAGATAAGTGGCAGTGCTATTAATAAGAATGTAAAATGTAGAAGGAGATTAGGCTTATAGGAAAGATGATGAACAAAAGTTGCTTTAGAGAACTACACATATCCTGGATCATAACTCAAGAGGGAAGTCTGGGAAGGAGATAAGTATTTCAGAGTGAGAAGTTTATAGGTAAAGTACCAGAAGGCATGTATATTATATGGGTTCAGACGTGTGCCCTCAACATAGGATAATTTGAGGGAATTTTATTTTCAAAGGAACTACATGTAAATAAATATAAGGTAACCATTTATCAGATTAGTCAAAACTTGGAGCAAGTAGCAACTGAACTGTTACTATCTTAAACCTAGGAGAAATGAAGGCAAAGTGCAAATGCCAAATTATAAAAGAAAAGAGCGTTGTGTGGTCAGTTACCTTGAACAGAACAACAGTGTTTAGTGAAGAAACAGTTAGCCCACAATGACTTCCCAGGGAGGCAGCCAGAAGAATTATTCTGATTCTTCCGATTCTCTTTCCTACCTCCAATCGCTCATTATATGAGTGAGAGTCTGTTTGATGTAGTCCATACATGTCAGCCTCCCTGAGCAGAAAGGACAAATAAGGGTGGAAGATGTTCCTGGTGGGCAAACAGGAGTTATTCTGCATACCATGAGAGTAGGTGATGTGGAAAAGGAAGGTGTCCATTACAAAAAAAAAAAAAAAAAAAAAAAAAAGATGAGAGTTGAAGATAGAATACTAAGAAACTGTTATTCAAAGAACAGATGAAAGGGCACTCTATCATTAAAAAAAAGAGTTGAAAAGTACTCTAAGAGGTTAAAAAATTTCAAATAAGAAACTTGTTCACGAACTTAGTAGCAACTTTTATGAAGGAAATTCAATGGACTTTTCCATACTTTTCAACTTTTAATCTTCATGAAAATACATGAATTGGGTATTGCCTATATAGTTAATGAAAACTAGACATACTGAAAATTTCAACATTTTTTTCTAGATCATATAATTGATAATTGACTTAAACACAGATCTTCAGAGTTTCAGGATACTGATTTTTTTATATTGACAAAATTATCTTTTTAATATCAGGCTTTATTTTATAACTATAAAAGTAATTCTCTTGATGATTAATCTAGTATTGCTTGTCATGTCTTACTTTGCGGTTAAGAGAACAAATGTGGTATTTCTACAAGCGATGAAGTAAACCTACACAAATTATATACTTGGGTACTGGGAACCCACTACAGAGTTATTTTATGAACACATTAGACCCACTGTGTAATGGGCTTAAGCCAAACTCCATTTATCATCTGACCTCCTCACACCTTGTGGTAGGTGGAGTCAGTGTTAACTTGGCCAGGTGAAGGCACCTAGTTCTGTTGTTGTGGACATGAGCCAATGGTGCGTGAACCTCATCTGTTGATTACATCTACAGTCGGCTAGGAGGCGTGCCTGCTGCAATGAATGATGTTTGACTTAATTGGTTGGTGTTTAAATGAGAGAGCGCAACGTAGCACAACCTAAGGAGCTTGGCATTCCTCATCTCAGCACTCGCAGCTCAGCCCAGGCCTTTGGAGATGCATAAACGAATCACCCTGGGGAAATTTGTTGGAACCCAGAGGCCTGGAGAGAAGGCCAGCACAGATTACCCTGAGCCTTCCCATGTAAGAAAGAACCCCAGATGAAAGTTAGCTGCCTTTCCTCTGAAGAACTAATGAAATAAATCCCCTTTTATTAAAAGCCAATCTGTCTCTGGTGTGTTGCATTCTGGCAGTTAGCAAACTAGAACACACCTGAACTGAAATAACCTTATCAAATGGTCCTATTTACAATGGTTTCACACCACAGGAGTGGATTACATTTAAGGACATGTTATTCTGATGTACATACAGCTTCAAATTTCCAGTTATGTGTCTAGTTGTTTGGTCAAACTCAGGCTCAGTTGTTGCTGTGGAGGTATTTCCTAGACTGGATTAGCATCTGTGATCATGACTCTAAAATGAGATTATGCTTCATAGTGTGGGTAGACCGCATCCAATTATCTGTTAGTCTTAAAAAGAAGAACTGAAGTTTCCAGGGATCAGAATAATTTCTGCCTCAATACAGCACCCTTCACTCTTTCCTGAGTTTGCAACTTAAGGAATTTGAAGATTTCAAGTCATTCTTACTGGAATTTATGAATGCTGACATTCTTATAGAATTAAAATTTGCCTGTCCCTACAATTGCTTAGGCCGATTCTTCTTAATAAATCTCTCTCTATGCACATGTGCGTACATGCACACCAATAGGTTTTGTTTCTCTGGAGAACCCTGACTGATACACCACTTCCAGTAATATTCACTGTTTGGCTATTTCCCTTTCAAACTATACAATATTACTCTAGTAAATGTCCATAAGTTCCTTTGGGCAAAGGGCAAGGGAATGGTCATTATATGTACTTGGAGTGGCATTGCAAGGATCTTCCTTCAAGCAATTCAGCTTCCTCTTATGGACAGGGAAATTTATATTTTAAAATTGCCTGGGCAGCTTCCATTGTTCATGATACTGATGTAAGTTTTCCACCTACTAGCTCTTGCTTATTTACTTTGTTATTTCAGTCAAGTAAAACGTATTTAGCTGACTCTCTGTCACTTCAAAACACTGGGGTCTTTTAGCCATCCCCACAGATCCTTCGAAAATAGGGAGTCCAATCAAAGGCGACATCTTCTACATCTAATTTTGCCCATAAAAAGATTTAAAGGTACAAGTATCTCTTTACCAGTACATTTTTCATTGCTTTGGCAAAGGGACTATTCTCTAATTTATTCGAGGGAGTGTGTTTAATCTCTTCAAGCCTTCTGATTTCTTCCTCAAAGCCACATTAAACTATCTTATTTGCTGGAGACTAGTATTTCTTAGACATAAATGTGATATAAATTATCTGAGGTCTTATAAAATGCATCAAGATTCAATACATCTCAGATGGGACTTAAAATTCTGTATTTATGGGACTGTCCTGCCTGATACTCATGCTGCAGATGATACTTTGAGTAATAAAGCTATAGACGATCATTATACCCAATATACAAAAACTATCCCATTAAAGGTGGGTTGCAAACACTTCTAGGTCAATAAATTTCCCTATTGTACTCAAACTCCCTGGACCAATACTCACAAGATCCTCTTCCATTTTTCCTTGTTTCTTTCTTATACCTCTTTGGGGCTCCCATAGTTTCTTCATTATGTGAATAATTTCCTGCCTGAGCAGAGACTACATTTTACTGCTGGGTTGTATAGAGATCTGGTTCTAAGAGACAAGAGTAAAAAGAAAAAACAGTCATACAAAGAAGGAAGAACAACCAGCCAGGGTTGATCCAGTGTGATCTTTAAAGTAACTTTATGAAATGTTTCTCAGACCTGTCCATGTAAGGAATAAAGGATATCTTCCTATATGTGTGAGTGGTGGCACCATTAATTTAAATACCTTTAACCTCTGAATTACACATATATAAGTGATGGAGGAGTTTCCCCAAGTATCACGTATTATGGCTTTTGTGTAGACCTGGGACAAGAAGTGAGAAGCTGGCATGGCATTGGATTCTGCAAAAGTGGCTGGAGCAAGAAGTGAGACCAAAATGATTTGAAATAGCACAGGAGTGCTCTGCTTTATCTTTCATCTGTCATTCCGTAGCCATCTTCTTCTTGGTGTACTTCCTCCCAATTTCTTTCTTCTACTCCTTGTCCAGTGTCATTTTCCAGCAATAGTCATCTAATTACCAAATATAACCTCTTAAAACTTTATTTTTCCTGTTCTTACAGTTTCTACACTGGAAAGTTCTCAGTTAGCCATACTAAATTTGAATTGTGGATGTTAGTACTTGAAAACCCACATTTAAGTTAAGTTCTACCTCTTATTCTCTAGGCTTGAGTATCTTATTCTATTTCTTCATCTGGAAAGCAAAGTGAATGACAGTACTAGATAGTATGTGAGTATTTAATTGTGATGATACACATAAAATTTTTCTGGGAACAATAGAGTTCTAAAAATTACATAATTTGCTGCTATGAAATCATTAATTAGTAATGCATCATGACGAGAAAGGCTTATCAAGGGCTTAAAATGTGTATTCTTCCCAGAATTATCTGCATTTAAGAGGAGAAAAATAGGACTAGATTGAATAAATGCTTAAAAATAGAATTTCTAACTTTAGCAAAATTCTTACATAGTAAGTATTTTCATAGGACAGGTGTGACATTTCTCAAGGTCCTTTAATCTGCCTAATCTGCTTTTGCCCCCCATCTTCTGTTTTTTTTCTTATGGCATCTCAATATTCACACACATAAGGCTATTTGTATGAGTCAGGGTACTCGAAGGAATCAGATATAACAGGATATTTTCATGTTCATTTTATATTAATATTTATGCTCTTATTCATGTTCATACTCATATTCATACTCAGACTTGTATTCATATTTACATATTTAAATGTGTGTATATACAGGATATTTATTATAAGAAATTGGGTCATGCAATTGTGCAATTGTGCAGTTGTGAGGGGCTGGCAAGTCCAAATTTCATAGGGCAGGCCTGAGGCTGGATGTCACATTAACAGTTATGTTTAGGGGTGGACCACGGTGGCTCAGCAGGCAGAGTTTTCACCTACCATACCAGAGACCCACGTTTAATTCCCGGTGTCTGCAGGAGCAAAAACAACAAACAAAAAATTACGTTGATTTTCAGAATCTGAATTCCTTAGGGTAGAGATGAGGAGACTAAGGAAGTAGTGGAAGGTATAGTCTTAAGTCAGAATTCTTTCTGATCCTGGACTCTTTAGTTCTTGCTATTAAGACCTCCAACTCATTGAGTAAGACCCACCCACCATACTGAGGTTTCTTTATTTTAAGCCAACTGAATGTAGATGCTAATCTCATCTGCAAAATATATCCATAGCAACCTTTAGACCAGTGTTTGCCCAAACAAATGCACACCGTAATATGGCCAAGTTGACATATAAAATTAATCATTATGTTTACATTTTCTGAGCACTCACTTGGAGCCATTTTCCCAGTTTATTGCTCTAAAGATCTTGTTGTATGCAATCAATGCAGTAAAGCTGAGAGATAGGTATTAGGGCTTCAATCATTAACACCACAAAAGGTAAATTCAAGTCTTCATCTGTGTTCCTGTGCTTGTGAATGCATTTGTAAAAGGACTTTTTAAGATGCAATTATTAGTTGAGGTGCAGACTTATTTGTGAATAGGCTCTTTGGAGATGATATTGTTAGTTAAGTTGAGATAAAATTGTTTCTGGACCAGTCTTAAACTAGTTCTTATAGACAGCTCTTATAGAGCTAGACAGAGACAGACAGTCACCCAAGTAGAAGTAGAAGCTAGAAGTCAGAAGAAGCCAGAAAATGAGGCACATCACTGTGTATATAAGTTTGACAGAAGTGCTAAGACAAATACCACACAGTGGACTGGCTTAAGCAAAAGCAGTTATTGTCTTATGGTTTTGAAGGCTAGAAGTTCAAAATCAAGATGTCAACAAGGCCATTCTTTCTCTTGGGGCTGGTAGTGTTCTGGTGATGGCAGCCCTTTGTTGCATGGCATGCTCTGTCCTTGGTATCCTCCTTTGGCCTTGTCTGACTTCTGGATTCTATAACTCTACATCTTCTGGCTTCTCTGACCGCATTTAAATTTCTATTTATAAGGCCTCTGGAAATACATATTAAGATCCACCCTGATTCAATTTGACCATTCCTTAACTATAATAATATCTTTAAAGAGTCTATTTACAAATTCACAAAAACATGGATTAAGATTAAAAATAATATTCTGTGGCATACATTATTCAATTTCCAACACCATGTGATGGAGATAGAGACGCAACCAAAGGAAACTAAGCATTGAAGCAAGCTAGCAGCAAAACATTACAGACTCTGAGAGAAAGTATAGCATGTTGAAATCTGAGTTTGGTTGACTACCCTCCCAAACTGTGAAAATATGTATTATTATGGTCCCAGTTTTATCTATAAAAACACTAGTGGCTAATACTTCAAATGATCTACAAGGTAAAAAAGTTAATAAGCAGCATTTCTGGAGCCTGAACCCAGGTTTGTGTAAAAAAAGGCTGCCATGTTCCCTTTATCCTATTAGTTTCATTTCCTTAAACCAATATCATGGCCCTATTATTTAGTCTTTATCAACTTGTACTGTGTGTGCATGTGTGTGTTTTAACAGCTTTATTGAAATCTAATTCATATGTCATACAATTCATCCACCTATACTACACAATATTTTTTAAAAACATATTCATCTATATGTACAACCCATCATCACAATTTTAGAATATGTTCATCACTTCAAAAATTACCTGGTCCTCCTTAGCTATCCTCCCCCAATTCCTTTATCACCTAACCCCCATCCCTAACTATTTTAGTTTGCTAAAGTTGCTGAAGTGCAATATAGAAGAAATAGAATGGAATTTAACGATGGTGATCTTTTAGTTTACAAGCCTGTAGTTCGGAGGTTGTGAACATTCCAAATAAAGGCATCAACAAGCGATCTGGAGGCGCTGAACTCCTCTGTCAATGGCAACGCAAATGGCAGCATTTTCTGGTCCACTCCTGGGTGTCTTCTGCTGCTTTCAGCTTCCAGTTGTTCCTTCTGAAGCATTCTTTCTGAGCTTCTGTTCCCGCCCTCCTATCTTCAGCTTCTGTTTTTTACTGTCTTTCATGTTCTTATAAAGGACTCCAATAAGAGGATTAGGACCCACCTGGGGCGTACCTCAACTGAAATAACCTAATCAAAAATTCCCACGCACAATAAATCTACACCCACAGAAATGGATTATCTTTAAGAACATGATCTCTTCTGGGGTATGTAACAGTTTCAAACCATCACACTAAGTAACCACTAATTCACTTTCTAGCTCTATTGACTTGCTTGTTCTGGATATTTCATGTCAATGGAATCATATATGTGGTCTCTTGTGACTGGTTCCTTTCAATTAGTATAATGTTTCCAAAGTTGATTCATACTGTGGCTGGTATTAGTACTTTATTCCTTCATAAAGATGAATAATATTCTATTCTTCTTATATACTGCATTTTGTTTATCCATTCATCAGGTGATAAGGAATTAGTTTTTCCCCCTTTAGATATGCAAACAATACTCATGTACAAGTTTTTGCATGGACATTTTTTTCATTTTTCTTGGGTATATATACAAAAATGGATGTGCTGGGTTATATGGCAATCATTTGAGGAACTGCCAGACTGTTTTCCAAAGGGGCTGCACCATTTTACATTCACACAAGTAGTGTATGAGCTTCAATTTCTCTTTATCTTCACTAATATTACTATTACCTGAGCCTTTGGTTCTAGACATCCTAGTATGTGTGGAGCCGTATTACATTGTGGTTTTGATTTGCATTTCCCATATGATTAAGGATGTGAAAAATCTTTCAATTGTTATTTTGGCCATTTGACTATTGTCCTTAGGGAAATGTCTATTCTGATCATTTACTCATTTTTAAATTGGGTTATTCATCTTTCGGTTTTTGAGTTACAAACATTATTTATTCTGGATACAAGTCCCCTATCAGATATATGATTAGAAAATATTTTCTCCATTCTGTGGGTTATAATTTCAAACTTTTTTTTTTTTGGCATGGGCAGGCTCCAGGAATTTAACCCAGATCTCCGGCATGGCAGACAAGAATTCTGCCACTGAGCCACTGTTGTACTGTCCTATATTTCAAACTTTTGATGGTATCCTTTGAAGCACAAGGGATAACTTAACTTTGATGAAGTCCAATCTCTATATATTTTTCTTTGTTGCTTATGTTTTTGATGTTATATCTGAAAATTCTTTGCCAAATTCAAGGTCATGAATATTTATCCCTGTATTTTCTTCTGAGAGTTTTATAGTTTTAATTCATACATTTAGATCTTTGATTCATTTTGAGCTAGTTTTTATACATAGTATAAACTAAGGGTCCAGCTACATTGTTTTTTGTATGGATATCCATCTCTTTCAGCATCATTTGTTGGAATACTATTCTTTCCCCATTGGTGACCTTGGCACCCAGTTGTCCACACAAATATGGGTATAGTCCTTTTTTAAATAAAGTTTATCTTGTCAAATATGTCATCTTTTACAATCTAATTATTTTTCAATCTTAATAATTTCTCATGCTACAAATCTTAAATTTTAGTTTTCCTAGGAGAAAGTAATTTTCTTAAGCTCCTCCTTCCATCCATCATGCCAAGAAAATACCTGACTCAAAGTATCTGGTATAACTCTTATTCTAAATTACCAGCTTAGATTTGGTGCTTAAAAAGAGAAAAAAAAGCACTGGTAAAGATATCTTATAGAAATATAGTGCTAATATATATTTCTCATATTTCTATTCAACATTAATTAATAAATTCATTTTGAACAAATGTAAATGATCTGCTATGCTTAAGCCTATATTCAAACTCAAAGGTTAATATTATTCTGATAGTATTCAAGAGTTTGTCGTTCAAAAACAAACTTTTTAATAGTGGCTACTTTGTGTGGCCTACATGGCTATAGCAGGATTTTTGAATCATTCTGATGATTGCTTTGATAGGAGAAAAATATTAACTGACCATTACTTTTTAAACCTGTATCAATAAATGGATTATATGTCCAGTAAACTCTGGTTTACAGCTATTGATTCTAACGACATGTAACATCATAAGTTATAGCTGTGTAATTTGAGATGCAATTAGGAATTCTTGGCTTCTATGTCACATTTATTGGTCATTGTCAGCTGACAAAGTAAGTAGAGGGCTTCTCAGATATTAACATATTTTATGGGCATTTCAATTTCTATGGTGCAAAAATGTCCTGCAATTTCACTTTGATAGTGAAATTTGGAGAGTATATTTCTTTCTTCTAAACAAAGTGATATATGTATTTCAAATATTTAGTTAAAAAGAATCCCTATGAAGTAGGCTGATTATATATTCAAATATAATGCTTATGTAACACCTATGCCATTTTAACTTGGTATAATAAAATATTGTTTGATTGGAAAAAACTTTTTCTGTATTGACTCACTTATGATGTGGCTATTGTAGCCACCCAGATAATGTAAAATGTAGCCGAGAGTAATTCCATCATTTAAACATATCTAGAGTTACTCTCCAGCAAAGTTATTAACTTTACTTCTGCTGTTTTGCATAATTTCTTCCTTATTTCAACAAATTGCTCATATCTTGGCATTACTGCCACCTGTCTTTTACTATTAGTCAATTTAAATTGAGATAAATCATCATGAACAGTTTTTTTTTCCCCACCTGATGGACATTGAAATGAAATGGAGATGCCATAAAGTGCAGAGAAACTTATAAGTAGCACTTGTTCTCCATTGCTACCCATTGGGTGTGTGACTATAAGCAAGTTTTTTAAAGGTTTTGGTGCTCATTTCATAAAATAGAGTACACTGGCCTATACCCATGGTACTTATCTTTCTCACTCTAAAATTCAAACTCTTTCTCCCTTATCTTTAAATCTTTTATAAAAGTAAAAATACCTTTAGGACAGTATTAAGGATACATGATTTCAGAAATGAGTGTTCCCATTACTTCCTTGTTTTAGGGATAGTTTAGCATCTTATCTATACTCTAAAAGCCACATTTATTTAGAATCAATCTTGGTTTTGCATCCTTCCATTTTTAGTTGGTGATGAAAAGAGGAATTGTCTATATAGAATTATGAGCCTCAAATTGCTTCTTGTGGGTAGTGGTGCTCATAGCTCAGTCAAGTAAAATGAAACCAAGTCAAATTATGGTAGGCAGAATAATAACCTCACAAAGATTTAATCCCCAGAACCTGTAGCTATGTCATCTTACATGGCAAAGAGGAATTCAAGTAGCAAGTGGAATTAAGGAATCAGCTGATGTTATCATAGGAAGGTTATGTTGGATTATCCACATGGGCCCAATGTAACCACATTTCAGTCTACTAGGATGCTGAAATGCAATACACAGGAAAAGGGCAGGCTTTTAACAATGGAAATGTATTAATTTACAAGCCTACACTCCTGAGACTGTGAAAATGTCCAAATTAAAGCATCATTAAGATGATACCTCCTTCCTGAAGTCAGGCTGCCAGCAATGCTGGATTCCTCTATCACATATCAAGGCACATGGTGGTATCTGCTGATCTCTTCCTTCTCTTCCAGCTTGCATTGCTTCCAGATTCTGGCTTCTATAGCCTCCTTTCTGCTTCTGTGGCTTTCTTTGAGTCTCTCTCTGCATTTATCCCATTTATCAAGGATTCCAGTAAGAGAATTAAGACCCACCTGGGGCATGCTTCAGCAGAAATAACTTCATTGAAAAGTTCTACGGACAATAGGTTTACACCCACAGGAATGGATTGGTTTCGAGAATATGATCTTCTGGGGTCCATTCAGCTTCAAATTTTTTACCTTAGGGCTCCTGAATGGGTAAGGCAGAAGGAACAGTGTCAAAGTGATTCAATGTGAAAAAAGACTTAATGGCAATTACTGATTTTGCAGATGGAAGGGGCCAGAATCAGGGAATATGAGTGGCCACTAGAAACAGGAAAAGATAAGGAAACAGATTTCCCCTAGTGCCCTACAGATAGGAAGACAGCTCTGAGAATACATTGATTTTAGCCCAGTGAGACCTATTTGGGGCTTATCATTTTCAAAACTGTAATAAAATAAATGCGTGCCTTCTTAAGCCACAAGTCTTATGGCAATTTGTTATAGTAGCAAAAGGAAACTTACTAACAGAGAATAAGAATAACTATTGAGCAGCTATCTTGGTAAACATTTTGCTAAACATTTGATTTTAAAATGATTTTTTCAAAGTTATAATAAGGCTTAAATGAGTTATGACACATAATCACAATAAAATATTGTGCCACCAATGGAATGATAATCATGAGGAATTTAGAGACATGGAAAATATATGAGATACAAGCACAAATGAACATAAAATTTATATATTACTATTGCAAATACATAAAATATGAATTCATATGAAGATCTGAAAATTATGAAACAGATGATATAGTGCAGTTGGAATACGAGTCTTAAAATTTAAGCATTTATATTGTTAAATCATATTTTTTTTTTCAATTAAGAAAATTTGTGTAAATGTAATCAATGAGCCCAGTAGGGAACTGAACCTCCACAGCTACCCAACATTGATGAACCAATATCAGGCAGTACGGAGTGCAAGTAGTAAACACTCTGCTTCCCCCCTACTCTTATTATCAGGGTCAGCAGGACTTAGTGGAGAGCAGAGATTCCATCTCAACCCAGCGTCAACAAGGTGAAAGAGATGGTTGGAAGTACGGATTGTTGTATTCCATATCTCCTCCTCCACTCTACTCTACTTTTCACCTCCCATGGGGTATACAGGACTTACTAGAATGTTGAGCTTCTGTCCACTCCCAGCAATAAAGTGATTAAGATCAGTCCTCCATTTTTCCTCTCCCTAGAATCAGCAGGATTCAATGGAGGGCTAAGTTGAAACTTCATTTGAAGGCAAGCTCTTGTGTAAATCAGTGTCCAAGTTTTTCTGTAAAGGTGTCAGCACAGCTGAGAGGAAATTGAGATTCCAACTTATCCGTCTGCAACAAGATAATGTGAGCCAGTGCTCCACTGTTAATGGATGGATTCTGTGGTGCAGTGAGGGAGGCTGAATATACACATTCACACAGCCCTTGTAGCATCCCTTAACAGGGGACAGTCTACCAAAAGAAAAAAAAAAAAAGATTAAATAGGATCCAGCATTTCATAATATAATTTCTAAAACGTCCAGCATAAAATCGTAAAGCATTCATCATACCAAGAACCAATAAATCACAACATGAATGAGAAAAAACAATCAAATAAATGTCAACAATCACAGAAATAAGATGCTGGAATATCTAACAAGGATTTCAAAAGACTCATAATAAAAATGCTTTAACAAGCAATTGTGAATTATCTTGAAGCAAAAGAAAAAAATTAAAAATCTCAGCAGAAAAATGCACATTATGTAAAATAACCAAATAAACTGTGAACTTGAGCACAGGTCATTAGAATGTATCCAATCAGAATATCTGAGCAAAAACAAAAAAAAAAAAAAGAAGAAGAAGAATAGAATTTTAGGTACCAAAATCAAAAAAAAAAAAAAAAGAAAAAAAAGAAAAAAAAGGGCTAAAATTCTTTTCATTTGCCTCCCAGTAAAACAAGATGGAGAAAGTAGGACTAAAATATGTATTCAAAGAAATCATGACAGAAAATTTCCCAAATGTGGTGTTCTAGTTTGCTAGCTGCCGGAATACAATATTCCAGAAACGGAACAGCTTTTAAAAAGGGGAATTTAATAAGTTGCTACTTTACAGTTCTAAGGCCAAGAAAATGTCTCAATTAAAACAAATCTATAGAAATGTCCAATTTAAGGCATCTGGGGAAAGATACCTTGTTTCAAGAAGGCCGACAACGTTCAACGTTTCTCTCTCAGCTGGAAGGGCACATGGCAAACATGGTGGTGTCTGTTTGCTTTCATGTGGCTCTACCAAAAGGGAACTCTCTTCAAAATATTTCCTCTTTTAAAGGATTCCCAGTAAGCAACTCCACCTTCAGTGGGTGGAGACGCACCTCCATGGATATCATCTAATCAAAAGTTACCACCCACAATTGGGTGGGTTGCATCTTCATGGAAATAATCAAAATGCTCGCACCTAGCAATAATGAATGAGGATCAAAGGGCACGGCTTTTCTGGGGTCCACCACAGATTCAGACAACACATGTGGAAAAAGTCATAAACCTACCTATCAAGAAATTGAGAAAAAAATAAAATAGGATAAAGCCAAAGCAATCCATTGCCAAGACAAATCATAGATAAACTTCTGATACTAAAGGTAAAGAAAATATCTTGAAAGTACCCAGGAGTATAAGGTAAGGACAACTTATAGGTGGAGGAACACAAATTTACAAACAGTCCATTTCTCATTTGATACCATGGAAGCCAGAAGGAAGTGGCACAACATTTTTCAAGTACTGAAAAAACTGTATTATGAACAACATGTTCTACATATGGTGAAAATATCCTTAAGAAATGAGGGAGGAATAAAGATACTTTTATATTAAAGAAATCTGAGAATTTTTTGCTAGCAAATTTACCTTCAAGAATGACAAAAAGAAAAATGATAACAGAAGGCTTGAAACTTCAGAAAAGAATGAAGATATCAAATGGGTAAAAGTAGAAGTAAACATTAAATAGACTTACCCAACATCTTTTAAGTTCCTTAAATTATATTTGATGGTTAAAATAACAAATACAATATGGCATTGTGTTAAACATCTGTAGAAAAAAATCTGAAATGATATTGTTAAAGTAGGTGTTCTAATTTGAAAACTGTTGGAATGTGATATGCCAGAAATGGAACAGCTTTTTGAAGAGGGGGACTTATTAAGTTGAAAGCTTACAGTTCTAAGGTTGTGAAAATGTCCAAATTATGGCAAGGTTTAAAAATGTTCAAATTAAGGCATACAGGGAGAGATACCTTGGATTAAAGAGGCTGATTATGTTTGGGATTTCTCTCTCATCTGGAAATGGTGATGTCTGCTAGCCTTCTCTGTACAGCTCTGAAGCTTTTTTCAAAATAGTTCCCTTTTAAAGAGCTCAGAAAGCAAGCCCATCTTGAATGGGTGGAGACATATCTCCATGGACACCATCTAATCAAAAGTTACCATCCACAATTGGGTGGATCACATTTCCAGGGAAACAATCAGAAAGTTCCCACCCAGCAATATTGAGTGAAGATTAGAGGACATGACTTTTCTGGGGTACATAATAGCTTCAAACCAACACATTAGGGAAGGTAAAAAGACTTAAATGGAAATGTTTTTCCATATTGCAGACAAAATAGTAAAATGTAGATATCCATAACCTGTGATAAATTCATATGCATGCATGTATGTGTATATAGTATTACTGAGAGAAACCACTAAGGGAATTTCAGAAAGCAATCTACTAAAATCTGATAAATAAATGAAGATGGGATCCTGAAAACTATTCAAGTAGCCTCTACTGGGAATATGATAAAGAAGACACAGAGGAAACAAACAGAAAACGAATATTAAATGGCAGATTTAAACACCAATGTATCAATGATCACCTTAAATACTAATGGTATAAGTACACGAATTAAAAATGACATATTGGCCAAGGATATAAAAATGTATAATCCAGCTGCATTCTGTCTATAAGGAAATCACTTCAAGTACAACAACAGAAGTAGACTGAAAGTAAAAGAATGAGAAAGGATGCACTGCACAAACATTAACCACGAAGAGCCTAACTACATTAACATCAGGTTAAGTAGAGTGAAAAAATATATATTGGAGACAAAGATAAGCATTACATAATGGTAAAAGGGTTACTTTACCAGGAAGATATCATAATTTGTATATTCCATGCAACAGAGCTTCAAAATATATTATATAAAAATGAGAGGGCTAAAGGAATAAATAGACAAATCCACAGTTATATGTTAGGACTTCCACATCTTTCTCTTAGGAATTAATAAAACTACTAGACAGAAAATTGGTTTCAGTATGAACATACTGAGCAGCACTTTCAAACAGCAGGATCTAATTGACCTACAAAGAACACTCTACTCAAAAGTAGCAGAATTTTATATAAACTCTTCCAGAAAATGGAAGAGGATGGATCACTTCCTAACTTCCTAACTCATGAAATTATGAGCCTCATATCGCGCTGGTACCAATACAAATCAAAGAAAGTTCAATCAATTTAATTCAACATAACACACTAAAAAAGAAAGTCATATGATCTTATCAATTCATGCAGAGAAAACATTTGATAAATTTCAACACCCATTCATTCATGATAAAATACTGCAACAAACTAGGAATAGAGGAGCACTTCCTCAGTTTGACAAAGAGGACCCACAAAAATCTATAGGTAACATCATACTTAATGGTGAATTACTAAATACTTTCCCCTGTAAAATCAAGAAGGTAAAGCCACTCTTATCCAACATAGCACTAAAAGTTCTTGACACTGCAACATGACAAGGAAGAAAACAGGCATACAGATGGCAGGATGTAAGATTAATCCCCCCCCACACACACAAAATTGCATTTGTATATATTAATAATGATCATTTGGAAATATAATGATCAGTTAGAAATATAATGCCTCCTGTTTATAACAGCACCAAAGAACATGAACTCATTATCTAATAAAATACGTTCAGGTTCTATATCCTAAAGTTATAAAATGCTGATGAAAGAAATAAATAAGGCCATTTAAATGAAGGGACAGATCACATTCAGGAACTAGACAACTCAAGATAGAATATATGTCAATTTTTCCCAAATTGAGCTATAGATCTAATGCAATTCTTATCAAAATCCCAGCAAGGTATTTGTAGATATAAACAAGCATATACCAAAATTTATATGGAAATGCAAAGGTCCTGGAATAGCTAAAACACACCTGTAAAAGAATAAAGTTGCAGAAATTATTCTGACATTGAATCTCTCTCTCTATATATATATTTACATATATAAATAAAGTAATAAAACCATGGTATTGTCTGAGGGATTAGATCCATAAACCAATGAAAGAGAATATATAAGCCATAAAGAAACTCACATAAATATGTTCAACTGATATTTTACAAATAGGTGAAAGTGGTTCTATGGAGGAATAGTAGCTTTGCCAAAAAATTGTGCTGGAGTAAATGAGCATCTATAGGCAAAACAAACAAAGAAACAAACAACAATATTTGACAAAAAGCTCACTCCTTATACAGTTAAATCAAAATGGATCACACATTCAAATACAAAAATAAAACTACGCAATTTATCAGAAAAAAATATGTGAAAATCTTCTGGAACAAAAACTAAGGTAAAAAGTCTTACAATTTAATCCTTTAAATGCATAATACTTTAAATGCAAAATCCTTAAAAGGAAAAAATATGACAAATGGGACCTCATCAAAATTAGAACTTTTGTTTCACAAAAAACCTTAAAACAAAGGTAAAAGCAAATGACAGACTGGGAGTAAATGGGTGTAAACTGTATATCAAGCAAATTACTTAAGTCTAGAATATCCAAAGAACTGTCAAAAATCAACACTTGAATAAAATAAACAATTTAATTAGAAAATGGGAAAAATATATTAACATTCATTTCATCAGAAAGGATATACATGTGGCAAATGAAGACATTAAAAGATGTTCATCTTTAGCTATTAGGAATATAAAAATTAAAACCACACAGAGTTATCACTACAAATCTATTAGAATTGCCTGTTAGTCAGAATTATCTAGGGAATCAGAACAGACAAGATATATGTTATGAAACTATTTTGAGATTTTTAAATAGGAATTGGCTCATGCAACTGTGGGGATGGGTAAAACCAAATTCCATGAGGCAGGCTGCAAGTTGGGAACTCCAATGAAGGTTTTCATTGAATTCCCCAGGAAAAACTGGCTGGCTGAAGTAGACATAGAAATTCTCCCTTCTGACTACTGAAATCATCACTTTTCCTTTCAAAATCTTCAAGCAATTAGATAAGGCTTCTTTCATTGTTAAAGGGGATCTCCTCAGTTGATGATAGATATAATCAGCCACAGATGCAATAAATTTATTGATGATTTAAATCCAGGAGATATCCTCACATTAACAATCAGATCAGTGCTTGCCTGACCAAACAACTAGACACCACAACCTGGCCAAGTTGACGCATAAAAATGACTAAATACATTGTTAAAATGTGATAAAACCAAATGCTGGCATGGATACAGAAAAATTGGTCACATATTGCTTGTGGAAATACAAAAGGGTATAGCCACTTTGAAAAGCGGTTTGGCAGTTTCTCATCAAAGTAAACATGCATTTACCATATGACTCAGCATTTGCACTCTTGGTAATTTATCCCAGAAAAATGAAAGCAAATGTTCACACTAAAACTTATATATAGGAATGTTCATAATGTGTTTAGTTGTAATAATCTAAATCTGGAAACCATCCACATGTCCTTAAATGTTTGAATGGCTAAACAAACTAATATATACACAGCATGGATACAACTCAGCAATAAAAAAGGTAACAGCTATCCATGCATAAGAAGCAACTTGTTTGCATCTAAGGGGATTATGCTGAAAAAAGCTGACCTCAAACTGTTTTATAAAATACAATTCCATTTATGTAACACTCTTGAAATGACACAATTTTGGAGACAAAGAGCAGATAACTGGTTGTTACTGATAGTATGGTGACTACAGCCTTAAACATTAGCATGAAAGATCACTGGGCTATGACCATTCTGAATATACCCTGTGATGGTGACAAATTCACAGAGCATGAATCTACACATGTGATAACATTGCCTAGGATTAAATATATACACTCACATGCACAAGCAAATGAGTGTGTAAATCTGGTGAAATCTGGATAAGATCAATAGATTTCATCAATGATAAACTATTTCCTGGTTGTGATCTACTATAACAGTAACGGAAAATGGTAACATTCAGAAGAAATCTTTGAAGGTTGTATGAGATCTCTGTATTATTTAATAGTGTGTGAGTCTACAATTAGCTCAAAATGAAAAAAATTATTAAATTCAAGTAGGTTGAAATTAAGACAAAAATCATTTTTGAAAGTTTGCTAAATGCTTAATTCCTTCAGAATTATTTAACAATCTTTAGTGATTGCCTACCATGTACCAGACATTGTAATTATGATATACATACTTATCTATATAGATTGAGACCTTTTCATGAGAGTGTTATTGTTATTTAGTTAATAAAACAATGCTTATTTCAAACATATAGTATATCACATAAATTCCATATTATGATTTATCCAAATCCCCAAAAAATATATATCTGAAGACAAGTACTATAATTATGTGTAGTTCCATATTCCAGTAGTTAATTGATAGTTGTTGTGTAGGGGTCAATTTTCAACCACAAGAGAATAAATGCTGTAGTATATTATGTCATTCAGTTCCAAATTTTTAATGAACAATTCTGGCAGAATGAAGTTAATGGTCTTGAATTCTTACTGTTAGTGAATGTTAATACACTTTGGCAATCACACATATTATGTTTAAAATAAAACACTTTATTTGAGGTCCATTAACCTAGGTCCTCCTACAGTCTTCCCACCTTAGTAAAGGCAATGCCGTCCTTCTAGTGGCTTAGCCACAAACTTAGAGTTATTTTGATTTCTCTTCTTCTCTCACATCAAACATACAGTCAAATCCAATCGCTCTGCCTTGGAAACCACCTCTTCTCACCACTTCCCCTTCTGCTGCTTGAGTCCAAACCATCATCATCTCTCACAAGCTTTACCAATATGCTTGTCTAATATGTTTCACACATACCAAGACAAAGAATACCTCATATTCAGAGGGCCTGGAGGAATTAGAAGAACTGGGAGGCTTTCTGACCCTGAAGTATTTTTTGTTTCCCTAGGGATACCACAGGGACACTTTTACTTTTTATGTGTGTTACTTGAAGTGGAAAAAATTGGAGAAAATTGGTTTAGGTTATTGCAGAAAACTTCAGTTGTTTTGCTTGTTTCATCCTCTGTCTTCCTTCAGTTTATTTTGTACAAAGAAAATAGCGGACTTTTTGTAATATGAGGCAGATAAAGTCTACACCTACACAAACCCTCCAAATGCTTACCATCTGTTTTGACCATTCAAAATTCAGTTTAAATGTCAAGACTGGTGATGCCACACACATTCAAAGAGACTGTGAAAAGGTTTATTACCTACATGAAGAGGTTTTCTTGGGAGAACAGGTGTCTCCGAAGTAAGTCCAAAAATAGCGTGAGAGAGCAGGGAAAGGAGACTGGTTTGGGATCTTTACTATGGTTAGGAAGTGCCTGTGCGGAAAGGATCGTGGGTATGGGCAGAGCTTGCAGAGTTTGAATCTCTTGCTGATGCCATGGGAAGACAAAAAAGGCTTTCTTATCAGATTGATAAGAGGTGTGACAAGTGGGGAAGAAGGAATCTTAAGGCTTAAAGGCTAACAGCAAATATATACATACATATATATATAATGGAATCAGACTCTTTTATTACTTCACATGCTGATTTGAAAGTCTGGCTGCTCCTTTAAGCTTATAGTAAAATGTGAGAGGAAAAAGATAAGTTGAGAACTGAACTCTTGGGTACAAAGAAAACAGAAATTGGTGTTCTGGAAAATGTGGGGTTTCCAGAAAGTGATACCAAGTGAATAGTGTCCCATGTGAGGATTTAAGCAAATGTGGAAGCCGTCAGTGATTCCACAAAAGCCGGGATTGGAGATCAAGTTATCCAGAAAGGATTTGTGGATAGTACTTTTGTCTGCTGGGCATGATCCCAGTGTATTGCATAGAAAACACACAAGAGTGCTGTAGGATCTGTATGAATAGAACCACTGACAGTCTGGACTAAAAGAAACAGCAGAGAGACAAATTGAAGGAAAAATGTCTTCAGAGGCAGAACTGTGGAAGGTAAAGGCAGGAGTCAGGAAATGGGACCAGGAGAGTGGAGTGATCCATACACATTGAGAGGGTAAGTTTGCCCCAGAAGCAGAGGGTAGGCCTTCTACTTTGTTGCTCAGGAATAGTTGCCTTGGAGATTGTGGCACACATAAACCAGTGATAGGGGGCAGCCTGGCTGTCACTCCGTTCTCCATTCATTCATGGAATTGTTGAACATATGCCCTGGAGATGGCAGAGATCCCAGGTGCTGCCTCAATGTATGGAGAGGGTGGAGCCAAGAAAAAGTTGGCCCCTTAACGAGCCCCAGTGTTGCAACACACCCCAGTGTTTGGAGAGAAAGCAAAGACTCTGTGTAAGTCCTTGGAAAGGATGGGGCTGCTACTTTCTAAACTCCCATGAAGAATAACTGACTCTCAGACTTTGAAATCTAATGGATTTTTCCCTGCAGGTTTTCAAGTGTTTGAGTCCCATGACCCCTGTGTTCTTTACAATTCCTTCCTATGGAAATGGGGACATTTATCCAAGACTGTTCTCATTTGTGTGTTGACGGTAGATGACTTGTTCTGAGTTTTACAGGTCCAAAGTCAGAAAAAACTGTTTTTGCCTTATAACAGACCATGCCTATAGCTGACTTTGATGTGATTTTGTACTGGTTTTAACTTTCTATTGTATTTGTATTGTTACTGGAGTGGTTTAAGGCTTTTATGATATTTGATGGAGTGAATATATTTTGTTTATGGAAAAACATGTCCTTTTTAGGGTCCAGAGGATGGAATATACTGGTTTGAAAGTATTATGTACCCCAGAAAAGCCATGTTTTAATCTTACCCAATCTTGTGGGAACAGGTGTTTCTTTTACTCCTGATTCAAGACTGAAGGTTGGAAACTTGATTAGATTATCTCTACCGAGATTTGGCACACCCAGTTGTGGGTGTGAACTTTGATTAGATGGAGATGTGACTCCATCCACTCCAGGTGGGTCTTGATTAGATTACTGGAATTCTTTAAAAGAGGAAACATTTTGGAGAGAAACTTCAGCGCTGACAGAAGCCTCAAAGCCTACAGAAACTTCCGAGCAGAGCTGACACAGATGCAGGCACTTAAAGAATGGAGACACAGATGTTTGGAGATACCTGGAGCCCAGCAGACATTGCCATGAGATATAAAACAAGCCAAAACCTGGAGAGAGTCAAGGGAAGCCAAGAGATGAAAGCCAGCCCGGATAAGCAACATGAGGAACCCCCACATGATCAGAGGCTGAAACAACAGAGCCCAGGAGCATGGGGTCAGCAGATGTCAGCCATGAACTTCCCAACTAGAGAGCTGCTTGAGACCCATCAGTCTTCCTTAAATTAAGGTATCTTTCCCTGGATAGTTTGAACATTTTTACAGGCTTCGAACTGCAAACTTGTAACTTATCAAATTCTCCTTTTTAAAAGCTGTTGGAGTTCTGGTATATTGTATACCAGCAACATTTAAGAAATGAAAACACACCATTTTCCTGAATACATGCTCTAATGTCTTAATTGTTTTTTAGGACACCCTTGTATTTCTTTTAGATCTAATGTCTTGTTCCCTCCCTGTAACTTCCTCCATTACCCACTCTTCACTCAGAAGGAAATCCTGTTTTTCCAAAAATCCAAGCAATCTCGCAGCACCTAGAAAAGTTCTCAGTAAGTATGTTTTGAGTGAAGAAACACATTTTTTCTAATAAAATATGAAGTTATTTAGTTTACCAGCCTTTCTCTCAAACAAAATAGGAACCTTTTTGTAATTTAGCTGCTTCTGAAACTTTTACTGCTAATCATTTGGGGAAACTTAGTTTCAAACTTTTTATTGAATAAAAATAAGTAATGATTTTAGGTTGCATTTAATATTTAAATAAAATGTATATATTTTATCAGTTTTTGAATATCATTTATTGCTCTGCATATCTTTTCTTAAGGTTCAGTTAATTCATGCTGAAGTCATCCTTTATTAGTTCTTCAATGAATTTCTTGCAGATAGAAACAAAATCTCTTAATATGTAGGTACAATTAAAAAATTACCCACACTCTTGTAACATATTCTTTTGTGACATTTGTTTTACATAAACACTTTGAAGGGATGTTCTTTATCTTCTTCCATCTATTGTTATTGGTTATTGGTGTGATGATGACTTAAATTATTGCTCTTTTAATGTAATCCATCTTTCCCCTCTGGCTGATGTTTCATTAAAAGAAGAATAGGTATAGATTTATTGATTTGTTTGGTTTTAATCCAGCTCTGATTTCAGTTAGTTTTTTGCTTTTTATAAAAACTCATTTCGTTTTCTTCAGTCTGACAACATACTCTTCTGTTTAAAATTGTCAATTGTTGTTATCTGGTGTTCTAAGTCCAGACGTGGGTCTTATATGGGTAGCTCAGGGCTCTTGTACATTAGTGTTATTTAGAATATGGGTGATCTAAAGTCATGAGCTCTGAACAACCTAAGACAGGCCGTGGCTATCAGACTCTGTTTCTACTCATGACACCATGAGCTCAGACATGCACACATGAATATGGAATTTTTATTTAGGTTGTGGATCCAGAGAAAAGTAAGTTTTTCAACTTTTCCCAGTCCCAAGTTTCAGTCAATGAACTGACTCGATTTTCTCAGAGTTTCTCTCACTCTATGAGTCTAACCCATGCTTTCTCTTCTGGCTTCCACACCTAGACTCCAGCAGGACTGCAGACAATCCTACCCACTCTTTGTGTTGCTTTTACAGGTAGAGAGTTGTCTTAGAACACAGCAACATTTTACTTTTTTAGTAAATACATTTTTGAAGTATAATTAACATATATATGAACATAGACATCGTCAATATACACCTTGAGAAATCTTTTCAAAGTAAATGCCAACTGCATGACTACCAACCAGATCAAGAAATCGGACACTACCAGCTTTCTAGAAGCTTCATTCATGACCCTGGCCTAGTCACTAAGCCTATCTTATGCCCCAAAACTATTCTAACAAATTAGACAATCAAGAGAACTATGACTTTTCAGTGTTCTTGTTTTACATTTTATCTCTCAGCGATATGAATTTGGAGGGGGCCAAGATTTGAAATGAAATCAAGGGTACTATGCTATCTCTCTAGGCAAAATAACAAAATCTGGAATCAGATTTTGATGAAGTAGTCCATAAGCAGTTTCTCTCTCTCTTTCTCTCTGGGTATATGGACTGAGATTATTAGGTTTAGAGAGCATTTACTTGAATTTGTGAATAATGTTAACATAACTGGCTGTTAAGTACTCACACATGCTCTTATTTTCCACCATAAAACTTCCTTTGGCATCATTTTCAGAGATAACATAGGTCTATTAGGATTGATTTGAGTCATATATATGTTTTTCAGGCTAACCCTGTCAGTCTCAGCTGATACCATTTACTACTCCTCCAGATTACTATTTAAAAGGTGACCTGGGATGTTGCACATATGTCTGTTTATTGTTTTAAAATGAAATCTAAAGCTGGTTAAAAAAATGCTTTAGTTTGATTTTTTTTTTCTTTTTTTTTGTAAACCCCGAATGGGGCTCATGAGAAGTGCCAGGTGAACTTGGCCCAAGTTTCAGGAGAACTCACTCCTCCCAAAGGATATAAAGAAAAGATTTATTACTCTGGATGAAATGCATAAGAAACCTGGTGACTATAGATGACTTTAACTTTAGGTTTCTGGTTCACTGGTAGTCTAAAATTAAACTTGGTGATTGTAGGGGCACATGCTTCTATAAACTAGAAGAAAGCCTTTGCAGAATCTGTGTAAAGTGGGTCTCAGTCTGTGGATGTCTAGCACAGGCACAATATCTCCAAAGACTGTAGAGTCAACTTTGAGAAAGTACACTGAATTTTCATCTTAAGCTTAGATGTTGTCAATGATATTTCACTAAAAGCTTGCAATTCCCAGTTTCCTCAATTAAAGCAAATCTTGATAGCATTTTGCTTCACTCACAAGTGGGACTGAAACATTAACCCTGAAATAAACTTGGTCCATATTCCAATATACTCTCTAGAATTCTGAACAGGAAATCAAGTCATGTCTGTCTGTGTATCCCTCACCACATACATAATTCATTGAGGAATTAGAGCTAAGTTTTTGGAGTATTTTTCTTTGCTATGGAATTTTTAATATGGAAATCTGAATCAGGGTGTCTGTTTGTGATTTAAAAGACTCCAAATTGAAGACTTTTGCAGGTGCATGTTGGCATGTGGGTGGCATCTAGACCATGAACTAGCTCACATTTCAGCATAAGAGTAGAAAATGGGCATGAAATTAATTTTCTCTTGCCCCATTAACCACTGGCCTCATAGGCAGCATCTGGAGTTCTCATAGGCATTTTATGACTAAAATGGCAGTAGCCACAATGTCATCAGCTGCAATGTTCCCAGCCTAAGAACCACAGCATAGTCATTGAAAGAACAGTCTTCGCAATGACTGAAGAGGCCCAAGTATTTTTCTCTTCTAAAATATGAGGAATTATGCAAAAAATGTGTTTTGTAGATAGGGTTCTACCTTCTCTTTCTAATTTAGTGTGTCATGATTGTTTGGCTTGATTGTCTTCTATGATGCTGAAGAAGAAGGATGAGAAATACTTACAAGGAACACCTCCTTTTTCTCTATTTCTGATACTGCTAACCCTGCAATGCCCTCATCCATAAAACAGAGTTCTCATTGCACATAGATAAATCAGCAGGACTGAAAGATGCTTCCCCACCTAGGGGAGGCAGTCAGGCTTATTATGGAATCATCTTTAAGGCAATATTTAACTCTGTGTAGTTCCCAACATCAGATTTCTTGAAAAGTTCATCTTCCCTGTTGTTCAGATCATTTGAGTTTGGTGAGATAACACACCTGAGCAATACAGAGAAATAGTCAATATCTTCAGAACAAAATTAAATAGAAAGATGCTCCTGCATGTGTACATAACTGAACTTGCTGAAGGAAGAAGCCCTTGTTTTGAAGGAAGAAATTGGAAAGTGTTTTCACAGCCCTCTTATGCTATGTCAAGCACACATACTACTCAAGAGATCATCATTACCATGATGCTAGACTTACACCAAATGATTCAAGAAGAATACAGAGAGTTTTCTTCTTTTGAAAAGACCTAATGAGTCTGAACCAAAAGGACACAGATACATGAGAGAAGGGCTTGAGAAGTCTTACTCTGGAACAATTGTTGTCTAATGAACAAATAAGTCTTCAGGTTTTCTTATTTGGAAAGGCAAAGTCATCATTTATTTGAGGGTCTTTAAGATTCCAGTCAAAGTTTAGGCTCTGGGCATTTAAAGGTAAACAGGATGCCAGGTGTCATCCACTTTATGGAGTGTATAATCTGATGAAGGTAACCAGTAAGCAAATATCAATAAGCATTTAGTAAATTAAACCACCGATCTGTTCTGAGAGCGTATAAACAGGTGAGAGTAGCAAGGAAAGATCTCTCTGAAAAGCTGATATATTCACAGTGATAGAAAAATCATACCTTAGCTTTTCAGAAAGAAGAGACAGGAAATCTCAGACAGGAGGTCAATATTTGTGAAGGTCTTAGGGCAGAAAGGTTGGAATTTGTCCACGTAAGTAAAAGAAATTGGAGCTAGAACCTATGAGGAGAAGAGCGAGTGGTAGGAAGTGAGATTGGACTGGTGTGCAGGGGCTAGATGTTCTTTTCTTTCTCTCTAGTAGTAGGGATAGCTAACATAAAGGATACAAGAAATAAAGGAACCACTCAATTATCATGAGCCAAGGGATTCTGAAGCCTTTGAAGTCTGAATAATTTTCACAAGAGCAGACAATGAGAAGATAAACGTTTCTCCAGGATAAAGAAACTGGATATTGGACAGATCACTGTAACAGCATTTAACCTTCAGACATTATTTTTTTATTGGAAAATTCCATGAACATTTTTTTTCCTATTCTATAAGACTTTCCTAGTTGAGCAGGATTCTTATTTATGATCAACTTATGAGATGATATATCAATCCCTGAATACATAGGAGAAATGGTGGCAATTAATAAGAGATTAAAGGTTCAGGAAATTTATAAGTAAAGAGACCTTAAGATAACTGCCGAGCACACTTTGAAATACTATAAAACCTAGGTGGGGGCTGAAGAACCATTTGACCCTGATATTGTCTAATCCAATATATGGAATAGAATTACATTTCTATGAAATACAAGAATAGACAAAAGTAATAGTAGATGCCTCTGGCAGGGAAGGGTTGGTTAAAAAGCGGAGGGAATAAAGAAAATTTCTGGTGACAGAAATATTCTATATTCATAAAAAATAAATAAATCTTTGGCATTGGGTCTTCAGGAGATTTTTATGCATAGTCATATTTGAAAAACACAGTTGTGAAATGCTTATCATAGAATATTTGGTGAAATCGATGACTTGCCATCATAGAAACAAAGACAACAAAACGAGAAAATCACTAACTGTGGAGTAATTTGATCTAGTTCATTGATTTAGGCAGAAAGTGCTAAAACCAGCGATACACCAACTTTAGGATGCATAGCAATTATCTGGGAAATGCATTAAAAAGCCATAGTTTAGATTCCACCCTCAATAATCTTGACTCAGTAAGATTGAAGCTCTGCCCAAGAATGCGTCTTTCTCGCAGTCATCCTCATGATTACGACACTGAAAAGATATTAATTTAAAAATTTACTGTAGTTGAGAATATGCCACCAAATGCAACTGCAAGTTTTGAGAAATATTTGATCCATCACTGACACTGAATGCATTAGAAACAACCATCAGGCATTTAGAAATTAAGAATTGTGCTTACATGATTTAAGTATATTCTCATAGTCTGTGTATTGATTAATTTAGACTTATTCCCTATCGTGTTAGTAGCTGAGAGAAGTATAGATGTCCTGAACAAAGGAAGGATAGTTGGAGAATTTAGCAATGTCTTCATGTAGCAATCTCAATAATCACCAGAAACAAATAATTTGTCCCAAATCTCCACCAGTAGCATTCAATATTGGAAATATTATTTAAATATTAAATTTTTCCCTAGTATAATGGAAAATTATTATTCATTTTATAAGCCTGATCTGTATGTTTCTACTTTCTTTCATAATTCCTCTTTATAACCAACTGATCTTTTGAATCGCTCTCATCAGGCCCCTGAACTTTGATCCAGCATTTATTCTTTACCCTAAACTATAAATGAGGGGAAAATTGTACAAACATGTTGAATCCATTTTTAGGTCATATATTTTTTTTTCTTTCTGTGCCTGTGTGCCTCTGAGTTTCTTTGTATGCATATCTGTCACACTGAATTTTACTCACAGAGTTTGCAGACACCGTTGTATCATTCATTACTCATTTCAGAGCCTATAGAAGTTCAGATGGTTTTATCCTGAACGACTATTAGAGATGGAAAAGAAAGTGGTTATATAAGGCTTTTTTAAAGTGCTCCAAAATGTAGGTCACAGAAAAAATGTATTCCTTGGTGTAAACCTGGTACTGCTTCATCTGTAGGTTTTTGTGGTCTCTGCTCTTCTGAAATAGCAGGAAATGTTTTAACAATTAGAGTGAGCAAATTGTAAAGGGAAATATGGTAGTGTGTTACTAGCCGAGTCCTTAAATAAAACATTCCTTTCTTAATGTAGTCCTGATGTTACTCCTTCTTTTAATAGTAGGGGCCACTGCATCGCCAGAGGTAAGCATCAAATATACAGTAGTTTGATAATGGTAATACATGCAGCAATAGAACAAAAAACATAATTATGATAGGAGTAAAGATGACATTAACTGCATAGACCTTTAGGCATCTTTCTGCTTTTCCTTGAACAAATAAAAATAGAGTAATTTCAGTGATGTGCGTTTACCTCATTTACATTCTTTTAAAAATTCTAACTTTTCTAAAATTAGATATTAGTTCCTTTATTGTATCAAACTTGAAAAAAAGAAATGTTGGTTCATTGGTCATACCTACTTATTTTTCTTGTAGGGAAAAATTATAGCATGTGTTTGGAAATAAAAATGTTCAGTGAGTAGGAAGAAAAGAGGTTTAGGAAAAAATATACATGTATTTTAAAATTCCTAGTAAAATTATAGACATATTCTTAAAGTTTTCATATATTAATATTAAGATGGATTAACTCTTCAAAGCTTTATTCCGTCCCATGATTTGTTTTCAATATTTTCACTCTAAATCTACCATATATAAGTTTTAAATCTCTAATTATACTTGCTGTTAGAAGAACAAATCAATGAACTTTGTCCAAAAGTTCAGTTGTGGTAGCTTCACCAAAATATTATAAAATGTTTAATGTACGAAAAAAATAGGGTCTCAGTTGAGAGCTACCCTACATGATACTCTTGGACATTATTTTTCTTCAAGGGTACTGTTAATCCTAAAATAGATTTCCTGTGTAATTATGGCTAAAAATTAGAATAGCAGGCAATGTGGGATTAGGTTTCTGTTGAATCACATGTAGGAACCAATAGAAGGAACCTGAGGCAACTCCTAAATTTGTATGCATTTTGGAGAACATATACATGCACAGAAAAATTCAAAGCTTGTGATATACTTGAATTCAGATGTGACCTATATGTAGAAGTACCCCTCACTATAGAATGTTTGTTAAAACCTGGGCCTGGAGTCAGACGTCTTTGATTCAAGGTTGTCCTCCACCCCTTTACTAGTTCCTTGAACTCAGGCAAGTATTTAAGCTTACTGAGTCTTAATTTTATAATTTATAAAGCTGTATAATACTATGACCTTCCTTGTTAGGTTGAAATGAGATAATCTATATAAACATTCTAAGTAATATTTGCTTTCGTATCACATTCAGCTAATGTTGAATTACTAAAGACCAAATAGTTATATATATATATATATATATACATATATATATATATATATACACACACATACATATATATATATAAAGTATTATCCAGCCCCTACCTCACTCTATTCCAACTTTCTTTTCTAATTCTTTTTCTGATTTATACGTGTTTAGAAAATTTGGGGAAAAAGGAAGAAAATTCAATTATAACCAATTAGTTTTCTCACTTAGTACTACATTTTAGTGAGGAATTAAGTAATATTAATACTGGGAGGTATGACAATTGCTGTTCAATGGATTTTCTCACATTGTCTCTGTATTATCCACTTTTCTGTAGAATCTGGTCTAAAGTGTAAAGTTCTTCAGCATTATATTCTGCTTTATTTATTAAACCTACAGATGCCTGAAGTTATTCAGGACTTTTGTTCCTTAAACCTATTTTCTAATTATTAAAATTCAATTTTGATAAAATTTATGCTTCATTCGTGCCTCCCTCAAGAATATGTTCCTTACTAGACTGCTTTTCTCCATAACATTGTAACCTTTATTATCAGCAGCATAAGTTAAGTACTTGGAGTTATCTTTTATTGCTAGTTATAAATGTCATATATCCTCCATTATGTAGTAATTTCTACCTTTAATCTATTTGAATCCATATTACTTAGTACCATTCCAGGCATATATTTGGCACTAAATAAATGTTTGTTATTAATAATGTATATATGCTTATAATAATATATGTGTGATGTAAATTTTTTGGTCAGACATTAAGTTTATACTCTGTCTCAACTGCAGCCTCAAAATGCTACCAAGTTGTAAAGATTTTAAGTATGGGGAATTTTGAGGCATCCATTGTATAAATAATTTGATTTGGGGGAAGACATATATGCTTGTTCATAGTATCTGGAAAGAAAGCCACTTTGGACCATTTAGTGAAAACGAATACTCATTTTCATCAGCAAATAAGGAATTTATGCAGAATTAAGAGTACATTTCAAATAGTGCCAGAGAAGAGAAAAAAAGAGTGCATTAGAAGTTTAACAAATCTGACTCAGAGATCTGAACTTGTTCTACATGTGGAATTCATCAGGCAGATTTTAGTGGCACTTGCAAACTTCCCTTTTCTGTAACTGTTCCTCATTAAACTCAGAGGGATCGAGGATAACTTTTTTTTCAGTAATTTATGACATTTGTGTCTATTTGCAGCAGTTGTAAAAATACAGTATAACCAGGAAACATCATAAAACACTCATAAACTATACTAAAGGCAGCCAAAAAGTTAGACTTTCCACAGCAGTTAATGATACAAATGTGAGCAAATTATCCCTCGGCAGAGGCTGTATAAAGTCTGTGAAGTGTGTAATGGCGATTTAGCATATATTTGACATAAAAATAAAAACAAAATCAGTTTTGTATAAAAGAAAAAATATATATAAGAAAACACCTTAATAGTCCTGTCAAAATAAGTATGGATTAATACAGGAGAAAGATTCATGTAACTGTAAAATACCTATTTTTATCACAACATTTTAAAATAACACTTTCTTCAAGACATTCTAATTTTCTTAAAAAGCAGTGAGCTCAGTTTATTTTAGGTGAAAAGTGAGTTGTTTTCCTTATGGAAGAATACAGACTAATATTTTATAGGTTGGCAATTTCATAAGCAATTGCAAATACAGGAAATATATATTTATAAAAGTACTGATAGATGTGTGTGTTCATATATCACCTCTGTTTAATTTTATTATGAATGAAATATATTTTACAATTGTATATAAGATACCTGAAAGACTTTGGTGCTTTGGGAGTTTGCATTTTGTAGTTCCATGCATTATCCCGTGTGAAATAATTCCTAAGTATTTTTGGCAAAGAACTTTTGCTACCCAATTGATAGTGTTTGCTGAATTCAATTTCTTTTCTGTGCTCTGAATTGCAATTATATCTTTGCATTTATCATGATATGTGAGAACTTTCCTCCCCAAACCATCCGAGAAATGTCTGATAGCTGAATTGCAGTTATCAGATTGATCTTTTCCCCAGAAACTAAGCTGTTGAGAAGATTCAGAAGAGATGGAATTTTCATAGTTAGGCTACTCGTTTGAATAATTCCTAGACTGAAAAGGATAAAAAGTCAGGTCATATTTTAGGTTAACTTGGCATCAGTAACAAAATTCCCACTGCTGCTATTGACTGGTACTCGTGGGGATTCCTCATTCTGGAATCCAAAGATTGTTCAAACGTAAAGATTAAAATCTTTTGGCTCAGAGAGGCTCCTCCAGTTCCAGCTTGAAATAAATGGTGATAATAACCTGGAAGAGTTACAAGCCAGACTGTATATATTCTGGAAGATTTTCTTCCCAAGAGATTTCAGAAATATTACAGGGAAACGTAAACACATTGTCATCATTTGGCAGTCCACTAAAAATAGTAAAAATAGTATGACCAGTTCCTTAGTGATAAGACACAACAAGATAAAACAGTCACACTAAGGAGAGTACAAGATGGCAATAGGTCTTATGTAGAATTCTGGACAATGAAATAAATTTAGTTAACCTATATCTTCTCCACAACTCCCCACCCCCCTAAAAATCCCATCTGTGAGCACTCATCTCTGGTTGTCTATCATTGAACATTTTAAGATCTGAATCATAGAAGAGTCAAAGGGGAAAAGAGGAAAAATGTTTTAAAAGAATGAGTAGATAAAAAATGGCAAGTCAAAATAGTGGAGGTTGAAATTCCTCCGAGTGATCAAATAGAAGAGAAGGAAACAAATAGGATAAAAAATTAAATGGAAGGACCACATGTGTTTTCATGATTATTTTATGACAAATACAATATCAAAAGGTACATTAAATGCATACACACATGTGCATGCATGTGTGTATAAGGTGAAACTACTTAAGTAGATTGAATTTAAAATATAGTTTTATTGAAAATATGAGATCTTTATAAATAACAAAAACTAGTTGAAAACTAGGATAGGCACAATCCAAAATTGTCTGCAATCTTGGTTTCTTTGTTCGGGTACCTGAATATTGACATTAAAGAACATAAACATATTCATGACACTTACCTCATTATGTCACATGTTGTTAATCACCTAGCATGCTGTGAAATCTGCTGAGCTGGTTTAATACATATGCACTTCCTTATTTGGAAATGCTTCAACTTATTGCTCTTCTTTCTAAAAATGACCTGAAATTGATGTTTTCAAGACCTGGCTACACATTCATGACTCTTGTCACAGAGGAACAGCCTAATTATATAAGGGCTTGTTAATATTCCTTTCATGACTTCTTGCTTGCTTATATGGTATAAATATGTTGCAACTGGGAGTTCTGTTATAATGTGTTAAGAGAGTTCTCTACCCTGATTAATCAAAACTGTGTTGAAAATATTTTAAAGACAAAAGAGACAGCAAAGAGATTATCACTGGCCATATTTGTACAGATTTTGCAAGTGATGGCTGACATGCCACTTTCTATCCCCTCATTAAGGTTACAAATATTGGGTATAGATATAGGTACAAATTCCGAGATGTTTTACTAGCTGTGAAAGATGTTTATTTTCTTGATTCTTCTGGTCAGCATGCAGAGTACCCTAGATGAGGTTTTGTTTCTCTATCTCTTGAAATATGAGCGTACCCAAGGAAAGACTTTTGATGGATGTTATGTTGACAATCATTTGATTTTCAAAAGCAGGTCTGATGTGACCAGATGCTAACTTTACTCTTGTTTCTTTTATAGCTTCCTTAAGCTACATAATTATGGAACTTGTATAATAAGAATACATGATGAATTGCTGCTGCTTAAAATTATTTCTCACCCACCTTCTCTATCTCACCCTCATCTCCACCCCCTCTGCTTCTTTATTTACTTTGTGAAAAATGTCTATGTTCACTCTGAAATCAGCTCAAATACCAAGTTTTCTCTGAAGTCTTTCTACTTTATTTAGGTTGAATAAACCCTTTCTTTTTGATATTCTCATAAACTTTGTACCTAACTACTACAGCATTTATTACATTGTATTGTAATTTTATATCTGTTTCTACAACTAATTTATGAGTATCCAAAGGGAAGGAATAGTGACTTGCTCATATCCTTTTCTTTTAAATTTGTGCAATCCTGCATCAAAAAGGCACTAAGCAAATGTTTGCTAATCTTCCATACTGGAAAGTTAATGTATGTAGTCTTGTAGCCTTTAAATAATATTTTAAATCAATTAAAGATGTTATTGGTCAAGAATCGCTATTCTCAATAAACGGTTTCTTAATAAGAAGGAATTTACCAAGCAGAACGATTTTTTTTAATTCAATATAATAAAACTAATATAATATGGTTTCTATAAAATGATTTATACATTTATTAAAGTAATAATCCCTCACATGTGATTCAAAAACTGTGGGATAGGGCAGACCATGGTGGATCAGCAGGCAGAGTTCTTGCTTGCCATCCTGGAGAGCTGGTATTAATCTTCCATGTCCTTTCTAGAGACCGATTTAAAAACACATTGATGCAGAAGCGAACTGTTCCCTAGGGCCATATGGTGGGTTAGAACTATGTACCTAAGAAAAGCATGCTCTTGATCTTAATCTATTCATGTAGATGTGAATCTATCCAAGAAGGACAGTTTGTTGAGATTACTCCAGTTCATGTGTGGCCCAACTTAATAAGGGAGGGTTCTAATCCTAGTAATAGAGTTCTTTAAAAGCTTAATGAAATTCAGACACCCAGAGAGAAAGCCACTCAGGAGAGAGGCAAAAGTTGGAAGTCAATGGGATTGAGAAGCTAAGAGAGGTTGTCATGTGTATTACCAGAGAATGGAAAAGTCAAGGACCAAGGATCACCAACAGCTAGCCTCAAATGCCACAATCTTCTGGGAGAAAGCATCACCTTGATGACATATTGATATTAGACTTCTCTCAGCCTCAAAATGATGGGCCATTAAATTCACATTGTTTAAGCCAACCCATTGCATGATATTTGCTTTGACAGATAGAGAATTAAAACAGGATGCCATAATAAAGTACCATAAATTGTATTCCCTAAAACAACATAAAATTTTTGTTTTTCAGTTCTGAAGAGTACAAAACCAAGATGTTGGAAGGCAATGTTCCCTATGTATTGTGTAAAGAAGAATCTTTTCCATGCCTCTCCTGCGTTCTGGCAGTGTCTATTAATCCATAGCCTTCAACCTCTGCTCATTTGACATGGGTGTTGTATCCTCCTTGTGAGTTCCTGCCTCTTTTCCTCTTCTTATAAGGGTATCCATCAATCATATTGGAATAAGGCCCACCTAATCCAGTATGGACTCATTTAATTTACTAATTCCACTGGCAATGACCCTTTTTTCAAGTAAGGACACATTCTAAAGTACTGAAAATTAGGACCTCACACATTTCTATTTTGAGGGGACACAATTCGATCCTATACTATATAGGAGGGGCCGATTGGCTAAAGTGGGTGAAGATTTCTCTCTTCTGGCTTCTCCTTTAAAGCCTTTAACTGATTAGGTTGAACACTGCTCATTGCAGAAGGCTATCCCTTTAACTGACTGCAGATGTAATCAGCCATAGAAGCAATCAGCATGCTGATCATTTAATAACCCAGCCTTCTTTTTCATTAACCAGCTAAAAAACTTCCCTCTAGTAATGGTTAGGCCAGTGCTTGCCTGACCAGACAAACTGGGCGCCATCACCTACCAAATTGACAATGAACATAACCATAACATCTGTGAGAAAAAAGTATTCCCAGTCTCTTTACTGCATGGATAGATAGATTATACTTGCTGATATTAGTGTTTCCTACTATAAACTTAAGATCACGATGCAGTACAAGACATGCAAGGTCAAGTCAGAGATATAGTTTCAATATAGCTTCTGCCTCTTACTACCTGAGTGAACTCTGAAAATAAAATTACTCAATATATATCACTATTTTTCACTGTAAAATAGAAACAAATTTTAAATAGGATTGGTTAAATATACTGAAATAAGATAGATTAAATTAAATAGGCATAATGATTTATTTTAGATACTCAGAAACATTTATTTTTCTTCTCTGAAACTTCTTCATATCCCCTGCCTTCACAATAGAAGTTTATTTTAATATATAAAACAGAAACAGTTTAAACTGATATAGAAACTTTTGATTTTTTCTACGATAGATATCTTGGGCAGACCAAACCTCTCCACCTAAACAACTAGATAAAAAAGATTAAAAAATAATAATAAATAAGCAAAAACAGCTTATGTACTTGAGGGACTCAGCGGACTTTGGAATACACCAAGTTTCAGAGGTCAAGGTCATGGAGAGAAGAAATCTAAAAATCAATGAGTGCGTATTCTGTGATTTCTTCTCCCCATTGGGCCTTTTGTCTATTTTTGTTATAAGGCTAACAGTTGGGAATCCAGAAAGAGTGTGAGAATCCATCAGAGTTTTCCTCAGCGTTATAGATAGGATTGAGGGGAACAAAAACTGGAATGTGGGAATGCTAAGGTATAAATGATGTGATTTCCCATGATCCTGGGGAGAAGAAAGCTATAATGAAGGCCCCCAAACTCAACAGTTTTTCTTGTGACTCACTGATTTAATTCTTAAATATCATAGGGCATGGGGTTAAGTAATCAAGCAAAAAGTTTCTGAAAAGCACAGTCAAGTTTTCTAGAGTCCCATGGTGCATAGTGGGCGAAACTAAAATTCAGGAACTGCCAAGGAGTGGTGGTCTTACTACACTTCCCAGTCTCCCAACTGAAAATTCTTCTGACCTACAGCTTGGCAGTAACAAATAAGTAGATCAAGCACAATAAAAAAATCCAACCCCATCTTGAATAAACTCAATTATTGTTTGAATTATGGTGATTTCCCCTCTTTTATCAGCCTGCTGGGTAATAGGGCAAATCTTCTCTAAAAGAAAGAGTGCATCACTCAGTGATACCACATGTTTGAACACAAAGTTTAGCATTTCATCAAGGATTACAAGAAACACATGATGAAGGGAGAAAAAAAGGTCAAGCAGGTGAGAAAGAGATAGAGTGAAACTCATAGATTGTCAGCATTTGAAGTTACAAATGCAAATATTTAAAATAATGTAATTGATATCATCAAAATATAGATGCCATTTTGAAAAGTGCCAAACACATGCATCCAAAACAATTTCTAGAACTGTAAAATGCAATAATCAAAATTAAGAGCTAAATAGGGAGGTGCAAGGGTAGTTCAGTGGTAGAATTCTTGCTTGACATTCAGGAGACTCAGGTTCGATTCCCGGTCCATGCATTTCCTCCAAATAATGAAACAAACAAGCAAATAAACAAAAGCAAACAAAAAAAACAAAAAATTCAACAAATGGTGTTGCAATAGCAGGATACTCACATGTAGAAAGAATGAAATGTAACTGCCGCCATACAGCATCCAAAAAAAAAAAAAAAAGAAAGCTAAATAGATGAGTTGAGGAGCAGTGAATTGGAGTAGAAAAGAATAAAAAGTATCTGTTGAATGAAAAAGAGCAAACAGATTTTAAAAATACAGTTTACACGCATAAATACACACACACACAAGCATAAGAGAAACATTGGAGACTGTGACAATTGTGAGATGTGTGCAATCACAGATCTAGAAAGGCAGAGAAGAGAAAATGAAACAAAAGCAATATTTGAAAAGATCATAGGATTTTATTTTCCAAGACTGATGAAACACCTCAACTCACAGACACAGGAAACACTACAATTTTTCCAAGCATGATAATTACAAAGTAAACCATGCCTAGGCACAAAATAGTTGATCAAACGCATAAACAAAATTAAAGTGAGGGCGGGCCATGGTGGCTTAGCAGGCAGAATTCTTGCTTGCCATGCTGGTGACCCGGGTTCGATTCCTGGTGCCTGTCCATGTAAAAATAAATAAATACATAAAATGAAGTGAAAATCTTAAAGGAGGCTGTAGATTGAAAGATACATTATTTTAAAACAACAATGAAAAAATAGCTATAAGGATTTGAAATAAATAAATATCATGTCTGTGGCATAAATATAGTTTTAAATATCCTTTTATTATTCAATCCTTCAAGGGGTTTTTCCTGTTATTTTTTAGTTGTTGGGTTTTTTCCTTGACAATTTTATTGAGATATATTCACACACCATACAAAGTATATAAGCAATGGCTCACAGTATAATCATGTAATTGTGCATACATCCCCATGATCAATTTTAGAACATTTTCATTTCTACAGAAAATAAATAAGAATAAAAAATAAAGCCCAAATCCTCCTCATATACCTCTCTATTGTTAAATCTTTGTAATAATGTCATGCATTTGTTCTAGTTCATGACATAACTTTTTAATTTTTTTTATACTTGGACAATTAATGACATTCATGGTCTGCCACAAAATTCATTGGGTTATACCTTCCCCTGCTTTAACCACCACCTTTCCATCTGGTGACACACATGACTCAACTTCTCCTTTCCACCACATTCACACAACATTCAGTACTGTTCGTTATTCTCACAATATGTGATAACATCATCTCTATCCATTTCCAAACATTTAATTTCAACCTAGATAAACATTCTGCCCAAAAGCAACCTCTCATCATTCTTTGGCTTCATTCTATATCCTGGTAACCTATTTTCTATATCTTATATCTATAAGTTTGCATATTCATAATTAGTTCATATCAGCGAGATCATACAATAGCTGTCCTTTGTGTCTGACTTATTTCACTTAATATAATGACCTCAAGGTTCATCCATATTATTGCATGCTTCAGGACTTCATTCCTTCTTTTTGCTGAATAATATTTCATTGCATGTATATACTTCATTTTGTTTATCCATTCATCTGTTGATGAACACTTGGGTTGTTCCCAACGTTTGGCGACTGTGAATAATGTCACTATGAACATCAGTGTGCAAATGTCTATTCGTATTCCTGCTTTCAAATCTTCTGGGTGTATTCCAAGTCCTGGATTGCTGGATCATAAGGCAACTCTATACTCAGAAATTCTGGAAGAACTGTCAAACTGACTTTCTCAGTGGCTGTAGCATTTTCCCACCAGCAATCAACAAGCGATCCTATTTTATCACATTCTTTCCAACACTTGTAGTTTCCTATTTTTTTATTTTTAATAGCAATCATTCTAGTAGTTGTGAAATAATATATCATTATGGTTTGGATTTTGCACTTTCCCAACAGCTAGTGAAGATGAGCATCTTTTCATGTGCTTTTATGCCAATGGTATTTCCTCCTCATAAAAAAAAATCTACTCATGTCTTTTGCCCATTTTTTAATTGAGCTGTTCATTTTTTTATTGTTGAGTTGTAAGATTTCCTTATATATTCTGGATATCAAACCTTTATCAGATATGTGATATCCAAATATTATCTCTCATTGATAGTGCTCCTTTTCACCCTTTTGAAAAAGTCCTCTGAAACACAGAAATATTCAGTTCTGAGGAGGTCCCATTTATCTATTTTTTCTTTCATTGCCTGAGTTTGGATATAAAGTCTAAGAAACTACCTCCTATTGCTAGATCTTGAAGATGTTTTCCTATATTTCTTCTAAGAGTCTTATGGTACTGGCTCTAATATACAGGTATTTGATCTCTTTTGAGTTAATTTTTGCATAGAGCATGAGATAGGAGTTTTCTTTCGTTCTTTTGGCTAAGGATATCCAGTTCTCTCAACACCATTTATTGAAAAGACTGTTCTGTCTCAGTTGAATGGATTTGGGATCCTTGTCAAAAATGACTTGATCATAAATCTCAGGGTCTATTTCTGAATTCTTAATTCAATTCCAGCGATCAATATATCTATCTTTATGTCAGTACTGTGCAGTTTTGACCACTGTGTCTTTATACTATGCTTTAACGTGAGGAAGCATGAGTCCTCCCACTTCATTCTTTTCATCAATATTTTTTTGTCTACTTCAGATCTTTTACCCTTCCAAATAAATTTAATAATTAGTTTTTCCATTTTTGTAAAGTAGGCTATGTGATAAGTCTCTTTTATAAGGTAGCATATGACAGACCTTTCTTTCTACAACCTTGAAAACCAGCATATTTCTCAATTTTCTTAGGAAAACTAAATTACAGTTAGATGGCTATCATTAAAATGGCCCAATTGCTTTTCTTGGTCAGCTCTTACAATATATTCATGTAAGTTACCATTCAAAGTTTTAAGTTCAAAACAGTGCATGGAATGCTTGCTCATTTTCATTTTTTTCATCACTGTATTTTTTATGTGTAATTTTGAGGTTTCCAACTACTGGGAGAAAACCAATCAACCAATTATTTTATAAAAATATAATTTAAATGGTAGAAAATAAAAAAAAAATGGACAATATGTTTCAATACTTTAATGTAATTAGAGAATTGTATTTAAAAATACAGAATAAATCAGTTTTTTTCCCCAATCATCTGTGATTGTTTTCTTAGCCTTAGGTTAAGGTGACATTCATTAATTAATGTTTCAAGGAGTTAAATACAAATTATAGTGAATATAAACATAGCATAAAAGTGTTTGTAGAAAGGAATATATTCCAGAAATACATCACAAAAATATGACATAAAATGACACCATTGGAGGAAGATATAAGGTATGAGCCATGCAAATTAATTTCAACTTTGTGGAACTTCTCTCATCTGTATCTTGGTAAGAAATTTCCTTCCTTCTTGTTTCCCAAATGTGCCCCTGCCCAGGATATGCAAAGTTTCCAATGTCTTGCTCTCTGTAGAGGTCAATCTTGCCTTCCCTATTCATTACTTTGCCTTCTATAAACATTAATTTAGCCAAAATTAGCTGCTAACTGATACATGATTAGAGGGGCTAACCTGGGAATGTAGCTAGATTATTGGTGCTTAGAGCACATGAAATAGATCAGCTTATGTTATTTTTTTCTACCCATTATAGCTGAACTTATTAACTTGTTCATTAAGACAAAAGCAGCAGGTGGGATGGCCGGGAAGGAGGGACCTCTTTTACAACCCAAGGAGGCAAAAGGGAATCTCTGAAGTGTTCCAAAGCATCCTTTAATTATATTCGGAAGCGCTCGTTCCTTCCGTTAGCTTTTTGGGGACTCGGTTGCAAATGGGATGCGATGTAGGCAGATCCATCTTAGAATGGGTCAAGGGTCTCCTTCAGATCCCACTGAATCTGATCTAATGCTTGAAAGACCAAACTTCTCACAGCTTTTCTAGGCCCAGGTCGATGTCATTAAAGTGAGCTTTATTTTAGAAATCTTAATTGAATAACTACTGCACTCTCAGCCATTCCACAAAAAGCCTTGGTTTCTATGAAAAGACATAACTTGCTGAGAGTTTAAATTTCCATCATGTTCACTATAAGCATCTTATCAGAAAATGCTATTGCATTTGAAAGGTGAACTTTTATTTGAACCCTGTGAGTAAATAAGACTAAAACATTAATTTGGTGAAGAAAAAACTATCAACCTCTCCCATCTGAAAAACAAACAGAATTAGATCTTGACGGAAAAAAAACTGAGGTTCAAAAAGTCAGAAAGTTGAATTTTGCCTCATAGTACCTTTTTGTAAGTAAAAAAAATGATATTCAATACTCAATATAAGGACTTTTCCCTGTAAGAGTGACAGCTTATGAGATGAAAAAGTCTAACATTTGTGAAATAATGAATAAAAACACACCCTCAATCCAAAAAAAAAAAAAAAAATTAGTTAATGTATAACCTGGTTGGTATAATGGAGATAATTGAGTATAAATAAAAGAATATATGACCACATTTTCCAAGACAAAAAAATAGGTCCTAACTTTTTCCAAATGGAGTATGGGCAAATATCTCTAATCTCTTTTTGGTTATTGGTAGTGTGCCCTACAAGCCTTTTTGTTGGATTCAGTGATGAGTTCTTGACCCTGGGTGAGGGAAAAAATAAAAATTTTATGTAACAACAGACCAAATTATAAAATGTAAAATGACATTGAAAATAAGAAGGAAAAATGCTTGTTTGGAGAAAACAACAAGTTTTACTTTTGCTTTGCCAATTTGACATTAAATATTTTATCCATTAAAAAACAGCACATCTTTAAATAATGCTCTTATAATTGAATTGATATAATGGGCCATTAATACTGAAAAATAAGCAAGGCATGTGGAATGTATACTGCAATTATGATCAATAGTTATTTTGAAGCTATTTTTTTCCAGTTCAGCAATGATACCATGCAAGGTTGATAAAAATAGGAGTAATTGTAGTTGGGTAGAGTATAATTTATCTGGTCTTTCTAAATTAAATCAAGGAAAGTCACTGTATATTTAAGGAAAAAATGTTTAATGAAATTTAGCCTGTTTGTATACTCTTTTCTTGTTTTCCTCTCCTAAACATCGGTAGATAAATATTATATCCAAATGACTGTAATTTTCTGACCGCTTCTCTCTTAGGGGAGGGTACTTATTAAATGTACCTATACTTGGCTTTTTAAACTTACATGTTAGATACATTACCAATACCTCTGTGGTGAATAAATGTTCTGCTGATCAAATATAAACATTCACACCTGCTCCTCCATAGCCCCAGCTTTCTCATATTTCTCTTGTCCTTACTAAGTCTAATTGTTTGCACATTAGCTTTCCACATAAAACTTAGCTGGACAGAGCACAGGATGATTTAATAATGATGGTTGGGATTTATTGTCTTTCAAGAGCCGGAGAGTCTATGGTAGTCACATCCTGCGAATTGGACAAATGTGGATCCTGAGAATGAGTGCAGGATATGCAGCAAGTTGATGATAAATCTGGACAAGAATCAGGTTTTATGTATCTATAATGCTTTATAATTCTCAAAATACATTACCTGCATTATCCATCCCACTTTACACTCACAACAATGCCAGGAAATAAGTAATCTGAGCATTATTTCTTCATTCTTCCTTCTTTCTCACAGAAGAGTAATTTTAGGGATGGAGTCTGCGATACAACTGAAATCAGGGTTAGCAAGTGGTCTAATCAGTAGAAAACCTTGGTTTTCTCAATTTTGTTCCTGTATTTCCACTATTCCTATCAAATATTAATTCAGTGTGTTATGAGCTGAACATTATTCTAAGGTTGTGGCAGTGACCAAAACAGACTGAGCCTCTTTCCTTTTATAGTTTTGTATTCTAGTGGGGGAGAGAGAGATAGTAAATACATTAATAATCGAATAAGCCAAGTTTCTTATAATGGTAAATCTTGTAAAATTTAACATATAATAATGGGGTAGTTAATGACAAAGGCAAAGGCAAATCTTTTTTAAAGAATGGTTGGAGGCAAGTTCTCTGATGCCAAGATGCCGAAATGAAGACCTGAACATTGAGAATGAATGAGAATGGGTAGGTCTGCACAGAGAACTTTCTAGGCAGACGGAATAGCTTTCATAAGGGCCTAATTTTGAAGGGGTATATATTTGGTGTATATTGGCTAAAATGGCTTCAAAATTACGCAAATGGCTTTTGAGCAAGTAGAAAGATAGTGAAAGATGAGGGCAGAGTGCCAGCAGGCAGATGATCTCACTTAAGTGCCTGGATTTTATGATTTTGTGCATTTGTGAGTCACTGCAGGATGTCAGCAGGAGAGGGGTACATTTTAAAGAGATCATTTTGACATCTTTTACTTTTTTCTTTACAACGTAGTCTTCATGTCATCTTACAAGTTCAAAACTAATTAAAAATATCTGTCATCAGGGATCTTCTGGTATTTCAATTGATTCTATACTCAAAGTTGATTACATCTTCCATGCCATGCAATGTTCTGAATTCCGCTTTCCTTATCAGGTATGTGGAAATACTAATGACAGAGATATAATATGTAATAATCTTCAGTATTGCTCTAGTTTGCTAGCAGCCAGAGTGCGACACACCAGAGATGGATCCACTTTTAATAAAAAGGGATTTATTTAGTTAAAAATGTATAGTTCTTCAGAGGAAAGTCACCTAACTTTCAATTGAGGTTCTTTCTTACATGGGAAGGCACCATGCAATCTCTGCTGGCTTCTTTCCATGCCTCTGGGTTCCAACAGCTTTCCCCAAGGTGATTCCTTTCTGTGTCTCCAAAGACCTGGGCTGAGCTGTGAGTGCTGAGATGAGGTATGCTGAGCTGCTTGGGCTGTGTTACATTGAGCTCTCTCATTTAAGCTTACAGCCAATTAAATCAAATGTCATTCATTGCAGCAGGCACGCCTCCTAGCCAACTGCAGATGTAATCAGCAACAGATGAGGTTCACATGCCATGGGCTCATCTCCACAGCAATAGAACTAGGCACCTTCACTTGGCCAGGTTGACACCTGAACCTAACTACCACAAGTATGAAATGTCATTACCATTTGTGAAAAGTCTGTTAAAATTAGGTTTCTGTAGCTAACTATAGGCTATCACAAAGTCATTGTTTGAGTATGCTGGATATGATTTTTTAACAATTATTTTAAAATGAACTACATACTTGGATATTTTTAGAAGATCGTTAATTAAGAGCTAGTGAAAGAGGACATCAGTGGGAGGTGGCATTTATAAAAAAAGTTTTAGAAAATAATATTGAGAACTAAACATAAAATTAGGTTTCACACAATTTTTAAATTTAAGTGATTATTCCAAACTTATCCATAGTGTTCTATAAAGATATTGGCTCACTTCTTAAAGTTTTCTTCCCTTATTAAAAATGTAAAAATAACCCCCTTAGAAAAGAAAAAGATTAGCAGCAAAGAAATACACCTCAGAACATGCATTCTACTCTTTTTGAGCTAAAATTTTTATAGACAAACGTAGATTTATATCAGGTAAACAGAAACAATCTTTATTGAGAGCACATATTTATCAACCCAGATGAGCTAAAGTTCATTGTCAGAATCATTAGTCAAAGAAGAAAAATCCTGGGCTCTATATAAAACAAGATAACTTAATTGCATAATGCATATTTCATGTAAACTACAAACATTACACTATAAAACATTACAAAAATGTTTTAGAGTTATATAAGGCCTTGGATAGCACATGCATATTATGTGATATAAATTATAGAAGAGTGTAAATACCTCATACTAGAACTAAATTAAACATTTAATCATAAAGCCCAGAGCTGAGGAAGAAGGAAAGGCAAAAATAAGAAATATAATGGGAATATATTCTATAATGGATATAGCCAGTGAAAGGATACCCTGGAGTAAATATAGGACGAGAGAAATACCTTAAGTTAGCAAGCTGTGAATAGAGGGGTGAAAAAAATTATAACAAAAAAGCAAATAACAATGACAATAGTCTTCAAACATCACCCATACAGGGCAATCATGGGCATTTGACTTTTTAGGTTCATACTTCAACACAACCATTCAGCATCACTCCAACAACAACAAAGAAGAGAAATTTCAGCAATACACAGTTCTGTGAATCAGAAATCCCAATCATGCTGTGGGGATAAAGCTGAGGGTGTGTTGGGCAGTGAAGGTTGGGGGTGAGCTCAGTGCCTGTGGAATAAGGAGAGTGTGGGGTAGTGAAAAGTAAATGGTTTCACAATAAGGGTGAGTTAGGACAGGACGGTGAAGCAGGGATAGGACTCAGAGCTTGGAGCCAAAGGCCCCAAACATTTGTACAGGGACCCAAGCTTTTGGTCGAGGATGCACACCAATGAAACCTACATGACTGACTCCTGGGCTTGGAGCCCAGGTTTCCAGGCTGAGGCAACTGCGAAAGTTAGACAAAATAGTGGGAGAAAACAAACAAAACACACACACACACACACACACATCTTAGTCAAATTGGGTTTGGAATAAAACTTTCAATTTTTATAAGGGAGTCCATTGTTAACAAAAACATCCTACAGAATCAATAAGAAGAACATGAATTAACTCTAGATTAAAAAAATAACTTTTTTGAGCCAAACTTAGCATGACAAACAGGAACCTGTCCTATCTCTTCACATTCAATCCTACTTCACAGATTTAACAGTTTATAAATATTTTAGCAGTTGTATATATCTCCAAGTTTTCATTATATGTATTTCTTTTTAATTTTATCTTTCCCAGTTAGTACTCAACATATTGACTTCTTTGTGGCACTCCTACAGCATCTCTGTCCATCCCAATACTTCCTAAATAATCACATCACAATTTTAGTTAAATTAATTCATTATTTACAGCATCATGAAAATATTTATTGCTAAATTGGTCTGTATAAAAATGTCTTGCTAATGCAGTGATTTTATGCATTGTTTTGTCATTTGCCTCATTTTCTTTGAAGGTAAAATTCAGATCAAAATTTTCCAAAGATAATCTTAAAAGTACTCAATTATGTCCAAATATTCCCTCTTAATGTAAAAAAAAGTGAAAATCAAAAAATAAAATTCCTAGAAGACATAAAGAGCAACATTTGGTAAGTAGAGTAAACTCTAGATTGAACACAATGAAGGGAAAAATGGTAAATTTCAAGGAAGGACTCAATGTGATAATTAAAACATTCAGAGGAATAAAAAAAAAAAAGAACATTTCAGAAGGATAAAGTTTGTTTGTTTTTTTAATAATAAGGGCCCGATTTTAGATTCCAATTAGAACTAAAAGAAAGCCATAGCAAAATAGTGTAAAAAATAGCTGAATATAAACATAATTGAAGACAGCAATTCATAGACTGAATATTTTGAGTAACCATTCAAAGGAAAATTCATATCAAAGCATTCTCATAGTAGCTTTTCATAGCATCACTCATACAGAAATGTTATTATAGCTCATAGAGAATGGAGAGATTATGTGCAAAAGAATTACAATAAGGCTGACCATGAGTTTCTCAGCTGACAGAAAATAAATAATTGATGTGTTTGAAAAGTGAAAAGAACAAACTCTAGAATTATATACTACCCAGGCTATCAGTCAAGACTAAGGGAAAAATGATGAAACACAGAATGATAAGATAATTTAATACCTTATCATTAATTTATATAGGCTAATCTTCAGTGTAAAGAGTGAAAACAGAAGAAGGGTATTTTAATTGCCTCCTGTTCACTTAGTTGGTAAAGGAGGGATTTCTGTTCCAGGGTTATGGGGACAGCCAAACAGACAAAACCCAACACAGATGAAATCAGCATAAATTCACATGCCAGGGAGAAGGACTCTTCATGCCACACAGGACCTCATGAAGGTTTCACTGAGGAACAGAGTGAAAAAGCAGGGCCTGTGGGAAGCTTGTAGTAAGGAGAGGACAAAGTTCAAGGTACCCTCTTGCTCCCATGGGAATCTCACTGGTAGTCAGGGGATTGGAAACTGCTACTCAGGAATTAGCAGTAACTGTGTCTGGTCCCTTTAATAGGGAGAATTATTTAATGAGGGGACCTCATATGCAGGAGCTGAGTAGGGAGGAGAATTTAAAGGTAGGTCATTTAAGGCCCTCCTGATTTTACATGATGTCTAGGCAGCACATAATATTGAGCCTTAATTTAGGCTTTGCGCCACAGAGGGAAAAAGATACAAGAAACATGTGAGCACAAAACTGTTAAAATACACTGGCAAACTTAAGTTCAAATTAATAGTAAACATTTTGTTTTTAAAATTATGTAAAACTATAACTCTACAACAAGATCTGAGAGAATGGAGACTCACTAGGCCATCGATATCCAAAAGAAATTAAGATAGTTTCAGAAAGCTCTCTATTTTTATTATATAAGATTCAGCATTGATTATATTTGTGGAAAGGTATGTCAATGTCATGCCATTAATTATTGAAAAGTATTCTATACCTTCAACTTGAAGAGAGAAAAAATGTGATATGGAGAATTTTACCAATCCAACAAAAAGGCCAAAAAAAAAAAAAAAAGGTGAGTATATGGAAAGAGAAAACAAACAAAATGGAGAGTATACACAAAATAAGATGGTATATATCATTTATAACACTTATGTACATACCTTTGCATATGAAGTCACAATACATATAAAAGATCAAATTCTTAAATTAAAAATTCTTAAATTGGATTACAAAGAACAACAACATAAAACTAGCTATATTCTGCTTACAAGATATTTATAAAAAATACAATATATAAAAGTGACAAATAGAGTTATATTTGTGTAGAGGTATGCCATATAGACGCTGGTGAAAAGAAGCAGGTAGAAAAAGCAAGAAGATAAAGCATACTTTAAGACAACATTATTAATAGTAAGATACCTGGAACTATATAATATGAAAAGGAAAGAAAACAAATATCCTCAAAAAGATTTAGAAATCATGATCATATAATCACTAAGCTGTATTAAGCATGAAGTAACAAAATTATAAGACACAATGAAGAAATTTGCAGTCATAGTTAGTTTTTTAGCACATGTCCAAAAACTTTTATGTCCCTCAGCAAAGTAGTCAGTAGATATGAAGACAGAAGAGAGAACTGTTGCATGTTTGAAATTAATAACTGTTTGCATAGAATGCAGCCATCTAAAATTTAGAAAATTTTACTAAACAAATTATCTTTTTTTTTTTTTTTGACATGTGCAGGCTCCGGGAATTGAACCCAGGTCTCTGCAAAATATCTCATTTTAGCTTACAATAGAAAGCTCAAATAATATTAAGAGCATATACTTCTAACTGAAAGCAATACCATTAAAATAAACAGTAACAGCAAAAAGTACTTGAATACATAAAATGCATACTATATATCTCATGAGTGGCAAAGGAAACCACTATAGTAATTACAAAATATATATAAAGCAGAAGAAAATTGAAGGTCTAATAAATACATGAAAATCTGAGTCAACTACAGAGACTATAATAATAAGTGACAAATTTATAGCTTTAAATGCATTTATTTTTGTTAAAAAGTCTGGAAAATAAAGTTAGGAGGAACTAGGAAGAAAAAGAAAAGACAAACTTCATGGTAGAAATCTAGAAATAACGAAGGCAAGAGAAGAAATTAATTAAATAAGAACAACAAAAAGAAAAAAAATCAAAATGCTGAATTCTTAGGCAACATTGATCAGGTTTATTTAAATAAAAGTCACCTATAAATAAATTTTGAACAAAAAGGAACAGAAATTCACAAATGGTAGAGATTTTAAATCATAAAATATTTTTACTGATTTTCTGTTTATTATTTTGACAATGCAAAAAGTATATTAATTTATAGCATAGTTTTGTAAATATACATAATAACATGTACTAAAATAATAGAAAGGCTGAGTAAATAAAAATGCAAAAAAATTTGAATCTGTAACTTATAAAAATTTGCCAAAGACACACTTGACCCAGCTGATTTTACCAGCTGACTTTACCTTCAAGGAACAAATGTTCCTGATTTTATATAATTTCAGACAATAAATTTTTTAAAAGGAAAGCTACTCAATTCAGTTTACGAGGCTAGTATAAGCTCAATAATAAAACCAGACAAGCACAGCAAAGAAAATTTTATACCAGTTCTTCTGAAAAACCCAAATGAAAACTCCAAACTACATTACCAGTAAAGCAAGTTCAATATTATAAACGCATACTTTGCATGTGTGCAGACATGAACATGAACACATGTGTAAACTGCATTCTGTAAAATTAGGATTCAGTCCCAAGAATGCAAAGCAATGCAAATTTCATAAAAAAATTGTTACAGTATACCACATGAAGTTTAAAGGAGAAAAAACATATGAGCATCTCAAAAGAAGCAGATGAAACATTCACTATATTTCAACACACATTTTTGGTGCTTTTGAACTGCAAAGGTGATTCTTTAACCTTGTAAATTGCATCCTTTGGAAGAGCAACATATTTCATGGTCCAAGTCAGAAACCAGATTTCATTTTTCATTGTAATAAAATTCCCATACATTCCTTTATATCAGTTAAAGTGAACAAATCAACAAAAAAGACCCACCTGCTCACTTACCTAGTATCTTTATATTTATTATTATTAGACTTATGAAGCAATTTTAGCAAAATATTAAAATCTGATAGAGATCCATAGTAGGTAGATTGGTGATCTATATTTTTCAAATTCAATTTTTATTTTATTGTAGATTTATATTTTCAGAAAAGTTGCAAAGGTAATGCTCTTCCCAAGTATCCCAAACCTAATCCCACAATTATTACTATCGTACATTAGTATGGTTCATCTATCCCAATTAATGAATCAATATTGATGCATTAATTATTAACTAAAGTCCATTTTATTCAGATTTCTTTAATTTCTATGTAATATCCTTTCTTCTAAAATCTCCCCAAGATACCACATTACATTTAGTTGTCAAGTTTCCTGATGCTCCTCTTCGTTGTGACAGTTAAGAAGAAGGCAACTGGGTATATATGGGAACTTTCCATACAAAGCTATTCTTAAATTTAAAAGGTTTATTAAAATGATGATATGTTTTTCTTAAAATTTCATAGAAGTCCTTCATGTGTGATTTTTGAGGTACAGATCTGAAGAGAAGGAATGAAGGAGGCATTATAGAGAAGAGTAAAATCCAAGGCAAGAGAATATAGTGACAACTTGAGACTTACTTCAGCTTGATAAATTGGGGTGTTCTGTGCTCCATATGAGTTATAAGACTGAGGTAGCCCCACTTAATGAGGATTTCAGGATGAATGATCATTTCTAACATACAGTCATTGGCTGTGGGTTGCCTCAGGCAAAAAGTACATAAAAGAGCTATAATATGTTCAAAGATTTCACACAAAAGATGAGCATGCTAAGTGAACAAACGGGAATTTCAGTGGAGAATGGAAACTATGGAAAGAATGAAGTGGAAGGTTTAGAATTGAAATATGCAAAATATGACATGAAAAATCATTGACCACTCCATAAAAAAGACAAATATCAATACAAATTATTTAAAATGAGGAATAGAAAGAGAAAAAAAAATCAAATTGAGCAAAGCCTGGATCTTTACAAATTTGATGGAAAACATTAACTTACATAACCAAGATGCCCAGACAGAATAAATATATAAAAAGTACTGTATGTTTTTACACAGACACATCATGATCAACTGCAAACTTGAAAATCAAACATAAAGAAAAATATTTTAAAAGAAGCAGAAGAAAGAAACACACATTATTGACAAGGAAAAAATGTTGGTTAATTTCTAATCATAAGTAAGGAAAGTAAGAAGATGATGGAATGGCATCTTTAAATTACTGAAAAGAAAATAAAACTGTCAATCCAGAATGGTATGGTCTGATAATATTCTTCAGAAATGATTGTGTCACATTATCTCAAATAATGCAGAAAAAGCACATGAACAAATTTAATACGTAGCCATAATAAAAACTCTAAACAAACTAGGAATAGAAGAAAAGAATGATTGAATTAAAAGTCAGCTAAACAAAATCTACAGCCAACGTTTTTTCAATGGTAAAAGAATGAACAATTTTCCTCTAAGATCAGGAAGAGGACACAGATGTATATTCTAACCACTTTTATCAATATTGTAGTTGAAGTATTTTAGCCCATTCAATAAGATAAGAAAATACTAGATGCAAAATTATTCAAAGAGAAAAAAAAAAAAACAAAACAGTATTCACAGACATTCTAATTTATTTAAAAATATCCTAGGAATATCTCTCCAGGACAAAAGGATTTCAAAAATTAATAAATGGACATATTAATGTCATAGGTTGAAAGTCAGTATATTTTTTAATGACATGAAAGCACATGTCTTGGAAATACATATTGCCTTTGTATTTATGTAAATCCATAGTACCTTTGTCAGCTGGGACGTCACATGGTTGCATCTGCTGGTCCCTTGCTCCTGGGCTGCATTGTTTTCAGCCTGATTCTGTGGAATTTCCTCACTTTACCTCTCCAGGGCTGTCTTTCATCCCTTGGCTTCCCTTAGCTCTCTCCAGGTTCTAGTTTGCTTCACATCTCATGGTGATGTTTGCTGGGCTCCAAGCATCTCCAAACATCTCAGCTTCTGTTGTTTGCCTGGCAGCTCTGCTCTGCAGTCTCTTTTGACTCTGTCATTTCAGTCATTTTTAAGGTTTCTCCAAAAATGTTTCCTCTTTTAAAGTATTCTAGTAAACTAATCAAGACCTACCTGGAATGGGTGGGGCCACATCTGCATCTAATCAGCAGGTCACACCCACAAGTGGGCATGTCACATCTCCATAGAGATAACCTAATAAAAAGATTCGAACCTACATTCTTAAATCAGGATTAAAAGAAATAGCTGCTTCTACAAGATTGAACCAGTAGCCATGTTTCTTGATGATGATTGAACAATGATGTAGCTTTCACAATGTGACTCTGTGATTGTGAAAACCTTGTGTCTGATGTTCCTTTTATCTACCATATCAACAGACAAGTAGAACATATGGAATAAAAATAAATAATAGGGGGAACAAATGTTAAAATAAATTTAGTTTGAAATGCTAGTGATAAATGAAAGTGAGGGGTAAGGGGTATGGTATGTATAATCTTTCTTTTTTTCTGTTATTGTTTTATTTCTTTTCCTGTTGTCTTTTTATTTCTTTTTCTAAATCGATGCAGATGTTCTAAGAAATGATGAATATGCAACTATGTGATGATACTGAAAATTGCTGATTGTATATGTAGAATGGAATGATATGTTAATATTTTTGGTTGTTTGTTGCTAATTTTTTTTTAATTAATAAAAAAAATCTGCAAAAAAAAGGTTGAATCAGGGTTGAAACATGGCTTTTCTGGGGTGCATGACACCTTCGAATACCACACACAAGGGATTCAAAGACAAGTACGAGAGTTCTATATTGTTAACTGTAAATACTTACTCTGGGAAATAAAAGATGAAAAAATGAAAGAATATGTTAACATCACAGATAACAAATCGCAAAATTGTTGCAATGACAATTCTCACACAAATTTAAATATAAATTCAAGCAAAATCACAGCTTTATTTTTATAGAAATTGACAAGCTGATACTAAAACATCCTATGGAAATGAGAAATATCTAAAATATCCAAAATGACCTTGGAAAAGAACAGTTGAAGGATTTCAAATACCTGGTTTTAAGACCTCGAATAAATGTACGATAATCAAGCTAGTGTAGAATTAATGTAAAGATGGACAATTGGGGCAGGCCACGATGGCTCAGCAGGTAAGAGTGCTTGTCTGCCATGCCCGAGGACTCGGGATCGATTCCTGGTGCCTGCCCATGAAAAGAAAAAAAAGAAGATGGACAATATATCAAGGAAAGAGAATAAAGAGTTCAGAAAGAGGCTTCAGAATATGCAGTCAGTTCATTTATGTTAAAGAAAATCCCATGAATTCAGGAAAGTCTGTTTAGTGAAAGGAATTAGAAAAACTGGGTATGTGTATGGAACAAAAATAAACTTAAAACTCTTAAATCACACCATCCACAGAAATTATTTCAAGATGAATTAGGGATCTAAATGTAAAAGATAAGTCTATAAAGCCTCCAGAAGAAAACATGGGAGAAAATTATTTGAGGCTCAGAGAAAGGTAAATATTCATTAGTCAGGGTCAAAAATTTTAAAACAGTGTTTTCTCAGAAGGATAGATTTCTGCTCATCAAAATGTACATTTTTCCTGCCCTGATTAAGAAGGCAGAGTAAGAAGCTTCAGGGATCTGTCTTCCAACAAAAGCTTTCAACAACCAGCAGAAACTATAAAAAACACCTTTCTCAAAACTCCAGAACATAGTTAAAGGATTGCAGAAACAGGGCAAGGGCTGAATCAAGAAAAAGATATCTGAAAAGGGATAGGACCTAGTGGTGCTGTGTCTGGCCCCTCTCCAAACTCTTCATTGGCATATACTGAGAGCACGTATGTTTGGATCACTCTCTCTTCTGGTGGCCTGAGGGATTGAACCAGGATATGTGTTGCAGGCTAGCCATGCCAGAATTTGCCATGCTTGAAGAAGGCAGCAGGACATACACAGTGCAGCGCCTAAGACCATGGTGACATTGATCCATAGGAAAGAAGGGGGGATTTGTATTCATGAAAATGGGAGAATTCCTAGGGGCTCTTGTGCTTGCCCAAGACAAAAGCAGGTGGAGAAAGGATGAGGTAGACCCCTTCACTCTAGCCTCAAGCTATTCTCTAGACAAGCCCTGAAGGACAATACTCATGGAAGTCAATCTGAAGGCTGGGAAAGGTATTTTACCATTTTTTAATATTTCCATAGGAACTAGCATTCAGGGAAAATGTTGTCATGCTATTAGCTGAATGGAAGCTAAAGTAAAATGCATTTAGTCTAAATATAGTGGTGACACATTAAAAGTCAAGCTCTCCAAGCTTCAGGAAAATATTACAAACCATACCAAGAAACAGGAAAATATGTACCTGGCAAAGAAGAAGTTTAAAACATTAGAAAACACCAATGGGGAGGATCAGACCTGGGCCATATCGACAAAAACTTAAAATAAAAAAAGGTTCTAAGTGTGTTCAAAGAGCTAAAGTGAAGTATGGGAAAAGAACTGAAGGAATTCAGGAAAATAATAGATGAACACCAAGAGAATACCAATAGAGATTTGGAAATTACTAAAAGGCACCAAACAAAGCTAAAGACAGTTAACAGATTACAATTTCCCAAGAGAGGTTCTGGCAGAAGAATGAATCAGTGAACTTGAAGAAAAGATAGTTGAAATCATTCACTTTGAGAAGCAGAAAGAAAAAAACAATGAAAAATAAATTGAATTGAGCCTGAGAAACCTGAGGGATGCCATCAAGCACACCATTATATGATGTTTTGGAATCCCACCAGGAGAAGAAAGAGAGGTGCAGAGAGAATATTCAGAGAAATAATGGCTGAAAACTTCCCAAATGTAATGAAAGATGATATACACATCTATGATGCTTAATGGATACCAAACAGGACAATCTCAAACAGACATTTTCCAAGGCATGTTATAATCAAACTGTTGAATGTCAAAAATAGAGAGAGAGAACTATGAAAGCTGCAAGAGAGAAGCAATATGTGATGTAGAAGGGAGCTTCAATAAGATAATGTGCCAATTCTTCATCAGAAAACAGATTCCTCATCAGAGATGATGTAAGAAGGCAGTGGAATGACATATTTAAAGTACTAAAAACAATATATTGCCAACCAATAATTCTCTATCCAGCAGAACCGTCTTTCAACAATGAGGGAGAGATTAATATATTCCTAGATAAACAAAAATAGAAGGAGTTCATAACCACAAACCAGCTATACAAGCAATGCTAGAGTTCATCAGGTTGAAAGGAAGGGACAATAGACAGTAGACCAATGCTGCATATAGAAGTAATGACCTCTGATTAGGGCAATGAAATGGATAAACATAAATATAAAACTATTGGGTGGACAATGGTGGCTCAGAGGCAGAATTCTGGGTTCGATTCCTGAAGACTGCCCATGCAAAAAAACATAAAATAAAACTGTCATGTTCTTGGCTTTTAACCACTCTTCGTACTTGCTACAGGATCCAAAAATTTTCAAAAGTGTAATGATAAATCAGTGGTATTGGACCCAAAATATATGAACCTGTACTTTGAGACATGAACTACGTAAGGGTGGAGAGTGAAGTATAGGGATATAGTTGCCTATACTATGTAAGTTAAGTTGGTATACATTTAAGTTAAGTTGGTATAAAAGCAAAAAAAAAATCACTATACATGTAGAATGCTAAGTTTAAGACCTATGGTAATTATAATAAAATATCAGTGAGTATGCAAGCTTATTGAGACAGAAATTGGATTACCAAGAATGAAGGCGCTCATGCATAATGGGTATAAGGTTTCTGTTTGGAGAGATAGGAAAGTTTTAGTAATGGAAAGTGGTGAGGGTACTGCAACATTGCCACTGTGATTAATCCCACTGTACAGTATGTTTGGGAGTGGTTGAGATGGGAAAATTTGTACTGTGTACATGATATGTCTATTTATGGAAATGACAACTAAAGAGAAAATAAGAATTAAACGTGATGTATGATCCTGGATGAGATCTAACAAGGGAGGAGAAAAAACTCAAAGGACATTATTGTGACATATGAAACAAATAGAATATAGACTATGAAAGTTTTATATCAATTTTAAACTTCTCGAACTTGATAACTGTACTTAAGGAATTACATAAGTGAGTATCATTGTTCTTAGGCATTGCACAAGGCAGTATCAAGTGTTCAAGGAGCATGATGCACATAACCTACACCGAATTGATCAAAAATGGATCGGTAAATATATAGAGAGAGATGGATAGATATATGGACAAATAGGTAGGTAGATGATGAATAGATTGATGGAATGATGCAGCAAATATGGCAAAATGTTAAAAACTAGTGAATCTGAGTATCTGGAAGGGGATAGAGGTATATTGAAGTTCTCTCTACAGATTTGTACTATTCTGTAGCTGTTCTGTAAGTTTGAAAATTTTTAAAAATATAAAGTTTTTAAAAAATGTACTTTTAAATAAATTAAAAGGCAGACAAAGTCAGGAAAAAATAGCCACAATTTATACATCTGAAAAATGACATATTTCAAAACATGTAAAAACTCTTGCAGTTCAAAAATAAAATGAAAAAGCAGCACAGTAAAAATGAGCAGAGAAATTTGAGTAGACACTTCACCAAAGAAGATATGTGATAGGCCAATACGTCCATTAAAATGTCTCAATATTATTTCTGTGTGGAGGTTTGGAGCTGAACATATCTCAGAAAAATGTGTTCTTAAATTTTATTCATTCTTGTGGGCATGAACCCACTGTAAGTTGGAACTGTTGATGAGGCTTCTTCAGTTAAGGTGGGCCCATCTCATTCTTGATGGGTATTAATCTTTTTACTGGAGTATTTTATGAAACCTATGAATGCTGAGAGAAAGAGAAAGCCACTGAAGCAAGAAGCTGAAATCAATGGAACCAGAAGAGAAGGGAGAGGCCTGCATGTGCTTTGCAATGTGACAGAGAAACCAAGGATCTCTGACACTCAGTCTTTGGAGAAAAGCATTTGGATATTTTTCTGGACTGTAACGATAAGCAAATAAATACCCATTGCTCAAGCCGAACCATTTCACCATATTTGCTCTGAGCATTCTAGGAAGATAAAATACTCAGGAAAGGCATGTTAATGTTGTTCTCAAGATACACCAACTTGAAAAAGTAAAATGACAACTTTGAAAATGAAAATATAGTGAGTATTGGAGCAACTTCAATTCTCATATTTTCATGGTAGGATTGTAAAATAGTGTAATCACTTCAGAAAAATGTTTGGCACTTTTTAATAAAGTTTAACATGACACATTTATGATGCAGAACACTTAAAATATGTTTTATATTGCATGTTAAATTATACCTCAATTAAATAATAGTGATTGGAACAAAAAGGGAAGAAATCTCTCTAAAACACCTGGTCTAATTAATTTAAAACTTAATCATCCAACTCTTGTTTAAATTAAAGTATAGATGGGATAATATATATAAAAATCATCTGCCTAGTTATGAGAAAGTGTATATTAAATTTTAGCCATAATTATTTTGAAAATTTGCTTCAAAAACTAAAAATTTCTTATTAACCCTTTTAATTCACAAACTGCCCCTTTGAAGTATACACATTCATATAGGGGAAGTCAAATGATTTTTAGGAAACAAAAATGGTATTAAAAGCTTTGACCTCCATATAGTTAAAAGCACCTTAAAACAAAAGTTAGAAATTAATTTTGATACAACTTCTAAGTGAAATAATTATACTAATTCTCAAAACATATTCAAAAAATAGTATTTTTAGAGATTTAATTAGTTAAACAGTGTATACTATTCAGATAAAGAGATGATACCATTGGAGCTACAACCATTTATTATATTTGTAATAAAAGTAATCCCATACGTCATATGTTTCTGTATTGTTTACTTGGTTCTAGGTTTTGTTATAAAGTGTTAGGTATCTAAACCAAAAGGGAGAAAAAAATTCTAAAAAAATTCTAAATATATAATTTTCATAGACAGAGGTCCCTTTGTCCCTAGATATGTTGTAATCATAGATTCTGTGAACAAAGTAATCTTATATATATTGCTTTGTATTTTTTCAGCATCATTATTATGAGACTGAAAATTGCATAATACAAGGGGCGATATTCCTAAGAATATGTGGCTTAGTTATTTATTAATTAAACATTAAGTGGGCACCTAGATTTATCAAGAGCTAAACTGTACACAGCAGATAGAGAGCAAGCCTCTAAAATGCTGGTCCTTTTAAAGATAACTTACAGAAATAAAATAATGTAAAAGTCACATAGAGTACAGTGACATGCAAGCAATAATAGGTATGCTTATGATATTGAGTTAGGATATGAGAGATTGGTTAAATGGGTTAGGGAATGTGAGGATGCCATCTGTACAGAAAGGAAAGGCAGATATGTCATTTCAAACTTCATTCAACAACCACTTTTCACCAGTTCTTTGCACGGTTGTATGACATTACTGGACTCTAACTATAAGTGAATAAATACCCAGTGCTCAAGCTGAACCATTTCACTATATTTGCTTTGAGCAGCCTAGGAAAATAAAATACTCAGGAAAGGCATGTTAATGTGTTCTCAAGATGCACCAACTTGAAAAAGTAAAATGACAACTTTGAAAATGAAAATATAGTGAGTACTGGAGCAACTTCAATTCTCATGCTTTCATGGTAGGATTGTAAAATAGTGTAATCACTTCAGAAAAATGTTTGGCACTTTTTAATAAAGTTTAACATGACACATTTATGATGCAGAACACTTAAAATATGTGTTACAGAGAATCTCTGAAATTAATATAATTATAGCCTGATAGAAAAAGCCATGACAGTTTTGAAGACAAGGAATATTTTGTTCATCTGTGTGCTGCTTTGAAACTGTTACATACAGCTTAAAGAAAAAGCCACATTCTTTTAATCCTAATTCAATTGTATGGGACAGCCATTTTCTTTTGATCCTGATCCAATATTGTAGAGTGTGACCTCTTGGTCAGGTTGTTTCCATAGAAATGTGACATACCCAATGTGGATATGACCTTTTGATTAGATGGAGATGTGACCCCACCCATTCAAGGTGGGTCTTACTTAGTGAACTGGAGTCTTTAAGAGAGCCCATTGAGAGGGAAATTGTTCAGAACAAATGCAGACACGGACATTTGGAGACATATAGGAAAATTTCAGAAGGACCCACAGGATCTCTGAGAGCCATTTGAAACCAGAACCTGGGAGAGGAGCCTAGCAGACATCACCATGTGCCTTCCCATGAGATGCTAAGCAAGCCAGAACCCAGAGTTTTTCCCCAGAAAAGCTAAGTGTGGGTCCACAAATGCTTAGATAAGAAGCCACTGGAATTAGAAATACAGAGCAATGAACTGGGACAAAGGACTTCAGAAACCAGCCACATGCCTTCCAATTGACTGAGAAATCCCAGATGCTATGCGGCCATTCTTTGGAGTCAAAGTATCTTTTCCTGGTTTCCTTAGCTTGGACATTTTTAAGGCTTTAGAACTGTAATTGTGTAACTTAATAAATTCCCTTTTGTAAAAACCATTCCATTTCTAGCATATTGCATTCTGACACTTGAGCAAACCAATACAACAGAATAAAATGGAAATGCTGCCATATGCCCAGCATCATGGGATTGAGAAGATGTTTGTATAAATATATAGCTTTTAGAATCTGACCATGTGATTGTGAAAACCTTGAGTCTGATGCTCCTTTTTTATCCAGGGTATGATCATGTGAACAACAACAAAAAATGATGAAAAAAGTAAAGAAATAATAGGTGGCAGTAAAGTATAAAAACTTGGGTAGATTGAAATACTAGTGAGAGAGAGGGGCAAGGAGTCTGGGATGTATGAAACAGAATTATATTAGTGATTATGTAGGGCTGGAGAAAGATAGGATTGAGAGGTGACTGCAAAGGCATATGAAGTTTTCTTTTTGGAGTAATGAAAATGTTCTAAAATCGATTGTGGTGATGAAAACATAACACTGTGATTATAGTAACACCCATTGATTTAAAAAAAAAGAGTCTGGGCATTTGCAAAAATGTCATGAAATAGAATTGACATCTCTGTGTAAAAAAAAAAATGAAGATCTAGTTTCATGCCATGGATATATTTGACTCCAAAATGTATCTTCTCTGAATCAGCCATTTATTTAATTTGATTTGTGGTGGGATAGATTGTCTGATATGAGATTTATTAAAAATGTAACATAATAAACAAACTAGCATGAATATGCCCTACTGTTTTTAAAAAGAAAATGTTATATGAGCTTAAACCACCATTGAAGAAAGTTGTTGGAAAGCAATTATTCTAATTCATTAAATATGTTTTTCATAATTACTATTTAGTTAATGGCTGCAGTTAAACAAGACACTATCATAAGACATGGTATGTGAGCTACTCATTATTTAAAACATATGTTTTAAGACTAAGCAATTATAAAAAAAGCTATTCACCTCCTAAACTTAAATAAATAGACCCATAATAAGTCACTTGTACATAATTAACAAGCAATAATTACTTCAGTAAGCCTCTATTATAAGGTCCAACTAATAAAAATAAGGAATAAAAGCTGCTATTTATAATATTTTCAAATTTTTTCACTAAATTTAACATTAAATAAAAAGAAGATACAAGTGCCACATTTGAGATAAGCATAAGAACAAAAGTAATTTAAAACAGTAACACTCAAAGTGCTAAATTTTCCTAAAATGCTAAATAGGAAAACATGATCCGGAAAATTCGTTTTTGAGGGTTTACTACTCTTAGTTCCTTCATCTCATCCTTAAATTTAACTGGTAAAACTAATGGCAAGCTTGATCTGAAAAGAACTACGTAGGAGGCAAAATTCAATCACAATTTCACATTGGTTTACATTCACTCAGTCAGTTACCAGTAGACTTGTTATCATCTAGGCCCCTGTTTTTATTTTTTTAATGCTGCCAGAATGTAATACACCAGAAATGGAATGACTTTTATGAAGGGGATTTATTAAGTTACAACTTTACAATTGCAATGCCTTTTAAACCATGTCCAAAATAAGGCATCCAGAAAAACGATACCATAACTCCAAAAAAAGCCCAAATGGCATCCATAATTCCTCTGTCAGCTGAGTAGGCACATGGTTGACATATAAGGTCAATGCTCCTGGCTCATTACTTTGTGCTTCTGATTCCAGTGGCTTCCTCTCTAAGCATCTGTCAGCTGTCACTTAGCTGCTCCAGGGCAAAACTCTGGGTTTCATCTCTTAGATTAGCATCTCCTGGGACTGAAGACTTCTTCTCTCCACAATTCTGGTTTCAAATGGCTTTCTCAGCACCTTCTGCATCTCCAAACTGTGGCATATTTCTCAGGGATTGGAGCCTAGTCATACTTAAAAATTGTCAATCATTTCTACCTTCTCTCCCTGCCTCTCATGTCTGTAGCCTAACTCACTGTTCTCCCTTCCCCCTCTCATCAGAAACCTCCCATCTCAGTAGCTTATCTCAAAACTACAAGCCTTCTTGTTATTCTGTCCTTGCCTCTAGCTATCTTCTGCCGCCCTTGCCTAGCAACTACCTTTTAGCTTGTGTAATTGGCTCTTCGAACCCCCTACCCTCTCCCCTACTCCCCCCCCCCCCCTTGTGCAACTGTATATAACCTAAGCTCCCTGTAGCCTCAGGGTCTTCAGCGCACTTGAGCCGCTTCGGTACCTAAGCTTGTCCCATGTAACAATAAAGACGCTTTGTACTGATTAATTGGCTTCTGGCTCATGTCCTTTAGACCCCTTGCCTCCGGGCAAGCAGGCCCTGCTTACCACAGGTTATATCCCAGCGAGCTCGCCCCCCGAACCACCCGAAGTCTGGAGCCGAAACCGCCCGGCTGCGCAACCGGCTGAAGCTATCCCCGCACCAAACGTCTGCATTTAAGCTTTCTCTGTGTTGGCTATCCAACTATCTCTCTTGGAACTCCAACTGACTCCAAATATCTGCATCTATCAGCTCTCATATGTCTTTCTCTCCATGAGTTCTTTTATGGACTCCAGTAAACTAATCAAGACCCACCTTGAATGGTTTAGTTCATTAAGCTGACAGAACATGATATACCAGAAATGAACAGTTTTAAAAAGGGAATTTAATAAACACTCTAAGGCCATGAGAATGTCCAAATTAAGGCACCAACAAGAGGTTACCTCCACTCAAGAGAGGCTGATGTGATCTGGAAACCTCTGCCAGGTGGGAAAGCACTTGGCTGGTATCTGCTGGGGTCTATGGCATTTGGACACCTCTGTTCAGCTGGGAAGGCATGTAGCAATGTCTGCTAACTTTCTCTCCTGTATTCTTATTTCATACAACTTCCCTAGGGGTGTTTTCCTCCTGTACCTTTTGAAGGTCTTGGCTGTGTGGGCTCTGAAGGAACTGTTCCCCAAGCATCTGAAATCGGCTAGTGTCTGTCATTTCTGAGGCTTCTCTAAAATGTTTCCCCTTTGAAAGAACTCTAGCAAACTAATCAAACCCACCTTGACTGGGTAGAATCACACCTCCAACTAATCAAAAGGTCACACCCACAACTGGGCATGCCACATCTCCAAGGAGAAAAATCTAATCAAAAGTTTCTGCCCTACAATATCGAATCAGGATTTAAAGAAATGGCTGCCTCCACAAGATTGAATCAGTATTGAAACGTGGCTTCTTGGGGGTACAGAATACTTTGAAACTAGTACAGTTGGTGTCACATCTCCATCTAATCAAAAAGTCTAACTCACAATTCACTGTGTCACATATCCATGGTAGTAATATAATTAAAAGTCATACTCACAATTGGGTGTTTCACAAATCCATGGAAACAACATAATTAAGAAATTTCACCCTATATTATTAAATAAGGATTAACTGAACCTGACTCCACCCCACAAGATTGGATCAGGATCAAGAGGACATGTTTTTTCTAGGATAGATAATAATTTCAAACCAGCACCTCTCTTCTGGCCCTCAACTTTATCACTATTTTAGGAGCAATCTTTTAAAAGAAGTGTTTTTACTAGCGTTTTAGATGCTTTGATGCTCCAGAGTATGGAAACTATGTGTAGCAAATTCCTTTTAAAATATCATGTGGTATAACTGAAAGACAACTGTCCCTCCTAATGCTCAGACTACTTTGTACTCATATTTGTGATTTCCTAGTGTGTGGTTTAGTGCTTTATTAGAAATGATCATTGTATTATGATTGCATATTATTTTCTTATATTACCTACTAAACTGTAAGCAGAAGGAGCATGTCTTATTTACATGTATAATTCTAATATCTTATAATGCAATGAAAGTTTATTGGATGAATCCATTAAGTAAATGTGATCTTTTGGTTTTGAAATAAAGTAGCAAATAATTTAATTGTGTGTCTCAGTTTTAGCATCTATAACAGAAGGTGATTAAATCAATAAAATTTGGCATGATGTATCCAGAATAAGATTATTTTATCACATAATTTTATGAATTTACTAGCTTAAAGTCTCCATTTCTCCTTTTTATTTAACTTCAATCTAGTTTCCATATGTTCTGAGCTTCTTAATATTTTTTTTGCACCCTCAGATTTGGAGGAGCTCGTCCTTGAGTAGAATCTTTGGTTCAGAAAACTACAATGACATGGGTGTTTTCATGAGGAAATGATTAAGATGATAAGAAATTTCTATTGCTTTTTTTTCATCACATAGTTGTAGATTCATCACCATGATAATTTCTCAGAACATTTGCATCAATTCAGAAAAACAAATAAAAAGAAAACAGAAAAAAAATTCATACATACCATACCCCTTACCCCTCCCTTTCATTGATCACTAACATTTCGATCTATTAAATTTATTTTAACATTTGTTCCCTTTATTATTTATTTATTTTAAATTCACATGTTTTACTCATCTGTCCACAAAGTAGATAAAAGAAGCATTGGACACAAGGTTTTCACAATCACACAGTCACATTGCGAAAGCTGTATCATTATACAATCGTCATCAAGAAACATGGCTACTGGAACACAGCTCTACATTTTCAGGCAGTTTCCTCCAGCCTCTCTGTTATGCCTTAACTAAAAAGGTGATATCCATTTAATGCGTAAGAATAACCTCCAAGATAACCTTGTGACTCTGTTTGGAATCTTTCAGCCATTGACACTTTATTTTGTCTCATTTCTTTCTTTGACCTTTTAGTCTAGAAAGTTTTCTCAATCCCTTGGTGCTGAGTCCCAGCTCGTTCTAGGATTTCTGTCCCATGTTGTCGGGAAGGTACACACCCCTGGGAATCAAGTCCTATGTAGAGAGGGAGAGGGCAGTGAGTTTGCTTGTCATGTTAGCTGAGTGAGAAAGGCCACATCTTAGCAATTTTTCAGCTCTTATTCTATGTTTTTTGGCAAGATTAGAAACAGTAATTTAGGGGAGATATCTCTCTAGAAATAAAGATTGTATTTGGCTGAAGAAAACATTTTCTTCATTTATTTGACACAAACATAACATGATGATCATATCAATTCCATATGTAAATTTCTGATATCAGTACAATTATTGATTGGAAGACAAAGAATGTTAATCTAATACCTTAGTCTACATTATTGTCTCCAAAATCTAAATAAAAAAAAGATTTCCTTGGCATGTCTGCCTCCAGTTCTTCCCAATTAATGGTCAGTAGTGCTATTAGACCAATTTTAGCAATTACCTTCTGAAGAAACCTCAGTAGCTCTTTATTATCTAAAAGATTGATTCAAAGATCCTGTGCTTACTTTCAAGGTCTTTGATAATCTATTTAGGTTATGGTAGCACACCTGCAACCAAGAAGTTAGGATTTAAGTGATGATTATGATTATTGAATCATTATATAGATATTCATTTTTTCCTTTCTGGTGTATTCGAGCAGAAAGAGAGAAATACTAGAAATCTCTGAACTATAACCTAACTCCCTTGATCTATGATAATGATTGTATAGCCTTTATTTTGTACCCTTGTGATTATAAAAACCTTGTGACTAACCTTTACTTGTACTCATTTTATCCCATTTTTTGGAATTCAGAGTCTTATGATTACTAAAGACAGCACCTGATGTTTAGTAGTGAAAGGCACTGAGTCAGGCCAGAACTAATCCACCCAAACTCAAAAGTCATCTTGATAGCAGGGGCTTGATCTAACCAAAATGGGCCCAATGACGTGTAATATCTTAGAATTTAACCTATAAGTGACCTATACCTCATTATAATACAAAAAATCATGTCCATCATTATATTAAGTCTGCCATTTTCTTATGTTCTGTGACTGAGCATGTAATCGATCAATACATGCTCAATAATTGGATCACGTTTAACTATCTCATCTAGAGTCATTGTCCTCATTACCCTAAAATCTGCTCATCTTTTGATACTATAAATCTATGAGAGCTACAGCCTTTGGAGAAACAGATTTTTAAGACTGTTGTGTCATCTGATCTTCTGCTTCTTGCCCACTGATAAACTCTTTCTTTGAAGCCTGGTGTCTCTGGAATTGGTCATTTAGCACATCAAGAAGAAAACCCAATACGTTTGATTGGTATCAAAACCATATGCTTGAGCATTAGTGAGCCTAATTACATGTATACTATTTATTTTCTTATTTTAAATTTTCTCTTGGTTTCCTTTCTATATATTGGAGTCTCATCTAACAAATGACATCCTGTTTAACTTCCAATCTAAATACTTTCCCCATTTATACTAGTTGAACTATTTCTTTTGTGCAATTATACTAAGAACCACATGATTTGACATACTATTTTTTGAGTTCCCACATGTTAGGAACACATCTGAAGCTGGAGAACTTACCTTATAATTTTTTTTTTTATCATTTGCATTTTGCAAGTAAACATGAAGCACTTGCTAATGACTGGTAACTATCAGGATTTATAATAACCCAATCAAGGACTCACTATTAGCACTGATAATTGACTGGAAATGGAAAAAGATCCCCGTTCTTTAGTTTTGTTGTAACCTGAGTTTTTTCACCCAAAATAATCCTGATAGAAAACATGCTTATATAAAGGACTATAATTTATGCTCATTTTATCTTCAAGTATAGAGCAAGTTTAATAAAATTTGTTAAATTGTACTTTTTCAAATTGCTGCAATTTAAGACTATAGGACTAACTGGAGTGTAGGATCTAGCGAAAGAGAAGACATAATAGTTTTTTTTTTTAAATTTATAATGTTCCTTTATTTCCAGAATAACTTTAAAGGGAAAGGAAATTACAAGTTTATGCAGATAGACACTTGGTTATTTTTACTGGACTGCATTATTATAGTGCAACACCAAAAAAGGAGACTTTGAATCTAATAGGGAGGGGAAGAATTGTCAGAACCTGAGCAGTCATACAAAACAGAAATTGGCTTGGCCAGTCCACTCAAATCCTGTTGCTTTTATTGGAAATGTCTTTTGTTTTGTTTTATTTGTTTGTTTGTTTGTTTTTTACTGTAAGTGCTTTTTTCAGTTGCAGAGCCTGAACCTGCAGCTATGATACATGATTGAGAAAATGGTCACACAAAGACATTGCCAGGAAAACTTGCTATGAAGGCAATTTAGGGAAGTAAAGGATGAGCATCTAGCAGTGGGATTGTTTATACAAAGATCCACTTGCATTACTTTATGCTGTTAGTGGTTAAAATATTTGCTCCATAACAAAACCTATGCACTCTGTGCCCAGCATCTTTCTTTTTTTTATGATGTCACTACTAGAAAAAAGAAACAAACCCAGAATCTTGGCTTTTCTTCAGAAATATTCTGGTGAGTTACTCAGTGAATAAGCTTCAAAAGTAATCCAGCCCTAGAGCACAAATTGCAATTCAAGAACTGATCATTGTAAATTATTCATGAAACAGTCAACCTTGACATTCTGAACACTGTGTTTGAGAATGTAAGAACTGAATAAGAGACCTGCAATGGTCATTATTAAGAAGGAATAGCACTATTCAGATGATTACTAGCACCCAAAAGGAGTAATCAAGTCTAAAATGGAACTGCTTTACATTTGAAAGAGTTCCATACAAATGTCTTTGTGAAATATAACTACTGTAGGTACTATTTATTTTTTATCCTTTCCAATTTATTAGATATTTTGCAGCAGATTTTCTTATCATATTACATTTCAGAAGGACCTTTGGGGTGTGTGCACAGATTTATTTTGTAGACTGTAGACTGAATGAAGGGCATGTAAATCCATTAACTCCTAATTGTCCTACATGGAGATTTGTGAATGTCTTTTTCCCTCTTTGTACTTTATTCATAGGGTTTCAAATAAAAGGTGAAAGTGAGACAGGACTGTTTCATGAAGAACAGTATTCTTAGCAAGAAGTCTCTAAACTGCTGAGTTAGAGACATCTTGGCAAACAACTAACGATGTCTGCACTTAGCAGCATACACATCTCTGTAACATTTGATTGTGTAATATATAATCTTAATGACCATGGCTTGAATTAAGCACATACACAAACAGTCTCTAACTCACAAATCTCAAGGTGCCCCAGTAATTAACTTAAATAACTCTTTCAGTGTAAGATCGAGTTTTGGTTAGGTGCCAGGTTATATCATAACCTTGAGGCCCCAGGGGCCAATATGTTAAGTCAGTTTTAAAAAATATTCAGAGATTATGGTCAAATTTAGATACTCACCCAAATCGCCTACATTTCCATGGTTATCTGAAAAGCTAAAAGCTTAATTCTTTGCAACCTCTCTGGTGCCTGTTTAATGCTGCTCTAGAATGTGTTATATTAAAAAAGAAGTATAAAACTCTACACTTTGGATTTAATGGTTTTACACTAGAACTCAAAGCAACTTGTACAAAAGTCTACATGAATATTGTCAGAGAGATATGATTTTATGAATGCTCAGATCTGTCATGACCCATGACATGAGGTACTAACCTAAGGATAGTATCAATCATTCCTCCTATTCTAATATTTAACATGCCTTCAGAGAAGAATTAGAAAATTTTTCCATAGGCTACTAACACTTAAGAGAAATGTGTGGTTTTCTACAATTAGAATAATTTAGCTTTATTAACATACTTATATATTAGAATCGGAAGCCCTTTAAACAGATATCAATAATTTATGTATAATATAGCTAAAATGAATTCCAGCTTTCTCACCAAATATAAGTACTTATCATGGAAAACCACAAAGAGGTCTTAATGAGAGAGGAAAATTAAAATGTAATGAGAGAGGAAAATGTAAAGGAAAACATAGAGAATTAGAAAAATTTCCATATTTGCTCTTCTTGGAAACCATGCAGATACACTTATAAGCCTAATGAGTATGCTTTTCTTTCTATTTAATTAAAAATAGTAAGAATATGATGGTGAAAACAAATGAAAAATAATACCTTATTTGAAAATGTGAGCATAATAATATGTTAGTCTCCTAGAGGTGGGCATCTGAATTAGATAATTCTTTTACTATCTGACTTACCCTGGCCTGAAAAACTGTGATCTAGAGGCCTAGATCCCACCAATCCTTCCTCAATCTTTTAAATCTAGCTACATTTTCTCTCCTTCCATCTTTTAAATGCTCTATACTCATTCTCATTTGTGGACTTTTGCAGTTGCTTGATAATCTACTAAAAACACTGCAACCCCATTAATAAAACTGACTCCTTTCAGCCCTTAGATACAAAATCAGATGTCCTCTCCTTGGAAACATTTTATTTGGACAATTCTAGTTAAAATAACCCCATTTCCCTATTTCCCATTGATTTGTTTTCTATCTTCAAAAACTTTATCACTGCTTTGCCATTAATCATTGATTTCTGTATATAAAGATTGCAAGCATCAGAAGAGCATGAACTTTGCTTTGCTCATTAGTGTTTTTCTTGTATTTGGAAGGGCCTGACAGATAGCAGGGACTCAATAAATATTTGATAATGAGCAAATGATCTTATTCAGATCCCTTATTCTATGATTAAATGTTGGTTGGAAAGGAGAAAATTAAAGCGTTTAATTTAGCAAAACCAATTGGAAGTGTTTCTGAGTTAACATTAATTGTTCATCTTGGTCTGTTTATTTCACCAGTACTCCTCCTATAATATAGATAATATAGAAACAACTTAGTACCAATGAAGGAGATTACATTCTCTGTGACATAAGAACCAGTGAAAATATTAAATTAAAGAAAGAAACAGTCATGCATGCATATATGCATATACATAAGCACAAACAAGTATGTGTGTATGTGTTTTTCTAAGTAGATGTGCTAATGTCTTTAAAGAGGGTGTATTTGAGGCATGAGGGCCAAAGCTTTGTGATAATTTCAGAGGTAGGTAGTGAATGATCAAGTGGAAAGTAGTGGACAGATCCCAAATATAATTTAAAGGTAAAACTAAGAGGTCCTGTTCGTTGATAGAATGTGAAGGTAAAGAAAGGTTTATGGATGAATCCCAAGTTTTGGATGACTGGGTGATTGATGCTGCCAAAAATTGATTAAGTGAATGTAAGTAGTTGATAGTGGAAGAGTGTGTATGGGTTCAGAGTTGGATAAGTTGAATTGAGTTTCCATGGAATATCTATGTGAAAATGTCAAGTAGACAGTTGGATATAGTTGTTTCAAATTCAAGGGGATTACCCTAAAGGAAGATAAATATTTGGAAGTAATTGGTTGAAACTGCCAATCTTATGGCACAGAGAAAGAGAAATAGACAAAGGAAAAGAAGAAGAAAAGTTAAGAAAGATTAGGGAAACCATGTGAGTATGGTCTCAAGAAAGAGATACTTGATCAATAGTATCAAATGCAATAGAAGTCAGGTGTGATGAAAATGGAAAAAAATATTAGAATGCATAATCATGCTATTTCCAATTGTTACAGAATCAATATTCCACTATGGAACATAGTGGTGTTTGGCATTTTACATATTATTTTTCCCCCAAACTCTTGAAAGGCTTTTGTGTGATTTTATTTCCCAAAGTAGGTATGATAACCTAGAATTGAGTGTTCTATAGATATTATGTTCTATTGAAAGGCACTCATTTATGAATTCAAATTAATGAAGAGATGACTTTGAACTAACGAGAACGCAACATATATTTTTGTTTGGTTCATTTTGGAGGCAGGAGGGGAATAGATAGAAACAGATTTTGAATCAGTGAAATCTAAAGCTGCTGATAGACTTCAAACAATCACTTTGGGAACTTCACCTACAGTAGATGTAATATAAAAGCAGAAGTTTCTATATACACAAAACCTGGAGAATCAAGGCCAGAAATGGAAATTCTCTGCCTGGAAAATTATGAAGAATGGATTAATGATATGACACTCAGGATCTTATAAACAGCATAACCCAGTAACTGCACAATATGAATCTGATTTTGATAATGCCTATTATGGACACCATTTCTCTGTATACAGAGATCCCATTTATTTAGACACTTCCACATAGGAAAGGTCTTTAATATTCCCAGCAATGAAAATTATACCTCATTTCACATTTGCAACTATCCACTAACTGCTCTAGTCCTACTATCAATTCCATTGCATTGTCAACTCAAAACATACCTATTTATCATTGCCACAACAAATAACATTCTCCTATAAAACTCATCTAGATGTTAAAAAGTTGATTAGACTTGCTTTTAAGAGAAAAGATTAAACACAGAGGAAACAAGCTAGAAGAAAATGGTAAACATGAAAAGGAATCTGCAAAAAAGAAAATACAGACAGAAAATTTTAAAAATTGATTCCATATCTAGACATAAAAAGCCCCTCAAATGTAATGTCTATTTTTCCTTTGAACCTCCTGTTTCACCTGTTTTCTTTTATATTCATGACTTTTATTGTAATTCCCACACTTCCTTTTCCATCAGAATCAAATAAAATGCCCATCTTTTGCTCACCATCAACATTAATGCAGTGAGTTAATCCTTTTGATATTTCCTTAATATTTCTGATTAGTGATTTTTCTTGGTTCCCATTGATAGCAATTTAGTTGGCATTTGATCACTTCTATCTTAGATTATGATAGTTGCTTCCTGCTAAATATTCCTTTTATTCCTAGGTGTTGCAAAAGAATTCCATATGGCACACTGCTCTCAAAATAATCTTTCTAAAATGAAATATCTGACCTTATTTCTCCTTTTAGAATCCTCCTATGGCTGGACAGTGCAACCGTGGCTCAGGGGCAGAATTCTCAACTGTCATGCCAGAGACCTAGGTTCGATTCCCGGTGCCTGTGTATGAAAAAAAAAAAAAAAGAAAATCCTTCAATGATGCTTCAGAGCATTCAAGCTTAAAATTCAAACTCCATAGCTGACTAATTGGTGCCTTTCCTAATTTGGGGATTGCATGTTTTCTAGCTTCATCTCCTTCTAGTCTTTATGTAAACCTTCCCATTGGGATATTAGGTCATTGGTTTTAGACCTTTCTTCTTTTCTAATGTAAGGATTTAAAATTTACACAATGTGGTCCTTTTAAGCTCTACTTTAACTGCATCCCACAAAATTAGGTATACTGCATTTTCATTATTATTTAGTTAAAAGTAGATTCTTATTCTTTTGTGATTTCTTTTTTGACCCATACATTATTTATAAACGTATTGCTTAATTTTCAAACCATTGGATTTTCCCTATTATCTTATGTTTTTGTTTTCTAATTTAATTTCATTGTGATCAGAGATCATATTCTGTGGGAATTTAGGCCTTTGAAATTTATTTCATAAATACATCTTTTATGACCCAGAATATAATTTACCTTAACAAATATGCCAAGTGCAATGAAAAGAATGTTTGCAGTTCCTAGGTACACTGTTCTATAAATATCAACTAGGTTATGCTGGTGGGACAGTACTGTTCATATGTCTTTACCATATATTTTCATTTAGTTCTACTAATTGCATGAGAGAGATGTTAAAATGTTCAACAGTGTTTGTGGAATTGTCTCTTTCTTCCTTTACTTGTATAAATTTTTGATTCATGATTTTAAAGCTTTGTTATCAGGTGCACATAGATTTATGATTATTTTACGTTCCTGATAAATAGATTAGTTTATCAGTGCTAAATGCCCATCTTATATCTGATAATTTTAATCTACTTTATCTGATATTAATATATCTACTTCAGACTTTTAATGCTTACTGTTTGAATATGTATTTAGTTGTGTATTTATTTGCAAACTATCTGTGTCTTTATATTTAAGGTATGTCTCATATACAGCACAGTTGATTTTTAATCAATTTTGATATTCTCTGTCTTTTAAGTGGATGTTTAGTTCATTAGCATTTAATGTAATAAAGGTGGGCTTACATCTACTAACTTATTATTTGTTTTTTTTGTTCCTTATTTCCTGTTTTCTTTTAGATTATTTGAATATTTTTTTAGCATTCCAATTTAACTTATGTATTGAATTTTAAAGTTTTATATTTTTTAGTTATTACTCTAGGGATTACAAAGTTTTATTAAAGTTAATGTCTTAATGTTGAAATCTTATAATTGTGTTCTTTGACCTTTCTGTTATAGTGTCACATATATCATATATATGTATATATATATATATATATATATATATATGTATATATATATACATATATATATATATATATATATATACACACACATTATAAGGCTGAAAATATTATGAATTTTTCTGTTAAAAATCATATACTTTTTTTAAAAGAGGAAAATAGTACTGCATATCTAATGCAATATTTACCATTTCTCATTTTCCTTAATTCCTTTCTGTGGATATACGTTTCATCTGGTATAATCTCTCTTCACTCATTTTCTTTGGTAACTTTCAAGATTTTCGCTTTACTGCTGGTTTTGACACTGTTGAAAGCACACTACATTCTTTTGTTAAGGCCATGCTGTGAATTTTTTTATGTCAAATTGTTGCGTTTTTTAAATACAACATGTTGTATTTTTTAGTTGTAGAATTTCCATTTGTATCTTTTCATTGCTTCTATTTCTCTTTTGATATCATCTATCTTTTTATTCATTATGAACATATTTTCCTCTTTTGTTATCAAGCACAGTTATAATAACTATTTTAAAGTCATAGTCTAAAGGATATAACCTCTGGGTTATATTAGTGTTGTTCTCTATTGAATGTGCCTTTCCTTGGATGTAAACCCATTTTCCCAGTACTGCAATTATTGGAATACTTAGATAGTATCCTGAGATTGTTAATGTTGGATTGTGGAGACGGTGGATTCTGTGTAGTTTGTCAGATTGTTGATATTTTTCCTGTATAGGTAATTAACATTATTGGACTCAATTTGCAAATCTTGTTTCTTGTGCAGCAGCTATCTCTGTTTAATTCCTTTATTTTTAATAAGATTATTGGCAATCTACCCCATGCTTAAGTGTTTCAGGCCTCAGTCTGAGAGTTGAGAAAGTTTGTACATAGAATTTCAATGCTCTCTCCTGTCTTTGTATCCCCTAGGATTACACCCTCACTTTGCAAGTGATCATGACTGCCCTGAGCTCTGATTTCTGACTCTTTTGGTCAGAAATGCTATGTGTTTTCTTTTCATATTTTAGCAGTCTTTGTGGAGCTAGCTATGTCTTGCTCTCCAGCTAAAGGCTATGAAAATTAATAACTCATATGATGTTATTCTCTTTTCCTATACTTTAACTGTCTATCAGAAACTTTGTCTACTTTAATGTCTCAAGATATTTTTGCTGTGGTTTTGTGTTTTATATTTGATTTTTTTGGGTTTTGTTTTTTGGTCTAGTATTTATATGAGTATACTCAAGTATCTCAGAAGTGGAACCCAGATATTCAGTTTTTATTTTGTCATATAGCTCTGTAAGCAAGGAAAATGAGGCCTGGATTGGAGATAAGACATAAAAATTATTCCAATCACCAACTGATATTAAATTTAGTGTGAGAATTTCAAGATAATACCTGGAGTCAAATGGGACTCTATTTTAAATTGTAAACCTAGCTTTTCATTTCTAAGCTCCTGATCAAAATACAGCTTTTAAAATATGCTATTTAAATAAAACATGGCAATGATATTTCCCTGAAGTTATCACACATACACACACACACAAACACACACACACACAAAATCATCTTTCACATATTTGTACATATTTATGGAAAAAAAAAACACTCCTCTATACACTTCAGATGCATTGGTACCAAGACACAATTTCTGCTCTCATAAAGTTCGAGTAGAAAATGCTTTGGTGACACATTTTGAAATCGCCCAGGATATACCACCAAGGGATTTGCTTTTGTTCATTTCAATAAAAAAGGTCAGCCTTTTATTATATTTTCCATTCATATTCATGAAATAAAATCTACCTTGTTAAAGAATCATGCTGTTATATATGGCATCAATGTGGTAACCTGGAGCTGTCCAAGTTGGAGTGGGGAGGGGACCAGTTGAATTGTAATATGCATGCTGTGAACCCCTGATAATATCTTCATTAGACTCTAAGCTTATTGAGTGGGGAAATAGTGTATTCACTATTTTTATATTCCTGGGAATATAAAAGCATCTAGTGCCCCAAATTGCGTACATGTGAGATTGCTACATTCAGAACTTTTGCCTTTCTTTCCTGCTTCTTTATTACTTCTCAAATATATGAGGAAGCTAAATAAAACAAAACACCATTATATGTGTTAAAATATTACTTTTTAAAATGGTGGAAAAATCAATCCATTGAAGTAGTGAACATACTAATAAAGGTTCAGGCTCCCATTTGTCTTATACCCTTAAAGAATAAAACAGAATATTGCAAGTACCAAACAATTGTCACAAAAGAGGTGTTGGTATATAGACATATCTCCTACTTTGACTATTACCACTCTCCAACCTTGAGTTCCCCATGTGACTTTTTTTTTTTCTCTTTTGCATTGCCATGTTTAACCTGAGGGTAGCATCTAAGTGAGAATTTTCAAGAAAGAGAATTAGGGGTTCCTGTTTTTAAGCAATTGATTTTCTTTTCTGGATTCTAAATAGGAGTGAAAAATAGTTGAGTTCATCATTTATTTCTAAAAGTGCCTTCTCTGCGACTCAAACTCCTTTTCCTCCCCATTTTAACACTTAGCTAAACATCTTTATTCAAATAAATCAAGTACTATTCCATGATAAGTACATGTACAAATGCAGCAATGGTTTTGCTGAACATGTTGCCTTAAAGGGGCTGCTGTTCTGAGGACTTTAGAGTAGCCAGTGCATCAAAACAAAAATGTCCAACTCAAGGCATTAACAGGATGGTACCTGGACTCTTAAGACAGGCTTCTGGCATCTGGGACACCTCTGTCACATGGGAAAGCACATGGCATCTGCTGGTCCTTCTGTCCTGGGTTCCATTGCTTCCAGCTTCTGCCTTCAGTGGCTCTTCTCTCAGCTTCTCAGTGTTCTCTGAATTTCATTTCTTGCTTCTGTGTCTCTTTCTGTTTTTTATGTTCTCGTAAAGGACGCGAGTAAAAAGGATCAAGACCCACCTTGAATAACGCAGGTCACATCTCTTCTCAATTGAAATAACCTAATCAAAATGTCCCACCAACAAAAAGTCTGTACCCACTGGAATAGATTAAAAGAGTAAGACTTATTTTGGGGGTACATAACCACTTCAAATCATCCTACAGCATTTCTTTCACTATATCTTGAGAAAAAACATCATTTATTCATAGTAACAAGCCATAAAATCCAGCTGCATGCTGCTATCTAAGGTGTTCTCACATCTCAGACCCTTCTGTCTGGCTTTTCAAAATGTTTTGGGTCTGTCTATTCTAAAGGTTCATTCCATTTTTTATGCCGAAAAAAAGGACCTCCAATTTCACTGTGACATTTACATCACTGAATATTCATCCCATTGCTAAAGTAAATTTATATATAATATATCTCAGCTTTAGGGCTCTGGTATTTTAATTAGAGGACAAAACATAAATCACATTTTCAAGCTATGGTGGTTATAAGATCTGTCCCCTTGGTTTCTTCTGGACTAATAGTGCCAATCAGGATAATCAAACAGAAGTCATACCAAATTCATGTTTAGTCTTGGAAAATATTTTGCAAAGGTGAATTCCTTTATCTTTTATTGGTTAAGGGAGGAATTTTCAGCAGAAGAGATTTCACATAAAATATGCATTGTGGTATCCCACTAAAATATCAATTAAAAATTTCTTCTCTTCCTTGCTTCCTCCTTTTTTCCATTTATACTTAAAATGTAACAAGTTAAGCAAAGCAAAAGCATGAATTGAGATATGTATGCTTTACCCATTGTACTTTAGGGATATAAAAAATGTATTTGGCTTTTGTTACACATTTAACCATAAATGAATACATGAAAATATGTTTCAATATAGTAGTTTCTGAACTATCACGGGGTATTATTGGAAGACCAGGGAAAATGTTAAACATTTGGTACTATGATAGTCTGCTAACATTTTCTGCTACATTTTTAGGCAGCTGTAAGACCACAAATGCGCAAAGAACCACAATACATTTAGGATTAGGTATGAAACAAATAGGATATTCAATCATGCATGAAAAACTTAAGGTGAATCATTTATCTCATAGGAGATTTTCATCCTTTTGTGGTAAAGAAAGCTATATCCTATAGCAATGTAAAAATCCAAAGCACAGTTAATAATTGTAATATATCCATGGTCTTCTAATGCCAAGTACAAATGCCAAAAGTTTCTCCTTTCAAATAGTTCATTCTACCAGTAAATATGGAAACATATTCCCAACATCACTATAACTTACTACTATGTAGAATTTTAATGTTCAATTTTACCTAAAGAGGTATAGAATTTAGCAATGAATTGAAGGAAATAGTGAGGCGGGGTGATATTGGAAAGAATGATGCATTTGTGCACGAAACAGATTAGCACTCTCTTTTACAAAAGTGAGCTATCATTTAAAACATACAGACAAATTCTCCAAAACTAAACAATTGAAGTGTAAGTTCTTAGTTGGGTACTATAGATTAAAGTCACTGATGGAAGGAATCACGGAAATGCACCTCTTCCAAAAAAATGGCACTGGCAAGTCAGAGGCTTCAGGATTCCAGCATGAATCACAGTACATTGTAGTGCTCCAGATGATGATGGAATTATTCCTTTGGAATATCTTTTTTGAGTTAAATTCATTCAAGGAATATTTCATAATTAAAATAACAAAATAAAACATTTCATAGTTACATTTTCTATTAGTTCAAATTTTTATAAATATATATATATTTTTAGAAAATATGTGTACTGGAAGAAGTTTCAACTAAAATTTTGAAAGAGCATGCATTGTGTGTGTATTAAAATGCAAATTGCTTCTATCCAGTATAAATAAAGCATTTCTGTGGATAAATATTGCTAGCATTTTGTGTGTGTGTGAGTGAAAATGAATATGTCATTTCTAATTTGGATTTATAATATATTAATCTCTGGCAAAAGTCTTACCACTGTATAAAAGAATACTTCATAGTACATTGAATATTGCAATCAAACCTTTTTCTCAAGCTGTTTCTTTTCTGGAAGGAAAACTATAAAAATAAACTGGTCTGTAGGCACCTGCTGTCCATTTGAGAAGAGTGTCAAGCCCTTCACCTTGACTCACATTTATCCTCATATTTTGCAATAAGAACACTATATTACTAATTAAGAGTATTTGCTAAAGAGATTTTTCTATTTATCCTGATGATACAAATATATAGACACATATATGCCTTTTACATCTAGGGTACCACAACTTAATTAAGAAACGTTCAAAGTATCTAATTTTGATGTCTTAAAAAAAGTTGAGGAAACTGGTTGTAAATTGTGGTCTTTGGAGTCAGGCCATAGTGCATTTGAATGTCAATTCAAATGCTATTTATTCATTAGCTTAATTATAATATACACAGCCATGTAAGAAGGCTTACCATATGTCCAGTAATAAGTTAAAGGTCTCATAGTAATTATCACCCATAATTCTCAAAGCAACATGATGAGGCATTTCACAGGTCATAAAAATGAGACACAGAAAGGTTATGTATCAGATAATTGGTGTTTTAGTTTCCTAGGATGCTCAAGCAAATATCATGCCATAGTTCTTCTTAAACAATGGTAATTTATTTGCTTGCAGTTTTTATGCTAAGAGAAATTCCAAATTAAGTTATCAAGATGATGCATTCACCTGGAAGACTGGTGTTCTGGAACTTGTTGCCAGCAATTTTTAGTGTTTAGCTTTCACTCAGCAAAGCACATGGTGATGTCTTTGGTCTCTTCCTTCTCTTTCAGTTTCCATTGATGTTCTGCTTTTAGATGATTCCTCTGTGGCTTTCTCTGTCTAAATTTCATTCTGCTTATAAAGGACACCTGTAACAGGATTAAGAACAATTCTGATTGGGTTGGGTCACAACTTAACTAAAATAGCCTCATCAAAAGGTCCTGCTTTTAATGGGTTCACATCCACAGGAAAGGATTAAGCTTAAGAACATATTTTTCTGAAACATACAGTTCCAACCCACCACAGTTACAAGAAAAAACAAAACAAAACAAAAACAAAATTTAAGTCTAGATCTCTATGATGATTAAGATTCTACTCCTAATCCTTGTGCTCTATATATTTACAAATTATATGCTTTCTCATGTGTGAAACAGGACTGCTCATTTCCCCCATGTAAGGCTCATGTGAAGATGAGAAAACATACATATAAAATTCTTAGCATCTGGGCGGGCCACAGTGGCTCAGCAGGTAAGAGTGCTTGCCTGCCATGACCGAGGACCCGGGTTCGATTCCTGGTGCCTGCCCATGTAAAAAAACAAACAAACAAACAAACAAAAATTCTTAGCATCGTGTCTGACACATGATGGTCCATTAGAAATGAATTATAATTACTATTACTTCAACAGATTTTGAAGGTTCATTTAATTCTAAGTTATTAATAAAGATGATTGTTATGATCTTGTTGTAATAGTTGAATTGCCAATTTATCAATATACATTCTCCATGATGGTAGTAATGGCTTCCCACGTCTGTGTATATTATGATGTCTTGTCTGCAAGGAAAGGCAGTTGAGAAAGTTGAGATTTTGCCAGGAACGCTTGACCTCATGAAAAGGATGCTGTATCTAATTTGATAATCAATCATGTGAAAATAATGACTAGGATAAAAAATGGCTATTATAAATGTGAGATAGTTCATAAATTACAAATAAATCATCTTTCATTCTCTTGATTTTGGAATAGCAATATCCAGAAAGAAAGGAGTTTGGGTAATAGCAGAAAATAATGCACCAATCATACCACTAACATTTACTAAGTGCTGATTTGTTGCCACGTCCTGTTCTAATTATTTTTCATGGTAGACTTTTAATATTCAAAACAATTCTATAATATAGGCACAATAAAAAATCATTTTGAACAGGTAAGGACAGTGAGGCATATATAGGTTAAATAATTGACAAACGATTACAAACAAAATGAGATTGAACATACGTTTTATGGTAACAGAATGCATAATTTAGAGCAAGAGATAGTTAATTGCATATATTTATGTTTTTTGCTTGTTTGTTTGTTTTTGAACATGCTTCTGGAATACAATATACCAGAAATGGGTTAACTTTTACAATGAGGACTTGTTAACTTACAATTTACAGTTCTTATGCTGAGAAAATATCCAACTCAAAGCATCAACATGATGATACCTTCTCTGAAGAAAGGCTGCTGGTGTCTGGGATACTTGTATCATATGGGAAAGCACAGGGCCAGTGTCTGCAGGTCCTTCTCCCCTGGGTTTCATTGCCTTAAATTTCTGGCTTCTCTCAGAAGTTCTCGTCTCTCAGTGCCTCTGAGTCCTCTGGGCTTTTCTCTGAATTTTATCTCTTAGCTTCTGTATGTGATTTATTCTGTTTTAAAAAATCCCATTAAAGAACTAAGACCCACCTTGGGACAACTCATCAATTGAAATAACCTAAACAAAATGTCCCACCTACAATAGGTCTGTACCCACAGGAAAGGATTAAATGAACTTGGCTCCCATGGATAGGGCATGAGATTTTGTAGGTTTGTCCAGAGTGATGCCCCAGGAAGTCCCAGAGTGATTTGAACAGTGAATAAAAAAGTATTTGCAAAATTTCCATGGGGGAATGGTGAGAAGGGAGAAAATTCAACTTCCTCAAGTGGAGAATTCTTGATATTCTCACAAACCAAAGCAAAAAGCTGAGCCCCCAATCTTGGCATTTGTTCATATGAAACTTAACCCAACAAAGGATAGGCTAATCCTACTTAAAATTAGGCCTACAAGTCACCCCCAAGAGAACCTCTTTTGTTGCTTACATGTGGCCTCTCTCTCTCTCTCAGCCAATATGAAAAGCAAACTCACTGCCCTCCCCCTCTCTACGTGGGAGATGACTCCCGGGGGTGTGGACCTTCCTGGCAACATGAGACAGAAATCCTAGAATGAGCTGGGACTCAGCATCAAGGGATTGAGTAAACATTCTAGACCAAAAGGGAAAGAGAGAAATAAGACAAAACAAAGTGTCAATGGCTGAGAGATTCCAAACAGAGTCGAGAGGTTATCTTGGAGGTTATTCTTACGCATTAAATAGATATCACTTTTTTAGTTAAGGAGTAATGGAAAGGCTGGAATTGCCTGAAAATGTAGAGCTGTGTTCCAGTAGCCATGCTTCCTGAAGATGATTGCATAATGCTATAGCTTTGGCAATGTGACTATGTGATTGCGAAAACCTTGTGTCTGGTGCTCCTTTTATCTACCTTTTCAAGAGGCAAGTAAAACATACTGATTAAAAATAAATGATGGGGGAACAAATGTGAAAATAAATTTAGTAGATTGAAATGCTAGTGATCAATGAAAGGGAGGGGTAAGGGATATGGTATGTATGATTTTTTTTCTGTTTTCTTTTTCTTTTTCTGAATTGATACAAATATTCTAAGAAATGATCATGATGATGAATATTGTAAATTACTGATTATAAATGTAGAATGGAATGATCATATGGTAAGAATGTTTGTGTTTGTTATGTTTAAAAATTAAAAAATTAATGGAATAAAAAAAAAACTTGGCTCTTTTGTAGTACACAACAGCTTCAAACAACCACAACTTATATCTCTTTCAGATGTCCATGAATTCTGTCCCTTTGGCATTTAAATAGGACAAAAAAAATGGCTTAAAATTCCAGGCTCATTTGGAAAATATAGTATAAAGGAACAAAATATGTTTTAGAATCAAGATACAGATAAAATGCCAGATATCTTCATAAATTAATCGTGTGACTTTAGGCTATGCACAGTTTCTCTGACTTTGGTTTCTTTACTGTAAAATGAGATGACACCACTTGCTTCTATAGTTATATAATGATTTGAATGGATAACTATATTAAAGGTTATCAAAATCTGGCGTATAGAATTTCCTCAAGAAATGTTCACTGAATATGAAATTAGAGAGTATCTAATAATTTGAATTCTAGACTATTACTGTTTTTAAATATTTTAATCTACTCAGCTTTTTAGTTATAAAATCTGTGATTACTTTCAAGGTTTTAAGGCATTATTAAAACAGTATTTCAAAAATTCTAGAATATAACATAACATAAAATACTGAATGCACTATTATTCAGAATTTAAATTAAATGAATAAATAATTAGCTTTACCTTAACCATCATTTCTCCTTCCTGTCAAAATATCTCAATACAGTTATTTTAAATTACTATTTAATGATAAGTGCATGTCGAAATCTAATGAGTAATGAAGTTTTTCTTTCAAGAATGGTTATCTAAATTATAAAAAATACCTTGTTTTCCATACACAAAATGCTTTCTTATAAGTGATCTTGATTTCTTTTTTCCTAACAATCTCTGAGAGTTAGTATTTACTAATTTTACAGGAAAAGGACCTGGGTTTCAAATAACTAAAGACACCTGCCCCAGCAAAGAAGTGTTAGAGATGGCCTTTAGAATCACACACATCCTCTAAAACAAACTGCCACCCATCAGAAATCCAGTTTTAATAGCCCCTGATGATTCTCTCTGATTACCTGCAATGTACCATCTGATTAATTGATATAATATAGATCTGTTCTTACATTTCAGGTAATGAAGTGATTTATAATCTATCACTAGCTAAATGTCTGACAGGAGTATTAAAAATTCATGTTGAGTCATTAGCATGACTTCACAACTGGGCAACTGCATTAATATTCAGGAATCAACAACCAAAAACTGCTTTCTGCTCTGTGCATCTGTTTTCAGTTACGATGCTAGCTGAATATTCAGTTCAAGTCAATATGCTGATCTTTAAAAATAGTGCTGTAGTTAAAGTGTCCTTGAGTTATTTCTTTTAAAAAGAATGTTTTTATTGTTGTTTACATTTATAATTCATTGAAAAGTCTTAAAACATGCTTATGCAGAGAAGTTAGATAGTAACCACAAGTAACTGTCACTATTCCAGATAGAATAACCAGTGACTGGAGCACTGAGTGATCTTGTACCAAGTCCTATATTTAATCAACAATAGAAAATTTAAATGTATAAATAGATTTTATGGTATGGCTATATGCACTTTTGGCAAAGAAAATACATAGAAGATAAAGTTTATTTAATTGAAAGACTTTCAAATACATATATATTACCCACGCATATGTATGTATATGAAAAATAGCTAAGGTACATTTACAGGTATGTGCAAGCAAGGATAGGACCTATGGTCAGGGAAGAAAAATATGGAGTACACTGTAAAAGCATGGGATAGTTAACCTGTTCCGGGTTTCAAACAGCTTCATGGAAGTTCTTATGTTGCACTTGGTAACTAGAATTATTGCAAAGATGTGTGAGGAAATCACAAATGCAGGAAGCTCCATCCAAACATCCAGGACATGGAAAGTTGGAACTTTATTCAGGAAATTAAAATGGTTATTGAAGGTTTACTAAAATTAGGACACTATGCAAAGTTCTTTTTAATATATTGCACTTTATCTCAACAACTCTGAGAGTTAATATTATTATACTCATTTTATATTTGATAGTGCACAACTTTGATTCTCACTCTACCACCTAGCTAGTAGGTAGTAAGGCTAGTGTTTGAACTTGGGTTGTGATAGGAATCAATTGAAATGGGAAAAATAAAGGCAAACAAAATATTGGCGTTACACTTATGTTCTTCCCTGCAAACCCCACATTCCAAACAAACCTAGGCTATTAGGGTCCATTTTACCTTTTCACAAAGAAAGACTGGTGATATTTGAATGTTTCAAGAGTATCAGAAATCTATTAACAAGAGGAATTTCCTGAAATATCAACAAAATCAAAAGAAACATTGGCATGAGCATGCTGTTTGCATTCTGAATTCTTGTCCTTGTCATTTATTTAATCTTAATGCACCTTCTCAAGGCTTCTTTTTCTCTACTGTTTTAATGTTCATCATTAGATTTTGGGGTCCCAAATGGTGGGCTTGCTCTATTCAAGCCCATATACTTAATTTCGAACATGTAGCACTCTCTTACAGTGTTTACTAAATGAATGTATGATGAAGGGGTTGGATGCACTACTGTATTTTATGGTAAGTAATTTTAAATAATTAAAGTCTTTCTAATTCTAACATTCATTCAGATGGTTTTGGTAATAAGGTTAAGATATTTATAGTAATTTGCTATGAACTCTGGGTACCCACTACAACAGAACAATAATGACCAAATATTGACACAAATTTCTTTTATACGTGACATATCTTAAAACATTGCTTAATAGTGACCAACTGTGTTGTAAGATGTTGTACTCCAGAAATATAATAGTCACAAGTGAATTGCCAACCACTTAAGAATATTGCTTCACTATCTTTTAAAGACATTCATGACATTTTTGCAATTAAAAAAGTGTGCCATTTGCCAGAGCAATTAAAAAATAGCTAAGAATTGTTAACTTGCTATGAACTGTTGATCACAATAAAAATAAATTTTTAAATTAAAATTATCAAATTATCAAATAGGACTTAATTGATTTTTAAAATTAGGCACTTTCTTTAGAGAAGTGTGTTTTGATGAAAATCTGTTCAACTTAGATAACATTAATACCAAGCATTGGAGAAGCATCATTTTTGTTTAACATTAATTTACTTTAAAAACAGTTTTCTGGAAGAATCAAAACAATGCTGTCTCTAAATAAAAGAGGACTTCTCTCTTTGGTGATCCATTGTTACGGATGTGCTTTTCTTTTTTACCAGTAACTGCAGCAAATTGCTTTTTGTTTTTCTATTTGCTATGAAGATTCTAGTTCAAAAGTTTTCTTGATAGAAGATAGTTTCTGTGGAATAATTTTACAAGGTTTGCCATTTTGGGCAGTATAAAACATTTTGATATATTTTTTTTAAGTTTAGCAAATCTTCTTTAATTTTATCATAACATATAAAAGAACTGTTGCAACATTCCCATGAAATTTTTACACATTCTTTCAAGAAAAATCTACACCCAGACACATTCCTGCAAACATGCATGCACATTTATTTTCAAGAAACTCACCTACAGACTTTAGGTTAAATAATTATTTTCAAGTAAATAATTAAAAGGAAATTACTAATGATTGAATATCTAGTATTTTGTTAAGTGAAGAAATGCATCCAGGATAACTGTGAAGTTGATTCCTGCCCTTGAGGATTTCATGATCAGAACTGCCTATAAACAGTTCTCACAAATCAACACCTTATTAGAGAGAAATATTAAAGGCCAATAATACACAAACATGTAGGGATAAAATAGTATGAAAGCCGTAGTGCTGCATAAGAATTCCTTGTAATGATATGAAGTATTAGTTTTCAATATATAAAGATAAAGAAATGCAGATGAATACATATCGAAATAAATATAATGTAAAAATATAGATATAGAAATAGATAAATATATATGAACACACATATATTACCTACCTCTGCCATTAAAGACACCTGGGGAGAGGTGATACCTTAACAGAAATGGAGACATGTAGCTTCCAAAGTTTGGCTTTAAGGTGCCATTCTCCACTGAACAGAACTAGGATTCCTTGGAGAAATGCCTGATCCTAGAGAAGGAAAGGCAAGTAGAAGAGTTTGTAGCCTCTTGTGCCAGACAGCAAGGAAGGGCTCCAGAAAGATGGGAACATGTGAAAAAGAAGGCAGCTTGAAAGGCTCCCAGGGCCAAATCCGGGACAATTTGACAATTCAAATTGTTACAAATTATTGCTGATGGGATAAAATAAGAAATCTGGAGCGCAATATGAATTAATAAATAAATAAAAAACAATTAAAGAGAAAATTTGATGAAGAATTGAATATGAAATATTTCTAAAGTACATCATTACAAAATAAAAGTATGAAGGAAGAATAATAGTTTATGGTAGAGAATCCTGGCAGATCACTTATCAAGTAATTAATGGGAACAGTATCAATAATTGGACAAATCAAAATGCATGACATCTAATAGGATTCAATGGGAAACGGGAACATCGCCTGAATAACATTCCTGCCCAAACTGTATGGACTGAATCTAAACATGAGAATACCTCAATGAGAGCAAATTGTGGGTCATTCTACCAAAAAAATCAACCTGCTGACTTCAAAAGTGTCAAGGCCATGAAAGAAGGTAAGACCAAAGACTATTCCAGGATAAGGGAAATGAAGGAGAGATAAGAAATGAATGCATATCATAATTCCAGTCTGGATGCTTTTGTTGTATATAATAAAGGAACATCAAAGGGACAGTTGGCAAAACTTAGAGACGTTCTGAAAATTAGAAAATAATAATGTATTAATGTTGATATTCTGATGTTAATAGCTTTAGTGTAGCTGAAGAATGTCCTTGCTCGTAGGAAATAGTGTTAGGGAGGTGGACATCAAGTTAGTAACTTACTCTCAAATGCTCTAGAAAAAGAAATAACTTGTCATTTTCTTGCAACTTTTAATCAATAGTGTTTAAAAATTATATATACAAAGAATAATATTTATCAGGACATAGTTTATAATAGTGAACCATCTGAAATAATATAGTTGACCATTATTAGAGTGTTCCTTAGATAGCAGATGATAAATAACTGAAATAAAATGCAATGGAAACAGTTAAAGAGATAGGATGAGAGAGAGACAGAAAGACAAGGCAGATGTAGGCAGTGATTCAGACTAAATGATTGGGCTGTAGGGCTCTGTAAATATTTCCTTAATGTAAAATAATAGGCTTAATAAATTTTGGTGTAAAATTATAAAAATAAATTTTTATGAAAGTGTTATCATAGATTGGGTTTAAGGTAAATTTTACCGAACATTTAAGAAACAATGGTACCAATTATTTTCAATCCATTCTAGAAAACAAAAGCAGAGGAAACACTTCTTAACTCATTCTATGAGAACAGTTGTTTTAGTTTCCTTGCTGCTACTGCAAATACTATGCATTGGGTTGACTTAACAGGAATTTATTGTCTTAAGATTTTGAGGCTGGAAGAAGTCCAAATCAAGGCATCATTGAGGTAATGCTTTCCCCTTGAAGACTGACATTCTGGGACTGGCTGCTGGTGATCCTTGGTCCTTCACTATTCTGTTACATAGCAATGCACATGGCAGCTTCTTCTACCTTTCCCTTCTCTTCTAGGTTCTCTTAACTTTCATCTTCTTGTTTCCCATGGCTTTCTCTCTGTCTTTGCGAATTTCATTCTGCTTCTAAAAAGTATTCCACTAATAAGGTTAAGAGGCATCCAGATTGAGTTAGGCCAAATCTTAACGAAAGTAATCTTATCAAATTTCCTACTTTCAATGGGTTCATACTCATATTAATAGATTCCATTTTTTATTTTTTTACTGTGAAATATAACACATATATACAAAAAAGCAATAAATTTCCAAGTACCTTTTTACAAGTAATTATAGAACAGATTTTAAAGTTTTGTGTGGTTTACAGTTCCACAATTTTTCATTTTTTCTTCTAGCTTCTCCAAGACCCTGGAGACCAACAGAAGTATCAATGTAATGATTCAGCAGTCATACTCATTTGTTAAATCTTATCTGCTCTGTAACATTCCTCCTTCTCTTTAAATAACATATATACATAAAAGCAATATATTTCAAAGTGCACCACAACAGTTTGTTGTACAGCAGATTTCAGAGTTTGGTATGGGTTACAATTCCATAATTTTTGCTTTTTATTTCTAGCTGCTCTAAGGTACTAGAGGCAAAACGAAATATCAGTATAATGATTCAGCACTTATACTCATTTGTTAAACCCAAACTTCTCTGTATAACTCCACCATGAACTTTGATCGTTCTCCCACTCTTTAGGGCTTTTGGGGCTATGCCCACTTTATCTTTACATGTTGGAAGTGGCTGTCAATACTATGGGATGGGGGATGGAACTAGTTGATGTTCTGGAAGGGCTGGACCCTCTGCATTTCAGGATTTACCTGGTCCAGCGACCCTTCTGGAGGTTGTAGGTTTTAGAGAGTTACCCTGGTGCATAGAACCTTTGTAGAATCTTATATAATGCCCTAGATATTCTTTAGGATTGGCAGGAATGGTTTCTGTTGAGGTATGGCAAGTTCTGATAGGTAGCAATGCCTACTGATGCATGTGGAGGAGTGACCTTCAGGGTAGTCTCTTCACTCTATTTGAACTCTCTCAGCCCCTGATAACTTATTTGTTACACTTCTTTTCCCCCTTTTGGTCAGAATGGCACTGTTGAGCCTATAATAGTGCCAGGACCAGGCTCATCCTTGGGGGTTATTTCCCATGCCACCAGGGAGGCTTTCATCCCTGAATGTCATTAATGGATTAAATTTAAGAAATGTTTTACTAGGGTACATCCCTCAAACCATTGTTACCCTAATATGAAAACAAGATAAAGGCATTACAATAAAGGAAAATTTAGTCCAATATCTCTCATGAATGTAGATGTAAATGTCTTCAACAAAATATTATCAAAGCCAATCCAGAAATGCATGAAAATAATTATATACCACAACCAAGTGGAATTGATTCAAGATATACATGGCTGGTTTAGCATTCAAACATCAATTATTATAATCCATAAGAGCAGCATCTAAAGAAAAAAAATCACATGATCAAATCAATAGACACAGAAAAATAATTTGATGAAATCCAACATCCATTCATGATAGAACTTTCAGCAAGCTAGGATAGAACATCTACACGCACTTCCCTCTATTCTCATATTTAATGAGGGGAAAGTAGATACTTTCTCCATAATATTGAGGGAAAAAATAAGGATGCCCTTTCTCACCACTCCTATTCAAAATTGCAGTGGAAGGCCCAGCAAATGCAATAAGAAAAGAAAAGGAAAGGGAATCCATCCAGATTGGGAAGTAAGAAATAAAACTATCTTTGTTCATAGATGAATACTTATGTATAAAATCACAAAGAATCAATAACAAAATAGCACAGAGCTACAAGGTAATGTTCAAATGTCAGTTGGTTTTATGCGTACCAACAAAAACAACAGGAATTTGAAATTAAAACTTACTTACTTATTTAGATTAGCACCCAAAAAAAAGTAAGTATGAATCCAACAAGCATGTATGAGGTGTATATGAGGAAAACTATAAAATTTCATGAATGAAATAAAATTAGGTCTAAATAAATGGAAGTATATTCAATGTTCATATCTGGGAAGACAGTTAAACTGCCATTTCTCTCCAAATTAATCTGTGGGTTCAAGATAATATAAATCAAAATCCCAGTAAGTTTTTATTTTCTAATATCTATAAAGTTATTCTAAAGCTTACATAGAAAGACAAAAGACCCACAAAATAGCCAATATGACAGTAAAGAAGAGGAACAAAGTCAGAGGGCTGATACTCCCCAATATCAAGATATGCTGAGCTACAATAATTAAGACAGGGTAGTTTTGGTGAAAGAATGGAAAATTGAATAAGGAAACAGAGAGCCCAGGAATAGATGCACAAATATAGAGAACTGTTCTGTGACATAGAAGAAAATGCAATATAATGAAGAAACGATAGACTTTTCAACAAAATAATGCTGAAACAACTGAATATCCATGTTAAAAATTAATCTAGATATGAACTGGCTATACACATTTCACAAATTTAATTCAAAATAGATAATACACTTAGATGAAAGCACAAATCTAATAAAACTTCTGGCAGATAACACAAGGAAAAATATTGCTGAGCTGGAGTTTAGCAATTAATTTTGAGAAACACAACCAAAAGTACAAATCTTGAAGGAAAGTATTGATAAGTTGGACTTTAATGTAATTAAAAATTTCTACCCTGAGAAAGAAACTGTTAAGTGAATGAAACAAGGCACAGAATTAGATATAATTTTCATAAAATACATATCTGATAAAGGACTTGTATTCTAAATATGCAAAAAGCTCTTAAAATTCAATAACAAGAAAACTAACAACTGAATTAAAATTGGGGAAAAGAGTTGAATAGACAGTTTACAAAAATAGATATATAGATGTTAAATGATTTTTGAAAAGTTGCTAAACACCATGTCATAAGGAAATTGCAAATTTAAACAGTAATGAGATAGCAGTACTTACCCCATCAGATGCGTAAAACCAAAACAAAAACAAAAAACTTGACAATACCAAACGCTGGCTAACATGCAGAACTACAGGTGCTCCTATTCATTATGATGTGAATGCACATAGGTAATTCCACTTTGTAAGACAGTTTTACAGCTGCTTACAAAGCTAAGCCTAATCTTATAATATGATTTAGCGATCACACTTCTAGGAATTTGCTTAAATGTGTTGAAAACTTATGTCTGCACAAAAACCTGCCCACAAAGGTTACAGCAGCTTTATTCGTAACTGCTTCAAACAGGACACAACCAAGATGACCATTAAGAGTGTGAACGTATTAACAAGCCATGTTCATTCATGCAATGGAATATCACTCAATGATAAAATGGAATGAGCTCTTAAGCCACCAAAAGACATGGAGGAAGCTTAAAACACATATTACTCAGTGAAAGAAGCTGGTATGGAAAGGCTATGTATGGTATCATTCCACTTATATAAATTCTGGAAAAGACGAAGCTAAGAGATAGGAAAAAGAAAAGTGTTTGCCAGATGCTATGTATCCCAGAAAATCCACATTCTCTTAATCCTCATTCATTATTTTCTTATTAGATTATCTCCATGGAGATATGCCAACCCCAGAGGTAGGCATAGCCTTTTGATTAGATTATCTTCATGGAGAAATGGGATGCCCAATTATTTGTGTGGACTTTTTTTTTAGTTCAAAAAATTCCATAATAAATGTTGATAATTTTATTCTAATGATGAGAAAGATGATTTGTCATATTACCATTGCATTCATTTTAGGGATAATGATACTTTCACTATTATAAATGTTACTTGACTTTATAATAATGCATCATTTAATGCTTAACAAAATAAAAAAAAAAATAAAGCATTCCAGTTAATTCTTCTTTTACTATGTCAAATATCTAAATTTATGCAATTTACACACTACCTTTAATTTTAGTAATAGAAACAATGAAATTATTTTACTTCTTGTTATTTAACAATAACAAGACTTTAACTCCCTAAGACGTACATAACAACCATATGATAGATTCTGTCATCGATGTGATGGTCTTGGCATCTTATATATTATATTCCCATTTTAAATTAAGATATGTTTGCTAAAACAGAAACAGGCCAAGATAATGAACCGGCAGTTCATAAAAAAGAAATACAAATAGCCATTGACAATGACATACCAGCCTCATTAGTAATGAAAGAAAAATCAATTAAAAAATAAGATAACATTTTCCCTTATACTGACAATAATGAAATATTTTAAAAAATGCAATCTGAAAGTTGAAAAAGAGATATGTAGGTTGTGATGGGAACTAATATTTGGAAATATAATACCTTTATGGAGAGCAATTTGACAATATTAAAGTTCTAAAAATGTTCAGTCCTCTGAAATAGTCATTCCACTTCTATAAAGTTTCTTAAGGACATAATTAAGCATATACCTCAAATGTGGCTATAAGGATATTCATTACACCACTGCTTAGATTAATGAACTATAATTAACAGGTCTAACACAGAAGAAAGAGCGAGTAAACTGTGGCATACCTTCTTTATGGCAAGCAATGGGGTTCCTCTAAAGACCATTTTCCCACTTTCATCTCATCTTCTTCCTGACCAGCTGACTCCACTTTCCATACAGAGACTAATAATGCTAAATATTGGCTTTCTGTGATCTAAGTCAAGGGAAACTGAAGGCGAATCTTCTATGGGCTTTTGCGAAAAATCTTCCTCTCTGATAAAAATTGAGCTGTGAAAGGAGAAATGGTCCTTCCTGACTTTTTGATGTGATTTTATGGGGATATCACTTAAAAGTTACAATGGCAGTTTTTGTGATCATTAGGGGAACAATCCTAGGGCAAAAATTGTGTGGCATTTTGATTAAGTGGAAATGTGACTCCACCTATTCAAGGTGAGTCTTGATTAGTTTGCTCGAGTCCATTAAAAGGGGAAACATTTTGGAGAAACCTCAAATGGAGATGCCAGAGAACAATTGCTTCAGAGCTGACAGAGGCATGGATATTTAGAGGTGCTTGGAGTGCTGACAGAGGGAGCAGATGCCTAGACATGGACAGATCCCAGCAGAAATCACCATATGCCTTCCCATGAGATGCTAAGCAAGCCAGAAACCAGAGTGGTATCCTGAAGGAACTAAATGAAGGCACATAGATACTTAGAGAAGAAACCACTGGCATCAGAAGTGGATGCAAGAAACCTGGAACAAGGACCAGTAGATGACAGTTACATGCCTTCTTAGATCAGTGTTCCTTAAGCCAAGGTATCTCTCTCTGGATACCTTAGTTTGGACATATTTCTGGCCTTAGAACTTTAAACTTGTACATTATTTAATTCACTTTTTAAAAGCTGTTCCATTTCTGGTATATTGCTTTCCAGCAGCATTTAGCAAATCAAAACATTGGGGTTTTTGTGGAGGGGTGAATATATGTAGCACAGAGGAATTTTAGGGCAGTGAGTCTATTTTGTATGTTACTGAAATGATAGTTATGTGACATTATACATTTGTCTAAAGCCATAGACTTGAGCCCAACTTAATCTATGGACTTCAGTTGATAATAACATGTCAATCTTGTGGGAAGTCAGGACACCAGAATACCACAGAAATCGTGGCGAACTCATGGTCTTTCCTAGACCTTGATTTTAGACTTCCAGGCTCCAAAACCATAGACCAATAAATTCTTATTTTTTTAAGCCGACCCATTTTGTGGTATTTGTCATAGCAACAAGCGAACTAAAATACTTACTACTTGCGCCAGTTTGAAAGGGTTTATGCACCCTAGAAAAGCCATGTTTTAATACTAATCAATCTTGTGTGAGAAAAGGTTTCTTCCAATCCCTATTCTGTTGAAAAGGTTGGAAAATTGAAGTGTTATCTCCACAGAGATGTGACTCAATTATAGGTATTAAAGTTGATTAGATGGAGGCATGTCTCCAGCCATTCTACGTGGGTCTTACTTAGTTTACTGGGATCCTATTAAAGAGGAGACATTTTTGGAGGGTATGCTTTTTGAGAATGACAAGAAAGCCACAGCAGAGCCCAGCAGAACCATAAGGCCAGGAGATCCTTTGAAGATGGTCATCAGCTAGCAACCTTTGGAGATGAAGGAGAATGCCCCTGGGGGAGCTTCATGAAGTAAGAGGCCTGGAGAAGAAGCTAGCAGATGATGCCATGTTTGCCATGTGCCTTTTTAGATGAGAGAAAAACCCTGACCATATTCTCCATGTGCTTTTCCACTTGAGAGAGAAACTATGAACTTCATCGGCCTTCTTGAATCAAGGTGTCTTTCACTGGATGCCTTAGATTGGACATTTCTATGGATTTGCTTTAATTGGAACATTTTCATGACCTTAGAACTGTAAACTTGTCACTTCTTAAATTCCCCTTTATAAAAAGCCATTCCATTTCTGGTATATTGCATTCTATCAGCTAGTGAACTAGAACACTAACCAAAGATAGTTCATATTTGCTAGCCTTTAAACTTGATCCTGCACTACATACTAGAAAGGGCTGAAAACATGTCAATGTAAGTATAAATGGATAGATGAATGGCTGCTTTGATATCTGTTGACTGAAAAGAACATGGAGGAACATTACATGCATATTCCTTAGTGAAATAATTTATATATGCATAAATTTAAATGAATATATATATATATATATATATATATATATATATATATATATAATTTAAAACATATGTGTTTAAAATTATTGGTTGAGATTCCTAGGCTGCTCAAGCAAATGCCATGGAATGGGTTGACTTAAACAGTGGGGATGTGCCAGCTTGTAGTTTTGAGGTTAAAAGACAAAGGCATCCTGGCTTGCTGTTGGCAATCCTTGGCTTCTCTATTACATGGCAACGGATATGACCCAACTCTTCATCTATCCCTTCTCTTCTGGGTTCTGTTGATGTAATTTTTTGCTTCCTGTGACTTTCTCCCTCAAAGTTATGAATTCTTTCTACTTTTAAAGAACTCCAGTAATAAGAGTAAGATCCATTCTGACTGGGGTTGGGCCCACACCTTAACTGAAGTAATGTCATCAAAAAAATCTTCCTTAAAATGGGTTCATATCCACAAAAATAGATTAAATTTAAAAACATATTTTCTGGGGTATATACAGCTTCAAACAACCACAACTATTAATAACTAGTGCTACTAATGGAAATGAAAGGGTGCTAATGATGTGTTAGGCCAATATGTAAGCAAAAAGAGTAACCATTGGGTCCATATGTGGAGGAATGCTGCACAATCTCAGCAGTACCTATGAAATGTTACCATCCAGCCTCACTCTCCTCCAACAGACTTTTTTTTAGGATCATATATTAATTCCCAAATCCAAATATGAGACCTCTTAGCGTTCATGGCTTCAAGACGATTCCCTATCAAATTCAAACTGCAATATTTCACCATTTCCCCTCCCCTAGGGGAAAACATATTTACAATGCTCAATATCCAAAGCAAAAAAAAGAGTAGTTACTATATGCTGTTTGTTTTCAATTTTCATTTCTCTACCACCTCAGGAAATCCATGAGCCTGCAAGACTGCTTGTTTCCAACCATCTGGGAGAGAACATGAGTTCCTTTGTAAAATTGATACTCTCAAAAAAAAAAACAAAACAAAACAAAACAAAAAAACTCTTTCCATGGAGAATATAGCATCATGGATGGCACTGAAAGAGAATGATAGAAAGAGTTTCCTTAAGCTGTAACAGAAAACTTCTTGAGAAGGACCTGTTGATTTGGGCACCTTTCAAAGCTATGTTCACATTGATTTTCCCATTCATTTCTTAATTGTCCTTCTCCTTCTTGCCATGTCATATTGCTATGTAACCATGAGGTGTAACAAGATCTCTTTCCACAGTAACATATCTAAGGCTAAGTTTTCCCTCTATCTTGCATATTGTCACTATGTTTTTATAAATGTTTTTAACCAGAAAATTGAACATATAATTCAATCTTATAGACAAACTCAAAGTTGAAATTTTCTTCTTTTTCTATATAAATTTCCCAATTAAAATAATATTTATTAAACCTTTTTACATTATGCTTAGTTCTACAGTTGTCGCTTTCCTTTAACTTATAATAATAGTACAGAAAGAGGGAACCCTTTTGTACCAGCAGGAAATTATTGTTAGTAAGTTTTTATCTCTCAATGTTATTCCATGTTAACTTCTGTTAGTTTTCATATCAGTCTTGCCACATATAATTACATTTTTTCTTATGCATTATAACCTAAAAAGTGTTTGCTTTGGCCTTCACTACTTCCTTGTCAGTGCTGAGAGCTTGGTGATAACCTCTTATGAGTTGTAAAGTAGTTCTCATGATCCTTTACTTTATTCATAGATGATATAAGATGACATTTTTAAATGGATAATATGATCTAAAAATGTGTTTATTTCCTGTTGTGGGGATTTTTCTCAAGGATGAATTCTTGAGATATTCCAGGGATCATTGTACTGGGTACTACTGCTTTTGACTATGACAGGAATTTGTACCAGACCAATTCTTCCCTTAAGAATTAGCAGCAAATATAGAACAAACGAACAAACAAAATCAGGGTTTCTGAACCATCAGTAACAACCAAGGCAGCCTGACATTGAGGAGCTAAAACTTTTGAGAGAATGGATGCACAGTGAGGTGGACCTGATTTCTATAGCTTTTTCCTGAAGACATTTGAAGATTTATAGGGTTAGCATTGAGGCAAAACTGAAATTAGCAACCTGGGGCAGTTTTCAGCCTCATGGCACTGGAGAGACCAAAATTAAAGCTAAAGAGCCAAGACCCTGGAGAAAAGCAACTAGGAATGTGAACCTATTATTCTTCAAGAATTTGTTATTGAAACTTTGCTAAATTACCAAGGTTTCCCAGATGAAAGAAGCTAAGAAATCTAGCAGAAAGCAGCTACTAATAGCCAAATAATCAAGCAGAAGTTTTCAGCATTCTTATTGTGCTAGAAATTCAAAACTTGAAACTCGGGTCTAGTCAATACTTAGGAACCCTTGTTAATTCCAAGGTTTTCAGACAAGACCCTTGAAGAAATTTATCACCATCAAAAGCATAAATCAGAAATATGCTGACCCTTAAAGTGATCTGCCCCTCTTCTAATCCAGCAGAAAAATAAATTTCTCTCACAGTCATTGCATTTTTTTCCTGTACTCTGTCCTTCAAATATCACATAGTATTCTAGGAAGCCAATTCTAACAAACAAAAACTAACAAGGCAAATATTAGCTGGTAGAAATAGATATACAGCAATCCAAGTATTGGAATTTTCAGGCACAGACAATAAAATAGTTAAGCTTACTGTTAATAAATAATGTGATTGATTTTGCATATTGATTGTATTTGGGATAATGAGGAGGAATCTGAGAATGCACATACATTTATGGCGTCCCTACAAGTTTTAAACTGTTGACTAATTTCTCTCAAACTACAATATTTTATTTTCCTATTAACACTCTTAAGAGTTACTCTTAACATTTTTCTCATTTTTATTAAAAAAGGACATTCACACTCAAAAAGACTATATGTACTATGTATCTTCTAAAATCTAGAACATATTAAATTCAACATAGGATAATAACAATAAGTATTTTAAGGAGATTTCTAAAATAAGAAACGTGTAGGGTACCCAAAGTTACTATAATCCAAAAGAGTAGATGAGTCTTCCAACTGACTAGACAGTGAATAAGTCTTAGCAGAAACACTAAATTTGGGTAGGACACAAGTCAATCCACATAATAATTGTGAGGAAAAATTGATTACTTCTATTTCCCATTCCTGGGTCTGACCACATATTCATTTTACCATGTGGAAAATTGTCCTTTCACACTCTATATAGCTACTACACAAATGACTAAGTTAATACATTGTGACCACTATTCCTTGGTTCATTCATTCAGAAGTGAGGACTTAGAAGGATAATACACAACTTTCAGTGGAAGAAAAAGAAAAAGAAAACTCTTTAAGTAACCAAAATGGAAGTTATGATAACTTTGGAGATGCTCTTATTTTAATGCCATATGGATGTTTTCTAGAACAATGAAATAAAGACTTTTCTCATGTAATTGCTGATGTATGGATTAAGGAAAAGAAAAAAAATAAGCCTTCTAGGTAATTAATCTCAGGTATTCTCTATTACAATAGAGAGGAATGAGGTTGGAAAACAGGAAGGAGGGATGAAAAGACAGCACTATAGATTTTCCACATTTTTCTTGCTTCATTCCAAAAGCAATGTCTTTTGTTTGCCTTAGTAACAGAAATTTGTTGGCTCATGGTTTCAGAGACCAAAAGGCTTGGTTTCTCCTAGGGTTGGTATCTTCTGGCTGTTCAGATATCTTTGAGGTCCCTTGGCTTTTCTACTGGCTGACCAATGCACCTGAAACATCTTCTTTCTCTTTTGGGTTCTGCTGACTTCCAGCTACTGATTGCTCCTGTGCCTTCTCTATAAAGCCTCTAGTAATAGGATTAAGACCCTTTCTGATTTATTGGGACATACCTTAACTGAAGGACTTCCATTAAACGGTCTTATTCACAATGGGTTCACACTCAAAGGCATGGATTAAGATTAAGAACATGTTTTTCTGGGGTACATAATTCCAAGGCACTACACAACTCATGCCCTTATTTCCTATTACAGACTAGTCTTCTTCTAATCTTTTTTCTTTTCTTTTTTTCTAAACATATCAGAGCCTGAATCAGTGGCATGAACCAAATGGTCTTAATTACTAAGACAAGTTAAAATCTAGAATTGTAACATAAAACATTTTCAGAAAGTGTTTCAACTTTTACTAGTATAAAATCAGGACATTTTATAATCTTAATTTTAATAATTCAACAAAGTTTATTCAACAGTAATATATACATGAAATATTAATGCTATTTTTGAAGTAGAGACCATGGAAATATTCTCATGAAATTTCTTTAAAATTAGTTACAGAATTATTTAAATCATTAATTTTCTCAATTTTATCTTGCTATATTATTTTATGAGTCTATTTCAAAATATGGTAGTTCTGTATTATACTTGGAAGATAGGCAGTTTTGTCTAAGGCCATCAGGGAGTGTTGTGCAAGTGAACTGTAGTCATGGTGAAATAGCAAAGTTGAGAACTACTACTCTAGGCTATCTAAGAAGCCAAAGTTACCGTGGTATCAATAACATGAATACCAAAGAAAACCCAACAATATAGTCCGGGTGCATGATTCTTACTACAAAAAAAAATCTATGCACTCTTCATAAGGGAGAAAATGTAATTGGAATATTTAGCCCAGGTTACATGATAGATTTTCAACAAAGGGAGTTGATTTAGCTAATGTCATTGAAGGTTGAAAACTCAAGTCATCTTTCTGTATTCTTTTACCATTTGCCATGCAATTCCATCAGTCTTTATCAGGAAGAAAGCCAGCACAGATAAATCTAAGATCACTGGGAAAAGAGTTTGTGTTCATAACAGTGCCCAGTGTGCTGCTACTGCTTAATAAATGTCAAATCTGATGGATAATATTCATTTAGATGTTACATTGCTGCTTTGATATTTCCCATTGCAAAGCTGTGAGTTATAGACATAACTGTTAAATGTCCTTATTCTAATCTAATTTCACAATACCTAATTATGGTAACGCACCATTTTCAGCTAAAAGGACTTAAGATAAGGAACTGTTTCTCATTTTTTTTCATTCATACATATATGCATTCAACAAACATTTATTGGATCCTGTTAGAAGTCAGACATGAAGATGTATGAGGTACAACCCCTATCTTCAATAATATTCAAATCAAGTGGAAGAAACAGATACAAAAGTAATTAACTATAAACCAATGTATTATATTACTTTGGAGGACAAAATTTGTTCACTTATCTACTTTGATTCCTTTTGCCTTTAACCCAATTATTTTCTCTTTTTTAAATTTTAGATTTTTTTTTCACCTTTTAATTTTATCTTGTACTATATGGCTTTCCATTCATAAAAAAGCCTCTTTTGAAACATGCATGTGTATGTTAAATCAAAATTTGGATTAATAAATGGATAAATATCATTTATCATATGTTATAATGGCTAATAAACTGCTGTGAGAGTGAATAAAGGAAGGGATTCATCTTCTATGTTATTACTGCGGAAGGTCACTTGGAAAGAATTCTTTTGAGTTGCATTTAGGGATGCATAAAATCCACCTTAAAGTAAATGATAACTCAAATAAATATCAGCTGTTCTTTACCTATAAACCTTAAATTTTTCAACAACCTTGTTATCATTTATCATTTTACCATTTTGTAGTGAAGCTTGAAAATAATAAATTAACTGATTGAAAATATGTTGCTTCTTTTGGTCTCTGTTTCCAATGTTCACTTTTAGCACAAATACCATTAACTGTGGAATGCCCTCAAGGGAGAGAAAATAGGAAAATAATGCTTATGAAAGTGGCTATGGTAATTTGACTGTGTTCAGATGCCTTTACTGTGAAGAAGATGGAAAAACACTTTTACAAAAGGCCTGAGAAAATGAAAGTTATTTCTGCATCTTAGCGGGAATTTCTTGTTACCTGTGCTTAATAAACCAAAGAAATCGGTTTTGTGGCATTTGTTTTCTTTCTTCCAATTCATCCACCATTTGAAGTACAAATGGAAAATTGTGCTGCTAGAAACTAATACCATCAAGCTACAGCCTAACTTAGAAGCTTCCAAAGGCTTTACATTGAAGGCAGGGGAAAAAAAAAAAAACGGAAACAAAACAAACTGATTAATATTGGCTGTGAGGTTTTATAAGGACTGACGTCTGCAATCTACCTCTCTTGCACTTGGGCTTGCGGTGTTTCTGGTTCCTTGAAAATATCATGCTTTCTCATTTCAGAGACAAGCTACTGTCTTTGAATGAAGTCCATTACCCATGCAACTAACTCTTAATACCTATGACCCAGTTTCCTCAACTGTAAAATAGGAATCATTACAGTACTTACCTCAGAGGGTTATGAGGACAAGCACCAATTACCTAGTAAATATTCAATAAATCTTAGCTGCTAGTGTCACATATTCTTTATTCTCAGTGTTCCCTGAAACTATTTTCTTCTTATCCTTAAATAAGATGATATCCTTACTTCATGGTTTTCCTGGTTTGAACAGTTAGAATTGTCCAATGCAGCTCTTTGTCCTTAGACTCTAAGTTATGTGAGGACAGAAACTGTTTGTCACTTATTTTTATACCCTCAGAGCATGGCCTTATGCATTTAATAAATAATTCTTGACTACATGGATGGATAAATGAGTGAGTAAAAGGAGAACATGTTTCTATAGTTGCTTTAATAAGGAATTTAATTCATTTGCATTTTGATCCTATTTAGACATTTGGCTAATTTGGCTGAAGCTCAGGTTTATAAGTGGGCTCTCTAACATTTTTTTCATAAGTAACTGCAGCATCTAAATTTTAGGAAAATTCCTAAAGTTTTTTCTTACAATTTAACTGTATTTAATTCTTATATTGTAGAAGTATTATCTCTAGTTTAGACCATCATGGATTCCTTGTGCTTCGTTGAGATCAAAGTAAAACAAAAAAATATATTTTAGAAGTTAAATTCAAACAGCAACAGGATACTTCTTTGCTGAAAGCAGACACAACAAGCATAAAATGTTCTTATGGTCATGGTGGTGATGGTGAAGGCATTGGTGGTGATGGTGGTGGTGATGGTGGTGGTGATGGTGGCGGTGATGGTGGCGGTGATGGTGGTGGTGGTGATGGTGGTGGTGATGGTGGTGGTGATGGTGGCGGTGATGGTGGTGGTGATGGTGGTGGTGGTGGCGGTGATGGTGGTGGTGATGGTGATGGTGGTGGTTGTTGCTGGTGGTAATAGTAATGATTAAGTGGTAGTAATAGTGGTGGAGACAGTAGTGGTGGTGGTGGTGGTGGTTGTGGTAATGGTGGTTGTGTTAGTTAGATACAGTTGTCAACTTGGCCAGGTGAGCATACCTACTTCTGTTGCTGCGGACACAAGCCAATGGTACGTGAACCTCATTTGTTGCTAATTACATCTGCAGTCGGCTAGGAGGCGTGTCTGCTGCAATGAGTGACGTTTGACTTAATTGGCTGGTGCTTAAATGAGAGATCGCAACATAGCACAGCTAGCAGCTTGGCATTCCTCATCTCAGCACTTGCAGCTCAGCCCGGGCCCTTGGAGATGGAGAAAGAAATCACCCTGGGGAAAGTTGTTGGAACCCAGGGGCCTGGAGAGAAGACCAGCAGAGACCATCCTGTGCCTTCCACGTAAGAAAGAACCTCAGTGGAAAGTTAGCTGCCTTTCCTCTGAAGAACCAACAAAATAAATCCCCTTTTATTAAAAGCCAATCCGTCTCTGGTGTGTTGCATTCCGGCAGCTAGCAAACCAGAACAGTGGTGTTCATGCTCACATCAATGTGCTTGAGCAGTAATAAACCAATACATGATGGGGTACTATGGTGAGATGATTCTGAAGTGCATTTCACATGGTTCTTCAGATTGTTCTCAGTGGGATAGAGCCGAGCTGCCCACCGTAGCAACCTGCTTATGAATGTACACTTTATTGACCTTTCCGTTTTTCTGTCTTATTTTACCCTCTTCTTCTATTGTCATTCCTGGGGTCACCCCTAAAATTAGCTACTGTACCCAAGGCATTGTCTCAAAGTCTGTTTTGGGGTGTCTCACACTAAAACATTCATTTTAGTGAGACAAAAATCCTATGTATTTTATTTTGTAAATGTTTTTATAAAGTTAATATTTATATTTTTGTTTCAGAAAGGATAATGCTTTTGTACTGAAATATAGTTGAATTTTATGCAATAATAATATCGTACTTTTACAAAATTATTGTTTTTTAATTCTATGAATTAAATAGAGGTTCCTTACACTACTTTATATTGGCACTCACATCAACAGGAACTACTCATGTAATATTTTTTCAAATTCCTAAACCAATTATTTTCTTTATTAGCTTATTGTGTTAAGATATACAGTAAAATATTGAATATGAATGCTTTTTTAATTGTAAAGGGAATTATTTGAAATTCTTAATATTAAATTAACTTTTACTTTTTAATTATAAATTATTAATGATTTCAAAAATAAGAAATTTCTTTTCTATTCTCAATTTGCTAAGAAATTATTTTATAAATGCATGTTGAATGTATTTTGTAGTCCTTTAAGATTACTATAATGATTTTCTTCTTTAAACTGCTAACCTGAGAGAATTCATTAATTGGTTTCCTAATGTTAATTCAACTTTGTAACCTAACTATAATTGGTTTACTAATAAGTTATTTAGTTTTACCTCTTTGCTCAGGAGTTGTATTGGCTTAATTTTTGTGATTATTTTAAAGTTTTGATAAAAAACATGATTATGAATCGAAAAGTATTCCTTTTGATAACTCATGGTTCAATAGACTTTCTGGAATGTTAGCAATTGCCTACATTTTGCTGGCTAATATCTGCTGTCTGATAGCAACATTCGGCTATTGAGCACTTGATGTGTGACTAATGCAATTGGAGAATTAATTTTAAATTGCATTTAATTCTCATTAATTTTAATTTAAAGTTGCTTATGACTATTTACACCATAAAGATCCCACAATTCTAGAATAACTTGTATGTATTGCAACAATTTGTTCTGAGCTGTTGTAATTTTGTGGGAAGATTTTCAGTAACTGATTCAATTTCTGTTAATCTTTACAATTTCAAATTTTATGAAGCTAAATTATTTTGTAAAATTATTTTCTCCATCATAATTTATATTGTCATGATGTTCTTTGTCGTATCTCCTTTTGTCTTTTTTAGTTACTATAGCTAGGAAAATTTTCTATGGATTGTATTTTAAAATTTCACTTATTTATGTTTATATATCTTCATAAGTTTTTTCAAGATGATTCCTTGTAAATGCATACTGTTTTCAAGAAATTCTGCTTCTGCATTTTGAATTACATTTCATTATTTTATGGTTTCTTGGCTTTTATCACATTTTCAGTCCCTTTATTATTAACACCATAAATGCATGAAAATGCTCATATTTTGCATCTAACATTTCTGATATCTGTTCCATGATCTTTGCTAGCTTTATTCAAAGTGTCTATGATTTGTAATCAATTTTGGTGGGTTATATTTCTTGGAACTTTAATTGAAGAGTTATTTTAGATATGTGTTGAAGATAGTTTAAAACATTTTTGTTGCTTTTACAAGGTTCCTAGGGCCACTGTCTTAGTTTGTCATGCTGTTATGATAAATATCACCCAGTGGGTTGACATAAACAATATGAATTTATTTATGGCATGGTTTTGGAGGTTTGGCATTGTATCTTGGAGTTATGTATCCCAGAAAGACATTTTTATAATTGTAACCCATTCCTCTGTATGTGAATTCACTGTAAATGGGACCATTTAATGAGGTTCTTTCAGTTACAGTATGGCCCAACAGAATCACAATAGATCTTAATAGTATTAGTGGAAACCTTACAGAGAAGGTCACAGGAAAAAACAATGGGGAGCGGGCAGAAGCTGGAAGTCAATGGAACATGGAAGAGAAAGGAGAAGTTTGTTCCATTTGCAGTGTCATATAATTGAAAAGTCAAGAACCAAAGATCTTTGGCAGCCAGTTCCAGAATGCTATAGTCTTTGGAGATAAGACAATAAAATTCTTAGAAGAAAATGTAGGAAAGCAATTTCAAGATCTTAAGGTAGATGACAGTTTATTAGACTTTATATACAACCAACAGAAGAAAAAATATATAGGTAAATGGAACTTCCTCAAAATTAAATATTTTTTGTGCTTCAAAGGACTTTGTCAAGAAAATGAAAAAACAGCCTACTGAGTGAGAAAAAAGTATTTGGAAATCCATATCAGTATATACATATAATGGAATGCAACATATAAATAAATGCATTATATACATATTATGGAATATCATTCAGTTGTACGAAGGAATGAAATCCTGATGCATATGCAACATGGACGAATCTTGAGGATATTAAACTAAGTGAAATACACCAGACACAAAAGGACAAATACGGTCTCACTATAGACACTCATTTTAATGATCAAACTCATGGAGATAAAATCTAGAGTATAGATTACCAGGAGACAGAGTGAGGGTAGAGATTGGTGAGCTGATGCTCAATTTGTGCAGAATTTTAATAAGATTGATTGTACATGTTGGTAAATGGATAAAAGTGATGGTAGAATTTTATTGTGAATATAGTTAACAGAGTTAAATTATGGGTGTGATTGTGTTGAAAGGGGAAATTTAAGGTCATATATGTCACTAAAAGGAAAGCTAGAGAATGAAACATGGGACTATAACATAGTGAACCCCATGGTGGATGATGACTACAGTTACTGGTTCAAATACAAGAATTTTCTTCATGAACTAGAATAAATGCATGCCATTATTACAAGGTATAAATAATAGGGTGGTATATATTAGTATTCTCTAGGGAAACAGAACAGGATATATCTGTAAATATAGTATTTATAAAATTATCTCATGCAACAGTGGGAATGCAAGAATCCAAAATCCAAAGGGCAGGCTCCCAGACTGGCGATTCTGATGAAGTGTCTCACACACTCTACAGCAAAGACTTGCAAACTGAAAAAGCAGTAAAAATTATATATCCTCGTAAATATCTCCAACTGATGGGATCAAACACAAATGATTGGATTATGTTGTCTGGGAAGCATGCCCTTATTTGATCATAGATGTAATCAGCCACAGATGCAATCAGCTGACTAATGATCTAACTTAATAAACCAGCCTTCTTGTTTATCAACCAGCCATTAAGTATCCTTTCAGTGCTTGCATGACCGGACAACTGAGCCCCATCATCTGACCAAGATGACACCAGAACCTAACCATCACAGTCCAACCTTTGTCAGCTTGGTAAGTATATACATCACTTTAAACCATTGTTAATTTCTAAATAGACCACAGTAACATACACATGTTTCACGTAACAATATTAATTGTCACTGTGTACAGGACTAAATCTCTCCAGAACAAGATGCAACAAGTCCTTAGGTAACATTCACTCTTAAATGTGATAACCTATAACTTAAACACTATATATAACATGAACAATACAACTTATGTCCTGTGATAAGAAGAAACTAAGATATTTCCATTATGTGCAAATGCAAAGATACTCATAACAAAGCAAGGAGGAAATATTCATACCATCACAGTCCTTATTTCTGTAGCTGGTCACACAGTCATAGTCCATGTTTATCACTCCTTTCTTGTGCCCCAGAGATGACAGAGAGTGCAGATGCTACTACAATGCTTGGAGGGGAGGGTCCCTTTAATGTGCCCCAATGTTTCAACCCTTACTTCAGCATTTGCAGAGAGCAAGACCACTGTGTAAGCCCTTGGAAAGGTTGGGACTGCCACGTTCAAAAGCCCTGAGGATAGATGACTCTCAGACTTTGAAATCTAAAGGAGTTTGCCTTGCAGGTTTTTGGAACTGCTTTGGTCCAGGGGCCTTTGCTTATCTTTCAAATTCTTCCTATGGGAATCAGAATATGTATCCCTATCACTGCTCCTCTTTCGTATATTGGAAGTAGATAATTTGTTCTGAGTTTCACAGTTTGGAGGCAGGGGAGAACTTCCCTTAGGACAGACCATGCCAGTAACTGATTTTAGTGAGATTTTGTACCGTTTTTTACTTTGTATTGTATTTGCATTGTTACTGAAGTGGTTTCAGACTTTGTAATATTGTGATGGAATGAATGTATTTTGCATTTGGAAACAACATGTCTTTTTGGGACCCAGAGGTGGAAAATACTAGTTTGAAGGTGTTGTGTACCCCAGAAAAGCCATGGTCCCTTAGTCTGGATTTAATATTGTAGAGTGGAAATCTTTGATTAGATTGTTTCCATGGAGATTGACCCACTCAATTGTGGGTGTGACCTTTTGATTAGATTTTATCCATGGAGATGTGATATGCCCAATTGTGGGTGTGACTTTTTGATTAGATGGAGATGTGACTCCACCCATTTTGGTAGGTCTTGTTTAGTTTGTGGAGTCCTTTAAAAGAGTAAACGCTTTGGAGAAAACTTAAAAGCGACAGAACCAACAGAAGAGAAAATGCCTAGACATGGACTTTTGTAGATACAGAGACCAGTAGATGTCACCATGTGCCTTCCCCTGAGATTCTAAACAAGCCACAGCCCAGAGCAAAGTGAAGGCCCAAAGATGCTTAGAAAGGAAACCAGTGGCATCAAAAGCTAGAAGTAATGGAACTGAGACTAAAGACCAGCAGATGTCAACCATGTGCCTTCCATTGTGACAGACATCTACCTTTCTTGCATTTGATATCTTTCCTTGGATTCCTTAGTTTGGACATTTTTATGGCCTTAGAACTGGGAAACTTGTAACTTAATAAATTTTCCTTATAAAATCCATTGCATTTCTTGTATATTGCATTCCAGCAGCATTAGAAAACCAAAACAGTGGTATATAGGAAAAAATGCAATTAATTCAAACTATGGATTATAGTTAACGGTAATATTGTACTGTTTTTTCACCAATTGTAACAATGATATTCCATGCTAACTGTCAGTAATAGAGGAATATAAAAGACATGGAATTTTTCTTTTTGGGCTATGCAATGAAAATGTTTTCAAATTGATTGTGGTGATGAAATCACAACTCTGATTATACTTAGAGCCATTGATTATATAATATGGATGGATTGTATGTGCGTGAATAAAACTGTTTTTAAAAAGTCCCTGTGACTGACCAAGTGAGGTAGGAAAGTCATAGTAGATTCCTAGTTATGGACAACCATGCAAGTCAGTTTTAATAAAAATAAACAGAAACTGTTCTGTTTTAAGCAGAAAGGGATTTAACACAAGAAAGGAAGTTCTTATGACTTTTCGAAAGTTTTGAAAGAATAACTAAACTACTATCACTGTCACAATAAAGATGATGGGGATGGGAGAAGCAGGGAGTTTCCACTAAACGGATTGGGTTTAAGAACATACATCCAAAGCCATAATACAGGGAAAAAAATGTAGTCAGGAAACTACTAATAAAACCTGAAAGTCCTTTTGGGAATTTCTACATTACTATAGAAAATGAGAACAGGAAGACCAACCAACAAACCAAAAGCAGAGAAAAGATTTCTTCATGGCCTTGCACACCAGGGGAAAAATTTTTTTAAAAAGTTTATTAAAAAGGAAGAGGGAATGTGTCTGTTAAATGTATTTAGAAAAAAATATTTGCAAATGAGACTCACTGTAACATTTTCTATGTCCTGAAATAGTCTATGAGCTGTACTATTTATTCATTATATCATTAACCATAAGATAGTAATGTTATCTACTTGAGATGAAGAATTTCATCTTACTAATCTTTTTTTTTTTTAACATGGGTAGGCAATGGGAATCGAACCCAGGTCCTCGGGCTTGGCAGGCAAGCATTCTTACCTGCTGAGCCACCGTGGCCCGCCCCACCTTACTAATCTTATAATCTTTAGTTCCTACCCCATGGTAGGGATAATGTGTGTGTGTTTGTGTAGGTGTATGTAACTTTCTTAAATGAAAACAAAAAGTAATGGTAAGAGGTCATATGAACGTGATTGTAACAACATCTAAGATCCTTCAAAGGTATTATGACAGTAATACAGACCTCAGAAATACCCGAGGAACTTTACATTTTCATATATATTTTTAAACAATGAGAGAACGAAAGGCTAGATTTAAATTGTGATAAGGTTCAGCCAACAGATTAAGGATAAGAATGTGCCAAATAATAGAGCTGTAAACTTTTTCTCTCATAGCAATTTGCAATTGATTCCTATTGTCATGTGTGCACAGATACACATAAACATGCCAGCACCTGGTGAACCACTAAGAAAATTCCGCATTACCTTATTTGACTCAGTTATCTGGCTGTCTGTGGGTATGCATCGTATGGAAAAATGCTTATTCACAATCATTGAGAAATTTCTCCACATTATGTGGGTTCCTTGTCTTTGTTCCCCAAGGAAACATTGGCTATATTGAATTTACCTCTTTCTCTAAGTTATTTTGGAATGAATACAGAACATCAAGGAAGTTATTTTTATTTATTTGTCATAATTATATGCTTTCATACAAACAGATGCCAATATACCAAAAGAGAATCTTTGAGTAAAAAATGCTAAGTGTAGAAACAAATTTAAAAAGGCAAGAAGATGATCAAATGAAGGTCCTACTCTTAAAGAACCAGTAGAAACAAGTAAAGATATCTTAAATGATTATAAATTGTTTCAATGATTATACATTGAGAAAACATTTAAGCCAGATGGTATTTATCAAAATGATTGTGGGTTTAGGATGATTTTTACATAATATGAAGATTCTTCTTAAATAAAAAAAAAAAACTGAGGCCTTTAAAAATATATAGCATATGAGTATAGAGAAAATTACAAAATGGAAAAAATGCATTTCAATTAACCCAATATTATGCCCAAATTTAAAAATGTATAGGAAAGACAGATGGAATCAAAGAAGAGATATACTGATACTAATATTTATTGAAGATCACCTTCACAGTAGGGAATTGCATTTGTACTCTCTTATTCTGTAGAGAAAATTGACTAGGGTCACATATATTTTCAGCAGGTAAAATCTATCTTTGTTATTATCCCACACCTCTTCCTTAATCTTTCTTGACCATCTGAACATCTCATCCACTGAGATATCCTTGTTCCCTTCAGTTTTCCCCAAATTGTCTTATGTGCTGATGTTTGAACTTCTTTATTCTTTTTCCTTAGTGCCTGATATATCTGTGATTACATTAAGTGAATCACTTGAAATAATTCCCAGATAAGAATATGAAGGGCAATGTATTACCTTTCCAAAAGAGCAAAATACTTTTTATTGAATGGACTGCAACTTTACAAAAATTCTATGCCATGGATGATTCTGGAAATGATGTCAATTCAACAAATATTTATTGAACTATTTGGGGAATTCAAGGATGAAGAGGCATGGTTTTAATGTTCATTGAGTATATTTTCTTTGGGCCTCAATGATAGACAATATTCACAGGAGGAATATCATTCAAGAAGAAGTAACAGGGTGAATGAAAATATGATAGAAGAAAATGTCTAGGAGAATCATAATTAATTAAATACTACCAGAACTTGGCTCATCTCAGGAGGGTTGTGTAAGATGAGGTGGAAGGAACTATTGTAAATTCAAAGCCACATAGACATCGATTTCATATTCATTGAGGAACTGATAAATGGCTGGAACTGCTAGCTGATTGTCAAAGGTGCTTTTCTTTTTTGGCCAGCGAGAAAGACTACCTGAGTCATGATATGTAAGTGGAAGAGATGTACAATGTTTCCAAGACATACCATAAAGTAACTTTACATGTATTATCGTCCATGTTCTTTTCCTGTCTATGGTGACATAGAAGCCAGGGATTAAAGATGGTGGAGCCACAATATGGAAAGAATTTAGGTTCCCAGTCACTTATTGAGAGAAATCTGATTTATGAATGAAAACACAAATTAGTATTTATTTAAGTCATTGAAATTTTGGGTGCTTGTGTGTTAAATGAGTTAGTATTGTCTTAAATACAACACAGCAAAGGATTGCAGTGGTTGCCATGTAAAAAGACTACAAATATGTACTATTCAAGGTGAGAATGTAAACAGATCATACAGACCTCAACTAATGCCTGTATTTAGGAATGTTGGAAGGGATAGCATAGAAATACAAAAGAAGAATCAGAAAAGCAGAATTAAAATCCGATGAAATGAATTGTCTGGGAACCTTAGGAGATTCAGTATCAAAAGAAAGAACAACTAATATATAGGATTCTCTCTGTATGCCATTAGCTTATTCATAGAGCAAACCTGAATCAATAGCCATTTGTCAACTGACTTTTAAAGATCATCTGGACTCATTGTGGACAGTTTAGCTCTGCTCCATGAGGTTTCAGCTGGGGCAGCTAGAAAGACTGCAGGGGCTGGACTAATGAGAAGAATCACTCCCTTAATGCTGGTAGTTGATGCTGGATGTTGGTTGAGACCTTAGTTGGGGTCAGCAGTCAGAACACATAAAGAAACTTTTCCATGTGCCTGTTTGGCTTCCCTCACCGAACGCAGGTGGTGTTCTAAGAGCAAGAATCTCTGAAGAAAGAGAAACAAGTAGAAGATCTACAGGCTTTGATGACTTGGCCTCAGAAGTCACATACAATCTCTTCCACTTTTATTGAGTTTGTCCAGGCAAACTTCAAGTCCTCCCAGCTTCAAAGAGAGGAGTTGACAGAAACTCTGTCTCCTGATGAGGAAGTGGCAAGGCTCTGGAAGAGCTTATGGGTTGGGAAACATTGCCACAACCATTTATGAAAAATGTCTGCCAAGTGGTACAGACATTATCATTCTCATTTTATAAATAGGGAAATTGAGGCTTAGGTTACTTAAGTCACACAGCAAATAGGAGACCTGAAGTATCAGTCTCCTAGGAGAATACTGCTTCTTTTGCAGTACCTGATTGCAGTTGCAGCATCTACGACAAATATGCTCTTACTCCATCAGTAGTATGTAACATTAGCTCAGAAGTTGTGTCAAATACAAATAGAAAATACAGTCAGTAGGAAATTAAGAAAATATTTACATAATTTTACTGACAATGATAATCAGTATCATTTTCTAGTCATATTTCATGTATCATATCATAGAAATCATATGGTCTAGACAACTATGAGATTAAATTTAAATTGGACTAAAAATATTATATTATTAATACATTCCCATGAAGATTTAAAGCTTATATTCCCAAATTTGAAATTTCTCCAAATGATAGAGCATTGATATGCACACTCAAGACATTCATAATAAAATATTTAACTTGCCTCCTTAATGTCGCTACTTCTCTAGAAGTTCCTTGATAGATAAATGATTTTACCTTCCACCTGGTCTTCTAGCGCAGACTACTTAAATTGATCTATCTTCTCCTCTGACCATACCCATTCCTACATACACACATTTAACTTGTCAAAATTTCAGCTTATTTCACCTTTGAAAAATTGCTTAAATTTTCCAATACTTCTCTATTTTCCCACAATTCTCTAAAATTTTATTGGGTGCCTGGATTGTTTCAACTGCTTCCTTCTTATCTCCCGACATAGTCAATTTCTCAAACTTCTGGCAACAAGATAGTGATCTTAAAACATAAATATGGCCCTTGTAATTTTCCCACTTGTCAAAAAGAATATGAAAATTCAAGTATGTAGAACTGGAAAATAATGACAATCATACAGCCATCGCAACAAGGCCAATGTCATGATCTTCACCTTGTGACAAGCATTGAAAAATTTGAACTACATTGACCATCACACATGATCTTCACTCCAACTTAAGAAATAGGAACAAATATTCCAATTTTATAGAAACCAATACTCATGGAGAATCACTAACTTGCCCAAGGCTAAACAAACTCAAATATATAATCCAGCATTTCCATGTTCATGTTTTGCCATTTCCACCAAATCACTATATATTTCAACCACGACAGATCTTTGCATATCCTTAAGGATACATGCTTTTCAGATGTTGTATCTCTAGCTGGAATTCCAGACAGTGCATCCAGCGGGAAATGCCTGATGATTTTCAATACTTAAATTGAACATTGCCTCCTTTAAGAGGTTTTCCTAACATAAAAGTTATTAAAATTATTTCTATTAATAGTTAATGATTATTGACTATTTGTTTCCAATTTTGTGGGTGTTTAATTCCAGCAAAAACCCTGTGGCATAAAAATTATTATTAATCTATGTTATCAATGAGAAACTGAGGGGTAGAGGTTCACTTGTCTAAAGTCACAAAACTAGAGTTGGAATTATTGGCAGGCAAACTTGATTCAACATTAATGGATTTAATCATGTAGTACTGGCTTTGATTGCAACATGTTTTTCTTAACTCAAAATAATTTTGTGAAAGTTTATTAATTAATCTAAGTGAAGGTATTCAAAGTGCTTGAGAACACACAAGACATGAATGTTCATCTTCTCCTGTTATGTTATTTTGTTTGTATATATTTTGATAAATTCTCATTAATCTGTAAGCATTATAGCATATATATCTGTATCTATTCTATATCTATTCTATGTCAATAACTGTATATAGCACTTCAGTATAGAACCTGGAACATAGAATTTTTTCTTCATATTTCTTTTCTGAAATACATTAGTCTTTCCCCTCAAAAATGTTATTCAACCATTTGGAAATAAAATCTAAAATAGTATTCTCTCAATTTGTATATATTGTATTCAAGTTCTATATATGTATTATGAATGTTTTCAAGAAGCTTTCATTAATCAGGCACTAATTAATAGACACATTTTAATAATCAACAGTGAAAGAAGTAAATATGATGAATGTATAATAGTTATCAAGATGCTGTATACAGGATTTCTACAGAAGATTAATTTCATTGAGAAGTGAGTGCTGTATCACCGAAATTTTAAAAAAGGCTTTCATAAGAGATCCTGAAAGCTCAGTGGTTACAAAGATTGAAATTCCCAGTGTCAGCAGGCAAATGCCTTTTCTATTTAGGAAAACAATTTTGGAAGGAATTGTGCATTCACACAGCCTTTGATGCACTGAAGCAGGTATGAAAACATCCTTATGTGAGAGATTTATGTTATAAATTCTTGCATAATCTTGAGAGCTGCTCTGAGATTATTCTTTTTTTCCAACTCACCACCAAGGGGAGAAAAGAAGTACTGTTCTAACTCAAACTCCCCAAATAACTAAGTTTAGAAGTATTTTTTACTTTTAAATTATTCAACATATCCTTTATCTCTCTCTCTCTCTCTGTCTTCCATTTTGCACACTGGAAAATACAGCAACCATTTTCTTCAATGTTTCTCTTGTACAGTGTCAGAGTTTTAGATCCTACAGAAAGGAAAGCTGAATCTGACAGCATGAATTCAGCAGAATATTAACGTGTATTGCAGCTTTGTAGTTCTGTTTTAACCGAAAGGTCACTGCCTATTATTCTCCTCTCCAAACAGCACCTACTGCTAAGATCTGTATTTTAAATTTGCTGATTTTATACAGACAAAAATAAAATACTAAATTAGGAAATCAGAGACCTGAGTTTAAGCTTCAGTTCTGCTAGGTAGTAAGTAGCTTTAGAACTTGGACACATTTGCAACTTCCTGAACCACAATTTGCTCATATTGATAACTTTACCTGATATTTTTCAGAGATGTCTTGAATTTCAAATTAAAAAAATATATATATATATATATTTTGCAGCATGTTAAGCACTCTGTGAATGTGACACTGCTAATGATAACTATTACGTATTTGGAGGTTACTTTAAGTACTATTCTATTCTAGGCACTTCAAAATAATTATAACATGTCATCTTCACATATTTCTATTATACCCATTTTACTATAAACAAACGAAGACACAGATGGAATCAACATTTAAAATCAGTCATGCCGAATCAAAGGAACACATTGCTAGCAGCTTTATTATGCAACCTATACAGTATTATTATTGTTGTTTTATATTCTCTTATTTTGTGTTTTTCTCATGTCTTCTTCATTTATATATAATCTATTCTTTAATAAATATCCCACCAAATCCTGCTTTGATCCTTTGTATCTCTCATCCCTGAATAATTTGCTCCTTCTTTTTTCTAATCTGTTATCTTGCTCCAGATTTTATCTCAATATTTTTCCTCTTGATTGTTTTTTTCTTTGTGTACATGATGCTTTTTCATTCTCATTTATGTTTATCTGCAAATAAAAAATTGCAATAAAAGCTACGCTTTCTTGTTTATATGCATGCTTTCTTTTTCACTAAAATTACTTTGTATGGAAATTGCCTTCATATTTCAAGCAAAAATAAATCAGAACCTTTCATTGTTTTAAACTATCCCATTCCCAATTTTTGACAAACGAAGCTTTAGTAGACTGTAAGACATATTCTGAGATTTTGACTGCAAGTAAATTCTTTAAAGAAACACAGAGTACTTATCCTTGGTGAATAAACAATTGCATGTAACCTCAGTTGTAAGTCTCCTTGTATGCAAGATTAAACCACTTCAATTTTATTAGAATATGATGAAAAGATAATTTCTCTTGCTTAGGATTGAGCAGTCATAGAATACTGATGAGGAAATGGAAGAAAGGGAATATAAATCTAAATTCCACTTGTCAACAGAGTTAACAAAATAATCAAATTTATTCAATAGAAGTAGCAAATCATTAAAGGGAATCCTGAGTATATGCTTTGGTCCCAGCCTCATAATCACAGTAAAACAAATTGTAATTTAATTACACTAATAACGAGCTAAAAATATGCATTCTGATTATCTGTTGCTGTGCATGTTAGATTACACAGAGTTACTCCAATATGTTTATTACTTTTACTCCCCCTGGAAAAGGATCTTTTAAAATGGTTTATAGTCCTTCTATACTCCAAATTTCCCCATAATAAAAAAAAGGAAATTAAGACCTAATTAGATTTCCATTTCTTTGCTTTAATCTTGCATAGCTTTAATAAAACTACTTAGATGTCTAGGTGCACAAGTGGTCAAAGGAAATTTTGCAGACCCCTCTTATTTCATTTCCATCCATGAGAGTGGAAACCAGGGGGCAATTTTAAAAGGATGGCCAACACCAATATTTTGTGTTAAATTTTACAAATAATAAGACCTGGTCTGGGCCAGTGGTTTGATAATCACATTAAGTTTCTTGTTAAAAATAGCATAAAAGAAAAAAATTTACAAGAAAATGCTACAATTGGGTCATTAAAATATTCAGCATCCCCAACTCCCAGAAGGACAACAGGAAAAAAAAAAAAACTATTAAAAGCAAATTAAACATTGAGCACACGTGGGATTATTTGCAATATAACTATTGTTAATGAATGGTCACAGATTTTTTTGATACTGTTACAAATCACTGTCTTAAGAAGGATTCAAGTGCAGATTTAACAATCTAATAATCTGTTGGGAAAAAAATTGAGCTCTGTAAAAATAATTAAAATACAAGTAGTTATTTCTGGTAAAATTAAAGGACTATGTAACTTTACTTATAAGGACACAATTATGAAAGCACATTGGATGTCTTTAAAATACCCTTATAATACACATTTCCAAGTCATTGTTTTTAAAAAAGTGAGAGAGGGAGAGAAAGAGAGAGGGAGGATGTGAACCATGGATTATAATATACTATTTATATATCTTGTCACATTTGGGTGGCAGAAAGTGAGATATTGTGGTTGAAATGCAGAGAGTTGGAGGAATATCGTATGAGATGACGTTGGAGATGTATTTAGTTCACAAGACATATCCTAGAAAGGAAGATGAAACCACCTCAGTTTTATTAGATTGTGATGAAAAATATTTGATTATTTTTAAGTATAATATTAACATCTCTTTTTAAAAATTACTTTATGGCTGTGTGAACAATTGGTTATATTAAACAAATATCTGAAGTTTAGAATATAGTCAGAGGGCCAGGTGAAAAATATTCATGATTTAGAATAGGGAGGTAGAATCACAAATGTTGATTTGGAATATTTTTTGAGGCACAGAATCAAGCTTTTCTGTAAAATTGAAAGTTGAGGAAGATCATTCCTGGATTTGGGACTTTCTGATATGGGGATGTTTGAGTATGTGAGAATGGAACATATTTTTTTCAAAGGAGAGGAATCGAGGTTTCTGTTTTCATAATATTAGATGTGTAATGTTCCTTAGACATCAGTAAAAAATTTTAGTTAGCAGTTGAATATTTATATCTCTAACTTTGCCAAAGATCAAAGATTTTGAAGTATCGCTATATAGAGACATATAATAAGTTAAGAAAAAAATGTAGGAAAAGGAGAAGGTAACCGAGTCTTGGGTACTCCAATATTGAAAATTTTGAAAATAAAGATAATTTGAGTATGGAAACAAACAAAAAAAGCAGCCTGTGAAATGTGAGTAATAACAGTATCCAAGAAAATTCAGGTAGGAAAGCATGGTCAATTATACAGTGGTGCAATGAGCGAGTAGGAAAAGGGCAGGAAAAGACAACAGAGAGGCCATGAGGGTGGTAACGGCAATGGAAAGGATGAGTTACTGATTTATAGAACTTAGTTTATAGAATTTAGTTTAACTTCAAAAGCATTATCTTAAGTAAGAGAAGGCAGGGACTAGTCTAGATATTATCTGATAAAATTTATATAAAATTTCTGGGAAAGTAAAAACTGTATAAACAGAAAGTTGTTGCCTGAGGCTATTCAGATTGCATGGATAGACTATGAATACGCAAGAGAGCACTTTTGCTATGGAATTATCTGAACAGGATAGTGCAGAGAGTTGCACAATTATACAACTTTACAAAAACATTACACTGCATATTTACAATGGGTGACTTTTATAATATGCAGCTATAGTCTCAATAAACTTGCCAAGAATATATAAACAAGCAAACAAATCACTGCTGGAGTTGTATAAACCTTTACATTAATATACCACATTTTCTTTAGACTTCACCTGTCAGTGAATTTTTTAAATAATTTGTATGTTCTATTTATTACAAATAAAGCTGTTGTAAGCATCCTGCTCTAGTCTTTGTATGGACGTATGATTTCCATTCTCTGAGTAGATATCTAGGAGCAGAATGTCCAGATCATTCAGTAAATATATATTTAATGTTTTAAGAAACTGACACAGTTTTCCAAAGTAGTTGTACCATTTTACATTGCAGGCAGGTAGTCCTGGATGTGGTCATTTTGGTTATGATTGTTAATTTTATCCATTCTGTTAAGTGTGTGATGGTATCTCATTGGGATTTCAATTCACATCTCTAATTATTAATGAGGTTGAGCATCCACATTTTCATGTCCTTACTTGCCATCTGTATATTTTCTCTCATGTCTATTCAAATCCTCTTCCCTCCTGTTTGTTTATTCCTATTTTTGAGTTTCTAGCATTCTTTGTATATTTGGAATAGAAAATGTTTACAAGATGATTTCTCTTTTTCTGTGACTTGCCTCATTCTCAAAACTACCTTTTGAAGAGAAGTTTGTCATTTTGAGGAATTACATTGTGGTAATAGGAAATAATTTGTTTGACTTGAATCATTTAAATTCGAGGCTTGTCTTAATGCAAGAATGTGGTTTCATGTATACTCGAAATGAACGTATTCAGCTGTTTTTAAGTAGAGTGTTTAGGTCATGTAGTTTGGTAGTGTCCCTGACTTCTATAACCCTACAAATTTTTTGCCTACTCATTCCACCAATTACTCAGAGAAGACTATTAAATTTTCTGGCTATTACTTTGGATTTTTCTTTTTTTCTTCTCAATTCCACCTGCTTTTTTTTAAAGTATATTATTAGGTGTATACATTTTTAGGAATGTTGTGTGATCTTGATGAACTAATAATTCATCATGATAAATTTTTTTCTAAAATATTCTGTTTGATCTGAATATAACTACACCTATTGTCTTTCGATTAAAGGTATACCTTGTTTTATATTTTTACTTTTAACTTAACTTTTTCTTTATATTTGAAGTACATTTCTTACAGACAACATGAAGTTAAGTCTTCTTTTTTATTCATTCTGATATGAATCCATATTTCTGCCTGGTACAAATTTTTCCATGTGAAGCATTTTTTTTTTTTTTTTTATGTTTCTGATCCTGCAGATTTTGCGGTGATAGGTGATACATTCTATAAGCTTTCATTCTTTCTTTCTTTTCTTTTTTAATATTTTATTTTTTTCTTTCTTTTTTCTATTAATTTTGCCTTTATTTTTGAATGATATTTTCACAGTGTATAGAATTCTAAATTAATGGGTTTTTTTTGTTGTTGTTGTTGTTCTTTCTTTCAGTATTTAAAGATTTTGTTCCACTGATGTCTTGCTTTTAATGTTTCTGATAAGAAATCTGTTGTTATCCTTACCTGCGCTCCTCTGTACAGGCCATAGCTCTTTGGCTACTTTTAGCTTTTGTTTCTATTGTAGGGACAAAACCAGGAACGAGGTCGCAGGCCTCCAGGAACGTTCGGTGAAGGTAGAACAGGCTGAGACTAAGGATCCCTAGTTTCAGGAAGCAGGTTTTATTTGCTATGGCCGTAGGACTCAGCGAGTAGCCTCTGAAAGTCTGAGCCCTGAACAAAAAGCAACCTTAGCTTTTACAGACTCTTTGACATCAGGAATGTCTTTCTTTGCCTATGCACATCTTCACCAGTTCCTGAAGGCTAGGGGAGAGGGTTTCTATCCCAGGAATGTGCCTTATCTCGCTTGCCTGCAAGGAGAGGGGGTTTGGGGATTTTCCACAGATAGCACAGCTAAACCATAAAGAGGGGAAGGCCTGCCTGCTACACTATCACTTGTTTTAGCAATGATTTTGTATGCACTTTGATGTAGTTTTCTTTATCTTTCTTTATCTTGTTTTGGATATTCCTTTGTTTTAATTTAATTATTTCCTTAGAGGAGGGTTTCTTGTACTTCTAATTTAAACCTGAACCATTGTTTTTTTTTTTCACAGTTTGCTTAATTTTCATGTATAGCACTTTACACATGTATATTATATATTTGAGCAAATACCTGTTTAATGTATTTATTCACAGTCAAACTTTAAATATGATGATGTCAGAATTTTCTCAATTTTCTTCACAATGCCTAATACAATATCTAATCCATAGAAGGAGTCATAAAGTTTTCCTCAGGTTTTGAACATAAATTTACCAAACCCCTCATAACACACCCTTAATAGAGAAGTTGCAGCTGTAATTAAAAAAAATAGAAAAGCACATGTACAAAAATATTATTGGTTCTGATATTCTATAATGCCAAAGGTTAACATGAAATTATCAAAATACTGTTCATTTAAAATAAACATCTAATTTGATTTGTTTCCTTGTTAACGTATTTTCTTTTTTCAACTAACTTTTTTAAAAAAATGTTTTATTGACAAATCTTCACACATGTACAGTCCATACATGATGTACAATCAGTGGCTCACAATATCATCACAGTTGTGTATCCATCACCACGATCATTTTTAGAACATTTGCATCACTCCAGAGAAAGAAATAAAAAGAAAAATCTCACACATCCCCTACCCCTTATCCCTCCCTCTCATTGACTACTAATATTTCAATCTACCCAACTTACTTTACTCTTTATCCCCATATTATTTAGTTTTATACATGTTTCTTGACTTATCTGTCCATTCACTGGATAAAAGAACGTCAGACACATAGTTTTCACAATCATACAATCATATTGTAAAAGCCATATCATTATAAAATCATCTTCATTGTATAATCAGTGTTATTGGACCACAGTTCAACAGTTTCAGGTAATCCCTCCAGCCACTCTAATACAGAATAAACTAAAAAGGGATATCTATATAATGCATAAGAATAACCCTTAATATAGCTTCTTGACTCTGCTTGAAATCTCTCAGCCACTGAAACTTTATTTTGTCTCATTTCTCTCTTCCTTTACCCATCATATTATTTGAGAGAGAGGCCACATATGAGCAACAAAAGAGGTTCTCTGGGGGGTGACTCTTAGAAGTATTATAAATAAGCTTAGCCTATCCTTTGCAGGAATTTGTTTCAGAAGACTAAGCACCTAGATACCGGACTCAACCTATTTGGTTGCCCCCACTCCTGGTGAGAATATGAGGAATTCTCCAAATGGGGAAGTTGCTATTTCCTCCTTTCTCGCTAGTCCCCCAAGGGGACTTTACAAATGTTTCTTTCTTTACTGCCCGAATTACACTAGCATCACTCTAACCTAGACAAACCAACAAGATCTCATGCCTTAGTCAAGATTCCATGTACTTATGGTGTCAAACTAAACATACCCTACAAGTTGTATTAGTTAGGGTTCTCTAGAGAAACAGAATCAACAAGGAACACTCAAAAATATAAAATTTATAAAAGTGTCTCATGTGACTGTGGGAATGCAGAGTCCAAAATCCGCAGGGCAGGCTGTGAAGCCGACGATTCCGATGGAGGGTCTGGATGAACTCCCCAGGAGAGCTCGCCAGCAGGAGCAGGAAGAGAGCCTGTCTCTTCTGAATCCTCCTTTAAAGGCCTCCAGTGATTAGATTAAGTATCACTCATTGCAGAAGACACTGCCCTTGGCTGATTACAAATGGAATCAGCTGTGGACGGAGCTGACATGATCATGATTTAATACTATGAAATGTCATCATCGCAACAGACAGGCCAGCACTTGCCCAACCAGACAGACAGGTACCACCACTTGGCCAAGTTGACACATGGACCTGACAATGAAACAAGTTAAGTTAGATAATGTACTACCCAAAATATAAATTTTGCAGCAAATAAACACATCTCCTTTTGGTCTCACACAAAACTTGAAGTTTTAAAATATTTTTTCCACTAGATTTTGATTCACTTAAAAGGTTGTAAACCACTATACACAAAACCCACCACATCTTTAAAATTTTTTCATGGCCAAATTAAACCTTTGAAATAAATATTTTTTATTGGGGATGAAATTTCTAATTTCAAGCTTATGGTAAGAAAGTTTACTTTAAATTTAGTTAAAGATTTAAACCAAATAAATTTTGGATCAAATTAATGTGTTAAGTCAATGGTTTGATTGAAACTGTCCAAAAATCAAGTACACCATTAAATGAATTATCTGTATTTAGTCTTATCTGACATTCCAAATTTCATACTTGAATTTATATTCTAAAATAACTAAAAATCCACTATAGAGGCATAGCTGATTGTTCCATTTCTACTTATTATCTGGAAAACAACCTTAATGTGGAACAAATTCTCTAAAATTTCTGCTGAAATACTAACTTTCTAAGGTCCTCCCTGCCTGCCAGTGGTGCATAAAATAAATTTAGTTGTGCTTCTGGGTATTTTTTGATGTTTTTTTTTTTTTTCCTTTTCCTTTTTTGTTAACCTACATTCTCTTTGATTTTTGATACAAGTTAACATGCTATGGTTTCTTTTTGAGTTGTCAATATTACATATGGACTGGAGTCATCCAATTTCCTTCTAAAATTTTAAACTGTATACTTATTTTTTCGATAAACTAAAATAAAAGAAAAAAATAAACCTGAGCCAGGAATGAGTAAGGCATTTCTCATGGTCTTAAATTAGGAATCTCATGTATTTAGGTCTAATTACAAATTCTAAAGCCTTCCATATTTGATCACTAAGGTAGTTATTGTTTCTAAACCCCTTATCTCTCCCTTTTTACACTGGGGGTCCTTTTTTATTATATGTTTGGATATATTGCTGAATGTTGGACTTATTTTCTTAATTCTGACTAATCATTTTATTATTATATTCAAGGCAATTTAGATAGGTTGTCACATGTTACATTTGATATGTGGTTTGTAAAGAGAAAAGGACTCTCCGTGAAAGTTCTCTTTCTTGATGGTTTAAAACAAGGTATCTGACATGGGAAGGAATATTTGGAACAAGGAAGGATGGTACTATACAATTTAGCTCTAAACTGGATAAATAAGCTGTATCTTATAAGATAGGTTGTCTAGTATTAAGAACTCTCTTTACTTCACTCGGTTTTTAATCCTGACAACTTATATTTTCTATCTATATATATATATATTATACATTAAGACCATGCTATTTGGCATATAACACTTTATAATTATATCTTCCTCATATATTGAAATTTTCATAATAAAATTGCCCTCTTTATCTCCAGCAGTTTTTTTGTCTTCATGCAGTCATTAATACCGTTCAACAAATATCTCTGCCTCTCACCTTCTAGAAAAATTACAGGATTGCCCTTTGTCGCCCTTTATGAAATTAAGTGTAACTATGTTATTTTTTGACCAATAAATTTAAGCAGAAATGACATGTCACTTCAGGTCAGAAGTTCTCTAAGACAGTGCATGAATTGTCATGCTCTTTTCCAACTACTGCAGTGACAATGGAAGCAAGTGTCGACTTGAATCTTCCCTCAAACTAGGGTTCTTATTGACTTCAGTGAGCTGAGCTCTACATGGACATATAGTAGAAGGAGATTTCTTTTTTTTTTTCTGTTCTTTTATGTTATCAAGTTTTTGGAACTGATGATAATTTAAGTTATCTTTATGAATATAGTCTATTTTCAATAGGTTAAATAGCTACTGAGGTGGGTTTTTTTTTTAATTTTTAAACTTCAAGTATGCTGTTTTAGATGCAGCTTCAGTAAATACCATAAAGATGGGGTTCTTAAAAATCCAGTTGTTATAAGTATTGTATTAAGTGGTCATTAACATTGAAATCATGGATATGTTTAGATATATATCATCTTACATTAAGTTTTCTATTTGTCCTGCTTATTCTTTGCTTCCTTTTCTCTAATTTATTTTCTTCTGTAGGTTGACTATATGTATATTTCAATCTATTTTCTCTATAGAATTCTGGAAGTTATGTATTCTCTCTACATTATTTTTTCATTCCCCTAAAGAATGAAAAATGTATATATCACCACATTATCAGAGGGCAATGTTATTTAGGATTTTATCATATTTCCAGATAACACAGAACATTCAACACATATACTCTATTATCTCCTCAATCTATTTATATGCTATTATTTGTTACATACACACATACACATAGCTGTAAGTTATTTTATTGAGTCATAATTCATTTCAGTTCCATCAATCTTTACTTTATTAACAGTTTCTTTTTCCCTGTTATTTGGTTTCCTATCTGGAATAACTGTTCTTCTGTTTTAAGAATTCCCTTTAGACAGTGTCTGCTGTAGTGAATTTTCTGGAGTCTCGATGCTTGTGTGTGTGTGAGACAGAGTGAAAATAACATGATTTTGAGTTCAGTTGGAAGGATATTTTTCTGCTGTTGGCAATGGTAGTTGAACTCATATTTCTAGAACATTTTTGCTTCCAGCATTTTGTTAAGAAGTCATTTGCAACTCTAAACTGTATCTTTGAAGATAATATGTTTTTAAAATTCTGTCTGTTTTAAGAATTTCCTTTCAGTTTTGATTGCTGCGGTTTCATTATGATGTGTCTTTGTTGATTTGTTTTATTTACTCCACTTGAAATTATGTTGATGTTTCCAATTTGGGCATTGATTTCTTCAATCTGTGGATTTGTGTTTGTCTTGATCATTATCTTGTCAAATATTTCCTTTGCTCCATTTCCAACTTCCTCTTCCTTTGGGGCTCCAATTACACTATTTTTGACCTTCTCTTTTTGCCCACTATGTCTATCATCATCTTTTCTATTTCTTACATAAATTTGCATTTTTGTATCACATTTTACATAGCTGTTTGGTAATATTGTACACTTCTCAAATTCTATTTTAATATATCTAGTATGCAGTTAAATTCATCTATGGGGTTGATATTTATTAATTTTTTTAATATAGAATTTTGTTTTAGATCTGCAATGTACATTTGTAATTTGCAATTACATGACAATTTTTCTTTTGCTTAGCTTTAATTTCTTCTAGCTAATAGTCATAATTGTTTTATTTTCTATGTCTAGTAATCTGAATATAGCAAAACATATTAATCTTTTACTACTTGAATTTTTACCAACTTTCATTCATGGTCATTTATGTTTTGGTTTAGTAGGGCAATTGTTCTGAATTTCCTATTTCAGCATTAGCAAAAGAAACATTGAAAATGTCTTAAGTGTTTTTTACTATTTATTGACTCCCTTTAGTTGAGCTTATACAATGAGTTGCCGAATAGGGCATCATGGGGACAGAAGCTCAGGACACAATAAATTAAAGTGACTGATTTATTGCAAACATAGTATAAAAGGTCCAAAAAAGTAGGAAAAGAAATCTCGCAGGGTCAGTCTCCCAGGGTGGCCAAAACTGCTCATGTCAAGATGAATTGACAGTGGACCCCCACACACCACTTCTCATTGGAGGAAAGAAACCAGTGCCAGTGTGGCATTTATCTACCCTGGCAGCAGCAGTCCCTGTCACTGAGAAATCCTGCTTTGATTAGCATCTGGGATTACGTATTCATGGTTTTCTGGCTTCAGGTCTGATCAGGTCTTTTCTTTAAACCTAAAATTTCTCCAAGATTGTGTAATGGAAGCAGACTGAAACTCATTACTCAGTAGAAGAGAGGTGAAGGGTAAGTGAGGACTGGGAGATAGCTATTGAGCATATGTTTTTGATTTCTCCATCAAAGTCTATCTCAGCTGTATTACATATTTTGAAGAAAGGAGAAGAAAAGGAATAGTCACTTTTCACATTCAGATGGTTTTGATGTAAAGGCAATGGAAATCAATGAGAAGGCCCCAGGGGAAAATCAAGAGATAAAGGTCAGGACTTCAAGATCCTGCTTTATGTCTTGCATGTCTCAACCTATAATCTTAAAAGTTTAGGTAAATATTTGTAGAGTTGTTTATCCTGATAAAAGTATTTGAGAATTTTTTATAAACCAAACCAATGATGACTTAAAATTTATGATCACAAGATTATATCTTTAAAATACTTTTACCAATGGAAATGATTTTGAATTTTGAGAACATTTCAGACTGTAAGTATATAGAAGACAATGTATGTTAAATATTGCATGGCTAGGGAGAAAGTTCTATATTCCTCTTGACCTTTTTTTTTAGAATGGTCTGCTTACATACATTTAAGTGGATATCATTATACTTCCCACAACAGTTTGATTCAATTTAGGAGACATTATTGTGGCAAAATCAAATAAAATTATTTAGTTAATTTTATCAATGTGGCATAATTCCATAATTATAGTTGGAAAAGTTTAAGAAAGCAGAGGAGAGCTATAAAAGATAGAATTCAGTAGTTTTGAAAAATTTAAGGAACTCCCAGTATCTTATTATACACTTTTCCAAGGTTAAAGCAGATATCTGGGGTTTTGGAATAAATGTAATCCATCAGTTCTTTAGCATATTTAATTCTCAATCATCCCCACACCCCAAGCTTTACTTCAGCATTGACAAATCTTTTTTTCTTTAGCATTCTGAATTGAGAATTAAAATTCAAACAATCTATATTTTAAAACTGAATCATAAATCCTGAGGAGTGAAAATGTCAATGGAAAAGAGAATCTGGACTTTTTCAATACTACATAAGAATAAAGAGTAAGGAAAAGATTGCAATTAGGAGCATGTATTTGATATATATGGAGATTTGAGAAAGGCTGCTATTCTGCGAATGGTGCCGTTAAAATTGTGCAATGCCCAACCTGCATAACAATATATGGTAACTCTGGTCTTGGAAAACTTGCCTTGAAATCTCATCAGAAATTAACCATTCAAATAAAAGTTGAGTCCTTCGTAATAGTCACCTTGATAGGCCCAGCACTTAATATAATTTGAGCAAAGCAATCTTGTGAAACACATTTCTAAGTAGAAATTGTGTTCAGAATCAGTTTATAATTCATGTTGGAAAATAAATAGCTCTCTATATGTTTTTGGTAAAATATAGCTGTTTCAGGGAGAAAATATCTTGTTAAGGTAAAATTCAGTAACTGGTATATGTTTTCTGAGCTCTGACTCTTAACACCACTTGGTCAAGATAGGTTTTATGACAATACAAAAGTCTTAATGTAACAAAGAAAAATATCTACTTAAGAATGAGTGAATGCTCATAGTTTATTCACAACTATAGGCAAATTATTTTACATATGAATTAACAAATATTACAAAACAATGCACGGATATATATAGAGATATGCTGAAAAATGAAATAATTTTCAACCTTTTCTAAGTAAATAACTGTTTTATGTTACAAGCTGATTATGACATTTTTTATATCAAGCCATTGATTATGAGAAAAATTATTTCCTCACATCTAGGCTTATAATAACATTCCTAAATGATTCTGAGTCCTTTGGTTAGAAAATAATCAAAAGTTCAATTTCAAAATATATTTAATGTCCTGTCCAAGAGAATGTCACCGTCTTAAACACTCAGGGTCAATGAAGAACCAAAACTAAAATCTAGAGGCCTTTAATATGACATGTTACACATATTTTTAAAAAGCTACACATATGTCTAGCTGTGTGGCGGTCCACAATATCAATCATCCAGGTATCTTCAATCTTTGTGCTCTGCCATCCATAGCACCTGAAATCTCCTTTGTGGTCCAGATGGTTTCATGAATTTCAGTCATAGGTAGAGAATAGGCTTGACATCTCATTTAAAAAATTCTTTTCAGAAGTTGCATAGGATATTTCTATACCTTGTCAATTGGTGGTCACATGGCCACCTCTTGTTCTAAGAAAATATTCAAAATTCACTGTTATTATTAGCTGTAATAATAATTAAATTAATTATATAGTGCTTAATATTTATCAGGAATTAGTAAGTGAGTTTTGAGACCAATTTTCAAATATAATCCATCTGGCTTCAAAATCTGTAACACTGTCAAACCCCTCTGCAACCGTTATTCTATGTAGTCAAATATTCAGCTAAAAATCAGGCGAGTCTCTTTCTAATATTGAAGGAGAGGATGGACATTGGAGAACAACTAGAAGCAGTTTTAGCATCCTTGTTTTTAAAAGAGGTTACAGCCTATCAGTTTGGAGATGGACAGACATTCATCAGAGGAAATACAATTAAATGAATTGTCACATCTGTGATAAATACTCTTAAGGGAAGGGATGTGAACTTATGTGTAACAGAGAGAATTTAAATATCTTCTTGTGGAGGATATTTCTGCACAATGTGGAAAATGAGAGCTGAAGGAAGAGTAAGACTTCATTACATGGAGGATGGGTACATAGGAAGAGGAAAGGGCATGCCCAAAGAGGAAACAGTGTGATCATAATTAAAATACTTAGTTAGCCCTTTCACTATTGCCAATCTGCTCTCAGTTTTGCATAGAGCTTTCCAATCGCAGGATTTATCCAAAATGACTCACACAATTCAAATCCGTATTAAGAAACTGAAAAAAGGCCACCTCCATTGGTTTACAAAAGAATATGCTAAAGACATGGAAGAAATCACAAAAGTGATTTTGATATGTAAATAACATTAAAATGGATATAAATAAAATGGGTACTTTGGACATATGTGTAGCTTTTTAAAAATATGTGTAACATGGCATATTATGTACTTCAAGACATCATACATTTTTATATAGTTCTGTCAGTGACGGCTAATGGCTCATTAAAATTTGTGGTTCTCTTTCCACTGTATGGAATTTTCCCTAGGAAGCAGTCACTCAGCCAGGAATTATAATTCCTAGTACTTTTCATTGTACCTTCACCACTCTTGCATCCACGATACAGTTCACACCATGAAAATGCCAGTAGAAGTAATATGATGTTCCACTACTGGGTGAAGTTTTCAAGTGGGGTTTATTTCCTCTAGTGCATTCTTTCGTTTTCATTAACGGATGCAGGAGGATCTGAGGTTCTAGGAAAAAGTGGGGCCACAACAAGGAATCTAGTTTCTCAATCAACATATGGAAGAATATTACCAGCCAACCAGGTATATCTATCTTGGACAGAACTATATGAGTGAGAAATAAATTTTTGCTTCATTCAAACCACTGAATTCAGCATTCATTCATTTCAGTGCACTAGCAATGCTTTGCACAACCCCAGTATCAGTACCCCACTTAAAGCTCAGAATAAAACTTAATATGTTTCTGTATTACTAATGAAGAAGTTCAAATCAGTATTTTGCCTTCTAGTTTGACTATTTCCAATCCATTAAAAGTAAAACTACTGAAAGTTAAAACAGCCAGCACTTCATTTTCGCTTGTGTAGCACCATAATTCATACTCTCCAGGAAGCTATTCAACATAATGTTTTGTCTTTCCCACTTGACAAAAAGGTTTGTTTGACTTGATTTCTATTCTGACAGAATATTGTCATAGAGGAAAAATGAAACATTTTCGGAGTTGATTATCTAATTTCCTGTTAGTGATTGAATGAAACAAAGAAGTAAGTTTGAAGAAGTTAGAGTTTTGGTCTGAGAAACAGGAAATTATGATATTTTTCTTTGCAAAAATCCATAGTAGCTATAAATACTTGGCAACCTTATTAACTTAGCAGAGTCTTATTTTTGGCTTCATTTATAAAGTGAAGTTTTAATTATACATTAGTTATTTTAACATTTTCTGCTCTTGTTTTTACATGTGCAGCACATATATATATTAGAATATCTCATTAAATGTATTTTTCGTAATAACCTAGTGCTCATTATCAAGATCTCCACGATATCTACGTATAAGTGTGAACATTAGGGGCTGGATGGGGTGGTGATAGGTGAAAGACAAAGTAATACATTTAATAAATCTGCTCCCTTTCCCTTCTCTGGAAATGCTTAAGGTTCCTCCACTAAATCAAGATTATTGATAATGAGAATATGTTAAAATGTATGGTAGTTATAAAGTCAATACAGAATGGACTAAGAATTTATGAATGTAAACAGAAATAATTCAGAATTCTTCCCCTTCACCTTCTTGTAACTAAGGATTTGACAATTGTCTTATAGCAAAATAGTTTGGATGCTCATATAAATCTCTGCAAACTTTTCATCGTCTACTTTCCATTTGTTTCTCCTGATACGTCCTACAGTGTGATGGTTTGAAGTTGTATGTACCCTGGAAACCATGTTCTTAAAGCTAATCCATTTCTGTGGGTGCAGACCTATTATGGGTGGGACCTTTGATTAGGTTATTTCAGTTGAGGTATTCTCCAACTGAATCCTCTTGCTGGAATCCTTTCTAAGAGGATGAAGACAGAGAAGACTCCACAGAAACAGAGAGAAAGCCACTGAAGCTAAAAGCTGGAAGTAACATAACCCCAAAGAGAAGAGAGAGACCAGCAGATGCCATGTGCCTTGCCATCTGATAAGGAAGTCCAGATATCAACTGACAATGCCTTGTGTGCTGGTTTGAAAGGATGTATGTCCCCTAGAAAAGCCATGTTTTAGTCTAAATCCCATTTCATAAAGGCAGAATAATCCTTATTCAATATTGTATGTTTGAAACTGTACTCAGATCATCTCCCTGGAGATGTGATTTAATCATGAGTGGTTGTTAAACTAGATTAGGTGACGACATATCTCCACCCATTTGGGTGGGTCTTGATAAGTTTCTGGAGTCCTATAAAAGAGGAAACATTTTGGAGAATGAATGAAATTCAGAGAGAGCAGAGAATGCTGCAGCACCATGAAGCAGACAGCCCACTAGTCTGCAACCTTTGGAGATGAAGAAGGAAAATGCCTCCTGGGGAGCTTCATGAAACTGGAAGCCAGGAGAGAAAGCTAACAGATGATGCTGTGTTCACCATGCACCCTTCCAGCTGAGAAAAGCCTTGACTGTGTTCACCATGTGCCTTCTTACTTGAGAGAGAAACCCTGAATTTCATCAGCCGTCTTGAACCAAGGTATCTTTTCCTGGATGGATACCTTTGATTGGACATTTCAATAGATTTGTTTTAATTGGGACATTTCCTTGACCTTAGAATTTTAAACTAGCACCTTATTAAATTCCCCTTTCTAAAAGTCATTCCATTTCTGGTATATTGATCCCAGCAGCTAGCAAACTACAATACCTTGATTTGGACATTTTCATATATCAGAACTATAAGTTTGTAAGCTTATAAATCCCCATTGTTAAAAGCCAGTCTATTTCTAGTATATTGCATTTCAGCAGCTTTAATTAACCAAAAAAGTAAAAAAATGCAAGTTCAGCAACTTGAATCTTCAGCGGTACTATGCGTCTTGTTCTGGTTTGCTAGCTCCTGGAATGTGACATACCAGAAATGGAATGGCTTTTTAAAAGGAGAATTTATTAAGTTGCAAGTCTATAGTTCTAAAACTATGAATATGTCCCAATTAAAGCAAGTCTATAAAAATGATCAAATTAAGGCACTAAAAAGAGTTTACTTCCATTCAAGAAAGGCCAATGAAGTTCAGGGTTTGTCTCAACTGGAAAAGCATATCACAAAAATGACAATACCTGATAGCTTTCTCTCCAAGCTTCTTGCTTTGGGAGGCTTTCTTAAGGAGCATTTTCATCTCCAAAGGTCTCTGGCTATGTGGGCTCTCATATGGCTCTCTCGTGACTCTCCTCCTTTGGTGCTCTCCAAAATGCTCTCTCCAAATGCTTATGGCTCTCGCCAATCATTTGATTCCATTTGAATGATTCCAGTATACTAATCTAGACCCACACAGAATGGGTGGGGTCATATCTCACTCTAATCAAAGTTCATATCTACAATTGGTGAGTCACATCTCCATGGAGATAATTGAATCAAATTTCCAACCTATAGTACTGAACAGGGATTAAAAGAAATGGCTGTCTCCACAAAATGGATTAGGATTAAAATACGGTTTTTCTAGGGTACATAATCCTTTCAAACAAGCAGACTCACTTCTCTTGGTTCCAGAAATTCTAGCAAGATGGGGAACTTATAACAACCATTTGCCAAGGGTGTCATCAAGAACAGAGGGATCAGGAATATAGAATATCAAAACTATCTTCTACTTTATATCATGAAAAAAATTAATTGATAAATTCCAAAACTGGGTTCAGAAAATGCTTCACTGAAAAGTTCTTGGAATGTAATAATGGTGACAAATGGTTTCCTATATATGAGAAAATTTCAAAAGTTACTATAAGGCAACTCCATTTTTTAATTTATCTAGGAGAAAAGATTCTCATACTTTCCTTTACATAAAATTTTACAATTATAATTTTATGAACAGATAACAATCAAGTAATTATTTCAGAAAAGGTTCTCTCACTAAAATCAATTTTGTAAAAGTTTTTTTTTTTTTTTTGGTTATAGTTTTTATTTGCAAGTTCCAGAAAACCCATCCCAAACTGGCTTAAGTAAAAAATATATTGGCATACAACTGATGAATACAAGTTTGTTCCACATTTCAAACAAGGGCACCAGGTTCTATCTTTGGGTTTTTAGCTCTATCCTAGGGGTTCACATGGTGATCTTCAAGTTTTTACAAAGGCCTTCTAAAGAGTAAACAAATAATAGAGCTCCTGCTGTACAGATGTTAACAATCTAAATTCATACTTGGTTAAGTTTAGTAAATCAATATAACAAAAAATTAAACATGTTGAACTGTATGTTGAAATAATCTTAAACCATTTCAGTAGAATACCATCTATTCTCTCTTCAAATCATGAAATTAATTCAAACAACGACAAACGCCCCTTTATTTTAAAAACCTAATGTGCTAGAAATACCGTAATTATAATTGCCTACACAGAACTCAAAGTAGTAGACATATTTTTCTTAACTATCACCCAAATCCTCTAGTAGAAGATATTTGTGGACAGGAAGATTTATCAGACCCTTATAAATTTGAAAGCCAGTCATGATAAAGAAGATAAATCCCAATACTTTATTATGCTTTTATAGCATCAAGGAAATATAATTGCTTTACAATTTTTTGTAAGGATAAGTAATTGTTTAGCATAATTGTTTTAAGATAAAGTGCAAAGAGAGGAAATCAAGTCTTGGAAATGAATGACAGAATTATCTTTCTTCCTTAGGCTGATTAACATTGAGCCCTATCTTATTTCAATCAGTTTTACTGATCATCATTCCATATGAGATTTACATCCCTTATTCAGTTTGACTCTCATTCTAGAGTATTTCCCCAACCCCAAATAGGACTCAATTCCTTATGTATTTCACAAAGGCCTACACATTCTCATTTCTTACCAGGGGATGTGAGACAGTTCTTAAAGATTGTGGCTCAGGAATTCTGTCCTTCAGCACACAAAAAATCTGGCATAAAGCAAAGCCTCGATGCTTTACACTATTTGAAGAAAAGGGTGTCAAGTTTGAGGTCTTGATGTTATTGGTAGTTCTCATCACTCACTAAAATTACCTCATTCCTCTGAATTGTTCTCTTTCTCTTCCAGTCCACCACCCCTTTTTTCTCTTTTCCTTTTGCTTTTAGCATGAAGTTAAAAAGAAAAAGAAAAAAGCATGTAGCCCCCTACTTCGACTATTCTGACATTTCCTACCTTTTATAAGCTGTATGCTTTGTATAAGATCTATTCTTCTCTGACAAACTGTATTGCCCATGAAAGGAGGAATTCTGCAGGGCAGTTTAATTTCTAGCTTGTGGTAGAGACTCAGTAGTGGCATTTGGTGAATGATTGGAGTAGGCAGTTACCAACAAGCTAGAAATAAAAATGATGCTTGCTTAAGAGTTCTCTTTCATCATATCATACAGATATGAAATTTAATCAATGATTTAGATCATTTGGATTGAAATGTGTTATAAGCTTTAAAATGCTCTTTTTAACATGAACATATACTTGTTAGTTTTTAAGATGTCATGTAAAAGTTTTGACACTGACTGTAGCATCTCTGAGCAGGACTTGAGAACAAATATTGTAGTATCCAAGGTAATTGCTTAGTATTCAAAGGCAAAAGGAAAGCAGGTGGGAGTGAATAGCAACAGGGAGAAAAAAATCTCTGACAGAAAAACAGGGCAAGGAAAATCAAACATAATTTATCTACTTCTCAACTCTTCCCTGGATTGCCTTAGGGCTTCCAGAAACTCTTGGTACCACTTGATTTCCCAATGATGCTCTCAGAACCAAACAGGTAATTCATCTATTTATCATTCACTCACTAGACTATCTGTAAATCTTCCAATTTTTGAGTTTTCTTTATTCCTACTCTAAAAGATAACTTCTAATAGTATGTTTTTGGGGCATATTGAATAACCTATAAAACTCACTTTAAACATTTATAAAATGGATTTAGTAATATTATGTATCTCAAATAGTTATAATGAAGATTAAATGAGATAATAATTTCATAGTACCTGAAAATGTCTATACTAGGAGCCTAATAAACATGAATTATTATTATTATTGTTTTTATAATCACTCTATTCAGCAGTATTTTGATAGTGAATAAAGTTAAACATTAGGTCCATAGATGTAAGGGGAAAGTCTGTTTTTATGTGGTCTAAATATTGGGTTAAAAGTATGAAACATTTTTCAAGTAGGATGGCAATAGCATTTTGAAGAAGAACAATTTTAAAGGTCAAAAGGGATGTTATGAAGGGAGGTGGAAGGAATGGAGACATTTAAGGCATCATTTTCCTAACTATATAACAAGCGTTGCTTTGCTTACCACATGTAGTAAGACCTTGAACCTGGAATGTTCCACTTGTATCTTTAACAAATGTTTAATGCAAGCAGTTAGTTCAAAGCAAAATGAAATAACCATAACTTTCTCTAAGCCATCAGAATTCAATATTCTTATCTGAGACTTATGAAGTTTATGTTGGCTGTCACATTCCAGTTTCTTTCCTAAGTGGGCTTATATGAACAATAGAGACTGAAAATCATAATATTTTCTAAAGTAGATGGAGTGAATGAAAAAAACATATTTGGAACGAAAAGTCTTATGATGAACAATTATGATGAAATATATTATTAATTTCAAAATAGTTTCTTAAGGGGAAACAAAGTCTTAGAGAGATGAAAAGTAAGTGACTATTAGGGCAAAGAATCCTTAATGCCATATTACATAATGAAAATTATTGACTAGATAATATACAATATTAACATACCAATTAAGGACGTACAGAAAAAATAAAATATTCGTTAATATATGCAAGACAACGATCATAAAATTATCCCATCTCAAACTTTAAGTAGTTATATGCAAGAATAGTTGCTAATCTAGAAGGCTGCTGTTGGGATTTATCATCTGTCAATCAGAGTATTGATGTAACTTTCTTAAGAAAGCTTAATATAAGCAAGTAGAAAATGGTTATTGAATGTTCTGACAAAAAAAAAGTGATGGTTTGCATTGTATTAAGACTCTCCGGTTCAGTATAAAGTGATTGTACTCAGGGAGTAAAAGAAGATAGACATGAGGAAAATCAGTATTGTCTGTACTAAAGTAGATGTAATAGGCCCTGTATCCATGTTGCCTTTTTTAAAGTGAAAAAGCGTCTTCTTTCCTCTATCTTGTAAAACCATAACCTTCACATTTTTAAAAGACCTATGTCATGGTTTAGTCCTTTCATTACTTGACTTTTTAAAGTGTATGTACTCACCTTTAAAATCATTATTAATTTCTAACCAAGTGGTTATGATGGAAATAAAATGAGTTTAAACCATTTTTAAAACCCCACAACATAAATATTAGCTTCCATTCTTCCTTCCAGAATTTATTTACAAATCTTCCCCCCTAAGATGTCCTTTAGGATCACACATGACATGATTTTGTTCTCATAGTGTTTCCTGTGCAGAGGACTTGATAGGTCTTATTTTGTTGAGGGTCCTGATTTTGTGTCTTTTATTTATCTGCTCTGACATGCAGTGCTCATTCGCTTGCTGTTACCTTGAATTTTTGAAGGAATTCTGTTTTTTTTTTTGCTGAAACTATTCATTCAAGAGATTACTGAAAATTTCACTGGGTGCACTCTGAAAAAATGACCCAGCATTTGGAAATAAGTAAAGAGGTGGACAGTAAAACCTTTCAAGTTCACGTGGAGCCAACCCAATCCAAGTATTATCAAAAAAAGATATAATTTGTTTGATTTTCTCTTTACCATTGATTAACGGTACTAGACTTGGTAAAATTATGCTTTAATTGGTATATATATATATATGTATGCATATATAGTGATGCTAGTTCTTTTTGTCCAGTAAAAAATGTAACACCAAAGGTTGCATTTTATTTTCCTGTAGGACAATAATGAGTTTTGTATCTCATCTGAACATTTTATTTCAACATTTATTTATCCTAATATTCACTTTATTATAACTCACCTACAAACACCTAGATACTCAAATACTCTTTGAACAAATGCTAACATTTTATTGCTTCCCTCATTAAAGGAGTTGAATAAAATATTTGATGGTTGTTCTGTTGATTTGTATGAAAGTCATTGTTTCAGTTTGCTAAAGCTGCCAGAATACAACACACCAGAAATGGATCGGCTTTTAATAAGGAAATTTATTTAGTTGAAAACTTATAGTTCTTCAGAGGATGAAAAAGTTAGAATGGCCATAGCCCAAACACCCCTAAAGAGAGGGATAGAAAGATCAAAGGTGATGGTGGAGTTCTACAGAAAAGATAGGATTTAACAAATGAATATGATTGCTGAGTTATTAAATTGATATCTCTTTTAGTCCCCAGTATCTTAGAACAGCTAGAAATAAAAACCTGAAATTGTGGAATTATAACCCTTGTCAAACTGTGAAATATGTTCTATAACTAATTGCTGTGCTTTGAAATTTAATGTTTTTGTATATATGTTATTTTTCACAAAGAAAAGAAAGAAAAAATGTTGATTGTAAAGATTAAAAAACAAATTAAGCCCTCTACCTTCCTATATTCTGAAGCAGCTAGAAGGAAAAACCTTAGAGAATCATATGGTAGCCCATGACAAATTCTGGGATCTGTCCCGTAACTACCTGCTGAAGAGTGCTTTGAAAACTATTGCTTTTTTATTTCTTTGTTTTGTAAATATGTAATACTGTGCAATAATAATAATTTAAAAAAACATAGTTCTTCAGAAGAAAGGCAGCTAGCTTTCAACTGAGGTTCTATTACATGGGAAGCCACTGGGAGGTGCCTGCTGGCCTTCTCTACTAGCCTCTGGGTTCTAATGACCTTCCCTGAGGTGATTCCTTTTTGCATCTCCAAATGTCTGAGCTGAGTGGTGAGTGCTGAGGTGAGGCATGCTAACCTGGTAAACTCCTTCTGACCTCTCTCTTTTAAGCTTCCAGTTAACTAAATTAAACCTCACTTGTTGTAGAAGGCACTCCTCTTAGATGACTGCAAATGTAATCAGCAATAGATGGATTTCCATACTGATGATCGATGTTCACAGCAACAGAACAATGGGGAATCATCATCTGGCCATGCTGACACTTGAACCTAATTACCACACTTATCAATGCTTACTTTTTTGAAAATTGTTCTTTACTAGTTCTAGTTTGCTAGCTGCCAGAATGCAATATACCAGAAACAGAATGGTTTTCAAAAAGGGGAATTTAATGAGTTGCTAGTTTACAGTTCTTAGGCTGAGAAAATGTTCCAATTAAAACAAGTCTATAGAAATGTCCAATCAAAGGTATCCAGAGAAAGATACCTTGGTTCAAGAAGGCCAATGAAGTTCAAGGTCTCTCTCTCAAGGGAAGGTACATGGTGAACCCAGTCACCGTTTCTCCCTCAGCTGGAAGGGCACATGGAGAGCACAACATCATCTGCTAGCTTTCTCTCCTGCTTCCTGTTTCATGAAGCTCCTGGGAGGCATTTTCCTTCCTTATTTCCAAAGCACTGGCTTATGGACTCTCTGCTTTGTGGTGCTGCAGCATTCTCTGCTCTCTCTGAATCACTTCATTCTCCAAAATATTTCCTCTTTTATAGGACAGTAGAAACTTCTCAAGACCCATCCACATGGGTGGAGACATGTTGTCACCTAATCCAGCTTAACAACTGTTCCTGATTAAATCACGTCTCCATGGAGATGATCTGATTACAGTTTCAAGCATACTGTATTGAATATGGATTATTCTACATTTATGAAATGGGATTTTGATTAAAATATGGCTTTTCTAGGGGACATACATCCTTTCAAACCAGCACACTAGTGATTTGGAACCATTAGTAAGCTAAGTCTAGCTGTGCATATTTTTTAATGTTCTTTGGCCCCAATAGGAAATGTTCTGAATACCAAGGCAGACAATTCTATCTCTTTGCTCAACAGGGTACAGATAATGAAACTGAATACAGAAGCTACAGTTTTGGTGAAATAATTGGGAAGTATTTTTAACAGCTATTTGTAAGACTGACACTGTTTCAGTAGGAACATTAAGACAGAACATAATAAACTATGAAATAGGAAATTGATAAAATATTTATATGTACATGAAAGTATCTTATTTATCTGGCATCAGAGAATAGAGCATTATTTTTGCCGGAAGGAATTCTCTATGCTACTTCAAGAGAAAAGCATACACAGATACTTACAGACCTTATTTTAGTTTTACTTTTCTCAAATAATAAAAATCAAAGGTATTGAAAGATCACCATAACTGCAATACTTACTTCCTTACTTGTTTTATTAGTTTTTTAGGGCTACCATCACCAAGTACTACAAACTGGATTGATTGAAACAACAGAAATTTATTGTGTTACAGTCTGGACCTGGAAATCTGAAATCTAGGTATCAGAAGGGCCACGTTCCTTCTGAAGTTTGTCAGGGAGAGTCCATTCCATGCTTTTCTCCTTGCTTCTGACAATGGACAGCAATCTTTGGCAGTCCAATCTCTGCCTATATTTTCACATGGTCATATTTTGTCTGTCTGTCTCTCTGAGTCTCCTCCCATCTTCTTGTAAGGAAACCTGTCATCTTTGATTAAGGGTCTACCCTTCTCTATATGACTCCATTTCAAATTGTTTAATTCTATCTGTAACAGCCCTATTTCCAAATAAATCCATGATCTGAGATTAGGATTTCAATATATCTTTTTGTGGGGAACAGAATTCAACCTACAATATTAGTTTATTTTCTACAATTTATGATAATAGCAAGCTGGATTACACATGACTGTCTATTCCCAGTCCTGCAACTTTTTCAGGATGTGACTATGAGAAAGTCATGATATCAAGTTGTCCATTGAGAGCAGAATACTGAGTAGAAGAGCAACTGCAACATTATTTTGATTTTGATAATCTCCCCAATTTAGGGTTTTTGTTGAGATTAAAGAGAGATAACACTTTTTTTTTGTTGTCGCACTTTGCTTTATTGCCCTTCTCAGATATTCTACTTTGTTTTTAGAAATTGAAGGTTTAAGGTAAGCCTGCATCAAGCAAGTCTATCTATGTAATTTTTCCAATAGCACATGCTCAATTTGTGCTTCTGTTTTGCATTTTGGAAATTCTCACATTATTTCAAGCTTTTCATTATCATATCTGTTATATGATCTGTGAATCGTGATTACTGATGTTACTACTGTAATTGTTTTGGAGAGCTACAAAATGTGACCACTTATGGTGAAATTAATTGATAAATGAGTGTGTGTTTTGACTGCTCCACACACCAGCCATTCTCCATCTCTCTCCCTCTCCTTTGCCTGCCTATTCCCTGAGACACAAAAAAATTGAATTAGACAAGTTAATAACCCCATAATGGCCTCTAAGCATTAAAGTGAAAGGAATTGTCCACACATCACTCATTCCAATCAAAAGCTAGAAATTAGTGAGGAAGGCATGTTGAGAGCAGAGATAGGACAAAACTAGGCCTCTTGCACCAGTTAGTAAAGTGTTGAATACAAATGAAAAGTTCTTGAAGGAAATTGAAAGTGCTGCTCCAGTGCACACATAAATGATAAGAAAGAGAAATAGTCTTATGTTGATACAGAGAAAGTTTTAGTGGTCTGGATAGAAGATCAAAACAGTCACATTTCCTTAGGTTAAAGCTTAATCCAGAGCAGAACTTAACCCTTTACAATTCTATGAAGGCTTAGAGTGGTAAGGAAGCTGCAGATAAAATGGTTGTAGCTATCTGAGGTAGGTTCATGAGTTTCAAGAAAAGAAGCCACCTCCATAACATAAAAGTGCAAGGAGTGAGCATCAAATGTTGATGTAGAAGCAAGTGCTGATGGAGAAGTTGCAGTAAGTTATCCAAAAGATCTAGCTAAGATAATTGACAAAGGTGTCCACACTAAACAGAATATTTTTCATGTAGATGAAACAGTCTTCTTTTGGAAGAAGATTCCATTGAGAACTTTCATAGCTAGAGAAGAGAAGTCAATGCCTGGCTTCAAAGCTTCAAAGGACAGCTATCTTATTAGAGGATATTGCAACTGGTGACTTCAAGTAGAAGCCAATGTTCATTTACCATTCTGAAAATCCTAGGGCCCTTAAAATTATGCTAAATATGCTCTACCCAATCTGTATAAATGGAACAACAAAGCCTATGACAGCACTTCTGTTTACAACATGGTTAACTAAATATTTAAAGCCCACTGTTGAGACTTACTGCTCATAAAAGCAGTTTCTTGTCAAAATATTACTGTTGATTGACAATGCACCCAAGTGCTTTTATGGAGATGTCCAATAAAATGAATGTTCTTTTCATGCTTGCTAATTAAAAATCCATTCTGGTATCAGAAAGTCATTTTGAGAGCACTGGGGGCCAAGATGGCGGCTTAGTAAGGTACGTGCGTCTTAGTTCCTCCTCCAGAGCAACTACTAGGTGAACAGAAACAGTGCAGAACAGCTCCCGGGGCCACGGCAGGGAATGGACACACAGCGTACCCCAGTCTGGACCGGCTAGTCTGACTGCGAGACTCGGCTGTGGTGAGATCCCCGAGCGGCGCGTGACCCCCCTGAGCTGCGGCAGCTGTGGCGGCCGGAGCTCCTTTCTCCCTCCTTCCCAGGCCGGCTGAGAGTCTTGGAGAGGCAAGTTTCCCAAGCCGCAGCAGCTGGCGCCCCTCTTTTGCGGGCGGCTTCCTGGTCCGGCTACGAGTCTCAGATCAGAGGGCTACCAAAGCCGCGGTGGCTCTCCCCCGCGGGCGGCTTCCTGGTCCGGTAGCGAATACCCCAGGCCCGCTGCGGCCGGCGACCGACACCCCTCCAGGGAGAGGAAGGAATTTCCGACAGTGGCAGGGACTGGTTCCAACCAAACACCAATAGGAAAATTAATAAAGGAGCCACAGGGTCCCCTCAAGCCGCGGCAGCTGACGCCCCCACCATGCGCGGCCCCCCGGACCAACTGAGAGAATTGGATCGGAAATCCCCAGGCTGCGGAGAACGGTGACCGGGGGGATCCCTTCCAAAAATGTGAGACAAACGTGTGCCACGAGCGCCACCTACTGGACAGGATAAGAAAAACAGAACTCAGAGATTTCACAGAAAAATCTTACAACTTTGTTGGGTCCGACACCCAGGGAAATCTGACTAAATGCCCAGACGCCAGCATCAGAAGATAACGGTCCACACTCAGAAGATTGAGAATATGGCCCAGTCAAAGGATCAAACCAATAGTTCAAATGAGATGCAAGAGCTGAGACAACTAATGCTGAATATACGAACAGAAATGGAAAACCTCTTCAAAAACGAAATCGAGAAATTGAGGGAGGACATGAAGAAGACATGGGCTGAACAAAAAGAAGAAATAGAAAAACTGAAAAAACAAATCACAGAACTTATGGGAGTGAAGGATAAAGTAGAAAAGATGGAAAAAACAATGGATACCTACAATGATAGATTTAAAGAGACAGAAGATAGAATTAGTGATTTGGAGGATGGAATATCTGAATTCCAAAAAGAAACAGAAACTATCGGGAAAAGAATGGAAAAATTTGAACAGGGTATCAGGGAAGGCAAGGACAATATGAACTGCACAAATATACATGTTGTGGGTGTCCCAGAAGGAGAAGAGAAGGGAAAAGGAGGAGAAAAACTAATGGAAGAAATCACCACTGAAAATTTCCCAACTCTTATGAAAGACCTAAAATTACAGATCCAAGAAATGCAGTGCACCCCAAAGAAATTAGACCCAAATAGGCATTCTCCAAGACACTTACTAGTTAGAATGTCAGAGGTCAAAGAGAAAGAGAGGATCTCGAAAGCAGCAAGAGAAAAACAATCCATCACATACAAGGGAAACCCAATAAGACTATGTGTAGATTTCTCAGCAGAAATGATGGAAGCTAGAAGACAGTGCGATGATATATTTAAATTACTAAAAGAGAAAAACTGCCAACCAAGACTCCTATATCCAGCAAAATTATCCTTCAAAACTGAGGGAGAAATTAAAATATTCTCAGACAAAAAGTCACTGAGAGAATTTGTGACCAAGAGACCAGCTCTGCAAGAAATACTAAAGGGAGCACTAGAGTCAGATACAAAAAGACAGAAGAGAGAGGTATGGAGAAGAGTGCAGAAAGAAGGAAAATCAGATATGATATATATAATACAAAAGGCAAAATGTTAGAGGAAAATATTATCCAAACAGTAATAACACTAAATGTTAATGGACTGAATTCCCCAATCAAAAGACGTAGATTGGCAGAATGGATTAAAAAACAGGATCCTTCTATATGCTGTCTACTGGAAACACATCTTAGACCCAAAGATAAACATAGGTTGGAAAGTGAAAGGATGGGAAAAGATATTTCATGCAAATAACAACCAGAAAAGAGCAGGAGTGGCTATACTAATATCCAACAAGGTAGACTTCAAATGTAAAACAGTTAAAAGAGACAAAGAAGGACACTATATACTAATAAAAGGAACAATTAAACAAGAAGACATAACAATCATAAATATTTACGCACCGAACCAGAATGCCCCAAAATATGTGAGGAATACACTGCAAACACTGAAAAGGGAAATAGACTCATATACCATAATAGTTGGAGACTTCAATTCACCACTCTCATCAAGGGACAGAACATCTAGACAGAGGATCAACAAAGAAATAGAGAATCTGAATATTACTATAAATGAGCTAGACTTAACAGACATTTATAGGACATTACATCCCACATCAGCAGGATACACCTTTTTCTCAAGTGCTCATGGATCATTCTCAAAGATAGACCATATGTTGGGTCACAAAGCAAGTCTTAACAAATTTAAAAAGATTGAAATCATATACAACACTTTCTCGGATCATAAAGGAATGAAGTTGGAAATCAATAATAGGCGGAGTGCCAGAAATTCAAACAAATACGTGGAGGCTCAACAACACACTCTTAAACAATGAGTGGGTCAAAGAAGAAATTGCTAGAGAAATTAGCAAATACCTTGAGGTAAATGAAAATGAAAACACAACATATCAAAACTTATGGGACGCAGCAAAGGCAGTGCTAAGAGTGAAATTTATTGCCCTAAATGCCTATATCAGAAAAGAAGAAAAGGCAAAAATGCAGGAATTAACTGTCCACTTGGAAGAACTGGAGAAAGAACAGCAAACTAATCCCAAAGCAAGCGAAAGGAAAGAAATAACAAAGATTAGAGCAGAAATAAAAGAAATTGAAAACATGAAAACAATAGAGAAAATCAATAAGACCAGAAGTTGGTTCTATGAGAAAATCAATAAGATTGATGGGCCCTTAGCAAGATTGACAAAAAGAAGAAGAGAGAGGATGCAAATGAATAAGATCAGAAATGAAAGAGGAGACATAACTACTGACCTCACAGAAATAAAGGAGGTAATAACAGGATACTATGAACAACGTTACGCTAATAAATACAACAATTTAGATGAAATGAATGGGTTCCTGGAAAGACATGAACAACCAACTTTGACTCAAAAAGACATAGATGACCTCAACAAACCAATCACAAGTAAAGAAATTGAATTAGTCACTCAAAAGCTTCCTAAAAAGAAAAGTGCAGGACCAGACGGCTTCACATATGACTTCTACTAAACATTCCAGAAAGAATTAGTACCAATTCTCTTCAAACTCTTCCAAAAAATCGAAGTGGAGGGAAAACTACCTAATTCATTCTACGAAGCCAACATCACCCTCATACCAAAACCAGGCAAAGATATTACAAAAAAAGAAAACTACAGGCCAATCTCTCTAATGAATATAGATGCAAAAATCCTCAATAAAATTCTAGCAAATCGTATCCAACAACACATTAAAAAAATTATACATCATGACCAAGTAAGATTCATCCCAGGTGTGCAAGGATGGTTCAACATAAGAAAATCAATTAATGTAATACACCATATCAACAAATCAAAGCAGAAAAATCACATGATCATCTCAATTGATGCAGAGAAGGCATTTGACAAAATTCAACATCCTTTCCTGTTGAAAACACTTCAAAAGATAGGAATACAAGGGAACTTCCTTAAAATGATAGAGGGAATATATGAAAAACCCACAGCTAATATCATCCTCAATGGGGAAAAATTGAAAACTTTCCCCCTAAGATCAGGAACAAGACAAGGATGTCCACTATCACCACTATTATTCAACATTGTGTTGGAGGTTCTAGCCAGAGCAATTAGACAAGAAAAAGAAATACAAGGCATCAAAATTCGAAAGGAAGAAGTAAAACTATCACTGTTTGCAGACGATATGATACTATACGTTGAAAACCCAGAAAAATCCACAACAAAACTACTAGAGCTAATAAATGAGTACAGCAAAGTAGCAGGTTACAAGATCAACATTCAAAAATCTGTAATATTTCTATACACTAGCAATGAACAAGCGGAGAGGGAAATCAAGAAACGAATCCCATTTACAATTGCAACTAAAAGAATAAAATACCTAGGAATAAATTTAACCAAAGAGACAAAAAACCTATATAAAGAAAACTACAAAAAACTGTTAAAAGAAATCACAGAAGACCTAAATAGACGGAAGGGCATACCGTGTTCATGGATTGGAAGACTAAATATAGTTAAGATGTCAATTCTACCTAAATTGATTTACAGATTCAATGCAATACCAAACAAAATCCCAACAACTTATTTTTCAGACATAGAAAAACCAATAGGCAAATTTATCTGGAAGGGCAGGGTGCCCTGAATTGCTAAAAACATCTTGAGGTAAAAAAACGAAGCTGGAGGTCTCGCGCTGCCTGACTTTAGGCATATTATCAAGCCACAGTAGTCAAAACAGCATGGTATTGGCATAAAGATAGATATATCAACCAATGGAATCGAATAGAGTGCTCAGATATAGACCCTCTCATCTATGGACATTTGATCTTTGATAAGGCAGTCAAGCCAACTCACCTGGGACAGAGCAGTCTCTTCAATAAATGGTGCCTAGAGAACTGGATATCCATATGCAAAAGAATGAAAGAAGACCCATCTCTCACACCCTACACAAAAGTTAACTCAAAATGGATCAAAGATTTAAACATTAGGTCTAAGACCATAAAACAGTTAGAGGAAAATGTAGGGAGATATCTTATGAATCTTACAGTTGGAGGCGGTTTTATGGACCTTAAACCTAAAGCAAGAGCACTGAAGAAGGAAATAAATAAATGGGATCTCCTCAAAATTAAACACTTTGTGCATCAAAGAACTTCATCAAGAAAGTAGAAAGACAGCCTACACAATGGGAGACAATATTTGGAAATGACATACCAGATAAAGGTCTAGTATCCAGAATTTATAAAGAGATTGTTCAACTCAACAACAAAAAGACAGCCAACCCAATTACAAAATGGGGAAAAGTCTTGAATAGACACCTCTCAGAAGAGGAAACACAAATGGCCAAAAGGTACATGAAGAGATGCTCAATGTCCCTGGCCATTAGAGAAATGCAAATCAAAACCACAATGAGATATCATCTCACACCCACCAGAATGGCCATTATCAACAAAATAGAAAATGACAAGTGCTGGAGAGGATGCGGTGAAAGAGGCACACTTATCCACTGTTGGTGGGAATGTCAAATGGTGCAACCACTGTGGAAGGCAGTTTGGCGGTTCCTCAAAAAGCTGAATATAGAATTGCCATACGACCCAGCAATACCATTGCTGGGAATCTACTCAAAGGAATTAAGGGCAAAAACTCAAATGGACATTTGCACACCAATGTTTATAGCAGCGTTATTTACAATTGCAAAGAGATGGAAACAGCCAAAATGTCCATCAACAGACCAGTGGCTAAACAAACTGTGGTATATACATACGATGGAATATTATGCAGCTTTAAGACAGGATAAACTTATGAAGCATGTAATAACATGGATGGACCTAGAGAACATTATGCTGAGTGAATCTAGCCAAAAACTAAAAGACAAATACTGTATGGTCCCTATGATGTGAATCGACATTCGAGAATAAACTTGGAATATATCATTGGTAACAGAGTCCAGCAGGAGTTAGAAACTGGGTAAGATAATGGGTAATTGGAGCTGATGGGATACAGACTGTGCAACAGGACTAGATACAAAAACTCAAAAATGGACAGCACAATAATACTTAATTGTAAAGTAATCATGTTAAAACACTGAATGAAACTGCATCCGAGGTATAGATTTTTGTTTTGTTTTGTTTTGTTTTGTTTTTACTATTATTACTTTTATTTTTTACTCTATATTAACATTCTATATGTTTTTCGGTTGTGTTGCTAGTTCTTCTAAACCGATGCAAATGTACTAAGAAACGATGATCATGCATCTATGTGATGATGTTAAGAATTACTGATTGCATATGTAGAATGGTATGATTTCTAAATGTTGGGTTAATTTCTTTTTTTCTGTTAATTAATAAAAAAAAGGAGAAAGTCATTTTGACTTTCAAGTCTTATTTTTTTAACAATACATTTAACAAGACTATAGCTGCCATAGGTAGTGACTTATCTGATAGAAAAAGGCAAAATAAATAGAAAATCTTCTGAAAGCATTCACCATTCTAGATGCTATTAAGAACATTTGTGATTCATGGAAGGAGGACAAAATATCAATTATAACAGGAGTTTGGAAGAAGTTATTTCTAACACTCATAGATGACATTGAAGGATTCAAGACTTCAGTGGAGGAAGCAACTGCAGATGTGGTATAAATAGTAAGAGAGCTAGAATTAAAAGTGGAGCCTGCAGATGTGACCAATTTGTTATAAAATCATGATCAAACTTTAACAGATGAGAAGTTACTTCTTACAGATGATCAAAGAAAGCAATTTCTTGAGGTGTAATCTACTCCTTGTTGGATGTGTTTTAAACATTGTTGAAAGAAAACCAAAAACTTTAGAACATATTGTGATTTGTTAATGCTACTGGAATGAAATATACCAGAAATGGATTGGCTTTTACAAAAGAAATTTATTAGGTTACACATCTATAGTTCTAAGGCTATGAAAATGTCTGAATTAAGGCATCAACAAGAGGATACATTCACTCAAGAAAAGTTGATCATGTCTTAGGTTGCTCTGACAGCTGGGACAGCATGTGGCTGGCATTCTCTGATCCTTTGCTCCCAGGTTGCATTGCTTTCAGCTTCTGGTTCAGTGGCTTTCTATGTTGGCACTCTAAGTATCTCCAAACATCTGTGTCTAGGCATCTGCAACCTGTATCAGCTCTGAAATATCTGTGTTGCCTCTCCAAACATCTGTACTTTCTCCAAAATATTTCCCTTTTAAAGGACTCCGGTAAACAAATTAGATTCTACATTGAATGGGTGAAAATAATTGAATCAAAAGGTCCCAATAGCAGTTTGGTTGGTTGCATCTCCATGGAAACAAGCTAATCAAAAGATCCTACCCAAGAATAGGTCTGGACCAACAAGATTGGATTAAAGAGCATGCTTTTTGGGGTTATATAATAGTTTCAAACCAGCACAAAACATTACATAAACTTATGTGATAAAGCACTGGCAGTTTGAGAAGATTGATTCCAATTTTAAAAGAAAATTTAATATGACTAAAATGTGATTAAATACCATCTCATGGTACAGAGGAATCTTTCATGAAAGGAAGAGTCAGTCTATGTGACAAACTTCATTGTTGTCTTATTTTAAAAATTGCCATAGTCACACAAATCTTCAGCAACTACCACTTTGATCAGTCAGTAGCCATTTAATTTCAAGGCAAGACTTTCCATAAGCAAAAATACTACAACTCACTGAAAACACAGACGATGGTTACCATTTTTTAGTAATAAAGGATTCTTATTTAAGGTACATACATTGTTTTTCAGACATCATGCTACTGCACAGTTATTTTGCTACAGTATAATATAAACATAAATTGTATATGCACTGGGAAACTAAAAAAATTGTATCCCTCACTTTATTGTAAGACTCACTTTATTGTGGTGCTCTGAAACCAAACTCACAATGTCTCCAAGTTATGTTTGTAATCATTTAGGAAGAATTGGTTGCAACATTTCCTGTTAATTTATTCTTTCTCATAGATTTTTTTTTATTATAGAAGTTTCTATAATTTAAAGCTGCCTGAGCATCTGAAGAAATGTCCTAGCAATAGAAATGTCTTCTGCTCCCACTCAGGGAACAAACAGTAAACACAGTTACCTTAACTAGCATTCTTCACTTCAAGATAGAAAAAAGAAATTACTCTTTAGAAATGCAATGAAATAAATATAGCATTTTGTGAGTCAATCTTACAATATGAGGGAAATGAAGACTATAACCATGCTAGAAGCAAAACCATCATGGATTTCCCCATTCTCTTAGATTTTAATATTTTTCACAATAATAGCAAGGAAGAGTTAGCATATTTAACTGTACTCCATTTCTTCTGTCATGGATTCTCTTCTGGTTTTTCATGTTATTTATTTTTACATGAAGTCATTTTTTATGATTGATAAGAGAATTGCATTAATCTTGTAATAAAACATTTGTATTAAAAAATAGTCTATTTTCTTTATAAAATAAAATGCCACTTTTAAATAATTTCCACGAAGTACATTTTATTTCCATCCTTAGAAAACACTTTTTTTTTTGCATTTTCAGCAGGAAATGTTGCTTTATTTGCATATGTGATTTATCCAATAATGTTCTGATCATCCTTCAGCAGGAGTGCTCAAATTACAAAGATATGCAAGTGTGATTGGCATGTTGGTACAATTTATAATAACTACTCAATGCTTAGAGCGACACATTCCTAAAACTGAACTTTCAAAAGATCACAGCAACCTTTCCACCTGAAGTATGGGTTTGTTCCATGGACTTCTTTGGATGATTTATTCATTAAAATCAAATAACTCCATTATGATAGCATGTTGGGCAGGTTGGGAAGGGAAAGCTAAACTTCAGTTGTGTGAACAGATATAAAAAGTATTTGGAAAGGCTAGCTGATGATACGTTCGTTGAAATAAATTCTATTTTGCTATTTACTTGTGAGTTATGAAACATAGTCACACATTCTGAAAACAAATGATTTACAATAGACTTGACCACCAAGTTAAATACTTGGGAAACTGGATGTGAAAGAGCCACCAGTTTTTCAACTATAGTGAATTATGCTCTGAAGAAAGCCCTGAGTTTTAGAGAATCATGATTCATTCTATATCTTTTTCGGTTGTGTTGCTAGTTCTTCTAAACTGATGCAAACGTACTAAGAAATGATGATCATGCATCTATGTGATGATGTTAAGAATTACTGATTGCATATGTAGAATGGTATGATTTCTAAATGTTGGGTTAATTTTTTTTTCCATTAATTAATAAAATAAATAAATAAAAAAAATAAAAGTAAAAATAAAAGACAAGCTGTCACAATAATTAGACCATCTGGTAAATCAATATGGTAGCAATGGGGTCCACAGCTTTAAGGAGAAAACACTTTTGACATAAGCATATTTTGTTAAGGCACAGTATTCTCGTACTTAGGAGAAAACATTACCCCTAATTAACTAATTCTTCATAGGTTCTCTCTTGCAAATAAATCATGACAACTTCATATTCAGAATGTATTGTAAGTGTTCTTCATTTGTTGTAAAATTCGTATTTAAAAAGTAACCATTTTTCTGATGAACAGGTTTGACGCCTTCCAGGAGAATATCCAACAGTGCAAGAATCAGTTACCAGATTCATTTTTCACCTAGATATTGTCTTCTCCTCTCCCATTCCACTTTTTTAATTTCTCAGTTCAAAATATAAATATGTAATTAGCTCTCTTCAACTATGTTCACTCTATATAAAGACAACCATTCATATCTGCAAAATTAGTTATAAAAATAAATTAAATCCCCTGGTGTCTTTATTGTTTCTGAAATTTAGTCATCATTTTATCAGGACTCTTAGATCTAGGTTAAATATTGTAATTATTTGTATGTTGAATTAACATTTAATGTGGATGAACAAAAAAGAAGGTCCATTGACAAATGTGCCAAATAATATTTCACTGAAAAGCAATTCAAACAACAATTGCTTCTTTTGTGATGCCAGAGGGGAAAAAAAGTTATGAAATAATCAGCACCTGCAATTATTTAGTAATTATAAATCTACTGGGACCAATATAACATGCATATTGGAAATGTGATTTGGTAGAACAGTACACAATAACACCTCAACGTTCATTCCCCCCATTCAATGAAATCATTAAGTACTTACAATATGTCAGTTATTCATTATTGAAGTAAATATGCATTGAATGAGTACAACGTATTAGAAGACAGAGTACTTGCTAAAAGAACATGCCAACTTTCTTACAAAGCTGAAAGACTAGCAGAAAGGTTAAGTGATTATGCAGTCAAACATAGAGAATTATGATGATTGCCATAATAAAAGAGCATCATTGGAGCATAGTGCTATAATGGATGTCTTTAACAGTGGTGAGGTCAGGGGAAACCTCCATGATGAGAAGACCCTTACTTTAGAATTTGAAGACTGTGGATGTTCACTTCAAGGAAAGGCAAGGGTGACATGTATTCTAGACATAGAAATGGTAAGTGAAACTGTGCAGAAATGAGAATACTTTTTCCCCTGTGCAATTACTGCTTGAGATAGACTAGAAAAAAATGCCAGAAAGAAATTAAAAAGATTGCTAGAAAATTTTGAAGTCATATTTACCCATTAGGAGTTAATCTTATATCATTACCTGATATGAATTAGGCAATGATATGTTTATTTCCATGTCAGAAATGTCTCCCTTCTAAAATTGTGGGGGGTGAGTTCAGTGGAATCAAGACCAAAAGTGAGAAGATAAATGAGAAGTTTACTGCAACAGTATGCACAAAAAATGACAAAGGTGGCAGTAAAATGGATAGAGGGGAAGGAGTTTCAGATTCAATTAGTAAAGGCAAGAACAACAGGGCTTAATTATTCACTGAATGTGGATAAAAAAGAAAGGAAAGAGTTGGTGATTACACTCAAATTTCTGATTTATAGCTGAGACTATGATTGTAATATTTAACTAAAATGCAGGTGGGATCAGAGGATTGTGGGAAGATGTTATAGTAGGAAGCTCTAGAAATCAGTTTTTTTCTACAACAACAACAATTAAACAGGCAGAAACTATCTGAATGAACTATATAGAAACCCCAAAATCTAGTAGAATGCTGGACATTATCCAGAGAAGAGTGGTAAGAAGATACTGGTAAATTGTGGGAAACGGTAGTGAATATCTCCCTTCTTGTGGCAGTGGCCATTGCCATCCTCCAGTCTCAACTGGTAGCAGGCAAACACTCAAACAGCATCCTGGAGGCAGGGAGGGCCATAAGGACTCAGCTCCCTAAGAAGAAATAATGCAAAAACTAGACAATAAAAGAGCAATCCAATTATAAATAGGGCAAAACACTTGAAGATGCACTTCTACTACAAATTTATACAAATGGTCAATGTGCATGTGAAAAGATGCTCAACATCATTAGTCAATAGGGAGATGCAAATCAAAGCCACAATGAGATACCAGTCCACACCCACTGAGATGGCTGCAATATAAAAATGGTAAATGACATGTTAATGAAGATGTTGAACAACTTGAACCTTATAAATTGATTGTGGAAATACAAAATTGTGCAGGTATTTTAAAATTAGTATGGTACTTTAAAAACTATTAGAGATACAGTTATCATATGACCCAATAATTCTGCTCCTTGGTATGCACCCAAGAGTCTTGCAATCCTATGTTCACATAATAACTGGTGCGTGAATGTTCATAGGAGCACTATTCTTAATAGACAAAGATGGAAGCAAGCCAAGTGTTCATCAACTGATGAATGGATAAGCAATAAGTGTTTATATATAGAATGGAATACTATTTTTATGTTGTGCAAAATGTGCAAAACCAGGGACAAGCCTGCAAGCCTCCAGGAATATTACATGGAAACAGAACTAACTGGGGACGAGGCTCCAAAGTTTCAGGAAGTGGGTTTTTACTCATCTATGGCCATAGGGCTCAGCTAAGTAGCCTCTGAAAGTCTGAGTCCCTGAACAAAAGGTTAATGTCAGTTTTTGTAGACAAGATAACACGTTAAAGACAAGGTATGCTTAATATGGTAACTGGTGATGTTGGAAGGAAACAATTAGGTGGTTTAAATTGGGAAGGGCTTGAAGCTGGGTTTACAGAAGCAGATGAGTGGTTAGGGGAGGGGTTTTTTTTACAGGAATTTGTCTTACCTTGCCTATGTGCAGTTTTACCAGTTTTTGGGGCAAGCATCCTGTTTATTTGTAGTTCTGACTGCTCAGAGGAAATGGAGGAATTTTTAAAGAGGAGGTAGTTTAAATGTGCAAGGAGGGGTGAGGGGCCAACTTGCTGCAAGGGGCCAAATGCCACAATTATGTATCATCAATGTAGAAATTACTAATCAAAGATTTTACATTGTTTTTTTTGTATGCTGTATGGTGGGGTCACATTTCATTATTTTTCCATGTGAGATCTGTTATTGCAGCACTATTTGTTGAATTTCTATTTGCTTGTTCGTTTTTTGTTTGTTTGTTTGCTTTTTGGGAAATGCATGGACCCGAAATCAAAACTAGGTCTCCCACAGGCAGGTGAGAATTCTACTACTGAACCACCCTTGTGCCCCCTTACATTTATCTTTATACCTTCAAAATCTGTTTTGTATTTTGTGCATAAGACATCCCACAATTTGGTGTTAGACACTACTTAATGTCTCAATATCAACATATGAGTAATGACTACTATGCCACGTAATGTAGCTCTAGAATGTAGAACAGGATTTCTTGCCTTCGGCCTTATTAATACTTTGGGCCGAACAACTCATTGACTTTTGTTGGGCATGGGGGATAAGGTTACTCTTCCTGTGAATTGTAGGTAGCATCCCTGGTGTCTACCAACTAATTGTCCATAGCACCACACCCCTGTTATGACAACCAACAATGTCTTCAGACATTGCCAAATATCCCCTTTAAAGTTACTCTCGTTGAGGACCTCTGCTATAAAGGAAGGGCTAACCTTCTTTATTAGGACTATTGTTCAGAAGAATTGCTGAAGTCTAATGACATGGGGCTACCATGTGAAAGCTGAGAATAAAGCTGTGGAGCAAGTTGCTTTATGGTACATCATGGGAACACAGGCTCTGGCACAGCAGAAATTTTCAGTAAAAGACCCTTTTATTACTTATACAGCACAAAGGGCCCAATAGAGCAGGGGAAGGGATCCCATCAAAGCTGGGCTCCTGGGGAGGTCAAAACTGCTTAGGTCAGATTTAATGGATGGCAGCTATGAGCTCTGATTCCCCTGGGAGAAAGACAAATCATTGTTTCCCTAAGGATGGAGAATTTATATTACCCCAGAGAGGAGGCCCTATCACTAAGAGTTCCTGCCCTGATAAGTATCTAGAATTGCTTATTCCTGGTCTCAAGCTTCAGGTATGGTCAGGCTGCTCTATTAAAACTAACATCTTCTCCAGGTCATAGAATGAAAGTCAATGGAAACATATGCACACAATAGAAAAGTAGGGCAGGGTAGGGAAAACCTAGGAGGTGGTTACTAGGTGTGTCCGTGATTGAAGACAATAGAGTGGGATCTGAAACACAGAAATGGGAGGATTCGAGTTATGGTTAAATCAGTCCAGTCACTTGATCAAGACTTACCTGAACACTAACTCTCCTGTCACTTGACCATGCATAAATAAATTAGTTTCTTTCTTTGACCTAAATCCATTGCCTTTTCTCTAATTTTCAACAGAAATAATCCTAAATGGTCTATCATTACAATCTAAATATATAAAATGCACCCCGTTAGTATTTCTACCTCAAAAAACAAAAATGATAAATTCTTCTACCCATGTGATTTATGTTAGATTTCAGTTTCCTAATCAGAGTCACCACACACTGAATGCATTTTATTTTGCATGCTTTATGTTTTAGATAAATTGATGCAATTGCAAGACCCAACAAAACACTTTGTTGAGGTATCTGTATTAGCTATGCCTGTTGTAAATCAAATCCACTCATCAAAACTCTGTGATAAAATGGGCTGCTTGCCATAACTTTAACTACTTCTTCATTTTTATTCCATTTTCAGAAGCTGAAAATTATTAATATTATTCATATTACTCATACTTGAGGGTTCACACTAGGAGTAAAATTGCTGTTTTCTTTATGTTGTTCATTTCACCTTTATCTGAGTTGTATTTACAGTCATGTTATCTTAGGAAACAGCTAAAAATTAGGTAATCTGAGGAAAACTTCAATTATGATTTGAACACATGTTCTATCTAGCACAGACCTTGGATACTTCTCTGAAGGATCTGTTTGGTGGCCATTACAAATGAAAATAACTTTTTAAATATAAATAAAATTATTTTACAAATTAAAAAAGGATAAACATCAGTTTGACATTTGTAAAAGAGATTTTAGCTTTATTGTATCACTTACCTCAATTTTGGACAAGACTAAGCCACATTATTTTCTATCTATGTAAATAAACTACCAGTAATTATGTATCTATACTTGTCAACAGGTAAAATTTGAAAACATTTTTCAAAATAATGCATACAAAAAATAAAGAATAAATAAGAATATTTAGAATGAGAGGTATGCTGAGTATCATTTTCTTTTCTTAAGTTATAAGAAAATATAGTTTAGTTTTGCTTTTAGTATTTATTAATAAATAACTGATACCTCTCCCATAAGAAGAACATTTCTTTTATCACTTCCGTTTTCCATTATATATGCTACGATTAATAGTGCTTTGACATGCTTGGTCTACCTACCTCTTTCCCAAAATTTTTGGCTATTATATGCACAGTGATAAAATCTAAGGCATTAGCTGATAAATTATGGTCCATTTAAGAATTAAGGAGAGGCTCAAAACCTAAAACCTTTACAAGAAATAAAGTTTAACAGTGAGATAATAGGGAAATTGACATTTTAGAGCAGGCGGCATTTTTTAGATGACACCCTAGTATGACATCAACCTAGTACAACATCATTTGGATTGATATTTATTGTACATAAACACAAAAGCTTTACATAGAGAGCACATTTGGTTTAAAATGGATTCTGTAATAAATTCATCTAAAACAGATTAATTACTACCACAGAAAAAGCTTTTATTATATGGCAACTTGATCTATCAATTATCCTAGCCTACGAATAGAATTATGGGGGTAGCTATTGTTGCTACTGTTTTTTTTTTCCTACAGTTTTTGTCCTTATTTCATTTAAAATAATAATACATTTTGTTGCTTATATGTGACAGTATTTCTCATATTTTCATTTGTCAAAATATTTATTTATAAAAGCTGCAATGGGTTTCAGTAATATATAAAGCTTGTCTGTATGCTTAAATAAATGTTTTGTGTAAAAATGTGAGAAATTGCATTTTTCAAACAAAAGTATGCCAAAAGAAAATCTATTTCAAGAGCATGGCAAATTCATAATAAGGAAATGTACAGGATCAATCTATCCTGAAAATACATCGGATGGCTTTGTAACAATTTTAGGTCCTTCCACTTTTGATGTTGAATGCTTTTTGCATTCATTTGTTGGTTTATTGTTTGTTTTTGCTTTTTTATTCCTCTTTCCTAATATGTAATGAAAAACCTCTGACCACATATCAGATCATGTGAAATTGATAATGTCTTTAATAAGAGTCATTAAAATAAATCAGTTAGCTGGTAATGCTATTTAAAATGCCCCTGGCTATTTGAATCCTGTGCTGATAATACTGGTTTTAGTTGCATTTAGCAAATTTAGGAACTTTCATTATGGAATGTAATAATAAATGAAACATATACAACATTCTCATATAACAATGTACATGATTCAAACTTTATAATTTGCACTTCTTAAATGTAAATGCTTTTTACTGTTGAGTTTTGCTTTTACTTACAAATAAATTACTTATAACATGGAACTTACTGAACACAGAGTATTTTAATTCTGTGTATTTAGAAAAAAACATTAAGTCAAAACAAACAAACAAAAAAATCAAGTCATAGGTATATCAGGTACTCATATATTATCTGCTTTGAAAAGAATGCATGATTGCATTTATGCCTCCACTTTAACAATTTGGAGCCATCGATCGGCACTTCCAAGACTTCATCAGCTTAAAATTCCAAAAAACACCAGGAATTTAAAGCAATGAAGTATTATTAGCAATTAATAAGTGTGAGGTCAATGATTTTATATGATTCAATACATTCTGAGTGAGTGCTGGCTTTGTATAATTTAGCACATGCAAGTCCTTTGGGATTATTTCCAGCAGTCAAAAATTATGCAAAAAATATCCTCTGTGAATGAGACATGGATTCAGGTAAATTACTTAATAGGAAATGGGGAGATTTGGAAAAAATGCATAAAACCATTAGGACTTTGTCCAGCCAAATGTCTGATGAGGGCATCTAAAGTTGTCAAGGTCATGTGAATGGGATAGACAGTCCAATTGAAGGTACCACAACACTATTGAAGGCATAAAATAATAAACCTTTGGTGACTTCATCACTAATTGTGAGCTCACAAATGCTGGAGATATGAACAATATGCTAAAAAAGCAAGATAAGAACTGTCATTTACCCAAAGTCTTCATACGACAGAAAACTTGCTGAACACTTTATACGTAGTATTTGATTTAGCGAAACCTAAATGGGAAACTAAGGTTCAGAGACTTGCAGTTGTTACTGAATAAATACTCAATTTATTACTTACTTTGAACTGCTATTAATAATCTCCAGGCACTCACATAATACTGGCCAAATTGATCATTTCTGTCATTTAAATGAATTTGCAGGAAAAATTCTATAATTTTGTTCCAGACACTAATTCCATTGATAAATAGAACATTTAAAAATAAGTCTTTTGTCATAAATGAGAATCAATTTCAAAAAAGCATTTTATATCCAAACAGAGGAAAATGTCACCAACTAACTTGAACATTCTTGCCAAGATGCAAGCTGAATAATCATTATAGATTGTAAACGATTTTCCTCATAAAGATCAAATATTCTGGGTTCCTCTCTCTCTCCAGGTATTCAGATGCATACAGAAATAAGGTGGGGGAGGGCAGAGTGAGGAGGCAGTTTTGGTTTGATTCTTTTTTTTTTTTTTTTTTTACTCAAAAGCCTTGCAGTCATTTGATTTAAGGAAATGATGCTGTTGTAGTCCTTAAATTTGCCCATTTATATAAAAATAACCTAATCACAGTCAAATATTTCATGCATTTTAATGAGATTGACAGACAGAGTTAAAATTTTACAGATTTTATCTAAGTATACACACACACGCACACATATATTCTCTTTGCTTTTCAACTGCTAATAAATATTTGTGTATATCAAGGAACATACAAATCCTGTCTGACAGCCCACAGCATAGTTGCTTTGTGAGGTGTGAATAAGCAAGGCAGTTTTCCCCTAATGAAATTTTTGTATCCAATGAAATAATTGAAAAGAGAAATAAAGAGCTTCAAATGAAGGATTTTCCAAAACCAAGGGATGGAAACAAATATTTTTCCTCCTGTGGGAATATTTCTTTATTTGAATGGGCATGTGGAATCCAGCCTATGGATTGACTCACTCTCCCTTTCCTTTTCCTAGCTGTATAATTTTGTAATTGTAATTAAAGCCCAATAAAAGAAAAAAGGAATGTGACAGAGATGTCCCATCGTCCCTGCAGGCACTAGAGAGCTGGGTCCCACCTGCACTTGCGCTCTGTGAAGGATGCTGATTTCCACTTTCAGTTTCTGACTCTCTCTCCCAGTGGGAGGTGTGGCCCTGCTCTAAGACTGCCTCGCTCTCATGACACTGTTTGGTAGGGGGGTTAGTGGAGTTTTGGGGAGTGAACGTCTGAGTGATGCAACATGAACCTCAGCAGGTTTAGAAGGATGATGGGAAGCTCTTTGGGGTATTTCACACTTAAGTCTTTTCTGTTTCAGGGAAAAAATAAGACAGTAGGAAGATGGTCAACCATCAATTCCAAGGAAGATCATTCTGAGTAAGGTCAATCCCTGCCACGGTGAATGTATCCGCAGGCCTGAGATGAGAGAGCTGAACAAAGACATGATTGAGAGATGGACAGAAGCCACACCACTGTGCATAATAAAGCAGTAAAACATCCTGTTTTTGAAGAACTACTTCCCAGAAGTTGTCACTTCAGTGATGAAATGCTGAGAAGCAAACTAGGAGGAGTTACTTCCAAAAAGATGTGGTTTCAAGGGACTGTAGAGAATGCTGAAGTTTTCAATAAAAGGCTCTAGGGTGAACTTCACAAGACCTCGTTTGGGGTGCAAGATTTAGTGAGACTCTTCTTTCACATCGACAATTGTGGCAAATTCTTTCACACGAATGGAGCTAATGGCACCCAGCCTCTCTGCATGCAACCAAAATAAATTTGACTCTAAAAAGTAGATGTTCACGATCTTGTTGGTTTTGCAGCTCAGGCCTGGGAAGTTTGTGCCATTCATGTCCACCTCAGGAAAGACATACCTGTTCTCCTCAATGTGAGGAACTGAGCTTTGGGAAGCAACCTCATTTCTCCTCGAGGGGACTTGAATGACCGTCATTATAGCTATAGCCCTATCAATTCATATTGGGTATGCAAAGAACTTAGAGAATGGTGAGAATTAGACAATTGAAATGTTTCCAAAACTTAAAATATTTTCTTAAATGAAGAAAATGAAACTTTGGTATTCTTATTCTAACTGCTTGTGTGTGGTGGTATAAATGCACTCATTTCTCCAAAATTTTCTTAACCAGTAAAACTTAATTATGCTAGTATTATCAGAAGATGTCACCAGAGCCATTAAGAAAGACTCACATCTAAAGCACCAAATAAGAGACTGGAAGCATTATCAGTTTTCTACACAGGCTAGAGACAAGCACCATAGTCGAGAGACTGCTAGTCTAACCCAAAAGAACAAATTGAATGAAGTCCCAGGAAAATCAATGATCAAGAAGTTCCAAAAATTGCCTCCCAGGCTGATTTCAGGCAGAATCTAATCTGGCTGGTCCAGGAAAAGTTATTAAATCTATTAAAATTTGTGAAATCCTATTTCTTTTTCTCTTTAGTACTGAGTTGAAAATCACATCTGTAGGTAAGAAGGGTTACTTTTGAGCAGAATATTTCTGTTCTGTTGATCTGTAGCCTGAATATTTAAAAGCAAGAACTTTCCCCTGAAGGAAAAAAAATGGAAAAATGGAATGTTTCATTATCCAGCTCAAGTCAAGTTTCTTCTACCTTTTTCTGAATGTGTGATTTAATAAATATTTATTTGGCAATACTTTTCAACATCTGCATAGTAAAAGAATAATCATGGCTAAATTCAGTATTTCATCACTGATTACTAAGAGATTGGAGGTAGCAGCTAGGGCAAAAAGGATGGATGACCCAGGTGCATGTAATAGATTTTCCTTTGAAAGGAATAAAATCTATTGATGCTATTCCCAGAAAAGTTGATTTTAAATAACTTTGCCTGGAAAAAGCAAGAAATTTTACTTTTTTATAACTAAGCTTTTTTAATTAATTCATTTCTTTTCTATTCCTGGGATCATTTTATTTTTAATACTTTGAATTTAAGCTCCAAGGAGTGATGAGTCACAGACCAATAGCTTATTATATGGTGATGGATAAAAACAGTATTTAAAGTCTTGGAAGAGTTTTAAATAAGTCAGAAATGGTTCAATGTTGATCCAATTTTATATTCTTTTAATAAGTACAATTTTTTTTTGCTTTCTCTGTTTTCATACATGTTGCTAGTTGAGGGAGCAAAATGTTTTAGACCACATAGAGAACTAAATTTACAATATGTTGTTCATCATATTCACAATATAGAAAATCAAATAGGCCAATTTAACAGAAGTTGCATGACTTAGGATGAAAAGTTTCATGTGCCAATTTTAGGTGAACCTTTAAAATAAAAAAAAAATAGTAAACAGAAATTGACCTTCTAATAATTCTAGAAAACTAATCTATTGAATTCACCATCTATAAGTGACAACTAATTTTTGGCATCAATGTTAAACTAGAAGGCATGACTGGTACTACTTAACGCCAATATTTAAGTGGCTGCTAAGGTTTCCATCTCAGCGCAGGAAGAACGAAGTTAAATAAGCCATGTTTCTTGTCCCTTAAAGTACAGTGTCTATAGGATGGGACAAGAATATAAATAGATGATTATAATAGATTCTGAAATGTGCTATTTTAGAGAGTATCTACTCAAAACCTTTGTAAAGACAAAGAACGGTGTGAATTAAGACTAGTCATTTCACTGAAAATGTCCCTAACATGGTAATACTTAGGTTTGGAAGGAATGATGCTTATATGTACACTTTTTCCCCTAAAACCAGATGAAAAATTCACTAGATGAGAAATTGAGTAAAGGGAATACCTGAAAACTGAAATAGCACTATAAACTATAAGAAATTGCATAGGAATAATTTTGTGACTTTATACTCGGGATAGTAGGAAGTGCTTTACTGGAATTTAAAAAATCATCAGAGTAAGAATATAGGTCTCTTTTGCTTTTGGTGTCCCACCAGGTCCTAGACTGATGCCAAAAGTCATCTTAACTAGACATTGGCGCTGAAATTGAAAGTCAGATTGCTTAACTTACAAAACATATGCTCTTTATGAATTACCTTTTTATTTATTTAAATAAACTAAAAATATTTTTTGCTTATTTTCACATGCAGCTGCTCATATATTAACTTTCCAATATTAATATTCAAGAATATATAGAAAAGCTAATGTGATCCTTAAAAATTTAGTTACACCAAAAAATTGTATATTTAGGACCTATCATATACAAAATAATTTATGAGGAATAATACAACACACAAAAAATGAATAAAATAGAATCTGCTCTCTTTGGTTGATCATGGCCTATTTTGTAATTGAAATAAATGTAGACAGGTATAAGTTATGGAAAACAACCTTTCTTTGGAAAATTGAGAAAGTCATTGGAGATGAGGTCTTCTAACAAAGTTTTAAAATAGCTGCTTCCTTGAAAACAAAAGACGATAAAATCCATGCCCTCTAAGGTTAGTGGTGAAGAAATACTTTACATTTGCAAAGAGACAGTTAGGCATAGAAAGATTTGCAGCTCACATTATTTTCATCTGAGGTTCTATGCCTATTTTTTAATTATCTGATATAATTTATTCTTGATGTAGGAATGCAAAAGTTAGAGGTACGCTACAAAACATGGGAACAGATTCTCACCTAAATGTTCGAAGTTCCCTTGCCTTTGTGAATTCTCTCCCTTCATTGAAAACTTCATAAAGTAATGGCTTTATTATTATTATCATCATTTTATTTTTTTATTTTTGGCATTGGCAGGCTCTGGGAACCAAACCCACTCTCCAGCATGGCAGGCAAGTATTCTGCCACTCAGCCACCATTGCACTGCTCTGGCTTCATTATTTTTGAAGATGATAGTTCCTTTAAATACAGCAAGTTTCAAAGACAGAGACATGTATTGATACTTTGGGCTAAACACAGACACACATGCACAAATGTGCAAAGAAAATATTGACAAACTGTTGGTGATTCTGAGGTTTGGGTTTGGGGTAAGTGCAAAGTATGTAATGAGGATGAAGACTGAGAGGTAAACTAAGGCAAGAGTCTTTAATATCACCTGATGTTGGATTTGATTAAATAAGCAATGAGGAGTTATGAAAATGTGCCCATTTGTTCCCAGAATGAAGGATGGATTGCAGAGACCAGATAATGAAAAAAAAAAAAAACATGCATAAAATACAAGGTTCTTTTATAGCACCCTATTATTAAAAATTTGCCTTGGTTTGGTACACTTATTGCAATTGATAAAAACACATTTTTATAGTTGTACTATTGACTATAGCCCATGGTTTAACTTAGGGTTCATTGTTTGCATTGAACAATTCCTTGATTTTTTAAAAAAAAATGTTCTTGTAACAAATACAAACTATAAATTTTCCCATTTAACCACATCCAAATATATAATTCAGTCTGTCATGCATGATGTATTAGCAAGCAATTATTGCCCAAACAAGGGCAATCAAAATCAAGGTGTGGGTGTAAGGGTTACTCTAAGTAATTCTGTAGAATTTAAAAACAAGATGGTTTAGAAGCACTGAAGAAGAGAAGGGTATGTATGTTGGCTTCTTCTCCATTGTACTTAGTAAATTTAGAGAGACAAAAATTAACCTACAAAAAATATCAGGGCCAGATCCTAAAATGAAAACATCCCAATTGAAATAAGTAAGTCACAGGCAGTTTTATTTCCATCAAAATCTTAAAACACGTGGGAATGTGAAGAAAAATTTTCTTACTAAAATTCACCCAAAATATTTATAGGTAAACTAAAAAAAACTAATTTGACAAAATAAAGTTCATAAACATGTCTTAACAGACTTGTAAATTTATTTTATACTTTTAATAATTACTTAAGTACCTGGGAAAAAATTTGTTGAAGTCAGGTAAATAAAGAACTAAAAAATCAAATGGTATAACTGTAATTTTAAATGTTTGGCCTTAATTTAACTATGTTTATTAATGTTGCCTAATATTGATAAATGCCTTTTAAATATTTTGAAAAAAATTTTCTTAGGCTTATAATTAAGACCGTAAAATCAGAGATTGAATTTAAAAGCTTAAAGAGGAGCCAGACATTTCAAAAATTTAAATAATAGCTCTAAAATCATGTTTGCACCCAAGTAACCTTTTCTTAACATAAATTAGACCTCAAGAACATCAAAGACCCAACACTAACAAGTGCTATCGTTTTTCCCATTTTACAGATGAAGGCACAAAGGATTGAGATACATGCCTCTTGTCACACAGTGCTATTAAATATTATTTAAAACACAAAGAAGTAAGAATTCCCACATGGTTCTGCAAGAATTGTGAAATATAAAATCCTATAGGACAACTGAGCAACATGAATGAAAAATGCATGGCATTATATTCAAAGTCTTATTAGATGCTTTTCTAGTAAAAAGTTAGCATTCAATGTATTGAAAAATTGTGAGAAAACAGCATCCTATAATAGAGGATTGGTTAAATCAATATAAACAGCTCCTCAACTGTTTGATATATTCAATGTAACCATTAATATTTCTCATGGAATATATTTAAATATTGGTAAGTTATTTTAGTAGGTAAAAATAAAATCAGAGTAGTTTGGTCACATGAACTTAAGTATGCTGAGCATGCAAGCACAGGATCAATGAAATGCATAAAGGGAAAAAAATTGAATCATATGCATCAAAACAGTTGCAGTGCATTTTTCTAGGGGTTGAGCTTATTTTTTTTTTATTTTCATTTTTTCTGAATTTTCTGCCTTAATGAGCACATATCTAAAAGCAGAGAAAATATTCTCCATTAAAAATATACAACTGTTGCTTAAGTGCCACATTGTTTGTGGTGATTCACTCATTGATAAAAAGAAAACCTATATGTCTGTCTTTAGGGAAGTTAGCACTTTCTGCTATGTAGTTATATTAGTAAATGTCATTCTCTTGGTCAGCATCTTTTCTTAGAGGATTTCACGGATCCTAGTTTCACACACCATGGATTTAGTAGTTTGGGTAAACTGAACACATAAGCAAAACATCTTTTTCAGATAGGTGTCAACAATTTATTTTATTTTTGGTTTTCTTTTAAGATTGTGCCTTTTTTATAGTATTCATATTCATCTGTACCCTTCAAACGCCAAAAAGTAATCATATACACAGATACTTAGTCTCTACAATTTAATCAAAACTAACAACCAGGAGAGTAACCATAGGTCCGCAAAATTCTTCGTTCACTTTCTGCAACTTTCTTCCTGGGTAAAATATCATAACCCAAATAGGATTTTCCACTGCTCTGATTGCTTGCTACTGACTTTCTCCAAATGGCTTGGGTACCCTTGCTCTACTCCATGCTATTTTCTTTAAACCCATTAGATATTTTTTAACAGGATCTCATGCAAGATTAATCTTCTCCTGAAAATAGTATCACCTGAAAATAGTTAACCCAGGAAAGCCTGAAAATTAAAGGAAATGTTTTTCACTTCAAGTGGCATAAGCCAGGGATTTTGAATACTGAGTCAGCTGCTTGTTTTGGCTCTGGTATTCAGATCCTATCCTGAGCCTACTTGAACATTTGCTAGATCTCCAGGTAGGAGAGATGCTGCTTTGTTTTGATATCAAAATTCAGAAAGTGTGGAATGCTAGAGAGTATTGTGAGCTTCAAAGGATATGATTAAGTTATTATTGGTGAGCAAGTACAGCTCAGCAAATAATCGGCAAAAAAGTACAATAACCTAGAGAAGATAAAATAAAAATAATTGCATCTGATTTTTCCTTTTGTAAAAAAGTAATACTGCAGAGCTCATGCAAGGCAATACTTTGTCATTGATATTTCTGCAGAGGTTGCTGGTTAAGGTGTTAACTAATGGCAAGTACAGCAGACTAAACCTGTGTCACATGAAACTGGATTAAAAGATCACAGACTCTGAAGTAGGGTCCAGTTTGTTTGCAGGTAACTGGAATATGTTGTTGCCCATCATTTATCTCACATTGTACATAACATCACTGCCCCTACTGTTGATATGTTCCACTGGAGTCCATGGGTTATCCACAGCAAAGTTTACCCAAGACCACAGCAAAGCAGGTCCTGGTATGCATCCTGCTGGACAGTGTGGTTGCTGAGAAAGGGGACCATTTTGTCTGTGCTCAATGAGAACTTAATGGAACAAGCATCTGATTGCCAGCACTGGATTTGCTCCCTGACAACTAACCAGGGCATATTTGTAAGGAGCTGAGAAAAAGTTGGCATTCAGGTAATGGGATGGAATTAAGCATAAGATCAAACTGGTTTCATGAAAGGATTTACTAGAGAATTATTAGTAGGAATGTTGAAAGTCACACAATTTTTTCCATTAAAAGGGAAATGCTAGGTTGTATATATGGTAGCAGAATAATTTTTTTTAATGAATCATGGAACGACACTACACAAACAGTGAACCCTAAATTAATCCATGAACTATAGTTAATACTGCAATTGTAAAAATGTGCATCCATCAATTGCAATACCACATCAATGCAAGGAGTTATTAGCAGAATGGCATATGGGAAATGGGAAACCTGTATTGTATGTGTGATTCTTCTGTAAATCACAATTTCCAGTAAGGCAAAAAAAAGGTGAAAGAAAATACAAACAACAGCATACTTTTCCATCAGAGTGAGTGTCCTTAATTCACCATTAAAACAATACTGATAGAAAAAATACAACTCAGATATTCTAATATGATAACTCTGCCTCCCATATGAGGCCGTTGCTGTTTCTTCTTTTTTTAAATCCTACTTCACACAATAGTCCAAGATTTTCTTCTGAACAAACTTATGTGTTTATGAGTTTGTGTGTTTACTGATGCTGCTTTATGACTTTATACTGTTTTCGCATTCTTATGACTTTTTTCATATAAATCTGAATTGGAAAGAATACATATTACAACATTTATAATAATAAACGTACAGAGGTTTAGAAATATCAGAGTGGAATCAGTATTCCCATCTCCTGAGTCTGATCTTGAGCTCTTTCAATTTTGACAGTGCTTTAAAGGTGATTTTGTAAAGATAGCTCAGTCCAAATTTGCCATTTTGTAAAAAGAGTGGGTTGGGAAAAGTACTCTATAAGGCCCTTCTATCTTATTGCTTATATCTATTTCTCCATAGCCTCACTTAAAAAGTTATGATGGGTTACAGAGCCATGAAAGGTGCAGAGCCCATGCAGCCAGAGACTTTTGGAGATGAAGAAGGAAAATGCCCCCAGGGGAGCTTCATGAAACGAGAAGCCTAAAGAGAAAGCTAGCAGATGTCACCATGTTCACCATGTGCCTCTCCAGTTGAAAGAGAAACTCTGAACCCATTGGATTTTTGGGGGGTGAAGGAAGTCTCCTGATGAAAACACAGTGCAGTTGAGCCCTGGAAATATGGTATCAGTCATGTACCCATGCTCAGCAATCACCCAAGGTAAAGGAAGTCGCATGAGGAGAGGTTGGTTATAAATTCACAACCTAACCCAGTGCCCGACACTTTTAAGCATGCAACAGTTATTTTTATTGAATAAAAAAATGAGTGAAGTAGAAGGAAGAAAGAAAGAAGACAAGTGAACAGAGCCTGCAGAACCTGTGGGACACAATCAGGTGTACCAATATACACATTGTGGGAATCCCAGAAGGAGAAGAAAGAGAGGAGTAGAGAGATTATTGGAACATATAATGGCTAAAAACTTCCCAAATTTAAAGAAAGACATGAATATATTCAATTAAAATGCTCAGTGAACTCCAAAAGGAAAAATTCAAATAGACCCACACCATGCCATGTTATAATCAAATCGTCAAATGATAAATATAAAGAGAGAATTCTGAAAACCACAAAAGAGAAAAAAACATGTGACAAACAAGGGACCCTTAATAAGATTAAGTGTCGATTTCTCACTGGCAACTATGGAGGCAACAAGGCAGTGGCAAGATATTTATTTAAAGTGCTGAAAGCAAAAAAATTGCCAACCAAGAATTTTATATATGGCAAAACTGTCTTTCAAAAATGAAAGACAGAGGAAGAATGTTGGGTCCTGGCACCGAGGCACAGATCTGCAGAGTCCATGGGAGTACATGTAAGGGAGCCAGGGACTAGGAAGTAAGCCAGGCCATGTTCCTTGGGCATGCTACTCTCACCAACACAGTTCTGTGACCAGTGACTCACCCCACACCCCATGCACTTGAACCCTGTCACCCACTCCATTTCCTGCACTTCAGGTGCCCCCACCCAACCAGCCCCCAGTGCACATGCCTGCCCCATACTCTTACCCCAAGTGCAGCCCAATCCACCTCTCCTGCATCCCTCCTGATCACTCTTCCACCTCCCTATTCCCTGCAGGTTGTTGCCAGCACATGAAGGTTGTAGGCATGAACCTCCATACCTAGTCTGCCCCCCACTGCCCATAATGTCACACAGTCTCACTCTGCCCCACCTGAGCTCTGTGCAGCTGTTTATGGCACTTCCAGGCCCACACATGTGCTTGGGCTCCCAATCAGGTCATTCAGATCTGGGAATTGCACTTTGCAGCAGTCCTAAAACCATGCATGCACACTGCCCTCAGCCACTTTCCAGCTTTGAAAAAGTGCTGACCTGCACAGCCAGGTCACATCCATTCTCAATCTATGAAGGCATAATACCAATCTGTTGCCACAGCTGTATGCATGCAAACAAAGGGTGCTTTTTCTTAAACCAGTGCACACCAGTGTCATGATCCCCCAGACCAGTGCATCCACATGCTACATTCTCCCTGGCCACTGGGGACCCACATTCACAAGCATCAGCATGATATCCCCAACCTGCCCTTATACCTGCCCTGAAACAAATCACCTCATTGAAAGCCCCACCCCATGCCCTGCTCCCTGTTGTACAACCATCCCACAAACACAAGGCCTTATACTACTGAAGAAAATCAACACTTGAAGTAAATCAATCAAGATACTTACATGCCATGAGGACAACAGAAGATCACTAAGCATATCAAAATGTAGAGAGATATAGCCCTGCCTAAAGACCAAATTAAAACACCAGAGGATTCACAAATGTTGGAACAACTAATCAAAGATGTGCATAAAACTCTACTTAATAAAATAAGTAGGATAGCAAATGCCATAAAGGAGATCAAGAAGACAGTAGAGAGAAGTTTCAACCAGGGAGGGGCCAAGAGGGTGGTTTAGCAATGTGCACGCTTTAGTTCGTCCTCCAGAACAACTACTAAATAACCAGAAACAGTACAGAACAGCTCCCGGAGCCATGATAGTGACCGGGCACACAGCGTACCCCAGTCTGTACCAGCTGGACTGGCTGCGAATCTCCACAACAGTGAGTTCCCCAAGCTGTGGTGGCTGGCACCCCTCCCCCACAGGCGGCTTCCCGGAGGGAAAGGAAAGAGACTCTAACAGTAGCAGGGACTGAGTCCGACCAAACACCAATTGTGGCATTAAATAACAAATTCTGACTACTAAAAATAGGCCCCCAGCTCAGGTGAAACTGGTCAAGGCAGAGGTCGGTATTGGGCTAACTGAAAAAGAGGAAAGGGGACGAAACAGGTTTATGTGGCTGTTTCTATGGAGGTTTGGCTGCCTTTGGATTCAGCTGTTTCTATGGAGGCTTGGCTGCCTCTGGATTCGGGCTGCAACTGCCCCAGGAATAGGCAGAAACAGACTGCTTTCAGGGCTATTTCCCACGTGTGCCTTCCCCAGGGGAGGGGTGAAGCCCAACTTAGGTGGAATCCCTCTCTCAAGGAATTCAGATCCCAGGGCTTTGCAATTTGAAGACATTAAAACCAGCCTACAACCTTTCCTCTGTCTCCACCAAGCCCCCAGCAGGGAGAGCCTTCCAAAGTTAAAGGAGCCACAATATCTTTTGCTGGTGGGATCCGCAGACAGACAAGCACCACATACTGGGAAGGATAAGAAAAACAGCCCAGAGACTTCACAGGAAAGTCTTTCAACCTGCTGGGTCTCACACTCAGGGAAAATTGATGCAGGTGATTCCTTCCCCCTGGAAGGAGGCCAACTTAGTCCAGGAAAACCCAGCTGGGGTCTGTAATACCTATGTAGACCCTCCTAAGGGTAGGGAGGGAAAAGGCACCTTACAAGCAGGACAAGAAACAAGAAAACAAGAACTGAAAATTTAAACTCTGTTAAACAAAACTTAAGCTAGAGGCCCAGAAAAAGCTGAACTGAAGGTCAATGAACAGTTAGACAACAAACTCATCTAGCAAGAAAACCCTAGGTAAGATAACTGAAAGCAATCTTCAGAAGAAACTAATTAAGGTAATTAAATGTCTAGATGCCAGAAAAATATAACAAATCACACCAGGAAAATTGAAGATATGGCCCAGTAAAAGGAACAAACCAATAGTTCAAATGAGATGCAGGAGCTGACATAACTAATTCTGAATATACAAACAGAAATGGAAAATCTCTTCAAAAACCAAATAAATGAATTGAGGGAGGACATGAAGAAGGCAAGGAATGAACAAAAAGAAGAAATGGAAAGTCTGAAAAAGCAAATCACAGAACTTATGGGAATGAAAGACACAGTAGAAGAGATGAAAAAAACAATGGAAACCTACAATGGTAGATTTCAGGAGACAGAGGTAAGAATTAGTCAACTGGAGGATGGAACATCTGAAATCCAAAAAGAAACAGAAACTATAAGGAAAAGAATGGAAAAATTTGAGCAGGGACTCAGGGAATTGAATGATAGATAATATGAAGCACACAAATATACGTGTTGTGGGTGTCTCAGAAGGAGAAGAGAAGGGAAAAGGAGGAGAAAAACTAATGGAAGAAATTATCACTGAAAATGTCCCAACTCTTATGAAAGACCTAAAATTATAGATCCAAGAAGTGTAGCGTACCCCAAAGAGAATCAATCCAAATAGATGTTCTCCAAGACACTTACTAGTCAGAATGTCAGAGGTCAAAGAGAAAGAGAGGATCTTGAAAGCAGCAAGAGAAAAGCAATTCATCACATATAAGGGAAACCCAATAAGACTATGTGTAGATTTCTCAGCAGAAACCATGGAGGCAAGAAGACAGTGGAATGATATATTTAAATTACTAAAAGAGAAAAACTGCCAACCAAGAATTCTAGATCCAGCAAAATTGTCCTTCAAAAATGAGTGAGAAATTAAAATATTTTCAGACAAAAAGTCAGTGAGAGAATTTGTGACCAAGAGACCAGCTCTGCAAGAAATACTAAAGGGAGCACTAGAGACAGATACAAAAAGACAGAAGAGAGAGAGGTGTGGAGAAGAGTATAGAAAGAAGGAAAATTAGATATGACATATAAAATACAAAAGGCAAAGTGGTAGAGGAAAGTACTACACAAACAGTAATAACACTAAATGTTAGTGGACTGAACTCCCCAATCAAAAGACATAGACTGGCAGAATGGATTAAAAAACAGGATCCTTCTATATGTTGTCTACAGGAAACACATCTTAGACCCAAAGATAAACATAGGTTGAAAGTGAAAGGTTGGGAAAAGATATTTCATGCAAATAACAACCAGAAAAGAGTAGGGGTAGGTATATTAATATCCAACAAATTAGACTTCAAATGTAAAACTGTTAAAAGATACAAAGAAGGATACTACCTACTTATAAAAGGAACAATTAAACAAGAAGACATAACAATCATAAATATTTATGCACTGAACCAGAATGCCCCAAAATACATGAGGCAAACACTGTAAATACTGAAAAGGGAAATAGACACATCTACCATAATAGTTGGAGACTTCAATTCACCACTCTCATCAATGGACAGAACATCTAGACAGAGGATCAATAAAGAAACAGAGAATTTGAATATTACAATAAATGAGCTAGACTTAACAGACATTTATAGGACATCACACCCCACAACAGCAGGATACACCTTTTTCTCAAGTGCTCATGGATCATTCTCAAAGATGGACCATATGCTGGGTCACAAAGCAAGTCTCAACAAATTTGAAAAGATTGAAATCATACACAACACTTTCTCAGATCATAAAGGAATGAAGTTAGAAATCAATAATAGGCAGAGCACCAGAAAATTCACAAGAACACACTCTTAAACAACCAGTGGGTCAAGGAAGAAATTACAAGAGAAATCAGTAAATATCTCGAGGCAAATGAAAATGAAAACACAACATATCAAAACTTATGGGACGCAGCAAAGGCACTGCTAAGAGGGAAATTTATTGTCCTAAATGCCTATATCAAAAAAGAAGAAAGGGCAAAAATTCGGGAATTTACTGTCCACTTGAAAGAACTTGAGAAAGAATAGCCAACTAACCCCAAAGCAAGCAAAAGGAAAGAAATAACAAAGATTAGAGCAGAAATAAATGAAATTGAGAACATGAAAACAATTGAGAAAATCAATAAGAGCAGAAGTTGGTTCTATGAGAAAATCAACAAGATTGATGGGCCCTTAGCAAGAGTGACAAAACAAAGAAGAGAGAGGATGCAAATAAATAAGATCAGAAACAGAAGAGGAGACATAACCACTGACCTCACAGAAATAAAGGAGGTAATAACAGGATACTATGAACAACTTTATGCTAATAAATACAACAATGTAGATGAAATGGACAAGTTCCTAGAAAGGCATGAACAACCAACTTTGACTCAAGAAGAAATAGATGACCTCAACAAACCAATCACAAGTAAAGAAATTGAATCAGTCATTCAAAAGCTTCCCAAAAAGAAAAGTCCAGGACCAGACAGCATCACATGTGAATTCTACCAAACATTCCAGAAAGAATTAGTACCAACCCTGCTCAAACTCTTCAAAAAAGTGAAGTGGAGGGAAAGCTACCTAATTCATTCTATGAAGCCAACATCACCCTCATACCAAAACCAGGCAAAGATATTACGAAAAAAAGAAGACTACAGACTAATCTCTCTAATGAATATAGATGCAAAAATCCTCAACAAAATTCTAGCAAATTGAGTGCAGCAACACATCAAAAGAATTATACATCATAACCAAGTAGGATTCATCCCAGGTATGCAAGGATGGTTGAACATATGAAAATCAATTAATGTAATACACCATATCAACAAATCAAAGCAGAAAAATCACATGATCATCTCAATTGATGCAGCGAAGGCATTTGACAAGATTCAACATCCTTTCCTGTTGAAAACACTTCAAAGGATGGGAATACACGGGAACTTCCTTAAAATGATAAAAGGAATATATGAAAAACCCACAGCTAATATCATCCTCAATGGGGAAAAATTGAAAACTTTCCCCCTAAGATCAGGAACAAGACAAGGATGTCCACTATCACCACTGTTATTCAACATCGTGTTGGAAGCTCTAGCCAGAGCAATTAGACAAGAAAAAGAAATACAAGGCATCAAAATTGGAAAGGAAGAAGTAAAACTATCACTGTTTGCAGATGATATGATACTATATGCCGAAAACCCTGAAAAATCCACAGCAAAACTACTAGAGTTAATAAACGAGTACAGCAAAGTAGCAGGTTACAAGATCAACATTCAAAAATCTCTAGTGTTTCTATACACTAGCAATGAACAAGCTGAGGGGGAAATCAAGAAACGAATTCCATTTACAATTGCAACTAAATGAATAAAATACTTAGGAATAAATTTAACTAAAGAGACAAAAGACCTATACAAAGAAAACTATAAGAAACTGTTAAAAGAAATCACAAAAGACCTAAATAGATGGAAGGGCATACCATGTTCATGGATTGGAAGACTAAATATAGTTAAGATGTCAATTATACCTAAATTGATTTACAGATTCAATGCAATACCAATCAAAATCCCAACAACTTACTTTTCAGAAATAGAAAAACCAATAAGCAAATTTATCTGGAAGGGCAGGTTGCCCCAAATTGCTAAAAGTATCTTGAGGAAAAAAAATGAAGCTGGAGGTCTCACGCTGCCTGACTTTAAGGCATATTATGAAGCCACATTGGTCAAAAAAGCATGGTACTGGCATAGAGATAGATATATCGACCAATGGAATCGAATAGAGTGCTCAGATATAGACCCTCTCATCTATGGACATTTGATCTTTGATAAGGCAGTCAAGCCAACTCACCTGGGAGAGAAGTCTCTTCAATAAATGGTGCCTAGAGAATTGGATATCCACATGCAAAAGAATGAAAGAGGACCTGTAGTAATAATAGTAAAAAACAAACAAACAAACAAACAAACAAAAAGCCCTATAGCTCAGATGCAGCTTCATTCAGTGTTTTAACATGATTAGTTTACAATTAGGTATTATTGTGCCGTCCATTTTTGAGTTTTTGTATCTAGTCCTGTTCTCTTTTCTCTATATTAACATTTTATATCTTTTTCTGTTGTGTTGCTAGTTCCTCTAAACTGATGCAAATGTACTAAGAAACGATGATCATGCATCTATGTGATGTTGTTAAGAATTACTGAGTTCATATGTAGAATGGTATGATTTCTAAATGTTGTGTTAATTTTTTTTTTCCTTCCATTAATAAAAAAAGAAATAGGACCCATATCTCACACCCGATACAAAAGTTAACTCAAAATGGATCAAAGATCTAAACATTAGGTCTAAGACCATAAAATAGTTAGAGGAAAATATAGGGAGATATCTTATGAATCTTATAATTGGAGGTGGTTTTATGGACCTTACACCTAAAGCAAGAGCACTGAATAAAGAAATAAATAAATGAGAGCGCCTCAAAATTAAACACTTTTGTGCATCAAAGAACTTCATCACGAAAGTAAAAAGACAGCCTACCCAATGGGAGACAATATTTGGAAATGATATATCAGATAAAGGTCTAATATTCAGAATTTATAAAGAGATTGTATAACTCAACAACAAAAATACAGCCAATCCAATTACAAAATGGGAGAATGACTTGAACAGACATCTCTCAGAAGAGGAAATACAAATGGCCAAAAGGCACATGAAGAGATGTTCAATGTCCCTGGCCATTAGAGAAATGCAAATCAAAACGAAAATGAGATATCATCTCACACCCACCAGAATGGCCATTAGCAACAAAAGAGAAAATGACAAGTGCTGGAGAGGATGTGGAGAAAGAGGCACACTTATTCACTCTTGGTGGGAATATCAAATGGTGCAACAACTGTGGAAGGCAGTTTGGTGGTTCCTCAAAAAGCTGAATATAGAATTGCCATATGACCCAGCAATACCATTGCTAGGTATCTACTCAGAGGATTTAAGGGCAAAGACACAAATCGACATTTGCACACCAATGTTTATAGCAGCATTATTTACCATTGCAAGGAGATGGAAATAGCCAAAATGTCCATCAACAGATGAGTGACTAAACAAACTGTGGTATATACATACGATGGAATATTATGCAGCTATAAGACAGAATAAACTTATGAAGTATGTAACAACATGGATGGACCTAGAGAACATTATGTGGATTGAGACTAGCCAAAAACAAAAGGACAAATACTGTATGGTCTCACTGATGTGAACTGACATTAGTGAATAAACTTGGAATATGTCATTGGTAACAGAGACCATCAGGAGATAGAAATAGGATAAGATAGTGGGTAATTGGAGCTGAAGGGATACAGACTGCAACAGGACTGGATACAAAAACTCAGAAATGGACAGCACAATACTACTTAACTTTAATGTAATTGTGTTAAAATACTGAGTGAAGCTGCATGTGAGAATGATAGAGGGAGGAGGACTGGGGACATAAATGAAATCAGAAAAAAAGATAGATGTTAAAGATCAAGATGGTGTAATCTAGGAGTGCCTAGAGTGTATAATAATAGTGAAATGTACAATGTACAAATTTTAAAAATGTTTTGGCATGAGGAAGGACAAAGTAATGTCATTATTGCAGAGTGCTGAAAATAGATGACAATTAATACTTTAAAATGTCACCTTATGTGTGAGACTAAAGCAAAAACGTTTATTTGTTACAAAATTTAGATTTTGACTAGAGCATTTCCTAATATAATTCATGTAAATAGTTTTATTGAATGTCATAAGTACTTGGAATCTCAGGTAGCACATGAGATTTTGTTGATTTGTCCAGAGTAATCCCCCGATGAATCCCAGAATGATTTGATCAGTGACGGGAAAAGTATTTGCAAAGCCCCTTCAGGGAATGGTGAGAGTGGGGACAAATTCAACTTCCCCAAGTTGAATTCTTGATATTCTCACAAGCAGTGTGGACAACCAAAGCTATAGGCTGAGCCCCCAGTCTTGAGGTTTGTTCACATGAAACTTAACCCCACAAAGGATAGGTCAAGTCTACTTAAAATTTAGGCCTAATAGTCACCCCCAAGAGAGTCTCTTTTGTTGCTCAGATGTGGCCCCTCTCTCCAGCCAACACAACAAGCAGTTTCACCACCCTCCACCACTCTGTGTGAGACATGACTCCCAGGGGTGTGGACCTTCCTGGCAACATGGGACAGAGATCCTGGAATGAGCTGAGACTCAGCATCAAGGGACTGAGAAAAACCCTAGAAGGAGCTGAGAATTAACATCAAGGGATTGAGAGAAACTTCTCGACCAAAAGGGGGAAGAGTAAAATGAGAAAAAGTGTCAATGTCAATGGCTGAGAGATTCCAAACAGAGTCAAGAGGTCATCCTGGAAGTTATTCTTATGCATTAAGTAGATATCACCTTTTTGTTCAAGATGTAGTGGAGAGGTTGGAGGGAATTGCCTGAAAATGTAGTGCTGTGTTCCAGTAGCCATGTTTCTTGATGATGCTTGAACAATGATATAGCTTTCACAATGAGACTCTGTGAATGTGAAAACCTTGTGTCTGATGCTCCTTTTAGCTACTGTATCAACAGAAGAGTAGAACATATGAAATAAAAATAAATAATAGGGGGAAACAAATGTTAAAATAAATTCAGTTTGAAATAGTGGTAAATGAAAGTGAGGGATAAGGGATATGGTATGTATAGTCTTTTTTTTTTCTATTACCATTTTATTTCTTTTTCTGTTGTCTTTTTATTTCTTTTTCTAAATCAATGCAAATGTACTAAAAATGATGAATATGTAACTAGGTGATGATATTAAGAATTACTGATTATATATGTAGAATTGAAAGATATCTAAATGTTTGTTTGTTAATTTTTTTAATTAATAAAAAAAGTTAAAAACAAAAAGAAGACAGGAGAAGAACATAAAGATGAATTTGAAAGAATAAAAAGAAAAATAACAGATATCACAGAAGTTAAAGACTCTGTATTAGTTAGGGTTCTCTAGAGAAACAGAATCAACAGGGAACACTTGCAAATATAAAATTTATAAAAGTGTCTCACATGACCGCAGGAACGCAGAGTCCAAAATCCACAGGGCAGGCTGCGAAGCCAATGACTCCGATGGATGACCTGGCTGAACTTCACAGGAGAGGCTCACCAGCCAAAGCAGGAATGGAACCTGTCTCCTCTGAGTCCTACTTAAAAGGCTTCCCATGATTAGATTTAGCATCACTCATTGCAGAAGACATTCCCCTTTGGCTGATTACAAATGAAATCAGCTATGGATGCAGCTGACATGGTCATGACCTAATCCTATGAAATGTCCTCATTGCAACAGACAGGCCAGCACTTGCCCAATCAGATAAACAGGTACCACAAATTGGCCAAGTTGACATGTGTCCCTAACCATGACAGACTCTGTTGACCAAATAACAAACATACTAGAGGTACACAGTACCAGATCTGAAGAGACAGAAGAAAGAATAAGGGATAGAGAGGACAGGATAATTGACTTCAAAGACTCAAAACAACAAATGGGAAAAAAAGATGGAAAAAATTGAATGGAAATTCAGGGAAATGGCAGACAAAACAAAGTGCACAAATATAAGAATCATTGGTGTTCCAGAAGGAGAAGAGAGGAGTAAAGGGCTAGGAAGAATAGTTGAAAATATAATGGGGGAAAACTTCCCAACTCTCATTTAAGACATAAATATACAAGTCAAAGAATCCCAAAGAACCCCAAACAGAATAAATCAAAATAGGTCAAACCCAAGGCACATAGTAATCAGTCTACCAAATGTTGAAGAGAAGCAGAAAATCCTGAAAGTGGCAAGAGAAAAAGAATCTACTGCATACAAGGGAAATCAAATAAAACTGAGTTCAGACTACTTAACTAGCACCCTGGAGGTGAGAAGGCAGTGGTATGATATATTCATGGTCTTGAAAGAGAAAGACTTCCAGCTAAGAATTCTGTATCCAGCCAAGTTGTCCTCAAAATTGAGGGAGAGATTAAAGTTTTCACAGACAAAGAGATCCTGAAAGAATTTATCAACAAGAGACCAGCCCTAAAAGAGTTCTGCTGGTTGAAAAAAAAAAAAAAGACAAGAGAGGGAGGTCTCGAGAAAGGCACAGAATTGAAGAGACCACCAAGGGTAATTTAAAGAATGCGAAGAGAAAGAGGGAAAAGAATATACAGATCTGACAAATGCAAAAAAAAAAAAAAGGTAAGATGGTGGATTCAAGAAGTGCCTGTTCAGTAATAACTTTGAATATTAATGGGCTAAACTTTCCAATTAAAAGATATAGATTGGCAGAATGGATTAAGAAACATAACCCAGCAATATGCTGCTTATAAGAGACTCATCTTAGACACAAGGATAAATTGATTGAAAGTGAAAGGATGGTAAAAGATTTTCCATGCAAGTTGTAACTGAAAGAAAGCAGGAGCAGCTATAATAATATCAGAGAAAATAGACTTTAAATGTAAAGACATCATCGGAGAAAAAGAAGGAAACTATATACTAACTAAAGGGTCAATTCTCCAGGAAGGTATAACAATCATAAATGTTTATGCTCCCAATCAAGATCTCCAAAGTATATGAGACAGACATTGGCAAAACTGAAAGGAGCAACAGATGTTTCAACAATAATAGTAGGAGACTTCAATACACCATGCTTCTCTTTAGATAGAACAACCAGATAGAAGATCAACAAGGAAATAGAGAAGTTAAATAACTTGATAAATGATTTTGATCTAACAGACTTTTATGTTATTGCACCCCAGAGCACAAGGTTTTACATTCTTCTCTAGTGCTCATGGAATATTCTCCAGGATAGATCATGTGCTGAGGCATGAACAGGTCTTTATAAATTCAAAATATTAAAATTATTCAAAGCACTTTCTCTGATCAAAATGGGATGGAGCTGGATCTCAACAACCACCAAAGAATGAGAACATTCACAAACATATGGAGATTAAATAACATATTCTTAAACAATCAGTAAGTCAAAGAAGAAATTGCTAGAGAAACCAGTAGCTATCTGGAGATGAATGAAAATGAGAAGACAACTTATCAGAAGTTACAGGATGTGACAAAGTCTGTCCTGAGAGGGAAATTTATTGCCCTAAATGCCTACACTAAAAAAAACAAGAAAGAGCAAAAATTGAGGACTTAAGAGCACACCAGGAGAAACTTGGGAAAGAACAGCAAACTAACCCCAAAGCAAATAGAAGAAAAGAAATAACAATGATTAAAGTAGAGATAAATGAATGGGAAAACAAAAGAACAATAGAAACAATCAATAAAACCAAAAATTGGTTCTTTGAGAAAATCAATAAAATTGATGGGCCACTAGCAAGAATGACAAAGAAAGAACAGGGAGGGGATACAAATAAACAAAATCAGAAATGAGAAGGGGTGTGTTACCACAGACCCTGAATAAATAAAAGAAATCAAAAGAGGATACTATGAACTACTATAGGTCAATGAACTAGACAACTTATATGAAATGAACAAATTCCTGGAGACACACAAACAAACTACACTGACTCAGGAAGAAATAGAAGACCTCAAGAAACCAATCACAAGTAAAGAGATTCAATCAACCATCAAATATATTTCTACAAAGAAAAGCTCTGGGCCAGATGGCTTCACAGGGGAATTTTATCAAACATTCCAGAAAAACTAACTCCAATCCTGCTAAAACTTTTCCAAAAAAAAGAGGAAAAAAGAACTCTTTCTAACTCATCTTATGCAGCTAATGTCATTTTAAGAACAAAACTGGGTAAAGATGCTATAAGAAAGGAAAACTACAGGCTGATCTCTCTAATGAACATAGATGTAAAGATTCTCAATAAAGTATTAGCAAATTGAATCCAACAGCACATTAAAAGAATTATACACCATCACCAAGTGAGGTTTATACCAGGAATACAAGGATGGTTCAACACAAGAAACCCAATTAATGTAATACAACACATTAACAAATTGAAAAATCACATGATCATCTCTATTGATGCTGAAAAAGCATTCAATGAAAGTCAGCATCCTGGAGCTGAAACAATTAAGTCAGAATATACAAACAGACATGGAAAACCTCATCAAAAACCAAATCAATGAATTGAGGGAGGATATAAAGAAGGCAAGGAATGAACAAAAAGAAGAAATTGAAAGTCTGAAAAAACAAATCACAGAATTTAAGAGAATGAAAGGCATTGTAAAAGAGATGAAAAAAACAATGGAAACCTACAAATGGTAGATTTCGAGAGACAGAACATAGGATTAGTGAACTGGAGGACAGACCATCTGAAATCCAGCAAGAAAAAGGGAAAATAAAGGGAAAAATGGAAAAAATATGAACAGGGACTCAGGGAATTGAAAGACAATATGAAGCACATGAATATATGTGTTGTGGGTGTCCCAGAAGGAGAGGAGAAGGAAAAAGGAGTAGAAAAACTAATGGAGGAAATTATTACTGAAAATTTCCCAACTCTTATGAAAAACTTAAAATTTCAGATCCAGGAAGTGCAGTGTACCCCAAAGAGAATAGATCCAAATAGATGTACTCCAAGACATTTACTAATCAGAATATCAGAGGTCAAAGAGAAAGAGAAACTTTTAAAAGCAGCAAGAGAAAAGCAATCCACCACCTACAAGGGAAGCCCAATAAGACTATGCAAAGATTTCTCAGTAGAAACCATGGAGGCAAGAAGACAGTGGGATGATATATTTAACTATTAAAAGAGAAAAACTGCCAACCAAGAATTCTATATCCAGGAAAATTGTCCTTCAAAAATGAGGGAGAACTTAAAATATTTTCAGAGAAAAAAATCACTGGGAGAATTTGTGACCAAGAGACCAGCTCTGCAAGAAATACTAAAGGGAGCACTAGAGACAGATATGAAAGGACAGAAGAGAGAGGTGTGGAGAAGAGTGTAGAAAGGAAGACTGTGAGTAAAGGTAAAAAGAAGGAAAATCAGGTATGATATATAAGATCCAGAAGGTGGGATGGTGAAAGAGAGTACTGCCAGTGCAGTGATGACACTGAATGTTGATAGATTGAATGCCCCAGTCGGGAGGCATAGACTGGCAGAATGCATTAGAGAACAGGATCCATCTATATGCTGTCTCTTCTCAAAGGACATGAGGACAAGGACACAAACGGACATTTGCACACCAATGTTTATAGCAGCATTATTTGCAATTACCAAGAGATGGAAACAGCCAAAATGTCCATCACCAGATGGGTGGCTAAACAAACTGTGGCATATACATACAATGGAATATTATGCAGCAATAAGACAGAATAAATTTATGAAGGATGTAACAACATGGATGGACCTTAAGGACGTTATGTTGAGTGAGATCAAAACAAAAGAACAAATACTGTATGGTCTCACTGATATGAACTGACATTAGTGAATAAACTTGGAATATTTCGTTAGCAACAGAGACCATCAGGAGATAGAAATAGGGTAAGATATTGGGTAATTGGAGCTGGAGGGATACAGATTATGGAACAAGACTGAATATAAAAACTCAGAAATGGACAGCACAATACTACCTAAATGTAATACAATTATGTTAAAACATTGAATGAAGCTGAATGTGAAAATGACAGAGGGAGGAGGGCTGGGGACATAAATGAAATCACAAAGAAAGATAGACGATAAAGGTTGAGATGGCATAATCTAGGAATGCCTAGAGTGCATAATGATAGTGACTAAGTGTACAAATTTAAAAAATATTTTTGCATGAGGAAGAACAAAGGAATGTCATTATTGCAGGGGGCTGAAAATAGGTGGTAATTAATATTTTAAAATTTCAACTTATGTGTGAGATTAAAGCAAAAAATGTTTATTTGGCATAAAAGTTTATATTTTGACTAGTGCATCTCCTAATATAACTTATGTAGATAGTTGGTTAAACAACATAAGTACGTGGAACCTTGGGTAGGACATGGGATTTTGTTGGTTTGTCCAGAGTGGTGCCCCGATGAATTACAGAGTGATTTGATCAGTGAGTGGAAAAGTATTTGCAAAGTCCCCTTTCGGGAATGGTGAGTACGGGGGAAAATTCACCCTCCCCAAGTTGAATTCTTGATATTCTCACAAGCAGTGTGGACAACCAAAGCTATAGGCTGAGCCCCCAGTCTTGGGGTTTGTTCATATGAAACCTAACCTCAGAAAGGATAGGTCAAGCCTACTTAAAATTAGGCCTAAGAGTCACCCCCAAGAGAACCTCTTTTGTTGCTCAGATGTGGCCTCTCTCTCCAGCCAACACAACAAGCAAATTCACCACCCTCCCCCTGTTTACATGGGACATGAATCCCAGGGGTGTGAACTTTCCTGGCAATGTGGGACAGAAATCCCAGAATGAGCTGAGACCCAGCATCAAGGGATTGAGAAAACCTTCTTGACCAAAAGGGGGAAGAGTGAAATGAGACAGTGTCAATGGCTGAGAGATTCCAAACAGAGTCAAGAGGTTATCCTGGAGGTTATTCTTATGCATTAAGTAGATATCACCTTGTTATCCAAGATGTAATGGAGAGACTGGAGGGAATTGCCTGAAAATGTAGAGCTGTGTTCCAGTAGCCATGCTTCTTGATGATGAGTGTGTAATGATATAGCTTTCACAGTGTGACTGTGTGATTGTGAAAACCTTGTGTCTGATGCTCCTTTTATCTACTTTGTCAACAGATGAGTAGAACATGTGGAATAAAAATAAATAATAGGGGGAACAAATGTTAAAATAAATTTAGTTTGAAATGCTAGTGATCAATGAAAGGGAGGGGTAAGGGGTACGGTATGTAAATTTTTTTTCTGTTTTCGTTTTATTTTTCTGTTGTCTTTTTATTTCTTTTTCTGAATTGATGCAAGTGTTCTAAGAAATGATCATGATGATGAATATGCAACTATGTGATGATATTGTGAATTACTGATTATATATGTAGAATGGAATGAGCATATATTAAGAATGTTTGTGTTCCCTTCTTGTAATATTTTTTAACTAATAAAAATTTAAAAAAAATTCAGCATCCCTTTCTGATTGAACCATCCCAAAAGATAAGCTTCAAAGGTAACTACCTCAATGCGATAAAGAGAATATTTGAAAAACCGTTACCCAGCATCATACTCAATGGAGAAAGACAGAAAGCTTTCCCCCTGAGATCAGGTACAAGACAAGGATGGCCACTGTCACCACTATTATTCAACATTGTGCTAGAAGTTCTAGCTAGAGCAATCAGGCAGAATAAAGAAATAAAAGTCATCAAAATTGGAAAGGAAGAAGTAAAACTATCATTATTTGCTGATGATATGATACTATACTTGGAAGATCCTGAGAAATCTACAGCAAAGTTACAAGCTAATAAACAAATTCATCAGGGTGGTAGGATAAAAAATTAATGTGCAAAAATCCATAATGTTTCTATACACAAGCAATGACCTAGCTGAGGAGTCAGTTAAGGGAAAAAATATATTCAAAATAGCAGGTAAAAGAATCAAGCTCTTAGGAATAAACTTAACTATGGCCATAAAGGAATTGTACACAGAAAACTACATGACACAGCTAAAAGAAATCAAAGGAGATCTAAATAGGTGGAAAGACATTCCCTGTTCATGGATAGGAAGGCTAAATATAATTAAGATGTCAATTCTCCCCAAATTGATCTAAGATTCAACATAATACCAATCAAAATTCCAACAACCTACTCTGAAGATTTGGAAAAGCTAACTACCATATTAACCTAGAAGGGAAAGAGACTCCAAATAGCTAAAAGCATCTGAAAAAAGAAGACTGAAGTGGGAGGATTAAAACTCCCAGACTTTAAAACCAATTATCAAGCCACAGTAGTCAAAACAGCATGGTACTGACACAACATAGAAGTATTGACCAATGAAATCAAATCAAGAGTGCAGAAATAGAACACCAAATCTATGGTCAACAGATTTTTGATAAGGCCTCCAAATCTTCTAAACTGGGACAAAATTGTCTTTCCAATAATTGGGTATGGAAGAATGGGATATCAGTAGCCAAGAGAATGAAGGAGAACCCATATCTTATACCCTACACAAAAATTAATTCAAAGTGGCTCAAACACCTAAATATAAGAACTAGCACCGTAAAGCTTCTAGATGAAAACATAGGGAAACATTTTCAAGACCTAATAATAGGAGGTAGCTTCCTAAACGTTATACCCAAAGCACAAACAACAGAATAAAAAATAGATAAATAGGAACTCCTCAAAATCAAATACTTCTGTACTTCAAAAGACTTTGTCAAAAAGGTGAAGAGTCAGCCAATTCAGTGGGAGAAAATATTCGGAAATCACATATCAGACAAAGGTTTGATTTCCTGTATATACAAAGAAATCATACAACTCAAGAACAAAAGAACAAACAACCTAATTTAAAAGCGGGTTAAATATACATATAGGCATTTTTCTGAAGAGCAAATACAAATGGCTCAAAAGCACATAAACAGATCCACATTTTCATTGGCTATAAAAGAAATTCAGATTAAGACTACAATGAGATACCACCTCATACCCATAAGAATGGCTGCTATAAAACTAACAGGAAACTATAAATGATGGAGAGGATGTGGAGAAACTTGGACCCTTATGCACTGCTGGTGCGAATATATAATGGTGCAGCCGCTATGGAAGACTGTTTGGTGGTTTGTTTGGAAACTAAATATTGGACTGCCCTAAGACTCAGCAATAGCACTACTTGGTATATACCCAGGAGAGATGAAAGCAATGACATGAACAGAAATTTGCACACTAATGTTCTTAGCAGCATTATTCACAATTGCCCAAATTTGGAAACAAACCAAATGCCCATCAACAGACAAGTGGATCGACAAAATATGAAAAATATTTCATATACATGCTATGAAATATTATGCAGCAGTAGGACAAATTGATGTCCTGAAGCACATGACAAGATGGATGAGCCTTGAGGAAATAATAATGAGGGAAATTAGCCAGATACAAAAGGGTAGATACTGTATGGTTCCACTTTTATGACCAGCATAAAGGTATAATCAGAGGCTTATAATACAGATTATAGGGTTCTTAGAGGTACATAGAAGCCAGATATGGGTGAACCACTAGCTAATGAGGTTGAACTTAATGTAAGGGAATAGATAGGAGCAAAGATGATTCTCTACTGGACTTCTAAGTAATATTACCATATTGAAAATGAACAAGATTGAAAGGGGTTATATAAACCTATGTGTCCCACTGATTTACACTAGAAATGTGAATTAGTTTTGCAAGAATTACTTCAAAGATATGATTCTTGTATAAAGAGTGTTTAAGTCCAGGGTACAGGGGGGAAATTGCTATTGCCTGCTATGAGCTATGCTCAAAAGGAAACCATCAGCACTACCACAGCAACAGCAGAGGTAAATTATGGAGGGAACAACATGAGTTGAGAGGTTTAAATTTTCTATTTTGAGAGGGTTTGTTTATTGGCTTCCTTTCTCTTGGAAACAATGAAATTATCAGAAGTATTTGATTTTGAGGAGTTCCTATTTATCTATTTTTTCTTTTGTTGTTTGTGCTTTGGGTGTAACGTTTAGGAAGCTACCTCCTATTATTAGGTCTTGAAAATGTTTCCCTATGTCCCTAAAGTTGGCAGACTGTGGACTTGGGGCCCTATACATGATGCCCGATGAATGCAGGTGGCTGACGATGCACTGATGGAGAAGTAGATTGGCAAATGATGATATCTACTTATGAATTAAGGTGCCGCTACAAAAAGGAACAAAGTTGTGAGGCATGCTACAATGTGAATGAACGTGTGGGACATTTGGTGAGACAGAATAATTTAGAAATAAAAGAACAACTATGATACGGCTACTTTTATAAAATACTTCTAAGAAAACAGGAACCAAAATTGTAAGCTTTTAGAGCAGACACATTAATTCTGAAGCAGAGCTTATTATTTCTGCTTTTGAGAGGCTGTTATATATATATATGACCTGATATTTAGAGATAAGAATGAAGCTGAGCAGATTGGAGTTAAAGTAATTCAGAACATAGGGGTAAGGAAGACAGTGTCTATATTTTAGAACCACACTTGCTCTTTGAGACCAATGGAAGAAAGGTTTATTTTATCTGGAACTGAAATTTTCTGTAGTGCACTATCTAATTCACCCAATCTGTATAGCTCATTTGAAGAACTGAAACACAGGGAGCCCAGAATAAGAAAGAAATCTTTTAATCCTGTGTAGATTATTGTAATGCTTGTTTACATCCTGGAGCATATTAAGGAGATAATCAAAAAGTATTGGCAAAGTCCCTGAGGAATGGGAGAAAGACTATGGAACTATTAAAGCTTATCTTCAGGGAATCCCTTGATACTGTGTCAGACTTTAGGGACACCCAAATTAATAGGCTGTGCCATTGATCATGAGGCTTACTCTTGTGAAGCTTATGTAGGTATCAGAGAAGCTTAGACTACCTATAGGCATGCCTAAGAGTTATTTATGGAGAACTTCTTTTATTGCTCAGATGTGGCCTCCTTCTCTCTAAACCCAACTCTGCAAGTGAAAGCATTTTCCTCTCCCCTACTTGGGACATGACATCCAGGGGTGAAAATCTCCCTAGTGACATGGGAGATGACTCTCAGGGATGATTCCAGACCTGGCACCATAGGATCAACAATTCCTTTCTGACCCAAGGGTAAAAAGAAATGTAACTAATAAATTGTTAGTGGCAGAAGAGAGTTCAAATAATCAAGAGGTTACTCTGGAGGTTGCTCTTATGCAAGCTTCAGTTAGACCTTGCTACCTATCATAACCTGCAAACCCCCAGCCAGGACCATTCCAGTCAATCTTAAAGAACACCTAGGGCAATATATAATATTTTACAAGGGTTCCATGCACTAGAGTAACTTTCCAGAAACCTACAACCTCCAGATCGTTCCCTGGTCCAGATAATTCCTGAAACCTAACCCAACCTCTCCAGAACATCAGATAGTTCCATCTCCCTGCCCCATATTAGTGACAACTCTTCTAATATCAAAAATTTAGAACTACCATAGCTCAAACACTCCTAAAGAGAGGGATGGAAAGATCAAAGGTGATAATGGAGTTATACAGGAAAGATGGGTTTTAACAAATGAATATGAATGTTGAATCATTAAATTGATATCTCATTTAGTCTCCAGTATGTTAAAGTAAAAACCTGAAATTGTGGAAATGCAACCCATGTCAAACTTTGAAATATCTTCTAAAATTTTGTGCTGCTGTGCTTTGAAATTTATAGATCTTTTGTATATATGTTCTTTTTCACAAGAAAAAGAAGGAAAAAGTTGATTATAATGATAAAAATGTATTTAAGCCCTCTAGCCACCTATATTCTGGAGCAGCTAGAAGGAAAAATGTGAGAGGATCATATGGTAGCCCATGACAAACTCTGGGATCTGTCCTGCAGCTACTTGTTGAAGAGTGCTATGAAAATTATTGCTTTTTTTATTTCTTTGCTTTGCATATATGTTATTACTATACAATAAAAAAGTAAAAACAAAAAAACAAAAACAGAAACAACCTGGATACTCACATGGAAAAAGAATGAAATTTGACCCCTGCCATTCAGCACACAGACCAAAAAAAAAAAATACAATTAGGGCTCCAACCACAATGGCTTTTGAAACACTGTCTCTGATCTGGGAGCTGATCCCACTAGATCTTCTTCAGTTTCTTTGTGTTCTGGTCCAGAAATGCATGCATCATGTAGTAAAGATGCTGGTTTCTCCTGCAAGTCCCCATGTCTTTGCGGTATGAGCTGTCTGAGATATGTGTAGCTTTCAGTTTGTTTTTATATGTTCCATTTTGTCCATTTGGGCTCCTTTTGTCCTGACCCACTCTTACTTTGAGTTCAGTCTTCCTTCTTGCTGCTGTCCCTGCTGACTTAGAATAATCTCGTGCAATAGCTTCACTCCAACTTCACCACAAGCTTCTACAATAGTGTAAGGATTGGTCCCTGTGGCAAATTCCTTGTTTATAACGCATGAAGTAGTTCTGTTTCTCTGAGCAAGCTGCTGATAAAACATAATTTGTAATAAAAAATAAAGAATCAGGATTTGAATATGTGGTTAGCACAGATTCATATCTTGTGCTTTGATCAATATTATTTAATAAACTTTTCATACATCATCATTTGAAGAAATAATCTAATAATTAAAGTTATGTAACGTATACTATCATGGGGATGAATGGCAATTTTTAACCATTTCTGTAGGTTTAATATATTACACTGTTTTCTTAATGAACGTCCTTAAACATAAATATTTATATGAATTTCTGATTATGTTCTTACCTTAAATTCCCAGAGAAAGAGGTAAAATTTAATGACTTTTTAATATTTATGTGCAAATCAATTTCCAGAAAGGGTAAAATTTTAACCAAATGTGTAAGAGAGGTCATCCTATATTATTTTTTTTTTACTTTCATTTTATAGGCGAAGTCTTTTCCTCTTAAGACCCAAAGTTATTTACATGCATTTTATTAATTTAATTTTTTCCAACTTCATCCTTCCTTCTAGCTTTATTATTCATTCATTCCCTAAAATATGTACTCTTCCTTCTGGTTTTAAGGGAAAAGTCTCACTTTATTTTAATTCAATACATTATCACATATTTCACCACTTGAAATTTAATGTTTTAATATCATCAGAGCAATATATACCCATTTTAAAATAAAAATACATATATAAAGAAATAACAATAGTGTATGATTACCTTTTTTTTTTTTTTTTACATGGGTAGGCACTGGGAATTGAACCTGGGTCTCTGGCATGGCAGGGGAGAATTCTGCCACTGAGCCTCCATCGAACCACCCATGATTACATTTTATAACAGAAAAATTATTAGCACTCTGATGATCAGCACTTCACTTTCGATATACAGTTTATATATTCCATAGAAACACGATGTTATATGTGCATATGCATAAATTTTTATGTTACATAAGAAATATTATGCATAACTAAGTCTTCTACTGTAGACTACTTAGCGATTTCTTATTTTCATCATTATATATGCTCTGAGATGAATTGCATGAATATAAAAATACTGAATCCACTTTGTAATATTTCTTCAGGTTAATGTCCAGAACACATAGTGAGAGCAAATAATTTTTCCTTATCTTTGAAACTCAAAAAAATGCATAAAGCTGCTATTTGTTTGTCTCTTCAATTTTTGTTGTGTCTAAGGAGCCATTTTTAATTTTCTTTTTTCTTTATACTCTACTTATCCTCAAAAAATCATGTGTAATTGTCATAGGTAAGTGATTCATGACTGAAATTTTTGTTCTCATTGCTTTCTGCTCTCTGGCTTTTGTTCCCTGGGAATTATCCCATCATTGAATGGACACCCCACAGCCAATAGCCTTCCTGTCCTCACCACTTATAATTAATTACTCATCTCAAATTTCAATGCACTGTAATTGATACATGTCTGCCCCTGGCTATCATAGGTATAGTATTTAAATGCATCTTGATATGTGATGTAGCCCTAAGGGGCAGTACATCATGGGAAGAAGGGACCAGAAATGCCCATGGCTGTCTTAGAAAGTCGTTGTTTGAGTGCTGTAACATGCATTTCAATGGAAAGGTAGAAGAGAACAAACCAGATGCAGTAGCTAACTACATTTACCTGAAATGTATTTATCAAATTGTTTGCTCTTTTCAAATATCCTATTAAATCCGAAGTATTTGGAGCCCTTTTCTGTGTATTAAGGATGACACAGAAGTTCAAGGACTCTAGTGACATATCGAAAATCACACATGGCTGGCAAAACAGCTGGAACTGAATCTAAGGTCACAGATGCGCTAATTTGTGCCGGCCTCATTATGAAATGCTGCTGATTTGACAGTAAACAGAATGAGCCTTTTCCTTGTATCTTTCACAGCTTTATCTCCCATTTATGAATTACTTTACATCAGTCTGTATACCAATATGCTACTTAGCTACATTCAACCTAAAAGCAAAATCCTTTATGAAATAAGTAAGATACAACATCTTTGTTGCACTTTCAGTTCTGAGCAGTGGTCCCACAACTACAAGCTCAAGAAATACATTCTGGTAATTTCAGAGATCACAAAAGAGAGCTGCTGTCGGTTTAAAAACAATCGTTGGTATTTGTGATTTGCCTCCAGTTATTTGTCCTATGCTACACTACATACACACATATAAAATGCCACTTATTATAACTGCTGAATTACATCACTTTCATCTGAAACTATGATCCCAATACCCTTAAATTTAAAGGATTTATTTCTTGGAGGGAAGGGAATTTTTCCTTCTAATACTGAGTTTTTTGTTTGTTTTTATTAAATCCAGTTATAATGTTGGAAAGGATTTAATTGCATTCAAACTTTGTTCTTCCCTGGAATTTGCATTTACATTTCATATTTTAAATGTTATTCCAGTAAAATTGTATTAGTAATTCATTCATTCATTAACTAGACATAAATATAAAGATCTAGAAATGTGGCTTCTCTCTGCTTGTGGGTCATTGAACTGAATGGAAAGGAAAAGTCTGAAACAGATTGAGGAAAAACATGTTCTAGTAGCTGACATTGCCTAGACGCATACAGAAAAATATTTCATTAAATTTGTCAAATAAACCGCCAATAAGCTAAATACTACTCCCCACACGAAACTTGGTGCACAGCCAGTGCATTGGAGTCTTCAATATAGAGTTGTACTTCAAGTCTCAGGATACACTGGGCTGGCCATGTCCATAGGCATAATAGCATGCCTAGTCGAGGACCTCTATTCAGAGGCTTCCCTATCAGGGAATTCAGTTGAGGCACTTCCCAGATGCATCTGAGCATGCCTCTTTATCAATGGCCTTAGCTAAGGCATTTTTTTTTTCCATTCCCAGACTTTGTTCTTCTCTCTTGCTCTGGCTCAAACTGGTTTATAAAAAGGGCCAAGACCTTTCTTCAGGGTTCCTTGGCAATACGACAATTCCTCCTGCCTACACTGAATGCACCTAATCTTTGTCTTTTGCCAGTCCATGGGAAAAACATGGAGCAGAGGAAATGGCACCTTTTCTTTGCCTCTTGCTTGAGGCAACAACACTTTTTTGCTGGACAGGTCTTTGACTCAACAAACATTTGTAAAGAAATGCTTGTATTACAATATGCTAATGTTCCAACACCTGATTAGTAATGATAACCATTCAATTTAGCTGAAGTCTAGTTACATGCTAGTTTTATGTTTGAACATAATTATTGGAAAACATTCTTATTTTCCTTGTGTCTGTGTTTTGACCCATACATCTGTAACTCGTTGGAGAAAACTACATCCAGAATTGGGTATAGTTAGAATATATATATTTTTGATTCTCATAAATGGAATTTATCGCTCCCTTTTTTATTTGCATGCATATCTCATTGCGACACCCACATTAGTTCCATCATTGCCATTTGATTTGCATGATGGCTGTGGTCATGTGTCTTCCCCACACAATTCCTTTCAAAAATGATTTATTTATTCTTTCTAGTTTTCCAGATCCAAACATGTTGCCTTGTGTATAATAAGCACCCACACGGTGACACTCTATGCATTTTTTCATATAATTAAAGCAAAAAATGACTAGATGATATGCCACACATAGTGAACACTATTGAAATATTTAGGCACTGAGAACAGCATGAATATCTGAAGTCCAGTTTAATCCTGCCATTTCTAAACTTTTCATAAAGTTAATTGCAATCTTAGGTCAATAATCTAGCAGTAATAAACTCTTGTATATATTCCTTGTTAAAGATTTCAGACAATAAGTATAATAATTATAGCAATAAGAAAAGCAAAAGAAATTGATAGAAATGTAGTCAAACTCCTTTGCCTTTACCGACCAAATTATTAGTGTACTGAAAATATTCATAGGGATTCTGTTACACAAAATAACTAGATTGGAAATTGAATTTTTATTTTCTATAATTTATTGTGATGAAAATACTATTCAATCATTCTTTCACTTAATTGTTCAATAACCAGTCATTAAAAACCTGTTATTTGTAAGCAAAGTGCACAATGTCTAAACACCACTTAGCATCTGTTCTTACATTAAAGTATTTAAAATAAGTTGGGCATTTTATTTGTCTAATTGGTCTATTTATTTACATGAGTGGAGTAGACATGGACTAAATAAACAAAAAATTAACATAATATTGGTTTGCTAGTGATTGTGCAAAGTAAATGTAGTTGTAATTAAAAAAACTAAAAATACTCAGCTGTGATGAGGAATAAATAAGATTGGATTTTGAAAGATTCACATAATTTCATAAAGTTTGAAACACATTTTATAAGGTCTTTTGTATTTACTCATAGTTTGTTAATTCATTAATTCAAAACATATATATTAGACACCTATATCAGCAATTGTGAACTTCCTGCAATGGTGAGTAAAACAAATATTCTGTTATATTATGGAAAACTCAGATGACAGTAGAGAGTTAAATATGGAATCATAATCATAGAAATATATAATTGTTATGTAACCTTTTACAAATTATATAAGATAGTTATAAAGGTCTGTGGAACATAAAGTAGAAGAGAAGGAATCCAGTGACCAATTAGATATGGAGAACTGGAAAAAGTTAAGGATTAGACTCTGGTTCTTGGATGCATATGTAAATGGGAACAATCAGAGATGCAGGAATCTGTAAAAATCATTATATTACACAAGTTAATGTGGTACCATTCACAGTTTTGTAATGAGGATGATTAAGTTTGTTTGGGATATGTAAAACTTGAGTTGTATTTGTGATATCTAAGAAAGGTTGTCAAGTAAGCAGTTGGTTATATAGATAAAAAATTCAGAGAAAATGTTTGGGGTGAAAACCTGAGTTTGTAAATTATCAGAGAAAAACAAGAAAGCTATGAGATTGCACAGAAAATAACTCAGAATATGAAGAAAGTAACCCTGTGAAATGATAATATTTTAATCTAATAGTGTAGTTGAGCCAGAAAAAAATATGATTGGGAAAGAATAGCCAGATGAACCTAGTGAGACCCAAGAGTCTGTTAGCACAAAATCACGGTTGAAGAATATTTCAAGGATGCGTTATAAAATAGAGTTGAATGCCAATGAAAGCTGAAGACCAGAAATTGTCCACTTGATTTCATGGCATAGAGGTCATTAGCTCACGGCAGTGAGGCCAAATTTAAAAGCAGACAATCTCAAAATATAGCAGGAACATGAAATGTCATAATATTACTCATTTTGCTCAGTGTTATTTTAAAATACCCTAAAGATGCTCATTTAGTAAAATGCTAACTGTCCTCCAGCTTGTTTTAGTTATTTTAATTTTGAATCTTTTTGGTCCCTCTTTATAGAATCCTATAGAAATGTTTATTTTTGCATAACCTTTTTATTATGGTAAGGAAGTTACCATAGTAACCTCCTTTTTATTTAGGTGTGTGTATGCCTTACTCTTAGAAGACTGATTATTGTCATGACTATTGAGCATTCCTAAACATTGTACACTGAAATTTCATCACCCATACATTTAACTTTTACAAATTCTACTTAAGGATATTATCACAAACCTAACAAAGAGTGTTCGAATGAGGGGGGAATAGGGAAAAAAGGAAGAAAAATTAGATCAATGACACTAACCATTTGACCCTAGGTAGAAGTCAAAATCCCCTGGGAACTTAAAAAGTACGAATGCAAGATCTGATATGTTTAATATGGGGAACTATTTAAGGACTGCTATTTGTGAAATGCCCTCTACCCAAGGAGATTCTAATTGTCAACTGGGATGAGAACAACTGATTTATAACAGTTTTTTTTGGCTCATTTCCTTATTAAGCAAGCTTATAGCCCTGTGTGTTTAAGATAGGATTTGTGAATTTGTTGTTACATGAGTGAGTCATTATCTCTAAGTAGCAGTTATTACATGAGTATCTTGCTGCAATTCAGATAAATCCAGTATAAATATATGAGTGGTAAAAGATGGAGAAACAGCAGGGAGCATTTCAACACAGAATTGGAATATGTAGGAAGAATAAAACAGTTATTCTATACATGAAAAATATGTGAAATTCAAAACTCATTTGTTTATTTTATCATAGTGTACAGAGAACAGAAGACAGGATTCATTTACTCATAAACAGATCAATAGAAAAATCTTCAAATGAAGCAGGAAGACGAAAAAGATATAAAAGAAATGCAGATCTGAGCATAAGAGTCATAACAAACATATTCAAACTCATATCATGTATATAATTAGAGTTTCAGAAAGAAAGAAGAAAGAAATGCAGGAAATATTTGAAAGGATAACAGCTGATAAATTTTCCAAACTGATGAAACATATCAACCACCATATTTTTGAGAAATAACAAGATACTAAACCTAGCACATCATGTTCAAACTGTTAAAGTTCAAAAACAACCAAAAAATAAATCTTAAAATCAGTTAAAGAATTTTTAAAATTCACTCAAAATAGCAACAATGACATTATGTTTGTAAAAAAATACATATGGAAGCCAGATTAGAATGGGGTGACATATTTAAAATTCAGAAAGAACAAAATGAAAATACAGAATCATGAAATTCTAGTGATGATATTCAAAAATAAAAGTGAATTAAATACATATCCAAACAACAAAAAAAAGGATACTAATTTTCCAGTAGGAGAGTACTAAAAAATAAAAACTAAAGGAAATTCTACAGATTGAATAAGACATGTCGCAGTTTGAAGTACAAAATTTTGAGCAATAACAGTATTGCTGAAATGGGTAGTAAGCATGTCTGTTTACAACAAATAAAATATAAACGTCTTCTGAGGTTCAATACATACACTGAGATAGAATGAGATAACAGTTGCCAAAAGGGTGGGAAATGGATGAATGCAATTTAAATGCTATAAGTTTCCTTCACTGTGCAACGATAAAATGAGAATAATTCAGGGATATACATTTAAATTTCAGGGGAAATTTATATTTCCACTAAAAATAATACACATTTCATAAATGTCAAGTTAAAAAAGAAAAATACAGCTAAAAATAATAAAAAAAATAAAGTGGGAATAAAGGAATAAAGAACAGATTGGGCAAATAGAATTCAGATAGCTTTGCAGCATACTTCAACACAAAAATATCAGTAATTGCACTACGCACAGTTGAAAGAAATACTCCAATTAAAAGACAAATGGATAGTGGTGACGGTAGCAGAACATTGGGAAATCAACAGCATTGAAATATTTATCTGAATGTGGGTTGAAAGGAGAACTGTCAGATTGTACATATGGTAGCAGTATACAGATTTTTTAAAAATCAATGAACCTACACTATAAAAACAGTGAACCTTAAGTTAAGCCATGGACTACAGTTAATAGTACAGACGTAAAAATGTGCTATCATCAATTGCAACAAATATTCTACACCAATACAAGGTGTTAGTAATAAGGTGGTATGTAGTAATCCTTTATCTTACGCTTGATTGTTCTGTAAACCCATAACTTCTCTAACAAAGAAAACAAATTTTAACAGACAAAGCTGTCAAAATACATTGAAAAACTAAAGGAAACCTAATAATATACCTTTTACAAAATAAATTCACATTTATAAGGACAAAAAAAATTGAAAGTAAAACCATAGCTATTTCATGCAAACACTATGAGAGATAGAATGGCTTTATTAATTTTGGAAAGAGTAGGCTTCACGGCAAGAGGTATCACCAGGAAAACAAAGAACATTTCATAATTTAAAATGAGACTCACCAACAGAAAGACATAAAATACTAAATATGTATTCACATGCAGTTTTAAAAATATAAAACAATCAATATGAAAAGTAGGCAAATCACGAATTAGAATTGGAGTGGTTAACACATGTTTAAGTGAATGGTTGAAACTGAACGGTTAGAAGTGATTGCCGTTTTCTCCTGCGGGAGGAAAAGTCAGTCTTTGAACATTACGTTATTAGTTGTAAATTTCTCATGGATGCTCTTTATCAGAACAAGGAGAGTGCCTTCAATTCATAGTTCATTGAGAGTTTTATTATAAATAAGTGCTCATTTTTTTTCCAAAAAGCTACATAATTTTTAATGAAATTCAGAAAAGGAAATATATATTATTATATTATTTGTGCTCAAATCATGCATGAAACAACAAATGGTAGAACAAAATTTATTCTACTTCCACTTTCATTTCTTTAAGATTGAGTTAGGTCATTTTATTATGTGGTAAAGAAACAGATTCTTAATTATCACTAGAGAAGTCAATATTATTTATAAAACAATTATTTCAATATATATTTTTATTACTGGTATTCTTACATTTTTTCTTTTGTCCACATATTTAACCTTAATGTCCTTATTCAGTTCATACATTTAATCATAGATAACTAAAATATTTATCCAATGTCTGTGTAGTATTGCAATAATTATCTTCTAGGGCCTCGTTAAGTTTTAGTTATTCTTACCTTCCATGCAAGCATTTCTTTCTGGATTTTCAGACTATAGCAATCACCACAAAAACTCTGCTTTTTACTTGTTTGAGAGTAGGTACATTAAGATTGGCCAAACGTGTTTTGGGGCTTGAATCACATCCCTCACCTGTTCATATCCTAGCCTTTGGTCCTACGGGTGTGAATCCTGTGTAAATAGTACATTTGAAGATATTATTAGTTAAGGTATGTTCAAACTGAATGAAGGTGGGTTGTAATCCAAATATGGTTGATTTCCTTATGAGCTAAGGAATTTGGATGCAGGGGAAGAAACCAGCGATTGAAGATTTGGCAAATCTCAGACTACCCAGGTAACATACTCTGAGACTAGGGTTGAAAGCAGGTCGAAAACTAGCACCCTTGTCTCAGAGTATGTTACAGAAAGTGAATCCTAAGAGGACAAGGCTCTATGTGAAGGCTTAACTGTACAACACTTTGCTAAAGATGATGTGGAGCCAGTCAGCCATTTTAGTGGAAGTCACTATTGGAAATGTGGTTAATTAGGAAGTATATGGGGAAAATTCTATAGACTGATGATTTGAATCCCTAGACCTGCACACAAAGTCAACAAGGTTTTTGTGAGGTTTATGTGAACAGAAAAAACGGCTGAAAGGGACAGAAAATGGATGAACTGAAAAAAGAATTACCTCAAGGATGAAGCATGGAAGCAAAGGTCTTGACTGAAAATATCTCTTTGGGCAAAGAGAGCAGGTCCACCCATGTTCATGGAAAAGGGGTTAGGTCCCTGTACTTGGAGGTGACAGGCTTTCTTCCCTGGTACTTGGGGGGATGAGGTCCTTATTCTTCAATGCTTTGAGATAGTGGAGCAGTTTCCCAGCATTCACAGAGAGCCAAGCCACCATCCCAATGCTCAATGGTGAGGCCTCTGTACTAGAATTCAGGGAGAGTTGGGCCACATTTTCAATGCTCAGAAAGTGCACAACCTATGCTTCAGCCTTTAGGGAGCACAGCCCTGCTGTGCATGCACTAAAAAGGGTTGAAAAGCATCAAATCACAGATTGCAGTCTCACCTTGATATCTAATGGAGTTTGCCTAGCTGAGTTTCATACTTAACTGGGACCTGTGGCCCCTGTTTTCCTGATAATTTCTCTATTCTTGAATGGGAATGTTTATCCTATTCCTGTACCATCATTGTCTATTCGAATCAGGTAACTTATTTTCTAGTTTTACAGGTGCATCAGACAGAGGAATTTTGCCCAGATGTACTACACCCATAACTGATTTTGAGGATATTGTACTTGGTATTGTTACTGAAATTACTTTAGGCTTCTGTGATATTCTGATAAAATAAATATATTTTTGCATGTGGGAAAACATACCTTTTGAGGACACAGAGGGTGGACTGTTGGGGATTCAATCATATACCCCACAAAAGTCAGATTCAGGTCTCAATACCTGTACTGTGGGTGTGAACCATTTGTAACCTTTGAAAATGTTATCGGTTAAGGTGCACTCAAACATATTGGACATTAATCCAATAGAGCTGAAATCCTTACACACAAAGGAAACTGGACACAAGAAGAAGCCATGGGGAGCAGTCAGAAGCTGGAAGAGATAAAGAAAGGAAACACCATCATGTGCATTGCCATGTACTGGAAAAGCCAAAGAACTACAAAGATTGTCGGAAGACCCAATACTAGGAGGAAGCGAGTATTCTAGTTTCTGAAACCATGAGCCAATGCATTCTTTTATAGCATAACCCATTGCCTGATATTTCTTTTAGCAATATAAGATAATATAGCAGGGATATTTGCTTGGATACAGAAAGGCTGAAAGGTAAGTTATATTTGTTGGATTTATTTATCAATACATTAAAGAGGACATTTCAATGATGAATATCAAGAGCAGATAAAGGTAATAGTTCTGAGTGTAACCGTAGAATCCCTATATCTGGAGATAGCATTTTCAAAATTAAACCTGCAAATAGACTATGATCTGGACATGAACATATTAATATTTATTAGGATAAAAGTCACATGATCCTAATATTTCTTAGGATAAAATGCATATGACATTCTAATCAATTGAAGCCTTTTAAGGAAGAAGAGAGACTTTTCACTGTTTCTTCAGCCAGTGAGGCTCTCCTGTGGAGTTTACCCAGACGCTTCATTGGAGCTGCCAGCTTCATAGCCTGCCCTAGAGATTTTGGACTCTACCATTCCCATGGTTACATGAGACACCTTTATAAATTGAATATTTACAGATGTCTCCAGTTGGTTCTGTTTCTCTAGAGAATCCTGACTGGTACAATCTTTTTTAAGAGAACACAAGAATATGCTTGTGATAATCTGTTTCACAGATTACCATGAATGGAAAATAGAAAGGGCGTGGCTGTCCACAGAGCAGCAGTCTGCTGGAGTTTGAGCACACTGGCTCATGATCATCTATTGCATATATCTCTTCACAATTTTTCATTCAGTGACGTTACATTTGTAGTTTAGCATTAGTCACAGTATATTCACCATTGAAATTGAAAATGGCACATCTACATATTGGCTACAAACTAGAGATCTGATTGTTAAAAATGTGTCTGCATCATCGCACAATTTCTTCCTAGACATGGGTTCCATATGCATTATTTGTGGATCAGAGATCTGTATTAATAATCTTGTTGACATTTATTTTCCATGAGAATTGTGCAGGCCTTTCTTAGACACTAATATAATATTGAAAAAACACTTGACTGATATCAAGAGAACTGATAATCTCATTTATTTATTTCCAACTCAATTTGTGACCTTTAACAAGTCATTCATTCTCAGTTTCTTAAAGAACTTTTCCCAGTTATAGAATTCAGTGTTTTTATGTAACAGAAGAGGAATATTGCCTTGATTTCTGCTTAACTACATCACCAAATCGGCAATTTAATTCTGGACTAAACATTTGAGATTATGCTTACATTTTCATATTCAGACAGAGTATATCTTTTTCAAGAGCATATAAGTATAAATACTGCATCAGCACTTGATGAATAAGAATCATATAGCAAAATGCCTGTTTCTGACCTCGACCTGGATTAGTCATATTTGAAATTTAGTATGTTTAAACTGAACCCTTGATGTCTAAATCTCACTCTCACGAACATATCATTTCCACCCATTTTTTTCAAATCATGTTTAATTCCTCTTCATAATCTTACTTGTAAATTCTATGGACTCTGAATATTTCCATTTCTCTGAACTTTGACTATGACCACCACAGTGTAAGTCATTCCATGCCTACATAACTGCAGCAACCCCCACCTGGTGTTCCCTAATATAACCTTTGCTCCTGACATCAACATTCACCCCTCATTCGCAACAATCTACTGGACACCAGTTTCCAAAAAGCTTAATTTTCACTTTATCAGGTCATTCTTTCCCCATCCACTTCCAAATTACAATATCTCCAATGTGTTCCCATCACAATTAGAATAAAACCCAAATTCAAACTCTTGACATAATTCTAACACCTAATATTAACTCTCCTCTGTCCTTCCAAGCAAATTTATTATATTAACCACCCCATCTAACACAAGTCACTGCCTGCAATACTCTCCTTACTCCTGATGAATGAGTTTTCCTTTTCATACAGGTCCCACAGAGACCTTCTCTTATTCGCATTCAAATGGATTCCTGTTTTCAACCCTCTTGAATCAACCCATGATCTGATCATGATGTTTAATTATTTTTTTTATTTTTAAAATCAGTCTCCCCTCAGAACATTAAGCAGCCTGAGTAAGGAACCATGCTTCTTTTATCTTATATTTTATTCTTAGGCAGGTACATTGCAGAAACTCATAAATACTGTTTGAAAAATTAGTGTCAACTAATTCCTAGAACTCAGTTTATTAATCTACAGTATAAGGGCATTGGAGTAGATAATCCTTATCGTCCCTTTAACACTGAGAAAAGGGATATGATGAACTTGAATAAAAGAATTATCCAAGTCTAACTATACCACCCAAATTCATTGCTTAAACCATCATATTTTATTCATAGTTAATTTTTTAGGATGGTGGGGTGAGTTTGGGCAAATGTTATAATCCCAGGTCAAACTAATTACTAAATTGCTTTTATGAAAAGGTGATATAGTTCAAACAACATTTTATCTAGACCATTTATCATTTCACAATCTTTACACTGACAGTTTGAAATAAAGTAAAGTGCTGATACACTATTTTCAGTTCATTCAAAAGCAGAAAACACAAAAGTATTGCAAAGTGGAGAAGATGGGAGAGGCCCACTTTTATGAGGCTCTGGTATCCTTTTGATGATTCAAGAATTTTAGATACTACAGATTGGAAGTGATGTGTTTATACATATAATCTACAACTGAAATATGGACTTAGGTACCTAGATTGTAGAGAAATAGAAATTCTCTACTCTCTACTAATTCAGAATAATAAATAGACAATCTTTAGTGGATTCTGTCAGTCACAGCAAGACCCCACTTCAGTATGATGTATTCATGCCCTAACCTGACAGAAGTATTGGCTTAAGGCTCAAAGCTGAACACCTTTCCAGGAATTTCCTTCAAACCCTCTGTGTTAGTTAGATTCAGTTGTCAACTTGGCCAGGTGAAGGTACATAGTTCTGTTGCTGTGGACATGAGCCAATGGCACATGAACCTCACCTGTTGCTGATTACATCTGCAGTCAGCTAAGAGGCGTGCCTGCTGCAATGAAGGATGTTTGATTTAATTGGCTGGTGCTTAAATGAGAGAGCTCAATGTAGCATAGCCCAAACAGCTCAGTATACCTCATCTCAGCACTTGCAGCTCAGCCCAGGCCTTTGGCGATGCAGGAAGCAATTACCCTGGGGAAAGTTGTTGCAACCGAGAGGCCTGGAGAGAAGGCCAGTAGAGATCACTCTGTGCCTTCCCACGTAAGAAAGAACTTCATTTGAAAATTCGCTGCCTTTCCTCTGAAGAACTAATGAAATAAATTCCCTTTTATTAAAAGCCAATCTGTCTCTGGTGTGTTGCATTCCAGCAGTTAGCAAACTAGAACACCCTCTGTGCAGTTTGAAAGCATTATGTACCTTAGAAAAGCCATATTTTAATCCTGATCCAATCTTATGGAAGCATCCATTTCTGTTAATCCTGATTCAACACGTAGGTTGGAAACTATTGATTAGATTATCTCCATGCAGATGTGGCTCTGCCCATACCAGGTGGGTTTTGATTAGTTTACTGAAATTCTTCAAAAGAGAAAACATTTTAGAGAGAAACAACAGAAACGACAGAGCCTTCAGACACAACAGAAGCCCCAGAGCCAACAGAGAGAGCAGATATATATGCCTGGAGAACAGTTGCTTCAGAGAACAGAGTCACAAATGTTTGGAGATGCTTGGAGCCCAGCAGAAGTCATTATGAGATGTTAAGCAAGCCAGAAGCTGGGCAGAACCAAGGGAAGTTAAGAGATGAGAGCCAGCCATGAAGAAGCAAAGTGAGGAACCCACAGAGGAACAGAGACTGAAAGCAACGGAGGCCAGGAACAAGGGACCAGCAGATGCCAGCCAAATGACTACTCAGCTGACAGAGGTGTTTCTCATGGATCCGCCTTTCTTGAGTAAAGGTAACATATTGTTGGTGCCTTAATTTGGACACTTCCACTTCCTTAAAGCTGTGAACTTGTAACTTACTAAATTCTCTCTATAAAAGCTATTCCATTTCTGGTATACTGCATTCCATCAGCTTTCAAACTAACACACCCTCTCTTGAAGATGCTGCTTCATCCAATATTATGCTTTCCAAGGAAAGTCTACATAAAATGACTGGTTGATGTGAGTGAAAAATACATGACCCCTTATACTGATTTGGTGAACCTCTGAAGAGCTATACGGGATCCAGATTTCCCCAGGGTGTAGGCTGGGGCCTATGTTGCAGATGTGGCACAGTTCAAATTCTGTCTCTACCCAGTCCTCTTTCTCTCACTCCCTTAAAGGTGCCATTCACAAGAGTACTCACCATTAATATTTCTTTTTGCAAGTCTCTAACTCAGAGTCTAACTCCTAAGGAACCTGACCTACAGCACCATGTATTTCAAAAATCCAGGCTTTACTTTCTGTATGCTAAATATACATGTGTGTATGTGTCTATGTGTTTTCTTAAAAAATTAAAAATTTCATTAAGAGGCATATCAGTAATCCATTTGAGATATATATATATATATTTTTTCTTGTTAGGGAAGAAATCATTTAGAGTAATTCAAAGTTTGTTCAGTAATCAGCTTTATCAGTATCTTCTGTGAAGTTGTTTGAAGGGCAAAGACAGCCCTCATCCCAGACCTACTGAATCAGTAGCTTCGGAGGTGAGAACCGGGAATTTGTAGTGAAACAAGCTCTCCAGGTGAATGTTATGCATATTTAAGTTTGAGAAGCATTGCAAATATTGGCTGCTGATAGAGAATAGCCAACAGTTCTCAAAAAATAGAAAAAATATATAGTTTAATTGAATCACAAAGTATTTAAATTGATGAGAAACGATAGTACTAGAGATATTACTAATTGTTGCTATCTCCATGTTTCACAAAAATAATTATAGAGTCATTTAAGAAGCTGGATTCATGTCCTCAGTTAAGGCTTCATACATTATATTATTCCAGCCTAATACTTTGATGTTTCTATATTTCCATCAAACCTAATTTTCCTTCTGAAAATTGGGTCATCAAAAACACTTCAGCAAGTCTAACAATTAAGAGTACAAACTCCATTAGTATGACACTATTATTTTATAGTTTACATATTGCTTTCATATGCAATATATCATTTGGCACTAGCAAAAAATCATGCGCCAAATTTTATTTTAATTAGCATAAGAGGAGATGGGTATTAATTTGAGACCGGGTGGCTTGCTCAAGTTTAACAGAGATAGAACAAGATTAAAATTCATGTTTTCTAAATCTGTAGCCTGCCTCCCCTGTTAAAGGGATTTCAAAAGTTAAAAAGAAATTGGAAGGCTCTCTATTTATGAGATTTTCTTCTTGTTCCTAATTAAATCAACTCAACATTTATTCTCCTTAAATTAAGGCTCACCTAGCTCAAACGTAGATTCATAGAATACTCTTTAAAAATGCTACCTCACTGTTGCTGTTTTTACTATTTTAGTCCATAAACATATATGTAAATGTATATGTTTGATAGAGTCATGTGCCCAAGAAGGAGTAAGGAATTTAAAGTATCTAAAAATGTGGATTTATTTTCCTGTTAATATTGTGTGTACTGTATCTGATATGCATTACACAGGATGATTGCAGAGAATAAAGTGATATTTGTTCATTTTTAACATACATTATTTACTGAGTACGTACAATATGTCATTCATTTTGCTGGACACTATCAAAAATATGAGAGAAATAAAGTCCCTGCTGTCCTAGAGAACACTGTCTTATCAATGGGAGAAATGAAGTCAAATAAACAAGCACACTGATAAAGTTCTAATACAATGGAAATGTATGAAGAAAATAACCAAAAACTCAGCATACTAAAATACAGAGTAATGGAGAGTAGAAGAACTGACTAACCAGAACACATCATTGCTATTAAGGATGCTATTATCAGTATTTTATATTAAAACTATAAATGTCTTCCTTTCTAAGATATTACTATACTTGAGGCTAAGAACCCACTTGAAGAAAAGGATTATGTACTCCAAACAGTGTTCTACTTTTGGCTGTAGACATACCCTCAGGATCCTAGAACTGAACTTTTAAATGAACTCTCATTTTTGTTTGATTATCCAGATTTTTACATTTCTAAATTAAATCGTAAAATATTTCCCATTGGTTTCTGTCCAGCAACACAACAAAATTGATCACCTTCACCTTCATTTACTCTCTTACAGCAATTGTTGAAAAGATTTGTTATAAAAAGGTTTCCAGACACCTTTTAATTTTCTTGTGGACTGGAATGGGGACTGATGTTGCAGCCAAATGCAGTGGGTGATTTTACACTTTTCAAGAGCAGACAGACAGTAGTAGCAGATGGGATATATTTATAACCCCACACATCCCCACTGAGAAGTAATTTAAACACCTGGGTTAAAGAAAGGGTCACCACTGCTGGAATGAGTTCAAACGTTTATAACCTGTTTCACTTACCCCATCAGGTATAAAATTATGATTAGCAATTCTCAAAAGCTTCAAGCTGTTCAAATGTCTTCTCATGCTTCTTGCATTCCGTAGCTTCTGCTTTGAAACAAGAACGCAACAAACAAATATAAACAAAAATTTTAAAAAGTCAGAATTATATGTTTTCATGCACTAGTAAATCAATTCCTTGCCTATGTAGACAATTACCATATACTAGACATTGTGATAACCACCTTGCTTCCATTATCATATTTAGTACACTAAACCACCCCATGAGCTCAATAGTGTCACATCCACACTAATTTTTGTAGCATGTACTAGCCTTTCAATAAACTTACTGCTTATTGCTACATGCTTTCTCATCCCTGAATTCTTTCCCATGGCTTGACTCTGAACCTGGAGCCAGGCTTAGCTCTGGTATCAGTAAGAGCTCCAGTTACACCACGAGTAGAATAATAAACTTATGGTTTTGCACCTAGTATTTGGCTATTAAATAACAATAAAAACTTACAGATGGAGGAATATTTTAATAAAAATTAATTAATTAATTAATAGTTTCAAATAGATGGAAATGAAAATACACATGGTTACAGAATACAGGTGCTTTAAAGATTCATTCCACTGACAAAAGAAAGCCTGGATTTTTGTGGAAATAAACCATATATAGCTTATAATATTTGCCTTTTATTGTATTAGTTAGAGTTCTCCAGAGAAACAAAACCAACAGGAGACTCAAGGCTAACATTATGAAATTTATTATAAAATTAAAGAATTTGTTCACCTGATTATGGGGGTAGACAAGTTAGAATTCTGTAGGACTAGCCATAAGCTGGAAACTTTGATGGAGGTTTTCAATGGATTCCTAAGAGAATCTGGCTTGCTAAAGTAGAGATTGAAATTCTCACTGCTGAAATAATCAGTTCTCCTTTTACAGCTTTCAACTGATTGGATAAGACTTCCCTCACTGTTCAAGGCAATTTCCTTACTGGATTGTGGATATAATAAAAAATATATAAGCTATAGATGCAATCAACTTACTGATGATTTAAGTCTATGAAATGTCCTCACAGTAATCAGGTAATCAGGTCAGTGTTTGCTTGACCAAACAACTGGACACCTTAACCTAGAAAAGGCGAAATTAACCATCACAGTCCACACCTTGAAAACTTGGCATCTATACATATCGACATAAAATTAATACAACTTATTCTATGTAATAAGAGGATTAGATAGGGAAGAAAACAATGATATTGCTTTATCTATGAATACCAACATATCTATAACAAAATAATGAAGAAATATTATTGCAATATTAATTGCAGTACTCATTTATGTAATTGATTACATGGTCCTAGCTTGTTTTTATAACTACCTTATTCCAATAATCATTCCATATTCCTTTTATCCTCTGCAAGCACATCAGTTGGCTATGCTTCTTTGCCTGGTGGGTGACCCAAACTTTCATTTCTGAAGTTTCTGGGCCATTAGTAGTCCTTCGTGAATTGGGTTGCTACAGCTTTCCATTGACTTTAATCATAGGGTGCAGTTGTCCTCTATTCCAGGCAAACTCTTTACCTCCATTGTGCAGCTATAGTCCTATCTCCCCTGGGTAACCAGGTTCAGTCACCCCAGCTAGTATTGAAATTGAATTCTTTTCCTTTTGATTTACCGACATGAGCCCAAAGTGACTGGATGGCAGTCATAAATTCCAGTTCTATGGAATCATTTTTCTGTTTCTTGGTGGAAGCACTCTTCCTTTTGTAAGTAAGAACTGTAGATCAGCAGAGCTTAAGGTTGTAGGGACAGGAAGCAAACAATTTTCTGGTGGATCATTAGGGACGATATCCCTCCAATCCGCCCCTCCCTCCAATTCATGTAACCTTGTATCATGTCTATGGGAAAAACAGTTCCATAAAGTGGATACTGATTTAGAGCATATACAGCCTCCTGGAAAACATTGACCCAGCTCTGCAAGTTATTGCCATCCGTTGGCATCATATGTGAATCTTCAAAATGCCATCCCACTCTTCTATTAATCCAGTTACTTCAGGATGACAGGGAACATGGTAAGACCAATGAAATCCATGAGCATGTGCCCATTCCTGAACTTCTTTGTGAACTGGGTTCCTTGATCAGAAGTTATGCTGGCTGAAATAACATGGTGGTGGAAAAGACATTCACCAAATACACGGATGGTAGTTGAGGCAGAAGGCTTGTGTTTACAGGAAAAGCAAATACACATCCAGAGTTTGTGACTATCCCAGTTCGAACAAAGTGGTATACCTTCTATGATGCAAGTGACCCAACATGATTAACCAGTTACTGATAGCAAGTAGATCACCTCAGGGAATGACAGCATATCAGGAACTGAGTATTGGTCTCTGATGCTGGTAGATAGGGTACTCAGCCATGGCTGTAGCCAGATCAGTTGCGGTGAATGGAAGTCCATGTTGCTGAGCTCATGCATAACCTCCATCCCTACCACCATGACCACTTTGTTCATGAGCCCATTGGGCAATGACAGAAGTGACTGGGAAAAGAGCCCAACCAGTGTCCACAGAGCAGTTTGTCTTATACACTTAATTATTAAAATCTTACTTTGCTGAAGTCATCCTGTAGTGAGCATTCACACAGGACTCAAATATCTTCATAATTTTTGCCCACTCAGAGAGGACTACCCATGTACTTTTCCCCAGGGCTCTTTGTCACCAATGTTCTAGTCATTTTCTTCCCAAGTCCCTAAGCATCCAGTCAAACCATTGGTGAAAGTTCATGAATCAGTATGCAAGCACTCTTCTGGCCATTTTCCTTCCAAGCAAAATGAGCAACCAAGTACACTGGCTGAAGTTCTGCCCCACTGGAGGGATTTTCCTTCACCTCTGTCCTTCAGGGATGTCCCAGAAAGGGGTTGTAGTGCTACAGTTGTACATTTTAGGATGATGCTTATACTGTACTGAGCCATCTGTACACCAGGGCTGAGTTATTTATTCCCCATTCAATTGATCATAGAGAACTCTTCAAGAGACCTATAGATGCAAGCTGCAAAAGAGAAGGCAATGTGGCAGAAGTGGGGGCCATTGGCATTTGGGGACCATTTGAACCATTTCCTTGTATAACTCATGATTGGGCCTTCAGGGCCTGCATAAGCTCTGTCTCATATAAACCACCTCCATTTTAAGATGGAGTGCTAGTGTGACCTCTCCACTTTATGGCTGGGTGCATCATTACACCCAGTTTATGTCAGGTAAATCAGGTCTCATGATAAGTTGTGGGTACATGGTTAGGTGTTAGGTCTCCACCAAGGCTCAATAGCAGGCCCAAAACGGATCTGGTCTTCCCTTCATTCAAGGAGTTCTGGGTCTGAAAACTGTCTGAAATCTAGGAATTCATTGAAGGATCATGACTGTTTTTGTGATTCAAGTTAGAATTTTGTTCACTTGACCTAATATTCTTCTGCTTATACGGATCAAGTAATAATTTAGCATACTGCCCATCTATTTCACTTCTAGGGTCCCGTGATCTACTGGCCAATAACAAAGATATCTGCAAGTCAGACTATTCTGATTATTGCTTCAATTCTAGTCTTTACTTCTATTTTCAGCTGTGTCATATTTGCTTTCAAACCCATTCACTGATTTCTTACTTTTTTAAACTAATGATAATTATATCACGTATGATTTGTTCTTTTTTAATAGATTCCATTTCTCTGCTGAAATTCTCAATTTTCCTTCAAAAGAAATCTCCTTTAGCTTATTAAAGGTAGCTATTCAAATTCTATTACTAGTGTGCTATTTATCCACCTTCCCCATTTTTGTGATTACATGATGTTCTGTTTTGCCCTTGGTTATTGCAGTTTTATCCTGCAAAGAAAAAAATATTTTGAAGTCCAAGAATCATTATTAATGTCATTTTTAAATTATGCAAAGGTAGTCTTCAGTGCTTGCAATTCTGCTCTTTTTCTGGTTTAGCCTTACCTTCATATTATAAACTTTAGGATTTCTAACTCCTAGAGATCCTTTGGGATCTCTAAAGAATGCATGGGAAGTTTACCAGGGCCTCCAATTCTCTCCGGGCCTTGAATTCTAATGATTTTACAGCTAGGCCTGTCAAGCTGTCAAAAGCAATATGCAGTTTTTCAGTCTCTCAGCCACCTCTTCTGAAAATGACAGATGCCCCTGGGAGAAAATCAGCTTCAAATGTTGGCCTCAACTTGCAGTTTTTCTCCTTTTGATTCTTTGCTCTGTAGCTCTTCTTTTGCCCTATTAGCTCTCTGATATGTTCAAGTCTTTTCAAGTATTTTGTTCTCTGAGAACAGGAAAGTAACCCGGCTTTCCTCACTATTAAATCCCCAGGAACTAGTACAATTTAAATAGCTAACATTTATTATGAGCTTACTATGTAACAGATAGTATTCTCATTTATTTCTAGCAAAACCATTGTTGCATAGTTAGCAAGTGACAAAATATAGATTTGAACTTGGGAATCTTAACATGAGATATCAAAATCTTAGACACCACAATATAAATTAAGAAAATGATGTTATTAAAAATATCTGTTGAATGCATTAATTTGAAATTTATTTGTGTATTTCTCTTCTCATGTTAAAATACTTTCTATACTCTGCATTTTTACATTATGAGATCATCATATAAAGTATGTTATATTTAGATCCTTGCAAATCTTTTGGCTTTATTTTAAAAACATAAAAGTTAGACATATTTTTGTTGGCATTGGAATTTAGAAATGTTTACTGATCTTAAGCATACATTCCAAGTTCCTTTTGGAATGAAGCATTGATAAAATTTCTTCTATTATCATTTTATACATTCTGCTGAAATTCAAATATATATTTTAAAAAAGCTCACTTAAAGTGCCCTGTTAGCTGGGTTGTGGTTTTATAGGACTGCTTTTCTTAGGTGTTTCTCATTTTCAAATGGTAGTGTTTTTGTAAAGCCATGATATAACGATGATGGCAATTTTTCCATTAGAATATTTGGATGTTTAGTCATTTATATCTTACTAATTAACATTTATTAATTACACTTCCATGTCAAGAAAATAGTGACAGTACTAAATATTTTCTTGACATGGAAGTGTATTCTTTTTCATTTAATGCTTTATATGTGTTCAACACAAAGAGACACAAAATAGGGAGATACAAAGGGTACTAGACATTAAAAACACTTATTTCATCATACAAGTAGACACACATACACACACAAAATACTATATAATCATCTAAAATTAATCTTATTATATATTTATGCATCTATACCAGGAAAGCTAAGGACCCCTTCAATTTAAGTGGTCTCATTAAATGATTCCTACAACTCATTGCGTATAATTCTAGCTTATAAAAACTATTATCAACGTGTACATTTGGTTTCTGTTCTATGTTTTGCTTTGTATGAATTCCTATATAAAATTACAGAGAGTTTGAAATAAATAAATCAGATATTTATTATTATGGCAATTTTATGAAGTTATATTAAAGCATGCCATGTTTCTACATAGTATATTTTTTCATTATTTTTCAGTGGCTATGTAGTCCCTCTAATATGGTTTTACCAATAATTTGCCTAACTTTTTTCCTTATCATAAGCTATATCATCTATTTCTAAAATTAAAATGATTATAATAATACCATAATGCATATTATTTATTGAGGATCATTTGCATGGGATATATTATAAAATATGCAATACCAATTCAAAAGGTAAGCATTATTTTGACAGTTTTTAACAGAGCATAAATTACTTACCAAAATTTGTTTCTATCAATTTGCAAATCAAGAAACAGGAATAATTTCACCATCCTCTTGCCTTCTTTGGGAATTCACATTTCAGCATTTTTTTTCTTACTCATTATTAGCCTCTGAAAAATTTCTTAAATTAATATTTGAAAACTATCAATAACCATTTTTCAAAGAGGAAATTTTCTTTTTAAAAATACATAGGATGCTTAGGTGTTGCCATAGAATAGGTTCAGCACACCAAATTGATGCTAACAAAATTAAATCTTCTCCAATAATCATACAAGCTCATCTACCACTAAAGCAAAAAGATGCCATGTCATGTCATAATCTTTCATTCATAAAGATGTGAAAAACTTCCAGTAGTAGAAGTTAAACAATTAATTTTGAGCCCACTGGTGTTTGACATGGTGGTGAAAGCTGATGATCAACCTAAGGTTGGTTTTTGCCTCTTGGGGCCCATAAAATCTCAGCATCACATCCCCCAACTGCCTTATACCTATAGCCAATACCTTTAGTTTTCACGTCTCCGGCTTGGTCACCACTGTGGGTGTATGGGCTAAGTTTATGCTGATTCCCTTGTCAGTTGCAGTTTAATCCAAAGTGGGTTTAAATCACCTAGCATTCCTTTTTGAAGTTGGCTACATGCATGAAAATCCTGAATCAATTGTGTTCTCCACCAAGTTGTACAACAAAAGGCTACATTCAACAAGTTCATGTCAGATTTTAACAGGTTCCAGAATGTCTTGCAAGTTTTTCAAAGTGAAAGGTCTAATTCTCCATGGCCCTGTTTCTGATTAAAGATCATATTTTTTTCCTCACACATACTGGTTTCAGTTGTGAATGAAACATAAATAAATTAGAGGACACAACCATTTTTTCCTTCACATTGGAATATCAACAGAAGTGTTTTAACCAATATTACATAAAATTTCCAGAAGAATGAACTCTTTTAATGCTATTTAATTTGACAGAAAGCTAGCAGATATTTTCTCCAAAGGTAGAGAAGACCTGGGATAATGGGGGCCTTGGGGCAGTGGGTATATTAAAGTTTATTTTGGTATTAGTTTACTTTGGACTAATCAAATCCAGGTGACTCCAAATTATTGCTCAGAGTCTTTATTGCTTAAAAATATGGTACTAGCACTCACTTTGATGCTGAAGTGCAGAGTTGATCCATTCCAGGATTCTTTCTCTTTGGATCCCTAGCCTAGCTTCCAGAATAAATAATCTATAACCATCTTACAAAAGTAAGAATTCAAAGAAAAAAATTCAGGTTATGCACATGTCACTGAAACTAAAATATCTTTAAATCAATGTACAGGGAAATCATGGCAAAACCAATTCTGACTTTCTGTGTCTCCATTTGCCCAGTATTAAGAGACTTTCCTGGAGTATTTTTCTCTCACAAATGCCTTAATTTCTTCAAATACTAAAGATTGGTCATTTGGTAATATTTAGAAACTTATGAAATGTAGAGGCAACTGAAATTTTCCTTCTTATATGGAGTTTTTAGAGAAATGATTTAGTCAAAGAACCATTCCATTATTTCATTAGAAAATAGCTCTTAAGAGAAATTGGAGTTGTCCTCTGTGAACGTTTGTTCTATAACTGCATGAAGTCAAGTATATTGTGATGCTACCTGTAAAAGCGAGTCACCAACTATCAATATATTAGAACTTGATATGCCAGTCATGACATTTATTCCATGTAGTAAAATAGGAAACATGATTAAAACTATGCTTTTTTTTAAGCAATTGGTCCTCTCTGAGATAGATTTATGTATGAAACGTTTTCAGAGTTATAAACTAGCAAATAGTAAGAAGGGAGGATTGATAACTGAGGGGAAGTAAATGCGAGCTGGAGAATATTGTTTTTATAAGACTGGTAAATGCGTCATTGAAATGCTCATGAAGGGCCCTACTCTGCGTAAAATCTCAACATCTTTTCACTGTAAGATAGACACATTTTAAGGAGCTGTCAATAAATAAGCTAAACACACTTCCTTAGAAACAAGGTCCTGGCAATGTTCCTTTCTCTAAATTAGCATCCAGAGTTATAAACAATGTAGCAAGAGTCAATGTTCTAGTTTGCCAGCTGCCGGAATGCAATATACAAAAAACGGAATGGCTTTTAAAAAGGGTAATTTAATAAGTTGCTAGTTTACAGTTCTAAGGCTGAGAATATGTCCCAATTAAAGCAAGTCTATAGAAATGTCGAATCTAAGGCATCCAGGGAAAGATACCTTGGTTCAAGAAGGCCGATGAAGTTCAGGGTTTCTCTCTCAAGAGAGAAAGTATGTGGTGAACATGGCGTCATTTGTTAGCTTTCTCTCCTGGCTTCCTTTCATGAAGCTCCCTGGGAAGCATTTTCCTTCTTCATTTCCAAAGGTCGCTGACTGGTTGGTTCTCTGCTTCTTCTGACTATGTCATTCTCTGCTCTCTCAGAATCTCTAGCTTTCTCAAAAATGTTTCCTCTTTTATTGGATTCCTGTAAAGTAATCAAGACCCACCCAAATGGGTGGAGACACATTTCCACCTAATCCAATTTAACAACCACTCTTGACTGAGTCACATCTCCAGGGAGATGATTTAATTACAGTTTCAAACATACAGTATTGAATAGGGATTAGAAGAAACAGCTGCTTTTACAAAATGGGATTAGAATTAAAACATGGCTTTTCTAATGTACATATATCCTTTCAAACTGTCATAGTCAGTAAACAGGGGTAAAAGGAGGACTCTGAAGCCAAGCTGCCGAGGTTTAAATTTTGCTTCCACCAATTTCTAATTGTGCTAAGATGATCCTATTATTTTACTCCTGAAAGGTCTGTTTTTCTCATCGGTAAAATGGGAATTATAATCATGCCTATGTCATAGTAAGTGCAAAAATGGACATTAATTATTATCCTAGAGAAGATGAAGTAGTTAAATGCATATACTGAGAGACATAAATCACTTAAACCCTTGGACCCAGATGTATTTCAAAAGTAATCTACAGCAACCTCCTATATTAGATTAAGTAAATTGTATAAATTTTCACATTAAGCAGATGAATAAAGATCACAGACAGGCTCATAGCAGCTCAGATCAGGTTTGGCTACCAAAGGAGTTTGCTGAAACAAATGTAAAACTGTGGCTTATAGAGTTTGTAGATTTCCAAATTTCAGATGCAGTGTTGTGTACATGTGTGTTGCAGGAAGGGCCTGAAGAAGATGAGAATGGCCAAGGCCTATACAGAGAAAAACTTTGGTTTCTCCCAGTTGAACCAATACATAGTTAATTAACTCATAGTGAAATTGACTGTATTACATTAGTATAAGCTCCATGATGGGGTAATTAAAATATCTTGGAGAACACTTAGAGATTATCATGTGTTCCTTGATCAATTATCAGAAACAATGACATTGTTCTGAATTAGTAGGTTTAGCTTGCTGAGTTATTGGTTGAGCCAGATTCATTTGAGAAACTCTCTCATCCACTTCCCCTTCCTATCAGTGCATGACAATTTTCACAGAAAATGTTATAAGACTACTTTAAAAATCACCATAATATGATTCCTCCTTCAGGCAGATTCCCTACTGGTTTTGAGGTGACAGCAGGAGCCAAAACTGAACACCAATGCTCGGTTGTTAAACAAAGGAGATGGTGAAACCAAAATTGATATTTTCTGAGTGGTAAAAATATGGTAATGGAAGAGAAATAATGTATATCTTGGCAAATGCATTATTTCCTCTGTATAAGAAGACTTTGGGGCCTAAAGTAATCTATATAACTGATGGAATCTACTCTGTTTTGATATACCAGACTATTAAAACTTTAAAAATTATACTTGATCTTCAAATATTCTATAAGTTTTTCTGACTAAGAATCTCTTGCAATTGATTTTAAAATAAAAATACAAATAGGAAAAAGAGCTCATGTGTAAACCACTGATACTCTGGTAATATCATATAATTATATCTGAGAGCCAATAAAAAATAACATGGATGATTATTATATTGAAAATGTTTATAGCTATAACTTCACATTCATTACTGATTTAGCCTGGACTAACTTCGGTTAAATACAGACGGTTTTTTGAAAGTATTAAAGAATTTTCATGAGTTATTAATTCTTGTGTATGCCCTATAAAACATTACCTTTTTACCTCCTCCACCCTTTTTCTCACTCTATTTCCTCTTCTACAATGCTCTGGTTGCCAGTCATGAATTAGTAAAAATCTTTCCTTCCATTAAGTCTCATTCAAAGATTATTTCTATTCTTCAGAATGTCCTTTGAGTCCTCAAATCTCTGTTGTAAACCTTGCCTCTTTGGGATTAATTTTCTTCCATTAGCTTCCCTACCCCTCATAGATGGTATCTTTACAGCCCGTATTTCCAAATATCTTATAGTATAGCTTCCATAGCTGTTTGTGCAAACTTATATTTATCAGTAGACTGTGTTCAATTTTAATTGCTGTGTTGGTCAAGCACATATCATAATAGACTGCTCAGAGGCACAAACACGTGTTGGTTAAATTCGTTGTTCAGTTCCTATAGTAGAGCCAGTTCTAGAAAATTGTTAGTGCCTCTGTAGCCCATGGTAATGACACCAGAATCCAACTGAGAAAAATCAGATGAATGGTCATAAAAATATGTATATCATGCAAAACAACCTTTCAATAATGTTAAGAAATGTCCAATTTATCTGTGGGCAATGTTATGTTTTTACTATGCACTATATTAAGTCCTGGTTACAGGAATCAAAAAAAAAAAAAAGGGGTATTGTTAATGTATAGCACCTGTAATAAGAGGTGTTGTAGGTTGTGGGCTTTAAATTGGTTTATAAGGTAGGAGAGTGCCCCTGGGAAGAAGTCTAAGGGTTCCTCTGTGTAATGAGATGAAGGTTCTGTGTGCTTTGGAGAGATGAAAAGGCTTGCAGTTCACCAATGTGTATTGTTTGCTGGCCAAGCTACAGTGGATCTAGACTCTTTAAGGCACGGCCAGCAATAAGACAGATTTACATGGTGGAGAGTGTAGCTTAACAGGTCTTTTAAGGGATGTTCAGTTAGGATGAGAAGTGCAAGGGATAGTGGAGCACAAAAGACAGAAGAGAGAGAGAGAGAGAGAGAGAGAGAGAGAGAGAGAGAGAGAGAGAGAGAGAGAGAGAGAGAGAGAGAGAGAAAGAGATCATTATACTTAGCTTTGTTTTTTTAGTAGGAGTTTTATTCCCTCTAGTGGTTGACAGCTGAAGGATTCTTTCTGGTCAGGAGGGTCCGCCACATCCTGGTCAGGAAGCTTGACCCTGGACAGGGGAATTCAACTGAGGATTCCACTGATTTTAACTGCTGTGGGAGTAATAAGAATTAGAGATAAGGCTTCGATTTAGGCTCCAGCTGGGAGCCAGGCCTGCTAAAATAATTCTGAGATAATTCTGAGCTAACGTCTCTCTGTATGAGTGCTCGAGGGGTGCATTTTCCTAATCTGGGCTTACAGGCAGCAGGGTAGCCAGGTTCAGGGTGGTGTAGACTTGGATTTGAACCTCTGGCCTGTCCAAGAGCTGGGCCTGTTTCAGGAGCCTATTGTTTGAAAGCCATTGATGTCCTCTTGCCTCCAGAATATCTCTGACTTGGCAGGGGGTATACACTATTAGAGCATCAGCTAGGTGGCTTGTTCTATAAGTATGGCAGTGGCCCCTACTGCTCTGAAGAAAGGTGGCCATCCCTAGGCTGTGGAATAGGTTGAGGAACGTCTCCAAGCTTTTGTACTAAGACTCCTAAAGCTACTCCTTTCTTTCCAGTCACATATAGGTAAAGGAGCTTATCTAAGTTTGGCAAGCCCAAGGAAGACAGGCTGGTAAGAGTGTCCTTGAAGGTAGTGAAGGCAGTATCCTGCTCTATTTTACATTCTAAAGGGGCACTATCTAGTTCCCTGATGGCTTCATAGAGAGGCCACGCAATTTCTTCAAATCAGGGTATTCAGATCCTGTAATATTCTGCTATCCTTAGAAAGGCTCTTAATTGTTTCTTGGTTTCAATGGGTGGCATCAACAAAGTGCATTCCCCTGGGACAAGGATAAACCCAAGATAAAAACTCTTTATAGGGCAATTTGAGCCTTAGAAGCTGACACTTGATATACCCATTTGGCTAAGAAATTAAAGCTGGCAATAGTATCCATGAGAGAGGTATCTTTAGTAAGACTGCATGTTAATAAATCATTCACATACTGAAGATGGAAGCTAGAGTCCAAATGTAGAAGGGCTAAGTCCTGGTGCAGTGCATTTACAAAGAGATGATGACTGTCACTGAACCCTTGAGTTAGGACTGTCCATTTAAGCTGCATTGGGATAGTGTCTCTGGGCCCCTGCCACTAAAAAGCAAATTGAAACTGAGAATCTAGGTGTAGAGATATTCAGAGGAAAGCATTCTTTAAATCAAGAACTGAATACCACATGGTGAATCTCAGGATTTTATTGAGGAGGCATAAGGGTCAGATACTATAGAAAAGTGGGGACAAACTAATTGGTTTATGGCCCTAAGCTATTGCACTACATGGTAGGTCCCATTTGGCTTTTTAACAGGCAAGATGAGAGTATTACAAGAGGACTGGTAGGGGATGAGAAGTTCTGCCTTCAAGAATTTTTAGATGAAGGGTTGAATACTTCTAAGGCCTCCTGTTTAAGGGAATATTGTCGTATTCTGGGAAATGCTATATCCTTTCTGAACTGGATTATGGTAGGAGGGACATGAATAGCCTTCCCAGGCACTTCTGTTTCCCATACTTTGGGGTCACTTGGTTTTTAAACACTAAAGGGACAGACTGTAGAGTATTTTCAGTCTCAGTTAACACCATACTTAAGGCCACAGTATTTTCAGCAGGGCTCTCAGGTTCCTCCTTTGGCAGACAACCTATTATTATTTGAATTTAGGAACAAAATGACTTTAGTTTATCCCTTCCTAGAAGTGGGATGGGACACACTGGTATCATTAAAAAAACTGATAACTCAAAAGAATGCTACCAATTCAGCAGGGGAGAGTTGGGGCGAAGGCTTGAGCCTGAGACTCCCCATTTACTCCTACTGTGGGAAGATCTTTGGGGAGAAAGAGCCAAGTGAGAGTTTCAGATGCAATATGTGGCTCCCATACCACTTGAAACAAAAAACGGTCTTCCCACTACATCAAGGGTCACCTAGAGCTCATCAAGATGGATATTCTTTGGCGAGGAGCAGGGAGCCATTTGTCCCAGGCCCCATCAGTCCAGTTTGTGGATGGCCAACAGGACATTTGTCAAGGCCTCACTACCCCTTGGGAGCTCCATGCACTTTCAGGCCTAGTGTCCAACCTTTCTGCATTGTGGACAGGATCCAAAGTGCTTTCTCTGTCCTTACGGCTCCTTCTGTCCTTGGGGATATTCTTTCCTCTAGTGCCCTGACTCTCCACATTGATGACAGGTTCTGGGTGGCTTCTGTACAGAGTGGCCCAGAGGTGGCTACTTACCATTTACAGCTAGATCTGTGAACCTTGTTTTATTCCAGTCTCTCCTCATTCTATCTTCCTCTGCAGTCCTGTCTCAGTTATTAAAGAAAGAAAAGGCAGTAGTTATGAGTTCATTTATATGTGTTTGGTGCTTGAGGATATCTTTTGAAGTTTTCTCCTTGTGTCAGAAGCTGACTGGTCTATAAAGTAGGACTTTAACATTATCTGCCCTGCTTCAGAGTCTAGATCTGCATCACTATACATTTTCATGGCCTCCACTAGTCTTCCTTGGAACAGAGCAAGGTTGTCCTTGTCTACCTGAGTTATGTTCTATAGCACGTTTTAATTTACAGGCTTGATAATACATTCCACTTCCTTCTGAATTCTTGTTTCTCTTGTCTGGGGGGTGGTAGGTGACTCCACTGAGTGTATGCTCTGCTGGACCTGAATAAGGAGGGGGTACACTGCACTGGGTTTGGAAGCCTCTTCCTCTAAAGGATTAAGGTCTATGGTAGCAACAGGTCCAGTAGTCTCAAAAGTAGTTCAGGCTTGGGGGAGGATCATCCTGGATTCTTTTTTGGGTTTTGAGTTTTGGCTAACAATTGGTCATCTAATGTACCTGCTTCCTTCTTCGTCTGAGATAAGAAGGACGCATCTTTTAATTCCCCCTTAAGATAACACACTCAGGGACTTGTTCTGATATAAAGCTGTAAAAACTGGACATAGGGGATTTCGAACCACTTCCCCTCCTTTTGCAAAAATAGACCCTGTTTTTGCAAATGTCACTTTGATGACATTTCTCTCCTCCTTCCAATTCATATTGAGGCCAGACAACATCACAATAAGAGATCAGCTTTTTCTTTTCTAGTATAGTGGTCAAGAGGATGTTCCAATTTTTCAGGATGGAGCCTGGAAGACTGTCACTCAGGATACCTGCAGGCACTGCCTGTACTCTGAAGGGGGAGAAACAGAGATACTCACTTGCTGAGGCTCAGCATCCTGCTTGTCTTTCTGCTGAGGGAATCCCTTGTAGCAAACTTCTCAACCCCTGGGCATTCCTGTCCAGGAGAAAACCTGAGACTCAAGAGAAGAGTGTTCTGGGTGCACCCCTAGACTCCCAAATCAGACTTAGAGGACTTGGTGAGCAACCTTCTCACCCTAGTGCCTCTGAGCCAAACCTCAGCTCCTTTCCCAACCATGGGGACACGATGTCTTTTGGCAACCTCGTGCATGACCTGATGTAAAAACCACCATAAATAGAGGACTTAAGGGATGATGGTCCCACTTGATTAAGCATAAGGCTTGTCTTTTCCTCTGAGAAAAGGGAGTAGAAAAGGAGACTGCAAGGCCAGGAATGAATATCTTGTGGAAGACAATAAGGGTGGTCCCCTGGGAAACTCACAACTTCTGCACCACAGGAAATATCCCCCTGAAAATACTTAATGCATACCCCACACTGAATTTGCATAAAGGACAAAGAGCAGATGAGAGGATGAATGAACGTTGATCTTGACTTAGCAATCAGAAGCAAAGGGAGGAGAGAGGGACAGGGAAAAGAGAGAATGCATACAAAATTGGATAGCAGGGTGAAAGAGCTGGGTGAGGAATTCACTGTGAAAACCCAGACAGAAAGGAGGAAAACTGAGACCAATGAGAATGACGAGAATAAGGACAATGATGGCCAGGAAAAGCTAGCTAAGGAGAAAGGCGAAGGCGGGAATCAGTGTCTAGGGGATTATGAAGTGCAGATTCCATTGGCTGATGCATTATGTGGAAGATGCTGCACTCCTAGTTGGCACAACAAAAAGATGTAACTGGAAGTCTGCTAACACCAGAACCACGCCCCACTTTAGGTTCAGAGTCAAGCTCTGAGAAAGCATTTAGGATGAGAAAGCAAGGAGCAGTAAGCAATAAAGTTTATTGAAAAGTGAATACATGCTACAGAAATTAGTGCAGACATGCACCAGAGAAAGACAGCCCCAGATGTCATGGATTTGGCTTGTTTTTTATAGGGAAGTTTTCCTAGCAGTGATTTTCCATTTCAACCTTTGAATGCCAAGTGTCTTCTTTGTTTCAGGAAGAGAAAACCATCAGTGTTCATGGAGTTCTGTCTCATATGGAATATTTGTTTTGGGCACATAGTTTAACAATTTTTATGATCCAAGACTTTCTGTTTTTAACTGAGAGTCATTTTAGGTCCATGATGTTACAAGCTCTATGATTTGGTGTTGGGAGTGGGGTTGGAGCTTTCAGGGAAATACTTGTTCTAAGGAGTTTGCAGTTATACATTAATACTTCCAGAGTTAGATAGGAAGCCAGAACCACGCTTTTGATGCCCGATTCTGTCTTGCCTTATTAGCACTTTCAAAGTAGAACAATTTCTTTAAAAAGACATTAATAACTATTTAATTGCATTATTGCATTATAATAGATAACTACTATCTATTTATTGCTTAACATGCAACTAGCAGGTATTGAGCTAAGTTTTTACAGATGCTATTTCATTCATTTTTGATAATATTACCCCCAACCTATAGATACAGAAAATGAACCTTAAGGAAAAAAACAAATTTGTCTTGGCAAAGCACCAAAAGAGCAAAATTCAGATTCAAATTAAGGTACATCTGACTTCACAATCCATGTTGACAGTCATGGCCTTCTCACTTCCCACTTTGTAATTTATTAAAGATAATCCAGAGAGCAATGGAAAAGCTATCTAGCATTTTAGAAAGACAGGTAAGGTCCTGATGATGTTGACTAGTGTTTATAGGAAGTAAGCAGAATGCTTGCTTAAAATTACTTGGAAGCTTCACAATTGTCTGAGCTACTGAGAGAAACACAATGGGCTAGAATATAAAAGAAACATTTTCTGAGAATTTTACTGATATGCTAATATTAAAAAGTATGCCTTTCAAGATATATTCTCTTTCAACATTATTTAGTTATATTGGGCAAATGGTAGTAGATTTAGATCAAAATAAAAAGTGAAAGAGAAAAATGAAAATTCACACTGCTTTCAGAGTGTAAACTGACCCTCCGACAGCATGATGGCCCCAAAGAGTTTATAATGGGAAATTTCTATAATGTTAATGCAAACATTTCATCTAATAGACTAAAAGAGGGGAGGGAATTTGTGGAGAGAGAAATAAATCCCTCAGTCATAAAGTTATGCGATGTCAATTAAAATGCATTCCCAGGTTGCAAAGCAGCTGCCAAACTGCAGAGTGTTTCTGAAAGTATTCCTGGAGAGGGTCTCGGTGGCTCAAGGGCTTTTAACATTTATTCTTAGAATATTTCATCCACAAGTACAACTCTATGCAAAAGCAAAGAGAGCTTGCCAAGCACAGAGTTTCATTTAGCACCCTGGTAGTTCACTTAATTAGAATATACCCAGGCTTCCTTAAGATGCTTTTTTAAGCCTAAGCCTCATCACCACAAACTGACTTTTTAATTATATGGTTCTTAAGAGCCTTTGGGTATGTAATAGGACAGATTGTAAATATAGCCATTAACACATACACACACACACACAAACACATACAAACACATAACTACATACTTTTGAAGTATCTAGTATTAGATATGAATGCTATCCATGATACTTGCAACTTCTTCTCTACCAAAATAAGAATAATAATAGTTGCTGCTTGCTAGTAACTGATTTGGCTTTCCAGAATAAATCAGAGAATATTTGTAAAGGGCATAGCACACTGCTTATGCAACACATTTTAGTAACATTTAAGCTAGTATTACTGAAAAGAATAATAATGGAATTCAAAAGCCCAAATTGGAGTCCTTTCTCAGTCATTAGCTAGAGGTATGAAGTTGGAAAAATCACATTACAATATGTGTCTTCAGTTTCCCAATATGCATAACCAGAATATATTCTGGCTTTAAATTCCTTTTTAATTATAATCTTACGTGGTTAAATCTACTAAATCCATTAAGAATTTTCAACATCTAAATTCACATTTAAAAGAGTTCACATATAATAAGAACTTCTATTAATTTATTTGTGAAAAAGATATGAGTGAGAAAATTATAATTTGCAGTAAATTATAATAAGTTCCTCTCAAAAGAATACCCCATGGTATTAAAAAAGGTCCATTTTCCTCATCACAACATAAATAGGACGCTACTATTTTGTGACTGTGTCAAATTCTTTATTTTCATTATTTTGAGCCATAATTTGTCTTTTGCTTCATTTCATTTTCATATATGTTAAATAAGATCTAGAAGTAGGAAAAATGGGAAACTGTGTTAAGTCATGTTAGGTTTTACAAGAATAAAATGTGACTTTTATCTTTTATAAACACAAACTAGTAAGATAAGTAAACCCTATAGGAAAATAAATATTAAACATGTCAGCCTTCTATGGTTTCAGGCAGTATGACCATTCAGAATAACTATTCCAATGAATACAATTAAAATGATGAAAATCCAGGGGAAAGGACACCATGTGAAATGTATTTCTAACTGAAAATCATAATAAGAAATTGATAGAGGATAACTTTCAAGTGAAAGCACAAACCCTGGATAATTAATGACCACCAAGGCAAAACTGTGCTGAGAAAGTTTTCAACAAAAACCTGGAAATTTTGAACTTTTTCATTACATATCTTCAGTAAGCAATGGGACAAGACATTCAGCCTAGGGCTAGCTCTGAGTTAGAACTACAATGAGAAATACACATTTTACATCTTACCCCAGTTTGAAAACATAACACCTAAATAGAACTCCAGGCAAAAAGATGCAACAAGGAAACAAATATCTGGAAGTAATCAATTTTGCAAATTGGTAAGCAGAAGCTGACATGTATACACTTCCTAGTCTAAATACAGTACAAGAGTAATTTAGCCATTATAACTGGATGATTGCTCAAGTATGAGTATCAAAAATTGTGGAATGCAACTAAAGTAATTTAGGGGGAAGTCTATACCCCCAAAATGTAAAACTAAAGAGGAAAGCAATCAAGTTAAGATGTTAGAAAAGAATGGCAGAATAAACCCTAAAACAAGTAAAGGGAACTGTGATGGATAAGTTCATATGCCAATTTGGTCAGATTTTGTTGTTCAGTTGTTTGGTCATGCGCTACTGACCTGATTGTTACTAGGAGTACATTTAACAGATTTAAATCATCAGTAAGTTGATTGCATCCATGGCTGATTACACCTACAATCAACTAAGGAGATTGCGCTCAGCAATGAGAGCCATCTCATTCAATCAGTCGAAGACTTAAAAAGGAGAAATGATGATTTCAGCAGTCAGAAGAAAGAATTTCCATCTCTACTTCAGCCAGCCACCCTCTCCTGGGGAATTCATCAAAAGCCACATCAGAGTTCCCAGCTTGTGCTCTGCCCTGTGGATTTTGACTTGTGCATCCAGACAATTGCATGAGACAATTGTTATGAAAATCTTCTAATATTTACAGCTATCTCATTTGGTCTGTTTCCCTAGATTACCCTGACAAATATAGGAACTAACCAATAAAATACAATAAAACCAGAGTTTAATATGTTAGAAAAGAAAGCCTATAAAAGAATAATAGCAAATGCAAAAGGTGTTATTTTAAAGGCTGATAAAATTGAAGTGCAGTAGTGATCAAGGAAAAACACCAAGGGTCCAAATTCAAAGTAAAAGGTATGAAAAAGTCATAACCATTGATGCTTGCAAGTGTAAAGCAAAAATTAGATGATATTACTAACAACTTTTTGACACTATTTCTAAATTGTAAATGAAACAGATAAATCCCTATAAAAAATACAATTCACAATTGGAAAAAGAATTTTTTTAATTGCAATGATTTTACAATTTGTTCAAAAAATCCTTCCACAAAATTGCAACAAAGATGACTTTACAGATGAGCTATACCAAACATTACTGAAAAAATAGTTTCAAAACACAAACTATTCCAAGAACAGAAAAAGATGAATAAGCCACAATATATTTTATGAGGCTGCTATTTAAAACAAAATCTCACTGTTTTGATTTGCTAAATGCTGTTGGAACGCAATATACCAGAAACGGAACAACTTTAATAAAGGGGATTTATTAACTTACGATTTCACAATTCTAAGGTCTCAAAAATTTTCAAACTAAGGCGTCCAGGGAAAGATACCTTCAATCAAGAAAGGCCAATATCTGTCACATGGTTAGGCACATAGCTAGCATCCGCTTGTCCTTGTTCCTAATTCCATCGCTTCCAGCTTCTGATGCCAGCGTTTTCCTCTCTAAGTGTCTGCTGGCATTCATGCAGCCCTGTGGGACACAACCCTGGGTCCTGGCTTGCTTAGTATTTCATAGGAAGGCACACGGTGATGTCTACTGGGCTCTGCATCTCCAATAATCACTGTTTAGGCATCTGCTCTCTCTGTTGGCAATCCAAGCATCTCCAAATATCTGTATTTCTGTTGCTTCTGAAGCAACTGTTCTCCAAGCATCTGAGCTTCCTCCAAAATATACCCCCTTTTAAAGAACTCCAGTAAACTCTCAAGACCCTCCTTGAGTGACTAAAGTTACAACTCCATCTAATCAAATGGCCACACACACAAATGGGCATGTCACATCTCCATGGAAGTAATCTAATCAAAAGATCATGCCCACAATTGAGTGGATCAATCTTCATGCAAACAATGTAATCGAAGGTTTCCACCCTACAATATTGAATCAAGTTTAAAGGACAATGGCTTTTCTGGGGTACACAATACTTTCAAACCAACACACTAACAGAACACATGCTTGTTAATTTCCTTTTGTCTCTATCACAGTTAGCATTACATAATTTGAAACTATTTTAATAGATACAAAACAGAATTTGTATCTTCCTCATATATTTGTTCTTTGTCATGATGAACTATCATTTTATCTTTTGTAGTATATCTTTCTTTAAAATCTACTTGGACTGATATTGTTGCTGCCTATTTGCTGGCTTTTGTTTTTGTGTTTGTTGAGGATATTTTTTCTTTTTTGCTCTCAATCTATCTATAAATTGTATTTATGATAAACCCCTTGTAAGTTCAGTGTAACTGATGTTTTTTGTAACATGATGAACTTGTTTCTTAATTAACCTACTTATTTTTAATGTTATTACTTATGTATATGGTTTTATTCTTTTCTCATCTGCTCCATGTACCCATTTCCCTTCATTTAGAGTAGTTAAAATATACTTTTATTGTTCTTTTTTTTCCTTGCTCATCTGTTAGTTATATATTATTTTATTATCCTATCAGTGATCATCCCATACAATGTTGATTATATATTAAATTGTATAAGATGCTAGTAATGTTATAATGCCTTGACAACCCAAGGAATGTAGAATACTAACTTCACCTAGATCCCCCTGCCTTTTTATGTGGTCACATAGCACAAGCTGTTACTCTTCTCTTTCTCTCTCTCTCTGTCTCTCTGTCCATCTTTCTCTCTCTCTCTCTCTCTCCTCTTCTCTTCCTCTCTAGCATATACAACTATATAAATACAGTGTTGTTGTGCAGCCACTATTTAATTAGATTCACCTGCAACCACATAGTTACCTTTCCTTTGATCTTTACTCCTTTCTGTACCTTTATATTTCCCTCTTGGATCATTGTATTTCTCACCGACAAACAGTTCTTCAGTTTTGAAACATACGTTCATTGCTTGTGGTAGCTTGAAACAAATCTACTCAACTTATGTTTTCCTTTTCTGCCAAAAATTGAACCTTAATCCTCACCCCTGCATCCCAAATCTTTGCTCCCTTGAGGGTAGACTGGACATGATTCACTTTTAGAGAATAGAATATGGCAGAATTGATACGATACTACTTTTGTAATTAGTTTACACAAAGACTACAGCTTCTGACTTAGGGGAAATTTCTATCTCTCAAATCACTCACTGATTGAAATGAGAGCTGGGGAGCCAGTTTTCATGTCATGAGACAGTCCTGAAGAGAGTAAAGCCAGCTGCTGCATTATGAGAATATTCAAGATATTTATGGAGAGGCTAATGAGGCAAGGAATGGAATGACGCCTATCAGCAGCCATAAGTGAGCTTGGAAGAGGGCCTTTTAAGGCTTGTCAACAGCTACCTTACTGAATTTGGAAGTCCTCCTCTAGGTAAGAAAACCACAACAACCTCATTAAAAGACCCCAAATCTGAATGATCCAGCACTGCATTCCTGACCCACAGAAACTGTAAGATATACCTAGTTATCACTTGAAGCCTATATGTTTGGAAGTAACTTGTTATGTGTGCATAGATTTCTAAAACATTACGTATAGAATTCTAGGTTGGAATTAAAATACTGTTTTAAATTTATTATGTCATTGACTTTTGGTTTTTATTTTTCTGTTGAGAAGACAACAGCAAGGCTCTTTCGTTCCTTTGAAGATAATTTGTTTATTATTATTTTTTCTTTTTTTTAGCAGCAATATAACCATGTTGTCACTACAATGTGTTTTTCTTTGTATTTATCTTTCTTTGGGTTTATAACATTTCTTGAATATGTGACTTGACATGTTTTGCCAAATAGGAAAAATCCTTGCATAATCTCTACAGCAATAGCTTTGCGGTCTTTTCCTCTTTTACATCAGAGTGCAACCAATGTCTAATTAATGCCTAATTTGCAGTTAAATACTTCCAAAGAGAACTTAAATTTCAATAATTGAATTTTTACTCTTAGAATTTGTATTTCGCTCTTTTTCAAATGTATTCTTTTAATTTCTTTCAACTATCTACTGAATTTTTCCTTGAAATTAGAAGCGTAGTTATTTTAAAGTCTATAGTCTGATAATTCCAATATTCTTTAGGCTTGAGGTTTATTCTATTTTCTATAATTTTGTTAAGTTTTACTTATAATTTTTTGTGTCTTCGTGGGCTTGGTAATGTTGTGTGTGGTGGCTTTGTGTGTCAGACATGAAAATAAATAGAAATCACTTGAGATCTTGATACAGTTACTTCTTCTGGAGATGATTCATGTACCCATAGGAACTTGCAAAATTATATCAACTTTATTCACATTTTAGATATTGAGTTGATTTATAGCTGGAATTCAGTCCTTTTGAAGACAGATCCACATCTTACTTTTCATGTCTATTTCTTCGGGTTCCTAATCCAGAATCTGAATGTTTATCATCCTCAGGCCTTTGTATTTATTCCTCTGTCTGCACAGCCTGTCAAAAAATATTCCTCAGCTTTTCACCACAAAGCTACTTCTAAAATCAGCAGCTGCCTTTTCGAAGAGAATGAGAACAGATGCTGGACTAAAATTTCTCAATGTCCTTCTTTTATGAATCTCCTTGTCTTCAAACATGCAAATGAATTCACATATACATGCGCACAACAAACCTGCACATTTCTTTTATATAGGTATGAATTTATTCAATAGGTAGGGACACCATTATCAGAGGCTGGTGTCCTTTAATACTTACCTACCTACTATACACTTATCATATTTTCAATTTCTTAATCAAGCTTCTACCTGCTTTTTCTCCTTCTTCAGCAACCCCAACTTGTGTTTCTCATTTAGGTCCTCTAGCTTTCCTCTGATCTTCCTTATTTACATTGAAATTGTTTACACATCTCTCTTTCATATCAGAGTGAAAGATACATTTGCTTTGGGACAGTCTACTTTATCATCGTTGCTTGGAAATTAAAGAAACACCTCATGTCACATAGTATTCTCAAATGAAATATATATTAAATTTCTTAAAGCATTTAAATATCCATTATTTAACAGAATGTCAGGGGTCTCTAAGCAATATATTAGATAATGAGAGAACCTTGTTAACATTCTCTGTGTTATTATGCAACTTTTATTTTAAACATGAAAATGCAGCATGCAAAACACAGGCGTTATAAAGATTTCCCTCCTCGGGATTGTGTTACACAAGTACTGAACTTTGGTAGTTTTCCTGAGGGATTTAAAATGTCCTAATTCATGCATAATAGGAGAACTCCTCAGTTAATGGTTAGCTTCTGTAGAATTTCTACAGATCCCATTGTATATCTACTTGAAGTCTATCTTGTTTGTAAGAAAAAGAATAGTCAAACATATGACTCAGGAGAACATGAGAACTGAAAGCTGAATCCCTGATCAAGCAGTTTTCTAACTTGGTATTCTCTTTTGTCTAGGGAGGAGCCAATTGCAGAAATTGCAAATGACATCAGTCATTGAAACTAATGGCGCTACTATAATAACACGCTTCAGCCCTGTGCAAACATTGATGGATCCTTCCCGAGATACCTTACACTGCAAGTCTGGGATTTAGTTTATAGGTCTGACAAGGGTGACCTTTAAAATAATGCGTTTGCTATAAAAAAAGAAAGGAAAGTCTTTATAACAAAAATATATTGGCTACAAAATCACTTCCCAGCAAGTAGTCTGATTACAATCAAAATAACCCACCAAAATGAAACAGTTTACCTGTGATCAATTTAATGTGGTTGTAAAATGCTAATTATGAGAGAAAACACATTCAAGGTTTGTAGTACCATCTATAAAACTTACAGAGACTCTAACATTCAGTGATGTGTTGCACATATGGGTAAGCAGATGGCCAAAGTATTATTTTTAAAAACAGGACTTTTGCTGACAAAATGTAGAATTGGAATGGTGTGGTTGGAAAGCGAAGAGGATGTTATTTATGAGGCAGCAATCTCATGCTCGGTAATTGGATTCCTGCTAAATGGCAGATAAAACGGACTTGATTTTTCAATAAATGAGCGCTCACCACTATAGAAATGAATAAGAAATTCTTCTGACAACAAACCTATCTGTAATTTCCATCCCAGCTCATCACCTTCCATTTTGGCATTTAGGGAAGTAGGAAAAAAGAAGTCCACCTTAATGCATCAGTCGTAATTCCTGTACTATATCAACTGTTCTCTTACTGATGTAATTCTGGGGAAGAAAGAAAGAAAAGAAAACAATTATTCATGTGAGAAAATAAAAAATAGATATAAAATAGTTGTTAAAATCGGCATACAAAAGGGAATGCATAAGGTAGACCAAATTGTGCACTTAAAATCACCTGCTGACTTTGGGGTCCCTCTTGAGCTACTGTAACATCTGTTTATACCCACCATACTTATCACATTCAAACAAGAGTTTCTGAGAACCCATCTTTCTACTTGAATTTGCTATGAGCTTTTTGAAAACAGAGATTATATTTTGTACTTTTGTATTCTTCTAACCAAGAATTAGCCGTGGCCCATATTAAATGATCAGCACAATTTTACTAAATAAATAAATGCATCTCTATTACACAATGAATGCATTCAAAAATATGATTTTTAAAATAAAAGCAATGTTCTCTGGAAGATAAGTTAGCCTCTCCTTACAAATAACCACTTTTAAGAAAGGTTATTTTAACAATTTCATTATAAAAATGAACTTAAATCTCAAATTCCCTGCCTGTAGGTAGAACTAGATCTACATCAGCTGGAACTATGAGATACATAGATTACATTTTTAAGACATCTAGAGATAGAGTACAGAATTTCTCTCAAATTTTCAAATATTTGTGATAAATTTTCATCAAATTACTTAAATATTACTTGTAGAAATTTAATTCAGCATTATATCTTATTATTACCTTGCAAACATGTATTTACTGAACACTGCTCTGCCCAAAAGGACACTCAAGGAATGCTGAATAATAGAAAAATATATATATATATACAATACACACACGTAACAATTTTAAGATGATCAGTGGCCTGCATCAGTTAGCATACAAAGCAGTATTGATTAAAAGTATTAAAGTAAGTGAACACGTAAAGATTAATAATTGGAACTGCACTGTTTCAGAGACTTGTGATTGCTATTAACCAAAACCAGTAGATATATTCACAAAGACCTGTTTATTATTGTCTTAGTCTCCTTATCAATAGAAGCATCGGTGTGACTGCATCAGCCTGCAGGAGGGCAGTGATTCCAGTGATTTCGCCTGCTGGAGACCGTGACCTGTGGCCTGAGAAACAACTCCTTGGAGTTGTCAGGAAGGACTTTGGAAACAGAAAACTGGGTTTGAGTCCTATTTCAGCCTTTGACTAGCTGGGAACATGAGCTATCAGCTTTATCTCAAGACCAGTTTACTCATGTGCTGAAAGATGAGCGATACTACTACTTACATCAGAGCACTCCTCCTAGCACTTTGTGAGAAAATATGAGTAATACTCTTAAAAGAGGGCCTGGCATGGAGTGATTATTAATGTTGATTATTAAGTCGCTGATATGATTGTGTTTGAAAAAGCAGCTCTTTCAAACCACCATTAGGATATTGTGCTGTGGATATAGCAAAGAAATTAAATACGTACATATTGATTAAAGACACATGATGTGAATGTGTGATTGCATGTGTGTATATGTATGCATACAGGTATAATGCATACTCTCTCTCCACACTATAGATCTAGGCTTGTGATCAGGATTAGCATTTTCAGAGTTACATAAGCAGTTTCCAACTGAAAACAACCAAGCTGGACAGAAACAACTGGTAAAATTCGGTCAGATTTGACCCTGTGGAGCATCAGACAGCAACATGTTTCCACAGAACTCTCTAGAAGACAAGTGCCTACTGGAACAGCAGTTAGCGGGATCCAGTTTTAAAGTTTAACTCAAATACTAACGAATATACAAAATATTAAAAGTAAGCATTTAAAGCCATCATTCTTTAGACACTCAATTTTGGCTGAATCTTTAAGCTTCAACTATTGTTTTTATGTAGGTGATTAAAAAATCTGTGCTTTGGGCCATGAATTCCAGGCTTATAATTCAATTTTCCTACTATATGGCTGTGTTTTGCCGGTACCTCCAAATTATCACGTTGCTCCCTGAACCTTTCTTTTTCTACTTCTGCTGTCTTTATTAATAGGCACATTACAATTATCCCAATATACGTGGAAGAAACTTTATGCTTCAGTGGGAAATATGTAGGAATGGAGGAGGAGTTACAGGTAAGGTAGTTAAGGAATTGGATAATGTTGCATGTTGAAGTTACCATATGTTTAATTTTGGCCATAATTGTAAATATTATATAAAAGATTAACATTACTCAGTTTCTCATTACCCATTGCCCTAGTAAGCATACTTGTAAAACTTTAAAACTTAAATTGCTCATGTTTAGACAATTATCAAATCTTTAGCGCCAAACCTTAGACCTACACTCAGCTTTTTTGAAATGGACGACATACTCAGATAGTTCACTTACTACTATTTCTGAAAACAGTTTGTTTATACCATGCCAGAAAAAGAACCTTTGACTGAAGGTATTGATTGAATGAATGTTTGAGAAGTGAATCACAGTAATTACATTTAACGTGCAAGTCTTTATCCCCTGTACCACCATTTATCATGGATGGCACAGGTAGAGGCGATTGGCAATTAAGGTAAAGGTAAACTAGTCAGTGAATGAAAATCATCTGTCTGTTAAGTGAGGGAGGCTCAGGCCTGGAAGGAAAGATTGACTATGCAACCCATTTAAGGTCTGAGTGGGGCATCCTGCTAACTGAAATTCCCAGTGGTTATTAATATCTGAACATAGAATCAGAAAGACAGGGGTTAAATCTGTCAGGCAAGTCACTTAAGATTTTCAAGCTTCAATTTCCTCTCCCAAATGTAGGGATTCATTTTTTTCAATGAATATATGTTAAGCTTTTATCATATACAGATGTTTTGTTGGTCTTTAGCTATTAATAGAACTACTGTATGTTTGAGTTCTTAGTGTGGTACCTTGCAAATACTGAGCTTACCTCTCCCTATTCAGTAGCCATTTTTGTTATTCAGAAGCTACAGTACTTATATTTAAGTACTGACTAATATTAGCATTATGCATAGTTCTTCATTAACTCACAACTGTGCTGTCCAACTCTAGAAGGGACAACACCTACAAACAGCAATATGAATGCTCCCCCAGATTTGAAACACAGTATGGAATGGAGCACATATTTAAAGCACATTTTTATTTTGTTTTGTTTTTGCTTTGCAGGGGCAGGCACCGGGACTCAAACCTGGGTCTCCGGTATGGCAGGTGAGAAGTCTGCCACTGTGCCCCTATTGTCCACCCTAAAGCACATCTTTTTATAATGCCATTCTGATGTTAACTAGCCATTTAAGATCATATGCAATTGACTGGCAAATATTTTAACAGTACAATAGTATTGCTCTTGAGTCGCATATTACATAGGACAGCTTTCTTTTGGCTACTTGAACATGGAATTACCTTGAGAGAAAATCGTTATTTTTAAACATTTACATGTACTCAAAAATTCCAGCATATATAAAGATTTTGAAAGCCCTTAGAAACAAAATTAATTTCAAATATTTCTCTATACAGAAGAGTTACCGTCCCAAAGACCCCCTATTAGCAAAAAATGAATGCTAAATTTCCTTCTACTCTCAATAAATATTTGATGGGTGTCCTAAACAAAATATCTTAATCAAAGTTTGTGAAAATAGAGCATATTTAATTAAAAACTTTAATCTAAGCTCATTGAAATTAAAAAAAATCCCATGCCATAAGATTTTATTATTTTGATTTTGATTCTTTAACGACGCCCCACATGAAGATACCGAAGCAGGCCTTACGCAATGTCCTTTTCCCCTTTCTCTTGAAATGTTGTAGTTATAGAATCTTAGGAAAGACTGCCCTTCAAACTTTGAGAGCATTCTTCTGGATCCATGCTCTACTTTTATCTTTTTTCTACTGTCTATTAAGTACATGCGGGAAGCCAGAAATAAAGAAACTCTTCCCTTTCGGTTTTATAACTTCCTTTCTTCTGACTCTAGGTTTTTGCTTTTGTTTTTGCTTTGTTCAATTTTTCCATGTTAGATCCTAAATCTAAAACCACAAGCCAAACGTTTTATATGAAAATCCCTCTCCATCCATTACATTAACATATTCCAATTTTTGCAGAATTGTGTTTGTTTTACATTTTCTATATGGTTGGATGTGTGTGTGCTGTTAATTTTATTAATTAAAATTGGCTGCAGGCATAGAAGATATCCTTTGTCATAATTTCCACATCAAATTCTCTATGCTATGTAATTTTAAGTGAAAAGTGCCTTCATATAAAGCATAGTCACCAATTAAAGCACCATTTAAGATATTTTAAAACTTGCCATTTGCCAGATCTTGCTGTTATTATTCTCTGTGGGTTATATGCTTTCTAGTCATTGAAAATTATATGTGAATGTCTACCTGAGACCTCCCTAAATATGTTCATGAGCACTTGCCCTAATATTGTTGCTAATAAAATATTTTATTTTATTTGCTTTTAAGACCCCCCAATTATTGGACTGTATACTGAAAAATCTAATGGATTCACAAACTGATAGCCATTTTCTCCAAAGATCTCATATAAACTTTTCTTTCTTTGGTAACACTCTTGCAAACATTTATGTTGTTTCTGCATAAATTGTGGCAGAATCAGTTACAAGTAAACAACCAAATGCATTCACTAAGGGACATTAGGGCTATTCTGGTTTTCATCATAATTGTGACTCATCACTTGAGGAAAGACACAAATAGAAGCATTACCTTTTTGGTGACCTACAAAGGCAGACATTGTGTTGGATGGTTAAAAAACGTTTTATTATTTCTTCTTAACTGCAACCCTCTGAAATACACAAACCCAAATAACACCCCAAAATTACTCTGTTCTTAAAACAAAACAAAACAAGAGAAAACACATTATATTTCACTTGCTGACAGAATTTTATTGCTTTTCCCAATATTTCTGGCCTATATTTTCATGATCATCTTGGCTATGATTTTCTATTCATGCTACATCCTTGGTCTCATTCTAATTTCATCTCCTCTGTTTCTTTTCCTATTTCTTTGTGAGATTTAAAACTTTAACATAGTGCCTTTTTCCTGAGTTTTTTTTTCCCCCCAAAAAACATTACTCATTCAATAGCAGTGTTTAAATTTTACAGAAGACTTGGCCTTAATGACAATCAACTGGTACAGTTCAGCTGTGATGGTTTGAAGCTGCTATGAACCTCAGAAAAGGCTGTGTTCTTTTATTCCATTCCTGTGGGTGCAGACCTATTGTGGGTGGGATCTTTTGGTTAGGTTATTTCAACTGGGATGTGACTCACCTTATTCAAGGTGGGACTTAATTCTTTTTCTGGAGTCCTTTATGAGTGGATAAAGGACAAAAAAATCTGAGAGAGCTTAGAGAGAAAGTCCCAGAGAAGCAAGCATGGACACAGTGAAGCCCAAAGCTAAAAGCAATGAAACCTGGGAGAAAAGGACCAGTACCATGTGACTTTCCATGTGTCAGAGGTATCTCATATGCCAGTAGCCTTTCTTCAGAGAAGGTGTTGTCCTATTAATACCTTAATTTGGACATTCTCATTACCTTAGAACTGTAAATTTGTAAGTTACTAAATCTCCATTGGAAAAGCCAAACCATTTCTGGTATTCCAGCAGCTTTAGCAAACCAAAACATCAGCAAAGAAGAGATTGGAGCTAGAGAGTGACATTATCAGGTGGGTGGGAGGTCTGATCCGACACTCTTCATAGATCAGTTTTCATATGTGAGCCTATAACCAGCATAAGGAATTTCTTATTTACCTAGATTATAAGGCACATTGCATGTTTTGTTCAATTCTGGTTTCTTAGGGCTTAAAAAACACTGTCTAGCTCATGGTATATACTCATAAATAAAGAAAAATGGACAGATTTTCCAATTAGGCTCTACTTACCTCCTACCATGATGTCCCTTTATAACTCAAAATTCTTCTTAAATCCCTCTCTTACTTATCACTTTTCTTTTCACTAAAACATCAAATTCTTTCCCATTTTCTTTCACAGAGCAATTTAGCTTTTGCTTTGCTTCTTCTATATCATTCCAGTTGTACATCAAGAGATAACCTCCCCCAGCCAAAACGACTCATTTGAAGTTTTTTGTTGAACAACTGTAATTTCCCCTTTCCTTCTCTTTCTGATGCATGCTCTTCGTGTGTGTGTGTGTTTGTGTGTACATGGATGTATATAAACTCTACTAGACTCATCTACAGAATAAATTGGTCAAGCTCACTTTTCAATAATATTATCTATATAAGAAGACTTTCTTCTGCCTTTTCCAAAACTGGTGATGTTTCACTATGGACTTTAGAATTTTATAATTAGTATATTATAAGCATTCAAATACTTTAAGGCATCACTTAGATTAGATGAGACTGAACGATTGGACAAAATAATATAAATCTGAGGAGCACATTTCCTCTAGAAAATAATTGGTCCTCCTTTTTTTTTTTGCCTGTGTTTGTTTTAATTTTCCTAAGCTGCTTAAGTAAATACCATAAATTGGTTTGACTTAAACAATGGGGATTTATGGTTTTGAGGAAAGAAAAATGTCCAAATCAAGGCATCAAGGCAACATTGTCTTCCCAAAGCCCAGATGCTAGCAATCGTGGCTCCTCTGCCACAGGGTAGGACACATGGTAGCCTCTGCTGGTTTTCATTTCTCTTCTGGGATTTGTTGATTTCACTTTTCTACTTCTGTGGTTTCCTCTATCTGAGTCTGAATTTCATTCTCTTTTAAAGGACTGTAATAATAGGATTAAGACCCACCCTGATTGAGGTGGGTCACACCTTGTTCTAGCTTGCTATCTGCCAGAATGTAAAATACAAGAAACAGAATGACTTTCAAAAAGGGGAATTTAATAAGTTGCTAGTTTACAGTTTTAAGGCTGAGAAAATGTCCCAATTAAACAAGTCTATAGAAATGTCCAATCTAAGGCATCCAGGGAAAGATACGTTGGTTCAAGAAGGCTGATGAAGTTCAGGGTTTCTTTCTCAAGTGGGAGGGCATATGGCGAACACAATCAGAGTTTCTCTCTCATCTGGAAGGGCACATGGCAAGCATGGCATCATCTACTAACTTCTCCTGGCTTCCTGTTTCATGAAGCTCCCCAGGAGGCATTTTTCTTCTTCATCTCCAAAGGTCACTGGCTGGTGGACTCTGCTTCTCATGGGTATGTTGATCTGCTCTGCTCGTTCTGAATCTCCTCATTCCCCAAAATGTTTCCTCTTTTATAAGACTTAAAAAATGTATCAAGACCCACCCAAATAGGTGGAGACATGTCATTATCTAATCCAATTTAACAACCACTCTTGATTGAATCACATCTCCAGGGAGATGATCTGATTACAGTTTCAAACATACACTATTGAATAGGGATTATTCTGCCTTTATGAACTGTGATTTAATCTAATAGGATTTAGATTAAAACATGGCTTTTTTAGGGGACATACATCCTTTCAAACAAGCATACACCTTAGCTGAAGTAGCCTCATCAAAGCATCAGACATAATTTGTTCACACCCACAGGAATGGGTTAACTTTAAGAACATGTTTTCCTGGGTACAAACAGCTTCAGACCACAGTATTATATAATAGTTATCATATATAACATATAATTTTTAATTTTTTAATAAAAGTACATATATGTAAATATCATCCACTGGCCTCAGCTTTGGCTATATTTTTATATTATAAAACAGTGAGTGCTCACTTTTGCTCAGGTCCTTATGGACTGTGAAATAGTTACTGCTCAGAAATTAATTTTCCTCATCTGTGAAGAAGGCCTATCATTCATTGTCTGAGTGCCTACCTCATTGTCCTGAGGTTCAGATATAGCAATTATTCAAAGTATTTTGAAAAGTGATAAGTAAGGTTTTGAAAAAAAAAATCGTTGTTCACATTTAAACATAGAAGAATTATTTGAATAGTGCCATCAATAATGATATTCGATATTCGTTTGCTATACTTTTGATAAAAAAAGATACAGCATTTTCATTTGAAAAGCTCAAGTTATTCACCATTGCCTTTAGCCTCGATTTCTTTGTGAAGGAGCTCTCACTATAGCACTCAAGGATTCTTCTCAGAAATATAAGCATAGTTTTATGAAACTCATTCCATTACCAACATCCCAATTGTCTGATTATGCTTCCTTAGTAAGATACCATTTAAATGTAAATGTTGGTGTACATTTACCAATATTATTACTAATGGTGATCTTATGCCAGCAAAATATACACCAATTATATAGAAAACACTTTTAAACACAAGAGTGGCTTTCTGACTAATTCAATTTTATGGTTCCTGTAAAGTTAAATGGGGAAAGAAAACAAACACATAAATATCAGAAAAGTAAATTACATTTATGCCATTTTATTCCCAATGAAATGAGATTTATTTTAGCAGAAGCATAGGTAGGCACATCATTTAAAAAAAATGAATTGAAAAATGCGTTAGTTTTACTTTACACTTCACAAGTAAACTTTTTCTTCATTTTGATCTACAGTTTTCTCAACACTCATTGAAGGTTTCAGAGCAATCTTTTATTTAATTTTTTTCTTTTCATGTAGTAATGATTTTTAAGTTTCTGCATTAATGTGTGTTTTTTTGAATAGACATTTAGCCTTCATCTCTCATGGCTTCAGCACTGTCCATTAAATCATGCAAAATCCTAACCAAATCATTTTGGTGAAATATTCTGGCTTTGTGCAAGGAATATCTTAATTTGTCAGTTAACAAACAATTTACTTTTTTCATTCAACGTAATATGCTTAAGACTCTCTTGGATTTTTTTTTTAACACCTTTTTTTTTGCATGGGCAGGTACAGGGATTCGAACTTGGGTCTCTGGCATTGCAAGCGAGAACTCTGCCTGCTGAGCCACTGGCCCGCCCATCTCTTGCATATTTTAACTTCAAATTCTCTAACATTTGGGACTCAGGAAAAAAAAATAGGATTATGAACAAGTAACATTGATTTAATATAACATAATTTTTATATTTTGAAACACCAGAAGTTATTCCATAAGTAATTTTTCACAGATACCCAGCTTCTTTCTGAAAATAACAGATGAAACAAAAGTCGTATAAAAAGCTGAGTCTGAATACCACCCAGCCATTCCCTTTCAATAAAATCTCTTATGTATATTTGAAGAGAGGAGCAAAGTAAAAATACATATAGCTTGTGGGAGGATAATCAAAATGTATCTTTTCTTTTTTTTTTTTTTTGAGAAAAATCTGGAACAATTGCAATCCTGGAAACTAAACTCTTCTTTCTCTTTTAATTCTACCACCCCCTCCCCACCGTTTCTTCAAGTACTGTAATAAACAAGCCTGGTGGCAGTGGGACAAGCCCTTCTCCAAGGCTAACTTTGATTATTCACTTTACAATGGCATTTGAGAGAAGCTTGGCAGATTTGGCTGATAACACCCCAGTGAAGGGTCTACTTGCTGTTATCACATCCCAACATGCTGGCCACTTGTAGATATGATCCTGCTCAGAAAAGCCAGCTGGGCCTCAGCTGCTATCCTCAGTGCAAGAGTGATCCAGAGAAGTGCAAGCTACTACCACAAGGGTCCTTGTGCTACTACTGTCAAGGAAGAAAATTAATCTGATTTTAAAGTCTTAAAAAATGATATGAAATGAGGAAAATGCAATATTAATGGATTACTGGAAAAAGTTTGCCATATCAGAGCAGGAACTCTTTCTAGAGGGAAATCCTTAGAAAGGACCTTCTGGTCAGAAAATGAGGATCTTTAATTCCCTATTCACAATTCTATTCCTGCCCCTAGCACATTATTTTAAAATTATCCCGTTATTTATTATCCCTTCCATCAGGCTGAGCTCTCTAGATCCTTGCCTGGTCCTTGGCATATAGTCTGCATTCAATAAATGTCAGTAGAATAAATAAATGAATGAATCACTAATGTTAACTTTATGTATTGCTGTTTCTTGCTTCTGATCCTCCATATTTTACAATGAAAATTCATTTCATTTATTTGAAGAAATACACTGTCCTTATGACATTCTCAAGTTCACCACTGTCTGTTTGTTCTTCTCTTAATAGTTAATTTGTCAATCTAGAAAGATTTATGATTATCATACAACTGATATCGAATGTGTAGAGATAAGGGATACTACTGAACATTCAATCAGGCATGAACAGCCTCTGCAACAAAGAGCTATCCAGCCCCCAATTCTTATAATGTCAGGTTGAGAAAACTTGACTTTTAAAAAAAAAATTTTTTCCACAGAATTTTTGGTAGACTTAGGTGTTTCTCTCTCTGAGCTGAAGCTCTACTGATGATTCTTTCATCTCGTCATTGAAAGTGTTTTTGATGGTGCTGACCTAGGAGTAGAAAAAGTAAGGCTCATTATCATTGACAAGGCATATTTGACTTCCAAATAAATTAAGCAGTAGCATATATTATCTCCCACGTTATTGGGGAAACATGCTGAGCACCTGCCTTGCTGGTGCTTTGAGTCTGACAGCTTTCATAGCTGTTCAGTCTTGCACATAATATGAACTCTATCTGATGCTAGCATTAACTCACCTTGTATCCTGATTTTAGAACCTTCATTTTTCATCCTTCATTTTGTATTTACACTTACTTTTTCTTCGTCTCAAGATGCATTTATCAGAACTTTATAAGCAATGTATGATATTATTTACCCCGCAGAAACAAAGAAGAAGCAGACTCTGTTCTGCTCTTTAAGAGTGTAAAACCTGCTGGAAGCTTTGCTAAGTGGCAATACAAAGTATGATGAAAAAGGAATTCTAGTTAAGAGGAATGCCTGAGGGAAGATTTCAGGGAGGAAGAGGCTTTTAAGATGATACTTTAAAGAGAAACAAGTCCCAATGGGCAAACAGAGATTTAAGGTTCTATTGCAAATATGATTTCGGTTGACCAAAGATTTCAGGATGTCTGACGAATTTAACAAAGTTGAAATTTTATGGTCCCATGAGGTTAAGTTAGGTTCCCATAGTAGAAGAAGAGACTAAATGCCATTTGAGAAAGAACTTCAAGTGGTGTGCTGAGAAATTTAGAATCTATATTTTTTATATCAGGATATAATGTAACTAAGTGCAAACCTGTAAGTAATTATTTAAATGTAGTATGGAGGCATAAATTATTTATAGGAAGAATATTTCAAAATGGAGACTTTAAAAGAGTATGCAACTCCTGTTTCATTTTCAGATGCATTCGTGTTTCTATTGAACTGTAAAAATGAAGTGTTGTCATGCTGTGTTTATTATGGCAGATCTCTTTGTCCTGGCTAAATGACTTCGGTTTGCAGCAAGTTCAGATGGCAGGCTATAATTTTGTCTTTTCAAGCCAACTTTCATGGTCTTTTCTTAAGGAAAATCACCTAGATTTGTCAATCCTGATTCAACTTAATTCTGAAAGTGCCTCGTGTTTTAGTGAGCAATTATAATTGATATCTTACTTATTTAGCATTTTTCAACATAAAGATTATTTTAAAAGTTGATCACTACATTAGCAGAGATTTTGAAAAATATCAGTCTTCTTTGGGAACACTATTCCTATATTTTGGTACGTAGTTTTTTTGTTTATTTGTTTTTGTTTGCTTGTTTTGAGAAGAAAAAGTGAAGAACTATTACCAGAGTTATAAATATTTTAGGAAATTTATGATAGATGGAATGAAGTTAAAGTCTCTAATAAAACTCTTAATAATTTGCTTCATCAAACCACCATTTTAAAGCATTTCTTTGAAGTACTTTGCAACTATGCACACTTTATGCAATTAGTGTACCAAATGGGTTATCTCTGCATTCCATTCCTTCCAGCTCCAAGTTTCTATGATTTGACATTTTCAAAATCATGACAAAAGACCTTAACATAAATGAACATAGGAAATAATGTGTTATTTTCCCGTAACTCTGGGCTTAAACCTAATCATTGAATTAGGTTTCAGAACAATTTTTCTTCCCACAAAATTCAAGGGTATGTTATTTCTAAAAATAATTTTCTCTGACACTTCGATAGCCATTATGTTTGAAAAAGTTTAAATCAAAGATATCTTCACTTCAAAGTCAGTCTTCAAAACAAATAATGATAATAAAATGTAGAGGTTAAAACAATGTCTTTTATAGTCTGATGGCTGGGGTTGTACTGTGGCTATTTCTATTAACCAGCTATGTGATCTTTGATACCTTACTTAGACTCTTCAATCATTACTTTTCTAATATATAAAATGGAAATAATAACAATGTCTCTATTGCATTGCTTGAACAATTAAATATGATAATTCAGGGCACTAAATATAATGCCTAGCTTAGAGCCTATGATCTACCAAGTATAGCTATCATTCTTTTCAAAAAAATGAAAATTTATAGACGCATCATTGGCATTTAAAACAAGGGATTATCTTACTTTCCTGCAGTTGGTTGATTCTATGCCAATTTAAAAAAATTATGCATGTATTTGTAACAAGTAACTTATGCTACTTTCGATTTTGGTATCCAATCTATGATAAGTAGTGCTCATTTTCTCATTTAGTTCTTGCCTATTAATACTTATATTTCCTAATTTCCCCCATATTTCTTTCTTAAGATATTATTCCAGTTTTAAGACAGACTGCAAATTCTTTGACATGCCTCCATTCTTAATTCTGAAAGGGAGTGGGGATACTTCAAGCAAAAGATTACAGAACAAGTGACACTAAACAACTTTCAAAAGTCGACAGTCCCGGGTGAGTGCTGCTGTTCTACCATCTCCATGAATTTGCCAAGTATGTAAGCAAAGCAAGATCAGCCCATTTGTTGACTACCACCAAATAACAATTGTCAGTGCCGTGTGGAATAGAAGAATCCGAAAGCTGAGTCAGGGCAAATTCATGAACCACACAATCCTGAGATTTAGTAAATGGCAATGGCTTTGAAGCAGTATATGTTAGATAATTTGTGACATTGGAATAGATAACTGGAATGCATATATTCTTAGATATTGCTCATACAGTTTTGCAATTTTGACACCCAAATCCTTTGCACTTTCCAAACTGAGAATGAAAATAACAGACCTAGTAATGAGGAACCTGCACATAAAATCAGAGAGAAGTCCCTGCGTTTTAGGGAACAAGTAACAAGTAATGAACCCATTACAAGTGCAATTACTTACAGGCTAATTTCTGCTCCTATGGCTAATTGCAGGCAGAAGGATTTGAATGAAAAATTGAAAGCCTAGTAGAAGCTCCTCAGAAATGCATTTTTTTATTACTCTGCACAGGTCTCTGGTGACTTGCTGGCCATTAAGCCTCACAAGACATTACTCAGAGTGGAAGTTGTACTCCTGGGACTAAGATAAAATTGTGCCAGCAAGTCATCTTTGCGTAAAGTTCTTTATATTTTTATATATTATTTTCTGCCTTTAACTGTTTTTTACTATCAATGTGCCCTTTAGCTTCTAGAATATACCCAATTCTGACAACTCCATTATATTGTATAATGAAAAGAATACTAGGCTATTTATAGGCATTACAGAGGGGAAAAATGCAGTTAGCAGCATTTTTTTAATGTACAGTTTTTGTATATACACTACAGATAAATAGAAAATTAATATAACCTGAACACTACAATGATTTGAATGAACATAACCCAGAACAGAAAAAAATAAATGTTTTTAATTTTTTAATATGTATATTACATACTTGTGAAATATAATACAAAAATGGTATAATTCTACACCTGGTCGGTAAACTTCTTTATTTGCATACAATATATGACTAATACCAGTGAGTGCCAAACAAAGATGTTTGCCACCATTTGTAATCTTTATGTATCATTTCATTCCTAAACTTACTACCTGTCAATTATTGTTAGACATTTATGTCATTTTCCATTTTTCACTAATGTAAACAATGCACTAAAGAATATCACTACATCTTTGTGCACTTGTCCAGTTTTTTTTAGGATATGCTTCTAGAACTGGTATTCTTACATCAAGGTTAGTTGAGTAGCAGATGCTCCAGCCACAAGGGTACTGAAGGTAATTTTTTAATGTCAGTGTGATAAGTTAGATAAATAAATAAATCATGTTTGATTTTAAGAGATTAAGACACTTAAGACCACCTATAAAAAATACCTTCCTCATTCAATATAATTTTGTTTCAAGTAAAGTTGTTGACTTTACATTCTCATTCATCATGGTAATTTAACTTTAAAACAAAGAAATAAGATTTTTTTTTTTAATGAAGAAATATCAGCAGTATAGTCAGTCGGGAGAAGTCTTGGAATTTCTGCGGATAATCAGGATGATTTCACTGTAAGTAGCTTTTACTTCATTTATTGAAAACAAAACAATTGCTTTCAGCTTTCTGTGGTGGGGAATGTTGGGGCTGGGTAAGAGTGGGAGTAAATCAATCCTCATTTTATTAATCATCTTTACATTTTCTTACCAAGTCATAGGTACTTAGTAAGTTAATAAAACTCATTAAAACAACAGCAACAACTCTGCTATACTCAGGTTTGCCATGGGTTAAGCTCAGTAACAACAAATAAAGATTCCAAAGAGTTTGAATGCATATATGTGTATTTAATGTATGTACACGCAAACACACACAAACACACACAAGCTGACACTGATTTTGCTCTCCAATTTATCCCTCTTTCTATTTCAATGTTAGAAAAGGGGAGACACCGGTTTTAAAAATATTCAACAAATTTAGCGTCTAAAAACTGAAAATGTTCACATTTTTTGAAAACTAATAAAAAATAGAATATGCAAGATGATATGTGAAGAATTATATATCTCTTATTTGGAAAATAACATACAAATATTATGATAAATAAAAATGAAAATTTTTATCCTACATTTAGAATATAAACCTTCTTCAGAAAAATAAAGAGCACATGAAAAGGAAAGTCATGTGCTGAAAATATATTTATAAATAAATGTCCTGCAAATAGCTAATTTCTGTATTAATTTTGTCCTAAAAGGAGGGAACTCATTTCATCAGAGAGAGCGTATTTATAGGATTAGAAAGACTAACTAACTTTGTGATTTTCCACAGATGTAAAATGTTGGAATTGTTGGTATTAACCTTGTAAAGTTAATAATAAGGTGATCAAAGTTCTTAATTACTGAAATTATTTTGCTATTTTATATTAAAACCTCATTCAAAAATTCCAAAACATCTCTAATCTAAGCAAAAAGAAGAATAAAGTCTCTCAATAAGCAACACATTTGGGATATAATTAAGATAGCAAATAAAGATATGAAAAAAGTAACAATCATTTTAGAGCAACATTAAGATATTAATTTTCTGACCATGAAATAAAATGTCAGACAAAGCTTGATACTCTGTAGTACACATTTTCTATAAATGAGGTTTTTTAAATTGCAATGACAAACAATATAATAATAGCAAATGGTTGCATACCCTTTCATCCATTAATCATTAAAAAAAAATTCATTCTAAACAAAAAAAAATAAGCAGAAACAAATCATTACATAAACATAAATATTTATTTGGGTATTATATAAAATAGTTTAAAATTTTAAAGTTTCTTTAAAAATCTTCAAAATCTTAAAATAATTAAATCATAATGATATAGATGTGCCACTACAGTATAGTATTTTTTTTTTTTTTTTTAAAGAGAGAGGGAGGAAAGGAAGGAAAGACAGAGAAGGAAGGAAGGAAGGAAGAAAGGGAAACATTTTTAAACATTTTCTTGTTTTATTATATTTTGTTTGTTTGTTTGTTTTTTACATGGGCTGGGGCCGGGAATCGAACCGGGGTCCTCCGGCACGGCAGGCAAGCACTCTTGCCCGCTGAGCCACCGCGGCCCGCCCAGTATTTTTAATATTATGTAGAAAAATGGATAAACAGTTTAAGTAGAGTTGAATAAATGAATAAAATATCATGATTTACAAGGAACAATCTATTTGTAATATTGAAGCAGAACTCAAGCTAAGTTCAAAGAAGCAGAAAACATTTCATTCTTCTTCAACATGACATTATTGCCTCATTGAAAATATTTCAGAAAGACCAGATATTTTATCATGAGATTTCTTACTTTTGTTTTTCTATTTTTATCAACTAATTGACTTAGGATATTAATATGATTTCTTGCATTCTTTGATAGGAATCAGCTCTAGCAATATGTGATGCTTTTGTAACTTTGGGTCTTCAAAACCAAGATAAAACCTTGGGTAACTTTGGATTAGAAACCTCTCTAATTGCAATTATTGCTACTTGTTTTACCATAGTGATGTAAGAAAATGTTTCTTAGGACAAAGTTGTGGATTATATTAAAATTGAGCCTTAAAATTGTAGCTGCAATATCCTGAATATGCTAGATTCTTTCAGACAAAGAGGTCTCTATCTTGCTTTGCATAATACCAAAACCTTAAGGGCATGAAGCCTGAATGAATGGATCTTAAAACTCATCATATGCCGTACTATTAAAGTATAGTTTTGTGAATATTATATAGAAAAATGAAGAAACATTTTTAAGAAAGAGACCTTTACAGGAAAATATACCCTCCATCCTACAAGTAGAACTAAAAAATTTTAAAGTATATATGGGACGGCTGAAATGGATTTAACCATTAAAATATTTTACTAAGATACGGCAAATTTTTAAACCATTTATTCATTTGTTCTTTGAACTATATATTTGTTGAACTCCCATGATATCCTAAATACTTATGGCACTCGGAATCATGAGTAATTTCCTCTTAATTTTCTGTAATTTAGTAAGATTACATATTAAATAGATACAATTTGTTTTATATATTTGCAAATGATACTAAACAAGATATTCATTGATTAAATAAGAAGAAAAACTGTGAAGAAAAATGTTGTGACCCAGCTCAATGACAGGCATAAGTGGGTGATGGTCAGAAAACTGCAAAGGCAATAAAGAGAAAAACAAAGAAGTTATTGGAATTTTAAAAGGAAAATTTAAAAAAAGGAGTAAAATACAAAAAAGTGGCAAAATATTGTTGAAAAAAAGTTAAAGAAATAAAGAATAAAAAGTAAGACATTTCAAGATCACAGACTGGAAGACAATATTTTTAGGATTGCAATAGTACTAACCATGATCTAAGTCTATAGGTCTTTTTTGCAGAAATGTCAACGCTGATATTCAAATTCATATAGAATTGAAAGGTGCTACAAAACCAAAACAATATTACAAAAGAATAACAAAGTTGGAGATCTCACACATCCTTATTTCAAAGCATTACACAGCTGCAGTAATCAAAACTGTATGATAATGGCATAAAGATAGACATATAGACCAACAGAATAGAATTGAGAGTCCTGAAATAAACCTAGACATTTGTGACCAATTTATTTATGACAAGGGTGTCAAGACCATTCAATTGGGAAATTAATTTTCTTCAACAAATGGTGCTGGAAAAACAGCATATCTACAGATACAAGACTGAAGGTGGACCCCTACCTCAGGCCATATACAAAAGTTAACCCAAAATGGTTCAAAGAGAGAGATGGCAGAATAGGATAGGCAGAACTTATTCCTCCACTAGAAAACATGCAGAAAATGACCAAAGCAGCAGTTCTTGAATCTAAATCATTAGAAGGAGCTCTGCATTAAATGAGGAAGACCTGGATGAAAAAGTGGAGAAAAACACCTCTGAGAAAATGGGGTGGGTGGATTCAATCATGATTATCCCTGTCTGCCACTATGCATCAGCTGGATCAAGCAGTGGAAAAGTGGCAAACATCTGCTTCAGAGAGGCAGGTGAGGCAATCCTCTCAGACCCTCAGCTTAACATTCCAAAGCAGGAGCCTGGGGGGCATTAGCTCATTTTAGCCACATACACAGTCCCTGCTGTGGTGCCCAGTGTCTAACCCTCATCCTTGAGACAGGCAGTTGCAGATGCCTGGACTTGGGGGAATCTGGAAATCCCTCCCCTCAGAAGTGGAGACAGATGTGGAGCAGACCTGATCTGACAAGTGGTCAGTGAGGAAGATATTCTGGGTCTCCCTGCCTCAATCCTCACCACACAGAGGCTCAGAGTGCTTATTGCATACACAAGCAGAGAGGTAGGGGTCAGGCAACTGCATTGGAATGTCAGAAACTATTCCCACCCCAGAGGTTGTCTTGCTGGCCAGCAAAAAGCAGGGCACTTATCCACTGGCTGCTGACTGATAAAGTTGAAGTTCCCAGTCCTACAGCCAGGAATCTTTCCTCATAGGAGACTTTGAATCATCAGACCCATTATATCTGCAAACTGGAGTCCTTGCTGTGGACCACAGTGCCCATCACTGACCCCTGGAGTTGGCAGCTTCGAGCGCACGAGGGGCCCTGCTGCCTTGACTGGATTTTACCTGGTATAGACACTGCCCAGTGGGCTGCTGCAGTCAGGGAGAGATGGATCAGGGGAAGAGGTAGCCCACTAGCGCCATCTGTTGGGATGATGGAGAAAGTACAGATTGACAAGGCGCTTCTCTGTCAAGCCTCCAGCAGACATTTGAAAAGAGTTGCCTCCACTGAGATAAGCCCTGGCCTTGGTTTGACTGGGAATTATTGACAAATCAAGTACCAAGGGAGACCTTTTATGCAAATCCAAGCAAAAGCAAAATATTAGATGAGCAAAGGAATCAAACTTTCAAAATAATCTTATCAAGAGAATCAAATGCCAAGAAACAAGCAAACAAATCACAAACAATATGAAGTAGAAAAAGATAAGGTTCAAGTCAAATGACCAAAACCAAAAGCCATAGGAGATACAGATTTTGGAACAACTAGTCAAAGATATCCATAAAAATCTCCTAAATTATTTCAATTAGCTGGATAAAGAGATAAAGAATGCCAAGATGATACTAGACAAACATAAAGAATAATTTGAAAGAATAAATAGAAAAATAGCAGATTTTATGAAAATGAAAGCTACTATAGGTCAAATTTAAAATATACTAGAGACACACATCAGCAGTTTGAGGAAATAGAAGAAAGAATAAGTGAAGTAGAAGATGGAACAAATGAATTTGAATGCACGAAAGAACAAATGGTGAAAAAGACGGAAAATTTTAAGTTGGGTTTCAGGGAAATGATGGACAACATGGAGCAAACAAATAAAATAGTCATTAGTGTCCCAAAAGGAGAAGAGAAGAATAAAGTTCTGGGAAGATTATTTGAGGAGATAATTGGGGGAAATTTTCCCAACCTTTACAAAAGGCATAGATACAAATCAAAGAAACTCAACCAACTCCAAATAGAATAAATCCAAATAGATATACTCCAAGACACACACTAATTGGATTGTCTAATACTAAAGAGAAGGATGGAGTCCTGAGAACCTCAAGAGAAAAGTGATTCACCACATGCAAGGGAAATCACACGAGACTAAGAGCTGACTAATCATTGGGCACCTTGGAGGGGAGAAGGTAGTGGCATGATATACGTAAGGTTCTGAAAGAGAAAAATTGTCACCCAAGAATTTACCCAGCAAAGTTGTCCTTCAAAGGGAGGCAGAGTTTAAAATATCCATAGATAAACAAATGTCGAGAGAAACAAATGCTGAGAACAAATGCTAGCCTGCAAGGAATACTAAAGGAAGTTTTGTCAGCTGAAAAAAAAAAAAAAAATAGGAGAGGGAGACTGAGAGGAGAGTGTAGAAATGATCATTATCAGTAAGGGTAACAAACAATAAAAGAGAGAACAATCATTTATCTGGCAAAAGCCACAGGATACAACGAAGGAAGCCAGCACAGCTTTTACAGTAATAACATTGAATATTAATGGATTAAACTCCCCAATACAAAGAGATAGATTGACAGAATGGAATCAAAAACATGATCCATCTAATGCTGTTTACAAGAGTTACATTTTAGACCAAAAGAAACAAATAGGTTGAAAGTTAATGAATGAAAAAATATATTCCACACAAGCAACAACTGTGTTAGTCAGGGTTCTCTAGAGAAAAAAGACTAACAGTAGGTATCTGCAAATATGAGATTTATAAATAAAAAAAGCTGTAAAAAGCTTCTCACACAGCTGTGGGAATGCACGAGTCCAAAATTGGTAGGGCAGGCTATGAAGCTGGCAGCTCCAATGAAGAGTCTCAACAGACTCCACAGGAGAATCTCACTGGCTGAAGAAAAATGGAAAAGTCTCTCTTCTTCCAAAAGTCTTCAGTTGGATCAAATACAGCTGATTGGATTGCCTCATTTGCAGGAGACATACCCTTAGTTGATTATAGATTTAGTCAGTCACAGCAGCACTCAACTGACTGGTGATGTAATAAACTAGCCTTCTGGTTTCTCAACCAGCCATGAAATACCCTTGTAACAATGGGTTTAGGTCAGTGGTTCTTGTCTGACCAGACAACTGGTCACCATCACCTAGCCAAGCTGACACCAGAAACTAACCATCACAATAAGTGGAAAAGAAAAAAACAAAGCAGGCATAATTATATACCATCAAATAGAACTGGCTTTAAGTTCAAAGATGTTATAAGAGACAAGTGGTGACACTATATATTAATATAAGGGACAATTCAGTTTGCTAAATTTGCTGGAATGTAATATAACAGAAATGGGTTGGCTTTTACAATAGAGATTTATTAGGTTACAAATTTACAGTTCTAAGGCCATGAAAATGTCCAAATTGAGACATCAAGAGGAAGATACTTTCTCTTAGGAAACACCGCTAGTGTCTGGATTTCCTCGTCACACAAGAAAGCGCATGGTGACATCTGCTGGTCCTTCTCTCCTGGTTCTAGTTTCAATGACTTTCTATCTCAATTCCTGGGGATCTCGTTTGTTTCAAACACCCTGGGGTGTTTCTCTGTGTGTGTTCTCTTTTATTATCTTAACAGAGGATTCCACTAAAAGGATTAAGATCCACCTTGAACAGGGTGGGTCACATCTCCATGGAAACAGCCTCATCAAAAGGTTCCACCTAGAATACGTCTGCACCACAAGAATGGATTAAAGCAAAATGGCGTTCTTTGGGTGTACATAACAGATCCAAACCAGCAGAAGGGATAATCAACCAAAAAGAAATAATAATCACAAATGTCTATGCACCCAAATCTAGGTGCTCCAAAGCACATGTGGGATTCACAGGCAAAGCAGGAAGGATGAAGAGATGTTTGTACATTAGTAATGCGTTAGTAGTGGAAAACTTCTACACACCATTTTCTTCAATAGATAGAACAATTGGACAATGGATCAACAAACAAATAGTGATCCTATATAATATAATAAATGAATTACACCTAATGGACGTATCTAGATCATTGCATCCTACAATAGCAGGATTTATGTTCTACTGAAGTGCTCATGGAACATTCTCCAGGATAGATAATATTCTGAGGTACAAAACAGGTCTTTAATAATTTTAAGAAGACTGAAATTATTCAAAACATGTTCTCAGATCACAATGGAATGAATCTGAATATCAAAAACCACTAAAGAACTAGAAATTTGACAAACGTGGAAATTAAACAACACATTACTAAATGATCAGTGGAACAAGGAAGCAATTGCAAGAGAAGTCAGAAAGTATCTGGAGATGAATAAAAACAAGATAAAAGGCAGTGCTGAGAGGGAAATCTATAGCTCTAAAGACTATCATTAAAAAGGTACGAACAGCTAAAACAAAAGGCCTAACGGACCAGCTGAAGAAACTAGAGGAAGAGCCACAAACAAACCTTAAAGCAATTAGAAGAAAAGAAATAACAAATATTAAAGTAGAAATAGATGAACTGGAGAACAATAAAGAATAGACAGAATCAATAAAACCAAAAGTGGTTCTTGAAAAGATCAACAAGATAAACAGCTAAACTTAGACAAAGTCAAAAGCAGAGAAGATGAAAATAAGTAAAGTCAGAAAAGAGAGGAGGATCATTACCACAGATCCTAAAGATTTAAAAAGATCTTAAGAGGATATTATGTACAACTGTGTGCCAACAAATAAATCACTTAGATGAAATAGACAATTATTTTTGAAACAGATGAACATCCTATACTGACTTGAGAAGAAAAGAAGACCTTAAACAACCAATAACAATAAAGAGATTCAATCAGTCATCAAAGACCTCCCTACAATGAAATTCCAGGACCAGATGGCCTCACAGAGGAATTTTACCCATCATTCTAAGAATTAACACCATTTCTACTCAAACTTCTCCAAAATAAAAAGAAGAGAAAGAAACACTACTTAACTCATTCTATAGGGCTAATATCACTTTAATACCAAAAGTTAATGAATATATCAATCTCCTTCATGAATATAGATATGAAAATAAAGATAGCAATCTTCTTCATGAATATAGATACAAAAATTCTAAAAAAAATAATTGTGAATCAAACCAAACAGAAGATCAAGAGAATTATATACCACGATCCAGTGCTGTTTATTCCAGGCACGGAAGGCGGCTCAACAGAAGAAAATCAATTAATGTAATGTGCCACATTAATGATACAAAAAGGAAAAATCACACGATCATCTCAATTGAAGTTGAAAAGGCATTCAGCAAGATTCCGCATCATATCATGATAAGGTAGGAGTTGAAATTTCTGAAATATAATAAAGGGCATATAAGAAAAACTCACAGCCAGCATCATATTCAATGGGGAATGACTGAAAGTCTTCCCTCTGAGATCAAGATTGAGACAAGGATGCTCATTGTCACCACTGTTATTCAACATTGTGTTTGAGGGTCTAGCAGGAACAGTTAGGAAAGATAAAGAAATAAAAAGCATCTGAATTGGAAAGGAAGATGTAAAACTCTCATTATTTTAGACAACATGATCTTATATTTGGAAATTCCTGAGAAATCTACAGCAAAGCTTCTTGATCTAATAAACAAATTCAGCAAAGTGGCATGATGCAAGATCAATGCACAAAACCTGAGAGTGTTTCTATATATTAGGAATGAGAAAATTGAAGAAGTATTTAAGAAAAAATTCCATTCACAATAAGCAACTAAAAGAGTCAAGAACCTAGGAATAAACGTAAACAAGGATGTAAAGGACCTGTGCTCAGAAAACTACAAAACATTGCTTAAAGAAATCAAAGAAGACCTAAACAGTTAGAAAGACATTCTGTGTTCATGGATAGGAAGGCTACATGTTGTTAGGATGTCAGTTCTAGTCAAATTGATCTACAGATTAAGGCTAAATGCCATTATGATGTCAATTCTACCCAAATTGATCTAAAGATTCAATGCAATACTGATCAAAATTCCAACAATACACTCTGCAGAACTGGAATAGTTAGTTATCAAATTTATTTGGAATGGAAAGAGGTCTCAAATAGCCAAAAACATCCTGAGAAAGACAAATGAAGTGGGAGGTCTTAAACTTCCTGACTTTAGTACTTATGTTAAAGCCGCAGTGGTGAAAACAGCCATGTTACTTGCATAAAGATAGACATATTGATCTATGGAATCAAAGTTAGAGTTCATAAATAGATCTTTATATCTATGGTCATTTGATTTTTGACAACACCCTCAAATCCTGGGACAGAATAGTTTCTTCAATAAATGGTGCTGGGAGAGCTGGTTATCCATATCCAAAGGAATGAAAAAGGGAACTCTACCTCATTCCTATACGAAAAAATTACTGAGTGAATCACACACCTAAATTTAAGAGCCTGTGCCATAAAACTCCTATAAGAAAATGTAGGGAAATATCTTCAAAACTTAGTGACAGGAGGTAGCTCCTTTAGACCTCACACTCAAAGCAGCAGCAATGAAAGAAAAAAAAAAAAATAGATAAATGGGAAATCCTTAAGCCTGAACCCTTCTGTGCTTCAAAGGACTTTGTAAAAAGGATGAAAAGGTAGCCAACTCAATAGGAGAGAATATTTGGTAACCATATATCTGATAAAGGGTTCGATACTAATTGCTCTAGCTTGCTAGCTGCCAGAATGTGATATACCAGAAATGGAACAGCTTTTAAAAGGGGGAACTCATTAAGTTGCTAGTTTGCAGTTCTAGGGCCATGAAAATGTCCTAATTAAAATATATCCAATATATTATATATATATTTGATAAAGAAATATATAAATAAATAAATAAAATATCCAAATGAAGGCACCAACAAGAGGTTACCTTCACTCAAGAAAGGTCAGTGAAGTTTAGGGTTTCTCTCAATTTGAAAGACGCATGGTGAACATGGCGATTTCTGCTAGCTTTCTCTCCAGGCTTCTTGTTTCAAAAAGCTCCCCCAGGGGCATTTCCTTTCATCTCCAAAGGTCTCTGGCTGCATGGGCTCTCCTGGTTCTTGTGGTTCTGCTCTTGTTTCTCTCTTCCTCTCTCTAAAATGCTTTCTTTTTAAAAGAAATCCAGTAAACTAATCAAGACCCACTTGGAATGGGTGGAGTCACAACTCTCTCTAATTCAAGATTAATACCCAGAACTGAGTGAGTCACATCTCCACGGAGAAATCAAATTGTGTTGCCAACCTATAGTACTAAATAGGGATTAAAAGAAATAGTTCCTCCCACAGATTGGATCAGGATTAAAACACGGTTTTTCTACAGTACATAATCCTTTCAGATCACCACACCAATATATATCCAATATATATAAAGAAATCCTACAACTCAACATAAAAAGGACAAACAATTATAAAATGGGCAAAAAATATGAGTAAATATTTTTCCAAAGAGAACATGCAAATGGCTAAAAGACACATGAAAGGCTAAAATGCACATGAAAAAGATGTTCATCTTCATTAGCTATTAAGGAAACACAAATCAAAACCACAATAAGATATAACCTCTCACACATAAGAATAGCCACTATTAAACACACAGGAAACTATAAGTACTAGAGAGGAGGTGGAGAAATAGGAACATTTATTCACTGCTGATGGGAGTGTAAAATGGTGCAGCCACTGTGGAAGACATTTTGGTGGTTCCTCAGAGAACAAAATATGACCCACCAATTCTGCTACTCAGTATATACCCAGAAGATCTGAAAGCAGGGACACACACACACACACACACACACACACACACACACACACACAGAAATTTACACACAGATGTTCATAGAGGCATTGTTCATAATTACCAAAAGATGGAAACAATCCAAATGACTTTTAACAGATGAATGGATAAATAAAATGTGATATATACTATGATGGAATACTATGCAGCAGTAAGAAAAATTGATGTCCTGACGCATGTAACAACATGGATGAATCTTGAGGGCATAATATTGAGTAAAATGTCAGGCACAAAAAGGCTGATAATGTATGATTTCGCTAATATGAACTAATTAGAACATGTGAAATTATATAGGCTATATAAAGAATTAGGACACCTAGAGAAGTTCAACAAGGTTGAATTTAAAATGTTTGGACATAGATATGGGGTGAGGGTAGCTTGAATATAAGGAATAGTGCTATACTGTAGGCAATTTGGTTGAAAGGTGTTTAGAGTCATGAATGTCACTGATTAACACTACAAATTTAAATAAGTACATGCATGAACTGGTGCAAATGTATGACACTGGTACAAAGAGTTAATAATTAAGTGGTATGTGGGGGAAAATACCTATTGCAAGCTATAGTATAGTTCGCAGTAATACTTAAAATTGTTTCATGAATGATAACTGGTGTACTACGCTGATACCAGGGTTCAAAATTAGTGGGAGATAAGGGATATGGGGTGTTTGGGGTTTTCTTTTTGTTCATCTCTCCGATAATTTTCTTCTTTGAAGTAATGAAAATCATGTAAAAGTGAGTGTGATGATGATTATACAACTTTGGTAACAAAGAAAAATAAAAGAAAAGAATGATATAAAGTTTGTTAATAGTCTATTGAAATACTTTCCTAGGACATCTTGTTTTGGAGCCAAAAAAATACTCATATAAAAACTCTGTAACTCCCTGCACGTATGTAAGTTGATAGCTAAAATGTTTCATAATTAAAATTACATGGTTGCAAAATAAGTAATTTTCAACATATTTTAAATATGAAAAATTTATGTGAATAAAAGTGTTACATAATTCTTCCAAATCTGAAAAACGGACATTCATTTCAAAAATCCACAAATATTATCTTCTTTAACATTTGTAAATGTCGTATGTTTTCTACTCATGTATAAACATGTAATTCCATTTCAAATCATTCATAAGATTTTTTCCTTTTTTCTATTCTTAGCAGTAAAACAGCTTATTTTTTTTTTTTTTTTTTTTTTTTTTTTTAGAAAGACAGAGAAGGAAGGAAGGATAGAAGGGAGGAAGAAAGGGAAACATCTTTAAACATTTTCTTATTTTATTATATTTTGTTTGTTTGTTTGTTTGTTTTACATGGGCTGGGGCCGGGAATCGAACCGGGGTCCTCCGGCATGGCAGGCAAGCACTCTTGCCCGCTGAGCCACCGCGGCCCGCCCAAACAGCTTATTTAATACCATACAATTTTACATATAAGTCATGGGCATGAGATTCAAACTTCTAGAAAAGCAAACTTCTTCTAGACTTCATTATAATTATTATTAGTAACAGTTTGATGCAAAAACATAAAGTTTAAAATGTTAGTATCTATTAAACATAAACATTAATTAGAAATATATTTCTCAATGAGATAATTAATAATATTTCCATTATTCTTTGTATCCATGGATGAAAATAACTTATTGCTAAAAAAAGTGTCATATTTCTTCATCAATTATATTCCTGTTAATCATATAATAAATGCTAAAATTGAGAATTCTTTTTATTGAGAAAATATTTTTATTGAGAAAATTTTTATAAGTAGATAAAAGGAGGTGAGAATAAATTTATTTATTCTAAATTCAGTCATTTATTTTAAATCTTTCTTACGTGCATACTGAAAAATCTGAGATGTATTATTAAGAAATATTTCAATGCTACCACAGCTTACAACTCAATTAGATTTTCTATCAAATTAATGAAAGCCAAATTGTAAACTTCTTCACTTGAGTAAAGTACTTGTTTTTAAGGAATTAGCATCATTTTATTTCTAAGATTTATAGCACATTTTTGCTTTACTGAACATTAAATATCATTAATTATAACTGTTAACCTTTCACTAGTAGACACCAGATTTTATCCAATATACTTGAAAAGTTTTGAAAAATATCAAAATAATGATAATTCCATTAAAATTTTCAATGCTAATATTTTCAATTTATTACAAGCTTTAAATATATAAATATAAACAAATATGGGTTCTGCAAAGCCATAATACATGTCCTATGGGAATCAAAATATGCATAGAACACTAAAATATATTAACATTAAAAATTTAACAAATATCCAAAAAAAAAGAAAAAACAAAGTGAGGTAAAGACACATGTGTGTGTTTGCATGCATGTGTAGTGTGTATATGTGCGTGTGAGTGTGTATATTCAGGAAATATCCTGCATAGCTTATGAGTATATAAAAAGCCTCAGCCACACTTTCTAAAACCATTTAGCAGTTTCTCTTAGAATTAAAAATGCATCTAATGTATGATTTAACAATTCTACTCCAATATAAAATTGCTTCTACCAAAGAGAAATGAATGCATATCACACAAAAGGACTTGAACAAGAATGTTTATAGGATTATATAACAAAACCCAGAAACAACCCAAATGTCCATTGATAGGGGAATTGATGAACTAATGGGACACAGAATATATTCTGCAAAGAAAATGAAGAAACTATTAATACATGCAACAATATACATGATTCTCACAGACATTATGCAAAACAAAAGAAGTTAGACACAAAAAAGTACCAAGTATGATTCAACTTACATGAAATTCTAGCTCCGTTAAAATTAATCCATGGTGAAAACTAAGAAAATATAATTTCTTCAACTGCAGCAGGGAATGGGGAATTGATTTTGCAGGAGTGAGGGGAAGTTTCTGTACAACTTTCTGGGTGATGTTAACTTGAAAAGGGTGTCAGTTACAGGGATTTAGGCACTTGTCAAATATTGACAAATTTAGATGTGTACATTGCATAAAATTTTATTTCATATTTTTGAAAAAAGATTGTAACATTATTGGACTGTTTTTAGTAACACTGTTTTTTGCAATGATATGGGTAGGGAATTCTTAAATGGCTTTCTGGGTATTCTTAGCTTTTTAAAATGAGAAATATAAGAGCAACCAAATTTTAATTAAGGAAATGAAAATATGAAGTTATAGGATACAGTCTGGTTTGGGATTGAACCTGGAGATATCAGCATGAGTATGTGTGTACGTCATGTGCTTATATAGGTGTGTGCATGCATGTATATATATATATATATATATATATATATATATATATATATATATATATACACACATATGTATTCAAAAACTTACATATGTACAGAAATGTACAGTTATATATATCTGCTCACATTATGATTTTCTTTGCCATTTTTTTTCTATCCTTTTTTATTTGGTGGGGGGAGGTAAGGGATCATGTTAATCACCCTTTTCCATTACAGTCAATGTATTCCATTATGTTCTTATTACCCCTTTGATCACATGCTATATATTAATTTTTTAAGTTAATTTTTATCCAAAAGTGTTCCATCAATTTTGAGGACCAAAATGTATTCATCTTGGTTATTCCATTTCATTTCCTGCATTGATTATTGACTTTATATGTATAACTCATGGACTAGATTGAGGAATAAGGATTGAATTTGATGAATGATTTTATTGGTTTTCTAACATGCATGTCTTTTTTCTCAAAAGATCTTTCCCATGAATTGGAGAGTTGACTTAATGCATTGAATATTCGGGAAAAGTCTGACTACTGGGAGGCTTTGCTTTAAAATGTGCATATACTGGCAATATTGGTTTCTTCACAACCCAAAGAACGTATTTTGGAATTCTAAAAGTTAAAAACTCAACCTACCCAAATAATCCATTATGTGTTTGTTCATTAAAGACATACTCTTCTTAGTTCTTCTGATATAGTACCATGACCTGCCTCTTTTATAAAATGATAATCTTAATCTCCCTTTAGGTGTATTTTTACCTTGTTTGTTGATTCTATCTTCTTTCACAATGCAAATTGGAATTTCTTCTGAAATGCATATTCCTTAATTGTTTTTACCCCTTGCTTCTGTTTGCTAAAGTTGCTGAAATGCAATATACCAGAAATGGGTTGGCTTTTTTACAATGGGGATTTATTAACTTACAATGTACAGTACTTAGGACATGAAAATGTCGAACTCAAGGCATCAACAGGGCAACACCTGGACACTGAAACAGGCTACTGGCATCCAGGTCACCTCTGTCACATGGAAAGACACATGGCTGGTGTCTGCTAGTCCTTCTTTCCTGGGTTTCCTTGCTTTCAGCTTCTAGTTCCAGGTGCTTCCTCTCTAAACTTCTGTAGGACCTCTCCTAGCTTTTCTGGGGCTTTTCTGAATTTCATTTCTTTTAAAGGACTCCAGTAAAAGGATTAAGACCCACATTGGGGCAACTTCTCAATTGAAATAACCTAATCAAAAGCCCCCACGTATAATAGGTCTGCACCACAGGAATAGGTTAAAAAACATGGCTTTTCCTTGGATATCTAACCATTTCAAACCTCTACACTCTTAAGTATTTTCATCTTTTAGAGGTTTTATACATGAGCACAAGGGTGGTCTTCCTCTGTAAATGATGAAACAGTTCCTGAAAAGATAAAGGAGTCAAGGAGAGGGGTGGAGATTGTGGTTGCCACTCACTTAGGAAAGAGAAGAGAATCAATTTTGAAATTCATATTTTAAAGGGTGAGAAGGGAAACTCTGACTTTTAGTTAACACTATTCATTTCTACCTGCACAAATGACAGGATCTATATTTGAAAAATATTCTGAGTGTGTGCTTTTCTTTCCACAATACTTTCTCAAAGTCTACCCTTTTCAAATGTCTGAGTGAGGAAGTACCATCTCATTTCAAGGGCCTCCTGTCCTCTCTAGAAAGATCAATTTATTTATTTAGACAGAAGAGTTTTGGTTTTGTCATTGGAGACATTTTGCTGCAGCTAGAACTTGTCCAACTCTCTTGGAAGTACTGATTTAACTTTTTTTTTCTAGTTAATAACTCTCTTCTGCCCTCTGTACTGATCAGCTCTGTGCTTGGAGACTCTCTGGAGTTCTGTTGTAAAGAAAAACCCCTCCCAAGTGTCACTTTCTCTTAGTATATATTGCTGATTTGGGGCTGTGACTTCTCTTACTCTGATTTATTATTCTCTTCCCTTTTGCACTCTTTTTTATTAATTGTTACTATTTCTAGGTGATTTGGAGACAGGGATAAGGTAAGCGAAAATACTCACAACTTTACCTTAAGCCTGCCATAAGTACTTTAGATTTAAGGATTTAGAAGGGGAAGACTCAGATATTTTTAGACAGGAACAAAATTATTAGGACTGTGCTTTAGAGAGGTTGCTATGAGCAAGATGAATCACAGGTAGGGGGAACAGATTGTGTTTTCTGAGAATAGTCCTCATTATATTCTTTGTTCCAGAATGATCATCACTGGTGCTATCTTTCACTCTCAGAAGTCATGGTTTGCGGGATAATTTATATGATCATCCTAGCAATAAGAAAAATAAGTCTAAGTGAGAAAAGAAAGTCTCTATATCGGTGGGTTTCCCATATGCTCAAGAAGTTTCTTATTGAAGTTCCTTATCTGTTTCACACACTACAGCTTCTAAGGGATTATATATATACATTTTTTTTTCAACATGGGCAGGCTCCGGGAATCGAACCCAAATCTCCAGTATGGCAAGCGAGAACTCTGCCACTGAACCACCATTGTCCAGGGATTATATTTAAAATTAAAATTATTATTCTCCTTTTAAACTCTTCCAATATTTCCTCTTCATTTGTAAAATAATGTGCAGGTTTTTGAATAGTCCATTCTTGCCTACGATTTTATCTTCATCTTTTGCCATTCTGCAATCTACTATATAAGAACCAATACCAAATCTTCCTGCCACCAAAAGGTATGATGTAGCCTTTGCTTCTTGTGGGCATCATTTAGCACCAGCCCTCCCTCCAATATCTTTTGCCATCCTGGATTGCTGCTATATATAATACATTCTGTTACTGTACCAAGAAGACTTTCATGATATTTGCAAACTTTTGTTCCTTGATTCTCAAATTAAACTCAAATATTGACACAGTTCTATATGAGACCAGAAAAATTAGCCTACTTACACTTTTTTCCATATCCCTGGTCTCTTCTATTTGCCTGACAGATGTCCTATGGGAAAACACTGATATCAAATACAAATTTAGTTATCTCAATCTCTAGCACAGATTTATTAACATAATTTTAGAAATCATTAGCTGTGCATTCTGCCACTCTAGTTTTTATGGCATTATAATTCATTCCCAGATTGCTAAAGAAATGATCTGTTAACTGTCATTTCTATTACATGACTGGAAAAAAATCACTGAGAAGTAATAAATTGCCACAATAATAAATGGTTTGCTTTCAAAACAAGATTCTGATTACTTGGATTAAAAAAAAACCTGCGATATTAAAACAGAAAAATGCTGAAATCATCTCAGAAGTGTAATAGTGCTGTGTGGCTTGGTGAAATTTAATGCAAGTGGAGTTTTCCTATTTTCAATTAAAATAACATAACTCTTGGAAACATCTATTTAGTTGCATTGCTGTAATTTTTCAATTCATATTCATCATTTCTACAGGAAAAAAATATAAATCTTAATATGATTTATACTATTGGTTCTTATCATCCTGCACTCTGGAAATACATTACCTCACAACTACTAATTAGAGGCACAAAGTAAAATATTTGCTTGTCACTTGTTAGTAATTACTTATAGTTGATGAACATGTCTTGGAATTTACAGTTCTTTGAAATTGCCATCACAGGGTAGAACAGGGAAATTAATTTTAGTTACTAATATGAACCTAAACTGAACTCAAAACCAAGAGCTGTGGGACACATAAATATTATAAATATATTTGCAGTCTATTCCAAAGGCATCAAATAAAACCAATCATAATTCTGATTCTTGGAAGTGCTTTATTCTCCTTCAGCAATCACGATGGTTGAATTTGAAAATACCTTGGGTCAACTCAGAGTGGTAACCCTAGGCCAGATCTGGTTTTGCATAGTATTCAGAGTTGAAGAAGTTATCTTAATGCCATTACTGAGATTTGAGAAAAGTGATTTTGAAGACAAAATGAGCTCCTGAGTTCGGATTTTCTCCATTTAAGTAAATTGCTCCTTACCAATTGTTTCAGTTTGCTAAAGCTGCCAGAATGCAATAAACCAGGAAAAGATGGACTTTTACAAAGAGGATCTATTAGGTTACGAATTTACAGTTCTGAGGACATGAAAATGTCCAAGACATTAACAAGAGAATACTTTCACTCAAGAAAGTCCAATTGCACCCAGGTTCTTCTGGCACAGTGGGAGGCATATGTTGAAGCCACTGTCCTCTCCCAGCTTTTGGTTTCAAATGGCTCTCAGCTCCTCTTTCCAGTGGCTTTTTCTCTGTGGGTTCTCATTTAAATAAGTCCTGCCTTGAATGGGTAGGCTCACATCTCCATGGAAATAATCTAATCAAAAGATGCCACTTACAGTAAGTCTGAACCCACAGGATTGGATTAAAAGAGCATGATGGGGGTGTGAGGGTAGTTCAGTGGTAGAATTCTTGCCTGCCCTGTGTGAGACCCAGGTCTACTCCCAGCCCGTGCAATTCCCAAACAAACAACAAAGAAACCAGCAAAAACAAATAAACAAAAAATGTAACAAGTGGTGTTGCAATAATGGAATATTCACGTAAAAAAGATTGAACTATGACCCCAGCATACTAAAAAAAAAAAAAAAAAAAAGAGCATGATACTCTAGGATATATCCAGGCATTACGCTGGATTGAGTGGGATTGGAGGCTCTCATTCTTAAAAGAATAAAAAAGAAAAAAAAAAAAAAAAAGAGGAAGCATGGCTTTTCTTGACTGACATTTTAACATTTTCAAATAGCACACCAATGTGTGGTCTTGTATATGTCACTAAATATTGTGAATCTATGTTTCTTCATTTGAAGAAATTTGAAGTGAGACTAATTTCCTTTACATCCCCATTCCACCTCTAATAGTGTAAGAGTTCTTATTTTAATGTAAGCTACTGAGTGCTCCTTTATTTTTTTTTTTTTTATTTTTTTTTTTTTAAGGAAAGACAGAGAGAAGGAAGGAAGGATAGAAGGAAGGAAGGAAGGAAGAAAGGGAAACATTTTTAAACATTTTCTTGTTTTATTGTATTCTGTTTCTCCGTTTTTTGTTACATGGGCTGGGGCCGGGAATCGAACCGAGGTCCTCCGGCATAGCAGGCAAGCACTTTGCCCGCTGAGCCACCGCGGCCCGCCCGTCCTTTATTGATACAGGAAAAAATATCTTACTTTTCAAAAAGACTCTGCCCTATTTACTTGCTGATCATAATCAAACTATTCTTAACTTCTCTTCAGGAAACTAAACAACAACAAAACAAACAAAAGTCCAAGAAATGTTTTTTCATGGGTCTGTTTTTGACCCTAAAGAGTCATTGATATTCTGGTTTTCCCAAAGAGTAACTAAAATTGCTCCTTTATTTGGACTCAGGGCTAAACTAAAATGTACGCAGAGCTCTAACAAGGGATGTAGGAAAGCTAACTAAAGCAGACAGATTATAGATGGAAATATAATTTTGAGGTTAAGCGAGAACCTCCTAATATACCTAGAAATTGAAGAAGACAAGGTAGAATTTTAGCAGAATTGTGAACCAGCGGCAATGATCTTGATTACTACCTTGCCAATTGTTCTCTGATGATTCAAACTCTCATCCCTCTCCCTGGAAACATTCCTCAGAAGGATCAGAGATCATAAAGGACCAGTCCATCCCCTGATAGGGGCTTTAATCTCTTTTTTCCCATTCATGCCACTTTAGAAGCACACCTGTTACTTGCCACTTTAGACAAGATCAGGAAAATGAATTCACAGCAAGGAGTTACTTAAGCTAACTCTCAGGCTCATGCTCTAATCTTAATAGGGAAACAGTAGATTAAATAAGAAAAATCTAAAGAGATTTAGATGAAGCTTGGAGAGTTTATGGAGCTATTTTAGGAGAACACTAGGATGTTTGGGGTCTTGCAAATACCCAACACCTCTATATAGTTGTTAAAATAATATTTCTTAAGTCCAATGCACTTCTTTGATGTGTGTTTCTCCTGATTCTTTTCGCTTTCCTTCATTAATGATGAGAACTATCTTCTTTTATAAATGATTGTTGTTTTCCCCGTAAAAGTACAATTTTAAACGAGTTAATACCATGACATAGACAGTGAACATAGGCCAAAGGTTTAATTAATGAAGGAACAGCAGTATGTGAAAGATACAAATTTAGGACTATGTAGGCACTGAAAGGAAAAAAATAAAAGGTGGAATTAAATTACTAAAAAAACTAAAAGAAACATGAAATGGGTTAAGATCCTCATTGGAGGCTTTACAGACCTTAGAAAAGTATATTCTAAAAGTTAATCCATTCCTTCGGGTGTGGACCTATAGTAAGTAGGATCTTTCCATGAGTAGGATCTTAATTTAAGATTTGACCCACCTCATTCAGGGTGGTTCTTAATACCCTTACTGACTGTGTTCATAAGAGAATGAAATCCAGGCAGAAAAAAAAAAAAAAAAAAGACACAGAAACTGAGAGAGGAAGCTACAGAAGTCAGAAGGGGGAAACAATGAAACCCATAAGTGAACGCAGAAACTGGAAAACAATGCCATGTGTGTCTTGCCATGTGACAGAGTCCAGGATAGCTGGCAGGCTGTCTTCAGGAAGAAGGTATGGTCTTGATAGATCTGTTGATTTGGCCTTAGAACTGTAAGCTTGCAAATTTATAAGCTTCCATTATGAAAAGTCAGCCCGTTTCTGGTGTATTGTGTACCCACAGCCTGGTAGACTAACACGGCAATAAAACCATAACCTTTGGAGTATCTTTCCTACTGGTCAGAAATAATCTGTATCTACATGTTACAGGCAACTGAACATAATTTGCATAAATAATAAACAGTAAGTTGATGATATATCCTCCCTAAAAAATTAAATTACTTTTATATGGGCCTATTGGATAATGCTCCAATATGAAGTTGAAAGAACACGAAGTCTTTCTTTTGCCTTATCTCCAAGTTTTGGATAATTTTTCTTAAGGCCATAATTACTCTTCTAATATAGTTTGCTCCCTATAAAAAGTAAACAAAAAAGAATAAAACAAGAAAACAACTCATACATTATCATCAGCTTGCATTGTTTTCTTTATAAGATATACCAATTATCTCTGCACTAAATAGACTTTTAGTTATACACTCAAATGTTCTACAATAACCAGTTAAAATAATGTTCTACAAATCCCTAATTTAATTTATGAACTTCTATCTTGTTCTTACGAATGAGGATATGAGTAATTGGAAATGTCAGGAGATAAAAAATAAGTAAATATTTTTGTCCCTAAGTATTTTGGTGAGGATGTGGGAGAGGCAGAAACAATCAAATAAGACAAAATGCTCTAATATAAAATGAAAGAAAATAATTACAAATACATTAAGTTTCGATTACTAAGGGTTATGAAGTCTCTTGCTGAATTTTCAGAGAGAGAATTAATAAAGAAATGTTCCATGTTTGATGAATTAGGTAATAATTTGCCTGGTAGTTTTTAAAGGGCTGATTTACATATCATTCTACAGTGATTTAGCTGAAGATGAGAGCAAACTCAGCCTCCTTTGCAATATTCAATTGATATGTCCTCCCGTAAATTAAATTGTTAACCTAGTGATATCTTCACTCCCAACAGTGTTATGTCTCTTTTGAAGATGGAAAAGGTCAGTGATTTTTTTAAAAAGAGATTTACACACATTAATTATTTCTCTATGATATTTACTACTTTAGTTTCCAAAAAGAAATTTATCATAAAGAATCAAGATACAGTTATTTTGAAGTCAATGCCAAAATGGTTTCCATTTGTTCATGTTTTGATTTTATGAAAGAATTTTGGGCTCAGTAAAAAAAATTAGGAATTTCATGAGAGTGACTGAAGTGTTAGAGAGAAGGAAGATAACCAGTAGCTATAAATCCAATGACTAGTTTCAATAAAATTAGCAGAATTTAAGTGGCTATGCTTACCAGTGGGGTGCTATAACTTATTTTTTAGTGAGATTCTAGAATATTCTGAGGATCACTCTTACCTTCTTCCACAGTCAATGAGGGTGACAATTGGGTTCATTGATGCATTGTAGAAGGGCTTAAAGAGAAAAGTTAGCTTAAAGCTCAAGAACTGCAGTAGACCGACCATCCCTCAGTGTCAAGCTTTTTGCATCTTTTTCTCCTTTAACCCTCACAGTCGTTTTATGAGAAGGCATAGTCCCTATTTTAGAGGTAAAACAATCCAGATATAGAAATGTTAATGACTTATTTACTTAATTGATTAATTTTTTGGTATGTGATATGGCAGGGTCACATTTCATTCTTTTTCCATGTGAGCATCCTGTTATTGCAGCACCATTTGTTGAATTTTTTATTGTTTTTGTTTGTTTGTTTGTTTAGCTTGTTTGTTGTTGTTTTGGGGAAGTGCACGGACCGGGAATTGAACCTGGTTCTCCTGCATGGTAGGCGAGAATTCTACTACTGAACTACCCTTGCACCCCCTGAAATGTTAATTTAATTCTTATCAGGCTTACACAGAGAATGAGATGTGAAACCGGAATCTGAGCCACTAAGGTCAACTCTAGAGAATGCAAACAACTGTCCCACATTGCCTTTACTAGATTGAATAGCCCAGGTATTACCTCACAAGTAATTAAGCCTTTGACTATAGGAAAGCAATACAATTCTGTTGCCTTTTTTTCCTTCCTGCCACTAATAAGGATTTTAAAATCAGTGATACTGAATAAACCTTTTCCTTCTATGATTATAGGGCTTATACTGTAATGTTTTATACAAAGGAAAGGACTCAAATTTCCCCAGCCTTATTTAAAATTGCAGAGCATATCCATTTCCTTATGCCGTGAATAACAGGTGGAAACCTACACGACAGCTTTTCTGTTAGAAAATTCATTAATGAATTCCCTTAGAATTCATTAATTAATGACAAAGCTCTAAAATGCATTTAGAAACACTTTACATGATTTCGTATCCTGATAATCAGAATTGCATCTCCATACATTTGAAAATTTGAAATATTGGTGTTGTTCAAAGCATTATTTATTCAGTCTAAAGTTACTGTTTGATATACAAATGAATTCATGAATTCATTGTATTCAATCTGCAGCCACCTGGTCCGTGGCCTACAGGCTGGAAATCACTGATGTAGAAATATGTGTCATAAGAAATTCTAGAGCATATATATCATTTTCCCCTAAAACACTAAGAAAGTAATTAAGCTTTTTTAGTATATAATATGAAATTGTTAATTGTCCCCTCACTGGGTCCATATGCTGCATAGTCAGATATAAGGTTTGCAACTTATCTTGAAGGCTTATTAGTAGTTTCACAGTTTGGAAGGTTTGACTGTATAACCCCCCTCATTAAAATATGCACATTATACCTATTAGGATATGTTTACCTATGCCTTTTAAAGTGCATTCAAAAATTATCTTATTTTAAATATCTTCTGCACAAAGGAAAGTAGACTAAAACATGATTGCAGAGAAACAATGGAATTAAAATGAGGATATAATGCAAGATTAAGCAAATTACAAGAAAAGGTAACCCATCTTCTCCTTTTATGATCTTTTTCTCAGCCACATAATGAGATAAATACAACGACACATATCAAGACAGGTGCCAAGATAGCTAAAAGATTCTCTGTCTCCTGTTTCTAAGCTTTCTGCTAAATCATTTTCCCCACTATTGCTGCAACACTATTTTGCTGAATACTTTGTTGGAGAAATTAGCAAGAATTCAGTAGTAACACTATCCATGGAGACAGTCTGATAGAAACTTTGCTGACCCATAGCTGGGAAATAGGATGTTTGGGGGGTCCCCTAGACCACCCTAAAGTTCCATGATTTACTGGAACTCAAAAGTTGTTTGACTCATGGTTACAGGGTACTACAGAGAAAATAAGCAAAAAAAGAAATGCCTCATGGGAGGAAACCTGGAGAAAAACAGGCACAAGTTCCCAGTGAAGTCCTACAGGATGCGCTTAATGACAATAAAGTCAAAGTGTTGTCATCAAGGGAAGTTCAACTGAACCTGGTTGTCCAGCGTTTTTATTGCCAATGAATCATATAGGCAGGGATCTTCTGTGTGACTCTGTGTGACTAAGAGCCCTGAGTTACTGAAGCTCCAGAGCTCCAGAGGGAAACAGATTCCCCATAAATTATTTTATGTGTATAAGCTATCAGGACACACTGGAACAACACACCTCTAGGCCTCAGGCATGCAAAAGTAACCTCATGAAACAGAACACTCCGAGAACTCGGTTCTGATCTTGAAACAGACTTTCCTTGGGGATGCGAAGGGTTTAACTAATACAGTTCAGCTGAGTTAAGCCTTTCTTGCATACAGACCAAGTCTAAACTACTAGCATTTTACTAGAGTGGCCTAAGTCCATATTCAGAGAGTGAGTTCAAGACATAGTCTTAGAAATGTCCTGGTATGAATCAGGGAAACCTAATGAGATGAATTCTTTGACGATTAAGTCCATAAACAATAAAAAGCAAATGAAAGTCAGAAATTGTAAAAACTGGGAACAGATTAAAGGTCCAGGAAAGAAGTACTTAATGAAGGGCCAGAAAATTGAAAAAGTTCAAGAGGCCATTTTTATCTGATACATGTTGAATCACATCAAGGAATGTATGAGATGGCTTATAGGAGTCACCTAACGATGCAAATAACTTTCAGATCAAAATTTGGTGCCTTATATCTCTCTGAGCTAGTGTGCACTCTCTCCACTCCATGTGTGTTTGAACACATGTGTGTATGGGTATAAAGAGATAATTGTGCACATGACATTTATAATATATAAGTGCATACTGTCTCAACTTATTTCTCAAATTGACTTCATTCTTGATCAGTGATTCAGATAATTAAACTTCACCTTAAATTTCCTGTGGAGAAATTGCTCTAACATGTTTGGCTTTGCCTCTAATTACAGTGTAATTAAATTGCATTTGGATTCTTCATTTTAATATTTCCATTGTTGCTGTGCAAGGCAACCTGGAGTTTTATTTGAGAAATACAATCAAGACGGAGACCTCTAAACCTATGTAGCTAAATTTTTAATATGTTTTTGCATACTGATTCTCTGTAAGTTAGAAGAATGCAATATATACTATCATTTCTCTTTTAATTTTTTATCAAAGGATAGCTTGTTTCTCATGCATGTACTGAATTGATTTTTTAAAACTTTCTTTCCTCCTGCATTAGCTTCCTGTGGTTGCTGAAACAAATGACCACAAGCTGGGTGTCTTAAAACAAAAGAAATTTATTATTTTACATTTTTGGAAGTAAAAAGCCCAAGATGAGTTTTATTGGTCTGAAATCAAGGTTTTGGCAGGGCCACACCTCCTCATCAGTTTCTAAGGGGAGAGTCAGTGTCCTTGCCTTATCCAACTTCTAGAGGCTGTTCTCATTTCCTGGGCTCATGGCTCTGCCTGGATGACTTTACGGGCCATTGTTCACCCTACTGAATGTCTATAGAATAGATGTTAACTTTGAGCCTTTCCTTTGATCATTATTTCTTACTAAATAAATACATCTTGCTTCTCCATCTTTATTTTTCCTTGTCATTTAGTAAATTGCTAGATGAAGAGTCTGGGAATATTTAATAATATCATGTACCCAGTCATCTTAATTCTCGTTATCAGATGATAGCCTCATTCATGGAAAGAATTTTAAAAGTAAGTAAGTAAAGTTTGAAAAACAAAACATCATAAAAATGAACAATATAGGACTTGATCAATTTTCCAAGCATGAACACACTCTTCTAGCCAACACTGAGATGAAAAAACAGAGCACGGACAATGTAGCAGTTGTGGTTCACTCAAGGAAATATAAACAATATAAGAAATATAGGAATAAAGAATTTATTATGAGAGTGTGCTTCACCTACATGTGGGAAGGAAAATGCACATCTGGGCAAGTGCAGGTCCAGAATGAGGAATCAAAAGATAATAGAAACAGTTACTAGCCAGTCTAACAGAGGCACCAGAGAGGATAGACAGTTGGAGTTGTCAGGGAAATACAAAACTTCCAACACTTTCTTCTGGCAAAGTGAGATTGTGAAGGGAGAACTTATAAAAAGGTTTATGATATGCTGTTGCTTTTATGCAGCTGCAATGCTGTGGTCTGCAGCCAAGTATCTGGTGGTGGGTTTGAGGTCTCTTTTGGTCATTGAGGTTAGTAGTTGGGAAGCTGAGCTGTATTCAGATTCCACACAAGAAAATATCTTCTAGGACCACACTGTCTCTAACTGTACCTTACCATACCTAACTGTGATAACCTCTAGGCATATTAGTCACTGCTCCACTTCTATTTTCCGGTGTGCTCAATCAAGCTGCTCTTTTTCAAACCTCAATTTGGAAGCATACAGAAAGGGGATCCTGGGAAATATAGTTACAAGTTTAAACAGGTTGCTGTACAATCTAACAAACCAGCATCTCAGGAGCACCCTTTCTGTACAGCCATCCAGTATCTCTACAATGGGTGACTACTTTGTTAAGTTCCAACAAGATAGATTAATTTTCCATGTTCTTGAATGTTAAATAAATGGTCTTATAAGATGAACATTTTGTGTCTTATTTCTTTTGCTCAACATCAGCTTTCATGAGAATCATCCTTATTATTGTGTATAGTCGTAATTGATTTATTCTTTTTCTGAATACTAATTGTTTTGTATAACAGATCATAAGTTTTTTTCTAATCTATCAATAATGAAATTTTATTGTTTTTTTCTTCATTTAGGAGCTACCGGTAACAGTGGTGATAAAAATATTTCTATGTATATCTTGGGTTGTATATCTATACACATTATTTTTTGGTCTATACTTAAGAATGGAATTTCTGTTTCAAGGAATATATGTGTTCAATTTTATTAAATATTGCCAGATAGTTTTATAAAATGGTTGTATAAATATATACTACAACTAGTAGTATATGAGCTTTAAATGCATTGTCTGTCCTTTCCTGCTACCAATTTTTAAAAGAAAAATAAATAAAGGTGTATAATCAAATTATAGAATCATTAACATCAATTAAGTTGTATAGGCTCAAAGGTGTTTTACAGTATCAAATAATCCCCTTGTCTTCATACTATTTGTGTCCATGGAAGGGCATTACCTTAGATCCAACTCATTGGGAGACTCACTTCTTTTTTCACCTTTATTCTTTTTCTCAGACAGAGCTAAATAAGAGAGTATGGATTTAAGTAGTAATACTTCATCAAACTAAATAACTGAAAGGCCTTATATTCTTGTTAAGGAAGCATGATGTGTTATTTATTAAACATTGTTTTGGACACTTGGCATCCATCATTTTATTTGTACATAATATAACAGATAAACTTTCTAAGAAGTCTCATTAAATTTGAATATCATGCCTTTGAAGGGACACTGCTGTGTAGTAGTTGACAGCATCTCATCTTGTCTGGGTGAGAAGTCTGGGCATAGTACATAGTCAGCGGTGGTCTTGGGTAGTTGCTTACTCTGGCAAAATAATCTTGCCAGTTTACAAATGAAGATTTTAATATTCTTGGCCTAGTTGGGGAGTTGTATGTATGAAATCATATAATACATGCCAAAATATTTAGCCTAATGCCTGGCACATGATTTGTCAATAAGTGCTGGTCCTTACTATTATTTGCTATGTCTTCATACTTTGATGATCACAAAGAAGCCAGGACTCATTTATTCAGGCAATGTGTTAATCACATACAACAGACATAACAGTCAATAATAAATTATACCTAGGCTTGACTATCAGTTGTGTCCAGACAGCCACAAGACTGGGTGGGATTGTTATATCCAACCCATACCAAGTATGCTTGAAAACTTTAAACAGCAGGAAGTCATTCCTGAGTTAAATAGTAAGTCCTGCCTGACACTGCCCAATTACTGTTTGCACAATACTCCAATGATCTCATTAGTAATGGTAAGGGATGCAGTTAACCTCAGGGCCTAGATTCTGAATTCCCATCTAGTAAATAATCCCAAATTCATTTTCAACTCTGATATTCTAAAAGTCTCCACTCAACTTGCAATCAACATTAAAATGACCAAAAAACTGGAGTGATGAAGATCAGTGAAAGATTTCAAACTTTCATTTATTCATTCAACAAATATCTATTGAACATATAGAAGCTGGTGATAAAGAAACAAAGTGCCTACTCTTCAAGGACTTTACATTTTAATGAGAAGACTAATGGTAAGCAGATAAACACATAATAATGTCAAATAAGGAAAAATTACTCTAAGGAAAAGAAAGGCAAGGCAGAAGATGTGGAGATGGAGCCTGCCAAGGAGTTCTATTTTAGGTTAATTGTTAAGGGAAATATTTGAGAATAACTTCTAGGCCATGTACCTGCATGCCATCAAAAGGACCGCAGATTCTATTCCAGGCACTGCCTTACATATAAGAACACATTAGTGCATTAATAATGTTAGACTATGAACCACATTTGACAATTCTTTTTAAAATGCAGATTTGGAGAGGAGATACAGTATTTGCCAGGCCTGAAAAATTTCAAAACAAATTATTTTTGGCACTTAAAAAATGGACTAAGGAAAATCTAGCAATGACACTTGACTATTATATTTTTTCACATTATTGCAATTACAAGTTGTCAAAGAGATAAGAGAAAATAAAGCCGTTAGGGCTATTAGGAAGAGAGTGCCAGTATAACTCTGTGTTTTTATTCTTGCTGACTTATATCCAGCTCAAAATTTCTTAATTCTACAGTCAAAAATCCTTTAAAATGTCAGCTCCAACTGCTTTCAGGGGATACAGCTGGGAATGTTGTTTTAAACTCAGTAATGATTAATACAGACATTGATGATACTGCAATATAAATACTTGGGTTTTCCCACCGTGGATATAACAGATATCTCATTATCTCTCACTGCTCAGGATAACATGTTGTTTTTTTCCCCAATCAGATTCCTCCACTGTTTGCCACTGGACATTCATTTCCTTTTAAAAACCATTGTATTTCAAGGATTTTCACCTTAAGATTGATAGGTAGGTAAAATATAAAGACCCTGCTGCTTGCTAGGTATAAGATCTTGGCCAACTAATTTAATTGATTCAAGAAATACTCCTAAATTCCTATTAATTGACAAGTTCTCAAGATACTTAGTTCAAAAGAAAGCAAAAATGTCTCCTCTTGTAAAACACTCTCTGATTAGATTTATAATCTAAGGGAAATAATAATATTAATGATCACATGTATATTAAGCGGATTGAGATAATAGAAAGAATTTTGATTTAAATACACACAATTTTGTCATTTATTTGCATGAAATCTAAGCATTTTTATAAAACTCAATTTCCTAAAGTGAAAAGTGAGGAAAGTAGTTACTTTCTGGAGACACTGGGATTTATAAAAATATATAAATATTTGAATTTACATCAGCTCCAGGAATTCAATAAATAGTCAATAAATGATGTGATTATCATCTCTAAAGTAATGTCTCAGAAGTTATCAATATGCAAGCAATAGTTCCTACCTGAAATAGCTGAGCTCTGGATTCCAACATATGACTTAATAATAGAGAGTTACTCTTAGGAATTCATAACAGATGTGCCGGTTTGAAGCGATTGTACACCCCAGAAAAGCCATGTTTTAATGTTGACCCAATCTTGTGGGAGCTGCTTTTACTTTTAATCCAGATTTCCTGTAGGTAGAAACTTTTGATTAGCTTATCTCCACAAGGAGGTGGCCTGTGCAGCTGTGGGTGTGACCTTTTCATTAGATGGAGATGTGACTCCACCCATTCAAGGTGGGGTTTGATTAGTTCACTGGAGTCCTTTAAAAAAGGAAATATTTTGGAGAAAGCCAAGAGCAGATGCAGACATTTGGAGAAGAGTTCCTTCAGAGCTGACCGAGCCAACATAAGACTCAGATGTTGCGAGATTCAGGGCTGAGTAGATGTGTCAATGTGCCTTCCCATAAGAGGCTAAGTGACCAGAACCCAGAGTTGTGTCCTGCACAAGCTATCGTGAAGGCCCACAGATGCCAAGTGAGGACCCCCCACAGGGAACAAAAACTGAAAGCAACAGAGCCCAGGAGGACAGGACCAGCAGAAGCCAGCCACGTGTCTCCCCAGCTGGCAGAGGTGTTCTGGAAAGCAACAGCCTTTCTTGAGTGAAGGTAACCTCTTGTTGGTGCCTTAGTTTGGACATTTTCTCAGCATTAAAACTGTAAACTTATAGCTTATTAAATTCCCTTTTTAAAAGCTGTTCCATTTTTGGTATATTGTTTTCCAGCAGCAAGCTAATAAATACAATAGGTTTCTTATAATTATCTCATGCTCAGTATCTCCAATGCCGGATATCTGCATGTTAGATGTTCAATGTTCCCCTCCAAACAAACTTGCTATTTTCTTGACCCTGAATGTGCCCAAAGAAGTTAATATATGTAAATTGTATAGTTAGATATCAACAGGTTTCCTTGCTCTGACTTGTGAAATTCAGCCTATAGGAAGCTCTAGTGAGATAAAAGAAGAATAAGGGTAGGTAACCTCTTCCCTCACCACTTACAACTCTGACTCTTTCCTTGAGGGTTTGACATGGACTGGTTCCATCTTCCATGTAAGGTCAATGTTCTCAACAGAAAGCATTTTCTACACAGTTCCCTCTTTATTTTGCTGCTTCTAAATTTCCCCTCCCTATACTTGCTAGCCCTAAGGTACAGCACTGTTTCTTTAGTATTCCCACTTGCTGTCCACACCTTTAAGAGTCACTTTATTAGCCACTCCCCAAGGGAGCATTTGAACTACATCATCTCTGTTTAGTGAGAGGAAAAGGTTAAGTTAAGAACTGAATTCCTGGACTCAAATAAACCAGAAATTGATCATTTAGAAAAATTTGAGCTTTCATAAAGCAAGTTCCCAGAAAATAGTGTTCCATGTGAGGGTTTAATTGAACATCGATCCTAGTCAGCCATTTCAGTGCTAGTCAAGATTGGAGATGCAATCTCTGGGAAAGATTTGTGGAACATTCTTTTGCCTAATGGTTTGGACCCTTGTGTACTACATGCAAGGCTGACAATCTTTTTTTGCTTAATTTGTATGAATAGAAGCACTATGAGCCTGGAATAATGGGGAAAGAAAAGGGACAAATTAAAGGAAAAATCACTTCATAATATTCATAAAGTGTCTGTCCTAAACTATCTTTTGTTTTTCCACATACTCTATCTACTCGATTTAACTCACATCCATACTGTAAATTACCAGTAATATGTTTGTTCTACTCAAAATCACTCTTCTCTCCAGAATTGTCTAAAATAGTAAACAATATATTTGCTTCCTTCTCATTTTAAGTTGATTTCATGTAGATATCTCAAAACTGACATCCATCATACTGAACTTAATTCAATCCCACTGAAACTGCTTGTTTTTTTTTTTTTTAGAGAAATTGTGAGTTTACAGAAAAATCACGAATAAAATACAGAGTTCCCATATACCACCTGTATTAGTTTGCTAAGCTGCAGAAATGCAATATACTAGAAATGGAATGACTGTTGAAAAGGAATTTAATAAGTTACAAGTTTACAGTTCTAAGCCTATGCATCCAAACTAAGGTATCCAGGAATGATAACATAATTCAGAAAGGCTGATGGGTCTGGAACACCTCTGTCAGCCTGGAAGTCACATGGCTGGCATCTGGTGGACTCTTGTTCTTAGGCTCTGTTGCTTTCAACCTCTATAATTCTGGGGCTTCCTCACTTTACTTGTCTGGGGCTGACTTTCATCTCTAGGCTTCCCTTGGCTCATTCCAGGTTCCTGTTTGCTTAACAGCTCATGGTGACATATACTGGGCTCCAAGGATCTCCAAACATCCATTACATTGCTTTGTCAGCTCTGGAGTTTCTGTCAGCTTTGTTCTGCAACCATCAGCATCAGTGTCAGCTCTGAGTTGTTTCCAAAATGTTTCTGCTTTTAAGGAACTCGAGTAAATTAATCAAGGCCCACTTGGAACAGGTGGAGTCACATCTCCATCTAATCAAAAGGTCACACCCAGAACTGGTCACACACCACATCTCTGTGGAAATAATATAATCAAAAGTTGCCACTTTTAATCTTGATTCAACACTCAATGTTAAATCAGGATTAAAAGAAACAGTTGACTGACAAGACAGGATCAGGATTAAAATATGGCTTTCCTGGGGGTACACAATAGCTTCAAACCAGCACACCACCCTATTATCAACCCCTTGTGTTATTGTGGTATATCTGTTAAAATTGATGCAAATGCATTTTTATAATTGCACATTTAACTGTAGTCCATGGTTTACTCTGATGTTCACTATTTGTTCCATGAATATTTTAAAAAATTACTCTAGTAAAATATACAAAGCCTAATATTTTTAACATTTAAAAATATAATTCATTGTTGTTAATTACAATTAAATTATTATGCTACCATCACCTACATACAATACCAAAATTTCCATCATCCCAAGTTAAAATTGTGTACAATTTCAAATATTAACTCTCTTACCCCTACCTCATCCTCTGAAAACTTATATCATAGATTCAGACTGATTTTCTTATTCTAATTATTTCATATCAATGAGATCTTGTAATATTTGTCTTTTTGTGTCTAACTTATTTCACTCATCCTTTTGTCATACTTATCAGAATTTCATTCTTTTTATGGCTGAATAATATTCAGTTGATGTATAACACATTTTGTTTATCCATTCATTGGTTGATGAACACTTGATTGCATCTATCTTTTGGCAATTGTGAATATTGTTGCTATTTACATCAGTGTGAAAATATCTGTTAAAATCCCTGATTTCAGTTTTTGGAATAGATCTTAGAAGGTGGGTTGCCAGATCCTATGGTAATCCTATAATTAACTTTCTGAGGAACTGCCAAAGTTGCTTCCAAAGTAGCTGCACCATTCTACATTCTCACCAGCAGAGAATGAGTGCTTCTATTCCTCCAAATCCTCTCCAACACTTGTAATTTTCCATTTGTATAGCAGAAGTAATTCTAGTGGGTGTGAAATCCTATCTCATTATGGTTTTGTTTTGCATTTCCCTGATGACTAAAGATAACTGATAATTATATTTCATATGCTTTTTAGGCCATTTGTATATCTCATTTGAAATCATGTCTATTCAAGTTTTTGCCCACTTTTTATTTGGGTCATTTGTCACTTTGATTTTGAGTTGAAAGATTTCCTCATACATTCTGGAAATTAAACCCTTATAGGATGTGTGGTTTCCAAATACTTTCTCCCATTATGAAGCTTTTAATTTTACTTCGATGGCAAAGTCTTTTGATGTACAAAAGCTCTTAATTTTGATGAAATCCCATTCATCTATTATTTTTCTCTTGTTTGTGTTTTATGTAAAAGTCTAGGAAAACATTGCCCAACAAAAGGTTGTACAGATTCTTCCCTATATTTCCTTCTGGGAGTTACAGAGTTCTTTTTTGTATATTTAGATCTTTGATTAATTTTAATTTTTTTTTATATTATGTCACTCTTAAATTCTTTAGCATATGGTGATCCAGTTATCACAGAACCATTTTTTGAAGAGACTGTTTCTTCCCAATTGAACAGTTTTTAGGCTTTTATCAAATGCCAATTTGCCATAAATGTGAAGGTTGGTTTCTACATTCTCATTTTGGTTCCATTGGTCTATATGTCTGTCCTATGGCCAGTACCTTGCTGTTTTGATTACCGTGGCTTTTTAAAATTAATATAATTTTAATGCAGTTTTATTGAGATATATTCACACACCATACAATCTATCAAAAGTATTATTATTACTTATCTTTTTTTTAGAGTCAGCAGGCAGAAAATGTATTAGATACACATGTAGGAGAACATGCAGGCACTCTCACAAAAACAGGTGAGGAAGGCTAGAGGCTATAGGCAATGTGGAACCAATTGTTTTTTTGTAGATTAGCTTTACCTATTTCCCCACCCCTACCCCTTCCTTGTCCAGGGCTTTTTCTTCTACCTTCCCTTCTCTATAGGAGGTGCCTAGTGGTAGATCATGCATTTGAGTGGGTTGGTTGGCTCCACCCTTCTCCATAGATGATTCACTCAGGTGGGGGTCATTTGACTTCAGATGGACCTGCTGAGGTTGGCTGTTCCTGTAAGTGGATAGTGCTCCACAGGTTGACCGTCCAGGACACAGGCCCTCTTGAACTTGATTAACTGTCTTTGCTTAAGGGCTCCTTTATGTCTCTTTTTCTATCCCCTCTTTCTCTGTTCTAGCCTTAAATTACCCCTCAAAGAGTTCTTGCCCTTTAACCTTATGGGGTGCTGAGGAACTAGGATCTTTTCTGTAGCTACTCCTGGCTTGTGGGGGTGGGGGTGTAGGCCCTACCTGAGGAGGTATAGAATTCTCTGGCTATCTTATTTAAAGTTGAGAGGGGAGGACTTCAGAGAGGTGATTGAAATGGCTGAAAACATTCTCATCAGCATTTGTTTGGTGTGAAGGGCTTTTAGTCAGTCTAGCCAGTCAGAGAGAAGTGCCTCTTGGCTAGCTTACCAAAATATGTTGCTAGGTTTTGGCGTCCAGGCTGTTGACCACGCCATCAGAAAGAATTCAAGCATCCAGCACAACATAGAGTAAGCAGGCAGAAAATTTATGAGAACATATGTAAGAGGTTGTATGGGCATGTTCTCAAAGACAGGTGAGGGGGGCGTAAGAGGCTCATCTAAAGTATTATTAGTCTTATAAATATAAATGTAAAGATGTAAAATATCTAAGGCTATTTATTATCAAGAATTTGAAGTCCTTACTCTCTATTTTTATATTACTTCATCACAGCACCTCCTGTATTTTGAAAAAGAACCATGAAAAGAAAATTTCAATTAAAGATGTCTATTGTTGGCCATGGTTACTGAAATTGTAGTCATTATGAACATGTCATGGATATTTAAGAACGAGCCACTCAAGTGCTCTAAAAGCCAATTTGTTTCAGCTTGAAATTCTGTACAAAATTTCAACTCTATATATTAACATTCATCTATATATACAAATAACTTCTCACCCCAGTCCCCTATGGTGGCTGGTGATTCTTTGAAGGCATTTATCATTAAATAGGCTTAGAATGTGTCATCTGTAGCTACATTTTCCTTTTGCACTATTTTATTTTATTGTGAATATTTGTGGGAAAGTAATGAATTCTGGGGTTCAAGGAATTGCTTCTATCAAATACATTTTGGTATTGATGGGATGTAAAGAGTTCCTGTACTCAGAATGGTAGCTAAGATGATGGTTGGGTACGAAGTCCCATGCTGTTTTTCACTCCTGTGTGCAACAAAGACTACTCTGCTTGAATTATTTTAAACTGCTTAGCATGAACTAATCTCATCTTTGCAAGTGATATTAGTGGCATAACATGAAATAAAGTGAAGCTTAAAGAAGGGGTATTTTTTTGAAGTAAGAATAATAGAGATTGACAAAGGAGCAAAAAACACCAAAATCTTTCCTGTTGTATTTCTTAAGAAGTGTTCTCCCTTTTATAATTGACAATAATGGTCACAAAAGAGAAAGACATTATAATGAAGAGCATATATGCTCATTTGTGAACAAAGGTATATATTTTGACCTCAGATAAGTACTTTCAACAGGCATTCAGTGAATGTCATTTTAATCAGCCTTGACTATGAAGGTTTTTAAGATAAAAATAAAGTTAAAGATAAGCAATCCTTTAACTTAACAGTTGCTGAGAACAAACTATTGACCAGGTAGTGCTAAACCTTCAGCCAGAAGGGTGCCTTTGTCTTTGGGAGCTTAGAGTGAGTGGGATGGGAGAAAAGACAAATTATTTTTAAAAGCCACTAATTCAAATGACATGATAAATGATAGCACAGGGTGTTATGATGCCTTATTTATATCTCATATAATGAAGAATTAGAATGCCTACATCAGAATCATATATAATTTTTTATTAGAGAGGTGTATGCTTATACAAAAATTCTGGAGAAGACACAGACTTCCCCTATCCTTATACAACTTATTACTAACATTTTGCCATTAGTGCGGTAATGTTTTACAACTGATGAAAGAATATTATTATAACTGCACTATTAACTACAATCCATAGTTTATATCGGGTTGATTGTTTATGTTTTATAGATCTATGCTTTTTGTCCTTTATTTTTACTTGCATGACATATGCACAACATTTCCCTTTAACCACATTCAGATCCATTTAGTTGTAATAATTACATTCACAATGCAGTGCCACCATCATTGCCATCCATTACCAAAATTTTTCCATCACTGCTCCCAAAATTACATACCAATTAATAACCAACCACATATTCTTTACCCCACTGCCAACCTTTGGTAAACTTTGTTCTGGTTTAGGATCCTCTAAATTTAATGATTCGGATTATGTCATATCAGTGTATTCATAAAATATTGTCCTTTCATGTCTGGATTATTCCTCAACATGGTGTCTTCAAGATATATCCATGTTATTGCATGTATAAGAACTTCCATTCCTTTTTATAGCCTAATTATATTTCATTATATGTATATACCATATTTTGTTTATCCATCTGCTGCTGGACACTTGGGATGCTTCCATCTTTTGGCAACTGTGAATAATGACTCAATGAATATCAGCGTGAAAAATCTGCTTGAATCTCTGCTTTCAACTATTATAGATATATAACCTAGAAGTGGAATTGCTGGATCATATGATAACTCTATACTTAACTTTTGAAGAAACTGCCAAGCTGTTTTCCATAGTGGCTACAACATTTTAAAACCCCACCAATATTGAACTGATGTTCTTAGACTCCAAATCATTTATACTTATTATTTTCCATTTTTTTAAATTAACAGCTACTCTAGCTAATGGGTATGAAATGGTAATACATGGTTTTAATTTGCATTTCCATAATGGCTAATGATATTTAGTATATTTTCATATGCTTTGGCCATTTATAAATCTTTGTCAGATAAATGTCTATTCAAGTATTTTGTACATTTTAAAATTGGGTTATGTGTCTTTGTTTTTCAACTGTGGGATTTCTTCTACGTTCTGGAAAGTAAACCCTTAAAGGATGTGTCATTTCCAAATACAGTTTTGCATTATGGAGATTTTCTTATTACTTTTTTAATGAAATTCTTTGCTATCCAAAAGTTTTAAATTTTTATAAGGTCCCATTTACCCATATATATTTTCTTTTTACTACTGGTATTTTTGATGTAAAAATCTAAGAAGTTATTGGCTAACAAGTGATCCGGAAGATGTATCCTTGTGATTTCTTCTGGGAATTTTATAGCTTCAGTTATTATACATAGACCTTTGGTCCATTTTGAGTTAACTTTTGTATGTGGTGTGGGGTAGGTTTCCAATTTCATTCTTTTGCATATGGAAATCCAGGTTTTCCAGCACCATTTGTTGAAAAGACTACTCTTTCTCCATTAAGTAGACTAGATAACCTTGTCAAAAGTCAATTGTCCATAGATGTGCATTTATATCTGAACTTTCAATTCAATTCCATTCATCTGTAAATCTGTCCTTCTGCCAATATCATGCTGTTTTTGATTACTTTGTAATTAGCTTTGTAATAAGTTTTAAAAATCAGGAAATTGGAGTAAGTCCTCTAACTTTGCTCTTCTTTTTCAATGTTATTGGCTATTTGTGGGCCTTTACCTTCAATATGAATTTAATGGTTAGCTTTTCCATTTCTGCGAAGAAGTGTGTTGGAATTTTTCAATGGGATTCATTGATTCTGTAAATAGCTCGGAGTGGAATCATTGTAACAGCATTTAGTCTTCCAATGCATAAACATGGAATGTCCTTCTATTTATTGAGGGATTCCTTGATTTCTTTCAGCAGCTTTATTTTTAGCTTTTTGCTTTTTTGCCTTTAACATTCTTGGTTAAATTTATTCCTCATCATTTTATTATTTTAGTTGCTATTGTAAATGGAATATTTTTTCTTGATTTCTACTTCAGATTGTTCATTACTAGTGCATAGAAACACTGTTGACTTTCACACTTTGATCTTGTGACCCACCATTTTGCTGAATCTACTTCTTAGCTCTAGTAGCTTTTTTGAGGATTTTTCAGAATGTCTAGTATAGGATAATATGATCTGCAAATAGAGAAAGTTTTACTTCTTCCATTTCAATTTAGATTCGTTTTATTTTTTTATTGTCTAATTGACAAAATTTCTAGCACCGTGTTGAGTAACAGTGGTGACAGTGAGTATCCTGTAGTGTTCCTGATCTAAGAAGGTGGTGTTTTGGTTTATCACAATTGAGTATAATGTTAATTGCTTGATTTTCATATATGTCCTTTATCATCTTGAGGACATTTTATTTTATTGTAAGTTTTCTAAATGTTTTCAGCAAGAAGTGATACTGGATTTTGTCAAATACCATCTTTGCACCAATTGAGAGATCAGGTTTTTTTTATTTTTGGCCCTTTGATCTATTACTCTGGTATATTACAATAATTCATTTTCTTATGTTGAATCATCTTTCCATATCTGAGATAAACTCCATTTTATCATGGTATATAATTATTTAAAGCTGCTATGGTATTCAGTTTGCCAGTTATTTTTGTTGTTGTTGTTGAGGTTTTTTTTACATCAATACCAATATAGGATATTGCCTATATTGCCTATATTAAATATAAACATTGCCATGTATTTTTCCATGTCACAGAGAAACCTTAGACATGATTGGCCTTTCTTGAATGAAGGTGTCCTTTTATTGATGCCTTACTTTGGACATTTTCATGACCTTGAACTGTGCATTTGTAACCTAATAAATCCCCTTTATGAAAACCAATGCGTTTCTGAGATATTGCATTCCAGTAGTGTTAGCAAAACAAAATATTTTCAATGTTTTTCTTCACTATTTTTTTATTCTCTATTTCAGTAATTTCAAATGGCAATTTAGTCATCTGTATAGCAAGTTGCTCACTTAGGTAGCTTGAAATATGCTGACCCTTGAAAAAGTGGAAGAAGCAGGGATATAGCCTGAGAAGAAGTGTAGAAGAAGAGTTTAGACATGTTCGGGAACAGTGAAAAAAGGATAGTCCTTAGTTGTATGTTTGATAGAATGAACTGCATAATATATAAAATATCCCAAACTAGATTTATGATGAATATTAATGAAATATTTGTAATCATGATGTGTTTATTCTGTGTCAGGTGCTATGCAAACAGATTACACTTATAAGTTTTATTCTGAAAGTAATTATTCCCACTTGACACATTAGGAAACTGAAATCTTTAATTTAAAAGAAGTCCAGTAGAATCTGAGATGCAGAAGGGAACATTGACGCTCTTAGGTTTACCACTATAATCTATTGTCTTCATTTATTACATATGCCGATCTGCACATTTGAAAGTAACAGCTTTTAGAATTGAAAAATAAAATCTAGAGTTCTATAATAGCGCCAATTCTTAAGTCTTAATCTCAAGCTTGATTTTCAGTCAAGACACAAACATTTTCCATTTCTGGCTGACTCATGTGATAACACTGTCAGACCTTATGCAACAAACACACCAAATGCAACTGTAAAATATGTCATGCAATTTTTAATTAATTCATGTATTTGTAATGGACTACTTTTTCAAATCTTTAGAGTTGCATAAAACTTGAGATAGTACAGAGAATTACAATATACCCAATACTAATTTCCCCACATTATTCTTTTTCATTTAGAACTTTTTAAATTGTATGATATAACATATATACAAAGTAAAGAAAGAAAAAAAGCAATAGTTTTCAAAGCACTTTTCAACAGGTAGTTACAAGACAGATCCCAGAGTTTGTCATGGGCTACCATACAATCCTGTCAGATTTTTCCTTCTAGCTGCTACAGAACATTGGAGGCTAGAAGGAAGAAATGATTTTTTATGATCACAATTTACTTTTTCCCCCTTTTTTGTGAAAAATAGCATATATACAAAAAGCAATAAATTTCAAAGCACAGCACAATTAGTTGAAGAACAGATTTCAGAGTGTGGTATGGATTACAATTCCACAATTTTAGGTTTTTACTCTAGCTGCTCTAAAGTACTGGAGTCTAAAAGAAATAATGATTCGGCAATCATATTTATTTATTAAATGCTACCTTCTCTGATCTTATATACCACTCTTTAGGGATATTTGGGCTTTGCCCATTCTAATTTTCCATGTTTGAAGGGTCTGTCAATAATATGGAGTAGGGAGATGGCATGACTGATGTTCAGGAAAGGCTGGTTCCTCTAGGTTTCAGGACTTATCTGGTCCAAGAACTCATCTGAAGGTTGTAGGTTTCTGGAAATGTACCCTAGTGTGTGGAACATTTGTAGCATCTTATATATTGCCCTAGGTATTCTTTAGGATTGGCTGGAATGGTTTTGGTTAGGGTTTGGCAAGTTATGATAGGTAGCAATGTCTAACTGAAGCTTGCATGAGAGTGACCTCCAGAATAGACTCCCAACTTTATTTGAACTCTCTCAGCCACTGACATTGTATTCATTACACTTCTTTTCCCCTTTTTGGTCAGGATGGAATTGTTGATCCCACAGTGTCAAGACCAGCCTCATCCCTGGAAATCATTGCACATGGCCAAGGAGAATTTTACCCCTGGATGCCATATAAGGGGGAGGGCAATTATTTCACTTACAGAGATGTACTTAGAGAGAGTGAGGCTACATCTGAGCAACAAAAGAGATCCTCCAGAAGTAACCCTTAGGCATATATATTGGTAGGCTAAGCTACTGTGCAACTTCCATAAGTTTCACAAGAGCAAGCATCAAGATCAAGGGTTTGACCTATTGATTTGGATGTCCCTAAAGTTTGACACAATAGCAAGGGTTTCCCAGGTGGTAAAGTTTAGTAGTTCCATATTTTTTGTCCCATCCCTCAAGGGATTTGGCAATATATACATATATATTTTTTGCATGGGCAGGTACCAAGAGTTGAATCTGGGTCTCCAGCATTGCAGGCAAGAACTCTGCCACTGAGCTGCCATGGCCCACCCTACCAATACTTTTTGATTATCTGCTTGATATATTCTAGGATGCATCCAGGCATTACTTAAAGCTATACAGTATTAAAGGCCCCCATTCTTATTCTGGGCTCCCTGTGTTTCAAGAGTTCAAATGAGCTGTCAGACAGATTGAATTCGATTGTGTGCTACAGAAAATTCAGGTTCTGGACAAAGTAAACCTTTCTTTGTTCTCAAAGTGTAAATGTATTTCTAAAATATAACAATGTCTTCCTTACCCTTGTGTTCTGAATTACCTTAATCCTACCTTAACTGGCTTCGTTCTTATCTCTAAATGCCAGGTTATACATATATAAACAGCCTCCAAAAATCCAGAAATAATAGTACCACTCTAGGCTAAATGTGTCTGCTATGAGTTTCCAATCTAAGTCCTGCTTTCTTATAAGCATTTTCTAAAGGAGACCAAACCATTGCTGTTCTTTTTTTTCTGGCTTATTCTGTCTCCACCAAATTTCCCACAGGTTAATTCACATCACTGCTGCCTCAGGACTTTGTTCCCTTTTGTAGCAGTGCAATATTCAATCATATGTATACATCACTTGCCAATCTACTTCTCAGTCAGTGCGTCCTTCAGTCACCTTTACCATGGTCATAAATGTGGAGTCATACAATATCTATCTTTTTTGTGCCTGCTTATTTCACTAAACATTATGTCCTCAAGGTTCATCCATCTTGTCATGTGCTTCAGGATGTCATTTTATCTTATTGCTGCAAAGTATTCCACCATATGTATATACCAAATTTTGTTAATCCACACGTCTCTTGATGGGGATTTGGATTGTTTCCATTTTTTTTTGGTGATTGTGAATAATTCTGCTATGAACATCAGTGTGCAAATGTCTGTTTGTGCCTCTGCTTTCAGTTCTTCTGGTTATATACCAAGTAGTGCTTTTGCTCGGTCATAGGGCGATTTGATATTTAGTGTCCCAAGGAACCGCCAAACTGTCCTCCATAGCAATTGTACCATTATACATTTCCACCAGCAGTACATAAGTGTCCCAATTTCTCCACATCCTCTCCAACATTTATAGTTTCCTGTTTGTTTAATAGCAGCTGTGTTGGTTCGGAAGAATGTATGTCCCCTAGAAAAGCCATGTTTAATCTAAATCCCATTTCATAAGGGCAGAATAATCCCTATTCATTACTGTATGTTTGAAACTGTAATCAGATCATCTCCCTGGAGATGTGATTTAATCAAGAGTGGTTGTTAATATGGATCAGGTGATGACATGTCTCCACCCATTTGACTGGGTCTTGATAAGTTTCTGGAGTCCTATAAAAGAGGAAACATTTTGGAGAATGAAAGTGATTTAGAGAGAGCAGAGCAGAATAACATAGCCATGAGAAACAGAGTCCACCAGACAGCGACCTTTGGAGATGAAGAAGGGAAATGCCTCCCAGGGAGCTTCAGGAAATAGGAAGCCAAGAGAAGAAGCTAGTAGATGATGCCAAGTTTGCCATGTGCCCTTCCAGATGAGAGAGGAACCCTGACTGTGTTTACCTTGCACCTTCCCAGATGAGAGAGGAACTGTGACTGTGTTCGCCATGTCCCCTTCCACTTGAGAGAGAAGTCCCCTGAACTTCATCAGCCTTCTTGAACCAAGGAATCTTTCCCTGGATGTCTTGGATTGGACATTTCTATAGACTTGTTTGACTGGGACATTTTCTCGGCCTTAGAACTGTAAACTAGCGTTGCATTAAATTCCCCTTTTAAAAGCCATCCCATGGACTTCCGGAGAAGATGGCAGCTTAGTAAGGCACGCAGGTCTTAGTTCATCCTCCAGAACAACTACTAAAGAACTAGAAACTGTACAGAACAGCTCCCGGAGCCACGGCAGAGACCAGACACACAGCATACCCCATTCTGGACTGGCTGGACCGGCTAAGAGACTCTGCTGCAGTGAGGTCCCCTAGAGGCGCGTGCTTCCCCAGGCCACGGCGGTTGGCAGCCGGAGGCCCTCCCTCCCTCCTTCCTGGGCCGGCTGGGAGCTTTGGATCAGCGGTTCCCTAAGCCATGGTAGCTGGCGCCCCTCCCTCATGCGCGGCTTCCCAGGCCAGCTGGGAGCCTCGGAACAGCGGTTCCCCAAGCCGCGGTGGCCGGAGACCGCAGCTCCTTCCACACACATGACTTCCCGGGCCGGCTGGGAGCCTCGGAACAGCGGTTCCCCAAGCCGCAGTGGCTGGCAACCCTACCCCACAGGCAATTTCCCAGAGGGAAAGGAAAGAGTCTCCAACAGTAGTAGAGACTGAGCCCAACCTAACACCAATAGTGGCATAAATGAACAACTTCTGACTACTAAAAATGGGCCCTCAGCTCAGGCGAAACTGATCAAGGTGGAAATCACGGATTGGGCTAACTGAAAAAGAGGAAAGGGGGCAAAACAGAGCCTTCTGCAGCTGTTTCTATGGAGGCTTCATTGCCTCTGGGCTCAGCGCTGGGATTACACAGGTTGCAAATGCCCCGAATGCAGAAACAGGCTGCTTTCAGGGCTCTCTACCACCTGAACCTTCCCTGCGGGAGGGGTGAAATGCAACTCAGGTGGAATTTCTCTCTCAAGGAATTCAGATCCCAGGACTTCACAATTTGAAGCCATTAAAACCAACCTACAACCTTTCCTCTGTCTCCACCACACACCCAGCAGCAAGAGTCTTCCAAAGTTAAAGGAGCCATAACATCTTTTGCTGGTGGGACCTGCAGACAGACAAGCACCACATACTGGGCAGGATAAGAAAAACAGAGCCCAGAGACTTCACAGGAACGTCTTTCAACCTGCTGGTTCCCACACTCAGGGAAATCTGATTAAATGCCCAGACGCCACCAAAAAATAACAAATCACACCAGGAAAATTGAAGACATGGCCCAGTCAAAGGAACAAACCAATAGCTCAAATGAGATAAAGGAGCTGAGACAACTAATGCTGAATATACAAACAGAAATGGAAAACCTCTTCAAAAACCAAATCAATAAATTGAGGGAGGACATGAAGAAGGCATGGGATCAACAAAAAGAAGAAATGGAAAGTCTGAAAAAACAAATCACAGAACTTATGGGATTGAAAGACACAGTAGAAGAGATGAAAAAAACAATGGAAATCTGCAATGGTAGATTTAAAGAGACAAAGGCTAAAATTAGTGAACTGGAGGATGGAACATCTGAAATCCAAAAAGAAACAGAAACTAGGGAAAAAGAATGGAAAAATTTGAGCAGGGGATCAGGGAATTGAATGATAATATGAAGCGCACAAATATACGTCTTGTGGGTGTCCCAGAAGGAGAAGAGAAGGAAAAAGGAGGAGAAAAACTAATGAAAGAAATTATCACTGAAAATTTCCCAACTCTTATGAAAGACCTAAAATTACAAATCCAAGAAGTGTAGCATACCCCAAAGAGAATCAATCCAAATAGACATTCTCCAAGACACTTACTAGTTAGAATGTCAGAGGTCAAAGAGAAAGAGAGGATCTTGAAAGCAGCAAGAGAAAAACAATCCATCACATACAAGGGAAACCCAATAAGACTATGTGTAGATTTCTCAGCAGAAACCATGGAGGTGAGAAGACAGTGGGATGATATATTTAAATTACTAAAAGAGAAAAACTGCCAACCAAGAATTCTATACCCAGCAAAATTGTCCTTCCAAAATGAAGGAGAAATTAAAACATTTTCAGACAAAAAGTCACTGAGAGAATTTGTGACCAAGAGACCACCTCGCAAGAAATACTAAAGGGAGCACTAGAGTTAGGTACAAAAAACAGAAGAGAGAGATATGGAGAAGAGTGTAGAAAGAAGGAAAATCAGATATGATATATATAATACAAAGGCAAAATGGTAGAGGAAGGTATTACCCAAACAGTAATAACACTAAATGTTAATGGACTGAATTCCCCAATCAAAAGACATAGACTGGCAGAATGGATTAAAAAACAGGATCCTTCTATATGCTGTCTACAGGAACCACATCTTAGACCCAAAGATAAACATAGGTTGAAAGTGAAAGGTTGGGAAAAGATATTTCATGCAAATAACAACTAGAAAAGAGCAGGAGTAGCTATACTAATATCCAACAAATTAGACTTCAAATGTAAAACAGTTAAAAGAGACAAAGAAGGATACTATCTACTAATAAAAGGAACAATTCAACAAGACATAAAAATCATAAATATTTATGCACCGAATCAGAATGCCCCAAAATATGTGAGGAATACACTGCAATCACTGAAAAGGGAAATAGACACATCTACCATAATAGTTGGAGACTTCAATTCCCCACTCTCATCAATGGACAGAACATCTAGACAGAGGATCAATAAAGAAATAGAGAATTTGAATATTACAATAAATGAGCTAGACTTAACAGACATTTATAGGACATTACACCCCACAACAATATGATACACCTTTTTCTCAAGTGCTCATGGGTCATTCTAAAAGATAGACCATATGCTGGGTCACAAAGCAAGTCTCAACAAATTTAAAAAGATTGAAATCATACACAACACTTTCTCGGATCATAAAGGAATGAAGTTGGAAATCAATAATAGGCAGAGTGCCAGAAAATTCATAAATACATGGAGGCTCAACAACACACTCTTAAACAACCAGTGGGTCAAGGAAGAAATTATAAGAGAAATTAGTAAATATCTCTAGGCGAATGAAAATGAAAACACAACATATCAAAACCTATGGGATGCAGCAAATGCAGTGCTAAGAGGGAAATTTATTGCCCTAAATGCCTATATCAGAAAAGAAGAGAGGGCAAAAATTCGGGAATTAACTGTCCACTTGGAAGGACTGGAGAAAGAACAGCAAACTAACCCCAAAGCAAGCAAAAGGAAAGAAATAACAAAGATTAGAGCAGAAATAAATGAAATTAAGAACATGAGAATAATAGAGAAAATCAATAAGAGCAGAAGTTGGTTCTATGAGAAAATCAACAAGATTGATGGGCCCTTAGCAAGATTGACAAAAAGAAGAAAAGAGAGGATGCAAATAAACAAGATCAGAAATGGAAGAGAAGACATAACCACTGACCTCCCAGAAATAAAGGAGGTAATAACAGGATAGTATGAACAACTTTACACTAATAAATACAACAGTGTAGATGAAATGGACAAGTTCCTAGAAAGGCATGAACAACCAACTTTGACTCAAGAAGAAATAGATGATCTCAACAAACCAAACACAAGTAAAGAAATTGAATCAGTCATTCAAAAGCTTCTGAAAAAGAAAGTCCAGGACAAGATGGCTTCACATGTGAATTCTACCAAACATTCCAGAAAGAATTAGTACCAACCCTGCTCAAACTCTTCAAAAAAAATTCTAAGTGGAGGTAAAGCTACCTAATTCATTCTATAAAGCCAACATCACCCTCATACCAAAACCAGGCAAAGATATTACAAAAAAAGAAAACTACAGACCAATCTCTCTAATGAATATAGATGCAAAAATCCTCAACAAAATTCTAGCAAATTGAATCCAGCAACACATTAAAAGAATTATACATCATGACCAAGTAGGATTCATCCCAGGTATGCAAGGATGGTTCAACATAAGAAAATCAATTAATGTAATACACCATATCAACAAATCAAAGCAGAAAAATCATATGATCATCTCAATTGATGCAGAGAAGGCATTTGACAAGATTCAACATCCTTTCCTGTTGAAAACACTTCAAAACATAGGAATACAAGGGAATTCCCTTAAAATGATAGAGGGAATATACAAAAAACCCACAGCTAATATCATCCTCAATGGGGAAAAATTGAAAACTTTCCCCCTAAGATCAGGAACAAGACAAGGATGTCCATTATCACCACTATTATTCAATATCGTGTTGGAGGTTCTAGCCAGAGCAATTAGACAAGAAAAAGAAATACAAGGCATCAAAATTGGAAAGGAAGAAGTAAAACTATCACTGTTTGCAGACGATATGAAACTATATGTCAAAAAACCCAGAAAAATCCACCACAAAACTACTAGAGCTAATAAATGAGTACAGCAAAGAAGCAGGTTACAAGATCAACATTCAAAAATCAGGAGTGTTTCTATACACTAATAATGAACAAGCTGAGGGGGAAATCAAGAAACAAATTCCATTTACAATTGCAACTAAAAGAATAAAGTACTTAGGAATAAATTTAACTAAAGAGACAAAAGACCTATACAAAGAAAACTACAAAAAACTATTTAAAAAATCACAGAAGACCTAAATAGATGGAAGGGCATACCGTGCTCATGGATTGGAAGACTAAATATAGTTAAGATATCAATCCTACCTAAATTGATTTACAGATTCAATGCAATACCAATCAAAATCCCAACAATTTATTTTTCAGAAATAGAAAAACCAATAAGCAAATTTATCTGGAAGGGCAGGGTGCCCCGAATTGCTAAAATATATTTTTTTTTAGCATTTTTTTTTATTAATTAAAAAAAGAATTAACAAAACAATTAGAAATCATTCCAATCTACATGTACAATCAGTAATTCTTAATAACATCACATAGTTGCATAGTCATCATTTCTTAGTACATTTGCATCGATTTAGAAAAAGAAATAAAAAGACAACAGAGTAAGAATTAAAACAATAATAGAAAGAAAAAAAACAAAAAAAACAAAAACAAAAAACCTATACCTCACATGCAGCTTCATTCAGTGTTTTTTTTTTTTTTTTTTTTTTTTTAAAAGAGAGAGGGAGGAAGGGAAGGAAAGAAAGACAGAGAAGGAAGGAAGGATGGAAGGAAGGAAGGGAGGAAGAAAGGGAAACATCTTTAAACATTTTCTTATTTTGTTATATTTTGTTTGTTTGTTTGTTTTTTTTTTACATGGGCTGGGGCCGGGAATCGAACCGGGGTCCTCCGGCATGGCAGGCAAGCACTCTTGCCCGCTGAGCCACCGTGGCCCGCCCATTCAGTGTTTTAACATAATTGCATTACAATTGGGTAGTATTGTGCTGTCCATTTCTGAGTTTTTATATCCAGTCCCGTTGTACAGTCTGTATCCCTTCATCTCCAATTATCCCTTCTCTTTTTTTTTTTTTTTAATTAACGGAAAAAAAGAAATTAACCCAACATTTAGAGATCATACCATTCTACACATGCAATCATTAATTCTTAACATCATCACATAGATGCATGATCATCATTTCTTAGTACATTTGCATTGGTTTAGAAGAACTAGCAACATAACCGAAAAAGATATAGAATGTTAATATAGAGAAAAAAATAAAAGTAATAATAGTAAAATCAAAACAAAACAAAAACCTATAGCTCAGATGCAGCTTCATTCAGTGTTTTAACATGATTACTTTACAATTAGGTATTATTGTGCTGTCCATTTTTGAGTTTTTGTATCTAGTCCTGTTGCACAGTCTGTATCCCTTCAGCTTCAATTCCCCATTGTCTTACCCTGTTTCTAACTCCTGCTGAACTCTGTTACCAATGACATATTTCAAGTTTATTCTCGAATGTCCGTTCACATCAGTGGGACCATACAGTATTTGTCCTTTAGTTTTTGGCTGGATTCACTCAGCATAATATTCTCTAGGTCCATCCATGTTATTACATGGTTCATAAGTTTATCTTGTCTTAAAGCTGCATAATATTCCATCATATGTATATACCACAGTTTGTTTAGCCACTCTTCTGTTGATGGAGATTTTGGCTGTTTCCATCTCTTTGCAATTGTAAATAATGCTGCTATAAACATTGGTGTGCAAATGTCCGTTTGTGTCTTTGCCCTTAAGTCCTTTGAGTAGATACCTAGCAATGGTATTGCTGGGTCGTATGGCAATTATATATTCAGCTTTTTGAGGAACCGCCAAACTGCCTTCCACAGTGGTTGCACCCTTTGACATTCCCACCAACAGTGGATAAGTGTGCCTCTTTCTCCGCATCCTCTCCAGCACTTGTCATTTTCTGTTTTGTTGATAATGGCCATTCTGGTGGGTGTGAGATGATAGCTCATTGTGGTTTTGATTTGCATTTCTCTAATGGCCAGGGACATTGAGCATCTCTTCATGTGCCTCTTGGCCATCCGTATTTCCTCTTCTGAGAGGTGTCTGTTCAAGTCTTTTTCCCATTTTGTAATTGGGTTGGCTGTCTTTTTGTTGTTGAGATGAACAATCTCTTTATAAATTCTGGATACTAGACCTTTATCTGATATATCATTTCCAAATATTGTCTCCCATTGTGAAGGCTGTCTTTCTACTTTCTTGATGAAGTTCTTTGATGCACAAAAGTGTTTAATTTTGAGGAGTTCCCATTTATTTATTTCCTTCTTCAGTGCTCTTGCTTTAGGTTTAAGGTCCATAAAACCACCTCCAGTTGTAAGATCCATAAGATATCTCCCAACATTTTCCTCTAACTGTTTTATGGTCTTAGACCTAATGTTTAGATCTTTGATCCATTTTGAGTTAACTTTTGTGTAGGGTGTGAGAGATGGGTCTTCTTTCATTCTTTTGCATATGGATATCCAGTTCTCTAGGCACCATTTATTGAAGAGACTGCTCTGTCCCAGGTGAGTTGGCTTGACTGCCTTATCAAAGATCAAATGTCCATAGATGAGAGGGTCTATATCTGAGCACTCTATTCGATTCCATTGGTCGATATATCTATCTTTATGCCAATACCATGCTGTTTTGACCACTGTGGCTTCATAATATGCCTTAAAGTCAGGCAGCGCGAGACCTCCAGCTTCGTTTTTTTTTCCTCAAGATGTTTTTAGCAATTCGGGGCACCCTGCCCTTCCAGATAAATTTGCTTATTGGTTTTTCTATTTCTGAAAAATAAGTTGTTGGGATTTTGATTGGTATTGCATTGAATCTGTAAATCAATTTAGGTAGGATTGACATCTTAACTATATTTAGTCTTCCAATCCATGAACACGGTATGCCCTTCCATCTATTTAGGTCTTCTGTGATTTCTTTTAGCAGTTTTTTGTAGTTTTCTTTATATAAGTGTTTTGTCTCTTTAGTTAAATTTATTCCTAGGTATTTTATTCTTTTAGTTGCAATTGTAAATGGGATTCGTTTCTTGATTTCCCCCTCAGTTTGTTCATTACTAGTGTATAGAAATGCTACAGATTTTTGAATGTTGATCTTGTAACCTGCTACTTTGCTGTACTCATTTATTAGCTCTAGTAGTTTTGTTGTGGATTTTTCCGGGTTTTCGACGTATAGTATCATATCGTCTGCAAACAGTGATAGTTTTACTTCTTCCTTTCCAATTTTGATGCCTTGTATTTCTTTTTCTTGTCTAATTGCTCTGGCTAGAACCTCCAACACAATGTTGAATAATAGTGGTGATAGTGGACATCCTTGTCTTGTTCCTGATCTTAGGGGGAAAGTTTTCAATTTTTCCCCATTGAGGATGATATTAGCTGTGGGTTTTTCATATATTCCCTCTATCATTTTAAGGAAGTTCCCTTGTATTCCTATCTTTTGAAGTGTTTTCAACAGGAAAGGATGTTGAATCTTGTCGAATGCCTTCTCTGCATCAATTGAGATGATCATGTGATTTTTCTGCTTTGATTTGTTGATATGGTGTATTACATTAATTGATTTTCTTATGTTGAACCATCCTTGCATACCTGGGATGAATCCTACTTGGTCATGATGTATAATTCTTTTAATGTGCTGTTGGATACGATTTGCTAGAATTTTATTGAGGATTTTTGCATCTGTATTCATTAGAGAGATTGGTCTGTAGTTTTCTTTTTTTGTAATATCTTTGCCTGGTTTTGGTATGAGGGTGATGTTGGCTTCATAGAATGAATTAGGTAGTTTTCCCTCCACTTCGATTTTTTTGAAGAGTTTGAAGAGAATTGGTACTAATTCTTTCTGGAACGTTTGGTAGAATTCACATGTGAAGCCATCTGGTCCTGGACTTTTCTTTTTAGGAAGCTTTTGAATGACTAATTCAATTTCTTTACTTGTGATTGGTTTGTTGAGGTCATCTATGTCTTCTTGAGTCAAAGTTGGTTGTTCATGTCTTTCCAGGAACCCGTCCATTTCCTCTAAATTGTTGTATTTATTAGCGTAAAGTTGTTCATAGTATCCTGTTATTACCTCCTTTATTTCTGTGAGGTCAGTAGTTATGTCTCCTCTTCCATTTCTGATCTTATTTATTTGCATCCTCTCTCTTCTTCTTTTTGTCAATCTTGCTAAGGGCCCATCAATCTTATTGATTTTCTCATAGAACCAACTTCTGGCCTTATTGATATTCTCTATTGTTTTCATGTTTTCAATTTCATTTATTTGTGCTCTAATCTTTGTTATTTCTTTCCTTTTGCTTGCTTTGGGGTTAGCTTGCTGTTCTTTCTCCAGTTCTTCCAAATGGATAGTTAATTCCTGAATTTTTGCCTTTTCTTCTTTTCTGATATAGGCATTTAGGGCAATAAATTTCCCTCTTAGCACTGCCTTTGCTGCGTCCCATAAGTTTTGATACGTTGTGTTTTCATTTTCATTCGCCTCGAGGTATTTGCTAATTTCCCTTGCAATTTCTTCTTTGACCCAGTCGTTGTTTAGGAGTGTGTTGTTGAGCCTCCACGTATTTGTGAATTTTCTGGCACTCTGCCTATTATTGATTTCCAACATCATTCCTTTATGGTCCGAGAAGTGTTGTGTAAGATTTCAATCTTTTTAAATTTGTTAAGACTTGCTTTGTGACCCAGCATATGGTCTATCTTTGAGAATGATCCATGAGCACTTGAGAAAAAGGTGTATCCTGCTGTTGTGGGATGTAATGTCCTATAAATGTCTATTAAGTCTAGTTCATTTATAGTAATATTCAGGTTCTCTATTTCTTTATTGATCCTCTGTCTAGATGTTCTGTCCCTTGATGAGAGTGGTGAGTTGAAGTCTCCAACTATTATGGTATATGAGTCTATTTCCCTTTTCAATGTTTGCAGTATATTCCTCACGTATTTGGGGGCATTCTGATTCGGTGCGTAAATATTTATGATTGTTATGTCTTCTTGTTTAATTGTTCCTTTTATTAGTATATAGTGTCCTTCTTTGTCTCTTTTAACTGTTTTACATTTGAAGTCTAATTTGTTGGATATTAGTATAGCCACTCCTGCTCTTTTCTGGTTGTTATTTGCATGAAATATCTTTTCCCAACCTTTCACTTTCAACCTATGTTTATCTTTGGGTCTAAGATGTGTTTCCTGTAGACAGCATATAGAAGGATCCTGTTTTTTAATCCATTCTGCCAATCTATGTCTTTTGATTGGGGAATTCAGTCCATTGACATTTAGTGTTATTACTGTTTGGATAATATTTTCCTCTAACATTTTGCCTTTTGTATTATATATATCATATCTGATTTTCCTTCTTTCTACACTCTTTTCCATATCTCTCTCTTCTGTCTTTTTGTATCTGACTCTAGTGCTCGCTTTAGTATTTCTTGCAGAGCTGGTCTCCTGGTCACAAATTCCTTCAGTGACTTTTTGTCTGAGAATGTTTTAATTTCTCCCTCATTTTTGAAGGATAATTTTGCTGGATATAGGAGTCTTGGATGGCAGTTTTTCTCTTTTAGTATTTTAAATATATCATCCCACTGTCTTCTAGCTTTCATGGTTTCTGCTGAGAAATCTACACAAAATCTTATTGGGTTTCCCTTGTATGTAATGGATTGTTTTTCTCTTGCTGCTTTCAAGATCTTCTCTTTCTCTTTGACCTCTGACATTCTAACTAGTAAGTGTCTTGGAGAACGCCTATTTGGGTCTAATCTCTTTGGGGTGTGCTGCACTTCTTGGATCTGTAATTTTAGGTCTTTCATAAGAGTTGGGAAATTTTCAGTGATAATTTCTTCCATTAGTTTTTCTCCTCCTTTTCCCTTCTCTTCTCCTTCTGGGACACCCACAACACGTATATTTGTGCGGTTCATATTGTCCTTGAGTTCCCTGATACCCTGTTCAAATTTTTCCATTCTTTTCCCTATAGTTTCTGTTTCTTTTTGGAATTCAGATGTTCCATCCTCCAAATCACTAATTCTATCTTCTGTCTCTTTAAATCTATCATTGTAGCTATCCATTATTTTTTCTGTTTGCTACTTTATCCTTCACTTCCATAAGTTCTGCGATTTGTTTTTTCAGTTTTTCTATTTCTTCTTTATGTTCAGCCCATGTCCTCTTCATGTCCTCCCTCAATTTATCGATTTCATTTTTGAAGAATTTTTCCATTTCTGTTCGTATATTCAGCATTAGTTGTCTCAGCTCTTGTGTCTCATTTGAGCTATTGGTTTGTTCCTTTGACTGAGCCATATTCTCAATCTTTTGAGCGTGGACAGTTATCTTCTGCTGCTGGCGTCTGGGCATTTATTCAGATTTCTCTTGGTGTTGGACCCAGCAAGGTTGTAATATTTTTCTGTGAAATCTCTGGGTTCTGTTTTTCTTATCCTGCCCAGTAGGTGGCGCTCATGGCACCCGTTTGTCTGCGGGTACCACCAGTAAAAGGTGCTGTGGGACCTTAAACTTTGGAAAACTCTCGCCGTCCTGGGGGTTCGCTAGCCGAAACGGCTTGAGCTGGCCTGGGGTCCGAACGCAGGGAGGGTTGCTGGTCGCCGCAGCCAGGGAAAGAGCCCATCCGAATTTCCTAGTCGGCCCTGGGCAACAAGCGTGGCGGGAGGGCGCCAGCGGCAGCGGCCCGCCCGAGAGAGTGCACGTTCCCCGGGAGTCACGGGTTTGGAAGGGGCCTCCCCCACCCATCACCGTTCTCCGCGGCCTGGGGGTTTCCGATCCAATTCTCTCAGTTGGTCCGGGGGCTGCGCATGGTGTGGGCGCCAGCCGTCTTTGTTTCAGGGGACCGCCTCTCCAATTCTCCCAGCCGGCCCGGGAAGGGGGAAGGGAGTAACTCCGGCCGCTTGCCACCCCGCCCGGTAAGGCCCGCGCGCCTCGGCGATCTCACCCGAGCTGCTTCTCTCAGCCAGCCATCCGTTCCAGGATGGGGTACGCTGTCTTTTTTATCTCTTTTGTGGCTTTGGGTGCTTTCTGTATCGTTTCTACTCCCCTAGTAGGTGTCCTGGAGAAGAAACTAAGATCCGCACGTCTTACTAAGCCGCCATCTTCCGCTAAAAGTATTTTGAGGGAAAAAAAAATGAAGCTGGAGGTCTCACACTTCTGAACTTTAAGGCATATTATGAAGCCACAGTGGTCAAAACAGCATGGTATTGGCATAAAGATAGATATATCGACCAATGGAATCGAATAGAGTGCTCAGATATAGACCCTCTCATCTATGGACATTTGATCTTTGATAAGGCAGTCAAGGCAATTCACCTGGGACAGAACAGTCTCTTCAATAAATGGTGCCTAGAGAACTGGATATCCATATGCAAAAGAATGAAAGAGGACCCGTATCTCACACCCTATACAAAAGTTAACTCAAAATGGATCAAAGATCTAAACATTAGGTCTAAGACCATAAAACAGTTAGAGGAAAATGTAGGGAGATATCTTATGAAACTTACAATTGGAGGCAGTTTTATGGACCTTAAACCTAAAACAAGAGCACTGAAGAAAGAAAGAAAGAAATGGGAGCTCCTCAAAATTAAACACTTTTGTGCATCAAAGAACTTCATCAAGAAAGTAGAAAGACAGCCTACACAATGGGAGACAGTATTTGGAAATGACATATCACATAAAGGTCTAATATCCAGAATTTATAAAGAGATTGTTCAACTCAACAACAAAAAGGCAGCCAACCCAATTACAAAATGGGAAAAAGACTTGAACAGACACCTCTCAGAAGAGGAAATACAAATGGCCAAAAGGCACATGAAGAGATGCTCAATGTCCCTGGCCATTAGACAAATGCAAATCAAAACCACAATGAGCTATCATCTCACACCCACCAGAATGGCCATTATCAACAAAACAGAAAATGACAAGTGCTGGAGAGGATGCGGAGAAAGAGGCACACTTATCCACTGTTGGTGGGAATGTCAAAGGGTGCAACCACTGTGGAAGGCAGTTTGGCAGTTCTTCAAAAAACTGAATATATAATTGCCATACGACCCAGCATTACCATTGCTAGGTATCTACTCAAAGGACTTAAGGGCAAAGACACAAACGGACATTTGCACACCAATGTTTATAGCAGCATTATTTACAATTGCAAAGAGATGGAAACCACCAAAATGTCCATCAACAGACGAGTGGCTAAACAAACTGTGGTATATACATACGATGGAATATTATGCAGCTTCAAGACAGAATAAACTTATGAAGCATGTAATAACATGGATGGACCTAGAGAACATTATGCTGAGTGAGACTAGCCAAAAACTAAAGGACAAATACTGTATGGTCCCACTGATGTGAACCGACATTAGAGAATAAACTTGGAATATGTCATTGGTAACAGAGACCATCAGGAGTTAGAAACAGGGTAATATAATGGGTAATTGGAGCTGAAGGGATACAGACTGTGCAACAGGACTAGATACAAAAACTCAAAAATGGACAGCACAATACTACCTAATTGTAATATAATTATGTTAAAACACTGAATGAAGCTGCATCTGAGCTATAGTTTTTGTTTGTTTGTTTGTTTGCTTTTATATATATTTTTTGTATTTTTTATTTTTATTTTTTCTTTATATTATCATTTTATTTCTTTTTCTGTTGTCTTGCTATTTCTTTTTCTAAATCGATGCAAATGTACTAAGAAATGATGATCATATATCTCTGTGATGATATTAAGTATTACTGATTGCATATATAGAGTGGAATGATTTCTAAATGTTGTGTTAGTTAATTTTTTTTAATTAATAAAAAAAAAAGTCATTCCATTTCTGGTATGTTGCATTCCCTCAGCTATCAAATTAGAACAGCAGCCATTCTTGTAGGTGTGAGGTATCTCGTAGTCTTGATCTGTATTTCCCTTATAGCTAATGAGAATGCGCATCTCTTGCTGTGCTTTTCAGCCACCTGTATTTGCTCTTCAGAAAAATGTCTCTTCATACCTTCAGCCCATTTTATAATTGAGTTGTTTGTTCTTTTGCTATTGAGTTGTGTGCTTTATTTATGTACATAGGATATCAAACCTTTGTCTGATGTGTGACTTCCAAATATTTTCTCCCATTGAGTGGGCTGCTTTTTCACCTTTTTGACAAAGTCTTTTAAGGTACAGAAGAATTTGATTTTGAGTAGTTTCCATTTATCTATTTTTTGTGCTTGTGCTTTGGGTGTAAAGTTTAAGATGGTACCTCCTCTTCCTAGGTTTTGAAGGTGCTTTCCTTTATTTTCTTCTAGGAACTTTATGGTGCTAGTTTTTTATATTTAGGTATTTGATAAACATTGAGTTAATTTTTGTACAGGGTATAAATTAAGGGTCCTTTTTCATTCTTTTGGCTATTGATATCAGTTCTCCCATGCCCATTTATTGGAAAGACTATTTTGTCCCAGTTCAGTGGATTTGGGGGCCTTGTCAAAAATCAGTTGACCGTAGATTTGATGGTCTATTTCTGCACTCTCAAATCAATTCCATTAGTCAATACATCTATCTTTGTGTGAGTGCCATGCTGTTTTGGCCACGGTTGCTTTATAGTAAGTTTTAAAGTCAGAAAGTGCTAATCCTCCCACTTTGCTCTTCTATTTTAGGATGCTTTTAGCTATTTGAAGTCTCGTTCCATTCCAGATAAATTTGGTAACTAGCTTTTCCAAGTCTTCAAGGTTGCTGGAATTTTGATTGGTACTGCATTGAATCTGTAGATGGAATTGGATAGAATTGACATCTTAACTTTATTTAACCTTCCAATCCATGAGTGAGCAATGCTTCACACCTTTTAGATATTCTTGGATTTATTTTGGCCATGTTATGTAGTTTTCAGTGTAGAAGTCCTTTTGTATCTTAGTTAAGTTCATTCCTAAGTATTTGATTCTTTTACTAGCTATTTTGAAAGGAATTTTTTCCTGAATTGAATCCTCAGATCATTCCTTGTGTATAGAAATGTTACTGATTTTTGCATACTAATTTTATATCCCACCACCTTGCTGAATTTATTAGCTCAAGTAATTTTGTGGTAGATTTCTCATGATTTTCCAAGCATAATATCATATCATCAGCAAATAATGAAAGTTTTACTTCTTTCTTTCCAATTTGGATGTCTTTTATCTTGCCTGATTTCTCTAGCTAGAACTACTAGTACAATGTTGAATAAAAGTGAAACAGAAGTCATCCTTGTGTTGTTCTTGATCTTGGGGGAAAAGATTTCATTCACTCTCCGTTGAGTATGATGCTGGCTATCAATTTTTTATGTATGTCCTTTATAATATTCAGGAAGCTACTTTTGATTCTACTCTTTTGAAGTGTTTTTAACAGAAAAGGATATTGAATTTTGCCAAATACTTTTTTGGCATCAATCGAGATGATCATGTGACTTTTCCATTTTGATTTGTTACTGTGCTGTATTAAATTTATTGATTTTCTTGCATTGAACCATCCTTGCATTTCTGGCATAAACCCCATTTGGTCATGGTGTATAATTCTTTTAATGTGTTATTCAGTTTGATTTGCTAGTATTTTGTTGAGAATTTTGGCATCTACATTCATTAGGGAGATTGGTCTGTAGTTTTTTGTTTTTTGTTTTTATAGCATCTTTACCAAGTTTTGATACTAAAATGATATTAACTTCATATAATCAGTTAGGTAGTGTTCTTTTGTCCACAATTTTTTGGAAATGTTTGGCAGGTTTGGTGTGAGTTCTTTTTGTAATGCTTGAACAATTTCCCTATTGAAGTGATCTGGCCCTGGGCGTTTCTTTGTAGGAAGATTTTTGATGACTGATTAAATCTCTTTACTAGTGATTGTCTTGCTGAAATCTTCTATTTCTTCCTAAGGCAGTGTAGCTTGTTCGTGTGTTTCCAGGAATTTGTCCATTTCATCTAAATCATCTAGTTTATTGGTGTATAGACATTGATAGTATCGTTTGTGGCTTTTTAAAAAAAATTTCTTCAGAGTCTGTGATAATGCACCCCTTCTCATTTTTTATTTTATTCGCATCACTTCTCTTTTTTTTCTTTGTAGTCTTGCTAGTTGCCCATGAATTTTATTGATTTTCTCAAAGAACCACATTTTTAAATTGATTCTTTCTATTGTTTGTTGTTGTTGTTGCTGAGGTTGTTTCCCCATTCATTTAACTCTGCTTTAATCTTTGTTATTTCTCTTCTTCTATTTGCTTTGGTGTTAGTTTGTGGTTTTTTCTCAATTTCCTCCAGGTGTCCAGTTCAGTCCTCAATTTTTGCTCTTTCTTGTTTTTTGATATGGGCATTTAGGACAATAAATTTCCTTCTCAACAGGCCTTTGCCACATCCCATAAGTTCTGATATGTTGTATTCTCGTTTTCATTTGTCTCCAGATAGCTACTGATTTCTCTAGCAATTTTTTCTTTGACCCATTGGTTGTTTAAGAGTGCATTATTTAATCTACATATATTTGTGGAAGTTCTCCTTCTTTGGTGATTATTGATATCCAGCTTCATTCCACTGTGATCAGAAAAGTGCTTTGAATAATTTCAATGTTTTTAAATTTATAAAGACCTGTTTTGTGCCCTAGCATATGATTTATCCTGGAGAGTGTTGCATGAGCACTAGAGAAGAATATATATCGTTGTGTTTTGGTGTGGAATGGCCTATATGTGTCTGTTAGATTTAATTCACTTATCAAATTATTTAACTTTTTTATTTCCTTGTTGATTTTCTGTCTAGTTGATCTTCTGTCTAGTTTCCTTGTTGATCTTCTGTCTAGTGTCTCTATGTTTAGAATACAGTGGTGTATTGAAGTCTCCTGCAATTATTGATGAAGCATCTATCACTGTCTTCAGTTTTGCTAATTTTTGTCTCATGTGATTTTAGCTCCTTGATTGGGAGCATAAACATTTATGATTGTTATTTCTTCTTGGTGAATTGTCTCTTTTATTAACATATAGTGTCCTTCTTTGTCTCTTATAATGCTTTTACGTTTACAGTCTATTTTGTCTAATATTAGTATGTCTACTTTTGCCTTATTTTGGTTGCAGCTTATGTGGAACATCTTTTTCCATCCTTTCACTTGCAACCTATTTGTATCCTTGTGTCTATGATGAGTCTCCTGTAAGCAGCATATAGCTGGATTATATTGCTTAATCCATTCTGCCAATCTGCATCCTTCAATTGGTAAGTTTAGTCCACTAACATTCAAAGCTATTACTGAACAGGTATTTCTTGAGCCCACCATCTTATCTTTTAGATTTAATTCATCAGTTCTACATATTATTTTCCCTATTTCTCTTTTATCATTTAAGTTGCCTTTACTGGTCCTCTTCAAATCTGTGCCCTCCTCCAGAGCTCTCTCCTGTCTTTTCATTTTTTTTTCAATTGGCAAAACTACCTTTAGTGTTTCTTTTGGAGCCTATCTTTTTTTGACAAATACTTATAGGATTTGTTTGTCTGTGAACATTTTAATCCTCCCTCAGTTTTGAAGGACAATTTGGCTGGGTACAGACTTCTTTGCTGGAAGTCTTTTTCTTTCAAGGTCTTAAATATATCATACAACTGCCTTCTCACCTCTATAGTGCCAGTTGTGCAGTCTGAACTCAGTCTTATGTGGTTACACTTGTACATAGTAGATTGCTTTTCTCTTACCACTCTCAGGATTTTCTGCTTCTCTTCAAAATTTGACAGACTGATTAGTATGTTTTTTGGGGAAGGTCTATTTTGATTTATTCTGTTTGGAATTCATTGAGCTTCTTTGACTTGCATATTTGTGTCCTTTATAAGGGTTGGGATGTTTTCCCCCATTAGGCCATCAACTAATCTTTCTAGCCCTTTACTCTTCTCTTCTCCTTCTGGGATGTCAAAGATTCTTATATTGTTTAGCTTTGTTTTGTCCATCATTTCCCTGAGAACCAGTTCAACAATTCAAATTTTTCCATCATTTTGCCATTTGCTGTTTTGAGGTTTGAAATCAGTTTTCCTGTCCTCTAGTTTGATGATGATGAGGAAGATGATGATTTTGCATGGGCAAGCACTAGGAAATGAACCCAGGTCTCTGGCATGGCAGGAAAAAATTCTGCCTGCTGAGCCACTGTGACCCACCCTATTTTGCTTATTCTTTCTTCTCCCACTTCAAACCTGCTATTGTGTGTATCTAGCGTGTTTTTATTTGGTCTATTGCATCTCTAATCTCTTTGATACATGCTATTTTTCTATTTATTCTTTCAAATTCCTCTTTATCCTCTTCTAGTGTCTTCTTCATCTCCTTTATGTCATTAGCCATTACATTGATTTTATTTAGTAGCGTTATATGAACACCTTTGATTTGATTAGTTGTTCCAAAGTCTATGTCTCTTCTGGTGTTTTAATTTGGTATATTATGCTGGACTATATGTGTCTGCATCATGATATGCTTAGTGATCTTCTGCTGTTTCCGTGGAATGTTAATATCTTGATTGGTTTACTTTGGAAGTTGATTTCCTTCAGTAGGCTAAAACCTTGCATTTGTGGAACGGATGTGGAGCAGGATGCTAAGTTCAGGGCAAGGCTCAACAGTGTGGTGATGCATTGCAGTGCAGGTATAGGTGTGGGTAGGGGATGGTATGCTGGTGCCTGTGAGTGTGAGCACCCAGTGGTGGTGAGGACATGGCTATATGGGTGCACAGATCTATGAGGCAGGACCTTGGTGTGTGCTGATCTAGGGTGTGTGACTCTTTGTACACATGCACAGAACTCAGAACCGTGGGTTAAAGTTGTGCATATGTGGGCTGGGGGCAGATGTGGCCCAGTTGCACAAAGGTAAGTGCCTGCTCAGAACTGAGGGGTGCGACTGAGGACTGTGCACATGTGCATGTGGTGCTAGGAGTGCAGGGAGGGAGTAGGAGACTGGGTTTCAGTGCATAGAATGTGGGGTGAGTTGTGAGTCATGGGGCTCTGCAGGTAATGGTAGCACATTCAAGGAATGAGGCTTGGCTTACTTCTCTGTCCCCGCCTCCCTTTCAGTGCACTCCTGAGGTCTCTGGGCTTCTGCATTAGGCTGTTTGCTCTAGCCAAATGGTCTCCCATTCTCTGCTTCTCAGTTTCTCAGGTTTTGCAACCAGGGCCGCTGTATGTGGTGCAGAAGACCCTCCTGGGTCACTTACACCCTGGAATCACTGTCTCAGTCACCCTCCAATCCCTTTTCTAGTTGCTTCTTGGAGCAGGGCTGAACTCTATCTATCCTATTCTGCTATTTTCCCAGAACTCCTAATTTCCCCCTATTGTTTACAACGTACATTAATATGATATATCTGACCCAATTAATGAGCCAGTCTTGATACAGCCCTTCCAGACACAATTTCATACTATACTCTGTGGAAGGAAGTCATTGTGTACAGCCTAGACTTAAGGCATGTGGGTTCTTTCTCCCCCTCTGTGCTAGTTTGAAACTGTTATGTACCCCAGAAAAGCTGTGTTCTTTTCATAAAACGATCTTGTAGAACCAGACCTATTGTTTGGGTGGGATCTTTTTGATTAAGCTGTTTCCATGGAAATGTGACCCATCCAACTGAGAGAGGGAACTCTTGATTAAGTAGTCTCCATGGAGATGCATCACCACCCATTCAAGGTGCGTCTGAATCTGCTTACTAGAGTCCTTTAAGAGGGAAACAGTTTGGAAAAAGCTGAGAGCCAACATAGTGACATTTGGAGATGCAAAAAGAAAATGTCAAGGGAATGTTGGAACCCAGAAGCCAAATAACAGCAGCGAATACCAGTTCCATGCTTTCCCAGCTGACAAAGGTGTTCCAGACACCATGGTCCTTTCTTGATTCAAGGTATCTCTCACTGCATGCCTTTGTTTGGACACTTGTATGGTCTTAGAACTGGAAACATGTAACTTAACAAATCGCCTTTATAAAAGCCACCCATTTCTGACATACTGTATTCCAGCAGCATTAACAAACTATAGCACACTCCTGGAAGCTGCACTATCTAAGAAAATTTTGAATTCTTCTGCATGGGTGATTTGTCTCTTTTCTCACATTTATTCATTCACTTATCAAACATTTATTTTTATTATGATGGACTCAGATATCTATTTTATATTAATTTATAATCTAATACTACTTTATGTATTTCATTACTCAATTTTTTCCAGATTTAGACATTGGGAGTTCTTTCATTTGGCCCCTGCGTCCCTTTGGTATAACCCCACCTCTTTTTGCTGAGTAGTTCCTTATTTCATGGCACTACAAGATCAACTAGACACATCTTGTGTACTTTTTTCCCAGTCCTAGAATAAGTCATTTCTGTAAGGAGCTCTGATACTTTTTCTTGAAAGATGATACTAAAAGCCAATATCTGAACACTAAGTATGCTCATCATTACTAGGATTATAATTTATTTTAATGAACTTTGTTTTATTTGAAAATGAGAAAGAAGGCTGGAACTTTTACAAACAAAATTAATCATTTTATTCTTTCTGCATCAAATGATGCTAAACATGTCATTTTTGAAAGCTTTGCTTTATCAACTTTCAATACATTACTATCAACACTACTAATTTATTACATATAACTTAATTCTTTTTTATGTATGAAATAGTAGGAATACATAGGTTTCTGTAATGGCCACTGCTCTTCCAGCAACATGGACTGTGCTCTGGGAGCCACAACACAGGATGCTCTTACAAAGACTGAGGACCAATCTGTTCTGTTGAGTTTACCTCAGAGAAGTCTGCCTGGAGAGACAAATACTGAGCTAATTGTTAAAGAGTGTGTTTAAAAGAGTCAAATAGAAGTGGAGGGGAATTATATTCCAGGTACGAAACAGATTGACTAGATTCAGCATGGAAGAAAATATAGTGTGTAAGAAAAGTACAGACAATTCTGTATCTCTGGAGGATGAAGCATGTGTGCTCTTTTTGAAACAAAGATAGCCTATTTCAGAAGAAGGACATTCATTAAGGAGTTTTGCATCATAAAAGGGATCAACTGAGGAGAGTCTTCTAGGGAATTAAATATGACAAGAGTTTGAGACATAAATTTGAGTTTAGAAAGGGTGGAAGTGTGGAAATTAGGAGATTATGGCAGTGGTGCAGGAGAGATTGTCACTTCCCTAAATAGAATATTTGTAACAGGGTGATAAAAGAGAAGCAACCTAAATATATTTTGAAAAGATTCTACAATTGGGTAAACATGAGAGCTGAAAAAGAGTATCAAAACAAAACTGGTATCTTAATTTCTGGCTTTGGTGACTGGAAAAATAATCAACTCAACCAAAAAGTGGGAAGTCCAGGAAAAGTTCATGATTTGTTTGAAATAAGATATGTTCTCCCTTGTGTAAATTAGGTTTGAAATTTGTTTTGTTATAGCCAAAATAGCATAAGAATACATAAATCTGAAGTTCAATGAATTGATCAGGACTAGAGCCATAGATTAGGAAATAATTTTATATTATGATTAAAACAAACAACAGATTAGTTTGTTTGTAGATGGAATAAGAAAAGCAATAGGACATCAGTGTTCAAAGAGAGAAAATTGGTAATTGAGACTAGGCACTCTATATTTCTCTATTTATCCTCTGACAAATAAACAGTAACTGGAATTTTCCATTAAATATAATCAGAGAAATAGAACCAAAAAGTTACATTTACATCATGTCCTCTTTTGTTTCAAATGGAACTGGAACAAACAACAAGATGATCATTTTTTTTTAAAAAAAGAGCTTTAGTGTCATTCTCTGCAAAATTAGTAATTTGGCTTAGTTATTTTTTAGAAAATTTTTATTACTTAGAGTCTCTTAATCTCTGTTTCTGTCTGAGAAAGATTTCTTCAATTGTGTTGGGGTTCATATAATTGCTTTTTTATTCAAAATAACTTTTCAATCTATTAATAGCAACAGTAATCTTAGTAATTCATAATTTCATCATTTATGAACATCCAAGAGATTAAAGAATATGGTTGTTATCTAATGCATCTTTAAAATTCTTTATATTTTTAAGTTTTTTTATGTGTTTCATTTCTAATTCTTTAAGAGAACAAAGTATATTTAACAGAAAATACATGTGCTAAATGATATGACACCTTTGAATTTAGTGAGGCAATAATGAACACCTAAAGATGCATATTAAAAATTGGAGTGAAGTATCCACACCAATAAGAGAAGGTAAAGGCAAAACTGAGTTTTCACTAGGAAAAACCCATTACTAATGGAAGTTTTGAAATTTCTGGGACCAATCTCCTGAAGGCTAACAGATTAGTTAGAAAATGCAGTTCATTTGTTTCTTTAGAACTGTCTTCTTGGTCTAGATTTGGTTGTAGTTGACTCTTCAATTGCTATTTTTTTGAAAGCAAGTGTTTTGTTTTGTTAAATATTGCCTGAATACAATATATCAGAAATGGAAGGGCTTTTAAAAGAGGAATTTATTATGTTACTAATATACCATTCTAAGGCCAGATAAATGTGCAAACTAAAGCATCCAGGAAAAGATACCTTCACTCAAAAAGAGATGATTTCTGAGGTAGGCCTGGAAAGGCAAGGGCCTGGTGTCTGCTGGTCCTTGTCTCCAGTTCTGTCACTTCCAAATTCTGATACCTGCAGTTTCTCTTCTAAGCATCTGTAGGCCTTCACTTAACTCCTCTGGGGAACAACTTTGGGTTCTGGCTTGCTTAGCATCTCATGGGAAGGCACATGATGATGTCTGCTGGGCTCCAAATATCCCTGTCAAGGTGTCTGCTCTGTCAGTACTACAAGCATTTCCAAGTATCTCTGTCAGTTCTGAGGCAGCTGATTTCCAAGTGTCTGTCAGTTCTGAGCTTTCTCCCAAATGTTTCCTCTTTTAAAGGACTCCAGTAAACTTATCAAGACCCACTTTGAATGGGTGGAGTCACATTTCCATCTAATCAGAAGTTCATGCTCACAATTGAGTGGATTGTATCTCCTTGGAAACAGTCTAATCACAGGGTCCTACCCTACAAAATTGAATCAAAATTAAAACAACAAGTCTTTACTGGGGTACAATTTCAAACCAGCACAGCAAGTATTGATAAAAAGGTTCCACCTTTTAGTTAAAAATAACAGCTGTGTTTTTGTTTGGTGTTAAGGATGACTTTTGTCAGAGTTGTTTTTTAAGGGAGTGTTCAAATAAAATAGAAAGTCTTTATTCAAAGATATTTCTGCCAATGGGTATTTCAATTTTTCTCCACTGAGTTCTATATTTCTTTGTGTATTAGCTAGAATCAATCAAGCATAAGTTTTACTTCTCCTTTGGTCTTAGAATATGTTGATTTTTTTTCTTCCTGTTAGTCTATACTCTAATTCATGTGTCCTCTGTATTATCCTGCTTTATCTATGTTGGACAGGAAGTAGGGAATCAAAGTTGTCTATAATTTTCATGCTTTCCAATTATTAGTGAGAAGATTTTGATAACAACCCCAAAGAAGTATTTAGATGGTGATCTCACAGGACAGAATGAATTAACAGAAAATGTCACAGTGGGAATCTGATTAATTTGGTCTTTCTTTGAAAATATCTTTCTTTCGCATGCCCTAATGTGTAGATTATAACCATGTTAGCAAGCGATTGAACCTGTGGGATTATTATAAAATAGCAAATGAGAGCATTTTTATTTGAGCTTTCAAATAAAGTAATTTTTGTGAAAGTCTATTTTAAAGCATGATTGGAAACATTTATTGCATAACCTCATTAGTATTCTGCTAGACAATATCATATGAATCTCATGCTAAGCTAATATAAAACAAACTAGGCATTATTTCTTTAAGTTACCCAGAATCCCAAATGGTCACTGAAATGGAGATCCCAGTTAAGTAATGTTGTTCAGTTTGGTAAATATTAATACCACAGGTAACATGGATTCTTAACCTGAAGACCAACACACATACTTTATTCAAAACCTTGAGGATGAGCTGTCCTTTCTTACTCTAAAATTCTAAGATAATCCAATCCCCTTTAGTTAGAGTCAGAGAAGCTTCTAGAGCCAGACTAAAATCTAGGTAGTTCAAGGTCTTATAAGAGCTTTATACTAAGTAGGGAAAAGACTGAGCTGCTATAAAAACAGACCAAACAACAATATAATAGTTTCAAGATGACCATTTAAGGTTAGTGCTTATCTCTGATTCATATAATCATTCAGGGAACCAGGCTGATTCCCTGACATTTTCACTATATGGCTTCTAAGGGTATTCCAAATATTTCATTCAAACTGGTGGAGATAGGAATTAGCAGAAGGTTTGGGTCAATGCTAGGGTTTCCATAAATAAAGAAATCTGTATATTTCACTTCTGTTAATTTATTGGTGAAAGATCATTTCTATGAATACTGCATATTACAAGAAAGTCTGGAAAACTGAATACAGCTCAGTGCCCAAGAGGAAGAAAGACTGTGGTAGAAAGTTACTAGTCTCTGCCTCTGTCATTAAATACTGGATTTAAGTTCCTTTGCATACTACGGATGGTCAAATCTCCTTCAAAGCCCCTCAGAAAAGCGGAAAATATAAACTCTCAGTAAATTTTATTTTTAATTTTTTTTTACCATATGATACAATGATATGACTCATAAAAGAAAACTGTAAAAACGTTGGCATAAAAAATTCTTACTTCCACCCTAGCTGCATCAGTACCATTCCTCATTGTCTCTAAAATATCCTATTTTGTTAGTTTATTCCTTAAATTTTCAATGCATTTTTAAAACAAATATATCCAGTTCTACCCTACGATGCACATGTTCTAAAAGTCACTGTTTTATGCAAAAACATGCAACAAAAACTAGAGGGTTCCACTTCCAAAGAGCTTGGAGTTCATCATGCTCATGCTTACAACAAGAAAAAATGTTGAACAAACTGAATAGAAAGAAAATTGGAGTAGCTACACTAATTTAAGACAGAAAAAAACTTCAGAAGAAGGAAAATTATTAGAGATATAGAGGGACATTACATAATGGTGAATATAGACACATGTAAAAAGAAAATATAACTATTTTAGATATATATACAACCAATATCATGGTGTCAAAATATATGAGGAAAAAACTTTAAGAAACTATTAAAGTTGGAGACCTCAACACTGCTCTTTCAGTAATGATATATTAATTAGGCAGAAAACCAGTAAGGATGCTGTTGATTTGACCAGCACTATCAATTAACTTGTTCTACTTGATATTTACAGAATCCACTAGCAAAAGATGTAAGAATATATGTTCTTTATGCATGCAGCATTCACCAAAAGAGGTCACATTCTAGGTCATACAACAAATCTTCCTCAATTCAAATGAATAATGAAAAATAGAAAGCTATCTGAAAAATGTCCGAATATTTGGAGATTGAACCATATACTTGGGGGTGTAAGAGTAGTTCAGTGGTAGAATTCATGCCTGCCATGTGGGAAACTCAGGTTGGATTCCCAGCCCATGCACATCCCAAACAAACTAACAAACAAAAGAAAAACCAAACAAAAATTCAACAAATGGTGCTGCAATAAGGGGATACTCCCATGGAAAAAGAATGAAATGTGATCCCTGTCATGCAGTATACAAAAAAACATATACTTCTCAATAGCATATCAGTCAGAGAAGCAGTTTTAAGGTATATATTTTTTAAATTGAGCTAAATGAAAAAACTAAAAAAAAATATTGAGAAAGCATTGTTTAGAGGAAAATTTACAGCATTAAATGCATATAGTAGAATATAAGAAAGGTTTAATATCAATAATTTTAGCTTTTACCCTAATAAACCCAAGAAGGAAAAGCAATTTAAACCTATAAGAAACAAAATAAAAGAAATAATAATTATAGCAGAAATAAATAAGATTAATAATTAGAAAACAATACAAATATCAATAAAGCTAGAAACTGCTTCTTTGAAAAGATCAATAAAATGGATAAACCTAAATTCCTAGTTAACAAATATAAAAAAGAGAAGATGTAGAATGTCTATATCACAAATAAAAGAGGAGTCATCATTATTGGTTCCTTAGGCTGTGAAAAATAAGAAAAGAATACTCTGAAATACTTTATGTCACAAATTTTATTGCTTCAGTTGAGTATTGAAATACACACACTACCTATCTCACAAAAAATATGACAATCATAGTCTTATTTTAGAAAGGTTTAGAGAGATTGAATGTTAGAGCAGATTTTTCATTAAGACCTCCTCACTCATCCCAGGAATGTCCAGAAGTTACATCATTCACCCAGACTTGAGGAATTGATTTGCCAGACTAGTTGTCTACCTAGAGGAACTCTATAGTTGTTCTTTTCTTTATGTCAGACATTACTGTGGGAACTTCTTTCACTGAACTTGGGTTTCTAAAAACCATGGGTATGATCAGATCCCAGGTTGGCAGAAGCCAAGTGGCAGTACTTAAATACCAGAGACAATGTGGGTGTAGCTACCAAAATGCATAGAAGATTTGAAGCAGCAATCACAATAGTCTGACTCACACAAACTATGGTGGTGGCTAGTAAATTATGGAGTTCCTAGAAGTAAAACGAATAGGCAGTCTACCAATTTCTTATTTGGTATTTATAAGCAGAAGAGTACTACTATGTCAAGTGAAAAAAAGTCTAGTTTGAACTGCAAAAAAGAAACTCATAGTGCCTTAATCCCCAGATTTGACACAGTTTACAGACCCAGAGCGCCATGAATGAAGGGAAGACTGGTTCCCTTGGGGAAGGACCCTGTTACATGCTAAAAATTTGTACTGTTAATCTACTTCTCAGCTTTCCCAAAAGACCTTTGGCTTTTTAACACAGCAAATGTGTACTGGGCAAAAGGAAGTGATCAAATATTTAGGGGATTATTAATAGTGGCTCAGAAGTGGCATTAATTCCAGGAGACCCAAGACATCACTGCAGTCCAACAATCAGAGTGGGGACTTCTGAAGGTCAGGCGAGCAATGGAGTTTTAGCTCAGGTCAACCCCACAGTGCATCCAGTGGGTTCCCAGACCTATTCTGTAATTATTTCTCCAGTTCCAAAATGCATAACTGGAATAGACACACTCAGCAACTGGCCAAATCCCCACATCAGTTCGCTGACTTGTGGAATGAGGGCTATTATCATAGGAAAGTCCACACAGAAATGACCGCAGAAATTTGCTCCTGCCTAGCAAATTAGTAAATCACAAGCAATACCTCATTCCTGGAGGAACTACAAGGATTAATGCCACATGGCATCAAGGAATTTAAGGAAGGAGAGGTGGTGATTCCCACCACATCCCCATTCAATTTCCCTATTTAGCTTGTGCAGAAGATACTAGGTCTTGGACTATGACAGTGGATTATCGTAAACTTGACCTGGTGGTAACTTCAATGACAGGTACTATTCCAGAAGTGATATTGTCATTTGAGCAAATCAACACATCCCCTGATACCTGGTATACACTTACTCTTCTGTACAAGTAAGTAAGAATACAAGTATTCATTCTCATCCCTCTTTTACTTAAACAAAAGAAATTTATTTACTAAATATATTATTTGACCCTGTTTCTTCTTCTGAAGTGATCAAGATATCTTAGGATGTCCAAAGATAAAAGTGATATTTCAATGATAAAATATTTACATTTGATGTTCTAAAATCTAGATAACTGTCAAACATGCATTTATATACCTATCTTTACACCTGAAATGTCTGTATGGCTTTTTAAAGAAAAAGATCACCAAGGCTTACTATAAGCCAATGTTTCTCAAACTTCATGAGCATAGCAAAAACTTGGAACACTTATTAAAAATGCACATGATCAGTTCTTTCACCAAAGTTACTGAATCAGAATCATGGAAGGTGAAACTGAGGTGCTTTATCTATGTATTTAACCAGCACTCCAGCTAATTTTTATGTGAAGTAAATTCTAGAAATAATATTTCTAGAGCCACTGAATCTGAATCTCTGGAGCTGAGGCTCTGGTGCCTGCATGTTTAATAATCACAAGTGGTGATTATCATGAGCATCCTAATAAAAGAACTGTTTCCTTTACATTGAGACTTTGTCTCAGCAACAATCTTACTGTCCAAAAGCATGTAACAGTGTTTCCTCTGGTCAACTGTTTTACCAAGATGGTCATTTAGTTGCATGTTGGTCAATTTTAATAGTCTTCCAATAGGAGCTGGAGTGATTTAGAATAGTATCTGCAAAAGTATTTTAAAACTGCCATCATTAGTGATTTTCCTAAACCTTACATGTGAAAATCAGGTTAGATAAAATATTTAAGTCCTAGTTTTTCTGGAAGTAAGTTAAATTGTTTGTGTATCTTCTTAGTTACATCTGGAAGCTTATTCTTCACTCTGCTTGATTGCTTGACTATCTCTAAGTATGAGTCTGTTCAATTCATTGTTGGTTGGGATCTGCCTAAATAGTTTGTTGAAACTGAAATCATACCAGCTTTGTAGGTTTCCTTGTCATCATTTTAAAGGCTTTTCTTTTATTTGTCTCTCTCTCACCTTATGTCTTTTTTCCTTATTTTTTAAACCAGCCACCTATAAAATATGTGATCCTCCATCTGCTCAGACCAAGCAGAGACTAGACCAGATGTGACCTGCAATTTGCAGAATGGGAAACGAACACAAGGAATGCAGCCGTGTGCCATCTGTTGGTGCAGAAAGCAGCAGGGCATGGCTGGCATTTTAACAGGGCTTCCCCACTGGGAAATTGAAAGAGAAAAAGCATTTGTTTCATTTTTCCCCTTTCTTGACTTGACAGCTCCTTTGAGCAAGATAGGGAAGAACAGAGGGCATCTTGCTGCAAAGTAGTGACTGCTCATATCTAAGTAAATATTTGAGCTCAATGAATACACCCTCTTTTGCATTAAAAGTTATGCCTTACCCAAAGTACAAATCTGTTACCTTTATATGGTGGTATTGGGCATCTAATCTGTAGTCATCAGGAAGACAGAGGAAAGGTAAATTCCCTCATTTTAAATCCCCAATCTTTTTTTCTACCTGTTTTCTCTAAATGCTTCTCATAGAAGGCTCTTGGGGGAGTTAAAGGTAATGAGGCCGGTGTTAGTAGCAGAAATAAACAAAAGGCAAGGATTTCTCCTTGGTGCCAAATCCTGGTCATACATGGGTAGAGAACATCTGGTTAACAATTTCAGAAAGGGTAGAACGTAATAGAGCAGGTTGTCCCTGTGACATACACATGTAAACTTGGAACCCTCTCTCTAGCCTGATTATGTCAACTCATTTAGATTCACAGCACTGAGATAGCCATTCCCCTCCCTGCTGCCCACTCTGAGAAAATTTCTCGATCACTGGTTGTACCATGATGAGTAAACTACAGTCACTGATCTCATGAGGCTGTCATCTAACAAACATTTTTTTTTTTGTATGCTGTATAGCAGGGGTCACATTTCATTCTTTTTCCATGTGAGTATTCCCTTATTGCAGCACCATTTGTGAAATTTTTGTTTGTTTGTTTACTTGTTGTTTGTTTGGGAAGTGCATGGGCCGGGAATTGAACCCAGGTCTCCTGCATGACAGGTGAGAACTCTACCACTGAACTATCCTTGCATCCCCAGACATGTGTTTTTTAAGTGTACTTTATATAAAATAAATTTAGTTTGAAGATATCCTTGCTTACTAGTGGATGAAACTCTGGACTAAACAAATGTTTTCTCCTAAGTAGGCATCTGGGTCACCCTAATTCTCTTACGCTCCCTATTTACTAATTCAATCTGTTTCTTTAAAAAAAATTCCCCATTTATATATAAATAGAATTATCATTTGTATCATTACTAAATAAATAAAAAAATTGCTAAGATGAAATTTACAACTTAAAATAGTACTGACCCTTATTTTAAATGTGGATGATTTTCCAAATGAACAAAATCCACACACTAGAATTCTTTAACATGCCTGAACTTGTGAGTTCACCCCGTATTAACATACTTTGCAACAAGATTTTGCGCTAAGGAACAAGTAAAATATATATTTTTAAATTTTTCAAATAGCCTATAATTTTCAAACAAAACCCACAAAGTGTCCCTCACTGTAAAAAGCATTTGGTATACAAAAAATGTGAATGGTGCCCTGTCCTCAAAGATCTGATAGCCCACTGGGGGTGAAAAGGATATAAATAATCACAACCATGTATAGTTGATCTTATTAGAGATACCTTTAAGTACAGTAAGGCCACCAGTTCTACACAAGATATCAGAAGATTCTACAAGGAAAATGAAACAATTACAATAAGAAATAACATCAAAAAAATGAGGCATGAGAAATGATTGGGATTTTGTTAGTAATTTTGTTAAATTTAGGGAAGAAACTGTTCAGAGCAATCAGGCTATAATGCAATTCTTAGCAGTTTATTGTCAAATCTTTGTAAAATAAACATTCTTTAGTTATGGAATGTAATTCTCAAATATACTTTGTAAAACCTATGTCCTTCAAACAGTGAGCCAAATATGTGCTATTAAGGAGTAGGCTAATTTTCCAACTCAGTCAGGCAATTTGAAAATTTGCTAGACTAGTGTGAATCACTGTCTAATGGGCATGGTGCCAGCCTTCAGGCAGCTTTTCTGCTTCTAAGAAGTTCCAGTGAGTAGGGCAGGTGATAAGACTTGTGTCTTCAATTAAGATCTCTTAGTCTTAATTAAATATAAATGGCATTTCAGTATGTTTATATAGGGTATAAACCAAATATCACATGCCTCTTCTTCTCATATCACCAAAATAAGAGCTCACTTACTGTTTATTCTCAAATTCTGGAATGTGCCCCACAGACTATATTGTGGGAAGCAAACTACCCTCAACATGCCCACAGTTGTTTATGATAGTTCCAAATTGGGTTTCACATGCACTAGCACACTGTTTCCTCTTTTTGTGATTGTTCCTTTTTCTTTTTCCTGCTGATTCATGTTCTCTGTTCTTAAATGTAAATTAGAAAAGCTCATTATAGTCACTGTCCATCAAAACTATCATTTTCAAGGCTTGAGGTTCTGAGAGAGCAGAGAATGACAACAGAATAACAAGCGAGAAAGCCACGAGATTTTGAAAGAGACAGAGTCCACCAGTCAGCGACGTTTGGAGATCAAGGACAATGCCCCTGGGGACTCTCTATGAAACAAGAAGTCTGGAGAGGAAGCTCGCAGATGCCATGTTCACCATATGCCTTCCACTTAAGAGAGAAACCCTGAACTTCATCAGCCTTCTTGAATCAAGGTATCTGTCCCTAGATGCCTCAGTTTGGACATTTCTATAGAATTGCTTTAATTGGGATATCTTCATGGCCTTAGAGCTTGTGTTAGTTAGATTCAATTGTCAACTTGGCCAGGTGAGCATACCTAATCTTGTTGCTGCAGACATAAGCCAACGGTACGTGAACCTCATCTGTTGCCATTACATCTGCAGTCAGCTAGGAGGCGTGTCTGCTGCAATGAGTGATGTTTGACTTAATTGGCTGGTGCTTAAATGAGAGAAGGAAACATAGCACAGCCTAAGCAGCTCAGCATTCCTCATCTCAGCACTAGCAGCTCAGCCCAGGCCTTTGGAGATGCAGAAAGAAGTCACCCCAGGGAAAGTTGTTGGAACCCAGGGGCCTGGAGAGAAGACCAGCAGAGACCATCTTGTGCCTTCCACGTAAGAAAGAACCTCGGTGGAAAGTTAGCTGCCTTTCCTCTGAAGAACCAACAAAATAAATCCCCTTTTATTAAAAAGCCAATCCGTCTCTGGTGTGTTGCATTCCGGCAGCTAGCAAACTAGAACAGAGCTGTAAACTTGTAACTTATTAAATTTCCCTTTTTAAAAGTAAAAAAAAAAAAAAAAAAACTATCATTTTCAAAATAGTACCAGTCATTAGTGTTGCCAGATAACTTGCTGGGTCTGAAGAGAAGTGAAGAGGATATGCATCATATATTGACACATGGTTTTGTAACACCATTAGTGCGTTTTCAGACTTTAACAAAGTCTGTATGAAGTCACAAACCTTCTGTCTTATTTTCCCTTTTCTGTGAGGCTCAAAATCAGGACAGGGCCTATATGAAGGACAAAAAATATATATATTTCTATTAATTCACTTAGAAAATATTTATTTAAAACTTACTGTGAACTATTCACTGTTCTAGGTCTGGGATAAAGCAGCAAAGAAAAAGTAAAAACAAAATAATAATAAATGAGAAAGCAGATCATTTGATATCTAAGTGGCATGTATAAGAGGCAAAAAGAAAAGCATGTGCATTGTTCTCACAGCTTAAGCATGTCTGGCATGTTTGAAGCAGAGAGAGATCCATAGTTAGTAGTATGATACACATCAGAGACAAACAAATGTCAAAGCATGTAAGATTTTGTGTGTGGTTATTAGGGACTTGACTTTTTCATTGAGTGTGATGGAGAACAATGGGAAGGTGTTAATAGATAGGCAATAGGATCTGACCTGGTCATTAGAAAGATCATTTTAGCTGCAATGTGGAGTGTAGACTAAAGGCACTTAAGGGTAGAAACATACAAATTTGGAAGTTATTGCAATAATTTGAGAAAGGTATCATAGTTCATTGGAAGAGGATAGTAGTCTTAGAGATGGTAAGAAGTTGAAAGGAATTCCTTTTATATTTTGAATATAATTCCCACAGGATATGCTAATAGATTGGATGTGGAGTCTAAAGAAAAGAAAGAAAGAATTATACCCAACTGTTTGACATCATCAAATGGAAGAAAGAAGGTGTCCTCAAATGATACAGTAAATGGTTTTACACACATTGACACATGGTTTTGTAACACCATTAATGTGTTTTACTCAGACTTTAACAAAGAAAAAGTAGGTTTGAGAGAGAGGAATACACTTCAGTTTAGGTTATGTAAAGGTTAAAACGACCATTAGAAAATTCAGTAGGTTTGCCTCAAGCAGGCTTTGAGTAAAGTATTCTTAAGTGTAGCAGGCAATGGAACTTTGGGTATAAATTTGTTTTCTACAAGCATATAGATGATATTAAAACCAAAATTTAGATGAGATTGTGAGGGTATTAAGGAAAATAGAAAATAGTAGAATCTCAAGGATTGGGCCCTAGGGCACATCAATGGCGAAAGTCTAGGAAGCTGATGAGGAAATAAGTATAAATATCGTTTCTAGAAAGGTTGCAATAAAGGAAAAGAGGAATGGATCAATGCTTGAGAGGAAGGAAAGATTAGAAAAATAAAAGCAATTTTTATGCTGTTGGAAAGACTCAGTTAAAAGGAACAAATTGATGATGCAGGTGAGAAATTGCTGGTGTAATATCATTGAGGGTATAAGAGGGGATGGAAGGCAATACACAAGAAACAGGTTTCACTTTTGTTAGAAGCATAGTCATGTCTTCATTAGGAACAGGAGGGAAGGCAGAACATATGTATATAGATTCATGTGGATGAACAGATACGTAATGTCAGCTTATAAAAGTTGCTTTTCTGTTGTTCTTGTTTTCTCAGTGAAATAGGAAACAGTATTTAACTAAAACTGAGAATTATGAAGAGATTTTAAAGAAAAGATTTTAAAAAGAGAAGCTTAAAAAGTGATGAAATAAACATTGAGGATACTTCAATATTGAATATCTCAGGAAAATATAATATTGAAGCACAACAGTATGGCCAACTTATAATGAATGATGATGAATTTAAAGCAAGAGCATTCAGTATAGCTGTTTTTTTTTTTTTTCACCTATCTCTTCAATTGTCACTAATACAGGAAAAATATTGGAAAATTGGGTTAAAATGAATTACAGTTTTCCTAAAAAAAAGCATTTAAAATGAGAGCAGTATAAGGATTTTGAAGATACATGAAAAAAAAGTGTTTGTAATAACTAACTTGAATTTATGCGAATAAGAAGAAAAGAGAAGGCCATGATGGGAAATAAGGACCATGGCATATTAGTAGGATAAGTGAATCAAAGTTTCAAATATGTCAGTTGTTACTAAGACTGCTGTACTTATGGAAATAGATGGAGTTAACCTGAGAAAAAGAATCTGTTGTTTGAAGGGCTGAATTTTAGAAACTGAATTTAAGAAGGGTTCAGATTTTAAGTATGGTCAAGTTCCCTGGGGTATCACCATGAAATTGAATGACTTTGATGGGATGGGAGACAAGAAGATCAGTGACCAGATTGATAGGCCAATTTGTTTGAAGTTTCATCCATGTGGATGTTAAAACCACTGAATATTCTGGAAGAAACAGTATTTAAGAAAGGGACAGTAAGGCAGGGGTAAAATATTCAAGATCGGAAGAGAGGAGTGCTCTGGGAGTTGAAATGAAAAGAAGAAAAAAGTGATAATCCTAAAGTAAAGAGTGATGGTCACTTTGAGATTACAGCCAGGAAAAACAAGTATTCTGTCAGGGGCATGCAAAATTTTGTAGTTGCACTTGACTCAGCAGACAGACATCTAGAAGCTGTAGAGGGGAAGCATTGGTTGAAACATGTAAACCCCTTCTTATTTTCTACCTATTCATGCTCACAGTCCAAAAAGGGATATTCAGACTTTACATGTCAGAGTTTATTCTTCATCCATTTTCTTTCCCATCACACCTGTGATTGTGATTCTAATTCAAACAATAAAAGCAAAGTTCCATGGAAAAGGGCAGGTATCTACAATATTTGCACTAGTAGCATACAATTTGGTGCTATAGGTTTCTTCCTTTAGCCACAGATTTGATAACTTTCTCAGGAAAACAAATTCTGCAATGTTTAGAAATATGTATGTAAAACTAGCCCCAGATAAAATATTCAAAGTTTCCTTTTATGGGTAATGATTGCCTTGTAGAACGCAGGATATTATATTTTACTTTTCATGGAGAGGCTGAGAATTCTTAACTAAAACTTATTTCAATTACCTAAGAAAGTATATCTTACATAGAAACCCACACCTCCTAACTACCAATTATTTTAAAGTAACACTTTAAAAGAGGTTGAATTATTGGAAAAGATCATCAAATAAAGATGAACTTCATGATAGCCTGTGATGAATGCAAGCACCGTAATGAGTATGCTACAAATCACTCAGAGTCCACTAGAAGTGGGTAACATCCATATCTTGTACAAGTGTATGATGTAGCTCTTGCATCCTTTCTTATGCACTCAGTTTCTGAATCTCTGGCTTGGGCCTTCTCTTGGATATTTACCCATTCCCAAATCTCCCCTTATTACAATAAATTATTTACAATAAACTAATTTTAGTTACTATCATAAATAAATGTCTTCTGAAGATATTGCATGCATTTATTTGTTTTACTTTGTATTGCCCTAAAACTATAGCCTTTTATTTTAAAATACTTTTCTTTATATCTCATCTATACCTGACTCACCCCATTCATTCACCAATCTTTCCTTTTCCTTGGTATACTATTTTATTAGAGACTGCACTTTCTGATAGAGTCCCATGGGCAGAAAACACACACACACACTCTTCTAATTTTTTTCTCTCTCCTTTTGGATGTTATTACCCAATTGAAGAAAAACAAGGAATGTTAAATAGTCACAATGGCTTACTCTTCAATAAAAAGATCCTTAGTTATCTCCATTCAAATTGATACCCATCACAGTGTGAAAGCCCAGGTTTGGGAGAGGTAGCAGGATGATGGGTTTTCCTGACACAAATGTAGGTGTGAACTATAAGGATGTGGAAACAGAAATGAGCCTCGATTCCTCCAAAGTGAACAAGATTCCACCTGTGAAGCTCATTCAAGTGCCCCTCTAAAGTGAGATGTCTGTAGACGCTCCAGATACTGGCAGTCTGTCATTTCTGACTTGCTGTTTTTGGAAGTTGGTACAGTACTGGGAGTTGGAGATATCCTAACATACTGCTATTTCATCAAGAATTTACTGAAAGATAAACCTTACTTCTACCCTATTTCTATACTGAAAAGGAGTGATCAGTCATCAATGAGTGTGATGTCAAAAAGTTTATAAAGCCAGGAGCCATTCCAAATGGGAATTAATGGGGAGCAAAAGTGAACTTTTCATAGTCTCATGCTTCATAATGTATAGCAATCTATCTTTAGGTGGGGCTGCAAATCAATTAAGCATGAATGATGTATATGAGTGTAAAATGTCACCTTAGCACATTGTCTTGTCTCTGACTTGATGTTTTCATCTGGTTTGTGCAAGGAGTGTTCATCTAATGTAGCAAAAAGGTAGATTATGATTTCAAAGGGAACAGCCATTATGGGTCACTATCTCCCTGGGCCTGATAAGTTTCATCCAAGTTGCCTGGGAGGTAAGAACTCATAAAATACTTTATCTGAAGCAAGTGCAAAAATACTCATAAACCCAAAGGTTAATCACCGCACCAGAAGAACAGATGAAGGAGACAGGGCAGTTTTATGTTTCTTTATTGTGGTGCCCTTATTAATCATGTTGTGGGTTGCCTTAAAATATGTGCCTGTACTTAATATTAAAAGCCAAATGAATAGATGGACAGACACTGAAAACGATGTTGGAATGATGATAATAGGATTTATTTGCTTTTACCTGCTGCTTGCCAGTTTTTGCAGGAGATATAAATGAGGTCAAGAAGTGTAGTTAGGGTTTTTAGAAATTTATTTTATTTCCATGCTATAATCTTATTATTATTTTTACTTCATTTAAAATTTAATATTCTTTTTTACACTGAGCCTCAGGTATTTATCCTTTAATCTTTCTTTGTCGGTGATATTATTTGAAGATAACAGGTGGATAGCTGAATCATCTGTATAATGATCCCTCAGATTTCACTAAACAGTATGTAAGTGAATCGGAGAACTATGCTTATAATGTGACCATTGATGAATCAGAAAATGGGTTCCATGTATGCTCCTGGATTCATGCAGGGAATCTTTAGACAAGGGATAGCATAAAGGATTTGCACACCTGTAAATAAGACAAAGTACACAGTGTAAGTGTATATCGCTTTGATGGTATCAACATAATGGCAAAACTTTAAACCGTTCTTTTATTTAGACCAAGGATTAGCAAACTTTTCTTTAATGGGGCAAGGTAGTAAATCTTATAGGCTTTGGAGGTCTTATGGTCCCTTCCATATAACATGGAATAAACATGAAAGCAACCATTAATGACATGTAAATGAATGTGCATGGCTGTGTGTCAAGAAAACTTTACTTACAAAACAATCAGTGGCTGTGATTTAAGTAAAAAAGATGGTTAGGAACTGCATCTTTTACTTAATACTATATAGATGTTGCACTGGAAAGAATTCTTAGTTTCCTATATCTACTGTAACAAAGTATCATAAACTCGGTGACTTAAAACAATAGAAATTTATTGTCTCATTCATGGAGGCTAGAAATTTGCAAGGGGCCAGAGTGGCATGCTCTCACTGAAACCTGTAGGAGGGATTACTTCCTTGCCTCTTCCTATCTTCTATAGTTTGCGACTGTCCTTGGTGTTTCTTGGCTTGTGGTTGCAACACTTTCACTCTCTGCCTCCCTCTTCACATCCTTTCTCTCTTTTTCTGTCTGTCTCTCTTCTCCTCTTATAAATATACTAGTCATAAAAGAATACCAGTGTAGCTTCATCTTAACTAATCACATCTCAAATATCCTATTTCCAAATGGTAAATATATATAAACATATAGGCAGACACAGTACTAATAGATCAAATATATTCCTGAAATAAAAAAAAAAAATAAGACCCTATTTCCAAATAAGGCCAGGATCACAGAACCCTGGAGGGGTAAGGATGCAAACATATTTTTTGAGGGACATAATTCAACCCCTGACCGTTTATATTTCCTTTCCCTTTCTTTCTTTAGAAGTTAAACCTAGGTGACAGCAGTGTCCAGGATATAACTTGAAAAGTATAAAGTTGAAATGGAATAATGTAATGCGATGTGGCAGGGTTATGAGTAACTGGAGCATAGCCATTCCAGTTTGAAGAAGGAGGAGGAGGAGAAGGAAGAGCAGGAAGAGAGAAAAGAGGGGTAAGGGGGAAGTAGAAGAGGAGGAAGAGGAGGAAGAAAATGAAACTGCAGCAAGATTTGGCCCAAGTACCACTACTTGGCATCCTTTGTGCTATGCAATAGTTTAAATTTCCTTCTGATTAGTATGTCCATGTGGTGTCTTCAGATGAAGACAATTTCATCCTTTCAAGCCAAAGTCAAAATATCTACTTCTCTGTGAGGCGTTTGTTTGGTATATCAAATTTGTTAGGCTCTCCTCTATGTTCTCAAGATGTAAATTTTTTGTGTTCTCTTAAGATGCAGTTGTTTCTACCAGTCTAGACTGTCATTTCGAATTATGAAATATATGATATGAAGCCTGACTCAATGACAATCCAATGTGAAACAAAACAAAACATAGTCTCTTCCTTGATGAAATGTTGTATGTTTAATTTATATTCATATATCCCTTGCTAGTCAAAGATTTGGCATGAAAGTTTCCCTATCTGAATTCAAGAATCCGATTTGAATATATTTGTACATGGAATATTTGTTACCTGAGATTTTTCTATTTCAAACTCAGAAAAAAAATTTCAAATGTTGTCTTATGTCTCTGTATCTAAACTCACTACTTTCAACTTGGACTATCCAAATTCAGGTAGTTAACAGATATGGGTAGTGTTTTGGTGTGCTAAAATGGAAGATATAAGAAATGGGTTAGCTTTTATAATAGGGATTTATTTGCTTACAAGTTTACAATTCTAAGGCCATGAAAATGTCCAAATTAAGGCATCAGTAGGACCATAATTTCTCTAAAGACCAGTTATGCACCAGCTTGGGCTCCTCTGTCAGATAGCAAGGTGCATGGCAGCATTTGCTGGTCCTTCTCTCCCAGGTTTTGTTACTTCAAGCTTCCGGCTTCAGCGGCTTCCTCTCTCAGCTTCTGAGGGTATGTCCATGTTTCTCAGTTTCTCTGGAGCTTTTTCTGTGAGCTTCTCTGCATCCTGTATCCTTTAATAAAGGACTTCACTAAGAGGTTTAAGACCCAACTTGAATGAAGTGTGTCACATCTCACCTGAAATAATGCATTCAAAGGATACCAACCACAAAAGGTCTATACACACTGGAACGGATTAAAAGAACACAATCATTTCTGTAGTACATAACAAATTCAAACCAACACAGATAGCTAGCGATGTTTGCAGTGGATTCTAGTTCAAGGCATGTGATGACATTCTTTTATAATCAGTTAGGAAAATCTCATGGGTTTTTAATTGGCAGAAGCCTTTCTTTTTGCAAGCATTTCATTTCCTTTTGATGGCATTTAAAATAAAAAATCTTCATTTTCAATGGCCAGCAATGCTATATAGATGTAGGCTCTGCCTACCGCTCCAACATAACTCCTGCTACAGTCCCCATTTATAGTTATGCTCAAGCCACATTTTTCCACTTTCAATGGAAATTCTCCTTCCTACTTTGGTCATTTTATGTACTCAACTCTTTCTGAAGCAGTTCTTTTCATCCTTCTCATTGTTGGCGCCTCTTCATCCTTTAAATCTTTTGTATCCATTACCATTCTAGAAAATCACATCATCCCTTCATTCATTCAGGTCACAATAGTAACTGAATGCTACCATCGAACAGTGCACTTTGCTAGGCATTAGAGATATGTTGGTACACAAGACACACAAAGTACCTGCCTTTGGGGATGTTATATTCTAGTAAAACCTAAATAAAGTTCCTTGGGATTATTCTTTAGCATTCAAGTTCATTTTTAATTTAGCACGTATGCAATCTGGATTATTTTCATTGTCTTATTTTCTGCATGCATATGAAATCCATGAGTTATGTCTGTTTTATTCACCAAGGAGTCTCTGGCACCTAAGCATGGCACAGAGCACTTGATGCTTATTTACATAATGACTGAATGTAACAAAAGGTGCAGCTGTGCTTTTTTATAGTTTAACTCAACTTTTGAATGGAACTGTTCTCATGTGCAATGTATTCACAATGGTAACCACAATGTGGTAATTAGATTCAGGTGTCAACTTGGTGAGGTGAAGGTGCTTAGTTCTACTGCTGTGGACATGAGCCAATGGCATGTGAACCTCATCTGTTGCTCATTACTTCTGCAGTCAGCTAGGAGGTAGGTATGCCTGCTGCAATGAATGTTTTTGGATTTAATTGGATGGTACTTAAATAAGAGAGCTCAATGTAGCACAGCCCAAGCAGCTCAGCATACCTCATCTCAGCACTCGTAGCTGAGCCCGGGGCCTTTGGAGATGCAAAGGGAATCACTCTAGGGAAAGTTGTTGGAACCCAGAGGCCTGGAGAGAAGGCCAGCCGAGATCGCCCTGTGCCTTACCAAGTAAGAAAGAACTGCAATTGAAAGTATGTCAACTAAATAAATCCAGTTTTATTGAAAGCCTATCCATCTCTGGTGTGTTGCATTCCAGCAGCTAGCAAACTAGAACCCACAAATAGAGAAAAATTATTCTTAAATACACATGTTAATGAATGTGGCAAATATATGATATGATATAAAAATTAAAGAGGTTTTTGCCAATTCACAAGTATATACAAACGGAATATTTGACCATTTACAAAAGCAAAATGTGTCAGGAAGTATGATTTTATTTTTTCAAACTTTTTTTTTTTTTAACCTGGGCAGGCTCCGGGAAACAAACCCGGGTCTCCAGCATGACAGGCAAGAACTCTGCCTGCTGAGCCACTGTGGCCTGCCCTGGTTTTGTTTTTTTTGTCCTGATTTACATCAAGCCAATAGACCCTTCTTATGTGAAAGTTGTTTAAATTCTACTTTAACTAAATACATTGGGATGAATTGTCTCCAGTGGGTATCACACAGTTGGACTGAACATGCCATGCACCATTTTTTTAGTTCATTTTTAAAATCATGTGTTATTCTAGGGCATTCATAAAGATCTGATTGGACTATTTACATTAATCTTATTTTTCACAAAAATAAGGAACTAAGTTGTGAAATAGATAGAAAAAGCTCCTTTTAAGGATCATTTTAAAATCTAATTTCATCTTAACCTACTCTGATTCATATATTTTACTTTAAATGAACATTTTGAATGTTTTATCTTTTTTAACCTTTAAATGTTTTCTTCCAAGGTGTATAGATAATTATGCATTAGAATATGTTGTTTTCTGAACAAAATGATAAATTTTGGGGTTTGTAATATCTTTAGTATCATTTGCAGGTGAAGTATGATCCAATTATATTTATTTTGCTGATATAAGAAGGTCTGCAAAGCATTGCTCTTGGTTATATAAGAAACCTGAGGTAAAGTTTGAATTATAGTACCTAATAAATAACTTCATTTATATTTTATGCCACACATATTGAATAACTCCAGTATGTTCTCCTAGGGAAAATGAGAACAAGTCTATGTATATCGCCAAATTTTTAAGAAGATCAATGATGTGGCATAATCCTTTATCAAACATAAACTCTCTAATCAAAGCTGTCAGTAGTAATTATAAGGAGGATCTCATCACCTTCTCAATTTCACAAAAGATTCAAATGCACATTTTGGAAGTATTTTCTCAGGAAATGAAATTAAAAGTAGAATTGCATCAAATTGAATCAAATTTCTTCTCCCCATTACACGTTACCACCAATTTCTCTGGCCCTATATAATTTTGATTCTGTAATTGTTAAGACTATATGAAAAACTTTCAAAAGATCCAGACTATTAAACAAATATAAGTATGAATGGGAATATTCCCCAAAGAGCTGGAACAATAGCCACCCAGAAACAAGGCAAAATTACAAACATTAGAAAGATACCAACAGGATAAAGGGAAATTTGGACTTAGATTTGGGGAATTTGTTGTTACTTCAATCATATGCCTAGTTCTTTATGTATATGTGAGAATAGAGATCAAAAAAGTCAAAAAGCGGTGAAAGTTTGTCTCCCTTGAAACTCTCCAATATTGAAAGTCAAAGAATACAGACTTAGAATCCTTGTTATGTAGGATAATATAATGGAGCTAATTGTATGCAATGTCTCCAAAGACCATCATATTCCAGATACTGCTGACAATCCAATGCCTATCAGGACCATGGTGACAAATAAACTATTGCATGTACTGAAAGGAAACTGTAACCCAAAGCAAAGCATCTAATATGCCTCTAAGGCTGGGGAAGTGACCCCAACTCTTGATGGAGAAGCAGCATCCAAGCAATGGCAAATCTCTTTGACGCATCTGCATGTTTTGTTTAGCACCCAGGTGGGCCAGCACTCCTTATAGGCAGCACAACTGAAATTTATCAATGGCTGTACACTGATGAGGCACATGGTTTCCAGTTTACAACATTCTCTTTCTTCAAACCTTGAACACATTTGCAGTCCTTCATTTGCTGACTCCATATGTGTAGTCAGTATATATGATTTTGTGATTTCTGAATTTTATCTTTATTGATTTGCTGTGACACAGATATAAAATTTCCCACTGACCTTACTTAGTTTTCCAATGTTTTCTCTATATCTAAGAGTTTTGTTTCTTCTATTTTAATACTATGTGATATAACATAAAAATGATTTGTGACTGCACATTTTTTATAGCAAGTTAAAATTTTTACAGCACTGTTTATAACATGTACTTTTTCATATTTCAAAATTTGTAGCCAAACTACCTTTTAGCATTAATGTTCTTATTTATGTGATGTTCTGTTTTTGTTTATTCAAAACCCTTTTGCTAAATCATTCAGGCAACTCAAAATTTTTGATATCATAAATATGAGCCATTTTTATGGCTCTAATTTAATCATTTGGCCACTTTATTTCTAGGTTTTTCTGGATTTCAATTTATTTCCAGTTGTTGAGTCTTACTTTAATATTTTGTTTTATCCTTGCTGATCACCCTATATTTTTCTGTTTTATTTATTTGTTTAAATTGAAAATTGTTAGAAGTTCAGAATACAACCAGAAGTATACAATTACTCCTCTATATAAAGTTGAATTTTAATTTTTTTCTTATTACTGTGCATGGAAAAATAGATATAATGCTTCCCATTTGTGCATTTTATGAAGAGATGCATGCCTATATTCCTGTGAAATGTAATTGTTCTAAATTTGCTTTCTTACTAATGTCAAGTAAATTATTAAGATCCAAACATTCATTCATGGCTTTCAGATGCATTTATTTTTACATGGCATCAACTCTGAATTTTGAAAGAAAAACTGCTGCATATTGTCAGTTACAAGAAATCTAGTATCAAATAGTACCACCCACTCTCTAGGGGCCAGTGCCAGATAATTGCTTATTTGACTAGCTGCTGTGATAATCTGTCTCATCTTTGGTATTGAATATAAGCCAAATGTCTCTATTAAAGTGGCTCTTAATAGCATATTTCTGTAATCTCACAAAAAACATTGGAAATTCCTCAGCGAATTTCAGATTAACTGTTGTTTATGAAGTCCAGGTTGCACTGATTTGATTTTCTGGGAGATCTAGCTGGGGAATAGAGTGTCATTATGAAGAATATGCAGAGATATACAATGGAATATTTTATGCCAATAAAACTGTTTAAGCTGCCCCTGAGATCTGCCCACATGCACACCAGGGCCCTGCTCCACAGACCTTTGCACACACCCACACATCTGTGCACAGACCTCTTGACCCCTGCACATCAACCCCCTGCCCTGCACACATGCACTCCCTAGACCCACCCCTCAGTACAAGTACCCTGATCCCACACTTAGCAGGTGTTCCTGTGCACATCTGGGCTACACAGACATCATCCCCCCACCACCGCACACAAATGCACTCCTGCCCCAATGCTACTCCACCTGCCCTGCCCACCCAATATCACTGCCCCATGACCCACATCCTACAACACCTGTGACCTGTGCCCAGCCCCTACACACTCGCATGTCTGCATCCATGGCCCCCTGAAATCCTCCCCCGGGCAAGGACATGCCTGTTCCCTGCCCTCCCTGCACCATGAAGTCTGTGCCACCTACCTCACACCCTGATATCCACGACCCCACCCTCTACTTGCCTACCCACAACCTGCCTGCACACCAGCCCCTGTGCATCTGCTCCCCGCTGTGCACTACATCTGTGTCCCCCATGCCACACCCCACTCCTGTGCTCCAAGGCCTGCCTGAGCTGCAGCCCACCCCCATGGCCCCTTCCTGCACCTCACAATCTCACTCCCACATGCCAGGCTCCCAGGCACCAGCATAGCATCCCCGAACTGTGCCTATACCTGTACTGCAACCTAAAACTACACTGTTGTGCCCCATATCCTGCTCCATATCCACCCTGCAAATGCAAAACTTTAGACTACTGAAGGAAACCAACTTCCAAAGTTACTGTATCAAGTTATTTACATGCCTCGAAGGTAAAAGAAGATCATTAAGCATATAAGATGCAGACAGGTGTAGCCCAGCCTAATGACAAATTAAACCATCAGAGGAGAAACAGACTTTGGAACAACTAATCAAAGATCTTCATATAACTCTACTAAATGAAATAATGGGATATCTAGTGACATAAAGGAAATAAAGAAGACACAAAAGAGCTTAAAGAGGAATTTGAAAAATAACAGCTATCATGGAGATTAAAGATGCTGTAGATCAAATAAAAAATAAACTAGAGACACACAACACCAGATATGAAGAAGTGGAAGAAAGAATAAGCAAACTAGAGGAAAGGGCAACTTATTTCTAACATACAAAAGAGTAAATGGCAAAAAAGATGGAAAAATTTGAATTGGCTTTCAGGGAAATTTTGGACAAAACAAAGCACATAAATATAAGAATCACTGGAGTCCCAGAAGAGAAGGATAAGGGGCTAAGAAGATTAATTGATGATATAATGGGGGAAATTTCCCAGCCCTTATAAAGGGCATAAATATACAAATCAAAGAAGCCAAATGAACTCGAAATAGAATAAACCCAAACAGGCCTTCCCCAAAACATATACTAATCAGTTTGTCAAATCTTGAAGAGAAGCAGAAAATCCTGAAAGCAGTAAGAGAAAAACAATCCACCACATTCAAGGGAAACCACATAAGACTGTTTGGACTTCTTAAGTGGCGCTATAGAGGTGAAAAGGCAGTGATAATGATATATTTAAGTTGCTGAAAGAGAAAGATTTCCAGGCAAAAATTCTGTGCCCAGCCAAATTGCCCTTAAAAACTGAGGGAGAGATTAAAATTTTCACAAACAAATGCTGAAAAAAATTGTCAACAAGACACCAGCCCTACAAGAAATATTAAAGGGAGTTCTGCCGGCTGACAAAAGAAAGACGGGAGAAGGAGGTCTGGAGGAGGGCATAGAATTGAAGAGTACCAGTAATGGTAATTTAAAGGATTAAAAGAGAAAGAGGGAAAATAATATATAGATCTGACAAATAAAATCCAAAGGATAATATGGTGGATTCATCTTATCTTAAAGGAAATGCCTTTGCAGTAATAAAGAATGTTAACAGACTAAATTTGCCAATTTAAAGATAAAAACTGGTAGAATGGATTAAGAAATGTAATCCAGCTATATGCTACTTACAAGAGCCTCATCTTAGACACAAGAATACAAACAGATTGAGGATGAAAGGATGGAAAAAGATGTTTCACAAAATTGATACCAAAAGAAAGCAGGAATAGCTTTATTCATATCAGCCAAAATAGACTTAAAATGTGAAGTCATCATAAGAGACAAAGAGGGATATTATATATTAATAAAAGGGACAATGCACCAAGAAGAAATAACAATCACAAATGTTTATCCTCCCAGTCAAGGAGCTCCAAAGTATATGAGACAAACATTGGCAACATTGAAGAGAGCAATAGATGTTCCAACAGTAGAATAGAGTCTTCAATACACCACTGTCCTCTATAGATAGAACAACCATTTGGAAGATCATCAAAGGATTAGAGTACTTAATCAATCTGATAAATGGATTAGACAAGGATGACCTCTGTCACCACTATTATTCCACATTGTACTAGAAGTTCTAATTAGAGACATCAAGGAGGAAAAAAATAAAATGCATCCAAATTGGATAAGAAGAGGTAAAACTTCCATTATTTGCAGATTACATGACTCTGTACTTGGAAAATCCTGGGAAATCTACAACAGGTACTTGAGCTAATAAACAAATTCAGCAAGGTGGCAGGATATAAAATTAACGTGCAAAAATCCATAATGTTTCTATGCACAAGCAATGACCTAACTGAGGAGCCAATTAAGGGAAAAAATCCATTCAAAATAGCAACTAAAAGAATCAAGTGTCTAGGAATGAATTTAACTAGGAATGTAAAGGACTTGTACACAGCAAACTACATAACATTGTTAAGAGAAATAAAAGAAGATCTGAATAGATTGGAAAACATTCCCTGTTCATGAATAGGAAAGTTAAATATAGTTAAAATGACAGTTCTACCCAAATTGATCTACAGATTCAATGCAATACTGATCAAAATTCCAACAACCTACTTTGAAGACTTGGGAAAGCTAGCTACTAAGTTCATTGGAAGAAAAAGAGACCCTGAAGAGCTAAAAGCATCCCCCAAAAAATGAGGTGGGACAGTTAATACTCACTGATTCTATAATTCATTATAAAACTACAGTGGTCAAAGCAGCATGGTACTGGCTCAAAGATAAAAGTATCAACCAATATAATAGAATCAAAGTACAGAAATAGACTACCACTACAGTCAAGTCATCTTTGACAAAGCCCCCAAATCCACTGAATTGCATCAAAATAGTCTTTTCAATAAATGGGCACGGGAGAACTGGGTATCAATAGCTAAAAGAATGAAAGAAGACCATTGACATATCCTATACAAAAATTAATTCAATGTGGATCAAACATCTAAATATAAGAACTAGTGCCATGAAGCTCCTAGAAGAAAATGTAGGGAAATATCTTCAAAATCTAGTAATAAGAGGCAGCTTCCTCAACTTTACACTCAAAGCACAAGTGACAAAAGAAAAATAAATAAATAAATAAACAGATTAAGGAGATCTCCTCACAATCAAATGCCTTTGTGCCTCAAAAGATTTAGTCAAAAAGGTAAAGAGACAGCCAACTGTCTCTTTCGAGAAATATTTGGAAATCACATATCGGATAAAGGTTTGCTATCCTATATACATAAAGAAATCATACAACTCAACAACAAAATAACAAACAGTCCAACTACAAAACAGGATAAAGACATAAATAGACTATTTTTCTGAAGAGCAAATACAGATGGCTCAAAAGCACATGAAGAGATGCTTATTTTCATTAGCTATAAGGGAAATTCAGATCAAGACTGCAATGAGATATTACCTCACACCTATAAGAATGCCTGCTATTAAACAAACAGAAAACTACAAATGTTGAACAGGATGTGCAGAAATTGGGACACTTTTGCACTGCTGGTGAGAATGTATAATTGTAAAGACACTACAGAAGACAGTTGGGCAGTTTCTTAGGAAACTAATTATAGAGTTACCCTATGTCCTGGCAACAGCACTACTGAGTATATACCCAGAAGAGTTGAAATCAATGACACAAGCAGACATTTGCACACCGACGTTCACAGCAGCATTATTCACAATCACCAAAAGATGGAAACAATCCAAGCACCCAACAACAGATGAGTGGATTAACAAAAGTCATATATACATAAAGTGGAATATTATGCAGCCAGTAAGACAAAAATGACGTCTTGAAGCACATGACCAGATGGATGAGCCTTGAGGACATAAGGCTTAGTGAAATAAGCCAAAAGAATAGACACTATATGATCCATTTTTTTGATCATGGTAAAGATAAAATCAGAAGTTTATAATACTGAATACGGGGGAGCTAGAGATACATTGAAGCTGGAGATGGGTGAATGGTTTGCTAATGAGATTGAACTCAAATGTAAGGGCATAGATATAAGTGAAAGCAATTCACTAGTGGGTCTATAGCTAATGTTACCATATTGAATGTTAACATGATTGACCTATCTTATATTATTGTATAAACCCATGTGTCCCACAGATTAATACTACAAATATAAGTAAATTCTTGCATGAACTACTTCAAAAGCATGAATCTTGTAGAAAGAGCATATAAATTCAGAGTATGGGGGAAAATTGTTTTAATGCTATGGGATATGTTTAACAGTAAAAAAATCAACAGTACCACAGCAACACCAGGGGTAAATAATTGGTGGAGGGACAAGAGTTAAGAGGGGTTTTAGATTTTCTATTTGGTGAGGGTGTGCTTATTGGTTATCTTTCTCTTGGGAACAATGAAATTATCTAAAATTGAAACTGTTGATAGACTGTTGACTTTGGACATTAAAAATGATGCCTAATTAATGGAGGTATCTGAAGGATGCACTGATTAAAAAGTAGATTGGCAAACAATGGTGTATATATATGATTGAATATTGTGCTACTACAAAAAGAATGAAATTGTGAGGCATGCAACATTGTAAATGAACCTGTGGGACACTTGGTGAGACAAAAAAAGCCAGAAGCAAAAGAGCAATTATTATATGGTTTCATTTAGAAAATACTTATAAGAAAAAAGGGGCCTAGATTTTAAGCTCTTATAGAGCCACATTTATTCCAGAGTGGTAATTATCATTTCTAGATTTTAAGAAGCTGTTGTATATATGTACTACCTGGTATTTTGAGTTAAAAATGAAACCAGTCAGGTCAGGATTAAGGTAATTCACAATACACGGATAAGGAAGACATTGTCTGTATTGTAAAACCTCATCTACTCTTTGAGACCATAGGAAGAAAGATTGATTTTGTCCAGAACTTAAATTTTCTGTCTCACTTAACCTAATTCAACCTGTCTGGATGGATCATTTAAACAATCCAAACACAGGGAGTCCAGAATATGAATGAGGCATTTTAATCTTGTATGCCTTAATTTAATACCTGGATACATCCCAGAGTTATTAAGCAGATAATCAAAGAGTATTGGCCACATCCCTTGAGGGATAGGAGAAGAAATATGAAACTATTAAACTTAACCACTGGGGAAACCCCTGAAACTGTCAAACATTAGGAAAATCAAGTACTTTCTGTCCATCCAGTAGAGTCATCGGAGCAAGTGAATCCTAACAGAATAACACCTTATTTTGTTAATGATAAATCCTAGATTTTAAAGAAAAAAAAGTCATGAGATAAAGGAAGATTGTACTATTGAGGCAAATGAAACTCCATTTTCCAAAATCTGAAGGGACATATAAACTTTTTCTACAAGAATTATATTTGAATAACTCCTTAGCCTGAGGCAATTAGCAGGACCCCATCTGAAGGATGGAGTGTCTAGGATAGTTAAGTCAGAACAATAAAATACAGCTATATTTGTGTCCACTACTGATTCCTACGGTCACTCTTGAGCCCACATCAGAGCTGAAGGGAATCTTCAATACTTAGCTGATTCAATATTATAAAATCCAAACAGCTAAAAGACAAAGTTTGGAAATGATCAATGCCAACTGCCTGATCTCCTCTTTGGTTTTATATTATTAATGTGAAATTTCAAGTTTAGTTAGGAACTGGTGAGGGGACAGATTTCTTTTTCTAATAGCTTCATAATTTTGCTATTGCAGATATGCGGAAAATGTAAGAAATGTCCAATTCGTTCCATCATGATAACAAGAAATAATCATATCTCACACTGTGTGTTTATTCATTTCTGAATTTTACCAACAAAAATATTCTGAAAAGTGAAGACTAGAGAAGCCTAATAACACCAAAAGGAAATACATAACAATGTCATTCACCAGACGTGATAGACGCCAACTCATATTAAGAACAGTGTTGGTTCTAAGAAATGTGGATGCAAAGATAGTGGTTGTCCATTTGGAAAACTTTCACCAGAGGATACACGTCTCTATGACAATGGTATTTTTTTGCCAGTGTGTAATGCTAATGAAAGATTATTTATTGGCATGTATTCCAAAAATAAGGCCAATAAACTACAAGATAAGCAGATTGAAACTCAAAACTCTCTTTACACTTCTGAAATTCTTCTCTTTCTTGTGAGCAAAAACTTGTTTCTTAATTAGCCTTATTCATCTGAAATATCAATTCATTTCAGTTCACTTGCTTGCTTTGTGTCCTTGAACATTTAGATACATTATTTTATTTCACCTGAGATGGTTTGTATCTTTCATTTCCTTATCTCATAGTATATTAGAGTTACAGAGACAATCCAGGTCAACATATTGCTCCAAAACCAGGCTTTTGGTAATTAACTGACTGGCCTAAAATCAAAGTGCTTATATAAGCTGTATATGCAAATTGTGCAATACTGTGGCCTAGCTCTTTTTTATTTTAATGAATAACTTTTTATTTCACCCATCTAACTTATTAACATATCAAGGAAGCAGCTAAAAGTTGCTCAAGTCCCAATTGGACTAGTACCTGACACATAATTATATATATAAAATATATAAATAATATATATAATATTATTTATTCAGTAAATATTTATGAAACACTATACATATTATGATCTAGGATCTGAATTAATGCTCACAATTAAAAAAATGTATTTCCCATCTATACTTGCTTAGAAAGCTTTTCTATAGCTCCTTGAGTTTAAATACCATTTATATGTCAATTGCTCCCAAATGTCTGCTTTCAACCTTGACTTCTTCACTGACTCCAGATTCATGTGTCCATTTGCCTACTTAGCATTCCATATGGTTATCTAATAAAGATGTCAAACTTAGCACCTGATTTTACTTGACTTACTCTCCCTGTTGTCCCCACCTCAATAAGTTTGTCCAAGTTCAAGCAACAGCATTAAGGATACTATTTGAGTCCACTCAGCACCACAGCCTCCACTTATAATACATCAGCAAATCCTGAAAGCTTTATACTTAGAATTAAAGAATGTGCAGTCTTCAGTCAGGTCTACTTAGTAGAAATCCTGGCTACACCATTTGTTAACTACACAGCAGAGGGCTGAGTATTTAAACTCTCTGTCCTGTAGTTTACCAGTCTAATCTGGAATTAATGATAATGTGCTTCTTTTCATATGATTATTATAAGATATAATTGGAATGCATATTTCAGGTATATGCCTAGGAACTGTGCTAAACTGTTCCTTACGTCCTGCTCTTTACTTTGAATCTCATCTCTACCACAGCCTTACCTGCTGCTTAGTACTTCTTATGGAAAATGTTTTTCAATTTATCTTTCACTTGGAGAACATCCTGAGGATCCCATTTTTACTCTTCAATCTCCTCACCATATCCACTTTCCCTAGGTGAGCAAATATACTTCCCAACCTTAATTAACAAACTGAAATTAACAGGTTAGCAGTCAAATATCTTTATCACCAAAGAGCATCTCTGAGCACAGGAGCATCCTTTATGTAGATTGCAGTGGGAATGGTCCTTCCTAGAGTTGTTTAGTAAGAAGCTCCTGCATATAAACAACTGTTTATTGGGATTCTCCACCTAAATAGACTATAGGTAACACAACTCAGCTTCAAAAAATAAACTAGTTGTTATTATCCACAAATATATTCTCTTTTCATGATGACTAACTACCTAAATACATACACTAAGTATAAAGCTTTCAAGATTTGCTGATGTGTTTTAAGTGGAGGCTGTGGTGCTGCATGGACTCAGATTGTACCCTTAATGTTTTTGCTTGAACTTGAACAGACTTATTGAGATGGGGACAACAGGGAGAGTAAGTTAAATAAAATCAAGTGCTAAGTTTGACATCTTTATTAGAAAAAAATTAATCCTAGACTCTGTCAAATGAAGCACTGACTAACTCAGTGAATTAATGAATGCATTTCTATTTAATGAAACTGTATTTCAACAGTCTTATGAGAATTTAAAATTTAGTGTTTATGGGTGAAAAATTATAGAGTTGATGGTCGACTCTATATGAATTTCAGTTTTGTTCACTTGTCCTTAACTGTGGAGGTGATGACAACGACGATGATGATGATGGTTAACATGTCAACTCCTAGACATGCAGGTAGCTGTGTTATGCCATGTGAAAATAAAATTCCCAATTTACAAATAGAGAAAATTATGCTTACAATGTTAAATGGTTTCCTCAAGACAGTACAGGCAAAAAATGGGAAAATGCAGCTATGACTCAAGTAGTCTGACTCCAGAGCCTCCTCTTTTAACCAATACTAGTACTGGTTATATTTGAACATCAAGATTTCTTGTGCTTTCAGCTGGGAAAAATGATTATTAATACCTACTTCAAATTGTTATTATGGTGGGATTAAATTAATGAAATGATGTATGTGGATTCCTACCAGGATAATTAGAACCTACATGACACTCATTAAATGCTAGTTTGCTTTCCTCTTGTTTCCAAATTTCGTCATGTCATAGGAAGAATTAATGATTTTCAAATAGACATATTCTTTATGCATAGATTATAAAAATAAATTTTAAAAAATATGTAAAAGCTTCTGTGATATATAAGAAGAGTATCTGTGTTATAAATAATAATCATCTTTTAAAATATGCCACTCAAAATAAAAGTTTAAGCAATTATAAATCTATTTGAAAATGGTTAATATGAATTTATCTCTATGTGTATCTGATTCTGGCTAAGGAAAAGCTTTATATATTCCCTTTAATTTGATAGCCCTGCACTCTAAGGACCATCTTGCTTTGTTTACTTGTTTACTTTCAGAATTAAGAGTGCATACAGAGTTAAGAAATAAAACTACTGCTCACTTTTAGAAATTACTAAAGGTAGCAGTGTCATTGAATTATGAGTTGAGCACACAACAAAGTCAAATAAAGCAAGAATGCATCTTTCTTACAAAAAGTAAATTTGGCAATAGCAAATAATTTGAGGTTTTTGGAGGAAGTATGCCTCTTATTACCTGTTAACTAACTCCTTGTGATAGAACCTCCAGCCTTAAGTGAAATAGTGACACATATAAAGTTTGGCACTGCCATTCCTTCTTGAATTCTCTCTTTTGGATAATGCGTTCTCAATATACTTGAGATTGTATGCCCATGAAACATCCTTTGAATCTCTTTCCTCTTTTGTAGAATGGGAATGAGTTCCCTCATGGGTCAGGGGTCTACATTATAAAGTAGAGCTCCTAGCAAACAATTTCAGCTGATTCAGATGCTTAATGATTGTAGTTACTTTAATTTCAATAAATCCCTATTACAGCACCCTTTGATTTATTCTATTCATCTGCCATCTATATTTTAAGATACTTTTTAGTGAAGTATCCACTATTTATACTTCTGGATAATTTTATATTTGCAACTGATTTTCAGGCCAATAATGAATATCTGGTGTGTCTTGAAAATGAGAACTGTCATCACTATTAAATCATTATGCACAAAAGGCACTAGATGATAGTAAATGCCAATGACCAGAGATTATTCACTTATATGAATTCACAACCTTCAGACTGCCCTCAGTTCATTCCACAACCACCTTTGAACTTCTGAGATATGTTATATCATTCTTGCAATTGGAAATAATTGGAACAAGAAGTAGATAAAGGCCCATATATCAGCAGAGTGAGAAATGGTCATGAGCAGTATAAAAACAACACTTATCACTAATGGAACATAAAAATGTCATTCCCTGGGTAGCAACTTAGCTGCAAAAATTGCTCTAGGAACACAAAAGCAACTGCAATTTCCTCTGACCTCTATGGTGGTCCATATTTTTGTGGTTGAAATAATAGATCACAAATGACTGATTATGAAATCCAAAAGACATAATGTATGTAATAGTTAATATTCATCAGTGGGATACATTGATCAATCATAAATATATATGCATTTTAGAAACTTATTTGAAAATGGCACATGAATGTCAATATTAATTTCATTCTTGCTAACTTCTCTTTCTTATGTAGAAATATATAGCTATAACAATACTGAGAAAGATATAATCACTTCTAATTTTAAAAAGAAAGAAATTTTGTAGTTTATATTCTGTCTGTTTTGGCTACACCTTTTTCACCCTCGCTGCAGTCTAAAGTGACTTGGAAAAAATTTTTTAGTGTTTATTGCACAGTCATGCTATTAATTGATAACTGAGCTTGGATTCAGATGTTTGCTGAAGTTTACCTATTTCTTGCCATCATTTTATATTGCCATCCATTTTATATTGGCTTTGAATTTCCAGGTGGATCAATGTCTAGGATTATTGATACAGATCAACAGTGAAGAAATCTGTCCATTCACGTTGATTTCTATGCCAGTTTCTGTTGTTGGTGGCAGGATTGGACTAGTAACCAAATGTAGCCATGGCAAAAGTTAGACAAGATTTATGTACCAAAGACTCACACCAAGTGAATCTGGTGGATCCTTTGCTGCTGTTAGAGATGCCCTCCCCCATTACCTCTGCTCTGTGCACAATGTTGCTTCATCAAATCAATGTTGCTTTAGATAATCTCAGTTGCAGATTAAGGTGGCATATTTTATATTATAAGAAAATATTTAACTATGAATATTACATTTATGACTAATTAATAGAACAACTGAAGTTTTCTATAGTGCAATTTAAATGTCCCTCCCCACTCAAATTTAATAGGACAGAAACTATTTCAAATAGAAGTTAAGAAAGCAAATCATTTTTTATTGAAAGTTTAAAAAAGTGCTTTTGGAGAAAAAGCACACTGTATTTTTACTGGATTACTTATTTGTAGTTGGCTCTGTATAGCTTATCCTTGTTCAATGTTCATTTTATAATATAATTTGACATATGAAGATGTCATACATTTAGCTAGGATTAAAATAAAGCTGCCATGATGAAATTCAACCAACATTTAATCCAATCAGAACAAAGTTATCAAATTTTAATCTGCAATAGGTATGTTCAAATATGTGTCTGCATAGAGCAGTTTAGTTTGATTTAGAGTGACACTTGCTTTACAGCCTTCTTTGGAAGAGATTTTGAGTGGGTGATTTTGACTGTCCTTGCTAGCAAATAGACTTATTTAATTTATTAACTCCAAATACAAAGGAATTTGCTATTATTTTCCTATATGGTATAAAATCATAAAAACAAAGAAGTTTTGCATAAAATAATAAAATTCTCTAGAATTACCACCAAAATAAATAGATTGTCTTTTTCTAGGATGTGAAACTTTCAGTAAAAATCTATTTTATCATTCTCTTTCTCTTGTTTTTCTTCCTTTCTATTTTTATCTACTAATTTTAACAAACCACGTACCTCGGTTTCGACTATTTCTTTGAGAGAATCCAGAAATACATACAGAATATGGATGAAAAGAGTACAATATCAACAGACTTTTTTTTCCTAGCAGCTCAGTAGGACCACCAAGACAGGATAAGTTTTTCATTTCCAGCCCAAATATTGAGTCAGAAAATGAGACTCTATGATGTGCTCCAATATCCAGCCACGATACAAACCTTCTATCATTTGGACACTCTGAAAAGTGAGCTCAGTTTGCCTCAACTAACTGGAATATTTGTCACTAGCCTGGAGATTTATGAGAAAGAAACTTCTAGATTTTTCTGGATTTTTTTTATTTTTATAATCTCAGAGGAGGTTTGAAACTTGGTGGTGTGGTTACTTCTTTTAGGTATACCATCTGTCTTAAAAGTGAATTGAATCCTATTGCCTTGTTTCCAAAACTGTGGTTTATCTGCTGAAGGATAGCAAAAAATGAGTCTTGTCCTAATTTTTTTTTTCTGGTTGCAACTGAGTTCTACAGAGTTGTCCAACTAACATCCAATCTTTCCCTAATTGCACCTGCCAGAACCATATGAGCTGTTGTCATTAAATTTAGTTCTGAATCATCCCTGTGCCACTTCATTTCCTAATAAACAGGCAAACAAATTGGACAGAGGAACAATTCATTTGGATATATTTATCTTTTTTGACATGGTCTATACCACATTTTTGATGCTGATTGACAAAGAAAGCTTTGCACTCAGATTGTTTCCTTTCAATAAACAATTAAGAAACTGAAAAACACTGCTCTCTTCCTCAGTCATTTTAAGAAAATTTAACTGACTTCTTGTATTTATTCATCTAAAATGCAAATGCTTCTTTTTACAAACACCCACACACACAAATAAAAACTTATTATCAAATTTAAATTGTACCACACTGTTGCAGAGTTAAGCCAAAAAGGAAGGAAAATTATAAAGTGATCTCTGCTCCATTTATCCAATTTTTTCAAAAATAATGGAATCATCTGTATCTAGCAGAGGACTTGTTTTCTAAAGTGGATATTCTTCAGTCACTATTTCTTAAGGGAATGTGAAGACAAATTTAAAATAATGAAATATTATTTATCTGCCTTTCCTTCAAGGAGTACTCCATAGAACTGGGTAACAATGCTATACAAGCCACAATGTAGAAACAAGTACTTGTATCATAACCATTAGTATTGAACATGTATTTTAAATTTAAATAGAGGAAGGTGTGCCAGAAATGATTAAACAATAATCCTTTCATATTCCAGCACTTAATTTTCACCTTATTCTGATTTAAAAGATAAAATAGCAGCTTATTGGAGGTATACTAGGAACATTGAGGTTTAGTGAAGCCATGTATAAGACAAAGTACAAATTGATCATAAAAGAACATAAGATAACAATGCCTTAGGTAAGCAGATCACAATAGCAAAAATATTGCATAATAAAGACCACGGACACCTGCCCAAACTAAACCATTGTTCTATAAATAACATTAACAGTATGACCTTATTTGTGTTAGCGTGCATATGCTTACCTGTTACCAAGGCACAGAAAGGTTTTTCAAGGGTTTTCTTAAAATGTTTCCAAATATCCTGCCAAGATGAGAGAAGCAGCTCCCATGGGAGCCTCCAGGATCACCAAGATACTGCTTTCCTTCATCATTCCTTTTCAGTCAAAGAGATCACATTCCACAGAGATCTTGAAATTTTGCTTTTGTTGGACGCGCCAGGATTGACTGATGCCAAACATGGAGAATCTAAAAAATGCAAGCACATGTTTCTGTGATTCACAGTATTAAAAAGTATGTGCATGTGAATTTGGCAGCCTCCCCCAATTCCCTTTCTCCCTTGTACTATCATCAGAAATAAAATAGCTGTAGCCTGAAATTGTAGGTTCCTGAAGAAATTCCTTCCCCAGGTTATGACTCAATGCCTTTTTCTATATTAATATAGATAATTTTTAAAATGGTGTCTCTTTTTTTAGATATTTTGGTGACATGTATATTCTCTCATCTATGTCACCCATTTTTCCAACCATTGGATATAATGAATATAGGATTAGTGGCAGTAAAGAAACATACTTGCCTGTGAATATTGGTGTTTCCATCATCAAAAACCAACCAAATTTAGGGCCGTGCAATGATGGCTCAGTGGCACAGTTCTTGCCTGCCGTGCCAGAGACCCGGGTTCGATTCCCAGAGCCTGCCACACACACACACACACACACACACACACACACAACTGTGAAATTTAACATGAGTCTTTTAGCAGTTTATCTAAGTGTAAAATGTGTTTTCTGACCTTGTGCTGATTGACTAAAATGATTATATTACTACTTCCCTTACATTGTCTGATTTTCCTTTAAATATCATATCTTATGTTATTTGAATGTATAAGCTAATTCTAACTTTCTTTTTAAAGAAGAACTGTAAACATAGATAATAATTGCATACTTAATGTTGCACATACACTGGGAATGATTGAAATCAATTTTTATGGTTCTGCCAAGGCATAGAGCAATGGATGTAGGAAGCAGAGCTCAGTTCAGCAGAACAGACATTTATATGATGCTTCTTTGCACTTTTCACTCTGCCAAATAGTATGGAATTCAGAGTCCCTATTTGGAGAAACCAAGAGTATAGCGGAGGAGGCATACAGAGGCTTTAAGAACTTTGCTAGAAAAATGGAGAAACTACCATAAGAGCCCAGAGAAGAGTCACCTCAAGCAAACAGCAGTCTGAAGACTCAGTTAAGGTTCAAGAGTAGAAAACAAGTGGGCAGTCTTGAAGAAAAAATTGAGGATTAACTAAATGATAATAAGTGTCAATAAGCATTATTGTCAGAAGAAACACTACAGCTAAGAACCATAAAAGTTCATTATATGTGAAATCAAAGCAAGTTGATATTGATGTACCATAAGAATTAAAGAAATTAGTAGACTATGATAAACATATCTCAAAGAGAAGAAATAGAATGGAAAAAATAATTTATTCAGACAGAACTAAGTGATAAGGACCTTATTCTTAACATCTTTTTTTTTAACATTTTTTAAAATTGTGAAATATAACATATAAAGAAAAAAGCAATATGCTTCCAAGAATAGTTAAACAAGAAGTTATATAATGGATTTTAAGTTTGGTATGTGTTATAGTTCCATAATTTTTTGTTTTTTCTTCTAGCTGCTCCAAGATAGTGGAGATCAACAGAAGTATCAATATAATGATTCAACAGTCATACTCATTTGTTAAATCTTATCTTCTCTGTTATGCCCCTCCTTTTTTTAAAATAACATATATACATAAAAACAATAAATTTCAAAATATATTGCAACATTAGTTGTAGAACATATTTCAGAATTTGGTATGGGTTACAATTCCCCAATTTTAGATTTTTATTTCTAGCTGTTCTAAGGAACTGAAGGCTAAAATAAATATCAGCATACTGATTCAGCACTCATACTCATTTATTAAACTCTACCTTCTCTGTATAACTCTACCATCACCTTTGATCTTTCTCCCACTCTTTATGGATATTTGCGCTATGCCCATTCTCACTTTTTCATGTTGGAAGGGACAGTCAATAATAAAGGTTAACAGCTGTATAAGAACCTAATTGAATATAATAAGCAACATTTGTTTAAGTTCTATTTGGTAAGTTCTGACATAGGGTACCATCTATGAAAACATCACTGCAATCAAGATAATGAACATATCCATCACCCCAAAATTTTCCACTTGCCCCTTTGTAATCTTTCACTTCTATTTTGTGCAGCAACCCATTTCCCATCCCCAGTCAATCACTGATTTGCTTTCAAACTCTATAGATTTGTTTGTATTTTCTAGAGTGCTATGAAAGTGGAATGCTATAGTATGTGTCACTTTTGTGTACTTCTTTCACTCAGAATAATTATCATAATATAGTTCTACCTCAATTTGTTTATCCATTCACCTTCAGATGGTTGCTTGCAGTTTTGTGCTATTACAAATCAAGCTGCTATGAACATTCCTATACAAGTCTTTGCATGGATATATGTTTTCATTTTGCCTTAGTAAATGCTTAGGAGTAGAATGAATGACTGGTGAGTGTGTGCTTAACTTTTTAAAAGAATTTGTCTATTTTAAAACTTAGTGTTCCTAACTGAGTGCTGGGCACTCCTCTACCTTGGACTTTAGACAACCATTCAGAAAAAAATGACACCAAGGCATCAATAGAAATGAAAGAAAATTTATTACTCACAACAGTAAGCAGCTAAGGACTTCCCCAGGGAAATGGCTCAGGTTCAGCCTGTAGTGAAGCAGGAATAAAGCAAAATGCATATCTTGGATTTTTATTGTGACTAGGAGGTAAAGATGGACTGAAATTACCCATTGGAAGTCCTTGCATGGTTTGAACATTCTGGGTGATTCAAGGAAAAATAAGGAAAGCTTTGTTATCAACTTGTTCATACATGGGCAAAGGGGAAGACAGAGGGGTGAGATTTGAAAATTGTCAGTGATCAAAGACTAAAAAACGTTTTCATATGGTCAAATATTTTCCAAAGCAGTTTTACTATTTTATATGGATGTTGCAGATCCTCAATATCTTTGCTAATACTCAGTATGATCAGTCTTTTAAAATTATGACATTTTATTAAGTATTTAGTAGTATCTTGTCCTGCTTTAGTTAGCATTTCTTAAATGAGTAATAATGTTGAGCATTTTCTCCAGTGCTCATTTCGCATTCCCATACCTTCCTTAGACAACTGTTTTAAACAATTAGACTGCTTTTTATTGTTTCTTTGCTTTCTTTTTATTGAATAGCTACTATTTCTAATATATTCATTTATCCTTAATAAGATATAATAGTTGCAAATCTTTTCTCTTGATCTGTAGCTTGTCATTTTATTCAGTTACTAGTGTGTTTTGAAAATCAGAAATTCTTAAATCTGACCAATCTAATCTATGAGAGTCTTTTTTTTTTTTTAATGAAAAAATTGTTTTCAGTGTTGGGTATAAGAATTTCTTCCAATCCAAGTTTAAAGCTAACTTTCTTCTCTATTTCTTTTAAAAGTTTTATAGCATTAGAGTCTATGGTATTTTTGAGTTTATTTTAAAATAAGGTATGAAGTATGGATTTAAATTAATATTTTTACAAATGAATAACCAAATGTTCCAGCAACTCTTGTTGAAAGGGCCATACATTCTCCACTAGATTGCTTTTGCATCTTTGTTGAAAGTCAATTAATGTGTGGGTCTATTTCTGGACTCTGTATTCTGTTTCTTTGACGATTTGTCTCAATTGGCACTAATAACTGACCACTATAGCTTCCTGGTAAGTCTCAAATTAGGAAATATAAGTTCTACAAAGTGTTCTAGTTTGCTAGCTGCTGGGATGCAATATACCAGAAATGGAACGGCTTTTAACAAGGGGAATTTAATAAGTTGCTGGTTTACAGTTCTAAGGCCAAGAAAATGTCCCAATCACAACAAGTCTATAGAAATATCCAATCAAAGGCATCCAGGGAAAGATACCTTGGTTCAAGAAGGCCGATAAAGTTCGTTTCTCTCTCAAGTGAGAAGGTACATGGGGAACACAGTCAGGGCTTCTCTCTTGGCTGGAAGGGCACATGGCGAGTATGGCCTCATCTGCTAGCTTTCTCTCCTGGCTTCCGGTTTCATGAAGCTCCCCGGGAGGCGTTTTCCTTCTTCATCTCCAAAGGTCGTTGGCTGGTGGACTCTCTGCTTCATAGTGTTGCTCTCTCTGAATCTCCCTCTCCAAAGTGCTTCCTCTTTTATAGGACTTCAGAAACTAATCAAGACCCACTCAAATGGGTGGAGACATGTCATCCCCTAATCCAGTTTAACAACTATTCTTGACTAAATCACATCATCCAGGGAAATGATCTCATTACAGTCTCAAATATACAGTACTGAATAGGGATTATTCTACCTTTATGAAATGGGATTTATATTAAAAGATGGCTTTTCTTACGGGGCATGTTTCCTTTCAAACCAGCACACAAAGCCAACCTTCTTTTTAAAAATTGCTTTTGCTAAAAACAATTGATTTTGATATTTTAGGTTCTTTGAATTTCCATATGAACTGGAGAGTCAGCTGGTCATTTTTTTTTTTTTTTTGCCAAAAATGTAATGCTGTGTACAATATTTCCTTAGTGTCTTTTTGTTATTTCCAAAATCCATGTTGATATCACTTCTTTCATTCTTAATATTGGTAATCTGTGTCTTCTCATGTTTTTTTTTGTTTCTAATTAATCTTTTTAGAACTTTTTCTATGCTATTGATTTTTTAAATAACTGTATTTCAATCTTATTGACGTTCTCTATTGTTTTTATGTTTACTATTTCATTGATCTCCATGTTTTCCTTTATTATTTCCTTTTTCTGCCTCCTTTTTGTTTCCTTTGCTCTTGTTTCTTAAGATGAAAGCTGAAGCCATTAATTTAAGACCTTTTTTAAAATCAAATATAAGCATTATCTAATATTATAAAATCTCACAAATTTCAGTATTTTGAAATCTAATTTTCATTCTATTTCAAATACTGCAACTTTCTTTCTTTTTCATTCTTGCTTTTTTTTCTTTTTTTGGTTGGTATTGATCCAAACATCTTTAGAAGCATGTTGTTTGACTTCCAAATAATTGGAGATTTTTTTTTTTTTTAACATGGGCAAGCACCAGGAATTGAACCCGGGTCTTCTGGCATGGCAGACAAGCATTCTTGCCTTCTGAGCCACCGTGGCCCGCCCATAATTGGAGATTTTCCAGATATATCTGTTACCAAGTTCTCATTTAATTTCATGGTGTTAGAGAATTTCACATGGCGTAAGTCATTTTACATTTATTATGATTTGTTTAATGGAAATGTAATATGATCTATCTTGGTAAATGTCCCATGTGTACTTAAGTAAAATATGCATTCTGCTGTTGATGTGTGACACAGTCTACGAACACCAATGAAGCCAAGTGTGTTGATGTTCTATGTTTTCTCTTACTTTCTTTGTAATTGTTCTATCAGTTACTAAAAGAGACTTTTGAAGTCTCTAATTATAATTGTGGGTTTTTCTATTTATCTTTGTGGTTATAACAGTTTTCCTCAATTTATTTTGAAGTTTTATTATTAGTTTGAGTAGTTTATGATTTTAATTTCTTCTTCATGAATTGCTAATTTTTAACTATAAAATGACATGTTTTATAACTACTAATATTCTTTTTTCTGAGATCTAATTTGTCTAATAAAGCAATTACCACTTCCTTTTTATTAGTGTCAACATAGCATACCTTTGTCATAATTTTACTTTTGACTTCTTTGTGTCTTTATTCTAAGATTTTTTTTGGGGGGGGTAGGCAACATGAAATTGAGTCTTGTTCTTTTATACATACTGATAATCTCTGCCTTTTAATCAAGTTGTTCAGAGTAATTATATTTGATGTCATTTTTTAGTATGGGAACGTTTAAACCTATCCTCTCACTATTTCTTTCCTATTTTCCTATCTCTTTCATTCTTTTCTTTTTCTGCCTTCTCTTGAATTAGCTGATTTTATTTTATTAATATTTTTATTTATAAAACTTTTTGATGTCCTTTGAATTATGAGCTATAAATCTGTTACATCACTTTAGTGCTTTCTTTTGGATTTATGCTCTAAGCCTTCAATTATTACAGTTTACCTTGAAGTAATATTATACCACTTAGCATAATATGTAGGAACTTTGCAAAACTATACTACATTGTGCCCTCCACACTATTTGTGCTATTGTTGTCAGAGATTTTATTTTCACATGTTATAAAATCAACAATACACTTATTATTTTTACTTCAGTCAATTATCTTTTAAAGCGATGTAAATAATATGATTCAAAGCCTTATATTTACACTATAATCACCATTTCCTGTGTTCTTTGTTCCTTGGTGTAAAGCCTGGTTTTCATCTAATATCCTTTTCTTTCTGCTTGTGGGCCTTCCTGTAATATTTCTTGTAGTGTAGGTCTGATGACAATAAGTTTATTTAGTTATTATTATTTTTTTAATATATAATTTTTATTTCTAATTTTAGTATTCAGTTCAAGATAACAACCAAAAAAGAAACACCTGATTGGTGGAAATAACTGATACAACTTTACAATAATAGCATTGTTTACATAAAGTCAATTCTCAAACAAACTTGAGAACACCCAAATAAACTTCCATTTATAGATTTCCTCCTTCCAGTTTCAAAATTAGTTATTTTAGAATAAATATTCATAATGTGAAATTCAGCCAATCAAAAAAAAAAAACAATTACCCAATGCAAATATCAAATCAAAGCACATATTTTATATTTAATGCTTTTTCTTCCTTTCCCCTACTCTTTTCCTTCAATTCTAGGAAAGAACAGGAAGCAGTAAATATTCTTACTATAAAATTCTGACCAAGCACAGTGGTCTTTTCAAGTAGTCAAGAAAAGGTAAGTCATCAAGTGAAACTCCTAAGACCAAGCAGTCTTCAGTGTGTTCATAGAAGCCAATGACTATAGGCCCTCTCTAGTTCACCCCTCTGAAGATGTATCACTTGTGCTATTCATGAAGATGTGCTCAATTTCCTTTACCAGATTAACTATGAACACTTCACAGCCAAGCAAACTTGTCCCTTCCATTTACGGTCAGAACATTTTTCACACTCTTTAGGTAATCTTTCCTCCCAGGAGAAACTAATTCAAATATACTTAATTAGCATATTTGGTTACAAGGGCAATACAATATAGATGCTGTTAATAATAATTCTCCCATGGGTAAGCTAAGATTGGAAAGAATCCTATAGGTAGATATAAATATACCTGCATTTTGTCTATATAAAGTCCAACTCTTTTTTTAAATTGTTCACGTATCAATGGCAGCCACCCCTCCATAGGGCTACTCATAAGCTTTCTATAACACAAGTGATGGGGAAGGTCATTAGATGTGATTTCTCCAGTCCCCTCCAGAACAGGCTAGGTCTACGAAGGACACACAAAAGACAAGAACATATCCAACTGGTTCTTCACAATAATCTCATCTGGATGCAGCTTATGGGGTAGATAATGGGCCAGGGTCATCTCCCAGGCATCGACGAGATATACTCCAACTCCTGAGAACATCCTCTGAAGTATAGTGTCCAGCTGAAAGTTGTACCAATCGCTGTTGTAAAGGCTCACCTCAGGCCCCAGCTCTTGGACATTGGCTGTTCAGATGACCACCACAGTCTTAGGGCTTCGATCCAGAAGTTGGACAACTGCTCGACGGATGTTCCTGAGTCGCCGGATATACACTTCCAAAGGGAAGGTACTGAAATGAGACCATATGGCTATAGCAACCACAGTGTTCTTCCCTCCCACAATGCCATTCAGCTCATTTGCCACATAATGGAGCTCACTGCTGAAGACAGTTGTGAAGCGGATGGGTGGACCATGGCAGCGGTATTTGAGCAGGATATTGTGCTTCTGGTCCACTGCAAGGAAGGGACCGACATTCTTGGGACTACCCAAGTTAAACTCCACTAAATCTGGAACAAATGTGGTAAGGTATTCAAACCACTGCCTGATTGTTGAGTCACCAAATAAATACACCACTTTTTTTGTAAACATTCTGTAATGTTGTCAGGGTCATTGAACTGGCGCATCTTAAACTTTCTGGGCCTCCACTGGTCTTTGTAATAATACCCAGAAGGAAAAGTTCCTGAGCCTTGAGATAGTTCTGGGTTGTTAGTTTCTTTGATTCTCCTGGGAATCACAGTCACCCAATCAGGTCCACTGGAGTTAATTGGCATTTTGATATTGACACCACTCTGGAACAAAGCACTCTCTGAAGCAGTGAGGAGGCCTTGAGGTATCCACCTTTAAAATGGTTAATTCTGATACTGCAGGGGAGCTTCTTTGGTTTAAAGCAGAACCAGGGTTCTCCAGTGTAGAAATCTGTGAAATTACACAGGGGAAAACTCCCAGGAAGACACACATTGCACTCAGTAGTGTCAGAAATTCTTCCAGAACGGAAGAGACTCTTAAAATAGACTCTGTCTGGTTTCTCCTCCGGTAGGTGCTGAAGAACTCTGACCCCTTCACTGGGGTGGACCAGAGATATGGATACTTGAACTTTGCCTGGCCAGAGCAAAGTAAAAAAGACCTTGTAAAACCCATTCTGGTAGTCTACCACCCTACCTACAGCCCCCGCCTGCAGCTGGGGAGAGTGGATTCTGGCCTGCAGGTAGTCTCCACCATACTTTTTGGGCTTTCTTTGAAAATCCTGTACATGAACTAGCATCTCCAGCTGGCGTCCCACCTTGAAGAAGGCTGCAGAGTTCAAGACGACAAAGTAGCTGGAAGAAGGGTCAGTGCTCTTTACAAAGGGGACTGGACCCACATCAGGCACCTGCCCCTGTATGGCAGCCAGCAAGGAGTTCTCCTCCACACGCTCCCGGCTGGACAGGATCTGGTGTTCATAGCCACAGTAGGGATTCCGGCTAACTCCTGTCACCTGCGAGGAAACAAACTGTCCACTGCTGTCGATGAATATAGCTGAAACAGTCTCATGGTCCAAATACTCCACCTGAGTGACATTAATGACCACCAACACCACCATCAACGCTGTAAGCAGAGAGCAGAAAAGCCGCAGTTTGAAGAAATTGGTCCACATTGTCTAGCTGTGTCTTGATCATCCATGGCCGACACCATGCTACTTTCATTCTTCAAAACTCCATGTCTTTGTTTTACTGAACTACAGATGAGATTTCAGTTTAAACTGCTTATTTCCTGCTGGTATCCTTAAGAGTTCTTTGTAAAGAGAGACTGGAATTTAAGAAGCACATTTTTCTTCAAAGAACTCCTTTTCGGAAATTTCCAAGTCCAAGAAGAAATGTTCACTTGAACTTAAAAGTTTACATCTAACTTTCACTCCAGTACGAAATCCTGAACCCAGGCAATAATGACAGTAGCCCTTATTTTTTTCTTGCCACATTGGAAGCACAAGTTGATGACTTTTCATTTGTATGCCATTCTTCCTCCTGGTCCCTCCTCGCGCTCTCCCACCACCTGGACTCTGGACGCCCAGGTTCGCCGCGGCTGCGCCGGATCGCGGGCTCCCCTATTTAGTTATTTTATGTTTGAAAAAGTGCTGTTGATTTTTGGGGAAAGGGTCTTTGTTTTTGAAAGACATTTTTGATATTTTAGTGCTTTGTTTATGTAGCCACACTGTCTTCTAGTTTGCCTTGGTTTAGTTTGCTTCATATATTTTATGTTTGGGTTCATTAAGCTTCTCGGACTTGTGTAATTATATTTTTACTAAAGTTTAAATTTTTGATATTTTTATTTAACTGTTGTCTTCTAATTCCCTTTTTTCCTCTACAGTGATGATCTTCATTACATATTTATTGAATTACATGAAACTGTTCCATAGCTCACCAATATTCTGTGTAATTTTTCAGTCTTTTTTGTTTCATTTTGGATAACTTTTACTACTCTATCTTCTAGGTCACAAATACTTTCTTCTGCTATGTTTAACTTACTCCATTTCATTTTTCAGCTAAGACATTGAAATTTCTTCTACAGAAATTTTTTTCTTGTCTCTTTGGTATATTTCCTGTCTCATTGCCATAAGTTCAATGTTTCCTCTAGATTCTTGAATATATGGAAAAAATACAACTATTTAATGTCCTTATCTAATAATTTTATCATTTATGTCATTTGTGGGCCATTTTCTACTGATTTTTCTCCTGTTTAAGAGTTTTACTTTCCCAGTTCTTCGAATGCCTTATATTTTTATTGAATTCCAAAACTTTTTGAATCTGCGTGCTTTTGTAATTCCATAAATATTCTTGAACATTTTTCTAGTGTGTGGCTAAGTTGAAAATAATTTGATTCATTTAAAGCCTTGCTTTTAAGCTTTGTTAGGCAAGACCACAATAGCATTCACTCTCAAGTTAGAATTACTTAAGGAAAGACTTAAATACTTCTAAGGAAAGAGGATTCTTATTTCTCTATCTGATGCTTAGTGATGATGATATTTTTCAATCTGGCTCTAGAGAACAGCACTAATCTCACCTCGTATGTGTTCCTAGAATTGTTTCCTCTAATTTTTAAGTGGTTCTTTCTCATTTGGGGGAAGATTCCTCACACATGCTGTTCTAATTAGTACTTAACCAAAAACACATGGGCACCCTTGGCAACACTCTGATATTCTCTCATATACAGCTGTCTTGTCCAGTGTTCTGCCCCACAAATGCTAGACACATTGGCCACCTGTCATGGTAAGGTTCATGTGACAATTTGTCCAGGTGGTGGTGCCCGGTTGTCAGGTCAGGCAAGCTCTGGCCTGTCTTTTGCTATCAGGACATTTCATGGACTTAAAACATGATCATATTGGCCGCATCTACAGATGATAGCATTTGTAATCAGCTAAGGGGTGTGTCTTCTGCAATGAGTGATGCTTAATTTAATCACCAGAAGCCTTTTAAGGAGGATTCAGAGAGCCAGTCATTCTTCCTGCTACAGCCAGCCAGCCTCTCCTGAGTATTTATTGAGGGCCTTCATCGGAGCTGTCACTTGCAGCCTGCCCCACAGATCTTGGACCCTTTCATCCTCATGGTTTCCCAGCCAGCCTCTCCTGATAGTTCTTCAAGGAACTTCATCAGAGCTTCCAGTTTCCAGTCTGCCGTAGGTCTCTACATCCCCAAAGTTATGTGAGACACTTGTATAGATTTTATATTTATGGATATCTCCTGCTGATTCTGTTTCTCTAGAGAACCCTAGCCAATAAACCCCCCATCTTCTAATTTTACCAATAAAGCAATATTTTGAAACTCTGTATCTCACAATTCTCAAAATGCTATGCATATTCATAGTAGTGAGTTCTTTTCCATATATGTCATGAATATGCCACTGTATTTAAGATGGGAACTGCCTGCTGGCTTATGTAATATATATAGGAGAGAAGATAGAGGATTTTGACTAAAATAAGGCAGAAAAGTTTAATCTATTTTATTCTTTTGCTTTTTATCTTCAATGTAATACAAAGTTAACTTGAATTCATAAAGTTAAGAATAGTCATGCTCATTAGGAAATAATAAGTCAAATTGCTAATATATTAAATTAATTTCTGATTCAAGGTCCAGAATACTTTAATCCTGTATAGCTTGGCTTATTCATTTAAAGTTGGAAATATATTTGCATTAAGAGATTGATATTAGAAGCATATATGAATGAAACAATAAAAAATACAGTAAAGTGTTGATGTTATATTTGCAAAGAATGAGGAACATACTGCTTTATGAAGTAGCCTCAATCTTGGCACCATACTCATGTAAAAGGAACTATATAACTATCCATCATGGACAGTAGAGAGACTATTTCCTTTAGTAGAAGTTCATATCATTAGATATGCTCTGGAACTTTTTACCTAAGATACTATGGCTTTCACTCTATAGCCTTAATGTCAATTGCAGAGTCAGGGACAACAATAAATGCTTGTATATCTGATGAGTATATACAGTAAATTGTATAACTCAATATCCAATGGTTGCAGGAAATTTTTCCATGAAATTAGTCTTCACATAAACTGGCCATTTGTCAAATGTCAATCCCTTCCAGGGACAGAGTCCAGGGATATATCAGAGCTTGGAAAAGAATAATGCCTCTTCCAGCAACAGCAGATCATGGGTATGATGATCTTTGCTATCAGTTCAAGCCATTAAAAACAAACTGCGTATGATATTTAAGACTTACTTTTTTAAATCAAGATGAATTATCAATAAAGTATTCATATACATATGAAAATGAAAATATGTACATTTGAATATACATATAATAAAATATATATTTGCCTATTCATCTTTGCATATATATGAATATATCTATATAATATATATAATTAAATGTATACATGCCTATTCATCTTCCTTTCAAAAATTAAAAAGAAATGGTAACTTTCAGGAATGAAAATCAATTAAATGCCTCTTGTGTTTGTGATTTTCCTACTCACATTGCTATAATTTAAAAAAAAAAATTCTTAAGAGTCAACAAGGTAGTGTCAACACTATGTTTCAAAGCAACTTGCATATATAAGTACCCTCTCTCAAATAGGAAATATAGTTTTATACTGAGCAAAGGAACATCTCAAGAGCAAAATGCCAAATGTCATTAAATTAATGTCATTTCACAGTAGCTGTAATGCCTGTCCTGCAAGAGAAATTTATATTTCCACATTACTCTCAACCCATAATTGATGCTAAACTTATCAAAATATTTTGGATCTTAGGAATAAAATATTATTTTCAGCTAGCAACACATTTAATAAAAATTCCTATTTTGCCAGTATCTCTTCCTTCTCCTCCCATTTTTCCCATGCATGATAAGAAAAGCTCATCTAAGCCAAATCCTGAGAAATCTTATTTCCCACGTCTAGCATTATTCTGGAGGAAATTCCATTCTCAGGAATACCATTTGCTATTTATTGGCATGAAAATCACGCTTTTATTCATTTTTTGGTATTTTATTCTACCACTTATAAAATATAAAATCAAATTTGGATAAAGCATTGACTCTGTTAAACTACTTTCAGAGAGCCAAACCATCATCTCCATTAAAGTCATCTCTGAATAGAGAAAACATGAAGTTCAGCAAGTTTCTAAGAGATTATTGACTGCCAACTCTCCAATTATTCTATGGATTTAATGCATTAGAAAGCAGTTAATTTTAATAGGCCTTATTTTCTATCTACTATTTCACCACAAAAAGTCTGGTTATATTTGTATTTGGTTGGTTTTTATTTTTCCCTCAAACCAAGATCTGCTCATCAGGAGAAAAAAAGTAGGTATTTGGAATACAGGAAATAATTTAATGCTATAAATGCTGTGCTATTTCAATTGGTAAATATACAATGTGGGTCAACTTTTCAGAGTGGCATCTAATTAAAAAAACTACTAATTTGTCTCAGAATAATTAATAACAATGCAATACATTGTAAGATATTAAAAAGATGTAAGTCCCAGGAGGAGTCATGTTGTTGCTTGGATTGAGTAAGACCATTGTTTCAAATGACAACTGCAGTTTTGACTCTTAGTTGCTTGTTTTAAGTTGTTTTATTTATTTATTTTTAATTTTTGTCTTTTATAAAGGGGAATTTATTAAGTTACAAATTTACAGCTCTAAGACCATGAAAATTTCCAAACTGAGGCACCAACAAGAGGTTACCTTTCTTCAAGAAAGGCTGGTGTTGTCTGGAACACCTCATCAACTGGGAAAGCAAATGGCTGGCATCTGCTGGGGTCTTTGGCTTCAGGATACCTCTGTCAGCTGGGATGGCACATGAATACATCTGCTAGCTTTCTGTCCTGGTTTCTTCAACAGCTTCCCTGGGGATTTTTTCTTTTATCTCCAAAGGTCTCTGGCCGTGTGGGTTCTATGGCTTTTTCTAAATCGATTCCCTCTTAAAGGACACCAGTAAGCACTGGTACCTTCAATGGGTGGAGACAGCACCATGGAAACCACTGGATTAAAAGGTGCTATCCACAATTGGGTGGGTCACATCTCCATGGAAACAATAAAAAAGATCCCACCCAGCAATTCTGAATGAGGATTAAAGGACATGGCTTTTCTGGGGTACTCAACAGGTTCTAACTAGCACAAATATACAGTCAAGGGAAACAATAAAGCTAAAAGTTCAGTTTTGATGAATGAAGGTAGGGAAAAAAGAAGGCAAAAATTAGTAAAATTAATGGCAAAATTTAGATAACTAAACCTAGAGCTAAGATTAAAAAGATAAAATAATATTATCAAATATTTTTCTGTTATTAAATTTGAAAATCAATAAAATTTTAAATAATTTCCTGAGAAATTATAAATTACTGTAACAATTAAAGAAATTTAAGCAATACCATAAAATCTTTCCAGCAAAAGGATACAAGATGAAACACAAAAAGCTACCAGGATCACACCTTTTCAAGTTATTTAAACCAAGCTTTCAAAGAAGAGCTCACTCCCTCTTAAAGAAATAGAAATAATTAATTTTCCTGAGTTCACTTTATTAAGCCAATATAATCTTTCTCCCAAAACCACATAAAGGTAGTAGGAAAAAGGAAAATTATAAACTCATAACATTTATCAATGTAGATGCATAAATCTTAAAATAAATCCTTAGCAAACTGAATTTATAATTGTCTAAAACTAATAATACAACCTGGTCAAGGATCAAAAGAATTCAAGGATGGCTAAACATTAGAAAATCTGTGATATTGGTTATAGTAACACAACACAAAAGAAAAGCATATATTATTGAAAGAGATAAAGAATGGTTATATAAAGCTTAATTCACTTTCATGGTTAAAAATGAAAAGAAAAATCCTTTAAATAAAGGAATATAAGGAATATCCTTAAGCCAGATGAAAGACTTCTACAAAAAAAATAAAATAAACATTATTCTAATTAGGAGAATATTAGAATCATTCCCATTAAAATTAGTTACAAGATAGAAATGTCCACTTTTAACATTTATTTTCAGCATTGCAATGGAAGTTTAAACCAATGATTTCTAAACCATAAAACAACAAAAATAAATTAAAGGATAAAAATTAGAAAGTAGGAGATAAGAATTGATCAATTTACATATAAGATGATCATCGATATAGAAAATCTAAAATAATCTATAAATTAATAAAAACAACAGAGTTTATAAAATAGCTGAATATCAATGTACAAAATTAATTTATTTATACAAAAAATAATTTTTTTTTTTCTTTTTGCATGGGCAGGCACCAGGAATCGAAACTGGTCTTCAGCATGGCAGGCAACAACCCTGCCTCTGGGCCAACATTGCCTGCCCAGTTTTTAAAACACAGTTATCTGTTTACAAAAATATATAGAGTAACAAGAAATAAATCTAACAAAACCATTCAGAACCTGTATGCAGAAAATTGTAAAAATCAACAGAAGTTAAAGAAAAATTATAATAGTAAGCCATTTTTCTCTCTTTTTACTTTTGCTAATAATCTTAATTTTTACACTCTTCTCCAGACCTCTCTCTCCTACATTTTCCTATCTGCCTGAAGTGCTCCCTTTTAATATTTCTCACAGAGCTGGTCTCTTAGGTCACAAATTCTCTCAGTGATTGTTTGTCTGAAAATATTTTATTCTCCCGCCTCTTTCTTGAAAGACAGTTTTTGCTAGTATAGAATTCTTGGTTGACAGTTTTTCTCTTTCAGAATCTTAAATATATTATGCCACTGCTTTCTCACCCCCATGGATTCTGCTGAGAAATCCACACAGTCTTATTGAGCTTCCCTTATATGTGATGGATAGTTTTTCTCTTGATGCTTTCAAAATTCTCTTTGTCTCTGATATTTGACACTCTAATTAGTATCCTGGAGTAGGAATATTTTAACCTATTCTGTTTAGGATTCAGTGCACTTCTTGGATGTGTAATTTTATTTCTTTCATAAGAGATGGAAATTAAAAAAAAACTATTTCCTCCACTGTTTTTTCTCCTCCTTTTCTTTCCTTTTCTCCTTCTAGGACACATGTAAACATATGGTCACATGCTTCATGTTGTCATTCAATTCCCTGATAACCTGCTCATATTCTTCCATCCTTTCCATTCATTTTCGTTTCTGTATTGGATTTCAGATGCTCAGTCCTCTAGCTCACTAATCCTTTCCTCTGCCTCTTCCAATCTATTGTTGTAGGTTTCCATTGTATATCTTTTATATTTTCTCTTGTGCCTTTCATTCCCATGAGTTCTGAAATTTGCTTTTTCAAACATTTGAGTTGTCCTTTACAATAGCTCAACGTCTTCTCTATATCCTCCTTCAACTCATTGATTTTATTCTTGATGAGATCTTGCACCTCTGTTAAAAAATCCTGAGTTAGTTGTTTCAACTCCCATATTTCATTTGAAGTGTGGTTTGTTCCTTTGACCTGGCCATATCTTCAATTTTCCTAGTGTGATTTGTTACCTTTTGCAGGTGTCTAGGCATTTGATTTCATTAATTAATTCTTTCCGGAGGTTGTTTTCACATTTTTACCTAGGATTTTCTTGCTGGATGGATTTGTTCTCTTTTCTTTGATATTCAGTTCAACTTATTCTAGACCTCTAGCATAGGTTCTGTTCAACTGATCAGAATTTTTTTAGTTTTTGCTTTTCTGTTTCTTGCTTTGCCTATATGGAGCCTTTTTTATGAGGAAGGCCTCATCAGATATTATAGATGACAGTCAGATTTTCCCAGATGAGACAGTCCCATGTCTCAGGAGGAGAGTGTAGCCAGCATCAGTTTTCCCTGACAGTGAGACACAGTAGGTTGTCAGACTTTCCTAAGAAACCTCCTTACCCTATGCTTTTCTTAACTTTCCCAGCATGTGTCATTTCTCTGCCCATAGCTTCATAACCAGCTTAGGGTGATGTTATACCTTTAATTTCAGCAGACTTTCCCTTCTGGGAGCATGGTTGATACAGAAGTAAGATAGTAAGTTGGCTTTGATTGCTTGTGTTTTCCAGCACTGGGGACTGAATTTCTTGAAAGAAGAATTCCACTTGAGCTGGGCCCTACCACTCTTTTCTTGGGGTAGGTCACCCTTTAGGGAATTAATCCCTTTCACCTGACTAGTTACTTCATCTCTCAGACATTCTTTAGTTCTGCTCTTGCCTGGGACAGTGCTAGAACCTGAGAGTACTTGCAGTTCTATCTACTGAGCTGTTAAAAAGTAAAAAAAAAAAAAAAAACAAGCAAACAAACAAACAAAAACAATAAAAATGCCTTTTCGAAGACAGACCCCTGCTCCTCACGTTTGTTAATTGAGAGCTTGGGTTGGTATGTGGCTTTTTGTATCTCCAGGCTCTATGAGCCCCCCTTTTCTTGGGTTCCAGCCCTTTTACAGTATTTTGTCTCTCCAACTCAAAAAGACTATTTTGTTTGTTTGTTTGCTTTATCCATCAGCCCTGTACCTTTTCTGCTGGAGCAAAATCTCCTTGTTTCTTTAGTGCTTATTCCAGGTTTAGCTATGCTCGGGGTCTGTTTTCAGTATTCAGAATTTGTTAATTAGTCCCACAATTGGAGCTTGGTTGCACTAAGCCCTCGTTGCTATTAAAATCTGTCTCCTTCCCCTTGGAGAACCAGTCTGCCACGCCTGTGAGGTAGGGGCACCAGCCTCCATTGCTTGGAAGGCTGACAGGTCTGTGTGGGATCTCAGACATTCCATCAGGTCCAGACTGGTGTACGCTGTCTTTCTGGTCACTGATGTTCCCATAGCAGTTGGTCTGGAACAGTCCTCGCTATTTTCTAGCTACTCTGGAGGACAAACTAAAGTCCACACTTCACAATGTCATCATCTTGCCCCTCCTTTCTTTTGCGTTTTATGAAAGACATGATCGGTTTTAAACTTTACTAAAGGCCATAGAGATTAATTTGTAGTTTATTCCCCCATGTAAAACAAATAACAACCCACAGCCCAAATATTTTTCCAGTTAAAACATCTTGCAACAGATTAAAATAAAAATAATCTTTAGGAATAAGTGAAAATTATTTGGGTCAAGGATTGTTTTGACTAAATAACATCAGCTGTGTTCTCTGTAGTCAGAAAGATTGATATTCATTGACAAGATCATGACATTCTGCATACAAGTAGACTTGTTCACCCATCTTTACTATTTTTCTGATCTCAGTTTCCAACTGCAGCTTTTCTGGTAAAACCTAGGATGCTAGGAAAAAGATTGTGTCTTCAAAGACAAATTAGGGTAAAAAAAATCTGGACAATAAAACAGAAATGCAAGGAAAATATCCAAGTAATCTTAAATATATTAGAATATTTTTTAAAGTTCAAATGGATTGCTTAGAAACCCCTTAAAATTAACTTCATTTGTTTATATTAACTTCATCTGTTAATGACTTCAGAAATAGAACACATAGCTTAGTTGAGTTGACATTCAGGAAACACGGAAAGAATGTCAATAAGGTAAGAGTGGTCAATATGCTACATGAAATATTAGAAATTCTTTCCCAGTGGGGGTCCCACCTACCAAAGGAAATCAAAATGAGCTCTGTGGACTTTCAGATGCTTCAGACTCTGTAATAAGTTTGTAGAATTTATATTTTACATACTATTTTCTCCCTCAGCTGCAGTTCATTCTCCTGTTCTTTTCTTCTCCTAAAGTAATCAAACGAAGAGAAACATATTCCTTTGAAGGGTACAGAGAGTGAACAGCGCGAAGAAGACAGATAGACATGCCATGTTGCAGTCAGTGAGATCTTGCACGTCACTGTGAACAATAATATCCATGCCAAACAATATGTTGAGTTACCATTTGAGAATGGGTTCATTAGCCAGCAAATATTTTGTAACACGGATCTTGACATGATCGACAAAATCATATGGAGGCATGCAACATGTGGGATATTTGGTGAGGCAAAATTAGCCAGAAACAAAAGAGCTGTTATTGTATGATCTCATTTAGAAAATGCTAATAAGAAAACAGGGGCCTAGATTCTAAGCTCTTATAGCAAGCACATTTAGTCCAGGGCGTTAATTATTATTTCTGGACTTTGAGGGGCTGTTCTATATATGTATCCCCTGGTATTTAGAGATAAGACTGGAGCTGATTGGGTTGGGATTAAGGTAATCCAGAATATAGTGGTAGGGAAGACATTGTTTATATTTTAGAACCTCATCTACCCTTTGAGATCAAAGGAAGAAAGTTAAATTTTATACAGAACCTAAATTTTCTGTAGCACATAATTTAACTCAAACTATCTGGATAGATCATTTTAAACAATCTAAATACAGGAAGTCCAGAATGAGACTGAGGGCCTTTAATCCTGTATAGCTTAATTTAATGCCTGACTGCATCCCAGAATATATTAAGCAAAAAATAAAAAATAGTGACAAAGTCCCTTGAGGGATGGTAGTTAAAATATGGAACCATTAAACTTTACCATCTGTGAAACCCTTGTAACTGTGTCAAATTTTAGGGACACCCAAATCAATAGGCCAAGTCCTGATCTTGTGAAGCTTATGTATGTAGTGGAGAAGCTTAGCCTACCTATAGGGATGCCTAAGAGTTACTTTTGGAGGACCTCTTTTGTTGCTCAGATATGGACTGTCTCTCTCTCTCTCTAAGCCCAACTCTGCAAGTGAAATTATTTCCCTCCCCTCTATGTGGGACATGACATCCAGCAGTAAAACTCTCCCTGGCAGCATGGGAGATGACTCCCAGTGATGAGTCTGGCCTTGGCACCATGGGATCAATAATGCCATTTTGGCCAGGAGGAGGAAAATAAGTGTAACAAATAGGTGATCAGTGGCTGATATAGGTCAGACAGAGTCATGAGGGTACTCTGGAGGTCACTCTTACACAAACTTCAGTTAAACCTTGCTACCTATCATAGCTTGCCAGACTTCAACCAAAATCATTCCTAACAATCCTAAAGAATACCTAGAGCATTATACAAGATTCTGCAAGGGTTCCATGCACTAGGGTAGCTTTGTGGAAATGCACAACCTCCAAATGGGTTCCTGCACCAGACGGGTCCTGAGGCCTAGAGGAGCCAGCCTTCCCAGAAGTCTGCAAGTTCCAACCCCTATCCCATATTATCGACAGATCCTTCCAACATGGAAAAGTTGGAGTGAGCATAATATCCCACATACCCCTAGAGTGGGAAAAAGTTCATAGGTGTTGGTGGAGTTATACAGAGAGGATAGGGTTAACAAATTGAGCAGGATTGCAGAATCACTATATTGATATTTCTTTTCATCTCCAGTGTCTTGGAGCAGCTAGACTGAAAAACCTAAAATTGTGGAATTTGGGTCCAAAGTGATGTGCTTTGAAAGTTATTGCTTTTTTGAGTATGTGTTATTTTTCACAGAAAAAAGGTCAATTGTGATGATAATATATATATATATATATACTCTTATTCTCTAATGTTCTGGAGCAGCTAGAAAGAAAAATCTGAGATGATGGAATGGTAGCCCATGACAAACTCTGGAATCTGCCCTGTAACTATTAGTTGAAGTGTGCTTTGAAAAGTATTTTTTTTCTTTCTTTGCTTTGTATATATGTTATATTATACAATAAAATAGCTAAAAAAAATCATGTGGAGGTCTTTGTAAAAATTTAACTCTGGATGATAACCCTCTGTTACAAACTCTCATTTTGGAAACCAGAGCAATACATGATCAAGCATCTTTCCAGATGACAAAAATAAGTAGGATATAGAAGTTCAGATTTATTTAAGTGTCTAAATTCCAAAGATTACAGGAAAAATATGGGGAATTTATGTGTATGGACTTTCAGATACTTTTAAAAAATCTTGCCATTCAGCAAAACCATTATATTAACCCTAAAAAAAAAAAACTTAAAACTGATGATCTTTGATTTAGGATTCATCAGGACATACTTTGTGAAGGGTGATGACAGGAGGGCAGCTTAATAAAAATAAAAAGATATGTCTTGGGAAAACAGAACAATTATAATCCCACTAGTTTCTTATGTATGTAGGCAATTATTTGAAATGCTAGCATATGTATTAGACTTATTTTTCGAAGGCAGGTGTGGATCTCCAGTAAACTATCATTCTATGTATGAAAGGCTACTCAACGAAAACAGTTTCTTAGGTATGTTAGGTAATATATAATATAGAAAATAAGACATTTTTTATTGGTAGATTTTATCATATTTCACACTCATTTGTTTTTACATAAATTTCAAAAGCAATTATAATGAATTGCAGCACTTTTAGTACATTTGGTAATTTGTTCTTCATTTAGTGTACGTGACTGCCTTCGTTAAGATTCATTAAGTAAAATGAAAGTCACTCTAGGTACCTGGGTTTTAAGGATTTTAACCAGGTCTGTAAGAAACCTATCTAAAAGGATCTCAACTTACCACAAGGAAGTGGGAGAGTTGTTCTCCAGCTCTCACCCAAAAAAAAAAAAAACTCCTCTGAACCCCAAGAACCTATAGGGGAAATCCAAGACCCCAAATATCTCAGTATGCAGCACCAGGTTGTGTTACCAAATGCGTTAAACAAATCACTTTAAATTTTACCTCCGCAATTTGTGAACTCACGTGCTTGCAGTTGAGTCAGGAAAGTAATCATCTTTCTTTCTCTTCAAAATGTTTCATAGCTGCCTCTCACCCTGGGAAATTTAGTTTCCAGATTCCCCTCTAGAACAAGAAAGCCTTCGATTTAGATGACGGTGGAGTTGGTGCTGATTGATACTAAGGGGAATCCAGCTCACTGACCAAATATAGGACTTCATCACTACTCACCATGAAGTCAAATAAGAAAATGAATGTTTTTACTTATGTACATAGTAGATAGCAGTGACTAATTAATGTACATCTATAATATTTGTCCATCTTTCCAAAATCCAAGCATGTTGAAAAATTCAGAGTTTTTCATAACTCTTTTATTGGCAAAGCCTGTTCTGACCAGAAATCATGGGTGAAAACCCTACTTTGTACAGATATGAGGCTATGCCTATGCTTTATTGTTTCCTTTTAGATTGAATATCCTTATTTTTGCTGGAGAAATGTGAAAGTGTTTGATTGTGGGGTTCTTTACCATTTTACCTTAATCAAATCAGAAAATGACTAAATTCTGAAACACATCAGTTCTCAGTTTCAAAGCAGCATTATAGACTAGCATTTTATTGATTCCCTCTTTTGTTAGATTTTGCTCTGCTGAAACGATGCTTTATCAAAATAATTTCCTAAATCACTACCTCATATGGTGGCATATTCCAATTTTATGTCATCCTTAAATCTAACTTTCCTCTGGAATGAAAATAAAGTGCAACTAAATTGCATTTATATCTTAGTCTCTAGCGCTTTGTGAGAATGTTTAGAAAAAATACTAAATGACATTTTAACTGAACTTTGTCTGACAAAACAATTAAATTTCTTATGCAACCAGTGTGTAGAGATTTAGTCTAATGATTCTGACCTTAATGGATGTCATTACTATTTGGCATAAGTATGATTTCATGAAAGTAGTTCTAAAGAATATGCCTTTAGCAAGAACTAATGAATATACTTAATGCATAAAGTTAGAATGATTAATGTGGTCACTTCTTAATGCAGAAAGTTTAATTGTTAAAGACCTATCATATTTTCCTTTAGTTTTCAAGCATTATGCAAAGGACCCAGATGAAATTTTATTATATTATTTAAAATATTAAAAATCCTTAATTTTTGTCACTTTTTAAGCAATTTAATATAGACTAATTAGATGCAGTCTCTTTTACAAAATGCTCTTTTTTTATCATATTCTGGCCTTAACAATTGAATTTCATATATAATTTAATTGATGGAAATCTTTACCACTTTACCTGCTATCAAAAATATGCAGGATCCCATTTTAAGGGATAATGGAATTTCAAACATGAAGTCACTTCAAACATTTACTTACTGTAAATGGAACAGTTGTCCTGTAGAAAAAGTCAAATGCACAAGTGACACTGCTGAAGTGATATATTTTTACCATATTAAGACACTTAGATTCCAGAATTGATTGTTAATACAGTATTGTCTATCACAGCCCATCATGCCTATCTATACAATTAAAGCAGCTGATGGAACCATTTTGGGATAAATGTGAAGATTGTCATTTAATAAAAGAGTTACAGCATTAGAAATTTTCAGAAATACTTGAGCATGAACTAGAAATTTTATATATATGATGCATGTGAATTCATTGAATAGACATGTATTATGTGTTGATTGGGGGTCAGTGGAATATTCAGGCATATTGTACAAAATTTGGGAAAATTATAGATAAAAAACAAATGAAAGTAACGTTCAAATCTACATAAGTTATTTTTAACAGTAGGCTTCTTAACTTCCTGTCAATTGACTTACGTATCTACGTATCCATATATCCATACACCCACTGAGGTCTCATTTTGCACGTTTATCCATTCATGTATGAAAATCATCTCTCAGTTTCCTTTTCTAAGAAAAGTTATGTAAAACAGATAACTTGTCTTTGTTTTTCAGTTTAAATTTCTAATCTAATATTTGCAATTCTTTATCATAAGCTACTGACAGGAAGATATCTTTCATTCCTTTTATACCAATCTTCATCCCATGCACAAAAATGAGCTAAGTAGAATATTATATATGCAGTGGGCATTTAGTAATGAGAAATACCATTATCTTTTGTCTGCAGAAATTCAAATTCTTCTCGTTCAAACCCATCCAATGCAGAAAACTTTCATGTTTTAATTTGAATGCCACCAGTGCTCAAGAGCTTCTGACAAGGGAGCTATTTTATTTTGTAGAAGATGGTTGTTCAATTTATTTGTTTCCTAGTGCAGAGACAAAGTCTTGAACCTAAAAATTTTGGTTTAATTTTTCATTAGCTTGCTAATGAAAAGTTTCACTCTCTGAGAGTTCATAATTTAATAAATTATATATTTTAAAATAAGATACAGAATAATTTTTATTATTTCAACTTGATTTGTGACAAGCTTGGCACAAAAAAAGCCATATAAAAATATGATCTTTTAATAAATAATGTTGGTCAATTAGGCATCTAAAAAATTTTTTTTAAATGTAACCCAAATTTTATACCATATTTTGCATGCACAAATCATAGGCAATAAAAAGGATATTGAGAGTGGGCCATGGTGGCTCAGCAGACAAGAATACTTGCCTGCCATGCCAGAGGACCCGGGTTCGATTCCTGGTGCCTGCCCATGTAAAAAAAAAATAATAATAATAATAATAATAATTTTTTTTAATGTAACCCAAATTTTATACAATATTTTACATGAACAAATCATAGGCAATAAAAAAGATATTGAGAGTGGGCCACGGTGGCTCAGCAGACAAGAATACTTGCCTGCCATGCCAGAGGACCCGGGTTCGAATCCTGGTGCCTGCCCATGTAAAAAAATAATAATAATAAATAATAAGAATATAAAAAATAATAATAAAATAATAAAAAAGAGAGATTGAGAAATTTGACTATATTAAGATTAAAAATTAAAGCATAATTGAGAGTGAGAAATGAAAGCCATAGAGAGGGAGGGAATATCTGGAATGCATATAAATGACAAAGGTAATATTTAAAGAACTTTAACAAATCAATATGAGAAACCAATTGAAAAAGCAAATAAAAATTTGACTAAAAGATTTTACAGAAACTTCACAAACTTGAGGATATGCATGGCTTATTGGCAATCAAAAGGGTGTCAACTCAATTAATTCTAAAGAAAATGCAGATAGAAAGCACCGTGGAATAAAACACACAACCCAAGAATTGCTAAGATTGAAAATTTGACGTCAATAAGAGATTCTGAGAATGTCAAGCAAGGGAAATCTTCAGGTGGAAGTAAAAATTGGAAATTCTGCTTTAGGAAAAAAAAAATGTAGAACTCGGATATACTCCTAGATGGGTGTTTCTCAACAAAGGACAAACGTTCCTTCTCAAACTCAGGACATCTGGCATTGGAAATATTTTTGATTGTCATGACTGGGGGTGGGGGTGGGTTGGTGGTTTTACAATCAATCAGTGCATAAAGACCAGGAGTGAAGCCAAACATATTATAATGTACGGGACAGCTCCTCTCGCACACCTATCCTTCACCTTTACCCAGGAGCAAAGGGGCACCTTTTGAGGAAGCCTGTCTTAGGTATAAAACTTAAAATATTCAAAAACACATATTCCAGAAGAAATGCAAAAGAACATTTAGGCTATCAAATCTCACAATAGCCTAAAACGGGAAACAATCCAATGTCAAATGACTGTAGAATAGATAAATACCTTGTACTGTATTAGTACTACATTACTCTATGCAACCAAAAGCATGGGAAAAAAAAAAAACTACATATAACAACATGACTTTATTTCACAAACATGATGAAGAGAATACATACACAAAAATATTGTTGTTCAGTCATATATTTTTATGGCAAAACTAATGAGAAAACTAAAAATGGGATATTCTTAAAATTTAGTAGAGAGGTGTGATTAAAAGGAAAATGTAAGTCTTCAGGGATGCTAACAATTTCCTATTTCCTTTCCAGGGAGACTCTTATTAAAGTATTTAGTCTTAAATGATTCATTACAGTGTACATTCATGAATTAAAAAAAAAAAACCTTTAAATATATGCATGTTATACATGTACACTAGATAATTTCAAGTTTTGGGGTTGGGAAATTCTCATGTACTTCTATAAAAACAATAAATATTCATCTCTCATATCACAAAAATCTCAAAATAATAATAAATATCACATCATAGGTACTTAGTATCTTTTTTTACCAAAAGCTTTTTTCTCTTTCTCTGTGTTTAATGTGTAATGTACCATCTAGTTATTATATATCAAGTTGTAAATACTGTGTAAATGTGGGTACTGTTGAGTCAGAAAAAGGTATAATTAATTTTCTCTAAAGTGGTATGCCTAGTGATCATGTTATGGAACCAAGAGTGCCCATGAGGGTTTTAGGGAACAATTAATTGCCAAACTATTGGTACTGCTTCCAAGTATAGTGAAAGCTCAGATATGGGAGAGAGTCTGGAATTGCCGTTAAAAAAAAAAAAAACTTCATGGGGAAGTAGAATTTCAGCTGGACTGGGGAGAAAGACTGGAAGAAATCACAAAATCAAACAAATTATGATAAATTGTCTCCAGACGGTTCCATAAAGGTTGGAGATCACTGCTCAAGAGAATAATTTATTAACTGACTATTCTTTGTGCTTTGAAATAGTGCATGTCTTTCCCAAAGTGATACTTTTTCACTCAGTTAGTATAGAGAGCATTTTAATGGAAAATCCTTTCTTCTTCTTATACTAGTTAATCCCCAAATCAAGAATGTGTTTTTATAGTGAATCTCCTACTAACACATTTAAGTCCTAAGAGCAAAGCAATGTGTTTTCATAATGACCGTTTACATTTCTCTAAAAAGTGCATCTGGTTTCATTATTTTAAATAAAACATTCTTAATTTGGGAAGTTATACTTAGAGCAATTTCCATACTAGGAAACTATTTGCATGAGGGGATTATGCTTTGAAACTCCAGTTTCTAAGGACAATGGAAGAATTCAAGTGTTCTTGCACCCACCATTTATAGCAGAAAAAAGCTTTTCCTTTAGAAAACTTCTTCCACATAGTATTTAAGAGACGAATAAAACTAATATAGAGACTACTGGATTGGGAATAAATTTATTTGTATTCTAATCTGCCACCATCTAGATGTGTTTATTTAGGCAAGTCTTTTTGTCTTTCTGGGTCCCTGATTTCTCTATAATGTTATATGTTTAGATGCACTCTGAAGTCTGTCCAGTCCTGTAACCTAGCCTACATTGTACTTTAAATTACACAACGATTTGTGGACTGGTGTCCCTTTTATAAAAGAAAGGTGTTTTCATTTCTATAACTGACCATATTCATGTAGTATGTGCTGCATTAAAGATGCCTATTATAGAAATATTTCATTGCTTCCATGCTTCCCTTCTTCCTTACAACTCCAATTTCCACTTCAGGCTTCAGATGGTGTTAGGGAAAATGACCCTACACCACCAATGATAGTAAGGAGAAAGGGGCTTGGGATAAAAGGAGTCAATATTCTTCACTATTCCCTCATATTTTCTTTGATTGTACGTACGACAAAGCCAGTCTGGACTAGTCAATAACAGGACTTTTGAAGAAAATGTGAAAACAAATATTCTTTCTCTGTTCTGCTGAACATGAACAAGAAAGTATGTACTACTTAATAAAAGTCACTTTAATTCTTTGTAAGGATCCAAAGTTAGGGCAGAATGAAAGTAAGTTTTCAGTAGATTTTTGAGTCACTTGATCAAGTCTTCATCAGAGCCAATGCATTTTCTTTACTCTTTACTTCAGTTTCTGCTTGTCTGTATTATCTTTCTATCTATCAGTCAGTCTATCTATTTATCTATCTATTCATTTATTTTTGCCATTTACTGCTGAAAAATGATAATAATTGAGCTTTGGCATCCCCATAGAAATGCATATTAAAAACATGAGAATATTACTTTATAATAAATATATAGGATCATACCCACCAAAATCTGTAATTGAACTTTCACTTATCATCTTATATGTCCTATGTCTTCCATTTCTAGAAGCTGTAATTTGTAACAGAATTTTTATTGAGTGAGAAATAGTATTTTAACTAAATAGTTGCTTAATTCAATTTTTTCCTTGTTGATTTTTCTCAATCTGAGGATATAATCCTAAATACGATGGCATTTTTTATGGAGTATGGGTATGGCATAAGAACGTTTTATTACAGAAGAATCTTTTTTTCTGTGAATTATATGTGATACTAGATTGAGTTACAAATGTGCAAGCAGAACAAAGAAAAGCTCTTCTCTTGGTTTGGTGCAGAGGTAGAACCTTGGAGTAGAATAAAGAGTAGAAGAGAACAGGAGGGTAATATACATGATTGGATAAGTGTTTAAAGGTTTAAAATAATTTAAACTAATATATATATATATATAATAACAAATGTATGTATAAATAAATACGTGATTGCATAATTTTTCCTATGATATAGGTATAAGTAATGTCAATACTTGATTAATATTATTAAAGTTGGTCCATAAATATACTCTATTAAATCTGTTAGGATGAAAAATATTAGAATATTTCATTACTTGCTACACATAGAACAGAAGTGATAAAAGCACAACAAAAATATCAAAGACATCAAGCTATAATTTTGTGTAATTTGCAAGATAACAAATGTATTCTAATGGATTATTTGTGAAGAATTATTGAAGGAGAAGAACATGGAGGTAATTAATTAAGCATGTAAATTGAAAGGTTATAGGCAGAATACAAATTAATAAACATAACAGAAAACTCAACTTCTTTCCTGGCAAATTAGAAAACTATATGGTAGTTTTTATTAACTAAATAAAAATATAATAATTATTTACTTTCAAGGTGTGTTATTTAATACTTTTTGTACTGTTTATATTAGCTGGCCAATGACAGCCTCAGTAACCTCTCCATTTAATTTTATACTCAGGTAATAACAAATTTTACACTTGTTGCTTAACCACTGTCATTCACGTGTACATATGAGTACTGATTGGAAGAATGTTGTCTTTTAGAATTTTGAAGTATGGTATTTTGAGAAATTCACTACTTTAATTTGCTAGCAGAATGACTAGGGATTGCTGCCACTCAGCAATAGGTTATATTATGCGGGGACAGGAATGCAAGCATTACTGGATTCCATTGATACTGGCAATTTGAAAGAACCAAATCCATTCTCTCTGACCATTGCTGTATGCAGCTTGCAGGCTTTTAAATTCCATCCAGGCATATCCCTGCTCAGTCTTTACCCAAGTACTCACTACTGAATTTTACAAGGCTCACCTTATTCTATGAACGGTATTAGCTTTTTGTTCTTTCTGTTCTTTTTGTCTTGGAAACTCATTGGTACATTTCATACTATCTAGGTTTATGTCTTATCGTCCCAATTAAAGAATTATAGAACACAAACTTAAAGCAAACATAATTTAGTGATGCAATGCCTCCTCCAAAGAATATCTCAAGCATATAGTGAAGAGGTGAAGAATAGGTCTTTCTTAACCATAAACTGCATCTTAGCTATAAAATAATGAGTGGTAAAAGAAGCAAAATCCTAATTTGAGGCAGTTACAACATTTCCTAGTATACCTAAATTCTCAATAAACATTTTTGAATGAACTAATCTATCAATGAAAAGTGAATTAATCTGGGTTCATCTAATACACATTTATTTTATATTGTCAAAGAATATTCAACTCCCCTACCATGTTATTGAGGTTCAAATTCAAAGAGATATAAGATATGCAAATATTCTGATCCTCATCCAAAATCTCTCTAAATTACCTACCATTTATGATTATTTTGTGGTCCAGTGCTTACTATGATGGTTGTAATAAAGAACGTAATTATGTCAACTGAAAAAAATATGGAAGCAAATGATATGATAGACATGCAAAGTGATGATGTTAAAGCTTTAATACTCAGTATTCTTCTATATGCAAGGATTATTCTTCTATTTATTAACTTATATTATTATCAGTATAGACTCCTAATTTCCAATGTTTTCTTATAATTCATAATTCGTTTCTGTCCTCAATGATTTTGATACCTTTCAAACTGGTTCCTGAAACACTATATTTTGAGTGAGATAGATCAGTTATTTGGTTGAATCTAAGCGACACAACTAGTGTGCAGGTTTGAAAGGATGTATATACCCTAGAAAAGCCATGTTTTAATCCTAATCCTATTTTGTAAAGGCAGCTATTTTTTTTTTTCTAATCCCTACTCGGTAGTACTGTATGTTTGAAACTTTAATTAGGTTACCTCCCTGGAGATGTGACTCAATCAAGAGTGGTTGTTAAACTGGATTAGGTGGAGACTGTCTCCACCCCTTCCAGATGGGTCTTGATTAGTTTACTGGAATCCTATAAAAGAGGAAACATTTTGAAGAATTCAGGAGATTCTGAGAGAGCAGAACAACATTGTCACAAGAAGCAAAGAATCTACCAGCCAGTGATCTTTGGAGATGAAGAAGGAAAATGTCTCCTGGGGAGCTTCATGAAACAGGAAGCTAGGAGAGAAAGCTAGCAGATGGCACTGTGTTTGCCACGTACCTTTCCAGATGAGAGAGAAACCTTAACCATGTTCTCCATGTGCCTCCTCATTTGAGAGAGAAACCCTGAACTTCATTGACCTTCTTGAACCAAGGTATCTTTTCCTGAATGCCTTAGATTGGACATTTCTATAGACTTGCTTTAACTGAAACATTTTCTTGGCCTTAGAACTGTAAATTAGTAACTTATAAATTTCCCTTCTTAAAAGCCATTCCATTTCTTGTATATTGCATTCTGACAGCTGGCAAACTACAATACCTGGCAGTTATGATAGTGACTCAGATAAGGCGAGATGGTTTGAGTTCAGTAAGCCAATTTTGGCTGATGCAAGTGAAATTTAATAGTTCTGTCACAATTTTTTCTTCATACTATCTTTGTGCCATTCAGAATTTATAAATCCCTTGGCCAACCCTTAGCATGTGTCCATAATATATTTACTTTCCTGTCATTTTATTGGCTTGTGCCAATAAAATTAATACCCCTTATATCTAACACAAACAAATACAAACTGTGTTCATAAGCAACTTATTTACATTAGAAAATATGGGGGCCATCCAGATGATCAGGAAGGCAATTTTGGACTAAATTCCAATGGAAATGAAAGGGTAAAACATTGTTATATCCTTGGGTCTAGAAAGCCTGCTGAAAAGTAGTAAATTATAAACCCTTAATGCACATAAACTGTTTGCTTTCCAAAGTATTAACTAATATGTCCCATCTTTATTGCAGTTTTATCTTGATTTGTCATTTGTTTATTAACAATCTCGGTTCTAATTAGACTAGTCCAAGGGGTGAACAAGACACTGAAGAAAGTCATCACAAAACGTTGTGAATTCAATATTACACTCATTTTCAGAAAAAAAAAGTGATTTGAAAAATAGAATTATTTGTCACAGGTAACTCAGATGGGTGTGCTGGTTTAAAAATGTTGTATACCCCAAAAAAGCCATGTCCTTTAATCCTGATTCAATCTTGTAAGGTGGAAAACTTTGATTAGATTACTTCCATGGAGATATGACATACCGAATAATGGGTATGGCCTTTTGATTAGTTGGTGATGTGACTCTACCCATTTAAAGTGAGTCTTGATTAATTAACTGGAGTCCTTTAAATGGGGAGGCATTTTTGGAGAAAATTAAGTTGCTTCAGAACCAACAGAGATGCAGACATTTGGAAAAAGTTGGTGTGTCAACAGAGAGAGCAGATGCTTAAACACACATGTTTGGAAATGCAGAGCCCAGTAGATGTTGCCATGTGCTTTCCCATGAGATGCTAAGCAAGCCAGAACCAGGAGTTGAATTCTGGAGTGGCTAATTGAAGGCCTACAGATGCCTAGAGATGAAATCGCTAGGATTAGAAGCTGAAAATAATGGAACTGGGAACAAGGATCAGTAGAAACCAGCCACATGCCATTCCATGTGACAGACATCAGCCATTCTTAAGTCAATGTACCTTTCACTGGGTGCCTAGTTTGCACTTTTTATGGCCTTAGAAACATAAAATTGTAACTTAATAAATTCCCTTTTTAAAAGCTGTTCCATTTCTGGTATATTGCCTTCCAGCAGCATTCAACAAACTAAAACAGATGGTACGTCATTTGAATTACATATTCGGTCTCTTTCACCTCTATCTCAATGCCTCATCTCTGGTAAAAGAAAAGCTTCTCATGCAATTTAGGATCTCACAGATTTATTGAGAAATTCATGAATCCAGCAACATCCCATTCAGAAAGTAGAAGAGAGCTCTACCAAGGAGATGAAAAGGAAAAGCTCATATGAAGCCTATAAAGAAGCAGGTGAGATAATGTTCTGATTGTCTGACATTAAGTTTCCATTTTATTTAGGAAGAGGGGTCTTACAAAGTGCGGAGAATGTGGTTGTTTAGGAATGAGGAAGTTAGCTGGCAATAACTGATTAGTTGTGCTTAAATTTGGTTTTCTGGGCAAGCTGGAATTTACAGAAAATAGAAACTAGTTTAGGTTTTTGTTTTGCTGACATAGGGTCTAGCATGGATGTCTCCATGTTGAGCCTACCAGATTTCACTTATCAGTGCCCACCTTCTGATCTGGCCTTTGGCAGGTGAGATCTAAGAGGGGAATTTAAGGTACTAGCACCACTCTCAGTTACCATATGCTGGTTCTAGATCATTCTCATGAGTTGAGTAGCTTAATTACAGATGTTGTAGAGTTGGTTGGTGTTTTAGTTTGCTAAAGCTGCCAGAATGCAACACACTAGAGATGGATCAGCTTTTAATAAGGGGTTTTATTTCATTAAAAATGTATAGTTCTTCAGAGGAAAGACAGCTAGCTTTCATCTGCATTTCTCTGTCACATTGAAGACCCACTGAGATGTCTGCTGCCTTTCTCTCTTGGCTTCTGGGTTCCAATTCCTTTCCCCGGAGCAATTCTTTTCTGCATCTCCAAACATCTGGGCTGACCTGCAAGTGCTGAGATGAGGTATGCTGAGCTCTTGATCATCTTATGACCTTCCTCTTTTAAGCCTCCAGCTAATTAAATTAAACCTCACTCGTTGTGAATGGCAGTCCCATTAGTTGACTGCAAATAATCAGCCATAAATGAATTTCACATGCTGATGATTTAAGCCCACAGAAACAGAAAAATGGGGCATCGTCACCTGGCAAAGTTGACTGCTGACCCTAACTACCACAGTTGTTTTTATTCTCTTTGTGCTTCTGTCATTCTAGGCAAATATATACCACTAGGCAAGATGTCTGGGTACAACTATTTAAAACTTTAAAGAGGATACAGAGCACCAGGAAGACTTATGATTACTATGAGTAGTAAAATGCCAAATGTTTGGATTATGCTTCTGAACCAAGGACCCTGGACCCAAGCCAAAGCCTAATGAATTCAAAGTGATCAAAGTTTGATCTCAAGGACTTACTTTCTTGAGCCATGTGGCTTTTTTGGCTATTTTATGAAGTTGTGTTTGGACTTCCCCATTAGTGTTTATCCAAGACAACAGGTGGTATTGGTAACAGCATAAACTCCTTCTTGCCCAGTCAGTAAATAGTCAAGAACAACTCTATTACATAAAACAATTCTAGCTTAAAAAACTAAAGATTTTTGTTGTGCAACGATCACTTTTGCACTCAGCTATTTATCTTACTGTTAAAGGTTTCTGCTCATATTTATACTTATGTTAACTCCTAACTAAGGAATTAAGAGTCCAATGAAAGAAGCCCATTCTACCTCAGTGACACCTCCAGGCAACTCGAGTTTGACACAGGAGTGTAAATTACATGTGATGGTCCATTGTGAAGCTACAGATTTTTTATATATTTTCAAGGAAACTACTAAAAGGGCCAATCCATACTGCTTGACATATGCAAACTATCTTTACATTCAAATACTTAGGCCTATGGAGAGTGTGGGTCACAGTCTCAGTCCCTTCCACACATGAATATATAACCCAAAGATGTGCATAGTACACCAGTGAGGGTTTGTTTACCTATTCAAGGAATGCTTCAATTGCCTACTTCTAAACATGTGCTGTTTATGGAATTGTCAGAATACTCAATATCTAAAAGGAGAGAAAATGCCATTTTTAAACAGAACATAGTAATAGGAGCTGATCTGTCAGACCTCTTGGATTGACGATATTAGGGTAATGTAATAAGCTAGGCCAATCATATGTTAACACATAATGGATCTGTCCATCAAGAAATATACTTTTCAGTGTTATGAGGTTAAAACTGGACATTAATGAAAAAGGCTCTAATAGACTGACCTACAAGTAAGGGTGAATTTTCTAGCTTAGATTGTAAGACCCATGCCATTTGGAAGCTCTAAAGAATTAGTCACTGGCAGAATGACAGGATCTCTCAGATCATGGACAGATCTGAGTTTATGCTGGCAGATCCAACAATCAGTTACATTCCCTACTTTTGTAATGGCCTGGGAATAGCAAATGATAGTATTATCATTACAGGTCATGAAAAAGAGGAAGGAATAAGCAAACAAGAACAGTTTAAATACCTTTAGTGGTAACATTTTCTACACAAGATGGAACAAGTGTGCAAAAGGGATGTGATAATATTGCACCAATAATTGCAAGAAATAATATTATAAGGAATATGAGAGGAGCACAGGAGTTCATGTTGTTTTATTCTGTGATCTTGGGTGGAAGCTGTCCATTCTTGTGATGCTATTTACTACTCATCCAAACAAATTTTAGTTGTAGGTCATGCATTTGGTCACAGGTCCATTTGTTAAAAGGGTAGCCTTTTTAAGTTATGAAAAATGTACCCAAGGAATGCCAGTTTGAAACTGTTAGGCACCCCAGAAAAACCATGTTCTTCAATCTTCATTCAATATTTTTGGGTGGGATCTTTTTTATTGTTTCCATGGAGATGTGTCTAAACCCATTCATGATGGGGTTGTTTATTGGAGCCCTTTAAGAAGGAAAGTGCTACAGAGCCCACACAGCCAGAACCCTTTAAAGATAGATAAAGAAAACACCCCTGGAAAAGCTGTTAAAGAAGCCTTGAGAAAAACTTGGTAGATGTTACCATGTGCTTTTCCAGCTGAGAGAGAAACCCCTAATGTCATTGGCCTTCTGGAGCCAAGCTATCTTTCCCTGGATGGCCTACTTTGGACATTGTTATGGTCTTGCTTTAATTTGGACATTTTCATGGCCTTAGAACTGTAAACCTCAACTTAATAAATTCCCTTCTTATATGCCATTTCATCTCAAGTATATTGCATCTGGCAGCTGACAAACTAAAACAGATTTTGGTACCAGAGAACTGAGGTGCTGCAGTCTGCAAATACCAAACATGTTGGAATGGCTTCTTAAATGGATAAGGGGAAGATTCTAGAAAAGTTGTGAGACATTTGATAGAGAAAGCCTAGAGTCCTTTAAGAGGCTGTCTGTAGAAATGTGAGCTCTAAAGATACTTCTGATAAGGTTTTAGAAATGATGAATATGTTACTGCAAACTAAAAGGAAGGTGTCATGGTCAGGTTCATGTGTCAACTTGGCAAAGTGGTGGTACCTGTTTGTTTGGTTGGGCAAATGCTGGCTTGTCTGTTCCAATGAGGATGTTTCATAGAATTAAATCACAATCATGTCAGTTGCATCCAAAGCTGATTCCATTTGTAATCAGCCAAAGGGGAGTGTGTTCTGCAATAAGTGATACTTAATCTAATCACTGAAAGCCTTTTAAGGAGGATTCAGAAGAGACAGGCTCTCTTCCTGCTTCAGTTGGTGAGTGTCTCCTGTAGAGTTTGTACAGCCCCTCCATCGGAATTGTCGGCTTCACAGCCTACCCTTCCTGCGGTCACGTGAGACACTTTAAAAAATTTTTTATTCGCGAGTGTTCCCTGTTGATTCTGTTTCTCTAGAGAACCCTAACTAATACAGAAGGTAACCCTTGTTTTAAGATGGCAAAATTGACCACTGGTTTTGGATGGAAGGCAGAATTTAAAAAACATGAACATGAATATTTAGTAGAAGAGATTCCCAATTCAAATGTGGAAAGTGTGGCCTGCTTTCTCCTTGTAGCTTATAGTGAAATGTGATAGGAAAGAAATATGCTGAGAACTGAACTCTTTGGCATACAGAAACCAGAGATTTATGGTCTGGAAAATTCTGGGCTTGTAGAAAGTGATACCCCGAATAACAGGGTACCAGGTGAGGATGTGACTAAACATGGAAGCAGTCAACCATTACAGGAAAAGCAAGGATTTGAGATGAAGTTATCTAGGAAGGATTTGTGGAAAGTCCTTTTGTCTGATGGGCAGGATCATAGTGTATTGCATAGAAAACCAATAAGCATGTTGTGGGATCTGTATAAATGGAACCACTGCCAGTCTTGACCAAAAGGAACAGTAAAGGGATGAACTAGAGGAAAAATAACTTCAGAGGCAGAACCATGGAAGCTAAAGTCTAAAACCAAGAAATTTCGAGCCAGGAGAGCAGACCTACTCAATAACTTGGAGGAGGTGAGTTTGCCCTAGAGGCAGAGGGTAGGCCTTCCTCCTCACTGTTAAGAAAGAGTTGTGCCACCTCAGGAGTTGGAGATGATAGAGCACATTCCTTGGGGACTGGGGAGAGCCTGGCTGGCACCACATTGTTCTGAACGGGTTGAGGGTGTGTCCCAGAGATGGCAGAGTGCCTGTGTATGCACCAATACTTGGAGAGAGTGGAGCCGAGAAAAACATAGTCTCCTCAATATCCAGCAAGGTTGCATTTGGAGAGATCTGGGCCCAGACTTGACATCTGCAGGGCCAAGAGGTGCCAGGAAGAGACCACACAGAGACTGACTAGTGGCTGGAGGGGGGAATTCCAACCCAGGCTGTGGGCTCAGCTGGGGTGACCAGGTCAGTGATATTTGTTTTGTTCACTTTTCCAGGGAATTGAGGGTGGTACGGATGATGATAATGCCAAATTGTTTGTTGAATCTAAGAGCTTTTATAACTTTCCCAGTAAAATAAATGGTCTCAGTCCCTGGAAATACTAGAAGGCATTTCCCAGGCAGGTGATACATTTTTTTAAGTTTTTTTTTTTTTTTTTTGCAGCTGTTATAGCATCTGCCTTATGACAAGAAAAGGTTTCTGATTCTTAAATGATTAAGCCTAACTGATATCAAGAATTAAATGATATATATTTGTGCTTTAAAATATTCAGGTTATTTATCACTGTGCTAGACTTATTAATATAACTGTAGCATTGTTTATGGGCAGTCAGGGTATCTACAGTCCATTTATTTTGCAACACCACTCATGCTAACCTATCAACTTTAGCCTGGAGGACATGTAGAGCATGTGGAGGGGCTGGTATTAAAGCTTAGTTTCATAACTTTAGGTTTATTTATAACTGCTTGTTCCAAGTCACTTGTTCCTAGGGAAGGTATGATGGTGTTTATGAAAGAGTGGAACCTTGTATTACAGTAGGTGAAGAGACTGGGGACATTAATCTTATTTTGTCAGTTTGAGGTTCAATGTACAGAAGATCCTAAATTAGCTTTCTTACTGGCATTTAGGATACAGACAACATATGCAAGATCACAAGATTCAGTCCAATTTATAGATGTATAGCAAAACCCATGAAGCTATCTGCAGTTTACAAAGTGAATGCAAAATAGCTCCCACAATGAACGTTAACCAAATCTGATCAGACACAGATATGTGCTATAGTTTTCCATTGAAACATAACATTTCTCTCTACAGCCACCCTTCTTTTGATCAACAGTAATCTCAAAAAGATTATTCTTGATCATAAAATAAAACTGGTTTCATTAAATGTTGTCTGATTATTTACATAAGTGCAGCAAAAGTGGCAATTTACCATATAGGCCTTTTTAAAAATTTACTTTGCTGGTAATTTTCAAAAGAAACCTCTAATTGAGTTTTTTTGTTTGTTTGTTTGTTTTCTTTTCCTAATTGAACTTTTGAAAGCTGCTTGAGACTAGGAAGCCAAGCCAAGAAGTAGACATCAGATTTTACCCGCAGTCCATAAAGCATCATTCTCAAACATGACATTCCATTCAAAGCCTTGGTTATATAGCTGATATCACCAATTATGTTCTATTAACAAAGAAGACAGATTCTATTTGAACCTATGCAAATAATTATTTTGCCATAGGAATAAATATATCCAATGAGTTTCCAAATTCTCTCCAGGCAGGGTCTAAAAGCTGAATGTTTTATGAGTGGTAGGTAGCTTAAGGGAAAAGAGTAAGGGATTTCTTGTATCTGTAAAAACAGAGCATTAAAAAATCAGCAATAATCCAAACAAAACTATAATCATTGTTTATCAGTGTATTCACTTCTAGGTAATTAGTCCTTATTCTGCTCAATTCTGTGTTAGTAATCTCATGAATGTATTGGCTTCCTCACTAAAATTCTGGAATCTTGGGCTCAGTTCAATAGCATGGTCTCAAAGTTATTTAAGCGATGTTAATAGAAGCCTGTGCCCTCAAAGTATGTGCACAGTCCTTGCCATGAGTCTCTAAGACAGTCCTATTTGTTGAAGATAAAGCAGCTGGTTGCACATGTTTTCAGGGAAGCATCAGAATAAAATTTGTCTGTAGATGACAAAAGACATAAAGTGGCTGCTGTTGACTTTTTATTGTTTTACAAAAGTGAAAGTTCTGATGAAAGTTCTTTACAAAAATAATGTGTTTGAGAAGGAAATTTCATTAATTCCATGATGTGGAGACCCAGGGCCCAAGCCCCTCCCCCACATTGAAAATAAGTTACTGTGAGTAGCTGCCTACAATGAATGGGACAGAAATTAAAGCATCAAATCTCCTGGGAGGGAGGGTGTGTGGAAGAATGTATAGAGGGCATCATAAACAAAACATTAAAACTCCCCTCTCTTGTTTGTTGTTGATAACAAAACTCCAAACCCCTGTCACTAGATCCATCTGAATGCACCTTTGTCCTAAACCCTTAAAAGTCCTTGCACTTCCCCCACCTTTATCAGCCCTTGTACTATGGAAGATCCTCTCCTGTTTGTAGGTTCTGATTAAAACTCATGTCTAACTTTGTGTCTGACATTCTTTTGGCCTTCAGGCTGCCCCAACACAAGTCCTGTAAGAGCTGGGTTAGAAAAACTGGCAAGCCAGTTAGGAAACCAAAGCGCCACCAGTATGAGTCTTGGGAATACAGCATTCATGGGGGAAATCCCAAGGTGGCTTCTAGCGTCTTTGTAGGGAGGGGTGACTGGTGACTACCCTCCTAGTGTTAGTGCTCATGCAACAGGTCACTGAACAGTTAGGATTTCCTAACAAAAAGTACCATCAGGTCACTGGCCCTCACTTGACCCCTCTTAAGAGCTGTACGTTCAGCCATGGAGGAGGCCCTGACTGCTAAATCTGCAGTGTGCCACCTAAAAGAATTTAAGTTAGAAAAGGACTTCCATATAATCCCAACAGATTTGAAGAATGCATTTAATCAGAGGCTACACCACATGCTTGATAGTTTAAAAATATTGCCATGCCTATATGCTAGAGTAAGAGGGTATAGACTGCCCAAGGGTAAGTGAGGTGTATCCTGATTTCCCCCAACTTGAACACTAAAATATGGGATCTGGTTCATTTTTCTTTGAATGATAATAAACCCCAGCCTGACTGGGACACTGAAAATGAGGAAAGGAAGCTTGTTCATCCTCTGGTCCAACAAGAAGTTAAGTCAGAACATATTCAGCACCCTCACCCCCCAGCAGGGAAGGGTGATACTTAATGTGTCACTGCTGCCATAGCTGCCCCAGCACCCTCTTGAGCAAAAGATCTTAGTTGCCATGCAAGATTATACTGCCACTGAACTATGTGAAATTGGGAATCAATACAGATAAAATCTAAAGAATTATTGCCACATTGGCTACTATGTCTATGGGACACTGGTGGAGAGGGAGTGCTGCTTTCAGGAAAAGAAATAAGCAGATTAGCCTCTGTCATTCTCATGTTACCTTGAGTTTAACTAATGTTCTCTTTAGTATTCTCTTACTTAAGTCTAGTCAACTTGCTTTTGCCTTCATCTGGGAGAAATAAGTAACTTTCACCATGCTCTCACAAAGCTATTTGCATAGCCTGATCATCAGCCACAGCCTGTGGCAAAGGATTTGGCTAAGTGGAAATGTCCATTTACCATACTGATGATATAATGTTAACCAGTAACTCTCATTCAGAACTAAAAGAAGCCACAGGTTCATTGTTATTTCACCTTGAGACTCAGGGATGGACAATTAATTGCAACAAACTACAATAATGTCTTGGCTTCCCTGTCCAATTTTTAAGTGTTGTATGGTTGGGCAAGATGAAAATTATTCCTTCTGCAGTAATTAATAAGGTACAAATGTTTTCCTATGATGTATATGCCAAAACAACCAATGGATTTCTTGGGGTTGTTGGGGTATTAGAAAGCTTTTTGCTCCCCTAACTCAAATGTGAAAACGTTTGTGTATGCTAATTAGAAAAAGGCAAGTTTGGAAATAGGAGGACCACTAACAGGCTGCTTTTGAAAAGGCAAAGAGGGCAATAGCACTGACTCAAGCCCTGAGAGAGTGTAAATCTAGACTTCCCCTGTGAATTGGATGTAGGCAGCACTGATATCGGCTTTGTGTGGTGTCTGTAGCAGAAGCAACATTCTAAATGAATGTTCCTTGGCTTTTACTTACAATTATGGAAGCAGAACTGAGACACAGCTCCCTGGAAAAAAAATGTGTGCCATATTGCAAGTAGCATAACTGATGTAAAGATGACCAGTCACCTTGAAAACAGTCACCCTTATTGACATAACCAACATGGCTTCTAAACCATGCTCTGGCAGTGCCCCAACTGAGCACAGTGACCACCTGGAAAGTCTACATGCTGCAACTCATCATTTTCAATATCAGCCTTCTGAGTGCAGAAACGCATGAGATTCTCAGACCAGAGTTTTATATGGTAATGCAAAAGCTAAAGTTGTAGAGACTTCTAGGAAGACGGCTGACTACAGCAGTTTGAGATTAGCCTTGCTCCGCAGAAAAGATAGAGAAAGGTCAGGAAGGTGACTGAGGTAGCATTTCAGAAGTGCGGCTGACCTGGGAGAGCCTTCTGCACCACATGTAGCAGCCCTGGTTGCAGAGGCTGAGGAACTGAGAGGCAGAAAGCTGGAGCCTGGCATGGAGGCATGGAGCTGCAGAGCCTGCGGGAGAGCATGGAAGGGTACATGGAACTAGGAAGTAAGCCAGGCCACATTCTTTGGGTGTGCTACCCTCACTTGCTCAGCCATGTGGCTAGAGACTTACCCCATACCCCACACACCTGAATTCCCTCACCTACTCCCATTCCCCACGTTCCAGGCACCCCCACCCCACCAGCCCCCAGTGCACATAACTGCCTCTCACCCCACCCCAAGTGCAGCCCAAGCCACCTCTCCTGCATCCCTCCGGAGTGCCACCTCCCCCTCCCTGTTCTCTGCATGTTGCTACCAGTGCATAAAGGTTGTGGGCACTACCCTTCCATACCTAGGCTACCTCCCACCCCCCACCCCTGCCCAAAGTGTCACACAGTCTCACTTTGCCCTCTCTGAGCTCAGCACATCCCATTATGGCACTCCCAGGCAAATGCATGCTCACGGGCCCCCAATCATGTCATTCGGCTCTGGGAACTGCAGGTTATAGCAGTCCTAGAACCGCTCACATGCACAGACCTCAGCCTTACTTCCCAGCTCTGTGAAAGAGCCAACCTGCACAGCCCAGTCATATCTGCCTCCAATCCACAAAGGCGTACCGCCGACCTGCTACCACAGTTCCATGCATGCGCACGAAGGGCCCTGCACCTTAGACCAGTGCACACCAGGGTACATCCCCCAGACCAGTGCACCTGCACAGCTACATCCTCCCTGGCTGCTGGGCGCCCACGTTCACAAGCACCAGAGTAACAGCCCCAAACTGTGCCCATTACCTGCCAGTGAAACAAATCACCATACTGAGTGCTCCACCCCGTGCCCTGCTCCCTGCTGCACAACCATCCCACAAACACAAGGCCTTAGACTACTGAAAGAAATCAACTCCCAAAGTAAATCAATCAAGATGTCTACATGTGATGAAGGCAACAGAGGAACGTTAAGCATATCACAGTGCAGACAGATATAACCCTACCTATTGACCAAATTAAATCTCCTGACATCTGAGGAGATACAGACATTGGAACAATTAATCAAATATGTTCATATAACTCTACTTAATAAAATAAGTGGGATAGCAAATGACATAAAGGAGATCAAGAAGACAGCAGAAGAGCACAAAGAGGAACTTGAAAGAATAAATAGAAAAATAGCAGAAATCACAGAGATTAAAGACTCTGTTGACCAAATTAAAAACATACTAGAGGCACACAACACCAGATTTGAAGAGACAGAAAAAAGAATAAATGATATAGAGGACAAGCGAACTGACTTTGAAGGCTCAAAACAGCAAGTGACAAAAAAAAAAAAAGATGGAAAAAATTGAATAGGAACTCAGGGAAATGATATACAAAACAAAGCAGACAAATATAAGAATCATTGATGTCCCAGAAAGAGAAGAGAGGAGTAAAGGGCTAGGGAGAGTAGTTGAGGATATAATGGGGAAAAACGTCCCAACCATCATAAAGGACATAAATATACAAGTCAAAGAAACCCATAGAACTCCAAACAGAATAAATCCAAATAGGCCTTCCCCAAGGTGTTCTAGTTTGCTAGATGCCGGAATGCAACACACCAGAGACGGATTGGCTTTTAATAAAAGGGGATTTATTTTGTTGGTTCTTCAGAGGAAAGGCAGCTAACTTTCCACCAAGGTTCTTTCTTACATGGAAGGCACAAGATGGTCTCTGCTGGTCTTCTCTCCAGGCCCCTGGGTTCCAACAACTTTCCCTGGGGTGACTTCTTTCTGCATCTCCAAAGGCCTGGGCTGAGCTGCAAGTGCTGAGATGAGGAATGCCGAGCTGCTAGGCTGTGCAACATTGCGCTCTCTCATTTAAGCACCAGCCAATTAAGTCAAACGTCACTCATTGCAGCAGACACGCCTCCTAGCTGACTGCAGATGTAATTAGCAACAGATGAGGTTCACGTACCATTGGCTTATGCCCACAGCAACAAGACTAGGTATGCTCACCTGGCCAAGTTGACAACTGAATCTAACTAACACACAAGACATATACTAATCAGTCTGTCAAATGTTGAAGAGAATCAGAAAATTCTGAATGCGGCAAGAGAAAAACAATGTACTGCATACAAGGGAAATCAAAGAAGACAGTTCAGACTAATCAGCTAGCACCCTGGAGGCAAGAAGGCGGTGGCATGATATATTCAAGACCCTGAAAGTGAAAAACCCAGCCAAGAATTCTGTACCCAGTCAAACTGTCCTTTAAAATTGAGGGAAATATTAAAGCTTCCACAGACAAAGAAGTCCTGAAAGAATTTGTCAACAAGAGACTGGCCCTACAAGAAATACTAAAAGTTCTGCCAGCTGAAAAAAAAAAAAAGACAAGAGAGGGAGGTCTGGAGGAGGACACAGAATTGAAGACTACCACTAAAGGTAATTTAAAGAATACAAAGAGAAAAAGGGAATATATATATATATATATGACAAATAAAATTAAAAAGGTAAGATGGTGAAATCAAGAAGCGCATTTTCAGTAATAACTTTGAATGTTAATGGACTAAATTTACCAGTTAAAAGATACAGATTGACAGAATATATTAAGAAACATAATCCAGCTATATGCTGCTCACAAGAGACTCATCTCAGACACAAGGATACAAATAAAATGAAAGTGAAAGGATGGAAAAAGATCTTCCAAGCAAGTTGTGACCAAAAGAAAGCAGGAGTAGCTATACTAATATTAGACAAAATAGACTTTAAATGCAAAGACATCATAAGAGACAAAGAAGGACACTATATACTAATTAAAGGGTCAATTCACCAAGAAGATATAACAATCATAAGTGTTTATGCTCCCAATCAAGGAGATCCAAAACACATGAGACAGACATTGGCAAAACTGAACGGAGTGATAGATGTTTCAACAATAATAGTAGGAGACTTCAATACACCACCCTCCTTTATAGATAGAACAACCACACAGCCTATTTGGTGAAGGGTATGTTTATTGGTTCTCTGTCTCTTGGGAACAATGAAATTATCTGAAATTGAGAATGTTGATGGACTGTGGACTTTCGGGTCCTCTATATGATGCCCAATGAAAGCAGGTGGCTGAAGAATGCACTGACGGAGAAATAGAATGGCAAACAATGGTGTGTATACTTATGAATGAAGGCTGTGCTGATACAAAAAGGAACAATGTTGTGAGGCATGCAACGATGTGAATGAACACGTGGTACGTTTGGTGAGACAAAATAAGCCAGAAACAAGAAAACAACAATAGTATGCTCACCTTTAGAAAATGCTTATAAGAAAACAGGGACCTAGATTGTAAGCTTTTAGAGCAGACACATTAAGTCTGGAGTGGTGATTATTATTTGTGGATTTTGAGAGGCTGTTTTATATATATAACCTTATATTTATAGATAAAAATGAAGCCAAACAAGTTGGGGGTAAAGTAATTCAGAACATAGGGGAAGACAGTGTGTATATTTTAGAACCACACATACTCTTTGAGACTAATGGAAGAAAGGTTTGTTCAATCTGGAACTGAAATTCACCCAATCTGTATAGCTCATTTGAACAACAAAAGCACAGAGAACATAAAATGAGAAAGAGATCCTTTAATCCTGTATAGATTATTGTAATGCCTGGAAACATCTTAGAGTATATTAAGCAGATAATAAAAAAGTATTGGCAAAGTCCCCTGAAGGAGGGGAGGAAGACTATGGAATTAGCAAATTTTACCATCAAAGAATTCCCTGATACTGTTTCAAACTTTAGAGGCACCCAAATCATAAGCCAGGCCCTCAATCATGAAGCTTACTCTTGTGAAGCTTATGTAGGTAGCATAGAAGCTTAGACTACCTATAGGCATGGCTAAGAGTTAATTCTGGAGGACCCCTGTTGTTGCTCAGATGTGGCCTCAGTCTCTCTAAGCCCAACTCTTCAAGTGAAATCATTGTCCTCCCCCTATGTGGGACATGATATCCAAGGGTGAAAGTCTCCCTGGCAATATTGGAGAGGACTCCCAGGGGTGAATCCAGACCTGGCACCATGGGATCAACAATTACATCCAGACCAAATGAGGGAAAAGAAGCGCAATTAATAAAGTATCAGTGGCAGAGAGAGTTCAGAGTGGAGAGGCTACTCTGGAGGTTGCTCTTACGCAAGCTTCAGGTAGACCTTATTACCTATCATAACCTGCCAACCCCTAACCAGGACCATTCCAGCCAATCCTAAAGAACACCTAAAGCAATTCATAAGATTCCATAAGGATTCTAGGCACTAGAGTAACCAGCAGTCTCCAAATGGGTCCCTGGTCCAGACAGGTCCTGAAACCTAGCCCAGCCTCTCCCAAACATCAGATAGTTCCATCTCCCAACCCCATATTAGTGACAGACCCTTCCAATATCAAAAATTTAGAATAGCCATAGCACAAACAACTGCAATGAGAGGTATGGAAGGATCAAAGGTGATGGTGGAGTAATACAGAGAAGATGAGACTTAACGAATGAATATGAATGCTGAATCATTAAATTGGTATCTCTTTTAGTCTCCAGTATTTTAGAGCACCTAGAAGTAAAAACTGAAAATTGTGAAATTGCAACCCATGTAAAAGTCTGAAATATGTTCTACAACTAATTGTACGATGCTATGCTTTGAAATTTATAGCCTTTTTGTATATATGTTATTGTTCACAAAAAAGAAGGAAAAAAAGTCTATTGTGATTATAAAAAAGTACTTAAGCCCTTTAGCCTCCTATATTCTGGAGGAACTAGAAGGAAAAATATAAGGGGACCAGATGATAGCCCATGAGAAAATCTGGGATTATCCTTTAACCACTTCTTGAAGAGTGCTTTGAAAACTATTGCTTTTTTATTTCTTTGCTTTGTATATACATTATACTATACAATAAAAAAAAAGTTAAAAAAGAAAAAAAAAAAAAAACCCAAAAAACAAAAGGCTAAAGTTGCTGCACCTGAAATAACTGTTGAAATGTCCACTGTAGAAAGCACAGATACCATTCCGGAGTCTGTTTGGTACATTGAAGGGTTCATTATTGGGTAGCCTCCCACATGGACTGCTGTGGCAGGACAATCTAGTACTGACACTATATGGTGGGAGACTGATACTATGCAAAGCAGTCAATGGACTAAGTTAAGAGCAGTATGGATAGTATTAGTGCATAAACCAGGAGATGCGCTATCTGTATGAACAGCTAGGCTGTTTACAAAGGTCTTATGACCTGGATGGCAACCTGGAAGCAAGAAAATAATGGACAGTCATAAATTGTCCCCTCTGGGTACAAGAATTGTGAAAAGACATTTGTGACATCTGTCAATGACAAAGGTTCCACCTGCTAATCACATATCAGCAGCCAGTGGACATCAATAGAGTGCGGCTTTCATGATCCCTTTATCAACCATGTAAGCTACCATACCAGATGAAACACATCGGCCAGTCACAAATCCCAGTGACCTGGTGGCAAGTGGATTATGTCAATCCCCTTCCACTCTTGGAAGGGAAAATACATGCTTTTGCTGCTGTGGACATGAGTACATGACTGTTTTTAGCTTTCTTAGTGGGGAAGGTGAATCAGAGGTCCACCACCAGATATTTGGAGAAAATGGGATCTCTGTGTGGAATGACTACATGGACAGACAATGATTGAGGGACCTCTTTCACTGGGCAGATAGTCTAATCCTGGGCCATGGATCAGAACATCATGCGGACATTCTACCTGCCCAACAATCGCATGGATGCAGGTCTTATCGAAAGAACAAATGGTTTGTTAAAGAAACAGCTGAAAGATGGTAAGAGGTCCTTGCAATAGTGGACTAAGAAATTCCATCAAGACTTAATTTGTTCAAAAGCAAAGCTGTAAGCTGCAGCCCCGGCACTTATTAAAATGCTAATGGAAGGACCTATGCAGGATAAAAATTAGAAGACCATCTTCTTTACAGTCTAAAATGGGGAATAATAATAATTTGTTGCTGCCCATACCCATACAAATGGGGGAAAATGAGGTTCTTTGGCCTCTATACAACCATACTAGTTGGGAATCTTAAATCCATGGGGAATAGGAGTCACCCAAAATAATGTAATCTGATGCACAAAAAAATGTGTGTTAAAATTATTATCATCAATCTGGGGATTCGTATTCTAATGAGAGCCTTATGTGTAATTATGTGGACCCTTCTTATGCCTAACGATTAATGTCAAAATAGAGGACTCTCAAAATTTGTAGGGGGACAATATTTGGTATTCATACCCTATAATGTTCTTCTTCCTAGTAACTTACTGACAACTAATGGAATTTTATCACGTATATTGTTAGATCAGCAAGAATTATCCAATTATTCCCCATAAACATCTTTTGTTTCACTCATACTGCCTAGCAAACACCTTCCTACAGTGGGCTTCAGCAGTAACTCATACCCACAATCAGATCCAATGTTGGGTTTGCATGGAATTGCCATATTCAGGTGCTACCAGCCCTTCTTAGACTGTGAACATTGCAAATTGGACTGTGTGGAATACCTTGCTCACTTGTCAGAATTCAATGCATCAAGATATCTGAAAAATAATTTTCTCAATGACAGGACATTGTATGTGGGGATAGCCCTATGTCTTGCTACCTTGTATAACTCTACCCAATGCCCCTAATAATTGGGAAATGATTTAATTCCCTTTCATGGCCATTGTGACAACTCTTTTGTTGTTATCTCTATGTGGGGAGACTCCTAGTGTTTTTTTTGCCTCTTAAAATAGCGAAGGCATTGACAAATCTCTAGGAACTTTATACATTTCTGAAACGTTTATATTAAAGCATTTTACTCATTCAAATTTAACTAGCAGAAGTTTAGAAAATCCTATTAGTTTGGCAATTTCCATGCTAGTTATATCAATTAATCCTATTTCTATCACCTCTCTCTTTACAAGGTGAAAGGAAAAAATCTTTTGCAATTTTCCAGAAAATTCCAAAGACAATTTGAGTTCAACAAGAGGTCATTTACTGTTTGATTTGGGGAAGGCAAAATGTCAAAAAGTTATTAGGTTTGAACATTTTGTTAAATAAGAAAATGGGTCACTGTGAAACAGTATTTGGTAACCTATTAAACAAAAATGACAATAAAAGGGTAAATAGGAGTTAGTATGATTGTAAAAAGAGACAGTTCTTTTAAAAGTGCAACTATTAGGGGTAAAGGTTATTCAGTGGTAGAATGCTCACCTTCCATGTGCAAGACCCAGGTTCGATTCCCAGACCATGCACCAAAAAAAAAAAAAAAAAAGTGCAAAGACTTGTTTTCTAAACAATAAAAGATGATAAAGTCAATGTAAATATTAATAATATTATTCTTACAAGAAAACTCTTAAAAATCTCATAAGCCTATCAAATCCTAGCCAACCTTGATCATAATAAATAAAGTTTTATTCTACAGAGCTTTTATAACATTCTATATCCATTTAGGTTTTGTTCTACACATTCCTGCTTCTAATTCTGAGACAACCAATCATTTGGCTTTAGGACAAAACTGTTCTCTTTCTCTAACAAAACATGAACTGCATACCTTACTTACTGCGTACCAAAAACATCTTTGAAACCGTCTTTAAACAAACATCAAACAAAACACAATTACTCTTAAACAAAAGTCTGTCAAAATAATGACTCAATTTGATTAAGCTCAAATTTGCATTTGTCATCACTTTAAAATCTAATAGATATCATTCCAGCTTATTTTATCAGAAAACCTGTATAAATTCAGGAAGAGCATACTCAAGTAGAATAAAATTGTGATTTCATTGTACTTAACAAGGATAATTCAGAAGGCAGAGCTGTTTTTATTTAATAATATTAAATTATTTCCGTTTGTAAAAGGTTTATCTGAAGTATGAGAATTTTAAACTTTAAACTTTTTTTAACATTTGGTTTTAGTTCTACAAATATAGTTTTGTTCATTGGAAATATTAGAAGTCTGGTTTCCTTAATTTCTAGGACTTTAGGAATATAAATAGATATATGAGTGCTTATTTATTTTTAAACCAATCTGAATAGAGCTCTTTTAAGGAGTTTTATAAGTTAATTCAGTAATATACTCTGGAGGTAGGAAAATATCTTACATTAAACATATAGACAGACACAAATAGAGAACTTATAGCTTCAATTAAAACTTTTTCAGCCATGAGTCAGACATAAAATCACAGAAACACAGAAAATATGGAAATACAAAACTCATTACTTTATATAAGCTATTTTTAGAGTCTTGCAACTTCTTAGTAGACTCTGGGTACCAATTAAAATAGGCATCCCATTTGGCATAAGTTGGTAGCCTATTTTCTTGAATACACCTCTGAGATGAGTAAATTTGTCTAATTGGAACATTCCCCATAATGGTCGTTACAAATCTAGGTTGTCTTTTGTGACAATTTGCTATTTGGTTAAATAGGCACAGCTTCTGGCCCTACAATTTTTGAACATGTACTATACCAAGATGCCAGGGAAGGGAGAATAAAAGTTTTCAGAGTTTGAGGATCCTGTCTTTGTCATTTCACTTCTTATCTTGTGCACAAGACAAATAAACCTGTAATAGCCAAAATGAAACTGCAGATTAGACTAAAAACTAAGAATTTGGACTAAAAATTTGACCGTCATCACTCACATTGACCCACTAACCTGGACAAAGCCCTTTTAACTTTGTGCATAGGACAAAGGAACCAGTAGTAGCCAAGATGAAACTCTGGATTGCTCAAAAGGCTAGGAATTCTGGATAAGAATTTGAGCTTTCTCAATAACCCACTAACCTTTGGACTAATAGCTAATGAGACCCAAGAGCTCAAACACAAATACAAAGTGAATGGAACTTGCAACCAGAAGGCACTCACCTTGACTCTTCTTGGAGATGTAAGGAATACAGAGAACTCAGTGTTTTATCATGCATTCACTTATCTTCCTTATTGTCACTGGAGCAACTACCAGTCACTTCTGGATCCTCATTGTCGAAACTGATAAAATAAAAAGTTTTCATGAAATTTAGGATCTCACAGCTTTGTTGAGTGATTCATGAATCAGGCAACATTACATTTAGACAGTAGAAAGAAGTTTCACCAAAGGTGTGGAAAAAAGAAATTCATATAGAGCCAAAGCAGAAGCAAGTGATTAAAAGTTTTGATTGGCTGACTTTGTTTCCATTTTACTTAGAGTGTTCCTACAAACTGACAAGTAAGGGTTTGCTTAGGAATGAGAAAGATAGTTGGAGATAACTGGTGGGCTGTATTTAAATTTGGTTTTCAGGGCATTTACAAAAATTAGAATCTAGCTTAGTTTTTTTGGTTTTGCTGACATGGAGTTTAGCATGGGTACCTCCACATTGGACCTACTAGATCATATTTATCATCTTTCAAGCAACATTTTCTATGAGTTTAAAATAAAAAGAAAATGAAGAGTGCTAACATTTACCCAGTGCTGATTCTGGGAAATTTTTGTTTTCTAAGTAAACATATGATGTTACAGATCCAAAACTCATCACAATATATAGCCCAAAATAAGACAATAGCACAGAATGTAAGCTGTTAGCACTGTTGGTCAGTAACCACACACTGGGGTAATGGCACAACAATGTGTTCTAAGTTATCAAGGAGCCATTTTTTAAAAGAACATCAGAGTATAAAACAGAGTAGACCAATACCAATACTTACAAGCATAGCAGAAAATATTATATAAAATAAAAACAATCAATTACCTTTATCCAAGATGCTAGCTAGTACACAATTTGAATGTGTATTAGTCAGGGTTCTCTAGAGAAACAGAATCAACAGGAAACACTCGCAAATATAAAATTTATAAAAGTATCTCATGCAACCATGAGAATGCAGAGTCCAAAATTCACAGGGCAGGCTGTGAAGTCAAGGATTCTGATGGAGGGTCTGGATAAACTCCACGGGAGATGCTCACCGGCCGAAGTAGGAAGAGACCCTGTCTCTTCTGAATCCTCCTTAAAAGGCTTCCAGTGATTAGATTAAGCATCACTCATTGCAGAAGATACTCTCCTTGGCTGATTACAAATGGAATCAGCTGTGGATGCAACCAACATGATCATGATTTAATTCTATGAAATGTCATCATTGCAACAGAAAGGCCAGCACTTGCCCAACCAGGCAAACAGGCACCATCACTTGACCAAGTTGACTCATGAACCTGACCAAGACAGTTCAACCCTTGTCAACTTGGCAGCTATACTCATCACTTTAAACCATACCAAATTTCTAAATAAAAAACAATAAAATATGCATTTTTTCTTTCACCTAACAATACTCAACTGTCCTGCATATAACTGGAAACACTTTAAATCTCTCCAGACGAGGGTGCACGTCCTTGGGTAATATTCATTCTTAAACTTGATATCTTACAACTTAAATAGTATAACATGAGCAAAACAGTATTACAGTCATCATTTCTGTAACTGATCACATGGCCATAGTAGATATTTATCACTATCTTCTTCCACTACCCATTCCATGTTCCCTTTACCCTCAGCAAGCACTTCAGCTGGCCATGGTTCTTTGTCTGGTGGGGTGACCTAAACCTTCATGCCTGAAGTTTCAGAGCCATTGGTAGTCCTGCATGGATTGGGTTGTTGCAGTTTTCCATTGATTTTAATCACAGGGTATGGAAGTACTAAAAAACGCCCAAGGGGATCTCTTACATTCCAAGAAAACTCTTTTTTACCTCCATTGTGTAGTTGTAGTCCTATTTCCTCTTGATAGTCAGGGTCAATCACCACAGCCAGTAATGTAATCCCGTTCTTGGCTTATTGATCCAGGGCCATGAGTAGCCCAAAGTGACCAAGTGGCAGTCTTAGATTCCAGTTCAATGAAATCATTATTGTTTCTCCTGGTGGAAGCACTCCCCTCCCTTTGGTACTAAAGCTTGTAGACCAGCAGAGCTCAGGGTTACAGGGACAGGGAGCAAAAATTTTCCTAGTGGATCACTCGGGGTAATAGTGAGTGATAACACTCCCATTTCCACCCCTTGGTTCCTGGACCCATAGATCCAGGCTATGGGAGAAACAGCACCATACAGTGGATGCTTATGAGGATATACAGCCTCCGGGAGTACATTACCCCAGCCTTTCAAGGTATAACCACCTAGTTGGCAGCGTAATTGAGTTCTCAAAAGGCCATTCCACTGTTTTATCAATCCAGCTGCTTCTGGATGATGAGGAACATGGTAAGCCCAGAGAATTCCATGAGCATATGCCCATTCCCAACTTCATTTGCTATGAATTGTGTTCCTTGATCAGAAGCAATGCTGTGTGGAATACCATGGCAATGGACAAGGCATTCTGTAAGCCCATGGATGGTAGTTTTGGCAGAAGCATTGCATACAGGGAACGTAAACCCATATCCAGAGTATGTGTCTATTCTAATTAGAACAAATCACTGCTCCTTCTATGAATGGAGTGGTCCAATCTAATCAACCTGCCACCATGTAGCTGGTTGGTCACTTCAGGAATGATGCCAAATCGGGGGCTGTGTGTGGGTCTCTGCTGCTGGTAGATTGGGCACTCGGCAGTGGCTGTAACCAATTCAGCCTTGATGAATGGAAATTCATGTTGCTGACCCCATGCATAATCTCCATCCCTACCATCATGAACACTTTGTTCATGAGCCCATTGGGCAATGACAGGAGTTTTTGGGGAAAGAGTTTGACTGGTATCCATAGAACGGGTCATCTTATCCACTTGATTATTAAAACCTTCCACTGCTGAAGTCACCCTCTGGTGTGCATTCACATGGGACACAAATATCTTCATGCTTTTAGCCCACTCAGAAAGGTCTATCCACATACCTCTTCCCCAGACTTCTTTGTCACCAATTTTCCAATTATGGTCTTTCCAAGTCCCTGACCATTCAGCCAAACCGTTAGCAACAGCCCATGAGTCAGTGCACAAATGCACCTCTGGCCAGTTCTCCTTCTAAGCAAAATGAACAACCAGGTGCACTGCTCGAAGTTCTGCCCACTGGGAGGATTTCCCCTCACCACTGTCCTTCAAAGATACCCCAGAAAGGGGTTGTATTGCTGCAGGTGTCCACTTTCAGATGGTACCTGCATATCATGCTGAACCATCTGTTAACCAGGCCTGAGTTTTCTCTTCCTCAGTGAATTCACTGTAAGGAACTCTCCAAGAGGCCATAGCTCTAGTTTGGAAAAGAGAATGTAATGTGGCAGGAGTGGAGACCATGGGCATTTGGGCCATTTCTTCATATAACTTACTTGTGCTTTCAGGACCTGCTCTGGCCCTATCTCATATATATACCATTTCCATTTTACAATAGAGTGCTGCTGTGCATGCTCAACTTTATGGCTTGTTGGGACAGACAACACCCAGCTCATGATACGCAACTCAGATCTAATGGTAACTTGGTGGCCCATGGTTAAGCGTTCTGTCTCTACTAAGGCCCAGTAGCAGGCCAAAAGCTGTTTCTCAAAAGGAGAGTAGTTATCTTCAGCAGATGGTAAGGCTTTGCTCCAAAATCCTAAGGGTCTGCATTGTGATTCTCCTATAGGAGCCTCTCAAAGGCTCCAAACAGCATCTCTGTTTGCCGCTAACACTTCCAGTACCATTGAATCTGCTAGATCATATGGGCCAAGTTGCAGAGCAGCCTGTATATCTGTCTGGACATGTCACAGAGCTTCCTCTTTTTCCAATCAAAATTAGCAGCTTTTCTAATTAGCAAATAAGCTGGAGTAGCACACTCAAATGAGGAACATGTTGTCGCCAAAATCCAAAGAGACCAACTAGGCATTGTGCCTTTTTTTTGGTCATAGGAGGGGCCAGATGCAGCAACTTATCCTCCACCTTAGAAAGGATATCTCTACATGCCCCACACCACTGGAGAGCTAGAAATTTCACTGAAGTGGAAGGCCCCTCTATTTTTGGTTAGATTACTCTCTCATCCTCTGACACACAAATGCCTTACCAGTAAATCTAGAGTAGCCACTAATTCTTGCTCACTAAGTCCAATCAACATGATATCATCAATATAATGGACCAGTGTGATGTCATGTGGGAGGGAGAAATGATCAAGTTCCCTGGGGACAAGATTATGGCATAGGGTCAGAGAGTTGATATACCCGTGAGGTAGGACAGTGAAAGTATATTGCTGACCACGTCAGCTGAAAGCAAACTACTTCCAGTGGTCCTTACTAACTGCTATTGAGAAAAAAATTATTTGCCAGATCAATAGCTGCATACAAGTTACCAGGGGATATACTGATTTGCTCAAGCAATGATACCACATCTGGAACATCAGCCGCAGTTGGAGTTACCACCTGGTTGAGTTTATGATAATCCACTGCCATCCTCCAAGACCCATTTGTTTTCTGTACAGGCCAAATAAGAGAGTTGAATGGGGATGTGGTAGGAATCCCATCCCTGCATCCTTCAAGTCCTCAAGAGTGGCAGTAATCTCTACAATCCCTCCAGGAATCTGGTATTGCTTCTGGTTTACTATTTTGCTCAGTAGGGGCAATTCTAGTGGCTTCCACTTGGCCTTTCCTACCATAATAGCCCTCGCTGCATGAATTAGAGAGTCAATGTAGGTGTTCTGCCAGTTGCTCAATATGTCTATTCCAATTATACATTCTAGCTGGGGAAATAACTACAGAGTGAGTCTGGAGGCCCAGTGGGCCCACTCTGAGATGGTTCTAAGCTAAAACTACATTGATCACGTGACCTCCACCAGCCCCCACTCTGACTGGTGGACCAGACTGACGTTTTGGGTTCCCTGGAATTAATGTCACTTCTGAACCAGTGTCTAATAATCCCCCAAATATCTGATCATTTCCTTTTCCCCAATACACAGTTACCCTGGTAAAAGGTCATTGGTTTCCTTGGCGAAGGCTTGAAGGAACATTAAGATTATAAATTTGTGACAGTGTAACAGGGTTCTCCTCCATAGGGGCCTGGCCTTCCCTTCATTCAAGGGGCTCTGGGTTTGTAAACTCTCTCAAGTCTGGAAATTGATTAAGGGGCCATGACTCTGTGTTTTTGTAATTCAGGGTAGACTTCTGTTCACTTGACCTAGCACTCTTTTGTTTATACAGTTCAAACAAGAATTTGGTAGATTGCCTATCTATTGTATTTCTAGGTACTTCGTGGTTTACTAGCCAATGCCACAAATCTCTGTGAGTCACGTAATTTTGACTCCTGCTTTGAGTTTGCTGTCTATTATAATAGGCACATCTACCCTGTCATGGTGATTAAGTGCTGGCACCTGGCTTCTGCCAACTTGGGATCCGGTCATCCCCATTGTGTTTAAGGATTCCAGCCCAGAGACAGCAGTTCCTACAGTAAAATCTGACCTACAGAGAAGTGCAACTACAGAGCTCTTCAGGGATGATGGTGCCAGTCTCACAAATTTATTTCTCACTGTTCTGGTAAAAGGTGCATTCTCCGGACATTCCTGGGGTGTAAGAGCAGGCTTTGCATGATAAATCCATCCACTGTAACATTCCAATCTCTCTGAACCTCTAGATCTCCTCATCTGCATTATACCAGGGCAGTTCTGGCATTTCAACCTCAGGTAATATCAGCCACCTTTGATCCTTGTTTCAATCAACCATCCAAACAAACCATTAATACCTTTTCTAACCCCTCTAGCTATAACATTGAATGAAGAATCTATGCATAGTGGGCCCATATTAATAAATTCAACCTGATCAAGCTTTATATTTCTCCCACCATTATCCCACACCCTTAAAATCCATTGCCATGCACATTCCCCTGATTTCTGTCTATATAAATCGGAAAACTCACACAGTTCTTTTGGAGTATAATGTACCTCCTCATGTGTGATACTTTGTACCTCACTTTTTTTTTTTTTTTTTTTTTTTTTTTTTAAAGGAAAGACAGAGAGAAGGAAGGAAGGATAGAAGGAAGGAAGGAAGGAAGAAAGGGAAACATTTTTAAACATTTTCTTGTTTTTATTGTATTCTGTTTCTCCGTTTTTGTTACATGGGCTGGGGCCGGGAATCGAACCGAGGTCCTCCGGCATAGCAGGCAAGCACTTTGCCCGCTGAGCCACCGCGGCCCGCCCTGTACCTCACTTTTAAGGACCTGTTGGAACTTTAGTCTAGTTGTAGGTCTGGAAGAAATGAAGGATGGGGGGGATAGGTCATGAAAAGAATTAGAAATATCTCCCAAGCCATTTGATTTAGGGCATTCCTTTGCAATTTCATCTGGTGAAACAGGATTAATCATCCTAGGGTTAATCTCTTCAGGAGAAGATTGGGTAGCCAACTCCTCAAGGCAGGCTGGAGGTGGTGTGGCTATGACCTCAGGGCAGACTATTGCAGAGTTATCTAGAGAAGACTCAGCATGACCTAGAGTTTCAACCTCACCCCCGACATCACTATCAATCCATATATCACCATTCCAATTTTCAATGTCCCACTCCTTTCCAATCAATGCCCTTACTTTAATGGCAGACACCTTGCAACACTGAGATTTCAGTTTACGTTGTAAAGTTGCTACTCTAACAATAAGATTCTGAGTCTGATTTTTAGAGATCTCAAGTCTATGGCTATAGGAAATAAGATTTTCCTTCAGGATACTCATAGAAACTTCTACATCTGTCAGACGGCACTTAAGCGTCTCGTTTGAAGCCTTAAGCCCATACCTTTCACTCCTTAATGTGTCCAGTGCATCTACCAACAACAGCCAATATCTCTATATCTCTTATTTCCACAAAATGCCATAAAGAAGTAAAAAATATTGTTCCCGAGAGCCTGGCTTTGTACATGTGAATCATTTGGAGAATCGAATGGTGATATTTTGATTATCCCTTTTGCCAACTCACTCTGCAGATTGGGAATGTCATTCTAATTAGGGGAATCAGAGTCCTTAGTGCCTTTGAGTCCAGTCATAGTAGAAACCATTCATAAAAACCCATTTTTAAAATTCTGTTTCTTAAGAACCACTCCTGCTACCAACTTGTATTAGTTAGGGTTCTCTAGAGAAACAGAATGAACAGGAAACACTCGCAAATATAAAATTTATAAAAGTGCCTCACATAATTGTGGGAACATAGAGTCCACAGTCTACAGGGCAGGCTGTGAAGCTAATGATTCTGATGGAGGGTTTGGATGAATGCCACAGGAGAGGCTCGCCAGCTGAAACAGGAAGAGAGCCTGTCTCTTCTGAACCCTCCTTAAAAGGCTTCCAGTGACTAGATTAAGCATCACTTATTGCAGAATATATTCCCTTTGGCTGATTACAAATGGAATCAGCTGTAGATGCAGCTGTCTTGATTATGATTTAATACTATGAAATGTCATCATTGCCACAGACTGGCCAGAACTTGCCCAACCAGACAAACAGGTACCACCACTTGGCCAAGTTGACACCTGAACCTGACTATGACAGAATGCAAAATTTTTTTGCATCTGCATCATTGCTTTTTCATTCAAGGTTTAATCAGATTGCTTAACACTGATGCTTCAGTTCCAAAATGGTGATCTGAAGCCCACCAAAAGATAAAATATATGTGGTTTTTCACAAAAGGATAGATTGACTTTTTTTCTAATAGACAAAAATTGATATATGAGAAATAAATGTCTTCCTTAAATAAATTTCAGAATTGGCTGACCACTGCTTTATTATTTTGTTAATTAAGTGAGAATATAAAGTATTGTCATGAATTGAAGAATAACAGAGCCTGAACTAACTCAACACTCAAAACAGACTGTGGGCTTTTCCATTTGTATTAGACAAAGAAATGCAAAGATTTTTCTCAATGAGTTGATGGCTTGATACATTTTCATCTGATTTAAGTGGATATATTCATTCTATTGGGAATTGAATAAGCCAAGGTTTGCATAAGATCAATAATGAATAGTCTTATGTAATCTTTTACACACAAGAGACTGATAAATATTCAAAAGTATGATGATACTCATTCCTGAGCATTTTGTCAAGAATTCAGAGCCTCATAAATGCATACATGATCATGGAAGAGCAAATTTGTATAATAATTTTGGAAATCAATTTTATAATATCTAGTATATTGCAATGTAGACATACCTCATCATTTAACAGTTTTACTCACTGGCACCATTTAAGATATACATGATTGTTCATAGCAAAAGTGTAAAAGTGAAAATTTGTCAACAAACTGAATGGTAACTAATAGGAAAATAGAAAATAAATGTATGCATATTATAGAATAGAAAATACTATGTAGAAGAGCAAATGAATGAGCTAGAGTTATCTTTAACAACTTGGATAAATACCACAAACCTATTATTAGAGGAAAATGCATTATTTCTCTGAATACACACATATGTGCAAAAACTACAATGACATTCACAGGAATGAAAACCACACTATTTATTTCATTCAGAGAGGATTACACAGAAACTTTACCTGTGTTGGTACAAAATTGTTTTCTAGTTAAATGATATTCAATAATTATTCATTATATTTTTATGTATCTGGAATATTTCATTATAAATTCTGTTCCCATGCATCTACAGATAAAATCAGAAATCACTTGTTTTCTTGGAATTTATGAGTAGCCAATGTGTGAGGAAATCACAGAAATTCCAGATGAGGCCTGACCTTAGTGATTACACTGAGAAGCCATAGTAATGGTAAAGAAGAGTTTCTGTTTCCAGACAATAGGTGCGGTGGTTTGAAGCTTTTTGTACCCCAGAAAGGCACATTCTTGAAGCTAATCCATCCTCTAGTTGTGGACACATCATAAGTAGGATCTTTTGGTGAATAGGATCTTAAGTTGAGGTGTGATGCATGTTATTCAGGTTAAGTCTTAATCCTCTGGCTGTAGTCCTTTATAGGAGGACAAAAGACAGAGAGAAAATATAGGAAAAGCTACAGAGAAGTTAAGAAAGAAAAAACAGAGAAGCTCAGAAATAAAGCCATAGAAGCTGAGAAAGCCACAGAAGCCAGAAGCTGAAAGTAATGAAACCTGGAGGAGAAGGGAGAGACCTTAAGATGTTCTCATGTGCCATACCATGTGACAGAAGAGACAAGGATCACCAGCACCTGGTGTTTGGGAAAAAAGAGTCACTTAATGATGCCTTGATTTGGACATGTCCATAGCCTCAGAACTATAAGTCTGTAAATTAATAAATTCTCATTTTTAAAACCTAGTCCATTTTGGGGGATATATTGAATTCAGCAGTCTTAGCAAAGTAAAACAGATATTTGTAACAGGGTGGTAGGATGCTGAGATTGTAAATGCCAAAACTGCTGGAACAGCATTAAAAAATTGGTAATAGGTAGTTTCTGAAAGAATTGTGAGATGCTTGATGGAAAAGGCCTAAATTGCTTTGAAGAGACTGTTCATAGACTTATGGATCCTAAAGATACTTCTGAGGAGGGCTTAAGACAGAAATGATGAATATATCATTGCAAACTAGAAGAAAGGTGATTCTTGCTTTAAAGTGGCAGAAAACTTAGCAAAATTGAATCCTGAGGTGGGATGTAAGGTAGAATTTGAAAGTGTTGAGCATAGATATTTAGCTGAAGATATATCCAAATAAATATGGAAAGTACAGAATTGCTTTTCCTTTCAGCTTATAGTAAAACGTGGGAAGAAAGGAATAAACTGAGTACTGAACTCAAGGATACAAAGAATCTAGAAATGTGTGGTTTGGAAAATTCTGAGCTTATGGAGAAAGTCCGCAGAAAATAGCGCTGCATGTGTGAGTTTAAATGAGCATGGATCTAGTCAGCCATTTCCATGCATGCCAGTATTAAAAATGCAGTTATCCAGAAGGGAATCTATAGAAGGTCCTACTGTTTGACAGAAGCTCAACCAATACAATTTTTGAGAAATCTATATGAATGAAACCACCCAGTCCCAACTAAAAGGTACAGAACAAGGAAAGAGTGTAGGAAAAATGACTAAGGGCAGAATCATGGAAGCTGAAGTCTGGAACAAAGACATCTCTGGTCCATAGAGCTTACTCACTTATGTATGTGGCAAGGGTGAGTATGCCTAGGAGCTCATGGAAGGCAGGCCTTCTGACCCATTGTTTTGGAAGAGTGTTGATGCTCCAGTCCTGAGAGAAGATGGGGCACATTCCCCAGGGATTGAGGGGAGTGTTGACACTACCCCACCTTACTGAGGGGGTAGATCCTGTGCCTGGAGATTTGGAGAGTTCAGTTGCCACCCAGAGCTTGTAGAAGCTGGAGCTTAGTGTTCCACTGTCACCCTCAATGCTGCTTGATGAGAGTAGAACTGAAAGCATGGCCCCCATCCCATTGTTGCAGATGTGAGAGCCCTCACCACAGTGTGTGAAGAGAGTAAGGTCACTGTACAAGTGCTTGGAAAAGGTGGCGCTGCTATTCACTCAAGACTGGAGGACAAAATATCATTCTATTGATGACTCTTAGACCTTGAAATCTAACAGAGTATGTCTTTCAGGATTTCAGAACCATTTGAATCCAGTCACCCCTGTTTTTCTTCCAATTTCTCCCTATGGCAATAGCCTGTTTTCTCTGTGACTGTACCTCCTTTGTATTTTGGAAACAGATAGCTTGTTCCAAGTTTTACAAGTCAACAGCTGGAGGATAATTGTGTCCCAGGGTAGACCAGAACTGTAACTGATTTTAATGAGACTGAATATCATTACTGAAATGATTTAAAGCTTTTGGGATATTGTGAAGGAATGAAATGCATTTTGCAAATGGAAAGAAAATATCTTTTTAGGGTACAGAGGGTAGAGTGTGATGTTCTGAAGCCATATGTACAGAGAACAGAATGTTCTTAAAGCTAGTCTATTTCCGTGAGTGTGGACCCTTTGTCAGTAGGGTTTTTTGTTGAATAGGATCTTATATTGAGTTGTGAACCACATCACTCAGGGTTGATCTTAATCCTCTTAAGGATTCTTAATGGGGTTCTTTATAAGGAAATGAAATTCAGAGAAAGACACAAACAGAAAAAGACGCAAAAGCTCTGAGAGAAACACACAGAAGCTGAGAAAGCCATAGAAGCCAGAAACTGAAAAGCAATGAAGCCTGAAGGAGATGGGAGAGTCCAGCACAAAACACCATGTACCTTGCCATGTGATAGAAGCACCAACTATCTGTGATAGAGGCAGCCAATCTTTGGGAAGAAAGCATTCCCTGATGATGCCTTTATTTGGACATTTTCACAGCCTCAGAAAGGTAAGTTTGTAAACTAATAAATGGCAATTGTTGAAAACCATCCCATTTCTGGTATGTCATTTCAGCAGTGTTAGAAAACTAAAGCAATATATTTGGCCCCTTCATATATTATAGTGTTCTGAATAGGCTATTTTAAAAAGGCTGATAGTTCACCTTCTCATTCTCTTCTTCCAAACCATATGCAGGTTTTAATTTCGCAATCTTTCTACAGATCTTCATCTTCCAAGCCTTCCAACAGAATCATATTTTTGAAATTCAAACTAATAACTTTGTTTCTCTCCTTTGCATTCTTCACTCACTCCTAGTAATCAACAGGATCAAATAAGAAAATCTTTTGTGTGCTGTTTAGGGCTAACCATCACTTTTACTTACTTTCTTCTCTAGCCAGATTCTTGCCATAACTTCTATCTTGACCCATTCTCTTCCCATGAATATATACACATAATTCATCAGCAATCCAGAATGAATCACATTATATTCAACATCTAAGGTTTGGGGCATAACGTTCTCTTCGCTGCCTTTCACTCCATGTATTCTTAAATTCTTAGTTTGAAAATATTAACCTTAAATATCATCCTTTCCTCTAACCATTATTGACAATTAGACGATTTCTCTGTCCTTCCAATAATATAGTATTCACACTTATCATCTTCCCAATCATTTTTCATGTTAATTGTAAATCCCATGAGTCAGATTATTATAATTCCATGTGTTCTTGGTATTTTGTGAAACACAAGTAGTGAGAATATATTTAGAAAATATTCATTAAAATATAACCTGATTCAAAGATGTGGTATCAATATTTAAGGTAGAGATGCATGTGTCTAATGCTTTAACTATTCACATCATCTGCTTGGTGGACCATGTAAGTATAAGTGATCGAGAAGAGGGTAAATCTCCTACCCACTCACCCCATATACAATAAGACTGTCTTGGGTTAGATCTGTTCCACCTGTAAGAATTTTAAGATGCTAGGGAAAATTGATTAACAAACTAATCAAATGCAATATCACTTGTATCCAGAGATAATATAATCTCAAACATTGTCAGTGGCTAAGAACACTGATAAAAGCTTTTGTTAAAAAAGCTTTCCAGGGTGGCATAATGGTGTGTCAGTGTCAGAATACTCTTCTGCCATGCCAGAGAGACAGGTTAATTTCCTAGTACTTGCCCATGCCAAAAAAAAAAAAAAAAAAAAAAAAATTTGAATTCTAGTTCTACCACTAATTTAGTGCAGGACAGTTGTCATGTTAGCTAAATTTTCTAATTATTCATTTTTTAATCTGGCAAATTGGGAATAGAAATGCCAAATATAAAACTATGTTTTGAGTGGATCAATGCACCAATATTCATATAATGCTTAACAAAATACCCAGCAAACTATGAGGATTCAACACTGTATGTGTTGTTTCCATTGTTGTCATCATTGATATTCAGGAGACCAGCAGTGGTGCCCGAGACAGAACAGTCTCTGGTGTATGTTCTCTCTACTAAGTGAGTTTTTTGTAATAAAAACTTATTCCAGGAAGAGTTCTAAACATTCTAAAGATTACTAATTTATTTAATGTTCTTAACTAAAATGCTATATAATTAGGGCTATTAGTATCTCTTCCATTTTACCAATGACGAATTTGAGCCATTTGCCTCAAATCATACAATTTTGTGGACTTTAAGCTGAAAGTTGGTAGAGACAGAAGGAGCATTAGAGGTTACCAGGGAATGAGGAGAGGGGAGGAAGGGGAAATTATTAGATGATACATATAAAAGCTTTGAAAGCTTGGGAAATTTTTAAATAACAAAATTCTATCTTCAAAACAAACCAAGAACAAAAAACAATGCTGCTGAGTTCCACTGCAAATGCCCTTTGGTGGTTTTTGAATGGTATGTATCCCCAGAAAATCATATTCTTAAAGCTAATCCATTCCTGTGGGTGTAAATCTATAGTAAGTAGAACCTTTTGATTAGGTTATTTCAGTTATGGGGTGGCGCAGGATAGGTCTTATACTCTAACTGCAGCCCTTATAAAAGAGATGAACACAGAGAGAGAGAAAGCCACGGAAGCAAGAAGTTGGAAGCATTGAAACCTAGAAGAGAAGGAAAGACCAGTATACACCACCATGTGCCTTGCCATTTTAGAGAGGAGCCCAGGATCTCCAGCAGCCAGTCTTCAGGAAGAAAGCATAACCTTGATAAAACCTTGATTTGGATATTTTCTTCAGTCTTAAAAAATAAGCTTGGAAAATAATCAATTACCACTGTTGAAAGACCACCCATGTCATAGTATTTGCTGGAACAGTCTAGGAAATTAGAATATCTCCCCTCCTGTTAGTTAGCAAATTTTGTTTTTAAAATTTTTTTATCAGACTTGAGGAACTATGATTGAGGGCCAGATAGAGAAATAAAGCAAACACTCCCCACTGTGTTCCTTATTCACTGAAGCCAAAGGAAATTTAATTTAGTAAAATTACCTGATACTTATAATAAATAATAAATGTTCCAGCCTAGTGCAACCCTGAGACCAAAGAACAGGCTAGACATAAGATTGGTCATGAGTTTAATTAGTGACTTACAGACAGGAGGAAGTTCTTCTACAATGGGGGCCAGCTGGGAGATGATAGTCTGCGCTCCACTCAAAGTCAAGAGAGAGAGAGAGGCATGTCCAGGAATGCCTTATAATTTCAATAGTTACATGAGATTTGGTTAAAATGGAGTTTCAGCAGACTCATGAGATTTGGTTATTAGCAGCATGGGGTTTACATGCTTTGACATTTAACATCTGTCCTGGTCAAGTAGGCAGCCAAGTGACTTGTAATCAAAATGGAGGAGGGAGCAGGGCCTAGGTCCTTACAGTCCACCCCCACAGAACAAACTACATTGGCCATAGGACAGACATCCCATTCATTAACAATCTGAGAGACAATAGAATATTAGGGGTTCTCTACACAAAGAAAATAACTCCACAAAGTGAGGCTGCAATGATTAAGAAATAAAATGAAATAATTCCACTGATAATTGTTGAAACCTGTAATTTCAGCTGTATATGGGAAGATTCTTCTCCAGATTTTTTTGAGTTGTTGAATTCCACCAAGCCATCAGGGTATTCTATGGAGTCTAATACACTATGGAGTCTATTGCAGCAAAGTGGCATCCAAAGGTGGCAGTTCAGTGCACACTGACCATTGAGAGCTATTGTGCACATAGGTTACCACAGAGCCCTATTGCAGGAAGTTATTTACCACAAAGCTAAGGACAATAAGAATGGAAATATCCATTAGTAGACAGATACCACACTTTTTCTCCCTGCAATTACAAGGAATTTATAAGTATCTCTGGAGGCATACGTGTGTTAATTAGGGTTCTCTAGAGAAACGGAATCAACAAGAAATATTCATAAATACAAAATTCATAAAAGTGTCTCATGTAACCATGGGTACAGAGTCCAAAATTCACAGGGCAGGCTGTGAAGTTGATGATTCCAATGGAGGGTCTGGATGAACTCCACAGGAGAGGCTCGCCAGCCGAAGTAGGAAGAGGGCCTTTCTCTTCTGAATCCTCCTTAAAAGGCTTCCAATGATCAGATTAAGCATCACTCATTGCAGAAGACACACCCCTTGGCTGATTACAAATGGTATCAGCTGTGGATGTAGCTGACATGATTATGATTTAATTCTCTGAAATGTCCTCATAGCAAAAAAAACCAGACCAGTACTTGCCCAACCAGACAAACAGTTTCCACCACCTCGCCAAAAGTTGACCCCTGAACCTGACCATGACAGGTTGTAAGGCAAATTAAATGTCCTTAAGACATCATGTTCAGTAGCCCAGGCTTGAGTTAGTTGTCTGGAAGAGGGCATCCCCCTATCACTGTCCACATGTGTGGGAACCCTGAAGAATGCATTGAGCTTTTCCAAGTTATTTATTGTAGCTCTTCAGTTAGCTTCCCTTACTGGTAAGGTCAGCAACAATCCAGTGGCCATATATTTGGCTGTTAAAGCACATTTAGCACCTCTGGATAAGGGAAGGGGCCTTATATAATTTACTTGCCACTTGGTGACTGGAACCTGCTCATGGCTGATGTGCCTGAGTTGCCAAGGAGACATCTTTGGGCACCACAGAAAACAGGAAAGGCAGACACCCGTGACTTCTTTCAGGAGTTGTCATTATGGGCAGATGGAATTGCTGTACCAGTCTCCATGGAGTCTGGTACTCATGGTGTTCTGCTTTTCTATACAACCATTCAGCAGCTTTGTTTGATGTTGGCTTTAGACTATGAACTTTTGCTACAGCATCTGCTTAAATATTTCCAAGTAAAGAATCAGTATTATGGGCAGAGACATTAAACACAGTTACATTTTGCTTGTGATAGGTAGTCCTGACATCAGTCCACATTTCTTTTCTCCATATGGGGCAGTAGATAGGAGTCCACTGCTGTTGTTTCCACATGTCCATCCATACTGTCAGACCCTGGTACCTTACCCAATTGTCAGCACAAATAGTTAATGCATCTCCTGGTTCATTCAGCCCATTGGATATTCCGCATAGTTCTCATTTCCTGCTATATAGTGTGCATATTAGGTTGCATGGTTACTGTCATCCAGGTGGCATGCTGCCCATGTGCTAATCCAACAGTGTATCAGGGAGACTTAGGTATACTGTCACATCCATCAAAGGTGGGTGCAGATACTGCCACCTCAGGGGGATGAGCAGTAAGGGGCAAGTGTTGTTCTTACACATAGGAAATTGGTCTCAGAATATCTGCAGTTTTTACTTAAAGGGCTGTTGTTGAAAATGCTGTGCTCTAGCTAAGTCATATCCACTACTGTATGAGGATGGCTGCTCTTAATTTCACAGGGTATGTTTGAGTTAGTCCTTCACTTGCAATAAGACATTATTGACAGTACACAATTTTTCTAAGGGACTGTATTGCAGTTTGGCTTCTTTCCAGAACAGGAACCAAAAGCTTATGGGAACTTACATTGCCTGTTGCTTTTGTCACAAGCCCCACCTAAAGTCAATATCAGAACTGGCAATATTTAATTCACAAGTTGAATTTGTGTCCACTGTCTATAAAATCTGAGCCAGTTCAATGGCCCATCTGGCTTTTTCAAGAGCAGCCAACTGAGAGGTATACCATTCCCAGGGATAGCTTTTCCTATCAAAACATATGCAAGTTTTAATATTTGGGCTGAGAGAGGAATGAAAGGTTTCCAATACCTTCAAAATCTCAAGAAAATCTGTTTTTTTTTTCTTTTTTGCACATGCAGCACAGAAAAACATTGTACCTTATCAAATTACTGAAAAAGAAGAAATTTTGCCCTTCCCCATATAGCACCCATGAATTTGACAAGTTAGCCAAGGTATTGAAGTTCACCATGATCAATTGTCCATCTCTAGCTGTTAAGATAAAATACCAACAATCCTGTGGCTTTAGTTCTGGAAAAGAGTTACTGGTTAACATGAAATCATCAATATAATGAAATAATTACATTTTTCCATTTAGCCAAATCCTTTGCTACAGGCTCACAACAGATGCTCAGTCTATGTGAATAGCCTTGTGTGAGCATGATGAAAATCCTTTGTTCTTACTAGGTGAAGGCAAAAATGGCTTGACTGGCCTTATAGAAGGGAATACTACAGAATCTGAGTGTTAATTACTTGTAGTAAAGAGGCAACCTTTGGAGATGTTGCATACAACGGTGACATCACTCCACCCTTTGCTTCCCAAATGTCTCTTTTTTCTCCTTGTCATTATCAGATAAAGAATCTATTGGGCCTCAAGCCTTTGGAACCCAGTCAGGGGCAGTCAGGATCTGCCTTCTCACTCTAGTATACTGGCATGCTAATATTTCTAAACTCTTATCTACAAAGCATAGCCTCTCATTCCATGCATTCTCCAAATCTGCTATTGATTTCTCTGTCTTTCTAAAATAGTCTGCTGCAATGGCCCACACCGACTTGTGGATGCTTCTGTCTTCCTTGAGACAGTCTGCCAAATCCTGGCAGTACAGTCAAGCAAGTGGGTGACTCCTTTCAAGAACAAGGAAGTAGGCCATCCTAGTATTAACTCCACAGTTTCCATTCCCCAGACTCATGCCATCTATGGCCAACAACTCTTTGGTCTCCTGGCTGGCTCACCAAATATTCCAGTCCAGCGTAACTACAAGACCAAAGAACACACTAGACAGATTAGCCATGAGTTTAATTAGGGATTTATAGACAGGAGGATAATCTTCCCTAATGGCAGCCAGTTGGGGGAAGAAAGTCTGCATTCCACCAGAAGTCAAGAGTTTGAAAATAGAGAGGGCAGGACCTAGAAATGGCTTATAAAGTTTAACAGTCTCATGAGATTTGGTTACATTGGAGTTTTAGCAGACTTTCATGAGATTTGGTTATTAAGGGAGAAGGGTTTTACATTCTTTGTCCTTTAACATCTGTCCTGGTCATGTGCCCAGCCTTCAAAATGGAGGAGCAAACAAGGCCCAAGTCCTGGGTGCTTACAATAAATACAAGCATAATAAATAATAAGAAAAATAGCAGTAATAATAATTGAAAGCATTGATCTGAGAGACTTCAATGCGCTAATCACCTCATGAAAAAATATATATTCACTTTTAACATTTACTAGCTGTTAATATCTATGGAAGGAGATCTAAACTAAGTTAGAAGCTGTAATATTTCAACTGAACAAATTTAAAGTCTGAACCAATGAGATACTATTACTTATTTGTCAGAATCACCTTTATCATTAATGTGTGTAAATCAATTTGGCATCATTAAAACAATTTAACATAATAAAGTTGCTTCCTATCACAGTTTAGATAACATACTAATTTAAATTTTTGCAGTATGTGTAACTTTAAGTATCATTATGGGGCAACAATTACAATCTCTATCTCACTCTTTTTGCTTTAATGGCATAAAAGAAGAATTTGCTTATTAAGAACCACAGTCCTCCAAATTAATTGTGTCCTCCAGCATAAAAGCCAAGGCTATTTCTTAACTTTTGTGTGAATTGATGAGATCCTTACAATATATTAAGCAATTTTATATCTCTACAAAAGCTAGAGTTGGATGATTTAAAACAAAAGCTGACAAAGTATAGCATAAATTAACAAGACTCATGGTTACTGTTAAGACCAATAAGTTACTCTTATTGAAGATAAGGTGTAGCTAAACCAAAGGTGTTTTGCAGGATGTATCAAGAAATCTTGCTCTAAATGTGACCTTTCTTGTCTCCCTTTCCCTCAGGGAAAATTATATATTTCTATTTCATTTTCAATTTCCCCACTTATAATTTCTATAATTTGAACTCTTCAACATCTATTGGGTTTAGATCCCGAATAAGACCAGAAAATCATACTTAAATAGCACTTACAAAAGGGTAGACTCTGGAAAATAAATAGGATACCTCATACTAAAAGCCTTCTTATGCAGTTGGTGGTTTATTTTAGTTTAATAAATAATTCTCAAAAGATGGGAATGCAAATATTATCAGCTGATGTTTTGCTCGTTTTTGCTAATTGTTGGCTTCTGCACTAAGTGAACCTCAGAAGTAAGTACTCTAACATTCTCCATTTACTAATGAGGAAACTGGGACAGAGATGGGTTAAGTTATTCTAGAAAATCACACAGCTGGCTAGTGGTAAGACTGGCATTTAAATCTAGACAGAGGAAGCTTGATTCCAAATTTCATGCTCTACCATCATGCCATATTTTTCCTATTGCCATTCATACGTCACAAATATGAAATATTTCTTTTTTGTTGTTGTTGCTTGTCTTCATGACTAAGATGCATGAAAGAAGGGTATTAAAGCCACCAAAGAAGATATATTAAATCAGCTTCCAACAGTTCTCAAATGGGATAACAAGTATCGTGCACAACACTTTAAGAGGTGGAGTGGAGAGAGGTAATAGTGGGATACAATGATAAGAGAAAAGAGTAGAAATACCCATGCAATAATAGACTCTAATGCTTATAACCACCTTTTTAATTTTGAGAATCTATTTGTCCATGCCACTTTATAGATTTAGAAAAATCATGATGCTGCATCCATCCAGAGTTTAATCCAATATTAATTTACTTACTTCTAAATGTAATAAATATGTATTAAACATCCATATAAGATAAGCAATATCCCCAAGCTCCAAGAATAATTACAAAAAAAAAAACTAACAAAAACAAAAAACAGACACAAAGTAGGACTTGATAAGCTTAACAATATTCATGGTAGAATGGTATGCATTGGTAACCAGAAACAATTGGTTTTCTATTATAAAAAATAAAATATTTGTCAGGAAGAGATAATCCTAATAAGAATATTTGAATCAAAGTCCTGGAGAGCTCCATATGTCAGAAAAAGTATCAGGTTTATTCTTACTCCAAGATTAGGAGGTCAGGTCTGTTCACCTGAGAATGAACTTAACCAAGGTTGAGTGACTGAAGTGAATCAATCCCCCAAAATGTACAATATTGTATGTTTAGTTTGTAACTGTAAAAAAAATCTTAACTATGTGAAAGATCACACATAAATAGCAATTATAAATTAGTGGACTCTATCTGAAACCAAAGACCTGCCTGTTATAGTTCATTCTTCATTTTAGTTTAAAATTTAGCAGAATTGGAATAATACATTGTATTCATTGGCTTACTAGCCCCAAAAAGTTATCAATTATAGGATATTTTTGAGTGGTTGAAGCTATATTTTAACTTAGTCATATACTTAGTCATATACTTAACTATGCAACATATTTGGTTTGTTTGATTAGTCTAGTTTGACCATCATTTCATTGAAGTTATATGTTCAGAAGCCAGATTGGAGTGGTTTGAAGAGTAAATCAATGGTTTATGAGAAGGACGTAGATAGATCTTTTGAATGGGTTGGCCATGAAGGCTATAGAGTATAGACAAAGAAGTAATAAAATAGATGGAGGAGTTTATAAAAGTTTATTCTTTTAGTGTGAGACATTTGGGCATTTTAAACAGCACTGCAAAGGTCTATTGCCAAGGTAAAGTTGAATACACAAGGAGAGAAAGGATAACCATATTACTAGTGTAATCTAACCAAACCAGAAGGGATTAACATAACATAGGTACCTTCACTATAACCAAAAGTGAGAATGGTAGGAAGGGTGTCCATATATATTTGGTACTAAGGAATGGAAGATTCCAATTTGAGGTAAAGTGATTCACAGAAAATGGAGAAATGAGAGGGAATATGGAAGAACCACACATTCGAGAAGAATGAAGAAAAATTTAAAACAATCGTTGTAAAGAGTAAGAGATTGAGTTGATCAGAAAGCACATTAGTATCCCCTGCCATCTGAAAATGTTATATAAAAAACACTGGCTAAAAATGAATGCTAAAATTTCATGTGGAAAAAGCAAGTTGCCAAGTTAGAGCTATAGTAGTAGTTTAACATCGTATTAACACTCACACACAAAAAAAAAGCCAGGAAGGAAATACACCATGATGTCTGACTTTGGGACGTAGAAAGACAGATGATTATTTTCCTTGTATATTACAGAATTTTAAAAATTTTGTTCAAATGTCATGGAACAGATTATTATATTTATTATTTATATTTTCCATACACTGTAATTTATTTATTTATTAACCATTAACCTACTGTTGGACCTTCTTTTTTTTTCATTTTATAAATATTAAACATTATTGAAATCCTTTGTACCATTGTTCTATACAAACAGAAAAAACTTGTGATAGACCATATACTAGAAATGAATTTATAAGTTCAAATATTTATACATTTTAGTTTTTAATATATGGTGAATGCTTAAAAACCCAGAAAATAATAAAAAATAATGTAACAAGTATATATGTAACCATGAACCCTGATGTAGTAAAAGTGTGTGCTGTGCATGGCTCCCTTGGATGTTTTAAATTAGGAGGCAACTTTAATCTCTTGGCCATGAGGCCTTACCAAATCAATCTTCTTGGTTGTATTAGGGCTTGGTCTTCAATCTGTATTCAAGCACTCCTGTGTTTGCTTTTTATCCCTTTGTAAAATATCATTTAATGCTTCTTTACTATTGCCTCCTCTAAATCTTTGCTCTGGTTGGTACAATACATGAAAAGTTCTTCTTGTGTTTGCTTTCTGTAATATTCCTATTTCAACTGTTAAACCAAAATTCAGAGTCTTTCCTGAAAATAGGATTTTTCTTACATTCCAAGGAAAAAGGCAATACAACAACATTTCTATCTTAAGAACCCTCATCTGCTTTACCACTGATGTGTAAAACTCATGTGCGCAGCAATTTGTAGATTGTGGAGTAATCTCTTCTTCACTTTCTAAATCAACCTATACTAAACCTAAACTTGACCCTAAAAAAACGGTAAATGTTTCAGTAATTGATACATGGTCTTGTGGATATCAATGTGTACTGCATTTGATGGTCACATGGGAATTCATACTTAGATTTTTTTGGTTGACCTAAAGACATAATCTTGAAGTTTTAAAATGTGTGGTAATGATGCTGATTTCTATTACTCAAGTTCTCTTGCATAATTTCCCACTGTGCCTTGGAAGAAACCTGTATTATTGGCTAGTGTGACAATCATATGGTACGTATGCATTTGCTCTGCTTTGGACTCCAGGTTGGCTGTGTGGCTCTGCTTGATGTGTCTCTGGCCCCAGGTTGGTACAGCAGTACTTACTTTGGGTATGTCTTCTCATGACAACTGCAGAAGGACCAAAAGACAATATCAACCACTTCTCACATACTTTAACATTCCAATGAATGAAGTGTATAAAAAAGTGAAGGCCTAAGTCAAGCATGCAGAACATACAAAGAAAAAAGCATATTATAGAATTATATTCTGCCACCCATAAGACCATGGAAACAGTTTGGACACATTATTCTAAAGACAGGGATTGAATCATTGAGACAAATAATTCAATCTACTGCAGAACTCAACTAGTGCTACAAGAAAATACAGGCTCTGCTGAGCACATGGATCTGTAAACTATCTCTTTTCAGAAAAGAGAAACATTATAAGCCAACATGTTTCCTTGGTTAAGGCAAAAAGGTTTTCTTAATTGCTACAAAATGAGTATATATACAGAACCCAAGTACTGTACAGTAATCTTTTCATCTCAGAAACATGGGAGTTTCTAAGTCTATTTTTTTAATAGAAGCATTCTATTTTATTCCTAAGTGTCTGGTTTTGTGTCCTGCTTTAAATTACATACTTTTCAAGTTCCCTTGGAAGTAGGCAGAATCTTTTAAACAAATTCTGGAGTGTGGTGTGTGATTGAAATAAATTATTGGTTACTTTAATAAATAGGAAAGCAGCAGCTGAAATTTAGAACTTCCAAAATTTCCAAAAGCAAATAGTAGGATGAAAGTGAAATATATATATTCTATGAAATATGTATGTATTTTATAGAAAATCAGGGAATATCTTTGTGTCAATGTAACTTAATGTATTTATTTTCATCATGCCTGGTGTCAGCAAAAGTTCTTAGATTTTGTGGGATTGGGAAAGGGAAGGAGGAGAGAAGTCTTGGCTTACTCTTTGTTCACCTTTCTCATAAAGTGTTTGGCTATGTAGAGGTGTCTAGGAATGAGGTTAAGATTTGAACTTACTAATATTTATTAGGAAAATGTCAATGTTTGACTGTGTCTAACAGAATTAACAATGGTAACATTGAAATGCATGTACAGTCTAATAAAAAAGACTGGTGCAAATCCTAGACGCTTTCCAAAATTAAATAATAATAATTATTTTATCTTATCTCACAAAATCAAATCTAAGAAAAATAAAAAAGATAGTATATTGAAATTCAAATTTCCAGGTAAATCTGTTTAGTGAAATTTCCACATGATGGGGTATTTCATGTTGAATATAGGATTTTTAATGTACTTATTTAACATGTATTAAGTGCCTTTCATATGTCAGACACTGTTCTTGGAACTAGCACAAATGATTGAATAAGACAAATATTACTCTCAATGGTTAACAGATACAAATATATATATATAAATAAAATTGTATTAGGTAGTAATAAAGAAATAATACAAGTGACGTGTCTGAGATGCTCCTTAACAAGTGATGGGAAATTGGCATTTGGGCATAGATTAAACAGATCTGAGGGAAGATCTTTCTAGTTCGAGGCAATAGTGCAATACTTTCAGGCAGTTGTGTGAACTTCCATGTTTAAGGATCAAAAAATTAATGGCATGGCTGGAATGTGGGGAGAAAGGTGAAGTGTGGTAGGGGATGAGATCAGAGGCTGGGCAGGGGCCAATAATCTGTGGCCTTGGATGCCAGGTTAGGATAATAGATTTACTGTATGTGTGACATGGAACCACTGAAGGAGTTGGAACAAGGGAGCAGCAAGATCTAACGTATACTTTAAAATGATTCCTCTGGCTGCTACACAGAAAATGGATCTGCAGATAATCAAACATAAAAGTCAAAGGCCAGTTAGCCACATAAGAGAAGGTTTGGGGTTGTGATACCTCGAATAATTAAAAAAAAATAGTAACCCATTCTAGGACTTGAAAGTGGAAAACAAATTATATAAACCTGGCTATTGACATGCATGTAGAATAAGGAATGATCCTTATTATGTTATTGATATCGAAGTAGAATGTTCTTAGCCATAAAATTGTTTTTAGAGTGAATTTTCTGAAAGAAAATATCATATTCCTTTTATCCTGTTTATTGCATATAAGCACTAAAAAAGAAGCCTAATTTAAATAGTAGTATAAATTTTGACTGAAGAAAAAGACCCTTCACATTTTATTCTCTTTTCATGTCAATTTATTCTTAATACCACAGAATTTTCTTCTCTTGAGTTAAGGAAAGACATTAGATATTGAAAGTATAAAAATTAAGTGAATCTTTTTTTTTATTTGAGATAGTACTAGTGCAATAACCAACCATCTTCCTCAGCATTATAGCTCTCTTTTCTTAATGCGAGTTCAAAGTATAGCCTGGTGAATTTAGTCTTAGATTAATAATGACAATTTATCATCACCAGGATCACTCATCTCTGTTGAGCCTATGGGTTTCTTGATTTTGAACAAATAAGATGAGAGACCAAGATCTTGCTGTTAGAGCCCAGGGGTCACCTCTAGGGGTGAAGAGATGAAAAAGCTTCCGACAACGACAACCCAGAGCTCTCAGCCCCACAGCCCCCAACAAAATCCTATCAAAGACAGTAAGAAACTGAAAAAGGAAATTGTGCTTTTATGTTTTCCACTCACCTTCCCCCCAAGGAGTTGCTGCTTTGGATCGGTAAAGAGTGGGTTATTTTTTCTCCCCATAGAAAGTAAATTCCCTTTTCTGTGCTATGCAAGGGAGTTCTATTTACTTTCAGTCTTCATACATTCAACCCAGCTTACATCACATTCCCATTAAGTAAGCAGTGCCTAATCACGTCAACCTCTGGGCTCCAAATTTTGTATCTCTTTATTTTGCTTTTGTTACTCTGCTCCCACGATTTTCCCATTTTAGCTTGCTTTTGTCTCGTTTTGGACAATAAGAGGCACTGGGGGATGGTTGGAAATAAGCCTGCTATTTCTTCCTTTACCTTGAGTGTTTCCAGCAGCATCTGTGATACTTCCACGTTTCCACCTCCCGCAAGTTGACCCAAAGTCCTGAACTCCACCAATACTGCTTTCTTTCTTTGTACCCCCTACATGCACTGGAGATTTTGTTTGGCTGCATTTTTATATTTATAAATATAAATACTCAGTTATTACTCTTTGTCAATTTTAACCTTTACAGATACGCCAGTCAATAATTTTATTTGTTTTGCTTTTCTCTCAAAGTACACTCTGTCTCTTCACCCCAGTATTCCCCCAAAATGGAAATGACACCATATGTTCCGAACTGAAATTTTTGCCATTGTCTTCTTTAGAGGATAGGTGAGGTAATAAATATGAACCTGGTAATAATGGAAAATGAATTTGTGCTTAATTAATTTTCTCTTTCTAAGAGTACTGCAATATATTATCAAGAAAGATAAAAGATCTGATGTAGTTTAGTTAAATTTGGGCATGGATATCCTTTCCAAATTATGTAACCTAATAGGTGATACAGCTTATCAGACATAGAAAATAGAATTCTCATCTTCCCTAAAATGATGACTTACTCATAATAGGAACTCAGTGTAGAATGAGGTTCATGGACCTCAACTCATTTGCTCATTTATTCATTTTAACTCAGATTTCTTCAGCCCATTCTTGATGCTGAGGATATCTTAGTGATTAAAAGCAAATTTTTCCCCTCCTGAGACCTGCAGTATAGTTGAGAAAATCAAAACTGCTTGACAAATGTATGCTGGAAATTCTTCAAATGTTGGGAAGGGGAGGGTGTGCTGCCCTGATGGTATAATAAGGAGATTCTATTTTTCAGGAAGGCGTTCTTGAGGCTCTAACCCTGAGTCACAATCTAAAGAAAGGAGAGAGGCTATATGGCAGATTGATTTATGTACTCCAAGAGAAAAAAAAAAAACAACAAAGCAAGTTCTTAATCTTAATCCATTCTTATGGATGTGAACCCATTTTAAACAGAACCACTTTTAGTTAAAGCATGGCCGGCTGAATCTGGATGGGTTTTAGTCATATTATTGAAGGCCTTAGAGAAAAAGTCACAGGAAGAGCCAGAGGCTGGAAATCAGGAGGCAAAGGAAAGGGAATGGCCGTGTGCATTGCCATGTGACAGAAAAAGTCAAGGAACATAAGAAATGCCCGCCAGCCAGAAACTACCAACCCCAGGAGGAAACAAGCCTTCTGGTCTCTAAACTGTGAGCCAATGAATTCCTGTCATTAAGCCAACCCCCATTGTGTGGTGTTTGTTTTAGCAGATGGAAAATTAAGGAACAGGCTAAACAATCCAGCTGGGACAAACAAACATACATCTATGGTTAAGGTGAAAAAGCCAGAAAGAAGTCAGGAGTGGCTCTACTAGAGATAGTCAACCCAAGAAGAGGCTGTTGGGCCCAGACTTACCTTCTAGGTTTGGGTCACTCTTGCTCATAACAAACTACCACACATTTAGCAGCTGAAACACCTGTAGAGTGAGCTATTACACAGTGTACTGTGGTAGCCCAGGTTCAGGGCATAACAGAAACCTTCAACAAATGACAGCTTTATTACTTATACAGCACAAAAGGTCCAAAAGATCAGGTAAAGAAATCCCAATGTTTTGAGTTGCTATAGCTGAGGAAATGATATATATCAGAAATGGACTGGCTTTTAAAAATGGGAATTTACTACTTTACAAATGTATCATGTTAAAACCATGAAAATGTCCAAATTAAGGCAGCAACATGACAATACTTTCTCTTAAGGCTGTTTATTGATGAGCTTCGGCTCCTCTCTTAGATAACAAGGCACATGACAATATCTGCTGGTCCTTCCTTTGTGGGTTTCAGTGCTTCAGCTGCTGGCTTCTCTGTCTGTGGTTTTCTCTAAGCTTCTCTGGAACTTTCTTTTTTTTTTTTTTTTGTCTACTCTTAATTTCACCTCTTCTAAAGACTCCAGTGAAGGGACTAAGACCCACCTTGAGGCAACTATTCAAATGAAATAACCTAATCAAAACCATTCTCCTACCTATAATAATCCTATACCCACAGGAATGGATTAAAAGAACACAACCTTTTCTGAGGTACATACAGCCACCAATCTCATGTGGGAGAAGAAAGACACATTTATACTGGTTAAATGGGATATTTATCCACCTTGAAGGGAAATGACCCAGCAACTGAGAATTCCTGCCTTGACTAACATCTGGGTCTTCTTGTTCCCAGTTTCTGGGTTTAGGATGTGGTCAGGCTTTTTATTAGATTTAACATCTCCCCCAAATTGTAGAAAGGAAACAGCACATTACTTGAAGAAGAGTTGGGTAGTAGGAAGAGCTGGAAGATGGCTGCTCAGCATGTGTCTGTGATTTGCCCAGCAACATGCATTGATTGTGTCACAGTTCCGTGTATAGGAAGTCTGGTGGGTGTGGCTGTGCAGTCTGCTTAGAATCTCATGAGACCAAAATTGAAATGCCGGTGACCCCTATTCCTGACTGAAGGCTTTGAGGGAGAATTTCCTAGGCTCATTCTATTGTTGGCCAAATTCAGTCCCTTGAAGCAATAGGACTTCAGGCTTTCACCTGGGAGCTGGTCTATGCTAAGGCTGCCTGAATCACTTCTCATTCTTTCCATGTGACCTAGCAACAGTAGGATCAGTGCCTTTCATGTTTTTAGTCTCTCCAGCCTTTTCCTTTGGCCACATCACTCTACCTGATTCTTCAGCTCCTAAGGGCTCATTGAGCCTGCCATGATAAGCCAGGATACTATTTCTATCTTCAAGTCAGTGGATTACTACCCTTCCTTATGCCTGTGAAGTCCCGGTACAACAGTTCATACATTAGGGTTTGACTAAATAACATGGGGTTGGAATTCTTGGGGAGAAATCTTTAAAATTCAACCTACCACCATCTTGTGAATGAATTCTGACTTATTTCTAAGATGTTCGTGAAGTGGAACTGCTGACAGATTGTAAGCTTAATGGTGGTGGTAGTGGTGCTGAGGTAAACCTTGGTATTCTGTCACTAAAATATTTTGTTATTAGTAGAGGAATAAAGTACATAAAACATCAGGAACTGTGATAGAGAAATAATGTGTGTGAACAATCAGCAAATTTATGAGAAATCCAAGTAAATGAGCCCAGTTGTGGTCTTAAATCCAAGCAGAAAGAATGTAAAACGAAACACATTTTCTCACTCTAGGGAAATTAGCTACTAACAGAGAAAGCTGAACAAGCAAAATAAAACAGAGAAGGTTTTGAACCAACATATATTGTCAAAGCTGCTTACTGAAAGAGATCACTAAAGAGATAAAACATATTCTAGCAATGAAAGTGATTAAATCAGGAAGAAATTAAGATGTAGAGACCTTGAAATTCGTGTTTCTTTCTAAATATATATCGTGTCTATATATTAAATGAAATCAATTTGCTTTAAATTAAGTTTATGTTTTTAACCTGAGATTTAATGGGATTACTATACTAGTAAGCATTCAATCTATCTATAGTATATGAAAGCATGATCTTTGTTATGCTTTTTATGAGACACATCATAGATTGGCTATGTCAATGAGTCATACTATCTGAGAGAGTACATATCCTAAATCCCCTTCCCCCAACTCTAAATGGTAAACCCAAATCATAACAGCTTATGGTAGAGTGGAGGGATGGAAATCCTTCTTCCTTATGTACATAAGTGAAGGAAAGAAAGTAGAAAGAGAAATTCCACTGGCTTCCTCTTTTGTATGAGGAAATAAACAGGCCTCTGTGAGCAAAGATTTACTAAAAGAAAATAAGTTCTTAAAATGAATACTTAAAAAATACAATACAATTGTCTATAGATGCTGGTTATTTGGGATTAACTCTCAGTGCTCTCTTCCAAGGGTCTTGTAGTTGGGTCTTATAGTAGGATGAACACAAGTTTAAGAGAGATTACAGAAGGAAATGTGAAGTATGTGTGAGCCAGAGGTGTATTGTAATGCTGTTTAGACCTGCCAGCAAGGTTGTTATATTTCCAAAATTCAATTCATTTCTTAGTGTTCAGACAGTTATTAAGACTTTGAATTTGAAGATTATTTTATCAGTAATGGCCAGTTTAAACATCTTCAATCTTAAGGTCACAGAAAAGTTTCCCAGTAAGTTTCCACTCAAAAAGATTTCCCAAATATGAGTGTGTCTGAAAACAGGTTTCTTGTAGAGAAAAAACAGTCATTCTTTAAATACAAAAGAATTTTTCTATGGTTTTATTTTGGGGTAATTTACTAGGGTAGCTATTAGGTCTTATCACAATTGACTATTTAGAATCAAGTTCCATTCTTAACAACTGCAAATTCCCTTTGTTGAGCAACCCTTCCCCCTCTACCTGGTGGGGGTTAATTGCACCTGTACCTCAGAAGGTGAGGTGTGCCTGCTGCTCTTCTCTCCATCCTGAATGGAGGAAGTGTCACACAAACTTGACCATAGTGATGTTATGACCCAGAATTCTGGAACTTAATTGTTTCTAATTTATTGAGGTGACATGTGCAAACATTAAAGGCACAGCTGTGTGAATACATACAGATGCATATATGCATGTACTTTCCACCCAGACCAAAATGTAGGCTATTTATAACACCCTGGAATTTTTCTTCATGGTCCTTCCAAATCAGTATCCCGACCCCAGAAGATAAGTATTACTACCATAATACTGAAGATATCAGTATTATGACTTCTACTACCATAGTTAGTCATAACTATGACTTCTACTATCATTGTTAATCATAGTTTTTCTAAAATTTCAAAAAATAGTTTAAGTTTTAGACAACTCAAACTTCATATAAACAGAATCATTTGGGATAGAATTGTTTTTGCATTTGACTCCTTCCAGTCAGAGAATATTTTTCTGAGATACATCCACATAGCAGTAGTGTGTCTTTTCTTGCCATATGTAATAACCTATTCTATTAATACATCAGAAAGTGTTTATCCATTTTATATTAATAGGCATATAAATTACTTCCAGTTTTGGGTGATATAGCAATGCTATAAACATTCTTGTTTCCTGGCTTTTGGTGAGTATACAAGCTAATTTATCTTAGGTGACTACCTGGGAGGGCATTGCTGTACCATATAGGTGCACGCTTAGGCTTACACCCAAGAGATCATCAAAAAGTTTTTCAAAGCCCTTGAACCAATCATTTCTTCCACCAGCGACGAATGTGGATTCCAGTAATTTTGTTTGTTGCTGCACGCTACAGATTAACCTTGGATCCAATCATTTGAGTAAATTCACTTATATTTAAGGGTTTTATGTTAGTTTATTTAGGGTGAATTCTATTATTTTCAAATAAAAAGAATCCCTTTTTCTTTCTAATATCAATAAGCTTTATTACTCATTCTCACCATCTTACATTGTGTAATATTCCAGTACACTGTTAAAAGTGAAGAGAAGTAATTAAAATATATATCTTGTCTTATTCCACACATCACTGGGGATATGTTTAATATTTTACCCCTGGATATTTCTTCTCCTATTTTTGATTCTTTATTATAATTGCACTTTTTTCTATTAATAGTATATGGAACATATCACCAAAATGTGCTTTTTTGCTGTTCTTAAGGACTTCGTTTTTAGGCCAAATTGGAGATAGAGAGACGAATCAAGAAGGCAGCACAAACAGATCCCATATGCCTGATACTCAATTTCCTTATTATTAGCATATTACATTAATATATTTGGTACAAATAATAAACCAATATTGATACACTATAATTAACTAAAGGTCATAGTGTTGTCGAATTTTTTAGTTTTGCCTTATGTTATTTTCTGTTACAAAGTCAAATCGGAATACCATAGTACATTTAGCCATCATGTGTCCACAGGTTCCCCTCGAATTTCCCTATTTTTTATGTTTTTAGCAGTATAAAGGAGTACTGATCAGGCACATTGCAGGCTGCTCATCTATTAGAGTTTGTGTGATGTTTTCCCCATAATTAAGCTGGCATTATGGGTCTCAGTGAGGAAAATCACAGAAATATAATGGCATTTGTATTGCATCATATCAAGGGTATACAACAGAATTTGTAACTGCTGAGATGACTTTGGTTACCTGGCTGAGAAAGAATTTGTTAGGTTCTTCCACTGCAAAGTTACTCTTTTCCCACCTTTCCAGAACACTTTGGAAGGAAGTCACCATGGAAAGCTCAATCTTCAGAAGTTGGGAGTTTATGCTCCCCTTTCTTTAGTAATATTTATGCAAGTTGTTTGAAATTCTTCAGCATTGGGAGTTTGTCTCTTCTCCAAGAAGAATTAATTTAGTAAATTGCTTATTTATATAAGGATGTACTCATAGATGTATATTTTACACTGTAAGTCATAATCCAGTATTACTTTATGTATTTTTGGCTCAAAATGTCCCAGCTTTAGCTATTTAGGTCTTTCAGTTAGCTCCTATGCTCATTTGGCATACCTCCATCATTGTTTGTTTTTGTTTGTTTGTTTGTTTTCCTTTACTACAAGATTCTCTGGCTTATCTTGTATATTTCCTAATCCAGTCCTATAATCATACATTTCCCCAAAAAGCCTTGGTTCTTTTTTTCAGAAAAAGGACATATAAATGAAAATCTGGGTGCAAGGTGGGTTCATTGTGAATGGGGTTTCATTTCTTTTAGGCCCTTTTAGCTGACAGAGCAAAGAAAGCTACATATTTCTATATCTAGCCATCTGCATCTACAATAAATGAAACGCAAGTTCCTATTTTCTCCAACTCTTACCCATTATTACATGGATTAGCTCTAAACTTCTCCACTTGCTGTGCAGTAAAGTCCATCTGCAATAATGAGCAACCCAGCACCCATCGTCAGCTATCCATTTATTTAATTGTTTAATTTCAGGATATATGCACAGCATTATCAGAATTGTTAAACCATAGGCCCATGGGAAACAACTTTATCAACTAGACTACAATACTTATGTAGTTATTTTTGCCTTTAGTCTTAGTGATTCTATTCATTACCAGGGTTACTTTGGTAAGCACCTTTCTCCTCACACCCTTCAGTGAGGTTGTACCACACATTTGTAATACAGCTAGATTCTCTTGTCACAGTCTGAATTATTTCTGTGGACATCTAAGCCTATTAAATCACTTTTCTTTAGTTTGCATACACTTAGTTTCATTCTTTGTGTTATAAAGTTCTGTTGATTTAACAATGCATAATATAATGATACACCTTTACAGTGTCGTACAGAATAGTTTCACAATTCTAGAAATTCCCTGTGCCTCACCTATTCATCACTCCCTCCATTTCAAACCCTTGGTCAGCACTGATCATTTACTAGTTCCATCTTTCCTTTTGCTGAATGTTATATGATAGGAATCATACACCAGTTAACCCTTTTAGAGTGGCTACTATAACTTAGCAATACACATGGAAAGTTCCTCCATATTTTTTCATTAATTGGTGAATAATATTCCATCTATGGATGTACAACAGCTTATTTATTTATTCATCTATTGAGGGACATCTTGGTTGTTCCTATGTTTTTTGGAACATATGAATACAATTTATATAAACATTCATATTGAGGTTTTTGTGTGGAATTGAGCTTTCCACTTAATAGGGTAAATATCTAAGAGTAGATTATTGCGTCAAAGCTAGGTTGAGTTTTGTGAGAAACTGTCAAACTGTTTTCCAAAGTAGGTTACCATTTTGTTTACCCACCATCAATTGAATGAGAGTTCTGTTACTTAGCGTTCTTGTCAGCAGTGAGTTTGTTTTTTTTTTTTAATCTAAGGCTTTCTAATAGGTACATACTATTATACCTTTTTTTATTAGAAAATTTGAAATTCCAAGAATCTTCTCATTTGCTTATTTTCTATCTTTACATCACTTTTGGTGAGGTATCTATTTAGATCCTTTGCCCATTTAAAACAATTTGGTTATATGTTTAATTATTGTTCAGTTTTAAGGGTTTTTGGTATATTTTGGATACATGTTCTTTTTCATCTATGTGCTTTACAAATATTTGCTCTTAATTTGTGGCTTCACTTTCATAGAGCAGAAGTTTTTTTTTAATTTTAATAAAGTCATATGTATCATTTTTTAAAATCATGGATTGTGCTTTTGGTCTGTGTTCCTTGGTATTGCATTGGCTATTCTATTTTGGTTTGCTTTATTTGTCATTCTATATAAACTTCAAAATCAGTTTGCTTATATGTATGTACTGTGCCAGTTTGAAACTGTTGAGTACCCCAGATATGTCAAGTTCTTCAATCCTGGTCACTATTGTTGGATGGGGCCTGTTGATTAATTTGTTTCCATGGATATATGACCCATCCAGGTGTGGGTGGGACCTGTTGATTACTTGATTTCCAAAGAGATGTTTCCCATTCATGCTGGGGACACTTATTGGAGTCTTTTATGAGGAAACCATTTTGGGAAGAACCTTTAAAGACCACACAGCTAGAGATCTTTGGAAATGTGGAAGGAAAGCACCCCTGGGGAAGCCTTATAAAATGAGAAGCCAGAAGAGAAAGTTATCAGACATTGCCATGTTCCTTTCCAACTGAGAAGGTGTCCAGAAGTCAAAGACTCCAGGTGAGCCATCCATATGCCTTCTCAGTTGACAGAGGTGTTCCAGACAGCATCAGTCTTTCTTGAGGGAAGGTAACCTCTTGTTGGTGCCTTGATTTGGACATTTTCATGGTCTTAGAATTGTAAACTTGCAACTTAATAATTTACTTTTTAAAAAAGCTGTTCTGTTTCTGATATATTGCATTCTAGCAGCTTTAACAAACCAAAATGTGCATAAGATAGCTTGGTGGGATTTTTTTACTAGATTGTGTTGAATCTATAGATCAAGTTCAGAAAAACCAACAGTTAATTAACATTGAAATTTCCAACTCATGGCTATGAAATATCTCTACATTTATTTAGATCTTTGCTTTCTCTCATTAGAGTGTTTTAGTTTTCTTTCTACAGATCCTACACATATTTTGGATAAAATAAGTTTATGCCTATTTCTTTATGCTAGTTTAAGTGATATTGTGTTTTTAATTTCAAATTCTAATTGTTTGTTTATGGTATAAGATAAAGCAATCTACTTTTGTATATTAATCATGTATCCAGTAACCTTGCTATAATTGCTTACCAGTTCTGGGAGTTCTTTTGTCAATTATTTGGGATTCTCAATTGTTTCACTTTGCTAAAACTGTTGGAATGAACTATACTGGAAATGCATTTGCTTTTAATAATGGGGATTTGTTAAGTTACAAGTTACAATTCTAATGCCATGCAAATGTCCAAATTAAGGCATCAGCAAGAGGATACCTTCTCTAAAAAGAACTCCTAGTATTTGGAGTTTCTTTGTCATTTGGTAAGGAATGTGCCTGGCATCTGTTTGTCCTTTATTCCCAGGTTCCATTGCTTTTGGATTCTGATTCCAGTGGCTTCCTCTCTGAACTTCTGCTTTTTAAATGCTATGCCTCTCTTAGCATCTCCATGGCATACCTCTCTGGGCTTTTACTTTCTTTTATCCTCTTCACAAAGGGCTCAGGTAAAGGATTAAGACCCACCCTGAATGGACTGGGTCTTATCTCAATAGAACCAAAGGTCCCACCCACAATAGGTCTACTCCCACAGAGATGGGTAAAAAGAACATGACTTTTTCTGGGCTCCAAACCAGTTCATCAATATACCCAATAATGTCATTTGTGAACAAATAGTTTAATTTATTTTCTCCCAATATGTACATCTCTTATTTACGTTTTCCTTATTCCAATTATAATAGTACATTTATCTATTTCTTTTTGAAATTCTATTAGATTTTGCTGCAAGTATTTGATGCTCTGCTTTTTAGTGCATACATGTTAAGGATTGTTATTCTTTTTGTAGCACTGACTATTTTGTATATCTAAAGCGGGTAAATTGTAGACAACATGCACTTGGGTTTTGTGTTTTTATCCACACTGGGAATCTCTGACATTTAATTGGACTATTAGGACTGTGTAGATTTAAATTGACTATTGATATAAGTGGACAGATATCTAGTACGTTCATAACTCTTCCTACTCATTTCCCTTGTTCTCTTTCCCTTTTTCTTTCTTTCTGTTTGTCTTTTTCTGCTTTCTTTGGCATTAATTGGGCATTCTATATATGATTTTCCTTTCTCAGAATATCAATTATAAGTCTTTCTAGAATGTGTCACTGGTTGAAAAGAGTTTGTACTATACACTTACAACTAATTTGTTAATTTTCAAATAAAATTGTTTTGCTTCACAGATAATGTAGGAATTATATAACAAAATATACTCTCAATTCTTCCCTCTTTTTCCTTAAAATCTTGCTGCCAATAAGTTCACTTATCCATATATTATAATCATCCAATATATTGTTACTATTACTACTTTGAACAAACTTCTTTTCATCTGAGAATAAGAAAAACAAAATATTTCATTTTACTTTAATTTATTCCTTCTCTGACATTTGTTTTTTTCTTATGTAGATCTGTTTTTCTGACCTTATCTTTTTCTTTCTCTCTCAAGAACTTCTTTTAACATTTCTTGCAGGCATGTCTACTGGCAATGAATTCCCTCACTTTTTTGATTGTCTGTAAAAGTCTCTATTTTTGAAGGATAATTTTGCTGGAGAGAATTTTAGATTGGTGTTTCTTTTTGTTCTTTTTTTTTTTTTTTTTACTTTCTGCATGCTAAACATTTACTTCAATCTCATCTTTCTTTCATGGTTTCTAATGGGTAGTCTAATATAATTCTTTTCTTGTTTCTCTTTAAATATGGTGTTATTTGTTCATTCCTGTGGGTTTTTTGTTTGTTTATTTTTTGTTTGGTTGGTTAGTATTTATCTGGCACTCCTCAATATTTCCTATCTGTATTTCATCTTCTGCATTTTTAATATGGATGGGTACACAATTTTTGGTATTTATTATCTTTGGGGCTGGTGTTGGTTAATTATCCTTCCCCCAAATAGAAAAGGCTCTGGTAAAGTAGTTTTCCTAAGAAGGCAAGCATTTAGTTATGGAAAATACTATTGATATATTTATGAATGGTTAACTTTCCCTTTCTTCTATTTAAAAAACAAGATTTTTTTTTCCTCTGGTCTTCACTTTGATAACCTGGAAGCAAACTCTACAATCATATTAATACCCCATAACTGGGTCCCAGGAGTTTCTCACTTTTAAGCCTCCAGTCATTTCTCAAAATTAGTTTAAGTGTTCCTACTAGTTTATGGCTCCAGTGGTTTCTGCTACTGGAAGCTGATATTGACTGTGAGTCTCTGTATTCACTTGTCTTTCCTTTGGAGGGGACAGTTTGCCCTGTGATTTCAATTCTCTGATAGGTCTACTAAAAGTTATTATCATTCAATTTCTACAAATCTTTATCTGTTTTAAGGATGGTATGGACAATTTCTAGGGTCTTTACAGGTTGATGCTAAAAGCTGCAAGCCAAGGTACTGATCTTTGTAAAATTATTTTGTTTTATCATCTTAGATGATGTTATGCTATTTCTTCTTTATTCTATTGGTATGGTGAATTGCACCAGTTGATTTTCAAATATTAATGAAAACTGGTATTACTGAGATAAATCTCACTTGGTCATGCTGTATATTATCACTTATTTATCATTGAATTCTATCTGCTATTTTTCAATAGATGTTGATATTGCTTTTCATGAAAGATATTGGCCTTTAATTTTATTTAAATATCTTTGTTAGGTTTCAGTATCAAGGCAATTCTGATCTCATCAAAGAAATTCATGTTTTTGCTTTTTATTTAATTTACTTTCTTCTCTAAAAAAAAATTGTGTAATAATGGCATTATTTATCCCATAACAACGGAAGAATTCCTCAGTGAAGCCGTGTAGGATTGGAGTTTTGTTTGAGAGTTTTTAATTGAAAAGTCAACATTTTAACTAGATACACATCATTCAAATTTATTTATTTTTCTTCATTTCAATTTTGATAAATTTTGTATTTCAAGGGTGATATACATTTTATTCAAGTTCCCAAACTTTTCTCTTCTTATCATCTGAATGTCTGTAATGTCTGTAAGATACATAATAATGTTCTCATTATCATTGATATTGATAAGTATTCTTTGTCTTTAGGGTTGATCAATCTTGTTCACGGTTACCAGTTTTATTTCCCGTTTAAAAGAAAGCACTTTGGCTATGCTGATTTTCTTTATCAGATGTATATTCTGCATTTTATGTATTTCTTCTTTTATTATTATTATTTCCATATTCTTAACATTTTTTGATATAAGTTGCATGTGCCATTTAGATGAATGTTCATTGAGCAATCATTGGGTACCATGTCCTGTATATGGAAGCAATGCCAAATGTTATTAAATTGGTTTAATTTGCTTGTTCTTTTCATAAGATCTTCTTTGACTGGATATTTATATGATTATATTTTAAACCTTATTATGTTCTAAATATACTCATTTTAAAAATATTTTCCTCTAAAACTGCTTTAAATCCCACACGTTTTGATATATATTGATTAGAATTCAGTTCAAAATAATGGATAAAGGGTGAGCCACAGTAGCTCAGTAAGCAGAGTTCTCACTTGCCATGCTGGAGACCCGGCTTCAATTCCCGGTGCCTGCTCATGCAAAAACAAAAGAAAAAAGTGTAAATAAGTTTTATTGTGATCTCTTCTTTTTTTATTTATTAAAAAAGATTAACTAACAAAACATTTAGAAATCATTCCATTCTATATACACAATCAGTAATTCTTAACATCATCACATAGTTGCATATTCATCATTTCTTAGTGCCTTTGAATCAATTTATAAAAAGAAATAAAAAGACAACAGAAAAAAAATAAAACGATAATAGAGAGACAAACAAAACAAACAAAACAAATAACACTATACCCCACATGCAGCTTCATTCAATGTTTTAACATAATTACATTACAATTAGGTAATATTGTGCTGTCCATTTCTGAGTTTTTGCATCCAGTCCTATAGCACAGTCTGTATCCCTTCAACTCCAATTACCCATTATCTTACCCTATTTCTATCTCCTGAGGGTCTCTGTTACCAATGGCATATTCCAAGTTTATTCACTAATGTCGGTTCATATCAGTGGGACCATACAGTATTTGTCCTTTAGTTTTTGGCTAGTCTCACTCAGCATAATGTTCTCTAGGTCCAACCATGTTATTACATGCTTCATAAGTTTATTCTGTCTTAGAGCTACATAATATTCCATCATATGCATATACCACAGTTTGTTTAGCCACTCGTCTATTGTTGGACATTTTTGCTGTTTCCATCTCTTTGAAATTGTAAATAATGCTGCTATAAACATTGGTGTGCAAATGTCCATTTGTGTCTTTGCCCTTAAGTCCTCTGAGTAGACACCTAGCAATGGTATTGCTGGGTCATATGGCAATTCTATATTCAGCTTTTTGAGGAACCGCCAAACTGCCTTCCACAGTGTTTGGACCATTTGACATTCCCACCAACAGTGGATAAGTGTGCTTCTTTCTCCGCATCCTCTCCAGCACTTGTCATTTTCTGTTTTGTTGATAATGGCCATTCTGATGGGTGTGAGGTGATATCTCATTGTGGTTTTGATTTGCATTTCTCTAATGGCCAGGGACGTTGAGCATCTCTTCATGTCCCTTTTGGCCATTTGTATTTCCTCTTCGGAGAAGTGTCTGTTCAAGTCATTTTCCCACTTTGTGATTGGATTGGCTGTCTTTTTTTGTTGAGTTGAACAATCTCTTTATAAATTCTGGATACTAGACCTTTATCTGATATATTGTTTCCAAATATTGTCTCCTATTGTGTAGGCTGTCTTTTTATTTTCTTGATGAAGTTCTTTAATGCACAAAAGTGTTTAATTTTGAGGAGCTCCCATTTCTTTCTTTCTTTCTTCAGTGCTCTTGCTTTAGGTGTAAGGTCCATAAAACTGCCTCCAGTTATAAGCTTCATAGGATATCTCCCTACATTTTCCTCTAACTGTTTTATGGTCTTAGACCTAATGTTTAGATCTTTGATCCATTTTGAGTCAACTTTTGTATAGGGTGTGAGATACGGGTCCTCTTTCATTCTTTTGCATATGGATATCCAGTTCTCTAGGCACCATTTATTGAAGAGACTGTTCTGTCCCAGGTGAGTTGGCTTGACTGCCTTATCAAAGATCAAATGTCCATAGATGAGAGGGTCTATATCTGACAACTTTAATCGATTCCATTGGTCGATATATCTATTTTTATGCCAGTAGCATGCTGTTTTGACCACTGTGGCTTCATAATATGCCTTAAAGTCAGGCAGCATGAGACCTCCAGCTTCTTTTTTTATCCTCAAGATACTTTTAGCAATTCGGGGCACCCTGCCCTTCCAGATAAATTTGCTTATTGGTTTTTCTATTTCTGAAACACAAGTTGTTGGGATTTTGATTGGTATTGCATTGAACCTGTAAACCAGTTTAGGTAGAATTGACATCTTAACTATATTTAGTCTTCCAATCCATGAACATGGTATGCCCTTCCATCTATTTAGGTCTTCTGTGATTTCCTTTAACAGTTTCTTGTAGTTTTCTTTGTATAGGTCTTTTGTCTGTTTAGTTAAATTTATTCCTAAGTATTTTATTCTTTCAGTTGCAATTGTAAATGCAATTCGTTTCTTGATTTCCACCTCAGCTTGTTCATTGCTAGTGTATAGAAAAGCTACAGATTTTTGAATGTTGATCTTGTAACCTGCTACTTTGCTGTACTCATTTATTAGCTCTAGTAGTTTTGCTGTGGATTTCTCAGGGTTTTCAACATATAGTATCATATCATCTGCAAACAGTGAGAGTTTTACTTCTTCCTTTCCAATTTTGACACCTTGTATTTCTTTTTCTTGTCTAATTGCTCTGGCTAGAACCTCCAACACAATGTTGAATAATTGGTGATAGTGGTGATAGTGGACATCCTTGTCTTGTTCCTGATCTTAGGGGGAAAGTTTTCAATTTTTCCCCATTGAGGATGATATTAGCTGTGGGTTTTTCATATATTCCCTCTATCATTTTAAGGAAGTTTCCTTGTATTCCTATCTTTTGAAGTGTTTTCAACAGGAAAGGATGCTGAATCTTGTCAAATGCCTTATCTGCATCAATTGAGATGATCATGTGATTTTTCTGCTTTGATTTGTTGATATGGTGTATTACATTAATTGATTTTCTTATGTTGAACCATCCTTGCATACCTGCGATGAATCCTACTTGGTCATGATGTATAATTCTTTTAATGTGTTGTTGGATACGATTTGCTAGAATTTTATTGAGGATTTTTGCATCTATGTTCATTAGAGAGATTGGTCTGTAGTTTTCTTTTATTGTAATATCTTTGCCTGGTTTTGGTATGAGGGTGATGTTGGCTTCATAGAATGAATTAGGTAACTTTCCCTCCACCTCAATTTTTTTTTTTGAAGAATTTGAGCAGGATTGGTACCAATTCTTTCTGGAATGTTTGGTAGAATTCACATGTGAAGCCATCTGGTCCTGGACTTTTCTTTTAGGGAAGCTTTTGAATGACTGATTCAATTTCTTTACTTGTGATTGGTTTGTTGAGGTCATCTATTTCTTCTTGATTCAAAGTTGGTTGTTCATGCCTTTCTAGGAACTTGTCCATTTCTTCTACATTGTTGTATTTATTAGCATAAAGCTGTTCGTAGTATCCTGTTATTACCTCCTTTATTTCTGTGAGGTCACTGGCTATGTCTCCTCTTCCATTTCTGATCTTATTTATTTACATCCTCTCTCTCTTCTTTTTGTCAATCTTACTAAGGGCGCATCAATCTTATTGATTTTCTCATAGAACCAACTTCTGGTTTTATTGATTTTCTCAATTTTTTTCATGTTCTCAATTTCATTTATTTCTGCTGTAATCTTTGTTTTTTCTTTCCTTTTTCTTGCTTTGGGGTTAGCTTGCTGTTCTTACTCCAGTTCTTCCAAGTGGACAGTTAATTCCTGAATTCTTGTCCTTTCTTCTTTTCTGATATAGGCATTTAGGGCTATAAATTTCCCTCTTAGCACTGCCTTTCCTGCATCCCATAAGTTTTGATATGTTGTGTTTTCATTTTCATTTGCCTCGAGGTATTTACTGATTTCTCTTGTGATTTCTTCCTTGACCCACTGGTTGTTTAAGCGTGTGTTGTTGAACCTCCACGTATTTGTGAATTTTCTGGCACTCTGCCTATTATTGATTTCCAACTTCATTCCTTTATGATCTTAGAAAGTGTTGTGTATGATTTCAATCTTTTTAAATTTGTTGAGACTTGCTTTGTGACCCAGCATATGATCTATCTTTGAGAATGATCCATGAGCACTTGAGAAAAAGGTGTATCCTGCTGTTGTGGGGTGTAATGTCCTATAAATGTCTGTTAAGTCTAGCTCATTTATTGTAATATTCAAATTCTCTGTTTCTTTATTGATCCTCTGCCTAGATGTTCTGTCCATTGATGAGAGTGGGGAATTGAATTCTCCACCTATTATGGTAGATGTGTCTATTTCCCTTTTCAGTGTTTACAGTGTTTGCCTCACATATTTTGGGGCATTCTGGTTCGGTGCATAAATATTTATGATTGTTATGTCTTCTTGTTGAATTGTTCCTTTTATTAGTACATAGTATCCTTCTTTGTCTCTTTTAACTATTTTACATTTGAAGTCTAATTTGTTGGATATTGGTATAGCTACTCCTGCTCTTTTCTGGTTGTTATTTGCATGAAATATCTTTTCCCAACTTTTCACTTTCAACCTATGTTTATCTTTGGGTCTAAGTTGTGTTTCCTGTAGATGGCATATAGAAGAATTCTGTTTTTTAATCCATTCTGACAGTCTATGTCTTTTGATTGGGGAATTCATTCCATTAACATTTAGTGTTATTACTGTTTGGGTAGTACTTTCCTCTACCATTTTGCCTTTTGTATTTTCTATGTCATATCTAATTTTCCTTCTTTCTACACTCTTCTCCACACCTCTCTCTTCTGTATTTTCATATCTATCTCTAGTGTTCTCTTTAGCATTTCTTGCAGAGCTGGTCTCTTGGTCACAAATTCTCTCAGTGACTTTTTGCTTGAAAATGTTTTAATTTCTCCTTCATTTTTGAAGGACAATTTTGCTGGATACAGAATTCTTGGTTGGCAGTTTTTCTCTTTTAGTAATTTAAATATATCATCCCACTGTCTTCTCACCTCCATGGTTTCTGCTGAGAAATCTACACATAGTCTTATTGGGTTTCCCTTGTATGTGATGGATTGTTTTTCTTTTGCTGCTTTCAAGATCCTCTCTTTCTCTTTGACCTCTGACATTCTAACTAGTAAGTGTCTTGGAGAACGCCTATTTGGATCTATTCTCTTTGGGGTGTGCTGCATTTCTTGGATCTGTAATTTTAGGTCTTTCATAAGAGTTGGGAAATTTTCAGTGATAATTTCTTCCATCAGTTTTTCTCCTCCTTTTCCCTTCTCTTCTCCTTCTGGGATACCCACAACACGTATATTTGTGCACTTCATATTATCATTCAATTCCCTGAGCCTCTGTTCAAATTTTTCCATTCTTTTCCCTATAGTTTCTGTTTCTTTTTGGATTTCAGATGTTCCATCCTCAGTTCACTAATTCTAACCTCTGTCTCTTGAAACCTACCATTTTAGGTTTCCATTGTTTTTTTTTTCATCTCTTTTACTGTATCTTTCATTCCCATAGTTCTGTGATTTGTTTTTTCAGATGTTCCATTTCTTCTTTTTGTTCATTCCTTGCCTTCTTCATGTCCTCCCTCAATATATTCATTTGGTTTTTGAAGAGGTTTTCCATTTCTGTTCATATATTCAGCATTAGTTGTCTCAGCTCCTGTATCTCATTTGAACTATGGGTTTGTTTCTTTGACTGGGCGATATCTTCAATTTTCCTGGTGTGATTTGTTATTTTTTGCTGGTGTCTCGACATCTAATTACCTTAATTAGTTTATTCTGGAGAGTGCTTTCACTTCTCTTACCTAGGGTTGTCTTGCTAGATGAGTTTGTTGTCTATCTGTTCTTTGACCTTCAGTTCAACTTTTTCTGGGCCTCTAGCTTAAGCTTTGTTTAACAGAGGGTAAATTTTCAGTTCTTGTTTTCTTGTTTCTTGTCCTGCTTGTAAGGTATCTTTTCCCTCCCCACCCTTAGGAGGGTCTACATAGGTATTACAGACTCCAGCCGGGTTTTCCCCAACTAAACTGTCCTCCTATCAGGTGGAAGGAGTCACCTGTGTCAGTTTTCCCTGAGGGTGAGACCCAGCAGGTTGAAAGACTTTCCTGTGAAGTCTCTGGGCTCTGTTTTTCTTATCCTGCCCAGTATGTGGCACTTGTCTGCCTGCGGGTCACATCAGCAAAAGTTGTTGTGGCTCTTTAACTTTGGAAGGCTTTCCTTGCTGGGGGCATGATGGAGACAGAGGAGAGCTTGTGTAGGCTGGTTTTAATGGTTTCAAATTGCCAAGCCCTGGGGTCTGAATTCTTTGAGAGAGGGATTCCACCTAAGTTGGGCTTCAACCTTCCTCTGGGGAAGGCACAGGTGGAAGACAGCCCTGAAAGCTGTCTGTTTCTGCCTATGCGTGGGGCAGTTGCAGCCTGAGTAGTCCCACCGCTGAATCCAGAGGGAGCCAAGCCTCCATAGAAACAGCCACAAAAACCTCCATTTCATCCCCTTTCCTCTTTTTCGGTTAGCTCAATAAGCAACCTCTGCATTGACCAGTTTTGCCTGAGCTGGGAACCTGTTTTTAGTAGTCAGAATTTGTTCATTAATGCCACAATTGGTGTTTGGTTGGACTCAGTCCCTGCTACTTTTAGAATGCCTTTCTTTTTCCTCTGGGAAGCCGTCTGTGGGGTAGGGGTGCTGTGCGCCAGCTGCCGCAGCTTGGGGAACTCACGGTTCCGGAGACTTGCAGCTGGTCCAGCTGGTCCAGACTGGAGTACATTGTGTGTCCAGTCACTATCATGGCTCTGGGATCTGTTCTGTATTGTTTCTGGTTATTTAGTAGTTGTTCTGGAGGACGAACTAAAACGTGCACATTGCTAAGCTGCCACCTTGGCCCCAGTTGTAAATTTTTGATTAGATGATCTCAACAAAGGTGTGACACACTCAATTTTGGGTGTGACCTTTTGATTAGATGGATATGTGACTCCACCCATTCAAAGCGGTTCTTGATCAGTTTACTGGAATTCTTTAAAAGAGGAAACATTTTAGAGCCAGCCATAAATGACAGAAACTTCAGAGCAGAGCTGATACAGATGCCAAAACTTTGAGAAAAGTGACATGCATATTTGGAGAGGCTTAGAGCCCAGCAGATGTTGCCATGAGATGTTAAGCAAGCAAGAACCTAAAGAGAGCCAAGGAAAGCCAAGAGATGAAAGCCAGCCCTAAAGAAACAAAGTGAGGAAGCCCCACATGAACAAGGCTGAATACAATGGAGCCCAGAAACTAGGAGCCAGCAGATGCTAACCATTTGCTTAAACAGCTGACAGAGGTATTCCTGACCCATTGACCTTTCTTGAATTAAGATATCATTCCCTGGATACCTTAGTTTGGACAATTTTATAGGCTTAGAACTATAAACTTGTAACTTATTAAATTCTTCTTTAGAAAAGCCATTCTAGTTCTGGTATATTACATTCCAGCAGCTAGCAAACTAACGCAACATGCTACTTTGCCAAGCCTGAGTTTGCTTCTTTCCTTTGTCTTTACTTATACTTTTACTTAATGCAGGTCTCTTTTATTTTGTTTGCATTTTGGTTGTTTTCTTCTCTCTAATGTGATACAAAGAATGTTGGCTATAACTGTAATGCTGAATCTCTTATCTTTTAACATCAACATTCAGCTTCTATTATTTTGATCACTGCATTTTTCTTTTACAACTGAGATTTTCTGCTCTGGAAAGATTCACCCTTGATCTATCATTTTGCTAGTGAAGGTATTTCCCCATATTAAATTCCCCGATTCTTTCTCTTATCCACAAAATTTTAACCTTTATCCCTCAGCTTTCCCCACTATTCCAGGTTATAATCAAAACAGAAAATACTTAGAAACCTATAATGGATACAGTGGTATAAAACCAGCCAAGGGGGGATTGTCCACAGTTATTGTATAGAAAATATTTATCTATCCTAAAAGAGAAATCATAAAATTGTGAAAGTGCCAAACAGCTATACTCCTTTGTTGCAGCCTGTATAGTTAAGCAGAGTCAGACTTTCTTGAGGATGGAGTCTGCTTTACGGTCAATATTAGGGTCAAATTTCTGATGTGAATGACATGATGCCCAATTCCAATTATCAGTGCTCATGGTGCACTGTGGAACCCTCCCCTCACATCCATCAGCTTTTTTCAAAGAGACAAAGGCTTGGGTCAAACTAATTCTAGCACCTTGATCAGTATGGACATGCAATTCTCTCTCTTTATTTGTTGAATAAAAGTGAGGTTATCAGTAAAATTTTTAATATGATTCCTCACATCCCCTAGAATTCTTTATAGTTTTAATCCATTTTTAGCATTTATAACCAGAGATAGGTTATATACAGAAGGAAAGAAAAAATCCTCTAAACTCAGTATTACCTGTGAGCTGAAGTCATGGAAGTATCAACCTATACCTGTAGAAAGTGTCGACTTTGCTATATTGAATGAAGTTGTTGACCTACATATTCAGAAAATCAAAATAAGAAATTGCTACCAGTATTAACAACTGCCTTGAAAAAACTCATCCATGCAAGGCAAAGCTACCTTTATTTCACTGCTTTTTCCCGAACTCTAAATGTACCTGCTCTTCATTTCACAATAGACTGCATCTCCAGAAGTACTGGTTGAATGTAACTAGACTACTTTGATTAGTGATGCTTTTCTATTTGAATTATAAGACCCCAAATTATTTTTTTCCTTCTGTCCCATTCCCTCAAGCATCTAGACATATTTTGTATCCTTCTTCTGTGTTGTAAGACTTATTTTGGTCCTGGGTAGGCAGCAAGCCACATATCTTGCAATATTACTGTTTCTTCAAGTGGTACTATGCCTGAAATTCTACAAACAGAGATCAAAGCCTTTTGTCTGAGGCCTCAGTTCTCAAATCAATAAAATATATACTAAATGCTTCTCTGCAAGAAAAAATTAGTGAAGCTCATACCAGTCATTTGTCTTGTTATGAAATAACCCCTCCATAAGTGGCATAAAATTAAATTTACACATAAGGCTAAAGAGGGGACAATTTATGAATACTAATCCAACTGTCAGAATACCCCAGCAGGAATGATCAGCCTGGTCAATCGTGGCAATGCTAGGGCTAAGTCTGAGAGTTTCTGAGCTGGAGGAAGGTAATGTGATAGCTCCTATTCAAAAATGGGTATCAGAATCAGATATAAGGTCTCTAAGATTCTGTGTTGGTTCAACAAACTTAACAGCTCACTAAGGAATTAATTACAATCTGTACAGGTAAATGGGGTTGTAAGGGGCAGAACACATCCCTCAAGGAAATGGGTCTTTCAAGTTGAGCATCACGGGCTCCAGACTGCTAAATTGTAAGTAGGAAAAGGTCCATAATTAACTAGTCCATAAATCATAAAAGCAAAAGCAGAGGCCCAAAAACTGGTGCAGGAATAGGGGTAGGAACAAGGAAGTTACAGAAGGCATGGGATGTCCAGGATTCCAACCCAGGGTTTGGTTCTCAGACTTATTCTTTTACACCTCCTGTGCTTCCTAACCCCCAAATCAAGAGTACAGCACCCAGTAAAAACAAAGTTAACTCAGAATAGATTAGGAAATGGCTGGAACTGAGCCTGCCACTGATCCCCAGGGGTGAAACTAAATAAAACCAGAATGGCAGAGACTGCAGCACAATATCAATGGAGGCTTCAGTAAACTGTAGCAGGAGATCTAAAGTTAAGATGGTCATTCACAGCTGTCCGAAATCAGAGGTGAAGGCCTTTTCTCTCTGCAATGATCAATCATTGGATATCATTGAACTTTGGCCACCCTGGAATGGGAGAGTGACATTGAACAATGAGCTCTCTTTGGCTGAGGTCATTTGAAAGTTTCTACTGGATGAGAGCTGTCTATCCACTGGTAGCAATTTCAGTTTCTAGGATAGTAAATTCTTCATTCCTGAAGGTGTATTTGGAGAACACATCACAGTGTCCACTACACAGTAGTGTACTTTACACAGTAAAGTAGAAAGCTCCACCTTTTCTGTAACCACAGATGCAAAATGGGCAACAGCTGGAGTAGGACTTATTTTAAAATGGTTCTCACTTCAAAGAAAGAAAATGCATACTTGTGCCACAGGCACCCTTGCATTTGGGAGGCAGCTACTCTCAGAAAGTATGAACATGACTGCTGTAGGTTCCTGGGTTTCCATTTACTGAGACATCCTTTAATCTAGATGTGTTATAAGAGCACTAATCTTGGAGTCTGGAGACTAGAGTTCTCACCCCAAAACAATCATTGCTTGAATGGATCAGTTTTTAAAATCTTATTAGTCCATTTTCTCATTTCTACAAGAAGGCAATTCAAGTTTGTTCCTCACATGGCTCCAATCACAGCCACAAGAATAAAATTTACATTTATACTAAAATGCTTTGTAACCTGGAAAAGTTGCACTAGGGATTCTTTGGGATAATGAAGATTAAAACAATTAAGAGTTCACGCGAAGAATTTTTCTTCTTTGGATTTCAAATTGATGGCTTTGTTTGTCACACTTGATGGATTTTTAATTATTCATAGTCAGGATGTGAATTGCTCTGAAATTCATTTGACTTTTTAGAAATAAGCAATTATTTATAGCAATATACATACTTTTATTTGTCAATTGCATCTGAAGAAAATAAAGGTAATTAAGGTTCAATCTTTTGTTTTACCTGTTCTCTCCTACAGAATGCTTACCCTTACAGAAGATTGTAGTTTTTCTTTATTAGATCATTAATTCTACACCTGAGAGAAGTTGTGCTGTTCTGATAAGAACTTCTTCTATCATTATAGCAGTAAAACAAAAGTTGGATTAATGGATCTAAGTCAATTTTCTGGCTTCCAACCAACTTTGGACCTCTTTTGTACCTCAATTTGGCTCTCTCCATAATAGGATATAAAAAATAATCATATTAAGATTTATACATGAAGTATAATTAGTAATGATAATGATGAATAATAGAAATAGATCTTTTCACTATTATTAACCCTAATGATAATAATAGGGTACTTGTAGAAATGCCGATAATAGGTACTTGTTGAAAGTTGAATTTGCTTGCAGTAGTCAAGGGGCAAATGAGGCATTCATATTTGCATGTTACTTTTCAGACTTTGAAATTAACCAAACCTGATGTTCTCAGACCTTACTGGATAATATCTTCTTAACAGTGGCTTAAATTCTTACCATTATTATTTTGTCTTATGATTTCTGTGGTCACAGATAAGCAAAATGCCTATGTGAGAAAATTATAAACATGAAAATATCAATTTTGTACTTAGTTAATGATTTACTCTGTGAAAGACTAAGGAATATGACTGGTGGGTTTTATTGAAAGAAGTGGAAAGATCAGATTTTGGAACATTAGCTTGAATAGTTGTGTCATAAAAAGGACACTCTGAAAAGAATCTTAAAGATTTACCTGAACTAATTTTAAATTAGTCGAGGACTTGCCCTATCTGTTCTAAACAGATGGACATTTTAAATTTCTGTTTTCTGAAATTTTGGTCATATTAGAAAGGCGAGGAAGTGATCAAATTAAGAAATCTGCATAATTCTGACATCTTCATATGCTCTTGCCATTCTTTTAAAATCAGCAATAAACTATGAAGGCTATAAAAGAAGACTTGTATAACTGTTGTGAGTTAGAATGACCTTTTATCAGAGCTCTGAGGAGCTTTGCATAATCAACCAGCCCTTGAATCTATCCACTTCCAAATCATCCACTGTCCTACAGTCATCATGATGAATGTATCAGAACTGAAAACTTTGTTCCCTGAAGGACAAAATGACAAGCTGCTAAAATGACCAAAGATTCTGATATGAACTCAGTTGTTGATAATAATTAGGTTAATTTCTCAGTCATTAACCTGAGAACTCCTTGGAGGCAGGGGAAGTATCTTATTTGTATTTAAATTATAAAACTGTTAATTAGACTCTGCCAGTTTGAGTCTTCAAATAATCTAGTTTCTTTTGGTTAATGGAGGAGATGTTGACAGGATAGTTGTGGAAATAAAATGACTGGGAAGAACTGTGCATTCCAGATTCATGGAAAATATCCCTGGATTTTATCTCAAAATACAGAATAGTTTTGGTAGATCCTCATGGATGGAATAGAGCTCCCCACTCTTTCCCTGATTTTCTGTCTGTCTTTATTTCCTTTCAATTCTCAGCTAATTAATCTTTTCCTGTTTTTCTTTTTTTTTTTTTACCCCAATGGTTTTCCTTTCTCCTGTCTTCATTACTTCTCCCTACCTTCTCCCGGTTCATGCTTCAATATACTATCTTCTCTTTTTATAACACTACATAAGACCCTTTTTCTTTACCGCCTTTACTTTCAAACTTCTGAAAAGTGAAGACGTGTTTGGTTATCCAATCTTATTTCCAAACTAAGCAACCCTGTTGACAAGAGCTCGCAGTTCAGGTCAACCATAACCTCCCTAGTCAACATTTAACTTATTAATGTGGGAAGAGGAGACTTACCTTTGACACCATCACCTGGTGCCAGAATGGTCAGATCATGTGTTTCAAAGTATGTTTGCTCTCTTCAGAAGGGTGAAGGGTGTACCACATCTCCGTTGTTTCTCAGAGGATTTAGAGTCACACACATTTAATTCAGTATCTAGGATAGTGCCTGAAATGCCAATACTTTTGGAAGGAACATATGCAAGCATGAGTACATTTATTAGTGAATATGAACAGAAGTATGTTTTTAAATAATTGAAAAAATTGCTTAACAAACTTGCCATTATATCAATGATCTCTTTGTGAGGGACGTTTTTCATTCATCTTCCACATGAAAGATGTTTTGCCTATGTGAACTGTGGTGCCATAAGGACTAAGAATCAGGAGACTTGGATTCAAGGTTTCTTTCTGCCAAGAACACACTTACAATGCTGGTTAGGTTGTGTCCCATATGAGAATACAAAGTGTAATGCATTGAGAGGTATGGCTTGGGAAGTGCAGTATACAATGGATTGCAGCTCCACTCATCTCCTTGTCTGGAGTTATACAAAATAAGATGTCTCTTTATAAGTCATCAAAATTTGCCATGTTGGCCACTAGCAGGGCTCATTCTGCTGGTAGATATCTTCATGAACTTGAGAAACACACTTAACTCACAAGGGCCTTAAATTCTCATCTATAAATTGTTGAATTTAGGTACAATGAATATGAATATAAGCCCATTGTAATTCTAAGATACAGTAGCTAGACTGAGAAATGTGAAAAATAGGTAGACTCATTTCATCATGGCACTTTCTCTTTGTACATTTCCATAGTTACCTACATACAAAATAGTAAAAGTGACTTCTTCATTTACATCATCATATATCTTCCAAACATCTCTATTTGCTTTTTTGTTTTGTTTTATTTTTGTATGCTGTGTGACAGGGGTCACTTTTCATTGTTTTTCCATCTCAATATCTTGTTATTGCAGCACCATTTGTGGATTTTTTTTGTTTGGTTAGTATTTTGTTTGTTTGTTTGTTTGTTTGTTTGTTTGGGAAGTACATAGACTGAGAACTGAACCCGGGTCTCCCTCATGACAGGCAAGAATTTTACCACTGAACTACCCTTGTGCCCCCATCTCTATTTGCTTTTAACATGAGGTGTTGCTTATTGAAAACTTTCTGTGTTAGCATAATTGAAATTTATCTATAATATCTGACTTCATTGTGATAAGTAAAAGTGATACATTTAAAAAGGACTGTGCGGCTTTGTAGCAATTTATACACTATCATTTTCATAAAATGACACTCTGGGTTTCTCTTTAGTTTCCAGATTAATCACTGCAGTAGCAGAAATCCCAGTCTTCCCAGGTACTGAATAGTCACTGAATTAACCCATGTCCTTTAACTCCTGGATGCTGTGTTGCCAAGCACTCCCCATTTAATTCCAGCGGGGGACAATTTCAGTGGCTATTCGTTAGCCTATGTCTGATAGCCCACCAGTACCAAACAGTTATCAACAATACCTCTGGAATCTGCAATGATATTTGGTCTGTAGAAGATTCGGAATTCTATCATTTATTTTCTTCAACATTTTGAATAGACTTAGAATTGGTCAAAGATAGAGATATTTTCCCACAAAGCCCACATGTACAGCCCACAGGCTCAAGAATATGATTCATCAGACTTATCTTGAGTGGAAAGGAAATGTTGTGTGTTTTCAGTGCCAAATCAGGTAAAAGCAGAAGGCTCAAATGGAGATCATTTTCAAAAATATAGCATTTTTTCTTCTTTTAATTACTTCTCAATGAAAGGAACCTGTAAGAGGATAAATGTTATACACAGGCTTTCAATAATTAAAATGTTACCTATAAACATTATGAAGAATTGGCATGACTCTTAGTATTTTATTTGAAAACAAGGATTTCACTATCTAATGCTCACCATTGATACTTTCCAGCAGGATTACACAGCTGTATCTACTCTGAGCCAAAACACTATGATGAAGAGTTACATTCAACCCAAAATTAAAAGTCCCAGGTAGCCAGATGTGAGAGTTTTGATAAGCATCCACAATACTCACTGTTTCATTCTAAAATTTTTTATTTTTTTATTTTTTGCCATTACAGTGGCATTGGCTGAGTTAGTTTAGAAATGTTTGTGATTCTTCAAATGAAAAGTTCAGAAGTAAAGGTGGAAATAGTATCTTAATGTTATATTTTATTTATTTCACAAATTAAGTTAAGTTACTGAAAAAGTTCCTATTTTTCTTCATGGTCTCACTCATTCACTATTTATGAAATAATAATTTTTATACTTATTATGTGCCAGAACCTTCACCTATTAGCCCCTTTACCATTGCCTCAACTAGAAAGCTGCCTCATTCAAAGTCGCAGCCTTCCTGGGGACAATCCATGTCTAATACCTCATGAATGTGGAGTTATCAAACAGTTGTCATTTAGGTCCAGTTGGGGATAACTTCGGTGGCTATTTTTACTCAGAAGTTCCCCATAAAGTCAACATAGATTCAAAGACTCTAGGGTCAATAAGAATTTCAGGGGTATATCTCTGCCATTGGCAAGGACACACTGTAGAAGAAAACAAGGTCAGAATTGGTCTAATGACAGCTGTGAGTCTGATAAGATTTGAAACACTAAAGGCCAGGTGGTGATGCTAACCACAAGAAGGCAGAAGGTTGTTATTTTCATAATGAGTGGCAAGGTTAGAGGGGCAGCCAAGGGCCTGTAGCACAGATAGGTATAGAGCTGGTTAAAAGGATATGGCATCTCTAGAGCCAAAATGTATATGCCTCTGACAAGGGCACTGCTGATCTCTAACAAGTTTAAACATCAGAAAGACCAATGTTTTAATTTCAACTTAATTATTTACTATTTACTGGCTATGGGACCTTAGTCAACTCCCTTACTCTGTCTGACTTTTAGTTTTTTTTTTCTATAAATCAGGTATAATTTATAGCATAAATCTTGCTTTCCTATATTGTTGTTAGATTTAAATGATAATATATATCAAAATATATGGCAGATTTTGGCTCACAGTAGGACTGCAATATATGGCATCAATTGTTATTTATGCAAGGTTTTGACTAGTGGAAAATTAATGAGAGCATTTAATGAAAAAGGCTATATAAGATATGGATTAGGAAAAGTATGGGAAGAAAAAAATGTATGAATCCAAGTTGGCTTATTGGTTACAGGATAATCATTTACATGTATTTCTAAATTATCTCTAGAAATAATAAAATAATGGGAATGAGTCAACGCCCTTTTGAAAAAAATAATCTAACAAACTAAAGCAAGAAATTTGAGACCAATTTTCTCCTATATATTAAGCTTAGATAGATCTTTGAATAAACATCAGGAACAAAAACATCAGTGGCTTGAGGGAATACTTGAAAGGAGAACAAAAATACTTTTTTCAAGGACAAGGAGATAAAGAAAGAGAATTTAATGATTTCTACTTTTTTGGTTGAAAGACAGTTTTGTATAATGCATCCTGAACTTTACCTAGTAAAATAAGATGGTTCTTTTTTAAAAAATCTAAATATTAAAAAAGAAAACATAAAAAAAAAGACAGAAACAGCTTGTCAACATGTGAGAGCAAACTGCCAAAGTATAAGTGAACAATGATAATTAATGGAGACATTTGATATAAAGTCTGTTCTTAGACTAAGGAAGCACTACGTTTGGCAACATGATACATGTTTCATAGAAATCAAGAAGCAAAATGGAAGCTAAGCATATTTTGGAATGTATGGTCTCTACATATTTTGAAATTAAGGCACCTCTCCCTGAGATTCTAGAAACTCTTACCTTTCTAAACCTTATGTTTTTAACTTCATCTCTAGAAAGTAGTTACTGGTTGTGAAAAAAGTGACAAATCTTGTTATGTTCTTTGGATCAATTTCATCTCTCTAGATACTAGAACTCGTCCTTTTTTCCTCTCAGTTCACATACTTCCAAAGGAGACATGAATAGGGAAAATGTGACCTTGGTCTAACTATTTACCTACTAAAGATGGACAAGCTGAAAAAAACAAAAATTAATCCTTAAAATATCAAAAATAACTTCCAGTTCTGCTACATACTACCTATGCAATTTTGGGTGGATATTTCTCCCCATTAAGTCTTGATTCATCATCTGTAAACTGGAGATTAATAATGTCTTCCTTATCTGGATCATAAATTTATTTCTGCTATTCATTTTATTGTATTCTTGATAATAAAATAGTATTATATATGTGAAAGAATCTTCAAATATTAAAATATGTTGTAAGTCATGCGTTTTTATCTTCATGAATTGATTATTGACTGAAAGGTTAAATTAGACGTTAATCTATTCCTAATGTCAATTCAAACTTTGGGTGATACGGAGCATTATCCAAATAACCCTAACATATTCCTTATCAGCATTTCATTCTGTCCTTGACTTTTTATGTTTCATGTGAAAGAAATGCATTCCCTTGCTCTACTGATATTTTCCTTCTGCCACAGTTCATAAAGACAGAAAGTAAAAAATGCGAAGATGGAAGGAGAACAAGTCAATTTTTGTACATCTTTATTGAAATGTAACTTACATAAAACAAATTCACAGATTTTAAGTGCTCAGCACAATGAGTTCTGACAAATGTAGATATGTTGAAACATTCTCCTGCTGAGGAACATTTGGACTGTGTCCAATGTTTATGAGTGAAGCTCTTATGAACAACTTTATACGATCCATTTTAAACTCATGTTTTCATTACTTCTAAGTAAATATCTAAGAATAATATTCCTTAGCGTTCATGGGCATTTACCTTTATTTAAAAAAACCATACCATTTTCCAAAGTGATTATACGATTTGACACTCCCACCAGTAATGCAAAACGTCCCCATTTGTTCCACATCCTTCCAATGCTTGGTAATTTCAGGTTTAATATTGTTGTTATTGCTCATTTTAGTTGAGTAAACACAATGTCATTTTAATTTTAGCTTATCTGGTGACCAAGGATGTACTTTTTTCCATGTGCCCAAGAACCATTTATGCATCTTTTTCCCTAAAAGTTTTTTTCAGGTCTTTGGCCATTTTACAGAACTACTTTTCTTTTTATTATATATTTGTAGAAGTTATTTGTAACTCTGGATCACAAGCCCTTTTTCAAAAGCATCTTTTGTCCACATTTTCTCTGGCCACTGGATTGCTATTCATTTTCTTAATGATGCTTTTGAGAAACAGTAAACAACAATAATTAATTTTGATAAAGTTCATCTTATGGACTTTTATTTTTTTATGAAATCTTTGTTTAATTCAAGAATGTGAATCTATTTAACTTTGTTTCTTCCAAACTGAGGTTTAATAATTTTAGTTTTATATTTATGTCTATAGTCCAAACATGAATTTTTGTTTATGATCCAAATATAATGTGTGTATCAATTTTTGTATTTGAAATGATACAGTGTTCAGTGTTTTCTTTTTTTTACTAATAGATGAACTACTTTTTACAACATTACTTGTGGAAAAACACTGACTTATCTTGACATTTTTGTTGAAAATTAATTGACCATGTATGTGTGGGAATATTTCAAAGCTTTCTTTTCATTTCCATGGATCTATTTACTATGCTTGCACCAATACCACACTGTTTTGGTCACTAAAGAATTAGAAGTAAATACTGATATCAGATAATACAAGTATTCTAAAATTGTCTTTTGTTTCAAGATTATTTTAGCTATACTATCACTTTTTTTTTTTTTTTGCCATGGGCAAGCACCCGGAATCGAACCTGGATCTCCATCATGGCAGGTGAGAATTCTACCTGGTGAGCTACTGTGGCCCACCCTATTTTAGCTATACTATCACTTTAAATGTCAATGTAAATTTAAGAACTTTTTCAATTTGCATTAGAAAGTATTCTGCTAAAGTTTTGATTAGGATATCATTGAGCCCAAAGATTGTGGGAGGACTAAATATTAACAGCACTGAATCGTCTTATCAATAAACAGGGTATATTCATAATTTATAAAGATGTTAATTTTTTTCCACAATATTAAAAATTTTCAGCACAGAATTCTTACACACATTTCATAAACATTTTATATTTTTGATACTGTCATAAATGGTTTTGATTTTTGACTTGACTTTCCAATTGTTTTTTGCTAGTGTGTAGAAACACACTTGCTTCTGTGTACAGACCTTGAATCCAAGTGGCCTAGGTAAATTTGCTTATTAGTTACAATAGTTTGCATTTATTTTTTGTACTGTCAGTATTTTCTTGGTAAAAAGCCATGTCATCTATGAGTAAAAACAGTTTTACTTCTTTCTTTCCATTCTGCATGGCTTTTCTTTTCTCTTCTTCCCTCCCTCCCCTCCCCTCTCCTTTCCTCTTTTTTCTTTTTTCCTTCTTTTTACACTAGATAGAAATTTCAGTGTGATGTTGAATACAATTCAGAAGAGTGGACATTCTTATTTTGTTCTGTTCTTAGAGAGATGACCTTAAATATTTCATCACACATTGTAGTGGGTTGAATAGTGAACCAAACCCTCCAAAAATAAGAAAAAAGATCATGTCCACCCAGAACTTCAGAATGTGCCCTTATTTGGAAATAGAGTCTTTGCTGATGTGATTAGTTAAGCATCAAGATTAAATCACACTGCCTTAGAGAGGGTTCTAAATCCAACGACTGAGGAAAGGGCACACAGAACCAAAGAAGGCCATGTGATAACGGAGGAAAGCAGAGGTTACAATTATGTCTTTCTATGTAGCTTTATTTGATATGCCAATATTTTACTAAAGATTTTACCTCCGTGTTCCTGAACAATATTTGTCTGTGTTTTTATAATAATAAAATAATGCTGGCTCAACAAGTCACTTTTACTTTCTTGTTGCTCATCTCTGTGTTTGCTTCTCTTTAGGATCACTGCTTTTTTCATTTAAATAGGTTTGTGAAACTTAAGATGAGAGAAAGAGCAGTTGTCTTGATGTTGAACAAAAATGGAAACTACCATGAATTAAGGCTATGCCATCTGTTTTTCCTGATTCAATTTGCTACTTTGTCAAGTTGTTTGAAAGTGAGCTGTCCAAACAGCGTATTTCTTTGAAAGGTTTAGTTTGAATGGGTCTCTCATTGGAACTGTGCCTTCAAATAAAAGTGGTCTGAGGCATGAATGTGGCTTCCTTGAAACTTTATGCTTGCATAGTTTTGGGAGGAGGAGGTCTCAGGGGTGCACTTCTTTAAAACATCTAAGCAAGGATATATTGATAAATTATTACATGCACCAAACCAGACTGATGTGCATCCCATGGATAGAGTTCAACTAAGTGTATTTGGAACTGTTATTTTTTTTTATAAAAGAAAAATATACTACACGGACAAAAGCAAGTTATCATGGGGAGAAGGTCATAGAAGGTTTGAGTTGATTTAATGAAAATGCTGTGCCATCAGAATTTGTTGTCATTTTAATGGCAAAATAACTATTAAATATGTTTTCTTCACTTTTGAAATATGGCTTCATGGAAAGCTGAACAGGTTTAAGAAATCATTCACACTTAAAACTGTGGGAAGCCAGAAAAGCTCGTTCTATCTTTTAAATTCCTGACCTCACAAACTATCATGTTTATAATTAATGTTCCCAAACTCCTCATCTATTTCACATTCCTTACAAAATAAAGGGAACCCAATAACATGAGCTGGGAAGCGAAGATCAATATTGAAAGGAATTATGGATCACGATTCTAGTATGTGCCTAAAAGGATTAGGCATCCTTCTGGATTGCAGTGACTTTGTTACTAGTGCAAATAGTTTTAATTTTTTTATTTTCTCTACATTTCTCAATCTAATAGCTCATATATATTTTATTTTGGTATTGAGAAAAGGAAGAAAAAGGCTGCCATTTTAAATAATCTATCCAAATAGCAGTGATTTACACTTGGCCTTATTTTGCACAATTTTTTATTCCAAAGAAGATGGAAAATAATTCTAACAAAAAAAAGTCCCACCAAAATTCAAGTATACTCAGAACCTGTGACTGTGACTTTATTTAGAAATAGTGTCTTTGCAAATGTAATCAAGTTAACATAAAGTCATACTGGACAAGGGTGTGCCCTAAATCCAGTGATTAGTGTCCTTATAAGGAGGAAGATTAGGAGGACAGAGACACAGAGATACACTGGGAAGACCATGCGATAATGAAAGGAGATCAAAGCAATGTAGCTACAAGCCAAGGAATGCCAAGGATTTCTGGCAGCCACGAGAAGCTAGGCAGGAAGCATGGAATGGATTCTCCCTCAGAGCCTCCAGAAAGAATCTGCTAAGACCTTGATTTCAAACTTCAAGCCTCCTGGACTCTGTAAAAATGAACTTCTGTAATTTGCTATAAATAATCAAAATCATTTTCATTCTTCCACCTCACGACTAACAAGAGAGTCATCCAGGATGACTTAGAAGCCCTGACCCAGTACTGCAGCCTACCACAACCATCTACGTGAGAGCATCAAGATTCAGTTTAATTTCACTGCACTCATCAGTTTTATTTATTTTGTTCTCTTTTTATATAAGCCACTTAGTAGTAGGGATTTTTCTGTGTTTTGTTTACTGCTACCTCTGGCTCATAGTCAGCTCTCATGAATATTTGTTGAACAAATTTATGAATTCAGAAACAGGAGACTTATGAATTATGAAATGCTTATAATGCTGTTATTTCCATATTATCAGGTTTCCTAAAACTTAGACCTTGTCTATTTTTACCTTCTGCTGATTTGACTTACATTCCTCAGGCATTCATCATTCTTTTGTTTTAATTTGAAAATACAAGTATTACTAATAAATGAAAGAACTTCCTTAGCAGTCTTCCCACACAAAGAAGCAATTGATGGTTAAAGTAAGCAAACAAAAAACTCAAGTTTCATTTTGTCTAACTCATTCAAAGATATATGGAAAAATATATTTACCATTATATTCTACTTTTGTAAAATATGAGTTGACAAATCTAGATTACTTTAAAGCACCAGTGGGGTCTGTCTTTATAATAGACAAACTGGAGACACGATTATTCCATAAATAAGGTGCTCTTTCTGTGTAGTTTATTACACCTAAAACACCATTGCTTTTTTCATTTATCTAAGATGAAAATATTTAATGATAACTGCTCTATTCAATGAACATTAAATGTTTTCCAAAACAGATGTATTTATTTGATTTTTTTATCTTCCATTCTTGGCAATTTTGTTGTTAAATGGTATCTGTGTGTATGTGTGTGTCTTTGGGGATTATTCAGTAAAAGAAGGCTTAATTTGAAGTTAGAGAAAGAAACCAAATTGGTTTCTTTTCTTTTCTTTTTTTTTTTTAACAATTTTCTTTTACCAGTGCCGACCCAGATCTTGGAACATGGGGAGGCCAAAACATGGATAAGTTCTTGATAAACATGAGCATTTTGTTTAACATGATCACAATAAATAGAAAATTAAGGTAAATCCAGGAAGGGATATATTTAGAAAAGGAGACCCCTGACTTTTGTACATAAACTCTGCCCGAGATTCTGGCTAGTCCCTGAACTACCTGTATGTAGCATGCTGTAAACAGCTCAGGTGAGAAAGAGAACTGAACAGACATTTCAGCTGCTACCACAGCAGGGGAGAAAAATTTAGGTATTCACTTCCATCCGAGTCAACTGGCAATTAAAAAGAAGAAAACAAACACAAAAACTTGCATCTTTTAATGACTAAGATAAAATTCAAAATTACTAGACATACAAAGAAACAGATGGTTAAGACCTACAAGGAAAAGCCAAAAGACACAAACAGCATTAGTTTATAAGAGGAAGAAAATGAAATTATCTAGTCTGACTTCTCTTCCCCCTTTAAAATTGGAAGTGAAACACCCCTATTGTTGACAAATAATTCTTCTGTCTATAACCTATTTAATTTCCCTATTACTTTCGCTAATATCTCCTTCCAAAATTTTTCTCACATCTTTTTAGTTTTGAATAAAGGACACTGGATTTTTATTCTCAGAATCTAAGTATGTTCAAGAAATTCTGCAAAAATGAAATCAAAACAGCCTGTATTCTTTCTATATCTCCTTCTAGCTGGCACTTTATTTCTTTTTTTACCATTCATGATCATACTTATTGAAAAATCTCTATATATTTTTAATATCTATCCCTTCCTCCTCAACTCATTTCAATGTGGCTTTAACCATCACTACTACGTTAAAACTCTTCTTAGTCAAAAATACGTCCTTATAGAGAAGTCCACAAACCACTTCTCAATCTGTTTCCTATTTGTTCTCTATCCATCACTTGAACATTTTGTTAATTTCCTGCATTTTGAACTTCTCATTTTTTTTCTATGATACAGTATACCACAATTTTCTTTTAATTATATGGCTGATTTTTCTTAGTCTTTGTAATCTCCTCTTTTTTCTTGCCCAGCCTTTAGATGCTGATTTATCCAAGGGTGTTGATTTTTGTTAACATATACACTTTTTCCCTAAGAGAAGGTTATAACTAAGTTCTCTGACATGCTCTATAAAAGCCCAGATTTCCCTCTCCTAATGTTTTACTCTAAGATTTCCTTATATTTTCATACATGAAAGCAATAGATATGTCAATTATTTCACATCTTAATGCTTCAACATATCATACTAACTTTCTCCTAGTGTTAATGATATTTACTAAAATAATGCTGTAGAACAATTTCTAAACTCAGTAGCTTACTATAAGAAGAAAATATTTCTTACCCACAGGTTTTCAGATAAGCTCAGCTACTACTGACATTACTAGGGATCTAGTCTATGGGCTGGATTGAAGTCAGCTTTACATTTCTCCTTGGTCTGTAATAAACAACTATCTAGACATGTTAACCTTTGTGTGTATGAAAAAATTACTGAAAAGTGAGTGGTAACCCCCATTCTATGTGAAGTTCTCAATTCAGAAATGTTAGGGTGTCAATTCTGTCTATATTCCATCGGCCTAATTGATCACACACTTAGAGCAGCAAATACACTCTGACTACTCCTAGAAAGTACTGCAAAGTTACACAGTAAAGGTTATGGATATTTTCCCTATAACACCTAATGAAAAACTGGGAAAGGTAATATAATGTTCCCCATTAAGGAATGACCTTCCCACCTTTATTTGACTGCTTAGTTTTACTTTCCCTTTTGCCTGTGTTCCAGACATTTTCTCTTTGTCAGAGCCTCTGTGCTCTACTTCAAATCCAATACAAAATAGAGACTCATTTAATGGGCTTTCATTTTATGCTATGCTTTAATTGTCAATAAAACCCATAACTCTATATGTTTTCATTGATTTTTGCCACTGTTTTCTCCTTCAATACAGTGGAAGTTGTCAATTCATAATCTGAGTTTTCATCTTGTATTTCTACACTTTGCATCTGAACAGGGCAGGATTAGCATTTGGGAAAGCATTTGTTAAATAAATGGCTAAATGTTAAGTGACTGCTTTATCTATATTTATTCTATCAACACTTAATTGAGAGAAGAGGTAAAAGTAAAAGTAGTTTCTAGGAAACTCTAATGTGCCCACTTCACTTGGTGACAAATAGGCACAGGAAAAATAAAAAGAATGAAAAAGAAAAGAAAAGAAAAGAAAATATTAGGCCAGAGGTCTATGGCCTGAAAATGGATCAAAATATCAAACTGAGAGTGTCTATGATGCTCAATTTCCTGCATCAATTTGGCTAGGCTATGGTGTCCAGTTATTTCGTCAAGCACTGGTCTGCTTGCTAGTGTGAGGGGATTTTGAGATGGAATTTGTATCTATATTCAGTTGTTTGCATGTCTGATCACAAAGGAAACTGCCCTCAGCAATATGGGGAGTGTCCTCATCCAATCAGCTGAAGTTCCCAAAAGACAGAATTGAGGATTTCAGAGATCAGAAATTGAATTCAGATTCCAGCCTTGACTCTTCTTGGAATTTCCAGTCCGCCAAATTAGGGAATTTGAACAAAGGACTTTGCAATCACCATTTTTGGAGCTTCTAGCTTGCAGCCTGTCCTATAAAGTTAGGATTTGCAAGCCCCCATGGTTGCATGAGCCAAGTCCTTTTATAAATGTCTCCTGTTTCTCCAGAGAACCCTGACTAATGCAATGCCAAATGAAAACTATGCCTACATATCATATACTTAAAATACATTAAATTTACTGTAACTCATTCTTACTTTGATTTGCATAAAAATTACTTTTTGTTTGAGCATTTTATTTTATTTTTTCTAACTAAACACAGGATGAGTAAGAAAAAAATAGGAACATATTTCAGGAAAGTATAGATAACTATATTGTAAATTTGTACAACTAATCTGGAAGTAGTTCTGCATGCTTAGTGTTTTCTAAATGCTACAAATGTTGATATTTAAAATAACTCATTGTTAAATGGCTACCAATATACCCCAGTAGCATTCAACTATTGATAACAGAGCCAGAATTAAAACCTAAGTCTGTATTAAACATCATGTCTAATATATTTAATTCTACAAATAAATAATGCATATACATAAACAAAACAAAACAGGAAATACTGAATCAAAACTAGTTCTTAGTTTTAAAACACAGTGATAAAGAATATAACTGAGGGTGGTGCAATCGTGGCTCAGTGGCAGAATTCTCACCTGCCATGCTGGGCCTGGGTTCAATTCCTGGTGCCTGCCCATGCCAAAAAAAAAAGAAAGAAAAAGAATCTGACTTTTACTTCCTGAAATTAACTTCTCCTAATGTCTTTCTCTAAAGCTCATGAATATTTTTCCAACTGCAGTGTTAATAGTCAAAGTAAAAGCCAAAGTGGAATATTTTCTTGCTTAACTCTTGTTAAAAAGAGAGCTGCTTCCATCCTTTTATTAATTTTAGCCTTTGAAACCAAGCCTCAGTATGAGCATATTCTTGGCAATTACTGTCATCTGGAATAACTTTTTATCTTTCTTTTCCAATTGGCCCTTTACTTAGTCCTCATTACTCACTATCAAACAAGATGTCTTCCTCTTGTTAACAATTTTTACCTCCATTTTCTTTCAACTGTGATTTATTATCAACACATGCTATGTATTTTGGCAAAGCAGCGCCTTTGATTCATCTTATCAAAGCAAATCATGATGAATAATGACGAGACATCCAAAGAGACACTCCTACATTTCTGGGGATAGTTTCTAAAGCCTAAAACACCCAAAAATACATTAATTAAAACATATTTAATGAGCATCCTCTTTGTCTAAGGTGTGGCAGTGTTCTTTGCATTGGGGCTCTATAAAGATTGAACACAGTTTCACCATTAAAAAGAATTCAGGAGTTTTAAGGCTAGTTCAGTGGTAGAATTCCCTCCTGGAATGGGTGAGACCCGGGTTCGATTCCTGGTCCATGCACTTCTCAATAAAACAAACAAGCAAAAAAAAAAAAAAAAGAGTCAACAGATGGTGCTGCTATATGGGATAGTCACATGGAAAAATAATGAAATGTGAACCCGCCACACAGCATGCAAAAAAAGAAAAGAGAAAAAAAGAATTCCATCCATCTGTGGAGAGTTGGAATATTCATGTAAAAAGACAACATTATTTTAACCAAATTTAGGGTGTGCCATAGTGCAGGCTCTGTATTTGACTTGAGTTTCAAGCTGTATATGAAAAGGACAAAAACCGTGCTTTTGTGGAACATTTTAATGGAGAAGAAAGTTAGCAAACACTAGATATAATAGATAATTAAATAATATACTTAGAACACAATAACTGCTATGGAAAAAGTAAAGAGGCTTAGAAGGATGGAAAGTGCTGAGGGTTGTATGGGGTTAGATGGTGGACAGAATAGGGTCTGCTATGAAAGCAGCACATGTGCTACGTGGCTGTGTTGGTCACAGATTCCCAGACAGATGGGACAGATAGGGCAAGACTTGAGACAAAAGCACTTGATATGTTTATTCTCAAGAAATAATGCATAGACTGGTATGCTGCAGCAAAACATGCAAACTGGGAAATAGGAAATATGACAGAAATTTAACCAGTGAAAAATTTTTTGAGGCCTTTTAAGTTACTATAAGTTCTCTCCATTTTATATTTTCTGAAATAAATGGAAAGCCATTGGAGGGCTTTAAGCAGATAAATCACATCATCTGACTGTATTGGGGCAAATTATTTGCCAAAATGTTAGGATAATTCATCAATTATCCAAATCATAAATGATGGAGGCTTGGACTGGGGTTTCAAGGGCAGAATTGATGAGAAACTGTCATTACCAGAGGTATTGAGAAGTACTGGATGTGTAGAGAAGAAAGGATCAAAGACATTTTATGACAGATTGGATATGAGTTTTGAGAAAACGAGAAGGAAGATCTCAATCTTTTTAAATCAAAAATAATCTAAGAAAGGAAATCCAAAAAAAAAAAAAAACACTGTATAGTTCTAGACTGCAATAGCTTGACATAACCATAATATTTTCTGCATTGGTGACTTCACTTAGGAAAAAACAAAATCTAATTAATGCCAGCTTAAAATTTATTGTTGAGGGACAGGTAGGATTTAGACAGGAAAAAGAAGTATAAGGAAATGTTTCCAGTGAGGTAAATGCTACAAGCAGGAGAAATAAGATAAATACGTAAATCTATAGCATATTTCTATGAAGCTAGTAAACTTGTTTTTTTGTTGTTGTTGTTGTTTCCTAGGCTGCTCAAGGCAAATACCATGAAATAGGTTGGGTTAAACAATGAGTATTTATCTGCTTATGGGTTTAAGGCTGGGAAAATGAAAACCCAAATCAAGTCATCCTCAAAGTGATTCCTTCTCCCCAAAGACCATGGTATTCTGGGGCTGACTGCCTGTGATCTGGGGTCGTTAGGTAGTCATATGACAAGGTACATGGGGGTAATTCTTGGGCTCTCCCTTATCTTCTAAGTTCAGCATCCTGCCTCCTGTGGCTTTCTCTTTGTCTGAATTTTATTCTCTTATACAGGACTCTAGTAAAGGATTAAGACCCATCCTGGCTGAAGTGGGTCACACCTTAACTAAATAACTTCTCATGAAAAGGTCCTACTTACAATGGGTTCATGCCTACAGGAATGAATTAAATTTAAGAACATATTTCTCTGGGATACATACAACTTCAAAACACCACACTTGGTCTGAATTAGGAATCTGGGGAGAAAACCACTAGGAAAAATAATTAGTAAGTTAGTTTGAATTGATATTGAATAAAAGTTGGAAGTCAGGTCAAACTGAAAGAGACAAGTAAGTAGGAAGTGTGTATGATAATCTAAAAAGTATCTTGAGAAAATGAAAGGGAACACACAATATTATCTAATATAGTTGAAGTCTATTTTCATTTTATATGATAAAGCAAAATTTATTACCTTTACCAAGATATTCAGTGTTTTGGTTGGGTCCATTTTGGGAGGGTTTTATCCATTTAGAAGCCAACCTTTTGATGCCAGTGATTTTCAAGCGTATTATGAAATGGGTTCATTTTGTGGTCATGATAGTAGCCTGGAAAATTTGGCCAACATTTAAAAAATGTAATCATATTCAAACCCTTAACCTATCAAGAATTCTTTATGACATTTAGTTTGGCACTACAGTATTGTTGTTAATTTACATAATAGGCAAATAATTAGATATCACTGTATTAATTTGCTAAGCTGCTTTAAAAGCCATTTAAAAAGCTTTTAAAAAGGGGATTTAATAGTTCACAAGTTTACAGTTCTAAGCCTATGAAAATGTTCAAAGGCATCTAGGAAAGATACCTTAATTCAAGAAAGTCCAATGGTCCAGAACACCTCTGACAGATGGGAAGGCACATGATTGGCACCTGCTATCCCCTTGCTTCTAGGTTTTCTTGTTTTCAGCCTCTGTTCCTTCACTTCTTGCCTTCCCTTGACCCTTTCAAGGTTCTTGTTTGCTTAATGCCTCCTGGGAAGGCACAGGATAATGTCTGCTGGGCTCCAAGCATCTCCATATATCCACGTCTCTGTTCTCTGAAGCAACTGTTCTCCAAGCATCTATAACTGTTCTCTTTGTCAGCTCTCCTCTGTCAGCTCTGAGCTCTCTCCAAAATGTTTCCTCTTCTAAAGGACTCCAATAAACTAATCAAGACTCACCTGGAATGAGTGGAGTTACATCTCCATCTAATCAAAAGGACATGTCACATCTCTGGAGATAATCAAATCAAAAGTTTCCACCCTACAATATTGAGTCATGATTAAAAGAAATGCCTGCTCTGACAAGATTGGATCAGGATTAAAACATGGTTTTTCTGGAGGTACATAATGATTTCAAACCAGCCCAATTGCCAAGAAAGATATTGGGAACCATAAAGTGACAGAGCCTTTTGTCAGAACAGTGACTTATTATTTACTTTACACTATTTAGTACCTTAATGGAAGACATCCTGAAGATGCATTCTTCCCTGCTTCCATGTAGCATCACACTTGGGCTTTGCTCAGTTAGATGACTGTGTGTTTGTCTTTAACAGAAGACCTCTAGCTATGCATATATATACTTACTAACAGAACTGTTTTGTAGAGTATACTTTTATTCATTGATAGGAAAATGAAAAGAAGATAGGGAAATGATGCATTTCTACAATATATGTCACCTCAAGAAGCAAAATAAAAAAGGAGTATGGTGTGTTTTTATATGTCTGAATGAGAGCAATGTAATGTCAAATCAGTTTTACATATCCAATTTTACATATATATATATATATATATATATAAATGCGCTTTGAAAAGATGACCTTGAACTTAGAAGTAACATTCTCAAGGAAAGCAGCCAGACCCCACTGATTGAATAATTTGTGGGAAAAGTTTTGCTAAAGGTATTCCCTAAAGCATACATACACATTAGCATCTTTGAAATGCACTAAATGATCAAAATGGTTTAATCTGAAGTCACCAGTGCAGAAGGTCTTTTTTGCTATGAGTTTGTTGCAAGTGGACAGAACTACTCATCCTTGGAATGAATCTCATTACAGCCTACTGATGACTTTTGTGCACTATGTAATGAAAGTTGGAGAGCTCTGTCTGCCTGTCACCAATCTCCCGTTGCTCCCTGAGTCTGAGAATAGTGTTTTCATTCACTTGCAATAATTGCCTCCAAACAATGGGTCATTAGGAGTGAATGGGTCCTTATCAATTCTCTCCTCCATGTTACTCTTTCTGAACTAAATTATTCCCAAGCTTCAGTTATCCCATAGGTCATCCATATTTTCACCACTTACAGTATAATTTAATTAATATAATGAAAACAATCATATGCATGTTAGTATTACTTTTTCTTGGAAATACAAACAAATGTAAATTAAAATAAAATGTCTTTGTTGATGCAGTGAAGTAAACTGATCCCAAATTATAATTGGCAGTAAAGTAGGATTTTCAATGAAACCATGCTGAGGTCGTGCTCATCTGAATTTTCACAAAAGAGAACTGTGAAAAGCACTCAACAGAAATGTGCTGAACACTGGTATAAAGAAGGATTCTTCCTATTCTCAGGAAATCACAGGAGGGTAAAGCCAAGTCCCCATTTCCAAAACTTGTAAGACATTAAGACACAAATGACCATGTTGCAGGAAACTAACAGAGTATAGATAAAGCTGTCATGGAATTCAGAAGAAAACTTACTTCTGTTGGGGAGATAAGAAAATAATTGAGGAATAAGATAACATTTGTACTGGGCTTTTGAAAGGCAGATTAAACACTTAGGTTAATGGATATTATGAGGGTGGCATGTGGGAGAAGAAGATGTATGGAGGAACATTCCTGGTGGCAGCAGTGACATTAACAAAGGAACGATGGGGAAGGTGTTGGGCAGGGTCAGGGCACTGCAGACGACTCCGAGTCCAGGGCACAGGGACTGGTTAGTGGCGAAGAAGAATATAAGTGGGTTTAGGTATTGGATTATAAAATATTTCAAGTGCCAGCACACAGAATTTGCTAATCTGCAATAAGGAATTCTACAACTCTTTTTTTTGACAATAACATATACTAGTGCATATATTCATTCACTCAGCAAAATGTATAATATATTATCTTTATACAATATGCATCGTCTTTATAAGTATTGCCACTATTATAATAGTGCATTGATTATCATTCTTATTATTAATAATGTGATATTGCTACATTACACACACACACACGCCCATATACACACCGATGGTGTTTTACACATTAGGCCCCATTTAAATTGAGAAGGAAAAAAACACACTATGAGACAAACATTGAAACCACTCAAGTGAATTCTTCCCCAATGCACACAGAAGCCAATTCAGTGACACTAGGATTTTGAGATAAGAAAGAGTTTATTAGCAAAGGCTAGTCCAGTGAAGACAGGAAGGATGTCCTCAGATCTATCTATTCGAGCTGGAGACCTAAGCGATTTTTATTCCATTAGACAAAAGGAGATGGAGATAAAGACATTAGGTATGTTGGCATATGGTGATTGGCTAGTAAACAATCAAGTGAAGGATTGCAAGTTAGCTATTGCCATTGGCTGTTTGAACATATAAATTAGGGTTTACAATGTTGGCTATTACTGCTGATTCGTCCTCTTTTTTGCTGGGTGGACTTCTGACTTTGCTGGACCTCTGGTTTCCTTTGGGTCTGGTGTTTCTCTTTCCAATTGTTCCTGCTCGCTTTGATTCCACCAACAGGGAATTTTTATGCTCCAGGGTAACTTTAAGTTCAGGCTTCTTCTTTCAGTGTATGTCTTATTAGTTTTAGCTAGTTCTATATGGAAAGAAGAAAACAGGCCCTTGTCCAGAAGTTAGGCAGGTCCCTCATTAATATTAAAAGAGGGAAATGAAAACTTTAGCATGGTAGTAAAGGAGGGACTATTCTAGTGAATTAGTAAATGGTTCCAATATTGGTATCTATATTTTACAAATCTGAAAACTGACAATCAGAACCATTAAATCACCGTGTAAAGTCACAGAGCCACAATGCATAGGCTTATATATTGTGACTCAACCTCTGCTTCTGTACAGTAAAATTTCATGGCAAACATGAGAGTGTATTAGTTATTCTCATTCAGATTCTTCAGGAAATTTATTCTTCTTTACCTGAGCTGTAAGTATAGTCTTTCTGTTTTAGAAAAAACATACAATCTCTTTAACTCCAGATTCATATAATTGTTATTGATATATATTATTTCCATTATACTAAGGGTCACTGGAAGAAACGGAACTTGTTACCATAGCCTCTAACTAGGGTGTGCTTTACAGAAGTCACAATTTTACGGACTTAGGTGGCTTCACTTGAAAAATAAATGCATTTGAACGCAATTATCTTAAAAATCTCGCCAGATCTATGAAGTTATGATGATGTACCCACCTTGAGCATGGAACATAGGCCTTAGCCATTTTTCCATATTCTTATAGTCTTTGCTCAACTTGGCCATTTTAGCGAAAGTAAAATAATTAAGATTTCTTTGAAGACTTATTTTTTTCAGAGGATGATACAATTGGATAGGTGTTCTTTGTTGTGCTTTAATCTTGGAATAATTAAAAGAATGTGGCATGCACCTCTCCATTACCACCTCTCCCTTATCACCTCTTCTGTCTCTAGAAGTTTCCTTAGCTTCCTTCTTGTTTAATTTGAGACATCACTGCAATATCTTAAGGGATGACTCTCAAGAATACTCCTCCCTGCTCCCTCTCTGTTAGTTAACATTTGAGGTTACTTACAAAAAGAAATGGAAGTTTTTTAAGGCACTTATGAGTATTTTTGATGTTCAGTTCTATGCTTTGGAAGCAGCGGTGTGAACAAAGTGTAAGGTAGATTGACTTCTCAGTTGGGTTCTAGTCCGTGACCTGATGACCCTAGGGATCTTATTGTTAGTACAGTGAAGCTGATGATGGTTTGGCATAAGAGTTACACAGAATTTCTGTCCAGGACTCTTCTAAAACCAGTTCTTAAGTTGAAACCTGGGCACCAGAGATGAATCACAGAAATAGAGAAACTCTGGTGTAATCCAAGTTTTTATTGAATGTTTTGAGCTTACAGTACCCACAGACTCTGACAAACGTGCTTTGCTTCTGGATCTCTCTATTACCCAATTCTACATGAGCTACTATATTTTCAAACCCACTTCCTTTCCTGAAAACATTCCATAAATGTGCCTGTTTTTTTCTTCTTCTTAAGCTTGCTTCTTCCTCCTATGTCTCTCCCTACAGCTTGTTACTATAAATCAGCAGATTCATCTACAAAATGACAAGTACATGACAAGTTTTTTTGGTTATCTGCAGCAAAAGTGTGTGGCCTATAAGGCTGCCAGGAGTTATTTCTTTTTTCTCTTTTTCTTTGCTCCCAGCAGCAAACTCAGGTTATTGGGACAGAAGCGCCTCCTAAACTGGATAGTTGGTGTCACTGTCACTGGTCTATACAGACAGTGGGCAGGGTTCCAAGGTGTGTGTACGTCATCGGACCAGCCAGGTTCCCAAGCAGCCTGGGCATCTTCCAAAAAAAAAAAAAAAAGGACAGCATCTTAGATCTACAGAGTTCTCAGATGTTTTTAGAGTAATTAACCTGCCATCTATCTATAGGAGGAGGGTCTAAAGAAGACCTGACTCAGAGAATGTGCAGTAGGATGGCTGGTACATGCCCCCAAGCAGAGGCAGCCCTCCAGCAGTGGTGAGCTGTGCTGGGTTCCTAGGTGGAGTTGGTGTCACCCTGGGTGAATGTGAACCACTCTGTCTCTGAGTTCCAAGCTCCATGTCTGTAGTGCAGTGCCCCTTGTCCTTCACACTCGTCCCCACAGAGCATGAAGAAAGAGGCATCCTAAGAACAAAGAATTAACTTGTTGTCATATGCTGTCTTAAGGAAGTGGGGGAATAACCTAGGAAAGTGTTCCGATATCTCATCCCTGGTGTACCTAGGGAAGGGGCAGTTTTATTGAGAAATGCTTTACTGTTTAATCTGTAACTTTTAGCAATTCCCCTTTTGCCTCCACTCTCAGTGCTCACTTCTTCTGTTTTTTTTTTTTTTTCTTCTTTCACCTCTGAATCATTACTCTTAAGTTGCTTCTCAAAGGGCTGCCCACTTGGGGTGGCTGGCATTTGTCTGTCCTGTGGCCCTCATCCACTTCTGCTTTTCCCCATGCAAGTACCCTCTTTTCTCTACCTGTGATGAACCATGCCCTGACTGCAGCTCCTCTCTGCCCCCAACTTGGCTGCAATTGCCAAGCTTTCTCTGGATGTGTCTGGATCTGCTGCAGCCACACGAATTCAACTCTGCCTGTGCAGTTTAGAAATACATCCACTCACACCTAATCCAGAAGCACATTAATTTTCAAAAGATTTTCTTCTCATTTTGAAATTCAACAGAACAGCCCCGGATGCTGTTAAAAACAACACGTACCTTTCTTGAGAGAAGGTATCTTTTACTGGATGCCTTAATTTGGACATTTTCATGGCCTTAGAACTCTAAATTTGTAACCTAATAAATCCCCTTTGTAAAAGCCAATTTACTTCTGGTATATTTCATTTCAGCAGCATTAGCAAACTGAAAAAGTATTTGACTAGTCTGTTAATAATCAAATGGTAGTTCAAACTACTAATGACTCTAATGGTAATAAGCAATGATTTCTACTGCTGTCATTGTTTCCGTATTAGGCATTTACAATGAAGTCATTGATATTTTAACTATTTGAGGATTATAATTTAAAATACCATTTGATTTACAATTTAGAAATGGGTATGTATATTATTTGTGACATAATCATGAAGTAATTTTTCCATAATGCTTTAACACTGGCCACAGAAAATCAGATGCCAACTGTAGAATTTCCCTAAGTGGTAAATTGTCATTTTAAATATCCTTTCCACTTTTTTTTTAACTTCTTTCAAGATGTTAAATACTACACTGACTAAATTTGCCAAACAAGACGATTACCAAGAAAATTTTCTAATACAATATAATCAAACACTCTGTGTGTGTGAGTGTGTGTGTGTGTGAGAGAGAGAGAGAGAAAGAGAGAGAGAGAGAACAGTACAATTTCTTGGGTGTATTTCTCAAAGATCTGAGTAAAATGATATAGTAAATCTATATTTTGGTCATCAGCTATGAAAGCTAACAAAAGAGAAATATTTTCTCTTCTAATTGTAAAAGCAAGGGCATATACTCTATTATATAAAGTTACAGTCTCTAAGCCCCAACAATATTAAAATATGCTTTGGAATCAACTTATAGTGATTAGGAGTTTGAGCAGGAAAAAAATGTATTTCTGGTGTCAGTTTTCTTAAAATACCAATCTAATTTATTATTTAATCATAACTACAAGCTGTTTCATTTTCAGGGTAAAATAACCAGTATTATTTTGCTCCCCATGTAACTGCTCCCTAGGTTTATTTATTCTTGTCCTACCCTTGCCCTAATGAATGCATTATCTTTTTCTTTCTTAATCCTGCCACACAGAAATGGTAAGGGATATCCGGCATGAATGCCTTTTGACCTTAATCTTAAATGCATTGCAACATTCCTGAAAGTCAAACTGGCATGTCTTTTCACTTCTCCATTCCTGAAACCCCATACTTAAAATGTGCTGTACTTCTTTGCTTTATTTGCTAGAGGACAGACATCGTGACCTTCTGGGCCATTAGAACCATGCCCCTTTGCATTTCCAGAAACCTATTTTACCTTAGGGAAAATAAGTTCGAGAAAAGAAAATGAGAATTCAGGTTATTTTGTAAATGGAGAGGCAGATGTGATAAGAATCAATCATTCAGGCTATCTTTGAATTCTTTCTTTATAATTTAGATGTGAATTCTCTTTGGAGAGGTATATGGACTCTTGATCTCATATAAGTTTCCAGTGACTCCTCCACTGAGAGAGAGAGTTAGGGCTATAACCAGGTTACATGTTTGGAAAGTGCACAGTCAAATATACACCCATCAGAAGTATAATGTTGATCCAAAGAAGTCAGAAACAAAAGTGCATACATTTCATGATTCCATTTATATAAATCTATATTGTTGGAGATCACACTCATGGACAGGATGGTAGTGAGTGAAAAAGAGTACAAGGGGCATTTTTTGATGTGGCTGCTTTACCTAAGTATATTCATTTTTCAAACATTTATCATTATAGAACTGACATGCGTACTTGTATGACTATTGAGATTCAATAAAATAGTATAAAAAGCATTCCATCTAGAAAATCAAATTTACATTTCTTATTCATAGTGGTGCATCCTTTTTTGCATCTATTTTAAGAGGCTCAGAAAATTGCAGCTTATGAAAAGATCATTTCAATAAGAAATAATGGAAGGAACTGTAATTTAGCATTTAATTACTAGAAGTTTCTAACTATTATTCAAATATTTTTAAGCACCTGGTATTTATATAATAACACCCTGCCAGGTGTTGAATGCACAGAGGTAATTAAAAGATAGCCCTACTTGCAAGAAAGTCACAATCTAGTGAAAGAGGCAAGAACAACAACAAAACAGAAGATTAATTTCTTTAATATGATAATTATTCTGATAAAATAATATTGTACATGCTGATATTGGATTCTGATGAAGACATATGAAAATCACACAAATAAGACTGATGGGTCAATGACATTTCAAAGAGGGCTCACCTTTAAAATTGTCTACTAGAGTAAGTCTGAGTTAGCCAACTAGGCAAAGTCAAAATGTACTCTAACATCCTATCAGTAACCTATGGTTACATGGTGATAAATATGTAAATATTATGTGTAATGATATTCACAGTGAAATATCATTGTGTCAATGAAAACTCACTACCCTCAGCATTTTCTCAATTAATTCTTGACGGGACACTAAAGAAAATAACTAAAAGATCAGGCTAAAAAGAAGAAGGTGTGTGCTTTCCTAATGTCCTAAACCATGGCGCCCTAGAAGAAGGAGATAAGTGTGAGAAGAGGATAAAAAGAATAGCCTCAAAGAAGGCATTTTAAAATAAATTAATTCCTGCTCTGATGGAAACTGTGACACATATGGAATGGACTAACAAGAAATGAAGGGGAGTGCAGAAGCTTCTCTTCACAGTGCTATCCTTCTCCTTATTTGGGATCAAATTATGAAATTTCCAGCATTTAGATCAACATCATAATCTTGAGTCACCATTTATATTTCCGTAACATAAACCAAGCTCAGAAGCCATAAGTCATTCAGACAAAAGGAACCTAAGTATAATACTTGAAACTGAGAATATTAGTTTCTAAACTTTGGCAAAAGATCAAATAAGGATTTGAGTGGCTCATTAGCAGGATTTCAGGAAGGAAGTTTAAAAAGTATGTTCTTCTTAATTTCTAGGAAACTACTAGTAAGACATACATGGTAATACATGTGGTGTGGGTGGGGTGGAGCAAGCAAACAAACAGAACAAAATACATTTTCTAGAGGAGAAGTAAGCTTCAAAAATACTCTTCTGCCAGGGTCTCAGTATGTGGGCACATATGATGTTTAAATCAACTCCTTAAATATTTTCATTGAAAAGTATGAGCGTCCATGAGAATCCAATGAACTCAACATTTAGCTGAATGAATAAAAAAGCAGCCACAAATAAACTGTTTCATTCGTTTGTTTGTTTCTTTGAAGACATTATTCAAGCCTATGAAGGATGGTAAATTTAAATAATCCTTGAATTTTCAATGGTAATTGTGTCTTCAACTATCCTGAATCTTCAGTTACTCTCACTGTGGAACTAATACAAAGTTTTTCAGGAGAGAAGATAACAAAGTAGAATGCAACAGTTCTAGCAGTTTTTGAGATGGACAATTTACAGCTGGGGTGAAATGAAGGATTTTTTTTTCCTAATTTATAGATTGGAGTTTTGAAATCCTTATTTTCTAGTTGTGTCTATTTCAACACCATTTCTTATTGACAAAATCGTCATGACCATTACCATACTAATAGCTGGGCCGTTATTAGGGGTTTCCAATATGTTAGCCACCGCCATATGTGATTATCTCATTAGATGCTTTTAAATTTGGTGCTAAAAAGATGCACAATTTACTGTTGAGGAAATTAAGGCACAGAGAATTTTAGTTTCTGACTGCAGGACACATAACTGATAAGAAGTGGAGCCAGAGTTTTAAAATATATAGATCCTAGCGTCCTTGCTCTTAGTACTATGCTCTAATGTTGCCATGAGTTCAGTAACAAGTATTTCCTACTGTGTTCCAGGTACAGAACTCAGTAATTTTCATTAAAATCTTATTTTCTATGCTTGCAATTTTGCCTACTGTATAATGTCAAGAACATGATTCAGAAAACATCCCTTGCCCTCACCCTTGCCCTAAGTCATGAAATTATTTGGTTAATTGTCTTGCTCCCTTTACTCTTAGAAAAAATTACCAGTGAAAACACCATGCTTTGGAAAAAAGAACAAGTAATGCCAAATATGCTTGCTAATGTGATGAAAGCATAAAAATTTTTAAAAAACATTTAAAAAGGAGAACAACCATGTACTATTAGGTGTACCACGAAGGAGGCATGATGACAGGTGGAGACCCTGATTATGCTTACGCATTTTACTCTACTTAGGTTTAAAGAATTAAGGCTTTACCAAAAGTCAAGTAAAAAGGCAAATATGGAATTAGAATGTTTTTTACAGTTCATAATACAACTTTTAAAGAAAACTCATGGGTTTTCTTTGTCCTTCAATGAGATTCTTCCATGTTATGCCCATAGCAAGTATGGGAAAGGCTCCCTTGTTACTTGGCTCTTTGTGCATAAAGGTCCCAAGTTTTAGAAACCAAAGAGGATGTGCATGTTTCTTGACTCATGGGGAGATCCATAATGCCAGTCTATAGGGCAAACAGGCCTTGGATTTCACTATCAGGGTGATATCATCCAAATGCAATCTACTCATGCCATGGTTCTCAAACTGGTGCATTTATGACTGGGGGTTCCTTCCCAGTCTTTCAATTTTACACAAGATTTAGAGAATTTTTTTATCCCCCTAATTGAACACATATAAATTATCATAATAGTAAAACTACCTTAAGTTTAAAAATGAAATAAACACTTGCAGGGAAAATTTCCTTCTTAAAAGCTAAGTATCCATAGTTCTCTGGCGCAGATTGCATGCCCTAAGTGTTACTAGGTTTGTAGGGATTGAATATAACACTAGTAATTGATATTCTATAAAGAGATGTTATCAGATATTTTTAACAGGAGCTGATGCCCCTGATAGCTTTCACAGCATATGCTCTTCTTTTGCTTTGGGAAGTCTTTTCTTATTGTGAAGGAGAAGGTGTTACCAATCATCTCTGGGCCAGATCTTCCAAAATGGGTCTCTTGTCTGGTGTTGCTTACATCAATAGAACAAAACCAAGTTTGGTAAAGCAAAACAGCACTTTATTCCTTGGCCAGAGGATAGAGAAGGGTGAACTTTTGTCCAAAAAGTGTTTTCTCCCTGAAGGGAGGTGAGTGTGATTCTTCATAGGGGGTAGGGGATGTATGTGCAGGTGGTTTGGACAAGGAGGCAAGGAGAATTCCAAAGAATTAAAGGATTTTTCACTGAATTGGTTTTGAACATGTGCACTCTCTGATCACACTAGAGCATACTTCTACATACATCTCATGTTCAGAAAATGGCTTCTATATCCGACCCAGAGGCGGAGAATTTACTATTACAATGAGCAAAGATAAAGGGTTGGGGATCGTGATGGATAAGTTCTGGTGTCAACTTGGCCCGATAATGGTGCTCAATTGTCTCGTCAGGTAAACATTGGCCTAACCATTACTGTGAGGATATTTCATGGCTGGTTGATAGACCAGAAGGCCGGTTTATTAAATTACCAGTCAGTTGATTGCAAATGTAGCTGATTACATCTACTATTAACCAAGGGTGTGCATCCAACAAATGAGATATTCCAAATGGTTGTGTTTGATCTGATCGGTTGGAGGCTTTTAAGGGGGTAGAGAAAATTTTCACTTCTTCAGCCAGTGAGCCTCTCCTGTGGAGTTGGTCACGACCTTTCATCAGAGTTGCCAGCTTCACAGCCTTGCCCTACAGATTTTGGACCCTTGCATTCCCATGGATGTGTGACACACCTTTATAAATCTCATATAAAATATGAGATTGGTTCTGTTTCTCAAGAGAACCATGAATAATACAGTGACTTAGTGCACATGCTCTGTGTAGTGGACTTCCTAGGCTGTGGCAAGGCAGAAACTTGAGGTTGCCTTTTCATTGTTTGGAGACTTTGTGTGCAGCTGCAGGGTGTGGGAGCTAGGACTGCAGGAGTTGGTGTCTTCAGCAGCTTAGCTTCTTTGAAGGTATTTGTGGTTATAGTTTTCTGAAAATAAGTAGGGCTTAGAAACAGAAGTTAGATGGAAGTTTTTATGACCAACCTTCTGGGTCACATTTCATCCTGGTGACAGTTGAGAAGGGGAAGGGATAAGTTCTTCTACCAGCATTATCCTCAGTGGTTCATTCGTCAGGCTTAGAGAAACAGAGAATAAAGCCTGAAATTCCATTCATAAAATATTACCCTCTGAACGCTGTTGGACTAGGATACACCAAGATTTTTTAAGAACTTTATTAATGAAGGTTACTACTGTTTTGGCTAGTTTTTTTAATGTTAATTATCAATTTTTATTTATTACTAGAGCATTTCTCTGAAAGGAAACTTATTCCATAGTTTCCAACAGGAACACATTTTTATTATCTCTTGCTTCTTTGTTACATTTATTGTCATTTAAAAGTCAAAGTGTTACATGGAGAAAAATGCTATTCATTTGTTCGATGTATTAAGTTAAATTCCTGCTTTCACCCTGTCCTAAGAAACAAGCACTGGCTTCCACACACTGCCACACAAGCCCGCTTCAGGTCTTCAACTTATTCTGTTCATTCAAAGTCATTGTTCTTATGTATTGTAAGCTGTAATTGCTTCTAACCATATAATGCCTCACCTCACTAATGTAACCATAATGCAGTTACTAAATATTTTTTACATGGCAGTATCTGTCTTTGGATAACTATTATGCTTGTTATTATTATAATCCTCTCTCTTTGTGCCATTGTGGTTTGAAGATATATAGAAAAGAACTGGCTCCTATCTGCTGAGCAATTAAATGATTGTTGACGTGCTGAATTTGCATTCAGCAGAGAAGCAGAGGTGCCCAAAGAGCTCTAAGAAAGAAGACAGTTCATCCAAAATAATATAGGCGGCATGATTTCTTTATGATTCCTAATTCTCACTTCCTCTGATACTAGAAGCTGATAATAGGATTGACAATCTAGTCAGGTTTGACTGCATAAAAAGACAAGGAAGGGCATCAAAACATCCTCACTTCCATTCACATTCAGAAATTCTTCTGATAAAATGGAATGACAATGAAGTACAGCATTTAGATTATGACTTTCATCCAAAGACCTCAGCCCATGTAGATATAATTTCTTCACTTTCTACAATGTGGTCATCATCACTGGATTGGGCTCAGTTACCTTCAAGGAACTCAGTCAATCTTACCCCAAATCCTTATATCTTTATCCTTTCAACAATATAAAGGAGTAAAATGCAGTCAAAATATTGGTTTATTTATTCTAAGATCTGAGGTTACTTTCTGTTCTTCTTTTTATAAGACTTGCTATAGCTAAAAGGGTTATGAGACTCATTTTCACATATTAACAAATCATGGTCCAATATTGGTCAGCAGGATAATAGATGCCAGAAATCCATCAAGAAGAGATGTTAGCAAATGTCGGTGAAGCATTTCCTTGAGATGAACTAGGACAAATAACTGTCATAGTTAGCCCAGCCCAAATGTTTACCCCTTCTGAATTCTTACAGCATTTTACCTCAAACAATTCCTTGCTTCTTTATACACTGTTTCGAACTTTATTTACCTTAGTTTTTATCCATCACTACAAAATAGAACCTACATACACAGATATATTATTCAGGCATAAAAAAGAACAGAGTTCTGATACATGCTACATATGACCGAACCTTAATGCATCATGTTGAGTAAAATAAGCCAGACACATAGAGACAAATATTGTATGATTGCAGGTTACCAGGAGCTGTAGGGTAAGGGGATAGGAGGAATTGGAGTTATTGTCTAATGGGTACAGAGTTTCAATTTGTAGGAAGGGAAAGGTTTTGAAAATTATTAAAATGGAAATTTTTGATTTTATATATGTTAACACAATAAAAAGTAAAAACCAAAACAAAACAAAACTGCTTGAGATATGAGATCCACCCCCCACCTTTACACCCAGACCAGTTTAGAATTTAGTAGACTTTTAATTGCTAATCAGCAATTAATAAATTCGATGGTATGGGGAAAAGTTCTACAACAGATGACTTTCTCTTTTTGAATAGTTTACATTATTCAATTATTTATTTCAAGACAGTAAATACAAATTATTTCAGAAGAGGGTGTGTGTCTGTGGAAGTGACAGGCTCTTTATATAAATTATGTTTATGGGCTATTGAATTTAAACATTCTAAATAATCGTGGTTTATCCATATTGTCATTGCTAAATAATTAGGAAAACTTAGATTCAGGAACCTCTATTTATTTATTTTATAGATAAAATTTATTCATTGTAAGAATGGAGCCAAATCTACTAGCATAATCAAAAGTAATAAAACTAGAATAAAGTAAACCAAATAAAGAATCACTTACCAAAAAAGGAACATATTTTTCTGCCAGTAACGGTGCTGTCATGAGCTGAACGTAATCTTTGTTGCACAGGCAGGACCCAATTCTTATATCCAAATTGGCAATGACAGAAAGGAGGAAAGAGAGAGGAGGGGTTCCTTTAGTACCACTTGTTAAATTTGAAGCGAACTAATCCTGCTACCTTGGGCCAAAGAGTAAACAAGTCTTTGAAAGAAGGGTGAGCGCCCCCTAATTTATTTAAGCCTACACCATAATTAATATACGGCACTATTGATTTAATTAAACTAAGCTGCCTCATACCAGGGAATGCCCGAAGTTAATTAGCACCATAGCCCTAAGCATTTCATATACACAGAGAAAATCATTTTGTGGTAAAATGTGTGTTTACCTATTATAATTTCACAGGCCTTAGATACATGAGCAATTTCTTACCATTAGGGTATTTTCTCTTTGTAGCTATATTAATTTAGGATTTATTACTGATAAATTATTAAGTATACTGAGCACAGAGTCAATTCTATAAATATGACTGTTGATTAAAGGCTCACAGCTCCATGGAGAATTGGCAGAACTTCCTGAATTCAACGTCTCCAAAGATGAAAAGGATTCTTTTGTTCACTTTCTTCCTTTTCTTCTTTTGCATTTATTGAGCACCTACTAAATGAATGGCAACTCCAAGAACTCCAAAAGCAACCTAAGTATGAATGAGACCTAGGACTCTTCTGCTCGAGCATGCTTCTTCATCCTCCTATATCCACGAATTGACCACCTTTTGCTAATTTTCCTCCCAAAGATATTGCAGGCACAAGTGAGGGTAAAAGACTCCAGAACACATTCATCTACAATCATGCTTTTTCTCCTCCTCAGATTCTCCATTCATTTTCACTGCCACTTACAGTTTCTAATCAATCTCTCTTTTGTTTTAGATCCTGATTTTAATTCTCTACACATTTTTTTTTGGGGGGGAGAGGAAATTTTTAATTTAATGCCAATCTGTCCATGCTACCCTGCTGCTTAAAATTATCCAATGACTACCTGTTACAAACAAAACAAAGCCCATGTTCCTTCCTATGGAAACATAAGGTCCTGCTGACAAGTGAAAATGAATACACAGCTCCATCCAGGCTTGCCGTTTACACATTTGCAATAGTTAATTGCGATAGCTAATTGCTTACTATCTCTTGTGCTGTATCTCACTGAGTTCTCCCAGCCTGGGTTGCCTTCCCTCCTCTTTACCACACTCATCTTATTCAGTGGTCATCAACCTTCACTCTTCAGCCCATCCTGAACATCCTGGGCTGAGTCCCATGTGCTTTCAGAGAGTCCGTAATAGCTCTGTACACCTCTGACACCACTCTTTGCAACTGCTGTATGAAACTTGATGAAGAAGTGATTGTCCCAATGGATTCTGAAGCCTGTTAGGTGAAGGGACATAGTTATCTTTACATCTGTAGTGTTTTCGCCTTGTCTGCTTTTCAGAAATGAGTTATTCACATAAGAGCAAATAATCTCTTTAAGATTTAAAATAATAATGATAATCTTTTATTGTGTACTGTCTAACTGTTAGGCATTTGGCATATATCAGTAACATAATTTTCCGAATCATTGCAAAATATTTTCCTTATTTAATAGGTGTGGAAATTAAAGACCAGAGAGTTTCAGGAACTTAATCATGCATTTGAGAGCAGACATCTGAACTCAGGCAGTAACTCAGGAGCCACTGCTCTTAACCTGGACTATGTAACTCAAAGTTAATGACATGAACATCATTAATATTCAGGGAATCAAAAAAGTATTACAGCCTGGAGGTCTGGGTGAAATTTCACGAGTTCATTCTCGAGTCTGTTTTTTTCTTACCTTTCCCAGCTGACACCTTCTTCCTTTCTCTGTGCAGTACAAACTTACATTTTTACAGCTCTACCATGGGTATTCTCATAAGCAGCAAACTTTTGTGTGCTTTCCTTTTATATCTCTTGGTCTTTAATCTCTGGAGATTGTAATGGCTTAATCTTCAAAGATGCTAAAAATTTTGTTGACCTTGACCCATGCTGAGAGTATCCATTATCTTTCGGGAAAATTAACCAGATAAACATATGTTCTCATAAAATCGATAGCTGACATATCACATCTTATAGTGACCTGTCAAAAGGAAGTGCTACCATAAATTCAAACCTCTGTAAAATGTAAATTTAGAGAGCATAAAATTTCTATGCGATAATACAAAGCAGAATCTACTCAGAGGAATATAAGGGCGATGGAAAAGGATTTATATGTTACCTATAAACTTGAATACAATAAAAGCAAAGCACCTGATTAAAGTATTTGTTCTTCTCTCCATTGTTTACTGTCTAGTATGCTTTCTAAAGCGAAGCAAAAGACAATGGGTTATGTTTGTTTAAAGATCGGAAAGGCACTTTAATTATCCCCTATAATTGGGGAATATAGGAACAAAATATCATCTTTTCCCCTTAGTACCCTAACAAACACCAATTTCTTTTCCTTCTTACCTAAAGACTCAATGCCTTCTCCCCATCAGAACCTATTAGAGAAAAACATTACAGCTATCTACACAGCCATGTTAATCATTAAGTATTTCATCACTTAGATAGGTGTTTGCATTTCCAGGCTATTTTATCAGCTCAGCAAGTACGAAAATGTATTCCAATTTGCTTCTCAAACCCCCAAAATCTAATGTCTCCACATATACAATTTGATCAAAAATACTCTCAAAACCATTAGCTTTCTTGCCAAATCCAATATTCATTATTTATTTCTTATTAAAATTCTATATTCTTAAATATTGTTGACTTACTTTATTGTCAATTTTTTAAAAATTCTGGTGCTCCTCCACATTCTGATCATTTTCTTTCTGATTTTCCCTGTTTCTTTTTTTCTGCTTACCTTTTAAATGCCAGCATTGCTCAGGCTTCTTTTAGCAGTCCTTTAAGCATTCAATACATTTTCTTTGAGTGATGTAGCCCAAGTGCATGCCTTCTGTCATTATCCGCATTATCAATGACGCTAACATATAAATCCTCAGTTTGAAATGCTCTCCTGAGCTGTATATATACATGTCCTGTCACCTCTTAGACATTGACAACTAAATGCTCTTTAGATATTTCCAAATGAATGTCACTAGGGTCTAATTCATGGTCCCCAGTCCCTACTCCTCCTTAACCTCTTGTATTCACGGATGCAACAAATGACTCATCCTTCTCCATTTTTTCAAAGAAAGCAGTTCTGTAACTTACGTTGCACAAGGTTTATGTTAAAGGTCCTTAATATTTGGAGTTACCTCAGAAAAACAGAATCAAGCTGTGCTTCAGTCAACACTGTAGGCACATGGGGTAGAGGGACCAAATAGTTCTCTGATAAAACACACAACTGCCCAAGGTGTCTAATGATTTAATTCACATGTGGAGACTGCCAAAATCAATTTGGCAACCGTTCCAACTGAATGATCCCAAATGAATTATTAGAGAATCTCATAAAAGTAAGAATTTTTGTAGAGGCAAGAATTTTTGCTTTTCAAGGCAAATGGAAGGATATCTTTGGGGCTCAAAGTTGCACTTTACTATAGGGTTTAGATGCATTTAACTGGAAGTCTTTGGGTAACCTGCCCATAATAATAATAATAATAATAATAAAAAGTTAGACAAAGAAGGAAAGGGAGGCGCGAGCTGCCATTCCTTGGAAATCTTCCTGCACAGTTGACACCATGGGGATTTCTTGTCTGTGTTTTTTTAATGTGTTTCAAGGAACTGAAATGGGATTTCCTGAATCTAAAATGCCAGGTATCTATAAACCATTTTGTTTGTCAGACTATAACAGCCTTCCTCTGTGTGAAGGTAAGGAAAAGGGAATGAGATCTGCTGAATTTGATAGCTCATTTCAAGTTGGCTCCCTTTATTATGGTCTTGGCCTTTTTGAGACACCTGCCCTGACAGCTCCACTGCTCCTTGCATTCAGGAGTAATGCTGGGATTTATAGTGTACCTTCCTTCTGTATAACTTCAGGAATTGGAATAAAGGCACCAGGTAAATAGAATAAAGGGAAATTTCTAGGATTTCAGACTTGATTGTATATTGTCAAATTTAGAAAGAAATAGAAAATTGTTCTTTCCAACATTACAGAAGTTTCAATTCCTTTATCAACAGTGGATCGATTTTATGTTCCAAACCCCATGGCTGGGGTAAATGCCACACCTAAGCAGAACTAAAATAGTTTTTTATTTCTTTTAATTATAATTAATATTTATAAGTTATTTACAAAGTTTAATAAGAGATTTTGATCTTCAAATAGCAGCCTTCTAGTAAGTTTATTCATTACCTAACATTTAAAGAATTTTGCTATTATTTGCTTGCATCATCCTCCATCATCAAACCCAATATAACAACTAAAAGGTGGAATATTCAAGAAGTATTTTAAAAATTATTTGATATGGGAACAGGATGCTTCAGCTGTGCTACAAACCATTCACCCCTAGGCCACACCAGGAGCTGCCAGGAATTTTTCAGTTTGGAAGGCTGGTCTGCCTACATATAATGGCAATGAAATTGTCAAGTGTAGTTATTATGTGCATTCCAGTATGCCATTTGATTTTCCAGTGTTGATGAAAGTATGATACTCATACCGTTGGTTTTCTACCACTGAGTTCAGGCTTTTTGAGGTTAGAGGTTTGAATGTCACTGTCTTCTCTTTTCAGAAATTATTTTATTAGGGATTTTTCTCCTATTACCACTTCTAAACATTTGTCTGTACTTATTTTATTCTGCCCATTCAGCCATTCTCCTATTACTAGGGTGGGGAGTAAAAGAACTGAAAATGTGATACTTAATTAGTTCTGCATTCCTTCCAGTGTTATTCCTAACTTAAAATACCATAAAACGTAATTTCTTGTCAGAATGCATTTTTATTGAATTTCCTCCTGTGCTTAACTTCAGTGGCACTGCCTAGTCTCAGTGTCTTGCTTCAATGTCTACTCACGAGCAGAAATTATTTGTATCGCATTTCAGGAAACCATCAGTGGAGCTTTCTTGCTTCCTTCGATTAGAGAATCAAATCTTCGGGCCAGATCTTAAGTGTAAGGGCTGTACAAACAGGCATGTACATTCATGGTAAGTAAAATGTTACATTTATTGTATCAGATGCTATCCTCATTTTATTTCTTCACTTTAGTTTGAAAGAAGTGCAGGAAATTGTGTTTCTGGAGGGTAACCTTCCTAGGGCTTTGATGATACATTGCTTTGAAATAAAGACCTCAATAGACTGATCATAAACATCTAATTCTCCATAATTACTACCAGAGAACAGAAAACAAAATCCTGTTTACATAGTAGATAAACTAAATATTAAGTGATTCTGAGGCCAGTATCACATTGTTTACAATTCGTCAACCAGAACATTCATATCTTATATCAACAGATCAATTCTACTATTATACAACAAATCAAATCCTACTTACATGTCTGCTGTTTTAAATATCTCAAAACAATCTTCTAAAACTAGATTAGGAATAATACCACTAACTAATCGAGACCTAATAAGAGGAGACGTTTTCTGAGGCTTGTTAGGTCTGACTTGAATCCACAAACTCTTCTTTGTTTCCAAACCATGGTTAATTGTGACTAAATAAAAGCAAAGGAACTATGTGTTATCAGTGATCATTGATCATTCTTTCCTTCCTGATTATTTAAGGATTAGGGTATGTACTATAATGAAGAGGACATTTAGATTATTTCATTACTAATATTTAATTTTAATAGTAAAATATTTAAACAAACTCTTACTTTTCTAATTCAGGTGCCTGACCAAGTTAAAATACTATGATAACCTAAAATTGAGACTGTTGATGGACTGTGGACTTTGGGCCCTCTACATGATACCCAATGAATACAGGTGGCCGAAGGATGCACTGACAGAGAAGTACATTGGCAAACGATGGTGTATACTTATGAACGAAGGTTGTGCTGCTACAAAAAGAACAAAGTTGTGAGGCATGCAATGATGTGAATTAATATGTGGGACATTTGATGAGACAAAGATAAGCCAGAAACAAATGAACAAGAATGGTATGGTCACCTTTAGAAAATGCATATAAGAAAATAGGGGGCTAGACTGTAAGCTTTTAGAGCAGATACATTCATTAAGTCAGGAGTGGTGATTATTATTTCTGGATTTTGAGAGTCTGTTTTATATATATAACCTGATATTTAGAGATAAAAATGAAGCCAGATAGGTTGGGGCTAAAGTAATTCAGAACATAGGGGTGAGGAAGACAGTGTCTATGCTTTAGAACCACACATATTCTTTGAGACCAATGGAAGAAAGGTTTATTTGGTCCGTATCTGGAATTTTCTGCAGTGCATAATCTAACCTATCTGTATAGCTCATTTGAACAATTGAAACACAAGGAGCATAGAACAAGAAAGAGGTCCTTTAATCTTGTATAGATTATTGTAATGACTGGCTACATCTTAGAGTATATTAAACAGATAATCAAAAAAGATTGGCAAAGTCTTGCTTCTGAGAGATGGGATAAAGAATATGGAACTATCAAACCTTACCATCAGGAAATCCCCTGATACTGTGTCAAACTTTAGGGACACCCAAATCAACAGGCCATGCCCGTGATCATGAAGCTTACTCTTGTGAAGCTTATGTAGGTAGCAGAGAAGCTTGGACTACCAATAGGCATGCCTAAGAGTTCTTTCTGGAGGACACTGTTGTTGCTCAGATGTGTCCTCAGTCTCTAAGCCCAACTCTGCAAGTGAAATCATTGCACTCCCCCCTACGTGGGACATGACATCCAGGGGTGAAAACCTCCCTGGTGACGTGGAAGATGACTCCCAAGGATGAATACAGACCTGGCACTGTGGGATCAACAATTCCTTTCTGATCAAAAGGGGGAAAGGAAGTGTAATTAATAAAGTATCAGTGGCAGAGAGAGTTCAAAGAGGCTACTCTGGAGGTTGCTCTTCCACAAACTTCAGTTAGACCTTGCTAGTTATCATAACCTGCCAACCCCCAACCAGGACCATTCCAGCCCATCTTAAAGAACACCTAGGCCAACATATAAGATTCCACAAGGGTTCTATGCACTAGGGTAACTTTCCAGAAACTTATTACAACCTCCAGATGGGTCCCTAGTCCAGATAATTCCTGAAACGTAGCCCAGGCTCTCCAGAACATCAGATAGTTCCATTTCCCTACCCCATATCGGTGACAGACTTTCCAATATGAAAAATTTAGAATTACCATAGACCAAAAAACCCTAAAGAGAGGGATGGAAAGATCAGAAGTGATGGTGAAGTTATATAGAGAAGATAGGATTTAACAAATGAATATGAATGCTGAATCATTAAATTGATATCTACTTTAGTTTCCAGTATTTAAGAAACTAAAAATCTGAAATTTTGAAATCATAAATAATGCCAAACTCTGAAATATGTTCTACAACTAATTGTAGAACTGTGCTCTGAAATTTATAGCTTATATATATATATTTTATTTTCACATACAAAAAGAAGGAGGGCCATGGTGGCTCAGCAGGCAGATTTTTCGCCTGCCTTGTGGAGACCTGGGTTTGGTTCCCAGTGCCTGCCCATGTAAAATTAAAAAAAGTTAAAAAAAAAAAGAAGGAAAAGAAGTTGATTGTGATGATCAAAAAATATTTAAGCCCTCTAGCCTCCTATATTCTGGAGCAGCTAGAAGGAAAAATATGAGAGGATCATACGGTAGCCCATGACAAACTCTGGGATCCATCCTGTAACTACTTGTTGAAGAATGCTTTGAAAACTATTGCTTTTTTAGTTCTTTGTTTTGTATATATGTTCCACTGTACAATAAAAAAAGTAAAAAATAAAAGAAAATTATAATAGTGGCAATGGAAAGTAAAAGTATGAAAAGCAAGTAAAACTAGGGACCTGTATCTGATGTGATTAAACAAGCATTCCAAGTATATATTATGAACTATGAGGAATCTGAAAGAATTTAATGAAAGAGTCCTTTACATCCTATGGAAGCTAAAATAATTATAAAATAAAAGCTTTACAAAAGGTGAAAATCCAAGAGGTACATATAAAATAACATGGGAAAAATTATGGGCAGCACTTTAAGAGAAGAAAGAAAATAGTGTGTAACCACACAGGGAAGTCTGATAGTCTGATGAAGGATGGCAGGATTTGGACAGACAGAGGAAATTTTGACTGGAGAAATTTACAGCTACAGCATGAAGACAGGACTGAGCCTTATAGTAGATGTCAAGAAAAAGACTAGAATAAGAATTCATATTAGTAATTAGAAAGCAAGACTGTGGGTGCTACACTCCAAGTCCAGATTATGAGATACTTTTAATGCTATATCACTCTAATACATAAAAATAGGTATAAAATTCAATAAACATTTATTTTACACTATGAGGTTTTTATTTATATAGTTTAAACAAACAAATAAAAACCACCATAAGACACCATTCTATCTCTTTAATCTTGACTTGAAAACTCTGGAAACATCAACTTTAAAAATCTGCCTCCTTATTTATTCCATTATTGAGACACTGCTACTCTCAATTCTTCCCTAATTTGCCTGTTCTATTTGTGAAACTCTCTGAATAATGATTCAGAGAGACAAAGCATTTTCTGAAGAGCTTCCACGGTTTCCTTAGACATGAAGACCATGGATGTCCCAAATTAGTTTGTCTTTAAAAGGTATAATGCAAGACCCTAAACAGTTTATGTCAACCATTTGCTTCTAACCTCATGGGAGCTGCTTGTTAGAATGCACACCCTATACTATATACTCAGATATGCCTATGAATCCAGTGTGGAACCTAGGAAACTGCTTAAAACCAAAATGAAACAACGAATCCACCTTCTTAAATAAGTTGTCTTCTTTTCTTGTCGTTCTTAATACCTTAGAAGTGATTCAACAAAATGCAAGTATTCTATCCTTGCTGAAAACTGGAAATTACTTGAGTTGTCTCTTTGAAAAAGGAAATAAAGCAAAAAGTCTCACTAATAAATATTATTTAGTATATTTCAGAATGAGTGGCAATATATGCTTGCCAACAAATGTGTGGCACATTAGTAACCACTTAACAAAAATAATTAAATGAATGATTGCATGAATTAATTTACATTTTCCAAATTAAAGTCAATCATACCAAAAAATGTAAAGAAGGATGTTTGATGTTTCCATGCAGCAAAACATTTATGCCAAGATGAAACAGCAGCCCTACTGGCATCTTTCCAGAATGAAGAAGTTTAATTCTTAAACAATGAAAGAAATGACAGGTTAATAATTCTCATTGTTTTATCATGCATGGTGAAATTTTGGCTCTAGAGTCACTTCTTAAAGAAGACAGGACAATATAATAATAAAAAAAAAACTGAACTAATTGTGAATTCCCTGATGTTTAATTAAAAAAAAAATCACATTGAAGTCTTTTCTACATTCATTCCATCCTTTTGGTTTGTCTTCAATATGGATTCTGCTTCTTCTAACAGAGTGCTTTTTAGTTTTCTCTGCATTTATAGCATTTATTGCCTATATAAATCTGATATTGCCAAGGATGAGCTCTCAGTGAGGAATTTCCCACTGTTCTATTTTGTAAGCTAATGAACTTGCAATATACCAGAAATGGCTTTAAAAAAGGGAATTCATTAAGTTGCAAGTTTACAGTTCTAAGGCCATAAAAATATTCAAATTAAAGCATCCAGAGAAAGACACCTTAACTTCAAAGAAAGGGTTGATGAAGTTCAGCTGGGAGGGCACATGGCAATGACTGCTAGCTTTCTTTCCAACCTTCATAAGCTTCACTGGGGACATTTTCCTACTACTCCACAGGTAGGTATTATTTAGGATTGGCAGGAATGGTTTGGACTGAGGTTTAACAAGTGTGTGATAGTAGCAATGTTTAACTCAAGTTGCATAAGAGTGACCTCCAGAGTGGCTTCTTGACTCTCTTTGAACTTTATCAGCCATTGATACCTTATTTGTTGCATTTCTTTTCTCCCTTTTTATCAGGAGGGCATTGTTGATCTCACAGTGCCAGGGGTAGACTCATTCCTGGGGTCATCTCCCAGCTTCCAGGGAGGCTTTCATCCTGGGATGTCTTGTCCCATGTAGGGGTAAGGACAATGGTTTCACTTCCAGAGTTGGGCTTAGAGACATTGAGTAGGTGAAGTTCTAAAATACAGGCAATGTCTTCATTGCCCCTGTATTCTGAATTAACTTAATCCTGACCTGATTGATTTTGTTCTTGTCTTTAAATACCAGGTTATAGATATATAAGATAGCCCCTCAAAATTCAGAAATAACAATTGCCATTCCAGACGAAATGTGACTGCTATAAAAACTTTCAGCTAGGTCCCAGTTTTCTTGTACGTATTTTCTAAATAAGATCATACAATATTTACTCTTTAGTTTCTGGGTTATTTTGCCTCACCAAATGTGCCACATGTTCATTCACATCACTGCATACCTCACAACTTTGTTCCTTTCTGTAGCAGCACAATATTCAATAATATGTGTACACCATTGTTCACCAATCTACTTCTCAGACAGTGCATCTTTCAGCCACTTCCATCTTCTGGGCCTCAAGCACAACATCCAAAATCAACAGTTCATCAATTTTAGATAAATTCATTGCTTCCAAAAGAAAAATAGCCAGGAAACATACCCTCACTATATATAGAAAATCCAAATCCACCCCCCCCCCCCAACTCTTGTCCTTCCCTGGTATACTGCTGCAGTACTGTTGATGATTTCCTGTTAAACATAGTCCACAGTCCATAGAATGCAATAGTATTTCTCCTCCTACTCCCCCAAATTATACACTTTTGTATAAGATTCATACCTTTGAAGTTCAATCAAGAATTTATCTATATTTGCAGTGTTAATTGGTGGGACACATGAGTCTAAACACCCCTTTCAATCATGTTCACCTCCAATATGTAATATTACTTATAGACAAACTAGTGAAGCATCTTCATGTCTATCTATTCATTACAATTAAGCTCAGTCTCATTAGGCAAGTTTCACCCACTTTAAGCTTCTGTGTATCTCCAGGTCTCCTATATTCTGTATTATAAGCCTCTGATTTTACTTTTACCATGGTCATAAAAATGCAATCCTTCAGCATATATTCTTTTTTATCTGGCTTATTTCATTCAGCATTATGTTCTCAAGGCTCATTCATCTTGTCATGCAGTTCAGGATGTTATTTTGTCTTCAGAAAAATGTCTATTCATATCTTTAGCCCAGTTTAAAATTGGATTTCTTGTTCTTCTGTTGTTGACTTGTATGATTTCTTTTTGTATATATACAGGGTATCAAACCTTTATCTGATGTATGATTTTCAGATATTTCCTTCCACTGACTTGGCTGCCTCTTCACCTTTTTGGCAAAGTCATTTGAGGCACAATAGCATTTGATTTTGAGGAGTTCCTATTAATCTATTTTGTGTTTTATTTCTTGTGCTTTGGGTACAAGTTTAGGAAGCTACCTCCTATTACTAAGTCTTGAAGATGCTTCCCTACATTTTTTTCTAGGAGTTTTATGGTACTGGGGCATATATTTAGCAGTTAGATTCACTTTGAGTTAGTTTTTGTACAGGGTGAAATGTAAGTCTACTTTTTCATTCTTTTGGGTATTGATATTCAGTTCTCTCATTCCCTTTTATTAAAAAGATGATTTTGTCCAAGTTCACTGGATTTGGGGCCTTGTCAAAGATCAGTTGACCACAGATTTAGTGGTCTATTTCTGCACTCTCCATTGGTCAATATTTTTATCTTTGTGCAGGTACCATGCTGTCTTGACCACTGTGGCTTTATAATGAGTTTTAAAATCAGGAAGTGTCAATTCTCCCACTTTGTTCATCTTTTTTAGGATGCTTTTAGCTATTTGGGGTCTCTCTCACTTCTAGATGAATGTGGGAATTACTTTTTCCAAGTCTTCAAAGTAGCTTATTGGAATTTTGATTTGTACGTCATTGAATTTGTAGATCAATTTAGATAGAATTGATATCTTAACTATATTTAACCTCCTATCCAAGAGCAGGGAATGTTTTTCCACCTCTTTAGGCCTTCTTTTATTTCTTTTAGCAATGCTAAGGTAGTTTTCCAAGTACAAGTCCTTTACATCCCTGGTTATGTTCATTACTAGATACTGGATTCTTTTAGTTGTTATTTAGAATGGAATTTTTCCTTAACTGACTCCTCAATTAGGTTATTCAATTAGGTCATTGTTTGTATGTAGAAACATTACTGATTTTTTCCATTAATTTTATATCCCACCGCCTTGCTGAATTTGTTTATTGGCTCATGTAACTTTGTTGTAAATTTCTCAGGATTTTCCAAGTATAGTATCATGTCATCTACAAACAATGAAAGTTTTATTTCTTTCTTTCCAATTTGGATGCCTTTTATTTCTTTGTCCTGACTTATTGCTCTAGCTAGAACTTCTAGTACAATATTGAATAATAGTGGTGATAGAGGGTATTCTAGTTTACTAACTGCTGTAATGCAATATACCAGAAACACAGTGGTATTTAAAAAGTTGCAAGTTTAAAGTTCTAAGGCCGAGAAAATGTCCCAATTAAAGCAAGTCTATAGAAATGTCCAATCTAAGGCATCCAGGGAAAGATATTTTGGTTTAAGAAATCTGAGGAAATTCAGGGTTTCTCCCTCAAGTGGAAGGGCACATGGTGAACACAGTCAGAGTTTCTCTCTCATCTGAAAAGGCACATGGTGAACATGGTCAGGGTTTCTCTATCATCTGGAAGGGCACATGGTGGACATGGCATCATCTGCTAGCTTCTGCTCCTGGCTTCCTGTTTCATGAAGCTCCCTGAGAGGCATTTTACTTCTTCATCTCTAAAGGTTGCTGGCTGGTGAACTCTGCTTCTCATGGCTATGTCATTCTGCTCTGCTCTCTCTGAATCTCTTCCATTCTCCAAAATGGTTCCTCTTTTACAGGACTCCAGTAAACCAATCAAGACCCACCCAGATGGGTGGAGACATGTTGTCACCTAATCCAGTTTAACAACCACTCTTGATTGAGTCACATCTCCAGGGAGATGAGCTAATTGCAGTTTCAAACATACAGTACTTAATAGGGATTAGAAGAAGCAACTGCCTTTACAAAATGGGATTAGGATTAAAACATTGCTGTTCTAAGGTACATACATCATTTCAAATCAGACCAGAAGGCATCCTTGTCTCATTCCCAATCTTAGGGGAAAAGCTTCCAGTCTCTCTCCACTATTTCATATATGCCCTTTATTATGTTGAGGGAAATTTGATTCTTACCTTTTGAAGTGTTTTTCTCAGAAAAGGATGTTGAACTTTGTTAAATCCTTTTTCAGCATCAATCAAGATGACTGTGATTTTTCCCTTTCATTTTGTTTATGTACTGTATTACATTAATTGCTTTTCTTATGTTGAACCATCCTTGCATTCCCAATATAGTGTATAATTCCTTCATCGTTGTGTATAATTCTTTTAATGTGTTGTTGAATTCAATTTGCTTTATTTTGCTGAGAATATTTTGCATTTATGTTCATTAGGAAGATTGGCCTGTAGTTTTCCTCTCTTATAGCATCTTTATTCAGTTTTGGTATTAAAGTGATATTAGCTTTATAAAATGAGTTAGACTACTGTTCCTTTTTCCTCAATTTTTTGGAGAAGTTTAAGCAGGGTTGGTGTTAGTTCTTTTTGGAATGTTTGTTCAAATTCCACTGTGAAGCTATCTGACTCTGAGTTTTTTCTTTATAGGAAGATTTTTGATGACTGAATCTCTTTACTTGTGATTGGTTTGTTGAGATGGTCTATTCTTCTTGAGTCAGTGTAACTTCTTTTTGTGTTTCCAGGAATTTGTCCATTTTGTCTAAGCTGTCCAGTTTGTTAGCATATAGTTGTTTATAGTACCCTCTTATGGTTTTTGTTTTAATTTCTGTGGTAATGAGTTCCCTCTTTTTTCTGATTTTTTTTTTTTTTTTAATTTGTATCCTCTCTTTTTCTTTGTCAGCCTTGCTAGTGGTTTATCAATTTTATTGATTTTCTCAAAGAGCCAACTTTTGGGTTTATTTATGCTTTCTGTTTTTCTTTTGTTCTCCTACTCAATTAACTCTGCTTTAATCTTTGTTATTTCTCATCTTATATTTGCTTTGGGGTGAGATTGCTATACTTTCTTAATTTCCTCAAGGTGAGTGATTAGGTCCTCGGTTTTTCTCTCTTTTTTTTTTTTTTTAATATAGGCATTTTGGGCAATAAATTTCCATCTCAGAATAGCCTTTACTGCATCCCATAAGTTCTGATATGTTGTATTCTCATTTTTATTTGTCTCCATATATCTACCTATTTCTCTAGCAATTTCTTCTTTGACCCACTGGTTGTTTAAAAGTGTGTCATTTAATCTCCATATATTTGTGAACATTCTCATTCTTTGGTAGTTACTGATTTCCAGCTTCATTCCGTTGTGATAAAAAAAAGTGCTTTGAGTGATTTCAATGCTTTTAAAATTTATAAAGACCTGTTTTTTTGTTTCAGCATATGATGTAACCTGGAGAATGTTCCATGAGCACTAAAGAGGTATATATACCCTGCTGTTTTCAGGTAATGGCCTATATATGTTTGTTAGACTTAATTCACTTATCAAATAGTTTAAGTTCTCTATTTCCTTGCTGATCCTCTCTCTGTCTGATTGCTCTATCTATAGACGAAATTAGTGTATTGAAATCTTCTACTTTTATTGTTGAAACATCTATTATTTCCTTCAGTTTTGTCAATGTTTGTCTCATATACTTTGGAGCTCCTTGATTGGGAACATAAGCATTTATGATTGTTATTTCTTCTGGGTGAGTTGTGCCTTTCATTCATATGTAATATACTTCTTTGTCCCTTATGTTGCCTTCACATTTAAAGTCTATTTCATCTGATATTAGTATAGCTACTCATGCTTTGTTTTGGTTACAGCTTGTGTGGGACATATTTTTCCATCCTTCCATCTTCAATCCATTTGTATTCTTGGGTCTAAGATGAGTCTCCTGTAAGCAGTATATAGTTGGTTTATATTTTTAATCCATTCTGCCAAATTGTGTCTTTTAAGTGGCAAGTTTAGTCTGTTAACATTCAAAGTTATTACTATAAAAACTCCATTGGACTTTATTTGTCAGGTCTATATATTCTTTTCCTCCTTTCTCTTTTTATTCTTTAAGTTACCTTTACTGGTACTCTTCAATTTTATACATTCCTCCAGACTTCCCTCTCTTGTGTCTATTTTTCAATTGGCAGAACTCCCTTTAGTATTTCTTATAGGACCTCTCTCTTGTTGGCATATTCTTTCAGCATTTGTTTGTCTGTGAAAATTTTAGTCTCTCCCTCAGTTTGGAAGGAGAGTTTGGCTGGGTACAGAATTCTTGGCTGGAAGTCTTTCTCTTTCAGGATCTTAAATATATACCACTACTTCTTGCCTCCATAGTGCCAGTTGAGTAGTCTGAACTGAATTTTATGTGGTTTCCTTTGTACATAGTAGAAAATTTTTCTCTTGCTGCTTTCAGGATTTTCTGCTTCTCTTCAACATTTGTCAGACTGATTAGTATGTGAATTGGGGAAGGCCTATTTATTTTTATTCTATTTGGAGTTCATTGTATTTCTTTGATTTGCATATTTATGTCCTTCATAAGGGTTGGGAAGTTCATCCCCGTGGTATCCTCAACCAATCTTCCTAGACCTTTACTCTTCTCTTCTTCTGGGACACTGATGATTTTTATATTTGTGTATTTTATTTTTTCTATCATTTCTCTGAGATCCAATTCGATTTCTTCCATCTTTTTTGCCATTTGCTCTTCTGTGTATTTGAAATCAGTTCCTCTGTCCTATAGTTCACTTATTCTTTCTTCTGCCTCTTCAAATCTGCTCTTGTTTATCTTGAGTTTATTTTGTGTTCAGTCTACTGTATTTTAATCTCTGTGATATCTGCTATTTTTCTATTTATTTTTTCAAATTCCTCTTTATATTCCTCTAGTGTCTTTTCTCCTCCTTTATGTAATTAGCCATCCCATTGATTTTATTTAGTATAATTATATAAGCATCTTTGATTAGTTGTCCCAAAGTCTATTTCTCCTTTATTGTTTTAATTTAGTCATTAGGCTGGGCTATATCTATCCACATCATAATATGCTTAGTGATCTTCTGTTGCCTTTGAGGCATGTAAATATTTTATTAGGGCTTCTTTGGGAGTTGATTTCCTTTATTAGGCTAAAACTTTGTATTTGCGGAATGAATGTGGAGCAGGATGCCAGGTACAACTGTGCAGTGACGGGTTGCAACACAGATATAGGCATGGGTTGGGGATGCTGCATTGGCACCTGTGAGCCCGGGGTTCAGGGCATGGAGTTGTGGTGGTGCAGTGCAGGGCCTATGTGGAGTGCAGCTCAGGCAGGCCTTGGAATACAGGAGTAGGGCACTGTGTGGGGAATATGGAGGTAGAATGCAATGGGAGGCAGATGGGGGTGCTGAACAGATGCACAGGGGCTGGTGTGCAGGTAGAATGTGAATGGGCAAGCGGAACATGGGGGTTGTGGATATCAGGGTGTGGGATAGGTGGCACAAAGGTCAGGGCACAGGGAGGGCAGGTTGTGGGCATGTCTTTGTACAGGTGGAGGGGTTCATGGGGCCCAGGATGTGGATGTGCAAATGTGTGTGCAGGGCACAGGTTATGGTGGTTGCAGGACATGAATTAGAGCAGATGATATCAGGTGGGTGGGGTCCTGGCACAGGCGTGCATGTGCAGGGGTGGAATTTGGGGTAAGGGTGCATGTGTGTGCAGAGTGGGCTATGTAGCACAGATTGCACATGTGAGCACCTGCCAGGTGTGGAAGCAGGACCCCTGTGTCAGGGGGGTGGGGCAAAGGTGTGCACATGTGCAGGGCAGGGGGTTTGGGTACTGACAAGAGGTCAGTGCACAGATATGTCGGCACCAGGTAGGGAGCATGTGACTGTGAGCATGGGTGTGTCTGTGGGGCAGGGCCCAGGTGTGCGTGGGTCTGGGAGGCAGAGCCCTGATGTGCACATGCATAGAGCTCAGGGGCAGCTGGCTGGGGTTGAGCCTGCTTGGGCTGAGGGAGCACTTTCCCAGATCTGGGGGGCATAGTTCGGGTGTGCATGTGTGTATCTAGGAAGTCCTTACACTGATATACATATGTGCAGAGATCAGGAGGGCATGTATGAGGCAGGGCTGTGTGAATGTTCGGGCTGGGGGCAGATGTGGGTCAGGTATGAAAGTGAGTTCTGTGACCTGGATGTGCAGGCAACAACCTGCAGGGGTCAGGTATTGGGGAGGTGGGAGACAGGGAAGGGGAGGTAGGGGACAGGGTTGGGGAGGTGGGGGCCAAGGAGGGGGTGGTGGGGATCGAGGGGCTGGGCACAGGTGCATGGATCTTGGGAAGGGTGGGGCAAGACTGCACTTGTGTAGGAGAGGTGGGATGCACTGAGGCAGGCCTGCAAGTGGGCAGGGTAGGGATGAGGTGCAGGGGTGTGTGGCAGGGATGCGTAGAGGGGGTCAGGACAGAAGTGCTTGGAGCATGGTATGGGGTGGCTGACAGGGTTCAGGTGGGTTGGATGTGGGGTAGTAGTGGGTTGTGCATTCAAGAAATGCTAGTTCCTATCACCCTGCCTGTGCACTCCTGAGGGCTCTGGGCCTCCATTTAAAAATGGGCAAACTAAGCTATTTACACTGGCTGGATGGTCCCTGGCTCTGTGTCTCAATTCTTCAGCTTTTGCAGCCAGGGTTCCCTAAATAGCTTCCCTTCTGTTGTAGAAGATTCTCCCAGGTCACTTACACCCTGGAATCACCATCCCAGTGACCTTTCCACCCCTTCTGTAGTTATTCCTTAGAGCAGGGGTGACTCGGCCTATCCTATTCCACCATCTTTCTGGAATTCCCTTTGTTTGTTTTTTTCTAAGGAAATGTTTCAACTGAATGATTAGCAAAATCTCTTTTAGCTCTAACATCCTGAATGGTAATGAGTTCAGTGTCTATAATTAAGATAAATTACCAAAAATACATAGGATGATTTTAATATGGATAATACTGAATTATTTTGAAACTAGCTAATCAGTCTGCAAATTCTACAAAGTCTTTCCTTCCTCTTTCCATTTTCATTCTACCTTTAGTTAGGCACTGCTTCTTTTTTTTTTTTTTTTTAGCATGGGCAGGCTCTGGAAAATGAATGCTTTTTTTCTTACTTTCAATCTCTAGGTATAAATGAGGAATAGAATGAGAGGTAAAATTATAATCAATCAATGTTGTTACTGATAAAATTTTCTTCTGTTAACTATGGATTTCAGTTATGCACACTTGAGTTTCCCATTATCATAGATAATGGGTGGTTTATATAATCTATAGGGAATACAAAAAATATTCACATTAGGTAATGAATTGGATTTTTATAAAGCACAGATGATTGGCAAAGGAAAGTAAAGAAGCTCTTGCACTTTCCATTTCCAGCAAATATTCATTCATTTTCAGAATAAATTTTTTTATGGACCATATTACTATTGCAATAGGATATCAGAGAGCCTAAAAGAGACAATATTGATTTACACCTGAGTAGTCATTTTGACGAATGTTCCTTGAGTAAATCTTGAAAAGAATACATTTTAATACAGAAAGAGCCAATAAAACATTTTTTTGTTATGTTCTGGGAAGCTTCTCTGTGCTGAGAAAATCTTAAAAGTGACTGAATTTTCAGCTTGGTAACCTGAACTGATGGAACTTTCAGCTTGTACCCTTTAATGGCCAATTTATAATGTAATTTCTATTTTTCAAATTGCATAAAGTGATTTTCAATGAATAAAGATATTCATTGATTTCATTAATATGTCAAGCTAAAACAGCTACAACAACTGATCTGGTCTACCATGACCATTAAAAGCAGCTAAAGCCTAAAAGTAGATTGTAAATGATTCCTTAAAAAACATGTTTTGGTTATTGTTGCTCATTTGTAGATAATATGCAGGGAAGTAGGAAAGATTTTGGTAATGGATTATGATTTACTCTTTATTTTCAAAATATTATAAAAAGAATAGATAAATTCAATCATGATTGGAGATTTTAACACCCATTTTTCAATAACTGATGAAAAAAAGGCAAAAAGTAATCAGCAAATATATAGGATATGTGAAAAATAGTATCAAACAGCTTGACCTAGTTAAGATTTAAGAAGCTTATGTACAACAATTGTAGGATACACATTCTTTCCAAGTGGACATAGAGTGTTCACCAATACTACAACATGCTGTGCCATAAAATAAATCTCAGTAAATTTCAAAAGAGAAATCTTAGAGAGTTTTGTCTTTTGACCACAGGAAGCTAATTCATAAATCAATAGCAATAAGATATTGAGAAGGGTCATAGACATTTGGAAAACCGACAATTCACTATGAAATAACTTAACGACTCAAAGACATTGTAAGAGAAATTTTGAACTGAATGATAATTTAGACATGACATTAGACATTTGGGAGATCCAGACAAAGCAGTGTTTAAAGGGACACTTATTATTTCTTATATTAGAAAATAAAAAAGTACTAAAGCAATTGAGTTAAAATTCTACTCTGAAAAGCTAAAAAGAAGATCAAATTAATACCAGTATAAGTAGAAGAGAACAAATTATAAAATAAGAGCAGAAATCAATGAAATGGGAAATAAGCAATACAGAAAATACAGCATCTACAAAAATTTTTGAAAAAGAGAATTTCATGAACTTTATTCCAATTAATTCAATCATTTTGATAAAGTGGACTTTTTTTAAAGCATAACTTATCAAAACCATCTCAATATGAATAAAATAATGAGAATAGCACCTGGATTTTATAATCTTGTAAAAAAGAAAAATCCAAGCCTAGGTTATTTTACTTATAAATTCTATCGGACTTCCTGGAAGATGGCGGCTTAGTAAGACCCGCAGATCTTAGTTTCTTCTCCAGGACAGCTACTAGGGGAGTAGAAACGATACAGAAAGCGCCCAAAGCCACAACAGAGATAAAAAAGACAGCGTACACCATCCTGGAACGGCTGGCTGGCTGAGAGAAGCAGCTCGGGTGAGATCACCTAGGTGCGAGGGCCTCACCGGGCGGGGCAGCAAGCGGCCGGAGTCACTCCCTTCCCCCTTCCTGGGCCGGCTGGGAGAATTGGAGAGGTGGTCCCCTGAAACCAAGGCGGGTGGCGCCCATACCATGCGCGGCCCCCCGGACCAACTGAGAGAATTGGATCGGAAATCCCCAGGCCGCGGAGAACGGTGACGGGTGGGGGAGGCCCCTTCCAAACCCGTGACTCCCCGGGAACGTGCACTCTCCCGGGCGGGTCGCTGCCACTGGCGCCCTCCCGCCATGCTTGTCGCCCCAGGCCGACTAGGAAATTCGGACGGGCTCTTTCCCGGGCTGTGGCGGCCAGCAACCCTCCCTGCGTTCGGACCCCAGGCCGGCTCAAGCCGCTTCAGCTAGCGAACCTCCCGGACGGCGAGAGTTTTCCAACGTTTAAGGTCCCACAGCACCTTTTACTGGTGGGACCCGCAGACAAACGTGTGCCACAAGCACCACCTACTGGGCAGAATAAGAAAAACAGAACCCAGAGATTTCACAGAAAAATCTTCCAAACTTTGGGATCCAATACCCAGGGAAATCTGTCTAAATGTGCAGATTCCAACAGAAGATAACGGATCATGCTCAAATAATTGAAAATATGGCCCAGTCAAAGGAACAAACCAATAGTTCAAATGAGATACAGGAGCTGAGACAACTAATGCCGAATATACGAACAGAAATGGAAAACCTCTTCAAAACGAAATCGATAAATTGAGGGAGGACATGAAGAAGACATGGGCTGAACATAAAGAAGAAATAGAAAAACTGAAAAAACAAATCACAGAACTTATGGAAGTGAAGGACAAAGTAGAAAAGATAGAAAAAACAATGGATACCTACAATGATAGATTCAAAGAGACAGAAGATAGAATTAGTGATTTGGAGGATGGAACATCGGAATTCCAAAAACAAACAGAAACTATCGGGAAAAGAATGGAAAAATTTGAACAGGGTATCAGGGAACTCAAGGATAATATGAAGCACACAAATATATGTGTTGTGGGTGTCCCAGAAGGAGAAGAGAAGGGAAAAGGAGGAGAAAAACTAATGGAAGAAATTTTCACTGAAAATTTCCCAACTCTTATGAAAGACCTAAAATTACAGATCCAAGAAGTGCAGCGCACCCCAAAGAGATTAGACCCAAATAGGCGTTCTCCAAGACACTTACTAGTTAGAATGTCAGAGGTCAAAGAGAAAGAGAGGCTCTTGAAAGCAGCAAGAGAAAAACAATCCATCACATACAAGGGAAACCCAATAAGACTATGTGTAGATTTCTCAGCAGAAACCATGGAGGCTAGAAGACAGTGGGATGATATATTTAAATTACTAAAAGAGAAAAACTGCCAACCAAGACTCCTATATCCAGCAAAATTGTCCTTCAAAAATGAGGGAGAAATTAAAACATTCTCAGACAAAAAGTCACTGAGAGAATTTGTGACCAAGAGACCAGCTCTGCAAGAAATACTAAAGGGAGCACTAGAGTCAGAACCGAAAAGACAGAAGAGAGAGGTATGGAGAAGAGTGTAGAAAGAAGGAAAGTCAGATATGATATATATAATACAAAAGGCAAAGTGGCAGAGGAAAATATTATCCAAACAGTAATAACACTAAATGTTAATGGACTGAATTCCCCAATCAAAAGACATAGACTGGCAGAATGGATTAAAAAACAGGATCCTTCTATATGCTGTCTACAGGAAACACATCTTAGACCCAAAGATAAACATAGGTTGAAAGTGAAAGGTTGGGAAAAGATATTTCATGCAAATAACAACCAGAAAATAGCAGGAGTGGCTGTACTAATATCCAACAAGTTAGACTTCAAATGTAAAACAGTTAAAAGAGACAAAGAAGGACACTATATACTAATAAAAGGAACAATTAAAAAAGAAGACATAACAATCATAAATATTTACGCACCGAACCAGAATGCCCCAAAATACATGAGGAATACACTGCAAACACTGAAAAGGGAAATAGACACAAATACCATAATAGTTGGAGACTTCAATTCCCCACTCTCATCAATGGACAGAACATCTAGACAGAGGATCAATAAAGAAATAGAGAATCTGAATATTACTATAAAGGAGCTAGACTTAACAGACATTTATAGGACATTACATCCCACAACAGCAGGATACACCTTTTTCTCAAGTGCTCATGGATCATTCTCAAAGATAGACCATATGCTGGGTCACAAAGCAAGTCTTAACAAATTTAAAAAGATTGAAATCATACACAACACTTTCTCGGATCATAAAGGAATGAAGTTGGAAATCAATAATAGGCGGAATGCCAGAAAATTCACAAATACCTGGAGGCTCAACAACACACTCTTAAACAACGAGTGGGTCAAAGAAGAAATTGCAAGAGAAATTAGTAAATACCTCGAGGCAAATGAAAATGAAAACACAACATATCAAAACTTATGGGATGCAGCAAAGGCAGTGCTAAGAGGGAAATTTATTGCCCTAAATGCCTATATCAGAAAAGAAGAAAAGGCAAAAATGCAGGAATTAACTGTTCACTTAGAAGAACTGGAGAAAGAACAGCAAACTAATCCCAAAGCAAGCAAAAGGAAAGAAATAACAAAGATCAGAGCAGAAATAAATGAAATTGAAAATATGAAAACAGTAGAGAAAATCAATAAGATCAGAAGTCGGTTCTATGAGAAAATCAATAAGATTGATGGGCCCTTATCAAGATTGACAAAAAGAAGAAGAGAGAGGATGCAAATAAATAAGATCAGAAATGGAAGAGGAGACATAACTACTGACCTCACAGAAATAAAGGAGGTAATAACAGGATACTACGAACAACTTTATGCTAATAAATACAACAATTTAGATGAAATGGACGGGTTCCTGGAAAGACATGAACAACCAACTTTGACTCAAGAAGACATAGATGACCTCAACAAACCAATCACAAGTAAAGAAATTGAATTAGTCATTCAAAAGCTTCCTAAAAAGAAAAGTCCAGGACCAGATGGCTTAACATGGGAATTCTACCAAACGTTCCAGAAAGAATTAGTACCAATTCTCCTCAAACTCTTCAAAAAAATTGAAGTGGAGGGAAAACTGCCTAATTCATTCTATGAAGCCAACATCACCCTCATACCAAAACCAGACGAAGATATTACAAAAAAAGAAAACTACAGACCAATCTCTCTAATGAATATAGATGCAAAAATCCTCAATAAAATTCTAGCAAATCGTATCCAACAACACATTAAAAGAATTATACATCATGACCAAGTAGGATTCATCCCAGGTATGCAAGGATGGTTCAACATAAGAAAATCAATTAATGTAATACACCATATCAACAAATCAAAGCAGAAAAATCACATGATCATCTCAATTGATGCAGAGAAGGCATTTGACAAGATTCAACATCCTTTCCTGTTGAAAACACTTCAAAAGATAGGAATACAAGGGAACTTCCTTAAAATGATAGAGGGAATATATGAAAAACCCACAGCTAATATCATCCTCAATGGGGAAAAATTGAAAACTTTACCCCTAAGATCAGGAACAAGACAAGGATGTCCACTATCACCACTATTATTCAACATTGTGTTGGAGGTTCTAGCCAGAGCAATTAGACAAGAAAAAGAAATACAAGGCATCAAAATTGGAAAGGAAGAAGTAAAACTATCATTGTTTGCAGACGATATGATACTATACGTCGAAAACCCAGAAAAATCCACAACAAAACTACTAGAGCTAATAAATGAGTACAGCAAAGTAGCAGGTTACAAGATCAACATTCAAAAATCTGTAGCATTTCTATACATTAGTAATGAACAAGCTGAGGGGGAAATCAAGAAATGAATCCCATTTACAATTGCAACTAAAAGAATAAAATACCTAGGAATAAATTTAACCAAAGAGACAAAAAACCTATATAAAGAAAACTACAAAAAACTGCTAAAAGAAATCACAGAAGACCTAAATAGATGGAAGGGCATACTGTGTTCATGGATTGGAAGACTAAATATAGTTAAGATGTCAATCCTACCTAAATTGATTTACAGATTCAATGCAATACCAATCAAAATCCCAACAACTTATTTTTCAGAAATAGAAAAACCAATAAGCAAATTTATCTGGAAGGGCAGGGTGCCCCGAATTGCTAAAAACATCTTGAGGAAAAAAAACGAAGCTGGAGGTCTCGCGCTGCCTGACTTTAAGGCATATTATGAAGCCACAGTGGTCAAAACAGCATGGTATTGGCATAAAGATAGATATATCGACCAATGGAATCGAATAGAGTGCTCAGATATAGACCCTCTCATCTATGGACATTTGATCTTTGATAAGGCAGTCAAGCCAACTCACCTGGGACAGAACAGTCTCTTCAATAAATGGTGCCTAGAGAACTGGATATCCATATGCAAAAGAATGAAAGAAGACCCATCTCTCACACCCTATACAAAAGTTAACTCAAAATGGATCAAAGATCTAAACATTAGGTCTAAGACCATAAAACAGTTAGAGGAAAATGTTGGGAGATATCTTATGGATCTTACAACTGGAGGCGATTTTATGGACCTTAAACCTAAAGCAAGAGCACTGAAGAAGGAAATAAATAAATGGGAACTCCTCAAAATTAAACACTTTTGTGCATCAAAGAACTTCATCAAGAAAGTAGAAAGACAGCCTACACAATGGGAGACAATATTTGGAAATGATATATCAGATAAAGGTCTAGTATCCAGAATTTATAAAGAGATTGTTCATCTCAACAACAAAAAGACAGCCAACCCAATTACAAAATGGGAAAAAGACTTGAACAGACACCTATCAGAAGAGGAAATACGGATGGCCAAAAGGCACATGAAGAGATGCTCAATGTCCCTGGCCATTAGAGAAATGCAAATCAAAACCACAATGAGATATCATCTCACACCCACCAGAATGGCCATTATCAACAAAACAGAAAATGACAAGTGCTGGAGAGGATGCGGAGAAAGAGGCACACTTATCCACTGTTGGTGGGAATGTCAAATGGTGCAACCACTGTGGAAGGCAGTTTGGCGGTTCCTCAAAAAGCTGAATATAGAATTGCCATACGACCCAGCAATACCATTGCTGGGAATATACTCAAAGGACTTAAGGGCAAAGACACAAACGGACATTTGCACACCAATGTTTATAGCAGCGTTATTTACAATTGCAAAGAGATGGAAACAGCCAAAATCTCCATCAACAGAAAAGTGGCTAAACAAACTGTGGTATATACATATGATGGAATACTATGCAGCTTTAAGACAGGATAAACTTATGAAGCATGTAATAACATGGATGGACCTAGAGAACATTATGCTGAGTGAGTCTAGCCAAAAACTAAAGGAAAAATACTGTATGGTCCCACTGATGTGAACAGACATTCGAGAATAAATTTGGAATATGTCCTTGATAACAGAGTCCAGCAGGAGGTAGAAACAGGGTAAGATAATGGCCAATTGGAGTTGAAGGGATACAGACGGTGTAACAGGACTAGACACAAAAACTCAAAAATGGACAGCACAATAATACCTAATTGTAAAGTAATCATGTTAAAACACTGAATGAAGCTGCATCTGAGCTATAGGTTTTTGTTTTGTTTTGTTTTGATTTTACTATTATTACTTTTATTTTTTTCTCTATATTAACATTCTATATCTTTTTCGGTTATGTTGCTAGTTCTTCTAAACCAATGCAAATGTACTAAGAAATGATGATCATGCATCTATGTGATGATGTTAACAATTAATGATTGCATATGTAGAATGGTATGATCTCTAAATGTTGGGTTAATTTCTTTTTTTCCGTTAATTAAAAAAAAAAAAAGGAGATGGGATAATTGGAGCTGAAGGGATACAGACTGTACAACGGGACTGGAACTCGGAAATGGACAGCACAATACTACCCAATTGTAATGCAATTATGTTAAAACACTGAATGAAGCTGCATGTGAGGTATAGGTTTTTTGTTTTTTTTTTTTGTTTGTTTGTTTTCTATTATTGTTTTAATTCTTATTCTGTTGTCTTTTTATTTCTTTTTCTAAATCGATGCAAATGTACTAAGAAATGATGAATATGCAACTATGTGATGTTATTAAGAATTACTGATTGTACATGTAGATTGGAATGATTTCTAATTGTTTTGTTAATTCTTTTTTTAATTAATAAAAAAAAAATAAAAATTCTATCAAAAACCTAAGGGTGAAATGATACCTGTACATAAAAGAAAAATTAGAGAAGGGAATGCTATTCAATTTGTTTCTTTCACTATCATAATCCTCACATGAAAACCTTTCAAGTTATTACAAATAAAGAAAAGTGATAAACTTGAATGCAAAATTATTTTTAAGTTATTAACCTACAGTAAACATCCGTTCTTTTTGAAAAAAAGAGTATTGAAAAGAATTCAGTCTTCCTTTGATGATAAGATGGCCCATGAATTTCCTGCTTGGTCTTAGGTTAATTGTGAAACGCAATGACTAGGTAGCAACCCTCCGAATCATGATGGTGTCTCTTTGAATGTATTTATTTTATTTCCTCGCTTACCCAAACATTTCAATCTTATAAACTAAATTATGTAAGAAAAATCAGTACGAACTTCCCAATTTTCAAGATTCCAGAGATATGGGAAATGGTTTTATATTTGACCCAAATGTGATTCTGATACACAATGGTGCTCTTATTTTCCCATTGGAGCAATAATCATCCTTTGTGTTTATTTTATTGATACTATAAAAAAACAACCAAACAAAGAAACCAAAGCAAAACGACTTTAGGCAGACCTTCATAAGTTTGAATCAGTGCTCTGATTGACTAAAATTGAAGGTGATTTAAATGGCCTTCTATAAGTGATTGTAAATGAGGGACTCAACTCTCTAGATGCCTTGAGACTTACACCTCTGAGTTGGAACATAAATAATCAGTAGAAAAGGTTTTAATTTGCTATGCAAAGAAGCACAGATGTTTAATTGGTATAGAACATTTAAAAATTATTTTCAATTTTGACAAGAAGAATTTGGTTCCAGATGATAATTACTATCTATTTTAGAAGAGTTAAAAACTTTACAAGGATTTAAATACTTTGGACATTCTCACACAATGCACATATTCACATAGATGCCGCAAAATACAAATAATTTAAGGAACAGAAAGACAACCTGAAGTCCTTCCATGGAAGAACCCAGACCTCTAATTAACATGTCCTAATCTAGGGCTTCCTTATTAGTTTCTACATTTTTGAAACACTAAAATGTAATGGTTTAAAAGAAAAATAAATGGTAAACAATTGAGGTTAAATTTTCAAGAAATACTGTGACTCACTCATTTAAACCCAAATTCCCAGTTTCACTAGGGAATACACAGAATAGCTTAGAAAAATAATATTTTGGTAGTAAATCTAGCTCAGCCATAAACTGTCTGCATGACCTTGGACATAAGGTGATCAATTAGACCAGCCTATATCTACATTGCTAGTTCATAAAACAACAATGACAGCTCTCACACAAAGTTATTATAAGAAATGAATGACAAAACGTCTCTCGTGACTGGAACATTTACTATTTCCATAAATATTTGAACTTGAATAAAACAGATTATGAGCACAGGTTATGACCATCAACAATTCTCAAGAAGAGCTAGATCGAAGTTCACGACTCCACTCAGAGAAATCCTTACAGGAACTTGTCTTGTAGGAGTTGACACATACCATCTCTGAACAAACGAGGTACACAAGTGTAAACAAACAAAGTTAGGATGCTTGAAATTTAAAGAACCCAATGCCGATACCTTAATTGACAAATTATGTATCCTATATAACCCCCAAACACAAAATTCCTTGGTCACATAATGTGTCAGTTTGAAAGTATTATGTGCCCCAGAAAAGCTATGTTTTTATCTTGATCCAATCTGGTGGGGAGAGCCATTTCTTTTTATCTTGACTCAGGGGCAGAAACTTTTGATTGGTTTACATGGAGATGTGGCATGCCCAATTGTGAGTGTGACCTTTGGATTAAATGTAGATTGATTATTCTGAAAGGGTCTTGATTAGTTTACTGGAATCCTTTAAAAGATAAAACATTTTGGAGAAAACTCAGAGCTGATGCAGAGGTTTGGAGAGCAGATGTCACAGAAACAACAGAGCAGATGCAGATGCCTGGAAAACAGTTGCTTCAAAGCTGACAGCCAATACAAGACTTAGGAGTTTGGAGATGCAGGGCCCAGCAATTGTCACCGTGTGCATTTCAATGAGATGTTAAGCAAACCAGAATCCACAATTGTGCCCTGGAGAAGCTATGTGAAGGCCTATAGATGCCAAAGGAGGAACCCCACAGGAAACAGAAGCTAAAAGCAATGGAGCCCAGGAGCAAGGGTTCAGCAGATACCAGTCATGGGCCTTCCCAGCTGACAGAGGTGTTCCAGATAGTATCAGTCTTTCTTGAGTGAAGGTATCCTCCTGTTGGTGCCTTAGTTTGGATATTTTCTCAGCACTAGAACAGAGTTAAGTTGTAACTTATTAGTATGTTGCATTCAACATCTTAACAGACTAATACACATAATGAAAACATTTGGGAATAGAACCTAAAGGATAAAAGCTGTAGAATGGAGCTTGGGAAGCTGTATGACTGCAATTGTGGTACCATCCAATGACTTAGAGCCAACACATGGCCATATTTCTTAGAATGACATTTGGGTGATCATACAGTTGCCAGTTGCCTCTTTTTTCATATACTAGTATATCTTGTATAAACATGCTGCAAATCTTGTATAAACATGCTGCAAAATATAAGTCCTTACAAAACCCACCTATACACATACACGTAAAGACACTCCTTAGTGTTACCCTAAACTTATTTCTCTTAGCAGACTCGGACACTGAACTGAGCATTTTATAAACATTATCCTACTTATTTCACTTAGGAATTATCAACATTTTATTGATCAAAAAATTGAGTCTTATTTTCTTCCCAGTATGATAAAGCGGCAGAGCTGCATGTTTTACTGATCTCAAAGCCCAGAGCTTTTATCCACTAAGCTATCTACTTCCTCATTTTCACAGAATACCTTGTGTGTATCAAGGCAAGTGTGTGCCAAACCTGAATCTTATGCAATTCAGGAGTATATGACTTACATCAACAACTTTCACAAAACCACTCAAACCAAAAGGAAGAATGTATGCCTACAGTTTCCTCAAAGTTTGGTACAACTTTGAGCTCAGTCATAGCAATACAAGAGAGAAGGTCTACTAGAAAATAAGGCTAAATATTTGATGGCATTCTGGGTAAGGATCCAAAATTATCCAAGTACATTCCTGTTCAGCAAATCATTCCTTCACCTCCCCTTAAGATCTGAAAAATCTAAAAATAAAGAACTATGACAGGATGGGAAACCAAGTATTATTTAATTACTAAATACAGAGTTGAACAGAACTTGGGTTTTAGATTTAAATCTAAGTGGAGGCTGATACATAGACAGCTCTTTCCTGAGAATCCTCAAAGCTCAGCTTTTCCTGCAATCCAAATCAAAATATTTGCATGGACTTAACTGAGCCTGTTGGAGAGCAACTGCAGGGCCCCAACTTTAGAAGTAAGTCCACTCAGCTTCACAATCACATGGAATCCACAGAGAAAGAATGAATTAAGAATACCAAAAGACCCCTGATTCATCTGACCTACTTGTGCATGAAAGGAAATAGGAAGTAAGAAAGAGTGGAAAGTTAGTTCCTAATAACTATTGACTTAATCAACACGACAATCTCTGGTGGTTAGGATACCAAGAATTACTGTTTTGTATATTCTGCTGAGCATTTGGGGAGGTGTCTGGTCAAGGCTGTATAAGCAACCTTGTAAGAGAAGGAAAGCTGAAAATACTCCCAACTCCACAATTAAATCACTCATTCGCTCCAACTATTTAAGTGGAAGGCACTGTTCCAGATCCTAGAGATATGTTAGTGAACAGAGAAAAACATGCAAGCCATCATCTGTCATCATCAAGGTTATATTTTAGCGGGGAAACAAACATATTACATAAAAGGTAAGTAATTTCAAAGAATGATAATCACTTTTAAAATAAAAATGGAACAGGGTCATTCACTCAATTAAAAAAGAACACAGATTTTGAAGTAAAAATCCTGAACCCTGAAGACACATGTTTTACGTCTATTGCTCAGCTTGCTGCGTTATCGTTAATCTTTTATGCACCCTTGTATCCTCATATGTAAAAAGAGAGATACAAATTATATAAATGCTTAATACTTGTGAACAGCAAATATAAATTATAGCTAATATTATTGGGTTCTTGTTTGTCCACGCATCGCTCTAAGCACATTACCTGTGATATTAAATTTATTCCTTTAACAATCCTAGGAAGTAGATGCTAATGCTATGCCTGGTTTACAAATTATAAAACCAACACAGAGAGATGATAGATAATATACTCATGATTGTGCATCTTGAAGTGGAAGTATCAGAAATTGAACCAAGTTAATCTTTTGTGGACTATGAGCATATACTTCCACTACAATGGCTTTAAAGACTTGTAAAGCTGTTTAGAGATGCTGATTGGGATTTCTGTAGCTGATAAATTGATTGCTATTTTTATTCCAAAGGGAAGTCTAGGTGGAAATCTGTAAGGTCCTAAGGTAGTCATAATTTCTTTCAGCCAAGATTCTCTTATCTAGTAAATTTAGGCTTTTGTCCTTAAATGTATAGACCTATTTCCCTTAGGTCATAAATCCTATTGTAATCAGGAAGACAGTAAGTAAAACCAATACATTTCAAGTTTATTTTTCCTTATAATTTCTTCCAGGTAAACTCTGCTTTTAATGATATGGAGTTTGAAGAGACATGAGAAACTCTGAGAAAGTAAGATACAGACATGGAAGAATGTGAAGAGACAGAAAAAAGTTCAAATGCTTCATAGAGTTGGTCTAAGTTTTGTCCATTTCCCTTATATCCTCCTATGTAAAGTAAGGCGTATAAAGAACAACTGGGGAATACAAAAGTCAGATAAGGTGTCCTCTACTCTTAAAGAACTTTCATGTTTCAGGGACAAAGCATGAATATAAAATCAATAGTTCCATCATAAGGACAGAGAAGTATGGGATTAAATGTACCAATGTGGAAATAAAACTTTTGAAATTTAAAAGAGAGATAATTGAGTTGAACTTGCTTGCTTTACACTTTTACATGCTGCTTAAAGTCCTTTCGATAAAACTATCAGGTTAACATTCTGCAGGGACAGAAATTGGATTTAGATCAGGGGAGAGGCACATCAGGAAACATCATAAGGATCAAAATATTAGAAATAATCTTCAAAATCATTTATTCCAAACTCACACTGACTATAAGAATATTAGATTCTTGAAGATGATTGTATAATTTCTTGAAATGATTGTATAATGATATAGCTTTTGCAATGTGACTGTGTGATTGTGAAAACCTTGTGTCCGATGCTCCTTTTATCTATGATATGGACAGATAAGTAAAACATATGGGTTAAAAATAAATAATAGGAGGAACGAATATTAAAATGAATTTAGTAGATTGAAAGGCTAGTGATCAATGAAAGGGAGTAGTAAGGGGTAAAGAAAAAAATAGGGGAAACAAAGGCTAAACTATATCAGGTAGCTGGAAATATTAGCAGTCAATGAGAAGGAGGGGTAAGGGGTATAGCATGTATGAGTTTTTTTTTTCTTTTGTCTTTTTATTTTCTTTTCTGGATTGATGCGAATGTTCTAAGAAATGATCATGTGATGAATATACAATATATGATGATATTGCGAATTATTGATTAATCCCAAGAATGGAATGATCACATGATAAGAATAGTCATGTTTGTATGTTGTAATGGTAAAAAAAAATAAAAAAAAAAGAAACACTGAAACAGTGGGGTGCAAGAGTAGTTTAGTGGTATTGTTCTCTCCTGCCATGTGGGAGACCCAGGTTCAATTCCCAGTCCATGTATCCCCCCACACTGCAAAAAAGAAAAGAAAAAAGAAAAAGAAAACTAGCAAAACAAAAAACAAACAGAAATTCAACAAATGGTGCTGCAATAATGGGATATTCACATAGAAAAATAATGAAATGTGACCCCACCATACAGCATACAAAAAAAATAGACTATAGAGAGGAGCAGCATAAGATGTAGAGGAAGGAATGAGAGAAAGGGGAGGGAAAAGGGTGATAAGGAGGTCAACTAGAATAGAGGATTCTTGGTGGGAGTAGCAAATTGTAAAGTAAATAGATTGTGAAGAGCTTTAAAGTCAAGGCAAAAGAGTTTGAACCTTATTCTCATTATCGGGGCCTGTTCACTTGGCCAAACTGATCCTCTACCAAAAGATGGGAGCTCAGCCTCTGGACACAGAGACACTATGCTGATTCAGCTCTTAAATGAATGTCCCAGCTCTGGATTGAACCAGGTCAAGGGATACTTACAGCCTTGCTTTTAGAGGCAGTGCCATCATTAAGAGACAAAGCGCTGCAGAGATTTGAAATGAACAGATTAAGCATGCCTGTCATTCAGCCCGACTGTGTGTGGTAGTTAATGCAGATGACTCCGCTCTATTTGAGCCGGGACTCTGGGGAACAATTTAAAAAGTGTAACTTAAATGGAGTCACTGTAAATGAGTCTGTATAAGGCAGACTCTGAATATGTCACGTGGGAATCAGGCTGTTTGTGTCAGAGAAGAGATGACAACTTGAGGGTTGGAGAGAGTGATGCATTTTAAAAAGAGGCCATTCAATCTTTTAAAGCATTTAACATTATTCCTCTGACTCTGGTTTTTGCTACTTCAGAAGTAAGATTATTCTCTAGTCTCAAGATTGAATCTATTTGTATAGTAAACACCTGTTCTAATTTCTGGCATTTAATATATATCTCATTTAGAAATAGCAAAGAAAACTCAAAGAAGTATGCAGGCTAGGAATGGGAGGGTAAATCTTCTAGATTTCTTAAAGCATCTTTATATATTTACATGAAGTAATGAATTTTCTAAAAAGTAAAATCCTCAGAATATTTATATATGCAAATACTTTCCCTTGTCAGCAGCAATTCTGGTGGGAAAATAAAAAGTGATTTTATGATTTGGAATCAGCTAGGCCTAAATTCTAACAATCATGTTGCCAACAACTAATTAAAAGCCCTTCAACAAGCTATTTCAACCTTTCGAAACCTCAGTGTATTATCAAATAATTATAACAATACCTACCTGTCACATGACTGAGAGTTTTAAATAAGAAAGCATGTAAAAGAATAAGCACAAGTCAATGGTGGATAGTAACACATAACAAAACCTTTAGTCTGTTTACTTATTACAACAACTTGTCATCGCATTAACCCTTTTTTGAAATTTCCATAGTCTGGGTCTTTCTCAAAGAAAGGACTCTAGTATAATGAAGGTGTGAGTGACTTATAGAAATTTTTTTAAACTTATAGAATTTATTAGCCAAAAAATAATATTCTTAATAATTCATAGTCATAGTACACATTTGACTAAAGAAAAACTGATCATTAACTTACTCGGTTAAAAATTTCAGTGCATTTTTTCTGAGTCCTTCTTTTATTCAAGTTAATGTTCTTCGAATAGAATGCTCACCTTATTCCACTGCCTTTACCCCTAATGATTTTTGACCACTTCCCAAATTCAAATCACAGTCACAAATCACAGGCAGGCAGGTTGTGAAATCTGTCACCCCATTTATTGCAGGGCTTGACTCAAATGATCCATCCACTAAGTGAATGCAGGATCAAGAACGATGATCTTTATGTTCTGCTCAGAAAGAAGAGGCAATATTCTTTCCATCAACAGTTTGCTGCAAGTAGCTGACCTCTACCAGAGTCTCCAAATACTTATGAGGACTATCTATAGGAGAAAAAGAAATTTAACTATAAAAAACAGATATCTGACATGATGACAGGTTTCCAAATGAGTGTACCTCCCAGAATCTAAGGGGAAGAACTGAAACAGAATTCCAGAAATATTCAAGCCATGACTGCATCCATTCCTAGGGAAATCTTTAATCTTACATGTACTTTTAGGAAGCAATTTTTATCTGATTCACTCATCTTAGAATCCCAAACTCCTACTACCTGCCTGCTGCATTGCAAGGGATCAATAAATATTTAAGTGAAAGAATGTGGTTATGTAGCTTTTTTTTTTTTAATTTGACATCATTGCTTTGAAATCACAGAAACCCTAGGATTCTTTTGAAACAAAGGAAATTATGATTGTGTATTCCACAAAGTTTACTGCATAGAGTCTGTTGCCAAAGTCTGTGACAGGAACGTATTGCAACCAGTAGATATTTACAGTTTAACATCAACCACTGAGGTTTACATGCAATAAGGATATCTCTGTACATTTTAATGAGCATTCACTATTGCCACATCTGAGATGGAATGCCAAATTTATGCCAACTGTCTGGTTGACCTAATATATAATCAAGTCTTCAGATCTTTAGCATTTCAGGAAAACCAATTATATTTCATCTCTTAAAAACATTTCAATAATGGGAATCCTTTCAATATTGTTTCTAAGCAACTGGTGCAAAGTAAGGCCAACTTCACTTGTAATGTTATAAGGACAACTATTAAAACATTCAGCAGCATCATAGTTGAATATGTAGACCGCACAACTAGGAGTGAAGCCAAGTGAGAAAGTTTGGTGTCTGGCATGGCAATCACCCATACACGTGATTTGCTTAGGAACAAATCAATACCCCTCATTTTTCCAGGAGACATAACATCTATGAACTTCAGCTTCCCTGTATGCAAATACAGATAATAATTTCTAACACCTTAGACAGGTGTAATGATGACATAAAATAAAATAAATGACTACGTATTTCAGGTCTTGGTACATAGTGGGTGCTCAACTTAATGCCTATTTACCTGCATGTGGGGGTTAATAGGAAATGGATCTCAGATGGTAATTACAGGGTTATTTTGAAGGGAAAGTCATTTAGGAAATTTCAAAGGACATTTACAGGCAAAAGCTGCATTCTGTGTGCATTAATATACAAATCTACTTGTAGATTATTAATGTCAGGTAAATACCTAGACATCTATATAAAAGGAATTGGAAGCAGGGTAGTCATTTTAAAGAGATGTGCTTTGGTGTGATTTCTGTGAGTTTATGAGTGTGCAGATGTCTTGGTTCACAATGTTCTCACCACAAGAGGTTCACTGCACATGACCATACAGTATTCTGTCTCCACACAGTGGCTTCTTAGCATGAGGGTTCCAGAGGAAATAATGTAATTCTACTTTAAGGGAGATTCTTGGCTAACAGAAAAAACTGCAAAATTTTTGCTTAGTTCAAGAATTTCAATTAAGCTGAAGCTTGCCTCTGCTAGTAAAGAAAACCATTTTTTAAAAAGAATATCATAAAATGGCAGGAATTTTTAAAAAGAAGTGCTACTTCTCAGCAAGCATCACAGAGGTTAGAGGAGAGGATTCCCTGTCTGACAACAGGTTTTCACTGGTAAGTGTGCAATAGAAGACATGGTCAATGTCAAATCCTACCTGACTTGGTCAGTAAGATACAATAAGCCACTTTTAGATTTACAGAAAAAGGAAGAACAATCAAAGTTACCAACTTCCAGACTAGAAAGGACAACATTGAAATAAAAAGGATTAGATAACAGAAGTTGTAGGATGGATACCCCATCCATACCCCATGGGTGAGGGGCCAATTCTAAAGTACAGCTAAGCAATTTAATGTTCTGCAGCTCTATTCTAAAGGTGGTAGGGGAGTTGGGGCAGGGGGATTGCATCTGAAAGCCCCATATCACATCACAAACCAGAGATCAGTGAGAAAGTTTCTCACAACAGCCTCCAAAGGAAATTAGGAGGCACATCACAAGACTCAGATAAACTGAGGTACAGGCTTCTGCTTGTGTGGCTTATATGCATGAGGTCAGGGGTGCCATGGCAGAGCCATTCCCTTGCAATCATGCTCCTTTTAATCTTTCAGAGCAAGGGAAATTGACAGTTTTACATCTCCACCCAGCATTTTAAGTATTTTATGATAAAGGTTAAAACCACGGACATTTCACAGAAAGTTTCTAATCCATAATTTGACTATCATGGACTAAGAATGAAAAACTCAGATTTGCTTTTATAATCTAAAAGCAAATTTCTTTTTGCTTGTTTTTTAAAGTCTTAATAGAGCTCACAAAATGCTCAGATACTGATATGGGCAATAGCACATGATATCAGTACCTCATTCTTTCTTTATTTACAAATATTAGCTAATGTTTGCTTATTGTAAGCATGTGAAACCTCTGCTAGAGGGATTTTTACTGGCTTTAGGACACCATCAATCAGTGTACATGGCAAACTAGAAATGTTAGAGAGTCCACGTACTTGGAAGTAGCCTAGGGTGTTGGTTAAAAATCATAGCCTTCTCCTCCACTGACTAGAATGATAACCCATTAGGCATAAACTACAATGTCTCCAAGGATTCCTCAGTGGTATTGAGCTCCAGTTGTCCACAATGGTAATTTGTTTGAATATACTATGACTTCTATTGGCTTCTGCCTTGTCTCTTTTCTTCACTCTTCTGTTATTTTTCTTGGATGAACTCTCACATAAATTACTGGCATTTAAATTATTTTCTCATAATCCATTTTTGGAATACCTAACCAAGATGAATTCACAAGGTGAAAATCACAAGTAGTATGTTGTTTGAAATTTGCAAAAAATTAGAAAACATGCTTTGCATTTCCACATACCATGAAATTAGTGGATTTTTAGGACTCTGAACGCTCCCTCTGATATCGAACTTAAAGTTTTATAGTAAGAATTCATGTTAGGTAATTATAAGCTTAACATAAATGAGACAATAAATATTCAATTGTTCTGCAAATTGTTAAGTTCACAGCAAATGTACATAATATCACAACTTTGTGACTTTTATATTTGTACAAAATTAATTTTGTTTGGATATATTTTACAGCTTTGACCTATTCCATCAGGTTCAGATAGATTTACTTCAGGTCTGAAAGAGAACATGCATCTTTATGCTTTCTCCTTAAACCCAGTGTACAGTATATCCTTTCTCTTCTTATCAGATAAGATCAGCAGTTACAGCAGTTTTTATGTGAAATCCTTCTGTTAAGATATTCAGCTTTGGGGTAGGTAACATAGTTGAGTCTTTGAACCTGGAAATGAAACATTATCTGTACCTCACAGAAGATCCCCTTTCCCACTCGCTCCACTCCGACTGTTATGAATAGGCAATGCCTGTATTTGTCAGGCATGTTTTGTGCACCGCAATTTAGTTCACTGAACCAGGAACAAATCATGACACAGTGAGTAAATGAGACTCTGAATGATATTTTCTTTTTTTTTTTTTTAATATGCTATGTTTCTTAATTGATGACTACTATTCTCCTTTGGGACTCAACCATCATGTAGTTGATGTGCTAAGTGCTACATAACAAAACTTATTTTTTGACATTGGGACTCTTGATTGAGCACGGTATGTTTAGAACAGGGTTTGGTACAAAAATAACTTGTAAACTTGTTCACAGATTTTGCATGATAGCCTTGAGACATATATATTGTTGTTCTATTTTCAGAGATATTATGGGTCTATCATTCTTGATGTCCAAAGTAATTTTAAGTAAGAATGAGAAAGGAGACATCTGTTTCTATCATTCCAATCTTAACCTATGCCACCATGGCTTTGCTATTTGTTGACTAACAATATTGTTCAAAGTTTTTCACATTCTTTTAAAAACATAGCTAAAAAGTATAAGCAGGGTGTAAATACATGAGTTACCAGATTTGTCAGGTAACCAATAGGGAATGTAAGCAAGACAATTCAGACAGAGGTCAGCAAACTTGGTCCCATGAGTTGTTTCAATTCCTGAAAAGGAAAGATGAGAATTGAGATCATGGCCTTTCAATATTTTGTTGTGTAAAAATCATTACTGCACATGAACTTTATAAGAATGAACAGGCATAGGTCAGAGGAGCATGTGTTGAGTATTCTCTAGGGAGGCCAGGAGAGAAGGACTGGCCCAGGGCTGAACTCATTCACTCTGCCACTGGTGTGGTTAACAGCTGCCAAAGTTGAAATCTAAGTATTGCTAAACTTACCATAAAATTGAAACCATGACCCCCATACATTCTACATTAACCAATAGACATACCTGGGGTGCATGTGCAAAGAGAAAGAAGGAAAAAGAAACAAAAAAAAAAAGAAAGAAAGAAAGGGAAGAAGAATGCAAGGAAGGAAAGAAGGAGGGAGGTAGGGAGGGAGGAAATAAAGGAAGGAAGAAAGGAAGAAAAGAAAGAAGGGAGTTAATGAGCCATTAATGAGGATTAAACTGCTACAAGGAATTTACTTAACACTAGAATAATGCTACACGTGAAGTGTGTCAGAATAGAAAGGATATGGATTAAGAATTAAGACAGAATTGAATCCCAAGTTTTAGTTAGACCTTGCTACCTATCATAACTTGCCAAATCCTAACCAAAACCATTCTAGTCAATCCTAAAGAACCCCTAGGGCAATACAGAAGATTCTACAAAGGTTCCAAGCACTAGGATAATTTACCATAAACCTACAACCTCCAGATGGGTTCCTGGACCATACAAATTCTGAAAGTTAGAGGGCTCAACCTCTCCAGAACATCAGATAGTTCCAACTCCTTATCCCATATTACAGACAGCTCCTTCCAACATGAAAAGTTTAGAATGGCCATAAACCAAATACCCTAAAGACTGGGGCTGAAAGATCAAAGGTGATGATGGAGTTATACAGAGAAAGTAGGGTTTAACAAATGAATACGATTACTGAATCATTGTATTGATATTTTCTTTAGTCTCTAGTATCTTAGAGCAGCTAGGAATAAAAACCTAAAACTGTGAAAGTGTAACCCATCCAAGCTCTGAAATCTGTTCTCCAATCAATTGTTGTGCTGTGCTTTGAAATGTATTGTGTTTTAGCATATATGTTGTGCTGGTTTGAAATGATGTATGTACACTAGAAGAGCCATGTTTTAATCCTAATCCCATTTTGTAAAGGCAGCCCATTTTGTAATTTTCTAATCCCTGTTCAGTGCTGTATGTTTGAAACTGTAATTAGATCACCCCCCTGGAGATATGATTTAATCAAGAGTGGTTGTTAAATTGGATTAGATAGAGGTGTGTCCTCACCCATTTGAGTGGGTCTTGATTAGTTTCTGAAGTCCTATAAGAGAGGAAACATTTTGGAGAATAAGAGATTTCTGAGAGAGTAGAAAATGGCATAGCCATGAGAAGCAGAGTCTCCCAGCCAGTGACTTTTGGAGATGAAGGAAAATGCCTCCCAGGAAGCTTCTTGAAACAGGAAGCCAGGAGAGAAAGCTATCAGATGACGCTGTGCTCACCACATGCCTTTCCTGATGAGAGCGAAACCCTGACCATGTTCGCCATGTGCCTTTCCACTTGAGAGAGAAACTCTGAACTTCGTTAGCCTTCTTGAATCAAGGTATCTTTCCCTGGATGCCTGTGATTGGACATTTCTATAGACTTCTTTTTTTTTTTTATTAATTAAAAAAAGAATTAACAAAACAATTAGAAACCATTCCACTCTACATGTACAATCAGTAATTCTTAATAACATCACATAGTTGCATATTCATCATATCTTAGTACATTTGCATCGATTTAGAAAAAGAAATTAAGAGACAACAGAATAAGAATTAAAAAAATAATAGAAAGAGAAAAAAAAAAAACCTATATCTCACATGCAGCTTCATTCAGTATTTTAACATAATTGCATTACAATTGGGTAGTATTGTGCTGTCCATTTCTGAGTTTTTATATCCAGTCCCGTTTTACAGTCTGTATCCCTTCAGCTCCAATTATCCCTTCTCTTTTTTTTTTTTTTTAATTAACGGAAAAAAAAGGAATTAACCCAACATTTAAAGATCATACCATTCTACATATGCATTCATTAATTCTTAACATCATCACATAGATGCATGATCATCATTTCTTAGTACATATGCATTGGTTTAGAAGAACTAGCAACATAACCGAAAAAGATATAGAATGTTAATATAGAGAAAAAAATAAAAGTAATAATAGTAAAATCAAAACAAAACAAAACAAAACAAAAACCTATAGCTCAGATGCAGCTTCATTCAGTGTTTTAACATGATTTGTTTACAATTAAGTATTATTGTGCTGTCCATTTTGGAGTTTTTGTATCTAGTCCTGTTACACCGTCTGTATCCCTTCAACTCCAATTGGCCATTATCTTACCCTGTTTCTACCTCCTGCTGGACTCTGTTATCAAGGACATATTCCAAATTTATTCTCGAATGTCTGTTCACATCAGTGGGACCATACAGTATTTGTCCTTTAGCTTTTGGCTAGACTCACTCAGCATAATGTTCTCTAGGTCCATCCATGTTATTACATGCTTCATAAGTTTATCCTGTCTTAACGCTGCATAGTATTCCATCGTATGTATATACCACAGTTTGTTTAGCCACTCTTCTGTTGATGGAGATTTCGGCTGTTTCCATCTCTTTGCAATTGTAAATAACGCTGCTATAAACATTGGTGTGCAAATGTCCGTTTGTGTCTTTGCCCTTAAGTCCTTTGAGTATATTCCCAGCAATGGTATTGCTGGGTTGTATGGCAATTCTATATTCAGCTTGTTGAGGAACCGCCAAACTGCCTTGCACAGTGGTTGCACCATTTGACATTCCCACCAACAGTGGATAAGTGTGCCTCGTTCTCCGCATCCTCTCCAGCACTTGTCATTTTCTGTTTTGTTGATAATGGCCATTCTGGTGGGTGTGAGATGATATCTCATTGTGGTTTTGATTTGCATTTCTCTAATGGCCAGGGACATTGAGCATCTCTTCATGTGCCTTTTGGCCATTTGTATTTCCTCTTCTGATAGGTGTCTGTTCAAGTCTTTTTCCCATTTTGTAATTGGGTTGGCTGTCTTTTTGTTGTTGAGATGAACAATCTCTTTATAAATTCTGGATACTAGACCTTTATCTGATATATCATTTCCAAATATTGTCTCCCATTGTGTAGGCTGTCTTTCTACTTTCTTGATGAAGTTCTTTGATGCACAAAAGTGTTTAATTTTGAGGAGTTCCCATTTATTTATTTCCTTCTTCAGTGCTCTTGCTTTAGGTTTAAGGTCCATAAAAACGCCTCCAGTTGTAAGATCCATAAGATATCTCCCAACATTTTCCTCTAACTGTTTTATGGTCTTAGACCTAATGTTTAGATCTTTGATCCATTTTGAGTTAACTTTTGTATAGGGTGTGAGAGATGGGTCTTCTTTCATTCTTTTGCATATGGATATCCAGTTCTCTAGACACCATTTATTGAAGAGACTGTTCTGTCCCAGGTGAGTTGGCTTGACTGCCTTATCAAAGATCAAATGTCCATAGATGAGAGGGTCTATATCTGAGCACTCTATTCGATTCCATTGGTCGATATATCTATCTTTATGCCAATACCATGCTGTTTTGACCACTGTGGCTTCATAATATGCCTTAAAGTCCGGCAGCACGAGACCTCCAGCTTCGTTTTTTTTCCTCAAGATGTTTTTAGCAATTCGGGGCACCCTGCCCTTCCAGATAAATTTGCTTATTGGTTTTTCTATTTCTGAAAAATAAGTTGTTGGGATTTTGATTGGTATTGCATTGAATCTGTAAATCAATTTAGGTAGGATTGACATCTTAACTATATTTAGTCTTCCAATCCATGAACACGGTATGCCCTTCCATCTATTTAGGTCTTCTGTGATTTCTTTTAGCAGTTTTTTGTAGTTTTCTTTATATAGGTTTTTTGTCTCTTTAGTTAAATTTATTCCTAGGTATTTTATTCTTTTAGTTGCAATTGTAAATGGGATTCGTTTCTTGATTTCCACCTCAGCTTGTTCATTACTAGTGTATAGAAATGCTACAGATTTTTGAATGTTGATCTTGTAACCTGCTACTTTGCTGTACTCATTTATTAGCTCTAGTAGTTTTGTTGTGGATTTTTCTGGGTTTTCGACGTATAGTATCATATCGTCTGCAAACAGTGATAGTTTTACTTCTTCCTTTCCAATTTTGATGCCTTGTATTTCTTTTTCTTGTCTAATTGCTCTGGCTAGAACCTCCAACACAATGTTGAATAATAGTGGTGATAGTGAACATCCTTGTCTTGTTCCTGATCTTAGGGGGAAAGTTTTCAATTTTTCCCCATTGAGGATGATATTAGCTGTGGGTTTTTCATATATTCCCTCTATCATTTTAAGGAAGTTCCCTTGTATTCCTATCTTTTGAAGTGTTTTCAACAGGAAAGGATGTTGAATCTTGTCGAATGCCTTCTCTGCATCAATTGAGATGATCATGTGATTTTTCTGCTTTGATTTGTTGATATGGTGTATTACATTAATTGATTTTCTTATGTTGAACCATCCTTGCATACCTGGGATGAATCCTACTTGGTCATGATGTATAATTCTTTTAATGTGCTGTTGGATACGATTTGCTAGAATTTTATTAAGGATTTTTGCATCTGTATTCATTAGAGAGATTGGTCTGTAGTTTTCTTTTTTTGTAATATCTTTGCCTGGTTTTGGTATGAGGGCGATGTTGGCTTCATAGAATGAATTAGGCAGTTTTCCCTCCACTTCGATTTTTTTGAAGAGTTTGAGGAGAATTGGTACTAATTCTTTCTGGAACGTTTGGTAGATTTCCCATGTGAAGCCATCTGGTCCTGGACTTTTCTTTTTAGGAAGCTTTTGAATGACTAATTCAATTTCTTTACTTGTGATTGGTTTGTTGAGGTCATCTATGTCTTCTTGAGTCAAAGTTGGTTGTTCATGTCTTTCCAGGAACCCGTCCATTTCATCTAAATTGTTGTATTTGTTAGCGTAAAGTTGTTCATAGTATCCTGTTATTACCTCCTTTATTTCTGTGAGTTCAGTAGTTATGTCTCCTCTTCCATTTCTGATCTTATTTATTTGCATCCTCTCTCTTCTTCTTTTTGTTAATCTTGATAGGGGCCCATCAATCTTATTGATTTTCTCATAGAACCAACTTCTGGTCTTATTGATTTTCTCTACTGTTTTCATATTTTCAATTTCATTTATTTCTGCTCTGATCTTTGTTATTTCTTTCCTTTTGCTTGCTTTGGGATTAGTTTGCTGTTCTTTCTCCAGTTCTTCCAAGAGAACAGTTAATTCCTGTATTTTTGCCTTTTCTTCTTTTCTGATATAGGCATTTAGGGCAATAAATTTCCCTCTTAGCACTACCTTTGCTGCATCCCATAAGTTTTGATATGTTGTGTTTTCATTTTCATTTGCCTCGAGGTATTTACTAATTTCTCTTGCAATTTCTTCTTTGACCCACTCGTTGTTTAAGAGTGTGTTGTTGAGCCTCCAGGTATTTGTGAATTTTCTGGCATTCCGCCTATTATTGATTTCCAACTTCATTCCTTGATGATCCGAGAAAGTGTTGTGTATGATTTCAATCTTTCTAAATTTGTTAAGACTTGCTTTGTGACCAAGCATATGGTCTATCTTTGAGAATGATCCATGAGCACTTGAGAAATGGTGTATCCTGCTGTTGTGGGATGTAATGTCCTATAAATGTCTGTTAAGTCTAGCTCCTTTATAGTAATATTCAGATTCTCTATTTCTTTATTGATCCTCTGTCTAGATGTTCTGCCCATTGATGAGAGTGGGGAATTGAAGTCTCCAACTATTATGGTATTTGTGTCTATTTCCCTTTTCAGTGTTTGCAGTGTATTCCTCACGTATTTTGGGGCATTCTGGTTCGGTGCATAAATATTTATGATTGTTATTTCTTCTTGTTTAATTGTTCCTTTTATTAGTATATAGTGTTCTTCTTTGTCTCTTTTAACTGTTTTACATTTGAAGTCTAACTTGTTGGATATTAGTATAGCCACTCCTGCTATTTTCTGGTTGTTATTTGCATGAAATATCTTTTCCCAACCTTTCACTTTCAACCTATGTTTATCTTTGGGTCTAAGATGTGTTTCCTGTAGACAGCATATAGAAGGATCCTGTTTTTTAATCCATTCTGCCAATCTATGTCTTTTGATTGGGGAATTCAGTCCATTAACATTTAGTGTTATTACTGTTTGGATAATATTTTCCTCTGCCATTTTACCTTTTGTATTATATATATCATATCTGACTTTCCTTCTTTCTACACTCTTCTCCATACCTCTCTCTTCTGTCTTTTCGGTTCTGACTCTAGTGCTCCCTTTAGTATTTCTTGCAGAGCTGGTCTCTTGGTCACAAATTCTCTCAGTGACTTTTTGTCTGAGAATGTTTTAATTTCTCCCTCATTTTTGAAGGACAATTTTGCTGGATATAGGAGTCTTGGTTGGCAGTTTTTCTCTTTTAGTAATTTAAATATATCATCCCACTCTCTTCTAGCCTCCATGGTTTCTGCTGAGAAATCTACACATAGTCTTATTGGGTTTCCCTTGTATGTGATGGATTGTTTTTCTCTTGCTGCTTTCAAGATCCTCTCTTTCTCTTTGACCTCTGACATTCTAACTAGTAAGTGTCTTGGAGAACGCCTATTTGGGTCTAATCTCTTTGGGGTACGCTGCACTTCTTGGATCTGTAATTTTAGGTCTTTCATAAGAGTTGGGAAATTTTCAGTGAAAATTTCTTCCATTAGTTTTTCTCCTCCTTTTCCCTTCTCTTCTCCTTCTGGGACACCCACAACACGTATATTTGTGCGGTTCATATTGTCCTTGAGTTCCCTGATACCCTGTTCAAATTTTTCCATTCTTTTCCCGATAGTTTCTGTTTGTTTTTTGAATTCAGATGTTCCATCCTCCAAATCACTAATTCTATCTTCTGTCTCTTTGAATCTATCATTGTAGGTATCCATTGTTTTTTCTATCTTTTCTACTTTGTCCTTCACTTCCATAAGTTCTGTGATTTGTTTTTTCAGTTTTTCTATTTCTTCTTTATGTTCAGCCCATGTCCTCTTCATGTCCTCCCTCAATTTATCGATTTCGTTTTTGAAGAGGTTTTCCATTTCTGTTCGTATGTTTAGCATTAGTTGTCTCAGCTCCTGTATCTCATTTGAACTATTGGTTTGTTCCTTTGCCTGGGCCATATTTTCAATTATTTGAGCGTGATCCGTTATCTTCTGTTGGCGTCTGCGCATTTAGGCAGATTTCCCTGGGTATTGGATCCAAAAGTTTGGAAGATTTTCCTGTGAAATCTCTGGGTTCTGTTTTTCTTATCCTGCCCAGTAGGTGGCGCTCGTGGCATACGTTTGTCTGCGGGTCCCACCAGTAAAAGGTGCTGTGGGAACTTAAACTTTGGAAAACTCTCGCCGTCCGGGGGGTTCGCTAGCCGAAGCGGCTTGAGCCGTCCCTGGGTCCGAACGCAGGGAGGGTTGCTGGTCGCCGCAGCCCGGGAAAGAGCCCGTCTGAATTTCCTAGTCGGCCCTGGGCGACAAGCGTGGTGGGAGGGCGCCAGCAGCAGCGGCCCGCCCGGGAGAGTGCACGTTCCCCGGGAGTCACGGGTTTGGAAGGGGCCTCCCCCACCCGTCACCGTTCTCCGCGACCTGGGGATTTCTGATCCAATTCTCTCAGTTGGTCCGGGGGGCTGCGCGTGGTGTGGACGCCAGCCGCCTTGGTTTCAGGGGACCGCCTCTCCAATTCTCCCAGCTGGCCCGGGAAAGGAGAAGGGAGCGCCACCCGCGCGCCTCGGCGATCTCACCCGAGCTGCTTCTCTCAGCCAACCAGCCATTGCAGGATGGGGTACGCTGTCTTTTTTATCTCTGTTGTGGCTTTGGGCGCTTTCTGTATCATTTCTACTCCCCTAGTAGCTGTCCTGGAGAAGAAACTAAGATCCGCGCGTCTTACTAAGCCGCCATCTTCCCTCTATAGACTTCTTTAATTGTTAAATGTCTAAGGCCGACATTTTCTTGGCCTTAGAATTGTACACTAGCAACTTTTAAAATTCCCCTTTTAAAACCCATTTGTTTCTGGTATATTGCATTCTGGCAGCTAGCAAACCAGAACACATGCTATTTTTCACAAAAAAGAAAAAAGTGATGATAAATATATATATATATATATATATATATATATATATATATATATTTTTTTTTTTTTTTTTCCTTCTACTCTCCACTGTTCTGGAGCAGGTAGAAGGAAAAATCTGAAATGATGGTATGGTGGCCCATGACAAACTCTGGGATCTGTCCTATAACTACCTGTTGAAGAGTGTTTTGAAAACTATTGCTTTTTTTTCTTTCTTTGCTTTGCATGTGTGTGATATGACACAATGAAAAAAGTTTAAAAAAAGATAGACTTGAGGCCCTATGAAGTTAATGCATTTCATTTTATCATCTGTATAGCATTAAATATCTATTCCCACTTTATTTATTTTTGATGAATGCATGCATGTGTCTATGTATTTATACAAAACAGCAAATATGATAAGTAAAGACCATGTGTATAAAGTATCTATCACAATACCTACAAAAAAGAGGTCTTAAATTGATGGTGACTATCAGTATGATCACTCAGTGTTTTCAATGAATACAGTCTGAACATTTCTCTAAAAGGAAATCATTATTTATATAGAGCTATTTCTTAGGCAATAATGCCATTGTAGGAGTAAAAACACTGACATTTTAAATCAACTGACATTTTAAATGTATCTGTAAAAGCAATACAGTGCTTTGAACTGAATTCAAACAAGAGAATATTTTAGAGAATGGAAAAAAATAAAGAAATTGGTGTTGATACTTCTAGCTAAATAATAATGTCATCAATACATCAATGTCAGTATAAACTCTTAGAACATACTAAAGAATTTTGTGTATTCCAATATATGTCCTCGGACTAAAATACTTACTTAGCTGAACTTGGCCTTAATTTCTTCATCTACAAAATGAAGAGGTCGGGTATTGTAGATGGTACTTGCCAAGACCAAAATTGCATGATTATAGAAAATTCATTAATTTTGTGAACTAAAATATATATCCAAAAATAATCCTTTTCCTGAGTCATAAACCAAAACTAACATAAAAAATTGTATAAAGCCAGATGTATTTTTTTAAACTTAAATTTTAAAACACCTTATATATTGAAATATTTTATATCACCACTGCCAAATTCCAATTATTGTAGTTACTACCATAGCACTCCCCCGGATTTGCCTCTGAATCTCTTCCCTGACGTTAGGGCATGATATTGGACTGAGGGAAAAAAAAGAAGTGGGGTTACTTACCCTGCTGAACATTTGAAATTTCAATTTCCTACACATTCTTCACAAAATGGATATTCTCTTGACCAATCGTTGTAAAATATAAAATACAGAAAAAATATAGATACCTCTTGTCCTGAGGATAGATTGCTGAAATTATTTTCTTCTGATTATTCTGCAGACTGAATTCAAAATTATAGGATAGGGTTAAATTGTCAATTTTAAGGTCCATGAGACTTGGTGTTACTTATAGAAATTAAAATGGAAATAAACCCAGTCAACAGAAGCAAAAACCCACAAGATGCTTTAGTAGTGTGAGTGGGCAAGCAGCTTGAAAATCACTTAAGTTTATGTATTTGATGGAAGTAATACTCTTTAGGCCTTAATGCCTCTTACCCAGGCTGAAATAGATCAAACTTTGTCACATGTGTCTGCTCTCCTGTGCTTCGTATATCTCTCAGCTACCCTAAGAATTTGTAGTTATATGCATATAAGAATCTACCTTTTAATGTATAACCACTTTTTTTTTAAGTGGGTTCTTTCAAATGCCTGCATTGCAAAACAAACCAACATTTCATTCTTCAGAGTATGAAGCTCACGAAATGTTTGCTCTTGGCAAATGGATATGCTCTGAAACCATCCCAGGAGGTTGCTTTGACAGATGTCAGCTGACAGACATTTGCACAAAAGTCTCTGAAATGCTTCATTTTATACCCAGTGTCAGTGGGAACATTACTTTCTTGTACTTTCTCTGTTTCCATTAAATTAGTTTGGAAACAAAGCTTCCTATTTACAGAGTACATTCTTTTCTATGTGAGATTGTGAACAATTACAACCCTTACCCTGTCAATCATTCCCATCAGTTCAATTAAAAAAAATGCGTACACATTGTATTCTGAATCATAGTCACCCTGAGTGGAGCCTAACTCCTTATATTCATGATTCATGGCTGGTGAAAAGTCTCTGATCACTTTGGTGATGGGGAAATTGTGGAAGGTTCTTTCATTTGTAGCCTTCTTATGAATCCTGAGAAGTTACCCATGTCCTGCAGATTGTTGACAAAGTGTCATTTCTCCATTCAAAGGAATAACTTTTCATGACTTACCATAAAGGCCATCATGAATATCAAAGAGAAAGTATGAAAGGATTTTTTGATGAATTAATTATCAAAGAAGACCAAATATTATCAGCTGGAACTTAAATTTTCTTTTATTTATCTAAGAGTTAAATGTCTATTTATTTCAGATATTATCGAGTTCAAAAAAAGGGAAAAATAAGAAAAAAATGAATAATTTTTAAACACTAAAAATACTGTCAAATCACTATTATGTTTTTGTAGATTCTTATAAAATTATTACATGTCAAACATTATATCATTCTCGTCATATGCAATTGCAGTAAATATTTCTGAATTAACATCTCATCTATCATTTATAGAAAAAGTTTTAGTTGCAGATTTTTAATCATATAAATTCATGTATTACTCATTTATTCTCTAGTACATTCATTCAAGTAATACTTTAGTGAATGACTATAATCTCCATAACACTTTGTTAGGTCATTAAACAAATTTGGTCAACAATGCATACTATACATTTTGGTGGTTGAGCAAGACATCCATTCAAGAAACTGTGTATATTAATACAAGCTAACATGTTATCACAAGCTCAAATAAGCTCCATTAAGTTACCAGATCAGAGGATACTTTACTTGACTTTAAGAGATATGAGGAGAATAGGAGCCTGGAAAAGCATGAAAATAGATATAATCTACAATTTAATAATCAGTTAATGTTTTTACGTATTAACTCACAGTTTCAATCCATAATTGACCAAAGTGGGCTGAAAAATCACTTCATATGCTTTCAGAGTGTGTTAGTTTGAAAGGATGTATGGACCCTAGAAAAGCCATGTTTTAATCAAAATTCCATTTTGTAAAGGTAGAATAATCCCTATTCAATACTGTATGTTTGAAACTGTAATCAGATCATCTCCCTGGAGATGTGATTTAATCAAGAGTGGCTGTTAAGCTGGATTAGGTGATGACATGTCTCCACCCATTTGGGTGGATCTTGATTAGTTTCTGAAGTCCTATAAAAGAGGAAACATTTTGCAGAATAAGAGATTTCTGAGAGAGTAGAGCAGAATGACATAGCCATGAGAAGCAGAAGTCCAATAGCCAGTGACCTTGGGAGATGAAGAAGGAAAATGCCCCCCGGGGAGCTTCATGAAACAGAAAGCCAGGAGAAGAAGCTAGCAGATGATGCTGGGTTCATCATGTGCTCTTCCAGATGAAAGAGGAACCCTGACTTTGTTCACCATGTGCCTTTCCAGATAAGAGAGAAACTGTGACTGTGTTCACCATGTGCTTTCCACTTGAGAAAGAAGCCCTGAACTTCATCAGCCTTCTTGAGCCAAGATATCTTTCCCTAGATGCCTTAGAGTGGGCATTTTTAGACTTGTTTTAATTAGGACATTTTCTCAGCCTAAGAACTGTTAACTATCAACTTATTAAATTCTCCTTTTTAAAAGCTATTGTTTCTGTTATATTGCATTCTGGCAGCTAGCAAACTAGAACACAGAGTAATTACAATTTAAGTAGTATCCATTTTTATTGATATTTTAAGTTTAGCAACCAATTTTCAGGTGGAAAACATATCATAAATCATTAAAAAAAACCTGTTTTTTGCTGCCCTGCAAAACTATATTACAGACTGATGCCTTGCTACATCTAACACCATAAATATTTCTCTGTAACATTTTCTGACACTTTGGATATAGAACTAGATCCTGATAATCTCCTGGTCAACAATTCAGAGCACATCTCTTAAAATGAAGTAACAGAGGAATGTGCACCCTAATCTGCACAACTGAATTCCATAAGTCAGTGATAATGACAGTTCAAATTTTCTTACTTACGTTCTTTCAAATTGTATTTAAGATTTGCAAAATTTATATTGGAAGAGTTTCTAAGTCCCCTTTTCAAATGATAATTTGAATGAACAGCATAAACCAGATTTGACCAAATAATTGTTTCTTGATACCTCATTAAGATTTCTCTATGTATACAGAGGCATTGGCCCAGCACATAAAAAAGGATCATGCCAGGATTTATTTCTCAGAGGTCACAAATCAGACTTTAAAATGTTACTAACAAATATCCAAATCTAGTTAGAGTTAGGACACATATATAGGAAGCAAAGAAAGAAAAAGGACACAACAACAAATAAATAAGAATGTGAGAATACCATATAGAGGTAGTGCTATGGGAAGTTAAAGTGAGAAATGGACAGAAAAGGATAGAGGAAGTTATGAAATTTTTGAGAGAGAAAAAAGAATCAGCAATACTGGGATTCTTGTTTACCAAGAAGAAGAAATAAATGAAGGCTAATGCCTTCTGAGTTAGAGAACATAGTTCTGATGCATGTTACTACTTCCTAGCTACAAGAATGTAGAAAAGTCATATCACCCATTTTTATACCAAGAAACACAGCTTTCCATTTTTCAAGAGACAGTGAGACAATGTTAATAATATGTTGAAAACACTTGTAAATTATAATGCATTATAGAATATTAAGAGTAATTATAAATGTCACCATGTTTTCCATAAGAAATTGGGCAGGCTATAAGAGCACAGTAAGAAAGAGAAATAGGGCTTCCTGTTAGGGCTTCCATCCATCTTGAATTAAAACCATGGAGCTGCTCAATCCAATACTGTTGAGTCACCATGTGACCATTTAAATCAATAACAATTTTTTAATTAAAAAGTTTTTCCCAAGATCACACTAAGAACATTTCAAGTGCTCAATAGCTATGTGAGGCTAAAGGCCATCATATTAGACCGCGCAGATATATACCATTTCCATCATCACAGAAAGTTGTATTGATAAAATCTGCTTTAGAACTGTGATTTTCAATTGGAGACTATTTTATTTTCCAAGGGACATTTTACAATGTCCAGGGGCATTATTGTTTTCATGAGTGGGGTGAAAGAGGCTAGGGACAGTGCGAAATATCCCATAGTACATGGAACAGGCCTTAAAATAAAAAAAAAATTATCTTGTTCATATATCAATATTATCAAGGTTCAGAACCTCTGCTGTAAAACAGCAAGTCTAAATATCAAATCTGATCCCTGTGAAGTGTGCAACTTTGGGAAGAAATTCATTCTGACAAAAGAAAGTGATCTCTGTTTTCAATGTTGGTCAGCTGAAAAAGGAAAGGACCTCTTTTGAGAGAAACTCTATGTTTGATATCCATTTGGCACCTCACATGGCCTATAAACAAACTTATTGCTAGATCCTATTAGCAGAGGACCCTGGGAAACAGTTAAATGAAACATGTGAGGGAAATCAAATGAAAGTCAATACTTTCAGGAGGAACCAGAATCATGCCTGAGTATATGTCATTAAGATGAGAAAATATAAATAAAGGAACAATAAGACATGTGTCCACCGGTGTATCAGAGATTATCTTCGTATAATATTAAGCTGTATTTTTCACCTTGAAAAAGAAAATAAACCATGCAAAGTGTAACAGACCCTTCCCATATCATTTTATTATTTTATCTCTTGATCACTTCTGCACCCTACCCTGATTATAGTCAATGGCTGATGGTGAAACATGAAAACTCAGCTACTTTGCCTTAAAGCTAAACAAACTCTGAATGTAATTTATGCTCCAGAACTTCTGCAGGGTCAAACTGAGGTTAGAATTTTGACTGAAATTGCATCTTTGCTTGGCTTCTTGCCGTTTCCTGAATGTCCAGCTCCCCACTCTGTGAGTTTCTCTTTCCTTAAGCACCTGCACTACCTTAATGCATTACTTGCAAGTGAATCATAATTTTAGTGTCTGCTTCTGGGAAATTTGCCCTAAGATAATGTTCAAAGGTCACTGTTTTTCACTATTGTTTGTTGTTTTCAAATTATTTTATTTTTACTCTTACATGATTATTTTCTTTCTTCTGGTTGATTTACCTTTCTTTTCTTTTTTTAAGTTTTTAAGTTGAGAAGTGAGGTCACTGATTTGAGATTATACTCCTTCTTCTAATATAATAATTTATTGCTGTCTATTCTCCTGTAAGCACTACACTGTGAAGTAATCATATTTCCCAAACTAAGATATATTATGTTTCCATTCATATTCAATTCAAAATATGTACTAAGTCAACTTGTGACTACCTTTTTGACTGCTTTTTGTGCTGCTTAATAAACAAATATTTGGGGATTTTCCAGATATTCTTCTGTGCCAGCTTGAAATTATTATGTACACCAGAAAAGCCATGTTTAATGTTGATCCAAACCTGTGAGGCCAGTACTATTGTTGAGGGTGGAAACCTTTGATTAGGTTTCTTCCATGGAAATTTGACACATTCAATTGTGGGTGTGGCCATTTGATTAGATGGAGATGTGATCCCTTCCATTCAAGGTGGGTCTTGATTAGTTTACTAGGGTCCTTTAAAAGGGAATATTTTTTGAAGAAAACACAGTTGTTGCTTCAAAGCAAGTCCAGATGCAGACATTTGCAGATGCTAGCTGTACCAACAGAAAGAGCAGGGACAATTGTAGATACAGAGGCCAGCAGGTGTTGTCATGTGCCTTTCTATGAGATATTAAACAAACCAGAACAAAGAGTTGTGTCACAGAGGAGTTAAGTGAAAGCTCACAGATGATTAGAGACAAAAACTCTGGCATCAGAACCTGGAAGCAATGGAAACAGGAACAGGGACCAGCAAATGCTAGCTATGTGCCTTCACAAGTGACAGATATCGACCTTTCTTGAGTCAAGTATATTTCCCTGTATGCCTTAGTTTTTATGGTCTTAGAACTGTAAACTTGTAACTTAATAAATTCCGTCTTTTTTTTTTTTTTTATATGAGCAGGCACCGGGAATCGAACCTGGGTCCTCTGGCATGGCAAGCAAGCATTCTTGCCTGCTGAGCCACTATGGCCTGCCCAATAAATTCCATTTTTAAAACACATTCCATTTGTGGTATATTGCACTCTGGCAGCATTAGCAAGCTAAAACACTTTTTGTTCTTACTTTCTAGCTTATTACTTTGACTGAAAATGAGTTTATATATTCTCAATTCCTTGAAAAATGTGGACATTACTATTGTCATTTATTTTGACAAAAGTTCCATGCAAATACAAGAATACTTGTATTCTACTTTTGTTTTTGAAGTGTTCTATTAATGTCACTAATTCAAGTTAGTTGATTGTGTTATTCTGATCTTCTATATACTTACTGTGCTGGTTTGACACTGTTATGTACCCCAGAAAAGCCATGTTCTTCTAAGCCAATCTTGTGAGTGCAGACCTATTATGGGTGGGGTCTATTGATTAGGTTGTTTCCATGAAGATGTGAACAACCTAATTCAAGGTAGGTCTTAACATTTTACTGGAGCCCTGTGCATTGAGAATGAAGGCAGAAAACATAGAGAGCGCTCAGAGCTGAAAAGAGCAGACTGATAAAACCAAGTGACAGACATTTAAAGATGTTAAGCTAAGAAATGAAACCCAGAGTCTGCCCAGAGAAGCTAAATGAGAATCCACCAATCCTTGCAGAGAAAGCCACTGGAAGCAGGAGCTGAGGGGGCCATTTGAAATGAGAAGACAGGAAAGAAAGGCAGTAAACATCACCATATGCCTTCTCAGCTGACAGAGAAACCCTGGATACCATTGGTCTTTCTTCAGGGTCAAGGTATTTTTCTCTGGTTTCCTTAATTCAGACATTTTTATGGTTATGAAAAAGTAAAAATTATTACTATAATTTTTAAACTTAATGAATCCCCTTGGAAAAGCCAATCCATTTCTTTTATGCAGACTTCCAGCAGGATTAGCAAACTGAAACACAGTTTGGTATCAGAGTAGTGGCTTTTTGCAAATGCCAAATATATTGGACCTGCTTTTAACATGGATAAAGGGAATATTCTAGAAGAAATGTGTGGAGGTGAAAAGGAAATGTCTGGATTGTTTTGAAGAGAATGTTAGTAGAAAGATGGATGCTGAGGGTTCTTCAGATAAGGCCTTAGACTAAAGTGATGAGTGTGTATGAAAAATAGAAGAAAGGTGATTATTGTTTAAAAGTGGCAGAGAGGAGGGCGGGCCACCGTGGCTCAGCAGGCAAGAATGCTTGCCTGGAATGCCAGAGGACCTGGGTTTGATTCCCGGTGCCTGCCCATGCATTAAAAAAAAAAAAATGTTAAAAGTGGCAGAGAATTGGCAAAATTGAGTCCTGGTGTTGGATGGAAAGTAGAATTTGAAATGATGAGCTTGAATATCTAGATGTGGAACTTTCCAAGATAAATATGGAAAATGCAGCCTGGTTTCTCCTTTAAACTTATAGTAAAAAACAACAGGAAATGAATAAGCTAAGAACTGAAGGAGTAGACCATCACTCTGATCCAGCCTGCCCAAGGTGTTGGCTGAGGAAATCTCTCCACGTGGCTCTGCAGACAGCAGTGCACACAGAGAACACAGAGGCATGCTTAGCCTTTCATCATGAAAAAATCATGCCCCTGGGCCTTGGGATCAGTCACCCAGCCAGGCACCATGAATATCTGTGCTGGTAGGTACAGTGAAGAGTGGATCCACTGAGCACCAGGTACTTATATCAGTTCTGCTATCCTATGTGCTGGGGCCAGGCATCCTATCATTACACAACAGGAGCAATTTTCCCCACTAGTCACGCTATCTTCCTAGTGAGCTGCTGCAATCAGGGAGGGGTGGACCTCAGAGGAGGAGGTGTCTCAGTTTGTACCTGCTGGGAAGAAGTAGTAAGTGCAGTCTGGCAAACTCCCTATCTGCTTAATTTTTAATTTTACAAATATCTATTTTTCTATATATTTTATTATTATTATTATTTGTTTAAATTTGTATATTTATATTTCTTATTTTTTTTTTAATTCTCTCTTTTGTAGGCACCAGTCTGAATTCATTCCCAATATATCATGAAGTGACTCCATCTGACTTGGGGCCTACTATTGCTGAGGTGAGATTTCTTTAATGTATATTTTTAATTTTATTTTATTATTATTTTGGGGATGCATGGCCTGGGAATTGAGCCCAAATATCTCGCGTGGAAGGCAGGCATTCAGCCACTAAACTATCCATGTACCCCTGCCTAGCTTTTAATAGAACCTGCAGTAGACTTGTATCCCATACATTAGATTCAGGCCTTGGTTTGGCAAGGTATTACCAAGTGCAAAATGAGACCTTCAAAGCAAAACCAAGTAAATGCAATATTTTAGATGAGTGAAGGAAACCAACTTGCAAAATAGCCTCATCAAGATAATCAAATACCCTGAACACAGCAGAAAATCACAAAGCATTTGAACATCCAGGCAGAAGTGGCCCAGTGAAATAAGATCAAAACACTGGGGGGGGAGGGGCAGGCAATGCTGGAGACCTGGGTTTGATTCTGGTGCTTGCCCATGCCAAAAAAAGAGATACCAGAGGGGACACAGAATATTGAACTACTCAAGGATATTTATACAGAAATAAAGGATATCAGGAAGACACTAGAAAAGCAAAAAGAAAAATTTAAGCTATTAAATAGAAAAATGGCAGATCTCACAGAGATGAAAGATACAGTAGAACAAATTAGAAATATACTAGAGACACATGATAGCAAATTCAAAGAAGTGGAAGGAAGAATAAATGAGCTAGAAGACAGAACAATTGAATTTGAATACACATAAAAAAAGGAATGTCAAGAAAGATGGAAAAAATGGAACTGGGTCTTGGGAAATGTTCAGCAGCAAAATGTATACAAATATAATAACCACTGGTGTCCCAGATGAAGAAGAGAAGAGTAAAGGGATGGGAAGATAAATTAAAGATATGATCAGGGAAAACTTCCCAACCCTTATAAAAGACATAAATATGCAAACAAAAGAGACCCAGGGCAAGCCACAGCGGCTCAGTAGGCAGAGTTCTCACCTGTCTTGTGCGAGACCCAGGTTCAGTTCTCGGTGCCTGTCCATGCAAAAAAAAAAAAAAGAGAGGTCCAATGAACTCTTAATATAAAAAATCCAAACAGGTCTACTCCAAGATATAATAATCAAACTGTTAAATATTTAAGAGAAACAGAAAGTCCTGAAAGCAGCACAAGAAAAGTGATTTACTATATACAAGGGAAAACAAATGAAACTGAATTTGGACTGATCAACAGGCACCATGGAAGCAAGAAGGCAGTTATATGATATATTTTAGATCCTATATGAGAAAGGCTTCCAGGCAAGAATTCTTTATCCAGCCAAGTTGTCCTTCAAAATTAAGGGATACATTAAAATCTTCAAAGACAAAGGCTGAGATAAATAGTCAACAAGAGATCTTCCCTACATGAAATATTAGGGGAAGGACTGTCAGCTGAAAAAAAAAAAAAAAAAAACAAATACAGAAGAGGGAGGTCTGCAAGACAGCACATAATTGAAGAGTACCAGTAAGGGTGATTTAAAGGATAAAAAGAGAGAGGGAAAAAAAAAAAATAGATAGCTAGATCTGACAAATTAAAAATTAAAAGATAAAATGGTAGATTCAAGAATTGATTTTACAGTAATAACTTTGGATGCTAATGGACTAAATTTATCAATTAAAAGACACAGTTTGGCAGAATATATTTAAAATGTAATCCATCTATAAACTATTTATAAGAAATTCATATTATACCAAAGGACACAAAAGGATTGAAAGTGAGAGGATGGAAAAAGGTGTTCTATGCAAGCTGTAACCAAAAGAAAGTAGAAGTAGCTATACTAATATCAGTTAAAAATAGACTTTAAATGTAAAGATGTTTTAAAAGACAAAGAAAGACACTACATATTAAATAATAACAATTCACCAAGACCAAATAACAATAACAAATGTTTATGCTCCCAGTGAAGGAGCTTTAAAGTACATGAGGCAAACACTGGCAAAGCAGAAGGGAGTCATAGATGGTTCAACAACAATAGTTAAAAATAGCATCACTATCTACTATAAATAGAACAATCAAAATGAAGCAATAAGGAAATAAAGAACCTAAACAATGTGATAAATGAATTAGACTTAATAGGTATATTTAAATTGTTACACCCCAAAAAGACAGGATATATATTCTTCTTTAGTGCACATGGAATATTCTGTATGATAGATCATTGGCTGGGGCACAAAATAAATTTTAAAAATTTAATAAGATTGAAATTATCCAAAGAACTTTTCCTGACTGCAATGGAATGAAGCTGGAAATTGACAATCACAAAAGAACCAGAGCTTTCACAAACGTAAAGGGTTTAACCAATATACTCTTAAAAAATCAGTGGGCCAAAGAACAAATTTGCTGGATGAATTGGTAAATATGTGCAGATGAATGATAATGAGAATACAATATATAAGAACTAATGGGATATAACAAAGGCAGTGCTGTGAAGGACATGTATTGCCCTAAATGCCTAAACAAAAATAATAATGATCAAAAATCAAAAAAATATTAGAGAAAGGACAGGAAACTAACCCTAAAGCAAATAAAAGATGAGAAATAACAAAATTAAAGCAGAAATAAACAAACTGGAGAACAAAAATGAACAATAGAAAGAATCAACAAAACCAAAAGTTGGTTCTTTGAGTAAATCAATAAAATTGATGGGTCCCTAGCTAGACTGACAAAGAAAAAGAGAGAGACTATGCAAGCAGACAATGTAAGAAATGATAGAAGGGTCATTACCATAAATCCTGAAGGAATTAAAAAAATAATAAGAGAATACTATGAACAACTATATGCCAACAAACTAGACAACTTAGATGAAATGGACAGATTCCTAGAAACACTTGAACTACCTGTACCAACTCAAAAAGAAATATAAGCAAAGAAATTCAATCAGTCATCAAAAATGTTCCCACAAAGAAAAGACCAGGACTAGATCATTTTACAGAGGAATTTTATCAAATATTCCCCAAAGAACTAACACCAGCCTGCTGAAATTCTTCCAAAAAATTTGAGGAAAAAGGAAAGTATTTAACTCATTTTATGAAACTAAAATCACTCTAATACCAAAATCAGATAAAAATGTTTCAAGAAAGCAAAACTGCAGACCAGTTTCCCTAATAAACATAGGTGCAAAAATTCTCAACAAAAGACAGGCAAAGCGAATCCAATAACATATTAAAAGAATTATACATCACAACCAAGTGGAGTTTATACTAGTAATGAAAGGGTAGTTCAACACAGGAAAACCAATCAATGTAATATAGCACATTATTAAATCAAGAGGGAAAAATCACATGATCATATTGATTAATGCTGAAATAGCATTTGACAAGATTCAGCATCCTTTTCTGATAAAAACATTTCAAGAGGTAGGAATTGAAGGAAACTTCCTCAATATTATAATGGGCATATATGAAAAAACCACAGCTAATATCATACTTAAAGGTGAGAGATTGAAAGCATTCTGCCTACAACCAGGAATGAGACAAAGATGTCCATTGTCAACACTATTAATCAGCATTGTACTAGAAGTTCTAGGTGGAACATTTAAACGGAGAAAGAAATAAAAGCATCCAAGTAGGAAAGAGAGAAGTAAAATTTCATTATATGCAGATGACATGATCCTATGCCTGGAAAACCCTGAGAAATCTTCAAACCCTGAGCTACTTGAGCTAATAAATTCAACAATGTGGTGGGATAGAAGATTAGTGTATAAAATCCATAATATTTCTACATACAAGTAATGTCCTATCTGAGGAGACAATCAAGGAAAAAAATTCCATTAATAACAGTGAGTAAAAGAATCAGGTATCTAAGAATAAGCCTAACAAGGCATGTCAAGAACTCATACACAGGAATCTATAAAACATTGCTGAAAGAAATAAAAAAATGGCCTAATTAGATGAAAAGATATTCCATGTTCACGGATAGGAAGGTAAAATGTAGTTAAAATATGTCAACTCTATCCAAATTGATCTGCAGATTTAATACAATATCAATCAAAATCCCAACAACCTACTTTAAAGTTTTGTCAAAGCTAATTATTAAATTTATTTGGAAGAAAAAGAGACCCTGAATAGCTAAAGATATCCTAAAAAAGAAAAGCAAAGTGGGAGGACTAATACTTCCTGACTTTATAACTTATTATAAAGCCACAGTTGTCAAAACTGCATGGTACTGGCAGAAAGATAGAATTATTGACCAATGGAATCAAATTGAGAGGGAAGAGATAGACGGCACTCTATAGACAATTGATCTTCAATAAGACTCTAAAGTGCACTGATTGGAAGAATAGTCTTTTCAATGAGTGGGTATAGGATAATTGGATATCAGTAGTCAAAAATGAAAGAGGACCACTAGCTTACACACTACACAAAAATTAATTCAAAATAGATTGAAGACTTAAATATAAGAGCCATATCATAAATCTTCTAGAAGAAAATAATGGGAAATATTTTCAAGATCTAGTGATAGGTAACTTCTTAAACTTTACACCTAAAGTAGAAGCAGCAAAAGAAAAACTAGATAAATGGGAATTTCTTAATATCAAAAGTTTCTGCACCTCAAAGGTCTTTATCTAAAAGGAAAAGAGGCTGCCAACTCAATGGGAGGAAATTTTCGGAAACCAATGTATCAGGTAAAGGTTTGATATCCTATGTACACAAAGAAAGCATATATCTCAAAAAGAAAAGAACAGCCCAACTATAAAATGGGAAGAAGATATGAATACACACTTTTCTTTAGATCAAATACAAATAACTAAAAAGTACATGAAGAGATGTTCATTATCATTAGTTATTAGGGAAATGCAAAAAAAAAAAGATGACAATAAGATGTCAGCTCACATCTATAAGAATAGCTGCCATTAAACAAACAGAAAACTACAAATATTAGAGGGGATGTAGAGAAACTGGAATACTTATTCACTGTTGGTGGGAATGTATAATGGTGCACATGTTGTGGAAGACAGTTTGGACAGTCCTCAGAAAACTAAATATTGAGTTCCCCTATAACCTGAAAATGCCAGTACTCAGTATATACTGAGAAAAGCAGAAAGCAGTGACATAAACAGACTTTGCACACCAATGTTCACAGTAGCACTTTTCACAATTGCCAAAAGATGGAGACAATCCAAGTGCCCATCAACAGATGAGTGGATAAACAAAATGTGATATATACATATAAGGGAATATTATGCAGCAATACGATGAAATGAGATCCTGAAACATATGACAACATAGATGAATCTTGAAGACTTAATGCTGAGTGAGATATATCAGACAAAAAATTACAGATACTGTATGATTTCATTATTATGACTCTAATAAAGATAATCTTGGAGGTTGCACTGTAGAATATAGCAGACCTAGAGGTACACAGAAGGGGAAAGGCTACCAAATGAGGTTGAACTTAAATACAAAGGAATGGATAGAAGTGTTGGCAGCTAATTAGTGTGGCTATGAGTAACATTGTCATATTGAAATGAATATTATTAAAAGGTGATGTATAGTGTCATGTATCCCACTGATTAAATCTACAATTATAAATAAGTTCTTGCATGAACTATTACAAAGGTTTGATACTCAACAGAGTCAATAGTGGAGGAGTACAGGGGAAAACTAAAATTCTGTGCTATGGCCAATAGTTAACAGGAAGACATCAACAGTACCACGGTACTACAAGGGGCAACTAATTGGGGGTTAGGGAAAAGAGATAAGGGGTAGTTTTGTTTTGATATTTTGCGAGTGCTGCTGACTGTACAATCTAGTGAGGATACTCTAAGGCATGGTTTGTTTATTTTGGACATTATCCTTGATGCCTAATAAATGGAGGGAGCTGAAGGGTACAATGACTGGGGAGCAGAATGTCCCCAGTCATTGTACATTTATCTGATGGTCCATGCAGTGTCTATAAAAAGGAAGAATGTTGACAAGCATGCAACAAACTGAATAAACCTTGTGGACAATATGTTGAACAAAATAAGCCAGAAACAATAAAAAAAAAAAAAAAAACAAGGTCTCTTCCAGAAAATGATTATAAGAAAATTGGAAATAGTAAGTCCTTATATCAGCCAAGCTTAATCTGAAGTCGTAAGTACATTTCTAGATTCTGAGACACTGAAGTGTATGCATTTAACTAGAATTTCCCTTGAATTTTGAGTAACTCTATGACACCTATACCCAGACATGGAGTGCTGCAGCCCTGAATGTTAGCACAGATACATACAGTAACAGTTAAAGTTACTGAAAAAGATATCAAGCCTCAATTAGAAATAAAAATGAAGCCAATCTGCTGGGACTAAGGTAAATCATAATACAGGGTAAAAGATGACAGTGTATGTGCTCTATTCCTCCATCTTCTGCATGGAACAAAAGGCAGAGAGGTTTAATGTGTCTAGAAGCTAGATTTTGGTAACACATTATCTAAATCAACCTAACTGAATAACTCATTTAAACAACCCAAACTCCTGAAGTTCAGAATAGGAATGAGGCCTTGTAATTCTCTATAGCTCAATGTAATACCTTGATACATCTCAGATGATGGTGGAATGACAAATAAAAAGTATTGGCTGAGTCCTTTGAAGGTCCAAAGATAATAAATGGGACTATAATACTTTCCCATCTTGGAAACCTCAGGTACCATTTAAACCATTGGGGACTCCCAAGAAAATAGACCAAGTCCTTGATTTGAGACTTACCCTAATGAAATTTACTTCTGTAGTAGAGATTTACAGGAACTCTCTTTTGTTTCTCAGATGTGACCTCTCTCTCTCTAAGCTCAACTCTGCAAGGAAAATCATTACCCTCCCTCTATGTGGGACATGACATTCAAGGGTGAAATCTCCCTGACAATGTGGGACATGATTCCCAAGGATGAACCTGGCCTTGGCACTGTGGGATCGACCATGCCTTCCTGATCAAAAGAAGGAAAGAAGTGTAATAAAATAAGGCATCAATGGCTAAGAGATATCAACTAGAGTCTATTCTGTAGGCTACTATTTTGGAAGCTTCATTTAGATAGTGCTAATTGTCTTGGGTTGCTAAGACAACCAGCCAACATTACTTCTGTTAACTCTTGAAAGCACCTATGGTTTGAACTGTGACTCTATACAAGTTTCACACACTAAGTATACTTTAGTGGAACCTATGATATCCAGAGGATTCTCAGGCCATATACATCCTGAAATTCAGAGGGACCACCCTCTCCAAGATTTTCAACTGGTTACATAACCCAATTCTTTAGTGTTGACACCCCTTCTCAACATGAAAGAGTTAGAATGGACATTGCCTAAAGATTTCTCTAGATTGAGAGAAGGATCAAATAAGAAGGAGGAGTTAGAATAGAGAAAATATGATTCAATGAATGGGTATGACTGCTGAGTCACTATATTGATACTTCTTTTAGCTTCCAATATTTTGAAGCAGCAATAAAGAAAAATCTGAATTAGTAGAATGGTAATCATAACAAATTATGAAATATATTCTATAACTACTTGTTGAAGTGTACTTTGAAAATTATTGATTTTTCTTTTTTTATATATATGTTATATTTCAAAATAAAAAAGAACATTTCAAAAAAAGGAAAAGCCAGGATTCAGGATTGTAAATGCAATTATCTAGGAAGGATTTGTGAAAAGTCCTATTGTCTGGTGGTTGTGATCCTGTATACTGCATGATAAACCAACAAGAGTGTTGCAGGATTTGTCTGATCAGCACCACTGCCATCAGGACTAAAATGGACAGAAAAGGGGCAGATTGAAGGAAAATGACTTAAAAGGCAGTTTCATGGGATCTAAGATCCGGAGCCAGGAATATTAGGCCAGGAAAGCAAATCCACGCATGCACATAGACAGGGTGAGTTTGCCCCAGAAGCAGAGGGCAAGCATTCTCCTTTGTGGCTGGGAAAGAGTGTTGTCCCCTCAGGCCTCAGAGAAGGTATATCACATTCCCTGGGGATTTGGGAGAGCTTAGTTACCACCTGATTGTTTTGAAGGGATTGAACATTGGTTGATAGTGTTATTAAAATCATTCATATCCTTATTGATATTTTGAGCTGTTTTTCCCCCATTCATTACTGAGAGAGAGGTGTGGAAGTATCTAAATATAATTGTGAATTTGTCTATCTCTCCTTTATGTTCTAACAGTTTTCACTGCATATATTTTAAAACTTTGTTGCAAGGAGCATTCATATTTAGGATACTTATACTTTCAAGGGAAATTGGCTCCTTTTGCATTATGTAATCTCTTTCTCTATCATGGATAATATTCCTTGCTCTGAAGCCCATTTCATCTGATTGATGTAGCCATTCCAGCTAGCTTTTGAGTAGCTCTCACATGGCTTACCCTTTCTCATTTTCATATTTTATCTTAGATATGTCTTTATAAGTGAGTTTCTTATAGACAGCATATAGATTTAAAAAAAAGCACAGTGGCATCAGTTTTAGTTTTCTGGCTGCTAAAACAAATACTATACATTAGATTGGTTTTAACAACAGGAATTCATTGGCTCATGGGTTTTAGGATAGAAATCCAAAGTTGAGTCATTGCCAGAGCAATGCTTTCCCCCTGAAGACTCTCTGGGGTTGGCTCCTGGTGATCCTGGGTCCTTGTCTTTTCCATCACGTGGCAATGCACATGTCACCTTTTTCTTTCTTTCTGGGTCTTGTTGATTTCACGCTGCTGTGTGGTTTTCTCTCTGTATGACTTTCAGTTAAGGTGTGATTCAACCCATTCTGATTGAATAGAGTCACACCTTAACTAAAGGAACCTCATAATCTATACCTTTATTTGGTGTTTTTGAACTACTTAACTTGGGTTTTGAATTTAGTTCTTGTTTTGTTGTGGTGATGGTTATCTTCATGATACCATCAGCATCAAATTCTTGCAGCATTTCCTTGTGCTTAGAGTCAGGATTGGGGTGTCTGAGGTTTCCCTCAATCTTCCTGCTTCCTTCTTATCTTTCAATTTATCTTTGCCCCTAAATCACAAAGGAGTTCCCTTCCCAAATTCTTGCTCCTCTTTCAGAATTGGAGTGCTATTTCTTGTTACTCAGAAATTTCTAGTCTAGTGGTGAGGGATAAATAAAAGTTTCCTCTATTATTCTGAAATAGCTTTGGTCATAGGCAGACCACATTTGCCTATATGCTGTGGATGGCATTTTCTCAGTGGTCCTGTCCTTCCTTGTGGCTTCTATATTTGGCAATTCCTGTATGGGAAGCAGTTTCCTGATCCTCCCCCACTGGTAGGAGACATCTACTGATATTGCTATAGAATCCTAGGCCCCAGACTTTCTCCTGCACCCTCCCTTGCCACTATTCCTACAGCTACAAAAGGGCTACCCTCCACCAAGGATTAAGGCTTTTATCTGTAAGAGAAAAAGATCTGCATGTGACATCATGCCTTTCCTGTAGTGGTGGTCAATTCAATTTCTGATATCTGTACTACTGAGGGAGATTATCTCCAGTTTACCATCCATTTTCAATTTCCATCTAGTAGATATCTGTAGAGAAGAGCCAGCAAGTGTGTGCAAGTTTAATTTGTTTCTGGGCATCCTAGTGGTTCTGTAGTATATCTATTAATACACCAGGGAAATAGCTATTCATTAATTTTTTACCTACGTTTTATACCCTCTTTTAAGTATATGGTATTTCTTCTTCTGCCATCTTCTACAGTTCAGTAAGTATTCATGTCTCATTTCTCATTAAAGTAAGTGACTTTTCTTGGATTTAGTGCTATTCCTTTGCCCTGAGACTTCAGGTCTATAGATGGGTACAAGAAAAGGCAGAATTGTTCATTTACTTGGCTTTTTCTTGTTAGAGTAGGAGTGATGCTCTATCCAGCTCTGTATATACTAGGGAAAGTGTGATATAACTTCTTTACTTTTAACATATATATGTCTTCTTTTTATAAAGTATGTGTAAGTTTATAGTGTTCTTTTTTCTTTTTTTCTGTTTTGCTTTATTTTGTTTTATAGACATCATATAATTGATCCTTGCCTTTTGTACAATCTGGTAATCTGTCATTCATTTGGGATGTTTAGACCATTTACATTTCACACAGCTATTATTATGGTTAGATTTAAATCTACTCTCTTTTTTGGTGCTTCTTTGTCTCATCTATTGTTGTTTTCTTTCTTTTTTTCCTCTTTGTCTGTTTATAGATTTTTTTTTTTGATTCTATTTTAATCTAATTTTTTACTTGATTGTTGGACCCCCTTTGTTTTATTTTAATTATTATTCTGTTTTGCAATATATACTTTAAGTTATCACCATCTATCTTTAAATAATATTATGCCCCTTAATGTATAAGGACTTAAAACACATTTCTCCTTTCCTTTCTTTATGCTATTGTCAACATGTGTTTTAAATTTGCACATATAAATATGTCCTGCTGTGGGTTTTCTGAGAGTCTTGGATGTCTGGTTTGATGTCTTTCATTATTTTTGAAAAAAAATTGCTCAGTTCAAATATTTCTTCTGCTCTGTTCTTTCCTCGTCTTCTAGGGTTCCAATTATACACATTTTAAATGGATATTGTCCCACAGCTCTTAGGTGTTTTGTTCCACTAAGTGTGCTATTTCCCACTCCTTTTTTCTTCTTCCATTTCAGTATGAGTGATTTATATTGACTAATGTTAAAATTCACTGATTATTTCCTTGGCAGAGTCTAGTCTACTGATGAGCTCACAAAGCTTTTCTCCACTCTGATAGTGGGCTTTCCTTTTTTTTTTTTACCATTTCCATTTGACTTTTAGTCTCCTTCTCTTTTCTGAAATTATTCGTCTCTTTATGAATGTTAACTGGTAGTTCTAAGACTTCTGCCATCTCTGAATTTTGCTGTGGATTGCTTTGCCCATAGATCTTTTCTTCCTTGATTTTTGTATGCTCGATCTCTCTATTTTCTTATGTACTAGAAATCTTCTAGAACAGAAAAGGCAGAGGTAAATAGGATTGACTCCTTAAAATGAACATGTCTTGGCAGCTGATGGAGGTACCAATTCAGTGCAGTCAAGAGAGAGAGAGCTTGGTTTTATCATTGTTGTTTTGTGGTTGTTATGCCTACCTTCAAACAGTACAGACTTCAAATTCAGTTAATAATTCCTTCTTCTTTGAGTGGGACTGAGATCCCAAAGTTTTTTCAGTGTTTGTGCTCCATTGCCAGCTTTTAAATATCCATCTGTTCCATGAAGGGAATCTCTTGCCCTCTGCCAAATGAAGAACTGATGTTGTTTTACTTAGTGCTTGCTAACCTGGTGGCAAGGAGCAGGGATTATCTCTGTTGTCCTGATCCAGCCTCAATCTTAGATACATCCTTATGGATTTTCAGAATAGGATTTTCTCAGTCTAGAAAGGTATTTAAGTAGGGGAGTTGATACTTTACAATGTTATTGGCTGAATTGGAGGAGCAATTTCCAGTTCGGGCTTCGGGAAACTAGTCCCTCAGGTAACATTCAGGAAAGGTCCATGAAGGGTTTGCTGCCTGTGCTGCATTCAGCAAGTTGAGGAATGAAGAAGTGGGATGATATTATCTTAGGTGCTAACACATGATCACAACTTCTTAGCTATGATCCAGAGGTCAGGAAGTAAGCTCCGTGTCCATTGCTTCTAGAGCCATGCTATGCCTGGTAGTTTCACACCAGCAAAACATACACTTCATATATGATGTCTTTGGTCATAAATAACTTAATTCTAACAGTGATGTATCTTGTTGGTAGAATCTAAATTAGTCTCAGGACTATAATGACAGGGGATTCAGGAAATATAGTTTCTTTAAGAAATACAATTTCTTTACAATAGAGGGCATCATTCTTAAAAGAGGTTAGAACATATCATATCTATTACAGATATCTATTCTTCCCAAATTGATCAATTCCAATAAAATCTCAAATAGAGTTTTACACGGACTCTGTAAAAGTGACCATAAAACTTCTATGAAAACACAAATGAACAAGTATAGCCAATACTTACTGAAAACACGATAGGAGTGGTAAGTTTCCTCTGGAATATAATAATACTTATTATGAAGTAGTAGAATAAGACAGGATATGATTATCAAGAACATAAATTATTAAGATAGATATAGATATTATACATATATACACATGTGTGTGTATATACACACACACACACACACACACACTCCCACACACATATATAATTGGCATTTTTAAGAAAGATTGACTAGTTAAAAACTGATGCTAGGAAAACTGTTATTTATACAGAAAAACAAAAGAAAAAAATATATCAACTATTTTTTCTCAATAAATGAATGAGTTGATATGTATAAAGTAGAACTCTTAACTGTGAAGAAAAAGAATAAGAAAACATTTTCACATATTCATGATGATGGGAATAGAAAAAGATATTTTTAATCCAAAAAGTAGAAATCATGGGGGAAATAATAAATTAATCTCCTTTAAAATAGCAATGTCTATTTCTCACTGGATCTCACAAATAAAGTACAAAGACAAACAGCAAACTGATCAGAAATATTTACAACATATATGATCAACAAAGAGTTAATACACAGCATACATAGGGGAACCATTTAAAAATTAAAGAAAAAAGTGGAAAATGGGCAAAACACAGGTACAGGTGTTTGATAAACATATGGGAAAATTTCCACTAAATTAGAAAGCAAAAAAATACAAATTAAAGTAATGAAGTACTGTTTTTTATAAATCAAATTAGCAAAATCTGATGAAATCAAGACATGTAAACCATGTGGACCAACAGGAATAAGGATACACCAACAGAAAGAAAATAAATTGCTACCAGTAAATTGGAAAATAAAGAGATGTTACCTAATAAGATAGAAGATGTGGATAACATATGGCCCAACAATACCATTCTTAAATATATGTTTTAGAAAAATTCTTGTACCTGTGTGCTGGAAAATGTACATGAGGTGATTTTTAGCAGCTCTGATGCTAAAATCAACTTGAAACAAATTGCTCACTAATGAAAGCAATTGTAAATAAATTTTAATATACTTACACATGCAATACTACATAGAAGAGTATAAAAGCTAAATGTATTAATGTGGCTGACTCCAACAAACTTAATTTTGAATAAAATTTGGAAATCCACATAAGAATGCTTATAAAATTATACCACTTATGTAAGTGATGTGTGGTATGTACATAAATGCATATGTGGTAGAATCATTAAAACGTCCAAGAGAATCATTAAAAATAAAAAAAACATTCAGAATATGTTTTTTTGTTAAATGATGGGTGGGAAATGTGAAAAATTTGGTGCATAGAGGGTTTCTTATTCTATTTCTTAATAAGGGTGGTGGTTAAAGATGTATTTGTTCACAATTATTGATAGAGTTAAGTTGTAAATATTTTTCATGTATTCATTAATTCGTGATTTTAATGCAAAAATCACAAAAACAAAAATCTTAACAAAATTATTGGCAAGAAATGAAAATTTTATTAAAATTTTGAAAGGTGAGCCTGAGGAAAGTTTCCACTTTATATACTACCACATACTTTCCTATTTTACATGCCCATATCCATGCATCAATCAACCAGACTCCTTTTTTTTTCTCTCTCTCTCTTTCCAACATCTCCTTTGTATGAGTCAGGAAAAAATGGAAACTTGATATTCTAAACAAAAGTAATCTAGTGCAAAGAATTAACTATATGAGTTAATTCTTTGCAGATAAACCAAAGATTATTAATTGCAGGAAGAATGGAGAATGAAAGGAAAGTTGTTGGAAGCCTGATCTGGGAGCAGAAAAGTATACCTTATTTCCAGGACTGTGACCACCTTCAGCACTAAGATTTTGTAGGACGGACTACTCTCCCAGATACCACTGAAGAAGCAATGCAGCCACTTTCAGATGTACTGTGAAAGATTAAAAAGGAAAAGAAAAGAAGGAGTGCACTGAATCCAAAAGAGTTCTCTTGCTTTCTAATCTGTTCCCAGTTCCTTTTACTGATAGAATTTAACAGTAAGCCAACTAGCAATGGCAAATAGGAACTGTAGTTTGCAGACTCCTATTTCTCCATCTCAGCTGTACCAAAGTTGTCTCAAGAGTCCATCCTCTGTGAAACTCTGCATAAAAACACAAAAATATTTTTATATTTACATTGTTAAATCTTGTCCTCCAAGTAAGATTATGTATTTGGACAAGTGATACTTTGATACCCATTTCTTGTGTTTGGATTTTGAAGTAGAAGAGACCATTCTTGGGGCAGGGATCTTGCTGTAATGAGGGGGAGCTGAGAGTGAAAAGGATGGTGGGTTATATAAGGAAGCTAGCTGGTCTGCAGACTAGAGATAAAGCTGCTGTGGTACTTTGTGAGCCATTCAGCTCTGAGAATCTCCCCACCCCAAAGAAGAAAAACAGGGACCAAATAAGAGCCAACTCATGCCATAGAATCCAAATCCATAGCCAGCAATATCCATCCTTATCTCATTCCCAGAAGGATTGAGGGATGTAAGATTGAGGGATTGAGGACTGGTATTGTTTGCTTTTTATACTCATTTCTTTTTGTCCTTTTATATCATATTTTTTATCAAAATGTCTCTTCATTAACCTAGCAACTGGCAGTCTTGAGTGGTAAAATCATTAGATTCATCTAAGCTACGAAGAATTAAAGTAATCAGTAGATTAATGAAAGTGGCCCAGAGACCATTTCCTAATAACCACTGTGGAGAATAGTGATTAATTTGTATATTGATGTGTGTTCAGATACATTCTCTGTCACTTTAAGGCCTTTACATTATTGACTCCAATCATTCAGATTGCTATGGCCCATGTGACAACACTAATTTATTTTCCTTTTGATGCTTCCTCTTCAACAAGCACCTTCTTAATTTATTCTTTATCCCTTTAAAGGATAAATGCCGGGCAAATATTATTCCAGCAACCCTCACTAATCGTGAAATGAAGTCAGAATGTCTTCGCTCAACACTTTAACAAGTGGATGTGCACAGAGTTGGCTCTTAATTTTGGAAAAATACTTGACTGGTAGTTCATTGGAAGTAATTGTTTTCCTCTGGTCTCTCTCAACTGATCCCTCTATTTTGTTTCCTCAGAAGAATGTTGAGAATTCCCCAGTTCTTGTTGCCAAGGCTGCAATGCTAATCAACGAAAGGGAGATGGGTAAGGATGGCTGAAGGGCATCTGACAAAACTGCCCAGGGTTCATTTCAAATGACATGAGAAAGAAGTGTTAGATAATTGCATTTTTATTTCCTGGAGAGAAGATTGGAACATTGGAATTATGAGAAAAGAGTGCATGATGCATTATTTCTTCATAATATTTGGTTGGGATATAAGAATAATAGACAAAAGCCTCTGGGTGTAGCTAAATCATTAGTGTGAAATAATGTACCTGACTCCAAAAATACGTCAAAAAAGCAATGCAAAAACATAAGCCAATTCCCAGCAGTTTGGATTTATTATTTATGATGCCAGTTAAACAAGGCTAATGTGCTTTGCAAAAGTGGTTATAGCTGCTATGCAGTATTAGTAGAAATTAGTCAGGTTTTACCAGCTCAATGCAAAGTAAATTTGCAAAGGTTCTGCAAATGACAGTTTGGCTGAGTTAACATGACAGTTGAGAGCCTCTGAGCTGTTTTAGCATTGGCAAGTGGGTTTAGAAACAAAGTCAGCATTTGTCAGTGAGGAAACAAATTAAACGAAAGGAGGGGACAGTAATGAATTTCAGCATGCTACCCATCCTGGACAAATAGTCCATAGCATCATCCTCCTACTTTTACCTGCTGCAAAGGAAAGCTATGAGGTCACCCTCTTCATACAGTTCAGTTTATTTTCTATCCACCTTTCTCTCAGTAAATTTTGTGCCCTAGGGGTGCTCTGAGGCAGGGAGTTCTGCCCTACAGGTTTGTGATTATGTCAGCTTGATATTTCCCAAAGAAATGGCTCAGCGTGATCTTGTTAGCAAAATTATCCTTTAAATCAAAACTAATATGATCAAAATATTTTATTTTTTAATTTACAAAATAATCTCTGATAAATCTACTCATGAGGCCTTTTCGTGAAAGCTTAAGGTAATAGAATATTGACTTTTTAAGAAATTTACACAACACATTAAGTGCCATGGAATATACATATATTTAAAAATTCCAGTTACATCTTCTAAACTTCCTAGTCTGAGCAAGGATGTATTAGACTGCTGATTTCAGTCTCCTTTTTGGGAAGTATCCATGACTCTATTTTAGGGGGATGTTGAATAATTCTTGATGTTTGAGAAAGAAAATAGTTCCCCTACCCCTAACACCACCAGCACCATCCCCCTGCCCCATCCATTTAAATGTTGGCCTGAGAAAATCCATTTTCAGATGAGGTCAAATATACATGTGTGTGGGTATGTATATATAAATACACTGTCTTTATAATAGTGGTAATGAGCATAATTATAACAATATTACATTTAAGTAAACAAAGCCTAGAGACAAGAAGAGGTGCATTCCAGGTTTCCTAGGAAATAGGTCGTTATTAAAATCCACATCCCTTGGTTCTAATAGTTTTCTGCCATACCAAACTGCTGGAAAGATGAGAAAGCTCTAATAGCAATGAATCAAAAAAGAGTTTAAGGCTTGGGAAATAAAGACAAGGTGGGACAATTATGGGAAAATTTTAAAGGAAAAATCAGATGCAACAGATTGGATACAATCTATAAAAATCACCCTCAAGATGGTTCTAAATTTGATAATACATACATTTCCATTTATACTTTGAAAGAATTAACTACAAGAGAAAAGTTTAGAAGGGAGGAAAAAAGCACTTGCCTATTCTATTTAGTTAATGGTAATAAATTCCAATTATTCTGCACAGACTAAATTTGACTTCAAGAACTTCCATCTCTGCTCTAACTACCAAAGACAAATGACTTTGCCAAATTATTCGGCATGGCTCCATTTATTTAAAGTCCATCTATGCTCTTTCCTTCCCCTTTTTGGAGACTTTGGTATAAAAATACACGCAGATCAAACGCTAAGCCTGTTGTGGATGCTGCAATTTAGAAGAGTAGTGAGCTAAGCCTCAGGTGTAGCTCCTCTGTTTTAGCAGCTCCTATCGAAAAATTATCTAACAGGAATGGATATCACTTTTTGCATGTCAACCTGGGAAAGGCCACTGTCTCCGCCTTTCCCCCACCCATCTCCCTGCTTCTCCAACCCCATAAAACACTGAAGCTATTAATTCAAAAGACATATTTACAAATCCTGTTTGGTTCTGCCCCTAATCTTGCTCTCATAAATATTTGAAAATTGCAGCCAAAGCCAAAGTGTGCTTCTCATGTAATGACACTGCAGGCTAGTGTAACAGTGCAATGCTTTAAAGTTCTTGGAGGAGGAAAAGTGAGAGATGATGAGATTTGGGGACAGTTTATGTGAGCAATTTGTTATGTATGTCAGAGAAATGGCAACTTAATGACAGATTCACTTCTTGGTCCTGAACCTTAATTAACAAGGCCCTCTGAGAAATGCACAGAGAAACAATAGGAAAATTCTTGTGAGCTTTTCACAGATTATTCACTTATAATCTTGGGGGATTTATTTTATTAGTATTTTTCTTTCTTTGTAAGCTGCAGCTTTGTTACCTTGACATCCACACTCAAGAGTTATTGGTATCAAACCGAGCTATGTAAAAAGCTATCAAGTGCTTCTAGGGTTTTCCACAGTGCAAAGCAGTGCTGGCAGCCTGCCAGGGGTGAAAGATAAACTGTGCCCCAAAGTGGTGAGTGTGGTTGCATGTGCAACAAAGAGCCTGGGGTTGAGGTAGAAAATGCTCAAACTTCAGAGAACCCTGGAGGGAAGAAAGCAGGAGGCTCCACACAGACCCAAGAATTACATTTTCTACTCTGCAAGGAGAAAGTGGAGGTAATAACGTTGTGGACTGAATACGATCTTGATAGAATTGTATCTATCTTGGAGAATGAATTTTTTTTTTGAGGAAAGATAAAAACCAGCTTCATCGATTACAGAAGAAAAATATTAATGAGAGTTTCATTTATTTTGACCCCAGATAGACAAAAAACTTTATAGTTTGGAAATCTGCAGAGACCCCAATGCTGATTCCTAGTATCTGTGGTGATCATACTCTTTTCTCATTGTCAAAGAATATAAAATTGGGAACTTTTAAGAAAAATTAGGGCATTCTATCAACCTTGGTTTGGTCACAGCACAAGATTCAAATTTACTTTTAATTTTATGATCTTCATTTTCCCATCTGATTTGGCATTGGAAATGCCAAATTTACTTTGATTTTGTCATTCTAAAATAGGATTAAGTTTAAAGTCACTTCAAGGAAAGTTAGCAGGCAATTTTCTTTCTTTTTGACATATGAAGAAACTAAGACCCAAGGATGTTCGGTGTCTTGCCAAAGCCCATAGCTAACAAGCAGCAGATTTGCAACCCAAACTCGGCTTTCCATGTTCCCAGATTATACACTTTATTCAAGAATATCTTTCCCTGTTTGATAAACTCACGTATAAATGAAGGCATCCTTGAAGGCTAATGTAGAAGATTCTGTTGGTTCCCACATATTTCCCCGGATGGTCACCGGAGGGCATCTTGTAGGGCACAAATTACAAGTGAAACTTAACAGGAGTGACCCTCGATGTATGAGGGATAGAAATGAGTGGATAAACACCCTTACTTCTTCACTCCTCAGTGGCAAAATTTCAACACGTCTTCTACATAGTTTCTCAGAGGATCCACAAAGGAGCCTCAGTTGCCCACAGTCATGACATTCATTAATGTGCCTTTTTTTATTTTTTTACTGCTTTTCTTAGAGTCCAGTCCCCTCTTCCTCACTTTCAGATGTAATACTAGCACCCAAACCAACTGTTAACTTCCCTACTTTTCACTTCAGTAAACTTACTTCTCACTGATCAAATGACTCTGAATCCAAAAATCCCACAGAAATCAGAAAAATCCATGGCTTCTACTCTAGATGTACCTCTAACTATGACTTCCATTGCTCCTTTCTTTTTAAAGTACTGTACAATAAAATTTTAAGAATAATACATTTTGCATATCAGAGGACATTATCAAGAAAGTGAAAAGACAACCCACAGAAGGGGAAAAAATTGGGGAAACCATAAATCTGATAAAAGGTTCATAACCAAAATATATAAAGAACTAACACTCAACAACAAAAAAGAAAAACAACCTAATGAAAAAAATAGGTAAAAGACTCAAACAAACATTTCTTCAAAAAAGAAATGTAAATTGCCAATAAGAATATGAAAAAATGTTCAACTTCATTAATTCATTAGGGAAATGCAATGAATTAATGCATTTTGGTCCTGAACCTCAATTAACAAGGCCCTCTGAGAAATGCACAGAGAAACAATAGGAAAATTCTTGTGAGCATTTCACAGATTATTCACTTATAATCTTGAGGGATTATATATTGATAAACTGCTACATACCTCCTAAAAGGCTTCTGTTAAAAAAAAAAGTTAAAAATAACAAATTCTGGTAAAAGTGGAGAAAAATGGAAACCCTACTACATTGATGGTGTGAATGTAAAATGGTACAGCCACTGTGGAAAGTGTGGTGATTTGTTAAAAGGGTAAATATAAAATTACCATATGACTCAGTTGTCCTACTTCTAAGTATATATCCCAAAGAACTGAACAGATATTTATTTGTACACCAAAGTTCATTATAGAATTCTTTACAATAGCAACCCATGTCGCTACTGAATAAACAAAATGTAGTATATTAAAAAATGGAATATTATTCAGTCATGTAAAGTAATGAAGTTCTGAAACATGCTGTAGTGTGAAGGATCCTTAAAGACATGTTGAGTGAAATAAGCCAGACACAAAAGGTCAGATATTGTATAATTTAACTTATATGGAATGACTATAATATGCAAATTCATAGAGACAGAAAGTATATTACAGATTATCAGGCACAGGGGTGGAGAATAAGGTATTAATGCTTAATGAGTATGGAGTTTCTGTTTGGGATAATGGAAAAATTTTTGTATTGGATGGTGGTGATGGTGGATTTCACCAATGTGAATGTAATTGATACCACTGTAGTGTATACTTCAAAGTGGTTAAAATGTAGAAAAAAAGAGAATAATCCAAGTTTATTGGAAGAGTTAAATAAGGGTAAGCAAAAAGAAAATAGATATCTATCCCTAAATCCCACTTACCAGAAATAACATTAATTACATGTTAAGCATGATTGTAGAATTATGTGTCTATGTATATACAGACTTATTTTTGCAAAATGAAGCCATTATATATACTGTTTTATAACTTTATTTTTCACTAATGTATCATGAACATCCTATATAGTCCTTAAATATTTGTTTTATAACTACATGTAATTATACCTACATGTAATTATACCTACTCAATACACAGAATTCAGCAGTCACTATTGTAGGATCTTTTTTAAATTTCTACTAACATAAACATGCTTTAACATTACTGAACTCAATAAATGCTGTTCTTATGTATATTACTATGAGCAGTTACGAAAAGCACCAGCAGCTTCATTTCAACTCAATATTATAGCCTTAAAAATATTCACTAATTGGCTAGTCGACAATTGTATTTTATTTTCAAATATGACTTTTCTTTACCTAGTGAGCTTCCCTTTGTATGATTTTTTTATGAATTCATAACCTCCCTGTTTGAGAATGGGAAAAACTGTGTTATGAACTTTTCAACTTATTTTACTTGCAGTTGAAAATTATCCCCAACAGCTGTCTGAGAATGTTAGTCAATTCTATCCTAAGCAGCTGCTGGGTTTTGGTGGCTATTTGGGAAGTAAGAATGTCCCAAGGGACTGAAGAAGAAAGAAGATAAGACTTTCTGAGGTATTGTAAATTGAACTTTAAGAAGATATTTTCTTGCAGGTTTTTTCATGTGTGGGAGAAAGACTTTTATATTGTGACCTTCCCATAATGTCTAAATCAACAATGTTCTGTCTGTCTGTAGGCTTAAAAGCAAAGCTCCCTAAAGAAGGCAGTAGAACTTTGCATGACTTTGACCTTATGTAATTTCTGAATGTCCCTATCATAGACATTGCATCATGACTTTAATAGTTCTTACAGGGTTATGAACTTAGTGTCTGCCGGGAAAACTTGTGTGATTTTAAGGTGTTCGCACGTCTTGTGATACCACCTCCATTTAGAGACTTGGGGGAGGGGGGGGGGATCTCTCTTCTGAGCATTTCGGTAGTCTAGCATCAAATTCCCAACATGCAATCATGTGGACCACACTGTCAGAAGAAAAGAGTTTTTTTGAAATGGGAGAGGGAGGAAGAGGAAAAGAAGTAATGAAAACAAAGGGAGAAGGAGGGAAGGCAGGCAGGTGAAAGGGAGAGATGAGAGAGTGAGGGAAAGAAAGAGGGACAGGGAGGAAGAGATGGTAGGAGAAAGGAAGACAGAAGATGTGAGGGGGTCAGGAAGAGAGCAAGGCAGGGAGGAGGGAGGAAGGGAGGAGGGAAGTTGAAGTTAATGACTGGAAAATTTTATTACCTTTGTAATTAAGCAATTACTAAAGTCACTTAAATTCCTAAGTAGACAATATTTTGAATGGAGAGGAAGGCAGTTTACATGAGGTATGCCTATTTCTATGAATTCTGCCATATTTGAAATTCTAACCGGATCAATTCCACCAGAGTTGAAACTGGCATGGTTCCTAGGTCGGTGTGTGGTATGCTCAGTGCGCTAATGACACAGCTCCATAGAGAGAATCAGCTAATGCATGTTTCTGCTGAAACCAGTGATGTCCAGTGTCTCCTACTTGCTTTCTTGTAAACTGCAGATATACTCTACCCCTGTGCCAGACCAGAGATAATTGAAAAATACATGCATTTTTTAATTTAGCCCATTATTATGGGTCTGCCTACTGAATTGGCAGATCGGAGAGACACAAATAAATTAATCCACATACCAGCTCTCACTTCCAGAATATGTTCCCTTATAGAGGGAAATGCGCATTTCTCTCAATTTTCCCACCTCAGCCACTCAACCTGGGCTCTGATTTCAACCTCCTGCTGCTCTAATCAAAGGAGAGGAGAGCCAATGGCATGATTTTATTCTCAAAGTGTCCAAAAACACACATTTGCCCAGGAAAGTTCCTCCATCCATTATATTTATGCGAGTTTTGTCAAACAACCTCAGTTAGTACCCTCGATACTGAAGCTAGATTGTGAACCACGTGGCCTGTCAGTAACAAGTTATGATCAGTTCATTTCAAAATTGAAGGTGAGGTGGAGTTCTCAGTAATTTGAGGACTACCTGGTAGAAAGGAGGAGAGGTGAACCTTTCATCTACCCCTAAAATAAACACAAAGCCAGTGATTATTGTACCAAGAAGTTCAATAAAGCATACAGAAGTAGGGATAGCCTTAGGACTTATCAACTGGTAGATGCTAACAATACCTATCATGTAGTGAGAGTCTACACTGGACCAGGAATTTAAAATTATATGTCATTAGTCTCTACTTTTCACAGATAGTTATTTATGATGACCATGCGTCATTCACTTTTTTTATGCTTGAAATACAATTGTAAATTAACCCTTAAATTAGAAAAATGCTAGTATGATATCCAAATTACAAACTGATAAATTGAGTTTCAGAGAGTTTAGGTCATTTTCTCCATATCACTCCAGTTGATAAGTATAAATACAAGAGTTGATTAATGATGCCTTCACATGCAGCATCGGAAAAAGAATATGTTTCTACATGCATTTTAGATTCTGCTCCTGTATCAAATTTGAGACAGGAAGAGAACTTATGCTCGACCATCATCTCTTTCCCTTTTTCTCTCTTTCCCATTTCTTCCCCAACCACTGTGTTCTTTTATTATTCTTTAGTCTCTAAATCAATGTCATTAATTTAAATTGTCTTTATTTTATAAAATGCAACTAATTACATGAGTTTTCTATAGAAAAGTATCATATCAAATTGTGAAATAGCAAACATTATAAGTTAGGTAGATAAGAATGCATGATGTAAAAACCTAGGGTGGGCTTGGGATGGGATAAGGGGATTTCACAATCATGCCAAGAAATAGTAAGAATTTTCACTTTGTTTTCTAAAGTGTTAATATTTTAAGCACAGAAGGGATTTGATTTTTTCAAGAACGCCATGAAACACTCTAGTATTCCAAACGATTGAGGCAAACATATTATACATCTCATAAATCAAGAATGATGTTTATATTTTCTGAGACATTGTTACAGTTTTCCTCTTGGATGATAAGCTTCTACCAGAATGTTAAATTCAGCCTACGAAAAAAGTGAAAGCTCTTTGTTTTGGTGAGAGAGTCACTGTCTTTGAAATAAAATGTGCCTCACTATTCTGTGAATTATTTTCAGATGATTTCTTAGAAAACTGTGATAAATGTCTCTTCTCAAGATGTAGAAATTGCTCCAGAAGGACCAGGTTATAGCAGGAGATGGGTAGAAAATAAAAACCAAAGCTCCAATTTCATGACTTCAAAGAATGAAGATGAGAATTTCACAGTTTGTGAGGGTTATCTTTGGCTTTTGGCTTTTTTCTTTATTTGGGTGCTACTGGGGTTCTATAAACTTGGTTTTGAATACATCATTTTATATAGTTGTTTTAAAGATCAATGAACAAAAATGACTTTCACAAATCTTCATTTTACAGGAGAATCTAAGGAAAGTAGAATTATAAAAGCATACACACACTACCCTCATGGCTTAATAGAGAAAATAAACTATAAGACTTCATTGGTAAATGTTGGCCTTGCTCTCTGCTGTGATTTAGAACAATGAAGGAGGAGGAATCACTTATTAGACATATGTAAAGCATTGGAATGGACATTTATATTTATATTTCTCAAGAGAAATATTAGGGCATATCTCTCTTGAGAAAATTAGCATGAATGCAAAAGACTTTTACTCAAAAGTCTAAACTAAACAAATAAAGTGACCTGCATCTTTTCACACTATAAATATTTAAGTTTTGGTTGATGGTGCCCATTATTGATTGTGTTAAACTGTAGGCATGATAAACCTGAATTATACCTCAAGGATTTTTGCCTTGTTCGCTACTTGATTTCATTTTTTTCTTCTTGAACATATTTGAAGTTGCATAGTACAGCAGTAAAGAGTGCAAGTTTTAGAATCAGTTATAGTTATTTATACATTTTGAAATTTTTCTCTGATTGTTGATTTCTTCATGTTTTTAGCTAGGTTCCCAATCACAGAGTTTAAGCCTTCTTGTCTCTAAAAAGAAATAGTAACTAATTTAGTGTGTGACAAAGTTTGAATGAGTTCGCAGACATCAGCTGTGATAACCCAGATGTCCTCTGGAAACTCCTTTCACTTTTGAGATGTAAAGTTAGCTCAAGTTCACGATTTCATTCACTAGGAGTATACAGAAAACACTTCATAATTTTGGAGCACTCATGGTATTATAATACTTTTTTATGGCCCCTTCAGTTTCAGCTTCTTGATCCCCATGTGCTGTCTCAGACTTGTTCTTGGTCAACGGGCACCAAGCTCCTACACATAGATGATTTAGTGAATTTTATAATAGTTTACCCATCCCAGAGCATTTTATCAGCTCCTGTGCCCACCATACCCTCTTTTAGACCTTGTGAATGACAGATTGAAAATTCCTTTTCTTGTCTCAGGCAATACAGATTTATTTTCAGGCAGACTCCTTGGGGGTTTTGTTTCTTTCCCAAGTTCTTACTCAGAAATTTTCTCAGCCTTTTTATATAGGAAGATATCTAAGAAGCATTTCTTTTACTAAACAAGTAAAATCATCTGTATCTTTTCACACTATAAATATTTAAATATTTGTTGATGGTGCCCATGATTGATCTTATTAAACTGTAGGCATAATAAACCTGATATACTTGGTCAGGTTCTCTCTCTTGCTTGTGGTTCCTGGTGGTGGATAAAGAATTTGTGTTGTGCTCTGACTAATGCCATTTACCCAGTACTTACTGAGAACTTGATGCCATAATGTTGGCATCGAAAATCATTGAGAACTTATTTGTTAATTAATTGATTATTAATATCATACATTACATTTAATTCAATGGGCACATAACTAAGAGTAGCAAATGAAAGTGTAAAAGGTGGAAGTGAAAGAACTTTCTAAACCTAAGCCAATGGAAATAAATTGCCATTAATAAGTTGGCTTTATACAGATTTAAAAGCAAGTATTCCTCAAAACACTGTAAAATTAAAGGCAAACAATGGATACAAAAACATTTTAAAAGTATGATAGATGAGGCCATATTAATAATGTATACTAAAATCCTACTAGACAATAGGTAATGTGACTAAAAAGGCAATTCACATAATGAAAGTAATGGCTCACAAATAATTAAAATTTCAAGTTCATCAGTGTTAGAAGACAAGGGCATGACAAAACACCAGTATTTTCTTACTAAAATGAAAAATTTAATAAACTCTGTACTTCCATATGGGTGGGAGAGGAAATCTTTTCAATTTTCTGAACTGAAATTCAGCAATCTGAGTCAAGCATGTCAATAAATGTATTAACTTGCTCTCACATTTTCTGGTATATCTCAGTAATAACAAACATAAGATAGAAAAAAATGGCCTCTTTTCCCTGACTTTACCTTCACCTTTCTTAATATTCCTGATATTGGTGAAAATCACTATAATTCTTGTTATTCACATCAGCAAATCTTGTATCTCATAACTGTTCTGGATTCTTTCTTCCCAATTGCTTTCTCCCTTGTTCACCACACTCTGACTCCATAGGTCTCACTGCAGACCCTTGAGCATGATCTTAGGGAATTTTTAAAATTGCTCTTCTCTCAGCCTTGGCTAAGGCAACTGAATATATTCACGTTTCAGATCAAAAATACCTTCTTCAATGAGGTCAAACTAAAGTACAAATTCCACCTCTTCTATCCTCTTTCTTTGCTTTGATATTTTTTCTAATACTCATTATATTCTTCCATTACAACAGATAGACTTATCTATTTCTTTACTGTGTGTCTCTCTCTCACTAGAATTTAAGATCAAGGGGGAAATACATATATAGTATTTTCTTGGTATCAGTGAATATCTATTGAATAAATTGACTTACTATTGAATGGAAAAAAATCAGAAATAACCTAAACAAAGTCACAATCAAAAATATTTATTTGGGGCAGGCCACGGTGGCTCAGCAGGCAGAGTTCTCACCTGCCATGCCAGAAACGAGGGTTTGATTCCCAGTGCCTGCCCATGGGAGAAAAAAAAAAAGTCATTTGCATTTCCCTGATGACTAAAGATGAAATCTTTTCATGTGCTTTATGTCAATTTGCATGTCTTTCTTTGGAGAAATAGCCATTCGAGTCCTTTGCCCATTTTTTTAATTGTGTTGTTTGTTTTTTGGTTGTTAAGTTGAAGGACATCTTTATATTTTCTAGATATTAAACATTTATGGATTTATGTGACTTCCAATATGTTGTAGGTTGTTGTTTTACTTTTATAGGTAAGTACTATGAGATACAAAAGCTTTTAATTTAGTTGAAGTCCCATTTACCATTTTTTTTTTTTTGCTTGTGCTTTCAATGTAAAGTCTAAGAAGCCATTGCCTAATATAAGGTACTGAAGAAGCTCCCTCATATTTTCCTCTAAGAATTTGGTAGTTTTAGCTTTTGTGCTTAAGTCTCATTGATTATGAACTGATTTCTGTACAAGATATGAGCTAGGGGTCCTCCTTCTTTCTTTCTTTCTTTTTTCTTTTTTTTTGCAAATTGAGATCCAGTATTCCCAGAACCTTTTGGTGAAGAGACTATTCTTTCCCTATTGTGAAGTCAAAATTAATTGGCCATAAATGTAAGGATTAATTTCTGAGCTCTCAATTTGATTCCATTAGTCTATATGTTTATTCTTATGCCAGTGCAATAAGATACCATTTCACATCCGTTAGAAAGGCTGCTAGTAAAAATATGTATAGAAAATAACAAGTGTTGGAAAAACTGAAAAGAAATAGGAACACTCATTCACTGCTGGTGGCAATGTAAAATGGTGGAGCTGCTGGGGAAAACAGTTTGGCAGTTCCTCAGAAAGCTCGGTATAGAACTGTCCTACGACCCAGCAATCCCCCTACAACTAGGTATATAGCTAAAAGATTTGAAAGCAGTTCTCGAACAGTTATTTACACACTGATGTTCACAGTGGTATTACTCACAATTGCTAAAAGATGGAAGCAAGTCATGTCCATCAACTAATGAATGTATAAATAAAATATGCCACAAATGTACAATGGAATATTATTCAGTTGAATAAGGGAACGAAGTCCTGAAACATGCAACAACATAGAGGAATGTTAACAATATCATGTTGGGTTAAATGAACCAGATGCAAAAGGACAAATGTCATACAATCTAACTGATTTGAAATAATTCAAATAAACAAACCCATAGACTCCAAATCTAGAATATAAGTTACCATAGGACAGGGCTGGGTATGGGATAGGAAGTTAAGGATTAAAATACATCGGGTTATTGTTTGGAATAATGGAAATGTTATGGCAATGAATGGTGGGTATGGTAGCACAACATTGCAAACATAATTAACAGCACTTAAATATATATCTGAATGTAATTGAGAGAAGAAATGTTACATTGTATCTATGTATATAATATATTATTATATGTATGATAACAAAATAAAAATTTTAAAAATAATTTATTGGACTATACTACACAAACAATGAAACCCTAAGCTAACCCATGGACTATAGTCAATAGTACAATTGTAAAAGTGTGTTGCCATCTTTTATAACAAATATTCCACACCAATGCAAGGTGTTGATAATAGGGTGGTATATGGGAATCTTGTATTTTATGCATGATTGTTCTGTAAACCCACAATTTCTCTAATAAAGAAGAACAATTAGTTAAACTGAATGAATATCAAAATTGCATTTTGAAAAATAGTCACTAATTTAAATAAAGAAAGATTGATGAAACTGAATTATCTTGATGCAATATATTTATAGTGGTTGATTCAATTTAGCTAGCATTTTTATATCAACACACAATTTAAATTAAAGTGATAACGGGGTGCAAGAGTAGTTCAGTGGTAGAATTCTTGCCATGTAGGAGAATTCTGCAGAATTGCCAGTTCAATTTCCAACCCATGCACTTCCCAAAAACAAATAAACAAGCAAAAAAACAAACAAACAACAAAAAATTTTAAAAACTGTACTGCAATAACAGGCTACTCACATGGAAAAAGAATGTTACCCCCACCATACAGCATTAAAAAAAAAAAAACGAAAAAAATAAAAGTGATTATTCTCAGTGATATTTTTGTCTTTTCAGATCATGTCATGTCAAGATCAGAGTAAAGATGGCCAATTGATCAAAGATCTTTCTTGAATTCTTGTGCCAGATATCTTTAATTTGCTCCTCCAGGTCTACCTTCCATGCTCCCCCAACCTTTCTCTCTGTATCAGTGAATGGAGAATGGGTGAATGGTGAATCCCAGCAGGACACAAGAGAGTCAATGGAAAGCTATTTATTATTCAGATTACTTCCCTGCCAAGTCACACACCACTGCCATCCTTTGTTGGAGGTCACTCCTTCTATTAAGGAAGCTGAACCTCCTTGACATTTTCTCTTTGGCTTCCAGTAACTGCTCACAACCTTTAATAATTCTCATGTGGCAAGAACTAAATTGCTTTTGAGTTGTTACTATGCCATCCTTATGGCATCCTTCTATATCAAACCTTGGCAAATGAAACATCTTAAGATCATCTTATTTTATCTATTTGTTTCTTGTGGAACCATGAATGAGACACCTCTAGTGCCCAGTCTCACATTCTCTCAGTACAACTTTTAACTCCATCCACTGTAGGCAACCTCTCATCATATAATGACACTGCAAAACATCTCCCTTTTTACGCTCCTGGGCTCTGGGCTTCCCCACATGCAATGCTTCAGGAATCCACCCAGCTATTCTGCTGCATGCAAAACATTGGAAATATGAAGGATAAGCGATGAGGTAATGTCTGACAAAAAGGGGACAGGAGCTGATGGATAAAACTCCCCTCACCTTTCTCATGGTTGGACAATTCTGAGCCATACATTTTACTTAGATCTTGCAGGATTAAACCCCATGGTTGCTCATGACAGTGAATCGTATCAATAATTTATTTTGGGGTTGGCTTTCCCCCATCATTATTTTATACTTCCAGTCCCCACTCCCATCTCAAAGAGCATCCTAAAACAAACTACAATCTACCTTTGACAAACCATTGTCTCAGCTTTTTTTTTTTTTTTTCTGAAGAGAGTCTAAGATTAATGATACCATGACTAACACAGACATTTTTTGGTTGAATCATTTGCATTTACACCAAAAATAGATGTTGAAAAAATTATTAGTTTAAAAATAATACAAGGGACTTGCTCAATAAGTTGCTGTCCATTTACTGAAACTCATTTCTAACACGTCTCCCCTTCCCCATTCACCACCCACCATCTCCATCCTCCAGTTTGCATCTTCCCTCTTAGGTGAGTGAGAACGAATGGGTCTCAGTGCAGGTCAGGTAACACATCAGGAAAAGTTTCCAGTGTGGTTCCTGACAGAACTCAAAGACGTTTATAACAGCATTTCTCCTGAGGGCAGCAACACCATTAGTCAGAAGTCATAAAGCCTTTTAATGAAAGGGAACTAGGAAAAAAAAAAAAAAAACAAAAAAAACGCCTTCTCTGTACCTTTTCTAAATTGAATAAATTTAAGCTTCAGTTTCCAGACTTATAGAATAAATTCCTAGCTTAATTTCCATAGCAAAGCCATAGGCAAACAGGTGCTTGGAAACATGTTAACCTTTCCCTTTTATAACGTAGTACTCAAGCTGTTGGTGAGTGGAGTGTGCATCATGGCTTTGCCACTTATTATTAGAAGCTGGAGGGGTCCTCTGCCCCAGCCTGATTCAGAGGACACAAGCTTAAAGTGTTCCTTGTGTAGGGGAAACGATGGAGCAGACAAACCAGACTATACAGAACAGATAAGACCAGATACACACACAATCTCTGTAAACTTCCCCACATGTAAATTCTTTAGAAGATAAAACAGTGGGTAAAAATCAGCACATGAAACATTTTTTTTGTATTGAATAATAGCTATAAATTTCAATTTTTCTCTTTCCCATTGATTCTGCTTGTAGTTAGGAAGAGGAGAAATAGAAGTACTGGAACAGCAAGAGGAATCTTTTCTTGACCATTTCCAGGCAAGACCCTAAACGGGAACTTAATCCCAGAGGATGAGAACAAAAGACTTGCACTCTTGAGATTTCCAGAGAGGTTATGCTTCTACGTCAAAGAATTCTCAGTTTGCAGAAAATACCAATTAATTGCATTGCATTTGTGCATTAATGTAAACCTCAGATCATTTGAGGTTTGCCCTTCTCTCTTTAAGAATGCATCTTGCATTAGAGATCAGTGTAAACATTAAAGGTCATATTCACTCTTCCTTCTTAATTCTGATTTATATTTACAGGAAAGCCAAATCCATGAGCTGGGGAATGTCGCTCATTTGCAAGGAGGCATTACTGTGTCAGGCCTGTGGACTAAATCATGCAATAGAAAGCCCCTGTGTCAGACTCCCTGACAACCCATCCCTGCCTGCACCACACACGGAGCCTTTGGCCTACCACCATTCCATGGATCTATCTGACTTTGCAAAAGGAAATTGATTTAATGGCACACTCATGTACCAGATGTCAGAACTGTCCCAGAGGCCCAGAGGGTCAGCCAGAACGACAGCCGCATCTGACCACCAGGTAGCACAAAGCTTGTCTATATTGTGTGCCCCTTGGCCACAGATTTTATGGGCAGTCTGTTTCTATTGGCAAAGCAGTTAATCTAACTCATCCTTACTTACATTCATTTACGTTTCTTAACCTCTCTGACCACAACCTTACCAAGATATAAAATATGGTCTGTATTTTGGGCTCTCCTTGGTAGTCCATTCTATCCATTTATTCTTCTCAAACAATGAGCTCTGGCAATATTATCCTTCTGCCTATATAGGAAATTTTTGTGCACTAAGGACAGGGATTAAAAATATGACATCAGAGACATATTTGTAGTCATAAATTCTCCTCTTGAATTCCTGTTCTTGTTCATTAAAATGTCATTTGCTATTTGGAGTCTTTTTTCCATTTCCAAATTCTTTCATAGTTGACAATTTAACACTTCCATTCACAAATGCTATTGAAAAGTTGTGAAAGAATATTTACTAGAGTTCCTAGTTTTCCATCAATTGTAACTTTGTAAATAAAGAACTGATCTCACTACAAAAAATAGTTTGGCTCCTGACCCAAAATGATTTGCAATGGGGACTTGAGAACGTGTCAGCAGAGATAGATAAATGTGCTCAATTGTTCAGAGTGTTAAGGAAACTGCAAACGTTTTCCCCATTTTTTGAAAGCACAAGGCTGGTTTTCATTATGTCTATGGACTTGAATAAAATTATTCTGCTTAATTAGCAAAAGTTATATAGCCCACAGATTTCATGCCTCAATAGAGGAAATATTTTATGGAGGAAAATTCACTTCTTGAATGTAATATATAATGAGGATTTTACTGTTTTTGTTGTGACTGCTGTTAGTGTTTTGGCCTTTCAAACCAACAGCTTTAATTTGCTGGAGAAAGTCTTAAAGCCACAATCCTTTCCATCATTAGCATGTATCATTATTTTACAGTTGTTATTTGAGCAATAGGGTAAAAAGAATAGGGTCACATGATATATTATACGCTATAATCAAGCAGTGCTTGATTTCTCTCTAGTGTTTATCACTCCCTGCCCCACCCCTGTCTCTATCTTGCTCTGAAGAGGCCTCTTTATTTCTGCATCTAAGGCTGAACAATGGGATTTAAATCAGAATGGTCTATCCCTCTGGCCTCAAGACTGGTTCAAGGATTGATCTATGTACCTAAATCAGGTAGTTAAGTTCTGTGAGACTGGATTCCCAGAACTTTCTTTGAGTTATGTGGTAGCAATCAAGTCACTTTCACTACATCGGTGAGGGTTCTCCAAAGAAACAGAACAGACAAGATACATATACATATCTGTACATTATATGTATGTGTGTGTATATATATATAGACATGCATACGCGCACATATATATATACAGATAAAATACACACATATATAAAGATTTAATTAAAGGAGTTAACACAGGTAATTGTGGGAGCTGCTAATCTGAATTCTTTATGGCAGGTTGGATGTTGGAAATCTGGGATAAGAAACATTGAAGTCTTTAAGGTGGGCCTGCAGGGGAAGCCAGGGGGAAATGGAGGGTGTTGTCTAGAGGCAGAATTCCTTCTGCTTCTACTAACCCTCAGTTCTCCCTTTTGAGACCTGCAACTGATTGGAGGATATCCACATTGGTGAGGATAATGGCCTTTACTTAAAGTAAACTGATTACAGATTCTAATCCCATCTTCAAAATACCTATGTATTTGACAAAAAAAAAAAAAAAAGGACACCATAACCGAGTCAGTTTGACATATAAAATTAACCATTATAGTCCACCTTTGTCAACTTGGCACCCATACACATCTCCTTAAACCGTATTTAATCTATACATAAAGACAATAACATAGTTGCACTCCTATCTAACATGGTACAACTCTCCTGCCCACAACCAAAAATGCACTAATCCATTCCTCAGAAGAGGAGGCAAGTCCTTGGGTGATATTCCTCTTTCTCCTTGATATCTTGTAACTTAAATGCTATGATACAAAGATAATGTAACTTAGATGATAATGGGTAAGAGAATGAAGAAATTGAAGATGTCATCTATAATTTAAAAACAGAAGAAATACTCTTAAAAATTTTATTCCCTTTTTCTGCTAAACTGATCATAGCTGAAATTCATAACTACCCTCTTCCACTACCTTTCCCTATTGCCTTTACCCTCAGCAAGAACTTCGGCTGGTCTTTGCCTCGTAGGATTCTTTGCTGGAGAGCTGACCCAAACTTTCATTCCTGAAGGCTCTGGACCATAAGTTTTGACTGAATTAGGTTTTTATATCTTCAAGAAAGAACTCCTTGTAGTTGCTCTTAGGCATGTCATAAGCATGGTACACATTTCAAACACAATGATTAGAAAGGATTGAGTGACTAAGGAGCTTCTTTGTCTTAAAGGAAATCTGTATATGATATTCCTACAAAAATAACTCAAATATATAGGATCATTCACAGATGACCTCTGAGACTGAGTGAGGCTGAGAATTCCCTTTCTAAATAAAGGCCAATAAATCGAATCTTCTGTTTACTCAATATTTTAGAGTAATCTGACCTTTGTTAGTAAAGCAGGTTGTGGTCAGTTTTAAGACACCAGACTTTTACTATTCTCCCAGCTTCTTTGTTCCAGATGAAGGGTTCTTTTCCACATCCACCATTAACAGATGGACTCTCTTCTGAATTATGCTCAAAAGAAGGATATCATATTTTGAATTAATTTCTAAGATGACATTTATGAAAGTAATATGTTTTATTTTCCCTGAAACTTCCATGGTTGTGAGTGAATGCAGAACCACTGGAAGTACTTAACCATGAAGACTTAACCAGGCTGAGATGAATATGCATTTTCCTTCTTTGCTGAGAACCTAGTCTTCTGATTTTCAGTTGTGAAGGGTTGTTAAGAAGTTATTCCAGATCAGTTTGTAGTATATCGATGTGTGTATGATTTATGACATCTCATTTCTTATTTTATTCATGGGAAATTTTGCTCTTTGCTTCTCACAATATTTGCACCCTACATGTGCGGTGCAAATTTACATCGTCATCTGTAGGAATCAATCTTATTCTTATTTTTTATTTTCGTTTTGTTTTAGTTTGTTTTGTGTGTGTGTGTGTTTTTCTTTGTAACATGTGAAGTTTTCCTTCCCCCAATTCAAAAGCATTTGTTCTATTTGACCACTGGATGGCGAGTAAGTGTTTTCTCCCTGAGTAGATGGATCATTAAAGAGCTGTTAATCAGTACAAATTGCTTTTGATACATGCACAGGATTCCAAGGGACTTTATTAACAAGAAAAGAGAGAAACATCTCATCTTGTCTTACTCAATTATATTATTTATTAACATAGCTTGCAACTATACTTGATTATTCCAAATGCAATAAGGTAACATTTTTAGTCCAAGTAGAAATGTTCACATTTTTGTGAAGGAGTATCTGGTTTCACTAACTTAATAATTTTGCAACTTTTTCTCTTGGAAGTTCTACATACCACATTCCACTTAGGATCTGCTCTATTTCCGCCAAATTTGAACTTAAGGAAAACCCTCTGGGAGACATTTTGATAAATGTTCATAATCTCTCCTTACATTGCACTCTGATTGCTTATTTGCAAGTAAGATCTGTTAGTTTTGCCCCTCATTGCATCCAGAGTACTAAGTAACCTGGTAGTCAATAAATACTTATTGAATCAATGGAAACAACAAATGTTTTCTCTTGTATTCTGGCTATCCTTAGGCATCTAGGAGATGATGGGGCTTAACTGCATGAAATGAACCTGCTTTATACTTAAGATTATCTATGCATTCAAGGAGAGGGGAGTCATATCCCTGCTTTTTCTTTCAAAGATAATTATTTGATCTATGTATTCTTCCTTATATAAAGACTGCTTCATATATTAAGCAGAGGGTTGAGCTGAATTTCCTTGGACTAAGCTCAGAGAAGAGGTTACTTATTCCTTGTTCTAACCAACATTAAATATACTAGCTCATAACTCATAAAAAAACATTGTTATTAAAAATTCAAAGCTTGCTTACTGAGGAATATTGTTATTAAAAATTCAAGCTTGCTTACTGAGAAATATTTACTGTTTTAAAAATCCTAATATCTAAAGAACAGAAAACTGTCAACAAGTTTTACTATTTTCAAATATTTTTTAAAAACTCTGGACATTTATTTCAGAATATGTTAATTTATCGATGAAAAATCATTAATATAAATCTCCCATAGTCCATGTGTTTATTTGTTTCCCTCAATAGCCCAGTTATAGATTTTACTAAAACAAGTGCCCTTGACCAAAATTTAGCACATCCAGGAGAAAGAAGCAGCAGCAGCAGCTGAAGTTAAATTGGACTGCAGAGTGAAACAAGAGTGGGACAGCAGAAAGATGCATGTATCTCTAAGGAGAATTCTTTAATGAGCCAATGGAGCTCCTGAAAAAAAAGAGGGAACAACTGGAGACTTATTACTCAACAGTATACCAAAGCTTCAAAGCAATGTGTTCAATTAAAATACATTAAAATAAAGTAGTTTTTTGTACTACTCATAATATCCGCTTCCCTTGCTGTGAAATTTCTCATCCTAAAGCTTATGCTCAGTCTCCTGATTATGGTACATTCTGTTCTAATCTAAGTTGCCCCTTTTAATCCTGGCCAAGATCTCATAAGAGATGAAAATTGTATTTTGGTAAGGTCATCCATTTCTCTATATCATGCTGTCTTTTCTTTCTATTTTTCTACTAGCAGAAGATAACATTAATTATGCTCTAGTCAATGGAATAGAACTCCTGACACCTATAATTTAGTATTTATAGGTATTTAGTGGTTATACTTATTGGCTCTGTAAGCATAGCGGCTGGTTTTGCATTCTGGTGTTGCTATTTTCTGACTCTGATAAATGTGATGGTAGATTTAGCTCTCTAATTCTCCATTTACTCTTTTGCAAAATGAGATAATGGTATTAAACTGTCTTAAATCCTTCGCTATTTTGGAAATATGAACTTTTTATAAAGCACATATTAGATGCATAAATATTTATTATAAAATGCGGCTGAAGAAATCAATTGCCTTCTAAAACCAGTTTGCAGTCCATACATTTTGGCTATGAATGCTCACAATCAGAGAACATAGCTAATTTGAAAATGTAAAGAACAAGACTCATCATTGTTTTCAATCTGAGGATAATCTTGACAAAGAGGGAAATCATTCACAGTGTAAAGATGCCCCAGGCAATCATAGGAGACACCAGTTCAAAATGATGATTTGTCACTGAAAAGAGGTACCAAAGTTATTGGAGGAGAAGTTGGGCACTCAAGTTCCATTTCCCCAATACAATATTATAGAATAGCTAGATACTAGGAAATATTTAGCAATCCCTAGGAAAATCTGGACACATTGCATAGTATGTGTCCACACAAAATCCCCATTCTCATGCATAACTCTTTAAAAATATTTTGTACAAGTTGCCAAAAGCCAGCAATTTATTCTGTAACTTTTCAAATTTGGAATGTATATACTTTTGCTTGCTTTGACTTTAGGACATTTTATTTGCTGTCATCCATTACTGATAGTCTCTATTTCAGACTGAAAACTAGGAGGGCTCAGGTAAAGGATCTTCTTAACCATAACAATAAGATGGTAGACCCTGATTTAAATGCTACACACGTATTTTGGATTTAAAACTCAGAGTAATTCTTTCAGATATCAATATAATCACTAAAATTCGGAAAAATTTTAAAAAAGAAAGCAGCTTAGGGAGGTTAGTATAGCCAGTGTCCCAGAGTATATAAGAAGTAGAGACAGAATTTGAACCCAGAGCAATTGTCTGAGCTCATTGACAAATCCTCTCTCTTGCACAGGCAGAGATGGAAGTAAGAAATTTATCAGTTCCACTTATTAGAATGTGGTGAAGTTTGCATCAGTTCAACAGAAAATGAGATTGTATTAGGTTAACTTTCAGTCCTGGATTTTCTCAGTTGGAAAAACAATCTCAAGTGAAAGCTATACAATGGCTATCAAACCAGGGGATCAAAGAGGGTTATTTTTCATTAGCTTGAAGCATAGTCCAAGATTCACTTAAAGTATAAAGACAGCATCTGTAACAAATTCACAAAGGTAAACCACTTGGAAATATTTGTCCCTAGAAAATTAAGAAGTTCTGAGTGGTTGATTGGCATTTCTGAATATTGTCATTTTTCAGTGACCAATTACACAAAGCATAAATTCATTCTTTTGGGTCAAGTATCATTTGATTTAGAAATAAAAGCCCAGATTATATTGTACCTTTCATAAGTTCTCAAATGTACGCAATCTATCCCAAAGAATGGTCTGTCAAGTGAATTTTAAAATTTAGTCATATTTCATGTGTTTGGAAAGGCTTATCGATTCTGAATCTTTATACTCTTAAAATAAGTGTACTCTAGTTCACTTTTTATGATTTAACATATTTTATTTTAAGTTTTCTTTAAGTGGAACTTCTATTTCAAGAGCTAAGAGAAATCTAATATTGGATTAAAATAAACAAATACATTTTGAAAAATTACCATGTACAGTGTATTGGAGATTAGGTAGATTGACAGATTTATCTATACATTTATCTCATCCTTTCTCATCTTCTATTTATATTCACCTTCATGCATTGGGCAATGATGATTTCCCATTGTATAACAAGGGTAAAGCATTATGTATTCATCTCTGTGAATATACGGGATAAATGGGCATCAAATACTGAGCAAGGTAAAAATACTTTCACTTTGAGAAGATTTTAATGGAAAACTGAGGGGTTTTGTTTCTTTTTTCCTTTGAAAACCTATTCAGTTAGTGAGTTGAAAGAAATATGTTCCTACTACTATAACATAATCAAGGATTATTGTGAACCAGATTTTGTCATTTGAAGAAATAGCAATAAAAAAAGATCAGTAACAAATTTGAAAAGTAGTTTTAGCATCACCTCACCCAAAACTTTATATTATGTTCCTATGTTCTAGTAAGATTAAACTTTGAGATTAAATTATCATCATTAGTCTAAGATAATAAAAAATTGTAGTTAAAAGACACCTTAGGGTACACGGGTAGTTTGGTGGTTAGAATGCTCACCTTCCATGCGGGAAACCCGGGTTCAATTCCCCCCCCTCAAAAAAATACACCTTGAATATGACTTTCCTATCATTTTGCCTTTTGTTTTATTTATAGTTTTAGCTTTCTAAATTATGAAGACATATTTATAATTAAGAATCTCAATCTTCAGAGTTTAATCAACTCATTTGACATATTTTATGTCTGAGTTGTTTTCTCTGTCTGACTTAGATTGTATGCCTTTAGGGTAGGGATTGTGTCTTCAATGATTTATATAGTACTCTAAACTTGGTGTTCAATAAATAACAAACAATAAAGAAAGCTTGCCTAGTAAAGCAACAACTATCATACTAAGGAAAATTTGGCTAAATGACTTAGAATTAGTTTGCTTTTATATTGGAAAGCAATGACATAACATATTTCATTGAATGGAATAACACTTTCCATTTTAATATCTCAAATTATTCTAGTTCTTCATGATCTCTCTTGCTTCCATTTGGAGCATTCAATCAAGATTTATATACATTTTTAAATGCTATTCTTTTATTGAATATGCATTTGTGAGTAAGATTTAATGAAATCATCAGTGAACAGGCAAAAGATAAACTATAGTTCACCTGCTTAAAATAGTATATGAAGCAACATTTGAGTTATTCCAAATTAAACTTATTTAGTAAAGGCAAAAATATTTCATTTGCACTCACATTTATTTCTGGCTTTCATACAATATTGCTTTCAGATCATGAATTGTTCAGTCTTTCAAATTGTCCTGTGTTTAATCATTTGCATATCCATACATCAAGGGTAACTCTAGGATGTGAAATGGGAGTACAGCTTTATGTTTTCTGAAACAATCTATCCAGGTACAAGTTTGGTGGAAAAAGAGAATCATGTAGTAGCTTCAGATTGTCTTGTTCGTTCTCACATCGGGGCCTTTGACATGATTCTGTGCCTGGAAGACTCTTTCCACTTCTTGTCCCATCCTTTCATCCTTACTCTAGCAAGTTATGTTTTATTGTTCAGATTTTGGGATAAATGATTCTTCCTCAAGAGAACTTTCTGCTCAACCTCTACCCCCTACCAGACCACACTAGGTATCTGGTATCAAGATCTATAGCTCACATTGCATTCATTAGTCATTACTGATTTGAGCTTCATCTTCTTGACAAGATAGTAAAGTCCATAATTGGTGAATTTTCTTAATTAATCATCATTGTATCCAGAGCACTGAACTCAGTGCCTAGCAAACAGCAATCATTAATAAGTATTTGCCAAATGATTGAATAAATATTATTTCTTGACCACTATGTAAGAAGATCATACACCCTTGAAACAAAGCAGTTAAGAATGGCTTTTCAATTTGCCTTCTAATTCATGGTGGACACCTACTCTTAAAAATGGCTATAAGACTCTATCAGCATTTGATGTAAATAATTTGTTTTCCTTGAGCAAACCCAATATACCAATGCAAGATGTTCTATACATTTTCATAGATGCTAGATGTTTCTAAGTTTATAATCTGTTGTTAGTCGATCTGGTGAAGTTGAACTTTGATTTTGCTTAAAAATAATGAGGTTATAATGAATTGACAGCCTCTGCAGGAAAAAAAAATCATTAATTATCTCCATTTGAATTTGGCACAGACTGAAAGTAATCCATCACAAAGGTTTATGTTTATTCATTTGAGTGATACCTAGAATAGGTTAGTGTAAATTAAGAGGAAGAACTGTGAGGATATGATTAAATAGTTGCAGGAGACTGGGCGAAAGGGCAGAATTTAAAGCCAGGAGCTAGTGAAGCACAAGAGGAAAGAGCTAGTCATTCTGAGCAAAGACTTGGAGCTGTGGCATTGAAACACATGGTCTCCTGCTCGACAATAAATCAAAAAACAAACTCACTGCCAAGAGGGCCCCAAATGTAGATGCACTATAAACTTGTGGGTGTGATTGACTGTCACGTGTAATTTATGGAAAGTCTATTTGTTTTGTTTTGGGGGATCAAGAAATTATTTTATTACCAAGCCATAGGTAAGTACTAAATAGTTTCATGTGTGTGTGTGTGTGTGTGTGTGTGTGTGTGTGTATAATATCTATAACCATATGTAAATTTACAAATAATTAAATATACATGAATTTAACTCCTTCACCTCTCTCTATATATACAAACACACAACCACATATACACACACATACATATACTTATGTGCAGCGTGTATGTAAATATTTTATGAGGAGAAGAAAGGAAAAATAAATTATATTTCAGGATGAAATGCAATAAAAACTTTCTCCTATTCCCCAACTAGGTCTGCAGATTTTCAGAAATTTAATCTCAATTGTTTCTTTTTTCTGGAACTCCGTAATTAATATGAAAGGTCAAGTAATCATATTGTCCTAGTAGGTATGAGACATATTTATTCATCTGCAGTCATCTTTTAAAATCCTATGTCTACCTATAAGAAATGTAGTCTCATTTGTTGACCTTAAAGAATAATTCAAATGCCACAGGGCTCTCTGTAATTCAAATTACCTTTTTAAAAAAATGTAGAGGACAGATTTAGCATGTTCAAGCTTTCACTAATGAGAGTGGATGAATAATCCACAGATTTAAGTTATTTGAAATAATGCCTGTATTGAACTTAGCCACATTTTAGTCCATCAAACAATGATTTGGGAAGAGGAATTCATGTTTGATGTATGAATAGCAATGAAATCAAATTTGAGAGTTATGAAGTATATAACTGGGAAACAACTGTCTCACTCAAGCTTTAAGACTATATATTCTGTTTTTTCCCCTCAAAAGTTATTCTTTCTCTCCTTCCTCTCTTTATTTTCTTACTCACTCACCATTTCTACCAGAAAATATTTTCTCAAAAATGGTTTAAGGCTAACCATGTTGGAAATGTATTTGATTGGGAATATTAATTTACTGATTCATTTTGTATTCATGGCTATTAGTTACTCGGAATAAAAACTACAAGGATAGGACCCTCTCTGTTGACTTTATCTCATTAAATGTCAAACAACTATGATAATTGTTCCAATGTGGTTTGAGGATATTATGTACATAATGTATTTGAGGATCTGACAGGTGTTCATCCATATTTTCAAAATGCAACTATAGCCTTCATTTTCTTTCTATTATGCAATCTCTTTGTATGATTTCATATCAGTTCACAATATTCAATATAGTATATTTGCAGAAAAAAACTACCTTTGAATAACCCTATAATACCAGTTTCAGAGAGATAAGCAGTTGGAAGAAAAACTGTCTTATACTAATTACTTGGAGATATAGCAATGAGTTAGATTGTTCTAGGAAAATAGTTATTCTCCTGAGGAGCTTCAGCTTCCAGAATGTTGAATACTAGGCTAACTAAGCATAAAGCTTTTTATTTCTGGTCTTATATGTACTTGGAAAATGGAAACAATTGTTTTAGTAGTAAAGATTTTTCTAAGCAAATCAACTAAAAAAGAACTTGAGAGACCCAAATTGCTATAGAGGGAATCTATGACGAATGTCCAAGCTCAGAGGCACTGGAATTCTTAGCTTGAAATCCATTATTCTACAATGATTAAGGCAGTTCTTCATGAATTATAGGAGAGTTTTCTTAGGCGATCAAGAGAGGTTAAATAAAGATCTTTTTCTTTCTAGAACTAGCTTCCTAATCAATAAGAGTAAATTTTTAAATGGTGTTCTGAGCAACAGCCGTATTGTCTATTGTTTATGAAACAGTTTTGCAGTCATGCTTGTGTTTGGCATTGAAATAGAAATGTAAGTGATTTGCATAAGCAGAATATTAGTTGTACTATGTTTTATTTCTACTGTTTTAATGAAACATGACCTTTAGGCTATTATGTTTATTTACTTCACAATTTAGATCCTATAAAATTAATATCAGTTTAGACTTTGTTTTAAATTAACAGCATATGTTATTTGTATAAGAAAATAGTCAAATCCAGTCCAAATTATGTTTACAATAAACAAACAGTATGTAGCATTAACATGTAGCTAGTTGTATCTTCATTGGAAAATAGATTTTACAGAATGGTTTTTAACAATAAAATATGATTTTTGAAGAATTTAGTGATATTTTTAAAACTCCGTAAAAGTTTCAATATTGTTAATCTAAATATTCAAATAGGTATTTCATTCATACATATAGTTCTTAAATATAATGAAAATCCCCTTTAAAAGAAACAAAAGTTCCAATCTAAACTTCATTACTATACTGTTAGTCTCTACTCATGGCAGTATGTTTACAGCCTGGTGGTAGGGTTTCAATCAAAATGCTTAAAATTGCACTTTCAGTTGCAGGTATTTACGTCATTCAGGGATTAGTAATGGGTTATAGAAATAGAACACCTGGGCTAAGAGTATTATACTTTAGTATCCAACACATCTATCCCCTAGATGTGAAACACTAGTCAAGTTCTTTAATTTCCTTGTGCTTCAATTCCATCATTTGCAAAGTGAAAATAATAGTTGTTTCTAGCTCATGATGTTGGTTATGAGGATTAAAATAGATGAAATATTTAAAGTCCTGGACAAAGTACATGATCTCTGGTTAGCATTCTATAAATATCAATGGCCTCAAAGGTGACCATTTACCAATGTAAATCTGAAAATCAATTATTGAAATTTTAACTGTTGTGCACAGAAAACATAACCAGGGATCTGCTGCATTTCTGAAAGTTAAAATTTGCAGATCCATCAAGATTCAAGTGGTAGACCTTATCAAACCTTAGCATCATGTTAACAATTTCAACTAAAACTCCCTTAAAGCGTTTTGCATTGAATAATAATATATGCACAGTGTGAACTGTCCAATATACTCTAAAGGATATAAAGATGCATCAGTTAGTTATTCTGATGATGATACACCAAAGTCTAATCAGGGCAATAAGACATAGTTATGCATGGCTCTATTCCAAAGGAAGATTTATAGTCATGTACAGAGCAAACTGAAGATGAATCCCACAACCGGATTCTACAATTGCCTCTTAAATTTGCTGGTATCTTGACTTCTCACTTCTGTCTGTACTCCTCAGAGAAAACTCTTCTAAAACATGTTACTGCCATGCTTAGATCCCTTAAGCAATCATCCTTTAAAAATGAATGTATTCATTTGCTTCTTTATTTAGACTTCATGCATGTCAGGCTTTGTTTTAGGCTTATAATTTAGGCATGGGTAAAAAGGTGAAGGAGGAGGCTCTGTTTATTACTGGTCTCCTGAGTAATGACTGAGTAGTCCATCTGTTTAAGAGCTATTGAAATATTGGTGCATAGAAAAGCACTTCCTGGGTGCCCCAAAGAGAGGATTCGTCTCACTTTGTATTTCCATGGAAAATAAAAAGTGTCATTGCACCTAAGCATTCTATATCATCATTGATTCATTAAAGAATATGTCTATTCTACCACATTTCCCAATATGTGAATTTTTCTAAGAATTTTGTTTTCACTTCTGTGTGTTCAGAACCAGCATTAATCAGATATTATAAAAGTGAAAGTAAATTAGTTATTCTAAAAGAGAGGAGGGGTGGGATAGGATAAACAATCATAGAGAGCTCAACATTCATGCAAAGCCTTGGATAATGAAGAATATAGACAAGGGAATGTGACAGGAAAAGAAAATGCCAGGCAGATGGAAAATCAAGAGCTAAAGCACACCTGTGGGAAATGAATATGTACTAAAAGTACTAACAACTCAATTTGGCTAGGATCTATTCTGCATAAACATTAATAAGGTGGAGTTTAGACAGGCAAATCCCATTTACATTGTGGAGGCTTATAAAGGCAAGGTTAGGAAATCTCAATTTAAATGTTTACAGCTCTGGAAACAACACTGAATGATTCTTCATTGCCACTGCATAATCTGTGAACAATGAATAATTTGGAAAAGATGTGGGTGAGCGTTTCATTGGTGTCCAGATAATATTAACTCAAGTACTCTATGATACTTTATAATGTGTTTTGAACACAGCACTTAATTTAATATACTAATTATCATGTCTTAGATTAGTTTTTCTTAAAATGGTTTGTAGTGAATACATGTTGTGTCCTATAGCTCCTGGTGCTTCAATCCTCTTAAGTATACTGCAATCTCCTGGAAATATCGAGAGAACTAACAGCAAAGGAAGATCATACAATGTGTCTTCCTCTGGAATAAAGAGTGTTACATCTTTGTATATTCATCTAACCCTCTACAAAACTAGAAGGAAATATATTCATAAAGGAAGGCTTGAACTAAAGTTAAGTGGTGCAAAGATAACTACAAGAAAAGGTAATATAGAAATCCATTCTAGATTAAGTTAATTCTGAACACCATATGCTAGCAAGAAAAAATAATTCCTATGATACAACAAAGATATATTATGTAAGCCTCTATAAAAGCAAGTTTTCTTAGAGCTTTTATGGAAAAATACTCATAATGCCCTATTTATCTGTGTCAGCATGGACAAGTCGCGAAAATATAAAGGTGCATGAGACAAAAAAACTTCAAATCATTACTACAGTTATATGTTATCTAAATAAATTATAATATAGCAAAAGCAAAATGTATACTATTAATTAACAAATACATAAGTACTTACAGTGTATAAAACCATCCATGGGGATGATATACATCAACTTCAGGTTATAACTGTCTTTGAGAAGGATGTGACCAATATTGGACAAAGTGCTGGGCTTCCATTTGTATGGATATGCAATGGTTTAGTTCTTAAAACAAAACTGAATAAATGAATGAATAAATGGATAGATAGATAGATAGATAGATTAATAATAAATGAATAAATCTGACCAGAAAAACCTAATATCACCTTCATCTGCCTAGAATGATAGGTGCCCACATGTCTTAACTAAAAAGAAATCACAAGTATCTATTTTCCAATGACAAGCAATTTTAGATTTGTTTCTGCCTCCAGAAACAGAAGCAGCTAGATATTTTTATATAAAGAAAGCAGGAAGGAATGAATGAAGGCAAGAAAATTATTTCTACTGCTATACACAACACAAAAGCACTTTAAATACACATACGAATACATAATATATAAATAAATTATAACTATTTCTCTGGATATTCATCTATATATAAATGATATAATATAGGATATAGATAAGTTCGAAATGATTATCTCTGCATGATAACTATTGTAGGTCATTTCAACATGATATGCCATCCTTTTTCTATATTATCTAATTTTCTAAATTGAGCATACAAATTTCTATATCTAGAGCAAAAAGCCATCTCAAAAATTTACAAGTTGAAATGTTAATATGGGCCAAAACAAAACCATGGAGCCCATAAATATTATCCGGATACTATCTTTTAAAAATAATTTTATTTTAAGTCAGCTCAACTCAAGAAATATTTATTAACTTTCATATCTTTTGTCGATTGTTCTTATCATTTTGAAGCTGAGGCTTTAATATATTTTAATCCATGAACTTGTATATGATCATAAATGGACAGAGTCCTTTCCCTGCACTAACTCACAATATAGTAGGAAAGATGCACATGTACACAAATAAATTCCAATATAATAGAGTTCATGCTACAATACAAGCTTTAACGTAAATGGAGTTCACTTAAATGGGCTGATGGGAGTGAAGGAAGATTTATAATCAATATAAAATATAAAAGTAGCAATGTCAGAGAATACCCCCCTAAAGAAACCTCATTTCTGTATTAACTGAAAGAACCACTTTCTCCATTTCAGCCATCGCTAACTTTCCACCAAGTAGGCAATTCTGGAAGAACAGAATGATCATACTTCTTTCTATTTTTGTTTTCATTTATTGTTGGGTAAGTTTTAGCTTAAGCAAATATATATATATACATTTTTTATATTTATATAAATATATATATATATATATTTGTTTCTCATGCAAAATCTGGGGCGGCCAGTCCAGTATTGACTCGGAGGATTCTAAAAACTTTGGTGACCCAGGTTCCTTCTAATTTTCCATTTCATCACTTGTCATGTGTGGTTTCTAAGCTCAAAATCTGCACATGGTTGCAAATGGCCTCTAAAATCTAGTTATCATATTCCTTTCCTGGGCAGAAAGAGAATACAGAACAGCCAGAGGACCTTCTTTTAAGAAAAAAATCTATTGACATATAACATATAGTTATAAAAGTGCACAACTCAAAGCAAACCATGTCAATTAATTTTCAGAAGTAATATATCCAGTTCTCAGATCAAAGGAAAAGAACTTGACCTCACAGCAGCAGATCTTCATGCCCCTTCCCAGTAACTACCTCTAAAGGAAAATACCCTTCAGATTTCTAATATCACAAATTAGTTTTACTTGTTTTTGAAATAAAACTAAATGAAATCTTGTGTTATGTGGACATTGTGTCTTGCTTCTTTTACTCAATCTTATGACTGTGAAATTCAGTCATGTTATGGAGGAGGAAATATGTTATTTTACTGCCTTTGTTAAGTAATACTCCAATGAGTGCAGTAAAATTTAGTCTTTTATTATTCATAGACATTTGAGTAGTTTCCACTTTTAGGTTATTACAAGAATTTCTTTTATGAACAATTCATGTCTTTTAATGAAACTATGATGTATTTATTTATTTTTGATAGATGCTTAGATGTGACAAAACTAAGACATAGACATTTGCCAATCATGTTTCCAAGAAGGTATGCCAGTTCCCACTCCCACCAGAAGAGTATGAACGAGTTCCAGTGCTCCATTGTCCTCACCAACATGGCTATTATGAAACTTTTTCATTTTAGCCCTTGTGGTAGAGGGGTCATGGTCTCCCATTGAGCATTTCCTGATGATGAATGAATCCACACACCTTTCATACCTTTAATGGTCATTTCTACACTTTTATGTGAAGTGACTCTATCTGATATGTCTTACTGATATACAGATGTTTTTTTTTTTATATATATTCTGTATATGTGCCTTTGGTCAGATATATGTATTCCAAATGTTCATCTCACATTATGGCTTACTTTTCAGCCACATAATTTGAATCAGCAGAAGTTCTTGAATTCAACCTTGTATCTTTATAGTTCTCCTTCATAGTTACTGTTTTTGAGTCATACTTAAAATTTTTTACTATTACATGATCAAGAAAATACTTTGTTTCCTTCTGGAATCTCTGTTATCTTATCATCCACATTTGGATGTATAATCCATCAGAAGTTAATTTTGCATATGATCTGATGTATAGGACAGACCTACTTACCTCACCATGGATATCCAATTGATCTAGCAAGATTTATTGAAAATATTGCTTTCTAATGACCAGACTGTAGAGTTGTCTTTGCCATAAATCAGGTAACTCTATATGTTCAAGCCACTGTAATGATCTTTTTTGTGTTTTATCTGTAAATTTACTTAGTCTTGAAACAATTCTACAAACAGTCTTAGTTATTATATTATATAATATATCTGGTAGTATAAATTATTCAGCTTCATTTTTTTCTTACGGGTATTTTGCTCTAATAAATATACATTATATGTTTGTCAATATCCAACAACAACAAAAAAACCTGCTAGAATTTTTATTGTTATTCCATTGAATTTGTAGATTAGTTTTGGGAAAACACCTTACCTTTACATTAATATATCTGCCAATCTATGAAAATGATATATCTCTGTATCATTAAGCTTCTCTCAATAATGTGTTGCATTTTTCAGGGTTGGAGTTTGTATAATTTACTAGGCTTATTTCTGTCTTTTAAAGGTGCTGTACATATGTGTACAACTATGTGTATATAAACCATTACCATCACTTTCCATTTGTTCATTATTCCTATGAAGAAAAGCCGCTGTTAAGTATAGACTACCATATGACCCTGCAATCATACCACTGGGTATACACACCAAAGAATGCAAAGCAGGAACTCAAAAAGATATTTGCACACTGATGTTTATAGTGGCATTATTTACAATTGCCAAAAGATGGAAGCAACTCAAATGTCCATCAACTGATCAATGAACAAATAAAATGTGGTATATATATATATGATGCAATATATTTTAGTCACTGAAGAGAATGAATCCCTGATACTTGTGACAACATGGATGAATTCTGAAACCATCATGTTGAACGAAATAAGCCAGATGCAAAAGGACAAGTATTGCCTGAGTCACAGATTTGAAATAATTAGAATAAACAAACTCAGAGAGTCAGAATCTATAATATAAATTACCTTGGGATGAGGTAGGATAGGGAATGGGAAATTAAGGCTTAAAATGTACAAGGTTATCATTTGAAACATCTACAATGTTGTGCTACCATCATTACCATCCATTACCAAATAAAGACTGTGCATGATGTTTTGGAGGGTGATGATGGTACACAACATTGTGAATGTAATTAACAGTACTGAATATATATCTGAGTGCAATTTTAAAAGAGAATGTTATATTATATATATGGTAGCAGAATAACAATTATTTTAAAAAGATCCATGGAACTATACTAAATATACAGTGAATCCTAAGTTAAACCATGAACTGTTGTTAATAGTAAAATTATTAAAATGTGCTATCAAGATTTATAACAAATGTTCCACAGAAATGCAAAGTGCTGATAAAAGGGTGGTCTATAGGAATCCTTATTATATGCATGTTTGTTCTGTAAACTCATAACTTCTTTAATAAATAAAATATGAAATGTAAAACAAAATAAAATAAATGCAATTGATTTTTATATAGGGATTTTGTACCCAATTACCTTGCTAGTTTCATGCATTAATTCTAATAATATGTATCTAGATTCTTTTCCACGTTTCATTAAAATGTTGTCTGTGTAAAATACATATTTTACTTCTTCCCTTTGATTCCATATTAATGTCCAGACATTTTCTTTATTTTGATGGTTCTTTTGGGAATGGTTATCATTAGGGAAGAAATGAGGTATAAGAAATGGAAAAAAAAATCTTCTAACAGCAACTTAAACATATAGAGATTTATTATTTCATACAGCTAATAGTCGTTAGGTGACTGCTGGTTTTGATTCAGTGGCTCATTAAGCCAAAACCAGAGTATCTGTGATATGTAGTCTTTTTGTCATGGGGCAGTATTTCTGAACCAACCCTCTGCATTATTTAAGAGCATATCTGAGGTGTTAGAGAAGATAAAGCCAGCTACATCTGAACATAGAAAAGCTCAGCAGAATTCCCATTATGTCTAATTGGACATGACTGTGTAACATGACATCTCTTGTTAACAGAGAAGGGTAAATATTGAATAATTACATTTTTTATATCCAGTGGAGAAGATGTTTTGTAAATGACTACAGTATTAGCTAACAGCCACTGTTTGCATCACTTTGCCTTTTCTGTCATTTTGTTTTTTAATGAAATTTATTGAGGCATATTCATATACCATATAATCCATCAAAAAGCATACAATCAATTGTTCACGCTATCATCACATAGTTGTATATCCATCACTATAATTTTAGAATATTTACATTACTCAAAAAAAAAAAAAAGAGAGAGAACACCTAAAACATCATTGACCCCTAGCATTGGCGTGGCACATTTGTTAGGGTTGATGAAAGAATATTGAGATATTACTTGTAACTATAGTTTAAGGTTTGCAATAGGTGTGTTTTAGCCATATACCAATCTCTTATTATTCGTAAGTTGATGTTCCTTTTTATTTCTATTATTCTTTTTATTGAAGAAGTTGTGGTCTTAGAGAATAATCACACATAAAATACAAGGTTCTCATATACCACCCCACCACCAGTACTTGCATTGGTGTGGAAAATTTGTTACAATTGATAATAACAATTTATTTGTAATTCAAATTTTTTCAACAGTACTTACATTTATTATAATTGACAAAAGATTATTTAAATAGTGTTGTAACTATTGTCCATAGTTTATGTAGGGGTATTTTCCCCCTATTCTTCCAACCTAAAAGTATTATTATCACTTTCATATTTTTATTTTATTACTCATCTACCCATACATTGGATAAAGGGACTGCCAGTCACAAAGTTTTACAACCACACAGTCATATGATAAAAGACATATAGTTATACACTCATTATCGAAGATAAAGACTACTGGATTACATTTCAAAAATTTCAAGTATTTCCTTCTGGCTATTTTTATACACTAAAAAATAAAAAGAAATATCTATGTAATGATTCATAATCATTTATTAAATCCTAATTCATCAGTTATAGTTATGTCTCCTCCTTCCCATTTGATCATTCTTTCCGTCTTCAAGCATATCTCCACAATGACCATTCTAACTTCTTTGTGCTAGAAAGGAATGTCAGCCTTACGGTGTAGAGAAATGAACCTAGTTGATGTTCTTGGAAATATTGGTACCTCTGAGTTTCAGGGTTTATCTGGCATAGGAACAACCTGAAGATTCTGAAAAAATAAACTTATTAAGTAAAACTTTTATAGAGTATACATAGAGACCAGGTTATTTAAGATTTTCAGGAATACTGTTAGTTGGGCCTTGGCATACTATGGCAATTTGCAGTATCTGACTGAAACTTGCATAAAAGTAAACTCCAGAATGACCTTTCAACTCTATTTGAAATCTTTTAGTCACTGAAACTTGATTTCTCTTCCCCCTTTTGGTCAAGAAGGCATTCTCAATCCTATCATTTTAGGGTCAGGATCATCCCTGGGAGTCATGTCCTACACTGTCAGGGAGATATACACTCTTGGGAGTCTTGGCCCATGAGAGAGGGAGGGTAGTGACTGTATTTGCAGAGTTGGCTTAGAGAGAGAGGCCACATCTGAGCAACAGAAAGAGTTATCTGGGGGTGACTCTAGGCACAGTTATAAGCAGGCTTAACTTCACTATTTCAGAAATGAATTTCCTAAGGGAAAACCTCAAGATAGAGTGGAAATGTATTAAATTGGGAGATCCTAATGTTCGAGAGAATATTTTGGAAAAAATAAACATCTCTTACTTTGGTCTCACACTGAAGTTAAAGTTTTAAAATAAGGCAATAGCATCCTTTAATCTATATTCTGATTTATTTTAGCCCTAAACAGATCCACTTCATTCATAGCCATAATTGAAATTGAATCCTTTTTTCAACTTCTGTAACAGTTGTTTGAAATAATGCTGACTTGCAGAGATACAGAACTTTTACTCAGAGTCTCAGATATCAAACAGAAAGCTAAAGTTCCACAGAACTACCAGGTTATTCACAAAGAGCATAGCATCTCAGAATTTAGAAATAACAGTTAAAACTCAGGAATAAATGTGAGTGGCATAAGATGTTACAATCTAGGAACCTTTACAACGAGCCTTATTGAACATTCTGTACTCCTTAATCATCAATTGCCCAATCTCTGCCCATTTTCTATACCTTGATAAAGTGCACACTCAAATTTAACATTGAGTTTTCTCATTATAGTTAGTTTATATTAGTGAGACCATATTATTTATCCTTTTGTTCCTGGCTTATTTAACTCAAAATACACCACAGTTCACCCTTCCATTCATCATTAAAGTACCCTTAGGCCACCTGCATCCATTGCAAATCCTGAGTAATGCCACCATAAACATTAGTGTGCAAATTCCTATTCAAGTCCATGCTTTCAGTTCTTCCAAGTCTTTGTCTTTTAACAGGGTTGCAGGATCATGTTGCAACCAGTACTCTCCAGTACTCTCCAGAGGGGCTGCACCATTCTGCTTCCCTACCAACAGGGAATAGATCTCTCTCTCTCTGCACAGCTTCTCCAGCACTTCTATCCCTCTGTTTATCTTTAAACAGCTTTAATCACACACCATAACAATTGATCCTAAGTGAACAATCAATGGTTTCTGGTATAATCATAAAGTTATGCGTTCACCACCACAATCTATACGAGAACATTTCCATTTCTTCCACAGAGAAATAAGAGGAGAAAAGAAAATGACAAACAAAAACAAGAATCCCATATTCCCCTTGCTTGTATCCCTCAATTATTGCATTCATCTTTGTTAATTGTCTTTGTTAAAATTAATGAAAGAACACTATAATGTTACTGTTAGCTACAGACTCTATTTTGCGATAATTGTATTTTTTCCTTACCACATACCATTGTTAATACTTTGCATAGTAAAACATACAATTGTTCTCCTGAAGTAAAAATGTTCTTATATTTGTACATTTAATCACCGTCATTGTCCTCTTCCAATCATACTCGCATTCAGGTTTGTTCATTACACTTACAGTATTGTGCAACTTTCACATAATAGTGTACTGTCAATTTCTGGATCTTTATGATCAATCTTGTTTAACATCCTGCACTCCTTCTGCATCAAGTGTAAAAGCTCTACCTTTTTACTATTGTGTTTTCAACTTTAACTCTCAGAGTTTGCTTTTTATTATAGCTAGTTCACATTAGTGGGGCCATACAGTATTTGTCTTTTTGTTTCTAACTTATTTCACTCAACCTAATGTCCCCAAGGTTCATCCACTTTGTTACACGCCTCATGAATATATCCAATCATACAGCTGTATAGTATTCCATCAAATGGATATACCACAATTTGTTTATCCCCTCATCAATTGATGAACATTTGGGCTGTTGCCATCCCTTGGCATGCATGAATGAAGATGCTATAAACATTAGCATGCCAATGTCCATTTGCATTCCTGCTTTCAGTTGCTCTGAGGGTAAACCTAGTAATGGGTTTGCTGGATCACACAACTCTATACTTAGCTTCCTGGGGAACCACAAAACTGCCTTCTAGAATAGTTGCAGCATTCTCCAATCCCACCAGCAGTGAATGAGTGTACCTATTTCTCAACATCCTCTTCAGCACATGTATTGTTCAGGTTTTTTTGTTAAGGACCATTCTTGTAAGCATGAGCTGATATCTCATTGAGGTTTTGATTTGTATTTCCCTAATTGTTAGCAAAGTTGAGCATTGGCATCTGTACATATGTTTTTAAGCCATGTGTATTTTCTCTTTGGACAAGTGTCTATCCATGTCTTTTGCCAATTTTATTAATTGCATTATTTGTCTTCTTCTTGTGAAGTTGTAGAATATCTTTACATATATTCTGTATATTAAACCCTATTAATACATGGTTCCAGTTATTGTCTCCTATCGTGTATGTTACCTTTAGTTTTCCTGACAAAGCTCATTGATGTTGAAAAGTAGTCAGTATTAAGGAGATCCCATTTATCTATTTCTTCCTTCATTGCTCTTTCTCTGGTTGTAAGGTCTAGGAAACCAAACCTTAAAATATTTGCCTATACCTTCTTCTGAATGTTTTATGGTTTAAGCTCTAATGTTTAGGTCTTTCACCCATTCTGGGTTAAATTTTGTATAAGGTATGAAATAGGGGTCTTCTTTCATGCTTTTAGATGCAATTTTAAGAGCTTGCCTTGTCCCAGTTGAGTCGACTTGATTGCCTTATCAAATATCGATTAGCCATAGATAAGGGAGTCTACCTCCAATCACTCAATTCAATTCCATTCATCAATATGTCCATCTTTATGCCAGTGCCATGCTGTTTTGATCACTATAGCTTTGTCATTAGCTTTAAGGTCAGGTAGTGTGAGACATCCCACTTCATTATTCTTTCTCAGGATATTTCCAGCTAATTAGGGCACACTTTCCTTCCAAATAAATTTTATTATTGTTTTTTCTATTTCTGCAAAATAAGTTGTTGGGGTTTTAATTGGTATTGCATTGACTCTATAAACCAATGTGGGTAGAATTGACATCTTAACTATAGTCTTGCAATTTGTGAACATGGTATGTCCTCCCATTTCTTTAGGTCTTCCTTCATTTCTTTAGCAATATTTTGTAGTTTTCTGTGTATAAGTCTTTTATGTCCTTGGTTAAATTTATTCCTAGATATTTTACTCTTTTGGTTGCTATGTTAAATAGAATTTTTTTCTTGGTCTGCTACTCAGATTGGTTGTTAGTAGTGTATAGAAGCACTACTTAATTTTGCTGATTTTTGATTATCTTGAATCCTGCCATGTTGCTGCACTCATTTGTTAACTATTGTACCTTTGCTATATACTTTTTCAGGATTTCCTACATTTATGATCGTGTCATTTGCAAACGGTGAACATTTTACTTCTTCCTGACAACTGTTTGTGCAATCTATTTTTTTCTTGCCTAATTCCTATGGCTAGAAATTCCATCACAATGTTGCATAAAAGTGGTGACAGTGGGCATCCTTGTCTGTTTCCTGATTTTAGAGGAAATCTCTTTCAGTATTACCCATTTGAGTATGATATTAGCCATGGGCTTTTCATATTCCCTTTTTCATGTTCAGGAACTTTCCTTCTATTCTTATCCCTTGAAGTGTTTTAATCATGAAAGGATGCTGAATTTTGTTAAATGCCTTTTCTGCAGCAATCAAAATGGTCATGTGCTTTTTCCCTTATTGATTTATTGATTTGGTGTGTTACATTAATTGATTTTCTTGTGTTGAACCAGCTTTGCATACCCACTTTGTCACGGTGTATAATTCTCTCAATGCATCGCTGGTTTTATTTGCAAGTGCTTTGTTGGGGATTTTTGCATCTATATTCAGTTAATGAAATTGTTTGATAATTTATTTTTCTTGTAGTATCTTTGGCTTTAGAAGATTACCATTGTGGTAATGTTTGCTTCATGAACTCTTCATTTTTTTTTAAGAATTTGAGCAAAATTGCTACTAGTTATTTTTCGAGTTCTTGATATCACATGTGAAGCCATTTGGTTCAGGGTTTTCTTCATTGGGAGGTTTTTGATGATGGATTCAATATCTTTACTTGTGATTGATTTATTGAGGTCTTCTATTTCTTCTTGAGTAAATGGTCATTGTTCATGCTTTTCTATATTACTTTAGATGATGAGTTTATTAGCATATAGTTGCTCATAGTATCTTCTCATTATCGCCTCTATTTCTGTGGGGTCAGTATTATGCCCCTCCACTCATATTTCTAGTGCTATTTATTTGCATCTCCTCTCTTTTTCTTCTTCATCAGCCTAACTAAGGTTCCATTAATTTTATTGATTGTTTTCAAATAAACAACTTCTAGTTTTGTTGATTATTGTTTTTAAGTTCTCAATTTGATTTACTTCTGGTCTACTCGTTTTCTTTCTTTCCTTCTGATTGCTTTGGGGTTAGCTTGCTGTTCATTCTTTAATTCTTCAAAGTGAGCAACTATTTCCTTAATTTTGGTTTTTTCTTCTTTTTTAATATAGGTGTTAAGGGCAATAAATTTCTCTCTCAGTGCTGCTTTTACTGCATCTGAAAAGTTTTGTTTTGTTGTATTCTAATTTCAATTTGTCTCACAATATATACTGATTGTCTGATAATTTCTTCCTAGACCAACTGGTTGTTTAAGAATGTGTTGTTTAGCCTCCATGTATTTGTGAATCTTCCAGCCTTCTGCCTGTTATTGATTTCCAATTTCATTCTGCTATGATCTAAGAAAGGGGTTTGTATAATTTCAATCTTTTTAAATGTATTGAGGCCTGCTTTGTGACTCAATATGTGATTTAGCCTGGGAAATGGTCCATGAGCACTTGTAGAACATGTATATCCTGCTGTTGTGGGGTACAATGTTCTGTAAATTTCTGTTAAGTCTAGTTTAGTTATGATATTATTCAAAATCCCTGTTTCCTTATTGATCCTCTGTCTAGATGTTCTATCTATCAATGACAGTGGTGTGTTGAAGTCTCCAACTATTATTATAAAGGTTTATACTTCTCCATTCAGAATTATTAGTATTTGCTTCATATATTTTTGGGCATGTTGGCTTGGTGCATAAATATTATGACTGTCCATGTCTTCTTGACATTTTTATTAAATTTTCATTAAAACAGTGTTTTTGTTTGTCTCTTTTTTTTTTACACTTGAAGTCTAAGTTGTCTGATATTAGTAGAACAACCCCCACTCTTTCATGGTTGTCGTTTGTATGAAATATCTTTTTCTAACCTTTCACTTTCAACCTGCTTTGTCCTCATGTTTTTTATCCATTCAAATGGTCATATCTTTTGATTGGGGAGTTTAATTCAGTAACATTTAATGTTATTACTATAAAGCTATATTCTCTTCAGCCATTTTGTCCTTTAGATTTTATACATTGTATCTTATCTTTCCTTTTAGTTACCCTTATTGATTATCTTAATTTCTACACTCTTCTCCAAAACTCTCTCTCTCGTCTTTTCCTATCTGCCTGTGGCACTCCCTTTAGTATTTCTTGTACAGTAGGTCCCTTGTTCATGAACTCTTTCAATGTCTATTTATTGTTGGATATTTTAACTTCCCCCTCATTTTTGAAGGACACTTTTGGTACATGTAGAATTCTTGATTGATACATTTTCTCTTTCAGAATCTTAAATATATCATATCACTGCCTTCTGGCCTCCATAGTTTCTGTTAAGAAATCTGTTCTTAATCTTATCATGCTTCCCTTGCATGTGATAGATAACTTTTCTCTTACTGCTTTCAAAATTCTCTCTTTTTCTTACTCATTAACAATCTCATTAGTAAATGTCTTGGAGTAGGTCTATTTGTATCTATGCTCTTTGGGGTATATTGTTCTTCTTATAACTTCAATTTTATGACTTTCATAAAGGTTGGGAATATTTCAGTGAATATTTCCTCCATTATTCTTTTTGTCCCTCTTCCCTTCTCTTCTCCTTCTGACACACCTGGAATACTTATATTGATGTGCTTTATACTGTCATTTATTTCCCTGAGACCCTGCTCATATTTTTACATTATTTTCCCTATTTGTTATTTTGTGTGTAGGATTTCAGATATCCTTTCCTCTAGCTCACTAATCCTTTCTTCTGCATCTTCAAATCTACTGTTGTATGTCTCTATCATGTTATTCATCTTTTCTATTATGCCTTTCATCCCCCCAGGTGATGCAATTTGTTTTTGGAAGCTTTTGAGTTCTAATTAATGCTTGTCTTGTTTCTTAAATATATTTCATCTCTTTTGCCACATTTTCCTTCTATTCACTGAATTGATTTATATTTGCTTGAACATGTTTAATTAGTTATTGCAACACCTGTATCTCATTTGAAGTGTTAGTTTGTTTATTTGATTGGGCCATAACTTCATGCTTCCTTGTATGACTCATGATTTTTTGCTGTGTCTAAGCTTTTGATGTTCTTGGTTAGTTTATTCAGGAGTTATTTTTCTCTCTTTTGCCTACAGTTTTCTTGTTGGTTGGCTTTTTTTTCTGAATGTTCTTTGACTTCTGGTTCTTTTTAACTGATCAGAATTTTTTAGTCTTATATTTCTGATTCTTGCTCCGCCTATATGGAAATTTTTTGAGATTGCCCATTTTAGGGGGTTGTGCAATTGTTTTACCCCACAGGAAAAAAGCTCCCTCCTCTCTCTTTCTCCTCAGTGAATGCTGATCTGCTGTTTTCTTTGTCTTGTTTTGTTTGTCCCTATATGTTTTTAACACTCCTTTCATTATCTCTAGCAACTTTTACCTAAAGGCCTGGCTCTGGGAGGAATGTGTTTTGGTTTGCTAAATTTGACAAAATGCTATTGCATATATATACCAAAAATGGATTAGCTTTTATAAGGGGATTTATTAAGTTACAAGTTAACAATTCTAAGACCATGAAAATACCTAATTTAAGCCATTATCACGATGATACCTGTAGTATAAAGAAAAGACTGCTGGCATTTTGAACAGCTCTGTCAGCTGGGAAGGTCTGTGGCTGGCATCTCCAGGTTGTGTTGCTTTCAGTTTCTGATCCCAGTGGTTTTTTTTCCTAGCTTCTGTGGGTTCTTGATAGACATCTTATGGGACATTTTATCTACAAACATCTACTCTCAATGGCTGCTCTCTAAGAATCTGTGTCCTGTCTAAAATATCCCTCTCTTAAAGGACTCCATTAAGTGGATTAAGACCAAGATTGAATGTATGGTGCCACATCTCCATATGAACAACCTAATCAAAAGATCCCTCCCACAGTTGGGATTGTCATATTTCCATGGAAACAACCTAATCAAGAAACCACAACATACTAAGTCTACACTGACAAGATTGCATTAAAAGAGAATGCCTGTTCTGGGATACATAGCATTTTCAAATCAGCATGTTCCACCACATGAACTCCAAAAAGACATGTTATCTTCATATACAAAATGTATTTATTTCATCACAATATCACAAAGCCTTAAATCATTTCAGTAACAATATAAATACAATATCAAGTTGAAAACGGTACAAAATCTCATTAATCAGCTACAGGAATGTTTTGTTCCAGGGCAAAATTCTTCTCTGACTATGGACCTGTGAAACTTAGACCAAATTATCTGCTGCAAATATACAAAGAAGGGATAGTCATAGGATCAATGTTCCAATTGACACAGGAAGAAATTGAAAAGAAATCAGGGGTCAACAGACTCAAACAATTTCAAAAATTTTCAGGGGAAACTTCATTATTTTTAAGCTCTGAGAATCATTTATCTTCACAGCTTGAGGAAGTGGCAGTCACACCCTTCCTAGATCTTACACAGTGGTCCTTCTCTCTTCAACCACTGGGGTAAGGGTTGTAACATTGGGAAATATTGGGGAGACTACTGTGTTCTTACTCTCACTTCCCTCAAGCATCTAGATGGTATTATGACTCCCTGCCATCTCTAGAGTTCATGCACAACCCCTTCAGAACAATGGAGTGATGGCCAGGAATCCCCAGGAATGTGCTGCACCTTGTCTGAGGACTGAGGAGAAAAATATTCATGATCAATGAAGCAGAAGGTATGCCCTCTGCTTCTGGGGCAAACTTACACTCTCTACATGCATGGATAGATGTGCTCTCCTGGCCCAAGATTTCCTGGCTCAAGACCTTAGCTTCCATGTCTCTGCATATAAACTTATTTTTCCTTAATCTGTCCCTTTTAGTCCAGACTGGCAATAGTTCTGTTTATAAGATCTTGCAAAAATATTGTTGATATAGCATACTACATACTGGGGTCAGAACCATCAGACAATAGGACTTTCCACAAATCCTTTCTGGATAACATAATTTCCAATCTAGGCTTGTCCTGACATGGCTGAGTGGCTCCATTTTTGGTTAAGTCCTCACATAGGGCATTAGCTTCTGTGGTCTCACTTTCCCAAAACTAAGAATTTTCCAGACCATGAATTTTTGTTTTCTTTTTATACAAGAGTTTAGTTCTCAGCTTATCCCTTTCCTGTTGGATTTTACTATTATCTAAAAGGACAAGCCAGGCTGCATTTTCCACATTTAGTTTGTAAATATATTCCTAAATATTCCAGATGGATACTTTCAAATTCTACCATTCATCAAAACTGGGACTCAATTTTATCAAAACAGTGGTCACCTTTCTTCCTGTTTGCAATGACAAATTCACTATTTTTGTCTAAGGCCCCACTGGAAGAAATTGCAGAGTCCATTTCTAGTGGACTAGGAAAAAAAACTGTTTTTTGTAACAGTTTCTTCAAAGCAAAGTAGGCCTCCTTTATTGAGAATTTAACAGTTCTCCCATAGTCTTCCCTTTATCCATTTATAAAGCCATTCGAACATGTTTGGTATTTGCAAATCACAGCACCCCACTTCTTTGATACCAAAATCTGTTTTGGCTTGTCAAATCTGCCAGCAGAAATGGATTGGCTTTCATAAGGGGATTTATTAGTTTATAAATTTGGAGTTCTAAGGCCATGAGAATTTCTGAACTTAAAGAATTAACAAGATGATAAGTGGACTCTGAAGAAAACATTGCCAATGTCAGGAACACTTCAGTCAGCTGGGAAAGCACATGGCTGGCATCTCTTGGTCCTTCACTCCTGGGTTGCCTTGCTTTCAGCTTCTGATTCCAGTGGCTTTCTCTCTAAACTTCCGTGACCCTTTTTGGCATCTCCTAAGCATTCTGTTTCTAAACATTTGCTCACAGTGTCAACTCTCCTAGAATCAGAGTCTTCTCCAAAATGTCACTTTCTTAAAGGACTCCATCAAGTGGATTAAGACCCACTTTGAATGGGCAGGGTCATATCTACATGGCAACAACCTAATGAAAAGATCAAACCCATACTAAGTCTACATTGATGATATTGGATTAAAGGAGCATGGCTTTTCTGGGATACATAACATTTTAAAACCACTACAGAAATTCTCCCCAGATAGGCTCAAACCCTGTCAAATTTTCCTAGATAAGACAGGCACTCACAAAGGAGGCATAATCAGTATCATGGTTCCTTAGGGATAAGACCTAGCAAGCTTCCACTCTTTCTTGTGAAGCATCTTAATTCGGTGCTTCTCCTGTCCTGTCAAGCAGATGGCTATTGTCAGCCCATTGCTCTCCCTAGGCATAAAGTGAAACTGTGTCTTTAATTTTCAGCACAATTGGTTCTTGCCAGTGGCATGGTTGAGAGAGAACCTGAGGATAAAGGTCAACTTAAGCTATTTCTGTTTTCCTGCTCCTGTGGTCTAAATTATCTAAATAACAGTAACCACCTGTGCTGAGCTTTGACACCTTCCTTTTTTTTTTTTTTTTTTCCTTTGGAGGGGGTTAGGGAGGAGCCACTCTTCAGCTCCTTGTCCCTTACAGGCTGAAAAAGTTACAGGTCTGTTGTCAAACAGCCTCCCTTTCTCCACTAATAGGAATGCATTTGAGCCAGCCTGGGTTCAGATTTTGTAGGTTGAAATTGCTGCTGATATCCCAGTCCCTGGGTTCTAAATTCTCTGAATGAGAGCTGCCACTTGTGCTGGACCCTGCCCACCATTCTCTTGAGGAAGACACACCCATTAAGGAAGTATCCCCTCCATCTGATTAGTTTATATGTCTCTCAGTCATTCCTTCATATGACCCTTGCCTTGAGCAGGCTGAACATTTAGAATGTGTGCTACTGTCTTTAATGTATGTGCCAACTTGAAACTATTATGTATGCCCAGAAAAGTCATGTTTTAATCCTGATTTAATCTTGTGGGGCCAAGCCTATTGGTTAGGGTTGGAAACTTTCATTCAGCTGCTCCTTGGAGATGTGACACACCTAGTTGTGGATGTTGACAATCATTTGCAAATGACTGAGAATGATCACTTCAGAGTTGACAGAGACATGGATGTTTGGAGATACCAGGAGTGCCAAAAGAGAGAGCATATGCCTAGACATAGACAGAGCCCAAAGATGTTGTCATGCACCTTTCCATGATACAAACAATTCAGAACCTGGAGATAGCCAAGGGAAGCCAAGAAATGGAACCCATCCCTGGAGAAGCTAAGTGGGTAAATCCCACAGGAAACAGGCTGAAAGCAATAAAGTCCAGGAGCAAAGGACAAGCATATGTCAGCCAGATGCCTTCCCAGCAGGCAGAAGTGTTCTGGATGACATCAGACTTTCTCAAGTGAAGGTTACCTCTTCTTGGTACCTTAATCTGGAAATTTTCATGGCCTTAGAACGTAAACTTGTAACACAGAAAATTCCATTTATAAAAGCCATTCCATTTCTTGTATATTGCTTTCTGGTAGTTTTGGCAAACTAAAACAATGGACTTCTAAAAAACACAGAGAAAAAAAAAAAATCTGTTCCCATAGCTGGTCCCCAGCCCCCTGAGTTCACCAATCAAGAGCAATCGATGTTACCCAGTTCAATGTGCACCATTTCATGAGATACAACCATTTTTAGTATTCTACGCTCAGTCAAATCCAGAAACCTCTGTCTCTTGTTTGTTTATTTATTATCATTAGCCCTGCCACCTCCCTACTGAGTGTAGAGATGTTTGCATTGCAGATTTATCTAAGCTTGGAGCTGGTATTCAACAATCCAAATTTTGTTCATAAAATTCACAATTAGAGCTTAGTAGGGCTCTTCTTCCCTTGCTCCTAGTAGAGAGGGCTTCTGTTTCCCACTGTGTCAGCCTGTCATGCCAATTGTGGAGGGGCTCCAGACTCCACAAAATGGAATAATACATAGTACAGTTCTGTGCTGTGATCTCAGTCCTTCCACTGGTTACAGGTTGGTGTACTATATGCAGTTGGTTGCAGAAATCCCCAAACAGTTGTTCCAAACAATTCCTGACTATTTTACTAGCTGGTCTAGAGGATGAATTACCACACCTACCTATGCCACCATTTTGTTGCACCAATCTATTATTAACTTCTTGTAATAGTTAGTTACATTTATCCTAGTTCATGGAAGAAATTTCTATACTTGAACTGTTAATAATAGTCATAATCCACCAAAAGATTTACTGCATTATATAATCACATGATTTAAGTTTTGTCTTTATTTCTGGTTGCATATATAACTCTAAACTTTCCATATCAACCATATCATACAGAATTCAGCACTGTTAGAAACCAACTCACAATAATGTGCTACCATTACCTCCATCAATTTCCATATATTTTAATTCAACCTATTTAAAATTCTGCACATATTAATCAGCTGCTACCCATTCTGCAGCATCATTCTATCTCTTAGTACCCTACATTCCAGACTTTATGTTTATAGTTTACATATTATAGTTAGTTCATATTAGTGAAATCATATAATAATTGTCCTTTTGTGTATGGCATTTCCCACAACATAATATTCTCAATGTTCAGTCATGTTGTTGCATGCTTCAGAATATCATTCCTTCTTACTGCTGAATTCCATTGAATGCACATACTACATTTTTCTTATTCATTCTTCAGTGGATGGACATTAGGGTTGTTTCCATCTTTTAACAAATGTGAATAATGCCATTATGAACATTGGTGTGCAAATGACTGTTCAATTCCCTGCTTTCACTTCTTCTGGATAAATACTGAGTAGAGGGATTATTGGATTATAGGGAAACTCTATACATAGCTTTCTAAATCATCTTCCACAGTCACTGTACCACTTTACATTCCCTCCAGTCGTGAATAACTGTTCTTTTTCTCCACATCCTCTTCAACACAGATACCTTCCTATTTGTTTAACAATAGCCATTCTAATAAATGTGAAATAATATCTGCTTGTGGTTTTGACTTGCATTTCTCTAACAGCTATTGAAATTGAACATCTTTTTATGTACTTTTTAGCCATTTGTATTTCCTCTTTAAAAATATCTATTCATGTCTTTTGCCTATTTTTAATTGGATTGTTTGTCTTTGTTGTTAGGTTATAGGATTTTTTGTATATATTGGATACCAAACTGGATATCTGATATTTGGTTTCCAAATATTTTCTCGTATTGAGTCAGTTACATTTACTCTCTTTTGATAAAATCCTTTGAAGCATACATGTGTTCAATTTTGAAGAGGTACAGATTATCTATTTATTCCTTTGTTGCTAGTGCTTTGGGTGTAAGGTTTAGGAAACTATTGCTTATCACAAGATCTTGAAGATGTTTCCCTCCATTTTCTTCTGGGAGTTTTAAAGCACTGGTTCTTATTTTTAGGTCTTTGATTAATTTGGGTTTACTATATTAATTAATTAACAAAATTAACATGGATGTATTTTGGAATATGGATATGTAGCTTTCCCAGCACCATTCAGTGAATAGGTGGTTCTGTCCCAGTTGGATGGACTTGGGAGTCTTGTCAAAAATCAAATTACCACAGATCTGAAAGTCTTTTACTGAACTCTTGATTCCATTCCATTGATCAATCTGTCTACCTTTATACCAGCACCATGATGTTTTAACCAATGAGGCTTTACAATATGCTTTAAAGTCAGGAAGTGTGAGTCTTCCCACTTCGTTCTTCTTTTTCAAGATGTGTTTAGTTATTTGGGGTCCCTTACTCTTCAAATACATTTAATAATAGCATTTCCATTTTATCAAAGGAGGCTGTTGGAATTTTGATTGGTATTGCATTGGATCTGTAGATCAATTTGTGAAGAATTAACATCTTAACAATATTTAGCCATCAAATCCATGAACACAGAATGTATTTCTATTAATTTAGGTCTTCTTTGATTTATTTAAGCAATGTTTTGTAGTTTTCTTTGTATAGGTTGTTTGTATCATTGGTTAAGTTTATTCATAGATATTTGATTATTTCAGTTGATATCGTAAATGGAATTTTTTTCTTCATTACTTCCTTGGATAGCTCACTGCTAGTTATGCAGGTCTGAAAGTGTTTTATTTATTTATGTATTTATTTATTTATTTATTTATTTATTTATTTATTTATTTATTTATTTATTTATTTATTTATTTTTGCGTGGTCAGGTACCAGAAAGGTCTGAAAGTGTTTTGTACCACAAAAAGAGCTATGTCTTTTAATTCTGAAACAACATTATAGGGTGGAAACCTTTGACTGGCTTGTTTCCATGGAGATTGATCCATTTAATTTTCAGTGTGACCTTTTGATTTGTTCATTTCCATGGATATGTGAAGCCTCCAACTGTGGATGTGGCCTTTTGATTAGATGGAGATGTAACTCCTCTCATTCAACATGTATCTTGATCTGCTTACTGGAGTCCTTTAAAAAGGGAGACATTTTGGAGAAAGCACAGTTAGTCCAGAAGAGACAGAGATGGAGACATTTGGAGATGCTTGAAGTGCTAAAGGGATGCTTGGAGTGCCTACAGAGAAAGCAGACACCTAGACATGGATGCTTGGAAATACAGAGCCCAGAAGGCATCATCATCATCTCCCTTCCCATGAGATGTTAAGTAATCCAGAACCCAGATTTTTGCCCCAGAGAAGCTAAGCTAAGTGAAGGCCCACAGATGCTTAAAGAGGAAGCCACAGGAATTAAAAGCTGGAAGCAATGGAACCAGGGACAATGACTAGCAGACACCTGCCACGTGCCTTCCCATGTGATACTGACCTTTTTTAAGTCTAAATATCTTTCTCTGGAAGCCTTTGTTTGGATATTTTTATGACCTTAGAACTGTAAGCTTGTAAGTTAATACATTTCCATTTTAAAATCTGTTCTATTTCTGGTCTATTGCATTCCAGCAGCATTTAACAAACCAAAACACTAGTGTATAGAAACACTACTGCTTATTGGTCTTCTATCCCACCACTTGCTGATCTCACTTATTAGTTCAAATAGGTTTGTTATAGCTTTTTTTCAGAGCCTTCTAAATATAGCATCATGCCATTTGCAAACAGTGAAGATTTTACTTCTTCCTTTCTGATTTGGATGACTTTTATTTCTTTTTCTTTCCTAATTGCTCTAGCTGAACTTCTAGCACAATGTTCAATAACATTGATTATAGTGGCATCCTTGTCTTGGTCTTGATCCCAGAGAGAAAGCTTTCAGTCTCTCACCAATGAGTAGGATGTTAGGGATGGGTTTTTCTATTTGCTAATATGTTCTATGCTGTTAATATAGCTAATCTGTATTTTTTATCTTTGTTTGTTTTGGCTACTTCTTGCTTGGAATATCTTTATCCATCCTTTCACTTCCAACCTATTTGTATGTTTGGGTCTAAAATGTGTTTCTCGTAAACAGCATGTAGATGGATGTGCTGGTTTGAAAGGATTTATGTACCCTAGAAAAGCCATGTTTTAATCCTAATCAATCTTGTGGGAACAATGGTTTCTTCTAATCCCTATTCAGTACTATAGATTGGAAACTTGATTAAGTTATCTCCACAGAGATATGACTCAAAAAGTTGTGGGTGTTAAACTTGATTAGATGGAGACATGTCTCCACCCATTCTACATAAGTCTTGATTAGCTTACTGGAACCCTTTAAAAGAAGAAGCATTTTGGAGAAAGCTTCAGAGCACTCAGAACCATGAAGCAGTGAGTCCACCAGCCAGTGACCTTTGGTGATGAAGAGGGAAAACACTTTCTGGGGAGCTTCTGGAAGTAAGAGATCTGAAGAGAAAGCTAGCAGATGCTGTCATGTTTGTCATGTGCTCTTCCAGTTGAGAGGGAAATGCAGAACATCATCGGCCTCATGGATCCAAGGTGTCTTTCTCTGGATGTCTTAGATTAAGACTTCTTTTAATTTGGACAATTTCACAGTCAGAACTGTAAACTTATAACTTATTAAATTCCCCTTTTTAAATGTCATTCCATTTCTGGTATATTGCATTCTGGCAGCTAGCAAATTAGAGCAATGGATCATCTTCTTTTTTTTTTTTTTTATCCATTCTGCCAACCTTTGTCTTTTGCTTGGAGAGTTTAATGGATTAACATTTAATGTTATTACTGAAATTGCAGCACTTTCTTCAACCATTTTATCCTTTTATATGTCATATGTTGTTTTTGTCTCTCCTTTTACACTTTTTGTTACTTTTTGATTTTCTTCTTTCCTTACTCTCCTCCAAAGCTCTCTTTCCTGACTTTTCTTATCAGCCTGTAGCATTACCTTTTGTATTTCTTGTAGGACAAGTCTTTATTTAATGAACTCTTTCAGTTTCTCTTTATTTATGAATATTAACTCTTCCACATTTTTGAAGGAAATAATTCTTGTCTATAAATTTTTCTCTTTCAGTATTTAAATATATTATGTCACCTCTTTCTTGCCTCCATGGTTTTTGATGAGAAGTTGGCACTTAGTTTTATTGAACAGTTATATTTTCATTTTTATTTTACAAAAACTTTTTTCATGGTAACTAGTTATTTTTATTAGAGAAGTTGTACGTGTCCAGAAAAATCTTGCAAAAATTAGTGTTCCAATACACTCCTACAAACACACATATCACACAATTTTCCTTATAATTATCATTTTGCAGTTATATGGTACATTGTATCTAGACTTTAAAAACCAACTGTTAAATGAATTGCCCAATATCATACATAGCTATATCACTACTTGTAAACTGGTCACAAGTTATTTTTATCATGCTATACGATGGTAGTCTCATAGTACAATGAGCTCCTTGTAGGATTATATTAAGTTTCAGCAAAACGTTTGTCCTCATGCAGAGGCAATACAGATGGAAAACCAAGACACTGCAATCTTTGGGATTGTGTTTGAGTCCTTGAATCACATATTGTTTCTGTGACTTTCAACAAGTTACATAGCCTTTGTCAGTCTCAGTGTCCTCATCCACATTCTATTTGCAACATTTTGGAAGACTTACACAGAAACTGCATGTAAACTAATTAACAAACTACTAGGGAAATGATAAAACTCAAAAATAGACAAATATTGTTAGTTAACATAATTATTTTGTAACAATAGAATTGGGCTTTCATAAGCATTTACAGTTTTCTATAACAAGGCAGTTATTTATGAAAATAAACATGGAGAAAACAGGTAATTCATCAAAGAATAGCATAATTCTACTAATTAACAATTACATATTTTCTACAACTTTCAAAAGAACAAACTTACAAAAACATCCAATTGGAATTTGAAAGTATTGAAACCGACTAAAAGTGGAGGCAGAGCTGTCAGCACACATGAAGCCGTGTGAGTTTCCATCCATTTGGTTTGGTCAGTCTCTGTCTTTGTACTTTGTGTAATTGCTGCACAAAATTAGAGAAGGTGGCAGTAGGGAGATGTGCACCTTTGAGAAACTAATTAAAGCCAAACACTCTTATCCTATAAAAATTATATATACTGTGTACATGTAATTGTGGCATGTTGTTCTAGAGATTTTTCTTATCTTCTGAAGCCTGGGAGTATCATAAACACCAGAATAAAGCCTGCGTTTCTAATCAGTTCTAGCTGGGACCATTTTCCTATCTCTAGAAAAAAAAATGTACCTTTGCAGTCCTTGGCAGATGGTTCTTCCTTTATTATGATGTCTATCCAGCTGTGTTATTTTCTGGATAACATGAAACAAATTATCCCAAGCCTATGGCAAAGCCCACACTTATGAAAACATTTCATGGGTAATCAGTGAAAAGGAACATCATTCCAAGGAATCTGGAAGCTTAATTTTTGGCACATTTTACTCATGGCATTTATTTTTTCTCACTTACTACTTACTTGCAATCTAGTTTCCTCTATGAAGCCATTGAAATAAGGGAGAAAATGTCTATTGGAAATTGTGTTTTTGAATGACTGTCCCCTACAGTTCCCTCCCCGTCTGTAAATTGTATATTCGAAGCTATGAAATATTCAATAAACACAATTCCTATGCCTTCCCTTCTAGAGACCTCTATTTTACAAAACAGATTGTTTACAACTGCATTGCCCTTCTGCCTAATGGGTACCCTGGGGGAATGTGGTTGGTTTTGAGACTCAATCACATATTTTCAACAAATAACAGTGCTGAAGCCAATGAAATCTGATAGTAGCAAGCATTATTCAGTGGTCTCTGAATAGAATAGGTCCATATTTCTCTTCCCTTCAAAGGATGAAGGAAAAGGATACATATATATATATGAACTGCAGCCACATATTTAAAAAAATGATTTCAAAAAGTGGTGGAACATTTCCTGTTCTTTGGAGTCAAATGGGAGTCCTAAACTGTCAAGCTTAGCTGCAGTGGTAATGGGTTTCTCTTTGGGGACCACGATACGCATTCATTTGCTTCCCATTTGGTTTGCTGATACAGCAGCTGTATTCCAGCAAGTGCTATCTGCGACTATCAGAGGGATGAAAGCAGAGATAAATCACATTGCTCTATTGGTTTCTCAGACCAATAGAAAGAATTAGTGTTGCCCCATGAAGACCAAAGTGCTTCTTACAAACCTGGGAAAATCAATATATCACTGACTAATATCAGCTACTTTTCTGTTTCAAAATAATACTTGGCAAGTAAAAGATAAGATATGATGATGAAAACTGCTAATAAGGAACCAGAAGTGGCTTAAATACTGAGACTAGCAATTTTAACCATGCTGATTAAACTATATCAAGATAGTTGTACATTCAACTCAAAAATTACCCTTTCATTTAACATCTATTGTGCATTTACTATGAGCCAAGCACTAGGGAGATAGCACACAAAACACATTTCTGAAGTCTAAAATTTAAAGTCAATTGTGAAAAACTTAAGTAATTTCTAAATGGTATATTTGGTAGTAGGTTAGGCAGGGAATGCTGTGAGGGTAACAGAAGAGGCATTTCTCCAAACTTCAAGGAAATTCATGAAGGAGACCAAGGACAGGTGGACCGATTCTAATGGACAAGAACCAGTTCTAATGGACAAGCAGGTAAAGTGGTGAGGAGAAATGGTTATGAAAGAGATTGTCTAAAGCTATTGAGTAGGTAGAATTGACAGGTTATGGAAAATGATTAGGGGTTGAAGGGAAAAGAAAAAAACAAAAATCCAAGGATTATCTAATTTGTTCTCATGCGAGAAAGTGTTCCAGGACGAATCGGCTTGCTTTTGTTTGTTTGTTTGTTTGTTTGATGGTGCTCAGAGGAAGAATGGATGGGGAATGTAGTAAATTCAGTTTTGAACATATGGCAATGGTGAAGCTTATGAAAAATACAAAGAAGAGGTAATGTGCTACATGAACCTAAGATGAGGAGCGAGAAAGAGAAGGAAGTATACAAATACATGTGCAAATGTTTGCAGGAAAATTAAGTTCTTATATAATAACTTCCATTTCCTCCTAGAGGTAGAAACAATGAAGTTTCTGAATAGGTAGGGGATGTGGTTAGGTAGCAGATTTGGGGAGAATGCAATGAGTTGGAAATGAAAAGTTTCATCACTCAGGGTAGCTGATGACTACCACTGGTAGCCCTTAAATACATAATTTAAAATGAACATAGATTGCTTATATTATGTCTGAAATAGCCCCAGATTCAGAATCTTTGAAGGATAAATCAGCAAGATGCTAAGACAATTGATGAAAATTGCTCGGGCCAAATTTTGTGGAATTGTGTGGTTTATTATATATGTGTCTACACATCTATGTTTATATTTGTCTGACACAGAGTAGTTTGTTAATTTGTAAAGAGTCTTGATTTAAATGCTTGGCAGAAATACTAAATTGGGTTTCTGTAAAAGCAAACTTTTGAAAAATTGCTTGGAGGTAGGAATCAAGTAATAGAGGAAAAATAAGGGGAAAGGGAAATGTGTGCTTTATTACAATGGACAAAACATCTATCAGGATAAACAATTGAAAAATGGTAAGATCTATCTATGGTGGCAGAAAGCCTTGAGGGAAAATAAAAGTTAAATGAGATGCAAAGCAAAGAGAGATGATTTATCATTTAATGTCAGTTTTCCTTTATTTGTAGCTTCTAAAAAATATTGCTTTTTACATGCATTCACAATGAGATCCCATTTATTCACTTATAACTGAAAGGTTAAGGAAACCCTGATAATTTATGACAATAAGTAAGGTGGCAGTATGAAAGTAACAATAATAACTAATTCCACAGAATTCTGAGAATTGATTTTCAAGTAAAACAGTCAAAATGGCTTTCAGAGAGCCCAACAGTGGCACAAGACAAGCCCCCTTTTACAAGCTGCATATTTGTTAAACCAGATGCCCTTGCTTTCTGACTCAATCTACATTTCCTAAGCTTTTCATCACCAAGACTCTCATCAAGCCTTCCTGTTTAGAAATGTGCTTTCGATTTCTATAATCTGAGCACTCCAGGATTAGGTCAGCATATATATCATCCCTACAGATTTAGCAATTTGTATGCCTACACACAAATGGGCCCTCATAAGGAACCCAGCTGAGGCCTCTGGAAAACTTTTACATCTGAACAATTGACTCAACTACAGTTCAACATGTTTTACTTAATATCTTTTCTACATTCCTTTACCTTTGCTTTACATATCTTTAATGGGTCTGAACAGGAAAAGGAAAAAAAGAGAGAAGGAGAAGGAGATGGAGAGGGAGGAATGTCGGAGGAAAGGAAGGCAGGTAGAGAAAATAATTTTCTTAAAAAATAATGGACTGTTTTGGCTAAAATCAAATATTTCCTTTTGTAAAATATTAATCAGTAAGACCACAATAATTGTCCTTTTACAATTAGAGGATGTTGGAGAATACAGATGAGCTAAAATACAGAGCATAGCTTAACTTCTCATGTGCAGTGGTAAATCTTTAAGAAATGTTTGTTACTGTTAATAAGATGTGTAGAATTTAAATGAGAGAATTGCTTTCAATGCAGTGTATTCCTTGAGACACCTAGCAGCAGTTTCACAAGCATGTCACAGCCCTGCAGTAGTTCATGGTGTGGGGTTTGAAAGGATTATGTTCACTAGAAAAACCATGCCTTAATCCTGATCCAATCTTGTGGGAGAAACAGTTTCTTTTAATCCTATTCAATAATGTAGGTTGAAATATTTTTATTAGATTATCTCCATGGAGGTGTGACTCGTCCAATTGTAGGTATTAACTTTTGATTAGAGGAAGATGTGACACCACCCATTCCAGGTGGGTCTTGATTAGTTTACTGGGATCCTTTAAAAGAGGAAACATTTTAAAGAGAGGCATGGCAAAGTCACAAGAACCACGAGAGCCCATGAAGCCAGAGACTTTTGGAGATGAAGAAGGAAAGTGCCCCTGCAGGAGCTGCATGAAACAAGAAGCCTAGAGAAAAAGCTAGCAGACATCACCATGTTCACCATGTGCCCTTCCAGTTGAGAGAGAAACTCTGAACGTCATTGACCTTCTGGAACCAAGGTATTTTTCGCTGGATGCCTTGAATCGGGCATTGCTATAGCCCTGCTTTAATTTGGACATTTTTTGCAGCCTTAGAACTATAAAATTCTCCTTTTTAAAGCCATTATTTCTGGTATATCACATTCTGGCAACTAGCAAACTAGAACACATGGGTTGAGATATGTCCAGGTTAAAATACTCTAAAATGCCTCACTCTTTTTTTGTAAAAAAAAAAGGCAAAAATGCATGTGTGCATATATATATATATATATATGTATATATATATATATATATATATACATATATATATATATATATATATATATATATACATCAAGCACTCAATTCAGTCAGTAAAAATCTGGAAAATGTCTTTGATAAATGAGCAAATAATAATGAAAAATGTTGAAGTCTTTCAATAAGGCAAATGCTACAAAATGTAATATTTATTGGATATCTACTATATCATGAGTTAATAGAAATGTGTACCCTATGAAAGAATACATCTTATGAAAGAGATTTTGAAAACAATCCATTTCATTTGGAGATGCCTCTCATTATCTGAGTTTCTACTCATTTTTTTCCACTCTTCTTTCACTCAAACTTAAAGGCATTGCCTTTAAGTAAAACCAAAGTTTTAATGGCATAATAATTTTTAATGGCATGCATTTAAGTACCTAAATATACTACAGTTTTCCTAGAGTGCAGTGTATTTTTCTGTTTTTACCTGAATTTTGAGATATATTTCTAATTGTCCATAATTATAGGCTAAAATGCTAATTCAAAGTTAAAATTTCTTATAGAGATTAAATGGAATTTAATTTAGTTTTCCCCAGTTATCTCCTTGACCCCCACTGGGAGATGTGTCTGCCTTTTAGAATGAGCCTAAATTTATGAATCACCCACTTGACACTTAATCATGCAAATTTATGACACTTGATAAATATTCCTTTTGCAATTGCAATGATGACTAAACTGTGTTTTGTTAACTGTGCCATTTATAGCTCACTGATTTTGGAATGGAAAGAATACAAGTTCATTTGTTCCATAAATGTTTGCAGTGCCATTGCTCTGTCTTTGAATTTAAAATAACTTTGAACATCAAGGGATGATGTTCAAACTATTCAAGGGACTTCTTTAAGGAAACTTTTTTTAATCCCCACTCAAATATCATCTCTAGCATACTTTTTTTTGATATAGTAGATATCCAATAAATATTACATTTTGTAGCATTTGCCTTATTGAAAGACTTCAACATTTTTCATTATTATTTGCTCATTTATCAAAGACATTTTCCAGATTTTTATTGACTGAATTGAGTGCTTGATGTATATATATATATATACACTAGCATACTTTTAATATAAATTGTATTTATTACTCAGTACAAATATAGGTAAATGAAAGTCAGAACAGAAAGTCAAATATATCTAGCTGCTTCCTGCTTGGACATTACTCTAATTTTCTTGCCTACAGGAGAAACACTACAACAATAGCTGACACATCATTTCTCACCTGCCATTCAGGAGACCTGGGATTGATTCCTGATGCATGCACTTACCCCAAAACAAACAAACAAACAAAAATTCAACAAATGGTGCTATAGTAATGGGATACTCATATGGAAAAATAATGAAATGTGACCCCACCGTACAGCATTCAAGAAATAATAATTATAATAATTATAATAGCTGACATAACATTATAGCACTTTAGTCTGCTCCCTTACTGAAAAAGTTCTTATTCCCTTAGTTTTAACTTTGGCATGATTTCACTGTTTATCTCCTAAGTTCCACGTGACTCTCTCGCAGTCATCAACTAACTTTAGCCCTAAGATGGTGATTCGCCTTTCCAGCCCATTGTGTCACTATTCAAATGATAAAATATACAGTTGCATAACCTCACCTGCTCCTTGGGCATCACAATTCCAGTGGCCTTCATCTCTAAACTTTTCCAACATCTAATACCTATAGCTGCAATTGCTTGCTGCATCTTGAAAATCTTAAATTCCATTCATTGACTATAATCTCTTGTCATCTTTCACTAAAATCTCATATCATTCTACTCCATCACTCATTAAATTTTCTTTGATATTGATATTTCTTATTATATTATCTTACCTCAGTCTTAGTAAACACTTTTTTTTCTCAGAAGCTCAACACCAACCTACCAATAGTTTGCCTTTAGAGAGTCTGACCCAGTAATTAATCATCTGAACATTTTACCCACTCCACTAAATTTAGGGTTTCATTCTCTGCTCCCAAAATTTCTGATCTCCATGAATTCTAAAATTAACATTTCTTTTAACTTTTTTGAGGGGTGGGGGATATAGAGCCTGAAGATGTACTGAGAAATGTGGTGTCATAAAATTTGTTTCCTAATTCCATTTGGATTTTCAGTGTCATCTGTCAGTCTTCTTACATATCCCTGGTCAAATCTCCCATTATTCTCAGAAGACAGATGGTTGTCACAGTCTTTAAAACTTTATCCTAAAACTTATTTCATTATCATATAATTTATATGTGAGAAGTGATGAAAATATCAAGATTTCATATATTTATCTTCCTTTCTTCACACTCATGAACTCATTGTTACTTGCACCCACCATAACATCCTATTTCTCTAAGATCTTGATAAAATATTTAGTCCCTCTTTCTTCCCCTTGTCATCTTCTCCTGTTTATCTTTTGCCCCTTCTTTCTAAACACAAAAGCAGGTTCATATCTCTTAGATAAAAGAATAAAAATATCTCCTATAAAACCATGCATCCTATGTGGACTGTCCCTTTTCTCATCTTCAAAGCCAAAATTTGTAAAAGTTTAAGACACTCTTGTTGTCACCAGTTTTCTTTTCTTTTCCTTTTTTTACTTCTCTCTTAAGTCCTAGACTCTCATTTTCATATTCTCAATTTTTCCTGGAAAGCAATGCTATTTAAGCACAGATCTCAAAATTCCCTGAAACAACAGACTTTTACATGGAATCTCTGAAGCCTTCGGCACCAATTGACATTTCATTCCTCCACAAAATTCTCTCCAATCTTCAACACTAAGCTTTTTGAGTTTGTTTCTGTATTAATGACTATTCATTTTTTAATATGTTTGTGAATCTTTTGTCTCTATTCACTGACTTTGTATGGGTTGCTTTCAGGGTTCTGAACAAATTTATTTTATCTATTAATTAGCACATTCAATTGCCATCTGCCAAATATCTCACTTTTGCTCTCGATCCTTATGTCCATCTACATTCTGCACATCTTTAATTAGATAATTCATGTACACCTTACTCAAAACTTTATCAACTCTCTATGCTTGCACTTTCCTTCCAAATCCATTAGGGAAAAACAATCTACTACCCTTTTAATTCCATATGAAAATGTTTGACACAATCATGCAATTGGAAACGTTAATTTTGGTGGAATAACCTGAGAAATAGTAGTTGTTAACTGTAAGTGGTGGCAAGCAGTTTTCTCCCAGCCATCTGTACTAGGAGAAGAAGGCATGATATGTTTCTCTCTCTGTTAAAATTCTCACAATCAAAGTCAGAGAGCTTTAGGACTATCATTTTAACAGAGAGTAAAATACCAAGGAGAAGGAGTGAAAGAGATGGGAAGAGAATATAGGAGAGTAGATGTTAGAATGTGTTGTCAAGATTCAAGTCCCTTAAAGTATGATTGACAGTTCAAACAGTTCTCAGCTATGCCCAAGTAGCCACATTTCAGGATCTTGGTAGGGTGTTAGGGAGAGTAGTATCGTGAAATAAAAGTGACTCTTATCTATCATTGGTCAAAGGTTCTCCAATTAAGGAGTTAACTACTCTACATTTTAGTATTTTATATGGTGACTATGGCCATGAGAGAGGGTGAACCTGCTGTGACATCATACAAAACCTTTGGACTAAGAACTTAGAGCCTCTCTGTGCAGGCAGGAGGCATATTTCTCTTGTGTAACTGTTGATTAAAGTCGATCAGATCCCACACAGATATAGACTAAAATGGTGAGTCCAAGGGTATCTGAAGTATTGCATAAGAGTTAGTTTCATCAGCTGTTCTTTTCTCAACTTGCTAAACATAATTTTGAAACATGCTTGTGTTGTAGTACATGAGGAAAAAGAGAAAAAAGGAGCAAAATGGTTTTACCTGACTAAGTTTGTCATGATTAAGCATTGGTGTTTTTTGGAACTGACATTAATTTAAGGAAACATATAGAATTACAGATATTAAGAGGATGAAAAGGAAATTTTAATAACAATGTTACACCAGTAATGTCAAAAATTTGAAAGGCTCAAGTTACCAATATTAACACCAAAAACAAGAATCTGAAAATCCCTTTATTTAACAAAAAATAAAATTCTATATTGTAAACCTACAAATAAATAAAATCTGTTGACCAAGATAAAATCATTACTGAATGATAGCAAATATCTTAAGGAAGAAACAACAACAATCTTAAACATGGTTTGAGTTGGTTATAGTTGAAAACTATAAGTATATAAATGTATAATTACCCCTTGTTCTAGTTTGCTATCTGCTGGAATGCAATGTACCAGAAACAGAATGACTTTTAAAAAGAGGAATTTAATAAGTTGCTAGCTTACAGTTCTAAGGCTGAGAAAATGTCCCAATTAAAGCAAATCTATAGAAATGTCTAATCTAAGGCATCCAGGGAGAGATACCTTGGTTCAAGAAGACCGATGATATTCAACATTTCTCTCTCAGCTGGAAGGGCACATGGCGAACATGGCTGTGTCTGCTGGCTTTCTCATGGCTCTACCATAAAGGACTCTCTCCAAAATGTTTCTTCTTTTAAAGGATTCCAGTAAGCAACTCTACCTTCAGTGAATGGAGACACACCTCCATGGAATTCATCTAATCAAAACTTACCACCCACAATTGGGTGGGTCACATCTTCATGGAAACAATCAAAATGTTCCCACCCAGCAATATTGAATGAGGATTAAAAGGCATGGTTTTTCTGGGGTACAACACAGATTCAGATTGGCATACCCCTCTAAGGGTTGCTTTAGATTTATACTAAAATTTTGATAAATTTTAATTATAATTTAATTCAAAATATTTTCTAATTTCTCTTGTGATTACTTCTTTGACCTTTGTGTTATTCGAAGGGTATTTTCAAATATTTCAGGATGTTGTTTGTTATTGTTTCTTCTTCTTTAGTTTTGTTGTGGTGAGAAAACATACTTTTCATTATTTAATTCTCCTGTTTGTAGCTCAGGGATATGGTGCAACTCAGTTTGTACTTATAAAGAATAGGCATTCTGTGCGGAGACACATCTCCATGGAAACCACCTAATCAGAAGGTCCCACCCACAATTGGGAGGGTCCCATCTCCATGGAAACAACTTAATAAAAAAGATCCCACCCAGCAATATTGCAGTAAGATTCAAGAACATGTTTTTCTGGGGTACCCAACAATTTCAAACAAGCATATGCTCTGTCTACTCTAATATACCAGAAAAAAAGAATATTTATATAATGATTCATTAGTCATAATCATTCGTTAAACCTGAACTTCTTGGTTACAAAATATTAAGAAAATAGATTCCTTGGTTTCCATTTCTAACTGGTAAATACCAGTAGGTATTTACAACAGCTCTGTAGAGGCCCCCCTGAGAGTATAAAGTATAGTCTCTGTACAGGCCCTGAGACTAGCAAGTCGGGGAGCTCCTGCTGTGTGCCTGTTTGGGTTTGGGTAGGACCCTGCCCATGTGACCTGCGAGCCTCCGTGCCTGTCTGTAGAAACAGGATAACTAGATTATCTCCCCGCAGGCCCATGAGGGTTAGGTGAGCCGGACTCTGAGGCATAAGAGTGGGCAGGGTCAGACTGTGGAACCTTGTGGAGTTTTTTGCCTGAAGCTCTCTGGGCAGGGAAGCTTCTCAGTCGGGAATGCCAGGACGTCTGGTCTCCTGCTGACTTGGGACCAAGGCAGGAAGAGGAACCCTGTTCTGAAGGGCCTCTGCCACCAAAGTGAACTCACCCTGCCAAACCCACACTGCCTATCCCTCACTCCCTGGGAGGCAGGTGGGCCCCGTGTTCCGTGTTTGCCTAAGGGCAGCTCCTGGAGCCTTCCCTGACTCTGACTTCCTTATAGACAGTGGCATTTACCGAGTGCCTCTGTTCTCCTCTCTGGGCTGTTCCAGGGTGTTCTCTGTGTTGTGTGTTGTGTGTTGTAGGAAGGTTAAGGTGTGGCGGGATTTTATTACAGCTGAGCAAACTCCTGGGCACCTGGCCGAAAGGTGTGCATAGGGGTGGGGTCAGCTGACATGGACACCTGTCTCTTCCTCAGTTGAAAAGTTCTCCAGAGGGAGCAAAGAAGGCCATGCCCACAGAGATGGCCCCCAGTGAGATGCTTCCTTCACACACAAACGACACAGCCCCTGTGTCCGGTGCTGGCCCCCGCGAGGCCCTCTTTCCTGCTCTTCCTTTCCCCAGAGGCAGGGCTCCTGCTTCTGTCCTGCCAGGCCCCGGGGCTGCTGGCGAGCTGAGCCCTTCCTGGCTCTGACCCCCTGCCCCAGTCCTCAGCCCGGGGAGCCCGGCCGCCTCCTGTTCTGTGGGAAGGACGAGGTTAAAGCATCTGTGAGCTTGCCCTGTGTTTGCGTGTCCTCAAGCGGGGGAAAACCACTGCACTTGTCTGCCTGTTTGTTAAGCTGAAAACAGCTTTAGAATTTTGTCTGCTTTGTTGTGTCCCTTGCATATCTGTCTGCTTTGCCGAACTGTGGTATTTGCTTATCTGGAACATATCCTCCTTCTCATGGGAAAATTATGCTTTGTTCTCAAAATTAAAGATACCTCCTCAAGGCAAACCAGTGTTCAATGGATAGATTAACTCCAGGTGGCCCTTTTACCCAATAAATAGTAGAAAAAAAATTCGAGGCTCTGGCTCTCTCTTGGAACAGAGACTTCCTTGCTTTCTGAAAAAAAAAAAAGAATAGGCATTCTGGAGCCAACGAATTCCAAGGATTACTCCAAGCCAGCACCAGAACAGTGCCCACCTCAGGAGAAGGCCTGTCTTCTAGCTCAGAAAAGTAATTTTCCAATGGAAACAAATGCCAGGATGAATTTCTCGGCCTCCTCTAAAGGTCTTTGTGTGCATTGCAGACAGGAGCTCATTAGCTTCTTGACAACCTTGGGAGACTGAAGGCACAACTATGGGAAGGACAAATAAGGTCAACTTCAGGTTCCTGACCCTTCTGCTCTATTTTTGAGGTCATCCCCTTCCTTTGGTACACACTGTTTTCCTCCAAACTGAGTACAATTATGTCCTTGCTTTCAGAATTATAAACACCTTCCAGATCTGCTTACCTCTTATTATAGTTCTTTCTAGTTTCTTGAGATACGAATACCTGCTTTACTAAAGAAAAGCTAATCCCATCTGAGTTGATTTGAAAGGTTGCATATAATTTAGAAAAGCCATGTTTTAATCCTAATCAATCTTGTGAGAGCAATGGTATCTTCTAATCCCTATTCAGCACTACAGATAGGAAATTTGATTAGGTTATCTCCACAGAGACATGACTCAATCAATTGTGGGTATTAGATGGAGATGTCTCCCATCCATTCTACCTGGTCTTGATTAGTTTACTGGAATCCTATGAAAGAGGAGACATTTTGGAGAGAGTTCCTTTTGATAATGATGAGAGAGCCACAGAATGCTAACAGAAGGACAAAAGAACCACAGAGTCCACCAGCCTGTGACCTTTGGAGATGAAGAAGGAAAATGCCTCCTAGGGAGCTTCATGAAGCAAGAAGCCTGGAGAGAAAGCTAGCAGAGGCTGCCATGTTCACCATGTGCCCTTCAAGCTGAGAAAGAAATGCTGAACTTCTTGAACCAAGGTATTTTTCCCTGGATGCCTTAGATTGGACATTTCCATAGACTTGTTTTAATTTGGGCAATTTTAAAGCCTTAGAAGTACAAACAAGCAACTTATTAAATTTCCCTTTTTAAAAGTCAAAAAAAAAAAAAAGCATTCTGAAGTTGTGACATGGAGTGTCCTAAAATGTCATTAGGCTAATTTGTAGGACAGTGATATTCAAAAAAGATTTTTAAAAGTTTTATTTTCTGATGTTTTAACTTGTCTAACACATACTAAGAAAGAGAGATCAAATTTTCAAATATAATTCTCTGTATGTCTATTTTTCACTTTAGTTCTGCTGTTTTTGTTTCTTATGTTTTCAGGCTTTGTTATTGGTACATATGCATTTAAGAATGTTATATTTTTCTGATGAGTTGGCCTTTTGTCATTATGATATGTGCTTGTTTATCTTCATAAATACTCTTTGTCTCGAAATCTATACTATATCTTATATTAATATAGCTACTACAACTTTCTTATGCAGTATGCATTATATATCTTTTACTTTCAAGCTTTACTTTTTTATATTTAAAATGTTTCTTACAGATAATATTTAATTGGGTCATGATTTTTTGTTTTTTGGGATTTTTTGTTTGTTTGTTTTTAATCCTATTAAACATCTGCATAATTTCTTTATCATGTAAACAAAAGCCACTTGACCTTGAAACCAAGTTTTTACTAAGTATGACCAGGATTTGATCCTCAGCCTGAGGCCATTTCTTCTGCCTGAAAATGAGAATTAGTTTTATTTTTCAACCCAGTAGGGCTTTAGAATCTGCTTAAAAACTGAACAATCCTTCCTATACTTCATCTTTCTTCACTCGTACCTTACAACATATACCACTGAAATAAGCCAGTTGGCACTTTAAACATTTATCACATTTGCAAGTTAATCATGTATATTTGCTTTTATCCGCAGACACTGATGATATCCACCATCACCCAACATAAGCAGCTTTTTCTTTCTTTTTAGCCTCCAGTAAAAATAGCCTTGGATTTTCCAAATCATCACTAATAATCCCCTCAAGGTCTTTCCAGCTTCCTTCTGCTGCTCAATCCCAATGCCAATAACATGTATTTTAGTTTTTTTGTTATGACAGCACCCATTTTCATTACCTATTTCTGTTTTAGTTATCTCTTGCTATATGAAAAAAAAAAATAAACAATGGCTTAAAACAACAACCATTTTATTTCCTCTCACTAACTTGTGTGTTGACATGAATCAGCTAGGTGATTGTTTGGCTTCAAGTACTGCCTAATGTGGCTGCTATTGTCTGGAGATTTGATTGCACTGAAATGCACAAGGTGTCTGTCTCATTTACCTGTCTGTTGCTTCAGCAAGCATGACTAGAAGGCTAGATTCAGCCTAGTAGGTGGGTCACCCGAGTCTTCATGGAGATTATTCATATTATCTGTCCAGCCGAAGATCCACACTTCCTAACCTTGGAAACCTTCTTAAGGCTTAAGTCAGGGCATCACATACACCATGTTCTATTAGTTAAATGGCATCACAAGCCATCAGAAAATCAGTGTGGGGATAAGTGCATAAACTTATTGGGAGACATCTTTCAAGATTAGCTACAACACAGATACTATACCAATACCACACAATGACCAATTACAATGATAATAAACATTATAACTAGTAAATATGCAAAACCAAACCAAAACAAAACCCTATGAGAATTATTTTATAATCTTTAACTTTCTAATGTATGGCCCAGTGAGGTAAAATGACTTATTTTCACTTTGGCAGCATTGTAAAAGCTGAGGTTTAATGGCAAGCTTTCTAATTCCAAAATGTCCTTTTCATTATACTAAGTTTCCTGTATATGAATGTCTGCATACTAGTCAGTCTGCCCGGACTGACCGAGATTAGGATATCTTAGCCAAAACTCCAGCATGTGGGGTTGTATCTGAACATTTCGCTAACTCTTGACAACTTTCTTATTTGACACTGGAACTTATTTTTTAAGGACAATTATTTGTTGCTGGGTGCTTTTGAGCTGGTGCTTTATTTATTAGAAATAAACTCCAGGCCTCATCAACTGATGGACAAGAAATTTTTGAAGTATTTTCAAGTTGGTTCTTTCTGGCTTAGGTAATAATTGAGCTTAGGATACTTTGTTGAAAACAAATAAGAATATGTAATTGATAATACGTGTGTCTCACAGCCATGGCAATAAATACAGTAATCCTTGTTCAGCTAACATTAAAGGTTATCTGATTCATATTTTCAATTAATTTTAATTCTAATTGGAATTCAAAATGTATTTTATGTAATTTGCACAAACATATAAATGTGCATACACACATAGAGCACAGTATAAATGCAAATGGCTTGGGTAAGGGTTAATTTGTGTATAACCACATTTATACTTTGGAATAAAAACAAAGTGAACAAAATATGTGTTTCCCATCCTTCTACAGTTGTCACATGTTACGTTTTAATACCAGAATTGATATTACCCTGTAAAGAGATCACAGCATGACATTGACATTACCTACTGTCTGGAAATAAAGCAACCACCAACACAAATGTAAGATTAGAATGTCTGTCTAAGCCAAATTTGAATTTTGGAATAGATTCATGGACGTTATTGTGTTTTATGATCAGAAGTCTGAAGTTGAAGGCCCTGTTTTTTTTCCAAGTTTTCCACTAGAATATAGGTATCCCAGGCATATTATTAAAAACAAAACCTTCCTTAGAATTGTATCTTCTAAGATATGAAGATATCATAATTCATATCTTAGAATTATGATAATTCTAAGATTATCATAATCATAATCTTAGAATTCTACTTGGGAGTTAAGAAGATTAATATAGATATATGCATATTATTTAATTAGGAGATCATAATCCTCCTTTCAAACAATTGCAGTCTATCATATTAATCTTCCTTTTGGATGTCATTCAAGTTTGAGGCTCTTTGAGCTATTTGAAGCACCTTATTAGCTCAAGATACATGTCCAAGGAATGAAGCACTTGTACCCATCGATCTAGAACAATCTCACTTAAAATAATTGCAAAAAATGATTTCTTGTTCTTTCTATCAAAGAAGATACCACCTTTTTCACTTCTCTAAAAACAAAACATGAGCTACAGTAACTTATCTGTTATAAACTTAGATTTTCAAGGTAAAATTTTCCAAATCTTTTGCAGTTAAATACAAAGATGTCACCTTGTTTATTAAGCATGTTTTAACCATCCTTTAAAAATCTGCCTAATTGATTAAAGTGCTATCTTTGAAGGTTCTGCAATCTATTGTTTAAATAGACCTAAAAGGAATTTTTAAACTTGATCTGAAATCATTGTGATCTGTGAAAAAAATAACTGTTCATGTTAAAACCCTCAGGTTATTTCAATTAAAAAATAGTGAAATGAGCACATATATCGCAAGCTGAATTTTATGTAAATAACATTGTTGATTATTGTTTCTCTAAAATACCCCAAAGGTACAAATGCATATTATGCAATCTAGAAATTGTCAGTTTGAACAATGGAGTAATTCCCAAGTTCTTAGAGGGCCACAAATGGGAAACATAACAATGAAAAGAAAAATGGCTAACTTTTAAAAAACTCAACATAATACAAACTTTCTAAGCCAATTTTTAAAAGTATGAATAGCTTCTTACTTAAGGCCATTATGTTAATAGCAAAAATTCAAAAATAAAGCTAAACACTGACTGTTCAGCATATTGATGGGAAATTGGAGGAAAATTGCTAACTTAATTAATTTGCCTATTCATGGTCTATCAACAGATTGACCCCATAATTCTCTTGACTCTCCACTACAATGTTACTACTATCATCATAACCCTCAACCTGTGTCCCATACATGATACCGTGTGGTATTTTTAAGCAGCATTAATGTCTATTGTATCTTTATTTCATTTGCATAGTGTGTTAACATTATCAAATATTTTTCATGGGCTACATCAATTGACTCTTCATTCTAACTCCTGTTTTTGCCTAAGTTATCAATGAATTTATTTCCAATTTCTCAATGAATACATGAGTTCATTTTTCTCTTAGGGCTCCTTATATTCAATTTTTTAAACTATTAGCACTTTTTTCTCCTAAATATTTTTTGCATGTCACCTTTTCTGTCTGGTCTATCTATCATCACTGCAAACACCTTCAATGCTACCATCATACTACCAGCTACAAATTATTAAAAACTTTCTGGTGATTTAGAAGTTGAGTGAGGTAACTGATGGAATTGGTATAACCACTGGAAAGTTCCATAAACTCTCTGAGCCACGATTTTATCACCTATAAAGTGATAATAATAACTGCAAATTCCTCTTATAGGTATTAGATGATTAAGTTAATCAATTTATGTAAAATGCTTAGAACATTGGTATATAATAAAAGCTCAGTTAATATTCATTTTGGTTATTTTTGTTGTTGTTCTGCAGAGATTGCAAAGAAAGTCAAGTTTATCATCTAATTCAGTTAATTCAACTATTTGATCAGGTGGATACTATCATTTCTATTTTACAAATGACTAAATTTAGGATCATAAAAGCAATGTGCTCCAGGACATAGAGCTGAGATTCGTATCTAGGTGCCTGCGGTTTCAAAACATAAATTCTTACATATCACAGCCCATTCAATAGCATCCCAACACAGTTTATTTACTCTAGACACCTGCTTTCGGAATAGGACCTAATCCTAACTTCTTATCCAGTCTCTACGTTTTTAATCCATCTTCATACTGTTCTTAAATAATTATCTCAATAAATTCTGCTCCTCCATATAACTTTTGTCATACTAAAAACTCTCATATGTCTAATAGTCTCTACCTAGTTTTCATCTCATTGCATAAACCTTAGAGTTTGGTGTAAGCTAGAAAGCTAAGCAACCCAGGTAACCTTGAGAAATTGCTCAACATCCCTGACCCTGAAAAGGGAGCCTCAGTTTTCTCATCTAAAAAATATAGTCATTCTCCAGAGTTATTTAGAGAATTCAATGAAATATTTCATAAAAATGCCTATCACAGTATCTGACACATAATAGAAGGGAATTAAATGTCCTTACACCCACACACACAGTTCTAGCACACAAATTCTAACTACTCATATGAGACATGCCTAATAATAACTTTCGTGCTGATAATACATATGTATTGTTTTTCAAGATTGAATCGTATTTATACTAAATCTGACAGTATTTTAAGCAACACATTCTAGAAAACAAGGCTACCAAACATAGCCTTTCATGTGTATGTATGTGTGTGTATGTTTAGGTATGTTATATGCATATGTTATATAATGTTTATAATAGCTTTGTCAAGATATAATTCAGATACCATGGATTCATCCTTTTAAAGTGTGTAATTTAGTGTTTTTTTCTGTATATATCAACATAATCAATCTTAAAACATTTTCAATACCTATAAAAGAAACTCCTTACCCAAAAGCAGTCCCTCCCAAATCTCCTTTTTTATTACACAACAACTTTTACTATTGATCTTTGTTCTTTCATGTGGATTCAGATTAACATCTGAGATGACTTGCTTTCAGATTGAAGAACTTCCTTTTGTATTTCTTGTAAAGTGGGTCTGCTAGCAACAAAATCTCATTTTAATTTTTCTTGAATGCCTTTATTTCACCTTAATTTTTTAAATATTGTATTTTACTGGATATAGATTCTTGGCTGAAAGTTACTGGTTAATCCTTCATTTCTTTCTTTGTCTCTCTCTCTCTCTCTCTCTCTCTCTTTCATTCCTTCTTTCATCACTTTGTGTCATCTCACTAATTTCTAGGTTCCATTGTTTCTGATGAAAATTCTGTTGTCAAAATTATTGAGGTTTTATTCTATATGAGTCTTTTTCTCTTCTTGTTTTCAAAATTAGAAATTCTCACTCACCAAGAATTTACCCTCTGCAACTTATAGTTGGAACAGATGAGAATTGCTGGCTGCCTGACCCTTCCAGTGAGAATCTAGATTCCTTGATTAGGATCTAAAGGGAGAGAAAATCCAGTCTTCTTTGCCACATGCAGTCAGATTGGAGTTCTATCAAATGACCTGGGGTGTGGATGTGTGGACCAGGTTCTGGATCAAATGGCATAACTTTTTTTTCACTATTCTTTCTGAAATTTAGAAATGTGTTTCTTGAATAAGTGCTGTTTCTTCATTGGTTGTATAAAAAGTCCTAGAACTTTGAATGGTTCTTCTTTTGCTTTATATTTTTTATCTGTTATGGGTTTCACTGGGGAATGAGTCCATAGGTCTCCTCACCTAGAATATATATTCCATTCTAGGAATATATATATATATTTAATAGGTATGCAAATTAAACTCTGAAGCATAGTTTCTGGGCAAAATGTCATATTAATTTCAAATTTTAATAGATATAATCAAATTATCTTACAAAATTTTAAGTAATTTATACTCCTATTCAAAATGAAGAGCTATCTTCACTTTTATGTCTTGCTCGTTTTGTTTTAAGATGATATGATTTCTAGGTTGTGACTAAAGACCCAATAAAGAACTTCTTGTGGACATACAAAAACAAAATTGTGGATGAAAAGTTTGGGAATAGATCTTGAACATAAAATAAGTGGTCTTGGAGTGGAAGGATAAATTAACAGAGGAAATACTGTAAACAATCAATAAATACAGTTACTTAAGTTCTAAACTTTTTCATGGTTTAGAGCTTATACTCATCCTAATGTTAATTCTATGGTTTTGCAAGCAATGCATGATCATTGTCATTGCTAAATGTATGACAAAGAAGTTTTGCAACCTTACCATATCTCTGCTTATAGATGGTCCTTCAAAAAGTACTTGTTTCAATAGAAACAAAGAAGAAAAAAACAACAACATGAGATGGGCTATAGAGCAGATTTTAGACAAAGTTCTATCTGACTATTTATATAACCACCAAAACAGTTGTTTGACTTTCATTAGAAAGTCTGTCATTAGATTAATTTGATATTATCTGTGATTGTGCCACCTTATGGAGATGAAGTAGTAAATGAAGTCAAACTTGAACAGAATATGCCACAGATTTAACAACTATTTCCGAGCATAGAAATTTGTCTGATTTAAAATTTTGTTTCAGCATGTTTCTATCAGTCCTCTTCCATCTTGAGTAGCAGAATATTAAAGTGAATGTAAGACTTTCTGATATGAAACAATAAATTTTGGTAGTTTGCAGATACAAGTTAAGGCAAATATGCACAGAAATCTATAATTTACAGATCAGGAATTAAATCTGCTACTAATAATGTGATGTACTGGCCTCTTCTCATTTTTTTAAAAAGTAATAATTTGAGTATCTAATGTTCTGCTTTCCAATATATTATGTAATTCAGGCCCCCATAATTTGTAGTTCGGTAATCACTAACTGGAGAACATCCAGAGAAAAGGCAACCAGAAGAGTGAATAGATCTGAAAATTATTGCTAAAGGGTAACATTTTTAAAAGTGGAAATATTTACCCTGGAGACGAGAAAGTTAATGACAAACATTAAAACTGTCTTTTGATGCCATATGGGAAAAAATCATTTGATTTAGTCTTTATAGAACCGGAAAGATTAACTAAGTTATTGAAAGAATACTTTATTAAGAGTTAGAAGATAATATTTCTATATTTATGTCTTTCTCTAAATAGCTCTATGTCCTTGGGCAAATGATATAATACATCTGGACTTCTGTACCCTTGTCCCATCTTGTTATATTAGATGGTATCAAAAGACATATGCAGCTCTAAAATGTTCTTTGATTATAAATACTTCCACAGATCACCATTATGTATCTTTTATTTGGTCTATAAAGTACTTCAGTGAAGTCGAAGATCCTGCAAATCATGTATTCCACTTGCTCCTATTTCCTACCAAAAACAAAAAACAGCAAATGCAACAAAAGCAACAGCAAATGTACTATTTAACTCCACATTCAATCCCATCCATCTTCTCTGAAGTTATTTCTATCTAGCTGCTTTTCTGAATGGTTCTGTACTTATGGAGGCACTGGTGAAGCAAAACATGACCAAAATATTATTTTAGTCCATACTAAGGAAATGTACATGGATTTATATCTAAAAGCATCAACATTTGCATTGATAAATATAAAGTCCTGGATGTTATTTTAAAAGCTAAAAAAGAAATTCTTGTGCATGGGATCAGACAGGCTTTATCACTAGTGTACGAGAAGACATAAGACCATTAACCAATGAAATCAATATGAAATAACTGTGGAGTGTGGTAACCACCATAATTAATCTTAGGTTTTATGAATATTCTAAGAGTATAATACCTAAAATGGAACAAGTGTTGGTTTAATTTCACCTTGAGTTTGTCAGACCAACATGGATTATTGTGAGAATATAGGGCACACTTTAAAAGTGATATAAACAAATGCATTTAGAAGAGATTGACAATGGTGAGGCATCTCAAAACTATATTTCATGAGCAGCAGTTGAGGGAATTAAGATGATTTGTCTCCAAAAGAGAAGATTTTGGTAGAAAAGAAAGGAAGAAGATCATAATAGCTATTTTTGAGAAGCCATGTAGAAAAGTAAATTGCCTGGTAAGGCCTCAAAGAGTAGAACTAAGATAATTTTATATGTCTACAACTGTGTGAACATCAGTCCATAAAACTCAATTGTATAGACAAATCTGTATTTTCCTTAACTCAATTAAATTACTATATTCAGCCTTAATAGTATAGGGGAGTAGACATGTATTTTCATTCAATTCAGAAAATCATATCTGTTCCAGAAGTTCTCAGAATGCTGTAGATGGTGGAGGGTTCTGTAGCTTTATTCTTGTGCGTCCTCTCCCTCCAGGTAGCCACCAGACCTCTCTTCCCACCTGGTCTTTTTTCTGCAGGCATCATAGATCACCTCTTAGCTGTGACTCATTTCCAGCTGCTTGGCCACCTCAGTTCTGGTAGCTATTTCTACTGCATTTTAACCATTCCTGAAGGGAAAGACAAAGCTCTCTCATGTATCTGTGCTAGGCCGGGTCACATGGGGTTCTGCAATGCTCTGGGTGGCCCTGTCTGTCCAGTCACACAAAGCATACATTCCCTCTGTGATTGTGTTGTCTTCATGGTACTTTAATCCTAGAACTAGAAGAGACATTGATCTTCTCTACTTCTCTACTCTAGACTGCCTTAAATATCCATGAGCCTCAACCATACAGACATCTTTCATAAGGTCCTTTCTTCTCTACCTCCAACCTGAAGAAAGCTTTTTCTAGTTTCTCCAGGGAAATCTTTTCTCTTAATCTTGAGGATTACTTCTCAGAGACACTTCCTCTGGCAAGTTTTATGCCTCATATTTATATTTTAGAGATATTACTTAAGGGTCATGTCAGATTTACCAATGGATTGACAAATAATAAAGTCATGTGTAGAACTAAAATATGTCCAATATTATCAAAAAAAAAAAAAGCTAAATAACTTATTGCAAGCGTCAAATGAATTTGCTAACTGAATCAAAATTAGACTGAATTACAACCTAACTACATGCACACTGGACTTGGGTAAAAAAATATTGATAAGCCAAGAGGAATGCCTGCTCCCTGTGAACATACGCAGTTGCAAGAGAAGCAAAAATGAAAATCTTGAGGTTAGTCTTATCCAGATGCAAATTAGCCCATGCTGGTTTTCTGAATCTAATGATGACTGCATTTAAATTCAGTTGAAAGACAACTGGGAGAAACCTCTCCACAAAGAGATTAATTATGGTTTAATGCTCTTTCTTTGCCTAGAGATAAGACACACCTATGCATAAAATTCTAATTTACAGATTCCTTTTTTGATCCATGTGTGGTTCCCTAATATTAGTTTGAAAGTATGTTCTATCTTGGGACATAGCATCACTGCTTTCTTCTGAGCCAACATTTTCAATTCTTTGTCACAGTGACTGCTTTATTTTTCTTAGTATGGGATTGTTTAGAACCAAGAAACCTGTCTTCTAAATAATCTCTTAATGTGACATTCTCACCACCAGAGAGAAAATTTTATCTTTGTAACATAAAGGATTTTTAATCCTGGAGGCAATCAGGAGAATCTAGTATCATCCCCTTGTGGTTGTCTGAGGCCATTTTATAATCCAGAAAGGCCATGTTCTTTTAATCCATTCTTGTGGGTGCACACCTGTTGCAGAAGGGACCTTTAGTTTGGGTTCTTCCAATTGAAATATAATCCACCCCATTCAAAGATTTACTGGAGAACTTTATGAGAGGATAAAAGACAGGAACAGTCCAGAGAGTTTAGAGAAAAAAGCCCCTGGAGAAGCTGACAGAGGAAGCCACTGACATCAGAAACTGAAAACAACCAAACCCAAGAGAGAAGGACCAACAGACATCAACCATATGCTTTCCCATATTGAAGAGATGTCTCAGATGCTGGCAGCCTTTCTTCTAAGATGGTTTTGTTCTGCTGATACATTAATTTGGACATTTTTGTGGCCATAGAACTTTAAATTTCTAAACTAATAAATACCCACTGTAAAAGCCAATACAGTTCTGATATATTGCATTCCAGCAGTTTTAGCAAACCAAAACACCCTCCATAGTTTACTCCTTAAATCCGAAAACAGAAAGGAGTTTGGAGAACAGATCTGGAATTGCCTGCCTAGGACCTGAAGTAAGGATGAAAGGAAAAACTAATTTAATGTAAATATTAACATGAAGTTGTCATATAAACATTCAGATGGAGATTATGTGCCTTTAGTTATAAAATTATACAAGACTGAAATGAGGAATTCTGGAATGACTGTGATCCCTCTGTGATCTCTTAATGGATTTGAATAAAGATTTGTTTTTCACACCATATTGCACTGAGGAAAGTAAATTATGAGGATGAAAACATTAAATTCTTTTTAAGGAAAACATCAGTTGTAATTGGGGAACCTGATTGGCAAATAGAGGGCTAAATAAATGTTGTTTTTGTTTTTTTTGTTTTTTTTAATTTATAAGAAGCAGCTCAAAACAATAGATGTCATAGTTTTCAAATACAAAGCAAAGCCTATAATAAAAATAAACTTAAGTCAATTAAATCAGCCTAGTTGAAATCAATTTAATTAGAACAAAGTGTTGGATAGGCAAACTGGGTAAACCATTTTTAATATTTTTCATATGTCAGTTTGAAAGGGGAATGATACAAGCAGTTATCAGGTATTATGTGCATCCTCTTTGTACAGTTCTCACACTGTGGTTCCCCTAGCTTCAGAAATAAATAGGAATTGTAAGATTGCATTTTTTGCTGATTATGCCATTTGAAAGGTGGTAACAAACTAGGCTTCCTGAACTTTATTCCTAATTTCTATAACAGCATTTTTATATTTTTGAAAATGGAACATCTCAATTTAATTTTCTAATGGATATTTATGTTAAGCTGTTCACTTTAGACCATCTACATTGTGATTTGACTGGAGTAACTGAAACACCAAATGTTTGTTGATTGCCACTGAGCCGTATGTTCACACTCTGAAGAAGTAAAATGAGAGTGGAAAAACTATTTTGCTGTAGAGCTAAACAAAAAAATTGACAAATTTCATGCAAAAGAATAGTTCATGATTATGGGTAAAAGTGTTATTTATTAGAAACTCAAGTCATCTGGTTTTAATGTTTATTATTAAATAGTTTATATTTAATGTATTTAAATATGAATATATATAATTTAGTTGTCTTTATAGTCTTCCAAGTGGATTGATTAATTACAGCACTACAGTAAGGAATGCCCAGAACAAAGTTGGATCAGAGTAACAAGTTACAAATTCCTTGAACACCTACATTAAAGGGATATAAATTGGATCTATACACATGCCACCATTCTGTAAGAAAATATTGGCAATGCTGTTTTGGTCATAACATTTATCTCCCTGAAATTGGCATGTAGTAAACTCTTACCTTTGTGGTATATTTTGCACATAGATATGGGGGGAGTGGTCCTTAATGAATGACGGGCACTAATAACAACATTGGGTGCCAGTGAGCAAAATTAAGGTGGGGTTATGAGCTTGGGCTAGGCCATAAGGCTTGGTTGTGTGGAAGTAAATAGTTGTGTGGCAGGCAATCCCAACAATGCTGGACACTGTCTTTCCTGTCAAACTGGTAGTTGGAGGTGTGAGAAGATTATATCTGATTTAGAGAAAAACAATAATACAACACATTTGGGCTTCTGGAATTGTTAGCTCACTTTTATACTTAATAATGTGGAAATCTTTCTCTGTAACTGATGGTGGGACACAAAAGAGACATTTGTTATTTTTTCAAAATGAAAACTGATCATTTCCTATTGACATAGTGATTAATCTCATACTTACTTGTCATTTTCTTCTAGATTTTTCTTGTCTTCTCATTAACCCATAATATAAATTTAACTTGACCATTTATTCTCATTGTTAGTGCACAAACCATTCTCATGCAAAGCACAAGTTGGTGCAACTGTGAAACTGAAATACATGCCAGACACATAGGCAGGCATAGGTTTATTAATACTTAAGAAAAGGAGAGAGTCTCCAATGGTGGCGGTAGCACCCCACAGAAGGGCAGGAGTGTAAGGGGCAATATGTATATGATTTTTGAACAAAAGACTTTCCCATATAGTATGAAGACATCAAGCTTCTGGTATAATCATCAAATGGTCTTAAGTCCTGATGTTTTACCAAAATTAATGTTTAAGAATAAGATAAAATCAGTGCCATCCCATTCCTGTCCCTTTACATCTGTGATTACATCTTTTCCCTCTGGGGAGGTTGTTTTCTTTATTGACTTTTGTCCTGGTCAAACATGCTATTACATGCTTGGGGCTTCATTCACATTTAGGAAGGGGCCTGAGCCCTGGGCCACCTACATCCACCCCCGTGTAACAGATTCTGTTGACCATAAGGCAGGCATTGCAGCTAACACTACAACAATATAAGAGACAACAGAAGAGTTATAATCCAACACATAGGGCAGATATTTCTACAAAGAAATGCTGTCTAGTGTGAATAAGAGAATTAAACCAAATAGAAAGAGGGTCAGTAGGTAATTGATCAATATTATGTATTTGCTCTTGCATATGATTTAAAGCTTGTGAAACATTATGTGAATTGTCAAGAATATATGCACAACATTTTACATTTGTAAGGGCACAGGTCCTGCCTTGTGTTGCAGTCAAACTATTTATAGTAATTTATTTTGTATACTACTTTCCATAAATGGGTGGTCTCATCATTTAACAATAATATTGCCAACCTAGATTCATTAAGCATATGAGTTGTAAAGATTAGTTAAGGCATTATATGCTTTTTGGTGACCATCATGGCACCCTGCAGGGTAGAATTAGTTAAAAGATAAAACTACCATGAGGTACATTTCACTTGGTATTTAGATTTAACCATTTCCCAATTGCAAGAAGTGGGTGATAAAGAATGAAATAATGTGGCAGGGACATATGGCTGTCCCCATGTGCAGTTTTCCGTCCAATTGTAAAGTAAATAGGCCCATCCATATTGCCCACAGGTCCACAGCCACCCTATGGGGAAGACATATGCTCCGTATCTGTGGGAGGCATTTTGCCATTGGAAAAGGTGATTATTTTGAACCTTAGGAGTAAAATTACATACTTCTGAGTTTATTCACCCCACATCTTGGTTCCCATCAAGATGTTCCCTGCAGACAGGGGCATTATAGTCTAAGCTTATGTACAGCATACCCTAATATAGGCTGGGACATACTTACTTGTTTTCTCTTAAGTGAGAAATTGGAAGCTCTAGCTCATTATAAGGTAGTAATTGATTTTCAATCTAAAAAGAAAAAGTCTCACTTCAGACTTGTTGGTGTGACAAGTTCTGCCACATCAACAGAGAATTCCACATAATCCAGTTAGCAGGAACCATGGTCCAGGGAAGGCCAGTACCACCCAAAGATGGCATGTCTGTGCAAATCCAACAGTGAATGTGATTGTGAGCATGAGTTACTGTGTAAGAAAAGGTGTTTGCTGGGGTGCTATGGGCAAAAAGAAAGATGTTTATGGGAAACAATAGGGTTAAATTTTTTTGATCTAATAATATACATGTTGCATTCTATTGGTAGATAGTAAAGTATCAGGCAGAGAGACGTTGTGGGTAGGAATTAAATATCAGATATTCTTCCCCTATAAGCCTTGAGAGTCCTCGACCATAACATCAATCTTTAGTCTAACCATAAGAAAGATCCAGAGAATTATACATAAAGTTCCCATGGAAATACTAGGCCTCAGATTGGTAATAAAAATTTTAACAGGGATTTTTTGCATAAATTGTGGCCATATTACAATATTTTAGATGATTCCTATTCCCCATGGGTTTAAGAATTCTAGTCAGTGTGGCTGCATAGACCAGCACTGAGTCCAAAGGACCTAATGCTCTCAGGTGATTTGGTCTGAGGCATTGTCAACAATAACTTATTATTATTTCCCCTTTTATGCTGGAAAGAGGCTAGACTTTTTATTTGTGTTCTTTGTGCTTGCATGGGCCCTACTGTTAACATTTTAACTGGGGCTGGGCCTGCACCCTGAGGTGTAGAATTTAGGAGGGTTAGGGTCTGATATAGCTTTTTAGTCCATTGTTCTAGGGATTTTTTTGTTATTTTTCAACTTTTTCTTTAAGAGGGCATTCATTGTTTCTGTGAGGCCATGTCTGTGGAGTTATAGGGTAGGTGAAAAATTTGCATTACATCATAGTTCATAGCCCTCATTTGGGTCATTTGTACAGTGAAAGAGGTTCCCAGATCACTGTTTATTTGTGTAGGTAACCTGTAGAGGACACTTACTTTTTCTAGGCAGCATGTGTCAGTTGCTCATTGTTGAACTCTCTCCACTGGAAAAACTAACAGAAATCCTGTGGCAGTAGCTGCCATAGTGAATGTATACCTTGCCCCTTCCAAGAGTTGAAGGGGCTGATGTAGTCCACTTGCCACAAGGTCAGTGGGGCCTGTGACCAGCTGATGTGTCCCATAGGGTGGCACAAACAGTATGGTCATTGCAGGGAAAATGACAGGCACTCTAGTATGATTTCTGTGAGTTGTTGCCACATGATGGGTAGCTGGGACTGCTGGGCTAAATGCCATATAGTTTGATACCCTCAATGTCTGCTCTTTTGATGAAGCCACTCAGCCACATCTCAGGTTTCAGTAGTGTGACTTTGGACTTGAGCAAGGACATATGCCTCAATGTTCCTAGGTAGCTTAATAGGAGTATGGGTAGGAATATGGTAGACAGTTACTGTTCTAGGTTGTTAGATGCCAGAATGAGATATACCATAAACAGAACAGCTTTTAAAAGGGGGGATTTATTAAGTTGCAGTTCTAAGTCTGACAAAATGTCCCACTTAAGGCAAGTCTATAAAACTTTCTAAATTAAGGTACCAACAAAAATTTATCTTCACTCAAGAAAGGCCAATGAAATTCAGGGTTTCACTTTCAACTGGAAAGGTACATGGCAAACATGGCAATATCTGCTAGCTTTCTTTCCAGGTTTCTCATTTCATGAATCTCCCCCAGGAGCATTTTCCTTCTTCATCATTCAAAGGTCTCTGTCTCTGTGGGCTCTGTGGTTCTTGTGTCTCTCTTGTGTCTCTCTCCAAAATGGTTCCCTTTTTTAAAGGATTCCAATAAGCTAATCAAGACCCACCTGGAACTGGTGACATCACATCTCCCTCTAATCAAAACCTAATACCCACAATTGGGTGAGTCAGATTTCCATGGAGATAATCTAATCAAGCTTTAAAACATAGCCTTTCTAGGGTACATGATCCTTTCAAACTGGCACAGTTACCTTTTGTTGCTGGCAGGCATCCCAGATTCTCACCACAGTTCTCATCCCCAAAGGGGGTGACCAATGACTGTCTGTTGTTCTTATTTCCAGGTTTCCATCCAGGTCAAGAGTCCTTTGTAAACAGCCCAGCTGTAGATAGTGCATCTCCTGGTTCATGCACAATAACCATCCATACAACTCTTAATTCAGTTCATTGACAGTTTTGTACAATGCAGTACTGGGTTATACCATCAAGGCTCTCCATATGGGAGGCTGCCCACTAGCAGATCCATCAATATACCAAGCAGACTTGGGAATTGTTCTTGTGTCCTCTAAGTGCATAGTTCAACAGCTATTTCAGGTGCAACAATTTTAGCTTTTGAATCTTCTACATATGATACTGGTCCTAAAATTTCATGCATTTTGGCACTAAGGGGGTTGGTATTGAAGACACTGCACTGGAACTAGCAAGCTTTCCACTTAGTTAAGGTACTTAATTGTGCACTGCCAGAGTATGGCTTATAGGCTGTGTCCATAATCCACCCTTGTATAAGTATGGCAGTCCTCAAAGTGATGGGAATTTCTACATCTGACTTTTCACTTGTAACAGAGCATATATGTAGCACACAGTTGCTTTTCTAAGAGGCTATCTAATAAGTCTACCTCTTTCCATAATTATGACCAGAACCCTAAGGGCATTCTTTCAGAATGTTGCCTTTGCCACAAAATCCAACCAAAGTACATTGTTAGTACTGGGTACATCCAATTCACAGGGTAAATCCATATCTAACCCCTTCATGCTTGTGCCTGTGCTATTGCCTTTTTTGCTTTTTCAAAATCAGCCTGCTGGGGGTCATCCCATTCCCAAGTAAAACCATTCCAAATTAGTATATACAATGGTTTTAACATTTGAACTAAATGGGGCCTGAAGGTATCTTAGTTGTTCTGGAAAGGTCATTAATTGCTTTGGCATATGAAGCATGAGAAAACATTGTACCTTATCAATTACTACAGAAGAAACAGTTTTGTTTTCCTCAACCATACAATACCTAGAATCTGACAGAGCAGCCAGGACATCGTAGCTTGTCATGACTGATTGCCCATCTGTGGCTCTCATGATGGAAGATTAAGGTCTCTGGCATCTCTTATAGTTTTGAAAGAGAATTATCAGTTAACGTAATATCATTAATACAAAGAAATAAAGTCACAGATATGGGTTTCTCCCAGTTGGACCAAGTCTTTTGCCTCTAGGCCATGGCAAATGGTTGCACTATGTAGCTAGCACTGTGGAAACATGGTGAACGCTCTCTTTGTTCTTCTCAGGTGAAGACAGAAGTAGGTGGAGTAACTTTATACAAGAGAATACTAAAGAAAGCATTAGCTAAATCTAAAACAAAATGATATAGCTTAAATGAATGCTAATTTCTTACAGTAAAGAAGCAATGTTTGGAACACTGCATGTAAAGATGGAAATACTTTATTTAGTTCATGACAATCTACCATCATGTGCCACATTCTTCCAGGTTACTCTACTGGCCACACAAGCTTATTATAACGTCTATCTATGGGTTCATGATGGTTGCAGAAATCTCTTGATATTCCCCTGGGAGCTTATATTATAATGTACTTAATCCAAGGCTGAAGTATTTTTATGGTGGACCATTTCACCTGCCTCCTTAAAACAACTTTTACTATTCTACATCAGAGATGAAATTCTTCTATGGTAGTTGTATTGTGGAATTTAAGAGAAGATCAATTCCTAATATATATATATGGATATAGGAGAAATATATACAGTGTATTCTTACAATTTGTAAGATCAAATTACATAATTTGGCTCTGATTGTCTTTCCCCAATAGCCATAGCCATCTATGGCTATCATGGTTCATTAATTGGGCTACATTCTCATAAAAAATCAAAGTACATTCTGCTCTGGTGTCTCCTAGAGCTAACACTATCTGTTTGTTAGTAGGGGACCAATCGATAGTTAATTCTACATGTGGTTTCTGACCCCTGGGGTCCCTGGTTATCACTCATATCCAGGAGTCTTGACCTCTCCCATATGAGAGGGGAAAAGGGGTTCGCCAAACCTCCTCAGGGGCTCCTCCAATGTTTTGGAAGGAGTTTTCTTAGTCAGTTTATCCTTGCTTTCAGTTGTTCAGGGATTAATTTTAGTAAATCTATTGTTATTGGGTAATTTGCTCCATAATTTAACAAAAAAAAGCATTTTGTTGTTTTCCTGTGGTTTCTAATTTTGCCCCTATGACAATTAGGTCAGCCCACATTTGGTTATGTGAGACCCAAATAGGGCTGTCAAGTTCTCAAGGAGTTTCTTCTGTGGCCCTCATTCTTCTTTTCTGGAGTCACTTTGATTCCCTAAGTCTGTTGTAGCTTAAACAACCCTTGAAATGGAATGCTCCATTAGAGGACTCAAAATGAACATGAGGGGTCCATAAAAATGATAATTAGAAGTGGTGTGCAAAATGGCATCTTTTATTCCTGCTATAAAAGTTTCATTGTCAGAGCCTGAAAAATGCTCAAAATATATTGCAAGTTTCATTCCAACTCCCAACAAAACATATTTCAGTTCTCACATAGATTGCCAATGGGGAATATTGTGTGGGATATCTTCCTCATTGGGTCAGACAGCCTCACGTGCAGCTACTAGCCAAGTTAATAGACACAATTTCTCCATGATTTAGGGCAGCATACAGACACTGGCATAGGGATGGGTGCACTGTAGTAGATACTAGCTTGCTCCTCCCCATTCCAGTTAATATTAAGTCCTTGGCTCCTGTGTCCCATAATTGTAAAAAGCAATCAGGTGAGGGGTGTAAGTGTAGTTAAGGGGTAGAATTCTCGCCTGCCATGCAGGAGGCCTGGATTCGATTCTTGGCCCATGCACTTCCCCCCAAAAAATATTCAGCAAGTGGTGCTGCAATAATGGATAGTCACATGGAAAAAGAATGAACTGTAACCCCCACCATACAGCATACAAAAATAAAAGTCAATCATGTAATTACTCCTTGGCTTTCTGCCTATACCACTGCCTGAGATCACCTAATTCAGCAGTAGCATCATACTCTCTCATGGTAATGTGGAGTTCCTGTTCACATTACCAGGAACAGAAACCCTATAAGGTTTCTCCTGTGTTGTTTTAATTTTTGCTGTAGAACTGGGCATATCTGCTGGGGTAATTTATCTTCCTCCATTTACCATATGTATTCCTTTACCTCTTCTTCATCATTAGATGAAAGATCTATGGGACCCCAAGCTTCTGGGTCCATCCAGACTAGTTAGTATTTTCCAGACTTAATCTCAGAGTAATTTTTAACCATGAGCTAGAGGATATCCATAAACTAGCATTTCTAATTGATCAGCTGTACAGTACAAGTGCTTAGTTAAGGCATCTTTCATGTCTGCTTGAATGAGCGTTGGGTCCCTCTCTAACTTTAATTCCTCCTCTGGAGACCAGGCTATAGTTTTTTGCCAGCTGTTCTGCCTCTTTGGCCATATATAATAGTTTTAAAAGGGACCAGGCTACAGCCACCATTACTTAATATTCTCCTTAATTTTTGCTAAGATTTAGTTGTCCTGCTATCTGTTGCAAAACAATTAGCAACCTTGCCAGAACTTTTAGGGTGTCCCCATACTCTAGCAGAAGTTTCCATTTGTCCAGGAAGGCAACCTGCATTCTCCACATGATGTTGCTGGCCAGCCTGGGATTCCCCCTATCAAATCTTCCTTTCATAGGCCCATGCCTACTGACGTCAGTCTCCTGCTGGTTTGCCAACTGTTCATACCCATAGATCCATGCCACTGTGAGACCAAAACACATGCCAGGCATAGAAGCAGAAGTAGATTTATTAGGACTTACAAAAAAGAGAGTCTCTAGTGATCATGGCAGTGCCCTACAGAGGGGTAGGAGTAAAAGGAGCAGTATGTATATGATTTTAGAACAAAGACATTCCATATATATGAGAATATTGGGCCACTAGTGTAATCATTAAATGGTTTCAGGACCTAATGTTCTACTAAGGTTAACATTTAAGATTAAGATACAATTAGTGTCCTCCCTCTCCCATCCTTTTACATTCATGATTACATTCTTTTCCCTCCAAGGAGGTTGTTTTATTTCTTGAACTTTGTCCTAGTCAAGCAGGCTATTAAGTGCTTGGGGCTTCATTCACATTTGGAGGGTGCCTGGACTCTGGGCTGCCACACTCAGATATTAAAACATTTCAGGATATAATGATAAACATTGCCCAGGTACTCTCAGTTGAAGGTAGCTATTGAAGACAAAGCCTAATGCACTTAAGTGGAAAATTCCAGGCACAAAAGAGAATATATTGTATGATTCCATTTACATGAAACTCTTGAAAAGGCAATCCTAACCTTTAGTGACAGAAAAGATCAGTGCTTACTGCCTCAGGCAGAGTGCCAGGTTGAGTTTTGCTTCAGAAGAAACATAAGGGATCTTTTGTGGGTATCTTACTTTCCTAGGGTTGCCATAACAAATTGCTACACCTTAGTGGCATAGACAACAGAAATTTATTCTTTTACTGTTCTGGAGGCAAAAATTCTGATATCAATGTATCAGTAGAGTCATGGCTCTGCCATGGCTCTGGGGAAAAATACTTCCTTACCTCTTCCTATCTTAAGGTGGAGACCAGTAGTCCTTGTTGTTCTACGGCTTGTAGCTGTTATCACTCCAGTCTCTACCCCCATCTCTACCTGGTCTCCTCTGTGTGTCTCTGTGTCTGTGTCTTCTCCTTTTCTTTTAAGGGCATCAACCAAATGGGATTAATGCTTACTCTGATCCACTATTGCCTCATCTTAACCTGATTGCATCTGCAAGGATCCAATTTCCAAATAAGGTTACAGTCACACATACCTGGATTAAAACTTCTACCTATCTCTTTATTTTCTTATTTTTTTTTTATTTACCATCTACCTTTTTTTGGAAAACACAATTCAACCCAGAATGGTAGGCAATGGAAATGTTCTATGTTTCGATTGTAGTCATGGTTACATGAATGCATAAATTTAAAACCCTACCCTTAAATTGGGTTCATTTTATTTCATGCAAATAATACTTCAATTAAGTTTGTAAAAAATGAATCATCACACATTTTTTGTCCTATAAATACATGTTTCATCTTCTTAACTAATATTTTAACTGAAAATCTAAGCAATGTTTGAAGAATTTCCCATTTAGATATTTTCTTTAAACGGTTTACATTACTTAGTACTCTTAAATTGTGTTGAAAACTTACATCCACCAAACTACTATATATGCAAAATCTACATTTATAACTATGTAAAAAAAAAACTGGCATCAAACTAAACAACTTGATGTATAATTTTTCAATTTCCATCAGTAGATGCTCATTTGCAGAGACAACATGACACATCCTCTTGTAGCTGTCAGTTACAGGTTTCTTCACAAAATTTAGTCTCCTCAGCTACTTTACTTAAGGTGTTATTAAAGGACTTGCTCTGAGAAGTGCATGATAGTGACTACTGTTATTACTTAATTTCTTTGCTAACATTGGAGAGCTCTCAATAAATAAAAATGCAGTGTATCATACTGTACTTTGTGTCAATGGAAGATACAGTTAGATTTCCTATCTAATAAGGATGAAATGATTGCTTTTTTATTAGATATAGAAAGTTATTAAATCTATACCTTAGGGATCATTATATCTAAACTAGATATAAACTAGTGGATAAAGAATAAGCCCTTATTAGCAATCTGCTAAATAATTCAAGGATTTATGCAATAAATGATTATTTGTATTGTGGCATATTGTGTAGATTATCTTTTAATAAGAATAAACTTTCTGTATTATGTGTCTTTTGGTAGTATAAAGACTTGAAAAGCTTACTGACATAAAATTTTAAATATAATAAAATCACATGGATGCACCGACTTCAGCTACAAACAATTTAAACATAACTAAAAGTAATATTTTCTCATTAATATCCTATAACATACACTTTAGCAAAATATTTTAAAAATCCGAAATCTTATAGACTGTAAATATGTCAAAATTCTGTGTTCTTACAACCATTATAATTATCAATTAAATGAAAACCGTAATGGGTGATTTTTAATTTTTTAAAAGCTTTGTGGTTTGAGTTCTTAAATTCTAGGTGAGTTAAATATTTTCATAAAATACAACTGTAAAAAATATATAATTTAAATGGCAAACACTATTGTTCCTTAGTGGATGCCATTTTGTGCATAGTTCAGCTAAACAAGTTGTCAAATTTATAATTTCTTTTAACTTTAATAATTTAATTTCAAAATAAATAAATTAAAACTCTGTAAGATTTGCAAATCTGTAGCTTCGATTTTTACTATCTAAATGGCGGACTTTCACTAATGGTGGAGTGACTGGCCTCCCTCTTCAGGTATTAAATGTACTGGTAATCAATTAAAGGAGGTAGAAACTGGAGGAATATTGCTATTTGAAAGAAGAGAGCTTGACTAAATGAGATTCAACTTGATACAGCTATCTACCTGAGGACACTCCCAGGATTACACGATATGGGTAACTAAACTGCAAATAACTAAGGGACAATCTTACTAGTTTTAAGACACTTTGATGCTGTCATTACAACTGAAAAGCAAAAGGGAAACTTTCTGAAAAGCCTTAACCATAGAGTAGATAACCCAAAAATCTGCATATAAATTTAATGTGAATCCTTGACTGACCCCAGAACTGGGCATGAATGGATGACTCATCAGAAAGCCAAAAGAATGCCAAGTGTCAGAAGGCTAGTTGACTAAAAGCTTCAATTCTCCAAACCATGGGGAGGGCAGAGGTCAACAATAAAATATATTGAATGAAAAATTAATTGGGGGGTGTAACAAAATATTTAAGACAAAAGGTAATACAATAATCTTGACAGTATAGCAACATAAATTATATCATATTGAGTGGAAAGGCAAATATGAAAGAAAAGAAGAAAGAAATACTGACTTTTATGACTCATAGAATATTATCAAACTATCTACAATATGTTTAATTGGAGTTGTGGAAGATGAGAGAGAAGGGGGAATAAATATATTAAAATATTAGTGAATAAAATATTTCCCAAATTGATGAATAACATAAATTTAAATATCTAAGAAATATAGCAAATTCCAAGCAGGGTAAATACAATAAGATCCAGGCCTAAGCACATCACAGTTGAGTGCTAAAAATGAAAAGAATTTTATATTACATAAAAAATGTATTTTTTAAATAATATAGCAATTATTTTATTTTATGCTATATCTATTATATATTATAGAACATTATATTATAATAATAAATATTAACTACATTAATGTTGATAAATTATATGCTAGAAGATAATGGATTGGCAAATGTCTCAAGCTACAGTAATCTGAAGATTCAGATCTCCAATTCTGAAATTGATTTCCAAGATGGTTCACTCTCAGGTCTGGCAAGATAATGCTAGCTGATGTGAGGAGGCCTAAATTCCTTGTTACATTGACCTCAGTATAGAACTTCATGAGTGTGATGATGAAGGAGCTAAATTACCTCAGAGCAAATGAGCCAAGAGAATGCAAGGCCAAAGCTACAATGTCTTTTATGATCTAGCTTTAGAAGTCATTCTCCATAATTTCCAAAATAACCTATATGCCATTGGATATCCACGTCAGTTTTATTCAATGCGAGAATAAAATATACAAGGCATGAATACCAGGAATGAAAAAACACTGGAAGCCATCTTGGAGACTAGTTATCACAGTGAATTACATATAACAGGGCATTATTTTCACCTAAGAATTTTAAAAGTCATTTTTTTGTTTATGACAAACATTATACAATTGTATTTTTTATTTATAATATAGCTAGAGGTATTTATATAAAAATAATAGGACATAAAAAGCATCAAACTTTTAAAACTCTTACTTTTTATAAAGGTGCACAATATTATTGCTGCCTGGAATGCACATGGTAGTAACTGAAACATCAGCTAAAGTAGTACAATATAGCATAGCTATAAAACAATATACAAAATGAAATTGAATATCGAAAAAACATGGTAAAGTAAAACAAGCTGGGAAAATAGTAACAAGAAACAGAAATTAGAAGAATAGAAAACAGAAAACCAGTAGATATAAATCCAAACATATCCATAATTGTATTAAACATAAATGGACTAAATATGCAAGCTGAAGAATTTTTTAAAATCAAGACAATCTTTATGTTCTATACAGGAGACACAATTATAATGTAAAGAGACAGTTCTAAGGTAAAATAATGTAATAGTAATAGAAATGACAATCTATGAAAACAGTATAAATAAGAAAGCTGGAATTGCTATGTACTCATATGATAAGGATTTCTTCCAGAGATTATGAGGGATGTATTATAGAGGGTCTATTCATCAGGAAAACATAAGAAAATATGAATCGAGTGACAGAAAAAAATCGTTAAATGGATCTATAATAATGGAACAAAAAGGTGAAAATTAGAAAAATGGATAAAAAGGATTTTAGAAAAATGGATAAAAAGGATTTGTAGAACACCATCAGAAGACTTGATAAATTTAGACTTCTAGAACAATTCAATCTATGTGCTATGGAACATACCTCTAATCAAGTGTCTACGAAATATAAACTAAGTTAGAACATAAGCTAGGCTTTAAAAAAAGTCCCAGTTAATTTCAAAGAGTTTTAATATTATAGACTACATTCTCCATAGAACATGGAATTAAATCAGACATCATGAAAATTACAAAATGCTAGAAAAGTCCAAGATAATTTAGAAATTAAAACCCACTATTTGGGACTTATATTTCTGATCATGAATAAACAAGATGTTCCACGATTAACTTCCCCTAATAATCAACTTGGAAAAAAACAAATTGGAAAATCATATATAGGGTTAGCTTTTGGCATATAGCAGACAATAGGCAGCTATTTGACTGCTGAACCCTGAGAAAAGGAAGCACATGAGAAGTACTATTTTCTAAGGATTCTGCTTGGAGGTAATTCTAAGATTTTGGTTCAAGTAGAAAGAATCCAAATAATCTCTTAATTTCACCAAGTTAAGCGAACAGCAATCAAACACTGGGGAAGCCAGGAGAGGTAGAATTTGTTGAGCATGGTAACTGAGAGGAGAGGTTAGCAAGGAGAAAAGCTCCAGAGATCTACACAGAAATAGAGCGATCATAAGTTTTGTTTGATATATTTTCAATTTCTAACTTTTCATTGCTAGTATATAGAAACACAACTGCAATTTTATTTTTCTATAGTAGACGTGGATCCTCTGACCTTGCCACATTTATTTATTAGTCCTAATAGAATTAGTCCTAATAAGAATTAGTCCAATTCCTTAGAATTTCCTACACAAACAAGCATACACACATACACACACACACATACACACAAACACCACAAGGAAAGAGAAAATGTATATATTTCATCTAACAATAGATATATAGAATATATGTATGTTTAGGAATATGCACATGTAGTGTTTCAGTGTGCTAATGCTGCCAGAATATTATACCAGAAGTGGATTGGCTTTTATACAGGTGATTTAATAGGTTATAGATTTACAGTTCTAAGACCATGAAAATATCCAAATTAAGGCCTCAGCAAGAGGATACTTTCACTCTAGGAAGGCTGATTACATCTGGGGTTTCTCTGTCACATGGACAGGCACATGGCAATGTCTGCTGACCTTTCTCTCCCAGGTTGGTTTCAAAATGGCTCTCTCAGCTCCTGTGGGTCCTTCTCTCCTGGGATAGTTTCCTTCTTCAAGTATCTGTGGGTCCTCTTTTAGCTTTTCCAGGGTCATTTTCTTTCTTAGCATCTTAAACACTTTGCTCTTTTAAAGGACTCTAGTAAGTGGATTAAGACCCAATTTGAATGGGTGGGTTCACATTTCCATGAAAAGCAACCTAATCACAGGATTGCATTGAACAAGAGGTCCTCCCCACAAAATTGGATTAAAAAAACATGGCTTTTCTGGGAACATAATAGTTTCAAACCAGCACATATAGAGAGGATGCTAGAGAATATAAAATTTATACAATATTTAAAACAAAAAACAAACCAAACAAAAACAAAACCCCATAAATAGCTAATAATGATTCATAAATAAAGAAAGCTGGGTACTTTACTATAAACTAATTTTTAGCTTTATATATGTATACCCAGGTGACTAGGTAAAGAAGCAATTATAAATATGTGTGTATACAAAGTTAGTAGACATAAATATATTATGCAGCTCCTTTTGCTGAGAGCTCTCAGTAGCAATGAGAACACCTGTTACTCAGATTTTGGTTGGTAAATGCCATTCTCCAATAAAAAGAACAAGAACTCCCTAGAAAAATGATTCCAAGACTCAGTGGGTCAATGAAAATATAAGATGAGCTTGGAGCATCTTTGAATACCAGAAATTAAGAAAATGCTCAAAATGCAAAGGTATGAGGGCATTTCAAAGGGACACAAGAAACAAGGTAAAAGAGCTATCAATCAACAAATTAGAAAAATTTAGATCAATACAATAAATAACATATCATTGGATTACAGCCCAAAGTATAAAATAAATGTATGGATCCATTTTGGTATAAATAAATGAGTGAATAAAAAAATTAAATGGGACAAATGGGACAGATATTTTTACAGGGGAATTCCAGATAACATGAATATTTTCCTACTATGGGAGGTGGAACATAGTCCTCCCCACTAAGATTATTTTGGATTAAGTGACTCATTACTAAAGAAGAGTGAAAAGAAGAGCAAAACTACAACTTCATAGCACAGAGACCTGAAAAACACCGTCAATGGTGTTCTATGAATATCACGTAGCGCCTGATATTATGTGACAGGAATAACACTTAGCCTCTGTTTCATTCTTTTCAAAAATCCATAATCTCATTACCATAAGAAATACAGCAGATAGACACAAATTGTGGATCTTCTGTAAGACAACAAGGCAATGCTCCTCAGAATTGTTAAGGCGAGGGATATTAAGGTCAGAGTGAGAAACAGTCACAAACCAGAGGGCACTGGGAAGAAATGATAATAAATTCAAATATGAATTTGCATCCTGGAAGAGAAAAAGGACATCATTTTTTTTTAAAAAGCTGGTGAAATCTAAACAAAGCCTAGCGCTTAGCTGATAGTAATGTACCAGTGTCAGTTTCTTAGCTCTGACAAATGTACCAGGGTGAATTTTGATGTTAACAATGGGGAAAACTGGGTGAGAGGTACGCAAGGAAGTCATTGAATATCTTTGAAATCTAAAATTATTCAAAACTTTAAAATTTATTAAAAATGTAGATAATGTCTATGATGAAATGTGAACAGACAGAAATATTTTTCAAAATATGCACATAAAAATGAGAAGCACTTAATATATATATGCATGTATAATTAAAGAGAAATGAGATATGAAAGGTAGATAGATAGATAGATAGACAGACAGACAGACAGACAGATAGACCTGGGGAACAAAAGAACTAGTCAATAAGATTTTTTAAATGAAGAAAAAAAAGAGAAAAGGTAAGTAGCAATTTATGAAGAAATTCAAATTACCATTAATTATAGCACATAAAAAAAAGGACACAGCCTCATTTGTAACTAGCAGAGTGTTAATTAACACAACAGTGGAATCTTAACCAAGACTGGCTATATCCTAGGCCATAAAACAAAGTCACATATAAAAGAAGTAAATAATAATAACAAACGTTAAAGCCACCAATGGGAGAATTTCTGTGGTGTTGTCAATTCAGAAAAGGTTGCACTGCTGAAGGGGTGGTTTGGATTTTATTATCTATACTGAGTCTGTGTTGACTATCACCACGCTTAATAAAGACCTCTTTTATTCCTGTTTAGTTGATCATATTTAGTAAAAATAAAATAAAAGTAGTGGATATCTAGTTTTCCTCACCATTACTGCCTATAACTATTACCAGCAGGGCAGAAACCTCCGAGGGAGAAGTTTAAGTAACTAAGCCAAATATAACTTTGCATTGGAAAGCTGTGAAGAAAAAGAAAAAGAAAAAAAGAAAGGAAGGAAGGAAGGAAGGAATAAATGAAGAAAAGAAGAAAGGAAGAAAGGAAGAAAGAAAGGAAGGAAGGAAGGGAGGGGGAGAGAGAGAGAGAGAGAGAGAGAGAGAGAGAGAGAGAGAGAGAGAGGGAGAGAAAGAAAGAAAAGCAAACAAGAAAGAAGGAGGGAGGAGGGAGAGAGAGAGAAAGAGAGAGAGAGAGAGAGAGAGAGAGAGAGAGAGAGAGAGAGAGAGAGAGAGAGAGAAAGAAAGAAAAAAAAGCAAACAAGAAAGAAGGAGGGAGGAGGGAGAGAGAGAGAAAGAGAAAGAGAGAGAGAGAGAGAGAGAGAGAGAGAGAGAAAGAAAGAAAAAAAAGCAAACAAGAAAGAAAGAGGGAGGAGGGAGAGAGAGAGAAAGAGAAAGAGAGAGAGAGAGAAAGTGAGCAAGCAAGTGAGAGAAAGGAAGGAAGGAAGAAAGGAAGGAAGGAAGAAAAAGGAAGAGGAGGAAGAGGAGGAGAAGAGGAGGGGAGGAGGACTAGGAGGGCTAGGAGGGGAGGAAAAGAGGAAGGAAGGAAAAAGGAAGGAAGAAAGGAAGGAGGAAGGAAAATAAAAAAGAAAGAAAAGGGAGGAGAGGAGGAGGAGAGAAGGAAAAGAGGAAAGAAGGAAGGGAAGGAGGGAGGGAGGAAGGAAGGGAGGGAAGAAGGGAGGAAGGGAGAGATGGAGGAAGGGAGGAAGAGAGAAACAGGGAAGGGGGAGGGTAGGAAAGGGGAAAGTGGGAGTAGGAAATGGGGAAAGAGGGAAGTGGGAAGAGGGAAAGGGGGGAAGGAAAAACATCTTAGAAGTCAGGACTCTTTCTTCTACTCTCCCTTATTTCCAGGTTGATGCCTGTGCATCAAATGTGCATTTGGATAGGTTGGCTGCTGCCAGGTGTTTTGCTTAGGTGTGTAGCTCCAGGAAGGACACGTGTTCAGGACCACCTGTTCTGACCTTGATTAGCCGTCCTTGCTCAAGAACTTCTTCACAATAACTTCTCTCCCCTCTCAGGCCCTTGCTTTAACTGCTCGAAAATATATGATTAAAATAAATGACCATTTTAAAGATTTTTCATATATGTAATAATTTCTATATGATTTATTTCAGTCTGCATTCTCATTAGGAGGATTTCTGCCCCAACACTGAACACTGATTTTTTTTTTTATGTGCCAAACTTTGTGAATATCTATTCTTCAAAGTTTTCTGCTGTTTTTTCCTTTTTCCTCCTCTTTATTCGTTTGTGTGTGTGACATTTATATATCTCTATCTATATCTATAACTATATATATATATATCTGTATTCTATTATATTTACAGCTTTCTTACTTTGGCTTTTTTCCTTTCATTTTTAAAATCATTTTTATAGATTGTTCTTTGATGCTTAGAAAAACATTTTTTTTTTAATTTTTCCACTTATTTTATGTAAAGGAAACTTCTTTTTGTCCCAGGAACTAATGCATATGTGCCCATATTTTCTTATGGTAGAATAATTTATTTTTACATTCAACTCTTTAATGCATCTGGATTTTATTTTTCAGTGTAAGGTGCATAACTCTGTTGTTAAAGAAGTCTGCTCTGTAATTAAAATGTTTCCTTTTGTTTCATATGCCCAAGGCAAATGAAACTAATACCCATGGTTCCTGTCACTTAAGTTATTCATTTTAAGATATGTTCCCATTAATTCAATGAATAAACCATGATTGGTAAAATATGGTTTCTCAGCTCTCTCTCTCCTGAAGAGTTTAGGTGGGGAATTAACTTCAAAGCAACCAGGTAAAATATTTTCATTTTAGTTTATTATTTTGATGGAAATGTTTTGGTAGTTGGTTCTGCTTGTGGCATTTTATTTGTTATTTTGTGGTTTAGTAAATTCTGAAGGGCATCCTTTGCATTACAGAATACACACTAAATCCTCAACAGCTAACTGCAGCTAACTGCAAGCTTTTCATCTCTGTGGCTCTCAGAATGTGACACCAATCTTCTGCCTTAAATATCAGAGTGTTCCTGGCAGGAATGGCATGAATTGACATTGGCCATATGCTGGGTCTGTCTGCAAAGCATGGGCAAGAATCATCCTTATTCATCTGCTTAATGCATTGACCACCCCATCAAACTTCTGAGTTTGTTCCTACAAATACACAACTTAATCCACTTAATTCTCCTAGGTCCTTCCCCTACTTTGTCTTTTTGGGGGGAATACCAAAGACAAAACCAAAAAGTAACAAACTATGTATTTATCAGGGAAAAGTTCTTTCAAATTTTAAATGAGGCTTTCAATAATAGATTGTTAACTAAGACAAATAATAAAGTGTCAGTAAGAAAGTATCTGCTCTCTTTGAAGACTCTTAACAGATTGCCTGGATAAAAATGTATTTGGACACTGTTTTTTTCCTTCACTTCTTCAAACTGGGTTTGCCACCAGTCTTCTTGGGTGACCTACATGATCGAAACTATTCCTCATTAGACGATTATTGCTTAACACTCCATTCTGCATGTTACACTACTCAAAAATGAATGGCAAACACCAGTTTTCTCGAGCACCAATTCTGAAATCCTCTACTTATATGTCACTAATCACCATAAAATAGTCCCACTTTCTTTGGCCATTCTACTTTACCATACACTCAAAATTAAATCCTTTCATTGAGTGTCCTCTGTGTGATATCTACCTGCTATACTCTTTTATTTGCTTTGATCCTTTACCATTTGATTTACCAGCTTTAGTCAGTTTACCATCTTAATTTTCCTTTTCCTATTTACAATCCAAGTGATAGCTTTATGATTTATAGTTGCATGGTATATTATTTTGATAGGAATTAGGCTTGTTTCCCCAAATAAATTACAAGTACTTTGAAAATACGAATCACATATTATCATTTCACATTTTTAAAACACTTTGAACAAGACTCTTTGAATTTAGCACAAATTGATTAGAAAATATCATGGAAAATGAAGGATAGAGTACATAATACTTGATGATGATGGTGATGATGATGATAAAAATTAATACTGAAATGTTACTCTGATCATAAGGTAAAAATCAAAACCAACCTGATGAAATGACTTCTCAAAAATTAATCTTTATATTTTAAACTTTTAATCTGCTACATGCTCATCAAAGGAAATTCGGATGGTATCAGAATGAGGTGCGAAGAAATTATTAACAGAAATTATTTGGGTGAGAAGAACTTGAGGAGGTTTTATGCTATTCAATTCATATTGCTGATGTTTTCACCAATAAAACTGCATGGATGTTGTGGTGATTTGAAAAAAACATTTTCTTAAACTTAATTCCTTCATGTGGGTGCGAACCCATTATAAGTAAGACCTTTGATAAGGTTAATTCAGTAAAGTAGATATTGCCCAGCTCAGTCAGGATGGAGCTTAATCCTATTACTGGAGCCCTAGTGAAATTCAGAGAGAAAAAGTCACAGGAAGCAACAGGGTACACATCAACAGAACTCTAAGATGAGGGAGAGACCAGGAGATGCTGTCATGTGTTTGCCATGTGACAGAAAAGCCAAGGATTGCCAGCAGCCAGACCCTGAACACTGGTCTTAAAGGAGAAAGTATCACCTTGACACCTTAATTTGGATTTTCTTTTAGCCTCAAAACTATATGCTAATAAATTCCCATTCTTTAAACCAATCTATTGCATGGTATTTGCTTGAGCAGGCTAGAAATCTAAAACAGATATTTTGTAAATAAATGAGATCATTTCAATAAAAAAAAATAAAGTAAAATATTTAAGTCTTTTTCAGCCTGCTTACAGCAAATTCCAGAAGTAAAAGTTAAACTGAGATGATGTGAGCAGGGCAGAAGATGCATCCAACAGATTCTACCCCTGGCACCACTCAAATCCATATGTACTCTCCACTGCATCTAATCTGTCACCGAGCCTTCAAGGTGATAGCTGGCTATTTTCTCTACAAAGTAATTAATACAGGAAAATTAATGAAACAAGCTTCTACCCCAGCTGTAGCAGGTCTTAAAGCCATGTTGATATTCAGCATTTCCTTCTTCCATCAGTCACCATTTATCCAGTGAGGTCACCCAGACCTTCATCATTAAGAATTATAAGTCCTTAATTGCTTTGCTCTTCTCAGGTTATAATTATTGCAATTGATTATATACAGTGAATCTGTGGGTTCTAGATGAACTTGATTTTGCCCCCAATGTGTAGCAGCAATTATAGATCTTTATAGAAACAAGAATCTTCATCTCCTGCTGTTTTCTACTTGCTCCACTAGCATGAGGATACCAAAATGAGCAAACGGTTGTTCTGATTCAAGTGCACTGATATCCTCCTTGTGTCCCCAGTTGGAAATATTTCCTCTATAAAAAACAGGGTCTTAAATCCAACTGAATCTAAAATCATGGAGATCAGGAGCATAAATTATGCAAAGAAAGCACTGGGAATGATGGTGAGCATGTCCAATATTACTTCAAGTAGTGCTTTAAATATTTCCTTATCTTCCTCTTCCATTATCTCCAGCATGTCTTGTGTCTGTTGGTTTTCAGAATTGTTGCATTATTCTTAACTATGTCTCTCCCATTATTAAAAAAGAACTGGTAGAATTGAATACACTATCAAGAAAGGAATTGCCATGTGCTAATTACAGTGGAAGTAAGACTTTTCTCAATCTATATTTGACACTGCATTTTTAAACATGTAAGCCAAATTAAGAAACAGTACAACTGCTTGCATCATCCTAATTACAATTTTTTGCTGTCTCCTCTAGGGTTAGTGATAAATGTGCAGAAGAGTTATATCTAAAAGTGCAAACTCCACCCTGACTACCAACCTCCTGTTTTTAGAAAAATCCATGGATCTGAATCTTAAAATTACATAAAATTTGTGTTCTTTGACTCAATGAATTGAAGCCTGCCAAATGAAGGAGTTAGACAAATGCTGACATTTAGCACAGAATTTCCAACCATTCTAGTTAACATGATCCTCAATACAAGAACAGTTTCATGGTATCTTAGAAAGAGGGAGACCTTTAATGAACATTCAAGATATGTTTCTTATTTATAGATCTATTATTTTCATGAATATGGTGTTGAAGCATATCAGTTGTCCAGCAGAACAAAACAATTGATCCCATCTTATCACACCCTGAAAGTAAATCCATTAAAATATTCAACTTATATTTTTCCATTAATAAAGTAAATTTATATGTTTCATTCACTTTTTTATAAGGTAATTGTTCACTTGTGCCTACTAAACCCTGGTGTTCCAGACTCTCAACTTTTAGAGAAGATGAAAGAGAATAACACTTACTTTTATGTTTCCAGAGATTTAATAAATAGATCAAAAACAAAGTGATCTACTTTGTGTCAGACATTAGGCTATGGAGCTACACTGTCAACAAGACTAAAAAGTTAAGAGATGTCTAATGACCAGTAGGTTATATAAGTCTCAGAGGTCAGAACTTGAGTTAAAATAAGCAGCTAATTAGTGCTTCTTACTTTCCAAACTTTCCAAATTTGTTCTGGAAACCTCTAGCTCCTTGAGACCATATAATACATTTCACCTTAGTGTACTGAGAAATCTTGCAGAAAATAAGTGTGGGACTTGCGACAGGGTATCAAAATGAACCTATAGCCAGCCAGCAGCCATTAACTCTAAACCGGCTGTCATTAACCCAAAGCGAGGCAGTTATGTACACCAGCCAGCGTTAACTCTAAGCAAAATGGTCACATACATCAGCCAAAAGGTTCCTCACACATGTTTAGCATAAGGGTCAATGAGTCAGTAAAAACATATCTCTGTCTAGCCCAAATATAGTTATAACTCCTAACTTGCCTGATGATTGGTCCATGATGCCTTACTCAAACATTTCCACATCTTGCTATGTATAAAAGCTATAGCTACTTGTACCTCCCTTGTCCCAACTCACCACAGCACGTACAAAGCTTTGTGTCCTGCTGCACCGCTAAATAAAGTGATTCAAACCTGACCTCTGCTGTTCTGTCCCGTTTTGGAAGCCGCTCAACTGAAAACTGTGCCCCAGTGCCAAGGGTGCAAGGGCTTTCCTGGTGCCAGGGACCTGACTGAATTGATGCCACCTGTGACAACAGATCAGCTGCCTCTGTTTCCTGGCCTTCATCATGGGACCAGCCAGACTCTTGGATTGCTGGCATCCATCTGCCCCTGAGAGGACTCTTACCAGTCAGGTGACGGAGACATCAGGGATGGTCATCCTCTGCCAGCTTGAACCATTCCTGTCAGGACCACCAGTCTCAGTTATCTGTCTGATTGTGGATTCTACTCATCTGACTGGGTGAGTAGATTCATTTTCGGGGACACCCTAGGATTTCTCATGGGCCCTCCAAATAAAACTGGAATTGGGTCCTCTGTTTAATTGTTCTGCCTGTGAAAAACTGTTCTGTAACTAGCCTGTGTCAAAAATGGGAAATAGCCAGTCCTTTCCAGAAGATAAGGAACCGATCATGCCCCTAGAATATGTGTTGCAAAATTGGTCAAAAGTTCTAAGAGAAAAATGATTAAATACTATACTGTAATATGGCCAAAATATGATATTGCCTATCTGCCAAAATGGTCACCAAAAGGGTCTTTTGATATGGATTTGCTAAATGCTTGGATAGCATGGCTAGATGAAACCAGAAAGTTTGAGGAAGGGTCTTACTGTATGGTTTTCAGGAATGCCTCCTAAGGCTTCCAACTCAGTTCTCTCCCATGTAGCCTTTCTGAGTCTTTGTTAAATTCTCCGGCCCCTGCTGAGGCCTGCAGTCCTTCAGCAGTGCCTATATTAGTTAGGGTTCTCTAGAGAAACAGAGTCAACAGGGAACACTCACAAATATAAAATTTATAAAAGTGTCTCACGTGACTGCAGGAATGCAGAGACCAAAATCCACAGGGCAGGCTGTGAAGCTGATGATTCCGATGGAGGGTCTGGATGAATTTCATGGGAGAGGATCGCCAGCTGAAGCAGGAAGAGCCCGTCTCTTCTGAATCCTCCTTAAAACACTTCCGTTCCTGGAAGATGGCGGCTTAGTAAGACGCGCGGATCTTAGTTTCTTCTCCAGGACACCTACTAGGGGAGTAGAAACGATACAGAAAGCGCCCAAAGCCACAACAGAGATAAAAAAGACAGCGTACCCCATCCTGGAACGGCTGGCTGGCTGAGAGAAGCAGCTCGGGTGAGATCGCCGAGGCGCGCGGGCCTTACCGGGCGGGGTGGCAAGCGGCCGGAGTTACTCCCTTCCCCCTTCCCGGGCCGGCTGGGAGAATTGGAGAGGTGGTCCCCTGAAACCAAGGCAACTGGCGCCCACACCACGCGCAGCCCCCGGACCAACTGAGAGAATTGGATCAGAAACCCCCAGGCCGCGGAGAACGGTGACCCCGTGACTCCCAGGGAACGTGCACTCTCTCGGGCGGGCCGCTGCCGCTGGCACCCTCCCGCCACGCTTGTTGCCCAGGGCCGACTAGGAAATTCGGATGGGCTCTTTCCCTGGCTGCGGCGACCAGCAACCCTCCCTGCGTTCGGACCCCGGGCCGGCTCAAGCCGCTTCGGCTAGCGAACCCCCAGGACGGCGAGAGTTTTCCAAAGTTTAAGGTCCCACAGCACCTTTTACTGGTGGGACCCGCAGACAAACGTGTGCCACGAGCGCCACCTACTGGGCAGGATAAGAAAAACAGAACCCAGAGATTTCACAGAAAAATATTACAACCTTGCTGGGTCCAACACCAAGAGAAATCTGAATAAATGCCCAGACGCCAGCAGCAGAAGATAACTGTCCACGCTCAAAAGATTGAGAATATGGCTCAGTCAAAGGAACAAACCAATAGCTCAAGTGAGACACAAGAGCTGAGACAACTAATGCTGAATATACGAAGAGAAATGGAAAACCTCTTCAAAAATGAAATCGATAAATTGAGGGAGGACATGAAGAGGACATGGGCTGAACATAAAGAAGAAATAGAAAAACTGAAAAAACAAATCGCAGAACTTATGGAAGTGAAGGATAAAGTAGCAAACATAGAAAAAATAATGGATAGCTACAATGATAGATTTAAAGAGACAGAAGATAGAATTAGTGATTTGGAGGATGGAACATCTGAATTCCAAAAAGAAATAGAAACTATAGGGAAAAGAATGGAAAAATTTGAACAGGGTATCAGGGAACTCAAGGACAATATGAACCGCACAAATATACGTGTTGTGGGTGTCCCAGAAGGAGAAGAGAAGGGAAAAGGAGGAGAAAAACTAATGGAAGAAATTATCACTGAAAATTTCCCAACTCTTATGAAAGACCTAAAATTACAGATCCAAGAAGTGCAGCGCACCCCAAAGAGATTAGACCCAAATAGGCATTCTCCAAGACACTTACTAGTTAGAATGTCAGAGGTCAAAGAGAAAGAGAAGATCTTGAAAGCAGCAAGAGAAAAACAATCCATTACATACAAGGGAAACCCAATAAGACTTTGTGTAGATTTCTCAGCAGAAACCATGGAAGCTAGAAGACAGTGGGATGATATATTTAAAATACTAAAAGAGAAAAACTGCCAACCAAGACTCCTATATCCAGCAAAATTATCCTTCAAAAATGAGGGAGAAATTAAAACATTCTCAGACAAAAAGTCACTGAAAGAATTTGTGACCAAGAGACCAGCTCTGCAAGAAATACTAAAGGGAGCACTAGAGTCAGATACAAAAAGACAGAAGAGAGAGATATGGAAAAGAGTGTAGAAAGAAGGAAAATCAGATATGATATATATAATACAAAAGGCAAAATGTGAGAGGAAAATATTATCCAAACAGTAATAACACTAAATGTCAATGGACTGAATTCCCCAATCAAAAGACAGATTGGCAGAATGGATTAAAAAACAGGATCCTTCTATATGCTGTCTACAGGAAACACATCTTAGACCCAAAGATAAACATAGGTTGAAAGTGAAAGGTTGGGAAAAGATATTTCATGCAAATAACAACCAGAAAATAGCAGGAGTGGCTATACTAATATCCAACAAATTAGACTTCAAATGTAAAACAGTTAAAAGAGACAAAGAAGGACACTATATACTAATAAAAGGAACAATTAAACAAGAAGACATAACAATCATAAATATTTACGCACCGAATCAGAATGCCCCAAAATACGTGAGGAATATACTGCAAACACTGAAAAGGAAAATAGACTCATATACCATAATAGTTGGAGACTTCAACTCACCACTCTCATCAAGGGACAGAACATCTAGACAGAGGATCAACAAAGAAATAGAGAATCTGAATATTACTATAAATGAACTAGACTTAATAGACATTTATAGGACATTACATCCCACAACAGCAGGATACACCTTTTTCTCAAGTGCTCATGGATCATTCTCAAAGATAGACCATATGCTGGGTCACAAAGCAAGTCTTAACAAATTTAAAAAGATTGAAATCTTACACAACACTTTCTTGGACCATAAAGGAATGATGTTGGAAATCAATAATAGGCAGAGTGCCAGAAAATTCACAAATACGTGGAGGCTCAACAACACACTCCTAAACAACGACTGGGTCAAAGAAGAAATTGCAAGAGAAATTAGCAAATACCTCGAGGCGAATGAAAATGAAAACACAACATATCAAAACTTATGGGACGCAGCAAAGGCAGTGCTAAGAGGGAAATTTATTGCTCTAAATGCCTATATCAGAAAAGAAGAAAAGGCAAAAATTCAGGAATTAACTATCCATTTGGAAGAACTGGAGAAAGAACAGCAAGCTAACCCCAAAGCAAGCAAAAGGAAAGAAATAACAAAGATTAGAGCACAAATAAATGAAATTGAAAACATGAAAACAATAGAGAAAATCAATAAGGCCAGAAGTTGGTTCTATGAGAAAATCAATAAGATTGATGGGCCCTTAGCAAGATTGACAAAAAGAAGAAGAGAGAGGATGCAAATAAATAAGATCAGAAATGGAAGAGGAAACATAACTACTGACCTCACAGAAATAAAGGAGGTAATAACAGGATACTATGAACAACTTTACGCTAATAAATACAACAATTTAGAGGAAATGGACAGGTTCCTGGAAAGACATGAACAACCAACTTTGACTCAAGAAGACATAGATGACCTCAACAAACCAATCACAAGTAAAGAAATTGAATTAGTCATTCAAAAGCTTCCTAAAAAGAAAAGTCCAGGACCAGATGGCTTCACATGTGAATTCTACCAAACGTTCCAGAAAGAATTAGTACCAATTCTCTTCAAACTCTTCAAAAAAATCGAAGTGAAGGGAAAACTACCTAATTCATTCTATGAAGCCAACATCACCCTCATACCAAAACCAGGCAAAGATATTACAAAAAAAGAAAACTACAGACCAATCTCTCTAATGAATAGATGCAAAAATCCTCAATAAAATTCTAGCAAATCGTATCCAACAACACATTAAAAGAATTATACATCATGACCAAGTAGGATTCATCCCAGGTATGCAAGGATGGTTCAACATAAGAAAATCAATTAATGTAATACACCATATCAACAAATCAAAGCAGAAAAATCACATGATCATCTCAATTGATGCAGAGAAGGCATTTGACAAGATTCAACATCCTTTCCTGTTGAAAACACTTCAAAAGATAGGAATACAAGGGAACTTCCTTAAAATGATAGAGGGAATATATGAAAAACCCACAGCTAATATCATCCTCAATGGGGAAAAATTGAAAACTTTCCCCCTAAGATCAGGAACAAGACAAGGATGTCCACTATCACCACTATTATTCAACATTGTGTTGGAGGTTCTAGCCAGAGCAATTAGACAAGAAAAAGAAATACAAGGCATCAAAATTGGAAAGGAAGAAGTAAAACTATCACTGTTTGCAGACGATATGATACTATACGTCGAAAACCCGGAAAAATCCACAACAAAACTACTAGAGCTAATAAATGAGTACAGCAAAGTAGCAGGTTACAAGATCAACATTCAAAAATCTGTAGCATTTCTATACACTAGTAATGAACAAGCTGAGGGGGAAATCAAGAAACGAATCCCATTTACAATTGCAACTAAAAGAATAAAATACCTAGGAATAAATTTAACTAAAGAGACAAAAAACCTGTATAAAGAAAACTACAAAAAACTGCTAAAAGAAATCACAGAAGACCTAAATAGATGGAAGGGCATACCGTGTTCATGGATTGGAAGACTAAATATAGTTAAGATGTCAATCCTACCTAAATTGATTTACAGATTCAATGCAATACCAATCAAAATCCCAACAACTTATTTTTCAGAAATAGAAAAACCAATAAGCAAATTTATCTGGAAGGGCAGTGTGCCCCGAATTGCTAAAAACATCTTGAGGAAAAAAAACGAAGCTGGAGGTCTCGCACTGCCTGACTTTAAGGCATATTATGAAGCCACAGTGGTCAAAACAGCATGGTATTGGCATAAAGATAGATATATCGACCAATGGAATCAAATAGAGTGCTCAGATATAGACCCTCTCATCTATGGACATTTGATCTTTGATAAGGCAGTCAAGCCAACTCACCTGGGACAGAGCAGTCTCTTCAATAAATGGTGCCTAGAGAACTGGATATCCATATGCAAAAGAATGAAAGAAGACCCATCTCTCACACCCTATACAAAAGTTAACTCAAAATGGATCAAAGATCTAAACATTAGGTCTAAGACCATAAAACAGTTAGAGGAAAATGTTGGGAGATATCTTATGGATCTTACAACTGGAGGCGGTTTTATGGACCTTAAACCTAAAGCAAGAGCACTGAAGAAGGAAATAAATAAATGGGAACTCCTCAAAATTAAACACTTTTGTGCATCAAAGAACTTCATCAAGAAAGTAGAAAGACAGCCTTCACAATGGGAGACAATATTTGGAAATGGTATATCAGATAAAGGTCTAGTATCCAGAATTTATAAAGAGATTGTTCATCTCAACAACAAAAAGACAGCCAACCCAATTACAAAATGGGAAAAAGACTTGAACAGACACCTCTCAGAAGAGGAAATACGGATGGCCAAGAGGCACATGAAGAGATGCTCAATGTCCCTGGCCATTAGAGAAATGCAAATCAAAACCACAATGAGATATCATCTCACACCCACCAGAATGGCCATTATCAACAAAACAGAAAATGACAAGTGCTGGAGAGGATGCGGAGAAAGAGGCACACTTATCCACTGTTGGTGGGAATGTCAAAGGGTGCAACCACTGTGGAAGGCAGTTTGGCGGTTCCTCAAAAAGCTGAATATAGAATTGCCATACGACCCAGCAATACCATTGCTAGGTATCTACTCAAAGGACTTAAGGGCAAAGACACAAACGGACATTTGCACACCAATGTTTATAGCAGCATTATTTACAATTGCAAAGAGATGGAAACAGCCAAAATCTCCATCAACAGAAGAGTGGCTAAACAAACTGTGGTATATACATACGATGGAATATTATGCAGCTTTAAGACAAGATCAACTTATGAACCATGTAATAACATGGATGGACCTAGAGAATATTATGCTGAGTGAATCCAGCCAAAAACTAAAGGACAAATACTGTATGGTCCCACTGATGTGAACGGACATTCGAGAATAAACTTGAAATATGTCATTGGTAACAGAGTTCAGCAGGAGTTAGAAACAGGGTAAGACAATGGGTAATTGAAGCTGAAGGGATACAGACTGTGCAACAGGACTAGATACAAAAACTCAAAATTGGACAGCACAATAATACCTAATTGTAAAGTAATCATGTTAAAACACTGAATGAAGCTGCATCTGAGCTATAGGTTTTTGTTTTGTTTTGTTTTGTTTTGTTTTGATTTTACTATTATTACTTTTATTTTAAAAGGCTTCTAATGATCAGATTAAGCCTTACTCATTGCAGAATTCACTCCCCTTGGCTGATTACAAATGGAATCAGCTGTGGATGCAGCTGGCATGATCATGATTTAATTCTATGAAATGTCCATATCACAACAGACAGGCCAGCACTGGCCCAACTAGATAAACAGGTACCACCACTTGGCCAAATTAACACATGAACCTGAACCTGACCGTGACAGTGCCAGTCACCCAACCCTAAGCTCCCATCAAGTTTTCCAGTTCCCCACCATTTTACCCATTGACTTCAACCTCCGAAAAACCCAATCTGGGGCCAACTGATCTGTACTCCTTCTTCCCTGTAACCACGTAAATTTCCTCTGCCCAGGCAGGAGAGCTCCAGGCATGATTCAGCTATATTAGCATCAGGCATGGGGATGGTGAGAGGTAACCAAGCTAGCTGAATTAAAGGATTAATTCTCGACACAGCCCCAACTTGTGGTAGAAACTATAGGAATCCTCTTCACCATTCATAAGCCAGCCTGGGAGGATCTGAAGGCCTTGGCTAGTCTGGTATCTTGGGAAGTAGAAATCTCCTAAACTGTTTCTAATGCCCACCGACTAGTGAACTCCCAAGCCAACATCGTCCTCTGTAGGCCAGTGGATGACCAGTTCAATTGGGTGGTCAATCCAGACTGGGATTTTAATGATGACTCCTGAGCTCAAAATGGCCAAAATGCCTGTTCAGTGCTTGGCTCATTTTTGAAACCTCTTCTTACAGGGCTTAGAAGCCAGCATAGTTCACACCAACTGGTCCTGGGTAGAGGAATGTTTTCAGGATGAAAACGAAACTTCAACCCAGTTCCTTCAGAGACTCAGGGATGCGGTCCACACCCATACCGGCAAAGATCCCAATGGCCTGGAAGCTGAGCCAATTTTAAAACACCTGTTCTTAATCCACTTCGCCCTGGACAGCCATTGGAAATTAAGTAAAATGCTTGGCAGTGGCTGCCCGCTTTTTTAGAAGAAGCTCAGAAAAGCATCCAGAATAGGCTGCTAAAAAATCAAAGGGCTGGAAGGCCCTGGTCATGGGGGTCCTAGTCTCCAATCAGGGAAATAGAGGAGTCCAGCAGTGGACTGTCAGCTTCTGGGGAAATGGATACCAGTTAAAAGGGGGAGAGAGAGATCACCAACCAATGTGCCTACTGCAAACAAACAGGCCACTGGAAAAATTCCTACCTGACCAAGAGCACAGGGGGTCAGGGCACAGAACCTTTCCAGGAAAAAGTCCCTGACTAAGGAAACCAGCATACCTGGCACTGGAAGCTCCCCAGGCCCTACCTAATTTAATGGCCCTCACAGAGGAAGAAGATGAGTGACAAGGTCAGGGACCCAGATCACCTGCTGAGCCCCTAGTAAACTTGCAGGTGGCTGTAAAAACTTTGTCATTCCTCATGAACACTGGTGATGCCATGTCTGCTGTCTGCCAGTCTGTTCCAGTGCCTGTACAGTCCACCTTATCAGTCCAGGGGCCCACAGGAAGCCAAATGGTTTCCCTCTTCAAGAGTGCTCCTGTCCATAGCCCAACTCTTAGGGAAACTGAAAATAATGTTCTGTACTTATCGAAGCCTACATCAACCTAATGGGCAGAGGCCTCCTGTGTAAGACCCAAGCTGTCATCTCCTGTGAGCCTGATGGCCACATCGTTGTAACTTTTTGGCAGGGAAGAGACTTCTGGAGAGGGTCACCTCACACCAGCCCAGTCATTGTCACCTCTCCCTCCTTGGTCTCCAACCAGCTCAACCCCCAGTCTGGGAAACAGGAAACAGCTGTCACTGCTGCTCCCATCTGCATCACTCTCAAACTGGGAGCTCAACCCATTTGCCTTCACCAGTATCCTCTCCATAGCAACCTTATCCCCGATCTCCTGGAAGTCATCTCCTGCCTGCTTGAAGGAGGAGTCCTAGAACCATACCCTGTTCCTGAAAGTCCATGGAACACTCCCATACTGGCCATCAATAAACTGCATGGTGAAATCTGCATGGTGCATCAACATCTGGACAGCAGATCTTCTGCAGCTGGTTCTGGACTCTAATCAGTACTCTGAGCCCCCAACTTCACTACTACACAGTGTCAGATCTGAAGGATGCCTTCTGCATTCCAGTGGATCCTCAAAGCAGTCCCATCTTCACATTCACCTACTTCTTTCAGCCTGACTTCCCTCTCTGAGCCACCTAGGCCAGATCACCCCAAGGATTCAAGAACTCCCCTGTTTTATTTGGCCAAGCTCTGGTTACTGATCTCTGAGAATGGGACAGCACACCAGAACTCAAACTTCTACAGTATGCAGATGCTCTGCTCCAGGCTTCTCCTACCACTTCTGCCTGTGCTCAGGCTACCATCTCTGTTAAATTTCCTATGTGAATGGGATACCAGGTGTCCCAGAAAAAGGCTCACATCACTCAAACCAAAGTCCAATGCCTTGGGCATGACCTTGACCCAGGAAAATGCCTACTAGCCCCTGAATGGATAAAGGCCATCTGCAACATCCCTATTCCATTCACAACAAAAGAACTGAAGTCTTTCTTGGCCTAACCAGGTACTGTTGACTCTGTATCTGGGACTATGGAACTCCGGTCAAATCCCTTTACAACATCCTAACTGAGGCAGAAAGCTCTGATCGACAACACTACCAGCCCCCACTGAAGTTGCTCATAGGTTCACCAACTTAAGGAACATCTCTTCTCTGCTCTGGCTTTGCACTTGCCCAACCCCACTGAAACCCTGCCAGCTCTTTGTGGTGGAAGGAGGAGGTCTGGCACTAGGAATCCTCTGTCAAGATTCATCCTATAGGCCCAAGGTAATTGCTTACTTCAGCAAACAACTTGACTCCACTGCCAGTAGGTGGCCCTACAGCCTACCGGCCATCACTGCAGCTGCCCTGCTTGTCTGGGTAGCTCAAAAATTCACCTTCAGACCTCTAACTGTCCTGTCCCCCTATGCTATTCAGACTATTCTGGAAACCTGAGGACCTACCTGGATGACCAGCAGTTGTCTCCTCAAATGTCAAGCCATTTTTTTTGAACATCCTGAAGATACCCTGCAAGTCTCCAACTGACTAAACCCTGCCACCCTGTTGCCTCCGCATTCCATGGATCCAGAAATTCCCAGTCATGATTGTATGCACAAACTAAGCCTCTAGAAGGTCTCTCAGAACACCCCATTCCTAATCCTGCTCTTCAGCTATACACCGATGGCTCCAGTTTCATGGAAAATGGCACCAGGTACACTGGATGGGCAGGTATAAATGACTCACTAAATACCATGTCCAGCAGCACCCTCTTTCCAAATGCTTTTACCCAAAGGGCAGAACTTGAGGCCATTATCCAGGCCCTACATCTTGGACAGGGCCTTTGCCCAGCTATAGAAAGAGAAAGGACTGCTTGATCAATGACCATCCCCAATTAAACAACCCAAAGCAGTGTCTCACCTCCTCACAGCATTTCTTCTCCTGTGTGAAGTCAGACTTGTTCACCTACTCAGCCACCAAAAAGCTGACACCCCGGAGTCCAGAGGCAACAATGCAGCAGATCATGCAGTGTGGGCTGCCACCAAACTTCCAAAAGCCTCAACCTATCCTGTCATTTCTCTTCCCTCAGAGCTCCCTGAATACTCAGCTGAAGATTTAAAGCACGTGGTTTACAAAGGTTTCTAAGTGACAGACTCATGGCTAATTCACCCTAACACCAAACACAGTTGGATTCCCAAGCTCCTCCTCTTAGCATTCTGCTCCTGAATGCATGATTTACACCACTTTGGTGAAGAAAAACTCCTACAAATGTGGCTCCACTACTTTAGGTTGTTAGCACCAGTATGACCCATTCTCCAGCAGATAGTCACATACTACCCTGTTTGCTAGAAAACCAACCCACTAGCCTGAATGGAGTTCCCAGGAGCCAGAAAGCACTTGTTCAAACCGTCCTTATACCCAGGTCAGTAATGGCAAGTAGACCTTACTGAACGGCCTCATGCCCTCAACTACCAGTACCTTCTGGTATTTGTCTGCCAGTTTTCTGGCTTGCCCAAAGCTTTCTCCTGTCAGACTGCAAAGCCAATGAACTATGCCACCATCTGCTAAAAAACATCTGCCCCAGTGGGGACTTCTCAGGCATGTAAACTCTGACCAAGGACCCCACTTTGTCACCTCCATTATTCAGGAAACTGCCAAATCCCTAAACATCAACTGAAAACTACACTCTCCCTACTGCTTATAGGCCAGTGCCACAGTTGAAAGAATAAGTCAGACTCTAAAAACTCTCCTAACAAAAAACCTGTCAGTTTCAGGCCTTAAAAGGCCCAAAGTGCTTCCCCTAGTCCTGACCACAGTCCACTTATCCCCCAAAGACAAACTCAAGCTCTCCCCTTTTGAGCAAGTGTTTGGCAGACTTTGGCTTTTCTATAACCACCTGAGGAGGGAGGAAATAACAGTAGGCAATAAACTTCTATCTAAATATATACGGTCTCTTTCCTGTGTACTGTCTGTAGTCCATTCTGCCTCCCTACAGGAAAAACCCTTCAGCCTTGACTGACTTGTCCACTCTCTCCAGCCTGGTAATTGTGTCATCATCTGAAAGTAGAATAAACAGTTGCTACAGCCCCACTGGTCCTGCTTACTGCTGACTCTGCCATCAAGGTAGTCAGACACACCTTCTGGCTTCATCACTCCAGAATCAAGAAAGCCAAAACACTGATCGGTCCAGCCCCTGGAGACCAATACCACCAACAGCCTCCACTGTTGCTGTTCCACTGAAAGAATCTGGTTCAACAGCCCAAGCTGTCCAGTTATCAACATGAGTCTGTGGTACTTGATCCTAATCTTCCTGGCAGCCACCCATCCTTATGCCAGTCCTCTGTACCCTCTTGGAATGAACCACACTACCCAAAAATACTCCTACAAAATGAAACTTTGTTTTAATGCTTACACAGCTATAGCCCAAAGTTATTGGCCTGACTGTGGGAACATCAATTGGGAATGAACCTACTGGTTCAATGGTAAATATTTGTGCTCCACTGACCAACCAGCCCAAGACCCATGCCCTGACTGGGCCTTTGTCTAATGATCAACCACTGGATGGACCTCAGGTCATGGACTAGAGTCTGCCCAATTAGAGAAACAGCAAAGTTTCTTGCTAAAAAAAAACCCATCTGACCTAAATTACCAAAGCCAAAACTATAATCCAATCTGCCTCACCTTCAGTGATCTGGAACCAGACATCTCCTATGACTATGGAAATTTCATTGATGGCACTAGAAAGGACCCAGTCAACTGAATCCACATCCAGTGCACCACTCATACCATAAAACCACCAACTCATTATATCTACCATATCTTTTCTGAAGAACTGCAAACTAAAATTGAAATTACCATGTTACCAGGAACATTTTTATTGATCTAACCAAATGTATTGCAGGGGCCCTAAATGTTACTAATTGCTGTGTCTGTGGGGTTACAAATATAGGGGAGCAGTGGTCCCAGGAAGCCAACAAACTAAAGTATACTAACTTCCCCTGCCTAACATAGCTTTTCACCAGCATAGCCAGCCCAACTGATGGACTATCAGTACTAATCTAGTTGGCAACCTCTGTGTCTCCTGTACTCAAAGAAGTGGCCATGAAGTTGGTGACCTCTTATACAAAACCACTAAGGAATGGAGCCCACACCAACACTTGGGCGACTTGCAATGTCACTGCTCTTGATGCCTGCCCGTGGGAAAATAATCCTTCTCTTTGTTCCTCTGGAATAATCCTTCAAATTCCACACCAGAATGGCAAGCCCCGTCAACCTGTTCTAGATTTGTGGAAAGTTCACTTATGCCATCTTACAACCTGATTGGACTGGGTCCTGTGGCTTAGGTATGTTAAAAGCAAATTTCTTCTTACTCCCCCTTAAAACTGGGGAATGCTTGAGAGTCCCAGCATTTGATGAATCTGGGAGCGAGCCAAAAGTTGACTCCACATTGGCCAGTAGAAGGACAATGAGTGGCCACCTGAAAGAAGTATCCACTGTGGTCCAGTACCTAGGCTGAGAATGGATCCTGGGACCACACCCTTATCTATATGCTTAACTGAATTATCTGCTTACAAGCTTGAAATCATAACCAATGAAACCTCTATCATTCTTAACCTACTGGCCAAACAGAATACTCAGCTCTGTACTGCCTTTTACCAAAACTGTCTCACCTTGGACTATTTGCTGGTCCAGGAGGGTGGCAATTGTTGCAGATTTAGTGTAATCAACTGCTGCCTACAAAGTGATGATCATGGCAAAGCCACTGAAACAATTACAGACCAAATGATAAAACTTGTCCATGTTTCCGTCCAGACCTGGACAAGGGTCCTAGACTTAAATAACAGCTTTCTAGGTTCTGTGTTCTCCTCTAAATGGTGGAAATGTTTTAGGCTCCTTGTCCTGTGTGTCCTATAAGTTTTACCTTGCCTCATCCCCTGCTTTCAGCAGCTCACTATACACACTGTAGAAGCTATGCGCATTGTCACCACTAATCCCACTTCTCCTAAAATTATGGTTTTGCACATAAAAACACCTACACAAACCGCATACTCATCTCTCTTATCTGCAACTCAGGCCTCATATAAGCTCTCTATGCCTCATGAAGGGGTAACTATGGGATTTGCCACAGGCTATAAAAATGAGCCATAGTCAGTTGGCAGCCATTACCTCTAAGCAAGACGATCATATACACAAGCCAGAAGATTCTTCATGCATGTGCAGCAAAAGGGTCAATGAGTCAGTAAAAATATGTCTCTGTCTAGCCCAAATATGGTTATAACTCCTCACTTGCCTCCTAATTGGTCCATGCTGCCTTACTCGAATGTTTCCACATCTTGCTGTGTATAAAACCTGTAGCTGCTTGTACCTCCTTTTTCCTGACTCACCATGGCATACACAAAGCTTTGTGTCCAGCTGTGCCGCTAAATAAAATGATTCAAGCCTGACCTTTGGTGTTGTGTCCTGTTTTGGAAGCTTCTTGGCTGAAGACTGTGCCCTAGAGCCAGGGGTGCAACAAGTTAAATATCTTTAAATAATATTTGCCAAATTATTTTCTAAGGACCATCTCTCACAGAAGAGCTGATGACATCTCATGGAACTGATTATATCACCTGATATATATACATGCCTTTATTCATACAACTTCCCTGGAATATCTGTAACACTAATGTACTTATAAATGGCCATGTATTTTACTACTATAACATAACTTCAGAGCAAATATGAGCATTGCAAGGTGTTTGGATTACTAGCATTAAGACAAAAGGTTATCCTAACCATCTATTAAAATTTCCCTAAGTTTTTTTAAAGAGTTTTAAACTGTAGCAATGAAGAAAATATTGAAGACCTGAGAACACTCCTCCTTAAGATTTCTAGCACAAACTAGAAAGATAATGCATGTTTTAGCTTGTCGTAATTTTTTTTAGTTCTTAATTCCCTGGGGATTTCCTTATGTATCACATAAATAGTGAGATGAAAATAAAATTTAAAAAATCAATGTGACATACATATGTAAAAGGTATAGAATGTGTGTGAGTACTGTGGGTTCATTTGCATGATTTCTATCTTTTAAGCTTCCTTTGTCTGACCTCTTCAGACAATTTGCACCAATCTGTGAGTTATTGGGGTAAATCCCTTGAGACAATTCCATTGTTTATAAAACTTGAAAGCTTTAAGAAACCACTGTCAAGTGATTATGAAGGAAGGCATTCAGCTCTGCTGACCCTACCAGGCTAATAAACACAACTGTTGGAAAAGAAAAGAAGTGAGGGCAGGAGCTGCCTAGCAATGCCTGCTGTGAACACATGGGCTTTTCTAACAATGGAGACCATGCTTGGGGCTGTGGACTTTTTATGACCACTGTTCTTTCTCTAGATTTTTAAAAAGAAAAAGTGAGTTAGTGGTGAATCAAAGTTTATAAAATAGGAAAGAAGGTATGAGCAGAAGCTGGCATGCAATATTTCTGTTCTTTTCAAGGAAAACTAAAGAAAATAAATGCAGACTGATGCCTATTACATACAGGCCAAGGGGCAAAAAAAAAAAACAATGCTATTTGCCAACTGTACCTGCTGGTAATAATTAGTTCAGGCTGCTGGGAATATGAATCACTATTTTTTAAAAATTCTGTTTCTTAATTTCTCAAGGAATCAGGCACTAAGCATGTGACTCAATTTGGCATGCAGTTTCTGTGTGCCTGGAATTTTGAACAGGATACATGGGATGCTATGTTTTAAGGAGTCTGCTAGGCTCTAGATACTCCCTGTAACAAGCTTGAGGTAGGTGCTATTAGCTGCTAACTGACTTGGTCACTGTATTAGTTTGGTAAAACTGCCAGACTGCAGTATACACGAAATTTGTTGGCTTTTATAAAGGGGGTTTATTAAGTTACAAGTTTACAGTTCTAAGGTCTTAAAAATGTCCAAACTAAGGTTTTCAGAGAAAAATACCTTGATTCCAAAGAAAGGGCTGAATGTCACATGGGAAGGCATATGGCTAACATCTACTGATCCTTGTTCCAGTTCTAGTTTGTTAGCTGCCAGAATACAATATACCAGAAATAGAATGACTTTTTAAAAAAGAGAGTTTAATGAGTTACAAGTTTATAGTTCTGAGACCATGAAAATGCCCCCAATTAAAGCAAATCTGCAGAAATGTCCAATCTAAGGCAACCGGGGGAAGATACCTTGATTCAAGAAAGCCAATGAAGTTCAGGGTTTCCTCTCTCAAGTGGAAAGATACGTGGTAAACAATGCATCATCTGCTAGCTTCCTCTCCAGACCTCTTGCTTCATGAAGTTCCCCCTGGGACATTCTCCTTCATTCCCAAAGGTCACTGGCTGGTGGACTGTGCTTCATGGCTCTATCATTCTGTCATCCTTCTCTGCTCTCTCAGAATCAGCAAAAGTCACTGGCTGGTGGACTCCGTGGTTCTCTCAGCTTCTTGGCTCTGCTCAGCTCTGCTGTGGCTTTATCATCATTCTCAAATGGCATGCTCTCAAAAATGTCTCCTCTTTCATGGGATCCCAGTAAACTAATCAAGACTCATGTAGACTGAATGGAGACACATCTCCATCTAATCATGTTTAAGGCCCACAGCTGATTGCATCATGTCTCCATGGTGATAACCTAATCAAGTTTCCAACCTATAGTACTGAATAGGGATTAGAAGAAAAACGCCATTAAAATATGTCTTTTCTAGGGTGCATAAATCCTTTCAAATTGGCACACCAGTTCTGTTGCTCCCAGCTTCTGATTCCAGTGGCTTTCTCTCTAAGTGTCTGTTGGTTTTCACTTAGCTTCTTTGGGTTCTTGCTCACTTAGCATCTCAGGAGAAGGCATAAGGTGATATCTGCTGGACTCTGCATCTCCAAACATCTGTGTCTAGGTATCTGCTCTCTTTATGCACTCCAAGCATCTCCAATTGGCTGTGTCTATGTCACCTCTGAAGAAACTCCAAAACGCTTCCCTTTTTAAAGGACTCCAGTGAACTAATCAATACCCACATTGAATGGGTAGAGTCACACCTCCAGCTAATCAAAAGGGGACACCCACAATTAGGCACATCACACCTCCATGGAAGTAATCTAATCAAAACTTCCATCCGTAACAATAGGACTGGTCTCACAAGATTGGATCAGGACTGAAAGAAAATGCTTTTTTTTTTTTTTTTGGAGTACATAACAGTTTCAAACAATCACAGTATGAGGTTGGACCAAGAGAATGAGAGGGAGCTCAAATACAGTGGTGAATTGCTTGGTTATCCCAAATACCAGATCAAAATGAAAAACAGAAGGCAATGAAATAACACACGTTCAGAAGTAGGAATCCACATCATGCCAACTAGAGAAGGAGTGGTAGACACAGGGTGTTCTCATTTCTCTAAAGGTGCATTTCCCTATAGACTTTGGGGAGAATATAAAGATCTGAGGGAAAAAATAGCTCTGCTCCAAAGTACAGTCCTTGCCTCCTTTGCAGTTTCCTCTCTCCAAGAACACTGATGAATTAGTAATTTCCTATATTTCTCTCTGACTTTACAACACTTTTTTTTCTCTTACATTGTTCTCTACATTATCCCTATACTTATTGAAAAATAACAAGCATTGATGGTGGCACTCAAGGAATGGTCTGGAGTGGTTTTTCTTATGGTTGTTTTGCAAATAAATAACTTTGTATTTTCTTATTCTCTACACAGTCCCAGGTAGAATTATCCCCTTCACCCAGTAACAGGTAATGTAAGTCATTGTAAATCCTGTGAAATTTCTGGAGGATGAAACTGTACTTTGCTTCTCTTCATTTAGTTTCTTTTACAGTGCCTGGCATATTAATAGGCTATTGGTAATTTCAGAAATAAAAATCTTCCCTCCCCAAAAACTACATAATAGAAGATAAAGCTATCCAGATGGCAATGTTTCAGACTGTCCATTCACAGGCCATATCATCTCAAGCCATCTAGGGCATCTCCCCACTCTCTTCTTTTGGGGATTGGTCATAGGAAAGGATGGTAGGGAGCACATTGCATGGATAAGAGTGACAATCAAACAATGAGGAGCTGTATTCATAGGTATTACTATAAACAGAGCTCTGGTGACAATAGAGCTGAGTTCAACTCCAGGCTCAAAATACTGCCATGAGAAAGAATTCTTGAATGAGAAAGCAAATAGCAGTAAACAGTGAAGTATATTGAAAGGTTAGTACATGCTAGAAAAATTAATGTGGATGTGCTTGAGGGAGAGGCATGCCAAGTGGTCTGGATTTAGCTTGTTATAAGGGGAGGCTTTGCTAGCAGTGATTTTCCATTTTGAACTTTGTATGTCAGGTGTCTTCTTTGCTTCAGGAAGAGATAACTATCAGTGCTTGAGGCCTCCTGTCAAGGTCTAAGAATTTGTTTTGGGCACATGATTTAACAATCTTTATGACCACAAGCTTTCTTTTATTAACTTAGAGTTCATTTTGGGTCCATGACTTTGCAGATTTTATGCTCTGAGTGAGGGATTTGAAGTTTTAGTGGAAATTCTTGTTCTAGGGAGTTTGCAGTTGCACATTAATTCCTTCAGAGCTGGGTAGCAAACCAGACACCAGAGTCTCAGTGAAGTAGGGAAAACTCTGAACACCACAAGAAATCACCAGAGCTCCCGTGAAGTGAACAAGCTTTTACTTGCCATGGCAGACTCAGAGCACTTCTGTCCAAAGTCTGAACCTCGAATACCCTTTGTCTCCAGATTATATAGGAAAGCAAGCAGGGCAAGAGTTACTATGAGAACAGACAGGGACAGTGTTATAATCTCTAGTAGCTGATTTATTTTGTCTGGAATGCAGGTGGGACTGGGCATACCTGGCAAATGCAGCAGATGTTTTGTTTCAATACAGATTCTTGGGCTCCCAGCCATTCCAGGTCTGAACCAGTACATGGGCTAGGGTTTTCATGTGATTGGTGATTTCTTCTATTATCTTTCCATGGTGATCTAACTGCAGGTAATAGTTGGAAAGGTTGGATTTACCACATACTCCTTCCTTTGCTAACAAATAGTCAAGAGCCAATCAGTTTTGATAGATGGTTGTTCTAAATTTGGTTTGTTGCTGTGCCAACAGATTTAAAGCACATGCAGTTTCATTTGTGATTAGTTCCACTACTGCCTGGAGCCAAATGATGTGGTTTAACATGTAAATTGGGGTCTAATATTCCCATGACCCATCATCTGCCTATGTTGCTGGACCATAATACTGGATGATGCACTCAAGGGGCCACTCTTTGTCTTTCCAGTTCCCTATTTATATGTTTTTTTTGGACCTTGCCATTTTCTGATTCATAGACTGGATATCCTAGTAAGGCTCCTGCCCACCCTGCAGGTAATTCAGAATAGGCTGTCCTGCCTCAGATCCAGTACAACCCTTCAGGGGCTTTCCAAATGCCTGGGACTTAAATATTTCTCTGGAAACGTTTTGAGGAGGGGAAAGAGGCTAGTGGTCATGGGCTGAGAGCTGTGTTATCTTCATCTGATCCCCATCGTAAGGTGGCATTTTTATCCTGATAATAAAACTGTTTCCCCAGACAGATGAGGTTCCAAACTGGGACTGCAAAGCTGCTTCTCCATCTAGTTATGGAATTTTTCCAATTATGAAAGTTGTCAGGTCCCATCTACTGGGTGCAGGCTGGGAGGCAGTTACATTTACTTTTTCTGTTGGCATTTGTTCTCTTCCTTCCCATGGCCACGGGTCCCCCATATTTGTTCCTCTATAGACATAACAGGAAGAAACACTTATGGAGGAGGCTACCTGTTCTGCTAGTTGAAATAACTGATTTTGAGGGCTTATAGAGATGGCTGGAGGTTGTTCTTGTATTTCCTTGTAGAAGGAATGGAATACCTGGATTTTTTCTTGTTTGTGAGAATTCATGGTTCTTTCTATATAAAGGGTGGAGTCAATGATGGGTTTAGGAGACCACTTTACTCTGAAGAGCACCTGGATTTCTTTTCCCCACTGGGTATCATGCATATTTAAAATTAAGATTAGAGAGATTGCAATGCCCTGTCCTGCAAGTAGGGGTACTTGGTGTTACTTGTAGGAAGGTATCTTGAGGGTTTTCTATTTGGTATAGTACAAAGTAACTGGTGGACTTAGTCGTTTTTGAAGGAGGGTACCTCAGGAGCCTCCTATTCATTATAACACACAACATGTATCTAGGCCAATGGCAGGACAAGCAATAGATATTTTAAAGAGTAGAGATACTACTTATTGGCTTTTTGGAGCAGTGGTTCTGTTTACTATTATTTCTTTGCCCCCTTCTTGGAATCTAATTCTACCATGGTTTCATGCTCAGGCTTGTTAGGTCATGGCAGATGTAGTGATGGTCTTCCCCATGGTCACAGATCAAGTATGTGGTCTGATTGTAGGTACAAAAGCCCTTGGAGATACCTTGGCAAGTGCAATGGGTGTGGAATACTAGAGTGAGAGTGACTGTGCCACCAGTCAAGCAGCATGGATGAACTCGTGGCAGGATTCTGGGGTGGTAATCTTGAAGGGACAAAGGGATAGAGCTAGAAGGATTAAGAACAAAAACAGCATTTTGAAACTTACATAAGAAAGGAGGAGTTACCTGGATATGGACGATCACACTAAATTAAAGTAAAATTAGTTTCTGGAAAGAATTGTAGGCAATCTACTTCTAGGAGAGCTAACACAGTCAAATGAAAAATGAACACAGAGATTAGGATAAGGAAAATTAGGCCACAGATCCAGTAGGCCAAGGTGCCCATGTATCACTTCCTCAATCTTAAACTGTGCATTGATCAGTCAGCCCTGGAGTGACTGAAGCAAGGGTTGGAGTCAGAAGATTCCCTCAGGCTTCAGACATGCATAGAATAACAAGCTCCAGAGTGGCTGGAACAGGGCAGGTGGGTTCTTTATCCAGGGTCAGACAGAAGGTTTTCTGGGTTAGTCTGGCCCTTCCAAGATGGAGTTGAGCTTTTTCCAGGTTTTAACCAGGAGTGGTGGATCCAGCAGACGGTCTTAGCAACCTTGACAGCTGTAGGGGTGGAAAGTAGGACTGTATCGGGCCTTAATCCATGTGGGTGTTAATGCCTGATTTTTCCAATCTTTTACCCAGACTAACGATCCTGGAGTAAAGGAGTACAGGGGGTATTAATTGTAGTGGAAATCTTTTATTTACGTAGGTGCGCAGCTAGGACAAGGTGGAGCTTGGGCCCTGAGTTGCTTATTTAAAGTCAATTCTCCAAATTGTGTAACATTTCCTTGGAGTTCTTTTATCAGTGGTGGAGGCTGTCAGGACAAAACTTCAAAAGGGGAAAATCTGGTTTGTTTTGTGTGACTGCATCTTACTCTTAACAAGATCATAGGGAGAACATCAGTCCATTTTAGATTGGCTTCCTGCAGAGTTTCTTCAGATGTGATTTCAGGGTGTGGTTCATTTGCTCCACTTTTCCTGAACTCTGCAGCCTATTTGTTGTGTGGAGATTCCACTTTATGCAGAGGGCTTTGCTTAAATTTTGTATAATTTGGGTCACAAATGCCAGTCCATTGACAGAGCCCAAGGACCTCAGCAGGCCATACCACAGAATGATTTCTTTGCACAAGAAGTGAACTACTTACTGGGCTTTTTCTGAATGAGTCAGAATGGCTCCTACCCATCCTGAGAAGGTACAGACTCCTACCAGTAAGTAGTGGTCTCCTTGCCAGGGCAAGATCTTTGAAGTCTATGTGGATGTTGTCAAATGGCATTTGGTCCAGGACTTGAATTCCTGAGGGGCAACAAAGCCCTTGTTGGGGGTTGTTTTGAGCACAAGTTACACATTTAGCACAAACTGCTTGGGAAAGTTGGAGTTGACACAGCTGAGGAATGTAAAAACAACATTGAAGAAACTGTTCCAGGGCTGTTTTGCCACAGTGACTATTTTCATGAACTTGTGAAATCACTGCTGGGCCAATTGCTTCTGGGATTGCTAATTGATCATCTTTGAATTTACACCATCCATTTGGTAAGAGGGCGCCACTCTCTTGGCTCAGCCAGGTACATTTAACCTTGGAATATTTTGGCTGTAGACCACTTACAGGTTCCAGTAGAAGTGCTGCTATTAAGGAGGAGTGGGTTCCCCCTAAGGCTTCTGCCTTGGCTTCTTTATTGGCCAGACGGTTCCCTAGGGCTACTGTTGCTTTTCCTGACTGATGCCCAGAAAGGTGGATGATAGCAACCTCTGTGGGGGCCCATACTGCTTCCAGGAGGATCAGGATTTCTGGGTTGTGCTTTATTTCCTTTCCCCCAGCATTGATCATTCTTCTTTCTATGTGTAAGACCTTGTGCACCTGAGCAGTGTTGAAGGCATACATTGAATCAGTGAAGATGTTGACAATGAAATCTGATCCTAACAGCAGGGCCCTTGTGACTGCTATGAGTTTGGCTTTTTGAGCCAAGCTGCCAACCAGGAGGGACCCAGATCCTATGATCTAGTCCAGGGTTACTACTGCATATCCCACTTTCTGCATTCCATTGTGGACAAAACTGCTGCTGTCCATGTAGTACTCTACATCAAGTCGGGAGAATGGCTAGTTTGCTGGAGAACACTTCTCCCAAGGTTTCTATACATTCATGCTCTGGCATTCTTTCTCCCATCAGTAGGAGGGTAGCAGGGTTTAGGCTGCATACAACCTCCACTTGAATGTTCGAGTTGTCATATAAAAGGACCTGATACTTCAGCAGCTGAGAAGTGGAAAACCAATGATGACCCTTTTGCTGGAGAACTGCCTTGATTTGGTGTGGGATGCAAAAGGTTAGTTGCTGGCCAAAGGTTAACTTTTCAACTTCATGGGTTAGAATGACAGTGGTGGCTATGGCCAACAGACAGGAAGATAATCCTTTGGCTACTGAGTCTAACTGCTTTGACAAGTAAGCTATTAGGTGATCCCCAAAACCTAGTTTTTAGAAGAGGACCTCTGTGGCCATTCCCTGTTATTCATGAATGTGCAGGGTGAATGGTTTGTTAATGTCTGGAAGGTTCAAGGCTGGGGTTGGGTGAGTTCCTTCTTTAGAATTTCAAAGGCTCTTTGTTGTTCAGTTAACCAGGGCAGGGTTTAATTATCAGCTCCTCACATAGCCTCATACAGGACCTTAGAAATTGCAACAAAGTTAGGGATCCAGATGTGGCAGAATCCTGCAGCCCCTAGAAACTCATGGACTTGTCGCTGAGTTGTGGGTGTAGGTTTCTGACAAAAGGCCTATTTTCTTTCAACTCCCAGGTGTCGGGTGCCTTGGGCAATGTGAAATCTGAGTAAGTTTACTTGCTATTTGCAAATTTGCGCCTTTCTTCTAGAGACCTTATAGTCTCTTTGGTTCAGGAGGGCCAGGAGTGTCTTTGTACCTGCTAGACAGTCTTGTGAGGTTGTACTGCCTAAGAGTGGATCATCATCCACATATTGGAGCAAAATGCTATTATACTTTTTGACATGAAATTCTTACAAGTCCTTCCCTAGGGTTTGACTAAATATAATGGCAGAAATCTTGGCCACTTGAGGAAGGTGCATCCAGGTGAATTGTTATTTTCTTCCAGTGCACAGATGTTCTCATCACAAGGCAAAGGTGGATTGGCTGACCAGTGCCAGATGAGTTCAGAAGAAAGTGTCTTTCAGGTCAAGGCAGGAGAAAAATGATGCAGTTGCAGAAATTAAACTTAAAGGTATATGGGTTTGACACTATGGGATGTAAGGTAATAGTCACTTTGTCAATGGCCTGTAAGTCTTGAATGGGGCAGTAGTCATTGGTGCCAGGTTTTTTGTACTGGTAGCAGAAAAGTGTTCCATGGGAACTGACATTCCTGTAGTATACAGTGAACAAGTAAGTGGTTGATGTGTGCCTGAATTCCCCCCTGGGCTTCTCAGGGGACTGTATATTGTTTAAGACATGCTGGGGCAACTCCAGGGGGGAGTTCCATGAGGACCAGAGGGGCATTCATTGCTAGTCCTAGTGTACTGTTTTTGTCCAAACAGAAGGATCAACTCCTAACACCTGTGGATGGTTGGGCCAATTTCACCCTTCTTTGGCAAGAAAGAGGCACCACTCTTCCATCTGGGGGGCTGTCAGTGTCACCATGATCTTTTTATCTGGGTCCCTTAGTGTCAGGAGACATTCCCATTCTGTGCTGAAGTTTATTTGGGCCTGGAATTTTGTCAGGAGATCTTGGTTCAGTAGGACACTGGGAAGTCAGGAAGGTAAAGAAATTGATGAGAAACTTCACAGGATCCTAGCAGACACCTACAGGCTGTTAAGAAGGTATGTTGAGCCAAAACATCAGTGGTTCCAGTAATGGTGGCTTGTCTTTTAGTTTTTGACCCAATTTGTTGTGTGACAACAGAATGTTCTGGGCATGTGTCTACTGTAAAGTCCATCTTTTGGGCCCCTAGTGTTATTGTGACCATGGGCTCCCTGGGGCAGACTGTGAAGGGGTCTGTTCTATCTCAGTCTGAGTTGTCTTCAAGGGCTGTTAGACCTACAAAATCTGCAGCTCTGGGTTCACTATGGCTGGGGTGGGGGGTCTTTGTCATCTTTTTCCCATCATTTGTTGAGGCATTCTGCTTTCCAGTGTCCTTCTTCCTTACAGTAAGCACATTGGTTTCTTCTAAGTGGAGGTGCTCTCCTACACTCTCCAGAAGGCCCCAATAAGTGGGTATATTATCTCCTGACTCTGGTCACTTGAAGGTTCTGGGTTTTGAGAATGGGGGCTTCCTGGTGCTCTGGGTGAGTGCCACAGCAAGCAGGTCTGCTTTTTTCTTTAGTCAGTACTCTGCTTCTCTCAGTGCCTCCTGTTTTTGGTTCATGTAGACTTTGGTAGTTACCTCAAGGAGCTGGGATATGTTCATTTCAGAAATCCCTTCTAATTTTTGCAGCTTTCTCCATAATGTTGGGTTGAGCTTGCCCAACAAATGCAGAGTTAACATATTTTTGGTTTTCTGGTGACTCAGGGTCAAAAGGAATGTACAGTCTAAAGTTTTCACAGGGGTAATAATGGAAATGGCTAAGGGCTTTGTCTGACTTTTGCAGGACTTCAGCTGTTTTTGTCATATTAATTGGTTTTCTGGTCTCCTTTTTCATGGCTTGAATGAGTGCACCTTGGTAGAGATTTAAACTGTTTCTGCCACCTTCAGTGTTTAAGTCTCACCATAGGATGGCATCTGGGAAGGAGTTTTGAGCATATTAGGATGTGTTCATCATCCCCGCAGGAGCAGTTTCTTCCAACCACTTCAGAGTGGCTTGTGAAATCTGTCTGCATTCTTCTGTGTTGAATAGGATGATGGAGAGCTGGAAGCAATCTTGCCATATTGGCTGATGGGTCAGTATAGTTGACTGGAATAAGTTGAACAAAGCCTGAGTCATCTCATTGTAGGAGGGGGTGTGGTTTTTCCAGTTTATGAGGTCAAAAAGAGACTGAAAAAGGCTAGTAGATTAAATTAGTTGGCCTCCCTGCAACTCACTTTCTAGATCATAGTAAATAGTCCTATGGTTTCTCACAGGGACAGTTGCAGACTTCCTGAGGTATTGCAGGTTTTTCCAGCTCGGAATTGAAAGTTCTAGGTTTGTGAGATTTCTGGAGTAGGTTCAGGTGGACTGGGACCAGGAAAGATGGGAAGCAATAGCAGAGACCTGGCTGGAGTTCCTGATGAGGTGGAATTTCCAGTAGAGGGCATCAAGGGAGATGGTAGCACTTCTGGAACCACAGATGGTATTTGAGGTGGGAGTTGGGAAACTGAAGCCAAGTAAAAGTAAGGCAGGAGTGATAGGTCTTCAGTGGCAGTGGGGAGGACTGGATGTTTACAGGGTGGAGTATTTAGGAAGCCAAGGATAAAGAGTCTCTGTCAGCAGCAGGGAAGGAGTGGTGGTGTTGCTGACCCTTCTGAATATTTATCTTGGTGGCCCGAGGGTGGGAAGAAGTTTTCCTCTCTCGCTGATGGGGAGTTCTTAGGGTTCAGAAGTTTAGTGGTGACTTGGGTTAATTGCTTTGTGGCAACTCCTCCAGGAAGTGGAATGCCTAGGTTGGTGTGGGCTACCAGGACATCCACATGGCTTTCAATGCAAGCTTTTGGCCATGGTGGTGAATTCTGAACAAGTTGGAGCCAGGAATCAATGTATGGAAACTGACCAGGGTGGCCAGGCTGTCCCATGACAACTTGCCAGATGGTGAGGATCAATTGGGGTTGAATGACACTTCAGACAGCCATCCAACTCCAAAAGTTGGCCAGTCCAATTGGCAAAATTTGTGCAACTCTTGGGACTTAAGCTTCACTGCACAGTCTCCAGTAAATCTCTTTTTTGAAATTCTTAAGGAGGCAGGCTAAGGGGGTTTTGCTTTCAGTACCACCCATAGTGATTCCTCCCAGGGCACCAGAAAACAGAAGCATAGAATAAACAAAAGATGACCACTTCATTGATCTCTGGCCACTTCCCCTGCAGGAATTTAGGGTCCTCTTGGCATGAGGTGGGTGGGTATAAAGCCCCAACCTGGACTCTCTTTCTTTTGATTGAGAGGACAACCTTACAAGCCATATGAGACCTACAAAACTGCAGATTGAGATGCTCAATTCACTTCATGGGTGACACAGCACCAAAGCCTCAGGACAGAGCCATGTTTCATTTACACACTTTCACACACCAGGCACTCGACAACACAACAAGTTATACTGCCTCCCAAGACCAGAGTGTACCTAACTACTGAGGATTTCTCCTTTTGTTTCTCTTCTGTATGAAGGGTGCTTGGCCTGGTTTAGAAAATGATCAGTCTCCTTATCTGTCTGAAAGTCAGTCCCTATACCTGATTGAATGGCCATTCATACCACTCTGATGGTCAGGGCTCTGGTCCAGTTCTCAGGGATGCTAAAATCCCTCCCAACCCTGGGGAAGCTGGTGTCCCATTCCAACTAGATGATCCCAAACTGGAGGAAAAGGTCCCAGGGCATGCCAGGAGATAATCAAGATTGATCTTCAGTTCAGGCTTCTCCAGAGAGACGGAGGTGACACAAGGGTGTCTCTCTCTTGGGGTACAGGGTTTCCTGGCCAATGCATCAGAAATGAAGTAGGGAAGGCTCTGAACACCATACAAGAAAGCACCAGAGTCTCTGAGAAGTGAACAAGCTTTTTATTGCCATGGCAGACTCAGAAGACTTTTGTCCCAGTCTGAGCCCCGAATATCCTTTGTCTCCAGATTATATAGGAAAGCAAGCAGGGTAGGAATTACTATGGGAGTGGACAGGGATGGTGCTATAAGCTCTGGTAGCTGATTTCTTTTGTCTGGAATATAGGTGGGCCCGGGTATGCCTGGCAGATGTAGCAGACATTTTTTTTTTCACTACTTCTTTCAGAAAGCATGTTTTTACACATTCTTGAGAGTGCACAAATTCATAAAGCCATTTTACTATGGAAATACAACAATAATAAGGGGGCCATTCTTATGAACTACCTCATTGATACCTTATTCTTATTCAACTTCCCTCCTGAAATAGTTAGACACTATTAATCTTAAGGGGAGTCTGAGAGGCAAAGTTCAAACTCCTAGAATTCCTTCTTACTGCTTTGTGGGTGGTAGTTCCTCTCTTCCAAGGTATGAAACACTTTCTCTATTCTAGTAAGGGCTGAGGCAGTCTGGTCCTTGTCTGGAATAGCTTGATATCTGTGGGTGAGCATGAACTTAGAAAAAGAATGAAAGGGCCTAAAAAGGGAGGGCCCAAGTAATTAAATCAGGCAGATGTGAAATGGATTCTAGTTGTTGACATAAAACAACACTCTTTGTGTAAGAAGAAGAAACTTAGCCCTTGGGTTGTAATAGTGCTTCTGAGGATCACCTGTTTTGGAGTACCACTGCTGATAGGAATTATATTTGGGTCTGGAGGAGGCCTAGAGTTTGTTTGTGGATTCTACACTATGCGTACATTCTAAGGAGGGTTATGGTGGAATTGGTGACTGGTAACAAGTCTTCCTATGTGAAATCCAGTGTATATGATCATGGTGCCCAGTTAAAAAGGGATTAGGAGAGGAAGAAGATGCATGTTTCAGTCAGAAGAATTTCATAAAGGAAGGGAGAGAAACTAGATTAGAGTCTGGTAAATAGGATAGTTCTGGGCTGGCATAAGCTAAAGAGCAAGGGCCAGTCCAATTGCTGGGTAAAATCAGGTAGGTATTATTTCCACAAAGAAAGAATAATCCTTCATTAGCTTTGAGGGTGACATCAAAATATTTGGCAGCAATATGTCCACAAATTAATATTATACAGTCTGCTGATCACCACTAGGCGATGTGGTTATTCCACAGGTGTTTTTTCTCTTATCTGTCTCTGGGGCATCAAGGTATATTTTGGACAGACTCATTTGAATGGTAGTTATGGGTGAAAGAGAGTTTGATGATGCCTTAGGGTGCTCACGGAAAGAATTCCAGGTAGCTTTTCATTTTGCCAGGTCATGTTAATGGAGGGGCCTGCCATTCTGGGGTCTAACTTACAGCATTCTTCTTGTTGAGTAGTAGCTTTTAGGAAAAACTTGGGTTTTGACCTGTTTGGGCAAAATTGGGTATTTTCCTAACAATTAATTAAGGATTTGTTTCAGAGTATAGCTGTTGCTTCATCTAACTTAGCAGAGAATAAATAGTTGGGGTTGTTTCAGGAAGCAGCACCTTCTGCTCAGGGTTTCCTTGGGCTCCGTTTTTGGAGTGTGTGGCTGCAACCTTGAGGTCCCAATTTTGTCCATTTGGGTGAATATAGATTATGGCTTTTAACAAATTAGGTGGTTTTTCTCCAAAATATAGACCCTTGGTGGAGTTTGACTTGATGCAAAAGGGAAAGTGGTGTTGGAGGTTATTGTTACTTTGTAGTATACAGCACTTGTAATAGAAGGTATTGTAGGTTGATGAGCTTTTAGTGTATAAGGTAGAGTGATCCTAGGAAGGCATCTAGGTCTATGGGGTCCCATGTAACATGAAAACAAGGTTCTGTGCACTGCAGAATTGGAGAGATGGAAAGGCTTCCAGTTCCCAATATGTACGGCTGGCTAACCAAGCTACAGTGGATCTAAAGTCCTTAGGACATAGCCAAAAATGGGACAGATTGAGGTGGTAGGCAGTGTAACTTGAGGCCTTTTAAGGGATGTTTGGATATATGAGAGTATGAGAGAGAGAGAGAGAGAGAGAGAGAGAGAGAGAGAGAGAGATCATTATACTTATCTCTGCAATTTTTCATAGGAGTTTTAATCCATTTAGTGATTCAAAGCTGTAGGACTCTTTCTGATCAGGAGGATCTGCAGAATTCTTGCTGGAGAATTTGACCCTGAACAGATGAATCCAATTGGAAATTCCATTGATCTTGATTCTTGTAGGAGTAACAAAAATTACGTAGTAAAGTCCCTTCCATGTGGGCTCCAGCAGGGAATCAGGCTTGCTTTCTTACCAGGTTTTGACTAACACCAAATACCCAGGTTTCACTTTAGGAGAGGATAAATCTGGTTCTGGAGAAGGAAAAAAAAAATGGGCCTCTAGGTCCTGTATAATTTTGTGTGATTCCTATGGAGGTGAAATAATCATCTACATACTGAGAGCTAGATTCTAAATGCAGAAGAACTAGGTCCTGCACTTGCATTTCCAAAAAGATAAGGACTGTCTCTAAACCCTTAAGTTAGGATTGTCCAGGTGAGCTGTGTTGGGATAGTGCCCCCTTGCCCCGACACTCAAAGGCAAATAGAAACTAGGAATCTGGATGTAAAGGAATGCAGAAGAAAGCATCCTTTAAGTCAAGAACTCAATATCACATTGCTAAGTTGGAGAGTTTATTGAGGAGCATGCAAGATTTCGATATAACAGGATAAAGGGAGAGAGAGCCAGAGTGAGATATTAAGACAGAATATGTGGTTTCCTGAACCATTAAAAAATTAATGATCTTACCTCACATCAAGGATTACCTAGAGCTCATTGAGATCAATGTTGTTCAGCAAGGTCCAGGATGCCACTGGCCCCAGACCTCTTCATTCCAGTTTGAGGGCAGTCAACGGGACCTTTGGGGAGGGCTTGGGAGCTCAATGCACTCTCAGGCCCAGTGTCCAGCCTTTCTTCATCATGGACAAGTTCCAGGGGGCTTTCTATGTTCTCAGGAATCCTTTCTTCCTTGGGGCATTCTCACCTCCAATGCCCTGACTCTTCACATTGAAGACAAGTTTCAGGTGACCCTGAGGTGGTTGTTTACAATTTATGGCTAATACTATGGACCTTGCCTTATTCCAGTCTCTCCTTGCTCTCTTCTCCTCTGCAGCCCTGTCTTGGTTATTAAAGACAGAAAAGGTAGTACTTGTAAGGTTATTCACTGGTGTTTGGGGCCCTGAGGACACTTTTGCAATTTTCTCCTTATGTTTGAAGCTTATTAGTTAATAAAGTAGGTTTTTAACATGATTTTCCCCTTCCTCAAAGTCTGGGTCTACATTGGTGTACTTTTTTTTCATGGCCTCTACTAACCTCTCTTAAAATGAAGCAAGGCTTTCTTTGCCTTCCTGAGTTCTGCTTATGTTGCAATTTACAGGCTTGATAATATATTTTTCCATACCCTCCATTAAGCAAGTAACCATACGGTCCTTTACATCAAGATCTTTGATAGTTCCAGTTGGGATCTGTATTTGGAACAGTATCAGCCCCTGCCCTTTACCATGCTGACTGTTGTCCCTGCAGCTTGACTGTCTTGTCCTTGGGCTTCTTCTCAGTTCCTTTATTTCCCATTGGGAGTACAGCAAGAAGAATTACTTGGATATCACCCCAGGTGAACTTATAGGTTAGGACCAGATTTTTAAATTCTTCCAGAAACTTGGAGTGACCCTCAGAAAACTTTTAAAATTGTTTCCTGCACTGTGCTAAGTCAGTCTTAGAAAAAGTGACATGGGCCTCTATAGTTCCCAAATCTCCATGGGCCACTTCTTGGAAAGGGTGCATTCCATTTCCTTCAAAATCCTTCTTTTCCTTCTCTGGGGGAGTAGTAGGGGATTCCACTGCAAGTGTGTCCTGCCTGACATAAATAAGGAGTTTGTGCAGCAGGCTTGAAAGCTTCTTCTTTTAAAGGAGGAGAGTCTATGAGAGCATACATTGCAGTAGGCTCAGGTTCTGGGCTTGGGGGAGGTTCATCTTGGTGCCTTTTGGAGGTTTGGCTAGCAATGGATCATCTAATATATCTGCTTCCTCCTTTGCCTGAGACAAGAGAGATTCACCTTTTAACTCCCCTTTAAACACACTTTACAAGTCTCCCTCATGGCATTGTCTTGATAAAGAGCCATGAAAATCTGGACATATGGGATTTCAGACCACTTCCATTCCCTTTCACAAAAAAGAATTAATTGGAGAATGGTGTTAAAGCTAAGAGTGCCATTTTAGATCATTCCTCTCCTTCCAATTAATATTGAGGCAAGCTATGCTGCAATAAGAGATCAACTTTCTCTGTTTTTGTTTGGTGGTCAGTAGGTCATTTCAATTTTTCAGGATGCAGCCCAGAGGGCTATCAATTTGGATGCTGAATGCACTGCCCACACTCTGAAAGGAGAGAGAAACAGGGATACTCACTCACTGAGGACTGGCATCCTGTGTGTCCTTAAACAGAGGGAATCCCTCGTAACACCTTCATGTCTCCAGGCATCTCTGTGGAGGAGAAAACTTGAGACTCAGGAGATAGGTTGTTTGCATGAACTTGACTCCAATGGTGGACTCAGAGGATTCATGTGTCAGAATTCTCATCCCAACAACTTGGAGCTGAAACTCTGCTACTTTTCCAAAATTCATGACAGGGAGTTTTCAGGAAATTTCACCAAAAACATGTTCCAAGAATCACCATAAACAAAGAGATTGGAGAGATGGGGGGGGTCCCATGTTTCTTAGGCCTTCCTTGGACTAGAGGAAGAGTGTATGGATGGTCAGTAGGCTAATGATGGGCTCCTTATGGGAGTGGCCTCTAGACCACCTGCAAAACAGGAGGTATGAAAGGATATCCCAAACAATGTTTTCTGGGGAGGACTTTGAGAAAAGGAGGGGATAGAGCCAAGGATGGTCACCCTCAGTGGATATGTAGGGGTCAACCAGTAAACTCAGCAAGGTTACTCCACAGGAGGTCTTGATCTTAGAATTCTTTGTGATACTCAAAAAGAGATGTGGGACAGGAAAGGAGAATTCTGAAACAAGTCTAGGAAGAAGTGACAGGAGAGAGAGAGAGTCTGTTAAAATTGACAGAAGGGAAGGACAGAAAACACAGAGATTTTCAGTGTGTACAGTGAGATCAAGCACTGTAGTAACCAGACCCATCTCCAAACCCTCTAGATTGAACTTGAGCAAGAAGCTGAGGGTGTTCTACAAAGCCCATCTTTCCTGTCCACATTAAGGAAACATCATAGGAAAAGAACTTGCAAAGGAGGAGGTCTCACTTGGCTAAAGCCTGATTTATCCCTAGGAAGTAAGAAATAGTTGAAGTTCAGGGTCAACAGAGGAGCTTGCCTAGTGGGCTGAGAGGCCAATCACAAAAAGAAGGATTAAGGAAGAAGAATGTTAACAGGGTAAAAGCAAGAACACATGACTAGGCAGGTCCAGGAATGATTATTCCCAACCAGCTGATAAAGATCCCTGGGTGATTTCTCTCTACTCATCTGCAGGAAGACATATTCATAAGGGTTTGGGGACAAACCCAACAGAAATCTGGGAGGGAAGCATTTGAACAGTATGTTAAGTGATACAATGGAAGATGATTTGAGGAACTGAGTGCACAAATGATTTAAAAAAATGGCCCTGTACTCTTTCATAATCTGTAAAAAAAAAAAACAGCAAGATGAGCTAAACAAATGTACCAACAGTGGGGAAAATAGCTTTCTAATAAAGACCTAAAGATAGCTGTGAAAAACATTCTCATAAGTGAGTTGGTAGACCTCATTCAAAATATTACAAGAGGCTCAAGTTTTAAGAATCATAAATCACATTTCAGAGAGTGTATAAAATCTAAATATGTGTTTACATTTTCCAGATATTGTTCTAAAAAGAAAAATTCAAAGCAGAAAACCTTACTATGAGGTCTTAATACCTGGGTCCTTGACTTATTTTGTTCATTGGGAGGTATGGGGGAGTGTTAAAAAAATCAAAGTTGACAATTTATGGTGGGGGGATGCTTTTAGGAAGAAATAAGAGGACGGCTAAGAAACCAACATCTTATAGGTCTTAGTTTTGAAACTTCATCTTAAGTCAGATGCCATGGGCATCTGGGGGAGAGAGTGTCAGAAAGTTAATTCATATAGTGAGAAGTAAGCCAAGCACTTGTTGGCACATAAAAGGCAACAACGAAAGCAAGATGAGTATAATAGAGGCAAGTAAATGAAAGATAGGAAGAAATGGCCAAGGGGACTGACAGGAATCTGTGTCAATTGGCATAAGTTATGGCGTGCAGATTTTGAGGGCCAGTGTCCTATACAGAAGATGCTGCTCTTCTGGCTGACTGCCAAAAAAATGTTACCAGAGCTCTGCTGACAAGAGAGATGAACTCCATGCCAGGCTTGGAGTCTCACCACAACAAAGAATTGAAGGATGAGAAAGCAAGTAGCAGTAAGCAGTGAAGTTTAATGAAAGGTTAGTACATACTAGAAAAATTCATGTGAATGTGCTCAAAGGGAAAGGTATGCACAGAGTGGCATGGATTTAGCTTGCTTAATAAGGAGGTTTTGCTAACCATAACTTTCCATTTAAAACTTTGAAATTCTTTGTCGTCTTTGTTTCAGGAAGTGATAACTGTTGGTGCTTGTGGCCTCCTCTTACATGCTGAAAGTTTGTCTTGGGCACATAGTTTAACAATCTTTATGACCCCAAGTTTTCTGTTATAAACTAAGTTCATATGGTCCTGTGATTCCACGAGCCTTATGGTTTTGGTGGGTTTGGGGACTTTTGGGGAAATTGTTGCTCTGGGGAGTTTTCAGCTGTGCATTAACTTCTGTGTAGCTGTGTAGGAACCAGGGACCACAACTTCAATGTTCATTCTATCTTGCCTCAATACCTCAATTTCCTCCACCCTTTGCGAAACTATATGGGGGTGTGTTCAATATGATCTTTTAGGTTTCCTGTGGGACTCAGTCTAGCTACCCAAGGAATAACTTGCTCCTTAAAGCATATTTTATTAGATTTCCCCATCTTCTGCCTGTTTGCCACTGCCCTGTTATACTTCCAGAGCTCATCTGTACCAGGGTTCAACAACAGAAACAGAAGCAATTGGAATTATACCTATGTCCATATCCATATCTACATGTCTATCTACTTGTCTATTTGAAATACATTCATTATAAGGAACTGGATTAAGCAATTGGGAGAGGTGGCTTAGCAAGTCTGACACATATAGGACAGGCCATCAGAAAAGGAAGATCATGGATCAACTAAAATTCCTTGGATACAGGACTCAGCTTTTGTCAGCAAGTGGAATTTTTTCTCCCTCTCAGAGAAAACTCAGCTTTGCTTTTAAGGTCTTTCTCTTTATTCAGATAGGTTCACACAGAATATCCTGGACAATTTCTCTTACATAAAGTCAATTGATCAGGAGCTTTAATTAAATGTGTAAAATCCCTTCATAGCAATACCAACACTAGTGTTTGATTGAATAACATGTTCTTAAAGCTAATTCATTAGGTATGTATCCACTGTAAGTAGGACCTTTTGATGAAATTACTTTAGTTAAGCTGTGACCCACCTCATTCAAGATGGGTCTTAATCTCATTGCTGGAGTCCTTTATATGCAGAGTGAGATTCAGACAGAAAAAGTCATGCAAGCAAGAAGCTGAAAGCAATGAAACTCAGAAGAGAAGGGAGAGACCACAGGATGCTGCCATGTACCTTGCCATGTGACAGAGGAGCCAAGGACCAATGGCAGCTGGTCTTCTGGAAGAAAAAATTGCCTTAATGATGACTTGATTTAGATGTGCTTTCAGCATCAAAGCTGTAAGCTAATAAATTCCCATTCTTCAAGCCAAACTGTTTCATGTTATTTGCTTTAACGAGTCCAAGAAACTCAAACAGATGCTGACCAAACATCTGTGTGCCTGCGCATACATGTGTGTGCATGAACAACATTAAGCCACTGAGATTGAGCTACTCTGCAACATACCCTAATCTATCTTGGATGGTACACCTTCTGATTCTCTGATCCAACCAGTGCAAATGAAGCTCAACTTGCCTTTCTTCTGTATCACTACATTTATATTATGAGTATTGTAAATTGTCTGGAAAGTTAGTTCTGCACATGTATCTGTGAAATCATAACTGATGGAAGTTAAAGAAGTTTTTAATCAATTTTTGCAACTATAGTACCGAACTATGCTTTGAGTATAATGAGAAGAAATAAATTATGGTTAAAACTAATGAACTGAGACAATGATTTCTAGAACTTTTTGATTTTTTTCTAAATGACTTTATATAGAGGCAAATATTTTCCCTTATATTGATTTATTTTTTAATGTGAAAAAATGCTTGCAGCATCATAGAGTTGTCTGAAGACCTGGGCATTTTAAGTAGGTTCTCTCACAGTAATACTAGCAATAAACCATGACAAAATTTATTCATAATCTACAACTAGCCCTGTGGATTACCTATAAAGAAATGAGAAGAAAAAAAATGAATTCTGGGAATGCAGAAGTATAACATTTCAAAGTATAAATTGTATTCTGCCCTTTGCTTCCAAAGTAGCGTAATTGCATAATGATCTCTCTTGCTCCAGAGAGGCACCTAATGTCTTCATTATATTTGCCTTTATCTGGCCATGTGATCTGTCTAAGCTAATAATGTTTCTATTTCATAGTTCAATCAGGTAAGCATAACCAATTAAACTCTACACTGACCTTCTCAAACAATGACATCTCTACCAATTCCCAAACTGATGATATTGCATGAGATGACTTTTTTTTGCCCCCTTTGGTTCTGAGAAAATTTGAATGTTAAAGAATGCTTTCATAAAAAAAAAGTCAAAAAAAAAAACAAAAAACAAAAACGTCAACCTTGAATCTTTAGGGTGGCTCAATATGTCTTCCTCCTGGAGTTCTGGTAAGTTCTAGTTGTTGCTTTTTTTTTTTTAAAGTGGACAATTGATCAATTAAATAGTCATTGATCAGCTCTCTACAAAGCAACATTATATGCAGAGTTATATGTACTGTCTGCTCACTACTTAACCACCTGGAGCATCCACATTGAGATAGCATGAATGAGAAACAATCAAAGGAGGAGAAGAAAGCAAGATGAAATTAGACCAATGTTGAAATAATAAGACGGTGGTGGTGTTTCCACTTGATAAAGTAGTAGGAGCAGTCAGTCCTCACAGTCAACCTCTGAAGAAACAAAGCAACAGAAACCAGTGCTGTTTCTGAGTACCAGAGTAGCCTGCGGGATTTGTCTGCCCCTCAGTAGCTATGGACAGCCCTTCTCTGCATGTCTGTCCCATCCACATACAAAATTCTCATACAATATTTACAGCCTATTCCTCCAAACAAAAGCAGCATTCATTAAGCAAAGTAAATATTTAAGTGAGGACTTGGAAAACCAAGTCCTTTTATGTCTTTATAGAGAATGAATTTTTTATTTTTTTTCTTTTTCAATTTTTAAGAGAATTGCAAGCATGCACATACATTTAAAATATTGCTTGAGTTTGAAAACCTGATCTCTCATATCACATTTGGTTTCAGCCAGTCTTAATAAGCCCAATACACTAATTTCCAGAAAACATTTTTCTAATGTTTTAGAAACATTAACATCTAATCTAAACTGATGTTAATTGGAACATGAATAGCATTAAGACACTGGGAGGTAAAGGAGGTCTGATTTGGATAAAATACAAATTTAAAAATAATCCCAGATGAGCGATGAACAGTTTATTTAAACAAATGTATTATTAAAGGAAATTGCTTAATATCCAAGCACATTAAATCAAGTTAAATACTTATTTTTTCCTCTTTAAATAAGCTTTTAGCAAAGCAGAGAAAACCACACTGGACTGTTTTACCAGAACTTGTTTGATTTGTAAATGAAAGTCAAAGGACTAAAAACAACCAAAACATACTATTAAAAATCAGACTAATTGGCAAAATGCCCTTCTAGTTCTTTCAACAGATTTAAAAATCTCAGCCAAGCATCTGAATTTGTGGTAGTTTTCATCTTTCATCACTATTGCCAAGTGACCTTCATCTTAGCCCAGAATTCAGTCCTCTGGGGACTTCCAAAGTGTAAATAAGCCTTCAATGTGGTCATGAAAGGACATTTGACAAAAAGTTAGGGAGAGACCAAAATATGTCTCTTTTATCTATCTAAATATCCTGAAATGATCTGTAATGCTTTTTCTTCCAGTTACTTACATGTTAATTTCAACTTTGTTTTTTCTGCCTCCTTCTTTCTGACCTTGAATGACAGGTATATTAGCTGATTTTGTCAGGCAAGTTGCCTGTCCTCCAGAGAAAACCCAGGAAGGGCTGATCTCATGCTCACAGCATGTGCAGCCAGCTCAGACTTCTCTATCAGTAAATGCCTCAGAGGGCCAAGTGGGGTCTCAGCTGTGTTGGTGAGTGAACTTGATGATAAAGTTTATCCCATCAGGAAGGAGAATGTTGGTCAGAGTCCAGTTGCATGGCTTTTGTTGAGAGTGAACTTTTCTACTCCTCAAGTCTGCCATATCAAATTAAGTAGAATAAAGCTGGCTGTTTGCAGGATTATTTATAACATCACAGGAAACTTGGAATGACTTATTAAAGAATGGAAATATTTCTCTTTCCTTAGAAATAAGCTTGCTTCTGCCAAGATATACAGCAACTGGCTGGGTATGAAAATGGTACAATGGAGTTAGAAGTTCCAAGATTATTAAAACATAACTGAACTTATTTAATAACCAAAGTCTGGGACTGCTATGAGGATGAACACCCTGGAGGGACATCCTGCATGCCACCTTGAACTGCTTGGGCAAGCCTCAGTTCCCACGCATCAAGAAGTAAAGTAACAGGGGTATTTGATTTTGCTGAAAACTTTGCTGACCGTAAGTTTTGGTCTGAGGTGTTTATCACCTTAATAAGTCCAAAGGGATGAAGCCAAAAGAGTGACTTTGAGAATGGTTTTGGCATCTTTGCTCACTTGCTGAACAGTGCTGAGACCAGAAATCATTGATGAAAGCTAGCAATGGATTTTGGAAACAAAAATGATGAATATATGAGAAATCAAATATATTTGATTTTTCATTATGAAACACACATTTTTATGAATTATCACATTGCTAAAAAATGTGTATTTCTAGCTAAAAAAACATACACATTTTATATTTATGTATCCTATATTCTTAGTCATCTTTGAAAACCTGTTGTTAATGTTAGCATAGTATTCAATCAATTGGATATCGCATAAGTTATCTACAAGTTACCAATTTGTTGAATATTTAGATTGCTTACTATTTTTTCTACTATTACAAAAATGCTACAGTAAGTATTCTTGTATAGAAATCATTCTACTTATCACTGAATAATTATTTAGGATAAATCTTTAGAAGTGTATAAAAAAAATTGAGTAAAAAAAAAAAAAGAAACATATTTAGGACTCTTACTAAGCACTGCCTAACTGCTTTTCAGAAAGTTAAGACTCTCCTAGGGGTATATGAGATTACCCTGAATAGCACTTTTCAAAGTTATGAATCAATATCTCATCCCATATTCTCCGTAAACTACATGGATACAGTTTTTTCTAGCACATTCTTTCTATGCCAATCTCAGTCTAACTTCAAGTTTAAGAGACAAGTTGTTATTCTATGCTGAGTGCTGATATAAGGATAAGAATAAGTGAAACTGAATGTACATATTCACATACATAGCTATCAATTCTTGATTTTTTTTAATCCAAAAATTGTATTTTTGTAGTTATAATATTTTCTGGCTGCTCTACTTATGTAATGGTGCTAATTATTAAAAAAATGATTGTTTAAAACAAAATTTAACATTTGAGAAATAATATTTGCTGATATAGTAATAAGGTTGTATGAAAAGCAAGTGAATGTATAGATGACTGAGACTCTTCTTACTCATCTTCCATGAGTAAGACTTGAACATATTTGCCTATTTTTGGTAAGATGGATAGACACCCACTCTAAACTGAGTGCCACATGAAGAAAACAAAAAAAAAGGTGGTGTAAGTTGCTCCAAAGTGTTGTTCCCCTATAGAAGCTTTGAACATCTAGCTCAAAGTGGCAGAGCCATCTTCTTCAAAATTCAAGGAAATAGTTAAAGGGTTGCAGTAATTGGGCAAGTGCTGAATCAAGAAAGCACAACTTTAAAAACGTTAGGAGAATAATGTGTACCCTTGCTGTCCCCACTCCCACTCCCTCCTTGGTGATTTACACAGGCAACCTGTGCTCCTATTGTGGCTTCTGGCACAGTTCCAAGGGAAGCAGAGTGACCCTACAACCATACTGAGGTGCCTGCATGTAATCAGACTATTGGATGACATCCTAAGAGACTGAACCAGAAAATTCATTTCTGACTTGCCTTCCCAGAACTTGCTTTAAAGGCAGAAATAGCTGATGGACAGTTAAAGCAGTGTGAGAAACAATTAAGTCAAAGCAGCCTGGGGCAAAGGATTACAGACTTTAAGTCATAAAATAGAATATCCAAGAAGGGAGAATATCTATTTCTTAGGGAGTGTAGGGGGAAGGGAGAAAGAGCATTCAAATTCTTGTAAATGGGGAAATTTCTAAGGTTATGTGAAAGCAAAAGCCCAGGAGAAGACACAAGCTCAGTAAAGGTAGAAGGGATTCTGAATTTCATATTGTCTGAGCCTAATATTCTTAATGGGGGTGCTAAATTCTGAAGAAGAGTAATGGTCAATGCAAAGCTAATTCACAAAGACTGTGAAAGGTGATTATTTTTCCAACATTGGTTTATTTGTTTTTGTTAGCTCCTGTTGAGGCAGGGTTAGGATTAGGGAAGTGGTTGGCTGATGAGCAAAGCACAAATTCCAAGAAGTGGTCAGAGCTCAAGGAGAAAGATACCTCTGAGAATAACAGTAATAAATAACACCTGAGGCCAGCCAACCCTACCAGAATGAGTCATCTATGATCAAGCCTCAACAAAGAAGGAAGAAGGGGAAGGTAATATAACAGTTAATAAAAACTACAAAAAGACAAAAATCCATAAAAACAAATCCTTCCCACAGTGTCTGCACTTCTTGTTTCTTTCTTATGCAAGAGCACCCAAATACCCTTCCTCATCTATACTTAATAAATATTCTGCCTGTTTTCTTGATCTATCCTGTGCCCTTAAATTCCTTCTTGCAGCATGACCAAGAACCTAGAAACTTAATGCCTGCAACATCTTTTGGTGAGCCAGCCAGTCAGGAGGCACTTCTTCTCACCAATTGTCTGTACTAGTGAATCATGGCTGTTGACTGGGAGCCTTGGTCAACTGCTTTCTCTTTTCTTCTCTTCTGGTTCATTGTTATCCTCTCCTATATCCTCCATGTGCTAGTAAAGCTTCTTTGTTTCTTTTCCACAGAAAATAGGAAATACCAACAGTCAGTATAAACTAAAAGTTGGGGAAGTATAGCCTGCCAAGGGAACCTTCAATTATGTTACCATTCCCCAGTCTATAAAAGACAGAGAAAATGGTCAGAAGTTCCCTATGCCAAGATCTTTATAGCTCTCTATCAAGACAAAGACCTGAAAAGGACATGTTGCTTGTGTTATGCCCATGCATGATCCCCTTTTAAGAAGAGAAGGCAGGCTGATTTCAAGAATTAGGACCACATAGTCACCTGTTTACTAGAAGACATGAGAAAATGTATCACCAAGCACTGGGACAGAAAATGCACTGTCTCCCAAAGTAGGGATAAACAGCCTCTAGAGACCTCCTCATAGTAAGTGAAGAAGATTGCAAGTGCCTGGCATGACATATGGCTCTGCTGACCAGCAACTTAGAGAACCCTCAGGTGACACTTCATGTGGAAGATAAAATTATTGGTTTCTTAATTAATAGTGGAAACATGCACGCTGTCCTGAAGTTCCACTCTGAATGCATTTTCACTTGGACTTGCCTAGTTATGAGACTTAATGGTAAAGTCAAAACTAGAACTTTTACTACCCTTCATCCTTTGTAGGCTTGAGGGCATTTTCGTGTCCCCTCAATTTCTCATTGTCCCTGAATGCCCCAACCCCTTCTAGGGAGAGGTCTTCTTCCCTCCCTGGGAACCACCTTAAAATTAGTAAACCCAGCTAGTGTATATGTCCTTGTTTGCCCCAAGGCCCCTACTAAATTGAAGCCTCTCAGCATCCCAAAAGAGGTCCTTGAGCAAGTAGACCCATCTATGTGGGATGATATCCTGGGGCAAGCCCAATGAGTGGTCCCTGTCTGCATTCAGGTTCTCAGTCCTAGATCTTAAAGATCTCATTTTTTGTATCCTGATTCACCTTGACTTTCAATACCTATTTGCTTTTGAATGACAAGGACTTAAGGTTAGAATTTTCCACCAAGCTCACTTAGAAAGCACTGCCACATAGGTTTCAAAATAGTGCCATATCTTTAAGATTACTTTAGCAGCAAACCTTACTGACCTCTAACTGTCTCAGATATTATGAAGTCCCTTGAGGGAGTGAAGAAGAAAGTAAAACCATTAAATTTCTCCATTCAGGGAATTCCTACTACACTCTTAAGCAATACAAGCTCCCAGTTTAATAAGCCAAGCCTTTACTCTTGAGGCTTGACACTACAAAACTTTCCATGATGGCAAAGGTTGGCCTACTTATAATTAAAGCCCAAGAGTAACCCCAAGAGAAATATTTTGTTGCTCAAATGTAGTCTTTCTCTAAGCCAAATTTTAAGAATGAACTCATCCTCTTCCCCATCTCATGGGACATGCCTTCCAGGGGCGAAAGTCTCCCTAGCAATGGGAGACATGATTCCGTAGTTTGAGCCTGGCCCTTGCATCATAGAATTACTTATAAAAACGGGAAATACAATTTCAGTGGCTAATAAATTTCAAATGGGGTCAAGAAGTCATTCTAGAAACTATTCTTATACAAATTTCAAGCAGATCTTGCAAACTGTCATGGTATGCAAAGTATCAAACAACAGAGTTCCTGAAAACTCTAAAGCCCTATCTTGCTCCTGCTTTGGTTCAGACCATGTATGCTAAAATTTCTCACCCAGCTTTTTTCTTTTTTTTTTCAGATTAGAAGCCTTTCACAATAAAGCCCTCCTTGCCAGAAGACACACTTTTGTTCTCCACACTCAACCAGCCAATCTTAATAGCATAGTCAGAGATGTCTATGCTCCCACAAATATGGCCAATGACCTACCTACTGACAGCTTGAAGCACCTACGGAAGACAGACCATCAGCCCAAATTCCCTTAAGTTTAAGAAGGGCTAGAACTTTCTGAGGGGGAGGTTGAGGTAGGGTTAGAATTAGGGTGGTGGCTGAATAATGAGAAAAAGGCAAATTCCAAGAAGTGGTCTGGCCACAAGGAGAACGATATCCCTGAGGAAAGCAGTAACAAACAGCATCTAGGGCCCACCAACTCCAACAGAGTGAGTCATCTATGATCAAGCATCAACTAAGGAGGGAGATGTGTGGGGCCAGTTGACCACACATGAGTCAATTATCTATCACCAAGTATCAGTGATATATTCTATATTGTAAAATTGGCAGAAATTAATACCTTAAATTACTGAACCTGAACTAGTTTCACCATTGTTTATACTTAACATTGTAGACCTTATTCTGGCCTAGTCTCAGCCCAGTTTATACTTTTGTAATAGCTGTTCTAGCCTAGTCTTAGCCTTATATTTACTTCTTATTGTAATATTAACTCCCTCCCCCCTTGTTTGAATAGACTCAAGGAGACAGATTTTAGGGCCAATGGGCCATCTGCTGTCTTTTGCATTAAACTCTTTCACTCTCTGAAACGTGGTGTCGTGGATTCTTTGTTAGGTACACTGGTAAGAGAACCTACACCTTTTCCCAGTATCAATATCAATGGAGAAGAGCAGACTTTGGACATATCAGAGAAAGACTTTAAAAAAAAATCCTCAAAATGCTTAAGGAGACAAAAGAAAAAAGAAGAAAAACTAAAGAATATCAGGGAAACAGAGAATGAAAATATAAACAAAGAGATAGAAAAAAGGAACCAAAAAGAAATAGTGGGGTTGAATATTGTAATAAATGAAATGGTAAATTCCCTAAAGACTTAAAAAGGCAGATTGGAGCTGGATTAAGAAAGAATCAGTGAAATCAAAGACAAGATAATATATATGATTCAGGCTGAGGAGAAGAAAGAAAAAAATGAGAAACATAAAAAGGGCCTGAGAGACCTATAGAACACCATCCAGTATACCATTACAGAAGTCCCAGAGAGAGAGAAACGGGCAGAAAGAATATTCAAATAAATAATCCAAATTTAACATGAAACATGAATATGTACATTCAAGAAGACCAACAAACCCTGAAAAGCATAAGCTCCATGACAACCACGTCCAGACATATAGTAGTGAAATTTTCAAATGCCAAGGACAAGGAGAGGTCTGAAAGCTGCAAAAGAACACGTCAGAAATAATTGAGGCAAGAAGGGAATAGGATAAAACATTTAAAGTACTGAAAGAAAAAACTTGTCAATCAAGAAATTTATATCTGATGAGACATTTTATTTAAAAAATGAGGGAATGATTAAGAGATTTCCAGATAAACAAACACTGAGGGAGTTTGTCACCATTAGAGTAGCTCTACTAGCAATTCTAATAGAAATTCTTCAGATTGAAAAGAAATATCAACAGACCATGGATCCAAGCCTCAAAAAGAAACAAAGGCCAATATTATTGTATTACGGTTTATTTGGGGGTGGGGATGGTATATAAGGCCATTTTATACTTATTACAGTTTCTAAAATGCAAATGTATAAAACATAATGATAAATCTATGGTTTAGGACATGTTATACATGTGTGTGTGTGTACGTATATATATATGTATATAATTTATAATAGCACAACAAAATGTTAGGTAGATGGAGGAGTATAGGAATAGTGCACTTTATGTTATCAAACTTAAATTGGTATCAAATAAAATGTGATTGTTATAGGGTAAAGGAATTCAATTTAAGTCCCATGGTAATCATTAAAAAAATATGAAAAAAATAGATGGAAATGAGAGGAGATTCAAAATAAAAAAAATTAAATACACCTAAAAGTAGGTATTAACTGAAGCATTGAGGGACAAAAATGGTTTAAGACCTTCAAAGAAAAATAGCAAAATGGGAGAAAAGAGTTCTGCATTACTAGTAGTTACTTTAAATGTAAATGTGTTAAACTCTCCAGTCAAAATGCACATTGACAGAATGGTAAATAACATGATAGAACTATATTCTTTTTAAAAGAGACTTCTCTTAAATTTAAATATAAAAGTTGGTTGAAACTGAAAGGATGCAAAATATATATATCACGCAAATTATTTTTTTAGAAAAGAGTGCTGGGGTAGCTAAACTAATATAAATTAAAATAGACTTGAAGGCAAATACTGTTATTAGGGACTATGAATTTCCTATAAATTGATAAAGGGGTCAATGAAGCAAAAACAGATAATTATAAATATATATGAACCTAACAGCAGAGACTCCAAATACATGAAGCAAATGTTGACAGATTTTAAGGAAGAAACAGATGGTTCTATTTTAATAATATGAGACATCATGCATCATTTTCAATAATGTATAGACCATTTATACAGAAGACCAATAATAAAATAGAAGACTTGAACAATAATATAAACCAAGTGCACCTGCAGACGTATATAGAAAACTTCATCCAATAGGAGCAGGATACACATTATTCTTTGGGGCACATGGATCATTCTTCAAGACAGACCATCAGTTAAGTCTAATAAAAATAAGTCTAATAAAATCATACCATTTATTTCCTTTGACTTCACTGGAATAAAAATGTAAATCAATTGCAGAGAGAGAACTGGAAAATTCATAAATATTTGGAAATTTGCCAATATGCTATTAAAAATAACAGTGAGTGAGGACAGGCCATGATGGCTCAGCAGGCAGAGTTCTCACCTGTCATGCCAGAGGACCCGGGTTCGTTTCCCGGTGCCTGCCCATGTAAAAAAAAAAAAAAAAGAAAAAGAAAGAAAAAAAAATAACAGTGAGTGAAAGAAGAAATCACAAGGAAGTTAGGAAATACTTAAGTCATGTGAAAGCAACACAACATACAAAAACTTGTAATATGCAACAAATGTGGTAATGAGAGGGAAATTTATAACTCTAAAGGCTTACATTAAAATAAAAGATCTTAAGTTAAAGACACTGTGTTAGTCAGAGTTCTTTAAACAAACACAACTAACAGGAGAGATCTGAAAATATGATTTATAAAACCACAGGAATGGAAGAGTCCAAAATCTGTAGGGCAGGCTGTGAAGCTGGTGGCTCAGATGAAGGGTCTAAATGAACTACACAAGGGAACCTCATTGGCTGAAGAAGCAGTGAAAAATTCTTTCTCCCTTAAAAGCCCTCAACTGACTGGATTATCTCATTGTGGTAGGCGTGGTTTAGTTGATTAGGCACGGATGCAATCAACTGACTGATGATTTAATATAGCAGCCTAAATACCCTCATAGCAATGGCCAGTTCTTGCCTCACAAGACAAATCAGCATAATCACTTGGGTAAACTGACTATAGAACCTAACCATCACAGACATAATCTCAAAACAGTAGAATCCAGCCCAAAGTGAGCAAAGGTGGAAAATAAAATAATTGGACTGGAGATAAATGGAATAGAGATAAAATTAGTAAGGAACAGCCAGAATGGTTCTTTGAAAAGATCAATAAAATTGACAATCCCTCTTCTGGACTGACAAAGAAAAAATGAAAACAGATGCAAATAATTAAAATCAGAAATGAATAGAGGAAATTACTACAAACCCCTGAAATATGAAGGATTGTAGCAGGATAACATGGAAAATTGCATGCTAAGAAATTAGTTCATCAAGATGAAATGGACAGAATCCTTAGAAACACACAAACTACCTACACTGACTCAAGAAGAAATAGAAGATGTCAATAGACAAATAAGAAGTTAAATGATTGAATCAGTTATTAAAAACTTCCTAACAAGGAAAAGCCAACAACCAAATGGCTTCACAGGGAAATTTACCAAACATTCCAAGGTGAATCAACACCTATCATGCTCTAACTCTTCCAAAACCTTGAAGAGGAGGGAACTTTTCCTAATTTTAATCTATGAGGTCAATATCACCCTATTACCAAAGCCAGCTAATGATGCCAGAGGTAAAGAAAATTACAGACCAATATCCCTAATGAATATAGGTGAAAAAATTCTCCCAAAATACAAAGAAAACTGAATCCAACAGCAAATAATAGAATTTTCCACCATGACCAACTGAGATTTATCTCATGCATGTAAGGCTGGTTCAACATAAGGAAATTAATTAATGTAATCTGTCACAGTAATAGAATGAAGGGAAACAACCATGTGATCATTTCAATTGATAGAGAAAAGGCATTTGACAAAATCCAGCATCCTTTATTGATAAAACATTTAGAGAACAATGCATAGAAGGAAACTGCCTCAACATGACCAACGGTTTATATGAAGAACTCACATGAAACATACTCAGTGGTTAACAAGTGAAAGTTTGTATTCTAAGATCAGGAGAAAAAATAAGGATGCCTAGTGTCACTATTGTTATTCAACACTGTGTATGTTCTAGTCAGAGCAATTAGGTAAGGAAAACAAATAAATACATCTAAATTGGAAAGGAAGAATAAAATTTCCTCCATTTTTCAGTGACCTGATCCCATATAGAGACAATCTTGAAAATCAATAGCAATGTTACTAGAATAAATGAATTCAGCAAAGTGGTAGGCTATAAGATCAGCATGCAAAATTGGTAGTGTTCCATAAAGTAGTATTGAACAATTTGAAGAGGAAATCAAGAAAAAAATCATGCAATGATTTTAATCATGTACAATTAAAAGATTAAAAATTTAAGAATAAATTTAATCGAGGAGGTAAAGTACATGGGAAACTACAATACATTTGACAAGACAAATCAGAGAAGACCTAAATAAATGGAAAAAACTCCCATGTTCATCGATTGGAAGACTAAATACTGTTAAAATGTCAATTATACCTAAAGCAATGAACAGATTTAGTGCAATCCCAATGAAGATTTCAATAGCCTTCTTTGCAGAAATAGAAAGGTCAATTATCGAATTTATATAGAAGGGTGAGGGGCCTGAATAGCCAAAACCACCTTGAAACAGAAGAATGAAAGTAAAGTACTCACACCTCTCAATTTAAAAACTTATTACAAAATTGCAGTAACCAAGCAAATATGATACTGGCACAAGGACAGATATACAGAGACCAATGAGATTGAATTGAGAGTTTAAAAAATGCAAAATAACAACTATGGAAAGGATATAAAGAAACAGGAGCACTTTGTTCATTGTTGGTGGAAACGTAAAATGATGCAATTGCTGTGGAAGACAGTAGAGTAGTTCCTCAGAAAGGTGAGTATAGAATTACCATATGACTCAGCAATTCCCAAAGAATTGAAAGCAGGGACTGAAAAAAACATTTGCATGCAGATTTCATGGTAGCACTATTCACATTTGCCAAAAGATGGAACAACCAAGTTTCCATAAACAGTTGCATACATAAATAAAATATAGTGCATGTGTACAATGAAATTTATCATTCAGTGGTAAAAGGAATGAAGTTCTGATATATGTGGCAGAATAGACAACCAAAGAAGACATCAGGTTGAGTGAAATATGTCATATGCCAAATGAATATATGTATATATATATATATATATATATATATATGTGTGTGTGTGTGTGTGTGTGTGTGTGCGTGTGTGTATATATATAATATGATATCACTGATATGCAATAATTATAAGAAATTCATAGACTAAGAAACTAAAGGGATCTTGTGGGGGTAGGGAATGAGTTGTTAATGCTAAATGGGTATAGAGTTTCTGTTTGGGGTGATGGAAAAGTTTGGAGATGAGTGGTGGTAATGGAATCACGAATTGTGAATGTAATTAACACCACAGAATTAAATATTTTAATGGTTAAAAGCATAAATGCAAGGTTGTGTATATGTCATCAGAATAAAAATTTAAAAAAACGTATAGAACTGTGCAATACAAACAGTGAAACCTAGTTTAAACTATGGACTATATTTAATAGTATAATTGTATTAACCTTGTTTCATTTAATCAGTTGTAAGAAAGATACCACATTCATGTGAAATGTTAATAACAGGGAAATGTGTATATGGATGGAATATTGAATTTTCTGCAAATCTACAATTTCTCTAAAAATTAAAAAGAGCTTCTAGGTTAAAAAGCAAAGCAAAACAAAATGAAACAAACTCTTACTGTCAGAGGCAGAATCAGACCAAAGGCAGAAAAGAGAAATGAGGAAAATTAATAAAGGGAAATTAAATAAGAGGGCGGTGGAAGAAGATCAAAGAGGAATACAGTAAGAAACAAATTATACCTGTTGGATAGACAAGAGTACATAAGGGAGGATGCTGTGCTCTTTGGCATCTTCAGATATTACTTTGGGAAAAAATTGTCCTTATTTGTCTTTGTTCATCTACTTCAAAGAGCAGTGGATTAGGAGATAGGCAGTTTAATCATCTACTAGAACTAATGCTGGACAATTTTAAGAATTCTCTTTTCTTTCTCATAGCCTTATTTCTTCCAGAGCAGAATAGAATTAAGTGTATTGTATCATGAGTAATTCACATTGTTTTCAGACAATAAACAAAAATGTCCGCAGAATCAACTCTCAATCAGAAAAACAATCCATATATACTCCAGAAACTTCAACTCCTGGAATTTTATTTTTTCCTGTAACAATGATTATTAGAACAGAAACATCCTATTCAGAGCATTGTGAAGGTACCTTAAAAATTATGGATTATAAATAAAAGATTTAAAAAGTTTTGTTCCCTTGTAAATTTACCAAAGAAGTTCATTACCTTGTCTTTAGAAACAGCCTAGCCTGAGGAAGGAGAATCGATTTCCTTGGTTGCTGGAATACAATAGGAAAACAACCTGTTCAACTGAATTGAGTGGATGCTTGTGTTATCATCAAACATATGCTTAAATTTTATTTACTTTATTTATTTGGCCACAAAATGAAACAACAATAAAAACGTATTGTAAGAAACGATCCAGGTCCGTAGCTATTAACCAGCTATGTGAACAACAGTGGAGCAATTTTCAAAGTGTGGTTCAATGATCACTGGGAGTTCCCAAGACCCTTTCAGGGGATCCATAACGTCAAAGCTCTTTTTATAACAACACTTAGGTGCTATTTGCCTGTATTACTGTGTTGGCAGTTGGGCTGATGGTAAAACTGCTGTGCTTTAAGTTCTGCTTAAGAACACTCCTCATAAAACATGAAAATTTATTGATTCTATTAAGTCTTAACCCTTGGGTAAATGCCTTCATAATACGCAGGGTGACAAAATGGTAAGAATACATGGAACACTTCAGTTTCATATTGAACTACCATGGTTTTCCATAGGATAAGCACTTTTGTGATTGTTCTAGTTGCAAGGTAAACCAGCCACTTTCCATATAGTACACAATCTTCACCTGAAGAAAGACTAACCAATTATGTCATTGATATGTGGTTATCTGACAGATATTTTCTTAAAAATATATGCTTTTAAAAATGTAAGTATATCCTAAATCCTTGTATGGAACAAACATATACCAAAATAGTTATGCATTGTTTATCTGAAATTAAAATTTAACTGCAAGCCATATTTTTCGTTTGCTTTATTTTGTTTTGATTTTTGCTAAATCTGTCAACCCAGCCATTTTTCTTTCAGTCTACAGTTACTTCTGGTGGGAAAACCCATGAATAGACTAGAGAAGACAATATGGGTATGTCTTACCTATGGGATTTATTAACCGTAATGGACTTAGGTAGAGGTGGAGGGGAAACCAGAAGCTCGCTTGAAATAATAGATAACTCTTTGTCCATGATTTACTCACTTTTAAAGCCCTCTCTTAAACTTGCCCTAGAATTGCTCACTCCTAAAATCTCCCTGGAATCACATGGCTCTGCTTCCAATTGCTATTTACTTCATTTAAATGTAGGTTTCCTCATTTTTAAGTCATCAGCACATAAGCCAGAACAACTGGGATTGGAGAATGTTATATTGACTATCAAGTGAGGCCTGTGTTCCATTAGGTCAAAATCCAACTCAGGTTTGGGTTCCCTTCACATAAGGAGTTGAGGAAAGCAAACATTCTTAGGTTTCTTCTTCCTTACTTTCTTTGTCTCTTTAAAAGGTCTGAATGTCCTCTACATAGGTTGCTATGTTTACTGCCCTCGTACTCTATGGACAAATACCTTATTCTCCTCCAATAACGCAGGACTCCCCTTTAAGCAATATTGCACACCAAGCAATCTTTTTAAGTTTTTCTGGTTCTAATGTTTTCAGGTTCTATTTGGCTCAAATAAAAAGACTTCCCCAATTTCTTTGTCCAGGAGGAGTGATTCTGTTTTTAAGGGAATCATCAAGGATAGGAATCATCAAGGATAAGTTAAAGAAATATCAAGCTACCCAACAATATATATTTTTACTGATCTCAACTATAAGCGAGAAGCCTGAAAAATAATCTGGCATTTTTATTTATTCTTAGTGTTTAGAAGGTGATTCTTATTTTCTGATAGCTGACATTCTTCTCAAATAAGCTTCATAGTTGAATTTTACTTTGGTAATCACCAGAGCCAGATTTTGACACATGATGTGACATTTGGCCTTATTTAGAGTCCAAAGGAGAAACAAGAGTCTGACTTCAAAAACTAGCGTTCTACTGCATGCCAAATAGAAACATTCTCTTCAATTCCAATGGGTAAATATTGCATTTCCTATTCAATCCAGCAACATAGGGTAGAACTTAAATTCAGGAAATAGCTTAATAGAAAAGCTTAAATAACTTGAGTCTGGGATATGTTTATGCTAGGTGAATTGTTTGAGGTTTTTTTCAGGCAATTAATTGAATATTTCTGGAAAGTCCCCTATTATCAAATCTGTTTATACTTATGGGTTCAACTAAAACAAAATGAAAATCAAACTCTCAACCTCAGCCAAATTTCAGAAAGGAAAATTATATGAGCCACTTTAATGTATTTACACTGTTCAAGATGATTCCCTAATTGAACTGTGTTACTTTCTCTAAAAGAAATATCTTTCTGTTCATAACCATTTCTTGTTGTAGATATTCATTATATTTAGGCAGCTATCAATAGCAAACATTAAAGAGAATTTTGAAAGAAAACAAAACAACATTTCCAGCATCAAAAAACAGTGCTACTTTTATTTACCTAGACTGCTTTTGGATCTTTTTACATAATATACATATGCAATATTAGCCAAAGTGGATAATAAAATTTAGTGGATGTTTCAAGTTTTTCCAAAATTTTTCACTTTATAGGATTGTTTTAAGGATTATGTGAGAACCTAGATGTGAATGAGTTTAGCATAATGTTGATCAAATCAATACTTAAATAGATCTTTTGAATCTGCAACTATAAGTAATCATTTCTATGTTTTAGAATGCATCATATACCATCAAGTTGAGGCCTTAAAACCTTCTCAAAGATGCCAACTGTGGATTTTTCCTTTCCATTTTTTTTTTCTTTTTCATGTTACAGATAATGATCAAAGAACATCCCCATTCACCTAGCATTTTTTTTTTTCCTGTATGATTTTTGGGGATTGGGTTACTTGAATCAGAAGATTTAAATAATGGGTTACTGAAAGATTATACCCACCATCAAAAAGGTATCCATCTGTTCATCACAAAATTATCTGGACAGTGTCTTATTAAACCAAAAAATACATTAAAATAACTATAAATGATTGTTTATATTGCTTGTCTTTCTTTTATTTCTTTTGTCACTGTGGTAGCCAACCATTTTCCATAGGTTCATTTGCCATTTATTTTTTATTGTGATTATAATGTATGTCCATTATCCATTTCCTCCTTCTTTTTCTTTCAGTTTAGTTTAGTTTATGCAGTGCCAGGTTTTGTGAGGGTAAAGAAATAATACAGTTGAGCGGATCCTGCATATGGACTGTGCTCCAGTTGAAATGGCTCAGGAAAATTAAAAATCAATTTGGAGGTCACTGGATAGTTAAGTGAAGGTAGCAGTTGCCAGAGAGGTTGCCAGAAGTTGCAGGCAAGTAAAAAAATAGAGAATGACATACAGGAATAATTCCCATACCATCAATTTTTCTCTTTAGGTAATCAGCTCAATCTTTTCTTGCCATGTATATATGATGTTTCTGGAACTAGGACCATTTAAGAATGCTCTGATAATGGCCAAGATTAGCTTTGTCTAATTTTTTCAAAAGCATGCTTCTTTGAAAGATAATAGAAAGTAAAAGAAGAGAAAAACCTGAATTGGATGAAGTTGGACACTCATTTTAGTGTGAGAATATTAACAATATTCTAGATAGATAGATAGATAGATAGATATAGATAAATAAATGAATAACAAGGTCATAGCAAAACATAGTGTAGCATCTTGTGATTCCTTTGGTGGGAAAGTACAGCAGTAGCTCCCTTAGAAAGTAAAACCACAGAGAATTTTAAATATTAATTTCCATCCTAGTCTTTTTTCTCCCCACCTTTTTATTACCATTAATTAAAAGACTCAGATGAGTTTTTTTTCTCCATACATCTAAAATCTATTTCATATTTTATGAATGATCACTTCTTGAGAGTGGTGGGGGGGGGGGGAGAAAGAAAGAGGAGAAAGAGAGAGAGAGATTGAAATCTGAATATCTTATAAGCTGACTTTGAGAGATGATAGCTGCTTACCACTTTTTTTTTCAACTTTAGTGTGATATATTCACACAACATACAAACTATCCAAAGTATATAATCATTGGCTGACAGTATCAATACATAGTTGTGTATACATCCCATGATCAATTTTGGAATGATTTCATTACTCCAAAACAGAAATAAGTATAAAAAATAAAACCCAATTCCTCCCATAACCCATATCCCTCCTCTTCAATGTTGACTCATAATATTGATATAAGAAATTTGTTACTGTTAATAAAAGGATATTAAAATATCACTATATACATACTATTCCATAGTTTGCAATAGCTATGTTTTCCCTTATAATCCTTCTATTACTTTTTTTTGCATTTGTTGAAATTCATGCAAGGACTTATTTATATACATGATTTTAAACCACTTTCAATCAAATTCACCTACAACATGCCATTATTAGCTATAATCCCAGTAGGGAACTACCAACACCATTGTCAATTCCCAAACATTTAAGTTCAACCTTGTTTATAATTCTGTACATATTAGTTATTTGCTTCCCATCCTCTAGCTTCTGTCTATCTCTAGGTACCTTATATTCTACATTTTAAGACTCTGACTTTACATGCTTTAGTTAGTTCCTATCAGTGAAATCATACAATATCTGTTCTTTTGTGTCTGGCTTGTTTATCTTAGCATTATGTCCTCAAGATTCATCCATGTTGCCACATGTTTCATGACCTTGTTCCTTCTTAATGCTGTATAATATTCCATCATATGTACACATCACATTTTGCTTATCCACTCATTTGTTGATGGACTTTTGGATTGTTTCCATCTTTTGCAAATTGTGAATAATGCTTCTATAGCCATCAGTGTGTAAATGTCTGCTTGTGTTCCTCCTTTAAGATAGTCTAACATATAATGAGTAGCGGAATTGCTGTGTTGTAGGACAAATCACCATTAAGTTTTCTGAGGAACCACCCAAACTGTTTTTCACAGTAGCTGTACCATTTTGCATCTCCACCAACAGTGAATACATATTCCTCTTTTTCCATATCCTCTCCAACATGTGTAGTTTCTTATTTTCTTGTAGTTTTGAGAGATCTCATTGTGATTTTGATTTGCATTTCCCTGATAGCTAATGAAGAGGTATATCTTTTCATGTGCATTTTAGCCATTTGTATTTCCTCTTTGGAGAAATGTCTATCATATCCTTCGCCCATTATAGAGTTGTTTTTTTCATCCTTTCATTGCTGGATTGTAGGATTTCTTTATGTATACTGGATATTAAACACTCATCAGATATGTGGTTACCAAATATTCCCTCCCACTGAGTTAGCTGCCTCTTCACCTTTTTGACAAAGTCTTTTGATGTGCAGAAGTGTCAAACCGTGAGGAGTTCTCACTTATATATATATATATATATTTTTTTTTTTTCCCTCTTTTGTTGCTTCTACTTTAGGTGTAAGGCCTAAGAAGCTGGCACCTTTTATTAGGCTTTGAAGATGTTTCCCTATATTTTCTTCTACGTGTTTTGTAATGCTGGCTCTTGTATTTAGGTCTTTTGTCCACTTCGAGTTAATCTTTGTATGGTGTGTAAGGTAGGGTTTCTCTTTAATTATTTTGGATATGGATATCCAATTATTCCAGTTCCATTTATTAAAGATACTGTTCTGTCCCTGTTCTGTGGACTTGTAGGCTTTGTCAAAAATCAACTAGGCCTTGCCAAAAATAAATTATTCATACATCTGACAGTATTTCTGAGCTCTCAATTAAAGTCCACTGATGAATATGTCTATGTTCGTGACAATTCTGATGACCTTTGTGGCTTTATTATAAGCTTTAAAGTCAGAAAGTGTAACTCCTCCCACTTCATTCTTTTGTAGGATGCTTTTGACTATTTAAGACCCCTTTCTCTCCAAATAAAGTTAACAACTAAATTTCCAGCTCTGCAAAATAGGTGGTTGGAATTTTAATTAGTATTGCATTGAATTTGTAGATCAATTTGGATACAATTGACATCTTAACAGCATTTAGCCTTCCTATCCATGAACATGGAATGTCTTTTCACTTATTTGGATCTTGTTTGATTTCATTTAGCAAAGATTTCTAGTTTTATTGCATACAGGTTCTTTAAATCCTTGATTAAGTTTATTCCTAGATATTTTATTCTTTTAGTAGTTATTGTGAATGGAAATTTTTTCTTGATTGTCTTCTCAATTAGGTCATTACTAGTGTATAGAAATACCTCTGATCTTTACACAATAACCTTGAATTAGTGTAGATTCACCACTTTGCTGAATTTGTTTATTAGTTCAAGTAGCTTTGTTGCAGATGTCTTAGTATTTTCTAAATATAGGATTATGTCATCTGCAAATAATAGGAATTTTACTCCTTCTTTTCCAATTTAGATGCCTTTTATTTCTTTTTCTTGCCTAACTGGTCTAGCTAGAATTTCTAGTACTGTTGAATAACAGTGGTGACAGTGGGTTTCCTTGTCTTATTTCTGATTTTTAGGGCGAGGTTTTCAATCTCTCACTATTGAGCATGATGCTGGTGTGGGTTTTTTATATATGATTTTTTATCATATTGAGGAAGTTCCCTTTGATTCCTACCTATTGGAATGTTTTCATCAAGAAAGCATAATGAGTTTTGTTGAATGCCTTTTTCACATCAATCAAGACGATCATGTGATTTTTCCTTTTTAATTTGCCAATGTGTTGTATTACTGTTTTAGTGTGCTAAAGTTGCAAGCATGCAATACACCAGAAATGAATCAACTTAAATAAAGGGGATTTATTTAGTTACAATCTTACAGTCCCTTGGAGAAAGGCAGCTGGCTTTCATCAGCATTTCTCAGTCACATGGGAAGGCACACAATGATGTCTGCTGGCCCTCTCTCCCAGCTCCTGGGTTCCAACAGCTTTCCCCAGGGTGTTTCCTCTCTGCATCTCTAAACTTCTGGTCTGTGTTGACTTTGGGCCTTGAACTGTGGAGTCCTGGGATGCTGAGCTGCACAGAGCTGTGCTGAGCTGTTTCTCTCTCTTCTGACATTTTTTTTAAGCCTCACTCATTGTGGAACACACTCCCCTTAGCCAAACACAGATGTAATCAGGCATAGATGAACTTCACATACATATTGTTGAAGTCCACAGCAATTAAGCAGATGGGCACCATCAGCTGGCCAAACTGACATCTGAACCTAATTACTACAATTACATTAATTGATTTTTCTGTATGGAACCACCCTTGCATGCTTGCAATAAGGCTCACTTGGTTGTGCTGTGTAAGTCTTTTCATGTACCACAGGACTCAATTTGAAAGTATTTTGTTGAGAATTTTTTCATTTATATTCATTAGAGAAGTGATCTATAGTTTTCCTTTTTTCTACTATCTTTTTTTCTGGTTTCGGTATTAGACGGATGTTTGCTTCAAATAACGACTTATGTAGGGTTCCCGCTTCTTCATTTTTTTTTAAGAGTTTGAGCAGAAATGGTGTTAGTTTGTCTTGGAATAGTTTGTAAAATTCCCCTGTGATGCCATCTGGCCCTGGGCTTTTTTTTGTAGGGAGATTTTTGATTAGTGATTGAATCTCTTTACTTGTGATCAGCTTGTTGTGGTCTTATATTTTTTCTTGAGTCAGTATATTTTGTTTGTGTGTGTCTAGGAAACTGTTCATTTCATCTAAGGTATCTAAGTTGTTGGTATACAGTCATTCACAGCATGCTACTATGATTTTTTATAACTTTGACACACAAGTTAATGGACCCTTTTATTTCTGGTTTTATTTATTTGCATTTTCTCTCTTTTGGACTTTATCTAGCTAAGGGTTTGTCTATCTTGTTGATCTTCTCAAATAACCAACTTTTAGCTTTATTGATTCTCTCTCTCTCTCTTTTCCCCAATTCATTTATTTCTACTTTAATCTTTTATTTTCATTTCTTCTATTTTTATTAGGATTAGTTCATTACTTTCTCTAGTTTCTTCATTTGTTCAGTTATGTCTTTGGTTTTAGCGTCTTCTTACTTTTCTTGAAGACAATGTATAATAAGCTCTTACAGTGTGACTGTGTGACTGTGAGAACCTTGAAGCTGATGCTCCCTTTATCCAGGGATGAGTAAAAAATAAGGTCCAAAACATAAATAAATGATTGTGGGGGGTAAGGTGTTAAAATTTGGGTAGATAGCAATACTACTGGTCAATGAGAGGGAGGTGTAAGTGGGTTGGGAAGTATTTTTTTTTTCTTTTTTCTGTTCTGTTTAGTTCTTTTTCTGGAGAGATGTAAATGTTCTAAAAATGATCATGATGATGAAAACACAACATGTGATGATATTGTGAGACATTGATTGCATACTTTGGATGAAATGAATGGTGCAATAAAAATAAAACAAAACAAAATGTATGGGATGCAGTGAAGGTGACACTGGGAGGAATTTTTATAGTTCTAAATGCCTACATTAAAAAGTAAGAAGACGCTAAAACCAAAGACATAACTGAACAAATGAAGAAACTAGAGAAAGTAATGAACTAATCCTAATAAAAATAGAAGAAATGAAAATAAAAGATTAAAGTAGAAATAAATGAATTGGGGAAAAGAGAGAGAGAGAATCAATAAAGCTAAAAGTTGGTTATTTGAGAAGATCAACAAGATAGACAAACCCTTAGCTAGATAAAGTCCAAAAGAGAGAAAATGCAAATAAATAAAACCAGAAATAAAAGGGTCCATTAACTTGTGTGTCAAAGTTATAAAAAATCATAGTAGCATGCTGTGAATGACTGTATACCAACAACTTAGATACCTTAGATGAAATGAACAGTTTCCTAGACACACACAAACAAAATATACTGACTCAAGAAAAAATATAAGACCACAACAAGCTGATCACAAGTAAAGAGATTCAATCACTAATCAAAAATCTCCCTACAAAAAAAGCCCAGGGCCAGATGGCATCACAGGGGAATTTTACAAACTATTCCAAGACAAACTAACACCATTTCTGAAACAACAGTTTCAGCTACTTCCCTCTAGCCACTCCAATATACCATAAACTTAGAAGGGTTATCTATATGATGGATAAGAATAACCTCCAGGATGACTTCTCAACTCTATTTGAAATCTCTCAGCCACTGAAACTTTATTTTGTCTCATTTATCTCTACCCCTTTTGTTCAAGAAGGCTTTCTCAATCCCATGATGCTGGTTCCTGGCTCATCTCTGGAAGTCACAAACCATGTTGCCAGGGAGATTTACACCTATGGGAGTCTTGTCCCACATAGTGGGGGGGGAGGAGGGGGAAGGCAGTGAGTTAATCTGCCAAGTTAGCTTTGAGAGAGAGAGAGAGACCACTTCTGAGCAACCAAAGAAGTTTTCTGGGAGTGATTCTTAGGCATAGTTATAAGTATTTGGCTTCTCTTTTGCAGGAATAAGTTTCATAGAGGTGAGTATCAAGATTGAGGGCTTGGACTATTAAATTGGCTGTCCCCACTGCTTGCAAGAATATCAGGAATTCCTTAGGTGGGGAAGTTCAATATTTCTCCCTTTTTCCTCAGTCCCTCTGGTGGACTTCAAAAATACTTTTTATTGTCTGCCCAAATTACTCTGGAACGTATCAAGGCATCACACAGACCTGTACAAACCAATAAGATTTCAGTCCCTATTCAAGATTTCATGTAATTATGGTGTTCAAATAAATTAACCCTATGGTTAAATTAGATATTGTGCTACCAAAAATATAAATTTTGCTCCAGATAAACACCTCTTCATTTGATCTCACACAGATGATTAAGTTTTAAAATATAGACCATATCACCCTTTATCCCATATTCTGGTTTACCTCAGTTCTATGCAGATCAGCTTCATTCACATCTCTGCTTGCAGTGTGATAATTTTTTCAACTTTTAAAATAGTTGCTGTATGGGGTAATGCTGACTTTCATAGTTTCAATGCTGTAACTCTGAGTCTCAGATGTCACACAAATCCTTGAGATTATAGGGAATGACCAGATTATACTTAAATAGTTAGGCATCTCAGAATCAAGAAATAACAGTTACAACTCCAGAAAAGATGTGACTGCTATAAAAGTTTACAATCTAGGAACCTTTAGCCTTAACCGGGTAACCTATGCTCTCGTTTTAAATTCTCCAATTCTGTATATTATAGTTGGTCCATATGAGTGAGGCATGATAATATTTGTCATTCTGTTTCTGATATTTCATTCCACATATTGTCCTCGAGGTTCATTCACCTAGTTGCATGCCTCACAACTTCATTCCTTCTTGAAGCCACTCAGTAGTCTGTTGTATATATACACCACAATTCCCCTGTCCATTCTCAGTCGATGTACCCTTAGGCCACCTCCATCCATTGCAAATTCTGAATGCTGCCACCACAATCACCAGAGTGCAAATGTCCCATTTGTTTCACCACTTTCAGTTCCTCCATGTATACCTAGTAATTGGGTTACAGGATCACATAGCAACCCCACCTTAGCCTTCTATGGAGTCACCACACTGCCCTCCAGAAGAGTGCACACTGCTGCCCTACCAACAGTGAATGGGTACATCTCTCCACATTTTCTCCAGCACTTGTATATTTCTGTTCATTTTTAAATGGTTTTATTCACACACCATGCAATCTAATCTAAGTAAAAATTCAATGGTCTCGGTATAAGCACATGGCCTTTTCTTCAGCTCCACAGTTTTTATGAGGACATTTCCTTTTCTTCTGCAAAGAAGCCCATCCCTCTTCCCAATACCCCCTCCCCCCAACTTATTGATGTTGAGTTTTGGCATATTGTCCTTGTTACATTTAATAGAATTATATTACAATACCACTGTTAACTGTAGATCCTCATTTGCATTGATTCTATTTTTCCTATATACCATAACTTTTTCAACACCTTTCAATGTGGACATTCATTTGTTCTCTCTCATGCAAAAATGTTCTCATGTTATTACATTTCATCACATCATTATTCACTGTAGACATTGCTAAGTTATAACATCTCAGTCTTTATCCTCTATCTTTCCTTCTGATGTCATACATGGCCCCAAGCCTTCTTCTTCAACCATACTCACACTCAGCTTCATCCAATCTACTTATATTATTGTCCTCCCATCAGGTAGCATGGTGCTATCCATTTCTGGATCTTAGCAATCAGTCCTGTTGTACATTCTATACTACTTCAGAACCAAATGCCCAATCTCTACACTCTTTCTATCTTCTGATAACCTATGTTCTTAACTTTAATTCTCAAAGTTTACACATTGATGTTAGTTCATATTATTGGAATCATACAGTATTTGTCCTTTTGTTTCTGGCTAATTTCACTCAGCATAATGTCCCCAAGGTTTGTCCACATTGTTACATTCATGACTTTATTCTGTTTTACAGTTGTGTAATATTCCATTTATGTTTATACCACAGCTTGTTTAGCCACTTATCTGTTGATGGACATTTAGGATGTTTCCATCTCTTGGCAATTGTAAATAATACTGTACTAACAATTGGTGTGTAAATGTCTGTTTGTATCCTTGCTTTCAGCTCCTCTGAATATATGCCTAGTAATGGGATTGATGGATCATAATTCTATACTTGGCTTCTTAAGGAATTGCAAAACTGCCTTCCAGAGCAGTTGCACCATTCTACATTTGCACCAGCACTGAATAAGTGTGCTTTTTCTCCACATCCTTTCCAGCACTTGTCATTTTCTGTTTTTTTTTTTTTAATGGCCATTCTAGTAGGTGTGAGATGATATCTCATTGTGGTTTTGATTTGCATTTCCCTAATAGCCAGTGAAGTTGAGCATCTTTTCATATGCCTTTTAGTCATTTGTATTTCCTCTGCTGAAAAAGTGTGTATTCTTGTCTTTTGCCTATTTTTTTATTGGGCCTTTTTCTGGCTCAGTTTTAGAATCTCTTTATATATTCTGAATATTAAACCCTTATCAGATATGAGGTTCCAAATATTGTCTTCCATTGTGCAAGCTGCTTTCAGTTTTCTTGACAAAGTTCTTTGATGCACGAGTGTTTAATTTTGAGGACATGCCATTTCTCCTTTTCTTTTTTCATCACTTTCACTTTGTGTGTTAAGTCTAGGAAACCCCCTCTTATCACAAGATTTATAAGAAGTTTCTCTACATTTTATTCTAAAAATTTTGTGGTCTTAGTTCTATTGTTTAGGTCTTTGATCCATTTTAAGTTTTTTTGTGTGTGTAGGGTGTGAGATATGAGTCCTCGTTCCTTCTTTTGTACATGGATTTATGTTTGCCAAGTGCCATATATAGAAGAGGTTTCTCTGTCTCAGTTTAGCTTGACAACCTTATCAAAGATCAATTGTCCAGAGATGATAGGGTCTATTTCTGAACACTCAATTTGATTCCATTGGTCCGTGTAGCTATCTGTGTGCCAGTACATGCTATTTTGACCACTGTAGCTTTGTAATATGCTTTAAAGTCAGACACGATGTGCCCTCCCACTTCATTTTTTTTCTCAAGATATTTTTAGCTATTTAGGCCACACTACCTGTCCAAATACATTTGGTCATTGGTTTTTCTATGTCTTCAAAGTAAGTTTTTGGGATTTTAATTGGTATTGCACTGAATCTATAAATCAATTTGGGTAGAATTGAAATCTTAACTATATTTAGTCTTCCAATCCATGAACATGGTATGCACTTTCATTTATTTAGGGCTTCTATGATTTCTCATAGTAATTTCAAGTAGTCTTCTATGTATAGGTCTTTTGTGTCCTCAGTTAAATGCCTTATTCTTGGGTAGCTATTGTAAACGGATTTTTTTTTTTATTTCCTCCTCAGATTGCTCATCACTAGTGTATAGAAACACTACTGATTTTTGAGTGTTGATCTTATACCCTGTCACTTTGCTATCCTCATTTTTTAGCTCTAGTAGCTTTGCTATTTATTTTGGGGGATTTTTGATATATAGTATCATGTCATCTTCAAACAATAAATGTTTTACTTCTTCCTTCAAATTCAGAAGATTTTATTTCTATTTTTTGTCTAATTGCCCTGGCTAGTACTCCCAGCACAGCGTTGAATAACAATGGCAATTGTGGGCTTCCTTGTTTCATTTTTGATCTTAGAGGAAAAACTTTCAGTGTTTCACCAGTGAGTATGAAGTTAGTTGTGGGTGTTTCATATATTCCCTTTATCATGTTGAGGGAATTTCCTTTTATTCTTATCCTTTAAAGTGTTTTCATCAAAAATGGATGTTGAATTTGTCAAATATCTTTTCTACATCAAACAATATCATCATATGGCTTCTCTGCTTTGATTTATTGATGTGATGTATTACGTTAATTGCTTTTCTTGTGTTGAACCAGCCTTGCCTACCTGGAATAAATCCCACTTTGCCATGATGTAAAAATGTTTTAATGTGCTACTGAATTCAATTTTCAAGTATTTTGTTGAGGATTTTTGTATCTGTATTCACTAAAGAAATTAGTCTATGATCTTCTTTTCTTGTAGTATCTTTGTATTGCTTTCGTATTCAAATGATGCTAGCTCTATAGAATGAATTAAGTAGCTTTCCCTCCTCTTCAATTTTTTCGAAGAATTTGAGCAGCATTGCTACTAACTCTTCCTTGAATCCCTGGTAGAATTCACATGTGAAGCTATGTGGTCTTGGATCCCTTAGGTTCTGATATGTTGTCTTTTCATTTTCATTCATCTCCAGATAGTTAATGACTTCTTTTGCAATTTCTTCTTTGTCTCACTGATTAAAAGTGTGTTGTTTAACCTCCATGTATTTGTGGAAGTTTCAGTTCTTCAATTGTTCTTGTTTTCCAGTTTCATTCCATTATGATCAGAGAAACTGCTTGGAATAATTTTAATCTTTTAAAAATAACAACTTTTTTGTGCTCCAGCATATGTCCTGTCCTGGAGAATGTTCCATGAGCACTGAAAAGGATGCATATTCTGCTGTTTTGGGGTGCAACAATTTATATATGTCTTTTAGGTCTAATTCATTTATCATGTTGTTTAGATTCTCTGTTTCCTTTTGATCCTGTCTGGTTGTTCTGTCTATAGAAGAGAGTGGTGTGTTGACGTTTCCCATTATTATTGTAGAATTGTCCATGCTCCCTTCGGTGTTTTGCCAGTATTTGCCTCATGTACTTTGGAGTTCCTTGACTGGGTGTGTGCTGGTTTGAAAGGAAGCATGCCCCCTAAGAAAAGCCATGTTTTAATATAAATCCCATTTCTTAAAGGTAGAATAATCCCTATTCAATATTGTATATTTGAAACTGTAATGAGATCATTTCCCTGGTTGATGTGATTTAGTTAAGAATGGTTGTTATACTGGATTAGGGGATGACATGTCTCCACCCATTTGGGTGGGTCTTGATTAATTTCTGAAGTCCTATAAAAGAGGAAACATTTTGGAGAATGAGAGATTCAGAGAGATTCAGAGAGAGCAACACTACGAAACAGAGAGTCCACCAGTCAGTGACTTTTGGAGATGAAGAAGGAAAACACTTCCCGGGGAGCTTCATGAAACCGGAAGCCAGGAGAGGAAGCTAGCAGATGACACCGTATTCGCCATGTGCCCTTCCAGCTGAGAGAGAAGCCCTGACTGTATTCGCCATGTGCCTTCTCATTTGAGAGAGAAACCCTGAACTTCATCGGCCTTCTTGAACCAAGGTATCTTTCCCTGGATGCCTTTGATTGGACATTACTATAGACTTGTTTTAATTGGGACATTTTCTTGGCCTTAGAACTGTAAACTAGCAACTCAGTAAATTCCCTCTTTTTAAAAGCCATTCTGTTTCTGGTATATTGCATTCCAGCAGCTAGCAAACTAGAACAGTGTGCCTAGGCATTTATAACTGCTATTTCTTCTTAATGAATTGTCCTTTTCATTAATATGAAGTATTTTTCTTGTCTCTTATAACATCTTTACATTTAAAGTCTATTTTGTCTCGTATTAATATAGTTACCACAGCCTACTTATGATTAATAGTTATGCAGAATATCTTTTTCCATCCTTTAATTTTCAACCTATTGATATCTTTGGGTCTAAGATTAGTCTCTTGTAAATAGCATATAGATGAATCATACTTTTAAATCCATTCTGCCATTCCTTGTCTTTTAGTTGGGGAGTTTAATTCATTCTCATTCAAAGTTATTACTGTAAAGGCAGTTCTTGATTCTATCATCTGATTCTTTGTTTTGATTTGTCAGATTTATTTTTTTCTCTCTTTCTTTTTATCCTTTAAGTTATCCATACTAATACTCTTCAGTTCTAGGCCCTCCTCCAGTCCTCTCTATCCCATCTTTTTTCTTTTTTTTCAGCCAACAGTACTCCTTTAAGTATTTCTTGTAGGGCAGGTCTCTTGTTAACATATTCACTCAGCATTTGTTTATATGTGAAAATTTTAAACTCTCCCTCACATTTGAAGGATCACTTTGCTGGATAAGGAATTCTTGGTTGTCATTTTTTTTTCTTTCAGAATCTTAAATATATCATACCACTGCCTTCTCACCTCCATGGTATCTGATGAGTAGTCAGTGCTTCATCTTATTTGGCTTCCTTTGCATGTGGCAACTGGATTTTCTTTTGATGCTATTAGGACTCTTTCTTTCTCTACAGCATTTAACAGTCTGATTAGAATGTGTCTTGGAGTGGGTATATTTGGATTTATTCTATTTGGGATTCGTTGAGCTTCTTTGATTTGTACATTTACATTTTTTTATCAGGGTTGGGACATTTTCCCCAATTATCTTATCAAATAGTCTTCCTAGGTTGTTACTCCTCTCTTCTCTTTCTGGTATGCAAATGACTGTTACATTTGTGCATTTCATGTTGTCCCTGAAATCCAAATCAAATTTTTCCATCTTTGACACCATTTTTTCTTTTGTGTACTCATGTTCAATTGTCCTGTCTTCTAGTTCACTTATTCTTTCTTCTGCTTCTTCAAATCTGCAATTTTGTGTCATTAGTATACTTTAAATTTGATCTACCTTTATTTCTATAAGAACAGCTATTTTTCTATTTCCCTTTCAAATTCTTTGTTATGTTCTTCTACTGTCTTCGTGATATCCTTTATGTCTTTAGCCAACTCACTGGAATTATTTTGGAGATTTGTATGTGCCTCTTTGATTAGTCACTCCAGATTCTGTGTCTCCTCTGGCTTTTTAATTTGATCATTTGGTTTGGCATATCTTCTTTCACATTTATGTGTTTTGTTATTTTTTTATCGGTTTCTCAGCATTTTATTATCTTCGTAAGATTATTCCAAAAATTGATTTCATTCTCTCCTCTAAGGTTTTGTATTTGCTGGGTTTGCATTGAATATCTCCTTTGACATTTGGTTCTTCCCTGCTAAACCAGGCCTGGGGCCTCACAAAAGGGCTGCAACCCTTTTCAGAAGTCCATTATGAGCTGGGCAGAAAAGAAGTTTGGCAGACTGCACTTTCCCAGTCCTTCCACTAGATGGCAACCTTGGGCAGGCCAAAACCCTGCCTCTCCCCAGCTGTGGCAGCTCACTGGGCTGGGACTCAGCCAGGCAATAATTCAGTCCAGGCTGCCTTTCTCCATGTGTGCTGGAGGCTGCCAACTCCAGAGGTAGGGGATGGGCACTGTACCCTTTGAGGGAGACCCTATGTATGGGCACAATGTATGTGGAGATTCCCAGGCTTCCACATGGAAGGACCTCAGGCTGGAGGACTAACAGGTTAACTTCCCCAGCCAGTAGCTCTCCTATGAATGCTCAGCTTTTCACCAACCAGCAAGACTTGTGTTTGTTTTAGGGCACTGCTTTTTGACAGTTGGTTGTCCATATTTTTCAACCAAAACTTACATAGACCAGGTTCTCCACAGGGGGTGTAGACCAGCAAGGATCAGGCCTCCAGCAGCTGCTTTCTTCAGGGGGACGGGTAACAGAACCTAGGGCTAGAAACACGGTCTCTGTCCGCTTTTTCTCAAACGCATCATCCCTCACTGACCTGGGCCTTGAGATGCCCTCCCTTGTTTCCTGGGTCCCCAAATAGTTGATTTGTGTAGTTTCTGCCTGGCTGCTTGCGGCTTTTAGGGAAGATTTGTGGTTCCCTCCCTGTGGTGGTCAGATTCAGTTGTCAACTCGGCCAGGTGAAGGCACCTAGTTCTGTTGCTGTGGACATGAGACAATGGTACGTGAACCTCATCTGCTGCTAATTACATCTGCAGTCGGCTAGGAGGTGTGCCTGCTGTAATGAAGGATGCTTGATTTAATTGGCTGGTGCTTAAATGAGAGAGCGCAACATAGCACAGCCCAAGCAGCTCGGCATACCTCATCTCAGCACTCGCAGCTCAGCCCAGGCCTTTGGAAGCGCAGAAAGGAATCACCCCAGGGAAAGTTGTTGGTACCCAGTGGCCTGGAGAGAAGTCCAGCAGAGATCATCCTGAGCCTTCCCACATAAGAAAGAACCTCAGATGAAAGTTAGCTGCCTTTCTTCTGAAGAACTAATAAAATAAATCCCTTTTATTAAAAAACAATCCATCTCTGGTGTGTTGCATTCCCGCAGCTAGCAAACTAGAGCACTCCCTATTCATCCATTTTGTAAAATTCCCCCATACTGCCCTTGTGTATTCCATCCTCCACCGTGTCTTAAGTCCTGATCTGTGCCCTTGAGGGTTTGAGACTCTGTGTCTGGATATAGGCGTGGATCAGTCTCACTGCCAGGAGAGATCTTATAGTCTCTGTCCCCAGTGGAAGGCAGGAGGGATCCTGGCTCCTGCCTCTGGGCACTTCCTGTGCTATGTGGGACCAAGTGAGGGGGAGGGCAGAAGACCAGCCAGTCTGGGGTGGAAGTTTCCTCCCTGATATTCTTCTCTTTCTTTGACTAAGTATCTCTGGAATCCCTCTCAAATCTATACCTTTCTCCAGAGTTCTGAACAAGGGAAAACAGTCCTTTTTTTTTTTCAATTGAGTCTCTGGGTAGAGGTTTTCAGTAGGTATTTACATCACCATGTTGATAACATCTCTCCCTCAGTTTACTATTATATAATTAACTATGCCACCAAAAGATTATAGATAGGATATAGATTTTCATGAAATACTATATTACCGAAATATACAAAGAATTACCGAAGAGTTTATGAACAAAAGTAAGATTCATGCGCAGAGTCAATCCAGCTGTGTATTAATAAACTCATTCTGAACTCCTACAATTACATCCCACAATGTCAAACAAAAATTTTGATTTAAATGCATGTGGAAAGCTGGCAATCTTTTCACTTTCTATAGGTAACTGTGCATTCCAAGTAATGTACAATAGTTGGACTTTCCACTATCTTCTTATTCATTGAGAGATAGCAGCATGTGATGAAATAAATTTATTTAAGATGGAAGGAAAATTAGTTGCAAAGAGGTGTAAAACTTTACTTAAAAGCTATTTATTCTCGTAGCCTTTCCTCCATGTAGTATAATAGACTTATAGTTCACTAATGGTTTGCTTATGGGCAAGCAATTAGGCACCTGCAGTTACTCCACAGGATGTAGATTTCACATGAATAGCTATTTTATAAATAAACAAATAGAAACACATACATGTAATGGCAAAGGCAAACACTGCTTGGATTTTATGTATTAAAAAGACAGTTCCACTTTATTTAAAAATCATTTGTTTCTATACACAAATGCACTCACACACATAAACATATATGCAGGTATGACTCAAGCTTTTCATTTCCCAAAGGAATAAATAATATCATTGCTATTCTTACAGTCCTCTTTGGAAATTTCATTCTAATAGAGCTCTTTAGGAGTAATAACCATACCAGTAAGGGTACAAAGGTAAATATAAACAATATATATCATAAATGTGTAAGGTAAAAATGAATGATTTATAAGTAATGAATATGATAAATATAAGCAAGTGATTCTAGGATGTAGGTAGGAATTGTTTCGATCATCTGTCCTTCCTTAGTGTTTCTAATCTATCCTAACTAAGACTATTGTCTCAGTCCACCCCTGTCATGCATCCCCTGGTCCTCGAGTTGTTATTTTGTTTTTACATGTTTTGTGTGGCATATAGAGTTCTTTTAAATTTATTTGAATTCAGAAACAACTAGTATTAGGCATCAGCTTTGCCATCTACTACCTTTGTGATTCTCATGAAGCTTCATGTGAAAAATTATTTTCCCAGGCTGCATAAAGCAATTCCATGCAATGGGTTCAGCTTAAACAATGGAAATTTATTAGCTTACAAGCTTACAGTTTTGAAGTCTTGAAAATGTCCAAATAAATGTATCATTGAAGCAATACTTTCTTCCCTAAGCCCAGTTGTCCGTGATCTTTGGCTCCTCTGCCCCATGACAAGGCACATGGTCATATCTAAGGTCTCTGCCTTCTTCTCTGGGTCTCATTGCTTTCAGCTTCTTGCTGACATGGCTTTCTCTTTCTCTATGTATTTTATTACCCTGTTAAGGACTACAGTGATCAGATTAAGACCCATCCTGAATGAGGTAGGCCATACCTTAACTGAAGTAGCCTCATCAGAAGATCATACATACAATGGGTCCTCATCCTTAGAAATGGATTAAATTTAAGAACATGTTTTTCTGGGGTACATACAGCTTCAAATCACCACAAATGGCAATTGCAATAATTATTAACTATCAAAATCGCATATATTTTCAAAGTATCAAGTAGAAAGTCATTTACAAATATCAACTTTGCTATAGTAGTGATCTATGTTGCGAAATATTTTCAAATTTTTGATTTCAGGAATTTATTTTATCTAATATTACTATAGCTGCCTGTGTTTCTTTCTCTTTTTTTTTATCATTTTTGTTGTAAAATATAACATATACATATAAAGCAAAGAAAGAAAGAAAGCAATAATTTTCAAAGCACACTTTACCAAGCAGCTACAGAACAGGTCCCACAGTTTCTCATGCACTACCATTCCCTCAGCTCAGATATTTCCTATTAGCTGATCCAAAACACTGAAGGTTTTACCAAGTTATAATAATGATATCATACAGTACCTGTCTTCAGCATTATGTCCTCAAGGTTCATCCAGTTGCCATATGTTTTGGGACATCATTTTGCCGAACTATTGAATAATGTTCCATCATATGTATATACCACATTTTGTTTATCCACTCGTCTGTCGATGGGCACCTGGATTGTTTCCATCTATTGGCCATTGTGAATAGTGCCACTATGAACATTGGAGTGCAGCTGTCTGTTCCTGTCACTGCCCTCAACTCTTCCAGGTATATACCAAGTATTGGTATTGCCAGATCATAAGGCAACTTAATATTTAGTTTTCTGAGGAATCACCAAACTAACTTCTACAGCAATTGAACTAATATACATTCCCACAAGCAATGAATAAATATTTCAGTTTCTCCACGTCTTCTCCAAAATGTATAGTTTTCTGTTTGTTTAATAGCGGCCATTCTTATAGGTGTGAGGTGGTATCTCACTGATATTTTAATTTGCATCTCCTTTATAGCCAATGTAGATGAGTAGCTCTTCATGTGCTTTTTAGACATCTGATTTTACTTTTCACAAAAGTGCCTATTCACATCCTCTGCCCATTTTGAAGTTGGGTTGCTGGTTCTTTTGTTGTTGAACTGTATAATTTCTTTATGTACACAGAATATCAAACTTTTATCCAGTGTGTGGTTTCCAAATTCTTTCTCCCATTGAGTTAACTGTCTCTTCACCTTTTTAACAAAGTCCTTTCATGTGCAAAAGCTCTTTATCTTAAGGAGTTCCCATTTGTCTATTTTTTTTTTTCATTCACTGCTTGTGCTTTAGGCATAAAGTTAAAGAAGCGACCTCCTTTTACAGGATCTTGAAGATAATCCCCTACATTTTCTTCTAGAAGTTTTAGGGTACAGCTCTTACATTTAAGTCTTTAATCCATTTTGAGTTCATTTTTATATAGGGTGTACAGTAGGGGTCTTCTTTCATTCTTTTGGCTATTGAAACCCAGTTTTCCCATGCCCATTTATGGAAAAGACTGTTTTGTTCCAGTTCAATGAATTTGAGGGCCTTATCTAAGATCAAATATCCATAATTTGGTGGCCAATTTCTGTACTCTATTCCACTGGTCAAGCCTTCTGTTTTTGTGCCAGTACCATGCTGTTTTGACCACTGTGGCTTTACAATATATTTTAAAGTCAGGAAGTGATAGTCCCCCCACTTTGCTCTTCTCATTAGTATATCTTCAGCTATCTGAGTCTCTTTCCCTTCCAAATAAATTTGGTAACTAGATTTTACAAGTCTTCAAAGTACATTGTTTGGATTTTGATTGGTATTGCTATGAATCTGTAGATCAGTTTGGGTAGAATTGACATTAAGATAGTTTTTAATATTTAGAATCTAAGAAACTCTGATATCTTTATCAGTAGAATTTTTCTTCCTTGCTTTAATTATAAATTGGTTTATGAAACATATTGTACAAACAGATTTTACAATGATTATTTGGATTTTTTTTTAACTATGCCTATGGATTAGCTAACTCAGACATCCATTCGAGGTGGTTAAGATTTTCATATGTTAATCATAAAAACATTTGCATCTTTATATTTTCCTGAAATCAAGAAAATGTTCAATAACATAGGTTATTACTATAGCAATATTGATATTTGTAATAACTTTCTCCTTGTTATTTTGAGAACATTCACAACTTTGACAGTTGATCAAATAATATTCAAGTTCTTATTTAATATTCAGAATTTAAGAAACTGCTATTTGAATTTGTAGGTTTTTCTCCTTTGTTGCCTTAATTATAAATTGGTTCATGAAACTTACTGTGCAACACAGGTTTTATGATTATTTGGATACTTAATATAAATATGCTTATGGTTAAGCTAATTAAGATCCCATTTTTGGTGTTTCTAAGCATATTGTTTTCTTAAATAAAAATATTTTAAAATAAAAAGATGATGCCCTCATAGGTGGGTGTGAAGATGCTCCACTCAAAGTGGGGGGCAATGGTCTCATAAGCAAGACCCACTCCTCCAAGGTTCACTTTCTGCTTAAATACTCCCACCAGCTAGTAGTGAGCTGACCCCACACTGTCCTCAGGGGGCTGCTCCTTCCACCATTTCTCATATGTGTTCTGGACAGAAAGTTCCTGAATTTTGAGCCCCTGCAACAGGGTTGACACCAGGTTATAACTTAGAATTAGTTTCAGCGAAACTTTCTGAGAAGAGAGTGACATCAACAATATGATGATGTAAGACATTCCCTGGAAAAGCCTCCCCTCATCATCAACAAATAAAAAGAGAAATACCACTTGATTAAGACTCTGGAAGATGACAGACACTGGAGAAGGACTTCACAAAATGAAATGAAAAAAAAAAATCTCCAAAGTCAGGGGGGAAATTTCTAACTGGGATCCACTGGTCTTGACCCCTCCCCCGCTGTCTGCTTTGTGCAACTTGGGAGTTGCACAGAGACAGCATGGCTTGGATCCCTCCAGGGATGGATGCAGACTATAGAACCACTCACAATGGTGAGTTAGAAACCCATGCATATCCAAGCACAGAGATCCAAGGGTGCAGAGACCCATAACACAACACAAGCCATTGATGTGCATTGAATATAAAAAGGTCCCTAAGAGGGAAATAAAAATTGGGAGAGAGTGTGGCATAACTGTCGGCAAGAGCTATGCACACTCAATTCAGTTTCTGTTGGCTGGATAACCTAAGCACAAAAAGGGCTTTTCGGGAATGCCCCACCTTTCTGGATAAATTCGATCTTGGTCTCTGAGGCAGGATACTCTAACGGGGAAGAAACTTGAGGCAGAAATGGCTCACAGAATTTAAACAATAAAAGGTTGGGGGAGGAGGTCAGAGAACTAATGCAAGACAGCATCAGCGCCAGAATCAAATGTAAGGAAAGAGGGGCACTGAGTGAGGGAGAGAAATCATAGGAGCTGGGGAGAAAATTCTGCACAAAAACAAATAGATCAAGATTGCTGGAGAAGAAACAAAGGAAAGGAAGCTTTCTCCTGGAAGTGAAAAAATTACCTAAAAATGCAATCTTAAAAATTGCACTGTATCTCCAGGGCAAGAATCAGCTAGAGAGCTGAGAAAATCTGAACAGTTAAACATGGGTTACTCTAAAGATCCTGAATAAGTTGGATCAACTGTCAAAGAAAAGACTTAGCAAAAAGCCAAACAATAATAAAACCCAAGATAAAAGAAAGAAATGGACTCTAAGAGTTAACTTATTAAGATGATTAGATGCCCAGGTATCAGAAAAAGTTACAAGCCCTACTAAGAAACAAGAAGATATGATCCAGTCAAGAAAACAAATTAAAACTTCAGAGGAGACACAGAATTTGCAACAACTAGTCAAAGTTCAAAAAAATCTCCTAAATCAATTCAAAGAGGTGAAGAAAAATATGGATATAGAGCTAAAGGGCATTAAGAATGTCTGAGTATGAAGAAGAATTTGAAAGTATAAAGAAACATAGAAATGATGGGGATTAAAGTAACAATAATGGGGATTAAAACACACTAGAGGCATTCAGTAGCAAGTTTGAAACAGCAAAAGAATCAGCAAAGTAGAAGACAAGGCAATCAAAGTGTATAGATTATATAGAGCCAGAACCATAAAACTCCTAAAAGATGCAAGGAAGCCTTGTGGTAGGCAATGCTTTCTTAGCCTTTATATACAAAGTACAAATAGCAAAGGAAGAAATAGATAAATGGGACCACTTCAAAATTAAAAACTTTTTCACATCAAAGGACTTTGTCATGAAAGTGAAACAACAAGCTACTCAAAGGGAGAAAATGTTTGAAAACCACATGTCTGATATATCCTGAATATATAAAGAAATCCTGAAACTCAACAATAAAAAGATAAATAGCTCAATTAAAAAAATGAGCAAAGGACATGAATAGATATTACTCCAAAGAGAATATATAAATGACTAAAAAGCATTTGAAAAGATTCTCAAAATCACTAGCAATTAGGAAGATGCAAACCAAAGCCACAGTGATACAATTTATCACCCACTAGAAGGACTACTATTAACAAAATAGAAAATGAAAAGTATTGAAGACGAAAGGACATGTGGAAATAGGAACACTCATTCATTGCTGGTGGGAAAGTAAAGTGGTGCAGCCATCGTGGAACACAGTTTGGCAGTTTCTCAGAAAACTAAGTATAGAACTCTCATATGATCTGGCAATGTATTTTAGGTATTTACCCAAAAGAATTGAAAGCAGGGACACTAACAGATATTTGCACACCACTCTTCATGGTGGCATTTTAAAAACTGCCAAAAGATGGACGAAACCCAAGTGTCCATCAACAAATGAATGGTGCATATAATACAATGTGGCATATACATACCATGAAATATTATTCAGCTATAAAAACAAATAAAGCCCACATACATGCAACAATGTGGATGAACCTTGAAGACATTATGATGAGCGAAATAAGCCGAACACAAGGGACAAGTATTGTACGATTTCACTGATATGAAATAATTGGAATATCGGAACTCAGAGAGTTAAACTCTAGAACATAGGTTTCTAGGGGCATGGTTAGGTGTAAGGAATGGGGAGTTAATGCTTAATCTGTACAGAATTTCTATTTAGGTTGATTGTAAAGTTTTTGAAGTAGATTGCTGTGATGGTAGCACGATATCGTGAGTGTAACTAGCAGCGTTGAATGATCTATGTGAATGTGGTTAAAAGAGGAAGTTTTATGTCATATGTATATTACTAAAATAAAAATTAAAGGACAAAATGTAAGACTGTACAACAATGAACCCTAATGTAAGTGATGGAGTATAGTAAAATTATAGTATTCTTTCATGAATTATAACAAATGTACCATGTTAATGCAAGATGTAAATAGCAGTGTGGTATATTAGAACAATATACCTTGTGTATTAGTTAAGGTTCTCTAGAGAAACAGAATCAACAGGGAACACTTGCAAATACAAAATTTATAAAAGTGTCTCACGTAAACGCAGGAACGCAGGGTCCAAAATCCACAGGGCAGGCTGTGAAGCCGACTCCTCCAATGGATGGTCTGGATGAACTCCACAGGAAAGAGAGGCTCACCAGCCAAACCAGGAATGGGGACTGTCTCCTCTGAATCCTCCTTAAAAGGCTTCCTGTGATTAGATTTAGCATCACTAATTGGAGAAGACACTTCTCTTTGGCTGTGGATGCAGCTGACGTGATCATGACCTAATCCTATGAAATGTCCTCATTGCAACAGACAGGCCAGCACCTGCTCAATCAGATAAACAGGTACCACAACTTGGCCAAGTTGACACATGTCCCCAACCATGACACTTTGATATAATCTGTGGAGTATAGTTAATAATAAATTTTTAATATTCTTTCATCAATTATAACAAAGTTACCACACCAATGAGAAGTGCTAATAAGTGGAGTAGAAGCTTGCATTTTTACATGATTTTTCTGTATACTTATTTCTCTAATTTAAAAAATTATTAAAAAAACTTTCAGGAACAAAAGGAAATTAGTTCATGGGTTTAGAAAAGATTTTATAAAGAAAGACATTGACGTAAGATGATGATGATTATTTCATTCATTTACAAAACATGACACAATTCAACGTATATTAATGCACATCATATTTGATCAGCTCCTAAATTTTATACAGGTAGTCTGTTAAAAAGGAACCCTACTTGTGGATAGAAGATTTATAAAGCAGGTATTAGCCAACATTTGGTATGCATTTGAGTATCAGATCCATAGTTAGCTTTGTGATTGTTTCTTCTCAAGGCTCACAGTCCTCATGTGGTAAAATAATAATAATGCTAATACCGATTGAGCAGAAAGCAATTACTTTACACATTATCTGGCACAGAATTAAGATGTCAATAAATATTACCTAAATACTGAGATAGGAAAGTGTGAAAGTAAGAGCATGGAATAGGGTGACAGATGAAATTAAAGTTCTCTAGAAAGATAGAAACATTTTTCTAAATACAACTTTATAATAATTCAAAGAAAGAATCAGATCAAGCCATTTTTTGAAAGTTTGAGATGTTCTTAAGTCTACCTAACTCTCTCCAAAGATATTTGTCAAAATCTACCCAAGAAAACTATTTTGAATGATTTAACTCTGTTTCTCTCTACTAAAGCTGCCAGAATGCAATATACCAGAAATGGGTTGGCTTTTATAATAGAGATTTATTAGTTTACAAATTTACAGTTCTAAGGACATGAAAATGTCCCAGTTGAGGCATCAACAGGATGATGACTTCTCAGAAGAAAGACCAATATCATCACGGTTCCTCTGTCACATGGGAAGGCACATGGCTAGTGATTTCTGATACTTCTCTCCCAAATTCTGTTTTCTCTACACTCTCCAAAATATCTGTGGGTGTCTCGCTCTTTCTGATCTCATAAAGGGCTCTAGTAAAGAGTTAAGACCCACCTTAAATGGCTGGGTCACATAACAATTGAACCGAAAGGTTCTACCCACAATAGGTCTGCCCCCACAGGGTTGGGTTAAAGGAACACAGCCTTAGTTTTTTCCTTTAGGAAAAGGAAAAAAAAGTACGCATTCATTTGTATTCTTCAGAAAAGTTAATGGTGCCAGTTTCCATCTGGTATTCCCTTATTAAAATGTTCCAGAGTTTTATAGAGATGGAATGGAACCATAGCGTGGTGGGAGCGACCAGTATCTGGGGAATATCAGGGAAAAGAGGCAGTGAGGGTCTGCTCAAGAACTGAGCAAAAGTATGGTTTTATTAAAAATAGTCATGAAAAAGGTTTATAAAGTGAAAATTAAACTCTTACAATGTTAGTTAAGGAAGCCAGAATTAAGAAATCACTCTCTTTCCAACAGAGCTGAAGATTAACTTTATTCAGGGAAGGAAAATTCACAATTCTAATTTTTAAAGATTTTTCTTCTTAATTTTGGGACTCTTACAAACTTAAACTTTGTTTCTTTTTCTTTTTTTTTTTTAGTTTTTTGGTTTTTTCACATGAGCAAGCACTGGGAATCGAACCTCAGTCTCTGACATGGCAGGCAAGAACTCTGCCTGTTGAGCCACTATGGCCTGCCCTAAACTTTAGTTTTAAATTATTTGATCATAAAGCACTATTTAGATATTGTGAGCTTAAAATAACAAGGTTTCCACATGACCTCTTTATCATAAGCTGATCCCAGCAAGTCATAACTCTCTTTTTGGGTGTTTAAAGCCTAAAACCAATATTCTTGATGGCCAGAACATTTTCCTGGTTTAGCCTAGCACTTGACTGTTAAGAGAGCTGATAGGCTTCTAGGTGCTGATTGGGATGTGTCTGCTTTGAGACTAGGGCATGTGAAAGCCAGTTACAGGGAAGTCATCCATGGTTTTGACCCTTTTTATCAACAACCGTGGTGTTTCGAAAGTTGTTACCAGCACTTTCAAACAAGAAGAATCGCTCTTTTCTTCTCACCGTCACAGAGAGAGTAGACTTCTTCCATAGAGAGCACAGTTTCCATTAATGCCTGAGGTGATGAATGTCAGAGATGGATTTCATCACTGAGAGCCAGGTGGGAGGGGTGGGGAGCCCAGAAATGGCAGGGTGACCTGGGGATTCTGCCCATGGGAAGAAGATTGGGTTTTTGCTGTTTGGTATTTATACTGCCTCATGGATGCCACACTTTTCCCTATTGTTTGTATATGTATTAATTTTCATGTTTATGCTATTTTCCCAGGCCAAGATTTGTTTGTCTTTTTTTCAATATTAAATTTAAATTAATTTGATTAACATTTTTCCCCAAGAAAATATGTTCCCTTGTGATTCAAATATTATATCTGACTAAAAGAAGAGAGAACATGGTCTTTTCTGGGATACAAAAGAACTCCAAGCCAGCACAAACCCTGATGAAATAATTATTTTTATAATTTATTTTGTTAAAATTAAGATTTATGAAAATAAGATTTTTATATCACAAACTATGATATGATTTCATATTAGAATATGACCTGTAGTTGATCATTGTTATACATTGATTAATAGATTAACTTCATGCAATATATTCACAGTATACTGTATAACTATGATTTGTGTTTCATATGAAATACAAAATCTGTGGTAATCCTATACTGGATGTTTGGTCTTCAATCGCATTTCTATTAAAAAGTAGCGTTATTTCTACAGGAAATCTAAATTTTAAATTCAGAAGATTCTGACCTATGGTGAATTTGTGAACACACACACCAAAGGCAAGCAAGGATCTTACTTTGTTCAGAAGCCTAAGTTTAATTTTCTAAATCCAAAACCTATGCTGAAACACATGGACAAAGCACAGCTCTATGTGTATAAATTCTTTAGAGAGATAGAAAATGTTTTCTAAAGATAAACTTTATAACAAATCAAAAAAAGAATTGAAACAAATTTTATTTAAAAAAATGACTTTAGCAATTTATTTGAGGGAGACATTTACCTCCTACACACAAAATTTTCGACACCATTTTTCATATAAGGATTATATAGAGTTCACTTTCAACAAGAATCTGAGCACATTTCCCTCCCACAAACAACAATTAAAATTGATGTAGACCTACCTCTTGTTGTCTTTGCTGCTTACCAAAGGCATTAAAAAAAAGGGGGAAGTAAATGAGGGAAGTTGAAGCTCATACTCTATCACTTATACTCAAAAACTTGCCACATTTAAAGTCAAATTAGGGAGTGACATTAAACCTTGAAAAGCTGTTTGTAAAGAATAGGGTAGCAACTAAAATTTACAGCAGAGTAAAATGTTAGAGTTGCGAATAAACGTCCAAGGAGAACATATACTCTAAAAGAGTAGATTCTTTCCAAGGTTATCTTCAATTTCATAAAAACATTTCTATTAAGTTCCAACCTAGAAAGTGGTCAAAGAAGAGGATATGTTAACATACTCACAAAATAAATTGTATTCCTCCTAAGTGATTGAAAAATTACCTATAATGTATTGTCATGTATGATATTCTAAATATGAGGTTCTGAGAGTCATTTTAGTAGAATTGGAATTGTGAAATACATAAAACAATAAACATCATACTTTATCCAAAGCAAAATCATTGTTCCCAAGAAAAGACTAACCATTTTCCTGCAAGTTCACCTCCTGCTAAATCCCATGACCTTTAATAAATCCAGAATAGCAGAACCATGACTACCTCACCTACGTGACGGTGAAAATTTTAAATAGTGACAATTCAAATAGAAGTGGGAGGACAGTATGTTTGCATTGTGTGGAGAGTTGATATTTCTATAAAATAAGAAATTTTTTTTCAGATTGTAATGATTCAAAAAGCTGCTATATCCTCTCAAGTTCTAGAGCAGTTATCCCCCTGCTGTGGTCAAAACATGAACAGATCATAGGTATCATAACACAAATTTAAGTGTGTACAATTTCCATACTAAAATAATTGCCTCTGGCATTTTGCAGAGCATGCTCAAGAAAACTGCCTATTCTCCTGCACTGTGTAGTCCTGTTTACATGAAAATCATAGTGCAAGACTTATAGAAATTGATTTTATGAAAACCCAGAGAAATATTTGAAGTTGAACTGTGACATACAGTTAGATAAAGAAATTAAGAACCCCCTGAAAACCATGATAAATGCCCTGATTTAAAGATGTGGCTGCTCAGCACAGACTGGCAAGGGTGGACTTTAACACCTTAAGGAAGCAGTGAATGGAACGCAGAAGATCAGCAAGCTGGAGACATTGCCATCAGTTATACCTGGCTAGTGTGAAGGGGTGGACTTTAAAACCAGTATCAAACATTACTATATTTATGCATGTAGAATTTGTTATGTGGCAGTCTTCATCCAAACACTTAAAAATATTTTCTATACTCATCTTTAAAACATTCTCTGAAATAAGAGCTATTATTACATATATTTTGCAGATGAGGATATGTGTGCACAGAGAGGTCAAGCAACTTGTCCAAAGTGGCAGAACTAGTAAAGGAGGTGCTCAGTATTGGAAACCACAAATAGAAATGCTTGCAGAATGTTAAATGGTAACCTTTGTTCGTGTCAGCAGATATCTTAAGTCATAGAACAAAAGTAATCAGCTTCCCTGCACTCCAAAAGGTGACCCTCGATTGCCTTTGCAGAAATTCTAAATCTATCAGGGCTTACTAAGATATGCCAAAGTAAAAAGTGGCCTTGCCTCTCAGTGACTCAACCATAAAGGTTTATTTCTTGCTCAAGTCGCATGGCATCATACGTTGGCCATCTCCCCTCTAAGACCAAGGCTGGCATCAGGCTTTAACTAGAACACTGCCATTTGTTGTGTCAAAAGGAAAGAAGTCTTGAATCTTTATAACATCTCCTGAGTATATGTAGCACCTGTCACTTCAACTCACAACCCATTGGCCAGAACTAGTTATACAGCCCTATCAGCCACAATGAACCTGATCAGATAACCTTACCATAGGTCTTCAAGGGGTGGAAGGTAGGGTACCAAACAGGAAACCAAAATGATGTCATTTTTACCACTGCCAAGGTAACTTAAAACATTATGAGTACTTGAATTCTCACCCATCAACAATATGAAGATGCCCTAATACAATGGCTAGGGAAGTTGAGATTGGTGAGACAATACCTGAACCACCTGAGAATAAGTTGCGGGCATGATGTCCATTACACTCCAATATTTTGGTATGTATTTCCAAACAATGACTTTTTCCTACTTAATCACATGATTTCTGTCTATCATGGTCAGGTTCATGTGTCAACTTGGCCAAGTGGTAGTACTTGTTTGTCTGGTTGGGCAAGTGCTGGTCTGTCTGTTGCAATGAGGACATTTCATAGAATTAAATCATGATCATGTCAGTAGCATCCACAGCTGATTCCACTTGCAATCAACCAAGGGGAGTGTCGTCTGCAATGAGTGATGCTGAATCTAATCACTGGAGATCTTTTAGGGAGGATTCAGAAGAGACAGGCTCTCTTACTGCTTTGGCTGGAAAGCCTCTCCTGTGGAGTTTGTCCAAACCCTCTATCAGAATTGTTGGCTTCACAGCCTGCCCTGTGGATTTTGGAGTCTGCATTCCCACGGTCATGTGAGACATTTTTATAAATTTTATATTTGCGAGTGTTCCCTGTTGATTCTGTTTCTCTAGAGAACCCTAACTAATACAACTTGGAACCAGGAGTGTTTCTTAAGAAACAGAATCTTAAAAATGAGTTTTTATAAATGGTTTTCTACTCTGACTGGACTCAAAGGCACTAAGAATTCTGATTCCCATAATCAGAATGATACTCCCAATCCATGGAGTGAGTTGGCAAAAGATAGTCAAAATACCACCATTCAATTCTCATAATGCTTTGCTTGTACGAAATCAGGTTCTGGGGGATAATGTTTTTGACACCTTTATGGAGTTTTGTGGAAATAAGAGGTGTAGAGACATTGGCTGATTGTTGTTAGATACAGTGGATACATTAAGGATTGAAAGGGCTGGGTTTAAGGTTTCAAACGAGAAGCTTAAGCACCATCTGACATTTCAATAAGTATCCTGAAGGAAAATCTTATTATATGTAGACATTTCTATAAGTATCCTGAAGGAAAATCTTATTTCCTATAGCATAGAGTTGAGATATCTGAAAATCAAACTCAGAATCTCATTGTTCGAGTATCAATTTTACAATGTAAACTGAAATCTCAGTGTTACATGTGTCTGCTTTAAACTGAGGGCATTGATTGGAAAGGAGTGGGGCCCTGAAAAGTGGGATGGTGACATATGAATTGATAATGATGTCGGGGGTGAGGTTGAAACCCTCGGTCATGCTGGGTCTTCTCTAGATAACCCTGTAATAGTCTGCCCTGAGGACATAGCCACCCCATCTCCAACCTGCCTTGAGGAATTGGTCACCCAACCTCCTCCTGAAGGGATTAGCCCTACAGTGATTAATCCTGTTTCACCAGATGAAACTGCAAATGAATGCCTTGAAGCAAATGGCTTCGAAGATATTTCTAATTCTTTTCATGACCTACCCCCACCACCCCTCATTTCTTCCAGACCTATAACTAGACTAAAGTCCCAACAGGCCTCTAAAGGTGAGGTGCAAAGTATCACACATGAGGAGGTACATTACACTCCAACAGAACTGTGTGAGTTTTCCAGTTTAAGTAGACAGAAATCAGGGGAATATGTGCGGCAATGGATTTTAAGGGTGTGGAATAATGGTGGGAGGAATATAAGATTGGATCAAGATGATTTTATTGACATGGGCCCACTAAGCAGAGATTCTGCCTTCAATGTTACAGCTCGAGGGGTTAGAAAAGGTATTAACAGATTGTATGGATGGTTGGTTGAAGCATGGATCAAAAGGTGACTGACATTACCTGAGGTTGAAATGCCAGAACTGCCTTGCTGTAATGTAGATGAGGGGATCCAGAGGCTTAGAGAGATTGGAATGTTAGAGTGAATTTATCAAGCAAAGCCTGCTCTTACACCCCAGGAATGTCCAGAGAATGTACATTTTACCAGAACAGTGAGAAATAAATTTGTGAGACTAGCACCATCATCCCTGAAGAGCTCTATAGGTCAGATATTACTGTAGGAACTGCTGTGAATGAGTTGGAATCTTTAAACACAATGGGGATAACTGGATCTCAAGTTGGTAGATGCCAGGTGGCAGCACTTAATCACCAAAGACAGGGTAGATGTAGCTATTATAATAGACAGTAAACTCAAAGCAGGAGTCAAAATTACATGACTTGCAGAGATTTGTGGCATTGGTTAGTAAATCATGGGGTACCTAGAAATACAATAGAATGGCAGTCTACTAAATTCTTGTTCGAGCTGCATAAACAAAAGAGTTCTAGTTCAAGTGAACAGAAGTCTAACCTGAATTACAAAAACACAGAGACATGGCCCCTTAATCAATTTCCAGACTTGAGACAGTTTACAGACCCAGAACCCCTTGAATGAAGGGGAGGCCAGGTCCCTATGGGGGAGAAACCTGTTACACTGCCACAAATTTATACTGTTAATCTTCCTCCAAGCCTTCCCCAAGGAGACCAATGGCATTTTACCAGGGTAACTGTGTACTGGGGAAAAGAAAATGATCAGATATTTCAGGGATTATTAGACACTGGTTTAGAAATGAGGCTAATTCCAGAGGACGCAAAATGTCACTCTGGTTCACCAGTCAGAGTGGGGGCTTATGGAGGCCAGGTGATCAATGGAGTTTTAGCTCAGGTCCATCTCACAGTGGGTTCAGTGGGCCCCTAGACACATTCTGTAGTTATTTACCCAGTTCCAGAATGTATAATTGGAATAGACATACAGAGCAACTGACAGAATTCCCACATTGGCTCTCTAACTCATTCAGTGAGGGCTATTATGGTGAGAAAGTTTAAGTGAAAGCTACTAGAACTACCCCCACCTAGCAAAATAGTAAATCAGAAGCATCACTGGATTCCTGGAGGGATTGCAGAGATTACTGCCACTCTTAAGGACTTGAAGGATGCAGGAGTGGTAATTCCTACCACATCCCCATTCAACCTATTTGGCCTGTGCAGAAAACAGATGGGTCTTGCAGGATGACTGTGGATTATTGTAAACTCAACCAGGTGGTAACTTTAATTGTAGCTGCTGTTCCAGATGTGGTATCATTGCTTAAGCAAAGCAAAACATCCTCTGGTACCTGGTATGCAACTATTCATCTGGCATAGGTTTATTTCTCAATAGCTATCAGTAAGAACCACCAGATACAGTTTGCTTTCAGCTGGCAAGGTCAGCAACATACTTTTGCTGTGCTACTTCAGGGGTATATCAACTCTCCAGCCCTATGTCATAATCTTGTCCACAGGGACCTTGATTATTTCTCCCTCCCACAAGACATCACACTGGTCCATTACATTGATGATATCATGTTGATTGGACCTAGTGAGCAAGAAGTAGCAACTACTCTAGACTTATTGGTAAGGCATTTGATGGTTAGAGGATGGGAGATAAATCCAACAAAAATACAGGGGCCTTTCACCTCAGTGAAATTTCTTGGTGTCCAGTGGTGTGGGGCATGTCGAGATATCCCTTCTAAGGTGAAGGATAAGTTGCTGCATCTGGCCCATCCTATGACCAAAAAAAGAGGCACAGTGCCTAGTTGGTCTTTTTGGATTTTGGTGACAACCTATTCCTCATTTGGATGTGCTACTCCAGCCCATTTACCGAATGACCAGAAAAACTGCTAATTTTGAGTGGGGACTTGAACAAGAGGAGGTTCTACGACAGGTCCAGGCTGCTGTACAAGCTGCTCTGCCACTTGGGCCACATGATCAAGCAGATCCAATGGTGCTGGAAGTGTCAGTTGCAAATAAAGTTGCTGTTTGGAGCCTTTGGCAGTCCCCTATAGGAGAATCACAACACAGAACCTTAGGATTTTGGACAAAGCCTTACCATCTGCTACAGAGAACTACTCTCCTTTTGAGAAACAGCTTTTGGCCTGCTACTGGATCTTAGTAGAAACTGAATGCTTAACCATGGGCCATCAATTTACCATGAGACCTGAGTTGCCTATCATGAGCTAATTGTTGTCAGACCCACCAAGCCATAAAGTTAAGCATGTGCAGCAGCACTCTGTTGTAAAATGGTAACGGTATATATGAGATAGGGCCAGAGTAGATCCTGAAGGCACAAGAAAGTTACATGAAGAAGTGGCCCAAATGCCCATGGTCTCCACTCTTGCCACATTACCTTCTCTTTCCAAGACCAGAGCTATGGCCTCTTGGGGAGTTTCTTACAGTGAATTGACTGAGGAAAAGAAAATTCGGGATAGGTTTACAGATGGTTCAGCATGATATGCAGGTACCACCCAAAAGTGGATATCTGCAGCACTCCAACCCCTTTCTGGGGTGTCCTTGAAGGACAGTGGTGAGGGGAAATCCTCCAAGTGGGCAGAACGTCTAGCAGTGCACCTGGTTGTTCACTTTGCTTGGAAGGAGAATTGGCCAGAGGTGTGTTTGTATACTGACTCATGGGCTGTTGCTAATTCTGTGGATACCAGTCAACCTCTTTCCCCAGAAACTCCTATCATTGCCCAATGGGCTCATGAACAAAGTGGTCTTGGTGGTAGGGATGGAGGTTATGCATGGGCTCAGCAACATGGGCTTCCACTCACCAAGGCAGTCTTGGCTACAGCCACTGCTCATTGCCCAGCAGCAGAGACCTACACTCAGCCCCTGATATGGCACCATTCCCTGAGGTGACCAGCCAATTACGTGATGGCAGGTTGATTACATTGGACCACTCACTTCATGGAAGGGGCAGCGATTTGTTCTAACTGGAATAGACACATGCTCTGGATATGGGTTTGCTTTCACTGCATGCAATGCTTCTGCAAAAACTACTATCTGTGGGCTTACAGAATGCTTTACCCATTGTCCTAGTATTCCACACAGCATTGCTTCTGATCAAGGAACGCATTTCACAGCAAATGAAGTGTGGGAATGGGCATATGCTCATGGAATTCTCTGGTCTTACCATGTTCACATCATCCAGAAGCAGATGAATTGATAGAATGGTGGAATGGCCTTTTGAAAACTCAATTATGGTGCCAACTAGGTGGCAATATCTTGAAGGGCTAGGGTAATGTTCTCCAGGAAGTTGCATATGCTCTGAATCAGCATCTGCTGTATGGTGCTGCTTCTCCGATAGCCAGGATCCATGGGTTCAGGAACCAAGGGATGGAAATGAGAATGGTACCACTCACTATTACCCTGAGTGATCCACTAGGAAAGTTTTTGCTTCCTGTCCCTTCAACCCTGAGCTCTGCTTGTCTACAGGTTTTAGTTCCAAAAGGGGGACTGCTTCCTCCAGGAGAAACAACAATGATTCCATTGAACTGGAATCTAAGACTGCCATCTGGTCACTTTGGGCTACTCATGTTCCTGGATCAACAAGCCAAGAAGGGGGTTACATTATTGTCTGTGGTGATTGACCCTGACTATTGGGGGGAAATAAGGCTGCAACTACACAATGGAGGTAAAGAAGAGTTTTCTTGGAATATAGGAGATCCCCTAGGGCGTCTTTTAGTACTACCATGCCCTGTGATTAAAATCAAGGGAAAACTGCAACAATCCAATCCAGGCAGGACTACCAATGGCACTGAAACTTCAGGAATGAAGGTTTGGGTCACCCCACCAGGCAAAGAACCATGGCCAGTTGAAGTGCTTGCTGAGGGTAAAGGGAACATGGAATGGGTAGTGGAAGAAGGTAGTGATAAATATGAACTTCGACCACATGATCAGTTACAGAAATGAGGGCTGTAATGCTGTTTTGTTCCTGCTATACTATTTAAGTTGTAAGATATCAAGTTTAAGAGTGAATATTACCCAAGGACTTGCACCCTATTCTGGAGAGATTTAATGTATTTCCAGTTATATGCAGGACAGTTGAGTATTGTTAGAAGAAAGAAAAAAATGTGTTTTATTGTTTTTTTTTAATTTAGAAATTAGGTATGGTTTAAGATGATATGCATAGCTACCGAGTTACCAAGGGGTGGACTATCATGGTCAGGTTCATGTGTCAACTTGGCCGAGTGGCAGTACCTGCTTGTCTGGTTGGGCAAGTGCTGGCCTGTCTGTTGTGATGAGGACGTTTCATAGAATTAAATCATGGTCATGTCTGCTGCATCTACAGCTGATTCCATTTGTAATCAGCCAAGGGGAGTGTCTTCTGCAATGAGTGATGCTGAATCTAATCACTGGAAGCCTTTTAAGGAGGATTCAGAAGAGACAGGCTCTCTTCCTGCTTCAGCTGGTGAGCCTCTCCCGTGGAGTTTGTCCATCGGAATTTTTGGCTTCACAGCCTGCCCTGCAGATTCTGGACTCTGCATTCCCATGGTCATGTGAGACACTTTTATAAATTTTATATTTGCAAGTGTTCCCTGTTGATTCTGTTTCTCTAGAGAACCTAACTGATACACCATCAAAATCAGGAAATCAGTATACCTACATTACCACCATCAAATCCTCAAGTTTTAAGTTTGCTAATTATCCCTCATGGTCTTTGTAGCTACAAGATCCAATTAAGAGTCAGGTGTTGCATTTAGTTCTTATGCCTCTTTAGCGGCTTTCCTCAGGCTCCTTGAGTTCTCTGACTTTGATCTCACAGGCCAGTTATTGTGAGAATGCCCCCCAATTAGTTGTTTGTCTCTTGTTTCAGCAGGAGTTGATTTAAGATCTGCATCTTTGTGAGCATGAAAATTATTTCTGAAGTGATTATTTATTCTGTTTATGCATCCTATCACATGGTACACAATATTAATTTGTCCATTCCTGATGCTACTGTGATTGCTTGAACAAAGAAATAACCACCTGTCTTCTCTGTGAAAAAGTTGCTCTTTTCCTCTTTGTAATTAAATAAGTATTTTGAAGATATTTTTAGACATGTCTGACTCCTCATCAACCCATTAATTTAGTCATTTATTTAATCAGTATGGATTTATGGAATTCTTTTTTATTCAGAGGGTGTTAATCTATCATTATTTTAGTGTTTAGATTGTTCCAGAATTAACCAATAAGATCCCTTATGAGAGGCTTCTATGTCCTTTTGATGTTACCCATCTTTCATTGAGTACTTCCTTAATTTCTGACAACATATTCTAGACTTATTTTGTACTTTACAAGTTCTAGCCATAGAATCAGTCACTTCTCCAGGAATTCCTGGACTTGTAGGGGATAATGATATTTAACACCCAAGAAGTGTATATTAGGTGTCACTGTTTCCAAGCCCTCTCAGTGTTCAGATGTAAGGACAGAATATATGAAGTATATGAAAACTTACATATATGCACTATGAAGTTTTAAAACTGTATGCACCCCAGGAAAGACCATGTTCTGTGGGTGTACTCCCATTGTAGGAGGGACTCTTTGATGAGGTTATTTCAGTTGAGACATGCCCCAGGTGGGTCTTAACCTTCTTACTGGAGTCCTGTATAAGAGATGAAATTCAGAGAAAAGCACACAGAGGCTCAGAAAAAAATCCACAGCAAAAAGCCAAAGAAGCTCTGAGAGAAAATCTAGGGAAGTTGAGTGAGGACACATAGAAAACTGAAAGAAACCATAGAAATGTAGAAGAAGCCAGATGTTGGAAGCCATGAAATCTGATAGAGAATGGAGAGCCCAGCAGACACTGCCATGCACCTGGCCATGTGACGGAGGAGCTGAGAATTGCTGGTAGCCGGTCTTCAGGGAGAAGGCATTGCCTGTTGAAGCCTTCACTTGAGCATCTTCACAGCCTCAGACTATAAACTTGCAAGTTAATAAATCCTCATTGTAAAAGCCAACCCATTTCTGGTATATTGCTCTATCAAACTAAATCATATATGTATTTATATGTGTATGTGCACATACCAAAAGAAATGCAGATTTATACCAATACTTATGTCTGTCTCCCTAAGCATATTTAAAACTATATATTCAGAGATGTTCTTTCAATCCCAATTCAATACATAAGATCAACTAACTGTTTCTCTCTCCACAAGTTAATTTGCCCTCCTGTGTGGACACATTTCTCACCCAATTGGGCACAAATACCTCCTCAGATATCCCCTCTATGAGCATGCATTCTTTATCTCACACATAGAGACACTGTACTTACTTTGCTTGGGTTGAGTGCCAGCTCATGCCAGGTTGCCATCTTATGGGGATGACCTCATCACCACAAATGTAACCCCACACCATATGCTGGATTACCACATCCCCAAGTGGAGACCTGTACTGGTTTGAATGATGTGTCTACCCTTAAAAGCCATATTTTAATCAAAATTCCATTTTGTAAAGGCAGAATAGTCCCTATTCAATACTGTATGTAATTAGATTGTTTCCCTGGAGATGTAACCAGATCAAGAGTGGTTGTTAAGATGGATTAGGTTATGACATGTCTCCACCCATTTGGATGAGTCTTGATTAGTTTTTGGAGAAAAAGAGGTTCAGAGAGAGCAGAGAATGCTGTAGCACCATGAAGCAGAGAGTCCACGAGCTAGTGACCTTTGGAGATTAAGAAGAATAATGCCTCCCAGGGAGCTTCATGAAACCGGATGCCAGGAGAGAACGCTAGCAGATGATGCCCTCTTCGCCACGTGCCCTTCCAGCTGAGACAGAAGCCCTGACTGTGTTCGCCATGTGCCTTCTCACTTGAGAGAGAAACCCTGAACTTCATTGGCCTTTTTGAACCAAAGTATCTGTCCCTGGATAGATGCCTTTGATTGGACATTTCTGTAGACTTGTTTTAATTGGGACATTTTCTTGGTCTTAGAACTGCAAATTAGAAACTTATTAAATTCCTCTTTTTAAAAACCATTCTCTTTCTGGTGTATTGCATTCTGGCAGACCACACAATAAGCCCTACTTTTCACTTGAGTTATTGTGTCAATGTCTCTATTTGTGCCTGAGATATTGACCTCTTCTCTCTCTTCTCTCTCTTTCTCTTTCTCTCTTTCTCTCCAACTCTCTCTCTTGCACTTGCTCTCTCTCCCTTAATAACTTCTTTGATGATTTTATTGTTTAACTAGAATTGGTTCTACTATGGATACACTCACACTTAACTTCCCAGAAAGAAACACTAAATTATTCCAAGCCACCTAAGTTTCATTAAGGCTCTTTCATTGCTATTCTTAGGGCACTGTAATTTACAGGCATGATGCTGCACTTGATATAGGAATTGCTGTGTTGTCATTAGACAAATAGGACCGACAAGCTCCATGGTTTACTGACTTAGATCCATCTAAGAAGTTTACTGTTCATATTTGTAGTGAAGGTATTAGACTTACTGACCCCAAAAGCCTTTCCTTCATTAACATTTTTTGATTTGAGAATCAAATAAAAAACACTTAATTTTCCTCCTTTAGACTACTTTTTTCAAGTAGGTATATAGTCCAGAAACAATACATTCTTTGTCTTGCTAACTAAAAGCTCTATTAAAGAAAGCCTCATGACTGAAAGCACAGTCCACCTTGCATTTTCATGAGAAAGCTTTTAAGCAGTAAATTTCTATACTTACTATTTACTTTAACTTTCCATCTTTCACAGAACTAGACATGCCCTCTGTATCTTAACTTCTCCATCACCCATGAGAAGACTTTTATGTGGTTAGATTTAATGTTTTAATGTAAAGAAATAAGGAAAATGTTTTACTTTGTTTTGTTTTTATAAAGCCTGGTATTACTTTAAAGTTACATTTTCATTTTTGGCCAGATCTCAGGTTCACACAATTTGCAAACCTAGTCACATTATTTGTAGTGTAGAGATCATCAATTATTTTGAAGTTTTAGTCTCACAGAGATATGATTCTTCAACAGGCAATGAGAATAAAAAACAAAGGAAAATCAAATTGTGAGACAGAAGAAATTAGTGACAGAGATTATGATGGAAAATATCTTTCTTTTCATGGTAAGAATAATTTGCTTTGCTTACTAATTAGTTTTGTATTTTTGAGTAATGAACTGTTGTCTCTGTTTGTGAATAAGCCTAAAGCTTATGAAGCTTATGAAGGAAGAAAAAGAGAATATACCATTTATAACTGAGCATTTTCCCTTCTGGAGCCAAAGATAATGGAATAGTAGCATAGACAATTTGATGGGGAAAGTTCTCCAGAATGTTCCATACAACATGAGAATGGAGATTTGAAGTTGTTTTTATCTGCCTGCATGTCCTTAAATAAAGGGTTAAAGACATCATGTCTGCAGTTACATCTCTTAGAACTGCAGTTTGTGTGTGTGTGTGTGTGTGTGTGTGTGTGTATACGTTTAAGCATTTGTTTTCAGTCTATGTATTCAATAGATTTAAATTTGAACAAACATTTCTTAGACAAAAAGATATCAGCACCTTCTCCATGTGAGTTCAACAAAAGTTGATATGACTTTAGTAAAATTACAGGTTAACAATCAGTACTATTGAGTCTCTTGCATTGTAACTTGGAATTTGGAAAATGTGTGAAACTAAGCAAAATGTAATGGGGCCAAATTTTCAAAATAATATCTGTATTTATTAAAACAAAGTGTTCTTTCATATTACAAGGGGAAAAAACACATTTTCCCTTCTTCTTTCCTGTCCTGACTTCTCCAGTGTCAATATGAATGCAAATTGCTTGATATATTTAATGGAACCAACTGCCAAGAAAGGCAGTGGAAGGATGATCTCTGGAGACTCTCAAGGCCAGACTAGATAATTACCTACTCTGAATGCTTTAAGAACATTTAAGCATGTTTTATCCAATGATGGTTTTGATGACCCAGATTGTCCTTTCTGACCATTAAGTGATTTCATTTGATTTCTCTGTGTGTGTGTTTGTGTTAAAACAAATGAAAATTTTACAAATTGTAGCTTCAGCCTTTCGTATAGAAGACGTTAATAAATGTTTATCATTAAAATGAATAAAATAATGTAAACCTACCAATTATCAGATATGAAATTACTAGGCTCTAATATTTTGAGGATTTCTATACTTCTGAAAAATTTAAGGGCTTTTAAAAGACCACACACTAAGCCCTACTCTTCACTTGAGCTATTGTGTCAGTATCTTCATTTGTGCCTGAGATATTGGTCTCTTTCTCCCTTTCTCTTTTTCTCTTTCTCTCCAACTCTCTCTCTCTCTTGCACTTGCTCTCTGCCTTAATAACTTCTTTGATGATGTTGTTGTTTAACTAGAGTTGGTTCTACTATGGATACACTCACACTTAACTTCCCAGAAAGAAACACTAAATTATTTTAAAAGACAAAAACTCAAACAGAATGGAATACTAGCTTCTTCATGTAACTACACCACAGGATATCCTCAGGTGAAGCTGGTCCTAAAACTATGAAAGGTGCTCCTAAACATCCATCTCTTCCGATACATTTCTCCAAGAGTGACAGGAAATATGATAAGGATTTTCTCAATTGCCACCTTGTCCCAACACATCATTTCAGGGAATGTTTCCATTTTCCTACCTCATGCATCTTTGAACATGTATCATGTGCATTGTAATGATTCATTGTGGACTGCAATCAATTACTGTGCTCTCTGTCTAAACATGTCTATATGCATAGATAGACACTGTTAGCATAGATAAATTCCTGAATTTCAGGGTTTCAGGGATATTTTTTAAAAACTTTCTATTTGACTGTCTTAACATAATGTCCAGCATATGTCCATGTAAAGAGAGCCCTCAAAAGTGCTTGGTAATAATATATAGCTCAGTAATGTAAGGACAAGACAGCGAGAGTCATAAAATGAAGAGTTGAATGTTTGTCCTTAGAAATCAAAGAGTTCAGCCCTTTCACTTTTCAGAAAAGAAACAAAGGATCAAAGATGTCAAGTCACTTTTGGTAGCAACTTGCTGATAGAGATTAGACTAGCGCAGAGATATTTTCACTTCCAACCGAAATTCTCTTTCTCGGTGAACTATGCTGCCTGTTCATTTTCTGAACTCCTACTTAATTCCAAATATATCCAGTGGAGGGGAAAAATGTGGCAATTTGTTGCTTATCTTTGCTAGATTTATAATATAAACATCTAGACCCTGAAGTTGTATTTGTAAGGTGGATAAAATTTCCAGGGGTGCAATTCTTTGAAGGTGCATTAAATGAATTACAGTGAAGAAATATGTGTCATTAAACACCCAAATTTATTTCCTTAATTGACCCACTCTTTTGCCAGTAGGATTGGTGAAACTTTCACAGCGCTGCTTCTCAGAGCACAGTCACAACTCAGCAGAAGAGAGTAAGATAATATGCAAATGCTTTCAGGATAATATAGAATCATACTGACTGTGGCAAATTGATCAGAGGTAAAGGTATCTTCTAGACCTACCCATCTTGGTGCCCAGCCCTTGTCCTCCCTCACTTTTCTCTTCCACTCTACCATCTTCCACTCACCATCATACTTCTTTGGTCTTTCCACTTCACCCATTCCTATTCTACCCCTAACACAGTTATTCCGCGTCTTTTTCTTCCCCATTCTCCTTGTTTTCAATCCTCAGCACCTTGACAATTGATAATCTAGAAATACCTTTACATTGTAAATTCCTTAAAGACAGGGACCAAGAAAGACAGGGACAAAGACTCTCATGTTTACCGGTATCCATTCAGGGTCTGGCCCTTAAATAGGCACCTAATAATTGCTTTAAAATTGATGAGTCATTAATAGGCCATGAAAATTAAGACATTTTGGTATTACAATAATGTTTCAAGAGAGATATCCTAATTGTTTTACTCTAAAGCATTGACCTCTGTGTTAGTTAGATTCAGTTGTCAGGTGAGCATACCTAGTCTTGTTGCTGCAGACATAAGCCAATGGTACGTGAACCTCATCTGTTGCTAATTACATCTGCAGTCGGCTAAGAGGCGTGTCTGCTGCAATGAGTGTCATTTGACTTAATTGGCTGGTGCTTAAATGAGAGATTGCAACATAGCACAGCTAAGCAGCTCGGCATTCCTCATCTCAGCACTTGCAGCTCAGCCCAGGCCTTTGGAGATGCAGAAAGAAGTCACCCCGGGGAAAGTTGTTGGAACCCAGGGGCCTGGGGAGAAGACCAGCAGAGATCATCCTGTGCTTTCCACGTAAGAAAGAACCTCAGTGGAAAGTTAGCTGCCTTTCCTCTGAAGAACCAACAAAATAAATCCCCTTTTATTAAAAGCCAATCCGTTTCTGGTGTGTTGCATTCCGGCAGCTAGCAAACTAGAACAACATCTGAAAAGGATTTTTGGAGTCACTTTTAGATACTAAGGGATACAAAATTTTTTGAGCGTAAGGAAGTTTGTCCATCATTTCTCCAACTTTACCATATAGATAGCTTACCATTACACTAATATGGTTCTTTGTAATAAGGAGCTCCAATTAGCATCAATAGTCAGGCTACCCTAGGTGGGACTCTTTGATGTATTTCTCAAGATAATAATAGTCTTTCTTTTTCCTCTCATTTTCCTAACTAGGAACATTTAAATGACTACAGAATTAGTGGGTTCTAAAGAAAGGACCATGGAGATAATCCACTTCAAAGGATCCCTACTGGGGTTCTGAAAACGATGGGTGACTGCTGATAACACTTCTCAGTCTTTCAAAAATCCTGACAGTATTATAAGCTAACTAAAATGCCTTGACTTTAGACTAAAAATATTAAAATTCTGTATGTTAATACTCACTATACTATTGATATTTTGTGCTTAGTGAATAATGCCTGACTGGTAGTCATGTGGGATTTTCAATTAAAATAGAACAGAAAAACATCATGTATCTCAAGGGCAATTTCCAAATTTTGATACCCACAGGTAAGAAGTTCTGAATACTGGACATGATTGTTGACTGCAGGAAATTTTGGAAAATGAATCTAGATAGATTGGACTCTCCATTTCAGAGATGAGAGCAGTGGTGCTGGGGCTAATCAATGACTGTCCTCAAGTGCTAGAGCCCAGCAGCAGCATCAGGATTTCCCCTCTCAGGCCAGTATTCTCACTCCTTCACACATTTGCCTGTACATGATGGAAAAAACTCAGTGTGAACAATTGTCCATACGTACTTAATCCTGATATTCGGTGTAGTTATATATTCAATAGGCCTCAAGTTATCTTGTATAAGTAAGCCATACTTGCTTGCACCTTGAAGGTCCAAAATACATCTACAAATCCCTACCAAGTGTGTTTTTTGTTTCTTTGTGACCCAGTGATGGTTTAGTTCTTTGATACTCACAGCTGTCTACAGAGACAAATGACTCAGAGCTTCTTCGGCTCAACAGCACACACTAGACCAGATAAAACACGTTTGTGATACAGATTAAATCTCAACAAACAGACTCCCCACAGGAAGATACTCTGCTGTTTCTACTAGAGAGAAAAAGGAGATTTTAGATATAATTCCACATTAGGAGTTGAGAAGGCATGTAGTGAATGGGAGCAAAATAGGGATATTAATCTAACAAAACCCAGTGGGCAGCAGCTTCAGAAATGGTCTTATTAGATGTTTTGAATTCAGAGAACTATATGGAGGTAATTTGTGATGTCAAAATACATTTCAAAAATTACCATAAATGAACTGAAACCCTAAAGAACACTCATTCTTCATACTTCATAGATGATACTTTTGGTGATTATTAGATCATGCATTTCTCAATGAATCAAAAGTAACAGAAAGGAGAATCACAGATAGTTTTATTACTAAAGTATTTAGCTCAAGCACTACCTCCTCTCTGAATCATTTTTGACACCCACTTGATCTTCTCATTGAAACCCTATTGTTTATATTGTTATCATAATCCTAAAATAGTGATTGCATTTGTTTAGTTAGTTGGGAACAAGGAGTTGGCAACCCCCTGCCTACTACCAAATTAAAAATTGTTTTTGGTCATTGCTTGGTTTCCAGTGCCTTAGCAGTATCTGGGAAAGGGTAGGGTCTCAATAAAAGTTGTTTGAATAAATTGTTTTTTATAATATAACAGCAAATGCTTGTAGTGGAAAAGTTATTTTTGGCATTGAAGTCATTGACTTGTTAAGGAGATCTCTGGATCTACCAACTCCAAAGGAAATGCAACTTCTTAATGAAGTTGTCTTTTTTTGGTGGTCTATCCATTAGGGTATTTAAAAATTGCTTTGCTGATGCAGATTCCTATGTTTGAAATAGAAGTATGCAATTGGCATTTCTCAGTATATCTTATAAGGACAAGTGGATTATTTATTCCTGGGAAGCTTAACACCTAAATACATGGTCACCCTCAGTATAAGTGGGAAGCCCTTGGGTGCTTTAACTTCCTTAATATAACCAATATATCACCTCTTTGATAAATGGAGGCTCAGGTGATACATCTATGAGAAGCTTACTAAGACAAAATTGCAGGACAAGATACTGGCTTTCCACCAGCCTAGATCGGTGATGTAAGTGCGGTCCCTCCTCACAGTACAAGAAAGAACATTGTCTTCGGGGTACCCAGATTTTAGACTCATGCCTCTAACCCTTTTCTGCCATCTGTATTCACTAAATCCTGTCTGGAATAACAAATATATGAACTGTAACCCTTAGTTACTGATCCTCCTCTTTCTTTCATATTCTGTCTAGAGAGGATGCAAAGTGGTATAATAAGTTAATTGAGCTTTATCTATACACTGCAGGATGCCTCTCTGTGTAAAGAATCACTCAATCAGTCTCACTTTTGGAAACAACAATTTGGTCCTTAATCATCATTAACGTAATATAGTAAGGTGCTGTGCCTCTTTGCCACAGATGATTTTATGACCTTAGATAAATCACACATTCTAAGAGTTTTAATTTCTGCAGCAGCAAAGTATATGGAGAAAGGGCTGTATCAAAATCCCTCCAAGTCATTTCTTAAAGGTCTATATTTGTAAATGGTTTTCATTGTTCTTTCTCTCATTCATTCATTCAAGTCAATACTGAATACCTACTATATGACAAGCACATTTCTAGGACCCAGCTGTAACAGAGTTTGCAAACCAGTAAAAAAAATAAGAAAAAAAAATCAGTTCATGTGGGAATGTTAGAAAAGAATGAGTTATATGAAGCAAATAAAATAGGATGCAGTAATGTTGATTGGGGTAGGGACAAGGAGGTGACTTCTACAACGTGGATAGACAGACACACTTAAGCTGGGATTGAATGACAAAATGGAGCTAGCCATAGGCTAATTCCAAGCTGAAAGAGCAGTCAGTGAAAAGGTCCAAAGGCAGGAAAGCACCTACTTCCTAGAGGAGCCTAAACGTAGTCAGCATGTATAGTAGTAAGTAAGAAAGAGGCTGGTTAAAATGGGGAAACAGAGATAGAGGCAGCTAGGTATATACTGCAAAGGAGTCTGAGTTTACTTTTAAATCCAATGGCAGACCCTTAGGAGATTTTAAATTGTGCAATCATCTGATCCTAGTTTTTACAGTGGTAGTAATCAATGCTTGCCTTACCATGGCAAATAAATTCTCAGCTAGGCAGGCAACATGGATTTTATTATGCTTTTTTCTTTTTCTTGTTTTGGATTCTTTCTCTCTTGTATTGTTTCTTGTGATTTTTCCACTTAATTTTTTTTTCTTTCCCTCTCTGTCTTTACTTATTTCTAAATTTAGTTGTCTTTCTTTACTTTCTTTTGCCATCATCAAGCAACACCTGGCATATATTATGGCAGGGATTATTTTAACTGAGCAGAAGAAAGCTGAAGACCCCCACTAGGGGTCACTTCTGACCCACTGATGAGTCCCTCATCCTGCAATTTTGTCTTGGGTTTATGGCCAAACCAGGAAACACTTTTCCTGCTGTCTCAATCTTTGTCCACTTTGATATCCCCCCAAAGGCCCAAGTTAAAAGCATTGTGGTACATATCCTCTCTGGACCCAAGCCACCCCAGGAGCCAAGCAGGCTAGCAAAACAGGCATGGACCAGGTGCTCAGCTTTGTTCAGAATAGATTGGCGCTCCCGAGCTGAGAGCTTGGCTCACTGACAAAAGTGGCATCATTCCGTACAGTGGAATGTCACCGGAAAGGCCCTGATTGGGAAAGGAAAGTCAGGGCTGTCTGTCTGCCTTTTGCCAGCAGGCTGTCTGAGGGTCCAGCGACCAGGCTTCCTGGAGTTTCCTTCAATTGTCTTCACACACAGGGTCGAATGCCCACATAAAGACCCACAGATCCGTCCTCAGCCTTCTGCCATAAAAATGAATTTTCCTGTGATATATTTCTACTTTGGTCTCTTTGGAACTGACAGTTTTATTAATTAGAAGAATTTTATTATTTTACAAGGCCAGTTGAAGCATCAAGGACAAGGGTGCCCGTTCGATACTCTTTCTCTTGTAAATTTATCTGCATTTATTAAAAAATGTACGCACGTACTATATCTATGCACACCTATTTCTGTCATCAGATCTGAAATGTAAAGGTGAAACTAACCTTTACATGCATTTCGCTCCACAAGTTTACTGCAGAATCCTTGGAAAGAGCAAAAAGGTAGTAATTTCCTTCTACTAGAACAATTAAGGTGTTGAATTTGTTAATCTATAAAATTTTCTCTTCCATTCTTTCTTTTCCATGTACCCAGATTGATGTTCTAAAATTAAATACAAAACTTTGGGACTACCTTAACCAAATTACCAAATTAAAAAAAATAATAACTGGATTGAATGGATGCGCACATCTAAGTAGATTAATATTATTACACTTTATGTTGCTTTGCAGTCTACCATAAATTTTCACCATAGTCTTCCTACTTCTATTGTTTACTATTGTGTTTTAATGAGACTTCTGAGGCTAAGTCTCATTAAAACCTTCCAGAAAATTCCTCATCTAACTTGCTGCCAAGCTAAGATTAGAACTAAGAACTGAATTCAATTTAAGTTTAGAACTCTTTCCTCTACATCAGGGGACTGTACGTTTTCCCTGTTAAAGACCAGAAAGGAAATATCTTAGCTTTCTGGATCATATTTTCTGTCATACCTACTCAACTCTGCCATTATAAAGTGAAAACAGCTATTGAAAATATATAATTGAATAAGTGTGGCTATGTTCTAAGAAAACTTTATTTGTGGATGCTGAAATGTGAATGCCATATAATTTCCATGTGCCATGAAATAGCATATTTCTTTTGATTTTGCTTTAACCATGTAAATATGTAAAAGTCATTTGTAGCTTGCAGACCATATTAAATGAAGCAGTGGGCATCATTTGGCTAACTGCTGTAGTTTGCTGACCCCTATTCCACAACACAGTAGCATCTGTGAATAGAATTATGGGCCAGACAGCTGGAACCAGAGTTCATTTTAGCCCCTTATGGAATGGGCAGTTTAAGGACTTCAGAATAATTCTCACCATTATAAATCATCAACTGAGTCTTAGGAACGTGTCATCAGGGACTAATTTTCAACTAGATGTCTCTTTAAATAAAATAAAGTGAAAGTATTAATTGAATAGATACAACTTAATAAAACCAGCTGAAACATACTTTTAAAAATATATAATGAAGAACATTATTTGCTTTTCTACAGAGTTGTATTAATCATGAGTTCTAAGCGTTTCTGAAGAATTCTCAGAGAAAAATCAAGGAAAACTATAAAAATCTCTTACAGCCCAATTCAGCTTAACTATATTAAGCTAATGAATTGGGTTTTGTGGACACATATGAAAATACCATCTAAGCTACCAAGAAAGAAAACCTCTCCCTTCCCTGAATATTTAAGCCAAGAAGAAATTGCTGATGGTTGCTCAATGTAATATGCCCAGATTGCAAAGTTACTGACCCTAGCATTGTGAAACACAAATGAAAAAGTACCAACAATCAAGTCTGTGAAATATGTTCTCAATTCATGTTTGTTAAAAATTACATGAAGATTTAAAACTAGACAAATTCCTTCTGAATTAGCAGTTGACTGATGTCAGAAGAAAAGTGTTTCTTCCCATATCTGGTCTCTAAATGAAGAGTGACCATGACACTTGAGTCAAATTAACTTGAAAACCAAGAAAACGCAATATACTTCACTGACATTTTGTCTCAGTCTTGTTGAGATCAACAAATTCCAAACTCAGATTTTATATGCTTGCTTATATTTAACACTGAGTAAAGTTTTGAAATACTGAAATAAAATGTGGCTGTATAGATGCTCCACTATCTCAAGAACAACTGCACTTTCAAGGTCAGTGGTGGGTTAAGAACAGATTTGGCTAGATACTGAAGTAATGAGGTGGTGAGGGAAATCATTGGCTGTCTTCAAGTCTTTCTATATTTAAAGGAAAAAGCTGGAACATTTCCATTTCTGCTCTCTGCCAATCCAAAGTCTGTCCACCTTTCAAGGCCTTCCCCGACTCCTGCTTCCTTATATGTGATTTCCCTACTGATACCTGCCCATGAAACTTTTTGATTTCCAAACAATATAGCATTTAACTAAAGACCAAGAGGCTACGTATAGTTAGATGCGTTTCTAGTATTGTCCCTCAAAGTGGTGCAAACTTAGGAACTGCCTTGTGTTGGCATATACCTGGACTGTTCCCCCAGTAGGTCACTCGTGGTTGACGGATTTCTTTTTGAAAACCTGAAGGAAGGCAAAATGCTCCTTGTCACACCATCAATGGAGAACAATCTCACCTGACCCCAAAGGTCTTTCCTCAGATCTGATATATGGGACCAGATTCCCAGCCTTTCAGATTTTTCATTGCAGAAACAAAAATAAAAATATTTATTAGTACTAAGTTTTTGATTTTCCATTGCAGAAACAATAATATAAAAACTTAGTACTAGGTTTTTGACAAGGTGGAAGGGATATGTGCCTACTACTTTGAATCAGGAAATGTTTAATGACTTGTATGGAAATAGTCCCACTTAGATTTTTTAGAGGAATAGTATTTATTCTCTTCTCAATCTACAAGCATTTTCTTCAGTCTTGACATAATTTTTGAAAGACAGAAATATCTAACTCAGAATGTATTAGGAGTCCAAGGACTGGCTCTATTGTTAATATAAATCTATCTGCAACTCAGAGAAACAAAAGCAAATCAACACCTTCCTGTTCTAGTCTTAAGTCTAGGTATAGGATTTCTCTTGATTCCTTTTAAATCTTACAAGTATAATGGAAATTATTATGATCTCTATATCTGCCAAGGCTTTTATGCCCCATGCTTACTGGAGATAAGAACCTATTTCACTTAAGCAGGCATGCATATAGATAATATTTAGAATGAATATGTGGATAAATACAATAAGAAAAATAGTAAACTTTTATTGTTTAATAACTTTTTCCAGATGTTATGCTAAGTAATTCATTTCTCACAGTTTCTCCCAAAGGTAGGTACTATTATTATATATCCTTCTTTATAAATGAGTAAACTGAGGCTTAGGGATACTAATAAATTGACTAAGGTGAGACAGCATCTAAGGGGAAAAGAATAGGTTTAAACTCAGGCTGGCAGACTCAGTAGCCTGTACTTAACTCATTGAAGAAAACCATGAAAGTAGCTAGAGCTGACTGATGATGATATGAAAAGTGGGCTGTAACAGATTAACAAATGGGGCAATATATTTAGCCTGGAAGTAAGGCTTTCATGTGAGGTTAGGTATGGAAGAAATGAATTTGTAACCATGAGAATTTTATGATTCTATGGTGATCTTTCACTCATTCAACACATTTATAGCACATATATTGTTGTCCAACACAGTTAATAAGAAGCAAAATATACATAAACCCAGCATCACAGAACTTTTAGTTCATTTTCATAAAGCCTTTTCTATGGTTTCAAGGCCATTTTCTCTATGATATCATAGAATCTTTGAGGCGGAAAGAGATTTAAAGACCATTGTCTCTTTAACCCCTTTCTCAACAACTGCCTAATAAGTAGGCTTAATAAATCTACCGAATTCCAAGACAGAAAATACTCTGACCATTCAATAAAACCCAATATATTTTCATGTTTTAGGCACTATGATATATGCTGGGATGGGAGAATGAAATTCCTGACCTGTACAAAAAAATTTCTTACATTTCCTAATGCTGTAGGTTTAACTTAGACTACATGTGCACACCATCAATTTCTTGTTTCTTACAATTCTCCAAAGATCACATTATATCCTGCTTTCTTGCTCTGGTTTATACCCTTGATATTCTTATAATAGGACGCCATTATGCTTTTCTTCTCGTTCATAATTCAAAGTTACTATCATTGTGTGTTGGTTAATGCTGTCAACTAGGCTAGGTGGTGGTGTCAGATGATTTAGAAACATTGGCCTGTACATTTCTAAGGAGGTACCTTATAGATGCGATTAGCATCTCTAGTTTGGTGACTTTAAGTAAAGGAGATTATACTTGATAATATGGGTAAGCTTCTTGCTAGCAGTTAGAAATTTTAAGAGAAAAGAACCAGGGATTCCAGAGAGAAGAAATTCTGCCTTCTCCCTGAATGTATAATCTTCTGGCCTCGCCTATGGATTCTGGACTCAACAGTGACCTATTACTGTAATGTCCAGCCTACTGGTGTGCCCTACAAATTTCACACTTTCTAGCCTTCCCAGTCACTTGAACTGATTCCATAAAATCATTGTCTCTGTTTCTCTGTTGAACACTGATTAAACTGTTTGACCTCAAGTTTTAGTCCTACAAGAAGCAACAGTTAAGATAGGAAGTTGAGTAAAGGATAGTTTTCGTTTGTTATATTTTGTAGTCAAAATTATTAAATTGGTAGGGGTGTGGGGAAATGAAGTGAAGGTTCTCAAGAAAGCATTCATTATCAGCCAAGTTACCACTATGGGCAGGTGGAGAAAGTAGAGCTGAATAAGGACAGGGAAGAAATAGTCTGAAGCCTATTTCCAATTTGAAGATTCTATATCATAGAGGCCAATTGTGCCATGGAGGTTTGAGCTCCAGAAAGACATGTTCTTAAACTTAACCATTCCTGGGGTTATGGAACCTTGTAAATAAAACTTCTGATCAGGTTACTTCAGTTGTGGTACAGTCCAGCTGAATCAGATGGGTTTTAATCTTATTAACAAAGGCCTCCTAGGGAAAGTCATAGAGAGAGAGAAAGCTGGAAATAGCAGCCAAAACCTAAATATCAACGGAACCAAGAAGCCAGGAGGGCCTGCCACGTGCATTGCAGAAAAGCCAAGGACCAAGGATCACTGGGAACTAGCCCCAGAATACCACAGTCTTCTGGAAGGAAAAAATCACCTTGATGCTGCCTTGACTTTGGACTTCTCCTAGTCTCAAAACTGTGGGTCAGTAAATTCCCATGGTTTAAGTCAACTCATTGCATGGTATTTGCTTCATCATCCAGGAAACTAAAACACGGAATAGCTTTGAAACTTCAGAAAAGACTTCACGAAAATGAACTGAAAGTTCTGTGAGGGCAGAGACTTTTTATATTTCATTCATCATTGACCAAATGCCGGGCATCTCTGGGAGTTATCTGTGACAACACACACCTCTGAGTTATCATCCCAGGGAGTGAGGGATGAAGGAAGGAGATTTACACATTAACATGTGTCATTCGTTGGTTTAGTGCTGCTCCAAAGAGTGTTAAGCACTCCAGGCCTGATGTAATAGTAGTAAAGTAAAAAAAAAAAAAAAAAAAAAAAAAAAATAGTAGTCAAGTAAAAAGTAGTAAAGTAGTCTCTAGAAGCCTAAAAGAAAGTCAGACAAAAAAGACATGCAGGTGTTGCAGATCAAAGACCAGTTCAAATCACTAGATTTTTAAGGGCATAAAGATTCAGGTGAGGTACAGGCAGCATCTGCTGCAGTACCTAGAATGAGGACTGCCATCTAAGCTTTATTCTCATTAATTCTCCCTCTGGAGACTAGAGACCGGTCATATGCCCTTACTGGTACCAGGATTGTGACCATAGATTGTCATGCCTTTGGTATCTCACTTGCTACCTAGGGGACTCTTTAATTGTATTTAATTTCTACTTCTAGCACCTTTTCCACTGGTGTGGGTATACGGCCCCTGTACCAATCAAGGTTCAACAAGAGAAACAAAATTAGTAAGAGATACATATTAAGATATCTAATGCAACTATTTGGACTATGAAATTGTAGGGACAGGCCAGGCAAGTTCAAGATCTGTAGGCCAGGCATTCAGGAATGGCAGGCTGTTACTTTTGGCATGAGTTAGAACTAGTTCACAGGCCAAATTCCTTCTTCTCTTGGGAAATATTGTTTCCTCTCTTAACGTCTCTCAACTGATTGAATCAGAACCACCAAATGTACCTAGGTTAATACCCCTATTTAAAGTCAGCTAATTATGAACTTCAATCACATCTACAAATATCACAGCAAAACCTAGGATAATGTTTGATTGAATAACTGGGGACTCATGCCTGACCAGGTTGATGCATAAACTGATCATCACACCCACCTTTTATGTGGTGTTCTTCAAGCCTATTCCCCTCTAAAGTGTGAATATGTAAAATATTTTTTTCAAAAGAGGGTGATTTACCAATCTTTAGAAAAATAATTCCCCTGATTGAAAGCATATTTCCAGGAAAGAAATAATGGTGGAGTAGAAGCATGTCATTGTGGGGAAAAAAAAAAAGCCTGGGCACTGCAGTCAGATCTGAAATACTATCAGTGTTTTTCACACATACTATCAGTGTGATTCTGGGCATCATTAGACCTCAGCTTCTGCATCTGTAAAAATAAATGTTACTAGCTATTATGAGTAACATATAACATGTCTGGAGAACTTCAATGACCAAGAATATTAGTATGCCTGAGACAAACTTAGTTTATGCCTATTTTCACAGGATACTTAATAGAACCCATTTTCACTCTGAGAACTGACCCAGTTTTGAGAAATAAATAATCCTCATATACTTCACTAAAAACTTTGGTAATTTTAATGACAGCCTATTTCTTTTGCACAGCTATAATTACACAGTTTATTCTATTTAACTCCAGAGGACAGAACTGAAGACTAATGCTGGAAAGTTACACAGGGCTATGTTTAAGGTAGTTAAGGAAGACATTTTCTAATTTTTGCAATGTCCTCATTAGCCTATCAAATATGTGCAACTCCTTGAATTTTATCTTTGCCAAACAAAATCTCCTCAGTGTGCGTTCAGTCTTTTTCCATATGATGTGGTTTGCAGTGCCTAAATCAGCCTTGCAATTCTCTTTGGAACAGCCCCAAGCTTATCAATATTACTCTTAAAATGTGGGACCCCTTTCTCAAGTCCAGGTGTTTTCTAAAGAATGCATGCATTGAGACAGTTGGTGCCCTTTATCAGTGTTCTACTCATGTGTTAATAGATTACACCAACGTATTTTGCAGTCCTGTTTATATTGACTATATTGAGCTCACAGGCAGCTAAATCTCTGAGTCTTTTTTCAGCAAAAATGCTAAGCCAGGCACTGCTGTTCTGTACTTGTTTAGCATTGACAAGTTTCAAACTCAATCAGATTCTTCCTCTCAGTAAGGGAGTAATTAGATGTAGTAGCCACTTACTGAGTCTTACAAAACTATGATAGTTTTTATCTAATCCGCCATCAAAGATGGATAAGGAAATATAGGTCTTTGAAATCAAATAGATTTGGACTCTAATCTTAATTTATCCAATTAAGAAATGTCTGATTTTGGATAAGTCATTTCATTTAAAGCTCAGTTGTCTCTTCTGCAAAATGTATAATAATAATATTTAATTCACAGGGTGATCTAAGCATGAATTAGATAGCAAGTAGAAAGTATTAAGCACAATGCTTGGTGTATAATCAGCAACAAATAGTTGGTAATCATTATTATTGTTATTGGTGCTAATGTTGTTGTCAGTATAATTATTATTACTGGAACTGAAGCTCTTTTGAATCTTTTTTTTTAAATGTATTAAGAAACTGAATTCTAGAGAAGTGAAGACATTTACCTAAGGGCTAGTAGTATTATTGTTAGTACTTATCAAGAGAAAATGAAAATTATATTTACTTGCTCTCCATCTGTTTAATTCTCCATAATCATAAATTCAAATGCCATCTTCTGGATTCTTTTGAGCTTTTCCCTTTAAAGATCTCCACTAACTTGCCATTGAGAGATCCAAGCTGCTTTCTGACATATTAGAGTTTATATGCTGCATTTTTCATTGCTGGGATCCCCTCTACTGTTCGAAACTTTCTTCGACTTCCATGTCAGTCAGTAGTCTCTCTTTTTCCGCCATTCATCCCTGTCTATGGCAATTTCCTTCAATACTTTTTGTTCCTGTACTAAATACAGGGCTACATTTGATTTTCATCTGTAATTGGCCATCACTCCAATTTACCTCCAAAGCCACAAAACAACAACCTTTGTGTTAATGTCTTCATAATTCATTTTTTAACCCCAATTTCTTGTGACTGATAGAGATTTTGTTTGTTGAGAATGCATGTGTTTTTCTGACATTTTCTGGGCAACTTTCAGTTAAGCAGGACCATGTGACTACTTCTAGCCATTGAGCTCTAAGTTGAAGGGACACATTTTACCTCGTGGACAAAAGCATAACTGAGAACATAGAGTTGTCCATGTCTTCTCTTTCCCTGACACAGGATCATTAATTGGTTTGTGTTCTAGGTTGTGAAGCTATATATTCATCAGCCCAAGTCCTTGAGCCACTGTCTGGAGATGATTCTTCCACTAACCTAAGTTGGATGTGTTGAATATTCAATGTGAATGAAATATAAATATTAATTGTGTTGTCATGAATATCTGGGATTTTTTTTTTCTCAGCATAACCTGGTCTTTCCTAATTAAAATACCCATCATTTCTGTTCAAAACCTTCATTTCTCAAAGTATGTGATAGGTTTCTATGTTGATAGTCATCAAAAGTGACCATGTCTAAAAATGATCAACTCAAATGTATGTTTTATATCTGTACATTTCCAGTAATTTAATATGCTTCTTCATTCTTTCTGTAAAATTTCTCAGGGATGTCCTTTGTCTATAATTACTCTCTGATCATCATAGCTCAGACAACCATCAATCCAACATTCCTTATTGCCTCAGTCTCATCTGTTCAGTCTTTCTCATTCCAAACCACTCTCCTGATAAATATATTTCCTTTCTTCAAATATAGTTGATCACTACTCATAGTCTGCATTGAAAGTCCTCTCATTCTATCCTTATCTCCCTTTTAAGTTTTATTTTATATGACCCTATTTACAAACACTGTCATTTAATCATATCCAATATTTACAAAACTTCAATGCATTTGTGTATGTTTTATTTCATCAAAATGAAAAAAAAATACTTTTTATTTGCTGGGTTGCAAAATCATCCTTATCCTTGAATTGCAATGCAAATTATGAATGATGATTCATGGAACTCAAATATGAAATAATTAAATCTGACTAAGTAGATTGGAGAAGCTTCACAAAAAAGACATTTATTACAACTCATTCTGCAAACTATATGATTTGTATTATAATATCATAGTTAAACATGTATATTTTACACATATTCTATTTATTTATCTAACTAATCTATCTCTTGTGACAAATAGATTATGAAGTTACTGAGGGAATAATCTTGTTATTTTCATCTATATATCTCATTTAACTATATTATACCTACAAGAATGCTTTTGAACAGATGCTCTCCAGTCATCATTTGATCTGTATACTGAGCCTCTTTGTTATCACATCCACATCTCACAGAACTTTGCCAACTATTCCCCAGATTTTAACTTGAGTCATTCAAGAATCCTTGAGATATTGACGATAAGATTATCGGATTATAAGACTCAAAATTAATCCATTAATGTACTAAAATTTGTTATATGTGGTTATCTGTGGTGTTTGATGATGCTTTGAAATATTGACAGTGTATTAATAATCTTATCTACAAATTATTTTAGCATCTATTTGGCCCTTGAAACTTGAACTCATTAAGAATACCTGTTGTTCGCTTACAAGCAACTCTCTAATCCAAGGATTAGTTTCCTCTTAAGTATTTACTTTTCTCATTATGAGGACCACTCTCTTTGAAGGAAAAGAGGATCAAAAAAAACAGATAAGTAGCATTGCCTTCTCTTTCTACTGTTTTTATTGTTTACATGACTAAAAGCAACAAATTCTATTCTCCCTGTGTTTCTCCTTTTTTTCTTTTTATACTACTTAAACAGCTTTGAAATTTGTCTATAAAGGGTTTGTACTTTTAACCCAGCAATTCACATCTTCAAGGCATATCACAATACAATTTTAACTCCTTAAAAACAGGTAGCCCACATTCCTTTATACTCCTTCCTTCATTTATAATTTTCCTCCAAAGTACATATTGCTACTACCTAATACCATATTTCTTATTAAACTATGTAAATCAATTCTATGGCAACACCTGGCTTTCCTATATTCAATTTGGTGATTATTATCCAAACTTGACATAATTTGTAAGTTCTTTTCATACATTCTAAACAAGAGTTGGCTAGAATTTACATGAAATAATTCATGGGAAAGGGCCTTAGAAGAAATACTTACAGTCAGAACTTAGAAATGTTTTGATTATAAATAACTCACAGATGAAAAGATATAACCAAAATTAACATTCTTATATACATTTTTTCAGGTCTTTTTGTTATTATATGTGAGTATATGTGCATGTATTTGTTTATTTATGTAAGTATGCATACTTTTTATCATTAGTGGGACTGTAAGATATATATATATGTGTATATTACTTTGCTTAGTAATTTTATTTTTATAATATAATATATTATTGTGTGTTTTAGATTGTTAATGCTACCAGAATGCAACGTATCAAAGGAAATGTGTGGTCTTTAATAAAAGGGATTTATTAAGATTCAAATTTACAGTTCAAAGACCATAAGGACGTCCAAACTAAAGCATCCAGAGTATGATGCCTTGACTCAAGAAAGGCTAAGGACATCTGAAACACCTCTGTCAGCTGGGAAAGTTTGTGCCTGAAATCTGCTGGTCTTTTGGCTTCTGGTTTCAAACTGCTTTCCCAGAGATATTTTCTTTCTGCATCTCCAAACATCTCCATCTGTGTCGGTTCTAAGATTTTCCAAAATAGTTCCCTCTTAAAGGACTCTAGTAAAGTAATTAAAACTCAAATTCAATGCGTAGAGACACATCTCTATGGAGACCACTTAATGAAAAAATCCCACCCTCAATTAGGAGATTCACATCTCTATTGAAACAACCTAATCAAAAGGTTCCACCCTAAATAATAGATCTGCCTCTACAAGATTGGATTTGGAAAAAAAGAACATGGCTTTTCTGAGGTACACAACAGTCTCAAACCAGCACACTGCATTTTTTTCAAATTCTCCCACATCTAAGGCCAAGTATCAAGAGGACAGAAAAGGAAATAAAGCAATAGTGATTTGCCTGGCTCTTTTGGAATCAAAGCTCCACCGATCAGGGAGAAAGCGTCCTGTCCTTAAGAGTTTTGGTGCCTGTGAGCTCCTGTTGGGTCCTCTCCTATAACTTCCATGGGATTGCTTGGGGGATGGGGCATTCAAGAATGCAAAGAAACAAATCAAAAAAACAACAACACACAAATGGGTGACTCTGCTTTCTAAACTTTAGGAGTTCCTACTCCTAGAGCTAGAGGCAGAGGGCTTCTCTTGGTGTTCTGTCTTGTATACTGTGGTGCCCACTTCTGGGTTTAAGGCTGTATTGCATACAGGGTGCAAGACATGGTAGAAAAAAAATAGTAAACTTACCACCATATTAGTGGTATCTGAATTTTGGTCTTCTTTACACATCACCTGTTACAATTTACTTTTCAGAATCCTTAATTACCTGTTTCATGCATTCTATATAGATTATATGGTTGTGTTCAATCAGTAGGAACAGATGGCATGGAGCATGCTTATGCCATTTTACTAGGATCCTGAACTTCCCATCCTGTATTTTAAATTGCTGAATGTTTCAAAGTGTGGATTTGTTACATTTGTATAATTAAATATGGTAAATTGATGAAAACAAATTATTTCCAATATTTTTCTATTTGAGCATTACTGTAGGGAAGCGGAACACATCTTTATGCAATTATATGCTTATTTGAATGTCATTTGGATGAATTTTTAGAATAGTCTTTCTAACTAAGTATTTGCCAATTTAATTGTAGGAATACTTTTACCAAATCAGTCTATTCTCCACCCTTGCCAACAATAAGTACCATTAATTATTTTAATAATTTTTATCTTTATAAGAGAAAAAGTAGCATTTTTAAATCCTTTGGTTGTTCATATTTAAGCTTTTATGTTATAAGATGTTCTCATTAATTTGTGGAAACTGACTTCACACTCTTTGCTCATTACCATAAGCATATTGCTGTTTTCTTGCTGATGTATAATAATGAGTTATTAATAATAACTGAAGACTATTCAATCTTTGCTCGCCACGTGTTGTAAAAGTTTTTCCCAAAGATGTAGCTGAATTTGTTTCATAAAAATATGATTTAAAGATTTTATGACAGTCAAAATTGACCTATTTTGTTGTGATGTTGTCATCGTAAAAGTTTATAAAAGCTTAAAATATGCATCTATATAAATATATTTCTGGAAAGGCAGTTTAATTTCAACAAATTTTTGTTAGTAACTAATATGATGATAATTTACTGTTCATTCTTTTAACCACATGAAATTAATTGTTCTGACAGCTTCAAATACCGAAGTGTCTTTTCCATTTTTGATTAAACTCTCTTTTACCAAAGTGCATCATTATTTATAAACCCCCTGAGTTTGAATTTGATATTTTACCCATAACTTTGGTTTTATCTTCTATTCAATATCTGCTTATGACTCCTGTTTCCAGAAAGTACTTGGAGCTTTCACAGTGCAGTGGAAGCAAAGCAGCGTATATTCCAAGAGGAGAGAACAGATTGGCGTTGGGAAGAAAGTAGGGTGGACCCTAGTTCTTTACTCTTTTATTCTGAGATCTTCTACCCATTAAATTTATTGAGTTGATAGATGGATTGAATAAAATACTAGATGAAATATAATGGTATTAATTTATAATGTGCATAAAGTATAACATGAGTTGTCAGGAGAACAAATTATAGTGAAGTAAAGTAATCAGAGTCTGAGAAGGTAGAAAGAAAGTCAGGTATATATTGAAGATTCCCACGAAGTATAAGGAATATTGGCTCCAGTTGATCTATGAGGGAATGACAGGTAATAGTAATTGCCATACCCACTCTACATAACTGGTAAGCCAAGATTTAAACCAGGTCATCTGATACATTTGGAGTTCTTTCTGCTATAATGTACTGTTATTATTTTAATTCTGCTACTTCTACAGAATTCATGGTGAAATTTGTGTTTCTGGCATGTGACTACGTGCGCATTTGTATGTATGTGAATAAGGGGTCCGTTTGGGAGCATAGCTGTGACAAAGAACTAAAATTTCCATAAAGTAGTTAAACAATTAGTAGAATCAAAAGAGTTTCAAACTTAACAAAACCTTTAGAATTCAATTCCTTTTTATTCTCCTGATATTCCTCAAAGTGATCCAAAAGAAAGTCTAGAAATTTGTATTCCATTTTATGTTTAGCTCTAGGGGTAACTTTTAGGCTAACAGCCAAATACCATCCCCTCACATCCTGGAGATATCATTTAAGGTCTATAATTAATATTAAATGTTTTAATGTTTGAGAGAATGTAGCAGTCATACAATTATTTTGGGCTTAACACAAAATTATGACTTTCATTTTTATATCACATTCCTAAAAAAAAATCCCTCCATCCATCAGCTTACTTCTCTGGCATCCAGAGCCTGGTAATCATTGTTACATTTCTACATCCCTCAGACTTTGGAAGATTGGCTCCTCCTCTTTTGGCTATAAGGACTTGTATTTGTGTTCCACCTCACAGCACTTGTATGGCGGCAACTAATTACTTTCTTCCAGTATTGCTATAAAGTTTGCAATGGTTCACCTAATTGCACAATTAGGCACACTCAACTTGGCAGTTTACTTCTTGACATACACTTTTCCCAAACTACTGTAGTAAATCTTTGAGGAAAATGCCAGTTTAGCTAAGGGTCTGGAAACTCCACTGACAAATGCCAAGGCTCTTATGCCAGGACATTCAGCCAAACCAGTGCTAAACTTGGCTTTGCATACTGGTCTGGGGAGAGGATCGTGAAAGGTACCCAATTTATTTATAGGCTGGACTGGTTTACTATTGAAAACTACACATAAAATGGTCTTTCAATTGATGAAAATTAAAAACCAAAACTATTTTTGCTTTAGAACTTCCCACGTCAAAGGAAATTTTCATTCTGCATTGTTGACGGTTTGTCAGTCATAACTAAAAAGTAAATGCAACAAAGGAGTAAGGAATTAGTAAATATCACTAGGAATATATTTCATCTGGAACTTCTCATTACACAATTCTTGTTCTTGAGTCACAGATACACAGCACACTCCTCATTTTCTGGCATTGCGGATCACACAGACTTTGGCTCTAACCAAAGCCAGGCTTTGACAAAAATAACAGTGGCACTACCTTTAACACTGGAATAAAAAAAAGTTTTTCATTGAAAATATTCCATATTGAGCCATGTCAATTATTACCATGTTCATTTTACCCTTGAGAGAAATGTAACCAAATTAACCTAAGTAATGTCTTGGAAATTACTCATATCTGAGTACTGCTTAGTTCCAAATATTCTTTGCAGTGTCCAATAACCTCTTCCATTCATTGTTGTATGGAGGCTAACACTGAAGAAGTCAAATTTCAATTTTGCACACTGAATTCAAAGACCATATTGAAAACAAATGTGACCGTTTACTAGCATAACAATCTGGTGTTATTTTTTCCATATGCATTTTCCCCTATTCTTCTATCCCTAAAGTCTGAAGTTTTCCCTGTCTGACTTTATTAAGCATATAAAAAGACTGCCTAGGTTTTGTGAAATGAAAATTTAGAAAGTAGCACAGGTGGCTGAGGAAATGCTAAGAACGTAACAATGTTGGGCTGGCCCAAGAATTGGGAGGATTGATTTCAGCGACATGAAAGCCTCTATGCAATATTGTTATTTTTCTGTCAGAAAATATAATGAAAGGTATGCTGTATGTAAGAATTTCTTTCTCTCTATTATTTTTAAATAACAACAAGGGTTACAATATACAAAATTATTTAGAGGGCATTGGCTATTGATACCCATTCTCTAGAATTGAAAACTTTCTTCTTAGAGCTTTCTCTGTAAGCCACATGATGCCAAGTTCTACAGAAGTGCCCCTATCTTCACATCACTGTTTATGTGAAGTGAGTCAAAGATGCAGAGCCTGTTTGTTCTAGTCTTCACTAATATGTTTGCTCATGAGTAATAGTATTCCTTCCTCAAGGAATGTGTGCATGATGATAAGTTACACTCAAAGTCTGAAAATTGTCCAAAGGATAAGGGACTGAAACATGAAATAACCCATCTACAGCAGGATTCACTAGTCTGTGGTTACAAAATAATATCATTTTACTTTTTCTGAATGAGCACATTTTGTTATTAGGGAACCACTTGGGGGAATGCTAGAAATTAGAATTCTTCAGAATGTCCTGCACTTGTTTTTAGGATGTACCTCACTTGCTCCCACAAGCTAGTTCATCAATTGAAATCCTACCATGGCAACTGGTCTATTTTTCTTCATTTCCTGCCTCTCACTGGTTCTTTAACTGCTCTAGAATATCAACATCAAGGGGACTAATCCAGGTGTTTTCAAAAATCCAGTCCCGAGTCTGACAACACGTTTTTGAATTCCGTGCAAAGCTGGAGAAAAGTGCCTCCTCTCCAACTCTGTGCTATATTTTGATACCTATGACTTAAAACAAGTCCCCCTCATATGCACATACATGTGTAGAATTTCTTTTTTAGATCTCTCAAACAGATCTATGAACAGCTGGCTTCTGACTCCTAAGATGAGATATCTTTTGAAAAGCATTTTTCACATAAATATAATGTTGAAATAAAAAAGTTTAACAACTTAAAAAAATACGATTTATTACATTAAAACCACCCCAAAGAACATATATATTGCTCATAGAAATTAGCTTATTTTACTTATATAAAAATGCACCACAAAAAGTAAACTTACCTCTTACAAGACTTGGTTTCATCAAGAAGTATTGGAGGTGAAAGAAGCTGAGGATGACAGACAAAGAGCATATTTACTCTATCTTTAATGTTTTCATTCTTAAAACAACACCAGTAGAGTCGATGTCATCAACATAGCAATATAAAATTTAGCAAAATAAAAGAAATTAAGGTAATTTCTTCTTAAAGATACAACAGAAAAAAAAGTACTTTTCCCACTTCTACATAATTCTGGAGAAAGGTTTTGATTGTAGAAGGATTCTACAAGAGCTGAATCAAAGAAGTACAAATTCTCAGTCTTGCAATCTGAAGCTTTTCCACGTGGGAGCCTGGAAAGCACCAGACACATTGTGCCCACAGGCAGGGTCTCACTCAGTGTGTACTGTGCCAATTCCCTACCCCATGAGTTAGCAGCTACAATCACACATGAACAGAGGCTTTGACAGTACTGTAGCCTGGTTGAGGCCTAGCCAGCATGCTGCTGCTATTGGGGAAAGATGAATTCCATGCAAAGCTGTAGGTAAGAGGTGGCCCAATGGCACCAGCTGCTGAGAAGATAGGACAAGTGCACTCTAACAGACTGCTTTTCCAACCTTCAAAGCTAACTAAAACAAATATAAAATCTTAGTTGAGAAAGGGAAATCAGCTTTCAAAATTACCTTATTTGTATAACAAAATGCCTAGAAATCAGCAGAAAATCACAAAGCACATAGGATGCAAGAAGAGATGGTCAAGTTAAATGACAAAATTAAAAAAAACTGGAAGAAATAGAGAATTTGTAATGACCGATCAAAGAAGTATATATAAATCTCCCAAATAACTTCAATGAATTGCTAAGGACATATAATACATCAAGAAGACATTTGAAGAGTGTTTTTGTTTGCCAAAGCTGCCAGAATGTAACACACTGGAGACGGATTGGCTCTTAATAATGGGATTTATTTAGTTACAAATTTATTGTTCTTCAGAGGAAGGACAGCTGGCTTTCCTCTGGCTTTTTCTGTCACATGGAAAGGCATATGGTGGATATCTGTTGGGCTTCCCTCCTGGCTTCTGAGTTCAAATGGCTTTTCCCAGAGTGATTTCTTTCTGTATCTCCAAATGGCTGGGTCTGAGGTCCAAGTGCTGAGATGAGGTATGCTGAGCTGCTCAACTGTCTTCTGACCTCTCTCTCTTTTAAGCTTCCAGTTAAAAAAAAAAATGTCATTTATTGTAGATGACACTCCTCTTAGCCAACTGCAGGTGTGATTAGCCATAGATGAATTGCACATACTGATGATTTAAGTCCACAGTAACAGAAAAACAGGGCATGATCACCTGGTCAAGTTGACACCTGATCCTAACTATCACATGTCCATCCCTTGTCAATTTGGAAACTATGCACACCACCTTAAACCATACTTAATCTCTAAATAGAAAACAACATTTTTTCACCTAGCATTGATCATCTGTCCTGCATACAATATACTAAACTTTTCCATATACAAAATACTATTCATTTCATCAAATATCACAAAAGTCTTAAATCATTTCAATAACAATACATATACAATACAACTCAAGAAATAGTACAAAATCTCATCAAAAGTCATTGACAGACATGATCTTTCATAAAGCAAAATTATTCTCTGGTTGTGGACTGTGAACTTAAAGCATGTTATCTGCTCCCAATATACAAAAAGGAACTGTCATAGGATAAATGATCCATTGCCATAGGGAGAAATTAGAAGGAAAACAGGGATCACTGGTTCTAAACAATTATGAAAACTTGTAAGGCAAACTCCATTGGATTTCAAAATCTGAGAGTCATTCATCCTCAGGGCTTTAGAAAGCAGCAGTCCCACCCTTTCCCAGGGCTTACCCAGTAGGTTTGCTCTCTCCAAATATGGTGTGGTTGCAATCTTGGGGGACATTGGGGAGACCAATTTTTTCTAGCTTCACCCTCTCCAAGCTTCAGAGCAAGATCAAGACTCTCTATCATCTCTGGGCACATGTTCAACCCCTCCAGAACAGTGAGGTGGCAGCCAGGCACCCCCCAATCCCTGGTATATGTGCTCTGCCCTCTCCAAAACCTGGGATGGCACAACTCTTCCTGAGCAGTCAATCAGAAGGCCCACTCTATGCTTCTGGGGCAAACTCACTCTCTCCCTATATAGGGGTGGGTCTGCTCTCCTGGCCTGAGGATTCTTGGCTTCAGACTTTAGTTTCCATGGTGCTACCTCCAAAGTTATTTTTTTTTCAATTTGTCCCTTTTCTGTCCCTTTTCATCCAGACTGGCAATGGTTTCATTATACAGCTCCCACAACACTCTTAGAAGTTTTCTATACAGTATGCTGGGATCATGTCCATCAGGCAAAAGGACTTTCAACAAATCCTTTCTGGATAACTCCATCTCAAATCCCCACTTGTCTTGTAATAGTTGGCTGCTTCCATGTTTTATTAAATCCTCATGTGGGGCACTATTTTCTGGGGTCTCCTTCCCTGGGACACCAGAATTCTCTAGACCATCAACTCCTGGCTTTTTGTATCCAAGAGTTCAGTCTGCAATTTTTCTCTTTCCTTTTGCATTTCACTATAAGCTTTACGGAGCAGCTAGACGGCCACTTCCACACCTAGTTTGGAAATTTCTTCTACTAAATATCCAAGTACATTACCCTCAGATTCTGCTTTCCATCTACAAAGAATGCCTTCCTTTCACTTTTCAATAACATGTTCAGCATTTCTGTCAAAAGCTTTATCAACAGTATCCTTAGAGTCCACATTTCTACCAAAAGTCTCTTCAAAGCAATTGAGCCTTCTCTATCAAAATCCTCACAACTCTTCCAAATCTTTCCCTTATCAATTAAAAGAACTATTCCAACATGTTTAGCATTTGCAAACTCCATCAAGACTGCACTCCTCTGGTACTAAAATCTGTTTTAGCTTGCTAAAGCTGTCAGAATGCAACACACCAGAGATCGACTGGCTTTTAATAAGGGGGTTTATTTAGTTACAAATTTATAGTTTTTCAGAGGAAAGGGAATTGGCTATCCTCTAGCTTTCTCTATAACATGTGAAGACACATGGTGGACATCTGTTGGGCTTTCCTCACAGCTTCTGGGTTCAAACAGCTTTTCCCGGGGTGATTCCTTTCTGTATCTCCAAATATCAGGGCCTGAGCTCTAAGTGCTGAAATGAAGTACATTGAAATGTTGGACTCTCTTCTGGTCTCTCTCTTTTAAGCCTCCAGCTTATTAAATTAAATGTCATTCATTGTGGAAGGCATTCCACTTAACCAACTACAGATGCAATCAGCCATAGATGAATTTCACATGCTGATTATTTAAGTCCACAGTAACAAAAAGGTGTGGCATGATCAGCTGGTCAAGTTAACATCTGAATCTAATGATCACAAAGCCTATCAATAAGAATCTGAATGAGTAAATAGAGAACTAACAGATCTTATGGAAATAAAGGGTACCGTAGATCAAATTAAAAATATACTAGAAACACACTACAGCAGATTAAAAGAAGTAAAGAAAGAATAAGTGAACTAGACGACAGGGTAATTGAATGCACAAAAGAACAAACAGTGACAAAGATGGAAAAATTTGAATTGGGTTTCAGGAAAATGATGGACAACATGAAATACATAAACATAAAATTCATTTGTGTCCCAGAAGGAGAGGAGATGAATAAAGGGCCAGGATGACTATTTGAAGAGATAATTGGGAAAAATGTCCCAACCCTTATAAAAGACATAAATATGTAAATAAAAGAAGCCCAACAAACTCCAAATAGAATAAATTCAAATAGGCCTACTCCAAGACACATACTAATTAGATTGTCAAACACTAAAACAGAAGGAGAAGGCCAAGAAAGAAGAGAAAAGCACTTCATCACATAAAAGGGAAACCACATAAGACTATGTTTGGACTACCAAACGGCCACCATAGAGGTGAGAAGGCAGTGGTCTGACATATTTAAGATCCTGAAAGAGAAAAACTGTCAGCAAAGAATTCTTTGTCTGGCAAAGCTGTCCTTCAAAAGTGAGGGTGAGTTGAAAATCATCACAGACAAACAAATCCTGAGAGAAGTTGTTAACATGAGACCTGCTCTGCAAGAAATATCAAAGGGAGTTCTGTTAGCTGCAAGAAAAAAGACAAGAGACAGAGGTTTGAAGAAAAGCACAGAATTGAAGAACATTATTAGGGGTAAATTAAAGGATATATAGAGAGGGAAAATAGATCTGACAAATAAATCCAAAGATAAGATTGTTGGTTCAAATACTACCTTTATGGTAATAACTTTGAATGTGAAAGGATTAAACTTTCCAATTAAAAGATACAGACTGGTAGAATGGATTAAAGCGTATTATCCATCTATGTGCTGTTTACAAGAAACCCATTTTAGACCCAAGGATAAAAATAGATTTTAGGTGAAAGGATGGATAAAATATTCCACACAAGCAGTAACCAAAATAAAGCAAGGGTAGCATATTAGTTTTTTAAAGCTACCAAATTCAATGTACCAGAAATGGTGGAATGGCACTTATAAGGGAATTTATTGAGTGCAACTTACAGTTCTAAAGTTGTAGAAACATCCAACGAAGGAAAAAAGAGATCCAAAAATTATACCTTAACTCATAAAATAGGTCATTGTCTATCACATGGGAAGGCATGTGGGTGGCATCTGATAGTCCTTGTTGCCAGTTCCATTGCTTAGAACTTCTGTTGCTAGTGGTTTCCTATCTAAGCATTAGCCTTCACTTAGTTCCTCTAGACATAACTCTGGGTTCTGGGTTGGTTAGCATCTCATGGGAAGGCACATGGTGATATCTGCTGGGCATCAAACATCACTGTCAGTTATCTGATCTCTCTGTCAGCTCTCTAAGCATCTCCGGGCATCTCCGTCAGCTCTTCACTCTTTGCCTTTCTGTGAGCTCTCTTAAAGACTCCAGCAAACTAATCAAAGCCCACCTTGAATGGGTAGAGTCACATATCCATCTAATTAAAATGTCACACCCACAATTGGGTGGATTATGAAAATAATCTAATCAAGGTTTCAGCCCTAAAAGATATTGTATGAGGATTGAAAGAACATGACTCTTCTAGGGTAAATAACATTTTCAAACCAGTACAGGCAGGTATATTAATATCAGAAAAATAGAATTTAAATGCAAAGATGTCCCAAGAGACAAAGAATGGCACTGTATTTTAATAAAAGCTGACAAATTCACCAAAAAGAAATAATTATCATAAATGTTTATGCACTCAATCAAGGAGCTCCAAAGTACATGAGGCAAACATTGACAAAACTGAAAGGAACAATAGATGTTTCAACAATAGTAGAGAGAAATTTCAATACACTACTGTCTTCTATAGACAGAGCAACCAGACAAAAGACCAATAAGGCAATAGAGAACATAAAAAACATGATAAGTGAATTAGACCTAACAGACATATAGATTGTTGCATCCCAAAGCACCAGGATACACTTCCTCTCTAGTGCTCATGAACATTCTCTAGAATAGATGCTATGCTGGGGCACAAAATAAGTGTCAATAAATTTAAAACAATTGAAATTATTTAAAGCACTTTCTCTGACCATGTGGATGATGGTGGAAATAAATAACCATCAAAGAAGCAGAACTTTCACAAATATATGAATGTTAAGCAACACACTCTTAAGCAACCAGTGGGTCAAAGAAGAAATTGCACAATAAATCTGTAAATATCTGGAGATGAATGAAAATGAGAATACAAGATATCAAAATCAATGGGAAGCAGTGAAGGCAGTGTTGAGAGGGAAATTTTTAGCTCTAAAGGTATACATTAAATTGTAAAGAAGAGTTAAAACCAAAGAACTGAATAAATTAGAGAAAGAATTGTAAACTAACCTTAAAACAAGTAGAAGAAAAGAAATAACAAAGAAATTTTGTTATTCAAGAAGAAATAAATGAACTAGAGAATAGCAACAACAAAAACAATTGAAAGACTCAATAAAACCGAAAGTTGATTCTTTGAGAAGATTAACAAGATTGACAAACCCTTAACTAGACAGACAAAGTCAAATAGAAGATGCAAAATTTTATTTATTTGCAGAAACGAGAGGGGAATCATTACTATGGATATTAAAGAAATAAAAAAATCATAAGTGGATACTGTGAACAATTTTATGCCACAAACTAGATAACTTACAGGAAATTTCTTAGAAACACCTGACGTCCCATACCGACTTGAGAATAAATAGAAGAAACTTAACAAACCAATTACAGGCAAAGAGATTAAATCAGTCATCAAAACCATTCCTGCAAAGGAATGTCCAGGGCCAGATGGCTTCACAGAGGAATTTTAACAAGCATTCCAAATAGAACTAACACCATTCCTGCTCAAACCATTTCAAAAATTGGAAGAAAAAAGGAACACTACCTAATTCATTTTATGAGGCTAGCATCACTTTAATACCAAAACCAGATACAGATACTTAAAGAAAGGAAAACTAGAGGGCAATCTCCCTAATGAATATAGATGCAAAATTTTTCAATAAAATATTTGCAATATGAATTCAAAGTCACGTTTAAAAAAAACAGTTATACATCACAACCAAGCGGTGTTCATTGCAGGAGTGCAAAGGGTTCAACATAAGAAAATTAAACAACATAATATAACACATTAACAAATTAAAAGGGAAAAATCACATGATCATTGTGATTGATGCTAAAAAAGCTTTTGGCAACATTCAGCATCCTTTTCTGATAAAAACACTTCAAAAGGTAGGAATTGAGGGAAACGTCCTCAATATGATAAGGAGCATATATAAAAAAAACCGAAAGCTAGCATCATATTCAATGGTGAAAGACTGAACACTTTCCCCCTAAGGTTGTAAATGAGACAAGGATATCCACTGTCACCATTACTATTCAACATTGTGCTAGAAGTTCTAACTAGAGTAATCAAACAAGAAAAAGAAATAAAAAGCTTCCATGTCATGAAGAAAGTTTTAAAGTTCTCATTGTATGCACATGACATGGTGCTATGTTTGGAAAATCTTAAGCAATCCATGACAAAGCTACTTGAGCTAATAAACATATTCAGCAAAGTGTCAGGATATAAGATTAATGCACAAAAATCAGTAATGTTTCCATACACTAGTAATGAAATAGCTGAGGAGGCAATTAAGAAGACAACTTTCAATCACAATAGCAACTAAAGGAATCAAGTATCTAAGAATATACTTCACCCGGGATTTAAGGATCAAACAAAAGCTATAACACTTTGCTGGAAGAAATCAAAGACGTAAATAGGTGGAAATATATTCTGTGTTCATAGATAAGAAAGCTAAATGTCATGAAGATGTCAATTCTACCCAAATTGATCTACAAATTCACAATACTAATAAAAATTCCAACAGGATACTTTACAGACTTGGTAAATCTAGTCACCAAATTTATTTGGAAAGGGAAGAGGACTTGAATTGTCAAAAATGTCCTAAAATAGAAGAACAAAGTGAGAAGACTTATACTTTCTGACTTTAAAGCTTATTATAGAGCCATAGTGATCAAATAGCATAAAGGTGGCACAAAGATAGACATATTGATCTGTGGAATCAAATAGACAGTTCAGAAATTGACTCCCAGATCTACGGTAAGCTGATTTTTGACACAGTTCCCAAATCCACTGAACTGGGGTTAGAACAATCTCTTTAATAAATGGGGCTGGGAGAATTGGATACCCATAGCCAAAGGAATATAAGAGGACCTTTACATCACTTCTTATACAAAGTCAATTCATTGGATCAAAGACCTAAATATAAGAGCCAGTACCATAAAACTCCTAGAAGAAAATACATGGTAACAACTTCAAGACTTAGTAATAGAAGGTAAGATCATAGACCTTACACACAAGCACAAGCAACAAAAGAAAAAAATGGAAAAATGTGAACGCCTCAAAATAAAATGCTTCCATGCCTCAAAGGTCTTTTTTCAAAAAGATGAAGAGGCCACCAACTCAATGGAAAAAAATATTTGGAAAACATATATCTGATATGGGTTTCGTGTCCAGTGTATATAAAGAAATTCTACAACTCAACAATAAAAGAGCAACCCAATTATAAAATGGGCCAAAGATATGAATAGATATTATTCTGAAGATGAAATACAAATGGCCCAAAAGCACATGAAAATATGTTCATTTTCATTGGCTAAAATAGAAATGCAAATCAAAACCACAATGAGATATCAACTCACACCTATAAGAACGGTTCTCATTGAACAAGCAGAAAATTACAAATATTCGGGAGGGTATGGAGAAATTGAAACAACTATCCACTGCTGGTGGGGATATACAATGGTACAGCTTCTCTGGAAGACAGTTTGGAGGTCCCTGAAAAATGAAATATCAAGTTACCCTTTGACTCAGCAATTCCATTATTGGGTATATACCCAGAAAATCTGAAGGCAGTGACACAGAAACATTTGCACACCAATGTTCATAGTGGTATTATTCAGCATTTCCAAAAGATGGAAATAATCCAAGTGTCCATCAACAGACAAGTGGATGAACAACTATCATATAACATATGATGGAATATTATGCAACAATAAGAAGTAATGATGTCCTGAAGCATATGATAATATGGGTAAACCTTAAGAAAATAATTCTGAGTGAAGTAACCCAGACACAAAAGGATATAATATGAACCCTCTAGAAAATGTAAACTCAGACTTTTAAAAGGTGAAATATAGGGGACGTGCAGACAGACAGAAGCTAGAGACGGGGGACCGGTTATCTAATGTGTGCAGTTTTGTTAATGAGATTGATCTTAAATATATGGGAATGATAGATGTGTCGGTAATATGTTAGTGGGTTGTTTAAAGTCATACATCTCACTCAAATAATAATTCTTGCATGAACTACTTCAAAGGTATGACAATTGTACAAAACGTTAATAATAGAGTGGTAACGGGAAAAATACCTGTGGCATGCAACGGAATATATTTAACAGGAATACATCACTAGTACCACAATAATACTATTGGTAAATAATTTAAGAGTTATTGGGTGTTCGGGGTTTTCTCTTTGGTATGGTTATGCGTACCTGTTACTTTTCTCATTGGAGCAATGAAAATTGTCTAAAATTGAGTGATAATGGTTGTGAAACTAAATGAAGATGCGTGAGACACTTATGGTTTGTATTGGATAGAGTATATGCTTGTCAGTGTATCTCAACAAAATCTGCAGATTCTAAATAAATAAATAAACAGATGAACATAAAAATTTAAGTGCTTAAGAAAAGAATATATAGAGAGGGATGTACCTATTCAATATTGGTAGTGTAGCAGAATGGTGGAGTCCCTCTAGAGGGTAACGGGGTAGATCCACAGGAGGGTTGCCATATGAATAGGTAATCCCATTACTGGGAAAATAATTGGAACAACTGAAAACAGGGACTCAAATAGACATTTGCACACTGATGTTTATGGCAACATTATCAATGATTCCTTACGGATAGAGATGGCCAAAGGGTGCACTGACTGAGAAGCAGAAAGGCAAACTGCGGTGTATGCATATGATAGAATATTGTGCAGCTACAGAAAGGAATGAAGTTGTGAGGCATGCAATGAGGTGAATGAGACTTGAGGTCATTATGTTCAGCAAAATAGCAAAATAAGTCAGGAACCAAAGGACAAGGATTGCATGATCTCTTATAGAAAATACTTAAAAGAAAATTTGGACCTAGGTTGTAAGTCCTTCTGCAGTAACAATTATTCTTGAAGTTTAAGCCTTATGTCTAAATTCTGAGATATTGTGCTCTATGTGTTTAACCAAGTATTTACCTGGAACTTTGGGTACCTGTGTGACACCTAAGACTTAGAGTTCTGCAATCTGAAACGTCAGCATTGCTCCATATAACAACTCTCAAAGAAACTGAAAAATGAGATGAGACTTCAATTAAAGATAAGAACAGGGCCATGGTGGCTCAGCAGGCAGAGTTCTCATTTTCCAGCGCCTGCCCATGCAAAAAAAAAAAGATAAGAGCAAAGCTGATATGGTTGGGGCTAAAGTAAATGAAATACAAATTAAAGGATGATATTGTCTGTATTCTACAACTTCAACTTCTGTATGAGACCAAAGGAAGAGATGTTTATTTCGCCCAAGACTTCAATTTTCTATAGCGCAGAATCTAACTTAACCAGTCTGGATACTTCATATAGACAACCTAAATACACAGAGCCTAGAATTGTGAATGAGAGCTTGTAATTCTGTATAGCTTAATGTAAGACCCAGAGACAGCTCAGATTATAATGAAAAATATTGGCAAAGTCCCTTGAAGGATTGGAGAAAAAACATTTTACCACCTGGGAAACCCCTGATACTGTCTCAAACATTGTCCCAAATCAATAGTCCAAGCCCTTAATCTTGAGACTTGCTGTTATGAAGCTTATTTCTGTAATGGAGAAGCCAAGCTCACCTTTAAGTGCCTGAAAGTCACTTCCAGAGAACCTCTTCTGTTGCTCAGATGTGGTCTCTCTCTTTCTCTAAGCCTAACTCTGGAAGTAAACTCATCCCCTTCTTCCTACCTGGGATATGACCTCCAGGGATGTAAGTTTCTCTGGCAATGTGGAACATGATTTCCAGGATAAGCCTGGCCCTGGCATTGTCAGATTGACAATGCCTGTTTGATGGAAAGAGGGAAAAGAAATGTAATAAAATAAGGTATCAGTGTCTAACAGATTTCAAATTGGGTTGAGAGGCTTTGCTGGAGGTTACTTGTATTCAAACTTTAGCTAGATATTGCTGAATGCCACAGTATGCCAAGCCCGAACCAACAGTATTCCTGAAAACCCCAAAGAATATTCAGGACTCTATCTGAGGCTCTATAAAAGTTTCACTCACTAGGTTTATTTTTTCAGAACCCCTAAAACTTCCAGATTGTTCTGATGACAGATAAGCCCTGAAAACCCAGAGACACTAGTCTCTCCAAGAACATCAACTATACCTCATAATATCAATACCTCTTTCAACACATAGAAATTAGAATGGTCACTGCTCACATGTCCTTGAGAGAATGATCAAAGGAGAGGGAGTAGTTGTAACAAAGAAGATAGCATTTAACAAATGATTGTGACTGCTGAATCACTATACTGATATTTCTTGTTATCTCTAGTGTATTAGAGTAGCTAGAAGGAAATACCTGAAATTGTGGAACTGTAATCCATTACATATTTTGAAATTAGCGCTGTAAATGCTTGTTAAACTGTACTTTGAAATGTATCACTTTTCTGAGTATTATATTTCACATTAAAAAATATTTTTAAAAAATTGAAGCAGCATTAATAGCAACACCTTTAAACTGTTATGTCCAAATGTGAAGAGTAGTTTATTTTGAATGTTGTTTACAGTAGAACAATGTGACTTTGTGGCCTCAGAGATTGAAGCACCTCGGGTTCAATATCAACTTGAACATCTAGTGGCTACATGATTTTAGGCTTGGTATTCAATTTGCTTCTGCATAATGTGTAAAATGTGGACAATAAGGGAACTTAGCTCATAGGTTCCATGAACCCACCAGCGATCTGTGCTTTAACTGGGAGCGATTGATAGAACACTCCTGTATCAAAATGCTTCTTGGGCACTGCTAAAGAGTTTGCTCTTAAGATTCATAAATCGCTGGAGTTCTTTCATCATAGGATGCAGTGTGTTTTAGCTAGATGAAACATCTGTCCTTTGAAGATACATGTGAGGTAAGAGTCATCCTCTTATGCCATTATAATCAAGAGAAACTCAAAAATACTGTTAGAGAAACTTGTCTTAAGGTTTACCAGCTTCAACAAGAAGCCATAAGTTTTGTACATATAGTCAAAATGGCATTCTTAGGAATTTTTCTCTTAAATCATGCCCATTTGAGAGTATGCTTCCCTGCTTCTTAGGTGAATAACCTAATTCCAAATGCTGAATCAAGTGCCTATTATTTAATGCCATCAGCTTCGCCCACCTGCTCTTTGTAGTCCTCTTAAACACATACATGATCCCAAAAGCCTGGTCTATTTAAAATAAAAATTTATGATTCCTTGCCATCCAATGAGGTTGAGCCATTGGCAGTAGATCATTTAAATGGTTGAATCATACTAATTAAAAGCAAGCCTTTGTTTTGGATGAATCCTGTATTAGTCATATTTGAGACTGCGGAGGTTGCCCAGTATATAAATCATTTAGAGCAGCATTATCAAGGAGTCCAGCAGTTAGCTTTGGACACCTAATCAGTCATTTCCATCCAATTTAAAACACCTGTGTTGTAGTTTTCAGCAATTCAAATTAATTGAAATTTTAAAGATAGAAATCTTTAGGAACTATATAGAAGAGAGATGTGCAAGATAAGGGAGAATAATTTCAATCTGGTACTGAATATTGTCAAAGAAGATGTTTAAAAGAAACAAATTAAAAAAAGTTGCTGTGTGAGTGACCTATGTAAGACAGACTAAGAAATATGACAGTGAGTAAAGAATCTCACTGGTTAAAATCAGAAATGCTATGGAAAATAAATTTTGATTGTGCATTCTTAGTCACACGGGAAAAACAGCAAACATAGGGATTTGTACCATGGAAACCCCAAAACTATAGAAACAAGTTACTCCCAAATAATTATATTTTATTTTAAGGCCAACATACTGGATTCTTTTAGCCACTTGCAGAAAACCTTGAAGATCTGCATATTTCCAAAATCAGGGCAATGAAATGAAAAGGAACATAAACTCAGGCTGCATTAATTGGCTAATAATTTTGGAGAGAGAATGTGTCAACAAAAGGGGGTGGTTTGTTTATAGTTTTGAAAAAACTGAACCATAGAGGGAGGATTTGCATCTTTTATTAACATCTTTCTAGGATGAGAACGCCAACCGCTAGAATATTTCCTTGCCTGTAAAGTTTATCCAACCTTTCTCTGACCTATGTGAATTATCTCTTAAGCTTATCCAAGGTCTTTTATTGATTGATTGATTGATTGATTGCTTTTTTGATATACACCTGACAGTGCTTTGGATGACTGATATTTTCAACTAATTGGAAAGACATAGTAAATAAAAAGAAATATTTAGCTTCCCAGTGCCTGCCTATTGAAAAAAAAAAGAAACGTTTACAAATGAAAATCCCGTTTCCCTTCATCTGTGCTCAGTATGGCCAAAAATTTCAGAAATTACTGAAAGTGTAATGGAATTCATGATCATCTATGTTGCCACTATCCAGAGATCATTCCCATTAACATTTTGGTTTATCTTTCCAGATTTTTCTGTGTGTACATATTCTTACCTATCATATATATAATACAAAAGGAAATGTTGCATGGTATGTCTTTTTACTCAACTCTAAATGCCCTCTACAAATTTTAATGTTTTTTTCTAAAACATTATAAAGTCAATAATGCAATGAGGTCCCATTTTCTGATATACAACTTCAAGTTTTCAACCCAATATTGTTCTATCCATACCCCACCCTGTCACCTCTACCCCTATCTTGAATAATTGTGAAACAAATCTCAGACATTATGTGAATTTATAAGCAAGTATCCAAAAATATGGATTCCTTAAAAAAACGCAATACCATGATCACATCTGAATAAATTTCTTAATGTCATAAAATATCATTCAGTGTTTAAATGCCCTGCTTGTCTTATGCTTAATTACTTTTTTATTATTTAGTATTTAAATATTTATTTATTATATATTATATACATAAATATTGTTTAGTATTTAAATTATTTAGTATCTAAATAAGTTCTAAATTGGATAATATGTTTCTAAGGTACTTTTAAAAATATTGGTTCCTAACTTCCTCACTCCTTTTTTTAATTCCTTTGCAATTTGTCCTTTGAAAAGGCTGAATATTTTGTCCTAGAGAGTTATCCAAGACTGAACTTTGCTGACTGCCACCCAAGTTGTCTTTCAATATGCTGTTCTGACTTTAAATTTATTATAAATTAGAGTTTGATATCAAGACTTAATCATGTTCCGATTCAATTGCATTGTATTCCATTGTAGGAAATGAATGACTTACTTTTATATTGATAGATAGTTTAGCACTTTATAGCTTTCTTTCATTTAAGCAGTGCGATAATGAAATTCCTTAAGGATACATCTTTGCATATTTGTCTGATTATTTCCTTCAAGAAAACTTTTAGGAGTTTAATTGCAGAGCCAAAGGGTGTACACTTTTTACATTTCTTGTTGCATATAGTCATTTGGCCTTCCAAAAGTTATGCTACTTTTGAATCACATTTGCCACATCTGGAGGCCCATTTCCTCACATTACCAAAGCAAAATAAAATTGATTATGATCTTTGAAAGGATTTTTAGACTGGCAAGATTTTTCTCTTTCATTAATTTGCATTTATGCATTGGTGGGGCTCAATAACTTTCTAATAAATTGAGATTCTGGTTCCTCTATCTGTCTTTTGCATGATGATTAGTATGGAATGACCATTGACAGCCTGACGAACTTTGGACTGTCAAATGGAGAATTGGTTCCTATGAGCCTAAGACCATATTCATTTTCACAGTGACTCTTATACATTACCATTGCTTACACCACTCACATCTTTGACCTCTTCTCTTGCTTTGCTGATAACCTTGTGGGAATAAAATAAGAAAAGTAGAGTTTCAGGATAATATGAAACATTTAACTTTATAAACCTGAAGTTATGTATATAGAAAATGTAAAGCTTAGAAGTGTTATGCTTTCTCCAAGAACAATCTTTATACTTTTTTTTTTTCTCATTGAGCAGAGACTTCAGATGTCTTCTGATTTTCAGTTATACTGGAGATTGTTCAGATGATTCAGCTGGAATATGATTGTCTTTACACAGCATTGTGCCTGAGAGATAATATCTGGCTGCATAAAAATACCATGCAGCTGGAGTTGTCTTGAATATAGTTTCTGAAGGTGATCATTTTTGTTCTTACAGAAAAGTTTTCAAGCAGAGCATCTTCTCTGGTTGAATTGCATATTCCTTGGCAGTCTGTAAGGATGTTGTCAGGATAATGTATTAGGCTATTTCATATTATCACCTTGGGAGTTTTGCTCTTCTTTTGGTATCTTTCTGATAAATTAGCAATTAATGTGAGACAGTGGCACAAACCACATGCAATTTTCCTGTTTTCATTTCTGCAATAAGTTGGAAATCAATTGAAAAGTCATTTTAGAAAATAAAATACAACAGAACGTGAATAAAGTCTTCAAGTCATGAGCATGGGTAGGAAGATGTTCTTGGAGTACGTGCTGAAGATACAATGATCAGAAAAGGAAAAGGAGATGTATGTACACCCCCAACAGGGCTTGCTCGATCATTGGCTGTGCCAGCTGAAAAAGAGAAAGAGGGAGGAGGTAAAAATGATTCTGAGAATTTAGAGATTGTGCAACTGGGTCAGTGCTGATGCCATTGATTAAAATAGGAAGTATAGGAATAGTTATCAATCTGGGATGAGGAAAATAGTAATAGAAGTTGGTTTAAATTTTGACCAGTGTTAACCAAGTGAATTTAGTCATTGACTAATTGCCATAACCCTGTTCTATGCAATAATTGTTTAATCAAGTCTAATGGTGGCCGCTAAACCTACATAATTTACATGTAGGTTAATTTGAATATAGAAGCATAGTAGGCCACTGTGTTTTTCCCATTTTTGACTTTGTAAGACTAAGGTTTCTTTTAAGGGTACACTTGCTGAGTTATCTCTCCTTCTGTATTTTATTTTCACTACTATGCATGCATTCAATTGACAATGAAAAGTAGTTGTATAAAATAGCATTGAAACAGTTGTATATGCTATTATTTTTATTTTCCTTGAGAACTTTCACATTTGAGGGTTTTTTTCTGAGTTAACATGTAAATATAAGGATCAAATGGCTTTCCATAGTATTGAAAGTAAAAGGACAATTTAAAAAAAAGTAAGCTTAAATAATAAAAGATAGAGATCTTATGATAATCACTAATGCTTCATATTATTGAAATGGAGCATTATTTAGTTTACTTGTGGCTGACCTCTTCAGTTCTAACTAGTTTTCAGTGGGGAGCGAGGAACTTCATTTCTTTGCAGTGAGTACCAAAAAAGCAAATGTTTCATCCTAAACTCTACACAGCGACCTCCTGGTAGTTACAGAGCAGTACCTGGCAGCCAGCAACTATCAGAGCATTGCCAGTGCAACGTGATATTCCTGCCAGCTTGACAGAGATGATGACTGAGGTCAGTGAGAGGGTAGCTAGATTCGACTCCCAGAAGCAGCTGTCATCAATCCATGGAAGCCAAAAGCAATCCCTTCCCACCAAATCCCTTATCAGAAATTTCCTTCAAACCCAATGATATATTCTATCTCAGAATGTGTAATGACATGACAGTTCTTTATGTTGATGGCATGCCATTCCTTTTCTTAAAAACCATAAGCTCTCTGCAGCTGCCAAGACGTCCTCAGAGAAAGCTACACTCGTCAATGTATTCTTACTGCTTTCTTATGAGTTCATATTTTGAGTGCTTATGTTTAACTTTAATGAGTGGGGATAAATCACAGTGAAGTGACCCGGTCCCTGGGGATTCTCTGTAGGACTGTCAGCTTCAGTTGATAAGGGTAAATCATTTAATACCTTATTCAGATCCTTTCTCTCATCATTCTAGCATTTCTCTTGACAATTTTATTGAGCTTTTCAGTTTTCATTTTGAAACTTGCTATTTGCTTTTAGAAGAAAACTAAAAGTTAAACAAAATTCATTTTTCATTAGGATGAGGAAAATGATTTGAATGCACATATGCAAATACATATGTATATATATATATATATATATATATATATGTACATAGATTTAGAGATATATTTATTGCCCCCTGCCCCAAGGTCTTTGCCCTCCATAGATCATTATCCTTTGTTACAAACAACTGAGAGTTGATTCTTCATGGATTAGTGCTTGGGCCAGGACCCAGGAAGGATTAGTTCCTCCAGATTAACATGTTTTTTCCTTGTGAAGCCAACCTGAACTTTCACTGGCAAAGTCAGGGAGCTCCAAAAACCCTTGGATATATTTTTTTCTTTGCAGAAAGTCCAGGACAGTTTCCAGAATGGTATAGATATATTCTAAAGGTTCCTAGAGGAAAAGGACAACTCATATTGACAAATCTTGGGAGAATTGGAAATCAAAAACAAGTTGAGAATTTTACTAGAGTTACTTCAAATACTTTAGTTAGCTATGTTCTTCATTTAAAAATGCTGTACCTAGAAACAATAGAGATTCCCTCAGTGGTTGATAGGTGCAGCAAATGATAACAGATTTGCATGCCGTAAATAATAAACAATTAAAGGGTTTAAGTAATTCCCTATAATGGTATAAAAAAAAGTTTAAAAGTCAATAGCAATGACAGAGGAAATGCCATTTGTGATATTTAGGACAATTTCCTTAACTTTTATTTTACTTCCATAAAACAGTAACCTATTAACAAATCTTATGAATTTATGAAGGACAAAACTACCCATCCTTAGAAATGGAGTCCAAAACCCACCAATATTATAAAGTACTAAAACTTTTGTGTATAAGGCAACTTAAGTGATAATGAAGATTGATTATATTGTTGGGTAGCTGGAGTTTAAGTCCATGCTGGGAATCAAATATTGTATTTCTAGTAAATTCCAAATTTGTTTTCTTATCTGGCTAGCCCTGCCCACACATGACAGAGAATAATTTATAAACTTAATTTAAACCACAGGACTTTAATAGGTTAAGCTTAGTGATTACTACAGACACAACGCAATAGGAGGAGAGGAGAAAAACGTATTAAAATAGACAATGCGTGTTCTAAAAATCTCTCTGTGAATGAATTAATCATTTAAATCAGGTAAACTCCATACACATTGGCATTTTTATCTAATTTAGTGACTGCTATTTCCTCACTGCCTAGGAAAAAACCTGGCAGTTATTAGGTTTTCAATAACTATTTGCTGAATGAATGATTAAGTGAATGAGTAAATGAATGAATGAGTCATTTATCAAGTAAACCTTGTGCAAAATGGTATAGTTTTTTCTTTGCTTGTGCATTTTAAAACAATGAAATCTTCATAATTGCATTCATTATTAAATACTTTATACTGAATAGTGTAGTAGTGGCAAATTAAAAACATGTATATCGTATGAAATATGTATTTGAAATTTCATTATTTTTATTATGTTTTACTGATACTAAGATTTCAGAAAGATTAGTTATTACACAATTAATATTGCCTTGAGATTAAGAAATGCATTGTTGTAGTATGCATAAATAATTTGTATGTATCCATAACCACTATTTCAGATGCATTTAAAAGTAAAAAAAAAAATTATTAGATTCAAAGATTTACGTTAGTTCAGGCATTTAATGCAACAGATTAAATGACTGTATATTGCCTATGAATTTCTCAACCTTTCTCCTTCATCCAGACAGTATATAGCCTGAAAAAAGCAGTCTAATGCCAGCACGCAAATTAAGGAGGAAAATAATTATAAAATGAATCTGTGAATATAGAGCAACATACCAGTATCACATCATTTTAGTCATCCCTCAAAAACGCACAACTGTCCAAACATTGAGAGTTACATCCAAGTTCATCTCATGAATGAAAATATACACCAAATAACATCTTTGAGAGTTTATAGGAATACAGGGGTCATAAAACAACTTATATCAAAGATTGTATTAAAAAAACTGAATTTTCAAAAATGATAAAAGGGGGTTGCTAGTAACTTATACTTTCCTTGAAAACAAATACAAAACTAAGCAAGTTAATCCTTTGCAGATTCTTGGAGACCATTTCTAAGCTTACTGTAAAAACAGGTGAATTTCAGTTTTGTTAGCTATGCTTTTTCAGTATAAATACACAAGAATATTATCTAACACATTTCCACAATCTAAGACATTGGTGTCTAAGATTCTAGACACACAACATTTAACAAGCCCGGTGTTCTTTTTTCATGCTGAGAGGATAATCAACCTCTTCTATGCAGTGATTTATCTTAATTGATCAGGTAGGAAAAAAGTAGTGCATTGCTTGGAATAAGGGAACAAACCATGGAGCACAAATGGTGTCTCTCTGCTGAGATAAATGATTCCTTGGACATTCATTCCTCAGGGATCCATAATGTATAACAGTGGCACCCACCTCAGTCAAAATCCAAGGAAGGACCTCCTATGGAGACTTAATTTTTCGGGATAGTGGATGGCCTTCTGCAATGTCAGACATTTTGGGTTGTATTATTTTTGCTGTGAATTATTGAGCACCAAGTAAATGCAAGCATAGAGTTGACCTCTCAATGCTTGGGGTCTGGTGTCCAAAAGTGTCATAGTTGAAGAGTCTTTTGCCCACCTTTATACAAAACTAGCCTTTGAACAATGGTGCTTACACACTGCATAATATTGCTCTGGGAATGGTTAAAATGCAGACCTGCCCATATTTTGCAGGAAAAAAGAACACAAAATGCATGGCTCTTAGAAATAAATGAAACATCTGCAGCAATGCTTCTCTAACTGTAACCAATACAGAACCATTAAAAAAATGTTCACTCCATCATGGACTGATACATTGATAATTTTGTAAAATGCAACAAAATGAATTATTATAAAAATAATACTTAAAATTAAAAAGAAATCTTAAATGATGTCAAGACAATATCAAATTACTATGAATGTTTTGAAACAATCATTAATATCTCTATTTGTCTTATTGTAAAGAGGTGACAAACATTCCATAAACAGATCATGTCCTCTGAGTAAAATTTGAATGGTTGTACTTTTATAGTAAACTTAGGAAGAATGATGAGTATATATACATACAAAAATATATACTTTAATCTTTCCTAGCCCTAACATTCTGTTAGTATTCCTGAAGTCTCTTCCGATCTAGCAACATTTAAAACAGTTTTAGTGAAAACAATCTTTGATGTTACATATAAAAATAATTAAAGTTGCATTACTAGCAATAACTCATTACTACATCTTTCAAATTCTAGAGACAGTCTAACCAAGCTCCTTTTTTTCTACAGGCTTCCAAGCCTGTTTTTTCTAAGAAAAAAACTACAAACAAGTGTTCAGAATGTGCAAGCCCTAACATTATCAAAATCTCATTTTTTCACATGTAACTGAAATAAAAATATATATATTTCCCTTAATATTTTTATTTCCTACATTTAGTTGCAAACTGATCCCAAAATGATAAACATTTTTCCTAATGGTCCTCTATCTCCAGATACCATAGCATTTCATTCTATCAGTTCTATTGCTGCAAAGAGAATACTGAACTTCTCAGGCCAGAGAATCTAGATTTTTCACTTAAATGCATTGTGTTAAAGTAACTAAATCCCAGTGTTTGAGGTGTTAAAGAACAAAGAGAAAAAATAAGCTGTTTTTTAGGTTATAAAAGCTCAAGAGCAGAACGAGTAGACCAATGGAGAGTATGTGATCTGAGGTAAACAGCTGGTTTCCCACAGCAGCAAAAGACATTGTATTTAAGGAGAAACTCCAGCTAGGTAGGGACCAACAGATGGTTTCAGCTACAGAATAACAACCATAATAATATAATGATAATCTAAAGTTCATTACAGTCTAATGTGATAGAGTTCGGATATATAGTAGTTTGTACGAGTTCAAATTCATGTGCATAAAATCTTTTTAAAAAGCACAAAATTTAATCAGACCTAAGTATTTATTTTGTTATGGGAGTTAAAGACTTGAGTTACTTTTTTTTTTTTGTAGGAATGCAGACGTTTCAAATCATAGATATAAACAGTATGAGCTGATTTACGGTGGCAGGGAGGGGTATTTTAACGCATATTGCCCATGGGCACTCATTAAAGAAAAACTCAAAATAAATGATAACTTCTGTTGTTCCAAAAGCAGTTCTAAAAATGAAGCTATTGATCCTTAAGAAGGTAATGTGTAAATTGCATTTTGAGATTGGTAATACTACAACATACTGGGTGTTTCAACATTTCAGAAGGACTATTAGCTATTGCGATAGAGTGTTCTGTTCTAAATCAGCATTGTTGATGTAAAGATATGTAAAAAGTGGTGTGTGTGTGTGTGTGTGTGTGTGTGCTTGAAAAGTTGAAAGCACCATATCTTAAAAAATAAAATTTAAAAATGCTATAGAAAATGGCACTGGATATGTATCAGATTTAATCCAGAATTTTAATCCTTGGTTGATTAATTATATGATTGTGGAAACAAGGAAGTGATGAAGAGATTGACATGATGATATAAAAATTAATCAAGAATTGTCCACACCCTATGGAAATTATGTACTGTGTCCCTAGTCTGGAGAGCTGCTGATAGATTCCATTCAAGTTCATAAACTATAGCACGCTCAAAAGGAAGCAGGAAGGACACAACCACAAGATTGTACCAGATTGGGGAGGACTGGCAAAATGTCATCTGGATGTGATTCTTTCCTCATCATATTTTCAGCTGTACTAATTTCATACTTTGAGGCTGTGGTTGTGTCATTTGTGATGAAACAAGTGACTTCTCATTATCAGTGACTTTCAATTTTGTGAACTTCCAGTCATGAAGATTAGGCTAGATCACTCCAGCCTGCCATGGAAAGGTGTAATACAAGAAATAAGTTAGGTAAAAGCAAAATATACACACCCTTGCCTTCACAGGAGTCCCCCATGTATGGTTTTTTGTAAGATAAATTAGCAATGGAGACCATTATTGGAGGTTTCCTGCTGGTGATAACTGGAGACATGTTGTCTGTTGCAGTGTGAACAATGTGTAGAGATTGCCACCACCACTAATAAAGCGGATTAGTTTTTAAACTATCCAGATCTTTTATTTTTCCAGCAACTGGAAAGCTCATAGTAGAATAGCATGTTACTACTTTTAGGCTTCAATTGGCCTGCCTTGCTTCCCAAACCTCAATCGCTCTGGTTTTATGGTCGATGTTTTTGTTTAAATGCAGATGTTTTCAATATTCCTCAGTATGATTCACTATTCATTGATCAACTCCAACCATATATGGGAAGAAAATAATCTTTTAAAAGTCAAGTCAAATGTGCAAATATCCTGGATGTGGGTTGTTTTGAATTGAATTGTGTCCCCCAAAAAGATATGTTAAAGCCCTAACCCCAGCACAGGATCATTACAGAAGGAATTAGGTAAGCTTGAGGTCATACTGGAGTAGGGTAGGTTGTTGGAAATAGTAAGTAATCCGATATGATTACTGTCTTTAAAAGGAGAGGAAATTTGGACACAAAGAGGTATAGGTGAGACCACCATGTGCTGACTGAAGCAGAGAATGCCATGGGTTGCTGGTAAGCCACTACCAGAAGCTAATAAGAGGTACAGCAAAGACTTTTCCCTGAAAAGATCTGAAGGACGCATGGCACTACTGACACCTTGGTTTCACACTTCTAGACACCTGAAATGTAATAAACTTCTGTTGTTTTAAGCTACCCTGTTTGTGGCATTTTGCTATGGCAACCCTAGGAGACTAAACAAGACATGGACCTTCTCTATGTTAAAAGATACATATCCTAAGAGTAAAACATTGACCTTTCTGCCACTTACAGCTATGGCGCAATGATGATGGTAAGAGACTTAACTATACCCACTCAAAACTTCTGGAATTGTTATATTTCAGGAAAACTTCAGAGAGCTATTGCAAGTGTCTTTGAAAAGTTTGTCAGAAGCTCAGACATTGTTTTACCTAGGTGGACCCTGCATTGGAAACACAAGCCCAGATATGAACCTGGGCCCCGACCACTGTTTCCTGGCCTTGTACCTGAGCTCATACAAGGGCAGAGAGTCCTGCCAATATGGTGGGGAAGAAAATGATCTTCTCCCAAGAAGACAAGATTCTGGGTATCTTCGAAGTATATTTATACACTTTTGACCTAGGAATTATATCTAGGAAATTAAGCGGGATTGTTCATCCTTTTTGGGATAAATGCTAATGACTTTGGCTGAAACCTAAACAATCTTGATTCTTTTGAAGATCTCTTACTGTTTGTCCTTAGGTAAGTTTCTTAAGTCCCATGAGTGAAGATTTATCCAATTATGCAAACCTATTGCACCTGTATTATACACAGGACCTATAAGAATGGTCTTTAGAATGAGAGCTGTGGCACTTCCAGGGACATGGCCATCACAGAAACAGATTGTTATTTATGTTCCCTAGAATAGACTGTCACAGGCAAGGGAAACAATTTATACATTTAGATAATATTTTTAAGAGCAAATGCTCTTTGATTATCACTGACAACTGGAGAATTCAATGAACAGTGTAGCCTTTGGCGATTTTACCACTCTGAATATGAACATACAGGCTCCAAACACAGGCAGTCATGACACATGTATATTCCCAGATGTTATCAATGCCAGGAAGCATGTTGAAAATACACAACAGGACTGATCAAATGGTGATTCCATCTATGCCCCCTACTGAGCTCCCTCTTCTTTGAAGAATTTGTGTTATTCATTATATACTATAAATCTAGAAGTTATTTTGGTTATTTTTATCTTTACAGTAGCCTTTCTTTGGAAAGTAATGAGCAGCACATTGTTTGACCAAAAGTTTCTCTCTTTCATTTTACTTCTCTAATTTTCCTTCTTTATTTGCTTTCCACTATTTCTTGTGATTTCGTAGTTCTTACGACTGGAATTGTCTGAGATACAAATATAAAGGATGATAGTTTTCTGTCTCCATATAGAAACCTGACAAGTTAATATGAAGAAGCAGGAAGAAAGTAAGAGACAGCAAGAGGGATACAGTCAACATTCAAGGGACTGTAGAAACATTAGGTCATTCACACACGTACATGTGATTTTCCTAGAATCTACTCAGCATAATGGTAAATTAAGAGACTGTTATTTTATCATTGATACAGAAAAAACAAGCTTTAAATACTTAGTGATACCCTAGTCTTGTAAAAGGATATAAGATGAAGGGGGGAAATCCAGACTTGATTCTGTTACTAGATATAATTTGGACCATTTTGATGTATAAATAGTGATTCCATCTCAAGTCTTAGTCCAACTAATGGCATAAAGTAAAATCTCTTAGCATCCGATTGTTCATTTGCAATTTACGTCAACACAGTGTGTATTAACTCAAAACAGGGCTCAAGTCCATACGCTGCAGATCAAAAGAAGCCTAATTGCTCAGGTCTGGAATCTCATGTTTTTGGTTTGTGATTTTCCTGGTATATTGAAAAGAAAATGTTTGAGAGATGTACCATACCAATGCCAACCAACTGACAGTTTGATTGTGTTTGAAAAGGAGAGTATTTGAAGCTGGAGAAACTCCCTGGTTCACAGCCAGTTTCTTCCATAAACACAGGCACACACCAGGCACCAGATTCTAGCTTTATGCACACAAACTCAGGGAAAGCTGATGGTGGTGCAACCAAGGTGGATCAGTTTAGAAGTCTCTTCTGTTTAATCTGGGCTGACTTCCTGTATCAAGGACAGAGTGCATTTGGCCATCTATACCTTTATCAGCAGTTGTTCCCCTTGGATGCTTTGATTTGACATGCATTTCCATTATCTGATGGTCCTGAAGTTAAAAATGTGTTCCAGATTGAATTCATCATATATGTTTTTTCCTTATTGCACTAATTTAGGATCATAGTTTGCCCTAATTAGCCACTAAAATGTTGAGAAAATAAATCCTTTGATAAAGTTTACTTTATAAAAGCAAGTTGATCTTAAATGTCTGGGGTTCTATATGTCTTATCCTCCAGGCCTGTCTCCTTCCTTCTCCCAGTTGATCAGGACGTAAATGGCAGACAATGTTTACAGCAGGGAGAGTCTATAGTTCTTTTCCCAGAGATATACTGTGATTCCGCACATGGCCACAGCATGGTTGCATGGATTTTCACACAGCAGCCTAAGCTGCTTGGCTGGTTTCTCAGAGAAAAACGGGTGGAAAGAGCAAAGCACAAAGCAGCAAACAGGCCAATGGGTATGTAAAATTGAAGGGTCTCTCTAGCGGCTGGAACTGTCATGTCTGGCATTCTCATTAAAGTCAGGGCTAGAGTTAGGGCTAGAGAGAGGCTTTGCATGAGAAATTGGTCAAAGATCAATTGGCTTAAAGCTTATGTCTCCACCTAAACTTCAGAAATGTAGGCTGCTCTTTGACAAGCTGCCATTCACTCAAAACTAGTTCAGTGGAGGCAGGACAATTTGCAACAGTATTTTCATTTGGTGGATATCTTCTTGTCCTTTTAAATGTTTGTATCCTTCCCTTATAACTCGATATCAGGTCAAGAATATGACAAAACCTTTGGGCTATGGGTAAATTGAGGCCTAATAATTTTTGAACGGTATATTGATTGCATCCAGATGGCAGTATCAACACTTCTTCATTAATGCATTAGGGCTCTCCAAAAGAGAAGACAATGAAAACCTCAGTTCATTTTTGTTCATGTTTTGTTCAACATTTTAACCTACAAAGCCTGACTGTATCTTAAGTTCAGCAAAATGCATTCCCCTAATACATGAGGTAGGAGAAGTAACTGGAAAATTTAAGTTTGTGTGTGTAGATAAGTGCATCCTTTCAAAACGGATTTGTCATTCTGCTCACTTCTTTCTTAGCCCAAAGCAGGAAAATACATGCAAAACTCCTTTTTTCCAACCAACAGTCAGTGCTGCTCCCATCCTGGGCTGTATAATAGTAACTTTCTCATTCAGCCTTGTGACAATGTAAATTTGTTTCTGAACAACATTCGATAGGTCAACAATTGACCTTCCTGGTCTCCCACCCCTCTTCCCTTCTTTCTGGCTGTTTTGAAAGAATGATTCTTCTGTAGATAGCATGCCAGCAGGGATTCAGCAACACCTGTGTTTATTTAACAAATCGATGCCTTGCAGTTACAGATTTTTTTAGCATAAATATATCTGTGAGGGTTTAATGGTGCCCAGTAGCACTATTATAATTAAGATTCTACCAGTATTTTCATAACAAACTGTAGATTTCCAGAAACAACCTGAAAATGTTTTGTGACTGGTTTAAAATATAGCATCAGAGATTACTTTTTAAAGATACAGACAAACACAGGAATGCATTTCCCATCTAATGCCTGCTTAAGTAAACAGGATAACTGATAACCATGCTGGTGATTTGTGAACTTAAAAACAAACAAACAAAAGCAAGTCCTTTTTATGTCAGTAAGACATTTCTCTTATCTACATGTGATATAACCAATAGGGAAATCACCAATATCTTTATGATGCAACAGATTCTCTCTGAACAGTCCCAAAGGTACTTAGAGCAGGATGTTACATAGGACATTTTGTTGTCTCAGCATTTTGGCTCATGCCCAAAGCTGAATACAATTACTGGAAGCTACCACTGCATTTTAAGAGAATTGCTAGAAACATCTGCAGGACTCATTAAGAGAGATGGTTTCATCTCTGAGACCCGTGTCCAACACAAATTAGCAACCTCTATTCACAGAAGGCTAGAGAGTCACCATGGTTAGTGAGTATCTTTTGAAGAGCGTTGTTGGGGTGACAGGGAGTGAGGTGTAATTTCCCAAACCAAGCAAGGACAGTGGAGGAGAAGAGACCAGGAGATTTCCCCCCAGCGAGATGCTTGCCTGATGTAGAAAAACATACTTCCAAGTACCATCTGAATTTTGAGAGATGTAAACAATGCACTCAACTCCGAGGAAATACCCACATTACATCTGCCATAAAAGGGAACATTTGATAATTCACTAGAGCATTAGCACAAAGAACTTTCCATTTATATATATTTTTTACACGTTTTGATCTGTCTTCTTTGTTTTTAACAGGTAAGTACAAGAAGAGAGCTAGCCCAGTGGGGTGGATGGAGTGAGAAGAAAAAAATAGATACTGAGACACAGCCTCATCATAAAAGTCCTTTATTGTGCATTTTTGAGACCGAGTATGACTTAAATTGAGGAAAGGGAGATCATTTTAACTGAATGTGATGTGGCAGTTTAGCTTAAATGAATATTTTAATATCAAAAATTAATACACTGCTAATATCCAAATGTGTCAAGAAAGCCCTGTGTCATGGTTAGGGACTCGTGTCAACTTGGCCAAGTTGTGGTTTCTGTTTATCTGATTAGGCAAGCGCTGGCCTGTCTGTTGCAATGAGGACATTTCATAGGATTAGGTCATGATCACATCAGCTGCATCCACAGCTGATTCCGTTTGTAATCAGCTAAAGGGGAGTGTCTTTTGCAATTATTGATGCTAAATCTAATCATGGGAAGTCTTTTAAGGAGGACTCAGAGGAGACAGGTTCCATTCCTGCTTTGGCTGATGAGCCTTTCCTGTGGAGTTCATCCAGGCCATCCATCGAAGTCATTGCCTGCCCTGTGGATTTTGGACTCTGCATTCCTGCGGTCACGTGAGACACTTTTATAAATTTTATATTTGCAAGTGTTCCCTGTTGATTCTGTTTCTCTAGAGAACCCTAACTAATACACCCTGACACGAGAAACCTAGAATACTGCTTAAAATCAGAGATGAAAAAACAGGTATCCATTCCATAAGCTAGTTCCAGTAAGTAGTTCCACTAAATTTCTGTAGTTGAAATCTAAATATGAGCATATTTTATATTATTTTTAAAATCATAAAAAAAAGTATTCTTAAAATGATGCAGTCGCCAATAGTACCCATCTTTACTGAACTGACAACTTCAAACCTAAACAGCACTTTGAAGCCAGTCACAACAGGTTAAAGATGAGACGATCAGAACCTATCAAGAGGAGTCCCCTTGTAATTATCTGCCTAGAGTCATGAAGAAAGGGAGGTACAGCGGGAATTAGTGATGAAGTGAAATAAATCTGAATTTGAATTTCTGCTCTGGAATTCACTATATGTTTTTGCAGTTGTTGCTGTTTGGTTGTGTTAGGGAAACTGTAGGTTTACAGAAAAATCATGCAGAAAATACAGAGTTCCCATACATTCCCCAGTTATTAACATATTGCATTAGTGTGATACGTTTGCTACAGTTGTTGAAAGAATATTATTATAATTCCCCTACTTATGTATATGTTTGACTTTAGGTTGATTACCTAAATGCATTTTTACCATTCATTTGTAAAATGAAAAGTAATAAATATTGTTCCATAATTCTGTTGTAAGAAATTTCTCTCTGGGGTTGAATTTCATATAACTTTCCTTTACACCTTTTCTTTCTATCTTTATTCCCTCTCCTCTTTCCTTTCTTTTGTTGTTTTTCTTCCCTCTTTGGTTTTCTGGAATTTTCTTCTGTCTTATGGACCTCTATATTGCTAGTATTTAAGTACCTTTAATAAACACCTATTAAATCCTTCCAGAAGCACAGGATAGATTTTGTTTCTATTCAGGAAAGACTATAAGCAATTCATATGACTTAGGCCAACTAGTTGTTACTTTTTAAAATTTTTCTGAACCGACTTAGATATGTCCTCATTGTAGTTCTTAGAACAAGCTTTGTTCTGATGGCAAAACTCTTGCCCTAGATTCCAAGTATAGTGAGTGTGATCCTGTCTTAATGTTAACCCTGTCTTTCCTAGATTTTAGAATCTTCCCATTAATTCAATTTTCTTCAAAATTAGATCCTTCTTTGCTCTTGTCAATGCATCTGCTGGGGATAAGAATATTGACCAGAAACTTTGGCAGGTCCATAATGAAAGTTGCCTTTGCCTGCATGTTGACCATGGCATTGAGGTTAGGGTCAGGGAGAGGCAGGCACAGGTCCAATAACTCCTCTCAGTTTCAGTTTTCATGATGGATCCAAATCCTAACATCCTTTCTTAACTGTTGATCTGCAAGACTGATGGGGACACCAAGCACAACATTAGACAGAAAACGTCCTTGTGTAGGTAACTCCATCAGCTCTCACCACTATATATAGTCTAAATCTTACAATAATGCTGTTGTGTGCATCAGTAGTTGTAATGTCTCTGATTCTTTGATTGAATCTTGGCCAATAAATAGATTCAGTGCATGTCTCTGTATGTTAATTCCTAAATATTTTATGTTTTCTCTTTCTATGGTTCGTGGGGTTTTCTTTTCTTTTTTTTTTTTTTTTTTCAGACCACCACGATTTTAATTCCAATTTCCAATTCTAAATCATTGCCTTTGAAACTTTTTCAATGAAGTGTTCCTAAGAGAGGAAGAGAGTGAAATTTATTGTATTGAAGGATTTGTAGGACACAAGGAAGATCATAACGCCCTAGCGTGCTTGAAATCTTCTTTTGAGATTTTAATGTATCTTAGATTTTCATTTTACTTTGTAACATATTATATATGCTTTACAATTTAAAACTGTGCAGTTCTCCCCAAATTTTTTAGTGAAATAAAATTTCTGAAAGATGTGTATTTACTCTGTGTTCTTTGCTCATTAGTGGCCCACTTCCTCCTTCAGCATATACCTGCCCCAGTTTGTGAAACATTGCCATAAATGGTTTCTCGCAGTTGAAATCACCTCCAAGTATTTATTAGTTTCTCACTTTCTCAATTTGGGGTTTATCTCTATAGTCCTGAATTTTCTTTATTTATTCAGCATATATCTGTAACGTTGTTTTCTGTTGTGGAAAGCTGATGTGCCAAGCCAAACATGTTGCAGATATAACTGGTAGAACAACATTTCTTTATAAAGCAATTTTATGATTAGTCTGAGACTCCCCAAACCCCATTACCACTATTATCTCTAATGGAGAATGCATTCCTGTAATTCCAATTACTCAGAAAGTGATTCTGTGTATTTCCTTTCTCATTTTGTGGCAAGACACAGTTATTGAATATTGAAATAACTTAGAGTTCTTTCTAAGGTATTTTTAGGTTTATTTTTATGAAATCACTTCAGCTCACATAGTTCTATAAAGGTACTGAGTTCAACGGCAATTCAGTAATAGCAAAACCTTAATCACTACAGTAAATTATCTTATTTTAAAATATAAGTGATACTAAGACTGAATCTATATTTTTCGGAAGTACTGATGCCTTATCTTGGCTAATAAAATGGAGGAGAAGGCATTTAAACAAGTTATATTAGCTCAAAATAAAATATAAAATAATCGGTATTTGAGAATTCATTCTCTAACAAGTAATTTTCAGAGATTAACAATTCACACAGCTGTTATGTATGGCTTAAATATGTCAATATCTTTGCTACTATGTAATATCAGTAAAACAAGAATCCCTCTGCCCCATTGAAAGCAGTTATTATTGGATATCAGAGAAGCCAGTATGTGAATAAAAGAATCTATGATAATGCAAAGATTTAAAAATACTAACAAAAAATAATCCCATCCTAATAAAATGCTCCAGTTTCCTATGATGTTGAGTGCTTTGAATCTGCTATTAATGTCCTTTTTTTCTAACAAAATAACTTACGCCATTTAGTAAGCTGAAATATTGAACCCTGGCATTGTGTATGCCCATGGATCTCACCTCCACATACAAGGGCAAAGGGGACATGTCCTTAAGAATATCAGTATTCCTTTGGAAGGATAGAGATTAGGAATGTAGGAAAATAGATGAAAAGAGAAAGAAAGGTAATCCATTTCCATTAACAAAATGGCAACAAGGTAATGGGCTTGATAGTCAGGCATTATCAAGGGAACAAATAGGATTTTCAAGATACCTTTAACTCACATTAAATATTTCAAAGGCAAAGGTTGGTTTTTAAGGACATACTGCAGCTACCTTGCTAGTTAGGAAACTGGAATTGAAGGGGGAAAATGATCTTATTCTCTTCTAATTTGAAGGATGGTGGGGAAAAGAAAGGAGGTGAAAGGAAGAGACAGAGTTGGAAGATACAGACAGTCACTGCTATATCCTCAATCTAGGGGGTTAACTCCTTATGTCATAGAGGAGGTTACTGGACAGAATGAGAAAAACTGAAGACAGAGGCACTCTTGTTTGAATTTTGGCTGTATATCTGGGAGAAATCAATATTCAGGATTTCCCCAAGGCCACATCCGATGCTCCAGGAGAGTTAATAGAACAAAGCAACATGTTCAGACAGATAGAATCTAATTTTCACTCCCAAGAATCAATTTCTTGATGGACCCTACGTTGAAAGGCAGCACATGGAGACTTCTACAGCAGGAGCGTGGTGGCCTTACAACATATACTACAAGAGGAATGGGTGCACGGGAGCAATGATAAAAGGCATGCACCATTATTAGAGAGGTGGTGATATCAGTGAGGGCTAAAAAAGAGCCAGACAAGCAGGAAGGAGCGACTGGACACTGACAAAGCTAAGAAAGAACACAAGTTAATTAACCAGAAATATCAACAGCAGAAAACAGTGTTGGGGAATGTGGCCATGAACATAAGCAGATACCATGCAGTGTACCCACCAGGACAAAGACTATCATGGCATATCTCTTCCTTCCGACCGAGAACATGAGATTAGCGCAGGCATCTTCACCCCAGCTCTGTTGAAAGTGAAAAACCACCATATTTTATGCATAGCTGCAAATAGTATAAATCATTTTTAAACATAAAATATGATTATAATAATAAACAATGCTAATTGAACTTATTAAATATTTAGGAACATCATGCATAAGATATGATGTGCCCATATAATGTAATGCCAATTACATTTTTTTAAATGTGTTTCTCGATTATTTCTAGACAGGTTCAACTGTTGAAATAAAGTCAAACATGAGAGTGAGTTAAAGTAGATAGAATAAGTGGGAGTCTCTTTGTGAACAATCATCAAGACTTAAACCATCCACACTTGACAGCAGCTCTGGTTTTAGGGCCCATAGTCTGGTTTGTCGCTTTGCCATCTTCAATAGATGGCCTCTTTTACGTAGTACAGTGCCGTGCCGAAGTCTATGTTCCATCCAGTGCAAAGGGGAAAAGAAATGAAAATCTCTCCTCTTCCATTTAAGAACATAATCCAAAATCCATCCACATTCTTCCTATTCACATCTAATTGGCCAGAAATTGTCCAGATAAGTCAGTATCTAAAAGAGAAGAAGGAAGATGTAATCTTTACTTGAGCAATTACATGCTTAGCTAAAACTTGGGCATTTTGCTACAAATGGGAACAAATGGAGAATGGATATTGAAGAATAGCCATCAGATTCTATTATGCATGCTTAAAATATATTATATGTAATCCATATTAAATGTTAAAAATATGTATATTGGATGTTTCAGAATTAATGGCATCTTTAGAATGGGGTCACAATGTCAAAGTTCTGTTAAATTAGGAAGCTGCTCCCTTCTTAACAAAATTCCCCTTAACAATCACAACTCTGTCACCTTTCTAGTTTCAAACAGAGAACAAAATGTCAGACAAAAACCCATAATTAAGAGAATAAAATATCTTAGCTACATTCGATAGGTATGCATTATAATGTTTACTAAAGCACAGCAAATTCTTTTGGGTTTCTGCAAAAATCTGTGTGATGTTTTTGGGGGAAATAATACAACCAGAACTATATATCTACAACCTGATTGGATCATGATTCCACATGTGAATATTCCCTACTTTCCTAAATTCCATTGACATTGGTGAAAAATACTGTTTTAGGAAAAATAAGATTGTTCATAATAATTTCTATAATATTCAGAAAACAAATATAATCCAATGCAAGAGTTGAAAAAGTTGCACCTCAAAACATACCCCAGAGATGTCAATTTGAAAAAGGAGTTACTTCAAGAACTGTATAAAGAATCTTCAAAGTCAGAAAAAATAGATTAAAATCAAGAGGGGAAACTAGAGAAATATTTAGGGAAATTTTTAAATATTTTTATTGTAAGCACAAACATGCAAATATTCGTGACATGCAAACATTCTTGACATAGTTATGATCAGTAGTTCACAATATTATCATACAGTTGTGTGTTCATCACCATGATCATATTTTTTGAAAATTTGCATCTTTCTAGCAAAAGAAATAAAAAAGAAAAACTTCACACATGTCATACCCCTTGCCCCTCCTCTCATTGACCACTAGTATTTCAATCTACTCAATTTATTTTAACATTTGTTCCTCTTGTTATTTTTATTTCTTATCCATATTTTTTGCTCATCTGTCTATAATGTAGATAAAAGGAGCATCAGAATAAGGTTTTCACAATCACACAGTCACATTGGAAAAGTTGTATCATTACATAATCATCTTCAAGAAACATGGTTACTGGAACACAGCTCACAGTTTCATGTACTTCCCTCTAGCTACTCTAAAACACCATAGGCTAAAAAGGGGATATCCATATAATGAATAAGAATAAATTCCAGGATAACCTCTTGACTCTGTTCAAAATCTCTCAGCCACTAGCACTTTATTTTGTCTCATTTCTCTCTTCCCCCTTTTGGTCAAGGAGGTTTTATCAATTCTTTGATGTCAAGTCCCAGCTCATCCTAGTATTTTTGTCCCATGTTGCAGGGAGGTTTACATCCCTAGGAGTCAAGACCTACATAGAGAGGGGGAGGGCAGTGAATTTGCTTGTTGTGTTGACTGAAAGAGAGGCCACATCTGAGCAACAAAAGCATTTCTCAGGGGGTGACTCTTAGACCTAATTTTAAGTAGGCTTAGTCTATCCTTTGCAGGGATAAGTTTCACGGGAACAAATCCCAAGATTGAAGACTTGGCCTATTGATTTGGTAGTCCCACTGTTTGCAAGAATATCAGGAATTCTCCAAATGGGGAAGTTGAATTTTTACCCCTTTCCCCCATTCCCCCAAGGGGATTTTGCAAATACTTCATTATTCACTGTTCAAATCACTCTGGGATTTAACAGGGCATTACACTAACCTGGACAAACCTGCAAAATCTCATGCCCTATTCAAGATTCCATGTATTTATGGTGTTCAATTAAACTGTGCATATAAGTTAAATTAGGAAATGCACTATCAAAATGTAAATTTTGTACCAAATAAACATGTCTCACTTTAGTCTCACAAAGAAGTTGAAGTTTTAAAACATGAAGGGCCATCTATTTCCAACACCCTGCAATATTGGCTTTCCTTTGTTCTTCCTCATGCAAAAACATTTTTTAATTTGCACATTTAGTCACTATCATTGTACACTCTAAGCATTTCTAAATTATATCATCTCGGTCTTATATTGTTTATCTTTCCTTCTGGTTTCATATGTGCCCTCAGCCCTTGTCACTCTATCATTCTCACGTTTGGCTTCATTCAGTGTATTTACATTATTGTGTTGCAATCAGGTAGTATTGTGCTATTCATTTCTGAATTTTTACATTCAGTCCTGTTGTGCAATCTATATCCCTTCAGGACTAATTACCCAATCTTTACCGTATTTCTATCTCCTGATAATCCGTGTTCTTAACTGAAATTCTCCAATTTCACTCATTAATGTTAGTTCATATAAGTGAAACCATACAATATTTGCCCTTCTGGCTAATTTCATTCAGCATAATGTCTTCAAGGTCCATCCATGTAAGCTGCCTTACAGCTCCATAATATTCAGAATGTGTTACATGCTGCCTTACAGCTGCATAATATTCCATCATATGTATAAACCATGGCTTGTTTAGCCACTAATCTGTTGATGAATATTTAAGCTGTTTCTATCTCTTGGCAGTTGCAAATAATGCTGCTATAAACAGAAGTGTGCAAATATCCATTTGTGTCCTTTCTCCACATTCTCTTCTGCACTTGTTGATTTCTTTTTTTTTTTTTTTTTGATACTGGCCACTCTAGTGGGTGTCAGATTGATATTTCATTGTGGTTTTGATTTGTATTTTAGAGAAGTTATTTAAGAAAAAACAGCAGTCATTGAAAGAACTTATGTTTTAATAGATATTGTTTTATGATAAAATTATTAATAATATTTATCTGAAATTTCCATATGCTTTATATAAGTTAATTATGTGCTGGTGAAAGGATTCTTTATCTTTTTGGACCTACTCAGGAGACAGAAACCATAGTAGTAATCTGAACAGGGCTTTTTTTTTTCTAATGAAAAAACATTAAGCTGTAAAAGGACATTAAACCCTAAGAGGGGAAAATAAGTTTCTAAAGAATACAGGATTACTATATATAGGGAACAGCCACTGTCTTTAAGGCTGAGTGAGAATATCCAAGGAAGGAACAATGTTGGAGGAAACACACATCATGGTTGAAATTTCTGCCTCTTTGGAGAAGGTGTGGTTGTGCTTGGCTGGATAGGGAAGACTTTTCCAGAGTGCCACAGGCAGGCAGTGGTAAATATGAAGCTTTAAGCTAAAGTTTCAGAATTAATTGACTAGCTGCCTACTGGAATGCTGGAAAGAGTGGCTGGGAAAACCCTGACTAGGAGACCGCAATGCTTGCAAAGAAAACACTGTAAGGGAAGTGAGGAAAAAATACTTCATTAACTCATCATTAAACTCAATAGAGCTTAGGAAAGAATTAGTAAATTCAAAGATAACACAGTAGAAACTTCCCTAATATAAATAAAAATTGAACAAAAATAGAAAAAGAGAAAAAAGGAAATGGATTAGAACATTCAAGAATTGTGGGACAATTTCAAATCGTAACATATGCATAATTGAAATTCTGGGAGGAGATAAAAGAAAAAAAAAGGCCTGAAGAAATATTTGAAGTAATAATGGCTGAAACTTTTCCAAGAAAATGAGATCCAAACTATATACCTAGGAAATTCAGAGAACACCATGGATAAATATTAGAAATAACCATATTTCAGCATATAATATTCAAACTGATGAAAAGCAAAGACAAATAGAATATCTAAAAAAAAAAATCAGAAAAAAAAAAAAACTATACAGAGCCCAAGGTTAAGAATTACGGTCATCTTATTATTAGAATCTTTGTAGGACAGAAGAGATTGGAATGAAATATTTGAAGTGTTGAAAGACAAAAAAATCTAGAATCTACATTCAATGATATTAACACTCAAAAGTAAAGGAGAAATGTAGGCTTTCTCAGACAAAGACTGGAGTGATCTCATTAGCAACTCTTTCCTGCAAATTATGTTAAAAGAAGTCTTTCAGGTAAAGGAAAATGATTTAAGTCAGAAATATGGATCTGCATAAGGAAAAGAAGAGAGCCAGAGAAAGAATAAAATAAAATAAAATATTTTTTCTTTCTTATTGCTAGTTTATTTAACTGATAATTTATGGTAAAGCAGTAATAGTAACAACGTATTTGGTGATTGCAGTATATGGACATTTGAAATGAGTGGTATTGATGTCACAAGGGACAAAGAAAGGTATGTAAAATATACTGTTTTTAAGTATCTGCGCTAAACATAAAGCAGCGTAGTATTACTAGAAGACGGACACAGATCAGTTAAAATGTACCTTGTATACCTTAGGGCAACCACTAAGACATTTAAAAGATATGTATAATAGACATGCTAAAAAGATAGATAAAAAGAAAGTATTATAAAATGCTAAATTAAAATTAGAGCCATAAAAGACAGAAAACAAAATATAGTTTTAGATATTCTATCTACAACTGATAGAATTGTAAGAAGAAATAAGCATATACACTATTACAGCTGGAGAAATCATCACCCCTCTGTCAGTCTGTAACTGAAAACTTGTAAAACATCAGTAAGTTTAAAATGACCCAACCAATACTATCAATTAACTTCTGCTTATTTTATTTTGGAATAAATTTTTTTATTCCAAAATACTTAAAATATTTTATTCCATGTAATAACAGGAGAAAACACATTCTTCTCAAATTCACACAGAGCATTTGCCAAGATAGTTTGCATTTGGACCATAAAAAACAACTTACAAAACTAAAGAAATGAAAAATGATATAAAGTATATTCTCAGATCATCATGGAACTAAACTAGAAATTAATAACAAAAAGATACCAGGAGATTCCACAAACATCTGAAAATTAAGCAATATGCATCCAAAGAGCCAAGGGGACCTATAAGAAGTCTTAATATAATTTTAAAAATATTTTAATTAAATAAAAAATGAAATTGCAATTTATCAAAATTAGTAGGAAGAATAAAAACAAATGCTTAGAGGAAGATTTGTAGCATTAAAAGCGTATATTTGAAAAGAGAAATTATCTAAAACTGGCAATCTAAGGTTCTAATTTAGAAAACTAAAGGCAAAATAGCAAAATATGTCTCAACAAGCAGAGGAAAAGAAATAATAAATATTAAAGCATTAATCAGTAAAATTGAAAACAAGAAAGCTGTACAGGAAATCAATGAAACAGTTTTCCTCAAAGATCTATAAAAATTATAACAAAGTTAAACAAGAAAACAAATGAGAGATGCTGTAATTATCAATATCAGAAACGAAAAAGAGGCGCCTAACTACCGATTTCATAAACTTTAAAAAGAAAACCATAATACAAACAAATTAGCAAATTTAGCCCCAGAATTTTGAAACATGACCTGAATGATTTTATGGCTATTAATTAATCATAACTATAATTAATAATTTCCCAAAAGAGAAAGTGTAAATTCTCAATGATTCCACTAATAAATTCTCACAAGAATTTAAGGAAAAACTAATAACAATTCTCCGAAATGTCTTCTAGAAAATAGAATTAGAAAGAATTCTCCTTAATTCATTCTATGAGACCAGCACTACCATAATACCAAAACCAGGTGAAGACTTTCTGAGACAGGAACAGTTGAAAGTTGCATTTTTCATAAACTCAGATGCAAAATTTTACAACAAAATAAATTGAACCCAAGTGTTTTCTGAGAAAAGCAATTATACACAAGTGGGTTATATTCTAGGTATGTAAAGTTGATTCAATGTTCAAAAATAAATTGATGTAATGTCATATCAATAAGCTTGCAGTAAAAAAATCACGTGATCACACCAATAGATGCAGAAAAAGCATGTGACAATATTCAACACACTTAGCACACTAGAAATAGAGGAAAACTTCCTCAACTTGATAATGAGCTTGGAAAAATCTACAGCTTACATCATACTGTGTAGCAAGAAGCTGGATGCTTTCCCCCAAAGACAGAGAAGAAAGCAAGGATGTCCTCTTTCCCCGATCCTATTCAATATTTTACTGGAAGTCTTAGCTCGTGCAATAGAGAGGAAAAGTAATACAATTTAAACAGATTAGAAAGATATAATACTTTATGTTCAGGATAAAATATTTTTTATAAAAAACTATACTTGTCTATAAGCAAATGTAGCATGTGTATACAAAAATCAGTTGCTTTCTTTTACAACAATAAGCATTTGGAATATGAAATAAAAATACTAACATTTATAATAGTTTCATGAAAAGATATATTTAGGTATAGATCTAAAAAATACATGTACAGGATATATATGGAGAAAAGTACAAAATAAGATGAAGGAAATAAAAACCCTCCATAAACGGAGAGATATTCAGATAAGAAAAAGAAGTTCGTAGGACTCACAGTACCCCATTTCAAGAATTTCTATAAAGTTACAGTAATCAAGACAACATGACATTTGAAAAAAAAAAAATAGACACACAAATCAACAGAACAGAAAAGAGAACCCAGAAATAAACTCACACAAGTGCAGTCAAGCAATCTTTGTTGAAAAAGCAAAGAACAATGGAAAAGGAAGTCTTTCATCTAACAGTGCTAGAGCCAGTGTACATCTATACGTAAAAATTTGAAGGTAGGCAAAAATCTTACAGCTTACACAAAAATTAACACAACTTGCATGATAAAATTAAAAATAAAATATAAAATTATAAAACTTCTAGAAGGAAACATAGAGAAAAATCTGAGTGAGTTTGAGTTTGGTGACTAGTTTTAGGTAAGTCTACAGTACAGTTCATGAAAAATTAAAAATTATAAATTGATTATTACTCCAATTAAAAGTTTCTGCTTTGTGAATGACACTGTAACAAATGCAATAAGAAACCACAGGCTGAGAGGAAATGTTTGCAAAGGACATGTCAGGTAAGTAACTTACTTCCAAAATATCCAAAGAACACACAAAAATATATCGATAAAGAAATTTCAGAAGTACATTTTTTAAATTGTCAAAGATTGGATGAGACACTTCTTCAAAGATATATACAGATGGCAAAAAAGCATATGAAAAGATGCTCAATATTTTTTGACATTAGGCCAATATAGCAACAATTTGATATTGTTATACATATATTAGATCCATTAGAATAGCTAAAAAAAAATGGCAATTTCAATTGCTGTTGAAGATGCAGAGCAACAGGGACATTCATTTGTTGCTGTTGGGAATAAAAATGCTACAGACACTTTGGAAGGACAGTGTGAAAGTCTTACAAAGCTAAATCTAGTCTTGCTATATAATCCAGCATCGAGTAGTCATGCTATGACAGATTTCATTACAAATTTGAAAACTTACGTCCAAACAACACATGCAAATGAATGTTTACAGCAGCTTGGTTTATTATCGCAAAAACCTGGAAGCAATCAATAGTTGAAGGGATAACCAAATGGTGGTACAGCCATAAAATGTAATACTACTTAACAAGGGGTGGGAATGAGCTGTGACATGCATTATTTTAAATGCATATTGATAAATGAGAGAAGCCAGTCTGAAAATTTTACATACTGCATGGTTCCATTTATATGATATTCTGAAAAAGGGAAAACAATAGAGCTAATAAAAAGATCATTAATTGTCTGGAATTTGTGGGTCATGGGTGTTGGCTGCATAGGTGAATGTTCAAAGGCAGATCATCAAAAATACGGAAACTCTGAGAAAGTGTCACAGCCAAGAAGAGCCTTAGGAGACGTGAAAACTAAATGTAATGTGGCCTCCCGCATGGGATCTTGGAACAGGAAAAGGGCATTAAGCAAAAACTCAGGAAATCTGAAGAAGGAAGCCATCTAGTTAATATTAATGTATCAATATTGACTCATTAATTGTGACGTGGACCATAATAATATATTATTAATAGGACCAACTGATTGTGAGCTCTATGGGAAATTTTTCTCCTATTTTTGGAACATTTCCCAACATTTCTGTAAATCTATATCAATTGCAATATAAAAAGTTCATTAGAAAAATTAAAAAAAAAAGGTACCTGCAAAGACTTAATAAGAAGTAATAAACTATACAACTTCTAATATATAAAGAAACTGAGTCAGGCAAACATTGAACACAGAAAGTTAGAAGAGGCTAAATAAAAAAAATTCTGTTCAAATAGAAATGAAAATACAATCTAAGTACCATACGTCGAAATTTCTGGAGCATGACCAAAATTATTCTCAGAAGGAAGTTTATAGCTTCAGAATTAGTTTAGTGAAAGAATAATAATGATAAAGCATTAAATTTAATGAAAATAGGTAATAGCATCCAATGTAGGTGAGAGTATGTACAAATGTCCACTCTAATATATTGTCGGTTACAATATAAATCGATACAATGTTGTAGACAAGTGTATGGTAATATATATTTTTATTTAACTGTGAATATATTTTGGCCCTGACGTTTTACTTTTAAGAATCAATGTTACATAAAATTATTCCAATACATAATGATCATTGGAAAGAAATATGTAAAGAGAAATTGTAGAATTTTAATAGCAAAAAAAGTTGTAAACAAGCTGTATGCTCCCTATTATTGAACTTAGCTTATGGTGCATTCAGACCAAAGGATATCATTTGTAAGAATAAAATCTTACAGCTCCATATTTATTGATCTGTAAAGATTTTTATGATATGTTATTAAAAGATAGAAGAAAGATTCCAAGTATTTTTTGACATGATCCCATTTCTGGTTGAGAACAAAAGTGAAAGAGATAGAGAAAGTGTTGAGGATGTGGGAGAGAGAGCAAGATGAAGTTTTTAAAAGAAAAACGCTCTTCAATAGATAATGTGTTTATTAATATATCACCTAAATTTAGATAATATGTTTTATAAGTATTTTGGAGATGGAATGATAGAAAAAAATAAGTAATGATCTAAAGTTGGAGGTGATAAATTGGGGGAGACACAACTATTTCTTTGCATAAATAAATAAAATGTCAATATAATAAAAAAATGCCAAAAGAATGTTTAAATAATGTGAAAAAATATTAAAACTGAAGGAACTCAAGAATGTAGGAAAAGATGAAGGAAATTAAATAAAAATTATATATGAATTATGGTTAAAGAAGATGTTAATGGAAAAGAAGTCTGTTAAATCTCAATAGTATCTAGGAAAATGTATATGAAAAAAGACTTTGGTGTATCTGTAATACTGAATTTCTTTTGAAAAAATAAAAGAAATATAAAATAAATATGAAGATTTTTACCTATGTAAAAATGAGGGCATGCCAGTAACTCTTTTATTATTTTCTCTTTTAATATTTAAGATATTTTATAATTAAATATTTTAAAGTTTAAAAATTCTTGACAAAAGGAAGACAGCTATACAAATTTTACAGTTTGAAATCTGAAGATACACGAAGCAGGTAAAACACATTTTTTTTTTTAATTAATCAAATTTCCAAAATCCCTGTCATGCACACGCAAATGCCATTCATTTAGGACTGTAAAACTCTAAAGGACAATTTGGCAATGTGTAGCAAGCATTGTAGAATGAACATATATGTGATCAAATATGTTTTCTTCCTTGAATATGTCCTAAATACACAAACATGGATGATTATAAGGATTAACTATAGCATGTTCAATGCAATTTTGAATATAGTGGTTAAAACTAGAATGCATTCTTCAAGTGCAACTATCACAGATTAATTAAATAGACCATATTCCAATAATGAAAATAAAATAATATGTAGGAACTTCAAATTTATTATACTAAAGCAATAATAAAAGTACTGAAAAAGTTATAGTTACTATGGTTATTAATATCAAACTATAAGTGTTATTATCTCATTGGTACATATAAATCATATACATATATTATATTTACTTAAAGCTACTTCTCTCTCTATCATTGCCTCCTTCTGTCTCTCCATTCATATATAAAATGCATGCCTATAAAAAACTTCAACTTATTAACAACTGGCTTTTGGAATAAATTAAGTTTAGTTTTCCACATTTATTAGTTTGTTTGTTTTTTTTTAATTTTCCATCAACTGAGTATTATTTTGAGAATGAGAAAACATATTTTTAGGCAGTAACTTCGTTCTACATGTTTAGGCAGTAACTTTATTCTATCACATTAAATATGCAAAATTTTACCTAAAATAAAAACTGTGAGCTCAAAGAATAGGCTAGGCAATTCAGGTTCCACCATAAACATTGCAAATAAGTCTGATTTTACTCTAGGTCCTCTGAAATCTCCACCATACTATCCGTTAGCTCTTTTTTTTTTTTTTAAGCAAAACTGCTCTATTCCTTACTTCTAACCAAGAATTGCTGAGCTATATTAGAAAAGTAATGTAACCTGTCTTACTGGATCCATTGAAAATGCCTTCTCTCTGCACTCAGTGCTTCTCCATACATCTTTTATTTATTCATGGTTGAATCTCTATAGTTTCCCAGAGGAGGTGTTTCCAAACATACTCAGTTTACTCTAGCCCCTCCATTCACCTCTCTGCCTCTCTTATTGTTATCAAATGACATTGTTCATCTACTTGACTCAGATTGAGAATGACAGGTTAAACTTTCTACCCTCTGTAGCCAGTATCTCAAGGAAACAAAGAGATGATCTGTAAGAAAGTAAAAATAAGATTATTAAAACAATGGTTAAGGTGTTAAATTGATATCTACTATATCCACACTTCACCTCTATTTTTCTCTGCTAATCTCAGCTTCTTTCCTGCTTCTCTTGTTTTATATTAAAAATCTTAAAAATAAACAAAACAGTGCACATATAAAGAAAACAACGGAACATTTTTTTTGAAAATTGACCTGAAGCCTAATCAAATGAAGAACTGGAAAAAAGTACAGAGCTGCATTAGAGGGTATATGTTTTCTTTTGAAAAGAAGACGTTTGTGCAAACATTGCTGTTATCAGAAATAATGGTCATGATAATGATGATAAGACCTCCTGAGAGCACTGCCTTATAATTTCATTATTTTGTTTAGTCTTAGCAACCATAAAAGGAACGAAATTCATTTTTCTTATTTTTATGTTCAAGAGAATAAAATTCTTAAGTGATGGAAGGACTTTTCTCTGTTACGTCTGAGAGAAAAGCTTATACTCATCGCTAAGCTCTACCACTTCATTCATCCCTTCTTCACACCTAAAATCTGCCTAAGAGCCTACAGAAGTGTGATAAATTCAGGTCATGAAACCATAAATGTACTAGCTGAGTACATCATATGATACATGCGAAAAGCTTATTCAGTAAAGTGACAGTGAGGAAAAGTTTCCAGGATTGCATGGTGTCGTGGATTGAACTGGGTACCCCAGTTGGGTTAATTTCGTGGTCTTGGTCCACATTTTGGTGGGTGTCAACCCAGTAAATAAGATCCCATCAAGATGTTACTTCAGATGAGATGTGGCCCAACTGAATCAGGTTGGGTCTAATCTGGTTACTGTAAATCCTCTATAAGGCTAGTGAATGTCAGACAGAGAGAGGCCACTGGGAGCAGCCAGGAGATAGAAGTGAATGGAACCCAGAACAGAAAAGAGAAGATACCACCATGTCTATTGCCATGTGACAGAAAAGCTAAAGACAAAGATTGGTAGCAGCCAACTCCAAAATGCCACAGTATTTGGAGAGAAAGTACATCCCTGCTGAGGCCTCAATCTTGCACTGCTCCTAGCTGTAACACCATGAGCCAATCCATTCCTATTGTTTAAGCCAACCTATTGTATGGTACTTGTTTTAACAGCTGGGAAACTAAAACACATGAATCATAAGAAGAAAAGGGGGAGGAGGAAGAGAAGAAAGGAATAAATGTATAAACAATTTACCGAATGCTTTGGGAATACATTTCAGAGTAGAGCCTTTCCTATGTCCCTCCTATTTTCTGTCTACCTTTGTCTTTTTCTTCATGCTGAATATTGCTCTTGTGCTCACAGGTCTGGAATTTCTATCAGCCAATAGCCTGAGTTGTGCATGAATCATGAGTCCTAATATATGTTATAAAGTATATTTGTCTATATGTTCTTAAGAAATCAAAGCCAGAAATCTGGGTTTAAATGGGTTTTGCATTTGTTATTAAGTGCAGATTTAAAGTCTGTTAAATGATGTTTGACATATGTCACGGCTCTCACTGTTGAACATGCTGTCAATTAGCTTAAAAATATAAGGACTCCAGCTATGACTTTCTTTTAAGAAATGCCCATTTCTTTCCCCAACAGCTTGCTTTCACTGTGATTTGACTTTAAAGATTTTATGCACACATCTTTATCATTGTTTCCTGAATTTGAATTATAAATACAGGTCTCTTTTTCTTACCTTGAAACCCCTTATAAATTCCTATTTAAATCATTTTGTAGTTTGATAAGTCCTCTGAATTCGTTTCATCGGTTGTAAAACGATGGATGGAGAATTGGCAAAGAACCAGAAGACCTGAGTTCCAGTAAACTTATACCACCAAGAAGTTGACTTATTTTTTATAATTATTTTACTTCTCTGGTACTCAGTTTTCCCTTGTCTGTGGAAGTGTTGGCCTGCATGAGTTGTGACTATTTGATGCCAGATTTTCTTTTCTTAAAACTACATTCTGCAAAAACCTCTTAATTTACTTTTTCAAGAAAGGAAGACTAGACTCAGATTCAGAACTCAATTGAGGCATTTTTCTCTCCTGGAAAACCCAGTTTGTGCTCCAAATCTCTCTGGATATAATTGTCTATTAACCCTTAGTTTTCAGTGTGTCCATTTACATAGCTCTCTCTTACATTAAAGTGCAAATTCATGTGTAACACAGAGCTGTTGCTTTTCCTTGGGTATTCCCAATATTAGGTAGTCTCTGTTGCTGCAGATACCCTTAATTTCTTTCTGCTCTGTTATCTCTACTAGTGAAACTACTTGGCTCTCAATCCATGCAATTTTGGTGGATTATCTCTCAAGTGACCCCACCCACTATGATCCTATTATGATCACAAACTTCCTCTTCATTATTTGCATTTCAAGTAAGGATGCAGTTATGAAGACAGCAAGATCTGCCAACTAAAGGCAATGCCCTCTGGAACTCTTTTAGGGACAAAGATCCTTTAAACTCCTACTCTGTCCACAATCCTGGCTTCTACCTCCTCAGTCTTGGCTATTGATTTCTTCTTTTGACTTTGTGAGCCAACTGTTCTTTTATGTTCTAATAATAAACTTGTCTTTTTTACTTATTTTTTAAATTAAACACACCACATTTCTGTTGCTCGTACTCAAAGAAATGAATTTGATTCTCTGGCAAGTTTGTAGAGACTGAAGCTTTCAGAATCTTGGAGTCTCATTTTAAGAAGAACGCAAACTTATAAATTCAAAAATTTAAAAGCTGACAATTGCCAAAAAGTTCACCCAAAGAAAATAACAGCATTTTTACTGATATACTTCTGTGCCAGTTTGAAGTTACTATGTACCCCGGAAAAGCCAAATTCTTTCATCATCATTCAATATTGCTGGGTGGGATTTTTGTATTGTTTCCTTGGTGATGTGACCCACCAAATTATGGTTGGTAACCTTTGATCAGATGATTTCTATAGAAATGTGTCTCCACCCATTCAAGTTGGGGTTGCTTACTGGAATCCTTTAAGAGGACACCATTATGGAAAAAGCTTTAGAGCCTCCAGAGCCAATAGAGCCCACACACAGCCAGAGACCATTGGAGATGAAGAAAGAAACAATTCCCCCTGCCCCAGGAAGCTGTTGAGGAAGCCTAGAGAGAAAACTAGGAGACTTTTCCATGGGCCTTTTCAGCTGAGAGAGAAATCCTGAACATCATCCGCCTTCTTGAACCAAGGTATCTTTCCCTGGGTACCTTAATTTGGACATTTTCATAGCCTTGCCTTAATTTGGATATTTTCATGGCCTTAGAACTGTAAATGTGCAACTTAATAAATTCCCCTTTTTTAAAAGTCATTCCATTTCTGGTATATTGTGTTCCAGCAGCTTATAAACTAAAAAAACTTCTTAAATATTTATTTGTATATATACTTTAATTGTATATGTGTTTGACCTGTTTTTCCGTATAGCAATTTTAATATCTAGAACGAGAATAGAAAGACAATTCAGTTTCATCCTATGGTGTGGTCGATAGATATATTTTTACAGTTAGTATTGATCACAAAGAACAGTTTTTTTCAGCTTCTCACTTTCTGTTTGGTAAATTTAGCATTCTTATCAATTTTGGGAAAACTTCTATCAAGTTTCTTCTCTTTGCAAGCTAAGATTTCTGGATGTTTAAATCATGCGTGTGTTTGTGTGTGGTGACAAAACATCAGTTCTATGATTTTCTGATACTCATTATCTGTTTTGATTTGAATTTGTCATTGTAACAGCATATTATGAGTTCTATTTTGTTTTTCTTGAGGTTAGCATTTTGGAGAAACCAGCAAAATATATCTTTTCACCATATGTTCATGTTTTAATGACCTCTTTATTAATTTTACTTTCAGTAGTCAATGGTTTTAGTATTTGTATTTGAAATTCACCTCTTTCTTCTAATAAACTACTACTTTTGGTACAATCTAAAAACCTTTTGCCTACAATTTGCTTCTTGATATCAAAATAATGTCTATAGGTTTCACCACTCATATTTATTATTTAAGTTTCATATTTCATTCATTTTCATCTGAATTGTTTGCAATTCTTAATAAATTTAAAATGATAAAAGAATATATACTACCTATATGTCCAAATAAGGGTTTTTAATTTCTGACTTGTTTTACTGAATTATTTCAAGTCATCTTTCCACTTAAGAAGGTGTATTCAATTATTAACAAATATGCCACCAACTTTCAAAAGGAAAAATACATTGTAGGATTATAGTACATGTTCTGAAAATTTTAATATATTCTTGATAGGAGGGGACTTTTGTTTTGATCAGGCACCATTTGAAAACAAAATTTCCATTTAAAATTTTACTCATCAAATGGTTGAAAAATTTTCCACAGTCTAGCTTCTAATCCCATATATTTCAAATATTATTTCCATCCCATTAGATACATACCTCCAGTGTCAGACACTATGGGACACATTCCTTTGTGACATGACAAGTAAAAGTCAGCAAAGACTTGGCCAGCAAAAACATTACTATACGTTGAAGTTATTGTGCACCAAATTAATACCATGCCAATATATCCAGACTAAATGAATACTGAAACCACCTTCCGCTTTGGCAAATCCTAAAATTGCCTTTGACTACTCCAAAGGCACTGGCATGAGGGGAATGTGTCCCAGGGGAACCTGGAGAGTAGAGACTGAAGATTATAACCAATTGAGATGAAAATAAATCTGACTTTTGCAAATTTTACAGAAATATGACTATATGAATTCATTGGAAGGGCTCTGCCAGAGCTTGGAAGTGGATCTCACAAGTTCAAGTTGCTGAAGCTTAAGCTTCATGAACTTCATAGGGAATTTTTGGCATAAATTGCAGCTAAAAAACATGATTGCTGTTTGTTTAAGAGAAGGCAGGAACACAGGACATAGTATGCTAAGCATGTCTAAAGAGTTGCTGGCAGCCAGAAGAGACAGAAATTATGACACTGTGCTTGTCATTTATAAATAAACTCCCTCTGGGTGTTTTGGTTGAGCAGACTCTTCATTAATTACATCAGTGAAAATGTCTGCTTCAAGCCCACGTGATTTTCTACGGCCTGCCCAAAAAGCATTATTATTTTTGAGAAGAGGTGAAAAAAATAACAAGGTTCAAAGAATAGTGTGTGCTCTAACAGAAGGGAAAAAGTACATAGGTAGAGACTTCTGACATGTTCTCCTGCTTAATCTATTTTATTTTTCCTTGATGCTGATAAACTGAAAGATTAAGTGCTTAATTCCGATTGTTCTACAAGACTTTGAAAAGATACCATGGCACCAAATCCCAAAGCACTTTAAAGAAAAATCCTTTCATCTAAATGATGGTTGTATTAAAAATCAAACAAAAGTCATCCTTCTCTTTTACACTTCCCATAAATTTCCTTGAGTTTCAAACTAATTTTAGGCATAGTCACAAATTATTCCTTACCCTCACAGCCATCTACCATCTTCCCCCACTTCATAAATAGAGCTAAATACTTTACATGAAATTATCCCACCTGAATTATCATAACATCATATTTTTTAATTAGATTTGGAAATGTTTGAAGAGCTGCTCTTTGGAAATTGAATTTATTGAACTTTTCTTTTCTTTTTAACAAACCGTTCAATGATAGGTTTTATATGTACGTGCATAAAGAAAACATTAGGAAGCTACTTTAGCTAGTATACTCCAACCTATGTAGATTATAACTTAATTGCAAATAAATAATGGGGAAATCTTGGAAATATGGCAGAAATTAAATTCCTATAGTAATCATCAGATGCATGATTTCTAATTCTGCTAATAAAAAGCAATGCTATTTAAACTGTACAGCTGTAAGATATGGGAATTTTTCCCCATTGTAATACACAGGAAATACGTATATTACATTCCTTCCCCATTCTACAACATGGAAATAGAAATGGAGATACAAATTAAAGTCTAAAATTTCAACAGTATACCAAAATATAACGCTAATTTTACCTATAAGTCTCCAAAATTTTGATCATAGCCAAATTCAGTGGTATTTTAAACCACTGAAGTATGTTAAGGGATGGATGCAAAATAGATTCTGAAATTATCTATCCTATTCCCAGAGTATTTCCTCTGACATATGGTATAATTTATTTTTCGGACTCTTTTAGCCAGTTTGCCCTAATAGTACAAGGTCTTACACTCGTACACATGCTCATTATCGTGCAAATAATGATATTTATGTGAGCTAACACATATCTTTAATTGAAATCTTCCTTTTCTTCCTAAACCATAGCATGATCACCCACAGTACTTGCTCAAATCCAGAAGTTTCCTGCTCATTTAAACAGGATGCTGGAGGCAGAATTCCTGGGGAATTAACACTCTAAAGCATCCTTTCACCAAGGATCTCAAATCATTTTGCACTTTTTAATTCATTCTCAGAAAACTACAGAGAGGAAGTTAACTGTCATGCCTGTTTCACAAAATGTGCCCCTCAAATAGGAATAGATTGAAGTGGATTGGGTATACTTAAATAAAACTGAAATATAATATAAAAATAGGCATTTTAAAGATGACCTACTTGATTTCTTTTTTAAATTCAACCATCAGCATTTTAAAAATTATTTTTATTGTGAAAAATAACTATATACAAAACAGCAATAAATGTCAAAGCACAGTAAAACAATAGTTATAGAACAGAGTTCAGAGTTTGATATGGGTGACAGTTCCAAAATTTTAGGTTTTTTCCTAAATCAACATAATGAGTCAGCAGTCATATTCATCTGTTAAGTCTTATCCTCTCTGTTATAATTTTACCTTCTCCTTTGATCTTTCTCCCAATGTTTAGGGGGATTTAGGCTCTGCCCATTCTTTTTCATGTTGGAAAAGGGTGTCAAAAATATGGAAGGGAGATGGAACTAGTTGATGTTCTGGAGGGGACCTATTTGAATGTAATGTAAAAAAATTATTCTTCAAAAGAGGTATCATAACAGCTCCAAAATGGATTAAACCTAGCTATTTCAAATAAAGTACAGATTTTTGCAAATAAGCATTTTATTTAAATAACAGTGCTGATACAAGCTTAAAGAAGAAAACCATAATGGAGTCTGAATATGTTGATAATTGAAATCCCAAATGCCTATTTTGTTGTGTAGTTTAGAACATAAGGGTCAACAAGATCCATTCATTATATGTATGAAAGAATATAAAACACTATGAAAAATTCTCCCTCACAATCCATACCACCAAATATGTTTTCAAACAAACTAAAAGGAATGCTTTATAGTTTATCTAGCATATTGTAGAGAAAAATCAGCCTCTACAATTTTCTCTAGGATATTAGACATTTTGTCTAATATCTATGTACGTAATTTGAGGAAAATGATATTGTGAATGTTAATATCCCAAATATAGGACAGAGTGCTTTAGTTTGATAAGCTGGCAGTCCCATCAACTTTCAGACCCTGACTGAAGCAGCTGAAATCCAACTTATTTTTTAAAATGTCTTTAGGAATTGACACCCCCCCACTCCAGTTGACTTTTGTAATTTCCCAAAATTCAATTTTTTTTTAATTTAAAGGAGATAGCAAATGCAAATAAAATAATTGAACATTTCAATTATAATTAGAAAATTTTAAAAAGGAGCAAGAGAAAACAGGATTTTTCTGAGTAATATGAAGACAAGATGTTTACATAAATATTACCATTAGTATATATGTATATAAACATAATTGTATATGGATATATATATGTAAAGCAGCATAGTTATAATTTGCATAACATGCAATACACTCTCTCGAAGTCGAATGGTTCTTAATGTATTCAAAGAACATTTTTATCACCCCCAAAAGAAGTGCCCACTTTTAACCAACAAACATTTAAAACCACTTAATGTGTATTCCTAGATTTGATCTCTCAATTTGGTTCATTCAGATGTCCTAACTTTATATGCTTTGTAATTTCATCATCTTTTGAGCATGGACCAGTGAGCATGAGGTAGTGAGATATCACATCACAGAGGTTTAGCGTGTCCATTTTTGCAAAGAGCCTGTGTTTAAAACCTGTTTCTACCCCATGCAAGTCTGGTCTCTCTGACAAATCACTAAAACTCTTGTGCCTCAGCTTCCTCATCTATAGAATGGGTATGAAAGCAATAGTAGTATCACCATCATACAATATTGGGAGAATTGAAATATTGAGAAATATAAAGCATTTATTTGAACAGTTCCTGGTATATAGCATGCGTCAAATATATGCTAGCCTTTTTATCAATAGAAATTGTTTCAGATCCCGGCCTATTAGGAGAAGACAGTTGTGGGATTAAATTTTAGCTATAACACATAAAACTGAAACGGGAAAAGTTGCTTCAAATTTCGGGATTTTTAATGAGAAACAAAGAAATATTTATCTTCATAGGATCCGTGAAATAACTCAAAGTTCTTTTTGAATTTTGAATGGTTGGAAAAGAGAGGAATAACAACTTCAATGCCATTTAATTTAATTCATCTTGCTGCTCGGGAGTATATGAATGATGACTTTTGAAATCTGAGGTGTCTGTCCATGAACTGATAAAATACTGTGTTTGGAGAATCTGTCAACAAGTATTTATTGTGAATCCATGGTTAGCGGGCTGGCGCTAAAGCCATCCTCCTTCAATTATCCTCAGGTGGTTCAATTTAACAGGAACTGGTCGCTACTGGAATGCCCACGTTTGCTTATAGACATAATCCCTAGCCTTGTTTAAAAGCCGGAAAATGCGCTTCAGCGATGTTCCACCCCCAAGAAGCTGCGCCGGGGCCCTAATCCCACTTCACATCAGCGTGAACTCACTGAACTTTGGTTGAACTTCCCTCCTCAGTGGAATACATTTTTAATGCAATCTATCCTGTTTAAGCCTAATTTGTATTTCATTTTACAACCTTGTCATTTAACACAAGCCCATCAAGATAGATTTGAGGGCAGCAGCTAATCTAAAACTTAAATTGACACTCATTCCACCTACCCAGGACATGTTTCTGCTCCTGAACTACATTCTTAAGAGACACAAACAGGTAAGAATCTTCAAAAATGGAAATCATTTAACTCTATGGTTCTGAATTGTTGGCTTTTCAGACAATGAAATGCTATCAACAGATTGGTATTATAACTTCTTTAACTTTTATTCCCTTTTTGTTATTGGAGTCATCTATGCTTTCAACAATAAATAATTGGAGAAAGTGGCTAATATGGTCAGTCTCTAATAGGTAAAGTTTTCATTTTGGCATTCACCAGTAGTGCATTTTTGCAGACTTGGCTATGACAGATTATATGTGAGGGAAACTTTCTTGTCAAATTAGAGGGTAATGCGCCTAAGAGGTTTTTGAAAAAATTTTATTTTGAAGAAAGGATTCTTTGCATACCAAACTGCAGTCTCCCATTAACCAAATTATAAGGAAGATAAATCTTAGCAGAGCAATTATTTCTTAAAGTTCATATGGCAATACATAAATTATTTCCTTGAATTAAACTCATTTTTTGGTTATCTGATAGTAGCATTAAGTCCTTTAGAAGAGGCCAGCTTTTCTGGGGGTGGAGGGAGTTTGTTTTTTTTCTCTTCAAATGTATTTCACATTTATTGTGCTTGGATAGAATTTTTGGAATATTCTCTTGCTTCCAAAGTGCTTCTGGAAACCTGATTTCTAATTAAAAATAAATTGTATAGAATGAAAGCATTTTATAAAGGATACAAAGCTTTGGGCTTGAATTTAGGCAGCATAATGTGGACAGAATTCCTTAGGCCGAATTTATTTGCTGAATAAGATTGAAGATGCTGTGCTGTAGAAGATAAAAAACAAAATAGCAACCTTTTTCAACATGAATTTTTAATCTCTTATGAAAAATAATAATAATCATCACCATTAATTGAATATTTGCTAAGCACCTGGCATTGTAACTTATAAAGCTAAATCTTGGATCTGAGCACACAACAGTATTTGCACCAGGCAGATCTTAGAGCAAGCCCAAAAGTTTTATTGAGCATCTAATATGTAACAAGCGCTAGTGCCAGTTGATAAGATCGCTGCTTTTAATGAGCATTTAGCAAAAGAGTAAGTGCTCTAAGAAAGGAACAATCAGCCATAGTAGAGTTTTAGAGAATAAGAATTACTTCATTCACATGGAGAAGGTCTCATTTGAGGAAAGATTTGGATTTGGAGATGCAGAGAGGAGGGAGAAGAAAACCAAAACATATAAATCGCTTTCATCTTGAGGTCTAGAGTAAGGTTATTACTAATGAGAACTTGTAAGGCTGGGAACTTTTAATAATGACTTAGAAGTTTATATTTCTTACTCTTGAAATATTCTTAATTTCTAATTCCAGCCAAGATCACACACAGAAGTATTAAAATAGTACAACTGAACAATTTTTATTATATTTATAAACTCACTGAAGCTAAGAGAAAGGGGAAAATAATTAGAGAGAAACAAAAACCAGACTGTTCTGAGAGATTTCCAGTTAGCAATTAGTTCTGCAGAGCTGTCCATATACAATCCAAGTTTATTCAGAATTTAGCCAAAGTAAATTGTTGGAGCAAAATGGACTGTAAGAGTTGTCTCTATATATTTCAAATAATATAGTTCTAATTCCTGGGGAATAGTGCACAAAATTATGGGAAATGAATATACCAGCAATCAAGGATGCAATAGTTTACAAATATGCTATTGCCAATTCAGTCAATAGATAAGTTTTGGTGTGGATCCATTGAGAAGATGAGCTGCAGAGCATGCCCTGTAGAGAAACATTGCCCCTGGGATAAAAGCTTAAAATCAACAAGTTTTCCTGGGCATTGTGTTTCTAACCGTACCTTAGCATATCTGAGGCTTTTTCAGTTTTCACTCAATACACATGGATCATTTTTATTTTTTTGAGCTAAAAGGCGTTAAACCCTTTCTTTTGAATCATTGCTTTTTCCCAGAACTGGCAGAAAGAAGAGAACACCCACTTTTTCACTCACATAAGGGCCACATTTCAGTTGCAACGTGATTTCCATCTATGGTTTGTATTCGCTCTTCTAATGATATGAGGATTCACTGGATTAGGCAGGGCTATATAATTGCAAGTATAAGTGCTATGATAATTATTATAATTACTATTATTATAATGATGTGGGTCTCCAGCAGTAAGAAATGAGTTTCTGAATAATGGAAGTGATTTTAAAATCTAACAGGCAAAAATAAGTAAGCTGTCTACCTGCCTTAACTGTCTAGTCACCAAAATGGTAAGATTTGAAGACTCAGTCTAATATTCTGACAGAAAAATTTTGCCAAAATCTATTGTCTTTGAATACATTCGCACATGTTTTTGATGGTGCTTGTGATCATCACAGCACAGCTTCCCATTTTCATTTATCTTTGTTAGTATTAATTTTTTAAATTATCATAAATGCATGAACACACACACACACAAACCAAAACAAATGTGAATTACAAATCCACAGCGTGAAGTAACACATATGTGCAAGATTCCTTGACTTATTAATAGCCAGTTATCTTTAAGAAAAAAAAAAAACAGAATTCAGCTGGCAATACTAAATTCATCCATGAGCTCATTCATAATTCCTTATGGGTAGAATTTAGTACAGTTCTTGGATTTCTACTTAAGTAAACCTTAATATTTTCAGTCATTTATAACCAATCATAATCTCCACACTGATGAACGTTAATGGAATGGCCAATGGCTACACTGGGGTAAAAGAGATTTGCAGGGATTTGTAGAGATAAGTTATGGAAAAATATGGTGACCTACAATTTAAAATAAAATAAATTTCTCTCCCAGATATGTTGTCTTGAAATTAAAGGTAAGAGAAGCAGCAGAAAAGACTTGGAGAAGGTACATGTTTATAAATAAATGATAGACTAGAGATGGATCCATATTTGAAACACGATATCACATGTCCTTTCCAGCATGATACTCCTGTTAACCTCAGTACAATAAAAAATTGTTTTCTCTTCATTCATGAGAAAAGAGTCTTTTCCTATTTCCATGACTCATATAATTTTTATTTTGTCTTATCAGTGATGACAAAGAAGGAAAATGGAGCATCGCTACAAGACAACCTACGGTACTTCAAAGAATAATGAAAAAGCTACTAAATTGTAGACACTTACAGTCTTGTATTTGAATAAGCCATCCCATGTGAATTTTCATTGCACTCCATTTTACACCATTTCTATAGTCATTCATTTTCCTCTTTTTTAAATATTTCTTCCTGAATTGCCGGAGCATTTTTTGTCACCCAAAACACTGAAAAACAATTATTTAGGAGTAGGTCAGTATGCATTGCCCTAAATGTTTCTTACCCCCCTTTTTCCTTCCTACATGAACAAGTTGACATAGGAAACTTTTCTGAGTACATTTGTGCAATAAGGTATTTCTGCCCATCACATGTTCACACCATTTTCTTAAAGACAAGTTACCCTGGGCAAGTCAACTGGAATTTTCAAAGAAATAAAATATTTTGGAAATATCTTCCAAAAATATTTGGAAAGCTAATCCAGAAAATAAATACATGATAGTCATGCTCCACCTTCTTTTTCCCTGCTCATATAAAACTAGGATTTGCTAAATGATTTTTCACTGCACTGAGAAAAATACCATCACCCTAGCTTTTAGCAGCTCTTTTCCATTACTGGGATTCTTGGAAACTCCAAGTGGTGGGAGAAAGAATCCTTAAATTGAACAAATGAAACTTAAAATCCATATTGATTCTGATTTTTATTCTATTCTAGAAAGTGATTAATTCTTGTATTGCTGAGCTCTTGGTATAAATGACACATTATCTTCCATCCTATAAAGATATCAATTGATACATATTGTTGTTGGCAAAAGAGACCCCTGTTCTATTTTATTAATGTGTAACTAATGCACACAATCTGTTCAGGTTAAAGAGCTGAAGCTGTGAGGTTGCTAGTAACACATGTGCAAAGCCAGGCTTGGTTTCTGCTCTGCTGGACCAGTCAGATTTATTATTCTATGATCTGCTGCCCCATTCCACCTTGATGTCTCTTGCAAACAAATGCTAACCTCATTTGCTTCATTGTTCTCCTCAAAACCTGCAAGAGCTTACTTTCAATCTCTGCCTTCTAGTGATATTTATATTTCAGGGGGGCCCTGCCCAGCCCTTCCAATAAGCAGTTTAAATTTCATAAATCCTTCCTCCTAGCTATTTGTAATGTTAAATTGTATGTGTCAGCTTGGCTAGAATACAGTGTCCAGTTGCTTAGTGAAATACTGACCTATATTTTGCTGTAGAAATATTTTTGTATAAGATTAGCATCTACAATCAGTTGGTTTTAAACAAAGGAGATTAGCATCTGCAATGTGGATAGGTCTCATCTAATCTGTGGAGACCTTAAGAGCAAAGTTTCTGAGAGAAGAAATTCTTGCCTTGGGATCTAGGATTTGCTGGCCCCTATAATTGTATATATTCTGTTGTTTCTGTTTCTCTGGAGAACTCTGACTGATGGACTGATGCACTACTCCGCTCTATTCAATATTTTCTTTCAATGATGTACCTTGCTAGTATTTTCTCACCTTTCCTGCTTGTCAATTAATCCATCCTCCTTGAATAACCCAGTTTGTATTCTATGCAAACCTGGTACGTAAGAAAATTCACCATCAACTGGAGAGTGTCAGGCAAGTTTTAGAAGCAGAGACTTGGGTGACTGTCACAGCTTACCTGAGTTAGTTCTCAGTATAAATTTAGGAAAGTTGCTAAATCTCTCAATTTGTGTGTTTTCATTTGTGAAATGATTTTTTTAAATCTACCTTGCTATAAAAGGAATAAAACATATAGCACTTGTTATTGTTATCCTTATTTCCCCCTTCTTCTGGACACCTCCCTAAATATAAAGTCCTGTGTGTTTCACTGAAAATGTGTGCAAATAAGGCTGTGAGTAGAAGTCCTGGAAAAAGTCACCATGTGTCCCATTTCTGGAAGCAGGATTCATATAATCAAATGAAGCGTTCATTTTTTTCTTCTTTATATAATTTTCAAAATAAGTGATTGATATGCTAGAGAAAATGAGCCCACATTGAGGTATCTGTTTCATCTCCTAATAATTTCTCCCTCACTTTCTGTCCCAACCACACTGTCTCCTTGTAGTAAATAGAACTCACATGACAAACTGGTGCCTCTAGGCCTTCAATTGAGTATTCCTCCCTCAAGATATCTGTTCCCCAGATATTCCCGTGTCTCAGGCTCCACTTTCAGTTCAATTTTATGGCATTGTGCACTATGCTACCCTTACTTGAAAAGTGTCACCATATCACCTGCACTCATCCCTGTGCAGCCCTTCCCCATGTCTGCCACGCTGCCTATTGCACTGTTCATTTTGTGTATTGCCTGACAGGTTTATGAGTTCAGGGGTTTAACTGTATGTTGTGCAGAGGAAAATACTGGTGTTCAGTATTTTAAGTGTTCAATAAGAACATCTAAATCCATATAGCTAGAGGAGTTGACTTATTGAGGAACATTCTTCTAGAACTAGGAATCTGCAATATAGCCTAGATTCAACTAACTTAAATATATTTCAAATAAACAGAAATAAAAGCACAGCAAATATATATTGCTTGATTTTTCTCTTTTCTCCAAGACCAAAAATACAATGCAAAATTTATTTAAAAAGAGTTCAGGTAATATGAGCACTCAGTTAAAAATAATTATGGCTTGCAATAGAGAGGGGAAGTGACATTGAATAGACCATTACTTATAATTTTTCTGTACTCCTCATAAATCCATTATCCAATTCTGATTTTATTCCAAGGTTATATACCTAATGTAACTAATAATTTTTTATATATTATATACCTAAGATATTTCTCCAGCCACAGAAGTTAGGAAAAATGTCTCCACCCAAATCTCCACTGTGTTCCTAGATATTTATTTTTCATGATTATTTAAAAAAAAAAAGGTTGTAATAGCAGTGTTGCTAATAGGATCCTCAGCCTAATTCCTTGCACAGAAGGAGAAGAATAAAATGGAAATAATGACTTGTGGTAGTAATTTGTAGCGCCATGTGAAACCTCCTGACAGGATGTGTTTTCCTGTATCCCATAAACAGAGTTAAAAGCTACATTGTACTCATATCCAGAGGGACCAAACTAATGTATTAGCAGTTTATAAAAAAAAGAGAGGAACTAATGTTGGCAACCAAAAAAAAAAAAAAACAGAAATCAGTGTAGAAGTGCCTGCTATATGTCAGTTTCTAGACTAATGGGTACTAGATTTATCTAACAATAGACAAATTCCCTGAATATAACATTGATTGAGCTTTGAAAGCAAATTAACCCAAATAACCCTTTCGAGCTTGAGTTACTTACCATTATTTGAAGCCTGTTGTAAGTTTTGATGCCCTGTGGTTTTTTACGTTAATTACGCCAAGTTCTTAAAAGCAATAGGACACATTGGTCTCATTATGCTTCTAATCCACGACTAGAGACACTTATACTGATACTATTAAACCATAATTATATTTGCTCATTCATCACAATGTTATATACAAGTAAGAGTAGAATGTGTCTGAGAGACTTAAATAGGAAAAAAGCAGAAATGAAATTAAATATCAGAAAACAAAGTATTTCCTATTCTCCAGGTCGTTGCTTTTGCCATGTTGCAAACAAGGGACCCCACTCAAGAACTACTTTGGTCTGTCATACAGAATGGTCAATCTGTGTTGGTCCCAACTGTGACTGGGGAACTGGGTTGATGCTAAAGGCTCTCTTTTCTTTTCCTGTAAATCATGTATTTTCTCAGCTATTCCCATTCACTTAACCCTCCTTCCTGCCCTATCGTCACAAACACCTGCTTTCATGTTCACAAAGACTAGATCCTCACTCACCTTCTAAGTACAGAGTAGGATTACCCCTTCCGGTGCCATGAAATTTAGTATGGATCGCGTGTCTTGCAATGGGAAATAAAATATAAATGGAAGTGATGCGTTTTACCTCCGGGAAGGAGCTATAAAGAGACAGTGCATTGTTTGCCATCGTTTTCCATTTGCAAGGGATTATTTTTCTTCCTTTCGTCAAGGTTAAAAAACGATCCATGAGCTTGGGTCCTACAGAGAAGAAAAAGTCAATGTGGAGATAAGCCCCTACCAATAACAATATGCATATTATATTATAAATGTTATTTATGATATTTATATTATAATCATAATGAGAGTGCATATGAACTGTGCTAATCACAGATGTTTAACCCATTATGGGACATGAATTTTGGAACTTCAGTGACAGACTTAGCAACCACCATCCAGAAAATATTAAAATAATTCAAAAGATCTTATCAGAGCCTGAATAAAGCTCTCTATATTGATCTCTTTCTCTAAATAATAACTCTTCCTAAGCCACCACTGTTTAATATTCAAAGGCTGTATTTTTTCCAAATTGTCTATTTTCTTTTTCTGCTTGAATAGCTCGAGTTATAATAGCATGTTTGTTACCCATACATAGTTTAAAAGCTTAGTATTTTTTTCATTATACTGTGTTGGGGACTGAATTATGTCTCCCCCAAAAGGCATGTTTAGGTCTCACCTCTGCTCCTGTGGATGTGAACCCATTTGTAAATATGACTTGTGAAATATTGTTAGTTGAGGTATGCCCAAACTGCATGAGGGTAGGCTGTAATCCAATAGAGATGAAGTTCTTATAAGTGAAGAAATTGGACAAGGAAGAGAGGCCGTGAGGAGTCAATGGAAACCAGTGGTCTCAGCAGAGAAAGGGGAAGACACCACCATGTTCATTGCCACGTGACGGAACATCACCAGCCAGATTAAACCAACCTTGCAGGATACAAGCCTTTTAGCCTCTGAAATTCTGAGCCACTCAATTCCTGTTGCTAAATTAACCCCACTGCATGGTATTTGTTTTAATAGCCAGGAAGCTAAAATATATAGCAATTCACGTATATACAATAATTCTTTGTAAATTTATTGTCGCCGTCTACATTCTAGGCTTTGTTTTAGGTTGTTGGAAAGAGAACAGTAACCGAGCTAGGTAAAGCCTCTGCTGTTATGAAATGCATATTCTAACATGAGTGGGAGATATTAAGCAAATGGATATTTAACTCGTCAAGTGATAAATTATATGACAATATACAACATGTGAAGGATGAGAATGAGTCTCCACAGTAACGCAGGCTGGAAGGCACAGCGAAGACTATGTTATAAAGATTGTTCAGGTTAGGTCGCACTGAAAAGTAACATTTATCCTTCTCTTGAGGGAAAAGAGCTTGGAAATTATGAATTTTGGAAAAGTATAAGTAACAACAATTGAAATAAATTCAGAAAAACACAAAAACAAAAATTAAAATGATCTATTAATCAACTGCAACTATTTTTTCATTAATATCCAGTGTTTAAACCAATAAATGTGTATATATATATATATTGATAGTACATCATTAAAAGTTAATTTTTGCATTTATAATAATTTCTTTAAGAGGTTTGGTATGTCTGATAAACTGTTGATACTGCTTTATCTCGATGGTGAAATGAGAAACTTTTATTTTGCCTTTTGCATTTCTGTATTACTAAATATTTTAAATTACAGAGCAAATACGTTTGAAAATATTCTGCAGGGCAGTTATCAATGGCTTTACAGCATTCTATTATATAGTTAATTAGCTAAAACAAAATTTATTTTATTAAGTCACTATTATTGGATATTTAATCTTTCTAATTTTGGTGAATAATATGGTTTTAATGATTTTCATGATAAATATATAATATACCAACTACATTATAAGCTAATTAGACTTTCATGGACTAGCCTAGTAATATATAGTTTTGTTTTCTATGAGAAAATTGTATTATGCATTCTAAACAATTTATGTATCAAGTAACCTTTAAAACATAATCCGTGTGCTAATTGTTGAATTTCTATAAAGTTAAGCATATTTGCAACTTAAGCTATTTATATACATTACTATAATAGGGTTATGATATCAGTCAAATTTAAACTTGCTAGGTTATTTTCAGCATCTCATGAAGCAACAGTCTTATGGTTTTTTCTTTGAAGAGTTTGTACAGTACATAATTAATGATAATTTGGGCACTCAAATCAATTTCTAGGGAGAGAAGAAAGAATTTAGAAACACATCAGCTATACCCATGGTGGAGGAAATGATGCTAGGGTAGCCTCATGTAACTAGGGAGTTTTCCATGATAGTTAGACCACAACCCCACCCTTAACCTCAGCGGCACTATACTAAGGCAGGACTCATTCTTCCAAGCAGCTTTGACATGGGAACTCCCCAGTACCTTGCCAGACTTCCTTTAGAATGTACAGTAGTTTAAGAAGCCTCTACTCCATCTTCCTTCCTTCCCTCTCTTCTTCACTCGTGGTCAGACTTGCATTACATTTTGATTGCACTCACAAACTTTCTGGCTGTCCCCATTTTCTTTCAGAGGCATTTCTCATAAGAAAATTCTTGCACAGTTAATTTTATTGGGTAGCTACTTCTCAAAAGACCAGGGTGACATTATAGCAATATACAGAATAGATCAGGCCATAATGCCACATAATGTACTTAATATATATACTAATAGATATCTATTTATCTAATACTATATATATGTGTGTGTATGTGTAATCTAGCGATCTATCTACCTATCTAATCTCCATTTATCTAGTTGTTTAAATGTTTTCCTGTTAGATTATAGGTATCTTGGCAATGTCTGATTGTGTGTAGCAATTCTTCAAAGCCATGTGCCCTTGTTTCTCTGCTGTTTCTGGGTTGACTCCATTGGTGCAGCTGAGCCTTATATACCAAGGAATCTCTGCCACAAAGCTGCTAATAGCTGGCTCTCTTAGATCAGCCCCATGATCAAAGTCCCCCAAATAAGTCCCAATCACTTTAACTTGGGTGAAATCCATGTTTCCTCTACTTACATATATTGTTTGGGATGGTAATTAGCAAGTAAGATTCACGTGTCCTTTCTGAACACATAAGCTATGTAATTCTACCTCCCTACTTCCTTGTATGGTCCCTCATATGCAAAGCACTCCAGAGATAGTGTGGACACAGTTTATAATGATTTTCTTTTGTTGCTCAACTTCCTTTTTCTTATCAGCAGAAAATCCATAGGTTAATGTGTATAGACACTGTGAGACTTAGAAAATATTTTTTTAGGCTATGAGTCATATATGAGTCATCTTATGCATCTAATCTTTATAACCGAATACACTGTGGTAACCCTTCAGTGCCAGGTACAACACCAGCATATAAAGATTAAATGTTAAACTTACAAGTAGAAAAAAAAATATTTGATGCCAATATTATATTGACAACTGTACTCCATAAGTGCTTAATATTTTATTAATATTCATATTTCTGTAACTATATGGTGGAAAAGGAATCTGTTACATGAAAAATATTGTGCTATTTGCTAAAATACAAAAGGAAGGTAAATGGCATTTATTACGAATCTCATATATGAGAGGTGTTGATGGGTGCTGTGGTAGTTAGGTTCAGGTGTCAACTTGGCTAGATGATGATGCCTAGTTCTGTTGCTGTGGACTTGAATCATTAGCAAGAAAACTCATCCACAGCTGATTACATCTGCAGTCAGTAAAGGGAATGCCTTCTGCAATGAGCAATGTTCAATTTAGTTAGCTGGAAGCATAAAAGAGAATTCAAAAGAGAGCTCAACACAGCACAGCCCAAGCAGCTCAGCATACCTCATCTCAGAACTTGTAGCTCAGCCCAGATGTTTGGAGATGCAGAAATGAATCACCCCGGGGAAGGCCCTTGGAACCCAGAAGCTAGGAGAGAAGGCCAACAGATGTCACCGGGTAACATTCCATGTAACAGAGAACCTTGGATGAAAGTTAGCTGTGTTTCCTCTGAAGGATTATAAATTTTTAACTTAATAAATCCCCTTTTATTAAAAGCCGATCCATGTCTGGTGTGCTCCATTCTGGCAGCTTTGGCCAACTTAAACAGGTGCTTTCCAAATATTTACCCTTTAAATGCTAAGGATAGTAATTATCAGTAGCTAACATTACCCACATTTCTTCAAGAAAGATATAGTATCTGTACTAGAATTGAAAGATGAATTCAAAGCATAGATTTTGAAAAAAGTTATCATCTTTATAAAGTCCTTGATTTAGAGAACTCACTTTATTGTGTTGAAAGATTACAAAGTAATGTAATAAGTTTCTAGAAGTCCTAATTATTAGCTTGTTTCTCAATTCACCCTCCTAAACCTGCTCTTTCCCAATCTTCCTCATCTTGGTTAATGTTACCATTAGAAATCAGATGTTGAAAGAGCGCACCTAGATTGTTCCCTCTCCCTCCATCTCTAATTCCATTCTATCAGCCAATCCTGCTGACTTCCTCTCCAAAATATACTATGAAGATGGCCACTTTTCACCTTCCCCTTGTAACCCCCTCATTCCATATCCCCATTATTATTCTGCCAGAATTACTACAACACCCACCAAACATCTCTTGTGTTCATTCATACCTGCATTATAGCTCATTATACACATAACAGTGTGGTGTTTAAAAAAAAAAATCATACTACATGAATCCTTTGCTTAACACATGCCCCCAACTCCCACTGTAATTCGTTTAAAATTACAAATCCTTACCTTGAGTCAAAGGTTCCACAAGTGTTTATCACTATATCTCTGACCTCATCTCCTTCCTTATCTAAGGTCTATGCTTCACCTACAGTTGCTCACTGTCAAGCATTAAAAATGCTGTTTGGGTTTGCTAAAGCTGCCAAAATGCAATATACCCGAAATGGATTGGCTTGTATAAAGGGGATTTTTTAAGTTACAAGTTTACAGTTATAAGGCCTTAAAAATTCCAAATTAAGGCATCTGCAGAAAGATGCTTTGACTCAAGAAAGGCTGATGGCATCTGGAATACCTCTGTCATCTGGAAATGCATGTGGTTGGCATCTGCTAGTCCTTTGGTTTCTGGCTTTCTTAGCATCTCCTGGGAAGGCACATGACAAAGTTTGCTGGACTCCGCAACTCCAAACATCCATGTCTAGGTGTCTGCTCTCTCTATTGGCATTCCAAGCATCTCCTTCGACACTTCAAGCATCTCTCAATATCTGTGTCTATGCCCCTTATGATTCCAGTGGCCTCGTCTCTAAGGGTCTGTTGGCCTTTACTTAGCTTCTCCAGGGCAAAACACTGGTTTCTGTCTCATAGATTAGCATCTCCCAGGGATGGAGATTTCTTCTTCTCAGTTTCTGGCTATTTCTGTGAGTCCTTGCTGAGCACCTGAGTTATTTCTATCTTGATCTCCAAATGTCTTCACTTTCTCAAAAATATTTCTCCTTATAAAGAACTCCAACAAACTAATCAAGATTTACCTTGAATGGGTGGAGTCACATCTCCATCTAATCAAAAGATCATACCCACAGTTGCGTGTGTCACATCCCCATAGAAATAATCTAATCCAGAAGTCACACCATAATTGGGTGTGTCACAACTCTACGGGACAACCTAATCAAAAAGTTCCACCCAAAAATATTGAAGCAGGATCACAGAACATGGCTGGCCCAGAAGATTGGGCTAGGATTGGAAGAACATGGCTTTTCTGGGGCATACAACAGTTTCAAACCTCAACACAGGTTGAGTGTTTTCTTGCCTTCATGCAAATGCATGGCTTTGTCACTTGCTGGCTTTATCTTCTCATGTTTTTCACGTGGTTGGCTCCTATTCATCTTTCATTATTCCACTCACGTCTACCCTCTTGAGGGCCACCCAACTGAAGTAATACTAGCTCTCCTTCCAGCATGAATTTTATTCTCTTCATAATAACATCACTGTCTAAAAATTAAGTAGCTTATTTGTTAGCTTAACTTTTATTGTCTGTGTTCCTCCACTGAAAATAATTTAAATTCTGCAAGAGCAATCTATTATGTTTGCTTCATCATACCCACTATTCCAACATCTGATACATAAAAACTGCTCAAAATATATTTGTGAAATGACTTATTTACAAAGTATTTATATAAAGACAGGAGTAAAGAAGTGACTGGTCAGGAGAGATTTAATACTTGACTTTGGCCATGAAGGACTCATTCCTTCAACAAATATGAATTGGAGATCTACTATGCACCCAGTGCTACAGTAAAAGAAGTAATTATTACACAATAGATTAAGTTATTTCCTGTATCAAACAATTTGAACAGATTATCATTAAAAAGCACTTACGACTGACATAAATAAGTACTACAAAAGTTCTGGGTAAAAGTATTTTTTGTGGAGGTTGAAGATAGGTGTTTTGGAGTAATAAAAAAATGCTTACAAAGGAATTGGATGAGACCCACAGGAAGAGTGCATTTTATTATCATGAAAAGATTATATGTCTATAAGAGTAAGGGATAAATGTACATAGTTAGAATGCATAGACTTTGAAAGCAGTCCCGAGTGAATTGATTCATTAGTTGCCCAGTGAGAAATTTGGTTGACATCTATCTACTTGAGCAAGCAGATCCTGGAAGAAGCCTTTGAAGATCAGATTCTCAAAGAGGACCCATTGGAGATGTCCTTTAAACTCAGTCTCTTCAGTTGTCAGAAGAAAGTCAGCATTGTACTATTCTATTTCTAATTTAGTTAATTTAAATTATTTTAAGGCTGAAAGACAACTTGGTCTTTAGTCTTTATTGAGCTAGAATTTTTGAAAAGATAATGATAGCACCAGAAAAATTTTTATATTTTTCCTCTACAAATGGAAATTGAGAGGCTTTCACTTATACATACACACTCACACATCCTTACACACATAGACATACACACTCACACATCCTTACACACACACATATAAAAAAAGAAGTAGAATGCTAGAGCTGGAAAAGATCTGTTATCTAGTTAAAAACCATATAATTTAAAGGTGATATTTCTGATAAAGTGTATGTTAATCCCTTATGTTACATGTGTGCCTGTGCAGGATATCATTTCGTAAGTGAAAAGTAAAGATTTGAAACTCTAGGCAATAGAAAGGAAACCTAGTTTTCTGACGATTAGTGACTGCATTTCAGATGGAGACAGGGAGCTTCCATCTGCTGAGGATCTTAATCCATAACAAGCTATTTTCAACTTTAATCTCTACCAATTTTATACAGAGCTACATTGGCCAACTACTTCATATATAGGATGTATACATACATACGCATACACATACACATGTACATATTGCTCTAGTTTGCCAGCTGCCAGAATACAATATACCAGAAACAGCATGGCTTTTAAAAGGGGGAATTTATTCAGTTGCAAGTCTACAGTTCGAAGGCCTGAAAATGTCCCAACTAAAGCAAAGCTATGGAAATGTCCAATCTAAGGCATCCAGGGAATGCCTTATTCAACTTGATTCAAGAAGGCCAATGGCATTCAGGATTTCTCTCTCAAGTGGGGAGGCACGTGGTGAACATGGCAACATCTACTTTCTCTCCCGGCTGCTTGTTTTATTATGCTCCCCCAGTGATATGTTCTTACTTCATCTCCAAAGGTCTCTGGCAGCTTGGGCTCTCTGCTTCGTGGCTCTTTCAAAAATGATTGCTTCTTTCAAAGGATTCCAACAAACTAATCAAGACCCAACTGAAATGGGTGTGCCGTATTTCCATGGAGATAATCTAATCAAGTTTCCAGCCTTTAGTGCTGACTAGGAATCAAAACAAGCTGCCTCTACAAAATTGGATCAGAATTAAAACATGGCTTTTCTAGGGTACATAATCCTTTAAAACCAGCACACATATGTACACATATACATACATATTACTACATATGCATGCACACGCATATATGATTACTTTGTGCGCATATACATATTTACAAATATATGTTTTTACATGTGTCTGTGTATGTGGGTGTGTTTACAGTGTAGAGACAGCAAAACGGAAAGCGAGTATATAAATGGTTGATCAAATCAGTCAACTATTTAAAATTTAAACATATGGATTCTAATTTAATATTTTTCTTTTTGTTTTTATATTACTGTCTAGGCCCTATATTTAGTTAAGGAAAAAATGTAAATCTTAATAAATCTAAATATGTGGGAAAAGTTATCATAATACTCTCTTCCAAGCCAAGAAATATAATTATGCAAGAACTTTTCTCTGACTTTGGCTTGCTTTCAATACCAAAACAAGACCTGCATGTCCTTTCACTTACATGCTCTTTACCAATATTTTGGATTTCCTCTGCGGCACTGGCACAGAGGTCTGGATTTTTAGATTGTGATTTTTTTCTCTTCATCTAGACTCATGGGTTTGCATCCCCAGGATCAGCTTTAATGTTATGAATTTCTACTCCAGACCCTTATCTCGCATGTTGAAAAGAGGTGAAATGGCATTTGACCTCTTGGGATAAGAGAAATGGTTCAGTTCCCTTCATGGGCTGCAAGCCCCTGGGCCCTACTCTAAATGTCTGGTTGTATTAGCCTCTGTGACCCCTGTGGCGATTCACCCTACCCACAGCACAGGGACTCAGGACTTAATTTCAGAGTATTAAAAGAAAAAACAGTCTGGAAAATTTTATATAAACCCTTTGGTATTTTTGGAGAGAAAATATAAAACTAGAAAGCTTATAATTTCAGTTATTTTTCCTATGCAAACATGGATGGCTAAAAAGAAAGATGGGATTCAAATGTATACTAATGATCTATTCAAACAATTGGGAGCCGTCACAGTTCATAGTCCGTGAGAAGTGATTTTATTGCAGAATGTCTTGCTGTTGAAAAAAAATATGTCAACGACATTAAAAGAACAATGTTGGAACAAGGCTTTTAGTGGCTGTTCTTAATTTTTAAAAAAGCAGCATAATGATGTTTCTTTCTCTGCTAGATAACCTTAGTACTCTCAAATGTCCATCAAATTCTAAAAATATTGGTGGCGGATGACTTCAGAAGGCTGCCTCTCAATTAAGCAAAATGAAGTTTTCAGGGTGATTTAATTTCTCTGGCTATAAGTTATCACAGCTGGGGAAACAGTGTTTATGGTGTTCTCAATGAATGTACAATTTGTGCTTTAGCAGCTATTTGCAGAAGGACAAAGCTGACGAACTATAAAGCAGGAGATACGGAGTAGGGAGACGCAAAAGATTAAGTACGCTATTTACTAAGACAAGCCTCCTTCTTCTTAAGTGAAAGGTAGGGTTTTCACTCAGCACTCAGCAGGTTGCAGTCTTAAAATGTTGAAGGGAATTTGTTTTTCCACGCAGTTTACTAGCACATTTGTATTTTAGGCAGTGAGAAAGAGAGTTTGTAACAAAGTGACAGCTACCAATTATTGAGATGCTGAACACTCTGTGTTCAGAGATGGTCAAAATGTTTTTTTTTTTTTTTTCACATTTAACATGTTAAACAAAGAATTCTGAGGGGTAGGGTACTGTCCCCAGCTTATGGATAAAAATACTGAGTCACATTATTGAGTACTGTCAGTAATCAAAGATAGGTCATTCAAGGGTCCCAAATGTTATTCTTTCTGGAATGTTACATGGTCCTCAGGAAACATAAATATGGTGAAAAATGAAAATGTAAGCCAACCAGCTCACTAGACTTTCCTCTCTGAAGGCAAGATCTATGTTAAGTTCTGCTAGAAGTGATTGGGTGTCCTGCACATATAGCCTGAGTTTTTCGTATTTTAAATATTTTGTTTGTTGAAAGGGAATATCTGAAAGATCAAAGCAAGACCACAACAACAAAACATCCTTCAACCTGTCCAGTTAGCAATGAATAAGTCAATAGCACATTAAATTTGGAAATCGGTATAATTATTTCTTCTTCTTTTTTTTTTATTTATTAGAGAAGTTGTTGGTTTTTGCATAAAATAAAGGAATCCCACGTACCACCCTATTAGTCACACCTTGAATCCTTGCATTGCTGTGGAATGTTTGCTACACATGATGATAGCACATTTTTATAATTGTACTATTAACTATAGTCCATGGTTTAACTTCGAGTTCACTCGAACTTTAAACTGTAGTTTTATTTATTCTGTCACCATGTATACAATCTAACATTTCCCCTTTTAGTAACTTTCAGATCTATATTTCACTGCTGTTGATTCTGTTCACAATGTTGCGTTACCATCACCACCATCTGTTACCGAAACAGGATCCTTAACCCTCAGAGGCCAGTTTGAAAATCCTGGTTCTTTTTTTTTTTTTGCTGCTGTTTATTTTTGGTACTGTTATCAAAAACATTTCCGTAATCATTAACATCTTATAATTTGTGAGATATTATTCTCTACAGGGTGATATTGTAGATTGTGACCCAAATATATCTGATCTTTTGGGAGGTCGTGGTAATCAGTTATAGAGAAATATCCTAAATGTTTTTATGCATATGTTTTTCCTGCATGATGTTAAATCCACATCATTCTTTTATATATCTTAAATAATAACCCAATTTGTTTAAGTTACTCAAATTTAGTTCTGAATGTTTTCTTGTTCATTTGATTTGTAGCAGTCTTGCAATAGGAAAGGAGGACAAATATGCCCTTCCTTGAGAAACTTCTGCAGCATTATGAAAACATGAACATGGCAGAGATTGCAACTTAACTTTGAAAGAGCACTGATAAATGTTGAATTATTTATCTCAGAAATTCAAAACATGTGCAGAGAGCCACTCATTGGACAACTCCTCTAAATCTTTAATCCAGTCTCACTGAGCACTGCCCTTGGTGATTTGGAAAAATTAAAAGGTAAGATTTCTGCTTACTGGAAATAAGTCATGAACTGGCTTTGCATGTATCTATTTTGGTCTGGCATGCATATTTACTGGAAGGCCTGATGGTATCCTCTGAAAAAATTCAAAATAAAGAAATGATGTGATATTATTTCCTCTTCAGATACTGGCCTAAATGCCATGAAATTTAGGTGCTGTGAGTATCTGGGCATGTGTGTCTGTAAAGATACACAACCATTATGGGTATGTAATACAGCAGGGTAGATTGCAACGATGCATATATATGTGTGTGTATTTCAGAATCCCAAGACCTTAAAACCCATCGATACAGAGAAATAAAACAAAACGAAACAAAAAATCCAACAGCCGTTTGAAATATTTGGACGAAGTAGTAATTAGATGCAATGTAAAATTATAAAATATTTTATTTTACTGGTTTCAATTTTGATTTGGGGCACTCCTTAAACAGCCTGTTAAGCAGGGAAAGAATCATAAACACAAGAGTTAGAGTCAGGGATTCTCTTGCTGTTTAACTGGTCCCTTGGTTCACATAGTTGCCATCTGGACTATATGAACAGTCAAGTGTGGTGAACCTCTTAGCATGTAAAAGTCTCATTTGCCTGGTTTCTTTTGCCTATTTGGTGTAAACTGAGATTTTGTCTACCATTACTCCCCACCACAAAATAAAAATGCCTAGAAACAATCCAGATTCATGTCTCTAAATTTCTAAGGAGATTAATTCCTTTTGTTAGGTTTCCTGCAAAAGCTTAGGTTTATATGTATGAGCTTTCCTCAGTTTCTTTGAGCTTTTGGTCCTTGAAGACTGCAAAGACTTGGAGGGGAATGACCAGCAAACAGTATAAGAGGAGAAAGGAGCTGGACACTTGAGTGTGTTTACTGCTCTTTCCTTATTTGCTTATATCCCAGTCATTCTTTCCACTTACGTTCTTACATGTTTCAAATAGGTAAGACTGCTGATAAATTATATCACTCACACTTGGATAATCGGTTCCAGAGATGATTGCTCCGAATTGTTTTAAATGTCCCACAGAAGTTGACCCACTGGCATCCTTCACAAGCCTTATTACAGATTTTTCTAATTTCTTTCTTTTGACATTGTAGATTTTAATTTGCCAAAGTGCGTTTTCAGTTGTGATAATGTTAGTAAAATCAGGAAATGGAAAGAAGTACTAGAATGAAAATTTAGTCTTATGATTACCACAAACAAAATTAGGATCTGTTAGATATATTAGCTGCCCTTTCTAAAGTTCAGGGTAAATTATACCTTATAATTCTTTAGTCTGTGTAAGAAAAAAGGGGGCCTTTTTTGTGCACCTATTGTGTGGCATGAATCACGGTCATGTATTTTACTAATAAGGCGATTTTACAGTTTTGCAAATGGGAAAATAGACTAAATAATCTGTCTGCCTACAAAGCCCACAGGGAAGAGAGAGAAGGTTGGACCCAGTTTACCTCACTCAAACCGAAGGCTTTCCCAAGATAGCAAACAGCATCTCTATTACCAGATTATCAAGCAAATGAAGACTTTAGCATTGAATCCTCCTGGTTTAGAAAAAATGAAATAAATAAAGAAGTGTCCATCAGTGTAGGGTTGGCATTCTTAAGATTGCATACATAAAACCTATCTATAGCATTTCCTTTTCCTCCATCTATCTCCAAATTTAATCCAGGTCCAAAATCCAGATTACTTAATCTCTAAATTTTCAAACCTCCAAGAACACATGCAGTCTATAATAAATAATCTAGGTATCCTTTGTATCATAAAGATTGTTTTATACTGTTTTTTTATTTGTTTCACTGTAAGGACTGATTAATTTTTTAAGTCGTAGGCCTTTTGTTAAATTTCCTTTATTCATAACATCCTACTTCATTTTCCATAGTGTTTAAATAATAAGCATATGATAAATGCAATATATGTTATTTACTTAATGTAGGCAATATAATTATTTTATACAGTATTACATAATTTTATTTCTTTAGAAAGGGACAAATTTAAGAAAACTAATTTCTTGTCAATGACTGTGCTTTCAATTTCTGGTAAGATCTTGAATGTCCCTTATATAAATTTTATGACCTCAGTTTTTTGGTCAGTGAAATGGCAATTTATTTTATGTCTCTTCTTCATTCCAAGCATTAATATCATTAGCCCCTTTGATTTCCAGTTATTCATCTCCTATATGATTCCTTTTTAAACAGGAGGGAAAAATTCAAATAAGTTCCAGAATATACATAAAATATTAGGATAATTTCCAGATTCATGCTCATTTCATCCAGGGAGCTGAATCACTTCCCCACCATGGACAAGTCAGTTAAACAATTTGTGCTTCTTTTTCCACCCAGTTTAAATGGGGAATAGCCATATACCTGCCCCCTCGCCATAGGGTAAGGAATAAATAAAGTAATGTAATTAGAAAATAGCTAACACACTGCCTTAAAATTTTCCTATTCCTTTCCTCTTTTAAAGAATAAGATCAATGAAGGAATCAAAAGCATTTTTTTTTAATTTTTGTATAAGCATGAGAGTTCATTGTCTTTAGAATCATCTTTGCATGACTGTACTCATGTATACGATTGGTCATCACCTTTCCCATGACTTGTCTATTTGCAATCTAAAAAATATCCCTTGCTTTGAGCTCTTTAGTCCTTTTGTATATGTTGACTCTCTGTCTAGATCATTCATCCAAATGGTGAATTAATCTCACCTAATTACCTCTGTGGTAATCCCCCTGTAAACTTTCTTGGTGATTATTGTTCTTGTTTTTAAATACATCAGAAAGTTTGCTTTCCAAGATTTTGTATTCATAAATAGAATAATCAAATTCTCTTCTTAAATTGAAATAATATTGCTAGGCATATCTTTTGTGTTTGTAAAGCTTTTTATTCTATCTTAGTATTCATTTCTAATTTTGTAACAAAATACTTGGCAATTAACTTTATCTTTCATTGCTTGCAATGGGTAAAAATCCCAGTTCACAGACTCTAACACCATTCTGTGATTTCTCTTTTGTACTTCGAATGTGTATCCATCTATTCTCTCTCGAAGATAGTCTTCTAATCTAGTCCACTACCATTTGTATAGTTGATAGGATGTAGGCCTCCATTTTTATATTTTCCTAGCAGAATAGTATGAGTAAAATCCATGGAAAAACTCCCTTAGTTAATTTAACACCTTTTCTGCAACACAAACACACAAAGTTTTTTTCGCCAGTTTCTACCTACTCCTGCCCCCACCCAATTATTGCCCCCCCACCTTATGTCTTGGCCACTGCAATCACACATCTTCTCAAAAAAGTAAGAAAAATCTTTAGTGTTGTCTACTTCCTTTGAATGAACTTACCGTTTTTATCTTTCAGATAATAGAGCCAAATGATAATTGGGATTTTTCCATAATATGTGATTAATGAACAATGATCATAGACATGATCCATTGTTTTTTGTCTCTAAAATGCCAATGGATTGCATTTATGCACCATGGTTTCCATTTGCATCAAAATATTGGTAGTATATAAATAGTTCAAGTCCTTTTGTATTCTCCCGTTCCTTCCTTTCTTCTTTCCTTCCTTCCATTCTTTATTCTTTCCTTCCTTTCTTCTCTTTCTTTTCTGTGTATATGTAAATGTATGTGTGTGTATGAGAGTGTGTTGGGGTCCAGACAATTTGAAGACAAAAGATTTTCTAATTAAATTAAAATACCTTTAAGCACAAATAATGACTGGAGTCTCATTATCTTAACTGTTATATTAAAATATATCATGTACTTTTTATAATTTAATTCTTCCATTTATAGTATCACCACGATCATTGACTTCACAGGCTGATTATCCATGCTACTTGTGTAATAAAGATGATGGAAACGGATTGAGGTAGGATTAGAATGTATTTTACAAAAGGAAATTAAATATTTTTCAAATTAACAAAAACTCATGCCATCTCTTCTTCCAAATTCATTTTCATTTGAAAAAGATGCCATTAAAATTCCAAAGTGCCTCCTTATTTTCTAGTCTTCTTAGAAGAAGGCTTAAGATTTCAAAGGAGATAAGGAGATAAGGGAAGGAAATGAAATTTACCTGGTTCCAAAGAACATAGCTTGGATTTAGTTCTCACAGCATAAGAACAAACAACAAAAAAAAGGCCATCTTTTAATCTCACAAACTTTCTATCATGGAACATCCTAGTTGTAAAAGGTGTTTCTATCTCAGAATCTCTTCACTCCTGTCACAAATCACCCAGAATGGACCCTGTCTGGGCCTAAAGTAATACATTAAGCAGCAAAGCTAGACATTTCTTATTCTGTTTCCTGAAAGCTCAGACTTCACTAAGGTTTGGCTTTCGTTCCTTCCACACTGATGATGTTCCAAAATGTTTAGATTTATATCTTTCTTTGAAGACAAAGTAGCAGGATTTTTCTTTTCAAGAGAAGAACCTTTCTAACTAGGGGCTTTGCAACAATAAACCCTTTGGAAAAGTATTTAGGTCAACTCCTACATTTGGCATGTTTCCTTTGGTTGAGATCAGGCTTCCTTACTTTAGGTGGATAAACACTATTTCGACTCATGATTGAAGGCACCACTCCAACTGCTGGGACGTCCAACTCCCCTCACTATAAAATGTGACCCCAGCCCCACTTTTCCCAGGAGTGCCTTGCTATCTTTGTCAAACTTTCTCACATGCATCAAAATCATCAAGAAGGTCATAGTTCAATTCTGGCTCACTACACGTATCTGTCTTATCTAGAAATGTGGAAAAGGCTATTATAGTTTAATGTTTTTCTTGCAAAAACCAACAACACTTATAGCTGTAGTAAAAGATTTTATGGGAGTAAAGAGCAGATAATAATAATATTAGATGACATTTATTGATCACTTGTCCTGTGCTAACCATTATAAGTGGAAGCATCCTTAATTTGAATCCTCACAACAACCCTATGAATTAGATATGATTCTTCGCATTTTCCATAGAGTAAAGTTGAGATTGAGAGCTACTCCCAAATTTCCCAGTGAGTAAAAGGTAGAATTAAAATCCAAATGCAGATTGGTTGTGTTCCATATGCTTTTACCTTAAACATTTAGGCATAATTCTTCCTGATAAATTTTAGAAGTAGCTGAATTGCAAATATATTTACCCTGAAATATCTGAGATCATATGGATTCAATATTAGTGAAACTGAGGAAAAGAAGAAAAAGTAAAGATAAAAGAAAGAAAAGAAAACATTAATTTTGAGAAATACAGCCTTCACTGAAGCTGAACATTTTTAAAAAGCCAAAGTAACTGATGAAGGAAAATAATAATTGAGGACTTAAACTTATGAAGGAATGTTTTACTGAATTCTGTAGAGAATCAATGAATGCATCCCATATCAATGAAACTATCATTTAATCACATTGTATGACAAGATAATAACAGTAAACAAAATATTTCTAATTATTTTAAGAATGTCTGATACAATCATATAAGACTTACAGTCATACCGCTGTTTTTTGCCAATCCCATGGCCAAACTAAGTAAGAACTTTTTCTTCCTTATATAATATTAAGGGAAGAATGTTTCAAGATAGCAAGGAAAAGGTCCTGTTTTAAAAAATATTTTCAAAGGAACCACTTACACGAAACTAATAGTTCTTTGCTTGGAAGCACAAAAGGTCAAAGGAATAGTTTCTGAGCTACAGTTTTCCTGAGGGGATCCACATCACTCTTCTACATAGAATAGGATGCTCAAGAAATGACAGACATATTTTTAGCTTTTTTCTCCTTTGCAGTGTTCATTTTTGCTTTTTACTGTTCTATTACTTTCTATGAAAAGTTAAGATCCACCAGAAAGCATATGATATTGCCAGCACTTAGCAGCTGAAAGGAATAAAATTAACAATAGCATACATTAGAAGATAAATGCAAATCTACCACACAGTTGGACCCCAGGTCACAAGCAGGATTTCTTTAATTTGTTCACTAAAGTCACAACTGGTTCACCTTGTCTATCAGCATCTTCCTCGAAAACCACCAGTACAATCTATTGATCAAGTAAAGCTGAATTTATTATTTGGTGAAGCAAAGAATAATACCACCTTGAGGCAGCCTTAACAGTGGCTCTGACGAGAGGTCAGAAAAGATATTTATAGCTTTGGTCATTGAAGGTAGGTTTTTCAATGTGAGAAACTGTGTGGGATCAGCCAATGTTCTTGATATAATGGTTTAGGACTTATGGACACAGAGAGGTAAAGGGCTTGAAGAGAGGCTTCAAACCTATGTATTTTCTCAGTCAAGATATCTTTTGTCTTCATGAGGGGATTTTTACCCAAATGAGCAATTATTCTCCTAAGAAGAAGGCAGGTTGAACAAGGTATTGTTCAGATAACACATTTTTTTTGAAAGTTATTGAAACAATCAGTGAAATTATTGCTTTGAAAAGGAATTTACAGTCTTAACTTTCTGGACTAACACTTTGGGGACAAACAAAGTCATATTGTGATAAATGGCCTTAGTTCTTAGTTTGAGAGCTATTTTATGGAATCACAAGTAGTCTTATTTCTCAGTATATTATTTCGAAATGGTCCTAAAAGTTTATGCATTTGATATCTTTTAAAGATTAAAGGTAAATTACAAAGAAAAGGAAAGGAAATTCAGCAAATAAAACCTGATATTTAACTATTCTTCGACGATGTGTTCTGCCTATAGTACATTATTAAGTCTTAAAAAAAAAACAATGTGGCTTATTAAAATCTTAGAATCCTTATTTAGAAAATGGAAACTATAAGTCTTAAAAAATTAACACTGTGCACAAGGTCATAAGCTAGAACAAGAATATATCTCTAGGGCAGGCCACGGTGGCTCAGTAGGCAAGAATGCTTGCCTGCCATGCCAGAGGACCTGGGTTTGATTCCCGGTGCCTACCCATGTAAAAAAAAAAAAAAAAAAAAACAACTCTAATTTTGAGCACAGACTTCTAGACTTCAATCCCTCCCCTTTCATTTATGCAGATACACTTATGTAGATATATGCATTTATGTAGATAAATGATTTTATCTACAAGATTTGCTGCCATTTTAGTACTGGGGGTGTACACTAAATAACAACAAAACATGTAGATAAACGAGACATTGCTTTGAGAATAGAATATTATGGGCTTAGTGACTGGGAGGATTAAATTTAAATTAGATTAAGTACATGTCAAACTGACCCAAACATATTCCCACAATTCCTTTGACAATAGCTTTCAAATTTTAGCTGTTAGTCTACACATTAAAGACAATGGATAAATTGTTAATAGTATTAAGAAGGAATAACTAGTTAAGCTGTTGCCAGCAATACAAAATTTAAAACCAATTTTCTGTTCTCTAATGTTATGGCTGTCAAAATAATTTGCCTATGGGTACCTGGTGTGAATCAAAATCCCCATTGTCTAAACGATGATAAGTATACACACATATTTTATATTATATAAAGGAAAGATTAACAATTGACTATCAGGACTAATTCACAATAATATATATGATTCATTGATACCAAAGAGTCTCCTGGGAGTTCTCCATGCATATAAGAATCTTGAAGTAGCTGAGTTTCATAATTCTAGACTTCATTGTACTTCAGTTACTTAGAAATGTTAATCTTTTAATTCAGGAGATCACCAGTAAATAACTTTCACGATATATAATGAGCACATTTAGCCTGTGCATCATTTTCTCATGAGATTTGAAGGAGGGGCTTATTATTGTTACCAGCTTAGGTCTTTTGAGAAGCTTCATCGGGACAGTGTTAGGGCCTCACGGAGGAGGCAAAGTGATGATAATGATAGGAAGGGAAATGTCAGCATTATGGGGGAATAGATGTTAGTCATAGACATGTAGGAGGCAGGATGAAGAATTAGGACCTGATGGAGAACTTTAAAGCAAAAAGTTGGAGAGGTGAAGAATAGCAAGACAATTTACCTTATTTTTCCCTGAAAACAACTGGGAGATAATGTGTGTTAACAAAGCCCATGTCCCTTATGACTTTAGCAATCACAGGTAACAAAAACAGAGAAAACACTCCTACTCAAGCCTAAGTAACTTGTGAAAAGCAGAAAACTTGACCAATTCATATCAGTTAGACTCAGGTATATGGCTTACTTTCCCCCAAACTGTTTGTCTTCCTTTGAGTGTAGAGACTGCCAGCAACAATGCTAATGACATAAGAACAACACAAAAAACTACATGAGCTGACCCGTTGACTGAATTTTGCTTGATAATTTCAATCAAAATGATTAATTAGCAGTCTTGAGTCAAAAACCATGAACTATTTTTTATTCTTTCTACACCTTTTATAAATGTAATTGGTTCCAGGGTTTTTGCTTGGTCAAAAGTTATACAGATGACCATCACTGGCAGTTATATTTTAGGGATAATTCTAACTATTTCTATTAATTAGTTGAAAGACAATCTTAAGCATAAACTTAGTAAAACTGATGAGATCTATCTAAAATTATATACTGTATAGATGTATAAAATCTGTTATTGCTTAAAAACATAAAAATTGCTGAAGGAAATGGAAATTTGAAAACACCTGAAATATTATTGCTTGCAATACTCCAATTATTCTGAGGCTAGACAAACTTAGAAAACTTTTTCTTTTTTTGATCATTATTAGTGCAAATGTTTGCTTCTAGGGGTCAAAGTGAGTTTGCTAGATCCAGTCAGAAAAGTATAAATCAGGTTTTAGTGGAGAAAACAAGGGGACTTGGAACAATAAACAAGAATTAAGATCAAGAATTCAAATTATTCGTTTCCCAGAGCCTACCTATGCAAAAAATAAAAAAAAAAATGATAAAAAAAAAAAAGGATTCAAGTTAGCTCAGAAAGTCAAGGAGTGTCAACTGCAGTGTGCAAGAAACTCTATCAGGATGAAGGAAAGGCAGAGTTAGGTTACCTAGTCATTATTTCAAGGATGGTTCCAGTTCTCCAAAGCAAGGCCAAGCCTTTACATATGTTAAGAAATGCCATAAGTTAGGTTAGAAAGAGTGAGGTTCACAAACATAGGCAGGAAAAAAAGTGATGATTGAGATCTTCAAAGATTTGTTGGCTAAATATTTTCTACCTACCCCTGATGTGAAGCATTAACCCTTGTGCTATTTCTGTTGACTTCTCTACAGCATATTGATGATAGAATTGAAGAGGAAAATATATAAATGCACCCTCACATTTTTCAGATCACTGTCAGTATAGAGATAGATTAAATGAACATGTTCCTTGAGATCACTCAATATCATGATAGAATGAAAAGCAGAGCATTGATTTGACACGATGGAAAATGAAAGAAGCATCTTCTCATCTTCAATATCTTTGAATGCTGGTAATCACTACAACATTATCTCTTTCTTGATACAGTCATTTCAGATGAGCCTCTGCTAATGGAAATATGGGGAAATAGAAAAGCTCTATGAAGGAATCAATTGTAAAACTTGCAAAACAGGACAGGAAAGATGTCATGATATATGGAGTGAAATATATTCTTCATCATGTAAAACCAACCATATGAACAAATTAATTGCAAGAAGCAATTACTATGAATGAGTATTATCTGTATCAAGGATGTGGAATGAAGAATAAAGACATTTTATATACAATCAACTATTAATATGCTTGGGAAAGAGAGTGATGAGGACTCAGACACATGTAATCACATCCATGCATAGAGTAAGGCAATTTAAATTGCATTGGTTAGTAAGTAACATGGGATTCTTAAAATTCTGAGCAGTCATGAAATTATCTATTCCTGATAATAATTTTTTTTTTTTTGGTTGTAGGGAAACATTGGCCTCCTGACTTTTTTGAAGGTAGGTACAGCTATGACTTGAAATTAAGCAGAAGTGGTATGCATGTTTATTTTACAACTTCTGGGTGTCCTTTATGATATAGCATGATTTGTCACGTTTCCTTATGGGTTTCCTTCATGATTTTTTTTTCGATGACCAACAGCTGCTCCATCAGCTTGTATCCCTGAGTCCTGACCACATGGAAAAGAGCAGTACCAACCAGCCATGGACAAGTACAAGAAAGTAAGAGGACACTTAGAGCCACTGAGATTTTAGGGTTGTCTATTACTACAGCATAACTTAGTCTTATCCTAACTTATAAATCTATATAAGCATCATAAGCTGATTATCTTCTTATACTACATTAATTGTGATAGTAAAAATAAGTGAAAGCAGATTCTACTAAAAGAGAAAAAAAAAAGTCTTATCCTAAGAGGACCATTCTTTTGCTTAAAATATTAATCTCTTTATGTGGGCATAGTGTATATCATATACCACACACACACACACACACACACACATCTCATACACAAACACACAAAAAAAAGGAATGAAAAAAGTCAGAAAGAAGCATTAGCTTTGTAATGTTTCTTTTATTAAAGAAGCAAAGTGAAAGAACATGAGTAATGTCTGTTATCAAAGAAAAAGATTAGATACAGTGTTAGAAGTATTAGAAATGTCACCCAATACAGTCTGAAGTTTTATTTAAAAAAAAAGGAAAGAGAAAAGGCAAGAATAAAAGGACCTTCTTAACAAATGTTTCTGTCTACTTTGTGTTTTATGCACTAGTTCTCTCAAATATCAAGGTTATTGCTTTCTTTCTCCAATATTTATGGAAAATTCATACAGTTCTGGCTGCAAAGCTGTAAAAAGTTGAAAACATAATATAAAACTTCCCAGGTCTCTGTATTACTAAGACACAAAAACACTGAACTGAACTTGTTACACTAGCAAGTTTTGCTGTGTTGAGTGTTACCATATATGTGCACTGGTCTAATGGAAGATAAATAAAATAGATGTATCATATAATTTTTCCAACACTAGGAATAAAATAAGTTACTGGCATTCCCAAAGCAGACAAAACAAAACTTGAATCCTACAGTTTATAGGCTCTAGTCCTGGCAGTTGTCCTTTGAAACTCATGAAAATATATTTTAACTGATAACTTGGTGGAAATAGCTATTTCCTCATAAAACATCTTAAGAGTTTCAATAGAGGACAAGATGTTAGAGTGAGACTCTAATTGGCATAGGAAGGCTTCTATGTTCCTTCTGCTCCAGGGAATGAGAAATTTACTGTTGTGCACTGCTTACTGTATTTTACTCAGCGGTTCCAAATTTAACCCACTTCTCCATACCTAACAAGAAATTTTCACAAAATTTATATGAAAAAAATTATCCAGGACCATCTATAAATGGGCATGGGAATTACAATACTTCTTTGCTTTTTTAAGTGTTTGTCAGTTTGAGACATGAAATCAAGGAACTTGACATGTTAGTATCATACAGAAACCTAAGTTGTCAAACTGAAATTTGAGACTTTTTAAGATGCATGACTATCTTTCTCTTTTATTTTTTCTCTGTGAGTCTTAATTTTTAGAACTAGCCTTGTGGCCAAAAGCAATAAAAGAAATGTGTGAGAATTATAATATCAAATTATATCAAGTACTCTTTTTTCCGGTAGTAGGAGGTGGACTTTTCGTTAAAGAAAATTTGTTAAGATTGTTAAATGGTTATTAAAGAAATATTTCTCCCTTCTTTTATTTGTCCTACATTTAGTGAGGAAAATTATGCTAATATAGTTTGATTCTTGAAAACACTGTAATCACTCTCTTTGTGTTCTAAAACATGAAAGGAAAAAATGTCAACATTGGAGGGAAAGTTTCTCCCCCCACACCAGTTCCTCTTTTCTTTGTCTCAGCATGCAGTTAGAGCCCCCATAATCATCTGCCTTGTAGGTAAGTGACACAGTCTGATTTCTTCTTGCCTTGAAACTATGGGATGGAGAACTTCGTACCACCTCTGGATCATGGCTTTTAAGGTGAAGAATTCCTCCATGCTCTCTTTTCCTGTCCACCATTATCTTGAAAATAATGACAAGACCCAAAGGGATATAACAGTCAAATGATGGTATAAGCTTTGCTTGCTGAGTTCACTTCTGGGGATGCAAAAGTATATTATTTTATATTTAACAAATATTTAGTACATACTATGTTCTAACCACTGTTCTAGACATTGTGGAAATAACATTGAATAAATCAGGCAAAGCCCTTTCCTTATACTCTGGTCATAAGTTAACAGTTCTAGAGTGTGATGTTTTGGAACAGTACATACCCCAGGAAGACATATTTGTAAATTTATTCCATTCCTGTCTTATGAGTCCATTGTTCATAGGAGCTTTTGATGAAGTTATTTCAGTTAAGATGTGGCCCACCTTAATCAGGTTGGGTTCCAATCCTGTACCTGGAGTCCTCTATAAGCAGAGTAAAACTCAAACAAAGGGCAAGAAAACCACAAGGAAGACAGAAGCTGAACTTCAACATAATCCAGAAGAGAAAGAAAAGGGCAGAGAGGTCACCATGGGCAATGCCATGAGGTAGAGGCACCAAGGACTAATTGTAGCTATCAGCCAGCCCCTCATGCCAGACTTTGGAAAGAAAGCATTGCCTGATGACTCCTTGATTTGGACTTTTTCATAGCCTCAAAATTGTGAGCAAATAAATTACCATTATTAAAGCAAACTTTTTTTTCATGGCATTTGCTTGAGCAGCCCAGGAAATTAAAACATAAGATAACCACAAAAATAATAAAAGTAGAGTGTGTAACTTCCAATTAATAAAGGAAGAACAACAAAATGAATAGACAAAATACAGTCAATTCTCCATAAACTAAAGCTAAAAAAGGAGAAGAAATAGAAAAAGCAGGACAACTTATAAGACAGAAAGATGGAAAAATACTTCCAAAATAGCAGGTATTATAATAAATTTAAATGGACTAAAACTTTTTATTACAAAACTCAGGTATACACTATTTTTAAAAGAGACACATAAAATATGTGGACACAAAACACAAATGTTTGAAAGTAAAATGTTATAAATTATATATTCAAAAATATAAAACATATACCAATGAAAGTGGTAATACAGCTTTATTAATAATCAGCAAAATACACTCTAAGAAAATGTTTTATTAGAGATGCAGGACATCATTTTGTATATTTCTATGGATTAACTCTAAATAACAATAGATGTTGGAAATTATTTCTAATATGAGTTAAAAAAATCAAAGTCAACAACTACCTTAGAAAATACACTGCTATCAGTGGAGGAAATGCATTACTCTGTTCCGTGTATGCTTAAGTTGAAGCAGGAGGAATTTTCTCCCATTGGTCAAATGCCTGCCCACTGGGTATTAATTCCCATCTGCTACTTTTAAAAAGATTTTTAGTTTTAGAAAGGAGACAATTTTCTCATTTTCAATATTCATGAGAGCATGAGACTATCAAACCTAGAGAAATGATGAATGCCTATATAAAAATTTTTAGAACACCATTTTTTTCTGTGTTGCTCAAAAAGAGTCATGTTGTTTATTTACATACACCACACTTCTTAAGGAGTTGTAATGATAACTTTTTAGCCTCTAGATTCCAAGACCAATATAAATTTTAGTTATACAAATAACCCAAGGTCAATTAGAGAGAATTATTTTTTATGCCTTTCAAAGTTTATTCTTTCAATAAAAAGAAGTAGTTCAAGCAGTGGATTAGCCAAAGTTCTCCAAAAATACAAAAGTGATGGGGGATGTGTGTGTGTGTGTGTGTGTGTGTGTATAAAACACACATATATTTGTAAATATTATACATTCATATACATGCAAATACAAAGAGATTTATTATACGAATTGTTTCACACAACCATGGGGATTAACAAATCTGAATACCATAAGGCAGGCCACAAGCTGGAAACGCTGATAAAGGTGACATCAAATTCCCCAGGAGAAACTAGCTAGCAACAGGGCTAGAAATGTTTCTTTTGACTTTTGAAATTCTTAGTTTTGGTTTTAAGATCTCCAACTGTTTGGTGAGGGGACAGACTTCCCGCTCCCCACTCTGCCATTGCTGAGGCCTTTCTCCTTTGTTGACTGTAGTTGCAATCAACTGGTTTTACGTGTAAATGCATCTATGAAATACCCTCACAGTAACAATCAGGGTAGACCTTGCTTGACCAAACAAGTGGACACTATAATCTAGACAAATGGACACATGGATCTAGCCATTATAGGCATTAAGAGAAATTAGATGTTTGATTGAAAAGGGATTCAGATATAATAAATTTGAAGACGCACTCTATGGAAATGATAGAGAAGCTCTACGTTTATTTTGTAAATAATAACTCATATTGGTACGTTTGCTTCAATACAAGAACACATTTTGCTTTTTCCATTGAAAAATCTGTTTTACACATTCTTGCAGATTTTTTTTAAGATATTACAATCAAACAAAGCTTCACTTGAGTACCTACTCGAGCATATACTAATTTGGTGATCATCATATTATTTAAACATTCTAAATCTCAGTTTCTTTATCTTTAAAATGGGAATAATCTCAAAGAGGTGTATTAAGCATTAATTGAGATAGTAAATATAAAAAATACAGTATATTGCCTCACAGGGGGAAAAAATGAATGTCAGCTATTCCTACTGTTTCATTGTTTAATTTTCTTTTATTTTAAGATACCACATCTCTCGAAATAAAATATACGTATAATCTGAAAGAATTTTTTTTTCAGGAGAAAAAAAGAAATTTGGAGACCCAAATAATACACTTAATCTAGAAGGATGTTTCTTCTTAAGAAACACTCAATTTTAAAAAATACCATCATAAAATAAATAAATAAATAAAATCTTTTAGTTTCCACAGTACTTCTAGCCCTTTCCTTTATTATTAATTCAAGAAATATCTGTTACAATCTATGCTCTGCTATCAGAATACGAAAGTGAATAAAGAAATGTTACAAAATTCCTACTGGCACACTTACATTCTACTGGGGGGATAGTAAGCTAAAAAATCAAATATATAATAAAAATCATTAAAGGGAAACGTTTCCATGTCAATATATAGACTAACTCAGAGAATGCCCCTTCCAAAACCTGAAAGACATTTTCAATAAAACCTGAAAGACATTTTCAATAACATTCCCGTCCATTCATTTATCTATTCTCTCTACATTTAGGGATTAAATTGGGCTACACACTGTTACAATCCCATATTCTGGTACAGTGGTTATGCCTTAGAACATAACTACATTCTTTGAATGTGTGAATAAACTAATGTCATTTATTTGATGTATTTCTCTATCAATTCATTCCTTTTTATTATTTTGCTAATTCATACTCATTGAAATACACCATGAAATTTGTGTAATGCTCATATAACAAAATTATCCAAAGTATGCTATATGGGTGGTTCACTGGTAGAATGCCTGCCTTTTATGAGGGAGACCCAGGTTCGATTCCCAGACGGTGCACCCAAAAAAAAAATTTTTTTTTACAGATTTAAGAAAGCCTACCTGAAGAAATGGAGTCCAGAGAAGACACTTTATAATTCATCTAAAAAAAGTAATGGCATCTCAAATCTAAATATTATCTTCTTGAGCATACACTTAAAATAGAAATATTTAATGGTGTGTGGCTATTTTGAAATTCTTTTCACTAACGGCACACATGAAATGATGTTAGGAATCCAAAGTCAAATGCATATTGATTTTCCCTTTCTTTATATTCAATAAAATCCAAGAAGTCCAATAACTACCCTGAAATTCTTATTGTGCTGTTACCATTTCATATTGTTATAAATCTATTAATGTTTTATTTAAATATGAGTATAATTTCAACATGTTTGGGAGCATTCTAATTCTACAGCAATGGTAATGATTCTCTCTATCATAGAGCTACAAAATGAAATTTTTGTACTACTGATATAAAAAGTTTTTACGACCTAAGTAGCTGTCATAGGGTAGTTGTCCCTGAAGTAGAGATTACAATGTTAGGATTAAAATCTAGTATCTGCTTTTCCGTGATGGAAAAATTTTGGTAATGGATGGTGGTGAAGATAGCACAATATAGTTAATATAATTAACGGTGCTTAATTATAATTGAATGTGGTTAAAAGGTTGTATACATTTTACTAAAATAAAAAATTGAATAAAATATATGGAACTGCACAACACAAACATGAAATTCTAAGTTAAACCATGGGCAATAGTTAATAGCACAATTTTAAAAATGTGCTTTCATGAATTGTAACAAATGTACCATAGCAATGCAAGGTGTTAATAACAGGGCAGAATATAGAAATCCTGTGTATAAAAAAATAGCATTCATATTTCAATAACTTCAACACTGCTGAACCCTTTATGGAAGCTACTTAAATAAAAAAAGTACTAAAATGCCTTTCACAAAGCACTTTTCCTTTCATATACAATATTTTCACCATCACAAATAAATTGTTACCAGTATTTTTCTGCATTATTTCCTAACTCATGATATAAATCATCCAAAGAGTGTTTTTGAAAGAACCATGAGAAGTTCTGGAAATCTTATGAAACGTTTTATATCTGCATTAAACACTTTTGAGCTGTACAAATATGGATGGCACACACTAAAATTTTTGTGTTTGGGTTTGAAGCTCTGAATGTGGGAATTTAAAGTAACATGAAAATTTCCCAGATAATACCATGGCTAGTTAATGCAATCCTCACTCAACCTTGTAAGTAAAATAATGTCTTTACATGTTCCTAAATCCCTGCTGCCAGGAAAAAAGTCTAACCTTTTCCCACAATAAACAGCCTTGATGGATTTCTATACTTGGTCCTGAATACTTATCTGCTTTACTATCTTCCAATTCTAAGTGGAAGTTATTTGACAGAGAGACAGGTGCTAAGACCTGCGAAAATGGCAGCAACAAACCTGTATCAATGACTAATAATCAGGGTCATTCCCCATTAAGTCGCAGTCTGTATGTTGTACAGGAGTTTAAAATAATGAGCAATGTTTATTTGGCTGTCAGTCACATTGAACTGTCTATAAAAGAGTCAAATTTAATGTTCTCTGTGGTGATAATTAAGTTCATGTGAGATCAAGAGGCACTGATAGCTGGCCAACATTATTACAGGTAAGTTACTAGAGTCTAATCAACCCCCAAATCAGTTTATTAAATCAAATGAAAGAGCATTACTCTGTTGATTTTTTGACAGGTTAGTGGTTAAGGGTTTGTCTTGAGATTGAAGACGAAGATTCTTGGTGTAGAAAGGTACAGTGCAACAGTAACTATCTGAGAAAGAAGTGGTTACTGACACCATGATTGCAGTCCTGTGTGCTATCTGACTGGGTCACCTTGTTCCCCTACTCTAAAACATGCTGGGAATATCTCCCTACCTAGGAAAAAACATCCCTTCTAATGGGAAATTAATAATTTAATTAATGAATTTAAAGAATAAATGTAGGAAAAATTAAGTCCTTACTGTGTTTTAGTTGCAGTGTGCTATGATTCTGGAGTAGAAAGCTATGCTGCTAGGGAATTTTTCCTTTTTCCCCTTCAACCCCACAAGGGAGACTTGGAGAGAATGAGTGAATGAATCTGAGTCTAAGGAAGGCATTTACATGCACATAAAAAAATGAATATTGAACACATTATCTAAAAAAGTTACAAAGGAAAAATCATACCTCACTTTTTTTTTCAATGACCTGCGGATATCAAGTGTAAGATTTGGAGTAATTTAAGTGCCTTCATATATTCCTTTTTCTCTAGGGCAAGACATCGATCTCCATAACATTACTGCAAATAGAGCTGCACTGGCAGCTCGTTGAATGAATGGAGAAAAGGTGACAACAAGGGTGATGGTGTAAGGTTGAAGACAATGAGGGAAATTATGAGTTTTTTATTTTACGTAAATTAGACCATCTAAGTTAAACCCTCCCTGAGTAAAAGTGATTATCTGAAAAAGTCAGAATGTGTCAGACCTGTGTGATGTTCAAGCTAGATTTCTGATCTGTAAACACATGCAGATTTTGCTGCACTGTTTGTGATGAGTGAACCACAGCATGCTTCAAAGGCAAGAAAAAGTTAAGAACCAAACTCTTGAAATTTTGCCATCATTTGTTTCAGAAACAATAAAGAGCTAACTTTAGAAAATTTGAACCTGAGGGTTTCATGAGTAATGTGAACCAGAATTTGCCAGTTATAAAATATTCCCTAATAGTGTTCTGGATAACAGCTAAAAATGCTACCAGTTAACAATTCTATGATGAATCGTAGTTACAAAGGTGGTCAAGTACGATGATTTATTTCATTGATGCAGCATCACAATTAGGTGAGTATATAATATTCCCACTTTACAGAGGGGAAAATTGAGATTTACAATTTATTAGGTTATTTTCCTTACTTTAGTAGCTAAATTAGTGTCATTATTTGAAATTTTTTTTATCCCCAATATGGTTACAATCAAATAAATCTTGATGATATTCTACTGTTCATGTTCAGAAATGCTCATGGGGTAGTAGCACATGCAAGTTTGTATTTATAAAACTGTGTCCACATGCATCTTTACTGATTTTAGCATTTGCCTTTAGACTCTCTGAGTTTAAATTCCTTTATTGGAAAATTTCGAATGAAAAAATCTGTAATAAAAAAAATATCCAAAATGAAAGACTTGAATTTTAAGTGTATCAGATAGCATAAGATGTGTAAATAAGTATTGCATATTTTAAAGTAAGTTATTCTAGTAAAAGATATCTACAAAATGTCTTTAAAAAATAAAAGCACAGGGATTCCCTAAAACATGTATATTGTTGGCCTTATTCAAAATGGACCATCCAGACTGATCTCATGATTCTTTGTATCTCTGTGGCTCTCAGAGTTCTAAGCTTCATTTGGCATATATCACCATCTGATTTCTCCCCATTATAATGGCCAATGTCTTAATCTGAACCAAACCAAACCCTACTCAAAATATTCTACTATAATTTCAATATCCCTATATCATCAACCAACTCTATGACATGAGCATTTCTTTTCAGAACTTTCCATTCACTTGAATGACATTGCAAATGCCTTCCTTTCTAGCTTCTGAAGCTTGGGACTTCTTCTTCCTCCTTTTTCACTTGATCCTTCTCTTTACTCAGGGTCAATTGACTGAAGACATAGCCTCTCTTTACCACATTGCCTTTTCAAGCTTCTTTCCCCCTTTATGGTAGAAAAAAGACAAAACCAAAAGTAACGTACACATGTATACCAATGATGCCCTATGGGATTGTCAGCCATGTGCTCTATCATCCACTCCACCCTCCCTGTGGTCATCTGTCAATCCCCCTGTTATCCACTGAAGAGTTGATCTCTTGCTTCACGGTTTTGAGGCCAAGCTGGGCTCACTGCCCAATACACATAACAGCCAGTCTATGATCCTGGGGTTTCAAAGAGAGAGAGCTATTATCGCAAAGTGCAATGCAAGGAGAACCAGAGACTTGCAATCTTCAGATCTGTTTCCCTGAGCTGGAGAGTTCCTTAGAATTTAATAGCCTCTTGGCAAAGGCAAGCTTATGATAATGAGTACTGTAGTTTGAGATGATGAGGGTAGGGATACTCTACAGAGCATGTGCAGACAGCTTAGACACTTGGTCATCGGATGCATATAAGGAAAACGCCAGCTTAATATAGTTATGGGCATGAGTTTTAGTATTACAGTGAGGTATATGTTACTATAAGTTAAAGTTTTGTGCTACTGTGCATGTCAGGTAGGCCAGTGTTGGTTAGAACTGGCCTTCTAGCATGACAATGTAGACACCAAGATGGGTTGGTTCAGGTTTCTTCATTAATAAATATTAAGGAGAACTGTTAATGGAATCATCAGAATTTTAAGTTACAACATAAGATAAGTATAGGAGCACTAGATTATTGTGAAGCTATTCATTTATAGTTCAAAGCAAAGCACCAAAACTCCTGGCCTACAGTTCAGTGAATTATAACAATTATAAGCATTTGCTTTTGGGCTACATTACAATGTATCAGAACATTCATGTAAGTAAATTTCAGTCAGCTATAATTATATTTGTTAGTTCTTGGTTACAGTTTTTTCATTCTTGGTTAGGTCAATAGCCAACATACTGGTTTAATGATTTTTCTTATCTCTCATACTCCACAACCATGCCAATCTCCAAGATAGCCTCTTATTCTCTACCTACATCTCCTCTCTTTTTAACTCACTTACTCCAATAGCCTCTCTGTCATAATGTCTTTATGTCATCTATACTACAAGTAGACAAACTTTTTCTTTAAAGGGTCACATAGAAAATATTTTTAGACTTTGCAGGACATAGAGTTTCTGTCACAAGTGAACTCTGCAGTTGTAGTGTGAAAGCATCCACAGACAATAAATAATGAATGAATGTGGCTGTATCACTTGAAATGTATGTTCATAGCATTCAAACTGGCACCCATTCACTCTTAACATATGATTTATCTAGATCAATTGCTGGTTTCTCCCATTTAGATATTACAAAGTCAGATATTTGGGTTGAATTATAGATGGTCCCTTCTGTAAAAGAATAACAAAAATTGAGAATATTTGGTTAGGGAAAACAAAAGAAAAAGAAAAAAAAGTAGCTGTGTAATAGATCATGTAAACTGAGGTACGCAAATAGTTTGAATCAGTTGGGAGACTTAAAAGAAGACTTAGAATTTCCATCCTGGCCTTGCAGAAGCAAGTTACCAAGAGTGCTAAAGGTTTAAAGAAATGGATTCTGCCCCAAATCATGCTTCAGAGGAAGACCTTGAACTTCAAACAAGGTTGCAGCCCCTACTGACACCTTGACTGCAGCTTCCTGAGACCCTAATCAGAACAAACAGCTGAATTATACAGATACTCATGATGCATGGAAACTGTCACAAGCTGATACATTTGTTTTAATTTGTTATACAGCATAGAAAATTAATATTCTTGCCAATGTTTCCATAAGAAGATTTATGAACTTAAATGAATACTTGATAGTCTCTATTCTGTCCTTGTTCCTGTACGTCCCTTCCTTGCCCTCACTTCACTGTCACTTCATATTTCAATAAGACAAGTGAAAATTCAGAGAGATAAACTATCACTGCTTTCTACCACAAAGCTTGCAGTTCCACTTGTATCTGATGACATTTCTTGTTTTGCTCTTTCAATGTAGAAAGTGCCCCTGTTCTTATGAAAGTCCACTGTGCTAGTTTAAAGTTGTTAGGTAACCCAGAAAAAGTCATGTTCTTTTATCCATTCCTGTTGGTGCAGACCTTTTGTGGGTGGGACCTTGAGCTAAGTTATTTCAGTTGAGATGTCACCCATCCATTCGAGGTGGGGCTTAATTATTTTACTGGAGTCATTTATGAGAGGAAAATAGAGAGGAAAAAGCCCAGAGATCCTAAAAGAGAAAAGCCTTGGCGAAGCTAAAAGAAGACCCCTAGAGACTCAGAGAGGAAGTTACTGGAACCAGAAGCTGAAAGCAACAAAACCTGGGAGAGAAGGAGCAGCAGATGTCACCATGTACCTTGCTATCTGACAAAGAAACCAGGGATGCCAGCATCCTATATTCAGAGAAGGTGTAATCCTGTTGATGCCTTAATTGGGACATTTTCAGGGTATTAGAACTGTAAATTTTTAAGCTAATAAACTCCCATAGTGAAAGCCAATCCATTTATGGTATATTTGCATTCCAGTAGCTTTAGTAAATTGAAACACCCAGTTTTTCTACTGGTGTTCTATTTTGGGGCTTCTTTTCTTTTTCTCTTCTCTTCCAGGTGTTTAATTTCACCTTAATTTAACTATGTTTAATTCTCTCTGATATATGTATGTATGTGAGTGCATATCACAAACATACATTTGCACATATATACAATTATTACATACTTTACATATCTGCACATAAACCTTTACATGCATACGTATATAAAAGCCAGTATAATTGATTCATATGTAATGCATATATATATATGTGGCAATCTCTTCCTCCATCTTAAATGTCCATAACATGCTTCATAAAGTGTTTTTCAACATCTACTATACTGAAACTGCTCTAGACCAGGTCACCAATGAATTTACTATTGGCAGATTCAGTATACATTTTCTGACTCTATACTGTCTACCTTTTAGAAACATATGGCAAAGATGAGCTTCCTTCCCTTCTTAAAACAGTTTTTTCTCTTAGGGTTTCATGACACCAAATATCCATGAGCTTTATCTACTTTATCAGTTTCTCTTGTTTTGTTAACCCTTTCCCCCCCTCCCCAACTGCCAAAATTGCAGGTGCTTCTGGGCCCAGTTGCAGACCCTGTCATCTTCTCTGTCTCTACACTTTATTTTGGTTGAGTTCATTAATTCTAATGACTTTACTGAATATAAAATGAATCCCAAATTATCTCCAGTCCTGATATTGCACCTGAGATTCAGAGTCATTTGTCCCAGGCTATTTAAATTCTATATTCATATATCTCACGTTATCTAAAAATCAAACATGTCAAAATAGAAAGCTTAATTTTTTTTCTTCTTATGCATGCACGCACATACACACATGCACACGCACACACACATACCTGCACACATCTCACGACACTAGAGACAACCGTAAAAGTAACTCTCTGGCCCTCTCACATTCTCCCTCGTTGGAATAAATGACTTGTCCAGTTACTAAAGACAAAACATAAAAAGATACTTATGGTTCTTCTCTTCAAGTTCCATTCAACCTCATATTTGTACCCATTCTCTTCCCTTCATTTCCACTGCAAACATCCTAAAAGAACAGCAGTATGTATAGCCTGGACTGACCTGCCTATTTCCTCTTGTAGCAAACTGACATCAGATTGTTGGCATGTTTTATTTGCAAAGTCAAGTCTCAACTATAACAATGCTATGGATGTCATTATTCTCTGTTTCTCCCCAATACATACCTAAGAGATGATAAAACTGAACATTTAGTTCTGAAAATAAAGTCATTGCAACTGTAAAACCCACTTAGCAATCATATAACAAAAAAAGTGAGTAAAATAATTTAGCATTTACTTAGTATATTTACACACAGTACCTTATTAAATCTTTATTGATAGCATTGGTGTTTCAAACAATTTATTATTCACATTTCAAATGCTAAAAAATAAGGTCAAATCTATCCATTACTTTGCTAAGCACATCTAGGGGGCCTTTTGCCTCCTAACTCCATGATGTGCTCATTGAAACTAAGAAAAGTTTCTAAGAACAATAATCATGTTTTAGTATTAGCAAATATAGTTAAAATAAAATACATATTAGCAATATATAGCCACAAAATTATTGAAGGTTTCCTCAGAAATATAAAGAAAAGTTCAGACAATAGTGTAAATAAAATCACCTCCATTCACCCAGTTTAAATGTGGGATATACTCAGGATGTTTCCAAATCAAAATTATGAAGCAAATAATTCACTTTCATAATCCATATCATCTTTTTTGTAACTTGACATCCCTTGCACTTATACATTATTTTCTCTACATGATTCATTTCTTGGATGTTTTCCCTCTCAAAACAATTTGCCCTAGCCTGGGATCATTTCAGAATCACCTACCTCACTACATATTGAAACACATGCACGTGTGTGTGTGTGTGTGTGTGTGTGTGTGTGTGTGTGAGAGTGTGTGTGTGTGCACATGTGTGAACGTGTGCCTCATAAACTCCAGGCTCAAACTGCTAAGTTATCAACCTGGTGGCTATTTCCAGGAATATGGTTTTCATTATATCAGTTGTAAGATATTTAATAAGAGAATGGAAATATATGTGAGAAAGGAAATTGTCATTTATAATTATGTATGTGAAAAGTCTTTTAAGTAAGTTCTTTATGACTTTTCTAAATGTCTCATATATTGGTTAGGCAGTAGATTATTTTATACCTAGACATAGTCATTGATTTTTCATATGTTCTGTTGTGCTAATGTAGTATCCTCCTTGTTCTCTAGAGTTATTCTAATGATCATTTGAAACAGTGATGAGCAAAATCAGTTTTCTATCAAGTATTCTGTATGGGAATTTAGAGAAAAGTAGGGAAGGTAAAGCGTTCATGATTTTATGCTAAAATAAGCTATACTCTCTATCAAAACTTGAGAGAAATTTAGTCATGAAAGCAAGTGATAATGAGATCTCCTTGCTGAAAATCTGTGAGTTAAAAGGACAATTAGCTTGTCTATCTTATTCACCTACAGGGGCAAAAACAATTCAGTTCTCACTGTTAAAATGGATTACAGTCATATTGGATTTGAAAACCTGGCTTTTTAAATATTTATGAACATCTAAACCCTGTGTAAGAGTGGAAAATTAAGGCACATATAATTCAGAAAATTTTCATTCAGGTGAATGCCTCCATTGTAGAACTTTTATTTCATGTCAAATGGAATTGAAACACCAAATGAAATTAAATTTTACTGTTTTTCTTTAAAAAAACAGAATAAAATACTTACAATTAAAATAAAAGTTATAGTGTACCATTTTTTTCCTTTTAAAAAAGTACCATCAGAATAATGTCCTGAGGTATTCTTTCATTTAAAAATTCCAAATTGACATGATTTTAGAGAAAAGAGTTTTGAATTTTAGAGTAAAGATTTTTGACACCATCCTGACTAAACCATGGGCACAAAGGGTTCCCACACAGATAACAGAGAATGTTTTATTATGTATGAGGGAAGACAACCACTAGGAGAATGTGATTTACTTAATGCTAATGCTTAATGTTACTTAAAATATTCATATTTGAATATGCATGTAGTCAATTATGAGAATTTATAAAGCTAGTATACTACAAAAACCATTTCAATTGGATAACACTGATTCAAAGTTTGGCTGAAATTATGAAAGCCTGCCCTATTTGTTCTAGCAATGCCTAATTTCATACTTTTATTACATGCAATAAGCATTATGCTTTAGAGATTGTGTTTATTGAATATTATATTGAGGAGCATATTGATAGTTCAAATAGGTTTTCACACAGCAATGGCAGTTTTTTTTCTGTAAATAACCAGATAGTAAGTATTTCTGGTTTTGCAGGTCAAAGGTCCCTGGTCACCACTACTCAACTCTGCAGCATCGTGAAAACAGGAGAGATAATACTCAAGCAAATGAATGTGTGTTCCAATAAAACTTTATTTATAAAACTAGGTGGCAAGCTGGCCCTGCTCTAGGCCACACTAAGTTATTTTAAAATTCATATATGTACAAAATTGCAAATAAGGAAGTAAACTTCTGTAATCAACTTTCAACCCAAGTTGTTCCCATCAAAATAGTCTCTACAGGTGACAGTTAAATTTATGTGTTCTTTGGCTAGTTCATGGTGCCCAGTTCTTTGGTCAAGCACACTGGCCTCATTGCAAGTTGGAAGGCATTTCATGGAATTAAATCATCAGTAAGTTAATTGCAACTGTGGCTGATTACATCTACAATCCAGTAAGAAGACTGTCTTCAACAATGGGAGACAAATCATCCAGTCAGATGAAGGCTTTAAAAGGAGAAGTGATGATTTCAGCAGTCAGAAGAAAGAATTTCCATCATTTCAGCCAGCCAGCTTCAAATTCATCACAAAACTTCTTTGGACTTTCCAGCTTCCAACCTGTCCAATGAAATTTGGATTTGTGCATCCCCACAGTCACCTGGGATTATTTTTATAAAACTCTCAAAATATTTACAGATATCTCTTATCAACTGTTTCCTTAGAGAACTCTGACTGATACAACTTTGGGAACAGGAGTAGCTATTAAAAGAAAATGTCTTAAATATGAGATTGCTGAGTTGGTTCTGGGGTTTTGGAAATTGGTTATGTAATTTAATTAGGTTAAAGGTACTAACGACTCCATTTCCAATGATCAAGGTGGCAGTGACAGTCTACAGCAGGCGGTGGCAATAAAGATGTGCAAGATATCAGGATTGGATACAGTTACTCAAATGTTCATTAGAGGCAAGGCTATGGGTGAGTGTTTTTTTGACACCAAATTTTGTAGAGTGAAAGGAAAAATGATGTTGCTGGTTGTTCCTAAATATATTGGATACAGTTATAATAGAAAGGGATGAGCCGAAGACTTCAAATTTGCAACTTAAGTGTCACATGAAGAACATGAAAGTTTCTATATGTGCCCTGAAATAAAATTTTCTTTCTTTTAGCTGTAGACTTGAGATTTCTTAAAACCAGACACATAGTTTCATTATGCCAATGGCTGAATTACAACAAAACTAAATTCCCAATCTTATGGGGTGTCTGCTATTAAGGGAGAGCATTGATTAGAAGTTAATGGGATCCTGAAAATTCGAATAGAGACATATGAGTTGATAATGATAGGTGTGGAGACATTGAAACTCTATATTCTGCTAAGTTTTTTCCAATAAACTATAAAGGTCTTCCCCGAGGAAACTGCTTGCCAACCTCCAACTGAAGAGATTAATCCTGTTTTGCCTGATAAACCTGTAACCACTCCCCTGGGCAAACAGCACTCATTCCTCTGTTTTAGAGATTAATCTTGTTTCACCAGAGGAAAGTGCAATGAAATGCCCTGAGGTAACTGGCTTGCAAAATACTTCTGGTTCTTCTCTTGACCTATCCCTATGATCCCTCTTTTCTTTCAGAATTATAACTAGACTGATATCCCAACAGTACCCAAAAGGAACAAAGTGTGTTTCATGAAGATGTACACTATACTCCAAAAGAATTGCATGATTTTTCCAATTCATATAGATAGAAATCAGGGGAATATGTGTGGTAATGGATATTAAGGGTGTGAGATAATTGTAGAGGGAATATAAAGTTGGATTAGGCTGAATTTATTGATATGAGCTCAAAAACCAGAGATTCTGGATTCAATGTCGTAGCTCAAGGGGCTAGAAAGGTGCCTAGTGAGTTTCTTTCGGAGGTTGTCTGAAACATGAACCACACCAAGACTGACATTATCTGAGGTTAAAATGCCTGAACTGTCCTGGTATAACGTAGGTGAGGGAGTCCAAAGCTTAAAGAGATCAGAATGTTATAGTGGACTTATTATGTAAGACATACTTAACCACTCCAGGAATGTCCAGAGGACACAGTTTTCAGCAGAACTGTGAAGAATAAATTTTAAAGACAAACTCCATCTTTCCTGATGAGTTTTGTGGTTGCGTGTCTCTGTAGGTCAGACATTACCGGGAGAACTGCTGTCATTTACCTAGATTCTTAAACACAGTAGAGATGATCAGATCCTTGTTTACAGAAGCCAAATTGCAGCACTTAAATGCCAAAGTCAAGGTAGGAATGGCTACCTTAATGAACAGCAGACTCAATGCAGCAATCAGAGCAGTCCAGCCTGCAGAGACCTATGGTGTTAGCTAGTAGACCATGGGGTATCTACAAGTAAAATAAATGGGCAGTCTACTAGGCTTTTACTTGATCTTTATAAGCAGAAGTGTTCTATGTCGTGAACAAACTCTAACTTTGAATTACAAAAACAGAGAGTCATAACCTAGTTCTCAGGGGCCTTGATCATCTCTCCCTCCCTCGAGAAATCACACTTGTCCATAATTTTGATATCATGTTGATTGGACCTAGTCAGCAAAAAGTAGCAATCACTCTAGACTTTTTGGTAAGGCATTTGTGTCAGAGGGTGGGAGATAAATCCAACAAAATACAGGGGTCTCCCATTTCAGTATAATATCTAGGTGTTCAGTGGTGTGGGGTATGTTAAGATATCCCTTATAAGGTGAAGGGTAAGTTTTTGCATCTGGCCCTCCTAAAACCATTGTTTTAGTTTGTTAAAGCTGCCAGAATGCAATAGACCAGTAATGGAATGGCTTTTTAAAAGGGAATTTTTTAAGTTACAAGTACACAGTTCTAAGGCCTCCAGAGAAAAATACCTTGGTTCAAGAAATGCCAGGTCTGGTACAGTTCTGTCAGCTGGGAAGGCATGTGGCTGACATCTGCTGGGGTCTCTGGCTTCTCCTTTCAAAGGACTTCCCCAGGGGCATTTTCCTTCTGCAATTCCAAAAGTCTCTGCTTGTGTGGGCTCTGAAACTTTCTCCAAATTGGTTCCCTCTTAAAGGACCCTAGTAAGTGACCCCACCTTGAATGAGTAGAAATACATCTCCATGGAAACTACCTAATCAAAAGGTCCCACCCACAGTTTGGTGGGTCACATCTTCATGGAAACAACTTAATCAAAAAGATCCCATCCAACAATATTGACAAGGATTAAAAAACATGGCTTTTTGGTACACAATGGTTTCAAATTGGCATAACCATAAAAGGGGCACAATACCTAGTCGGCCTCTTTGGATTTTGGAGACAACATATTCCTCATTTGGGTGTGCTACTCCAGCCCTTTTATTGAGTGACCCAAAATGCTGATGGTTTTGAGTGGGGATTCGAATAAAAGGAGGCTCTGTGACAAGTCCAGGCTGCTGTGTAAGTTGTTCTGCCTCTTGAGCCATATGATCCAGCACATTCAATGGTGCTGGAAGTATCCACGACAAATAGACATGCTGTCTTGGGATTCTGGCAGGCTCCTATAGGAAAATCATAATATTAGAATTTTGGAACAAAGGCTTGCCATCTGCTGCAGATAATTACTCTCCTCAAGAAACAGCTTTTGAATGGCTACTGGGCCTTAGTAGAAACTGAATGTTTAATAATGGCCACCAAGTTGCCATGAGATCTGCATTGCCTATCATGAGCTGAATGTTGTCTGATTCATCCAACCACAAAGTTGGGACTACATGAATAGCCCTCCATAATGAAATGGAAATGGAATATAAGAGACAGGGCTCCAACAGGTTCTGAAGGCACAAGTAAGTTACATGAGAAAGTGGCCCAAATTCCCATGGCCCTCACTCCTGCTGTATTACCTTCTCTTTTTCGAGCTACAGGTATGGTCTCTTGGGCAGTTCCTTATAGTTTACTGAAGAAGAGAAAACTTGGGCTTGGATACAGATGGTTCTGTATGATATGCAGGTACCACCCAAAAGTGCACAACTGCACCACTGCAGGTCCTTCCTGGGATATCCCTAAAGGACAGTGGCAAGGAGAAATCCTGGCAGTTGTTGGAACATCAAGCAATGCATCTGGTTTTTAATTTTGCTTGGAAAAAGAAATGGCCAGAGGTGTGTTTGTGTACTGAATTATAAGCTGCTGCCAATGGGTGGCTGGATGATCAGGGATTGGGAGGAACATGATTAGAAAATTGGTGACAAGACATCTAGAATAAAGGTATGTGAATAGTCCTTTCTGAGTGGACAAAAAACATGAAGATATTTGTTCCCACGTGAATGTTCACTAGAGGGTGACTTCAGTAGAGGATTATTTTAATAATCAAGTGGGCAAGGTGACCCATTCTGTGGATACCAGTCAGCCTCTTTCCTCTGCCATACCTGTCAGCATCCAGTTGGTTCATGAACAAAGTGACCAAGGTGGTTATGCATGGACTCAACAACATGGACTTCCACTCACTAGGGCCAATTTGGTTATAGCCTCTGCTGGGTGCCCAATCTGCCAGCAGCAGAGACTACTCAGTTCCTAATATGGTATCAGTCCCTGAGATGATCAGCCTGCTACCTGGTGGCAGGCTGATTACATTGAACCACTTCCATCCTGGAAAGGGCAGTGATTTGTTCTGACTGGTATAGAAACATATTCCAGATTTGGGTTTCCTTCCCTGTACTCAACGTTTCTGTCAAAAATACCTTCTATGGACTTACAGAATGCCTTATCCACCATCATGGCACTCCACATAACATTTATTCAGATCAAAGAACCCACTTCATAACAAATGAATTGTAGGAGTGGGCACATGTGAATGGAACTTACTGGTTTTTCCATGTTCCCCATCATCCTGAAAAAGCTGGATTGATAGAACAGTGGAATGGTCTTTTTTTGTGTGTGTGCTATTAGTAGCACTCTCAATTTTAGGCGATTTTATTGGTCCAGTTCTTTGCCACAAAGAACTGGCAAAAACAACATCATCATCTATCAAATAAAAACTACCTCTTATCACTTGTCCCTCTCGTCTCTCCCCCCCCACACCACAGTTAGTTGCCCTTTGTAGTGCTATGACACTGCTGTTTTCTTCCTGCTAAATATTGGCAATAGCATGTATTTTTAGTTTTCCTCCTATATCCCTCAACTATTTGTCCACTGTTGAACCATTGAAAGAGTTCATACAAGAACTTATTTTAATTGCAAATTTAATCAGTGGAATAAATGCCACTATAAATCCCCTTTCAATAAAATTCACCTTCAATATGGCAATGTTGCTTATAAACCCGCTAATTAGTTGCCATCACTTCTATATATTCCCTTGCATATAAACTCAACCCCTTTGGGTAGCCTTTCCTCCATCACTAGCTTTTATGTACTCCTAGGTCTGCTATGTTCCACAATATAACCTCTGCGATTACCTTTACCAGAGTCATAATAGCAAAACCATACAGTATCTGTCCTTTTGTGTCTGACTTATTTCAATCAACATTAAGTCCTAAAGATTCATCCATGTTGTCATATGATTTGGGGATATCATTTTGACTTACTGCTGTATAGTATTCCACCATGTGTGTATACTACATTTTGTTTATCCAATCATCTGTTCATGGACAATTGGATTGTTTCTCTCTTTTGGCAATTGTGAATAGTGCCACTATGCACATCAGTGGGCAAATATCTGTCCATGTCACTGCCCTCAGCTCTTCTGGATGTATACTGAGGGTTGGTATTGTCAGGTCATAGGGCAACTGAATACTTAATTTTCTGAGGAACTGCAAGACTGTCTTCCACAGTAGCTGCAACAACATAGTTCACACCATCAGTGAATAAAGTGTTCCTATTTCTCCACATCCTCTCCAACATTTGTAGTTGTCTGTTTAATAGCAGCCGTTCTTATAGGTGTGAGGTGATACCTTATTGTCATCTTAATTTGCATTTACCTTATAGCTAATGAAAACGACTATCTCTTCATGTGCTTTTTAGACATCTGTATTTGTCTTCAGAATGTGTCTGTTCATATCTTCTGCCCCGTTTATAAGTGAGTTGTTTGTTCTTTTGTTGTTGAACTGTATAATTCACTTATGTACACATTGTAGCAAGCCTTTATCTGATATATGGTTTCCAAATATTTTCTCCCATTGAATTGGCAGCCTATTCATCTTTTTTATCAAAGTCCTTTCAGGCAGCAAAGCTCTTGATTTTAAGGAGTTCCCATTTGTCTATTTTTGCATTCACTGCTTATGCTTTAGGTATAAATTTTAGAAGCCACCCCCATTACTAGATCTTGAAGATGTTTCCTGAATTTTCTTCTAGAAGTTTTATGTTACTGGTTCTTACATTTAGGACTTTTATCCATTTTGAATTATTTTTTGTATAGGGTGTAGAGTAGGGGTCGTCTTTCATGCTTTTGGCTATTGATATCCAATTCTCCTATCCCTATTTATTGAAAAAGCTATTCTGTCCTAGTTCAGTGTATTTGGGGGTGTTATTGAAGATCAATTGTCCATTGATTCGGTGGTCTATCTCCATACTATTGATCTGATTCTATTAGTCAATACATCTATCCTTGTACCAACACCATACTGCTTTGAATACTGTGGCTTTATACTAAGCTTTAGAGATAGGAAGTGATAGTCCTCCCACTTCACTCTTCTTTTTTTAGGATATCTTTAGATTTGGGGGATCTCTTTCCCTTCCAAAGAAATTTGATAATGAGCTTTTCCAAGTCTTCAAAGTAGTTTGTTCAGATTTTGATTGGTATTGCATTGAATCTGTAGATCATTTTGCATAGAATTGACATCTTAATGACATTTAACTTTCCTATCTAATAGCATGGAATGTCTTTCCATCTATTTAGGTCATTTTTAAAATTTCTTTTAACTTTTTTTTGGTAATTTTCTGTATACAAGTCCTTGACATCCCTGGTTAGGCTTATTCCTAGATACCTGATTTTTTTGGTCACTATTTTGAATGGATTTTTTCCCTTAATCATCTCCTCAGATAGGTCATTACTGATTTTGGGGCCTTAATCTTGTATCCCACCACTTTGCTGATTTTTTTTTAATTAGCTCAAGTAGATTTACCATAGATTTCTCAGGGTTTTCTAGGTATAGGACCATGCCATCTGCATATAATGAAAGCCTTGTTTCTTCCTTTTCTATTTGAATGCCTTTATTTTTTTCTCCTGTCTAATTGCTCTAGCTAGGGCTTCTTGTACAGTGTTGAATAATACTGGTGACAATGGGCATCCTTGTCTCATTCCCAATCTTAGGGGGAATGTGTTCAGTTTCTCACTGTTAAATATGATGCTGGCTATGGGCTTTTATATATGCCCTTTTTCATATTGGGAAAGTTTCCTTTGGTCCATAAATTTTGAAGCATTTTTATCAGACTAGGATGCTGGAATTCATCAAATGCTTTTTCAGCAACAATTGATATGATCATGTGTTTTTTCCCTGTTGATTTGTTAATGTGTTTTATTGTACCAATTGATTTTCTTGTGCTGAACCACCGTTACATTCCTGGTATAAACCCCACTTGGTCATGATGCATAATTCTTTTAATGTGTTGTTGAATTCTATCCGCTAGTATTTTGTTAAGAATTTTTGCATCTATGTCTATTAGAGAACTTGGTCTGTAGCTTTCCTTTTTTGTGGCGTCTTTATCCAGTTTTGCTATTAGAGTGATTTTAGCTTCATAAAATGAGTAAGGTTGCTGTTCTAGTTTGCTAGCTGCCAGAATGCAACACACCAGAGATGGATTGGCTTTTAGTAAAAGGGGATTTATTTCATTAGTTCTTCAGAGGAAAGGCAGCTAACTTTCAACTGAGGTTCTTTCTTACATAGGAAGGCACAGGGTGATCTCTGCTGGCCTTCTCTCCTGACCTCTGGGATCCAGCAACTTTCCCCAGGGTGATTTCTTTCTTCATCTCCAAGGGCCTGGGCTGAGCTGCAAGTGCTGAGATGAGGTATGCTGACCTGCTTGGGCTGTGCTACATTGAGTCTCTCATTTAAGCACCAGCCAATTAAGTCAAACATCATTCATTGCAGCAGGCACACCTCCTAGCCGACTGCAGATGTAATCAACAACAGATGGGGTTCATGTACTATTGGCTCATGTCCACAGCAACAGAACTAGGTACCTTCACCTGGCCAAGTTAACAACTGAATCTAACCACCACCGTTGCATTCCTTTTTCCTCAGTTTTTTGGAAATGTTTGAGCAGGATTAGTGTTAGTTCTTTTTGGAATGTTTGATAAAATTCACCTGTGAAGCCATCTAGTCCTGAGCTTTTCTTTAGGGGAAGATATTTGATGACTACTTGAGTCTCTTTTCTGTAACTGGTTTTTGGAGATCTTTCATTTTTTCTCTAGTAATTTCAGGTAGTTCATGTGTTTCTAGGAATTTGTTCATTTCATCTAAATTTTCTATCTTGTTAGCGTATAGTTTTTCATAGTATCTTCATGAATTTTTAAAAATTTCTTCATGATCTGTGGTAATGATCCCCCTCTCATCTCTGATTTTGTTTATTTGTGTCATCTCTCTTTTTTTCTTTGTTAATCTAGCTAGGGGTCTATCAATTTTATCGATTTTCTCAAAAAAACAACTTTTGATGATTCTATTGTTTTTATTGTTCTGTTTTATTTTTTTTTTTTTTGCTTTAATTTTATTATTTCTCCTGTTTTATTCACTTTGGGATTAATTTATTGTTCTTTTTCTAAATTCTCCAGATGAGAAGTTTAATCCTCAAGTTTTGCTCATTCTTTTTTTTTGTATGCTATATGGTGGGGTAACATTTCATTGTTTTTCCATTTGAGTATCCTGTTATTACTGCACCATTTGTTGAATTTTTGTTTGTTTGTGTTGGTTTATTTGTTTGTTTGTTTGGGAAGTGCATGGGCTGGGATTTGAACCTGGGTCTCCCGCATGGTAGGTGCGAATTCTACCACTGAACTACCCTCACACCCTCCATTCTTATTTTTTAATATAGGCATTTAAGGGGATAAATTTCCCTCTCTGGATGGCCTTAGGTGTGTTACATAAGTTTTGACATATTGTATTCTTATTATCATTCATCTCCAATTATTTACTATTTTCTCTAGTAATTTCTTCCTTGACTCATTGACTATTTATGACTGTGTTGTTTAATCAAATCTCCACATTTTTTGAAAGCTCTGGTTCCTGCTGATTATTAATTTCCAGCTTCATTTCATTCTACTGCAGTAAGATAATGTGCTTTGGTAAATTTCAATCCTATTATAATTATAAAGACTCAATTTGTATCCCAGCATATGACATATCCTAGAGAACATTCCATGTGCACTAGAGACACATGTATATCCTGGTGTCTTGAGGTATAAATCTATATATATCTGTTAGGTCTAATTCATTTATCCCATTGTTTAGATTCTCTGTTTCCTTGTTGATCCTCTGGTTGTTGTTGCTGTTGTTGTTTTTTTTTTTTTTTTTTTTATCTATAGTGGAGAGTGGTGTTTTGAAACCTCCCAGCATTATTATTGAAATTTCTATAGTCTCTTTCAGTTGGGCCAATGTTTGTCTTCTTATACTTTGAGCTCCTTGATTGGGAACATAACATTTATGATTGTTATTTCCTCTTGGTGAATTGTCCCTTTTATTAATAATGTAGTATCCTTCTTTGTCTCTTAAGACATATTTATATTTATGGTCTATTTTTTCTGGTGTAAATATAAGGAGTACAGCTACTCTTGCTTTCTTTTAGTTATAGCTTGTGTAGAACATCTTTTTCCATTCTCTCACTTTCAGTTGTGTCCTTGAGTCTAAGATGTGTGTCTTGCAGAGATCATAGATGGATTATGTTTTTTAATCCATACTGGCAGTCTATATCTTTTAATTGGTGAGTTTATTCTATCAACATTCAAAGTTATTACTGTAAAAGCAGCTCTCTATTCTATCATCTTATCTTTAATTTTTTTTTTTTTTTTATTAACGGAAAGAAAAAAAAGAAATTAACACAACATTTAGAAATCATACCATTCTACATATGCACTCAGTAATTCTTAACATCATCACATAGATGCATGATCATTGTTTCTTAGTACATTTGCATCAGTTTAGAGGAACTAGCAGCACAACAGAAAAAGATATAAAATGTCAATATAAAGAAAAGAAATAAAAGTAGTAGTAATAGTAAAAAACAACAACAACAAACAAACCAACAAGCAAACAAAAACAAAAAAAACCCTATAGCTCAGATGCAGCTTCATTCAGTATTTTAACATGATTACTTTACAATTAGGTATTATTGTGCTGTCCATTTTTGAGTTTTTGTATCTAGTCCTGTTGCACAATCTGTATCCCTTCAGCTTCAATTACCCATTGTCTTACCCTGTTTCTAACTCCTGCTGGACTCTGTTACCAATGACATATTTCAAGTTTATTCTCGAATGTCCGTTCACAACAGTGGGACCATACAGTATTTGTCCTTTAGTTTTTGGCTGGATTCACTCAGCATAATATTCTCTAGGTCCATCCATGTTATTACATGGTTCACAAGTTTATCTTGTCTTAAAGCTGCATAATATTCCATCGTATGTATATACCACAGTTTGTTTAGCCACTCTTCTGTTGATGGAGATTTTGGCTGTTTCCATCTCTTTGCAATTGTAAATAACGCTGCTATAAACATTGGTGTGCAAATGTCCGTTTGTGTCTTTGCCCTTAAGTCCTTTGAGTAGATACCTAGCAATGGTATTGCTGGGTCGTATGGCAATTCTATATTCAGCTTTTTGAGGAACCGCCAAACTGCCTTCCACAGTGGTTGCACCCTTTGACATTCCCACCAACAGTGAATAAGTGTGCCTCTTTCTCCGCATCCTCTCCAGCACTTGTCATTTTCTGTTTTGTTGATAATGGCCATTCTGGTGGGTGTGAGATGATATCTCATTGTGGTTTTGATTTGCATTTCTCTAATGGCCAGGGACATTGAGCATCTCTTCATGTGCCTCTTGGCCATCCGTATTTCTTCTTCTGGTAGGTGTCTGTTTAAGTCTTTTTCCCATTTTGTAATTGGGTTGGCTGTCTTTTTGTTGTTAAGTTGAATAATCTCTTTATAAATTCTGGATACTAGACCCTTATCTGATATGTCATTTCCAAATATTGTCTCCCATTGTGTAGGCTGTCTTTCTACTTTCTTGATGAAGTTCTCTGATGCACAAAAGTGTTTAATTTTGAGAAGCTCCCATTTATTTATTTCCTTCTTCAGTGTTCTTGCTTTAGGTTTAAGGTCCATAAAACCACCTCCAGTTGTAAGATCCATAAGATATCTCCCAACATTTTCCTCTAACTGTTTTATGGTCTTAGACCTAATGTTTAGATCTTTGATCCATTTTGAGTTAACTTTTGTATAGGGTGTGAGAGATGGGTCTTCTTTCATTCTTTTGCATATGAATATCCAGTTCTCTAGGCACCATTTATTGAAGAGACTGTTCTGTCCCAGGTGAGTTGGCTTGACTGCCTTATCAAAGATCAAATGTCCATAGATGAGAGGGTCTATATCTGAGCACTCTATTCGATTCCATTGGTCGATATATCTATCTTTATGCCAATACCATGCTGTTTTGACCACTGTGGCTTCATAATATGCCTTAAAGTCAGGCAGCGCGAGACCTCCAGCTTCGTTTTTTTTCCTCAAGATGTTTTTAGCAATTCGGGGTACCCTGCCCTTCCAGATAAATTTGCTTATTGGTTTTTCTATTTCTGAAAAATATGTTGTTGGGATTTTGATTGGTATTGCATTGAATCTGTAAATCAATTTAGGTAGGATTGACATCTTAACTATATTTAGTCTTCCAATCCATGAACACGGTACGCCCTTCCATCTATTTAGGTCTTCTGTGATTTCTTTTAACAGTTTTTTGTAGTTTTCTTCATATAGGTTTTTTGTCTCTTTGGTTAAATTTATTCCTAGGTATTTTATTCTTTTAGTTGCGATTGTAAATGGGATTCGTTTCTTGATTTCTACCTCAGCTTGTTCATTACTAGTGTATAGAAAAGCTACAGATTTTTGAATGTTGATCTTGTAGCCTGCTACTTTGCTGTACTCATTTATTAGCTCTAGTAGTTTTGTTGTGGATTTTTCTGGGTTTTCTACATATAGTATCATATCGTCTGCAAACAGTGATAGTTTTACTTCTTCCTTTCCAATTTTGATGCCTTGTATTTCTTTTTCTTGCCTAATTGCTCTGGCTAGAACTTCCAACACAATGTTGAATAATAGTGGTGATAGTGGACATCCTTGTCTTGTTCCTGATCTTAGGGGGAAAGTTTTCAATTTTTCCCCATTGAGGATGATATTAGCTGTGGGTTTTTCATATATTCCCTCTATCATTTTAAGGGAGTTCCCTTGTATTCCTATCTTTTGAAGTGTTTTCAGCAGGAAAGGATGTTGAATCTTGTCAAATGCCTTCTCTGCATCAATTGAGATGATCATGTGATTTTTCTGCTTTGATTTGTTGATATGGTGTGTTACATTAATTGATTTTCTTATGTTGAACCATCCTTGCATACCTGGGATGAATCCTACTTGGTCATGATGTATAATTCTTTTAATGTGTTGCTGGATACGATTTGCTAGAATTTTATTGAGGATTTTTGCATCTGTATTCATTAGAGAGATTGGTATGTAGTTTTCTTTTTTTGTAATATCTTTGCCTGGTTTTGGTATGAGGGTGATGTTGGCTTCATAGAATGAATTAGGTAGTTTTCCCTCCACTTCGATTATGTTGAAGAGTTTGAGGAGAGTAGGTACTAATTCTTTCTGGAATGTTTGATAGAATTCACATGTGAAGCCGTCTGGTCCTGGACTTTTCTTTTTAGGGAGGTTTTGAATAACTAATTCAATCTCTTTACTTGTGATTGGTTTGTTGAGGTCGTCTATTTCTTCTTGAGTCAAAGTTGGTTGTTCATGTCTTTCCAGGAACCTGTCCATTTCTTCTAAATTGTTGTATTTATTAGCGTAAAGTTGTTCATAGTATCCTGTTATTACCTCCTTTATTTCTGTGAGGTCAGTAGTTATGTCTCCTCTTTCATTTCTAATCGTATTTATTTGCATCCTCTCTCTTCTTCTTTTTGTCAATCTTGCTAAGGGCCCATCAATCTTGTTGATTTTCTCATAGAACCAACTTCTGGTCTTATTGATTTTCTCTATTGTTTTCATGTTTTCAATTTCATTTATTTCTGCTCTAATCTTTGTTATTTCTTTCCTTTTGCTTGCTTTGGGATTAGTTTGCTGTTCTTTCTCCAGTTCTTCCAAGTGGACAGTTAATTCCTGCATTTTTGCCTTTTCTTCTTTTCTGATAAAGGCATTTAGGGCAATAAATTTCCCTCTTAGCACTGCCTTTGCTGCATCCCATAAGTTTTGATATGTTGTGTCTTCATTTTCATTTGCCTCTAGGTATTTACTAATTTCTCTTGCAATTTCTTCTTTGACCCACTTGTTGTTTAAGAGTGTGTTGTTGAGCCTCCATGTATTTATGAATTTTCTGGCACTCCGCCTATTATTGATCTCCAACTTCATTCCTTTATGATCCGAGAAAGTGTTGTGTATGATTTCAATCTTTTTAAATTTGTTAAGACTTGCTTTGTGACCCAGCATATGGTCTATCTTTGAGAATGATCCATGAGCACTTGAAAAAAAGGTGTATCCTGCTGTTGTGGGATGTAATGTCCTATAAATGTCTGTTAAGTCTAGCTCCTTTATAGTAATATTCAGGTTCTCTATTTCTTTATTGATCCTCTGTGTAGATGTTCTGTCCATTGATGAGAGTGGTGAATTGAAGTCTCCAACTATTATGGTATATGTGTCTATTTCCCTTTTCAGTGTTTGTAGTGTATTCCTCACGTATTTTGGGGCATTCTGGTTCGGTGCGTAAATATTTATGATTGCTATGTCTTCTTGTTTAATTGTTCCTTTTATTAGTATATAATGTCCTTCTTTGTCTCTTTTAACTGTTTTACATTTGAAGTCTAATTTGTTGGATATTAGTATAGCCACTCCTGCTCTTTTCTGGTTGTTGTTTGCATGAAATATCTTTTCCCAACCTTTCACTTTCAACCTATATTTATCTTTGGGTCTAAGATGTGTTTCCTGTAGACAGCATATAGAAGGATCCTGTTTTTTAATCCATTCTGCCAGTCTATGTCTTTTAATTGGGGAATTCAGTCCATTGACATTTAGAGTTATTACTGTTTGGATAATATTTTCCTCTACCATTTTGCCTTTTGTATTATATATATCATATCTGTCTTTCCTTCTTTCTACACTTTTCTCCATGTCTCTCTCTTCTGTCTTTTTGTATCTGACTCTAGTGCTTCCTTTAGTATTTCTTGCAAAGCTGGTCTCTTGGTCACAAATTCTCTTAGTGACTTTTTGTCTGAGAATGTTTTAAATTCTCCCTCATTTTTGAAGGACAATTTTGCTGGATATAGGAGTCTTGGCTGGCAGTTTTTCTCTTTTAGTAACTTAAATATATCATCCCACTGTCTTCTAGCTTCCATGGTTTCTGCTGAGAAATCTACACATAGTCTTATTGGGTTTCCCTTGTATGTGACGGATTGTTTTTCTCTCGCTGCCTTCAAGATCCTCTCTTTCTCTTTGACCTCTGACATTCTAACTAGTAAGTGTCTTGGGGAACGCCTATTTGTGTCTAATCTCTTTGGGGTGTGCTGCACTTCTTGGATCTGTAATTTTAGGTCTTTCATAAGAGTTGGGAAATTTTCAGTGATAATTTCTTCCATTAGTTTTTCTCCTCCTTTTCCCTTCTCTTCTCCTTCTGGGATACCCACTACACGTATATTTGTACGGTTCACATTGTCCTTGAGTTCCCTGATACCTTGTTCAAATTTTTCCATTCTTTTCCGGATAGTTTCTGTTTCTTTTTGGAGTTCAGATGTTTCATCCTCCAAATCACTAATTCTATCTTCTGTTTCTTTAAATCTGTCATTGTAGGTATCCATTGTTTTTTCCATCTTTTCTACTTTATCTTTCACTTCCATAAGTTCTGTGATTTGTTTTTTCAGTTTTTCTATTTCTTCTTTATGTTCAGCCCATGTCTTCTTCATGTCCTCCCTCAATTTATCGATTTCGTTTTTGAAGAGGTTTTCCATTTCTGTTCGTATATTCAGCATTAGTTGTTTCAGCTCCTGTATCTCATTTGAACTATTGGTTTCTTCGTTTGACTGGGCCATATGTTCAATTTTCTGAGCGTGATCCGTTATCTTCTGCTGGCGTCTGGGCATTTAGTCAGATTTCCCCGGGTGTTCGATCCCACAGGTTGAAAGATTTTTCTGCGCAGTCTCTGGGTTCTGTTCTTCCTATCCTGCCCAGTAGGTGGCACACGTGGCACACGCCTGTCTGTGGGTTCCACCAGCGAAAGTTGCTGTGGGTCCCTCAACTCTGGAAAACTCTCGCCGTAGGGGAGGTTCGGCAACCGAAGCGTCTTGGAAGAATGCCAGCCGGCCCGGGGTTCCAAACGCGGGGAGGGTCGCCGGCTGTCGCAGCACAGGAGAGCGTCCGGCCAAATTAGCTAGTCGGCCCGGGGCACCAAGCGTGGCGGGAGGGCGCCAGCTGTCGCAGCCCGGGAGAGTGCACTGCTCCCAGCCGACGGGGGAGTCACGTGTTTGGAAGGGATCCCCCGGTCACTGTTCTCCGCAGTCTGGGGATTTCCGACCCAACTATCTCAGTTGTTCCGGGGGGCCTCGTGTGGTGGGGGCACCAGCCGCCGCGGCCTAAGGGGACCGCCTGTCCAATTCTACCAGCTGGCCTGGGAAGGTGGAAGGGAGGGACTCCGGTCGCTTGCTGTCCCACCCAGGAAAGCCCGTGCCCCTTGGTGATCTCACCGGAGCTGGTTCTCCCAGATAGCCAGCCGTTCCAGGATGGGGTACGCTGTCCCTTTGATTTCCCTCGTGGCTCCGGGAGCTGCTCTGTATTATCTCCACTCCCCCAGTAGTTGTTCTGGAGGAGGAAAGGTGAGGGCGGCAAGGCTGTCGAGGCTGGTGGCGGAGGAGCACGGTGAAGGCGGGGGAAGAGGGCACCGTGTTGGTTGGAGAGCAGCCGGAGCAGGAGGGGGAGGAGGGGGGTAGGGAGGTCGGGCGGCTCGGCTGCTGCGGGGCGCGTGCGCCGCGCGGCGGTCCGGCGGAGAGAGAGAGGGGGTAGGGAGGTCGGGCGGCTCGGCTGCTGCGGGGCGCGTGCGCCGCGCGGCGGTCCGGCGGAGAGAGAGAGGGGGTAGGGAGGTCGGGCGGCTCGGCTGCTGCGGGGCGCGTGCGCCGCGCGGCGGTCCGGCGGAGAGAGAGAGGGGGTAGGGAGGTCGGGCGGCTCGGCTGCTGCGGGGCGCGTGCGCCGCGCGGCGGTCCGGCGGAGAGAGAGAGGGGGTAGGGAGGTCGGGCGGCTCGGCTGCTGCGGGGCGCGTGCGCCGCGCGGCGGTCCGGCGGAGAGAGAGAGGGGGTAGGGAGGTCGGGCGGCTCGGCTGCTGCGGGGCGCGTGCGCCGCGCGGCGGTCCGGCGGAGAGAGAGAGGGGGTAGGGAGGTCGGGCGGCTCGGCTGCTGCGGGGCGCGTGCGCCGCGCGGCGGTCCGGCGGAGAGAGAGAGGGGGTAGGGAGGTCGGGCGGCTCGGCTGCTGCGGGGCGCGTGCGCCGCGCGGCGGTCCGGCGGAGAGAGAGAGGGGGTAGGGAGGTCGGGCGGCTCGGCTGCTGTGGGGCGCGTGCGCCGCGCGGCGGTCCGGCGGAGAGAGAGAGGGGGTAGGGAGGTCGGGCGGCTCGGCTGCTGCGGGGCGCGTGCGCCGCGCGGCGGTCCGGCGGATTATCTTTAATTTTTATTTGCCATTTTATTTGCCATACACTTTTCCTTTTTTTTTTTATTCTTTAAATTACCCCTTCTCATATTCTTAAATTCTGTGCTCTCCTCCAGACCTCCCTCTCCTATTATTTTTTCCTCAGCTTATTTTTGTCTTTGAAAATTTTAATCTTTCCTACAAATTCGAAGGATAATTTGGGCAGATAAAGAATTCTTGGCTGAAAGCTTTTCTCGTTCAGAATCTGAAATATATCGTACCTCTTTCGTTTGCTTCCGTAATGCCTACCGAGTGGTCTGAAGTCATTCTTATGTTTTTTTCCCTTTTGTGTAGTAGATCACTTTTCTCATGCTGCTTTCAGGACTTTCTGTTTCTCTTCAAAATTTGACAGTTTTATTAGTGTGTGAATTGGAGGTGGCCCCTTTGTATTTATTCTATTTGTTCGTTAGACCTTTTGATTTGCATATTTATATCTTTTATAAGGGTTTGGAGGTTTTCCCCAATTATATCTTCAACTAATCTTCCCAACACTTTACTCTCCTCTTCTCCTTCTGGGACACCGGTGATTCTTATGTTTGTGCACCTCTTGTTGTCAATCATTTCCCTAAGATTTAAGTTGCAATTTTTTCCATGTTTCTTGCCATTTGTTCTTTTGTGTGCTCTAGACCAATTGTTCTGTCTTTTAGCTCACTTATGCTTCATTTTACTTCTTTAAATCTGCTATTATGTGTCTCTAGTGCATTTCTAATTTGGTCTACTGTATTTTTAAATTCTGTGAGATCTTTCATTTTTCTATGTACTCTTTTAATTCCTTTTATGCTCTTCTAGTGTCTACCTGATATCCTTTATTTCCTTATAAACATCCTTGGGTAGTTGTTCCCTATCCCATGTCCCCTCTAGAGTTTTGATTTGGTCATTTGGCTGAGCCATTTCTGCTTGGCTCTTCATGTGCTTTTTGATTTTCTGTTGTGTTTAGGGCATTTGATTGTCTTAACATGGTTATTTTATAAGTCGATTTCCTTCACTCATCTAAAGTTCTGTCACTGTACTTGGTTTTGCATTGAAGGTTTCCTTTTGCATTTGGTTTGTCAGTTATTACCTGCTACACTAAGGTCTGGATCTCAGGTAAGGGATACAATTCAACTTGAAAGTTCAAAGCTTGGCTAGTGTGCACTGGTACTTCAGTGGTAGAGCAGCCATCCACTACACGGGAGACTGGGGCTCAACTCCTAGCTCATACACCCATCAAAAAAGTTAATAATAATAAAATAAGCATATAATAAAAGTATGAAAAGCAACAGCTAGAATAACAACAAGACACACCTCAACATTAGGAGGCCCCAGAGTCAGAAGGAGACACCCCAAGATATATTGGGAGTTAACTCAGACTGGTGCCCACCAAAGGGAGAGAAAATTTGAGAAAAAACAAAAAGAAAAAAGTAATAATAAGAAAAAAATAATAAAGATAAATGAAATTAAATAGAATAATAAAAATAATATATAAAATAAAAAAGACCATAAAAATAAAAATATAAATAAATAATTATACTACTCATAAAAATGTATAGAAAAAATATATTTAAAAAGGCAAAAGGATATTAGGAAAAATAAATAAAATCCTAAGTAGAAAAGGAGTTAGCCTACCAGCACATACCCCTTCTACCCAGCAAGCAGCAACCCCAATGCACCGCTTCCTCTCAGGCCTCCCCCTCCCTCACAACAACAGCCTGTCTGCACTCACCACTTCTCATCATGAGACATCCTCACATCCTCAGTAGCATGAGGATGGCATGCACGGTGGTCTACTCCTGCCTATGGTGATCTGCTCCTGCTAGAACCAGGATGGCTGATCCTAGCCCTCAGGACTAAGGACCAGCCCAGAGCACAGCAGGTCTGTGAAACATTGCACCCACAACACTGGATACTCCTGGCACCCAGCCTGTGACTGTTTCCTGTGACCAAAAGCCCAGTGCTAGCCCGCCCCCCACCCCCTCCACGGACAATTGGGTTCACCTCCAGGCTACCCACAGGCACTCTCCCTTATAGACCCAAGCATGGAGTTTTCCCCAGCTGGTGACTGGGGCAGGCTGGAGCAAAGGGACAATCAGCACCTTCCAGTCGCATCTCCCCTCATGCTGCAGCCCACCCCCAGTGGGGATCACTGTCACCTGACCCACCCACTCTCCCTAACCTGATACCCTCTCCTCTCTCCTCCCCCAAATACCCTAGAGAGCCGGTTTGTTTACTCACACCCAGAACCACAGTCCCAGTCCCCTGTTTTGTTCCATGGAGCTGGAGTGAACTCAATTCATTTCTCTCCAACATCTTCCCAGAAGTCTGGAATGGCTTTGTGAAGACTCAATTATGGCACCAACTAGATGGAAATTCATTTCAGGTCTGGGGTAATCTTCTTCAGGAGGCTGGGTATGCTCAAAATCACTGGCCACTCTATAGTGTTTCTCCTATAGCCACAATTCATGGGTCCAAGAATCGAGGGATGGAAATGGGAATAACACCACTATTACCACTAGTAATCCACCAGAAACTCTTTTCTTACTGTCTCTGCAACCTTAAGCTCTGCCAGTCTACAAATCTTTGTTCCAAAAATAGGAGTGCTTCCACCAGGAGACACAACTATGAGTCCATTGAACTAGAAGTTAAGACTGCCACCTGTCAAATTTGGGCTACTTACAGCTCTGAATCAACAGGGAAAGAAAGGGAATACTCTACTAGCTAGGGTGATTGATCTTGAGTATCAAGGGGAAATAGGACTGCAACTACACAGTAAAGATAAAGCAGACTTTGCCTGTATATAGAAGATCCCCTAGGGTTTCTTTTAGTTCTACCATGCCCTGTGATTAAAGTCAATAGAAAATTGCTACAATACAATACAGGCAGGATTGCCAACAGCCCGGAAACTTTAGGAATGAAGATTTGTATCAACCCACCAAGCAAAGAATCATGGCCAGTTGAGGTGCTTGCTGAGGTTAAAGACAAAATGGTATTGGTTGTGGAGAAGGTACTTATAAATGTGAGCTGTGGTTAACACATGATCACAGCAGAAACAAGAACTGTAATAGTTATAAATATTTATTTCTTTTCTAAGAGTGTGTTTGCATATGTACATAGAGCAAGTATCTTTATTCTTTCCTATCTTATTCCCTTTTTATATTATATAATTTGTATTAGTTTCATGTCACAGTATTTAATTTATACTTTAAGTTTGCATATTAGTCAAGGATTTGCAACCTATTCTGGAGAGAATGTGTTTCTGGTTATACACAGGACAGTTGAGTATTACTAGGTGAAAACATGACATACTTTTTTTATTTAGAGATAAAGGAGATGTATATGGCTGCCAAGTTGACAATGGGTGGATGCGATGATTAAGTTCATGTGTGAATTTGACTAGGTTATAATGCCCATTTGTTTGCCAAGCACTGGCCTGATTGTAACTTTGAGGACATTTCATGGATTTAAATCATTTGTAACTTCATTGCATTTATGGCTGATCAATCTATAATCAACTGAGGAGAATGTCTTTAACAATGAGAGACATCTCATCCAATTAGTTGAAGGCTTTCAAAGAAGAAGTGATGACTTCCTGCAATCAGAAGAGAGAATTTCCAACTCTCCTTCAGCCAGCCATCTTCTCTTGGGTAATTCAACAAACCTTTCTCTAGAGTTCCAAGCTTGCATTGTGCCCTACAGAATACAGCCTAGTGCATTCCCACATTTGCATGAGACAGTTTTTATAAAATTCTCATAATTTTAGATATCTCTTGTCTGTTCTGTTTCCTTATACAACTCTGATTAATACCTTATGTAAAATGCAAGTACAATAGGTTAAATTTTAAGGAAATTCCCATAGTCTACTTAGGAATAATATTCTATTTTGTGCTTCAATTTTTAATGACCTTGTTCTCTTATTTATGTGACATAAGCAACTTTTGTACCAGAGTAAAGTTTTATAAAGGAGTGATATTATTTAACTCTTAAGCCACTTAAGATAATAGGGAGTTTCTTACTTGTGCAAAATCCCATCAATGTTCAAATGAATTAAAATCTTTGTGGGAGGGGGTAATATCCAAGTTTCAGTATACTTCAGTATTCCTTGCATGATTTTAAGGTGCGGCTTAGTTTGAGAACCACTGGGATAAAGAGTTCTTCAGAAAACTACTCTGAAGATCTATAAGGTGTCTGTAAACTCTTCATAGCCAATTTCCCTTGCCAAGTACCAAGTTTTGCTATATGCCCAGTCCTACCTCTTCTACTCTTCTGTCTTCCAGGGAAAACAGCAATGGTTATTTCACCTCTTAACTTTAAATCTTTTCCCTAACTGAACTTAGGTAAAACTTATATATCATACAAATTAGGGAACCTTATTTAAGGTTTTGAAGTTGTTTTGAAAACTAATTTAACCATACTTTGATATACACCTATATACTGAAGATGGGAAAAATAGAAGAGAATGAACAAATTATAAAATATATAGGATGACAGGAATTTAGAAGTTAACAAACCAATTAATCCCATCTAAAGCTTGCATACTCAACTTCATCCCTAAAATGATCATCTCACTTCTGCTTGAATAACTCTAGCAATGGAGAACTCAACATTTACAGATGTATGTTGTTTAAGTTTTGAACAATTCTAATTATCAAATAGTTCTCCATTATGTTATATTAGGAACTGGCATTTCAGTGGTTGAGCAGTAATTCAATATGAATTTTCTTAAAATACTGTATTTGCTTGAGATGTGCACAGGCTAATTTTACTGGTTTAGCATCCCTAAAATTTATGTTTTCAGGCACATGTTTTAAATCAAGATTTCCACTAAGTAACATTGCATTACTTGGTGTTTATTATATGTTAGGCAGTGTGCTCAGCATCAGGGGAGAAAGATGAGTACATAGAAAGTTGTCCTCTAGGAACTCCCTATTTTTAGCTATTTTTCCAAATCTACTCTTAAAGTATTGTAATGACCTATGTTACCTAAATGCACATAACTTAGATCCTTTGGGAAAATCCCTGCCCAGAGATTATTTCACAATAATTGCTTACTCATTTCTTTATCACATTGTTTCTAATTTCACACTCTTCTCTATCACTTCCAAACTATGGCTCTCACCTTTTATAGAAAAATTGGATTTGTTACCTTACATTAGCCTTTGCTGCCTGATTCATAATGCTTGTAACCAATGTTAAGCCAATGCAACAGAGTCCAATACAATGTGGCAGTATTTTCCACTTTTCATCAATAAAATTAGACAGAATTTAGAACTGTGTATTTACCAGGATTGTCAGTGCAAAGCTTCAGATATGCATTAAAATTTCATATTGATTGGTCTTGAAATTTTTATTTCCTGTTTTAGGCTTTTGTAGGTCATCCTTCAACAGAGGCAGCCCTAATATGCCATTCTGGTTTTCTATCTTTTAAACATTTTATTTTGTCTATTCTGATACCTAATTGGAACTGATAATTTCTGATGAACAACTTGTGATTTCCAATTATTACATGATACTAATGGTCCGTAGCTGAAGCATGGACTGTAGAAATTATCCAAATTAGGACTGAGGATGATATACTTTGCTATTTCCAAAGTGGAAAGAAATACTCACAAAATAAAAAGAAATACTCCCAAAACTGTAACTTTTTTTAAAAGAGAATTTAAAAAATGATGAGAAGGTGGAGGTATTAGAACGTGGCAAAGATAAGCTACTATATCAGGAATTTTACCTTTTTTGTTTTAAAGTCCAGCCAATACTCACCATCATCAACAGTCGTTTACAGGAATTTGGAAGATGGAGCCAAATTTGTAAACTTGACTCCACCACCACTAGGAGAGGGGGTGAAAAACAAAATAACAAAAATGAAGCAACTATTTTTATTTAGTTTGATGTTACCACTAGAGGCCCTTGGCTTTCTCTGTTTTGCAGAGAACAGTTTAAATGTGCTCTTATCACTGAGGCAGTATAATGAAATCATAAATTTAAAAGTCTATATTTTGTTCTGCCTACATGCATGCATGGATTGGTTTACCTTGTCTCTTAGCTTTTAATTCTTAGTTTCATGAAAGGTTTGCTTTATAATCAGTAAAAATATAACCATTTAAGGAAAAATAACATCTATTACTTTTTATACATTAGACCTTTAGAGAGGTAAAATGAACATATTTTCAAATAAAATTTGTTTCAAAGACAAGTTTTGTGCTTCTTTCTCATTTGTTGCTTGCTTCTTCTTACAAATGCTATCTGTTCATTTATAATCTTTTACTTGACCCAAACTGAGTGTGTTCCAATAAGGCAAAAAATCCATTTGTTAGCAATAAAATTGGAAACTCTCATTCTAGTCTCAAACTCCCTCCAAGAGCCATAGCATTCACCATTTCTGGCTTTGTCTCTTACAAAGCAGTAGATAAAGACTGTGTGTGCCTCACAAATTTAGAGAGGAAACGATTTCTTTCACAGTATGAACTGTAATAGCCATGCCTGAGTAGAAGTAACACATTTTCAGCACATTTCCACCACTTAGAGACTTGCTTTTTATCCCTTTGAAAGGAATCTCTAGCTGTGCATCATTATAGTGTGTGTGCTAAAGTAGAGAGGAAATGAGTGAGAGGGAGGGCTGGAGAGTGACAAAGCTGTGGACTCAAAAGAAAAGGTACTCTCCTGTAAGAAAATAAATTACAGCTTTTAGTTTGGGACCAAAGCCTTTTAAAGCTGTGGTAATTTTCAACCTTTATTGATACTACGCACATCAGCAAAGATATGAGCTTTTGTATGCAGAAACAGGTACACAGTATGCGCACACATTGTACACTCATCTGTTAAGTGTGAGCTTAAATCCATAAAATCAGTTAACATTTAGATCCATCTGTGATCACACAGTTCAACTAAAGAATATATTTATTTTCCGTCTTCATAAAAGGTTTTTTCCTCATTACAACAGAGTTTGTCCATCCTAGAAAATATCATAAATCATAAGTGTGTTGATAAGTTTTGTTTTCAAAGCTAATTTTGTATATTTTAAACTTTTACTTTCAAGCTCCTAATGAGAAAAAACTGTTACAAATAAACAAACAAAAAATAAAAGACTATCTTTAAAACAAAACATATAATTACATAATCTGTGGCACTATTCTTATATAAGATGCTTGTCCAGGTAATCCTGAACTACTGTGTATTACTTTGACTTAGATTATCATCAGAATTAAAATGCAAAATTAAAAAAAAATTCATAGAAATCTTGTAGCCTTGCTCCCCTAAGAATATGTCTGTGGAAGGATCTAAATTTGAGAAACATTGCCCCTAAATTATTCTCAATTTTTGTTTTCTTTTTCCAGTTCTTTGAAAATTTAAGAATTCCTTACCCACGAATTTTAATCTTGTGTTCTAAAATTGCAGGATTATGTTCATTTCCTTTTGTGGTCATTAGTATCAAGAGTTAACTTCTTTACTTATAAAAAATAACCCATAGTGGTTCAGTGGTAAATGCTCGCCTTCCATGCGAGAGACCTGGGTTCAATTCCTGGACCATGCACTCCCTCTCCCCACAAAAAAATGATACCCATAGATGATGATTCTGTTATTTTTCTTAAATAGTTTTCCTTGTCTCACGCCCTTAAGAAATGGTATTAGTGATAAATACGCAGACTTAAAGCTTTATTCATGTTTACTCCTTGCCATTATAAATAAAGGCACTGCTGCTATCACTCATTGAGTACAAATGGTACACACACACACACACACACAGAAACACATACACACAGTTTTTGCTAGTGAAACTTTTTTAATGCAATTTTATTGAGATATATTCACACACCATATAATCCATCTAAAATACACAATCAGTGGCTCACATTATCATCGTATAGTTGTGTATTCATCACCACAATCAATTTCAGAATATTTTCATTACTCGCAAAAAAAGAAATAAAAATAAAAAGCATCTTATACCCCTTATTTCCTCTCCCCCCATTATATATTTTTGTCTTTATTTTATTTCTCATCTACGCATACACTGGATAAAGGCAGTGTCAGTCACAAGGTTTTCAAAGTCACATGGTCACACAATAAAAGCTATATAGTTATACAATCATTATGAAAGATCAAGGCTACTGGATTACAGTTCAACAATTGCAGGTATTTCCTTCTAGCTATTCTAATACCCTAATATGCTGGTTTGAAGCTGTTATAGACTCTGGAAAAGGCCATGTTCTCTTAATCTGTCCCTGTAGGGACAGACCTATTGTTAAGGTGGGAATTTTTGATTAGTTTGTTTCCATGGAGAAGTGACCCAGTCCATTCAAGGTGGGTCTTAATCTCCTCGGTGGAATCCTCTGTGAGGATAAAAAACAGATGAAATTCGGAAAGCTGAGGGAAGCTTAGAGAGGCAGAAACTCCCTGGGAGAAACAAGGAATGTACCAACGAAGATAAGAGAGAAAGAAAACATACACAGAGAACTTTTTTGGAGAGAAGGAACAGCAGACATTGCCATGTGTCTCCCCCATGACAGAGGAAACCCAGATGCCAGAAACCTTTTCTGAGAAAAGTTATCTCCCTCTTGATGCCTTAATTTGGTATTTTCATGGGCTTAGAGCTGTAAATTGTCAAGGAATAAATTCCCTTTTTAAAAGCCAACCCATTTCTGGTATATTGCATCCCAGCAGCTTTAGCAAACCAAAACAATTAGAAACTAGAAAGAAGCATCTATATGATAAATCAGTATTCATAATCATTTTTCACTTATACCACCTCCTTCTCATTTGATTATTCTCTCAATCTTCAGGAATATCTGGGCAATGGCCATGTTAACTTCCCTGTGGTGAAAAGGGATGTTGACCTTTTAGGATAGAGGAATGAGACTGGTTGATGTTTTGGAGAGACTCGTACATGTGAATATCAGGGTTTATCTGGCATAGGAACAATCTGGAGGCCTGAAGTTTCTGAAAAAATAAACTTACTAAGAAAAACCAATTTATATATATTTTTAATATTGATATGACAAGTTTAAGTGAAGTTTGTCATCACTAGCCAACTGAATAATGTCCCATTTCATAAAAAAGAGTTTTTGAGCAATATTTTATTTTGATAAATTATATTTTATTTATCTTTCTAATGGTTTATAGCACTAAAAATAATAAAAAACAAAGAAAAAGTAAAGAAATAAACACTATAACGCCATTTTCAAGTTAACATATATTTTTTTGGTACTATTAACTTTAGTAGGCAACATTTAAAAATCAAAACAGATGGTACTAAGGAATTTGTATTCTGACATTTTATCTCAGAGTTTTCTTTTAGCTGAATAAAGTAAATCTGCTTGTCTTGATAATATTTTAATATTCAAATATTTGAGATTTCTCATTTTGCTTCCATGAAGATTGATTGGTTAGATATAGTCATGCTCTTTGTAGACATATATTTATTAAAAACAATTTAATATTCTGTGCATATTTGATAACATCATTGGGAAGGAACAGAAACGTACCAACTTACTTCATAGTGAACAGAATATATATAATGATGTCATTCTGTCTAAGCCAAATAAAATAACATCAGGTGCCAGTTTATTTCTAATTAGGATCTCAAAGTTGAAGTGAAATAGTTACACTAACTCTTTTACTGTCTATGTGGTGAGAGGGGAAAGCATCTGTCTTTGATGTCCTTCTTGATCTACAATTTCTGGACTCTTCCTGATATGTTTGCAAAGAAAGAAATGAGACATAAAACTAATGACAGCCACTGTAACTATGATTATAAGCAATTTTCCTTGAAATTTTACTGAGCTTGATTGCATTTCTACCTATAGATATTTGGTCAGCTATATATAGAAGTTGAATATACTTTTGAGTAATTCAATTCATTCTTCTTACAAACCAAATAACTCCTTTATTTGTACAAGTTATGTGAAAATATTCACAGCATATAATTCCATTCCTCTCAATACATCATTTTTAGCAATAAATATGTGTAAACTAATTCTCGGAGATAAACATAATTTATTAGCAGAATGCTAAAGTTAGGAAATGCAATTGATGTTGGAGTGATACCTATTCTTTGTGAATGTGATTGAATAATAGAATATTAATTTGAAATATTTTCTCTGGTTTGAATATTTTCATTGAGTTTATAAACTAGAAAATCATCAAGGCTCTTTTTCACATTAAGTATAGTAACAAAGTAATTAAGAAGAAAGCAATCCCCTTGATAAAATAAGTAGACAGTAGTATTGTCTTACTTATTTTATTAGTATTAATAAATATTACTTTATTTAGAAATATAGACGAGGGTACATTGGGATAGTGTACTATAGACTTAGTAAACTACTTAATTTCTAGTTTTAGCGTATGTAATTTTCATGAATAGTAAAAGCCAGACAACTACACCAACCAAAAACTCTATTCTTCATATGTGCGTGAGACATGATTTCCAACTATAAATAATGTTTTAAAGAGGGTGACATAAAGCAGCAATCAAATCTTCTGAGTTATGTATTCACTGGGGACATTTGCCCTAATAATGAATAGGGGAGCATAATATCTACTGAAGACCACCTCTATCCAAAGAACAGAGAAATGTAATTTTGAATATGACATTTTGAGAGAGTTATTTAACATGAAACTCTATGAAAAGAAAGGTAAGATAAATAAGGTGTGAAAATGTGTGTGTGTGTGCGTGTGTTTTATTTCTGTTTTGCATGCAGTGGGGGAAGCAGAGGTAGGGAGGAGGTCTCCGGGTAAGAGGGAAGAGAGTTGGCTGAAAAGTATTTGATAAGCATTGCCATTGACGAATCTCTAACTTCAAATCTTACTCAATTTTTTCCAAGTTCTGAATGCAAACACCCACTTTCCTAATTCCTGCATTGGTCCCAGAAGAAAGAGGCCCCCGGATCTTGGAAGTGTTCTCAGGAGTTGGCAAATCATATGCATAAGAAGCAGGGACTATAACTGATTATGTAAAATGGCAATTGCAGTCTATAAAACGTAGAATGAAAGGCACATTTTAGAAACCAGCTTTGCTAATGAATGTCACACACAAAAGGGTTGGTTGCTCTTGATTCTTCTCCAAGGATACGATGAAAGAAGCAGGCTTCAGGCATTTTGAGAGATTGGAAAATCCATAAAAAATACAGGTGACTTACATGCAATAGGGCCATGAGGAGAGAAGAAGAAAAATTCAATTTAAAAGCTAGATATTGCAGCATTCATTGTGTTTTTGAGTCAAAGTTTTTGCTCTCAGAGTCCAATTCTGTAAATCACTCTTCAAACCAAAGACAGAGAAGGGGAAGAGAGGTCTAGTAACTTTGCAGTATAGAGTCTGAAAAACACTACCTAATCCAGATGATCAAAGACAACATCAGAAGTCATAAAAATGTTAATAGAATGTCTCCTTTATAGGAAGTGATGTAAAGGACACTCTGTAGTCTTCCTCCCAATAAATCATTATCCTATTCTTATCATGAGAAAAATGTTAAATCAATTCCAGTAGAAGGGCCTACTACAAAGTACCTGACCAGTACTCAGTACTTTCAAGGTCATCAAAAACAAGGTAAGTCAGAGTAACTGCCACAGCCAGGAAGACAAAATGTAATATGGTATCATGGATAGAATCACGGAGCAGGAAAACTAATTTTTACCTAGTTTTAGGGAAAAACTAAAGAACATTGAATAAAGAATTGACTTCAATTAATAACTATATATATACATACACATATATAATATTATATATATATGCATATATATATATGGTCTTTCATTGTAACAAATGCACTATATTAGTCAAAGAAAAAAAAAAAAGGTAAGCATGAATGAGGGACCAATGCTTCCTTTCCTCAACCCTGCAATTCCAGCTGCCGAAATGGGGACAGCTGCAGGAGCACAGCCAATATTCTGAAGTTGGTGGGTGTCAGGGAAGGCAGATGAAACCTCATCCTTACAAAAGCTGGAGTTGACATGGAGGTCAGTCTGGGGACCCCTTGAGGGACCAGGATGGACTTTAGCCACCGTTTTGACTGTGTTGGCATCAGCAGCTTCTAGCCACCCACCAGCATCCACCAAGACATAAAAAAGTTTACCTTTTTGTTCATCTTCTTTTTTTAGAGGGGAGGGGCAAGATCCTGAAATATCCTTAAGGAAACAGCGTGGACAACAGGCTTTGTTTCCACCTCTCTGCAGCAGTAGCTTTGAGAGACTGTGCACCTTTTCATGTGCGGACATTTTGTTTGTATACATTCTGAATTTTTCCTTCTTTCTTTTATTTTTTTGTTCTCTTCCTTAGACTGATAGAATTAGGAGTGAAGGAACTAGATTTTCAGCACAACCACAATATAAAACTCATAATGTCCAGTTCTCAACCAAAAAGAAATATTACAAAACATACAAGGAGACAAGAAAGTATATCACAGTCACTAGAAAAATAAAATTTGAAGGTAACTAACTCAGAGGAAGCCCAGTCATTGGAATTACCAATTAAAGGCCTTAAATCAGCTCTCTAAAAGAGGATTAATGAACTAAACAAAAACATGGACAAAGAACTAAAGGAAATCAGGAAAGCAATATATGAACAAAATGAGAATGTCAATGAGACAGAAATTATAAAGAGGAACGTTTTCCTCTTTATTATTATAAATCAAATTTTGGCAGGTGAAAATCACAATAACTGACATGAAAAATGAAATAGGGGGAGCGGCTCCATGGGAAATTGCAGCAGGCAGAAGGTGAATCAGTGGACTAGAGGATAAGACAGTTGAAATTTTTCAGTCTGAGGAACAGAAAGAAAAAAAAAGTGAAGAAAAATGAACAGCACTTGGGGAACCTATATGCCAACATTCAAGTATACCGAAAAATGTACCATACTGTCATAAGATGGCAATATCAGAGGAAATAGGATGCAGGATACATATGAGAACTCTCTGTATTATCTTTTCAACATCTCTGTACATCTGAAACTGTTCTAAAAATTAAAATCTATTTTAAAAAGTCAATAGAATATCTGGGCAACTGCAAGGAGATGAATGGTGACCATATCAATGATCAAGAATGACAAGTAATAGTTCCAAAAAGGACAGAAGGACAAATATACAAAAAATATTTAAAAATATGAAACATACAGAACATGCCCAGCAGATTTCACGTTTATTTATAAAGGACTCTGGGGGGAGATCAGAAAAGATGAACGGTGGAGATAGCAAAGCAAATAATAGCGGACTATTTTAATAAATATTAAATTACCAAATAAAATAACAGACTATTGTACTAAACGACCCCGAAAGAAGCATGTGTGAGTCGAAATTGTAATTTCCAAGAAAAAGTTGAATGCCTTACATGCATGCAGAAAGAAAACAATTTAAAGAAATGTAAATCATATTTCAAGAATATTATGATGAATTTTTGAAAGTGAAGGATTCTGAATCCAGATTTAGTTCTAGCTATAGCAATATATTGGATATAGAAATCAAACAGAGGTATCTTAAGCCACATAACTGAGAAAAAATTAAAATGGCTACACACTCATAAAATAAAATTTAAGGAGATATCCCAACAATATAAAATAATAATTAAAAAATAAGCACAGCTGTAAATTTAAAAGGAACAATTAAAAATTTAGAAAGCAACCATTAATTACAAATTATAATTGATAGTGCTTGTGAAATATACTACAATAGTAAAGTAAAACATTAAGATAAAAGAAATGTAATTTAGAAGTATAAATAACCATGTGGAAAATTGTTGGATGATTTTAACTGTGGTGGAAAGGTAACAGAATTTACATAGAGGAAAAAAAAATTAAGCCAGGATGAGGATGGAGGAGATATATATATATATATATATATATATATATATATATATATATATATATATATAATTTAATATAATATAATATATAGATATACTATAGCTAGGAAATGTATTTTTTAAAACACGAGGGTGGGCTCATGTAGAGAAAACATGGGTAACAGAAAAATGACAATGTTCCAATTTAATAAAGTAGTGACAAAGGAAAAAGAAGATGGAATGGTCTAGTAAGAATCAGAAAATAATAGCTAAAGAGACATAGCAAAAATAATGACAAAGAGGAAAAGAAGAATGCAGAATTATATGCCAATAAGAAAAATCTAAAATTTTTAAAAAATGGACATTGAAAAGAATAGTCAAGACAGAAGTAAGAAGACAAATGCGACTAAAGTATATGAAAAATGCTTTATCCTCACTACTAATGAGGGAAATGAATATTAAACCAACACCAGCATTTGGCAAATAATAAAAGTAAATAAAGGATTGAAACATTTTCACTCAATGGTTTAAGATAAATGGAAAAAAATGGCACTTCCATGACCTTTTGAAAAGATTGTAAATAGGTATAAAGTTTTCATAAAGCAAGTTGGAAGATTTTATCAAAATTTAAAATATAGTCATCCTTTGTCTCAACAGCTTCCTTTCTAGGGATCTAGTCTGCAGAAATATTCATCCAAACGCACAAAAATATAAAAGGATACAAAATTTGTTGCAGTGACATGTATAGCAAATAGAAACAACTTAGTTTATTAATAGATTAATTATTTTATTTATCTGATTCATCTATAATATGGTGCATCATACATCTGTTATAATGAATGGTGTGATAAATGCACTGATCCCCCTCTCTCGCTAAAGTATGGAAGGCATAAAAATGTCAAACTAGTTTAAAGCTGTATCTAGTGTTAAGTAGCTTTTTAGTACATAGGAAAGGAATTAAAACATCATATAGAACATTGTTTTATGGAAATTTATATCTGCATATTGACCTAAAAATACATCATTGCAGAATAGAATGCTTGAAAGTTAGAGACTATTTCCATGACTAAGAGAGAATTTTTAAAAAAAAATCAATTCTCTCAATGTCCGTATGAAAACTACTATTTTTTTTTTTCTAATTTAGCCTTTCTTAAGGATGAACTACATTTTTTTCTGGGGGGTAATGTTATCTTAATGGATCCTTTCATATTTTTATTTTATTATCTTCTACTTCAAAGGAAGAAAATCCCTCTCTGAACGTTTCTTTCTTCAAACATGTTATTAAAAGTCAGATAATTTCTTATTTTGAACAAAGGCATTCTTCAGATTACACTCTGTCCTTACATGAGCACACATGTACACACACAGACACACACGCACACAACACACACAACACATACCATACTCAAAGTACTTGCTCTTTGTCTCATTTTCTTTTCATTCAGAGAATACAATTTGCGATTAGGGAAATTATAAAAAGCAATAACATTTCTCCTTTTTACACTTCAGCTTTGCTTTGCTGTACCCTCATGAATTTCATGGAATTTAAGAATGTGGGTTAAAATTCAAAACACCATATTCTTGTCTTTCAGCAAAAATCTCACTAGCAGTCTTTGGAAGTTTGATTGAATTAAGACTTGCTGAATTGAGATTGCTAAGCAAAAGTAAGGGGGAAAAAATGTCTCGGAGATGAGATCCTCTATATTCACTATTGAGCTTTTTTTCTTTATCTGAAGTATTTAAGGTCTAATGTTCACTCTTGCTTCTATGGCTATGAAACTACAGTTTCAAACATTAACTCCCTCTAAATTAAGCTAATATGGCCAGCCATTAACCACAGCCCGAGGAATTCTAAGGCACAAGCTATGCAAACAGAGTATTACAGATGTGCCCTATAGATAAAACACTCAATCCTAGGGGCTTTTTTTCCTGTACCACCTTGAAAACCCGGTTGTTTTCCTAATTCCAAACTGTTTCTTTATGCAGCAGTTGTAAGTGCTGTCACATATTCTAAAAATGGTGAGTAATGCATGATTTGTGAGAAACAATTTTTAAAGTAGAAAACTTAAAAGTAAATATTCTTTATTTCCTTTTCCCAAGGAGAAAAGTGATTATTAGTTTGACCTAAGAAATCACAAACTCCTTTTATTCACAGGTGGAAGGACAGATTGACAGAGGGAGACAATTATAGATTGACATAACTTGGTACACAGAGTTCTGGCACAGCTGAGGGAAGAGGTGAGGTAAGAAATTGAAAATGTTGGGCTTAAGTGAAAATCAGCAATAGAAAATGTGGAACAATAGTCCTAGTCACCATCCTGTATCTAGAAAAAGCAGTCTAAAATATTGAGATTATTAGGGAATTTGAAAGAAAGAGAAAACACCAACGATAATCTATTCACAGCCCAACATTTCACTTAAATCCAGTGGATAATCTTGCTCATGCCCAATGAGTAGCTAATCAATTTTTACTGCTTTGTTCCAAAGTATGAATGAGTTCTAAATTTTACAACACCTGAGGAAAGATGCCATTAAAAAAAAAGAACAGATGAAATAGAGAAGTGGAATCTAGAAGCAAAAGATACAGAAGAAAACAAAAATTTCAGCAAAATTATAACCCATATTTTCAAAGACTAACAAGAACATGTCGCACCCATTTTAAAAAGTCAGAAATACTACTTATAAAAGATGAGAGGATTAGAAACAGGATGTGATTTTTTTAAGTGATAGCTAAAATAAATAAAAATTCAATAGAAATGTCAGAAGATAATTTAGAAAATCTCCAGGTAATTAGAGGCAAAAACCAAAAGGGTAGGGAAAAACAGAAGAGAATAGACAAATAATCCAGCAGTCCCATTATCCATCTAATATGAATTTCAAAAAAAAAGAGAAATAAGAAATAAAATGAAAGAAATTATTTAAAAGATCACACATAAACATTTCCTAGAGCTGAAGACATGGGTGTCCAAATTATAGGAGCCATGCATCTGCCCAACACAGTGAATTAGACAAACACACACAAATACCCAGCAGTAGAGAACACTGATGGTGAATCTCCCAATATTCACACCCATGCATAGTTATTGTCCTCTCCTTCAGTTTAGACTGGCTCTCCACCCAATGGAATATGACTCGAATCATGTTGAATGCCTTCCAAGGATAGGTCACAAGGAGACCTCTATGTTCTGTCTTAGGATACTTCTTCACAGAATCAGTTGCAGTGCAATGAAATGTTTCTAGCACATGGAGAAGTTACAGGCAGGCACTGAAGTTGTTGGCCTGAGAGGATCCCCAAAAGAAAACCAGCGACAACTGCAAACCAGATAAGTCCACCATGTTGGGTGTTCTGTTCAGTCAAAATAGACCCACTATATTCAATTCTCTTTTCCCTTACTTGGTAGATAGAGGGGAATACCAGTAAGTCCACGTTCTAAGAAGATATCCACCTAAGGAATGGACTATTAGCCTTTCATTCTCTTTGGCCTTATTTAGCCTTTTCGGTCAACTATTCAGCAAGCAATTTTTGGAGCCCCCATTTAGTTTTGAGACACAAATACAAACTTTCTTACTTCCTTCCCAGTAAGGAAAGGAGTGAAACATATAAAACACCACATTTTGCTTCCCATAGAGCCAAATATCTGGGTAACTTCTTACTTATCTTCTCTTTGCCAAGAAACCTTTTATAAATACTCAGGAAGGAATGTGGAGCTGGGGGAAGTATGGCTAATATTAAGTCATGGAAGTTGAAGTGTGCTTCCACATGTTATCAACTTCTTTCAAACAATGTGTGTATTTTTTCTATGGTCTTTTCAGGGGTTATCAGCTATTTAGGATTTAACTTATATGTATCTTACCTCACAAAGATCTGAGCTGGAGGAAATAAAATGTTTCTTGTGTTAAAATGATCTTGCAACTTTGAGCATAATAAGAATTATAATAGTGGTCATATTTTTCCCCTCAACTAATGAAAACAAATAAGAACTATTGTCAAACTTATATATAATTTGCTAAATTAGGTAATTCACAGCTAATTTAATTTTTGGCTGCTGTCATGGTGAGGTTCATGTGTCAACTTGGCCAAGTGGTGGTACCTGTTTGGTTGGGCAAGTGTTGGTCTGTCTATTGTGATGAGGACATTTTATAGAATTAAATCATGATCATGTCAGCTGCATCCACAGCTGATTCCATTTGTAATCAGCCAAGGGGAGTGTTTTCTGCAATGAGTGATGCTTAATGTAGTCACTGGGAGCCTTTCATGGAGGATTCAGAAGAGACAGGCTCTCTTCCTGCTTTGGCCAGCGAGCCTCTCCTGCGGAATTCGCCCAGACCCTCCATCAGAATCATCAGCTTCGCAGCCTGCCCTATGAATTTTGGACTCTACATTTCTACAATTACGTGAGACACTTATTTATTTTATATTTGCGAATATTCCCTGTCGATTCTATTTCTCTAGAGAACCCTAACTAATACAGCTGCTAACTATGGTTTGGAGGAATGTTGGCCTTTGGAAACAGCACCTGTGACAATGTCCTATACCTGACTGTGTTTTTTTTTCCTTTTGCTGCCAAATGAAGATGTTCAATAAGTAGCTTTGAAAATGTACAATGCTGAAAAGAAATGGAGAGACTTCTGCCTTAGCTTTCTGAAGCATTCAAAGACACAGTACAATTAAATGATGTGTGATGAAGATACATAGGAGGGGGAAGCCAGGCAGAGAACAATGATAGACTTCCATGTCTAGAGTCTAACTTGACTTTGAGGCAGAGAAAACTCTTTCTGTGGACCATCCTTTGGATTTGACTCTTACACATCATGAGGGCCCTATAAAAAATGTAATATATGCATATATTTTCTTTTAATTAAAAGTTGTCAAAAAGTGTTGGAATGTGAATTTTGTTCAGTGTGCCATAATTTCTAAAATGTGCCTGATTAGGATTAAATGAAGTAGGAGATGCCAAAACAGTGAATGGAATCCTTGGGGTATTAGGAAAGTACATGAGCGATTCTTACACTGGGAAGTGGGGTTGAGTTAATGGATCTAAGTTCAAGAAGAGAAAGGAAAATCTAAGTTTTAAAATAGATGTGGAGAATATATCTGATATTCTCTTTAAAAGTAGGAAACCTGCAGCTAGATTTTTAAATTGGAGCGTGGGCATGGATTTATTCTACTCAAATCCAATATAGCAGTAATCAAATTAGACAAAACAAGAGATTTCTGACGCTTAAAGCAGGCAGGTAGGAAGAAAAGACTAGGTTGTGGCAAGAACCAAGAATGGACTTAAAATAAAAAATATCATGGGATTGATAACAGACACTTTTAGATGAATTTAGCATAGGTATTCCTTTATTTCTTTATTCATTTATTCACTCTATAAACATTAATTGGAGAAATTACATGTGACGATTTTGTGTCAACCAGTTATGGAAGGTGAGGAATCACTAATACATTTTAAAAATTCTGCTTAGTTGGTTAAACGTTGGTTTCATTTTTATACATGCCTATATACTTATAGTATATATCATGATAAATTTATCATCTCATGATGACATACATAATTTTCTTAACTCAAGTAAACTGACCTAAGTATAATACTGTAAATACCTTACTTTCATTTAAGAGTGAATGTGAGATAAAATGGAGATAAGATAAGCTACACTTGCTATGTGAATTATCTGTTTTCATAATAATTCAGTTCAGTCAAAATTTATTAGATAATCACAATGTCTAGAACTGTACTAGGCTAGATACTATAGATTGTTTTTTAAGTAACTATGGTCTCTTCCCTCAAAGAACTTTGTAACATGAGAAAAAAATACAGAGGTAGAAGATTTTGATCTACTATAAAATGCATAATACAATTATACAGATGTGCCCAGAATGCAAAACTGTGAGGTGGGTCAAAGTAATATTGTTATCCCATTTTATGGAAGATGAAAGTGAAGTTGAAGCTACCAAATGCACAGAATGACACAGAAAATAAATGAGTGTATAGCAAAGACAAGACAGGAAGCTGATAACAAATGTCCATTTTCCTCAGTGGAGTAGGAACCTGACATTCCTTGAGAAGTCTTATTATGAACTTTAAATGAGCCTGAGGAAGTGATAGAAATCAAGTATCCTGAGCTACAAATTTTGCCCTCATTCCTTTGAGCACAGCTCCTTTCTACTCTTCTACTTCTGCATACCAGAGCTGTGAGTCCATATTTCTTACAACATATACATTTTCTTACCCTTCGGTTTTAGTTTGCAAGCTGCTGGAATGAGATATACCAGAACTGTAACAGCTTTTAAAAAGGTGAATTTACTAAATTTATAAAGGGGGATTTAAAATAAGTTACAAGTTTATTAATGTAAGTTACAAGTTCATAGTTCCAAGCCTACAGAAATGTCCAAACTAAGACATCCAGGGAAAGATACCTTAATTTAAGGAAGGTCAATGGGTCAGGAACACCTCTGTCAGCTGAGTAGTCATGTGGCTGGCATCTGCAGATCCCTTGCTCCTGGACTCCATTACTTTCAGCATCTGTTTCTGTGGGGGTTCCTCATTTTATTTCTCCAGGGCTGGCTTTCATCTCTTAGTTTCCGTTGGCTCACCCCAGATTCTGGGTTGCTTAACAACTCATGCAACATCTGCTGGATCCAAGCATCTCCAAACATCTGTTTCTCTGTTCTCCAAGTGTTGGCATCTTTGTCAATTCTGCTCTGAAGTTTCTGTTGGTTCTATCATTTCTGACTCTTTCCAAAATATGTCCTCTTTTAAAGAATTCCAGTAAACTAATCAAGATGCATCTGAAACAGGTGGAGTCACATCTCTAATCAAAAATGTCACGCTCAGAATTGGGTGTGAGTATCTAATCAAGATAATCTAATCAAGATTTTCAGCCTGCAGTGTTGAATCAGGATTAAAAGGAAACAGCAGCCCTCACAAGGTTTGATCAGGATTAAAATATGGCTTTTCTGGGGTACATAATACTTTCAAACTGGCACATGGTCAGTTACAGAAATGAGGATTGTAATTGTATGAATATTTCCTCCCTGTTTTGTTATATTTGCATTTGTGCACAAGCAAATATCATTTTTCCTCTTATCATATGACGTAAGGTGAATTGTTCATGTTATATTATTTAAGTCATGGGATATGAAGTTTAAGAGTGAATGTTATCTAAGGACTTGCAACCTATTCTGGAAAGATGCAGTGTGGTTCTGGTTGTACACAGGACAGTACATAGGCAAAACATATGTCTGTTCTTGTGCTCTATTTGGAAATTTAAGTGTGTTTCAAGGTGATTTGTATAGCTGTCAAGTTAACAAGGGGCGAACTGTGATGATTAGGTTCTGGTGTCAACTTCGCTAAGTGATGGTGCCCAGTTGTCTGGTCAGGCAAGCGCTGGCCTGAATATTGCTGCAAGGGTATTTCATGACTGGTTGATAAACCAGAAGGCTGGTGTGTCAAGTCATCAATCAGTTGACTGAATACATCTGCGGTCAATTGGGCATGTTTATCCCCCATAAGATAATCCAATCAGTTGAAGACTTTTAAGGAAGAAGAGAGACTTTTCCACTGCTTCTGCAGCCGGCAAGCCTCTCTTGTGGAGTTCATCCATACCCTTCATCGGAGCTGTCAGTTTCACAGCCTACCCTATGGATTGTGGACTCTCCCATTCCTGTGGTTGTGTGAGACACTTTTATAAATCTCATATTTGCAATTATTTCCTGTTGGCTCTATTTCTCTAGAGAACCCTAACTAATACACCCTTCTTTAACAAGTTTCATCAAATGGAGCAATAAAATACAAATGCAGGGAGCACCTCTGTTCATCATTCAGTCATACTCAAATCTGGTCCAAACTTTTCCACTTAGATCCAATACACACTGCTCAATTTGAGGTTTCTTCCATTTACTCACACTTGTTGCTTCCTAATAACCCATGCATAGCTAGTAATTAAGTGAATATTCATGCCATGCATATATATTGAGTATTTACCCTTAGCAGACATCAGAAATTCACAGAACACGCATTTTAGTTGGTTTGTAAAGCATCACAATCTAGATCACTTTTTCTATTTCAGAGAGACTTAAATGCTAATGTAATGCTCTTTTATAAACAAGTGACATTTAATTCTAGTTATTGTACGCATAGCTACTAATATATGCCTATATATTTGCAAAATGCTTTTTAATGATAGATGTTTATGCATCTCATACTTATGACATATAGCAAATTTACTTAATTAAAGTTATTAGATTAAAAGTTCAAGTTCACACTAGCCACTTGTATGGAAAAGTTAAATGATGAACAAAACATAATTTTATTTTCAAGATACATAATTCTGAATTCCTCCATATCAAAACATGTTTTTTATTAATTTCACAAGAGTTAAGTGGTGGGTAAGTGTCAAATAAAATAGAAGTCTAAAATCCATTATTCTTTGAAGTAAAATATTAGCATGTTTGGAGAACTGATGAAAAATTAGTAATTAACATAGGTGTATCATACAGGACTACATTAGAAGAATTTAAAGAGCTCAGAAACAAATTTTAAAAGTAAACATGGCCTATAGGTTTACAAACTTTGCAAGCCTCCATGTTCTTGCCTTCTCTTCTCCTCAACCAGTGAAAAGCCTGAGTCAGTGACATTTAAATAACAAAGATGCATAGTCCAAAGCTTAGTGAAGTTATATATAGTTTATGGGAATGATTAGACACATGTATATTAATTGATGACAGAGTACTGAAACAAACTTAAAGCTGCCAACATGTCTAAGGGAAAAAATCAGGGGCAGGAATGAACAACCAATCAAAGGATCAGTATTTGGGTAGAAATTAAGAATAATTACTGGTGATTCTTTCCAATTATAGTCAACATTTTAGTCTTAATTTCAACACTGGTAGTGGCTGAAGAAATGATAATAATTATATGTATTTTCAATAAATTTTGTTTTGGCTTATTAAAGTATGCACTGCGTGTCTTCATTCAATTTGTGCTAGAATTGACCATATATGGTATGTGTGTGTATGTATGTATATATATATATGGCTTACATACATGACATAAGAATGAAATCAAATATTGGAAATATTTGGCATAGACTCTTTCCTCCAAAGTGCAGCTCGTAGCTTTGGAGTTACCACATAACATGGAAATTAACAATACTGTTATATCTCTAATATCTGTTAAGCCCTTTCCAAAATATATCTTATTTGCATACTTTCAAATTTATATTTCCTCTAATCAATTCCAGAATTCTGTTGTAACCTTCACTTATTTGTATTTAGGTCTGTATGTGTGTTTGTGTATATTGTGTCTAAAACACATTACAAAAATACTCGTTGAAATTTGTGATGATTTGAAGTCTTCACATATCATAAAAAAGGTCGTGTTCTTTTATTCCATTCCTGTGGGTTTAGACCTCTTGTAAGTGGGATCTTTTAATTAGGTTATTTCAGTTGAGGCCTGCCCCAGGGTGGATCTTAATCCTCTCACAGGAGACCTTTATTAGAGGGTAAAGGAGACAGAAAAGCTAAGAGAGCCAGAGAAGCTGAGAGATGAGGACACGCATAGAAGCTGAGAGAGGTAGCCGCTGGAGCCAGAAACGGAAGGCAATGAAACTGGAGAGAAGGACCAATCCATGTCACAATATTTCCCCCTATGTGACACAAGTGTCCTGGGAGGTAAGCAGCCTTTCTTCGGAGAGGAGGTATCACCCTTTGAGGCCTTAATTTGGACATCTTTATGGCCTTAGAACTCTAAATACATAAGCTAATAAATCCCCATTGTTAAAAGCCAATCCATCTCGGTATATTGCATTTAGTCAGCTTTACCAAACCAAAACAAAATTTATTGAAATACATATAATGTAATAAGACAAAATAAATTATATAAATGAAAACATAGAACATAAAATTAGGGGCCTTTGGTTAATTTATTTCTTCCACAATTTTACAAACACCTAAGCCTCTTCATGTGTTTATTTTTTATTATCACTGCAGCTTCTTTAATGTTATTGAGTTTAAATATAAACAGGTTGTGATGCTTTTATCTTGGAACAAAAATATTTTGAAAGAATCGCTGCCAACTACATAAGATGACATAGTATCTTATCAAATCTTGCCTTAAAATCTTACCTTATTTATTTGAGTCATATTTGGTTTTTCTTTCTTTTGTGTTGATCTATCCCTCTGTTCCCTGAAGTCCTTTGTTGAAAGACTTGATTAAAGAACTCGGTAACTCCACTAAATAACAAATGATGATGAAAATATTTGGTTTCTCTGGAAATGAAAATGAGTCTAATTTTATTTTTAGATTCATTAATTTTATTTTGAAACTAAATTCATTGTTACTGAATCTGAAACATATTTAAAACAAATGATCCCCTTATTCTTTCTTCTGAAGCACCTGGTAACCAAAGTCCAATATTCAAGAAATATATTGATGATTTTTCTCTCCAGGATTTAGGTCTGGACTAACTATTATTGATGCAGAATGGATGAATGCTCCAAGCCTCCATTAACTTCAAAGTGAACTCAGTGTAGCATAGAGAATGAAAAGAAAACTATTTAGATAATCCCACCTACCACAATTTCCAGGCTCTGACACTGGATTTAAGAACACTTGAACATCAAATCCTAAATAACAGACCTCAGCAAACAGCAGTGGGAAAACTCCTGAATACTCATTTGATTGAAAAATAAAAACAAAAAACAGCCGTGGTGCTAAAATGCATGCTAGAGAATATGTTCTCTCTGGGGAAAGTGAGACAAAATAATTTCAAAAAAAAGTATGAAGACATCTTTGCCTCATATCTTCTTGAAAGTCCTTTACTCCTTCTGTAGAACATGATTAAGAGCTTTAGTCAGTATTACGATGGATTAGCTTAATTCAGACAAGTCTTTTTCCCCAAACAGATCACTCTTTGAGAAGTTATATAAACTCATATTTAAGTCAATGGAAAGGCAATTTTTTCATACTGGAGTTATTTGCTCTTGGAATTAGGTACTTACTTGCAATCAGAGATTTCTGAAGTATCAAATCTTAGTGGGAGTTAAATACAGTTTATTGTCCTGTCAGGGACTTGGAACCTGCAATAAAATATAAGCTTCTAGAGTCTGTTATTCATTGAGAGTTTGGGGAACTGTTAATTGGATAGAAACTAGTATTATTATAACTCAGAAGCAAAAGTGGAACTCAACAATTATAGGTGTATCTACTTCAAAGAAGAATGCACAGAATTTGAAAAAAATAAGAGGTAACATGTCATACAATCAGGTCTATGAATAAATATAAGCCTGTTCCCTGTCATACAGACCCTACAATCTTCTTAAGGAGACAATATGCAAAATAGAGTAATAAGTAATGGGAAAATAACTGATTTTTATACTATAGAGTATCTATTAAAAGTTCAGGAAAACAAGAAATTAAAGATCTTATAGATTCAAATATAGGGGAAAAGTCTTAAGACATCATTAAGGCCTCAAGATGGAACTTTAAAAATAAATAGGGTTTTAATAGGTCTGAAAGAATGAAGAGACCAGCTTCAAGGAAGTACAAGATCAGTAGCAACAAGGTAGAGAGAACAAGGTACATGAAGGAACTGTAAATTCAGAGAAATGATATGTGAACTTCAACAGCTGGCTTTCTGTATTGAAGACTCTTGAGAGCTAGCTAAGCACTCAGTCTAAATTCCTGGGCAGTTGAAGAATCCATTTACACTCTTGATAAGAAAGTGATGTTAAAAAATATTATAGAGACTTCCGGAGAAGATGACGGCTTAGTAAGACATGCGGATCTTAGTTTCTTCTCCAGGACAGCTACTAGGGGAGTAGAAACAATACAGAACAGCTCCCAAAGCCACAACAGAGATAAAAAAGACAGCGTACCCCATCCTGGAACGGCTGGCTGGCTGAGAGAAGCCGCTCAGGTGAGATTGCCGAGGCGTGCGGGCTTCACCGGGTGGGGCGGCAAGAGGCCGGAGTCACTCCCTTCCCCCTTCCCGGGCCGGCTGGGAGAATTGGAGAGGCAGTCCCCTGAAACTGCGGCGGCTGGCGCCCACACCACGCGCGGCCCCCCGGACCAACTGAGAGAATTGGATTGGAAATCCCCAGGCCGCGGAGAATGGTGACAGGTGGGGGAGGCTCCTTCCAAACCCGTGACTCCCCAGGAATGTGCACTCTCCCGGGCAGGCCGCTGCCGCTGGCGCCCTCCCGCCATGCTTGTCGCCCTGGGCCGACTAGGAAATTTGGATGGGCGCTTTCCCCGGCTGCGGCGGCCAGCAACCCTCCCCGCATTCGGACCCCGGGCCGGCTCGCACTCTTCCAAGCCGCTTTGGCTAGCGAACCTACCGGACAGCAAGAGTTTTCCAAAGTTAAAGGTCCCACAGCACCTTTTACTGGTGGGACCCGCAGACAAACATGTGCCATGAGCGCCACCTACTGGGCAGGATAAGAAAAACAGAACCCAGAGATTTCACAGAAAAATCTTCCAAACTTTTGGATCCAATACCCAGGGAAATCTGTCTAAATGCGCAGACGCCAACAGAAGATAATGGATCACACTCAAATAATTGAAAATATGGCCCAGTCAAAGGAACAAACCAATAGTTCAAATGAGATACAGGAGCTGAGACAACTAATGCTGAATATACGAACAGAAATGGAAAACCTCTTCAAAAACGAAATCGATAAATTGAGGGAGGACATGAAGAAGACATGGGATGAACATAAAGAAGAAATAGAAAAACTGAAAAAACAAATCACAGAACTTATGGAAGTGAAGGACAAAGTAGAAAAGATAGAAAAAGCAATGGATAGCTACAATGATAGATTCAAGGAGACAGAAGATAGAATTAGTGATTTGGAGGATGGAACATCTGAATTCCAAAAACAAACAGAAACTATCGGGAAAAGAATGGAAAAATTTGAACAGGGTATCAGGGAACTCAAGGACAATATGAAGCGCACAAATATACGTGTTGTGGGTGTCCCAGAAGGAGAAGAGAAGGGAAAAGGAGGAGAAAAACTAATGGAAGAAATTTTCACTGAAAATTTCCCAACTCTTATGAAAGACCTAAAATTACAGATCCAAGAAGTGCAGCGCACCCCAAAGGGATTAGACCCAAATAGGCGTTCTCCAAGACACTTACTAGTTAGAATGTCAGAGGTCAAAGAGAAAGAGAGGATCTTGAAAGCAGCAAGAGAAAAACAATCCATCACATACAAGGGAAACCCAATAAGACTATGTATAGATTTCTCAGCAGAAACCATGGAGGCTAGAAGACAGTGGGATGATATATTTAAATTACTAAAAGAGAAAACCTGCCAACCAAGAATCCTATATCCAGAAAAATTGTCCTTCAAAAATGAGGGAGAAATTAAAACATTCTCAGACAAAAAGTCACTGAGAGAATTTGTGACCAAGAGACCAGCTCTGCAAGAAATACTAAAGGGAGCACTAGAGTCAGAACCGAAAAGACAGAAGAGAGAGTTATGGAGAAGAGTGTAGAAAGAAGAAAAGTCAGATATGATATATATATAATACAAAAGGCAAAATGGTAGAGGAAAATATTATCCAAACAGTAATAACACTAAATGTTAATGGACTGAATTCCCCAATCAAAAGACATAGACTGGCAGAATGGATTAAAAAACAGGATCCTTCTATATGCTGTCTACAGGAAACACATCTTAGACCCAAAGATAAACATAGGTTGAAAGTGAAAGGTTGGGAAAAGATATTTCATGCAAATAACAACCAGAAAAGAGCAGGAGTGGCTATACTAATATCCAACAAATTAGACTTCAAATGTAAAACAGTTAAAAGAGACAAAGAAGGACACTATCTACTAATAAAAGGAACAATTAAACAAGAAGACATAACAATCATAAATATTTACACACCGAACCAGAATGACCCAAAATACGTGAGGAATACACTGCAAACACTGAAAAGGGAAATAGACACAAATACCATAATAGTTGGAAACTTCAATTCCCCACTCTCATCAATGGACAGAACATCTACACAGAGGATCAATAAAGAAATAGAGAATCTGAATATTACTATAAAGGAGCTAGACTTAACAGACATTTATAGGACATTACATTCCACAACAGCAGGATACACCTTTTTCTCAAGTGCTCATGGATCATTCTCAAAGATAGACCATATGCTGGGTCACAAAGCAAGTCTTAACAAATTTAAAAAGATTGAAATCATATACAACACTTTCTCGGATCATAAAAGAATGAAGTTGGAAATCAATAATAGGCGGAATGCCAAAAAATTCACAAATACATGGAGACTCAACAACACACTCTTAAACAACGAGTGGGTCAAAGAAGAAATTGCAAGAGAAATTAGTAAATACCTCGAGGCGAATGAAAATGAAAGCACAACATATCAAAACTTATGGGATGCAGCAAAGGCAGTGCTAAGAGGGAAATTTATTGCCCTAAATGCCTATATCAGAAAAGAAGAAAAGGCAAAAATGCAGGAATTAACTGTTCACTTGGAAGAACTGGAGAAAGAACAGCAAACTAATCCCAAAGCAAGCAAAAGGAAAGAAATAACAAAGATCAGAGCAGGAATAAATGAAATTGAAAACATGAAAACAAGAGAGAAAATCAATAAGAACAGAAGTTGGTTCTATGAGAAAATCAATAAGATTGATGGGCCCTTAGCAAGATTGACAAAAAGAAGAAGAGAGAGGATGCAAATAAATAAGATCAGAAATGGAAGAGGAGACATAACTACTGACCTCACAGAAATAAAGGAGGTAATAACAGGATACTATGAACAACTTTACGCTAATAAATACAACAATTTAGATGAAATGGACGGGTTCCTGGAAAGACATAAACAACCAACTTTGACTCAAGAAGACATAGATGACCTCAACAAACCAATCACAAGTAAAGAAATTGAATTAGTCATTCAAAAGCTTCCTAAAAAGAAAAGTCCAGGACCAGATGGCTTCACATGTGAATTCTACCAAACGTTCCAGAAAGAATTAGTACCAATTCTCCTCAAACTCTTCAAAAAAATCGAAGTGGAGGGAAAACTACCTAATTCATTCTATGAAGCCAACATCACCCTCATACCAAAACCAGGCAAAGATATTACAAAAAAAGAAAACTGCAGACCAATCTCTCTAATGAATATAGATGCAAAAATCCTCAATAAAATTCTAGCAAATCGTATCCAACAACACATTAAAAGAATTATACATCATGACCAAGTAGGATTCATCCCAGGTATGCAAGGATTGTTCAACATAAGAAAATCAATTAATGTAATACACCATATCAACAAATCAAAGCAGAAAAATCACATGATCATCTCAATTGATGCAGAGAAGGCATTTGACAAGATTCAACATCCTTTCCTGTTGAAAACACTTCAAAAGATAGGAATACAAGGGAACTTCCTTAAAATGATAGAGGGAATATATGAAAAACCCACAGCTAATGTCATCCTCAATGGGGAAAAATTGAAAACTTTCCCCCTAAGATCAGGAACAAGACAAGGATGTCCACTATCACCACTATTATTCAACATTGTGTTGGAGGTTCTAGCCAGAGCAATTAGACAAGAAAAAGAAATACAAGGCATCAAAATTGGAAAGGAAGAAGTAAAACTATCACTGTTTGCAGACGATATGATACTATACGTCGAAAACCCAGAAAAATCCACAACAAAACTACTAGAGCTAATAAATGAGTACAGCAAAGTAGCAGGTTACAAGATCAACATTCAAAAATCTGTAGCATTTCTATACACTAGTAATGAACAAGCTGAGGGGGAAATCAAGAAACGAATCCCATTTACAATTGCAACTAAAAGAATAAAATACCTAGGAATAAATTTAACTAAAGAGACAAAAAACCTATATAAAGAAAACTACAAAAAACTGTTAAAAGAAATCACAGAAGACCTAAATAGATGGAAGGGCATACCGTGTTCATGGATTGGAAAACTAAATATAGTTAAGATGTCAATTCTACCTAAATTGATTTACAGATTCAATGCAATACCAATCAAAATCCCAACAACTTATTTTTCAGAAATAGAAAAACCAATAAGCAAATTTATCTGGAAGGGCAGGGTGTCCCGAATTGCTAAAAACATCTTTAGGAAAAAAAACAAAGCTGGAGGTCTCGCGCTGCCTGACTTTAAGGCATATTATGAAGCTACAGTGGTCAAAACAGCATGGTATTGGCATAAAGATAGATATATCGACCAATGGAATCAAATAGAGTGCTCAGATACAGACCCTCTCATCTATGGACATTTGATCTTTGATAAGGCAGTCAAGCCAACTCACCTGGGACAGAGCAGTCTCTTCAATAAATGGTGCCTAGAGAACTAGATATCCATATGCAAAAGAATGAAAGAAGATCCATCTCTCACACCCTATACAAAAGTTAAGTCAAAATGGATCAAAGATCTAAACATTAGGTCTAAAACCATAAAATAGTTAGAGGAAAATGTTGGGAAATATCTTATGGATCTTACAACTGGAGGTTGTTTTATGGACCTTAAACCCAAAGCAAGAGCACTGAAGAAGGAAATAAATAAATGGGAGCTCCTCAAAATTAAACACTTTTGTGCATCAGAGAACTTCATCAAGAAAGTAGAAAGACAGCCTACACAATGGGAGACAATATTTGGAAATGACATATCAGATAAAGGTCTAGTATCCAGAATTTATAAAGAGATTGTTCATCTCAACAACAAAAAGACAGCCAACCCAATTACAAAATGGGAAAAAGACTTGAACAGACACCTATCAGAAGAGGAAATACAAATGGCCAAAAGGCACATGAAAAGATGCTCAATGTCCCTGGCCATTAGAGAAATGCAAACAAAAACCACAATGAGATATCATCTCACACCCACCAGAATGGCCATTATCAACAAAACAGAAAATGACAAGTGCTGGAGAGGATGCAGAGAAAGAGGCACACTTATCCACTGTTGGTGGGAATGTCAAATGGTGCAACCACTGTGGAAGGCAGTTTGGCAGTTCCTCAAAAAGCTGAATATAGAATTGCCATACGACCCAGCAATACCATTGCTGGGAATCTACTCAAAGGACTTAAGGGCAAAGACAGAAACGGACATTTGCACACCAATGTTTATAGCAGCGTTATTTACAATTGCAAAGAGATGGAAACAGCCAAAATCTCCATCAACAGAAGAGTGGCTAAACAAACTGTGGTATATACATACGATGGAATACTATGCAGCTTTAAGACAGGATAAACTTATGAAGCATGTAATAACATGGATGGACCTAGAGAACATTATGCTGAGTGAGTCTAGCCAAAAACTAAAGGACAAATACTGTATGGTCCCACTGATGTGAACAGACATTCAAGAATAAATTTGGAATATGTCATTGGTAACAGAGTCCAGCAGGAGGTAGAAACAGGGTAAGATAATGGGCAATTGGAGTTGAAGGGATACAGACGGTGTAACAGGACTAGATACAAAAACTCAAAAATGGACAGCACAATAATACCTAATTGTAAAGTAATCATGTTAAAACACTGAACGAAGCTGCATCTGAGCTATAGGTTTTTGTTTTGTTTTGTTTTTATTTTACTATTATTTTTTTCTCTATATTAACCTTCTTTATCTTTTTCGGTTATGTTGCTAGTTCTTCTAAACCGATGCAAATGTACTAAGAAATGATGATCATGCATCTATGTGATGATGTTAAGAATTACTGATTGCATATGTAGAATTGTATGATTTCTAAATGTTGGGTTAATTTCTTTTTTCCCGTTAATTAAAAAAAAAAGAGAGAGAGAAGGGGTAATTGGAGCTGAAGGGATACAGACTGTACAACGGGACTGGATATAAAAACTCAGAAATGGACAGCACAGTGCTACCCAATTGTAATGCAATTATGTTAAAACACTGAATGAAGCTGCATGTGAGGTATAGGTTTTTTTGTTTTTTGTTTTTTTTTTCTTTCTATTATTGTTTTAATTCTTATTCTGTTGTCTTTTTATTTCTTTTTCTAAATCGATGCAAATGTACTAAGAAATGATGAATATGCAACTATGTGATGTTATTAAGAATTACTGATTGTACATGTAGAATGGAATGATTTCTAATTGTTTTGTTAATTCTTTTTTTAATTAATAAAAAATAAAAAAATATTTTATAGGCACATATACATATAGTGTATATATATATATATTTATATATACTTGTGTGTATAAATATATATAGTGTGTGTATATAATTACATCAGAAGGATGGAAGGAAAGAAGAGAGGGAGAGAGGAAGGGAGGAAAACATTTTTTGGAGCAGATCAACACATGCTAGCTGAGAAGAGGCTAAGACACAGAGATAATTTTAAAAGCTCTTGAAATCAGCTAAGAGGTGGGTGAGTCTAGGATACCAGTGATGAGACCTCTGCAAGCAGAATTTTAGGCCATTCTTTTTGAATGAATATAGTATGTGAGGGAGAAGGTGAGAGAAAAAATGACAGTTTTGATTCCATGTTTCCTTTTACATTTTTCACTAGGTGCATAAATAATAAGCTTGCATCTTACTGACAAAAAGCTCATTTGAAGAGGAATATGATGTCTTTTTTTCATATTGTGGCAGTCTGGCATACATTCATTAATGCCCATAGTATAGATAGCTTCACACTTAGACTGAGGAATATCTAGAAACAAAGATAAATTTCAATTTTTTGGAGTTTAGCCAAAGAAACTTGGCAATTTTTAAAACCTTTTGCAACATTCACATACTTAGCTTTATACTTTGAAACCATGTTACACTCACAATGAAATTGAAAAATAGTATAGAGAATTCTCTGCTAACTTTTATCCTACCTAATCATAGCATAATTATCAAAAATAGTAAATTGACACTAGTGTAATATTATTAACTAAAATATTGATCTTATTTGTATTTTCCACTTTTTACATATACTCATTTTTCATGGTGTTTAATTTCATGAATTTTATTACATGCATGGGTTTGTGTAACCACCATCACAATCAGAATACAGAGCTATTCTGCTCCCAAAATACCTCTTTTGTGTTAACTCTTTATACCCCAACCCTAATACCTAGCAACAACTGATTTGTGCCTATCATGAAGAAGACTTCTGATGTTTTAATTTTTATAAAATCCCCTTTATTTACCTTTTTTTCTTTTGTTGCATTTGGTATAAACTCTAAGAAACTATTGCCTAACACAAGGTCCTCTGGATGCTTCTCTGTTTTCTTCCAGGAGTTTTATAACTTGGTTCTTCTATTTAAGTATTTGATCAATTTTGAGTTAGTTTTTGAATATGTCATGAGGTAGGAACCTATCTTCATTCTTTTGCACATGGATATCCAGTTATCTCCATACCAGTTTTTAGACTGTTTTTTTTCTCCATTGAGTGGACATGGCACACTGGTCAAAAATCAATTGGCCATAAATATGAGGGTTTATTTCTGAACTCTCAATTTGATTCCATTGATTTTTTATGTGCACCCTTGTGTCAGTAACTTGCTATTTTGATTACTGTAGCTTTGCAATAAGTTTTAAAATTTGGAAGTGTCAGTCTGCCAAATTCATTTATTTCCAAGGTGGTTTTGGTTATTTGAAGCCCCTTACCCTTCCATACAAATTTGATTATTTACTTTTTCACTTTTGAAAAGAAGGCTGATGGGCTATTGATTAGGATTGTAGCAAATCCCTAAATCACTTTGGGCAGAATTGACATCTTTACAATACTTAGCCTTACAATCCATGAACATAGAATGTACTTCTATAAATTTAGGTGTTTTTTTAAATTTTTTCTAGAAAAGTTTTGTAGTTTTTTTATGTGCTATGTAAATGGAATATTTTATCTTGTTTCTTCTTCTGATTTTTCATCACTAGTATATAAAAACATTACTTACTTTTGCATGTTCACTTGTATACCCCATCACATTGCTGAATTTTTTTTTTTTTTTTTTTTTTTTTTAGCTCTAATAGCTTTACTGTGGATTTTGGGGAATTTTCTCTATTTAGATCATGTCATCTGTGATAGGAAAATTTTTACTTCTTCCTTTCCATTTTGAATGTCATCTACTTCTTTTTCTTGCCTAATTGCTCTGGCTAGGGACGTACAGTATAACATTGAGTAACAGTAATAATAATGAACATATAATTACTTACATGGTTACCTTTACTGGAAGTCTTTGTTTCTTTATGCCATTTCAATCCATTATCTGATGTCTTTTACTTTCAGTCTGAAGACTTTCCTTTAGCATTGCCTGTAAGACAGGTTTAGCAGTCACAACGTCCCTCAGCTGTTGTTTACCAGGAAATGTTATAATCTCTCCTTCATTTTTAACAGTCTCATCAGATATAAAATTATTGATTAGCTATTGTTTTCTTTCAACACTTTATAAATTCCATCCCACTGTTTTGTTGCTTCCATGTGGTTTTTTTGTTTGTTTGTTTTTGTTTTGATGGGAAATGAGTGCTTACTCTTATTGGAACTCTTTTCTAGATAACACATTGCTTTTCTCTTGCAGTGATCTCTTTCATTGTCTTTGGCATTGGACATTTTGACAACTATGTGTCCTGGCATGGCATTCTTTGAATTTATACTGCTAGGGATTAGTTGTGGTTCTTGAATATGTATAATCATTTAACAAATTTGGAAAGTTTTCTGTCATTATTTCTTTGAATATTTCTCCTGCTCCTTTCTTCCTTTATTCACCCTATTGGACTCCCATAATGTGTACATTGATATGCTTAATAGATCACAAAGACCTCACAGATTCTATTTACTTTTTTTTTTTAATCTTCCTCAGTCTAATTATTTCAATTGTCTTCTCTTCAGGTTCACTAATTTGGTCTTCTGCCAGTTCCAATCTGTTGCTGAAACACTCTAAGGAATTTTTCATTTTAAATACTATGGTTTTCAACTCTAGTATTTCATTTGGTTCCTTTTTCAATTCCTGTCTCTTTATTGAGTTCTCCTATTGTCTATATACTGTTTTTTCTGCTCTTTTTTAGTATTTTCCCTGTGTTTTCCTTAATCTCCTTGACCATATCATTTTTTAAATAAGTCTTTGTCCATAATGTCAAAGCCTAGTGTTCTTCATTGCTGATTTCTGGAATTTTATCTTGCTACTTTGGAGGGATGATAATTTTCTGTTACTTTGCTTGTCTTACACTCTTTTGTTGCGCACTATGTATTTTGATATTTTGATGTGATATTTTGACTCAGGATTTAGTCCTTGAGATGTCTATTATTTAAGTTTTTACCCAGCTAGTTATTTGGCAAAGATTTCTTTGAGTGCCAGGAATAAATAAAAATGAACATACCAGTGGGAAAACAAAAAGAAAAATAAAATGCTGGTGCAAACATACCAGTGCAAAACAAAGTAAACAAACAAACAAACAAAAAATATCTTTTACCTTTCACCAAACCAATCTCTGCAAATTGGGTCTTTGTGGCTAAGTCACCTGTTCAGGACTCAGCTCTCTTAGCAAAAAGATCAGCTAAAACTTCTCAATCTTTTCCAACACTGCTTCTTGTCCTGGGCTTGTGCTTGCTCATAGCCTTGAGAAGTTCCTTATTTACAGTAATTCAAATACCCCCTCCATTCTCTATGACATAGGCTTTCTTTCCCCAGGGTGCTCTACTATATGACATAAAGCAGGTAATCCTTTGCTCCAAGCCACTTTGACTTGTTTCTTACTCTGTTTTACCTATAGGAAACTGCTTCTGCCTATACTCCAAGTTCTGAAAGTGCATGATGGCCTGCATCCATCTTTTGGCAATTGTGGATAATGCTATTATGAACATCGATGTTCAAATATCTGAGTCTCTCTTTCAATTCTTTTGTGCATATACCTAGTAGTGAGGTTGCTAAGTCGTATAGTAGTTCTATACTTAGCTTTCTAGGGAACTGCCAAACTGTCTAACACAGCAGCTGCAACATTTTACATTGCTGCCAGCAATGAATGAGCATTCCTATTTCTCTGCATCCTCTCCAACACTTCAATATTGTTCCATTTTGTTTTGTTTTAAATAGTAGCCATTCTAGTGGGTGTGAAATTGCATCCCATTGTGGTTTTGATTTGCATATCCCTAATGCTAATAATGTTGAGCATCTTTTCATGTGCTTTATAGCAATTTGTATATCCTCTTTGGAGAAATGTCTATTCAAGTCTTTTGTTTATTTTCTAATTGGGCTCTTCATCTTTTTATTGTTGAGTTGTGGGATTTCTTTGTATATCCTGGATATTAAACCTTTACTGGATATGTGATTTCCAAATATTTTCTCCCACTGTGCAAATTGCCTTGACTTTCATAATAAAGTTCTTTGATATGCAAAAGTTTTTTTTAATTTTGATGAAGTACCAATTATCTATTTTTCGCTTTAGTTGCTTGCATTTTGGGTGTGTAAAGTCAAAGAAAAACTTACTTTGGTACATTTTCTTCTAGGAGTTTCAAAATCTTGCTTCTTATATTTAGGTCCTTGATCCATTTTAAGTTAATTTTTGTATATGGTGGGAGATAGAGTACCTCCTTCATACTTTTACATATGGATACCCAATTCTTCAAGCAATATTTATTGAAGAGACTATTCTTTCCCAATTGAGTGTACTTGGCAGTTTTGTCAAAAATCAATCAGCCATAGATGTTCGGGTCTATTTCAGAACTCTCAATTTGATTCCATTAGTCAATGTATCTATCCTTGTGCCAGAACCAAGAGTATTTTGTTTTAAATCGAAGACTTTTGAATGTATGATCAAATTTCTGGAGGTCCTCTTAAATGTCACCTCACTGTACTTACATTCTGTAAAATTAACATTATTACTTGTAAATCATTTGTATGGTTTCAACCACTGCATAAAATGTTGGACTTTGTGATTAATCTCATTTTATTTATTACTATGTGACACAAACAAAGAATAAAATTGTTTTCCTCCATTCAGGCGTAGTTTGTTCATAAACCAAGAAATTTAAATGCAAACTGTAACTTCTATGGACACATTTCCATCCTCATACAGAAAATGACACAGAAATTCCAAAATTGCATTACTTTAGGAGGGCTTGCATCTTCTGTGATATCCCCATCCAGTGATACCAATCACCAATCATGTGCATTCCCTGTGAAAGGCAGTTTATCCCACCCCAGGAGTTTTGTGACTTACCACATTTGTGTTGACATGCTCTCTCAAAGATTATATCATATCACAGTGTTGCCTCTGTTTTAGTATTATCTGCCAGGCAGAATTATCTTTCCTTGACAGCAATTTGGCTTTTGGAATTTCAGAGTTCTGCTTGAAAAAATCCTTTCATCTGTCATCAGACCCCTATTGTTCCTTTAATTAGATTTTTCTTAGGTTTGAACAAATTTTTAGCTTAATTCTCATGAAAGCTTTCAAATGAGCCCCTTTATTTTCTGCCATCACTTCTTGCTAGCTTCATCAAAGTTGTATAGTGGTGTCCAGGTTGCTTTGTCTGTCAACAAGATAGTATATGGATATTTATTTAAGGCATTGTCATTTTATGACATTTCTCACTATAATGGTTGCATTATATGAGGCGTTTCCTTGGCCCCATGTATTAGGCAGGGTTCTCCAGAGAAATAGAAACAAGAGGAGATATATGACATAAATTATGTAAATATTATGAAATTTATTATAGGAATCAGTTTATGTGGGAATTGGCAAATCCAATAGGGTAGATTTGTTGGCAGAATTAGAAATTTTTCTTTCTGACTATTGATATAATCAGTTCTCCCTTTAAGACCTTCAGATGATAAGATTTCTCTCATTGCTGAAGGCAATCTCCTTTATTGATTGTTGATGTTGTCAGTCATAATTTCAATCGACAAACTAATTATTTAAATCTACAAAATACTCTCAAAGTAACAATCAGGCCAGTGTTTGCTTGACCTAACAACTGGCCAATATAACCAAGCCAAGTTGATACAGCAACTTAACCATCACACCCCTTCTCTGGGCCTCCTATAACAAAAACTAAAAAGAAAGAAAGAAAGTTTAACATGAAAAGAACTTGTATTTATCATCTCCAAAAAGAGAAATGGTACGAATTGTCATGGAAACGTAACTTTCATCAATTCAGAAATAGTCAGGTGATTAAGAAAACTCTATTGGTTTCCAGAAAAACAGACAGAATACATCTGTATGCCATACCTCAAAGATTTTACTTTCATAAGACAAATGAGATAAGACACCAGGACCAATTGCTGTCAATAAGTAATCATTTTCCCTACTCTCATGTAGAGTTGCAAACTAGCTGAAAATTATACGAGTTTTTCTTTGTCCCATGTTTACTTTGTGAAAACTGGGAGTATAGCTATTTTTCACCTGGTCTAGTTCTTACAGAAACTTTTCTGGTAGAGCTGTTTCTGCTCTACCAAAGCAGACCACAATGAGATGTCTAGAATTGACTTCAATCATTTTACACAAGTCAAGGAGAGAAACAGATAGGATAATCAAGAGTAATAGGTTTTATTTAAAGCATTTGACAGTGCTTTAAATTTAACAGAGGCAGAGACTGAACTATGCCCCACAAGCCATGGAATGTCTTAGATTGCTGGTTACCCACTAGAACTCAGTTCAGAAATGTGGAATAGGTTGTCCTCCTTAAGATGAAGTATGACTTTGTCAACACCTTGATTTCAGACTTCTGGCCTCCATGAGAAAATAAATTTCTGTTATTTAAGATAAGTAGTCTGTGGTACTTAGTTACATCAACACTAGGTAATTAAGACACCTACTGGAGCCCAAGAATTTGTGTTTTAACAGGTTTTCAGAGTGATTCTTCTGAATGCTTAAGTTGAGAAGCCTGCTAAATGACCTAGGTATCAAGTGGAAAGAATTAGAGCACACAAATATATAGGTCACAGTGAACAAGAAATTTTGTGGGAGGATGGAGCTTCTCTTGGTTTATAGGAACAAATTGAATAAAGTTTCTAATACATGCCTTATTGTCGTGAAATATGTTTTGGTCAAGTCTAAATAAGAATGGATCATGGTAGCTGTCCATTTTGTACAAGAGTGTCTTTGACTCCAGAAGAACTAACAAAAATAAAAAAAAAAAAACCCTAATAAACCTTGTTAAACAATGCATACTAACATTTTCATAATATGCTCTTTCCAAAGTGACACTATAGAGTCTGGTACTTCTGCCATGAACTTGTTGCAAGATTCTTGTCTCTAAATGCACCAGAGTCTATTTTTCTTAATGACACCCAATATCACACTGCAGAGTGTATAACACTTCCAAGTCTGTAGTCCTCACTCAAAACCCTACAATGAAAAGACCCTACTGTTATAACAATTCTCACTCCCCTATTACACAAGGAAAACTCATGATTCAAATAAGACTTTCCCTTGGCACTAATGATATAAGCTTTACAATACCTGTGGTCATAATAAAAAAACAATGGAGAGGGAAGTGAATCAACCAGGAAAACAAAGCAGGGGCAAAATAAAAAGTTGATGTTTTCCATAAGGCAAAGGAATCAGACTGCCTGGGAAAGGGAGATCCAATAACGAGGGTGATCTAATACAGGCCGGCACACCTGGTACCAAATTAAAGCCTACAGTGGTGCTACTCAGCACTTTTTAACATGGAGTTTCTTATACGGATGTTTTAATCAGTAAGCAGTTACATAGTTTAATTTTAGAAGAATAGAAAATAATAAAATCTTAAATCTTCACGTTAGTAAGAGCAACAAAGCATGATTTCATAGTAAGTCCACAATAAATTTTTATTGCATATATGAGTCAAAGAATGAATGACTTGAATGAGTACGAAACATCATGTGAAGTTGAGCTTCGTCAGATCCAAAAACTAATGTAGAGGAATGAAGAATTTCAAATATAAAAAGCAATGCAAAGGAATTATTCAAGATGATAACTTCTTCCATTATTCCACTTAATTGTGTAGGACAAGGGGAATCTATAGGTATAGACATAGTCTAAATGTTGAAAATAGGGAGATTGTATAACATCCTTATAAAAGTTCAGACTCTGGTGTCAGACTGCTTGCAGTCAAATCTTGGCTTTAACACTTGCAATATACTTAACTTCATTTCTTTCTATAAGTCTCTGATAAAATTCAGACAAAAAGTGTCCCCATTCAATGAATTGTTGTGTAGATTAAATAATATAATTTAAGCACAAAAATTGATGCTACACTTGGCAAGAGCTGACTCAATTGATTACAACTACACTGTTATTATTAAAGGCTTTACATTGCTATGTGATTTTAGAATGATAGACTTGCCTGATAGAGGTAATAAATACAGATTGTTTCTCTTTTAACTGGTATTTCAGTGTTTGCCCAGAAATAAAGAGGAGAGAGCTTAAGAGAAGGAGATAGCCTACATGATAGCAAATATTAAATATTTAAATGGTTAAAATTCTAGCAATGCTAAAACTTGTAACTTTAAAACAGTGATCATGTTTTGTTCCAGTACTCAAAACATTCTTCTTCCAGTCAAAAAGAGTGGAATAACGTTGGCTGTATAAGAGAATGCTGAGAGCTCCAAATAAAGGCAAAATGCCTATCAAAAAGGGGCAGCAGTGTGATTCCTACAGGACACTGAAGATCATATGACAAAAAGAGCTTCTGGAGTGATCAGAGTCCAGAATAAAGAAATAGGGGAAATGGGAGCGATAGAGTGAGGGAGGGAAGGAAAGACGAAGAGAGGAAGAGCCGGAGAAAGAAAAACAAAATTCTGGCCTAAAAAGTAAATAGTTCCAGGCAGTTTTCAGACTACGTAAGACAAAGGCAAGCCTACTAAATAACACTGTTGATAAGAACTTTGTACTTAAAGGAAACTTTGAATAAAGTGTATAAGCAAAGACTTACATCTTTCCAAAGAAAAGTGAGTAGAGCCCCCATACAAGGAAATGATAGTCCAGATGAGACGAGAGACAAAGGCAAGGTAGGAGAAAAGGATATTAGAAATTAAAAAAAGGAAATTAAAACAGGGATTAAAATCTGCAGTTTTAAAAAATCAATTATTACAACAGAAATAAATTAGGAACATCAGAATGTATGACGCAATTGGATTTGATATAAACGTATGCTTATGATAACGTAAGAAATGTTTAATAAATTTATGGCACTTGTCCTTGATGTGGGTTCAGCCATTCTTTGCTAATTTTCTATTGTTTGGGTCATTTTGTATTCAATTAGCCTTCCAAAGAGTTTTCCAGTTATATGCCTTGACAAGATGAATTTTGTCTGACATTACAGATGCAAGTCAGTTGACAAGAGAAGATAGAATCTGCTAGGAACTTATCCTCAGATAAGCTGCCTAACCAGGCTTTTTTCTGACTCTCCACTACTACAAAGTCTACTCCCCTGAGTCTTTCAACCATTGACGGCTACCAGCCTGACCTTTTCTCTGCATACCCCCCAGTCCTGCTGCAGAAAGATAATCATAATTCGACTGTTAGGGACTGGCTGATGAAGGGAATTATGTCCTAAATAGGATTCATTAAATAGCTCATGGTGAACTTTGGTAATTAATGTTAATAATAGAAATACCCCCCAATGTTTTCTGAAATGTGCCTTTTTCAAAGCCCCATGCTGCATATAAATTTGTATTTGCTTGTAGAAAACACACTATGATTTAGATACTATTCTTATTCCTTTGTCAGTGATGAAGAAACAGAGGAAACTGGAGGTTAAATAGTGTAAGATCATAGAGTTTCAAGAGGAAGAGTTAAGACTCAAAAACATAATTGGCCTATATTGCTTAAAGGCATATAGAATTTAGTTCATTGTAGAAGTTGCTTCCTTTTATTCATTTAATTAAAAAATTTTAACTAATAGCTTTTCATAAAATGAACTTTTTTCAGTTATGTAAAAAATGCTATTTGATGCATATATATGAGAATAATTTGCAGATCTTTTCTTAAATATAAGTTAACTTTTCCCACCAAATTAAAACTAATTAGATTGCAGCCATTTTTTTTTGAAAGGCACTGTATGTCCATTTAGCACTCCAAATATTTTGATAAACAAATACAGGATCATACAGAATATTTCATTGTAAACTTTTTTCTTGACTCTCCATTAAAGATATATTTTTTAGTATGTAAAAATGAATCTAGTAACTGCCATTCTAAGGATAGTCTACCATTACATACATTTAGGTGAAGTGAAAACCATTACCCTTCAGTTGCTAAAATCCTTTAAAACCTATAAAAAATTTTAAAAAATGGTGTCTTGTGGTTAAATTATGGTTGTCAAATTTAAGATATAAAAATACAGGATACTTAGTTAAATTCAAATTACAGATTAAAAAAAATGAGTATAACCATGTAATATTAGTGGGAATATACATCTACTAAAAATATTTGGTGATTATCTAAAATTCGAATTTCCCTGTATTTTAGTAGCCACCATTTAAGTTACAAAGTTAATCAAGCAATTCACGAAGTTTTGAAGATACATAAGTCAATTGTGAGTCTTCTCAAGTGCTAATGTTGGTCTTTGATAAATGTCTATGATGGGTAGACATTTTTACTGTGGTCAGTCTAGCTCTTTCCATACCACAGCTCCATTAGCTGCCCAATGCTTTCCAATGAATTCTTTTTCCATGTTTCCTTTTTTAATAAAAAGTCATTTTACCCTTCTTTTTCTCCTGGATTGTCATATTTAAAGTGGTGACACAGAGACATTTATATTTCATGTTTATGAAAGGAAGAAGTCTGCTGAATAATTAAATCTAGGACATGGAATTTTTAGAATTGCCTTAAGATGAGGCACTGTTGTATTATGTCTAACTTTACTGTTCAGTGAGTGTATGCAAAGACATCAGCTTTTCATACTCAATTGCTGTTAAGACAAACAAAAGCAAGACCAAAATCTCCATCTTGTCTCCGTATAATGAAATTCTGTTTAAAAACCCCTAAATCCATTCCTGAAAAGAATATTTATTCTAAGAGTATGGAAGGGAATCAACCAAAAAGACCCTACTGAAAGATCAATATTTGAAACACAAAGCATGTGACTGTTTCCAGACCCATTATCATTTCCAGAGAAAAAGAGAACTTCTTTAAACTCTGTATCCAATGGCAAAATATTCTAATGCATTTTTATGATAACTTAAGTTGAAATTAATAATAATACAGACCAAAACATAAAAATCCATTTTATATTTGTCTCAATATCAAAAATATCTTGCTTGGGCTTACACTGATATAACTAACGTTTAGTGAGTACTGATTTTATGTCATTTTTTCTCTACTAATTGCTTTGCGAGAGATATCTCCTTAACTGAATAACAACTCTGTGAAGTAGGTGTTAAATTATCTTCATTCTATTGATTATGATACTTGCCAAAATTTATAGATATAACAAGTTTCAGAACTTCTATAAGTTACATTCCTGGGTGAGATAAAGAACCTTTCCAGCTATGTTATGGGATGAGAATGTCCAAATCCACAGAAGGTCCAACCTGGCTGACATATATCTTATCCATCTTTCATTGGATAGCCTCAATACCAATGGGTACCCCAAAATAATTAATTTTTTATCATAATCCAATAAACTGTATGAAAATAAAATAGGTTATAGAAGCTAAATACACAAATCAGACCTTCTGCTTTGTTCTTACATAGGAATTAAAGTTGAATAAATCTACTGTTGTTCTCTACCTTGGCTACCTTTGGAATTTCCTGGGTACTCTGAAAAATACTGCTTCATGGGTCCTCCTCCAAATATTCTAATTGAATTGGTCTGGACTGTGGTCTGGACCTCAGGAATTTTTAAGCTTCCCTCATTGTTGAGAAAAGTTAATATTGTCTACATACTGCTAGTTTATTAAGCAGGTCAAGCAATGGTGAATCTTAACAGAGCTGCTTTACAGCAGCCTTTGAAGGCACCCAAATAACATTTAAATTTTCTCTGTAGTTTTTCTAACTAGCATATATGAGCTGTTCCTAAAAATGCATTGCTTTGACGCACATATAGCTCAGTTTCTCACTGAAATAAATAACTAGAAAAACTGATTTTATATAGTTTCAAAGGAGGATCAAAAGTCAAAAGAAGGAAGTGGTAAAATACGTGGAGGTACAAATAAAAAGTTTAAAAATCACAATAACAACAGCAAATACTAATACTAGTACAAATAAAGTGGGAGGGCGTATCATCAAAGAGCCACATTGCAGAAGATTGCGTAGCTTCTCGAACTCTGAAGGCCATAGTGGAATAATTCCTGCCACCACCAGGCCCAATTCCAGAGCCCCAGCTTCTCGTGGCAATTGGTGTTCTTTTGAGAAAAACAAGCATGCCCATGCATAAAGCCTTCAGTCCTTTGAGTTTCTCAGAAAGGAAATTAATCCACATGGTAGATTAGAAATTTAAAGACGAAGGTGGGGGTGGTGACTCTGCGGCAGCAGGAATAGAAACTTGACGATTTAAGAATGTGTAAGTGGCTCTTGGCGACAGGGGTCAGCTGTGGGTCTGAGCCCCTCTGGGCTTTTTAACTGTGGGAGTCCTAATTATGAGCATAATAGATAAACTCGTCATGGTCACAACAAGCTACTTAATCTGGTCCTGTAATAACAGCCAATTAAGTTTGCATTATGAAATGATTTCCAGAACTGAAGGCAGTGGACTTTTAATTATGCGTTGTTTGAAAACAAACATTTTGAATCAAGTGCTTTAAGCACTTCTTTGGGTATGTGATAACTAGTTCTGATCTTTAGAAAATTATATTCTCTACCTAAAATAGCAAATCAAATTGATGTGTAATTTGGATGTGGGAGATCAGTGTTATGTGTTTGTATTATATGTGCTTATATTATTTCCTCCTCTAGACATTCCATTATTTCTGTTTAATTTTAATCAAGCTACCAAATGTCCTTTCATCTATATTTTTCTTAGCATTGAATCTAACGACCTAACATTTGTTTGAATTTGGATTTAATAAATGCCTCCTTCTCAATCCTCAGAGCTAATATTTAAACTAGTGGATTCGCAATGAAGATATATAAAGATAAAGAGGGAAGAGGAACATTAGAATTACATATATAAAGTCTGCTGTTTGAAGATAGCTGCAGTGTTTTGATTTCACTCTGCCTGTGGACATCTAAGATGAATAAATATCACATAATTTAAATCATAGTCTAAGATCACAGCAGAAGGAGCTTCAATTTCAATTCTGGAAATGAAAGCTAATTTTCATGCATCTTTCTCTAAATGGTTATGACCCACTGTCATTGGATCATTGTTGGATGAATCTTCTAAACTCGAAAATGGTATGGATAACCCCAGCATTGCACATAGCAAACTCTCATTCCAGTACTTAAAAGAATAATTTGCAGAAGCCCTTATCCCTTTCCAACGTCCTTGTGGAACTAGAGGTTCCGGTATTTACAAAGGCCGGTGCCTGATATGAAACTATAGCAGGAAGGCCGAACAATAAATCCTTATATCCCTGACAACAATTGGATCATTGAGGAAGTGAAAGCAAACAAATAAACAAACAAGCAAGCAAATAACAACAAAAACCTTCATCTGGGGCAAATGGGTATCAAGGTTTCTATGGTTTAATTCACATTAATGAATGAGCCAAATGTGTTTCAGCTAGTTAGGTGTTCCTCACAGGTATGAACTTCAGATTCCTGACCAGTTCTTTGTTTGCCTTATTTGTAAAAGAATTTCTCTATTGAATGAAATTCTTATCTTTGCCAGCATATGTTACTCAAAGAAGTCTTCTTAACTGCTGTCCTTCTGCAGATGGTAACTATTTATGATGGATCACAAAGCTTTATGTTAGAGCAGCAAGAGTCTTTGGAGATGAACTAATCTGACACTGTCATTTAACAGAGGAATGCATTTAGGTGAATATGGGTGAATGTCACACAGCTGGTTAGAGATTCAGATGATAAAGGAGTGCTGAATTTTGATGTACCTCTCCCTGCTGTGCACTCCCTTTTACTTGAAAATTCAGTTTTTCTAAAAGATGTTTACCAATTCTAGCCTTATTTCAAGCATTGGATATTGAAAATAGATCCACTTGTTATGTATATTACATCAGTTTACTTGTGATTCCCAAATATGTGTTTCATTCAACAGCCTGGATAACTTGAGCTTTGGGTCTATTTAGAGAGCACCAAGTAGAAAGCTTTCTATGTTAAGCCACGTTTCCCAGTGCGGCCTTAGCTGATATTATGATCTCTGTCAGTGTGATCCTTCCCTTTGTTAACTAGCATCAACCTTTGAACGAAGAGAAGAATTTGATTAATTACCACTGAATACAAGGGCCGTTGGTAGGTACAGGTGGGGTGTCTGAAGAGCCCATTTGGTGAAAATACTTTGTAAACCATAACATTCAAATCATCTTTCATTTTTAGATGATCATCAAAGGCTAGACTATTTCTGTTAGAAAGACAATTAAATTTGTCTATCTGAGTTCTAAGGCGAAATTGACATTGGTCATCTGAGACTTTATCGATAAAGATCTAAATTGCTTTATATTTTCCATGTAAATTATAAAGATCACCTCAACCTATACCAAATTAAGCTGTGCTTACAAATGACAAGATTTCCAAAACACTTTTTTTGTGTTTGCACAAACTTGCGCATGGTGATCACTGTCACATCTAAAGTCCTTCTCTTCCCTGGAAACACCCTTTCTAATCCTCCCGGCCACTATCCCAGTGTCCCTCTACCTCCGCCACTTCCTTCAGTATCTGTGACCATAAACGTGTGAATAGCCAAAGTAAGTATAATTTTTAAATTATGGAGAGCTAACCATCTATTCTTTGTAGACTTACTAAAATTTTTTAAAAGATTTTCTCTCTCTTTTTTTGGGGGGGGGGGGGTCAGATGGGGGACTACATGGGCTCGGAATCGAACCCCAGTCTCCCTCATGGCAGGCAAAAGTTCTACCGTGAACAACCTGTAAAAGACTGTCTTAACTAAAGTTTATGGGCGTCTTGATCAGCCTAGCCATCTCCACCAGTGTCTTCTCTTTGACAGAAACTCATAGTTATTTTCTATCGTTTAGACATTACACACACTTACTGTTTTACTTTGGATAAAAGATGTGAATGGTACAGCAATAACAACAAAAAAATCAAAGTATTTTTTGCCATATTGGCATATTTTCTGGGGGAAATAGTCCATACTCAGAAACGCATGGAGGCTCTGGAAATCATAGTTGTCTTTTATTGTAAGTTTAATTAAAAAAATCAATACTAGATTTAGCTTTCTTGAATTTTAATTATTTAATTTCCCTACATTTAGCGTATAATTTTGTTTTGTTTAGTTTTTCAAGGTTGAATAGATTTATTTACCAGAGCTGTAGAAATCCCATGCCTTTTAAAAATCCTATGTCTTTGTATATGCAATGCCTATTGTTTGTAAAATGCCTACTTATTCTTAAAAAACAAAATTAAGTGTATGTCCTGAATGAAGACATTTGTGATACCACCTGCTACTAAATCTCTCCCTACTCAGTTCCAACAATGATTTTTTGCCCTGCGTGTTGTATTATCTCACTGGGAGCATCTACCATATGTTAGGTACCTACTATGTCTCAGGTACTTTCACCACCTGATAACATTTAAGCTTCATGACAGTCTTCAGAAGTTGAGATACAAATTCATATTTTACAGATTAATAATTGAGCATTAAATTATGCAAAAGCCTAAAGCCATACAGTTTGTAACATGCAAAAACAGGATTTAAACCTCTTACTAGTTATCTATTTATATTTCCCTATCAATTCTGAGGTCTGTCAGAACTGATCATATGTTTTATTTATCTGTTTGTTCTCAGCTCCAAGTGCAGCTAGAGTAATTAATGAATGTTGTGTAATTGAATGAATGGAGGAAAGAGTGGCTAAATTCCTTCATAGAAGTTCTCAATTGAAGAGTCACTTTTTTACTATGTTCAAATCTTTCACAGCAACTATGTTTATTCTTCCAAAACCATATATACAACTAATTACATATAATTAGCATTTTTAAAACCCGTAAACCTCACCTAAGACTTTTGATAGGCAATTAGTGCAATGAATTGACCAACACGCTCATTAATCATTTATAGTAGGGTGGCTATTTTTTTTGTCTGCTTTGCAGCCTTGTGCAGACAAACACTTAACAATTTTAATATCATATCAAGTCCAGATCCTTGAAAAAAGAAACCTAAAAATGTTCATGAGTATGATTCATATGAATAATTACATTTTGGATATAATAAATTTGGTATATAAAATTTGAAAGCATATGACCTGTCAGAATTCCAAGTTAATAACATAAAACTATTGAATCTAAGAGCACTTATGGCTTAATTTATGTGTTTTAAGAATGTTCCTTGTTGTGTGTTATTTTTAGCAGACAATCTTTACAGTACTCATTAAAGAGCCTTCTATGTTGACATTCTGTAGGCTATTCAAGGCATGTAAGGTCTTCCTGAAGGTACTAGGTGCGAACAAGTTCTTTGAAATATTCTAAGCTTGGTTTTGGTATTTCTAAGATATATTCCTAGAAGTCAAAGATAATATTGGAAGACACTTTATAGACGACTATAAGATATTTTATGGGAAGTTAAGTTTTATTGAGAAGATTTAAAAAAAGATAACATCATGACTCTCATAAAAATATAAAATAAACATGTCAAAAATTTTATTAAGCCATTAATTAGTGAGGGAAACAGAAAGATACTACAACTGTTTCAGAGGGGAACTTAACACATTCTTTAGTGATCAGGAATAGTAATCTGAATTTATGAGGAGATATGCAATTAGTCATTATCTATAGGGCAATAATTAACTGCATTGCACAAAGCTCAACTAATTTGCATTTCTATGGATTGGAATCATTTGCATTAATATCAAATTTCTGCAACTTGCAAAGTTGTAAATTGCCCCAAAACAATGAAAGAGATATTTTATGAGGATATGCTTGACAAGATAGGACATCCAGTAAATTTTTTCCATTTCAAAATTTTCCACAACACATCCTGGCACTTGAACAATAGGTTTTGGAAAAGTTACTTGATCAAGAGTTTGTTGGTAGTTGAGTTTCTATGGGATATGGGACATCATCTAGTGCCAAGTTTCTAGAGAAGGAAGTGAGGCTAATTTGCCTGACACGAGGTGGGGGTATGTGTATGGCTTCAGAAATGGAGCATGTGATGTAGATACAAGGGGGGACAAGTGAATGGGGAGAGGCTGCAGTGTTCAGTGCACCCCTTACTAGCTTTTCTGAAGGTTGAGCTTCAATAAAGCTGCTAAATATTTTGAGTGTTTTATGTGATTGGATTTGTGGTGAAATGTGGTAAAAAGAAGCATTTACAGGTTGGTCATGGTGGTATCATAGAAGGCCAGCATGCAAGAGCTCAGGAATAGAGAAGCAAAGGGGACACTGAGAGAAGCAAAGGGGACTCTGAGAGAAGCACTTCTAAAACCTGGAGGAAGCATAGGGTTTATCAGGGTCATTGTGGAACCAGAGCTGTGAGACAATCCTATTAATACAGAAATGATCATAAGTTTGGAGAGGTGCCAACTCACAAAAATTGCTTGGGTATTTTAAAAGTGTATGCACATTATAGTTTTGAGAGTGGTTTTTGGAAAGTAGTTCCTATAATTTCTTTAAGGGGTTTGTATACATCAGGTCCTCAACAAATATGAATGTTTTCCCTGGCCTCTCCACTCTTCACCATAGTTATTTTGCTGCAGCCATTCCAGGACTGCTGGAATGCCTCATTTTCTCCTCTCGTCTTACATGGTAACTTTCAAACAAGCTCTGTTAGCACCATGGCGTTTACTCTGGTTATTCATGTTGACAATTAATCTTGCCTTTCTCTGGAGATTTGCTGCACTTTGAACAACGCCACTGAGCATCAATTATGCTCTCCCCAATCAGATTATCAACTTCCGGAAGGCACGGAGTATAATGTATATAATATGAATCTGCGTTCCTCAGTAAGATTTGTCTATTTAAGGGTTATACTTTAACTCCTTATTAATGGACTATTAAGGAAACGACAGCTATGACCAAACAATCATATTTTTTTTCTTTTATCACATCAGAGTTTATATTAAAAATGACATAATCTCAGCTTTCACCTCATGAATTTGAATCAAGATCAGGTTAATTCACATTCTCAAATCATTTGTTGTGTGATATTGATGTGCCAGGCATTTTCCTACCCTTCATTTTACTTAATTCTGCTTGTTTTCCCATTAGTACAGTATTTAAAAGCTGAAAGTATGTGCACAATTTAAATTAATCACCAAATAAATGGTCATGCTATTGTTGAGTGCTAGTGTCAAAACTAGAAGGCAACATCTCTGATTCCAGGTTTGTGATATATATATTATTTTACACACACACACACACACACACACACACACACACACACACACACATATATATATATCTGGCTTAACATACAAATTTATAGCCTTACAGTTACTGAGGCCAGAAGTCCAAAATCAAGGTATTGGCAAGGCTTGCTTTCTCCATAGTCTGCTGGCTTCTGTTGGTGCTGGTTTGCTGCAATTTTTCAGGCTCCTTGGCTGGCATCACTGCTTCCTGTGACATCGTGGACGCCCCTCCTTGTGTCTGCTCTTCCAGTTTTCAAGTAGCTTCTTCCATGTGGCCTTGTCTGGCTGAATGTGTCCACATTTCTTCTGATTATAAAGGACTCCAGTGATATAGATTAAGGCCCACCCTGATTTAATTGGTCTATAACTTAACTGAAAGTTATATCTTCAAAAGGTCCTATTTACAAATGGCTTCACACCCACAGGAATGTGGATTAAGATTAAGAGTGTGTCTTTTCAAGGCTACGTAATTCAATCTATCACAAAGAGATAATGTTTAGATTATGTCACAGTTACCTCCCAGCTAAGTTTGGATCAAGATTAATGCTTCAGAGGTAAACTCAGACCATAGTGAAGAGTGCGTCTAGTAGTCAGTCATGCCATAAGATTTTATATATATATATATAAAAACATATATGCAAACATATGTTTAGTGTGTAATATATACTTATATATGCATATATATATATATATACATATATATATATATAATTCTCCTATTCTCCTCTCTTGTTCTTTCATTATGCCTTTGTCTTTTCTTTTCATCCACAAGGTTATATAGATGAGAACGGAAGAGTATTACTGTAAGAACAAGATTCTGATTATATCCTGGACCATGCAACACTCCCCCCCACAAAAAAAGAAAAACAAAACAAAACTTCTGTGTGAGATCAAAAATTCTGATTACAAATTATATGTTTGTCCTTAAACTAATCAATTAGCTTATGATAGTCCTATCTGGACAATCTGAGCATTCTTAGAAGGAGCATGATGTTAGTGATAAAACATGTCTCAGGAGCTTGTTAATAATCAATGGATACTATAAGAATCCATTGTATTATTTTTATTTTCTCATTTTCTCACTTGTCTTTTTACTTCACCCTTGTTTATATCTTGGGTCTCTCAATGCCACTGAAGTGACATAGTTAACTCTCTGCTGACACTCAGAACTAAAATAATTTAGATGATGATCTAAATTAGCTTTTGGTCTGTCTCAGTCCCTAGAAAGAGCAGGATGCCTCCTCTGATGGTTGCATCCCACAAGGTGTATTCTTTTAGTTGACTTTTCCCATTAGTTGTCATGATAACCTTTCCATTCTTCACGATGAAGAGATAATTGCGTGTTAACCTGATGTCTGAGGTAAAATGCAGCTAACTTCTAGACAGAAGCATTAATATACAATGAATTGAGCCCTTGGAAATTAGTGTTCTTATCACTTTGAGATTTGACACTTTGTAAATCTTTACGAATTTACTTTGAGACAGAGAAAGGATTCAAACCCTTGAACAAAATCCAGTTACATGCATTTGTATTTTACTTTGTAAAGCTGAAACTTTTATTAGATAGATGCATTTTGCCTAAAATGAGCAGTTGTTTTGATATATCCCATTAAGCCATGCAAGCAATTACTCTAAAATTAAAAATAAATCAGGATAATAGATAGGATTTGAAGTAAGTCACATCGAATTTTGATTCCTGACCCTGTCAACTCTAACCTCTATCGATCTGGGAAACTTACTTAAGGTCTCTGGGCCTCGGTTTCCTTATCTGTAAAATGCTATGTGTAAAATGTGAGTAACACATTAACTGTTAGGATTTCAGCTGCAAATCTCCAGGCTGCAGCAGGCCAGGTTTTCCATACATTCCACTGCGAATAATTTGACATATGAATTAATAGCCTGGGCTCTGGACTATCATTCTCAGTTATGTCACCCTCAGTCAAGGTGAGTGCTCCTTTTTCTTCAAATGTCCCTTGGGGCTCCACATTTATCTTCTTTCTACTCTGTCTGTTTGACAAAATTCCTTTCCTTTCATTATTATTCTAATTACCTTTTTCCCCTCAGAGTACTATTTTAGCCCCAAGTTTATGCTTAACCTTTCTAGCTAATAATTTCCCTTGTCATTATCTAAAGCAGTTTAAAATGAAAAATCATATTCTTGCTCCCTCTATGTGTGCTTGTGTATGTGTCGGTTTGACTATAAGAAGTAACCTTCCGCTCTGTAATTTAGACACTCAATTATTCAAATTTACTCAAATTATTTCTTTTGAACTCTTAAAACAGCGGTAGATTCATTACTAAGTATAGTGGGTGTATTCGTTTTTCTATTGCTGCCTGAACAAAGTACCAAAAATTTAGCAGCACAAAACAACATACATTTATTATCTCATTCTCTATGGGTCAAGAATTCAGGCACAGCTTAGCTGGATTCTCTGCAAGGCTGCAATCAAGGGGTCGGCCAGGACTGGAGTCTCATCTGAGGCTTTCCTAGCTCATGTGGATATAATTTTCTTGCAAGCTCACAAGGTTATTGGCAGAACTCAGTCCCCTGCAGGCCTCTGGATTGAGGGCTTCAGTTTCTTACTGGCTGTAGGCCAGAGGTCACCCCCAGTCTCTTAACATGTTACCTTTTCCATAAGGAGACTTACAACTTGGTGGCCTGTTAAGAGAGATGTTACAATCCTATGCAAAGTAATCATATGCATTCCGTCACTTTCCGGGTATTCTATTGGTCAGAGGCATGTCACAGGCCCCACCCATAATCAAGGGCAGGGGATCAGAGCACAACAATAATACTAGGGGGCCGGAATCAAGGGATCCTTTTAGGCTGTCTGCCCAGTGAGTAAAGGTAAGAGGTCTGAACAGTTAAAGATTATTCACCACATCTCTCCTTTAAGTTGAGCAACAAAGGCCAAATTATTGATAACTTTGTAAGCACGTGAGGTAGCATGAACTGCATTAAAAGGCAATGGCAAGCCACTGACATTCCTAAGGAGGGGTATTATGGTCCTGCCTTTTAGAAAGATCTGTGATTAATGTCTGTAGAAGGCGATTTGGAAGGAACAAGGGCAGGAATAGAAAAATCAGTTATACTGCTTATCAATCCACAAGATAAGCAATGTCCTATTGGATTGAGTGTGATTGCATGACTGATAAGCAGTGGATGAGTTTGAGATGCTATCTGAAGAAAAGAATGGACAGAGTTTAGGGAACAAAAGAGAATTTTGGGAGACACATGGAATGGATGTTGATGATCCTCATTTAGTAAGATTGAAGTCACTGAAAGAGGAAAAGTCCTGTTGAGAGTTGGTGAGTTCAATTCAAGTAAGGCTTCAGCCTACAGAAGGTAATGAAAACTTGTGGCTATAAAGTAGGAAGAGAAGAAGGGTGAGCATGCTCTCAGGATATTGCCAATGCCTAGACAGGTGAATGGAACAAAGGCAAAAAAGGAAAACAAGAGTGCCATACATAGCAGGGAATCTATACAAAATGAAGCCAACCAATGGTAGACTGTAATTGGAGAAGAAGAAAATTCCAACGTTCTTTAATATGACTGGGATATAAGTAAGATAAACAGTACAGAATCCACTGTTTTGCCAATAAAGATGTATTAGGTACATTTGATTAGTGCATTTTTTTTTATGTTATAGCTCTTCAAGCTGAAGGACCTGATGAGGTTATTTTTAGGCATTAAAAAAAATAATATTGCAAATTAGTTCCTTAAAGTGCTACATACTTCCTCCCACTTATTGTGAAATTTCTCTTTAGAATAATCCCATCCATCATTGAATCCTGAAGAAATACAGACTTCATTGACATTTTGAAAAGTTGTAAATGCTGCACAGCACTTTAGGAAACTGGACAATTGAAACACGAATTATTTGTTCCTCTGAAGATTTATTTGGAATCGAAACTGCCAATTTGTTCTGTAGCGGTGTGTACAAGCCTAGCATTTCTCTGTGAATTGCCTTGCAAGCTTTTATTTTTAAGCAATCACAGTTGCAGTATAGGGCATGCCTGTAGATTAATAACCACCTGGGAGGGGTTGCTCTTTGGTCCACTAACTCCAACCCGTCATTAATTTCTGTGAAGGTCATGAATGAACATTATTATTGCTGATATGAACTGAAAATGAAATAAACATGAAGTAGGTGGATTGATTCCATCCACTCCCCTCTCCACTCAGGATGATGCAAAGTTAATTGGCTTGCATAAAGATCTTCAAATAAATGAAGCCCCTATCCATAAGCTAATCACTTTCCCTTAGACCTATCTTTTGCAATCTAGTTTTGCCCATGTTTTACCAAGTATAATTTCAGAATCATATGCTATAATCATAAATGGAAATTAGAAAAGTACAAGTCTCCAGATCTAATTCAAAGGGCTTTTCCCAATCGATGTGTTAATTTTAAATGCAATTTCTTTTAAACAGTAAATGTTTAAAATTCTGTCTTAGTAGAAACTAGGAATTCTCCTCTTATGGCTGATATATTTCAATAAGATACAAATGTTGGTTTTAATTCTTCATATTTTGACCACTGCCTGGAATACACTAAATTATAAATTAACCGGTAAGAACTAAAAGTAGATTGTTGTCCTATATATTTCAAGTTTGAAGTTTTACAAGATTATCATAGAACTTACCTGCAGGATCCATTATGATCAGAAAAGTGTTTCTAAAACAAGACAAAAGCAGAATATGTTACTGAAATTAATTCCTTTAATTGCCCCTGAAATATTTTTGGAATACAAAATATTTCAAGCTTCATTGAATAAAACTCATAGACAAAAATTATATGATCTCTTATTCCTATGCTTGTGGCCAGAAACCAAATCCCTGGTTTCTAAAGATATTGTGAAATAGTTCTTTCAATTACATTCAATTCTCATCTATTTCAACTTATAAAATATTTTTACTTTCAACTTTCTCTTTACAAAAAATATTATTATATGATATAATGATCGCCACCTGATCACCAGTTTTTAGCAGTATATGCTTTTCTTTTTATTAAATAAATGGAAAGCTTAATCATAAGACACAATGTACTAATAGCAGACATATGTATACATACACATATGCATGTGCACATATGTAGATATAAACACACATGCACATGTTATACATACATGTATATATAGACACACGTGTATATGCAATTAATCACAAATTGCTCAACATATGCATGATGCATATTCACTGAATCCAACCGTGAAAACAAGTATTATGTTTCAGTAACTTGCTATAAAACATAAAAACTGATTGTGTTATCTTGCGTTTGCTCCTTCTATTACCCTGTCTTATAATGCACTCTGTATACATTCAAAATTGTTTGTTTTTTAACAAAAAATAAATTTAAATTGCCTTATGATTTTTTTAATAAAGATTCCCTTTAACAACATAGGTAATATACCAATTATTCCCTTACATTGAAGGATGTATAACTCGACTTCAAAATTTGACAAAAATGTATTTAAAACTGCTATTATAAAAAGCATTTATCAAAATATATCATAGTGATAAAGATATATCAAAATAAATGTTTATATTCTCTAAAATCTTTTTGAGTGTATGAGGTTAAATAAGTTGCCTCAAAACGAAAGAGTTACAGATATCAAAAAATGGCCATTTACGACCTTCTTAAGTTTTTTTCTTAAACTTCTGGAATCTGAGAAAATAAATGTTATTAATACGTGATAGTAACCAAAATAAAAAAAAAATTTGGTTTCCAGTTTTTGCTTTCAAAAAGATTGAAGGAGAATCCTAACTATTCAGCTATAGATCATTAAAAGTTTTTGATGATAGGTCACTCTTATTTACTTGACTTAAAATTTGAAAAAAACATACATTTGGCTTTTGCTAATAGAAAATACTCATTCCAGTTTGATCTATTTGCATCAATATGTTTTCTCAATGCTTAGATCTATAAAAATAAAGAATAATAATAAAGTTTGTGCTATAAAATCAATTTCAGTCAGTGGACACAATAATAGATGAAGCCAAGCAAATATATGCAAACACACAAAAACGGTGAACAATTAAATAATTTTATTAAAATGCATTTCAAATACAGCATTCCTTTTTATAATTAATCATAAATGATCTCTATTTGTAATATATATATTTTTAATTGTGTTCTAATAAAATTGCAATGATAAAATTTATACAATAGCATAATTTCACTGAAAATGTTTAAAAGATTATAAAATTTTGTGTTGCAGGAAGATATGATAGAGTGGTCACAAAGAGACTTTCAGGCATTAATATGCATTACAATAGAATAAAATCACGTGAGAATATGGAATATAATATAGGCTCAATAAAATAGAAATTTTGGAAACCCTTTTCTTATAAAATCTTAATTGTGTATTTTATTTTTCTTTCTTTCCCCAGTATAAGTGCAGAATTTATTTACTTTGTATCCAAGGCAATATTCTTCTGACTTCTTTTTAATAGACCTTGCTTTTTGTTTTAGATTTACAGAAAGTTGAGAAGATGGAACAGAAAATTCCCATAAACCTGCATGTTTATACTACTAATATTTTATATTAGTGTGGCACATGTGTTAGAATGAATGAACCAATATCGATACATTATCATTAACTAAAGTCCATGTTTTATTCACCTTCCTTTAGTTTTACTGAATGCCCTATTTCTGTTCCAGAACCCCGTCCAGGATACCCCATTACACTTATTTGCATGTCTCTTTAGGCATTCCTTGGATGGGACAGTTTCTTAGACTTTGCTGGTTCTTGATGATCGTAGCAATTCTGTGGAGTGATGATCAAATACTTTGTAGAATTCCCCTCTCTTGGAATTTATCTGGTTTTCTTTTACTTTTTTTCATGGTCAGACCATGGTTATGAGCTTTTGGTAGGAATTGCAGAGAAGTCAAGTGGCATTGTTACACATCATGACAAGTGTACATATTATAGCATGATTCATTACTGTTGATGTTGAACTTGTTCACTTGACTGAGGCAGTCTTGTCAGGTTCTCCACTGTATAAGGTACTGTATTGGGCTCATGGAATATGTTTGCTATGATGGAAAGTTTTATATTGCAAATAGAGTATTCATTGGACATTTATTCATTCTGTCATAAGACTATTATTGAATATCCAGTGAGCACCAGCAAGTGTGACAGAATTGGGGGGTAGAAATGAAATTAAAATACAATCACTTTCATCAAGGAGTTATAATCTGGTAGAGTGGATAACATTTATGTTAATTCAACACATTCAGGGAAGACAGACAAAGAAACAATTTTATCACATTAAAACGTGATAAGCTCTAGACTTGGTGAGTTCGTATAGCAAAACTTTGGCTATCTTTTGGAACATACATCCATATGCAAATAGGTGCTTTTCTCAATATATGAACAAGATAATCAATATCTTGCCTTAATGTGAAAGTTTCTAGAATGCTTGAAAATCATTTGTTTACTTTATGCAATGATAATTAGTTGAATTGTGTGGCAAGGAAAATGAGTGATTGTCATGTTGGGAAACATTGGAACTTTTATTTTTTCACAGGTTTTTACTTCTGTATTTCTTTATAGCAGTAGGTTAATGAATAACACTCAATGTAGCTCTACAAAAACAAAGTAGAATATTTTTCTCTTTTTTAAAACTTCCATTTTTTCACATTCATTGTAGTAAAATTTAGATGGGTGTTATTAATCAAAAGGTATATTTTAATAGAATAACTTATCTTAAATCTAAGATTCTATCCTTTGTATACCACTAAATTTGAAAAAAAGGTTGCTAATGAAATATCATTTATTATAAGGCCCATCCATCCAGAAATGCTCATCTATGAAGCAATATGTGTCTTATAAATTATAAAATCTGCTATTTCTTTTCTATTTCTGCTTGTTCCTGCTAAAATTGATTTTTATGGCTAAGCTTGACTTTAACCCTGTTACAGGATGTAAATTATTTAGCTCCTCCTAACAGTTTATTTACTTATCAGTGGACCAAAAAAAATAACTAATTCTCAGAACTATTAAATAAGATATTTTAATTAATGTAGACTGATATTTTCCTTCCAACAGATCAACATCAAAGAAACTAGGGAGGGAAATAAAATCTGGAGAAAAGGTAGGAAAGAAAGAAGGAAATAAGAGGGAGGAAGGAAGGAAGGGAGATGGAAGGCTGTTTTGAACTGCCATACATATTGTGTTGGATCCTGTTGTGATTGGAGGAATGAGATGGGAGTTATTTCAGACCAGATTGAGTTCTCCACTTGATATTACCTACTCTTCCAGTATTGGAAAAATAAAATCTGCCTATTCCTTGCAAAAAAGCCAAGATCAACATCCAGACAACTGGCACAGTAGTAAATTATCTGCAGATATCATTTCCGAACAGTGCAAAAGCCCAAACGTCTGCAGGGATTCACACATACGTGTATAACTAACCACTGGGATTAAATCACCAATCCCTCCACTATAAAACCTAAGAGCTGATGGATTGCACTGCCAAGAGCAATTGATATCATTGTTTCTCCTATGTAAAAGTAAGTAAAGAGCAAACCTGAAAATATGCTTGAGAAAAAGACGTATCAAAATCAAGTAATTCAGTTTCCTGGGAGCTCCAACTTTGGAACCACCCCAATCCCTTTTTTTGAGATCATCTGGGTTGAACTATACCAAGTCAAAGACTTTATATATGCATTATGAGACCCCCAAGGAAATAAAAGCTATTAAAATAAATAAATAAATAGAGGGTACTATCACAAGAAGAAACACTACCAAATTAATAATACAGATAGAAAGCAAAGTAAAAGAGATAAATGAAGGCATTAGCAACATGAAACAAATATTAAAAAAATAAGTGAATTAATAGATGTAGAAAGTACAACAATTCAAATAAAGAACATGAGAGATGGAATAAACAATATATTGCGCAGGGCTTAAGAATAAATCATTTAATTGAATGATCAGATTGAGAAAATCTCCCAGAATAAAGCCAAAAAAGATAAAGAAATTAGAAATATAAAAGATATGATGAAGGGAGAATTATCACTATCTAGACAACAGGAATTTTCAAAGGAGAAAAATATGAAAATGGAAAGAAAAAATATTTAGATATATAATAGAGACTAATTTCTCAAAATAAAAGAAAACTACATTGAATTGAAGTGTAGCAGAACATATTGGACAGCAGAAATAAAAGTAATAATAGTAATAAATCACATTAGAAAATTTTTCACTAGAAAAATTTTTTAAAAAATTATAAAAGCTTTTAGAAAGAGACCAAATGCCAACTAAAAAGGAAAAGGCTTAGGTTCACAGTGGACATTTCAACAGCAATAGTGGATGAAAGGGGTCAGACTATTTTTGAAGAACTGAAGAAAATAGCTTTGATCCTGGCACCTACTTGAGACAAATAGTCATTCCAGTGTATGACTATAAAACCAAAACAAACAAAATGCTTCAGACATAATTAATAATATATAATATAAATTGAAATTTGTGAGAAACAATGAAAATACCTTTTCAGGGGACATTTATAGCCATACATACATAAATTTTAAAAGAAGAAAATCTAAAAAAAGAATAAACATGCTTCCAACATTATTAAAAGAATAAAAATAAATACAAGGAAAGACGTAATACTAATAAAGGCAAAAAATCTTTAAAATAGAAAACAAGGATATATAAACAGAAATTTTTAAAAATGTTAAGTTGGCTATTTGAAAAGGGTAATATAGTAGATAAAGGCTCAAAAAATCATCATAGAAAGTAAAATAAAGAAAGCAAAAATAAAATCTATTACAAAAAAGTGGGACATAATTACTGATTGATCCTAGAATTTTATAGTTAACCAAATTGTTACTCAAACATGTGGATATAATACAAAATCAGTCTTGGGCATATAATATTATATGAGGGAAAGATTAAAAAGGGGTCTAATTATAGATAAAGCAAAGGTAAAAATTTAAGTATTCTATATACAACCTTATTCAAAAATTATCAAAACTTAAATGAAATGATAAAATAAAAATAAAATTTTAGATAAATATAATTTACCAAATGTAAAAGAAATGGAAAGAATATGTAGGACTCTGTTAGCATATAATGGTACTATTACAGTAATTGAAGCTATCCTTAAAAAAAAAAAAAAATTTCCCACGAAGAAAACACAAGTTCCAGAGGTTTTACAGGGGAGTCCTAGCAATAACCAATAGCTAATCCCCATTTTATACAAATCCATCCAGATTATTCAAAAAGAGATTGTACTCCCTTTTTATTCACTGAGGCAAATAAAACTTTGTTACCAAAACTGGAGAATTCAAGAAAGAACAAGAAAAATCATGTACCTATTGCATTCATGAATGTAAATGCAAAATTCTAAAGAAGTATTAGCAAGCATCCAAAAGGTAATACAAGATGGCAAAGCTGGTGTATGTAAATCGGTACATATAAATTGGAAGTATAAATGCAATTTAATTTGATAAAGTTTAAAAATGTTATTCCTTAAATTAAGTAGATAAAGGTAGATGGGAATTACTTAACTTATAAAAGGTATCTATAAAAGCATATAACCAACAGCAATCTAAATGGGTAAATTAGAATATTCTCATAAAATCAAGATAACATTATTTCTATTCATCATTATCCTGGATTTCTTAATAAATCAAATAAGAATAAGATGAAATCAATGTCAGAAGATTTGCAGAGTGCAATTGTTTCCTATGACTGCTGAAACAAATTCATACAAATGATGATTTAAAACAACACAAATGTGTTCTCTTACAATTTTGGAGTTCAGAAGTCTGAAATCTCATTCTCTGTATTAAATCAACATGTCAACAGAGCCACAATGCCTCTGGAGGCTCCAGGGAAAAACTGATTCCTTGCCTCTTCCAACTTCTGGTGGCTGCTGGAATTTTTTGGCCTGTGGCTGCCTCAGTTCAAACTCTGCATCAATGATCACACTGCCTTCTCTTCCATCCTGACTAACCTCCCTCTCCTTCTCTAATAAGGACATTTGTGACTGCAGTCAGGGTCCCCCTGGAAAATCAAGGATAACTCCCTGTTTTGAGATCCTTTTTGAGATCCTTATCAAAATCACATTTACAGTCTTCTTGCATTTGTTTGTTTGTTTTTTGACATTTTAAGTAATATTCACAGATTCCAGGGATTAGGGCATGGATATGTTAGTGGGCCATTATTCAACCTAACACAAGGAAGAAAAATTAAAAATACAAAGCAAAACAAAAAATATATATAACTTTTTCAAATGATATCACTGACTTAACAAAAATCAAAAATGTTTACAATGTTCTTACAAACAGAAAGTGAATAGATCTGAGATCTATACTCAAAAGTTACTTTCAATTCTATAAAATAATAACCAATTTCTAGAAAACATGATTAAAGAGTACATACCATTTATGATACCAACAAAAATCATCACAAAGTAAAATATTTAGAAAAAATATAAAGAATATCGCAGGTTTACATGGGAGAAAGTATAACTCTTCATTGAGAGAAGTTAAAGAAAACTAAATAAATGGAAAGATATAGTATGCTGTTCACATAAGAAGAGTTATGAGATTAATTTGGTAATTATTTAAAAATTATTATATTGAATAAATATATCAGATATCTTCAAACTGATCTTTAATTTTAATACATAATTTCAATAAAACTCTAAAATTCATGGAATTTGGCAAGCTGAATTTAAAATGTACATGAAAGATGCAAGGGGCAGGTATAATCCAGACATACCTGTAAAAATTTTTTTAAAGAGTTACAGCGATTAACCCTACCACTAACAAGATTTACTACTAAGTAATTATTGCCACAGAGATATACATCTTGATTTATGATTTATAAGCCCTGCAACAAATTTATGCATTTAAGGAACTTGTATTTATGAGTGAGAACCATATCACATGGTGGAGGCGGGGAGGAAATGGAAGTGTATTCTAAAAATTGATCAGAACAAAGTAGTTATGTTATAAAAATCCAAGTAAAGAAAACATAATTTATATATCACGATAATTGCAAATATCAGCCCTAAGTAGATTAAAACATAAATGTTAAAAACAAAAATTTTAAATTAAGAAAATATAGGCAGTATTTTTGTAGCTTTAGGGTAAGAGAAGATATCTTAAATAACCAACAAGTATTAAATACATAAAAAAAGACAAACTTGATTATATTAAAGCTTAAAAGTTGAGTTCATCAAAAGGCATTTTAAAGAAACTAAAATACAGATTATAAAGAGAGAGAAAATGTTTGCAACATATATAACTAACAAAAGCTTAATATCAAAGATATATATTCAGCAAACTACCAGAAAAGTATAAATGCAATAGTAAAAAGTAGACAAAAATATAAACACATATTTTATACAGGAAGAAACACAAGTGGCCAATAAAGCTATGAGGAGAATATTCAATTTCAATAGTAATCAGGGGAATGAAAATCAGGATTACAGTAAGATACCATTATATAATCATTCAATAGGCATGACAACTATTAGATCTGACAATATGAGGTTTGATTCCTCGACATTCTTAGCATTGAAAGTGGAAGTATGACTCAATAAACCATTTTGGAAAAGTGTATGTCATTACCATGTTCCATGTTCACATACCTTACACACCAGCAATTCCACTTCTAAGAGAAACTGTGCAAGGTGTTCTCAAAAGACTTGTTTAAGAAAGTAACAAGAATGGTACCAAAATGTGGAAATAATACTCATTCGCGTTGATGGTAGTATGAATGAACAAACTGGAACATGTTAAAATGCTGTAGTGGTTTTCATCCTGGGGAGATTTTGCCCTGCAAAAGAAATATTTGGAAATATCTAGAAGCATTTTTGTTCATGATGATGTAGGGGAAGGAAGGTTAAACATACTACAACTATTTAGTGGCTTGGTTACAGGCATGTGCTAAACATTCTACGATATACAGGGCAGCTGCTAAACATCCTATAATTCACAGAGCATAATTACTTAACCAACCCAAACTATTATCTATGCTGCTGTGGTTGAGAAACTCTGCATTAAATCAATCAAATATACAGAAAGGAAAATGAATAAACTATAGTTACTTGCCACAATATGGACGTGTCATTACAGTATATTATAAAGTGACAATATTACAACTAAAGATTATTTATAGTATGTAACCTTCTTTGATAAAGTTAAAAACAGATAAAACTAAATAATATATGAGAATATGTGAGCAACATATCTATGTGAAAAATTACATAAACTAAAAGCTGGGGATTATGAACACAATATAAAGATTCACTGGTGGGGGGAGGCAGAGGGATGGAGCAGGGAAGTAAATTCCGAGGTAAGTAAAAGATTTTGTGAACATGCTAGCTCACATTTGGGATGATGGACTCAGAAGTGTTTATATGAAGGAGAGAAAGAGATTCATGGACCAATTAGGAAAGTATGTTATGAACCAATGATTTTGACTAATTCTGATTTTGTTAACATTCATTAATAATATCCCACTTTAATAATAAATGAATATATTTATTCACTCTCTTTGCTTAGCGTCAAAACACAGACACATATACACTAACATTAAACATGAAGATCATGTTGCTAGCTTGGAAACAAAATAAATATAAGTGGGATGTTAATGTGGAACGAGTTACCACACAGATTGCAGGCACAGCAGAAACTTTCTGCAAATGATCCCTTTATTACTTGAACAGTATAAAGAGTCTAGAAAAGGCAAGTAATCTACCTGTCACTTATACAAAAGTCCAAAAGAGCAGGGGAAGACGTCCAATCACAACCAGTCTCCTGGTGTGTCCAAAAACTGCTCGGGGTGGGGGTCGACTGATGGCCACTCTGTATGCCCCACCCTACACTGGAGAAGAGAGATTATCTATCCCCTTTGAGTGTTTTTATCTACATCTGGTAGGAGACCCTGGGGCTGAGAGTTCCTATCCTGATAGGCGCCTGAGGCTGCTTGTTCTTGGTTTCCCAGTTTAAACTTTGGTCAGAATTTTTCATTGGATTTAGCATCTCCCCCAGGTTGTGGAATGACACAATAGGAAGAGAGATGAAGGTCTCTAGCCGAAGGCCAGAGTGGCCCTTAAGCTCTGTTTGTGACTTCCCCAGAGAGGGAGGTGGAGGTAGGAGAGGGCTGGGAGATGGCTGCATAACAGTTGGCTGTGATTTCCCTGACAATTGGATCCTTTCCGCTTCAACTGCTATACTGAACTGCTCTTCTGATACCTGTCCGTGATTTCATCTTTTTTATGTATGCAGGCGACTTTTGCCAGCAAATATACTAGCTTATAAACAGATTGGCTACCATATAGAGTTCTTATCTATTTTTCCTTTAAAAATACATTGTAAAAAATAATTAGAAATTAAAGATAAAGATATTAAAGTTATGTTGGCATTTTTATTTTCTACCAAACCAAAATTAAACTGTCAGTTAAGTCAGTTCACTTGAATTTATAAAGAAAGATTTTTGGCAAAGACATTTATACAATTCAGAAAATAAATGTGGCAGTTTTGAGGTGAACAGACTGAAGATCACAAAATATAGCCTGCATAAAATAGGTTATTTGATTGCTGTCCCTGAGAAGAGACAGTTATCCATGGAGAACACCTTTGATATGATTCAGAGTTCAATTTTATTTGCTTGAAGGCAACCAAAGGCTTATTATATATTTATTCTTTTCAAATAACTGAAGGTGAAAACATTCTGAAAATAATACAAGAAATGTGGTGTTTCTCCCTAACTTCACTAAATTTCTGGTTTCATTTTGTGGGATAGGGAAGGGGACTAGGTGTAAACTCCAGTGATAAGTGCCAACTGGATTTGTATATGATCCAGATGTAGAACCAAACGTTCAATGATGAGGCCAGGCCTGGAGTGATACAGTGAGGTTCTTATTTGCAAGAACATAAGAAGTCTGCAATGCTAGAGTACCTTCATAGGCAACCTTTTCCAGGTCTCTATTATTTAATAGATGGACCAAGAGGGACACATATTAGAATGTTAGACTAAGTTCACGCAACTAAGATAGCAAAATAATCAAAATCAGAAAAAAGAGCTGCTCATTCCTGTCATTTGTGTCAAAAATGAAAATATTCTAGAAATTGTGGCCTTAAACACAATACTTTTATCTTCCACACAATGCATCTATTCTTTCTTAATACATGTAGGTTATGATTTTTGACTTTGTAGTGAAAACATGAGCAAGTTTGTTAATTAAATTGTACATGCAAAACATTTACAGCACACATTAATAAGAAATAAAAAAAACTGCTTCCTGTGAGGGGATTTTTTTTTTGAGAGATTCAGGAAAACATAAAATTATTGGTTTATCTTGGACATGGAATCATGTCTTCATAAAATTTATTTGTGATTGAATTATGATTCTATCACAATTTATTTACTCTATTTTTCAAATTTCCCTCATGAACAATGGAAAACACAACATATAAATGAGTTTTTAACATTTAAGCTCTACTATTTATTAATAGTAGACAAAAAAAAAAATCAATCCAATATGGAACAGGAAAGGTGAAGGGGCTTTGAGGAGCTCTGCCTTGATTACTTTTTATAAGCATCTCAATTCTTACATTTGTAAATTGTGGTCACGTTGCAAAGGTTAGCATATTTTGTAAGGTAGGCTTAATTCATGGGGTATGGGATGGGAGATATCAGCTCTGACAGGGAACATTCAAGCACTCTACCCAAGGATGGGTTGGCTAGGCATACATCTACATATGTGGAGATGTTAAAGATGGAGATGGAAAAATCAAATATTTACCAGAATTGTCATAGAGAGAAATCAATAGTTAAATATAAATTCTGAGACTTCCTTGGCCCTAACTGCCCTTAAGCAGCAGGATCTTTCTTCCCCTAAGAAAGAAGTCTATAAACTTCTTTAGTTGGAAATCAAGCTTTAATTTTGTGTTGCCTTAAGACAGAATATCCCTCTCGCTGAATCAGGTATGAGTTTTGACTGGATTCAACCCTGGATGTACAAGTTTTTCTCAATGAAAGGTAACTCACAGAGTGGGTCAGTCTCCACAAATCTAAGATGACCAGCTCCATAGAGTTTTGCTTGTCTGTTCAGTCCAAATATCTTCATTATCTACCTCATCAAAGTTCAAATTATCTCTGGGTTTCAGAACTATTCAAATTTTTAAAGAAACCTTTCCCTGCATAGAGCTGCAGCCTTAAATTCTGGGATATCCCAGAATATGTTGGGTAAACTAATAAATAAGACTTTTTTATTATAAAAAGAGTATAGTTTTTTAAAATATATATTAAAAAAACAAAAGGATAATTCCCTTCACATAAGACAGATAAATACATAGTGACGTTGGGTCTCTCAGTTCATGAAAGTTCATAAAATTCCTTAGCTTCTAGATATTCTGAACTAATTTTAGCATCCCGTTTCAGACTGTTAGTTTCCTATTGATATTGCAGCAAATTACCTCAAATTTAGTGGTTTAAAGCAATGGAAATCTATTCTCCTACAGTTCTGGAGGTCAGAAGTCTAAACTAGGTCCACAAGTTTGCATTAATTCTGGAGACACTACAGCAAAACCTATTTTCTTGCATTTACCAGCTTCTAGTGGATGCCTACATTCTTTAGTTTGTGGCCAACTCCTCTAACTTCAAAGCCAGCATTGTAGCATCTTATTTCCTCTCTGATATATGCTTTGGTCTTTACATCATCTCTATTTCTGATTCCCATACGTCCCTCTTATAAGGGCCTTTGTGATTAAACTGGGCCCAGCTGGATTATCTAGGAAAATTTTCCTACCTCAAGATCCTTAACTTCATCACATCTATAAAGCCCTCTGAACCATATATGATAACATATCCACAGGGTCCGAAGATTAAGATGTGGACATCTTTGGGAGGGGAGCATTATTCAGCCCCCTGCATAATTATATATTTCAAACTTTTCCTTTAAACAATAAAAGATGCTAACAATATTATTAGATACGTATGGTTTTGCTGTTTTGTAGATATTTAGCATGTCCCCAGTAAAATTGAACTGACTTCCGAGTATTAAAATAAAATATCGCTGACCCTATTATGTTGCATGTACTTTCTAAAACCTGGAAAACCCTTTAGGGGGATATGAATAATCCATTCTGGAAGGATGCATAACTTGGAGGAAAAGAATTCTAAGAAAAAGGAGCTAGATTTAAAATGCTGAATGTAAAGAACCGTAGGGAAATTTGGAAAACAAGGATTTCATGGTGAAAATGCAATATCACAACTGCCTTTAGGTGCTGTTCAGTTACTTATCTGCAAAAGTGTGGCAGGGAAAGGAAGAAAATTTCTTAGAATTTATTTTTTTAAGTTTTAAATGAATGTCAGTGAGGAGAAAAATCATGCATATCAATATGTAAACATTTGGCATTTGTTGCAAATTTCCCTTGTGCTTCCTAGCCTTTTGCTGAAAGAGTTGATACAAATGCATTGATTTAAACCATGACAAACACTTGGACATAAATGGGAGCAGTCCAGCCCCATAAAAAGGGAATTCATGCATAATTCTTATATTGCACTTTTATTTTCTGCCTTGAAACATAGTATAAGATAGGTACATTTATTATCCCTAGCTATTAGGCAAATATGGGCATAGTAAACAACAGCAGTGAAAAGAACACTTTTGCAACATCTCACATGTTTTTGTGTGTGCAGTTGTAAAACATTGTCCCCTGGAGGTTACCATTCTTTCCTAAACCTAACTGGCCTGAGTATAACAAATAAAAGCAAAGTTAACTACTCAGCGTTTGCTAGTTGAAAGCAAATTGCAGGATGCTTTATTTCTTTTAGCGGTCTAGAATTATGGAGTAAGGAAGTTAGTTTCGTATGCTGCATAACAAAATGCCACAGACTAAGAGCACAAGATGTAAAAACAGGAATTTCCAAATGCGATGGTTTTACATACCTCTCCTCATCTACATATAGTTATGATATGTGTGGATACTTTCTTTTGACTCATCCTAGGCCAAATTCTAGGTGCTATAAGAAAATGATTTTTGGTCAATATACTCAATTATTTCTACAATATCTTATTCTAATGGAAGGTAGTGCAGTATTGAGACACAAGCATATAAACAGAAATTATGATTTAAGCATAATGAGATAAAATCTGCCTCTGCTAGAAGACTGCAATGGGACAATGGGATCATAAATACAAGGAATCTAAACCCAAGTGAGGGAATCAGGAAAGGCTCCAAAGGGGAGGCTATGCAGTATGGTGCCACTAATCATTCCACAAGATGACAACAAAAGGAGCAAACTCTAACTTTACAATTAGAATCTTTTCTTATCGGTTGAAAGATATTCCAGCTCTTCATCTGAAGCACTTGACAAAGTACTTGGTTTTTTTTTCTTTTCTTTTTTTATTGAGATATGATCCACATACCATAAAATTAGTGCCATTGAAGTGTACAATCAACTGATTTGCAATATTTTTATTAACACAGTGTGTAATCAACACCACTAATTCCAGAACATTTTTCATCACCCCCTGAAAACTTTCTGTACTCATTAGCAGTTGCTCCCCATTCCACTGCATACCTGGCACCTGGTAACCAGTAATCTATCTTTTTGTGGATTTATCTATTCTGGACATCTGCTAGAAATGTAATCATATAATATGTAGGTTTCTAAGTCTGGTTTCTTCCTTTTAGCATGATATTTTTAGGATCATCCGTGTTACTGCATAAATCAATACTTCATTTCTTTGTATTGCCAAATAATATTCCATTGTATGTCTGTACCACCTTTTGTCCTCCATTCATCATTTGATAGACATTTTTCCTACTTTGGCTATTATGAATAATGCTGCCATGAACATTTATATATAAACTTTTGCATGGATACATTTCAACTCTCGTGTATATAACTAGGAGTAGAATTACTGTGTTATATAGTAACTCTACACTTACTGTTTTGCAGGAATTGTCAAACTTTTTCCAAATTTTGAGGCTGAATCATGTAATTTATTTTTAACCATTTTTTAAGATATAATTCACATAATATAAAATTTATCCATTGAAGGATGTGCATTAGTTTATAAGCTGCTGGAATGCGATATACCAGAAATGCCATAGCTTTTAAAAACGAAATTTAGTAAGTTACAAGTTTACAGTTCTAAGCTTATAAAAATGTCCAAACTAAGGCAACCATGGAGAGATACCTTAACTTAAGGAAAGTCAATGGGTCAGGATCACCTCTGTCAGCTGGGTAGTCAGATGGCTGGCATCTGCTAGTTCCTTGATCCTGGGATCTGTGCTTTCAGCCTCTGTTCCTGTGGGGGTTTTCGCTTTGCTTCTCTGGGACTAGCTTTCATCTCTTGGCTTACCTTGGCTCTCTTCAGGTTCTGGCTTAACATTTCATGGAGAAGTCTGCTGAACTCAAAGCACCTCTAACAATCTGTGTCTCTGTTCTCCAAGTATCTACCTCTGCTCTCTACTGGCTCTCTCTCTGTCAGCTCTGAACTCTCTCCAAAATGTTTGCACTTTTAAAGGACCGCAGCAAATTAATCAGGACCCACCCTGGTTGCATAGAGTCACATCTCCATCTAATCAAAAGTTCACATCCACAATTGGGGGTATCACATCTCTGGGGACATAATCTAATGAAAAGCTTCTGCCCTACAACATCGAATCAGAATTAAAAGAAATAACTGCCCCCACAAGATAGAATCAGGATTAGAACATGGCTTTCTGGGTATATAATAGCTTCAAACCGGCACATATATATGGCTTTCAATATACTCACAGAATATGCAAGCATTACCACATCAACTTCAGAACACCTTTGTCACTTCAAGAAGTAACCCCATATCCTTCAGCTATTATCCCACTTATCCTCTCCCTTTCTCCTTTTATCAGCTCTAAGCAACTATTAATCTAATTTCTGTCTCTTGAGACTTCACTGTTCTGGATTTTCAAATGAAAGCAATCATATGGTATATGGTCTTTTATGACTGGCTTCTTTCACTTAACATAAAGATCTGAAAGTTAAACCATGTTATAACATTATCAGGAGCTCATTCCTTTTTATTGCCAAGTGATGTTCCCTTGTATGGTTATACCACCTTTGTTAATTGATTTATTTGTTGTTGAGCATTCAGGCTATTTCTACTTTTTAGCTATTACAAATAGCGCTGCTATAAACATACATGTACAAGTATTTGCATGGGCAAATGTTTTCATTTTTCTTTTGCCTATATCTAGTAGTAGAATTCCTGGGTTATGTGGCAACTGTATATGCAATCACTCAAGGAACTGCCAAATTGTTTTCCAAAATGTCTAAGCCCTTTTACAATTGTACTAATCCCAATTTCTCCACATCTTTTTCTACACTTGTTTTCTGACTCAGTGAATCTAGCCATTTTAGTGGGTGTGAAGTGTTATCCCATTGTGGTTTTTTTATTCCAATTCTCTAATAACTAATAATGTCAAGCACCTTCTCATGTCCTTATTGGCTCTAAAAGTTCATTTTATATATTTTTTCTTTTGTTGCTCATTTTTTAGCCATATCTAAGACTTTCTTGACAAATACAAACTCAGGAAAATTTGCCCCTAACTTTTCTTCTAAAAATATTAAAGGATATTTTTCTTATATTTAGGTCTTTCATCCATTTTGAGTTAATTTTTATATATATATATAGATAATGTGAGACAAATTTCTAATATCCTTTTTTGCATATAGCTACCCTGTTTTCTTAGCACCATTTGTTAAAGCAACTCTTTCCCCATTGAATGCTCTTGCCCTCTTCTCAAAAATCATTTGAACCACAGATATATGGGTTAATTTCAGATTCTCAGTTCATCTGATCTCTGTGTATATTTTTATGCTAGTACCACCCTGTCTTTATTATTATTGCTTTGCAGTAAGTTTTAAAATCAGGAACTATGAGTTCTTCTACCCTATTCTTATGATTCAATATTGTTTAGGCTATCCTGGGTCCCTTGAAATTGAATTTTAGAATCAACTTGTCAAATTTTACACAAAAGTTAGCTGAGTTTCTTACAGATATTTTATTAAATTTATAGATCAGTTTGAGTAATATTGCCATCTTAATACTATTAAATCTTCTGATTCATGAATATAGATTTTTCTGATTCATGAATATAGATTTTCCCATTTATTTAGATCTTTAATTTACTTCAACAATTCTTTGTAGTTTTCAAAGTATAAGTTTTGAACTTTTGTTAAATTTATTCCTGAGTATTTTTTAATGCTATAGTGAATGGAATTGTTTCCTTAATTTTATTTTTGGATTGTTCAACACAAATGTTTAAAAAATACAATTAATTTTGAATATTGATCTTGTACTCCAAAACCTTGCTGGACTCATTTATTAATTCTAATTTTTTTTGGTGTATTCCTTGAGATTTTCTATATAGAAGATCAAGTCATCTGAAAACAGAGATAATTTTACTCCTTTCTTTCCAATCTTGGATGCTTTTTATTTCTTCTTATTGCATACTTATTGTGGATAGAATTTCCATTACAATTTTGGGTAGGAGTGTTGAGTGTGAACATTCTTGTCTCGTTCATGATCTTAATCAGAAAGCATATCATATTTCATTGAAAGTATGATGTTAGCTGCTTTTTTTGGTAAATGACATTTATGAGATTAAGTTTCTTTCTATTCCTAGTTTGTTGATTATTTTTATCATGAAAATGTGTTAGATATCTGTCCAATTTTTTTTCTGAGTTTATTAAAGTGATCATGTGGTTTTGTTTTTTTTCCTATTCTGTTGACATGATTTTCTACATGATTATGAAACTAACCTTATGCCTTAGGATAAATCCAATAAGAAATCAGAGATTGTCAAACTGGATAAAAACACATTACTCAACTAAGTGTTACTTGCAGGAGACATACTTTAGATTCAGAGACACAGATAGATTTGAAGGAAAGAGATCCAAACTGATACATCATGCAAATAGCCACACAGGAAAGCTGGAGTAGCTCTACTCCAATCAGATAACATAGACCTAAAAAATGTTATTATGGATAAGGAAAAATATTTTACAATGATAAAAGAGTCAACCTATCAGGAAGATATAACTATTATAAATATATATCACTCCAAAAATCGAACACCAAACTCCTGAAGTGAAAGCTTACAGAAATGAAAGGAGAAATAGGCAATTCAGCAATAAGAGTTGGAGTCTTCAAAACTTCATTGTCAATAATGGGTAGAACTTGACAGGAGTTCAACAAGGAAATAGAAGACTTGAAAAATACCATAAACCAATTAGAACTTACAGACATCTACAGAACACTCTACGTCAACAAAATATATAGAATAATGCATACCTCAAGTATACCTGAAACATTCTCTAGCATAAACCACATTCTAGGCCATAGAAACAACCTCAATAAATTTAAAAGGATAAAGACAATACAAATATTTTTTACCATGAAAGAAAGAAATAACAAGTACTTTTTAATGAAAGGTCCATAGGCATATTTGAAAGTCTTTTAGTAGAAGGTGTATTTACATTTTTCATTGGATCAAGCAATGGGAACCTTTACTGAGAGGCAGAATCCTGGAACAAGTGGAATTCAGAAACTAGCACATCACTCTACTACTTTGCTTATACATTTTTCAAACAAAGTCAGAGAAGCATGTAAAATTTTTTTTTTCCCAGTCAACAGATCTTGAACACCATTCCTTTCACAATATAAAGTAATTCTAACTGTCTTACACTAATTTTCATTCTCTCTTGTATTAATTCAAGTAGCTGTAGTTGAAGTATTTATACCAGCCATCTCTTGGTTTGGTCTTCATACAATATAATCAATAATCAGGTTAGCAGGACCCTTTTTTTCTATGGGCTTTCATACGCTATTGGAAGACTTACAAGACAAGACATTTACAAATTTCTGGGGAAAAAAAGTTTTGTTTAACACCATGATAAATATTCTCAATAGAAGGTAAAAACCTAAATGCTAATTGGTTCCATCCCATTAAATAATTGCTTTATGGAATATGATTTACCTGAAAGAAGATAGCTGAAGATGTTGTCTTATGAAATATAAGATAAAGTCTTAATAGTTTTTCCAAGGCAGACTGACTTTTTTATCATGAGAAAAAAATGAACTTAACATAAACAAATACAAGTGCACACACACTAAAACATGGACTCTTAATGGATCCACACTTTGAAAACATCAGGTTTTGTTTAACCAACTCACAATATAATTCCATTAATTTTAAACCTCAAAATTTCTGAAAAAACAAAAAGATTCCCCTTTAAAGTGGCTGGCCAGGCAAAGCACAACCCACAACCTTGGCTGATGATTGTTGTGTATACCGAATTGAGAAATATGATTTCTCATTTGGTTAGATACACTAAAACAGTTTAAATGTGGAGAGTAGTTATTTTTCAACTTTTATTTTTATTAAATAGGAAAAACAAGAGTATTTTATGTTTTAAGTTAACCTCAAATGTAAAAGAGAAGAAATGTTTTGCATTCTACTTTATTTTCCTTACCCTTCTCCATAATTTTTGCCATTATCGTTACTGACATAGTTCAGCTTGGAACTTAGCCATTTGGGGAGCAATAAATCTGTGATTTGAACAGATTCCTTGGAAGGAAACATGAAGAAATTTTGTAAATTTATTGAGACAGGCATAAAGTGAACATCATCTTAAAATACTTGAGGAATGACCAAGTTATGTTGCTGTTGCTAAAGGGGAAAGAGAACAAAAATGAGCCTTGGTTAAGCAGAGCACATCATAAATCATAGAAGATCGCTTTGTGCTTTTATCCTTGAATCCATATGTTCTTAAAGGAAAACAGTGTGCAACAATTTAGCATTATTTTACATCCTTACGGAGGAGCCAGGAATTCCCTAACAGCAAAGTAACTCCATTTATAACTCAATATAAAAAAAGTTGGGGTTTCATTTTCTAACTTTCATTCAATTCTATTCAAAGCTTAAATATGCTTTAAACTTTTTCAAGAAACGGTCTGATCTTGAAAATCAGGATCAAGAGACATTAAAATTGCTTTATTTGCCACAAATTAATGGCTAAGATTTTTTAAACACCCTCCTCCATTAAACTGCAAATTCATGAGGATAAAAAACAAAGTTTTCTTCTCTGTATCCCTCTATCTTGTTATCAGAAAATTGCTCAGTATTACCTATATGTTTTATATATGTGTATATATACAATCGCACATGCATAGATGCGTTCTCATAATATTCATAAAACTTATTTCTGCCACATGTTAATCAGCTTCAGCCAACAAGCTCAGTGTGGTAGTCATTCATGGTAGTCACTGATATTTCTGCTTCTCCTCCTTCTGGACAGAGAATACAATTAGATGTTTCTACTCTTTTCCATTTAAACTTGGCTATTTGCCTGGCTTTTGTCAAAGATATGAGAGTAGAAGTAATGTGGGTCATTTAAGTACAAAAATTATGAAGAGCAAGAATGCGCTTCTCCATTTGCCCTTTCCCCTACTACAGCAATCAATGACATTTCAAATGGTGAAGACTTTATCAGTTGTTCCTTGAGTGAGGATTACATGCATAAGAGTCCCTTGCCAATATGATAGGCACAAGCACCAAGAGTGGAAATTAAACTCTTGTTAACTTTAGGCCTCCATCATGTTGCCTTTTTTTCTGCACATACACTCACCCATCTTGGTCAAGATGGTCAATGATGAGCGTATACAAAATATCTAACTAGCCTTATGTAAGAAATATTAAGTTCATTGAATTCCACAAGTGCTACTTGGTTACCCACTCAAGGGCTACTATTCTTCTCTAAAGTCTACTGTGACAAAAGAGAAAGGCAGAAGGGCAGACATTGAGGCTAATTGATGAACTGTTTATCAATATTTACCCACAACCAGAAAAGTTCCATTGGAAACTTATGATACATGACTATTAGATTGATATATTCATTCCTTCATTCAATCAATATTTATTAAATAGCTACTATGCGTCAGGGACTCTTATGCGTCAGGATGCCACATTGAACAAAATATATAACTTTTTGTTTTGATGAGTCTGTCTCTAGCAAACAGAGGTGAATCAACAAGAACAAACATAATAAATTAATACATAATATGATAAAAGGTGATAGGTATTATGCAGGGAAAAATGTAGCATAGCATAAAGGGAACTCAGGATATTGGGAGAGAGGGCAAAAGAGGTTGCAATGTTTCAACAAAATTCATGTGTATAGGTTTATCATTCAGAATCCTGGCGGGAAACAGAATGTGCAAGGAGAAAAAGTTCTGAAGAGAATTTCATTCAGGTGCTATTTGAAGAGGTAAAAGCTCCAGAATATTTAGGCACTTGGGATCTAGAAACAACAGAAAGCTTTTACTACCTCGAGACCTCAAAGTGCAGGTAGAAACATTATTCTAAGAGCCCTAGGATAGGTGGTACCAGTGCAAAACAGGAGCAGCTGGCAAGGGAGTCCTGTTGTTGCAGTTCATTGTTGCCAATCCCCAGAGCATGAAGCTAGCAGAGAATGGCAATAGATGGATCTGAGAAGAGGGGTGGGCACTCGGCTTAATAACATCTGCCACATGTTAATCTACTCCTTCAATAGCTCCAACATGGTAGTTATGGCTGTTGTGCAAAAGGGTCCAAGTTCAAGGAGCTATAGTTAGAGTAATACACTATCAGAATGGAAAGAATAAAGGAAAGGAGGGAGCAGAGGAAAAATACCCCAACCCTCTCTCCTGCTTTCTGATCACATGCATTTGCCTCCTGAGAACACGACTATTGACTTCAAATATCCAAAATAGGGTCCAATTTTGTTTAATTTCTTGAATTTATTTTTTCCCTAAACCAACTGCTATGGGAACGGGATGTCTCAAACAGATGCATTGAAACCCTAATCTCCAGTTCTTCAGAATGTGATCTTATTTGGAAATAGGTCATTGCAAATAGAAATAGTTAAGATGATGTCATAGTGGAGGAGAGTGGGCTTCTAATCTAATGTGACTGGTATCTTTATAAGAGGAGAAGACACAGACAGAGGGTGGAATGTCATGTGAAGATGGAAGCAGAGATCAGAGTGATGCAGCTATAAGCCAAAGAACACCAAGTATTGCTAGTAATCACCAGAAAAGGCAAAGTAAGGATTTTCCTTAAAGCCTACAGAGAGAGCATGCCTTTGCCAAACCTCTATTTCAGAATTCTAACTTCCACAAATGAGAAATAACAAATTTCTGCTGTTTTAATCAACAAAGTTTGCTGTAATTTTTTAAACAACCTTAGTAAACTAATGTTGATCCATCACTATGGCATTCATCATATGATTACAAGGATTCTGAAAATGATGAGGTCAAGCTGGGGTAAAAGGAGTGGCATATTGCCAGGACAAAATTTCCAAAGAATAAAGTTAGAAAATAAACTGTAACAAGGAGAAGTATATCAAGCTAGAAGACAAGGACATTTGATTCAAGGAATCAAAGTACTGGGGATATGTTGAAGAAATGTTGGCATTCAATGTAGCCGATGCAGTGGGAAACATGGGGACAGAGAGAAATGTTTTTGTTACCTTGACTTACAATAACCAAACAGAACATAATTTTTCATGCCCGAGAATACATCTGAGACTAGCAATTTTTCTAAATGAAGATTTAGATAGGGAGATTACTTTACCTTAAAAAATCAGGCCATCTATTCCATGTTACTGGTTCCTTAAACAGTCTGCCTATTATCACTGGAAATTTAAGCAAACAAACAAGCATACGAATTCCATTTTGGAGAAAAGTTTCTGAAGTATTCTGAAATGATTTTCCTCAAAAATTAATAAAAATATATTTCATTTGCTCAAAAATCATACTCGCTAATAATAATCATTTGACTTGAAATAGTGCTTCTTATCCAAGGAAAGCAAAACATTTTATACATGTAAGTCAATTTATCACAAGGTTTTACAAATAATAACTAAAAATGAAGTTCCATACAGAAGTCAAAATCACATTGCAAAAAAGAAAAAATCCACACACATTGCACAGCCAGGATTTTTGTGATTTATATGAGAAAAGCTTTACCTCCAGTTATGGTTCTGATCTTTAGATTATCATGTATAAAAGACTTCCAGGTGCATTCTAATTCCAAAATTAATAATTATAAGCTTTTTTTATTTCATAGTTTATGGAAGTTATATTCCAACTACAAAAACAATAGTTAAGAGAAAAAATCTGATTTAAAAAATCAGTGTTTACATGAAAAAAGAAAAACAAACAAACAAACCATGTTTTTGTGCTTCGAATAATTTAAATTTAGACTTTGAGAATTGACCAGTCTAATGTTAAAGCAGAATTGAGAGTCATGATTCCATTTGCCCAATTCAGGCAACTAAATTCCCCAACTCTATGGTCACATGGACCTATCTAAAAGATCTCATCTTTTAGATAAATAAAAGATGGTTTTAAATCATAATAAATATAAATAAATCATAAAAAATAAATAAAGGTTAATGATTGTTAGAATGAAAACAACTCATTTGGGACACAGTGGTATTTTTTTACTTTCAAATGCTGTTGATCTAATGAAATATAAATTCAGTTAAAATAAGATAATGGAATTAGATATTTCTAATTAAAATGATGCACCAAGGAAACCTATAGATGCCCCAAGTGTTTTCATGCAACTGAACTACACTCTCATTAATTAATTTTCATTAATGGAAGATTAGCAAGAGGCAATATTTCATTTGCCCTTTAAACACAAGTGGAGACCCCCGGTCTATGTATTTTAAATTGTCATACTAAGTAATTACATGCTGATTAATCACATATCTGAATCTTTGCAAATGGGTTTTGGTAACAGTCCACCATAAATGTTAATAATTTTGGTGTTTGAAATATCTGTAACAATAATTACTTATTTATTCTCAGTGTTTTCTAAATGCAATTACTGACAGAAAAAGTAGAAAATAAGTTAGAGGAACTGCATTTATGACTGGCATTACTTTATGGTGTGAACACAATCAAGTGTATTGAACTCTACTTAAACCGCCATTCTCTCATTTGCAAATGAAAGAGTCGGAATGTATGGTGGAGACTTCCTTGCTGGTTATAAAATCCATTTATACTTCCTACTGGATCCAACTAGACTACATTTTCTAACCTCCTTTGCAGTTAGGTGTGAGCACATGGCCAGTTTTTGGCTAGTTTTAAAGAAACGTTGGCAGAAATTATGATCTTAATTCAAAACACTTCTCATAAATCCCTCTCATGCACAATACTCCATTCTTTTTCTTTCTGGGCAGTGAACTTGGAAATTGATTGAAAATGGTGCAGCCCCAAGACTGAAAGACTCAATATTTCTGGTGTACAATTTGGAAGAGAGTTTCAGGCATAAAAAAAAAAATTCCCATTCTGAACTGAAAGGGAAATCAGAGAAATTTTTGGTTTTATCTTTTACACTGGTTGTTATTACCTCAACCAATGTAGATTGTGTCAATTATTTGCTTCAAAAATGTTGTCATTTTGTCATCCTGTGCTATGGTTAATGATCCAAAGGTAATTGTCTATATTATGGTAGAAAAATGTATTTGATTCTCATTTATATTTCTAATGCCTGAAATAACTAAGTATGTGTGTAAAATGTCTTGACTTCATTATAGCCTCTCATCTCACAATGAAACAAAATTGTCTTTGCATTTCACAATTTGGATGTGAACTTCATGTTTTTCATCTTTATATGCTCAGTGGCTATTCATTGATGATCAAATTATGGAAGGATCTGATTCCAAGCTGACTCAGGTACCTGTTGGAAGTAGTCAGTTCCTTCAGAGTTAATGGGTTGAAGGCCTCAGTTCCTTACTGTGTATTGGCGGAGTCTGCCCATTAAAATCCTTCCGTGGATATTTGATATACCCAATTGTGGGTGTGGCCTTTTGATTAGGTAGAGATGTAATGCCACCTATTTGAGGTAGGCCTTGATTAGTTTACTTGAGTCCTTTAGAAGGGGAAACATTTTGGAGAAGCCTCAGATGCAGCCCGGAGAACAGTTCCTTCAGAGGTGACAGACATATGGATGTTTGGAGATGCTTAGAGTGTCAACAGAGAGAGCAAATGCTTAGACATAGGCAGAGCCCAGCAGATAGCCCCATGTTCCTTCTCATGAGATCTTAATCTGGAGAGAGCCAAGGGAAGCCAAGAGATGAAACCCAGCTCTGGAGAAGCAAAGTAAGGAACGCCCACAAGAAAATAAACTAAAAACATTGGAACCCATGAGCAAAGAGACAGCAGAAACCAGCCACATGCCTTCCCAGCTCACAGAGGTGTTCCATATGAAATCAGCGTTTCTTGAGTGAAGATAACCTCTCACTGGTGCCTAAATTTGGACATTTTCTCAGCCTTAAAACTGTGAACTTACAATTTCATAAATTTTCCCCTTTAAAAGCCATTTCATTTTTGGTATATTATATACCAGCAGCTTTAGCAAACTAATACAGCCAGCAAGAGAGAGAGAGTCTACTAGCAGGATGCAAGTCAAGAACTCTTATAACTGAACTTAGGAGTGACATTCTCTCAATGTTGCATATTCTATTGGTTAAAAGCTAATTTCTAATGGAAAAGGAATTACACAAGGCTGTAAATACCAAGGATCCCTGGATCATCTTAGAGGCTGTCTCCCTGAGGTCATTTTATAAATTAATGATGGGGCAGGCTAAGGTGGCTCAGCAGGTACAGTTCATACCTGTCATGCTAGAGACTAGGGTTCAGTTCTTGGTGCTTGCCCATGCAAAAGAAAAAAAAAAGTCAATGATGATCATACCACACAAATGTAATAACTTGCATGTATTGCTTAGACTTTGATAATTATATGGTGGTGGTGTTTTTTTTTCCTTTTGCCATTAGTCAAGATCTGGAGAAAAAGAGAGAGAGCAAGGAAGAGAGGGATGTCAAGAAGCAACAGTAAAAGGAGAAATAGGAATATGGAGGGAAAATTAATTTAAAAAAATCTTGGTTTCTAATTATTTCAATTTTATTATGCACTAGTGTTCCTTGAATGCAAAAAGCATGATGGGTACTATTGTAGATATCAATGCTATATAAACAATTGTGACTGAGTACTGGGGTGGGGCTGGCTTGATAGACTGACAGGTTTTATTTGAGCAAAGGTATAATTGAGAGTTAGAAATACAAATAACTGTGAAGAGAACAACAAATGACACTTTTATAGAGGTCAAACAGCATTTGACTGAACTATTTAGGGTCACGGTAGAAATGCATTAGATCATGGGAACACTGGTAGATTTTTGTCAGATTATGATGTGATTTTTTTTTATTGCTCTATTAAATCTGAATTGACATCAACCTATTTTAATGATCTGGCTTGGCATGAAATAATAATGCCTAGCATTAATATAGAATATTATAAACTGCTTTCATGTGCATTATCTTATTTGATTCTCATAAACCACCCCTTCCTCCCAATATTTCCATATTTGTGGAGATAACCCATTATTAAAAATGCTTCCATGGCTCACCATTGTTCAGAGGGCAAAGTCCAGACTTCTTAGCCAACTTATCAACCCATTCATAATTGGCTCAGAGCTGCCCCTGCAATCTCATTCTCCCACTCTCATCTCCTCCTTTTGTTCCCACCATCAGAAACTCCTTGCTGCTCCTGCACATGTCATGCTTGTTTTGGTTTGCTAAAGCTCCCAAGTGCAAGTTACCAGAAATGAGTTGGCTTTTATAAAGATTTATTAAGTTACAAGTTACAATTCTAAGGCCATGAAAATGCCCAAATTAAGGCAGCAACAAAAGGACACCTTCACTCAGACAGCAACAAAAGGATACCTTCACTCAAGAAAGGCCAACAGAGTCTGGGTTTCCCTGTCATGTGGGAAGGCACATGGCTATGTCTGCTCTCCTCTCCTGCCTTCTAGTTTCAAATGGCTCTCTCAGCATCCCCAGGCCTCTGCCTTGGTGTCATTTCTCTAGTCCGCTTGTTGGTTTTTTTAAGGACCCCAGTAAATTAAGACCCACCTTGAATGGGTGGGGTCGCATCTCCACGGAAATAATCTAATCAAAAAGTCCCAACTACAATTGGGTGGGTCACATTTCCATGAAAATAACCTAATCAAAAGGTCCCACCAAAACAATAAATCTTCCCCAAAAGATTTGATTAGGATTAAAAGAACATGGCTTTTCTGGGGTACATGACAGTTTAAGACCAGCACAATGCTTCTGGCTCATGCTCAACTAAGGCTTTCTTAAAATTGGCACCACTGATATTTTGGACTGGATGATTCTTTGTTGTGGGGGGTTATCCTATACATTATAGGATGGCTAGCAGCCTCCCTGTTAAGTCCCCTCTAGACATGCCAATAGCATTCCCCACCCCAATGTGAGAAGCAAACATTTTTCCGGACATCCCAACTGTCCCATAAGGGGCAAAATTGTCCCCCATTGAGAAACACTGCTTTAAATATTTTTGCATTCTGTTTCTGTAATTTAGAAAACCCTCCTCTGATTTATGCAGTTGACTGATTCCTACACGTTCTTTAGGAGGAATTATTTCTATTAGGAAACCTCTCAATGTCCCCTCCAAACTGAAGACTTGTTAGTTCTTTTCTATCTGAGCACCAGAGTGACTCTAGATTTCACTACACATTAGCTATGTGATCATGGGCATTTTATTCAATTGGCCTATGCTTTCATTCTGCTGATCTACAGAAGGAGAATATATATATATATATCACACAATGCCTAGAATATATTCTGCATTCAATATGTTACTTAATATTATTTATTTATTTGTTTTTTACATGGACAGGCACAAAGAAATGAATCCAGGTCTCCAGCATGACAGCCAAGAATTCTGCCACTGAGCACCATTCCACTGCCCCTCAATATGTAAATCAAAGTTGGTATCCTATTGTAGAACCAAATCTAAATAATAAATAATTCAGTTACTATGTTGCATTTTATAGCAGCATGTCTTCTTTAAAAATATTTTAGAAAGTAAAAAACAAAAATGTTTCTTAAATAAAGGATAATTTATATTGTTTTCGGTATATGTAGCCAGTGAGCAACACAGCTATTAAAACTGATCCATTGGGATAAGCACCCTACTGGAACATGAAATTCATTTCTATACTCATCAACCAATGTTGTGATAATGGTTCAATATGCGCTTCTTGAGAGCAAAATGTTTATATAAAGCAGCAAAAAGAAAACAAACGTCTGGACAAACATTTAAAATATCCATAAATTAGCACCCTGTAATAACACACTATTTGGACTAAGTAAAAATACGGATATAAAGTAGCACATTCTTGCAGAAAAAAATGAGGAACTTGTAAATATTTGCTTCTTTAAAGTGATACGAAATAACTTTTCTTTACTAAGAACTCAACAGAGAGTGAGCCATGAGTATTACACAGTTTGCAACTTGCTTTAAAATGCAGGAGAAAAAATATGATGGATTGATGGAAGAAAGAAATGGACAGAGGATTTATGTCCGTATTCTAATGTCCAGGACCTGTGAATTTAGCATCTGACATGGCAAAAGGGACTTAACACACATAGCTACTTTAAGGACTTTAAATTAAGACTATTAAGCTGGTTTATCAGTGTGAACCCAATACAATCTCAAGGAGCTTAAAGAAATGGAAATATGGGGTAGAAAGGTTGGAGCAAAAGATGTGAAAATTGATGCAGAGCTCAAAATCAGAAAGGAAATTTAGAGATGTTATGCTGCTGGTTTTAAAGATGGAGGAATAGGCCACAGTCAAGGAATTCAGGTCTCTCAAAGTTTGAAAAGGCAAAGGAACAGATTTCCCCTGAGGGCCCCCAGAAGGGAAGCTGCCCTGTCTTTATTTTTATTTTAGCCCAGTTGAAACCTGTTTTGGACATCTGGCCTCCAGAACTGTAAGATAATAAATATGCCTTTAAATACAATGTGAGTAGCCTAGTAACAGGCTTTGGAGCCAACGAAAGCATTTATAATTTTTGCCTTACCAGGCATTACCACTTCCTATGGTAAGAGGAACCTAGCTTTCTTTTAAGAGACTTTCCAAATCCCCACTGTTTGCAGATGTAATAGAAATGGCAATCAAAAAAAAAAAAAAAAAATCTATCCTTCCTTTGCGTAGCCAAGTGTGTAACTAAAATGAGAATAATGAAATTCTTTCTGCGGGCATATGGAAACAGGAACTGAATGAGATGAGGGCAAATATAACATTTTTTGAAAAAATGCTATTCATCCTGTGTATGAATCCTGATAACATTTCTCAGTAGTTTTCAATAGCTAAGGTCTCAGCCCACACTGGACCTGGCTTCTACACTTCCCAACCCGGAGAAGATTCTTACTGATTGAAAACAAGTTCTCCTATATCATCTCAAGTACTTAGTTTTCTAATATACAACTTAATGGTTCCTTTTTCTGGCACTAATCTTTTTTTTTTTTTTTTTCCATGGGCAGGCACCAGGAAACCAACCCATATTCTCTGGCATGGCAGGTGAGAACTCTGCTACTGAGCCACAGTGGACCACCCTGGCACTAAATTGTTTCTAAAATCATTTTCTATTTTTAATTGAATTTTAAAGTAACAATGTCTATTTTTTTCATATTTAAGCGATAATGTTTAAAAGTCAGTGAGTAACTTACTTTTTGCCAGATACTATGTTAAGTAGTTTCATTTATTATTTATATATATATGTATATATGCTTAGGTAGTTTCATTTATTATTTAAATATGTGTGGGTATATATATATATATATATATATACCCCCACATACATACATATTTAAGTATTCAGTGCCTCCTGTGTTCTGTATATTCCAGACACTGTATAAAAAATAAAGACACCGATATACATTGTTTCTATTAATAATGCTTCATGATACCCTCCAGATCAATAAACTGAGACTCATATATAGCCTGCAAGTTTTCCAAAGTTATATATGTCATAACAATCACAAGTGACAGAGTGAAAATTTGAACCCAGTCCTCTGTGATGACATGGCCGGTTGCAGTTCTATCCAAATGTTCCGAAAGGGCCTTCTGTAGAGGGCAGAATCCTCTAGACAGTTATTCTCTTTGGATTTGCTCTTGAAACCTATTGCATTTGGTTATTTTTTACTATAGGACTCTTTAAGTTTAAGGGAAACAGGAAAGAAGTACCTGTATGTTTCCAATGACCTTTAAAGCAGAGAAAGCTGTTGGGTTACAGTGATTCTGAGTGAATACTGACCAGTCTCTCAGGTTGATGGACTTTAAATTTCACTGTCATCTCACTCTTTGTGAAAAAAAAAAAGTATGGAGAAAGCTGTGGGGAATAATTAATTATATTCATAAAGAAAATAAATGCCGTAATATAGTAAAAAAATGATAGCACTGGATTGCCTTCACTTATGGATCTGGTTTCTGAACTTCTAGTATTTAAATGATCCTCAGAGGAGTTAGTCCAGGTCTTCACCTTTGAGCACTGATCCTGAAACTTGAAAAATTAAAGAATCCATTTTGTGGCGATCTACTCAGAACTTTTTTGTAGACTGAAATCATTTAAATATAGTGTAATATAAATAAATTCAGGCATGGAACTAGCTTTAAACTCCATATACTTATAACTCATATACACTCATAAAATGAAAGCGAACATAAACATTAACTAAAAACAGGACTACAAACCCAACACAATCCAAACTAAGATCAGTTTAATTCAAGGGACTATCAACTTTAGTGGAATTTAAATTGCTACTCGTTACAACTATGGTGCTGACTTCTGTGGTTAGAAGAGTTCGAATTTGCTTTGTGTTTACAACCCAGCATTGGAAATAAGCAATTTTCCCAAGACTTGCCCTTCTTGGGAAATTTTACTTCAAATATGCCATGATGTCATATTTTCCTTTTCTTTTCTGGATAGTGTCATGTGCATATTAAGTCCACTTTTTTTTTTTAATTCCTCTGTAACTTAACCAGACCATTTGATATCAATGATATTTTAAATTTAAAAAAAATGAGAGAGAGATTTAAATCATCATATGGGATTCTCCAAAGCAGACACTGAGACCTAGTCTAAAATGGGAGTGGTTTGTTCTAAAATGCAGTTTTAGGGAGCCAGATTAAAGGACAGGGTAGGAGGGAAGACTCAACCAAAAATATGTCATTGAATAGGCCACTTTCAGGGAAGATTGTTTGCTTTCCAAGGGAGTTTCCAAGAAGCCTTCTGATAAGTCTCAGAACCACATACCACAAGAGTAAGGGAAAACATTTATCTGTAGGTTTACCCTCCAATTCATAAGTACTGTGCATGTCTGTTTGCCAAACCTTTCATGAGGCTCCTGCATGCAGGCTCAGAGAAGTTCAGGGCAGAAAGACAGAAGTCCGTGGCAAGGCAAGGGACTGTGCCAAAACACTGTTGAATTATACTTGTGCCAACACACTTAAAGCCTGCATGGAACTATCCACAGCAGCAATAATTGGAATAAGTGTATTGGAGGCTAAGTGTATTTGAGGTCATTCCCCAAAAGATGCTCATTCAGTTAGAGGATCACTCTCTCAATTTAGCTATAACCCTAGAAATATCTATATGCCAGTTGCACGCCTTTTAGTTGATGCAAGTTCTCAGGGTAGGGACTTTTTTTTTTTCTAAGTAGTTGATTCTTTCAATTCAATTCAACCTCTTTTGCCAAATTATTCTGCTGTGTATTCCGTTACACTCTGGACAATCAAAAATGGTTACACTCTACGAAAACACTAGAGGTTTCCACAGGTTTGCTGGGAAGGCAGGCTTCTAAATCCATAATATAAGTCAATCTAATAGAATTCTACAGTTGACACGTTGACACAGGTTCAAAGTAGTTGTGGGAACATTATTTATGTTTTCTTCACTTAAAAAGAATATTTCAGATGTGCAATTAGCATTCAAAAATGAATGAGTTAATTTCAAATGTACCACAGTGACAACAATAGCAATCCAAGTATATTACCCTAGGGAAAAGCAGACAAATATTTGCATGATTAATCTGTGTTGTAATTTCTATCTGTGGCCCCAAATAAGGAGAGAATAGAATCGTTTCCTTGATCTGAATAACATAATAAACCAAGGCTTGTAATATATGGCTAGTGATAGAGAACCATTCCTTGGCTCAATTCAAGTTAAATTAGATCAAGAAAAATTACATCGTGAGCTTCCAATTTATTCTCAATCAGTATTTTCCTTATAAAGTAAACTTAATTAAAGAAAAAACTCTTAATTTTTGTCTTGAATATTTTTCTGAAATTTACATTTCTACAAATGTATCTTTTTATTTTTAGATACTTTCTTTAAAATGAGTCAATAATGGTCCTTTACCAAAAAATGTAAGTACTTTCTATAATAAAGTTGTTTTTTCCAAGGATACAAAAAAATGTACACAAACACACATAACTACCACCGTGCAAATGCATATAAAGTCTGTATATATTTTTAGCAGGGCAGTATTTCCAAACAGTAATGCATATATTAAGAGCAAAAATGCCCTTTTTGGTATAATAATCTTTTGCACATAATTTCAAAAAAGGAACTCAATAAAAATATCCTGCCTCTTGGCAACATTGAAGACTAAATCAAAAGCCTAATGAAGCATAAGAATATTAAATACATTAATTCTGTTTGTATTTTCTTTTATATGTCTTTGACAAAAAACTGCTTTCATCAAATACAGCCATTTTCCTCCCACTGTATTATATTATACAAGGAACATGATGTTATTACTATCACCCTCATGTTTCTTTGCTGGCATTTTTTAATGTGTGCAAAATAATATCAATTGGAACAGACTTCAAAGATAAGATGTCTTAATACTAGAAGTATCAAGTATTAAAATTAAAAAATTATAACAACTTTCATGATTTCTGAAGTTGAAATATTGGGCCCACTTAAATGCACCTTTAAATAAATATGGAATAGCCAGCCATCATTGCTTCTAGAATGTAAAGGCTACAATTAGTATCTTAATATTTTCAGGTAATGTGCATTATTTTTGTATTACTTCTATCTCTATATGCTTATGCTAAAAAAAAAAAGAGCCCTGAATGCTCTCTTAAGTCTAAAATCTCTTTTCTTATAGCTCTATGGTGCTTACTTTCTGTATTTCTTGCTACCATGTGGTTTAGTCTCTAATCAACTGTAGTCTCTAATTTTACTCTTTCTTGCTCTTTAGAGAACCTTATTTTTATTGCAATTTATCTTGTTAAGGATGAAGATGTTGATAATAATCAGAGAGATGCTCCCAAGTAACCTCCATTAATTTGGCACCTACCATATGCCAGGTAGTCTGTATCCACTGCCTCATTCACTCTTCATCACTGGCTTATGGTATATGTGTTATTCTGTACATTTTCCCAATGAAGAATCTGAGGCTTATAGAGGTTAACTAACTTGCATATAGTCTGACTCAAGATAAAATAACTCCATTCTTACTATCGTTTCCTTAATATTCCTGCTGATGCCTAATATGTTTAAGATAAGTGAAGCTCAGAACAATATGTATAACTTTCTTTTTGGAGAAGTCCATTTGCTATTTTATTATATTTGTTTACCTTTGGACTGATTCTACCCACCTGATGTTAGTCCATTCTAAAGGTGTAGATGCTTGATAGATATTAAATATGGATGTTGTGGAAAACACCGTTTTGTAGTCTTTCAGTTATGAGAAAGTGAGAGGAACAGTGAAAGTTGCCTAAGTCTGCAATGTCCTGCATTAAAACATATGTTGTATCTCTAATATTTGAAAAGAAAACTTTGACGCTGAATTTTTCCCAAGAGACTTTGGTTTCACAGGCATGTGCCTCTGATAGTCCTCCCTTTGTTTGGTGAACTTGAATTAGATTCAACTTGACTATGTGCCTGTAGATAAGCTACTTCCCCATGTTCTGAAACATTAAAACATATGTTGTGGGTTATTATATCATTGGTGATGTTTTATTTTTTCCCTTTCATGAAAGTTCCTTAATACTCCATCCTTCAGGAAAAGAAAACTTGCCAGCTCATATTCCAACACTGTAGTCTCTAATTTTACCCCCGAATATAAGAGTTGACAATGCACATTAGCATGTAGAGGACACTGTAATGTGGAACTCACCCCTTGTAGGGATATCAAGCAAAACTTTCCAGAGTAAGCAGGATTTATTAAAACAAAAATGAAAAGATAATTCATGGTTTGAAATGAGTCACCAAGACATTTGGACCCATCTTCATTGTAAAATGGGATTAAACTAAGAATGTATTCACTTTTAATGGAAAATAGTTGCTGACTACTCTTTTTTGAAAAGTTACCATTTTTCTCAACTTTCAGAATTAAATCCTGTCAGAACTTCAGGTCTTCATTGGCCCCACAGCTTTTATATTGTGACATACTGTAAAATTCTGATATTGAGTTGAAATATGAATTTTGTTTAAAACTAGGAACATGAAGTAATGAAATCATGTTTTCCATTTAGATTTGGTTCCTAGTAGTGAAGCACACTTACTATTGCTATTGTCTACTTATGCATCCCAGAGAACACAAAACCAATTAACCAAACAATCAGTCAGTCAATCAAACAACCAATCAATCCCCTTACCTCAACAGCCTGAGATAGAATGCATGTATAGCTTCTTTAGGATCCAACCACTTCATCTGTTCAACTACCACTTAATGTCTGTGCTAGGTATATGGAATTGGGTAGATACACCCCTGTGTGCAATTTAATTCATCCTCCAAAAGGACATGAATACAACTAAGCTTAATTTCATGATATGTGTACAGTCATGTGGTAATTTATAGATAAAGCTACCTCTGAAATCCTAGGTCTTGTGTGGACTCTTAGGGACCCTAAACCCTAAACAGCTGTCTCTGTCTCTATAGCCCTGTGGAAGTGGGGACAGTTAATTTGTCCTTTAAAGAAGAAAGAAAATCACAGTAATAATAATAATAAAGCATTTACAGAACAGATGCTTCTAATGAAGAGGTTTATGTTTACACTTGGCCTGATGGCAGGCAAATATTTAGTTTTGTCAGAAAGCAGAGAGATGACTCAAATCCTGAACGTGGGAAGGAATTTACAGTAATGACAGGAGGCATCTCTTCTGAGTGAGTATAATTGGGTTCTAATTCTGGCTTTGGTTTTAATTAATTTGAAAAAAATATTTTTTAGTTTTCCCGATGCCTCTTTCTGTCCATGTACAGTCAATTCTCCACACAGCAGCTGTGAAGACCCATTAAAAATATGAATCAGACCAGGCCACAGCACTGCTCAGAAGTCTTCAGTGTGCCCTCACCTAGACGCCCCAAATCCTCATCATGGCCTTTAGACCCTCCTGTGATGGGTTTTGCCATCCTCTCAAGCACTTTTCTTACAACTCTCACCCTTACTCACCATGCTGTAGCCACAACGGTTATCACACTTTATTTCCTGAAAGCGTGGTGCTTCTTGCCACCTCAGTCTTCTCTGTCTTCCCTGCTAGAACATAAGCTGCCCTTTCTTTAGCACCTAGAACGGGGCTTAGAACCTAGTATACGCTGAATCAATGATGAAACAGCAGCAGTTAATGAAAATTATCATATCAGGATGTACTATTCCAATGTGAGTTACTGTCATTAAAATTATTCTTTTAATCAGAAAGCTTCAGAGCTAGCATTGGCAGTTCCCTTGTTAACCTTTAGCTGAAATGCATATATATTTTGTAGTATGGTTTTTATTTGCCTGCTATTACCTTTTGTTGTTTTTTTTTAAATTTATATATATATATAGTCTGCTATTATTATAAGATTATTTAATTAGAATGTAGAGGGGGGAGAATATGGAGAACACATTAAGACCTTCCCATGGTTTCTGTTCTTACAAAATAAGTTGAAAATTAATACCTCAATTTTATGGTTTGGATCTTGATTAAATGAGATACTATTTACTCCAAAGAAACTGCTAAGTACTGGAAGCTGCTTCATAATAAATAACCAGGCCAGGTAAGAATTAATCATGTCAATTTATCTTTTCCTTGTTGCTCCCAGAAATGTACATCAAAATTAGAAAGTATGGGGCGGGCAACAGTGGCTCAGTGGCAGAGTGCTCACCTGCCATGTTGGAGACACAAGTCCGATATCAGGGGCCTGCTCATGCCAAAAATAAAAAATAAAAAAAAACAACATTAGGAAGTAGGACATTTTCACTCCATCTTGTAGAAGCCGTGCACACACAACAAATTTAGTTAGTTAGCATTGATACTCAGCTTGTCTTGCCATGAAAACTCAGCTAACTGAATCTGTCTGCTTTTCGACACTAAAATAAGATCCCCACCTAAGCCTTCCTTTCCACACAGTGATATTGTGGTTCCCTGGCCACCTGGTTTTCATTGGGCCTCTTGGATTCCAACTTATTTCATCTCCCTGTTGTCGGCTCCAGGTCAGCTTTCTATTGAGCAGTGACCTTCCTTTGCTGAGTCTCTCTTGTTTTGCCTTCAGATCTCCTTATGCAACCTGCACTATGTCCTTGGAGGCTGACCTGTGTGGACTTCATCAGTGGACTCCCATGGGCTCTGGATTCCAGTTGGATTGAGTTCCACTGAGCAGCAGGACTGGCAGAAGGCTGAAGGAAGAGAGTTGATGAAGAGCTGGACAGTATTTCCTCACCCTCTCCCTGCAGGCCACTGTGCATGGTGATTCTCTCCTGTCTGCACAGCTTTCTTCATTTCCAATAACTGATGACTCGCTTTCCCCATTCATCCCTGAGAAGACAAATAAGCCCTGTAGTTACTAACCCTGTGGCATTACGATGTCTCTGGTTCATCCCTTTATATGGTCTTATTTTAATTCTACACAAGTTACTCAATTTTAGTGTGCCAGCAGTTTTCTTCAAGACACATGACTAAATTAACTAATCTTGACTTTATACATTGTAACCAAAAAGACAAACGATAACCTCCACATGTCTGCCCCAAAAGGGCATATGAATTTTGGAAACAGCATAGTAATACCCTCATAAAAAATTATAATACAAAAATTAATAGTGCAGATTCAAAGCCCTGTTTCTCCATTTGTCAGTTGTTTTCCTCTCTGAATTCAGTTACCTCATCTATAAAATGTGGACAGTAATAATATCTTAACACACATAATAATTCAGAAAGATGAGGTATTTAAAATATTTAGCAAAATGCCTGACAAGTCCTAATTATACAATCATGTTAAAACACAATTTGTATATTTTTCTGACATTACTTTGTATCAGAATCACCTGAAAAAGCTAAAAATCTACTTCAAACTTTACCTCAAAATAACTGTATAGGAATTTCTGAGTGAAGTGTACAATGAACAACACTGTTAAAACCCTTCATGTGATTCTAAGCAGATGTCAGCAGCAGTCTGTGAACCGCATTTGGGAGTCACTGATGAGAAACCATCTGAAGCAGAAATATCCTAGGTGTGTCATGTCATGATAGTTAGTTAATTGTGTCTCTTGCCATCCTAAGCTAGAAATTATATCAAATATGCCAACAACTTTATTATATTATTTTATGTGATATATGAGATACTATTCCCACCAAAAAAACTATTTCAAGAGTCACACAAAATGTCATGTGGTCCAACAAACCATTGCTACTTTTTCTACTAGCATTATCAGTGCTTTTTTTAATTGAATAAAAGTCATTTCGCTCTCATGTGTTAATCTGTTTCATATATTTTTACGGATTATCTATCTTCCAAGCACTAGTCTATGGGGACACAGTGACAAACACAGCAGGCAAAAGTTCCCACCCTTATTGAGTTTATACATGTTTTGGGAAGAGGAAAATAAAAATAATGATAAATTTATCATATCATTTCATGATAAGGGACAATAAGTTCTAAACAGAACTTGTCAAACAGGCATTGACTTGAATGAACTGAAGGAACAGGTTTTGTAGTCTGGAGAAGTAGAAGTCTTGGCTCCCAGTCAGCCTTTTCTGGACTACAATTTTTCTCCTGCGGTAAAATTTGGCTAGAGTAAAGATGTTGTTATCTAAAAATGTTTGTATTATTCGGCTTCCCCTTTCCTGACCCTTTGGATAGAAAAAGCGGGACTTTTGTCGGGGCTTTTGTTTTGTCTGCACCTACTGCTATTTCTGAGATACTGGTTTTTTCAACATCAAGTCTGGGAAAGATGAGGCCAAAAAAAAGAGAGAAAAAAGAAAACAAGAAATTCACTGTGATGTAGTTTCTTGTGTCAGATGTTCCTAGCTGGTCTGCTTTTTCAGGGTCTCGTGTCCTTTCTACATATAAAGTCCAGGGTTTTTCTTGTACTTACATTTAGTGAGAGAAATGTGAAAAATACTTCTCCTTCTTTCCAGAAGCAGAAGTCCCAGACAGGACTTCACCATCACAATAGTACCATTTTCCTAGACCTAACAATATAGTGCTGGTTTGAAAGGAAGTATGCCCCCTAAGAAAAGCCATGTTTTGATATAAATCCCATTTCATAAAGGTAGAATAATCCCGATTCAATACTGTATGTTTGAAAACTGTAATTAGATCATCTCCCTGGATGATGTGATTTAGTCAAGAGTGGTTGTTAAACTAGATTAAGGGACGACATGTCTCCACCCATTTTGGTGGGTCTTGATTAATTTCTGAAGTCCTATAAAAGAGGAAATATTTTGGAGAATGAGAGATTCAGAGAGAGCAGCAGCATGAAGCAGAGTCCACCAGCTAATGACCTTTGGAGATGAAGAAGGAAAATGCTTCCTGGAGAGCTTCATGAAACAGGAAGCCAGGAGAGAAAGTAGCAGATGATGCCTCGCTTGCCATGTGCCCTTCCAACTGAGAGAAAAACGTTGAACGTCACTGGGTCTCATGTCCTTTCTACATATAACCAACCTTCTTGAACCAAGGTATCTTTCCCCGGATGCCTTTGATTGGACATTCCTGTAGATTTGTTTTAATTGGGACATTTTCTCGGCCTTAGAACTGCAAACTAGCAACTTATTAAATTCCTCATTTTAAAAGCCATTCCATTTCTGGTATATTGCATTCTGGCAGCTAGCAAACTAGAACAGTGGAAATAGATAGCTTTGGAAAAAGACAAAATCTGAGTTTCAAAACTGTCTCTGGCACTCACGTTTTTTGTTTTTGTTTTGCATGGGCAGGGATGGGGAAACGAAACCAGGTCTCCGGCATGGCAGGAGAACTCTGCTTGCTGAGCCACCGTGGCCGCCCTCTGGCACTCATGTTTTAATCTTTTTCAGTAATCGTTAGCCTTGAAGTTTCAGTTTCCTTAAATGTAACATAAGGATAGCTTCTACCATAGTTTTGCTGAAGGATTAAGTAAGATGATATGTGGGAAGCACTTAGAGAAGTGTAAGCACATAGTAGGCACAAAGTAGGTAGTTCTTTTGTCATTTTGAGAGTTTTTATCATCACCATTATCATTGTCAGCAGCAGCAGCATCAAACATCCTGCTTGAACCAGTTAACTATGTTTAGATAGAAGTAGGAGAGTACATAAGTATCAGCAACTAAGTAATAAAGATATTTAGTGACCGCAAGACATCTACTAGGCTGTGTGGAGTTTGGCCAGACTCCACACAGTCATGCTATAAATAATTCATCCTTTCTGTAATTCAGATCTGCTGTCCTTTGCATGCTATTTGTTCTCATGTTTGTCATCTTTTGGTAGCAAGGTGGCTGCCACAGTCCCAAGCACCACAGCTACATGCAAATAAAAAAACAGAGATAAAGGTAGGGAATACAGCTCCTAATAAACTCACTGCCTCCTTCTGTCAGAGAAAGAAAAAAAAATGTCCCCAGATTTCCTTTTTTCACTTTCCCTGTAGTCTTTATTAACCAGAATCAGGTCCCATGACCCACTCTAGTTGTAAGCAGTCTGAAAAAGAAATTATCTAGCAATAAGAAATGAAAAGTTCATGATAGGCTTAGACAAATCTTTATTCAGCTTATAGGACTACACACATTGGTATCCAAAATATATCAGATTTCCATCATACAAAAGAAGGAGAGGGTGGAGGGAAATACTGACCTGTCCGTTATGTAATAAATTATGTCTTCCCCAGAGATGTTAAGAAAAATTAATCTGAAATACATAAAATATGCTGAACAGATTGCTAAAAAAAAAAGCATTAGATTTTTAGACAGGAAAAGAAAAGGAGTAGGAATCCTTCCTTTTAAATAAAATTGACAGCTGAAAGAAAACTTCCAAGTTTTCTTGGATGTACTTCTTGATAAAAATAATGACAACGGCAAATACGTTACATATGACACACACAAAATATTATGCTACAACTATAAGCTCTATTAATTTACTTAATTGTCACAAGTTCCCTATGGCATGGGACTATTGTTAACCCCTTGTTACAAACAATGTAATTGAGAACAGAGGGCTTAAGCAGCTTACCCAAAACTAAACAGAAAGTCGGTATTGGAGCAAGATTCAAATTCAGACAGCTTGACATCCGAATTTATGTTCATATTGAATCAATCAATATGTTGTCAATAGTTTTACATGTTGAAACGAAGAAAGGCAGAATAAATAGGGGTATACAAAGGAGCATGATAATCATAATGGAGTTTTAAAAATGGAAGTTGCTTGGCAAGATTTTCCCTCATTTACAGTAGAGACATATTTTTGCTGGGGAAGGGGATATTAGAAGTCCTGAATAAATAACTTTACCCATTTAATCACTGTAAGAAAACCCAAATAGTGAGCTTGAACAAAAATCACTGCTCTGATTCTATATTTATAAGTCCTCACGTTTTTATTTTTTTCTTAGTAAGTATATCTACAGAAACATTGCTAGCTTACTGCCATTCTACCTATTTGTCAGTTATATTTCTAATACAAGCAGTTTTGTCAGGCTGAACAAAGATAGTTTATATGTTTTCAGTTCTCAAAGGGCTTAATCTGTCTTCTAGAGCTGATCTCTGAGTATCACTTATGACTAGTGATGGGACAGCTGGTTGTTTTTTCAGCTTCTCATCCCACATTTCTTTTAACCCTCACAGTTTTTGTCTTAGAGTAATTGAAATGTATGATTCTAGCTTATCAAGTCCTTTTCTTACAGTTGGACTACTTGGTTCTTGTCTATGGCAGGGGAGTCTCTATGTTTCATTTCATGAGGGGCAGGCTGAAATTCAAGTGTTTCCGAATTCTCATAAACTATGCCGTTACAGACTTGCAAGTTACTGACTGAATTATTTCTCCAATGAATTCATTTTGGGCTTGTGTTAGTATCCAAATATGGGACAAATGTGTATACCATAGCCCAGCAATTACTGGGACTCTTATCAAGACTGCATATCACAAGTCTATATTTAGGATCCAGCTCATCCAATCAGATGCTTCTCTGGCATCATAATAGTAGATAAACATATCAATTAAAAAACCACAGTCCACATCAGTTTACATTTGCACATCCTCCATGTTACCTCCTGCTTTCTCGGTCTGTTCAATGCATCTGGTTTCACACTCTCTACATTCACAACTTTGAAGGATGATTAAGCCTAATTGCTTTGCTTAACAGTGCTGGCCAAATTCTTAATCAGAAAATCTGTCACATCTTGACAAATTGTCTCCTTCTTCTGTACCCATTTTCATACAGCAGCTGGACACAACCTTTCTGCAGCTGCTGCTTCCCATTGCAGCTTTCAGTGTCGAATGAAATAATTCTTAGGGACCGTGTCCTTTGGGTGTCTTTCAGGGGGAAAATATCTCAATCATCTTTACCATTAAAGCAAGTCCATGTGGAAACTGAATGAAATTCATGGAAAACACACCTGGCTTGAGACCATTAGTAATACTATTTTTATTAGCAGGTATTTTCTGATAGGTATTATATGTACATATAACTGTGAACTGTTTCCAAATTTGGCAAGCCTTACAAAACTCAATTTCATCATAAACCTCTCTATTTTGAAAGTAAGTGAAAGGTATTGCCCTTAAAATTATAGATCAGTTCTTTTCCTCTATCCAGGTCAATTTGACCTAGAGCAATAAAATGAATTTCACAAATATAAAGCCTGGAATAGGTACTAGAACTTACCATTCTCATCCTCATAGTTTCAGTGGGTTCCTGTCTCTCTCTGAGTTGTTCAATTATTGATGAAATTCTTTACAAATGCAAAGTCCTCCAGTGATCATCTTCCTTTTGGGATAATTAATGTCATCAAACCAAATCTTCATGGTATTTTGAGTGTTTTATTTCACTTCGATTGAAATTAGAAAAATATGGTACATTAAAAATATGTAAAAATAATGTACAATTTTAAAGCTATAGCCCTTCTAAGGCAATGCCAATATGTTTCAACAGAATTGGTTATGGCATGGATATTTTAGCATGTGTAATAGCTTTAGCAAATTTTTGGAGAGCAATCAAACTTACTACATGGTCAATACAGCTGCTATAGTAGAATAAAATATTGAATTGTCTCTACTGAGAGAACATTTAGGAATAGCTATACTCTTCCTATTTTAGTAATCAATACTATATTCGATAGTCATTTAATAATTTTTCAATACTTAACCTAAACATAACATATATACATACATGTAATACTGTTCAAGTATATTGAAGAATAGAGAAGAGCATTGTAGAAACAGAATAGTCACTTACCCACTGTTTGAAAAAAATAAATGCCAGCATTCAGTGGATCAAAAGTCTTTGTTTAACCTACTTGCAAAAAAGACCCTGTCACAGAAGTTCCAACACCCCTTAAAGAGTTTCTCAGATTGCACAAAATCATCTGTGATCCAAACAATTGAACTGAGAGGACAGAAAGTTCATGCATAGGCCCTATAGTCACATAGTATAGACTGATTCAAAGTTCTGTGGCAAATGTGCTCTGAGTGGCCTTTGTCAGGCTACTTGACACTATAATTCAGGAATGTTTATAAGATTTCACTGAGACAAAATGTGTCAAGTGCCTAGCATAGTTTCTGGCAAAAATGTGTACTCAGAATCGTTATATATCTTCTTTCCCTTTCAAGCAGAACCAAGCCTAAAATATCTTCTATGAAGGTTGTGAAATGCATGAGTTATCAGAGCTGTAAGAGAACACAGATAAACACCATCATCCATGAAAAATGGGCAGTCTTTCCATTTTCTCCAGGTCACTGTAATAGAGACAAAGTTCTTTCAATCTTAACACAGGAGGCAGTGGATCCCTAGGCATGCTGAGTTTTCCAGAAATGACAGAAAGATTTACCAAAATATGAAGCTCTGACAGAACTGCCAGATTAATTTCACTGATCAATGAAACTTTATCTTTTTGATCCCAAACCACTTTGAAATTTCTGTTATAAGTGGGTGTGTAAGGGGAATAGGGAGTGTTTGGTTGTTGGCTTATAAATTGAGAGACTGACAAAGTTAAAGAATATTCTAAATTTAGGGCTAGAGGAGTTAGATGCTGTGTGTATATACATGAGCCTTAATGGTTCCTAATCTTGAAATTCAAAAAAAAAATTTAAGCACATATAATCTAAAACAAATTATAGGGAAATCCATCAGAAAAATAAATACAGAGAGTCTAGAGTGATTTGAGGAGTCACATTAGTGAAACTGTACTAGGGAAAGAGAACTGTTTGTTTTATTGCATGCAATGTTGCACAGTTGTATTTTTGTCTAGTTTGATCAATGTTAGTGCTCTACCTTAAGCTTCCCTTTCTTTGGCTTCTTAGTGAGTTAATGACAAAACAGCTTCAGCTCTAGTCTGGCTGCAGAAGAGGAGAAACAAACAAACAAAAAAAACAAAAAATGCACACCATTTATAGTCCAAGGTTGACATAGCTGATCTCTCTAGCACTGTATCAAAGGCGTGTTGAGTCTCTTTTATTACAGACCAAATGTACCTTTTCCTCTTTTAGCATGAAAGTTCATCTGCAGCATCTTTCAGGAACAAATTCAAGTTGCATAATATTTTATTAACATTGCATGCATAAGCGTACTATTATTTGTTCTATTCGGAGAAGGAGTTTATGTGTTTAAGGACTCCATTCCTTATGCTTTATTCTGCTCAGTAATTTTCCTGAAACTTAAACGTTTTTGCAAATAGGTTTGTGATCCTTTTTCTGGTGATTCTGCAAGGTACTTTGTATGTGAAATATCACTTATTTCCTCTACTGGGAATGCTGACTTGCTTTATAAGAATCTCATCCCTATCTCAATAATTACATTTTCTATCTAAAAGTTTGAAAGAATATTAAATGCTTTCTACATTTTAAATAAAAATCTAGAATATGTTGCTGTTTATATGACTGTATTTTTATGCGGAGTTTATTCTCACACTTTTGCTATTGTTTGTAGTTTAATAAATTAGAAAAAGGATAATATTTTCAAGATATCAATTTTTATTTCCTGCAATCATAATATCTGGCTAAAGAAAAGAACTATTTTTGTTCAAGAAAACCATGCTTTAACTGTCAGATGAGAAGTAAAAATTTATCTTTATTGGATTTTTTCACTGAATGTTCCTTGACCTAGAAACAACCAGAGAAGACTGCTTTAGTTTGTTAAAACTGCTGGAATGCAATATACCAGAAATGAAATGGCTTTTAAAAAGGGAATTTAATAAGTTACAAGTTTAAATTTCTAAGGCCAAAAATATGTCCAAACTAAGGCACCCAGGGAAAGATACCTTTGCTCAAGGAAGGCCCATCTTGGGAAGGCATTTGGCTGGTGTCTGCTGGTCCTTGTTCAAGGTTCCTTAATTTCTAGCTTCTGATGTCAGTGGTTTCCTCTCTAAGCTTCTATGGGCCTTTACATAGCTCCTCTGGGACACAACTTTAGGTTCTGGTTTGCTTAGCATCTCATGGAAAGACACATGGCAATGGCTGCTGGACTCTGCCCATTTCTTGGCATCTGCTCTCTCAGCTAACACTCTAGGCATCTCCAAACATCTGTTTTCTCTGTCGGCTCTGAAACAACTCTTCTCTAAGTGTCTGCATTTGATGTTCTCCATTTAACGGGCTGTAGTAATCAAGACCCAACTTGAATGGGTGGTGTCACACACCCACAATTAGGCACGTCATATCTCCAATAGACATAATCTAATAAAAAGTTTTCATCCTACAATAAAAGAAATGGCTGTCCAACAAGATTGGATCAAAATTAAAACATGGCTTTCTTAAGGTATATAATAGTTCAAACTGACAGAAAGACAAATCACATTGTCTTGACCATTGTGGATTTATAGTGCACTTTAAAATTAGGTAGTGTTAATCCCTTCACTTTATTCTTCTGCTTTTAGGTTCTTTTTTTACCTATTAGGGAGATTGTCATTTTCCTTCCAAATGAAATTAGTAACTAACTTTTCCAAGTCTTCAAAGTAGGTTGTTGAAATTTTGATTGGCACTGCATTGAGTCGGTAGATCAATTTGGTAGAATTGACGTTTTAACTACATTTAACCTTCCTATCCATGACCAGAGAATGTCTTTCCACTTATTTCAGTCTGCTTTGATTTCTTTTAGCAATATCCTGTATTTTTCTGTGTACAAGTTTTTTACATCCCTACATAAATTCATTCCTAGATACTTGATTCTTTTAGTTGCTATTTTGAATGGAACTTTTTCCTTAATTGACTACTCAACTAGGTTATTGCTTGTGTATAGAAATATTACTGATTTTTGCACATTAAGTTTTGTGCCAGTTTGAAAGGATGCATGTACCCTAGAAAAGGCATGTTTTAATCCTAATCCCATTTTGTAAAGGCAGTCTTTTCTTCTAATCCCTATCCAGTACTGTATGTTTGAAACTCTAATTCGATTATCTCCCTGGAGATGTGACTCAATCAAGAGTGGTTGTTAAACTGGATTAGGTGGAGACATGTCTACTCTGACCATGTTTGCCATTTGCCCTTCCCACTGAGAGAGAAACCCTGAATTTCATTAGCCTTCTTGAATCAAGGTATCTGTGGTAGTTAGATTCAGTTGTCAACTTGGCCAGGTGAAGACACCTAGTTCTGTTGCTGTGGACATGAGCCAATGGTAGGTGAATCTCATCTGTTGCTAATTACATCTGCAGTTAGCTAGGAGGGGTGTCTGCTGCAATGAGTGACATTTGACTTAATTGGCTGGTGCTTAAATGAGAGACCACAATGTAGCACAGCCTAGCAGCTCGGCATTCCTCATCTCAGCACTTGCAGCTCAACCCAAGCCTTTGGAGATGCAGAAAGAAGTCACCCTGGGGAAAGTTGTTGGAACCCAGGGGCCTGGAGAAAAGACCAGCAGAGACCATCCTGTGCCTTCCACGTAAGAAAGAACCTCAGTGGAAAGTTAGCTGCCTTTCCTCTGAAGAACCAACAAAATAAATTCCCTTTTATTAAAAGCCAATCCATCTCTGGTGTGTTGCATTCCGGCAGCTAGCAAACTAGAACAGTATCTTTCCCTGGATGCCTTAGATTGAACATTTCTATAGACTTGCTTTAATTGAGACACTTTCTCAGCCTTAGAACTGTGAACTAGTCACTTATTAAATTCCCCTTTTTAAAAGTCATTCCATTTCTGGTATATTGCATTCCGGAAGCTAGCAAACTAGAACAGTTTTATATCCCACTACCTTGCTGAATTTGTTTAACCACTCAAGTAACTTTGATGTAGATTTCTCAGGATTTTCCAAGTCTAGTATCATGTCACCTGCAAATAATTCCTCCTTTCCAGTTCGGATGTCTTTTATTTCTTTTTCCTGCCTGATTGCTATTGCTAGAACTTCTAGGACAATGTTTAATAATAATGGTGACAAGGGGCATCCTTGTTTCATTCCTGATCTTAGGGGGAAAGCTTTCAGTCTCTTTCCATTGAGTACGATGTTGACTATCAGTTTTTCATATATGCCCTTTATTATATTGAGAGAATTACCTTTGATTCCTACCTTTTGAAGTCTCTTTATCAGAAAAGAATGTTGAATTTTGTCAAATGTTTCTTTTTCAATAACAATTGAGATGATCATGTGATATTTCCCTTTCAATTTGTCAATGTTCTGTATTACATTAATTGATTTTCTTGTTTTGAACCACCCTTGCATTCCTGGTATAAACCCCACTTGGTCATGGTGAATGAGTCTTTTAATGTGTCATTGAATTCAATTTGATAATATTTTGTTGAGAATTTTTGCGTCTATGTTCATTAGGGAGATTGGTCTGTAGTTTACCTTTTTTATAGCATCTTTACCCAGTTTTGGTATTAGAGTGATGCTAGCTTCATAAAATTAGTTAGATAGTGTCCTTTTCCCTCAGTTTTTTGGAAAAGTTTGAGCAGGATTGGTGCTATTTCTTTTTGCAATGTTTGACAAAATTCCTCTGTGAAGCTGTCTGGCCCTGGGCTTTTCTTTGTAGGAAGATTTCTGATGACTGATTTAATCTCCTTTACTTGTGTTTGGTTTGTTGAGATCTTCTATTTCTTCTCAATTCAGTGTACCTTGTTCATGTGTTTCTAGGAATTTGCCCATTTCACCTAAGTTGTCTAGTTTGTTGGCATATAGTCTTTCATAGTATCCTTTTATGATTTCTTTTCATTTCTTCAGGGTCCATGGTAATGACTCCCCTCTCGTTTCTGATTTTGTTTATTTGTATCCTCTTACTTTTTTTCTTTGTCAACCTTGCTGGTAAGTTCATCAATTTTACTGATTTTCTTAAAGAATGAACTTTTGGTTTCTTTGACTCTTTCTATTGATCTTTTGTTCTCCCATTTCATTAACCCTGTTTTATTCCTTTTAATTTTTCTTCTTCTATCTTCTTTGGGGTTAGTTTTCTATTCTTTACGTAGTTCTTCAAAGTGAGCAGTTAAGCCCTTGATTTTTTGCTCTTTCTTCTTTTTTGAATGTAGACATTTAAGTCAATATGTTTCCCTCTCAGCACCACCTTTGTCACATCCCATAAATCCTAATATGTTGAATTCCCGTTTTCATTTATCTCTAGATAGTTAACAATTTCTCAGCAATTTCTTCCTTGACCCACTGGTTGTTTAAGAGTGCATTATTTAATGTCCATATATTTGTGAATGTTCTCATTCTTTGGTGGTTATTGACATCCAGCTTCATTCCATTATGATCAGAGAATGTGTTTTAATAATTTCAATCCTTTTAAATTTATAAGGATCTATTTTTTACCCAAGCATATGCTCTATCCTGGAGAACATTCCATGATCACTAGAGAAGAATGTATACCATGGTGTTTGGAGGTGTTACAACCTATATGTTAGGTCTAATTCATTTATCAAATTGCTTAAATCCTCTGTTTCCTTGTTGATCTTCCTCCTGGAAGAAAGCAGTATGTTGAAGTCTCCTACCATTATTGTTGAAACATCTGTTGCTTCCTTCAGTTTTGCCAATGCTTGCCTCATGCAATTTGGAGCGTCTTTATTGGGGGCATAAACGTTTATGATTGTTACTTCTTCTTAGTGAATTTCCTTTTTATTAATATGTAGTGTCTTTCTTTGTCTCTTATGATGTCTTTACATGTAAAGTCGATTTTGTCTGATGTTAATATAGCTACTCCCGCTTTATTTTGGTTACAGCTTTCATATTTTTTCCATCCTTTCATGTTCAATCTACTTGTATCCCTCAGCCTAAGAAGAGTCTTTTGTAAGCAGCATATAGCTGGGTCATATTTTTTAATCCATTCTGTCAATCCATATCTTTTAATTGGTAAGTTTAGTTGTTAACATTTAAAGTTATTACTCTAAGTGCATTTCTTGAATCCATCATCTTATCCTTTAGATTTAATTTGTCAGCGCTATTATAGTATTTTCCTTCTTTCTCTTTCCATCCTTTAATTTACCCTTACTGGTACTCTTCAATTCTGGTCCCTCCTCCCCAGACGTCCCTCTCATGTCTTTTTTTTTTTTTTTCATCCAACAGAAATTCTTTTAGTATTTTTTTGGGGGCTGGTCTTTTTGGATAACTCTCTTAGCATTTTTCTGTGAAAATTTTAATCTCTCCCTTACTTTTGAAGAACAACTTCGCTGGGTACAGAATTCTTGGCTGGAAGTATTTCTCTTTCAGGATCTTAAATGTATCATACTATCTTCACAATTCCATAGTGCCTGCTGAGTAGTTCAAACTCAGCTTTATGTATTTTCCTTTGTATGTAATAGATTGTTTTTCTATTAACACTTTCAGAATTTTCTGCTTCTCTTCAACATTTAACAGGTTGATTATTTTATGTCTTGGAGTGGGCCTATTTGGATTTATTCTGTTTGGGGTTCATTAGGCTTCTTTGATTTGCTATTTTTCTCTTTTATAAGGGTTGAGAAGTTTTCCCCCAATATATTCTCAATTAATATTCCTAGCCCTTTACTCTTCCTTTCCCTTCTGGGACACCCATGATTTTCATATTTGTGCACTTCATTTTGTCCATCATTTCCCTGAGATCCAATTCAAAATTTTCCATCTTTTATGCTATTTGTGCTTTTGTATGTTCAAAATCAATTGTCCTGCCCTCTAGTTTGCCTATTCTTTCTTCTGCCTCTTCAAATCTGCTTTTGTGTGTCTTTAGCATTTGCATGACTGAGTGGGCTTGGGTGAGTGCCTGCAGGTGGCAGGGAGAAGGAGGAAAAGATGAGGGGTTGGGCATAGTTCCCGGATGGGGCCAGGGCAAAAGTGTGCATGTAAGTGGGAGAGGTGGGCAGGGCCTGGGTGGGCATGTATGTGTAGGTGGGGGGATGTCAGGGTTGGGGTGCTTGGAGTGCCAGAGGATGGGGTTTGTGTGTGGAGGGCATGGTGGGGGCCAGGGAGTGGGATTCAGGTGCATGGGGCATGGGGAGTCTCATGGTTTGCAGATGGGGCAGTGTGCATGGGTGGAGCATGTTCAAGGAAAGTGGCTTAGCTTACTTCCTAATCCTTGTCTCCATGTCCATGTACTTCTGATGGCTCTGGGCCTCTGTTTGGAAAAGGCTGCCTTTGGCTCCTTGTACTAATTGGATGGTCTTCAATTCTCTGTGTCTCAATTCCTCAACTTTTGCATCCTGGGCCTCTCTATGTGGTGTAGAAGACCCTCACAGGTCACTCACACCCTGCAATCGCTGTCCTGTAACTTTTCTGTCACTTTTCTACCTATCCTATCCTTCCACCTTCCTAGAACTCTGCTCCCATATTTTGAAATGCAATTAGGAAATTCCTCACTCCTAGGTTATAAAGGCATATGCCCATTTATTCCTGCATTTGTTTTCTTTTACTTTTAGATAGCCAATACAAGTAGAATTTATTCAGATAGATTGTGTGAAATTTGATCCTAGTTTTTTGTTGTTGTTGTTTGTTTTTCCACATGGGCAGGCACCGGGAATCAAACCTGGGGCCTCTGGCATTGCAGGCAAGCATTCCTGCCTGCTGAGCCACCGTGACCCGCCCACACTTTTTTTTTTTTTTACATGGGCAGGCACCAGGAATCAAATCCAGGTCCTCTGGCATGGCAGGTGAGCATTCTTGCCTGCTGAGCTACTATGGCCCACCCTGAACCTAGTTTTATCAATTCTCAAAAGTCAATGTCTTTGTTATAACATCATTTATAAACAAAATGCCTTTATCTTTATATCTACAATCAGCCGAGGAGATTTCCTTCAGCAATGAGAAGAATCTCATTATCCAATCAGTTGAAGCTGTAAAGGGAGAATTGAGAATTTCCCCCGTCAGAAAGAAGAATTTTTATCTACTTCAGACAGCTATTCCACCTTCTCGTGGGAAATTCATGATTTCCTTTATGGGAATTTCCAACTTGTGGCTTCTTTTTGGAAATTCAGTGTCACCGCCATTAATTTTCCAACATGCAGCTTGTGGTACAGAATTTGGATTTGCCAATTCTCAGGGCCATGTGAGCCAATTCCTATAATAAATCTCAGTGTTTACATATGTACTTCTATATAAATATTTACACAAATATATTTACACATATTTACATTAATATTATATATGTACATATATGTGTGAGTGTGTATGTCAGCTTCATTCTCTGGAGTTAGACCCCTAGGAGTTAATTCCTACCAAATGCCACCTGCTAAGCCACACATACACACACACACACACATACACACTCCCAGTAACATCCACTCACACACATTTATGTCTGTATGCAAACATGTATATATAGCATATGTATGGTATATAAAGTAGATTACACTTTTTTCTGTTATAAGTAAGTCACAGATGGGAAAAAAGAGGGTCTTTATAAGCCACCATTCCAATTGCTGTACCCCAGAAACGGCCATGTTTTTTACTTGTGAATACAGACCTATTGTGGGTAGGACCTTTTGATTAGGTTATTTCAATTGAGATGTGACCCACTCCATTCAAGGTGAATCTCAATCTTCTTACTGGAGTCCTTTATGAGAGGACAAAACACATACAGGAGCTAAAAGATGAAATTTAGAGAAGTTCACAGAAAAAAAATAAAGAAATTGAGAGAAGCTGGGAGAAAGCCACTGAAGCCACAAGCTGGAAGCCATGAAACCAGGCAAAGAAGAACAAACAGGACCACCATGTGCCTTGCAATCTGACAGAGGAGCCTGAGCTTGCCAGAATCGAGTCTTTAGAGAAGGTATCATCCTGCTGATTAATTTGAACATTTTTATGACCTTATAATTGTGAACATGTATGCTAATAATTCTTCACTGTTAAAAGCCAGTACATTGTTGTGCATTACATTTTGTCAACTTCAGCAAACCTAAACCCTACTGAATCTTATTCCTTTCTGTTCCACTTTCCTGGTTTTCACCTATTTCCCTCTTAAACAATAAGCAAGTAGAACATCCATCTCCACCCACAAAAGCCCAAACACATGCAGACAAGCATGTATACTCCCCAATTCCTTTTAGAGCTGGATCTGCTCAAGCATTCCTTGTGTTAACTCAGAACCATGATGCTGTGCTCACCTGACACAAAAATCTCCTAAAAGACCTTGTTCCTATGCCCTGTCCTACCACTGGGACCAGTCTCCTAAGTCTTTCCTTCATTGTATTCAGACCATGGTGATAGAATGAACAAGAATTAGTGTTTAAAGTCAGAGAGATGTAAATTCAAAACTGTATTATCATACATATCTTGATAAAATGAACAGACTATTTATTCTATTATTTCTCAGTTTCCTTATCTGTTGAATGGAGATAATACAGTTATTTTTTTTTTCCATTCAGAATTAAATGATACAGAGCATAATATAGAATGATACTGAAATATTGACTATTTAGGTGTCTATTTTATCCCAGTAACTTTACATTCATGATCTCTGACCACCAAAAAGAAAGTTATTTTTAGCATCTTTTTTTTTTTTTTTGTAAATCAAGCTCAGGTAGGGCGAGTGACGTGTAGTCTGTGCTCATGGTATTAAATGCCAGAGTCAGGATTTAAATTAGAATACCTAGCTCCAAAGCCTACAAACTCTGCACCATTGCAACATATCTCCACAAACCAGGACTTGGTCCATACACAAATGCTCAAAAAATGTGATTTTTAGCATTTCAACTGTTATACTACAAATAGTCATAATGGAAATCAAATAAAATCACTGCAACACTAACCAGATTATTTGTTAAGACCAAGAATCTTGACCTATTCATATTCACTTTCCCTAGAGAAATAAACACAATGTTTTCCATGTACTTGGTATTTAATCAATATTTGTTGAGCAGGTGACAAATAAGGAAATTCAATTTTAAATTCAAAATGACGTTTATAATCTGTGGGTGTACTGGTTTGAAAAGGTTTATGTACCCTAGAAAAGCCATGTTTTAATCCTAATCAATCTTGTGGGAGCAATGGTTTCTTCTAATCCCTATTCAGTACTGTAGGTTGGAAACTTAAGTTATCTCCATGGAGATATGACTCAATCAGTTGTGGGTATTAAACTTGATTAGGTGGAGATGTGCCTCCCTCCATTATATGTGGGTCTGATTAGTTTACTGGAATCCTATAAAATGGAGATATTTTGTAGAGAGTTCCTTTTGAGAAGGAGGAGAAAGCTGCAGAACCACAACAGAATGATGAGGGAACACAGAGTCCACCAGCAGCGACCTTTAGAGATGAAGAAGGAGAATGCTGCTGGGGAGCTTCATGAAGCAAGAGGCCTGGAGAGGAAGCTAGTAGATGTCACCATGTTCACCATGTGCCTTTCCAGTGGAAAGAGAAACCCTGAACTTCATCAACCTTTCTGAACCATTTCCCTGGATGCCTTAATTTGGACGCTTTTATAGTTTCCTCAGCCTTAAAACTGTGAAGTGGCAACTTATTAAATTCCCCTTTTTAAAAGCCATTCTGTTTTTGGTATATTGCATTCCGGTAGCTAACAAACTCAAACAGCGGTTTTGTGAATTTGTGCCTACACAAGTCCAGAAGAATGTTTGAACAAGAAAAGGTCTTAACAAAGAGTATAAAGTCATGATAATCTAATCACACAACCTATAGTCTGATGTTGTATATTTATTCCTAAGGGATCATTAACAATGCAATATAAATTAAATTTAATTCGTTAAAAACATCATTTAAGTTAAAATCCAAAGTAAATAATATCAGTTATGCTTATACTAACTTTGTTTTATTCCTTTCTACTTTCTCTCAAAGCAATTTAGTAGTTCATTTGTTTGCCTGTCTAGGATGCTGCATCCCGGCAGAAAATGAGTGGGAGCTGCTTCCAGGTTTATTTTGGTAATATTCCTATCCACTTGGAAGAGGATAACTTTATACATGTTTCCATTTCTATGATAAATGGCAGTCATGATAATGGGAGCCAAAGAGCTTGTATTCCAACTGTACTCCAAGGCTGTGCACATATGGGGTTGATGAGCCAATTTGTTTTGGGAACAGTCAGTGAAATACTTCAGGGTCAGGCTCATCTTATGTTGTAAGTCATTTCTTTTCCAAATGCTATCCATTCACAGTGATGTAAAGAAATTAACTATCAATCACCTCAATGAATTGCTATTACAGAGGGAAATTTATAGCCAAATAAAGATACCCATATATTATCATCAGATTAATATAACTGTGATAATCTATTTTCTAGGTACTACAGAGGTAAATCCCTTAGTCATGTGAGAGTCATTGAAATTAATCTACATTTTAAAATTGATGCCAGTTCCCAAAGAAATGCCCCTAGTGTATACTTGCACAATCTCCACAGGTAGTGAGGTGATGGTGAATTTACTTAAAGCCAACATCTTTACCTGTTACTTTTCAGTTAAGAAATCCGAAACCTCATCATCTATGTACATGCTTCGTATAGTATGTGCTTTCATTTGAATAGACCTAGAACATTCTAATATTCTGTCATATTTATGAATCATAAGATGCTTAGTATGTGCTTTAATTTTTCCCTTTTTAAATGATGTTGCAAATATACTCATTCATAAACCTCTCACCTTACAGTAGCCCTACATATTTGATAATTGCATAGAGAAGTTTCAAGAAAGTGGTATTCTCATTGCCTTGACTACTCAAGCAAATACTATGCAATGAGTTGGATTACACAATGGGGATTTATTTCCTCACAGATTTGAGATTAGGATAATGTCCAAATCAAGACATCATCAAAGTGATACTTTCTCTTCAAAGACTAAGACATTCTGGTACTGGCAATCCTTGGTCCTTAGTTTGCACAGGGAAAGGTACATGGTGATATTTCCCTTTTATTTTGGTGTATTCATTTGCTAAAGCTGCTAGAATGCAATATGCCAGATTTGGAATGGCTTTTAAAAAGGGAGCTTATTAAGTTGCAAGTTTACAGTTCTAAAGCTATAAAAAATATCCGAACTAAGCCACCCAGAGAAAGATACCTTGGTCAAGAAAGACTGATTTGGGAAAGCACATGGCTGGAGTCTGCTAGTACTTGTTCCCAACTCTGCTGCTTCCAGGTTCTGATGCCAGTGGTTTCCTCTCTAAGCATCTGTGGTCTTTCACTTAGCTTCTCCTGGACAACACTGTAGGTTCTGGCTTGCTTAGCATCTCAAGGGAAGGCACATGGCAATGTGCTGGGTTTTGCCCATATCCAGGCATCTGCTCTCTTTGTTGGCACTCCAAGCATCTTCAAACATCCTTTTTTCTCTGTCAGCTTTTAAGCAACTATTCTCTAAGCATCTCCATCTGAGGATTCTCCAAAATGTTTCCCCCATTTAAAGGACTCTAGTAAACTAATCAATACCCAACATGAATGGATAGTGCCATATCTCCATATAATCAAAAGGTCACACTCACAACTGGGTGTGTCAAATCTCCGTGAAGCAATCTGATCAAAATTTCCCAACTAAAACAGTAGGTCTGTCCCCACAAGATTGTATCAGAACTAAAAAATGGCTTTTCTGAAGGTATTAACAGTTTCAAACTGGCACATCTGGGTTCCTTTGATGTTTACTCAGGCTGCTCCTTTTCTGTGTAACTTTCTCTTTCTGCATCTGAATTTCATTCTGTTTATAAAGGACTCCGGTAATACAATTAAGACCCATCCCCATTGAGGTGGGCCACACCTTAATTGAAGAAACCTCATAAAAATTTCATACCTGTAAGAATGGATTAAATTTAGGAACATTTTTTCTGGTTTACATACATGTCCAAAACACCATGGTAGGGAATTATTGAGGTCAAGACTATATGCATTTATAAGAAGCCAGAAACTTATTAACAAAAAAATTATTCAAAAGAAGTATAAAATTGTATCAACAATGGATGAAAGAATCAATTTTATCATACCATCACTAAAAATAATTATTTTGTGCTATAGGCACTGTTATTTCTGAAAAGGAACATTTGGATAATTTGGAGTGACATTAAGAAGCATTTGACTTTTATCTTAAAATTTCAGAAGTACAACAAACCAATTTTCTAATTGGTTGGCTTTTCACTCCTTACTAAATAAATTTCAACTTCCATAATCTGTAACTTTTGTCCAGGGAGCTGGCAGTGCTGTGTATACATTACTTGTGTCATTATACTTTGGTATAAGCTAGATGCATCATTCATATAATGACAGGCCTGAATACGGCATGGTGCCTCACTAAGATGGACTCCTACATGACAGGGTGCTGAGTATTCTTAGCTGTTAAGCTAAAATGTCAGTCCAGGAAATGAGTGGGTGAGTCTGAGCCTTACCACCTGCCTCAACATTTCAGTCCACATTCATTAAATGCATATTATTAAGTACCTCTATGTTCCAAACATTGTTTTAAGCAAAGATGATAAAGGAGGTCATTTCTTCAAGGGATCTACATTCCAGTGGGTGGTGGGCAGTATGGGTATGACAGAAAATAAGCATAAAAACAGCCAACACTGTAAAGGTATTGGAAGTTCTTACTGTAGACTAGGTAAGAGACAATCATGTCTTGAACTAAAGGAGTGTCTGGTTTGAATGTATTATGTACTCCAGAATAGCCAAGTTTTAATTCTGATCCAATCTTGTAGGGACAGCCATTTCTTTAATACTGATTGAACACTGTAGGTTGGAAACTTTTGATTAAATTATCTCCACAGAGATGTGACACATATGATTGTGGGTGTGAACTTTTGATTCAATGGAGATATGACTCCACTCATTCTGGGTGGGTCTTGATTAGTTGACTGGAATCCTTTAAAAGGGAATAATTTTGGAGAAACCTCAGAAATGACAAAGCTGACAAAGAGAGAGAGTTGACACAGATGCCAACACTTAAAGAACAGAGACATGGATGTTTGGGGCTGCTTGAAGCCCTGCAGACGTAGCCATGAGATGTTACGGATGCCAGAAACTGGACAGCGCCAAGTGAAGCCAAGAGTGAAAGCCAGTCCTGGAGAAGCAGGCTGAGGAACTCCCACAGAAACAAGCTGAAAGCAACAGAGTCCAGGAGCAAAGGACCTGCAGATGCCAGCCATATGACAACCCAGCTGACAAAGATGTTCCTGACCCACTGACCTTCCTTAAATTAAGGTATTATTTCCTGGATACCTTATGTATTAGTTAGGGTTCTCTAGAGAAACAGAATCAACAGGGAACACTCGCAAATAAAAAATTTATAAAAGTGTCTCACGTGACTGCAGGAATGCAGAGTCCAGAATCTGCAGGGTAGGTTGGGAATTCCAAAATTCCAATGGACAAACTCCACAGGAGAGGCTCACCAACCAAAGCAGAAAGAGTGCCTGTCTCTCTTCCTTAAAAGGCTTCCAGTGATTAGATTAAGCATCACTCATTTCAGAAGACACTTCCCTTGGCTGATTACAAATGGAATCAGCTGTGGATGCAGCTGACATGATCGTGATTTAATTATATGAAATGTCTTCATTACAACAGACAGGCCAGTACTTGCCCAACCAGACAAACAGGTACCACCACTTGGCCAAGTTGACACATGAACCTGACCATGACAACTTGGTTTGGACATTTTTATAGACTTAGAACTATAAACTTGTAGCTTATTAAATTTTCCCTTTTAAAAGCCATTCCAGTTCTGTTACATTGTATTCTGGCAGCTTACTAATTAATACATGGGGGAATAATGGAGATGGAATGCTGTTAAGATTGGATTTTCTCCTGGACACAAGCCTTGTGTACTGTGATATATTAGTAAACTGGCTTTCTGAATAAAGAAAGAAAATAACCCTTATTGGTTATGGTGTAAATTTTTACAGCATAAATAATCCTACCATGGCCAATTTCAAGTTACCAATGTGGTGTCACTGAATGTGGATTTCAGAAGAGATCCACAGAATCAACTCTTGAGAATTACTATGAGATAGCGCCAATAAATCACTGTTTTCATGGCTTCTTTAATTCTCCCAACTTTCATTTCTGTCTCACTTTTGATTGATACCCCACTGACACTAAACCTCCCCTCTACTTCTGATTTGGATGAAATATTACCCCATAACACCTGACACCAATGTCCCCGAGCAACTTCCTGAGGGTCAAATAATAATGATTCCCATGGAGAAATGGGAGGTAAGAGAGAGCTAGCAAGTTAAATACCCCTCCATTCTCCCTCTAATGGTTTGATGTTAGGTATAATTTTCCTCCAGCTGAATAAACACGCCTGTTAAATAACTTGCTTAGATTCTTGGTTACTGGTATTGCAATACCTCATATTCCATAGCTTAACATATTTCTTTGCCTGATTTTTCTTCATCTCTTAATGTTCCCACACTCATAACTTTGGGCAGGCATCTCACAAAAAGTGTTAATACATTAATGATTGTCTAAACTCTTCTGCCTAGAGGATACAGATTAAGACAGGGAAGTTTGGAAAAAGACATGATGATATATTTGGAGACAGTCATGACTGTATTTGCTGATAAAATAGATCTGTATGGTGACTGAGGAAAAGAGAAAAGTGACCTCACTGTTTCAGAGGCTAAAAGGCTTCTTTCCTCTCCATGTCGGGCTCTTCCAGCAAACTGGCAATCTCTGGGATTCCTTGGCTTTTCTGTCACATGGCAATGTACATGGCTTCTCTTGTCGTCTGGGACCCAGAGAGTTTCAGTTTCTGGCTGCTCCCTGCGGAGTGGGAGTTTGGGTAACAAGAAGGACCACAGTGACGTACACAAAAAAATGTCTGACTTCAAGGATCTCCCAAATGGTTTAGTATATTTGGTTTGCTCATATTAGAGCAATTATATGAAATATATCAAACTAGCTATATATTGTAAATCATAATATAGATAGATAGATAGATATAAGCATAAAATAGATTATTTTAAAGATATTTATATGAAAAGTAATTAAGGCATTTTCTTTTTAGCTGGTTAAAAAAGCACTTGTCGGTTTGGCCATGGTGGCTCAGCAGGCAGAATTCTGGCCAGCCATCTGCCATGCCGGAGACCCTGGTTTGAGTCCCGGTGCCTGCCCATGTGAAAAGAAAAAAAAAGCACTTGTCCATTCTTTACTCTCTTACTCCAAGTTTAAATGCTTTAGCATAAAGCAGAACCATAGAGTAGGAGGCTTTGTGTCCAGAATTGTAATGTGAAATCCCATTTACCAAACAGAATCACCTCATGGGAATAGGATATGAGAAATAAGTACATTAAGACCTTGAAAGTTGGGGATTTATTATTTTCAGCAGTTAATGTTTTCTGAAAAACATAATGTGTTAAACTGTTGCCATTGGTATTTTATGTTATTTTACATTGGTAGGTATTTTTTCCCCAACATTTCCAGTTGTTTTGATGCAACTATTACTGCTATAATAGTCATTTTTCAAAACCTATGCAACATTAAATATTTTAGTGAAGCATCTTCCAGTGCAAATTTTCATCTGAATAAGTTGTTTTGAGACAATTTTTCCAAACTTCCCACTAAGTACTACTATGTAGACCCAGAAAAAGGATAATTTAAAAGAGTACCACACTTAAAACTACCAGTAAACTTATAGCCAAAATCTAAAAGTAATTTCTGTAAGTTACATATTAAAGCATTGACCATAAAAAATAAAACAAAATCCAAAGGCAAGTAATGTTTGTCTTATCAGAAAGTGTATTCTGTACTGGAAAGAAGAAAACTACTTATCTCTATGTGTAATGAAACATATTTCTTCTTCTCAGTCATTATTTGCCTACTCAATTAATTAAATAGATATGTTTTGAGCACCTATGTGACTCCAAGATCTTCAATTCAAAATTTTAAAGTCTGTATCAATTAGAATACTGACATCCATTCTCCTGGTAATTGTGTGTTGAATTTTGGAAACTCGATAGTGCTGTCACTTACTCTCCATAAACACTTTTCTTGATCTGTGAGATTAGAGTCTGAATTTCCCATAAAATAAGTAGACAGGATTTATAGAAGGCTGATAAAGATATTTACATTTGATATAATTATAGGAAATCTTAGTTACTTTATCAGTTAAAAGTAGCATATGCTCTTTGCATAGATTTGGAAAATACAAATGTGTAATCAGAAAATTATCATCTTATAAAGTACTTATCACAAGTTCAATCTAAAAATATACACCTAAAGGTGGTGGAGAATGTAAGATATCTAGATTCTAACTGCTGTATCACAACTGGCAATGGAACTATTAAACTGGCACTAGGAAGTAGATGATGGAGATGCTTTGACACTTTTCCCACCCTGACCAAAATCCTAGGCTCAGTATATTGTCCTCCAGAAGATGGTGATGACATAGCTTGTCAAGACAGTGGTCCTACTTCTGGTAATGGGAACCTCATACATGGCTGGACTGTGAAGTTTCCTGTCGGCTCTTTCCTTTGCAGAAGCACCCAAGCTGTTAAATAGCAAAAAAAAAAAAAAAAAAAACAAAAGATTGTCCCTAGTACCATGTGCTATCTAAAATTACTTTCAAAATATTCCTGAGGAACCATGCTATAAAAATTCCTTTCTCTCATAAATTCTTCATACTGTAAGTTCAAGCTTTATGGAAAAGGATAATAAATGCTGTTTTATGCACATCGATTTCTAGGTGTCTTTGAGATGCTGGTAGAACTATCTAATAGGTCATTGTGTTTATATCTGAAAATCAAGAAGAGACTTGAACTAGAGCAATATTTTGTGAGTCTTCTGAGTATAGAAGAGATAACAGAGGGAGAGTATAGTGTGAGAAGAGAAGAAGGTTTGGGACTATTCTAGTTTGCTAGCTGCTGGAATGCAAAATACCAGAAAAAGAATGACTTTTTAAAGGGGAATTTAATAAGTTGCTAGTTTTCAGTTCTAAGTCTGAGAAAATGTCCCAATTAAAACTCTACAGAAATGTCCTATCTAAGGGGTCCAGGGAAAGATACTTTTGTTCAAGAAGGCTGATGATGTTCAGCTTCTCTCTCTCAGCTGGAAGGGCACATGGTAAATATGGCAGCATATTCTGGCTTTCTCTCCAGGCCTCTTGTTTCATGAAGCTCCCTAGGAGGTGTTTTTCGTCTTCATATCCAAAAGTCTCTGGCTGGTGGATTCTCTGCTCCATGGTTCTGCAGCGTTTCCTGCTTTTAGAATCTCATGGTTTTCTCTCTTGCTCTCTAGCTTTTTCCAAACTGCTTCTTCTTTTAAAGGATTCCAGTAAAGCCAATCAAGACCCACCTGGAATGGGTGAAGACACTTCTCCACCCAATCAAGTTTAATACCCACACTTGATTGAGCCACATCTCCCTGGAGATAAACTAATTAAAGTTTCCAACATACACTACTGAACAGGGATTAGAAGAAATTGTTGCTCCCACAAGGTTGATCAGAATTAAAACATGGCTTTTCTAGGGCACATAAACATTTTTAAACCGGGACAGGGACTGATCTTGCAAATGTTTCAACATTTCAAGATTGGTAGAGGATAGTGAGCCCACAAAGGACACAGAAAATGGGAAGCAATAGAGTAGATGGGGAATGAGAACCTGGAAGGAGAATTTGATGTCATTAGAATGGAAAGAAAGGTCATTTGATGTCATGAGAATGAAAGAAAAAGCACAGGTATAGTTGAACAATACTAGTTTCTGTGAGTTTCAATGAAATGAATATAGAAAAAGGGCATTTTATTTGGAGATATGGTGATCTCTAAACAACTGAATATTAAATAAATTAATAAAATATCAGACATTTTTGCTCTAGTGATAGGTAATTTTTTGTTACCAAAGAAACCTAGTTTAACTTTGAATTTCTATTAAAATATTCTTCTCAATGTTTATTGAAATTTCTCCTACTATTTTTTTCAATCAACTATGAACTTGATTATTTATTTTAGTGGAATTTCATTTATTATTTCATTTTAGTAAAAATTTGGATATTTTATAACAATTTTATTTTCAATTGGACATTTTTGGAGAGCAGTTCTCTTTCAGCATTTCGTTTATGTTTGAACTGACAAAGAAGACCAAGTCACTATTATTAACTGGTCCTTTCTGTATTCCATTATGTAGTTTTGTAGCCCAATCAAAATACTTTTATAAATATGCATTTTCAAATCCTCAAAACTCCTGATATATTTATCTTCTCCTCTTTGTTTATCAGATTCCACACTTAATAACAATGTATATCTATATTTTTAAAGTTTGGACTGTGTTATGGATGAAATCATGTCCCCCATTTTGATGCGTTGAAGCCATATGTAACCCAGAAAAGCATGTTCTTAAAGCTAGTCTATTCCTGTGGGTGTGGACCACTAGTAAATAAGAACTTTTGGTAAGTAGGTCCTTAACTTGAGGTCTGGCCAACTTCATTCAGAGTGGCTCTTCATCCTCTTACTGGATTAAGTCCTTTTATGAGGATAGAAGACAGAGAGAAGTCAGGAAAAATACCCAGAGAAACTGAGAGAGAAAAGCCAGAAGCTGAAAGCAGTAAAACCTGAGAGAAAAGGGCTAGCAGATACCATGTGGGAGAGGAACAGAGCTTGCCATTAGCTGATCTTCAGGGAGCAAGCATCACCTATTGATGCCTTGATCTGGACAGATTTACAGCCTTGGATCTGTAAGCTTGTATGTTAATAAATAAGCACTGTAAAAGCCAACTCATTTCTGGTATATTGCATTTTGGCAGCTTTAACAAACCAAAAACACCCACAACGTTATATTCAAGTCCTAACCTCTGGTTCTGCAGATGCGAATCCATTTGGAAACCGGAGCTTTTTTATTATTTAAGATGCAGCGAAATCTTAATCAGGGTAGGCCTGATTCCAATACGACTGGAGTCTTTGTAATCAAAATAATTTGGACACAAAGAGGGAGATGGAGAGAGAGATGGCCATATGACAAAGACAGTTACCGAGTTATGGATTGACAGCGATCTACAAACTTCAGAGAAAACATGGTCCTGACAACACCGGCATGTTAGATTTCTCATCCCCCAAACTGTGAGATAATATACTCCTGTTTGTTAAGCCAACAAGTTTGCAGTATTTTGTTACAGTAGCTCTGGCAAACTAAGACAGTTCTATTATTCTATAATAGTTATATTATTCTATGAACTCATATTGGAATCAGACCCAAAGCAGTCATGACTTAGTTCTTTAATCTTTCATTAGTGATTTTTTCTAAAGTGTAAACTCAAATTTGAATTTTAGTTATTAAGTAATCTGTGGAAATCATGGTAGAGTGCTATGGGTTTCTTTATAACCGTCTCTTCAAATGAAAACGTATGGGAAACCCCAATATGTAAAATAGATCCAAATGGAATTGCTCGAGTTGCATAGCAGCAAGACAGTTTGGGGCTCATTGTACCTGGACCACCCTACCTTATCTCTGTGATGGCTTCAGATATTTAACCTCATTCCCCCTTAAGATTCTGAAGGCCATGGTTGAAATACGTATTGAAAAGTATGCTGGAGTCAACAAATGGCTTCTTCTATATGCTCTGCAGTTTTCCCTTTCTGTGACATACTTAAGTCATCTATATAATTGAATTCAGATATTCTTTGTTATAAAATAGGAATTAAAATGTCCAAAATTATAATAACTTTAAAAGAACCTTGAAATGCCATAGAAATAGAAATTATGATTGAGACATTGAAATATTAAGTGTATGAGCATATGTTTTGTCTAGAATTCTTTGTTTCTCAAATTATCAGTCTAATAAAACATGTCCTAACTGCAGATTTCAATAGACAGGGGTGTTAAGTAAAGGGAAAAAAAAGAAGGAAGTTATATTTTCACTTTTTTGGTTCTGTCTGCCTGCCTGGAAATTTTGGTCATTTTGATGGCCAATTTATTCAAGGATTTTTTGGATTTACTTTATTATGTAATAATCAATCAGGTTTGAAGGCAGAGATCTTAGGAAGAGAGTCTATATAGCAGAGGCAATAAAACTCTAGTAAAAAACCAAGACTATTTGTTATAGAGAATACACAATTAACCATATTTCTTAATCACTCTGACTCAAATACTATACATCATGGGGTAATTGCCAGTAGCCAAACCAGGCCCTAAAAGAATGGGACCATAGGCGCATTTGTTTGATAGTTCATGCTGTGAAAGATCAAAGTATCATGTCACCAACACTTATGAATTTCATGCCATTTTATTTCTAATGTTTCTTATACAAATTAGTACAAGAAAACATATTGTCTATTTATTTATTTGCTGTGTAATATCCAATAGAGTAGTGTTTCTCTCATTGAATAGCTCTGTGTATCTTCTTTCTCATTTAGTCATCTCAGCTACCTGCAAATGTACCTCTATGCAAGGAGTCAAATAACTACTACTTTCTGGAATGTAACATCTTGATAAAGGTTCTGTCTTAGAGGGCCACCGCTCTCATTTTTTCTCCCTTACCGCTCAACACATATTTAAGTGCATATAGTTTCTGTTCACAACAAACACATTGAAAAAACAGGGGATGCTTAAAAAAAATTTATTTCATAAGTGAAGCTTCATTTGATGTATTTTTATATATTCCATTGTTTATTGTTAGGATGAATTTCTTAGTGAATTTACTTCAGGGAAGTAGAAAGTAAGTGTTAAGTGTATATAAGCGCATATTTTTTTATTTTCCAAATGGTGAAGAGTCATTTGTTTCCCCTTTCAAATCATTGTTTTTGTATCCACTTCCTGCAAGCATGAGCTCAGGAAGTGATAAAGTTGACACAGTTGCTGATGGATTTTTCAGTGGCTCATGCCAAGTTGTTTCCCGGTGCCAAAAACAATGGATAAGGAAATATGGCACGTGACCAGAAAAAATCTTATTGTTTTAAAAGAGCTTTCTCTCTCACTTATGGCCCTAAGCAGACATTTCCCAGAATATTTAAAATCCAGTTCTTCACTATGATGGATGACCTTGTAAATGCTTAGATAGTTATCTTCATGCATAGTTTTCTTGTTAGCCTAACACTTTGAAGCCCCATGTTATGAAGTAGCCCAAGAAATCCATAACTCTTTTAAGCACAATTTAAATAAAACAATTTTGGGAAGAAGGGATTTGTTAGGGAAAGAAATGTCTCAACATATTTTCATGATTTTTACTTCATTTACAGTAATATTTATTCAATCTACTTATTAATCTTGCAATAATGGTGATAGATCATTCATTTCAGTACAAAGGTTGTCAAATTATTTCTTAGAGATCTCCTGTATGTTGCTCCTAAGAATTACTTTACAGAGTTTAAACTATCTGTCCTTCTCACAAGGCCAATTGGTACCAAATACTGAACTTTTTTTCCAATCTTTATCCCCAAGTATTTAGTAACTTATAACAAACATGTTCTTCCTCTCCAAAGATCCCAACCTTCCATGAATTTTTGGCTAATCTCCTGTGGTTAGTATCAATTTGGCCTGGATATTCATATTTTTTCTCACAGATTGTAGTTAAAGTTTTATGGGAACTCTGTAATCAACTGAGTCAGCAGCCAAGTACAGACTTCAAAAATATTATTCATGTTCCATTAGGGTTTTTTCAAGTGCAAAGATCACATCATCATTTATGTGTAAGCTGTTTAAATGAACATTTTTAAAAACATGCCTGTGGAGTTAAATTGCTCTACCCCATTCTCGATTGTCAGGACATAAATTGAATATGAGCTAATAGTTAGGAAGTCTTTGCTTTTCCTGGAAAAAAAAAATCACTCTACATGTACTATCTTTTTAAGCAAATATGTTCAATGAACACCTTGTAAATGTTTAGGTCTACCAACTTCTCAACTCCTGGATACAGACAGCTTTGAGAAAAATCACTAAAAGCAAACCTGTTAATAGGTTGGCCATAGTTCTGTTGATAGGCTGATCTGTGGTTTCCGTTCGTAAGGTTCCAGTGGAATTCCAATATCATGATGCATTTTTAGGAAACAAAATGAAAACAAATAAGAAACAAGGAAACAGAATGAAAACCTTTTAAAATGAGGATTTGTTTGGGAAGGTGATATACTAGAGTGGTGAGTGGGTTAAATAATCAAGTTAACACCAGAAATATCTAACTTTCTGTTGATACCTGCCTTTAATTCTTAATTTACTATGAAGAACTATTCATAGAAAAAAGTAGTCAGCAAGTTCTAATGAAAGAAACAGAAGAGAAAATGATGAAGGAACAACAAAGAGAATTAAAAAAAAGGAATGAATACAGAATAATAAGTACATAAAAAATGAAAGGGAGAAAAGGAGAATGATAGAATTAGAGTCGATAGAAATAGAGATATACAAAGAGGAAGGAAAGGAGGAGAGATGGGACAAGAATAGGATGGGGAGAAACAGAGAGGTATTTATATCTTATCTTCTTATGTTTTCCCTAGTGCTATTTCAGTAACTCACATCAAGCCCTTTTTTTTTTTTTTTTTTGCTGAGTAGTGTTGATTATGAGCTTATCATGATGCCCCAGAAATGAGTGAATTCTGAGGTAAATGCTGATTATTGTCAAGAAGAATTTACGGTAGAAACGGTACTCTTCAAACACTCTATTTATTTATTTACCAAATATATTTCTGACTTTAAACGTCAATAAGTAAAAGGAAAGGCAGGAAATTAAACACTACAAAGCAAAACAAGGTTTAAAAAAAACAAACTTTTAAATGACATTCTCTGGGAAGGCAAGGGATGATGCTGATAGTGACAAGAAATGATTTGAAGGGAAAGACTGAACTTACTGTTTGCTTAGTAGAATCTCAATGTGACATTTTGTTTGTTTTAACAAAATAATATCAAAAATTATGGATATTTATTATTAAATATCAATATTTAATAATATTAAATATTATTAAGGAGCATAATTATTCTAGCTCTAAAAGGAAAAGAAAAAGAAATGGGACAAAAATCTTCTTTCTTCATGTCAAAGCAACCTAGAAATTCACTTAGAAACTTATCATAGGGCACAATTATTCAAATGAAATAAGTTAGATAATTTGTTGCCCTAAACTAACATTTACAATTATTTTATTATAAGCAATCCTATTGGCTCCATTTATTGAACACCTATGGGATGATTCTCCATTACTTATTGGCAGGAGCTGAGTTAAAATGTTTCAAGCCAAATTCTATTTGCGCAGATTAAAGTGATGATAACCTTATGAATAATATAAATCCTTTCACTATAATACACACTCCAAATTAATATTTTTAATCATATCTCTAAAATAGTGAAAATTTATAGTAGTATGACCTTTATCGAAATATTTTCTGGTTCTCCACAATATGGACAGCTTTATATTGCACTTAGGCCCTTAAGATTTCCACATTTTATTTACATTAATATTTATAATTCTTTGCATTTTAATATTTTGGAAATTATTACAAATTCTTACAATAGACATATATATTTAATGTTCATCTTCCTTCTAATGGAAAAGAGGTTGACCTTTCTCAGAGCCTTTACCCCAAAGGAACTACTACCTTCTGTGGGTTCTTAAAATCAAAAAATATTATAATATATAATCTATGAGTGAAAATGATATATGTAAAATAAAATATTTTTACGAGCTATGTATGCAATATTAAATGTTGACACCAACTTTCACTTGTAGTATTACTTCATAAACTGGTAGTTAGCAATATTATTAGAATAAAAAAAGAGCAGAAGAAATTTACAATACTTTTCTGAGCAATTCCAACTAATTTCACAACATTTTCACTTAAGCCAAGAAGTTCTTTATCTCACTGTGGAGATTTTTTTCTGGGTTTCTATCACAACTTTGCTTTGAATGGTTTAAAACAACTGACATATTTATTACCCAGACTGAAAATCATGATTGCCTGGTAGCAATTTCCATAGACACAGAAGAGGTCTAAAAATCCAGACAATATCCAGCAGTGTTTATCTTTAAGGGACTTTCTAAAACTAGTGAACACAGAAAATACAAGCCTGAGCAGTTCAATTCTCACTAAGGAGAAAGTTGCCATTGTCTTAAACAAAGGAGCGCTATCACACATTACTTTAGAATGACCCACATGACAAAAAGAATCAAGTTGTGGAGGCTACATCTGTTTGCCCCATATTTTGACTTTATTTTGGGTAATGACATTTGGAGTGACTCTGATTGGTCTGGAATTAGCTTTCTTATCCTGTGAAACATCTGTACTGTATTGTTCCAAAGGATTAGCCGCCTGCTGGGGATTCTGTGAAGTCAGGACAATGGAGGTCAGTAAAGGTGCAAACATTTATTTTCCGGTCTCTAGTCCAGCAAGGCAAGGCTAAGCAGATGATGGAATTTTTTTCTTTCTTTCAAAGCCAAAGCTTAGTATTCTTGCAAAAATAGCTACACAAAAGCAAACCTGTGCACTGGAATTGATGACTTCAGGAACCAGAGTTATTTACCCACCAGAGAAGAGGAGAGGAGGGGAAAAGGGAGATTTCATGTGAAAGTTAGGTGTTGCTAGCAACCATAAGCATGCCTGCCAGAAGTGAGGCTTGAGGTCATGCTGAGGGTACAGCAGGGGATACTGCCTTTAGTAGTATTGCAGATTAAAATATATTTTATAATACAGTTCCCTGGTTTGCAGCCAACTTTTATATTTTTCTTTTGAGTTGCTATCCCTAATTTCCTCAATTGTCCTTTCTTCAAAGCTCCTGAGAGCACAATTTTAGCTGGATATACTGTGATATTCAATATATGAAACTTGTAAGGCAGCAGGTTTTAGAGATATAAGTTGTCTAGCATAACAAATTTAATAAATGGTGGGACCTAGATTAAGTTCAGGCTTCTTTGACTGAAAAAGTGTTCTGTCAATACATCTTTTCCCTTTCAAGTTGTATCAGGGACAAAGTATGAGTAGGATAGGACAAAGCAAGTATGGTAGATGGCAGTGGTGTTGACATACAGAAGTACTCAGGAAAGAATGTCATCTCTCAAATTTTACTTGCATCTTAAAGGACACTTTTAAATGACAATGGCCTATTCACTATTCTGCTCTGATCAGTCTCTAAATAACACTGAGCATACCACCTCTATAAGGTATGTCTTTAAGATATACAATAAGAAGCACATGATTTAAATACCAATTACACTTACTAAAACAATATTTTTCAAATTGTGGATGTGCCACTTTAGTGGATGATGAAATCAATTTAAAGGATGTAACCCAAATTAAACAAAAAAATAGAAATGCAATATAATAAAACAAATAAGTATCAAATCTATCTGCACATTCTAAAGTTATTATTTTGTGAAACATTTGTTAAGTATATGAATGCGTGTGCCCTATGTTGTGATACAAATTTCCTTTCTTATTGTGGGTCAGAGAGAAAAATATTGGAAATCCACAGGATTAATTATATATTCCACAGTAACTGCTATTTCATTACATCAAAAATTCACAATAAATGGGATTAAATCAATTTGATATGTTTTATTTTATAGAAATAGTGTTAATGATCCAAATATTTTAAAGATGTTTATTATTTTTAAAAATGTTGAAAGCTTCTGCATACATGGTGAGAATGAAAGGGTCCATGAACGTTAAATTTTTATTTCTCTGGTCACAGACTTGTCAGAAGGTTAAAATATGCATTTTAATTTGCTGCTCAAATGCACATCTCCCTTTGTCCAGTTACCTATTACTCCTTTGATTGTTCTAGGTACAGTAAGGCAAAGAATCATAATAAATATCCTCAACATCATCTATGCAATACCAATTCATGGAACAAAAAAATATTTATAAAAAAGCATACTTAAACAATGATAAAAACCTTCAATATGGGTTCAACTGGATAGTCTCCTGTTCCTCATGTGAAAGAATCTCTTTACAAGTGGTCCCTCAGAAGTTACATAGTCACTTCTTTTTTAAGGCAAAATGGCAGGCTTAGAAGTTCAGAGAAAATAAACATGTCACCAATCAGCTTAGAGGAAAAGTTAGTCCTGACCCTGGTGTTCTAACTCTCAGGCTGGTACTCTTGAGAATATTCACTCCTGTCTTTTACAACATAGCCTAAATTAAAGATTTTTGAAAGATTCAAATCACCCAAATTAACAAGAGAAGAAATAGAAAACCTGAATAGAGGTTTAACAAGTCACAAAATTGAATTAATGATCAAATTTCTTCCCATAAAGAAAACTCCAGGCCCAAATGACTTCATTGGAGATTTCTATCAAATCTTTAAAGAAATAATATCAATCTTTCCCAAGCTTTTTCAGTAGACATAACTCATAACTAAGTCTATGAAACCAATAATCTGATATCAAAGCCAGGCAAAGATGTCACAAGAAAAGAAAACTACAGACTAACATCCCTCATGAACATAGCTGCAAAAACCCTCAACTAGATATTAGCAAATAGAATCTAACAGTATATAAAAAATAGTGTATACTATGACCAAAAGAGAATTATAGTAGGAATTCAAGGTTGGTTTAAAATATAAAAGTCATTTAATGTAATAAACCATAAATAGAATGAAGAACAAAAACTCAAGATCATTTTTTTTTTGTCTGACTCAAGATCATTTTGACAGATATATAAGAAAACTTTTGAAAATCCAACACCCATTCATAATAAAAGCTCTCTACTATGAATTATATAGAAATTCCCTGATCTGCCAATGGGCATTATCCAAAACCATCCAGAAAACATAATACTTAATAGTAAAACATTAAACTTTCTTTCTACAAGATCAAGAAAAGAAAAGGTTGTCCATTCATGCCACTTCTATTCAACATTGTATTAGAGGCCTTCGCTGTGGAATTTGGCAGAAAAATAAATAAAAATCATACAGTTTTGAAAGAAGTAAGTAAAACGGACTTTATTCCCAGATGACATAATCCTGAATGTTGAAAATCTCAAGGAACCTACTAGATTACTGTTAGAATTAATCAATGAGTTCAGCAAGGTCACAGGATAAAAAGTCAATAATATAGCCATTTATATACAATTAACAGTCCAGAAGGGAAACTTTTAAATACATTCATGATGATATTAAAAAGAACAAAATACTTAGGAAAAAAATTAACAGAAACATGCAAGACAAATAGTACAAAATGTTTTGGGAAAAAATTTGAGCATGATCTATATAAACAGATATTCCATGTTTACAGATTTGAAGAGTCTAAGTGTTATGATGACAGTTTTCACAAAATAATTCTATAGATTTATTGGATCTCTATTGAAATCCCAGCAAGCTTTTTTAAACTAGAAATTTAAAATGTGCTACAAAATGTATATAGAAATATGAAGGATCCTGAATAGGCAACATGCAAATGAATAAATCTTTGAGAGAAGAACAAAGCAAAAGACTTACATTACCTGAATCCAAAACTATAAAATCATGAAACTATAATAATCAAGAGTGGGTAAACTGCCATAGTAATAGGTATATAAATCAATGGAATAGAATTAAGAGTCTAGAATTAAACTCTTAAATTTATAGTCAACTAATTCTCAAACAAGCTGTCAGTGGAATTCAATGAGGATTACCATCAAGATGTTCTTGGCAATAGAAATTTCTTATATAAAGGAATTATTTTAGAATCTAACTTCATTCCACAAATGAATATTAATCAATGCTCTAAAACTTTAAGAAGGCAATATGGAAAAATCATTTTGACCCTGGGTTAGGCAAAGTTTTCAGACAAAGAAACAAAAGCAAGAGTTATTAAAAAAACGAAGTTAAATTGGAGCTATCATGATTTAAAATGTACGCATATTTAAAGACATCATTACAGGACTTCCGCGCAAAATGGCAGGGTAGGGAGCTCCAGCTCTAAGACTCACTTCTCTACAAACAGCTAGTAGAAGGGTGGAATTGTGTGAAACAACTGTTCTGAGACTCTAGAGGCCAGGGGAGCACTTTACAGCATCCAGGGAAGAGTGGGAGAACGTGGCTGAAAAACTATGATAAAGAAGTGTAACACCCCGGGGTTTTTTCCTTGGCTTGCTGCTATGGAGAGCATCATGGAATTCCTCATCCTCAAGAATACTGAGGGACCCAGCGAAGCATAGCTCATGGCTTTTGACTGACAAATTCAGATCACTGGCTGCCAGCTCTGAGCTACTGTTCAGCTTGCTCTGGACAGAAACTGCTGTGGCCACTATTTCAATCCTGCCCCAGATACACGTGGAGATGGCAGAGTCTTACTGACAGTATCTGCTCAAAGCTACAGGAAACAGTTCATTGAAAGATGCCATCTGTTGGACAGGCCAGGAAAGTGCAGCTTCAGGAACTTGTTGAAAAAGATGTTTGGTGTCTTTCCTGACCCCCTTCCCCTCTTTGAAATGGGCCTGTATCCCCTTTGTGAATCCCTGGTCCTGTTTTGGCTTGGAAATACTGACTCGGGAAAGTACTTTATGGGGTTACCCTCATCCCGCAATTGCCCTCCAGGTAAAACAGATAGAGGCAACAAAAAATTGAAAAGTAAACTATTGAGACAAAACAAAAACAAATAGAAAAGATCAATATTCCTATAGAAGGAACAGAGGAAATGAAGCTCTTCCATAGGGGGGCAAAAAAAAATTGTACATATCATTTAAACTTAAGAATTGTGCTACAAATCCAGGCAAGAATCAGATAGAAAAGAGCCAAAACAATACAATCAGTTAAACATGGGCAATTCTAAAGTCTAGAATAAGTTGAACCACCTGTCAAAGAAAAGTAACAAGACAATCAACAATAAAACCTTAGGCAGGAGAAAGAAATTGACCTTCAGAGTAAACTCATCAAAGTAATCAGATTACTAGGTATTTGCAAAAATTTACAAGCCATAATAAGAAACAGGGAAATATGACCCAGTCAAAGGTACAAATTAAAATTTCAGAGGAGAATAGAAATTGGAACAACTAATCAAAGATGTTTAAGCAAATCTCCTAAATCAATTCATGGAGATGAAGGAAAAGTATGGCTAAAGAAATAAAGGATATTAAGACATTAGGCCAGCATAAAAATACAATTTGAAAGTATGAAAAGAATCATAACAGGAATATCGGAAATAAAACAAATAGAATAGATTAGGAATACATTAGAGGGTCCTCGCATCTTTTCTTGCAAGAGTGTGATATATCATCTCACACGTGTATTTAAAAAATTGTATGCCTGCTTACTCTCTATGCTATGCCTTTGAATTCTTTTTCATGACATGGCCAAGAACCTGGAAGCCAAAATATAGCAACATATTTTGGCAAGCCAGTTAGGAGGCAGTTTTCTCCAACCACTTGGTTGGTAAGTCATGGCTATTGAGCAGGAGGCTTGACCACATTTTCTTTTATTCTTCTCACTTGGTTCTCTCCCCTGTTTCTCTGTATCTCTCTGTCTCTCCATCTCTCTGTTTCTCTGTCTCTCTCTCTCTGTCTTCCTCTTTGATTCTTTAAGACTCCGCACAAACTCTTTTCTTTCCTTCTGAAGACCCAGACCCTTCCTCCTGATGAATCTGCTCCTCTTTTCACCTCTTTGACAGAAGTCCTCTCCCCTGCATTCATGAGAATCTCCCCTGTCTGGATTTCAATGCCTTCTGAGATATTCCATCTTTTGCAACACAGGATCCGGTGCTAAGGATTCTTGTACCAAATAAAGTGTTTTCTGTGACATTCTAAAAAGTCACATCTGGCTTAGGCCCATGGGAACTGGATACTTTCCAATCGATGTGTCTCCCTTTCAGGCTTTGATCATTTCGTTTCTATTGAGACATATTGTGATTGAACATAAAGCAACCTTCTACTAGAGCATGATAGCATTTTAGCCCTCAGGAAACCTAGAGACATAGGTATTCCCAGGAACATTCTCCTAGACTTCTCTCAGGTGAGACAAGCACCCCTCCTTGGGAGCAGACATCTAGACATTTCCTGGGGAGTAATATCCCAGAGGAACCTGGTAACTTTACTCCCCATGTTACCAAGAAATTGGGCCAATAGTCAGGATGGCTTCTTTGAGAGCATTGTCTTGTAATTCTTCTGGGCAGGGGCAATGTCAGAGTCCCTGACATGTACGTGGGAACCCCTCAGAAGTATAGGTCCAAATATCTCTCAGGAAATTATGGGGTTTGTGTCCTCAACTCCTCAGGGGCATTCCCCTGGAATTCTTCCAGATAAGGTGGTGTTAGAGGCTCTGACTTGTATTCAGGAACCTCCTGGAAGTGTAGATCCAGACACCTCTCATAAAAATACAGGATTTGAGTCTCCAACTTCTCAAGAACATTATCTAGGAATTCTTCTGGGCAAGGCCCAGGAAACTCCTAGAAGCAAAAGTCCAGACATTTCTCCGGAAAGGTGTCCTGAGAATTACAATACCATCCTCCATGTCTCCAGGTGATCAGGCTGGTAGAGAGTGAAATACGCAGCTCTGATGTGCACTGGTATCCACACTAATGAGTCTCCTCTTTTTCCTCTTCCAGAGAAAATGGGAAATGCCAACTGTCAATATAAGCTAAAACATGGGGAGGTATAGGCTTCTAATGCGACTCTCAATTACAATACCATCCTCCACTCTGTAAAAGGGAAAAGTAGTCATAAATTCCCTATGCCCAGATGTCTACAGCTTTTCTCAAAACAAGGAGCTGAGAATGACTTGCTGCTTATGTTACATCATCTCAATTCCCAAGCAATGAAAAATATCTTCTTTAATAATCCCCTTTTAAAACTCGTTTGCTAAAAGGCATGAAAAAATATACCACCAAGCCAGTTAATTGTAATAACCTAAGGAAGGTCACTCAGGAGAAAGAGGGAAACATGGCTCTGTTTCTGGGGAAGTTATTGGGAGCCAAAAAATGGTATATTAATGTAAGCCTGAACTTCAAGGAAGGTCAGTTTTGCTGAGCACCTATTTCATTAGCCAATCTGTCCCTGGCATTGGGAGAAATCTGCAAAAGCTCTTTGTGGACCACAAACTCCTACCAATGACTGATTAAAACTGCCTTTTCTGTCTTTAACAATCAAGACAAAGCTGACAAGGAATAGAGGGCAAAGAGATGTAAGCAGAAAACCAGAGAACAGACTCACCTTATTGTAATCATTGTAAAAGCACCCTAACTCCTCAAAGTCACCAATGAGGGCTTCAAACCTTAAGGGACATGCTTAAACTGCAGGTTAGAAGGCATAGAGAATGCCAGAAACCTGGAGAAGACCCTTCACCTTGAGATCTACTGGGGCCTTGTCCCAGGTGTCAACAACATGAGCACTATGCCCCCATCTCCTGAAGAGGGGGCAGGAAAGCCTTTGGAGCTTTGCTCTGGGCAAGTGTAGAAGACAAAGTATGCCTAAGGTTTATGGCCCTGATGACTTCACATCTAACTATCAATCTAGAGGAGCCTCAGGTGACACAGAATGTGAAAGGTAAGATAATTAATTTCTTAGTTAAATAATAGAGCGATTTACTCTGTTCTGAACTGCCACTCCAGACCAAAACTAAGACCAAAACTAGAACTGTCCCCACTCTCTCCTTTGTAGACTGGAGGATATTATCCCATCATTTTCTCATTGTCCCTGAATGTCCCACCCACCTTCTAAGGAAGAATCTTCTTTACCCTCTGTAGGTGGCCAGAAGACTCAGAGACCCAGCTAGGGTTTACTCCTTGTTTGTTCTGAGGCACCTACTAGGTTGAAGCCTCTTAGCATCCCACAGGAAATCCTTGGGCAAATAAACCCATGTATATGAGATAAAGTCATCCTAGGGTAAGCCTGTTGAGTAGCTCCTGTCTGCATTCAGGTTTTCAGTCCTAGATATTAATGACACACTTTTTGTATCCCTTTTCACCTTAAATTTCAATACCTATTTGCTTTTGATTGGCAAGGAGACTTACAGATAAGATTCCCACCCAGCTTACTTAGTACTGTCCCAAGGGTTTCGAATAGTTCCCATATCTTTAAGAAAGCCTAAGCAGCAGACCTCACTAACCTCCAACTGCTTCAGAGCATAGTCTTGCAAGGTGTTAACTTTGTAAATTAACATATTTCTAGTGTGAAAATAAATTTTGTCTACTATAGTCAATACTAACCAAAATTTAATAGGCCTATTTATAACATTATTTTTAAAAAGCCCTTGTGTAAAACTCTGTATTCATACAAAACTAAGAGTTAATTTTTTTTCTCTGTTAAAATACAATGAGTTGTTGGTATACTCTTCACGGAAAACTTAAAAAAAGTTTTTCTTAACCATCTAAGTACTCTGTCTATAAGATAAACATTTTTATGGCATATAAAATGACAACGTTGCTAATGTTAATGTTGACCTTATCATCCTTCACTTCAAATGACAAATCTTCATACTCTTAACGGAAAACTTTTACAAAGGATTTGTTTTTTCACCTTGTAAAAATGAAGTGCTAAAATAGTTTAACATATTAAATATTACAATAAAGAAAAGAAATTTTGTATTATTCTTTTAAGCTAAAATGTGTCATATATTTACAAATTGCATAAAATTCCTAAAAACTTAACAATAGTCTCACTGTCCATGTTATATCCTAATACTTATAGCTGTATAATAGTCAAATTTACTCGTCAGTTACATTATTTTATTATAAGCCTCCTCTAAAAGTATACCTGGTCATTTATAAGTCAGAACTTCATCTTCAAGAAAAAGGACTTTAAAAGAGAACAAGACAAATGCACAAATTATATTCTACCTCTTAATTAACATAACCCAAGCAAATGTGTAAAGGTAAAACAGGACAGAACTTCAGCTATAGTTTGTCAAATATTAGCTTTTTCTAAAATCACCTTCACTAACTCAAAAACTAAGAAAGCAAAGTATGCAATAGTCAGCCAAATTAGAGTGAAGCCAAAGCCCTGCCCCCAAGTTAGCTCAAAAAGCAGAACTAATTTCCCTGATCTGAGCTCTAAAACTTAGAAAAGAAAAAAAGGCTAAATCTCTATCTGTATACTTAATTGCTTTCTTATTTCTGCATGGTCATGCTACAACGTGGAAAAGGCAAACCTTTGTCACAAAAAGTAGAACTACAATTAAACACTGCCAAGTACTCAATGTCCTAAATGCCATGCTATTATCAACATAAAAATAGCAGTAATTCATTGCTCTGGCCATCAAATAAATAGTTGGTCTGACCTAGCAGCTAAAGCTGCAGCCCAATCAGCTGAGCCCTTTAGAAGGGCATTCCTGAACTTCTTCACTTGGAACCTGCAGTCTTATTTCCCTGTTGTACCAAAATGAGCCATCCAGTTAGGATTCACTCTGAGACCTGCAGGTTAGTCATTTCCTTCTTTCTTTCCCAGACTCACATAGCGAATGCCTCTCAGGCTTACTCACTTCTATCCTCCTATTAACTGGCCCTTATATTTTTAAACTTCTCACCAAGTTTATTTCTTCCAAGCTAGAAATTTTACACACAAAACCAATGCTGATGTAAATTTTCAACCATTCTGAATGCCCTTCCAGACTCTTCCCCCTCAAACAAGAGAGTCAGAAAGTTCTACACTCCAACAGGTAGGGCCTACACCCGAGACAAGTAGGAAACAGCTACACAAGGCAGACTCTCATCCCTCAGCAACCCTTAAGATTAAGGGGCTAGAACACTCGGGGGGGGGGGGTGAGTTTAAGGCAAGCTAGAACAGGGAGTGAGCAAAGAGAAAAAAAATTGTGTAGAACTCATTTGATCAAGATGGTTAATCAATGTCAGGAGGCACATGTCCTGGACAGATAACCTACCTGGGAATATCCATTTACGTGCAACACCCAGTGGCAGCCAATCTAGCTGAAGCCAAATGACCCCCACCTGAGTGAGTCATCTATGGAGAAGCATGGAGCAAACCCATCAACCCAAATGCACTATCTACCACCAGGCACTGTTCCTGGAGAGAAGGGAGGAGAAGAGAAGGCCCCACACAAGGAAAGCAGTGAAGTAAGTAAAGCTATTCCATAAATGCAAATGGTGAGAATTTCAGGAAGATGGCAGAATAGGTTAGGTCAAATTCACACTTGCTCCAATGAAGTGCTAGAATAGTGACAGAAAAATGACTGGGACAGTGATTACAAGGTGTAAATGACCTGGGAAGGTCTTCTACACCACTAAAGGAGGCCTGGGCTGCAAAAGCTGAAGAACTGAAGGGCAGAGAACCAGAGATCATCCAGCTAGTTCAAACATCCTAACACACCCCTATCCAAATGGAGGCCTAAAGTCTTCAGGAGTTCAGGGACAGGGCGACAGACACTAGGAAGTAGAGCAAGCTGCATTCCTTGAACATACTACACCCATGCATGCCGACCCCACCTGTAGCCCATAACCTCCTCCACACCCCATGATCCTGAATTTGATCACCTACACCCCACCATGCTCCAAGTATTCCCACCCTGATCACCCCCATGCAACCCTGCTCCACAACTGCCCCCATGAACACACATATTCCTGCCCCAACCCAACCCATCTCTCCTGTGCAAGTACACAATATCACTGCTTTAGTTTGCTAGCTGCTGGAATGTGGTATATCAGAAATGGAATGGCTTTTTAATAAGTTGCTAGTTTACAGTCCTAAGGCTGTGAAAATGTCCCAGTTAAAGCAAGTCAATAAAAATGCCCAAATTAAGGCACCAGCAAGAGGTTACCTTCACTCAAGAAAGGCCAATGAAGTTAAGGGTCACTCTCTTAACTGGAAAGGCCCATGGCAAATGTGGAGATATCTGCTAGCTTTCCATCCAGGCTTCTTGTTTCATGAAGCTCCCCCAAGGGTGTTTTCTTTCTTTATGTCCAATGGTCTCTGGCTACATGGGCTTTGTATACGATTCTGTGGGACTCAAAAGGGACTCTCTCCAAAATGTTTCCTTTTTCCAACAAACTAATCAAGACCCACATGGAACGGGTGGAGTCATATCTCCCTCCAATGAAAGGTTAACACTCACAATTTGGTGAGTCACATCTTCATGCAGATAACCTAATCAAGTTTCCAACCTATAATACTGAATAGGGATTAAAAAAAATTTTTGACTCCACATGGTGGGATCAGGATTAAACAGCGGCTTTTGCAGGTCACATAATCCTTTCAAATTAACACACTCACCCTGCCCCTCCTGATGACCCATGCAAACATGCCAAGCCCCTTGACCTCACCTCCCCCTACCTGCCCTCTGTAGGTGGTCACCTGCACTTCCAGGCTGCAAATGCTCACCTTCATATCCAAGATACATTCTCCCTAGGCCCATGCAGTCAAGCAACACTGCACTGCCCCTGAGGTCTAATCACGTATACATCAATATTCGGGCCCCACCCAGACCCACACACATGCATGTACACAACCCCCACCATAACACCCTAGCTCTGGGTAAGCACTGACATGTGAGTATGGGCCACACCCACCTTCAGTCCACACAGGTGGAACCCTGAACCTCTGCCCCTAAGCTCTGTACATACATACACAAGAGCCCTGCCTCCCCAGACCCATGCACACCAGGGTGCCACCACCCAGCCCCACGCATATGCACAGCTACATCCTCCCCTATGGGCATTCACACATCTGTAAACCAATTTTGCGACCCCTACCCCCACCCCCCTGGCCTCATACACACCCTTACCACATCCCCCAGCACAAGCGCCGTGCTCCCAATCTGGCAGTTGCTCATGTGCATATCCGTGCCACACAGCCCCTGCCCTGAACATGCATGTACCCCTGCCTCACACCCTACTCCTGCACACTTGTGCCAGGGCCATGCCCATCAGACATCACCCCCAAATCCATTTCACACAGCCTCTGCAACCTGTGTCCTATCCCTGCATACTCATACATCTGCATCCCAGACTCCTTGAACCCCTAATTTTGTACATTGACAAACCCACACCATGGCCTCCCTGTACCCCAACCTCTGTGCCCCAGGCCACACACCTGGATACCAATGACACCTACACTACCTGTGCCCACCCACATATTGTCTGTGCATCAGATCCTGGGCATCTACACACCCACTCCATCCACCTCCTGCTGTGCTCTGCCTCTGTGTCCCTCACACTGCACCCTGCTCCTGCACTCTAAGGCTTGCCTGAGTTGCATCCCGCCCCATGGCTCCCACAGTAAACATCCACAACCCCATTTCCCTCATCCCATTTCACAGGCAATAGTGTAGTGTCCCCAACCTGGGCTATAACAGCACCACAGCCTATCACCACACTGATGTGCCCTGTCACATGCCCTGCATCCTGCTCCACACTTGTCCCACAAATAGAAAGCTTTAGCCTACTTACTAAAAGAAATCAACTCCAAAGTAACCCTATCAGGATGTTTACATGGCTCGAAGACAACAGAAGATCACTAAGCATATGAAGGCGAAGACAGAGATAGCCCAACCAAATGACCAAATTAAAACACCGGTGGAGACACAGACATTGGAATAATAATCACAGATGTTCATATAATTCTACTAAATAAAATCAGTGATGGTTAGTGAAATAAAGGAGATAAAGAAAACACTAGAAGAGCATAAGAGCAATTTGAAAGACTAAATAGAAAAATAGCATTTATCACATAGATTGAAGATGCTGTAGACCAAATGAAAAATATATTAGAGGCATGCAATAGCAGATTTGAAGAGGCAGAAGAAAGAATAAGCAAATTAGAGAATAGAAACACTGACTTCAAATGCACAAATGAACAATTGGCAAAAAAGATGGAAAAATTTGAATTGGATTTCAGGGAAATGATGGAGAAAGCAAAGCACACAAATATAAGTATCATCAGTGTTCTAGATAGAGAATAGAAGAGTAAAGAACTAAGAAGATTAGTTGAGAATATAATGGGGGAAAACTTCCCAACCCTTATAAAAGATATAAATATGCAAATCAAATTAGCAAATGAACACCAAATAGAATAAATCCAATAGGCCTTTCCCAAAACACATAAAAATCAGTCTGTAAAATGTTGAAGAGAAACAGAAAATCCTGAAAGTAGCAAAAGAAAAACAATCTACTACATAGAAGGGAAACCACATAAGACTGAATTCAGACTTCTCAACTGGCACTATGGAGGTGAGAGGGCAATGGTATGATATATTTAAGATCCTGAAAGAGAAAGACTTCCAGCCAATAATTCTGTACCCAGACAAATTATTCTTCAAAAGTGACAAAGAGACTAATTTATTCAGACAAATACTGAGAGAATTTGTCAACAAGACACTAGCCTTACAAGAAACATTAAAGGGAGTTCTGCTTGCTAAAAAAAAAGACAAGAGGGGAAGTTCTGGAAGAGGGCACAGAATTAAAGAGTACCAGTGAGGGTGACTTAAAGGATAAAAGGAGAAAGAGAGAAAAATATGTAGATCTGACAAATAAAATCCAAAGATGATGAGTTCAAGAAATCCTTTACAGTAATAAATTTCCAAGTTAACAGACTAAACTTACAAATCAAATGATACAGGTTGGTAGAATGGATTAAGAAATATAATCTAACTATATGATGCTTACAAGAGACTCATCTTAGACACATGGACACAAATAGATTGAAAATGAAAGGATGGAAAAAGTTCAATGCAAGCTGTAAACAAAAGTAATAGGAATAGCTATACTAATATCAGACAAAATAAACTTTAAATATAAAGATACCATAAGGAAAAAAGAAGGACACTATATATTAATAAAACGGACAATTCACCAAGAAATAACAATCATAAATGTTATGGTCTCAATCAAGGAGCTCAAAAGTGCATGAGGCAAGCACTGGCAAAACTGAGAGGAGTGATAGACATTTCCACAATAATAGTAGAAGACTTTGACACACCACTATCTTCTATAGACAGAACAAGCATATAGAAGATCAACAAGGAAATAGATAGCATAAACAATTTGATAAATGAATTAGACCTAACAGACATATATAGGTTGTTACACACCAATCACCAGGATATACATACTTCTCTAGTAATCATGGAACATTCTCCAGGATAAATCATATACTAGGGCACAAACTAGGATTTTATAAATTTAAAAACATTGCAATTATTCAAAGCACTTTCTCTGATCACCATGGAATGAAGCACAAAATCAATAACCGCCAAAGAATGAGAACATTCACAAATATATGGGGAATAAAAGCACACTCTTAAATAAGCAGTACATCAAAGAAGAAATTGCTAGAGAGATCAGTAGCTACCTGGAAATGAATGGAAATGAGAATACAACATGCCAAAACATATAGGATGCAGGAAAGGCTGTGCTGAGAGGGAAATTTATTGCCCCTGAAGCTTAAATTTACAAAGAAGAAAGAGCAAAAATTGAGGACTTAACTACTCACCTGGAGGAAATAGAGAAAGAACAATAAACTAACCCCAAAGCAAATAAAAGAAGAGAAATAATAAAAATTAAAAGAGAGTTAAATGAATGGAAGAACAAAGGAACAATAAAAAGAATATAGAAAACCAAAAGTTGGTTCTTCAAGAATTCAATAAAATTGATGGACTACTAGCAAGGCTGAAAAAGAAATAAAGAGAGAAGATGCAAATAAAATCAGAAATGAGAGGGGATCATTGCCTGAAGAAATAAACAGAAATTATAAGTGGATACCATGAAAACTATATGTCAACAAACTAAACAACTTGGATGAAATGGACAAATTGCTAGAAACACACATACGAGTTACACTGACTCAAGAATAAATAGATCTCAACAGACCAATCACTAGTAAAGAGATTTAATAATCATCATAAATCTTTATAGAAAGAAAAAGCCAGGGCCAGATGACTTCACAGAGGTATTTTATCAAACATTCCAAAGACATCTAACACCAATCCTGCTTAAACTTTTTGAAAAAATTGAGGAAAACAGAACACTATCTAAGTTATTTTATGAAGCTAGCATCACCTTAATACCAAAAACAAGTAAAGATGTTGTAAGAAAGGAAACAGGCCAGTTTCCCTAATGAACAAAGATGCAAAAATTATCAACAAAATGCTAGCAAACAAAATCCACAACACACTAAAAAAATTATGCACCATGAAGAAGTGGGATTTATACCAGGAATACAAAGATGGTTCAACAAAAGAAAATCAATTAATGTAATACAGCACATTAATAGATGAAAGGAGAAAATTGCATGATCATCTCAATTGATGCTGAAAAAGCATTAGACAAGATTCAACATTCTTTTCTGATAAAAACACTTCAAAAGGTAAGAATCAAAGGTAAGTTCCTCAATATGATACAGAGCATGTATGAAAAGCCCATAGCCAGCATGGTACTCAAAGCTGAGAAACGGAAAGTTTTCCCCCTAAGATCAAGGATGAGAAAAGGATGCCTTCTGCCATCACAATTATTTAACATTGTACTAGAAGTCTAGCAGGAAAAAGAAATAAAATGCATCCAAATTGGAAAAGAAGTAATTTTTTTCATTATTTACAGATGACATGATACTATACTTGGAAAATCCTGAGAAATATACAACAAAATTACTTGAGCTAATAAACAAATTCAGCAAGGTCATGTGATATAAAATGAATGTGCAAAAATCAGTAACATTTCTATACACAAGCAAATGATCTAATTGAGGAGTCAAGGGAAAAAATCCATGCAAAATAACAACTGAAAAAATCAAGTATCTAGGAATGAACTTAGTTAGGGATATGAAGATCTTGTACACAGAAAGCTACATAACATTGCAAAAAGAAAGCAAAGATCCAAATAGATAGAAAGACATTCACTGTTCACAGACAGGAAGGTTAAATATAGTATGATGTCAATTATACTTACATTGATCTACAGATTCAGTGAAGAACTAAACAAAATTCCAACAACCTACTTTGAAGACTTGGAAAAGCTAGTTACCAAATTCATTTGGAAGGGAAAGAGACCCTGAATAGCTAAAAGTATACCAGAAAAGAAGTACAGAGTGGGATTGTCCTTCCTGATTTTAAAACTTTTTATAATGCCACAGTGGTCAAAACAGCATAGTACAGGCACAAAGATAGAAGTATTGACCAATGGAGTTGAATCAAGGGTGCAGAAATAGACCACCAAATCTATGATCAACTGATATTTGACAATATCCCAAATCCACTGAACTGTGTCAAAACAATGTTTTCAATAAATGGGCATGGGAGAACTGGATGTCAATAGTCAAAATAATGAATACTCTATACAAAAATTAACTTAAAGTGAATCAATCACCTAAATATAAGAACCAGTACCATAGGACACCTAGAAGAAAATGTAGGGAAACATCTTCAAGATCTAGTAACAGGAGGTAGCTTCCTAAACTTTACACCCAAAGCAGAAGCAACAAAAGAAAAATATAGATAAATGGGGATGCCTCAAAATCAAATGCTTTTGCATCTCAAAATAGTTTGTCAAAAAGGTGAAGTCAATCCACTCAATGGGAGAAAATATTTGGAAATCATACATCAGATAAAGTTTTATATCCTACATATATATATATATATATATATATATATATATATATATAAAGAAAGCATACAAGTCAACAACAAATCACAAACAATCTAATTACAAACTGGGCTAAAGTTATAATAGGCATTTTTCCAAAGAGGAAATACAGATGGCTAAGAAATAAATGAAGAGCTGCTCATTCTCATTAGCTCTAAGGGAAATGTAGATCAAGATTACAATGAGCTGCCACCTCATGCCTATAAGAATGGCTGTTATTAAACATACAGGAAACTACAAATATTGGAGAGGATGTGGAGAAATTAAGACATTTATGCACTGCTGGTGGAAATGTATACTTGTACAGTCACTATGGAAGACAATCTGGCAGTTTTTCACAAAACTAAATATCAGCTTGCCTTATGATCTCTCAAAACCACTATTCAGTATATTCCCAGAAAGCTGAAAGCATGACATAAACAGACATTTTTACACCCATGTTCATAGCAGCATTACTCACAATCATCAAAAGATGGAAACAATTCAGGTGGCCATCAACAGACGAATGGGTTAACAAAATGTGGTGTATACATACAATAGAATAGTATGCAGTAGTAACATGAAATGATGTCCTGAAGTACATGACAAGATGAATGAGCCTTGAAGACATAATGCTAAGTGAAATAAGTCAAACACCAAAAGACACATACTGCATGATTTCACTTTTATGACCATGGTCATAGGGTATAGTCAGAGATTTATAATTCAGAATATAGATATAGGGGACATGGAGATACATGGAAGCTTGAGATTGGTAAACAGTTAGCTAGTCAGGTTGAGCTTAAATGCAAAGGAATAGAGAAGTAAAGGTGGTTCACTAGTGGGTCTCTAAATAATGTTACTATATTGAAGGGGAAAATGATTGAAAGGGGTTGTATAGATCCATGTGGCCATCAATTAACACTACAGATATAAATAAGTTCTTGCAGGAACTACTGCAAGGTTCTAATCTTGGGCAAATAATGTAAAATTTGGGGGTATAGGAGAAAAGTTGCTATTGTATGCTATGGGCAATGTTTATAGGAAAACATCAATAGTACTACCGCAATAACAGGGGTAAATAATGAGGGGAGAGACAAGAGTTTAAGGGGAGATTTGGATTTTCTATTTGGTAAGGATCTGTCTATTGGTTATCTTTCTCTTGGGAGCAATGAAGTGATCTAAAATTGAGACTGTTGGTAGACTGTTCACTTTAGACATTATACATGAGACCCAATGAATGGAGGTGGTTGAAGGATGCACTGACTGGGAAGTGGATTGGTAAATGGTGGCATACACATACAATTGAATATTGTGCTGCTACAAAAGGGAATGAAGTTGGGAGGCATGAAACATTGTGAATGAACCTGTGGGACATTTGATGAGGCAAAATAAGCCAGAAACAAAGAGCAAATATTGTATGGTCTCATTTTGAAAATATTTATACGAAAATAGGGGCCTAGATTATAAACTCTTATAGCAATCACATTTAGTAAGGAGTGGTAATTGTTAATTTTGAATTTTGAGAGATTGTTCTATATATATGTATATACTGGTATTTAGAGATAAGGAAAAAGCTGATCAGGGTAGAATTAAGAATACAGGGGTAAAGAAGACATCAGTATTTTAGAACGCTATCTAATCTTTGAGAACAAAGGAAGAAAGGCTTATTTTTTCCAGAACCTACATTTTCTGTAGTTTTAATCTAACTCAACCTCTCTGGATAGATCATTTAAACTATCCAAACACATGGAGCTCAGAATAAGAATGAGTTTATTCTATAACAATCCTATATAGTTTAATGTAATGCTTGTATAAATCCCAGAGTATATTAAGCAAATAATCAAAAAGTATTGGCAAAGTCCCCTGAGGGATGAGAGGACAACATATTGAGCTATTAAACTTCACCACTGGGGAAACCATTGATACTGTGTCAGACATTAAGGGACACACAAATCAATAGGTCAAGCCCTTGATATTGAAACTTGCACTTGTGAAGCTTGTGTACATAGCAGAGAAGCTTAACCTAAAATAGACATGCCTAAAAGTTCCTTCCACAAGATCTCTTTTGTTGCACAGATGTGGCCTCTCTCTCTCTCTCTAAGTCCATCTCTGCAAGTGAACTCATTGTCTTCCCCCTACATGGGACATGACTTCCAAGAGTGAAAGTCTCCCTTGCAGCATGGTAGAGGACTACCAGGAATGAGCTTGGTCCTGGCACTATGAAACCAATAATGCCGTTCTGACCAAAAGGGAGGAAGAAGTGTAACAAGTAAGGTATCAGTGGCTGAGAGAGTTCAAATAGAGTTGAGAGGTTACTCTAAGGTGACTGTTGGACAAGTTCCAGTAAGACATTGTTATCTATCATAGCTTGCTAAACTCCAACCAAAACCATTCCCGCAATCTCAAAGAACACCTAGGGTGTTATATAAGATTTTACAAAGATTCCATGAACTAGGGTAACTTTCCAGAAACCTACAACCTCCAGTTGGGTCCCTGGACCAGATAAGTCCTGAAGCCTAGAGGACCCAGCCTCTCCAGAATATCATCTAGTTCCATCCCCCATCCCATATTATTGACAGCATTTTCCAACATGAAAAATTTAATATGGGCTTAGCCAAATACCCCTAAAATTGGAAGAAAGGTAAAAGGTGATAGTGGGGTTAAACAGAGAAAGTAAGATTTAACAAAAAAGTATGACTGCTGAATCATTATATTGATATTTCTTTTATCCTCCAGTATCTTAGAGCAGCTAGATATAAAAACTGAAAATTGTGGAATTGAAACCCATATCAAACTCTGAAATCTATTCTATAACTAATTGATGCAATGTGCTTTGAAATTTATTGCTTTTTTGTATAGATGCTATTTTTCACAAAAAAGGAAAAAAAGACAATTGTGATGATAAATACACAGCTATATGATTGGGAATCATTTGTTGTATACTTTGGATGATTACACAGTATGTGAGTATGTAATATATATCAGTAAAAAGTATATATGTAATTATATATATATATATATATATATATATATATATATATACATATAAAGCCACATTGCCTCTCACCTTTCAAATTTACTTTCTTGCGAGAGCACCTGCTTTTCTTCTCATGTGTATTCAATACCTTTTCCGCATGCTTAAAAAAATATGCTAGAGGCATACAACACCAGATTTTATCAGACAGAAGATAAAGAATCAGCAAACAAGGAGATAGGACAATTGAAATCTAACAGACAGAAGAATTGATAAAAAAAGAAAATGGAGGGCGGGCCGCGGTGGCTCAGCGGGCAAAGTGCTTGCCTGCTATGCCGGAGGACCTCGGTTCGATTCCCGGCCCCAGCCCATGTAACAAAAACGGAGAAACAGAATACAATAAAAAAAAACAAGAAAATGTTTAAAAATGTTTCCCTTTCTTCCTTCCTTCCTTCCTTCTATCCTTCCTTCCTTCTCTCTGTCTTTCCTTTAAAAAAAAAAAAAAATGGAAAGAATTGAGCAGGGTCTCAAGGATTTGAATGACAATATGAACCAAACATAGGCATCATGAGTTTTCCAGAAGGAGAAAAGAAGGAAAAGGAAGCAAAAAGATTATTTGAGGGAATAATGGCCAAAATTTTCCCAACTCTTATTAAAGACACACACACACACATAAATGTATATATGTCCAAGAAGTGAAACATATTCCAAACAGAGTACATCCTAATAGACCTAGTTCAAAACACATACTAATCAGAATGTCAAATGCCAAAAAAATGATAAAATCCTGAAAATAGCAAGAGAAAAGCAATTTTTCATTTGCAAGGGAACTGCAGTAAGATTTTGTGCTGATTTCTCATCAGAAATCATGGGGGTAAAGAGGCAGGTATATTATATATTTAAGACTAAAAGAGAGTATCTGCCAGCCATAAGTTACTTATCTGGCAAAATTGTCTTTCAAAACTGAAGGAGAGTTTAAAATATTCACAGATAAACAGAAACTGAGACAGTTCATTGACAAGAGCCTCCCCTACAAGAATTACTGAAGGGTGTCCTGCAGGCTGAAAATAAAGACATGAAAGAGCGTTGGAGAAGTGTGTAGAAATGAAGAATATTAAGAAAGATAACTAGAAGGCTAAAAAGAAAGGCAAAAGTAAAACATGGCATATAAAACCAAAGGAAAAAAATGATTGAAATAAGTAGTGACTTAACACTAATAACATTTAATGCTAATCGATTAATCTCCACTATCAAAAGACACAGATTGGCAGAATGGATAAAACATATGAATTAATTATATGCTATCTCAAGAGACTTAACTTAGCTGCAAAGACATAGACAGGTTGAAAGTGAAGTCTGTAAAAAGATATTCCGTGCAAAGAGTAACCAAATAAGAGCTGGGGTAGCCATACTAATTTTGGACAAAATAGACTTTAAATGAAAAACTGTTATATGAGACTAAGAAGGAGACATATTAATAAAATACGGCAATCCACCAAGAAGAAATATTCATAAATATTTATGTAACTAATAATGACACTCCAAAATATAAGAGGCAACCACTGTCAAAACTGAGGGTGAAATAGATATCTCTACAATAATAGTTAGAGACTTCAAAACACCACTTTCATCAAAAGATAGAAAATCTAGACATAACACCTCTAGAGAACCTTTTTTGTTGTTAAGATGTGTCCTTTCTCTCTAAGCCAATGGGGCAAATGAACTCACTGTCTTCCCCACTACATGGGACATGACTCTGAGGGGTATAAATCTTCCTGGCAATGTGGGACAGAAAGACATCTTGTGGGACAAGATGCTGGGACTTGGCATCAAGGAATTGAGAAAATCTTCTTGATCAAAAGGGGAACGAAAGAAATGATAAAAAAATGTGTCAGTGGCTGAGAGATTTCAAACAGAGTCAAGAGATTATCCTGGAGGTTATTCTTAGGCATTACATAGATATTGCTTTTTAATTTATGGTGTATTGGAGTGGCTGGAGGGAAGTACCTGAAGCTGTACAACTGTGTTCCAGTAGCCTTGTTATTTGAAGATTACTATATAATGATATAGTTTTTACAATTTGACTGTGTGATTGTGAAAAGCTTGTGTCTGATGCTCCTTTTATCTAGGAATGGACAGATGAGTAAAAAAAATTAACAAATAATGGGGGAACAAAGGTTAAAATAAATTGGGTAGATGGAAATACCAGTGGCCAATGAGAGGGAGTGGTAAGGGATATCATATTGATGAGTTTTTTTCTTTTTCTGGCATGATGTAAATGTTAAAAAAAAATCATCATGATGAATACACAAGTATGTGATTATATTATGAGCCATTAATTTTACAGCACGTATGGAATGTATGTTAAGAATGTTTGTATGTTGTTTTATCAATAAAAATATTTTTAAAAATCTAGACATAAGATCAATAAAGAAACAGAGAGCTTGGACGATGTGTAAATGAGTTAGACCTAGCAGACATATACAAAACATTGCACCATAAAATAGCAGGATATGCATTCTTCTCAAGCACTCATGGATCATTATCCAGGATGGACTACATGTTAAGTTATAAAAAGTTTCAATAAATTTTAAAAGACGGAAATTATACACAGCACCTTCTCTTACATAATGTAATGAAGCTGGAAATCAATAATGAGTGGAGAATGGGAACATTGATATATATATATATATATATATATATATGGAAGTTTAAACAACACACTCTTAAACAATCAGTGGGCCACAGAAAAAATCAGAAGGGAAATCAGTAGATATCTCTAGGCAAATGAAAATGAAAACACAGCAGATCAAATCTTACAGGATGCAGCAAAGGCAGTGCTGAGATTGAAATGTATACCCTTCTATGACTACCTTTAAAAAGGCACCTGAAAGACTTAAATGAACACCTGGAAGAACTAAAAAAAAAGAACAGCAGATGGATCCCAAAGTAACCAGAAGGAAGGAAATAGCAAAGATTAGGGCAGAAATAAAGAAATTGAGAGTTAAAACAAACAAACAAACAAAAAAAAACAATAGAAAGAATAAAGTAAACCAAATTTGCTTCTTTGAGAAAATAAAAGAAACTGACAAACCCACAGTTAGAAGGACAAAGAAAAAAGAGAGATTATGAAAATAAGTAAAATCAGAAGTGAGAGGGGGGCATTTTTACTGACCCCACAGAAATAAGAAGGATCATAAGAAGATTCTATACTATGAATAACTGTACACCAACAAATTAGATTTAGATGAAATGGTCAAATCCCTAGAAACACATGAACAACATACACTGACTTGAGAATAAATAGAAGACCTCAACAGACCACTTGCAAGTAAAGAGATTGAATCAACCATCAAATATCTTCCAACGAAGAAAAGCCTAGGACCAGATGACTTCACAGATGAATTCTACCAATCATTCTAAGAAGAATTAATATCAATCCTGCCTAAACAATGGCTAGTAATATTTTAATATTCTTTCATCAATTTTAACAAAGGTACCACACTAATATAAAGTGTCAACAATACAAGGATATATGGGAATATATTTTTTCATGACTTTATGTAAATCTACAGCATCTGTATTTCAAAATAATAATAATAATTTTAAAAATATTATGCTAAATTAAAGAAGCAAGACACGAATTATGGCATATTGTATGATCCCATCTCTAAAAAATGTAAATACAAATAAATCATTAGACACAGAATTAAACTGGTGGTTATGTAGGGCTGGGGAAGGATAGCCCTAATACTAGGGCTAAGGGGTATGAGGATTTTCTTTTCAGAGTAATGCAAATGTTCTTAAATTGATGGTGGTGATGACTGCATGACTCTATGAATTGACTAAAAGCCATGGATTGTATACTTTGGATGGACTGGATGGTATGTGAATATATCCCTATAAAAAATGTTTTTTTTAATTAAAAAAACATCAATATAGAATTAAAAGACAACCATGGACTGGAGGAAAATATTTGCAAATCATATATTTGATAAAGGACTCATGTCATGAACATGTAAAAAACTATTACAACTCACAATAAGGTATAATTTTATACACTTGATTGGCTATAAAAAATGATAGACAATAACAAGTGTTGGATAGAATGTAGACACACTGAAGTCAGCTTACATTGGTGGTGGGTTTGTAAAATGTTACCACTACCTTAGAAGTTTAGCACTTTACCAAAAGCTTAAATGTAAATTTACTACATGAGCCAACAATTACACTACTTGGTATCTACACAAGAGAAATGAAACATATGCCCACACAAAGACTGATATGTAAATATTCATGGTGGCTTTATACAAAATAGTAAAAAATTGTAAATAATTTAAATTTTCACTATTTGGTGAATGGATAAACAAAATGTGATCTATCTATGTAATGGAATGTTATTCAGCAATAAATGACACAATTTACTGATACATGCTATAACATGGAAGGGCTTCAAATACATTATGCTAAGTGAAGAAAGTCACATACAAAATACTACATTTGTCTGATTCAATTTACATGAAATGCCTAGAAGAGACTATTTTATCTAGAAAGAACTAGCACACCAGTGGTTGCCTGGGACTAGAAGTAAGTGAGTGTTTGAAGGCAAAATGGAATGTAGGGACTTATTAGGGTGACGGAAATGTTATAAAACTGGATCATGGTTTCCACATCTATATCTAATCTAAATTTAAAAATTTACTTAAAATAATTAAATTTTACACTTAGAATGGTTGATTCATAAGTTATATCTCATGGAAATGTAAAAAAATATCTTAAGTGCTAGATGATGGCATGGCATAGAGTCAAAAAGTTTGACAATATATTGATAATGGTTGAAACAGGGTGAAAACTAACAAGGCTTCATGGTTTCATTCCTTTTATTTTTGTGTGTACTTGACATTTTCATAATGATTTTTTAAAGTTAAGGACAAAATTAATCATATAAACTTCTACTTCAAGAAATTTTTATAAAAAAGAAGAGAAAATTAAAAAATGATTAGAAAGAAGCAAATGGTAATGATAACATAATTCAGTGAAATTGAAAAAGGCATAAAATAATGAATAATCAGTAAAGCATAAATTTGATCCTTTGAAAATGTCAATAAAATCGATAAACTTCTCACAAGGCTGAAGAAAAATCATTTGAAGCAGATATCATTATAGATATTTCAGATATAAATAGGAAAATAAGAAAATTTAATGAAGAACATAATATGATGTTTGACATCTTAAAGGAAATAAAGTCTTCAAAAAATGCAACTTACAAAACTGACTGTTTAAATTTCCTGTGATGCTCAAGTAAAAACCATGAAATGGTTTGGCTTAATCAACTAGAATTTAGGCACTCAGTTTTGAGGGGGAGAAATGTCCGAATCAAGGCATTATCAAGGTGAAGCTTTCTCCTCAAAGATTGGCTGCTGGTGATCCTTGGTTCTGTTGTCACATGACAAGGTACATAGCAGTATCTCCTGCTCTCTCCTTTCCCTTACATGTTCTGTTTCATTTTTGTGCTTCCTCTACTTTCTCTCTTTCTATTTCAATTTCATTCTACTAATAAAGTGGCTACAGTAGTAGGATTAAAGACCCACCCTGATTGAGGTGGCTCATACCTTAACTGAATTATCCTCATCAAAAGGTCTTACCTACAATGAGTTTACACCCACAGGAATGGAATAAATTTAAGAACATGGTTATCTGAAGTATATACAGCTTCTAACCACCACACTCTGTCTTCTAGGTACCCAAAAGACATGTTCTTTCTACATATAAAATGCATTTATTCCATCGAAATATTCCTAAAACATTAAGTTGTTTCAGAAGCAATGCTTAGTACAAAGTCTCATCAAGATTGTTTATAGGTATGGGCTGGCCTCATGCAAAATTCCTCTATTTCTATTGTCCTATAAAACTTAGAGATCAAGTTATCTGCTTTCACTATACAATGGACGGACAGGCATGTGTTAAACATTCCCATTCTTATGGGGAGAAATTGGAAAGACACAGAGATAATAGGTCCCAAACAATTCCTAAACCAGCAGGGCGTACTCCATTAGATTTCAAGTTTTGAGAGTCAACTGTGGAATGATGTTGTGTCCTCTGGGCCTGATGGAGTGGCAACTCCACCATTTCCAAGTGCTTGCACAGTGCCCAAGCTCTCCTTAAACTTTGGGATGAAAGTTTCACCCCACCCTATCTAAGTATTGGGATGGTTGCTAAGCTTTCCTTGAACTCCAGGCACATGCTCCACCCTTTCTGAGAACTGAGGTCGCAGTACACTTCCTGACCAATGGGGAAGAAGGCCCACCTTCTCCAAGTGATGAGGCTGACTCACTATCTCCATACATGGGTGGACTTGCTCTCTTGGCCCAAGAAGGTGTCTTCAGACCAGATCTCATCTTCTGTGGGTCTGCCCTTGAGGTGATTTTTCCTTCAATTTGTCCCTTCTTTGTCCACCACCAGACTGGCAGTAGTTCCATTCATAAAGATCTCTCAAAAAACTGATCAGTTTCTCATGTGTATATAGGGTTCAAACTGTCAGACAAAAGAACTTTCCACAAATCCTTTCTGCATAACTGCATTTCCAATCCTGACTTCCATGGAAATTGCTGAATGGTTCCATGGTTACTTAAACCCTTACATGGAGATCTATTTTCTGGGGTCTCACTTTCTGCAAACTCAGAATTTTTCAAACCATCAATTTCTGGTTACTTTATGCCCAGGAGATTATTTCTCAATTTATCCTTTTCCTCTCACATTTCACTATAAGCTGTAAAGAAAGCAGCACATTTCACACTTAGGTTCAAAATGTTCGCAGCTAAATATCCAAGTTGATCATTTTAAACTTCTGCCTTATATTTGATACCAGAACTCATTTTTGGTAACTTCTCTTCCATTCTAATACAAGAATTACCTCATTGGAAGTAACTTCAGCATCCATATTTCTACCAACAATCTTTTCAAAGCAACCTAAGCCCTTTTTATTTAGTGTTTCACAGTTTTTCCAAGCTCTATTCATCACCTAATTCTAAAACTGTTTCCACATTTTTTGTATTTATAATAGCAGTACTCCACTCTCTCAGTATAAAAAATCTGTTTTAGTTTCCTAGGCTCCTCAAGCAAATACTACGAAATGGCTTGAATGAAAGAATGGAAACTTATGCATGCAGAGTTTTGAGGGTGGTGGGGGATCTGTTCAAATCAAGGCATTGTCAAGGTGAAGCTTTCTCCCTGAAGATTGTGGTGTTCAGGGACTGACTGCTGGTGATCCTTGGTTCTGTTCTCACATGGTGAGTTACATAGCAGTGTTTCCTGGTCTCTCCCTTCCCTTACGTGTTCTGATTCAGCTTTTCCTGTGCCTTTCTCTCTCTCTGTCTCAATTTCATTCTACTTATAAAGGACTCCTTAACTTAACTGAAATAAACTCTTCGAAAAGCCCTACCTGCAATTGGCCCACACCCACAGGAATAGATTTAAGAACATGTTTTTTGTTGGGTACATAAAGCTTCAAGCCACTACAGTGGCAAAATCAGGGGACAAACATCTAAATTGCTGGATAGTTGTTAAAGAAATTGTATATATAATTATATAGCTTCCCCTAGTTCATTTCAGTTGTGAATTCTGATGAACAATTAGGGAGGAAATTATAATCACTAAAACAGTATTTTCAGTAAATAGAAAATGAGAGTAAATTCTCCAATTCATTTAGTAGGTATGGAAAAACAGTGTATTTAGCCCCACTATTTGATTCCTTGATCTAATTAAGTTTAATTATATATATATATATACACACACATGAATAATAACCATTATAATATTATGATATAATATACACCTTTTAGTTATAAAATGAGTATAAATTTATTGTAGAAAATTAGGAAAGAAATAATCAGTGTAAGATGAAAATTAAAACCATTTATTTTTTCAGTTCCTAGACATTGTCAGTATTAACATGTTTTTATTTTGCGATCTTTGCTTCATGGATGAATTTCACAGCTAAAGTCATAAAGTCTATGAACTATTTTACTTTTTTCCAATTCAACAATATGATAATTTTCTTGTGATCATGATAAACATAATGGAACACTCTCTTGATATTCCATGACATAGATGCAATAGTAATAATAGATATGACTTACGTGACAAATCCTAAAATATATATACTTTTCTAAATATGTAACTATATATTTTCATTTGATTCTCACAAAATACTTTACAGTTGCCCATCTCACAGAGTTTAGACATAATGTCCAAGATCACACAGCCAGGAGATGGAAAGCTTATGCATTTAACTATGATTTTAATCCCTATGTTGTACTGCCTTCATGGCACAATATAACTTACTGACCTTTTCTCCTAGTGTTGATCCTTGGTCTTGACTATCTTTGCTTCAGACTGAATGAGAGTCCAAGTAATTAAATTTTTTTTCTTAAGTCCCAGAGATTTCCCTCTGGATCAAAGTGAGTTTTGAAGGGTAGGCCATGGTGGCTCAGCAGGCAGAGTTCTTGCCTGCCATGCCGGAGACCTGGGTTCTATTCCCATGCAAAAAAAAAAAAGGTTTGAAAATAGTATATTTCTATCAGTGTTTGGTCTCCCTTTGTCTCCACTCTCTGTGAGTCCAGAAGAAATAAAGGGCATGCTCTCTTGAAGGTTAGCTAATTCAAATAGAGCTGTAGTTTCAAGCAGTCTTTTGTTTCACTGCTTGCCATCTTATTTCTAATTAACTTACCTAACTTACTCTCTTTTTTTCTAAACATGCCTATTGTGAAATATAACATAAGTTCAAAAAAGTAATAAAACTAAAGCACACTGCAACAATTAGTTATAAAACAGATTTCAGAGTTTGGTATGGGTTACAGTTCCACAATTTCAAGTTTTTCCTTCTAGCTGCTCCAAGATACTGGAAATATCATTATAATTATTTAGCAGTTATACCCGTTTGTTAAATCCTATCTTCTGGTGTTTTAACTCCTCCTCTCCTTTGAACCTTTTCCCATTCTTTAGGGTTTTTTGGGTTATATCCATTCCAACTTTTTCATATCGGGAAGGGTTGTCAATAATATGGGATAAGAGGATGGGACTAATTGATATTCTTGGAAAGGCTGGCCCTTCTGTGTTTCAGGACTTGCCGTCCTAGAAACCATCTTGGGGTTATAGATTTCTGGAAAAATTTTAGTGTGTGAAAACTTTTTAGAATCTCAGATAGGGCCAAGGTGTCCTTTGGGGTTAAAAGGAATGATTTTGGTTGGGATTTGGTAAACTGTCATAATTAGAAATATCTAGCTGAAACTTTCAGTGATAGTAGCCTTCAGAAGAGTCTCTTGATTCTATTTGAAGTCTCTAAGCACTTTATTTTATTACATTTCCTTTCCCTGTTTTGGTTAAGAAGGCTTTGTCGATCCCATGGTGCTAGGGTCAGGATCATCACTTGGAGTCATGTCCCACATTGCCAAGGGGTTTTCACCCCTGCATGTCTTGTCCCACATGACAGGAAGGGCAATAATTTCCCTTGCAGAATTGGGCTTACAGAAAGTGAGTCCACAGGTGAGTTACAAAAGAGGTTGTCTGGAAGTCACTCTTAGGCATAAGCAGAGGCAGGCTTAGCTTCTCTGCCACAGAAACAAGTTTCATAAGAGTAATCCTCAAGATCAAGGGCTTGGCCTATTTTGGAAGTCCCTAACATTTGAGACAGTATCAGGGGTGTCCCCATGGAAAAGTTTAATAGTTTCAATTTTTTTTCTTCAGTCCCTCAAGTGATTTTGTCAATATTTCTTACTGATCTTCCCTATATACTCTGAGATACAACTGGATGTCATATTAAACTATTCAGAATCACAAACCCTCATTCCCATTCTGTTCTTCATGCATTTGGGTTGTTTAAATGAGCCAGCTGGAGAGGTTGAGTTAGATTATATACAACAGAAAGTATAGGTTTTTGAGAAAATAAACCTCTTTTCCTTTAGTCTCCTACACTGGGTGAAGTTTGAAAATACAGACAATGATATCCTTACCCCTGTATTAAGATTTACTAAATTACTTTTGTAACTTTCATTACTCATAATATTCCTGTATCAATGCATGTTTAATTTTCAAAGCTTCTTTTCTGGGTGATTTTTATATACTTTATATGGTTATTATCTCTCCCACATGGATGGATATATCCCTATCTATTTATCTATCTATCTATCTATCTATCTATCTATCATCATCTATCTATCTGTCTTAGAGAAGTCATATGCTATTATTTAAAATTTTTGATTTATGAGTTTCTCTTCTATCTAATAAAAATAATTATAATCTATTGAAAATTTATTGTATGTCAAGTACTGTGTTAAATAGCATATATGCTTATGTGTATATTCTGTTCTTTAATCCTTCCAATAATACTGTTAGGTCAATGTGACATATGAGAAAACTAAAGTCCCTTAAATAACCTAAGAATTTAGGTAAATTTTCCAAAGTCGCAGAGACAACATTTCATAATTCTAATGGCATATTGTCTGATTTTAAAGCCCATAGCCAGAAGAATAAACACTACTATCTTGATGGGAAAGAGTGTCCATTGGCAGTACAGTCTAGAAGTGTTTGCAAGATTAACAAGCATCCTTAAATATATGACGTTAAGAAAACACATGGATTTTACCTGGGCTACACATTTGTTTTATAAGAGAAGCTTTCAAAATACTGAAAGCTGAGCTCCAATTCACATTAATTGAATCAGAATATTAAGGACCCAAGCATCTCTGGTGGTTTCAGTGTGAAGCCAGGGTTAGAAAATTGTAATAAAACACAGAGGGTAAGCAAGAATTTCCCTGAAGATTGTAAACCAATGTGAATCATTTCCTCTATTTCCAATAATAAAGTATCAAGATTTCCATTTCATAATCAAGTCATTTTCTGGAATGATATCATTTATTTTAATTAAGTTCTGTGAGTAATTACATTTGCAAACTTTTGCTAAATCAACTTAGATGAAAATTTCAGCTTAAACCGTCTGAATTTCTCCATAACAATGAAAATAGCATTGCATTTGTTGGAGAAGGTATTAACAGCAGGGTAGGGTTATAACCTCTAAAATCATCTCAACTTGGAAACTTCAAAAAGGAGTTAATAGGTAATGAGTTAATTTATGAAATATGCAAGTGAATTAAATTAAAATGTTCTGAACCCAGAAATTTTTAGACACCATATACAAGAAACAATTGGAGGTAAAGCAATTATGCAAATAAGGAAAAATTAACCAAACATAATTTATTATAGAAAATATCAATATTTTGGAAGGAAAAAAACTTATCCAGTAAACCAACATGAGAGAGAAAGAAACTGTAATACTATACTTATAAACATATTGTAAGACAGCAAAATGATTTATTTTGAGGGGTGGTTGTATTATATGACAACAATTGGTCAATACACTCCATAGCTAAGATAATTGATAAATTGCAGCATCATGTATTTGGCCTGGTGTACATACTATATATGACAAGTACCTCAGTTTTTATGAGTTACTCAGCAGTATCCCACATTTCTTATGTTAGTACTTCCTGGAGAATGAAAACTGGATGGTTCACAGTTTTAAACACAAAGAATCAAGAGAATGGAGAAAAATGATCATGGACCAATGGACATGATAAAGGGAGTAATTTGAGAAGTAGAAACATCTGAGCAGATTGAAATTGTAGAAAGTGTGATATGTGATGAGAAGTAATGGTATGAAATTGAGAAACAGAATATATAGCCTGGAAAAATTCCTGACAGTGGGACTTATTCCATTAAGGTGCAATCACCCATGTGGACAAGTGAAACCCTATTACTTGTGACAGTTAGCAAAGGGTGGAAAAGCATTCTAAGATGCATTATTAGAGAAACCTGAATAGACTAGGAAAGCTGACCTGACAAGTTTTACTTCCAATTAGATATCCTAGAGTCAATTTATTTTTATCAATATTGAGAAAATGCATTTGGTTTCTTCTAGTTCTTGATAAAATTGCCACTATTTTCATGCTCTCATTCTTTCAATAAGTAGATTTTTACATCAGATTCTATAGAAATATCTCTTTTGCAAGGCAGCTCCAGAATTTCTATGTTGTAGAGCTTTCTGTCGCTGGATGTGATTGAAAGTGGTGAGATGGAGCTAAGAGATTAGTTTTAACACTGCTTTCAAATAGCAAGCACAATGTCTTCTAATAAATTGTAGGTTTACTTGAGAGTGGGCTGGCTGCTACAGGTTGTTTTGTCATGCTGCACTTGGTTTGCCTGAAAGAAAACAGCCATGGCAGATATGTTTAGTTGACTTTCGTTAAATGTAATTGACTTCAATGAAGTCATCCTCGCTAGGATGATGAGGGTGGCTTTGACTCAAAGACCAGTTAAACTTGCTGGTACTGATGACTCTTTCTTGTGAACTAGAGCATAGATTAATTTTCAGAAACAGGAAGTACCACGGGCATTACAATGGGCATTTACCTAGAGAAGTCAATGATTAAAGTTGACTGAACCCAATCAAACTTCAAATTTGGAAGCTGGATCAGGGCCATAAATGGAAGATGGAGCCAGAGTCCAATGCCGACAAGAGGCTGGAGACAGCTAGGAGTCTCAAATAAGAAGGATCCTGGAATATTGCCACAAATAATTCAGGCTGATTTAAAACTACAGAGATTATCTTAAACCCTTGTTTGCCACTTCATAGAAAGATGTTTAAAATTCAAGTTAGGTAAACATTATATTTAAAGAAAAAATTACCTGCTGAGGAAAGGAAAGGGGAAAGAGAGAAAAGCATCATATATTTAGAGGCAGTTGAGTTGATAGCATTCTTGTTTACATAAGCAATGAAGGGTTCATAGGTGTTCAAAATGTGCTTCTACACTTTCATACATGTTCCATATGTGATGTATCAAATAGTTAATAATTAAACATTAAAATTTTTAAAATATCCATTCAAAATAAGACATAATATGTTTAATACTTTAATTTAAGGAAAAATGATTACACCAGTATTGAACATTTTTACTATAATGGAGAACTATGCTTTGCACTTTATATTCATTTTTTCATGTAGCTTTTCTTCGGGAAAGAGGAAATGAGAAAAAATAGAAAAGGAAAAGCAACATCTAAAATAGCAGGTTTGATTTCCAAATCGATGGGTAAGAAATAGTAAGATATTGAAGCTATTTATTTAAAAAATAAAATTGGATATAACCTATTTTGCACACATTTGTTTGGAAAAATCATATTCCTTGTATCACTCATTCTTCATTCAACATCTGTCACAATCCCATTACATATAACCATTCAAACAAAACTTGGTTTTCTGACACATGATTCTGTTTCTCAGGTAATTCCGACATGTATTTATCTATGTCTAAAGAAACTACAAAGAGAAATCAGCATTTGAAAGGCCCATCTCATTTCTAACTGCATTTAAGTAAATTTAATTTACAACATTTCTTTAGCATTTCTGCAACTTTCAGTTCATAATGCATTAAATCTGATGTGGAAGACATATACAGTCAATCTCCCAACACAATTAAAATTGAAATTCATTCAAAGGTAATACAGGTGAAATAAAAAGTGAATAGCATACCTTTCCTAAATGATCAGCAATATAGTTCCCATCCAGTGCTTTCTACATTTGTTGGGAATAGGAATTCAAAAGACACTAGAGTAAATGAAGACCAAACAACAGGATGCTATATCTGGTTTAGCCCAAATACATTGTCATTACTAAAATACCTACTGTTCAATGCAGCAGCTGGTGAATAAATCTCTCCCTTGCTTTTCCAACCAGAGATCTTCCTGTTAAAACTCAGGAGTGAGACTTCCAGAGAAGATGGCGGCTTAGTAAGATGCGCGGGTCTTAGTTCCTCCTCCAGAACAGCTACTAAAGAAACAGAAACAGTACAGAACAGCTCCAGGAGCCATGACAGAGACCAAAAAGACAGTGTACCCGATTCTGGAGCGGCTGAACTGGCTGGGAGAATCCGCTGCGGTGAGATACCTGAGGGGCATGCGCTTCCCCGGGCCGTGGCGGCTGGTGGTCAGAACCTCTCTCTCCCTCCTTCCCGGGCCGGCTAGGAGATATGGACAGGTGGTCTCCTCAAGCCATGGAGGCCAGTACCCCCCCACCACGTGCGGCCTCCCGGGCCGGCTGGGAGATTTAGATCGGAGGTCCCCCAAGCCGCGGAGGCCAGCGACCGGGGTCCCTTCCACACACGTGGCTTCCTGGTCCGGCTGGGAGATTTGGATCAGCACTCCCCCAAGCTGCTTTGGCTGGCAACCCTCCCCCACAGCAAGAGTCTTCCAAAGCTAAAGGAGCCACAGCATCTTTTACTGGTGGGACCCGCAGACAGATAAGCGCCACATACGGGGCAGGATAAGAAAAACAGAGCCCAGAGATTTCACAGGAAAATCTTTCAACCTGCTGGGTCCCACACCCAGGGAAATCTGATTAAATGCCCAGACGCCAGCAAAAAATAACGGATCACACCAGGAAAATTGAAGATATGGCCCAGTAAAAGGAACAAACCAATAGTTCATATGAGATACAGGAGCTGAGACAACTAATTCTGAATATATGAACAGAAATGGAAAACCTCTTCAAAAACCAAATCAATAAATTGAGGGAGGACATGAAGATGACATGGGCTGAACAAAAAGAAGAAATAGAAAGTCTGAAAAAGCAAATCACAGAACTTATGGAAGTGAAGGACAAAGTAGAAAAGATGGAAAAAATAATGGATAACTACAATGGTATATTTAAAGAGACAAAGGCTAGAATTAGTGAACTGGAGGATGGAACATCTGAATTCCAAAAAGAAACAGAAACTATAGGGAAAAGAATGGAAAAATTTGAGCAGGGGATCAGGGAACTGAATGGCAATATGAAGAACACAAATATACATGTTGTGGGTGTCCCAGAAGGAGAAGAGAAGGGAAAAGGAGGAGAAAAACTAATGGAAGAAATTTTCACTGAAAATTTCCCAACTCTTATGAAAGACCTAAAATTACAGATCCAAGAAGTGCAGCGCACCCCAAAGAGAATAGACCCAAATAGGTGTTCTCCAAGACACTTACTAGTTAGAATGTCAGAGGTCAAAGAGAAAGAGAGGATCTTGAAAGCAGCAAGAGAAAAACAATCCATCACATACAAGGGAAACCCAATAAGACTATGTGTAGATTTCTCAGCAGAAACCATGGAGGCTAGAAGACAGTGGGATGATATATTTAAATTACTAAAAGAGAAAAACTGCCAACCAAGATTCCTATATCCAGCAAAATTGTCCTTCAAAAATGAGGGAGAAATTAAAACATTCTCAGACAAAAAGTCACTGAGAGAATTTGTGACCAAGAGACCAGCTCTGCAAGAAATACTAAAGGGAGCACTAGAGTCAGATATGAAAAGACAGAAGAGAGAGGTATGGAGAAGAGTGTAGAAAGAAGGAAAGTCATATATGATATATATAATACAAAAGGCAAAATGGTAGAGGAAAATATTATCCAAACAGTAATAACCCTAATTGTTAATGGACTGAATTCCCCAATCAAAAGACATAGACTGGCAGAACGGATTAAAAAACAGGATCCTGGCACGCGCCCCGCAGCAGCCGAGCCGCCCGACCTCCCTACCCCCTCTCTCTCTCCGCCGGACCGCCGCGCGGCGCACGCGCCCCGCAGCAGCCGAGCCGCCCGACCTCCCTACCCCCTCTCTCTCTCCGCCGGACCGCCGCGCGGCGCACGCGCCCCGCAGCAGCCGAGCCGCCCGACCTCCCTACCCCCTCTCTCTCTCCGCCGGACCGCCGCGCGGCGCACGCGCCCCGCAGCAGCCGAGCCGCCCGACCTCCCTACCCCCTCTCTCTCTCCGCCGGACCGCCGCGCGGCGCACGCGCCCCGCAGCAGCCGAGCCGCCCGACCTCCCTACCCCCTCTCTCTCTCCGCCGGACCGCCGCGCGGCGCACGCGCCCCGCAGCAGCCGAGCCGCCCGACCTCCCTACCCCCTCTCTCTCTCCGCCGGACCGCCGCGCGGCGCACGCGCCCCGCAGCAGCCGAGCCGCCCGACCTCCCTACCCCCTCTCTCTCTCCGCCGGACCGCCGCGCGGCGCACGCGCCCCGCAGCAGCCGAGCCGCCCGACCTCCCTACCCCCTCTCTCTCTCCGCCGGACCGCCGCGCGGCGCACGCGCCCCGCAGCAGCCGAGCCGCCCGACCTCCCTACCCCCTCTCTCTCTCCGCCGGACCGCCGCGCGGCGCACGCGCCCCGCAGCAGCCAAGCCGCCCGACCTCCCTACCCCCTCTCTCTCTCCGCCGGACCGCCGCGCGGCGCACGCGCCCCGCAGCAGCCGAGCCGCCCGACCTCCCTACCCCCTCTCTCTCTCCGCCGGACCGCCGCGCGGCGCACGCGCCCCGCAGCAGCCGAGCCGCCCGACCTCCCTACCCCCTCTCTCTCTCCGCCGGACCGCCGCGCGGCGCACGCGCCCCGCAGCAGCCGAGCCGCCCGACCTCCCTACCCCCCTCCTCCCCCTCCTGCTCCGGCTGCTCTCCAACCAACACGGTGCCCTCTTCCCCCGCCTTCACCGTGCTCCTCCGCCACCAGCCTCGACAGCCTTGCCGCCCTCACCTTTCCTCCTCCAGAACAACTACTGGGGGAGTGGAGATAATACAGAGCAGCTCCCGGAGCCACGAGGGAGATCAAAGGGACAGCGTACCCCATCCTGGAACGGCTGACTATCTGGGAGAACCAGCTCCGGTGAGATCACCAAGAGGCACGGGCTTTCCTGGGTGGGACAGCAAGCGACCGGAGTCCCTCCCTTCCACCTTCCCAGGCCAGCTGGTAGAATTGGACAGGCGGTCCCCTTAGGCCGCGGCGGCTGGTGCCCCCACCACACGAGGCCCCCCGGAACAACTGAGATAGTTGGGTCGGAAATCCCCAGACTGCGGAGAACAGTGACCGGGGGATCCCTTCCAAACACGTGACTCCCCCGTCGGCTGGGAGCAGTGCACTCTCCCGGGCTGCGACAGCTGGCGCCCTCCCGCCACGCTTGGTGCCCCGGGCCGACTAGCCAATTTGGCCGGACGCTCTCCTGTGCTGCGACAGCCGGCGACCCGCCCCGCGTTTGGAACCCCGGGCCGGCTGGCATTCTTCCAAGACGCTTCGGTTGCCGAACCTCCCCTACGGCGAGAGTTTTCCAGAGTTGAGGGACCCACAGCAACTTTCGCTGGTGGAACCCACAGACAGGCGTGTGCCACGTGCGCCACCTACTGGGCAGGATAGGAAGAACAGAACCCAGAGACTGCGCAGAAAAATCTTTCAACCCGTGGGGTCGAACACCCGGGGAAATCTGACTAAATGCCCAGACGCCAGCAGAAGATAACGGACCACGCTCAGAAAATTGAACATATGGCCCAGTCAAACGAAGAAACCAATAGTTCAAATGAGATACAGGAGCTGAAACAACTAATGCTGAATATACGAACAGAAATGGAAAACCTCTTCAAAAACGAAATCGATAAATTGAGGGAGGACATGAAGAAGACATGGGCTGAACATAAAGAAGAAATAGAAAAACTGAAAAAACAAATCACAGAACTTATGGAAGTGAAAGATAAAGTAGAAAAGATGGAAAAAACAATGGATAACTACAATGACAGATTTAAAGAAACAGAAGATAGAATTAGTGATTTGGAGGATGAAACATCTGAACTCCAAAAAGAAACAGAAACTATCCGGAAAAGAATGGAAAAATTTGAACAAGGTATCAGGGAACTCAAGGACAATGTGAACCGTACAAATATACGTGTAGTGGGTATCCCAGAAGGAGAAGAGAAGGGAAAAGGAGGAGAAAAACTAATGGAAGAAATTATCACTGAAAATTTCCCAACTCTTATGAAAGACCTAAAATTACAGATCCAAGAAGTGCAGCGCACCCCAAAGAGATTAGACACAAATAGGCGTTCCCCAAGACACTTACTAGTTAGAATGTCAGAGGTCAAAGAGAAAGAGAGGATCTTGAAGGCAGCGAGAGAAAAACAATCCGTCACATACAAGGGAAACCCAATAAGACTATGTGTAGATTTCTCAGCAGAAACCATGGAAGCTAGAAGACAGTGGGATGATATATTTAAGTTACTAAAAGAGAAAAACTGCCAGCCAAGACTCCTATATCCAGCAAAATTGTCCTTCAAAAATGAGGGAGAAATTAAAACATTCTCAGACAAAAAGTCACTAAGAGAATTTGTGACCAAGAGACCAGCTCTGCAAGAAATACTAAAGGAAGCACTAGAGTCAGATACAAAAAGACAGAAGAGAGAGACATGGAGAAAAGTGTAGAAAGAAGGAAAGTCAGATATGATATATATAATACAAAAGGCAAAATGGTAGAGGAAAATATTATCCAAACAGTAATAACTCTAAATGTCAATGGACTGAATTCCCCAATTAAAAGACATAGACTGGCAGAATGGATTAAAAAACAGGATCCTTCTATATGCTGTCTACAGGAAACACATCTTAGACCCAAAGATAAATATAGGTTGAAAGTGAAAGGTTGGGAAAAGATATTTCATGCAAACAACAACCAGAAAAGAGCAGGAGTGGCTATACTAATATCCAACAAATTAGACTTCAAATGTAAAACAGTTAAAAGAGACAAAGAAGGACACTATATACTATTAAAAGGAACAATTAAGCAAGAAGACATAACAATCATAAATATTTACGCACCGAACCAGAATGCCCCAAAATACGTGAGGAATACACTGCAAACACTGAAGAGGGAAATAGACACATATACCATAATAGTTGGAGACTTCAATTCACCACTCTCATCAATGGACAGAACATCTACACAGAGGATCAATAAAGAAATAGAGAACCTGAATATTACTATAAATGAACTTGACTTAACAGACATTTATAGGACATTACATCCCACAACAGCAGGATACACCTTTTTTTTCAAGTGCTCATGGATCATTCTCAAAGATAGACCATATGCTGGGTCACAAAGCAAGTCTTAACAAATTTAAAAATATTGAAATCATACACAACACTTTCTCGGATCATAAAGGAATGAAGTTGGAAATCAATAATAGGCGGAGGGCCAGAAAATTCATAAATACATGGAGGCTCAACAACACACTCTTAAACAACAAGTGGGTCAAAGAAGAAATTGCAAGAGAAATTAGTAAATACCTAGAGGCAAATGAAAATGAAGATACAACATATCAAAACTTATGGGATGCAGCAAAGGCAGTGCTAAGAGGGAAATTTATTGCCCTAAATGCCTTTATCAGAAAAGAAGAAAAGGCAAAAATGCAGGAATTAACTGTCCATTTGGAAGAACTGGAGAAAGAACAGCAAACTAATCCCAAAGCAAGCAAAAGGAAAGAAATAACAAAGGTTAGAGCAGAAATAAATGAAATTGAAAACATGAAAACAATAGAGAAAATCAATAAGACCAGAAGTTGGTTCTATGAGAAAATCAACAAGATTGATGGGCCCTTAGCAAGATTGACAAAAAGAAGAAGAGAGAGGATGCAAATAAATAAGATTAGAAATGAAAGAGGAGACATAACTACTGACCTCACAGAAATAAAGGAGGTAATAACAGGATACTATGAACAACTTTACGCTAATAAATACAACAATTTAGAAGAAATGGACAGGTTCCTGGAAAGACATGAACAACCAACTTTGACTCAAGAAGAAATAGACGACCTCAACAAACCAATCACAAGTAAAGAGATTGAATTAGTTATTCAAAAGCTCCCTAAAAAGAAAAGCCCAGGACCAGATGGCTTCACATGTGAATTCTATCAAACATTCCAGAAAGAATTAGTACCTACTCTCCTCAAACTCTTCAACATAATCGAAGTGGAGGGAAAACTACCTAATTCATTCTATGAAGCCAACATCACCCTCATACCAAAACCAGGCAAAGATATTACAAAAAAAGAAAACTACAGACCAATCTCTCTAATGAATACAGATGCAAAAATCCTCAATAAAATTCTAGCAAATCGTATCCAACAACACATTAAAAGAATTATACATCATGACCAAGTAGGATTCATCCCAGGTATGCAAGGATGGTTCAACATAAGAAAATCAATTAATGTAATACACCATATCAACAAATCAAAGCAGAAAAATCACATGATCATCTCAATTGATGCAGAGAAGGCATTTGACAAGATTCAACATCCTTTCCTGCTGAAAACACTTCAAAAGATAGGAATACAAGGGAACTTCCTTAAAATGATAGAGGGAATATATGAAAAACCCACAGCTAATATCATCCTCAATGGGGAAAAATTGAAAACTTTCCCCCTAAGATCAGGAACAAGACAAGGATGTCCACTATCACCACTATTATTCAACATTGTGTTGGAAGTTCTAGCCAGAGCAATTAGGCAAGAAAAAGAAATACAAGGCATCAAAATAGGAAAGGAAGAAGTAAAACTATCACTGTTTGCAGACGATATGATACTATATGTAGAAAACCCAGAAAAATCCACAACAAAATTAATAGAGCTAATAAATGAGTACAGCAAAGTAGCAGGCTACAAGATCAACATTCAAAAATCTGTAGCTTTTCTATACACTAGTAATGAACAAGCTGAGGCGGAAATCAAGAAACGAATCCCATTTACAATCGCAACTAAAAGAATAAAATACCTAGGAATAAATTTAACCAAAGAGACAAAAAACCTATATAAAGAAAACTACAAAAAACTGTTAAAAGAAATCACAGAAGACCTAAATAGATGGAAGGGCATACCGTGTTCATGGATTGGAAGACTAAATATAGTTAAGATGTCAATCCTACCTAAATTGATTTACAGATTCAATGCAATACCAATCAAAATCCCAACAACTTATTTTTCAGAAATAGAAAAACCAATAAGCAAATTTATCTGGAAGGGCAGGGTGCCCCGAATTGCTAAAAACATCTTGAGGAAAAAAAACGAAGCTGGAGGTCTCGCGCTGCCTGACTTTAAGGCATACTATGAAGCCACAGTGGTCAAAACAGCATGGTATTGGCATAAAGATAGATATATCGACCAATGGAATCGAATAGAGTGCTCAGATATAGACCCTCTCATCTATGGACATTTGATCTTTGATAAGGCAGTCAAGCCAACTCACCTGGGACAGAGCAGTCTCTTCAATAAATGGTGCCTAGAGAACTGGATATCCATATGCAAAAGAATGAAAAAAGACCCATCTCTCACACCCTATACAAAAGTTAACTCAAAATGGATCAAAGATCTAAACATTAGGTCTAAGACCATAAAACAGATAGAGGAAAATGTTGGGAGATATCTTATGGATCTTACAACTGGAGGTGGTTTTATGGACCTTAAACCTAAAGCAAGAACACTGAAGAAGGAAATAAATAAATGGGAGCTCCTCAAAATTAAACACTTTTGTGCATCAGAGAACTTCATCAAGAAAGTAGAAAGACAGCCTACACAGTGGGAGACAATATTTGGAAACGACATATCAGATAAAGGTCTAGTATCCAGAATTTATAAAGAGATTATTCAACTCAACAACAAAAAGACAGCCAACCCAATTACAAAATGGGAAAAAGACTTAAACAGACACCTACCAGAAGAAGAATTACGGATGGCCAAGAGGCACATGAAGAGATGCTCAATGTCCCTGGTCATTAGAGAAATGCAAATCAAAACCACAATGAGATATCATCTCACACCCACCAGAATGGCCATTATCAACAAAACAGAAAATGACAAGTGCTGGAGAGGATGCGGAGAAAGAGGCACACTTATTCACTGTTGGTGGGAATGTCAAAGGGTGCAACCACTGTGGAAGGCAGTTTGGCGGTTCCTCAAAAAGCTGAATATAGAATTGCCATACGACCCAGCAATACCACTGCTAGGTATCTACTCAAAGGACTTAAGGGCAAAGACACAAACGGACATTTGCACACCAATGTTTATAGCAGCGTTATTTACAATTGCAAAGAGATGGAAACAGCCAAAATCTCCATCAACAGAAGAGTGGCTAAACAAACTGTGGTATATACATACGATGGAATATTATGCAGCTTTAAGACAAGATAAACTTGTGAACCATGTAATAACATGGATGGACCTAGAGAATATTATGCTGAGTGAATCCAGCCAAAAACTAAAGGACAAATACTGTATGGTCCCACTGTTGTGAATGGACATTCGAGAATAAACTTGAAATATGTCATTGGTAACAGAGTTCAGCAGGAGTTAGAAACAGGGTAAGACAATGGGTAATTGAAGCTGAAGGGATACAGATTGTGCAACAGGACTAGATACAAAAACTCAAAAATGGACAGCACAATAATACCTAATTGTAAAGTAATCATGTTAAAATACTGAATGAAGCTGCATCTGAGCTATAGGGTTTTTGTTTTTGTTTTTGTTTGCTTGTTGGTTTGTTTGTTGTTGTTGTTTTTTACTATTACTACTACTTTTATTTCTTTTCTTTATATTAACATTTTATATCTTTTTCTGTTGTGTTGCTAGTTCCTCTAAACTGATGCAAATGTACTAAGAAACAATGATCATGCAACTATGTGATGATGTTAAGAATTACTGAGTGCATATGTAGAATGGTATGATTTCTAAACGTTGTGTTAATTTCTTTTTTTTCTTTCCGTTAATAAAAAAAAAAAAAAAAAAAAAACAGGATCCTTCTATATGCTGTCTACAGGAAACACATCTTAGAACCAAAGATAAACATAGGTTGAAAGTGAAAGGTTGGGAAAAGATATTTCATGCAAATAACAACCAGAAAAGAGCAGGAGTATCTATACTAATATACTAAAAGTGGAGGGAAAGCTACCTAATTCATTCTATGAAGCCAACATCACCCTCATGCCAAAACCAGGCAAAGATATTACAAAAAAAGAAAACTACAGACCAATCTCTCTAATGAATATAGATGCAAAAATCCTCAACAAAATTCTAGCAAATCGAATCCAACAACACATTAAAAGAATTATACATCATGACCAAGTAGGATTCATCCCAGGTATGCAAGGATGGTTCAACATTAGAAAATCAATTAATGTAATACACCATATCAACAAATCAAAGCAGAAAAATCACATGATCATCTCAATTGATGCAGAGAAGGCATTTGACAAGATTCAACATCCTTTTCTTTTGAAAACACTTCAAAAGATAGGAATACAAGGAACTTCCTTAAAATGATAGAGGGAATACATGAAAAACCCACAGCTAATATCATCCTCAATGGAGAAAAATTGAAAACTTTCCCCCTAAGATCAGGAACAAGACAAAGATGTCCATTATCACCACTATTATTCAACATTGTGTTGGAGGTTCTAGCCAGAGCAATTAGACAAGAAAAAGAAATACAAGGCATCAAAATTGGAAAGTTAGAAGTAAAACTATCACTGCTTGCAGACGATATGATACTACATGTCGAAAACCCAGAAAAATCCACAACAAAACTACTAGAGCTAATAAATGAGTACAGCAATGTAGCAGGTTACAAGATCAACATTCAAAAATCTATAGCAGTTCTACACATGAGCAATGAACAAGCTGAGGGGGAAATCAAGAAACGAATTCCATTTACAATTGCAACTAAAAGAATAAAATACCTAGGAATAAATTTAACTAAAGAGACAAAAAACCTATATAAAAAAAACTACAGACTTCCGGAGAAGATGGCGGCATAGTAAGATGTGTGGATCTTAGTTTCTTCTCCAGGACAGCTACTAGGGGAGTAGAAACGATAGAGAACAGCGCCCAAAGCCACAACAGAGATAAAAAAGACAGCGTACCCCATCCTGGAACGGCTGGCTGGCTGAGAGAAGCCACTCGGGTGAGATCGCCGAGGCACGCGGGCTTCAGCGGGTGGGGCTGCAAGCGGCCGGAGTCACTCCCTTCCCCCTTCCCGGGCCGGCTGGGAGAACTGGACAGGCGGTACCCTCAAACCGCGGCGGCTGGCGCCCACACCACGCGCAGCCCCCTGGACCAACTGAGAGAATTGGATTGGAAATCCCCAGGCTGCGGAGAACAGTGACGGGTGGGGGAGGCCACTTCCAAACCCGTGACTCCTCGGGAACGTGCACTCTCCCGGGCGGGCCGCTGCCGCTGGCGCCCTTCCGCCACGCTTGTCGCCCTGGGCTGACTAGGAAATTTGGACGAGCGCTTTCCTGGGCTGCGGCAGCCAGCAATCCTCCCGCGTTCGGACCCCGGACTGGCTCGCACTCTTCCGAGCCGCTTCGGCTAGCGAACCTCCCGGACGGTGAGAGTTTTCAAAAGTTAAAGGTCCCACAGCACCTTTTACTGGTGAGACCCACAGACAAACGTGTGCCACGAGCGCCACCTACTGGGCAGGATAAGAAAAACAGAACCCAGAGATTTCACAGAAAAATCTTCCAAACATTTGGATCCAATACCCAGGGAAATCTGTCTAAATGCGCAGACGCCAACAGAAGATAACGGATCACGCTCAAATAATTGAAAATATGGCCCAGTCAAAGGAACAAACCAATAGTTCAAATGAGATACAGGAGCTGAGACAACTAATGTTGAATATACGAACAGAAATGGAAAACCTTTTCAAAAATGAAATCGATAAATTGAGGGAGGACATGAAGAAGACATGGGCTGGACATAAAGAAGAAATAGAAAAACTGAGAAAAACAAATCACAGAACTTATGGAAGTGAAGGACAAAGTAGAAAAGATAGAAAAAACAATGGATACCTACAATGATAGATTCAAAGAGACAGAAGATAGAATTAGTGATTTGGAGGATGGAACATCTGAATTCCAAAAACAAACAGAAACTATCGGGAAAAGAATGGAAAAATTTGAACAGGGTATCAGGGAACTCAAGGAAAATATGAACCACACAAATATGCATGTTGTGGGTGTCCCAGAAGGAGAAGAGAAGGGAAAAGGAGAAAAACTAATGGAAGAAATTTTCACTGAAAATTTCCCAACTCTTATGAAAGACCTAAAATTACAGATCCAAGAAGTGCAGCGCACCCCAAAGAGATTAGACCCAAACAGGCGTTCTCCAAGACACTTACTAGTTAGAATGTCAGAGGTCAAAGAGAAAGAGAGGATCTTGAAAGCAGCGAGAGAAAAACAATCCGTCACATACAAGGGAAACCCAATAAGACTATGTGTAGATTTCTCAGCAGAAACCATGGAGGCTAGAAGACAGTGGGATGATATATTTAAATTACTAAAAGAGAAAAACTGCCAACCAAGATTCCTATATCCAGCAAAATTGTCCTTCAAAAATGAGGGAGAAATTAAAACATTCTCAGACAAAAAGTCACTGAGAGAATTTGTGACCAAGAGACCAGCTCTGCAAGAAATACTAAAGGGAGCACTAGAGTCAGATACAAAAAGACAGAAGAGAGAGGTATGGAGAAGAGTGTAGAAAGAAGTAAAGTCATATATGATATATATAATACAAAAGGCAAAATGGTAGAGGAAAATATTATCCAAACACTAATAACCCTAATTGTTAATGGAATGAGTTCCCCAATCAAAAGACATAGAATGGCAGAATGGATTAAAAAACAGGATCCTTCTATATGCTGTCTACAGGAAACACATCTTAGACCCAAAGATAAATATAGGTTGAAAGTGAAAGGTTGGGAAAAGATATTTCATGCAAATAACAACCAGAAAATAGCAGGAGTGGCTATACTAATATCCAACAAGTTAGACTTCAAATGTAAAACAGTTAAAAGAGACAAAGATGGACACTATATACTAATAAAAGGAACAATTAAACAAGAAGACATAACAATCATAAATATTTATGCACCGAACCAGAATGCCCCAAAATACGTGAGGAATACACTGCAAACACTGAAAAGGGAAATAGACACAAATACCATAATAGTTGGAGACTTCAATTCCCCACTCTCATCAATGGACCGAACATCTAGACAGAGGATCAATAAAGAAATAGAGAATCTGAATATTACTATAAAGGAGCTAGACTTAACAGACATTTATAGGACATTAAATCCCACAACAGCAGGATACACCTTTTTCTCAAGTGCTCATGGATCATGTTCAAAGATAGACCATATGCTGGGTCACAAAGCAAGTCTTAACAAATTTAAAAAGATTGAAATCATACACAACACTTTCTCGGATCATAAAGGAATGAAGTTGGAAATCAATAATAGGCGGAATACCAGAAAATTCACAAATACGTGGAGGCTCAACAACACACTCTTAAACAACCAGTGGGTCAAGGAAGAAATTGCAAGAGAAATTAGTAAATACCTCGCGGCAAATGAAAATGAAAACACAACATATCAAAACTTATGGGATGCAGCAAAGGCAGTGCTAAGAGGGAAATTTATTGCCCTAAATGCCTATATCAGAAAAGAAGAAAAGGCAAAAATGCAGGAATTAGCTGTTCACTTGGAAGAACAGCAAACTAATCCCAAAGCAAGCAAAAGGAAAGAAATAACAAAGATCAGAGCAGAAATAAATGAAATTGAAAACATGAAAACAATAGAGAAAATCAATAAGACCAGAAGTTGGTTCTATGAGAAAATCAATAAGATTGATGGGCCCTTATCAAGATTGACAAAAAGAAGAAGAGAGAGGCTGCAAATAAATAAGATCAGAAATGGAAGAGGAGACATAACTACTGACCTCACAGAAATAAAGGAGGTAATAACAGGATACTATGAAAAACTTTACGCTAATAAATACAACAATTTAGATGAAATGGACGGGTTCCTGGAAAGACATGAACAACCAACTTTGACTCAAGAAGACATAGATGACCTCAACAAACCAATCACAAGTAAAGGAATTGAATTAGTCATTCAAAATCTTCCTAAAAAGAAAAGTCCAGCACCAGATGGCTTCACATGTGAATTCTACAAAACGTCCCCGAAAGAATTAGTACCAATTCTCCTCAAACTCTTCAAAAAAATTGAAGAGGAGGGAAAATTGCTTAATTCATTCTATGAAGCCAACATCACCCTCATACCAAAACCAGGCAAAGATATTACAAAAAAAGAAAACTACAGACCAATCTCTCTAATGAATATAGATGCAAAAATCCTCAATAAAATTCTAGCAAATTGTATCCAACAACACATTAAAAGAATTATACATCATGACCAAGTAGGATTCATCCCAGGTATGCAAGGATGGTTCAACATAAGAAAATCAATTAATGTAATACACCATATCAACAAATCAAAGCAGAAAAATCACATGATCATCTCAATTGATGCAGAGAAGGCATTTGACAAGATTCAACATCCTTTTCTGTTGAAAACACCTCAAAAGATAGGAATACAAGGGAACTTCCTTAAAATGATAGAGGGAATATATGAAAAACCCACAGCTAATATCATCCTCAATGGGGAAAAATTGAAAACTTTCCTCCTAAGATCAGGAACAAGACAAGGATGTCCACTATCACCACTATTATTCAACATTGTGTTGGAGGTTCTAGCCAGAACAATTAGACAAGAAAAAGAAATACAAGGCATCAAAATTGGAAAGAAAGAAGTAAAACTATCACTATTTACAGACGATATGATACTCTACGTCGAAAACCCGGAAAAATCCACAACAAAACTACTAGAGCTAATAAATGAGTACAGCAATGTAGCAGGTTACATGATCAACATTCAAAAATCTGTAGCATTTCTATACACTAGTAATGAACAAGCTGAGGGGGAAATCAAGAAACGAATCCCATTTATAATTGCAACTAAAAGAATAAAATACCTAGGAATAAATTTAACTAAAGAGACAAAAAACCTATATAAAAAAACTACAAAAAACTGTTAAAAGAAATCACAGAAGACCTAAATAGATGGAAGGGCATACCGTGTTCATGGATTGGAAGACTAAATATAGTTAAGATGTCAATCCTACCTAAATTGATTTACAGATTCAATGCAATACCAATCAAAATCCCAACAACTTATTTTTCAGAAATAGAAAAACCAATAAGCAAATTTATCTGGAAGGGCAGGGTGCCCTGAATTGCTAAAAACATCTTGAGGTAAAAAACGAAGCTGGAGGTCTCACGCTGCCTGACTTTAAGGCATATTATGAAGCCACAGTGGTCAAAACAGCATGGTATTGGCATAAAGATAGATATATCTACCAATAGAATTGAATAGAGTGCTCAGATATAGACCCTCTCATCTATGGACATTTGATCTTTGATAAGGCAGTCAAGCCAATTCACCTGGGACAGAACAGTCTCTTCAATAAATGGTTCCTAGAGAACTGGATATCCATATGCAAAAGAATGAAAGAAGACCCATCTCTCACACCCTATACAAAAGTTAAGTCAAAATGGATCAAAGATCTAAACATTAGGTCTAAGACCATAAAACAGTTAGAGGAAAATGTTGGGAGATATCTTATGGATCTTACAACTGGAGGCGGTTTTATGGACCTTAAACCTAAAGCAAGAACACTGAAGAAGGAAATAAATAAATGGGAGCTTCTCAAAATTAAACACTTTTGTGCATCAAAGAACTTCATCAAGAAAGTAGAAAGACAGCTTACACAAAGGGAGACAATATTTGGAAATGATATATCAGATAAAGGTCTAGTATCCAGAATTTAAAAAGAGATTGTTCATCTCAACAACAAAAAGGCAGCCAACCCAATTACAAATGGGAAAAAGACTTGAACAGACACCTATCAGAAGAGGAAATACAAATGGCCAAAAGACACATGAAGAGATGCTCAATGTTCCTGGCCATTAGAGAAATGCAAATCAAAACCACAATGAGATATCATCTCACACCCACCAGAATGGCCATTATCAACAAAACAGAAAATGACAAGTGCTGGAGAGGATGTGGAGAAAGAGGCACACTTATCCACTGTTGGTGGGAATGTCAAATGGTGCAACCACTGTGGAAGGCAGTTTGGCGGTTCCTCAAAAAGCTGAATATAGAATTGCCATACGACCCAGCAATACCATTGCTGGGAATATACTCAAAGGACTTAAGGGCAAAGACACAAATGGACATTTGCACACCAATGTTTATAGCAGCATTATTTACAATTGCAAAGAGATGGAAACAGCCGAAATCTCCATCAACAGAAGAGTGGCTAAACAAACTGTGGTATATACATACGATGGAATACTATGCAGCTTTAAGACAGGATAAACTTATGAAGCATGTAATAACATGGATGGACCTAGAGAACATTATGCTGAGTGAGTCTAGCCAAAAACTAAAGGACAAATACTGTATTGTCCCACTGATGTGAACAGACATTAGAGAATAAATTTGGAATATGTCATTGGTAACAGAGTCCAGCAGGAGGTAGAAACAGGGTAAGATAATGGGCAATTGGAGTTGAAGGGATACAGACTGTGCAACAGGACTAGATACAAAAGCTCAAAAATGGACAGCACAATAATACCTAATTATAAAGTAATCTTGTTAAAACACTGAATGAAGCTGCATCTTAGCTATAGGTTTTTGTTTTGTTTTGTTTTGATTTTACTATTATTACTTTTATTTTTGTCTCTATATTAACATTCTATATCTTTTTTGGTTATGTTGCTAGTTCTTCTAAACCGATGCAAATGTACTAAGAAATGATGATCATGCAACTATGTGATGATGTTAAGAATTACTGATTGCATATGTAGAATGGTATGATTTCTAAATGTTGGGTTAATTTCTTTTTTTCCGTTAATTAAAAAAAAAAAAAGAGAAGGGGTAATTGGAGCTGAAGGGATACAGACTGTAAAACGGGACTGGATATAAAAACTCAGAAATGGACAGCACAATACTACCCAATTGTAATGCAATTATGTTAAAACACTGAATGAAGCTGCATGTGAGGTATAGGTTTTTTGTGTTTTTTTTTTCTTTCTATTATTGTTTTAATTCTTATTCTGTTGTCTTTTTATTTCTTTTTCTAAATCGATGCAAATGTACTAAGAAATGATGAATATGCAACTATGTGATGTTATTAAGAATTACTGATTGTACATGTAGAATGGAATGATTTCTAATTGTTTTGTTAATTCTTTTTTTAATTAATAAAAAAAACAAACAAAAAAAAACTACAAAAAACTGTTAAATGAAATCACAGAAGACCTAAATAGATGGAAGGACATACCGTGTTCATGGATTGGAAGACTAAATATACTTAAGAAGTCAATTCTACCTAAATTGATTTACAGGCTCAACGTAAAACCAATCAAAATCCCAACAACTTACATTTCAGAAATAGAAAACCAATAAGCAAATTTATCTGGAAGGGCAGGGTGCCACGAATTGCTAAAAGTATCTTGAATGGAAATAAAGAAGCTTGGGATCTCACACTGCCTGACTTTAAGGCATATTATGAAGCCACAGTGGTCAAAACAGCATGGTACTGGCATAAAGATAGATATATTGACAAATGGAATTGAATAGAGTGCTCAGATATAGACCCTCTCATCTATGGACATTTGATCTTTGATAAGGCCATCAAGTCAACTCACCTGGGACAGAACAGTCTCTTCAATAAATGGTGCCTAGAGAACTGGATATCCATATGCAAAAGAATGAAAGAAGACCCGTATCTCACACCCTATACAAAAGTTAAGTCAAATTGGATCAAAGATCTAAACATTAGGTCTAAGACCATAAAACAGTTAGAGGAAAATGTAGGGAGATATCTTATGAAACTTACAATTGGAGGCGTTTTTGTGGACCTTAAACCTAAAGCAAGAGCACTGAAGAAAGAAATAAATAAATGGGAGCTCCTCAAAATTAAACACCTTTGTGCATCAAAGAACTTCATCAAGAAAGTACAAAGACAGCCTACACAATGGGAGACAATATTTGGAAACGACATATCAGATAAAGGTCTAGTATCCAGAATTTATAAAGAGATTGTTCAACTCAACAACAAAAAGACAGCCAACCCAATTACAAAATGGGAAAAAGACTTGAACAGACACCTATCAGAAGAGGAAATACAAATGGCCAAAAGGCACACGAAGAGATGCTCAATGTCCTTGGCCATTAGAGAAATGCAAATCAAAACCACAATGAGATATCATCTCACACCCACCAGAATGGCCATTATCAACAAAACAGAAAATGACAAGTGCTGGAGAGGATGTGGAGAAAGAGGCACACTTATCCACTGTTGGTGGGAATGTCAAATGGTGCAACCACTCTGGAAGGCAGTTTGGTGGTTCCTCAAAAAGCTGAATATAGAATTGCCATATGACCCAGCAATACCATTGCTAGATATCTACTCAAAGGACTTAAGGGCAAAGACACAAACAGACATTTGCACACCAATGTTTATAGCAGCATTATTTACAATTGCAAAGAGATGGAAACAGCCAAAATGTCCATCAACAGATGAGTGGCTAAACAAACTGTGGTATATACATACGATGGAATATTATGCAGCTTTAAAACAGGATAAACTTATGAAGCATGTAATAACATGGATGGATCTAGAGAACATTATGCTGAGTGAGTCTAGCCAAAAACAAAAGACAAATACTGTATGGTCCCACTGATGTGAACCGACATTCGAGAATAAACTTGGAATATGGCATTGGTAACAGAGTCCAGCAGGATTTAGAAACAGGGTAAGATAATGGGTAATTGGAGCTGAAGGGATACAGACTGTACAACAGGACTAGATACAAAAACTCAAAAATGGACAGCACAATACTACCTAATTGTAATATAATTATGTTAAAACACTGAATGAAGCTGCATCTGAGCTATAGTTTTTTTTTGTTGTTTGTTTGTTTGTTTGTTTGTGTTTTTTTGTTTTTTTGCTTTTTTCTTTTTTATGTATTTTTTATTTTTTATTTTTATTATTATTTTTATTTTTTTCTCTATATTATCATTCTATATCTTTTTCTGTTGTTTAGCTAGTTCTTTTCCTAAATCAATGCAAATGTACTAAGAAATGATGATCATACATCTATGTGATGATATTAAGAATTACTGATTGCATATGTAGAATGGAATGATTTCTAAATGTTGTGTTAGTTAATTTTTTTTTAATTAATAAAAAAAAAAAACTCAGGAGTTAGGTGGCTGGCTGCCAGCTGTGCTTACTGAAGTGGCTTCATCCTTGACTGGATTAATCCAGATGAATGACAGACACCCCTTTCTATACGAACACAACCCCCACAGGGTAAGTATTACATTGGGGTCCACTTCCTTGGTTGGCGTTCCTTCTTAATGGCAATGGCTGCCACTTGCTGGGAGAATAGTTTGTAGATAAAACACTGCTAGCAAAACTCTCCTTGTCTTTTCTCTTTCTCACTAAGGAAATAAGAATTTGTTAAACAGAATGAAAGATGAACTATCTTTAATTGACACGATTACTGGGTATTGCTTGAATATTTCCTCATTTCTTTCTTGCTCAAATATCTATAGCAGCGGTTCTCAACCAGAGGAATGTTTACCTCCCTTCCCCCCCTGGGACATTTGGCAATGTCTGGAGACACTTTTGATTGTCCTGACTGCAAGGGGGGCTGTTAATGTGTGTAAAGGCCAGGGATAGTATTAGGCATCCTACATTGTATATGCCACTACCTCACAAGAAGCAATAACCCTGTCCAGAATGTCAATAGTGAGGCTATGAAGAAACTTTGATCTATAGACTTCATCAAATCCTGAAAAATTAATCCCCAAGGGGTCCTATACCCACACATCAACTATTAAAGCCATCAGCACCAAGGAAAAATTGTTGCAAAATTAACACTTGTTACAGAAGTTAGTACTTAATGAATCCTAACTTCACATTTTTGTGCCACTGTTCTTATTTTGAGAAGTTATTTTGTCAAATGGCCAGAGCAGGGTTGATGGAATCGTAAAAACACCACAATATGACCTTTGGTTACTAAAGGATTTTGGTTAGGCCCAAGGATACAAGAAAAGATAAGAACAATTCTTCACTGTAATGAAGCCAATAAATTACCAGATGTGTGTATGTTCTTCTTTTGCAAAATAGTAATAATTGATATAACAATTAGTTTTGTTATTATTATTCTTTTTGTTTTTGATATCTTGATATTCTGAAAATTTGTAAACAAATATGATTTTTCTCCCTCTGGAAACTACTCAATAATATCTAAAATTTTCTAATACTGGGAAGATCCAGGGTAATTTAGATCTAATAAATTTGAAATCTACATAGCTCTTTTTTTTCACTCCAGACCCCTTATTCTTCTGTGATATACATTTGGATGTCCAACAGACTAACCTAAATATACCTGAAATTGTATGTACCTCTGCTAAATTCTTTTCCTTTATCCTCTATTTTAGTTCCTAGATACCTGACTGATATTTTTTATTTTACTTTTTCTTTCACTCACCTATTAGTCATCAAAATCATGACTCTCTAATCTGTCCATCTCTTCTGTTTACCACAATCATAACTTAATTCCTGCCTGTATTAGCTAGGGTTCTCTAGAGTAATAGAATCAGCAGGAGATATCTGTAAATATAAAATTTATTAAAGTGTCTCATGTAACCATGGGAATGTAGAGTCCAAGGTCTATAGAGCAGGCTGCAAGCTGGTAACTCTGATGAAGTTCCTCAATGAACTCTCAGGAGAGGCTGGCTGGGCAACCGTGGGAATGGAAGAGTCAAAAATCCATAGGATAGGTTGTGAAGGTGGTGACTCCAATGAAGGGTCTGGATGAACTCCAGAGGAGAGGCTCACTGGCTGAAACAGGAAGAGAAACTCTCTCTTCTGAATCCTTCTTAAAAGCCTCCCAGTGATTTAATTAAGTGTCGTTCATTGCAGAAGACACTCCTCTTAACTGATTACAATCAGCTATGGATGCAGTCAATGTAATCCTGATTCAAGTCCATGAAATGTCATCATAGCAACAGACAGGCCAGTGTTTGCCTGACCAAATGACTGGGCACCACTACCTGGCCAAATTGACACATTAACCTGACCATGACACTGACACATATCTTTTACCACTACAAACATTCTATCCATCTCCACTCTAGGGCATTTCCTACAAATGGTCCGAGCCATCTTTTTACAGCTCAAATTTGTAAGTTCCCCCCCTGATGACACCTTAAGAGTTCTTCATTCATTGATCCTACTCATCAAATTACATTCAGATCCCTTAAATAGTTATCATGCTCTTTTAAACACTGCCCAATTGTTATAGTTAATATTACCTTTTATTTTTCTTATTCTTCTGCTTTCTGAAATTTTTTCAGATCCTGAGATGCCCTAAGCTCTCCTACCTCCTAGTTGTTTCTAAATATCTTTCTTTTGTCTACTTTTGAAACTGCACTCCAACCCCAGAATCTCTCTCCCTCCACCTCACATGAAGGGGTCTCTATAATTCTGCCCTAGAGGGTGCCTATTAATATAAAACCACATGACATTAAATTCCATATTGATTAGATGGCAAAAATGATAGATATAACAAAAAAATGTTAGTGACCTTTAACAAATGAAAGAATGAGAGGAATATAACAAAAGTAGGAACAAAATATAAATAATAAATGTACTTCTAATGCTTTTCTAAGTTGAAAAATGTTATTTCTGAAGCCAAAATCCAAGGTATTTGTTACTACTTCCAACAAAATACAAATTGATTGTAAAATATAATTTATGTAAGCAAATCAAAAAGATTTAGGCTTGTATCAGGGTCATTGGCAGGCAGCATTCTATTGCATAAGTGGAGTTACACCTAAATACCATTTTAAATTAAATTAATTAATTATCATTTAGCTGGGTTTTCCAATGGTTCCATGACCCTAAAGAGATTGGTACCAGTTCTACACACTGTCTCTTACCTCTGTTTAGTTCTTTTCTGGGAACCATCCCTATTATAATATATAAAAATACATAAATGCTATATATTTGTATATATTACCACACTTGCTGTGGCAGCTAGCACTTTAGTAATGATAATAATAATAGCTAAAGTTTATTTTCAGAATTTTCATGTGCCAGGTACCGAGCTAAGTGATTTAGAAACCCCATCTCCTTTCTGAATAGCTATTATTATCATGCTTATTTCACAGATGAGCAAATATATCGATGTTCATTCCCTTACTCACAAATGCATAGCTAACAAGTATCAGAGCTAAGATTAGAACCCCAGCAACAGACTAGTAAAATGTGGGCTTTGAACTGATAAATACATATGTAATAGATTTTGAATTAGCAGAATAATGTCCCCAAACACAAGAATTGCAAAGTAATAGTAAAGATAAATGAAGTTTCACATATGGATTTAAGAAAATCAGTGAACCATTATAGAACAAGGGGGACTTGGTTTCTACCAAATGTTTTTTATTTGTTACATGTTCAAAAGGACAAGAGTGTGTTATATCTGTTAAAAGAGGTGAATGCAACCTTTATTGAATTAATTTGAAAAACAATTTTAGGCGAAAATTAAAAGGTAGTTTGGCATGGCATTTGCATATGGTTAAGAAACATCGTATTCAGTTCTAGATGACATATTTTAAGAGCTTAATACTTGATTAGAGTGACTAGGTTATAAACATGTCTGAAAAGCATATCATAAGAAGGATAATTGCAAGGATTTGAACTACTTTGTTGTAAAATAGTTTTGATATGGCATAGCAACTTTTTTGTTATTCTCTGAAGACCATATGATAAAAAAGAATTAGTTCATGTGATTCTATGTACAGAACTGTATCCACCATTAAGAAACTACAATAAATTGGATGAATTCTAAATACGTTAATGAACACTCCATTAGAAGCTCTCCAAACTGGGATAATGTAGATTTTAAAAGTTGAAGCCAAAGCTAGATAATGATCTATCAAAACTGTTACAGAGATCATTTCTGCACTGAGTGGGAAGTTGAACTCAATGAACTCTAGAGTGTCTTCCATTTCTCAGATAAAATCCTGTATCTGAATTTTAGTAAAAGGTGAAAAATCATTACTTTTCTTCCTGGTTTTATTAAGTTGTAACTAAATAAAATTGAATTCAATTTAGAATAAATTACAACCCTCTTATCCTCAAGGCCACCTCTCACACTATATATGCTAAGGGGAATGTGGACAGAGCAGTTAATAATTTTAAAGGAATAAATAATTTTAAGTGGGTATATTTTATGCATATTCCATAAGAACAAGATCATACTTATAACTTAAGTATTATGCACATACAACTATGGTTATTTATTTAGCAGTTTGTACCCAGTGGTGAATTATTAATATTAATTTTGTGATTTAAATAAACTATTACTTATTGTACTTATTAGTGGGAAGAGAAACACAGTCATTGGAAGTCTAGGACATATGGCATAGAGAAGGAAATAGAATCTGTGTTTTATACACTTTCTACACATTTGCCAACCAGATTGAGCTATGTACCTCCTTGTGGGAGAAGCTTATCTCCAGGAATTCACTATTGCAATTTATTATTAAAACAATGATGGTGCATTTATCTCTTCTAAATCCCTAATTTCTCAGTCCTGTATTTCTGCCTAATTATCTTCCTGTATGATCAGCAACAGTATGTTCAGTGTGGATGGTGAAAAATCTTTATTAGGACAGGGATCCAAAAGATTGAGTTTCTAAACTACTTTAACCATAACCCACTGTATGACCCTCAGATATTACAGATAACTTTTCCAGCTTACTGAATATGACTAAACTGGAAATTGCATAGCTGTTCTATTTATCACACAGGAATATAGACCCACTCAAATTTATTTTGTTGAATACTTATTATTTGTCATGTGTTTAGGTAGTTTCTAGGGTAAAAGAGTAAAGCAAAGGCACTGCCTGCAGAAGTTAGGTTCAGGTGTCAATTTGGCCAGGTGAATGTGCCCAGTTGTTCTGTCGCTGTGGACTTAAATCATCAGCATGCACATTTTGCCTATGGCTGATAACATCTGTCATTGACTAAGGGGATTGTTTTCCTCAATAAGTGAGGCTTAAAAGGAGAGGTCAGAAGAGAGCTCAGCAAAGCTGAGTAGTTTGGCACACTTCAGCTCAACACTCAGAGGAGCTCAGACCCAGATGTTTGGAGATGCAGAATGGACATGCCCAGGGGAAAGCTGTTGGAACCCAGAGCCAGGCGAGAAGGGCAGCAGACATTGCTGTATGACTTCTCATGTGACAGAGAAACTCAGATTAAAGCTAGCTGCCTTTCCTCTGAGACACTGTAAATTTGTATGTAAATAAATCCCCTTTATGAAAGCCAGTACGTTTCTGGTGTGTTACATTCCAGCAGTCTTAGCAAACTAAACACTGCCCTAAAAAACTACACCAATTTAAAAATCAAACAGGACAACATTATACAGATTTGGAATATGGATGCTTCAAAGGTAAGGTCTTTGTTTTTATTTATTATGTGTCTTCTTTATATAGCCCAGTGTCTGAAATGCTTCACCAGTTCTCTCTCTTCAGTTACATGGTTCTTTACGATTTCTCCCAAATACTGATTTCTTAATCCCTGCAATATGTGTCTTCAAGGAGAAACTACCCTTCCATGTTTCTGATTTATAGTCAACTTTTGTCAGGCAAAGTCATGCACATTTTACTGAGGACCAAATACCACAGCCCCTGTGGCTTGGTCATTTCTGGAATCTCATTCCCTGGCTTCTAGTCTCACTTTAGCACCCCTAGTTCTATAACCATCTATCATCCCTTACTGGCATTGTGGTTCGTGAATTTCCTCCCCTCCCCCCCAAGATATAAACAGAATTGAGTTCTAATCTCAGCTGACTATTTTCTATAGAAAATAACATCTTAATCATTGTTCAGTGGCAGATATCAGGTAAATGAGAAGTTCACAAGTCTTGGGAATGAAAGATAGCATGTAGAAAATTACTACTACCTCAATGAAACCTGAAACCATGCTCAAGTGCTACTTGTTTGTCCTGAAAAATATTAGTTGTGCTGAAGCACGTCAAGGTGCCACAGCACAAGAAGGAATTGGGGAAAATTGAGCTCTTCTGTATCTTGCACAGATCCCTTAATAGAACAATGAGTTTTGAGGTAAATGAGATATTTAGTGTTCCACATTGTAGACTAAAGTTACTTGAATTGCTTATTCAGAGCAGTTCATCCCTACAGGTTCATGTCCTGTGGTTTAATAAAATAAATAACATATCCATGATCAAATTGTCTACCTTAACTCTTGCAATGAATATGCAACCAATTCATATTGCCCTTTAACAATGCCTCAAAGTGTAATTTAAGTATAAGGACGCTACTTGTTCAGCAACTGAGGAAAATGCTTTACACCCACCAGTCAATCTGGAAGCATAGGTCCTCCTTCTGTTGTTTTATGCTGCAAAACCAGCAGAACATTCCTGGTGTCCATATAAAGTATGAAGCTAGAAATCAATGTCAGGAAAACTGCAATATGCATGGGATTCAGCCATATGGAGATTTTAAATTAGCAAAGAAATTATGAATTTAATTCACTCTTTTAGTATTGAAACCAGCATTGGGAAAAATAAATTGTGGGGTTTGAGCCTTTATTAGATACTACTACTGACCTTGGAAATTTCACAGTTAAATAGGTAGTTTGTAAATATGGTCTTTGACATAGCTTTAGAGGTCGTCAAAATTTGCAAATGACTAAAGTAAACCCCAAACAAGTGATAATTAAAATTTTAGATTTAAAATCCTTAAAATATTATTAATTTCAGAATTAATTGTATGCTGTAATCGGTCATCACAGCAATTTTAAAATTTAATGGTCTAATGAGAATATTGAGAAATATTCATTATTATGGCAAACAATGTGAATTATTCTTTACAAAACTTTTTGACAGGTATTTTTAAAACTTGTTTAATTTAAAGGAAAATAATATTGAATTTATAGGGAAAATAGGTAAATCAAGAGCTTTGTTGTAGAGATTAGAATTTAAGAAGACATTTCCCTTACGAATTCACTGAATGAAGTATTTTCTAGATACAACCATGGGGATTATTTCATTATCAATTTCTTATTTAAATATAATTTAAAAATGCATACAATACTGCCATCAAAATATATAATTGCTGTTTTATATTATGCAGTATAAATTAAAAATATATAAACATCACTAGTTTTCTGTTAAACCATATCTAAATTTTCACTAAACATTCTTAGTAAACTTCTTATCATTACACATTGTACATATTACTAGAAGGGAAATCCTCCTGTCTTCTCTGTTCTTTACCTTCTTTTTGATTGCATGGGCAGGCACTGGGAAGTGAATCCAAGTCTCCAGAATGACAGGCAAGAATTCTGCCACTGAGCCACTGTCACACAGCCCTTTACCTTCTTTTTAAGTGAGGATTCCTAACGATTGGCTAAGCCTACAATTTACAAAGATAGGAAAGCCAAGACCCTGTGACTAGGGTTTAACAGTATAAGCAAACACTGCCCCCCTTTTCACACACACACACACACACACACACACACACACACCCCTATATTTATTTAGTTAAGATGATATTTTACATTTATGACAATTATGTAGATGCATAATAATTGTAGCTCAGTGTGGTATCTGGCTTAAATTTATAGTAATTAACCTTATATTTACTTTGACAAATAATTTTAATAGTTTTTTTTTCCAGCTGTGATATTTAACCCATGTAATTATAATGTTCACTGGAGTTGCCCCTACAGGGAGTTATGACCAGGATTTTAGTTTCATTTCTCAAAGAAATCAGTGTAGAGTTGGAGGTGAAGAGGTTGTAGCACTTCCAAGAGTTCTTTCCAGAATTTGTGGTAAAATTGAAACTTGCTCTTCTACCACAGCATTTCTTGGAGGTGTGAAAAAAAAAAAAACACAAAGACAAAAAGTCCTATTAGGCAGCTGAAATAATATCCGCCATTTTTCCAACTGCAATATAGGAAGTAAGACTGAAAACAAATAATAATAAATATGAGGTGTTAATAAGTGTAAATGACTCATATCATAGCCATTCACATAGCGATGGTAAATTAATGGGGAAGCAAGAGACTGAACAGGTGAAATGGGGAGGAAGATATCCTTGTAAAATGTGTAGGAAAAGGAAGTGGAACATAGGGCACTTGCCTATTTTCATAATTTTGACAATAGCCAATTTTATTCTTATGCATAAATCGAAGCTGTCCTCATAAATGCCTACAGTTTAGTAGTGATACCATGGACATGCCTTGCTGAAATTTTTGACTTGATTGGCACAAAACTGATAAATTAGGTACTGACTACCCAAGCTTTATATTTGCTTTGAGCCTATGGCTGACAACTCCAGAGTTTAAGTTGCCTTTGAAAATTAGTATAATTCCATGTTATGTTTAGGTTCTGGTGTCAGCTTGGCCAAATGATGAAGCCTGTTGCTGCAAGGATATTTCATAGCTGGCTGATAAACTGGAAGACTGGGGTTTTAAATCATCAGTCAGTTTATTGCATCTATGGCTGATTACATCTGTGATCAACTAAGGCACATCTCCCACCAAGGAGATGCTCCAAATGGTTGAAGGCTTTCAAGGAAGAAGAAAAACTTTTTAGCTGCTTCCTCAGCCATTGAGCCTCTCCTGTCAAGTTCGTCCAGAAACTTCATCAGAGCTGCCAGCTTCACAGCCTGTCCTATGGATTTTGGACTCTTCCATTCCCACAGTTGTGTGAGACATCTTTACAAATCTCATATTTCCAGATATCACCTGTTGGTTCTGTTTCTCTAGAGAACCCTAACTAATGCATTCTGTATGGATCTACTGAACCAAGATACCAATTGAGTATCATTTTAAGCAAAGGATAAAAAGGAGACAGAAAATGTAACTGCTCAACGTCCTCAAAGCCAATGGAGGCATTGAGCATTACCCAGTTCCTGCTTCTTGTTATTTAACAAAATTTTGGTGAGTTACCACATGGAACAGAGAGTTTGAGTATATTATTTTGCACAAAGATACATAATCTTGATTAAATAAACTTAGAAGATAAAAATTAGCATAAAAAAAAGGGATGGGCCCCAGGAAGAATATATAATTGGAATTCATGAGACTAGATGGAAGATCAACAAGTGAAAGTTGGGTCAAGGTCTACTCCACCACAAAGTAACACATTAGATAGATGATAGCTGGGTATTCCCTACCCAGAAGATTAATGTTTGAGTGCAGGGGAAAATGATTATAAGAAGCTGGGAACAGCCAGGGCTGTATAATTCAAGTTGCTATACAAGAAAAGCAAAACACCAACAATTACTGATGTGGCAATCATACCTTGGTGAGACTGGTTTCACAGAGTCATAGACTTACTTCTGGAGTGACAGGCAGCAAGATTCTTTTAATTTCAATAAGAGTCACATTAACAGGCAGGCAGGAAGGTGCATATAGACACCTACAACACCCTTAGATCCTTATGCAATTAATTTTTAATAGTGGGTGTTATGCATATTCTGAAAATATATCAAATTTCTGAGTAAAACTTACTTTATCTAAAAATTTCACTTGTTCATAGTTAAATGAGTTAAAACATTGATCAGAAATGATAGAAACATGTTCCATCTGAAGCTAAGGAGAATCTAAATATATAAACCCCACATTGCAGAATCATTTGTATTGCATCATGAATACTGGGAAAGACCTTGGGATTAGGGTCTAGATGGAATTGCTTATATCTGCTACTTTCCATCCACAGTATGGTAAGATGAGTAAGAAAATATAGACAAAAATAAACAAAGAATAGGGGAGGATAAGTGTATGAGTTGCTTTGGATGTTCATTTTTATGTTCATTTTTATTATTTTTTTGAGTAATGAAAATGTTTGAAAATTCATTGTGGTGATGAATGCACAACTGTATGATGATTTCCTACATGGCTTAATTTTAATTCAATTTTATTGAATTATATTCACATTCCATATAATCATCCAAAGTGTACAATTACTTCACGGTATCACCATAGGGCTTATTTTTATTTTCTTACTCATCTGACCACACCCTGTGTCATGGTCAGGTTCATGTGTCAACTTGGCCAAGTGGTGGTACCTTTTTGTCTGGTTGGGCAGGTGCTGGCCTGTCTGATGTGATAAGGATATTTCATAGAATTAAATCATAATCATGTCAACTGCATCCACAGCTGATTCCATTTGTAATCAGCCAAAGGGGAGTGTCTTCTGCCATGAGTAATGCTTAATCAGATCACTGGAAGCCTTTAAAGGAGGATTCAGAAGAGACAGGCTCTTCCTGTTTCAGCTGGTGAGCCTCTCCTGTGGAGTTTGTTCAGACTGTCCATAGGAATTGTCAGCTTCACAAACTGCCCTGCGGATTTTGGACTCTGCGTTGCCGTGGTCACGTGAGACACTTTTATAAATTTTATATTTGCGAGTGTTCCCTGTTGATTCCGTTTCCCTAGAGAACCCTAACTAATACACCCTGGATAAAAGAAATGTCATTCACAAGGTTTTCACAAACACATAGACACCCTGTAAATGTTACGTAGTTATACAATCATCTTCAAGAACCAAGGCTACTGGATTACAGTTCAACATTTTCAGGCATTTCCTTCTAGCTGTTCTAATACACTAAAAACTCAAAAGGGATATCTATATAATGCATAAGAATAATCTCTAGAACGACCTCTTAATTCTATTTGAAATCTCTCAGCCACTGAAACTTTGTTTTGTCTCATTTCTCTTCCCCCTTTTGCTTAGGAAGGCTTTCTCAATCCCACAATACCTGGGCAAACCTCATCTCTGTGAGTCACGTCCCACATTGCCAGAGAGAATTACACACTTGGGAATCATGACCTACCAAAGGGGAAGGCAATGAACTTACCTGCATTGTTGGATTAGAGAGAGAGAGACCACATCTGAGCAACAAAAGAGGCTCTCTGGAAGTGAACCTTAGGCATAATTATAAGTATACTTAGCTTTTATTTTACAGGATAAGTTTCATAAGGGCAAGCCCCAAGATCGAGAGCTTGGCCTATTAAATGGGTAGTCCCCAGTGCTTGTGAGAACATCAGGGATTCCCCAGGTGGGGAAGTTTAATATTTCTACATTCTTCCAAAAAACCTCTAAACCTCTAACGTACTTTGCCTATATACTTTTTCTTTTCTGTCCAGACTCCTCTGGAATATATTGGGACATCACACTAACCTGTACAACTGATAACATTTTACTTCTTGTTCAAGTTTCCATGTAATTAAGGTGTTTGAGTAAACTGACCATATAGGTTCCTACATGGCTTAATTTTGTTCTTTAAGTTTATAAAGAAGTAGTTTGAGGAAAATTTGAAAATAAAAGTCCAACCAAGACTTAAACGTAACAGCTTTGAAGAATTTGTGCAGGCCATGTGAATAGGGTAACGGAATTTTCATTCTCAGTGATTTTACACAAATTTATAGCTGTATTTCTCTGTAGATATCACCATGGCTAGAATAACGGGTGGGCATAATTTGATAATATTAATTAAGGTCTTTTATATGTGTATGCATGCATGTGTGTTCGTAAGTATTTTAACTGATAGAATGGCGGCCGAATCATTAAAATTATACTCACAAATATGCTACTGAAAAATTTCACCATATTCTGTAAGACAGACACTAGCACAATCTCCATTTTTGCAGACGTGTTAAATGAGCCTTAATGAGCTTAATTAACTGTATCAATATCAAACAGTAATAAGTACAGAGTTAAGATGCTAGTGTCAGATAGATCTGATTTCTGGTCCATTTTCTTACTTGGCCTTTAAATTATAGCACAGGCTTAAAGTGCAATGAATACTAGAAAGTCAAGCATACTAAGAAGGATTGTCACCTTCAGCAAGAAACAACATCTCCACCCTCTGATATGAAATAAATGGGTTGGATTGAAGAATTGGCAAGGTCTGTGGCATAATATAAAGGCATGAAAGACATCTCTATGAGTAAGAGATGAGCTGTTTTGTTGGAAGAACTCTTAGATGAATTCCTAATCAAGAACAAGAATATAGATGACATGAAACTTTCCGTTGTCTAATCTAATCCTTTGCAAAGAAGGGCCAGTGAAATATGACATGTCAGGTTGGTTGGTTCATGCCCTATACTAGCTGGAAAATTCTATTGCAATGAAAGATAACTGAAAATGTGAGATGCTCAAGGGGCAGTAGATGAATTGAGTCAAGAAAACATTCACACCCCCACTCGCTTGAACAGGTTTTGTTTGTTTGTTTGGTATGGGCAGGCACCAAGAATCAAATCTGGGTCTCAGGCATGACAAACAAGAATTCTGCCACTGAGGCACCATCAGGCATGACAAACAAGAATTCTGCCACTGAGACACCATCACGCTGCCCTGAGCAGACTTTTTTTTAAACTCTGAGCAATTTATGAAAAGCACTGTTTTAAAGAAGAAAGATGATCAAACTTTGAATCTGTCCAGCTCCAGCTTTGTGAAAATAAAAATAATAATCTTGGGCAAATTATTTAATTCTCTTATTCTTAATATCTTCATTTTTCTAAAGGGAGGAGTTGGTCTTGATAAACTCTAAAGTCTCATTCAATTCTGAAATTATACAATCTTACACCAACAGGAAAATGCTAATATGGGAGGAGAAAATGCCAAAGTGAAACTGTAATGAGCACAACTGCAATGTTACCCAGTTGCTGTTGTTTGGAAGATTTGTGCATGTCCTTAAAAATAAGATTCCCTACATAAATCTGAGACAACTATTATGAATATAACTATTTAAAATGCGTTCCAAATATTAAAGCTTATCTATAATTCAAAGCATAAAACTAATTTCAAGATTAGAAAAAATATCCAATAACAGACTCTATGTCTTAGTTATCACATTTCCTTTTGGATGTCATGAACTTGATATAGGGATAGGGATTAGGAGGTGGGGAGGCAAGTGTACATGAAGCTTATGAAATTTATCTGTTCAGAACACAAAGTGAATCTGAAGTACTTAAATTTTTATTCATAATCCATTTAGAGTTATATATCATTTTTCAGGAATATAGCATGAAAAAAATGGTGACAAATTGCCTCATAGGTTCTGCTTGGTATTTCATTTCTAGGATTTCATTTTTGTTTAATATTCTTTAAAAATGTATTCAGAAAATTTAGGTAAAAAGTGCTATATAAATTTAATGGACAATAGTAAATGTTAAAAAATGTTTAATGGGAGCACATTAAAATGAAGTTTCATAATGCTTGTTTGGCTATACCAATTCCAATGCACATTTAGATTACATTCATTTCCAATGAAACCCTAGCTCACTACATGTCTTGAAATGCTTAAAAAAATCTTTACTGTCCCTTAGAGTAACCCCCGTTCCTAAATATATCAGTCTTAAACTGCAGCTGAAGAAATTTAATTTGTAATAATTTAAATTATTCTTCATAAGAGACACCAATTAGTTGTCATGCCTGTATGTAAATATTATGTTGATTGGCTACTCACAATGATATTTCAATTTCCCAAAGCTCATGGATTTAAAAATAAAACTTAAGCACATTTGTACACTAAGGTGATAAGAATCAAAGGGAAAGATGAACAAAATGTAAAGAGATGCAACTCTTTGCTTCTGTGAAAGCATTACCACTAATTTCTACATACCTGATGAATTACATAATATTCAAGCATTAAACATAAATGAGACATTTTTATTACTTTGTAAAGAAATATATTAAAATAAGAGTTGGCTGTCTTTTCTTCTTTTATTTTTTTTGTGTGTGTGGGGGTGCATGGTCCAGGAATTGACCCAAGGTTTCCCTAATGGAAGGCGAGTATTCTAAGAGTTGGCTATCTTTAGTAAGGCTAGTCAATGAATGGGTGAAAGTACCTCTTCCATTCCTTCCTACCAAGAACTTTTTACTTTTTCCTCATATACCCTACAAAAATTTGCTTTGGCTCAACTAGATAGTCAGACAGATAATTTGATAAATAAATACATACATGCATACATACATGCATGCATATATAATATAGATACAGATAGAGAGTTAGATGTAGATATGAGTGTAATAACACAGGCTGAAAGAATGAAAGGGAATCACATTTTCCTCTCTCCGGTTTATACTTAGTAAAACCAAGGAAAGGAATGCCTATATTAATTAGTCAATCAAATTATTTCATGGCTAACTTGTCACCCAGGCCCACATCCTAGAAACCATATATCTCACTCAGCATGAAAAGAGAGGATCTCTCATCCCACCTCTTTATTCCTTTCTGAGATTTCATTGGATGGACATAGATGTTAAAGGTAAGGATGGGTTTACAATACATAATGCAGGAGTGGAAATTTTCACACACATTGGAAGCCTGTTTGCTAGGAATATGTAGGAGGGTGGATGAAATGTTCATTTCTTTACTGATATTAAATAAACAGTGAAAACACATGAGTTATAAAGGTGGTGGGACTTGATGAAAGAAAGCAAAGTATTCTTTCTATGTAGACAACCTATGACTCAATAGATTGCCTTTGGACTAGTTCACCTATTAAATGAGAGGCCCAACCATAGACCAAAAAACATATTGTCAAGCACCTAAGAACAAAGTCATACTATGCACTGGAAACTTCAAAGAGTTGATGCTTTCCTATGCATATTGATAGGTAATCTACAGTTGGGCCAGAGACCTCACTTGATGATCTGATAAGTAAGACTCCTATGTGTATATGTGTGTGCATGTGTATGTGTGTGCATTCACACTTGGGTACATTTAGGTGGAAGTTGTATTGTTATCATTGTTTATATGTAACATCCAGTGCTGCCTCCTACAGGTAACAACAGGGAAGAGGAGTTGTGTAACACCAGGGAAGAGGGGGTTGAGGATGACACGGACATATCTAGTGGTCATCTCTCAGCCTTGTCTTCCCCTGCCTCCTTTTCTATTGTGTGCAGATGTTTTTAAATGTTTCCATTCCTCAGCACAGAGAAAATGTTAGGCCTAATAGAATGGCTTGACCCAGCCTTAAACCCAAAACAAGGAGCAAACAGCCCCAGCTGCCTATCAGGGTGGGAAGTCTCAGTGGCAGGGCCCACTCCCTCCAGATTCTATAAATACCCTCACCCTAGGATACCAAAGATTTTTCTTTCCTCCCCCATATGAAATGGGGCCTGCAGAGTTGCCATCTACCAATCCTGATCTGAGCAACTGGATTCCCCAGAACTGGTCAATTGGACGTTTTGTAATAAATTATTTACTGATTGTCTTTGTTGTGCCTGAACCTCTGTTCCCAGGATGCACCAAATAGCAACTTGTTTCAGACAGGGGGTAGAGGAATTTAATTAGATAGTACTAGAGCAGGGAGCAAAAGCCAGCTTTACCCAGAGACTTTGAAATTAGATCTAAAGTTATGGTATTAATAAAAGGGCATCACACATAAGAAATTTTATAGTAGCAGTTATAACTTGGCTAAATTAAAGGGCTTTATTTTTCAAAGACCATGGCTTCTGGTTTCCTACAATAAACACTGAACCCTCAACATTAGTTGATTCTCTTCTACTTTGGCTTTATAATTCAATAAAATATTGTTTTTGCCTACTAGTGCCACAAAAACACACAAATCAAGTCGCATTTCCTTTTAGTGTTTTGTATCATGCTGCTGAGACTCTTTTCTCTTAGGGCAGAATCCCTTCTAGATAGAGACGAATCTATAAACTAGCCCTAACACTTAAGAAAATGGAAATTTATTTCAAAGATATGAGAGGAATATATACATAGAAACACACTAATCCACAAACACATGTCATAAATCCATGTGAAATATTTCTATCCATATCCTGCGCATCTAGAATAGCATCTGTTAGTTAACAGAATGTCAGCAAATATATTTTAATAAATTAATAGTGGAAGTAGCAGTTTAGACTCTAATTGCCTTCGAAGATTAGCAAAGATACCAGTCAATGATATGGAGTAATGTACTTTGGAGATTCATCACAGCAAATATGTGCTTGACACATGTTTAGAATTCGGACAGGCAAAGGTGTAAAGATGGTGCAGTGTGACATAAGCCAAGATGCAGTGATTATAATAAGCATGACATATATGGAAGGAAATGAGGACAGAAACTTGACAGCAACTACTCTTTAGCTGATCACTGATATGTCTATAAGGCAATATAAGGTGGAGCAAGGTATATTTTGACTTTCTGTGGAGACCAACCATCCTAGTGCAGTGAATATATTCTGCATTACACTCAGCAGCCAAGTGGCATAGAAATGATCTGGAATTTGGTGTTTTAATCTCTTTACAGGACATATTTTTGCTTTCATTATTGTTACGCAGTGCAAAACAAGCTTTTGAGATAGATGTGCCTTCACCTTATCAAATGTTTTCAAGCCACTTGTTTCTAGAATGTGAGTGATATGGTTGTAAGGCATCCAGTAAAATTTCTACTTTTCTCTTTCTTAAACTTGTCCTATATTTATTCAGGAATACACTCACAAGCATATACACTTAGACCATGTAATTTATGAATATTGACCCAAAACTCTGCTTGGACGTTGTTCTAGTTTGTTAGCTGCTGGAATGTGATATACCAGAACTCAAAAGGCTTTTAAAAAGGGGAATTTTATAAGTTTCTAGTTTGCAGACCCAAGGCCGAGAATATGTCCCAATTAAAACAAATCTATACAAATGCCCAAATTAAGGCACCAACAAGAGGTTACCTTCACTCAGGAAAAGCCGATGAAGTACAGGGTTTCTCAATTGGAAAGGCAGGTGGCGAACGTGGGGATGTCTACTAACTTCTTCTCCAGGTCTCTTGTTTCACGAAGTTCCCAGGGGGCATTCTCCTTCTTCACTTCCAAAGGTCTGGCAGGTGGTCTCTGTGGTTCTCTTGTCATTCTGAAGCTTTCTCCAAAATGTTTCTTATTTTAAGGGATTCCAGCAAACTAATCAAGAACCATGAGGAAGGGGTGGAGTCAGATCTCCCTCTATTCAAAAATTAATAACCATAAGTGAGTGAGTCACATTTTCATGGAGATGACCTAATCAAGTTTCGAACCTGTAGTACCAAACAGGGATTAAAAGAAAAGCTTGATCCCACAAGATTGATCAGGATTAAAACATGGCTTTTCTAGGGTACATAGATTCCTTCAAACTGGCACAGAGAATATTGTATTTTTACCTCATGTCATGATTATTTTAGCAGGAACCAAGGTCTGAGTTAATCATCTCTTAGGTTTCTGTTGTAGATTGGTTCAATAACAGGAATGAGACCTAATTCAGGCCTTGATAAAAGAGAAATTTTTGTTATTGATCTATGGGAAATAGACTGCTTTGCTCTCAAGAGAAAGGCATTAAAAAGAAGCTCTCTTTTCCCGTGAATTACCACATGTGCATTTGAGAAGCTTGAACCTGCTGATCTATTTTGCAAACACATAAAAGCAGAGTAAACACCACAAGGTTCAGGCAAACCTCAGGCTTAAACTCCAGTGAACTTCCAAAAATATGCACCACTGCATTTTTAAAGGCCGTGTCTAGTTTTCTGTAACCTGCAGCTGAAACCATCCTAATTAACATACAGAATTTTTACAAAAATCCAATTAGAGAATGAAGCACAGATTACACTTTCATTTGTTCATATGTTATTCTCTGCCAATCCTTCATAAAACATTTGTGTGTAGGTATTTCTTCCTTTTATAGTACAGATTGACTTCTTAATATTTTAAAATCTTTCTATGATGTGACACAATTTCTTGTTACCATAAGACAAATTTAATTAACTCTGAACATTCTTGTTACTTTAGACAAATTCAACGGCATGTCCTTAGAAAAAGTAATTGGCTTCTCAATATAAGGCATATTATACTAATTATAATATATCTTCTAAACATGACAGAATACTGGTGCCTTAAATTAACTTCATTTGCATTTAGGGAGAGTGGGTCAATCTCTCCAAATTTATATTCACTTTTAAATTAGACTTTATTTTTTCCCATCTCTAGTTATTTATCAGTCAGATGGTATATTTCTCTAAGGTATTTGAAGTATCAAGGAGAACCTGCAAAATCTGTGGCGCCTAAGTAGGACCATGTTACCACATTAGATTTAAACATATTTCAAAACATGAGAAAGATACAATGCTATTGGCTTCCCTTTTGAAAAATAAGGTTTCAGAAGTTTATTGGAACATTTGGAGGATTTTTATGGGTTTTAGCCTTATGATGAATAAGCTGTATACTTTGCTAGCCACACTGAAAACCACTTAAGGTGGTTGCAGAACTGAATATATATGATGTCCATTGAAAGCTTCAGTACTTGATTTTGCTGTGCTGTAGTCACTTGAGGGCTGCCTTTGTGCTGAGGGAAATGATTGTGTTTACTTAAAGCCAATATACTATCAACATATTGATTTGTCCTCGTAAATTTGCTGTGTTATCCCTTGCTTTGGAAAAGCAATTATGTTGGTGGTATTAATAGCAAATCAACGATGTCCTGTTTTTATCATTCTCATCACCACAAATTCCTATGCTTATGCCAATGATACAATGGACTCAAATCAGTGTTGGTGCATGGGAAATCAAGCTACTCTTTCCACAGGGGTCATCAACGTGAGGGAAGACGGCATGACTTGTCCAAAACCACAGAGCTACTTTCAGTAGAACTATGACATAAATACTGTGAGGCTTCCAAAATCAGCCTGCCCAATTCATCACTGCTTATCTAGATATCAAAGTACATGAGAGGGCAACAGAGCACACTAAAATATTTTAAATAATATTTTATAGTACGTTACCATTTTTAACAAATGTATATAGAGGCTAATATGTATATCTTTGGATCTTTACAAACCAGTTCTTGGATTTTAACATTTTGCATACTTACAGACAATGTAACTAATGCTCACAGAAATTAATATCCAAATGGTACAGAATCATAAAGTAACTTAGACTTGTTTCTTTAGGGCTACAACTCAAAGTCATACATATCGCAGTTTCTGATAGTTGTAACTATGTTTGAGTTGTGTGGCATGAAGGTTTTGGCCAAAATTGAATGGACAAAAGAAGAATCCCTGACCACAATGGGGTCACTTTTATTTTCTGCATAAGAATTTGAAATGTATACACTGAGGTTCTCATCAGTCTCTGTTAGGAACTTGGACTTAAAAATCACAGAACAGTAAATGACCATTTTCACATCAAAAGAGAGAAAGCTGGTTATTGGGGAGGTAAAAAAATGAAGCAAATCTTACTGGGAGAAGTAGAAAGAGAAAGCACATGACCAGGCAGACAGAGAAGGAACATGGGCTGCTGCTGATTCTCCAGTTTGGCTGAACCTCCCTTCTTCTCTTCCATGTGAAAAACTCCAAATGCACCCAATAAATTGTCCTTGTTTATGTGATTTTGACTGTTTTTGGTAATCAAAATTCATCACATTTTTTTGGTATCTCACATGTAGAAATCAACATGCTTTCTTTGTAAGCACTGAAGTCCATGTAACACTAGCAAACAAACCTAAGAAATGAACAAACCAAAAAAGAATCCTATGATGGTGAATTTTTTATTCTCAAAACTATTGTATCATTATTAAGAATGTTATTTATTCTTTGAGCTTACATTAAATCAATACTTGGTATTTATTGTAGTCACACATCTATGTAAGCAATAATTTTGTATTTAATGTCTCCCAGTTCAAACACTAATTTTCTTTTAAAAGAAAATTTAAAATTTTTTTTTAAAAAATATAAAGTTTACTGCTACTTAAACATGATTGAAAGACATAGACTAAATAAAAATAAGGAAAACATAAGTAAATAGAAAGTTTACTATTACCTAAACATTATTGAATGGCATAGACTAAATAAAAATAAGGAAAACATAAGTAAAGTCTAGCTGCCTTTCTTTCTTTATTTTTTTGGCCAAAATTGACAAAATGATCCTGAAGTTCTAAGGGAAATGTAAGGATTCAGAATAGCCAAAACAATCTTGAAAAAGAACAACAAAGTTGAAGGATTGACTTCAAAACTTACTAGAAAACTACAGCAAAGAAGACAGTATAAACAGGCATAAAAATAAACAAACATAGATCAATGGAATAGAATAGAAATAAATCCTTACACTTAGTCAATTGGTTATTGGCAACAGTGCCAAGACCATTCAAGGAGAAAGAACAGTCTCTTCAAAAGCTGGTGTTAGGAAATTGGATACATACATGGAAAAGAATGAAGTTGGACTCCTACTTCATACCATATAGAAAATCTCTAAAACTTTTAGAAGAAAACATAAGAATAATAGGTAATGCTTTCTAAGATATTACACTAAAAGCACAAGCACCAAAATAAAATTATGATAAATTGGACTTCAACAAAATTAAAAATTTTCATCCTTTGAAGCATACCATTAAGAAATTAGAAATATAATCCAGACAATGGGAGAAGACATATATATATATAAATAATGGGATATATATATATATATATATATATATATATATATATAATAAAAAGTGATATAAAACATTTTTGAGTTTTTGTATCTAGTCCTGTTGCACAGTCTGTATCCCTTCAGCTCCAATTACCCATTATAAAACAGATATATATCATATATCCCATAAGGGACTTGTATCCAAAATACATAAAAAGATACCTGGAACTGAACAATAAAATGACAAATAACCCAATTGAAAAATCAGAAAATAAATTGAAGAGTGATTTTTCCAAAGAAGACATACAAATGGTCAATAACATATGAACAGATACACAACATTATTAGTCATTAAGGAAATTCCATCAAAACCACATGAGATACCACTTACCCTCTGTGATGGCCATAATAATGATTATGATAATAATAATAAAACATATGAAAACAAGTGTTGGTACTGATGTGGAGAAATTGTAATTTCTTTTAGGATTTTAAAATGACACAGCAACTTAAGTAAACAAGTTTGTATTCCTCAAAATTTTTAACATCGAATTTATACTCAAGTATATAAAACAAGAGAAATGAAACATTTGCCCACGCAAAACTTATGCATAAACGTTCATAGAAACATTATTTGACTTATAATAGCCAAAAAGTGGAATCACCCAAACGTCCATCAATGGATCAATAGATAATCAAAACGTGTATAATCATGTGATGGTATATTATTTTGAAATATACAAAGGAATGGCTTAGTGATACGTTATAACATGAGTGAATCTTGAAAGTCTATGCTAAGTGAATGACGTCAGTCATGAAAGACCAAATATTGTATCATTTCATTTGTATGAAGTGCCCAGAATACCAAATACTCAATGACTGAAAGAAAATTAGTGACTGCCAAGACTTGGAGCAGGGAGGAATAGGGAATCACTGCTAAAGGAAATAGGGTTTCTTGTAGGGTGATGGAAATTTTCTAAAATTAGATATTAGTGATGGTATCAGTATTCAGTTAATATATTAAAACACTTTATATATTTTAAAGAGTGAATTTATAGTATGCAGGCTATATCTCAATAAATCTGTTATTAAGAAAATAAATGAACAAAAATGTGTGCTTGGTTTCCAGGAAATTATGATCTTATTGGCTGGTGTTTCCATGACAGCAAAGACATTTTATTTTGTAAGTCATATCTGAGGACTCTACTTCCCTCTTTTGCTGCCCTGCAAACATAAATTATGCTTTTTTGTTCATTCATTCGCTGAACAAGTATTTATTTGTCATCAAGTGTAAGAATCTTTGTTCTATTTTACCTGTCGACTTTTATCAAGTACTGTACACATTAGTGAGGGTAGCCAGACAAAAAAACAGATAATTATAATACAAAATAGCAAGTATTATTTTCAAGATAAGTTTAGGGTGTTTCATTAGTATATGGGAAGGCTCCTCACCTGATGGAAAGTCAGTCAGTTCGCCTCCAGATTTTTCTTTGATAAAGATGAAAAAAGTTTGCTGTTATAAATTACAACTTTCAGTGACTAACAGTAGTTGATTTTATCCCTACTCTTCCCAATTCACGCACACGTGCACACACATAAACACACACACACACACACACACAAAGAGGGTGGAAAGTCAGGAATCCCTTCCCATTAGGTTGCTTTAGGACTATTATTTTTGGTAGGAAAGTTGAGGCCATCATTATGAAATTCAGAGAAAGCAGTAAAACAGAGAAATAATTGGTCTGTTATTTAGGATGAACGAAAAATGGATTTAAGGATTGAGGACAGTAAAAAGAGAGCTCTGAAGAGAGAAGGGCAAGCAATTTATGGGTGTCTGAATCTCTTAAAGAAACATGCCAGCAACTAAAGAACTCCTAAAAATAAGAAAATAAAATATTCATTTTTAGTTGTGTCCTTCACAGTACAGGGAAGCAACTCCTCTCTCCTGTACAAAATTCTACTCATGTCTGCTTCACATTAAAGTTGGTTTGTTAGTTTGAAAACTGCTGCAATGCAGTATACCAGAAATGGAACTGCTTTTAAAGAAGAATTTTAAAATTGCAAGTTTACAATTCTAAGGAGGTGAAAGTGCCCAAATTGAGGCACCAACACGAGGTTACCTTCACTCAAGAAAGGCCGATGGGTCTAGAACAGCTCTGTCAGCTGGGAAATCACAAGCTGGCCCCCGCTGTTCTCTTGCCCCTGGATTCCTTGCTTTCAGCCTCTGTTCCTGTGGGGGGTTCCTCACTTTGCTTCTCCAGGGCTGGCCTTTGTCTCTTGGCTTCCCTTGCATCCCTCCACGTTCTGGCTTGTTTTACATCTCCTAGCAACATCTTCTGGGCTTCAAGCATCTCCACACATTGGCGTCTCTGTTCTCCACATGTCGGCATCTGTGTCAGCTCTGCTCTGAAGTTTCTGTTGGCTCTGTCGTTTCTGAGATTTTTGTCATTTCTGTCAGCTCTGAAATTTCTCTCCAACACATTTCCTCTTCTAAAGATTCCAGTAAACCAACCAAACCCACTTAGAATGAATGGAGCCACATCTCCATCTAATCAAAACGTCACATCTCTTCAGATATAATCTAATCGAAAGTTCCACCCTTTGATTTGGTATACTTTCACATCAATATCTTTCATACCTTAACTGAGGAAATAACATATGAGACAAGCAGGACTGTCATTTTCCTAGATAAACTCTTCTTTCACCACATACATAAAAATGAATTGATTGAGGAGAACAATTTTCAAAACTAACATCACACAATAGTATTCTCCATCAATCTAATGGCATATATAATATTAATTAGTTTCTCGCAAGTGAATGAGATAAAACAACCAAAGCTAAGTAAGGAAGAAATCTTATTGGGTTTAAAGAAAATTATCCTCATTATTTCTCTTTTCAGAAGGCAAGTGTATCTTCTTCAACCACCCAATAAATGTAAAGTTGATAGCAGAATTCTGGCAGGATATAAATCATTGTAGGTAAATACATATGCACATGTGATAAATAGATGTGACATCTCTGAGAAATAGTTCCTATAATGAAAATTCTCTGTTGTATTTTTAGCCCAAGGTCCAATATTCTAAGTGTTGGAGCTGCCATTTTTTATAACCCCCACACTACCACTTACTTCCATCCATTTTGGTTTCTCCATCAGAAAAATAGAGAAGTGGTTTACATACTAGAACCATGGAGTTTATTAATATATTCCTAAATGTTTGCCATCCTTGGAATGTTAGAGACCCGCAGCGTTTTTGTTTTTCAAAGTACTGACAAAAATTTTCAGACTAGTGTCTTTCACTGCTTTGCATTTTCATGGCATTCCATTCAAAATGCCCATGCGAACAATAAAGGCCAAACTGGTAAACCTTCTTTCTGAGGCTCCTTTCTACAACCATGGAATACATTATTCATGCTGATGACATTCCGATAACATGCTGCGTGATTTTATATGGCATGAGTAATCCAGCAGCCTAGACTAAGAGTGAGGAAGGAATTAAAATTAAAGGTTAATGTAGCTTTTTATAGGAGGTTGGCTCTTTAAAAGAAGATGTAGGAAATGGTGGCCTATAAAGTCTGGTATATTTATTAGGCATGGTGACATCAGAAATTATCACACACAATGTCAAGGTGGAGCCTACCCTCCCAGAAAGGAGTTATATATGGTCTCCATAGCAGTTTGCCGTTCCCACTAGAGCTATGGGTCTGAATGAATTCTAATGAGTTGCATGCACTTAGCAACAGCATCTTGGATATGAAGTCAAATTTTAAAACTTAATGAAAAAAATACAAAATGAATTAGAAATGAACAATTCAAATTTCTAACTAAATAAAAGGTTAGTTATGTTAAAATCATAATTTCAAGTGAAGTGACAGCTCCTATTACTGTTGTAAGAATAAAAGAAATTGATCACCTCAATAATATCATAGCATAAAGAAGTAATTACTGTCTTTTCATAAGCTGCTCTTATCTGAATCAGAATATGATATCCATCTGGTCCATTCAAATCAATGACTTTCTATAGAAAATATTTTTATCCATGCACCAGGGTAAAAATGTGGTAGATGTGGTTTTTACAAATCAACAACCAACTTTCCAGAAATTGATGGAGCCGTAATGTCTTCTGATATCCAATATACATATGTGGCAAAATAAAGGGGAGATCCCCTAAAATGTCATGTTGATGCCCCAAATTAAAAGTCATTTTTCAAAAATTCAAAATTAATATTTTGTGAGAGCCTGACAAAATTAGATTGCTACATGTGTGAAAAAATAAATGCACATAACATTTTTATTGAACTATAAGTTTAATATATTGGTTGGCGCATACAGTCCATTGATTTGTTTGTGCTTTGAATGTTTGCTGGGATAATAAATGGGTTCCATATGAATTGAAAAAGTCTAGGCAAAGATATTGGTTTGCTAGAGAATCAATATTTAGAAAAATATATTGGTCATGGCTACATATCCATGTTGGTTTAATGCATTAGCTCAGAGCATACTTTGGGCATGCATTCAATTTGCTGATTTCTTTATTAACTCCATGCTTAAATAGGAAGTGGAATTGTTAGGATCCTTATTTTTCAAAGGACTGAGACTTGAAATTGAGTTGACTTAGGGGGTTAAGTTGCTGTTGTCTTCAGAATATAAACTTGTGATAAATCTTTTATCCAGGTGAGCTAGTTCCATAATTCTGATTTTAACACCCAGTATTTTTACCATTTTAAGAGGCAAAAGAGATAATTCACTATCTATTTAAAAATTGCAGAGAAGTAAAAATTAACATATGAATAATAACTATCATGAAAATATGCTTAGGACTAAATCTACTAAGCAACAGCATGTTTGGTGGGATGAAGGAAACATCCTGGATTTAGAAAGAAAAGACTTGGTTTTCAGATGTGACTGCAGACCCAATTACAATTTCTCTTGTAAGTTATCACTTAAAACCCTTGCACCTCATCCTCACGTTAAGGCAGTCATGGTTACCTAGATACTCATAAAGCCACGACAAAGATTAGCACTTGCAGAAGGGGTCTGTAAAAACAAAGTTCTGTACAAGAAGTGAAGATTTGAGATGTACTCATTTCTGCATAGAGTCCAGATCTGTAATTTAGTATGTATATTCTTGGGTAATTTCCTTTGTCTTGTTTCTGGGTGTTCAGAAATCCATAGTTTCCTCATTTATACTATTTATTGACAATTTTCTCCTATGATTTATGCAAACATCACTTAGAATGTAGGACTCAATAAGTAGCAATTATTATCTATGTAAGCTGATATTACTAATAACAACTGGGATATTAATTAATCAATAAAACTGTAAAGGTTTTCTTTATTTCATCTGAGAGTACCTATCAGGTGTGATGGTTTGAAAATATTATGTACCTCAGAAAAGCCATGTTTTAAAACTGATCCAATCTTGTGGAGGCAGCCCTTTCTTTTAATCCTGATTCAATAGCAGATGGATCTCAAACACTCCAAGGATGGCGAACATTTAGGAATATATTGATAAACTCCATGGTTCTAGTATGTAAACTGCTTCTCTATTTTTCTGATGGAGAAACCAAAATGGATGGAAGTAAGTGGTAGTGTGGGGGTTATAAAAATGGCAGCTCCAACATTTAGAATATTGGACCTTGGACTAAAAATACAACAGAGAATTTTCATTATAGGAACTATTTCTCAGAGATGTCACATCTATTTGTCACATGTGCATATGTATTTACCTACAATGACTTATATCCTGCCAGAATTCTGTTATCAACTTTACATTTATTGGGTGGTTGAAGAAGATACACTTGCCTTCTGAAAAGAAAAATAATGAGGGTAATTTTCTTTAAACCCAATAAGATTTCTTCCTTACTTAGCTTTGGTTGTTTTATCTCATTCACTTGCAAGAAACTAATTAATATTATATATACCATTAGATTGATGGAGAATACTATTGTGTGATGTTAGTTTTGAAAATTATTCACCTAATTCAATTCATTTTTATGTGTGTGGTGAAAGAAGAGTTTATCTAGGTAGATGGCAGGCCTGCTTGCCTCATATGTTATTTCCTCAGTTGAGATATGAAAGATGTTGATATGAAAGTACACCAAATCAAAGAAAGTGTAGCATACCAGACAGCTTCATTTTGCTATTGGACAAAGGTGGTGGATTCTTTGCCCAATGTGCTCAAATAATCAATTCCTAGACACCAGAGTTTCAAAGAGAAGAAAAGTTTATTGCTAGGCACAAAACAGAAAATCAGATGGCCCATTGGCTCAAAAATCTGTCTTTCTGAACTGCAGAAAGGCTCTCCCTCTTCTTCATTCCTTTAGAACTAAGAAATAGTAACAGTTTGCTAATTATTAGCTCTGGATCATTGCAATATCCCTTGTGGTTGTCCTACACCTAGTCTTATATAAATCAGCTTCTTTCTAGTATTCCATCATACCCTAACTGATACATTAGTATAATTAATTCAGGATCTAATAGTGAACTCTTCTCCTCTTTAATTTCTGGGTAGAGTGAAACATTTACTCAAAAATCTGGGTATTACTTTCACTCAAGAAAAGCTGATGCCATCCGCAACACCCCTTTGAGATGGGAAAGCATGTGGCTGGCATCTGTTGGTCCCTTGTTCCTGGTCTCCGTTGCTTTCAGCCTTTGTTTCTAATGAAACCTCTTGTTGGTAACTTAATTTGAACATTTCCATGGCCTTAGAACTGTAAACTTGTAACTTTATAAATTTCCTTTATAAAAAAATCTGGATATTTTCTTTACAGGCTATGAAAACAGGAACATCCATGAGAATGCTTCAATGATAAGCCTTTTTTATTTTTTTGATGAATTGTTTTGGTGTTCCACAGCCAAAGTCTATGCTTACACAGAGATGGGAAATGGAGCCATAGACCATTTTTTTTTTTGGCATCTTTTGATACTATCCTTCTCATACAGTGATATTCTTTGCAAAAGAATGGAGAAGAAACCTTCTATTCCTTTTCCAACAAAATAAACAATGAATCTCATTACACCGTAAGTTATTTTTACCAATTAATCCTTACATATATTTTGACTTGCATTAATGAATTTCCAATTTAAAGTTAAAGAATAGCTGTTTACTTCTTTCAAATGTACAATTTGCAAGAAAGTTTCTGATTTTTATTGTCATTAAAATATATAGAATTAGAAATTTTACATAATATAAATAAGGGAAATCAGACTAGTTTCCAAAAGTCAATGCTGTCTTGATTTCACTAGTGCCTAGCTGTCTGCTCTTTTTCATCATCATATTCTGATTCTTTTCTTAAAGAAAACCTCTTATAACCTCTTAAAATTGTGGTAAACCTTCCCTTATCCATCTACACACACTACCTTAGTCTTATTACTTTAAACAACTTTTATATGCCAATGGCTCTTAACTTTATCTTTGGCATGAATCTGTCCCTGAACTCCAGCCTCATATATCAAACTACCTACTCAATAACTGCACTTTTCTAGCTCATAAACACTTCCCACTCCACACTGCTGGACTTCATTTCAAATGTTCCTTCCGCAGTCTTCATCAAACTCGTGGTTACTTACACGTAAATGTCTGGAGTCACTCTTAACTGCTCTCATTCTTTCATACCCCACATCTAATATATCAGCAAATCCTGTTAATTTATTTTCAGAACAGATGAAGAATCCAGTTGTTTTTCATGACCTGCATTATTATCACTCTGGGTCACTTCATCACCACCTCTTTCTTCAGGTACTAGGATGGGCTCGTAACTTGTTTAATTCTTCCACATTGGGTCTCCCACTGTCTGTTCTCCATACTCCAGAGGGATCAGGTTAAAGCTGAAGTCAGATTTAAAAAAAAACAAAAAAAAACTGAAGTTAGATGATGAACTTCTTCTGTGCAAACCATCCTATTCTTTTAGATGAATATTTACTAGGACAATTTTGTCCCCTAGAGGATATTTGACAATGCCTAGAGACATTTTTGGTTGTCACAACTGGGGAAGGACACAGATGCTTCAAACCACAGCAGGGGTAGAAGCCAGGGATGCTGCTACATCCTATAATGTAGAAGACAGACAGACAGACATACACACACACACAAAAAAACAGAAAGCAAGCAAAGAAAAACAAAGAATTATCAAAGGTTGAGAAATCCTTTTCTTTGCATAAAATTCAAAGATACTTACAACAGCCTAAAAGCCGTTCAATATATGTCCACCCTGCTCCAGCCCCAATGATACCCTTGCTATTCCATGAATATACCAGTCATGTGCCAGCACTCATGATTTGCTTTGCTTGTAACATATGCCTTTCTGAGATCAGCACCTTGAGATTCCTTACCTTTCTCATGTTTTTGTTTAAATGTAACCTTCTTGATGAGTCCTAGCCTGATAACCCAATTTAAATTGCAACTGCGATCCCAAACCCTCCTCATTCCTCTGACCTGGTTATTTTCCATAGTACTCATCATTTTCTATCATACTAATGCATTTGCATTTTTATTGTTTGTTGTCAGTCTCCTCTCTTCTCCCACCAAAAAGAAGTATTTGAGAACCGGGATTTTTGTTTGTTTTACTCAGCAATATATTCCAATGCCTAGAATGGTATTTGAAACATAGTTCTCGGTGAATTAGTAAATATTTGGAAAATAAATGAATCAGTAAATGGAAATATGCATCATGTACCACCCCGAGATAATCACTACATCACCTAAAAGAACATAAATAGAACAAAACTGTATTCCCATGTGCATATGGTAGAATATACAGAGATGCATGCAGTCCGAGAATGCACTAGTTTCCTATGGCCATTGTGACAAATTAACACAAATTGGGTAGCACAAAAGAACATAAAGTTATTCTCGCAGCTGTGGAGATCTGAAGTCTAAAATCAAAGTGTCAGCAGGAAAGACTCCTTCTTTGCCTCTTCCGGCTTTGGTGGCTGCTAGCAGCTTTTACTGTTCTTGCGTTGTAGATGTGTGAATCCAATCTCTGTCTTCCTCTTCACAGCATTTCCCCTTTGTTCCTCCAGCTCTAATAAGAATGTTAGTTATGGATGCAATGTCCACCTAGTTAATTCTGGATGAGCTCACCTCAGAGACATCACTTAATGATCTCTGCCAAGAACTTCTTCCTCAATAAGGTCACATTTATGGGTACAAAGGTAAGATTTGAAAGTATCTTTTTGCAGGTCCACATTTCAACCTGCTGCACAGTATTAAAACTCATATTGTTTGCAAATAAGATTTGATTCAATGTTGCATCTAAGATCATAAAGAAAAACACAAATAATATTGTTTGTAATTCACCAGGAGCTGTAAAGTAATTGTCATGAGGGGTCATATGTGTATTCAAATGGTCCTTTCACTATTCAATACTTTTCCAACCTCCTTCTTGGGAAATAGTATTTATAATTTTATGATATATTATCATGAATGGTACCAACAGAGGCAAACTAGAGGCCTATGAAAAAACAGTAATCACTACAACCAAGCCTGATGAGTAAAGATTGGGTATGAGAAATGGCACAATATGTTTTAGTGGGACTATAAAATATGGTGTAATGGATCTCACCTATTTAAAAAAAGGAGTGTTTTTCAAAAGAAATATCCCAGAAATTCTATTCATTTCTTCTAATTCATTCACATTTTACAAGATGACATGATAACAATTTGAAAATAAATGACTCATAGAATTTTATAAATAATAGTAAACGTGGAATAAATTAAAACAATAAATTGACAGATGTATCTAAAGAAATGTGGCAAATCACTCTTATACACCACTTTACAACGAATAGTAACTTGATATTCATTGGATGAACAAATATTTATCAATTAATAAATTAGATAACTTTGATATCTTCAGAACATAAAGTTAAGCTTTAGTTTTTCCTTGGGAAAATTATTATTCTCATATGAAGAATCTAGTGTTCTCACAGGGTGCAGGCTATTTCTGAGCTAGAAGTACTATCTGCACAATTCTGAACTTTCTTAAAAATATTTTGCCTAGATTTATACTACAGAATGACCCTTAATTTGAGATACTAATGCTGCAGTAATTCTGGCAAATACCCAAACTTACCAGACAATATTGTGGAATTCTGTCTGCATATATGTAATTGATTCAGCAAGATTAATGTTGCTTCAATGGCTTTAAAATAGGCAAATGAATATTAATTAATAATTTGAAATAATTGTGTACAATATAAAAAGTAGCAAAAATGTTGAGACATTTCTGCCAATTATTTCTGTTCTAAATGAAATTAAATCAATAAATATTATAGGAAAGATGATACATGTCCATTGTTAATTGCTTAGGAGCATTAGAGAAATTAACTTTCTTATAAACAGTATTGTCCCCTAGAAACATTTATAGGTTATAGGTTATTTGTTAAATAACAGCTAAATAATATTTCCATCTCTCATACTGTATTTTCTTTTCATATATTTGTATGTGTTCAAATTTTAGCTTTGATGAAAACTACCTAATTTAGATGAGCAAATTATATACTATTTTAGGCAGAGTGATGGTGGCACAATGGCAGAATTCTCACCTGCCTGTGCCGGAGACCTGGGTTCGATTCCTAGTGCCTGCCCATGCAAAAAGAAAGAAAAAAATTATATGCTATTTCTCAAGCCAGTTTATCCAATTCATTAATATTTACAATAGCTGCCTTACAGGGCTGTTGTCATATAATACATCCTAACAATATTCCTAATAATGTGCTTCATGGTAGGTTATTCATAATTATTACTTCCTACCCTTTCTCTCTTATCTCATCCTTCTCCTTGAGTAAAGAATGTGTACATGGTAGGGCCTCTATAGGTCTTTATGGACTCCAACTTATGAAATGACAAAATGTTATTTATTCCAAGAGACTTCAGCTCTCTATAAAATAATAACCACCATTTCTTTATCTTTTTGTACTAATGTTGTTTATCATTATTGTTATTGTTTTAGTTTGATCAATTTTATCATTAATTTAAACCCTTGATTCTGTTCCAAAAGAAAATAATGACTAAATGCATTTCCTTCTAATTCTAATAGTTCACTGAATGTTACACTATTTATGAAATCAAAATATTGAATTTTTGACTTAATCCCTTTGGGTCATTCAAATACTAGCATCCCATTGAAAATTTAAGTGGAATTTGGAAAAGAACAATAAAAACATCAAAACCTTGACAGACTCGATTTATGAGCTTAATATAATTACAGAGTACACATTTTTGGAATAAAAAAATAATCCTAAAAGGAAGCTACCTTGACAAAACCACCTTAACATAGTGGAAAATAAGAAATTGTATCACAGATAAAGAGAGATGATGGATATGATTTTAAAGAAAATTTAACACTGCACTACGAAGAAACCTAGAAAAAGTACATATAGATTAAAGATAAGAAATCATAACTTGAGGGCACAAGAATGCCAACTGTTGGATAATTTCCCAAGGGAAGCAGTGATAGCCAGGATCACCAACTACTTACAAAGAAATGAGACTAAGAAATTAGAAGGCATTTGTTTTCAGTCAAAGATGAAGAATATTTCATGAATTCCATTTAGTTTGATTCAACTTTTTAATTATACACATCCTGCATGCTTGAAAATGTTTTGGGGGAGTGGGATTATTGAACTGTGAAAAAAGAGGATATTTAAATTTCTAGTTTGAACGAAGTTCAATAAAGACAATGCCAGAGCATGTTGTTACTTCTTTTAGTTTGCAAAACAAGAATGTATAAATCAATGTGGTTCTTTTTTCTTTGCTAGCATTTTGCAAAAATCTAAAATAGCAAGCCCTGAACTGACCCTTTCATATGTGAAAAGAAATTTTCATTCAGATGATTAAAGGAAGGTCTTGCTCCACCTGGACAGACAATGTAACAGGAATTTATAGCCTTTCTCAAAGTGATTCCAAAGATACATTAACCCCATCATATCCACTCTCAATGTTTTTGGTGAAATCTTGGTGTCTTTCAAGGCTCTTATGCCCTTTTTACCATCCTTTATTAGGTAATCTCATACAATGGGAAAATAAAACATGGGCACATATATCGTTAATCTAAGAGGGATCTAGCACCTTAGCTTGATTCATCTACTTTCTTCCTCTCTTTGATTCTTTGACGCTAAGAAAAAGTGTTCTTTGGTAGAATGGATTACCAGACTATAAGGAGGACCCCTGATCATTTCTGGCATGGATTTTTGCTTTACATGTTTCAGTGGGTCATGGACTATAGCAGACATGTTCCTCTGAATACTGTTTTTCTGAGCAGTCTATTAGGATTACTGTGCTTGCGGCTGTGTGTATGGGGGGGTACTAAAATAATCTTTTTTGGAGTTTTTCTTTTTCCTGTGAAATTTCAAGTTAAAATAGCCTTTGCTTGCTGCATTTTCTTTGCTTGGAAGGATGTTTTATTTTCTGGAAATTTCATGGAAGATTTCTTATTTGAAATGCAAAATTAAGTTCTCACCCCAGTAAAATGGTCAAGACCAGAGATATCATGATGATTCGTGAGTCTTTCAAGACATATCTAATTCCCATGCTGAGCTAGTTTCACCACAAATGAAGAAGTGGGTTGCCAGAACTACCCTTTCTCTTGGCTCCTGTGGGAAGAGCTTATGCAACTAAAAGTAGCATTGTTTTACATCCCCCTAAATTGCTGAACACATGTTAAACTCTTGAAGTATTATGATGGTTTCTTCCCTCCTTCTAGTTTATAGTGAATGCACTTAACGTTCTTAAAATAAATACAGAACTCAGAAATAAACTTTAAATAGATTAAATCTTTACATTTCTTAGCAGTTGTAAATACACATGGGTTCTAAGAATTTCTTTTCTAATTTCAACATTTGGGCAAGTTAGATGTGTTTGCATTATGCATCAGATACAAAGAATGCCACAATTTCTAACAGGGCCAAAAAGTATTTGGTAAACCAAGAAAAATATTATTTCAAAGCATTCGTTCCTGGATTGGAAATGAATTGTGGAACTGAAAGCACAATTAACTTTGATGATTTTTAAAGTATATATGAACATTTACCTACAATTGCCAAACACTGACATTGATCTTGGTTGAAAGCTTATTTCCTGCTCTTAAGTTTAAATATGCTTGGAATTTCAGTATCTGTGAGAGTCACAGAGATTCAAACTTGGCAAAAAACCTCATTCTCCCATTCTCAGTGTTATCTCTTTCCTGGACTATGTTTTAAAGTGATACAAATGGCAATGATTAGATTATTTTTTAAAGCTTGGTAGTAGTCCAGACAGCTGATTTTGCATGTTGGAAACTAATAATAGAAATGGAGAGATGTCGGTTCAATGTGGTTTGTATTCCTTGAGAAATACTTCAGAAAATCCTGGGTTAAAATATTGCAGCTTTCATAGATAATATAGGTTATTTAAACTTTGTTGGAGCGTTTTCTTGCAAACTAATTGCTTAAGTGATAATCTGTGAAGTGCAGGTAACTATGTTAATTAATTTATAAGCACAATTAAGATCTAGAAGTGCTATTAGCTATCATAATATATATTATGATTTATGATATATTGACTTTATAAAGATTCTTATGAAGTATATTTGTTTGACATGATATTTAAGAGATATATTCAACATATATTTCTTAGAATTAATTTCAACCACCTCTATCGTGAAAAGACATTGCTCCCAAAATTTCTAAATCCCTGTTAAACATCTTAATTTTAGATTTCCTGATGTACATGTACTCCTGATTGCAGAAATACCTTGAACTTTTTTTCTCCCCCTAAAGTAGACGATGGGCAAAAAAAATTGTGAAACTTGACTCTTGGAAAGGAATACCACTCATTCAAAAGTTACATTGCATTCAGCATAATTATAATTTATGGGTATTATTTATTTGTAAAAGTCTCTTGATTGATGCCTTTCTACTTGAATTTAATTCAACAGCTTATTGTGATAGCTTTCACTGTGCATATGTCTTTTAAATAAATACATTTATAATTAAAAAAAAACTACTATATATGATTGGAATTAAATTTCCACCTAATAACCCACCTGCTGAAGCTTGTTTACTTGCTCCAGTTTTCTTATCCAGAAGTCCTTTATAAATGTGTTTCTTTATTACAAACATATCTCTTGTTTTCTGTAGTCCTTATGAAAATAAGGGAGACAGTTTTCATGGAGTTTAAAACAAACTACCAATTCACTTGTTTGAGGGGAGCTTCAGTCTTGCCAGAGGGAAGGGCAGGAGGGAAGTTATTCCTTTTCTAAGGTGAGTGTCAGCAGAGCTCAGAATCACCTCCTCCCTTATAAGGTTTCTGCCTGTGCTGCCTAAGAAAGCACCAGACTCCTCTACATCAAGTTTCAAAACTGCAATGGTTTTGGTTTCCCTGGTGGCCTAAGGAAATCATGGCTGAGCTTTTTTTATGACCAGCCTTTTAATTTTATCTTGGATTAGAAAGAGACTTTCTTTCACTTCTTCAATCAACCAATTATCAAATGCAGGCTAACTGCATGCCAGGCATTACACTAGATGCTGGCAAATAACAGTAATCTGACACACGATCTCACAGTCAAGCTCTGTCAACAGCCCCCACCTCAGTCTACCTGCACTCTCACCACACCTGGAAAACAATTTGCAGCAACCATCCAAGGTAAGCTCCCAACACTGCTGTTATTTCTCCCAAAGTCTGGCAAATGCCTAATGGCTCTCCAAGATGTCAGGTGACTTCTGCACTTCTCTTAAGCCTTCCCCAGACAGTGTCTCTCCCGTGAAGGCTTCAGAAAATGTTAGAGCCTCTTTTCTCTCTCCTCCAAAGCCCGAGCATGCACCCATGGTGGAACACTTACCACACCATTTAATAGCACTGTTGACCTCCACTGCACATTGAGCAACTTGAGAGCAGAATTTTCTCTCTGATCATCTGTGTATCACTACAGCCTGTCTCGTGGTTTGGCAGAACACATCTTAGAAGAAAGAAAATAAATTAAGTGAAATGAAATGAAATGAAATGTAAGAAAATGGACATCCTTGGCAAATGAGACCCTGCACTCTCCCTGTGAGTCCAGATGTGCGTGAGTGGGCAGGGGAGGGCGCTGTAAGTTGGCATTGCTCTCTAATTATTAGATTCAAACACATGCCAATGTTTATTTTACTCCTTTTTAAAATAAGTTATAGCATAACGCTTTGTCATTAAATGTATAAGCAAAGCAGACCATACAAAAATACCAAACGTTCATAGCTAAATGCCGGGTATGTGAGGTTTCGAAAAGGCCATTTTCTGGTGGATTTTGGGGGCTCAGCCTAGTCCAGCCTCTTCAGGAGTCCTTTGGCCATCTCGGTTAAGTAGAACAAGGGAATGAGCTATTGCCTCACGGCCAGATGGTGCTTTTTCAATGTGGTATCTGTCAAGATAGGAAGAAGATAATGCCATTTTGCATCATTTACGGTGAGACTCAAGCAGCAGGAAGCAAGCAGGTTGAAAGTGCACAGCTCACATTGTTTCCTCCAGGCTTTTCCAGTCTCAGGAACAATGCATATTTTGCCAAAGATTAGCTGGATGGATGACTGGCAAGCAAATCATTCACACATACACAAAGCAGAGAAAGGGGGAGAAAAATTGAGTCCTCTGTAATGAGACTGTGAAAATAAAATTAAATTCCATAGTTTATCAAGGTAACGATATTCGAATTCATTTCAATTGAATGTGCAAAAATGGTGAAGCAAATTAAAAATGTTACTTTATTAAGCAGCAATATTAATTTTAAAAATTAATATTAAACTATACATAATCTAATAACCCAAAAAAGCAGTATTTTTTTATTATTCACGTTACCTAAAACCTTTATACATATTTTGCAAAATAAAACCCTTAGTATATAATAGAATTCTATAATCTCTTTTACTTAGCATATTCTTAATATTTTTGTTTAATTGCTGGATAAATTTAAATTGTGTCTATGGGACTTGATTTATTGATCCTTATTAAATTAGGGGAAATGTCACATCCAGTGTAGATCTATATTAGATAATACTGCAGTGAACAACCTTATAATATGCATTTTTTTCCCTGTTTATGATAAATTCCAGGGGAGAATTTCTTCATTGCAAGGTTTGACTGTTGTTATGGTGCTTGCGTTACACTGGCATATTGAGTATTTAAGTTATAATGTTAGGAAAACTGAAAGAATATATCAGCATCATGAATTCACAGAGACACTTTTGCATTTTTTCAAAAATATACTAATTTAATAGTTCTAAAAGAGCATTTTGATAGCTTATGCTTTGTGAGTTTTTAAATTAGGTGTGGCATGTCCTTTCACATACTGTGCATATGTATTTATTAGTGGATTGCTGTTATAGATTGAATAAAACCTTTATACAGAGAAGATATAAACTGTTTGACATTTTTAAAGTTTTAAGCATGTAGAACTAAGGACTTTACATGTATTAAATGCTTCCCAATTCTCTTTGTGCATATATCTACCATTAAAAATAAAGTTAAATCTCTACTAAAATATAATATATAATTTATTCAGTTTTTATTAATTATGTTTCCCCCATACTTTGTTTTAATGTGAAGCCCCTTAATTCATTTGAAGTTTACTTAGGCGGATGGTGCAATGAGTGTATTAAAGTTTACGTTTTATAATTTTAATCAAAATTGTTATTTAGTTATCTTGATATTACTTATCACAATATTTTCTTACTCCCTTGGTTTGAAAGCTTACTTTCTTATATATATATTGAGTTTTTATGTATAATTGGATCAAGTCATGGTTTTCCATTGATGCTTGCATTTATTTTGTGACAATATTATATTATTTTATTTTATTTTTTTTTTTAATTTTTTTATTAATCAAAAAAAAGAAAAGAAATTAACACAACATTTAGAAATCATTCCATTCTACACATGCACTCAGTAATTCTTAGTATCATCACATAGATGTATGATCATCATTTCTTAGTACATTTGCATCGATTTAGGAAAAGAACTAGCAAAACAGCAGAAAAAGATATAGAATGTTAATATAGAGAAGAGAATTAAAATAATAATACTAATAATATATATATATATAAAAAGGAAAAAGAAAAAAACAAAAACAAAAGATACAAACACACAAACAAACAAACAAAAAACCATATTTCAGGTGCAGCTTCATTCAGTGTTCCAACCTAGTTACATTATACTTAGGTATTATTGTGCTGTCCATTTTTGAGTTTTTGTATCTAGTCCTGTTGCACAGTCTGTATCCCTTCAGCTCCAATTACCCATTATCTTACCCTGTTTCTAACTCCTGCTGGTCTCTGTTACCAATGATATAGTCCAAGCTGATTCTCGAATGTCGGTTCACTTCAGTGGGACCATACAGTATTTGTCCTTTAGTTTTTGGCTAGACTCACTCAGCATAATGTTCTCTAGGTCCATCTATGTTATTACATGCTTCATAAGTTTAGTCTGTCTTAAAGCTGCATAATATTCCATCGTAGGTATACGCCACAGTTTGTTTAGCCACTCGTCTGTTGATGGGCATTTTGGCTGTTTCCATCTCTTTGAAGTTGTAGATAATGCTGCTATAAACACTGGTGTGCAAATGTCCGTCTGTGTCTTTGCCCTTAAGTCCTTTGAGTAGATACCTAGCAGTGGTATTGCTGGGTCGTAATCCATTCTGCCATTCTATGTCTTTTGATTGGGAAATTCAGTCCATTAACTTTTAGTGTTATTACTGTTTGGATAATATTTTCCTCTACCATTTTGGCTTTTGTATTATATATATCATATCTGATTTTCCTTCTTTCTACACTTTACTCCATACCTCTCTCTTCTGTCTTTTCATATCTGACTCTAGTGCTCCCTTTAGTATTTCTTGCAGAGCTGGTCTCTTGGTCACAAATTCTCTCAGTGACTTTTTGTCTATAAATGTTTTAATTTCTCCTTCATTTTTGAAGGACAATTTTGCTGGATATAGGAGTCTTGGTTGGCAGTTTTTCTCTTTTAGTGATTTAAATATATCATCCCACTGTCTTCTAGCTTCCATGGTTTCTGCTGAGAAATCTACACATAGTCTTATTGGGTTTCCCTTGTATGTGACAGATTGTTTTTCTCTTGCTGCTTTCAAGATCCTCTCTTTCTCTTTGACCTCTGACATTCTAACTAGTAAATGTCTTGGAGAACGCCTATTTGGGTCTATTCTCTTTGGGGTGCGCTGCACTTCTTGGATCTGTATATTTAGGTCTTTCATAAGAGTTGGGAAATTTTCAGTGATAATTTCTTCCATTAGTTTTTCTCCTCCTTTTCCCTTCTCTTCTCCTTCTGGGACACCCACAACACGTATATTTGTGCGCTTCATATTGTCATTCAGTTCCCTGATTCCCTGCTCAAGTTTTTCCATTCTTTTCCCTATAGTTTCTGTTTCTTTTTGGAATTCAGTTGTTCCATCCTCCAGTTCACTAATTGTAGCTTCTGTCTCTTTAGATCTACCATTGTAGGTATCCATTGTTTTTTCCATTTTTTCTTCTTTGTCCTTCACTCCCACAAGTTCTGTGATTTGTTTTTTCAGATTTTCTATTTCTTCTTTTTGTTCAGTCCATATCTTCTTCATGTCCTCCCTCAATTTATTGATTTGGTTTTTGAAGAGTTTTTCCATTTCTGTTCGTATATTCAGCATTAGTTGTCTCAGCTCCTGTATCTCATTTGAACTATTGGTTTGTTCCTTTGATTGGGCCATATCTTCAATTTTCCGAGCGTCATCCATTATTTTCTGCTGGTGTCTGGGCATTTGATCAGATCTCCCTGGGTGTGGGACCCAGCTGGTTGAAAGGTTTTTCTGTGGAATCTCTGGGCTCTGTTTTTCTTTTCCTGCCCAGTAGGTGGCGCTGGTGGCAGTCGTTTGTCTGCAGGGCAGTCAGCCCGGGAAACCGCGCGTGGAGGCGGGGGTCGCTGGCCGTGGCTTGGGGGAGTGCCGGTCCAAATTGCCCAGCTGGCCCGAGAGGCCAAGCGTGACGGGAGGGCCCCGCTATCCAACGTTCCCAGTCAGACCGGGGAGCCACGTGCGTGGAGGGGACCCCAGACGCCAGCCACCCCAGCCGGGAAAACGTGCACCCCTCGGGTATCTCACAGCAGTGGATTCTCCCTACCCATTCAGCAGTTCCAGAATGGGGTACGCTGTCTTTTTTGGTCTCTGTCGTGACTCCGGGAGCTGTTTTGTATTGTTTCTGTTTCTTTAGTTGCTTTTCTGGAGGAGGAACTAAGACCCGCGCGTCTTACTAAGCCGCCATCTTCTCCGGAAGTCCAATATTATATTATTTTAAATGTTGATGCATTTTAATGGTCCCGGCATAAGTTTGGGTTGTGTCCCCGTTTTCCCTTACATCCTTTTGAAAATATTCTTACTTATTTTGTGATACCATTTTTTAAACACACAAAATTTAAATAACCAACATTCAAAATAAATATTACATAATGTCCTATGGGAACAAGATTATTGGATTGGATTAAGCATTAAATTTTGCCATACAAATCATGAATGCTTTAAAATTGTACTTAGATTTAGGTTTTAAAAATCAGTCTTGTCTAAAAAAACAGAAATATTATTATATTATCAGCTCCTTCTCTTCACCTGGATTTATTTCAGAGACTTGATGCATTTAAGACTTTTTCCTTGAAAGGAACTCTTAGGGCTAGTCAAACAAGAAACTTAGTTGTATAGAATTGTAGAAATATTTAGATTCTAAACTTTCTCTCCCTATTACTCTGCTTTATAATTTATGAAATTCAATGGGCTGAAAGTTGAAGTGTTATTACTTATTTTAATATTAAAATATTATACTGAGGTATATTTGGCTAAACTTGAGGACTCCTGGTATATTAAATAAAACAATAAAATTGTTTCTATCACTTGTTATACAAAGTCAAATAGCAAAATAAAAAGCAAACCTAGACTGTTGATCTAAAATCTGTCTATAATTCTGCATGATTAGATTATTTGGGACAAAATTCTGCATATATTTTGTTCCTTAATATGCAGTAGGGGAGTGATAAGATTTATATAAAGTATACGCTAACCTTTTTTTAAAGAGAATCTTTCATAAGATTTCATTTAAATGAATTTTCTGTGACCTATAGAGATAAATTGGAACACCATATACTGTGAAAAGAGATGTTTTAGCGTTTTCTATATTTCTTTCTCTGGATTTATAAAACACGTCTTGGAGCAAGCACCTTTTAGACATTTGTCAAAGCCGAGTCAGGGAAAGAAACCAGGACGCAGAACCAGCTGTCAGAGCAGTTAAGATCATTAGATCTGCAGTTCATTCTAGATTCCTAGAGATCTATAACTAAAAGAGACCATTAAAGAACACCCAGTGTAACCCTTAAAATTGAAGAGACAATTTTGTCGCAACAAAATTGTTGTGGTGGTCTTAATGCTAACTATGTGTACAACAAAACCACATAAGTCTCCCAACTCCTTCAACTGCACCCCCAGTAACTTGCTGAAGATAAGTCATTTCCCTACCTATTGCTGGATGAAGAACAGAATTCTAGCAAGTACCTAAATTTAGGCTTAAATTTATACCTACAATTATACCCATAATAAGGTTTACAATAGTATTGTTTAGTCATATGCTTGTTAAAATTAGGTTTAATTCTTTTGTTATGTGTGGTAGACTGAATTATGTACCCCAGTTTAGGTATATTCTTCATTTTAACCCACATACATGTGGCTGTGAAAAAACTGCAAATAAGATCTCTTGAAGAGCTAATTTTAGCTAAGGTGTAGCCAACGAATCAGGATGATTTTTAATCCTATTGTTGGAGACTTTATAAAGAAAAGAATACAAAAGGAAACCATAAGCCAGCAGGAACCTGGAAGAAAAAAGTGAGAACATCACTATGTGATGGGAAAGCCAAGGAACCCAAGGTCTTCCAGATGCCCGAGCACTACCAAACCAGGGAGAAAGCATGCTTTCCAACCTCCAAAACTGTGAAACAATAAATTTCCACTGTTTAAGTCAACCCATAGTGTGGTATTTGTCATAGCAGTCAGGAAACTAAGACATAATGGTTCTAATATAATTATGAAAACCGAACAAATCTATAAATTAGATACAAACAGATAGCACTGAAAAGTTAAATAACCATCTCTGTTTAACATTATAAGATATATTTTTTCATTGTCTCTTGCAACTTGAATATAATAATGAGTTGTGGTGGTCTCTAATGGCACATGCCTAGTGATGAACTCAGTTCTATAGCTAATTCCATCTCTACAAACTGCTCTGAAAAGTTTATTTATAAAGTACACATTGGTGCATGAGGCTCAATTGGTGCAACGGCATCATATATGCATTTACTCTCCCTAAATTAATTTTCCTTTGCCTCAAATAATAAAGCAGCTCAATATTCCACGAAATTTGGACCTGCCTCAAATTTTGGGGTCCAAAAGCTTAAACAATTTAGGAAGACCTTTAAAAGTTTAGAAATTTTAATAAAAATTAAATTTTATGAAGTAATGACTTTTACATATATAACACCTTTTGTTTATCCATTCATAGGTTGAAGGGCACTTGAGTTGCTTCCATCTACTGGTCATTTTGAATAACGCTGCTATGAACATTATTATGCAAATATGCTTGAGTCCCTGCTTACATTTATTTTGGGCGTATATCTAAGAATGGGATTACTGAATCATATGGTAATTCTATGCCTAACATTCTGGGACCCATCAATTATAACAAATGTTCCACACCAATGCAAGGTGTTAATAATATGATGATATAAGAGAATCCTGTATTTCATAGATGACTATTTCATAAACCCTCTAATAATAAAAAAACAAAGAAATTAATTTTAGAATTAGAAAAGAGATCAAATCTATTTGCAAATTTGGAAAATATTGACAAATCCACAGATATGAAAATCCAGAAAATAGCACTAAGATGTTAACACATTAAGTTCTTAACACATTGAAGAATACATAAAATTAACTTAAATCAGAGCATATGCAAGAGCAATTCAATTGCATTTTAAGATGCCCCGGCACTGTATTGAACCACATAATTTTGTAATAGTCATTTACTTACTGAAGACTATGTTTAATGGTTTTGGGCATTGGAACTCTTGCTCCTTCAAGTCTTTTCACAGTGCTAGACATTTTGCATGGTGTTTTGTCTGGAACTGCTAGGCTTTGACAGGACAAGATGATTTAGGACCCAAAGGTATAATCTGATATGTTGAAATGCATAAAGTATGTCACTTCACACTCAATAAGACTCCTTGTCTTTTCTACTGCATCTGGTTTGTGCCCAATAATAGAACTCTAATAAATTTTTCTTGGTTGCCATGAACAAAATAAAAATTAGCATTTGTTACACTTACAATTTTATATGTTGTATTAATTTTCCTAATATCAGAAATCTTCCATTTTGACAAGATGTTGATAAGAACTGAATTCTTAGCTTTCAATTTTATGCATCTGATTATTAATAAGATTTCCTAGGCTAGCTTCCTGCTCTTTATGTTTTAAACCTTGATCCTCTTTAACTACTAACATCCTTTTTATGCCAAGCACTATAGACAACATTCATATTAAGATCATATTAACATAAGATCCTCTGTCAGGATGTAAAGGGAAGTGATACATGGCTCTACTCTTATAACGGGACACCTAGCAATAACAGTTACTCATGGATATAACTATATATACAAATTTTAAGCCACTATCCTAAACTCCACTTATGTATATCTACTCTACAACAAGTTCCACTGCCATGCCATTTTCTACCTGATATGAGATGAGGTGTGGTAGGATGGAAGAGGAAGGAGAAAGAAGAGATGGTAATTTTAAGAAATTTGTTAAAGGATCTTATATTTGCAAACTTTTGCAAAAATATACATTGCTATGTATTTACTTCTAGGTCATTCCAAGGGTCTTGGAAGTGATTCATGCAGTCTAAAGTCCCTGGTTTAATACACGTGTTCTATCATATAAGGATATTTCCACGTTGACAAATCATAGTTTCAATTTATTAAACGAGTTTTAAATTCTATTCAGTGAAAAGGAATTTCAATTACCAGTTGCCACTAAAATATCTTTATCTTGTCCTTACAACTTTGAGAATAATTCAGAATGTTTTTACTGGCAGGTATGGATATTTTTTTACTTTTTTACCACTGGGATATGCCAACCTAGTGGCAGCCTGTTTTGAAAACAAGCTAAAACAAATTACTTGCTCTCACTGTAGGTTGATGCCAACATAATCAAAACCACAACTGAAAATGTGACACTGAAATTAAGTGGCAGTATTGGGTTATAATGTAGTAATCAAGAAAATCCAAAATATGCTTATGATATCATTTAAAATTATTATTGAAATGGCAAAGCTAAAATAAAAACAAATACTTATAAATGGGAATTTGTGACCCCTGGATCTATTATCTTCAGTGTGACAGGCATTACCCTGGACCTTACTGCTCTACTCTTCTCCTCTAGGCATAATTAAATTGTAATATTCATTCTTGCTGATACAGTTTAAAAATTGGAGTTTTGTTTATGTGATGCTTAGGACAAGCCTGTATAATTAAATCCAGAAAGGCTATTGGAGCATCTTAACTCAACTTCACTTTAAGTTACTAACTTGTCATCTTTTCTGAAGAGTTAGGACTGTCTGAGCACTGCTATAATTATAATCTGGTAAACATTTGAAAATTTGCTGTTTTGAGAGCATGGTTTTGTTTCTGTAATGCCTAGAGGATTTACATTGACTTAAAGCTAACAATGCTAAATAGGACAGTCAGGTACTGTAGAGAAAATCTCTCTCTGAATGAGGCAAAATAAAATAATGCCTCAAGAATCAGGAATGTGCTTCTCATTACAAATGAGCATTGGGTTTGACAAGTCTTCTAGCTAACTAATGTACAAATGTGGCATGCCTCTGGATGTTATTGACATCTACATTCCTGCAGAAAAGACAGAAATAATCAAATAAGAACACTGGAAATGATATATATATATATATTTATTTATTATATGAAATGCATCAAAATAAATAATCCAAATAATTGTAATGTTTAACTTTGAACCATAAATATTGTCTCTTTTTATTTCACGCATCAATATAGCTATATTTCAATATTCAATTGATAGACATTATAGTGCATATGTGTATAACAATACAAATGAAGGAAAGTGTTGTAGTATGTTGTAGTAATAGCCATTTTCATTCCTCTATAACTAACATTCAATGGAATACTAGCAAATAGATTCCTCTTGGATGACAACACCTGGACAGCTTCTTGGAGCTTTTTGTTGAGAATGATTACATAGCCGTGTATCAACTCTGAAGAAAAGGACTGTGTTGTTTATTAGTGATGTCTGCCATGAAGAGAGATACCTGTGCATTTCTTCATCTGTCAGCAGAGGATGATAATATTTGCTCTACTTTATTCACAGTAGTGGCCTATGAAGAAAATGAACTAAAATATAATGAGTAATAGCATTTATACAGTATAGCACTATTTGCAAATTTCTTTTTCTCTTAAAATCCTTAGCCAAGAAACTTCACGTATCCTAAGAGAAAGAACAACTAATACCTGCTAACAATGCTGATGATTAGTAGCTAGAAGTATTCTTGTATTTGTCAGGTCTCATACAGAGGAAAGACTCGTGAAGAGGAAAGACTAAATGTACTTGGTATCATTAGGACATGAGAGCAGAGATGTTAAGCGTCCCCACAGCATGGTTCTCTCAAGGCTCTCCACCTCTATTTCATCTGGTAGGATGGTCATTGTGATTCATTTCCTCTCTAAGTACCCTTGATGCTGCAGAGAATATTGAATCCCTATGCCTTAAATTGTGAAGCAAATGATTCTCTTCATGTCATTCAGAACTCAACATGCACAGATCTCCACAATGTCAATTCTCTTAGCTCCTAAGGCACAGAATGACAGTGCTGTGCAATCAAATGTTTGAATAAAAATGTAATTTTTGCAGAAGTAGATCAAAATAAAAATTTTCCTCCTCTGTAAGAAGACATTCTAATAGTCCTATGATATGTGGCCTCTTTTGTTGCAACTAATAAAACCATCTTTTTATTATTATTTTTTTACTACAACTGTGTTACTGTTAGGCTTTGGTTGGTAATAAAAATCCTCAAATCTTAATGACTTGCAATCGTTGGTTTGGTGTAAGAAATGATGGAAGAAAGTAGGTGGACCCCCAAATTTCATGCAGGCACTGAGTGGTGGTATCATTCCCTGTGATAGGGGTTAAAGGTAGTGGAAAAGGGAAGAAAGGAACTCTGCCATGTCAGAGACCCTTATTCAATTCCCGGAGCCTGCCCATGACAAAAAAAAAAAAAAAAAGATAGTGCAAAAGGCATGTAGACAATAAAAGAAGAAGAGCAAATATTTTTATCTCAAAGTGCTTGTGGGATATCTAAATGAAGATACTCAATTTGAACAGTGAATAAAAAAAAAAAAAAGTATTAGCAAAGTCCCCTTAGGGGAATGATGAGAAAGGGAAAAAATTCAACTTCCCCAGGAGAATTCTTGATCTTCTCACAAGCAGTGGGGACAATCAAAGCAATAGGCTGAACCCCCAATCTTAGGGTTTGTTCATATGAAACTTAACCCCACAAAGGATAGGCTAAGCCTACTTAAAATTAGGCCTAAGAGTCATCCCCAAAGAACCTCTTTTGTTGCTCAGATGTGGCCTCTTTCTTTCTCAGCCAACACAACAAGCAAACTCTATGCCCTCCCACTCTCTACATGCGACATGACTTCCAGGGGTGTGGACCTTCCTGGCAATGTGGGACAGAAATCCTAGAATGAGCTGGGACTCAGAATCAAGGGATTGAGAAAATCTTCTCAACCAAAAGGGGGAAGAGAGAAATGAGACAAAATAAAGTGTCAATGGCTGAGAGATTCCAAACAGAGTCAAGAGGTTATCCTGGAAGTTATCCCTATGCACTAAATAGATATCACCTTTTTAGTTAATGTGTAATGGAGAGTCTGGAGGGAACTGCCTGAAAATGTAGAGCTGTGTTCCAGTAGCCATGTTTCTTGAAGATGATTGTATAATGATATAGCTCTCACAGTGTGACTGTGTGATTGTGAAAACCTTGTGTCTAATGTTCTTTTTATCTACATTATGGGTAGATGAGTAAAACATGTGGACTAAAAATAAATAAATAATAGGGGGAACAAATGTTAAAATAAATTTAGTAGATTGAAATGCTAGTGATCAATGATAGGGTGGGGTAAGGGGTATGATATGCATGAATTTTTTCCTGTTTTATTTTTGTTTCTTTTTCTGAATTGATGCAAATGTTCTAAGAAATTATCATGATGATGAATATACAACTACGGGATGATATTGTGAATTACTGATTATATATGTAGAATGTAATGATCATATGGTAAGAATGTTTGTGTGTTTGTATGTTGGTTTGTTAAATGAATAAAATAAATTTTAAAAAAATAAACAATGAAGTTTCCTAGAGAAAAGGAAAAAAAAAGATGCTCAATGGTTATTTGAGGGTCAATATATAATTTTAGAAAATAAAATAAATGAGAGAAAGAACTCCAGCCCTATAACTCTATTGGAAGCATGAAGTTTATTTCCACTGGAATTAAAGAACTCAGTATTAATACAAGAAGCTGAGAAGATAAGGACTGTTTGTTTAAATGACTTAACTATAGCCACAGTAAAAGTAAGGAGGGTGAATATGACAGATGGCTGGAGAATTAAACTTTACAAGATAAAGTAACTTGTCTTCATTTAAAGCTCATTGATTCTACACTGTTTTTAATTTTGGCCCCTACAGTTTTATATATATTCTTTCCAGTAAGAAATGGGACATAGAATATTAGAATAAAAAGATAAAAATAAACATGACTTTCACAATCAGAAGAGATAGAAAATAATACACAAAAAGACAGAAACATAAATTATATTGCTTTCCTTAAAATATGTCAAAAGGCATTGGGGAGGCAAATTTCAAAAATAAATGACTGTCTTGTGAGCTTAATTTTTTGGAAGTCTTATTAATTTGCCAGAATTATTATTTTTTTTTTACTTTTTTATTGCATAGTATAACATATATACAAAGCAAATAAATAAAAAAGCAATAGTTTTCAAAACACTCTTCAACAAGTGTTTACAGGACAGATTCCCAGAGTTTGTCATGGGCTACCATACGATCCTTTCATATTTTTCCTTCTAGCTGCTCCAGAACATAGGAGGCTAGAGGGTTTAAATGCTTTTTTATCATCACAATCGACTTTTTTTTCCTTCTTTTTTAATGAACATATGTACAAAAAAGCTGTAAATTTCAAAGCACAGCACCATAATTAGTTGTAGAACATATTTCAGACTTTGACATAGGTTGCGATTTCCCAATTTTAGGTTTTTACTTCTAGCTGCTCTAAAATATTGGAGACTAAAAGAGATATCAATTTAATGATTCAGCACTCATATTCATTTGTTAAAACCTAACTTCTCTGTATAACTCCACCATCACCTTTGTTCTTTCCACACCTCTCTTTGGGGTTGTTTGGGCTATGGCAATTCTAAATTTCTGATATTGGAAGGGTTTGTCACTAACATGGGGTAGGGAGATGAAATTGTGTGATGTTCTGGAGAGCCTGGACTATGCTTCAGGACTTATCTGGACCAGGGATCCATCTGGAGGTCGTAGGTTTCTGGAAAGTTACTTCAGTGCGTGGAACCCTTGTGGAATCTTATATATTGCCCTAGGTGTTCTTTAGGATTGTCTGGAATGGTCTGGTTTGGGGTTGGCAGGTTATAAGAGGTAACAAGGTCTACTTGAAGCTTGCATAAGAGCAACCTCCAGAGTAGCCTCTCGAATACATTTGAACTCTCTCTGCCACTGATACTTTATTAGTTATACTTCTTTCCCTCTTTTTGGTCAGGAAGGAATTGTTGATTCCATGGTGCCAGGTCTGGATTCATTCCTGGGAGTCCTGTCCCACGTTGCCAGGGAGACTTTCACCCCTGGATTTCATGACCCACGTAGGGGGGAGGGCAATAATTTCCCTTGCTGAGTTGGGCTTAGAGAGACTGAGGCTACATCTGAGCAATAAAAGAAGTCCTCCAGAAGTAACTCTTAGGCATACCTATAGGTAGTCTAAGTTTCTCTGTTACCTACATGAGCTTCACAGGAGTAAGCCTCATGATCAAGGGCATGGCCTACTGATTTGGGTGTACCTAAAGTTTGACGCAGTGTCAGGGGATTCCCTGATCGTAATGTTTAAAAGTTTCATAGTCTTTCAACCCTCCCTCAGGGGACTTTGCCAATACTTTTTTGATTATCTGCTTAATATACTCTAGGATGTTTCCAGGCATTACAATAATCTATACAAGATTAAAGGACATTTTTCTTATTCTGTGCTTCCTGTGTTTCAGTTGTTCAAATGAACTATACAGATAGGTTGAATCAGATTATGCATTATAGAAAATTTTAGTTCCAGATCAAACAAACCTTTTTTCCATTGGATGGTTGTACAGCAGGGAGCAGGGCATGGGGTGGAGCACTCAGTATGGTAATTTGTTTTAGGGCAGGTATGGCCACAGGTTGGGGGTGTAACACTAATGCTTGTGAATATGGGTGCCCAGGGGCCAGTGAGGATGTAGCTATGCGGATGCACCAGTCTGGAGGTGCAGCCCTGGTATGCACTGGTCTAGGCATGGGGCCCTTTGTGCACATGCATAGAACTGTGGCAGCAAGTTGGCTTTACACCTTCATTACACCTTCATGGGTTGAGGGCAGATGTGACCCGGCTGTGCAGGTCGGCACTTTCTCAGAGCTGAGAAGTGAGGCTGAGGGCTGTGCAAATGTGCAGTTCTAGGACTGCTATAAAGTGTGGTTCCCAGGGCTGAGTGGTGTGATTGGGAGACTGGGCACATGCGTGGGCCTGGGAGAGCCATAAACAGATGTGATGAGCTCCGGGAGGGCAGGTTGAGGCTGTGCGACATGATGGGTGGGGGGGCGGGGGTAGCCTAGGTATGGAGGTTAGTGCCCACAGCCTTTATGTGCTTGCAGCAGCCTGCAGGGAACAGGGAGTGGGAGGTAGTGCTCAGGAGAGGTGCAGGAGAGATGGGTTGGACTGCACTTGTGGTGGGCGTGTGGGGCAGGTACATGCATTGGGGCCTGGTGGGGAGTCAATAAGCACTCAGTTACCCAGGTTAAGGTGATTTTATAACAATTTGAATTCTACCCTCATCTATGCTCCTTTCCATTAGTTTTCTGGGAATGATATGTATGCAGTGACATTAAATTTGGGAGAAACACAATCAAATTTCTTCTCCACCTACAGCTATAAACAGATCTGGGGGAAAGAAGTGTCATTGAGGTTCTGATGAATATGGCAGTGCTAAAATCTTAATGAATGCCAAGCTCCATTTCATGCTCTTGATTCTGCATATTCCATTTGACCCATGCACCAAAACTTAAGTTCTCCATTCATTTTGTTTGGGAGTCAATCAGCATGGATGGAGGTGACATCAATCAGTTTTAACTACTACACAACATTTAAGTAAAATGTGTATAAAGGAAAATCTAGGAAAAAAGAATAATCTTCTCCCTTATTTGTTAAACTAGCTTTATTAGTTCCTCTTTGGCATAATTTAAATTAAAAGCGCACCTGAGATAAATAGCACTATACTCACTCTACATAATGATAGAAATATATAATCAATGATTTTGATTTTTGCTTTTTCTTTTCAAAACGTTGTCAAGTTGATAAGAAAATCATTAGATAATATTTGACTCCCCATAGCAACACTCCTGTTACATAGTATGGTACACAAAAGCTAGGTGGATTTTTTTCTAAAATCTTTGTTATTGGTGAGGGTATGGATATGAAAACATCTGATTATTGGACTGGGTTTAATCCCAAGATTTTTCTGAGTGAAGTCATTTTGGCTGTTACTTCAAAGCAAGGAAAATCTAGGTTATTTTGTTTTGGGGTGTGGAAGAGAGATAGGAATAATCACACATTCCTATTGACTGCAATGCATCTTACCAGTCAAGACATTCAAGAAGATTCACTTTAGCACCTCTTAAATGCATGGAGTAGGAGTCAATAAAAAAAAAAAAAAATTGCCCAATATATGCCAGTCAATGTGTTTTGCACTATTGGAAACATATGGTAAATATACTTTCTCCAATTAAAAAAAATGCCACCAAAGTGCTATGGTAGTATAAATAGTGACAAAAATTGTAACAATGATTTGGTATCTGCTGTACCCATAGCATTTTTCTAACTCCTCTGTCATTCTTTCTCAAAGATTTCTTATATTTGAATACTGATACACACAGAGGAGGGTAAACTTGTACTTCATTAAATACATTAACAGACAGGGCCCTGTCACAATTCTGGAAAAGCTAACATCAAGTTGAAAATCTCTTTGAATTACTTTCAACTTCCTGGAAGTTTAATTACACATTTTTCTCTATTTCATAATATGACTTTTTTTCACCCAAAGGTTTATCTTTCCTGCAGATTGTTATTTGTATGAACATTGAGCACAATTTGGGCTCCTGAAACAGTGCCAGGCGGTTTTTCATTGCTTCAGTGTCTCTGTGAAATGTCTCCTTATGTAATCTTACATTTTTCCTCAGACTAGATAATGGAAGCTTCCCAAGGTGACCATTTAAGATCACAAGACTGGTGGGGGGAAGATGAAGAAGCAGATATCACTAGTCCTAATGGTGTCTATCATTTTTTCCATAACAACTTAGGGCTTCCTACAAACAGAAATGGGATGAAGAAGCCAAATAAGCTGATCCAGGATGGATATCCTTGAAGACATAGGCTCTTCAGCATACAATAAAAGGAAAAGTTTATCAACCCAAAATGGAACCATGGTTTTTTGATCTATACCATCCTGACACAGTGCCCAAGTCTTTATCACAGGGTGAGGAAGATGCATTTCATGCATCTGCCTCTGATGCTTATTTATTTATTTTTATGTGAATTAATAACATGTCTCAACACTGTGCACACTTATTTACACCCTGTGCTGTTTTGAAACTGTTATATACCCCAGAAAAGTCATGTTCTTCTGCATCCATTCTTGTGGGCACAGATCTTTTATGGGCAGGACCTTTTGATTAGGTTGCTTCCATGAAGATGTGCTCACCCAACTGAAGGTGGTTCTTAATACTCTTTACAAGAGTACTTTGTGAAAGGTTAAAAAAGACAGTAAAAGCTGGGAGAGTCCAGAGATGTTTAAAGAGAGAAAGAAAACATTGGGAGAGAAACAAAGAAAGAAAGAAATGCCCTGAGACATTTTAGAGACAGAGGGAGAAAGGTCCCAGAGACACTAAGAAAGGACCAACAAATGCTTAGAGAGAAAGTCACTGGGATCAAAGCAGAAAGCAATGTAATGTGGGAGTGAAGGACAAGCAGCTACCAGTCACATGCCTTCTCATGTGTCAGAGGAACCCTGGTTGCTATTGGCCTTCAGAGTCAAGGTATCTTTCTTTGAAAACCTTAATTTTGATATTTTCATGTCAGTTTGTAACCTAATACATTCCCATTGGAAAAACCAACCCATTTCTAGAACATTACATTCTGGCAGCCTAGCAAACTAAAATAGATTTGTCTACCAGAAGTGGTGCACTGCTGAGTTTGCAAATACTAAACATGTTGGAACAACATTTTAAATGGATAAGGGGAAAGTTCTGGAAGAATTGTGAAATTCTTGATAGGAAAGGCTTAGATTTCTATGAAGCAACTGTTGGTAGAAATATGAACTTTAAAGATAATTCTGATGGAACCTTACACAAAAATGATGAACGTGTTATTGTAAACTTGAAGAAAGGCTATCCTTGTTTTAAAGTGACAGAGAATTTGGCAAAATTGAGTCCTGGTGTTTTATGGAATGTTGAAAATTTGAAAGTTATGGCCTGGGATATCTAGCTGAGGAAATCTTCAAAATAAGTGTGCAAACATACAGCTTGGCTTCTCATTACAGCTTATAGTAAAATGCACGAGGAAAGGGTAAGCTGAGAACTGAACTCTTAGGTACAAGGAAACAAGAAATTGATAATTTGGAAAATTCTGAACTTTTAGAAAATGTGTCCCCAGAGAATAACACCACATGAGGATTTAACCTAACATAGCACCAGTCCGCCTATTTCAGAAAAAGCCAGGATTGGAAATGGAATACCCAGAAAGGATTTGTGAAAAGTCCTATTGTCTGATGTTTGGGATCCCTGTTTGCTACATGGAAATCTGACACGTTTATTGTGGGATCTGTATAAATGAAACCACTGCCAGCTAGACTGAAGGGGACAGAAGAGAGACAAATTTAGGGAAAAAATGACTTCAAGAGTAGAACCATGAAGCTAAGTTCTGGAGCCAAGAAACCTCAGTTCAGGAGAGTGGACCCACCCATGCACATGGAAAGGGTGAGTTTTCTCTGGAGTTTGCAGAGGGTGGACCTTTGGCCCCATTGTTAGGAAGAGTTTTGCTGCCCCAGGCTTCAGTGGTGCACATTCCCCAGGGATTGGGGAAAGCCTTCCACCATCCTCACCCTTTTGAGAGGAGTTAAACTGTGCCCTGGAGATGGCAGAGAACCTGTGTGACTCTCATGTGCTTGAAAAGGGTGGAACAGAGAACAAGGTAGGTCTCCCCAATGCTCCCCAGTGTTGCAATCCTCACCGCAGTGTTTAGAGAGAGCAGGACTGCTGTGCACACCCTTGGGGAGGATAGAACTGCCACTCTCTCAAGTCCTGAGGACAAAACATCTTTCTGTAGATGACTGTCAAACTTTTACATCTAATGGAGTTTGCCCTGCAGGTTTTCAGGACTGTTTGTGACTTTGACCCATTTTCCTTCCAGTTTCTTCCTATGGAAATGGAAACATATATCCTTTGATTGTCCCTCCTTTGTCTATTGGAAGCAGATAACTTGTTTTGAGTTTAAAGGTCCAAAGCCAGAAGATAATTTTGGCTTAGGACACATGATGGTTGTACATGATTTCAGTGAGACTTTGTACTGTTTTTGACTTTGTATTGTGTTTGTATTGTTATTGAAATGGTTTAAGGTTTTTGTAATATTGTAATGGAATGAATGTATTTTGTATGTGGAAAGAACTTGTCTTTTTGGGGTTCAGAAAGTAGAAAGTGCTGGTTTGAAACTGTTACTTATTCCGGGAAAGATATGTTTTTTGAATCCATTCTTGTGAGTTCAGACCTACTGTAGGTGGGACCTGTTGATTAGGTTGTTCCCACGGAGATGTGAACCACCCAATTCAAGGTGGGTCTTAATCCTCCTTACTGGAGTCCTTTGTGAGAGGATAAAAAGACAGAAAAGCTGAGAATGCCCAGACATGTTTAGAGAGAGAAAGAAAATAGCCTGGAAGAAGCTAAAAGAGAAAGAAATGCCCAGAGACATTTTTGAGACAAAGGGAGAAAGGCCCCAGAAACACTAAGAAAAGACCCACAGATGCTCAGAAAAAAAGTCATTGTAATAAAAGCTGAAAGCTTGTAACCTAATAAATTCCCATTGGAAAAACCAACTCATTTCTAGTATATTGCATTCTGGTAGCCCTAGCAGATAGAAACACATTCATTTTCAAGTAGGTAGTTATCTTGTTCAGTCACTGTTGCGTGACTGAATTTAGAACTATGTTTGGCAGTTAACCAAACATGCCTCTATTTTTGGTGACTGAATGATTATTGCTGGGGTTAGCAATGTAGTATAAGAATAACAGACCATTTAGATAAATCCAAATTTGCATAGAGAACACAATTTTAAATTAAGATTTCTTTACTGCATTTTAAATATTTTATTAACCATAGCTATTGTTTCATTTCCTGATTCAATCAGCACATGTTAAACAACAGCACTCAATTCATACTTACCTTCTATTAGGAATAAGTTGTCAGAAGTATAAAAATAATTAGGTATAAATCTAAACAAGACAACTAATTTTCTCAAGTTGTTAGCTTTATATAGGGCCTGTAATAAAAGTAGTGAGGCCAAAGTAAATTGCTCCCTGATTCCTTTATAACTGGGTATCTAAAGCAGTAGTTTGAGATTAAATGTTGGGATATTTCTGTCCTCTAATCCCTTTCTTCTCTTACCCTTACAGGGCTACACTTGGTATTTGTTAGATATTGACCCAGGGAAGGAGGAGATGACATTATCTAGCTCCCAAATGCTGTTGAGTGCAACTTTAATTCACACCTAGAAGAATAAGTTATTTAAATGATTATGTTTTATTCCCTGAGTGTTCACCCTTCATTCTTTCTTCCAAACTTCTTAGTTATTCTTCTAACGTCCAGTCTCTCAAGTAATGCATTCTATGTCAGATTGAGTTTTCCAAAACTCCAAATTTTCATAATGATTTCTTGCACAAGAACTTTCAATGACTCTTCCTTACTTTGTTAGTTTTGGAAGTCAATCATCAAAATGCTCTTTAATATTATTCTCCAAAATTCCCATGGAAATTTATACCCCAGAACAGCCCCCCAAACCCTTTTGACCCACGTATCCATTGGCTCAAAACTCTATACTCAGTTTCATATCTGTGCTTCTGTTACCTTATGAGTAACTGTTATTCTTTCTCTTCAACTATCTACATATTTTAGATCCCAATTTAAGGCCACTTATTTTCATTTTAGCCTTCTGAACCTTCAAAACTGCCCAAATGAGCTTTTCTATATTGTCAGTTCTCATATATATATTGAGTCATTAGTAGACTACTTGACATCATTTTAATTTTATGTTTGTATATCTTAACACCTAACAAAATTAATTGTAGACTGTGTAAAATAGGACTTCCTTATGCTGCTTTTTTTTATTTTTAAGGCATTTCTTCCCATGCTATGAAGAAAGCAGCTTGTTACAATTTCATACATTTGATGTTGAAAACTTAACTTTATTCTTTATAAGTCAAAAGTTAAGGGCGTAAGATAATGACAGAATGCAATCAGTATTTCTGAAACATTAATCTAATTACAGCATCAATCACATAGTCAAGATAATGATGTTTGGAAGGCCAGAACAGATTCAGTGTATTTGTCTGGGTGATCAGGTCTTGGATCAAGTGGAGAGAGTGGGAACTTCAAGAAAGCAGAAGTAGTTGAGATATCTTACTGCCATATAGTGAGAGAATTAACAAGTACCTCACCTATTACCACATATTCAAAGACCTGGGTTCAACCCCAGGTCTTCAATAATACATGAATTAACATGGATCATTTTTCCTCAATGAAGCATTATTTTAAACATCTACATATCCCTAACTGGTAGATAATTTTGATGACCAAATATTATAATACATGGAAAATCCTTATTTCAGTATTCATCATAAAAGAAGAGTATTACAAATATTTATTAAATTGGGAACACAAATCAAGGTTTTGTCCAGATATTGATAGATTAACCTTTCTAATGCTTGAGATTAAAAAAACAAAACAACCACAATCTATATTTTTCTTTTCCTTCCACTTACCTCTACCCTACTTGGTCATCCTACATTGCTCATTCTATAGTTTAATGAAAATATGTAAATGAATCAAGCCATTTCCTTACCTTTCTGCACTTTTAGAATTCACAAGTAAGCAAACTCTGATTATTGTGCAAACAGTTGCACAAATAATCAAATTAAAGTGATTTCACTGTGAACAAACCAAGATATAAGGTCTGGGGAATGATAAAGTTGATAGATAGATAGATAGATAGATAGATAGATAGATAGATAGATAGATAGATAGATATGAGAGAAGATTAAGATTTGCAGATAGTGTTATATTCAGATTTTTTAAAAACAAAAAACACCCATATTTTCTCTCTATTTTCAAAGTTTGGACCTCTATGTATAGAAGAGAGGGAGCGAATTGAGATTTATGAGGCTCTTTTGCGCATTCTATACCTGTACCATGAATTGATTATCAAATACCTAAATTAAAATGAGAAAGGAAGTTTCTTTTGAAGCTAATCTGCAATCTTATAAAAAGAGAAATTGCAAATTCGAGATACTTGATAAATAGAAGGAGAAAAGGAAATAAAAGCCATCTCCAAGGGCCCTAGTAGAATATACACTCTTGTAAAGCCTGGATCTCTTTATAAAGGGTTTACAATGGTGGAAAGTTGGTTTAAGGAATGGCTCTGAAGAGAGGATGCTGGGTCCCATATCAGGCTGGTAGGAAAGCTGAAACTAGGAATTCAGATGCCATTCCAAGAAGTCCCTGCAAGCCAGGCTGGTCCCTCCATGAGCTTGTCCGTTGGTCACCCAGTCTTGCCAGACAAGACTTTTGAGAAAATGACTTCTAAATATGTAAACCCCAAAAATGCTTTATTCCAAGCCAGGAGAGGATTTATTTAACCAAGTGGCTGTGACTACTGTGAGAGGAGTGAGAAGGAAACACATTTCTGGGGGGCTGAATAATGAGCTTTACTAGTAAGTTATGAAAATATTACTCATTGCCAAAGAGATATTGCTAATATTGGAGGGCTTAAAGAATCAAATTCTGTGATTTTTTTATTCTGCCAGTTCCAATCTTCTGTTGAATCCCTCTAGGGAAATTTTAACTTTGATTATTGTGGTCTTCAGTTCTGCTCATTTTCATAATTTGCATTCCTCTACAGATGTTCTATTTTTGTTCATCTGTTGGTCTATTAGAACTTGTTCTAGTTTGCTAGCTGCCGGAATGCAATATACCAGGAATGGAATGGCTTTTAAAAAGGGGAATTTAATAAGTTGCTAGTTTACAGTTCTAAGGCTGAGAAAATGCTCCAATTACAAGTCTATAGAAATGTTGTCCAATCAAAGGCATCCAGGGAAAGATACCTTGGTTCAAGAAGGCTGATGAATTTCAGGATTTCTCTCAAGTGAGAAGACACATGGTGAACATAGAGCTTCTCTCTCATCTGAAAAGGCACATGGTGAACATGGTCAGAGTTCCTCTCTCATATGGAAGGGCACATAGCAAGCACGGTGTGATCTGCTTGCTTCTTCTCCTGGCTTCCTGTTTCATGAAGCTTCCTTGCTTCTTCTCCTGGCTTCCTGTTTCATGAAGCTTCCCAGGAGGCATGTTCCCTCATTCATCTCCAAAGGTTGCTGGCTGGTGGACTCTGCTTCTTGTGGCTACATCATTCTGCTCTGCTCTCTCTGAATCTCTTTCATTCTCCAAAATGTTTTCTCTTTTACAGGATTCCAACAACCAATCAAGACCTACCCAAATGAGTGGGGACACGTCATCACCTAATCCAGTTTGACAACCACTCTTGACTAAATCACATCTTCCAGGGAGATGATCTGATTACAGTTTCAAACACACAGCATTGAATAGATATTATTCTACCTTTATGAAATGGGATTTTGATTAAAATATGGATTTTCTAGGGGGCATATATCCTTTTGAACCAGCACAGACCTTTTTCCATGTTTTCCTTTAGCATATTTAGGACAGATTTTTAAAAGTCTGTTTGATATGTCCCAAGTCTGCTTCTCTTTTTCATGGTTTATAATAGTTTAGTCTTTATCTCTGCTTGTGCCATTACTTACTCCTTCTTTCTGTTTTGAACCTTTCTGTTGAAACCTAGACATTCTGATATTTAATATATTATCACTGCAATTTTGACTCTGATCTGAGGCATCACTTCCATGAGTGTAATGACAGAGTTTTCTTTGCATGCTGGAAGCTAACCAGGGAAAAAAAAGGAGAGAAAGAAAACACCTTTCTAAAACCTTGCAGATTGATATGTGAGAGTGCTCTCTTTGACTGCTTATCCATATAGTGAGTTCAGAAAATAGCTCTCGGCCAAGAGAATGGCTCATGGCTTCCCTGATCTTCTCTGCATGTATCTTGTTTTGGATTTGAGCATGGGGCCCAGGGAATTCCCCCATTTACACAGTTCCAGTTCTGAATGTTTCTTCTTCCCTAGGAAACAGTGTCCTCATTATCCTGAGCACACACTGTACAGCCAGCAATCCTTTGCCCCCGGCAGCACAACTTGAGTGCACTCCTATGTGTCCTTCAAAAGAGTTGGGCAAGTGAATTTCTATGTGCAGGGAGAGTTCTAGAACAATGAGTTCCTCAGTACAATACTGGACAGATTTGGCTAGATATACATATTCCCAGTATGTACACAGGGTTACTCTATTTCTTCTGGAACTGGGACCAGAGATCCACTCTGGGAGCACAGACTAACTGTGCTGAGCAAGTAAGGGTGTGAAAGAGCCAGGCAGGGCACCACAAATCCTTACTGCTTTTAAGTAGTTTTTATTCTTAATTCAGCACTCACCTTGCTGAATCCTTTATCTATTTTCTGGAGTGTCGAGAATGATGTTTCTGCCAGGTCTTGCTGCTGTTCGAAGCTTCTGTGGAGGAAGAGTATTGAAGTTCTTACCCTGTCCTCTTAATTGAGATGAGTCCTTAAAATTTATCAAGCTAATGCTTTTTACTGTCTCCTCTTGTATCATTTATCAATAGAGCATTCTGGTCTTGTGGGATAGTCATGAAACCTAGAAGTAAGTTTTAGAACTCATAGTGGGACAATACTCTTGAAAGTTAGACTACTGTCACTAGAAAGAACATCGCAAATTCCTTCATCTTCATCTTTAGGCATGTTAATAAAGCTTTAAAATTCAGCTATTAGATTTCTCTTGTAGAATAGAAAATATCACCTTATAACCATTAAAATTTAACTCATTTTATCAATTTTATCTTGCTGATGTAGCAAATAACCACAGAATTTCCAACTTAATATCACAAAAATGTTTCATCACTACAGTTTCTGATCAGTAGTACAAGTTGGCTTGACTCGGAACTCTGCTTAGCATTTCATATAGCCAAAATCAATGCTTTAGCAGGTCTGCAATTATTTCTGGGGACAATGAGAATGAATCTACTCCCAGGATCATCCAGCTTTATGGGAGAATTTTGTTCCATGTGTATAAAGGACTCAGATTCTCATTTCTTTACTGATATGGGCTGTGGGTTGTTCTTAGCTTAAAAATTCCATCGGCATTTCTTGGTTCATAGCTCCTCCCACCTTTAAAACCAAAATTGATTGGTCAGAGCCTTGCCATATCTTGACTTTCTCGGACTTACCCTTTTGCTGCATCTTTCTGACCTTTTCTTCTGCCTTCCTTTACTGTTTTTAAGCACTCATATTATGCTTGGTCCACCAGGATAATAAAGAAACATCTCCTTTTCTTAAGGATAGCTAATTAGTCACCTTATTTACATTTGCAAAGTCATTAATAATGGCAACAACAACAGACGGTGGAGAATATGGGGCCCAAAATTCTGTCTATTACAGTAATTAAGAAGGAGACAATGATTTGGGGGATAATGTAAAGGAATAAAAAAGGAGAAAATGGAGAAGGAGAATGAAGTGACAGATTGGGTTCTTCATTTATTCTCCCAGTCCTTCAATTTGGAGAGAAAGGTGTTTTTAATATGTGAAGGGAACTCAATAAAATCAAAGACTGAATCTGTGATCTGCAGTCCCTGTTTTAAGACCCACAAAAGAGTTTTCCTCCTACACTATTCCATCTTCCAGCCAGGTGCATGGCCATAACCATTTGGTTTAGTTTTCTTTTATTTCTCCTGTTGGGTTGATCTTGTTTTCAGCTGATAATGTCCCATGGAGTTTCTCTGTGTCAGGGTGAGGCAACTCTGTGCAGGTATTAGAAATTGGAGGGCAGGCATCATTTAAGCCATCAACTGGATGGAACTTTTGAATATCACTCAAAGGTCTGCAACTAGCGAGCAGTTATTCTGCAGGGAAGAGGAGTAAATTCTGAGCAGGCGTGAGTCGCATTATGACAAATTCCTGCTAGGACAGGAAACTCATGATGAAAAAGCATGGCATAGAGTCAGCAAGGTTTTCTAATTGAGGACAAGATGCCCACATATGAATTAGAAATGCCCCCTCCCACATTATATTCATATATCATTTCAAGAAAATAAGCAGGAAAAGGAGTGGGCTATCTGAAGACCTAGATTTTTCCTCCAAAGACAGCTAAACATTTCCTGAAGGGACAGTTGAAATTATCTGAATAGATTTAGTTTAACACAGTTTGCAGTTTTAAATAATCTGTTCTCCTGATAATCACTGGGTGGGAGACTTGGGGAAAAAAAAAAGACTAGTGTGGTTTGACACAAACTAAAAATATAATGGATCTTTCAAATAAACTCTGAAACACTAGTGTTGCAAAGTTACATAAACAAAATTGATGAAGCACAATTCTTAGATTATTTATAATAGATTAAAGTAGTTGACTATTTAAAGAGACTGAAGGTTAGCTACTCTGTGTACAAGCTGATAAAATGCCTCAGACCATTTTCTTACACAATATTGAAATTTTATTAGTCAAATATTTAGAAAAGTGTACACAAACATGCATCTTATTTTATACTTTTGATGAAGTCCCTTGACAGAGATAGAAACTTAGAACTAACATCAAACAGAAAGCTGCTTAATTCAAGGGATCAGATGGGCTTTCAGTGATCAATCATTGGACCTCATCCACTAGGGTGTATTCTAAAACTGTCTGTAGATACTGATACCCTATTAATACAAAGAATGGTAAGTGTATCTATGATTTTTTAGCCAACTACACAATTTTAATACTAAGAAATCAACTCAACTATTTACTCAGTAAGAATTCCATCCATTTTACCAACAAAATCCCAGTTCTCAATGTGATGGTTAAAGGGCTTAGCAGTGTTTTCCATTAGACTGTTGTCTTCCTGTTGCAAAGGTAGAATTAAACAAACCCAGGAAGAGGAATCATTGAATAGGGAAACCAACACCTTAGAAAGGAACTGCATGAAGTAAAACTAATAACTTAGGTCCTGCACACATTTGTAGAACATTAAGTTGGGTAAGACTGAAGAACATTCAATGTAGGAGCTCAGTGGGAGATCTTGGGTTATATTTTGGATATCTAATCTGAAATGCCAACCAGTCAAACAAGGAGAAAAGTAAAATAACCATTTGGATGAACAAATCAAGAGTTCAATAGAAAAAGTCAGGGATGGACATTTAAATTTTAGAGACATTGTTTCTTCCCCACTTTGACAAATAAAGGACTTCTACTTCCACTCAAGACATCACCCAACTCCATCTCTGGGATACTTGGCAATGGCTCACTTGAGCTCACTCATAGGCCTCTTTGCATGAAACATTGCCTTGTTTCACTTTTCTTTGCCCCACTTTCCATTTCTATTAATGTCCATTGCTGAAGTTTCCTCATAAATACCAAACTGATTAAGGCCCATCATGATTATGAGCATAACCACGTTATTATGATGTCTATTCCTGCCTCCAAAGCTGTCGGGGTGATATGCTACAGGGTCAGGATGAAAATTTGCATTGTATTTCCTGGAATTACCAGTTCACTAAACCAAGAAGTAATCCATACGGGAAATACAGAAAATTCTTTACTTTACTACATTTTACTGATATATGTGTGTATCCTTGTTTTTTTCAGTGACTCCTTAGATAATTAATAATACTATTTAAAAACAGAAAGATACGTCTCTTTGTGCAGTTCTTTTCTCCCTTAGGGATTTCACCCTGCTACTGCTTGGGGGAGCAAAGTTAGGCCTCTTACTACCATCAATAGTTTCTCTGAAAATATAGAAAATAGTTTCAAAATGTTTTATTCTTTATTTTTCAATAATTATACATTGAAGAACATTATTTGTGTCCGTGTATTTATACATTATTAATAGATTATGAAGTTTAGTCTATAGAATATCATACAGGTTTTGATTTGCCTTGAAATTGGTTTTATTCCTTCTAAAAAGACATACTCAGGTAAATGTAATACACATACACAAGGCATAAGTTATAGTAGCATAAGGATCCTATTTTTTACTAGTAAAATCTTTGTTAATGTATTTCTTGAAAGAAGATATTATTCATCTACTGATTCAAGTGACAGAGTCAAGTGTTGAAGTAGTAGTGATAAACTATTTTTATACTATATGTTTCATGCGTCAAGAACCAAAATTTCAATGTCATAGTACCAACATATTCAATCCATGCTATAGTTAGATTATTATTTTTTATTTGGAGAGACAGAATAGATGCTCCTGGTTTTTACATACATAATATAGCAAAGTCCTACTTAATGTTATATTGGTTTTGGAAGTTATGTTTGAGACAACTATTCGATATGAAAGTGGGGATATTAAAATGGCACATATATTTACCAACATGGGCGGTCTAGATTGGGATATAAATTTGGGATTCATCAACATATGGATGGTATTTAAGTCTACGAGACTGGATGATGTTACCAAGGGAGTGTGTTGTTGAAAGGAAAAGGAAGCAGTCAATGGATTAAGCCCTGGGGACTCTTGTTTGGAACCTAGGGAGATGAAAAGAAATTAAGAGACAGGTAAGGAATATTAAGACAAGTGGGAAGAAAAGCCAATAAGTGTAGTGTCCTAAAACCAAGGGTATTAAATGTTTACAGTAGAAGAGAATGAGTACTTGAATAAATGATATGGAATGTTTAGGAAAGATAAAGACTAAAAATTAACATTGGATTTTACTATGTGCAGGTTACTGTAGACTTTAAAATGGAGTAGAACAGCACTGGCAACCCACAAGCCTCCCTTGCCAGTCTGCCCTTGGGTCAGCTCCACTCTGTATTATCCCTTGCTCTGGGTGTGGGGGAGATCCTCAGTCTCCACAAACCCAGGTGGGCCCTGAGGCTCACCTCAGGGGTGAGGAGCAGGCACTGTGCACCAACCCAACGGTCCCACGCATGGGGGAATTACAGATGGCGGGGTTGCCAGGAAAGACCATCCAAGTGTTTGCTATATATGTTATATTGCACAATATAAAATGTTTTTTTTTTTAAAGGAAGTGGAGAAGAGACAAATAGAGTGGAGTGATAGGGGAGTAGAACACTTTAACTAGTTGGGTTTAACGGGTGGGAGGGAAGTAGTCGAAAAATTGAGAAACGACATGTTTTTAGTTGTTTTACATAAGGGAAGGCAAGAAATCATGTGGAACCCAGAAGGTAGATGAGGCCACAGAATTTGGTTTTGTTTAATTTTGCTTTGCTTTTTGAATTGTGGAGAAATAGTAACATTTTTCTATGCTGATGGAAAGATACAGTATTGAGTGGAACATGGATTATAACAAAGAGAAAGAGAACTGCTATAGTGATTTCCTTGACTAAGCAACAAGGAATGAGATCCAGGGCTCCTATAAAGGGGTGGATTCAGCCCCAAGAGCAGGCAGATCATTTGGAATAATGGTGAAATAAGAACACGTTAGCATAGAAGCAAGGAAGTGGGTAAATGAAGCTGTGTAAGCTTGCAGATCTCTCCTCTATTTATCTCTAACTTCTCAAGAAAATAAGAAGCAGTTTAGCAATCCCATGTTGAAATGGCTTGAGATAAAACAGAAAGTCAGATTTAAAAATATTTAATAAAGAAGGAAAAAGTGTTAGCCTTCGAAATTTGTAGACAGAAACCACAGCATGATGCGAATTGGGTTAACGTGTGATAAAAGTAGCAGGGAATTTTCAGTACTCTCAATAAAAACTTGAAATGGCTGATGAGGATAAAGGACAAAACCGATTAAAGAGATTAAATAATAAATAACAGATAACTTTGAATGCTGTTTTGAAAAACACAATGTGAATAGTTTTATACTCCAAATATTAATGAGTCAGTAGAAATGGACTGAAGAAGTTGCGAATACCAACTTAAAGAAAAAGATAATATTTATGGGTTCCTGCTTTCCAAGAGTAAACCAATAAACACAGGCAGAGTTGTTTAAGCACATTTGTTTCTTAAAATTGTTTTGACTCTAATTAAAAATAAATAACAGATAAAGAAATATTTAACCTCCTCTAAGTTGGTTAACAAAAAATGAGTGTGATATATCTACAAGACCCAAAATAAAATACTTAGATATAATTTGACCTTGTTAGAATAGCTATTATTATTGAATGGCTGTGTGCTCTTTTAAAAAAATGAAGAAAAGCCCTTGAAACTTCAGAGCAGGATAATCTCTTAATACATTGCTATGGTTCACTGTTCTAAACAATTTTATTGAGGCTTTAAGATAAATGGTAGGTCTCTGAGGGGCCTAGCTAAAAATCTTCTAATTGTTCATTGTAGTTTATTTCTGTGTTATTCTTATGGTACAATGTTTAAGGAAAGCTATTTTCCACTTGGCTAAAAGAAAAGGTAATAAGCTTATCACATATCCATGTATTGATTTCATTTTCTTTTTTTATTCTTATGCTCTTGATAGAAATTGTGTTATACATATACATATCCCACTTATTTTTGCTACACAAAGGAATTGCATTCACAAATCAATGATATATGACTCATACTGTATATGTATATAATATTATGTAAAAAAATATAATATATAGTTCTATGCACAAAATAAATTTATATTGTAGGTATGGAGCCATATATACCCTCCCACAGACATACACACAATATTGAAGGTGTATGTTTATCCATGTGGACTCTTTAAATACATGGTTAAATATTTCTATTGAAAGCAAAATATACACATTTTTAAATATGGGAAATGTCAAATGATCCATACTTGCTTTACAATTATTATGTCATTTCTTTAAAAACAATAAAGACTTTTTAATTATGGAAAAATATTATAATCCAGAGCACTCTGCTGTGAGGTTTTATGCGTCAATGTGATTGGGAAACTGCCTGGAATATGTTCACTGTCATCATAATATGTATTTTCCCAAAGTGCACATCTACTGAATAGCAATTACTGCTAGAAAAAAAGAAAGAGGAAGAAAAGAACATTATTATCCTTAAGGGATTACTGATTGGTTTTAGGTAATCTTTAATATTTTGTAGTGAGTTCAAGCTGAGCTTAAGGTAAAAAGAACTTACCTATCAAGGGCATTTGGATCTTGCCCAACAAGTTTATATTTGACAATAGACAGTGCAATAATGAACATAATGAATTAATATTATAGGAAATGACCCAAAAATACAAGCACCTCAAGTGAATTATAGTAAGTTCTTAATATTTAATATATTTTCAGAATCTATCTAGCTGCTGATTTAGCTTGGTTATTCATTCATTAAGGTATGTCTGATAAGGATATAGGAGACTATACATTGAATATTTTACTAATGAGCAGAGCAAGTGGTAATAAATGTTTGACACCTGTAGGATATTATACCATTTTATGTGTGGAAAATTGCATGGTATTCTGACACTTTAAGTATACTGCTAAAGAGGCACCTCACACATAATGCCATTGACTTTCCAATAAACCATTAAATACTTTTTTATTCCTAACATAACTATTTAACTGCTAGACCAACATAACCCTGCCTAAAGCCTCAATAAATTGTGCAAACATTTCCACCTCAAAGAGGTAGGTTTCAATAGCCCGAGTGCAAAGATCATTATGCAGTGCAGATTTCAAGGAAGAGGTTAGTGTCTTTTGAATTACAGGAATAAAACTTTTTTTTTTTAACATAGCAGTGCTCTCTTAACATTCGCCTAGGTATTTAAAAATAGATGCAGCAAATTCAGGTTTGAGAGTAGCTGAAGTGTCAAAAAGGAGGATAATTTCAAAAGAGATGCCCTGTCACCCACCACTGGCTTTTGGGAAGACCGAAGAACATAGCATATAATACAGAAAACTTGCAGGTCTTGTTCAAGTGCTCATCAACTCAAGGAAGTTTGCCTGACTCACCAGTCTGATGCAACCACCCCTTTCCTTTGGCCAAAACACATTGAGTTTCCCCTTAGCATGGAGTCTTTCATTACTGGATTATGCACTTCCTTTGACAGCAGGTAAAAGACTTTTATAAGGTTCCCTTATTAATTAATAGAGTACCTTTAACCTGGTAGGCATTGGATACTCATAGACGGATGATTCCTGAATAAATAAATGATTAAATGCATTGAATAAATTATCAAGGTTTAGAATGATGAATAGGGCAGTAAAGGATAGAATTTAAGAATAAGGTCAAAACATCTGTGCTTACAGTTCTGATATATAACCCTTTTTAAATGAACTAATTATCTCACCAACTTATTTCTTAACTGTTTACATTCTCCACATATAAATATATAAATAGACACTAAAAATATATATCATACAAGGATCTATGACTTAGTCATTGATATAGAGAGTTCTCATGCAAATGAGCACTTCATTGGGATATAATGATGATGGATAAGTATCACTTGATTTAGGAAGGAAGAAGAAAAATTATCTCTAGTCATCATTCTACTAAAAACTTAAAGAGGATATAACTTTCATTAAATAATAGTTTCTGTTTTTTTCTAGGCAATGTGGAACTAAATTATAACATTTATTTATTCAGACAAATATGGTATTTAGTAAATATCAAGTACTGAACTAGAATTTGGAAATACTATAAGCAAAAGTATAAAGATATGCATGTCCTTTTGAACCTAACATTTTAATATCTAAGAACAAACAACACACTAGCATTATATATATTCAGTTGTCCTTATACAAATTAGTCAACATGCTTATTCTCAACCTTGGAGCCAAGGAAAAACAGCAGAGATTAATAAAACAAAAATTAACAAATACATAAAGACTATTTTCCAGTTAGTCATTACTGGGTCTTAATATCCCTCAGTCAAACTGACTGTGCTGGTTTGAAAGTATTATGTACCCCAGAAAAGCCATATTTTAATCCTGACATGATTTTGTGGGAGCAGCCATTTCTTTTCATCTTGATCTAATACTGCAGGTTGGCAACTTTGATTAGATTATCTCTATGCAGAGGTGACACACCCAATTGTGGCTGCGACCTTTTGATTAGATGAAGATGTGATTCTACCCATTCCAAGTAGGTCTTAATCAGTGTACCAGAATCTTTATAAGGGGAAACATATTGGAGAAAACAGAAGCATCAGAGCCAGCAGAGAGAGTGCTGACAAAGATGTGGAGACTTGGAGAACAGATACACAGATGTTTGGAAATATTTGAAGGCCAGCAGACATCAGCATGAGATGTTAAGCAAGTCAGAACCCGGAGAAAGCCAAGGGAAGACTAGAGATGAAAGCCAGCTCCAGAGAAGCAAAGCAAGGAATACACACAGGAACAGAGGCTGAAAGCAATGGAGCCCAGGAGCAAGGTACCTGCAGATGTCACCCACGTGACTACTCAACTGACAGAAGTAGTCTAGACTCATCGGCCTTTCTTGAGTGAAGGTAGTGTCTTGTTGGTCACTTAAGTTGGACATTTTCACTTCTTTAGAACTGTAAACTTGCAACTTTTTACATTCCCCTTTCTAAAAGCCATTCCATTTCTGGTATATCACATTCTGGCAGTTTTTACAAACCTAAACACCAACATACTTACTATTTGGACTATCACAGTGATAAATTAGCCATATGTTAACTTTTTTGTTTCCATAGCCTCTTGGTCTCATGTTGAATTTAAAACCATTCTGCTAGATGCTAGGAATCCCTACATTTATGAGTTCATCAGTGTACTGCCAGCACAAATACGAGTACTAATATGTAAATACTAGTATTAATGGCACAGATGGCCATTAATGTCAGTGTAAAGGAGATACTCTGATTCATACTATTCCTTGACAGTAGAAAGTGCAAGTATCAGAGCAATGACATCATTAAATACCCCAGTTCCTTAAGCCTTCTCTTAAATCATATCATGTTAAGATCGGATCCTAGACAGAAAGTAGTATAGCTACCAGGGTGTTTTTGAGTTGCTTCTTCTTCATCATATCCCATAGACAAAAGATTTAACGTCCTTCCTCTGGCTTAGATCTCATTACTGTACCTGACTTATCACCGATGCCAGGGCAATGGGAGGACCAACTGGCATAGTGGTCATTCACACAACCCCCAGAAATCAGAGACGGTGTCAACCTCCCCACAATCACATTACCTGTAAAATGAATATTTGAGATTGCTGGGAAGTAGAAGGCCGATGGGGAGGAGCCTACTAGGATTTTCACTGATGTTCTGGATGGAAATTTTTTTTTTTCAGTGAGAGCAAGTCTGACTCCGAAAACTAAATTCACTAGTGTTTTAGTTTTCTAGACTGCTCAATAAAATACCATATAATGGGTTGGCTTAAGAATTGGAATTTATTAGCTTACTGTATTGAGGCTAAAAGTCCAAATAAGGCATCATCAAGATGAGATTCTTTCTCCTAGAAGACAAATGTTATTGAGCTGGCTGCTGGCAAACCTCCGCTCCTATGTCACGTGGCAAGTCATATGGTGGTATCTCTTGGTCTCTCTCTCCTCTTCTGAATTTTGATGATTTTCTCCTCTGGCTTTCTCTGTGTGTGTGTGTCTGAGTTTCATTCTGCTTATTAGGAGACTCCAGTAATAAGATTAAGACCCATTCTGATAGAGGTGGACCACTCCTCAACTGAAGTAACTACATCAACAGATTCTACTTACAATGGCTCACACCCATACGAATTGATTAAATTTAAGAATATGTTTTCCTGGGGTACATACGATTCAAAACACTACATGTAGCAAGGAGGTTTGACTCACAGTTGCTTTGCAACTGAGCTCCTTTAATTTATATAGCCAGGTGTTTAACATTTCAAAATTACCATTACTGATGAATTAGTACATTGTAGGTGTTCTGTATTAGTTATTTGCCAAGGTCTGTAAGGTTAAAGTGCATTTTATAAAAAAAAAGTATAAAGGAAGTTGTGTTACACAAATCCAGTTTGCAGTAGCATCAGAATTGTTGGGACAAGCTCAAGCGTAACATGAGAAATCTGTGTTAAAAATTCTACAAATTTCTGTCAAAATTTCTAATGATCAGGATCTATATGATCCTACCATTTCCTCAGGGACTTACCACAGTTTGCATTTAAATATTCTCAAACTTGAAACCAGAGTACAGAACAAGTGTTAGCACATACGTAAACTGAATACTTAAAATCTGAGCTCTGAAGCTGCTTAATTCAGTTAGGAGAGTCAATCCTATTCTTTATTAAACTTTTTTTTTTTTTACTTTCTCCCATTCTGTATAAAAGCAGTTCCATAAACCTCTCAGACAATAAGCTTCTTGACCACTTCCATTTATACATTCCCTCAGCTAAAGGGCTTAGCCCAATGACTACTTCTTTAACAATTAGACCAGATATTCTTGAAGATCCTTTCTAGGCCTCACAAAAGTTTAATAACAAAACTGGACAATATGATCCAGGAGCAAAAGGCCCTCCAGAGAAATATAATTGTCAGTGTGAGGGAATAAATATACAATGACAATTTCATACTCATTCACTCAGTTTTCGTAAGATTGGGTACAAGTCATCTCATATGGAGGCCATTTATTGTTTCTGGCTGTAACAATAAGCAATTCATTTTCATCAAGTTCAGTTAAGGTTTATTTAGAAATGTCTCTCTTTATCCTCCTTCATTCCCTTCCTCTTCCTTTTCTCCTTCCTGTCTCTCTTATACCCTCCCACTTTTTATTTTCTCTTCTTCTCTTTCTTCCTCTCCATTTTCCTCATATTAGCACAGGCTTAACTAAACTGTAGATAATCTACATTATATTCTAGTAACCTGAAATGGGCCAAGTGATACAACATCATTTCCTTTCATGATGTTCTACCAGATGTGTTACATGGTTCCACATACAAACTGATCTTATTCTGGGACAGAAGGTGAGCTGCTCTAATGACTGCTGCATAATAAGGTCTTAAACCTTTCAATACAGATTATGTTAGTCTCAATAATAAGTCACTTTGTCCAAATGTGAATATGCATCTGCACTACCTCAATTCTTGGCATATTGTTTAAAAACAAAACACTATGACAAGTTTCTCATACAACATGACACTGTTCACAACATGCCCACAGTATCCAGACATATTTGGAAATTCTTCCAGATGGACTGATCCATACATATTGATGACTCATGAATGAGGTCAAGAACCCTTGGCTTTGTTAGTATTTTCTACCCTACATTCTAGTTCATTCAGCATGTCAGTTCAATAATATGCAATGTGCCAAATTAAAAAATTAAACTAGACAACAGAACACTTGCACTACAAAGAACTTGTTTCTTTTCCTAAACTTTGATTGCTAACTAAATTGCTTTGACTTTTCTTTTCTACACATCTCATATATGGCTCAATTCCAGCTGTTGCTTTCTGTTTGTCCATCAGAAACTTGTTTCATTAGCTGGGCAATGAATATCAAGACTTTCTCATTTAAAGGTCTTGTCTCTTTATATCAATGCTTTCATTTCTGAGCCTGATATTACTGAATTTTTAAGGATGTTCTCTTCCTTTTTTCTTGTAGAGAAATTCTAGTAGCATATAAGGGAGGCAATTGTTCCTCAATAAATTGAGTTATTCTATTCATTATTTCTAAATCCAAGTACCTCAGTTTCACATAATGCTCCTTGATGGAAAAACTTCAAAGTCAGAAGAACAGCAAATTTAAAATAACATGATAAATAATTTAAATCTATCCATGAACACAAAAATGTGACAATTTGGGGTATTTATACCATTTTCCCTGCCCCCATTTTCTGAAGAAAATAATACTTGGTCAGCTTCCTAATTTGAGGTGCAGAATTCTGGTTATGAAACAACAGGAAAACTGAAAGGAAACAGGAATTGTCTGCTGAGTCAAAGAAGGGAAAAAAAGAGATGGGAACAATCCAGCTGGGTCTGAATTTGGAAAATAGTCACTAGGTGTCTGAACTTTGCATAAGAAAGATAGAGATTGAGCCTGCAGAGAAAAGAACATTTTTAAGACATTTTTATTTATTATAAATGACAGAGCTATTTTCATGAAAAATTAAAACAAAGACTTTAAATTATTTTGTATGTTTATTGCTTGGTGAGTTGATATTTTTCCTCTGAATATATCCCATGATGTCAAGATAGAGTCACATGTCATAGGTATTATGCAGGTTATATATACTGGCATATATATTTAGGAACTGTGTAAGTTTGCTAGCTGCCAGAATGTGATATACCAGAACTGGAACTGCTGTAAAAAGGAGGAATTTAATAAGTTACATGTTTACAGCGCTAAGGAAGTGAGTGTCCCAAATCAGGGACCAACAAGAGGTTACTTTCAATCAAGAAAGGCCGACGAGTCAGGAACACCTGTGTCAGCTGGGTAGTCACATGGCTGGCATCTGCTAGCCCCTTGTCCCTGGGCTCCGTTACTTTCAGCCTCTGTTTCTTTGGGGGTTCCTTGTTTTGCTTCTCCAAGCATCTCCAGACATTCATGTCTCTGTTCTCCATATATCCACATCTGTGTCAGTTCTGCTGTAAAGTTCCTGTAGGCTCTGAGGCTTCTGTTGTTTCTGTGGCTTCTGACTCCAAAATATTTCCTCTTTTAAAGGATTCCAGTAAACTAATCAAGTTTAGTGGAGAGTTACATCTCCATCTAATCAAAAGGTCACACCCACAATTGGGCATGTCTCATCTCCATGGAGATAATCTAATGAAAATTTTCAACCTGCAGGGTTGAATCAGGATTAAGAGAAATGGCTACTCCCACATGATTGGATCAGAATTAAAGCTTGGCTTTTCTGGGGTATATAATTTTTTTTTTTTTGTATACTGTATGGCAGGAGTCACATTTCATTCTTTTTCCATGTGAATATCCTGTTATTGCAGCATCTTTGTTGAGTTTTTTGTTTGTTTGATTTGTTTTTTTCCTTTTTGTTTTGTTTTTTGGAAGTTCATGGGCCAGGAATCAAACCTGGGCCTCCCTCATGGCAGAGAGAATTCTACCACTGAACTACTCTTGCACTCTTATATAATACTTTTAAACCAGCACAGAAACTGTTACTGGTTATTATTTCTTCCTAGAAAAATTGAGGAGAGGTGACAGCAGATCTCTGTATTTACTCTCTGTATATACATATAAAGGGTACTTTAAGCAAGCATACATTACTCTTTCAATTTAAGAAAAATTATTAAGACATTGTCTATACATCATGGTTCCTAAGATATTGAAAAATTTTATTTTGTAATTGGTGATTATCATCCTACAGTGAGCAAAGTTCACTTATGGATAATGAAGAATAGCATCAATGAAAAATACAATTTCAAACAGTTCATTTATGGAAAATTATAGCAATTTTACATTCTCCCGGATCTATAAGAATATCTACCACAGACCCACAAAAAAAGTTAATGAGTTTTTTTCACCCGATTATTTCCAATTCTTCTTGTAGCAGTGATTTTCACCGTGACCATAATTCATCACTAACCCCGTCAGTTTTCTCAGTTTTATACCAAATCTCTGAGTCCTGCCAAAAATTCTCAAGCTTATGATCAGAGCTTTGAGATTTTCATCTCAATCTTCGTTAAATCAAAATTATTATTTAGTTCTTATTGAAGGCCTAGTGGAAAGTTGTCATGACAAGGCACAGATGGAAGAGACTGAGAGGCATTACTGAAATGTTATTTTTTTTAATCTATTTATAGGTGCCTTGGGTGCTCCTTTCTTCACATTAGGGAATTCTCAGATAATAACGCTGTCACATAACAATTCCCTCATGTAGACAGATACTCAAATGCTGCATCAATACCTCCAATACTGATTGAAATAAAACTGAAAGACCTCTACTGCACAGATATATAACATCCCTTACCATAGAGAAAATGACATAAATTGGCCTTTTCACTTCTTCAGCTACTTCACATCAAAATTTAAAATGAGTCAATTTTCAGAGATATATGTCATGTAACTTAATATAAATTTATATCTTATCTCCCACATATGCTTGGAAAAGAGAAATCAAAGATTTTTTTATCCTGCCTGGGAGGTAGATACAGCACAGTGTGTTTCTTTCTCTGTGTGTCTTTTTGTAGACTCAAAGTGACAGGAGAAATTAGAAATCTTGGTAGCACACCAGTATCAGTAGTAGAATGGAATTCCCAACTCATGCTGCAAAAAGTAATTATATTGACACCTTCAGAAATTGGGATTATCATCTTGCATCTAAAATGGAGAGAATTATGGCTTCAGCACATAGTATAGTTTCTTAAAAATTGTGGTTATCAAAATAATTTTCCTTATTTATGGAAAAAGTTATGTCCCACATCACAAAAGTCGTAATACAGAGTGATAGTCATTTTTGCAAATGAGAAAAGGGTGACCACTGTGAAAACAGCACAATGCCAACCGTAATAAGAGATAAACATCTTCTAAATAGAGATATCCATTATACTCAATCTTTTTAAGACACTGTACTTCTGAAATACAAGAAAATAAACAAATAAAATCAGCATATCACATGACTATTTTAGTGTTAAAATTATACAATGAATGAGAAAGTTCTGGGGATTATTGCGTATAGGCATAACGTATTGTTAGACTGGCACTGTGCAATAATGAGGACTGAGATGGTTGTGTTTCAACCAAACTTGTGGTTGTGTTTCTAAACCTTCCAGATTTCTAAAATAACACATCTATGCGCTGGAATATACTTTTTTGTCCCAATACCTAATCTACCACATTTTGATCATGCTCTAAACATACTTTATAGTAGCAATTTTCAAAAAATATATAACTTTTCATGTAAAAAGGACCTTTATTTTATTTGTCCATAATTTATCTTCTTATGAACATACACTTCCAGTGTACCATAATTTGGGGAAAGCATTGTGTTTGTTTATTCACACCTTGATGCATCTATAAAGTGTAAAATTTTTCATCCCCATACTTCCCATTCAAAATAGCAAAATATACAAATTTCAGCATATTTTTCTAGAGCAGACACATTAAATTACATCATAGATCTGAATTGTTTTGTGTATTTCAAGACACAGGAGCACACAGAATAATATTTCCACTGCTTCTGCTTCCTTTTTAAATATATTTTTTATTAGAGAAGTTGTAAGTTTATGGAAAAACATACACAGAAAATACAGACATTCCATTTATTCTTCTTCCCCCATCCTCCCATCAAAACCACCATTCCCCCATCAAACATCCCCTATCCCCCTATCATAACATTCATCATTCTCCCATCATCATCTTCCCCATCAACACCATCCCCCATCCACCCATCAAAAGCTTGCTGCTTGCTTCTGATACAGGTCACCAAACCCCTAGCTCCATGGCAGCCTATGGGAAAAGGAGCACCTGTGAAGAGCTAAGTTCATTCCATTGTCCTGCCCCAACACACTGTTCTACTTAATTACAATACACATGAGATCATTCCAAAGAATTCCAAGACAAATCAGACTATGGTCCAATGCTTTTTGCAAAACTTCGTATTTATGGGACTTACTCTTCATTACTCATTACTATTATACCTGTGCTTTAAATGCTTATGAGTTTTTGGCTTAAGGGAGGAAAAAAAAAGCCTTCTTTTATAGTCAGACTTTCTATAGATGGGGCCTTCTTCTTATTTTATTTCATGGCTCTACATGCATGAACAGTGAAACTACCTGCATCCTTTGTTCACGTGTGTGTATAGGATGCATTCTACTGTTTAGCTTTTCCTTCATCTAAGGCTCGATATGTTGTGGGTGATAAAATTTAGGCAGAAGTTTTCAAAAGTTTCACTTCAAACTTAATTTAAATGTCTGTTTACCATCAAACATAACAAGTCATAAATTATATGCTGTTTTCGTTTATTTGGTTCTGCAAACATGTCACTTTGATCGATATAAATTTGGCTTCATCCATGCACAGAAACATTCTGAAAATGACAGCTCAATGATATTTTCTCCCCCAACAGAATTAAAGAAACCATGGATGGAGAGCTGTCATTTCATTCTAAATGGGAAGTTTAGGAACAGAGGGCAGGCTCCAAAGAAGGTTAGGGAAACTTATAAAGAGTTTATAATGACATCAAAGATTATAGAAAATATAGGGATGCCATAGAATTCTGGCACTTTCACCACTATGAACTGCAAATAAAGAGGACAGAAAACTGGTAAAGGCAAACTATAGGCTTTTACACAGAAAAGCATGTTTGACTATTCACCAAAAGAAAAATCAAATAAATATATCACCACTTCTGAGAAATAGACATGCAAATACCATAAAGGAAAAAAAAGGATTAAAAGAACATTAATGGAAGGGGACAGAAAAAAACATTTAAGCAGGATAACATTGGAATTTCCAGGTAAATAATTTCTTTTACAAAAACCCTAAAGCTACTGTCAGTTTTCATTGGACAACAGGTAAAATGTTGTTTGGGGGTAACTTAATTTTTTTGTGTTAAATAGTTCCAAAATGAAATTGAGGAAACTGCTTTAAGATTTCAGTACCTTTTCCTTCTTAGAATCTCAAATGCAAGGAGGTCAGTGTGGATTACTGAACAGCTAAGAAGCTTGAACGCCTCTTTCTCCCATTAAAGTATAAAAACGTGCTTTACATTGTCTGGATTTCATGAAGTTTAGCCTGCAGGTATAGAATTGGTATGTGCTAGGGGCCAAAATTTGTTTGAACTTGGCAGCCTTTATTGCCCATTTTAATTAATTTTCTTTGTCACATTCCATATATTTTCTTTACTGCATTCAAGAGATTACATTGAAGTGCCCCAGGGTGGCTAATTTAACACCTGAAATTTCCATTATTTTTTCCCTATGTCTTAGTTTGACTAGTGGGCAATGATGTACATGCGTATAGCATAGGAAATTCCCATAGCGACATTCTGTTTCAGATAACTTGGTATTAAAAGCTCTTAATAGGGGCAACATTTTTCCTTTGAAGTTCCTGGACTTCCTTCTCTTGTAATTCCCTGTGTTACTTTTATTTAAGCAGAAAATATAGCTGTCCCGATAATGTTTGTTCTCAGTTCAAATCTCATTAGCTTGGTTTTTGCATTCACCACATATTTAATGACAAAGAATTTCTGATTTGAAAAAGCCCACTTGGAATATATAAATGTGTACATGTATATGATTTAAGAAGAAATTCTCTGTGCGGTTATGATGGAGAAGCAGATAAATAAAAACCCAATAGTAAATCATACTTAAGTTCAAATTCCGATGTCCAGTCCAGGGCTGAGCTAAATTAAGCAAATCGCACAATAGACCCTCAGTTACAGATTGGGATAACAACAATGTTTTCTTAACCGAATTACCATACAGGTTAAATCAGAGAATAGGTAGAAAAGTGCTTAGCAAACTGTAAAGCAATATAAACATTTCAGCTGTTTATGTTGCTTTCGATACAGTATGAGATGCTGTCGATAAATCTTGATCTGAAGCTCATTTCCACCATCTACTAGTGAATTCACTTCTTTTTTGCATCAGTGTTTCATGTCTGTAAAATGGGGATAATAGTAGAGTCTATTCACATGGAGTTATTGGGAAGACTGAAAGAACGGTTACATAAAGCTCTACTCAATGACACTATAAAATAAATATTTGGACAAAGATAGTTATATTATTCTTTGGGAGCTAGTAACCAGAATGGACTCCTTGTTCCTCTGTAAAGCAACAGAAGCCCCTCTCCTCTAATTGTTAATGACTTCAACGGTTAGCGGAAGGGACTCAGCTCTGTATAGATTTCTCTGTACTCTGTATTTTTAATGAATCAGTAATCACAATACATGGAATTCATGTCCTTGAAGTAAGCATGTGTCACATCAGTACCTGTGAGTTAATAGAGCAAGAAAGAACAGGAGGGACTAAGTTCCTGAAAACAAGGACAGGAAAAAGTAGCCAAAACAAATCTACTTTAACAGGATCCAGAATTTATTGATTAGATGAAAGAGGCAGCACCCAGAACATTTTAATGAATGAATAAATGAAAGCAAGAATAAACCAAATGGGTAAGAAACAGGTAGATACAATAATTATGGAAGCGAGTTATAGGGGAATTTTTATCTAAGCAGATGGGAGGCACTATAAATAACTTTCAGAGTTGTGATGTGGGAGATGGGCACCCAAGTTAGACAAATGGGAGAAGATGGAAAGGACCTGGCATAGAGTTACAATGCAACTTTTCTTCATTTCTGTTTCTTGAGGAGAACATTTCGGGGGACATCCACTTAACATCCCATTATTGCTTTCAGGTACTTACCGCATTTGCCTTAAAATTGAACTATGATAACAAACATTCTTCCAAAGGTGATCATTTTTAATTTGAGTGGACTACTGAGCATCTTTATATCTGTTTGAGATGCTCTTTTAGGAAGGAAAAATCAATTAACACTTATTTATTGAGAACAAACCATGTGCAGGAAAATGTAGTATGTGGTATAGAAACAAATTCTAAGGAGTAAAATCCTGTCTATAAAAATGCAATAAATAGTCTAAATGGGGATACAAATATTAATGTTATCCTTTTCTTTTAAAGGGTAAAAAAAAAAAGAGTGGAAAATGATCATAAAACCTAAACAAACTTTATTTCTTTATCTCTCCTCTAATTTATTGAGTTCTTATGTTCCTACTATGGACCAGAAATTGTGTTAGCAATCATCTCACAGTCAGTGAAAGAGAAAATTGGAAAGCACCCTATTCAAACATCAAAGGAGCTATATGTATACATGTCCACACTTCTGCATTAATTTCTCATGCTAATTTTTTAGATTCTGTCTATTTGTCTTGTGATTGGAGAGTTACAGTCCTTTGTCCCTCTCACCTTTCCTCTTAATCCGATAATTTTTCCTATGTAAGGTCCCTCTTTTAGTCATTCTTGGGACTTTCCATTTTAATTTTTAGAACTTTCCATTTAAATTTTTATTCAACCTTATGCCCTCCTTGAATCAGCAGGAAAAGTTTTGGGAATTACAAACAATCCAGCACATCATGGAAATAAAAATAAAACCACGTAATTTTGTTAGACCAATAATTCATCACTGAGTCAAGAAAGTGGATCATTAGGCTCAGCTGTCAATCTGGTTGTCTGCCTTGTTGACGAGACTTGTTGGTGGACTTCCAATAGACTAAGAGCTTGTTTTCTCTGACATTTGAATTTACTCCCTCGTCTTTTGGGAGTACTCTTCCATCCTCCCATTTTATTATTTGCTTTTCTTTACTTTTTTGACTTTTACTTCAATAATTGGCACACATTTTTCACATTAATTTTGCCACTTAAGGGAATTATTATTTTTCCTCACTCTAATAGGCAACTAACCTGAAACTGAATGCCAGCATGGATTGGGAGAGTCACTGAGCCAGTGTGTTTTTCAAGCTCAGCTAAATGTTCTTGCAAACAGCTCCAAGACTTCAGAGACTTAACACGATAGAGGCTTATTTCTTGTTCATGTAACAGTGCAGGTGTTTGATTCAAGGACTTTGGTTCCTTCCATCTGTGACTTAACCATACCCTAAGGCCTTATAATTCTCTGCTGGATCTTTGTATGCAGCTGGGAAATGAGAGGAAAAGTGAATGTGAAGAATCATGCAAGATCATTTATGGGTCCTGTCTGGAGGTTACTCCCACCCACACTCCACTAGCCAAGACTCAGTCAACCTGCCACATAGAACAAAAGGAAGGAAAGAACATGCAGACTAGCTTGATCCCAGTGGGAAAGTGAAACATATTTGCTGAACAATTAGCAAAACTCTGCCATGGCTTGCCCCTTACAACTCAAAATGTACATTTTACTTATACTCGCACACACACATAAAATACATACATCTTATCTCCAGGGAACCAATCTAAGGACCCATGCAGTTACTGTAATCAGTTAAAAGTCCAGCATCACAGGGATACATAGTCGTCAGTGGTTCCTCATGGGGTAGGGACTTAGGAACCAAAAGGATCCATTATCCATTACCCACCAACTCCCAATGCACATTATTTGAGTTAAGAGGGGATAACTGCAAGGACCACCCCAGTGAGAAAAGGAAGAATGTAAGCAAATGGCAAACATTAGTCCACAGCAATTCTGAAATCCTTTTGGGCCATCACTATGAAAGTCTGCTGCCTGTGGGTGTGGAAAGTTCACTGATTAGACCAGATTCTGCTTTCTGAGAGACAGTCCATTGTCTCTCTCTCTCGTTCTTGGTGTTTCCTGGCTTTTCTTTAGGATGTTTTTCATTCTCCATTACTCTCCATGGCTGAGGCTATCCTCACACATACCTGTTGTCTCTTCATCATTAACAAAAATGCCTCCTTTAATTCTTTGGAGCTTTCATGGTTTGGACAGAAAATTATCTGATTCAACTATCTGTAGCCATATGTAAGATGGGTATTGGGGTATATAGGCCCTTTGAGGTGCATGGAATTTATCAATCCCATTTCTTGCCACTGCAAATTTTGGATATTAAAGACTGTTTTAATGCGTAAACCCTCAGATGATTTGGGGGATTATGTGGATTGGGTCAACGACTTCATTGTAATGCAATTGATCCAATAAATTCACAATCCAGTAAATTCAACAGAATTCTTTTCTACACATAATAGTTAAACCTGATTGATTTAATCATGATAATTCTGACTACCTTGAGGCAATTTGAAAAATTAAATCTAGGTGGGAAGGTAATACAATTAGATCACTGGCTTTATATATATATATATATATATATATATAAGACAAATATTGCTGGTCTTTGGAGTTCAAGAACTATGTTGAGTCACTCACTACTTGTCTTCCAGAAGCAACTGGCTTTTACGATGCTTTAGGGATCTTGATCCCTAGATTTGTTCCATTTTCTTTAATCTCTTTTAAAAAATCAGATAATTTTTACCTGAAAGCCACTTTTTATTATTATGCCTTAAGATGAAGGTCAATTGTCATTAAAACACAGCATCAATCTGATTATTCCCAAAAACTTACCTAGAGCTATAGGCTCAGTAAGCACATTGTCTTGCTTATTGTTAACTCAGTTAAGCTACTGCCATACCTCCCATTTGAAAGCACTGCTTTCTGTATTAATCATGGTAGTTAACTGTTGTAACAAGCAACCTCCCCTTTTCTATAACTTGACAAATTATTTCATTTTCATTCATAGAACAGTTCAATGTAGGTGTTGTTGGAAATCTTTTTGTCTGATAATTCAGAGAACCATGCTCCATTCACATTGTGATTCTACTGACCTTTAGGTCACTGGAGTGCTCAGCAACTGGACTACAGGTAGGGGAGGAGACTGAGGGAAATCACAAGAAATGGTTGTCCTCTGTGACTGGATTATGGGTACACCATCCAGTCACGTTCTATAGTTCAGACTTCAGTCACAATTCCACACCTAACTGGAAAAGTAGTGGATAAAGTCATAGAGCTCTGAACACAGGGAAAAGGAGAACTAGTTTGGACAACAACCAACTTGTCCTTACCATGATAAATACATGACAGAGCATAGTTTTGTCCCTTGGTCCTCTATATGGAATGTCATACTTTTTCTATGTTCTCCCATGACATCTTCTAAAACTCAACACCTCTATCAAGGTTTTCTTCACTAAACATATTAATTGTTGACAAATGCTGCAGTTAAGAAAGATAAAACTTCAGTTACTGAGGTATTTATTTCTAATTTAGATATCATTTTATTTTTTTAAATTTTGATTTAAAACAATCTATATGGCCCTGAAACATATTTCAAGGAGTCATCACTTTTCTATCAAAACTGCCCTTGAGTCTATCAATTGTAAAATAGAAATGCATAAGACTAAAGTCAAGTTAATATACAAGGAATTAGCTACTCATAGAAGTTTAAAAATTATGAATTAATACGGGATTGTGCTTGCTTAAAATTGAAAACAAATTATTCAGTAACACTTGAGAGAATTTTCTAAATGTTTCAACCCTAAATGGGATTAATTTAACCCAGATTTTTCAGAGAGGTTTAATAAATATGTATCTATAAATTGATTTTTAACTCCCATGCTATTGCAACATTATTTCATCCTAAGATTTTTTTTTGGCACTTCCATGAACATATTCACTAAGGTATATAACATAACTAATTTAAAGTAATAAAATACTTTATGTAATTATATGATATAGTGTATTTTTTTACTAAAAATTATAAATATAGCAAAAAGGCATAAGAAAATGCAAATCACCCTAAAAGTCTTTTTCATTGTATGTATAAACTCTTTGAAAAAGGTTGGAAATAAATATATGCATATTTATAAATATTTAAAACTATTATGCTTCCATATTTGCATTATTTATGTTTATTATTATATTGTTATATTTATATATCATTACATTGTTATATTTATTATTAAAAGTAGGTATAGAATCAGATTCTACTGATCCCCTGAGGTTGGATACTGAGGTTGTTTTTAATTTTTTATTCTTATAAAACACGCTGTAATAAACATACTTTTATATAGATCTTTCTATATATCTGAATATACATTCAGTGCAAGTATCTAGGAAAGTAATATGCTGATTTTTCAACTACCCTTTATGTTAATTGGTATTTGTCCATGGATACCAATCAAATCTTTATTTCCCTTTCTGTTTTAAATTAAATTGTGATTGCTGCATCTAATTTAATCACAGTGATTTTGACAAAATCATACTAACAAAGCAACATTTTGTAATGTTTTGGTTAATTATTTGGCCTTTTTAAACATAGCCTTTTAAAATAACTTATTATGCTTTCTATAATATTTCATTATATATCATATAGAGTTTTCTATAATAGTCAATTTACAGTAAATATTTGACATTATATTAGCTTATGATATCAATTAAATATACAGCAATTGAGAAATGTTTGCATGTATATGTTTAAATATATTTTATACTAGAATATGAATATATATCAATTTCTAATGAAATACATAATATGTATTTAAATTTTTGCATACATACACTTGATGCACTTATAAAACATTCAAGATATTTCCCAATTTTTGTTAGTTAATTGTTTATATATTAGCTATATTTGAACATTAAATATTTAATTTTTAAATATCTGTTTATACATGGGGGTTATTTTATAAACCTATATGTGCTTTTATTTAAACTGTCAATATATATTATGTCTGAAAGTACATCTGCATATGTTATAACATAGATAACATATTTAGATCTTTAATTTACTTTAAAGTCCAATGGATTTGTAAACACATATAATCATTCTTTAGCTCAAACTAATATACATGAGTTGGGAAAAGTGAGGACTTTAATAAATTAGAGTACTCTTAAAAATAATTTGTACAACTTTGAGTAAGAAAGTAGTTAATAAAATTGTGCCCAAACTCTTTCTTGACCTGTATAATAGTAGTTCCTAACCTTTGTGTCACACATACACACAATGTAAGTTTAATTAATGCAAGCTTTATTCCTCTTTTAGCACAATTATAATTCATGCCATTTATATTCTAGGTTCCTACAGTTGGACAAATCTGGGCCTATGTTTTCTACATATAATCTTCAACTTTTGAACCAGAAACATTGTGTTTTGTCTCTGCTCTAAATTTGTATTTTATTCATTGTATGTTTTAAATTAACCATATTCTATGAAATTAATTTTTCACTATTACACAATTATTTTTCTATCAAATTCACTTAAGTAAATTCTCCTTTATTAATGAATTTAACTTGTATTTTAAGGAACATAAGGTTTTAACACAACTTTCACAAACTCAATTTGTCTTCGCAGATTTAACACTTTTGTTGTGGCTTCTCAAACATAGCTTGTCTTATTTCTGTTACCTAGCTTCCTTTTAAACTATAAGGTTCTGAAGAATGAGTCCAGTTCTGTAATCTATACAGTTCTTGCTTATTCTAGAAAAGCCATTAAAAAATTCAACTAGTAAGCATGTATTAGTTAGGGTTCTCTAGAGAAACAGAATCAACAGGGAACACTTGCAAATATAAAATTTATTAAAGTGTTTCACGTGACCGTAGGAACACAGAGTCCAAAATCCACAGGGCAGGCTGCGAAGCCGATGACTCCAATGGATGGCCTGGATGAACTCCACAGGAGAGGCTCACCAGCCAAAGCAGGAATGCAACCTGTCTCCTCTGAGTCCTCCTTAAAAGGCTTCCCATGATTAGATTTAGCATCACTAATTGCAGAAGACACTCCCCTTTGGCTGATTACAAATGGAATCAGCTGTGGATGCAGCTGACGTGATCATGACCTAATCCTATGAAATGTCCTCATTGCAACAGACAGGCCAGTGCTTGCCCAATCAGATAAACAGGTACCACAACTTGGCCAAGTTGACACCTGTCCCTAACCATGACAGTCCACCCCTTGTCAACTTGGCACCTATATATATATCATCTTAGACCATACTTAATTTCCAAATGAAAACAAATAAGCACACATTTTTTTTTCTTTTACCTGACAATACTCAACTGTCCTGCATATAACTGGAAACACATTAAATCTCTCCAGAATAGGGTGCAAATTCTTGGGCAACATTCATTCTTAAACTTGATATTTTACAACTTAAATAGTATAACATGAACAAAACAGCATTACAGTCCTCGTTTCTGTAAATAATCATGTGGTTGAAGTTCATATTTATCACTACCTTCTTCCACTATCCATTCCATGTTACCTTTCCCCTCAGCAAGCACTTCAGCTGGCCGTGGTTCTTTGCCTGGTGGGGTGACCCAAACCTTCATTGCTGAAGTTTCAGAGGCATTAGTAGTCCTGCCTGGATTGTGTTGTTGCAGTTTTCCATTGATTTTAATCACAGGGCATGGTAGTACTAATAGACGCCCCAGGGGATCTCCTATATTCCAAGAAAACTCTTCTTTACCTCCATTATGTAGTTGCAGTCTTACTTCCTTCTGATAGTCAGGGTCAATTACCCCAGACAATAATGTAATCCCCTTCTTGGCATGTTGATCCAGAGGCATAAGTAGCCCAAAGTGACCAGGTGGCAATCTTAACTTCCAGTTCATTGGTATCACTGTTGTTTCTCCTGGAGGAAGCACACCCCATTTTGGGACTAAAACCTGTAGACCAGCAGAACTCAGGGTAGCAGGGACAGGAAGCAAAAATTTTCCTAGTGGATCATTAGGGGTAATAGTGAGTGGCACCACACCCATTTCCACCCCTTGGTTCCTGGACCCATGGATCCTGGCTATGGGAGAAACAGCACCATACAGTGGATGCTGATTCAGAGCATACACAGCTTCCTGGAGAACATTACCCCAGCCTTTCAAGTTTTTCTCACCTAGTTGGCACCGTAATTGAGTTTTCAAAAGGTCATTCCACCGTTCTATCAATCCAGCTACTTCTGGATGATGGGGAACATGGTAAGACCAGAGAATTCCATGAGCACGTGCCCATTCCCGCACTTCATTTGCTGGGAAGTATGTTCCTTGACCTGAAGCAATGCTATGTGGAAAACCATTATGATGGATAAGGCATTCTGTAAGCCCACGGACGGTAGTTTTGGCAGAAGCATTGCGTGCAGGGAAAGCAAACCCATATCCAGAGTATGTGTCTATTCCAGTTAGAACAAATCACTGCCCCTTCCATGAAGGGAGTGGTCCAATGTAATCAACCTGCCACCATGTAGCTGGTTGGTCACCTTGGGGAATGGTGCCATATCGGGGGCTGAGTGTGGGTCTCTGCTGCTGGCAGATTGGGCACTCAGCAGTGGCTGTAGCCAGGTCAGCCTTGGTGAGTGGAAGTCCATGTTGCTGAGCCCATGCATAACCTCCATCCCTACCACCATGACCACTTTGTTCATGAGCCTATTGGGCAATAACAGGAGTTTCTGGGGAAGGAGGCTGACTGGTATCCACAGAACAGGTCATCTTATCCACTTGATTATTAAAATCTTCCTCTGCTGAAGTTACCCTCTGGTGTGTATTCACATGGGACACAAATATCTTCATGTTTTTAGCCCACTCAGAAAGGTCTATCCACATACTTCTTCCCCAGACCTCTTAGTCACCAATTTTTCAATTATGGTCTTTCCAAGTCCCTGACCATCCAGCCAAATCATTAGCAATAGCCCATGAGTCAGTATACAAACGCACCTCTGGCCAGTTTTCCTTCCAAGCAAAATGAACAACCAGGTGCACTGCTTAAAGTTCTGCCCACTGGGAGGATTTCCCCTCACCACTGTCCTTCAAGGACACCCCAGAAAGGGGTTGTAATGCTGCAGCTGTCCACTTTCGGGTGGTACCTGCATATCATGCTGAACCATCTGTAAACCAGGCCCGAGTTTTCTCTTCTTCAGTCAATTCACTGTAAGGAACTCCCCAAGAGGCCATAGCTCTGGCCTGGGAAAGAGAAGGTAATGTGGCAGGAGTGGAGACCATGGGCATTTGTGCCACTTCTTCATGTAACTTACTTGTGCCTTCAGGACCTGCTCTGGCTCTATCTTGTATATACCATTCCCATTTTAAAATAGAGTGCTGCGGTGCACACCCAACTTTATGTTTGGTGGATCAGACAACACCCAACTCATGATAGGCAACTCAGGTCTCATGGTTATTTGGTGGCCCATGGTTAAGCGTTCAGTCTCTACTAAGGCCCAGTAGTAGGCCAAAAGCTGTTTCTCAAAAGGAGAGTAGTTATCTGCAGCAGATGGTAAGGCTTTGCTCCAAAATCCTAAGGGTCTGCATTGTGATTCTCCTATAGAGGCCTGTCAGAGGCTCCAGACAGCATCTCTATTTGCCACTGACACTTCCAGCAACATTGGATCTGCTGGATCATACGGCCCAAGTGGCAAAGCAGCTTGTACAGGAGCCTGGACCTGTCGCAGAGCCTCCTCTTGTTCAGGTTCCCACTCAAAATTAGCAGCTTTTCTGGTCACTTGATAAATGGGCCAGAGTAGCACACCCAATGAGGAATATGCTGTTGCCAAAATCCAAAAAGACCAACTAGGCGTCGTGCCTCTTTTTTGGTTGTGGGAGGGGCCAGATGCAGCAATTTATCCTCCACCTTAGAAGGGATATCTTGACATGCCCCACACCACTGGACACCTAGAAATTTTACTGAGGTGGAAGGCCCCTGTATTTTTGTTGGATTTATCTCCCATCCTCTGACATGCAAATGCCTTACCAGTAAATCTAGAGTAGTTGCTACTTCTTGCTCACTAGGTCCAATAAACATGATATCATCAATTTAATGGACCAGTGTGATGTCTTGGGGGAGGCAGAAACGATCAAGGTCTCTGCAAACAAGATTATGACATAGGACTGGAGAGTTGATATACCCCTGAGGTAGGACAGTGAAAGTATATTGCTGACCTTGCTGGCTGAAAGCGAACTGTTTCTGGTGGTCCTTACTAATAGCTATTGAGAAAAAAGCATTTGCCAGATCAATAGCTGCATACCAGGTACCAGGGTATGTATTGATTTGCTCAAGCAATGATACTACATCTGGAACAGCAGCTGCAATTGGAGTTACCACCTGGTTGAGTTTATGATAATCCAATGTCATTCTCCAAGACCCATCTGTTTTCTGCATGGCCAAATAGGAGAGTTGAACAGGGATGTGATGGGAATCACCACCCCTGCATCTTTCAAGTCCTTAAGAGTGGCAGTAATCTCTGCAATCCCTCCAGGAATACGGTATTGCTTCTGATTTACTATTTTGCTTGGTAGGGGCAGTTCTAGTGGCTTCCACTTGGCCTTTCCCACCATAATAGCCCACACTGCATGAGTTAGAGAGCCATCGTGGGGATTCTGTCAGTTGCTCAGTATGTCTATGCCAATTATACATTCTGGAACTGGGGAAATAACTACAGAATGGGTCTGGGGGCCCACTGACCCACTGTGAGATGGACCTGAGCTAAAACTCCATTGATCACCTGGCCTCCATAAGTCCCCACTCTGACTGGTGGTCCAGAGTGACATGTTGGGTCCCCTGGAATTAATGTCACTTCTGAACCAGTGTCTAATAATCCCCGAAATATCTGATCATTTCCTTTTCCCCAGTGCACAGTTACCCTGGTAAAAGGCCGTCAGTCTCCTTGGGGAAGACTTAGAGGAAGATTAACAGCATAAATTTGTGGCAGTGTAACAGGTTTCTCCCCCATAGGGACCTGGCCTCCCCTTCATTCAAGGGGCTCAGGGTCTGTAAACTGTTTCAAGTCTGGAAATTGATTAAGGGGCCGTGACTCTGTGTTTTTGTAATTCAGGTTAGACTTCTGTTCCCTTGACCTAGAACTCTTTTGTTTATACAGCTCTAACAAGAATTTAGTAGACTGCCCTTCTATTGTATTTCTAGGCACCCCATGATTTACTAGCCAATGCCACAAATCTCTGCGTGTCATATAATTTTGATGCCTCCTTTGAGTTTGTTGTCCATTATAATAGTCACGTCTACCCTGTCTTTGGTGATTAAGTGCTGTCACCTGGCTTCTGCCAACTCGGGATCAGTCATCCCCATTGTGTTTAAGGATTCCAGCTCAGTGACAGCAGTTCCTACAGTAATATCTGACCTACAGAGAAGTGCAACCACAGAGCTCTTGAGGGATGATGGTTCTAGTCTCACAAACTTATTTCTCACTGTTCTGGTAAAAGGTGCATCCTCTGGACATTCCTGGGGTGTAGGAGTAGGCTTTGCATGATAAATCCACTCTAACATTCTAATCTCTCTAAGCCTCTGGATCCCCTCATCTACATTATACCAGGGCAGTTCTGGCATTTCAACCTCAGGTAATGTTGGCCACCTTTTGATCCATGTTTCAACCAACCACCCAAACAAGCTGTTAACATCTTTTCTAACCACTTGAGCTATAACATTGAATGCAGAATCTCTGCTTAGTGGGCCCATATCAATAAATTCAGCCTGATCCAGCCTTATGTTCCTCCCACCATTATCCCACACTCTTAAAATCCATTGCCACACATATTCCCCTGATTTCTGTCTATATAAATTGGAAAACTCACACAGTTCTTTTGGAGTATAACATACCTCCTCATGTGTGATATTTTGTACCTCACCTTTAGGGGTCTGTTGGGACTTTAGTCTAGTTATAGGTCTAGAAGAAATGAAGGGTGGTGGGGGTGGGTCATGAAAAGGATTAGAAATATCTTCCAAGCCACTTGCTTCAGGGCCTTCATTTGCAGTTTCATCTGGTGAAACAGGATTAATAACTCTAGGGCTAACCCCTTCAGGAGGAGGTTGGGTGGCCAATTCCTCAAGGCAGGCTGGAGGTGGGGCGGCTATGTCCTCAGGGCAAACTATTACAGGGTTATCTAGAGAAGGCTCAGCATGGCCTAGGGTTTCAACCTCACCCCCAACATCATTATCAATCCATAAGTCACCATCCCATTTTTCAGGGTCCCACTCCTTTCCAATCAATGCCCTCACTTTAATGGCAGACACCATGCAAGACTGAGATTTCATTTTACATTGTAAAGTTGTTACTCTAACTATAAGATTCTGAGTCTGATTTCAGAGATCTCAAGTCTACGGCTACAGGAAATAAGATTTTCCTTCAGGATACTCATAGAAACGTCTACATCTTTCAGACAGCGCTTAAGCTTCTCGTTTGAAGCCTTAAGCCCATCCCTTTCACCCCTTAATGTAGACAGTCTATCTAACAACAACCAACCAACATCTCTATAACTCTTATTTCTACAAAACTCTGTAAAGGTGTCAAACACATTATCTTCCAGAGTCTGGCTTCGTACAGCGAAGTATTAGGAGAATCAAATGATGATATGTTGACTATGTCCTTTGCCAACTCACTCCATGGATTGGGAGTGTCATTCTGATTACGGGAATCAGAGTCCTTAGTGTCTCTGAGTCCAGTCAGAGTAGAAAACCATTCATAAAAACCCATTTTTAAGATTCTGTTTCTTAAGTACCACTCCTGGTACCAAGATGTATTAGTTAGGGTTCTCTAGAGAAACAGAATCAACAGGGAAAACTTGCAAATATAAAATTTATAAAAGTGTCTCACATGACCATAGGAACACAGAGTCCAAAATCCACAGGGCAGGCTGCGAAGCCGAAGACTCCAATGGATGGCTTGGATGAACTCCACAGGAGAGGCTCACCAGCCAAAGCAAGAATGGAACCTGTCTCCTCTGCGTCCTCCTTAAAAGGCTTCCCATGATTAGATTTAGCTTCACTAATTGCAGAAGACACTCCTCTTTGGCTAATTACAAATGGAATCAGCTGTGGATGCAGCTGATGTGATCATGACCTAATCCTATGAAATGTCCTCATTGCATCAGACAGGCCAGTGCTTGCCCAATCAGATAAACAAGTACCACAACTTAGCCAAGTTGACACCTGTCCCTAACCATGACAAAGTAGTAAACAATTAGTCAAAACCATGTGTAGTATCAATATCCTATCTCCTAAAATGACAAAACCAAACAAGTTCCTCTCACATTGAACTTCCTAGGCAGGTCATATGTCTGCTAGAAAATTATGTTCCTCTTTTTCAGTTGTGTCATAGCTTTAACCTCTCATACCAATCAAATTTTATTCATGATCACTTACCCTTATCATATTGCAACTGTGTTTGTGACATGCAACTCTTCCATAATACAATGTAAATTTTTCAAAGTCAGAAAATGTATTACACCACCTTTCATTCCTATGTATTTCCCACAAAAAATCCTTGAATTTGCTGTACTCAATAAAAGCTGAATAAATTATAAGAAGAAACAGCTAACAAGATTTGACTTAGACTGTTGATGAACCTGTCATTGTGCTGATTCTATATACTACTCACAATAAAAAAGCAAAATTTCATTTAATTGTTTTCATTTTTTTAGTCCCTTGCTTAAAATAGCAAATGTTTGCTTACAGCAATGAAATGAAGTGATCTGCCAATTTTCTTCAGTTTCAGAGGAAGAAATAACTTTTACAAGTTTTAGGAATGTTTAGACTAGGGTGGGTGGTGAAAATTAGAAGTAATTACGGGATGACTGACATTTCTTTTGAATACATAGAGATTTTCATTACTATTTAGAGGAACTTCAGCTTTTAGGTTATCTAATTTAGAATGATCCATATTGATTCAACTAATAATTCTGAAATGTTTCCTAATTTAAATGTTACATCTAAAAGCAATACAAAAGATGTTACCCTGAGAATAATTGTTCTGATAAATTATTCTCTAGTCCTTTTTTTGTTCTTCCCTATGGTCTGAAAAATTTCAAAGCATAGAGTTCACATTCGTTTTACACAGCCTTAATAGCACTATCATAAATATTTAACCTGATTCTTTCAGTCAATGAACAAGATAAGATGATCTTAAAATGTTTCTTTGAAATATGTTGAGGATCTTTAAGACCAATAAGTGTGTCTTACAGCCAAATTCTGAACCATAACAACCCTGTATATACAGAAAAAAAAAATTGCATGGACATTTAACTTGTCTAGGTTTTCCAAGTGAGCTTAGGTTTATAGGGCACACACTTATAGATGACACTCACCTGAGATCTAAAATGTAGCAAGAAACAATGAGTCATTAAAGAGATTCTGAAAAACACTGAACTTTATAGATACCTAGCATCATGGTCATGTTCATGTGTCAACTTGGCCAAATGGTGGTTGGGCAAGTGCTGGCTTGTCTGTTGTGATGAGGACATTTCATATAATTAAATCATGATCATGTCAGCTGCATCCACAGCTGATTCCATTTGTAATCAGCCATAGGGGCGTGTCTTCTGCAATGAGTGATGCTTAATCTAATCACTGAAAGCCTTGTAAGGAGGATTCAGAAGAGACAGGCTCTTCCTGTTTCAGCTTGTGATCCTCTCCTGTGGAGTTAGTCCGGACCCTCCATTGGAATCATGGGCTTCACAACCTACTCTGCGGATTTTGGACTCTGTGTTCCCGCGGTCACGTGAGACGCTTTTTATAAATTTTATATTTGTGATTGTTCCCTGTTGATTCTCTAGAGAACCCTAACTAATACATCTAGAATAGTATTCAAAAGGCCAAATTCTTTAGGAAGTCCTCTCTGATGACTCCTATCCTATAAACGAACCACAGTTATGGCTATATTTTGACATAAGCTTATGCATGCAGCATCTTAAAGAAGACAATATCTTTGCTTATACAGTTGAGTGACCCAAGCTATCTACATGTTTTACACAATTTCAGGTATATTCTAAATTCTCAGTAAAATTTATTGATGTTGACCTCAATAAAATTTAGAATACTTAGAAGTTTCCACGTGCCAGTAATCATAATTGGGAAGTTTAAAAGTATTATTTTCATGTTCACATCATGTAAAATAGATTTTATTTTTGCCTATGGTGTGGAAGAAAATTAAACTCTGATAAACCAAGTCAGTTTTCCAAGGCCGTGTGTCTAATGATTATCAAAGGTGACTATGGTTTCCCTGCTCCATTTGTGTATTTATCTCATCTGAAGACAGACTTCTTTCTTCATAACTAATAATCTTATTCAGTAAAGGCCTGAATGTTGCCGAAATTCTATACTTTCCTAGTATCTACTGTAGCAGGATAGATGTAGTTGATATTTTATATGGATAAAGACCATGGGTGTATTAAGATTTGACTCAGAAGAGAAAATAAAAGGAATCTTGGGCATGCAGAGTTAATTTAATAAAATGTTCTGAAGTGTGTGGGCATCGAGAAAGAAAAGCATTAATGGTGGCATTCAGTCCCATAAGTCATTCTCATGAATCATGCTGATGCCTCTTTATATAAGACAAAGATGAAAGTATGTTGTTAAAACTTGTTCATATATCACTCCACAAGGTGGGAATATAATGTTGGGAATGTAATATTGGAAATATAAAATGTAATATCGGAATGACTTACCTTCCAACTCTTTAAGATTTCCTTGTCTTAGAACTGAAATCAAGATATTGTATCTTTAGATTCAATAGGTGATGATTTTGCCAGTTAAGCCTTGTTTTAGCCTTCTAGGCTGCTCAAGCAAATACCATGAAATGGGTTCAGATAAACCATAGGAGTTTATCCACTCGTTTTTTGAGGCTAAAAGAAAGTCCAAATCAATGTCTCATCAAGGCAATGCTTTCTCCATGAAGACTGGTGTTTTGGGGCTGGGTGCTTGCAATCCTTGGTACTTATGGCAATGCACATGACAGCCTCTCCTGTTTTCTCCATTCCCTCTGGATTCCACTGAATTCCAGCTTCTTTCTTCCTGGATCTCTGTGTCTAAATTCCATCCTATTTACAAAGGACTGCAGTAATACAGTTAAAACCCATCCTAATTGAGGTGAGCCACACCTTAACTGAAGTACCTTCATCAAAAGATTCTACTTCAATGGGTTCAGACCCACAGGGATGAAATAAATTTAAGAACTTATTTCTCTGGAGTACATAGAGCTTCAACCCATCATATGGCCTAGACTTCAATTTTGTCTAGAAATATTCACATGTTTCTTAGGCATAATTTAAAGAAATGACAGGAGTATACTTGACTCTAAGCAAGCCAGTCAGTCCCAGATATTTGCTTTGCAACAACAATGCTGTTAGTATCTGAGGTATATTCGCATACATAGTCATTAACACGGTAATTTCTATCAGTCTTTAGATTATTGACTGATTATTATCAGTCAATAATCTAAAGAAGATTACAGTTTAGTTGGGGAAGCAGCACTAAAATGCTGAAAATACCTTTAGAAAAATGAAAATAATAGCCTGTAAATTTTCTGGTACAAAGAACATGAGAAATCAATGTGGTTTGAAGTAATTCGGATAATTTACTCAAAGTGCATAGAACGTGATCAAGCTTGAATATTAAATAGAATATAGATAAATGACATGTTGCTTTATTCTATGTAAAAACAAATATAGAAAACATTTGAGGAAGTATCAAATACAGCTATCTTCTTAGATATCTAAGTTGTTTGTTGAGAGCAAAGACGTGAGTTACCATCATTTATATTATGTCACTGGAAATGCTAATATAATTCCCTTCCAATTATATACCAATTATATAGAGTATTGTGAGATGAAGAGATTGGAAAGAATGAAATTTGAAAAGCTATTCTGGGAAAAGGTAAGACCCAAAGTAGATGGCTAATATATGAATGGTTTATGTGAATGAGTTTGGGATGTGTGGTCACCCCAGAGTTAAACAGTGAGCAGGGAAATAAAATGCTTTGCCTAATATACTGAAGCAGTGAGCTTTGATAAAAGCCCTATGAATGGAAAAAATGTGGGGGTGTGGTGAGTGACATGGAAGGAGACTTGTGATTGAAGAGAAGAGTGAACATTGAAAAATTCAGAGCAGCAAGATGCTTGAGGGACTTTTTTTTTTTGTTCGAGGGACTTTTAAAAACAAGAATGCCAATATGGATTTTTGAGTGCTATGAAATCACTCTGACTCTCTGATCATTCAATCAAGCCTACTAATCAAGTTGTGTCATAGTGTTTTGAAAACAACAAAGAAAGACACTTTTTTACATATCTAGATTTGAGTTCAGAGAGATGAAGATATATGCAAGTTGTGAGTGAGATTAAAATTTCAATGGAGCAGTGGCTATCGAAATTGGGTTTTGGGACTATCATGGGATTGTATTATTTCAAAGCTGTTAAGCCATATTTCAGAGCTCTTTACTCCCAGGATATTGATGCTATCATCCCAACTAAACTGCAAGTTCCTTGAGAATTGATAGTAAATACTGCGTTACTGTGTATGTAAGCGAATATACTCAAAATAGGTATATTCACCATTGTTGTTGAAAAGCAAATATCTGTTACAAAGAAAATGCCAGTTATATTAGCAATTACAATCTCAAACTGAAGGTCTTTGGAGCAGAGTTATGATACATTCATAATAATGCTTCAAGTGTAATCAAGTTTTAGACTTTTGAAAGGTACTTTGAAAGAATTTTCTTTGTGTCTTCATGAATCCTTTGTACAACATCACTGGTAAGTGGATACTCCAATCCCAGTTGAACTTTAGGCACCTTATTGCTTTCTTCTTTTAGTTACCACTATCCAGATTTTATTTCCCACTATTTGCATCTCTTTTTTCAGGCAACACAAAATAAACCTAATCTTCCTGTACTAGCTTGAAACTGTTGTGTATCCCAGAAAAGCCATGTCCTTTAATCCTGATTCAATACTGTTTAGGGTGGAACCTTTTATTAGATTGTTTCCATGGAGACTGACACACTCAATTGTGGGTGGGACTTTTCAATTAGATGTGGCAAACCCAATTGCACAGATCAGCTTTCAGTTAGACGGAGATGTGATTCTGCCTATTCAAGGTGGGTCTTGATAGTTTACTGGAGTCCCTTAAAAGGGGAAACATTTTGGAGGAAGCTCAGGTGCTTGGAGTGCCATAGAGAGAGGAGATGCACATGAGACCCAGGCCTTTGGAGATGCAGAAAGAAAATGCCTCCGGGGAAGCTGAAACCAAAGAACCTACCAGACCCCAGCCACATGGCTTTCCATACGACCAAGGTGTTCTGGACCCATTTACCTTACTCCAGTCAAGGCATCTTTTACTGGATACCTTAGCTTGGACATTTTTATAGCTTTAGAATTGTAAACTTGTAACTTAATAAATTACCTTTTGAAAAATTTTCCATTTCTGGTATATTTCATTCCCGCAGCTTTAAAAAACCAAAACACTTCCCCTGCCCTCTCCAAAAATGACAGTTACTCAAACATGAGGACATAGCTAGTAGGTGTTTCCGTTCTTTTATTCTCCAGAAAAAAAATTCTGTTTTCTTCATTTCTTATCTGGATTTTATTTTGTTTAAATAAAATCCAGATAAGAAATTATTATTTTGTTTAAATAAAATCCATACTGGTCTTTGCGCTACTTGATCAACTCATTTTTCAGTACTTCCCTACCATTGTTAATGCATGATGCTTAGAATGACCACAATATTAGAGAAATATATTCATAGTGGAGGTGGAATAATTGAGTGTTTGAGAAATGGCACACAGAATAACTCACTAGCCCAATGTGATGAGATTCAAATACAATGCTATGATGAAATACAAGAATTTAAGAGAAATTTTATAAAAATCAGTCATGAAAAATTGGGTATAAAATTTAGCACTATGGTATAAAGATTTTGGGGATTAATTAATATAATATCCTAAAAATATGGTGACAACTATCTAATAACTTCAAGTTTTTGGTTGACTCAAATAAATTCCTAATTTTAAAAATGAATGCCATTCCAATGAAACTAAATCAATCTTTTTAAAAAATTGCTATAAATGACACACTCCAAATACAAAGCATTTGCAAATGTTGACCAATAATTTGATGAATTATTTGGTCAATTCATCAATATGGTCAATAATAAGATGAAAGTAATTTGATTCAAAATGTGGAAAATTAGTTTCCAATAGAAAAAATTAGCGACACGTGAAACTGCATGGTACTTTCCTCCAACCCTTCCTTGTAATTACGTTAAAAAGAAGTCAGTGTTGCTTTTGCTAGTGGGAAGATATGTATGCCAGAAAAATCAACCAGATACAGAAACTGTGCTTAATATACAAAAGAAAAAATGTGAGGATTTTCCAATTCCACATCAACGAAAGTTAAGAAAAATAAAAGTTCAATTAAAATTAAGAAATAAGGACTAGACTTTTTCTCATTCCAAGTTTCATATACACATTCTTAACAAAAATCATTTATTTTTGAAAATATATGTGTCAAGTATTGATTCAAGCACTTTATAAATGTTAACTCATATAACTTAATGTTCCCAACAAACCTCTAAAGTATCTGATGTTTATGAGAATATAATTCATTTTTGTTTATATATATCAACAAATACTTTACTGAAACCATGCCATTCTAACATATTTTACCAAAAAATAACATATTAGATATCCCCGCAATATCATAATCCATCCAATAATCCCTGTTTTTGGTATTTAAAATTACTTTGGAAATATTAGGACCTATGAAATGAATGAACTTTGATAGACAAGAGTTTTTCAAGCAGAGGCAGTGTTTATAACCAGAGTGATGGTTAAAGGGAAAGAGTAAAATCCTATATGCAACAGTGTTAGATATGTCAAGGAACAAGTATGGCTAAGAGATGGGAAATACACCAGCAACTAAGAATATGAAGAGGCAGAAAGGTCATTGAAATTAGCATGAAGAAAGCCATTTGAGATATCAGAAGGATCTGTTTCAGAAGAATGATGGGTCTAGAATTTAGATAGAGGGGCTCAAAAGGGGTCGTGGATAAATAAGTGGTAGAAACAATGAGTGGAAATGAATCATGAAGGAACAATTATGCTGGTAGAATGGAGGAGAGAAATTACACGATGTGTGAGTTGAGCAGCGGAGTCAAGTAAAGGTTTTATATTATATGTTTTTTTTAATACAGGAGAGGCCTGTGAATAGCTAAATATAGAAAGAGAAAATAGACCTAGCAGAAAAGAAAGTAGAAGATGAGAGAGAGAGGTAGGGACCCAGAAGGAATTAAGGGAGCAGTCTGATTTAATATTGTCATAAAAATAAAGAATCAAGGTTTAGGGAACAGACTATGTTAAGAATGCTGAACCTAACAAAAACTCTCATAACTGAAGTGCCTCCAAGGTTCTGGTTTAAAAAACTTTGGATTGCCAATTAGAATTGTGAGCAACTAATGCCAATGGGCCTTGACTCTGATCCTAAGTTTCATTTTCTCTTCAGGTTCTTAAGACATTCCTCCACAGTGCCAGTATGTCTAAATTTTATCAGGGACGACACGCTGTTCTCTAGTCTCCTAGCCATGGTGGACTTCAGGACTTCTCTCCTCAGTTTCATTTTCAGAATTTACTTTTTCACTATTTCATTTGAAAGAAATAAACCCAAAGTATCCCTCACAGCCTTTCTCCCATAGCCCCACTGACCATAAATTGTGTATTCCAAAATGTGGGACGCTAATGTATAGGGACAAAATTTCAGTGTAAAAATCATAGTGTAACCTCACCTATTCCTAGGCTAAATTTTGCATTTCTTAATGTTCCCCCAAGATCCATCAGAAGTAGGCACTGCCACCTCCCCCATCCAACCTCATCCCTGTCACTCTACAATTTGAACATCCAGCAATACTCAATGACTGATTCTATCAGCCAGAGTTATGTATGCTCTCTTCTGTGTCACATCATTGCAATGAGTATACTTCCCTTATTACAGTTTTCACCCATATTATAATAGTTATGATAACCTATTTACTTGTATCTATTTATGTCATGGACAAAAGGTCTAAGTCAAGGACAATCAGTTTTCACGTTGTCATTGCTATCCCCTAGCAGGTAGCTTAGGAAGGAACAAAAATTCACTAAAATAATAATAATAATAATAATAATAATAATAATAAAAACAATCAGATTGAGAAAATAACACTAACGATAATAATTTAATAACTACCTAAATTTTCCGTGTATTTATCTATCAGTATGTAATAGAATACCATATTATTGTGTGCCATACCAGAGCAGTCTCCAGAGGAAACTTGATGCTTTCTTGGTAAAATATAAAAGCCCATATTCCACCCTCCCCTCTCCACCTATTGACTCCCCATTAAGTCCAAATGCCAATGGTGATGCTCCTCTTTTTTCTAAGATCGTTGTCAAACTCATGGACATGGACAGTAGAAATAATTTAAACATTATCCAAGTTGCCCATTCATAATTAATTTTACAATAACTTCTGGAATGAAATTTTCTCCCCTCACCTCTGAAATGTTAAAGCATACTGAATTTAAGAAAAGAAGAGATACATAAGCATCTGAATTTAAAAAAAAATTCGTTATAAAAAACAGTTCGCTGAGATTTAGATTTCAATAGTAATATATATAGCAATTCATTTACTATATGTATAACATAATACTGTGTTACATGATTAAAAACATTCAGACTGACTCTCATTTTTGAGTGGTTTATATGTAAGAATAACTCTTTAAGGGGTTTTCAAACATTTTGTCTTTTAATTATCACAGCAACCCTATGAGGTAAAATTATTCTTCATTTTATATACTAGGAAATTGACTTAATGTGGTTAAGGATGTATATATATTTAAATCACACAGGCAAAGCTGGGATTCAAATTCAAATCCATCTGAATCAAAGTAAAAGTTCTTTGGGAGCTTAGTAAAAGTTCTACAGGCCCAATGCAAGAGGTTTCTCAGATCAGAATTGTGATTAAATGTAGTGATAGTTAAATTGTTCATTTTTCAAAAATCTTATTTATGAAATGACTATGCTGGCAGTTCTGCTATAATGCATTTTGAAAGCAAATTTTATTCTAATACAACTGATATATTAGGGAACAATTTGAGCATAACAGAAATTTCAGATTTGCTTAGGGGCAGTTTCATCCATGAGAAACACAGAAAATTGCACGCACCTGAACCCAGCTGCATAGGATATATAAAATGTACACACGTCAAGCATCTACCAATGACCTCAGTTCACTGTGTGTGTGTTAGGACCCCCATCCATTCACATAAGGATGTTGTTTCCATCCGATATCAGATGACGTTTCTCCACCACCTCACAGTAATTCATGAGCTGCAACCCTTTCCATACCCACTTCCACAAGCAAACTTCAGGTCTTTTTCAAGATGAAGTCCCATATTTGTGTACTATTTATGTATTTATTAAATGTTTGCCATGTGTTTTCACATTTGTTTTAACTACCTTTGTGTGTGTCACTAATAAAGTTTTTGAGTGCTTTGCCCCAACAGTCATATACCATTTCTCAAAAACCCTATGGTTTATACTGCTTGATTTTTTACCTTACGGTGATTTTTAGGAACACATGTGGTGCTTATAATAGAACTAACTGTATACTACTTGAGTAAGTGCTCTACCAAGGCCTTTTTTATGGAAAAGTATGGAAGAGACTTCTTTTCCCAAAGGAGTTGGTTTTCATTAGTCAACAAGATAGCTTCAGTGTGGGGGTAAGAATGAAAAGTTGTCAGTAATTGTAACACTTTCTGTCTTGTTGATAAACAATGCAGAATCAGCATGCAAAACCAATCATTGCTGACATCTGTGAAAATTAAAGGCTGCCTGGAAATGGTAAAAGATGCTGTTTCTAAAAGTCCACTCTTTGCTTCCTAGTTTGTCAATTTTTTTATTTGTTTTGCTTTAAAATGCCAATGCTGAGGTTTTTAGTGAAAATTAGTTTGTTTAAAAAATAACAGAGCTGTTGGTCATATAGCAAGTATTTCACAAAGCAGAATGGGGGAGGCCTGTCAGGATAAAATTCAACCTAATCAAGGTGACTTCCCCTCCAGGTTAGAAGAAAATATTCTTTTTTAAATGGACAAAGTTCTGATATAATTTATCTCTGTTTTATAGAAATTAAAATTCTGACTATGCTCGTAATTCATTTACCCACCAAGAGATATAAAAGAGAATTTGTATTCAAAGCAAGAAAAATGTACTCAGAGCAAAAAAAAAAAAAAAAAAACAAACTGCATGATTTCAGCATCTGTCAGGAGGATTTTTTATTCCTGGTCTTAACAAGCATAAAAGTGGCATGAAGACAAGGGATAGTATTCAAAATATCTAATGACTTCTACAGCAGAAGCACCGACCAATCAGAATGAAAATCAACCACCTGAAGCAATAGTGTCATACTGGTGTGTACTGGCTAAATGTCACCTTGCCTGGAGGGAAGGGAAGAGGAAAGTATTATTGGCATATTAGGGGCCAGACGTCAAATATACACATGAGAATAAAGTCAAAGAGTGTCGAAATTGTTCATTTTTATTTGTTTTAAGAAGTAATCGGTAGTTCTTTCCTAATATATTTAAGTAACCACAGTATATTGAAATTGTTTCTTTCCTGGAATTTTGTTTTCTTTACTGGAATTTAAACTTTGTTTTTTTTTTTTTCAGGGATGTCTTAATCTTAGTATAATTCAAGAAGCACTGTCCTGACCATCTAATTATAATCAGAAGTCAAAAATAACTTCATCAACAAATAACTGCATCCTTGGGAGTTCATTCTAAATTAGAGCAATGTTACATGTTTCATGAGCATGATGAGTAAATTTCCCCAAAACCCAGAAGGTAAGTGTTATTATTCCCATCTCATAAGCAATGAAACCAAGGTTCCGTGAGATTCATTGGCTTCATTTAGGACACATCATTTTCAGAGAGGGATTTAAACCAACGTGTGTCTGTTCTCAGATCCTGCTATTTCATTTGCCAGGCATAATGCAATTTAGTTTCATTTCGTTTGGATTGAATTAAATCTTTTCATTTCACCCTGACCTTCACAAAATCTAAATTAGGCCAATTTCTTAGATCAAGGAAAATCATTCCAAGGTTGCCATTGAACACGTAGAAGATGAAAACATTAAGAGGCAAAAATATCTTTGTTTCCAAATTGATTTACATATCAAAGCTTTTTTTGGAAAAGGCTGGAATAAACAGTTCAGTTTCTGGAAACTTATTTAAATCAACTTTCACATTCTTTGGAGACGTTAACCACAACATTTTAAGGGAAATTTATAAGCATTTCATACTGGCAGGAGATCCATCCACTTCAGTGCAGCTAAACATGGCACCCATTTTTAACTCCTGACCTCCCCAGAATCATGGTGGCAAACACTGCACAACTTTCTCATTTCACATTAGTCATTCATCCTAGTATATATATATTTTCTTGCCTTGAGACTTAAACATTTTAAACATATTAAATGTAATCTGTGGACAATGTGCCAAATCCAGATGTCTTGCATATGAAGCTTTTGAAGTCTATTTCTTAGAACAAGCCCTTTACTTTGAATAATATATTAAAGGGAAAAAAGTGAATAAGTAGTTATCAAAATAAAATCTTCAAAGATGTAGCCTTTTATTACAGTAAGAAAGCATTCTTTTTTTACCCAAGAAACCAAGAGTGTTCTCAGTTCTGCAACAATTTGGTATCAATTTAACATTTCTATACTCTAAACTGCACACATTCCAGCATAGCACTCTGGGTGTTTCTCCCTCAGAATTTAACCCGCAGGAGGAAAAAAGAGGACACTTGAAGGTGAACTTTCAGTCTTTGCTCTGCCACTAAAATCTATTGAGCTAGAAGGATGGGCTCTAAATTTACTCTACTTGAGATCCTTAATTTCTTATTGCAGGAAAATTGTAAGATTGTAAAATTCTATGAGTTAGTTTCATGCTTTTTAAATTACAGATTGGGGCATACTAGGGGTCAAAAAATTTCATTTGGTCAGGGCCAGGATTTAGTTGTTTGATTGCGTTTTTTTTTAACTAATAGAACAGATAGAAAATATCATAGTAATTTGTAAATAGTAAAGGTAAGTCTGGTCGTGTAGAAGTTTTGTTTTAGTTTCTAAACAAATATATGCCTATGTAGGGATTCTATGAGCTAGTACACATTAATAAAATGTCTTTGTAGTACCAGGAAAATATATTTGAAAACCACTTTTTATGCTTCACTGCCAGTTCTTGATATGTAAATGACAAATGAAATAATTTAGATATCATTTTCTAACAAATCTTCAGTTTCAATAGTATACATTTTTATAGACTGAGATACTTTGTATTCTGAGACTCAAAAGCTGATCAATATCCTAATTATTCTGTGCAGCCTCTATCTTCTTCTTGGGCATCATAATTGAGGATGATAGATTGAAGAATGGAAGTAAACATGAAATGGGCGAGAAAGAAAAATGTTTTAATTTAAGAATTTTTAAATCCTTGATAGAAATTTTAAATACTTTTATGCTATAGAAAAGAAGATATTATTTTTCATTTAATAAAAATAAATCTGAGACAAAAATCACAATAATATAGCAATCAATATTGCAATAAAACTGAATATGTAGGTCGTGATATTTTAACAAAATTTTAGTTTAGTTTTAGTATCTTCAGGAACTTCTAGGTGCCTTTTGTCTAACTTTTATATTATATAGGTTTTATTTAATTTTATATTTTTATTTTATGAGTAATTCATTTAAAATCTATTATTACATTTAATTTCTTAATGAAGAGTAATATTTTTCCTAAAACTAGAAACACTTGTCCTATGCTAGAACACTGTATATGCATGATGATACCTTCATTGCTCTAAATTAAAATTCAAAATTTGTTTTATCTGCATATTAAAATGAAAGTAGAGAAAAAATAAAGAAAGAAGAAAATGAAAGTAGAAGAGTATGGGAAATTAATTAATTATTTAAAAATGATGAACTGGATAGTAGAAGGGATAGCAATAAAGATTGTCCAATCTCTATTCGACTATAAAGATTCTGATGAATTTCCAGCAGTTAGACAGCATCGGATGGGACTTGTCATAGTTTGGCTTCTAATAACAGCAAAGCCTAAGACAAAGCTTTATGTTGGACATTTTTCAGGGCAATATGAATCCAAGGGAGCAAAACTGAGGGATGAGGGTTAATGAAATAGGGAAACTATTCATCTACTCAGCTACCAATACCAGGTGTCAATTCCTTCTGAAAAGACTTATGAAATATTTTTGGAAAATGTGCCCTCAAAGCATGGGGACAGATTTGGAGGAAGCGTTTATTAGGCAGCTCCAACTTCCACCATTGGTTGAAGTTTGTGCCACAAAATGTTAATTCCACTGAATTTCCCTGTAAGGTTACAAAATGGGTTCCTACAAAGGTCTCATGCCAGAGCATGAGAGAAATTTGAGGTCAAGAACAAAAGGGATGGTGTAATATTGAGCATTCAAGGATATTTTCTGCTCCTAGCATGGAGGACACTCGGCAGAGGCAATTGCAGAAGTTAGATCTTCTTGGCAGCAGCAGGAGTTTATGCTGTTGCATTCTTAAACTCCTGTGAGGGTGGTCAATCAACTCATGGGCACATTGTCCAGCTCTGTGATGACCCAGTAGAAAAGCTGACTGATATGCACAGGGTGATTCATTCTGCTCTGTCCAACTGGTTGCCATGTGCTTCTTGTGCAGTACATACTCTGTGGTCAGCATTTACATGAGACACAATCCTTACATTTTCTACCCATTCCTTTTAGTCTAATAACATCCTTTTCCCTCAGTTTTCCTCGCCTCCAATCTTCCAGTCTTCTTGCTACGCCACTAACCAACTAGCCAAACACTCATTGATTACCAGGAAAGCATGAAAATACTTACTCAGGCCACTTCTTCATTCACAGAAAGGAAATGAGTAAGTGTACTTTTTACACCTCTGTCTAGTGTGAAGATTTCCTCTTACTGTTGTATTTTAGCGGGCTTACAGTGCATCCATATTTAACTAGCATCCTCAAATCATGCAGAGCTATCTGTGAAGCAAGCCAGGCTTCTTCAACCTCTGTCAGTTGTTTATTAGACATAAATATGAATAGAGATGAGGATCAGAGTGAAAGACATTAGTGACCTTCTCAAACCTGAACCCTAAAGTACCATTTTTGCCATATAGTGGATTGCTGCTCTGCCTATACAACCTTGTGACTTGGTAGATCTCATAATATTTAGCTCATGATAAGTAACTCCAGTCACATAATCATTTGGTGCGCCTTGGTCAGGCACAATTTCTATATGACCCAGAGCATAAAATGTGGAACAGTTCTCAAATGACAATAACTAGAACCCTTGGATCTTCATGTTCCTCTCCTATAGCATAGTGTCAGAGACTCCATGCAGCATTCTCATGGCCAATGGGTACTTTTAGTTTAGCACCATCAAATCTGACAAGTCATATGATTCAAGAGCACAACAGCTTACACAGACGTTGAAGTTAGCTGCAGAACCCTCCCTTGCTCTAGGTCCCAATCAAAACTGCAGGTAACCAAGGTATCTAATTGGATCCCTAGGGTATTGCCAAGTACATGCCAGGGGTTATACCAAACTCCATGACTGACGTGTGTAATGAGGACCTGATGCAAGTTCCTCTCAGATTAGATTTGGAAGAAACTAAAACCTGCAGAAAAATGACCACCACAGCAGTGCTATGAAATAAGAGGTGAAGCTAAAAGAGCTTAAAGTGTTCAACCAAGAAGGGCTACAATTTTGGACACACCCAAGAGAAATTGGAAAGTGATGTCGAAGGTTTCCATGATGGAGCTCTAGAATCTGCAGGATTATAAGGTCAAAGTAAGGGTTAACAATACAGCTACTCTATGCATCAGAATCCTCACCTTGCCCTGCCCACAAAAAAATCTCAGCTACGGAGTTATTCTCCCTTCTCAGGCCAGAAGTGGTCAAATACTTTCTAAATAGATTTGGCAGCCTCCAGCCTGTTCTCCATCTACATAATATAAAATGAAGATGGTCATGTCATATAGTATATTACACCCATAGATATGAAGCTTGGACTTTTTCTCTTTTCCAGACCAAAATCCAGGAAAAACTGAGGAAACCCATACCATGTAACTATTTCAGTACATCTTGCCTACCAACTAGATGTGGCAGTTCAGCTCCCCTAAGAAGCAGACACCTAGATTAGATGAGAGGTGTAAGAAATATATTGGGTTAAATGCCTATGGAAAGATAAATTTGGATAGAGCAGAAATAAACAGGAGAACCTTCAGGTTGAGATACATGTTTGAAAACTGTGAAAGGAGATTGGGAAAGAAGGAAGGTTAAGTAAGAAGAGCCTCATAATTAAAGGCAATTCCTGTGAAGAATAGTTTCTCTGCTATGCTTAATCAGTATCTGGAAGCAGCTTTGAAAGAGGATGGTCCCAGCATGAATGCTGTGATGGATACCAAGAATTCAGAAGCTAGAGGTTGTGAGCCAAATACACTTTAGTAGGAGGTTCTCTTGAAGTAAGGTCAGATCATTGAAACTCCATGGCTACCACACAAGACATATGATAAAAGCCAGCACAAGTGAAATAAAGGACTAAGACCAACAACCAAAGAAAAACAGCTCACCTTGGATGACATAGTTATCCTGGAAAGCTTAGGCAATTTCAGAAAAATTAAAGTACTTTCAAAGATATTTGAGAACTACTACAACAAAATGATACCAAAATGGTATATAGATTTTAAAATTAACAATAAGAGCAATTAAAAATAAGATGATATGCAAAAGAGTGATCAGTAGTGGATTACAGGATAAAAGTTGGGAGTTCTTAAGCATAAAAGGCCAAAAGTAACAATGTTGAGGATACTGAGATGACTTGAGACACCACCTAAGATGACCATTATCCATTTAATTAGTTCCAGAAAGAAAGTAGAGAGAAAATTCTAAGAAAGTTAATTACCAAAGAACTAATGGAACTACTGGAACAAAATTCCTCAATGCTGAAGAGTATATAATTTTTTTTCAGAATAAAAGGGCTTACTCTTTTTAATAGGACAGAAGAAAGACAGCCACACAAAGCCACAGCCTCTTCTAAAATTTCATAACCCAAAGATGAATTTAACATGAATAAAGTTTCCAGTGTAAAAGAAAGAGAAGCATCAAGTGAGCAGGAATCAAAGAGGCATCAGTTTCACATCAAAACCATCATCAAAACCATAATATGACAAGACTATAAATCAACAAAGCCTTTTATTTGGGGGAAAATTATTTTGAGTCTAAAATTTTTATCAGAATAATACTCATTGATAAGGATAAAATAAGAGCATTTTGAAACATGCAAATAATCAGAAAATTAACATCCTTTAAAAAATTTCTGAAGAGAATTGCTCAAAGAAGACCACTAACAAAACAAAACGACAAAAAAAAAAAAATCAAAAGAATGAAGAAGACATGGGAGTATACTGGAAAGAACTCCTAGAAATTAAATGACGACATTAGATTTAAATATGACAATGAAAATGAACTTAGAATATTATTCAAAATTTGTTAATACATCACATGTGAGGGTAAAACAAGCAATTTTGAAGAAAAAATATTAAGCTCTTTGCTATTGACATTATAATAAGTATCTTTAAAAGATAGATTGCAATGAAAAGTAGTAGCCATAATTAGTATGGTCTAGATAACATACCAAGAATTCTCATGCCATATACATTATAAATTAGCTTCAAAGGAGATGATGTTAAACTTGAAATCATTACAGATTTTCAAATTTTCTTGGATTTGTATGATATATTCATGAAGGTGGATACAGAAAAATCATTTATTAAATACATACTCAGATAAGAAAATTTTATTCCATTGTTATATCCACAGTTAATGATACTAAATTTATTGTCAAAATTTATTGACTAAATTTAGTGTCAAAATATGTAATAAAATCTGAATTCAGAATTTAAAATATACACACATGCTCGTGAGAAAAACAACACAAAAGAGTTACCCATTGCTGAAATATTTTAAATATCACTATACCTTGAATTGAAAGCATCAGGAAAGTCATTCAAAGTGCTTCAAAAAGCTGCAATTCCCTAAGCATGTCCATAATATTGGATGTCTCCAGAAGCATCCACCTTTTATTCTATGACACCAAGGTCAGCATTTGGGAGCTGCATATTACTTCTGGCTCCCCATAATTATAGCAGAAAACAAGGAGTTAGCCTTATCCTACCTAACATCTGGTGTCCCTCAGCCAGTGTCAGAAGTTCAGTCCTCTCTGGTCTTGAAACCTCATTCTTATACTATTCTATTCATCACCTAGTAGAAATCATTTGGGGCTTTGTTTGTTCTCAAATAAACCTTTCCAATACACACTCTGGAACTCCTCCTTTGTACTCAACGCACTCCTGTATCCTCAGCACCTTCCCCCCAAAATCTTTTAACCTCATTGCCCTAACTGGAATCTAGATGTTGTCCTACATGAATGCTGTTTTTCTCTCATGCTCCAGATGCTTTGAGGGTTATGAGGCAAGGTTAATGTCCATTTTGTTCTTAGATCACTACTTTCCTTCCCTCTTGCTTAAAACAATGTTTTTTTCTGATAATTATGCCATAAAGATATAGTATCCTCCTTCCCCTCTGTTAATTGCTATCATTTATTAATGTATTAATCACTTCCTTTCATTCTCTTTTGATTTTGGTTTCTTGCTTCCATGTTTAATTCCATGCCAAGTCCTTTCATCATTTTCAGGGACAAAAAATACTCTCATAAATAAACCATCTAAAAACCTACATATCAGATGCTTGGTATCCAGTTTTCCAAAATGTTTCATTTTAGTCAAATATTCCCATGGTTATGGTTCAGACAATAAAGTTATCAGACAGTCCAACACCTTTATGTTCTTGATTTCTGATATTCTACTTTGCAACTGGTGGCTTCTATATTTTGGCTAAAATTGTGAATTTACTTCCCTTGCCAGAATTATTTGACTCATCTACACCTCCAAGCCATGTATTATTCATTTTCCTCTTCAGGCTTCACTTACATCATGTTCCAATTTACCTGACGTTTTTCCTCATTTTAACTATTCCTCAAGCCTTGTTTCCTTTATTGGAAAAAATCCAGTTCTGAATGACCCCTCATCTAGTTTCTCCACACCAGAACCAGAGTCAACATATTTTGCCTGAAATAAATAATTACATAGCCATTCAGATTAATTTTATATAAATTTATGAACATAAACCTCAAGTGTTTATAAATAAGCACCACTGTGTCTCTCTAGTAGACTCATTTGCCAGTGCTCCCAGGTAATGATTTCACATCTTCTGCTCAAGTCCTCAGCACCTTGGCTCATTATCTTGTTAGATATTCATAAATCTTATACATAGAATGGACAGTTCTTTCTCTTCCTGTTGTCCACATTTGAACACAATTTCCCTCCTTATTATAAATTGAATGAAGTTATCTCCCTCTATTGTAAAAGCCCACTTCTCCACTTGTGCTACAGAAGCTACCCCTCCAGTTTCTCAAGCTTCTGCTGGTTTGGTTATCCCCTCATCCTTCTGCAATATTTTTCTCTTACTTTTTACTCCGTTACTCCCATTTCCCTGACAACCTTTCCATAGAATGTCTAAAAGATGTGACATGTAAGAGATTCAATGACTAATTTCTCACCTATTATTTTCTAGTGTGTTTTACACCCTTCAGCACGCAATAAAAACTACTCCTGAATTCCATTGCTTTTTTGTTTCAAATAACTTATTGCATTTTACTTATATTTATTATAACATTTTTATTCATTTGTTTATTTATTTTTGTCTAGGTAAGTTCTATGTTGACATGAACTCTAAATCTTTCTTATTTAATATTATATCTGCAGTACCAAGGGCAGTATCAATAAATGAATTTTTGTTCATAAATAAATGAAACAGCTATGTTGGAGAATATCATTCAATTAGTCAATTTTAATTTAGGATTATGTTTAGGATGCATATATTTCAAAAAGGAAGTCATATAGACCATTAAGTTGTAAATAAATTATTTTCACTATTATGCATATGCCAGCCAAATAACAAAATGTGTTATTTTGTGGGAATTCTAACTAATTTCATTTTTTAAATTTAGTTATGATTCTAAAGTCAATACAATAAAAGTATTCTACACCACCTAAGTGGTATTATCAGCGTTTGTGATATCAAGAAATGATGGTTGGTCTGCATAGGTTTTCTAATGAGAATTACAAAGACCAATAACGCATCCTTCTTCATATTTTACTCATCCTCAGGCTTCATGCTGACTCTCTACAAACTTACTGTCTGCATTTGATGTTCATTCCAAGTTGATTTCATCTATTAATATATGGAGAAACTCAGCCCAGTGGAAGTATAATGCAAGCCACATGGATAATTTTGAATTTTCTAGTAGCCAATTTAAAAAAGTAAAGGTATATTGGTAAAATTAATTTTGATGACACATTTTATTTAATTCAATATATCCAAAATATTATCATTCCAGGTTGTAACCAATAAAAACACCATTAATAGATTTTTTGCATTTTATTTTTCAAACAAACTTTAAAAATCCAGTCTGAATTTTACACTTGTAGCTCATCTCAATTTGGATGCTAAATTTTCATCTGAAATCTTGATCTGAATTTATACTTCGTAAACTTTATACTTGAACAAGTACATACACATGACCATGTCATCCCTAACATAATTAAAACTTTAATAATAGCTGAATTGAGTAATATTTTAAATTTATAGTTAAATTAACTAAATCAAATTAAGCATTCAGTTCCTCAGTCATGATAGAAACATTTCAAATGTTCAATACAACTAGTGGCTACCATATCACATAGCACAGGTGTAGAAAAATAGAGGTATGCTTCATTTTTCCTATGGAAGCCTACATGCAAATGAATTATTTTAGCTTTTAAAATATGCTTTAGCTATATAAGTATATATACATATGTCTACACATGCACAGGTAGTAATACTCAAAATATCTGGCATATACTAAGCTCTCAACTGGCAGTTATATTTTTATAATTTAACTAATTGCTATTTGAACCTGACAATAATCCTATTTAATAGGTATTGCTTTATTTTACAAAGCAATTACCCCAAACCAAGAGAATGATGGTAATCTCAAATCTTCCTTCCTGTCTTCTTGCAAAGTCACTCAATTAGGCGAGAGACATTTCTTTGAAAAGAGATATTTCTTTGCAAAGTCACTCAATTAGGTAAGAGGGAATTAGAACTCGTATATTCTGCATCTTTGCCCAGTGTTACAACTACACAAAATTTAATTCCATATCCTCAAGTGTTCTTAGAGGTTTGGTTTGTTCCACAATGTGCTTATTGCTATAGTGGACATTACAGAAAAACACTTTAAAGTTTTATTAAGGAAACTTACATATATGACTTACACCATTTCATAGAGTACTTTTTATTAATTTCATTTTCCCCCTTGATTTATTAGGGGAAAATTCACTGGAAAGGTTATGCTTAAAAATACTTGCCAGTTAATGAAGAACATTTTAAAGCAGTTCTTGTGGGGGGAAATGAAATATAAATAAGGAGAATATGTTTTTTTTAAAACCTGAATTGACAAAAATGAATTATAGTCCCTAAAATTCAGCAATTTATTGACTTATAGGCCCAAGACTGAGATAAATTTGTTCATTATAATTTTTGGAATGGAAACAGGAGGAGTGCAGTATGCTCCTATGTAAAATGAACACAAAGAAAGACTCAGAATGGAGTTATTTTGATTATAAGAAACTGTGCAAGAAATATACAAATAACAAATGTTTTTTCCAATAAATTGTATTCAGTTTGTTTTTATGTTTTGACTTTTCTCCAAACATTGAAGTATAATATTTAGCTATTTATATGAAAAGCTAAACATATTACTAATAAATACCTGCCTGTGAAAGAACTGTATGACCTTGTAATATAAATAAATATATTATGGGCTTTTGGGGACTTCCATTTCTTCATTTTACAGATGAAGAAAGAAAAGGTCTTCAACCCTGTGCCATCTCTGGGAAGGAAATGCCATATAATTTTCAGGTAATTAATATCATTGGCAAGCAAGGATAGGGGATATAGATGACTGTGAAAAAATATGTCACCAAAACTGATCATTTACCCAGTGCTCTGAGTAATGGACCTAATAATAGGTCTATTAGGAGAGTCTTCAGAAGACATTGTGATTCAGTGTTTATATTTGATCTGACAAAGCAGACCACTGACTGTCCCTTTTTTCATCATGCCAGGACCTCACACAAAAACCTCCATGTAAATGTTTGTAGCAGCTCTTTTTATAGTAGCTCAAAACTGGAAACAATCCAGATGCCCATTTCTTGGCAATTAAACCACAGAAACACTAAATATCTTGTAAGTTTTCCACTTTATCATAGGTTTTACCTTTGAAAGCCAGATTAAAATATCCAGATGTTCAAAATTAAACATGAACAAAACTAAAAACTCTTTCTCTGTGAAAGGCCATTTGCAGAGGATGAAAAGACAAGCCACAGATTAAAAGAAAATACTTAAACACTACATATTTGACAAAAGACTTGTATCTTAAATATATATTTTTTCAAATCTCAAAATCCAACAGCAAAAATAATTCAGGAATAAGAAAAATATATGAACAGATTATTTAGTGAAGATGATATATGGATGGAAAAAAGGCACATGAAAAATGTTCAATATTATTAGTCTCTAGAGAATACAAAACAAAACCACAGTGAGATATCATCACCCATCTACTAGAATGGCTAAAACAAAAAATGATAAAACAAAACACTGATGAGGATAAAGAGAAATGGAATCAATGACACATTGCTGGTGGGAATGTAAAATGATGGTCACGCTGGAAAAAAAGTATGGGAGTTTCCTATGCAAAACTAAATATGTGCTTATCATAAGATGAAGCAATTCCATTCTTAAGTATTTATACCAGAGAAAAGAAAACTTAAGTTCACATGAAAACCTACACAAAAATGTTTATAGCAGTGTTACTTTTAATACCACCAAAACAAAAATAACCCAGATGTCCTTCAATGGGTAAATGGATAAACTTGATAAATCCTACTACAAATAAAAGTGGAGCAAACTATTGATACATGCAACAACTTGGGTGGACCTCATTAGAATTACTCTGAGTGAAAAACTCAGTCTCAAAAGGTTACGTGTTCTATTATTCAATTTACAAAGAATTCTTGAAATGGAAACATACATAGAACAGATTTGTGGTTGCCAGTGGGGGGAGGGGAAGGCATCTATATTTGTAAAAGAGTAGCAGGATGAATTATTTTGATTTAACTGTTCTATATTGTGATTGTGATGATGGTTATATGTTTCTACATGTAATAAAATTGCATAGAATTAAATATATACACAAGCAAGCACATGTAAAATTGGTGAAATCTGAATAACGGCAATGAATTTTATCAGTCACAATTTCTTTCTTGTGATATTTTACAATTGTTTTGCAAGATATTTCTATTGGGTAGAAATGGTGAAGTTATGCAGGAACTTCCTGTATTATTTCCTACAATTGTATGTGAATCTATATTGATCTCAAAATAAAACTTTGTAAAACATCACTTGTTCTGAAGATGTTGAAACCTAGGATTTAAAAGTATGTGAGAAAATGATGCTTCTTCATTCTGTTGCTTAAAGGTTGACTGAATTCACTCTATATAAATTAATAGCCATCTTCTTCCCGTGAATGCTTCCATTCTTGGTTTTTGACAATCTATTGTATGAAATAGGGCCAAGGATCAAATGTTTATGAATGCTTAGTATATATCAGGCATTATTCTAGGCAGCTTAAATAATTTCTCTCATTTAACTTGTGATGTCTAATTAATTAATTTAATATATATTCAATATTAATTGAGACTTTCATAAGAAAAATTATGTTAAAACTTCCCAGTCAAGTAGGAAATGTATAAGTAAGAATGATCTGTTACTATTATATGCACTTTTTTTGGTATGGGTATTTTCAGCCCTTCTTCTAAAAAATGATTTGGTCTCTGATTTTTTGTCCTTTTGTTCACTGAAGAGATACCTGTTTCTGAGCGTAAATTTCCATGATTTATGATGCAGCCTTAAGGAATAAGTCAAAACATCAAGTCATAGAGAAGTAGGAGCAAAGTTAAAAGTGAATGTCAAAGACTTCAAGGGTTGGAGTGTAATTTGTTAAAGACATGGTCTTGGATGGGGAGATGCAATTGGCAAACAAAATACTCAAAGAAGCAGGTGAAAGAGAATTCAGGAAAGAAGAAAGGAAGTTTTCAAAGATGTTGCTGTGGTTTAGGACTTAAATCCCTTTTGAAGTTTGTTGAGAGTTGTAAGTGAAAACAGGAATTCTTTTTATGGTACTTTCGGTTGCCATATTATACTACTCTGGGCATTTCATGCCGTGGCAAAACCATGTGGGGGCCATAATTTATATTTGCTCAAGTTACATTCTGAGGGTAAGGATACAGTTCATGATTCTGAAGCTAAAGTACCCAGATCCAACTTAAAATAAAACCTTCACTATGAACTTGAGCCAAGTGTATGTTCATTCCGGCTGCCTGACTACTGAACTCCTCACAGACTGGAAGAGGAATTAATCAGACAGGAGCCTCCACAGTTCTTAAAAACAATGTCTAAGTCACAGAGAAGACATGCAGGTGGCACTAAAATAGAAACTGGGATATCTGGAGAGAAAAACAAGGCTTATGTGGTATTATGTGAACTTACTACACTGATGAAATCTTAAAACCCTCTAGTGAAACAACTGTGCATTGGAAAGTGAGGATTTCAGCAACCCCCGTGGGCACATGCTTTCTTGTGGAAATTCCTGAAGGAATTCCAGGACCTTCTGATGGCAAGAAATGGTCAATGGGTGATTTGTTAGGAATGTTTTCAGCTGCTTCCAGACCACGCCAGCAAAAAACAGACACCCTTAGCTACTTCTTCCCATGAAATATTAGGTATTTGAGAACTCATGGCATAGTGTAATCCCTGTAAGAAGCTAGAGAAATTCAGCTGATCAAAAACAGAGTCAGATCTATCACCTAGCAATGATTCAGGAAGTGACTACTGATTAATTAATACTTAATATTAGCACTTTCCTGGTGGGGGCATTTTCAATTTCTACCTAAAGAGGATTGGAGAGGTAACCAAAGGGAAGGGCACTTAGAATTGTTATCATTAGCTCCTTAAACAGCAACTGTTTCATGTTACACTAAGCATGTTCTTATTAACTTTTTTAGCTTTGCAAATGCTTTGTTAAAATAGTATTGCATGCATAACACCAATATATAAAATAAATCAAAGCAAGCCTACCCACTGGTTGAAGTGAGGGTTGGAGACTGCCTGGCCTGCTCTGCCCCTACTCCACACTTTTTCCTTTCCTGACAGGGACCCTAAAGCACCTCAAAAACCTGCTTTAGTTAAGTGCATCTTGAAAGCCACAGTTCTAAGCCTTTCTGTTTTGTTTGTGTGTTTTTAATTTTCTGGCTCCCAACCAGTTGGTGACAAATTAATAGGCAAAGCCCTACCTTCTCATTTAGTAGACTTGCCTTCTGGGAAAAGAACATATTTTTCATCTGATTATTTTGCTGCTTTCACTAATTAAATGTCTTCAATCACTATAAGAAAAAGCTCACAAATATTGAGTGCATACTATGTGCCTACCAGTAATCTAAACCCTGATTGTTATCCCTTTTAATCGTCACTACAACTCCATAAAGCTGGCACTGGATTATCAATAATAAAAATATTTTTGCAGTTGTCCAGATGAGGAAAGTGAGGCTAAGGAATTTATGCAAATTCATACTACTATGAAGTCTTAGGTCAGTCAAAGTTTTGAATACAGGTTCCAGGACTCTAGTATTTGATCATATAACCACTGCCACCTGCAGCTGCCACCGGTTTCCTAGCTTGATACATGTAATATTCATTACTGTTTTCCAAATTAAGTTTTCCATCTCCTCTCTCTATGCTGTTGCTTGTGCACCATTAATTTTATCTGACCGTGTTTATGTTTACTCTTGAAAATTCAAAACGATTAGGTCAAAAGCCCAAATATATCTTCAGAATATGTTAAAGACAATTTGGGTTAAAACACTAGCTCAGCACTTGGATGGTTGCTGAAATGCATGAGTAGCTGCCACCTGTCTATCTTAATAAACTGGTTCATAGAAAGGATATGTCTGCCAATGCACAAAGTACTCTGGATATTGCTTGGCTGGGGAGGTCGTCATTTACACTGAATCACCCATGAGCCTTCCCAGAGTTCATACACGGAAAAACCTACCCACTTACCAACTTTGTGCAGCCTCAGCAAAGCTTGCTTGCTAATCGGGTGCGGGCTGAGCTCTTTTCTGTGAAGATGGAAGCAGGGTCTGTAAGTTCTCTGCATTCCACAGAGGCAATGGAGGGTGCACCTGGTCTCGGTTAATTGGGTGAAGGAGTTGAGCCTGTAAGGTGAAAGGAATTAGTGACAGCTTTCCTATTCTCTCGACCCCCTGAGGTAGGATAAATAGCTTGACTGGCTCCCCCATTTTACAAGGCCAATTGGGGAAAGACATAATTAAGGGAGAGATGGCATGGCACAAAATTTTTCTCTCGTTTGGAGAAGATAAGGGCCACGTGATACAATTTAAGATGAATTTGGGTTAGCTAGCTTCATTTTAAATATGAAGTTAACAAGCATAAGCAAAAACAGCTAGATTGTTTAGTGTCACTGGGTTATAAATTTGCCATTATGTGATTTAGTTGAGTGATGTTGAATTGGTCTTGTAAACTTTACTGGAGTTCAAGAAAGGAAACCATCACACCTGGAAAGCTCTGACATACGGCAAAAGTGCCTTGTGGGAATTGTTTAGATTTTCTAAGCAATGACCTGATGTTACCCAGCAGAAAGAAATAAAAGCCTTGAGTTGGAAAGTGTGTTAATTTTTTCAGGCTATTTAGTATAATTTAATGCACTGTATACTGCCCCAGGATATTGAAAGAGTTAAAAATCCCTGGATAAAATAAAGAATTACTCTCCCTTTTCCTGGAAAGATCAGGTCCATATATATAGAGAGAATTTTATTAGGAAGGGTATTAAAATTGGTTTCAACGTAAGCTATGTTTATAGGTCCCATTTCTATGCCACCTGTCCTTTTTTTCTTACCAGTAAAAGCAATAAAATGTACATGGTCACTAAAAAAGATAGAATTGTACAGAATTAAAGAAAAATTGAAATTCTATTTTTTATAGAATATATCTTGATTTTTCATAATACTGTTTTAAGAACTGATTTCTTATATATCTATAGCACACTGCGCACGATTTCTTTATTTGAATGGTTACATAGACAAATGGGCAAAATCCATGATCAAAACCAACCCAAAGGAATGTGAACAATAATTGCCACTGATAGGACAAGTGGTGGTTACATTTTTATATGGAAAATAGAGTCACAACAGATGAGGTTTAAAATAAGACTAACCCTGCTTTCTGAGCTTGCTAATAGTTAAAAAGAAAAAAAAAAGGAACATTTTTAGCTAACAGAAATTGTGCCTTGCCCAGAAATGCTCTTAATTTCTTGGCCTTGGGGGCTGATCACAGTAGACGAGAAAAAATTAAAACAATTAGTCATGACCATTGACATTGTGCTTTATTAATAAAACACTCAATGCTGACTAACTCAGTCTCCTCCCTTTCCCTCTTACGTGTGCCTTTGCCTGGACTCGTTTATTTTATGGAGTGGGTTTTTTTTGTTGTTGCTTTATTTTTTGTTTATGTGTTGTACCTTAACCTTCAATTTGGCAGGACTTATCAGTTTAAGCAGAAAATAAAATCAGATGTAGTTTTGGCACCCGAATCAATAGCCTCTGAATTTGTAAGAAAAGCACATTAAGTAAGCGCATGAAAGAGTTTGGCTCAAATGAAGGAAGAAAACTGTACACCTTTTTCGTGCTAGAGATTTTACCTTGTGATAGCTTGAATATTTTCCTAAAATCTTGAGGGTTGGAATATGCCATTCTGTGATGATAAGAATATTCTGAACTGAACTTTTTAAATTCATTGATCTCAAATCATTTTTCAAATAAATAAAGAGCATTACGCATGCTATTCAACAAGAGAAAGTCAAGGACAGGAAGCTTCACTTTCCTTCCTGAAGTTGTTCTTTGCGTAAGAGATATGTCGAGGATAAGACTTAAAATAACATTGATTTTCCTGTGCTATTAGATCATGCGTATGTCATTCAACTGTGTGTCTCTGGCTTCAGAGAAGACAAGGGCACCTTATCTCTGTAGACCATTAAAGTTTTTAATGCTTTTTCTGCTTTCTTATCTAATTTGAACTTCAAAATATCTCTCTGAACCCTCAGGTTCCTCTGAACCTCAGTTTTCTCTGGTCTAAAGTGAGTATGAGTGACTATAACACTGGTGAAATGCTGAGCAAGTTTAAAGGTGCCAGAGTGGTTTCCCCCCCACCATATGACGCTCTGTCTGGTAGAACCCTGAAACCAAAATTTTTTTCTAAATGTATTTAACAATAGTTAGAAAAGAGGTCTTTAGTGGTTTTTTTTTCCCAATTACATATGTAGTATATAACCATCATGCAATTTGTGGAAAATATGCAGAAATAAAAGGAATTAGCATCCTCATATGCCTCCACCAAGAAAGAGCTACTATATACATTTTCATTCTAGTCCTTCATTTGTGTATTTGTGGCATAGCTGACATAATGCTGCATTTTCAAATTTGTTTGGATTTTTTCCGCTTAACATTGCAATGTAAATACAATCCTATGATAATGAAAATCTGTGAATTTCATTATAACAGCTACTTAGTAATAACTGCATCAAGCAAAATCTATTTCCCTATGCTGTATTTGGACATATTAAACGTTTTCTTTGCATTTGAGTACTTCATGTAGTGTGAAATTAGTTGAATCTTGAACTTTTTGTAATTTTCTGGACATAAATTTTTCCATCGAAGCCAATCAAACTTTTGAAGGCTGTTGATATTGTCAAAGTTCTTTCCAGGATCGTGCAGTAAAGGAGCTAAGAGCATGGTCTCTCATGTCTGAGTAACCACATTCAAATCTCAGCTTTATCTGTTATTCTCACATAATCTTAGCCAAATTACCTACCAATTCTGTGCCTCGGTTTCCTCAGGCATAAATGGTAATAATAATGCAAGTCATGCAAGCCACATTGTTTTGCACTTTAAAATTAATACAGAAAATGGACTTATAATGATGCTGGCATATACATAGCAAGTAGACAATAAGTATTACCTGTTATATACTCCCAGCAGCATGTATAAATGGCATATGCTCCCTGGACATCATATATGCTATTTTCCCCTTAAATCTTTGCACATTTGAAAAGTGGAGAAATGTTATTTGCAAGTCTTTGACTAAAGAGAATGCAGGTTAAGCTATTCAACATTGTATAAGCCATGAGTTTTTTAGCCTTCTTTCATTTCCAATTATTTGTTGCTTTTTTTTTTTTACTTATCTGTTCACATTTTTAAACTATATATCACGGAAGTTTTCCTAAGCAAATGATATCATCTCATACACAGGGAGGATTTTACTTAAGGAGTCAAAACATCAAGCATTAGAAGTAGCTCAGATGAGGCCAATTTACATGATTCTCTTCCCCAGCCAAATAAATAAAGCCCTCTAAACATGATCATATGAGAATATTTCCAAAGCATTTAAAGTGATCTCAGTTTTTCCCAAAGTATTTATTCATTTTCTACTGTCAGTAGTAATATCATGATCATTAGAAGGTAGAAAATAGATAAAAGATAATGATCTACACCCCTAACTTGTATGAGATATAAACTGTCATTTAGAGAAAATTGTACGTAATTTTGACAATAAACATGTAAGTGATATATGTCCCCTTTTTCTTTTCTGATAAGTAAAATATTTTCTAAGAGGGGAAAGAAACAAGAAAAACAAATAAAATCATAAATGTTCACTTTGTTTTATTATAAAATTTTCATACTATTCAAATTGTATTCCTCACTGCAATTAGCTACTATATTTAAAACTAAAAGAAAATATACCATTAAAAATAAAAGTCACAAGGTAGCCTCATGGCTTTATAGATTTAGCAAACCAAGTACTTAATGCTTTGGAAGAGAAGTTCTTGTCTTCTTGGAATTTTTAACGGAATCTCAGAGCATTTAAATGAACATGGACATAACACAACAGGCTATAACTTCATAATATGTATTGATCTCCCTCAGTGATTAGCAGCCTTGAAAGGGATATGCAATGGGCCTCAATTCGCCTTTTTGGAATAGATGATTTAAGAAAAGGGCCTAATATTTCAAAACTGAGAAGTCGAATCTGACCACTGGATGACAAACAGAAAGATAACTTGCTATTTGTTTGAAGGGCCAAAGTAAAATGTCTAGACTTTACTCTAAGGAAAATTACTAATCTCAACCTCAACGCCTATATTTATTGCTACGAAGAATTGTATGTATAATTACAAATAAAAGATTTAATTTATTTTATGGGTAGGTTCCTTTGAACCTACCCATAAAATATTATAATGAACATAAAACACTGCCCATTATTCTCCTTTCCTCTGAAGGTTAAATGAAGTCTTTAAAAAGATATTATCACCCTTGGTCCATATAAGCCAGTTATCTATAATTCCTTTCAAAAGAATATAACAATATTTACCATAAAGTCTTTTCAAATTCTTTAATTTCTTCCTAGTAAATTTCTAATTTTCTTACTATCTTAATGGCATTTATTTCCTCTGCTTGAAGAATATTTATGGTCTATGGAAATATAATCTATTCCTATATTTTTGGTTGCTGAATTATCTTATGTATTCTAATAACTTATTTGCATTTTTCAACTTTTACATAAATAATTGTATCTTTATTTTATGTATATTTAAAAACAATGTTGCCACTTAATCTTTAAACACTTTAATCTTTATTTTTCTTATTTTACTGCATCAGTCTGCCAGTAAGATGAGGAAGTACTGTGGTTCTAAAACATACCCTTCTACTCTTTTTTTTTGTTTTTTTGTTTTGTTAATGAACTTTTTATTGAAGTTATAACTTGCACACAGAGACCAGGTATGTTTTTGGTATTGTATCCTTAGTGCCTAGCACAACTTAATGCCTGATGAATAGAAGCTCAATAAGTATCAGTTGAATAGATAAATATAGTAATAGTCTCGACCTGGGGTGTTTATAAAATTCCTTTTAGGGGATAAAGATTGCCCTTTATCCACCCCCTCACACACCTGCAGCTGCCATGTATTGGGCAGACTCATGCTGCATGCTCACCCTTATGCTAGCCCTTTACATGAATTATTATCTCACTAATTCACCCAAACCTAAAGGCAATGTGATTCTTTCCCCTCCCCTTAGAAATTAGGTAACTTCCCAAGGTCACAAAATGGGGCCCAGATTGATGTGACTTTGATGTGCAGCGCTGGACCTTTCAAGGCACAGAACATTGGGTCAAGGGGCAGTGTTTGTGGGGTGCTTTGGGCTTCCTGGGATTGGGGACAGCCCAGGGGCCATCTTGGGGGTATTGGCACTTCCTCTTCTATTGTTCTGAATCTAAAGAAGATACTATCAAAATAGATTTATCATTACCGTACCTACCACCTCTGGTCGCTGAATATTCTTTGTCTGATTCATGAAATTCACTTGTTTTCATATTTTTCTGGACTATTTTAACATAGAGGGAACTTGAATTTTAACAGTATTATCTGTCTTTTGACATGATCATATGATAATCAGTTTGTATAAAATTTAATAATATATTGCCTTCTGTTAAATTAATCTCTCATTCCTTGATTAAACTTAATATGTTCATGGTGGATAATCATTTTAGCATTTCTTGAGTAAGGTTGCAATTGCTTTACTATTTTTTCAGGATTATTTTATCAATGTCTTGTGAAAGATTGAGTTCCCACTTTTCTTCTCTTCTCTTTTTGGGGTTTAAATGTTATACTTACCTCAATAGAATAAATTGTGTCATGGAAACATGTGATATCTTTGCTTTTATCTGATTTTGGAGTAGCTCCTGTATAGTGGGAAGTATCTGTTTCCTAAATATTTGATAAAAATCATCATTAAAAATAGATGGCCTTATTTTTTGTTTGATTGGTTTGTTTGTTGTTGCTTTGTTGGTGGGGAAATATTTATACACTTTTTAATAAATATGGACTTTTTGTGGCTTCCGATCTTTCTTGAACAAATTTTGGGAATTTAAGTTTTGAAGATTCTTTTCATCTCATCTAGTTATTAAAACTTATTGGCAAAAATATGCTCTTGATATCCCCTTATTATATTTTCAACTTCTGTATCTCTTGTAGGTATATCCTCTTTTTCATGCAAAAGCGTTTTTGCTCTTTCTTTTTTTTTTCCTTGACAATCTCACTAGAGGTTATTCAGTGATATTAGTCCAGCCAAAGAATCAACTTTTGGTTCTGTTCACTTTCTCAGTTTGCATTTGTGCTGGTTTGAAAGGAAGTATGCCCCCTAGAAAATCCATGTTTTAACCAAAATCCCATTTCATAAAGGTAGAATGGTCTCTGTTCAAGATGTATGTTTGAAACTGTGATCGGATCATCTCCCTGGATGATGTAATTTAGTCAAGAATGGTTGTTAAACTGGATTAGGGCACGACATGTCTCCACCCATTTGGGTGGATCTTGATTGGTTTTTTGGAGTCCTATAAAAGAGGAGATATTTTGGAGAATGAGAGATTCAGAGAGAGCAATACTACAAAGCAGAGTCCACCAGCCAGAGACCTTTGGAGATGAAGAAGGAAAACGCCTCCCTGGGAGCTCCATGAAACCGGAAGCCAGGAGAAGAAGCAAGCTGATGATGCCGAGTTCACCATATGCCCTTCCAGTTGTGAGAGAAACCCTGAACTTCATCGGCCTTCTTGAACCAAGGTATCTTTCCCCAGATGTCTTTGATTGGACATTTCTATAGACTTGTTTTAATTGGGACATTTTCTTGGCCTTAGAACTATAAACTAGCAACTCATTAAATCCCTCCTTTTAAAAGCCATTCCGTTTCTGGTATATTGCATTCCAGCAGCTAGCAAACTAGAACAACATTGTTTTTATTTCACTCATTTGCTTACTTTTATGATTTAAAGTTTTTCTTCTTTGTGTTAATTCAGCTGTTGTTTTCCAAAATCATTAAGCTAAATGCTTAGAAACTATTATTTTTCAACTTCGTGTCATTCTAATATATGCATTTAGGGATATAAATTATCTCTGCATACTTCATAAACTATGTCCCACAATTTTGACATTTAGTATCTTCATTATTATTTGATTTATGCATATTCTAATGCCACAATGATTTCTTCATTTGCTGATGTGTCATTTGGAAGTATACCTCTTAGTTCCAAATATGTTTTTTTAGCATATCATTTGATTATAAATTTCTAATATATTTTCACTGTGGTCAGAAGTTTAATCAATGTTCCATAAATAAATGTCTGGAGAGAGGATTAAGAAAAAATTATGCCAGTAATACATTATTATCCAGAAAATTAATTTGTAATCTCTCATGTTCAAGGGAAATAATTAGCATATTATTTATAAAAAATAACTATATAGTTACAGGTTTATAATATATAGTGTCCTTCTTATTAGGCATAATAGCTGCTTAACTAAATGTATCTGCTTGCTTGAAATGTAGCACATATTTAGTAGCAAATGTCTATTATTTTGGATACACTTTTCATGTTTTTAGTTTTAATTGAACATTCACATTAAGTTTGGAGGAAACTCATAACCCCTCTGCACAATTATCTTTCAATTATGTGTGGGTGTATGTGTGTTTCATCATAAGTTTTTTGATGAATAGAAGAGTAAACAGGGGAATGTTAGCCTCAATTGCAAATGCTAGAATCTATAAAATGAACTTCCTACTTTCCATCAACTGACCCAAAAGAGTTCCTTCTGTGATAAATGTGGGAAGATTTTTATGGGTTAGTTTCTAACAACAGAAGAATGTGCCTTATTTTCTGTACTACTGTAAGTAGTTAATATAACTCTGTGAACTTATATGCACCCGTGTGCTGACCAACATAAGCACTTAAAATCCATGTGCAAGATATCTAATCTAAATCATGAAAGCAGTGTACGGTGTTCAATAATTTCAATTGCCCTATAAAAAGTTGAAATTAATAGCAAATTATAAGTTGTCTAAAAGTTGACATTACATGTCACTATAAAAGCTCAAGATATGTATCTCAAAATAACATATGTGAAGAAATGTATCTTCTTGCAAATAAACAGTATTTGTAACAATAGGTTTGTTCTTATTGGTTTAAGTTTCTTCAGTAAACATTTTGCCAAATTTCCATTACAGCTCAAAGAGGGAAAAAAGAACCATAGAGATAACAATAACAAGATTAGGAATGTTTCCATGATTTTTGTCAAGTGAGTTAAAACTATTTTTAATAGCAGACATACTGAAGTAGACTTGCTTCTTTTGAATTTAGAAGTCATTCTGTTTGAATCTGAGAACTGCTATTTTTATGAAGCATTGTTGGATTTTAAGTGTGTGCCAAAGGTGAATGGGGTTCCTGTCTGACTAGAGCTCACATCTTTATTTTTTTTCTTTTAAACTATTGGGGTTATGAGGGGTCCAGATACAGTCAAGCAAAGAAAAAAATTATAATAATAATATATGTAATAGGAACCAGAAATTTGAAATTCTCTAAGATCTTGAACTTTTTACCCTTTCAGCAGTTATTTGTTCTTTCTTTCTTTTTCAACATCGATTTATCTATTAATCACCATTTCCCCTGAGGATTATTGAGAAACAAAGTGTGTGTGAGTTCATTTTCACTTGAATGAATTGAAAAGGCTGAGGGACTGCAGAGAAAGCAAATTAAAACAAAATATATGTCACTAATATTTAAAGTTCAGGTTCATCCTTTTCATTTTTTTTTTTTTTTGTCTTTTTGTCCCTTCCTCATTTACTGAGTAGTACCAAAATAATTCAACCTTTTTAGTTTATTCAGATGCTTTCTTATGCAATCATTACTTCCACACACTTAATATATTGATCTCTAACCTTTTCATGACTAGAAAGAAAGTAAATTATATAGCTGTATAAAGACATCAATGCTTGCATATATTTATCTTCTTTCTCTCTATATAGCTTGTCCCTGAAGCATTTGACAAAGAACTACATGCCATTGCCCTCTCGTAGTTTATTTATTGGATTGTTTCTTGACTATATTATACATCAGATGAGACTTGCTTTCTGGTAGCTCTCTCTTTAATGACTGGATCTTTCCATCCTTCTTACCCAAGTTGTATATATGGAGCCTCACACCTCCACATCCCTCCCATCTTTCCATTCATTATCTTCTTTCATGATATTCCCACAGTAGGATGATTAAAAAAAAATAAACAGGATTGAAGTTTGAGTCTTTGCAGTTTAAAATGTAATTATAATTTAGAAATTTGTAGAATTCTCTTTCTGATTTTCTTATTCTTTATTTTTATGGTCATTTGAATCTGTAAATACTGACCTAACATATTTGATTTTTCTTTTCTTTTTGTTAAAGTATTTTAAGTTCCCTAAATTTCTCTAAAATGTTTTAAATGCTATTTTTGGACTAGCTGTAGCTACGTTTTTAAATTTTTTAAATTAGTTTTTATTTGTGGGACCTGAAGAGTAATGACAAGCCTGGTTCCAGCATACAGCCTACATTTTTAAGTATGATAACAATCTGTTTTAGAGGTTTGTTCCAGTGGTAGATTGAATTATGTACCACAGGAAAAAAAAAATGTTATTAATATTAATTCATTCATGTGCATATGAATCATTGTACATAGGACCTTTTGACTATGTTATTTTTATTTAAGGTGTGGCTCAAATGAATGAAATTGGGTCTTCATTCTATCACTGGTGGCTTTATGAGGAGAAAGCCACAAGGAGGAGCCAGAAGTTAATGGAACCAGAAGAAAAAGCACCATCATTTGATGGGAAAGCCAAGGAACCCGAGGACAACTGGCAGACAACTCCAGAACATCACAGTTTTTGGAAAGAAAGCATCACCTCGCTGACATCTCAACTTTGGACTTAGTCTCAAGACTGAGAGACAAGAAATTCTCATTCTTTAAGCCAATGCATTGTGGGGTATTTCTCATAGCAGTTGGAAAACTAAGACAGTTCCTTAATTAAGTTTCCAAAGCTTTTAATAGTAAGCAGTTATATATTTCCTTTGTACATACAGTCTTGAAGAAATTCTGTCTAAATTGAAATGAAATGCAACTAAGTGTTCTACAATATAGAAGACATTTTTCAGAAAATGAATTCCTAGGAATGCTGAATAATCTTGGGAAGCTTATATGACAATGAATCGATAACAATATATTTCCCACTCAATAATACTTCATTTTTTAGTGTTTTTGAAGTATTTAATAATGAACTTTTAGTTGGTTCTTGAGTCTCAGTCATGATATAAACAATAGTCAAAATAGTTGGTCTTCAAATGTACAGAACCCTTAACTGTATCTTTCCATAATTATAAAACTAATATATTATTAAGTAACATATTACGTAAGCAAATCAAGTCACAATTGCAGATTAAGAAAAAGTCAAAATGAGGCTGTACAAATTGGCAGATGTAGTACATGAATAGTGTTACCAAAATTGCAAGATATAAATCATTAGAAAAAAAGCTGGTTATATTAAGACTGTTGTTTTATAAATTACCATTGCTCTTTAGTTTATTACAGTCTAATTAATTACATCAATCCTTAACTGTACTAATTAAAACATACTGATTTGGCCACATACCAATTATCAATATGATCCCCATTTGAGATATAAGTGCCAGCTACTTTAAATATTTAGTCTTATGTTATTTTAATAATAAACAATATTGAGTTTTTAACTGATTTCTAGGGAAATAATTTAAGAAAGGAGAGAAAGTGATGAAAGTAAAATATTAAACCTTGAAATCAGGAGTGTCAGATTAAAGTCAGATAGATAGTAATAGGGGAAAGAATCAATGATAACAGATAAAAAGCGAAAAATATTCAAAATTAATACTGGTAAAATTGTTGATACTTTTATTATATTTTTGGACTTCTCTGCATGCAAATAAAATATCAAGAATAAAAGCAGTGTGATTATGACAGGAATACTCATGTTATATGCAGCCCTTAGAATTTCTTTCATAGATTTGTTCTCACAAGACTATGAAAACATTTTATGACTAATGGTTTACCAATTAGATCCTTTAATTACTTTGCCTGCTTCCTGTTTCAACCAGTCAAAGACACCCTTTCATAATTTAACTAAGGATATTAGCATTGTTGAAAACACAAGATAATTTGAAAATAGGTATGAACAATAAATGAAGACAAAGTTCTTCCAAATTGAAACTAGCCTGTTTTAAACTGGATCTAGCAATATTTATTCTGACAAAAGTAAAACAACAAAAAAAATTTCCTCAGCTGTTGTCTCATATTCATGACCTTGAAAGGCCTTATTTAAAAAAAAAAAAAATCAATTATGAAATCACCTCCCCATACCACTTTTTTTGCTTCCTTAGTTTTCATTTGCATAATATCTATTGTCTCACTAATTAATGTTTTATTTAAGAATCTAAATTTCTGTGGCTAAGCTTCTTATAATAATTAACTTTACTAGTTGAATATGAACATGATTTTATAATGGAAAGTTTTGTTAATATCAACTTAAAAGAAGAAATTAATTATTGAGGAGTTGGCATTATTTGAGATGCTAATGAGAATCAAGGAACTTTTAAAATGAAGCCCTTTTTCTTACCTTTTTTTTGTATGCTGTGTGGTGGGGATACATTTCATACTTTTTCCATGTGAATATCCTGTTATTGCAGTATCATTTGTTGAAGTTTTTGTTTTGGGAAGTGCATGGATCAGGAATCGAACCTGGGTCTCCCACATGACAGGTTGACAGGTGAGAATTCTACCACTGAATTACACTTGCATCCCAAATGCAGCCCTTTTTTAAAGGAAAAAAATATTTATAATGTTAAAAAAAACTATTTCTGAGTGTTTTTGTATTAGTCAAAGTTCTCTAGAGAAACAAAATCAACAGAATATAGCTGTAAATATGCGATTTGCAAAGGTTTCTCATACAACCATAGGAATGGAAGAGTCCAAAATCTGTAGGGTAGGTTGTGAAGCTGGCGGTTCAAATGAAGGATCTCAATGGCCTCCACAGGAGAGGTTCGCTGGATGAAAAAGAAGAGAAAAAAGTCTCTCTTCTTCCTTAATAGCTTTCAACTGGTTGGATCATCTCATTTGTGGGGAACATGCCATTAGTTGATCATAGATGTGATGAGGCACACTTGCAAACAACTGCCTGTTGATTTAATATGCCAGCCTTCTGGTTTATCACCCAGCCATGAAATATCCTTGCAGCAGTGGTTAGGCCCGTGTTTGCCTGACCAGACATCTGGCACATCACCTGGCTAAGGTGACACCAGAATCCAACCATCACAGGGTCCCACCTATCTCAAAATGAAAACGATGCTGAAAGAATAGGAATAAATGCTGCTTGAGTGGCAGAGAGTTTTATAATGACAAACTGGCCCCTCTTTGATAAGTTATTTAGCAAAAAGTTTATTTTGCTTTGCCACCTTCAAAATAGATAACCTAGTATTTGTTAAAATGTTGGGAAGATTGGCAAGTTGTAGCTGAATCCCCTTGTACTGTTTGAAGAAAATTTGCTATGTGTATTCTTTCAGTCAAATCACTACTAAGATTCACTGTGCTGTAAGGGTAATATAATAAATTATCATAAATTCTCAATCTTTCAATATCAGAAGACTGCTGATGTTACCTGCATGTATGTGCTGAATAACTCATCTAAAATGTCCAGTATTTTCACGTGACATTGTTAACTGGTAGCCTATTGGCTGCCTTCATCCAGTAAGCCTCAGCAAGGGCAATGAGACAGTTGCCTGGTAAACCAAGGGGCTGGCAGGGGCACCACTTCAGACGTTTCTCCAAACAAATCTCAAGACCAAAAGAGGAAGACCAAGTGTAATCACAGTCAAATGTGCTTTGTTTTATCGGCTACATCCCTCCTATTCTCCTAGAAAGGGAGAAGTTACTGGATATCTTGAAGGGGGTTTCAGAAAAGAGATGATGTATCACTCCAAATTTGATAATTAGCCTCTTGTGAAAGTGAAAACTCTATTCATTGCACAGCCACATCATTGAAGACAGCTCATTTAATAACATTATTAATAATAATATATTGCTTTAAAAGTCAAAAAAAAAATCCCAAACATCTTCTAAACCAGTTTCTGTACTGAGACAATGAAAACTGGGATATATAAGAATAGTAGTTATGAGGAAACTCATGACAAACTAAATTGAGAATTTCCCTTCAAAGTGTTTAAAATTTAAGAAAAATGTGCTTTCCCTCTTGACATAATTATTATGCTTAAATTAGAAAGCATATCATCTTAATCTGAATGTTTATGATATATAAGAGCCTTCCTAAGTCTTTTATCATATAATACTCTGCAAATTCTTTTTGCCTAAGGTCTTTACTGACTCTGTTCTATGATAGTACCTGAGGGCAGGGGATGTTTCACCACTATATTCCAACATTTTTGAATCTCAACATCTAAAATGGTTCTGGGCACATTTAAGATGCTCCATAAATATCTAGTAAATGAATGGTGATATGGATGAATAATTCTAACACACTATAAGCTTCTCTGGGGAGATAATAACAATTAATCAAAATTTGAGGTGTTAAGTGGTGCTGTATAGCGAAGAAAATGAATGAATTATTTAATAAAAATCAATTACAAAGTATAAGAAAATGCATCCAGATGCCAAATTAACATCATCCACAAAAATTTGGGACTTAAATATGAAAGGTAAAATTTTAAAATTTAGGAGAAAATATATGAATCAAAGATAGATGAATTAAATTTGGAATAAATCTTGATTAGTTTTGATAATTAAAATTAAGACCTTGAGTTCATCAAAAAGACTATAAGTGAAAAAAGCAAACACACTTAGAATACCTATGTGCAAAACGTAATGAATAAGGGTGGGCAACGATGGCTTAGTGGCAGAGTTCTCACCTGCCATGCCAGAGAACTGGGTTCATTTCCCAATGCCTGCCCATGAAAAAAAAAAGTAACTAACAAATAATTAGTTTTCAGAATATATAACGTTTTCTATATGTCAATAATAAAAAATAAATGCATAAATAAGTTTCATAGGAAAAAAAGCAAAGCACGAGTAGATATTTCACAGAAGAGGATATTCCAAATGTCACTTACCATCTAAAACACTGTCAATCTATAAAAAGCATCACTTTATGAGATTCCATTACAAACCCACTAAATTAGCAGAAATTAAAGTCTGAATGCACTAAATATTTTATACTAGGACACATGGAAAAAAATGTTCTTGACAGCACTGTTTTAACTGAGAAAAATTTGGAGAAAAACAGTTAGCAAAATAATGTTGATTAATAAATTATAGTATATTCACTCAACTGAATATCTTAACATGGTGGAAAAAGTAATTAGAGCTGCCTATAGATATGATAGACATTAATAAAATAATGGTGAATAAAAAGAAAGTTTTAGAAAATTAAATATAATCCAATTCCATATTTATAATACTCAACACAAGCAGAACTTGTGTGAGGTAGAGAATTTGGGAAGAGAAAGAACAAATGCTATAGAATTAGAAATATTGTCATTTTAATAACTGAAATTGGTATTAGGCTTGAAATTTTTAATTTAATTTTATGAATCATAATTCACATATATCATACATAATATTTCCTAGTTCAAACGTTGCTGATAAGAATAAATTTCAGCGATAGAATTGACTGTGTTCAATTCTCCCACTTCCTCAGAAAAAATATATGGATGGGTATTAGCATCACATCAATGTGGGCACTCATTCAGGTCTATGTAGACAGGAAAAAACAGATATATCAATGTGAATGATAAAAGTAACATTAACTCTCTCTATTGTTTTATAAGGATCAAATAATATTTATATATTACATACAGCATTGTGCTTGAGATACATTAAATTCTCAACATTTCAATCTTTAAATACCATGGTGATACAACATACAAAACAGTTTCAAAATAGGTTACAATTTGGTTTAAGAAGGTGTTTTGAAGGTTATTTTAAGTTGGGATTCAAAAGAAATAGTAGACTTGTCTTGGCAGGTAGGAAGAAGAGAAAACTTTTATCATGGGAAAATAAATACATTAAAAGATCCAAAAAGAAGGAAAGGAAAGAAAGGAAGACTGATAGGCAACAAAATAGAAATTTCAAATTCAGAAGTTTGGTTGAAAAGGAATACATAGCATAACATAATCAGAAAATCTGTTTGAGTACAGTTTGTCCCAACTGTACTCAATGAGTGTATTCATGTGAGTAGAGTGAGTTGGGGCAGGACATAGTTCTTTGTTTTTGGTCAAAACGTCCCATTCCCTGCAACATAGCCATGACCCCCTCCGCAAACTTCCCCGGATCAGCAACTATTATTTCAATGGCAAAGCCTTCGCATGCAGTATCCTCTTCCAGAGAGCCCTGTATGGTGACTGCACCATTCTGCTAATCAAGCCCAGCTTCTCATCGTTATCATAACTAGCAGTCAAATTCTTATGGGTGGTTAAAAATTTAATTCTTCTTTCAATTTAATTTTCTCCTATTTTAACAATTTCCTAACAGCATAAAAACACATGATAATTATTATTATTAATCACATTTTTTTTCTGAATAGAGCATTAGTGATTTTATTTTTCTCAACGGTTTTCTCCCTTTCTTTCCCTTTCCTTCCCTTCACTCCCCTCCCTCCGTCCCTTCTTTCCTTCCTTCCTCCCTCCTCCTTCCCTTCCTTTATTCTTTCCTTCCCTCCCTCCTTCTTTTTTACGTTCTTTCTTTCACTTTCTTCTTTATCATCTTGGTATTTGATATTAAAAGTTAGCCAAATCTGATTCTTGATGAAATTTTTTAATAAATTATTATTACAAAAAAATTTATTTAAAAGAAATAGAGATTGGAAAATTCAATTAAATATTTTAATGAAAAGAATAAGAATATTTCCAAATTTGAACATTTATTAAAAATTGTGAGCATCGTTATTAATAAATCACATTTCTATTTTATCCATTTTCCAAATAAATAAATTTAATTTTTACTTAATTTATTTTTTACATCATTGGGTAATGGTATTTCAATTTTATGTTTTGTTTACCCTGTATTTAATGTTTAAAAATGTTGATGCAAGCCAATTTAAAATATTTTTAAAATATTCTATTATATGCATTGCCCTCCTTTGGTGCTTTTACGGCAGTGTTTGAACCAAGGATTTGAGTTTACATAAGTCATCAGGGAGATGATTTGAGGAGACAGGAAGGAGGGACTGTAGAGAGTGCGATTGGGATAAAGACAAACCTAGTAGGAAGATGTGTTCTTCTAATTTTCCCCGTGAGCTGCAGGGTGTAGTTTCACCAGGATCTCCTGAGCAGTCCACAGAAAGCCTTCTAGAAGGAGGGTGGTTTGGATATCTTCCACCCTACTCTCAATCTCCATTATTGCTGGTTGCCTTTGGGAGTCATTAAATCTTCTGCACTTTCAAGCTGGAGCTAGGCTTCACTCTAGATGATTGGTTTTGCTTTGGAGAAGTCCCTGAGGCAAAAACAGAATAAAAGCATGGTGCGCTTAAAGCTAGACCCTAGCTGAGTGAGATGTGTCAGATCTTTGCATGGAACTGTCTCCTGCATCTTTGGTTGAAATCAAAATTGTGTCATGGGGATGTGGGATGAGCCACCAATGACCTCTGCTTCATATATGTGTTGAAAAATCAGTTTTGTGAAGCCCAAAATGCCAGCAACTCCCTTAAGTATTTAACGTGCTTTCTAAAATATGGCATGAATCCTCATTTTGCTACCACGTTGAGAAATTAATGCATGACAGAATAATCTCAAGAAGTTTACTGTTGATTAGGCAATATAATGAAGATTATCTTCTATCTGCATTCATGTTTCCCTATAATTCTTTACCTCAGCCTAAAGTTATTCACTTGGAGAAATGCTCAACATAAGCAATGTTGTTAAACTAATGACATTGACACCTTGCTAAACAAAATATCTATATGGAGTAGAAAAAAACGTTTTTCACTCTTAAATGTCTACAAGTGAAAATAAGAAACAAAATTACTCTCATGAGATTAGTTCCAGCAGTATGAGATCATGCTAAAGTAGCTAGTCACAAGATCACACAAGTTATTGTGAAGTCAAAAATGCTTGACACATTACCGAGTGGTTTATTTTACTACCTTGCATGGACTAATACCCCAAACTAGTATCTGGGCCCATGAAGCAAAGAAATGGAAAAGACAGAATTTTAAATAATGCCTTGCACACATCTCAGATGATAATAGGCCACACTAATTCAGAAACTGAAAAAACGTCGCACTAATTTTAAATCATGAGGAGAAATGCTTGGAAGAATGTTATATTTTTCTGCATGGAAATATCAAGATAAATTACTTGGACAAATGTTTGGGTGAAAAATAAATATTATTAATGACACCAATGAAAACATTAGAGAATTCTGTATGTTAATAGAAAGGCAGGGATGCCCAAAGTTAAGTGCAATCACCAAGAATACCAAATTCACAAGATTACCTGGATGGATCTTGGCTCTGTCATTTATTTACTCTGTGACCTATAACAAACTACTTAATCCTTCCTTGCCTTAGCACTCTAATTTTTAAAATGTAGATGGCAGTATGTTTTATATCATAGGTTATTATGAGGATTAAGTAAATATCTATTAAGCTAACAGTATACTTCAGTTTACCCAGAACGTTTCTAGTTTTCACTTTTTGACATAACCAAATTTTAATAGCACCTATTTTATTCTCCAAAATTGTCTTATTTGGAAGACAGATTACATGATTACCCTAATTAAATTTTAATTTGAAAAGCCTGAGGTTGAAATAGTACATTGCTTAATTCACAGGCAAGACCTTGCATATGATATTAACAAAATGAACCCCATAGTGATTCTAATAAAGTTCAGATATTTGGCAAAAGATCATGAGCTAAGAGAATAATTTTTTTTTAAGTTGCATGAATAATTATTTTGAATAGTTATCATTTTGCAGATTGTTAAAAATAATCTTTGGGTTCCCAAAGTGGTTAACTGAAATGAAATTTGTGAACACATTGAATGAAATTATTTCTTACGAAATTGCAGAACTACATGAAATACATTATTAAATACTGACATAGTACATGTATTTTGGCAAAAAATTAATTTCGGAAGAAAATAGTTAAATATGCTTGTTGGTATTGCTTAATTAGTCTGTTAATTTGAATCATGCAAAATTAGTATCAAACTTGTAAAACAATAATCACTATACCAGTGGAAGCATTTTAACAATATTTTGAAATATTTGATATGAAAAAGTTTGAATTCAAAATCTGTGTACATTAGCATAAGACATTTCAACTTTTTATTTGTCAATAACAAGAAAAGAAGTACTGATGTACTTAAAGTGTGATCACACATTTGGAATGCAAGTTAGAGATTGATTATGCTGAAATCTTGTTAATGTTTAAAGATAAACATCTTTCAATGGTTTAAAACAAAAAAATAAATTATCTTTTATCATTTGGTACCTTTGTTCCTGAATAAAATTCCCTATTGAAGGAAATTAAAAAAAAAAACAAAAAAAACAAGAAACTGGAGGGACCATCATTGAAGTTCTTGATCAGGTTTTCAGGTTAAAATCTGTACAAATATCCTGTTCATGGATGCAAACTCAAGTTTCTTATTTAAAATTTTGCAAAAATCTTATTGGAAATTTTGTAAAAATTCAAAATTTAATATTTCCCAAACTCCTTGATTTTGTATTTAATTACATAATAGAAAAATAGCATTTTCCCCCACACTCTGTAGTTATGCACCCAAACCTCCTCCTTCATTGACCCCATCATGTTGCATAAGTATCTGTTTCTATATATATCATCGCAGAGAAAAGGTGTGAAGTAGTTCATTTATTAATGAACGGCAATGAGGTAATCAAGTACTAAGGATCGATAAGACAAAAGTATTTATCTAATAAAGATAAAGCTGCATGCATAGTTGACTGAATGAATGGGACTTAGATTATACAAAAATTAGTCAAAGTGGTGGTAAGATGTGGGCAAGTTCCTAAACTAGAGTGTAGCTTATAGGAATCACAGAGAGCGTGTGGATGGAATCTATAAGATAAATAAAGAGCTATATTACAATGACATACACAATTACAAAAAGATATAATGATACATATGATGATATTATTACAAGATGCATCACAGTACATTGGGTATATGTGGCATTGTAGGTAATGACATTCTTTCACCATCCAAATTTCCAGTTAGTTAAAATACCACTATAATCCAGATGCATAAATTTGTATAATAGTACACAACAGATAAAATTTACGCATAAATAAGGCATTTAGGAATAATGCCAGGACAAAATTCTTTGTATTCATGACTGCAGATTCATCTGCAACCTTGAAACCTCAGAGGATTTATTCTTTTGGTCTCCCACAGAGTGAGTTTTTTAAGGCACAGTAGACTCATTGGTACTTGCACAATCTCCTTTAAAGCTATTTACCATTTTGCATTTCATTTGTGCCATATACTAAGCATGATTGAAAGTACATCTATTACTTCCAAAGGGATGAATTATAACCTTCAATGACATTTCATAAAATAAAGCTGCAGGAATTATCAAGAATATCTTGAAGCAGCTTCTTAAGTGTGCATCATATTACCTTAACCTGCAGTCTTACAAAGGACAGAGATCACAGGTTTTCCATGATTTCTGAATCCCGAACATGACAATGCAAAAATTTCTGGAGGGAAGTTAGAAGGCCAGTAGCTGAACTTGAACTCCATCATTTCCTAGTGGTGTAACTACAGGATAGTTCCTTTATTCCTCTGAATATTTTATCCATCAAATATAAAATGTGGATAAAGTTTAAGGTTTTATCTCATAGAATGTCATGATATATTGACAAATGATGGTATATTTCTAAGCCTTATGTACATTATGAAGAACTTTATGAACACAAAAGAAGCATTTATTAAATAACATACACTTTTCTTTTTCAGATGAATTTTGGATAAGGTGTATATGAATGAAGATAAGTAGTTTAGTTTTACTTTGGTCTCTATTATTCATTAATTTAAGGGAAAGTGTCAAATTCCTATATTTTAACTTCATGAAAATTGAGTTCCTTGTTTGGACTATCTACAGGAGCTTGTCAAATAAATAGGAGTAGGTATCCATACAATAACATGTAACTCAAGGTTACAGAAACATAGTCAGTTAAAAGTTATTTTTCTCTTACCTTTAGCCTGGTCTCAAGTCCAAGATTGGAACCTATAATGAAGTCTGATCAAGGATATAGTTTATTAGTGACATGGATAGTAAAACTCTCAGCTTGTGAGGCATTTGTGAATCAGTAAAATAACATTTCATATAACATGCTCAAGTCCAAGAACAAAAACACCATCTTTAACACAACCTTGGGCAACTGTAAAATACAATCTGCAATAACAGTTAAACATAACAGTCCTTTGGGGACTTATATCCCAATATATAAAAGTAAATGGGTCATCAGCTTTCCAATGGGGTTTGCATTTGGAAAACCAAAGTTACAAACTATGAGGCATCCTGTAGAAAAGCATAGACAGTTTCAATACACTTTTCATTTTGTTTTGTTTACCCAGATAAAGGCATTACAAAGGATGTCTATCAATGGTCCCATTCTCTTGATTATTAAAAAAGGATAGAAAAGAAATAACTGGCCAGGGACTTTAGTAAGTATAACTTTTTAGTAAACTTCTTAGTAAGAAGTTCCCACCTTCTGAAATTACTTTTATAATGTTTTAATTTTCCTCACTGCTGAAGCAAATACCATGCACTGGATTGTCTTAAATAATGGGAATTATTGGCTCTCTATTTTGAGTCAAGGAAAAATCCAAGATCAAGGTATCATCAAGATGATGCTTTTTCCCAGGAAACTGTGGTGTTCTGTGGCTGGGTGCTGGCAATTCTTCATCCTTTGCTTTTCTGTCTTATGGCAATATACACAGTGGCTTTCCCTGGCAACTCAGTTCCATTGACTTCCAGCTTCTGTCTGCAGCCCTATGGCTTTCTCTCTCTCTCTGTGAACTTCTCTATAAGGTCTTCAGTAAAAGCATTAAGTCCCATCTTGAATAAGTTTGGCTATACCCTAATTGAAGTAACCTCAACATATAGTCCTGTTTACAATGAGTTCACATCTAGAGGACTGGATTAAGTTTAAGAACATAATTTTCTGAGTACATAGATCCAATCTGCCACAGTAGGGTTACACGAACATTGCAGGTTTATTATTACTTAAAACAAGAAAAGAAACAAAAATACCTTTTCCCTATTTTTTTAACTGAGCAAATGATTGATTCTATGTTCTTTTAGAAAACAACAACTTTAACAACAGCAACGATAACCACAAATGCAAACTGTGGATTAGTGTATTTTCTACAATATTACCTGTAACACAAGTGTTACTAGACCTGTTATTCCAAGACTAGCTTAGACATGAAGTCACACCATAAATCTCTCTTACCTGAAAGAGAAGCATCAAGTCTGCATAGAGATGGTTAAGTGAGAAAGAGAGAGAGGGTGACAAGTTCATTTGGTATACACCTGGATAATGAAGTGTCAAAAAGACAGCTGGTCAATTCATTAAACCAATAATTACATCTGCACCACCGAACACTGCATCTGGTAATATACAGTCTTCTTATTTTCTCAGGGATCACATATATCACTAGGACTTCCAACTTGTGGAAACAAATGGTTGACATTGAATCATTACTCAATTTAGAATATCTTTTTAGCCACTTACTATAGTAACAGCTGGTGTGAACACCCTGATATTGATCCAGTTGAAGCCATGAGGGACTTCGCAAGATTCCCATGATGGCAAGGTATGAATCTGCTCGTGTTTTCTAACTTCCTTGGCAGAATCCCTGCTTGCTGCCCCTGCAGTCATTGCAGAGCAGATTTAACATGTCATCAGCAAAGCCACATTTTGATTTGTCCCTTTGTCTTATTTTCCTAAGGCTAAGATAACAAAGTACCATGAACCTGGTGGCTTAAAGTAGCAACAATTTGTTTTCTCACAGTTCTGGGGGCTAGAAGTCTGAGATTAGCAGGTCCATGCTTCCTCTGAAGTTTGTAGAAAATAATCTGTTCTGTGCTTCTCTCCTCTCTCTTGGTTCCTGGAAGTAGCTTGGTGATAGTCTATAGCTTACTCTACGTCACCTCTGTATGTCTGCGTCCAAATTTCCTCTTATTAGAGAGATACCAGTCATTTTCTCATAAAATGAGCTCATATTAATTTGTCTAATTCCATTTGTAATGACCCTATTTCCAATTAAGATCATCTTCTGAGGTAGTTGGGATTACTTCTAAACATAACTTTTGGGAAACAGTTCAATCCATAACACTTGACCTCACTTTCTACATGGACAACACTCCAATTGCCTTCCTAGGTGTGAGAACTGCAAACATGAACTCTTAACTTCGGCTAACAAACCAAAAGCCCTTTTGTTTAGGCATTCAGTCTGAGGGTCCCACAGAGTGCTATGAGCCTGATAGTCTATAAATTCTGTGTCAAGATTTAAATCCAGTTGAAACACCTTAGTTTCCTAGGAGTCCCCCTCTCTTCCTCTTCTCCCTTCATTCTGTTTTTTTTTTTAATTTAAAAGCTTTGATGCCCAAAGGATTTTTATTTTTGTAGGATAAAGGATGGTACCGTACCTTCACTGTATGCTCCCAGTTAACTAGTATAGCTGGAGGTCCTGAAAAAAATATTTCCTTAGCATTAGTGGTTACTTTAATATGGCATAGCTCATTTTACCACACTTTGCTTTATTGTGTTTCACAGAGCTTGTGTTTTTTACAAATCGAAGGTTTTGCTGGCTACCCTGCATCAAGTACATCTATTGGCACAATTAATCCAACAGCATGTACTTATTTCATGTCCAGGTGTTACATTCTGGTAATTCTCTCAATATTTGAAACTTTTTAATGATTATTATAGTGATCTATGATCTGTGGTCTGGTGTTGCCACTGTTATTTCCTTGGAGCTCCACGAACTGTGCCCACATAGGATGGAAAACAATTGATGAATGCCGTATGTGTTCCGACTGCTCCACTGACTGGCAGTTGTCTTGTTTCTTTCTTTGTCCTGGGGCCTCCCTATTCCCTGACACAAAGCAATGAAATTAGGTCAGTTAATACTGTCACAATGGCCTCTAAGTGTTCAAGTGAAAAGCAGTCTCATCAAAAGTTAGAAATGATTAACTTTATTCAGAAAGTCATGTCAAAAGCTGAGATAGACCAAAAGCTAGATCTCATGCTTCAAACAGTTAGCCAAATTGTGAATTCAAAGAAAAATTCTCAAAGGAAATCAAAAGTGTTGGTCTAGTGAACATACAAATGATAAGAAAATGAAACAGACTGAAAGGGCAAAAGTTTTGGGGGCCTAGATAGAAAATCAAATCAGCCACATTTCCTTCAGCCAAAGCCTAATCCAAAGAATTGAAGACTTTCAATTCTATGAAGACTGAAAAAGGTGAGAAAGCTGAAGAAGAAAAGTTTGAAATTAGTACAGTTGATTTATGAGGCTTAAGAAAAAAAGCCATCTTCATCACATAAAAGTGCAAGGTAAAGCAACAAATGTTTATGTAGAAGCTACAGCACGTTATCTAAAAGATCTAGCTGAGACAATTGACAAAGGTCACAACAAACAACAGTTTTTCAATGTAGACAAAACAGCTTTATGTTGAAAGAAGTTGCCATCTAGGACTTTGCCATTAGGGAGGAGTCAAATTCTGTCTTGAAAGCTTCAAAGGACAACTTGACCATTGTCAGGGGCTAACACAGCTGGTGACTTTAAGTCGAAGCCAATGGTCGTTAACTATTCTGAAAACTCTAGGGCACTGAAAAATTATGCTAAATCTGCTCTGCTTATGCTCTAAAAATGGAGCAACAAATCCTGGATTACAGCACATCTGTTTACAACATAGGCTACTAAATATTTTAAGCCCACTGTTGGACATACTGCCCAGAGAAAAAGATTCCTTGGAAAATATCGCCCATTGACAATGCACATAGTCACCTAAGAGCTCTGATGGAGATATACAATGAGATGGATGCTGTTTTCATACTTAATAACACATCATCCATTCTTTAGCCCGTGGATCAAGGAGTCAGGAGTCAATTTAACTTTCATGTCTCATTATTTAAGTAATACATTTTGTAGGGCTGTATCTGCCATAAGTAGTGTTTTCTCTGATTGATCTGGGCCAAGTAAATTGGAAACCTTCTGGAAAGGAATCAGAATTCTAGAGGTCATTAAGAACACACGATTTATGGGAAATCAAAATATCAACATGAATAGGAGTTTGGAGGAAGTTGATCCTAACCCTCATGGATGACTTTGAGGTGTAAAAGATTTCACTGGATGAAGTCATTGCAGATGTGGTAGAAATAGTAAGAGAACTTGAAAGAGAAATAGACCTGAAGATGTGGCTGAATTGCTAAAAATCTCATGATAAAATTTTAACAGATGAGGAGTTGCTTGTTTCTTATGGATGAGCAGAGAAAGTGGTTTCTTGAGATGGAAACTTCTTGGTGAAGATGCTGTGAACATTTTGATCTGAAAACAAAGGGTTTAGAATACCATCAAACTTAATTGATAAAGCAGCAGCAGGTTTGGGAGGATTGAGTTCAATTTTGAAAAAGTTTTAATGTGGGTAAGATGCTATCATACACCATTGCATGCTGCAGAAAAATCTTTTGTGAAAGGAAGAACCAATCAACATGGGAAACTTCATTGTTTTATTCTTTAAATTGTCTAGTCCCACCAACCTTTAACAACTACAACCTGATCTCTCAGCAGCCATCAACATTTAGACAAAAACCTTCACCAGCAAAAATATTACAACTTTCTGAAGGCTCAGATAACAATTAGCATTTTTAGCAATAAGACATTTTTAAATTAAGGTATGCAAGTATTTTTTAGACATAATGCAATCACACACTGAATAGGCTATAGTGTAGTGTAAACATAACTTTTATATGCACCGTGAAGCCAAAAAGTTCTTGTGACTCACTTTACTGCAATATTTTCTTTATTGTGGTGGTCTAGAACAGAGCCTGCAATACTCCAAGGTATGACTATAAAAGTTTCTTCCTCTAATGTACTTGATTGTCTTTTACAATGTTTCCAAATATTTATAGGTACAAGAAAATTTTCATATATTCACTTGGATAAGGAAGTTTAAACCAAAAAACCAACGTGCATATTCCAAATTTCTATGGCATGATATGGAAAATTTTGGAGGAGATAAACAAATAATCATTTTAGAATAGCTTTTTTTTGCATTTTTAAAGTACTTTTTTTTTTTTTTTGGCATGGGCAGGCACTGGGAATCGAATCCAGGTCTCTGGCACGGCAAGCAAGAACTCTGCCTGCTGAGCCACCGTGGCCCACCTAAAGTACATTTGTTAATAAAAGAAATGTATGAGCACTGTGTTATTTCCATTAATAAGTATGAAGCAATAAATAAATAAATAAATAAATAAATTTGTCCCCAAAGAATTAAGTTTATTTTTTTTTAAATCTGTAACAATAAAACAATATAAAGAATGGCAAACCTAAGTGGAAGTTTCCAGGAAAAGGTGTTTCAGCTATTACTTGAAAGGTCTATGAAATCCTAAGCTGTGATATTTCTATTCCTAAGAAAACTCTTCTGAGGTTGTTAGAAACTGATCAAAGAATCATATATAGACTACCACCCAGTAGGCTCACCAACTAATGGATAGGGTAGTGACAGGGGATTCAAATACTTAAAATAACTATTCAAAATATTTTTAAAAATCTCAAGGAAATAAATACTTTGCTTTCTATAATAAAGAGCTTCATAAACTTTCCAGATTCTTTTATTATGGTGTTATTCTATGACAATATGGACATAATACAATTTTAAAAATGAAAATCAAAGGACACCAATCCTACCAAGACCTGCTACATTACTCCTGTTCTTTCTTACGAACAAATGAATAAGTAAATTAATTATTGTATCCCTACCTGACACTTTCTTTGTTCTGTAAACACCTTATATGAGAGCTATACTTTGTGGCTAGTGCATTTTCAATAATCTGTTTTTGTTATCGGGAAATTTTCCCATGGGCCAAGAGAAAACAAGATGAAAACACTAGGTTTTGAAGATTGAGGAAGGTTTCTTCTTAGTGAGGGAAAAGACATAGACATAAATTTCCCTCATGAGAAATAAGCCTAAAATTCTTTAAAATATTATCTGAATTAAAAAGAAAACAATGAACAAATAAATCAAAACTTGCCTCATTATGCTGAATGCTTCCTTCACTCCTTGTTTTCATATTCAATATTTCATAAAACTTGCAACACCAATAGCTTTCAAGGCCACTTAACTCGTGATGGCACATCCAGTTAGTGGTCTGCTGGTTAAAAAGATGGAAGAATTTTAACCCAAATATCAATTATCACTTACTTATCACTTAACCACTTTTTCCGCTCCTGGTCTATCCCATTCCTTTCTTTTCTCTATAGTATAAAGTACAGCACATACTCTTAGTAACTGAGATAATTTTATTTATTGATCCATTGACTTAAGGCACTTGGACTAGCAGCTCCATTAGTAGGTGCAACTGGGTACATTTCAGGGCCAGGATCCTAAAGGGCAGACACTTTAGGCCTGACATGTAAATTGCTAAGATGAGGTAAGAGACTGCTGCATCCATTACTCCCATTATTGGCCAATTTGTCAGCGACTCAGAAAGCAGAGCACATCTATTGTAAGTCAAAAGAGATGCAAGATCATCTCCAGGGCAAGAGGAGTGAAGGGGATGAATTGGAAGAAATTGATTTGTGGTGCCATGCCAAATGGCAAAGTTATGAAGCAAAGGAAGCCCTGCAGGCTTCCAAAAGGGGAAATGGAAAAACTAAAACAAGTGTGTACACATGCCCATAAATAATGCATATATGGAAGTTTCTTTCATCTCATTCTTTGCGTTTTTTAAATTCCACAGTTTTAACATAGAACTAGACTGGATAAAGGAGAATTCAACTGAAGTTTTTACTTCAACGACTAGAGAAGCGTGTTCATACACTTTTAGTTTTGATCTCTAGCAACAAGGGCTACCAACAGAATATCAGAGAGAATGAATGAAGAAGTTCTGACGAGGCTCAAGAAACACATACATATGTACATACATTCACTCAGACATAGGCATACACACACAAACCCTATCACACGCACTTGGAATAACCCAGTTGCTATTATATTAAAACTCAAATCTTCTCCTCATTATAAAGGAGCTTGTGTTGACAAACTAGACTGCTTGCTTGTTCTTGTTTTATCTGGCAGTGGTCCCTGAACAAAAATCAATCTCCAATTCCTTTCAATGTTTAGTACTACATCCAGAAAGCAAAACAAAACATGGGAGTCTTACATCTATTATGGAACCTCTTTAACTGGCTGGAAGGAAGCCTTCTAATCAAGGAATGAATAAACAGTCATTTACTTACTTTCAGGGAATAGAGGAGACAGCTCAATCTTCTTGAAGGCAAGGCAAACCAAACAGGCTTCCAATTTGTAAATCAAAACATTAGTGGCTTGTTAATTTTGTCTGGCAATTATTAAGATGTAAAGGAGTTTGCATTACTTTATTTATTGATTGAGGTTATAGGTAAGGGTAGAAATATTTACTCTTTTTTTGTGTAGAAGAAGAAAACCTAATAACTGAGACTGAAAGCGCCTTTAGTGAGGCTTTTAAAAATATTCATTCTTTTGCTTCTTGAATGTTAGAAAAGGAAAAATAAGCCAACAACCCAAACAACAAGAGTGTTTAGAATACTGCCCCATCATTTGTGCAGAAAAAAGGAGTCATGGTAAGACAGAAAAATGTGTGTTATTAGTCGAGGTTTTCACATCCTAACTGGGTAACATCACTGCATCATACTTGACATTCTCACACCCATGGACACAGACACATACTGTCCTGAGTCAACCTATAAAGCTATTTCTTGTGCTCACATTTATGATGGAGTCATTTCCTGATCCCTAGCAATGGCTGCAGTTGCATGTGTTTCCTTATCTACATCTCAAATTCACAAACCTCTATTTCACATATGGTAGAAGAAATGTGAATCTTTATATTTCCTGGTGTGAAAATTGAGGAAAGGATGTTTTGATACAGCCAAGTTGACAACCAAATTGGGAGAGAGCTCCCTGGCCAGGACCTGAGGGCAGTCTCTCCAGTAGCTGAGGCAGTACTGACCAGTCCCTCACGAGAAAACGGGGACCTAGTTCAAACATCTGCAAGGTCATGGATTCTGTCAGCAACCTGAGGTAGGTGGGAAGTGGATTTCTCCTTAGGAGCCTCCAGAAGAGGGAGGCATTCTATTTCAAACTTGTGAGACTCTGATAAGAAGACTCAAGTAAAAAACATGCTGGACTCCTCCCCACAGATAGTGTGAGATAATAAGTGAATGTTGCTTTTGCTTTGAGCTGCTAAATTTGTGTTAATTTATTATACGGCAATAGAAAAATGAATACACTGCTTGACTCTGGTACTTTCAATTTTCTTACCTGATTTCATTATTTTTCTTGATGTTTATAACTAATGGACATCGTTTTTATATACATGTTTGTTTTTATTATGTTTCTGCAGCTAGAATAATACTCCAGGAAGGCAGAGATCATATTTTTTTAACTAATATATTGACAGCCACCTGGCACAGGAAAAAAAGCTAAATTAATTAATTATTTAATGAATTTAAAGATATTAGACCATGCAAACATGTATAGTAAAATCACATGTATGAAATATATATGTATAACTATGTCACAAATATAATAAATGATTGTCTGAGGAGATTATGCATATTCTTATCCATCTTTTAAAAATATTTGTATTGCCAATCTTCTTCAAGGTATTGGGAATTAATTTTACAATAAAAATGACATGACCAAATAGTGGTTATAGATTCATTTACTAGATTGCATTGAAATATCTCTGCATCAAAATACCCACAATAATATGGCCATTGAGGGAAAAGCAAAAATGGCAATAGCAAGGAAATAAAAGTTTATTCCACCTATTTGCATTATGGCCCAGGTAGGCAAGGTCTAGAGAGAGATGCCATTTTCCTGAATGCCTAAGGTGTGTAAAGGAACCCAAAATTTTCATTCTATGTCTGGTGGAAAGACATTGTATCATCGCAGCCTGCAGGTACTTAATACATCCAGTCACCTTCTAAAAAGAACAAGCACAAAACTGCATATAACAAAAGAGGTTCTCTCTCTACTCGCTTTTCTTCATTTATATAGCGCTCAGACGCCACATGATTTCTCCTCTGGGATGTCAGTAGGGAGATTCCCATTGTATTCTATTCTACAAAATTTTTCCCAGCAGGGTGATTAAATGACCTAGCTGCTATTATATTTATCCAGAAGGATTATTATCTCTTTTCTTATATACTGTGAGCATCATGCTGAAATCATGAGTAAAATTATGCCCCTGGGGGTAGACAAATAAATACTATGGCAAAGGTCACCACTTGCCAATGCTGTTTAGTACTATTCTGGGTATAATAGTTGGATATTTAAATGATAGAAATGAGTGAAAAAATTGAACATGTAGGAAACAAAATATTTTTTTTTCATTTTATATCATTGAATATCTAAATAGATAGGTATCCAATCAGGTGAAAAAGAGCTGATATAAATATGTCAGGATCTCATACATATTTATTTCTGTCCTTCTTTTGTGGCACAACACCATATCCTCTTAACATTTAGAATAAGCCACTTTAATCAACATTGGAAGCATCTTTGTCACCTCCATGCTCAGTTGTATAGAAAAGACAGAAAATCTGATGGCAATCTGATTTAGTAGGATATTGTTTTATACTTTTACTGGAAACAGTTGTTTCTTTAGATTGCTAAATCTCCAATACAGTAGAGATCAAAATGTTGTAGACAGACACCAAGCATTCTGCAAGTTGTTATTAGGTGTATGAGTGAGAGCTCAATTTTCGTAATAGGAGTTAGACTCATAAATTCTAGTTTAGCAGGGACTAGTTCATTGCTTAATCTGCTTCCTGATGGAAATCTCCCCAATCTCAACCACAGTGTTATCTTAGAGCTGACACTATAACTCAATTTTCCAAGCCGCAACTCCACTCTCTAAAACCAATGTTTGCAATAGATGGGTAGACCACAATACCAGTGAATTCCACTGGACGCGGTACACTGGCTAACATGGTTCTCTAAACCCTGTTCCCTGTTCTGAAATAATGTTGTGTACATTGTGTATAACATCAGGAAAATGGAATAAAGCTTTCAGTACTATTAAAAGTATCACAGGCAGAAACATGGCAGAAAAAGAAATCTAATTTTAATGAAGATCGTGTACTATTATGGGAAGGAAATTCATTCCCTCTTCCAGAATTCCACTGAAAACAATTTGCATTGGCAGCTCAGAATTGGTCCTTGAAATTTAGCACTAATCAGTGGGACTAGCCAGATTAAATTTAACGAGTGAAAAATCCATGTTGTTGAGATATGCGTACCTTCCATACGTATCACTTAAGTTTCATTGTTCATGGGGCCTGTGAAAATGCACATGAATTGCAGGAGAAAATTAATTCAAATCAATGGAGATTCACCTGGTCCATGGGTTTATAGAAAGCACTGACCACAGTAAGGCTTTTGTATGTGTATGTGTGTGTGTGTGCACGCGTGTGGGTGTGTTTAGGATTCAAATGAAACATAACTATTTTCATACTATGAGCCTATTCTAAAAGGTACATCCACATTCTCTTCTAGCTCTTTGATTTTCTTCCTTGTTGCTAAATATCCAGCCACATGATCAGCCACTACTCAAGGACTTATGTAAATCTTACTTCAGTTTATATCTCCATGCAGGCCAAGTGGGCAAGGAGGCATTTGGATTGACATTCTGACAATTGGAAATTTTTTCTCCTCATCATATTTCAGGTCCAACATTAAAGAGCTTTGGAATTCTACACCAGTCACTGACTATTAGTGTCAGCATGCTACTCAGCATAGAACATGCACCAGACGTCCCCCCTTTTCTTTCTAGTGGTCAGAAGAAATCCCTCAGAGTTTTAGAGGGGTATGTAAGAGAAAGGAGCATTGCAGCAGAATTAGGCATCCATGGAGGGGAAATCAGCTGCTTATGTGGTATACCTGTTTGAGAGGTTGTCAACTTTCTGAAGAAATGCCAGGGAATAGGGCATATATCTCCTACATTTATGAGACCTTCAAGGCTGTCTTCCCCTAACTTGGAGAATCTCTTTTAGTCACCTTCTCTCTCTTTAAATTTCTTTCCTCTCCCTCTAAAAAACTTTACTTAACTTTTCAATGGTTTAAGCCTTACAAATAACACAAGTATTCTAATATTTCTTATCAGTAAAATAAGCAAACTTGTAGAGTCATGATCTAGAATATAGGTAACCAGGAGGCAGGGTGGAGATAGAGAATAAGGAGTTAACATTTAAAATGTACAGTTCCTATTTCAAACAATGAAAATGACTTGATAATGGATGGTGTTGAAGATAGCATGTTCGTAATTATGAACATAATTAACAGCACTGAAAGATACATCTGAATGTGGTTAAAAGGGCAAACGTTAGGTTGTATGTGTGGTACTAGACTAAAAAAAAATTAAGAAGCCATGGAACTGTACTACACAGTGTACCCTAAGTTAAACCTTATAGTTAATAGCACAGCTAGAAAAATATTCTTCCATCAATTAAAACAGATGTACCAGAACAACGTAAGGTATTGATAATAGGGTGGTATATGGGAACCCTGTATTTTTGGCATGATTGTTCTGTACACTCAGTTTTCCTAACAAAAAAATAATAACACAGCTAGGGGAGGGAAGACTCTTTTACAAAACTTGTGCTGTTCACCTACACGTAAATTCTGTTTAAGGCAAGAAAGAAGAGTCCATTATATGTTCAAATATAACTTAGGCAAAGGAGAAGATACAGAAAGAGAAAAAGAGAAAAATACATCATGCAATATCTCAAATATTATCTTGTCTCATGCATTTTTAATTCTTATAAGTATAGCCAGATAACATTCAGAAAAGTTTAGAATAAACATGAGTCAACATTTAGTTATTTTTAAAAATTATGACACCTTGTTATTTCCCACGCTCAATACCATTATCCCTATTCATATATAGATGCGCATTTGCTCTCATACAGGGCCAGAATACAGGCGTGTACTATTTTGTCTTTCCATTGTTACATGTTTGTTTGCAAAATTGTGAATATGGAAATGCACCTGCAAAAGCCCTCTTTATTTTCAGTACCCTTTGGCCTTTTTTCCCCAAACACCTGCTCTTCTTCCCTCCTCAATGGCACTAGTGTTTCCCAAGGGCCTTTTGTTTAATGGAAACAAAATGTTCTGTTTGGAGTCACACAAAGGTGTTATGTGAGTTAATATTCATTCCTTTTCCAGGCATGCATGCCTAGAAAAGACCAGACTTCATGTAAAGTAAATAACGTTTTTTGAGAGGTAGTTTCAGGCCCAGCGAAGTTTGAGAACGCACTCTAACATGGGACCGAGCTGAGTATTAACCTTCGACAATGGAACATAACTGAGTATTTCTAAAGACACTGTCTGCGTTTTGTATCTAGTCCTGTTGCACAGTCTGTATCCCTTCAGCTCCAGTTAACCATTATCTTACCCTATTTCTAACTCCTGGTGGTCTCTGCTACCAATGACATATTCCAAAAATGGACAGCACAATACTACCTAACTGTAATGTAATTATGTTAAAACATTGAATGAAGCTGCATCTGAGCTATAGTTTTTTTGTTTTTTTTTGTTTGGTTTGGTTTTATTTTTCTTTTTTTATATTTTTTTATTTTTTATTTTTATTTTTTCTCTCTATTATCATTTTATTTTTTTCTGTTGTCTTGCTATTTCTTTTTCTAAATCGATGTAAATGTACTAAGAAATGATGATCATACATCTATGTGATGATATTAAGAATTACTGATTGTATATGTAGAATGGGATGATTTCTAAATGTTGTGTTAGTTATTTTTTTTTAATTAATAAAAAAAAGAAAAAAAAAACAATATAAACAACACAGAGGAAGGAATGCCCAATTCTTCAGCCACAATAGAGGGCTTTTAATACTAATAGTCACTTTATTTCCATCGAAAGAAAATTGCCTTTGTTTCTTAGATTTCTTGCAAGGAAAACTTCCTGTCCTCTGTAGAGTGCTGGCACAAATTCATGTTATTCATTCATTTATTTGTCCATTTGTTCCTTCATTTAACAACAGCATGCCCTGGGGTAATAATAACAGCCAGCATTTGTTGACTGCTTACTCAGTAGCCACCACTGTATCATGTGGTTTATAGGTGTTAACCCATCTTATCCTCACAGCTCTCTGAAATAGTTTCTATTAGCCCCATTTCACAGATAAGGAAACAGAGGCTCAGTAAAGTCCATCAGCCTAAGGGGGAAAAAAAAAAAAAGACACTATCTGCTAGAAATATGTGTTGGAAAGTCAAGTTCCTGGCAAGGCATAAAGCTTTATCTCTTAAGTGATGATTCCCAGCATGGATTTCTCCAAGCTAATAAGTAGGTTTGGCTCTTTGAAAGCCATTCCGTCTTGTAGTCCATTAGGGAGCACGAAGATCCCTGAAGAATTATGCTCACTGACCATCAAGCGGTTGATAAAGCTGAGGTCCTCACACTTGGAGACTTGAAGAATTTATTGCGTTTTTGTCATTTCCTGAACTCTTTTGGTCTTTTTCTTAAAGATAAGTTTCACCACAAGGTGAATGCTAGTCATATCTGAGAAAAATCCCTTAGCTCTTTATGTGTGAGGAATATGTGAAAAATATGCTTAAACCACTGCCAAAAATGTTCCTTGTGACCTTTTAGCTAATTATGATAACTTCCAGAAAAGAAAAGCAGTATAACATTGATTTTAGTGACTTTTGCAAATAACCTCAAACTAGGAAATCGTGCTTTAATAGATTTAAACTTTTTTGTATATTCCCAATTTGCACACCTATTAAGTTAAAATACTTAGCATTAAATATTTTTCAGTATTGTATTATTAGCATAGTTTACAATTTGTGTAGGTTCGCAATTCAAAGAAGTCAGCAGGGATATTATTGCTTAAAGTGCACGTTCTAGCTTGAAAGCTGCTAGAATGTGACATACTAGAAATGGGATAGCTCTTTAAAAGTGGAATTTAATAAGTTGCAAATTTACAATTATAAGGCTGTGAAAGCTTCAAATTAAAGCAAGGCCATGAAAAAGTCCAATCTAAGGCATCCAGCATAAGCCACCTTGGTTCAAGCAGGCCGATGATGTTCACAGTTTCTCTCTCATCTGGAAAGTCACATGCGACAATGGCGATGTTTGCTACCTCTCTCTCAAGGCTATAGTTTCATGAAGCTCCTCCGGGGGTGTTTTCCTTCTTCATCTCCAAAAGTTTCTGGCTGCATGGGCTCTAAAGTTTTTCCAAGATGATTCCCTCTTAAAGGGCTCCAGTAAGAAAATCCCATCTTAAATTGTTGGAGACGCATCTCCATGGAAAACATCTAATCAAAAGTTACCACCCACAATTGGGTGGGCTGCATCTCCTACCCAATTGTGGGTGGTAACTTTTTGAAACAATCAAAAGGGCCCCACCCAGCAATATTGAATGAGGATTAAAGGGCATGGCTTTTCTTGGGTACACAATAGATTCAAACTGGCGCAGTATATAAGTTTGCAATTTGTGATTAATTAAAAGCAACTTTAGCAAATGTATTAAAAGGAGTATACAGGACATCTATTTTTAATACAATTTCTCTTTCTTTTAAAATTCATTCACTATCATAAAGAACCTAGCGTAATACCAGTTTAACTTTTTAATTTGAATGTCAAAAAATATGTATCCGAAAATGACAATTTTCTAGAAATCCAGAAAAATTCAAATTCCATGACCCAATTTAAATTACTGGATGTTCTATTCATTTTGCTCAACAATTTGCCTTTTAGAGGATTAAGATATTTAATTTTGTTTATGTGGTGGCTCATTATATAGGAAGTATGTATCTGACTAACCAAGGAGTTTCAAAATAAAAGTTATTAAATTGTGGACTTTTTCTATGTAATAAAGACTTACTTAATTTTTTATGTTATCTTTATTATATTTTCTAGTGACTCTTTCCCCAGAGTATAGACTCAAATCAATGTCTATAAAATCCCAAATCAGTTATAATTTTTGTTATAAATTTGGACAGTATTTATACATTATACACATAACATTCTGTAATGTATTTGATTCCATTCTGGGAGTCATCTGATAGTAAAGATCAGGTGATGCTTTTAGGAGGAAAATAATTGAACTAATAAATTTTTAGCTTTTTAACAATTGTTTATGCATTGCATAGGTAATCCAGCAAGTGCTCAACTGTCCTGGCCTTTGCAGTGGCTTTGGCTGCTCAAAGGGAAAAACAAATTTAATAGCACTATTAAGGATAATGCATTACTCATTTCAGTCTATTGTTTTAGCTTTTGTTTGCTCACTCTTTGCCAAAATCAACAAAAAGGAACTTTAAGTCATCAATGAAGCGCTGACAGGGAACACATATCATCGTAAGCATCAGCTTGTATCAATGTTTGTGCACATAATAGCTTCCCAGTCTGGCTTTTCCACGTGGGTTTTATACCTGAGGCTGGACATAGCCAGACTAACATACAGGGAAGTGTGACAAAGAGGACACTTACAACGTTGGCACAGTGGCAGGCTCAAAGTAGTTGCTCTGTTTTATGATACACCATGAATATAAAATATTATATCTTATCTTGACTAGTTATTCACAATATATTGAAACAGTTGTTCATCAACAAACCACATCTCTCCTCACCAAGAGTGACCCACACTTCAAAATCTGACATTTGATCTACTGACCTACTTTTCTGTAGTCACATATAGAAGATACCCTGGCTTGGTTCCTCACACAGTATTTGACTTAGCTTAAAACCAGCAGTGAGAGAACTGTCACTGTGATCTCTTGGGTAAGATTAATTCTCGAGTCTGTTGGCCTCTTGGCCAAGTTTATTACCAGTAATAAATCACTGTTGAGCTACCCACCCCTCTGTCTTCTCCTTTTTTCAGTAGCCTCAAGCAATCTTCTTTAGCCCTCACTGTCATGATGCTCAGGATTTAATAGGTCTTGCTCCTGCCTGATCCAATCTGAGAACTCCCATTAGTTTCAATATACAGGTTCATGCCCATATACAATTAGTCAAAAGATTCTGAAGGGCGCCCAGGCTAGCAAATTAATGGAATTTGGGTAGAATTTACAGGAAGGCTTTAAACAACAAACAAATTAAGATTGCTTGGGCTCACCTGCTTCATATATATGTAAATTTTAAAAGCATAATTCATATTGAAGCTGTCTTCTCATTAAAATTTCTAGTTTACATTGATACAAGCACACAGGGCATCCATATATTTCTTGAGTTTTTAAAGTGCTGCTACAACTGCACAATTAAGATTGTAAAGCAGATGGGTTAACTTCTTTAGAGATGCCATGAGTTAGAAATGCTAGTAATCTCTACTAATCTTTGTCCACTTTCTGATCAGCAAATTCCTCAGCCATCTTTCCTTATTAGCTTTTGAAATATGCTTAAAGAAGGAAGTTTTGGCATCAGCTGTATCACATAGCTCAAAACACTTTTTGAGTTATTTAAATTTTTAAAAAAATATTTTTTATATCTTATATTTTGGTTTACTAGTTCACCTTTGCCTCATTTTACAATGATCAATAACAAAGCCAAATTCTTTGATTTGAGGTTTACTAATTCTATGTCTTATTTGCCTATTCAAATGCAATTCTACACAATCCTTCATAAAAGCAATCTGAATTTGTTCAATTTAAACTAGCTATATACTAAAGGAAAATATCCTTTTGTAGAATAAGTTGTTACAACAGTGTGATAGGGGAACATAGATATAAGGCACAACAGACACTTTCAGTAAATAATCTCTTTATTACTTACACAGAATAAAGACTCCAGAAAGGGCAGATAATCTCCTTGTAACTTACATAGCATAAAGAATCAAAGAGAGCAGTGGAAGAATTCCTATCACAACCATTTTTTTTCTTACTTTTTATTGTACAGAATAACATGCATACAAAGCAAAGAAATATAGAAGCAATGGTTTTCAAAGCACTCTTCACCAAGTAGTTACGGAACAGATCCCAGAGTTTGTCATGGGCTACCATACAATCCACTCAGATTTTTTTTCCTTCTAGCATCTCCTTTTTTTGTGAAAAAAACAAAGCAAAAAACATGTGTACAACAAAGCAATAAATTTCAAAGCAATACACTACAATTAGTTGTAGAACATATTACAGAGTTTGACATGGTTTACAATTCCACAATTTTAGGCTTTTACTTCTACCTACTCTAAGATACTGGAAACTAAGAGAGATATCAATTTAATGATTCGGTATTCATATTCATTTGTTAAATCCTATCTTCATTGTATAACTCCACCATCACCTTGGATCTTTCCATCTCTCTTTCTAGGGGTGTTTAGGCAATGGCCATTCTAAATTTTTCATATTGGAAGGGTCTGTCACTAATATGGGATAGGAAGATGGAACTATCTGATGTTCTGGAGAGGCTGTGTCCTCTAGTTTCAGGACTTATCTGGACCAGGGAACTATCTGGAGGTTATGGGGTTTCTGGAAAGTTACTCTAATGCATGGAACCCTTGTGGAATCTTGTATATTATGCTAGGCATTCTTTAGGATTGGCTCAAATACTCCTGGTTGGGGCTTGGTAGGTTATGATAGATAGCAAGGCCTAACTGAAGCTTGCTAAGAGCAACCACCAGAGTAGCCACTCGGCTCTATTTGAACTCTCTCTGCCACTGATACTTAATCAGTTATATTTCTTTTCTCCCTTTTGCACAGATGGAATTGTTGATCCCACAGTACTAGGGCTGTATTCATCCCTGGAAGTCATCTCCCACGTGACCAGGGAGAATTTTCCTGGATGTCATGCCCACGTAGAGGGGGAGGGCAATGATTTCACTTGCAGAGTTGAGTTTATAGAGAGTGAGTCTCATCTGGGCAACAATAGAGATCCTCCAGAAGTAACTCTTAGGCATGCCTATAGGTAATCTGAGCTTTTATGCTACCCTCATAAGCTTCACAAGAGTAAGCCTCATGATCGAGGGCATGGCCTCTTGATTTGGGTATCTCTAAAGTTTGACAAAGTATCAGGAATTCCCTGATGCTAAGGTTTAATAATTCCATATCCCTTCTCCCATCCCTCAAGGGACTTTGCCAATATTTTTTGATTATCTGCTTAATATACTCTAGGTTATCCAAGCATTACAATAACCTATACAGGATTAAAGGACCTCTTTCTTCTTCTGTGCTCCGTGTTTCACTTATTCAAATGAGCTATATAGAAAGGTTGTTAGATTATGTGCTACAGAAAATTTCAGTTCCAGAACAAATAAACCTTTCTTTCTTTCATCTCAAAGAGAATGTGTGGTTCTAAAACACAGATACTGTCTTCCTTACCTTGTGTTTTAAATTTCTTTAACCCCAACCTGATCAACTTAGTTCTTACTTCTAAATATCAGGTTATATATCAGCCTCTCAAAATCCATAAATAATAATCACTACTCTAGGCCCCTGCTTTCTTATAAGAATTTTTTAAAGGTGACCATACCATTGTTGTTCTTTTGTTCCTGGTTTATTTTGCCTTATCAATTGTCCCACATGTTCATTCACATCCCCGCATGCCTCATGACTTTGTTCCTTTTTGTAGCAGCACAACTTTCGTTCATAAGTATATACCAATGTTTGCCAGTTGACCTCTCAGTCAGTGCATACTTCAGACTCCGCTTTCATCAGGCATCAGGTATAGTGTCCAAAGTCCACAGTCCATCAACATTCTCAATTTTAGATAATTTATTTGTTCTCAAAAGAAAGAAAACCAGTAAACACACCCTCGTCAATTAGGAAACCTAAACCTCCTCTTAACTCTTGTCCCTATACCCATTATTTACCTCTGCTATTGCTGTGATAGTGTTGATGTTTTCCTTTTAAATTTAAATTTTCCAATTTTCTCTGTACCATGGACTTTCATTCTTTTGGCTGGTGATATCCGGTTCTTCCATGCCCATTTATTGAAAAGACTATTTTGCCCCATTTCAGAGGATTTGGGGGTCTTGTCAAAAATCAGTTGACCATAGATTTGGTGGTCTATTTTTGCACTCTCGATTCAATTCCATTGGTCAATGTTTCTGTTGTTGTGCCAGTATCAGGCTGTTTTGACCACTGTGGCATTATTATAGGTTTTAAAGTCAGGGAATGTTAATCCTCTTACTTTGTTCTTCTTTTTAAGGATGCTTTTAGCTATTCGGGGTCTCTTTCACTTCCAAGTGAATTTGGTACTTAGCTTTCCTGAGTCTTCAAAATAGGTTGTTGGAATTTTGATTGGTACTGTGTTGAATCTATAGATCAATTTGGGGAGAACTGACATCTTAACTGTATTTAGCCTTCCTATCCATGATCAGGGAATGTCTTTCCAGCTATTTAGATCTCCTTTGATTTCTTTTATAAATGTTATGTAGTTATTGGTGAACAAGTCCTTTACATTCCTAGTTAAGTTCATTCCTAAGTATTTGATTCTTTTAGTTGCTATTTTGAATGATATTTTTAACTTAACTGTCTCCTCATCTAGGTCATTGGCTATGTATAGAAACATTATTTATTTTTGCACATTAATTTTGTATTCCATGACCTTGCTGAATTTGTTTATTAGCTCAAGTAACTTTGCTGTAGATTTTTTAGGATCTTCCAAGTACAGTGTCATGTCATCTGCAGATAATGAGTTTTACTTCTTTCTTTCCAATTTGGATGCCTGTTATTGTCCTGCCTGATTGCTCTAGCTCAAACTTCTAGCACAATGTTGAATAATAGTGGTGATAGTGGGCATCCTTGTCTCATTCCTGATCTTAGGAGGAAAGCTATCAGTCTCTCTCCATTGAGTATGATACTGGCTATCGGTTTTTCATATATTCCCTTTATTATATTGAGGTTGTTACCTTTTATTCCTATCTTTTGGAGTGGTTTTAATCAGAAAAAGATGTTGAGTTTGTCAAATACTTTTTCAACATCAATCAAGATGATCATGTGATTTTTCCCCTTCAGTTTGTTGATGTGCTGCATTACATTAATTAATTTTCTTGTGTTGAACCATCCTTGCATCCCTAGTATAAAACCTACTTGGCCGTGGTGTATAATTCTTTTAATGTGTTGTTTGATTCAATTTGTTAACACTTCATTGAGAATTTTTGCATCAATGTTCATTATGGAGATTGGCCTCTAATTTTCCTTTCTTGTACCATTTTTACTGGTTTTGGTATTAAAATAATATTAACTTCATCAAATGAATTAGGTAGAGTTTCTTTGTCCTCAATTTTCTGGAAAAATTTGAGCAGGATTTGTGTTAGGTCTTTTTGGTATGTTTGGTAAAACTCCCTGTGAAGCCATCTGGCCCTAGGCTTTTCTTTGTAGGAAGATTTTAGATGGTTTGAAGCTCTTTACTTGTGATTGGCTTGTTGAGATCTTCAATTTCTTCCTGAGTCAGTGTACCTTGTTTTTCCAGGAATTTGTCCATTTCGTCTATCTTGTCTACTTTGTTGTCATATAGTTGTTCATAGTATCCTCTTATGGTTTCTTTTATTTTTTTCAGGGTCTATTATTACATAACCCTTTTCATTTCTGATTTTTATTTTATTTGTCAGGTCTATATATTATTTTCCCTCTTTCTCTTTTTATCCTTTAAATTATCCTTAAAAAATCTTTTCAATTTTATGCCCTCCTCCAGATCTCCTCTCCTGTCTTTTGTTTTTTGTTTTTTTTCTTTCAGCTGACAGAACTCCTTTTAGTATTTCTTGTAGGGCCATTCTCTTTTTGACAAATTCTTTCAGGACTTATTTGTCTGTGAAAACTTTAATCTCTTCCTCAGTTTTGAAGGACGATTTGGCTGGGTACAGAATTCTCGACTGGAAGTCTTTCACTTTCAGGATCTTAAATATATCATGCCACTGCCTTCTTGCCTCCATGGTGCTGGTTGAGTAATTTGAACTCAGACTTTTGAGGTTTCCTTTGTATGTAGTAGATTGTTTTTCTCTTGCCACTTTCAGAATTTTCTGCTTCTCTTCAGCATCTGACAGTTCAATTAATACGTGTTTTAGGAGAGGCCTATTTGGATTTATTCTGTTTGAACTTCTTTGACTTGCATATTTATATTCTTTATCAGGGTTGCGAAGTTTTCCCCCATTACATCCTCAACTACTCTTTCTAGCCCTTTACTCCTCTCTTCTCCTTCTGGGACACCAATGATTCTCATATTTGTGTGCTTTATTTTGCCTATCATTTCCCTGAGATCCAATTCAAATTTTTCCATCTTTTTTACCATTTGCTGTTTTGAGTCTTCAAATTCAGTCATCCTATCCTCTATATCGCTTATTCTTTCTTCTGTCTCTTCAAATCTGGTTTGTGTGCTGCTAGTATGCTTTTATTTGGTCAACAGAGTCTTCAATCTCTGTGATATGTGCTATTTTTCTCTTTATTCTTTCAAATTCTTCTCTATGCTCTTCCACTGTCTTTTTGGTCTCCCTTATGTCATTTACCACCCCACTTATTTTATTAAATAGAGTTATATGAATATCTTTGATTAGTTGTTCCAACATCTGTGTCTCCTCTGGTGTTTTAATTTGGTTATTAGGCAGAGCTATATCTATCCCCATTGTGAAATGCTTGGTAATCTTCTGTTGTTTCATCACATGCAAATATATTGATTGATTTGTTTTGGGAGTTGACTTCTTTCAATTGTCTAAGGTCTTGTGTTTGTGGGATGGCTCTGTGGCAGGGAAGAGGTACAAGGTGGGGCACAACTGTGTGGTGATTCATTTCAGGGCAGGTATATGCACAGGCTGGGAATATTACACTGGTGCTTGGGAATGTGGGCCCCCAGCAGCCAGGGAGGATGTACCTTTGTGGGTGCACCAGCCTGGGGGCATAACCCTGATGTGTGCTGGTCTAGAGCATGGGGTCCTTTATGTGCATGCATAGAGTATGGCAGCAGGTCAATGCTCTCCCTTCTGTTACTGGGGGCAGATGTGACCTAGCTCTGCAGGTCAGCGCTTTCTCAGAGCTGGGAAGTGTGCCTGATGACCATGCACATGTGTGGTTCTAGGGCTGCCATAAACTGATGTTCTCAGAGGTGAATGACATGATTGGGGGCCCGTGCACATGCACAGGTCTAGAAGTGTCATAAACTAAATTCCCTGAGTTGGAGGACATGATTGGGGGCCCTGCACATGCCATGGTCTAGGAGTACCATAAAGTGAGGCACAGAGCTGGGGGTAGGGTGGGGTGAGTCTGTGTGACACTATGGGCAGGTGGCAGGCATAGCCTGCATGTGGAGGTTAATGCCCATATCCTTTATGTATTGGCAATAACCTGCAGGGAGCAGGGAGGGAAAGGTAGTGCTCTGGAGGGGTACAGGAAAGGTCAGTTGGGCTGCACTTGGGGTGGTGTGTGGAGCGGGTATGCGCACTTAGGGCTGGTGGGGTGGTGGCACTTGGAGTGAAGAGAATGGGAGTGGGTGATGGGGTTTGGGTGCATGAAGGGTGGGGTGAGTCGCAGGTCACAGTGCTGCACTGGTGAGGGTAGCACATTCAAGAGACGTAGCCTGGCTTACTTCCTAGTCTCTGGCTCCCTTCCATGCTCTCCCACAGGCTTCATGCCTCCATGCCAGTCTCCAGCTTCTCAGTTTCTTGGCCTCTGCAACTAAGGTTGTCGTATGTGGTGCTGAAGGCTCTCCCAGGTCAGTTGCATTCTTGAATCACCATCTCAGTTTCCCTCCCATCCCTTCTCTAATTTTTTCATGTAGCAGGGTTGAACTCAACCTACTCTATTCGCCATCTTCCTGGAAGTCCTCCCCTATTACAACCATTTTTTCAGTGTGTCTAAAACTGCTTCATACCAGAAGATATCAGTTCCACATACCCCACTTCACCATGGAGAAAATAAACATATCAATGCTGTGTGAGTGTTATTTTTACCCCTCTCAGAGGAAGGGAGCTCTACCACTGAGAATGTCTGTTATGATAAACATCTGGTTTATAGGTTTAAGGTGTGGCCAAGCCTTTTTATTTTACTTAACATCTACCCCAGGTTGTGGTTTGGCACACTATAGAAAAAGAGACAATAGTAATGGAAAGCTAGAGGATGTCCACTTCTAGTTTGCTAGCTGCTGGAATGCAACACACCAGAGACAGATTGGTTTTTAATAAAAGGGGATTTATTTTGTTAGTTCTTCAGAGGAAAGGCAGCTAACTTTTAACTGAGGCTCTTTCCTACCTGGGAAGGCACAGGGTGATCTCTGCTGGCCTTCTCTTCAGGACTCTGGGTTCCAACAACTTTCCCTGGGATGATTCCTTTCTGCATTACCAAAGGCCTGGGCTCAGCTGCAAGTGCTGAGATGAGGTATGCTGAACTGCTTTGGCTGTGCTACATTGAGTCTCTCATTTAAGCACCAGCAAATTAAATCAAACAGCATTCGTTACAGCAGGCACGCCTCTTAGCCAACTGCGGATGTAATGAGCAACAGATGAGATTCAGATACCATTGGCTCATGTCCACAGCAACAGAACTAGGTACCTTCACCTGGCCAAGTTGACAACTGACTCTAATTACCACATGTCCACCCCTTGTCAGCTTGGCAACTACACTCTTCACCTTAAACAATATTAAGGTGCAAAAAATTCTCTTCTGGCTCTGGACCTATGAATCTCAAAACAAACAATCTGGAGCCAATATGCAAAGGAGGGACAGTCACAGGATCCATAGGGAGAAACTGGAAGGAAAACCTGCAGGGCAAACACCATTGGATTTCAAAGTCTGAAAGTCATTTTTCCTTCAGCTTTAGAAAGTGGCAGTCCCACCCTTTCCAAGGGCCTATGCAGTGGCCCACTTCTTTCCAAATCAACCTTGGGGGATATTGAGAAGATCACCTTTTTCTCGACTCCACTCTCTCCAAGATTCAGGGCCACAACTGGGCTCTCTGCCATTTCCTGGGCACATGCTCAACTCCTCCATGTGGTGGCAGCCAGGCTCTCCCCAGTCCCCCAAAGAGCATGCTGTACCTTCTCTAAGGTCTGAGGCATCACGACTCTTGCACTGCAATGAGGTGGGAGACACATCCTTGCCCTTCAGGGTAAACTCACCCTCTCCATGTATATGGGTGAGTCCACTCTCCTGGACAAGGTTTCTTGGCTTCACATCCAAGCTTCCATGGTTCTCACTCTGCAAGCTCAAATTTGTCCCTTTTGTGTCCCCCTTTGTCCATATTGGCAGTGGTTCCATTTACACCAACAGTCTCTTCAAGCACTCCAGGACCTCTCCATCATTTTATTCACAGTTCCTCCAAAATCTTCCCCTTAGCCATCCAAAAAATGTTCTAACGTGTCTGGTATTTCAAACAGCAGCAGCAGCACCCCACTCTATGGTACCAAAATCTGTTTTAGTTTGCTAGCTGCCAGAATGCAACACACCAGAGATGAACTGGCTTTCAATAAAAGGGAATTTATTTAGTGAACATATAGGTTTTCAGAGGAAAGGCAGCTAACTTTCGACTGAAGTCCTTTTTTACATAGGAAGGCAGAGGATGGTCTCTGCTGGCCTTCTCTCCAGGCCTCCGGGCTCCAACAACTTTCCTCAGGGTGATTCCTTTCTGCATCTCCAAAGGCCTGGGCTGAGCTGTGAGTGCTGAGATGAGGTATGCTGAGCTGCTTTGGCTGTGCTACATTGAGTCTCTCATTTAAGCACCAGCCAATTAAGTCAAACATCATTCATTGCAGTAGGCACACCTCTTAGCCAACTGCAGATGTAATGAGCAACAGATGAGATTCACGTACCATTGGCTCATCTCCACAGCAACAGAACTAGGTACCTTCACCTGGCCAAGTTGGCAACTGAATCTAACTACCACAATATATATTTCCAGAAAAGGAGGTGGGGGTAGGTGAGGTGTGGGTGATGGTCACTTAAGAGGTGTCTTTGGTTTTCTAACAACCTTCTACTTATGGTCATCTTTTCCCCAACAGTAAAGATCCACCTTGATAGGTCTGAGCCAGTCTTGATCATTTCCAGCTACTGGTTAACTGATGAATATGAAACTGCAGAAACCTTTTGGAGGCTTTGCTGTCTGATAGGATTTGCTGTCTTTATTGCACAAAAAGAGAGATGTGAGAAGAAGCTATCCCTATCTTCTTATTTTCATTCTTCCTCCTTTCTCCTGCATCTTCCTGCTTTGGACACCATGCTGTAAGTTTCCAATTACTGCAGCTACCTTCCAACCAAGAATAAGAATCAAATGAATGGGGTGAAAGTTGTCCTTGACGACATCAATCTACTTAATTAACCAATACAAGGAACACTCCTGCTTCTGGAATCTTATTATGCAGTTCTGTTGTCATTACTGAAGGTAAACTATCACAGTTAATACAAAACATATTTTTAGAGGTTAATCAAAAGTTGAGATATTCAAGCTTCATGTAGAAAAGTCTCCTTGAAATGGGTGAACAGTTAGCTAATGAGGTTGAACTTCATTGTAAGCAAGTAGAGGTGAAGGTGATTTGCTAGTGGGTCTATAAATAATATTACCATATTGAGGGTGAACATGATTAAAAAGGATTATATATACTCATGTGTCCCACTTATTAACACTACAGATGTAAATAATTTATTGCATGAACTACTGAAAAGGTATGAATCTTGTACAAAAAGTGTATAATTTTAGAGTAGAGGGGAAAATATACTATTGCATGCTATGGGCTATGTTCAATAGGAAAATATTGACAGTGCCACAGCAAAATCAGAGGTACATAATGGGGGAAGGGACAAACGTTAGGGGGAGGTTTGGATCTTTTATTTGGTGACAGTGTGTCTATTGACTATATTTTTCTTGGGAACAAGGAAATGATGTAAAATTGTTGGACTTTTGACGTTGGATGTTATACAGGAGGCCCAGAAGCTGAGAGTGGCTGAAATGGCTGAAAGATGCAGTGACTGAGTAGACTGACTAATGTTGGTGCATAGATATAATTGAACTTTGTGCTGCGATAAAAGGGAAAGAAATTGTGAAGCATGCGATGATGTGAATGAACATGTGAGACATTTGGTGAGGCAAAATAAACCAGAAACAAAAGAGCAAATATTATATGATCTCATTTAGAAAATACTTAAAAGAAAACTGGGGCCTAGACTGCACGCTCTTATAGTAGTCGCATTTAGTCGGGAGTGGTAATTGTTATCTCTGGGTTTTGAGGGTTTGTTTTATATATGTATAACCTGGTATTTAGAGATAAGAACAAAGCTGAGCAGGTCAGGATTATAGGGGTAAGGAAGACATTGCCTGTATTTTAGAACTTCACCTGCTCTGTGAGAACAAAGGAAGAATGGTTTATTTTGTTTTAGAACCTAAATTTTCAGTAATGCATAATTTAACGCAATCTGTCTGGAGAGATCATTAAACAATCCAAACAAAGGGAGCCCAAAATAAAAATGAGAGCCTTTAATCCTGTATAGCTTAATATAAAGTCTGTATATATCTCAAAGTATATTAGGCAGATAATCAAAATGTATTGGTGAAGTCCCTTGAGGCATGGGAGAAACAATATGGAACTATTAAATTTTACCACCAGCAAAATCCCTGATACTGTGTCAAACATTAGGGACACCCAAATCAATAGGCCAAGCCCTTGTTCTTGAGGCTTATTCTTGTGAGGCTTATGTATGCACCAGAGAAGCTTAACCTACCTATAGATATGCCTAGGAGTTACCCCCAGAGGACCTCTTTTGTTGCTTAAATGTGGCCTCTCTCTAAGTCCAACTCTGCAAGCGAAGACGTTGCCCTTTCCCCTATATGGGACATGACATCCTGGGATGAAAGTCTCCCTGGTGGCATGAGAGATGATTCCCAAGGATGAGTCTGGTTCTGGCACTGTGAGGTCCACAATGACATTCTGACCAAAAGGGGGAAAAGAAGTATAACAAATAAGGTATTAATGACTGAGAGTGTTCAAACAGAGTCAGAAGTTATTCTGGAGATCACTCTAATGCAAGCTTCAGTTAGACATTGCTACTATCATAACTTGTCAAACCCTAACAGAAGCACTGCTGCCAATCCTAAAGAATACCTACAGCATTAGGTAAGATTCTACAAAGATTCCATTGCATTGGATAACTTTCCAGAAACCTACAACCTCTAGGTGGGTCCCTGGACTAACTAAGTCTTGAAATGCAAAAGGGCCAGTCTTTCCAGAACATCAACTAGTTCCATCCCCTATCCCATATTACTGACAGCCCTTTCCAATATAAAAAAAATTAGAACGGCCATAGCGCATATATTCCTTAAGAGTGAGAGAAAGATAAAAGGTGATGGTGGAGTTATACAGAGAAGGTCAGATTTAACAAATGAGTAAGTGCTGAATCAGTATATTGATATTTCTTTTAGTCTCCATTACCTTAGAACAGCTAAAAATAAAAATCTAAAATTGTGGAATTGTAACCCATAAAAAACAATGAAATCTGTTCTACAACTAATTATTGCAATGTACTTTGCAATTTCTTGCTTTTTTTGTTTGTATATTATTTTTCACAGAAAAAGAAGAAAAGGAGAGAAGGGAGAGTGTAATAAAGATAATAGGATTTAACAAATGAATGTCACTGCTGAATCAATATATTGATATTTCTATTGGTCTCCAGTGTCTTGGAGCATCTAGAAGGAAAAAATGAAAAACCGTGGAACTGTAACCCACACCAAACTTTAAAATCTCTTGTATAACTGCTTGTTAAAATGTGCTTGGCAATTTATTGCTTTTTTGCATATATGTACATTTTCAAAATAAAAAAAGAAAAGGAATGTACTCTGTGGGCATTTTTTAAATGTTTGTGAATCATAATGTAGGAAAGATGGAGTTCTGAAGAATTAACTCTCCATACAACCTGTGTAGGGAAAGAGAACTCTTCAAGCTGCACTGATCTGAAGTACAGGACAATTTACTTCCTTTGTGATGCCACAGGGTTTGACTCATGCCTTGATTTTAGAACTTTCATGCATTTTTGTAAAGAATAGCATTTCTGTTTGTTGTCCTTGATAGTCTGTGAGTTACTTGATATTTTAGATCTCAACTAGCTTTTATATTGTGTATACACAGAAATCACTTGTTGAATGAAGCTGAAAAACTAAATATATAGCTAATCTTTCCACAGGTTTTCCCTCCCCAGACTTAGTTACTCATGAGGAGCAAAGGAAAATTAGAATTATCTAGGCATCTTTTAGATTTTAAGGTAGAGGCTGTGATGCTGAAGCCCTGTTTTATATTGACTCAGGATTTTGTGAACAAGGCTGGGAAATCTGCATTTGATGAAGCATCACAATTGTTTCTGTCAATCAATCTGTTTTGAGAATTGTTTGACTTAAAAATGGTCAAAATGAAGAAGCAATGACCATCGCACTAATTGCATCCAAAAGCACTAGATTGCTGTCACTGATACATTAATTGAAATACAAAAGAATTTTCAGGAAACAAATATCATTCTTTCCAGCATTTCAGATGAATTCTAATACAGACAACAACAACAATAATTTGGGTGGCTTCGAATGACATTCTAACAGGCCTCAGGATCCTTCTGATTTCCTTTATTATCATGTTTACTTTCATATTATTTTCACTCAGCATGTGCTCACCTCAGTCTCAGTTTGATGGATTTCCAATCTGGAAAGTATAATATTCAGAGCTATCAGAAGCAGTCATTTCAGGAGTCTGGCTGTTGGAAGGTTTCACTTATCATCCTCTAATCATTGAAATATCAATGAGAGTGGCACAAAGCCCAAGGGGCAGCTATACTTTCAGTTACTCTTTATGACTCTATGTCTTTTCAGGGCAAAGTGAACTGAAACTCCATCACAGAAGAAAATAGGGGTCATTCTCAGCCAAAGGATTTATTACTATGATATTTTTCTGTGATGATTCTAAATTGTCTTTATGTATGGACCTGAATTTATAAAATTGTTTATACTACTCCAATTCACTTTAATACTATCGGTTCATTTTTAGCATGAGGGTCTTACTTAAGTTCTTGAGGTATATTCACATTAATGAAAAGTTTTGCTTATAATGTCCTATGCAAATAAATCACTTCTGGGGAAAAGAAATATGGCAAATGAAGGGATGAAGCTTTGAGTGTAGAAAATATGGTCTTTGGAGATGGGTTCCCAGCTCTGAAAAGTAAATCACGTTTTTCTGAGCCTCAATTTCTTTATCTGAAAAACAGGGGCAATTATATTTATATTAGATTATTGTTTCAAAGACAATGAAAAAAACACCTATAAAAAGTGTTTGTTATGTAATAAACACTTCATAAAATTCAGCGAATATTGCTGTAACTATTAACACTTATTCTGTTTTAAAATGTATTAGTAAAAATTCCTAGTTGAGGTATGACTATATTATTGCATGTTGAATGACAAAATCCGTGCATAAACCTGTTTCTAAAACAGCAAAAATAATTAGAAATTGGGATAAAAATATCAAAGCATTGCATTCAACATAGGTAATTCATTTTATCTCTTCTTAACATTAATTCATCAAAAGATCAACAATTATTCAAGCACTATGAAAATAATTTGAATTCTCTGATAATCCTTGCTTTCTTGGTTAAAATTACTTACGAGTATAATAAGGATCACATTTATAAAAATTATTACTGTTTGATTGTGGGCCAGAAAAATACATGAACATAAATAAATATATGTGTGCATGTGTATATGAACGTAGGCCCCCTGTTCTCACAACTTATAATCAGCAAGGAGAGGTACAGTTAGATGGAAGTAAACATGATAGATGCTTAACTGAGGGAATATCAAAACAGGAAATCCATGTTATTGGTGGGATTACATATGGATTGGGTTCTTAGCAAGTAATAATCAAGTAAAGGTATCAAGGAGTGAATTATACACCCCACAAAAGCATTTTCAGGTTCCAATCACTAGTCCTGTGGGTGTGGGCCCATTGTATATAGGATCTCTTGAAGATATTATTTCAGTTAAGGAGTGGCCTAACTGAATCCAATTGGACTTTAAATCCAAACTACTGGAATCCTTTATAGGAAGAATAAAATTCAGACAGGGTAAAAGAAAAGCCATGGAGAGCATTTGGAAGCTGGAAGTTAAAAGAAACCAGGAGAGAAAGGAGAAGACACCACCCTGTGCTTTGCCATATGGCACAAAAGTCAAGGAACCCTGCAGATTGCTACCAGCCAGAAGATACCAGTCCTGGGAAGCAGCGAGCCTTCTAGCCTCTGAAGCAATGAGCCAACCCATTATATAGTATTAGTTTTAGCAGTTACGAAATGAAAATAAGTTTCCATCCTGAAAAATGAGGTGCTTCTATGACAAAAAATTTGGAAATGAGTTTGGGATTGGGTAATGGTTAGAGGCTAGAAGAATTGTAAGGTGTTTGATAGAAAAAGTCTGGATTACCTTGAATAGACTGTTGGGAGAAATATGTATGCTAAAGACATTTCCAATGAGGCCTTAGAAGGATATGATAACAGTATTATTTTAAATTGGAGGTTGTGAGTCATCAGACCTGGAGGACAGAACATCTATCCACAGTTAGTCCTCAGTCCTTGAGAGATTGTCCTTTTGGGTTTCAGATTTGTTTGAGATCTGTGACCCCTGTTTTTCTTTCAATTTCTCCTTTCTGGGATGAGAATGTTTATCTATGACAGTCCCACTTTGTATATTGGAAGTAGTTAACTTGTTTTCTAGGTCTTATAAGTAAAGTACATAGATGGACAATAATTTTGCCGCAGGGCAAAGCATATCTGTTTTGGTTTTCTAAAGCTACCATAATGCAATATACCACAAAAGGAACAGCTTTTAAATAGAGAATTTATTAAGTTGTAAGTTTACAATTCTAAGACTTTAAAAATTTCTAAACTAGGCAGGCAACAGTGGCTCAGTCACGCAGTTCTCGCCTGCCATGCCAGAGACCCAGGTTTGATTCTTGGAGCCTGCCCGTGGCCAAAAAAAAAAGGTCTAAACTAAAGTATCCAGAGATAGATAACATAACTCAAGAAAGGCCAATCGGTTCTGGGTTTCTCTATCAGCCAGAAATGCACATGGTGACGTCTGTTAGTTTTCTTTCCTGGCTTCTTCAAATGGCTTCCTTAAGGATGTTTTCTTCCTGCATCACCAAATTTCTCTAAGTCAGCTCTGAAGCTTTTTCCAAAATATTTCCCCTTTAAAGGACTCCAGTAAGCAACCCCACCTTGAATGGATGGAAACACATCTCCAGGGAAACCACCTAATCAAAAGGTCCCACCCACAATTTGATGGGTCATAATTCCATGAAAACAACTTAATAAAGAAGATTCCATCCAACAATATTGAATCAGGATTAAAGAACATGGCTTTCCTGGAATACACAATGCTTTGAAACCAGCAAAATGCCCCTAATTGATTTTGATGAGACTTTTAAAGCTTTCAGGATGTCACCTCTGTTGAAGAGTGACCTAACTGAATCAGGTTGGGCTTAAATCCAGATTACTGGAGTCTCTTACAAGAAGAATAAAATTTATATAGAAAAAAGGGAAGTCCCGGGGAATATTCAAAAGCTGGAAATCAACAGAAACCAGAAAAGGAAGGAGAAGACACTGTCATATGAACTGCCATGTGATGAAAAACAAAGGAACTCCACTGATTGCCAGCTAGCAAGAAAATACTGAACCCTGGAAGAAGCAAGCTTCTATGCGCTGAAACTGTGAGCCTATAAATTCCTGTTAATAAACCAACCCATTGCATGATATTTCTTTTAGCAGCTGGAAAATAGACCAAAATGACATTATTGAAGATCTTGAATGGTGAGTTGAATTTAGTCAACCATAGTTGAGACACGGTTACAGAATTTTAGGCAGAAAGACAATTGTGACAATTGTGCAAATCTTGGAGTCACAAAATTCCTTATATGTTCATTTGGACCAGATACAAGAAACAAGATCCAATAAACAAGATCAAAACTGGCTAGGTAGATTCAGGTTGAACCACAGAACACCTAGAATACATGGATAAAGTATTTGGATTTTATTTTGTTGGCATTCAATGATTAATGAAATTTTATTAAAAATGCTGTAGAATGGTTTCATGTACACTTTGATTAAAAATATGACAGCAAGATGACAAACTAATATGCAAAAAAAGAAGAGATACCCAGAATAGTGAGTAAATTGAACTGTTAAATTCAATTACAGAATTATAGAATCTAAAAGGTAAGTAAAAACTTGTAAAAATACTTTAATAAATATGTTAGACATTTCTGGAATAAAAAGTGTTCTAAAATTGATAAGAATAATATTTTTCAAAATGCTATGAAAGAAAAATAGTCATATTTTTAAAAATAAATTTCATCAAAGAAAATATGAAGTTACAAATAACCACATGAAAAAGTTCAAACTACACAACAAACAATGGTATAAGTTGAAGCTGTATAATTCCACCTTTTAAATTGACAAATATTTATTTTATTACAATATAACATGTCAATGAAGGCTCAAGAAAAAGGAGTTTTTTTGGTGGGTAAAATAAATTTGTACTTGTCATTTAAAAAGATGCTTAATGTATACCAAATACCTCAATATTTCACACCCTCTTTGCCTATGCAATACTAAATATAGCTATTCCGTCTAAACACAAATTTGAGAATGTGTTGAAGAGAGCATATACAAAAGATGCTCATTATAATGTCATATAATAATGAAGACTTGGAACTATTTAAAAAAATTTTGAAGCAGGGCCATTAAGGGCAACCTTACAAGGATGGTGACATTCACATAAATTATGACACAAAAAGATTACCCTAGACTTTTGCAATGTAGTTTTTCTTATTTAAGATGCTATTTATGTGGATATAGAAATATATGACGGAATTATATTTATGCATAAAAACTGATGCTAAAGGGCAGGCCATAGTGGCTCAGTGACAGAGTTCTCGCCTGCCATGCTGTAGACCCAGGTTTGATTTATGGGGTATGCCCCGCAAAAAAAAACAAAAAAAAATTACGCTAATGAAAGTGCTCTTGGACACATGAATGAAATATTAAATTTAGAAATAAATTCAAAAAATAATATATGGGGTAATTCAAAAGTAATATAACATCAAACAAATCCATGCACACATCCACTTCCAGTATAAAAATTAGAAAATAGATACTCATAACAATTTTAAAAACATGTGGGTGGTAATTTGACTTCTACTTCATGTTATGCATTTTCTAAAAACTTATTTTATTCATATAAGATTTTTAGTTTAGGGTGGTGCAATGGTGACTTAGTGGAAGAATTCTCACCTACCATGCCAGAGACCCGGGTTCAATTCCCTGAGCCTGCTCATGCCAAAAAAAATAAAATAAAAAGATTTTTAATTAAGAAAACTAAAGAACAGATCATCATAAAAAAACCTAAAAAGCAGAAAATATTTAAATGATTTTATTTACATTATTGATGATGAATAATGAAGTAGGAAAACATCTGAGTCTAAATAAAGAGCTGTGTAGAGCAGTTTATTATAAATAGCCTCTTATGAATGCAAAGAAGAATCTAGATTTGGAAATCTGTGGATATTTAACTTTTTATAATAAACTATTGTGAGTTTTTTTTTCCTTGAACTTTTTGTGGAATTCATTGGAAACCTATTTCTTTAAGAAGACATCAATCCATAAATATTTTTAAAAATTCTATATACTGACATATTGTCAGGTTATCCCGGGTGAATATGTTTAAGTCTATTTATATTTTTAGAAGAAGTAGAGCTAAAGTTCCACATTCTTATATTGCTTGAAAGGTTAATATTTCAAGTTCACTACCGCAGCTTACAGACAAAAGAGACTCTTGTTCAATCTAATTAGTGTGAAAATTCATATACCTTTGATGTAGTAGTGTCACTGAAGAGGAGACACACTCAATAAAATTTCCCCAAGGGGATCTCAACTAGTCTTTTCAGAAAGCCCTAATAAAAGTCAAATAAGAATTCTCTAATTGTAAGTTTAAATCCTCCTGACAGGTGCTTCAAATATGAGAGGTTGTGTTTTCTCATGTTTTAGGATCATCACAATATCTCTGCCTTCAAATTACCTTCTCAAAATACACAACTGTCTCTTAGAGTTAGTTATAGTTGAATATATGTTTTTATAAGGTGGTTACCTCATGATCTTATTTCTCTCCAGCCCCACACCCAGACAAACACACATATACAGTATATATCATTGACAGCTCTGATTTTCTAAACTCTAGTATTTATATATCAGTGGGAAAAAAATATTGCACAGTAAGCTCCATTTAAAAATAAAATTTCATTTTTAAGTGTGAAGAGATATTACAGAGAAACATTATATTTGTTATTTCTTTTATACAATAAGTACTTTTTTGATGAGAGTAAAATCTGAGCTGGAACACAGATGAGTTTTTTATCATGTAGGAAATTACCCTGATATAATGAAAGTGTCCAAATACACAATTAGATAAACTCTCCTAGAGTGATAGCTCAGAAACACCCACAGATTGAATTAGAACATCTGTATGGTATGATTGATTAAGTCAATTTAAAACATGCATTGCAAGAATCCTGGTGAAAGAGGCGGGGTTAGTTAGCACTGTAGGATAAGGTACAAACAGCACAGAAAGACCAAATCACCAAATTCCTGGGATAAATAATGATCTTTCTGATAGTGTGGAGGGTTCTTGGAGCCAATGACATACACTAGCTCTATCTGTGGGCTACTAGAGCCCAGCACATCTGCTGGGCCACAACTATTTGTTACCCATAAGCCTGCTGAGCAGCACTAGATTACATGTGTTCTCTTTGTGCAAAGTACACTGCCACCAGAATGGGTAACACCAATGGAAAGTCAATTAAGACCTCCTGAATTTTGTATCATAAATTTCTATTGCCTTAGCTGCCTACACTTATATAATGACTCATTAACACTGACTAACACTTATATTTGGTGTTTCATGACTATTAAGTGTCTTTTGAACTTTCAATCCCTTTTGTATGTTCATGCAGATATACTCTACTCAATAATAACTTATCCATCTTAAGTTAGCTGGTGAATTTTATCTACTAACTTTTCTTGTCTTCTATAGCAGTCTTGAATATTCTCAAGCAATACAACACATGCACATTACAGATTAAAAGGAATATTAGTATTGCCCTATGTCAAAATATAAGGCAAGGCTTCTTTTCTTTCTTTCATTCTTTTTTTTTTAATCAAATGTGCCCTTAACATATAAAGGAGTTATCTTATATTTGAATCATTACTGTATGTTTCTTTCTTAATTGCTTTATGTTGAACTAGATATCATTTTAAGAAGAAAAATTGCGAAGAAATATTTAAGTTAGCATTAGTTGGAGATGTTTATAAGGCCTATCTGAAGAGTGTATATATATATATATATATATATATATATATATATATATATATATGCATGTGAAAATGTATAAAGAAGATCGAGGGAGTGATGTCATCAACATGGCAATGTAAGACATACCTGAGAAAGCGTCCCCAGATCAACAAATTAAAAGACAAATACCACTATCTTAAAATTTGGAAGAACAGTAGAGAATGGAGAAAGACTCCACAGACACCGAATTGGAGGAAAAGAAAAAATATCAGATAAGTAATTTCTATCCTGGACCCACAGATCCATTTCCCTCTCTCTACTTGGTTCCACACAGCTTGGGAGATGTGCAGCAGCCTGAGACCCTCCAATTGCAGACATAAACTATGGAGACACTCACAGCAGTGAGTTAGAACACCATGCATATCCAGGCATAGTAACCCAAATCTGCAGAGGCCCAGTGCATAACACAAATCTCTAAATTGTGCTGCATACAAAAGGGCTCCCTGGGGTAGGGAATACCAATGGAAATCCAGATTAAAACCTGGTAGAACTGTCAGCAAGGTGTGCACTCACTCAATTTAGCTTCTGTAGGCTAGACCACCTAAATGCAAAATGGACTTTTCTGGAGTGACCTACCTTTCTGCATTGATCGTATCTGTCTCCCTGGGTGGGACAACCTACTGGAGAAAAAGTTGGAGGCAGACAAGCTTCACAGAAAACAAAAACGGCGGGGGGGGAGGACTTGTTAAACTGAACTGCTGTAAGACAGAATGGGTCTCCAAACTGAAAAGTATAAGGAAAAAGTAAGGGAAAATGATTTAAACAAATAATAGGAGTTGGAAAGAAAATTCTGTGCAAAAACAGAACAGATCAACGTTCCTGGAAAAGAAGCAGAGGAAAGGAAGCTTTCCTCTGGGGGTGAAACACTAAAAGTTAAATTCTAAAAACTGTACCTCATATCCAGGTTAAGAATCAGATGAAGAAGAATTTAGAAAATCTGAACAGTTAAACACTGTTACTCTAAGTGTCCAGAATAAGTTGGATCAAGCTTCAAAGAAAAGCCTAACAGAGGCAATCAACAATAAAACTCTAGACAAAAGAGAGAAACTGATCTTCAGAGATAACTCATCAGATAATCAGATGTGCAGACATCGATACAAAATTACAAGACAAAAGGAAGATATTGCTCTGTCAAGGGAACAAATGAAACTATACAGGAGATACAGAATTTGGAAAAACTAATCAAAGAAGTTCAAATAATTCTCCTAAATCAATCTAAGGAGATGAAATAAAATATGTCTATAGAAATTAAAATACATGAAGAAGACAATGTGTGAACATAAAGAAGAACTCGAAAGTTTAAAAAGAAACATAAAAGAAGTTATGGGGATGAAAGGCACACTAATAGATATTTAAAATTTACTAGAAGCATACAATAGCAGATTTGAAAAGACAGAAGAAATAATCAGTGAACTATAAAAAGGAAAATTGAAGTCATACAGTCTGAAGAACAGAGATGAAAGAAGAGAGAAAATGAGCTTTGTCTCAGGGATTTGAATGACAGCATAAAGAATGCAAACATACACATAATGGTTGTTCCAGAAGAAGAGAAGGAAAAAGGGACAGAAACAATATTTGGGGGAAAATTAATGGTCAAAAATTTCCTAATTTGAATGAAAGACAAAAATTTCCTAACTTTTATGAAAGACAAAAATGTACATGTCCAATAAGTGCAGTGTACCCCAAACAGAATAAATCTTAATATGCCTATTATGAGAGGTAGTAATAGTAGACATTCTGATTAGAAGAATTAGTAGAATGTCTGTTAATCACAATGTCAAATGACAAAGATAAAGAGCGAATTCTTAAAGCAGCAAGAGAATGTGATTTGTTACATACAGGGATCCTCGATAAGAACAAGTACTGATTCCTCATCAGAAATCATAGAGGCAAGAAAGCAATGGTACGATATATTAATGGTACTGAAAGAGAAAAATGCTAGTCAAAAATTATTTATCCAGTAAAACTGGCCTCCAGAAATGAGGGAGGGTTTTAAATGTACGCAGATAAACAGAAACTGAGAGAGTTTATCAAAAAAAACCCTACTGTACAAAAATTACTAAATAGAGGTCTGCAGGTTGAAAGGAAAAGACAGGAGAAAGTGACTTGGAGTAGTGTGAAGAAGTGAAGATCATCAGTAAAGATAACTGAAAGGATGAATGCAAAACCCAATAGTACTGTATATTCAATACACAACTCTGCTCTTTAATACCTGTAACAGTCAAAAAACAATTGAACAAGAAAAGGGCATATTTCCTGAAAATGAACAGACAAAATATAAAGTGGTAAACTGGGACAAAGACAACATAAAAAAAGGGGAAACAGAGAGTTTGAGAGCAGAGAATATATATGCTATTGAAGCTATGTTGGTGTATTTTCAAATTAGTATGTTATACTTGTAGCTTGTGCAATACAAATCCTAGGATAACCACAAAGAAAGCATTTTAAAAGCAGTCAGTCAGATAGATTATAAAAGATCAACTATATAGAAAAGAGGGTTGTAACAGATGAAAAGAAAGGCAAATAAATAGATGTCATCCAAAAATCAAAGGGCAAAATTGTTGAATTAAGTACTGCTTTTACAGTAATAACACTGAATTTTAATTGATTAATCAAAAGACACATATTGGCAGAATGTATTAAAAAATCCAAATATATTTTGATTACAATAGACTTGCCATAGACGCAAAGACACAAATACAATGAAAGTAAAAGGATGGAAAAGGATATTCCATGAAAATAGTGACCAAGAAAGAGCTGGGGTAGCTAAAATAATATTTGACAGAACAGATTCTAAGACAAAAGCTGTTTGTTATAAGACACAAGGAAGATCACTACATATTAATAAGCAAGGAAATCCACCAAATCATATATGTTTATGCACCTTACCATAGTGCTTCAAAGTATATGAAGCAGACACTGGAAAACCTGAAGGGAGAAATAAATATCCTTACAGTAATAGTTGAAGACTTCAATACACCACTCTCATCAATAAGTGGAACATCTATAACTGTACCCCAAAACAGCAGAATATGCCATTCTTCTCAGGTGCCTATGGATCACTTTTGAGGATGAAACATGTTGGGTCACAAAATCAGTCTCAATAAATTTTTTAAAACTTGAAATTATACAAAACATCTTTTCCAACCATACTATAATAAAGTTGTCAATCAACCACAGGTAGAGAACTGGAAAATCCACAAATATATGGAAGTTAAATACCAATGAGTGAAAGATGAAACTGCAAGGGCAATCAATAAACATCTTGAGACAAACGAAAATGAGAAGCCAACATACCAAAACTTATGGGATGCAGTGCTGAAAGGCAAAATTATAGCCCTAAATACTTTCATTAAAAAAGAAGAAAAACTAAAATCAAAGACATAACTGCACATCTGAAGGAACTAGAAAAAGAACAGCAAATGAAACCCAAAGCTAGCAAGAAGAAAGAAATGACAAATATTAGGGCAGAAATAAATGAAATTGAGAATAAAAATCAATAGAGAGAACAAAACCAAAAGTTTGTTCTTTTGAAAGATCAATAATATTGACAACCCCTTATCTATGCTGACAGAAAAAAGAGAGAAGACTCAAATAAATACAATCAGAAATGAGAAGGGTCACATTACTACAGATCCCACAGAAATAAAAAAAAAAAGTTATTCCATAGTGTCCATAAGAAGACACTATGGAATAACTGTATGCCAACAAATTGGACAACCTGGATGAAATGGGCAAATTCCTAGAAACACAAGAGCAAATTACAGTGGCTTGAGAAGAAATAGAAGATACCAACAGAACATCTAGAAGTACAGTGAATGAATCAATACTCAAAAACCTCCTAACGGAGAAAGCCCAGAATTCACAGTAAATTCTACAAATCATTCTAAGAAGAATTAATACCAATCTTGCTCAAACTATTCCAAAAAAATTGAAGAAGAGGGAACACTACTGAATTCAACTATAAGGCCAACATGACCCTCAAACCAAAGTCGATAAAGATATTGTAAGAAAATAAAAATGACAGGCTAATTTATCTTATCAATAGAGATGCAAAAATCCTCAACAAAATGCTTTAAAATCAAATCCAACAACACATTAAAGGGATTATACCACATGATTAAGTGTATTTTATCCTAGGTGTGAAAAGATAGTCCAGTAAAAGAAAATTAGTGTGATACACCACATTAACAAAAGCAAGTGAAAATAAACCATATGATCATCTCAATTGATGCAGAAAATACATTTGACAAATCAAGCATCCTTTCTTGAGAAAATCACTTAGAAAATTAGGAATAGAAGGAAATGTCTTCAACTGATGAAGAACATGTATGAAAAACCCACAGCTAAATCATACTCAATGGTGAAAAACTGACCCTTAGACCCCTCTAAGGTCTGGAATAAGACAAGGATGCCCAATATCACGACTATCATTCAACATTTTACTGGAAGTTCTAGCCAGAACAGTTAGACAAGAAAAAGAAATAAAAGGTGCCCAATATCATGAGATTGAGGATAAAACAGAAGTGATTCTGACACAAATCATCTTCCTTAAGACAACTGCCCATCATGAATGCTCAACCAATATTAGCTATTCTGACTCATGGTATTCATGTTGAATTAATTATCCAGCTTTGCAACTTCTAGAGCATGCAGCCTAGGGAATGGATGAGTTTCATTCTGCTACCTCATATCTACAATCTCAGTATACTCCAAAACAAGTACCAAGCACTGTAGCATGAATATTCAGGAAACTGTAAGCAAATAGTGTGACTAAACTGACATATGGTTGATTTGAGCCAACTTGGCCTTATAGGAATACTGTGTCACATGATCATTTCAATCTCTACAAGAAGTATGGGTGTGCACATATATGGAATAAAAAAAGCAAACAAACAGAAGTATGGTTCCTGATATTGAACCAGGAACTATAGTTATGTATGCTGTGTCTACTGGCTATTGAGAAAAAAGATAACCTTACATATTGTATTGCAAGTCAAGTTAACAGAAGCATCTTAGTTAAAATCAATCTGCCAAGAGTTAGAGTATGGGAATTTATTCACTACTGCTGTATAAGCTAGCTACATTGTGACCTGGTCTCACTATTAATTCATGAAACCATGAATACCTGTTTACAGCTTTTATTTTTTCAATTGAACACTTTCCGAAGATTCAGCTTTGTGCTAGTTGCTAATAATGATGGGGTAAATGTAGATAGCACAGATCCCTATCGAGAATATGTGTTTTGAATGATTTAATACCTATTTCAGGAAAAGTAAAATACAATGTAATTAATTATTTACTAACTCCTAGACATACAGTTACTTGATTTATACCATTAGTGGAATTAGTTAACAAAGACCTGCTTCCTTATGAAACACAAAGAAAGGCTAGGCAAAAATATTAGAATTTTTTAAATATGTAGTCAAGTTTGAAAGAAAAAAAGCAATAGCCTCAGATATAAAACTGAGAGAGCAATGGTCCATCAGCATATGGGTCTCAAACATAGGCCTATCCAGCTACAGGAGCTGTTGCTGTTTGGGTAAGAATTCAATTTTAAGGTGCTTTTTCCATTTCTATGATTTAATTTCTAATTTTTAATATGTAAAATATTTATGTATTTCCGAAGCCAAAATTATTTAAAAAGAGAGGACTCCCTTTCCTGTAAGCATTCAACCACTTCATTAATCTCTGGTTTATACTTCTAATTAACATATAGGGGTATATATATTGAGTGTGTACAAATCATATTAAGGAAGAATTTTCTGAATTTTCATGAGTGGATGTTGAATTTTGTCAAATTCTTTTTACTGTATATGGAAATAATTACATATATGTATTTCTCTTTATCTCTCTCTATATAAATGGATATGGTGAATTTAGTCATAAATCACTTGATACTGTACCAACTTTGAATTTGGGGGAAAATTTCTCTTCGTCATTATGTATCATTTTAATGTGCATTGGATTCTGTTTGCTAAGATCTTATTTAGTATGCTGCATTGCTATTCATGTTAGTTTGTTCTTTTGGTTTCATTTTAATGTTCTATTTTTATTAGGCTTAGGTTTAAAAGATACACTTGATTTTTTTTTTAAATTAGGACTTTTCTTTCTTATACTCTGAAATTGTTTTGAATTATATTTGAATGATCTAGTCTTTGAACCTGTACATTTTATGAATGCAGAGTTCTGTGATAATTTTATTTATTTCTTCCATAGACATTTTCCCGAGGCTATTATCCATTTCAACTAAGCTTGCAAATTAATTTATATAGAGTTTTATTTGATCTGAAATATTTCATGGTATTTTACTGTATTTAGTATGTGTATTATATTCATTGCTTTTTTCTCTGTATAATATATTCTCTTGCTTCCTTTTGAATATACTTTATATTTAAGATGGGTTGTATACTTTTTCTGGAGGCAATTTTTTTCTGATATGTATTATATTGACTTAAGTTCCCTTTTCTTTCCTCAGACTTCCAGTATTAAGTTTCTAATATCTTCTTCTCCGACAGCACCTATCACTTATGCAGCAACAAATAAGTATTTTCTACTTTACCCCTTCTCTTACTCTTTGACACTTACTTTTAAATTGTGTATTATTTTGCTTTAAGTTTCCAGAATACGTAATACATTCTATCATTTAATCCTGCTTCAATATTACATCTGCAATTAAATATATTGTGTTCCCACCAACACAATATATTCAGCCCTTTGGCTAAATACTCCTTAAGCATTATATATGAATGAAAATAAAATGAAGCCATTTTTTTACAATGTAAAATCAAGATTTACTGATCATAGACACCCAGTGAATCAAGTACTAAAAGAGATAGAAGAAATTTAACACCAGAATGAAGGAATACAATACAGAGTAAAATAATCAAATAAATTGGTAAACATGTAGCTGGATTAAAATAAGTAAAATAAAGTGAAAATAGCAGCAGCAATGACTAATTTTAGTGGTATTTAAAGAAGAGATGGAGTTAAATATTAGACAATAAAAGCATGTTAATTTTCTTATATTGCTTATGAGGGTAAAAATAGTGATTAATTTTATAATTTTCAGTAATTGTGTTGTGAATATAACTTATTGTCGACAGCTATGACTAGCCCAGAGAAAACAATACTCCGTTAGAAAAACTTAATCCTAATAAAAGTTAAGTAGGTATGTCTCAACAAAATGGAGAGTTATTACAGAAATCCTCAGAAAGAATTATATTTATCTTCTATCAAGTTTTATATAAGTTTTGTTCACGTAATTTAAAACCGTATTTTGCTTGCTGAAAAATAATAATAACAATTCAAATTTATGGAGTGATGTAACATTTACAAAAATAGCACACAAGCATAATCTAATATCTCTGCATCAATTCTGAAAGGGAGATAGGCTGTTCTTTCTATTTAAGTATTAGGGATTTAAATTCCTTATAGAATAATTTATTCACATTATAACTATTAACTTAGAGAATGCACACAAGAACTCCAGTCTCCTAATTTCAGTATGCATACACGTGCACACATGAACTGAAGACTGACTTTAAAAAAATAATCAATATTAAAAATAAGCTTTTAAATGGCCCATTTGATAACTAGAAAAAATCTTACTGAGTTGAAAGAAGGAAACCAGAGGCCTGCATATTTACTCAGGGCTTCTAACATTACCCACAGGATTACAGAACAGTTATAGCATTGGAAATATAGCTGTCTTCCCAAATCCCGTGTTGGAGATGGAAAACAGAATGACAAATCTGCAGTACACGGTTAAATACTTGTTCTTTTTAATCGGGTTAGATGCCAGAGTCTGTCAGGGAGTATCTATGACTAATATTTAGGCTTGTTTTTAAAGTAACAGTGAGATAGTAAAATGTACTTCTGTATACAGACACAAAAGGACAATGCATCTGAAGCCTGATTTTGAGTCAAGAGGCTTAAATTGAACGTTGTTGTAACAGTTGGCAAATGCTACCTAATGAAGAAGTCATCTGCTGCCTTTCGTAAAATCTGGTGAAATACTTAAGCTACCTGATTGAAATAAAAGCCTACAGAAAGTCAAAAGGGAGTTAGAGAGGGAAGGTGTGAAGGAAGGAAAGAAAGGCAGGAGTGAGGGAGGAGGAAAAGAAAGACTGCTAAAGTAAAACTCATTAAAAATAGAAGTCGCTTTCTATTTTCTGTTTTCCAAAATTTCCCACGCAGAATTTGAATCCTCATATTTAGAAATATCTTGTAAATGTTCTGTGGGGAGGGAGGAGGAACGCCTCTCCATATAGGGCTGGGGCTCTGTGGTGGCTCTGTGTACACGTTTCTCTTTGCTCCTTTATTTGCAAGGTGCGGTTTCTAACCTAATAGAACTGGGAAGAAATCGGTTCAAGGCAACAACCTGATTTACTGCACATTCCGCTCTTCCTGGTAATCAAAAGCAGCAATACCCTGTAAAAGCATAAGGGAGAGTAACTGCCGACACCCAGCTCCTGATACCTGTGCATGGACACACTCTATGGAATGCATTTCCAGGAAAATAGCTGACATCTGTGATTCTCACTTGAAGCTACATTTACTGATTTAACTGTAAGAAGATTTTCACGGAGAACTCAAGAAACCTCACATGAGAAGCAGAAAGTTCTTTATTGTAGTGGTTTTTTGGGTCTGACAACAAGCAACTAGCTCAGAAGTGCTCAGAAAACTCCACAAAGCTCAGCCCCAAATGAAACAGTAGTGCCCTCCTGAGACCCTGCTCAAGTGAACATAAAAAGAGGCAATCTTTACTCAGACCTGGACAATCTCTTCCTCACTTCTTTATCTTCCCTCCTTTTAACTTGGAAAAAATATGCCGATGACGGCTCCTGCCTATATTCTCAAACAAATGGGGAGTACTAAAACTCAGACCTGCAACCCTCACTCCAAAAGCTTTCATCTATCTTTATCTGAACTTTTTTTTTTTGACATTCCAATTGGGTCTCTCTTTAACCTCTTTTTTGCCTTCTATCATATTTAAACAGTATTCTAGGAACCTTACAAATCCTTTGGCAAAGTATGTGGATGTTTTGTGACATTTTCTAGATTCTTTTAAAGGTTTCTATTCCATAAGACATCACTATTACATTATTTTGTGGTATTAAAAAAAGTGGCAACTTCCAAATTTATTCCAACTTCTGCCAAAGCTAGGAGCCAACTTTTGGAGGTGGTACAGCTACTCAGTCAAACATTTTATGACTAAATGCAAGATCATCCTGTGCTGGTTGTACAAAGAGTGAGTCTTAATTTTGTTTCTTTTTTCTTTTGTAAATGCAAAAATACCAAATTACAGTTCTTGTGCTCCAAAATAGGGGTTATCTTATGGGAAAAAGATTACCAAATGGAGCAAAACATTGCCATATAAGTCAGGCAATGTTAAAAATATTTTGAGTCAATCTTGATATAAGTGTATAGGTATTTACTTTAAAAAAAATTACTTTTGGATAGTTGGAGAAAATGTGCTGGAGATGTTGTATATTCTGACCAGTTCATTAAGTCAAGAAGAAAAATATGTTTCCTATATTATTTGAACTGTGAGCTGTCAAAATGGAACAGATATTTATTGAAAGATTATTGAGCAGGACTGCCATAACTATCTGAATTAGGTCATTTTACTAGATGTTCAAAGGAGGTCTGTGCAGGGTGTGCTTCAGGAGAACAGAGGATTCTGACAGCAACTCTTTAACCATGTCTGTCTTTTTCCACAATGTGCATTTCCTGCTTTCACAGACTAAGAGGCTGACATTTAGACTTTTTACCCATTTGTTTGTCATCGGTTCTATTTAACGTTAATTTTCTTTAAGAGTATAGGAATCTTTTATTCTGTAAGAGATAGAACTGTCTACTACTGTATTAGGCACAATAAATATGTTCATATTAAATGTCATTATCAACCCTACGAAATTGCATTTAGTGTCCTCATTTTATGTACACAAAGATAAGGCAAAAAAGAAAAGATAATGCATAAAGGGTCCATTGTTAATATCTGATGGATTTGATGTTTGAAACCAGGTCAGTTTTAAGTATCATTTTACTAAACCACAACATTTTTTTTTCTCCTCATTTAGGTGTTTTGAAATGAAATAACATTTTAAGCTTAAAAAGAATCACTTTTGTGTCAAATAAAATTCTACAAAAAGCAATAGGCTAATGGGTTATTATTTTTCACATTTTAATCTGGTGTTAAAAGATTATTGAGCAGGACTGCCATAACTATCTGAATTAGGTCATTTTACTAGATGTTCAAAGGAGGTCTGTGCAGGGTGTGCTTCAGGAGAACAGAGGATTCTGACAGCAACTCTTTAGCCATGTCTGTCTTTTTCCACAATGTGCATTTCCTGCTTTCACAGACTCAGAGGCTGACATTTAGACTTTTTACCCATTTGTTTGTCATCGGTTCTATTTAACGTTAATTTTCTTTAAGAGTATAGGAATCTTTTATTCTGTAAGAGATAGAACTAGTCTACAATGATCAAACATGTTTTCATTAAGAACCCAGCAAAAGCAAAGCTGTCCCCACATCAGTTCCGTAGAGCAATAAATGAGAGAAATAGAAGATATCACATAAAATTTTCAAGGGAATGTTTGTGTGCTGATTTTATGCTACTGTTGTAAGGATGATAAAGGATGTCAAATTTAAACTGATGAAACCTGGTTATATATACACATACATACATAAACGCACATATATTACATATATACAATATATAATATGCATATGTAATTTCTGTGCTATATATTAAACATATATATTATATATATGTTATTTGTAAAGTATGGGTACAAAAAAGAGCAGTTTTTCTCTTGCTTTCTAGCAGTGTATCAGGCCCAGAATAGGGGATTTCTGCCCAGGAACAAATGGGTCATTCAGCTGGTCAACAAGGATGCTTCTTGTGAGAGCAAATTTTTAATGGAGACAGCTGTCTAGCAGGAAGTATAATGCCATGAAGTCTTTCTGAATTTAGCAAAAGGCTGTCAAATATTCCTAGTAATTTTTGAGTATTTTATAGTCAGCACTTTAACATAGAAATGTATAAATAATATTAAATTATATATTATAAGTTGGTTATAGACAAGACTAAAGTGTAAATATACACTACATAATAAATGACATAGTTTATGCATGCAAGCGACATGACTTCTAGTCACTGTCCAGAAACTGAATAAGTAGGTGACCTTGAATGTAACCTCATTTTCTAGAACCTCAGAATCTTAACCTGAAAAATGCTGATGCTCCCAAATTACAGCCATCATATGGAAGAAGTGCTCTTTCTGCTGTTAAAAGGAAATGGAATAATAGAGCAATTTTTACTAAGCTTGCCTATGAAACCCTAAGCGAATCATCTGTTACTAAGCCACTGTAGGAACATTTAGTTCTATTTCTATTTTCTTTGAAGTGCAAGCATTGATCTTGTAAAAAAAAAAAAAAAGAAAAGAAACATTTTAATGTGCCCACTCAATGAGCCACAGAGCCTTATTTGGGAATGGGTCTATTTCTTGTCTGCAGCACTGTCTACTTTTGGGGGGAGACTAGCATGATGATTTTCTTACCATAGTATGAGATGCTAACCTACTACAACACCACCAATACTTAGTACAAATGATTGAATTGGAGTCATTGGTCCCCAGAGTGTTGAAAGTATCACTTGAATTGAAGTGGATCAACTTGTAAGACTTGGGATATCAGGTACTTAAGTTGTTATTTATTGCCACTCAAGAATCTACCCAAATGGGTACAGAGTTTCTATAGTTTCTCAGTTAAGATAAAGGGCCAAGGTTTATTTCTACATCAATAGGAGCACAGAATTATGTCTGTACCATGTGGCACATCAGATAATTGGCCTTATTTTGACTCAGAGAAGTCTTGGTCCCTGGCCACTTAAAAAATTCTATTAATCATGGAGATGAACTTTTAACAATACTTAAAGCTTGTGACAATGTGTGTTCTAATTCCTATATTTTGTGAGTCCTCACATTCTAAGAAGTTCTCAAGGAGCCAGCAGTAGTGAAAACACATGCCAGTTGATGTTGCTTATCAGCTAAACTTTGTCCATTTATAGCCTCCTCATGCAGGCACCTTATTAACTTTATGAATACTTCTTTCTTCCTTACAAACTGTAATGCCTGAAAGATCCTGAGGGATTTGGAAGGGAAGTGAGACTGTTGGTTATAGTAGGATCCAAGCTTTATACCAATCGGGTTTCATAGGAAAGTATCCATTTCCCTTTAACAGCAGAAAGAATATTTCTTCCATGTGATAGTGGTAATATGGTAGCATTAGTATTTTTCAGGTTAAGGTAAGAGTATATAGCATCAGCATTTTGATCGGACACAGGTTTGGTGGACCAACTTGAGTTATTCTTCACAGGATGAGCAACCATCTTGATTTGCCTGAGATTTTATTACTTTTGCATTGAAGAAACTTCTTGTTCCTGGGCATGCAGAGGTGGTTGGTCACCTTAGTTCTGAATCTGGTTCATTCAATCCATTTCAAAGTTCTTTGGCTTCCAATGTGTAGAGGATGGAAAGCCATCAGATTCTGTCAAGAACTCTTGCTATATTAAATGTTCTTCCTTGGTTTCTGTGAAAACCCTTGCCAACTCAAGCATGTCTAGCTTACATCTTCCAAACCAGGGCTAATTGGATAAGGTGTTCTGCTAACATGTTCCTGTAAGACAGTGAGAAAACATATATCACTTTCTGATCAATCAAAGCAATAGAATATTTGCTTGGAGTAAAACCATGTTGACTATAATGATGATGACTAAAAATATTGGTCACGAGAATGTTTCTAAAGTAACCAGCCATTTTGTAACATAAAATTCAGTATTATATTTATATATAATTGGTCAATCACTGATTTAGATTGGGTAATGGGATGATTGTGATTGGCCAGTTTGATGCTAACCATAATCCTTGTGATCACTTGAATTTAGTTTGTTTGTTTAACTTGGCCATCTTTTTCTAAGGCTTTAAATGAACTATGAGATGTGAGACGTTCACTCTCACTGATGCTCTATTTCCCTCATTATAGACCAGAGAACTTTTGTATTTTTTGCCTGACTTACTATGCAGTTTATTCTTCTCTTAAGAGGGCTTTTCTTTTACTTTTTCTTATTGGTTTGTCTGTTTTTAGCCTTGGGCATATATATAAAAATATATTTAAAAATTACTTTAAAGCAAAATCTTCTGGTGATTTTCAATGCTCTTATAGTTTTGAACTCTCTTTTGAAAGCATTGATTTTTACTCTTCTACTTCTTTTTATGTCCACATATATGTTACAACTTTAAAATAGGAAATTATCAAGATATACATATGGATGAACTTTTACGTGAGGTCATTTAAATGATTTAAGAATATCTAGATGATGTAATATATGATGTGTTTTAGTTTGCTAAGCTGCTGAAAATAGATACCATAAAATGGGTCATCTTTCAGCAATGGAAATTTTTTGACTTACATGCTTACAGTTTTGAAGCCATTAAAATATCCAAATCTAGGCTTCTTCAAGACAATGATTTCTTCATGGAAACTGGCTGGAAAAAGCAAGCATATGGGAAGGCACATGGTGGGATCTGCTAGTTTCTCCAATCTTTTTGATTTTATTGCTTTAACCTTCTGCTTCTGAGAAAGAGTCCATTGAAGAAGTCTATTTAGAAAGAACTCCAAAAAAAAAAAAAAAAGATGACCTCAGCTGAAGTAGCATCACCAAAGATCCTTCTTATAATGGGTCCACACCAGGAAGAATAGATTAACTTTAAGAATGTGATTCTCTGGGGTACATACAGTTTCAAACTACTACAAGCTATATCAGTCAGAGTTCTTCATTAGAAACAGAACCAATGGGATGCATGTGTATCTAAAGGTCTATATATCTATTTATCTACATATCTATGTCTACATTCACAGACTTAGCTACAGATATTCATATATATAAAGAGAGAGAGAGGTTTATTTAGGGAATTGACCCACAAATTGCATGAGCTGACAAGTATGAAATCTACAAGGAAGGCAGATAAAACCGAAGTTACAGTAAGAGTTTGTATTTCATGCTTCTTCCTCTGGAAACCTCAGTCCTTTGTTCTAAGATCTTCAACTGATTGGATAAGGCCCATCACACTTTGGAGGGTAATCTCCTTTACTTGATGTCAACTGATTATAGAATCTAATCACTTCTACAAAATATCTTCACAACAACATCTAGGTTAGTGGTTGACCAAACAACTGGACTTCGGATGTCATAACCTACACAAATTGACACATAAAATTAGTCATTTAATTTTTATTGGAAAATAATTGATCTTTTAGAGCTGTAGCATAACAAAAGAAGATGAATGTTAGAAAAATATGTTCCCCTCCTGAACTACATGATTACAAGCTGTGGTACCTTACTACTCCTCATCTGTTGAAAATTCTCTCCTTCTCTTTTCGATCTATATAATAAAGTAACACAGATGGTCTTTTCATATTAAAAAATAAAACACAGTAAATGAAGATTTGGTGGAGGCAAGGACAACTAAGTATTTAGAGATGCTATAGATCTTAACATAATAGTTAAGAACATAGAATGTGGAATAAAACAGCCTGCTTTGAAATACAGCAATACTGCTTACTAACTGTATGATCTTTGACAAAGCATTTGACTTCACAGATCCTAAATTTACTAATTTAATAAATTGAAGTACTAATAAAATCTACCTCATGGGGGATTGTGAATATTTAACCAAGTTAATACATGCAAAGTGCATAAAAAAGCATTAGGCTTAATAGTAAGAGCTGTATGTGCTAGTTATTATATAAAGAATTGACTTATTACTCTATTTCTTCAGCTTTGTTTGTATATAAAAGTGAATTATATACAAGAAGTTCACTTACCTTCCTATCTTTAAATCATTCACTATGGTTTATGACAATACAGTAAATACAACTCCTTAAGTGAAAATATTTAAAAGATAAAATGCTAATACCTTAAGAGTTAACTATTTAAGCACCATGTCTAGCTATTAGATATTAAAATAATTAATTTTTTTATTCTGTAAGACCCATTCACCATTTACTGTCACCATAAGAAAGAGAAAATTAGAAATAGTACTACTGGTTAATCAAACAGGAAAACACTGACTCAAGGAACACATTGATGCTGAAGTAAAATTATCGACTATGATTTTTCTTATATCATGCTATTCTTAAGATGGAAGTCTGGAATCTCATTTGCATTGATTTTTTTTCATCACTCATCATGTTTAAATACGCAATAAATTCTTAAGCATTTTCATTCAATTTTTGTTAATCCAAGCTTTTTCACCTATAAAACAAAGAAAATACCTATATTTTAAAATCGATGTGAGGATTGAAAGGAATAATATATGAAACAATAGAATAGAGACTGGCATAGGAATGTTTGGTACTGACAACTCTACAACTTTCCCTGACCCCACATTCTGTGAGTGGTCCTTTAAGTGTTCAGTAACACTGCTTTGCTGACTTTGGAATTGATTCTGCATTTTAAGGTCAGCTTCAGTTGCCAAGAATTCATTCAAATTGTTCATCTTCCTCCTTTGTGAACACGGACGTTTGATTATAAATCACACTCTCACACTCTCCCTAAGAATAGTTTCTATGTGCTAAAACCAAAATCCTTATATATTTTAAATAATTGCACTCAGTAGAGTCCATATATAAGAATGGGAATCCAGATGAAAGAATTTTACAAATGCTGGAGATCCAGCATTTGTAAAGGGTTTACTATTGCAATTTCCAATAGTGTCTGGATATGGGAGTCTTTAATTTCCCATTGACTAGAAATACTAATGTATACATGTGCACACACACACACAAACTCGCTAGTAATATTATCTATGCCATAAAATTAATATAAAATGGATCCTTTATTCATAAACTCAATCTTCTGCCCATAGTGATATGTAGGAGTGGTTTGTGAATGATCTAAAAAGAACTATAGCTATTCAGATACGGTCTTAGAAAAGACCCGACCACAAAGGAAGACACTTGATATCCTGGTAGATATTAAAATCATAGTATCCCTTTGTAAGGGTATACACTCTAGTCCCTGCTTTCCTTTGCAGTCCATCTCTACTGCCTACCATCCCTATCCATTAAGAGGATTTTTGTAAACATATAGCTTGTTAGTTTAAGGGTGAAAAGACCCTTGTGTTAACACACAAACTTCAAGTTAACTGAAATGTTCTGCCATCCAGAAAAAAACTGAACCAAGACACTCACACTTTGTGGAAAGTTCATGGTTTCATTGCTTGAATAACTGCTACATTGAAGCAGTGAAGTTCACTGTCCATAGCAGCCTGTTTTGCTGGCACAGCCTGAATTCTTTCAAGTGCAACTCAAAAGATATATTCTACTAATATTTAGAGAAACCTCCTTGCATAAACAACATTTCAGATCCGCTTTTTTCTAACGATAATTTGATATGTGCTAAAAGCATGGTTGAAAGTTACTTGGACTAGTTTACTATGCTCGGCTCTGCTGTGGTAAACTGTGTTTAATTCCAATACAGAGACTGGTGAACCATGGCGATTCACCAATGCTAAAGGTCACATTCAACCAGAGTGCAACTGTCACTGCTTTACCCTAAAAACAACAATGTAAAAAAAAAAAAAAAAAAAAAGATAAACAAAATATGACTCAACCAAAATTCCCCTTCTCTGGTGAGGCAGTTGACAATCTTAGATATCTTATAACACATTCCATCAAATAACAACTAAGTTTGCAAACTTTTGAGCTGGGCCCACTCATGGTTTCAGAGAATTTTGAAGGTTATGAAGCCATGAAACCATTTCTCAGAGGTCTGTTGAGATTGTAAATTCTATAACTGAAAGCAAACAATATATCCCATAAATTGAAAAGGTTCACTTTTCCATTAACTTATTTATAAGTTATTTTAAAATTAATGGAGAGGGATGAGGGAATAAAGGAAGTTTAATTTTCTATCAAATAAACTTATTTAATGTTATTCATACCCTCCACTGGGGGATGGGAGGAGAGGTTAAAAGCATATAATGGAACTTGTAGTTGTATTTTTGCATCATTGAATTCCTTGCTTTGCCTTGAGTCAGAAAAATACAAAATTCTAAAAAATCAACATATTTTAATAATCTTATTATCTACAGAAGACAATGAACAAATTGTACACAATAGAATAAAGAAGACTCAGATTACCTTGAACCTAGTATACATCCCATACTAAGCATTGAGAAAAATTACCACATATATATTAATTTCACCCCTAATTATATCACCCTCTATAAGCTGAAAATTAAGCTATGCATTCTCTTTATTTAGAAAGATAAAATCAAAAGATTTTGATTGATAAAATCAATCTTTTAGTATTCATAAAATAAGCTATAAGCTATAGAGTTCTTATTATCATTTAGTTCTGGTCTTAGCCCAATAAGGAACAAATTCATTATCTGTTTATATGTTTACTACACATATAATATTTGGGAAAATAAAATGAGCAAACAGAATAAGTAGAGAACAAGTGAACATCAGCTAGGTATTGCTGATTGCAGGAACTTTGAGTTCAGTGATGGGAGGGAACAGTGTGGTTTAAAGTAATGAGAACAAAGCAGAAGAAAAAGTAGGAAAACAAAGAGTAGGAGAAAGAGGGGAAGGAGGAGAAAAAGAGCAAGAACAGGAGGAAAAAGAATAAGGAGGAGGAGGAGGAAAATAACGTTGAAGGAGAAGAAGAAAAACAACAAGAAAAAGAAGGAGGAAGAAGAGGTATAGGGCAAAGAGGAGAAAAGTGAGGAGAAGAAGGGAGAGGAGAAAGGGGAGGAGAAGGGGTAGAGAGGAAGAATCAGGAAAGGCAAAGGAGGAGGAGAAGAAGAAGAAAGAGGTGTCCTTGGGATAAGGTGGGGATATGAGCAGAGCCTGACAAAGTAACACAAGGTCAGCTGTTGATCTGATTGAGTAGAGAAGTAGGCACGCAGGGGAAGGAGTGTGACTGTTTAGGTAGAACATGTCCAAACCGTAGGAAACTTCCCTCTGATAAACCAGCCTGAATAGTTTTGAGGGTAAATTTGTGAAGGTATATAAACTACTTTTATTTTCTGGGTTGGATAAGAAGATGTGTGCTTGATCTGCAAAAAAAAAAAAAAAAAAAAAAAAACTAAATAAATAGAAATTTTATTAGAGATAATAAACCTACCTGGCACTTAAAGGGCAAGCAATCATATAGTTAATCTGCTGTGACAGAAAGGCAGGCAGATGATGTTCACATGTAAATGATCACAGCACCCAAGCTTAAATTCTACTCTCTCAATTCTCAACATCCAGCTAAAAAACAAAACAAAACAAAACTTTAGAAAGCAAATGAATAAATAAGAATGATATCATCAGATAAATAAAATGATTTTAAAATAAACTATTTGCAAAAGTTGGTATCTTATATTACTAACAGATTAATCAGAACACACCTTTTTGACATACAGGGTGTCTCCAAATTGTAGTTGAGAACCACTCTGCTGTCCTTGAGGTCATGTGACACCTGTTTGTGCAGATGTAAACCTCATGAGTTGGCAGGGGTCAGAAGAATTTCATTAGTGTGATGTTCCTTTGCCTGTCAGAGGCAGTCCTCACTCAGCACCCAACTACACATTTAATCCCTTTTAATCCCAAATAACTGAGAAGGAGATATGGACAAACTTACAGAGATAAAAATCTTTTACCAAAGACCAGAGCTTTCCTAGCAATACATTTCAACAAAAGGTATTTCTTCCTACCAATTAAGAAAAGAAGGTGGTGGGGGTATTAAACAGGAATAATATCCCACCACAGTGTATTAAAAGAAGAAAGGGATGAGAGAATTCAGTGACTTGAGTGGGCATTGGCAAGCATGGTGAGGTTTGTTAAGATATGCTCACTGGAAACTTACAGACTGTATGATTTTATAAGTCTGAAGAAAGGCAGCTAAGGTTGGGAGAGGGTCCTTAGAACCATGCTAATGAAAGTGTGGTCAAAAGACCAGAAGCAACATTAGCTGGGTCCTTGTTAGAAATGCAGATTCTCAGGTCCCAATCAGAGCTTCTTATTTTGAATTTAATCTTAACAAGTCCCAAGCTGATTTATAAAGTTTAAAAATCACTGCCTTAGGAAATTGGTAAACCTAAGAAATTTGCTTATAGGACAGACAGAAAATGAGGAAGCCTTGAGAGGAAAATAAGAGTTCTGCAAATTATGTGAGATGGTGTCAGAACTGTTAAAAAGAAAATGAAAAACATTTTCTAAAGCTATGGTTTGAGTAGGTGAAGAAGAAAGGGAAGTAGGCTTCAAAAGACCCATTGTGAAATGAAATAAAACACATTTCATCAATCAGAGACCAATATGAGTCAATAGATTAATATCAAGTGTCAGCAACAGAGAATTTCCTGAGGCAAAGATGATACACAGACATGAGGAACCTGTAGACTAAAAATTGGGAGTTCCTGAAAACATATTATCCAATAAATGATTTTTCACTCTCTGTGTGCTAGACATTATTGCAGTTGCACTTGTTAAGCAAGATCGAATCTCTGTCTTTCGGGCATGTAAGTCAGGGAAGAAGTCACAACTTCAACCACCACATGGAATGGAAGCAAAGGGGCCAACATCACTACCCAGCTTTTGTTCTAATCACATGACAAAGAGGTTTGCAAATTACTTAGGAACAGACATTTTTGAGAGAACAAGAATTCTGCTATCTAAATTGGAATTGTGTGTGTGTGCATGTGTGTGTGTGTGCATTTATAAACATAAATACAGCTTGATCTCAGTGTCTTGGGGCTCCTCAACATATTTCCTAGTGTTTCTAAATCCATAGTTCAGAAATGAAACTCAACTCTTCTGGTTTAGAAGTGGTCCCAGCAGTCAAATTTATGACCTGAGTCTCCCTACTATTTGATCATGTCATGGGTAGAATCCTTACCCAAACCGGTCCCAAAGAAGTCTTTCTCACAGAAATCTAACCCTGAGCACAAAACGTAATTATGTGAGTGTCCAGAACTTAGAGTGGTTGTCTTCACCATGTGCTTGGATAAGCAGAAAAGACTAGACTGCAGAGAGAGAAAAGTGGCCAACTGAGCAAATATTGGACCTCAAGTGGCCTTTCCAATTCTGCTTCAATTCTATCTTCAGGTTCAGCTTAACTCCAAACCTCTGGACTCCATAAAGAATCTTATATCTTTATGATGAACTGCTTTTCTTTAGCTGTTACTCACAACAAAAAATCTTAACCAAGATCCCAACTGGTTATGTTGATATGATTTTAGATTAAGTAGTAAAATCACCAATTATGAAACTGGTACCCACACATGGTAGTGTTCATGCAGCCTTGGTCTTCAATGTTCCACCTGTTATTAATTTTGACTGAAAACATCTGATTACATATGTAGTAAGTATAAAAGAATTCTCTGAATAAAGCAACTTAATGCTAAATTAAATATTTGCAATCTTCTTCAGGGGTCTGCTGCTTTCTTTAACTTGGAAAAGTATTTATTATAAGATTAATTATTTGTAGTTTGTGAAAAACAACAACAGTTTATATCTTTCATAAAGATTCAGAGACTTGGAGTAAGACCTTGGAAAGATTTTCTGAAATAAAAATATTATGACAAGTACATGCAGAGACACTTCCACAGGCTGCTTGAAAACTCTGGTTCTTTATCTTTCTTGGACCAAGCACCCTGGGGAGAATCTGACTGAAGTTATGAACTTTTTTCTTGAGAAACAAATATTTACTCTCCCACAAGCATTTCATACTCCAAAACCAGGGTACAGACTCACTGCAATATTGCCTGAGGACCCCAGCAAGAACCCTGTTCTGAAGACTGATAGAAATCTATTATCCCTGAAAGGTATTCTTCATTAAATCACTCACTGAATCACTAATGAAACTTCCAAATACAAAGATCAACTCAAAAGGCAGGAAAACCTTTGCAGGAAGACTAGTAGGTAGCTGTGAGGGAAATGTTTTTCTTAACAATTTGCCTTCAGCTCACTGTCAGACATCTAGCAATTGAAAACTGGAAAACTCGCTCAATTATAATGGCTTCTTTCTTAAGGTAAATCTACATTGTACTGTTTCTCAACAGACCTGCAATTACAAATGAACACAATATTGACACCCCCGTGAGATGCAAATGCTTCTGAAATTTACCTCCACAGCAATGAAGACTATCAAAGACCTCCTAGTGAGAGAAATAGCTTTTTCATTCTTTTAAATTTCGCTTCTGTTACTATCGGAATTTAATTACATATATGTGTATATATGCAATGTGATTAACACCAAACTTAATATATTTCTACTTAATATCATATAAAAATTGCTCTAAAATAGCCAAATTGCACTGTTTTTAATTCTGCAAGTGGCAATCTATTTCAGTAGTTTACGAAACTGGATAGCAGAGAAGAATTGATTTTTAAATTACAACTGTTCGATGATGGATACATGGCTTATCACCCCTCAGTCTCAACTTTCTGGCTGATAAGATGGTGATAGCAATAATATTTACCTTGCAGGACTGATACCTTTGGAATAAAAGTGCCTATGTCAAATCATAGCTTCATAGCAATTAGCTTTATGGCCGAGATATTTCGCCAATGTGTGCCTCAGTTTATTCAACTACAAGAAAAGGAGATTGACAAGTATTTGCTATACAAATTAAATTAAATAGTGCACATTGAAGGCACCTATATACAAAGTAACCAATAAATTGGGTATTCATTTAAGTCATTATGCTCTAGTTTAATGCCCGGCAGGCCGCAAGTTGACTCTGTAATACAAGAAGGATATTTTAATGGGCTTTTCACTCCAAGCAGGGAGCAAGAAGGGTAGTATTTCCTTTTAAAAGAAAGGAGGAAAGAGAAGATGGACTTAGGAACAAAAGCGGAGAGGTGGGACTCCACGATCAGAATAAAAGAATAAGCAGAAAAGAACTCATTGATTTAAGATTTTAGAATAAGAATATAAGCAACTGAGAGGAAACTTCCTTACCAGGAAGCATCTACTAAAAGTATTTACCTCTTGAGGAGGCACTATTCACACAGCAGCTAGCGATTGCCATAGAAGTCATTTGCTAGCCACCATTTCCCTGGATCTCATAGGTGATGAAATCCCTGGTCAAGGACAACAGAGATCTTTAAGATTAAAATACTATGCATGATTTCATATGATTGGAGAACGAAGAAAGAGGTCCAAGATTAACATAAGAATTTGTGCACCAAACTGAATTTTCACTAATCATTTACGAGTAGCCACTAACACGGTTATGGAAATTGATCTCAAATATGCATCTTACCATTTGGGTTCAATTTAGTATGGTGCTACAGAATTAGGAGATATGGTTGTCCTTTGAATGTGTCATTGATAATTTGATATTACAAGTGATGGCACTGGCCATTTTCAATAAATTCAGCAGTGCAATTCCATCTCCTGCGTCTTTTTTTGCAAAAAGCGGACAGCAACCTACACATTCAAAAAACTATTGAATTCCTAAGGGGAAGTACCATAGTCTTTTGATTAGTTTCTCTTTGCACAATCTTTTCTTTGAACATATTTTAAAACTTGTGCCTTTATCATCATATCTGTGTTGTGAATTAATAGTTGGCAACTTCCCTCATGCCACAAATTAAAATATGTATCAAAGAAAATCAGTATTTAGAATAGATAAAACTTCCCATGAAACTGCCCTGCCAACATGTTCAAATAGTATATCTGGTACTTTGAAGACTACTTAACGGTGGAGAAAAACAAACATACAAGTTAATACCCCTGCTTAAGTTTAGTATAAAGCATATTATTTGGGGGTTTTCATTTCTAGCTAAGAATACTGTTTTTGAGGAAGTTATATAATTGTTTGAGTGAATGTATGTGTTTTGTGAATGGGTTTGCAGATATTTTAATGTTAACTTTTCCTTTCAGAAAAACTTGTAATTATAGTAACTATTTACTAAACATCTAATATGTGATAATCTTACGTTTCATTGAACAATGTATGAAACCAAACTGTAAGTTACTTTTAAAACATGTGACCTCTTAATCCACAAAGTTGTATTATCCCTACTCAAGGATGTAGAAATTGAGTGTCAAAGAAGTTAGTGACTTTTCCAGGACCACTAGCATCTACCCAATATCAAGTGATGTGTTCATTCCACTAGACTGGGTGTCGGCCAAATTCAGATCACATTTGGCTTCCTACCTGTTTCCATAAATAATGTTTTACTGGAACATTCATACTTATTTGTTTATGTTTTGTGTATGGCTATTTTCACACCACAACAGCAGCGTTTACTAGTAGTGACAGAGACCATATGACAGGCAAAACCTAAAATATTCATTATATGGCCCTGCACAGAAAAAGTTTCCTGACTTCTGCACTAGACTATGCCGCTGTTTAATGTGTGGGCTACTTTCAACAAATGAGGATGTGAACTAGAATTTTCCTTTAATGTAAACAGTAAGGACAAAGAAATATGAGACAGGCTTTTGTTCCTGTTGCAATTGTTCAAGTAAGGTAGATCCATTTCTACTTGTTTAGATTCTTTTTCATAGGCAAAATAAATCTGTTCTACTTAAGCCAAAAGAAGTTTTTGGATAGGTAAATGCTGCCCAAATCAAGAGAAAGATTGCAGAATGAAGGCTTTAGAGGATCCCAAAATGGTGAACAATGCCTAAGCCCCAGCTTCAGGGGCTTGGGCCACTAGCTTTTATGCTGTCGTTCATAGATACAGCATCCAACAATGGACATTGCTACAACTCTCCTTGCCACTTGAAGCAACAGCAGAAAAAAATTTTCCAGCCAAATTCTACATCCTCTCAATATTCCAGGCCCAAGCACAGCATCTGATCATCTAGACAGCTGTGTATGGATCACATTCTCTATAGTTACCAGGAATGAGAAGGGATATATCCACTAGAACCATTCCATCAGCCTTGGTGGAGAAAGCAGGACATACAAGGCTCCACAATCAGAAGACTGTCTAAATGCTGAACTGAAAATTCCACAAACATGCATTATATCTTCCCTTCTACTCCTTATATTGATCCTTCTAGTCATGTGCTAATTAAAATCCAAATACCCCACCACTTTCTTTCTAGCCTATAGGTAAATATAATGTATTAATATTATGCCAAACTTTTGGTAGCTGTGGAATTGACCCTCATTCAGTACTCTGCATAAATGTATACACATTGCACACATGCACACACACATACCACCCATACACTTTTCCAGATTCCTTCCCTTTTGTAGACATTGCAGATGATGTTAGAGGTATCACAGTATATTCTAAAACAAGTCTTGAGCCTCTCCTACAATTGGTAGCAAAATTGACTTAGCTCCTATATTAGTTTCCTTGGGGAGCTGTAACACATTGCCACAAAGTTGGTGGCTTTAAGTAAAAGGAACATACCATCTCTCAATGCTAGAGGCTAGAAGTATGAAATCATGGTGTCGGCAGGGTGACGCTCCTTCTGAAACTGTAGAGAATGCTTCCTTGCCTTTTCTTGCATTTGATGATTTCCCTGCAAATTCTTGTCTTCCTTGGCTTGTAGCTGCAGCACTTCAATCTCTCCCTCTGTTTTCATATCGTTTTATTCTCTCTTACGTCTGTCTCTGTATCTTTGTCCAAATTTTCCTCTTGTTCTAAGGACCCCAGTCACATTGATGTAGGACCCACACACCTTAATCCAGTTTGCTTCTATCTTAACTCTTCAAAGATCCTATTTCCAAATAAGGTCAAAAGGGTGTAGGGATTGAGACATGAACATGTCTTTTTAGGGGACACAATTCAATCCATAACAGTTCTTTCTGCTTCCCTGTCACCACTATCGTTGTCACTAGGTTGCTCCAGGACATGTTCCCTTCACTCTGTGCATTCTACCCAAACCATCTTTAAATCATCAATCCATACTCTCTTGACCGTCTTCCATGTGAGTGTCATCTGTCACCTCAGGGCCAAACTCCAGTAGCTTAGCACATCCTGACACCTGAATTGCTAAAGACTCTGCATGGGAGACTCTTCTCAAGGCTTTTTCTAGCTGTTGCTGGGGTGTTTGCTCCCAGGTGAGTTTTCTTTGCTTCACTGATTGGTGATTCCCATTGGTGACCACTGCTCTCCATTCCTCTCCCAAGTTCCCCATTGAGGATGGAAACATTTCCGTCTCCTTGTATAAAAGTCTGTAATAGCACAATTCTTAGATATGGAATAACAACTCCTGTAGATTTGCATATGTCATGTTTTTGCTGTTGGTTTTCCTCTCACTAGAATGCACGGGCTATTTTAGAGCTAGACTGGGTTTGCTTCAGGTAATGATGAGCTCACGGTGTTCAGAACCATTATACTCTGATTCTGAACTTCCCTGCTGATTCCAGCTTGCACTGGATTCCTTTCTTAGATATAATTCTTTTCAGAAACTGCTATAATCCCCTCTTGAAATACAACCCCCCATCAATTAACTTTCAAGTCCTGGAAAGTGTCTGAATATGTATGAACTCATATCATGTACATTCTTCAAATTCCTTTCACTGGGAGTCTCTGGCTCTTTGCATCTATATAAATTAGTAAATTTAAACATACACCAGGTGTGGAGATAACTCTAAATCACATATCAAACTCCTGCTCCCTCAATCAGAAAATTATTTTTCAAAACTCATATTTATGTTTACCTTCATTGAAGCTTGAATTTTTCCTATGAAGACTTTTTATACATAAACAGAATAAACAGAGGATTTGTAATCTTTTCCATCCTTTTTCTCCTTCTTCCAAATCCTCAGAAATGGAGATTAAGGATTAAAGCATATCTAATTCTCAGAGTCAGTTTGCTATACGCTGAGCACTGTTCGACTCACATGTATTAATATCTTAACCCTTACACCAACACTATAAAGTAGGTGCTACTATGATCATCCTCCTTTTACAGATAGAAAAGCTAAAGCACCTGGGTATATATGACTGTCCAAGGTCACACAATTAGGAAGTGGCAGAGTCAGAAATTGAGCACAGAGTCTGATTCCAGAGATCATGCCTCTGTGATGTGCTTACTGCCTTTAATGATAGTTCTCAAAGGATAGGAAATCATGGTATAATGTGCTTTTCAATTGCTTACCTTAGTTCAATATAAGTTACATATATATATTAGCTATGAGGATGCAACTGTTTTTGTATAGTGAGTTCTGTTTTTCTCAGTAACTAATAAGGACAGGATATTTCATAGCTATTTAATAAACACTCTCTGATTTGTTGCTATTATTTATGCTTATTCACACTATCACAAATGGCATTTGTTACTTCTTTATATACAGATACATTCTACAATAAAGTTCTGTTCAACCAAATCTTATTGCGTACCTTGTTAACTACTGAATTCTCAATGGCCAGCACAGATCCTGGCACACTGTGTGTGCTTTACAGGTCTTTGTTGAATTAATAAATAAATATCACAGCTAATTCATTAGTACCAGGGATTATTCTACAGGCAAGACAAAATAAGATAATGTTCTTGATTCTGACAACTATTTGAAATAGACGTATAAAAGATTATGTCATAAAAAATTAAATCAATGGAATGTAATAAATGCTAAGATGGGTAAACTCAGCAGTAACAGCCCAAGGAAGACTGAGCTTCTTTTCTCAAAGAAATTGTACTTCTATGTCATTTAAAGAAGCAGAGATTTGAAAAATAAAGCGCAGAGCTTTAGTTTCTACATGTAAACATACATATTCCTCTTCCCCATTTCAAGATGACCCTACTAATGGAACCATTATATCTGAGAATAACTAAAGAGAGATGGATTTGTGCTTATATGCTTTCCAAATTGAAACACAAATGGCCAATGTGTTGTCTGTTTTGTATCTGTAGCCACAGTCTTAGTTTCTTTTGATCTTCATAGGGCTGACTGATTATTCTATAATAGCCAAAGAAGTCTATGCCAAAGGGAATGTTCTATATCTATTTGAGCTTTGTTCACACTTAAGTTTTGTTATCTCTCCTAGCAATCAGTACTTTGCTGTCTGACTGAAAATTGCGCATTTTCTCCAGTTTATTCTGGCTTCAGTTAAATGCATGTCCTTGCTCCTCTCTTGGTCAAGATACACCCTGTTAGCGTATTTATCAATCAATTTCCAATGGAGAAGTCTTTACCAAATGTGTACTGAATACAAAAGAGGAAAAAAAAAACCTGCCCCATCCTCAAGATTTCAAATCTTGCAAAAGAAGATAAGATTTCTCTCAGGAAGCAACAGTATAACAAGAGTTAGTAACTAATCAAGAGATAAGATACATGCAACAGTTAATATGTGCTATAAGTGAAACTTTTAAGCATATTATAATCAAATTTCTGTAAACCAAAAACAAAGGAAAAAATATTGAAGACAGAAAAAAATAGACACTGCCTATAAATGAAGTTATTTGAAAGACTATAGATTTCTCATCAGAAACAATGAGGCAAAAGGAAATGAAATGATACTTATAAAATGCTGAAATAAAAATACATGATAACTTATATTCAATACTGCACTAAAACACCCATCATAAGGGGAAAAAAGACATTCTCAATCAAGAAAAATAAGAGATTTTGTTGCTAGCAGACCTGTTCAAAAAGTTCTTCAAGCAAAAGTGGAAATCAGAAAAATTGGAAACCTCAGTAAAAAGGGAAAAACAATCAAAGTGTTAAATATCTGAGTAAATCTAATAAACTATTCTTCTCCACTTAAGTTACTAAAATATTTTTCAAACTAAAACAACTATAACATAATGAGGAGAGGGTAAAGGGACCTCTACTTTCCACTTGAAATATTGGAATATTGATTCTAAGTAGAATGTGACAAGTAGAGAAATGCACATTATAATCCCTAGAGTAACCATAAAATTAACCATGCAATGAGATTCAGTAAAAAAAAACACTATAGCTAAATTAAAATTACATTCAAAAATAAAATATAAAAGTAACTCAAAAAAAGCAGGGGAAATGCATAACGTGTAAACAGAAAGCAGTTTAAAAAGGGTAGATCTAAATCCAAGCATATAAAAATTACATTAAATGTAAATGACCTACAAACTCCCATTAAAAGTCAAAGGGCATCAGAATTGGTAAAAATGGCTTAATTTTATTTTCTGTTCTAGAAATTCATTGCAAATATAGTGTTATAGTTAGGATAAAGGTAAAAGAAGAGGAAAACATAAAACATGCAAAACCTAATGAAAAGAAGGCTGGTGTAGCTATATTAATATCAGGTAAAGTAGACTTCAGATTAAGGAATATACTGGGGACAATTTATCAAGAAGGTGTAGCAAGCTAAATGTATATGCATCTAACAGTTGAGACTTAAAATACATAAAACAAATCTGACAAAACTATCGTGTAAAATACTTTGACAATTTCTTATAAAGTTAGTATGCTTACCTCTCACTACTTACCACCTAAACCAGCAATCCCATGTGATATTATAAAGTGATAGCACAGGGAAAGTTTGTGATTATCAAATCTTTTGTATTTTTATTGTGACAATATTGCATGAATATATACATGCATTAAGTTCATAGAATTGTATAATAGCAAGTAAAAGTCAAATTTACTATATGATAAGCTGAAGCTAATAAAACAATTTGAAACAAAATAAAAATTTAAAATGCTAAATATAGCATTGAAACTTTTCCCAAACTAGCCTCAAGTCCATTGATTATTCTGCATGTATATGCATGTTATACTCCCACTATTGTCATTGTTATGTTCATTTTTATCTCCTGTTATTTGAACAAGACATTTTCTCTGTCTATATTCTTTTTTTCTCCACCAATCATCTTCTCTATCTGACAAACTTTGAAGTCAAAATAGGGGTTACATTTTCAGGAAGTAGAAACTTACTGAGAGGGACTACTTGAGGCGCTTGGGGAAATTGGTAAAAGTTAGTATCCTGATCTTGTTGATGTTTTACACAGATAAGTACACATTCCACAAGTTCTTCAAGTAATGCATGTTCTTTTTTGCATGCATTCAAAAAGGTTTAAACATGAAATTTAAAAAGTGACTTATCCAATATTTAAAAGCCATTTTAAATGGTCAAGTTAGTTACTTCCGTTTTACTGGGCCTACAGCAGTATGATCATGCTGCCCAATTATAAAACATGGTACATTTTATTATAATCATGCATTTGTATGTATACATGTGTAAGTGTGTGCATATCTTCTTCATTGTTCTAACTGTGCAATTAGAGGATTTAAAATGTACTGAATGGCCATTGAAACATAAATTACATAGTACTTCTATGTTTAGTAAAGATCCACACAGGCCCTGGTTTCTTTCTCCTGGCATCTCATCCTTGACTAATGTTCCTAGCGTGAGCATATCCATTGGTATCTTTTCTGAACAACTCCTTTTTCCCTTGAAATATTTGTTCGGCTGCGAAAAAAACTTTAATCCTTTTATCAAGGTCATGGAATTAGATTATGAACTGAGATGCATACTAGCAGTTAGTATCTCATGAGATTCTTGAGATAAGAACACTGGTAGAGAGATATATCATAAGATTCCAATGTATCACAATTTTGTATGTCAGATCACTGGAATATCCTGAAGTTGCTCTGCTCATCTGGAGTTTCTTGGTATTAACATTCATTAGGTGTAGATGCTGAATAAAATAATTTATTACATCTGTTCTTACTGGCAGATGAAATCATTGTGAACTTTTTTTTTTTTTTTTTTTTTTTTTTTTTATAAGGAAAGACAGAGAGAAGGAAGGAAGGATAGAAGGAAGGAAGGAAGGAAGAAAGGGAAACATTTTTAAACATTTTCTTGTTTTATTGTATTCTGTTTCTCCGTTTTTTGTTACATGGGCTGGGGCCGGGAATCGAACCGAGGTCCTCCGGCATAGCAGGCAAGCACTTTGCCCGCTGAGCCACCGCGGCCCGCCCTCATTGTGAACTTTTAATAAAAAGTCTAGCCCAGTGTTTTTGTGTGATTACTATGGGGTGATACTGCAATATTTCAATGAAAAATCCCGGTATGGCTTTCACTCTCCAACACCCCATTGACTCATGACCATAATTAATCTCTACACTGGTTAAGGTATCCCAATATTTATCTTATTTAATATACACATATATATTTTTCTGGTTGTTTGACCCTTGTAAAAAGGCATTTAGAGATGGTGCGTGAACTAAATTGCAGCAGCAAGAAGACATGTGCTTGACATTAGCTGCGTGCTAGTCCCACCCCAAGAGATGAGGACCAGATTTGATTTATATCAACTCTATCTATGTCTATCAAAAGGAAATCTCCTTGACCTTTGATTTTTATTTTTCTCCAAATTAATCTGTTATGGGAGAAACTTTTTCAAGTGAATACTGGTTCAAGTTCTAACTAAATCATCAGTGTTTACCTTATTTATATTATAATGATCAGCTTAAGAAATGTTAATCTTTTAAAGAAAATGACTTGAGATACTTCAATAAATTTGCAGCATCGCAAAGTATAAATTTACAACAGAAGATGGACTCAGCTTTGTTCTCAAGCCCTGACATAATGCCCAGAAGTCACACAAAATTCTAAGCAATTGCAGAACTCTGTGTAGAAAGAAAGCAAATGCTTCAGCAGTCACCTGCTTTTTTGTGTGTTAAAAAAGAAGGAAATAAATGTCTACTACTAAGCTGGTTAATATGTATAGTGGGTTTTTTAAATGAATGCTTAAAAGGAATCATAATAATTAGAATAATAATACCAAGCTTTTAGAAAATGCTTTTTATCTTCAAAGCATTTTACAAGAGTGTATGTAGTTAATTTCTGCACCCTAAAAGCAACCTGCCAAAATATTTTGTTTGAGAGCAGAGGCATTTCAGAAGGGTTTTACTCATCCTTACCTTTTCTTGGGCATAAATCCGTGTGTGTGTGTGTTTAAATAGGGCTCTAGAAAATAAAATCCATCAAAGCCTTTCTTTTTAATGCAAATAAGTTTTGTTCTATTCTTTTCTAAAGGGAAGAAATGCTCAGTTGAAATTGACTATAAACCCAATTCCGTTGAATCTGTGTAATGAGGATTATTATGTGCAGGGTTGAGGTTCAGCTGTTCTCCTACTCCACTCGGGTCCAAACAAATGGAAACAGGCTTAAATGGCAAAGTAAATACATTTTTAGATACTTACTGTCCTGCAAGAATGAAATTCACTTAAAATGAAAATCTTTCCTATAAAGTACTGATTTAAAGTAAACCGAGCTGAACGTAATTATTTTGATGGAGTTGAACCTTTCTTTCCAACTGCTTCTGGAAAAGCATTTTCAGATATACACAGAGGGGACTCCCCTTCCATGAGAATACACAAATGTAAGTGGAAGAATCAGAGCAGGGAGTGCCTGGGGCAGACTCCAGTGAAGTCGGTCAAGTCTTGTGTCAGTGTCCAGCACCTCTGCCTGTCTTACCGCTCCGCATTTAATGCTACCCAAAGTTAGTGCCTTCCCTCCAAGCCCTACAATGACGAGACCACCTTCACCTGGCACTCCTTTCCTTTTGTTATTTTCTTCCTTTTTCATTTAGTAATTACATAAGCAATGCATGTTAATTGTCAAAAAAATTACATTTAGAGGGGTAGATACGAGGGAGAGAAAAACAGATCTCTTTATCATCCCCATCAGAAATAGCACTATTAAATCCTTCCAGACTTTTCCTATAAGTAGATTCTTATTTAAAAACAGGTTCACAGTGTACTTGTGTATTTTAACCTTTTTTTAATCAATCCATTCTTGATATATAATCAATAACTCACAGTATCATCACATAACTGTATGTTCATCACCATGATCATTTCTTAGAACATTTCCATCAATTCAGAAAAACAAATAAAACCATACTTCTTCCCCTCTCTGTCATTCACTGCTCATACTTCCATCTACCCAATATATTTTAGCCTTTGTTTCCCCTATTTTTTCTATATCCCTTACCACTCCCTTTCATTGATCACTAGTATTTCAATCTATTAAATTTATTTTAACACTTGTTCCCCATATTATTTATTTATTTTTAGTCCATATTTTAACCTTTTTTTAAACACATATCCTAAAAGCTTTTCATGACAATATAAATATACACATTATTATTCTAACTGTTATATGGCATTTTATTTTTTAACATTGCTTATTAGATGCAATGATTCCAAATTTACCAGATCACAAATTATCTAAAGGATTGCTTAAAAATATACAGCCATAAATCCTATCCTGGATGTGCTACATTAGAAATTTCAAGAGGAGGGTCTTAAGAATCTCTATTTTTAACATGACTGAGAGGTTATTTGGGAAATTCTGATTTAAATTATGCTTTGTACATGTTATTTAATTCCATTTATTCTAATATACATTAATACTTTAATATCTATTCTGTTTACTCATTATGTACTAGTCTGATGATTGTCTTAGTCTAAATTCAAAGAAGTGGAATGACTTATGACTTGCTCAAGGAGTAGGTACATTTGGAATCTTTTAGCGTATGTGCCAAATCATTCTTAATTTAGACTGTAATAATTCATATCTTCACAAGTACTCATAGTACAACACTTGTTGTCAGGTGCAAAGGCATACGATCCAACTTTTTTACACTCTATTTACTCATGGGCAGCATTGGGCCTCCAGAACTGGTGATAAGCAAGAAGCTTCATTCTTAAATCAGCTATGTGCTGATTAACCTCTAACTAGCAGTAAAGATTTTGGGTTGAATTCCAAAGCAAATTTAACTCATTTTGTAGAAGGTTAGAAAATAATGTCTTGCTTATCGCCCCTCCTCTTTTCAAAATATTGTTTCTGAGGTATTTACTATGGAATTTTGGGAGTGGAGATTTGACAGCTCTTGTACTCCAGTATTCCTCCGTTTGGTTAGTCATCAAAACCATGCGGTATAATTATTTAAAACACAGATTTCCAAGACACCTTCCTCCCCAAATCAGGGAAGGAAGTTTCTGGAAATAGCATTTTCTAAATCTCCTCAAATGTTTCTCATGCAATCAGGCTTGAAAATCTCTGTTCTGGCCTGTACACCCTGATTGGTAGATGAGAAAAACCAGCCCAAAGAAATTAACTGTTCAGCCATATGGTATGTGCAAATGAGTGACAAAGCTGTGATTAGAAGCCATGTCTGTTCTCTGAACAAACAATGTGATATAACATTGTATCTCTGATGAAGTCTATAATTTATCCAAAAATATACATTCTATTAAAATATTGCAAACAAAAGTTAACATTGAAAAATTTGATTACATTAGACATATAATTTGATAAAGTAGCTCAAGTACTTTAGTAACTAATAAAAGAGCACTAAGCTTAATGCTTTGAGATGTTATGATAAAGTATAGTTTTCCAATCATGAAAAATAAAGACAAATATTTCAGAACTTTTTCCAAATACAAAGTGGTTCACATAACTACCCATTTTCTCTCCAGAGAATTCCAAGTTAAAACGTTTCCTTTCATTTCTCCTGATTACATCACTGAGAAAGTGTCATTTCCGTGATAATGGTCTTTAAGTTTTTCTTTCATATCTTTTCAAGTCCTCCTCTAACCAGAGTGCATTTCCCAAGCACCATGGAACCAAGAAGAAGCAGGAGAGGGAACTCCAGGAGTCTTAAAGGACATCAGCTATTTGAAACTTTAACTATTTGCAGTCTAAAATATTTAAGGGTTTTTCCATACTTGATTAGTCAGTAAATTTGTTCTAAGTGCGTCACTATGCATTTCTCACTCTCTCTTACTTTTCGTATTCTATAGTGTATATGATTTTAGATTCGATTATGTTATGTAAGAAGGTTCCTAAACAAATATGTATAATTTTTTGTCTCAAGAAGAACTCTAAATTTATATTTAGTCTGCATAGGCAATTTGATTTTTTCACTTGGGATTATTCAGGTGAAACTCTCTTCTCTATGATAAACATCTCGTTAATGTTATAGCTTTGGGGGGCATTTCAGTTTTGAGCCAATATTTCCATTATTTTTATCTTTCTCAAAAGATTACTGTTCTGAAATGGAATTCCTCATGGTTGACATCACCCTGACAAACTACTGGCTCCTTCTGAGTGATATGAATAGGAATAAACACTACTTTTTATTTTTACCACTGCAAATGCTTCCCTAATGATTTATTTTAGAGAAACACTTCTCACATAAATTTTCAAAAATTTACCTTTTGAAAGATATGAGGTGTTTTCCTTATATGAGTTTAAAATTTAAAAACACATTATTTTGATTATTTTGATCACATGCACAAACACATATAGACATGAATCTGCATTAAAAATCTCTCCATAGCATTAAAGACAAAGTCCAGATTTCTCACCAGACAAGAGCCCTCGTGATCTCTTCATCTTTGTCTCAATTCTGAGTACTTCCGCATATGCCTTCCAAACTCAAATTGCTCTCAGTGCAGAAATGCCCTATGCTCTTTCATTCCTTTATATATTTGCGCACACTGCTCCTTTGTTTCTCCATCCTCTGTTTGGTTGACTACCTGATGCATGTCCTTTACAAATCACTTCATGAGTCTTTCTCCAGAATATCATCTCTGAATTGTTCTCATTCTGAGGTAGGAGTTCCTTTTTCATCTCGGCATCATGCCAAGCCCTGACTTATTCTATACCATTGGTCACTGAGTGAATTTTTGTTGTTGATTTACATATCTATATTCTCCACCAAAGAGTTCACTTTTATGCTTGTAAAGTAACTAGCATAAGCAAATATTAAATATGTAAAAATTGATTAATTAACAAATAAATGAATTTCCACAACCACTTCTAGCAATATCAACATTAGGATGTGTCCGTCAGGACTTCAGTGGTGGAAAACCTTGGAATCAGACTCTGAATTTCTCCACCTCTGCCATTTACTAGGCATGTGACTTTGGTCAAGTGACCTAGCTTCTGTATACATTATTTTTATTTTAAAAAATGTTAGTATAATATGGATAGTATTAGTAACCCCATATAGTGTGAATATGAAGACTAAATGAGAATAGAGAATAAAAAAGTCCTTCTTTCCAAGAACATAAAAAACAATAATAAGATTCCAGATGTGCAGTAGATAGTTCCCCCAGAACTGCACCTCATTTTTCTTATCTGATCTTTCTCTTAGATATCTTTCCCAGCACTCATTTCATATTTTTCCCTACACAGGTGTTGGTTAAGAATGCCGATTCCTAATCTCCTAAAAGGGGAAGGGGGGAGGTAGGTAGGAATCTGCACTTTATGAAACATTCCAGATGATTCTTAACTGTTCTAAAGTTTGAGAATTCCTGTAGAATTGTGAATCTGCTTTCTTATCTTCTTCCCTATAGTGAAGTTGTATCAACTCTGTCTTGTTTGAGCCCTTTATGGTCTAGATGATCTTTTCCCCATCTCTCTAAATGATTAATTCAGAGGCCAAATAGCTCATTTTCCTCTATCTCCCACCCAAGCCAGTCCAAATCCCCAGACTCCTTACTCTGACCAAGATCTATGCTTTCTAAAGCAGTGATAATGCAAAGTACCCATGAAGTTCTTTCATATTTACTTATTTCCCCTCCCTTAAATTGTAGAGAAATATAAGGTAGCTAATATTTCTTTCTTCACTGAAATATATAATTACATGTGAAAATAAAAATTTTTAAATCCTCCCACAAAATACTTTGCCATCTATTTAAAGACAGCCTGACCAAAAAAAAAAAAAAAAAAAAAAAAAAAATCCAGTTTAGTTAAAAATTGGCCCTGTTTTGGATTTTGGCCAAGTTAATGGTCTGATTTTGTACCATAACATAAAGATGTGAACAGCTTTGAGGATTTCTCCTACTGACTACATTCAATGAAAAGTCATAGTTCTTTTGTCTGTGATTGTTTTCCCAGCCCTTCCTTGCAATCCACCAGATAGCATACCCAGCGAGGGAATCTTTTCCAATTCTGCTCCAGATTGGGCCAGGTTGATTAAGTCTGTCATGTGGCATCTTTTCCCCCTAACAACCACCCAATTTGTGTCTTACAGCAAAGTGATCCACAAGAGTCTATACATAGTTTGGCAAGCTTCCTTACAGATTTCAAGCAGGCATATAAGGGACTTTCCAGTTACATATTATTCACTCTTAAATATCAGATTATGAGTTGCTACAATCAAAACAATTAAAATGAAGACTATTTTGGTTATTCTCTCCTACATAGTAATAGAAATTTTTTTACTTTTAACTAGGTAAATAGTTGTCAAGAAGATAAAAACATTTCCTTGCCTCTTTTGCAGCTAGATGTGATAATTTGACCAATTTCTGGCCAAAGGCTATGAATGATAACATCATGTGAGAATTATTTTTTTGTATGCTATATGGCAGGGGTCACATTTCATTCTTTTTCCATGTGAGTATCCCATTATTTGGTGAATTTTTGCTTGTTTGTTGACTTGTTTTGGGGGGCGGGGAAAGCACATTGGCCTGGAATCAAACCAGGTCTCCCGCATGGCAGGCGAGAATTTTACCACTGAACTACCCTTGCACCCCCTCATATGGGAAATTTTTGAATGAAAAAGCTGATACACACACCTTCCTTTCAGACTGTTAATCAGATGAACTGCTTGGAGCTCAGATAGTCATCTTGGACTTTGAAGTGAAAATTGAAAGAAATGGAAAAGAAGTCACAGATGGCAAAGCAACAACAAAGAAAAAGGATGGGCCCTGATATCAACAACTACAACACCACAACAGCACTAAATTTCTTCAACATGAGAGAAAAGGAAAATTCCATTTTGTTTAGGCTGTACTTTGAAGGTTTCCTATAACCTGCACTTGTACATGATCCTAAAGAAAAATCACTAAACAAAGATGAAGGGAATGATATAAAACCTTGAAAGAGACGAAAGAACTTATGCTTGGTTATCACATTGTGGATTCTGATGTGATGATTATTTTTTTTTAATTCCATAAGAGGAGAAATTGAAAAGTGGCAATATTTGTTGACCAACTACTGTTTTAATTTTCCAAGGCTATTATCACAAATATTACAGGCTGCTTGACTTAAACAATAGAAATTTAATTGTCTCACAGTTTGGGGTTTAGAAGTCTAACTTCATGGTATCGACAAGCCATGTTTCCCAAAAGTCTGTAGTTTTCTGATGGTGGTTTGCTGTCAATTTATTATTCTCCTTCTTCATATGATAGTGTGCCTCCTTCTGTTTCCTTCTCTTCCTGCTATTGTGTCCAAATTTCCTCTGTTCATAAAGAATTACGTGATATGCATTAAGGTTCACCATGACTCAGTTTGACCTCATTTTATTAGGTTCTTCAAAGACTCTGTTTTTAAATGAGCTCATATCCACAGGACCAGAGGTTGAGTTGAGCATGCTTTTGTGGAGAACCTGATTCAATCCAGAACAATCTACCCTCTGGACTCCAAAATGGCACCCCAAAAAGCTGTAAGTCATTTGAGTAACAATTTTAAGTTTAAAAAATCTCATTTAACTCATATGGGTTTGGTCCATCCTGGGGCAAAATTCTTAACTATATGTGAACATGTGAAACCTATTTTGCTTCCAAAATTACAATGGTGAAAACAACATAAAATAGACATTCTCATTCCAGAAGGAAGAAGTTGGAAGGAAAATAAGTATTATGGGCTCTCAGCAGTACATGACCCAAGAGGGCAAATTCCATTACATTTCAAGGTCTGAGAGTAATCTATGACTCAGTGCTTTGCTCTCTGGGCCTGCTGGAATGGTATTCCTAACCTCTCCAAGGACAAGAACTGTTCTACCCTTTATAAAAAACACAGTGGTGGCCATGCTGTTCTGGAACAAAAGGTGGCAATCCCAACTTCTCTGAATGTCAGGGCCTTGGCTTCTCTCTATTAGCCTTGGTAGATCTTCTCAGACAAGACCACTGTTTCCATGGTTCTGCTCTTAAGTCATTTTTCATTCATCTTCTCCCATCACTATCCCTTTCCACCCAGGCCGTCAATGTTTCTGCTGATACAAAATTCTCAGGAAACATTTTGCTGTTCACATGCAATTCGGCAGGGTCCAAGACATCAGACAAAAGTTTCTTCCACAGATCCTTCCTGGATAATTGCATCTCCAATCCTGACTTCCCTGGAAATGATTGTTTGGACCCATATGTCATATGCCTAATCTTTTCAGCAAATAATTGTTTAGCCACAGCTTTGTGTAGAGGCCCCTTCTCTGGGAATTCATCTTCAAAGCACTCATGGAGTCCACCTGTAAGGATTGCTAATGGCCCTAATCTCATAGCATGCTATCTGAATAGGCTGAAATTTTTTTAAATATTCAAATGCTGGTTCCTTTTTGCTTAAAAGTTCAGATTCAGTTTCTCTTTTCTCTCACATTTTACTATAAGCAACAAGGAGAAACCAGGTTGCACTCTCCACACTTTGCTTGGAAACATCCTCAGATAAATATCAAAGTATATTGTGTATAAGCTCCATTTTCAATCTTAAACTAGGACATAATTCAGCCAAGTTCTCTTCTTCTTTATAAAAAGGAACACCTTTCATCCACTTCCAAGAACACATTCATTATTTCCTCCTAAGATTTTATGGGAAGAACCTTTAATGTCCATATTTCTACCTGAAATATCTTCAAATCACTTAAACTTTTTCTATCAAGTGCTTCACAATTGTTGCAGCTTCTACCTATTACCCAATTCCAAAATCACTTCCATATTTTTAGGCATTTGTTAGAGCAGCAACTCACTTCAAAGTATAAAAATTGCCTTAGCTTTCCAACACTGCTATAAAGAAATAGCACAGATTGGTTGACTTAAATGACAGGAATTTATTATTTCACTGTTTGGGAGGCCAGAGGTCCAAACCTGTCAGTGGGCCAGGCTTTCTCTAAAATCTATAGCTTCCTGGTGGTGGCTTGCTGGTAGTTCATAACTCAATCTCTGCCTCTATCACATGGTCATCCATCTCCTGTCTATTCCTCATTCCTTTACTGTGTCCAAATTTCCTATGCTTATAAAGACTCCAGTCAGATTAAGGTACACAATGATTCAGTTTGCCTTGGTCTTAATAGGGTTTTCAAATTTCCTATTTACAAATGGGTTCACATTCACAGAGCAAGAGATTATGAGTTGAACATGTCTGGGGTGGGGGGGGAGGCATGATTCAATCCATAACAATTATGCGTTATATCCTATGGAACAGGTTTCACATTCTTTCTCCTTTAGTAGCAAATGCAATTTTACTTCCCCAAATATTTAACAAAATTCAATATTGAAACCTAACTGCCTTTTTATGATAACCTAACATATTTAATGAATCTAAATTATTGTCTTTTTCCATTTTTTGGTCCTATATTCCAAAATAATAAAACAATCAAGATGAAAATATCTTTATTGTCAGTAGAATAAAAATTTAGTTTAGTTGATCTGAGTGATTAAGCAGCAAAGACTGGACAAAATATTCATATCACTTGATTTTAAGTTATTATGACATTACTTTTTATTATTGTATTAAAATATTTTAGTTGGAAGGGTAAGTAGACTCACCTAGACAATTTGGAAGTAATTAATCATTACTTTTATACAGTTTCAGTGATGTCTAGCTGATTTAGTCTTATTATACGGTTTCTATGATGTCTAGTTGATTTAGTCTTATTTATTTTCCTAGATTTTTAACACTGTGGCAATTTCAAGCTATGTATCCTATGAAAATATGTTCTTTATCTTAGTTCATTCCTGGAGGTATGAATCCATTGAAATAGGACCTTTTGATGAGGCTACTTCAGGTTAGGCTGTGGTCCAATTTAGTGAGGATGGGTCTTAATCCTATTTCTGGACTCCTTTACAAGCAGAATGAAATTCAGACACAGAAATAGAAAACTACAGGAAGCAGCCAAAATTTAGAAGTCAATGAAGTGAGAAGAAAGTCGAGGTTGCTATGGGTACAGAAAAGCTAAGGTCCAAGAATTGCTGGAAATCAACCCCAGAATGCCAGTCTTCTGTGAGAAAGCATTGCCTTGATGATACCTTGATGTTGGACTTCTCCTGGTTTCAAAACCATGAGTATGGTATTTGGTTTAGAAATCAGGAAATAAAATCAATTTTTTGAATGAGGAGAGCAGGGTGCTCCTATTGCAGATACCAAAGACTGAAAACAACTTTGAAATTGGGTAATGGGTAAAGGCTGGAAGAATTGTGAGGTACTTGATAGAAAAAACTTAGAATCTTTGAAGAGACTGTTGGTAGAAATATAGATGTTAAAAGTACTTCTGATAAAGCTTTAGAAGGGAATGATGACTGTGTTATTGCAAGTTGGCAGAAAGTCAATCCTTGTTATAAAGTGACAGAGAATGTGGGGAAATTGAATTCTGATGTCAGATGGGAAGCAGAAATTGAGAAGTGATGCACTTAGATATTTAACTGAGGATATTCCCAAATTAAGTGTGAAGATACAGTCTGGTTTCCCCTTGCAGCTTATATAAAATGTAGGAGGGAAAGATTAAGATGAGATGTGAACTCAGAGGCACAAAGAAATGAGAAATTGATGGTTAGGAAAGTTCTAAGACAATCCAAATAGTGCATTTTGAGACTAGAGAAAGAAGTGGCTCTATAAAGGACCTTACGGAACTTCCAGAAAGTGAGTCCCCAGGGACTAGGGCTCCTTGTAAGCATTTAACTGAATGTGGAACCATTCACCCATTTCATTGGAAGTCAGGATTGGAAATGCACTTACACAGGTAGGATCTGTGGAAAGTTCTACTGTTTGATGGTTTGGGCCCCTGTGAACTGCAAGCAAAGCCAACAAAGTTTTTGTGAAATCTGCATGAGCAGAACTACTATCAATCTGGAATGAATGAGACAAAGAAAGGAGATATTTATGGAAGAACTTCCATTTCTACATCAGCCAGTCAGTTTCTCCTGAAGAACTCATCAAAAACCTTCATTGAAGTTCCCAACTTGGAATTTAGACTTGTACATACCCACAATCATGTGAGGTAGTTCCTATAATAATGAATCTCATAATATTTACATAGGTTTGAATGGAAATTTACTTACTAAGTAAACAATGGTAAGATTTCTAAGACCCAGACATGTTGACACCTAAGACCACAAAATCCTCAATTAATTATAGTAGTTCCTTAATAAATGTTTGCTTCTATTCTTATCCCTGCTATATATACTAAACAATTCAGTCATGCTATCCTAAACAGTAGTAAAAGTAAATGGGATTCATGCCACATCTCTGCTAGTACACTCATGTATCCCAATTTAATTCAAAGTTAAACAAAAAGCCTTACCTATGGCTTATAAGATCCTATGTTATCAACTCCCCACCACACACTCACACATCACCTTTCCTACTTCATCCCCTCCTTCTCTTCCCTCAGTCATGCAGCTCCAGGCTTACTGGTATCTACATAATTCCCAGAACCCGGAAGTTATAATTCAATGGGCATTTCCATCAGTGTAGAAGGCTCTTCCTCAGATATTCAGGTATATCCCTCCTTGAACTCATTCATGACTTTCTTTAATGTCTACTCTCCAATGAGAAAAACAATCCATATAAATGTAATCCCCCACATTCCTGCCTCTCCTTTATACTTACAACAATAAAAATGTACAAATTAATTCTCATTGTTAGTGTTAATTGTTCCATAAGGAGAGGGATTTATATCAATTTTTTTCCCTGAGTGCTCATTGCTTAGAATAGTAGGCACTCAAAATAAATGTGCTGCTTACATTAATTTGTTGTAAGTACTGGTCTTAGTGAAGAAAGTACTATAAAAGAAGTCTAATCTCATTTTGTTTCTCTCATTTTGTATCTATAACCCTGGAGCAGAGCTTCCCAAATTTCAGAAGACAACTTTTTGTGTGCTAAAGTACCTAAGACTTTTGAGACTGGGGAATTCTATAATTAAATTAAGAGAGAGGCTGTCTATGCAGCAGAATTTGGTGACTGACTGCCATCGAACTCTCCTTTCTCTAGAAACTGTATTTATTCTACTTTCTAAGCATCTCTCAGATTTAAGTCTTCTTCTCAATTCCAAGGACAATATTTTTTGGTCAAGCCATGCTTAGACTATACTATGTCATGTGACCATGTATCTCCATACCTTTTTTGTTCTTGAACTATACATTCGTACCTTATTGACATCAATGGTCATTTTATCAGGCCCTCTAAGGGCCCAGGATGAGTCTGTTTTGCTTACCACAGTATCTCAGTAGGCAGGAATAGTTCCTCATACAGTCAGTGATGGATAAATACTGATTGAATGAGTAAAACTCTTACATAAACCATTGGAGTAGACTCTTCACTGCTCTAGTGACTTCTGTTTCTCCTCCATTCCTTTCATTCAACATTCTGCAATTGCAGTTCTTTTTTTAAAACACAATTTATATTTCCTACCTACAACCATTTATTAACTACAAAAAGGATACAAATCCCTTAAATGCCTCTATTCCTGACTCCATTTATGTCTTTATCCCCAATGATTCCTTCTATATCATTTTTATTTTAGTCACAGCCCAAACACCATTTCATTCAAAATTCCTTGACCCAGTGTTGTCTTTGCTATGTACTTCAGTCATTCCTAACCACTGTGATCTCACAGGGTCTTTGGAGCGGGCTGGCATAGCTAGTACAATGAGAAGTCTACCCTTCTCTTCCTATATGCTCATGCCTGTATGTGTTATTTGTTATAATATACCTGGGAACTTTTGTTTTATATAAGGGAAACATGTATTGAATGAGACAGGACCAAGAAGTGAAAATTGCAGCATGGCTACACCCGCCAACCTTGTTCTGAACTCTTATGACAAAAAAGAGGGGTTAGAAGCATGTTTGAGAGAATCATTTTATAAGCATAGCTTTGGATCTCCTGTGCCAGAGAGAAGAGGAAGTTGGAGAGGTGACCACCATCCTTACTGTCCCATGCAATTGGAACATGTGTTATTACTATAGATAGCTCTCAGCATGAGCATTTATATATTCCAGTATCATGTCCAGAAGTGAGCATTTACCACATGACTTCACAGATGGAGATGGTCAGCAACAGGAAAGATGTTTCAGTGAGACTACAGCAGGAGAACGATGTGAGGGGCATGCGAACCACACTCCTGGGGACAATTAAAAATGACCAAGGTAGATCCTAGTAAAAGAAAACGCGTAATAACCAAACTGACAGGGAGCAAGACCACTCATATTGTGTAAATTCGGTATAAATGCAAACTAGGTACGTATTTTACAATTACAGGCTACAATGAGACCAGAGCATTTTATACAATAAAGTTTATAAATTTAAGTGCCATATCCTCATCAAAGTCTTTTTTGAAATGTTTCCTCATGATGAAAAACTTTCCGTAAGCTACTATTTCTAGATTCTAGATATAGTAGCCTCCTCACTGCTGTCAGTCAAGGCACCCTTATACTCCAGGGGCTGCTAGAACAGGTTCTGACATTTAGCACAACTCTACAAATTTTTGTTGAATGGTATGTCTCTATGTCTGCCTCCTTAACTAAGCTATGAGATAAAAGAGGGAAGAGGGTAAATGATGACTTCATTACTTCTAAACACTTCAGCTAACATGTTATCATATAAAGGATGCAGTGAATAATGTTTGATAATCCTTCAATTGTGTCACCAAAATCCGTATTGGAAACACCTTAACTTTCTCATTTTGTAGAATGTTTTTCCATCATAACACTTTGCATAGTTGCAAGCATTCTCCTGTGATACTTCATTAGACTTTTAATCATTAATCTAACTTCATAATCCAAGATTATGGTGCAGGAGAAATAAGTTCCATATTCAAGCCAGTGACATGGTTAGGATTAGAATCCAAAATGTACTTCATGCAGGATCCCCTGGGTTATACTTACTCCAACAAACTATCCTTTGATGACTATGTTTTCATCAGGGAATCTATTTTTAGACAGCTTTATTTTTTCAGAAACAGAAGGATTTTTTTCCCTAAAGCAGGAGAAAAAAAGATAAACTTCTCATTGCTAGAAATCTTTGAAAATTAAGGACAGTTAAGTGCACACTCAACAGCTATATGTCATTTCCTTCGTTCTAATCAGCTTAAATTGTATAAAGAGTAAAATAAAAGTTAATGTGAAGTAAGGATAGATTCAGTTCCAAAATTTGGGGGACATATTTCAAAAGTTTCTTGGCAAAGAAAAATGTGGAACTTAGAAATGTTAAGTCTATAAAAAGGACCTAAAAATTTACCACTATTCCAAGATATCCTGGTATACGGAAGTCCTCTCAAAAATTACGTCTAGGCAAATATTTATGAATAAATACCCACATTTCTGCGTGAAAATATTTTAGGTATCTGTGTGTGCGCGTGTGTTTGTGTGTGTTTGTAAGATGGCAGTCCTTCTAACAGGCACCTCTGGAGAGAATTTTGGGTGGAAGGAACGGTGAAGAAACCGAAGTCAAAGGAAGTAGTGAGGGACTATTTCAGTGGTCTATGTAAGAGTTTTATTCATTCAGTCATTGTTTATTTGTCACCCTCCTGTGAGACGTATTATGTTGCACAAAGGAATCTTATGGGAGCAAAATAGACACAGTGTGCACACTTAGAGGACTTGGTGAAACTCAACAGTGATCCTCATAAGAGATGACAGCTCAAGGAAGTGAAAGGAGTTATGAAGGCACATGGTGGTGTCACCTAGAATAGTCCAAGGATGGTTCCGTCGAAACAATGTCCTTAGAATAGAAGTAAAGAGATAGATTCAAGAAATATTTTGCTAAACATCTTATAGAATCAAGATGACTTCTAGAGAGGGGAGAGTTATTCAGGGTTTGTAGGAGAGGCAAAGAGGAATACAAAGAGAGGGCCACTACTCTTTAAAATTTCAAAGAAGGTCCAAGGCAACCTTGCCACCCTTAACTTGTATTATTCCCTCTGATTCCATCATCAACATTAAAGTACCCAGTCTACATGGAATTCCACATTTACATGACTTTTCTCATATTCCTCTTACTAGAACTTCATGCTTTCCTCTCCTGGCTAATTCTACCGATTCTTTAAGATTAATCTCAGACATGACCTCTGTCAGGAAATTTTTCCTCTTATCTGATACCATCGCAGTTCTTTGTTTATACTGATAATATGACCCTTAGAGCATAATAATCCTGGACGGCTTCTCAGGGACTGGAAGCAGGTGCTATTTGTGTTTGCAATCTTCTTGGTAATGTTCATTGCTACAGATTTTTTTGTTTTTCCCTCCTTTGATGATTAGAGAAAATATTTCCCATTCTCACTACTTTCTCTTTTCATCTCATTTTTGGTTTTGTTGTTGTATTATTCTTGGTTGTTTGCTTGGTTTATGCCCTTTCTTTTCTATGACATAATTCATGAGAATTAATAAATGCAGTATTAAATAGCTTGTTATACCCTTGTTCACAAAATATTTATTCCGTAGAGATTCCAGTATTCACTGCTGTGGGTGTCTCATATCAGTGCCTTCACCTCCAGACTAGGTCAATGACTTCCACAGTCAGGAGATTATGTTTCTCATTTTCTCTCTGTAGGGTAATAGAGATGAATAGAACTAGAAATATTGGTTGCAAAGTGATGCTTTCTGATCTCTTTTATTTTCTGCATACTTTCGCAGCTTTTCATATTGAGACTACCTTTCCTGACCTACCGAAACTATCTCCTTGGTAAAAAAGAAAATGAGAAGCTACTTCATGGGTAATCACCATATACATTCACATATTCCTAGAGTTTCCACTACACTAAAATATTGAGCTGTGTACTGGGGGGTTATGAGAATGACTAAGACATGCCCCTTTGATGTTAACTAGAAACAAATGACACAAAGTTGGCATTTGTTGAATGTTTTTACAGTCACTGAATAAAAAGTAATTCAACTAGAGCAAAGTGAGTAAACATTAAAAGTTTTCTAGCAAAAGTTAAATTATATGTAATTAGTAGTTTAATACGACAATTTAAGCTTATGTGATTTATTACCAACCCCAATGGATTAGTATTTTTTTTCTAAACAATTACTTCCTGATTTGAACTTTCTTTATTGAAAAAAAAAAGTATGAAAGCTTTTCTAAATAGAAAAGCTATTTTCTATTTCATATCTTTTTCTGAAATGTAAATGAGCACTTTAAAGGCTTAAAACAATAAAATGATCACTCAGACATTCAAATACATACAATGAAAATTAAAACAATTTTCTTGTAACCTGGCTTTTTACTTCAGACTTTTAAATCCCTCATTCAAGTTTATATGGTTTATCAATTATGCCAATATCTGGGCTAAAACCTTATGTGGGCTGCTTCACTTCGATACAGGAGAAAAATAATCATGGAAATACATAGGTGATACCAGGCCAAATATACTTAAAAGTATCCTACTACTAATATAGTTTTGTCTCACAATATTCTCATGTGGATTAGAAATAAGCCAATTAATGAAAGGTGCTTATATTTTGCTCATAGCGGTTACTTTGGTCATTTGTAATTGATTTACCATGAATAATAAAAATTAAAAGGATAGGTTCTGCTAGTGATTCTCATTGATTTTTGATTCAGTTCCTTAAACCATCTTGTTTTGGCTTATACATAGTCATGAAATGTCTTTTATGCTTTTTATTATAACCAATTTCCTCCCCTTTTTAGCAAAATTTAAATTTGGATAAAGGTTCTAAAACTTCTCAAGTTACACATAAAAGCTCTTTAAACGCAGTTTCCCTTTAAAAAAATCAAAACCTTTTTTGGGGGGTTAGGTATGTTGAGGAGATTACGTATATAATAGTGCAGAAATTATTAAAAATTACACAACTCAAATTTGACTTTAATTTGGAGAAATACTCTTTTTAAATGTTTTTGCATTGTGTGAATCCTGTTCATCTTGATCATTGGGATGGACTTTTGGAATATACTGCAAAGGCTCTGCCCTTCCCCTGAAATTATCTTTTTCTTCTACCTTTATGTGTTTTCCCCCTGGTCCCATGCCAAGCTTTTAAGCTTTTGATTCAGTTGTCCTGTCCATAACTACTTCATCTATAAGGTCTTCACTGATTACCAGGATTGGAGTTCATTGTCTTTCTATATATTTCCATAGCACCTTGGAATTCTCCATCAAAACACTGACTCCACTGAATGAAATTGCCATTTTACCACTGGTATCCACTGACAGAATACAAATTTTGAAGAGAACTGCTTCCTATCTATAGTGTTTATCACTGATTACTACCATTGACTTAGTTGAGTGCGTGCTTATAGTAAGCACTCAAAAAATATTTGGAGAAAAATTTAAAATGTGAAAATCTGATTTTCAGATAATTTGAAATGTCAGCTATCTTTCATCACAGGCTTACCAATTTCTCAACTGATTTTAGTATTATTTAATGAGAGTAGAGTTTTCCTGCTTCCCCCTAATGATTTTTAGTTATGTTCACCTGCAAACAGATTGAGAAAAAAGGGAGCAATTTTCTTTTTTGTCATTTGTTCTTTAACTTAGTACCCTATTGTTATTACTTCCCAGAACATCTATACTCACTCAACTCTGCCTTATTGCTACTCTTTTCCTTATCAAAGTTACCCTACGTTCTCTAAATTTCTCAGTCTCAGTACAATATTGATTACCTTAGAAGACCCATTTAAGGGACAATCAGGCAAGGGGAATTAACAATATGTCATTTCAAAGTCTGGTTTCTTAATTCTGGCTCTTTGACATTCTATTTCAACTCTGTAAGCCTGTATCCATAAAAAAACAATAATTACACAAAACCTGGAAAATTTTTGTGATGATTAAATGAACAATGCATGTATCATACCTAGAAAAATTTATCCATTTATGCTAGATGATTAGTAAATAAAATGATTATTTTTTTATGATATGATCTGGAAAAGAATCCACTCAATTGATATACTGTATAAATGTTTTAAACAAAGTACAATAATATTTTTCAAAATTCCATAATTGAATAGACAACCAAAGCAGTCATGTTCAGTTATGAGGGCTTTGGACATCCCTAAAACTAACCCATAGATGTTGATACATTCTAAATTGCTTCTGTACCTAATCTCATTATATTCTCTATTGTCAGTGGCTTTCTTTAAACATTTTATCTGTTATTTGTTTAAATTGTACTTACTGGTTTTCTTTTACTGCCACATGAGAGAGACAGTTGAAAGAATATGTTTTGTGTTTCAATTTGAAGTTAAAAGTTTTGAATAATAAAATTAGATCTATCATAACACCGAGTCTACTGTCAATGTAATGCTCCAAATGAAAATTAAACAAGCAGAACATAGCAATATATTTGAAGGATGCCAACAAGACATTGTGGTCCATTCTATGTCTTTCACTTGACAAATGCAGATGAGTAGGTGGATGTCATTGGTACAAACCTACGATTCTCTAATATTCTTATCCTAGATATGTAATGTGTTTTATTCATTGTGTGAAAATGTGAATTAAGAAATTCATTCTAATACTGAAAACAATTAGTAAATCAAAATCTCTGCCATATTATTCATTGCCCAGAAAGTTAGCAATATTATCCAAAGGCACCAGAGATTTATAATTTTGAAGAGGTTTGATGCTTTAAATTAATTCATTTTTAATGAGAAATACATTGATATAGATTAGTAATCATGCAGAAAATTTTATAATGAATCTCCAATGTCTCATCCATGCATTAATTTCTTGTAGAGATTATGTATGCTGTCATTTTAGTGTGTGATTCTTTAGAGATATGTGTGCATATATGCACACATGCACACAGGTAAACAAATAAATTTACACAGATATATATTCTTTCCTCAAAAATGATAGTACATTATTATATTGCTTCTTTCTTATGATAATATAATTTGAAAATCTTTCTCATACCAGTTATACATAGTGATCCATTATTTTTACAACTTCATAGTGTTCCATTATAACCATAATTTATTTCTACCATAGGTGGAAATGCAGGTATTTCTAATGTTCTTCCATTTGAAAAAATGTTGTAACGAATACATTTTTGTTCTGAGAATATCAACAGAAAAAATTCCTGTAGGTGAAACTATTAAGTGATAAGTATATGTATTAGTTAGGGTTCTTTAGAGAAACAGAATCAACAGGGAACACTTGGAAATATAAAATTTATGAAAGTGTCCCACGTGACCGCAGGAATGCAGAGTCCAAAATCCATAGGGCAGGCTGTGAAGCCGACGACTCCAATGGATGGCCTGGATGAACTCCACAGGAGAGGCTCCCCAGCCAAAGCAGGAATGCAACCTGTCTCCTCTGAGTCCTCCTTAAAAGGCTTCCCATGATTACATTTAGCACCACTAATTGCAGAAGACACTCCCTTTTGGCTGATTACAAATGGAATCAGCTGTGGATGTAGCTGACGTGATCATGACCTAATCCTATGAAATGTCCTCATTGCAACAGACAGGCCAGCACTTGTCCAATCAGATAAACAGGTACCACAACTTGGCCAAGTTGACACCTGTCCCTAACCATGACAGTATACTTATTCTTAAAAAATTTTGTAGACATTGCCACATTGCACTCCATACATACTGAAATTATCTGAGCACACTACAAAAAAATGCAGAGTTTGCAAAACCTTTGCTTAAGAATTCATTTTTTTAAATTTTGTGAATCTGATGATTGAAAAACCATGATATGTCTTTAGTTATAAATCTGTAGCTTTATTTATTATATACCTTTCCTATATTTAAGAGACATTTATAATTCTTTACTTTGAAAGTTTTAAATATATCTTTACTTTTCTGCAAGGTTTATCACTTTGTTATTGATTTGTTGATCTTTTTTATATTAAATCAGCACTTTATGATAACTTTATACATATTTTACATACTCTGTCTTTGAAATTGTTTTGTTTTTGTTTTTGCAATTAAACAATATATTTAGAATCTCAGAGATAATTTTTCAAATTCCTTACAAATTTCAATTTTTAAGCCATTAGTTTAGGGATATGAAGAAGATACTTATGACTTAACATGATTTCTAAAAATAAACTGTTACATTATCATGTTAAGATAATATGTGAAAGTATCAAAAGAGTGTTTTGAACAGGAGTGACATTACTAAAGTGCGTATGGGTCATGCAATTAAGTGGTAGAATGCCTGTCTTTCATGAGGGAGGCAGGGCTCAATTCCCAGACCATGCACCTAAAATAAATAAATAATAAATAAATAAAAGTAAAATGCACAGTTTTCCAAAATGACCACTTTGAAGAGGACAATTGCTTTTGGATATAAGAGCTTCTAATATGATTTCTAGAACACTATTCTATACTTACATTTTAGTATCTTTTTTTCAAAAGCTGAAGGTAAAATATTCACCTTCAATGTGGTACTATTACCCATAATTCCACTACCGAATTACCATTACCTCTGTATTCTTGTACATTTAAGTTCAACCTCATTAACAAGTCTGCATCTGTTAGGTAACCACCCCTCCTCCTCTAGCTTCTGTCTTTCCCTATGTCCTCCATATTCTACATTTTAAGAGGTTGAGTTTACATATTCTAGGGGACTCATATTAGTGAAGTAAAACAGTAACTATCCTTTTATATCTGGCTTATTTCACTCAGTATTATGTGCTTAAGTTTCATCCATGTTGTCATATGCTTCATGATTCCATTTCTTCTTACTGCTCTGTAATATTCCATTGTGTATATATATATATATATATATATTTGCAAAAATACTTGTAAATTGAGTCTAAAGGCACAATAAAAGAATTATATACTACAACCAAGTGTGGTTCATGCCAGGCATGCAAAGGTAGTTCAACATAAGAAAATCAATTAATGTTAATGCAACACATTAACAAATCAAAATGGAAAAGTCACATGATCACCTCATTTGAGGCTGGAAAAGCATTAGACAAACTTCAGTATCCTTTCTTGATAAAAACACTTCAAAAGGTAAGAATCAAAGGAAACTTCCTCAAACATGATAAAGGCATATTTAATAAACCCACGACCAGCTTTATATATATATATAGATATATCTACCATAATTTGTTTATCCACTTATCTGTTGATAGACACTTAGACTATTCCCATCCTTCGGCAACTGTGAATAATGCCACTATGAATATTGGTGTGCACATGACTATTTATGTCACTGCTTTCAGATCTGAGTATATACCAAGTAGTGGAATTGATAGGTCCATAGGGTAACTTGATACATTGTTTTCTGAGGAACCACCAAACTATCATCCACAGAGGCTTACCATTATATATTCCCACCAAAGTGAATAAATGTTCCAACTTCTCCACATCCATTCCAAAATTTGCAGTTTCCTGTTTGTTTGGGGGAGCCATTTTTATAGGTGTGAGATAACATGTCATTGTGGTTTTGATTTGTATTTCCCTAATAGTTTAAATATGAACATATTTTCTAGTGCTTTTTAACCTTTTGAATTTGCTTTTCAGAAAAATATCTAGTCATATATTTTGCCCATTTTATAATTGGGTTGTTTTCTATTTTGTTATTAAGTTATACGATTTCTTTATATATACTGGGCATCAAAGTCTTATGGCTTACAAATATTTTCTTTCTCCCATTGAATTTGGCAACTTCTTCACCTTTTGTACAAAACCATTGATGCAGAGAAGCATTTGATTTTGCAGAATTTCCATTTATCTATGTTTTATTTTGTGGCTTGTGCTTTGGGTGTAAGTTCTTTAGAACTTAAAGATGCTTCCCTAGGACTTTTATAATACAGGCTCTTATATTTAAGAATTACCTTTTGTATAGGGAGTGAGCTAAGGGTCCTCTTTCATTCCTTTGGCTATGAATATCTCATTTTCCCAGGCCCATTTATTGAAGAGACTGTTCTCTCCCAGTTTAGTGAATATGGCGGCCTTGTTGAAAATCAATTGACCCTCAATCTGGTGGTCAATTTCTAGACTCTCAATTTGATTCCGTTGATCAATATGCCTGTCTTTGTGCTAAGACCACGCTGTTTTGGCCACTGTGGCTTTATAATAAGTTTTAAAGACAGGAAGTATAATTTCTTCCACTTCATTCTTTCTTGGGATGTTTTTTGGCAATTTGAGATCTCTTTCCCTTTCAAATAAATTTGTTAACCAGCTTCTCCAAGTCTGCAAAATAAGTTGGAATTATGATCGGTATTGCACTGAATCTGTAAATCAATATGGGTAAGATTGACATCTTCATGATCTTTAGCCTTCCTATTCGTGAACATGGAATTGTTCTACCTATTTAGGTTTTCTTTGATTTCTTTCCAGTTTTGTAGTTTTCTGTGTAGAGAGCCTTTACATCCTTGGTTAAAATTATTTCTAGATGCTTTGATTCTTTTAGTGTGAATGGATGTTTTTCTTTGGCACCTCTTCAGTTATTATGATTATATAAAAAAATTACTGATTTTTGCACATTAATCTTATATACAACCACTCTGCTGAATTTGTTTATTGGCTCAAGAAGCTTTGCCATAGTTTTTCCAGGATTTTCCAAATTTAGGATCATGTCCTCTGCAAAGAAATGAAAGATCTACTTCCTTTCCAACTTGAATGCATTTTATATCTTTTTCTTATCTAATTGCTCTAGCTAGACTCTCTAGCACAGGGTAAATAACAGTGGTGACAGTGGGCATCCTTGTCTCATTCCTGATCTTAGAGAGAAGGTTTTCAGTCTCTTATTGTTGAGTATGAAGCTGGTTGTGGGTTTATCAAATATGCCTTTTATCATGTTTGAGGAAGTTTCCTTTGATTCTTACCTTTTGAAATGTTTTTATCAAGAAAGGATACTGAAGTTTGTCTAATGCTTTTCCAGCCTCAAATGAGGTGACCATGTCACTTTTCCATTTTGATTTAATGTGTTGCATTAACATTAATTGATTTTCTTATGTTGAACTACCTTTGCATGCCTGGTATGAACCCCACTTGGTTGTAGAGTATAATTCTTTTATTGTGCCTTTAGACTCAATTTGCAAGTATTTTTTTTAAGAACTTTTGCACCTATATTCACATTAGGGAGGTTTATCTGCAGTTTTCCTCTCTTGTGTCTTTATCTGGCTTTGATATTATAACAATGTTGGCTTTCTAAGATGAGTTCTGTAGTGTTTTTTTTTTTTTTTTCCAACTTTTTGGAAGAGTTTGAGCAGCAATGGTGTTAGCTCTTTTTGGAATGTTTGGTATAATTCCCCTATGCAGCCATCTCACCCTGGGCTTTTCTTTATAGGAAGGCTTTTGATTAGTGATTAAACCTCTAATTCTAACACACTTTTAGAAAATCAGTGGGTCAAAGAAGAAATTGCAAGAAAAATTGATAAATATCTGAAGATGAATGAAAACAAGAATACAGCAAATCAAAACCTTCAGGATGCAGTGAAACTGGTGCTGTGGGAAATTTATAGCTCTAAATGCGTGCATTATAAAGGAGAAAAAGAACTAAAACCAAAGATTTAACTGAACAACTGAGGAAAATAGAGAGTTTTTATTGTTTTATTGAGGTCTTCTATTTCTTTTTGAGTCGGTGTAGGATGTTCATGTGTTTTTAAGAAATTGTCCATTTCCTGCAAGTTATCTAATTTATTGGTGTACCGTTTTTCATAGCATCTGCTTATTTTTTTTAATTTCATCTAGGTCCATAGCAATGATTCCCCTGTTAATTCTGATTTTATTCTCATCTTTTCTCTTTCTGATTTTGTCAGTCTAGCTAAGCATTGGTCAGTCTTGCTGATCTTCTCAAAGATTCAACTTTCACTTTTCTTGATTCTCTCTATTGTTTTCTTCTTCTCCAGCTCATTTATTTTTGCTTCAATATTTGTCAATTCCTTTCTTCTATTTGCTTTAGGGTGAGTTCACTATTCTTTCTCTATTTTCCTCAGTTGTTCAGTTAAATCTTTGGTTTTAGTTCTTTTTTTCCTTTATAATGTATGTATTTAGAGCTATAAATTTCCCACAGCACCAGCTACACTGCATCCTGAAGATTTTGATTTGCTGTATTCTTGTTTTCATTCATCTTCAGATATTTATCAACTTCTCTTGCAATTTCTTCTTTGACCCACTGATTTTCTAAAAGTGTGTTGTTTAACCTCCATATATTTGTGTAAGTTCTGTTTCTTTGGTGATTATTGATTTTCAACTTCATTCTATTATGGTCTGAGAAAGTGATTAGTATAATTTCATTCTTTTAAAATTTATCAAAACCTGTTTTGTGCCCCAGCATAGGATCTCTCCTGGGGAACGTTCCATGAGCACTAGAGAGGAATGTATGTAATGTGTTTGGGGTTGTTTGATCTTTATATGTCTTGACTTTTTCTCATCTATAACATTATTCAATTTCTCTGTTTCCTTATTGACCCTCTGTCTGGTTGTTCTATCTATAGAAGAGAGTGGTGTACCTAAGTCTCCCACTATTATTGTAGAAATATCTATTTCTACCTTCAGTGTTGCCAATGTGCGTCTCATGCACTTTGAAACTCCTTGACTGTGTCCATAAACATTTATGAATATTATTTCATCTTGATAAATTGTCCTTTTTTAACATATAGTGTCCTTCCTTGTCTTTTACGACATCTTCACATTGAAAGTATATTTTGTGGACTTCCTGGAAGATGGCGGCTTAGTAAGACGCTCGGATCTTAGTTTCTTCTCCAGGACAGCTACTAGGGGAGTAGAAATGATACAGAAAGCGCCCAAAGCCACAACAGAGATAAAAAAGACAGCGTACCCCATCCTGGAACAGCTGGCTGGCTGAGAGAAGCAGCTCGGGTGAGATCACCGAGGCGCGTGGGGGGCGCTCCCTTCCCCCTTCCTGGGCCAGAGTTACTCCCTTCCCCCTTCTCGGGCCGGCTGGGAGAATTGGAGAGGCGGTCCCCTGAAACCAAGGCGGCTGGCGCCCACACCACGCGCGGCCCCCTGGACCAACTGAGAGAATTGGATCGGAAACCCCCAGGCCGCGGAGAACGGTGACGGGTGGGGGAGGCCCCTTCCAAACCCGTGACTCCTGGGGAACGTGCACTCTCTCGGGCGGGCCGCTGCCGCTGGGGCCCTCCCGCCACGCTTGTTGCCCAGGGGCGACTAGGAAATTCGGACGGGCTCTTTCCCGGGCTGCGGCGACCAGCAACCCTCCCTGCGTTCGGACCCCGGGCCGGCTCAAGCCGCTTCGGCTAGCGAACCCCCCGGACTGCGAGAGTTTTCCAAAGTTTAAGGTCCCACAGCACCTTTTACTGGTGGGACCCGCAGACAAACGTGTGCCACGAGCGCCACCTACTGGGCAGGATAAGAAAAACAGAACCCAGAGATTTCACAGGAAAATCTTCCAAACTTTTGGATCCAATACCCAGGGAAATCTGTCTAAATGCACAGACGGCAACAGAAGATAACGGATCATGCTCAAATAATTGAAAATATGGCCCAATCAAAGGAACAAACCAATAGTTCAAATGAGATATAGATATAGGAGCTGAGACAACTAATGCTAAATATACGAACAGAAATGGAAAACCTCTTCAAAAACAAAATCGATAAATTGAGGGAGGACATGAAGAAGACATGGGCTGAACATAAAGAAGAAATAGAAAAACTGAAAAAACAAATCACAGAACTTATGGAAGTGAAGGACAAAGTAGAAAAGATAGAAAAAACAATGGATACCTACAATGATAGATTCAAAGAGACAGAAGATAGAATTAGTGATTTGGAGGATGGAACATCTGAATTCCAAAAACAAACAGAAACTATCGGGAAAAGAATGGAAAAATTTGAACAGGGTATCAGGGAACTCAAGGACAATATGAACCCCACAAATATACGTATTGTGGGTGTCCCAGAAGGAGAAGAGAAGGGAAAAGGAGGAGAAAAACTAATGGAAGAAATTTTCACTGAAAATTTCCCAACTCTTATGAAAGACCTAAAATTACAGATCCAAGAAGTGCAGCGTACCCCAAAGAGATTAGACCCAAATAGGCGTTCTCCAAGACACTTCTTAGTTAGAATGTCAGAGGTCAAAGAGAAAGAGAGGATCTTGAAAGCAGCAAGAGAAAAGCAATCCATCACATACAAGGGAAACCCAATAAGACTATGTGTAGATTTCTCAGCAGAAACCATGGAAGCTAGAAGACAGTGGGATGATATATTTAAATTACTAAAAGAGAAAAACTGCCAACCAAGACTCCTATATCCAGCAAAATTGTCCTTCAAAAATGAGGGAGAAATTAAAACATTCTCAGACAAAAAGTCACTGAGAGAATTTGTGACCAAGAGACCAGCTCTGCAAGAAATACTAAAGGGAGCACTAGAGTCAGAACCGAGAAGACAGAAGAGAGAGGTATGGAGAAGAGTGTAGAAAGAAGGAAAGTCAGATATGATATATATAATACAAAAGGCAAAATGGCAGAGGAAAATATTATCCAAACAGTAATAACACTAAATGTTAATGGACTGAACTCCCCAATCAAAAGACATAGACTGGCAGAATGGATTAAAAAACAGGATCCTTCTATATGCTGTCTACAGGAAACACATCTTAGACCCAAAGACAAGCATAGGTTGAAAGTGAAAGGTTGGGAAAAGATATTTCATGCAAATAACAACCAGAAAATAGCAGGAGTGGCTATACTAATATCCAACAAGTTAGACTTCAAATGTAAAACAGTTAAAAGAGATAAAGAAGGACACTATATACTAATAAAAGGAACAATTAAACAAGAAGACATAACAATCATAAATATTTATGCACCAAACCAGAATGCCCCAAAATACGTGAGGAATACACTGCAAACACTGAAAAGGGAAATAGACACAAATACCATAATAGTTGGAGACTTCAATTCCCCACTCTCATCAATGGACAGAACATCTAGACAGAGGATCAATAAAGAAATAGAGAATCTGAATATTACTATAAAGGAGCTAGACTTAACAGACATTTAGAGGACATTACATCCCACAACAGCAGGATACACCTTTTTCTCAAGTGCTCATGGATCATTCTCAAAGATAGACCATATGCTGGGTCACAAAGCAAGTCTTAACAAATTTAAAAAGATTGAAATCATACACAACACTTTCTCGGATCATAAAGGAATGAAGTTGGAAAACAATAATAGGCGGAATGCCAGAAAATTCACAAATACCTGGAGGCTCAACAGCACACTCTTAAACAACGAGTGGGTCAAAGAAGAAATTCCAAGAGAAATTAGTAAATACCTTGAGGCAAATGAAAATGAAAACACAACATATCAAAACTTATGGGATGCAGCAAAGGCAGTGCTAAGAGGGAAATTTATTGCCCTAAATGCCTATATCAGAAAAGAAGAAAAGGCAAAAATGCAGGAATTAACTGTTCAATTGGAAGAACTGGAGAAAGAACAGCAAACTAATCCCAAAGCAAGCAAAAGGAAAGAAATAACAAATATCAGAGCAGAAATAAATGAAATTGAAAATATGAAAACAGTAGAAAAAATCAATAAGACCAGAAGTTGGTTCTATGAGAAAATCAATAAGATTGATGCGCCCCTATCAAGATTGACAAAAATTAGAAGAGAGAGGATGCAAATAAATAAGATCAGAAATGGAAGAGGAGACATAACTACTGACTTCACAGAAATAAAGGAGGTAATAACAGGATACTATGAACAACTTTACGCTAATAAATACAACAATTTAGATGAAATGGACGGGTTCCTGGAAAGACATGAACAACCAACTTTGACTCAACAAGACATAGATGACCTCAACAAACCAATCACAAGTAAAGAAATTGAATTAGTCATTCAAAAGCTTCCTAAAAAGAAAAGTCCTGGACCAGATGGCTTCACATCTGAATTCTACGAAACGTTCCAGAAAGAATTAGTACCAATTCTCCTCAAACTCTTCAAAAAAATCGAAGTGGAGGGAAAACTGCCTAATTCATTCTATGAAGCGAACATCACCCTCATACCAAAACCAGGCAAAGATATTACAAAAAAAGAAAACTACAGACCAATCTCTCTAATGAATACAGATGCAAAAATCCTCAATAAAATTCTAGCAAATCGTATCCAACAACACATTAAAAGAATTATACATCATGACCAAGTAGGATTCATCCCAGGTATGCAAGGATGGTTCAACATAAGAAAATCAATTAATGTAATACACCATATCAACAAATCAAAGCAGAAAAATCACATGATCATCTCAATTGATGCAGAGAAGGCATTCGACAAGATTCAACATCCTTTCCTGTTGAAAACACTTCAAAAGATAGGAATACAAGAGAACTTCCTTAAAATGATAGAGGGAATATATGAAAAACCCACAGCTAATATCATCCTCATTGGGGAAAAATTGAAAACTTTCCCCCTAAGATCAGGAACAAGACAAGGATGTCCACTATCACCACTATTATTCAACATCGTGTTGGAGGTTCTAGCCAGAGCAATTAGACAAGAAAAAGAAATACAAGGCATCAAAATTGGAAAGGAAGAAGTAAAACTATCACTGTTTGCAGATGATATGATAATACATGTTGAAAACCCGGAAAAATCCACAACAAAACTACTAGAGCTAATAAATGAGTACAGCAAAGTAGCAGGTTACAAGATCAACATTCAAAAATCTGTAGCATTTCTATACACTAGTAATGAACAAGCTGAGGGGGAAATCAAGAAACGAATCCCATTTACAATTGCAACTAAAAGAATAAAATACCTAGGAATAAATTTAACTAAAGAGACAAAAAACCTATATAAAGAAAACTACAAAAAACTGCTAAAAGAAATCACAGAAGACCTAAATAGATGGAAGGGCATACCGTGTTCATGGATTGGAAGACTAAATATAGTTAAGATGTCAATCCTACCTAAATTGATTTACAGATTCAATGCAATACCAATCAAAATCCCAACAACTTATTTTTCAGAAATAGAAAAACCAATAAGCAAATTTATCTGGAAGGGCAGGGTGCCCCGAATTGCTAAAAGCATCTTGAGGAAAAAAAACGAAGCTGGAGGTCTCGCGCTGCCTGACTTTAAGGCATATTATGAAGTCACAGTGGTCAAAACAGCATGGTATTGGCATAAAGATAGATATATCGACCAATGGAATCGAATAGAGTGCTCAGATATAGACCCTCTCATCTATGGACATTTGATCTTTGATAAGGCAGTCAAGCCAACTCACCTGGGACAGAGAAGTCTCTTCAATAAATGGTGCCTAGAGAACTGGATATCCATATGCAAAAGAATGAAAGAAGACCCATCTCTCACACCCTATACAAAAGTTAACTCAAAATGGATCAAAGATCTAAACATTAGGTCTAAGACCATAAAACAGTTAGAGGAAAATGTTGGGAGATATCTTTTTTTTTTTTTTTTTTTTTTTTTTTTTTAAAGGAAAGACAGAGAGAAGGAAGGAAGGATAGAAGGAAGGAAGGAAGGAAGAAAGGGAAACATTTTCAAACATTTTCTTGTTTTATTGTATTCTGTTTCTCCGTTTTTGTTACGTGGGCTGGGGCCGGGGATCGAACCGAGGTCCTCCGGCATAGCAGGCAAGCACTTTGCCCGCTGAGCCACCGCGGCCCGCCCGGGAGATATCTTATGGATCTTACAACTGGAGGTGGTTTTATGGACCTTAAACCTAAAGCAAGAGCACTGAAGAAGGAAATAAATAAATGGGAGCTCCTCAAAATTAAACACTTTTGTGCATCAAAGAACTTCATCAAGAAAGTAGAAAGACAGCCTTCACAATGGGAGACAATATTTGGAAATGATATATCAGATAAAGGTCTAGTATCCAGAATTTATAAAGAGATTGTTCATCTCAACAACAAAAAGACAGCCAACCCAATTACAAAATGGGAAAAAGACTTGAACAGACACCTCTCAGAAGAGGAAATACAAATGGCCAAAAGGCACATGAAGAGATGCTCAATGTCCCTGGCCATTAGAGAAATGCAAATCAAAACCACAATGAGATATCATCTCACACCCACCAGAATGGCCATTATCAACAAAACAGAAAATGACAAGTGCTGGAGAGGATGCGGAGAAAGAGGCACCCTTATCCACTGTTGGTGGGAATGTCAAATGGTGCAACCACTGTGGAAGGCAGTTTGGCGGTTCCTCAAAAAGCTGAATATAGAATTGCCATACGACCCAGCAATACCATTGCTGGGAATATACTCAAAGGACTTAAGGGCAAAGACACAAACGGACATTTGCACACCAATGTTTATAGCAGCGTTATTTACAATTGCAAAGAGATGGAAACAGCCGAAATCTCCATCAACAGAAGAGTGGCTAAACAAACTGTGGTATATACATACGATGGAATACTATGCAGCTTTAAGACAGGATAAACTTATGAAGCGTGTATTAACATGGATGGACCTAGAGAACATTATGCTGAGTGAATCCAGCCAAAAACTAAAGGACAAATACTGTATGGTCCCACTGATGTGAACGGACATTCGAGAATAAACTTGAAATATGTCATTGGTAACAGAGTTCAGCAGGAGTTAGAAACAGGGTAAGACAATGGGTAATTGAAGCTGAAGGGATACAGACGGTGCAACAGGACTAGATACAAAAACTCAAAAATGGACAGCACAATAATACCTAATTGTAAAGTAATCATGTTAAAACACTGAATGAAGCTGCATCTGAGCTATAGGTTTTTGTTTTGTTTTGTTTTGTTTTGTTTTGACTTTACTATTATTACTTTTATTTTTTTCTCTATATTAACATTCTATATCTTTTTTGGTTATGTTGCTAGTTCTTCTAAACCAATGCATATGTACTAAGAAATGATGATCATGCATCTATGTGATGATGTTAAGAATTAATGATTGCATATGTAGAATGGTATGCTCTCTAAATGTTGGGTTAATTTCTTTTTTCCGTTAATTAAAAAAAAAAAAGAGAAGGGATAATTGGAGCTGAAGGGATACAGACTGTACAACAGGACTGGATATAAAAACTCAGAAATGGACAGCACAATACTACCCAATTGTAATGCAATTATGTTAAAACACTGAATGAAGCTGCATGTGAGGTATAGGTTTTTTGTTTTTGTTTTGTTTTTGTTTTTTCTTTCTATTATTGTCTTAATTCTTATTCTGTTGTCTTTTTATTTCTTTTTCTAAATCGATGCAAATGTACTAAGAAATGATGAATATGCAACTGTGATGTTATTAAGAATTACTGATTGTACATGTAGATTGGAATGATTTCTAATTGTTTTGTTAACTCTTTTTTTAATTAATAAAAAAAAAGAAAGAAGGAAAAAAAAAAAAGGAAGTATATTTTGTCTGATATTAGTATAGCCACCCCTGCTTCATTTTGCTTACAGCTCACATGAAATTTTTTTTCTTACATTTCGCTTTCAATCTATTTGTGTTCTTGGGTGTAGGTTGAGTCTCTTGTAACCAGTATATAGATCAATCATGCTTTTTAATCCATTTTGCCAATCTGTATCTTTAATTGGGGAGTTTAATCTGTTCATATTCATTTATTACTGTAAAGCTAGTGCTCGAACCAACTATCTTGTATTTTGTCAGATTTGTTTTTTTGCCTCTCTCTCTCTTTATCCTTTAAATTACCCTTACTCATCAGTTGTGTCCTTCTCAAGACCTCTCTCTCCTGTCTTTTTTTTTTTCAGCTGACAGAACTCTCTTTGATATTTCTTGCAGGACAGGTCTTTTGTTAATATATGCTCTCAGTATTTGTTTGTCTGTGAAGATTTTAAACTCTATCTCATTTTTGGAGCACAGGTTTGTTTTATTCTTCTGAATAAAGAATTCTTGACTGACAATTTTTCTCTTTCAGAATTTTAAATTTGTCGTACCACTGCTTTCTTACTTCCATGTTGCCTATTGAGTAGTTAGTACTTCGTCTTATGTGGCTTCCTTTGTATGTGGTGAATCACTTTTCTCTTGCTGCTTTTAGGACTTCCTCCTTTTCTTCAGCATTTGATAATCTGATTAGTACACGTCTGGCAGTGGATTTATTCTATTTGCAGTTTGTTGGGCTTCTTTTTTTTGCATGTTTATGTCTTTTTATAAGGGCTAGGAAGTTTTTCCCACTAATTCTTCAAATACTCTTCCAAGCCTTTTTACTCTTCTCCTTCTGAGACACCACTGATTTTTATATTTGAGTGCTTCATGTTTTCCATTATTTCTCTGAAATACAGTTTACATTTTTCCATTTATTCTTTTGTGTTTGCAATCAGTTACCATCTCCTCTAAGTCACTTATTCTTTCCTCAAATCTGCCATTGTGTGACTCTAGTATGTTTTTAATTCGATGTACAGTATTTTTTATTTCCATAAGATTCTCTGTTTTTCTATTTACTCTCTCAAACTCTTCTTTATGCTCTTATAGTCTTTTCTTGATATCTTTCATGTCTTTGGTCAACTCATTGAAGTTACCTTGGAGATTGGTATGTACTTCTTTGATTAGTTGTTCCACATACTGTGTCTCCTCTGGCTTTTTAATTTGGTAATTTGGCTTGGCCATATCTTGTTGCATTTCATGTTCTTTGCTATTTTCTTATGATTTCTTCACATTTGATCATCTTGATACGGTTCTTTTGGAAGTTGATTTCTTTCACCAATACAAAATTTTGTAGTTGCTTAGGTTTGCATTGAATGTCTCCTTTGGTTCTTGGTCTATTAGTAATTCCCAATCAGAGCAAGACCAAGTCCTCTCATGGGAGATGCAAGACTATTTGGATATCTGTAGGAAATGTGACCCAACAGCAGTTTGTCAGAGTGCACATTCCCTGTCTGAGAAGCAGATGGTGATCTTGGGCCACCACTTTCCCTCAATCCTGCTTTTCCCTGAATGTGGGAGTTGGTTGGGTGGGGTCCAAACCAGGCAAAAAACCTGTCAGTGCAGCAGGTATCTGTGCATGCTGGAGACCATCAGTCCGGGGAAGGGAGGGAAGGCACTGCGTACTTTGGTAGAGAATTCACTTGTAAATGGATGGATCTTGTTATTCCACTGCTTCTGATTGGAGAAACCTCTGGCTGTGTGGCTGAGAGTTTCATTTTCAGCCCTTAGCCACCTCAGATGTGCCCTGCTATTTGGCACCTTGCAAATTCCTTGCCCACTATGAACATGCAAGCCAATGGATTTGGGATAAGAGTTTTTGATGTTTGAATTTGGTTCTCTCCCTTATCCCACCTCTGTGCCTGTGCATACCATGAGCACTGTAGACATCCATGGAGAAAGGATACAGGCAGTGGAACAGAGAGTATCTCTCTTTCCTGCTGCTTCAGTTTGCTAAAGCTTCTGGAATGCACTATACCAGAAATGGAATGGCTTTTTAAAAGGAAAGCTATTAAGTTGCAAGTTTACAGTTCTAAGACTAAAAAAAAAAAGGTCCAAACTAAGGCACCCAGGGGAAGACAGCTTGACTCAAGAAAGGCCTATGTCTGTGACATGGCACATGGCATGTGGCAGGTACTTCTCGAAGTTCTGTTGCCTCCAAATTCTGATGCCAGCATATCAGAATATCCAGAGGAAGGATACTTCCTCTCTAAGTATCCATGGGCCTTAACTTATCTCCTCCAGGAGACATCTCTGGGTTCTGGGTTGTTTAGCATCTCATGGGCATGCAAATGGCAATGTCTGCTAGCTCTGCCCATGTCTAGGCATCTGCTGTCTCTGTTGGCCCTCCAAGCATCTCCAAACGTTCATGACTCTGTCAGCTCTGAAGAAAATTCTCCAAGCATCTGCACCTGCAGTTTCTCCAATATGTTTCCCCTTTTAAAGGACTCCAGTAAAATAATCAAAGCCACCTTTAATGGGTGGGGCCACATCACACTTAACCAAAAGATCACACCCACAATTAATGGATTATATTTCCATGGAAACAATCTAATCAAAGAGTTCCACTCTGAAACAATATTGGATGAGGATTAAGAGAATATGGTTTTTCTGGGGTATACAACATATTCCAACCAGCACCCCTGCTAACGGTCAGATCGGATCTTCTCTGCTTAACATCCTCTCTCTTCCTGAAGGGAGGATCCCTCAGTCTTCCCCAAAACTATGCACCTTCCATGGCCTGCTTCAGGGTTGCGGGCAGGCACTGCCCACAGACACAAGGTCTTTTTATGTGACTAAAATAAATCTGCTGATTCCTGAATTCCCACATTGGAGCTTCTGGCTGTGGAGCTAAGAGATGACTTTCCAAATGGTTATGGAGATGGGAATACAGAAGTGTTCAGCTTCTCCCTCACCCAGTCTTGGCTAGCATGTAGCAGCCAGTCCCAGAGGTGGTCATGATTAAATAAATTAACCTGTCCTTTCAGCCATAATTTCTCCACTTTTTCATCCAAGTCCTTCCCATATAATGTAGAAGTCCCTCACTGTCTGCTGGTAGACTGAACCACTGTCTTGGTCATTTTCCCCTCTTCACTAGTTATTTAATGGTGGAAAGGTTGGCTCTGCCTCTTCTATTTTGCCATCTTCCTGAAAGTCCCTTAATTTTTAATTTTAAAAACTATGCAGTTATTTTCTATGTTATTTAGGGATTTCAAATAGTAAGCTTTTCCAGTTTTCTCTCTGCTAGAACTAATACTATATAATGGGTTGGTTTATACAATGGGAATTATTGGCTTATGGTTTCAGAAATTAGAAGCCTTGTTTCCTCTCGGGATTGGTATCTTCTGGCTGGTGAGAAATCCTTTGGACCTGTTGGCTTTTCTGTCACATGGCAATGCACATGGTGATGTCTCTTCTTTTCTCCTCAGGATTCTATTGACTTTCAATTTCTTCCCATGGCCTTCTCTTTATATGTCTGAATTTCATTTTCATTATAAAGGATTCCAGTCATCTAGATTAAAGCTGGACCTTATTCAGTTGAACCACAGTTTACTTGAAGTAACATCTTCCAGAGAATCCATGTATAATCAATTCACACCCTCCAAAATATGGTCCAGCACAGGAACATGACTAAACTGAGGTATACAATTCAATCCACTAGACAAACTAATAGGATTAGTTATCAATAACATACAAATGCACAATGTTTGCAAACAGAACACTTCTTCATAAAGATGGATAGGTCCATTTTACAGTTTATATAATTAGCTTTAAGTGCCATTCTGATCATCTTCTATTTATCTTATTGGTGAATGAGAGATCCTCTGATCTAAATAGTACAAGATGGGAAAATCCAAGACACCCAGCTCTGGACAGAGGATAATGGCAGCAGTTTATTTGTCACATATACTCACAGCTTGATAAAATATGATACTAGATGCCATGCCACGTGATTGTTGCACTGAGTGAACTAGGAGGGGCTATGAGAGGCAGCTGTCATAGTAACAGGATAGTAGGGTACTTCCTGGTTCCCATGGAGTTTATGATTGGCTCTTATGAAGAATTTTCCAGACTGGCAAGGAGGTGACACCCATTAGATTGAAGACCAAGTGCAGTATAGCTGGTTCAGCTGATAAGGGAATTGTGGGAAGACTTTCCCAGTGGGTGAGAGGCATATCTGTTATGAGCAGAGAAACACGCAGCTAGAGGTTGGGGACCTATGAAGCTCAAAAATGTCTAGGCAGTATTAGAAATGTTAAATCTCACAATTCAAGTCCTTACATTTCTCTTCTTGACATTTTCTCTCCTACTTTTTTTATCTCAACTCTAATATTTAATACTCTAAAACTGCTCTTTCATAAAACACATTCATTCAATAAGGATTTATGGGTCATTTACAATTTTCTAATGTTGATAATAAATAATCTATCCTATAAATAAAGCTTACAAAGTATTTAGAGACACTCACAAGAAAAGAACAATTGTATTCTCCTTATAATATTTCTTAATGAACTTCAGGGATGATGAACTATTTGCCTTGTTTTTGTTATGCTTATTTATTTATTTTTTGCTATTTTCCTGCCCTCCGTTTAAGCATGTGTTATACTTTGGGAATTTAATCACTCAAACTTATTTATTCTACATATTGTTTACAGATCATGAAAATCAATCCTTTAAATACTTCATCTATTCACTGAGTTAACAGATTTTTATTGAGTGGTTGCCATGATCAAATGTCATTTTTCATGTTAGGAATACAGCAATTAAAAAAAAATATAAATAGCCCTGCTAGCCTAGAGAATATATACTCTGTGGAAGAAAAAATAAGAAAGACAAATTAGAAATGGTATCATATATGTGCAAAAAAGGAAACAATAAAACAGAAGTGCTTTTATTTTTCATAGTGTGGCCAGTGACGGTTTCCATGAGAAGGTGAAATATAATTAAAGATCTGAAGAAAGTGAGGGTACCGACCCTGCAGATAACTAGGGAGACAGCTTTCTAAGCAGAGATAAGAGCAAGAACAAATGTTCTGAAGTGAGATAAGGACTGCCATAAGGTTCAACAATGATCCCAGTGTATCTGGAATGGGGTGAGTGAAGAGGAGTAGTAGGAAATGAGATCCGAGAAGTTATAGGAAACAAAAGACAAATCAAAGAGAAAATCTCAAAAGTAGTTTGAGGAAAGAGACATATTATATTTAAAGGAGAAGTAATAAGGCCAACATCTGATTTTGCCACAGGATTAATTCAGACCAGGAAAAAGCAAAATGATACCTTTGAAATGCTAAAGGAAAATTACTGCCAACTATGAATTCTATACCCTGCAAAAATATCTTTCAAAAGTAAATGAGAAATAAAGATATGTTCAGCCAAAGAAATACTGATGTGTTACTTTGTTTTCAGACACACACTGAAATAAAGGTACTATAATACTCCAGGCAAAAAAAATGGTCCACGACACAAATATTTAAATAATGAAGAGAACAAAAGGGCAAAAGTGTATATGAATGGGTAAATTTGAATATTATAGACTATGTACAATACTGATTTTTTTTCTTTGTATACCGTATGGTGGGGGTCACATTTCATTCTTGTTTCCATGTGAATATTCCCTTATTGCAACACCAATTGTTGAATTTTTGTTTGTTTCTTCATTTGTTTGTTTGGGAAGTACATGGGCCTGGAATTGAACCTGGGTATCCCACATGGCAGGTGAGAATTCTACTACTGAACTACCCCTGCACCCCCCATAATATTGATTTTTATAGATTTAAAATATATGTAAAAGTACAATAAAATATGAAACATCAGAAAGGGTTTAAAATGCGCTAATGTGGCAGAATTAGTTGGAAAATGATGAAGGTGTTAATTTATATTCAAGTCTAATAATTTGTGAAAGCATTCTTTAGTCTATAGAGACCAACTAAAGAATATAAAGGGATGCATTACTATAAAGCTAATAGAAATATATTGGAATGTTAAAAAAATACTTGAAGAATGTAACAGAGATAAGAAAGAAGAGAAAAACGAAAAGAATAAAGAAAGGACAAATAAAACTAATGATAATATAATAAGTATAAAAAGAAATATAATGACATTATATGCTAATAGGACAAATATTCCAAAAACAAAAATTGTTACACTGGAGTAAGAAAATAATTATAACCCAAATAACTAAACCCTGCCATAAAATGACATACTTTAAATATAGTGATACAGGCTGTGCTGGTTTGAAAGGATGTATGTATCCTAGAAAAGCCATGTTTTAATCCTAATCCCATTTTGTAAAGGCAACTGTTTTTCTAATTCCTATTCAGTACTGTATGTTTGAACCTGTAATTAGATCATCTCCCTGGAGATGTGACTTAATCAAGAGCAGTTAAGGTAGTAATTCTATTGGATTGCTGGAATCCTATAAAAGAGAAAAAATTTGGAGAAAGTGGGAGATTCAGAGAGAGCAGAATGACATAGCCACAAGAAGCAGAGAGTCCACCAGCAAGCAACCTTTGGAAATGAAGAAAGAGAATGCTTCTCTGGAAGCCAGGAGAGAAAGCTTGTAGATGATGTTTGCCACATGTCTTTCCAGTTGAGAGAGAACTCCTGACCTTATTCACCAAGTGCCTTTTCACTTGAGAAAGAAACTCTGAACTTTATTGGCCTTCTTGAACAAGGTATCTTTCCCTGGATACCTTAGATTGGACATTTCTATAGACTCATTTTAATTGGTACATTTTTGCAGCAACTTTTTAAATTTCCCCTTTTAAAATTCATTCCATTTCTGGTATATTGCTTTCTGGCAGCTAGCAAACTAGAACACAGACATACTGAAAATAAAGGGTTGCAAAAGTATGTAATGCAAATATTAACTAAAAGTATAACACATAGCTATACTAATATCAGATAGAGTAGACTTTTTAAAGAAAAAGAATTGTTAGAAAAAAAGTCAATGTACCTGGAAGTTATAATAATTATATGTGCGTTCATCAAACAGCATAGTTTCAAAATATATAATACATGAATTGACAGAGCAAAGGGAAACGAGTAAGAATAAAGAAAATATGATTAATGCACCTGATCTAATGATTTATCTAGGCTATTATGCCCAACCTATATTGACAGATTATACATACACCCAGGTGTCACTAAAACTATGCAAATATTGAACATAATGCTGAGTCATATTCTGAAAATAATGGAGAATATCTTCACTGATCACAGAGGAACTAAGCTAGAATTCATCAAAACAACATAAACAGAAATATACACTTATTTTGAAATTAAGCAATGTATTTCTGCATATCCATTATGCTGGAGGAAATCAGCAAATATTTAACTGAAAAACAATAAGGAAACAATATATCAACAGTTGCAGGATGCAATTAGTAATGTGCTGAGCAAGAAATTTATAACCTTAAAAACATATGTTTTGGTTTCTTAGGCTGTCAAAGAAAATATTTTGAAATGATTTTGGCTCAAATAATGAGAATGTTCATTCATAGTACTGAGGCAAGAAAAATGTCCAAGTCAAGCCATCATCAAGGTGATGCTTTCTTTCTGAAATCTGGCTAACTGTCATCCTTGTGAAGTAAGAAGCTTCTTACTTCTCTAGTGGTTTTTTTTGAACACTCTCCTTTTCTCTCCGTATTTATACCTTCATAAAATACTTCAGTAAGTTGATTAAGACCCATCCTGAATAAGGATCACACTTTAATAGAAGTAGTCTCATCAAAAGGTCCTACTTAAAATAGGCACAGACCCACAAGAATGGATTAACTTTAAGAACATGTTTTTCTGGAGTATTTCCAGTTCCAAACCACCAGTGCATATAATAGAAGAAAAGCTATAATTGACTATTTAGGTATCCACCTGAACAAGTGAGAAAGATATCAGCAAATTAAACAAAAAGGAAGAAGAAGGAGGGAAATTATAAAAAGTATACTTTTAAAATGAAAAAAAGTAAAGTAGAAAATAATTGAAGTCAAAATATGGCTTTTGAAGAGAATAATAAAAAAATAATAAGACCCATAAATCTCTAGCAAGACTTTGGAAAACACACACACACACACACACACACACACATATATATATATATATATATATATATATACATATACACACACTCTAAGTGAAGTTGGCAAGACTTCTTTTTCCCGTCCTAAGCAGATATTAAGTTCCCCTCCATGGTCTAGTTTAATGATAAATATTTAATTGTATATACAAAACATAATATTTCATTATTTATAATATTTACACATGAAAAGCGAAAGTGAGATGACTGTGACATAGCTGACAGGAACCCGGTGTAGAAAATAAAGTATATAGGATTCAAGCCTAAGCACTATGATTTATGAACTGTATGAATATAAGAAAATCAGTAAATTTCTAGGTAGGGGTTTCTTTTTTTTTTCCTAATCCATAAACTGCGGGGAGAAAGTGATAATCACCTTCTCAGGGTGCTGGTTTTAATGGCAACTATAAATGAAAATATCTTATAAATTTGAGGGGTCTAAAAAAATCAATGTGATTACAGAAAACATTATGGTGATTTATAAGTGTTCCTTAAATTATTTTAAAATTTTAAATTATTATATATCATAGTTCTAAAACCTACTTCTTAGAAAAGTATTTTTAATAAACCCTGCTTCATTTTAACCTTAGGTCTTAGAAATCCAGTCAAAATTTGTGTGTTGTTACAATTTTATTTTGTTTGTCCGAATAAATTTACATCCGTTGGCTTTTTCTTCTCCTTCTCAATTTACTTTGTAAAGCAAGACAATATCAAAGCAACATTTGTATTAAAATGGCCACGTAATGTGAAATATTCATAATATAAGGAAAGGAAAAAAATCCAAAGTGTGACAAAACACTAGGCTGAGTTTTTGTTTTTTTTTTTTATTAATTAAAAAAAGAATTAACAAAACAATTAGAAATCATTCCAATCTACATGTACAATCAGTAATTCTTAATAACATCACATAGTTGCATATTCATCATTTCTTAGTACATTTGCATCGATTTAGAAAAAGAAATAAAAAGACAACAGAATAAGAATTAAAACAATAATAGAAAGAAAAAAAAACAAAAAAAACAAAAACAAAAAACCTATACCTCACATGCAGCTTCATTCAGTGTTTTAACATAATTGCATTACAATTGGGTAGTATTGTGCTGTCCATTTCTGAGTTTTTATATCCAGTCCCGTTGTACAGTCTGTATCCCTTCATCTCCAATTATCCCTTCTCTTTTTTTTTTTTTTTTAATTAACGGAAAAAAAGAAATTAACCCAACATTTAGAGATCATACCATTCTACACATGCAATCATTAATTCTTAACATCATCACATAGATGCATGATCATCATTTCTTAGTACATTTGCATTGGTTTAGAAGAACTAGCAACATAACCGAAAAAGATATAGAATGTTAATATAGAGAAAAAAATAAAAGTAATAATAGTAAAATCAAAACAAAACAAAAGAAAACAAAACAAAAACCTATAGCTCAGATGCAGCTTCATTCAGTGTTTTAACATGATTACTTTACAATTAGGTATTATTGTGCTGTCCATTTTTGAGTTTTTGTATCTAGTCCTGTTGCACAGTCTGTATCCCTTCAGCTTCAATTACCCATTGTCTTACCCTGTTTCTACCTCCTGCTGAACTCTGTTACCAATGACATATTTCAAGTTTATTCTCGAATGTCCGTTCACATCAATGGGACCATACAGTATTTGTCCTTTAGTTTTTGGCTGGATTCACTCAGCATAATATTCTCTAGGTCCATCCATGTTATTACATGGTTCATAAGTTTATCTTGTCTTAAAGCTGCATAATATTTCATCGTATGTATATACCACAGTTTGTTTAGCCACTCTTCTGTTGATGGAGATTTTGGCTGTTTCCATCTCTTTGCAATTGTAAATAATGCTGCTATAAACATTGGTGTGCAAATGTCCGTTTGTGTCTTTGCCCTTAAGTCCTTTGAGTAGATACCTAGCAATGGTATTGCTGGGTCGTATGGCAATTCTATATTCAGCTTTTTGAGGAACCGCCAAACTGCCTTCCACAGTGGTTGCACCCTTTGACATTCCCACCAACAGTGGATAAGTGTGCCTCTTTCTCCGCATCCTCTCCAGCACTTGTCATTTTCTGTTTTGTTGATAATGGCCATTCTGGTGGGTGTGAGATGATATCTCATTGTGGTTTTGATTTGCATTTCTCTAATGGCCAGGGACATTGAGCATCTCTTCATGTGCCTCTTGGCCATCCGTATTTCCTCTTCTGAGAGGTGTCTGTTCAAGTCTTTAGGCTGAGTTTTAATCTTGGCACAAGATCTGAATTTGCTTCTCCAAGTGATAGTTTTTTATTCTCAAAGTAAATATTTTAAGAACACATTTGGTAAAAGATTTGTTTTCCATTGAGATTTAGAAAAATAAAGAAAAACATAGCTCTTTACTCTGACTGCCATATATGGTTAAGAAAAGTCCTCAAACAAGGATATTAAAATACTGTTTCCAAGTATAGCTGTAAATAAAGTGGCAAGAAGAAATTCAGAGAGACCACAGCAGGAAGTGATTTATATTGAATGAAACACATTCTGGTCCCATCAGTGACTTGAAGACTACATGGTGATAAATGACACACAGTGTGCTTCCTTTTTCAGTTCCGCATAAGTAACAGTACATGTTATGACTCAAACTATGTAACAGCTCAAATTATGTACTATGGACCATGCAGTTCAGCATTCCTACTGCCCCCTACTCATCCTTTGCACATCTTCTATAGTCCATCACACTAATAAGTCAGTTTTGCTTCTTAAATAAAACATGGTCTTTTTTTTCAGTCTATGTTCCATGACAAGATAGAGAGAGATTTATGTTCAGTAAGCTTCATTCATAAATTGTGGTGTGCTGGTTTGAAATTATTATGTACCCCAGAAAAGCCATGCTTTAATCCTGCTCCAGTCTTATGGGGTCAGAGCTATTGTTTAGGGTGGAAAACTTTGACTGAATTGTTGCCATAGAGATTGGCCCACCCAATTGGGGGTGTAATCTTTTGGTTAGAGGTGTGACTCCTTCCATTCAAGATGGGTCTTGATAAATTTACCGGGGTCTTTTAAAAGGAAGAACATTTTAGAGAAAGTTTAGATACTTGGAGTGCCAAAAGAGAGAGGGGATGCATGTGAAACCCAGATGTGTAGAAATGCAGAAAGAAAATGCCCCCAGAGAAGCCATCTGAAACCAGGAGCCAGACACAAGAATATGCCAGCCACATGACTTCCCAGATCGGCCTTTCTTGAGTCAAAGTATCTTTCTCTGGCTGTCTTAGTTTGGACATTTCTATGGCCTTAGAACTGTAAACTTGCACCATAATAAATTACCTTTTTAAAAGCCATTCCATTTCTGGAGTGTTGCATTCTGACAGTTTTAGCAAACCAAAACAACCGGTGATTTTTGTACTCTCAGTAACCTGCAGAGGATGCTTCCAAGGCAAGTAGGTGGAAAAAAGAACACAACACATCAAATTGGGCCATGATACGCATCCAGGGAAAACCTTTTCAGTGGTCCCCAAAGGGGTCCATGTTAGCTGTTACCATGATAAATGAGATTTGATGGTCCATGTAATTGACTTTGCTTTCATAACTACAAATATTATTACTCACTATAAAATTAATCAACCTTTTCTAAAATCCATTTGGAAAATTTTCTTGATTTGCCTAAATTAATGTATTCTTTTATTGGTATTGAATTTATTTAAAAATAATTAAATGACATATTTTTACAATAATGAAAGACACGGATTGACTCCATCCTCTCAATTGCCACAATTCAGCCATTTAACCATTATCCCAATTCAACCATTAACCCATTTTTTATACTGTACTTTAGAGCAGAAATGACTGCACTCATTTTCTGCCTTTTTTGTTTTGTTTTGTTTAATTTTCCAAAGGATAGCTCTTCCATAATCATTTAAATTTTGAGAACGTCTTTTAAGATCCATGCTCCTAGTACAGTACCAAAATAAAATTGACAGTAAATGCATGAATGTTGTATAAATGAATGGAACTTATTTATATTTTTGTTAAGGCCTCATTCAGTAAAAAATGAAATCAATTGGAAAATAAATTTTGTGGCATGTTCTCTAACATCACTACAAAGCTTGTGTTTCTCAAATATTTTACAGAGATTCCCTTAACATAGGAAGAAATTAAAATATATTCTAAATTGACCTTCAGCAATAAGAACATTTCTTTTGAAATCCTATGTTTTTCTTGTTTAATTGTATTCATAAATTTGAAAAATCCTTTGGTTGAATGTATACTAGCAAATAAGCCTAGGTCTTGAAGAAATATTTTATTTTATACATAAAACTGTATCTGTATAAAGATATTTCAAAAAATTGATGTGAAAATTATGCAAGTAAATCAAATATGTTTATTTGAAAAATGAGCATACATGCTATCTTTTGCCAGACTGCTGTGGAAAAAAAAAAGCACAATGGGATGGCTTGTGTGCTGGTTTGAAAGGATGTATGCCCCCTAAGAAAAGCCATGTTTTGATATAAATCCCATTTCTTAAAGGTAGAATACTCCCTATTCAATACTGTATATTTGAAACTGTAATGAGATCATCTACCTAGGTGATGTGATTTAGTCAAGAATGGTTGTTTAACTGGATTAGGGGATGACATGTTTTCACCCATTTGAGTGGGTCTTGATTGGTTTATTGGAGTCCTATAAAAGAGGAAATATTTTGGAGATTCAGAGGGATTCAGAGAGAGCAGAACAATGAAGTCATGAGATGCAGAGAGTCCACGAGCCAGCAACCTTTGGAGATGAAGAAGGAAAACGCCTCCAGGGGAGCTTCACAAAATAGGAAGCCAGGAGAGAAAGCTAGCAGATGACGCCGTGTTCACCATGTGCCCTTCCAGCTGAAAGAGAAGCCCTGACTGTGTTCGCCATGTGCCTTCTCACTTGAGAAAGAAACCCTGAACTTCATCGGCCTTCTTGAACCAAGATATCTTTCCCTAGACGCCTTTGATTGGACATTTCTTTAGACTTGTTTTAATTGGGACATTTTCTCGGCCTTAGAACTGTAAGCTAGCAACTCATTAAATTCCCTCTTTTCAAAGCCATTCCATTTCTGGTATATTGCATTCCGACAGCTAGCAAACTAGAACAGCTTGCAAACATATTTATTGTCTCATGGTTTCAAGGGACAGAAGTCCCAAATCAAGGCATCAGCAAGTCTATGCTTTCTCACTAAATTCTGCAGCATTCACATGCTATCTGGATGCAAAGTTTGGGGTGCCATGGATTTTATCTCTGTTGCCCAGCGCATGGTCATTTCTTTCTCATTATGTCTGCTCTTCAAGCTTCTGTTGGTTCCTAACACCTGGCTCCTCCTTATGGCTTTCTGTGACTTCGTTCTGGCTTCTGGCTTCTTTTCTCTAAAAGGCTATTCAGCAAATGGCTTAGGACCCACTTCAATTCATTGGCTACATCTTAACTAAAAATAACACCTTCAAAAGGTCCTCTTTAGACCCACGGGAGGGCAAGTAAGAGTAAGAACATGCCTTTGCTGGGGTGCAAAATTAAATCCATCACACCTGCTCTTTCCTATGTGCCAGGAACTGTTTGAAGTAGGTTTGCAACCAGTTTTCTTAGATGTCTATGGTCATTATCCCCATTTCACAGGCAGGAAAGTGAGGCATGGGAAAGTTAAGTGACTTTCAAACTTATCTAATGAAGTGTAAATTGATTTAAAAAAATATATTTTCATTGATAAGTAACATGCAACACAAACATTCTTAACATACAAACACTCCATACATGGTATACAATCAGTGGCTCACAACATCATCGCATAGTATTATATTCATCACCATGATCATATTTTAGAATATTTGTATCACTCCAGAAAAAGACATAAGAAAAAAGAAAAAACTTACACATACCATAACCCTTACCCCTCCCTCTCACTGACTACTAGTATTTTCATCTACTTAATATATTTTAACCTTTGTTCCCCCTATTTTTTTTCTTCACCTCTTACCACTCCCTTTCATTGATCACTAGTATTTCAATCTACTCAATTTGTTTTAACATTTGTTCCTCCATTATTTATTTATTTATTTTTAATCCATATTTTTTACTCATCTCTCCATACCATTATAAAAGGAGCATCAGACACAGGTTTGCACAATCACATACTCACATTGCAAAAGCTATATCACTATACATTCATCTTCAAGAAACATGGCTACTGGAACACAGCTCTACGGTTTCAGGCATTTCCCTCTAGCCTCTTTAATATACCTTAAACTAAAAAAGGGATATCTATACAATGTGTAAGAATAACCTCCAGGATAGCCTCTCAATTTGGTTTGAAATCTCTCAGCCACTGACATTTTATTTTGCTCATTTCTCTCTTCCCCCTTTTGTCTAAGAAAGTTTTCTCAAGCACTTGATGCTAAGTCCCAGCTCATTCTAGGATTTCTGTCCCATGTTGCCAGGGAGGTTTACACCCTTGGGAGCCATGTCCCACATAGAGAGGGGGCGGCAGTGAGTTTGCTTATCGTGTTGGTTGAGAGAGAGATAAGTCACATTTGAGCAACAAAAGAGGTTCTCTGGGGGTGACTCTTCAGCTTACTTTTAGGTAGGCTTAGCCTATCCTTTGCAGGGATAAGTTTCATATGAACAAACCACAAGATTGAGGGCTTGGCCTATTGATTTGGCTGTTCCCACTGCTTGTGGAGAATATCAGGAATTCTCCAAATGGAGAAGTTGAATTTTCCCCCTTTCTCACCATTCCCCCAAGGAGACTTTGCAAATACTTCTTTATTCACTGTTCAAATCACTCTGGAATTTATCCAGGCATCACACTGGACAAACCTACAAAATCTCATGCCCTTATTCAAGGTTCCATGTACTATGGTGTTCAATTAACCTGTCCATATAAGTTATATAAGGAAATACACTAGTGAAAATATAAATTTTGTACCAAAGAAACATTTTTTCTTTAGTCGCACACAGAAGTTGAAGTTTTAAAATATGAATGACCATCTATTTTCAACATCCTGCAATACTGACATTCCTTTGCTCTTCCTCATGCAAAAACAGTAAATTGACTTTTAAACTCAGTCACAGTTCATGCACTTAATCACAGTGCTCACTATCCTGGGACAGAAACAATGATAAAAATGATACAGCATTATTTTCAAAATCAAAGGAATCTGCAGTGAATGAAGCATAAAACATGCGAAGACATGTTGCTACTATTAAACCCAGATGTAGCTGTAATTTGAATTTTATTGATTTTTTATGTTGTTTACATTTAATTTTAATGTTGTTTTGTTTTATAATGTGGTGTGGACATAAGAAATTTGCATCTGGTTTTATGCCTCTACATATTTACATAATATCGTAATAAAAGTAATTTGCACACACATAAGGAATTCACATTTTTTTCTTTAGATCCATACTACTATTGGTATTTGAAAATCATAGCTTGCTATGCATATTTTTTAACCAAATTGATGCATCATAGCTAAGAATACTTGTTTCTACTAATGTTAACCTTTGTACATTCTTCATTTTATTTCAGTTTTTCCTTTAAAAATAAATCGTAACATATTGATGCTATGGTATATGACATATAAAGGGTTATGACAGTGGCATTTTCATTGTGGAATATTTACATCCCATGGATATAAAACAAGCATTATTTTTTTTTTTCTGTTTCTTAAAGCTTTCCACCTTGAATTCTACTTTGCATGGAATTGTTACTTTCAGGACCCTTTCCCTTACTTTATTTTGCCTGCTACGTCTTTGATTGCCCTTTTTATTTTCTGTGACATTTTGTTAGGTGTATCTTTTTGTAGGAAGCTTATAGTTGACTTCTGGTTTCAATCTGATGTGGGAGATTGCATATTAATAGAATAGGCTGACCTTTATTGTCAGAAAAGATATGCTTGCTCTTTCCTCTACCATCTTGCTTTATGAATTATGTCATTTATGCCTTTTGCCTTTTATTTCTACAGGCTGATCTATGTTCTAAGTTCCCTTTGATGTTGAATTCTCCCTTGGTTCCAGATGAATCTGATTCGAATTCAATTCTCTAAATAAGAGTAGGAAAAGTAAGTCTCTAAGGCAAGTTTCTGATCCTCATTTCCCTCCCACTTCCCTGCCTGAATGACCCCTCAACAAAATAACCTTACAGGTGTGCACTGACGGGAGGGGTGGGGATTTCATATGCTTCTGAAGATTTCAGGTGTTTAAAGTAAGGGAACCTTATTTATGCAGGCTTAACAGGTTTACAGTGGGCAGCCTGGGGCAAATTTTGCATTTGCATGAGATTCCTACCATACAGTCTGGATAGAAATTCTCCTGACCCTTTGTTCCTCCCCAAGAGACGGTCCTAACTTGCTGATGCAAGGGATTCTAAAAGAAAGAGCACCATTAGGCAAACTGCTCCCAATTTATGTGACTTGAAGGGCACACTGTCTTCTCTTTCCACCAGAAGAGGCCTGTGGACAGTGGGAAGTAACCTTGTTTACTACATTAGAGAAATGCAATTTCCTAGCATATTTCCTGCTTGCTTAATAGTAGCAAACTGACCTAATGACATCAAAGCCTACCACTTCACCACTGCTACAGAAATCTCAATAACCTGATCTATATAAGATTACTGAAAATAAATACCCTTGGAAAAAATTACCATATCAAACAAAATCCACCAGGAAAGACTCTCACAACCCACTTAAAGGGATTTGTGGGAATTAAACTAAGCTAAATAATGAGAGCTGGGATGTCTATTTAGGAGTAAATATAAGAAAAAAAAGAAAACATTATACTTATAGGAATTTATGTTTGAAATTTTGATAAATATTCTTATAAAACTTAAAATTCATATCACTGCAAGTCATCAAAATACAAATCAAATTGGTCTTAAAATGTTAGAATTTATTGTCAAGCATGACTGAATATAGTTGCTTAAATTCTATCAACAAGAGTTAGTGTCTTTTCATCTTCAACTTTAAAAGTTACCATAATTTCCAGGTAGTATCTCTATATGATTATCTCATCAAACTCAGGCATATAGTTACAAGGTTTAAGTCCAAAAGGAAAATTTTTCTATTCCCTAACAAATTTGGGGGAAAAAAGGTCAAAGACTGAGTTTCACTGAATCACTCATGGCTTTGCATGCTAAACTGAAGGGTTGCCTCAGCCTTAAGGGCTTGCTTACCTTGGCTGGGGGAATTGCAGTATGCTGTCTCCATCTTCTGGGTAAGGGTGGTGATAAATGGGACTTTGAGAAACTAGCCCCCCATCCCCATGAATGCCAAGGATTTAGCTAGCTGGTTCAATGCTGAGATCAATGAAGTTAGGGCTTCTACTGCCTGACATACATTCCTCTAGCTCATGGCTTCTTATATCTGTCCCCAACCCGAGGATGCCCTATCACAGCTCAATACTGGTTCACTGATGGATCAGCCAAGCTGAAGACATCCATTTGGCATCAGTCACTGTTTCCCTGGCCTCAGGTAGATTATGTACCACCTGTGGCACTGGAAAAAGTACCCAGTGGGCTGAACTGCAATGGTCTTCTTAGTCCTGGAACACTCAAACTCAAGTACCTCTTGTGTACCTGTTTACTGATTCATGGGCCATCACCAATGGCTTAACAGTCTGATCAAGTTCATTGGAGAATCAAAGATTTCCCAGCGTGAGAAGGGACCTTTGGAAACAACTGGTGGTGTGGAAAAGCACCATCTCTATTACACATATTGGTGTGCATTGCAGAGATCCATATATGAGGTACCTAATTGGAATGACCTAGTCGATAAAAGATGCACCAAGCTACTCTTTGCTCCTGATAAGGCCAGATATCGTCTTGGAAGAGAACCCAAAAATGAGCCCTGTTTGAAAGATGAGAACAACAAACTTACTCTTCACAAAATCTGTAAAATAGCTGAATTTCTCATGACTGCTTCCACCATTGGGTGGATCCGCCACAAAACAGGACATAGAAATTCTGATAGCATGGAATTATGGGGCCCTGGAACACAGAGTACCTCTCTGAGTTTTTTTCATATTTTCTAAAGCCAGTTTCTCTATGTTTGACCCAACAAACTATAAAGATACACAAGGCAAAAACAGTTTCCAGTTTTAATAATTTTATCTAAGAATCTAGTCTGATATGTTGATATCCTCAACATACCACATTATATTCAAATGACTATGACATCATATAGAACAAGTAATCACATTTATTAATTCAATCTGTGACTCACTCATACATTCAGTGAGCATACATATATCCTATAACATGTGATCGCTACTAAACTGATTTAGGACATATGCAGGAAAAAAAAAAGGAAAAGATAAAATACCAACCACTAACATTGTCATAAATCTTAGTGACCTCAAAATATCCTGTTGAAAAGTGGCAAAACTGGCTACAATGTCATCTTATAAATGGTAAAATAACAACAGGAACAAAATATAAGAGGTGTACAGAGTAAGGAAGACACAACAATAATATGTTGCTATATCCAAAGAAAGTGGGTGATTTAACTGGTATTATCTCTGTGATCCAGATGTTTGCATTTAATTATTCATTAAGCTTTATGAATTATGTTTTAATATTCATGCTTCAAAGTTTGCATCATCTCTAAAGTGTGATGCAATTGATTTTTTAAAAACTATTAACTAGCAATTTCTAGGAAATTATCATACTCCTAGGAAATGGTACAAAAAGAATCTAGAATACATAAAATCCATGCCATTGTATTTAATTCAGAATGAAGATATCATGCTCCTTCTGTGAATTAACTATAAGACAAACTTCCTCACTGACAGTTAAAACCTCTGTTTTTCAGCTTCAACTAGCAAGGACTGATCATCATTTCCAATTTGTCTTCCTTCTTAGAGAGGTAGAAGGTTGTCCACAAATGAGTAAAAAATATTGACTGTGTTTATCTTAATTTGCTGGTACCTGTCTGAGAAATCTTTTATTTTTCATCTCAGCTAAAGAACATGGGAAAGAATTAAATGCATGTAAACATTTAAAAGAGCAAATGAAAATATAGAACCTACAACAGGAGGGAATTCCACAGACTTCATTATAGAACCGAAGGGACAAAGTCAATCAATGGAGAGCATCACATAATAGAAGAGAAAATTATTCAACAATTTGAACACTTGCCACATTTACAAATAATTTATCTGAAAAAAATAATTGGCCTTTTTTTCTTTTCAATAGTTAAAATAATATGTGTGGTTTATGTGTTTGGTGAATTTTACTTTAATTTTTTAGGTTTCATAAGAAAAGGTCAATATAGATTTTGCAAAAAAAAAATGCTATAAATGGAAGTGGTTACAGTGACATAAACAAATTTTGGCTTAGATTCAAATTCTGGCTTTTCTAAATATTAATTGGATGACCTGGGGAAACTCAGTATCCTAATGATTAAAAAGATTTTTGCAGTTACAGTAAGAATTCATTGAAATATTTCCTGCAAAGTATCTGCCATGATGCACGGTACATAAGAGATAATCAATATTGGTTTTCTTCAAGCAGAAAACCACCCATGCACCCATGTATATTCTTAAGTGGTCCAGATTCTCTTCTTTGTCAAAAGACGTTCCTTTCTTAACGGACTTTTAATGTGACGCGAAGCCACTACCACATGGAGAAAACCCAGTTAGGAAGAGCAGCCTGATGCTTGCTCTTTTGCTTTAGGGCCTTATCAAAATTTAGATTTTCTAAATCATATGCAAGGGATCTATTAAAATAATGGGGACCTTGGAGGAAAAGATGATAGTTTCAATGCAAACATGATAATCAAATCCCAACAGGGAAACCTTTGATGCTTGAATCAAAATAAAAGAACATTTTCTCCCTGAGTGGTGAAAATTGGAATGCACACCCATACACCATATTGAAATAATGAAATAGGGGCAAAGACAGATAGGTAGGCAGACAGGCAGAGTAGATAGATAGATAGATAGATAGATAGATAGATAGATAGATAGATAGATAGATAGATAGATAGATAGATAGATAGATGGATGGATGGATGGATGAAGAGATAGAGAGACAGAGAGAGAGACAGATAGATAGATAGATAGATTAGATAGATAGATAGATGGGCAGACATTGAAAATAAATGAATACAATTCCAGATCTACAGACATAATTTCAAAGGAAAATCCTAAAATGGAACTACTAAGTAAAGTTGTTCCAGAACACAGGTTTGAATAGTATGCAATAAAATACTGATTGTTTCTTACAGCATGTACTCTATTAAGTAATGTTTACCCCAAGACTCTTTTTCTTTCAAACATTTTGCTGACAATTTATATATACGCATATATATGCACACATCTTCTTTTTAAAAAAGTTTAAAGGCTGAGATGCTGTAACAGCAAATATCTTCATTCTAAAAATAAGCTTTTATTATTTCTTACATAGATGGTAATCAAAACATCTAAGAGTTGGGGTTGAATGTATAAAAATTCCTTAAATTCCTGGAATCTTTTCTTGCTCAACAAATTCTTGAAAATTATATTTGTTATAATCATAAATCTTTCTCTATAGAGAAAGTGAATTAGTAAAGTAAATACAATCTGAAAAAATAAGACTTCACTTTCACTAGTACTTCTGTATTGCAAGAATTTTATAAAATAAAAATGTAAAATCACGTAATTGTACAACACATTTAAAATTTTGTTTAGTTGCCTCAAGATCAGGGAAAATAGTGTTAATGATACAACAAAACACAAACTACAAATAATAGTTTGAAATAATCATTCAGAGAAAGAAGGATTTGAAAATAGATAATACTGATTTATTGCAGGTCTGTATATGATGATAAATTTGGGGAATGAAAATAATAAAAAGGTTGTTTTAAATACTTTTATAAATCTATTTTCTCTACTTCTGTGTCATTTGTTCACATATATATGGTAATATTTATCACATCATGAGTTATTTATTTGTTTATCTGTATGTCTTCTTTTTATTTATTTATTCTTTTTTTTTTGCATGGGCAGGCACCAGGAATCGAACTTGTGTCTCTGGCATGGCAGGAGAGAACTCTGCCACTGTGACACCATTGCCCGCCCTTTATGCCTTCTTTTCAGATGGTAATCACACCAAGAACAGCTATCAAGATTTTCTTACCTCTTTTGTCTTACACAAGTTGTTTCATGTGATATATAACAAATATGTATTCAATAAATTATTAAATCCATAAATACCATCATATCAACACACCATATATGTAATATTTTCAAGGTTTTATATTAATTGCCTTCATTAAGAAAAGTATTTTAAGTTATTGGGCAGGATCTTGTTATACATTCTGAATAAAGGAATATCAGGCAATAAAAAAAAAAGTCTGAAATTTGGTTCTTTTTAGGTAGGTCTCGGGAGGATGAAAACATCTTTGCTTCTACCACTATAGTCATCTATTATTGTCCTATTTCTTAAAAGTAAAAATTAGAGATATGGGAACCAAAGATTGTCTTTATTTTGAATAAAAGGAGAAGAGAACATTACTATAAGACAATAAGTGATTTATGGAGAAGGAAAGGACATTTTGTCATTGAGATGATGCAAACACACTTCTTGAATCCCAGTGTGTAAAAAATATCCCTTATTCCCTTTTCACTGCCTTCCCACCACTTGGTGCCATCTCTTCCCAATTGTCATGGTTGGGGACATGTGCCAACTTGGCCAAGTTGTGGTACCTGTTTATCTGATTGGGCAAGTGCTGGCCTGTCTGTTGCAATGAGGACATTTCATAGGATTAGATCATGATCATGTCAGCTGCATCCATAGCTGATTCCATTTGTAATCAGCCAAAGGGGAGTGTCTTCTACAATGATTGATGCTTAATCTAATCACAGGGAGCTTTTTAAGGAGGTCTCAGAGGAGACAGGCCCCATTGCTGCATCGACTGCTGAGCCTCTCCTGTGGAGTTCATCCAGACCATCCAAGGAGTCGTCGGCTTCACAGCCTGCCCTGTGGATTTTGGACTCTATGTTCCTGTGGTCACGGGAGACACTTTTATAAATTTTATTTGCAAGTGTTCCCTGTTGATTCTGTTCCTCTAGAGAACCCTAACTAATACATTTTGGTACCAGGAGTGGTTCTTAAGAAACAGAATCTTAAAAGTGGGTTTTTATGAATCGTTTTCTACTCTGACTGGACTCAGAGACACTAAGGACTCTGATTCTCATAATCAGAATGATACTCCCAATCCATGGATTGAGTTGGCAAAGGAGATAGTCAAAATATCATTTGATTCTCCTAATGCTTCACTTGTACGAAGCCAGACTCTGGGGGATAATGTTTTTGACACCTTTACAGAGTTTTGTAGAAGAGATGTTGGTTGGTTGTTGTTAGATACACTGGCTACATTAAGGGCTGAAAAGGATGAGCTTAAGTCTTCAAATGAGAAGCTTAAGCGCCGTCTGAAAGATGTAGATATTTCTATGAGTATCCTGAAGGGAAATCTTATTTCCTGTAGCCGTAGATTTAAGATCTCTGAAAATCAGACTCAGAATCTTATTGTTAGAGTATCAGCTTTAAAATATAAACTGAAATCTCAGTCTTGCATGGTGTCTGCCATTAAAGTGAGGTCATTGATTGGAAAGGAGTGGGACCCTGAAAAATGGGATGGTGACATATGGATTGATAATGATGTTGGGGGCGAGGTTGAAACCTTAGGCCATGCTGAGTCTTCTCTAGATAACCCTGTAATAGTCTGCCCTGAGGACATAGTCACTCCACCTCCAGCCTGCCTTGAGGAATTGGCCACCCAACCTCCTCCTGAAGGGGTTAGCCCTAGAGTTATTAATCCTGTTTCACCAGATGAAACTGCAAATGAAGGCCCTGAAGCAAGTGGCTTGGAAGATATTTCTAATTCTTTTCATAACCCACCACCACCACCTCTCATTTCTTCCAGACCTATAACTAGACCGAAGTCCCAACAGGCCCCTAAAGGTGAGGTACAAAGTATCACACATGAGGAGGTAAGTTATACTCCAAAAGAACTGTGTGAGTTTTCCAATTTATATAGACAGAAATCAGGGGAATATGTGTGGCAATGGATTTTAAGAGTGTGGGATAATGGTGGGAGGAATATAAGGCTGGATCAGGCTGAATTTATTGATATGGGCCCATTAAGCAGAGATTCTGCATTCAATGTTATAGCTCAAGTGGTTAGAAAAGGTGTTAACAGTTTGTTTGGATGGTTGGTTGAAACATGGATCAAAAGGTGGCCAACATTACCTGAGGTTGAAATGCCAGAACTGCCTTGGTATAATGTAGATGAGGGGATCCAGAGGCTTAGAGAGATTGGAATGTTAGAGTGGATTTATCATGCAAAGCCTGCTGTTACACCCCAGGAATGTCCAGAGGATGCACCTTTTACCAGAACAATGAGAAATAAGTTTGTGAGACTAGCACCATCATCCCTCAAGAGCTCTGTGGTTGCACTTCTCTGTAGGTCAGATATTACTGTAGGAACTGCTGTCACTGAGCTGGGATCCTTAAACACAAGGGGGATGACAGGATCCCGAGTTGGCAGAAGCCAGGTGGCAACACTTAATCACCAAAGACAGAGTAGACATGTCTATTACAATAGACAGCAAACTCAAAGGAGGCATCAAAATTATATCACATGCAGAGATTTGTGGCATTGGCTAGTAAATCATGGGGTGCCTAGAAATACAATAGAAGGGCAGTCTACTAAGTTCTTGTTGGAGCTGTATAAGCAAAAGAGTTCTAGGTCAAGTGAACAGAAGTCTAATCTGAATTACAAAAACACAGAGTCACAGCCCCTTAATCAATTTCCAGACTTGAAACAGTTTACAAATCCAGAGCCCCTTGATGAAGGGGAGGCCAGTTCCCTTTGGGGGAGAAACCTGTTACACTGCCATAAATTTATACTGTTAATCTTCTTCCAAGTCTTCCCCAAGGAGACCGATGGCCTTTTACCAGGGTAACTGTGCATTGTGGAAAAGGAACTGATCAGATATTTGGGGGATTATTAGACACTGGTTCAGAAGTGACATTAATTCCAGGGGACCCAACATGTCACTCTGGACCACCAGTCAGAGTGGGGACTTATGGACGCCAGGTGATCAATGGAGTTTTAGCTCAGGTCCATCTCACAGTGGGTTCAGTGGGCCCCCAGACTCATCCTGTAGTTATTTCCCCAGTTCTGGAATGTATAATTGGCATAGACATACTGAGCAACTGTCAGAATCCCCATGTTAGCTCTCTAACTCGTGCAGTGAGGGCTATTATGGTGGGAAAGGTCAAGTGGAAGCCACTAGAACTGCCCCTACAGAGCAAAATAGTAAATCAGAAGCAATACCGGATTCCTGGAGGGATTGCAGTGATTACTGCCACTCTTAAGGACTTGAAAGATGCAGGGGTGGTGATTCCCACCACATCCCCGTTCAACTCTCCTATTTGGCCTGTGCAGAAAACAGATGGGTCTTGGAGAATGACAGTGGATTATTGTAAGCTCAACCAGGTGGTAACTTCAATTGCAGCTGCTGTTCCAGATGTGGTATCATTGCTTGAGCAAATCAATACATCCCCTGGTACCTGGTATGCAGCTACTGATCTGGCAAATGTTTTTTTCTTAATAGCTATTAGTAACGGCCACCAGAAACAGTTTCTTTCAGCTGGCAAGGTCAGCAATATACTTTCACTGTCCTACCTCAGGGATATATCAACTCTCCAGCCCTATGTCATAATCTTGTACACAGAGACCTTGATCATTTCTGTCTCCAACAAGACATCACACTGGTCCATTATATTGATGATATTATGTTGATTGGATGTCGTGAGCAAGAAGTAGCAACTACTCTAGATTTATGGGTAAGGCATTTGCGTGTCAATGGATGGGAGATAAATCCAACAAAAATACAGGGGCCTTCCACCTCAGTAAAATTTCTAGGTGTCCAGTGGTGTGAGGCATGTCGAGATATCCCTTCTAAGGTGAAGGATAAGTTGCTGCATCCAGCCCTTCCTACAACCAAGAAAGAGGCACAATGCCTAGTTGGTCTTTTTGGATTTTGGCAACAACATATTCCTCATTTGGGTGTGCTACTCCGTCCCATTTATCAAGTGACCAGAAAGGCTGCTAATTTTGAGTGGGGACCTGAACACGATGAGGCTCTGCGACAGGTCCAGGCTGCTGTACAAGCTACCTTGCCACTTGGGTCATATGATCCAGGAGATCCAATGGTGCTGGAAGTGTCAGTGGCAAATAGAGATGCTGTCTGGAGCCTTTGGCAGGCCCCTATAGGAGAATCACTTTGCAGACCCTTAGGATTTTGGAGCAAAGCCTTACCATCTGCTGCAGATAACTACTCTCCTTTTGAGAAACAGCTTGTGGCCTGCTACTGGGCCCTAGTAGAGACTGAACGCTTAACCATGGGCCACCAAGTTACCATGAGACCTGAATTGCCTATCATGAGTTGGGTGTTGTCTGACCCACCAAGCCATAAAGTTAGGTGTGCACAGCAGCACTCTATTGTAAAATGGAAATGGTATATATGAGATAGAGCCAGAGCAGGTCCTGCAGTCACAAGTAAGTTACATGAAGAAGTGGCACAAATGCCCATGGTTTCCACTCCTGCCACATTACCTTCTCTTTCCCAGACCAGAGTTATGGCCTCTTGGGGAGTTCCTTACAGTGAATTGACTGAGGAAGAGAAAACTCGGGTCTGGTTTACAGATGGTTCAGTACGATATGCAGGTACCATCTGAAAGTGGACTGCTGCAGCATTAAAACCCCTATCTGGGGTGTCCTTGAAGGAGAGTGGTGAGGGGAAATCCTCCCAGTGGGCAGAACTTCGAGCAGTGCACCTGGTTGTTCATTTTGCTTGGAAGGAAAACTGGCCAGAAGTGCGTTTGTATACTGACTCATGGGCTGTTGCTAATGGTTTGGCTAGATGGTCAGGGACTTGGAAAGACCATAATTGGAAAACTGGTGACAAAGAGGTCTGGGGAAGGAGTATGTGGATAGACCTTTCTGAGTGGGCTAAAAACATTAAGATATTTGTGTCCCATGTGAATGCACACCAGAGGGTGACTTCAGCAGAGGAAGATTTTAATAATCAAGTGGATAAGATGACCCGTTCTGTGGATACCAGTCAGCCTCTTTCCGCAGCAACTCTTGTCATTGCTCAATGGACTCATGAACAAAGTGGTCATGGTGGTAGTAATGGAGGTTATGCATGGGCTCAACAACATGGAGTTCCACTCACCAAGGCTGGCCTGGATATAGCCATTGCTGAGTGCCCAATCTGCCAGTAGCAGAGACCTACACTCAGCCTCCAATATGACACCATTCCCCGACATGACCAGCCAGCTACATGGTGGCAGGTAGATTACATTGGACCACTCCCTTCATGGAAGGGGCAGCCATTTGTTCTAACTGGAATAGACACATAGTTCGGATATGGGTTTGCTTTCCCTGCACGCAATGCTTCTGCCAAAACTACCCTCCGTGGGCTTACAGAATGCCTTATCCATCGTCATGGTATTCCACATAGCATTGTTTCGGATCAAGGAACACACTTCACAGCAAATGAAGTGTGGGAATGGGCACATGTTCATGGAGTTCTCTGGTCTTACCTTGTTCCCCATCATCCAAAAGCAGCTGGATTGATAGAATGGTGGAATGGCATTTTGAAAACTCAATTACAGTGCCAACTAGGTGGCAATACCTTGAAAGACTGGGGTAATGTTCTCCAGGAAGCTGTATATGCTCTGAATCAGCGTCTACTGTGTGGTGCTGTTTCTGCCATAGCCAGAAACCAAGGGGTGGAAATGGGTTTGGTACCACTCACTGTTACTCCTAGTGATCCACTAGGAAAATTTTTGCTTCCTGTCCCTGCTACCCTGAGTTCTGCTGGTCTACAAGTTTTAATGACAAAATGGGGTGTGCTTCCTCCAGGAGAAACAACAATGATTCCACTGAACTGGAAGTTAAGACTGCCACCTGGTCACTTTGGGCTATTTATGCCCCTGCATCAACAAGCCAAGAAGGGGATTACATTATTGTCTGGGGTAATTGACCATTACTTCCAAGAAGGAAGTAGGACTGCAACTGCATAATTGAGGTAAAAAAGAAAGTTTTCTTGGAATATAGGGGATCCCCTAGGGCATCTTTTAATACTACCACGCCCTGTGATTAAAATCAATAGAAAACTGCAACAACACAATCCAAGCAGGACTACTAATGGTTCTGAAACTTCAGGAATGAAGGTTTGGGTCACCCCACCAGGCAAAGAATCATGGCCAGCTGAAGTGCTTGCTGAGGGTAAAGGGAACATGGAACGGGTAGTGGAAGAAGGTAGTGATAAATATGAACTGTGACCACGTGATCAGTTATGGAAATGAGGACTGTAATCCTGCTTTATTTATGTTATATGATTTAAGTTATAAGATATCAAGTTTAAGAATGAATGTTGCCCAAGGATTTGCTCTCTATTCTGGAGAGATTTAATGTGTTTCCAGTATATGCAAGACAATTGAGTATTGTCAGTTAAAGAAAAAAATGTGTGCTTTATTGTTTTCGTTTGGAAATTAAGTATGGTTTAAGGTGATATATATATGGCTGCCAAGTTGACATGGGGTGGACTGTCATGGTTGGGGACATGTGTCAACTTGACCAAGTTGTGGTAGCTGTTTATCTGATTGGGCAAGTGCTGGCCTGCCTGTTGCAATGAGAACGTTTCATAGGATTAGATCATGATCACATCAGCTGCATTCACAGCTGATTCCATTTGTAATCAGCCAAGGGGAGTGTCTTCTACAATGAGTGATGCTTAGTCTAATCACGGAAGCCTTTTAAGGAGGACTCAGAGGAGACAGGCCCCATTCCTGATTCGGCTGCTGAGCCTCTCCTGTGGAGTTCATCCAGACCGTCCATCGGAGTCGTTGGCTTCACAGCATGCCCTGTGGATTTTGGACTCTGTGTTCCTGCAGTCACGTGAGACACTTATAAATTTTATTTGCAAGTGTTCCCTGTTGATTCTGTTTCTCTAGAGAACCCTAACTAATACACCAATGAATAACCAAAAATCAAATTCAGAACAGAAAGGTCATTTGGTTGCTTTCAGCAGACACCAGATACCCACACCTAAACTCCAAATATTCAAAGTTCCATGGAGAAAGAGATTCTCACAGACCTACCTCTTTCTTGAAGTTGGACTTAAAGAAAAAAAAAAAAATCTAAATTTTCAGATGAAGAAAGCCCTTCTGAAATTCTCACAGGAATGTTTCTTTACCCTGGCAGTGGTTTTAGGTCTTTGCTGTGGTTTCTTTTTTGCACTGATCTCATAAAATTCCCTTGATCTCTGTAAACCATTTAAAAAACATTACTTATTTAAATCTTCAACCTGTCATTCCAGAGTGTTTTAATGACATGTGACTATGAAGAGAGGCGTGAGGTGCATATGGTATGGAGTAGAGAAGTCTGCAAATGAAAAGCACACTCTGTTAGGACTAAAGAAGTCTCTTTTCTAGTTTTAGACAGGGATATTTTGTCCTTGACCAACTACAGGAATCTCCAAGCCACAGCTCTTCCAATGTTACAATGAAATGATTGGATTAGTACAAATCTAATATGCATTTCAATTCTGACATTCTGTGATTCTAACACAGTAAAGTTTCAATGACTAGCTTTCTAGTACTCCCTGGTAAAATATCATTAGCAAATAAATGCTAAATTGAGCCAGAATTACTAGACTTGGGATCTGTTCTTCTTGGAAACATGTTACTTATCATCACCTCTTCTACTTCTGCCCTATGCTACTGTAATTCATAAATAATGCTGATATATTATTTGAGAATGAGGGAATATAGAAATGAAGCATCTTAAATCTCTGTACTTTTATACACCTCCCTCCTTTCCCATGTCTGTACTGAGTAGAGGAGAAAGAGAAGTGTGCAGCAATGACATTCCATAGGCTGGCAGAATTTGAGAGGTGCTTTGCCGTAGAAAGGCAAGGTAGGAGCTTTAGAATAAGAGCCCTTGGGCTGAGTTTTGTTTAACAACCATTCTTGATTAAATCACATCTCCAAGGACATGATCTGATTACAGTTTCAAACATACAGTACTAAATAGGGATTAGAAGAAATGGTTGCCTTAATAAAATGGAATTAGGATTAAAACATGGCTTTTCTAGGGTACAAACATCATTTCAAACCAGCACAGTTTTCTCCTTTATTAAGATTTTCCATAAATGAATCCCAACTCCAGAATATGGGGAAAGATAAACAATCATGTAAGTGACATTTAAACATTACCGGGTGTGTGAACTCTCATCTGTAGCAGTTTATGTGAGAATCCTCCATCTTATCCAAATATTTATGATTTAGTCTCATCCTGGTGTCATAGAGTCGTTATAAGATTTGTTTGTTGGTTTGTTTTGTTTTATTTTAACATGGGCAGGCACCGGGAATCGAACCCGGGTCTCCGGCATGGCAGGCGAGAGCTCTGCCTGCTGAGCACCGTGGCCCGCCCGATCATAAGGTTTTGAAGTCAGAGAGTATTGGATTCGACCTCTAGAGACTCCATAACTTGTCTTGTCAAGTTGGTCCATCAATTTCACGATCTATGAATTGGAAATAATGCAACCCTTTCTGGGACGTTGCTGGGAGTGGTATGTATGATAAAGGTAAAAAGTAAAGGCTTGTAGCATAATAGGCACTCATACCCTGCCTGTATTAATTTTCTGTGGCCTCATAAAAAACGTATGTGAGGGGAAATATTTGTACATACTTTATTTGATATATTTTGGCCTCATTTTAGGAAATTATGCATAGCAAGAGAAAAACTCTGATAGGCATTCCATTCGCCTTGGTAAGTGATTTTGATCATCCACTGTAGTCAATATAATTTGAAAAAATGTTACAAATTATAGTTATTTTTCTATTCATTGATGATTCCCCCAGAGTCTAAAATAATGCCTATCACACAATAGGCATTTACTATACTTTTAGTAATTTTTTTTCTACTTAATTTTTGGAATCTCTCTTGATGTGGATTCCGAAAGCAAAGTGTGTTGAGTTTAATTCCTAGATCTGGCATAGTCATGGGCAAGTTAATCAGCTTCACGAAGATTCAGTTTCCTTATCAGTAGAATGCTGATAATAAATCTCAGCTCCTAGGATTTGTTGTATATAAATAAATTTAAAACATTTCACAGTTCTTGGGAAGCAGTAATCTTCAATAAATTTAAAATATTACCATTGTAGCTTTTTATCACTATATTATCATACACATTGGTTAAATAAAATATCAGACATAGACCAATATTTGTTTTTTCTGGAGATAAAAAGAGAAATACATAAATACTATCTTTTAACATGAAAACTTGATAAGACTCTTTCTAGTTTACCAACAAAAACTGGTCTGTCTAAGGATATATTCTGCTATCACCAGTTGGAACAGGTAATTTTGTGAGTGAATACAAGTAAATACTTCTACCGATATTCATATGTCTTCAAATGAAAGGAGAATCTGGAAATTTGAAAGTCAGCCCCATAACTCCAAGATGACAAATACCTTAACCCCATCCCCTCAAGTTAATGCAGTAATTGGTTGAGGCATTTTTTTTCCTAAGGTGCTTAGAATAGCCTCCAGGTCTTGCTATTACAGTCTTGAGAGCCGGAAGAAAAAACTTATTTGTTAATTGTATCACCTTATTTCTCTGTAAAGAATCTACAAGAACTAATGTTTCCTGTAATTTCGCTTGCTCTGAATTTAGCAGAAAACATCTTTAACTCTAACCTGGAATATTTGGGGCCTTTTCATAAACAAATTGTGTTTTTGAAAATAAGTCCAGATTTTCAATCTGATCTTGAGTTTTCTTTTCTCTTATCAGCTCTGGTTTATTTTTGTGAGAAATCAGCTGACCAGTTTAGAAATAAAACTCTACTTGTCTCTGCGTTTTTGATGTGATAATGTTTGCTTGCTGACTTCCTGCATTCTGTTCTTTACTTTTAGATGATCACTGCTTATCACTGTGACAAGCAGGGATTTTGTCATCACCCTGGAGTATTTTGTGCAATCAATTAAACAAGAGCCTGAATAGCAGTGTGTGCTGCTTTAAGTGTAAGCGTTTTCTTTTTAAAGTCACTGTGTATCTTCAGATTGTTCGTGTAATATGACTATATTTCGAGGAAATAATTTACTTCCTGTTGCTTGCATTTTTTCCTTTCATTCTGAAGACTGGTAATGGTAATGACTAACTTGTTTTCTTTAAACTGAAGAATGATGACAAATGCACTGTTTTTTGAAGAATGAGCAAATTTGTTAGTTTATTTCTCAATTGTTAAACAGGGACTGTGAGCAGTCTGACCCATTTATTCAATCAGTGTGTCACCTATTCAAATTTGTCAGGCACATGTTGTGTCTCGATACTTATACCTGTCATACTTATGGCAGAGATCATGTCAGTGTATGGAACATGTCCTTTATCTTTTTTTTTTCCAAATTGACTTGTAGAGTAACATTCAAAAGTTAAAACTACATTGCTATTTTGTTCATAGGCTGACATTTATTCTTTGTTCAGTGATAAGTGACCTGAACTTGGAAATTGCATTCTAGATATCAAAACATTCCAAAATCTATTTGAATTCCCCAAGCAATATGGTTCTACCCAAAGTGGTGCCATTTTAATGTAATTAGTTTAACCCAATTAGTCCTTATATATAAGAAAGACCCTTAAGTCTGAAGTGAGAAAATGTTCAAATCCAGGCTTCTGTGGATTATTTTTATCATTTGTCATCTATATCTATACTTTAAGGGTCTACTTCTTGCCTCCTTCGCCTGTATTTTTATGTAAATGAATTTGGAGCCTAATGTGTTTATGACCATTAGCTGCCATGTGCTAGTCTTCTGTGCTATAATGAAGTACATCCGTGTCTTCTGAATTTCTCTGGCAGCTATCTCTATGTTCACTGTCCTCCAATCAGCATCCACAAATGTAACCACTTAAATTTGATCCCACTGTCTGAATCAGTTATTCAGATAAAAGGCAGCCAAGATCTAAGCTCTGTTCCATGTGGGACCCTCTTAATGCTTTCCCCCCCAGAGTGGGCATGGTTCTTTTTACCAGGAGTGTCTGTTTTTTGTTTCTTTCACTCATTCTTTATCTACTCCCATGTCTCCTCCTGGATTCTTGCAGGCCTCTGTGTTAAGCAGGAACCAATTATGCAGAATTTAACCAAAGACTTTCTGAAATTCAAACAGTCATAACATATGTACTGTCATTCTCAACACTGCTGGTACCACTTCAGATTGGAAAAGATGTTAACTAGGCAGATATGTTTTCTAAAACTAAATTTATTGTTTCTGTTTTATAACTGTGTGGAAAAAATTACCATTTATTCAAGTTATTTTTTATCTTTAACTATTAAATATATATACTGTTAATATATTTGCATATATATATGTTATATAGAATTCAAGAAAATATAGCAGCTTTATTTTTGATTGATTTATTTTCTTAAAATTTAAACCAATGAGCTATTCTGATTTGTCCATTTACAGTCTAGTTGAAATCTTAAAAATAGTGTGCAAGTAAAATGTAAATAATAATAGTAATGCCTAATGCAGGTTTACACTTTTAAAGTGATACTCTGGTTTTGATTATGGCTATCCTGAGAATTAAGCTAGAGAATATTAATTAATCTGGGTTCCTAGAGGCTGCATTTCATTAATTGACAGCTTATTAAATATTAAATAAATATTAAATAAAATCAGTTTTAAAAATTTATTTCTGCATCTCATTATTCTATTGTCTATCTATGAAGGCATGAAAGAAAGCATGAGGACGAATTCCCGGATCCTCGGGCACGGCAGGCAAGCATTCTTACCTGCTGAGCCACCGTGGCCCACCCTGAATTAGTATTTCTTTATTTGGTGTTATGACAATGGCAAAATTTTCTTAGCCTGATTTAATTCAGGTATAAGAGAGTTAAAAGCATGATTATTTTGGCATTGAAAATTCAACGGGTTTCTCCTACAGTAATTAGAAGTAGTTGGTGAGCACATGAAATGTGGATTATAAACTTTATATACAATGTTTTCTTTATTAAATCCTCACAGTCTTTTCATGTGCAATTAGCTCCATTTTTTCAAGGAGAAAATTGACATTTAGAAAGTTTGAGTAATTTCCAAACTATCCCATAAAGTATTAGGGCTTCAACTTCAAAACCCAGAATCATCTGACTCTAAGTTATATTCTTCACCACTAAATATATGTTGCCCCAGAGTGCATGTGTGTGCTCACATGCGCGTGTATGTGCGTGTGTGTGTGTGTATTGAGAGAGAAAGAGATGCAAAAGAAAATGCCTAAAAAGCTAATTTATAAATCCAAGTTTAAGAAGATAAAGAGAAAAGTGAAGGAGTCTTTGAGATTTCTTCTGGTTGGATAGCACATTTTACTGTAAAATGAAAGAAAATAGAAAACCAGAACAGAAACTCTGTTTTAGGAATTGTCATTGTGTTTGGCTAAAGCAGAGTTTGGTGAAATTTTTTCTCCAGCTAGGTAATGAACATTTGGGACTCTGCAGACTGTAATATCGTCACTGTCCCAACTTCTCATCTCTGCTATTGTGAGCAAAAGCAGCCCTAGCAGCCTGAATGGGCATGGCAGATTTGACCTGCAGTGTCCTTCTCCCGGTCACATTTGTTGACTCCCACACTGCATCTTATGGGAGCCTGAGTTGTGTAATCAGCATACAGGAGGGGACACAAGAGGGAAGTCCTGATTTTAAGTTTATCCTACTCTCCAATGAGGTACCTCAATCACGGTTCATTAATACGGTTCACGAAGAATAAAGCACTTTTTTTTTTTTTTTTTAACATGGGCAGGCACCGGAAATCAAACCCGGGTCCTCTGGCATGGTAGGCAAGCGTTCTTGCCTGCTGAGCCAACGTGGCCGGCCCAGAATAAAGCATTTTTAAGGGTCCTCTGCTAATATCAGTGGAGACCAGGCCATGACAACTACATCTGCAATCTGGTGATAAACTTTTCAACTATTATTGGCTATTTGAGAAGTAAAGAAAATGGCAAAATTCACAGAATGTAGAATTAAAGCTCCTCGTGTACCAACAGTATAACATTTAGCGTGAGCACTCGGTAGTGACAAGTTCTGGAAGAAATTATTCACACAGTTGCAAGGCTCATTATTAGATTTTTGGAAAAAGGATAACGTGAACGTGATGATATAGTAAAAAAGTCCACATGGAGATGTGGAAAGTTTAGTAGAAATATTAGAAATTACAATGTAAAATGGTGTTTGACAGCACTGTTTTAAAATGGCCAAAATGCATCCAGATTAAAAAAAAAAAAAAAGATATAAGACCCAGACAGAAAATAGCAAGTTCAGAACAATAATTTACAAAAAAATATTTGAAAATATAATTTGTGGGCTCACATTCTCTGACCTGAAGACTTTCTATAAAGCCACAGTCATCAAGGGATGTGGTGTTGGCAATAGATTACCACATAAATAAAAGAAACAGAATGGAGATACAGAAATAGACCAATGCATATAAGGTCACTTGATTTTTCACAAAGGTGAGCCCACCAATTTTGTTCTTAAGCTAATTTACTTCTTTGTCTTTCCTTAAAAACTTCACCTCTGCTTGTTTATATTTACAAAAATCTGTCTGGTATTTCACTTGAGGTTGCACCAGTGGAATACCAGAATCCGTAGGTAAATGGATATCTACTGAATCCATAGATAAATCCTACTTGGTCATAATATATAATCATATATATAATATATATAATCCTTTTTATACATTGCTGGATTCAATTTGCTCAGTTTTTGAGGATTTTTGCTTCTATGTTTATGAGTAATATTGGTATATAGTAGTTTTCTTTTGTTGCTGTATCTTTCATAACAACTTTTGTCTGGTTTTGATAACAGGGTAGGGCTGACTTCCTAAAATTAATTTCTGTTCTAATGTATCTCTGGTCAATTTCCAGAGTGCGGAAACGTTTTTTTTTGTTTGTTTGTTTGTTTTGTTTTGTTTGTCTCTTTGACCATATTTACAGTTGTTTTTTAGAGAGAGGATTTACCACTGTCCTCAGGCAGCCAGAGCCAAAAGGGAGCCAGTAACCCAGATTTGAAAAATGTAAACCTAAAACTCATTACACCTCTATAAGTTCTCCCAGTTATTTTTAATGTTATGTGTCTATTTTACATAGTTGTAATTAGTGTGTACATATTTTTTAACGTATTGTTTTGATGTTTCATTTTCTTTACTGTTACTTTATATATTCATATCCGTGCATTTGGCATAATTCACACTTAGGGATTTTAATAAAGAAGGCTACCATGTTCACCTTGTAAAAAAAAAAAAAGAAAATATAATTTGTTGCATAAATGATATATACATTTCAGTAATTCATTTTGAATGAAATACTTCAGAAAAAATGCATAACTTGGTCTTTTCCATCAGGAAAGAAAAAAATTAATTCATGAACTTCGGATTAAGAACCTCTGTTCTAAATTAAAGAGAAAGTGGAAGAAGTCGTTGAAATTTCCTTTGAATTGGCCACCACTTTTACTTAGTAAAGAAAGAGAATAGAAACTAGGACAGAAACTTTATTTTAGGAATTACCGTGGTTTTTGACTAGAGCAGAGATTGGTGATTTTAAGAATAAAGTTCTTGGAAATAAGAAAGTAAAACAAAGGGAATTATTGGTGCATGAAATTTACAAATGAAAGGATGGTTGTGACCAAACTTTGGGAGCAGTCTCTTGTTGCTTCACATTCCCTTTTTTGCCTCTGCATTTTTATAGTCTCCTCCCTTTTTCACACAATCTGATCTCTATGTCAGTTAAACTCTGGTCAAATGGTTGTGAAAATCTTATAGAATTCTCATTAGATTTAATTAATCATTACCAAAGATAGGAATTGCCAAGGCACTTGTGTGTTATATGGACCCATCAAGTAGGAAAGGATAATATTCTTGATTCTGTTTGTTTTGACATTTATATACATTGAACCATTCAGAATTATTCTATTTTCATGGGGGGATTATGTTTATGACAACATACAGATGTTTCCATTTCACCTAAGAAAAAAAATATCTGTTTGCAAAATATTGAATATAAAACTTAATTGAACCCACAAGATGATAATCCAAAAACAATGCTACACTTCAGATAACTTAACTTCATATTTGTACTCTTTTTCCCTCAGAACCCTGGGGTTTTCTTTCACGGCCTTTCCCCTCTTTGAAATCAGTGGGAGCTCTGAGCTTAGGGAAGTCACCCAAAGTACAGAGGTGAACAGGGACAAGGGTATTTGACTTTTTGCCCTTGCAGAGATCATAGGGTGGCTGAATTAGTAGGCAGAAAGAAAAAATGATATCCTAACCTTAGTTCAAATGCAAAGCAAGCATTTTTATTTCTTTCATTTTTTTTATTGAAGGTCAATATTGTTTCCTTTACTTTTATTTAAGTTTTATTTTGTGTTTTTACCTTTGTCCTTCCTGTTTCCAACAGGGGTTGGAAGTACTCAAAACTCTTCAAAAAGTATGCTCTGTTGATATTTCTAACAGGAACTGGAGCTGAAAGTATGACTTATGGACCCCTATCCCTTTGATGCACTATCACTAAAACTTGGGAGTACAAAGCATAGATGTGTCAGGCTTACATTAGCTCTCAAGGGAATGCCAAGTCCAGGGAGTCATTGACTTGGATTTCAAAAGATGAATAACCAAGCAGACGTTTTCAGTGTGCCTTAGCTCTAATAATTAGTAGAGGGAATTAGTCATGCTTTTCTTAGAGCAGAGGTAGTTAATTTCCTCATCTAATTGTGCATGATTTTCAACAATCATCATTTATTGAAATATTTTGAAATCCTTAAACAAGAGAGATAGTTTATAAACCCTTACCATAATGGTCCATTTCCGCATTTTAATAAGCTGTGAGTATTTATTAAACATTTAATTACCATTTATTAAAATAAAATTTGATGCCTATTGGAAATGCTTAATTTAACTTATTACTACTTTGGATAGTTAACATAAACCTCTCATACTTTCCAATAGATGAATGAGAGATTTAATTACAGTATATTGTAAATTTGGGGACAGTTACTTCTATTGCACTACTGAATTTACTTTGTCTTTTAATCATTTTTGACTTTCTTCATCCTACATCAGTGCACAAGGTAACTCTTTAATCACAAAAGCCCAAGAAATTTTCCTTGGGCTCCAAAGCTGAGGAATATGCTCAGTGCATATAAAACTGATAGATGGATTTTGACAGGTACCAATTGAATTCATTTCAGTTCAATGGATTTTAATAGAATTCTGTTCACATGTAAGAAACATGTGCTAACATTTTAGGGAATTGAGAAAGAGGCCGTAAGGTGACCACCTGTTCTGATTTCCCCAGGACTGAGAGAGTTCCTGGTTACAGAACTTTCAGTGCTAAAATTGGGAAAATCTAGATGTTCACAGTGAAGCTTTCTTAAGAAGCTTACCGAAAGGAGAAAAGGACAATATATAAGAGAGGAATATATGCCATAGTATTAACTTTCATAAGATGTCCCGATAGTACAAATAGGCATATATTATTGCTAAGAAAGTGATCTGGGCAGATGTTGCTAACGCAGCTTTTGTTAATATTGATAATAATAAATATGATTCCTTACTTGTTTTAATATAAAACATAATAGAATATAAATACAGAGTAAATATCTGAGGATTCTGAAATGTTGAGTAGCTAAAAAAAAAAGCTGAAATAAAATTTCTCTTTAATTGTATTTCCTGAGCTCTAGGAAATTTGAAACATTGAAATAACTCATGTTATGCCTTCACTGCCTAGTGCTTTATGATTTTCAGTGTTTTCTTATTTAATACTGCTGGCACTCCAAGCTCTAAACATTATTAAAGTCACCAAGAACAACTGCATGAAATAGATCCTATTATTATCTATCTTTCACAGATAGAATACTGGGTCCTAAGAGGGTTGAGTAATTTGTCCAAGGACGTAAAGTGGTAAATGATAGGCAGGATTTGAACTTGCACAACCTGGCTTCAAAGCCTAAATTCTCGCCCATTACATTATCTAATCTCCCTGAAGCAGCTCTCGATTTTGGCATGATAGTAATTCTTACCCAATTTACTTGATCCTAATAATCAAGAGGGTTATCTTATCCATATAATTAGCAAAACAAGCTAGTTATAGGGCTTGAACTAACTCCTGTATTTATCAGCCTGATTCTCTTTCATTTATACCATAGTATGTCTAAATGAAATGGCTTGTTTTCTATTATATCAAACATAATAGTTCATGTAACAGTATTTTATTTATTCATTCACCAGACAATGTAGTGGTGAGGAATCAGAGAATCTTGTAAATAATAGTTTTCTTGGAGTTTATAACCTAGAGGAGAAAGGAGGTGATTGTTTTGATTTGTTTTGGATGAATTATTTTTTTTAAAGCTGTGGTATGCTTATATGGATGTAAGCTTTATTTGAACAAAGAAAAAAAAGTAAAGAATTGTCCCTCTGTCTGAGGCAGGTAAAAAAGGTTTGGCTCTCTATTCAAGACTTCTCTTTCCCTTTATCATGCAGGAGGATGGAAGCAGAATCCCTAGAAATTTGACCAACATTACTTAGGAACTATTGCTGTAAATTTTAGGAACATGGTATCTGCAGAATTCTTTATTAGTCAATATTCAGCAGAAAAGCAGAACCAAAACATATTTAAATATATGTCCATATTAAAACATTTATTATAAAAATTGACCCACATGGCCATGGGATTAAAAAGATTGAATTCCATAGGGTAGGCCACAAAGAGGTAACTCCAATAAAGTTTTCAAAGAATTACCCAAAAGAAGTTGGCTGGTTGATGTAGAGAAAGAAATTCTTCTTTTGGACTAGGGAAATCATCAGTTTCCCCTCCAAGGCCTTCAACTGATTAGATGAAATTTATCTCATTGCTGAAGGCATTCCTATTTGTTGATTATAACTGTAAGCAGCCAAAGATGTAAACAATTGACTAATGATTTAAATTCACAAAATACGCTTATAATAACATTCAGGCCAGCATTTGCTTGACCAAAAACTGGACATCATAATCTAAACAAGTTGACACAATAGTTTCACCATCATAGTCCATCATGAAATGGGTCAGCTTAGTACCCATGTACATTTCCTTAAACGATACTTAATCTTTAAACAAAAACCAGTATCCATATTCACCTACTATGTCAACTTTCCTGCACACAACATGAAACATACTAACCCTTTTCCTGTAAGAGGATGCAAGGCCTTGTGGACTATTCACTGTTCTTTTAAATGCAATTTTATTGAGATAAATCCACATACCATGTAATTATCCAACGTATACAGTCAATGATTCAGAGCATCATCATATAGTTGTGCGTTCATCAACACAATCAATTTTTGAACATTTTCATTACTCCATAAACAACAAAAATAAGAATAAAAATAAAAATAAAAGTAAGAAAGGACACCTACATCATCTCACGCCTCTTATCTCCCCAGTATTTATTTATTTTTGGTCTTCATTTTCTTACTCTTCTGTCTATACATTAGATAAGGGGAGTTTCAGTCACAAGGTTTTCACAATCATACTGTCACACAGTTAAAGCTATATAGCTTTATAATCATCTTTAAGAATTAAGGCTACTGGATTATGGTTCAAGAGTTTCAGGCATTTCTCTCTAGCTACTCCAATACACCAAGAACTGGAAAGGGATATCTATATAATGCATAAGAATGATCTCCAGAATGACCTCTTGACTCTGTTTGGAGACTCTCAGTCACTTAAACTTTATTTTGTTTCATTTCTCCTCCCCTTTTGGTCCATAATGTTTTCTCAATCCCACAATGCCAGGGCTAAGCTCATCTCCTGCAGGCATGCCCCACATTGCCAGGGAGATTTACACCCCTGGGAGTCATGCCACCCATAGGTGGCAGGGCAGTGGGTTAGTTTAGAGAGAGAGGCCAAATCTGAATGAAAAAGAGGTTCTCTGGGGGTGACTCAGGCATAATTATAAGTAGGATTAGCTTCTCCTTTGCAGGAAAAAGTTTCATAAGGGCCAACCCCAAGATCAAGGGCTTGGCCTATTAAACTTGTAGTCCCTAATGCTTATGAGAATATCAGGTCTTCCCCAGGTGGAGGAGTTTAATATTTCTACATTTTCCCCCAATCCCTCAAGAAGACATTGAAAAGACTTTTTTTTTTTTTTTTTAATCTTCTGCCCAGATTCCTCTGGGATGTATCAGAGTATCAAACCAACCTACACAAACCAACAAGTTCTCACTCACTACTCAAGGTTCCATGTAAGTATGCATTTCAATAAGCTGACCATACATGTTAAATTAGATAACATGCCACAGAAAATATAAAATTTGCACCAAATAAGCATCTATTCCTTTGGTTCATGCAGAAGTTGAAGTTTTAAAGTACAGTCAGTATTATCCTTTATGCTTTAGTCTGAATCACCTTAGTCTTAACCAGATCAGCTTCATTCAGATCTCAAAGTGTCATCTTTTTTTTTTTTTTTTTTTTACTTTTTATACAATTGCTGTGTGGGGTAATGCTGACTCTTATAGCTGCAGAACTCTAGCTCTGATTTGCAGGTATAACACAGATACCTGAGATTCCAGAGAATGACCAGGTTATGCACAAAGAACACAACATCTAAAAATTTAGAAATAACCGCTACAACTCAGGAATAGACGTGACTGCTATAAGAGCATACAATCTAGGAACTTTTTACTATATGCCTTCTCATGATAACCTATGCTCTTGAATTCAATTCTCAGAATTTGCTCATTATAATTAATCCCTATTAGTAACACACTATAACATCTGTCTTTTCATTACTGGCTTATTTCACTCAACATATAGCCTTCACGTTTCATTCACATGGTTGCATGGCTCACAACTCCGTTTCTTCTTGCAGCCGCTCAATGTTCCATTGTATGTGAACACCACAGTTCATCCTTCCTTTCATCAGTCAATGTACCCTTAGGCCACCTTATCCATTACAAATCATGAATACACCACCATAAAGACGAGTATGCAAATGTACACTTGTGTTCCTGCTTTCAGTTCTTCCTGCAAACAGGGTTGCTGGATCATATGGCAACCCTATACTCATCCTTCTGTGGAACCACCACACCATGCTCCAGAGGGGCTACACCATTCTATTTCCCTAATGTTTTCATTCGCTAAAGCTTCTAGAATGCAGTATACCACAAATGGGTTGACTTTAAATAGGGGAATTTATTAAGTTACAAATTTAACGTTCTAAGGCCATAAAAATGTTCTAACTAAGGCATCCAGAGACAGATATCTTGACTCAAGAAAGGCCGATGGTGCCCAGAACACCTCTGTGAGCTGGAAAGACAAATGGCTAGTGTCTGCTTGTCCTTTGGCTTTTGGTTAAAAACAGTTTCCCTGGGGGGCATTTTCTTTCTGCATCTCCAAACATCTCTTTCTGTGTTGGCTCTGATTCCAGTAAGCTGATTAAGTCCCACCTTGAATGGGCAGAAAAACATCTTCATGGAAACAACTTAATAAAAAAATTCCTACCCTACAACATTAAATCAAGATCAGAGAGCATGGTTCATAATGGTTTCAAACCAGCACAGCTACCACTATTTTATAGGTACATCCTTTTCTCCACATTTTCTTCTGCACTTGTATCTTTCTGTTTATTTTTAAACAGTTTTATTCACACACCATACAATCAACCCTAAGTAAACAATCAATCATTCCTGGATTAATCACATAGTTATCCATTAACCACTACCATCTATATAAGGACATTTTCGTTTCTTCCACAAATAAAGAGGAAGAGGAAAAAATAATAAAAAATAAAATAAAAATGAGAAACACAACCACCACCAAGAATCCCATAACTCTCTTGTCTATCTCCCTCTTATTGGCATTCACCTTTGGCACATTCCCTTTGTTACACTTATGGAAGCATATTACAGTGTTAATGTTAAATATAGATGAGTATTTTTCGATTATATTTTTTTCTGTATACCATTCCATTTTCAAATCTTGCACTGTTGCCATTCATTTGTAATCCCTCATGTAAAAACATTCTTATATTTGTACATTTAATCACCATCGTTGTCCATTTTAAGTTACAGTCCCGATCTTTGTATTCTATCTTTCCTTTTCATGTCATACATGTCCTTAGCCTTCCTTTTTCAACCACTTACACTCAGCTTTGTTTAGTGTACTTACAATATTGTGCTACCATTAGATAATATTCTGCTATCCGTTACTGGGTCTTTACAATCAATCCTGTGGAATATTCTGTCCTTCTTCAGCGTCAAATGTCCAATATCTCCCCTCTTTACATCTCCTGATAAACTATGTTCTCAGTTTTAACTCTCCAAGTTCATTAATTAATGTTAGTCATATTAGGGAGACCATAAAATATGTGTTCTTTTGTTTCTGGCTAATTTCATCCAACATAATGTACTAAGGGTTCATCTATATTGTTACATGCGTCATGACTTATTCTTATATATCATATCTTATTGTTTTTCCTCCATTTTTACTCTTACTGATATACTTCATTTTTACACTCTTCTCCAGACCTCTCTCTCCTGTCTTTTCCTATTTGACTGTACTGCTCCCTTTAGTATTTCTTCTAAAGCAGATCTCTCATTCATAAACACTCTCAACTTCTGTTTGTCTGAAAATATTATATAAACTCTCCCTCATTTTTGAAGAACTGTTTTGCTGGATATAGAATTCTTGGTTGATAGTTTTTCTCTTTCAGAATCTTAAATATACTTAAATATATATATATATATTTAAGTATATTTAAGTATATTAAATATACTTAAAGAATACTTAAATATACCACTACTTTCTTGCCTCCATGATTTCTGCTGAGAAATCCACACATAGTCTTTTTGAGTTTCCCATGTATATGATGGATCGTTTTTATTTTTCTGTTCTCAGAATTCTCTCATTGTCTTTGACATTTGACAATTTGATTAGTAGGTCTATTCAGATCTATTCTGTTTGGGGTACATGGTGCTTCTTGAATCTGTAATTGAATATCTTTCATAAGAGATGGAAACTTTCAGTGATTATTTCCTTTATTATTCTTTCTGCCTTTTCCCCTTCTCTTCTCCTTCTGAGGCACCCATAACACGTACATCCATGTGTTTCATCTTGTCATTCAATTCCCTGACACCCTGATCATATTTTTCCATTCTTTTCCTTATCTGTGTTTTTCTGTGTAGGATTTCAGATGTCTAGTCCTATGGTTTCATTAATCCTTTCTTCTACCTCTTCAAATCTGCTGTTGTAATTATCCCTAGTGTTTTTCATCTCTTTTATTGTGTTTTCATTCCCTTAAGTTCTGCCATTTGTATTTTCAAGTTTTTGAATTCTTCTATATGGTCACCCAATGACTTCTTCATGTACTTTCTCTCTTTTGCCATATCTTCCCTCAACCCATTGATTTGATTTTTTAATTGACTTAGTATGCTCGTTTGAACGTCTTTAATTAGTTGTTTGAATGCCTATATCTTATTTAAAGTGTTAATTTGTTCCTTTGACTGAGCCATATGTTTGTTTTTCTTAGTATGTCTTATAATGTTTTGCTGATGTCTAGATATCTGATTTCCTTGATTAGTTCATTCTGGATGTCACTTTTGCTCTTTTTACCTAGGGTTCTTGTTGGTTGGCTTAGTTCTCTATCTGTTTTTTGGCATTCAGTCCAACTTATTCTGGACTGCTAGGATTGTTTCTGTGCAACTGAACAGAATTTTTCAGCTCATTTTTCTAGCTCTTATCCTACCTATATAGCACATTTTTTTGAGGAGGTTCTCCCCAGCTTTGATCAACCCCAATCAGACTTTCCCAGACAATACAGGTGAAGGTCTCAAGAGGAGGACATAATCATATCAAGTTTCTCTGAGGATGAGTCCTAGCAGGTTGTCTGACTTTCCTGTGAAGCCTCTTGACTCTGTGCCTTTCCCTTCCTACCCAGAAAGTGGTGTTTATCAGCCCACAGCTCCCCACTGACATAAAATAATGTGGAGCATTTAATTCTCTGCCTGCCAGGGGTGTGGTTGAGACAGAGACTAAAGTGGAAGGCAAGCTTAAGCTTTTTCTTATTCCCAACCCTGTGGTCTGAATCTTCTAAAGGAGGACTGCCACTTGACCTGGACCCCACCCCCTTTTCTTGGGATATCTTGACTAGTTACTTTGTCTCTTAGACCTATCTTAACTCCACCCTTGTCTGGGTGAGCACTGACAATTGAAAATGCCTGAGGCTTCCTCTACTGAGCTACTTAGAATATTTTCAAAATAATAAAAGAAAATCCCTTTCACAGTCAGTCTTCTCAGCCCCCAAGGTTTGTCCTTCAAGAATTGTAGTGGGTACCAGGCTCTATTTGCCACTTTTTAGGGGGACACAGCCCTTTTCCGATATTCTGAGATCAGCAGACTCCAGAAACTTATGTTTTGCTTTGTTTTTCTCTTTTCATCATTAGCCCTATATCCTCTCTACTGGAAATTATCTCAGGGTTACTTTCCTGCTTTCTCTGGGTTTATCTGCATTCAGTAGTCTGAATTTGTTAACTAAAACTGCAATTGGTTGAGCTGTCCTCTCTTACTTATAATAGAGAGGGTTTCTGTTTCCTGCTGGGAAGAGACTCCAAATAAGCATGATGCACCAGTGAGGGAGCAGCGCTAGGCTCTACAATTTGGAAGCTTTACTTATAGATCTGTTCAATGATCTCAGCCTTTCCACCCATTCCAGACTGGTGTATGATGTGTGCCCAGTCATCGATGTCCCCCACAGAATTATTCTTGACAGTTACTAGCTTTTCTAGCTACCCTGGAAGACTAACTAAATTCCATACCTCCTTATACCATAATTTTACCCCACCTCCTCCTATTCTTTACTTGATATCTAATAATTTAAAGACTATGATAAAAATTTAATACGACTTGTGTTATATGTTGAGGAACACATAAGGAAGAAAGCACAGATATTTGCTTTAGGTGTTTACACAAACATATTCATAACAAAACAGGGAAGAAATACTCAGAGTCATTACAGTCTTCATAATGACCCAACTGATCTTGTGATTGTAGCACATATTTATAATTACATCCTTGCCTTCCATATTCCCTTTACCCTCACCAAGTACCTCAGTTGATCATTTTTCTTTGCCTGGTGGGATGACAGAAACCTTCATTCCTTAATTTTCTGAGACATTAGTAGACCTGCCTTGATTGGATTGTTGCAGTTTTCCATTGACTATAATCAGAGAGTATGGTGGGATTAAGTGACATCCAAAGGAATCTCCCATATTCCAAGAAAACTTTTCTTTACCTCAAGTGTGTAGTAATAGTCCCATTTCCCCTTGATAATCAGGATAATTCCCTTCTCTGTCTGTTGATTTAGAGGCATCAAGGATCCCAAAGTGGCTGGGTGGCAGTCTTTACTTCCAGTTCAGTGGAATCATTGTTGTGTCTCCTGGAGGAGAAAGTAATCCTCCTTGCAGAACCAAGACCTGCAAACCAGCAGAGCTTAAGGTTGCAGGGACAGGAGTCAAAAATTTTTCTGGTAGATATCTAGGGGTAATTCCATAAGTATACACATGGTAATTTTGGCTGAAAATTTGTAAGCAGGAAAGGCAAATTTGTACCCAGCTTGTGTGTCTATTCCAGTAAGAACAAAAACTACCCCTTCCATGATGGAAACAGTCCAGTGTAATCAACCTGGCATCCAGTAAAAGGTTGATAACATCAAGGAATGGTGACATATTGGGGACTGAGTTTTGGTCTCTGGTGAATGGAAGATTGGGCAACCAGCAGTAGATATAGCCAGGTCAACCTTGGTGAGTGGAAGTCTTTGTTGTTAAGACTGTGCATAACCTCCATCCTTACTACCACAGTTATTTTGTTAATGAGACCATTTGGCAATGACAGGAGCAGCTGCAGAAAGAAGTCAACTGGTATCCATGAATTGGTCATCTTACCAGCCTAATTATTGAAATTTTCATTGGCTGAAATCACTTCTAATGACAAATCACATGGGAAACAAATATCTTCATGTTTTTCACCCATTCAGAAAGGCCTATTCACATACCTCTCTTTTAGTTTTCTTTGTCACTAATTTTCCAATCATTTTCCTTCCAAGTCCTTGACCAGCCAGTCAGAGCATTAGACCAGCCCAGGAACTAATATACAAAAGCATCTCTGGTCATTTCTATTTCTAAACAAATTTAACAAACAGATGTACCACTTGAAGCTCTGCCCACTGGGTGAATTTTCCTTCACCTTTGTATTTCAGGGATGTCTCAGAAAGGGACTATAGTGCTGCAGTGCTTTAACTGTTTACTTTTAGGTGGTACCCGTAGATCATGCAGAACTGTCTGTAAATAAGGCCAAAGTTTTCTCCTCCTCTTTCAACTGACCATAGGGAACTACCCAACAGACCATGGATTGGAACTGGGAATAAGAAGGTAATGTAGAAGGAGAAGGAGCCATTTCCATCACTTCATCATATAAATACTTATAGATCTACTCAGGGTTGAGCTTATATATACCACTTCCACTTGATGATGGAGTGCTACTATGCATATCCAACTTTATGGCTTGGTGGGTGAGACAACACCCAGTTCATGATGCAACTCAGGTCTTATGGTAAATTGGTAGTCTATGCTAAACATTTGGTCTCTACTAAGGTCTGGTAGCAGGACAAAAGCTGTTTCTCAGAGGGAGAGTAGTTATCTGCAGTGGATAACAGGACATTACTGAAAAACTACTAAGGGTCTGTATTGATTCTCCTATGGAGACTTATCAAAGTTTCCAAATCACCATCTCTATTTCCACTGAAATTTTCAGTACCATTGGATTTTTGAATCATATAGTCCAAGTGACAGAGAAAGTTGCACAACAAGCTTTTTATTCTGGTCCCCACTCAAAACTAACAACTTTTTGGGTCACCCAGTAAATGGGCCAGAGTAGCACACCCAAATGAGGATTATGGTGTCTCCAAGATCCAGAGACTAACAAAACCTTATACTTCTTTTATTGTTGTTGTTGATGATTTTTTGTTGTAGGAGAGGCCTGATGCAACTTGTCTTTTACCTTAGAAGGGATATCTCTGCAGCCCTACACTAGTGGACGCCTAGAGATGGAAGGTCCCTGAATTATCTCATGCCATCTGACACACAAATGCTATGCCAACAGGTATAAGGAGGTTGCTACTTCTTTCATACTAAGTCCAGTCATTATAATATACCATCAATATACTGGATCAATGTGATGTCTTATGGAAGGGAAAGGTGACCAAGATCCTTCAGACTAGATAATGACATGAGGATGAAGAGTTGATTAACCCATGAGGGAGGGCAGTGAAGGTATTGCTGACTTTGCTAGCTGAAAACAAACTATTTGCACTATTCTTTATAAACAGATATTGAGAAAAGCATCTGTTACATTAATAGTTGCATATAAGTACCAGGGGATGCATTGCTTTATTGTTTTGCTCAAGTAATGATACAATACCTGGAATAACAGCTGTAATTGGAGTTGTCACCTGGTTAAGTTTATGATAACCCACTGTAAAATACTCCAAGATCCATCTGCTTTCTTTGCAGGCCACGTAGGAAGTTGAATGGGGGTGTGGTGGTAATCACTATCACTGTCCCCTTCAGGTCTTTCATGATGGCATTAAACTGTGAAACCCTTCCAAGAATGTGATATTGCTTTCAGTTTGTTATTTAGCTAAGTAGAAGCATTCTAATGGCTTGCATTTGGCTTTTCCTACCATATTAACCCCCCACTCCAGATGTCAGGGAACTAATGTGGGGATTTTGCCAGGTGCTGCTTATGTCTATTCTGATTATACATTTTTGAACTGTGGAAATGTCCACACGAAGGGTCCAGGGACCCAACAGGCTAATATGAGATAAACCTGTTCTGAAATTCCACTGATCATCTGACCTCCTAAATCCCTACTTAACTGATGGACCACAGTGACATTTTGGTTCTCCTGGAATTGATGTTACTTCTGAGCTTGTGTCTAATAATCTCCAAACCACCTAATCATTTTCTTTTATGCAATGTACAGTCACCTTGATAAAAGACTGTAGGTCCCTTTGTTGAAGGCTGGAAGGAAGATTGACAGTGTAAATTGCTGAAAGTGTATCACAGTCATTCCCCAAAGGGAATTAGCCTTCCCTTCATTCAAGAAGTTATGGGTATATAAATAGTCTCAAGTGTTGGAATAAATTGAGTGGCCATCTGTTGGCTTACATGCTGCTGCCCCAAGCCTCAGAGGGTGGGTTGGGGTACATTCCCTGGGGATTGGGTAGAGTGTGGCCAACAGCCTTAAGGGGGTTGAGAGTGTGCCCCAAAGATGGCAAAGACTCTGGGAGCCACCCCATTGCTTAAAGATAGTGAAGCCAAGAACATGGTGGTCTCCCCAAAGTGAGCCCTCACTCCAGTGCTTTGAGAAAGCAGGACCACTGTAAAAGTCCTTGGAGAGTGTGCAACTGCTGTTCATTCAAGCCCTGAGGATAGAACATGTTTCTTTAGATGACTTTCAGTCATTGAAATCTAATGAAGTTTGCCCTGTAGGTTTTTGGAACTGTTTAGGACCTTTAATCCCTGTTTTCCTTCCAATTTCTCCCTATGGAAATGGGAACATTTATTCTATGTCTGTCCCTTCTTTGTATGTTGGGAGAAATTAACTTGGTCCAAGATTCACAGGTCCATAGTCAAAGGATAATTTCGCCTTAGGACAAATTATACCTGTAATTGAATTTTGTAAAACTTCGTACTTATTGTTACTGAAATGATTCAAGCTTTTGTAATACTGTGATGGAATGAATGTGGTTTGTATATGGGAAGAACATATCTTTTTTTGGCCCAGAGGATGGAATGTTCTTGTTTGAATCTGTTATGTACCTCATAAAAGTCTGCATTCTTTTAATCCATCCCTATGGGTGCAAATCTATTGAGGATGGGACCTTTTGCTTAGGTTGTTTCCATATAGATGTGACCAGCCCATACAAAATGGGTGTTAATAACCTTGCTGGAGTCCTTTCAGAGAGGATAAAAGGCAGAAACATCTTGGAGAGACTCAAAATAAGAAAACACCCCAGGAGAAGCAAGGAGGGGCCACAGAAGCTGAGAGCCACTTTAAAAGCAGAAATCCAAGAGAAGTGGACTAGCAAATGTTGCCATATGCCTCCCCATGTGACAGAGGAACACGGGATGCCAGAAGCCTTTTCTCAGAGAAGCTATCTTAATTTTGACATTTTCATGACCTTAGAACATTAAATTTGTAACCTAATAAATTGCCTTTGTAAAAGCCAATTCAGTTCTGGTATATTTCATTCCAGCAGCTAGAATCATTCCAGCAGCTTTAGAAAACTGAAACAGGTCATGAGTCTCTATTTTTATGATTCAAGTTAGACTTCTGTCCACTAGACTTAGAAACCTTCTGTTTATACTAGATGAAATAAGAATTTAGTAGACTGTCCATCTGTTTCACTTTTAGGTACCCCATGATTATCTTGTCAACACCATATTTCCCTGTAACTCAGACTATTAGAATTACTGTTTTCACTATTCTATTATGGTAGCCATACTTACCTTGTCTTTGATGATCCAGTGCTACCACTTGGCTCCTGACAACCCAAGATCCATACATTCCCATTTTGTTTAAGGATCCAACTGCAGTGGCAGCAGCTCTCATAGTAATATCTGGCACTACAGAGAAGAGAGAAAACGGACCTCTTCAGGGATGTTGGAGCTACTCTCTCAACTTTTTTGCTTACATCCCTGGTGAAAGGTTTGACCTCTTGACATTTGTGAAGTGGTTTACCAGGTCTTACATGATAAATTCACTCTAATATTTCAATCCCTCTAAATTTTTGGATCACCTTACACTAAATTGTTATACTAGAGAAGTTCTGACATTTTAACTTCAGATAATATACATCGCCTTTTGGGCCATGTTTCAGGAAACCATCTAAACAAACTGTTTGAGTCCTTTCTAACCTCTTGAACTAGAACATTGAATCTAGAGTTTCTGCTTATTGAACCCATAACTATAAATTATGCCTATCCAAATTCATATCTTTTCTACAATTATTCTATACCCATAATATCCATTATACACATATTCCTCTGATTTCTTTTCTTTTTAAATTTGAAAAGTCATGCAGTTCTTTTGGAATTTAGTACAGCTTCTCATGGGTTACATTTTCTACCTCATTTTTCAGGAGTTGTTGTGACTTCTGTCTAGTTATAATTCTGGAAGAAAAGAGGGGAAGTAGAGGAAGGTTATACGAGGAATTATCAGTGTGCTTCAAATCAACCGCCTCAGGGCAGTCCTTTACAGTTGCATATGGTGAAAGAAGGTTGATCTCTTCCAATGGAGGTGCGAGGCTCTTTCCTCAGGGCAGACTGAAGGGCAGGTGGCTGATTTCTTAGGGAAGCCCCATAACAGGTTGATTTGGCAAAGAAACCTTAGCAAAATCTAGGGTTTCAATTTTCCCAACATCATCATTATTATTCTGCATGTCCCCATTTTGGTTTTCAGGATCCCATTCCTTCCCAAATAATGCAGACACCATGAAAGGCTGGGAATTCAATTTACACTGAAATTCAATCTCTTACACAATGAGACTTAGGATCTGGTTTTCAGAAGTCTCAAGTCTGCAGCTACAAGAAGTAAGAGTTTCTTTCAGAGCAAATATGAACTTTGGGTGCTTGAGTTGGGAATTTGTTCTAGTTTGCTAGCTGCCTAAATGTGATATACCAGAAAAAGAACAGCTTTTAAAAGGGGGGATTTATTAAGTTGCAAGTTTGCAGTTCTAAGCCCATGATAATGTCCAAATTAAAGCAAGGCTATAGAAATGTCCAATCTAAGTATCTAGGGAAAGATACCTTGGTTGAAGAAGGCTGATCACGTTCAGGGTTTCTGACATGCTGACATCTGCTAGCTTTCTCTCCAGGCTTCTTGCTTCATGATGCTCTCCAAGAGGCATATTCCTTCTTTATCTCCAAAGGTCTCTGGCTGCATGGGCTCTAAAGCTTTTCTGGCTCTAAAGCTTTTTCCAAAATGTTTTCTCTTTTAAAGAACTCCGGTGAACTAATCAAATCCACCTGGAATGAGTGGAGTCACATCTCCCTCTAATCAAAGGTTAATACCCACAATTGGGTGTGTCACCTCTTCATAGAGATGATCTAATCAAGCTTCCAACCTATAGTACTGAATAGGGAATAAAAAAAAATGACTGCTTTCAGAGGATAGAGGGTGAGTAAAACGGTTTTCCTAGGGCACATAATCCTTTCAAACCAACACATAATTTGAAGCCTTGAGCCAATCCCCTTCTTTCAGAATAGTATACAGCATATTTAGTAGCAACTGGTCAACATATTTGTACTTTTTAGCTCCACAAACTCTGTTAGAGTATTAAATGCACTGTCACACACAGCCTTGAATTTTATGAGCATTTGAGTAGCAATATCCAAAAGTGATAATTCATGTATCTCTATTATCAATTCACATCATGGATCATTGAAAAAAGTCATTACTGCCTTTGATTTTAATCTGATTAGATGAGAGAAGAAATTCCAAAAGCTCAAGAAAGAACTCAGAAATTTTATACTTACAATTATGTTTCTCAGGAACTACTCTCATTATCACAATCAGTATTAGGCAGAATTCAGTAGAAAAATGGAACACACAGGATACTTAACATTAAGAGATTTATTATAGGAATTGGCTTACACATCCATGGGGATTGGCAAGTCTAAAGTCCATAAAGTAAGCTGGAAATTGGAAATTTCACTTAGGATGACATTGAATTCCTTAGGAGAAATTGGCTAGGTGAGACAGAGAAAAGAAATTCTTCTGTCTGATTGCTGAAATCATCATTTCTCCCTTTAAGTCCTCCAACCAATTGGATTAAATATATCTAATTGCTGAAAGCAGCATTCTTTGTAGATTTTAAATGTACCCAACTGTGCTGGTTTGAAATTGTCATGTACCCCAGAAAAGACATATTTTCCTTCCTATTCCAATCTTGTGGGGGCAGGTGTATTGTTTAGGGTGAAAATTTTGGATTATTTCCATGGAGATGTGACACACCCAACTATCAGTGTGACCTTTTCATTAGATATAGATGTGAGATTGCTCTTTTAAGATGAGTCCTTTAAAACAGGAGACATTTTGGAGAAAACTCAGCTGCTTCAGAGCTGATGCAGACAGAGAAAAGTGGGGATGCAGTAAGTAAACACCCCCAGGGGAAGCTGTTTGAAACCAGGAGCAAAAGGACCAGTAGATGTGCCTGACCAAACTGACCTTTCTGGAGTCAAGTTAACTTTCTCCAGATGCCTTACTTTGGAAATCTTTACGGCCTTAGTATGTAAATTTGTAATTTCATAAATTTCCTTTTTAAAAGCTGTTCCATTTCAGGTATATTGCATTGTGATAGCATTTAGAAAACCAAAACAGATTTTGATATCAGAGAAGTGGAATACAGCAGTTTGCAGATATCAAACATATTGGAATGGTTTTTTAAATGGAAAGTGGAAGATTCTGGAAGAATTATGAGGATCTTGATAGAGAAGGCCTTGAACGCTTTGAAGAGGCTGTTGGTTGAAACCTGGACTCTAAAGATACCTCCAAGAAGGCTTTAGACAGGAATGATGCATGTGTCATTGCAAACTGGAAGGAAGATGACCTTTGTTTTAAAGTGTCAGAGGATTTGGCAAAAGTGATTAGTGCTGTTGGATGGAAGACAGAATTTGGATGTGATGACCTGGGATACTTAGCTGAAAAAGTTTCCAAACTAAATGTGAAAAATGCAAGGAGACTGGATTCTCCTTGTAGCTTATATTAAATGTGACAGGAAAGAGATAAGTTGAGAACTAAATTCTTGGATACAAAGAAACCAGAAATTGATGGTCTGGAAAATTCTGGGCTTCTAGAAAGTAAGACCACAGTGAATAGGGACCCACATGAGGATTTACCCAAACATGGAACCAGTCAGCCATTCCAGAAAAAGTCAGAATTGGGAGTGGAGTTATCCAGAAAGGATTTATGGAAGGTCCTATTACCTGATGGGTGTGATCCATGTATAGTACATGGAAAATGAACAATCTTCTTGTGAGATTGGCTTCTGGGCTAATAGAGACAGTAAAGGGACAGGTTGAAAGAAAAATTTCTTCAAACACAGGACCATGGAAGCTAAGCTCTTAAGCCAAGAAATCTTGGGACAGAAGAGTGGAAAAAACCAGACTCACCCATGTATATGGAAAAGGTAAGTTTGCCTGGAAGGCAGAGGGTGAGCCTTCTGCTTCCTTGCTCAGGAAAAGTTTTGCACCTTGGGCCTTGGAGAGGATAGAACAAATTTCCCAAGGATTGGGTGAAGTCTGGGGATCACTCCATTGTTTTGAGGGGTTAGGGCATGTGTCCCAGAGATGACAGCGACCAGGTGCTGCCCTATTGTTTGGAGAGGGTGGAGCCAAGAAGAAGAAGAAAGTAGGCTCCCCAATGATCCCTAGTGTTGCAACCCTCACTCCAGTGTTTGCTGAGTGCAGGACCACTGCACAGGCATTTGAAAGGGAGGTACTACTGCTTTCTAAAGTCCCAGCAATGAATGACTCTCAAGCTATGAAGTCTAATGGAGTTTGCACTGCAGATTTTCAGAACTGTATGGATCCAGTGACCCATGTTCCTTTCAATTTCTCCCTATGGCAATTGGTGCATCTATCCTATGATCATCCCACCTTTGATTATTGAAAGCAGATCACTTGTTCTGAGTTTCACAGGTTAACAGCCAGAGGAGAATTTTTGCCTTAGGACAGCCCATGCCTGTAACTGACTTTGATGAGATTTTGTACAGTTTTTAACATTGTATTGTTACCGAAATGGTTTAAGCCTTTGTGATATTGTAATTGAATGAATGTATTTTGTATATGGAAAGAACATGACTTCTTGGGGTCCAGAGGGGGGAATGTGATGATTTGAAATTGTTATGTACCCAGAAATGTCATATCTCCTTTCTTAATTCAATCTTGTGCAGGCAGGCTTATTGTTTAGGGTAGAAACTTTCTATTGTTTCCATGGAGTTTTGAAACACCCAGTCGTGATTGGGATCTTTTGATTGGATTGTTTCCATGGAGATGTGATGCACACAATTGTGGTTGACACCTTTTACTTATACAGAGATGTGACCACACCAATTCAAGGTGGGATCTTTTGATTGGATTGCTTCCATGGAAATGTGACACAGCCAATTGTGGGTGTGATCTTTTACATAGCTAGAGATGTGACCACACCCATGCCAGGTCTTGATTAGTTTGCTGGAGTCCTTTGAAAGGGGAGACATCTTGGAGAAAACACAGTTGCTTCAGAGTTGACAGAGGGAGAAGATTGGAGATACAGAAAGAAAACACCCCCCAGGGAAGCTGTTTGAAACCAGAAGACAAAGGACCAGTAGATCCAGACATGTGCCTCCCCATATAGGCCTTTCTTGAGTCAAGGTATCTACTCCTGGATGCCTCAGTTAAGACATTTTTCTGGCCTTAGACTGTAAACTTGTAATCTCATTATAAAATTTCATTATAAAAACTAACCAATTTCTGGTATATTGCATTTTGGCAGCTTTAGCAAACTGAAACACAACCTCAGATGTAATCAACTGACTAATGATTTTAATCAACAAAATACCCTCATAGAAATAATCAAGTCAATGATTGCTTGACCAAAGAAGTGAACACCATTATCTAGCCAAGATGAAATGAACTTAACCATCATACATGATATGTCCGGTCCTGTCTGACTGAAATAATGGAGGAATATTTCAAAGATATGTTGATATTTGACTTAGCATTTCACTAACTGTACATAGGAAAGTCATTTTACTGTGCTTAAATAGACAGCAAAAAAAGCTATTTAACTGAATCAGGATATTTGTTTTGAGATATAATAATAGATAAGAATAAAAATAAGATAGCTTGAGATTATAGAAGCTTTGAATGTCATACCATGCTTTACGGGTTTCTTACAAAAAATGTAATCAGTTCAAAACAGGTAAATCAAAGTAGCTAAAAACAAGCTAAACACATGTGAAAGTTTGCTCCCACAGAGACACAAAGGATCACCATGCCTCATACCTTTCCAAAACTCTAGGATACATGACATTGACAGGACCTTAAAACTATAAAAGGAATTTTGAATTCAATCATACTTTATTTTATTATTGAAAGAATTGCATGGCTCTATCAAACAAAGTAAACTGAGATGAGAATCTGCTTAAATATATAAAAGGTCCAATGGCATGGCAGTCTGGAGACAGTTGTAGACTTCCATGAGTTGTCAGACATGCATAAGCGTGTGACTCAAGGATATTGGCATCATCACCATCCCTTATTTAAATTACAAAGTCTCCATTAGAGACTCTAGTATGTGTTCAGTGTGTGTCATTGGAATCCCAACTTACCTTTTTGTTCTTATGCAACCAAAGACATCAAAATAAGTAACACCCAGGTTTTTAAATGGTATAATTCTTCTTACTGAAGTATTTCTTTTAAGACCTTAAGGCAATTAAAATTAAGTAGAAAAATATTTAAAAGAATTTAACCTGCAATATTAATATTTTAGCTTTCAGAATATTCTGTATGTAATTGGGCCTTTGAGAATTTGGCCAATTAGGGTCAATCTTGTAAGTACATTTTAAAATGTGTTAAGAAATTAATTTAAACTTGCAATTTTATATTGAATTCTAATAGTTTCTACATAAGTAATGAACAGTTTAAGAGAATACTATATTATATATTTTTCTATTAAATTCACAAGATTCATGAATGATTTATTGTCAATTAGATAATTTATATACTTAGAAAAGGGAATAACCATTTTATAAATACAGCTGAAAATGTATAAAAAATGTAATTAAATAAGTTTGTAAATGAAATAACATTTTTCAAGCCTCCTTAAAAGTGAGAGCTAACATTTAGTAGGTTTACTAACTGACATTAAAAGCAAACTAAAAGCTCTACTTTTTAGGCTATTTAATTTCAATAAATGCAATATTATTTTTAAGTAAAGTATCCATGAATAACTTTTATTTTTGAACAGAAATCCACCCTTGAATACATGAACACACACACTGATATAAGGGAGGTCCAAAGAAATCACAGTAAATATGGTATCTGTTTTAGTTTGCTAATGCTGAAGAAATGCAATATACCAAAAATTGATTGACTTTTACAATGGAATTTATTGACTTACAATTTACAATACTGAGACTGTGGAAATGTTCAAATCAAGACAGGACTCTACCTGGACTTTGAAGGCAAGCTGCTAGCATTCTCATCCCCTCTGTCACATGGGAAGGCACATGGCACATCTGCTGGTCTCTCACTGTTCTCTCATGTTTTATTTCCAGATTTTGGCTTCAGTTACTTCCCCTCTGAGCTTCTGCAGGTTTTTCTTCGCTTCTCTTTCTCTTAGCTTTGTATGTCCTTTTCTCTAATCTTCTCTAGGGCTTTTGTCCTATGAGCATCTCTCTGTCCTTTATCCTTTTATAAAGGATTCCTGTAAGAGGATTAAGGCACCCATCAACTGAAATAGCCTAATGAAAAGGTCCCACATAGTATAAGTTTACACCAACAGGAATGGTTTAAGTTTAAGAACATGATCTTTCCTGGGGTCCATGCACTCTCCAATATACCACAGTATCCAATAACTATGGAACTACTTAGAGTGATATAGAGGTAGTTATACCAAAAATGAAATGCTACTCTATGATTAAAGACATCACATGAAAAGCAAGGAAAGATTGAGTTTCCACACAGCTCTTGTGCTTTTCTCTATGCAAGTTGATTTCTCATGCATCCAACTCTTTGGATAGGAAACTGGAATTATGAAGGATGTTAGGGTGAATTATGCTTCTTGAAGACGTTTCCAAAGCTTAATAGATCACTATTCATTACTGACTAACAAACACCATTATCCATCTTTCATAATTCTCATGCCAACTTTAAAAACAAAGTGATTGAGCTATTTCACATGGTAATTAACAAGCAGATGATATTTTCAGCTGTAATTTCATTGGATTGAAAAGTTATGGCATTAATAATGATTGAAAGTAAGTGTGGGCCCTACAGTTAACCCTACATTAGCATTCAGTCCCAGTTGAGGCATGGCATAGGAGTGATGAGTGGTTAATTCTTTGTTTTGTAGTCATCCATTACTTTTCAATTTTGCCAGGGCAAAAGTAGTTCCATGATATTCTGAATGACTAATTGATGTCCTATCTCTACAGGGAATTTGATAAAGGAGATACTTTGGTCCAGCTTTAGAAAGATAGTCCCCTAGCCTAATAGCATGATTTGACAATCAAATTTGACAGTCATTTTATTTTCTAAAACGTTTAGACCCCTCTGGAGGCAAACAAACCCCTCACACTTGCAACTCCCACAGAGGAAAAAGTACTCATTTGTGAGAACTTTATCAAGACAACTTTGGGAGTTTTCCTCAAAATGAAACATTTGTGGCCAGTTGACATTGAAGAAGGTTGGGTTGAACAAACTCTATTAAGAGAGAAGTGTCTGCTGACAGTTCCAGAAAAGTACATGTTGCTTTTGCTTTACCAGAGGGGAGGTTAGGCGTTATACCACCAGTCCTAATGAAGCCTTGGGGTATTGCATAGCTATCCATTCACAGCTTTCATGGTGATGAATGAGGTCTTAGCAGATGCCTTGCAGAGAGGGTTAGAAAAGAATAGATTCCTCATATGTCTGCCCTTTTCCCCTCAGATTGGGTGAGGCAGATGATTAGAGAAAGAATTGTCTGGACAGATTAATGAAATCCATCTGCTTTGACTGTGAGTAGAAAAGCACTTCTGAAGCTCTTGGAAAGCAAATGGAATTTAATTTTTTACACACATAATTTAATACACACACAGCAATGTATTTGTTTATTTTTCCAAGGATATAACTTTTAATTTCAGATGGACAGATATATTGCTATATTTATATCACACATGGGCCCCCAGCTATATGATTTTGAAATCAATAGATAGTCGTGTTGATTAAATGCAAAAAGAACGGAATTAAATGTAAAAGTAACTGAATAAGATTCAAAACATTTTAACCTGTTAGGTTTGCTAGACAACGTAAGAAATTATAGAATAAAATCTATTGAAAATGCCTGAATGTTGTGACTGCATGTGGTACTGAAATTCTACTGAATGCTGCCTTTCTCACAATGTGCTCAATACTGGTTCTTACAAGGGATCTCATAGAAACAGCTGAAAGTTATAAAAGTAGGGGAACCATCTTTATCTCAAAATTGTATGTGATGTTTGAAAGTGACTTTATTCTATATATACTAACTCAGACACTGCTTTGTCCACCTGCTATATTTTTGCTTGAATCAAGTTTTAAATAAAAATTAAGTTAAAATCATTTTTATACAAGTCAGGTACTTAACATATCACAAAATAAGGATACGTATGTATTATCATGCCAGTATTGAATGAGTAAAACATGTAGAGAAATCTTAATGATATTAAAAAAACAAACAACATTGCCTTTGATATTTTCTGATTAAATCTTTAGAGTGTTTCATTCTTTATGACATGTCCTAAATAGTTAACAACAATGTGCCATTGCTGTCAGGCAGCTAAAATGTATAAAGAGAATTATGAAGGGTTGATATACTGTAAATGAATGGGAATTTGGGGGACCTGTTGTCAAAACAACTTTAAATTTTATCAAATTTATGTTTGCTGAATATATTCTTTATATATTATAGAGATATATAATATTTGCATTGTATTGAATATACAATTTTCTTTACGTAATGAAAATATTTCATGGAAATTTTCTTTTTTTATCAAAAGCAGAGCAAACATTCAAATTTTTACCAAGAAAACCCAGAAGACTAGCTTAGTGATTATTTAATAGAAAATAAAACATCATTCTTTTAACTATTAGAAAGTACGCTCATTCTCCTTTATGAATATACTACTGACATCTTTTTTCAGAACATCACTACCATCTACTTTAGTTGATATACTACAGCAGGTTGAGTACATGCAAGTTGTAAAAACTTTAAGAACCTTACTCATTTTCAAACTTCAAAATGTTCTAGAGTCACATAGAGGGCTTCGCAGAAAAGCACAAACTGCTGGACTCCACCACCAGAGTTATTTTTATTTTTCTACTTCCCAAGTCATGCTACTGTGCTGGTCCATTAAACCATACTTTGAGAACCACAGGTTTAACTATTGACCTAAGCCTTGAATGCAAATCCACAGATAATAGGAAGAAAAGCCTGAAAATATGAAATGCGTCGGTAAGTTAATCACAAATTAAGGAGAATGTTCTTCCTTCTATTTGAAGAAGTGGCAATTTCATACCTTTTTGCTTTCTTTTGGCTTGACTGTTAACCAAGGAGGAACAGTCCTTTACTTTGCCAAACACAAATTGGCAACGTATAAGACAGCAATTTGAGCTTGCCACAAAATAACTTCTCAATGTTCACCCAGCCTTTAAGTCATGGGACATTATTTTGTTCATTTTTTGTAAGTTTCTGAGGTGCTACCTTATGATAACGTTACATTATTTTATTTCTTAAAACTTTGTTTTTCTTTTATATCATTAATCCACAACAAAATAAGTTTTTAATTATAGTGATCTAACCAAATGCCAAGCAAGTACTCTGCTTTCTTTACTCAGGCAAACATTGTATAGATGTATTGAGATATCTCTAGCTCTCTGAACTGTTTCTATCATAAATGTATATTGATTTTAAAGGTTGTGGGCTTTTCCTGTCCCTTTATCTCTCTAGACTCCCAGAACTGCCCACAGATAGGTGTTACCCTGTCAACATAACCATTATTTCTGCTTCATTTCCTGGAACATCAAAATTAGAATAATTTATATATAACAAGGATGTGCTTTCATAATTTGTTAATAGGCTGATTTAAGCTTGCTTTTTTCAAATGAGAGTAAGAACTACCCCTTCCTTTGTATTTGCTTTCAATCACTCCTGAACTAAACAAGCATAAAGCAATTTTCTGGAACCCTGAGCTCCTATTCCAGTTCTCACCACATTAAGTCTTTTCAAGAGGAGACTGAACACAAGAAAGGAATATGAATCTATCAATGTCATTGCTTCATTATATATAATTCCTATTTATAAAATCACCATTTCTTTTCTTGTATCTACCATTCTTGCTCCCCTTTTTAATTAATTAATTAATTAATTAGTGGAGGAGGCAGCAGGTTGATTTACACATACTAATATGTAGTGACTAATGTGTAGCTTTGCAAATGTCCCTTCAACTCTGGGGACTCAGTTTCTTTCAGTGTGTAGATCAGAATGCACTCTTAAATGCTTTCCAGTTTTAAAATGAGAAAAATCTGTGGTACCAAGTGAAAGTAATTACAATGCCAAAGAGAAGTTTAAAAAATAATAATTTGGTTGAGGGTCAATGTTTTGCATCCTTTCTCAGAACTGACCAGAAGCACACTAGACCATAAGCAATTCATTAAAAAACATAATAGCTTATCAAGAAGCTCATTAATCTTTACTTTATAGAATTTCTCACAGGCTATATTCAAAATATTTCATAAGTTAGTTTGATGACATGGTGAAAAAACAGGGGTTCAGCATTGCTCTTATACTTTTTATCCCTGACTAGAAAACAAAATGATGTTTGTCTTTTTTTAAATTAGAAAATTCATTTTTAGCAAAAATGTGTCCAAGCTCCCTCTGTAAAAGCCACTAAAAAAGATTCCAGCAAGTGGTCATTTCACAAATATGGGGCATATTGTGCTGTGTATTTCCCTTGTGTTTTCTGTCATGGTTTAGTCCTTTGATACAAAGCAAGTGTTCAGTAGCCGCAGCTACTTAATAGAAGTGAGCAGTATTTTGAGAGACCCCATATTTTCATCATTGAATCTATTTAGCAAATACCGCACAGAGTCTTTCTTTTCCTAATCTCCTGCTGATTTTCAATGCAAATACTGCCAGCTTCTCTTGCTCATGGCCACAGGATTTAGTTATGCACTTGACTGAAAACCATGTCAAGGCAAATTCAGAGGATAAACCAGCATGCAAATCCCTAAGGCTTCAGTAAATTATAATTCAGCCACAATATTAGTAAAACAAGATAACAATTATGCAAGGAATCAGCTGAAAGTTTGTTTTTAATTTAAAATTTTTGCATTTTTATGGCTGGGAAAAATGAAACCCTGCCTCTTTTATCTTGTAAAACCCACTGATAGAAGCCAAAAGCCATATTGTACATTATCTCAACCATGTTCTGATAAGAGTCACACACTACATACACACACTCACAGAATCTGTTTTAGAAACAGTGGATAGATTCCAGGTGAGATTAAATTGTCGTGATTTCTTCAGGTGCTGATTACTCATCTTTCAGAGACCAAAGCATAATCAGCATCCATGAAAAGCTAGATATTTGAAGGCAATCAGCTCTGGGCAATGCTCACCCCTAACCCCGCCTTAACACACACAGACACATCATTTCTGAACTCCTATCTCTGGTCTCATGGTTTTTCTTCAATCACCATTTTGGATGTTGGAGCAGAGATAACTTCAGCAAAGATGAGCAAAAATTCCAACTCTACCTTTTATCACAGTATAAAGCTTCAATTTGTGTACAGAGAAGGTAAAGATAATTTCTTACTGGTTGAGCTATTTGATTTATGTAGGTTAGGTGCAGAGAAATTAAAATCTTCCTTTCGGTTACAACCTCTAAAAATTCTGCAACCCACCAACTACCTTCACATGATGCCTTGCATTTCTCATCAGTCGGGGTGGAAAATGGATATTCATGTGCACCGTTTTCAGGGATGAAGCAAGAAAGGCAAAATTTTGGAAGAGAGACAGCAGAGATTGAATGGTCACATTTGATAATGTTTGGAGTTTAGGAAAGCAAGCCACATGTTTGAGTACTAAATTTTAACATCATCTGGGTTAGAATTCCAGAGTCTCTCCCTATCCTAATGGTGAGCTGGACAAGTTACTAAGCTTTGAGGACCTCTGATGTTTGAGCATAGATGTCTAACCCCTTGCTTCTAAAAGTGTGGTCCAGATGCCAACATCATCTCCTATACTCAGGTTTGTCTTAGAATTGTGGAACTGAGCCCCTACCCCAAAACTACGGAGTCAAAATCTGTCCTATAGGGCCATGGTGGCTCAGTGGCAGAATTCTGGCCTGCCACACTGGAGACTCGGGATCAATTCTGGAGCCCGCCCATGTGAAAAAAAAACAACAAACTCTGCCTTATAATCAGGACCTCAGGTGATTTGTGCGCATATTACAACTTGACCAGCACTGGTCTACTATAAAATAGTTTCTCCATAAATGTTAACTTTATTTATTAAGTACCTCCTACCCCTCGGATGCTTTGCTAGGCTCTGGGGCTATAATAGAAAAGAGAAACTAGTATTGACCTCTGCTCCCGTGAGAAATAGAACTGAAGCTCACAAATGAAAGCCTAATTGCTGAGTGAGAGGAGCGTGCTGAAGGCAGTGAATGGGGCTTTGTGATCATGAGGAAATACATTCGGGCAGGGGTATTATGGACACTATATTATTATTCCTAAGGTTTGTCCGTAACACTTTAAAGTGACTCCCTGTCATTTCTCTTTTCCCCAGAACACTTCATTTTTAACAGCCAGTTTGTTAACCAATCTTGTATTTCTTGCATTAATTTCATATTCCTTTAGGATTATACATTTTTTTCCTCCTTCACATACAATCCTGGACTTCCAAACCACCTAACAGCTCTATATTAGCTTAAGAGTGATGAACTTTCTTCCTCAGTGGGGTTCTCTCAAAAAGGGTATTTCGCCTGGTAGGGGAGATGTATCTCTTCACTATTCCAGACAGCAACTGGAGCATCCACTGCAGGATTCTGAAAGGTCAAGTTCATTTTTTGGACATTTTATATTATAGTCATGACTTTTCTTTGGTTCCTCCGCCTTTAAAGTGCTATTCTCAGGCTCCACTGAGTCCTGACTAGCAGGTCAGGACTGCCAGTTCCTAAGCTACCATATCAAGAGTAATAGCACAGCCATATAAAAGAGTGATGGATAGATACCAGAGTGTTCGACCCCCCAAAACAAGCAAATAGAAAGAAGGAAGGATCCAAAATCCATTTGCACCCCCCAAGTATTGATATCTGGATGCCACAGTAGTGATCATGAGGAAAATGGTAGGCACTTAGGAATCATTAACTACTTGTTCTTAACTATTATTTATACAGCATCTCACTTTACTGGTGTTTTTTGTTAATCTTATACAGTGAAGTTTTTTTTAAAGGTAAATTGGCCCATACCACTGCACTGTTTCAAATATTTCAATGGCTTCCCTTACTTAAACCAGTAACAGGTCAATTTCCCACAACAACATGGCTCTTTCGCCTTGGACCCTACCAACCTACAATATCAAAAACATAGAGATGTCCAGATATGCCTTATTTTTCCATGCACCTGTGCCTTTTATCACCCTCCTTCTTTGATCTGAAATGTCTTTATTATTTCATTCTCCATTAAGAGTATCTTTCAATATTCAATAGTTATTCCTCATCAGAGAGGACTCCCCTGACTCTCTGATAAAGACTCGATAATCCAAAATTCTCAATAAGGACTTCCAAAGCCATTTTGTATACCATATGTGTATGTTTACATAAATATTTCTGAGTTTTTGCACATATTTTGTCATATTCTGATATCAAGGGCAGAGGTACTGCCTTTTGGATTTTTTATTCCCAGAGACTAATACAGTGACTGAAGCATAGTGTGCCCATGTTAAAAAAACATGTATTTTGAACAATGTCAGGCAGAAACAATTATTTAAGTTTTAATGAATGAATGAACACACAGGGGTCATAAACTGCTTCCATCCATAACTGGAAGAAGAACAAATTTAATCCCATACTTTTTCACATTGCATATTGTGCAATCAGTGCTCAAATATATGCAAAATCAACAAAAATAATATATTTGGTGGGAGACAGTCAGCTCTACCTCATAGTTCCTGAACTCTGAAACTGTATCATTTGCTTAAAATAACCCACAAGTGTTCATGGGCACATTTAAGCCCTTTCAAGTAAAATGCCATGCCATATGAGGAAAGTAATTTTTATTAGTGGAACAACCTTTATACTTCCCAGAGCAATTTATAAATATTATTTTATCAATTCCACTAAGGTAGACAGGCAGTAAACTTTATGCTTATGCTCCAGATGAAAGAAGCCAGCTGGGTGTGAGAGAGAGAGAAAGAGACAGCAACGATCAGTCCACACTTTACTAACTCCTCACCCAGTCAGCCTCTCTCAACTCAATGCCAGTCGACACAGGTTAGCAAAGACAGGATGATGATAGGGCAGTAATATCAATCAATCATTTAAATGACTGACCTGTCAGGTTTTCCCACATTGCATTCATTCTTTGCAAATGCTGAAGACTAGTCAGTAACAAAATCAATCTTTTTCTCTCTCTCCTCTCTCTCTCTCCCTTCTCCCCTCTCTTCCTTTCACCCCGTCCCCACCTCCCCTGTCTTTTCCCCCCTCTCTTTCTATATGTTTCTCCCTCTCCTTTTTACTACGATACTTCCTGGCTGAGAATTGGGGAAAAATTCTCCCACTAAGAAGTGAAAAACATATGCTCTAATCTCAGAAAATTCACAACTTGGGAAGATGCCAAAGCTTGGTAACTGTTCAATCATGGCTTGCTTTTACATGATAACAAACACACATTCTAAACTGGATGGCAGAACAGCAAGTGTTAAAATGGTTTATACTCTTTAAAGTCTTCAGGAAGCCACCTGTGCTATGCTTTTAAATCCTTCAACAATATGACTGCATCTTTTTTTTAGCCAATGTGATTTCTGGCTACCCCTCAAGGGACTCCAAACATGCTGTTTGTTTTATTTTCTTTCTCACATAGTTCTCATTCCTGTTCTATTTCATTTTGTTTCTTCAGCCTAAACTACCCTATATTACTTAACCTCTCCACATACTGTAAGTTGAAATTACAAAGTAATAAATAAATAAATACATAAATAGTTGGATGAATAAATAAAACTTTCTAGGTGATGCCTTTCTATCTCTGAAAATCGTTCAGCAATATCACAATGGTTAGCATCTAATTAAATATTGATTTTTATAATTCTCTATTTGTTCCATGTATGTACATCTTATTTCTCCAACTTTTACAAATATCTTAAATAAGTTCATGTACTCTAAAGCCAAGGAATGTAGGAACTCAATACAAATTTCCTGTTTTGGAGTGGGGATACAGGTACATTCATTTAAATTCCCCTTGCTTACAACATACTCTCATTCTCTTCCCCTTTACTCATGCACCACTCTATGCTTAGGGTCCTTTCTCCTAGTTATAAACCTGACAAACTCCTCCTCTTTCAGGATTCTGGGCACAGAAACACTACTCCTTGTTTATTTCCATAGATCTTAGGCTGAATTAATTTGTTTTACTTTCATGCTTCTAAATTGCTATGCACAGTATTCTATTTTAGCATTATTTACATTTCCTTATAATTTTAATGTTAATAATTTATCAAGTCAATACCATCTAAAAATACCCCCCCAAAGATATTCATTCCTAATAACTGAAATCTGTTACTGTTACCCTATATGGCAAAAAGGATTCTTTTCAGATGTAATTCAAGATATTGTGATGAGATAACCCATGTTTGTCCTGGTGGATCCAATATGCAATCACATCTCCTTGTAAGAGAGAAGCTGTTTTAGTTGCCTATTTTCAAGCAAATACCATGCTTCTAACTCTACTCCCTAGTCCATATAAACTATTCTGCATGGGTTATCCAGTGTGCTTTTTAAATAAGGAGGTCAGGTTAAACAACAGAAATTTATTAAGTCATTATTTTGAGGCCGGGAAAGTATCTAAATCAAGGCATCAACAAGGCAATGCTGACATTCTCCCAAGTCTGACATTCTGGGTCTTGCTGCTAGCAATCCTTGGTCCTTAAGTCTATGTCTCATGGCAGTCCTTATCATTCTCTCCTGGCCTTTCCATTCTCTTTCACAGTTCACTGACATTTAGTTTCTTGCTTCCTGTGACTTTCTTTCTGTCTGTATGAATTTCACTCTGCTTAAAAAAGTATTTTTATAATAGGAGTAAAACCCATCCTGACTGAAACTTATCACGCCTTAACTGCCTCATCAAAATGTCCTAATTGGGCAGGCCACAGTGGTTCAGCAGGCAGAGTTCTCACCTGCCATGCCAGAGACCTGGGTTCAATTCCCAGTGCCTGACAATTGGGGGAAAAAAATGTCCTAATTACAATGAGTTCACACCCACAGCAATGGATTAAATTTAAGAAATGTTTTTCTGGAGTATATACAACTTCAAACCCCAACAGAGGCAGAGGGAGATCTGGTACAAACAAGAGGAAGAGCTGTGAAGACAGAGAAGAGAGAGATTTGAAGATGCTAGCTGTGCTGGTTTAAGACTGTTATGAACCCAAGAAAAACCATGTTCTATTAATCTTAATCCAATATTGTAGGATGGAACCTCTTGACTGGATTGTTTCCATGGAGATGTGGCACACCTAATTGTGGATGTGACCTTTTGATTAGATGGAGATATGACCCCACCCATTCAATATGAGTCTTAGTGTACTTGACTACTTTAAAAGGGGAAATATTTTGGAGAAAGTACAGATGCAGACACAGATATTTGGAGATGCAGAGGAAAATTCTAGAAGGAACCACAGGATCTGTAAGAATTGTTTGAAACCAGAAGCCATGAGAGAAGCCCAGCAGATGTTGCCATGTGCCTTCCCATGAGATCTTAAGCAAACCAGAACCCAGAATTCCTCCCCAGAGAAGCTAAGTATAGGACCAGAGATGTTTAGAAAGGAAACTACTGGAATCAGAAGCAAAAAGCAACCAACCTGGAGCAAGGACCTCAGACAACAGCCATGTGCCTTCCCAGCTTCCAGAGAAATCCCAGGCACCATTTGGCCTTTCTTTGAGATCGAGGTATCTTTACCTAGATGCCTTAGTTTGGACATTTTTATGGCATTAAAACTATAAACTTGTAACTTAATAAATCCCTTTTATAAAAGCTTGTTCATTTCTAGTATATTGCATTCCAGCTGCTTTAGCAAAGTAAAACATTAATCTTCATGTTTGTTGTGATGCATGTGTAAATCAAGGAATCCTGGCAGTCATCAGAGCTCAAAGAGACAAAGAACAGATTCACTTCTAGAGCCTCTGGAAGGTGTATGGCCCTACTGATACCTTGATTTCAGCCCAGTGAGAATGATTTGGACTTCTTGCCTCCAAAATTGTGACTGAATAGATATTCTGTTTTTAAATTCACCAAGTTTATTACAGCAGCTGTAGGAAACTAACATATACTTTCTCAGATTCTTCAAATTATTTCTTATTCTTTCCTTTACCCTTGCTCTTAGCATTGTTATGCCTTTCATATATAAATACATATACATTTATATTATATATATATATATATATATATATATAACAGAAGCTTGCTGAATGCCTCTTGTGTGCAAGATACTATGCTAGGCACTTGGAGATGCCATTGCAATAAAGATATCAAAGGCCATATCTACCCTAGTGACTTTCCTGAAAGCCCAGACTTGAACACTTGAATATTCAATGGCCTATTTCAGTTCTCTGCTCTACACAGAACCTCTTACAGTGACCCAAACAACTTTTGAGCCATTCTTTCTGGATTTGCTTCCCCTGAGATGAGGTGTCTTCTTCTGTCTAAATTGACCTAGAGCTGACCAAACTGCCCAAGACAAAAATCAATTTTTTTCTCCATCTTCATCTCCACAATCAACCCATTTAAACAAATTCTCCTGTTCCTTGGCCTTGTCTCAAGATCACATCTATATTCATTTACTTTTCTCCATCATTTCTGATGTTTCCCTTTTCTTCACACCTGAGTACTATACTATTCTAACTTATTTCCTTGCTTCTACTCTACTCCCTAGTCCATATAAAATATTCTGCATGGGTTATCCAGTGTACTTTTTAAGTAAGTAGACCAGTTTGTCTCACATTTAAAATACCACTTAGTACTAGTTTCTAGGTCTGCCTCAAAGTACCACAAAATGGGTGGCTTAAGAAAACCCAAATTTCTCACAACTCAGGAGGTCTGGAGTCTAAAAGTACAAAAATCAAAGTGCTTGTCAGGCCATGCTCCCTCAAAGCTTCTAGAAAAATAATCCTTCCTTGACTCTTCCTATATTCCAGTATCCAATCTCCACTTCTGTCTTCATATGGCCATCTTTCCCTTATATGTCTGTGTGTCTGTATGTCTGTGTGTCTGTATGTCTGTGTTTCTTCTCCTCTTCTTGGGATTGCAGTTGCAATGAATTTAGGGCCCATGCAAATCCAGCTTGACCTTATCTTAGTTTCACTATATCTGCAAAGACTATTTCCAAGTAAGATCATGTTCACAAGTCCTGGAGGTCAGGACTGCAACATCTTTGGAGTAATATAGCTGAACTCACAAGAAAGCATTTCAAATAAAACCCCAAATTCTTACTTTGTCTAACAAAGTCTATGTCTCAAACTTTTTTCCTTTCTACTTTCAACTTTGTTCATTATGCTTCCACACATTTTTTATATATAGCTATATTTTAGATTTCAGGATAAGTCCAGCTCACTTTAATTTTAAAGCCTTTACAATGGGCTTAGCATTTTCTGACTAAAGTAGCATCTCCACACATAACTTATTCTTGTTTTGCATTTCTAAGCTTAAGAAAGTTCCCCAGTCACTCTCTGTTACCACATGCAATTATACCACTTTGCACAGTGTGATATGCACTGTCTTCCTTTATTTATTTGTGCATTGTCTATCATCTGTTACTAAAATGCAAGCATCATGAGCCAAGAAGACCCTACCTGCTTTATTTATCTCTATTTCTAAGGTCTAAATCAGTGCTGCACACATAGTAGATTCTCAAAAAATAGCTGTTGAATGAATGAAATGCAAAAAATACATACCATGGATAATTAACAACACCTAACCAATGGATGATCTAAAATTTGATTATAAAAAGCCTGCATCACAGTACTATTAGGGCTGTGTTTCCCAGTTCACACCAGAAAATGTTTGAAAATGACAGTTCAATAGAGGGAGGTCCTCAGTATCACAGGGAGTACCGACTTGGCATTTCTGCACAGCACCTGGTCTCAGGAGAAGCAAACCTAGAAAGAATGGATTAAAAGTTGTTTGGGTCACTGTAATGTTTTTTGTATGATTCAGATGTCCATCTATATTATTTCCATGTGCTTAGTCCATAGCCAATGCTTGAAGAGAGCTCACATTGCTGGTTACAGGCCTCCTGCCAATGGTGCTGCTAGAAGATTTTCTTATAGTTCTACTTGGCCACTCTGATATATCCAATAAATTCCTCACTTCTGGGACACACACCATCAAGCCTTCCCTGCGTTTATCCTTTGGAAGGCACTGCTCTGGCATTGGTGGAACAATTGACTACCCTATTTCTTCGCTTTGTGACAACTTTTATAACATTTACTTATGTACCAGGGAAACCTCCCTCTTAAAAAGAGTTATTATATAGAGCTCCGTGGAAGAGGTGTAACCTCCCTTTTATTGTTTGCACAAGGATCAAAGTCAGTTGCCATTCTCATGCTTGGTTGCATTTCTTCCTTCTCTTCTTTCTCCTTCTGCAGCAGCCAGTTTGAATAAAAGATTCAGAGATTTGCTCTAATGCTTATTTTAATTCTTCTTTCTTTTTTTTTTTCCTTTTCACAAATAAAACACTGTTTATGTAGCCCTTCATTCTCATTTTGTCTCATTACTAGACCCAATCTCCTTAAACATTGGTTGGGATTGAAACCAATATGAACTATTTTAGCTCATATGAGATTGCTGGTGTTTTGTTTTGTTTTGTAAAAAGAGAAATATAAAGTGTGTATATCGTGTTTTCAATTTTTAAAAATTGTTTTCTGTTCCATCAAGAATTAAGCCTACACAGCATCACAGCAACAAGAAGAGACCAGAATATTCTGTTAGTCAAGAAATTATCCATGTTCAGGCTATCATACATCCAGCTTGGTCTAATTACTTGATCGATAAACCTTTTGAAGTTATGTATGCATAGTCTCTTTGCAGTTTAAGATTATAGCTTGTGCTTACAGAAGGGGAGGAAAAAGTGGATAAAAAGTAGTATTCAGCATATGATAGCAATTTTCCTCTGATAAAGTAAAAAATAAGACATACATTAAAGATGTGCTCGTAACAGTAAATCCTGTACATTCTCTTCAATTTTTGAATATGGTCTGTATTTTATATTCTCAGTATTGTGACACTGAAATATATTAACTTCCTCAAAAAATCATGGTTCTCCCAATGAAGCATCATCCCCAAATAGCATACAGTATGAATAATAATGTTGATTGCTTTTAGTTAAAAACTTTCAAAACATCCTCCTTTGGATTAATTATATGATTCAGGGCCATAACTTGAAATCTCCAAATAGGAGGGAAATCAGCTTTCACAGCTAGAACTTGGTCTCAGAAAAACTGTGTAAGAAAACTATGTAGGCGGGCCGCGGTGGCTCAGCGGGCAAGAGTGCTTGCCTGCCGTGCCGGAGGACCCCGGTTCGATTCCCGGCCCCAGCCCATGTAAAAAACAAACAAACAAACAAAATATAATAAAACAAGAAAATGTTTAAAACATGTTTCCCTTTCTTCCTCCCTTCCTTCCTTCTCTGTCTTTCCTTCCTTTCCTCCCTCTCTCTTTAAAAAAAAAAAAAAAGAAAACTATGTAAATTGTAAAATATACCTCAAAAAGGAAGACAATAATAAATCCAAGGAAGGTGAGGTATTTAACTACAACAAGTATCAAGACATCCAAAATAAACTAGTTTTTAAATCACAATAGAGAAAGCATCTATATAAATTATTTGAAAGAATATCAGAGAGGTTTCCAACAAATATATAGCCTTTGTTTTTGGAATCAGCAATCAGTTGATTTCTAGCAATTAACTAATGCTATGCCTTTTCTGAAATCTCCATTTTGGGAGGTCTTTGCTATATGCTTTGTCAAATGGATCTCAGGCATTTTTCTTCTCTAGGAGGGCATCATAGCTTTCTATAAATCCTTTGGGGGGTAGTGCTTGCCAGTCATGCTATGGAATTATCAAAGTAAAATTAGGACTTATTCTCTCAACTCCTGTATCCTCAAAGTCCTCCAGTGTCTTCCAGAAGCCTCTTTTCAAGGGAATAAAGAACCTGCAATTTTGACAGCTGTGTTATATCATTACATCAAGCACATGTTCTTTTTTTCAAGTACAAAGAACTAAAATAGTTCATATTGGTTTCAAAAGGCAAATGAACAAGCTTAACTTTGAAGACAAGTGCTCATCTTCACTCTCAAGTACTGGCGCTCCCTTCAACACACTGCCAGGAGTTCAGGTTTTGCCTCTAATCTCACAGTCATCCAGGTTGGAAGATACTGCAGGGCAGGTTTTGTAGAATAGCCAGGAGGGTAATCAGATATCTGGTTGATATGTTGCTGGTCAGAGCAACTATGGAGTTCCCACTGACAGGAAGACTGAATGGTTGGTTGTCAAGAGAAAGAAAAACAAGTAGAGGGCTGGCTGATACTCTGGCTGCTCAAACATCACTCCTTTTCTTCACAGTGAGTCTTCAATCAGTCCAAACCAAGAGACTGCTCAGGCATTAGCACCTCCTAACAATTTCTCCAGTTTAGAACTCTCTAATTTTGTCTTCCTTCCCCAATATTATTCAGCATCCTTCTCAAAGTGCCTTTATTCCAACAGACAACTTGTTATTTTTATTATTATTAATATTGTCATTCTTATCACAGTAGAAATGAATGGCATGTCTGGAACAGTCTGTACACTTGTAACAACAGCAATAAAAATAAAACAAAACAAAAATGCATAGAATCCAAACTCATAGCAATATAACTTAGTGTTCTCCTTTGCATAAGAAAAGAGGGGCTTAGACAAGGTAAATAACGTTGTTTGGTCTCTGTTTCCAGAAAGAAAGAAGATGTTCACATCTCATCTTGGGAAAGATCTGTACCAGATTAAACAGATAACTCTTAATGTAGCAAAGGAGAAGGGGAAGCAAACAAACAAAAAACAAGCTGAACTTTAAAAAAAACAAACAAAGCACTGGGTTTTCACATCTTGCTGTATCTGCTTGGATAACAAACAAGCCTGAGTAGAATTTTAAAAATCATTCCTAGTGAGCATGTAGTTATATTTAATTTGGAGCAGGCAATGACATTCATTGGCTATTGGTTTTGTCATCAAAAAACATTTTGATTGTCCAAATCCCATGGCCAATTCTGAGCCTTACTCCTGTTGATTCTAATAACTTATCCAAATTGTCTTCATTTGATCATTCCATTCTACATATATAATCAATAATTCACAATATCGTCACATAGTGGCATATTCATCATCATGATCATTTCTTATAATATTGCATCAATTCAATATGTTAAGAATGTTTGTTGTTAATTTTCTTAATTTAAAAATTTAAAAAAAATTTTAAAAATGTGGTGATAGGAAAGAAAAAGTCTTCATTTATTTATTTTTCCTCTTCTTGGCCCTGATAAAATTTCAAATATATTCTTATCACATTTCCATATAAAAAGTACTCAGGTTGACTTGTAATCCCCAAATGCATCTATTTTGTTATCAGAGATGAAAGGTAAATGTAGACGAGATATAGGTGGAATAAAATATTGAAACTGATGGTAAGTAAGGTCAGTAAATATCAAATCCCTCTATATCATATGGTACCAATATTTTCTCATTTCTATTACATAATTCTCCCCAAAACAGCCTTAAAATTTTGAAATATCTGTAATGTTGTATGCAATTAGACAATGGCACAGAGTAAAAAAAAAATAGATTTCATGGAAGCTAAGTATAGATGTAAGGCATCTTAATTTCCAAGACATAAAGATTCTTTATCAAATTAGAGCACTGGTCTAGATGATGTGTGGATTTCCTTCTAGCTTTAGGGATCTATGATAAACTTGAGTCATTTTTTTCATACTTGTTTTTGGAGGCTATAGGGTATCATCTTTAAATGTGATGTGATTTGCTCAGCTCAGCTTGCTTATCAGCAAAAATACATCAGTACTACCTCACTTAACTGAGTTTCTGTGAAAACACAGCATATGGAAGTCTTTATGGACTAGAAACACAATGCAAACACAGGATGGTTTCTCTAACAGACATAACTAAAACTGCCACCTGGAAGTAGATATTAGGATTTTAAAATGTGTGGCCTCTTGAGTCAAATTAGTTCGGTTTGACTCTTGTATCTCGTCAACATTATGGAGTACGTAACTCAGTAAACAGGGATACAGATGCCTACTTTTCAATATTATTGCAAGAATTGAATGACATAATATGCATGATTCATAGCACCGAACTTGGTCTATACAAAGCATTGAATACGTGCTAGAGATTATTTTTGTACACCCTGGCTTTGTAAGGTATCCACCTAGATAGTGATCATGAATCAAAAAAAATAAGAGAAAATGATCAAATTATGCCAACTTCTAAGTGTGGCATTTTACCATAGATTTCTCTAATAAAAGGGACAGAATGGAGTGAAAGTTAAAGTTTTTTGATTCTAGGAATATCAGACTTCTAGAAGGAGAGATAAATGGGCATAAATTTGAGTTTCATTGCACAAAAATGTATTTTGCATTTTTCCTTTCTAGTTTTTGAAGTTCCAGTAATACTGATACCTTTTATAGTGGTATCACTTGAGCCAGCTGATGCTGGAATGACATGGACCAGATTCAAGAAGAAATTATTAAAATTTCAGGAATTTTATAAGTTGTTTTTTAAAACGGTTGAAATTCACTTCACTTGGAGTATTTATATCAAAGAAATTGGGAACACTAAAAATGATGAACTTTTATTTTTGTTCTGGAAATCTGACTGTTGAAATATGACTAGCACTCTACTGCTTTCGTCCTTAAAATATTAGTTCACATATTTCTCTGAAAGGAAGGAAATTATTTATCATTTTAACCAACTTAACATGAATACACACGCCATGCTAGGTTCTAAAAGGGTGTGCAACACAGCTCAGATTATTGATCAGACTAAAAGTACTGGGTTAATATTGAAACAGAATTATGCACATAAAAGAAATCTAATAATAATAATAAATAAATAAATAAATAAAGCAGTAGTAGTTAGTGTGGCCCAATCAGAAAAAACATCCCAGAAGCATTATTCTGCTGAATTGGCATAAGGTACCAGTAAACTCTCCTGAGATATATCAGTGATATCCTTCATGATTTCCTTGGAATCCTCTTTCAAAAAGGCTAGTATTCATCCCCTCATTTACTGCCCAAATTACTCTGTGATATATTGGGGCATCACAGTAACCTGGACAGACTGGAGACTAGGGAGAAAGGAGGTAATATTTAACTTCCCCATTTGGAGAATTTCTGATATTCTCACAAGTGGTGTGGACAACCAATTCAATAGGCCAAGCCCCTCAATCTTGGGATTCACCTCTATGAAACTTATTCCTGCAAAAGAGAAGTTAGTCAACTTATAATTATGCCTAAGACTCAGCCTCAGATAACCTCTTTGTTGCTCAGACGTGGCCTTTCTCTTTAATCCAGTTCAGCTGGTGAACTCACTGGTGAACTCCACATGGGACATGACTCCCAGGGATGTAAAATCTCCCTGGCAACATGGGACAGAACTCCTGGGATGAGCTGGGACCCCACATCATGGGACTGAGAAAGCTTTCTTGACCAAACAGGGGAAGAGACAAATGAGACAAAATAAAATTCAGTGGCTGAGAAGTTTCAAACAGACTTGAGAGATTATCCTAGAGATTGTTCTTATGCATTATATAGAAATCCCTTTTCAGTTTATGGTGTTTTGGAGTGGCTGGAGGGAAGTATCTGAAACTGTTGAGCTATCTTCCAGTAGCCTTGATTTTTTTTTTTCCTGGTTGGATTTATGGTCCAGGAATCGAAACCAGGTCTCCTGCATAGAAGGCGAGCATTCTACCACTGAACCGCCTGCACACCCATTGCCTTGATTCTTGGAGATGATTGTATAAAGATATAACTTTAAAATGTGACTTTGTGTGATTGTGAAAACCTTGTGTCTCATGCTCCTTTTATCCAGGGTATGGACAGATGAGTGAAAAATATGGATAAAAAATAAATAAATAGGAGGAGGGATAAGGGGTAAAAGAAATTGGAGGGTTGGAAATACTAGCGGTCAATGGGAGGGAGGGGTAAGGGATATGGTATGTATGAGTTTTTTTCTTTTTTCTTTTTATTTTTTTTTCTAGAGTGATGCAAATGATCCAAAAAATTATCATGGTGATGAACATATAACTATGTGATGATATTGTGATCCATTGATTGTATACAATGTATGAACTGTATGTGTGTGATGTGTCAGTTAGAATATTTTTTATAAAGGCTAGTATTGGTATTGTACTTTAGATATTGTGATCTTAACTTTGTCATAAGAAAATGACAATGTTTTCAATAGACTTTGCAAGTCACTACTAAATGTCTTTTAGTTTCTTCATATGTAGTACAGTGAACTGAATGATTCATTGTAGCTAGAGGTATAAGCCTATTGTGAAAACCTCTTCAAAGGACAAAGAGACAATATTTTGGCTGGTTTCTTTGTCTCACAATATGGCTATTTATGAAAATTTACTTGCTAACACTAAAAATGTTCCTATTGAAATTGTCATTCAACTAAATCAAAATTTTAAAAGCAAACAGTTAAGACATATACTACATACTTATAGTGACATCAATTAATGCATTTAAGCTTCTCCAATATCTAATTTGTGTTGAAGAGACTACAGGACATTTCTACAATCAAAAACAATGGCAAATCTTGAGTCTCAGTTTGCTAACATGGAAGGAAAACTACATTAGGGATCAGAAAAACAAGATTAAAAACCCAAATTTTCCTGGCCAGGCAACCTTAAATTAATAACCAAAGTCTATGGCCTCAGTTTCCTGATTCATCAATTCATACTCAAACTTTGATACAAGTAGAGAGATGGACTGTCAGTTGTTTGATATATGAATTAGTTGTCACTGGAGTAAAAGAAATGATTTTATGTGATTACAAGATATGCACTGAGTCATGCTAAAAAAATTGGCATCACCAAATGATAGAGGCATTTCCTCAATGTCCTACTACTCACAAAATGTCTGTTTGATATTGGACATTCTAATAAAGAGAAACCTGAGTTCATGTTCAGAGCCTTCTTAGGGAAGAGTATTTAAATATTGTTGAATAGCACACTTTTTTTTACCATTCATTTATTCTTTGTAATTATTTTATGGTTACCATTATTTCTTAGATCCTCTATCATCATTCACCAGATATTCTCTGAGGGCATATTTAGTGACACTCTCCATTTCCTTAGTTCTGCTAACAATAGCATGCTACAGTGTTTCTTCACTTCTTTTTGGAGACCAATTTTATGTCTCTCAAATGTAAAATAGGTAGCATAAAGCTCAAATCCATTCCCACTTTAATTTATTTTTGTAAAACACAGATCCTACATTCCAAAGGTAGAAAAACAAAAATAAACATACCGAAACACGAGATCTTCTAAGTTATGAATCAAGAGCCAAGTAAAAACCCCAGGCTTAAAACAACTAACTCTTTCTGGGGGATTGATAGAGGCCTCATTAGGGCTTAATGAAGAGGCTTTCCTTATGTCTTACTAGGAATTGATCTATCAATGAATGGCACGAAGTTGTTTCACAGACATTGAGAATATTACATGATTCCAAGGAATTATAATAATGCCATTGCTGTAAAAAGAACAGTAATTTTTTCAGTCACTCTACCTTCATTTAAATGGACTTAAAACAAAGTCTCTTTATTTATGCTATTTATCACATACAAGCCATAAGCAACTAAGAATATTGCTTGGATTTAGCATTTCGGGACATTTCTCTTCCCCTCCAAATGAACAAGAGCAATTATGGAGTTCTCCTATCTCCACCCTCAATAGACTAAGTAATTCTCTTAGGATAGATTAAGAATGTTTTACTACTTCTTCTTTTTTTTTTTTTTCCAAATTCTGCTTTTAAATCTTGGCATTCCACAGATGTTAAACAGTTGTCACATGAGAAATGATTCTGTGATTTAATAAAGTAAGAGGGATGCTGGGTTAAACAAAGTTAAACACACTTTTTTACGGTAAATTATCTCAGAAATTTTATAAAATATTTTGTATTATAAATCTTTGGAAAGTGAACATGTTTGCAGGTTTTTTTAAACCTCTTTCTGTGCTAAATAATGCAATTTAGTTATTTCTCACTGCTTCGTTCTTTTCCTAAAATTTGTTAGGCCTTTGGTCAATGTTAATGGAACATAAATAAAATCTAAGAAAGAGGAAAGGCAGAAAAAGCATTCATGCAAACAAACTCCAATTAACAATATATTTCTTATCTGTATGTTCTGATACAAGGAGCAGGGAAAAAGGACAGAACTTTTGGGGATAAAAGAAAAAAAACAAAGTAAACTTTTACTAGAACATTTTTTAGTTCGGGGTTAGGGACTGGAGGTGAGATGCTTTTCTATGGCCTGGACCATTGCCTCAATTATTTGCTAGAAATGACATTATGGCTTGCAGAGAGGGAATTCTTTCTTACTTTCAGTTGCAATTAATTTATTCCAATGGAATATAATAAATGATTACTTTTATCTTAGTGTTAAAATGCAAACATTGATGATGAATGAAATAAACTATTCAGGCCAGTAAGATACTTCTAATGCAGGAGAATTCAAGAGGTAAGCTAAACTTTGTACAAAAACAATATTTCTTTCTGTTTTTTTCTACATTTAATGGCCTTTAATTTCATCTAAAGTCATTCTGTTCCCATGATCTGGAAAACATCTACATAAGGGAGCCTGCAAAGTTTTTGAACTTTGAGAAGAACATTGTATGCCCTTTCAAGAGTATTTAATAGCTGGAGACATCACAGTGGACCATGTCAATCCAGACATACTTCCTTTCCCCCAAACGTGGGTGATTGCTTATATCAGTATCATGCCTTTTTCATTTATGCTGTCTAATGTCTCCCTTCTGCACTTGAACGCAGTACAGACACTTACATTCCTTACAAGGCATTTAATCACTACCCCTTAGCCTCATTTCTCCATATTCACCACATACTGTCTATTACATGTTGAATTTCCTTCAATGCCAAGTAAGCTAGGTTTTATCTTATCTATGTTTCTATGTAATTGCTTTCTTCTTTGTCTAGAACACCTTGTTTCCAGCACCCTTCTTTCTCCATATCCTTCAGATCTCTTTAGGCATATTTTTCTCCAGAGAGTCCATATTGATTCCCCCTTTAATAGGTAAGGGGCCCCTCCTATGTTCAAATTTCAGAAGCACTATGTTCTTCCTTTATTATACTACTTAACACACTGCATTCCCAATTTCTTACGTACACATCTGTTTTTCACATTAAATTTGAATGGGGAAAAACATTAGTCAAATATTTGTGTGTATACATTTTTTTCCCACTTTTACTGCAGAATCCATTACAGTATTTGTTGGAGAGTAACTTCTCAGAAACATTTGTTAGAATAATGAATACAAACATTTATTTTTCAATAAATAATTGAATGCTTATATGTGCACTGGTTAAAATGTTCACTACATTCATAAAATGTTCACTACATTTTAACCTAAGTCTTTGGGAGAAGAGGCAAAAAACAAGTTTACAATTAAATGTACAGTATTATATCAGAAGAAAAAAAATTAAGTTTTGTAAAGGGAAAAACGTAGTTTAGGGGTAGGCAGTTCTGTTTTAGAGAGGGTAGAGATATGTGAAATATAACTGGAAAAGCAGCAACATATCTGCTAGAAAAACAGGTAAATACAAAATGCAAAAATATACAAACAAAAAAACAAACAAAAACAAGAAAGTATCAAATCAAAGAAAACCACATATTTGTCCAGGAAAAAAAAAAAGGAGAATATGATATTGAAGATAAGTAAATGGTTCCATGTTTATTGAAGTGGGTCAATTTCAAGAAAATAAAAAATGCCATTGATAGCCAAAAATGCATTTTCTTTTTGTCCTCTACCTGCTTAGACTCCATTTTCAATTTCTCTTAGGCTTAGGTGTAGCCAAGCTACTAGGTCCTGTTATTGAAATAAAAATTACCAACGTGTGTAAATGCTTCCTGCACCCTCATTTTCTGCTGCTGTTGGCTAGATGTAGGTAATGAGTAATTAGCGGATCATGGAGCCACAATATAGAAAGGACCTGGGTCTCTAACTGGCGTGTTCAGAGTTGTCTGTCAATCAAGCTAGCTCAGAATGTTATTTGAGCAGCAAATAGTTATTGTAATTGAGCCATTATACATTTTGCCTTCTATTTTAACAGAAATCAAGTCTGTTCTGAATCATTATTTCTCAAAGTGACTCTGAGTCAGCAATATAGGTCATGTCAGAGGTTTTCAGCCATGCAGAATTCCAGATCCCAACTCAGACCTATTGAATAAAACTCCAGTTTAATAAGAATTTCAAATTATTTGAATACACATTAAAAGTTTGAGAAGCACTGGTCTTAATAATACAGAAGTCTTCTCTGACAGGTGGTTTTAAAGAAGATTTAAAAGAAGGGAGCAAATAAAGTAGGCAGCAGGGAAAAGTAATCTAAGCTAAGAAAGAAGAAAAGTTCTTGATTGCGAGGGTCTGAGAAAGGGAGAGAAGGGACTGGATTTGAGGATATTTGAAGACCATAAAGTCTATATGGAATGGAATCACCAAAGCAAAAATAGAAGAACATAAAGATGCAGGTAATTGTTAGATATAATTACATTGGATTTTATTTAAGATTGAGAAGAAATGCATGGATAGTTTGAACAAGGAAGGTATACTCTGGCTAAATTAAAAGGTAGGAGAGTAAGAGTTGATATATAGGGACTGTCTTAGTTTCCCAGCTGCTAAAACAAATATAATTCAATGTGTTGGCTTAACCAATGGGGATTTATTGGCTCATGGTTTTGAGACTAGGAGAAGTCCAAAATTGAGTCATCAGAAAGGTAATACTTTCTCCTGGAAGACTGTGGAGTCCTGGTTGCTAGAGATTCTGGTCCTTGACTCTTCTGTTACATGGCAATGCACATGGTGGGAGTTTTTTATCCTCCAGGTTCCATTGAATTCTGAGTTCTTCCTGTGGCTTTCCCTCTGTGGCCTTTTCTATAAGACCTTTGATGATAGGAGTAAGACTTATCTTGATTCACTTGGTCACACCTTAATAAAATTTCATCAAAAGATCCTATATACAATTAGTTCACACTCACAGGAATGGATTAAGATTGAGAATATATTTTTTCTGGGGTGCACAATTTATTCTGCCACAGAGATCAATTAAAAGTCTACCATAGTGGTCCAGGTGAAAGAGGATGGAGTCTTGCACTAGCTTAGTAAAAGGAAAAGTGATAAGAAATGGTGAGTTTGGACATATTTAAAAGGTGAAGCCCATAGAACTCATGGGTTGTTTATGACACAAGAAAAAGAAAGAATGATAGATATTACAGCTGGTGAGTTGGTGATATCATTGATTAAGATAGGGAAGAAGTTTGGGAATAGGGGAAAATTAAATATTCTATTTTCAGATTGACATTCCTTTTGACTTCTATGTGAAAATTCAAGTAAAAAGGTAGATATATATATCTGAGGATCAGGAGAAAGAGACAGCCTGAAGTTATAACTTTAGAGGCCATTCACCTATAGGATTGAAATTTCCAAAGGGGAAAATACAGTTACAGAAGCTATAGGGGTTGTCATCAAGTACACCAGCATTTAAAAGTTATGAAAAAGAGAAAAAGAATCTATGTATTCACATGGTTATTCACATTTTCTGAAATTCCTTTCTTTACTTGCCTCAATTATACCCATTCTTCTCTTTGGGTATATAAACTATATCAGTTTAATCAAAATAATACTCTAATAACAAGGATAGAATTTTTTCATTTATATAACTTAGATATAAAGGGTACAATCCTCATAACAAGATAATAATTATATCAACAGATTTTAAAAGACTTGACTTATTATTCCTGTGTAATTATGATAAACTAACATTTTATTAATCTTCCACCTCAAGCACAGCTATAATTTACTGATGCCATAATATCCTCTCATTCAATAATTGATGCAACTGTTAAGTTTACAAAAATGCCAGAGAAGATACAAAAAATTCTTGCAACCTCTTTCTTTGACAAATATTCTTTTGCTGTAAGATTGCCATCATCACATTAGATAAGATTAGATGGAAAAAATCATTTGCATTTGAATGAGTCCATTTATGTGTTCTTTCTTTATTAACAACACACAATATGCTTGAAAGTTACAATTGTATTTGAATGGTTATTCATGGAATACAAGGCACTATTTATTTAAAAAAAAGTCCTGTCCCTATTTTTACATCTAAATGTGCTGAAATGTACTTGAATTGCCTACATCTGTTGGAGAGTTTGATAGGGACCTCAGAGCAGTCTTCTCTTGTCTATACCAGCTCACTGGCACTTAAAACAGAATTAAATAAGCTTGCTTGATTTTCTTTTGTCCCAGGGAGAGGATAACTTGTGATTACTCCTTCGGGAAATAAGCAAGTTTGTTCTATCAGCAGCTAGGAAGTGAAGGCTACATGCCATTCAGAAATTGCAATTCAGGTTCAGACTGCAAATGCAGAAGAATGTGTGAAACAAGGAAATCTAAAGGCTGAGTTACTAAATCAGAGAGATGCCAGTCAGAAACAATAACCTGTAATAGAAATAGGGGTAATATATCACCTTATTTGCATAACTGAGCTTCCAAAGGAGGTGCAGATTGGGGAGAATGAGGTAAAAGTATGTTACAAACAGTCACACCATGGGGATGAAAGTGAATTGGACCCTCACAAGAAATATAAGGAGGTTATGAGTAAGATTGAACTGTCTCAAGAAAGGTTAAGAAACATTATTAGGAATTTGAAATTTGATTTTTCAATAGGTAGACTTGTGGAAATCTTATGCTAAGCTTCTTGAGACCTCTCCAAATTGCATGTGCATATTTTCTACTCATTTCTGAAATACATACATTTATATATATAACATATTTTGTCTTATGATACATCATTAAATTGATTAATATTTTTATGTTATTCTTCTGTGTATATTCCTTATACATGGTTGTCTTCACTGGCATGTTAATGAATGGTTTCATGTTAATCACATTTTTATAAGACTCATTTTAAGATATTAAATTACTATTTAAAGGGTGCTATAAAAATCCTTTTGTAGGATAAGTTACCCCTAATGTATCTTTTGTGTAAGTTCAGATTGTTACACGCTTGATGTGTTTACATTTCCTAGAAACTTGTTTAAAATGTAAAACTTCAGGCCACACACCAGACCTACTAAACCAGCATTTGTATTTTATTAAGCTCTTCAGGTGATTCATATGCTCATTACAGTTTGAGAAGCACTGCTGCCAACAATTGCATGTTTGTAACTTTTTAAATAAATACATATAGTGATTTTGATGGTGCTAGTGATGCTGATCGTGATGTCAGTGATCACGGTAGCCTGCTGATGATAGTGGTAGTAGTGGTGGTTTGCGTGATGGTAGTATGGTGATGTTTTGGTTTGCAAAACCTGTGGGAATGCAATATACAAGAACTGAAATGGCTCTTAAAAAGGGAATTTAGTGCACTACAATTTACACTTCTAAGGCCATGGAAATGTCAAATAAGACACCAACAAGATTTTACCTTCACTCAAAAAAGGCTGATGCCATCCAAAACACCTCTGTCAGCTGGGAAGACACCTGGATGGCATCTGATGGTGCCTTGTTCCTGAGCTCCATGGCTTTCAGTCTGTTTCCTGTGGGATTTCCTCACTTGGCTTATACAGGGCTGGGTTTCAACTCTTGATTTCCTTTGTCTCTCTCCAGATTCTGGCTTGCTTGGCATCTCATGGGAAGGCACATGGAGATGTCTCCTGGGTTCTTCCCATGTCTTGGCATCTGCCTTCTCTGTCAACACTCCAAGCATCTCCAAACACGCATCTGCATGTCTTTGTCAGCTCTGAAGCAACTGTTCTCCAAGTGTCTGCATCTGAGGTTTCTCCAAAATGTTTCCTCTTTTAAAAGGCTCTAGTAAACGAATCAAGACCCACCTTGAATGGGTGGAGTCACATCTCCATCCAATCAAAAGGTCACATCCTCAACTGGATGTAGGACACATCTCCATGGAAGCAATCTAATCGAAGTTTAAACCCTAAACAATAAGTCTGCCCCCACAAGGCCAGACCAGGAAAGAAAACATTTTTTTCTGGGATACATAACAATTTCAAACCAGCACAGGTGGTATCAGCCTACTTGCCTGATCCCTCTTTAGGAGGTCTAAAATATCTCTTCAGTACTAAAAATCATTGGAAAAATAATCAACAAAAATGGTAAAATTTTATTAACCAGAAGTGCAGTATATTTGAGAAAAAATACTGATAAACCACGTGAAGGTGAGCTTAGATTCTTGATATTTATGCAAAAGAAAACCTGGATATGGTGATCTGGTTAATGGTCTGATAATTTGTCAGCAAGAACTAAACTTGACAAAATAAAGTAAGTTCTGCCATGTTATCTTTAAGACAAGATCACCTCACAACACTCAGCAACTCCTTTAAATAAATGTCAACCACATAGTTAAGAGCATAATTTTGAAGCATGAATACATTATTAGCTTTTCAATTACGCTGAATTATTAACCTGCTCAATGTGCCCTTTTGTCTCAATTCAACCCCAATTACAATGAATCTTTGGACATGAAAAAGTTTTCAATTTTTCCTTCTACTATAAAGGAACATTTAATATGAGGATAATGAGTGTTTAGAAAGATCTGTGTAGAGTAAGATTCTGGCTCCTAGATAGATTTTCATAAGTAATCAGCTCATTCTCTTTAGCTTTTGAGGCCAATGGCATTTTCTAAGATGACATGCTAAACTCAAAAGGATTAAGGTCTGGGGACCTGTGAAAGAAAGTACAATCTGCATTTATTGCTTTCTTATAATCACCCTCTGCAGTACATAATGTTTCTACCATGCGAAACTATGTGTTTGGAATAAAATTTCGCCCCAGCAATTTGAAATCCATGGTTCAGGAGTGCTGAAGGCTGAATGTGGCAATCCCCTGGCTTGAGTTATCTACCTTTGCTATCTATGGGTGATTTGCTATCTACCATCATGTGCTCGTGGGTCTTTGGAAGACACTGAAGCAGCATGTTAGAATTGTGACTTGTAGCTATTCTTGGAGCTTTCCCTTCTCCTAATTTATAAGGAATATGATGTCCCCAGTCATTCAGCAGTCAAGGTCCCCCAAACATTCTGTGTTGACTGCCATCATGTTTTAGTGATGACAGCTGCTTTGTGGTATAACATCTCACTCTTAAAGCATAGTCTGTCTATGTTCTCAAAGAGAAGGGTGGGTTGAAGTATAATTTTAAATATTTTTTCTCATCATAAAATGCAAAAATAAAAAGTTGAAAAAGAGAGGTATGCCTTACGAAGTCAAGATATGTGCCATCCTTCAGGAAAACAATTTCAAAAGGTTAATATGCACAGTCCCCATATTCAGCAGGAAATTGAAGTAAGTCTCTAGAGTTCCACTGTCAATTCATCAGGAAAAATAAGAGTCTGAATTTCAGCAGGTTCCAGATGAGAAACAGGCCTTAGGCTTCTCCTGTCCTGTTTCATTAGCAACATTTCTGATCACAGGGCAATACATAAGGAAAAACACTTATATCACATAAGGATCAAACAGGTGGTCAGAAAGAAAAAAGAAAATGTGCATAATCATCATTTTCTGACTTCTGTAATTTACGTGAAAAGAAAAATGGAACATGGTATATGATCTGTTAATACACTGACAAAGTTTTTGATTTTTATTCTTTTGTTTGTTTTTAGCTATTAATGAATTGAGCCATTCTAGTTTGGGACTTTTGTTTTTTCTTTCATTCAATAGTCATCAAATAGGTGGGCTATAAAACATAAATATTTACCTTCCACATTGGGAGAGCACACAACTGAAGTAAAATCATGAACTATGAGCCCTTCACAGCTCAGTAGAAGGTATTTGTTGTATACATTTTGCATTTGGAAATGCCAAAGATTAAGAACACAAATACAAGTCCCTTCAAAAGATTTCAAATATGTATTTGCCATCAGTAGATAAATTTTTTGCATGCTACCTATTCTCATTGAGTCCAAATTTTTTCATGTTTAAAATGGAAAATATTGACATCCATGTCATTATTGTCTATAGACTTAGTATAAGAACTAAATGAGATATGTTGTGTAGAAAATCACATTTTAACCTTTAAAATGTTCAGTTACACAACTCTGATACAAGCCATAATTGGTCATTTTAGCAGAAGGAATTATCCAGTGAGAAAGCAGAGCAGTAAATTGAGACCAGTTGTATTCAAGTGCAAGAGATGACCAAGGGAATGATCAAAGAAGTTTAAGAAATGTACACTGGTGTCACATTATTGAGAGCCTTGAATGCAAATTTCCTGATAGCTAAATGGGAATAACCTGGTAAACACTGGAAAGAAAGACTTTATTAAATTCACTGTGAATTGGATATGAATTGATTTAGTAAAGAATCACAGACATGAGAAGGAAAAGGTAGCTGGAATAGACATTGTTAATAAAGAAGTTCAGCATCTCAATATAGAGGATGATGAAAAAGGGGATCCAAAAAGGAAAGTGAGCTTTTTTGTCTATACTAGGGTGCATAACAAAAACAGGAAGCTAGGGAGAATAGTTGATGTAGATGAGAAGATTATCTTCTCTAACCTCAATTTTTCAAAAATCTATAGTATTTTTTCTGTTTCGTTTGTTGTTTCCATTTATTCTGCTAAGAATCCCAGTGACTTCTGACACTGGAATTCTAAGACACACACACAAAGGAATTAAATTTTAACAACTAGAAAAGCTTTGTTGAAAAGGATTGTTAACAATATGTTAAAATGCTGCCGTTTTCTCAACCTCTGTGTGGTCTTAGAATCCATTGAAAATATTTTATGAACTTTAAAAGACCATCCAGAATTTCGATTCTTACTTTCCTGACTGATTCCATAATAATGTTTAGGTTGCTCTTCACCTTTTTTCCTGCTTCATTTGTATCTGGATTCCTCATGTTTCTTTCACATTGTTTCAGTTTGCTAAAGCTGCCAAATGCAATATACCAGAAATGGATTGACTTATACAAAGGGGATTTATAGATTACAAATGAACAGTTCTAAGATCATGAAAATGTCTAAATTCAGGCATCAAAAGGATACCATCACTCAAGAAAGGCCAATCATATTAGGGGTTTCTCTGCCACATGGGAAAGCACATGTGAATTCTGTAGGCCCTTTTTTTATTGGGTTTCATTGCTTTCAGCTCCTGGTTTCAGTGGCGTTCTGTCTGAGCTTCTGTCTGTCTCCAAGCATCTCCAAATGTCTGTGTCTGGTTTCATCTCTCTGTTCTGTGTTTCAGCTCTTTTAAGGACTCCAATAAAGTAATTTAGACACACCTTGAATGGGTGGAGTTACATCCTCATGGAAATAATCTAATCAAAAGGTCCTGCTCAGTAAGTCTGCCTCCACAAGACTGAATTAAAAAGGTATGTTTTCTGAGGGTGTACATGGCTTTTCTGGGGTACATAACTAGCACACACATACTCATAAATTGGAACCCATTGAATAAATGACAGGGGTACAGACCACAAAGACAGTTCTATAAAAGCTAACCTTCATTTGTGTTGGGTAAATATTTTGAGAGTAATCTAATAGTATCAAGTACAGAAAGGTGGAATACAAGTTACTGTATCTCTTAAATAAAACTTCTTAAGTAGATTAAAGTAATTACAACAACCATCGGTAAGATCAACTTGGCTAAATGATAACAACATGTCAGTCATTTCAGAAATAATATTATTTAAGGCCAATAAACCGTCTTATCTCACCAAAGACAAAATGGACACATTCAACAACTACCTATCGAGGAGTGGTAAAATTTCCAAGATACTTTAATAAACTGACTAAAACCTATTTAATTGTTTGGCAATAAAAATACCAGTAAGGGACAATATTTCCTTGATATAAGACTCCCAATAGGAGCTTTAAGACTTTAGTCTAATGAATATGTCAATTTATCATATAAATCTGCATTTGAAACTTTTTCAGTGGCTGTTATGATTGTGTCCTTAGTTACAAATTTCACATTCTTTGATATGAAAAAACCTTTCTATGACTCCTTGAAACAGAGTTTAATAATATGTACTTCTCAGGATAACTGTGAATCTAGAGATAAATAGTAGAACTATCCAATAATTTTCTTCTATTTTCAATTCATTTACCAGTATCTAATTTTTATTAGAAACCAAAGCTATACCTTTTGAAAGACCAATCCTTTAAGCTGAATTATAGACTCTTAGCTTATTTACGTTTCCACTTATATTTCTATGTAATGACAAGTACTTGATTTAAATGCTAATAAAGTGATTTGGGAGCCTTGAAAATTCATATTTAAGTGTTATTACCAAGTTCTTTTCAGCACAGAGTTAAAAATTTCCTAAGTACCAAATGTTGCTCTTCAATATCCTAATTAACATATGCAAATTCTGATTTAGAAAACCATATTTTTACAAATCAAAAGACCTTTATTTTTGAGAAAATGAATCACCCCAGATTCTCAACTAATCAAGTCTTAGGAGAAATGCAGTAGAAACAAGAAAGATATTTAAAAAGATTTTATAACTTTTTATAGGAGGATCAAGTCTGTTTTGTTAGTGGTAGAATTCAGGAGAGAGGCACCTGGATATGTTATACAGAAGTGTACAGGTCAGTAAGGGCTGAAATCTTTGTTTATGGCATTAATGCAAAAATTTACAGGAGCAATAGAAAGAGAGAATAGAGATTAGAATTTGAAGAAGTTTCTAAGTTATTGTTTTTTACTATCCTTACAATTTCCAAAGGGAGCAAAAAGCAAATACAAAAAGAATACAATCTCTCTATATTCTACTGCTTTATAAAAGCAGAAATGACTCTTCATTCCTTTGTTTTTGGAGTAGGGGGTAAGGATACGTCATGACAGAGACCATCTATTGCAACGTGAATTAATTGTGAATTAATTAGAATTTCTAGTCCGGAGTCTGTTTGTTGTCAAATCCATGTCTGGCCCTTCTCTGCAAGCTGCTATTTCCACGATCCTCTATCAACTAACTTCCAATTTCCAATGAAGGCAGAGGGAAGAGACTAGCTAGATGGTGGAGGAAGGTAAGTAAGGGGTAGGAAACTAGAACATTCTTCCCCTACCCTCTTTCTGACCCCTTCATGTAGCTCCTCTGGCAGTGCCTGCATCTCTTCCAAGGTAGCAGCTCTAAATGGACAGGTCAAGACATGGCCCTGACTTTTGAGTTCTGGTAATGCTTTTGCCTCCCTCTATTCCACCAGCCAATGGATAGTGGTAGCTTCCTGTGGTTATCTCACTGTCCTCTGTTGACTTGTCAGTCCTTCCATCACCTGAATAACCAATTCCCTGCACTCAAGTCCTTCTGACTTAAATACTCAAGTGATTTCTGATTGTCCTTACACTCTGACATGCCTTCTTCAAGATGTCTAATTGGAATCATATCATCCGAATATCCTCTACTATGTTTTTTCTCATGCAGAATTGTTTTAATGGTAGCTAGTCAACATGAAAGTTTTCCTTTTATAAATTAATTGACACGAAAATCTTGATGTGTATTCTTATTTTGAAAAATCCCTGTATTTTTTTTTACTTTACTTGATATGCTGGAGTTTACAACTTTTTCTTTGTGGGGGCAAGCCTCTATTTTAAGGCACTCCTGCAAAAGGAGAGAATTAGGATATATTTAGTCATTTACTCTTTGCATTTTAGTATGGTTTCCAACAAGTCATCCCTAATGAATTGCATATCCTGTTAGGAATTAAAGGAATTCTAATTCAAGCTATACATTTTGCTAAGGTCTTCCTCTAAAAATATTATTGGATTTATTGCAAAAGAACCTATTCAGCAAAATGTGTGAAGCAACTCAGATAACATAGTCTTGGGATGACAAACTTGCAGAATGTTTACATGATAGTTTCTATGCCTGTTTATTAACAAAAGTTGGCATGTGGGGCATAATGTGGTCAAATTCTTCTGTACTGACATTGTGGGAAAGAGCTAATAAATACCAGTTAATGGAGCCACTACTGTCTACAGAAAAGAAAGAAAGATAGAAAAGGAAAGAAGAAAGGGAGAGAGGGGAAGGAAAGAAAGAGGAGAAGGAGAGAGGGAAAGGTGAAGGACGGAAGGGTTGGAAAGAAAGGAGTAAGAATAAAGAAAAAGAAAAAGCAGAAAAACAAAATTTAAAAAAAAGACGAAAATGAAATAAAAGCAAACAAAAACCCAAATATCTAAGTATTGACAAATGGCTTTAATCAGTTTACAAAAAAAATATATATTTTTTAAATAAGGTACACAATTATGAGATTCTGTCTGGCTTTGTTTTGTCACTGAACACAATAAAGGAAGTATATAGTTTGTTATGTATTCTCTTGTCTCACTTTATACCAGCAGTAGGAAATCTTCATCTATGATTCTCTTTAGAAATTCAGAGCATGCCAACATTTGGAAAAATAATAATATCTGGAAATGATTTGAAATTGCACTAAGAAGCTGTTCAGAGATAATATTGTTTGAGGTGTAATACTGCTTATGCATGTGTGTGTATTTGAATCTATATTTTTATTTGTCGTAACCATGTAATTTACATTTATCACAATCACATAAACTGTGATCTTCTACCATTTATTAGGACTGATACATTTTTCTGTCAAACAGTTTGAAGGAATTGAGAAAGGCTGTTTGAAATATGAATAAAAAGAACATGATGAAGTAAAAAATACCAAACTCCAAGATTCGATTCCCCAAAGCAAAGTAGCCCACGTATAATTCGGCATGAGTTATAGCTTTACCTACGTACGAGTTGTAGTATTGATTCTTCTGATACGAGGAACCTTTCAAAATAAAATTTATGGGATTAAAGTATTAATGTCCGCCATCTAAAATAGCTAGAATAAAATAGGGAATCCAGTTTGAAGACTATCACTGTGGTCCAAGAGAGAAATGATGGGGCCCTGTCCCATGGGGGCTCAGTGAGAAAGAAGAGAGAAGACAGGTTTCAGGATAGGCTTTGTAGGAAGAGTAAAAAGAACTTACCATGGATACGATCTAGCAGGTAAGGGGAAAATAGGGTGTAGTGCTTAGGTATATATTTTGTATCATGTGACATAAAAAAATGGTTTTGAAACCTGTGAATTGGATGCAATTATGTAAAACCTGCATGAGACTCAATTGTCACATAATTTGAAAAAACTGTTACACTTTTTTTTGGAGGTGTGAGAGGAAGCTAAATGAATTAGTCTTCCAAGTAATCTCTGGGAAAGGTTGAAACATGATGCTCTGTAATTATGTCTCCTTCCTTCAATCATCTCATTCTGTGAACCTATTTAATCAGTCTGGGTGTATAATGAACCAGGATGTCATATATGCCTTGTGAATATGTTTTCATAAGGATAGAAATCATTGCTAAATAAGTCTGAAATCTGAGGTGGTAATGAGTGGGAGTGGGTTGCTAATCCCCAAATTAAAAGAATTGTGTTAAGATAGTAAAGTTGGCCTCAGCTGAAGTAAAACCCCCAAATTATAGAGTCTCTCCTCTTTCTGTACACATATGTGTGAATAATAACAGTTGGAGGCTGTTGATGGAGGAGAGTATTTATCCAAAAAAACAGCATGCTGAAAATGTTAGCTCTGATGATTTCCCTAGATATAAGCCTTCATAGCAAATGACTGATCAAACATGCAAAGTAGTAAAACAGATTATCTTCTTAAATTCCCAAGAGGAGAAAGATACTTTAACCCTATGGCCCTTTCAATAAAAGCCAAATTTAGATGAGTGCAACTTGATAAAAGAGGGGGAAATTGTATTATTTACTAGACTTGAATATTATGAGCATGTCCAATACACACTGGACAATTTCTTACTTAAGCACATCATTTTGTAAACAAACCAATTAATAAGCCTTGCTTCATTAGCTTTCAATTTTCTAGATTCCAAACAGTCGGTAAGCCTATTATAAGCACCATTTTATGACCCCCTCTCCTTTATATCACATAAATATGGAGAAAAAATTATAGGAACAGCCTAGCAGCAAGGGCATTCCCAATAAATAATGCTCTAGGTCAGGTATTTTTCTGGCCCATTGGGCTAAAGTTCTGAGAGAGGGAAAGAAGTTTAATGGAGCTATGTTCTCTTAGACATTCATAAAGGACTAGAATAAATCCACAATAATTATACTTTGGGGAGCTGTAAAGAAACACTTTGGTGCATATATGGTCTTTAGTTCTTCAGAAGTGCCACTGAAATACCACTTCCTGTTTGGAGAATTATTCAGTCACAAAATCTTTCCATACAAAAGTGCCTGATAAAATACAATATGTCATGCCTCATCTCTGAACATTACCCTTGAGGACACTATAACCACCTATGGAGGATTTTCAGAGTGGAATAGATAGAAAGAAAAGAAATAGTTTTGAAGTTGGATGATCCACCAGAAGTACAATGTATAGATACTCTATCATTTTAACCCAGACCATTAAAAAATATTTATTTTTCTTCTGTAGTGTACGCCAAGCTGTGCAGCATGCTGTGATATTTTCAACTGAAATAACAAAGTTAGAACCTATCTTCCCTGAGTTTACCACTTAATTAGAGAGCCCAGCATAAACGATGATAAAAATTTACAATGGTACAGGTACTTCCCTAACTTTTGAGTATGTGGCAGATTCCAATGGAGGTTTCAATATACAATTGCTCCTAGCTCCTCTGTAAAACAAAAAACAAACAAACAAAAGCATCATTTTAACCTGTACAATAGTAAGCTTGGTTAAAATACTAACCTTCGGGTGGGCCACGGTGGCTCAGCAGGCAGGAATGCTTACCTGCGATGCCAGGGGACCCAGGTTTGGTTCCTGGTGCCTGCCCATGTAAAAAAAATACTCACCTTCTCAGATTACCTAGAGCTAGGAATATTCACACAGCCCAGTTCTAGCCATTGAGATGTAAGCAAAGGAATTCACACAGGTATACAAAAAGTAATTGTTTAAATGATGGAAAGAAATTGTTCTGTTTGGCAGTGGCTTTTCATCTGTTGCATTTTAATCTTCTTCCTCCCTGAAATGTGGATGCAATACATGAATATGGAAGTCGTCCTCTGGCTTGGAGAACCAAAACCACACGTTAAAGATGGCAGGATGGAGGGATAGAGAGAAGCTGTTACCTCAATGGGCTCATGCGAATACCATCATAGTTCTAGTAATGAACTTTTTATGTGGGAAATATACTATTTGGATAAATTTCAGGCAGCTGGAACCAATACTAACTAATTTTAAAATTAGTTATGTGAGTCACAGCTTTTTCCTAATACATTATATTATTATTTTTTTATACTGGTTATTAGCATCCTTCTTTAAACACTATCTCATTTATTTTATAGCAACCTTATTGGGGTAAGTGATGTTATCCATATTTTAGAGGTAAGGAAACTGAGACACATGGAGGTTCATGATAGGGATGGCATTTGTGCCTTCTTGTTTCTCTAAAATCAGTATTAATAACATCAGTGGTTTTCTTAATATTTATTACCTAACTAAGTAATATTGTACTTAACATGGGTCTTATGATTATATAGTTCAGCTACAATATCTTATTTGAAGTTTACTATTCTATAAGGGCAGTAAGATAATTCTTGCTAGTCATATTTTACATCTGTGAAAGTTGATTTTAGAAGTTACAAGCCTGCCCAAGAAGGAGAAAGAAGGGCAACATGCTTAGATAATCTGACTCCAAGTTCAGTGATCTTATAGGCCTATTTCTGTAATGAATTCTTCATTTTCTCTCCATTCTGTCTCTTTCCCTGGGGAAGGTGTCTCACTGGAACTGAAAATTCTTTGCTTAGGAAGCTGGGTCACCTCTGTGGGGATCTAGCAAGCTGTTGCTTCTGTTGGTGACTCCTTTGGAATCCTGAAAGGAGATAAATGATAGCTGTTTTTAGCAGCTGGATCTCCCGACAACCCTGTAGTCCTAAGCTTTCAAAGTATAGAAGATCTCATCGGTTACTAAATGCTGTCATCAGTTACTAAATTAGTAACTGTCACCCAGTTACTAACTGCTGTCACACACTGAGATGCTTAGATGGGAAGCAGAGCTAGGACGGTTGCATCAGCACCAAACAATGTACAGTGGAGGTGCTGGGTAAGCCCTGAGCGGTCGGAATACCCCAGGTTAGTTCGGGTTCCAACTTCTCCTCTAACTTCAAGCCAGGCATGTTGTGTGTATCTTTGTGCACCAGTCAGACTGTCTCAGTTATGTCTAGAGCCACTCAAGGTTAGTCTGAGTTTTGCTGATGGTGTTCCTCACTTTTTCCATTTTGCAAAGTGAGTTCCATGATTTGGAAAATGAAATATTTTTGTACCATATAAGACCTGTCAGTCCCATTGCCACTGTACAGTCTACAGAGGAACATCGTTGAATACACAAGAAAGCTTTTCTCCTGCCAACCTGCTGGGTGCCTTCCTCCTACACCAAGTCAACACACAGCAATGGTTATATAATTTATAGTATATTTGAAACTTGGGAGAATGTGTGACCTTTATCAGATTTGTGAGGCAAGGAAGGCTTTATGGTCTTCCAATTTTATGCATCTGTAATGCTGCTTTATTCCAATTCTAGTATAACTGACCAAAGTATGCATTTTATTCAAAATTTAAGACTAAATGAATGTTAGGTGAAATACCTAAAGATTATGGTTTTCTGTTAGTGTACCAGGAAACCGAATGTTAGGTGAAATACCTAAAGATTATGGTTTTCTGTTAGTGTACCAGGAAACCCAAATTTCATATAGCCTTAGAATAATTTTAAAGCAGAACAAACTTAAATGAAGACACAAAGTTTATATGGAATGAGGGCATATGTTAGCCATTGCTTTCAGTATATATATATTTTTTTTTTACTTTTTAAGAAAACACATATCTTTACTGTTGATTCTCAGAGGGTGCCAAAAGCATCTGGAGTCAGTTACATTTATTTATGTTCTATTCTAACTAAAATGGCTTAGCCAAAAAGTATTTCAAAATTTATTTAAGGAAAAATAAAACTGACTTTACACTTGCACGCCAGGTTTTAGCCCAGAGCAAAGTGTTGTGGCTGATTTCTAAATGAAATGGAAACACTGACAGAGTCTTTATTCTGGCAATGCTATAAGGATAGCAGGTAAATGCAAAAGTTTGAGCTAATAATAGGTAACGTTTTCCAGGTTCTATTAAATGCCCCTTATGCCAAACAACCTTTCAAAAGTTTCTCCAAGAACATTTGGCTTATAAGATAAAAAGTAAAAATTCAGCCAATTTTCCACTGTAATAAAATATGATTTCTTTTTATTTGTTTTTGTATAGTTTATCTTTCTTTGTAAATTTCCCAACATTAGACTATATATGTTTGGGTATGTGATGTGCCTATTTCAAGGAGGCTATATAGGCATCAAACAAATGAGGGCATTAAACGAGATATTACATAAATTTCCTTTATGGGCTTGTTTAAAAATTAGCATTTTTATGAAGTATCCCTTATCTCACTGGTTTCCTATATTACTTCAGCATGTAATACGGTTAATCTTTAAAGTTTGTATTTAATTGACATTCTTAACATGCCAACATTGCAGTTTGTACTTATTTCTAAGTGACCTCATAATATTATTAGTTTGCTTGTTTTGGTTTCTTATTTAATGTTCCTCAAGAGGAAAAAAATATTAAACCAGCCAGGAAGTTTAAGTGAACGGGTTTGGATGAGGGCAGCCAATGTTTAGATTCTAGGTCTGGTACCACTGAGCTTGCCAGTTGTGGGCATCAATCTATTTTTTAAATGGATATTAAACTAGTAGCTAAATCAAGGTGTTCAGTACAGCTCCAGGCTCTGGCAAATGCTTTATAAAACTCAATTGCATGTTTTCTGCACACTTTTCTTTTTTGTTGGAGTAGTATATAGCATAAATTTCCACCATGAAATGTCAATTGTCCCACCACTATGGATTATTTCTATGTTTATATCATCACCATTTTACAGCGCTATTGCTGTCATTATGAATTTCTACTCATGCTAGGATCTGTTTTTTTTTATTTAATTGTACAACCCTTTTTTATATTTATGCCAGTAAACTTGCATGAGTTATCATAATTTTCTAATATGCCTTGATAGTTAATAATCCAAGTCCTCTCATTTTCTCTTTTTTATTTCAAAGAGTGTGTTACCTTTTCTTTTGCAAAGCATGTGTGCTTTGTGTCAAATTCTATGAAGAACCCTGTTGGAATTTATTCCATGAAGAACACTGCTAGAATTCCATATACTTGATAGAAAAATTTTATAAAATTAACATTTTTCACATTTTCATTCTTCTTCTCCATAAACTTGGCATTGATTTTTATTTATTTAGGAATTTTTGAATAGGTTTCAATAATTTTTGTATGTATATTATCATGGGCCTTTCTTATAAATATTATATTTGTTGTATTTATCTATTATTCTATTGTTATTTATTTAATTACAATTTTGTTAACCTAGAACTGGATTTCCTGTTTGTTGCTAGTGGAAAGAGGTTTAACTATAAATAGAATTACATGCAGATGCTTTCTTTTTTGTGTGTGCAGAGAATAATTGTCTCTGACTTTATTTAGCATGTCTACTAAATTTTGAATAAGAATTTGAAAGAAAGTGAAAAGTCTAATATTTCACTAATATATATGACTTTAGAGTTTGTGTATATACCCTTAATCTGTTAAGAAATTTCCCCAGTTTTGCTTTTTTTGTTTTGCTTTTAGCACAAATAGGTGTAAAAGTTCATGGACTGGTCTATTTTCATCTATGAAGATTCATGTGGTTATTCTCCTTAAATCATCTAATGCTGTACATTATGGTTACAGGTTTTCTAAAGCTAATTTTCATCTGTAGCTAGGATTAATTCATTCAACTGCAATTATTGACATTTACTATCTGAGACCCTGTTCTAGGTATTGGGGTTTAGCAGTAAATAAAATAGACATGTCTTACAGAGTTCATATTTTAATTGGGGGAAAGAGCATAAGTAAATATTCTTAAATTGAATATGTAATATGTTAGATGGTATAAATACAATGAAAAAAATCACAAACAATTTGCTTCTGATACATTATTTTATACATATATTTCTGGATTTATTTTGCGAGTATTTTATTTACGGTATTTTCAATCTCTTGAATGTGATTGGACTGCAATTTTTTCCTTTTTCTTACAGTCCTAGTTTGGTTGGATAAAAAGGATTTTATGTGCCACCTAAAATGAATCAGGGAGTGTACCCTCATTTGAATTTATTTTTTTCTTGCATTAGTTACTGTAAATGGTGTACTAACAATTTGTGTATCTCTTCTCCAACAAGTAAAATAATGAACAAAACTCTTCTGAATATAATCACATGTAGAATATGCACAACAATTACTTTTTCTGAATGGTTTGCACCAGGGATTGCAATAATTAATATTAACATTTCTTACTTAATTCAGTATGATTTGCTTCATTGCATCATTTCTTCTGTTTATTTGATTTTGTAATCAAAGATTAAAGTAATGTGAAATATTTTCTCATATCAGTGTTCGTATTCTGCATAAAATTCTATCAGAATGCTATCATATTCAGTTATGATTTCTGCCAAATGAAAAAAATTTCCACTTTCACTCACTTATATTTGGAATGATCATCCCAGCGCTAGATAGTGCTTTGCCAAAAACTCAATCATGAAACTCAATGTTTCAAAAAAAGCATTTTTTTCTCATTTTCAAATAATTTTTGTTTCACAGCACAGTTCACATTTAAAAATCGTATTTCAATTTAGAATACTTAAATCTATGAGCGATGTGCATTTTACTTTATTTATATTCACAATGAATATGTGAGAAAGCTGTTAATATTTGTGTCCATTCTGATTCTTTCATCAACAACTGTCCAGCCCTAAAATATTTGACATTTAATCAAAAGTCAGAATCCTTTGAGGCAGAAAAAGTAACTAGAATCTCATCATTTTTCAGCATATGCTGGATAGGTTAAACATTTTCAAAAACTTCCTACCAATCCCATCTTTTAGACTGTTACAAATGTAGTGGATACTTTTCCAAAAAAATGTGAGCCGTAACAATATTTAACTTTCATGTCACTTTATCTAGACCAGAAACAGTGTATTTGTTCTAAAGGCACCTCTGAGATATATTCTCCTTCTATTTTTCCTGAAATTCATCCATTATGATTAGCATGGAGGTAGAGAGTATTTTCATAGCCTGCTCTATCAGTAAAGCATCTTCCACTATACACTGGCCTAAGGATTAGCCCTGACATTATTTCCTCCTCTCCAGCACTTTGCTTTTTTCCTCCAAAATTTTATTCACATATCCAGATAATTTTACTTCCTGTTTATCTCTACTGGCTTTTTTTTTTTCATTTTTTGCTAAATAATGATTCTTTAAGAATTTGTGTGCTTCCCATGGAAAAAATGGTCTAAGATGTTAGTATTTTAGCATGGAATTTTTAAAACTTTAAAATAATACTTTGAAAAAACCGTGAGTTAATTTTGTGATAATGAAATTTCTACACCATCAAATAAATTATTGCTATAATATAATTAGTGGATCATTATGTATTATCTCTAATTTATTGCTTCATAATTCTTTGTGACTTATGAATGACAAATGAAAATTAGTTAGTTACTACATTCCAATTCATATCACAACCAAAGTAATTGTAGATTTAAATTAAGAATTTATCACTATGACTCTGTTCCATTAAACAAACAGTAGAGCATATGAAATACAATGTTAAATGTCATATTTAGTCAATGCACTAATAGAAGCAGGGGTTTGTTAAATATGAAGATACTTATAAATGGGTACCTCAGAGAAAACCTTCTCCTTGGTTAGGTGCGTAAGTTATTTTTAATAAAGTAGGTGCACAAGGTATTTCTATTTTCTCATCTCCTTTTTGTGTAAATAGAAGCAAAACAATATGTACTACCCCAATAAAATAAGACTAGTTTCTTTTTTAAAAAGGAATCCTAATGTGCAGATTTCATCAGAAAAGCATACTTCACTCTGTCAGAAAATTTTCAGAATAAATACAAATTGTGTATTTTTGAATTCAACAAATTTATAAAATAAGGCAAATAATTTTCAAAGAAATAAAGAAAGCTACCATGGGACTGCTGCATTCTGCCAGGTGGCACCCCTTGGCAGGGCAAACATGGAGATCCAGTCATATCTTCTATTCTGAGGCTGACTCACACACATACACATACAAAAAAAAAAAAAAAAACTCGACTGACAGATACTCCCACATCATTTCAGGAAAGTTCCAAAGATTTTTTCAGTTTTTCCAAAAATATCCCCAGAGTTGTTTTCCATTCCTTATCTTGAATAGTAGTTCAGCCATTCTCTTCTTCCAACACATAAAGCACAAATATTCTATTTCCTTAATTCAAAGGGAAGCTATCTCATATCTGGTTTTTGAATCATAGAATCGTGGCACTCTAAAAACAGATGACCACAGAATCTCAAAGACTTAGAACCATGTAGTATCATATGGCTCACCAATCTAACACCAAAACTTTATATAAACTTTTCTTTTACTGAGAAGATAGATGGTTATTAACATTGTAGATGTATTTTTAGATGCAATAGAATTCACTGGTACATAGCAAACAAGCATTTCAGCATCCTCCTTGTTTGACAGAATTAAGGCTAAATTGTTTCCTTGGACAAGGAGAAAATTATTTGATTAACAGGATCCTGGGCAGCTCTTCTGAGTAAGATTCTGAAAATATCACACAAAGACAGGAGATTGTACATGGGGGGAGAGGAGGGGAATAAGATTGTTGGTGAAGACTGGAAGGTATATTTAGTGGCTTTTTTCTCTTCCATTTTCCTTCTTTGTCAAAACATCCTTCATAATCATAACTGTTTCATTCAGCTTTGAACTTTTATATAAGATGTGAAATTTCTTTTGATTAATTAAAGGGGCAAATTCTAATGTGGACAAGCAGCAACAATAACGAAAGATGACAAAAGATAAAATAATCATATATTATAAATAATATGTATAGTTTTATGCTGATTTCAAGCAAACTTGACCTCAAGATAACATCATTATTAGAGACAAAGAGAATCCGTAATAAAAATTTTAATTCAGCAGGAGTTTATATTAACTCTATAGTTAGTTAAATTAATCTATTAAATAGTCAAAAATATACCAGCAAAAAAAAAAAAAAATGGATAGAATGTACAAGTTGATAAATCCGCCATTTTGTGTGGTTTTAAGCATACTTTCTTAGGTAATTCATAGGCCAAAAAGACTAAAAAATTTTAAGAATGTAGGAGACCTAAAATCAGAAGATTCATTTAATGGACATATTAATAATTGTGCTCCCCAAAATGGAGCAATTATATTCTCCTAGAGCTTAAAGTCAACATTTATAAATTTTTATCATAACTTTGGTCACAAGTCCTCAGAAGATATAAAAGAACTAGTATTATTCTACTGTATGATTTAAAAAATAAAAATATATGACAAATCCATATATTTAGAAAAAGTATAAATATACTTCTGAATAATTCTTACATCAGAGAAGAAATCATAATGAAAAAATTGTAATGCTTAAAACTGAAATGTAATGAAAAGGTCTTATAAAAATGTGTGATACAATTCAAATGGTATGTAGAGGAAAATTTATGGCTTTTGCATGTTTATATTAGAAAAGAAAAAAAAAAACCCACTGCTTAACAAGCTGTGTGTCCTACTTAAGTAATTACAAAACAGCAATGCTACCCAAATAAAGGAGACTAGAGAATAAGCAACAGAAAATCAATGGACTAAAACAAGATTCAGAGAGGGAATCAACAAAGTCAAAAGACGAATCTTTGAAAAGATCAAAGAAGTAAAAATTAATAAGCATTTGTAATGATTGTATAAATAAATAGTATTAATAATAAAAAAGAGGAACATAACTCTGAGAAGCTTCTTCCATCCTAGAATCTCTGTAAAATGTCTGCTACGAATTATTACTATAGGTGCTGCATCTCTGCACTTTGGTGAAATCTTACCTTTCATTAACAACTACATTAGATATTTCTACTACCTTCTTCCCCAATCACATCAATTATAGTACACTGTAATTATTATTTTTTCATAGCTGTAATCAGAGTTTGGTCCTCTGCCTTTCATGGTACTTTCTGAAATCCCCCATTTTCTCAACCTCTCCTCTAAATTTTCTCTGCACATTTATGAATTAATAGGAATATGCCTGTCTCTTGGTTAAGCACATCCTCTAGCCCTTTGTAGTGGAGGATATTTATTTCTCTCACTCCCCATATATCCCGGGACTAGAGATGAAACGAATGTCTTCTTTCTTCCCACTGCACTTCAGTATCACAACCTCTTTTCCTCTTTCAAGACTTCCAGCTTCTTTGAATTCCATGTCACCAGACGATAGCACCCCTATCCTCCATTATTAGTATCATGTCTTAACCTCCTTGGTTAACAGTCCATTTGTTGACAATTTCCCCATTTGACCCATGATAGGCTTTCCATGCTTACTCCTGTCACCATTCTGGAGGACTATAACATGTTGAGTGCTATAAATGACCCATTCAACACTCAGAACTTGAATTTCATTGACCTCTTCATATCCAGTCACTCATTATTCCATATTAACTTAGCCATTTTCAGTGTTAAATAATTGATGACCATTACTATACTACTTCTAAGATGTCAGTATTAAATATTACACTTTCCAATACCATCTTCTCGTCTTCCAGTTCACCTACTTTTCTATTTCTGCTCTTACAATTCTTTTTCTTCCATTGAGAAATTCTAGTCTTTCTATCAAATGCATCCCTTTGGTGTTTTAAGTTCCTTCTTTACTCATCTTACATGTTGTGATACATCATTATAATCATTATTTAGCAAATATTCTTAATCCCATTGACTCTTTCTCCTTCTTTTGTGCTTGTTGGAAATACCAAATCTAGTTAAGGTTAAATATCTCCTTTTTGGTGTCTGTGTCTAAGCAACTACACTTGACTGGAGATAATGTAAAACTGAGCTTACCAATCATAGTTTATATTTGGAATTTCAAATATCAAATAACAATAATAACATAAGGCCAATCTTTTCCAATGCCCATTTTAGCATCTCCCAGTGGAATTATTCTACACCTTCCACTATCTCCTAAAATCTCAAACATCCCGTTCCTTTTTCCCAATGATTAGAAACAATTGGAAGGAATCTGTTGTACCTTACTCCTACTGCAAGGTCTTACCTACATCTCTTCTCATCTTCTGGCTTTCATTCTATTAAAGAGATGCATACCAACAAGACAATCAACAACTAAACTTTTCCTTAGTTCTCTACATTGCATTCTTTTTAGCCTTCTCAAGTTCTGACTCCCGAAATTATTTTCTTTCTCATTCAAATCATAATTTTTCCCACTTCTATTGGTTCATCCCAATCACATATAAACAAGTTCTAAAATCTCCCATTTTAAAAGACACAGCAGTAGCAAAAGGACTATGCATATGCCCATCAACTCCATTATTTCTCTTATCCACCCTCTGGTAGAATCTTTTTTCCTTTGTCCCCTCCTCTTGATCCAACCAGGTTTCTATTTCTACAATTATACGAAACTGAAGTCATTGAGATTCACAGTAACCTACATGCTGCTACATCTAAAAGCCAATTATTTACCTTTCATATTCCTGGTCCTCTCAGCAGCATTTGACCTTACCTTTCTACTTCTTCAGTCACAGTTTTCTCTTACATTTAGAGACAGTGTACATGTCTGTTTTCCTCTTAATTCACATTATTTTGTTTCTAAACTTCCTTTGCTACTGCTTAATCCTGTATTCCACCTCTAAATATTGGAATATAACAATATTATCTTGGTTTTGTAATATTATTATATGTTCTATAACAATTTTATCTTCATTCTTCCTCTCTTTCCATGTTTTAAGTATCATCAATATAGCAATAATGGCAGCTGAATAATATCCACAATTAAATGGTGTTCACTATGTCTCAGACCTTTCCAATCCTTTACAAATATGAACTCATTCAATGTATATTTCATTGAATCACAAATGTTATATCTAGCCACAATCTTTCTCTTGAGGTCCAGTATCTCATTTCCTACTCTACACTTGCCATATATATTGGACATTTATTGGTTTTACCAAAGTTGACATTGACAAAAATCCTACATTGATTTATCTACCATACTTATCTACCACAGCACATAGAATCATCATATACCCAACAAATTAGTCCAAAGAATAAGGGCTAAAATTTTAACCTTTACTTGACCTTTGCATACAGCCTATGAAAGAGTCTTATTTGTTTCATCTCAAAAATGTATTCTGAATATTTCCGTATCTTTCCATCTCCTCTCTTCTTCCTTTTCCAAACCATTATCATCTCAGCTGGACTACTTAAATTATCTCAGAACTTTTTGATTCATCTTTAACAACTCTATAATCTATCCCACAGAGTGTCCATAGTAAACTTTTCTTTTTTATAGAACATAAATTTCATAACATCATTCCTATACTACAACTCATCAATTGCTTCCAGTTACACATAGAATAAGGTTTAAGCATCTTGCATGACCTGTAAAGATTTTATGTAAACTATCCCTGGCCTTGTCTAACCTCCTCTAACATTCAAAGCATCACCCTTGGTACACTGAAGTCTCAAGGTGTTCCTTCTTTTTGGAAAACACATCTAGTCAGCCTTTGCTTTCAGTCTTCTGTATTTTCCAGTTATCCTTAGCCTGGAAGATTCTGTCCTTATATCTTTTCCAGGCTATCTCTCTTTCCCTTCCATGACTGGAATATTTGCTGCCTCATAGAAGCCTTCTCTACCCATCCAACTAAATCAGCCTCTCCCCTCATACTGCATACAACATCTGTCTGCTTTTTTGATCTTCCAGAACTTACTATTATCTGATATCATATTATTTAAATTCACAACACTTCCAAGAGATAAACGTTATCATGATTGTCTTTAAATAAATGATGAAATCATGGTTCAGATTAAATTGGCCAAGTTCATTCAGCATTTAAACAAATGGCAGGGTTGTTTTTTCCTCTAAACCATTATCATTGTAATTTGCTATACTGACTCCCACAATTAAATCTCACATGCACAAAAGAGTTCTTTTACTTTATTTTGACTAGAACCAGAAGGGGTACTTTATCAAGGGAAACTCAGTGCTTGGGGCAATAACTCTCCGTATCTTTGTAAATAATGGAAGCAGTCAACCTTGCGCAGGATGGGAACTTTGATCATGAAATGCAGGTGTCAATCTTTCTGACTTAAGCTAGGAAACTCAAATACTTGGATTAAATTACTAAACCCATCAAATCTGCTGGAAGTTAGAGTTATAGAGTAGAAATGCAGACCAAATTATTCATACTACTGCTTACATATTTTAACTGCCTTGAGCATAAGCAACCAGGGGACTGAGTATTCCACTAGCTGAAAGATTCACATATATGTATATTTATAATATTGAGAGGTGGGGATGAGAAGATAAAGGAGTGTTAAGAATTTGAAAGGCCACAACAATTTAGCAAACAATAAATCCCTAACCAAGAACACATGGTTTCCTCACCATATGTAAAACATCAGAAAGAAAGGGAGAAAAAGAGAATGAGGATATAGATATTGGATTATGAGGGGAAAAAATCTATAATGTGTTTTGTCTTAAGAACACTTTAAGTAAAAATAAAAGCTTTCTTGGAATAAGGCTTCTAATTACCAATTGTGTTTATTTCTGGATGTATTCACTTTGTGCCTTTTAAACACATTATAAAAATTCACATTTGAGTGCACAGATCACTTACCAGATTCAGCTCATCGAGTTCAGAAATTACAAAAATACTCTGGCTCATCATGCAGCTTACCAGGTGGGCTGCCCAATAATCTTCACTTTGTTTTTGAGAAATAAATTTTCACTCACTATAAAGATATATATTTAATCGTCAGCCATCTTCCCTAAGGAAAAAGTCCCTGCAGCTTTCTTTGCATAATTACCAACCATTAGATCATATGGAAGCAGCCTTCTAAAGTGGATCCTAATGATTCATGTCTTCTATTATTTCTGCCTTTGCATGATTCCCTACTCTTGGGTACAAGCTGGACCTATTGTCTTACTTCTAACTAATAGTATATAGCAAAATTTATGGAATATAACTTCTAAGGTTAGACGACAAACAAATACAGCAGATTAAGTCTTGCTAGCAATCCTGTTGTTTGCACAGTCTCTCTCACTCTCTCTTTTTGGGTCTTCTGATGAGGCAACATGCAATATGGAGAAGCCCATGTGGCAAGAAACAGAGAGTGTATTACAGCTTCCAGTCAGGAGTAACTGAGACCTTCAATCCAACAGCCCATGAGGAACTGAACCTTGCCAACAAACACTTAAGTCAGCTTGAAAGTTCAGCCTTCTGATGAGACGGTATTCCCAGCTGGCAACTTAAAGTGCACCTTTGCTAAAGACCCTGAAGCAATAGACCCAGTTAAGTTGTGCCTGGATCCCTGCAGAATCTGTAGGATAATAAAGATGTGTTGTGTATTGCTGTAAATCAATAAGTTTTAAGGTAAATTATTATAAAGCAATAGATAATAGCTACAAAGGCATAATCTAAAATCAAAGAATAATTTGGCTCCACAGGTTCTCTGGCTAGTCAAATCTAGCAACAAGTTTTGCCTATTCTCCTCACTCAAGATCAATTTCAGCATTTCCATCCACACTGTCATTGACCTTTGTAGTCTCTCTCAGCATTTGCCTGGAATATGTCAGTGTTTTCTAAAAGCTCTTTTTACCTCCAGACAGGGTATATTTTATTACTGACTCCATAATTGTATATCCTAAACTAATGATCACAGGTTTTCTGCAAGGAAAATAAAAATGCCTTCGTTAAATTAATCTAGGAAAATTTTTATATTTTTTGCTCTTTGGAGAGTCAGAGCTTAAGTTGTTAATGAATTTTCAAACTTAGTTTGATTCAATTTAAAAGTTTCTCAAATTCATTTGACCGTAGGGTGCCATCTATTCTACTTTCTACACAGCTTTTGAAAATGCAATAGCATTTCATGGGGTCAGTGGTATCCAAAATATTCTGTTTGGGCATAACTGCTCCAAATTTCTGAAAGCATTTTCATTTTTTTCTGAAATGCCATCAAACCATGGTGCTGCCTTGTTTAAAATGCATTTTGGCAACCCTACATTGTTTACGGAATAAAATCAAAGAGAATATACAAATGAAGCCCTGGATAATCTGGCTCTATCTCTCAGAATTTCTACCTGACTTAGTTTCCTGTCCTACTTCCTTTCCTCTCTAGTGCAGCTTTATTGGACTCCATATTGTAAGGAGACAAAACTGTTGCTTTTGTCTCAAAATTGCTAATATCTACTCATTTTTCTGCTTCAGAGTAGAGTGAACCCTCTTGTGTGTATGCTTACCTCACCTTCCCCCAGTGACCTGATAAACTCTAATTTTTCTATTCACTTCATGAGTCATCTAATCTATGAGGCAGTAGCATAATTTGAGAATAAGGGGAGTGGGACATTTGTTTAATCTCTGAGCACATTTTTCAAAAGAATCCCAACTTCTGTCACCAGCACTTATAGAAGTTTATAGAGTATACTTCGTTTATATCCCTTGTACCCCTGATGGTAGATCCCAGTTAGAATCATTTCAGATTCTCATCAGTCAATTGACCAATCTATCTCCCCTTCTATCTCCCAGTTTTCTTCCCTCTCTCTGTTTCTTTCTCTCTAGGTTTCTCAGTACTCTGTCCAGAAGAATACTTCTAACATTTTATTACACATAACTCTAAATTTTTCTACATATGATAGACAAAAAACTCTTTGGGGTCAGATAATAGGACATTTATTTTACTACCCTCACCATGTTTAATGCATAATTAATATTCAAATAGTGCGATATTTATTTGTTCAATGAACACTGGATTCTAAATTTAAAATTCCCCTGGTTTTCTCTCCAAGTCTCTACTGTGCAACTATTTCTTACAATGTTTATTTTTAGCTAACACAATCTACTTCCAGATTTTATGGCATGGATGATTACTTGCTAATAGTTTATCAGTTCCCTATTATTTCATCTGGTCTCCTTATTAAGATTCCCAGAATTTTCTGGTAATACTTGAGCTCTGTGACATACTATCTTTTGTAAGGGGAAAAAATAAAAATCCCTGCAATCTGTCTATTTGTTTAAATTGATTGAAATGCTAAATATCTATGGCTTGAGGTTTACTAGTAACATGTGATAAATAAATGTAAATATCTAAGGATTTAATCTAAATTATGTTTACTAATCATTGACCTCCATATACAGTTTTCACAAGTCAACTATTTGTTCAGTGTATGTGCACAGATTATTAAAAGTAATGACACTGCTTAGGCAATGAATGTTAAAATATTTATACAAATGACATTTTGATGAAAAGTTATTTATTTGTACAGTGGGATAAATACTCACAGCTCTTAATATCCGTTATTTGTAGCTTTGATGGTATTAAATATTCATGAATTGTGAAACCGGCTGAATTTTGATTGTCTTATTGTACGCCAAAGATCTAAAATAAATCCAATCACGCTAAAGAAAATAACTTGATTGAGAAAGTTGATTTTATATTAAAGATATAAAGTATATTAAATTAGCTTTATCATTAAAACGTTTTTATGGATTTCACTTCTCACCAAAATTTCCTTTGCTTTAAATTTTTCAACTATATATGCTTTCAGAAGCAGGAATAAAAGCACAATGCATGATTACAATCAGGAATAAAACAAGTCATTCATTGATATGCAATTTCACTTATATTTCATTTTACTGGAATATGGAATATGTATCACATGGGATAGAGATCTCTGAACAGTGATTTAATATATCTTCTTTATAAATTTAAGCTGAATTATTTTCTGTTTTGCAAGTACTTGCTAATTATAGATATTGTTTTACAATTGATAATAGCAATGTTTCCAGTCCATTGTAAAATATACATGAGGAGTTTGTTCCAGGACAAAATATTACACATGATCTTTCAGGCCTGACTATGGGCAATTATTTTACCTGGAAAGCCACCTGTGGAAAAACCACTGTTACCACACAGACTCAGCACACAGCTACACAGCCAGTGCATTGCAGTCTCTGAAGGGGGTTACAGTCTCAGACTCATTGGCCCCCCAGCTACCATGCTTTTGTACATATCCATATTCCTAGCCCAGGCGTTTCCATTTGCATGCCTCTTTATCAAAGTTAACCTTGCTAAGACCTTCCCCAGATGCTCTGCCAAAATTTCAGGGGGATAGGTGAGAGCCTTGAAGACACTTTTCTACACTCTGACTCAGTAGTCAGTATTTTCCTACTCCTAGCTCTCCTTCCTCTCCTTCCCCTCAGACATAGCCCTTTGGGTCCATAAATGGCAGGAGCTTTGACCTCAGGGTTCCCTTGACAGTGGAATGATCTCTGTATCTATGCAAATCCATTTGACGCATACCTAGTGCCATTCTATGGGGAAAAACAGAACTTTGGGGGAGCTGGTGCTTTCTTCTGTTTAACCTCTTACTTATACTATCCCAGAAAATTATTAGAGATTTGACTTTCATATTGGCTTGTTGTCCTAACTCATCACCTCAACAAGTGGCAGTTCAGCTGTTGATGATGCCTTGTACCTCATTAAACTTTTCTGATATGAATTCATAATGTTATGTTGGTACAGCCACCTCAAAGGAACATAATCTAGTGAGACTGGGTGAAAATCTACAGTTATGTCTTGCAATCACAGATTCCTTCTCTTGGTAATAGTACCCCATATATTTGAAAATTTTTTCTCCCTTCTGCAATCATATTGGTCTCCTGCAGTTGCTCACCACAGTATCCTACAGTTCTGACATAGATTTGGGCAGATGACCCAGGCCTGTCCCACAGGACACTATCCCCAAAACCATAGGATTTGAACTGAGAATCATCAGGTAACAAAAGCTGGTCACTGAGTTCTGCCTTGGGATTTTCCTCACTGAAGGTGAAAAACGGCTCTTATCTTTCACCCAGGCTTCAGAGTTTCCAATAGCCATATCTAGCATTTGGAGAAGCCTGATGGAATCAGGCCAGCTCATAGGCGAAACCCAGGACAAGAGATGGAAAGATAGGGTTGCCCACTGACAATATCATTCTGCTCATGGATCAAGTCATGCATGACTGAGACCAGATCTGCCTTGCCTGGCCCCTCCCTTATGTCTCTCTGGTTTGGTGTGAAGCCAGCCCATGCTTCCAGTGTGGATCCCTTGTCACATCTTCAGAGGGAATACAGTAACCCTTGAGCACATATTAGGAGCATTTATGTCTAGCTCCATCAGCCTTAGTAATGTCTTGAGGGACGTGTCTCAGAACTTGCCCTGCATATAGAAGACATTTCACAGAGCTCTCCTACACAACTAAGTAGGACAAGCGAATATTTGGAGCAAGGAATTGCTGGCTTTAGGACATTCAGATCAGACCCTGGACTTTGAGGAAAATTTTGTAGAGAAGAGGGGATATTCAGAACCGTGTAAATAGGGGACTTCCTAGGCCCGAATGTACATGCCCAAGTCAAGACACTTGTGTAGAAAGGATCAGGGAGCCCCTTACACATTGGTCTGGAGCCATTCTTTAAATTCTTTGCATGAATAATCTCCAAAGGACAGAATTCAAAGAAGCCATTCTGCAGAGACTAGGAAGGTTGTGTTCCTTTTTCCCTTCTTTTATTTTTTTGTTACCGTCAAAGGAAAGCTCTATCATTATACTGGCTGGATCCATGTTTAAAGAACAGATAACTCAGAGTCTAAATTCCCGTGATAACACATTAAAGTATCAAAATGTCCAGGTTTCAACAAAAGATTACAAAACATAAATAGAAACAGAAAGCAATGACCCAGACAAAGAAAAAGATTAAAGCACTAGAAACTATTAATAAGGAGTATCAGACTTTGGGCATTCCCGACAAAGACTTTTTAAAAATGGTCCTAAATATGTTCAAAGAATGAAAGGAAAATATGGAAAACAAACCAAGGGAAATCAGGGATACGGTAGATGGACACAAAGAAAATATTAGTAAGGAGATGGAAATTATTTAAAAGAAAGCAAATAGAGCTGAAAGCCACAATAGCAGAAATTAAAATTTCCCTTCAGGGGCCAACAGAATTCTGCCCATAGTTACGGTTTTCAGAATCCTTCACTTCTTCATAAAATGTTTCTTCTATTCAAAGAACAACTTATAACATTTATATTCTGACAAGCTTGCTTCCAAAGAATTTCCTCAACTTTTGTTTTGTAAATAATTATTTATTTTTGCCTTTATCTTTTAAGGATATTCTTGTTCCATTAAAAGGAATCTCATCTTTTATTTTTTTTCTTTGCATTTTAAAGTATTTTATTCTCTTCGGTCTTAGTTCATGTTGAAGATGATTTTTTTCTTTGTATGCAATGTTTCCTTACCTCTGACTACTCTCAAGATTTTTTTTCTACGCTAGTTTTCAACAATTCAATTATGATGGGCCTTGATACTGTTTCCTGTGTGTTTTTCCTGCTTGGGGTTTACTGAACTTTTTTGATCAGCAAGATTAGTGTTCATATGAAATCGGAAAACTTCCAGCCAATATTTCCTCAAATATTTTTTCTGTCTTTTCTCTCTCTTCTCATCTATGAATACATTATCTAAAGGTTAGATTCCTTAGTTGTGTACCACAGATCCACTGACATGCTGTTCATTACTAGCCTTCATATTTTCTTTCTGTTTCCCTGAATGCTTTCTACTGTCTTGTCTTCAAGTTCATTGATTGTTTTTTCTGAAGTGTTTACCATGCTGTTAATTCTACCCTGTATATTTCTATTTAACTTTTTTCCACCTAAAATCCCTCTTGTTCTTTTTCATCTTTCATTTTTTGTTTCATTATCTTCATGTCTTCCTTTATATCTTTGAGGATATTTCTAGTATTATAATAGATTTTTAAAAGATCCCTTTTTGCTAATTGCATAAGCTCTGTCATTTCTGGGTTGATTTCCATTGACAGTTTCCTTCTGATTGTGGGTCACATTTCCCTGTTTCTTCATATGTCAGGTAATTTTTATTGGTTAAAGGATATTGTGAATATTGAAATATTGAGTGTTGAATATTGATTTTTTCCTTTGAAGACTTGAACAGTGCTTGGCAAGGAAGTTGGATTTTTTGTTCATGATCCTTTACGGTTTACTTTTAAGCCTAGTTGTGGTGGCATTAAGTAACATTTACTCTAGAGATAAATAACCTTATTACTGAAGGGTGAACTTTTGAGTCTTTAATTATGGGCTGAATTGTGTCTCCCCCCAAAATATATTTAAGTCTAACTCCCAGTGCCTCAGAATGTGACCTTATTTGAAAATAATGTTATTGCCAATGGAATTAGTTAAATTAAGAAGAGTTCATACTGAAGTATGATCGGCACCTAATCAAATATGACTTGCATCCTCATAAGAAGGAAAGATGACACAGAGGGGAGAACATTAGGCGACCATGGAGACAAAGATTGAAGTGCTGCAATGGCAAGTCAAGGAATATAAAGAAAGGGTTGCCATCAAACTCTCAGAAGCTGGGAAGAGGCAAAGAAGGATTCTCCCTGTAAATTTCAAAGAGATCATGGCCCTAAGTTTGGAGTTCTAGCCTTCAGAACTGTAAGGGAATAAATTTCTGTTCCTTTAAGCTACTCAGTTTTTTGGTTCTTTGCCTTGATAACTAACAGAAAACTAAGAGCCTTAGAAATTTAAAATCCCTGAGTGATCAACAAGGACAATTTCCTCTAACTAGATGGAGATCAAACATCTCAGCTTTTCTGGGTGAGCTCTGGGAATATTTAATTTTTATTTATGTACGTAATTATTTTGTCCTGTGATTTTTTCCCTGTTAACATTTGTATTCAGGAAAACACTCAAGCGAATGCTTAAGTAGACTTCTTTATCTATGTAGCTCCCTCTTTTATAAAACTCTGGTCCATATATGCTAACCACCTCTGCTTCCCTAACCTCCAATCTCTGAGCAGGACTTCCTCATTCTCCATGACTGCTGCACTCTCCCTGACATCTGGAATGTGCTGTCATGTGTTCTGGAATGTGCTCCTTAAGTAGAAAGTCAGGATGATCATAAAAATCACCTTCTTTGTTTTCCCAGGGATTCCAGTTCTCTTCTTGTTGTCTAAAGTTTGAAAAGTTATTTCTCCAGTTTTCAAGTTACTGATGGTGCATATGTTAGTTCGGTCTTGGTTACTACACCATAGCAAGAAGAGGAACCCTCTGCATTTATTTTCAATATGCAGGATAGAATGCCTTGACCTTAATTTAATATGCTTATGAAAGTAGAAACCTTGTCTTTTTCTTTGTGGTTTCACTGACTAAAATGGCATCACATATATAGATGGCCCTTAATAGATATTTACTGAATGGGTTTATTAAAAAAAATGCTGGGTGGGTCACGGTAGCTCAGTGGCAGAGTTCTTGCCTGGCATGCAGGACACCCGGCCCATGTAGAAAAAAAAAAAAAATAGTGCCAGACTATTATGAAAAAAAAAAAAGCTGGAGCCCATAATCACAGGGAGTTTCTTCTTCTATGAACCAATGAGGACAATAGTATACAATTTTAACTGTTAGTAAAAGGGAATTGTGTGTAGGAGAGTGGCCTGCATTCAAAAGAGCAAAACCTCCAAATCAGACAAAGGTGATATGTTTTTGAACTGGGAAGGAGACAAATTAGGAGGGTTGAAAAAAATTATTTCAGCTTTTATATGTAAAGAAATTCTAGTAAATATGTTTTGATGTACAATCGATATTTTTTTGGTGAGTGTTAGCAAACTTCCCATTGACATTGAAGCTGTCAATCCAAAGACTGTGAATTTGGGAGTCTTGGGGGTAACACTTAAATTTTCCCAGCAATCTCTAGCAACTTAAACTTACCCATCCTCCCTAAGGTGAATAGAAATGACTCAAGTGTTCTTATTTCAATATGCCAAACATAATCATCATTGATTCAGAGTTGTCCCAGATGAACTTGTCATGTTCTTTAGCTTCACTCTGCAAGTCACTGAGTTGGTCTTCACATGAATACTGCATTGCTAAATATGACAATTTAACCCTAAGGAATCTGAGAAATTCGTATTAGAACCGGCTGCTCTGACTGCTGGGAGCAATCAGACATTTGGCCATCATTATAGGAACCATTGCTAATTTGTGCTCTAATTAACTTTCCAAACTCATAATGACAGCTCTGTTTTGTTCTTCTTAAATCTCCACTCATTTATTGTTCTTAAGGAGTGTTTGGCTGAAACATAGTGGGGAGCTAAAACTTAATATGATTTCAGATAAATTTGCAATAAATATGTCCTGCTAAGAAAGCTACCTACAAAAAGTAAAAGAGAATTCATGAACCTTAACAAGAAAATATGCCATAGAGGAAAGTCTTATAATCAAGGATTTAAATCAGCCAGTCACCAATTCTAAATTTAGTTCCCACAGGGGGCACACCATTTAAGTCACTAAAGCCATACAGCTTTAAGACATATGGTTCCAAGTTTTGATGCAAATCTAAAGGTGAGGTATTCAATTTGAATAAAGGAAGAACAAAGATTGTTTAAATAGGCCTCAAATTCAAACCTGTCCTTTAGAGTGAGTTAATAGCTTCTATTGTTTCTTTTATTTTATATTTTCCATGGCTTTTTGTATATCCTCATAGAATCTCAGAACTTTGAACTTGAGAGCGTCAATGGAAATTATGCAGTGCACATGTTCCCACTCACGGTGCTATGATTTCTGGGCCTCTTTTGCAGAAATTGTGATTTAATTGATAAAGAAGAGTTCTGAAGCTCTGCATTTTAAAATGAATGACTCTATCAGAAGCACTGATAATTCAATTACTCATTTTACAGATAATTAAACTGAAATTCAAAAATGTCATCTGATTAGCTAAAGTTTCTACAGAAAGTTGGGGACAAAAATCAGGACCATAATTTCGGAATACGATTTTCTACTCCAAAGATTTTCCCCACTGCTTCATAAACATTTCTTTCCAGAGGCAAAATATGGCTTACATCATGTTGCATGAAAGAACTCCTTGAGCTTCTCCCTTAAGTCTGCACTACTTATCAAGTTGCATTTTCTTTCCAGGTGTTCTCATCCACTGCCATGGCATTATTTAATGTCTATCTTCTAAATCTTTATCTTTAGCCTAGATCTGTCTTCTGAGTTCTAGAATTATACATCTAATTGCTTAATTTACCCTTTTATTTACACACTTTCAAGCAAAACATATGTAAACTCACTTCATCAATATTCATCAAACCTCTTTTATTGTTGTTCTCTATCTCAGGAAAGGGTACCATTAATTCATGCAGTTAAGTAAATTAGGGGCCTGAGAGTTGATTCCTCATTCTGATTTCTCTCTCATCTGCCTATCTAGCAATTAGCAAGACTTTCCAAGTATATAGCTAATCTTTTCAGATCTTTCCAACCCCCAGCGCTCCATACAGAGATCATTTTACTTGTCAACTGTAGAGTTTTTGAATTGATTGCCTTCAGCTTTGCCTCCTTCCAATCCATTTGTGGTGGGCTGAATTTTGTACTCCTACATAAGCTTGGTCTTAATCTTAATCCACATTCCCATGGTTGTGAAACCATTTTAAATAAGACCTTTTGAAGATGAAATGTTTAGTTCAGTTTTGCAGCACTGAACCAGGGTGGGCCTTAATGAATTACTGGAGGCCTTATAAAGAGAACCTCAAAGTCACAGAACTTAGAGAAGAGAAGACATCACCAAGTGAGGAGAAACAGAAATACAAGCCAAGGGACCCCAGGGATTTTCAATAGTCAATATAAGAGGTTGCTTTCTTAGAAGAAAAATCAAACCTTGACAATATTTTTATTTGGAACTTCCAGCCTCAAAATCAAGAGCCAACAACTTCGTGTTTGTCGCATATGTGATAGTAGCTCAAGCAGATTAACATATGTTTCACATTGTGAAGGGAAATCTTCTGAAAATGCAAATCTGATCATCTCAAATGTTCCAATGCCTGTTCAGTGTTCATGAGATATTCTGAAATTCCCAACCTAATTTATGTGACCCTATTGACCTATGACTACTTTCAATTTCAGTATCATACAACGCTTTCTCTTACTCTCTCTGTTGCAATCATACTGGGACTTTTTAAACATTGTTCAACATTCTCCCTAAGAATGTAGCCTCTGGTATTGACTATTGAAAATCCCTGGGGTCCTTTGGCTTGTATTTCTGTTTTTTTCTCACTTGGTAGTCTCTTTTCTTTCCTAGGTTCTGTGGCTTTCAGGTTCTCTTTATGAGGTCTCCAGTATTTCATTAAAGCCTACCCTGGTTCAGTTCGTCCTAACTGAACTAAAAATTACATCTTCAAAAGCTCCTTTTAAAAATAGTTTCACAACCATGGGAATGTGGATTAACATTAAGACCAAGCTTATGTTGGAGTACAAAATTCAATTCACCACAAATGGATTAGAAGGACGCAAAGCTGAAGGCAATCAGTTCAAAAACTCTTTCTACAGTTGACAAGTAAAATGATCTTTGCATAAAGTACAGTGGCCCAGAAAGATCTGGAAAGATTGGCTATATACTTGGAAAGTCACTATTGTCAAATTAATTATATTAACATGAAATGTCTTTCTATTTGCTTCTTTCATTTCTTTCAACAATTTGTTCTAGTTTTCAGAGTGTAAGTTTTGCAATTTTTGTTACATTTATATCTAAGTATCTGATTATTTGACATGCTATTTAATTGGAATGGTCTTTTCTCATTTTTTAGTTGTTCAATGAAAGTGAGCTGAAATACAATTAATTTTTGTAAATTGATCTTTTATGCTGAAAACGTATGAAGTTTTTTTATTAGTTCCAATAGTTTCTTAGTGGATTCCTTAAGATTTTCTATAAAAAAGATCATATCATCTGTGACTAGAGATAATTTTATATCTTCTTTTCAAATTTGTGTGCCTGCTATTTAGTTTTTCTTGCCTAATTGACCTGGCTTGAACTTTCAGAACATTAATGAAATATTTTTTAAAAGGTCACTCTAAGAAAAGGTTTGTTGATAGGAAAAAAGTGTCCAAGAAAAGAAAACCATCTAGACAACAATTTCATTTATTGTTCTGATATGTCACAATCTTTGCAAATTGTTATCTAGTTCTTTATAATAATATGCAATAATCTAATTTATCTTTCAAAATATATTTGTCAATATTCTGTGCAAATCATTGATATTGAACTAGATTTATTGAAAGTGTATTAGCAGGTAAGGAAGGTAATTATTGATCCTCCAATAGTTTTCAGGCAGAAAACTGCACAGATTATCTGACTTGCCTCACGTAATTCTCTTCATTAAATTTACAAGGTAGGGCTTACTTATTTGGGAACATATTAAAATTTACAGTAGTGCCTGGAACATAGTAAGCAATCATATATTTAGCTGTTGTCATTGTTAATACTCTGTTTTTTACCCTTTTTGAGAGGTAAGACAAATGAGACATATAGTATATCTGTTTAGACCTGTGATCAAGCCAGTATTAAAACTCAGGTCCCCTAACTCCATTCCATTGTTTTTACCACAGATTTTTGATTAAGAATTATCAAGTTAGAGTAAACTCTGGCACTGACTTTTATCTTTGTTAGTTGGAGGACGCAGGACGTTTCCCCCCTGTTTTGGAAGCTACCTCTCCTACAGATTATCAGCGCATATAGGAGTTGGCAAATGTGCCAGGAGGGTCAATAAAAGGATATTGTGTTTGATAGTTCTAGAAATGGGTATATAACCTAAATATGGACAGTCCAAATCCTTTTTCAGGAATCACTGTGGATATAGAAACTGGATTTCTTTCTTCTTCTGTGTTTCTTTCTCCTTTCTGTGCTAAAGACCTTTTGACTCGGAAGATTATGGGCCACTTTTTTACAGATACATGGAAAAGCTCATATGAGAATAAAACCAATATGAAGGAAAATAGGCTAAACAGATATACGTATCCTCATAACAATTTTTGAAGGTTTCAGACTTTCCAGATTTAAATCAAAGCTGTCAATGATAAAAAAAAAAAAAGAAAAATATATTAATAAATAAATAAATAATGGGGGGGTAAGTCTAAGTTGCATTTCAGTCACTTCAGTAGAGGGTTTTTCCAAATACAGACCCTCAAATAAAAATGAGAGTTGACATCAATCCCTTTGGTCACTTCTCTGCAATCACCATGAGGTTTTCAGGGGTTCTCCATTTGCTTTTGGCCTTCCTTTTTCTACTCTGACTTTTCACCCCTCTCTGTATCCCTCTAATGTTCAAGTCCATGTGTCCACTTGGCCAGTTTATGGTGATTGTTACGGTGAGCATATTTTACAGACTTAATAATCAGTAAGTTGATTGCATCTATGACTGATTACATCTACAATCAACTGAACAGATTGCCTTCAACAATGAGAGAAGTGTCACCCAATCAGAGAAGGTTTTGAAAGAAGAAATGATGACTTCAGCAGTTAGAAGAGTGGATTTCCATCTCTACTTCACCCTGCCAGCGTTTCTTGGGGAATTCATCAAAAATCTTCATTGGACTTCCCAGTTTGCTTTCCCTATAGAGCTTGTTTTGTCTATTTGTACAGTTGCATATAAAAATCTCATAATACTTACATATATTTCCTGTTGGTAGATTCCCTAGATGACACTCATTAATATGGAAGCAGTTCTTGAGGAACAGAATATTAAAGGTGAGATTTCTGAATTGGTACTGAGGTTTTTGGAATTTGTTCTTTAATCTGAATAGATTCAAAGGCATTAATGACTACTCTTAATGATCAAGATGTCACTGATAGTCAATGGTTTGAGATGGCAATAGAAATACACAAAATATCACCACTGGATATGATTGCTCAAACATCATTAGAGGCAAAGCTCTTGGTGAGAGTATTTTTGAAACATTAATAAAGTTTTGAGTTAAAATGTATATTGATGTAGGTTACTTGTCCCTAAATACACTAGACACAGTTATAAAAGAAAAGGATGATTGAGGACTTCAAATTTGTAACCTAAGTGCCGCATGAAGGATCATGAAAGTTTTTACAATGTGCCCTGAATGAAAGTCTTATTTTGTATAACTGCAGGCTTGAGATTTCCAAAAACCGGACCCAGAGTCTCACTGTACAAGGGGCTGAATTGCAATTTAAGCTAAATTCTCAAGCTTGAAGGGTGTCTGCAGTTAAAGTGAGGGCATTGACCTATAAAGTTCTGCCCTGAGGAACCAGCCTCTTGACTAGAAGTCTGTGATGAGCACTTACCCATCCAACCTATCAACTGAAGAAACTACTCTTATTCTCCTGATCAAATAGCCCTCACAACTCTGTCTTAAGAGAGTAATCGTGTTTTGCCCTATGAAACTACTAACTTTTCTCCTGATCTATTCCCACCATCCCTCTTTTCTTCCAAACCTATAGCTAGACTGAAGTTCCATTAGGCCACAAAAGGTGAGGTACAAAATTTGACCTATGAGGAGGGTGATGGTTAGGTCCTGATGTCAACTTGGCCAAATTATGATGCCCAGTTGTCTGGTCAAGATAGTATTGGACTGACCACTGCTGCAAAGATATTTCATGGCTGGTTGATAAACCAGAAAGCTGGTGTATTAAATCATCAGTCAGTTGATTGCATCTGTGACTGATTACATCAGCATTCAACTAAAGTGTATCTCCCACTTACGAGATAATTCGATCAGTTGAAGGCTTTTAAGGAAGAAGAGAGACTTTTTCATTACTTCTTCAGTCAGTGACCCTCTCCTATAGAGTTCGTCCAGACCCTTCATCAGACCTGCCAGCTTCACAGTCTGCCCTGTGGATTTTGGACTATCCACTCCCACAGCTGTGTGATACACCTTTATTAATCACATATTAATATTTCCTGTTGATTCTGTTTCTCTAGAGAAGCCTGACTTATACAAGGAGGCACACTATACTTCAAGAAAACTGCATAGTTTTTCCAATTTATATAGGGAAAAAATGGGAGAATATGTTTTAGAATGGATGGTAAGGTTGTGGTAAAATGGTGGAATGAACACTAAAAAGTTGTATCAGGCTGAATTTATTGATATGGGCTCCCTATACAAAGACTCTAGATTCAGTATAGTAGTGTAAGGGGTTAGAAATGGCTCCTACAGTTTGTTCAAGTGGTTGGCCAAAATGTGGACCAAAATGTGGTCTGTGTTACCTGAGGTTGAAATGTTAGAACTGCCCTGGTATAATGCAGTTGATGGAATGCAATGATATAAAGATATTGAGGTGTTAGAGCGGATTTAACATGGAAGACCTGGTAATCCATCCCAGGGATGTCAAGAGGACACACCTTTCCCCAAGACTGTGAGGAATAAATTTGTAAGACTAATTCCATCATCTTTGAGGAGCTCTTGATTACTCTTCTCTGTAGGTCAGATATTACTTTTGGAACTACTGTCACTGAACTGGGATCTGTAAACTCGATGGGAATGATCAGATCCTCATTTAGCAGAAGCCAGATGGCAGCCCTTAATTGCCAGTGACAAGATCGGCATGGCTAGCGTAATGGACAGATGACTCAAAACAGCAAACAAAGTAGCCTGACTCACAAAGACCTAAGACGTTGTCTAGTAGACCACGGGTTTCCTTGAAATAAAATAGATGCGTAGTCTACTAAATTCTTACTTGAGCTGTAGAAGCAGAATTCTAGGTCAAATGAAAAAAGCTCTAAATTGAGTTACACAAACAAAGAGTCATGGCCCCTTAATCAATTCTCAGGCTTGATGTAGTTTACAGACCCAGAGCCCCTTGAAAGAAGGGAAAGTTTGGTCCACTTGGGGAAGAACCCTATTATAATGCCTTTACACCCTTAATCTTCCTCCTAGTTTTCCCCGAAGAGGCTGACAGACTTTTGCCAAGGTAATTGTGCATTTTTTAAAATCTATTTTTAGTTTATTTTTCTTAAGAAAACAGTAATCCAGTGCAGTATAGTAAATTTTGCTTGAAAGGTAGCACGGAAACAGATAAACATAAGCAAAGCAAGGCAGAGTCCACAAGAAGGGCGATACCAAAAAGACCATATGAGAAATTACTTTGAGGACATTTCCCAAGCCTGAACTCAGGCATCTGGTACATAGACTACCTGTGCATACACTGTGGCCAGATGTCCCTTTAGCTAGTCTAACAGGCATTCCTGCATGCCTGATTCTTGTGGCTGGATGATGGAACAACATGGGTACAAAAGGCAAAAACTTAAGGAATCTGATATCTTGGGGATTATTAGACACTGTCTCAGAATTGATGTGAATTCCAGGAGATCCAAAACATCACTGTGGTCTGCCAGTCAGAGTAGGGAATTATAAAGGTCAGGCGATTGACAAGGTTTTAGTTTAGATCCATCTCACAGTGGTTCTAGTTATTCTGGACTCATTTTATAATTATTTTTCTAGTGTCAGAAAGCATAATTGAAATAGACATATACAGAACTGGAAGAATCCTCATGTTGTTCCCTTACTTGTAGATCGAGGACTATTAAGATAGGAAAAGCCAAGTGGAAGCCACTAGAACTGCCCTTACCCAGCAAAATAGTAAATCAAAACCAAAACCAGATTAATGGAGGAAATGCATAGTTTAGCACCACCATCAAGGACTTGAAGAATGCAGGAGTAGTGATTGCCACCACATTCCATTCAATTCTCTTTTTTAGCCTGTGCAGAAAAGAGATGGATCTTGAAGGATGATAGTGGATTATCATAAACTTAACCAGGTGGTGACTCCAATTGCAGCTGCTGTTCCAGATGTTATATCATTACTTGAGTCTTTCCATCTTTACCTCTTTTCCATCCTTACCCTCAAGCCCATTACTTTCTTCTAAACCTCCTTTCCTCCCTCTTTCTTTCTTTCCTTCCCTTCTACTTGAAAATTGAGTGAGTCCAATAAATTACAAAAAAATTTTACCCTGCCCAACTTCTGACTCACTGAGACATATGAAAGGCAGTAGATAGACAAAACACATACTTTTATATATTGTTGCTTCTTGTTTCCTGATACTCTATAATAGTTTTTTTTTGCACTTATGTGTACTCTCAAAGAAAACTGTAGTTTTCTTTTCTCATAATGATTTTGACTGTAATGTTGATCTCACAAAATGAATGGGAAAAAGCCCCCTGTTCCTCTATTTTCTGAACAAGTACATGTTAAATGGATGATATTTTTCCCTCACATATGTGACAGAATTTCCAGAAAACAAAACACATGCTCTTTCAATTGAAAACAAAACCTGAAGTATGTTGACTCAATCAAGGGAAATTAAACTTTATATTTTTCCTCTAAAATCAATATTAATCATTGACCATAAATCTGTTTACACTCGAAATTACTTCCCCCTGTGTAATGAATTCTCTAGATAGTCCCATGAAAACTTATTTTCAGGAACTCTCATCTCTTACTTTGGTCCTCTTAAGTGCTTTCTATATAATACATTTACATGTTTAGATGATAAACATCAAGTGGTCTTCAGGGAATGGATATTACTCCTACTGTTTGCAAACCATCTTCTTCTTTATCTGCTGGAATGATGTTAAAGCTTGGATTAAATTTTCTGCCTTGGGTTCTCCTTGACTCTTCACTGGTCTTGGCATTTAATAAAAAGTATTTTATGAAACACTTCCCTTCAAAAAAAAAATACAATAATAGCTTTGACAGATCTAGATTGCAATCAACCCAGAGAGAAATTTTAAAGTTTAAGCAACCAGAAGAAAAGAATTCTGTAATATTTATTTGTAAAACATTGCCACAGGGATGGTAGTAGGAATTTTCTCTGAACAATTGGAATTAATTGGACATATGGGGCATACCACCATAAATACTGATTTTCTGAATCCTGATAGGGATGCCATTTAACTCCCTGTTGGCTACAAATTACCAGCCTGAGAATCAGTTTTTTGCCTGGTACTGGTCCTTTTGTTTTGCAATGGGCCTGTTGCCCAAGTTGTGTTTCAGGCAGGTGGCTGGGCATCAAATCCCATTTGTCAATTTGAATAACAATTGAGAAATTCACACACTGGCCCAAATCTCTGTGTCAAGCTTAACTTCTTGGGCCTTGAGGCTTGTGAAGTTAGGCTCAGAGTTGCAAGACACAAAAGCAGGTAGTTAGAGCAAAGTTGTTCATCATAAGGGACTAAAAGGGACAGGTGTGATGTAATTCCAACTGTATCAAATGTGTACTGGTTTTTAATAGCAATGGTTTCCAACATATCAGAGATGCACGTGATTTTGTATCATCTATGAGGAAAATTTAAACCATCAGAAAGTTGTAACTGGAAGACATCATCTTAACACCAGAACAATGGGCACTGCTAGCCATTGCAGAGGGCTACACAATACTAAACGACAACTTGCTATTGATGGGTGACATTTGACATCATCCCCATGTTTTATTACATGATACCAAAATAAATGTATTAACTCAATTGAAAAGAAAAAAATGATGACCATATGATAAATTGCTTTGAAGACCTTCCCAAGTCTGAGCTTAGGCATTTGGTACATACTGTACCTGTGCATACAGAGAGGTTGGCAAATATGATGGGTAGGTTCTGTGTCAGCTTGGCCAAATTATTATGCCCAGTTGTCTGGTCGGGGAAGTACTGGTCTAATGATTGCTGCTAGGATAGTTCATGGTTGTTTGATAAATTGAAAGGCTAGTGTATTAAATCATCAGTCAGTTGATTATAGCTATGGCTAATTACATCTACAGTCAACTAAGGTATGTCTCCCACAATGATATAATCCAATCAGTTAAAGGCTTTTAAAGAACTTAACTATTGTATTTTCAGTATGTGATAGTATGTGTATTACTGTCACATTACAGCACATGTTCAATTTCATTTGGGACAATATTCCGAAATTTGCTTTCCTTAATCTAAATATACAACCTGGTAGATTATTGGGAAACAGCAGAGTTCAACTTATTCAGTATGGACCCAAGGAATTCCTTCTATCTAGGATGTTTAGGATCTTCCCCACATACTTGATGACATCAAAATTAAATAATATGTCAAGAATACTATAAATGGTGAAATGATCTAGAATTAAAGAATAACAAATAAAGAAGTTTGGCTTATTTTCATCAACGCCAATTGTGTTCTATGTAGTTTTCTAGGTACCAAAGTACCTTTTCTCCAATACCAAAAGAAGTCCTGTACCGAATCCATTCCGCAGGTTCAACTGCAGATCCATTCTCAAAATCACCTAAAATCTGTTGGAGATTTATGTCCTTTCCTTATTATTGTCCACATCTAGGTCTTATGTTTTTTGTTTTCGCTTCTCCATAAATTGACACTCACCCAGGAGTCTGCTTCTTTTTCTTTTTTGCTTTTTCCTCAGAAACTATTTCAAACATATGTCTTTCAAGTCTCCCAAGATGTAAGTAAGATACTCGTTGTTCAGATTAATATACATCTGTCAAGAGTGAATACTGCTATAAGGTGCCTCTTCCTTTTCTCCTGATTTGATACCTTTCAATTCTTTTTCCTCTTTTGGGTAAATATGCTTAATGTGTCATTGCCTATTTCCTAGTTCCTAGCCAAAATGTGCTAGTAAGCATGAAAACCCTGTTCACGAAGAGGTAGTGACCCTGCAAGATGAGGCATTCTGAGTCACTACTCAAACGTAATGAGAGCCTCCAGATTAGGGGTCTGTATCCCTTAGTCCAATCAGAATTAGGGAACACAGATCTACTACAAGTGCCTGAACCTTGTGCTCTAAACACACTGCACCAACCAAACTTTGAGGCACTTACAATATACTAATTCCAAAAACTGTAGCTGGGAATATGATCTACCAAGGGATAAGCAGCTTTTCTTTGGGCCATAAATATTGTAAGAATACAACTATACAATATGTGAACTTGCTAAATTAGTACATGGATTTGCTCAAATCCATTAATGGAACAAACTGGTCTGCAATATGGTATGCTCTCTGGTATAGTTTTTACCAGGTTCTATTAGTACAGCCTCAGTGAGGAAGGTTTAATTCCAGGCAAGTGGAGGAAATTGTTCTCAAATTAAGCTTCAGAGGGTGGTAGGTAACATAATTAAAGCAACTCTTTTAAAAGCCAGCTGCCTTGGCTGTCAGCTCTTGGGGAAAGCACTATCAACCTAGCTATGGTATTTTCTACCTGGTGATTTGACTGCCTGAGGGAGAACCTCCTAAACATTTCAAAAACTCAAAACAAAAACCCTAAAATCCTGTAAAAGCTAGGCCAGGATCCAAGGAGCCCACAAAAGTCCTTGGTCTGCCCTCGATGTAAAAATAAAGTCTTTTTGACTAACAGCACAGAAGAGCTAGTAACTGTTTGCAACAATGGAGGTGTGGAGCCTTTATATGGGCAGTTATGTGTACTGTTTTGCATGTCATATCTTGCCAATGGCATGCTCCATAGTGCAGGTATTGGAGGACACCATATTGCCATTTATTGCAGCAGCAACTTTATATTTTAATGCAAAGGCAAACACCATCCTGTGGCTTTTTGTTTTTCTTTTACTTTTTCATATTCAGAAAGGAGAAAAACAGAGTTTATGTTTGCTTCCTGTGTGCGTGTGTGTGTGTGTGTGTGTGTGTGTGTGTGGTAAAAGTAATTACAACTTGCAAGGCTCCACATGATAATCACATTTCACTGTTTAATAGACAATGCTGGAGTCTATCTAGCTATTTATATCCATCTTCGGGCTCTCATTGTCTTATCATTTATTTATAATTTATATTATGACCAAAAGGACTTGAGGCCATTTGTTCAATTGCTTATGCATTTAACTTAGTTTAGTTATCAAAAAGCTGCAAAATATAAAACCCACCAAGAAACAAAAAACTTGCATCTTTTGTACAAAATGGTCATTACATCTTATTCAATTACTTCATCTGCTTCAAGGCTGGAAGGAAAACTAGTCAAGTTGGATTTATTCATTATGAATGATTTAATACATTATGGATGACTAAAAAGGATTTCAAGGCTAATTTTGATATTTCACATTTTCCGCCCTATATACTGACTTTAGAACCTAGCTACTGCAAAAGATACAACTCCACTGTGTGATCACTGCCTGAAAGGAGTTCATTTCTGTTTAATTTCAGGTCTCCTTCCCCTCCAAGACTCTTACAATTATTAAAGTATAGCTTCATGGCAAACAAACCTGGGAGACATTGACCAACCCTGCTACTAAATTGTTTTGCAAACTTAGATCAGTAATGACCATTTCTAGATATCAGCTTCTTTAAAAAAGAACATACAAAAGGTTCAGCCAGATTATCTGCAATACCTACCGAACTTGAAATTCTGTAATATTAAACTGAGTACCTGATTACAGACTTTCTTCCTGAATTAGAATATATCTCTTCAGTTTCAAAGATGTTCTGGATGGTAGTAGATAGCGAAGTTTACTCCCACTGTTTTAGATTCTCTGGTGTGGTTATTTGATCACTGTGTAAAGGACAACCATATGTCCTGAACTTCTAAATCGCGAACATCAGAAGGAAGACAGGAGCTGTGACATTTACTCTAGCTTTCTGCTTCCCAGACTACATCCTCAAGTGGGATATTTAAAACTCTGAATTTCATGAATGCAGCAGGAAACCCTACAATATTTGTTACTGAATCATGTATTGAAATATTTCTAAGGAGAGATTCAATCAAATATTAATCTCACTTTTACATAATAAGCATTAAAAAAACCTATCAAGTGTTTTTCACTATTGCAGAAATGCATATAATACAGGTTTTTTCCTACATGATTCTTTAGCTTGTTTGCATGTGTGTATGTGTGTACACACATATTTTATATATATATATATATATATACACATGCATAGTTTATATATGCATTATATATATATATACACACACACACACCACACACACACTATATGCATTTTTTTTTCTTTTGCTATATGCATTTTTGCTGTTTGTTTTTTAACCTTCATGTATGCTCAACTGGAACAGAGTCGGGCCAATTTAAAACTTTCAGCTAGTCTAAGACTTCATAATACAAAGAACATAACAAGTTCTCAGTAAAATTTAATTGTTTAAGCATATACAAACATATTTGCAAAATTTATTTGGAAACTTACCCATGAAAAAATTTAGTGCAGAGTATCTTGTCATTAATGTCTGTGCTTCTTGGTATATGCACAAGTTATATGGTAAAGAAGATATCTGAGTCAATTTAATTATTCAGATAGTTGAGTAAAAGCTGAATTTGTTGCTATTAAGTGATTATGAAAATGCCAATTGGTCCACTTAAGCATGTAGGCTATTAAAAACTACTAAAGATTGTTCAATCCTCTTCTAATTTTCAATACGTAATATTTTAAAAACAAACTTAAAAAAGGTATTCCCCATTCATTTTTCTTTTTTTTTTATTTCTGTATTCTGTATATCGAGGGTCACATTTCATTCTTTTTCCATATGAGTATCTCCTTATTGCAGCACCATTTGTTGAATTTTTGTTTCGTTTTGTTTTTTTTATTTGCTTGTTTGCTTGCTTGTTTGTTTGTTTGGGAAGTGCATCGACTGGGAATTGAACGTGGGTCTCCTGCATGACAGGTGAGAGTTCTACCCCTGAACTACCCTTGCACTCCCTCCCCATATATTTTATACTTGACTTTTTAAAAAGTCATCAAGAATTAATGTAATTTATTCTCATATTCAACAGGCATTAATTATACATGTAAACTTCTCCCAGGCCCAGAATTCTCAATTTCATATCCTCTCTGAGTCTATAGGTCTGGCCCCAAAATTCAACTAATACTGTATAAATATATCCAGTGTGATCAGAGACTGGTTGCATCAAATTCTGTTCTAGTACCTAATTGCACTCCCAAAGAACTACTCCACTAAAGGTAAAATTCTGTCCTATTTCTCAGAAAAAACTTTGGCAAAATTTTCCACTTAACAATTGTTTTGCTTCTATTAGACAACATGTCAATTGGCCCACGGCACTTAGTGAAGTTGCGATTGTTTCAAAAAAAAAAAAAAGGTGACTCTTAATGCAAAGAGAGACTAAACTTTTTATGACAGTATTCTTAGACTTGCTGTTCCTTCCAGCATCTGGCTCTCCTGTGAATCTCCTTTCATAATTTGTAGGCATAGACTGAAACTTAGGGCATGTATACCCAGAGGTTCCAAAGAAGGTAATATACAGCAAAACACTGTGGTCAACCCAGAGGCAAACGGACAAAGAAGTGAATGTTAGTGGTGACATGGGAATGGAAATGGTAGAATAATAAGGGGAAATTGGAAGATGAAATGTAAGAACGAAGGGAAGCAAAAGAAATAATAATAATAATAATAAAAGTACTCCTTCTTTTAGCTATGCTTCGTTGAGCTTCATGACTGATAAAACCTGAACACAATAGTGAATTTGTTGCCAATTGAAGAAACATTTTGGACTTCATTTTCAAATTTCTGTATTTTAGTTTGATTTATTTAAAATACTATCATCTTGCAAAGTCCAAAGGCTTAGTTTCTCCATTTCTTCCCTTTGGGAATATCTTATACAGTGGTTGTTTAAAACAGGGAACATGATGGAAAAGATTTTTGGGCACAGTAGTGAAGCAACTTGAAATTCCAAATACAAATTATCTACAGGAAAATAAACTCTTATGTTAGGTAGTTGGCCGGTTCTAATTATGAGTTATTCTTTCTTGTTAATTTTTTCCATAATCTTCTGATATCCAATGCTATATTTCTTTATTATTTAGGACTCCTATTTTTTTTTTAATAAAAACTGTCATCCTTAGGTGCTTTTATTCTACTCAGAAAGTCTTCCCTGATAGCATAATGGGATATGTCATATATATATAAAGTATATATGAATATATGTATTCATTGTCATACACTCATTTATATGACACTCAACAATTATTCTAAGTATTCTCTTGAGCCAAACACTGATATATTTATTATAATTTTCTTGAAATTCTAGCCTATTTCATGCAGTGTTCTATTGAAGCAAAGAAAAGTTTATTTTTAGAACAATGAATTCCTTTAAGAGATATCGGTTAACAAAATAGAAAATCAACTCCAGAATTTTTTGTTTTTCATCTGAAAATGCAAAAACGTTGCACACCTGCAGGTTTTTTAATATTGACCTTCGAAGATCCAATGACAAATTCCTCTCAGCTTTCAAATCTTTAGAAAGATTTCTCTTCTATGTTAGATTGACTTGCTTCTTTTTCTTTGTTTCATAGTAGGCATGGCTCTGACTTGGGCTTCTCTCTGACAGAGATTAGAAATAAAGTGGAGAGAAGCTATTAAGAGAAAACTTGGATCTGAAATACCTCCAATGGTGGGAGGGACGCAATGGGGTTTGGAAAGCAGCAGGAAAAAGGTCCTTAGTATAATGATGACATGAACAATATCTAGTTCTTATCAGAGTACTTACCACTAGTAAAAATTACTCTGTAAAACTTAAATTTTTGCTGCCTTACAAATCTTCATAGCCCATAACCTACTAAACCTAATGATCCTTTAGCTCTTTACATTTTAAATTGTTGACTATGAAATATTTAACTTTCACTGCTAGCAGGCATTAGTGAGTAGGATAGGTGAAAAGAATTTGGCAATGTGCTTTCTAAACATTCATTCATTTATCAAAATTACTTTTTGATATGAAATCCATATAATACACAATTACCCATTTTATAGTGTACAATTCAGTGATATTTAGTGCATTCACAATGTTCTGCAATGACCAGATCTTTCTAGTATTGAAATGTTTCCACCAACCCAGAAGAAGACTTTGTACCCATTAACCAATCACTCCCCACCCCACCCTGTCCTACTTCCAAAACCTGGTAACCTTTAATCTCTTTCTGTCTCCATGGATTTTTGTCTCCTATGAAAATAACATACAAAGGAAATGATATAATTTGTGACATTTTGTGCCTGTAGTCTTTAAATTAGCATAACATTATTCAGGTTCATCCTAGTTGTAGCATGCATCAGTAATTCTTTCTTACAGGCTGAATAATATTCCATTGTATGAATGATATTTCATTTGGCTGTACATTGATTGAGAATTTTCTGGCACTCTGCCTATTGTTGATTTCCAACTTCATTCCTTTATGATCTGAGAAAGTGTTGTGTATGATTTCAATCTTTTTAAATTTGTTGAGACTTGCTTTGTGATCCAGCATTTGGTCTATCTTTGAGAATGATCCATGAACACTTGAGAAAAAGGTGTATCCTGCTGTTGTGGGGTGTAATGTCCTATAAATGTCTGTTAAGTCTAGCTCATTTATTATAATATTCAAATTCTCTGTTTCTTTATTGATCCTCTGCCTAGATGTTCTGCCCATTGATGAGAGTGGAGAATTGAAGTCTCCAACTATTATGGCAGATGTGTCTATTTCCCTTTTCAGTATTTGTAGTGTATTCCTCACGTATTTTGGGGCATTCTGATTCGGTGCATAAATATTTATGTTTGTTATGTCTTCTTGTTTAATTGTTCCTTTTATTAGTATATAGTATCCTTCTTTGTCTCTTTTAACTGTTTTACATTTGAAGTCTAATTTGTTGGATATTAGTATAGCTACTCCTGCTCTTTTCTGGTTGTTATTTGCATGAAATATCTTTTCCCAACCTTTCACTTTCAACCTATGTTTATCTTTGGGTCTAAGATGTGTTTCCTGTAGACAGCATATAGAAGGATCCTGTTTTTTAATCCATTTGCCAGTCTATGTCTTTTGATTGGGGAATTCAATCCATTAACATTTAGTGTTATTACTGTTTGGGTAATACTTTCCTCTACCATTTTGCCTTTTATATCATATATATCATATCTGATTTTCCTTCTTTCTACACTCTTCTCCACACCTCTCTCTTCTGTCTTTTTGTATCTGACTCTAGTGCTCCCTTTAGTATTTCTTGCAGAGCTGGTCTCTTGGTCATAAATTCTCTCAGTGACTTTTTGTCTGAAAATGTTTTAATTTCTCCCTCATTTTTGAAGGACAATTTTGCTGGATATAGAAGTCTTGGTTGGCAGTTTTTCTCTTTTAGTAATTTAAATATATCATCCCACTGTCTTCTTGCCTCCATGGTTTCTGCTGAGAAATCTACACATAGTCTTATTGGGTTTCCCTTGTATGTGATGGATTGTTTTTCTCTTGCTGCTTTCAAGATCCTCTCTTTCTCTTTGACCTCTGACATTCTAACTAGTAAGTGTCTTGGAGAATGCCTATTTGGATCTATTCTCTTTGGGGTGCACTGCACTTCTTGGATCTGTAATTTTAGGTCTTTCATAAGAGTTAGGAAATTTTCAGTGATAATTTCTTCCATTAGTTTTTCTCCTCCTTTTCCCTTCTCTTCTCCTTCTGGGACACCCACGACATGTATATTTGTGTGCTTCATATTATCATGTACATTGATTGAGAGACATTTGTTTTGTTTGCACTTTTGGCTAATATGAATAGTCCTATAAAAATATTCATGTTGCAAGTTTCTGTGTAGAAATAAATTTTCATTTCACTTGGTTATAGGCATACCTTGGGGATACTGCAGGTCCAGGTCCAGACCACCACAATAAACTTGCAATGAAACAAGTCTGACACTTTTTTTGGTCTTCGAGTCCATATAAAAGTTATGTTCACAATATACTATAGTCTATTAAGTGTGCAATAACAGTATATTTAAAAATAATATATATTTACCTTAATTAAATAATTCTTTATTTAAAAATGCTAAGCAGCATCTATTCCTTGAGCCAGGCATCACATTTTTACTGATGGAGGATATTGCAGTGTTTATGGCTACTGACTGATCAGGTGCTGGTTGGTGAAGGTTGGAGTGGCTGTTGCAATTTCTTAAAATAAGACAACAATAAAGTTTGTTGCATCGATAGACTCCTCCTTTCACAAAAGTTAATCTGCAGTATGATGCTGTTTGACAGCAATTTACCCGCAGTAGAACTTCTTTCAAAATTGGAGTCAATCATGATAAAGCCTACCACTGCTTTATCAACTAAGTTTATGCCACATGCTAAATCCTTTAACATTTCAACAATTTCAATTGCAGATTTCAACTTCAATAAGTAGATTCCGTTTCAATAAGTAGATTTTGTTCATCCACCAGAAGCAACTCCTCATCCATGAAAGTTTTACTGTAAGACTGCAGCAATTCAGTCACATATTCAGGTTCCACTTCTTATTTTCATTTTCTTGCAATTTCTCTCACATTTACAGTTACTCTCTCTTCTGAAGTTTTAAATCCCTCAAAGTCATCCAGTTGGGTGGGAATAAACTTCTTCCAAGCTCCTGTTGATATTGATACTTTAACCTCCTCCCAGAAATCACAGATGTTCTTAGTGGTATTTAGAATGGTAAAGCCTTTCCAGAAGGTTTTCAGTTGATTTTGCCATAATCCATCAGAGTAATTGCTACCAATGGCAGTTATTGCCTTATGGACTGTATTTCTTTTTTTTGAACTGTATTTCTTAAATAATAAGATTTAAAAATTGAAATTACTCCTGATCCATAGGCTGTAGAATGGATTTTGTGTAAACAAACATGAAAACAATATTCCTATCATTGTACAACTCTATCAGAGGTCTTGGGTGACCAGATACATTTTCAGTGAGCAGTAATACTTTGAAGGGAATCTTTTTTCCTGAGTAGTAGGTTTCCTTAAGCAAGGGGCTTGAAATATTCAGTAAACCATGATGTGCTATCATCAGGCTTTGTTGTTCCCTTTATAGTGCATAGGCAGAGTATAATTAGCATAATTCTTAAGGGGCCAAGGAGTTTTGGAATGGTAAATAAATGTTGACTTCAACTTCAAGTCACCAGCTGCATTAGCCCCTAACATGAGAGTCAGGCTGTCCTTTGATGCTTTGAAACCAGGCATTGACTTTTCTGCCCAGCTAAGAAAGTCTTAGATGGAATCTTCTTTCAATATGTTTTGTCTACATTTAAAATCTGTAGTTTAGTATAGCTACCCCCATCAATTAGCTTAGCTAGATCTTTTGGATGACTTGCTGCATTTCTACATCAGCACTTACTGCTTCACCTTGCACTTTTGTGTTACTGAAACAGCTTCTTTCCTTAAATCTCATGAACCAACCTCTGCTAGCTTCAAACATTTTCTTCTGCAGCTTCCTCACTATTCTCAGCCTTCATTGAATTCAAGAGTTATGTCATTGCTCTGGGTTAGGTTTTGGTTTAAGGGAAAGTTGTGGCTGATTTGATCCAGACCACTGAAATTTTCTCCATATCAGCAATAAAGCTGTTTTATACTCCAAACATTCATATGTTCACTGGAGTAGATCTTTTAATTTGTGTGCTGGTTTGAAAGGATATATGTACCCTAGGAAAAAAGCCATGTTTTAGCCCTAATCCCAATTTGTAAAGGCAGCCATTTCTTCTAATCCCTGTTTAGTACTGCATGTTGGAAACTTTAATTAGATTATTTCCATGGAGATGTGACTCACTCAAAAATGTGTTAAACTGGGTTGAGTGGAGACACGAGAAAGCCACAACAGAGAACACCACAGAACCAAGAAACAAAGAGTCCAGCAACCAGCAACTTTTGGAGATGAAGAAGGAAAATGCCTCCAGGGGAGCTGGAGAGAAAGCCAGCAGATAACACCATGTTCACCATGTGCTTTCCCCACCAAAAGAGAAACCCTGAACTTCATCAGCCTTCTTGAATCAAGGTATCTTTCCCTGGATGCCTTAGATTGGACATTTCTATAGATTTGCTTTAATTGGGATATTTTGTCTGCCTTAGAACTGTAAACTAGCAACTTAGTAAATTCCCCTTTTTAAAAGCCTTTCTGCTTCTGATATAGTGCATTCCAGCAGCTAGCAAACCAGAACAATTTGCTTCAAGTACTTTTTTTTTTGTATTCATAATTTGGCTAACCGTTTGTCACAAGAAAAAGAGCTTTAGGCCTATCTCAGATAGAGAGAAGCCTTCTCCACTAAGCTTAATTGTTTCTAGTTTTTATTTCAAGTGAGAGTTGTGCTACTCTTCCTTTCACTTGAATATTTAGGGACCATTGTAGAATTACTAATTGGTTTAATTTCAATATTGTTTTGTTTCAGTGAATAGGGAAACCTAAAGAAATGGAAAGTGATAGGAGAATGATGAAACAGTGGAGCAGTCAAAGTACAGCCAACATTTATGGATTAAGTCAACCATCTTATGTGGCACTCTAAAATATTGCAAAAGTAACATCAAAGATCAAAGATCACCATAGCAGATATAATACTGAAATGGTTTTAAATATTAAATTACCAAAATGTGATACAGAGATATGAAGTGAGCACATGCTTTTTTAGAAAAATGATGCAGATAGATTTGCTCTACTCAAGGTTACCATAAACTTCAGTTTGTAAAAAATATGATATCTGCAAAACATAATAAAGTGGAGCACAATAAAATGAGGTGTGCTTTTATATACCTAGGAGGGGAATTGCTGGGTCATATGGTAATTTTACTTTTAAGTTCTTGTGGAACAGCCAAATTGTTTTACAATGGTCACTATATAATTTTACATTTTAAAATGTTCAAAGGTTCTAATTTATCCATATCCTTGCAAATACATTTTCTTAATTAAAACTATCCTAGTGGGTATTAAGTATCTCACTGTGTTTTTTTTTTCATTAGAGAAGCTTTGGGTTTACAGAACAATCATGCATAAAATATAGGGTCTCCATATACCACACTATTATTAACAACTTGTTTTATTGTGGAAAATTTGTTATAATTGATGATAGAACAGTTTTTCTAACTGTACTAGCTGTAGTCTGTGCTTTTACTTAGTGTTCACTGTTTGTGTAGTATAGTTCCATGCACTTAAAAAAATGTGTATTCTGATACCATATGTTCAAAATAACATTTCCCCTTTTATTCACATTCAGATATATTGTGGTTTGTTGTGAATTTCCTTAATGACTAATGCTCTTGAGTATCATTTCGTGTGCATGTTTCTCATATGTATACCTTCTTTGGAGAAAAGTCTACTTAAGTTCTTTGGCCATTTTGAAAATTTGGTTGTTTGACTTTCATTTGTTGCTTTTCAATCGTTTTTTTCTTAGGAATGGTCCATAAGTTCCTGTTCCTTTGTATGCTTCATTAATTTTTTTATGAGAGCTGGATATTTTGAGTATTGTAATGTTGTAACTCTAAAAATAAGATTTCCCCCTCCCCTGTGGATTGCTATTGTTACTTGATAAAGTCTGCAGTTGTCCACTTATTTAGAATTTTTCCAAATCATTTTCCAAAGAGTCTATTCATTGTCATGTGTGGTCGTTGAATTCTCTTTTTTTTTTTAACATACAGTCAACTAGAGACCTGACAGATACTTCCTAATATGTTTGAATCCAATAAAAGAAAAATGGGAGATTCTGTGTCCTAAAACCCCTTCTGACCAATACTGCTGAAAAGCCCCTTTAGCTTACAGTTGTTCACGCAATGACTAACTTCTGTGTTGGACGTTAGTGAACTAAACTAATGATGGAAACTCACAAGCCCAATGCTTTAAGAATGAGGTTCTTATTGTCCACCCTAGATTGTCCACACAAGATTCATGGGCTGCTGTCCCCAGTGCTTCCTGTCACAGGCTGCAGTATGAGGGATGGAATCTTCTATGAGAATCTCTGAAATTCAGGGAAATTTACCAGCCTCCTTTAGGAAACATTCCAACGGATACTGCAAATATTTTACTCAGCAGTAACATTCTAAAATAGTTGTTTCAGATAGTTCTTGCTAACACAATCATGATTTTTCACAGAAGAATCAGTCCCTAAACTTTCTCTACTTCATGATCTTCTGTGATGTTCTGAGGTTACTCTTAAGCATTTATTTGATGGAGAAATCATAGGATCTTGCCAAACATGGTTGCCGTGACTGATGCAAGGCAACACAAAATGGCCTAACCCGGGACAGGCTTTCTTCCCGGAACTGGCGGTGGTTCGCGCCAAAAGCGCTAACCTTAAATCTGCCCTCCGCCCTAGCAACAACAGTGACCAATCCCAGAAATCTGCCCTCTACCCTATTAACAATGGTGACCAATCCCAGCCGGACACGTGTCCCTGCATGCTCCCAGCCTATATAAGCCTGTGCACTTCCTCAAAAAAGCGGACGTCTTCCACTCACCCCTGAAGGTTGTCTCCTGAGTTGTGTGCTGTGTGCTGTGTGTCTGTGTGACTGACTCAGTACAGCCGCTTACCCCCAGCCATCAGCTACCCAACATTTATTCTTCATTCATACATTCATTTTAGCATTTATCTATGGAGATACATTTGAATGCTGAGTTCTACTCCAACCGTGGCATCAAAGACAGGTCACAACAAATCCCAGGGAATTTACCTTCTGTTGAGGGAAAAGGAAACGACAATGAACAACAACATAGAAATTAATAAACAATTTCAGTTAATGACAAATTATGGGAATAAAATATTTTGATGTGTAGTAAAAACTTTGGAAATTAGGTTGTAATGAATGGTCACAGAAGACCTCTATGAGATCGTAGTATTTGTACTAACATCTGAATAACATAAAGGAGCTGGTCATTCAACAAATCTAGTGAAATATATTCTGGGCAGAGCCAGGATCAAGTGAGGACAGCCTAATATGGCAGCAGGTTTGGCATGTTTGAGGAAACAAAAGAATGTCTATGTCTTGGGGACATAGAGAATGGCCAGCTACTTTACGTTATTCAGGTTTTAGTACAGATACTACGATCTCATAGAGGTCTTCTCTTTTGCTGAAAGAAAAAGAGAAAATATTGAAAACAAGCAAACAGTGATTCATCATGCTAAGAGAGCCTCAGACAAGATTGAGCTGATTTCTCATCAGAAAGCATGGGGGCCATAGGCAATGGGATTATGTGTTCAAAAGTTCAAAGGAAAAGACTTAACTAAGAATTCTATAACCATACAATCTGTCCTTCCAAAATAAAAGAAAAATGCAGATGCTCCCTATTCTAGTTTGCTAGCTGTTGGAATGCAACACACCAGAAACGGATTGGTTTTTAATAAAAGGGGATTTATTTTGTTAGTTCTTCAGAGGAAAGGCAGCTAACTTTTCACTGAGGTTCTTTCTTACATGGGAAGGCACAGGATGGTCTCTGCCGGCCTTCTCTTCAGGCCCCTGGGTTACAACAGCTTTCCCCAGGGTGACTTCTTTCTGCATCTCCAAAGGCCTGGGCTGAGCTGCGAGTGCTGAGATGAGGAATGCAGAGCTGCTTAGGCTGTGCTACGTTCTGGTCTCTCATTTAAGCACCAGCCAATTAAGTCAAACAGCAGGCACGCCTCCTAGCCTACTGCAGATGTAAATCAGCAACAGATGAGGTTCATGTACCATTGGCTCATGTCCACAGCAACAAAACTAGGTACGCTCACCTGGCCAATTTGACAACTGAATCTAACTACCACACTCCCTGAAAAATGAAGACTGAAAAACTTCATCACCAGCAGATATGAACGACAAGAAATAATAAAAGGAACCCTTCAGGCTAACGAGAGAGAATGGTAAAGAGTAATTCAAATCTACATGAAAAAATAATGAGCTCTAGTAATGGTAATTATGTAAGTAAATATAAAATACAGTATGAATATATTTTTGCTTGTAAACTTTTTTTATGCTATGTGATTTAGATTACTGTGAAAAAAACAGTATTTATAAATCTGCATTAATGACATAGTGCATAAAGATGTAATTTGTGTGAAAAAGCAGCGTGATGGAGGAGAAAGGGAATGAAGCTACAGAGTAAAGCAAGTTGTGTATACAATGGAAATTAAGGTGTCATTACTCTGAATAACAATTGCAACAAATTATGATTTTAATTATAATCTGCAGGTTAAAAACTAAGAAAATAATCCTATAAACTACAGGGAAAAGAATAGCAAGGGAATTAAAATAGTACAGTAGAAAATATCTACTTAAAAAATAAATATTTAAAAATTAAAATGGATATGCTATTATTTATAAATCTTATGCTAACTAAGTAATGTGAAATAAATATTTAACAAAGGAAAAGAATAATGGAATGATACAGAAAAAGAATCACATAATACATAGAAATATAGCAAAATGACAGACATAAATTCTAATTTATCAGTGATTCTTTTGAATGTAAATGGCTTCAACCCTGCAATCAAAAGTCAGGTAACAGTATCATGAATTAAAAAACAATATGATATAACTATATATTGTTTATGAGAGACAAACTTTATATTCTGAAATAAAATAACATGAACATGAAAGAATGAAAAAACGATGTACCATGATAACATTAACAAAGGAAGAGATGGGAGTGGCTAACCTAATAACAGACAAAACAGACTTAGGCAAATATTGTTACCAGAGGCAAAGAAGAAAATTGTGTAATGATAAAAGGGTTAAACCATCAAAGAGACATCAATTATAAACATATCTACACCAAAAGGTAGAGCAAACCCCAAAATAGATGAAACAAAAATGGATATAATTGATGAGAGAAAGATAAAATTGAGTAATACTATTTGGAGTCTTCAATACCCAACTTTCATTATAAAGAATCAATTAGATAAAAAATTGATAAGGGAGTATAATATGTAAATGATGGTATAATCTTATGTACTATAGTGGTTTAAAGCTGTACGTATCTCAGAAAAACATATTCTTAAATTTAATCCATTTCTTTGGGTGTGAACCCATTGTAAGTAGGACCCTTTGATGAGGCTACTCAGTTAAGGAGTGAATCACCTTAATCAGGATGGGTCGTAATCTTATTACTGGAGTCCTTTAGAAATAGAATGAATTCAGACAGGAGAGAAAAAGCTATAGACATAGCAACCAGAAGGTGAATAGAAGTAGAACCCAGAGACACCACCATGTGCCTTGTCATGTGATAAACTAAGGGCCAAGAATCGCCAGCAGCAGCCCCAGGAGCCACAGTATTTGAGAAGAAAACATTGCTTTGATGGCACCTTGATTTGGACTTTCTTTCCAGCCTCAAAGTGGTGAGTGAATCAATTCCCAGTGTGTAAGCTGAACCCATTTTATAGTACTCGCATAAGCAACCTAGAAAACTAAAAATTTACCTAACAGATATCCATGGAACATGTCACAAACAGCAGCAGAATCCAAATTCTCAAGGGCACATTCTACAGGAAGGACCTCAAGCTATGCTATAAAACAAATCCCAATAAGTTTAAAAGAATTGGAATCATACAAAATATGTTCTGCTCACACAGTGAGATGAAATTAGAAATCAATAAGAGGAATAAATTTGGGAAATTCACTCACATATGTGAATTAAGCAACACATTCTTAAATAACCAATGGGTTAAAGAAGAAATCACAAAAGAAATTAGAAAACATTTTGAGAAGAATGAAAACAAAAACACAACATAACAAAAACTTACGGGATGTAGAAAAAGCATTGCTCAGAGGGAAATTTATACCTGTAAATGTCTACATTAAAAAATAAAAGAAAAATCTCAAATCAATAACATAACCTCATTCTGCCTTAAGAAATGAGGAAAATGAAGAAAGAAAACAACAACAACAGCAAAGGAAGTTAAGCTCAAAGCAAGCAAGTATGAAGGAAATAGTAAAAATTACAATGGGAATAAATAGAGAATAGAAAAATAATAGCAATGATCAACACCACCAAAAGTTAGTTTCTTGAAAAGATCAACAAAACTGATAAACTTTTTGCTTGACTAACTAGAAAAAAAGGTAGAGGGCATACTAATAAAATTAAGAATGAAGAGATACGACTAGACAACTGGTAGAAATAAAAAAAAAAACTGTGATAAAGAATCACTATAAAAAAATTGTAAGCCAGAAAAAAAAATACAGCAGATGAAAGGAACACATTTCTAGAGAGATAGAATCTATCAAAACTGATTTAAAAATCCAAAATTCTGAATAGACCTATAAAAACTAAAAAATTCAGTCAGTTACTAAAAATTACCTACAAAGAAAAGCCTAAACTCAGCTAGCTTCACTGGTGAATTACACCAGACATTAAAGGAGCATTAGCACTGACATTTCCTTTACTAGCTAATGCAAAACACAGACGCAGAGGGCACACTTCCCCAGACACTCCATGAGGCCAGTATCACTTTGATGCAAACACAGAAGACAACACAAGAAAGAAAAATGCAGACAAATACCTCAGATGAATAGAGATGCAAAATTTCCCAAGAAAGTACTCGAAGGTGAATTCAGGAACATATAAAAATGATCATACCACATAATTAATTAAATTTAATCCAGGAATGCAAGTTTGCTTCAACATACAAAAATCAATCAATGCAGTTCTCCATTTTAATACAATGTCTCATCTTTCCAGGTCTGCTGAACACCACTGACTCAGTTGGTTTATAAATCAGAAATTTATTGACTTACAGTTCTGGAGGATAGAAACCTAAAACCAAACTGTCAGCAGAACTATGGTTCCTTTGAAGTCTGTGGGGTTAGGATATAATTTTTCAGCAATCTAGGGCATAACTCAGCCTTTCTATCCATTACATGGCCATAGTCTCTCTGTGCCCTACTAACTTTGTCCAAATTTTCTCTCCTTATATGTATACCAGTCATATTGGATTAGGAGCAACCCTAATGCAGTTTGGTCTCATTTTAACTGATAATATCTTAAAATATCTTTCCAAAAGGATCACTCACAAAATAGGTGCTATATCTGAAACATACATTTTTTGGAGGCATAATTCTATCCATAGCATATGCTAAATAAGAGAAGCCACATGATTATCTCAATAGATGAATTAACAAGCTTGACAACTCCAATACACATTCATGATACCAACACTCAACAAACTAGGTACATAAGGGAATATCCTCAAACTGAAACAGGCGATCTACTAAAATCAGAGAACTAACACCATACTTACAGGAAATAGTGAAAAACTGACAGTATTTTCCCTAAACTCAAGAAGAAGACAAAGATATCCAATATACTTTTACATTTAGTCATCATTATACTGAAGATTTCAGCCAGGAGAATTAGGCAAACCTCCATCATTGTACTGAAGGTTTCAGCCAAAAGAATTAGAAATAGAAATAAAGAGTATCCAGAATGAAAAAATAACAAATAAAACTTATCTCCATTCACAGATGTCATGACCTTGTATGTAAAACTCTTATGTAACCTATGAAAGTTTATTGTAATTACTAAACAAGTCCAGCATGTTTACATGATACAGGATTAATGCAAAAATGGATTGTAATTCTATAAACTAACTTGATAATTTGAGAATGATACTAAAAAAATCATTCCATTTACAATATCACCAAAAATTATTGAATTCCTTCAAATGAATTTTTGAAAAACGAAATTCAAGACTTGTATGCTGAAAACTAAACAACAACAACAACAAAAAACCCACTACTGAAAGAAACTAAAGACCTAATTAAATGGCTAGGCATCCAATATTCATGAGTTTAAAAACTTAATGTTGTCAAAATGGCAATGATCCCCCAAATGATCTACAGATTCAACATAATCCTTTTGAATGTAACTGCCCTTTTTTTGCAGAAATTGACTAGTTGAAACTAATCTTAACCTGGAAGTACAAGAGTTCCATAATAGCCAGCATAATCTGGTAAAAGGAAAACCAAGTTGGAGAACTCACCTTTTCCAATTTTTAAACTTATAACAAATCCACAGTTACCAAGACAGTGTGGCCTGGCATATAGACAGACATATAGAACAACAGAATAAACTGGTAGTCCAGAAATAAATCTTCACAAACTTTGTCAATAGATTTCATACAAGGTTGTCTAAAGCTCAGATCTACAGACAAATAACACAGATACAACTGAACATCCACATGCAACAGAATGAAAAGACACACTTATCTCACACTATCAATTCCAAAAAGCATTTCAAAATGGATCAAAGATCTAAATACAAGAGAAAAACTGTATCACACTTAGAAATAAATCTAGGAGTAAATCCTTCGTTACCTTGAGTTGGGATCATTTATTTGATATGATATCATATCAAACACCATATCATTTATTTGATATGACACCAAAAATATAAGCAAGAAAATTAAAAGTAATAAAGTAGGACTTCATCAAAATGAACAATTTTCATGCTTCAAAGAACACTATTGCAAAAGCACCCACAAGATGGGTGAAAATCATATACTGACAGGGAATTGGACCATATGGCAAGTACCCAATATAAGAAATGAGCAAAGGTTTTGAATAGACATTTCTCAAAGTAGACATACAAATGGACAACAAGTGCATGAAGAGATGTACATCATTAAACATTAAGGAAATACAAATCAGAACCATATTAAGATATCATTTCTCATATGAAGATGTCTATAATAATGAAAAGACACCAGCAAGTATTGGCAAGTACGTGGAGAAATCAGAAACTTCATGTTGCTGATGGGCACATAAAGTGTTACAACTTCTTTGATCAGTGAATTGGCAGTTACTCAAAATGCTAAAATAAGGTTACCATATAGTCTACAATTTTACCTCTATGTATACACCCAAAAGAAATGAGAACATATGTCCGTTTAAAAAAAGTATGTAACTGTTCATAGAAGCATTGTTCATAACAGCCAAAAAGTGAGAACAACCCAAATGTCCATCAGCTTATGAATGGATAAACTAAATGTGGTACTTCCATATGATGGACAATTATTCAGCTATAAAAAGGAACAGAGTACAGATGCAAGCATGGATGAATCTTGAAAGCATTATTTTAAATGATAGAAGCCAATCACAAAAGTACATATTGTATGAGCTTATTTATCTGAAATGTCTTGGCTGGAATGCATATAGAGAAAGCGTCTAGAGAAAGCGGATCTACTAGGATTCCAGGAACTAAGAGAAAAAGTGATCAGCAAGTGATTACCAATGTGTATAGAATTTCTTTTTAGGCTGATGGATATATTCTAAATTACAAAGTGGTGGCTGTTGTACAACTCTGTAACTATACTAAAATCTACTAAATTGTAACTTTATGAATGCAGAATTTTATGGTATGTGAATTCTATCTCAGTAAGCGTTTTATAAAGAGAAATAAATTTCCCCAGGTTACCATGTAAAATTTTATTTAGGGGAGCAAAAAAAAACTGATGCCAAGATACCTGTCATTTTAAGTGGCTAGTGAAATAGCCCAGGCAAGTGAAGATGGTGGCTTGCACAAAGCCAATTCCATTCACTACAGCTTTCAGAAAAGATAATATTGGCAAGGAATCCATTACGTTTGCCTTACGTGGTTTCAACATCACCTAATTCCAAAGCATTTAGAATAATTATCTTTTTATTCCATCTGGGATAGTTATCTTTAATGGGATATAAATTATTATTGCCATTGATTCAGGGCTGATTCGAGGTTAGAAATCAGCTTCTTAAAGTATAGATAATCCTTAAGCTATTGTTCAGGAAAAGCCCAGAAGTAGTCCTAGAAGTTGGTTTAGTTTTCATTAATTCATTAATGATGATGAGTACATTTTTAACATGAATTTATTTTTATATTCCTCTTTTGTGCCTCATTCAAAGCAATTCTGTGCCTTAGTTTTATGATATTTAGGTGTCTTATATTAGGAGACTTGCATATCGTGGGATAAGATCCTAGAACTGTGAGAACCACTCTCCTGGAACATTTTGGATTGGGAAAATTAAAAAAAAAAAAAAGCAAACATTTGTAAAGCCTTTGCATTCACCCATTCAGGGCATCTCCATCATCAAATGGCTAATCTAAACCTCTCCGCTGTTGCCCAGTATCATCTGTATCAGTTGTCAGCAAGATCTGCAAATTACCCTCTAACCATTCAATTCACATCTTGTAGTGTTTAATGTCTGTCTGTTTGGTCTTTTCTGTATGTTAGTTCCTGCCAAATGCTTTCTTTGAAGGGAGTACAAAATAAATCCTGGCCCTAAGATAGACCAAACCTAATTCCATCTTCAAAATGTTAAAGTGATGAAATAACATTTTACTCCTTTTGGGTCATGGTTATTGGAAGGGAATGGAAAGTATTCTAATTCATATAAACAGTCCTATCAACCTAGTGAGAAAAGAAGCCGGAGTAAAGGCATTGGTCTGGGCATTCTCAGATCAGAGTTACATCTTCTACAATCCTTATTGGGAGCAAACTAAGAGCTTGAGGTGTTTAAATGGCTTTTATTTTTGGCATTCCTTAAATTCCTATTTGAAAAAAAACACTGTTTCTGAATCCTTGGGCTCTTTGTTCAGCCTCAGCAGACAATATTTGATGAGTACAGACTCAATGATCACAAACAGAGGAGGTAAATTTCCAATAAAATACTCATAAATTAAAAAAAAATAATTAATACTATGTTTGGCCAAATATATCCCCTGCTATTTTGAACCTTAAGTTAGGAAAATGTGGTGCCAGATTTTGGGCCACTACTAAATTACTCCTAAGTCTTCCTTTAGAGTCCTTTAGTAAGAATGTCATAGAAGAGACTGAAGTCACTGTTCTCAGTTTTGATGAAGGAAGCTTCATATTGCACTGACTTTATATTTTCTCTTCCAAAAAGTTGACCATAGTCTTCAGGAGAGCGGTACAGTTGTGTCAAATACGAGTATGCATGGTCAGAATGAGCACCACTAAGAAGATATTATGAGTTTTCAAAGTAGTCACACCACCTAACTTCACTTTGGGAAAAAGAAAAAAAGTGAGGAAAAATCCTAGAAGTATAATACCATTTATTAGAACTCAGTAGTGTCCATAGCATTCATGTTGTCCTCTTGCCATTAACATTATTAGTTCATAGGACTGACATTTCAAACCTAAGAGTATTATGACATTTTCATATCCTTTTCTTTTTGTCACCTATGTGGCAGTCTTTTCTCAGGTTATGATGATGGAATGCAAATGTTCACTTTCTCTGTGTGTATCTGTGAAAGAAAGAGAAAGAAGAGTAGGGAGGATGGAGGAGGAGAAAGAGAATGAATAACAAATGGAAAATTGGGAGGTGAAGGAGTGAGTGTCCATAATGAGAGAGACAAATGAGGCACTAGAGGAGTCAAAGAGAGAAAGGACAGCTGTATAACATAGAAGTACATTGCTCTCTCATTAGGGTTTATTAGCTACAAGGAAATGGAGGGTGAGAGAAAGGCATGGCTCTGTGGAAGAGAGAAAGTCTTTTGTTATTTGGAGTGGCAGAATTGCAGTGGTCTAAACCTTCCCTTCCTATCTCCCCTCCTCCCCCACCCAAGCAACATTACTTATGCCTGGTTTACATAAGTTGCAGGACTCTGTGAGTATTTTTAATGTCCGTTGTGGATACAGCCAATGCCATATGGATGAATCAAAAGGAAGAAAACTTTTCAGATACCACCACTAGTCTCTTGATTGAAATAGCCTTAATCCAAAAATATCTGGTCAGCTGTTACTGTTATTCCCAGGATGGGAGAAGAAATGTAAAATTAACATTTTGAATGAGGCCACTTTTATGAACAGGCTGAGAAAGCAGCTATCACTTTCATGGTTTAAGGAGCAATAAAAGTCCACTCTGTTCAAATGTAGTTCCTCACATTTTTATGCCACAAAATAGAAAGTTCTACATTGCAGTTTCCTCAAATTCCTTCTTCCTTTTAAATAACGGACTTTCAATTTGACTGCATTGGAATGTTTTAGGACATGTGGGATAATTCACTGGAGAGAAAGCAAAACTGTATTTTATAAAGAAAGCAGGCCTTGGGGCAAGGGATGTGGGGTTCAGTGACTGAAAACTAATATTTCTGTTGGCTAATTTAGAGGCTTCTGGTGGACGAAGCAATCAACTAATTATCTGTTGCTCCAGTTAGCAGAAGTAAGATTACAGATTGAGAAGTTTTAAGAAGGTCCAAGTGGGTTCATCAAGAAGAAATTGTCTAGTAACAGAGCAGGCAGTCAGTTTCCAACTATGGTGAAGTACAAGAGAGTCTGAGTCATACCCAATATCAGGAATACTGCTTACAGAATCATTGTATTGTGTAAGAAGCATGCCTTTTTCAGAGTTCCCTTCCAATTTTAAGATACAATCTGCCAGTATGCTTTTTATTCTCACCAATTAAAATTTATGTGAAGAAACAGCCTTCTAATAAGGATATTGCTATGTATGACCCTTCTGAAGTTCTTTATTTTTGGAGGAAAAATTCTACTTAAGTTTCATTTTTAAACTTTATGATTTAAAGCATCTAATCTGGAATGTCACTGGTCTGTTGTAATATATATATAGATTTCCACCATTGATTGATCCACCAAAGTCATTGGAAATTTTTCTGTGGAAACAGTAGTGGGAATGTCAATGAGCACATACATAGTATAAAATAGGAGTTGCCATCCAAGCAATCTCTTTCTAGACAGGGAAATCTTAATACTTAAGCACACCCAAATAAAAGTCTCTCTTCTATTGTCATTCCATAAAGTTTAAAAGCTTTAAATTTAGATTATGCCAGTATAAAAATATATATGAAAATAATGGCAAAGGAAAATATCTTTAGTTGGGAGAGATATGCTATTAACAGCCAATATTTTTCTATATGAAATTGCTGGTTTGTAACACGCTAACAAATCCTTTCACAGCATAAGTCCGCAAAACATGACAAATACAAATTGAGGGTAAAGGAGCAGATATCAAACCTGTAGCTGTAGAGATGATGCTTAAGAAATCCTGTCGCAGAGTGAGATAGATAGGTAGCCAGGGGCAGGGTGAAGACAACAGGCTGTTGAGTTAGTGAAACACAGGGCACTTGTTTTGTTCATGTGTGAATGGATTCAGGAAATGTCAGTTGGCTGAATGGAGGAGGAAATCAATGGTCGGTATTGTTTAGAATACGGATTTTATGGAAGCATAATTGTTCTGGAAGCCTTGGGAACACAGGGTTGTTATATAAGGGAGACGGTTGTATCTGAAAGATAAAGGTAAGTCAAAGGCAAAATTTGTTAATACCAAATTTTGTCTAGAGCACAAAAAAAGGTGGAACATTTTTTAAGGTAAATTTCACCTATAGCAAAAGTATTTGCCTTAAACTGCTTTTAAGCAGTAAGTTTTTGCTATTAAAAGGATTAGAATGCATGCTATTCAAAAAATATAAGCCACATACATTTAATTTTTTTCTCCTCAGAAGATAGAGGAGATTTGGAGATAAAAACCATCACAGGTGCTACAAAACCTCCATTGATCTGAAGAAAGCATTTAAAATTCTTGTGAGATTGACATCTTGGCAGCTTTTGAACATGAAAAGGCTGGCCTGAACTACAAGACCATGAGACATAGCTACGCAAAGCGTGTAAAAAAAATAGCAATAGAAGCTAAGCTTTAGATGACAAAATTATATGGACACATAGACTAATCACTGTAGCAAATAGGGGCAAATAGACAGTTGCTTACATGGGGACAACAGCTATAAATCTACTTTACTTGCCAAGGCCTTCTATACAGAGGGGAAAGAGCAAAGAATTTGGACCACCAAATTCTTACCCCAGCAGCAGCCCCAGGTAAGCCAGTGACTGACAGTATGATTGTGCTCAACAACCTCAGTGTCTCTGATGCTCATAGCTACAAATTGCATATAAAGAAAGGGCCATATGTGACAAAAATAGCAGCCTCCTCATCTATCTCATAGAGTTCTTCTGAGGTTCAAGTTGGATAGCATATGTGAAAATATTTTCTAATATATGAAGTGCTATGGAACTGAAAACTATGATTTGTCACTAATTGAAGACAACCACAGATGATTCTGTCAGTACCCTCAGCTATGAAGAGCCACTTCAAATCCTTGGGTGCAAAATGACTCCGCTGTCCATCATTTTCAAAACTAAGTTATTTAGACCTCTACATTTTATGGTGACAACCATTGCAAAAGAGGGCTTGATGATCCTGTTAATATAATAATAAATTGTGATCTTTGATTTGCAAGGTTAATGATTGGGTTTAGTATTACCTACTAATAAATAAAAGCCCTTTATAGGGAAAGCATTTATAAAACAAAATGAGCAAAAATAAGTGGAGAGCCGCAATGCCAAAAAAAAAAATGCAAAAACGAACTGCTTTGCACCCTCTTTAATGGAGAGAACTATTTTCCATAGGTCTCCTAACTTCCATTCTTAGAGATTCATCCAAAAGTTATTGAACTGTTGTGAATTAAGCAGTAATTTCTTCAGGTAAAACATGTATTATTGAATCAGAGAAATTGATTTAAAAAAGCTGGTGGTATATAGAGAAAATGTACCTATGGTATACTTATTTAGTAATATTGAAGGGCGTAATTTGGATAGATTTTTTTTTTAGGAATGACCATTAAAATAAAATATATCATTTTTAGTAATTTTCAATACAGTTTATACTGCATTTCTTTCTTAACAACCATAGGACATCAAGTTATTTTTTATTTCCTGGATTCCATTTAAAAGCAAATTGTTTTAAGCCTGCTCCTTTTCCAGTTCATTTAGAAAATGAGGCTATGAAATGGAGACAATTATAATATAACTCTTAATTCTATGAGCTTGGATGATTGACAGGTCCCAAGCACTCTCATCAACAGACAATATTCTCCGGGTGGCAGAGCATGGGTCCAGGGTAGATTTCACAGGTAGTTAAGTTGATGGATTGACAATTGCTTCCTGTTTTGTCACTTGAGTCCCTGTTGATGGGCTCTCCTGTTCACCTCAAGTGTAATTTTTTCTTGACTTCTCTTTGATCCTAAGGTAATGGGGCATTTGATCAATTCGAGTGAATAGGTTTTTTTTCCCCCCTATAAGATGAACATTCTCAGATGTTTGGTTAGGGAAGCAGGAAAAGGGATTAGCTAGAAGGCCTCTTGCTCCATCTCTATATGCTTTCTGTGTTAACCTTTATTACACATTCCAGGTGGTAGTATTAGCTTTAAATAAAGCATCAACTTCCAGTTAGCCTTATTTAGAGTAAAAAGTGTCTTAGTTATTCATTGTCAAGGCATTTGAATGTTGAGTTTTTATACTCTCACCTTTGATGTGGTGGTATGATTTTATCCATTTCTAGTTCCTTTTTTTGAGTTCTAATACAAAATATTAAGCTACATGGTATATTTATCCAATGATTTTCAGGATGAAAGGAGACTGGACTGGTGAACTATAGAAAATTCAGTTATCCTGACTTTGAGTGTTTGAAGAGATGTTACTGTGCCATTACTTGGTGAGAAAGAGGACAGAGATTTTTTTTTTTTAAAGGTAATTATTAGAATGCTAGTTTGTCACAAAATTAAATTAGACTTATCTCTCACTCTTTATTAGCATTCATGGAACTTCCAATTAATTGTTAAATATCTCAGAAAAAATGGAGAGGAGTAAGTTCATCTATCAATGAAAAATAAAGTTTGTTATTTTCCTAAAAATTGCATGTTTTAAGACTCAAGTTAACATGCTATGCCTGATACATTTTATGATTGGATTTTTGTTTTGTTTTATTTTTTAGCTTGTCATATAAGCAACATATACACTATGCAAATATTTTTATTTCAACCAATTTCAAGTGTACAATTCAATGACATTTTTCACAATGACAGTATTATGCTACCATCACCAACATCCATTAACCATAGTTGTCATCACCTGAAATAGAAACTCTGCACTAAATTCACATTAATTCCCTATCTTCACTACACCCCTGCCTCCTGGTAACCTGCACTCTACCTTCTCTCTTTATGAATTTGCTTATTCTAGAGTTTCCAAATAAGCGATGTCACACAAGGTTTGTCTTTTCATGTCTGGCTTATTTCATTCAACATGTCTTCAAGGTTCATCTGTGTTGTTGCATGTGTCAGAACTTCACTCCTTTTTACAGCTGAATAATATTCCATTGTATGAATACCCACATTTTGTTTATCCATTTTTCTGTTGATGGACACTTGTGCTACTTCTACCTTATGTTTATTGTGAGTAATGTTGTTATATACACCGGTCTACAAATATCTGTTTGAGGCACTGCATTCAATTCTTTGGGGTATATACCAAAAAGTGGGATTGTCAGACCCTATGGTGATTATGTACTCAAGTGTCTGAGGAACCGTCAAACTAATTTCCACAATGGCTACATCATTGTACAATTCCATCAGCAATGTTTGAGTTCCAATTTTTCTGCATCCTGGCCAGCACTTATTTTCTATTTTTTAATTATAGTGATACTAGTACATATAAAGTAGTATCTCATTGTGGTTTTCATTGACATTTCCTTGTTGACTAATGCTTTTGTTCATCTTTTCATGTGCTAATTGGCCATTAATGTGTCTTCTCTGGAGAAATTTAAAATTCAAATCCTTTGCCCATTTTTGAATAATATTGTCTTTTTTGTTGTTGAGTTGTAGCTGTTTTTATATATTCTGGATATAAACTCTTTTCATATATATGGTTAGCAATTATTTTCTCACTTTCTGTATGTTGTCTTTTCACTTTCTTAATATTTATGACATGCAAAAGTTTTAAATTTGGAAGGATTCCATTTTATCTTTATTTTTCTTTTGCTGCTTATGCCTTTGGTGTCATATCTAAGAAATTACTATAAAACCCAATGCTATGAAATTTACACCTATGTTTTCTTCTAATAGTTCTTAAGAATTTAGCTCTTGTTTATGTACTTGATTCATTTAGGGTTAATTTTTGTATATGGTATAAACTAAAGGTACAACATCCTTCTTTTGCATGTGGGCATCCAGTTTTCTCAGCACCATTTGTTGAAGAGACCATTTTTTCCCCAACTAGCATACTTGGAACCTTTGCTGAAAATCAGTTGGCCTTAAATGTTTAGATTGTTAGACCCTCCATTTCTATTTCATTGCTCTATTTGTCTATCTTTGTGTCAATAGACACAAATTTGGTTACTGTGGCTTTGCAGTAAATTTTCAAATCAAGAAGTCTGGGAACTCTAGCCTTGTTCCTCTTTTTCTTTTTTGAGTTGTCTATTGGGGGTCACTGTGATTCCACATGGATTTGCGTGTCAGAAAAGATGCTGCATGGATTTTGATAGATATCACATTGAATCTGTCAAGCACTTTTGAGTATTAATGTCACCTTAGCAATATTAAGTCTTCCTATCAATAAAGACAAGATGTCATTACTTTTATTTAGTTCTTCTTAATGTGCTTACAGCAGTTTTGTAATTTTAAATTGATGAATCTGTGGTAGTTAGGTTCAGGTGTCAAATTGGCCAGGTGATGATGCCCCATTGTTCAGTTTCTGTGGACTTATATCATCAGTATTGAAATTCATCTATGAGTGATTACATTTGTGGTCAGCTAAGGGGAGTGCCTTCCATAATGAGTGAGGTTTAATTTAATTAGCTGGAACCCTTAAAAGGGAGAGGTCAGAAGAGAGCTCAGCACCTTAGTATACCTCATCTGAGTACTCAGCTTAGCCCAGACGTTTGGAGTTGCAGAAAGGTATCGCTCTGGGATAAATCGTTGGAACCCAGAAGCCAGGAAAGAAGGTCAGCAGACGTCACCATGGGTCTTCCTATGTGACAGAGAACCTAGATGAAAACTAGCTGCCTTTCCTCTGAAGAACTATACATTTTTAACTAAATAAATTTTCTTAAAGCTGATCCACCTCTGCTTTGTTGCATCCTGGCAGTTTCAGTAAACTAAAACAGAGTCCTTTACCTCTTTAGTTAATTTTATTCCTCGATATTTTATTCTTTTAGGTGCTATTGTGAATAGATTTTTTTTTTTTAATTTCCATTTCAGATTCTTCTTTGATGGTGAATAGAAATAGTACTGATTTGTTTTGTGTTAATCTTTTGTAGCCTGGAACTTTGTTGAGAATTTTATTATTCTTAAGGGCTCCTTGGGCTTTTCTAGAAGAGGATCCATTCCTGGACAAAGAGATATTGTTTTATTACTTCCTTTACAATATGAATGTCTTTTACTTCTTTTTCTTGCCTAATTGCATTGAAAAAAGAAGTTACATTAAAATGACAACTCACAGTGGTGAAAGAGACCATCCTAGACTTGTTCCTGACATAAGCGGGAAGGCTTTCAGTTTTTTGCCACTCAGATGAGTACAACTTTAGCTATGGGTTTTTCATATACGTTCATTATCATACTGAGGAGATGTCCATCTATATCTATTTCTCTGAGTCTTTTTATCATGATAGGTGGCTTGATTTTGTCAAATGACTTCTTGCATCAATTGAAATGATCCTGTGATTTCTTTTCCTTCATTCTATTATTAAAGTATGTTATGTTAATTGTTTTTTCTTATGTTGAACTACACTTAAATTCTTGACATAAATTCCACTTCGTTGCGATGTGTAATCCTTTTAAATGCTGACGGAATCAATTTGCTAATGTTTTCCTGAGGATTTTTGCAGCTATATCCATAAAGGGAATTGGTATCTAGTTTTCTTTCTTATTATGTCTATATCTGACTTTGGTATGAAAGTAGTTAGTCTCATGAAATGAGATAGGAAGAGTTCCTTCATCATATATGTGTGTGTGTGTGTGTGTGTGTGTGTGTGTGTGTATTTTTTTTTAAATAAAGAGTGTACATCTTTTTTTTTCTTTTTTTTTGGCATGGGCAGGCTCCAAGAATTGAACCCGGGTCTCTGGCATGGCAGGTGAGAATTCTGCCACTGAGCCACCATTGCAACTCCCCTCTTCAATATTTTGAAAGAGTTTTATAAGGATTGCTGTTAGTTTTCCTTGAAGATTTAGTAGAATTCATCATAGAAATTGTGTGACCTTGAATTTTTTTGTCAGGAGATTTTTATTATTGATCCGATCTCTTTCTTATAGGTCTTTTGAGAGCTATTTCTACTTGTCAGAAGTAAATATTTGTTTCTAGGAGTTTGTCTGTTTACTCTGGTTTATATGATTTGTTGATATACAATTAATGGTTCACAGTATCGTCTTAAAGTCCTTTTAAATTCTGCAATATCAGTGGTTCTGTTCCCACTTTCATTTGTAATTTTAATGATTTGTACCTTTTTACTTATTTTTTAATTAGTCTGGCTGAAGGTTTGTCAATTTTATTGACCTCTTCAAAGAACTAACCATCTTTTGTTTTCATTGATTCTCTTGATTTTTTCTATTTTCTGCTTCATTTATCTCTCCTCTAATCTTTATTATTTTTTTCCTTCTATTAAATTTAGGTTTAGTTTGCCTTTCTTTTTCTATTACATAAGATGTGATGTTAGTTTATTGATATAAGATCTTTCTTTGTTAAAAAAATGTGGGCATTTACAGCATAAATTTCCCTCCAAGCAGTGCCTTTGCTGTATCCCATAGATTTTCAAATGTTGTACTTTCCTTTTCATTTGTCTCTTAAAATTTCCTGATTTCTCTCATGATTTCTTCTTTGACCACTAGTTCTTTAAGAGTGTATGTTTTATTTTCAAATATTTGCAAATTTCACAGTTTTCTTCCTATTATTTATTTGTAATTTCATTCCTTTGTGTTCAGATAAGATGCTTGGTACAATTTCAAACCTTTGAAAATTTGCTGAGATTTGTTTTGTGGCCTAACATGTGGTCTGTTGTGGAGGACTATGCATCTGCACTTGACAAGAATGCATCTGCTGTTGTGTGGAGTGCTCTACAGATGTGTGCTGCATTCTAGTTCATTTTTGGCATTGCTCAAATTCTTAATTTCCTTATTGATATTCTGTCTAGATGTTCTAACTATTGTTATAAGGCTTGTATTGACATCTCCAACTATGATTTTGGAATTGTCTATTTGTCAATGTTTGCTTCAAGTATTTCAGAGGTCTGTTATTATGTACATGGATAATTGTTATATCTTCCTGAAGGATTTCCTCTAACAATTTTTTTTTACTTAAATTCCATTTTTCCAATATCATAATATAGCCTCCCAGCTCTCTTTTGGTCACTGTTAGCATGGAATATTTTTCTCATCCTTTTATTTTCAACCTGTTTGTGTCTTTGGGTCCTAGGTGACTTCCTTGTACACATCATATATTTGGATCGTTCTTTTTGTATACATTCTTCTAGTATCTGCCATTTGATTGGAGAGTTTAATTCATTTGCATTCTAAGTAATTACTGAGAAAGTCTACATTGCTGTTTTCACAAATTACATCTTTATAGTTTGTGTTTCCAGTAATGCAGACATTAGTATTTTAGGTCATGTAAGACATAAAAAAAAAAAAAAAATAGATACATATTAAAAATGCAATAATACTAGTATTTTTAATTTAATTATGTAGTTACTCTTACCAGAGATATTTATTTCTTCATACAGATTTAAGTTATTCTGTAGAGTCCTTTTTTAACAACTTCAAGAACTCCTTTATCATTTTTGAAGGGCACATCTAATAATAATGACTTACTTTTTGTTTATCTGGGAGTGTCTTTATCTTCTCCTTGTTTTTTAATAAGAATTTTTCCAGATGCGGAATTCTTGCTTGAATTTTTTTTTCTTTCAGTAATTTAGATATAATGTTCCCCTGCCTTTTTAACTCCACAGTTTCTGATAAGAAACTGGCACTTAATCTTATTGAAAGCACTTGTATACAATATGTTGTTCTCTCTTGCTGCACTTAGAATCTTCTTTTTGTGTTTAATCTTCAGTAGTTTAATTATCATGTGTTTCAGTGTAGGTGTTGCTTTGGTTTTATCTTTTTAGGAATTGGGATTCTTGGTTATGTATATTCATGTCTTTCTTCAAATTTGCAGTTTTTGTCACTATTTTTTCAGCTATCCCTACTGCCTCTTTTTTTCTTCTTCTTTTGATAGTCCCATATGCATATGCTAATATGCTTCATGTTGTCCCACAGTTATCTTAAGTTCTGTTTTTTTACCTTTCTTTTTTTCTTCTCTTCATACTGAATAATTTCAATTTTCCAATATTCAGGTTTGCTGATTCTTTCTTATGTCTGTTCAAATATGCAGTTAAACAATTTTAGTGTATTTTAAAACAAATTCCTTATTGTGCTTTTCAACTCCAGAATTTGTTTGATTACTTTTTAAAATCTGATTACTCCTTTTGTTCGTGCATTGCCTCCCTGATTTCTCTTAATTCTATGTCCATGCTTTCCCTTAGCTCACTGGACTTCTTTAGGAGAGTTTACTTGTGTTTGATCAATTGTTCCATTGCTATGGCTTCCTCTGTTGTTTGATTTCATTCCTTTGAATGGGTTATCTCTTCCTTTATCTTTGCATGATTTATAATATTTTGTCGAAGTCTGGGCATTTGAATATTTTAATGTGTTAAATCTGACAGAAGATTTTTCTCTTCCCCAGGATTTTGGTATAGATTGGCTCTGTGCTGAGGATCTTCTTCAACACTTAGTTTATACCGAAGCTACGGACAAGCTTGTGGAGAACAGTTAGATTCTTTTCAGTTCTTTCTGAGCATGTATCTTTCCTGGGTCATGCTCAATAACTTTCAAGAATTCCCCAGTACCTCTCATTATTTCTGTTTTCAGTACTCTGAGTTACACTTTTGTCTCAGCCATTCCCCAAGAAGTTGAGGTCAGCTTGGCTATGCTCCACTGCTCTGCTCCAACTTTCTACACTACTTCTCCAAGGAGAACTTTGGAACTGATGTACAAATACACATAATTTATTGGATTAGATGAGCTAATAATCAAGCATTAGGGGCCCTCACTTGAATGCATGTGGACCACCAAACCATCAAGTCACAGTGGTATGCAAAATGCTGTGTCCGGATAGGGAGACACCCAGAAAAATAAACATGCCCCATGGTTTTCCTACCACATTTGGGTTTTCTTTTTCTTGGTCCAGAACTCTTTTTTCTCTAGCCTCAATTGTTTTCCAGACTTTTGGAGAAGTTTATTCTGACAGATTCTGACCATATTTCCCTGTTTCTTTAGGGGAACATTCGATGATGGTGTCTTACTTCATCATCTTGTTGACATCACATCTCCTATGCCTAATCTTCGAAATGAGACATTCCTTACAAATTTCATAAATTAAAAAATAATCTAAGACTTTAAAATTCACTGACTACCATTTTGGTGATCTTACCTCATGAAAATGAATATAAGTTATCTGAGGGATGAAATACTATTGAGGTTGTGTAATGGATTTTTTGACACAGTTCTGAATCATGCTATTTCATTTTCTTAAAAGATTATTTTGTTAACAGTGTAATAAAAGTGATTTAATGTCAAGTGTTCCAAATCAAAAATAATGAAATTAACCTTTTTAAGCTCAGTGCATATTTATGGAGTTCTTACTTGTGCACAATGGAGTGTGCTAGTAGACATGGCTAGAGAAGTGAATAAAACACTTGCCCTCATATGTTGTATTGCCTTATAGGAAGAAGTCATGTTCCCAGTTTCAGTTTTAAAAATGTGACTAACATGACATTTTCAGGTCTTCTTTTCATTGGCTGTTTATCTTTTTTCTGTCTACTAGAAAACCAAATTATAGTCTATCACTAGAATCTGTCCATAATTTTATAACATGCTATTTTATTATTATTATTATCTACTGTTTTCATTGTATTTTATATCTGTCCTCATTTCCTCATTTATTTTTAAAACATTACTTTCTCTCATGAGCTGCCCTATATTTTATTTTAGAATGAAGTGAGATATAAACAAATGAGGAACAATGAAGGCATTATTCTTTTCTCCCCATAAGCAGTTATATGGCTGAACACACCATGAGTTTTCAATGAATATGTGTTGACTGATTGATTACAGAGTCAGCAAATCAATGTTATCAAAAAATACTAAGTTTTGTGATAGTTGGTGTCTTGCTATCTTATTAGGGAAGACATTTTTTCCCAAAATAGTTCATTGTTTGTGAAAGAATTATTCTTCCCCTCAGACTTTTGTGATTAGGCTATATTATATGCATTTTAATTGCACTAAGAAATAGGAGGGCACTTCTGCCATAAAGATGGAATGTGGCCACATAAGCCTAAAGAACTTTAGAAACTCAACCTTTTTCCCATGCAATTTCTCAACCTCTCTTCTCCATGACTGACTATATATTGGGTGAATGAATCATAGTGAGAGGATAGGAAAATTATTTTGCAATTTCAAATACAGAATAACAGTAGTGTAGAATAATGCCTACTTAAAACAGTCCTACTAATGGAAATTGAAAATATAGTTTGAGAATATTTACCCTGAATGTGACAAGAGAGAACATAAAATCCTTTTATTTCAGTATCATCACTCTACCTTTATTGTGGTCTTGGAAAGTCTCTTCACCCGCATTCTTGGTGGATGCAGAAATGGATAAATAGAATGCAGAATAAATAAATAGACAATAAGTGGACTGTATTTCAGTGTGTATTCTGAGTGATGTATAAATATTCTCTACATATCTCCTATTTACTGTTTAAATCTTTGCTGATTTGAAGAACCTACAGAGAATCCATAGCTCAATATGATCTTAAACCTGATATATAACCTGTCCTCAAGTTGTGAATAATATCGTCGAGGAGATAAGAATATCATTCTCCAACACTCATGTAATCATTAATCTATAAATACCACAAAGAAGAAATTATTAACCAAAGCTATATGTCAAGAACTTTTTTAAGTACCTTAAATATAGTGTATCATTTAAATTTTAGGATAGCTCTATGAAGTAGGTAGTAGTATAATCGTCCTGTGCATTTCACAGATGAGAAAACAAGTAGAAGCTTAAATTTCTTGCCCAAGATCAAATGGCTTGTCTATGGTGTGATTAAGGTTTGGTTTGAGTGAAGGTAGTTTGTATGCAGAACCATGTCAAACTACATGTGAAAATCAGAGATGATGGGGTTTAATATTTTCCTGAGCAATCAGAGAATGTGGCATTTGAGCCAGGGACTTAAGAGGGCACAGAAAGTGGAAATGAGAAAATTGTAAGATAAAGATTTGCAAATGGGGATTGGGGACCACAGAAGGAAGGAAATCATGGTGAATTATTACGGGTTCTAGAGGATGTCAAATAAATAAGTTGGAATTGGGGCTACATCATTAAGGGCCTTATATAACAGATCATTTAGCACTTTGTTTCAAAAATATTTATTAAACACTTGCTGAGTACCAAGAACTGTCTGAGAAACTGGTGGGTACAGCAGTGAAGAGATATATTTTTGGCATGACTTACTCCAACTTCTTATTTTACTGATGTTGAGTGTTCTAATTTGCAAAAGCTGCCAGAATATGATATGCCAGAAATGGAACAGATTTTAAAAAGAAAAATTTATTAAGTTGCAAAGATACAGTTCTAAGGCTGTGAAAATGTCCAAATTAAGGCATCCAGGAAAAGATATTTTGGCTCAAGAAGGCCGATGATGATTGGGGTTTCTCTCTCAAGGGAAAGGCACATGATGACATCTGCTAGCTTTCTCTCTAGGCTTCTTCAGTGGTATCCCCAGGAGCATTTTCTTTCTTCATCTCCAACAGTCTCTGGCTGCCTAGTCTCTGTCGGCTCTGGTGACTTTAAAACTTTTTTCAGAAATGGTTCCCTCTTAAAGGGCTCCAGTAAGCAATTCCACCTGGAAAGAGTGGAGACACATCTCCATAGAAACTATCTAATCAGAAGTTACCACCCACAATTTCATCTCCAAGGAAACAATCAGAAGGATCCCATCCAGCAATATTGAATGAGAATTAAAGAACCTGGTGTTTCTGGAATACATAATAGGCTCAAATCAGCACATTGAGGTTCAGAGGACTGATTTCACTTGCAAAATCTTGTAGTTAGTAGCAAAAGAATGGGTTCTGTCTTTGTTTCTATCATTATCAGTTCAGTTAGCTCATCTCAATCCCACTCTACCTTCTTCATACTCCTATAATTTTTGTGCTATCTGGGATGAAATATCTTATCTTTGTACAGTGCTCCTTTTTCTGAGGTCAGTTGTACAGTATTGCAGTCTTTTAGGTGGACACTGAATGCTTATGAATCAATTAATAAAAGTCTGTGAAAGTTAAAAGCAGAATCATTCTCAGGGATTTTTCATTTGAGCCTGTTATCCTAGAACCTTACTTTTGCCAGTCCTTTGCTTGGCAAATTTCCTTTTCCCCATTAGTTTTTTTTTTTCTCAAATTCTTGCTCTTAACTCCTTATTTAGTAATATACCTTGTTCCTTCCCCCCATCCACCATTCTTTAATTTTCTAGCAGAGTGATGTACTTTTATTTTATTGTCAGCATGTAATGGAAGAAAAATATGCAAATGATGTACTTATGATATGACAAAGCAATTTCACCAGTATTATGCTACTTAGGGAAAAGAGACACATCAATTACTAAACTGTTACCCAGATTAAATTATCAAGTACATTATTAATGTCATTTACACTGTTTTATTTTGTCTTTTTCTCTAGTTATTACATTAGGGTTCAAGGTATGTGTTATACAGCCCTATGGTTTGTATTTTTTCTTTAATTCTTTTATTGGGAAATAAAGACAACCTAAAATTTCCCTTTTAACTGCATTCAAATATATAATTCAGGACTGCTAATTAAGATCATACCATTGTGCTACCATCATCTCCATCTAATACCAAACATATTCTGTCACCTTAAATAGAAACTGTATCAAATTAAGTATTATTCCCCAATTTCTTACTCTCACTATGACCCCTAGTAGCCTCTATTTTAGTTTATGACTCTATGAATTTACTTATTTAAATATTTCATGTCAGCAACACCATACAATATTTTTTCTTTTGTGTCTGACCAATTTCACTCAACATAATGTCTTCAGAGTTCATCCATGTTGTTGCGTATATCAGAACTTCCTTCATTTTTACAGCTGCATAATATTCCATTGTATGAATATTCCACCTTTGTTTATCCATTCATCAGTTGATTAGCACTAGGATTGCTTCCATCTTTGGGCAATTTGGGAATAATGCCTCCATATAAACATCGGCACGCAAATATCTGTTTGAGTCCCTGATACAATTATTTGAGGTATAAACTTAGAAGTGGGGTTGCCAGGCCATATCATAATTCTATATCTAGTTTTCTGAAGAACTGTCAAACTTTCTTTCACAGAAGCAGCACCATTTTACAGTCCTATTGACAACAATGAGTGTTCCCCTTTTTCCACATCCTCACCATGAGTGTAATTTTTTTTTTAAATAGTAGACCTTATAGTGGGTGGGAAGTGGTATCTCACTGTGTTTTGGTTTGCTTTTCCATAATAGGTTAATGAGGTTGAGTATATCTTCAAATGCTTTCTGTCTATTTGTATATCTTCACTGGAGAAATGTCTGTTCAAGTTTTGTGGTCATTTTTTTTAACTATTTTAATTGTATAATATAACATATACAAAGCAAAGAAAGAGAAAAGCAATAGGTTACAAGGCACTCTTCAGTGATGGAATGGTGGCCCATGATAAACTCTTGGATCTGGCCATTTTTTTTAAATTAAATTTTTTGTCTTTTTGTTGCTGAGTTGTAGAATGTCCTTGTATATTCTGGATACTAAAGCATTATCTGATATGTGGTTTCCAAATATTTTCTCTCATTGCATAGGTTTTCTTTTTATTTTCATGATAAATTACTTAGATGCACAAAAGTTTTTTTTTTTTTCTTAATTTGATGAGGTCTCATTTATCAACATTTTCTTTTTCTGTTTGTGTTTTGAATGTAAATTCTAATAAACCATTGCCTAACACAAGTTACTGAAGATGCTTCCTTACATTTCTATGGGAATTTTATTGTTCTGGTTGTTATAATTAGGTCTTTGAGCAATTTGAGTTGATTTTTGTGTATGGTGTGAATTAGGGGTCCACTGTCATTCTTTTGCATATGGATGAACAATTTTCCCATCACCATCTGTTGAAGAGACTATTCTTTCCCAATTGAGAGCATATGGTATCTTTGTCAAAAATCAGTTAGTCATAGATGGAACCAACATTGAGGGTGGACTCTTGATTCAATTCCACTGGTCTATATGCCTGTTCTCGTGCCAGTACCACACTGCTTTGCTTACTGTGGCATTGTAATAAGCATTAAGATCAAGAAGGGTGAGTTCCCCAATTTTGTTCTTTTTCAAGATGGCTTTGGTTATTCAGGGCTACTTGCACTTCCATATGAACTAGATAATTGTAGAATTCCATTTCTCAAAGAAGACTGTGGGAATTTTTATTGGGATTGCATGAATCTATAAATCACTTTGGATGGAATTGAAATAGCAACATTTTTTAGTTTACCAATCTATGGATCTAGAATTCCTAAAACTTGTTTAAGACTTCTTTCATTTCTTTTAACAATATTTTGTAGTTTTCTTCATACAAGTTCTTTTCATTATTGGCTGGATTTACATTCAGTAATTTGATACTTTTAGTCATTTTTATATATTGATGCTTTTCTTGATTCCTTTGTCAGACTTTCCAGTGCTAGTGTAGAGAAACAATACTAATTTATGCATGTTTATCTTGTTCCTCACCACTTTGCTGAATTTGTTTGCTAATTCTAGCAGGTTTATTGTAGATTTTAAGAATATTCTATATATGTGAACATGCTTTCTGCAAATAGGGAGAGTTATACTTCTTTCTTTCCATTTCAGATGTCTTTTAGTTCCTTTTTTACCTAATTGCTCTGCTAGAACTCATGCCCAATGTTGAATAACAGTGGTAGAGTGGACATCCTTGTCTTGTTCCTGATCTTAGAGAGAAAGCTTGCAGTTTTTCACCATTGAATATGGTGTCAGCAATGGATTTTACACATATGTCAATCATATTGGAGAAGTTCCTTTCCCCTATTTTGTAAGTGTTTTTATTTTGAGTTGATGATCAATTTTGTCAAATGCCTTTCTATATCAATTGAAATGATGATGTTTTATTTTTCCTTTCATTCTGCTAATATGTTTTATTAGGTTATTTGATTTTCTTATGTTGAACTTCAAGGACAAATCTCACTTGATCATGGTGTATAATTATTTTAACATGTTATTGGATTTGTTTACCTAGTATTTTGTTGAAGACTTGTTAAATCTTTATCTTAGATATTGCTTGCAATTTTCCTATTGCATGCATGGAATTGAACATGCTATAAAATTATTGATCTTTTTCCTTTTATTTATAAAATAATCTTGATTAAGTTTTCTCATATATTTAGTTTACTGTGCGTGCATAATGAACACAATTATTACTGATATGTGCTTGAGTTAATGATGCTTCTGATCAATATTTTTGCAGTAACTAGTCTTCCAGGCAGTATGCACCATAATTCTCCCACATTTTTATTCCTAATATACACTTGTACATCTCAGTATATATAAACTTCCTGCCAACTCCCAGTTAGCTCCTGAATTTATACTTTACTATAGATATCTTGTAAAAAATGTGCTTGTTAAATAATTTTAACATTAAGTGGTCCAACATTATGGTAATATTATGAACATTAAATTAGATATTACATCTAATGTATCATCAAATGCTAAGCTTATTTTTTTCTTTTCTGAATAAATAATATCACACACATGTCATGAAGAACAATTTATTAATATGATTCATTTTGCTCCTTTTTAACTCCTAGTCATTAAGTTATTTTTCTAGTGGAAAATGGAAACATCTTGACTAAAGGGTAGGCAGCTCTTTTGCTTATGCAAGCAGGCCACTGTCAAATGATTGTTGGTTCTAGCTTCAGACAATTGTTTTATCATATTTACCAATATATTTTACCACTTTATTTAGTGTTTTGCACCCAAAATAGCACCCAAGTTGCATCCCACATATAGGGCGAATTCTGTTGTTTTGGAATAAAATACAAAAAGGCCTGCACCATTTTTCAGGACTCCAAATCAAGTTATTTTTTTGTTCTAGCAGGCACTGAGTTTGAATCTTATTTCCCATGAGGCATGTGGGAGAGAATGAAGACAGGAGGCAGAATGTCATAATATCCCAAGCCCTTTGAGATGCATTTTAGTTTAAATAGCATGGCAGTGAGGTTCATGCAACTATCTGCCATCTCTTGGCTTCTAAGTCACAGGGCTTTTAATGGTAGCCAGAATTTTCTGACCCATGTGTTTTATTGCTGCCTGTCATAAACATGCCCATCCCATTAGAACATTGATGCTATTCTGGGTGACCAAATTCTCCCAGCTGCAAGAATTATATTCTGGCTTAGTGCTCCTGCATGGAAGTCCTTTCTCATTTACTCCCTATCTTTCCATCTTTTCATAATAAAGAATACAAAATCAATTAGTGCTGAAAGCAGAAAAATTAAATTGCAAAAAGCCTATGATACAAACTACTTCCCAATCAGTAGGGAATGTGCCCTGTGTTCTGTAAGGCAAAGGGAAAGCTAACATCTACATCATCTAACATGTCATATTAGGTGGAGGAAGGGGATATTTGGAGCCAAAATTAAATAATGTTAATTCATATAAAGAGGAAAAAATGAATTTTAAATTACTGCACATGGTTGGCTAAAACCTACTCACACCATGCATTACATGAGTAAGTAACTTTTCTGGCTATTGCCCAAAGTTATTTCACAAGGTTTTAGCATCTTTCATTCAAGCCCAAATTTCAAGTCTATAAAGAACTCATGAGTTTCTGGGTCTGGAGAAGAGACTTTTCAAGTTTCATATCATCCTTAGACTTTCACGGACCAGCTGTGAAAATCAATTAGCCCTGGTGAAAACCAAGCTGCTCTATGTTCTCAATAATAAAAAAGACCAACTGCACGCTAACAATTTTCTCAGTCCTTACTAAGATGAATGAGAACTTTGAATCCTTTATCACTGCTCCACACAATTGTCTTTTACTTCTATTTTAAAAGTTGCCAGACATGTCAGGAGATTAACACAGAAGATTCCTTGGAGTGGCAGAAAAAGTATACCATTGTACACCAGTGACATTTGTGACTCCCCTAGGCTGGTATGCAACCATCCGATAGTGAAAACAAACAGCTCCCAAACACATGCCAGAACTCAACTCCCCTTTGCCTCGACTCCCTTGATAAAAGCTGAAATGGTGGATGGTACCTCATCAATTTTTAAAGACCCAGTCAGTAGCTCAGATAAAGTGTCAAGAAAACAATTTAAGAAAATGCTATCATAAAGAAGCCAGATGAAGAGGCGGCTGGGGTGTCAAGCAAACACTGGGAAACCTCAGAAGGGCAGAAGTTCACTCACTGGGCTTAGAGATCTGAGGTTGCTCCACACAGTCCTGTCTTTTCAGGGAATTTGGCTATGTCTGGAGAGTGGGAACAGAAAAGAAACCTTCTTCCACCCTTACCCTGCACCACTGGCATCATCATGCTCAGCATCAACGACATTCTGTATAAATTAATGACACCTTGAAAATTCTTTATTTAAAGCAGGGTTTCTCACATAGTAGTGTATTCTTCACCATGATTTTTCTTTTTTTTTTTGCATGGGCAGCCACTGGGAATCGAACCTGGGTCTTTGGTATGGCAAGCAAGAACTCTGCCTGCTGAGCCACCATTATATAAAATATGGTTCTTATAAACTTCATCCTGCCTTACTCAGAGAAATAAGGGGAATACTTGGCTGTAATAATTTAATAGTATAAAGATATTACACCTGAGAAAATTATACAATAATAAATAAAATAAGTTTTATTTTAAGCAGGGTTTCTCAGCCTTGGCACTGTTGACATACTGGGCAGCATGAGTCCTCATTGGCAATGGCGATGGTAGGGACATGCTCTGTGAATTCTAGAATGTTTATTAGTCTCTAAGGTCCCTACCTACTGGATGCCAGTAATCACCCCCCCCCCTCAAATATTGTCTCTAGACATTGCCAACTGTACCTCGGGAGGCAAAATCACCCCTGTTGATAATCAAAAAGTTGCAGTGATGCTCATTTAAAGTCCAAAAAGAACAAAAGAGTTAGAAGACTCAATGAGAAGTTCTTGCTACTCAGACTGCTTAGTATAAGCCCAAACTGTTTCTGACATATAATGCCCCCCATTTTAAATGCTATCAACCAGAAGGGAATTGGGTTTAATTGCAAGAATTCTAAATGTACATTGATATGGACAACTAGATAAGTGATGTTTAATAGTTTAAATAATTAAGTTCAAAGACATTGACTGGCTATGTATTAACAAAATAATTTGTCTCATTTTATAACAGATACTGCATTTTCACATATGTTTTCTCATTTGACTCACCTGTAAGAAAATAAAATTAATTTCAGATTTTTATTGTGGAAACAGTGAGTGAGTTTAACTGACTCGAGAAAGAGCAAATTTCAAGTCTTTTTATGATAAATATAATTTTCCTCCACATGATAATTTCTCTAATTATCTGAAAAATAGGAGACATGTTTTGGGCCATAAGTAATGCTAATTCAAATAAATATTTTAATAAAAAGTGTGAATTATAAAGGAAGAACTGCTTGATGAAATTTTATTCAATTAAGTATAATGAATAACTATCATGAATAAGACACTGTATTCAAGGATGATATACAGGCAAAGAGTAGTAGATTTTGAATAGGATTTATGGTTAGTTCTAGTGCTGAAAAAATATTAACTAGAATGTGCTAAATTATAATCCTGAAATGGCTACGTTGGCTATAAAGTTCTGCCTTACTTGTCTGAATGAGCTTTTGCTATATGAATCTTCAGCTTCAATCAGAAAGTGGTGAAGTGTATCTGTCCACTATCTGAATCTGGACTTGGCCACATGACTTAATTTGTCCAATGGATTCCTAGAAAATAAAAATCTGAAAAGTACTTTCAAATTGGAGTTCGCCCTGTCTGAACGTTTGATCACTCCATTTGAAAGAACCCAAGCTAGCCTGATGGATGAAGAAAGTCACGTGGACAGCTCATTGTCACTCTCCTGGGTGACAGCTGTCAACCTCCTACCTGTAAAAGAGGCCATGCTAGATTTCCAAGCCCAAGTGCAGACACTGGTGGGTCACACAGATCACATGAACTGTCACAGACCAAAATAATCACCCAGCTGACAGGCAGGGTCATGAGAGACCATCAAGATTAGTTTTCTTAAGCCACAATGCTTCAGAGGATTCAGCAGAAAAGTTAACTAATATAGTTACATTTAAGAAGCAAGTTTTAAACGAAATAAGCTGGCGAGCAAACTACCTGTAAACAAGGTAGAGACCTAAATTAATCTGCCACATTGTCTTTAAATGATCTATGTAAGAGAAATACAAATCTCAGTTGGGTAAATGTCTATAATAGACTGGGCAGGCCAATGAGGGAGGCTGGACATCATATAAATTCAGTCCAATTGTATTGCTCTTAAGTCGTAATTGTCATCTTTACTGTCATTTTTTACCTCCTACTTAGAGCCAGGACCTGTATTAACTCATTGTCCTCATCTGAAACTGGGGGAAAATAGTACTACCCACCAGCTAGGGGTTTTGTAAGGAGGAACTTTGGCTCAAGGAATTGTAAGATGTTCAAAATCCCACAATCAGTAATTAACAAAATTAGGATTTAAATCCTGGCTTTAAGGACTTCATGTTTCACCCTCCTAATTACTACTTTCATAGCTTTGCTTCTGATTTCAATATTCTAATTTGATTCGTCTTTTTTCCATTCTTTCACTCATTTACACATGCAAGTCTTCAACAAAATTCAAGTGCATAATACGTCCCAAATACCTTAATACAGAATTGAACAAGACGTGCATGATTCTTGCTCTTGAGAATCTGATGTACCTCATACCCTCTCACCTTACCCCCTCTTATCTCCTTTTCACTACTTATTCTGGCATCATTTTCTGTTATTTTCTTCTTCTTTTACACATTCACAGAAATTTGCTTTCAAAACAATGGACTCTAAGAGCTATAAGGAGACTTGAGAAGACAATACAATGTGACCTGAACTGAGATGAGATTAAAGTCATGTGCATGCGTGTGTGTGTGTGTGCGCATGATCACACACCTTTGCAGTGTCCACATACACAGCTCAAAGCAAACATTTTCTCAGGAAAAAAAAAAAAAAGGCTTGTCTTACTCATTCTTAGCATCAGGGTGAGAGAACAAAGACACCAGGTCATCATTTTCAAAAATGAAAGGGGAGCTACATATGGGACCCTTCTCTGCTCCAGACAACAACAGAGGTATTTTATATAAAATATTTTATATAAATTTCAAACTACTTTGAGAGGTAGCTATTGGTTAAAGAGTGGCAATATGTATACAAAGCTCACATTCTAAATCCTGTGTTATCTATAGCATGCTAGCTAACTTATTAAAAACATGTAGGCTGATGACCTTTAAAGTTGTGATAAAACGTTCTCACAAATATAACTCAGAAATGTTGATGGGGATGAGTCTAAGTCACAGATCAAATTCAATACTGGCTACTATTTCCATGAAGTAAGAACAAATGATGTATTCACATTGTGGCAATAAATTTCCAGATATAATACACGGAAATAATATAAATTCATCCATTCATATTTAAGCCATATATGATTTGATAAAATAGTGCTAATGCAGGAACATTTAATAAATTTCTCAATATTTCATGCATTGTATATTGCACCAGCAGCTGAGCACATTAATATTTACATACACAAATATCAATACTTGAGATTAGAGGTCTCATTTAAACCAACAGAATAACACTTTTCCCATGAAAAGTGCATCATGAGTGATTTTTGAATTTGTAGATTGATCTTCCCTACTGGGAGCAGTAACTAGTTTTAAAGCTTATGCTGTAATAGGGCCACATACAAATATGTGAATATAAAAAATGGTTTGGCCTTGACAGCTTAATTTATTCCTATGACAGAAGCTGTTTTACTTTCTATTGTCCCATAAACGTTCTATTTTAGTAAACCAAAGAAAATGAATAAGAAAATGACATAAACTTTACTTTGTATGGGTGCACCATGGCTGACCCTTTATGATAGGCTTCGTCTTAAGCACTTGACAAGCAAAGATTCCAAAGGACTATAAATCACTCCAACAGTTGTTAATTTTAATTGAGACTGTAAGCATTTCAGATCACATGTTACTAGAATTGGTCTTATACTTAATGATTCACAGGAGCACATGAAAAAATTCCTCAGGACATCCAGCAGGTGTTTTGAAGATTCACTAAAGCATCCACTAGTGTGGAACGTTTCCTTTAGCCAGAACTTTGGCCAGCAAGTTATGAAATGCTTTTTTTCAGGTCTGATGTTTTAAGATTTATGTATCTCGGATATGTGAGACAGAGACACAGAAGTGGGCCCATTGCCAAGTTTGCTAAAAGCTAGAGTAACCATCATAACACATGCTTTGTTTGCTTTGTTCTTTGCATAGTCATATGCCTGACAATTTATTAAACTGACAAATTCCTTAATCTTTTTATGATTATGGTTATTATTTAAACTTTTCCCGCAACATTTCAAGAATTTTCTTTAAAACAAAAACACTTTTGTTGTTGTTGTTGTTTTAATGAGAGAAATTGTAGGTTACGTGAAAGTCATATAAAAATACAATGCACCCATATACCCCCTATTGTTGACACTTTGCATTGGTGTGGTGCAATTGCCACAATGAAAGAATATTAAAATATTACTATTGATTATAATCCATAGTTTGCATTAGACATATTTCTCACATATACAACACCATTAAAAACCTTGTAATAGTGACATATATTTGTTATAATTCATGAAAGGACATTCTTATATTTGTATTATTAAGCACAGTTTCATCCATAGCACAGTTCACTATGCTACACCAACCCAGGTTTTATCCTCTAACTTTCCTTCTAGTAACATACATGACCCAAAACTTCTTCTTTAAATCACTTTCACACATGTAATTCAGTGCTGCTAATTACACTCACAATAATGTGTTACTGTTGCCACTATCCGTTTCCAAATATTTACCCTTAACCTAATTAGAAATTAGGCAAAAATTAAGCAACTCCCCATTCTCCTAACTCTACAAATTTGCTTATAATTGGAATATATCATGAAATCATCTAATATTTGCCCTTTTGGTTCTGACTTATTACACTCAGAATAATATTCACAAGGTTCACCCTTGTTGCATACATCTTACAGTTGAATAATTCCATTGTATGTATTTACCACATGTCGTTTGTTCACTCAATAGTTGATGGACACTTAGGTTGCTTCCATCTTTTGACAATTGTGAATAATGCAACTGTGAACTTCAGCGTGCTAGTATCTGTTCAAGTTCCTCCTTTCAGTTTTTCTAGTAGCAGAACTGCCAGATCATGTAGCAACTCAATACTTAGTTTTCTTCGGAAACACGAAAATGTGTTCCACCATGGCTGCTGCATTTGCATTTCCACCAGCAGTGAGTGTTCCTTTCCCTCCACATCCTCTTCAAAACTTGTTTTCTGTTTTTTTTTTTTTCAATAGTGGCCATTCTAGTAGGTGTGAAAATATATCTCATTGTAGTTTTGATTTGCATTTGAGTAATAGCTAGAGATGTGGGACAACTTTTCATGTGCTTTTTAGCCATTTTTCTTTCTCCTTTGAAAAAAAAAATCTATCCATGTCTTTTGTCCATTTTTAAATTGAGTTTTGTCTTTTTATTGTTGAGTTGTGGGATTTCTTTATATATCATGGATATTAAAACTATTAAATACTATGGTGTTCAATTAAGTTGTACATATAGGTTATATTAGGAAATACATGAGTCAAAATATTGATTTTGTACCAAATAAACATTTTTTGCTTTAGTCTCACACATAAATTAAACTTTAAATATATTAATTATCATCTATTTTTAACATCCTGCAGTATTGATATTCCTTTGTTCTTCTGCATGCAAAATGTTTTAAAATATTTTTAAATTTGTACGTTTGGGACCTCTTATACTTAAAAAATGATAATTGGCATTATCTTTTCTGCACAGGAGGCTCTTGGATTTTTGGATTGCATCAACTTTGTAAATCAATTTGGGAAAACTGACATCTTAATTGATTTGGTCTTGAATACCAGGGACATAGAAAGGTTTTCCATTTATTTAGGTCTTCTTTGAATTATTTCAGCAATGTTTTACAGTTTCCTGTGTACAAGTCCTGTATAGGTTTCATTAAATTTACCCCTATATAGTTGATTCTTTTAGTTGCTATCATAAATAGAATTATTTCTTTATTTTCTCCTCATATTGCTCATTATTAGAATATAGACACAACTGATTTTTACATTTTGATCTTGTATCCCACTCCTTTGCTGAATTTGTTGATGAGCTACATTTTCTTTGTTGTAGATTTTTCAGGGCTTTAAATATATAGGATCAAGTCAACTGCAAATAGTGAATATTTTACTTCATCTTTTCCATTTTGGACACCTTGTATTTTTTTCTGATGTAACTGATCTTGCTAGAACTTCTATTTTCATGTTAAATAACAGTGGTGACAGTGGGCATTCTTGTCTTGTCCCAGATCTTGCAGGGAAAGCTTTCAGTCTTTCACCATTGAAAGACTGTTGGCTGTGCAATTTTCATATATGCCAAGAAACATTCTTTCTATTTCTATCATTCAAAGTGTTTTTATTAGGAGCGGATACTGGATTTTGTCAAATACCTTTCTGCATCAGTTGAGATAATCACGTGTTTTTCCCCTTCCTTTTGTTAATTTGGTGTATTACATTCATTGATTTTCTTATGTAGGCGCACTCTTGTGTACCTGGGATAAAACTCATTTAATAATGGTCTATAATTCCTTTATCATGCTGTTAGATTCTATCTGCAAGTATTTTGTTGAGAGTTTTCGCATCTCTATTCATAAGAGAATTTGGTATGTAATTTTCTTTCCTTGATCTTTATCTGACTCAAGTATTAAGGTGATGTCAGCCTCAGAATGTGTGAGGTAGTGTTCTCTCCTCTTCACTTGTTTTGGAAGAGTTTGAGCAGGATTAGTATTAATTCTTTTCGGAATTATTGGTAAAATTCACCTGTGAAGCTATTTGGTTCTGGGCTTTTCTTTATTGGGAGTTTTTAAATGATTGATTCAATACTTGTTCATACGAATGGTCTGTTGAAGTCTTCTATTTCTTCAAGAGCCAGTGAAGTTCGTGTATTTCTAAGAATTAGTGCTTTTCATCTAAGTTGTCTAATTTGTTGGCATACGGTTGTTCATATTATCCTCTTATAATCTTTATTTCTATGGGGTGACTAGTAATATCCCATGTTTCATTTCTGATTTTATTTGTTAACATCTTCTTTCTTTTTTTCTTTATCATTCCACCTAAGGGTTTGCCAATTTTATTGATCTTCTCAAGGAATCAACTTTTGCTCTGTTAATCTCTCTATCATTTTATTTATTCTCTTATTTATGTTTGCTCTAATCTTTGTTATTTCTTTCCTTCTGCTTGCTTTGGGATTAGTCTATTGTTCTTTTTCTAGTTCCTCCAGGTATGCAGTTAATTCTTTTATTTAGCTCCTTTTTTTTTTATAATGTAAGAATTTAGGGCTATAAATTTCCTTTTCAGCATTTTCTTTGCTGAATGTTAAGTATTCTAACATAACATAAACATGTAATACTTAATATAAAATGTTAAGTATTTTTATTTAATAAAACAAACAATATACTTAGAACCAAAAAAAGTGGATTTCTTCATTTGCATATCTATAGGCATATTTAAATGAAGTATCAATCATTGTAAAGCCTGTGTTCGTACAGTAAGTCTCATAAACCAATTTAAACTTAAGGCAAACGAGAAAAAAATCTATAAATACAGGTATCGGAATTTCTTGAATTCTAAATATTAAACACTATTTTAATACTATTTGAATAGCTATCAGAAATGTGTACATTTTCAAAATATCAAGTAGAATGTTATTGCAAGAATCAATTTTATTATAGCAATGACCTACCTTATGAAGCATTTTGTTTTTATTTCAGAAATCTATTTTATCTAATATAACTATAGCTACTACAGTTTTTGTCTTCTATTTTCTTTTCCCTATCTCACTTTTTTTTTCGTATGCTGTATGGCAGGGGTGACATTTCATTCTTTTACTATGTAAGTATCCCATTATTGAGCACCGTTTGTTGAATTTTTTCCTTATTTTTACTTGTTTGGTTGTTTTTGGGGAAGTGCATGGGTTGGACATGAACCTGGGTCTCCCGCAGGGCAGGCAACAATTTGACCACTGAACTACCCTCGCACCCACTTCCGTCTCTCACTTTTTATCCTTTAACTTAACTTTGCTAATATTCCTCAATTCCGTACCCTCCTGCAGACCTCCTTCTCTGTCTTTTTTCAGTTCTCAGAGATCTCTTTAATATTTCCTGTTGAACAGTTCTTTTGTTAACAAACTCTCTCAGTTTCTATTTATCTGTGAGTATTTTAAACTCTCCCTCTGTTTTGAAGGAAAAGTTTTTCCCAATAAAGAATTCTTGACTAACTTTTTTTTTTTTTCCATATCTTAAACATATCGTGTCTGCCTTCTAGCCTCCATGGTTTCTGATGAGAAATCAGTACGTAATCTAATTTCAGTTCCCTTTTACATGATGAATCACTTTTCTTTTTCAGTTTCCCCTTTTTATCTTTACTTTTTGGCGTTCTGATTAGTATGTATCTCACAGTAGGTCTACAGGGATTTATTCTATTTGGGACATGTTGCACTACTTGGGCATATATACTTAGATCTTTCCCAATAGTTGGGGTATTTTCCTCAATCATTCTTTCCCCCCTTTCCATTCTCTTCTCCTTCTGGGATGCCCATGATGCCTATGATTGTGTGTTTCATGCTGTCATTCAATTTCTGGGGACCCTGTCTTTTATTCCATTGTTTCCTCTACATGTTCTTCTGTCTGTAAAATTTTTTTAAATTTTATTTATTTTGTATTATCAAACCAAAACAGCATACAAACATGAACATTCTTAACATATAAACACTCCATGTATGGCGTACAATCAATGGCTCACAATATCATCACATAGTAGTATATTCAACACCATGATTGTTTCTCAGATCATTTGCATCACTCCAGAAAAAGAAAAATGAAAAAAGAAAAAAAACTCACACATACCATACCTCTTACCCCTCCCTATCATTGACCACTAGTATTTCCATCTACTCAGTAGATTTTAACATTTGTTTCCCTATTTTTTCTATACCCCTTACCACTCCTTTTCATTGTTCACTAATATTTCAATCACTCGAATTATTTTAACATTTGTTCCCTCTATTATTTATTTTAAATACATATTTTTACTCATCTGCCAATATCATAGATAAAAGGAGCATCAGACACAAGGTTTTCACAATCACATAGTCACAGTGCAAAAGCTGTATCATTATACATGCATCTTCAAGCAACATGGCTCCTGGAACACAGCTCTACAGTTTCAGACATTTCCCTTCAGCCTCTCTAGTGCACCTTAAATTAAAAAGGGGATATCTATAAAATGCATAAGAAAATCTCCAAGATAACCTCTCAACTCTGTTTGAAATCTCTTAGCCACTAACACTTTATTTTGTTTCATTTCTCTCTTCCCCCTTTCAGTCAAGAAGGTTTTCCCAATCCTTTGATGCCAAGCCCCAGCTCATTCTAAGATTTCTGTCCCATGTTACCAAGAAGGTTTACACCCCTGGGAGTCATGTCCCACGTAGAGAGGGGGAGGGTGGTGAGTTTGCTGGCTGTATTGGCTAAGAGAGAGATGGGCCACATTTAAGCAACCAAAGAGTTTCTCTGGATGTGCCTCTTAGATCTAATTTTAGGTAGGCTTAGCCTGTTCTTTATGGGGATAAGTTTCATATGAACAAACCCCAAGATTGAGGGCTTGGCCTATTGATTTGGTTGTCCCTTTTGATAGTCCTGTCTTCTATTTCACTGATTCTTTCTTCTGCCTGTTCAAATCTGCTGTTGTATGCCTTTAGTTTATTTTTATTTCTCCTATTGTGACTTTCATCCCCATAATTTATATTATATTTATTTTTACACTTTCAAATTGTTTTTTTATTCTCAGCCAGTGTCTTTTTAATTCCCTTTATCCCTTTAGTCATATATATTTTTTCATCTCCTTGAATTGATTTAGGAGATTTGGTTTGAACATCTTCGTTTAGTTGTTCTAAGGTCTGTGTCTCTTCAGAAGTTTTAACTTGCTCCATTGACTGGGCCATATCTTCCTATTGGTTAGGATAGCTTGTAATTTTTCACTGATGTCTAGTCCTCTGATTATCTTGATGTGTTTACTCCGATGGTCTATTTATTTTTCTTCCCTAGGGTTTTATTTTTGATGGATTTTGTATTAAGGCTTTTGTTTGACTCTTAGTTCAACCAAATCCAGTCCTTTAGAGTTATGTATGCTTAACTGTTCATGTTTTTTAGCTTTTTTTTCCATGTGATTCTTGTCTTGGGTATGCAGTACAAATTTTAAGATTGTGCTATTTGTGCAATTGCTTTGCCTCCAGGAGAAAGCTTTCTTTTTCCTGTTTTTTCTCTTGAAATCTTGACACTTTCTGTTTCTTTTTATTTTGCCTCTATTTTTTTCATTGCCTCTAGCTGGTTTTTTCTGTAGGGCAAATTCTGGGAGAATATTTGCCCTGGAGAGGGCTTTCTGAGTCAGTATTTCACAGCTAAAGGAGATCCAGTGTCCAATAGCAGAGCGCTTTCAAAGAGCTCTGGGGAGACAGTCAGAAAAGATACCAAAACACCTTTGTGATGGCTCCCTGAAGCTGTACTTTCCTGGCATGTCCAGCGATGGAATTTTTCAGCAAACATTTCCCTTCAGCCTTAGGGAGGCCCTTCATGTTTGAACCTCTACTGCCTTTGCCCCTACTGGGGGCAGGTTTGAAACAGCATTTCAGAGCTGATACCCAGTAATCCAAATTTGCCAGACAAAAGCCATGACCGGTACTTGACCATGCCCCTACCCCACCCCTGGCAGCTACGACATTCTTCTCCATCTGCGGCAGCCAGCCAGGATCTAGACCTTGAGGGTGGGGGATGGGCATCAACAGCCACCGTGGAGTGAATTACTCATAGATTTTTATTGCAATTTCTCAGTCTCTTCATCCCCCTCTTCCTAGAGTGCTGTACAGTGCTTCTCTGCCCCACAGAGGTACAGAACAGTGGTTTCAGACCATTTCTGCCTATTTTCTTGCTGTTTAATAGAAGTGAGTCGTATAGCTCCCTACTCTTCCATCTTCCCAAGAAGTTAGTGAAATGAAAGTACTTTTAACCTATGACTCTATTGTATATCTTCTGAGGAATTCTGCATAAAAACAGAAACAAGGAGCATGTTGTTTGTTTATTTATTTACATGTTCTTTTTGATGGAAATGCATCATAGTCTACTCTCTTTCCTGTCAAAAGAAGATACTATTTAACTAAGAATATAGAATGCATTATTAGTAATTAAGTTATACATTTTTAACACAACTGTTTATTTATTTATTTTTTTTAATTAATTAAAGAAAAAAAGAAATTAACACAACATTTAGAAATCATTCCATTCTACATATGTAATCAGTAATTCTTAACATCATCACATAGATGCATGATCATCATTTCTTAGTACATTTGCATCAATTTAGGAAAAGAACTAGCAAAACAACAGAAAAAGATATAGAATGTTAATATAGAGAAAAAAAATAAAAATAATAATAATAGTAAAAAAAAAAAGAAAAGAAAAAAGAAAAAAAAACCTATAGCTCAGATGCAGCTTCATTCAGTGTTTTAACATGATTACTTTACAATTAGGTATTATTGTGCTGTCCATTTTTGAGTTTTTGCATCTAGTCCTGGCCCCGAATTGCTAAAAACATCTTGAGGGAAAAAAACGAAGCTGGAGGTCTCGCGCTGCCTGACTTTAAGGCATATTATGAAGCCACAGTGGTCAAAACAGCATGGTATTGGCATAAAGATAGATATATCGACCAATGGAATCGAATAGAGTGCTCAGATATAGACCCTCTCATCTATGGACATTTGATCTTTGATAAGGCAGTCAAGCCAACTCACCTGGGACAGAAATTATACATTTTGAGTCCTAGGTATTATGGGTAAATGGAAGCGGTATCAAGTTATTTCTTGCCTGCCTCAAGAGAGATTAGGCTATACATATATATACATATTTTTTATATACATATATATATATGACTAAGTGGTGTCTGAATATACAATGGTTTCTCAACCAATTCCATTTTAACATATTTTGCAAAATCAATTCTCTTTTGAACTACTAGTTACATATTATATTTCTTTAAAATTCAATAGTCTATACTGAAAATTGGCAATGCCTTTACACTTAACAGAAAGTACAGTGAAGATGATGATAGCCAATTCATCAAAATCCCAAATTTAAAAATTAAAAAATGAATCATGAAATTTGAGTTATATAAATTAAGCTGTTTCAGTGTAATAATTATTTTACATGCAAAGTCTAATTTAATTCCTCTAACAATCTATCAAATAACCACATTTTCACAAATGAGATAACCGAGATGCAGAAAAGTAAAATAGTTTGCACATGAAAGATTTAGGATATAAACCTGGTTTAATTTGGTAAGAACTCCCAGATTAACTTCTTTGGTTCAACACTGGAATTCCTCTGATTGCTTTCCTATCTTATGCTGGTAGACTCTTCCACATGGTTTGTCTTGTCTCCTCACTTCCCTACTTGATTACATGTCCCCAAGACCTAAGATTTTCAACAATGAAACTGGATTTTTATCTGAGATGTAGATATCTTATCCTTTGGTGACAGAGATTTTAAAGTATACATGTTGATGGCTGTGAGGATGAAAATATGAAAATTGGAGGCTAGAAACTGAATTGTTCTATATATGGGAAAGATGAGGTTTGCTGGAGCTGGGAAGCTAGAGATGATGCCTTGGGGCCAGTTCAAATGGAGGATCAGGTGGAAGGTAGATGGAAGATTTGAAGCCTGAGAAGCACTCCTTGATCCAACTGGAAAGCATTGCTCTAGAGTTTCTCAGCCTTAGTGATTAAGTTGTCTTTGATGAAATCCAAGACTTTTGAGAGTCCAATCTGACCCATTTCTAGAAACCTTCTCTAAGGTATTGCAACCCTGGTGAGCGAAAACCTCAACTAAATTTCTGAAACTCTTATTGACTGATAATGGAAGGCTAAAGTAAGAATAAAAATGCTGAAGGGTTTAGATGTTCTATATCACAATAGTATTCTTTATATCATACTATGAGTTTTGTAGGTATTTTTGAAGCTAGGCAATATATTTAAACATTCATTAGGAGTTATGAAACAACCTGAAACATAGCGCTTCCATGCAACCTGTGGTGGAATCATATTTTAAATGCACCAGCTTCTTAGAAACCTCAGTATAAACACATTTAAGGACTGAGTTTTTGATAAACCCATGCTGTTTTATAGTGAGTTAGTATTATGCACTTTTGTATAGGACTTATGAGATCATTTGGCATGAGTTGAAGGATGTTTTAAATCATCTACAATTATGTGCATAATTGCAAACTTAAACATATATTTAGAATATTTTAAAGAAAATTCATTATGTTTTTATATCAAATTACAAACATAATGAACCCTATATTCAGATCATGAGAAATACTTATGCCTCCCTAATCAATGTTTTCCAAAGTGTGGTCCAAGAATTATTCATGTCAAAATCACCTGGGATTTTATTGAAAATGTAGATCTTTGAACTTCATACCAGAACTAGTGAATCAGATTCTCTAAGTGGGAATCTATTTTTCAGGTCCTTTAGGTGATTTTTATTTATGATAAAACTTGAGAAGCTTTCTAAAAAGATAAGATCAGGATAAAATGCAGTCTATTATCCTTTCCACTCATTTTTTTTCTAAAGTGAAAGCACGGGTAAGTGAATATCAATAGGCAAAAATAGATTTGGCACTGAAATACTGCTCTCTTTATCTGTCCCTTCTCCTCTCCCGGATCTGAGTGACTGTAGCAGTACTAGTAGATAATAAGCTCATTTTATAACTGTATAGGGACTGTTCTTGGCCTTTTAGCATCTGGCCCTCTCTGAAACAGTCACTTCTGAGTCACTTCTCTGCCACAATCCAGTATAAGTTTCCTGACAGTAAGTCCTATGGTGCAACCAACTAAAAGACAAAAAAACTGCCTAGTTTGCGATTTTTTTTTTTAATCTCCTGGAATCATAGGTACTGAAAAGCAATTTACATAGAACTTCAAAACTCTGATTCATTCCTGAACTTGCACCTCTGTAGTGTATCTGATTTTCACATATTTTGGCTTTATAAAGAGGGCATGATAATAAGTCATCCGCATATGGTACACACATTTTTACAACCATATTTCTCTAGCTTTAACTCTTTTTGACAAAAAGGAAGAAAACTCAAATAATTTTCATTACTCAGCAATGGTATTATCTCCAAAAGGACAGTTATTTAAAAACTGCATGTGCTTTCATTGTAATTTTCTATTACAGAATCAGCTAATTGTACAAATAAAGGAAAATAGCAGTAGGCAGTTCATAAATACAAAGATGATGATATTTAAACATCTCTCTTATATTGATTCTCCTATTTGTTAATTTATTAATTCATTTACTTATTCAACAAACATTTACCAAGAATCTATTGTATCCCATGCACTATGATAGGCACTGAGAATAATTTTGCTGTCACTCTTTTGTGAATCCATAATAACAAACTACATTAACAGAAAAAAAGTCTTTGATTCAGAACATGAAGCATTTATCTAGTTCACCAGAACTTAAGCCCCTGAAGAAAAAAGCGTAAATCTCAGAACTTAGCAGCATTTTTTACAATATCTAGTAAGGGGCATTTAATTAATTACTGATTCAATGAAATTTCATTTTTCACATTTTATGCTAATTTTATGATGTCTCAAGTTCTATTACTTGGACACAGGGCATGCTTTAGGCATAACTGATGAAGTGTGACTTCCTTAAAATGATATATGATTCAAATGGCCACTGATAAATACTGCCTTATGAGTTGCACATATTATGTGAGCCATATGTCCTTTACTCTTTGGTTGAGCTAAATAATGAGTAAAAATTGATTGAAAGATGAAAATTGAGAAAAGTCAGAGTTTAGGTGTGTTTCATTTATGTTGACACTCCCAAGTACCTAGAGCTGTTCACAATTCTGAAAATGTTGTGTTTTGTGTCGTGAATCAATTTTCTCTTCATCTGCTTGATTAGGCCTTTTTCCACCTTGGCTGCTGACTTTCCTGAGATTTGAAAGTTTGTCTTTTCCAACACACATACAGTTGGATAATGGGAAAAGTAATTTGTATCACCAATTCTTAGTTGTCTTTCTTTTCCTATACTCATTGAATCCATGGCTCTCATTGGTTCAGCAAGTAGTAGGGTGAAAATAAAGGCTAACAGGTCAGACAAAGAGAAGGTGCCTTGGCCCTTGATGACAAAAAGTAGTCATAATATTTTTGCATAACCAAGTTTCAGACTTCTTTCATGGGAGAAATCACTTCTTGTTCAAGCCACATTTATTTAGATCTTCCCTTATATACATTCCAATCTAATTCTAACGGATATTCTCACTAGTGTATTTCTCACTGCACCCCTTCCCTTACTCAATTCATATGTCCAGAAAGATCCTAATTTTTCATTTAATATATACAGTGTGTTGATACCTAATTTACCAAGTAGTCCCATTCAAGCTTTAGTAGTAAATACAGTCTCACTTCAAAGGAGATAGTATCTAATGAGTTCATATCTGACATGTAAAAATATATTATACTAGCTAAGCATATGGAGAAAAAAATGACTTTTTATGACTTAACCATTCCCAATTGCTTTACGTGGAAACTATAACCCAACACAATCAACATTATCTAAGTTCTGTGAGGAAAGATGCCTTCAACAGAGTAGAGTGAGACGTTTTCTATTGCGGTATTTGTATAAATTCTGGAAATTTTAACACCGTTAGGAAATATGCATTTGATTTGGGTTCTGCGAGTTATTCTTTTTTTTCCTACTTATTAGGTTTCCAATGGTGAAGTTAAGTAAGAGAAAGCTTCAAAAATAAAGAAAGCATGAAGAACTAAGAAGGGAAATGATACCAAAAACTTTAGTTTGGAGTACTTCTTTTCTGTTTTTCAGAAATGATGATTTAATTTTTCAGTTCTAGGACAATGCAAGTTAGCAAGCTAGGGTAAATTTATCATTTCTGAAAACTGCCGCAAGACCCCCAAGACAGAACGATTACCCCCAAAATTGAATTTAAATAAATGCAATTAGTTTTATCTTGTTTTTTAATTCATTTACCTCTGCATAGAAATCCTCCTGGAGTTTTGAAACTCATCAGTGATTATCCGGGGAGCTGATCCAATAATGTGAGAATAAATACAGCATTAACCAATTATACATAATGACTCCAAGATATGCCAATAGTGGAACAGTTCAGGTGATTTATAGGCTTGCATCACACATCTTATTCATAGTTCATATCTTTTTATTAAAAAAAGGCATTAAAAGTAAGCAAGGATTTAGATCTCTTTATATTTATCTCCTCAGGATATGAATAAACATAACTAAGCCGTTTATTTAAAATATTTAAGTTGGTGACATGAAACTCCTTGGGGTTGGAGAATGAAATACATATTTGAAGTCAGCAGAGAATAATTGAGATTCGTGATTTTTTTAAACTTCTTTTCAGTAGGTCTGTTGTTCTGGTCCTGAATGCTGACATAGAATCAAAGTTGATGAATTAAAGGGTGCATCCTGGGTTTCAGATCTATTAAAATCCAATAAGCTATATTATCAATAGAGAAGCATGCTATTAAAAAACTCGAATGATGTACTTATGATCAGATCATCATATAATGTAATCACCTCCCTGTAAAGAATACTGGCATAAAGAGAACACAGAAATGGTGGTTTCAGTTTTAAAAAAATTAAAGTTTGTTGGGGACGAGACAGAGTTTCCTCTAATATGAGGCATGAAGGTTAGGAAAATTGTACAGTTAGACAAAACAGTTCCCCAAACTCTCTCCCCATAACCTGTACATTCTGGAGACTCCTGAAACCATACTCAGTTTGATAATACACTGGAATTCACAGAATTCATGGAAAGTTCCATACTTGGGTACTGTTTATTACAGAGAAAGGATACATATTAAAATCAGCCAAGGGGATGTGTTAAATTGTATACATAATTTTTTTTTGATTCCATAGAACTGCATTTCATGAACAGTGAATCTAAGTTAAACCAAAGACTGTGGTTAATAGTACAATTATAAAAATGTGCTATCATCAATTTTAGCAAATGTTTCATACCAATGAAAGGTGTTAATAATAGGATGGTATATGGAAATCCTGTACTTTATGTATGCTTGTTTTGTAACCCCACAAACTTTCTAACAACAAAAACAGCCAAGGTAAGAAGTACATAATATGGAATCCAAGAAAGTACTAAACAAGGGCTTACATTGTTCTTTCCTTACACAGTAAAGACGTGTTACTTTCCCAGCCTCCATGTGTGACAATACACATGGTGTATCACAAATCAGCGTAACTCATCGAAAACGTTAGGATCCAGAATGTTTTACTGGGCTTGATCACATCCTGCCTGTGTGGTTGACCTGTAGTCTCCAGCCCCTCCCAGAAATCAGGCAGATACCTTTATTATCCAGTACCTTCCAGAGACAGAACTGGTACCATATATTCCAAAGTGCCCATCATAATTAATTTTTTAGACTCTCTAGTGACCAGTGTTTCCAGGTAAATAAAGATACTCCAATCAGGCATGACATTCTGAGGGCCTTAAGAATAATTTCAGGTAACCAAAGACGAAGTCCAGACCTCTCCTTGGATTAGATTAATTCATCATTACATAATGGCATTCAACCAATTATATATTGTCAATTCCTCTGGAGGCTGCATATAAAGGAGAATCACAGGATAGGCTCTAGACATATAGGGACTCTTCAAATCCCAATTCCACCAAACTCTACCACCAAAAAGCTTTTTGATCTTTAGTAGGTTGTTAAAAATTTCTAAATCTCAGGTCCTTCACTTGAAAACGGGCATGATAAAAATGGCAGCTAGTTCATTGGGCTGCTGAGAGGTTTTAATGAGTTGATATGCCCATAGCTGTAACACAGTGCCAAGCACATGGTCAGCATTCAATATGTAGTCATTATTAACATGTAATCCTGTAATAATTACTAATTCTATACTACCTTCTGTGTTCTACAGATTAATACATCTGAGATTTTATTCTTTGCTTCTCCCAATATAAGCTGACCTATGGATTTTACCTAAAATAAGTATCTAATGAAAGTTACTACGAATCATTTCATAACAACAAAGGCTGAGGAATATAAGGGAGAAGGATAGAAAGTTACTGACTCATATTGAGTTCCTAATATAGTGCAAGTTTTATACTGGTTTATTTTTATGATTCTTTCATCACAAAAGAAAAATATGCAAGATTATCTCTGTGTTACAGAAGCAGGAGTTTAAACAGAGATTGAGAAAATTATCTGGAGTTATATAATTAATGGATAGTAGATACAGATCTGAAACTTAGGCTTCAGACCCTCATGTTCTTTTTAGTGCATTAAGCTGTGCTTCATTGAGCTGATAGGAAAGTAGTAGAATAAAGGGGACATAGCCATAGGAGCTATGGCTGTATAATTGCAGATGCCTATCAAATGCTAAGCCTTAATGCAAATATGAATATTAAAATGATCTACTCTATGACAAGATGAATTCACATTTATTTTACTTTACATGTCTTTTCCAGTAGCTCAATTCATAAATCTTGCAATGTCCTTTTATTAGCACTACAGAGAATGATGAGAAAGCAAATAGATTCACATAATGAGGCTAAAGAGTTGATAAAACAAGTGTTATGTGTGATGTTAAAGATGAAAAGTAAAACCCCACCAAGATTTCTGAGATAGTGCTAATAGGTTAAAATGCTTCCCTTACACAAGAAGAGATCATGTTCATAACCATTCTAGGTTATTTTTTTTAATGTGATTAGTTTGACAATATTGTCAAGAAAAGCATATCCTATTTCTGGGGCTTTGTATTAGTGAAGTCAGACAAGTTTACAATTTACAAAATAAGAAAAAAATCTCTTTGTGAAAGGCCTCACAATCCTATAAGCATGCATGTCAGAATGAAAAAGCCAGGGGCATTTAAACAAATTGTAATTTTGTGTACTTACATCATCTGGAGGTAGAATTTGCAGGCATGGTTTCAGTCACTCAAGGATGCCATCAGAGAGTTTGCCTCTTGCTTGTGTACCTACTTTGCCACTGTCAGGCTGTTGGCCTTTTCCCCCATATCTTATGTTCATGGTTTTATAGGCATGTGGCAGCTATGAGAATTCCACTTATTCTGAGGGCAGGAATAACAGACAAATGCAGAAAGGCTATCATGCATTTTATTAAGAAAGCAAAATTTCTTTTGAGGAACAAACCCTTTCACTCAGTAGAGTACTGCTTATTTCTCAGAGGTCAGAATTAAGTTAAATAGCCACTGTTTCAGAATAGCTCTTAGGAAAGTAATTATTTGACTTCCCAGCCCCTTTTGAAGTAGTGACTAAAGAGAAAGAGATTTGAAATAGCACATAAGAGGACTTGCCACAAAAGTAGTATAAAATCCATATTTGTATTTATTGTACCAATAGTTGACAATCTGGAGATTGAATGCAAACATTGTCATGCAATTAGAATTCAGGGATGAAAAAAATATGCCTGTGCACAAGAACTAACCTGCTAAATCCAGAAGTGTATGCAATGGGGTTTCTTTTGAGAACCCTTCACCTCTTCTTTTCGCCTTCTACATCTACATAAATTTACGGTTTATTTTTCCAAGAAATCCTTACCTCATAACTTATGTAACAGTTTTCCTTTTTATATCCCTTTATCCCTGGACCAGATAAGGGAAAATCTCACAAAGAGAGGCATCAGCAACCTATTCTCTATTTTTTTATCCATTCCAACACTTTGGAACTTGGCTTCTTATATGGTTCTGAGAAGTCATTTAGAAAAAAAATATTATTGATCAGTATAGCTTTAGAGAGCTATTGTAGAGAGCAATGCCAAAGTTTTTTTGTCTTTCCATATCTCAGGACTACTAGCATGAAAGCATGCTGATTTAAGGTCTCAATCAAGTCAGAAGCAATCTTTATATTTAGACTGGGACATGAAGAAAATAAAGTTCTTTTTCTACTGTAGGTCTCTTTACTTTGTGACATTTGTTATGCATGAATACATCAGCTGTATTCCAGTGACTTCAAAAAGTAGAAAGAGAGATAGGAAAAGAGGGAATTTTTTTGGAAAATTACTATGAAGATTCATGTTTAAATGCCTGGAATACTTTCTCAAATTGTCTGATGGTCATTATTAAGGCATATCCTTCCAAGAAATTGTGTTAATTGATTCACAGCCATGATTGTGGATGTGATCTCTGTTCAGGAAAGATTATAGAATGTTTAAGAAAACAGACCGATTTATCTTGGCTGTCAAAACAAAGGATCATTGAATTAATGATGCTAACCCTTTTACTAACATGAACACTCTCATGTGGAAGAAGTTTGCTCTAGGGGTCAGTGTATTATGCGAAAATGCCTTCATTCCTCAGGTCATGTTTTGGCTCCTTCATAGTACCCAGCCAGGGAATAAAAGAACGAGAACAAAGACTATATGAAATTTCCTCCCTTGTTTTGGAAACCATCAAACTCAGTTAAATATATGCACAAGGTTAGACAATACAGGCCATGGGAAAAGCACAACTTAAAGGTAGTCTGGGCTCCTCTTGTTGAACCATAAATATTATAGCAGCAGTTATTGAGTGTCCCTTTGTTTATCCATTAAGAACCTAAAGTTTTCCTTTCTTCTTCTTTCTTCCATCTCCCATGTGCTTTAGTAAGCTGGTTTGAAATTATAGCTTATGAAATTCTCTTTATTTTAACCATTTCTATGCATGAAGGAGATTTGTAGTTCATTAAGCATTGAAAATAAAGTGTCAAATATCAAGAAGCAAAAAGAATACCAAATAGAAGTAGCTTATGCACAGTTCCATGTTTTTTTTCTTTCCTTTCTCTTTTTCCCTTTTCTCCTCCTCCTTCCTTTCCCTTCCTTTCTTCCTTTCTTCTCTCCAGTTCTTATATTTATTACTTTTTAGATAAATAATTTTAATGACCCAAGTCCAAAGACATAGTACAACACAAGGGAGCAACATGAACTTCTATCTAACATCTTAAATCTCCTTGCTTTTTGTCAAATTTTATAGCACTTTCAATATGATATTTTATACCAAGCAGTGGGATTTTTTTTTACTTTTCTGTTCACTATTTTAACTTCATTATTTCAGAGATAAAAGTTTATATGGAGCTTATGTGAACATTACAGACAGTAAGTCAATATCACTTAGAGATGAATAATGACACTTATGGGACAATATCATTTGGATTTACAACTTATCCTAATATTTGTAGGGTCTTAGACTATTTGCTTATTTTTACAGTCAAATCATAAATTTTAGAATATGATGAACAATTTTTACAAGGTTGTTTTGAGGACTACCAATTCCATGTAAATATTCAGAACACTTATTATTTAGTACGCACTGCATTTATATTAATAAATGTTTTTGTTTCCTTGCTACTTAAAGTTCATACCATGTAATAAGTTAGCTCAGACAGTGGGAATTTATTGGCTTACAGTTTAGAGACTATGAGAAGTTCAAATAAAGGTATCATCAAGGCAATGCTTTCTCCCTGAAGACCTGGTGTTCTGGGGCTGGCTACCAGCAATACTTGGTCATTGGCTCCTCTATTACATGCAATGCACATGGCAGCCTCTCCTTGCCTCTCTTCTTTACTGGGTGCCATTGACTTTCAGTTTCTGGTTGCTCCCCCTGTGGCATTTTTCTACCTGAAATTCATTTTGCTTATAAAGGATTCCAATAATAGGATTAATTAAGTCCCATCCTGACTGAGTTGGGCCATATCTTAACTAAAGCAGCCTCAATGAAAGTTCCTACTTACAATAAGCTCACAATCACACAAATGGATGAAATTTAAGAACATGTTTTTCTGGTGTACAGAGCTCCAAATTACCACCACAAGTATTCATATCAATGAGTCTACAATTGTACTGGCCTTTGAAGAATGGCCAGAGGAAGTCTATGCATTGGAATAATACTTGCTGCAAGTAACAAAAAGTTCCGACTCAAAATTTTTAAACAAAAAGAGATGCTTTTCATTTATTTAACAGGATGTACACTGATAAGGCAAACTTCAGAATTGTCATCATTCAAGAAATCCACTCTCCATTTTTTTATGCAGTTCACATGCTTCCAGGATAAGTCTGGTCTACCCCTTAGAGTTCACCCTTCATGTTGGTGTGCAGGTTCCAAAATCGTGTCTATTCTACAATGAAATAGAGGCTAAATGGGTATTGGTGAGATTATCATATGATCCCTAAGCCAGGAAGGTATTATAAGCATAAGTAAAATTTCAGAATTGGGTTTGTTGTTGTCTATTGTCTAAGGTCACTGTGTGGGCATGATTGATGCCCTGAATTTTAGGGGAGAATAGAGTTCATTGAATTTGAGTAGTTCAGTTGGGTACATTTTCAGTTGAAAGAGAACTCTCAATGTAGCCTAAGAAGCCTAGCCTAGATTCCATAAGGAGATGATAAATGTAAACACTATCTTTAATATAATTAATTCCAGTTCCTCTTCACATTCTTTTTGTTTTTTTAATCAAGAATGCATTTTTAAATTAAGAATGCATTTTACATGACATCCATTATTTTCAGTCCCTCTATCTCCAGGTTATTATGAAGAATATGCTCTAGTAGTTTGGTGACACTAGACTTTTCTTTATTGTCCCCAAATGTCCATTCCAGAGTCATAGAGAGTTTCCTTTCAAGGATTTTGGTATCCTGGGATAAAGATTCTATTGTACATTCAGATAAAATTGGATCTTATGGGTGAGATCTATATGGTATCATAATATGGGTATTGAAAAGATCCGTTAAGATAAGAAGCCACATGTGGAAGATTTAAGTTATTATAATTCCCCCTAGAAGAACTCATTCTTTCACTGGATGTAATTTACATGTCTGTCTTCCCAATTTTTTAGTGAAAAAATAAGCTAACCTCAGTTTCAACCTCTCAGTGGGACTGACATTTACCACATACAGCGAAGGCAGGAATATTGAGGATAGTGTAAAGTGCCAAGAATGTTTTTTTCAATCCATAAATCTCTATCATTAAAAAGAATTTCTTTGTATACCTCACCCTCTTTTTTTTTCAGCAAGAAATCTATCATAAAGACCTATCTCACCAAGTACATGAAAGATTTTCACAGAAAATATTTTTTGTCACAGGATAAATGCGGCATTGCAAATATCATGAAATGTTTTGGCATTTGAACAGTGACTTTTCATTTATTGGTAGAGTCATGTGTCATGTATTTGGTTTGCTGAGTACCCATGTGGTAATTTGTGCCAATTAACAAAAGACAAAATCAACCTTCAGTCTTGCATCCTCTTGACTAATTCATGTGCAAGGCAGAAAGGATGAAATGGTAATTCTCTCAAGAAAAGCATGTGGTGCATTTAATCTTTAAGACAAAGTATCTTCCAGAGAAGGAGCTTTCTCAGATTCAGTAGAGAAGAAATTTTAAGTGGAAACATAGCAGTCTTTTCTGCCTTTTGTCATGCCTCAGTGTCCATGGCTTTTGTGACCTTTGCGTTTCATGCAATAGTATGCCAAGCAAAGTCATTTCGAAGACATAATGATGACCGACATTCAAATTATTCTTGACATTAGCCAGAATATAGAAGGAATGAGTTAGTTTAAATGTGTTAAGACAAAACACAAACAATGAGTTTTATTGGACCTGAATAAATATTGATTTATAGAATGTTCCACATGACTTCTCAACCATTCCTACCAGCACTAGAGCAAGCTGTTTACACCAGAATTCAATCTTATGTGCTTTTGCAAAAATCAGAAGCAAGTTTTGATTCATCTACTCTTAGAACTTATTTAACAAGTATTGCTGGATAACAAGAAAACTGCGCCTTGTTGCTTTAAGCATTTCTTTGAAAAATAAGAAAATGTGATGTATGGAACTAAGAAGGTCAAAATCCTTTTTGTATATTTTACTCAGATATTTGAACTTGCTTTTATTTTCTGCAATTTCTATGAATGAGTGAATCATAATGGATAATTGGCATATTTTCATGTCTACTTTTATTTTCTGTTTCATCAAAACTAACAATATAGTTACCCAGTGCTCTCATGCCTTAGTGATATTTAGAAATACAATATGTGCATTGAATGCTTTCTTAAATAAAAGTATTGATATTTTATTCATTGTCATTAGTTTTGAAGCTATTATAAAAACCATAATAACTTGAAAATAAAAATTCATAAAATCAAACTGAATTGTAGTTTATGCCTCCCTGCAATCTTTCAATCATCATTCTTGTATGTACAACACTGAATTCTTGTCTTTATGATTTATGATCAAAAGTTAAGCTTGGCCTGTCTATTTGATAGGTGATAGATAGAGATTCATAAAGGGTGCCACAATTACATTGGCCAATCAACATGAATTTATATCTGATAAGTCCAACTAAATTTGAAGTGGGTCATTTCTTTTATGATTCTGTGGTCATGAATGTAGAAAATTTTAATATTATCTAAAAATATTTAGGATATGTCCCTCTGACTTTCACAGAAGGAACTGGTAAATGTCCATTGCTCTATGTTCAGATAGGTGATAGTACTGCTATAAAAATATGAAGAGAGACCCAATGAATTGGTGAAATTAGCCAGAAGGTAATCCATATGCCAGTCATGTTGACATAATTTCTGTGGCAAGTTTATGAAGTCTTTGGGATGATCAAAAGCAAATATTGAATATTTTGAATTTTAATTAAAATATTGATGTAATTATATGCGCTGACGCAACATTTTGTAAGACTGCAGAATAATATCCCAACCAGCATATTGCCATTGACATAATCCACTGATTCTATTGAGTTTTCCCTATTTGTTTGAACTCATTTTATGCATGTGTATGTATTTAGTTCTATACAATGTGAGCACATGTATAGGTTCACATACCCACCATCACAGTCAAGATACTGAACAATTACCACCCAAGGGTCCCTCATGTTAACCTTTTATGACAGTATCCACCTCCTTTCCACCCCTTTCCCACAACCCTAACTCTCGGTAGGTACTAGCAATCCTTTATTTCTAAAATGCTGTCATTTCAAAAATGTTATATGCATGCAATAATATGATGTGCAGCTTTTAGGGACTGGCTTTCTTTAACTCCTAGAATACCCTGGAGATTTATTCAAGTCATTTACATGTATCAATAGATTGTTCCTTTATATTGTTGCATGGTATTCCATGATTTGCACATACTACAGTTTGTTTCACCTCTCATCTTTTGATGACATCTGGATTGTTTCCAGTTTGTGGCTATTACAAATAAAGCTGCTATGCACATATACATACAAAAAAATTTTTTGTGTGTGTGTGAAAACGTAGGCTTTTATTTTCCTGGGATAAATATCTCAGAGTACAATTTCTGGATCCTATGATAAGTGCATCTTTTGTTCGTGAGGAAATTACCAAACTGTTTTCCAGAGTGGCCATACCATTTTGCATTAAAATCAGAAATGCATGAGTGAACCAAGTTTTCCTCATCCTTTCCAGAATTTTGTCTTTTCAATATTTTTATTTTTATTTTTAAGCCATTTTGAAGATGTGTACTGATATCTTGTGATTTTTATTTGCATTATTTGATGGCTAATGATTTTGAACCTATTTTCATATGTTTGTTTTCCATCCCTACATTTTCTTCAGTGAAATGTCTGTTCAAATATTGTGTCTGCCTTCTAATTGGATTTAATTTTTTTCCTTTTGTTGTCTAGTCTAAGTGCTATTAATTTTTAGGTTTTTTTAAAAATATACAGTATTTATTTGTGAAAGTTATTATTTAGGCCAGACCTTCCTAAACTTTAGCATGTGAAAGAATCATCTCCTAAATGATTGACTTCAGGAAATCTACTCTTAGAGAATTTGATTTGATAGGTCTGGGATAGAGGCTGAAGATTTGCTTTTTTAACAAGCTTTTTTTTGTTCAATTTTGTTTTGTTTTATTCAAACAAATCACTTAGGAGAAAGTATGAGGAGACTTTTATGAGTGATTTATATTTTAGGTAATGACATATTTTAACAACATTTAACCCAAGTAAAGATGTCATTGATGAAGATAGATTCATATTAATATATTGACATCTTATGGAAAACTTTAATGCTAACCCACTTGCATGAGATCAGCGGTTTGCTAACCTTGAAATTTAAGAGGAGAAAATTTGTTTTCTTACTTCTCAGTAACTACATTATAGAAATTAAAGACATCAATCAAAATTCCACTTAGGAACTAGAGTTCTTCCTAGTCCAATAATCTCCTGTTTCCAAAACAAATAGGATAATTTCACTCACATGCTGGAAATCTTCCACTGTCTGCCTATTTCCTTCAGAATAATGTGCAAATGTGCTAACATGTTATGCACATAGTTATTATTTCACCACTGTTTAAGTTGATCCCTCCACAATCTCATCCTGGAATGTTAAATCTAGCCATGGCAGATTCTTGATAACTTCAAAATTCTCATGCTATCTGTAAAGCATTTGCAGAGTCACTTCTTGTCCTTGAAACACTCTTCCTTCCATAAGTTGTCATTTTCTTAGACATTCTTTCCTCTGAGTTCCTAGCTTCCCTCCAACTGCATCTTCTCCTGCAACAGGCCAGTAAGACGCCCATACCCAAATTTGCCTTCCAATAACACAGGGCAAGAGAAATATGAAATAGCACAGCTTTAGCATTTATTATGTACTCTCTGCTATATGCTTCAAAAACTTTATGCATAGAAACCCCACAACTCTAAGCATTGGTGAATACTGAGAAATGGAGATTTCAAACAACTAGATGTTTCTAAGGCTACACATCTGATAGGAAGTGAAGTAGGGATTCCTACATGAATGTAACTTCATTCTCCATCTCTCTTTAATAAATTATGCTACATCACATTATTTTCTGAATTGAAAAAAGCCATACAGTCAAAATTCATTACATTTTTCATTATAAATATTTTAAAATTTGTTTAACAACTTAAACAAAAACGATGGTACAGTATATGTTGGGTAATCAGTGACACAAATATTTTTAAAAAGAAAGCAAAGGATGAGGTAGGTGGAAGTTTTTCCCAGGATACAGCATTCTGCCTTCCTATAATGTTAGTGCTGCATCATTTATGCGCAAGGGCTATCCTTCTTTTATATCTGTACATTTTGCCACCACTTGGCTTTAGTTTGATTTGGTATTATTGTGTGACCACAACGACTTTTGGATTTCGTAATCTCAACATGCCTTTACTGAGTAAGAATTGTTGGTGTTAGAGAATAATCCCAGAAGAAAGGTATTTAAGAATATATCAGTCTTGTTTTTCTGAGATGACTAAAGAAATTGCTAACGTAGTGCCACCATCTCTCTGAGAACTGTTGATGGCTTTCCTTGAAAGGATTCTCATATCAGGAAGAGTGTTATTTTTAATGGTTTTGTCAAATTTATCTTTCTAGATTATACACAAATCACACAGTATTCTTTTGGAATTCAAAATTACCGTCAGGGTGATAACTCAAAAGTGATATAATTTTTATGAAAAATCGGTGATCTATAAGAAATCTACATCCACATGTACTTTTCATTTTTTGCATGTCTATAATCAGATTCAGTCCCTGTCATTCTTTGTTTAGCACGCTGAATGATATTCAATAAAAATTGGAAAAACAATTTACAATTTTAACAGCGAAGAACAGTGTGGAATTTAATATGGACAAAAAGAAAATTGGAAATTAATCTTGCAAGGTATATTAATAAAGGATTTATTAATTCCCAAGAGAAACACAATTTAATTTTCAATTAATAGTGTTTTATGAAAGGTAGAGCAATATAAAAAAAATCCTTGAGAATAATTTCCAGGAAAATAATTTTATCTACACTAAAGTTTTTTAATAATATTCACCAAACAATTAACCAAAGCATAATGCTTTTTGAATTGTCATGATTCTTGACTACAGAAAGAAAAAAATCCTATTTTAATAATACAGAAGTAAAGAATACATGAAATTAAATTTGTTCCTTTCCTTTATTGATTTTGCTATGAACACAAAATTGCCTATGAATATACTGAATTCTCAAACTGGTAGCTCTTAAGAAAATACCATGCAGTGTTCAAAGTCATTAAAAAGCAATGTGGATTAAATCTTTTAAATATTTTAGATGTCCTTGTCAACTGAGCACTATACACTCAGTAGGTACTCAATGATGCACTATCAAATCACAAAGAAATAGGGAAACCATAAAGCCTGGCAATTGTAGATCTTTTCAAGATAGAGTTAAGGGTCATTGAAAGTCATGACATATTGAAAGCATTTAAAGATGAAGGAAATTTTTTTAAGGAAAAAAAATCTGTTGTATAATTGCTTCCAAAATGATCATCTACTTCATGAGGAATCACTTTTTATTCTTCTTTAAAACTTCCATTCCAAATTCAATGGGAAGTTGTATTTAAAATTTCTATGAAATTTCTCCTGGTTTGCATCACAATAAAATTTTTCCCCATAAAGTTGTACTGTGGCATTCCAGGAAAAAAATAGCAAGAAGACTCCGCTCTTATTCTCTACTAGAGTTTTTTCCAGTTTTCTAAGACTGCATTGGATCTGAATACATTTGGCAACAATTCACGAAAAATGAAATTTGTTGGCTGAGAAGTAATGGTATCTATCTGTTCTAGTTTAACTATATACAGAGAAACATTTCTTGATGTGCCTACTATCAGGATATAGTGTAAGCAGCTATAAAATGGTTGTAATAAATGTGGGAGCTCAAATTGTCTTTATCAAAGAATAGAAGGTTCAGCATTTGTTATATTCAGCAGTGAATACAACATGCCTTATGAGCTTTAGGTTTCCTATTTGCAGTTTCCCACAGTACCAGTTACCACCATGGCCATGTTTCTCTCAGTAGATTATTTTAGAGCTAGCTCTTTGAAAATTTCTGCTGAAGGTGGACTTTACTACATAAAGCATATTATTAATATTAGTAGTGATGATATTGATATTAATAAAACTGCATATTTTTGAGTCCTATTATGTGTCAGGCACCATGCTAAGCCTGCTACATATTGCATCTATTAAGTTCATGAGATAGTTACATTAATATCATTATTTGAAAGTTATAAGAACTGAGGTAAAAACAAGATAAAATGGCCTGTATATAGTCATACTGCTTATTTGGAGTTTAGTTTTCACTACAGTACAACATTTCTGATATTTATGCTCTTTAGGCAACATTGTCTCTTCACCTGTTTGCATAGTTCTTTTTTCTGAAATGTGTTTGATATTTATAGATGTAGACCCTACCCTGATGTAATTACAATCTGTTTACAATGTTCTTCTACTCCTCCCCCTCAGGTTCTGGATAAAATACAATGCATACCAAAAAAAGTGGAGCAATAAAATGATAGCATTATCAACATGTTAAGTAAATGCCACAGAAAACTATTACTACTGTACTTAAAATATAGAATGATAACAATGGAGGACAAAGAAAATTAGGAAACTAAGTTCTAAGAATCAAGATGATATTTTGTACCATGTGCTTAATTATATTAATTGGAAGTGAAAAACTGTCATTTCATTTGGTACCAAGCACCCCATCTCCTTTCCTAATTGCAACTTGATTTTCTTTAGAGGAATTGCTTTTACTTCCTTGGCATGTTGTCTTGGTGGGAGGTGGTAGATCCAACCATATAGTCCCCTTCCACACTTTTGAAGCAGTCCACATTGCATGAATTTGATGCCCTTTCTTATGGCTTTGCATCTTAGAGCAGGATCCTTCATCACGGGTTGTTCTTAGCAGCAGCCAGGAAGGCAAGATGCAGATAAACGGATCTGCTTCCCCTTAATCCTTCAGAGCGCACTTAGGTCCCTTCATTCTCCAACCCCTCTCCTCCAGCCTCCCTGTGGCCCTCTGAAACACAGGTAACTTTCCAATAAACTCATTTGTGTTTACATCAACCAGAATGAAGCCAGATCTCAATAGTATGGGCAGCCTGGTTTTGTGTGGCAAGCTTTCATTCTGATTGATTAGGTCATCAGTCTCACTGGCAAGTTAGAAAATTTGATTATTACTCCTGCTCTCAGGCTTGCTGTTCACTGGGGAAAAGCAAAAGGAGGAAAGAAAGAGGGGGTGAGGGAGGGAGGGGAAGAGAGAGAGAGAGAGAGGGAGAGAGAGAGAGAGAGAGAGAGGGAGGGAGGGAGGGAGGGAGGGAGGGAGGGAGGAAGAAAGAAAGAAAGAAAGAAAGAAAGAAAGAAAGAAAGAAAGAAAGAAAGAAAGAAAGAAAGAAAGAAAGAAAACAGTTGAGGCACATTATAATATTATAGGGAGTTCCCTAAGGGTTTTGTTTTTATAATGAACTCAAAATTTTAAAGCACATATAAATATTGGACAGAGAAACAAAGATAAAGAGCAAAAAGTAGTAAACTGTTGAGGAAATCAAGTGTGCTCAAGTTGAGGCACTGACTGTTCCAGGACAGGAAACTGGCAAGTCTTACTACCACCTTAGTACACTTTATAATTGCTGCAATGAGAGGTGGGACCTATCTTTTATTTAAGGTCCTGGATGCTTAATTATTCATTATTGATTATAATGTGAGGAATTAAGAATAAAATACGTTTTTAGCAATTTAAGATAAATCAACATAAATTCATGAAATGTGTTATTTAATTTTTAAAATAAATATTGATATTTATCCCCCAAAATATGTATTTGAATATAATATAAAAGGATCATATTCATTTCTAACCACAAATGTATCCCTACAAACCAATAATGAATGTTTTTGCTAAGAGCTCTAAAAGATTTTCTTTGGTAATAAGATTTTATTTTTAGGTGCTTTAAATAGCCTTCTGTTACATAATCACAATTCTTGTTCCTTAGCAAACTTCAATTCTTGTAGTGAAATATTGGACTCATTCTAAAGAATTTAATTGCACATACACATACTGGAGGAAATGAAAAGAAATTTTAGTTAAGGCTTGCTCTAACAACAACATATTTTGAATGAGTTGAGTCCCAGTTGAGAATTTTTTTCTGAAAATCTCTTAATTAGTTTTTTTTTAATTGTATGCTATGTGGCTGGGGTCACATTTCATTCTTTTTCCATGTGAGTATCCCCTTATTACAGCACTATTTGTTGAATTTCTGTTGGTTTTTCTCTTTTGTTTGTTTACTTGTTTGGAAAATGCGTGGGCTGGGAATAGAATCTGGGTCTCCTGCATGGCAAGTGAGAATTCTACCACAGAACTACCCTTGTACCCTGTGATAGTTTGAAAGGATTTACATACCCTAGAAAAGTAATGCTTTAATCCTAATCAGTCTTGTGAGAGCAACAGTTTCTTCTAATACCTACTCAGTATTATAGATTAGAGACTTGATTAGGTTATCTCCATGGAGATGTGACTCAATCAGTTGTGGTTATTAAACTTGATTAGATGGGGACATGTCTCCACCCATTCTACATGGGTCTTGATTAGTTTACTGGAATCTTATAAAAGAGGAGACATTTTTTGAGAGAGTGCCTTTTGAGAATGAGGAGAGAGCAGCAGACCCATAACAGAATGACAAGATAACCAGAGTCCAACAGCCAAAGACCTTTGGAGATGAAGAAGGAGGAGCTTCATGAAACAAGAAGCCAGAAGAGAAAGCTAGTAGACTTTGCCACATGCCCTTCAAGCCAAGAGAGAAACCTTGAATGCCATTGGCCTTCTTCAACTGAGGTATCTGTCTCTGGATGCCTTAGATTGGACATTTCAATGGACTTTCTTTACTTGGCCTTTCAACTGTAAACTTGCAACTTATTAAATTTCCCTCTTTAAAAGCCATTCCAGTTCTGGTATATTGCATTCTGGCAGCTAGCAAACTAGAACACGTCCCTTAATTAGGTTTTATTTATTTTGGAAATAAATAATTCTATGAATTCCTTAAAAATAGCTGACAGTCTTCATATTGTAGATTACTTAACAAGACAATCTGTAGGGAAGCTCACAGTCAGTCAGCTTTTAAAGGAAAGGCAAACTATACTGTGTTTACTGACAAATTGTCATGACTTCAATAAGGTTGGTTAGATTCTGGATGCCTGATTCACGGCCTTAGAGACCAGTGCCACAGCAGACACTTCCATGGAATCATTCATCTCCACTGAAGCTCATTTTTAATGCTTTATATTTGAAGCTAAATAATGGATCTTCATTCACAGAAAAAAAAAAAAAACACTTTTTAAAAGCTATCAAGTGAATCTGCCATATTACAAATGTATTTGTTTAAAAGTTCTACAAAATCATCTATGGGTGGCCGGCCATGGTGGCTCAGCAGGCAGAGTTGTTGACTGCCATGCTGGAGACCTGGGTTTGTGCCCGTGCCTGCCCAGGCAAGAAAAGAAAAGAAAAAATCTATGCGCTATAGGATAATGGAGGAAATAAATTCAATTCAGTCATCATCCTCAATAAGCATGAGGTAAGGCTGACTTTGTACTGCTTATAATGGAGACTCAAAGCTGCAAGACTGTGTTCCTGTACTTAGTGAAACTGTTCTGTCTGGAGAGACATACAAGGTCATAAATTCTTTGATGAGCCAAAAAGGGGAATGGTTCGTTGTAAGTGGCAGGAAAAGGAAACACTTCATGGGCAAGGTACTATTGCAGATCGTTAAAAATGGGTAGAAATTTTGTGGAAAGGACCAGGCTCCTTTCAGGACCAGGAGAAATGGTATAAAAAGCACAAATATATGAAGATCTACCCTTACCTGGGATATAATGCAGTTCAAAGATGATGAGTTAGTTTTAATAAAATAAAACTTGATCACAGAAAACTTAAGGGTACTCTAAAAAGTTAATTACTCATTTTATATGAGGAAGTTTGGAAGAGTGTTGTATTTGCTGAAGGTCTCTAAGGCAGAGCTTTAAAAACGTTTTGATGTAGGGTGAAGCAGAAGGTATTAAGGAGATTTGACAATCTTTAAGATTGTTCACAAAAAAATTGCATTTGAAATTCTTTTTAACTTAGTCTGTGAGCCACCAAAATTGTAAAAATTGCTCTAAGGTCACCTAGAACACAAGAAAAGGAAAATGAAGTTTCCCAAACTTAGCAATTTAAATGTCCATACACTTGGTTGCTGAAATATGAAGTCTCATTACTATTTTCATACTAAATTCTACTCTGTGTTTGAAATATGAAATGCATACAACTCTCGGTCTATACCAACGCCCTGCTTGTGTAAGCCACAATTTTCTCTCCTCAATTAAATAAATTATATCCTAATGGTTTTGCCTCTTTTCTATCTTCAGAATAATCTTTTAAGGATGTAAATTATCCTCTACCATTCCTATCCTTAAAAATCTTCAATATTTTCTTTTGAATGACAATAAAATTCAAATTCTGTGTTTCGGTTTGTTAAAGCTACTGGAAATGCAATATACTAGAAATGGGTTGGCTTTCTCAGTGGGAATTTATTAGTTTACAAATGTACAGTTCTGGGCCATGATAATGTCCAAGTCAAGGCATCAAAAACCTTCTTTGAGGAAAGGCTGCAGGCATCTGTGTTCCTCTGTCACATGGGAAGGCATGTGACAACATCGGCTGGTCTTTCTCTCCTGGGTTCTGGTTTCAAAAGCTCTCTCAGCTCCTGTGGTTCCTTCTTGCTTCCCTGGAATTTCTCTCTTTCTAAGCTCTCATCAAAGAGCCCAGTAAAGAGATCAAGACCCATCTTGCATGGGCTGGGTCACATCTCAGTTGAAATAATCTAACCAAAAGGTTCTGCCCACAATGGGTTTGCACCCACAAGAATGGATTTTAAAAACATGGTCTTTTCTGAAGTACATAATGGCTTCAAATGAGCACACTCTGCAACAAGTACTACATACCAGTCTTAGCTCTCACCACTTTTCTACACTCTATACTCCAACCCGACTAATAATAGGAGTTTATTTCCATTTCCCCAAGCCCAGACAACTCTTTATCCATATTTAAGCCTTTGCAGATGTTGCTTCTGCTACCAATACTTTCCCTTGGTTTATATGTTACCTTCTCAGAGACTCTACCTTAAACTAAGTATAAATTATCTCTCAGTAATATGCTCAGTAAATGTGTGTATTTGAAATGATTGCTAAGTTTTCTTTCCTCCATTTTCTCCACTTTCTCTATATGCAATACACTTTAAGGAGTAATACCACTTACTTCTTGTTTCTGTTTGCTAAAGCTGCTGGAATGTACTATAACAGCAATGGATTGGCTTTTACAAAGCAGATTTATAGTTACAAATTGACAGTTCTAAACCCATGAAAATGTCTGAATTAAGGCATCAACAAGAGGATGTTTTCATATGAAGAGAGACTGATGGCATCTGGGGACCCTCTGTCACATGGGAAAACATCTGCTGGTCCTTTGCTCCTAGGTTCCATTGCTTTTAGGTTCCGTGTGTCCTTGATTGCTTCTACCTCTAGAGGTCCCTGAGTCCTGTGGTCTTTTCTTAGCATCTTTGGGGTATTTCTCTCTCTGCATCCTTCAGTTGGTTTCATCTCTCTGCTCTCTGTCTCTGCGCTTCCTTTCATAAAGGACTCCAGTAAAGGATTAAGACCCATCTTGAAACTGAAAGATAATAAAGCTGTATTGTTTAAGCCTCAAAGATTGTTGTAGTTGGTTACAGCCACAAATAAAAACTAATACAATGCTTTTAATGGAATGCATTCTGAGTAGTCTTTTGCTATGATATAGAACAGTTCCTGAACCTTTTTATCATTCTCTAAGTGTAAAAGCATTTAATGTTTTTGAAGTATTCCATCCTTCTAAAATGCTACTATAGATTGAGTTATGCCCCTACAAAAACACATTCAAGTCCTTATCCCCAATCCTGGGGACGTGGATTTATTCGTAAATGAGATCTTTGAAGGCCCTCTAAGAAATGAGGCAAAACTGAATCAGAATAACCCTTAATCCAATATGACTGGAGTCTTTTTTAAAGAGGAAATTCAGACACAGGAATAGGAGTGAGGGTGAGACAGAAGGAGACAGATGGCCGTGTAACAGAGGCAGAGATTGAGTTAGGGTTTTCCAGCAAGTCTACATCAGAATACTACAGACTTCGGAGGATGCATGGCCTTACCAACACCTTGACTGAGGTTTCTAGCCCCCACAACTGTGAGACCATTACTAGTGTTTAAGTTAAACAGTCTTTGGTATTTGCTATAGCAGTTCTGGCAAACTAAAGCAAGTGTTAAATTTTACTTTTTAAAAAAAGATGTGTGAGAGGTACACCTAAATCCTAATAGTTCACACTCAATTCTTTCATTCTAAAGCAAATAAAACAAGTTAGTAAATCATTAGCTAACTGCTGCTGAAATGACTATGTATCAGCAGCTTGTTTTCAGGTAAAATTATAACTGTTTAAAAGAGTGAGAAAGAGAGAGACTGCCACCTGAAATTAGAATCACATGTGCTTCTCAGAGAAGTGTGCTGTATAAAAATCAAAATTGTGCTTGTGTGTGTGTGTGTGTGCATGTGTACTACTCTGGCATTGATTTTATTTAGCTAAGCCACTTGCCTTAAAACTGACCATTTGCCTAGTTAATAAGGAGTTTTCCAGTCCTGGGCATAAACTTCCTCAGAGTCCAAAATTGTATCTGTAGCCACCACTGACACAACCACACCCTCACCCAAGACCCATAGCTGATACCCAAAAACAAATTAACCAACCCCATGGCTCTAGGACCCCCAATCCCTTTTCATATGCCTTTGCTTGAAACTAGCCAGTCTTTGGCTCCCGTTGGAAATCTGTTCACCTCCACCCTTGGACCACAATAAAGGCAGAAGCCCGCAGGGCACTCCTGCTCTCCCTGTGTGCTCTCCGCCTGTTGGTTGAGCCACCTGAGGCTATTGCATTTCTTGTTGACTCTTCATGGCACTTTCTTTCTGGTACCTGTGAGTAAAAGCTATCTTTCCTCGTGTATTATGGCCTCAGATGTCTATGGTGTTCTACCTGAACTTCACCCAGATCCAAATTTAAAATCCACCTGAACTAATGTGGAGCAAGTAGCCCAGTGAGCAGAATGTGTTGGCCAGAACCATGGGAAATGAGGCATAATGCCTTTTAGCTGTTCTCAGTTTGCTAACTCTCTTTCTCAGATGGCTAACACAATTGAAGAGGAGCCCACGGATTACTGACGTCTGCTTATAATGCTTTGCGTTTACCACCTGTTGTATCTGCCAGGTGTTTCTGGGTTTCCCAACATAACATAGAGTTCCTGTAGATCTGAGTCCGCAGGATCCAGAAATGGCTACCTCTAATAAAGCAAGAGGGGGACCCCCTTGTTCTCAGTATGCCCTTGATCAGGAATAACTGGCTGTAGATGACACTGTCACCGAGTAATATTGGCTACATAATGAAACTTTTGTCAGGGTTCTAACAGTTGGAAACTACAAGGTAGTAGACATATTTTTCACTTAAAAATATTCAACTAATCCTGTGTATAACCAGAAATACACTAAATCTCTCCAAAGTAGGGTGCAAGTCCTTGGATAATATTCACTCTTAAATCTGATATTCTATAACTGAAATATTATCGTATGGACTAATACAACTTATATCATATGATAAGGGGATAAAATAGGTAAGAAAACAAAGATATTTGTTTTATGTATATATACAAACATGCTCATAACAAAACAAAGAAGAAATATCCATACCATTACAGTCTTTGTTTTGGTAACTGGTCACGTGGTCATTGCTCTAGTTTGCTAGCTGCCGGAAACAGAATGGCTTTTAAAAAGGGGAATTTAATAAGTTGCTAGTTTAGAGTTCTAAGGCCAAGAAAATGTCTCAGTTAAAACAGGTCTACAGAAATGTCCAATCTAAGGCATCCAGGGAAAGATGCCTTGGTTCAAGAAGGCCGATGAAGTTCAGGGTTTCTTCTTTTATAGGACTCCAGAAACTTATCAAGATCCACCCAAATGGGTAGGGACATTATTGCCACCTAATCCAGTTTAACAACCACCCTTGATTAAATCACATCTCCAGGGAGATGATCTGATTACAGTTTCAAAAATGCAGCATTGAATAGGGATTATTCTGCCTTTATGAAATGGGATTTAGATTAAAACACGGCTTTTGTAGGGGACATATATCCTTTCAAACCAGCACAGTCTTATTTTACATTTATCACTACCTTCTTCAACTATCCATTCCATGTTCCTTTTACCCTCAGGAAGCACTTCATGTGGCTACTGTTCTCTGTCTGTGTTGTAACCCAAACCTTCAGTCCTGAAATTTCTTAGCCAGTGGTAGTCCCACCTTGAATGAGCTGATGCAGTTTCCATTGACTTTAACTCCAGGGCATGATAATACTAAGAGATGCCCTAGGAAATCTCCTGTACTCCGGGCAAAATTCTTCTTTACTTCCATTGTGTAGTTGCAGTCCTATTTCCCATTGACAAGATAAATCACACCAGCCAATACAGTAATTCCCTTCTTTGCCTGTTGATTCAGAGGTATGAGAAGCCCAAAATGGTCAGGTGCAGTATCAACTTCCAATTCCAATCATCATTGTGTCTCGTGCTGGTTTGAAACTGTTATATATCAAAGAAAAGGTCATGCTCTTTCAAACAATCCCTGTGGGTGCAGACTGGTTGTAGGTATGACCTTTGATTAGGTTTTTTCAACTGAGATATGACTCACCCAGTATTAGTCAGGGTTCTATAGAGAAATAGAACCAACAGGAGATATCTGTAAATATAAGATTTATAAAAGCACTCACACAACTGTGGGAATGCAAGAGTCCTGAATCCATAGGGCAGGATTCAAGGCTGGCAATACCAATGAAGGGTCTTGACTAACTTCAAAGGAGAGGATCACTGGCTGAAGAAGCAGTGAAAATTTTCTCTTCTCACTTAAAAGTCTTAAACTGATCAGCTCAATCCAACTGATTGGACTATTTCATTTGTGGGGGATGCGTATAGTTGATCATCGGTGTAATCAGCCATAGTTACTATCAACTGACTGATGATTAAATAAACCAGCCTTCTCATTCATCAGCCAGCCACAAAATATCCTTGTACTAATTGTTAGGCCAGAGCTTGCCTGGACAAACAATTGGGCTCCATCACCTGGCCAAGTTGACACCAGAACCTAACCATCACACACCCCGTTCAAGATAGGTCTTAATCCTTTTACTGGAGTCCTTTATTAGAGGATATAGGATAGAAAAAGCCAAGAGATCTTAGAGAGAAAAGCCCTGGAGAAGCTAAAAAAGGGCATGCAGGATGCAAAGAGGAAGCTACTGGAACCTGAGAGCAAAGGATTAGCAGATGTATGTCACGTGCTTTCCCATATGATAACGGTGTCCCAGATCCTGGCAGTTTTTTTTCAGAGTCTAAGTGTTATCTTGTTGATACCTTAACTTTGACATTTTCATGGCTTAGAACTGTAAAATTGCAAGCAAATAAATCCCCACTGTAAAAGCCAACCTATTTCTAGTTATATCGCATTCTATCAGCTTTAGCAAACTGAAACATGTCACCAAATGGAGGCACTTTCCCTTTTGGAACTAAAACCAAGCAAAGCCTAAGAATGCACGAAAAAGAAACAAATTTTTTTCTAGTAGCTCACTAAGAGTAATAGTGAATATTACCACTCCTGTTTCCACCCTTCTATTCCTGGACCTGTGAATCCTGATTTACAGGATTGGAAGAAACAGCACCACAGAATAGGCACTGATTTAGAGCATACTTAAGTCTCCTGGAGAATATTGCTCCATCCCGGCAAGCTATTTTCACCTAGTTGGCACTGTAATTGTGTCTTCAAAAAGCCATCCCACCATTCTATCAATCAGGCTGTTTCAAGATGTTGGGAAGATGGTAACACTAGGGAAGCCCATGAGCACATGCCCATTCCCATACTTCATTTGCTGTGAAGTGGATTCCTTGATTAGAAACAACGTTATGTGGTAAGCTGTGATGGTGCATGCAGTATTCTGTAACTTCATGAATGGCAGTTTCTTCAGAAGCATTGTATGGAGGGAAGCCAAATCCCAATCTGGAGTATTTAGCTATAATGTAGTTATCCAGTTATAACAAATCTCTTCCCTTTCCATGATGGAAGTGGTCAATGTTATCAACCTGCCACCAGGTAGCAGGCTAGAATTACTTTGGACAATGGTTCTATATTGGGGGCTGAGTGTGGGTCTGCTACTGTTAGTAAAGGCACTCAGCAGTGAAAGTTTATGTTGCTGAGCCCCTGCATATCATCCATCCCCAACACCACAGCAGGCATCATTGTTCATGAGCCCAGTGGGTAATAGCAGGAGTGGCTGGGAGAACTGGGATCCACAGAATGGGTCATCTTATCCACTTTATTATTAAAATCTTTCTCTGTTGAAGTCACCATCAGGTGCACATTCACATGGGAAACAAATATCTTCATGTTTATTGCCCACTCAGAAAGGTTTATTCACATACCTCTTTCCCAGACCTACTTATCACAAATTTTCCAATCAAGTTCCTTCCAAGTCCCTTACTTCTGCTTCTCATTATCGTACACCTATAACTGAAGGAAATAATGCATGAATCTAGACCCACTCTTCCTGCATGTCCTTACGTAATAAAGTTAATGAAGCTCAAGGGGAAAACTTTATCCCATTTGCCCCTAACTTACACACAGGGATCTGTCATATCAAGAAACCAGCAAAATTGTCTTAGGAAAGAAATCAAAAGAAGTACTTTATTGCTTAGACTAAATCAAGGAAGAAATATCACCTTTCTTCTCCCCTGTCCCAGCCTACAACATATAAGATTAATTCTGAAAAATAGCTATTAATAGCATTTTTATCTCAGACCTAGAAACAGCATGAAGTTTTTTTTTTTCCTTTAGGTTAGCATATTTAAACTGAAAAGCTATATTAGAATATTAAATTTTATGTGATTTCAAAGTTACATACAAACATACATATGAATGTAGATACATATTTATTTTTAAGCGCATATCTACATAATTGGAGTGTAAGAAATGCAATTTGGTGAATATAGTACATTAAGAACACTAGATATGGGCTTCCCTATGCAATCTGTGCCATTATTTTCCCTTAGAACAGTTTTCTGGTCTAAATTTTCTTACTTGAATAAATTATTTTTTTCTTCTTATGATAGAATCATGCTGTTCTCAACATTAAAGCTATTAACTTTATAAACACATGCCTGAAAGTTGGTATATTCATGTACATCTAACCTAGGTTTTCCTGCTGTTGATGAACTCATAATGTTCTTGGCATGTGATTTCCTTCTGAGCACAGAAGTTCTGCAGGTTGATCCTTCAGACAATATTCTCCTATAATCTGAAAAAAAGGAAATGTTTAAATATTGCCTGTTTGAGGGCAGAGAATATTATTTAGAATTGCTGTTGCTTGAGGATGTGACAGAATCAAGGAAAGTCAGGGAAGACGTAGTGGTAGATAAGTAACTGTATGTCCAGAACACATTCGCTATCTGCTCATGATTCACAAACTCATTTCAGATAAAACCCAAATATATTTAAAGCCATTTCCTAAACCTCCACATTCTCAGATTTTATTTTCATTTGAACAGAGCTTCACGCAGTTCAAAACTGTTGGACAGTCAACAATGCCAACCTATATAGTATCTGAGGCTGTGGAATTTAAAGCTAATTGTATATTCAAGAAATGTATCTGGTTCAAATATTAGGTAGCGAGTATATATAAATGTTGGAAGAGATGAAGTTTAACAGAGCAATCAATTAGAAACCAGTTGTTGACACAAGTGACCCCTTTCACCTTTGGGTAATTGCGTGAGGAAGGTAGGAATGAAAAATAGTCAGAAAAAAAAAACAGGAGACTTTGACGTTGTTACAGTAATTCATAAGAACCAAATTTAAATAATCTTCCTTTGATGTGTTAAACCTGTAGGTTTATTATAACTTACTTGTTATTATGTCAATAATTACTATCCAGGTCTATAATATAATTGGTTTTTCAGAGATTTTGTTTGTAATATGGAAGTTAAGTGGAAATATTTTTTCTATTGACTTTTCCATTTCTTTTACATTTTTATGTATCTTTTTCAGGTACTTAAATCATATGAATAAATTAAACATAGCCCTTGAGAATCTGACCCTTGTGGACTGAAGTCATCAATGTCCAGTTCAATTTGTGTTTTTAACATAAACTATAAATTATGAATAATATTGAAACATGAAATTTAACATGTTTTACTTTCTAACAGTCAATGAATATTACAAAAGTAAGGAGAAAAACGATGATGTTTCTATTGTACAACAAACTCCTGATAAAATTGACTGTTCCTATAAAAAACTAAAAATGTTGCGTATGGTTTTATATCAGGTCCAATTTTTTTAATGTTGGTTATTAAATATGCTGGGGGGAAATCTCACCTATCAAGGTGCATTCTAGTTCATTGATTGCGTAAATAGTCATTATACTTAAGCTATATGTAAATAATGATATAATCTACCCAGATATGGGAAACAAGCTAGGAGACGAAGAAGAAGGAGGAGGAGGAGGATGAGAAGAAGGAGGAGAAAGAGGAGGAGGAGAGAAAAGATATCATAAGAGAGGAGAAGAGAAGAGAGAGAAGAGAAAAGAAAAGGAAATACAGCTTTCAGCCACAAATGAGCTATGATGGTTATCTGCTTTGAGTATGAATGCCCCAAATCCTCATAAGATATTTATTTACGGGCCCCCGGTTAACTATTTTAATAGAAATGACTTACCTATTTTAATAAACTAGGCTAATGTATTCAAATAACAAAATTTACTCCTTCTTTACTCAGCAATCAGAATGATTTGACTGTGGGGCACATCAAAGACACAGTCATGAAAACCAATCCATTCTTAACACGTAATTTTTGAAACAGATAAGATGAAAAGCAACAAAAAATTGATACCCATTTGCCCCACTTTCTATTTGCATTTCATAAACTTTAGGGTAAATTTCTAAGGTTAATGTGAAATTAATAATATCCCACTTATGTTTAACTTTGGCCATAGGTGTTTGTATTCTACTTTATAGCTTCTGTATAAATAAAAATTTATAAAATTTCACAAGCTCACCTATAAACCACTATCTGTGTGTTTCAGTGTGTATGTGAATGTTAAGAATAGAACTGAGATAACACTTATTTTGATTAAATCAATAAAATTATTTTTGTTGGTCATTTTTGTGCTCTGAAACAATCCAAATGAAAAGTTCCCTAGCTTATTATATATTATAGATAATTTATTATTATAATGTATCTACTTCGTTATATAATTTATAATAATTTGTTATGTATAATGTATACATTTATGTATACAAATATGTAAGAGCCATTCCAATATTAAGCAAAACTATTTGTTCTCACACATCTTTCTTTCCAATAGATAGAATCTGAAGTTTAATTTTCAGTTCATTCCAGTTGACTCTTTTTTTTTTTTTTTTTTTTTTTTTTTATTTTTATTTTTTATTTTTATTAACGGAAAAAAAAAAGAAATTAACACAACATTTAGAAATCATACCATTCTACATATGCACTCAGTAATTCTTAACATCATCACATAGATGCATGATCATTGTTTCTTAGTACATTTGCATCGGTTTAGAGGAACTAGCAACACAACAGAAAAAGATATAAAATGTTAATATAAAGAAAAGAAATAAAAGTAGTAGTAATAGTAAAAAACAACAACAACAAACAAACCAACAAGCAAACAAAAACAAAAAAAACCCTATAGCTCAGATGCAGCCTCATTCAGTATTTTAACATGATTACTTTACAATTAGGTATTATTGTGCTGTCCATTTTTGAGTTTTTGTATCTAGTCCTGTTGCACAGTCTGTATCCCTTCAGCTTCAATTACCCATTGTCTTACCCTGTTTCTAATTCCTGCTGAACTCTGTTACCAATGACATATTTCAAGTTTATTCTCGAATGTCCGTTCATATCAGTGGGACCATACAGTATTTGTCCTTTAGTTTTTGGCTGGATTCACTCAGCATAATATTCTCTAGGTCCATCCATGTTATTACATGGTTCATAAGTTTATCTTGTCTTAAAGCTGCATAATATTCCATCATATGTATATACCACAGTTTGTTTAGCCACTCTTCTGTTGATGGAGATTTTGGCTGTTTCCATCTCTTTGCAATTGTAAATAATGCTGCTATAAACATTGGTGTGCAAATGTCCGTTTGTGTCTTTGCCCTTAAGTCCTTTGAGTAGATACCTAGCAATGGTATTGCTGGGTCGTATGGCAATTCTATATTCAGCTTTTTGAGGAACCGCCAAACTGCCTTCCACAGTGGTTGCACCCTTTGACATTCCCACCAACAGTGGATAAGTGTGCCTCTTTCTCCGCATCCTCTCCAGCACTTGTCATTTTCTGTTTTGTTGATAATGGCCATTCTGGTGGGTGTGAGATGATATCTCATTGTGGTTTTGATTTGCATTTCTCTAATGGCCAGGGACATTGAGCATCTCTTCATGTGCCTCTTGGCCATCCGTATTTCTTCTTCTGGTAGGTGTCTGTTTAAGTCTTTTTCCCATTTTGTAATTGGGTTGGCTGTCTTTTTGTTGTTGAGTTGAATAATCTCTTTATAAATTCTGGATACTAGACCTTTATCTGATATGTCGTTTCCAAATATTGTCTCCCATTGTGTAGGCTGTCTTTCTACTTTCTTGATGAAGTTCTCTGATGCACAAAAGTGTTTAATTTTGAGGAGCTCCCATTTATTTATTTCCTTCTTCAGTGTTCTTGCTTTAGGTTTAAGGTCCATAAAACCACCTCCAGTTGTAAGATCCATAAGATATCTCCCAACATTTTCCTCTATCTGTTTTATGGTCTTAGACCTAATGTTTAGATCTTTGATCCATTTTGAGTTAACTTTTGTATAGGGTGTGAGAGATGGGTCTTTTTTCATTCTTTTGCATATGGATATCCAGTTCTCTAGGCACCATTTATTGAAGAGACTGCTCTGTCCCAGGTGAGTTGGCTTGACTGCCTTATCAAAGATCAAATGTCCATAGATGAGAGGGTCTATATCTGAGCACTCTATTCGATTCCATTGGTCGATATATCTATCTTCATGCCAATACCATGCTGTTTTGACCACTGTGGCTTCATAATATGCCTTAAAGTCAGGCAGCGCGAGACCTCCAGCTTCGTTTTTTTTCCTCAAGATGTTTTTAGCAATTCGGGGCACCCTGCCCTTCCAGATAAATTTGCTTATTGGTTTTTCTCCAGTTGACTCTTGATTATCTGTGTATCTGCATGTAAAACTGATTATGCAGACAGAGTAGACATGAGTTATTCCTTTGTCAGTAAGAGCACTGTCTTTGTTTCTCTGCTACCAAGATGATATAAGTACAATTAAGTAAGCTTAATACCGGCTCAGGATTTCAGAAGCTAGAAGGCTTGCGTCTTCCCAGCGTCAGTATCTTCTGGTTGGTGGCCAGCAATCCTTGGGGTTCTTTGGCTTTACCACCATTGCATAGACATATCCTCCTTTTTTCTCTTCTGGTTTTTGTTGACTTCCAGCTTCTGCTCCTCCCTTGTGGCTTTCTCCTTTTGTCGTTCTCTATAATGCCTTTAGTAATAGGATTAAGAGCCATTCTGATTCAGTTCCCCACACTTTAACTAAAAATAACATTTTTAAAAGGTTCTATTTACAATGGGGTCACACCACAGGTATGGATTAAGATTAAGAACATGTTTTTCTGAAGTACTTAATTCAACCTACCACAAACACATTGAGAACTTGTTACATAATTGAACATACTTACAAAAACCTGGATTCCCTGAAAAAAAATCACCAAATAACACTGTACTTTCATTGCATAGATTCAGACATGGTTTTCCTTCATAAATTCCCTGTCTTCCTCAGATAGATTTAATTGACAATGGTTTTGAATTTACTCATGTTTAGGACAACATCAGTAATTTCAGCATCAGCTAATGGTGGACTCTAGGACCGGTGGTTCTAATGCATAATCCTAGTGTCCAGAATCCCACAATTCATAGATTCCCTCAGTTTCCTCCCCTCCCTACAGCCAGTTTCCCTAATCTAGTTCATATTTTCACTACTCTGTTAAGACTTCTTCCACAGATAATAACGGGCCACCAATTGCAGGGAGCTAGGCTTTTGAAATTTTGTCTTAGCCAGTCAGTGCAACACTGCCCTTATTTCCTTATCAATTGGCTCCTTACAAAATGGGTCACCAAAAACAGTATCTGATTTCCACAACTACCAAAATCTTGAGACAGCCTTTTTAATTCAAAGAACATTTAATCTTACAGCATTCTCCTTTTACTTATTTACTCTTGGTCCTCGGGTCTCTAGATATCTGTTATGTCTTAGGAAGCCATTATATTTCATTTACTTCTTTAAAAAAGAAAATGAATCCAAGACAAACATGGATCAACTCATGAATTACTCAATGCTTATTTTTCCTGGTCTTCTATAACTTCTATCCTTGCATTTCAAATACAGAAAATTTCTTCCTTTCTTGGAAGTCTTCACCACCCATTCTCATTATAATAATAATTAACACTTATAGATTACTTTTTTTATTTCTAAATGTGAGAGTTTCACCTCCATTTGTTCATTATATATAATCCCCACAAAGATTTGTAACTAGGCATTATTTGTCTTATTTCACTGATTACATAACAAAAGTTCTTAAATTATTTTCCCAAGATCCCAGTGCTAGTGTTCTATTTTGCTAGCTGCTGGAATGCAATATACCAGAAGTGGAATGGCTTTTAAAAAGGGAAATTCAATAAGTTGCAAGTTAACAATTTTTAGGCCATGGAAATATTTCAATTAAAGCAAGTCTATAGAAATGTCCAATCTAAGTCATCCAAGGAAAGATACTTTGATTCAAGAGGGCCAATAAAGTTCAGGTTTCTCTCACAAATGGAAAGGCACGTGGCAAACATGGTCAGGGCTTCTCTCTCAGCTGAAAGGGCACATGGCAAACATGGAGTCATCTGCTAGTTTCCTCTCCAGCTCCCTGGGACGCATTTTCCTTCTTCATCTCCAAAAGTCACTGGCTGGTGGACTCTCTGCTTCAGAGATCTGTGGTTCTGTTCTCTTAGAATCTCATGGCTTTCTCTCTTGTTGTTCTCTAGCTTTTTCCAAAGTGCTTTTTCTTTTAAAGGATTCCAGAAAAACCAATCAAGACCCACCTGGAATGGGTGGAGACATGTCTCCACTTATCAAGTTTAATACCCATAATGATTGAGTCACATCTCCAAGGAGATAAACTAATTAAAGTTTCCAACATACAGTACTGAGTAGGGATTAGAAGAAACAGCTGCCTTGACAAAATGGGATTAGGATTAAAACATGGCTTTTCTAGGGTACACACATCCTTTCAAACTGGCACAGCTAGTAAAAGGAAAATCAGAGATATACATAAGTTTTCCCTTTGTCAATATGAGTTCTTTTTATTACACATTCACTATCTAATATTATTAATATGAACAAATGGTAATGAAAGACAATGACTTAAAAGTGTTAGCTGTCTCAGGTTATTTATATTTTATATGCCACTTTCCTTCCCAGTAATTCTCACTTCAACCCCATATGGAGAAGACATATTTACTGGCAGAATCTCAGATATTTTCAGCAGGTCAGAAGTGTTATTATTTTTTTCCATTGAGGGTCATGTGTTGTACATTTAATATAGAAATATAACAAGTATAAATTAAACTCCAGACGAAATATCCTATTTTGAATTTTCTGAATGAATTATCACATCTTTATACCACATGACTCCTATTCCAAATAACCTAGAATGTAAAGATGCAACTCTTTACCATAAAAAGCAGAAATAATAGAACCAGGCTATTGAAATAATGGGGTAGGGATAAAAGCCGATGCCAAAAAGGCTTATTTGGAGCTTAAACATCTTCATAGAACTATTCACTTTAAATTCAGAACTAAAGATGAAAAAGAAAGAGAGTCCAGTCTCCTCAGGCCTGTGTCTATTCCTTGACAGGAATTTGTTATCAGTTCCTTGCATTCATCTTTCTGTCTTCATTGAAGAATAGTGTAAAAATTCCAGCAGCAGTACATGATGTACAGGTAAGTCTGTAATGATCTAATACACATTTTAGGAATGATCATTCTGCTTTTCTTGCTTGTAACCTGAATCCATATGGGGATAAATATTTCAACACATGTTAGCATAGGTTTACTGAGCTCAATAATTTAACAATGTAAGCATAACAGAACCAGAAGTTTTAATATATATATATGAGATAGAAAAGGAGACCCACACGGGGACACAGAGACACACACACAGACAGACAGACAGACAGAGAAACAGAAAGATGTTCAATATTTCTCTTTACAAATGACCATTATCTTCAAATATAATGCACAATACTTTGTCTACAATATTGCACTTTCTGGAATTCTCATTTTCCCATTCACTTTCTGCATCTGGTTTTCCAGGAACATCTCTCATTGGCTCACACATTGGTCTGTTCATGCTGTGCATGCTATGGGACTGAAGCTACATTAATACCTCAGTTATTTTCAACACTAGGTGGTAATGGAAAATTCTCAAGAGCTCAGGAATTTGGTTCTGATGATGCGATGAATGTGAAGATATAAAGGTTGATTTGTTTTATCTCCATATTCCATTTTTGTATTTGTTCTGTAAAAAAAATATCTTTTCACTTTCACTGAAAAAAAAAAAATCATGCACCTAAAAAGCTCATTGTGCTGGAGACTGAAGTTCGGTTCCCGGTACCTGCCCCTGTTAAAAAAAAATAGCTCATTGTGTAAAAGTCTCTCAGCTTTTTAAATGCAGTTTTATTTTCATTTAAATTATCCATACGAATAAAGTTGTGAGATAGCAGGTAGTCATCTGCTCTTCCTTCTCCATTTCTCTTCTTAGAAGCAACTGATTTCAACTCTTCTGACTCCTTTGTCATCTTCTTCTACATTTCTAAAACTTATGTTGATGTTACTATTTCTTCTCCCGCTTTTTTTTTTTTTTTTCAGTTCAAGCCTTATCTGCTGACTTTCCACTATGGGACAAGGAGCGTCTCCAGCCCCATCAAACATTCACCTCTATGCCTCCCAATTTTCATTATCATAATCTTACAAATTTGGGTTAGACAATGTTCGGTGTTTGTTTAATACTCATCATTGAGACATATAATACGCATGACATTTCCTTTATGCACAGCATTTTATTTTGCATTTATTCTGTTGCCTATTTTCCACATCTTTATGGACATTTCAATCTCCAACCCTCCTGCAGTTGTCTAGATCTCTGCTTAATATATTCCAACACATTGAAGATTCTATTAATTTTATCTCCTTGAAAAAATTCATTGCAACTTCTAACTTATTCTTGGTTGTGCTGGCTGTTTTCTAGGATTGTCATATAATAGTCATCTCCTTGGCTTTGGCTTCTCAGTAATCTAGGTGAAACCCTTCACCACTGCACTTAAATCTCACATCTTTCCTGTATACTGTCTTTTTCTTTGTCCATGGTTCATTCCTTCACTTTGGTGGAGCACATCCTCTAACAGCTTTCTGATAAAGAATGTATAGCAGGTTAACCTTTGGAGCCTCTGAATACTTGCAGCTACTTTTATTTTATCCTCATTTTAAATTGTTAGTATATCTGGCTACAGAAGTATAGGTTGAAAATCACTTTCTCCTTGCATATTTTGAAGTCATCATTAAATTCTAACTTTCAGTGTCGCTTTTGAAAACAGAACAGCTGAAGTCATTCTTATTTATTATCTTCACATAAGACTTCTTTCCACCCTTGGCTTAAAATCTCCTCTTCTCACCCAGTGCTGTGAAATTTCATCATAATTACACCGGTTTAAGTTGATTTCCACTCATTGGGCTGAGTGCTCATTGGTCTCTTTCAGCCTGAAAATGCATGACCTTCAGGTTTTAGATATTTTTTGTACTTAGTTCTTTATTTTTAATTTTCCTCTCCTTGTTCTCTCCTTTTTCATTCAGTGGAACCGTTTCTATTCCAATGTTGGATCACCTACAATGGTAATTTCATTAATTTTCTTATCTTTAACTAATTTCCAACTCTTTTTCTATGCATCTATGCAATGCTTCCTAAGAGATTTCTTCAACTTATCTTCAAAAACTTACCTTATGTTTTCCTATGTACTATCATGTATTGAATTTCACAGCTCTCTTAAAGTTTTTTTTTCTGCAAGTTCTTTTTCTATACTGTCTTATTCATTTTTCATAAATATAATCTTGATCATTTATTTGGCATTTTCTTCTTAAAATTCTACGTATCTTTATAATTTGTTGTCTTTCTTTTTTTGCATGTATGTTTCAGACACTGATTTTGATATTTTAATATATTTAACATTTTCTCCAATATGTCTTGATCCTTGGCTGTCTACTTATGTGTAGGAGAGAATTACTGAGAGCCTGGTGGGAAGCTCACTGCCTAGGGTGTGTTTATCAGTGATACTCACACTCTAGGGACATGAGCATATGCATTTTGTGGTGAACACATGATGGGGGAGAATAGAGAAGGAAGATGGTTATTTTAACCTTTTTTTTGACAGTGAAATTGGTAAAAAAGCATCAATTATATGTTATTCAGGTTTTTCTTAAAAACTGTGTGGATGGTTTGGCTATAAAAATAGTGTGTCTGGCTCTGAGTGTGGCTTGAAAGATAAAGGTAGATTTTTCTCACATTACTGAATAACTTGAGGTGGATGTTCCGTTTATGATCAGTGGATCAAAGTTGCCAGGTTCTCTAAGTATCTCTTTACTTCCATTTATTACAAGATGACAGCATCTCCAAACGGCACATTTCCACAAAAGAGTGTCAAAGGGAAGAGAAAAGTATGGGGTACTGGTATTGTGTATCTCTCTTTCACCCAAGGAGTGGAGGTGAGGGAGAGTTTTGTTGGTTTGTTTTTTGCCCTCAGAAGTCCAATCAAACTTCTACTCATGTCCCATTAGTCAGAATCAGGTCACATCTCTCTATCTGCTGAAAGTACCAGTAGGGTTTTCAATTTTGATGTAGAGACCTTATGATACAACTGGTACCTTTTCTGCCCTTCTGTATTCCAACTGAGCTGTGTCTTTGCATGTGCAGTGTCCTTTTCTTTCAGCCTTTAAAAAACCTTCTTCTGTTTAAAATGTGCTTTAATATATCAAAATCATATTTTTATTAAGGAGTACATAAATGAAATGGGTCGCAGATTAAAAAAATGTGATTGCAATAGTTAAAGCAAAAGGCAGGAAATTAAGGAAATACAATTTGAGTCAGAGATCCATTCCAGTGCCTCTGATATCACATTATATTTAAGCTTAACTGTAGAATCAGTATATATTAGTCTGAAATCATATTCATTATTATGGGTAAATGCTTATTGTGGGTAAATCTTATTTAGACTAAATATATTTTACTTTGACTAATTCATCCCATTGAGGAATAATCCATGGAATAAATTACTCAAAGTAGCGAAACCATTGCCCAAAAAATGTGAAATTTGCATCTATTATATTCTAGAGAGTCTCCTCCTTGCAAGGATAAATGTAAAGCATATATACAAATCGGCTTTAACACATAAGTAACCAAGAGACAGAAGTGCTGTCTCAAGGATAATAGCTTTCTCTTTCTATAAATACATTTATTGATAGATTTAAAATTCTTCTTTGACCATGTTTCCTGCCTACCAGGATTTGGAGCAGATCTTCATTAATCTATTTGTAAGGAGATAATAAATGACATATCTTATGCATTCCTTTTAATGTTGTTGTGAGGATAAAATGAGAACATTTATCAATCTCATCATTCATGCATTTTATGAAAAATGTGTGTGTGATGGCTTTCTCTCTCTATTCCAGCTTTGTCCCTGAAGATGTTGGTAAACAAAAATACAAGCATAAGAGATAGTCCCTAAACACAAAAGGGGCTAGGAGTGGACAGGTGGATGTGAAAGGAAGACCCAGGCCTGAAAATAGAAAAGCATATCACTGAAAAGTCAGGAGTTTCTTATCAAAGGTAAAGCAAAGGACTCCTTGTATGCTGTTCATTGGGATGTATTTCTTTTGCATTAAAAAAATATATTTCCTTGTCAAAAGAATGGAAAATTCTGTCCTTACTCCAATGAATTGAAAGAGAAAGGTAAGAGAAAGAAATATAGTAAAACTACTTTTAATGGGTAATTAAGGTAAAATTAAGAGCCCTACGCTAGTGGAAACTAAATCTCTGGAATGGAAGTTGAACAAGGTTTGCACATCTACATCTTTCCACATTGATGACCTCCCTCAGAAGCTCTTCTCTGCCCTTCTCTCAGAGATTAATTTTAAGGTAATGGTATTTTGCTGTTCTGAGAGTATTAGTCTCCTAAATGTCTTAGAATGAGTAGCATTATCTAAATATAAAATTGCTATTTTTTCTTTTTAATTCTGTGATTTGCAAATAAAATCAACTTTCATTTCTGCCCATATATTAGTTTTATTTGGTGGACACCTAAATCAAAGAAAAATGTAAAATTAAAATTATATTCTGGCTAAAAGCATAGCTTCAAATAGAATTCATACTTTTGGTGATTAACACTTGGGGGCATCTGCAGAAGAAATTCAGTTGTTTCCAGCTCACATTGAATAGGTAAAAATAATGGATATGAGGTGAGCCCATTGCCCCTAAATAGAAAGCTTCCAATTTAGTCACATTTTTAAGATGACAATTAATGGCTTTTCAAGTTTTGTACTACATAAATCACTGCCAATTATGTATGAATTGCTAATAAAAAAGGAAACAAAAAGGGGAAATGAATAGATAGTGATACTATGGTCAGTATCACCCTAGACAAACAGGTTAATGAGAGACATTTGGCATTTATGAGACAATAAATTTGAGATAAATATTTATTATCTGTCAGATTCTGTAAAGCTTTCCATTTCTTAATGCTTCAAAGTTTATAAAGTGCTGCTAGATGTTATCCCATTTGATTTAATTATTTTTAACCAAAAACCCTTGTGATAGACTAGCTATAGTATAGTAGACAATATCATCTCCATTTTCAGATAACAAAACTGAGGCTTTATTAAGCTATTTATCTGCCTGTTTTGGGCACTTTGTGCAATTTGGGGAGTTGAATAAAGCTTCTGATTGTGGGCTTCTTCTTTTACACTGGTCCTGAAGGGAAGGGGTGTGGGAAACATAGTGTTTAATATAATAATATTCTCCTTCCCTACTTTTCCTGAATCACTTTAACAACTACCATTTGAGAAAATTTTCTAAGACTGTAAGACACTGTATGTAACATATTTACCCAGATTCAGTAAAACAGGTATTTATTGAAAATTCATGCTGTGCAAGAATCAGAAGTGGGTGCAAACAATGAATAATGGGTTGCCCTGCCCTCAAGAAAATGTCAATCTAGCAAAGGAGAGAATAATACAAAAGACAACAAAATGTCAAATGGTAAGTGAAAAGCAAGGAAAGTCAATTTATTTGGTGAATCAAATGAGGAAGACAGAACTTCTGAGTAGGAAGAGAAATTTAATGAACGATAAACATCACAACTGAGTTTCCAGTTTTTTTTTTGCCCTGGGCAGGCACCGGAAATTGAACTGGGGTCTCCAGCACGGCAGTGAGAACTCTGCCTCCTGAGCCACAACTGAGTTTTGAAAAAAACAGAAAGGCTATTTCTTTTTTTCGGGTTGATGGAACATGACAAAAAAATCATGGTTCAAGAATATGTCAGGACAGTTTAACATGGAGCTTAGAATATTTGAAGACACATAATTATAAGTGAAGTGGGAAGGTTTGGTCAAGGTGTGGATGTTCTTGAACATTAGGACAAGTTTGCAATGAAGATGGAACAGAGAGCCACTGAGATTTTATGGAATTAGACATATGCGCTAAAATAAGAAAGAAAGCTGTTCAGACACAATGGTGAGTTAGAGAATGCAAAGACTCTGGAATTGCAGAGCCATGTTAGGCAGTGACTACAGTAATCAGGGCCAAAGGCAATGGCTAGTCCCAACTTGAAAGCGGAAGGAGTGAGGAGACAATGAAATAGAAAAATGCTGTCAAGGCGACATCAAACACATTTCAGGATTGAAAAGAGTCTGACAGGACAAAAGAGAAGGAGTCAAAATTGACTGAATTTCCTCCTCGCCTTTCTCTGCTATGCTGCTTCCTCTGCTAGGAAGAGGATCATATAAGGATCAGAATTGGAGTGGATGATGATTCTATGATTCAAAAGTAATCAAGGAGAATATTTTTAAGTATGACAGGATTCATTTAAAATTATGAATTAATATTTTCTTAAAAAGAAGAAACTTTGATTAGACAACTAGGTAGAAAACTTTGCAGACTAAATAGGATACAAGAAAACATTATGCAATTGTAATTTGCAGCAAACTTGGTAAATAATGATTGATCATTTTATTGACAGGTCTAAGGTATCAATGATTGATGAGTTTGCTTCCAAAATCTAAAAGAAATATTTCTCACATTCCACTGAATTTCCATTTCTGATTTAAAGCACATAGTGTATTTAATTTTTTACCAACATGCCAAATGGGGCTTCTTGGAACATGACATTTAGAATCCACGTCAGGGGGCCATCTTATAGGTGAAAAAGCTGTATAATGAGGCACTTCTGTTGCTGCTGTTACCAGGAATGACTTCTTCAGGGACAGGCTATATGCCAAATTCACATTAATTCAAATCATATTTGTACATATTTGAAGAAAGGAAGGAAAGAAAAGAAAGAAAGGAAGGAAGGAAGGAAGGAAGGAAGGAAGGAAGGAAGGAAGGAAGGAAGGAAGGAAGAAAGGAAGAAAGAAAGGCAGACAGCAGAAAAAGAAAAACTTTGCATGCTGGTTCCCATTCAAGTGGACATTACAAAAGTGATTTTCATTGAAGAAACTATGATTTTCACAGTATTTTGGTTTTTAAGCTATTATTGGCATATCTTCAGAGTAAAGGGACTTACTGTTTTTTGGGAATTAAAAGTACAAAAATGCAATTACCATTCCTGTTTAATGGTGTTAGAGATAGATGGTAATTTATAATTTTTATTTTAGATGTAAAATTGCAGGTTTAAATGGCTTTGAAATTTAAATGTAAAAAGAAGCCCCTTGTCTCCTATGGTCCTTAAGATTTATTCTTAGTGTTTCACATATTAGTTTATTAACCTTTAGAATAGAATGTCATTTCCTTTATTTAAGATCCAGAACATAAAAATACTTTCACATGGCATGATTTTTTATCTTTCTCCATCTGCCTTGTCCACCTACCCACACTCTCCAGGTTTTGATTTCACAAAACTACAAAAGCCTGAGAAAAACATACCAAAAAATATGAGTGAAGAAAGAATGTTTGTAGCAGGTTATCATTACCTTTGAGAGGAAAATTCTTTCCTATTAGATGGTAAAACATTCAGAGATGAATTGAAATATGTATTCCACTCTTTATGTCTTTTTTTAAGTTTTGTTTTAATTTTTTTTTAGAAATATTCACACTTAGAGTCTAACCATATTATACAATCAGTGGCTCACAATATCATCACATAGTTGCATATTCTTCACCATGATCATTTTTAGACATTTGCATTACTCCAGAAAAAGAAATAAAAAAAAAAAGAACTCATACATCCCATACCCCAACCCCTTCCTCTTAGTGACACACTATTTCAAGCTACCCAGTTTTTACTCTTTATCTCCCCCTATTATTTATTTACTTTTATTCCCCCCCCCCCTTTATTTTTCACTCATCTGTCCATACCTTGGATATAAGGAGCATCAGATGCGATATTTTCACAATCATACCACTATGTTGTAAAAGCTATATATACAGTCTTCTGGAAGAATCAAGGCTACTGGAACACAGTTCAGAAGTTTCAGTTACTTCCCCCTGGTTACTTTAATACACCATAAACTATAAAGGGATATCTATTTAATGTGTTATAATAACCTCCAAGATAACCTCCCAATTCTGTCTGAAATCTCTCAGTTCACTGAGACTTTACATTGCCTCATTTATCTCTTGCCCCCTTTGGTCAAAAAGGCTTTCTCATTCCCGTGATGCCAGGTACTCGCTCATTCCTGGGAGTCAGGTCCCACATTGCCAGGGAGGTTTACACCCTTGGGAAGTCAGGTCCCATGTAGGCGAGGAAGGCACTGAGTTCACTTGCCAAACTGACTTTGAGAGAAAGGCCACATCTGAACAAAAGAAGAGGCTTAGCCTCTCCTTTGCAGGAATAAGCTTCAGAGGGACAAGCCCCAAGATTGAGGGCTCAGCCTGTTGAACTGTTTGAATTGCTACTGCTTATGAGAATATCAGGAATTCCCCAGATGGGGAAGTTGAATATTTCTTTCTTTCTCCTTAGTCCCCCAAGGGGACTTTACAAATACTTTTTATTCTCTGCCCAAATTAAGCTGGGATATATCAGGACATTGCATTAACCTGTACAAACCAACAAGATCTCATGCCCTATTCAAGATTCCATGTAATTATAGTATTCATGTAAACTAACCATACAAGTTAAATTAGACAATGTTGCTATCCAAAATATAAATTTTGCACCAAAGAAATAGCTCCCCCTTTGGTCTCACACAGAGATTGAAGTTTGAAAACATGGGCCAATCATCCTTCACCCAGTATTCTGATGTACCTTAGTCCTATCCAGATCAGCTTCACTCATTTCTAGATGAAATATGATCATTCTTTCAGCTTTTTAAACAGTTGCTGAATGGGGTAATGCATAAAATTGCTAAAAAATAATAGAGAGAAACTATTGCTAGAGAACATGTGGAGAAATAGATATATGTATTCATTTCTGGTAGGGCAGCTGAGAGGTGCAACCCCTCCAGAGGGCAGTGTGATGATTCCACAGGAGGCTAGGGGTGGGGTTGCCATATGATCTTGCAACCCCATTGCTAGGTATATACTTGGAGGAACTCAGATTAGGGACAGGAATGAACATTTGTACACTGGTGCACAATATGCAAAATTTATACTTTGGGTAGCAACATTATCTAATTTAACTTGTATGGTTAGTTTACATGAAGGCTTCCATGGCTTCAGTGCTCTAACTCTGAGTCTCAAGTGTCACATAAACACCCAAAGTTTCAGGAAGCGACCAGGTTATATACAAATCTCAGAATTTAGATATATCAGCTAAAAGCGTTAAATGTATGTGACTGCTGTAAGAGCTTAGAATCTAGGAACCTTTACGATAGGACCCAACCGGATAACACATGCTGTCAACTTCAATTCTCTGAGTTTGTATATTAACCATATGAGTGAGGCATGATAATATTTGTCTTTTTGTTTCTGACATATTAATCAACATACTGTCCCTAACATTCACTCACCTAGTTGCATGCCTCACAATTTCATTCCTTCTTGCAGTCACTCAGTAGTCCCTTTTGTGTAAATACCACAGTTCCCCCATCCATTTCTCAGTCACTGTACCCTAAGGCCAACCTCCATCCATTAGGAATCACAAACACTGCTGCCATTAACACCAGTGTACAAATGTCCATTCCTGTCCTTAATCTGAGTTCCTCCAAGTATATAACCTAGCAATAGGGTTGCAAAATCATACAGCAACCCCACCCCTAGCCTCCTGTGGAATCTCACACTGCCCTCTGGAGGGGTTGCACCTCTCAGCTGCCCTACCAAAAATGAATAGATATATCTATTTCTCCACATTTTCTCTAGCAATAGTTTCTCTCTGTTAATTTTTTAGCAATTTTATGCATACATCATACAATCCAAAATAAGTAAATAGATACACATTCACTACCATAATCTATATGAAGACATTTTCTTTCTTCTGCATAGAATCCATACTCCCCATACCCTGCACTTGTTGATATTTAGCTTTGGCATAATGCCTTTGTTACATTCAGTGGAAGCATACTACAATGTTTTTGTTGACTATAGACCCTAGCTTGCATGGGTTGTACTTTTTCCTGTATACCACCCATTTTCACCCTCTTGCAATATTGACATTAATTTGTTCTCCTTCATGCAAAAATATTTTATATTTCTACATTTAATCACCATATTGTCCACTCTAGGCATTCCTAAATTATACCATTTCAGTCTTTATCCTCTACCTTTCCTTCTGGTTTCTACATGCCCCCAGCCTGTCTCCCTCAACCATACTCATATTCAGCTTCATTTAGTGCACTTATATTATTGTGCTACCATCAGATAGTATAGTGCTCTTCATTTCTGAATTTTTACAAGCGGTCCTGTTGCACAATCAATATGCCTTCATATGATTGCCAAATCATATGCCAAATGCCCAATCTCAACTTCTTTCTATCTCCTTATAAATTATGTTCTTTAACTCTCAAAGTTCACTCATTAATGTTAGCTGATGTTAGTGAGACCATATGGTATTTGTCCTTTTTACTCTTGGTTAATTTCACTCAACGTTATGTCCTCAAGTTTCAACCACGTTGTTACATGCTTCGTGACTTTTTCTATCTTATAGCTGCATAATATTCCATTGTATGTACATACCATACTTGTTTAGCCACTTGTCCACTCATGGGCATTTGGCCTGTCTCCATATCGTGGCAAATGTAAATAATGCTACTACAAATATCAGCATGCAAATGTCCATTTGTGACCTTACCTTCAGTTCCTTTGAATATATACCTAGTAATGGGAATGCTGGATCATATGGAAATTCTATATTTAGCTTCCTGAGGCTCTGCCAGACTACCTTCCAGAGTGGTTGTACCATTTTACATTCCCATCAACAGTGGAAAATATACCTCTTTCTCCACATCTTCTCTGGTACTTGTCATTTTTTGTTGTTTTGATAATGACCATTCCAGTGGGTGAGAGACGATATTTCATTGTGGTTTTGATTTGCATTTCTCTAATAGCCAGTGATATTGAGCATCTTTTCATTTACCTTTTAGTCATTTGCATTTCCTCCTCTGAAAAGTTTCTGTTCATGCCTTTTGCCAATTTTTTAATGGGGTACTTTGTCTTTTTGTTGTTTAGGTGAAGAATCTCTTTATATGTTCTGGATACTAAACACTTATCTGATGCATGGTTTCCAATATTGTCTCCCATTGCATAGGCTGCCTTTTGACTTTCCCGACAAAGTTTTTTGATGCCCAATAGTGTTTAATTTTGAGGAAACTTCATTTACTATTTCTTTTCTCAATCCTTGTGCTTTGGATATAAGGTCTAGGAAACCATTTCCTATTACAAGATTTAAAATATATTTCCCCACAATTTCTTCTAACAGTTTATGGTCTTAAGTCTAATGTTTATGTCTTAAATCCATTTTGAGTTAATTTTTATATAAGGTATGAGATATCAATCCTCTTTCATTATTTTTCATATGGATATCCAGTTCTCCAAACAGTAGTTGTTGAAGAGGCTGCTCTGTCCCAGGTGAGTTGGCTTGACTGCCTTCTCAAAGATCAATTGTCCACAAATGAGAGGGTCCACTTCTGAACACTTAATTTGATTCTATTGGTTAGTATATCTAGCTTTATGCCACTGCCATGCTGTTTTGACCACTGTAGCTTCATAATATGCTTTAAAGTCAGGTAGAGTGAGACCTCCCACTTCATTTTTCTTTTCTCAAAATAGTTTTACCTATTTGGAGTTCTGCTGCCCTTTCAAATAAATTTGGTTATTGTTTTTTCTATTTTTGCAAAGTAAGTTTTTAGGATTTTAATTGGCACTGCATTGAATCTATAAAGCAATTTGAGTAGAATTGACATCTTAACTATATTTAGTCTTCCAATCCATGAATCTGGCAAGTCCTTCCATTCATTTAGGACTTTCATGATTTCTTTTAGCAATATCTTGCAGTTTTCTGTGTATAGGTCTTTTGCATCCTTTAATTTATTCCTAAATATTTTATTCTTTTGGTTACAATTGTAAATGGATTTTTTATCTTGATTTCCTCCTCAGATTGCTCATCCTTAGTGTATAGAAGCATTTCTGATTTTAGGGCATTGATCTTGTCCCCTGCCACTTCACTGTACTCATTTATTAGCTCTAGCAATTTGCTGTAAATTTTTCAAGATTTTTGATGTATAATATCATGTCATCTGCAAACAGTGAGAGTTTTAGTTCTTACTTTCCAACTTAGATGCTATTTATTTCTTTTTCTTGTCTAATTGCTCTGACTAGAAATTACAGCATGATGTTGAGTAACAATGGTGACAGTGGGCATCCTTGTCTTGTTCCTAATCTTAGAGGGAAAGTTTTCAGTCTTCTCAACTGAGGATGATGTTAGCTTTAGGTTTTTCATATATTCCCTTTATCATGTTGAGGAAGTTCTCTTCTATTCCTAACCTTTGAAGCGTTTTCATCAAGAAAGGATGTTGAATTTTGTCAAATGCCATTTCTGAATCAATTATGATGATCATGTGATTTTCCCACTTTGACTTCTTGATAAAGTGAATTACATTAATTTATTTCCTTGTGTTGAACCAGCCTTGCATACCTGAAATAAATCCCAGTGGATCATAGTGTATAGTTCTTTTAATGTGCTGCTACATTCCATTTGCAAATATTTTGTTTAAGATTTTTTTATCTGTTTTCATTAAAGAAATGGGTGTGTAATTTTATTTTCTTCTAATAAATTTGTCCAGCTTTGTTATCAGGGTGATGTTGGCTTCGCAGAATGAGTTAGAAACTTTCCATCCTCTTCAGGTTTTTTGAAGTGTTTGAGCAGGATTGGTATTAATTATTTCTGGGATACTTGGTAGAATTCACATGTGAAGCCATCTGGCCCTGACCTTTCTTTTTGTGGGAGTGTGATAGTTAGGTTCAGGTGTCAACTTGTCTAGGTAATCATGCACTCTTGTCCTGTTGCTGTGGACTTAAATCATCAGTATGTGAAATTTGTTTATGGCAGACTATATCTTCAGTTGGCTAAGGAGAGAGACTTCCACAATGAGTGTTTTTTTAATTTAATTAGCTAGAAGCATAAATGAGAGAGGTCACAAGAGAGGTCATCAGCTTAGCATACCTCATCTCAGCACCCAGAGCGCTGAACTAAACATTTGGAGATGCAGAAAGGAATCACCCATGGGAAGCTGTTTGAACCAGAAGCTAGGAGGGAAGCTCAACAGACATCCACCATGTGCTTTCCCATGTGACCAGAGAAAACCAGCTTCCTTTCTTCTGAAAAACTATAAATTTGTAAATAAATAAATCCCCTTATTAAAAGCCAACTCATCTCTGGTGTATTGCTCTCTGGCATCTTTAGCAAACTAAAACAGGGAGCTACTTAATGACTAATTTAATCCTTTACTTAGGTTTGGTTTGTTAAGGTCATCTATTTCTTCTCGAGTCAAAATGTTGGTTGTTCATGCCTTTCTAGGAAGTTGTCCATTTCATCTATGTTGTGTAGTTTATTAGTATATAGATGCTCACAGTATCCTCTCATTGGCTCCTTTATTTCTGCATGGTCAGTGGTCATGTCCCCTCTTCTATTTCTGATTTTATTTGCATGCTTCCTCTTTTTTATTATTTTTATTTTTATTTTTTTCTTAGCTTAGCTAAGTGTCCATAAATTTTATTCATTTTCTCAAAGAACCAACTTCTGGTTTTGTTGATTTTCTTGATTGTTCTCATATTCTCAGTTTCATTTATTTCTGCTCTGATCCTCATAATTTCTTCCCTTTTGTTTGCTTTGGGGTTAGTTTGCTGTAATTTTTCTAGTTCTTCCAAGTAAACAGTTAATTCCTTGACTTTGCTCTTTCTTCTTTTTTAATATAGGCATTGAAGGCATTAAATTTCCCTATCAGCAGTGACTTTGCTGCATCCCATAAATTTTGATATGTTGCTTTTAAGTTTTCATTTGCCTTGAGATATTTACTAATTTCTCTTGTAATTTCTTTCTTGGCCCACTGGTTGTTTAAGACTGTGTTCTTAGTCCTCAACTATTTGTGCATTTTCTGGCAGTCTGCCTGTTATTGATTTCCAACTTCATTCCATTATGATTTAAGAAAGTGTTTTGTATGATTTTAATCTTTTAAAATTTATTGAGACTTGCTTTGTGACTGAATATATGGTCTATGCATGAGAATGATCCATGAACACTTGAGAAAAATGTGTATACTGCTGTTGTGGGGTGCAATGCTCTGTAACTGTCTCTTAAGTCTAGTTCATTTATAATATCATGCAAAAGCTCTGTTCCCTTATTGTTCCTCAGTCTAGATGTTCTATCCATTGATAAGAATGGGGAATTAAAGTTTCCAACTATTATGGTAGAGATATATAATTATTCCTTCAATATTGTCAGTGATAGTTTCATGTATTTTGGCACCTGGTGCCCCAATTTTATGATTGTTATATTTTCTTATAAAATTGTTCCTTTTATTAATATATAGTGTCCATCTTTGTCTTTTTTAATTGTTTTACTTTTAAAGTATAATTTGTCAGATATTTCTGGTTGTTGTTGTTTGAATGAAATATCTTTTCCCAATCTTTCACTTTCAACTGATTTTTTATCCTTGAATCTAGTGTGTGTCTCCTGTAGACAGCATATAGATGGGTCCTGTTTTTTAATCCATTCTGCCAGTCTATGTGTTTTGATTGGGGAGTTTAATCCATTAATATTTAATGTTATTAGTCTAAAGCAATACTTTCTTCTACTATTATTTCTTTTGGATTTTGTATGTCTAATTGTTTAATTATTTTCTCTTTTCACCTTTCCTGATAGTCTTCATTTCTATATCCTTCTCCAGACTTCTCTCTCTTGCTTTTAGCTATCTGCCTGTAGTGCTCCCTTTAGTATTTCTCATAGAGCTGTTCTCTTAGTCACAAATTCTCTCAGTGACTGCTTCTCTGAAAATATTTTAATCTCCCCCTCATTTTGTACAACAATTTTGCTGGGTATAGAATTGTTGACTAGCAGTTTTTCTTTTTCAAAATCTTACATATATCATACCACTGTCTTCTTCCCTCTTTGGTTTCTGTTGAGAAACCCACACATAGCCTTATTGAGCTTCCCTTGTATATGATGGATTGCTTTTCTCTTGCTGCTTTCAAAATTCACTCTTTGTCTTTGACATTTGACATCCTGTTTAGCAAGTGTCTTGGAGTATTTCCATTTGGATCTATTCTGTTTGGGGTATGTGACATTTCTTGGATCTGTAATTTTATGTCTTTCATAAGAGATAGGACATTTTCAGTGATTATTTCCTTCATTAGCCTTTCTGCTACTTCTCTCTTCTCTTCTCTTTCTGGGACACCCACAACATGTACATTCATGTGCTTCATGATGTCATTTAATTCCCTGAGACTCTGCTCATATTTTTTCCCATTCTTTTCCCTATATTTTATTTTGTGTGTCAGATTTTTGAAGTCCAGTCCTCTGGTTCACTTATCTTTTCTTCTGCCTCTTCAAATCTATGTTGTAGGTTGCCATTTTATTTATATCTCTTCTATTGTGTCTTTCATTTCCATAAGTTCTGTGATTTTTTTTTTCGAACTTTCAATTTCTTCTTTATGTTCCCCCAATGTCTTCTTTATATCCTCCCTCAACTCATTGCTTTTATTTTTTATGAGATTTTATATGTCTCTTTGAACAGCCTAAATTAATTGTTTCAACTCCTGCATCTCATTTGAAGTGTTGGTTTGTTCCTTTAACTGGGCCATATTCTCAATTTTCCCAGTATGGCTCATGATTTTTTGCTGGCATCTAAGCATTTGATTTCCTTACTTATTTTTTATTCTAGAAGTTGTTTTCACTCTTCTACCTAGACTTTTATTGCTGGATGGCTTTGTTCTCTATCTGTTCTTTTACATGCTGTTCAACTTTTTCTGGACTTCTGGCATAGGCTCTGATTAACTGATCAAAATTTTTCAGTTCTTGTTTATCTGTTTCTTGCTCCACCTTTTTGGGACCTTTTTTTTTATTGAGGATGGTCTCCTCAGATATTGTATACCCTAGTCAAATTCTCCTAGAGCAGAGAGGCCAACATCTCAGGAGGAGAGAGTAGCCAGCATCAGTTTTTCCTGAGAGTGAGACCCAGAAGGTTGTCATGACTTCCCATGACTTCCAACCAGTGTAACATGATGTAGTGCCTTTCATTTCAGCAGACTCTCCCTGCCAGGGGTGTGGTTAAGACAGGTGAGGCAGAAGGTGTGCTTTGATTGTTTCTGTTTTCTAGCCCCTGGGATCTGAATTCCTTGAATGAGGGATTTCACTTGAGCTGAGAGAGACCCAACCCTCTTTTCTTGAGGAAGATATGCCCTTCAGGGAATTAAACCCTTTCACCTGACTAGTACGTTGTCTCTCAGACATGCCTTAATCACACCCTTGTCTGGGGCAGTGCTGGAGCCTGAGAATGCTGGAAGTTATATCTAATAAGTTGTTTAAGAAGTTAAAAAAAAAGCCTTTTCAGAGATAGGCCCCTATTCTTCAATTTTGCCAATCAACAGCATGAGTTGGTACTTGGCTGTAGTCTCTATGTGCCCCCTCTTCTTGGGATCCATCCCTTTTCCAGTATTTTGTGTTGTCCATTTCAAAAGCCTCTATTATTTATTTATTATTTTCTGTCAGCTCTACCCCCTCTATGCCATGGCAAAAACTCCTAGTTTCTTTAGTGTCTATTCCAATTTTATGTATGCCAGGGGCCTGTTTTCAGAAGTCAGAATGTGTTCATTGCTTCTGTAATTGGAGTTTTGTTGACCTAAGCCCTCACTGCTCATAAAATATTTTTCCTTTCCCCTGATGAACAAGCCAGCCGTGTCCCATAGGGAAGTGGTCCTAGGCTGCATGGCTTGGGGGAACTTAAATTTCTGTGTAGAGTCTCACCCTTTCTACCTGGTCCAGACTGGTGTATATTGTGTGTCCAGTCACTGATGTTCTCCTAGCATTTGTTCTGTACCATTCCTGGCCATTTACTAGATGTTCTGCAGGATGAACAAAATTCCACATCTAACTATGCCACCATCCTGCTCCACCTTCTCTTTATGTCTTTATATTTTTATAGTGGCTTTATAATCAGAATTATTTCCAAAATTGACTTAATTTTGCACTTTTCATGAGGACCTTGACAGCTTGTGAATCAACATCGTGCATTTCTTATAATTATTTTTTTTTAAGAACTAAAAAGCACTACCAAAGCTAGGGTGTCTTTCTACATATCACAACAGAATTTTGCAGAAATGTTTCAGAGAAATCATATCCTATACATTATTTAAGAAAAAACAAATTATGTAGCATAAACTGAAGTGCTAAATGATTAGATTGCTAGCTAACCCATCATTCTGAAAAAGTGACAGGAATTCCAATTTCTAAACAAATATTGTTAACATGTTTGAGCATGGCGAGAGAATGTTTTAGTTACGGTTGTCTAGAGAAACAGAATCAATAGGAATTATTCATAAATATAAAATTTATAAAAGTGTCTTACATAACTGTGGAAACGTAGAGTCAAAAATTTGCAGGGAAGCTGACGATTCCAATGTAAGGTCTGGATGAACTTCACAGGAGAGGCTCGCTGGCCTAAGCAGTAAAGAGAAACTGTTTCTTCTGAATCTTTCTTAAAAGGCTTCCAGTGATTAGATTAAGCATCATTCATTAAAGAAGACACTCCTCTTGGCTAATTACAAATTCAATCAGCTATGGATGTAGCCAAAGTGATCATGACTTAATTCTATGAAATGTCCTCATAGCAAAAGACAGGCCAGCATTTGCCCAACAAGATAAACAGGTACCACCACTTGGCCATGACAGAGAATATGAGGCTTTAGATCAGGTAAATAATTTGAAGAGGGAAATTAAGCTGAAACTATACTAATTTTCTTTAAATTTTATGTTATGCTAAACAAGGATTCCTCTCTGAGTGTATAAATATATCAAAATTGTTACTGGCTTTTTTTTTAAGTCTGTTGAATGTATACGGCAAATCATGATTGGAAGAAAAACTCTATTTTCAGCAAGTTTTCCACAAATTATACTGGAGTAAGGAAAGAATTATTGTTGAGACTGTCACTCAACACATTTGATCAGTTAGTCAGTAAATTGACCTCCCCACATTAAAGACAGGGGATAGTCAGTGGGTAGAAGTTCAAAGGTCAAGAACACTGAAGCTGTAGTAGTAGTAATAGGGTAAGAGGGAAGGGTTTTGGGAATTGATCAGGGTGAAAAGGAGTATGGGGAAATTAAGAAAAGAAGATTTATATCAAGAAATTAAGAATACTTGAAGAATCATCCAGGAAAGAGGACAGAATAGACATATTTTGATAGGGAGCTCAGATAACTTACCATGGGCTTCCATGCAAACAATGCATTATTTGGTTAAACAAGGGACTGCAAATAAAGCAAATGAGGCCAGGCAAGTGTTTATAAAAAAAGATACAATGCTTTGGGGGTGAATTTCCAGAGAATTTGAAAACCTCTGAAGGAATAAAGGGGTAAAGGTGGGGACAGGGGTGGAACAGAAGGGTGCTATACATAATTTGGCTGCCTGAGTAGTCAAAAACAAAATGAGGAAAATGGACTGACACATAGAAAGCAAAGTTTGGCAATATTTGCTTGATATAAACAGTTTTATCAACTTATCAGGACGTTTAATACCTGTGTATTCAAAGGGACACTGAACTTTAAAACTACCGCAATTTATTTGTGTAATACATTACCCCGCTTGACTACATTATGTATCAATGTTTTAAAATATGGACAGTTAAAAAGAAATTTTTTTCTTAGTTTTCATTTCACTTCAAATAATTTTCAAGAGCCAATTTTTAACCAAAGCCAGCTGTATCTTAATGTTCCCAGTCATTATGGAGTCATTTTGAAGAGTACTTTGATTATTTTAATGTGGTTTAATTTTGAACATTCTAGTAAAATCTTATATTATACACAAATGAAAAGCCTAGTCGGTCTTTAAAAAGCCTGTAAAGTATATTTTCATTTCTTTCCCTGTACATATATTTCCCTCATATTGAAGTTCCTCAATTCATATAGGGCATTATACAACAAATAATTTTCTTCAAGTTCCTGTGTATAGAAGATGTGAGTTTGGATGTTTTATTCAGCAAATGCATGTTAAACATACTGTTTCAGGCTGGAACTGCTTCATAATGGTAGGATATCAAAAACATATTCTCTTCCTGATTGGAAGGGAGTTGAAAAGTAGGGGAGTAATCTTATAATTAATTCAAGTCTAACATTGGTGCATTTTCTCTGCCCATACTAGTGTCAAATGGTGAAAAATGTTTTTTCTTTGTTTTCTTCATTTTCCCGTTTTCATTATAAATACATGGAAAGGAGGGACAATGTGAATGCTATAAAAACCTAATTTTGGAGTTTGATTTGGGTCTGTTTTTCCCACATTGTGGGAAAGTTAATTATTTCATTTGTAATTTCTTCCACCATAAAATGGCAACAAGTCCAACATTTTAAGGTGGTTCTGAGAATTAGAAAGGGTGAAAGTGATGATAACATACTACTGTTTATTATCCATCTAATACATCGTGATAAATGTCATATGAATAAAATAGTAGATATGCAAAAAAGTAAAAAAACTTTTAATAAAAAGGTGAAATCATGTTGTAGAAAATGTATTTAAACAGTGTTCTAGTTAGCCATAAACGGGAGTGTATCATGTGACTTACACATAGCTAATGCCAAACTATGTAGGATTGCATCTAACTTCAGTAAAGCTATTATTTCTCCTTTTTGCTTCCTAGGGGCTGCATTTTCTTTGTTTTGCTAGGTAAGGTATTCATTACTTTTGCCAGTTTTCAACCCTATTGAGGAACTCTTCTGTCTATGAACTCACACTAAAGGGCAAATCTCTATTGACCGCCATGGAATGGAAAATTCCTGGTTGGTAAAGTCGTTTCTCAAGGAATAGAACCTGTATTTTTATTAACACATCCAAAGAACAAGAAAGATTAATAGATTCATAAACAGACCCATTTTTCTAAACGTATCTGTGTATATGTGTTTGCCTATTATGTCAAAGCTCTCTACCACAAACCACCTCTCTAATCCCTACTATACAGTCCCCTGATATTTTCAGTAGGATATGTATGTTTTCATTCTACAAATTAAGTATATTTATGAAAATGGGTGGGGACATTTAGGAATGGAAAGTAGGGTAAGCAAGTGTAATGAATTATTAGAAGTGACTCTGTGACCTTCTATGAAGGGATGACAACTAAAGGCATGAACTTTTAGAGATGCTGTATGAAAAACAGACATGTATAAAGACTAAAATGAAAAGAAAATCCATCCACAATGAATGTTCACATGCAGTTTTCTGAGGCTTGCTGCAGGCAGATTTCATTCTACAATGATTGCCATGAAAATGCTACTTATGTCTGTCTGCAGATGACCTGATTTAATGAGAACACATATGCAACGTCCACCTTACAATATTTTTCTGGTAAGCATTTTTTTTTTGTCTTTGTGGGAAAAAAGATAAAGACTTAGGATTTTACATTACATAATAATGTGACCTGAAATTATATGATTACAGTAGAACAGTTTCAGAGCACCCAGGGCAATGGAAGCTAAAAATAAGGAAAAAATGTCAATAATTAATTTTCAGCACCTACAATGTAACTCAGTACTTACTACATCTGTAGGTATCTAAGAAATGTGTAAAATTTGGCTTCTGAATTTGATGAGTATATTTTTCAGAGAAGTGATGATGATTATGATGATGCATATCTCACCTTCATGGTTTGTTTACCACTCTGACAAGGATTTTTCAAAATCTTTAAGTCATTTTTACTCATTTTATTATTCAATTTAGTTATCATTACTAGTATGACCTATCGTAAGGGAAAGGCTAGGTACAGTCTCAAAGGAGGAAACTGATGCGCATAAAAATTTAGCAACTTAAGTATTATCATAGAGTAAGTCATTGGTAAAAACAAGATTTCATGCTAGCCCAAACTTGAAGCACATATTCTTAAGTACAGCTGTACTATATTGACCAGCAATCAGAAATGATAAAGTAAACTCATTTTTTTATCATGCATTAAATTTAATAATATATTGAGTGCTGCAGAAGGTGGAAAAGAGGGATATTATTGTGAGCCAGAGGATGGATCCTTCACTAAAGATTTCATGAATATTATAGACTTTGAACCAGCCTTTCAATTGTGTGGATCAAATTGCTATAATGGTGCATTGTGGGGACAGGTTCAGGGCACAACAGAAAATTTTAGCAAAGGATCTCTTTATTACGTGCACAGTGTAAAGAGTCCTGTTAGGACAGATAATCTCCTAGTAACTCACATAGTACAAACAGTCTGTGCTGGTTTGAAAGGAAGTATGCCCCCTAAGAAAAGCCATGTTTTAATATAAATCCCATTTCTTAAAGGTAGAATAATCCCTATTCAATACTGTATATTTGAAACTGTAATGAGATCATCTCCCTGGTTGATGTGATTTAGTTAAGAATGCTTGTTAAGCTGGATTAGGGGATGACATGTCTCCACCCATTTGAGTGGGTCTTGATTAGTTTCTGAAGTCCTATAAAAGAGGAAACATTTTGGAGAATGGGAGAATCAGAGAGATTCAGAGAGACTCAGAGAGAGCAGAGAATGCTGCAGCACCACGATGCAGAGTCCACGAGCCAGCAACCTTTGGAGTTGAAGAAGGAAAGTGCCTCCCGGGGAGCTTCATGAAGTAGGAAGCCAGGAGAGAAAGCTAGCAGATGATGCTGTATTTGCCATGTGCCCTTCCAGCTGAGAGAGGAGCCCTGACCGTGTTCACCATGTGCCTTTCCAGATGAGAGAGAAACCCTGAACTTCATCGGCCTTCTTGAACCAAGGTATCTTTCCCTGGATGCATTTGATTGGACATTACTATAGACTTGTTGTAATGGGGACATTTTCTCGGCCTTAGAACTGTAAACTAGCAACTCATTAAATCACCCCTTTTAAAAACCATTCAGTTTCTGGTATATTGCATTCTGGCAGCTAGCAAACTAGAACACAGTCCAAATGAACAGGGGAAGAGGTCCCATCATGACCAGACTCTTGGGGTGGCCAAAATTGCTCTGGATCAGCAGATGACAGCTCGGCCCATCCCACTTCACCTGGGAGAAAAGAGATAATATCTACACCTTTTGAGTGTGGTTTTCATGTAGTTCAAGGGGAGAGGATCCTGCCACTGAGAATTATTCTTCTGATAAGCATCTGGGGTTACTCATTTCTGGGTTTTAGGTTTAAGTTCTGGTCAGAGCTATTCATTAGACTTATCCCCTCCAGGTTGTGGATGGCACACAATAGAAGGCAGGGTGGGGGTGGGGGCAGTGAAAAGTCTGAGGATGGCCGCTAAGCTTGTGTTTGTGGTTTCCCCAGAGAAAGAGGTGGAGATAGGTGAGGTCTGGGTAATGGCAGCTTAGCAGGTGTCTGTGATTATTTGTGATTTCCCTAAGAAATAGTGACTATGTTTTGGCCCAGTAGAAGGAAGAAACTGGAGTATTTTCTCAGTGTACTGAGAAAAGATTATGAGCAAGAATAGAGACGCAGAATTGATACTGTGCATAAATGGCAGAAAAGAAGATACATGTTCCAAACACAGGTGGGGCAGGTCAATGCAAATGAAGCTAGATCAATAGGTTATAGCTATGTAGCTGAGAGCCTTGAAAGTTAGAGAAGCCAACTGACGGCTGCAAAGAAGAACAATGGCATGTTGAAAGTTATACACAGGTACACAAAAGGATTTGCAGGTGAAAGGACCAAAATCAGGGGAATGAATTAACAGTTTATTACTGCAACTGAGGCATGGGATGATTAGAGTCTTGAATTAGAATAGAATATAGTGAGGTAAATGATAAATATGATTTTCATAGAATTTTTAAAATCTCTATTCAGCAGAATATTTTTACCAGATGATTTCTAAGTGAACTTAAACACTTACTTTTATTTCAGTGGAATTCTGGTAAAGAAATAAAGTTTAAGTGCTTGCAGCTATAGACTAGTAAGAAAGAAAAAAATTCAATAATATGAACACACTAAACTATTTTAAAAAACAAACTATAATTTTCATTCAATTGCAATATTCTTCACTATACCAGATTTTCTTAAGACATAAAAGCCCCTTGAGAATACTGACATTTCAAGAAAAAGTTAGGATACTAGTAGTTCAGTAAAATTTAGAGCTCATTTTACTGCCAGAAATTGTAATTTTTCAATTGCCATTTTATCACCTGAAATAGTTAATGGCCCTTATCCCCAGGGAATAATTTCAAAGAAGTTGAACATGTTAGTATTGTAAATTCAGCTCTAGCTAGCATTATATCTTGTGATAGTTGCAATATTTTAATTTAGGAATTTTTGCATGCTTTATCTGTCTTCATGAGACCTAGTTGAAAGAGAAATTATAATTGAAAAGCAAAAGAAAACAAGTGTTATGGCAGGCAAACTTGTGTTGAATTGTGAGAAAACAAATCACCCTTAAAATGGAGATAGTAGCAATGCTTCCATGCAAATTGGATATAAAGCAGATGTGTTAGCAGATGTGTTTTGTCTTTTCTAGTACCCTAAAGTTTTTTAAATTCAATTTTGAAAATGAAAAGAAAAAAGTTCCCTTTTTTTGGTTTCTATTGATGTCTTAATTTTAAATGTAATATTGTCTTTTTTCAAAAGATTTTGTTTTAGATCTAATCTGTTGCCATTGTTTAAAGCTGTATAAGAGCAATGTTTTATCTTGCATTTTAGCTATTCCAAAAATATTTGGTCACATGTCCTACAAACTTAAAAGAGGGGAAATCAAATTTACGTGGTTGAAAAACAGTTTTCTATTGTGCATTTGAAATTGCGGCAAACTCGGCCATCCCTCCTGCTGACAATCTTATTGCATCTCCCTCATCCAGTGCCTCTCAAACTTTGATGTGCACACTAATGCTACTAGCCTTTGAACTTCACATTGAGTAGTAAGGCCCAAGAGCAGGATTTCTCAACTTCAGCACTATTGTCATTTTAGACTGAACAGTTATTTGATGTTTGTGTGGGTGAGGTACGGATGGGGGTGTCCTGTGAGTTGTAGGATGTTTAGAAGCAACCAAACTGCTTCTCGGTATTGCCAAACATAACCTGGGGGCGAAATCATTCCAAGTCGGGGACCATTACTCTAGAATATGTATTCGTCTATTCTATGTTAGTTTGCAAGCTGCCGGAATTTGATATACCAAAACTGGAAAGGATTTTACAAAGGAGAATTTAATAAGCTACAAGTTTGCAATAATAAGGAAGTGAAAGTGTCCAAATTAAGGCACCAACAAGAGTTTACCTTTACTCTGGAAAGGTAGATGGGTCAGGAACACCTCTGTCAGCTGGGTAGTCACGTGGCTGGCATCTGCTGGTCCCTTGCTCCTGAGTTCCATGACTTTCAGTCTCTTTCCACATGGGGGTTCCTCATTTTGCTTCTCTGGGGCTGGCTTTCATCTCTTGTCTTCTCTTGGCTCTCTACAGGTTCTGGCTTGCTTAACATTTCATGGTGACGTCTGCTGGGCTCCAAGCTTCTCCAAAGATCCATGTCTCTGTTCTCAGAAGGAACTCTTCTCCAAGCATATACAGCTGATCTCTCCGTTGGCCTTATGACTTCTGTTGTTTCTGGCTCTCTCCAAAATGTTTCCTCTTTTAAAGGATTTCAGTAATATAATCAAGACCCTCCTGGAATGGGTGGAGTCACATTTCCCTCTAATCAAAGATCACATCCACAATTAAGTGCTTCACATCTCCGTGGAGAAAATCTAATCAAAGATTTCAACCTACAGTACTAAATCAGGATTAAAAGAAGCAACTGCTTCTACAAAATCTGATAGGGCTTAAAACATGGCTTTTCTGAGGTACATAATACTTTCAAACCAGCACAGTTTTTTTTCAGACCAGTGGCTTTCCCTTGAAAAAGGTATCCTAGGGAATATGGAAAACTTCCATAAAGCATAGACGGTTTTAAGGAAATAAATTTCCAGATCCACAACTTTCCTCATTTGGAGAAATTTAAAAGCCACAGAGCAAAATGGCAATGAAAATCTTGACCTCCCAATCATTTGGGGTGATGAACTACTAATTTAATTAAAACAAGGGCTGAAGAGAGAGGCTGAGTCCCTTGGCCCAATCCAGGGATCTCCAGGGAGCAAAGGCCTTATGCATATAAGTATGTAAATGGTCAGGATGTGGAGAAGAGACATTTCTAGGACTTTGACATAACCTGTCGGTGGAGTCCTAAAAGAAGCTATGGTTAGTTTGGGAGGATATAGTAATTAAACTATTGATAAGATTAAGGCAAGAGCTCAGATGAAAATTGGGCTGTTTGGATAGACTTTAGGTGAAGTGATAGTATTTCCTGTATCTGAATGTATTATGGGAGCGAATATTGTACTTGAATGGGGAACACTTTCCTTAATTAGTAGTGTAAAGTAGAAAGCACATAAATGTGTCTTTTTACTCATATTGATTAGACATGCCAAATGGCTGTAAATAAGATTTCCTGGGCTCATGAAGCTCATTAGTTTGAAAAAAAATGGAAACTAGATATTGGAGTTTTCTAGCACAGACATATTCTCTGTACAATATTCCTGGGTAGAACGTATATAGACTGGGGCTTTTAAGCATCACCCACTACAGCTACTGGCAGTTCAGCCAGCTCTGGGTACGATTTTATTTTAAATGGATCTATGAATGCAGCTGCAGTAGATGTATCATGTAGAATTTACTTTCCTCTTCCTTCTTCACAATCATCCTCTATCATTTAACCAAAAGCCCACTTTATAGCCAACCTGAATCTAACCAAGGTACATTACCCCATAGGGTAAAAACTATAGGATGCCAAACTAAAGTAAAATATTAGAATTTGTAATCTTGGTGAAGAAGAAGCCTCACTTAATCAAGGCTCCTTATTGGGATACATGTATTCATCTTTCCTACACTATTCAGTTATGGGAAAAATTCAGTGTTAAAAAATAGTGTGCTTTGGCTAACAGTAATATATGCTGAAATCAGATAGGCATCATTTCTTCCTTCCCCTTGCTATTGTCAAAGAATCACTTTGGAAGAAGTGTATCATGGGAGTGAAGCAGAGAGTTCTGTAAGAATTTAAGGTGGCAGTGCCTTGTTCCTCAAAGAAGAAACTTAGGGCTGTTCTATACATTATGTGTATTTATCATAGAATTAGAGTGATATGCGTTAATAGCATTGTTTGAATTTAAAAATGAAATTGACTTTTTCTGAAAAAAAATAGGTCTCATTTGGACAATAAGCTAGAAAATGAGAACTTGGTTTTCCAATTTGATTCTATCTGTGACAGGTATGTCTTACAAACTGAATGAGCTAAAATTATATTTAGAAATTTTGATGAAACTATATTGAGAATTTACATTAAAATAAATTGTATCAAAAGTTATTTTGTTGGTAAAGCTGTATCCACGAAAAAATGTATGTGGATTTTTCCAATTCTTTTGAATTGTACAGCTATAACACAGTATCTCTGGATGAAAGAGTAACAGGTATCATTAATCATCATTTGAATTTTGGTGACATATTTTTAAGAATATTTTCTAGATGCTAAAAAAAATTAATAACACTAATGATCTGGGAATAAAAAAAGGAGGAGAATGGTTTCTAATTCTTTGTGTTCACCAAAATGACAGAGAGCTTTAGTCCTCACCTGATAGATTATTAAAAATAATTTTCAGTCATATGAAATTATTTGATGCTTAGCATATATTTGGAAGGAAGTGAAAATGTGCCTATTTATGTTAATACCATTTCTCAGGGCTTACAGCATTAAAAAATTAATGAAGGCTGAACCCTAAACCATTCTAATAACGAAGTAATATTCATCTACCAGATATATGTACTCATAGAAACAAACAAAAATATCTCATTAAGAACATGTTTTCAATAACATTTTACTTTGCATGTGTGTGACATGATGGAAATGTGCTGCTCAGATCTCCTTTCCAGAAGGAACTTAGTGTTCAAGGTCAAGAAGTGCAGCCAACTGACAGCCTCCAGCTGTTAGTGCCTTCAGGATCTGATCTCTCAGCTCCCCAGCCTGGACCATGCTCTTCCTGGACAGACCTCAGACAACGAGTAAGTGAAAGCTTGGGTACTGGGAACGGCCATTGCTGCTCAGTAAAGGACCTCTCTAATTGGCAAACTTTGTTCTGTCACTCTCTGTTGGGTTGGCAAGACTTTGGTAGATTTGCATTGTGATCTGAAGATGTCCCATCCAATACTCCTTCCATCCTTCCTTTTTTTTTTTTATTCTATCCTGCCCATAGCTATCTTCACCTTCAATAAAACTCTTGCACTCCTAATTCAGTTTTGGCATCAGCTTCCATAAGGAACCAACTAATGTAGTGTTTGGTGATTGTATAATATATTATATATAATTATATGTAATAATTTTGTAATATCTTAATGTTAACTTTTATTAATTGTTTACTCATACTTTTTTTTTTTTTTTTTTTTTAAAGGAAGGAAAGAAAGACAGAGAAGGAAGGAAGGGAGGAAGAAAGGGAAACATCTTTATTTTTTTTATTATTATATTTTGTTTGTTTGTTTGTTTCCTACATGGGCTGGGGCCGGGAATCGAACCGGGGTCCTCCGGCATGGCAGGCAAGCACTCTTGCCCGCTGAGCCACCGCGGCCCGCCCCACTCATACTTTTAAAGTTTGTCTCACTCCAGAAGAAACATTTAAACTCCTGGGTTATATTGTAGGAAAATTAAAAATTTTCCACTTGTGGACCTATTTTTCTTAAAGGTTTGAGAGAGTGATTAATAAAAGATTTTCAGCATCAAATATATATCATTAAACTAAAATTCTGTGGGGGAAATGGAATATGGTGTTATATTTCACGGAGAAAAGGGATGTTAAAAGTTCTGTTCAAAAAAACGTGTTCATGTTATATTTTTTAAAGTGGAAATTGTGGATTTGGAATAGCAATGTTATTTAGGTTCCATTGAATCCCTTTAATTTGTAAATGTCAATAATCACAACACACCATATGTTGTTTTTGCAATACTTAAATATATAATTAAAAATTGATATTAAAGTGTTTTAGAGGAATGAATACTATTTCTCAAAAACCTTTTGTAGCATTAAAACAAGCAATATTTTAAAGACTACAGATGTAGATGATCATTGTCCTTCAAATCTCCAGATCCTCTTCCCTGTCCTTTCCATTGTTTGATAAACTTGCTGCCATTTCATTGAGAAAAGGGAAGCAAGCAGAAGAAAATGTCTACCAGCTCCTTCTATTTCTCTACCTACTTTCTTAGGACCAGGCCAAGTATTTGACTCTCAGTCCTGTAATCGTGGGTGTGCTCTACCTGATCTTATCTAAGTGCACAGTTTCCATCTGTGCATTACCTAACACCTTTTCCACATCCTCAGTGTTTTCCTCCATCAAGTCTACTATCTCTCCCCAGAAACTCTCTGTCTTTAAAATTGAAAAAGAAACCTCTGGAGATATCATATCATTTCTATGGTCCCTTGAACATTCCAATCAACCTTTCACCACCAGTTTCTTCACTCAGGCTGTTGATTTCAAGGACTCTAATGAGCTGTTAATTCCAAAGGTTCATTCTCAATCCTCAGTACTTGATCTATCAGCAGCATTTGACAGAGCTGATTGTGCCTTCCTCTTAAAACACTCTTTTCACTTTAATTCCAGATCAACAGACTTCTTTGCCCTTGTTGTTCCTTGCCTTTAGTTCTTGCTCGTGTCTCTTAATTCTCCAAACCTTTAAAAATTGGAGTGATTCTGGGATCACTTTCAGGCCTCTTTTCTCTGCTACCTGCACTGACTAGCTTGGAGCGTTCATCTAGTCTCATGAGTTTAAAAGCCATCTGTAAGCTGATGATCCACAATTTCAAATCTCCACACCAGATTTCTTCTCTGAAACCAAGGTTCAGACCCCCAAATTCCTACCATTTCCAATTGATTATATGAGAAGCATTATATGGATAACAGGTGAAAAAAAAAAATCCTCCTATCTTCTCCTTGCCTTACATCCCATTTTAAAGATGCCAACTATTTAAGTTTTCTCTACTTTCAGAGTATATCCAGACTCTCACAATGTTTGAACACTGGGGCCAGGAATCTAAAAGCGTGTTTCTTGCCAGGATTTTTATGCAATTGCTTCTTCTCTAGCTCTTTGGAAGTCTATTTCCAACATAGCAGACAGAGTGAGCTTATCAGGACTGAAGTGACATCATGGCTTTATTCTGAGTGAGTTCCCCATCTCACTCAGAGTAAAGGCCAGAAGCATCTACAAGACCCTTAGAATTCCACTCTCCACCGTTACCCTAATTATTCATCTCTAACCTTATTGCCTTGCTCAATCAGCACCAGCCCATTGGTCTGAACTGCTCTGTGACCATGCCAGGCATGATTCTAACAGGAAACTTCACAATTACTACTTCCTGCCTGGAATACTCTCCCCTTTCCAGAACCAAAGGCTTCACATCCTTTCCTCATGCAGATCTATAAATGTCACTTTCACAGAGAGAAATTTCCTGGAGACCATGTTTTAAATTGCAGCCACCCCTCAAACCCTTCTTGCTGTGTCTTAGACTTTCTCCCTTTACTTTTTTTCATAGCGCTATCTCCAACTATTTCTTTTTATTCAAATGGACTATTCATAAGGATATAAATTTTTGTCTTAGTGCACAGTGTTTGGAAGAGTGCTTGTCTTATAGAACATACCCTTCAAATATTTGTTCCATGAATGAACAAATGACAAACACAAAAAGAGAACCACAAATAGCAACTATTTCTTTACATGCTTGTGAAGATTCCTCTTGCAGAAATTATCTTGGTTAGAGCAGATGGGTCTACAGGTGACAAGAAATGAACTATAGAGAATTTAGAACTGTTGATTTAAAATACTGACCTCTTTTCGTTAAAGAAATTATGCAAAAAATATATATATATATATATATATACATTTGCATTGTATATATGTATATATATGTACATATATATATATTTTAAAAATGCAGACTGTTGGCCTTTGAAAACTTAGATCCAAATTTAATCAATAAAACATTTAACTTGTATCTGACTTTTAGGTTATTTTTGTTCATGTAACTAAACTTATTTTAAGATTACGTAGGCAGAGGGCCAGGTTCCTTCTATAATAGAATTAGCTCACAGCTTATTGTCTAAATGTTAACCTTTACTGTGTGTCTGGAGCTAGTCCTAAGTAGTTTTAGGACAATGAAGGATGAAATCAGAGAGATAAAGTGTCACTGACCTCTTGCTCACTCAAAATTTAATCTAATTTCCTTGTAAACAGTCTCTGTTGAAAGGAAGTGGCCATGGTGACATTATGTCTGTGAATTTCCAAATAAAATGGGCAACAACATGTGATCATGAAGAGACAGCCTTTTCCTTTGAAATAATTTAACTATCTCTTACTTGAAAGTGTGGCACATTGGAACACTGGGGACTGGAAAAAATTACTTAACAGGTTTTAAAAAATACTGCAAGTGCCCTCTGCTATAACTGGTGACAGAGGTTTGCATTTTCTCCATTCCACCAACTAATCCATTCTTCATTAAAGTTTAAAGAAGCTGTTTGGCAATTGAGATGCTATTGATCCTGAAACTATGGCACATGAAGAAATTGTTTCACTTTTGTTACTTCCTGTATTTGCTTTAAAAAGTTGTTACCCAATAACTAAAGCACTTTAATTTAAGGAGCGGATATAGCCGAGTCAACATTTATCCAGGATACTTCATTTATCCAGGACACTTTGCTCTAAGCCCAGAGTGACAGAAAGAAAACATAAAATTCTAATCATTAAGCTCCTGAAAACATTCCAATGAACGGTGACTGACTTCTGAGCACACAGTGTAAAATTTCAGGATCTTCTAAACTAAAAAAATATAATCTGCCACTAGAACAAAGAATGCCATATTTTGAAAGTGAATACTAAGTCTAATCCCCCAGCAATCCCCATGGGAGAGGCATGTGTGATGAAAGAGAGAAGGGAGATGTACACATTTCTTCACTGCAAACTGGAGAAGAATGTCCTGCAATGTATTCTACTGTATTTGCTGTCACAACTGGTTCTTTGAGTACAACTTTTCCAGGGAAAAAAGAGAAAAGCAAGAAAGCAGTTCCTTCAGAATCATTCTATGTCTCAGGAAAAATGAACTGTTTCCAGCCTGTGGATGTGCTTAAAAGTGATTGGAGAGAGGGACCCTCTACTTCCGTATCAGCTAGTGAAACAATATCATCTCTAAAACATTACCATCCCACACTCCAAACCAACGGGAGAGAATTATGTGATTTTTTTTTTCTGTTCAAAACGCACCTTTCATTCTTACTCCCTAAAATGATCTTCAGAGCACATTATGAATTTGTGTCAGTAAGAGACTGAACATTTTCCATAGACAGTTGAGTTCTTCACTCCTAAGTTAAAAGAAGGAGAAACCATAAGTATGCTTCATGGAGAGAATGTGTCAGTTCATCTAGTTATTGGAAAATGCCAATCCAGACACTCCCTTAACCTTGGCTAGCTTCCAATCTTCTGCCATGATGTTAGAGATTAAATTATTATTTCAATAAACAGTTAAATCAACTAAGGCTATAGGTAATTAAAACCCTGGCTCATACTCTAGAATTGCACTGCCCAACGTGATGGTCACTAGCCAAGTGCAGCTATTTAAATTTAAATGAATGAAAATTAAATAAAAATAAAAATGCAGTCTTTACTCACACTGGCTACATCAAAATGCTCATAGCCACATGTCACTAATGGCTACCATGCTTGATAAGACATGTGCCATCTATTTCCACCATCACAAAAAGTTCTGTTGAGCAGCACTGTTCAAACTATTAAAAATATGTAATTGTTTTTCTTCAGTGCTCTTACTTTAGGTTTAAGGTACATAAAACTGCTTCCAATTGTAAGATTCATAAGATATCTCCCTACATTTTCTTCTAACTGTTTTATGGTCTTAGACCTAATGTTTAGATCTTTGATCCATTTTGAGTTAACTTTTGTATAGGGTGTGAGATACAGGTCGCCTTTCATTCTTTTGCATATGGAAGCACTGAAGAAAGAAATAAATAAATGGGAGCTCCTCAAAATTAAACACTTTTGTACATCAAAGAACTTCATCAAGAAAGTAGAAAGACAGCCTACACAATGGGAGACAATATTTGGAAACGACATATCAGATAAAGGTCTAGTATCCAGAATTTATAAAGAGATTGTTCAACTCAACAACAAAAAGACAGCCAACCCAATTACAAAATGGGAAAAAGACTTGAACAGACACCTCTCAGAAGAGGAAATACAAATGGCCAAAAGGCACATGAAGAGATGCTCAATGTCCCTGGCCATTAGAGAAATGCAAATCAAAACCACAATGAGATATCATCTCACACCCACCAGAATGGCCATTATCAACAAAACAGAAAATGACAAGTGCTGGAGAGGATGTGGAGAAAGAGGCACACTTATCCACTGTTGGTGGAAATGTCAAATGGTGCAACCACTGTGGAAGGCAGTTTGACAGTTCCTCAAAAAGCTGAATATAGAATTGCCATACGACCGAGCAATACCATTGCTAGGTATCTACTCAGAGGACTTAAGGGCAAAGACACAAACGGACATTTGCACACCAATGTTTGTAGTAGCATTATTTACAATTGCAAAGAGATGGAAACAGCCAAAATGTCCATCAACAGACGAGTGGCTAAACAAACTGTGGTATATACATATGATGGAATATTATGCAGCTTTAAGACAAAATAAACTTATGAAGCATGTAATAACATGGATGGACCTAGAGAACATTATGCTGAGTGAGACTAGCCAAAAACTAAAGGACAAATACTGTATGGTCCCACTGATGTGAACCGACATTAGAGAATAAACTTGGAATATGTCATTGGTAACAGAGACCATCAGGAGATAGAAATAGGGCAAGATAATGGGTAATTGGAGCTGAAGGGATACAGACTGTGCAGCAGGACTGGATACAAAAACTCAAAAATGGACAGCACAATACTACCTAATTGTAATGTAATTATGTTAAAACACTGAATGAAGCTGCATCTGAGCTATAGTTTTTTTTTGTTTGCTTTTTTTATATATTTTTTGTATTTTTTATTTTTATTTTTTCTCTATGTTACCATTTTATTTCTTTTTCTGTTGTCTTACTATTTCTTTTTCTAAATCGATGCAAATGTACTAAGAAATGATTATCACACATCTATGTGATGATATTAAGAATTACTGATTGCATATGTAGAATGGAATGATTTCTAAATGTTGTGTTAGTTAATTTTTTTAATTAATAAAAAAAGGAAAAAAATATGTAATTGCAAAATAATGCACTTTGCGTTATTGGAAAGGAACTTGAGAGATTATTTTACTATCTAGTAAAAAAGCAATTAAAGCATTCATATATATTTTTATTAAAACCTCTATCTCAACCAATTAAAAAGTATCTTCAGCCATTTTCAAAGAATGCTTAATATGAAGATGTTACTCATGTTTCTAACAACTATTTGTGTAATATATGTTTATATAAAAAACAATCCATTCATTCCTTTTACTGAAGAAACAAAAAAAAAAAGAAATTGCATTTAGGGACTCTCATTGAATTAAGCCTCAACTTTCTCTGTTTCAGACTAAACCGATTCAATATTGTGAGCTAGATTCAGAAAACTATAAGTTTATATTGTTGTCTGAAGTAATGAAATCCAACAATAGATATGGGTTTCCATTGACATTTTGATTAGGACAGACTACCAGATCTAGCACTAGAAACATTTTAGAAGGAACATGCTAAGTCTTCACTTATTCACCCTAATTTATGTTTGTGTGTGAGTCACATTTTAATATTTAGTTGTTTTTTCCTTAAATATATAGCTTCATGTAAATGTTACCTTTACAATGCTTAAATAACTTTAGTTGAAATTCAGTTACAATAGAGATTTTACCAGTTTCTCTGCAAATTTATCTGAGATAATAGACTGGGTTGTAGTAGGAGCCATAAGTCTTATCTCTCCTTTTCTTTGTTAATCCAGATCTTAAGTGATGGAATGGAAAACAAAGAAGAGAATTGAAACACAGAAACAGGAGATCCAGCATCAATGATAAATACTTAGAAACATATATAATGAAGAAAGGTGGTGGGAACCACAGAAAATGGTACTCATGTCTTGAAGATTTTGTCTTTTATTTCTTGCTTTATTTCTTTAAAAAAAGGACAGTAAAAAAAAGAGAAGTGTGAGTTAAATTTGGTGAGACTTCCAGCAGTAAGGAAATGGCATAAAACAATTCATGACATAAAAAAGGAGTAATAGCAGGTAATCAAAGTAAAAATAAACAAAACAGCCTTAAATAAGATGTCTTTAAATTGAGGAATGGCTGAACTCTTCATAAAGTGCCTTGTTATATATAATATGGTATTACTATAATTTTAGTTATCCTATTTTTCTGCAGGAATATTAGTGCAAATAGGCCACATTCATATTAAGGGCTAAATTTGTATAACTCAATTCTGACATGGATCATCCCCCTTCTTATATTTCCCTCAGTCATTTCTGCAAGCCACCTGACAATCTCATGCCTCAACATCTCTAATTTGGCAACTGTTCACTGCCTCTGCCAACAGTGTTTTTTATAAAAATAATATTAGTAGCACACTTAGGATCTCCAGGGTCCATTTCCAAATTTTTCTTGCCCTGTGATGAAACTAAAGATGGAGATTAAAAAAAAAAAAGTATCTTCTCCTCCACTTGCTACACACTGTCATCTGCAATGTTACAAATTTATTCATGAATGCAATCCTGGTAGTCCTTTCTCCACAGAGCATCAAACCAATCTTTCAGAATGAAGAAAAAGAGATCTCCTGTCTTCCTCCTTTAACACCTTCATTTCTCCTCCAAAGATACAAGGAAATAAGATTTGTCCCTCTTCTCATCAGAAAATAAATGAAAAAAAAATAATAATTTATTAATTAAAGTCATCATGCACATATTATTATCCAAAGTTATGTAGAGGGTTATCAACATATGAATTTATCCAAAATGTAGCCATTAAAACCCTGTATGATCACAGCTAATAAGTTTTTAAAATATAATCACTTTAAATCACTTTTTTTGAGATATATTCACATACTATATAATCTATCCAAAGTGTAGAATCAATGGCCTATAGTATAATCACAGAGTTGTGCATGCATTACCACAATCAATTTCAGAACATTTTCATTACTCCAAAAAGTTAAACCCCATATCCCTGAGCAGCCACTTCTCAATGTTTCTATCCTTCCCCAAATATACATATATTTGTCTATATAAATTTATTTATATTAAGTTTATATATATATAGAATAAGACAATATGTAGTACTTTGTTTCTGGTTTCTTTCACTTAGTGTAATGTTTTATTTTAACAATTGTGATTGTTTTTAACTAGAAAAGTTGTACGTTTACTGAAAAGTCATGTAAAAAACACAACATTCCCATGTACCCTCTATTGTTGACACTTTATATTAGTGTGGTACCTTTGTTACAATTTATGAAAGAATAAAATATTATTGTTACCTACAGTCCATAGTTTAAATTGGGTGTATTTCCCCCTTATACACCCTATTACTAATACCATGCCATAGTGTCATGTTTTCATTATAATATATGAAATTATATTTGTACTATTAACTATTAACCACTGTCCATCATCTACAAGAAGGTTCACTGTGATCTTACATTTATTTAGCTCTTCCTTCTTTAACAATGTTTTGTGATTCTCTGAGTACAAATCCTTTATACTCTTGGCTAAATTTATTCTTAGATATTTGATTATTTTAGTTGCTGCTGTGCATAGAATTTTTTCATGATTTTTTCCTCAGATTTCTCCTTGGTGGTGAAAAGAAACACTACTTATTTTTGCATGTTGATCTTGTGCTGTGCCACTTTACTGAATTCATTTATTAGCTCTATTAGCTTTGTTGTAGATTTTTCAGGTCTTTCTATGCATAGGATCATATATATGATCTACAAACAGTGAAATTTTATTTCTTTCATTCTAATTTACTTGCCTAAATCTCTAGCTAGAACTTTAAGCACAATGTTGAATATCTGCAGTGATGTTTGTGCATACTGTTTTGCTCCAGATCTAACATGAAAAACTTTCAGTCTCTTACCATTGAGTAAGATTTTGGCTGTAGGTTTTTGATATATTATGCCTTTTATCGTGTTGGGGAAGTTTCCTTCTATTCTTATATTTTGAAGTGCTTTTATCAAGATAGGATGCTAGATTTTATCAAAAATGCCTTTTCTGCCTCAATCAAGATGACTATGTGGTTTATCCCCTTCAATGCACTAATGTGGTGCATTACATTAATTGATTTTCTTGTGTTGAACTATCCTTGCATACCTGGGATCAAACCCATTTGATTATGATTTGTAACTCTAATGTGTTGTTGGATTTGATTTGCAAATATTTTGTTTAGGGTTTTTGCATCTGTATTTGTGAGAACAATTGGTCTGTAATTTTCTTTTCTTGTATCTTTGCTGGTTTTAGTATGAGGGTGCTTTTGGTCTCATAGAATTAATTAGATAATGTTCCTTTCTCTTCAATTTTTTGGAAGAGTTTGAGCAGGATTAGTATTACTCCTTGTAATGATTGGTAAAATTACCTGTGATGTCATGTAGACCTTGGCTTTTCATTCTTGCCTTGTTTTTGATGACTAACTCAATCCTTATACTTGTACTTGGTCTATTGAGGTCTCCAAATTTTTTGGCAGTGTATGTTTTTTATTTGTTTCTAAGAATTTGCCAATTTCATTTAAATTGTCTAATTTGGTAACAGTTATTCATAGCATCATCTTATGGATCCTTTTTATTTCTGTAAAGTCAGTAGTAATATCTCTCCTCTTATTTCTGATTTTATTTATATGCATCTTCTCTCTTTTTTTTCATGGTCAGTTCAGCTAATTGGTTCTCAGTTTTATTGATCTTCTCATAGAATGAAATTTTGTTTTGTTATGTCTCTCTATTTTTTTATTATCAATTTCATTCATGTATTCTCTAGTCTTTGTTACTTATTTCCTTCTGCTTACTTTGTGATTGGTTTGCTACATTTTCTAGTTCTTCCAGGTGTGCACTTGAACCTTTGATTTTAGGTCTGTCTCCTTTTTTATTGTAAGTGTTTAGGGCTATACATTTCCCTCTCAGCACTGCCTTGGCTGTATCCCAACCATTTCATTCTTTGTTTCTGTTTTTTTTTTTTTTTTAATCACCCTTACTGATAATTTTAGTTTTTACACTCTACTCCAAGTCTCTCCTAACATTTCCCTACAGCCTTAAGGACGCCCTGAGATTTTTTGTTTTGTTTTGCAGGGGCAGGCACCGGGAATCAATCCGGGTCTCCAGCATAGTAGGTGAGAACTCTGCCTGCTGAGCCACCATGGACTGTCCCCTGTCCTGAGATGATATATTTAAATTACTAAATTACTAAAAGAGAAAAACTGCCAACCAAGACTTCTATATCCAGCAAAATTGTCCTTCAAAAATGAGGGAGAAATTAAAACATTTTCAGACAAAAAGTCACTGAGAGAATTTGTGACCAAGAGACCAGCTCTGCAAGAAATACTAAAGGGAGCACTAGAAGCAGATACAAAAAGACAGAAGAGAGAGGTGTGGAGAAGAGTGTAGAAAGAAGGAAAATCAGATATGATATATATAATACAAAAGGCAAAATGGTAGAGGAAAGTATTACCCAAACAGTAATAACACTAAATGTTAATGGACTGAATTCCCCAATCAAAAGACATAGACTGGCAGAATGGATTAAAAAACAGGATTCTTCTATATGCTGTCTACAGGAAACACATCTTAGATCCAAAGATAAACATAGGTTGAAAGTGAAAGGTTGGGAAAAGATATTTCATGCAAATAACAACCAGAAAAGAGCAGGACTAGCTATACTAATATCCAACAAATTAGACTTCAAATGTAAAACAGTTAAAAGAGACAAAGAAGGATACTATCTACTAATAAAAGGAACAATTAAACAAGAAGACATAACAATCATAAATATTTATGCACTGAATCAGAATGCCCCAAAATATGTGAGGAATACACTAAAAATACTGAAAAGGGAAATAGACACATCTACCATAACAGTTGGAGAATTCAATTCCCCACTCTCATCAATGGAAAGAACATCTAGCAGTGGATCAATAAAGAAACAGAGAATTTGAAATTACAATAAATGAGCTAGACTTAACAGACATTTATAGGACATTACACCCCACAACAGCAGGATACACCTTTTTCTCAAGTACTCATGGATCATTCTCAAAGATAGACCATATTCTGGGTCACAAAGCAAGTCTCAACAAATTTAAAAAGATTGAAATCATACACAACACTTTCTCAAATCATAAAGGAATGAAGTTGGAAATCAATAATAGGCAGAGTGCCAGAAAATTCACAAATACAGGGAGGCTCAACAACACACTCTTCAACAACCAGTGGGTCAAGGAAGAAATTACAAGAGAAATTAGTAAATATCTCGAGGTGAATGAAAATGAAAAAAACAACATATCAAAACCTATGGGAAGCAGCAAAGGCAGTGCTAAGAGGGAAATTTATTGCCCTAAATGCCTATATTAAAAAAGAAGAAAGGACAAAAATTCGGGAATTAGCTGTCTACTTGGAAGAACTGGAGAAAGAACAGCAAACTAACCCCAAAGCAAGCAAAAGGAAAGAAATAACAAAGACTAGAGCAGAAATAAATGAAATTGAGAACATGAAAACAATAGAGAAAATCAATAAGACCAGAAGTTGGTTCTATGAGAAAATCAAGAAGATTGATGATACCTTAGCAAGACTGACAAAAAGAAGAAGAGAGAGGACGCAAATAAATAGGATCAGAAATGGAAGAGGAGACATAACCACTGACCTCACAGAAATAAAGGAGGTAATAACAGGATACTATGAACAACTTTATGCTAATAAATACAACAATGTACGTGAAATGGACAAGTTCCTAGAAAGGCATGAACAACCAACTTTGACTCAAGAAGAAATAGATGACCTCAACAAACCAATCACAAGTAAAGAAATTGAATCAGTCATTCAAAAGCTTCCCAAAAAGAAAAGTCCAGGACCAGGCGGCTTCACATGTGAATTCTACCAACCATTTCAGAAAGAATTAGTACCAACCCTGCTCAAACTCTTGAAAAAAATTGAAGTGGAGGGAAAGCTACCTAATTCATTCTATGAAGACAACACCACCCTCATACCAAAACCAGGCAAAGATATTACAAAAAAAGAAAACTACAGACCAATCTCTCTAATGAATATAGATGCAAAAATCCTCAACAAAATTCAAGCAAATCGAATCCAGCAACACATTAAAAGAATTATACATCATGACCAAGTAGGATTCATGCCAGGTATGCAAGGATGGTTCAACATAAGAAAATCAAATAATGTAATACACCGTATCAACAAATCAAAGCAGAAAAATCACATGATCATCTCAATTGATGCAGAGAACACATTTGACAAGATACAACATCCTTTCCCGTTGAAAGCACTTCAAAGGATAGGAATATGAGGGAACCTCCTTGAAATGAAAGAGGGAATATATGAAAAACCCACAGCTAATATCATCCTCAATGGGGAAAAACTGAAAACTTTCCCCCTAAGATCAGGAACAAGACAAGGATGTCCATTATCACCACTATTATTCAACATCATTTTGGAGGTTCTAGCCAGAGCAATTAGACAAGAAAAAGAAATACAAGGCATCAAAATTGGAAAGGAAGAAGTAAAACAGTCACTGTTTGCAGATGATATGATACTATACATCGAAAACCCTGAAAAATCCACAGCAAAACTACTAGAGATAATAAATGAGTACAGCAAAGTAACAAGTTACAAGATCAACATTCAAAAATCTGTAGTGTTTCTATACACTAGCAATGAACAAGCTGAGGGGGAAATCAAGAAATGAATTCCATTTACAATTGCATCTAAAAGAATAAAATACTTAGGAATAAATTTAACTAAAGAGACAAAAGACCTATACAAAGAAAACTACAAAAAAACTGTTAAAAGAAATCACAGAAGACCTAAATAGATGGAAGGGCATACCGTGTTCATGGATTAGAAGACTAAATATAGTTAAGATGACAATTCTACCTAAATTGATTTACAGATTCAATGCAATACCAATCAAAATCCCAACAACTTATTTTTCAGAAATATAAAAACCAATAGGCAAATTTATCTGGAAGGGCAGGGTGCCCCGAATTGCTAAACGTATCTTGAGGAAAAAAAAATGAAACTGGAGGTCTCACGCTGCCTGACTTTAAGGCATATTATGAAGCCACAGTGGTCAAAACAGCATGGTACTGGCATAAAGATAGATATATCGGCCAATGGAATCGAATAGAGTGCTCAGATATAGACCCTCTCATCTATGGATATTTGATCTTTGATAAGGCAGTCAAGCCAACTCACCTGGGACAGAACAGTCTCTTCAATAAATGGTGCCTAGAGAACTGGATATCCATATGCAAAAGAATGAAAGAGGACCCGTATCTCACACCCTATACAAAAGTTAACTCAAAATGGATCAAAGATCTAAACATTAGATCTAAGACCATAAAACAGTTAGAGGAAAATGTAGGGAGATATCTTATGAATCTTACAATTGGAGGCAGTTTTATTGATCTTAAACCTAAAGCAAGAGCACTGAAGAAAGAATGAAATAAATGGGAACTTCTCAAAATTAAACACTTTTGTGCATCAAAGAACTTCATCAAGAAAGTAGAAAGACAGCCTATACAATGGGAGACAATATTTGGAAACGACATATCAGATAAAGGTCTAGTATCCAGGATTTATAAAGAAACTGTTCAACTCAAAAACAAAAAGACAGCCAACCCAATTACAAAATGGGAAAAAGACTTGAACAGACACCTCTCAGAAGAGGAAATACAAATGGCCAAAAGGCACATGAAGAGATGCTCAATGTCCCTGGCCATTAGAGAAATGCAAATCAAAACCACAATGAGATATCATCTCACACCCACCAGAATGGCCATTATCAACAAAACAGAAAATGACAAGTGCTGGAGAGGATGTGGAGAAAGAGGTGCACGTATCCGCTGTTGGTGGGAATGCCAAATGGTGCAGCCACTGTGGAAGGCAGTTTGGTGGTTCCGCAAAAAGCTGAATATAGAATTGCCATACGACCCAGCAATACCATTGCTAGGTATCTACTCAGAGGACTTAAGGGCAAAGACACAAACGGACATTTGCACACCAATGTTTATAGCAGCATTATTTACAATTGCAAAGAGATGGAAACAGCCAAAATGTCCATCAACAGACGAGTGGCTAAACAAACTGTGGTATATACATATGATGGAATATTATGCAGCTTTAAGACAAAATAAACTTATGAAGCATGTAATAACATGGATGGACCTAGAGAACATTATGCTGAGTGAGACTAGCCAAAAACTAAAGGACAAATACTGTATGGTCCCACTGATGTGAACCGACATTAGAGAATAAACTTGAAATATGTCATTGGTAACAGAGACCATCAGGAGATAGAAATAGGGCAAGATAATGGGTAATTGGAGCTGAAGGGATACAGACTGTGCAACGGGACTGGATACAAAAACTCAAAAATGGACAGCACATTACTACCTAATTTTAATGTAATTAGGTTAAAACACTGAATGAAGCTGCATCTGAGGTATAGATTTTTTTTTAATTTTTTTAATTTTTTCTTTCTATTATCATTTTATTTCTTTTTCTGTTGTCTTTCTATTTCTTTTTCTAAATCGATGCAAATGTACTAAAAACGATGAATATGCATCTATGTGATGATATTAAGAATTACTGATTGTATATGTAGAATGGAATGGTTTCTAAATGTTGTGTTAGTTAATTTTTTAAATTAATTAAAAAAAAAGAAATTAAGTCATTTGTGACCTCAAATGGGCAATCAAATGACCAATAAGAAAAAAAAATGCTTGATTGTCATCATTGACAACCTTCTCCAGTATTAATATTTAAGATAATGAGTACTGCATTGCTCTACATCAAGGAGGAAACTTCCTTGTTTATCCAAGAAACAACAACATTTTAGTGGTTGGTGGACTGATGTCTGCAACACACATTTTTATCATATGTAAGAATTTTACAGGACCTACAAGTTCTGAAAGAACAGCTATAAAATCTTTCCTATTCTAGCATATAATATAAAAAACTGAAATCATCTTTTTAGAGTAAAGGTATTACGTAAGTATAAAAACATGTTAATCACTTTTTAATACACATGCCTGCCACATGCTTATGCATATAGACATGTTGTTAAAGCTAGAGAACTGATACAGACTAAAAATGGCATTTCTTTGTTAAATTCAGTCTATTTCTTCCTATTGTGAAAGATAATAAATATTTGGAAAATACAAAAAAGCAGGAAAAACTTTGACACTCCTTGCAGGGCCATCACTATTATCTGTAAGATCTATTTTCTAGAGGCTTGGCTTTCATAAACATTCTTTCAGTGAGGCTTACCTGGGTTAAATAGTTGTCACCCCAAGCTTAAGATAATAATGCAGCTCTTATTTGATCTTCCTTCCTCTGTGCTTTTTCCATTTTAGACCAGCCTGCCCATGTACAGGAAGGTAACCTTATATCCCTATAAGACTGTTGGTGGCTAGTGTTTTCCCATGGTCTTAATAGCGAAGGATGAACAACTAAGGCAAGCAAGCAACAAAAAAGAAGGGAGGGTGTCTTTGTTAGTATTTTTGTTTTCAAAAAAAATCACAAGAGATTGTTTACATCATAACAACCTCTTATGTGAATAGATAGCTCTCTGCGATTTGGAACAAAATGAATCTTGGCTAGATAGTGGCCAAGACATGGTACTTAGTAAACCAAATTGTGGCTTATATCCAGACCAGTTGGTTTCATTTGGCAATAGTAAATGCCTGCATTACATGGTCATAAACTTTACTCTGACATCTAGAGAAACACCTTTCAAACATCTGACGATCTTTCAAAGGAAGCCAGGAAAAAAAGTATATTGATCAAAGATGCAAACCCCACTTCACTGTTGGAAATCCACTTTGACGAAACATAGCACCATCACAGGCCGCATCAAAGCTCATCTAATGCATCACACATTGGCTCTGAAAGAGAACTGAAACAAGTAATATTTATTATGTGCTATAGAGAGTAAGTTATAAAGTTTCCCTATGTGGATATATCGACTTACAACAAAGGATTGGTCCCTATATCTTTACTGCAAAGAGACCAGTCCCACTCTCCACTTTAAATCCTCCAATGTCTCATCATTTAGTACGAGATAAAGTACAATAATCTTGGGTCTATATGTAAAGCCCTTGGCAACCTAATTTTAACTCACCTCTCCATATTATCTTCCACTCAACAAAAGTGACAGAAGTCCTCTGCATACAAGACACTACATCAAGCCTTTGTGCCTTCACTCATTTTGTTACATCTTCAACTATTCTACATCTGTCACTTTAGCTGCTACTGCCTCCTGGAAGCTTTCCTTGATTGTCCTTGTACAGTGGATGTTCCTGGTATCCTACCCAGATCCCAATTATTGCCAGTGTGCCAATCCTTTATCTGCTGGGAATGCTTTCCAATAGTGACTGGCAGTTATACTCATCTCTGGAGAATTTACTTCAAACAAATGGGAGCCATTTTGCCCTGGATAAAGAGACAGCAAACTACAGCTAATCCTTAACCCAAATTGGGCTGCTGCCTGTTTTTGTAAAACTTAATTGGAACTCAACCAAGCCAATCTGCTTACATAGTCTCTTTCATACTGCTATGATGGAGCTGTGTAGCTGTGACAGAGATCATATGGCCTGAAAAGCCCCCAAATATTTACTATTTGGCATTTTACCATAAAAGTTTGCTGACCCTTAACCTAGGGGTTACAAAAAGTAGGACTCATTTGATGATGTAATTTATGTCCCAGAGTCTAGAGCTTTCTCATATTATCAGACTAAAGCTGATTTCCAGCCAAGAGCACATTGCTGTTTATGTTTTTCTCTCTGTTCCAACAAATTATTCAAATAAGACTGGCCAACCTAAGCTCAATTCTTAGGGAAATTGACCTGAAGCAATAGGTCCCTGAGATGGCCCTAGGAAGTAGACATTTAAGATGAGTGTATAGAGTTGATTTCTTATTGACTGGATGACAATGAGTACCCATCACTTCTGATGAATGGAGTTCTTATAGTCTGGCCGCTAACACACTGAGGCTGTGAGATGACATGCACTTTTCCTTGTGATGGGCTCAGATGGGTACAGGTGGAATAAAGGGATGTACTAGCTGGTACAATATTCTGGGTGTGATCAGAGAAATAGCAATAGTAAGGGCTATGAATTAGGTGGATATAGCTAAACATTGTTGACGCTATGAAAATAAAATAAAATAGGCTTAAATTCATTAGTCAGCAAGTTAAAGTACAGCATAAGAATCAGAGGGACTCCTTGAGATTACTCAATGAGGATCTGCCATCTGACCTATACCGGTTTATTTCCTCAGCTCCCCAGTTGGTTGCATAGTGAACTCCTGGAAAGAGTAGACATGGCAGCATTGATGGAGACTTCATATGGGTTCAGCAACAGGGATTACAATTTATCAAGTGTGAAGGACTATTTTATAAACAGAATAATTTAAAATGTCATTTACCTCTCATTTCCTAATTTCACCTCTTTCACAAGCACAGCCATATTTATAAAGAGATTTTAATTGGGTTTCTTGCAAGATAAAAGGAATACAACTGTTGCACTATCCTTGACACATTCATAGAAATTGATTATCAGCTTAACCATCAACATTCTAAATCCTGTAACCATAACCTGAGGTTGCACCATAAAATTAAACCCCAGGTTACCTTTCTCCCAGATTTTTTCTTTGCTAATGTAGCACTTCATAAGTGTCAGAATTTCTCTGTAATGAGATATGTTGTGTTGAAAGCTTCTACTATATTTCTGTCCAGAGACAATAAATTTAAGAAAAAGATCATGGGTACTAGCCTTGATTCTACACAAAATGAAACACAGGGAGGGGGTAGAAAGTCTGTTTTTACTAGTCATCACTATTCTGTTAAAATGTCAACTTTTCCTCTCATCTCTATATCATGCCTACTTTATCACAGCCCTTTGCCTTTCATCAAATTAGACTCCTGCTCAGCTGTCCATTCCCTAAAATGAGTCATCCAAGGTCAAGGTTAAATTGCAATAGGGGCAGAGAGGCAGAAGGAAGCCTGTCATGGATCTACTCCTCTTCAACTGAAAAAATATTTTGTTCAAAGCAGTGATGATGGAGTACTGGGAAAATCAGTTGTAACCTGTTTGCTTTACATTTTAATTCAAAGATAAAGCTAGAAATCCATAGTTTACTTCTGATACAATTTAAGGCAAAGTTTCATCTTGATGTGCAGAACAAAATAAATAATTCATAGATGTACATTTAAAATGTGAATGAAACATTTGAAGAAATGTGTATTCTAGAGCAAGATACCATGGAAAAATTTCTGTACTTTTTTGAAAACTGAGTTCTTAGTCATCGTCTGAAGTACATTTTCTCCTATTTCATTAAAGTATAACTTGGTTTGGGCTTTGTAAAAGATGGGTGTGTAACAAAAATTTTGGATGGGGTTTCTATCTAATTTCCAACAAGACAATATTCAGTGGGAGTTGCCCATGTTGCATTATGTGCACAAAACAAAGATTTTTTTAGATAAAATTTATTTTTAAATCAGGAGTTGCCAAGGATTACTATCTAACTATAATCTCTGAGCCTCAGTTTCCTCACAATTCAGCTGGCCTAAATCTGAGCCTTGAGCAGGACACTTCTATTAGACCATTTTAAAAAAAGTTTGTGGATTGCAGTTTTAGTTGTATTGTTTCATTTTTTTTACATAAGGATCTTACCAGATGCAACATTATTTTTGTGATATTGTTAGTAATGTGCAGATAGATGTCCGCTCTTTGAGTTTAGTAATACTGTTGTTCAGCTAAGTCACCTTCTACACTCAGGCATATTGCCTCTAAGAACCAATAGCTGTGCTTTTGTAGCTTTCTAAGAATCTCCTTTTTTTTTTCCTTCCCAGAGTGAGCTGGTGAGGCCTAAAATATTGAGTAATAGCCTTGCAATTTTTGTCTTTGAGATATACACCAGACATGGATCCATTTATTTGGATTCGGATTCTCTTTAGTGTTCTTACATACACAGTAGAATTTAATCAGAATGGGACTCAGACGTATATACTCCTATAATACATTAGCACTCAAGATAGTATTTACCAGGTACTTCTGAAGGATCGTGTTTCTATTTCAAAATCTTTATAAACTCATTATTTTTAAACATTTTTTCTTAAATAGAGAAGGTGTAGGCTAACAGGAAAAAGTTATGCAGAAAATACAGAGCTCTGCTTTATACCCCTCCAACAAACTATTTTCCATATTATTAATGTTTTGAATGTGTGATAACTTTGTTACAAGTCATGAAAGAATATTATTAAAAATGTACTATTAATTACCATCCATAATTTGTATTAGGGTTTACTATTTGTGTTGTCAACTACTATAGTTTTAAAAATTTTAATTTTAGTAATTTGACCTAAAATTGCCCATTTTAGTCATATGCAAAAGCATAATTCAGTGGTGTTAATTACATTCACAGTGCTGGGCTACCATCATAACCATCCATTACCAAAACTTTTCCATCACCCTGGATAGAAACTCTGTACCCATTAAGCATTAACTCCCACTCCCTAAATCCATCTCTGCCCCTGTAATGACTGACTCAACGAATTTGCTTATTCTAATTATTTCATTTTAGTGGTATTATATGGTATTTGTCTTTTGTGTCTGACTTTTTCACTAAACATGATGTCTTCAAGGTCTATACATGTCACCTGTATTAGAACTTCATTTTTATGGCTGGATAATATTTAATGGTATGTATATCTTACATTTTGTTTATGCATACATTACTTAATGGGCACTTGAGTTTCTTGTAACTTTTGGCAATTATGAATAATGCCTCTATGAACATCGGTGTGCAAATATCTGCGTCCCTATTTTCAATTATTTGGGATATATACCTAAAAGTGGGATTGTGGAATTATTTGGTAAGTCTATATTTAATTTTCTGGGGAATGGAAAAACTGATCTGCAGTTTTAGTTTTTACATTCCCACCAAAAATAAACGAGTGTTTTGATTTCTTCTCATCCTCTCTAATATTCATTATATTTCACTTATTGAATACTAGCCATTCTAGTAAGTACAAAATGGTATATCATTGTGGGTTTGATATGAATTTCCTTAATGGCTCATAATGTTGAACATATTTTCATGAGCTTTTTGTCCATTTGCATGTCTTCTTTAGAGAAATGTCTTTCAAGTCTTTTGCCCATTTTTTAACTGGGCTCTTGGTCTTTTTCTTGTTGAGTTTATAGAGTATCCTTATATATTCTGAATATTAAACCCTTATATGATATTGGATTTACAAATACTTTCTTCAGTTCTGTATGTGGGTAATCTTTTTACTTTCATGATGATGTATTTAATGTCTTTTATTTTGATGAAGTCCCTTTTATCGATTTTTTTTTTCTTTTGTTGCTTCTGCTTTTGGTGTAAGGTCTAAGATACCATTGCCTAAGACAAAATCCTGAAGATGCTTCCCTACATTTTCTTCCAAGAGGTTTATAATTTTGAATTTTGCATTTAGCCATTGATTCATTTTGACTTGATTTTTGCATAGGGTATGAGGTAAGGGTCCTCCTTTGTTCATCTCCATGTGGATATCATATTTTCTCAGCACCATTTGTTGAAGATATTATTTTTCCCAATTATTTGATTGGGCACACTTGTGAAATATCAAATGGCTATAGATGTGTTTATTTCTTAATTCTCAATTTGATTACTTTCATTCATATGCATGTACTTGTGTCAGAATCATGTTGTTATAATATGGCTATATAAGTTTTAAGATGGAACATACGAATCCTCCAAATTCCTACTGATGATTGTGGGACTCCTTAAACTGCCTTATGAATAGGATGATTGACTTTTCCACTTCTTCAAAGAAGACTATTGGAATTTTTATGGAGAATGCATTGAATTTGTAAATCACCTTGAGTAGAATTGATATCTTAACAATATTTAGCCTTCCAATCAATGAACATGGAGGGTCCTTCTATTGTTTTATGTCTTCTTTGATTCCTTTTATCAATGTTTTGTGGTTTTCTGTGCATAAGTTCTTTATACCCCTAGTTGGATTTATTTCCAGATATTTGATCCTTTTTTATTGCTACTGTGAATAGAATTCTTTTCTTGATTTCCTCTGATTATTCATTGTTTGCGTATAGAAACTACTGATTTTATTTATACCGCTTTGTTGAATTCGTTAATTAGTTCTAGGAGCTGTTATGTATTTTTTCAGCATTTTTTTGTCTATAGGATCATATAATCTGCAGATAGTGAAAATTTTATTTCTTCCTCTCCAATTTGGATGTCTTTTATTTATTTTTCTTCCTAATTTCTCTGGGAAGATCATCTGGTACGATGTTGACTAATAGTGGGTATTCTCATCTTGTCCCTGATCTTAGAGAGAAAGCTTTAAATCTTTGACCATTAAGTAGGATGTGAGCTGTGAGCTTTTCGTATATGTCCCTTATCAAGTTGAGGAAATTTCCTTCTATTTCTAGTGCTCTAAGTGTTGCTGTTGTTGTTTTGTTTGTTTGTTTGTTTGTTTGTCTGTTTTTTTATCATGAACCAGTACATCAGTTGAGATAATCATGAGGTTATTCCCCTTTTATTTTTTTTAATGTAGTCTATCGCATGAGTTGATCTTCTTATGTTGAAACAACCTTGCATATCGAGGGTAGCAGCCACTTGATCATAGTGTAGAATTCTTATAATATGCTGTTCAATTTGAAAGCTTGGCCTTTGTTGAGGACTTTTGCTCTCTATTCATAAGAGATATTGGTCTATAGTTTTCTTTTCTTGTGTATCTGGCTTTGGTATGTGGGTGATGTCAGCCTCATAGAATGAATTAGGGAGTGTTACTTTCTCTTCATTTTTTTTTGGAAAAGTTTGGGCAGAATTGGAGCTAAGACTTCTTGAAATGTCTGGTAAAAATTCCCTGTGATATTACTTGTTCCTGGGTTTTCCTTTGTTGGGAGGATGTTGATTACTGATTCAATCTCTTTACTAGTAAATGGTTTGTTGAGTTCTTTCATTTCTTATTGAGTCAATGCAATTAGTTTGTCTGTTTCTAGGAATTTGTCCATTTCATCTGGATTATCTAATTAATTGGTGTTCAGTTCATATTACTCTATTATAGTACTTTTTATTTCAGTGGAATTGGAAGTAATGTTTCCTTTTCATATGATTTAATTGTTTTTTTTCTTTCACGTTTTTCTTTGTCAGTCTAGCTAAAGGTTTGTTGATTTTTTTTTACTTCTTCTTTTTTTGCTATTTTTGACTGTGTTATTTATCTCTGCTCAAATCTTTATTATTTCCTTTCTTCTGCTTTCTTTGGATTTAGTTTGCTCTACTTTTTCTAGTTCTACAAATTAGGTCTCTGATTTGAAATTTCTCTTTCCTTACAATGTAAGCATTTAAAGCTATAAATTTCCTTCTCAGTTTTGCCTTCACTGAATCCCATAAGTTTTTTACATGTTTTATATTCATTTTCATTCACCTCTAGGAAAAAGGATATTTCCTAAAGTCCCTTTTAATCCATTGGTGTTGAAGATTATGCTGTTTAATTTTCACGTATTTGTGAATTTTCCATTTCTCTTCTGATATTAATTTCTAGCTTAATTCTGTTATGCTCAAAGAATATGCATTGCATGGTTTCAATAATTTTTAATTTATAGAAACTTGCTTAGTGACCCAACGTATGATCTATTCTATAGAGTGATCCATGTGCACTTGAGAATAATGTACAATCTGACTGCCTGTATATCTGTTAGGTCTAGTTAATTTAGAGTATGAGTCAAGTTTCGAACTTCCTTATTAATGTTCTGACTAGACAGTCTATCCACTATTGAGAGTGGTGCATTGAATTCTCTTACTATTCCTGCATAACTATGAATTTCTCCCTTTACATCTGTCAATATTTACTTAATTTAGTTTGAGGCTCTGCTGTTAAATGCACATATACTTATAATTGTTATATATTCCTGCTGAATTGCCCTCTTTATCAGTATATAATAAGCATCTTTGTCCTTTGTAACTGTTTTTTATCTGAAGTCTACTTTACCTAATATTAGTATAGTCACCCGAGCTCTTTTTTGGTTACTACTTGTTTAGTATATTCCATTCCATCCCTTTCACCCTCAATCTACTTGTATCCTTGAATTAAAGGTTAGTCTCCTGTAGACACCATAAGTTGAGTCGTGTTTTTTATCCATTCTGCCAATCTGTGCCTTTTGACTGAAGAGTTTGATTTATTTACATTTAAAATCATTATTGATAATACAGGACCTTTTCTGCCATTTTGCTATTTAGTCTGTGTGACTCATATACCCTTTTTTTTTGTCTCTCAGTTACATTAATGCTTACTTTTACATTTTCTTATTTTTTAAGTGTTGAACCATACTGAGTGCCTTCTCATTTCTATATGAATATATTTGCATCTATTTTCTTTGTTGTTTACCATAGGGTTAAAAATTGGAATCCTAATTATACAGCAATCACATTTGATATGATGCAAATTTACATTCAATAGCATGCACATATACTTTTCCTATAACCCTCTGTACCCCACTCCCCACTGGTTTTTTTGTACTTTTTACGACTTATTTTGTTGTACATAGATTTATGTATGAATTTGCTTTTTATGACTTTACCTTTTAGCACTTGTAGGATGTGAAAAGTGGAGTTACATACCAAAAAATACACTTTAATAATACTGGTATTTGTGCTTGCCCAAAGAACTCATTTTCACGTGGGGGCAGATCTGGTAGTAATGAACTCTTTCAGTTTTTGTTTATCTGGAAAAGTTTTAATCTCTCCTCATTTTTGAAAGAAAGTTTCACTGAATATAAAGTTCTTGGTTGGCAGTTGTTTTCTTTCAGCACATTACGTATTCCTAGCCTCTGTCTTCTTGCCTCCCTGGTTTCTGATGAGAAATAAGCTTTTAATCTAATCAGGACTCTCTTGTATGTAAAATGTTGCTTTTCTCTTACAACTTTCAGAGTGCACTGCTTTTCCTTTGACTTTGATAATGTGATCAATGCATGACGGTGCATTTCCTATGAGAAAATGGCTGTTGATCTTAGTGAGGCTCTTTTGTACCTAATGAGCACTTCTCCCTTGCTGCTTTTAAGATTCTCTTTTTATTTGGCTTTCAACAGTTTATTATGATTTTCTATGTGTGGGTCACTTTTGTTTTATCCTTCTTGGAATAGATTATGCACCTGGGATGTATAGACTAATGTTTGTCATCAAATTTTGGAATTGGGCCATCATTTCTTCAAATATTCTTTTTATCCATTTCTTTGTCCCCTCTCCTTTTGAGACTCCCCATATATTCATGTCAGTTCACTTGATGGTGGCCTATAGGTCTTAGGGGCCCTGCTCTTTTCTCTTCGTTCTTTTTTCTTACTTTGCCTCGTACTGGATAATCTCAATTGACCTATGTTCAATTTTTGTGATTTTTCTAACTCAAATTCTTGAGCCCTCTTATAAGTTTTTCATTTCACTATTTTACTTTTCAACTGCAGAATGTCTATTTGGTTCTTTTTTTTCTACATTTTATGTATTTATTATTGTCTAGTTGGTAATACATAGTTCTCAAGTTTTGATTTTTATTTAGATATGTTTTTCTTTAACTCATTGAACTTATTTAATATGGATAAGCTAAAATATTTCTCTATTGATTTCAGTATCATAGTTTCCTTGGGCATAATTTCCACTGGTTTCTTTTTATCTCTTAACCTTTGTATGCATCATGCCTTCTCATTTCTTTGCATGAGCTCAATTTTTTGAAAATTGGACATTTGAAGTAATATAATGTGCTAAATCCAAAAATCAAGTTTTCCCTCTTACCTAGGGTTTGTTTTTATTGCTGATTGTTGTACTTTTAGTTTTTTGTTTGTTTAGTGTCATTTCAGAACTAATCTGTAAGGTCCATATTCTTTTTTATGCCTCTAATTAGCTTATTCTCAGCTAATGATTGGACAGAAATTTCCTTACACATCTGGAAACAATAAATCTCTCCATCTTGGACATTGGGCTCCTTGTGTATGTTTTAGCATGCCTTCAACAGTCAACAAGGCAACTGACAAACTGACTTCTATGGAGCCTCAAGATCAGCCAGACATGAGAATATAAGAACTATACAGGTCTTTCTTGAGCAAATATACAAGTCAGTTTATGCTCGACATATTCAGATTCCCAAAAGAATCTGTCACAGCATTTCAAAGCCTGTATGGACATCTCATTCCACATCTTTCCTTCTAATAACTTTGGATAGTTTATTGTTTGTTCTAGTTCTTATTCCCTGGCTTCAGCAGCTGCAAAGTTAAAGCACTTACCTGAAATTACTTTGTTTTTACTATTGCCTCCTGGAGAAGAAGACATTTTGCACTAAGTTCTAAATCAGGGCATTTACAATCAGTCTTGTAAGTAGAGTCTTCTGGATAACCTCACACAAGTCAAATATGATAACCCTTGGGCAGATGAAGCTTTCAAAAAACACTAGTTTCATTTTGCCTAGACTGGGGACTGATAGGCTGCACCAGGAATGTAGACTGTTACTTTTCAAGGCTACCACCGAGCTGGATAGCAGAGAATGAAACTAGGGCAAGTTAAAATGCCTCAATTCTTACTTCTTTAATTGAAATTCAGCCATTTTTCTGGATTAAATGTTCACAAGTTTACTTTGGTTAATTTACAGTTTTGAAAAGGGTGATTCTGACCATTTTTGTCAGTTTTTAATTGCTTTTATGGAGGTGTCTATTTTGAGAATTTTTCCATGCTTGCTTATGTCCCTTGCCAGAATCACTTTTTAAAAAGCTCAATGTCCAAGTCATATTCCAGACAAATTAAATCAGAATCTGTGGTGTAGAGCCAGGCAAAAGTACTTTTTAAATATACCCAGAATATTCCAATATTCACCCAAACTTGAGAAGCACTAAACTAGAAAGAGAAAGAGAGTCCAAGAAGTACAATGATTCCTAAAGGCTGGACAGAGTGTGGATCATTCTGGATTATCTTCTACCGGACAGAGTGGGTTAAGACATGGCCACATGAGTCCAGTTTCTCTGTTCTGAAAGGCAAGGGCATTTTGAAAGATAATTTTGAAGCAGGATGTTTTCCCAGTTCTTTCCAATTTTTCTGACCTGTGTTTCTATTTATGCCCTTAATGCTTCCTTGTTTCCTGTCTTCCCACAGTTCTTTTTATCAATTGAACCTCTAGACTAGAAAAGAATCTACACAAAATCATTCAAAATATTTCTAAATTAGAAGATTCTCAGAATAGTCTGTAAATATTTCTAAAACTAAAAACCACACTGCCACATACATTCTCTTTGTTCTTTTTTTTTGTGTGTGTGGGAAAAGATCATGTACTTTCAGTCAGAATTTCTTTCCAGCACATGGTTTTGTACCTACTTTTTATACAGGTAAGCTTCTGAAGAAACGCAGCGCTCTTGAATAATATCAAGAATTACCCAACAAATAGCATGCAAAATCTGATAGTAGAACCCTGTTTCCTATGACATTCAGCAATGTGATTTGGTCTATATAAAATTTATTTTGATCTCAATTTAAAAGAAAAAAGTCATTAACAATCTTCTGGTTGACGAAGACTGTAGTGTAAGATGTTCCAGAGTTCCAATTAACTTTTGAACAACTAGCAAAAACAGGCAGAGACATCTTTTTTGTAACTCCAGAAACCAGTTAAAAGATAACAGTAACTGGACAAATGTTGAATTGAGACAGAACAGCATTAAAAACAGTAGGAGAAGCTCATGGTGCCATTGCTGGTCTCACCAACCCTTTTTTGGTGTGGTGTGGTGTTAGGATGTGTTCCCATTGTGTATCCCTGGTCTCATTCTAGAGGGAGCAGAGTAACCCCTATGTGCATGCTCAGATGCTTCTGTTCTGGTGTCAATATACCCAATGGCTGTTTGAAAGACTGAACCAGAAACACCTCTCAGGCATACTTTCCCACAACTTGTTCTGTAAGCAGAAGCAGTGTATAGCCAGCCAACGCAGTGCCAGTTTGCAAAAATTGGTAAAAGCATTTTTCATGTGTTCATTTGTTTGTTTTGTAGCTACTGTCACACAGGAAAATTTCAGTCTTATCACTAACCATCTTAAGGAACAGACAGTTCAGAACTAAATCTCAGAGTTAAGATTTAAAATATTAAATATGATGTACAACAAAGATTACAAAATAAAGAAACAGTAAATGATGTCTCATCCAAAGCAATGAGAGAAGAGACAGGAAACCATTTACTTTGATTAAGCAGACAAGGTTTTGGACATACCAGACAAAGATATTAGAAAAATGAGATTCAACATTCTCAAGGAGATAAGCGAAAACATGGAGAAGGAACTAAGGAATATCATAACAGTGGAGAAATAATATGAAAATCTCAATAAAGTGATAAAAATTATAAAAAAGGGGTCAAGCTGAAATGCTGGAATTGAAGATCACAATAACTGAAATGAAAAACTCCCCAGAAAGTTCCAACAGTACACTGGAGCTGGCAGAAGAGAGAATAAGTGAGCTTGAAGACAGCACAATTTAAATGATTCTGACTGCAAATCATAAAGATAAAAGGTGAATAGAGACTAAGAGACTTGTGATACACTGCTAAATGGATCAATGTATGCATTATGGGAATTCCAGAATAAAGAAGGAAGGGGCAGAAATAATATTATAATGAGCATATTATAGAATTAAGATGTTAAATTTGATTGCCATGGATACCACAAATAAAAAAATACATGAAACATTTATACAAAAAGAAATGGTACATTAAATAGACATGACTAAAAATGGTACAAAAAAACACATAGATATGAATGCAGGCATTAACAGAAGAAGAAAGAGAAAAAAAGGTGTAATACTTACTAAAACCAAATGCAAAATGGCAGAAAAAAGGCCTGTTACTTTAAACTACATTTAAAGGTAGTTACTTTAAATGAAATTGGATTGAATTCTTTGTCAAAAGGCAGAATGTATAAAAAGTAAGACTCAACTATACACTATTTACAAGAGATACCCTCCATCTTAAACTCAAAGATATAGGTAGGTTGAAACAAAATGCTGAAAAACATAAACTACACAAATGGTAACCAAAACCAAGCTGGAGTAGCTATACTAATATAAGAAAAAGTAGAGTTTAAGTAAAATTAAGTTATAAGGGACAAAGAAGGTTACTATACACTGATAAAGGTGTCAATTCAACAAGAAGATATACAAATTATAAATATATATGCACCCAATTGTAGAGCTCCAAATTATATGGAGCACAGATTGACAGATTTGAAGGAAGAAATAAATGGCTCTATATTAAAAGCAGGAAATTCAAATATACCATTTTTGATATGAATCAAATGTCTAAACAAAAGATAAAAAAGGAAAACTAGAACTGGAATGATATTAGAAAGAAACTAGACTGACAAACCTATATGGAACACTTCATCCAACACTAGCAGCATGCACAATCTTCTCCAGTGCCCTAGATAATTTTCTGGGATAGACCACATATTGGGTCACAAAACAAGTCTCAATAAATGCCAGATATTGAAATCATACAGTATCTACTCTGATCACAATCAAATGAAGCTAGAATTCAATAAGAGAGGGAGAATGGGAATATTTTTAAAAAAATATGTGGAGTTTAAATCATTCATTCTTAAACAACCAACATTTTAAAGAGGAAATCACAAGGGAGGTGAGGAAATATCTTTAAATGAATGAAAATGGAAATACAGCATACCAAATCTTTTGGGAAGCAAAAATGGCAGTACTGAGAGGGAAATTTAAACTTTTAAATGATCACATTAAAAAAGAAGAAAGCTCTCAAATGAAACCTAATTTTATGGTTGGAGTGTATAGAAAAAGAATAAACTAAACTCAAAGTGAACAGAATGAAGGGAATAACAAATATTAGAGCAGAGAGAAATGAAATATTGACTTAAAAAAATAGAATCAATAAAACCAAAAGTTGAGTATTTGAAAAGATCAATAAAATTGACAAATTTTTAGCTAGACTGACAAAGAAAAGTAGAGAGAAGATATACATACATAAAATTAGAAATAAGGGAGCACCATTATAACCAACCATTACAACCACACAGAAATAAGGATTATAAAAATATACTATGAGCACATGTATGCCAACAAATTGGATAACCTTGATGAAATGGAGAATTCCTGCAACTAAATCTATCTAGAGTAACTCAACAAGAAATTGAATATCTCAACAGATAAATAGTAGGTTAAATGAGTGAAGCATAGTAAAAACCTCCAAATAAAGTCCAACCCAGAAACAGAGGGTTTGAGTGGTGATTTTAACAAATATTCCAACAAGAATTAGCACCAATATTCCTCAAATTCTTCCAAAAATTTGAAGAAGAGAAACACTCCCTAACTAATCTTACAAGTCCAACATCACCTTAATATAAAAGCCAGGCAAAGATACCACAATTAAAAAAATTACATATCAATTTTCCCTTATGAATATAGGTGAAAAATTATCAACAAATACTACCAAACAAAATCCAAGAGCACATTAAAAGTATATATCATGACTAAGTGGAATTTATCCAAGGTATGCAAAAGTGGTTAAACATAAGAAAATCAGTTAATATAATATATCACATGTTCTGGTTTGAAACCGTTGTGTACCCCAGAAAAGCCATGTTTTTTAATCGTGATTCCATAGTGTTGGGTTGACTGAGTTGTTTCCATAGAGATGTAACTCACCCAAATGTGGATGGGACCTTTTGATTAGGTGGGGTCCATGGATATTTGTCTCCACCATTCAAGGTGGGTTGCTTCCTGGTGTCCTCTAGGAGGGAGCAACTTTGGAAAAATCTTCAGAGCTGACAGAGAGAGAGAGAGAGAGAGAGAGATTTGGAGATGCAGAAAGAAAATGCCCCAGTGAAGCTGTAGAAACCAGAAACCAAAGGTGCAGCAGATGCCAGGCATGTACCATTCCAGCTGACAGGGTGTTCCAGACCTACCAGCCTTTCTTAAGTCAAGATATCTTTCTCTGGATGCTTTAGTTTGGACACTTTTATGGCCTTAGAACTGTAAACTTGCAACTTAGTAAATTCCCTTTGTAAAAGCTATTCAATTTATGGTATATTGCATTCTGGAAGCTTTAATGAACCAAAACACCGCTTAATAAAATGAAGGGGGAAAAGCTACATGAAAAAAGGATTGTGGGATGATGACAGAGTAGTGAGCTCCAGGATTCTCTTTCCACACAAACAACTATTAATCAGACAGCAACTCTCTGAAACAACTATTTTAAAACTCATGAAACAAGAAGAACACTGCACAGCATGCAGGGAAGAGCAGGAAGAAGAGACTGATAAATTGCAATGATGAGCAGTAAATTACTTTCTCCATGTGGTGGCAACCATTGCCAATCACCCCATTGTCATGGCAGGCTGTCATGTAGTCCAGCCCCAACTAGCTGCAGATGACAGAAAGGGACATAAAAGACTCTTTGATTCTTCCACAAGAACAGGTGTAGGCTTGGCTGGTCACTGATCACAGCAGCTTTTGATTAGCAAATTCAGATTACTGGGGGCTCAACTCTGAGGGTAGCCATTGTTTCAACTCACACTGAATAAAAGCTGCAGCAGCAACCATTGTTTCAAAGTGCTCCACACAGGGACACTTTGCAATAAAGACATAAAGATGCTGTGCTTTCGGGATATTAGGGACAGTTTGCTGAAGGGCTGCATTTGCTGGGCAGGCCAGGAAAGCTCTGCTTTGGGGAGTTATCAGAGAACCTCTCGGTACCCTTCCTTAGTCCCGCCCTAGGGCACTGTGGAGCTAGTCTGCACCTCTTTTGTGGGTTGTTGGCCCAGTTTTGGCTGAAAAAGATTGACAAAGAAAAATTTCCCAAGTCAATCTTTTCTTTGTTATGCTCTCAACCCAGAATTTGCCCTCTAGGCAAAACCAGTTTGAGTTAACAAAGGAGTGTGAAAAAAAAATACTATAAAGGTGGGCAGTCTGGGATAAAGATCCACTGGTCTCAAACACCCATGAGAGGGAGGTCTGTCTTCTGGGAAAAAGTAGGGACAACCAAACTCTCGTAAATAGGGGAACTCCAAAACAACTCACAAGCAAAAGTCTGAGACAGGAAAGAGGCTCAAAAAGAAAGGGAAAACTGCCTGTATTTGCCTTAAGCAGACCACCCTGATAGAGGGTTGAAGCTCCTGAAAATCTGTTCTATCACCAGCAGGTTAGAGAACCAAGAAACAGACATCTCAGAGAATAAACTCCAGAATTAACATTTTAAAATATTAAAATGTAGAGTATGCAAAAAAAGAGTACAAGACAAAGAAAGAGGAAAGGATGACCTATCCAATGCAAGATGATGAAAATCCAGGAAACACATATCAAGAAGATCAGAATGTGGGCATACAGAACAAAAGCTTTAAAAAATTATCATAAAAATGTTCAAGGAGATGAAAAAAATACAAGAAAGAACTAAAGAATATCAGAAAAACAATGAATGTACAACATGAAAGTCTTAGTAAAGCAATATAAACCTTTGAAATGAATCAAATAGAACTATTAGAGTTGAAGATTCCAAAAAATGAAATGAAAAATTCCCAGAAGAGTTTCAACAGCACATTGGAACTGGCAGAAGAAAGAATCCATGAACTGGAAGGCAAAGCAATTGGAATTAGACTGAGGAGAGAAAAAATAAATAAAATAATTATCTAAAAGCAAAAGTAGCATAAGACACCTCTAGTACTCTATCTAACATGCCAATATAGTTAATATGGGAACCTCAGAAGATGAAGAAAGAGAGAAAAGAGCAGAAGGAATATTCAAAGAAATAATGGTGGAAAAGTTCCCAAGTATAGCAAAAAATGTGAAGATGTACATCCAAGAAACCCAAACAGAATAAACTTACAAAGAAAGACACCCCAACACATACTGATCAAACTTTCAAATGCAAAGGACAAAGAGAGAGCTCTAGAAGATGCAAGAGAAAAGCAGTATATTATGTACAAGGGAGTACCAAGTAGATTAAGTGCCTATTTCTTATCAGAAACTATACAGGCAAGAAGGCAGTGAATTAAAATACTTAAATTACTGAAAGGAGACAATTACTATTCAAGAATTTTATATTTGGGGAGACTTTCTTTTAAAAAGTGGGAGTGGAGGGGTTCAAGGGTAGTTCAGTGGTAGAATTCTCAACTGCTATGTGGGAAACCCTGGTTTGATTCCCCCAAAACAAACAAACAAGCAAAACAAACAAAAATATAACAAACAAACAAAAATCAACAAATGGTGCTGCAATAACAGGATACTCACATGAAAAAATAATGAAATGTGACCCCACCATACAGCACACACACAAAAATAAAAATAAAAAGAGTGATTAAGGCACTCTCAGATAAGCAAAAGCTAAGGGAATTCACCATTAGACTTGCCCTACAGGCAATACTAAAGATGGTTCTTCAGAACGAAGGGAAAGGACATTAGACAATGGTTCAAAGTAGCATAAAGAAAAAGACATGCAGTAATGGTAACCATGTGTGTAATTATAAATGCCAGTATTATCACATTATACATTTGATGTGTAACTCCATCTCTTATTTCTTATAGGTAATAAAATTCATGTGCATAAAAATTAACAATACATATGGTTTTGAGTGCACAATGTACAAACATGCAATTTGTAACAAGTATAAAAATGTGGGAGAAAGAGAAGGACAGGAAATGTGTATGCTCTTAAAGTCAAGATGGTATCTAATCAAATATGATTATTATATGCTTGGGATGTTAAATTTTAACCACATGGTAACCACAAGGAAAATATATGAAATATTTATCCAGAAAGAAATGGGAAGTAAATTAATAGGATATAATTCAAAAATCAAATAAATATGACAGTAGGAATTAATAGAAGAACTGAAGAACAAAAAAGACTAAATAACAAAATTGCAGAAGAAAATTATTCATTATCAATAGTTACTTAAAATGTAAATGAATTAAACTGCCCAATTAAAAAGAAAGATTGGCATAATGGTTGAAAAAGTATCACTCCACTGTAGGCTGTTTATAAGATACTCACCTTAAATTCAAAGTAATTTAAATTCATAAGTAAGTTGAAAGTGAAAGGATGGAAAAAGTATACCATGCAAATAATAACCACAAGACAGCTGTGGTAGCTACACCAATAAATATGTATAAAATGTATAAAATTGTTGTGAGGGGAAAAAATTGTCATTTTATACTGATAAAAGAGTCAATTAAACAAGAAAACATAATGATTATAAATATATAAGCATCTAGCAAAAGAGTCCCAAAGTATTTGACATGAATAATGACAGATTAGAAAGGGCAAATACACAGAAGAATTCAGTACACCACCCTCAATAATAGATAGAACATCCAGACACAAAACAATAAGAAAATATAATACTTGACCAGTATTCTAAAGCAACTTGCCCTAACAGATCTAAATAGAACACTTCACCAAAAAGCAACAGAACACACATTTTTTTTTCAGTGCAGATGGATGATTGTCAAGATGGACTGTCTTGTGTCACAAAACATGTATGGATAAATTTTTAAGATACTGAAATCATACACTGTATCTTCTTGGCAATGATGGAATCAAGCTAGAAATCAAAAACAGGAGGGCCAGAAAATTCACAGATGCATGGAAATTAAACAACATACCCTTAAAAGCTAATGGGTTAAAGCTGAAATCACAAGGGGATTTAAGAAACATCTTGAAGTGAAGGAAAATGAAAACCCAACATCCTGAAATTTATAGGATCCAGTGAAGACAATGTTGAGAGGGAAATGTACAGCTCTAAATGCTTATATTAAATAAGAAGAAATATTTCAAATCAGAGACATAACCTCAACACTGAAAGATCTAGAAAAGAGGAGCAAACTAAGCCCTAAGAGAGCAGAAAGAAGAAATAGCAAAGGTTAACATGGAGAAAATTGAAATAGACAACAAGAAACCAATAAAGAGAATCAAGAAAACGAACACTTGTTTGCTCAATAAATTGACAAATCTTTAGTTAGACTGACAAAGAGAAAAAGAGAGAGAACATAAATAAATAAAATCAGAAATGAAAAGGGGTATATCATACCAACCTCACTGAAATGAAAAGTGCTATAAAAGGATATCGTGAATAATGGTAAGCCAACAAATTGGATAACCTGGATAAAATGGGCAAATTTCTAGAATCACTCAAACTATCTACACAGGTTCAAGAAGGAATGAAAAAAAACTTTAAAAATCAGTAATTACTAAAGAAATTGAATCAGTCATCCAAAATGTTATAACAAAGGAAAATCCAGAACTAAATGGATTCATAGGGGAATTTGACCAAACATTCAAAGACGAATTAACACCAAAAAATTGAAGAGGAGGGAACACACCCTAATTTATTTTGTGAAGCCAACATCATCATCACACCAAAATCAGATAAAGATACTACAAGAGAAGACAATTACAGGGGAATATATTCTACAATTGTAGGTGCAAAAATCCCCAATAAAATGATAGCAAGCTGAATCCAATAGCACATTAAAAGAATCATATATCATTATCAACTTGGATTTATCTTAGATTTATAAGAGAGGTTCAGTATAAATTATAAATTTATAAATTATAAAGTATTAATTAGAGGAAAATATTACATTAACAGAATGAAAAGAAATAAAAAGAACATAATTAATGAAGAAAAGACATTTGACAAAATCCAGCACATCTTCTTGATAAAAGCACTTAGAAAACTAGTTCTAGAAGGAAACTTACTCAATATGATAAAAGGCATATGTGAAAAACCCACAGCTAACATTAAACTTAATGGTGAAAGTATGAAAGCTTTTCCTCTAATATTAGGAATATGACAAGGTTGCTCACTGTCACTACCATTATTTAACATTGTGCTTGAAGTTTTAGAAATTAGGCATGAAAATGCATCCAAGTTGGAAAGGAGGAAGTAAAGCTTTCCCTATTTGCAGATGATATATTCCCATACACAGAAAAAAAAAATCCATGTCAAAACTAATAGAGCTAATAAATGAATTCATCAAAGTGGTGAGGTACAAGAAAAGCACCCCCAAATCAGTATTGTTACTTGAGAATAGTAATGAATACTCAGAAGAAAAATCAAGAAACATCCTGTAGAAGAATCAAAGATCTATGAGTAAACTTAATCAAGGATATAAAGAACTTGTACATAGAAGACCACAAAACATTGCTAAAAGAAATTAAAGAAGAACTAAATAAATGGAACGACCTCCCATGTTAATCAATTGGAAGACCAAATATTGTTATGCTGTCAATTCTACCCAAAGTGATTTACATATTAAATTTAATCCCAATTAATTCCAAAGGCATTCTTTGCAGAAATTGAAAAATCAGTCATCCAATTTCTATGGAAGTTTAAAGGTCCCCATAGCCAAAGCCATCTTGACAAAGAAGAATAAATCAGAAGGACACATATTTTCAGATCTTAAAACTCATTTTAAAGCTGCAGTAATCAAAATAGCATTGTATTGGCACAAGGACAGGTATATAGACCAATGGAATCAAACTGAGAGTTCAGGAATCAACCTTCACATTTACGGACAATTGATTTTTCACAAGGGAGTGAAGACTACACAATTGGGAAATAATAGGCTCTAAAAAAAATCATCCTGGGAAAACTGGATCTCCATATGCAAAATAATGGGAGTGCACCCTTACCTCATGCAATAAACAAAAATCAACTCAAATAGATCTAAGATATAAACATAAGAAACAGAACTGTCAAATTCTTAGAAGAAAATATAGGGAACCATCTTCAAGGCTTTATGTTAGACAACAGTTTCATATAATTTACACTCAAAGCACAAGCAACCAAAGAAACGAATAGAAAAATGGGACCTCATCAAAACTAAAAACTTTTGTACATAAAAGGACTTTTTCATGAAAGTAAAATGACATCCTATATGATGGGAAAACATATTTGGAAACCACATATCAGATAAGGTTTTGTTTTGCTTTGTTTTTTGCATGGGCAGGCACTGGGAATCAAACCCAGGTCTCCAGCATGACAACTCTGCCTGCTGAGCCGCCATGGCCCATCCCAGATAAGGTTTTAATACCCAGACTATATAAAGAATTCGTACAACTCAACATCATGAAGATAAGCAACCCAATTAAAAAATGGGCAAAAGACTCAAACATACATTTCTCCAAAGAAGATATACAAATGACTATAAAGCATATGAAAAGATGCTGAACCTCATCAGCCATTAGGGAAAGGCAAACACAATCAGTTATCATTTCATACCCACTAGAATGGCTACTATTAAAAAAAAAAAAAAACAAAAAATAAGAGTTGGAGAGGTATGGGGATATAGGAATAGAGATTCATTGTTGGTGAGAACGCAAAGTGGTGTAGCCACTGTGGAAAAAAATTTGGCAGTTCTTCAGAAAATTAAGTACAGAATTACCATATGACCTGGTAATCTCACTTTAATCCCCCAAAAATTGAAGCAGCGACTCAATTTACACACTGATGTGCATAGCAGCATAATTCACTGTTGCTAAAATATGAAAACAACCCATGTGTACATCAACCAATGAATGGGTAAACAAAATGTGGTATATATACACAGTGGAATATTGTTCTTCCATAGAAAGGAACAAAGTTGTATATATGACAGCACAGATGAACATTGAAGTAAACAATGCATCACATTGAGTAAAATAAGCCTGGCATAAATATTTCATGATCTCACAGATATGAGATACCTGCATAAGCAAACTCATAGAGTCAGAATATAGAATTTAGGTTACCAGGGGCCATGGTGCTGATACGGAATAGGCAGTTAATATTTAAATTGTACAAAAATTCTATTTGGCACTATAGAAAAGTCTTGCTAATGTATTGTGGTGCTGGTTGTTCAACAATGTGAACATAACAGCACCGAAGTATATATTTGAATGTGGTTAAAAGGTGAAATTTTAGGTTCTATATACGTTACTAGAATAACCCATGGTATGGTACAAAACAGTGAGCCCTAAGGTAAGTCATGGACTGTGCTGGTTTGAAAAGATGTATGTACCCTAGAAAAGCCAGGTTTTAACCAAAATCCCATTTCATAAAGGTAGAATATCCCCTATTCAATACTATATGTTTGAAACTGTAATCAGATAGTGTCCCTGGATGATGTGATTTAGTCAAGAACGGTTGTTAAACTGGATTAGGTGACGACATGTCTCCACCCATTTGGGTGGATCTTGAGAAGTTTCTGGAGTCCTATAAAAAGAGGAAACATTTTGGAGAATGGGAGATTCAGAGAGTGCAGAACGACATAGCCATGCAAAGCAGAGTCCACCAGCCAGCAACCTTTGGAGATGAAGAAGGAAAATGCCTCCCGGGAGCTTCATGAAACAGGAAGTCAGGAGAGAAAGCTAGCAGATGATGCCGTGTGCGCCATGTGCCCTGTCAGTCAAGAGAGAAACCCTGACTGTGTTCACCATGTGCCTTCTCACTTGAAAAAGAAACCTTGAACTTCATCAGTCTTCTTGAACGAAGGTATCTTTCCCTGGATGGATGCCTTAGATTGGACATTTCTATGGACTTGTTTCAAGTGGGACTTTTTCTTGGCCTTAGAACTGTAAAATAGCAACTCATTAAATTCCCCCTTTTAAAAGCCATTCCATTTCTGGTATATTGCATTCCAGCAGCTAGCAAACTAGAACATGGACTATAGTTAATAGTGCAATTATAAATATGTGCTCTCATCAGTTGCAACAATTGTTCACACTAATGCCTGGCATTAATAATAGTGATGAATGAGAACCCTGTATTACTTGTACGAATTTTCTGTAAACCCACAACTTCTCCATAAAAAAAACACAAACCCTTAACCTAGCATCCATCTGCACAGAAATCCTACTTCCTATCACAAGTCTTTTAGTTTTATTTTTAAAAGAATAGCCAAGGTACATCACAGCAAAGTGCACATTCTAGGAGAATTTAGCAAAGAAAAATGATCAGAAAATATATTTTAAGATCTTGGAATTATTTAGCTGTCGTTAAGAAAAGATTTCCACAATTATATAATAGTGTGCAATATTGGGATTAATATCTTAAATAGGTGTCTTTACTACAGGGTTTCTCAGTGCCTACAACGTAGAAATGTTCATTATGAATTTCTCAGAGGGTAAAATGATATATTGGTATTCAAAATAAATCTGAACTTAAAATCTTTTTTATATGAGGAAAATCAGCTTGAGAAACAGGCTGTTTGTGTCTTGAACAAACCTTTTAGGTTTACCCTAGTTTACACTTCCAAATTCAATATGCATATTTATTTTCAAGTGCCCCCCCATCCCAGATCTTTTCACTCTCCCAACTTCTAAACAATAGAATATCTTAGGACTTAATTCTTCCAATTCATTTTTTCTAATCTCCACAAGTGATTACTTCACCTCCATAGTTTTAAAAGACTATCAATAATTTAAACATTCTCCTATTTCTATTTGTAATCAGCACTCCTCTCTTCCTACTGGGCATCTTCACTTGAATGGCCAACAAGCATTTCCAAGTTACCTCTAATTTGTCCCCCAACCTGTTCTTTGTTTTGGCTTCCCATTTCAGTTAATGACTTTTTCCAGTAATTTAGGTTAAAGATGCACTTAGGATGAGCCTTGATTTCTCTCTTCTGATATATTGTATGTATACCCTTTTCAGCAGTTACTGTAGCAGTCAGTCTGCTACATTCATTTCTTCCTAGACCAGTAATCTATGTCATTTAACTATTGGAAGGTTCATCCATTCTCTGCTCAGCATTTTATAGTGGTTCTCTATCTCATGCAGAATGAAAGCCAAAATTCTTCCCTCTACCAGAAAGTTCTTACAAAAGTTGCCCTAGCCTAGTTCTCTAACCTTAGGCCCTTACTATTCCCCTCCTCTCTTCTTAATCTCTAACAAGTTGTTCTCTTTTCTGTTCATAAAATATGCCAACCATGCTTCGGCCTTAGGGCTTGTGTACTTCATTCCTTCTGTTTTGTGTGCTCTGTCCAACAATATTGGCATGGATTGCTCCACAGTTATTTCAGGTTCTTGCTGAAATATTCATTTATCAGAGGTCTTCCCTAACCAGTCTATCTTAAATAGTATTTCCCCTCTCCCTACCATTTTATCTCTTCATCATGCCTTATTTTTTACATTACTCATTACAACCTAATGAATTATGTTTTCACTTGTGTATTTTCTTCTACTATCCCACTGGGGTATATATTTGTGACACAAGAAATTTGTCGCTTTGGCTGCCATTATACATCATCTCATAGAAAATTACATGTGATACATAATAGAGCTTCAAAAATATGTGCTGAATGAATAAATGAATGTGATTGTGCAAGCAACATAACTCAGAATAATCAAAGGAAAATAACAAAATGGAAAAAATATCACTTCCTTTGTGAGGTAATCATATAGTTGTTACGTAATTCATAAATATTTCTAGGTATTGACCTATATATGACCATAATATGTATTTATCACCTTTTATATCTTCTCACTTAACCCCATCATCAAAACTTTCATGCATACTTAGTAAGTGCCGAAAATGTTCATGTATGTGACATTTAATACTCATAAATATGCTACATGGTAAGTATTGGATTGTATTTAAAATATAAGAACATTCAGTTTCACACTGATAATTATTAAAACATAATTCCATTGTGGTGTTGAGTGGAATATTGCATTTAATATATAATCAAATTAAACACATACTTCATTGTTAGAGTATGAATATATATAATCAGATGAGGCAAATATCCTCAACTCTTTATTAAATTTCCAAGGCAAATGCCTGGACTTTGCCTTGTTTCATTTATTACACAGAAACAATATTATGGCTTTAGGAGGTTGTAAGTGATTATATGAGATAATATACGTAACAGTTTCTATCTTAATCTGTAAAAAAAAAAAAAAAGATGTAAAACTTAAAAATTACTATCTTCACAGTCCTTAATCTAGCCTTGATTTTAAAAGCCAAAACCATGGATGTGTTTTAAATTGAATTATTGACATAGGACTATGAGAGTGGATTTTAGCTATTGACCTTATAGTTTCATCTATAGAGATAAGAGAATAGCTGAAGCATATTTACTAGCTAACTTGATGCCTTTGAGAACATAAAAATTAGGATAGCATGAAAGTTGTTTCTTGTCAGTTTTTTACTTATACTGTCATATAATGATAAAGCTTCTAAGAAACTCTTGTGTGGCATTCTGTATTCACTACAATGATTTATTGTTACATATCATTTAAAACTGAGAAAATAGCTCATTAATTGTGGCTTCACTGATTTTTGCTACAATGAACTTAAAAACCATGAAACCTTGTAGGAACTACTTGTTTGTTTATTTTCATGTATTAATTATAGTACAAGTGAAAAAAATGCTGATTTTGGCAGAGACATTTACACAGCCCAATACTAAGTCTTGACTTTTTCCTTAATAGCACCCACATTATTATGTACTGAATACTTAGAAAATATGAATTAAATATGAAGTACCTCGAGATCTGAGTTCAGCATTTCAACAAAACAAAAGCAAAATTGAAAAAAATTAGGCATGAAATTCTGTTTTGTTAGCAGTTTATGAAACCCATGAATAAATGTGAGTGCTGGCCTCAATTATCCTTTTAATTTTCTTCACATCACTATTCAATTTGTTGTTGTAGTTTGGGTGTGTTTTCAGATCTTCAGATATCACCCTGCAAGAACTGTAACCTGTCTGAAAATCAGAAGCTGCTTGCAATTTTGTGATTTAGTAATGATATTTGGAGCCAAGAATTTACCAAATCTCTGCATTCTCTTAAGAATCTTTGAGGGAATTTGGAAAACCTTTCATAATCTCCACAGTTGAAAGGAAAACGTTGTTTTTGCCTTTAATGACCAATGCATTTACTTTTTCTGGGAAAAGTTTTCAACCAAAGAGAAAAAGGTTTTCATTTAGAAATGCAAACATTTTTACTCTAGTATGGTAACAAATAAGAGAATCCCTGATTGCTTTAAATGAGCCATTTAAAAATCCTGGCCAATGTAGACAGTCCATATTCCACAGCATGACAAAATGTATTACCTTCTTTGTTGCTTTCTAAATCACAACAGGAAATTAAATAAATTAAGTTGACTTTTTCACTAAAAATCAGATGTTGCACCTTCACTAGATTTTACTTCGGAAAATTGCGTTATAAAAATGACTATGAGCTATGCAATCAAGAAGAAATATTGCATCTGGCTGTCAAGTTGTATGTCAAATTTCAACCTGCTCCAATAGAAAGTATTCAAGACATCACTGAATCTTCAACTAACTGAAATCTAGAATGCCATAGGATGGTTGCTACATTTTATAGATTCTAAGGCCCAGAGAGAGAGAACAAAAACACTCCTAGTAGGGTTAGGAAAAAGATTGAGGCATCTAACATGAAAACAGTGTGTGTACATATGTGTGTGTATTTGCTTGTGTATCAAGAAGCCATGACAATAAAACCAATGGGAAACAGAGGTCTGATTCTTAGCCAGGGCATCCTGGCTCTAAGAAAAAGTAATCAAACAATGTAGATGTTAAGAGAAAGAAAGAAAGGAAAAAGGAGGAAATTTAGAGGGAAAAAAGGATGTAGGAAAGCATGAAGGAGTAGAAGGGAGGAGGGAGAGAAAGAGGGAAAGAAGGAAAGAAACCAGGAAACAGAGAAGCAAGACACATTTAGAATACTCTGTAAAATTTGCCCTACACCTCCCAGACTGTGGCTATAAATAATAAATAAAACATATTTATTATTTTATAAAATATATACAAATAAATATTTGATAAATAAATATTCAATAAATTTATTACAAAATAATAAATGCATAAACAAAGGGTTCCTTTGTTTCTTACATAAATCACCTTCATAGAGTCTCCTTCTTGGTCCCAGGGTCTCAGGCCCTTCCCCATTGTCAACGTACAACTTTGTTTCTTCAGTTAAAACCCTGACTAGCCTGATTGCTTCCTGCTGATCATAGAGGAGTCCTTCATTTGCTTTTCCGATCTCAGCATTTTGTTCTTCAAGTCTTTATGTGGCCTTCCTCCTGGTAGCCAGGGAAGAAAGAGAAAGATGATACTTTGAGTGATTCTACTCCTGAAACTCAATCTCAATGACTAGGTTCTGTCTAATAAGAAAGGAATCCTTTCATTTCTTGTCTTGCAAGTTGCATTTCTCCTCTTTTAAAAAGCCCTACTCGTAGCCTTTAACACAAGTGATTTACTTCACTGGACAGAACTTTCTACAATCAGGGTCGCCCTTACGATTGTTTAGGATGGTAGGTGGTGAGAAATTTCTTTAGAAAGTATTTTCCTAACAGTAGAGCCTAAAGAAAAAAACTTAAAAACAGGCTTAGATGCAGAAACACGAAGTAGTCTCATTACACAAGTACAGATCACAAGAGGAAAAGGCAGACCTGAGCTCGGTACTTGAAGCCTTGGAAGCAGGAGAACTTGTGAAAATGGAATTCACTGCCAGGGACCAGTGAAGCTACCACAGCAGAGGAGCCTATCTCCTTGTTAGTGCTCTTTCCTCTGTATTTGTGGAATCATATAAGGATAATTTCCTAGCCATCAGGAACAGACTACATAGATGATTGTGTTCTACCACTAAAGAAATGGATGACTTTTTTTATTTCTCTGAGTCTCTGAATTCTTGCAGAATTAACAAGTAAGAAAATTCTTGTATCTGTAGTCTATGTAGTAGGGGCAAATTTATTGATGCAAGCACAGTGGTTCCACATCCTCAGAATGATGATGTTCACCTGGTCCTCAGTCCATCAGTATAAGTGCCACATAATCTTGGCAATCTCACAAAAAAATAAACCAAGGGAGATACCTTTTCAAGCTGTTGTATCTAGATTTTAGCTCTCAGAAGTTAGTTGTCCATGTCCTTCATTCTTTTTCCTTCCTGCCTAATAAGTTGTCTTATTTGTCAAACATACGTTTTTGAAAGGATGCCTCTCTGGGTCTTCATCTTCTCATGTTAGAAAATGCCCAAATCATGACAATGCTTTCTTCACAAAGACAAGCTGCCAGCAATCCTTGGTTCCTCTGACACAAGGTGAGGTATGTGATGGCATCTGCTGGTCTCTCCCTCCTCTTCTGGGTTTCACTGATTTCACCTTCTTGCTTGCATGGCTTTCACTCTCTGAATTCATCCTGTTTATAAAGGACTCCATTTTACCTATTTTTATTTTTTATTTTTTTGCATGGGCAGGCACCAGGAATCGAACCAAGTTCTCCGACATGGCAGGTGAGAAATCTGCCACTGAGCCACCATTCCACTGCCCCAGTCTACCCATTTTTAAGAGAGGAAAAATATTGTCAGTTAACATTTGAGAAATATTTGTGTTTATTTGATAGCTTTATTGAATTCACTGTTTGTTTTGGTGAGTAAATTAGTTATCTATCGATGAATGACATATCATACTAACACAGTAGCTAAAAGAAACAAATATTTATTATTGAACTATTTATGTGGGTCAGGAATTCAGGAATAGCTTAGCTGAATGTCTGTGGCTCAGTTTCTTTTATAAAGTCGCAGACAAAATGTTAGTCAGGGCTGCAGTCATCTAAGTGCTTGACTATCTCTAAAGATATGTTTCTAAGGTGGTTGATTTTCAAGGCAATTGGCAGGAGGCCTCCTTTCTTTTCATGTGAATCTCTCCACAGGACTGCTCCAATCTTCCCACAACATAGCAGATGACTGTGCCAAGAGTGATTTAACCAAGCAAGAGCAAGAGAGGAGCCATACGTCTGTATAACCTTGCCTCAGAAATCACACATCATCACTGCTGCCATGTTCTCTTTAGAAGCGAGTTACCAAGTCCAGGTCACACTATTGGGAAGAATGGAATGTATCTGTACCTCTTGAAAGGAAGAGTATCAAAGTTCATTCGGATTAAGTTCAAAAATCATCATGTTAGGAATATGTAAACTATTCACCAGAGATCAGCTAAGCTAACTCATTCTGGAAGAACCATGCAGCCAATCCAAATAATTCTGATTCAAATATTGGTGGTTATTTTAAGCCACTAAGTTTTGGTGCAATTTGTTACACAGCAAAAGCTAGCTGACACTGAGTCTACATGGAAAAACTGAAAACAGATCCCTGAAAATATATTATCAAAATGGGATGAATCCAGGTTTCTATCATTGGAGATACTGAAAAGAAAGAAATTGTCTAATACAGAAGAAAATAATTTGGTTTGGATATATGTGGAAGTTTTGCCTATTTCAAGATCTTCACTTGACTAAAGTTAAGACAAACTTTATCCTCTCTACCTTGATCACATTTATCTTTTTTGTTTGTTTGTTTGTTTTAATTTGTCCATAGCTCTTTTTCTAGTTAATGATGATAAACCACCTCATTCTCTTAGTGCCTACATTGGCATATGGCACTTTCAAAAGGCCTGACTAGGCCACTTATATGAAAAAATGGGAATTGCACACGTAATTTTCTGATTGAGAAGACATAACATTACAGACTGAACCAGATTGTCATTAGCAGGACAGCTCAAAGTATCAAATGCACTAAAGTAATTTTAGAAGGCATGCGAATAATACCAATTATAATAATTTCATTGTGATAAAAATCAGCCTCAGCCTTACGTCTTAGGGATCCTTCAGTGTGACAGCTTCAACTATAAAAAATAAACAATTTCATTTCTTCTTGCCTGAGAGCAGCAATTTAATGTGTGTGCAGCAGGACAGATAATAGCATCTGGTTTAGCAGAAGTGAGCATCTATAGTGGCAGCATGGGCAGCAAATTTTTATAATATTAGCAATTCAAATTCAAGTATCAGATGAACGTGGTATTGGAACCATTCCTTGGAATATGCTTAGGGGCCAAAACCTTCCTCAGCAAAACTTTCAATGATTTTTCTAAGCAAAATGTGGCATTTTGTCAATGTGTATATCAAAATATGCTGTCCAGTGATATTAAAATTAGTAGATGTTCAGCTGTAACTTTAGTATCATTCACAATATCAAATGAGTTTGAGCCATGGATCTGAGAATCTGAAATTGCCATTCCCACAACTGTTATTCCAACTTTCATATACCAGGGGCATATTCTGTGCTGTCAGCATTTAAGAAACCCTGGCTTCAGTTCCTGTATTCAACCTCCGAACTGTCCCACTTGTGGTTTTTCTTTTCAGTTTGCCACCCAAATAGCAAGTATGAGACACATCAAACTGATTCGTTATCAAAGTCAACTAGATCAAGTCAAGTCCTCAATGTTCTTCTTCTGACAAACAAATGAGACATTTTGTTATTGGTGTCTTTACAGGTGGCCATTGCAAAAAGGCTCCTATGTAATAGTTTATAATATTTACACACACTGAAAGGTTACCTGAACTTCTGAGGGCAGGAACTGCTTTTAGTTTTATCATTTACCCTCAATATCAGTTAGATTTTGCCATGTAATAAATTATGCCAAAACTTTGTGGCTTAAAACAATAACCAATATTTGACTCACAATTCTTCAAGTGGCCTGGTGGTGCTTTTGGACTGAGTCAGCTCAGCTGGTCTCTGGTGAACTTGACCATAGTCTGTAATTATTTGGCAGGTCAGCTGAAACCTGGATGATCCAAGATGGCAGCTCTCCTACACATCTGACATTTGATAACTTGTCACTGAGGCAACAGGGGACTGGGACACATGTTTTTCATCATCTAGTAGGATATGCCAGGCTTTTTCACATAATAGTGTTAGGGGTTTTCTTCAGAGTAGAAAGAAAGGGTAAGCTCCTCTGCTGGCATCAAGTGTGCCAGTAACTTGTTGACCAAAGCAGGTCAGGTGGTGGACCCAAACGGAAGGGGAGGAGAGATGGACTCTACTTATTGATGGGGAGATCTTTCATAGCACATTGTAGTAGTATAGATGTTGGAAAGAAAAGAATTTATGACAATTTTTACAGTGTACATCTTACTTCTTGTTTCTAACTATTAAGAGTATAAGTGCTCATTAGAATTCATAGAACAGGCATGAGTATTTTATGATAAATAAAATCACTGGCTTTGGAGTCAGAAGAATGAGGTGAACCTTCCTTGAGTCATCGATTCATGCATTCAAACATTATATATTTATTGAGCACATGGATTGTCTCAGACAATTCATCAATCATTTATTCATCAAATTTTTATTGAGCAGCTTTCATGTTCAAGGTGTCATTTTGGGTTCTAAGGATTTGGAAACCTGATGTAGGAGGCAAGGGAGATATCCAGTGCAAGTCCTGAGGAAGGGATGAGCTTGACATTTTTGAAGAATACAACGAGGCAAGTGCTTGGCTGTGTCTTGCTGAGCAAGGTAAAGCATACCAGGGAGAGAAGCAGGAGCTAGGACAGAACAGGCCTTGAAGATAGGATTAGTTTATGTTCAATTTTAGTCACAAGGTAGAAAGGAGAAGAGTGATATATTGGTACCAAGTACATGCTCGCTTATCCCCATTGACTTTATATTCCATGGGAAAAAGCATAGCTACAGCAGGGCCAGTGTGGGACCCTCTAAAGCACAGAGCCTAAGAGAGGGGACCCTCTTGCCCAGTCTAAGGGTGGGATTTGCATGTGGGCTTTACCTAATTCATTGTGATTCACCATCTCCTTGAATAGTGAGTGACACATGTTAAGCCTTCAATTATCGTACGGTTTTTGTTGTAGAATGAATAAGATATTTGTTTTTAAAAACGTAATTCTGTTTTTTTGGGGGACTGTAGATAATAGTAAGTCAAGAGCCAAAGGAGTATTCTTATTACTGGAGAAACGAAGGTGAGAAAACATCAATACCCTGACTATAAAGATTTCACATTCTGTTTAGGAAACAATATTTTAAACAAGGTGGGAAATACATTATGAGGAGTATTATTATATTACTTGACCCATAAAACAATATTATGTGGACTATAAAAGATTATAGGAGTATCTACTTCAGATTTTTTAAAAGAAATCTTCAGCTCATAGTAAGATCTAATTTATATTATATTACTTCCTGAAAAAAAAATTAAAGTTACACACAGTGCACTGTCTACCCAATGAGAGCTACAAAAGGAGGTTTTATAAAATCTACCCTTTGCCTTATTTCACCAAACCTCTTTTTGAACAATGCACTTTCACTTTCAACATCATCATTCCCTAACTCTATGTGGCTCTGGAATCCACACCTCCCTATCAGAATCACAGATGTCAACTTAATTGCTTTATGTTACACATATGTCCAATATTTCAGCTCATACTTGCCAACATTAGTGTGAAATATCTATTTACGATTACATTTTTAAGATATGGATTCAGTCCCCCTTGATTATCTATTATAGCAGTAGTGTGATTGAAAAACTACATGCCGAGAAAAATTATTTCTGCTGTATGTTCAAAGATTTCTAGTTTCCTGAGTTACTCAAGCAAATACCATACAGTGGGTCAGCTTAAGCAATGGGAATTTATTTGCTTATGGTTTTGAGGCTAGGAGAAGTTCTAAATCAAGGCATCATCAAGGTAATGCTTTCTTCCCAAAACTGGCAGTCTGGGGATGGCTGCCAGCCATCCTTGGTCCTTAGCTTGTCATAAGGTAAGGCACACTGCAGCCTCTGCTGGCCTCTCCATTCTCTGGGTTCTGTTGATTTCAGCTTCTGGCTATTCCTTCTGTGGTTTTTTCTCCATGTCTGAATTTCATTCCACTTTTAAAGGATTCCAGTAATAAGATAAAGACCAATACCTCAACTGAAATAACCTCATCCAAAGGTCTACTTACAATGAGGTCACACCCGTAGGAACAGACTAAGTTTCAGAACATGTTTTTTCTGGGTAATGTACCGCTCCAAAACATGACAAATGGTAAAGGAAAACTGTTTATCATTCCACAAAAAAGATGAACACAAGTCTCCTAAAATCACTAAGATCAAAATTTTAACATGAGTAACTATTATATATTTAATAAAAAATAATCAAGCATATTATTCATTTTAATTAAGCTTTACTGTTTTCAATTTCAAAACAACAATTTGAGTTTGCATTTCTATTGCTTAATAACAATGACTGAATTCATGGAATTTTAAGACTTGAATCTTATCCTAAACTGCTTTATAGATGCCATATCCTCTTTGAGACAAAATTACTGGTAAAAAGACATTAAGAATGCTTTTGTCTTCTTTTAAAAATCTTCTTCTCTCCAATTCTCTCCTTTGTCTTTTCCATGCCATTCTTTCTCCCTCCCTGAACATAGACACACACACACACACACACACAAACACATAATCCATAAGCTATTTATAAATGCACAACAAATCATTTCTCTTTACTGTTCTGCAGAACAAAATAATAAGTCATCAGAAACAGCTTAGGCTGGCAGTTATTTGCAAGGCTTAGAGCATCATTTGTTCTAAATGATGATGATGATTTCATCTTACTGTTTAGAATTTCATTTTCAATTTCATAGTATTGGTGTATTAATTAATACATATTCAGTTTTGTGGAAATGGAGAACAACAATAAAATAAATGCCTGTGTCCAGCAAATATTAATGATACTCTTCATTTATATGTATATTTATATATAGCCACAATTATTGGCAAACATTCGTTCAACAAATATGCATTGTATTAATCTCTTACTTCATTTGAAGTACTGAATTGCACACTTGAACAAAGATTATGTATGATACATTGGGAGGATGGGAAAAAGACAGCCTTGTGAGGAATCATGGAGGCAGAAAAGGAAACCCCTCTGCCTGCTGGTGGGTTGGGGAGTGTCACTGAAGATCCCACAATATTTGAATAGAGACTTCAAAAACAAACTTGAGACTTAACAGCTTATAAATAGAGGTAAAAAGAGTAGATAATACCAGCAACTGGGTGTAAGCATGGAGTTCAGCAAATATTTGGGTTGTTTTGTACAGTAGTTTTTATATGATAGGGAAGAAGGCTGGAGACTCTGGCAAGGGCCAATTCCTACAGGGTTTGTTTTTAATGCCCAGATAAGTAGTTCCAAATATATTTGACCCTAATTGGAAACCAGAGAAGAGTTTCTAAGCAAGGTTTCTATTTTGGAAGAAAAATCATTTGCAAGCAGTGTAGAAGATAGAGAGGTAGAAAAAGAGATAATTTAGAAAGCTAAAATAAAAGCTTACCCTGCCCATGGGTTTGAATAAAGTTAGGATCATAAAAGGGCAGAAAATAAAGATGGACTCCATAGGTGTGGCAATTTAGGAAAAAATCATATTCCAAAACTGGAGTTCCAAATGTGGAACTAGAGAGATCTCCAACTTACAGAAGGGCTGTACAGGGAGTTTTTATCAACTTTTGCTATGCTATTTGATGGTCAAGGACTAGGATTATTCAATTTTACTGTGGTCTCTATTTAAAGTTAGAACTACATTTAATTCTGTAAAACAGTATGCAAGTCTAAATAAGTACACATTCCCCAGTCACCCAGCACCTCCATGCACAGGTATGGCTCAAACATAAGTTTCCATAAAACTATAATTACCCTTACTTCATGAAATGCATTTGCACAATGCATTGAACAATGAATGTAATTTTCATATCTATAATATTTCACCATATATATATATATATATATATATATGATTTTAAAAAAGAAGTTTCTAGACAAGAGCTCCTAAATTGATGGCATAGCCACATACTGCTACATTATGATTAGCAATTTGAACACTGATTTAGAAACCAGCTGAGAATGTCTGGATCACTTGGATCTATGGCAACCTGTGTCTAGGTCAAGACACGTAAACACTGGCTTAAAGGAATGCTAAAAAACAGATCTGTGGCAATTAGACAGCACTTGTGGGGTCAGCAGCACCTATCCCCAAGAATAAACAATTGTTTCTGAATTATTTCTACCTTGTCTATCTCTCGCCACGTTAGTCTACATGCTACAGCTTTATCTCCAAGTTTTGAAGTATCAGTGGTTACAAAAATTTTTTTTTGTTACTAATAAGTCTTTCCTGGACATATCAGAGCATTCCATTTTTACATGTTTTAGCAATAAACATAAAATTACTAAGTGTTATATTAATAAGATCAAGAATGAATTGTCTTTTCTAAAATACTAATTTTTGTTTGTGTATCATGGAAAGTATTCACAAATGTAATTATCGTATCTGTGTAATTCTATCAAGAAGAGTCATAGTCTTTGTTTATAGGGTAACTGTCAGGAGCAAAATCTTTTTCAGGTTTCAAAAAGAACACTTCTCTCATATAGATGTAAAAATAGATGAATATAGAAAGGTTTGCCATATATATTTATCTAAATACAGATACGTAAGTATGCATATATGTGACATAGTTGGTTTTTCAACACCAAGCAGTATATTTCATTATTATTCTACTAAACCCAAGAATGCTTAAAATATCAAACACAACCCCCCAAGAAAAACAGTATTACCATATAAAATTATATGTTTATGGTAATTTCTAAGAAATTATCAAATGCAATTTTGATCCATGGAATTTTGTGGTATATTTGTTTGTTTGATTTTGCCTTTCAGAAAATTTGCCCATAACTCTCTCAGGTCAATGATTTCCATCTTAAACTCTTAGGTATTTGGGTATCATCATCTGGGAACCAGAGAGCTAGTCAGTAGACATTTGGTATCCTGAAGTGTCACAAGGCTCTATGTGTGCACTTTTACTCTTCTAATGTCTTTATAGTGGAAACTCTCCATTCCTTTCTCATTTATTTATAAAAAATATTACCTGTTATGTAAAGTAAAATACCTTAATGTATATGTTTCACCAACCCTTCTCATCCCTGTCTGTCCCTCCGCACAAATACACTTAACTGATTAGTTTGATGATTGAATATGATTTAGATTATATTCATTTCACAAGTCAGATTCCTTCTTTCAAATAATCTGTGATATCCCTGAGTTATAGCCTAGTGGCCAGAGCATAGTTTTGTGCTTAGTCAACTGAAAGGTTTATGTCCTCGTTTGGCCTAACTTGATTATGATATTATTTATTAATTTTCTAATTAATAATGTATTTGCCTTCTAAAATTTCAAATAATGGTAGTATCATCTTATGGATTCACTATTAGGATTGAATAATAAAGTGCATATAAAGCACTAAAAACAATGCTTTTCACATAGCAATGGTTTATCAAATGTAAACTACAATTATTGCTTCAGAAATGCGTGACCTGAGTGCTTTGACTTAATATGCATCTAAATGCATTACCTTCCAAACTTCTATTTGCTGTGACATTGAAAAGCATGATTGAGCTTCTGGAGTTCACATGAAATTTGTAGGCTGAGGTGGATATCATCATTTTTTAGTTGTAGTCAAGATATTTACTTTGCAAATATAATTTTAAAATGCATGTGTTAAAAATATATAATACTTTACATGATGCGTTCTTCCAGTGTGTTCATTCTTTATAGTTTAAAGGAAGTAAATATATTGCAAACCAGCCAACTCCCACCAAAAACTAAAAACTAAAAACTAAAAAAAACAACTTTACTAAAATATTATTTTCCATAGCCTTGCAAATAGAAAACTCTTTGGATTTATGTAACAATACATTCTATAATATGGGAACACAGATTGAAAATTTGAAAAGTAATTTAAAGATGAACATCTCTGACATCAGTTTAAGGTCTTCAGTGTTTTTTTTTTTTTTTTTTTAGTTTGTTTTTGTTTTTAGAATTCTATTGCATTCCAATCAGTATTAGGACAGATAGGGACTGTATAAGAATAATTGTACTATCAGAACAGTTTGATTTGGAATATGATCTATTTTGGAAATACTTTCCTTGCAATTATTTTCTTAAATTTCTAGCAAAGTTGTGGTAGCGGGCTAATGGAATTTCTGGCCTATATTTCCATTTCAACCATCTTTCCCCATGTGATAAATCGTATCACAAATAGAACTCTAATTACTGCTTAAAATGCTCAGTCTTCAATTACCAAGGCTTTGCAAATTATTTAGGAAGCATCAGCATTGCAGTGTTCCCTAAGACAAACTTCAGAGCAATGTCACAAGAAAAAAAATATGGTGGCATTTTCTTAGTTCAACTTTAAAGGTGAAGCCAGCACCATATTATATTTGGGATATTAAATTAAATTTTCAAATACTTTCGAAGCCTTTTTTATTCCACTTCATATTATATATTATCTACCCTGTGGCATGTTTCCTAGTGTTTGTACTTAATATCATACAGTCCAATTTCAAATAAAAGCCTCAAATCTTTCTTCAGATTTTTAATTTAAAAGTTCTGTGAACTCAAAAGAGTTACTCTACCCCTGATCATGACTAGGTTATTTCCATGTCTCTGAGGCCCAATTTCTTCTGTTTAGGAGATGTAAATAAGAATGCATGTATCTTATTTAAATGATCATATAAAATAGCTTTATAATTATTATTGTCAAAAAAACCCTTAGGATTGTATTATATCCTTCTTAACAGTCACTGCTTTGATTACTGCCAGAATGCAATATAGCAAAAATAGAACAGCTTTTAAAAAGAAAATTTATTGTTATGCATTTATAGTTCTAAGGCCATAAAAATGTCTAAACTGAGGCATTCAGATAAACATCCCTTGACTCAAAAAAGTCTGATACTGTGTCATATGGGAAGGCATGTGGCTGGCATCTACTGAACCTTGTTCCTAGTTTCATTTCTTCCAGCTTCTGATGCTAGTGGTTTCCTCTGTAAGTATCTGTGGGTCTTCAATTAGCAACTCTGGGAAACAACTCTGAGTTCTGGCTTGCTTAGCTTCTCTTGGGAAGGCACATAGTGACATCTGGGCTCTGAATCTCCAAATGTCCAGGCATCTGCTCTGTCAGCATGCTACACATTTCCAAATGTCTGTGTCTCTGTTGGCTCTGAAACAACTCCAAAATGTCTCCCCTTTTAAAAGACCTCAGTAAACTAATCAAAATCCACCTTGAATAGGTGGAGTCACATCTCCATCTAATCAAAAGGGTACAACCACAATTGGGTGTGTCCCATCTTCATGGAAACAACGTGGGTCAATCTCCATGTAAACAATGAAAGCAAAGGTGTCCATTCTAGGCAATAGGTCTGACCCCGAAAGATTGGATCAGGAGCAAAACATGACTTTTTTGGAGTACAAAAAAATTTCAAACTGGGACAATCACCTTTGCAGAGTCTTTTCAGTCTAATTTTATAGCACAACATCCTATGCTCATATGTCATCTATTACATAATTGTTTTGTATGTCTTTTCCTTTCCTTGTATACTTGAAATGCAGCAACCACAACTGTGTTCATTATTGCAGGTATTTATGCATAACCTATTCCTCATTGGCAGAATAATTCCCCACTTCTTTTCTAATTCCCTTTCTGATAACAGTCTAAATTTTGTTGCCTATTTACATAATCAGATATAGAGCTGAAATGACTTGGGAACAATTTCACTTGGTTTAAAAGGTATTTATTGATAGACCTTAGCCACTGGGCTAGGCCAAGAGTATTCAAATCTAGATAAGGACAGTATAGGAGGAAGAAAAACAAACGGCAAGGCAACGTTATGAGAGAGAATGATAGGCCAAAGATAGAAGCAGATACTTCAGAGGCCTTTTCTTTTTTCCCCACATGCAGTTTAACTGTTTTATATATAATCATTTTACATTGTATTTGCTGACAGTAAAATTCATTGGGTAATTTATTGCTCACTCACCCGGGTACTCACCCGGGTACCTAGGATGTTCTTTAATCTATCCTTATAAGAATGATTCTGCACTTCTGAGAAGTGTTAAAGTCAACCATAAACTTAGAGGTTCTCCAGCCTTATCACACTGTAATGTAAAAGATATATAGAGAGTTATATATTAATTTTACATATTTATATGTATATTAATATTTACCCCCAGTGTGACGTAGGTTGTACCTTCCCTTGAGGAACTATTTGGACTTCTGTGTAATTGGTTAATGACTCCTAATTATAGTAGGATAGGAGAAAATGGCTCAAATGTTATAGGTGAAAAGTGGACTATGGGTTCAAACAGCATGAGATTTTATCCTGAAGCAACACTCATTAGAATTTATTAAAAAGTCAGAACACACCCAATCATTTGTATTTCCTCTTTTTTAGTAGCTTATTTCTCTCGTCTTCACAGATTTTTTACATAGCCTACTTACATGTGCTTCCCTCTGGTCTCTTTCTCTAATAATATCAGACACCCATCCTCTCAGTGGGTCTAAAGTTTGTTTCCCTGACAGGTTTAAATAGTGCTTTCTCAGTTTGTTTGTAACATTAATTTCTTCCCTTTTTCATGAAGACTTTCTAGCTCTTTAAGAAGCATGCTCTCTGCTCCTTCTGCTTTGCTGTGTCATTTGAATCCTGCTTTGATGATTGCTTCTTGATGTCTGTTCCAGCAAGCAGTTGATATTGCTGGTCTCTCACTTGTAGTGATGCCCAGAGATAAGCATCCTGCCTGCCAAGCCAAGTGGCTAAGGGTATTTTTGCCCTGAGATTGTTAGAATTTTGTTCGCTGACTCTGGTCTCTCCCACATCAGTTCCTCCTGTGATGGAGTGACATGTACAACGTACAACAAGTTCCAAGCAATGTAGTAAGTGATCATGCTTCCCTAAAATAACAATGCCAATATTGCTTTGCTACTTCTTTTGTAACTGTGAGTCATTTCTTAGCTGTTCTCTTGCCTGGTAGTGACAGCTTTATAAGGTCATTAACATTTTAAGGAATCCTGACTAAAGAGTCTAGGTGAAGCTTGGACTTCATGTCCGAGTGCTGTTTTCAAGGTCTTTCTATATTTCATCCTTAAAATGTTTTTTTGAAATGTCCTTCTACAATTGGATTCAATCACATTTGACCCAGCTTCCTCAAAATCTCTGATCTTTTGGGTGTGGCATGCTCTGCCTGTGCTTGTTTTCTTTTTTTAAAAATAGACCTATGTTTTCTCAAAGCTGCCAGGTTCTAGTATTCTTTGACTCTTTAGATTTAGCTGATACTACACATAATGACCCTACCATGTTGTGTGCCATCTTGGCCAACTTTTAAGGTGGAATCACCACATTTGCAAAGATTTCCCTGGCAGAGACTGATAATTCCTCCTTGCCTACCTGATCACCTTATGTCTCAATCAACTTTATAGTTTTCTCCTCTGTGCTTGTCTGTCTCCTCTTTTGGACTCTAAGACTCTGGAACCAGGTTGTGTTTTGTTCACCTGTTACCCACAGATTTTGGCACAGATAAGGCTCAAGGGAAATCTGAAAGGGCTAATATTGCAATTACTGAAATTAGACTCCTTTTGTTCTCCTGCTGGTTCCAGGTTCCACAATTCACAATTACATGCTGGCTCCAGCCTTGACAATTCATGTTACCTCATCTCTCTGTGCCATACTGTCTCCAATAGCAAAGTGACATATTTGATAGTATTAACTATCTATTACTTAGATTCATTGTGAGTAGAAAAGTAGTTAATAAAGATTTAATACATGCAAAATAATTAGAACAGTGGTAAATGATAAGTGTACCTGAAATGTTAGCTATTAGTATTAATATTACTGTTGTCATCATTATCATCATCAGCAACCTCAACACTGTAGAAATGTTATATTATCTCCATAGTTTGAAATATTTGAGAAATGCTTTTGAAATCCAGAATTTCAAGCTCCATGATACTGGGACCTACAGTTTTACAAATAAACTCAGATGTTTATACATACTCTAATATTGTGATGACTAAGGGGCCACAAAATGCCTTGAGTGATTCTAAGATTTTAAATGGTTGCATAAAAATTATACTATATTCCCTATGGTGATGGACACAGCTCCCTCTATCTAATTAGAAACAATGTTAGCTATTTAAATGAAAGAGAAAATGTTTTTCTGGATAATTGTCAATGGTCAGACACTTATATTAAACATAACATGATCTTATCATTTTTAGTTATCTTTATCTACTTTTAGGGTCTAAATGTATGATAATGATGAATAATAATAGCGTCTCATGATTTTTTAATTTAATTTCACTAGCTGCATCTACATATATATAAATTTTTACTGAGGTTATATGACTTTTATAGATAAAGCTAGTCACTCAATTAACCACTAACAGAATAATTTCCAGAGTTTTGATAATATCTGCAAGGAGAGATCTATAAAACATCAGCATATCACAAGTTTCCTTCATAAAATAATAAATAATAATAATAAAATAATAAATTATCCTTCTCAATATTTCCATTTTAATTGAAATTCTCAATAATTCTATTCTCACTGTTTATCATATTCAAGACAGATGTTATTTTCTCTTTTCAGTGGCACAAATGCTGCACTACCAAACTGGAATAAAACAAAATGGGGTATGTAAAGCCTAGAATTTTCACAATGTTGGACAGAAATCTATATCAGTTTTTAATTTGACATGCATAATCACACCTAAAAGTCAGAGAAGATATCCCTGCTGCAAGATATAGTAATTTTTTAGACACTATATTTATGAAGATTTTTTAAATCTCATATGCCATACTTTGAATATTATTTGCCTAAAGAATGCTCAGAAAATAATTAATTAAATGGAAAATAAGAGAGAGAAAAAGCTAAGTTCACCTTTGTGATGCGGAAATGTTCTCAACGTATGATATTCCCGTAATAGATGGCTTTTTAAGCCTAGAGAATGTTCCCAGACATTTCTTTTCCCTCTGAATCTCCATGGCAAACATATGTAGAAACAATGAGAAATTAGGGAAGGACCATAGTTCAAGACAAAATAACATTCATCAGGAAGAGAAAGGCCAGGATTAGTATAAAACAGTAATTCCTCCTTTACTGATTTCCAGTTAAAAATTCTCTGTATGCTACCAAAAGTTAAATACAAATAACTAAGAGATGTTAAATGCAATATGTAATTCAAAGATTAACATTTCTAAGTGGAACAAGTTAATGTTTGAAAAAGCTGCTTATATTATACTGGCATCCTATTTCAGTTTCCATCTTATTTGTCTTTTGCTTCTACCAACAGCTCTCAGGCTGTAGACTCCTTCTCTCCTTCAACAAATATATGTTGACCAATACTATGTGCTCATCACTGTTCTAGGTACTGAGAAAGACTAAGAAAAAAGCCAAAGTCTCTGCCCTCATGGACCATTCTTGTGCTGGAGACACACAATAAGCTAATGAATGAATCTCTATCAGATTGTGATGAGTGCTATGAAGGAAACTAAATCAGGGTGGTGGGATGGAGGGATAGTGACAGGCAATATATTAGAATGTGAAGTCAGGACCATCCAAGGAGGCTACATTTTATCAGGAACTGGGATGAAGTGGAGGAGCCTGCCCTGTGAACATCTGTGGGAAAGCCTTTATCTGTATGACTACGTGGAAAACGATGAAATGAAACACAGCTGCAAAGGACAATGAAGAACTGTGCTTGTGAAGTTCAAAACTTGTACTTTTCCATTTGCTTTCTCTGGTTGCTCTATCTTACTTGAAGCTTGTTGTGTTGATTTGCTAAGCTTTTGGAATACAATATATCAGAAATGTATTGGCTTTTATTAAGGGGATTTTTTAAGTTACAAGTTTACAGGTCTTTGGACATAAAAATTTCCAAACTAAGGCATCCAGAAAAAAATACCTTGACTCAAGAAAGACTGATTCCCTTCCAGCGTTTCTCTGTCACATGGCTGGCATCTGCTGGTCTTTATTCCTGGATCCATTGCTTCCAGCTTCTAATTCCAGAGGCTTCCTCTCTAAGCATCTGTGGGCCTCCACTTTTAGCTGCTCCAGGGCAACATTCTAGGTTTTTTCTCTTAGCATAACATCTCCAGGAGCCAGAGATTTCTTCTCTCCCAGCTTCTGGGTTCACATGGCTCTCAGCTTCTTCTGCTTCTCCAGACATCTGCATGTGTGTCAATCTGAAGTAAGTATGCTCAATAAATGTCTCTCCTTTTAAAGGACTCCAGTAAACCAATCAGGATCCACCTTGAAGGGGGAGAATCACATCTCCATCTAATTAAAAGTTCACACACTCAGTTGGGTGTATCACATCTCCATGGAAGTAATCTAATCAAAAGTTCCACCCCAAACAATAGGTCAGCCTGTTCTAGTTTGCTAGCTTCCTGAATGCAATATACCAGAAACAGAAAGGCTTTTAATAAAGGGAAATTTAATAGGTTCCTAATTTACAGTTTTAAGACTGAGAAAATGTTCCAATTAAAGCAAGTCTATAGAAATGTCCAATCTAAGACATCCAACATCATTTGTTGAATTTTTGTTTGTTTGTTTTGGGGCTTTTTTGGAGGGTGGGGGGTGGGGCATAAGATGACTGCATAAGCCAGGAAACGAACTCAGGTCTCCTGCATGGCAGGCAAAAAATCCACCACTGAAATACCCTTGCACACCTATGTGTGTTTTAGTTTATGATATTTTTGAGTAATCTGCCCTTGTTTTTGTTTGCTTGTTGTTGTTTAATTCGAATGCCTATTTCAGCAACCTAAAGCTATGTGCGCCCTCGAATTATCAATCATTTCTCTTCATAGTCAGATAAAGAAAGTAAGTCCCACTCTTCAATCCCTGTTATTTCTATCCTCTTGGTTTGGGCACTGAATTAAAGTTAAAATAGGTAATAATTAGGTATTAAAACTGTATTCTCTAATTATGTATACAAACAAAGACCATTGCTTATGGGCATCTTTGTTCATCGTTGCTTTCTGATTCTACTTACTGCCAAGCATCTCATTAAAATATTTTCTTTCAGAAAACAGTTTTTATGCTCAAAATACTCAGGTAGTATGATCCTAGAAGCTACTTCCTTAACTTATTTTTTCTTTTCTAATAACAAGGAACATCAGCCTTATTTTGGTGTCTCTTGCTCCATTATTTCTGTAATCAACCACAAATAACTAGCTTTGTTTGTCTGGCAGTTTATAGCCTTGAAGACAACTAAAGTAATTTTACATCTTTTGTCAGCTTGGCTCTTTGAACTGCCCAGGGCTTTTCAAAACAATTTAAAAATATAGTTATGGCAGTTTCCTCAAAATACATTTTAAAGTTTCTCACAAATGGCTTTTCAGAGTGTTATGATTGTGTCACCCAGCTAATATGGAGAATCAAAATGTAAGAAATCACTTTCAACATCCATGAAACAAAGTTGTAGTAGGTAGAAGGGTTCTTGAAAGTTCTTTATTTTTTCCCTCACTCAGTTTTATGAGCAATTTTCAAAGGCTCCCTGCAATATTTGCAAATATGATTATAATTTTCTTCCCACAACTAATTGAAGGCACAAAACTTGTACCCACCAGTAACCACAATGACCACAGAATGAAGATGAAGTAGTATAAGGTTGGCAGAGTGATTCATTGTGCCTGAAATGTTTGCAATTAAACTTAATGGAGGGGAAATAGGCCATACTTTATAAATGGTTACCTCCTTTTTTCACTGATTCAACCACATTATTAAACACAAATAAGACTACACTTTCCCTAAAATTCACAATTTAATTCCAATGTCTATTGACTCAAGTTAACACAAATTAACTCAAATGTCCACTTTCAGCAGTATTTCAAGAAACAAAGATAATTGCTGCTGATGTATTTTTCCAAAACTAAAAGACGTGAATTTGGAATAGGGTGGATAAAGTCAGAATGAAAGTAAAGCCAAGGGAAAAGCAAGTTCTAATTATCTAAATGCACTATGGCAACATCAGTTACCAAAACACCATTCGAAACACCATTAAACATGATTTTTCAGAGTCTGAATTCGGCTGCTGTGGTCAGCCCTTTTCCCTTCTGCATTTTCTTTAAAGGAACAAGAAATTAAAGAGAAATGAAACCAATGAAGTAGTATATCAATAAAAAGTATTAAAAAATAATCATTTAAACCAACACTTATAATTGTTTAACCGGCTTTTTGGCTAGCAAAGTTCCTACTGAACCAAAACATTTGTATGAACCTTGTCTGAGTTGCCAGTGTCTCCCTTTGCCTCATTTTGTTTTAGTTCTATAGACCATTAAAGAACCACAACTTTTACTGGACTGCACCCTTCTTGGGCATGTTAATGGAACGAGTTTGTTTTCCTTCACACCCACAGTACCCTTCAAATAAACAGTCCCACTATATGGACTCAAAAGTAAAGGCACACACAAAAAATGCTAGCTCTGTTTTCGCTCATTGTTGAATTCTCATAGTGCCGCCTTAAATTCTTCTAGGTTCTTAGAATAAGAGCCTGTCATTTCATATTTGAATCAACTGTGCCGTCTGAGAGTAGTGTAATAACTAATCAGAAAACCGTGCGTTCTGTGAGAAGGCAAAACTCCCCCACAGTTTGAAGATCTTCTAGTTCACTTTACAAATATGCAAAGTAAATTTCTGCAGTTGAAGTCAGTTAAAGACTTCAAGCGTTTATTAACTACTTGGTATGGCATTTGAAATATTTTATTTATAAAACTTTAAGGGTTTGAAGAATTTTTAAAATTAGATTTTTCCTCTTACTAATAGCATTATGTTAAAAACATTTTAAAATTAATTAAGGTACAATAGAGTATAAGGCCAGGCTTTCACATATAAACAATATAAAGATTCCCAGACTCAGTAGGAAGAGTCAGAATTTACCTTTAGATTTTCTACAGTTACAGTCTGTATCCTTCCTTCTTACTGTGCTTGATCATATTTTGTTAATTATTCTAAGTAGCTTCTTTCGCTTATTTATTCGTTCATCAAATATTTATCCAACACAGATATAAGGTGCTAAACACTGCTCCAGGCACCATGAAGTAAAATAAGGAAAATAAGTCAAAAGTTTCTGTTCCTACATTTTGATGCAAATAAAGGAAATATGTACCTTGACATACCAGAAGGTAAAGTGTATCAAGAAGAAAACTAACGGGGAGGGGTGAGCAGTGAATTAGGGAATGGGAGTTGTTTGTTATTGTAGTTATGTGAGTTTAAAGACACACTCTGTCCTAAGGGGCCAAAGGGTTACTAGAGCAACTAAGATTAACTGGACATACTTTTGTGGCCAGGGGCTTATACTAGATCAGACCCATTTTCACCTTCACAAGCCACACAGATATGGATATTTATCCCACACAGCTGGCAATTACATGTGACTTTTCTCAGAATTAATTAATGAGGTCTTGACTTTTATCTCTTCTTTGCTTCATGTTGCAAATTTTCTACAAAGCCAAAACATTTTGTAAGTGGATTCCTGGTCTCCTTTTGCTACTCTTGGTAATAGTCAATTCTATTTTTTCAGTTTTCTTGTTTTGCACTGAACTTTCAGTGAGACACTTAGAAATAATGTAAATTCACGATCTGAGAAATTATCCATTTCATTATCCAATCTCCTATAGATGACCAGTTGTCCCTTTTTTTTGCAGTAGAATGCATGTTTTTCAGAAAATATATCCTATCTTCTAAGGTCAATGTAGGGCTTGAAGGGAATACAGGGAACACCTCATGCAGTTGTTTTTAATACTGGCTCCATATTTGAATCACCAGAGCAGCTTTAATAACATTGATGCCTTGACCCCACATCAAGAGTTTCATTCAGTTGTCTAAATTGGAGCCTGGCACTGGTATTTTTATAGATCTCCAAGGGGGCCTCTGTTGTGAAGCCAGAAATCAAAGTTGGGTGAGCACCTCCTACATAACCCCCAGCATCTCCCCACCCCAGACATAAACTCAGAATATATGTTTTTAACAAGATCCCAGATGATATGTGTGTTCATTAAAATTTGAGATGTGCTGGTCTCTATATACACTCTTAATTTGTGGATTATGGAATTAGAAACTAGGGAAGTTAAATTTTTTGCCCATGGTAAGTGCAGAGCCAAGTTGAGAAGCCAAGGTTTTGACTTACCAATTGAGATGCTTCAGTATTCCCCATATGTTGTTTATCATGAGGGATTGTCAATTTTGAAGTAACGTGATGCAAATCAAGAGCAAAAAAAAAAAAAAAAAAACAAAAAACCTGCTTGGGCTAATTAACGAAAAGAGAAAATCCAGTCCTGTTAAATAAAAATTATAGAATACTTTTAAAAGGATATCTCATAAAGCAAAAAGATCCTGAGTGATGAATACTGATAACTTGGTCCTATTCTAAAGAATACATAAAAAATTGCTTATCATAAAGAATTTGTACAAATCTTTAAAAATTCTTATGCCAACCAAGAAATGTGTTTTTTTAAGTACTCCCATTTCATATTTCATTTGCTTCATTTTACTTGTTTAATCCGATTATCAAAAATTAAGCAAAAATAAACTTTTCTTAGCCATTAAGTAGCATAAATTACAATTGTAGAGTTAGGTTTAATGATTTAACTTTTATAGGAAACCATTTGGCCAATGTTAAGATATTTTTATGTACTTACAGCATAAGTTGTGGTCTAAGAACCTCTTTACAAACACACACACACACACACACACACACAAATATATATATATGTACCATATATGCTATATATAAAAATGGAAGAAATTTTAGCCTAATCTGTACCTATTCAGTTTAATTTATTATCAGCAACCTCTGAGCTGACAGTGGATGGCCAGATAATTTTTTTCTATCTCAAAATTGGGGTTTTTTTATTGCCTGAATCAAAGGATGCCATTAAACCCTTTCTAAGACACAGGTTACAAATCGGAACTGGCTGTATTGAATTCAGAACTCTTGTAAAATGTCCCTAAGGAGAAAAATTACTCTCCATGAGAAAATGAACACAGCTACATGCTTTTACTAATATATTGGAAATCCCAAATTTGGGATTGAGCTCCATATTTCATTACATATTTTTGTAATATCTGTTTTTTATATGTAGGTTGCCACTTTAAAAGCAACATGAATGACTTGCTCCCACCCAAATTGTCAATAGTCCCTTTGCTAACTAGGAAAAATAGGAGCAGAGGGAGAGAAAGTAGGATCAAGAAATGGAGAGAGAGAGAAAAAAAGATTTGCAGAGAGAGGGGGAAAGGAAAAGGGAGGATGTTGGGCAGGTAACGATTTCAAAATGGGAAAAATTTCAATACTTAGAAGCCTTTATTAACAATGTATAAATGTCCTTTGATTACTGTGAGTGGGAGAAAGGAGGATGGCTTAAACATCTTTGCTTATATATAATAGCCCACACAGACTACATTAAAAGAACATTACAGCTGTCTCAGGAAATTCACAGTTCAGGGTGAAATATACCATATGTCCTCCGATACCTGCTCACAGCAGGGTGCATTAAGACAGCCATTAAGTTGACTCCCTGTTGTGCCTAGGTGGTGGAGGACATATGGTGCCTTTCACCCTTGACTAATGTTTCCTTCTTTTCATTGTTTCCTGCAGCAATGTGAACGTCTTCTGAACGTTGCTCTTCTCTTTAAGGAGATTGGGTCCTTCACCAACAACCATCCTCCTCTACAACACACACATATACATATACTTTGCCCAAAGTGATTTTTCTCTAACTAACGTACTATATTTGATAATACATACCCATGGTTAATCAAAGAATGAATTAAACTTATGATTATGCTATTGCTATGTGTGGGCTGCAAAATGAAACAAGGTGTCATCTCTAAATTAAATATGTGAAAACTGTAGATAATGAAAAAGAGAAAGAACAAATAAGAAATGCAGTAATCAAGTAAGTTGGGTAGGAATGAAATACAGTAATTCATTATTTTCTTTGCTACCTGTAACAAAATGTGATTTCTCAATTGCATTCCTAAATTGAAAGAAGGCACTTTCCATGAGTTTGAGGAACCTAACAATAAAAAACAAATTCTCCTTTCTCTCCTCTTTCAAACACACTTCATCCATATGCTCTCATGAGCTTCTCAAGGAATGATGCCAATAAAGAGCAACTATAATATGGAAACAAATTTAAATGCTATAGCAGTCATTGTTGCTTGCTTATACTATGAATATTAGCCTTTTTTCCTTGTTTACAGAGCACAGTTTAGCTTAGATACAGTCTTCTCAGGGATGATGACCCTTTCCCAATCTTAAGCATAAATAGTGATTCAATCTATTTGGTTTGGGTATGAGTGTGGGATGTGATACAGACCAATAAGTCCTCTGGGTGTCTGTAGATAGTGCTTCTGGAAAAGATTGCCTTATCCCTAAAAAGTAAGTCTGTGTCTACAATTGGAAATGAGGTGAGTTTCCCCATGGAGATATGCTCCCACTTTGACCAAGAAGAAATCAAAAGGCTGGGAAACAGCTTCAAGAAACTGAACTTGGACCACTCGGGCTTGCTGAGCATGGAGGAGTCATGCCCTTGCCAGAGCTGCAGCAGAATCTACTGATGCAGAGAGTGGTGGACATATCTGACACTGTCAAGAATTGTGAAGTGGACTTCAAGGAGTTCAACATGGGTGCCTCCCAGTTCAGTGTCAAGGGAGATGAACACCAGAAACTGAGGTTTGCCTACAGGATCTATAGCATCAGTGAAGACAGCTACATTTCCAACAGGGAGCTCTTCCAGGTGCTGAAGATGATGGTGGGAAGCAACTTCAAGGATGGGTTATTCTGGATACTGGTGGGAATGGGAAAATATCCTTCATGGAATTTTATGCTTTAATGGGAAACCTGGAGAGCCACGAGAAGTTGACAGTAATGGTGTGATCTTTTCTTTCTAATAGAACCACCTGATGACCTCTTTTGCTTTCTTCTCTCTCTTTCAAGATCTGCTCAAGATTTCCAGCAACTACCTCCTCTCTGGTTTACTTGGATGTATTTTTCTTTGTGTCCAATTCAGTGTAAATGGATCCTTTGTCATTCAGCAACTAAGACCATACTTCAGTGGTGTGTGTGTGTGTGGGGGGGGCGTTGGGAGGGCATGATGGAAGGAGTATGGTGGGAAAACAAAAGGAAATGACTTTCATAGATGTCTTTTTCTTTGTTTTGATTCAGAGGCCAAAATGAAAAGAATGAAGAATTTTATAAAGTTTCAAAAATATGAAACTATACATATATGTTTTTATTTCTCACAGTTTTATATATGGGAGAAAATTGTGCAATTTGAATTGTGTGTGGGGTTGTGGTTTTGAGATGTCTCTCAACAGATCAGTAAAGTATTGTTTACTTCCTGTTGTTTGCCTTATACACAGTAGTCTGTAAGTGTATTTACGTCGATTGGCATATTTCCAGGGACAAATACATTTCTGTTTGCAGAAAAAAAAAAAAATAAGTCGCAGGAAAGGGCAGTCTCCTTTGCGAAACCCACTGTCATGCCTGGAACTCTGACAGTCATCTTGAAAGCTTGAGAACAGATATTAAAACAGTAAGAAGGAAAAGGAAAAAGAAAAAAATCATTTTAATCTGTGGATACTGTTGCATCCCTGATTCAACCTCTTCTTAATTCCTTATTTCCAACTTTTAACGTATATTTATCAATAAGTTAACATCTATTTAAACAGCATGAACTGGATTGTGATTTTTCTTTTCTGAAAAAGTTATACTAAGGAAAATGAACATGTCTGCATATCTTCTGGCCATGTTTGATTAGGATTGGAGTATAATTCTCTTGGAGATGTAGTGTTGTACTTCTGCCAAACATCAAAAGCTTAAAATGTCTACATTTCATGAATATTTGGGGAATGAAACATTGAATGATTCTGCTCTAGATTTCTCTCTTTTGTGAAACTAGGCTAACACGTCTTTTTTCTCCTTTCTTCCATATTCAGGAGATTTGTATAAAGAAATAAGAGATAAGCTTTAATCCATTTAAATTCCATTTTAAAAAAGTACACTTATCAGACTTTTAACTGTTTAGCCTTCAGAAATAAAGCAAAGCTACCATCAATCATATTTAATTCATTTTTTATTGGTGGGAAAAGAATAAAAATTAAAATGCTCCAGCTTTCTTCCCTCACTAACTCCCCCAATGGTCTAACTCTAATTCATTTGCTTTTCACCAAATCCCTAAAGAAAGAGTGCTAAATGGAGAGAGAGAACAGATAAAAAGGAAAAGGGGGTTAAAAAAAAGGAAAGAATGAAGAAGCAAAGTAGACCAATGGGAGAAGACCAATGCTCTAGAACAGGCCTTGAGATGCTTTCAGGTGAACACAATTGCAGGACCACCACACATCGTGCATAACCAGCATACCTGTACGTGGTTGTCCTGAGGAAAGGTCTGTGGGTGCCTCTGGTGAACTAAGAAGGAGGATGTCATCCCATCTGCCTTAAGGGAGAATCCTGGTAGGAATAACTAGTCAGCTAGTAACAGAAGAGTGATTAAACATTTGGAAGAAAAAGATTGGGTTGAAATAAAAGTTCTATTAATTTTTTCTTGTTGTCTGGTCTTGGTCAACTTACCTAACCTAATTTTCCATTGCTCATGAAGAATCTTCCATAGAAACACTCATATTTAAGGTAATGTACTGTGGGAAGGCTAAATGAGATCACCCCCATGAAAAACATATTGAAATGCATTATGCATATGTTCAGTAAATCCTCCAATCTCCTGTCTCGATAGCCCCGAGGTGCAAAGCTTCTGGGACTTACCATTTCCTGTGAGCTGGTGAAGTTTTCCAGCTGGGGTGTAAAGACTCTCACCAGGATTGGCCCAGAGTATTTGCTGAGACAAAATTAAAGTGAAAATATACTAAATGTATCTAACATTCCAAAAATATATATTTTTTGACATCATGTACTTTTTTGATTCCTAAGTCACTGTGAGTCATCTGAGGCAGATATTCTCCCCACTTTTCAGTGCAGGAACTGGTCACCAGGTATCAGCCATCATATTGAAGGCAATTTATTAGTGACACAGAAAGAATTAGAGCCCTAGTTACCCTGTTCTCACTAAAGAAATGATCAATGGTTACTTTCAACCCAGTTGAGGCAACTGTGTTAGAGACATTAATAAAAAAACATTTCAATCGAATTTTTGCCAAATTGGCCATTCAAAAACTGTCTAGTTCAGTTGTTCTTATTTACTGGTGGTTATTAGAGGGAGGTGAGCACTTTATCACCTCTTTCTGATGGTTTTTACCAACCAATGTATGAGTCAAGATTATGCTGCAGTGAGAAACAACACACAAACCTCAGGGGCTAAAATAACAGAGGTCTATGTCCCTTGGAATCTCTTAAGGGTTCTAATATTTCTTAATCCTCCTTATTCTGGGACCAAGGCTAAGAGAATAGCAATTAGCTAGAACATGGCTTGTAGCCACAGCAGAGGGCAAAGGCAAAAAACGTCTAGGCAGGTTTTGTGGCAGCAATTAAATGCTCAATAAAGAAGTGATTTTTTCAACTCACTAACAGTGTTCACACCAAGGATTTAAAGGTTCACTCCTACTATGTGCCATGGAATATGAAGAGATAGATATATTCTGTAGAAAACAGTAATAACTCCCCACAGTGAAAGCAAGTCTTTGAACAATTTCCCAAGCAAGCAAATATTTATTAACAAGCAGACACTAAATTAGTTGTAAATTTTTATTTTTTTATATGTTCAGGAAGGTCCTATTTTTGTCCTCAGGCTCTTCGTCCAGCACCTTTCACAGAAAGTTCATACTAAGGAAGGATATTTTTGTGCTAGAACCATTCAGTGATAGAGGCAGATCGGGAGACACAGTTCTGCATGAAGTAGGGAGAACACAGAAACAAGGTATCCCTAGCCCTGATCTACTGTTGTCATTTGGGTCAATTTACTGGATTTCCAGTCTTTGTTTCTGGAAGAGTGATATTCCCAAATAATTATGGTGGTGGAACCAGCCACATATCTTAAACACTGCTCATTTCATCAATAAAAAGTTATTTGTGGCAACCCATATGCTAATTAACAAAACATTTGTCGTAGGTTTCAATAAAGATCTTTGAACAGTTTGAACAGCCACCTTTGGCAATGGATTTTGGTTTAGGGCATCTCAAATGCAAACTATCTGTCCTTTGCTATAGAATATATCACCCCCAAATTCTGTTGCATAAAACGAAAATCTCATATTTCTGATGCATCTATGGAGGTCAGCTGAACTGAACTGTGTTCTCTTATTCATCTGTGGGTTGTTTCTACCTTGCATGTCTGATTAACAGGATTCCAGGAACATACTTCTCTGGCTATGGCAAAAGCACAAGAATTCCATGAAAACATGCAAGGTCTCTAGAGGCCTAAGTTCAAAATCGTCACAGTGTTACTTCGGCTTCTTTGTTTTGGCCAAAACAAGTCACATGGCTAAGCCCAGAGTCAGATGGTGGGGCAGTTCTCCTCAGTCATGGAGTGAGGTCACTGCAAAGTTGCAGAGTAAATGCATGGATGTAAGAAAAGATACACCATAGGTGAAAGGTAATGCGTGTACCTAAGGATAGATAAAAGTGAATTCAAACACTCATGCATCTATCACATTCCGTTTCACACTAACTAGTGTATTAAATTTCAAACTTCCTCATTCTCTGCATCCTAAAATGTGTACAGCGCCATCACCTGACCCCCTGTGATGGTCTATGACAATTACTATATTAATAAAAATCAGTATTTTTTAATAACAATTCAAAAGATGTATTGGGCAGAACAAAGGAAAGGAGTAAGACCTTGCTTTCAGCTCCCCAAAGCAGAATGAGATTCAAGGTGAAGGACTTGATTCTATAACTATATTGACTGAAGATCAAAGAAAGCGAATTCTCAAAAAATGAAACAAAAAAGCCATATACGTTACTGTTCCTTTATGTGTAAAAGTATACAGATAAAGCATATTCCTTCGCCCACATATCTGTATTTCTTGCCTAGCAGAGTCTAGATTTATAGGAAAAAAATATTAGTTTCTGGTGACATGCTTAAAAATTAGTGAAATGGAATGCTGTTATATAGAGTACGTAAATTATAGAAATAGTAAAAAGATTCTAAAGATTATTTTAGCTTTGCCTGCTTTCTGATCAATTTGATATTATAAGATCATATTGGTGGAAGGCCGTGAGACAGTGGCTCAGTGGCAGAATTTTTCTCTTCTATGCCGGAGACCCAGGTTTGGTTCTGGGGGCCTGCCCATGCACACACACACACACACACAAAAAAAAAACAAGAAACAAAAAAACAAATCTTATTGGTGGAAAGAAGGGCATAGGATATGTGACAAGGTATGACGTACTCCTAGACAGAGTGTCGAAGAATAAGATAGAAAAATGCATGTGAATATCTTGAAAACTGTAAGATGTGTCATCATTTTCTCTGAATTGTATTAAGCAATTTTAAAGTTGGTTGGCAGTAGATCAAAGTCGATATCACAACTGTGTTCATGTTGGTTTCTGCATTGCAAAGATCTAACAGTGATTTTGTACAGGAAGCATATGCCTTCTTAATTACATAAAGCATTAAGTTACTTACAGAAGATTCGGGAACCATATGGCCCATTAGAGTCAGAAGTCAGAAGGTAACAGAGACTAGGATTTCTTTGCTTTCTAACTAAATGGAGCTGCAATGAGGGATTCTTTTGACAAGCTAGGAACCCGTACAGGATTTCATCTTTTCATTTGGGCCCTTGAAAAGCTCTTTATTTTATTCTAAGAACGGCTATGGGAGTGCAACTCCCACTTTGTTCATTTTGACCTAACTTGATCTATCTCCTGCTAGATTGCAACATGATGTCACTACATATTTACTCACAGAAGTCTGACTTTTGTAAGTCAAGGATTGTGTCTTATACAGCTGGGTATCTATCTCTAGTCTTAGTAGATTCTCACTTAACACTTCATTGATCCCTCTGATATCTCTAAGACTGGATGCAGTTTATTTCAAAGCTAACATTGTATTAGTATAGAAGAAGATGACATTTCATGAAAAGAAAGATCTTTTTGAATATCGTTCACCTCCTGTATGTATAGTGGATCTTAAAGATGGAGGATAATTGATTGACCAGAAAGTCTGTGTTGTTTTAGTGGGTAAAATGGGCTCAGCCTCCTTACTTTCAACTTGAGATGTTTATCAGGATTACTTTTTAAGATCTAGATTTTCAAAATTGGTTTTAATTAAGAACTTTAATTTCTAAGTCATAAGTATCCCTTATTTATTGTGGATGCATACGTGCATAATATTGGAGTTGGAACAAATTTTTTTCTAGATTTTTGAAAATTTGTCTAGTTATGGTCCTCAAGGAGATACAACCACAAAAGAGAAGGGGATTTTTCATTTTGACCCCAATATATGGTAGTGGAAAGATAAAAAACAAAAGTCACAGGTTACACTTCTATTTTGCTTTGGAAAGAGTTTCAAATGGGAGAAAAGATAGGGAGAGAAAAATTGCCATATTGTCCTTCACATAAATGAGTTTCACTAAGTTCTTAACATTATTTCAGTAAATTCACATGAGCACATATATTTTGTGCCTTCATCTCATATACCACGCCTTTTGGAAAAGTCAAATTTGTTCTTGTCCTGAAACACTAAAATGGTATTTTCAAACAAGAGAGAGAATTTAAATGGATATCACTAGTCCTTTCAAAAATTAAAGATAGAATAATTTAAAATTATCATTTTGCAAAGTTGTAAGAATAAATAGTCCTTTTAATGTCAAAAATATGCCATGGTCATCTAGCACACTAAAAGTCATAACATTAATATAGCTTGAATAAGAAAATAGATGTTAAAAATGTATTATGAAATCACTATTGACAAAAATGTATTATGGAATCAATAATTGCTCCTTGAATAAAAAGTGTAATTTATTAATGACAGGTCACGAAAATACATGCTTACCCATTTGTAGGGATAATATGTGCACATATATGTAGGATAAATATATATTATATAGAACATGCATAAATATGTGTGTATAAATAAATAAATATATATATCAAATAATTTTTATATTGGTCCTCTCAGAGAAACTCTCACTATATGTTAGAATTCAATGAAAGGCAGATGTATAAGAAAGTACACCAAGACATATTTTGTTCAAATGCGAAACATTATTACGTATATTTTATTGACCTTTGCCAAATATGACCATAACATTAATGATTACATTTTACTGCATGTGGGCTGTTGTGAAAAGATTCTCTTCCTGTATTTAATTCCCCAGTTCACTGCTTCACCAACCAGTGCAAAGTAAGTAAGTGCAGTGGAATCTCAAGTGGCATCTGTTTGTATTACATTTGTGCATATCTAAGAATAAAATTTGAAGGACAGTATGAATCCATGGTGACATTCCATGCAGCCCCCTTACCACATAAGTCTCAAGGGGTATAACATAAGGGGAGAAGATAAAAAATTACAATATAATTACATGTGGAAAAGGCCTTAAAATGCAAAGAAATAAACAACACTTCATGTTAGCATTGGTCTTTAAAAAGAACAATTCTTAAGAAAAATATCTTGGAAATTTGAGTAATTAAAAATAGTCAAAAATAAAACCAAATAAGCACCAAATTAAAAGCTTATGGTGGTTGGAATGCCCACCTTTCATGGTGGTTAGAATTCCTGCCTTTCATGCAGGAGACCTGGCTTCGATTTCTGGACCACGCACCCAACAAAAATAGTGAAAATAAAAATAAAAGCTTCTGATACCTTCACTACAGTCAAATTTTGTGGATGTCACTGAATTAATAAAAATATTTATGGTTTTTTAAAGCTTACATAATCTAAGCACTGAGCTACCATCATGCATGTATCCTGCATACCTACTGTGCTTGTGATTCCCTGGACAAATTCCTGCTCATACTTCAACTTCTGTTCAAGTGACCCCACTTCATGAAGCACATCAAGAATTCCATGAGTATTAGTTGTTGCCCACCATCAATCATGTCTCATATTATCTCTACGGTGGCTCTTGTAACCTCTAAAAGTCAAGATTTTTTTACTTCCTTGATTAGATTGTAGGCTTCTAAATGTGGAGAATGTACTTCATGTATTTCTGCATTCTCAGTGCCTAATGCTTAGTTGGCCATTTAATAAGCCTTGCTTAGTAATATTTTAAATATATTAAACAGGTTTGAGTTATAATAAATTAGAAATGTGTCAAAAATATCATTGCTTGCAAAGATTATACTATTTTTTTTAACGCTTTAAATCAAAAGTTTCTCTTTTCTATTTCCAAACTCATCTACATTAATGTAAAACATATTATTTCAAAGGAAAAGATGTGTAGCTCTTTGGAATCTGCAGACAAAAAGGACAATCAGACTATTGTATTACGTCTACAATTTTAATATACTGAAATAGGTAAGTGTTTTTCTAGTGTAATGTCTTAGCGTCAGTCATCCTATAAGCCCCACAAGAGTATATCCCATGCCATAGAATTTCTTTTTTTTTTTTTTTGCATGGGCAAGCACCGGAAATTGAACCTGGGTCTCTGGCATGGCAGGCAAGAACTCTGCCACTGAGCCGCCGTGCCATAGAATGTTATATCTCAACAAACTATTTCGGTGACCCACAAAAATTACCACCAATAAATGTTTGATGATGTTGCTCTTGATGATATATAAATTGGAATGCATTCTATAATTTGTATATAACATAAAAATTGCATGATGTTCCTCTCTTGCTCTTTTGCCTTAGTGTTCTCTAGTTCAGTTAATCATCACAGAATATTTGCAAGTCTAAATTCCCTTCCAAGTCTATTTTTTTCTGAGTCTATTTTACTTATATTTGAGAAGGTTCAGTTTACTCCCTCTCAAGCAAATTTTCTTGGGCCATTGCCATCTCCCACCCCAAAATATATTAGACACTCTCAAATCTGCTCCTAACGGCTTTAATGCACGATATATGTATATAGCCCATTGACTTATACTTGTTATCTCAAAATGAGACTTTTTTCCTTGAAAAAGGCCATGGGGGACTTCATTTGCAATCCTCAGAATTTAGCATTTTACTCTGCACATTCTAGATCTTCAATAAATTGGTTCTAATGTTGGGGAGTCAGAGTAGCCCCCACTACCCCCTGCCTTTTCTTTGTGTGCAGATGTTTGAATACGTTTCCATTTCACATCCCATGAGAGATATTTCATGCATGGAATGGCTAGACAGTACCTTGAACCCAAAATATCTTGAACCCAAAACTAGGAACAGGAAGCCCCAGCTGCTTATCAGGGCAAGAACTCTGCACAAAGATAATATGACACATCCTTTATGCTCAGTAGCAGGTCCCCCTCCCCCTGGAGTATACAAGTACCCCTCTCTTTGGTAGCAGACCTTCTTCTTTCCTCTCCTAAGTGAAGTGAGGTGTGCGGCAATGCCATCTACCAACACTGACCTGAGCAGTTGGCCTCCCTGGCCATGATGGGATTGGCCATGATGGGATTCCTTTTCTGATCTTTTACTCTCTTTGTTTTATGTAAGAAATGAAATGATCATTTGCTGAAAGTCTTTGTGGTTCCAGAGCCCATGCTGCCAGCATGCACCACACAGCAAATCACCTCACTTTTATTGAATGGATGATCATAAAGACAAACAGGCACATCACACATGCATGTGTTGTGGTTGATTCAGTAGCATCATGTGGCTAAGCAGAAAGATCTGAGCAAGAGCAAATACATAAACGCTGCTTCTACCGTATCGTGTGAGCACTGCATACTGCCTGAGTCTTAAGCATAAATTGAAGTCCTCCGAACACTGTAGGAGTTCAATAAATAATAAAAAATGATGAAAAGGCTGTTTTATTAAATTGACCACTTATGCTAAACCTTGATCTTTTTCAGAAAAACACATTCACATCAAAGTAAATACCATTGATGTAATTAAAATCCAAAGATCAAAAATGTATTCAGGGTTATTATACCATACATGATTAGGATATAAATACCCTTGCTTGCATGATGTGCTATAGAAATTGGGAAGAAAGTTCACATTTGCATATCAATGTGCAAGTCACCAAAAGGAACAGTTAGAGAAGAAAAAGAAAAAATCCTTACCTGATACAAGGGGAAAAAGAGAAATTTTTTGAAGTCGTATTGACTGGCAGAAGTCAAAATATGGTTAAATAAAAATCTCATATAGTTGGCTTTCAAATGCACACATGGTAAACATAAACACAAATGAAAACAAAACTTTAAAAGTGGCCCAATCTCACCCTTATCTTTTATCACGTTGTAACACAGTATATAGAAGGTAAGATACAATGTAGAAAAACAGAAAATCTTTGGAATTGGCTTAAATCAGAGGTCACAAACTCATGACCTGCTCACTTTAGGACTTGAATGAAAACATATAAATTTTTTAGTTCTTGTTGTATAAAACCGTCTTTTAGAATGTTCTGCAACTGGGCAGATAATACCATCTGGCAGTAAAAGAACTATTGTTTTGCAAAGTGCTGCTGCATCTGTCCGGCCCTGACATAAATCTGAAATTTGTGACTGCTGGCTTAAATATGATTTCTGTGGTGGTTGTTTTGTTGTCACTTAAACACACAAACACACACACACACACACAACTTAACTTATTCTATGATTTTGGTTTTCTCTTCCTCCTCTGGCAGACTTGTAAATATTGAAGTTGAGTACAACAGTGTCCGAAATCAAGTTCATCCTAATGTCTCTTTTGTAAGTGTGCTAACCATCTGGATGGAGCAGGTATAAAATTGAACTCTGGGTTTCCCCTCAATCCTCCCTTACCTCCAGTGTTCTTAACTGCGATTCCATCATCCCAGGTTCTCAGACCAAAAAAGCAGGGCATTATCATGAGCCTTTCACTGTCCTTAAGCTCCTATATCTAATCCACCAAATAGTATTAAAACCACCTCCAACTGGAAAGCAAATCTCTCCACGTTTTCATTTGTCACTAGGTCTCTCCACATCATCATGTCTCTCCTAAGCAACGACTAAGGACAAAACTGGTTTCCTTGCCTCCATCCCCATCTTTCAAAGTCAGAGAGACCCTTTTCAAACTGAAACTCTAATTATGTCACTCTCCCTTGCTGAATGTATTGAAATGGCTTCCCAAGGTACATAGAAAAGCATTCAAAGTCATTTTAGGTATTGCACTTTGCATTTTAGGCACCTCGTCATTGACTCCATTCCTTTTCTCCTTTGGAATACAAGCTCTAACTCAACATGCTCTCTCAGATCTTGGAATGTTTCAAACTCTTTTCTGCCTCAGGATCTTCATATAGGCTCAGTTTGTCTAGAACATTCCTTCCCTAACACTTCATCTATTGAACTCTTATCCTCCAGGTGTCCCTAATCATACAAATCAAGTCAAGCTATCACTTTTATCTCCCACCATATCATGTATGTTTCCTTCTAACATTATATCACAGCTTAGAATTATATCTTTCATGTATGTAATCATTTGAGATCTGTCATCACATGCAAATCCCTTTGTGTGCTTCCTCCTGTCAATACATACAACATGGGTAATTTGATGACATCCTTAGACTACCTGTATTTTATTTATCATGGTATCCTCAGTGTTTGCAACATTCCGGCCTGCAAAAAACACTCAAAAAATGGTCATGAATGAGCTGATGAAAAAGTAAATAAATAAGCATCATGATCTTACATGCTTGAAAGTATTTGGAAAAAAAGCAATGTTTAATGGAAAATTAATTATAAACTCACTTTATATACAGCAGTTTTGGAAATGTTACATTACTAATTATTTCTTCCCATAACTACAGGACATTTGCATATATGAATTCCATCTGTATTATACCCTCTTTTGTGACAGATAAGAAATTATGATCACTTCTCCAAGGGGACAGAAAACATTAAAACAAATACAGCAAAGTTACTCACCATGATTTTGACTAACAAACAAAAAACAGACATCAACCTGACAATGGCTAATATTTATTCATTTATTTATTTACTGAGAAAACCATAGTGATGATGTGGTCATGCATGTCAACAAAACATAATGGAATATGGAATTCTAAAGGGATAGGCACTAGACAATGTATTTTTAAATGTTTTGTCAGTCAGGTTATCTCAGGTTCACCAATATGAGGGAGGCTACCTTCAAACAAAGTCCTTTATTTTGACGCAAAAGGGAAAGGAATCATTCTACTTTCTGTTCTTTTAATGGAAACTTTTCCTGTTTAAACGAAATCTTGAAAGCATTTCAATACATATTTTCCTTATTAGTCTTAAAGTTATATATTAACCCAAAAAAGTTTTACATACCTTTTTGCCACATTTCTTTGCTCATATAAATTAAGTAATACAGAATTTAACTAAAGTCTACTTCAGCTCTAAAATAAATGGGTGTAAAGCTTATGAATAAATTTTATCAGGTCTCAAATTCTATTCAGTGAAATAAAAATAGACTTGAATTAATTATAGGGAAATTACTGCTGAAGTTTATTTCAATTCCTTCTTTAACAGTTTGGTTAAAAAAGTATAGACTTAAAACAGATATATTTTATTCCACCTACATCTCAGGATTGGAATGAGAACCAGTCCCTACCACAAAAACAGATATTTCTAAAGTAGGAATTGTTTACTCTTTTCAGTGTTTATAAATGCTTTGTTGGCAAATGTTGAACTTACTATAAACATTCCTGAATAATGCAGTGGCAGGATTCTATTTGAGTTGTTTAGTTGTATTAAATTGCATTTTTCCTCCTCATCAATTACAACCAGCAAGTCAACCTTTAAGTACTTTCTTGCCTCAAAACTTTCCACAAGGTAAACAGCAAAAACTTCTTATAGATAATTTTGGGTTTTTTTTTTTTTTTTTTTACTCTTGTAAATACCTTAACTCATTGGAGAGAGCAAACCACTATCTCATAGAGCAGATTAAAAAAAGACCCTTTCAAAAATAGTGAAGAATGAGAGATTTCCTCCTGAGGTGGGTGAAAAAAAAGAAGTTTGGTTGTTTGAAATTAGGAAGACACATTCCAAGGTTACAAGACCCCTGGCCACAGGGAGCTTCCAAAGTGTCAGAGAAGAATGGCTACATGGTATATACAAAGAAGTTAAGCCCAGTCAGGCTCCTAGTTTTTGACAATTATAACCATAAACCTCCAAACTGATGAACAAAGGGAGAAAGACGGGCTGAGATATTCCCATCAAGGATGCTATTTTATGTTGTAGACTCCAAAGCAAAGATAACAGAAATTAGTTATATGCTTTACACATATTTTATTGGAAAAGATTTAGCTTCTGAGCCAGTTACATAGTTGGCACTCAATCAATACATATTGAACTAATGGATAAATTACAATGGTAATAAATTATCATTGTTATCATGTACAATATTCAAACAATTTGTACATAGTTAAACAAAAATATGGAAGCCGCCTTTCACCCCACTCTAGAGGAGAGCTACATTATAGGGTTAGTGTGCATCTTTCTAGTCCTTTCCTCGCTTTTGCGTAGATGTATCAGTGTTCTTGTACACTTATTTTAATCTAAATGAGCTCCCTATTTTTCTCTAACTTGCATTTTTTTCACTAGTCGGTAGTTTTGGACATCATTTCTCATTTCCATGGCAGTGTACATAGCTTTTCTTGTTTCTTGTACGTTTACCCTCACTGAAATACATATCACCCCCACCACCGGAAGCTAGTGAATGTCAAACAGTTTTTGAGATTTCTTTCTGAATATATTTCAGGGTTTAAAGAAATCATGTTTTGCTTATGGTGAAGGCACTTGAACATCAAAGGTTGCAATGATGCATCAAAACACCCATGTCAAAAAATGTAAGTATAGTCAAACCTGTGCTCTCAGACATTACGATAGCATTTTGAACTCATTTATAGTACTTGGATGTTTTTTTTTTCCCTGAAATTTAAAACATCACATTAGATCTGCATATCACTAGTGAACTTTTTGTGGACAGAAATAATTCTCTCTCTCTCTCTCTCTCTCTCTTTTCTCTCTCTATCTACCGCTCTTCTCTCTATGTATGTTTGTGTGATTTTTCTCTCTCGCTCTCTCTCTTTTTTTTAACTTTTACTTTTGTTGAAGTGTAATATGCATGGCTTAATGGCACCACTAGATAAATTTCCACAAATGGAACCAACCCATATAATGAGTAAGAAGATATAGAACAAGAACATTTCCAATACTCCTGCAGCCTCCTTTGTTTTCTTCAAGATATTAACATACCACACTGAATTTGGGGCTTTATCTGTTACAACCAAAACTGATTGGACAAGTCCCATCTCAACATCATCCTTTCTAAGTTTTCTGACCACTAACCCACTGTTTGAGTTTGCTGAAGCTGCCAGAATGTAATATACCAGAAATGGAACAACTTTTAAAAGAATGTATTAAGTTACAAGTTACAGTTCAAAGACCATAGAAATGTATAAACTAAGGAATCCAGAGACAGATACCTTAACTTCAAAGAAAGGGCCGATGAAGTTCAGAGTTTCTCTCTCAGCTAGGAAGGCATGTGGTGTTGTCTCCTAGCTTTCTCTTCTCAATTCATAAGACTTCCCCAGGGCATTTTCCTTCTGCATCTCCAATGGACTCTGGCTGTGTGGGCTTTGTGGGCTTTAAAGCTTTTTCCAAAACGGTTCCTTTAAAGGGCTCCTGTAAGCAACCTCACTTGGAATGGGTGAAGACAAATCTCCATGGAAACCATCTAATCAAAAATTACCACCTACAATTGGGTGGGTCACATCTCCATGGAAACAATAAAAAAGATCCCACGAGCAATATTGAATGAGAATTTAAAACCTTGTCATTTTGGAGGTACAAGACAATTTCAAGTCAGCACAACCACCAACCTATGGGGAGGCCTTCTTAATCCTCAGCTTTGTCATTGTCACTTGCTATCTCCCAGTTCGCTCCAACCACCCCAAGCTGGAGCAGAAGGAACAGACACTTTCAGTTCCAGAAAGTGGCCTTGCTCCTTCTTGATCCTGAATCACTGCATATGTGTTCTTTGTTCCTGAAATAACCATCCCTACTTTCAATTCTCTTTTTTATTCCACTTCTATTCTCTTTTTCTGCCCCACTAACTTTTACAGAAATTTAAGCACCTCCTCATTGAGAAAGTTTACCCTGATCTCTTTCTCTTCCTTCCCCAAGCCTATGTCAGGTGCCCGTTCTTCCTTAGGATACTTTCTTTTACCAATTTTGAAACTCTTACAGCAGATTTTTTTTTTAAATGCCGTATTCCTTCTATTGATTGCTAACTCCACCAAAGACCGCAAGAATAACCAGTTGATCAAACAAATCAAGACCCTTAGCATACTTCAGAAAAGGAGAGCACTCTCTTTAGAGGGTCATACTTGTGTCTCAGAAATGGAAAGCCAGGGGTTATTTATAGGATTGGGGAATTTGCACTCAAGTGGTTTAATATGGGTCTTGCAAGGCAGAGAAATTATTAGAAGTGGACATGTTTTGCAACATATTTTAAAATTAATGAACGCAGAAAGGTGAGGATCTTGCAGAGGGTCTCATCAAGTAAACAGCTATTTGGCAAATGACCTATTTTTTGCCTACTTGAGAAAACGATGATCCTGAGCTGAGGGCTGTTTGCCCAAAGGAATCATTTCTTCTTCTTATAAACTGGTTTTCTGAAATTTCCTAAAGGAAACAATAAAGTCATGTATTGCCTTACAGTCTTGCTAGGAAAGAACTTTCTGGAAAAATACTAGTTATATTGCCATAGATATTCTCAGTTTTCAGTCCTGATGATACACTTGGAAGTAGAAAATCTCAATTGTCACTTTTCTAGCTCTGGAACCTCTGGGTTAGCTTCTTTTTTTTTTTTTTGGAATTGTATGCTATTCCTTAAGGTGTAATATTTAAACTCATTAGAACATGAGTGAATTTCAGTATATTATAAATATTAATATTGAGAGAGCACAGTTTGAAGTGAGCAAAGACTCCTCTAAATCACAGATAATTCTGAGGGTATTTACTGAGCACCACTGCCAATATCTGATTCTTTCCCTGGAAATGTGGAGTTGGGGATGATCGGAATTTAGTTGAACACTGAAAGAGCAAGGTCAAAGCTGGGAATTACAGTCAATGCACGTAGAGAGGGTGAGCAGGAGGAAGGTGTCCTCAGAAGCCAGAGATCATGATGATAATGAGACACAGATAAAGCCAACCAGAATGAGGAAAGTTGCAGCAGCTGGCAGTCATCCGCTCCCAGGGGACACAGAAACCAGGCAAATGGTCAAAGCTTTGAAGTACAACAACAGCCATCACACATGAGGATCAGAGGACCTATAAGTCGAGTGCAAGTCTGCCTCAATGGAAAGCTTCATTCATTTTTTTTCTGCTACAGATACCGTTTCTGCTATAACAAAGCTAAGATGCATCTCTACCGGCTTTGCCCAAACAGGCCACATGGCTGTAACTACTAAGCAACTAATCAAGCACTCTCTGCTTTCCCCATAAGAAATATTTAGTCCCTTTAGTTTAGCTATATTTCAAATAAGGAAGACTTTCAGACCCTTATAGGAAATTGGGAAATGTAGTCTGCAGTAGTGACTAATATTTTTAGGATTCAAATCATGCATAGGGAGGAAGAAAAAGTTTCAGAACCACCTATCACTAAGGGACTGCATATTGTATGACAAGGCTATTCTCAGTACAAATACAAGAACCAAATTTGAGTAGTGAATGACAATGTAGAGTTGGGCATGTATGAAGAACAGCATCTGCAGTTTTATTAAAAATGCATATTAACCTGGATTAAAATTACGTGGGTTATCAAGCCTCCCATTTCAAAGAGGATGTTGATTGCCAGCTGGGTTCAAAAGGAAAAAAGTTACCTTTTTTGCACCCTGCTAGCTCTAATGCTGCATGGATCGCCAGGTGCATGGGGACTTGATCCGTCCCTGGGGTATTGAAAACAGGCCACAGACAGGAGTTGGACACCTGACCTGAGTCTGTGGATGGCTCAAAATATGCTCAACTTTCCCCATAACTGAAAGTGAATGTTTTGCAAGGCATACTTGTTTCTGCTCACAACTAAGTGTCTCCGCATTGCCCTTCTTGTCCTCAGCATTGTTAGCTATTATGGAAAAACGAACAAATAAAATGCAAAGCTGTCAACAAGACTCTTGTAACAGGCAAGATAAAGCCAGGTACTTGATACAATTAGACAACTGTCTCGGGTCACCAGATCTGTTTAAACTTTACCTGAGTGTGGAGAAATAATTCTGTGCCAAATAACTTCGCCAAAGTTAACAAGGTGTGTAATCTACAAATTCAAAGTAAATGCTAGGAAGACTGAATTTGACTCTAAGACTGAATAGTCGATATTTTGATGCGTGCAATGAGGCAGGAGTTCTGTTTTAATTTCTTCAATGATGCTAAGTTTGCCTATATTGAACTAAAGGGACTAAATATTTCTGATCCAGTTCAATCACAGTTATATAATTAATATTTTATAGTTAAAGGAAAAAGAAAAACATGAAAATCTGTATAATAATAAATTGTGAACTCCTAAAGTACCAAAAGTGCCCTTTCAATCTCTTATTCACATAAAGCACTTATGAAATTGACTGAAAATATGAAGTATTAGATAATTTCTCATTTAAAGTGGGTTGATAATGGGCAGACCACGATGGCTCTGGAGGCAAAGTTCTCACCTGCCATGCCGAAGCCTGGGTTCAATTCCTGGTGCATGCCCATGCAAAAAAAAAAAAAAAAAAGAAGAAGAAGAAGAAAAAAAATTAGGACATAAAATGGGTTGATGCTCTTTCCTCTGAGTAGAATGTTTAAAATTGTGTCTCCAAAGTCTCTCAGACTTGTAGAAATCCCCTGATCTCTCAATTCAGGATTTTTAGCAATCTTATATTCTAATAATTAAAAATGCTTTGCCTGATGATACGACTTCCACAGTGTCAACACATTTTGTCTTTTGTGAAGCTTTTTATTTTAATGTTGTAAGAATAAAATTAAGTTTAGCTTTCACGCAAAATGACCAGGGATGAGAGAAACAAAACTAAGCAAAAGACTGCAGAACCAGCTCAGACTGGTCTCGCGAGCAGGGGAAAGAGAAGACTTCTTACATAAGCCTAGAACAGGAGCCAGATCCTCCTATAGGTAAAAACAAGAGTAAACAAGTACAACCAGGGTCACTGGAATGTAAAACATAACAAAAGCAGGTACTTTCGAGAGCGAGATTTGAATTAGGTAGATACTCCGACAGCGTGTAACCTCTGGAGTGTCTAATCAGCGGAGAGACAGGGGAGGGACCTATGTGTTAGGTTTAGGGAATAAATACTACTGCTTCCTGTCCCTTGGCACGCCAGCCACCACGTTTTGGTTGGGCTCCCATTCTTGCAAGATCATTAATAAATTATTTTCTTCTCTGCAATCAGGTGAGCCCTTATTCTCTTTCAGGTATGGCTTTCTTTCTAACAATGGTTAATTATCTTCATGACTTCAGCTAAATAACCCTATGAGGAGAAACCTATTTAATTCCCCAGTTTTTTTTCAGAGTATTTTGGGAAGGTAAATATTTCTCCCTATTTGCTCTTATCAAACATTACTTCCTAGAACAATTGATATTTTTCAGAATATCGTTATCTTTCTGATTCTCCTAACAAAATGCTTCCTTCCTTCCTTCCTTCCTTCCTTCTTTCCTTCCTTCTTTCCTTCCTTCTTTCCTTCCTTCCCTCCTCTCTATTCCCTTTCCTTCCTTCCTTCCTCCCCTCCTCTTTTCCTCTATTTATTCTGTTCATTTTTCTTTCTTTTACTACTACTATTATCATTATTTCTAGTGGGAGTACTTTTATGAGATGGAATAAATACTGTTTAAAGTTCACCAGGTTTAAAATCTATTGAATGAATGTAAATTTGACTCCAGATCTGCTTAAAAGCTGAAAAATCCTGACCTAGAGAAAAAAAAAGTGTTTTTTTCCTCAAACATACAGCCAAGTAAATCATGGCAGAAAGATGAAAATTTCCACAGTGCTGGGAAAATGACAGGTCAGTAAGTTATCAACTCCAGGTTAACCTGATGGTACCCCAGATACAAGATTTCTTAGTCCTAACCTGTGATCCTAGGTAGCCCACTGCATTTACTGACCTTTGATGACTGCGATTAACATAATAACCTTTTTCAAAGTGACTTCTAAACCTTTTTCCCTTTGTAAACTCTTCAGAAAGCAGCCTGTTTTCAGCACAGCTGTTAGACTCCTCACGTCATATGATTTTCCTTCTTTAGACCTTAGTAGTTAGGTGACCAAGGGACTGACTGATTGATGGCACTAAAGTATTTCAGGTTATTACACTGAACTAATTTTTTTTTTCTCAAAACTTCTAAACTTGTTACCATACTGTCATTAACTTATAATTTGAGTGAAATTTGGTACTGCATAGAGTGGCATTGGACACCACTGTTGCCACCCCCCAACCCCCACCCCCACACTTTCATCTTTCCATTCACTTCTATGCCCTTGTCCTCTGGTGCCCCCAGTCCCTCAGGAAGAGCCGAGTGATATTTTTGCATGCCAGATTCCTCTCAATTAAAACTTTTTAGCTAATTAGCACATGCCCTGAAGTAAATAGACAGGAACTAGTTTTAATTCAAGGCACACCATAATATGTTTTTAGCCATAAACAAAATGTAAAACTCCCATCCATCCCGACAATTTCGGGTAAGCACGTGAGCCAGTTCTCATCTAATATAAACATGAGATATTTGACAAGCTATATTACTTTGTCAGCCCCATTCTCATTTTTCCTATGCCACAAAATTCTAGATGGATTTGTGAAACTAATATATCAGTCATCCCCCCTTCGATGAGAAAAGGAAACATCTACTCCCAGCTAAGTGCAAAATTTTCCGAGACCAATCCTTCAGCAAATTTTATTATGAGTGAGTACAAACATCTACATTTGATTAAAATAAAAGTTGAACACCTTGATATAAATAATTGCAGAATACAAGACAGGTTCATAAAAGCTGGAAAGCATCATTAGATTATAAGTTATTTTATAAGAGAAATGATTCTTTCCTCTGCTTTAAATGTCTTTTATGTGCACGTATATGTATAGGAATATGGTTTTTAAAGTTTATTGCAGGAAACCTCTGTTCTTTCCAGTTCTGATTTTTTAAAAAATCCTGATATTTTCATGTTTCTTTTTGCCTTCCTTCTGGCATTTAGCTCTTTGGAGCCATTATTCAAAGTGATACTTAATAGCCCAAATAAGAAAGCAACATCTTTCAGTAATGCATATGCCTGCTTAATGATGCAAGATCATCTTAATTCCCTCTCCTTGTGTTTTATTTTCCTTTAGGGGGCAACAATTCTAAAGGCTTAACTCTGTCTCAGCTGGTGAAAAGTTGAATTACCCTGCTGAGCATTGTGGCATTCTTTTTCTCTTCAGTTGGCCTAAGGGAATAAAATTCCTATGCTCTTTGGAGATTGCACCATTTGCAGAGTGTTAGCAGCTTGTCTGAAACTATGTTGCTCAGAGAATTGAGCTAAACACAAGGGGACAGATAGTTGCTATTTCCAAAACCTTCTCAAAGACATAAAATCACACCAAATGATATGTCATTTTACAGATTTCTCCCTTTAACACCATTTACCCAAAGGATGACCTGCTAGATAAATCGAAAGAGGAAGCATGGCCAATCACTACGAATATTAAAAGAAGACCACAAAGCACCAGTGTGTTGAATTCCAGGTTTATCACCAAAGAATGAGTATCGGGTGGGTTGCAGGCTTAAGTAGCTCTTGAGTTACCTTTATAGGAATCTCCAAACTGCTCTGGCTCCAAGCACCCAGATGTTTTACTATCAGCTCTCCCTTGCTCTAAGGCTTTGCTCCTAAGCCCCTCACAATGCTTGATATAGTCCTCGTAATGGCTCACTGTGGCAGCAACAGGAATTCTGACCTAGCCATTGAGCCCAAACTCTGAAATCTTCATCCTACCTCTTTCCCTCAGTGAATTGGCTCCAAATGCTCTGACACTGGTCTCAGACTCCTTCCCATCCACTGGAGAAACCTGTTGATTCTGGCACTCCGGGCTGATCTGGTTAGAAAAGAGACTCTTCATTCACTACTGTCTTTTCTGCCCCAAGTGGGAAACAGATATCACCCCTGAACCTAACTAAGCTTCACTTGATGAAAGATTGTGCCCAAAGTTCATCACATGCCCCAATACTTCTAGATACTATCTTTTCAATTCCCAAAGGCTTAGGGGCATCCTCATGGTTGCTTTATCGCACAAGCACAGCCTCTCATCCATAAGGCAGCCTGCAATAGGTATACCCTAGAGCATGGCTAAACACAGAACAATTACAGGAAGTGCACAGTGCAGTTGAAATGCCTTCAGGGGGAAAAAACAGAAGATATATTTAAACCTTCTCCCACACTCTCCTATCTTACAAAGGAATACAATGAGGCACCATAATTCTGCCTTGATCCTATATAACAGTTTTCACCACAAAACTGAGCTCTTATTTTCTCAGTCTGAAATAGCTGCATGCAGGTTAATTATGATTTATAAAGAAGACCACATTTTCCTCAGCACTCTAACTGCCTGAGTAGAAACCTCTGTTTGAATAATACTCTGGGTGTCACCCTCCCTCCCTTAGCACTCAGTGATTATCCAAACAGGTGAGTTATGGGGAAGAGACGAGAATGTATGGCTCAACCCATGTTGGATATTACAGGAGCAGGGAGGACTTCATTATTTGAGGAGCCTGTGCAAAATGAGCGTGCAGTGCTTCTTATTCAAAGAAAAAGAAAAAGGTGTCATTGAAGGTACTGAGATACAAAACATTTTTTTTTCTTTTCTTGTATAGTCCTTCCTTCTCCTCATGGTAATTTTATTTGCTAATGTCATGCTTATTTGGGTATAGGGTTCTCACAGTTGTTGCAGACCTTCATAAGCTCCCAGAAGCTGGCCTTGTCCTGTGATCCAAAGACTGCACATAGAGCACTGCTTGCAGGGTTTTCCTTCTCTCCAGCTTCAGGACTGGTGCACAGGCTGTGGGTAGAGAAGGCAATCCACAGCAGAGAGTGACCTGCAAAGGAGTACAACCACCACATAGGGACATGAACAGTGTTTGGATAGGAGCAAGAAAAAGGGTCCTCTCCTATGCCCAGGGACTTGCTGAACAGTTCCACCTCTGGCACAGATGAGAGTGTGTGACCCAGACCCTCTCTATGCTCACTTCCAGGCCCTCATGGTGTGGGGTTGTGGGCAGAGGGTGACAGTAATGGCTGGGAAATAGTGGAAAGAAAAAGCCAGACTGCCAGGGATGCTAGGGACCATGGAGTCAAAATCCTGTCCCCAAGTATGTAAGAGAAAGCAAGAGGTGGGCTGTGGGTGAGCCCAAGAAAGATTAAAGATAAAATATTAAGAATTTCAGGAGGTAGCCACAGATCATTTAATTACATGCCAGCCCTTCTGATGTGACAGCACAGGTTGCATTTCCAGGAAGCAGGCCCTGTTCAGAGATTCTCATTCTCTTGGCCAAATTTAGCAAGGTAGACTCTGTCCCTCTAGGTAAGAGTGGGACTTCATAGATTTGCTTTGACAGTTCAGGAAATATAAGTTATGCAGAATAGTACTTGGAAGTACATGTTTCCACCCACCTAGCAGCTTTATAAGGAAGAAAAGTGACATTTTGATTTGACCTTTGTCTGCCTGAATGCTGCCACTCTTACTCCCTCGCTCACTTTCGTTCACACTCCCCATCCCCCTCTGGTTCTCAATGAATCATCAACTCCTTGGGTTTTATGAGAGCAAAAAAAGCCACAGGGAGCAGTTGTTCTCTTCTGTTAATCCATGCCTCAGATTGTATCTGGGGAATTTCCCAGTGTAGGGAGATTTTGCTTATAGGTCAGCTTGCCCAAATCTTGGGTTTTCTTAGCTTTCACACATAACTATACCTTCCGTCTTAACCTTTCTTGGTAATTCCATTTATTGTTTTGTTGTAGTTACCCCTTTTCCTTATTTCACAATTTTTTCAAAGCTGACCAGGAGAAAGCAATGCTATTTGTTGGATGCTCACAAATACTTCCAAATCGCACAATATACATTCTTCAGTCCTTCCTTTAGTTGACTTTCCTGTGAAGTTTAACCCTTTGAGTGTTGAGAGCTCCCTGAGGACAAAGTTTTCTCCACTCTCTGAATTCCACAGCCTCATTCTCTCTTTGTCTTCCTATATTTCTTTTCTTAATGCTCCTTTTCTATTCTTGGCCATAATTTTTCCTTTTCTTCTTCCTTAGAAATGATGTTTCCCAGGATGCTGTCTTAAGCATTTATCATTCTGCTCCTTCTTTAATGAGGTTTTTATCTCTCCCATCTTTGCAAATAACACCCATATGCTGATGACTCCCAAGTTTCTATCCTCAACTTTGACATCATCTACAAATTCTATAACCATCTACATGAGTCCTTATTAAATACCTGTATCAGGATAAGCCATAGGTACCTAGAAATCTTCAGCATAACTGAAGTCAAATCATTTCCCTCTCTAAGTCTGCTCTTCCTGTTATACCCCTCATATCATGAACAGTCATATCATACACATATGCATTCCCAAGCTAGGGTTTCTAACATTGCCTTAGATTCCTGTGTGACATTCTTTCCTCTTCTTGGAATGTCCACCCAATAACCAACTCCTATCAATTGTGTTATTCCAAATATTTGTTTGTTTTGTTTTTTCAGTATGCCAGAAGTTTCTTTCTAGTTCTCTTGTTTAAAATTGTCTTCAGCCAACACCCCATATTTAAAAGATTGTGTAGAGAAGCAAAATGTCATAATAAGAAGATATTTATTGATCAACCAATCACTTACAGAATCGATCCCTTCTTAGTGCTACTATCTGCTTAATTAGTGTCTTTCAATCACAACAAGTAAGGTAGGTTATGTACTGCACAATTATTAATTAGGGGTGGCACTTAGACTGTAGTACGTTTATTATGAAAGATTTTTTCTTGAGGAAGAGGTGCATTTTTTTCTTTTCTTTTCTTATAATTCAATAAGAGGTCCTGTGTAGGCAAGTGATGGGGCTGCAAATCATACATAAAACCATTTCAAAGGAACATTGAGTGGGCTTAAACTATTGGGCAACTTTCAAATATATGATTAATAAGAATGATAAAATTAGTGTGAATATCAATGAATCAGCACAAAGCAGCTTGGAAAAATTAATAAGCTGTCAAAGTTCTTAAAATTTTGACCCTCCTAAAAGTATTGACATAAAATTTGAATGTAAATTGACGGACCCAAAACATGTTATCACATAATTTTGTAGGAGAAAGTATACCAAATATGCTCATATTTATTTATTTATTATAAGAATTAACATATTGCTGAAAATTAGACCAGAATATGATTTAATATAAACTAAAATAAACTTCTTTTCATTTCATTTTTTGAGCTAAAACCACATTAAAACTTTCATTTTAAGCAACATTTTACTTTACATTATAAGTGAATTAATTTGAAATAGCAATTTCTTTAGAATAGTTTTCATAAAGTGAGGAAGAATTTCCATACTTATTGAGTTCACCACACTGATTTCTTCAAGAATTCTGATGTCACTTCATTGCTTAATTTCCTTCAGTAGCTCACAATTGTTATGTAGGTAGATTTTAAGTCCCTTCACATAGCATGCAATAAAATTCTCCTCTATCAGATTTTATCTGCTTTCCAACTCTTATCTTCAGCATCTTGTGCTATTATTTACCCACATCGTATCTCAGCGCACCACCAATCCTCATATTTTACTTCCTACCTATACTGACTGTGCTAGTTTGAAAGGATTATACATGCCCTAGAAAAGCCATGTTTTAATCCTGATCCATCCTATGGAGGCTGCTATTTCTTTTAATTCTTATTCAGCACTGTAGGTTGAAAACTTGTTTGGATTTTCTCCACGGAGATGTGACAGACCCAATTGTGGTAATAGCATTTGATTAGAGGGAGATGTGACTCCACCCATTTCAGGTGAATCTTGATTAGTTTATTGGAATTCGTTAAAGGAGTAAACATTTTAGACAGAGCCGTGAGAACCATGAGAGTCCTGCAGCCAGAGACCATTGGAGATGAAGAAGGAAAATGCCCTGGGGGGAAGCTTCATGAAACAAGAAGCCTAGAGAGAAAGCCAGCAGATTTCGCCATGCTTGCTGTGTGCCTTTCCTGTTGAAAGAGAAATCCTGAACTTCATTGGCCTTCTTAAACTATCTTTCCCTGGATGCCATAGCTTGGACATTTCTATAGCCATACTTTAATTTGGATGTTATCTCAGGTTTAGAACTGTAAACTTGCAGTTTAATAAATTCTGCTTTTTAAAAGCCATTTTAAAATGGTATATCACATTCCAGCAGCTGGCAAACCAGAGCAATGACCTACTCATAGTTCCTAAAACAAACCATACTACATCAGTAGTGACATTTTACCTTGCAATTTCTTTTACTTGGAATGCTTCCTCTACATACTCCTTGTCCTTAAAATATCACACTGTTCAGCTTCAATTGCTCTGAGAAGACTTTTAGAATACTTTCAGACCTTAAAACTTATTCTACTCCTGCAAGACAAAAATACACATTCAGTCTTCAGAAAAGTGTTTGTATTCATGTTTATATATTGTCTTCCTTACAAATTAATAAACATCTTTAGCATAGGAACATGCATGTCTGTTCAGTTGGTTGTCTGTACCTATTTTTTTGGTATGGACAGGCTCCGGGAATTGAATCCAGGTCTCTGGCATGGCAGGTGAGAATTCTGCCACTGAGTTACTGTTTCACTGCCCTGCCTATAACTATTTTAACTGACCCACAAGTAAAACAGAAATATGTGTAAGAAGTCTAACCTTTCCTCCAAATGGATCAGAGGAGACCCAGGTCAAAGAACTTTCCCTTCTACACACATTTACTGTTGTTTCTCCAAGACACCAACATATCTGTTCTAGTTTGCAAGCTGCAGGAATGCAATACACCAGAAACAGAATGGCTTTTAAAAACGGTAATTCAATAGATTGCCAATTTACAGATCTCAGGCTGAGAAAATGTCCCAGTTAAAGCAAGTCTTATAGAAATGTCCAATCTAAGGTATCCAGGGAAAGATACCTTGATTTGAGAAAGCTGATGAAGTTCAGGGTTTCTCTCTCAAGTGGAAGGGCACATGGCGAACACAGTCAGAGTTTCTCTTTCATCTGGAAGGGCACATGGTGAACACAGAGTCATCTGCTAGCTTCTTCTCCTGGCCTCCTGTTTCATGGAGCTCCCCAGGAGGCATTTTCCTTCTTCATCACCAAAGGTTGCTGGCTGGTGGACTCTGCTTCTCATGGCTATGTCATTCTGCTCTGCTCTCTCTGAATCTCTTTCATGCTCCAAAATGTTTCCTCTTTTATAGGACTCCAGAAACTTATTAAGATCTACCCAAAAGGGTGGAGACATGTCGTCACCTAATCCAGCTTATCAACCACTCTTGATTAAATCACAGCTCCAGGAATATGATCTGATTACAGTTCCAAACATACAGTATTGAATAGGGATTGCTCTGCCTTTATGAAATGGGATTTAGATTGAAACATGGCTTTTCTAGAGGACATGCATTCTTTCAAACCAGCACAATATTTTAGATGCAAAGCTCTCTGCAATGAGAATACTGAGGTACTCCATGGAAACAGAGATCATTGAAAGCATGGAATTAGGAAAGCATTGCTTCTTAAAATGGGCTGAAAGCTTTATTTTCAGGCCACCCACAAACCAATTCCTTTTCAGACCATAAAATGCTGTTGTTTTCCTTTTTTTTGCTTCTTAAAAATGTTGCCAATATATTTCTAAGCCTATCTTTCTACTGCCAGAACAGTGTAATGTCCTGCATATTTGACATCTGCAACAATGGGATCTTAGAAAATCACAGTATGAATGATTTATATTTTTTAGGACCTTCTTGTATCCTTGCATCAGAATTCAAGGACAGACAACTTCTTTCTATTTCTCCATTTGGTAGTTTCATCTCCTGTCTTTATTACTTCGGCACATCTACAAATTAAAAAGGTATAGCCAATTATTCTTAAAAATAAGGACAGTACATGAAATTTTCTTTGCCTCTTAGTCTGGGGCTGATACCTGGGAAATAATCCATATACATGGAGGGGAGGTACAGAAAGAGTCTTAGGAAAGGGTTAACAAAAGTCTTAAATCTGACACCAAGAATACTTTTGTTAAGTTACGGAAAGAAGAGAAAGGTCCAATATTTTATGGCAGATGCTCTTTGAGGCTTCTAAAAACTGAATTGCAAGTCCAAGATAGGTGATCTCAACAAGTCAAAAAGGCAGGTAGTCAGCTATATTGTCAGTTGATGCAGGGTAGACCACAGATATTGACCAGAGCTCAGCAAAAACTTCTCAATCTTTATGGAGGGCAAATGTTAGAAAAAAGACAGGGCTATAACTAGGGATAAAAATGAACATCAGGTAATCCAATAGAACAATGACTCAGATCTAGGAATCAAAGCAGAATCCATATTATGTTAATGGTTGGATTACTGGATATAGAATATTTAGATGGAACTGAACTAAGGGTTAGAAAATGAGCAAGGATAATTTTCTTACACACCAGGGGTAATAAGCGGGTGGGGAATGGAGTAAGTCATTTAAATATCTTCAATCATAGATTGGAACTGGCTCTAAGAAGTAATGTCCAGACTACAACTTTCAGATATAAGACTGCTCTATGAGAAACACATGGAAGAGGAAGAGAAGGAAGTGATCAGAAGTTAGAGCTAAGGTTTCATTAGTATAAAGAAAGTTAAAGCAGTGATATTAAAATATGGAAGAACATTCAAACCATCTGTATGCTGAACTTAAAATAGTTTGGAGAGATGGGAAATTATTGGCTCAATTAATGCAGACAAAGGATAAACAATGTAACTACAGAAAATGATGAATCTAGTTGGTACACAACAAGAAAAATAACCAATGATTTTAACATTTTCAAGACTTTAATCCTTTCTCAACCTTTTATCTGTCTCCCCGGCAGTCATCTTACATCTTTTGCAATATGATTAATCTTCCACCTTATAGTGGTAAACAAAGTCTCAACACCTACTGAAGTTCACATATCCATCCACAGGGTTTGCTCTGAGTGGAGAACAGACTATTTCATGTCCTGTTTTGAAATATCCTGGAAAAGGCTCTGAATTGTCCAATGCGAGTCAGTTGATGATTCTTGGACTAATTTGTTGAGGGAGGCAGGGGAATAGTTTGTGCTAATTAAATATCTCTGGAAAAGACAACTGCGGCTAAACAGCTGAGGTCAAATAAGAAGTTAGCTCCTAATGGTTTGACATGATTTGCTTGGGAATAGTTCTGAAGGAAAGTGGTGTTCTTTCAAGAAGGATGTGGGTTTGGAGGTGATAAGTTGTGGAATGGAGACTCCTTTGGGCAAATAAAAGCAGTATATTTCCACTAGAGGAGTTTTGCAGAAATTCCAAGACCACACCCCTGGAGTTTCTGCTCTTATCATGAATGCATCTAGTTGGTTAGAAAGTTTCACAGGTGATTTTGATGATAGCTAGTTAAGAACTTCCAGTCTATAGGTGATATGAAGGCGTCCTTCATGATCTACTGAGAAATAAAGGTGCCATTACGGTTGCTTCCCTTTAGTTGATGTGAATATCCAAGAATACAGGATTTCCAGGTAAATGATGATATGCTAATTTCCAAATTAAGAAGGTAAAAATTCTTAAATTATGCAAAGAAATATGTAAGATGCAGCTGAGAATGCCCCACGTACTTGCTCCAGTGGGCATAAAAAGCACCCAGATGTTGCATTTAAATTGGGATCTCCCTAACTTGCATCTTGGTACATGTTTTAGTTTGTAAGCTGCTGGGAAACGATATACCAGAAACAGAAAGGCTTTAAAAAGGGGAATTTATTAAGTTGCTAGTTTACAATTCTAAGGCCATGAAAATGTCCAAATTAAGGCAAGGCTATGAAAATGTCTAAATTAAGGCATCAACAAGAGATTACCTTCACTTAAGAAAGGCTGATGAAGTTTGGGGTTTCTCTCTCAGCTGGAAGGGCACCTGGCAAAGTCTGATAGCTTTGCCTCCTGGCATCTTATTTTATAAAGCTCCCTGGGGGCATTTTCCTTCTGAGTCCCCAAAGGTTAATCTTAATCTTCAAAGAGCTGTGTGGGCTCTAAAGCTTTTGCCAAAATGGTTTCCTCTTAAAGGGCTCCATTAAGCAACCCGGCCTTGAATGGGTGGAGACACATCCCCATGGAAATTCCCTAATCAAAAGTTACAATTGGGTGGGAGATCTCCATGGAAACAATAAAAGACAATAAAAAAGATACAGCTCAGCAATATTGAATGAGGATTAAAGGACATGGCATTTTCTGGGGTACACAGCAGATTCAAACAGGAACAGTAGAAACCTAATTTGGATAGACATTTGCTGAATAATCAAATAATAAAACAAAGGAAATGGAATAATAAAACAAAGGTTATAAGGAAGCATTTTGTTTTGTTTTTGTTATAGAATGTAAATTTTAGCCATAAATTATGGTAAAGCACCAACTAATAGATAAAATTGCTAAAATCACTGGGCAAAATTAAATCAAAATTGCTGTTGTACATGTCCTAGTTGTGTAACAGTTTAATAGTAAAAGAAAATTGAATTTTTAGGTAACTTCATGTAGAGCAATTTAATAATTTGTTTTTAGTAAAAAAGATAAAAATTTGGACTGAATTTTTGCATACAGTTTGGTCAGGGGTATTTTTCTCTGTCTCTCATTCAGAGTTTAATCATTCATTTTATTCACACCATTTTACTTGGGAATATTTTATGTTTATAATGGGAAAAACATTAGGGAGTTTAACATTGAGAGCAAAGTAGATAAAAGATCTCCTTCACCAGAACTAAGATATAAAGCAAGTTAAATAGTCAGCTCTGCAAAATGCTAAAAGGTGCGCTGTTTCTGCATCTGGGTAATTGTTCTAGTTTGCTAGCTGCTGGAATGCAGTATACCAGAAGCAGAATGGCTTTTACAAAGGGAAATTTAAAGAGTTGCTAGTTTATACTTCTAAGACTGAGAAAATGTCCCAGTTAAAGTAAGTCTTATAGAAATGTCCAATGATGGGCATTCAGAGAAAGATACCTCAGTTCAAGAAGGCCAGTGAAGTTCAGGGTTTCTCTCTGAAATGAGAAGGCACAGGATGAACATAGTCAGGGCTTCTCTCTCAGCTGGAAGGGCACATGGTGCACATGGTGTCATCTGCTAGCTTTACTCGCCTGGCTTCCGGTTTCATGAAGCTCCCCAGGAGGCATTTTCCTTCTTTATCTCCAAAGGTTGCTGGCTCATAGACTCTGCTTCGTGGTGCTGTAGCATTCTCTTCTCTCTCTGAATCTGTTTGATTCTCCAAAATGTTTCCTCTTTTATAGGACTCCAGAAACTAATCAAGACCCATCCAAATGGGTGGAGACATGTCATCACCTAGTCCAGTTTAACAACCACTTTTGATTAAATCATATCTCCAGGGAGATGATCTGACTACCATTTCAAACATACAGTATTGAATAGGATTATTCTGCCTTTATGAAATGGGATTTAGATTAAAACATGGCTTTTCTAGGGAACATACGTCCTTTCAAACCAGCACAGTAATAGATGTAAAAACATATTTGGAGATCTACATTAGCTGAATCACAGCTTATCCTCCACTTTAACTCTCCGGTTAGCTATGACCCTGTTTGAAAAAGCCAAATGATTACGTGCTAATCATTTCTTACCTTCAAAGGTAAAATTTCTTACCTTTGAAATTTCAGTCAAAGGTGGACTGAGTGGTAGAAGTGGCTACAGACTATAGGCTCTATTGAAGCTGCACAATAGATATGAAGGAGCACCAATAAAAAATGACACAGCTGAGAACAAAAAGAATGAATAATAGGGGAAAAAATACAAAAAAGAGATGCAGAAAGTAGGCATGAGAATTTTCCATGGCCAGTGAGTCTTCAGAAGTAAAATAGAAATCCAGATGACTGAGGAACCAAAAGCACCAACAGTGTGAGAACACTTGCTAGTACCCATAGAAAATAAAGCTCCATCCAAGTCTGGATACCTTATGACGAAAGTTTATGAATAACTTCATGCTAACCTCTCAAGGTAATATGTGCTATGCATTAATTCTAGGTTGCCAGAGCTAGCGGGAAATGGAACACTTACCAAAGTTGCTATCTATAATAGACATCTGCACTTTTACGAAGTAACAAGTGACCCCATCTAAAGGGGTCTCCTTCAACTAGACTCCCCTCTGAAGAGGGCTTCAGAAAGTTCTTAAGAGGGCAGGGACAATAGTCCATTTTGTTCATCAGTCTTATCTGGTTCATAGCACAATACCGATCTTTGGGGCTTAATAATAATGGATTGAATTAACAATCAAATGAATGCATAAGTGACTTATGAATGAATGAATAGGTAGCTAAATGGGAGGAATCACTGGGGATTATGAAGCCATAGGCAGCACATTTGAAATCATAGGAGCAAGGTGATAGTTCAGTTTCACCTTGAAAGAACATTGAATGTAAGAATAGTGAACAGCTGGCTGAACAGATGTTTCTGAAGAATTTGATTTGGATCTCTAGTCCAAGCATAAGCTGGGGGTTAGAATGATGGGTTTTGGCAAGGCATGAAGTAAATCTGAAGAGAATGTGGTTAGGTACATTTGTCTAAGACCTAACTTCTCTGGTTACCAGGTTTTGCACTAAATACAGAGGGGACACTTGTCCTGATAAAAGTAATAACAGTCACAATGGATCAGTGGCATTTTCAGACTTCATATCTGTGTTTCAGCTATATAAAGTACCCCCCAAAGTCTATAATTTATAGGATTTGGCCATTTTGAGGTACAAATTTGAAATGATAGCTCTTGCAGTTGCTGGACAGCTATGAGTCATGTATATTGTATATTTCCCCCAAAGTCCCGCATTCTCAATGGTAATTTGCCTTCCCACTCCCATAAAACAAAAAGTATAGCATTCCCTTTAATTGCAGTTTGCTGATCCACAGCCTAGGAAGCACAAACCAAAATGGCAGAAGCATCTCTTCATTGTCCATGAAGACTTAAATCATAGTTATCAATATGTTTCTCTCAATTCTGATTAAGTGACCAATATGCAATCATCATTGTCGTAAGAATTACGGAGGATACGAGAAACAATGAGACATGACCGCTTTCTGTGTGGAAATGTAAGTTCTAATAATGTGATAAATATAGACAAAAATACATGTAATACACATTTAAAATTAAAGTACTTTTAATAACAGATAAAGTATTATTACAGTTATGAAATAGGAATATTATTTTTTCATAGGGGCATAGAGATAACTGAATAATGAAAAAACATGTCGCTATCCTTGAAAAATGGTTGCAGTTTAGTTTTATGGAAATAATGATGGAGGCAATTATATTTTGTGCTCTTAAAATATTCCAGCCACTGTTTCTCTAGACTGTGGCATAGCATTTGTTTTGGTTAGGGTCAGCTGAGCAGCCATAATAAAGTAACAAAGAATTTTCTGTCTCCTTCACAATCACATGACTTTCAACATCACATTAGCTATTGGGTTTCAAATATAAGTGCAAATAATTCCCTGCACATGTCTGAGGGACTCTGCTTATTAGTTCCTCTTCCTGGGAATACTTTTATTGATTGTCTCTGTGCCTCAGTTTCCTATTTATAAAATGCAGATAGTAGTACACAAAATACTTGAGATGAGAGCCTAAAGAAGGTTAGTACTAAGGAATGGAGAGACGTAACTGGTGAAATTTATTGTTTTTTTGGGGGGGGTGGGTGGGAAATACAAACTTGGGGCTAGATTCCATGGAAGAAATGAATGAGAGAGGAAATGACCATAATTTCTCTCTGAGAAGGCTACAGCAGTATTGGTATAACTTCTGAAAATGAAGGGACCAAAACATTTTTCAGTAAATATTATTCATATGCTTAGTGAATAATAGATTTTAAATGGATGATAAATAAAAATATGGATTCATATTTTCCATTCATAAGGTTGGATTGGTGGGCAGAAGTATGATAAAGACAAGACAATTTTAAGAGGATGAAGACCTAGTGTTAGATTGTTATGGATATTTAAGGGAGTATATTTTCAATCAGGTAAAGATTCTAAGTAAAAAGCTACATAAATTTTCCAATGCAATAGTCGCCCACTTAAATTTTGCCATTCTAGTAGAGCCAGTTTCACCATTTTGTCTCACTAAAGCAAAAACTTAAACCCTACACAATCTGGGTTGTATTTTCTTTATTTTTGAATTCATCTAAAGTAAGATCTGTTTGGTCAAATAACTGAGACCTCTGTCCCTAATTGCTTAGGTGAAGTGGACATTTTACAATTCTGTATTTGATAGCCTTTTAATGTCTAAATACTGCCCCAAAACAAAACTACTGGAACAACAACACACTGGAAAATTAAACCCTATAGTAGAATTTCTAAACTATAAAATGGTTCAAGAAAGAAAAAAGTAAAAGACAAAAAGAATACTCACATGCCTCTCCTTCTGCATGTTCAATGTCAAAAGTAATTTCATACTTCTTGTTATTGCCCATTGAAGAACCAGTTAGAAAAATAACATAAAGTCTGGGGGTTTTGGGTGGCTTAAAATGTCTCTTAATTCTACATGTTATAGTTTTGATTGCTTTAACACGGTCTGTTTTTAAGAGCAATTACTTCACTAGTGGATGAGTTCCAAAGGATCATATACATAGGAGAAGCTGTTCTGCAATTTATCAGAACATCTGAATCACTCTTAGCAACTTCTAAACAGATTCTGAAAATCAGCAATATATTTTACTGTCAGATTTAGGGTTCTGAGCCATCTAATTTAGGTAAGCTCTCATACCTTAAGCTTAGAATCAGGAGGCCACTTAGGAAAAGGATACAGTGAAGAAATTTTAAACTTGAAGCAAAAGCTGATTATGTGAAAGAGTCAGGAGTTTGGGAGACATGTCATTTTCCTTGCTCCCTTCCCTGAGGGAAAAGCAAGTGTGTTTCTATAGCTCAAAATAACTCGCTCAAAAGTGAATAATTTATCTTCTTCACACATATGCAAGTAAAACAATTTTCTCTAAATGCTATTGCTCTGATTTTTTTCAGAATTGTGTATGTATAAGCACATGATATGTAAAACTAAGGAGAGAGAATTAAAATGATATAGACATATAAGACTAAATCTATAAGTGATAAATAAATAAATTTGAGAACTATGAGAGAGAAGTACAAATGAAGAATGCCCTGGAAAGGAAGAGAGCCAAATAGTCAAGAAAAAGAAAAAAAGGTAAGTAAAATGATGACTACTAATAACTAGTCAAGAGGGCCCTATCACATACTGCATTTATAATATATAGTTACCTGTTCAATAAGGTGAAATATTAACTGATATTGACAACTTTGAACCTGTTGTGGAGAGAATTATTTTGTCTGTCAAACAGAATGATTTAAGGCAGGACAAATTTGAGCCAGGTTAGAAAAAGAAGAGGAAAAAATGTTGGAAAGAAGGTACCTAAGTCAGTGTCGAAGGTGGCACCTATACTGCCCACAAAATGAGGATGGATGAAGATTAATGGTTTGCAGATATTCTGCCAGTGCTTTTCAGGAGATGGATATGCTTTATTTATCTTGGCTGGCACAAAGAAGCCAAACTTGAACACATACAGACATATCCCACATGGTAGCAGGAAGCATCTGATTTCCAAAATAACTCTGTACTCACATTAGAGAAGCATATCATCTATATATATATATATATATATGATGGATCAAAATTGCAAGGCAATTATATTTCTTGATGTTAACTTGTACCATTTGTATGACACATTGTGTTTTTGTGCTTTCCTTGATTCTTTTGGACAAGCTTCTTACGCTTAAAAACAATAGATATTTACACATCGCAGACATGATATGCACTGACGTGTCTATACAAACCACGAAAAGGGATTATTAACAGATATGAAATGATTATTCTGCTAGAGTGAGTGATCTGTTAAGAATGGATAATATGAAAATGTCATCCTAAATCTGTAAAATGATTATCACTGAGAGCCTGCAGATTACAGATGATTAGAAAAGCAGAGAAGGCCCAGAGTGGTTTTGAAAGTAAAGCAATGCCGTGGCCTATGACTTGCAAAGAAGCTGACCCCAGAATCATCTTAGTATAATGCTATATACTAGGAAGATTAATAATGAGTTTGAAGATATTCATAATGCACAAATGTTAACCACCAAGTAGCAACCATAATTGTACTTGTCTCTTGGGTTCTGCGATTGTGAAAACAAATGTTCAATTATAAAATGAAACGCATGTCTATTGTGTTATGGTCTACAACGCATTCAAATTAAATGTACCTCATTTAATCAAAAGCAAAAAAAATCAAAACGAAAATAAACTCTGAAGCTCCATGCATTCAGTCTATTTTCTCCATCTTTAAAATCTCCGTGATCTTACATTCATTACTGAAGTTATCCTGCTGAATTTAGGTTGCTTTCTTCTCCATCAATCTTTAACTCCTTAAAAGTAAAGCCATTTATTTTTCAACATCAATACTCAATAGATACCACAGTAGTTATTATGTCCTCAATTAATGTGTCTTGAATTAATCGATTAGCATCTATTCAGCAAACACATAGAATATTTTGAACATACAGGTGACGAATCTAAAATATGTTTCATAAGCAAACATGGTAGGTGTAACAGAGTATAATATTTGAGAAGCGATCACATTGGCCTTGTATCATAATAACTATTTCATTAGAGTTCTGCAGTACAAATTAGTGTCTATATTAGAAGGATATGTGCATCAGTAAGTACTAGTACTCTCTGAAAACTGGGAATGGCAAACTATGTCTCTCAGGCTAAAATTGGCCCACCACTTGTTTTTGTAAGTAAAGTTTTATTGGAACTCAGTCACATCCATCCATTTACTATTTCTCTACAGTTGCTTTCATAATACAACAGCAGAGGTGAGTTGTTGAAATACACACTTTATATAGTGCAAAGCTGAAAATATTTACTACCTAACACTGTACAGAAAGTTTGCCAAAATATGGCTTCCAAAATCAATTGGCCTAATTTCCAATTCTGTTCCACCACCTACTATATAGGTAATCCAAAGCAAATTACTTAGCCTTTTTATTTTTATTTACTAAACTTTAAAGAGATAATAATAAAACCTAACTCCTAGAGCTACTGCAAAAAATAAATAATGAAATGCCTGCAAAGTGCTTAGCAGAGCATCTGTTTTACTGTATATATAGTAAAAATTGTTTCCACTAATATGAATAGTATTATTTTAATATTTTGTCCTTCTGGCCTTAATTAAAATTGGGCTAAGATTTTAGAATTGAGTCATTATGATAATATAAAATGCTTAGCACAATATCACTTACATGTTAACTATTCAGTCAGTATTGGTCTGTTTTATTATTTTCAAAAGTTGGAAACATATTCCAAAGAAGAATAATTTCACTTAATAAACAATTTCTGATCAATAAGAATTTTTAATACTTTATTAATCTGTTTATATTTTCAATTAATGCAAGTGGTGAGCACACTCATTAGTATAAGGTTTTATCCACAGTTTGAGAGTTCATTAACTTTGTATAGAAACTAGTGAAAAATATGATGAAGATGATAATGTCAAATCATTTTGTTACACGGCCTCACAAGAATGCAGTTGTTTTGGTTACCTATTAGTCATCAAGTTCTCATCATCTCAACTTTGTTTATCCTATCCCTGATTGGTGGGGGATAATAAATGTAAGAGCTAGAGATGAAATATACTGAAGTTTGGGTGTTCTCTGAATGATATAAAATTATTGTCACTTAGATGACCCAGCATTGAGTTAAGCTTTAGTTAAGTCCAGATACTTTCCATGCAAGCAGCTGAAACAGATGGCTGTTCAATCATATCCTAGTCCTAAAATTCTTCTAATCTTGAAATTGTTGAAGAGAATGGAGTATGGTAAATAGGATATATGGACCTAATATGCAAATAGTAATATGAAACCAAGGCAAGACACTCATGGAAGCAAGATGTGCTTACTCTAGTTAAATTTCAAAATGATTTCTCACAGGGAGAAACGAAAACTCTAGCCTTTGTTCATTCTATCTTAGAATACCCTTTCTAGAAATCCCACATGGCCAACTCTTATTCATTCTTTTCTTTAAGGCCACCTCAGGGAAGCCTTTCCTGATACATCATTCATCATATAATAAATTCTGCTTTAGAGTACATATATAATATACATATAGAATGTAAACAATATAATAGATACAACATATTATACTCTCTATTTATATATATTTGTATACACAATACATATATACATAATCTCCAAGAAGGGGAGCTTGATCTTTAGCCAGATAGATAAAATTAATCTTGACTCAAATCCCAATAATTTGGCCTCTGGAAATCAATAATCTCTTCCTCAGATATATGCTCATCCATGGATCTCTTTCTTTTGGTCTTGAACCTCAGTGGTCTAATTTGTGCTGTGCATCATCTTAAATGCTAAACTCAGCTTTAAGTCTCTTTCCAACCATACTCAATCCCACCATATGTTTGTGGCGTTCATAGCATTCATTGAAGAATTTCATGGAATCACAGAGAGAGTTTACGTCAAGTAGTACTCGGCCATTTAGTCCTGATGTCATCCTTCCATTTCTGGCACGCTCATTTTCTTCCTCCCTGACTGTCTCAGTGAAAGACATTCTTCTCAGTCTATTATTTGGAGGAATTTGCCCTTTCTATTATGGTTCCTGTGAAATTAAACCCAGAATGTAATTCCCAAAGGCTCAAAAAAAAACAAAGGACATTCATTTTCAAGGATTCAAGATGCCCTCTATCTTACAAAGCAGTCATGGATATAGACAGCAAATGCTTCCTACCTGCATGCAGTCCCTATGCTATTGTGTCATAAATATTCAGCATTCACATTTAAGGGATCACCACGTATGCTGTTTTTTACCAGCGCAAGCCACAGATTCATCTACAACTGTAGCTGTCAAACTCTCAATATTGGGAGATTGACTGACAAAGTAATAAGTAAACTGAAAACAAAATTGTAATTTGCTCATGGCCAGGGAACAGCTGTGCATCCATTATCCTAATACACTGCTGGACTCACACAAGTTACTTTATAAAACTTATGAATCAAAACAGAACTAACACTTGGGAAACTTTCCTGCTTGTCTTACTAGACACATTTCTGCATATTTACAAATGTTTATAGATCAAATTATTTGTTAATGTGCCAGCACACTGTGGGGTTTCACTGAGTTCCTTAGTTATTGTGATTATCTATTTATTTAGTCTTTATGTTAAGAAGGATTTAAACAGAATGACAATCTGCTGTTCTAAACATTATCAAATATGTGCCCCATGTTTTGAATTATCTGCAATTTGTAATAATCCAATCTTAGACTCTCACAAAATAAAAATGAGAATTCCCCACTTATTTGTTATTTTAATATTGTCTGGATTACAGCAGATAGATGAATCACTTTATAAAGAACAAAATAATGCAAAAAGACCAAGTGGATGGCAGACAAGAGAAAATGACCTAAGTTTAAATAATTAAAATAATGACTTTTGAAAGGATGAATCTGGTTTTCCATAGTATCCCAACACTTCGTTGGAAAAAAATTTTTTTTGAAAAACCGTCTTAATTTGGTTTTAGTAAGTTTACTTACCTGAAAATTATAAATCATTTTTCGATTAAGTTAAGGTAAATGGTAGACAGAGTGGTTTTAAGAATATCCACCAGCATTTACTCTCAGTTTAAATTGTCCAAGAGAAAATAAAGCACCAGGATGGGGGTGAGGGAGGGCAGTGGGGGTGGTGAAGAGGAGGGACTAAAGTTGATTGACTCTTGGGGAGAGTCTCACACTCATCAAGTGTGAATTACATTTTTCTTCAAAATTACCGGTGGTTAAAGTGATGCATGGCTCAACATTGTCGTAGAAAAACAAAAACAGCCAATCCAGTTGGGCTTTGTCCTGCTGTAAGGGAAAATCAAAACTCAGTGGGAAGGAGAAGGAAATTGAATAGTGAATTGCAGCCAAGGTCTATGAAAGATCTCCTTTCTCAATCCCATGACCCCAGTGAAGGGTCCTGATATTTATTGAATTCCTGTTCTGTTCCAGACAATGCAACACATTTGTGGCTTCTTTTTCCTTTATGCCCAACTGCCACCCTTTGAGAGGAGTGTTCTTAGTATTCTTCCTATTTTAGGTGATGAAACTGTAGTGTGAAAAGCTATTTGTCCCAAAACACAAATAGAAAATGGCATACTAAGAATTAAAATCCAGGTTTGCCTGAAGTTTAAAATACTGGTAAGATATGAAAGACATCTAGGAGTATAAAGGGTGGCCCATGGTTCAAGGCAGGCCCAGAAAATGAATGGTGATGTCAGAGTTGGTTATGCTTGAAAAGAGGAAAATATTAGGTGATATTGACCATGCTGTTAAAGCAAACAGGTTCTGTATTGATACCTCAATTGATCTTCATGATAATTCCATGAGTCATTTTGTAGAGATCTGAAAATGGAAGGGTGTCATGGGTTGAATTCCAAAAAGAGATGTTGAAATCCTAATCCCCAGTACCTTAGAATGTGAAATGTTGGAAACAGGATCATTACAGATGAAGCTAGTCAAGTTTAAGTTGGTCATACTGGATTAGTGTATGCCCAGATCCAATATTACTGGTGTCCTTATTAGAAATAAAGAAGAGACCCAAAAAGACACAGGGAGAAGGCCAAAGGACCACAGAGGCAGAGGCTGAAGGCCAAGGATTTTCCTCTACAGGTTTTAGACAACTCGCCTCCATAACTGTGATATAATAAATTTGTTGTTGTTGTTTTTTTTTCAAGTCATCCAGATTTCCGTAGTTTGTTACAGCAGCTCTAAAAAACTAAGATAAAGGGTAAATAACTAATAAGACCATACAAATGAAAAAAGTGGGAGAAAGAGAACTGACTGAGAGTACTGAAGAGCACCTTCCAGGTGAGAAAAATTAGCCAAAGCAATTTGCAGAGTGAGACATCATGTGAGGGGATTGTCAGAGATTCTGCTATTGGATAAGAAAAGTGACTATATTGGGTCATTGATAAATCTTATGTGAAAATATAAATACCACAAAAATGAAAGTAAATAAAATAGTCAGTTCTAGGGTACTTTTAATGACATGCCATGGAGTTTATAATGGAACTGCCAGGTGATATTTATGCACAGTATAAGATCTTTGTAATGATTACTTTAAAAATATCTTTTAGAACCTTGGGAGGCAAAGATCCTGCAGACTTCCTTGTAAATTCAGTTCAGATTGGCCCAGGGAATAATGCACTCACTTGAATTAAAAATGAACTTAAAGCTCATAAGTGAAGGATAATGATTAATAGGCATCAGAGCCTTCTGGGGGAAATATCGAGTGGACTCCTTCAGGTTTGGTGCTAATGATCTGTAAGAGGGTGCAGACAGCATGTTAATGAAATTTTTTGATAACTTTAAATTTGGAGAGGCTGAACATAAGTCAAATCAGAAAAATATCTTACAGAAATGGCTATGAAAAAGTTAGAAACATGAAAGAAATGACAAAATGGCATCTAGGGACACTAATTCAAAATAGTATATCATATGATTGATTTGTTAAATAACCAAAGTAGAGGGCATCAATGAAAGAATAACTGGAACTGCCTTGGAGCCTGAGTATAAGAAAATGTATTCATTGGACATGCGAGCAGGGCTGTTTCTATATGGCCCAAAGAGGGAATTGAGACCTTTTGGGTATTAATAAGAAATGAAATAATTTTCTGGGTTCATGTAGGCCTATTGTTTGTGTTGGAAACTACTGAAAGCAATTGAGAGGAGTATCAAATTTATCTTCTGGAATCTTTTCTTCTGTATAATGCATGCACAAATTCATGCCAGGTAGATAAAGTGAAAACACAAGTTTTAAGAACAATCTTTTGTACTCAAGGAGAAAATTATGGCCTGCTAGAAGAAGAAAGTGTCACAGAGACATAACTGTATTTCCATAACCATATTTATGATAAATTGAGGCCTTAAAAGGTCATAAAAATAGGTGGTCTCATTAAGACATATAAATTAACTTCTCTGGAAGTCTAAGAACAAAAAAATAGCAACCTAATTTCCAATTGGCAAGTTGTTGTGTTTTTTTTTAAACTACAAACTTTTGAGATTTTTTTCCTCAGATGTGTGTATAGTCTAGTACATTATTAAGCAGTTCCTTTCACGTCCAAATGAACATCATTTTGGGATTTAGCAACAGAATTGCTCAACAGTCTTGTTAGTTTATTACTGGAATTAAAAATAAAAGTTCAGGAGCTAATTCTGCACTCAAATCCTGGTTCAACAATTTTTTAGTTCTGTGGCCTGGACATGTTATTGAACATTTGCTGTTCTTATCTGTAAACTAATAATACTATCTACCTCAAAGACTTTTGAGTTAAATGAGAAAATGCATGCAAAGCCTTCATCTTAATCTCTGGGATATTGTACATGTGCAATTATATTTGTTTAGACAGTGTTTGCTGAATATAGAATCATCAAATGCTATGGTTGGAAGAAACTTCAGTGACTTCATGCCCAAACTCTTCAGTTTATACATGAAGACTCTTAGAATAGAGATGCAGTTGCTTGCTCAAGATTATGCAGAGCTCTTCCAGCTTACCACAGAATATGTCCCAGTAATAGATTTTAGGTAATTTTAGAAAGTCCCCATGGATAAAATACAAAACTTTCCATCTCTTCCATGGTATGCACTGGCTTTACCTTCTGTCCCATCATCCAGAAATATATAGATCAACATAAGAGTAAAATGGTCTGTGAAAGGCATTAGCTGAGGGCCAATATCCTATGGGGATTGTGCACTATCCTTCACAATGCATATAGACACCGCACCTGTAGCTGCTAAATGATGCTTATACCCCATTGCCAGAATCCTCAGGTCCAGGAAGCAAGAGAAGGATGTAAAACTGACCTTATAAACCATCAATCCCAATGGAATGACTGCAAAAATAAAAGAATTTGTGCTTTTGCTTCCCACCTGAGGCTCATGTGGGCAGGATGAATGCATTCTGATGAAATGTTTCCATCATAGGATATCGTAAATTTTTCAGTGAACTTGAATCTAAAACTACATATGACCATTTTGTGTTCTCTTTCCAGGGGACTGTCTTGCACAAAAGGGTATATTTATGGTGCTAGGAGTGATCAGTTCTGATAACCAGAGGAGATAGTGTGGCTGTTCATATGGGGCCAAGTAGAACGAGGTCCAAAAACAAGATAATTCACAGGCATTTTTATTTTTATTCCCAGTAAATGTGAATAGGCAGTTACATGGCCCATGGGCCAACAGAGGCCAAGCAACTGAGGATTAGTCCCACTTGAGGCAGAAGTGAATCAGTTTTTCAGGATAGAAACCATATCAGACGAAGTACTGATCTAGGGTGAAAGAACCTACAAAGGCAAGGCGTATGGATGATGAATATCAATTTTAGCTTCAGGATCAGCTACATCAAGGGAAAGACATTCTTCACTAACTCTCTTGTATTAAATCTTTGCTGGTATTGTGGCTGGCCACCACCTTGAAGAGGTCTCTGATGCAGACTAGAATTTATGGAGGACACAAAACAATCTTAAGTGGCACAGCGAGTAATTCACTTTCCCCATTCAACAACAAGACTTCTGTGGAAATACATTCAGCATTCAAATAGTCACATTTAGAAGCTCAAAAACCCAGGGAATTTAATACAACAAGGCCAGAAGATAATGGAAATCAAGAGTTACATGCTTAATTTTTCTTCCCAAGACCAGCCAATCTTGAGATATGTTTCAGGTTACATCTCAGATCAAAAAATAAGCCCCCTTAGTGGTAACCAATCCAATAATGTGTTGGATCTTTCTCTTATCTCCCCCTGTTTCAAGAGTTGAAACATATCTCAAAAATTACTTGCATTTAAGTCATTGACCTAAAGTTTTTCTTCTAGAGAGCCTCAACTAATATTCAAGTAATTCCAAATATCAATTCAAACCCCCACTTCCTAAGTCTTCTCTATTTCAGCAAGTAGCAACTCCAGCCTTCCCATTGTTTAGGACAAAAAACTTTGGAGTCATTTTTTATCTTTTCTCTCTGTTCTAGCTTACATCCACACTGCCATTCTGTCTTCTTGGCTCTATGTTTAAAATATATTCAGAATATAATCACCTTTCACCCCATGCAATATTACGAGCCTGGTCTGCAAACAATAATCTCCTGTCTGGTTTAATGCAACAGCCCCTTAATTAATATCCCTGTTTCTTTTTTTACTCCTAGCAATCTTGTTTCAATACAGCAGACAAGGTGATCATTTTAAAATTTTAGTAATTGGTTTCACTCCTCTCCTGAAAACTCTGAAATATCTTCCCATCTCTCAGTAAAAGTCAAAAGCCTTGACAACTTTGACCTCATCCTCAACTGCTTTCTACTTCAACTACACTGGCCATCTCATTGGCCAGTGAACAGTTTAAAGATGTGTTTCATTTGGGGCCTTTGAACTTTCTATTTCCTTTTCTTGGAATATTTTTCTCCAACTATCCATATGGATTGATCCTTTATTTCTTTCAAGTGTTTGAACATATGTCAGTTATTTCTAAATCATTTCTGGGATATCCTTGCATAATGCTGGCACTCCCCATCTTCTCCCCGGCTTTATTTTTCTCCAAAATATTTCTTACCATCTATGGTAAGTTGCTTGTAAAAATGGCCGTAATGGTCTGTACCATCTTTGTAAGCATTTCCCTTTGCCGTGACGCTTTGGCATTTTTCATCATCAAAAGGAATTGTCAATTTCTCTATCCCTTGAATCTGGGCTAATGTTATGATTTCTTGGAACAGTGGAATGTAACCGAAGTGACATGGTGGGAATGACAAACCTTGGCCTCAAGAAACTACACAAGTCTACTTTTGCTCTCTTAGCACACTGCCAGGGGTCACCATGTGAAGGAGCCCACTTTAGCCTATTGGTGGATGAGAGGTCTTGTGGAGAACAGACAGATTTTCCATGCTAAGGCCCGCTAGATCAAGAAGCTAATAGCCTGTATCAGATGCATGACATCTAAGAAGCAAGGCCATCTTAGACTACCCAACGCCAGAATAACCACCAGATGGCTAAAGCTGTGTGACTGACTTCAGGAAGGTCCACAGAAGAACCTCCCAGATGAGCTAATCCAAACTGCTAATCTACAGAATGTTATGTAAATATATGGCGTTTTTTTTTAAGTAACTAAGCTTGGCATGATTTTCTGTAAGGCAAAAAAAGATTGATATCATCATCCAAATTTCTATAAAGTTTATTATCTATAAATTGATGCTTCTTTCCTTCAAATGGAATGCATCACAGGGAACTCTTCTTTGTTTGCTTGCTTGTTTTGTTTATTAACTGCTGTATTTTCAGAACCTAGAATAGTTTCTGGCACATAGTTTGTGCAATAAGTATTAGCTAAATAAATAAATGCCACTTGGTAAGTATACAACCTAATAGCAAGAACAGAAATGCCTAGATGTACTAGAGAATATTTCATTATTTATGAATATTGCTCCTTAATGGGCTTTGGTTAGTATGTTTAGGCTCAGGTGGGAAGATCTATTTAACCTGGCTAATCAGTAAAGTTTTTTTTGGGGGGGGGATGGTAGTTACGGCAGTTCTGTTGAATTTAGAGTCTTAACATTACATTTGCTCAATTCCAATGCTAAAATGTCCATTAAATAATTTCAGCATCTTTTTCTTTTGTCCTGGTCAGGCACCAGGAATTGAACCCAGGTCTCCAGAGTGGCAGGTGAGAACTCTGCCTGCTGAGCCACCGTGGCCTGCCCAATCATTTTGTTTTTATTCAAATTCATCTAGGATGTGGCTTGTAGGAGGATACCAAGCTTTTCCATGTTGTCTGAACAGTTATATTAAGTGAGATTTTTATGAAATTAATCAGCCAATAAAATAATGTCTTTAGTCTGTCATCAAGGTGGAACATTTTGTTTCAATGCACAAATCCATAACTATTCAGGTCAAGGGAAATAGAAACACATTCACCAGTTACATTCTCATTGACTAGAGATAGAGAACCCAGCTGGGTTAAATAAAGTCATTGATCTAAGACTACCAACTAAGTATTTAGGTTTTGTCAACCTTGGAGAACAACTAGAAAAATAGCCAATTTTCCAAGAATTTTCAAATATGATTATTTTCATATGGCGTCTGCAAAATTGTTCAAATTTGCCTTGTGAAAGGCAAAAATATTTACTTCACGCAAGAGAAAGCTTATTTTTTGAATTTTAGCTCTACTTAATATTCATACACCCACAAATATGTTTAATCAGTCCTGTTTGGCTTATATGGAATACAGTGTAGCTATAAACCATGTAATTGAACTGATGATGGTGATGTCATAATGGTGACCTTGCAGGATGTATGTTTCTATCAGCATCTTGTTATGTTTATCATCATTCTACTTACTCCTGTATTTAGTGCTGAAATATTTCCTACAGAACACAATTCTTTCTTTATTTTCACTGTATAGAAACTTTTAACTGAGCACAAATTTTCAGGACATTAAAATCATTCCTTTATTTCTCCAGATAGATTTTTGTCAATTCATTTATTTGCAATTAGTACCTAAGAGCAATTTTCCTTCAAAAAGAATGTGTCCCCAGATTTAGAAGTGTAAATGCAATATTTGTCTTGTGGCATCTGCATAAAGGAAAAATAAATATTCAATCTGGTGAACTGTATGTGTTGCAGGGAAGGGGTAGTATAAATAGGAACAATGATCTTATTCTTCAAATGTCCATCCATAGACCAAAGTTTGAGGGGAAAATTAGCATAAAAAACTTAAATTATCTGTAACTACCCAAGGAAAATAGTGAAAGGCCCATTAAGCAAATCCAAAAAACTGGTGAACATTTGGAATAAAAATTGGTGTTAACAGAAAGTTGCTTTATAAGAAAGCATCCATTGGCTTATCCTTTTCCAAGCTTTTAAACCCTATGAAAAGCAGGATAGAATTAAATATAGATTAATATTGTAGATATAATAATAATAAAAATAATAATAATCACCACATATTCCTTACCAAAGATATATAAAATTCAAGGATTTTATTTGTCTGTTTACTTAGAAGTATAAATGATCCATAAGACAAACAATTTAGGTAAAACCCATCTTTAGAATCATAAATGACACTCTCTTGACATGTTACCATGAATCTCCCAGGAAGTTTCTAAATAATTGAATCAGTCATCATGTTGGTAGCCAATACATTTGGAAAGCAAAGGACCTCAATTTGGCTGTATATGCTTTCTCTCTGATACAGCATCTACTTTTTTTATTTATGTAGCCATTTAATTTTCACATACAACTGCCAATTGATTGGTCAGCAAATACAACTCCATTGTCTTAGCAAAGTATGGCTCGACTCAGGATTCTATGCATAGGTCTGACTCCTTGGGACAATTAAATAAGTGAAATAAAAAGTAGGCGTAACAGTATGAACCATCCACTTCGTACTTATACTGTAAAAATGAAGGACCACTTGGATAATTAATATCAAAGAGCAAAGTAAGCCCTGTTTCTAACCATGGATCACAAAATGCGTTTGTATCATGAATATATATATCTAAGTATCCCCAACATCAAGTACTTTCAAATGAATATGTAGCATTGATACAAGTTTTCATTTGAAAATATCAATAGATGAACACTGTCCTAGACAAGTCCAAGTTCATTTGAAATGGAAAACCAAACCAAACCAAATTTCTTAACTGGGAGGTTTTCTTCTCTGCTAGATGTTTAAAAGATATCACCAACTTATCCCTGTATTATGAGACTAACTGTGTGCTTGATAAGCTCATCACTTCTAAGCATTTAAGGGGGTGGTATTTAAGTGTTAAAAATAATTTAGATTTACAGAGTGATGCAATGGTGGCTCAGTGGCAGAATTCTCACCTGCCATGCTGGAGACCCGGGTTCGATTTCCAGAGCCTGCTCATGCCAAAATATAGATTTATACTGTAAATCTGATTTATATATATATATAAATAATATATAATATTATAAATATAATAATATAATAAATATTATATTTATATAATATAAATTTATATATATAAATCAGATTTAAAGTGTAAATAAATCCTATAAAATTGGGCATTTAGTAAATGTTGCCATTAATTGATGAAAGTAACAGTAAAATGAACTAACATGTATTAAGCACATCATGATATGCCAGGCTGTGTGCTTTACAGAAATCATTTAGTTTTGAACTTACAATAACACTATATAATGAATACTATTATCATTATCCTCTTTTGTAGATAGAGTCCAAAAGAATTAGTAAATTTCTCCAGGTCATACAGCAGTCAGGAGTGGAACTTCACTTTGGATTCTTGCAGTGTAGTTTACTGGGCTTTTTGAGGAATTCTGGCAGTTTTTCATTTGTTCATTCTTTTACTCATTTAACCAATATTTATTGAACATTTACCCATTCAAGGTCAAATGTTTATGGACCCAGGGTGAGGACTTGAACCTGGCAACAAGCCCAGACAGGACAGGGGCAGCAAACTGCTCAATCTCAAGTGCCAACTCTGATAAATTGGCAGTGTTGCCTGAAGGAATGCATTAATAAAGATTCTATGGCCAAGGTCAGGTCAGAAAGGAACGATGTGGTAACAGATGAGTTATGTCTGTGATGCATGAGGTATAGGAGTTGTGTCATAAGCCCCAAATATTCAGCTTTCTTGGACTAAGAAATCAGAATAATAAGAGAATAGCTTCAAAACCAGTAGGAAAATGGACGCATGTAAATAGTTTAGAATAGATATGAAAGCAGCATGAAGGCCAGTCAGATCAAGAAATAAAAGCCACGAGCAAGGCCACATCAAGGGTTACCATAAAGCAAAGCAAAAAAAAATGGCCCAGATCCTTGATGGAAAGATGAAACCCAGAACACTGGTACTAAGAGGATAGTTGAAGTGCAGTCAATCAGTCAGCAAACAGGCTCTCTCTAGGAACAAAGAAGCAGAGCCAAGTATTTCAGGGAGCTGACATGTGACTTTTTCACAGGAAAGTTCTTTGATAACTAAGACAGTATGCCCACCTCAGGCTCGAGAGCCAAAGCAACAACTCCATGACATGTCTAAGCTAAGAGATACCAGGGTAAACTAAGCAGAGGGGGAGAATTTGGGGAGAGAGTGGGGCTTTGCCAGGTCCATCTTAATATTTCCCAACTAGCTTGACTGGAAATTTGACTCCAGCCAAGCAATGACCAATTATGATCATTTTTTGATCACACTAGTTCGCCTTTTTTTTTTTTTATGTTTAGTTTGGTAATACGTTGCACTTTTCTTCCAGGCAGATCTCTGGATTGACAGCCTCTAATGACACTCAGTGTAAACGGATCCTGTCAGGGTTGACAATGAGCAGGTGCAGCCTTTTCCACTCACCTGGATCAAACTAGAGTCTCCCAGGAATACAGTTTATGCAAATAACACTTATCCCATTTGACAACTGAAGGATTTAGTACAAATTGTAGAATTGAGGGCCTACAGGTTAAAACAAGTGGCTTGGAAAACAGATAAGCACACACTTCTGAGATGCATGTGGTAATTAGGTCCCAGCAGCATAAAACATTCAACTCCAAATGATGAATTTTAATTTTATCTCAAAAGCTTCTTCAAGGGGAATGTGTCAGAGCTTAACACTAACCTCTAGATTAAGCATAAATGGCTACCTGTCAATTAGAATGTTTTCCAATCATTTGTGATCTAATATATGAAAATGACTTATGTAGTTCAAGATGAAATGAAATCCACAATCCTTTGTACATGGTTGAAATATTAAATCACACTAAGGGGTGAGGAGCGAAGGGGAGAAAGCTGTTGATTTACACATAAATATCATATGTGTCACTCAACCAGCTCTTCTCAAGTCGAGCTAGCAAAACATTTGGCTCATCTTGCTGTGGGGAAACCATCAATTTCTGAGAGTTTAGGGGTGGAGTTCAGGGTCTAGAAAATCAAGCCCAGTTGTGTTCCTAAACAGGGGTTCTAAGATGATCATTCTACAGAGAAGGGTTGGTAGGAAGAAAGGACAAACTATCAGTCTATCATCACTTTCCAGGAAGCGTTTCAGTACACCATCCCAAGTTAGAGGAGCCTGAATGTGGCTGAACATTTGTTCTGGGGAAGGCAGAAAGAGACAGCTGATGCCCCTCAGTCTACCACATTATAAGGCAGATTTGTTTGTCACTGGGAACAGAACACAGAGCCAGGTGCACTCAATTATACCAAAGCCACTGTTTATCTTTACATACCTTTAGTGTAAAAAAAATGTTTTCACGTCCCCTAACTATTACACAATTATAGAGAATTGCCCTAGTGAAAGATAGGGACTAGAAATCACCACCTGAAATCTTCCTGGTTCGCCACACACTGTGATGCTTGAAGCCCCTCTGAAGAACTTTTATCTATCTGGTGAACATGGATGGTTATCTGCTAAGTTCCTTCTTTTAATCTGTCCATAAAGGATATTTTTAACATCAAATATCATGAGGATATGGATACAAAGATTTTAAAAAACTGAAGATGCCCATGGACTCTGGAGTCAAATCAGGAAGGCGCAGCAACAGCCCAGAAGCTCTTTATGCCCCATTCAACACCACATACAGTTTCCATCATCTTGACTGCTGACTGTCCAGATCCCTTTGATTTTTATTTTTGAAATAAGGTGGATTTGTTAAATAATTTTTGGAGGAAGGGTTGTTCTCTTTCTATGCCTTTCTCTCTCTTTTTTTAAAGATTCAACTGATTCTGTCAACTTTCTTAAATATCCAGCAGTAACCTTAGGGTTTTTCATAATATTTAGAAATGTTTACATCATCCAGCCCTTAATAAAGTCAAACCCATTTGATAAATTTAATTTACAAACATGAAAATCCCACATTTGAAACTTTATATTGTGCACCCAATGCAATTTTATCCTTTTAAATTCTTCAAGCCTTCATTAGGCTGCAACCACATATCTCAAAGAAGTTATTACCTAGCTGTTTAGAGTTCCTATATCTTCCAAAAACGCTTCTATCGCTTAACTTGATTTTTTTTAGAATGCATATGAGGAAGTTACATGTAAGTAAAATAAAATAAACTGAATTAATTAAAGATTACTTTATTTGTATTCAATCTGTAGGCCAGTCTGGATGAAAACTGAATATATATAAGCAAAGTAATATTATTATTATTATTCTGTTTACATCTCTTCACAAAATTGATGAGATGACTTCTAATACTGTCCAGTACTTGAATGGTGTTTATTTTCTGTCAAATATTCTTCTTAGTGCTTTGACATATATTAAACTACTTAACCTCATAACAACCCAATGAGAAAGGACTGCAATTAACCATATTTTATCAATGAGGAATTGAGGTCACAGAGAAGCTGAGAAAATGTCCAAGTTCACTGAGAAATGGAGCTAAGATTCACACCCAGGCTGGCTGACACTTAGAATCTCCATGGCCATCTTGTTATACAAGCTTTTAATTTTTTTTTAATTAGAGAAGTTTTTGGCTTACAGAAAAATGATGCAAAATGTTTAATATTCACATATCCCACCCTATTATTAACACCTTGCATTATTATGGTATATTTGCTACAATTAATGAAAGAATATTTTTATAATTGTACTGTTTACTTTAGTCCATGGATTATCTTAGAGTTTGCATTTTGTGTTGTCTGTTTTCATGGATTTATTTTTTAATTTTTATTTTAATGCTATATGTACACTCTAACATTTCTCATTTTAACCACATTGGGACATATGTATTTCAGTGTTGTTAATTGTGTTCACAGCGTTGTGCTACCATTGCCACCATCCATTACAAAACATTTCCATCATTGCATTTAAAAACTGCATACATTTTAAGCCTTAAACCTCCATTCCTTGCCCCCACCCTGTCCCCTGGTAACCTCCATTCTAGATTCTGACTCTGTGAGTTTGCTTATTCTAATTATTTTATATGAGTGAGATCATATGGTATTTGTCCTTTTGTGTCTGGCTTATTTCACTCAACATGATGTCTTCAAGACGCATCCATGTTGTAGCATGATTCAGAACTTCACTCCTTTGTATGCTGAATAATATTCCGTCGTGTGTAGATACTACATTTTTCTTTTCCATTCATGGATGATGAACATTTGGGTTGCTATCATCTTTTGGCAATTGTGATAAATGCTTTATTCAGGTGCCCATTTTCAATTCTTTTGTTATTGGGATTCTTAGAATTGGGGTTTCTAGGTCATGTGGAAATTCCATACTTAAGTTTCTGAGGAACTGCCAAACTGTCTTCCATAGCAGCTGTATCATTTTTATTTCTCACCAGAAAAATGTATACAAACTTTTATCAGAGCAAGATTAAAAATATTATGGAAGTAAGAATAAAGACAAGGAAAATATCAATATAAAACCATGGAAAAGATCAATATAGAACCATCTACCTATAAAGATGAATACATTTCTGAAGTTGAATTCCTAAGTATTTTGCTCCAAATCACTTCAGATGAAACAGATCTGCAAATCAACCAAACAAAAAATGACCAGCTACATAGATATTATTGGGACAAATGAAAACAAACAAAAACAAACAAAAGGCTGCTTTAAAGAAAGCTTTCCCAAATATTGAACTAAAAAAAAATTACTAATGTCTTTACAACTTGATCCTATAACCCTACTTCAGGGAATTTATCTAAGAAATAGACCTGCACAAATGCAGAAGAAATTCATGTGTATTAATCACAGAAACCTTGGGTTTATTAGCAAAGGACTGAAGAGAGTCCAAAGTTCGAGTATTAGGAACTAATTGATATTTTGCCTTCTATATGTAGACAAGAGAAGGACTCCAAATATCTTCTTAAGTGAAACAAATAAATAAATATTCACAACAAAATACATGGTATGAATTGCTTTGTAAAATAATGGAGAAATGAAGTATTTCTACTTATAGTTGTGTGATGATACTGAAAAGATTCATAAGAAATTGATAAAAGTGTTTAGACTAAAAAAAAATCAACAAAAGGCAAAAGACTTCCAGCTCTCACGTGACACATTTGCAAGTTCCATTGTTCTATCTTTAGAAAGCATCCCACATATGACTACTTCTCATGATCACGTCTATCTTCGTTCTGGTCAAACGAGCATCATCTCAACTCCTGGACAATTGACATAGCCTTCGCCTTTGTATCTTCCAACCATTTCCACATAGCAACCGAATGATCCTGTCAGCATGATCCTATCACTCATCTGCTCCAAAGCCTATGATCTCAGAGTAAAAATAAATTCTTTATTATGACTTACAGCACTAAATGGCTTGGTACCAATTTGCTGCTTTTATCTCAAACCCTACTAATCTTCCCCTAATTCACTTGGCTGGCCTTATTACTGTAACTTGAACTAGAAAGGCACTTAATATTAAATAACAAAACAGTGCAAAATTTTCTTCTAAAATTAGAACTTTTAACTGGCCTATGATTACATGCCCTTATATTTTAATACATATTGGTATGCATGAATACACACACACACATGAACGCATGCCCATACATATATATAAAGAACAAGATATAAGTAGGAAAATCACCAGAATATTAAGCACAATATAATGCTATGTTTTTAGGACAGACTGAAAGAATCTTTGGATGGCAAATAGAATAAAAATTCCTGAGAGCAAACTTGAGAATAAAATTGAATGGCTGAATAATTCAGGAAACAATTTACAATAACATAAGAACTTGATTCAAACTTATTAACATATTGCTAAATATTTTAGTACTGGATCTCTTTCTGTCTCTCTCTCTCTCTTTGGTTAGAAGAACTGTAGTCAAATGTCTAACAACTAGTTGTATAAGCTATTTTCTTCTTCCAAATTTTTTAATAGATTCTCACCAAATGATCCCAAACCACATAAAATTTGAAAGAGAAATTAATTGAGGTATAATATTTCAATTTTTTACCTTCTGTCTTCTCTTTTATGGAAATAAATAAACTAAATTTCCACCCCTATAAGATAGTTATTTTAATATCTTAATTTCTCCTTTAAGAAATAATGCAACTTATGGAAAATAAAAACATCAAGAGATGATTCTTCTCTGCTGTTGTGAGCCATTGATTGTACATCAAGTATGGAATATTCGTATGTTAAGAATGTTTGTGTTTGTATGTTGTTTTGTCAATAAAAATATCTAAAAAAAATGGTAGCTCTTCTCTAGGTCATTGTAATTGCCTGAAAGTAAATCTTAACTACACTTGACTATGCTTGTTCTAGTTTGCTAGTTGCCGGAATGCAATATACCAGAAATGGGATGGCTTTTAAAAAGGGGAATTTAATGAGTTGCTAGTTTACAGTTCCAAGGCCAAGAAAATGTATCAATCAAAGCAAGTCTATAGAAATGTCCAATCTGAGGCATCCATCTAGGGAAAGATACTTTGGTTAAAGGAGGCTGATGAAGTTCAGGGCTTCTCTCTCAAGTGAGAAGGCACATGGCAAACTCAGTCAGGGTTTCTCTCTCTGCTGGAAGGGCACATGGTGGACATGGTGTCATCTGCTAGCTTTCTCTCTTGGCTTCTGGTTTCATGAAACTCCCTGGGGACATTTTCCTTCTTCATCTCCAAAGGTCTCTGGCTGGTGGACTCTCTGCTTCGAGGTGCTGCAGCATTCTCTGCTCTCTCTGAATTTCTTATTTTCCAAAATGTTTCCTCTTTTATAGAACCCCAATAAACCAATCAACAGCCATCCATATGATCGGAGACATGTTGTCACTTAATCCAGCTTAACAACCACTCTTGACTAAATCACATCATCCAGGGAGATGATCTGATTACAGTTTCAAACATGCAGTATTGAATAGGGACTATTCTACCTTTATAAAATGGGATTTTGATTAAAACATGGCTTTTCTAGGGGCATACTTCCTTTTAAACCAGGACAATGCTGAAAATAAACAATTGGGCAACCACAAGAGAAAAGCAGAAAATGCTTGCTACAAACATAGTTCCTGCAAATGAGTCCAGGCTCACACGGCTTTATGGGTGAATTCTACCAAACATTGAAGAAATAATGAAAACCAATAGACACAAAATTCCTCTATAAAAATTAGCAAACCAAATCCAATAACATAGAAATAGAATATAGAGAGAATATAATAGAAATATATATATAGAATAGAATAGAAAGTATTATACACCATGACCAAGTGGAATTAATCTTTGGAATGCAAGGTAGGTTTAACAACCACAGTCAAGAATTTAAGTGCTCACTCCTGTCCCAGTTGAAAAAGAAACTTGCCTCTGAGAGTCTGAAAATAATAGAATCAGATTGTTTAAAACATAAAAATCGATTATTTCAAGTTCATGATGATGTATCAATCTGCTGTAAGAAAAATATACCAGGGATGCCATCAGCAGTTAAAGACATTACTTGGCCAGGTTTGCAGTGATCCAACATCATTCTAGAGAATATGCCTGTCTCTGACACTAGAAACATTGGGAAATGAATCTATTGTGGCAATGCAAATAAGTTCAGTTCCTTCAGAAATATCTTTGTTTTATTGGGGGTTGAAGAGGGGACAAAATGGCTTCCAAGTTTAATATTAGATCCTTTGCCCATAAAAACTGTATTAGTCAGGATTCTCAGGGGAAACAGAACCAAGAGGAGAAGATAGCTAGATAGACAGACAGACAGATAAATAAATAGACAGATGATAGATAGTTAGATAGATGGATAGATAGGTAGATAGATAGATAGATAGATGGATGGATGGATGGATGGATGGGTGGATGGGTGGATAGATAGATAGACAGATAGATTGATACATAATGAGACAAATTCTGTAGAGTAGTTCATAAGCTGGGAATTCTTATGAAGATTTTTGATGAATTCCACAGGGAAAGCTGGCTGGCTGTAGTAGAAATGGAAATTCTTCCTTCTGACTGATAAAATCATCCTTTTAGAGGCTTCAAGTGAGTGGAAGAGATTTATCTCATTGTTGAAGGTAATCTCTTTAATAGATTGTATACATAAACAGCTATAGATGCAATCTACTTACTGATTATTTAAATTCATGAAATATCCTCACATTAACAATTAAACCTGTGCTTTCTTGACCAAACAACTGTATACCTTAATCTAGTCAAGTTGACACATGAACTTAATCATCATAAGAACCAATATTGGGATTTATTCCATTTGGAAACTGGAGAAATTACCTGTTAGGTAAGCTTGGACCAAAATCCCATTTATAACCAGAGCCTCATCTGTAAACTGAATTTACCAGTCAGATCGCAGTTGTGTTCTGGACCCAGGATATATATTTCCCATGAATCACTAATTGGCTGATTTCTCTTCCTCCAAATAACAAACAGCAAGATAAAAATCATACTTTATACCAGAAGAGAATAAAAGAAAGTTTCATGAGGTACTGCTGGCCGGGAGATTGTAGGCCACTGCTTCCACAACTGCATCCAGAACCTCTTCTATTCAAGTATTCTTAGTTGTATTAACTCATATGTAGAAAATTAACTTATATCTTGAAACTATCTGGATCCAGTGATTTGCATGCTGTTTTGGGTCAGATGGCCTGTTTCTAAGCCTTGGAATGTTCTCAATTAAAATGAAAAAAGGAAAAAAACTAAGTTCTTCCTGTGCGGCCCTATCTGATACATCTGTACTATTGATAACACTGTAGTCTATAAAATAGTGCCAGAAATCTCCACATATTGGGCTGCTCCCTGAACCAAGATTACTATATTATTCCTCAGCTGATAGCAATTGGCAATATACACTTTACATATGTCATGTAACTATCCCACCGGACCTGGCCACTCTTGATTTCTATCAAACCTATTAAAGTTGCCATTTAGTTGTCCTCTCCTTCCTCTCCTTCACCATTCCTTACTGAGAAAGGATCGTCAAAATGTCAATTCCAGCATGGCAGAGGTTTCTTTGAAAATTGCTTATAACAATGGGAGAGAAGGGATAATTCTGAGTAATACAATTCAGAGGCTGGTAGACAGGGTGTTTGAATTCCTTCATTTAAATTGTGATATTGTGTCTTGGTTTCTTGATATTCTCTATCATATGCCAGGCTTGGATCCAAATTTACATCAATTGCCTCAGCAAACTCTTCCATCCGTAGCTGATGTCTTAAACTAGCGCACTGAAGGCAGAACCATTGGCATGAGACACAAGTAAAATTAATTTGGTTGAATCTAAAATTATAGTCTCTTTTGGCATTATCTATGAAAATGTAAAAGTTACATTCTCTTTTGCAAAGGCGTTCCACCTCAAAGCATTCATCTTGAGATATTCTGGCAAAAAGTACCAAAGATGTATATAAAAATATATTCACGGAAGCATTTTTTGGTGATACTAAAAATCTGGAAATAAACATTGATCAATAGAGAATAAGATAAATCGTATTATATCAATACAATAGAATTACAAACGGTCTTTTAAGGGGTGAAGTAAATTTGTACACACTGACTTGATAGGTTTTCAAGAAAAATTTTGATTTAAGAAGAAAAGAAAAGAAAAGAAAAGGGAGTTTAAAACCTGTATGGCTAGAGTGGGTCACAGTGACTCACCAGGCAGAGTTCTCACCTGCCATGCCAGAGACCCCGGTTCAATTCCTGGTGCCTGTCCATGCAAAAACAAACAAACAAACAAAACACAGTAGGAATAATATGTAATGCTTTTATCAATGATGTTAGCAATGGCTTCCTAACTCTGGTGGGGGGAATATGACTGGGAAAATACTCTACTATTTAATCTCCTTATATTTACATTTAATTTTTATTTTAAAAACATTTATTTAAATAGGAAAACTTAAATATTGACAGAAAATTAAGTAAAAGTATGCCATTTTTCATGGAAGAGATGTGAAGTTTCTTACTAATATATTTTGCCTTTGTAACTGTGTGCTCTACAATGTACCTATTGTCAATGGCACAACTTTGCAAAATAGGAAATTTCTCTGGTTTTAGGGATGTTTTCTTGGACACTGAGTAGACTAACGAGATTGATCTATTAATGCTGTCTCCTAGGAACTCTAAATGATAGAGCTACTCAATCCCAGCTATCAATCTTTTGAGTTCATTATGGACAGGTCACACAATCAGAATTGATTGAAAAACTGCCACACATGTTAAATGGAGAATAATCCAAAATATATAAGAATGGTAAGTTTATTTTACAAACAAATCTTGTTAATTTATTGAAGTTGAGTAAAATTAAATGCTGCTCCTCACAGCTAAACCCATGAAATTTGACCATGTCTATTAAGGTTTATTTTTAAATATTAGTAACATACATACAACCTAAATTTCTGACATTAAAGCACATTCAGATATATATTTCAGTGCTATTAATTATGTTCACAGTGTTATGCAACTATCATCATCACTCATTACGACAGCTTTTCCAGCCCTCCCAACAGAAATTTTGTACAAATTAAGCTTTAACATCCACTTCCTAGTCGTCACCACTCCCAGGTAACCTGTACTCTAGTTTCTGACTCTATGGATTTACTTATGATAGCTGTTTCATATCAGAGAGATCATACAATATTCGTCTTTTTGTGTCTGGCTTATTTCACTCCACATGTGGTCTTCAGGCTTTATCCATGTTGTTACGTGTATCAGAATCTCCTTCCTTTTCACAGATGCATAATATTCCATTGTGGGATTTTTGCCACATTTTGCTTATCCATTCATCTGCTGATGGATACTTGGGCTGCTTTAATATTTTGGAAATTGTGAATAATGCTGTTATGAAGATCAGTTTGAAAAGATCTGTTTGAGTCCCTGCTTTCAATTCTTTTCAGTATATTCTCAGAAGTGAGACTGCTGGGTCTGATGGAATCCTATGCTTAAATTTCTGAAGAACTGTCAAATGTCTTCCTTAGTGGCTGCACCATTTTACATACCCACAAAAATGAATGAAATTCCTGTTTCTCCTCATCATTCCCAATATTTATTTTTCATTTAAAAAAATATAGTAGTTCCTGGTGCCTGCCCCCCCCAAATATATATATATATATATATACACACATATATATAGTAGCAATTCTAATGGGCATAAAGTGGTATCTCGTTGTGATCTTGATTTGCATTTCCCTGATGGCTAGTGATGTTGAACATCTTTTCGAGTGCTTTTTGGTTATTTCTAATCATATTTAGAGAAATGCTTTTTTAACCCTTTTCACCATTTTTTGATTGGTTTGTTTTTCTTTTTCTTGTTGAGTTGAAGGATTTCTTTTCAGATCCCGGAAGTTAAAACCTTATTAGATATGTGGTTTCCAAATATTTCCTCCCATTTAATTTCTTGATGAAGTTCTCTGATGCACAAAAACTTTTCATTTTGATGAGGTTCTATAATTGTTTTTTTTTTTTGTTTTTCCTGCTCATGCTTTTGATGTAAGGTCCAAGAAACCATTGTTTAACACAACCTCCTGAATATGCTTCCCTATGTTTTCTTCTAGGAGTCTTAGTCCTGGTTCTTATATTTTAGTCTTTAATTCATTTTGAGCTAATCTTGTACATGATGTGAGGTAGAGGTCTCCCTTCATTCTTTCGCATGTGGATATTACAGTTCTTCAAGCACCACTTGTTGAAGAGACCATTCTATTCCAATTTAGTGTACTTAGCACCATTATCAAAATTAATTGGCCATAGATGTGTGTCTATTTCTGAACTCTTAATTCAATTCCAGTGGGTTATATATCGATCTTTGTGCCAATACCAAGCCGCTTGATTACTATAGCATTGTAATAAGTTTTAAAGTTAGGAAATGTGAGTCCTCCAGCATCATTCTTCTCTTTCAGGATGTTTTCATCTATTGGAGTATCCTTAGTCTCCTAAATAAATTTTGTGATTAGCTTTTCCAATTCTACAAAAAGGACTACTAGTATTTTTATTGGGATTGCATTGAACATGTAAATTATTTGGGATAAAATTGTTATTTTGACAATATTTAGTCTTCCATCCCATGAACATGGAATGTTCCTCCATTTATTTAAGTCTTTTAGCAACTTTTTTGTAGTTTTCTGTGAATAAGTATCCCTGATACTATGTCAAATTTTAGGGACACCCAAATCAAAAGGACTTGATCTTGAGGCTTACTCTTGTGACATTTATGTAGGTAGCAGAGAAGCTTAGACTGCCTATAGGTATGCCTAAGAGCTATTTCTGGAGGATCTCTTTTGTTGCTCAGATGTGGCCTCACTCTCTCTAAGCCCAACTGCACAATTGAAATCATTGCCCTCCCCACTATGTGAGACATGACATCCAGGGATGAAAGTCTCCCAGGTGGCATGGGAGATGACTCCCAGGGATGAATCTGGCCTTGGCACCATGGGATCAACAATTCCATCTTGACCAAAATGGGTAAAAGTAGTGTAACTAATAAAGTATCAGCAGCAGAGAGTTTAAATAGAGTTGAGAGGTTACTCTGAAAGTTGCTCTTATGCAAGCTTCAGTTAGACCTTGCTACCTATCATAACCTGCCAAACCCCAACCAGGTCCATTCCAGCCAATCCTGGAGAATTCCTAGGGCAAAATGCAAGATTCCACAAGTGTTCCATGCACTAGACTAACTTTCCAGAAGCCTATAACCTCCAGATGGGTCCCTGGTCCAGATAAGTCCTGAAATATAGAGGGCCCAGCCTCTCCAGAACATCAGATAGTTCCATCTCCCTACCCCATATTGTTGACAGACCCTTCCCAATGTGAAAAAGTTAGAACAACCATAGCCCAAACACCCTATAGAGAGGGATAGAAAGATTAAAGGTAATGATGAAGTTATACAGAGATAGGATTTAACAGATGAATACGATCTCTGAATCATTAAATTGAGATTCCATTTAGTCTCTAGTATCTTAGAGTAGCTTTAAGTAAAAACCCAAAATTGTGGAAATGTAACTCCTGTCAAACTCTGGAATATGTTCTATAATTAATTGTGGTGTTGTGTTTTGAAATGTATTCCTTTTTTTGTATATATGTTATTTTTCACAAAAAAGAAAAAATATATCAAATGTGATGATAAACAAGTATTTATGCCTTCTAGCCTCCTATATTCTGAGAGGATCGTGTAGTAGCCCATGACAAACTCGGGAATCTGTCCTGTAACTACTTGCTGAAGAGTGCTTTGAAAACTATTTTTTTTCTTTCTTTGTTTTGTATATATGCTATATTATACAATAAAAAAGTAAAAAAAACACAATAAAATGTTTAAAAGAAAAATACATAACTGAGTTGAAGGAGTAGATTTCTAGAATATCTACTTGTAATCATCACTAAATTGCTATAAATGAATCATTATTTAACTGTTCCAGTTTCATATAATGTCATAATACATTTTAAATTTTCTGTTATTTCAAAATTGATGTCAATATTAAATTTCTGAAGCTGTGACTAATCATTGAAAAACATTTATTATTTTGGAGGACCTCTTTTGATTATTTCACTTGAAACTGTAAATAAATTTTTCTTGAAGTTTTCCTCAGATTACTTATTACTAATGTACAGAAACTAATCATTTTTGCATATTGATCTTGTACCTTGGCACCTCCCTGAATTTGCTTATTTTCTCTAGTAGCTGTGTCACAGATTTTCTAGGATTTTCTATTTATACATAATCATGTTATCTGCAAATAGGGGAAATTTTACTTCTTTCTTTCCAATTTGGATGTCTTCTATTTTTTTTTTTTCTTGTTCAATTGCTCTGGCTTATTGGGCAATTTTTATACTGAAGGTTAATGCAGATTCCCAGGGAGATATTTTCTCAGGAATAGATTCATTTCCAAAGAGTGTGAAGAAAAATTTGACAAGAGGTTCTGCAGTTGAGATTTTTTACTAACTGTCCTTAAAATGAGAGTCAGTTTTCTTCTCTATATAATGGGATTGATCATAGGACTAACCTTGCAAATTATTGGAAAATCAAAAAGGGAATTTTGTTAACAGTTTAAAAGTATGCAGTTTGATATATTATAGTTGTCAGTATTATTATTTCATCATTACATTAGGCATAGTAAACTCAGAGCTCTGTTAGTCCATTCTCTACTCTCAGTAATATGTTCAACAAAACAAATAAAGTCCACAAATAGAAATATATTTTTATAGATATCATGACTATACACTTGAAAGCATAATAAATTATCTCCATACACATTTTTTAAAACCAATGGACATATTTAGCAAGTAAGAAAGACTTTCCCCATGATACAGCAATATTTATATATAGCTTAGAATCTAGAAGAATGTGTCCAGTGATAACTTCAACTGCTTTTTTAAAGCAAAGTTTGTTGAACAACATTCACATGTCATTTTGTTTGTGAATTAATTGCAAGAATCTCTCCTTATCAGAAAAGGCTGCTAAATATTATTTGCCCCTCTGCCTACATCATTACCATTAGTCCCTGATAAATTGAGGTAATGCATAAACCTCAACATTGAAATGGCTATTGCAACAAAGATTTATTTCTTGCTCATGCCACAGTCCAGGGAGCTCTCCTTCGGCTTCAGCTATTGTTTCTGCAAGAAGTGTTCTCCACACTCATTGTAAAGAAGTCTGAAAGACCATCCAAGATGTTTGTAAAAGGCAAAGCAGGCCTGAAACCCATATTATTTTGACCACATTCTATTTGCCAAGACTCTTTCACACAGGTCCAGACTCACTACAAGGGAAGCTGCTGGGTATTGAATGATGTACCCCCCAAAAAAGACATGTTCAAATCTTAATCTCCATTCCTCTAGGTGTGAACTCATTTGTAAATATGCCCTTTTGAAGGCGTTGTTATTATAAAGAATGTGACCATATTGAATCAGGATGGGTCTTAATGAATGGAGGCCTTATAGAGAGTAAGTTTGGATGGAGTCATTGAGAATGAGTAGAAACCAGAAGTCGGAAGAAGCCAGATGGAAGAGACAAAGATTGACATTTGATGGAGCAGGTCAGCAGAATGCTACTGACCTTGGGAGAAAGCATTGCCTTTCTGCTATCTTGATCTTGGACTTCATAGCCTTCACATTCATGAGACAGTAAAAACTTGTTGTTAAATCCAGCCCATTGTGTGGAATTTGTCATAGCAGCTCTGACAAACTGAGACAGAGCTGCTGAATTAATCTGTTGATGTGCTTAGGAAAAGAAAAGGAAACAAACTGGGAAACTCAGAACCATGTCTCTGCCATACTACCTACGTTAACAAATTATATAGGATTCTTCATGAGGCTGGTGAGCCTCATAATTAAAAAGCAGAATTATCTTATTGATGACTAGAACAGGCACACATCAGGGAATAAAAAATGATTAATGGATTAACTGATACAGAATAAGACCTCCTTTTAGATGAAGGAATGCTGGTAAATCTCTAGCACTGATTGATGATAAAAAGTTCTCTGTTCAGGAATTTTTGTTTTGAATGCATTTTTTTCTTTTGAAAGAATCAATTAGATTTCCTTGTACTTGCATGTCATTATTTTAAAATTCATCACATTGGTATGTTTACATTGAAATTACATTTACTCTTATCTTTAATTTCTGGGAAACAATTTTTTTCCATTTGGGGGAATATTGGAAATATTTGCTCTAAAGTAAGTTAGTTTAGGTTAAATAAGGCAACTAATATATATGAAATAGCTAATCATATATGTGGCTTAAACATATGGCAATAATTGTGACTGTACTTTTCAAATAACTGATGTTTGTAAATCACATGCCTTAAAACATGAATTCAGATACTGCATATTAGACATAATTTTAAAATAAGGATTATGCTTGCAGGAAACCATTAGAGAGACTAGTCATTTGTGCTAAGCCAATGCTAAAAACAGCAAATGAATGTGAAACATTTCAAAACTCTATCCTTCCCATTATGTAAGTCACCTGCTTAAATTTACATCTATTATTCAGGTATTTTAAAGTTAAAATACAGTTGTTTAAAATAAAACATATAAAAGTAATTAACGAATTGGCTAATTTTCTCTACTTGCCACCAACAAAGCCAACTACTGAGCATTTATAGTATCTAAGTTTTTGCATGTAATATGTGCTTTTCTGAGTGTTTACAAAATGTTCATCAGATGAGAATGGAAAAATATCACTCTCAAGAGATTATATTTCAATTTTAAAAGACTTGATAGCTACTTAAAATTATTACTGTAAAACATGCTATGGAAGAGTTATTTAATGTAGTATCGAGAGATTACAAATAACATATTATTATATTTTTGAATAAATATTTTCAAGGCTTACATTCTGGGATTACAGTGCAACAGGGTCTTGCCCTTCAGTATAAAGGGAATCACATGCATTCATAAATCAATGTGTTAAGTACTAGATTAGAACTATCTTAGGGCAACATGGAGGGACAATCTAAACCTACTTGGGAGACTAAAGGTATGGGTTGCAGATTTACTCAAGAGAAATTTATGACTGAATGGTGTTTTAAAGAAAGAGTAGGATTTTTCCCAGGATTCGAATAGGGCAAAACTATTATAGGTAAAAGAACACTGTTGATGTGCAAAAAATAGTACATTTAAAGAACCTGAAATATTGCAGTATAGTTGAAGGATAAGAAGAGTACATGAGATTTCCAGAGCCAGCTACTTAATTTTCAAAGCCCAGTGTACAGCTCTGGTCAGGTGGAAGGTGGAGTAGGAGTAAGGTAGGAAATCAATCATCTTTCTCTTCCTACAGGGCCTTCCAAGGGATTGCAAACTCCATACAGGGCTGCACTCAGTGGGTGCACCAGCGATGTATATGTGGTCCCCATGAAGTATCTGCCAAGTCATCTGCCAAATACCTTGTGGTGCTGCCAGCCCAGATTGGGACAGCCCATGCCTTTCCCTGTCCTGAGATATTCTGGGGAGTGTTTTAGACAACTTAGACTTCTCTGTTCTCCCTAGACCCAACTGCAGGACCCTGCCCAAGGCCCAGAGGCAACATCAGTGGAATGTGAGCCTTGCACTGCAGCTGCAACTCAGTTATTGTCCCTGGTAGAGGGTGGCAGAGGTCATGAGGTCAGTGTAGAAAGGCAAAGGCTGAGAACCTTTTCTGGGAGGCATAATGGCAGCAGGAACAGAACCACATGCTAGCCTTCTGAAGTCCTGTGAGTATGTTCCATCATCGTATATGTCATTTCCATGTGTCACTTACAAAACAGAAATTCAGGGATTCAAGTTAGTAGGAATTTCAAGACAGCAACCATAGGGCATTAAACCTTAAACATGGAGCTCACAGTTACTCTGGTTACACTCCTGGAAGTCCAATATGGAAGCAGCAAAAAATAAGGTGGCTGCATGTATTTTTTTTTTTTTTGAAGTCCAAGTAATCAGATTATAATAATAATGTGAAAAAGAAGCATAGATCAATAGTCCAGGACATTGTAGAGGTCTTACATTAATGGTAATATTAAGGATGATGAATATTAAGGGTCTTTCACATTTTAATTGTTATGATTCAGTGAAACCCATAATCACTATTTAGGCAATGGTTTTACCAAATCATATCAGGGCAAAATACATAATGATTTGATTTCAAAATTGTAGAATATTGCATCCCTGAAGCTATAATAGATTTCCTTCCTATATTTAATAGTATGAAACTAAGAAATGGATAGTACTGAAATAAAAAATTCCAATGCATCCTTGTCCTCTCATGAATTGATATTTATAATGGAGATTTTATTTAAAGCCTTTGTGTTAGAAAATGTTTATACAACATGTTTATACAACAACTTTGTTGGAAACCAACAGATTATATTAAAACCACAAAACTATGCCATGTGAGTCTTAGAAATTATGTCCTGAAAATTACAAATGTATACCTCTCCAGAATTTGATAGAAGTAAAGGTCATGATATTGTTAAACAGTTTATTTGATGGAACTCTCAGAGCATCAACAGTCTGATTGCTGAAAATTTATATGGAAACATTTATATGCTAAATTTAAAGTCATCATTTTCGCTGAGCCAGTTACCTACTCTTTCTAGCATTTAAATATCATTCTTTGCAAACACGGCTGCAGTTATTTTGCTACAGACTTATTGTCATAATATTTACAAACTGCTTCTGAGCCAGATTTCTCTCATAGAATTTCAAGCATAATTTAACTCATCCTACAAACAGACATAATGGAATAATATCGTACCCGATGGAGAAACACAGAAGTGAGTCAAACTCATGTTTCAAGACCACAAGTTTATCTAAGCAAATTTTCTGTGGTTCTGCAGCCCATCCATGCACCTTAAATTATGAGATAATGGGATGACACATATCATTGCATCTTTCTCTCACTTGCTGCTCCAGATGGCTGTTGAAACTTTTACGGAATCAATGAAAACTTGACTCGATCTTGACCTCCACTGGTCAGTCCCTTGCTGTCATATTTAACTTAGCTCTTCAGCAACTTAGCCTATGGTTTCATGCATGCTTGCTATTTTAACAAATTTCCATGGTTACCTATGTTTTGAAAGATAATCTTAACTGGGCAAATTTTATTTGAGGGGAAATAATCAATTTATTGCTGAATTTCCTTAGGCCTAAATGTCTAAATACCTATTAATCAGGGTCCAATTGACGAAGGAAGTGAATTTTCATTAGATTCTTTGAAAGAGTTCTGGGCATATTCACCCATTCCCATCTTCCTGAATTCCAATAAAAGAATCAGGAGTCTCTAAATTAGGGATAACAAATTCTAATATTTTTAGGACAGAGAGAGGAAGCGACCTGGTATATGACAACAGGGTCTGATAGGGTCTTCAGAAAAATGGAGAATGCATGAAGTACCTCTATTGATTTAAGTTGAACTTACATGTTTAGCTAATTCTACTAACAAACAGTGGAATATTATTTTCAAAGACGGCTGTGGCAGTATTTCCAATCCCACATGCATTTCACAATGAAATTTTGACACTCTTAGCATCAAAAGGTGGAATCTTTTTCCCCCTGCCTTGAATTTGTTCTGTCACTCTGACTAGTTTTGACTATTCAAATGAAGCTAAAATGAGACTGTGTGGCTTCCAATGATCATCTTGAAGAGTGCTCGTAGTTTCTGCTTCTAGGCTTCCAAAACGCTTCATCTCAAACTACTGCCTCTCTGACCCTATGCTGTGAGAACACCCAAGCAAGCCACATGGAGAGAACGTGTGGAAAAGAGCCAAAGTGCCCTTACAGGCAGGACCCTGTGATACTTTCTCTCCTCACCGACTTAAATGTAACCCATGAATGATGTCTGATGACACCAGCAGAAGAACTGTCCAGCTGACTCATAGAATCGTAAGGAAAAATGCGTCATTGTTGTTTTAAACTACCGTGTTTTGGTTGTTTGTTACTTAGCTCATGATACTCACTCTAAACCAAGATGAAACTAAATTACAACTCTAGAAATTATGGACTAAAATTGCATTGCATTATTTAATGCTGAGGCAGTTTTCTTTTAGCCTTAATATAAGTTCTTACAATCTCCCAATTATAAACTCCTTCTATATAAAATCTGTTATGCAACTGCACAGAAATTCAGCATTCTGAGTGGGGTTAGCACATTCTAGGTGTTGTTGGTTTATTTTCACTGACCAATGGTTTGGTTAATTGCTTGTGTTAACCAAGTAGTCACTGACAAGTGACCTGATTGACCTTTAATTTTAAATTCATGTATATTTCACATTGCTTACTGACTGGGGATGGGGAAACATTTTGAATTCAAAATAGATTTTAACAATAGCTTGAATACAAGACTGCTGATTTTATAAAGTCACATATCAAAAGGGTCTTTATATCCAAAAGATAGGAAACACTGTTATAACAGATGCTTCCTACTCTGCTTGCTTCATATAGGTATTGCTCCTGCTTCAGTTGGGGGTCATCCCTCCACCACTGCTGAACTATGGTTTTATACCTGACAAACTCGTAGTCACCTCTGAAAATACAACTTAACCATCAGGTTTATCGTGAAACCTTTGCTGATCTTCCTAGTTAAAAGGAATCATTTTCATCCCTGTGTGTCCACTGTACCTTGTGCTTGCATTTATAAGAGGAACTCTAATAATCATTTCAATGTGTTTCTTCCATGTGGAATGCTCCACAAAAACTGTAAGTTTCTTAAATGGAATGATTTCTGTCGGAATCTTACAGAATCCCTAGAAGGTAACAAAATTCCTAGTCTGAGACTTGGTAAATGCATGTTGAAGGAGTGAATAAGTGAATCCATTGTTTAGTTTTGTGACTATGTAATATATATTCACATTAATTCTTATCTTAATCTACTCCAGGTATCCTTATTTTAGTCTTCAAAGCTCCAAAACATTATATGTAATGTTATTTCTCGCAGCATTTTATAAAGTTCATCCCATCACAGTTTAGACCCCAGCAGGATGATGTTTCAAGACTATCCCAGAAATTTCCAGCTGGGTGAATATTTTTTTAGCTTCTTGTAAAAACTGTGCTAATCTTTTGCATCCTTCTCTACTTAGTTATGAATGGCACTCAATATCTAGATGAATAAATAAATGATTTGGTAGGTCATTAATAAATATCTTAAGTACTGTTGTTGCTGAGTTCCAAGGATATATATACATGGTACCTGCTTTAGAGGATAAGACCTTCATGAGTGGTTAAACATTGCAACAATATTATTATTCTATTGGAAAATGAAATCCTGTGGAATCTTAACAGAGCATCTTTAAAAATATAGATTTACAGGATAGCTATTGGAGTAACATTGTACTTCTCTATAAAAGAGACTATAATGTGAACTTCCGGGAAGATGGCCAGATAGAATATCTCGAGTTCAACTCTACTCCACAGCAAAGTTAGAGAAGGGACAGGAGGGTGACTGAGACGGCATTTTAAGAGTACAACGGACCTGGGAGAGCCTTCTGCACCATATAGGGTGGCCCTGGTAGCAGAGGCAAAGGAACAGAGGAGCAGAAAACTGGAGCCTGGTGCAGAGGCACGGAGCTGGTGGGAGTGCCTGGACAGGGACTCTGGGACCAGGAAGTAAGCCAGGCCACATTCTACCTTTAACATGCTACCCTTACCAGCTCAGCCCCATTACCCACAACTTACCCCAAAACCCCGTGCACCAGAACCCCATCACCTGCTCCCATTTGCCATGCTCCAAGTGCCCCCACCCCAGCAGCCTCCAGCATGCATAACGGTCCCCCCCCCCCCAATCCAAGTGCACTTCAACCCACCTCTCCTGCACCACTCTTGAGTACTACCTCCCACTCCCTGTTCCCTGCAGGCTGGTGCAAGCACATAAAGGCTACGGATGCCAACCTCCATACCCAGGCTACCCGTGCCCCACACTCCTGCCCATAGCCCTTAGATCGCACAGCCTCACCCCGCCCCCACTGAGCTCTGTGCATCAGTTCAAAGCACTCCTAGATGTGCACATGTGCACAGGCCCCCAGTCATGTCCTTAAGCTCTGGGAATTTGAGTTTATAGCAGTCCTAGACCAGCACATGCCCACAACCCTCTGTCATGCTTCCTAGCTCTGAGAAAGTGCTGATCTGCACAGCTGGGTCACATCTACCCCCAACACAAGTAAGCATAACACCAACCTACTGCCATAGCTCTACCTATGCACACAGAGGGCCCTGCCTAGACCTAAGAACCTGCACAGCTACATTCTCCCAGGCTGCTGGGCACCCACATTCACAAGCGCCAGTGTAATATCTCTAACCTGTCCCTATACCTGCCCTGAAATGAATCACCACCCTGTTGTGCTTCGTCCTGTACCCGGCTCCCTGCTACACATCCATCTTGCAAACACAAGGCCTTAGACTACTGAAAGAACTCAATTCCCTAAGTAAAACAATCAAGAAATTGACATTCAATGAAAACAACAGAAGATCTGTAAGCATATAACAATGCAGAAAGATATAGCCCAGCCTAATGAACAAAATAAAACATCAGAGAAGACATGAACATTGGAATAACTAATCAAAGATGTTCATATAACTCTACTTAATAAAATAAGTGGGATGGCAAATGACACAAAGGAGATTAAGAAGACAGTAGAAGAGCATAAAAAAGAATTTGAATGAACTCAACTAGCACAATGGAGGCAAGAAGGCAGCGGTATGATATATTTAAGACCCTGAAAGAGAGAGACTTCCAGACAAGAATTCTGTACCCAGCCAAATTGTCCTTCAAAACTGAGGGAGAGTTGAGCCAAGGTCGCTTAGCAGGCAGAGTTCTCACCTGTAATGTCAGAGACCCGGGTTTGATTCCCAGTGCCTGCCTATGTAAAAAAGAAAAAACAAAAAACTGAGGGGGAGATTTAAGTTTTCACAGACAAACAAGTCCTGAAAGAATTTGTCAACAAGAGACCAGCCTTTCAAGAAATACTAAATGAAATTCTGCTGGCACCCAGAACAGCAACACCAAAAAAAAAAAAAAAAAAAAAAAAAAAAAAAAAAGAGAGGAGAGGGAGATCTGGAGGAGGGCACAGAATTGAAGAGTACCAGTAATGGTAACTTCAAGGAGAAAAAGAGAAAGAGAAAAAAGTATACATACATATGACAAATAAAATTAAAAAGATAAGATGGTGGATTCAAGAAACGCCTTTTCAGTAATAACTTTGAATGTTAATGGACTAAACTTACCAATTAAAAGATACAGATTGGCAGAATGGATTAAGAACCATAATCCAGCTATATGTTGCTTACAAGAGACTCATCGTAGACACAGGATGCAAATAGATTGAAAGTGAAATGATGGAAAAAGATTTTCCATGCAAGTTGTAATCAAAAGAAAGCAAGAGTAGCTACACTAATATCAGACAAAATAGACTTTAAATGTAAACACCTAAGAGACAAAGAAGGGCACTATATACAAATCAAAGGGTTAATTCAAAGAAGATATAACAATTATAAATGTTTATGCTCTCAATCAAGGAGCTCCAAAGTACATGGGACAGACATTGGCAAAACTGAAGGAAGTGATAGATGTTTCAACAATAATAGTAGGAGACTTCAATACACCACTCTTGATATAGGTAGAAAAACTAGACAAAAGATCCACAAGGAAATAGAGAAGTTAAATAACTTGATAAATGAATTAGACCTAACAGACATATATAGATCATTGCACCCCAAAATGCAAGGATATACATTCTTCTCTAGTGCTCTTGGAACATTCTCCAGGATAGATCATATGCTGGGGCACAAAACAGGCCTTTATAAATTTAAAAACATTGAAATGATTCAAAGCACTTTCTCTGATCACAATGGAATGAAGCTGGATCTTAATAACCACCAAAGAAAGAGAACACTCACAAATATACAGAGATTAAATAACACAATCTTAAAAACCAGTGGGTCAAAGAAAAAATTGTTAGAGAAATGAGTAGCTATCTGGAGATGAATAAAAACAAGAATATAACTTATCAGAACTTTTTGGATGTAGCAAAGGTTATGCTGAGAGGGAAATTTATTGCCCTAAATGCCTATATTGAAAAACATGAAAGAGCAAAATTCAAGGACTTAACAGCTCACCTGGAGGAATTTGAGAAAGAACAGCAAACTAACCTCAAAGAAATAGAAGGAGAGAAATAACAAAGGTTAAAGCAGAGATAAAAGAATGGGAGAACAAAAGAAAAAGGAATTGAGAGAATTAATAAAACCAAAAGTTGGTTCTTTGAAAAAAATCAATAAAACTGATGGGTCATGTATAAGTTAGGGTTCTCTAGAGGAATAGAATCAACAGGAATTATTCATAAATATAAAATTTATAAAAGTGTCTCACATAACCATGGGAACACAAAGTCCAAAATCTGTAGGGCAGTCTGTGAAACTGATGATTCTGATGGAGGGTCTGGATGAACTTCACAGGAGAGGCTCATTGGCCAAAGCAGGAAGAGAGCCTGTCTCTTCTGAATCCTCCTTAAAAAGCTTCCAGCAATTAGATTAAGCATCACTCATTGCTTAATTAAGCTTAATTAAGCATCACTGCCCTTGGATGATTACAAATGGAACCAGCTGTGGATGCAGCCAATGGGATCATGATTTAATTCCATGAAATATCCTCATAGCAACAGACAGGCCAGCCCTTGCCCAACCAGACAAACAGGTACCACCACTTGACCAAGTTGACTCATGAATCTGACCATGACAGACCACTAGCAAGACTGATAATGATAAAAAGTGAGAGAATGCAAATAAACAAAATCAGAAATGAGAAGGAGTGTGTTACCACAGACCCTGAAGAAATGAAAGAAATCATAAGAGGATTCATAAGAACAGCTATATGCCAACAAACTAGACAATTTAGATGAAATAGACAAATTCTTGGAAACACAGAAACAAGCTACACTGACCCAAGAAGAAATAGAAGATCTCAACAAACCAATCACAAGTAAAGAGACTCAGTTATCAAAAATCTTCCTACAAAGAAAAGCCCAGGGCCAGACGGCTTCATGGGGGAATTTTATCAAGCATTCCAGAAAGAACTAACACTTTTCCAAAAAATGAGGAAAAAGGGACTCTACCTAACTCACTTCATGAAGCTAACATCATTTTAATACCAAAACTGGGTAAAAGTGCTATAAGAAAGGAAAACTACAGACCAATCTCCCTAATGAACATAGATGCAAAAATTCTCAACATAATATTAGCAAACTGAACCCAACAACCCATTAAAAGAATTATACACCACTAACTAGGGTGTATATAACAATGCAAGGATGGTTCAGCTCAAGAAAATCAATTAATGTAATGCAGCATATTAACAAATCAAAAGAGAAAAATCACACAATCATCTTGATTGATGCTGAAAAAGCACTTGACAAAATTCAATACATTTTTCTCATAAAAACACTCAAAAAGGTAGAAATCAAACGTGATTACCTCCATATGATAAAGGGAATATATGAAAAATCGAAAACCAGCATGGTACTCAATGGAGAGAGGCTGAAAGCAATTCCCCTAAGATCAGGAATGAGACAAGGATACTCACTGTCACCACTATTATTCGACACTGTGCTAGAAGAAATAAAAGGCATCCAGATTGGAAAGGAAGAAATAAAACTTTCATTATTAGCAGGTGACATGATACTATACTTGGAAGATCCTGTAAAACCTACAACAAAGTTATTTGAGCTAATAAGCAAATTCAGCAAGGTAGCAGAATATAAAATTAATGTGTAAAAATCAGTAACATTTCTATACACAAGCAATGACCTAGCTTAGGAGTCATTTAAGGAAGAAATTCCATTCAAAATAGCAACAAAAAAATCAAGTACTTAGGAATGAACTTAACTAGGGATATAACACAGAAAAATATTTAACATTGCTAAAAGAAATCAGAGGAGATCTAAATAGGTGGAAAGACATTCCCTGCTCATGGATAGGAAGGATAAATTTAGTTAAGGTATCAATTCTCCCCAAATTGATCTACAGATTCAACACAGTACCAATCAAAACTCCAGCAACCTACTTTGAAGAGTTGGAAAAGCTAATTACCAAATTCATCTGGAAGGGAAACAGACCTTGACTAGCTAAATGCAACCTAAAAAAGAAGAACGAAGTCAAAGGATAAACACTCCCTGATTTAAAACCTATTATAAACCCACAGTGACCAAAACAGCATAGTACTGTCACAAAGACAGAAGCATTGACCAGTGGAATTGAATCAAAAGTGCAGAAATAGACCACCAAATCTATGGTCTACTGATTTTTGACAAGGCCCCCAGTCCTCTGAACTGGGACAAAATAGTCTTTTCAATAATTGGGCCTGGTGGAACTGGCTATCAATAGCCAAAAGAATGAAAAAGGAATCCTATCTTATACCCCATATAAAAATTAACTCAAACTGGATCAAACATCTAAATTTAATAACTAGCACTGTAAAGCTTCAGGAAGAAAATGTAGGGAAAATTTTCTAAAACCTAGTCATAGGAGGTAGCTTCTTAAACTTTATATCCAAAGGACAAGCAACTAAGGAAGAAATAGATAAATGCGAACTTCTCAAAATCAAATGCTTCTGCAGCTCAAAAGACTTTGCCAAAATAATGACGAGGCAGCCAACTCAATGGGAGAAAATATTTGGAAATCACATATTGGACAAAGGTTTGACATCCTGTATATACAAAGAAGTCATGCAACTCAACAACAAAAGAACAAACAACCTAATTATCAAATAGGTTAAAGATATGAATAGGCATTTTTCTGAAGAGCAAATACAGATGACTCAAAAGTACGTGAAGAGATGCTCATTTTCATTGGCTATAAGGGAAATGTAGATCAAGACTACAATGAGATACCACCTTACACCTATAAGAATGGCTGCTATTAAACAAACAGGAAACTATAAATGTTGGAGAGGATGTGGGGAAATTGGGACACTTATGCACTTCTGGTGGGAATCTATAATGGCACAAGCACTATGGAAACTGTTTGGCAGTTCCTTAGGCACTAAATATCGAGTTGTCCTATGACCCAGCAATAGCACTACTTGGTATATACCCAGAAGAGCTAAAAGCAAGAACAGAAACAGACATTTGCACACTGATGTTCATAGCAGCATTATTCACAATCACCAAAAGATGGAAACAAACTGAATACCGTTAACAGACAAGTAGATCAACAAAACGTGGTGTATACATATGATGGAATATTATGCAGCAGTAAAATGAAATGAGGACCTTAAGCACATAACAAGATGGATGACCCTTGAGGAATAATGCTAAATGAAATAAGCTAGACACAAAAGGATAGATACGGCATGATTCCACTTTTATGACCAGAATAGAAATATAATCAGAGGCTTAGAATACAGAATATAGGGGACTTAGAGATACATAGAAGCTAAAGATGGGTGAACAGTTAGCTAATGAGGTACAATATAAGGGAATAGATAGAAGTAAAGGTGTTTCTCTAGTGGGTCTATAAGTAATATTACCATATTGAGGATGAACAAGATTGACAGGGGTTATATAGACTGACATATCCCACAGATTAGCACTAGAAATATGAATTAGTTCTTGCAAGAATTACTTCAAAGCTATGATTCTTGTATAAATAGTGTTTAAGTCCAGGGTACAGGGGGAAAACTGCTACTGCATGCTATGAACTATGTTCAAAAGGAAAGCATCGGCACTACCACAGCAACAGCAGAGGTAAATAATAGGGGAGAGACAGGAGTTAAGAGGAGGTCTAGATTTCCTATTTGGTGAAGGTCTATTTATTGGTTTTCTTTCTCTTGGGAACAATGAAATTATCTGAAATTGAGAACAGTGATGAACTGTGAACTTTGGGCACTATATATGATGCCTGATAAATGCGGGTTGCTGCAGGATGCCCTAAGAGGTAGACTGGTCAACAATGTTGTATACTTATGAACAAAGGTTGTGCTGTCATAAAAAGGACCAAATTCGTGAGGCATGCAACGATGTGAATGAACATGTGGGACATTTGGTGAGGCAAAATAAGCCAGAAACAAAAGAACAACAATGGATGGTCACCTTTAGAAAATGCTTATAAGAAAAGAGGAGCCTAGATTGCAGGCTTTTATAGCAGATACATTAAGCCCAGAGTGATGATTCTTATTTCTGGATTTTGAGAGGCTGTTATATTCATAACATTATATATATATATATATATATATATATATATATATATATGATATGTAGAGATAAAAATGAAGCCTAATTATTTGGGGTTAAAGTAATTCAGAACACAGGGGTAAGGAAGACAGTGCTTATATTTTAGAACCACACATACCCTTTGAGACCAAAGGATGAAAGATTTATTTGGTCTGGAACTGAAATTTTCTGTGGCACATAATCTAACTCAACCTATCTGTATAGCTCATTTGAACAACTGAAACACAGAGAGCCCTGAATAAGAAAGACGCTCTTTTATCCTGTATAGATTATTGTAATGTCCGAATACATCCTAGAAAGTATTAAGTAGATAATAGTCAAAAGGTATTGGCAAAATCCTTTGAGGAATGAGAGAAAGAATATGGAACAATTAAACCTTACCATCACGGAATCCCCTGATACTGTGTCAAACTTTAGAGACACCCAAATCAACAGGCCATGTCCTCGGTCCTGAGGCATACTCTTGTGAAGCTTATGTAGGTAGCAGAGAACCTTAGGCTACCTATAGGTGTGCCTAAGAGTTACTTCTGGAGGACCTCTTTTGTTGCTGAGATGTGGCCTCAGTCTCTCTAAGCCCAACTCTGCAAATGAAATCATTGCCCTCCCCATTATGTGGGACATGACATCCAGGGGTGGAAGTTTTCCTGGCGACATGGGAGATGACTCTCAGGAATGAATCTGGCCCTGGAACCATGTAATCAACAATGTTACCCTGACCAAAAGGGGGAAAAGAAGTGTAGCTAATAAAGTATCAGTGTCAGAGAGAGTTCAAATAGACTTGAGAGGCTACTCTGGAGGTCGTTTTTATTCAAGCTTCTGTTAGAACTTGCTACCTCTCATAACCTGCCGAACCGCATTCAGAACCATTCCAGCCAACCCTGAAGAACACCAATGGCAATATAAAAGATTCCACAAGGGTTCCATGCACTAGACCAACTTTCCAGAAACCTACAACCTCCAGATGGGTCCCTGGACCAGATAAGTCATGAAACCTAGAGGGCCCAGACTCTACAGATCATCAGATAATTCCATCTCCCTACCCCATATTAGTGACAGACTCTTCCAAATAAAAAATTCAGAATGGCCATAGTCAAAATACACCTAAAGAGAGGGATGGAAAGATCAAAGGTGATGGTAGAGTTATATAATGAAGATAGATTCAACAAATGAATATGAATGCTGAATCATTAAATTGATATGCCTTATAGTCTCCAGTATCTCAGAGCAGCTATAAGTAAAAACCTAAAATTGTGGAATTGTAACTCCTGTCAAACTCTGAAATGTATTCCACAACTAATTGTAGTACTATGCTTTGAAATTTATTGCTTTTTTGTATATATGCTATTTTTCACAAGAAAATAAGGAAAAAATGTCCATTGTGATGATAAAAAAAAATTTGTTCCTTCTAGCCTCCTATATTCTGGAGCAGCTAGAAGAAAAAATCTGGGAGGCTTGTACAGAAACTCTGGGGTCTGTCTTGTAACTACTTGTTGAAGAGTGCTTTGAAAACTATTGCTTCTTTATTTCTTTGCTTTGTTTATATGTATACTATACAATAAAAAAGTTAAAAAATAAAAAAAATAAGCGCATTTCCTTGGGAAAAAGAAGAGAGAGACTATAACATGGTACATTTGTTTTTCAGCTCTATATTTCTTCTAATTGCACAAGTAATACATGGTTCTTTTTTCTTGCAAGAAATTAATCCTCATACTGCAAAATCGTTGAGTGTTCCCTCAAATTCCATTTTCCTTATTTCCTCCCTAGATGTAGCTAACTACTGCCAAGTTACATGTTTCCTAATATGTATACAGATATACTTAAGTTCAATTAAATCTTTTGTATCTATGTGCCTGTCATTTTGTCTTCAGAAAAAGTGAAAATTAAATTTCATTAAATTGCAATGAAATCAAATCTTAAATTCACATGTTCCTAGAGCATGCAGTTAAAATCATAAAATCTGCCAATCAAACTGCAAAATTGGGTTTTTAAAAGCCCACTTCATTTCTCTTTACATCTGTCAGACAAAAGAATCCAGTTGTTTATGATTTTTGATAGCTCGTTTGAATGTAGTCCAAAAGGTGAAGTGAGTGAGTTTACAGTCTCCCAACTAGAAAAATATTGAAACAGCATGGTGTAGCAGCAGCAGTTCTACATGTGCTTGTTTGTTTTACTTTTATCAAACATTAACATCTTTTGCATTGCAAAGGGGGGACTCAGGATTTAGGATAGCTCTGTTATTTACATTCCCAAATCTCCTTCCTTCCCACACCCCACCCTCAAACATCCCCAGAACCTCTTCCATGCAGCCCTTTTTAATTGTGGGAACAATAGGGCTGTTCATAAGGAGCCACTCACTGCAGCAGCTCCACTGGTTTATATGTGAGATTGACTGATTACCCCGGGAACATATTCTATACTTTGTCAGAATGCTTATTAAGGAGGCTGGGACTTGTTTTTAGTCTTGCCTAGTCCATAATACAGTTCCTCTGGGCATCCATTACAAAAGGCTCAAGGTAATGCAAGTACCAGGTTGCATTTTGGCAGAGGGGAAAAGCACTGTACATTGTGATGAAGTGCTTTTAACATTTCACAGTTTAAGATAATTTCATTCTATTAAGAAGTTTCTGTTATGAAGTCTTTTCAGTCAAGAGTCCTATCAGAGAACTTGGCTTCAGTTACATCTCTATTAAAAAAGGCAGACTTTATTCATATTTATGAATTTCCACAGTATATCATCACTACTGAACAGTTAGTGCAAAGAGAAATTAATACTACTGCAGTTTTTCTTTTCAAAATTTACAAAAATAAATTATTTGAAGGTATATGTGACACTTCGATATATGTTAGATATGTGTTAGATATATTATTTATACTACATCAGCACAAACATATTTGCATATATTTGTCTCTATTAAGTGGAAACTGAGGAACAGAAGATTCAGGGTAGAAATGGAATTTCCAGGAATTTGGGGATATTTCATGTTTTGACACAAGGATGTTGTGAGGCCTTAGCATTTTCATTAACTTTCATATATTTCTTCATGATTCCTCAACTGTAAAATGGGATCCACATATTGGATAGACATGACAAATTGTGCATGAACCACTAAATATGGCTTCTATAAAAGTAGAGAGTTCCACCCATAAAAAGGTAAAGCCTAAGTATCACACAATAAAAATTTCATTTACTCTTTCATTTCTCCCAAGCAAATAAAATGATGTCAGATAAATAGCAATTTGATAATAGTCTCAACAAGCCTCTTTCCACCCGTGTCCAAAAATGGTGCATTTTAAAAATGTATTTGGGAAAGCATTTTATTTTGCACAGTCAAATATTTTATTTTGCAACAGGAGTAACTAAACTTCCCAGGAGTCCAAAGGAACTAATATTTCTGGAATTCAGATAGTGACCTTCCTAAGTGATATTTGATTAAATGATATAATTAAAGCTTCTTTAAGAAGAGTCCTTTGTGCTCTGTGGGGACTTTTCCTACTTCTTTATTTTTTTAGTTGTTAATCCTAAAAATGAGTGAAAAAGTGGAATACACAATTTCAGTATAAAATCAATAGAGTATAATATTCATAATGAATATTTAATGTATTATTTTACTATGTGATCAAATATAAATTAGATATTGTATTAGTTTGTTAAGCTACTGGAATGCAATTATGCCACAAATGGAAAGACTTTTAAAAAGGGACTATAATTAGCTGCTAGTGTATAGTTCTAAGGCCAGAAAACATCCAAATTAAGGCACCAACAAGAGGTTACCCTCACTCAAGAATGACTGATAGCTTTTCTGAACACTTCTGTCAGCAGGTTAGTTACATGGCTGGCATCTGTTGTTCCCTTGCTCCTGGGCTCTGTTGTTTTCAGCCTCAGTCCCTGTGGAGATTCCTCATTTTACTTCTTTTGGGCCAGCTTTCAGCTCTTGGCTCCCTTTGGCTGTCTCCAGGTTCTGGCCTGCTTAACATCTCATAGTGACATCTGCTGGGCTCCAAGCATCTCCAAACATCAGTGTCTCTGTTCTCTCTGTCAGCTCTGACCCTTTCCAAAATGTCTTCTCTTCTAAGGGATTCCAGTATACTAATCGAGGCCCACCTGGAATAGGTGGAGTTATATCTCTATCTAATCAAAAGGTCACACCTACAATTGGGTGTGTCACTTCTTCATGGTAATAATCTAATTAAAAACTTCTACCCTGCAATGTTGAATCAGGATTAAAAGAAATGGCTGCCTCCACAAGATTGAATCAGGATTAAACATGGCTTTTCTGGGATACCAGAACTTATAAACCAGCATAAGTGTGTTTCATAAAACAGCTACTGTGGCAGTTAGGTTCAGGTGTCAACTTGTCCAGGTGAAGGCGCCTAGTTCTGTTGCTGTGGACATAAGCCAATGGTACGTGAACCTCATCTGTTGCTGATTACACCTGCAGTCGGCTAGGAGGTGTGCCTGCTGCAATGAACAACATTTGATTTAATTGGCCTGTGCTTAAGTGAGAGAGCTCAACATAGTACAGTCCAAGCAGCTCAGCATACCTCATCTCTGCACTCCCAGCTCAGTCCAGGCCTTTGGAGATGCAGAAAGAAATCACTCTGGGGAAAGCTGTTGGAACCCAGAGGCCTGGAAAGAAGGCCAGCAGAGATCACCCTGTGCCGTCCTGTGAAAGAAAGAACCTCAGTTGAAAGTTAGCTGCCTTTCCTCTGAAGAACTAGTGAAATACATCCCCTTTTATTAAAAGTCAATCTGACTCTGGTGTGTTGCATTCCAGCAGCTAGCAAACTAGAACACCTAAATTAACATTACTATATGAAACTTGCAAAAGATTAACGAATGGCATAGTCATTTTTATTGAACTGGAAGAAAGTTCAGTCATCTAGAAAACAAATAACGATTTCAACAGTAGAATGATAAAAATCAAGACTTATGAAGTGATTTATATTGGTAGAATTTGAACTCTCCATATAACAGTGCTTATTCACAAACTGTGTATATTGTATGCAGCATTGTAGTATCCAAAGACATTGATTCAAGATTTGACTCCTGTACTTAACTAATTTAATGACTTATACCAGCTGAGATTCTCATCTATAAAGTGGACTTAGAGTTTGTATTAGACTATATTAAAAATAGCAATAGCTCAGTTTTTACAGAATTGATGAAGTATATGAATCTTATAGATTCTAGAATAAGTCCAAAGCAAGATGAATGTAACTGATTTCTATTTAAAAGCAATTTGGTCAAAGTGTAAAACAGTGAATAAAAGGAGCTGATGTGGAAAATTACAAAGGGGAAAAAAAGAGATAGATTTAAAATGTGTGGCAGTTAGACTGATAGCAAACTTCTTGACTAGCAATAACAGAAAGTGAAAAAAGGGCTAAATAAAATCTTCATAAACATAACTTTCAATTTTGAATTCTAGTCAGCTAAACTGTCATTTAAAACGAATGTGAAAGGAAAGGATGATACACAAAGACTAAGAAATGAGGTTATTCTTAAAATGACATGATAAATAATCAACTTCAAAATAAGGAAATTAATCTCAAATGAAACAATGAGAGGAACCTATTCCTCTCAAACAAAATAACATGAAAGAAGGAGAGAAATTTTTAATTTATGACTGAATATAAAAAAGCAGACACCCCCAAAACATCTGAATGTGAATATTTATAGCATCTTTTTTTTTTCATAATTACCAAACACTGGAAGAGCCCAAGGTATTGCTCAATAGCACTGCAGTACACACATACAATGGAATATTATTCAGAAGTGAGCTAACAAACCAAAATAGACATGGATGAAGATTAAATACATATTTCTGAATGAAAAAAGCTGGTCAAAATGCTATATACCTGATGATTACAATTACATGACATTCTGGATAAAGCAAAATAAATAATAGCACCAATATCTACTAGGGGCTCAGGTGCAGATGAGGGCTGAATGGGAAAATCACGGGGAATTTTCTAAAATTTTCACACAATTCTATGTTATTCTGTGATGGTAAATACATGACATTATGTATTTGTCAAAACCCATAAAACTTTACAGCACAAAAAATGAACCTTAATGTATGCAAACTAAGAAAACGTGTGTAGGAATTTTAGGGATCCTAGGATGGCAAAACAATCTAACTGTATTACAAATACATACAGATACATTACTCTAGGAGATCGGGGAAATGTTTCTGTCCTAATGGAAATGAGTAAAGTCCCCACAACTAAAAACAAAAGAACCTGTACACGGCCGACAACAGTGGCTCAGTGATAGAGTTCTCCCCTGCTGTGCCGGAGACCCGGGTTCGGATCCACGTGCCCACCCTCCCACCCCCCAAAAAAAGAAAGAAAGAAAGAAACTGCACATAAGCACTTTACTCAAGTTGATAAAGTTTTCTGGGAGGGGGTTGGGTTAACACTTCTGATAGTGTTCTACATGTACACCGAAGTTGAAAAATTCACTAAATGGATCTTTGTCCATGGGAGTCAGAGTTCTCACTGTTGAAATGGGAGTCTGTAGATGAGCAAAGGCTGTGGAAATGGATTAGAGTCAGAGACAGTATAAACTCATGTCTAGAGTAATAAAGATACATATACTTACATATAGATTTATTTATTAATATATGTAGATACTTGGGTTAGTGCACACACATCTTCCAAGTTCACTGAGCACCCTGATCTTGGTTTCTAATATCATTCTCCAATAAAAGAAACCAAAAATGTCTGGTTCTAGAATTAGATGGAGAACATACAAGATGAGCCAGTAGCATCTTAAATGACATAAAGTAAGAAAGAATTCATAAAAACAAAAATCTACAAGGATGGAAGCATGTCAGGAAGACAATAGAAAGAGTATCCAATGAGCAAACCTGGAACAATTTGAGCAAACAAGGTAAAGTAGTATTAATTTTAACCTAAAGTATTGACTTTAGTCCAAACAGATACAAATTGTATATAAATGTGGGTTAGTTAATTTCTACAATCACAAGATATTTACATAATATAAGATGGTAACAATAGAAGAAATTGGTGTGTTATTCTGAAAATCCTCTAAAATGAGAAGTTCATTTAGAAGACAAAACAAAGTTTAACATTTTACTATAGAAACAATGCTGATGATAATTTATTTGGGGAGTATGAATCCAAGAGCAACCAAAAAAATGACAGAGTAACATGAAAGACAGGTGTGGCAGTCAGTGGAGTTGCAGCTTTCCAAGGTCTTTATTCAGCAGATGATAAAATAATAAATTACCTTGCTGAGTGAAGCTATTTTGAGGATAGTTGGGATGTTACCTACAGAAAAGATGTAAAATCTCCAAATCAATAAAAAAAATAAAAGCAAGATATAAAAATAATTTCTTAAAACAAAAAAAAAAGAATTTAAAAACAGCAAACATAAAAACATATCATCACCAATACAAAATAAGATTATGTAACGAATCCAAAAAAAGTAACTGAAACTTACTTAGTAAAAGACAAAATAATGTTGGGAAAACAAATGAAATCCAGTTATGGGCTGCTTAAAATTTGCTTATTTAAAATGAAAAAGAAATAGCTGAAAGTAACAGAATGCAAAAATTGTTATGCAACGCAATTATATCAAACAAAAGTTGGGATGGCTACACAAACATCACCCAAAATAGAGTTTACAATAAAAGCTTCTCAAGTAAAGTAAGATTTCAATATACCAATCAAGTTTAATATTTACCAGGAACAAACAAACTCTAAATTTGAATGTTTCTAAGAACGTAGCCTAAGAATAAATTAAAACTACTGACAAAATGAAGTGAAAAAAATCCATCGAAGTGTTTTTTTTTTAAGTTATTCATTGGTGATATTCCAGAAAATTTGAATAGCATAAACTTTAAAGAGCTTTAAAGAAAATTGTAATTCAAAAGAAAGTATTCAGAGATAGTAAGGGTAATAAATGAATTAAACAGTGAAAAGAAAAGATTGGAAGAGATGCTTTCTGTTTGTTTGATTTTAAATAAATTGTAAACAGCTTTTCAAGGAAATATCTATCAAAACAGTAGCTGAACACAAGCTAATGGAAGAGAGAATTTGGGATCACCAAATAAGGAATATAATCTTTACAAAAATAGTTTGGAAACATCATAAACAAATGGACTAAGAAAAATTCATAATAAGAAAAATGTATGAAAACATTAACAACTGGGATAAGGAAGGATTTTAATAATCTGATAAAAAAGTATAACATTTAATGGGAAAAATAAATCTATCTGCTTTAATATTAAAATTTTCTGAATTTTAAAATACTATAAACAGAATCAAAAAAGCAAACTGCCAATTGAGAGTAGATGTTTATTCTGCCTGTGACCTATGAGGATTCATATCAATATATCAACAGACTCCTTCAAATCAATAAGAATAAAAGAAAACCCACAGAAAAGTGGGAAAATGACATACGGGTATAATTCAAAAGGGAGGAGACTCAAATGGCTAGTAAACATGAGACATATTTCTTCTTATAGGTTGAGAATGAAACCTCCAGTCCCTGTGGCACCAAAGTAACATTGAAAAACAAAAAGAAACTATCAGACTCAAATTTTGCAGACTCTAGAAAACAGTCAAAAGGTTACCGCAACCAAGTGAACATGGAATCAAGAAAAAAGCAACATAAAATTGTAGGAAAGCTTGTGATATTTTACTTGTTTGTTTTGGTGATGGCTTGGAAGACAACAGTACATTTTCTCAGTATGGGATGCTAGTCTCTGCTTCCAGTGATAGTAGAGCAAACCTTAATGACAAATTATTATGTATGTTCTAACTTGTCTTGTGGCTACCTGAAGTCCTGACCAAGTTTCTGTCTCTGCTTCAATTTCCTCAGAACTCAGTGTAGAAAAGTGACAGAACTGAAACCCCCATACAGGTAATGATCAAATCTCAGCCACTTTGACTAAGAGCCTATTCAATAAATTGCCTAAAGCCTGAGGGCAAAATCTGGGGAGTTTCTTTGAGAAATTAGGACATTCAAAAGAAGCCACGTACAAGAGAGAATTTAGATGCCATATGATCCAGCAATACCATTGCTAGTTATCTTCTCAGAGGACATGAGGGCAGGGACACAAATGGACATTTGCACACCAATGATTATAGCAGTGTTATTGACAATTGGCAAGAGATGGAAACAGCTAAAATATCCATCAACAGACGAGTGGCTAAACAAGCTGTGGTATATACATATGATGGAATATTATGCAACTGTAAGACAATAAAGATATGAAGTATGTAACAACATGGATGGAACTTAAGGACATCATGCTGAGTGAGATTAGCCAGAAACAAAAGGGCAAATACTGTATGGTCTCACTGATATGAAGTAAAATTAGCGAATGAACTTGGAGAATTTCAGGTAAGAACCGAGACCAACAGGAGATAAAAATAGGGAAGATATTGAGAAATTGGAGCTGAAGGGATACAGATTGTGCAACAGGACTGATTGTAAAAATTCAGAAATGGATAGCACAATACTACCTAACTGTAATGCAATAATGTTAGAACATTGAATGATGCTAAACATGAGAATGATAGAGGGAGAAGGCCTGGGGACACAAATGAAATCAGAAGGAAGGATAGATGATAAAGACTGAGAGGGTATAATCTAGGAATGCCTAGAGTGTGTAATGACAGTGACTAAAAGTACAAATTTAAAAATGTTTTTGCATGAGGAGGAAAAAAGGAATGTCAATACTGCAGGGTATGGAAAATAGATGGTAATTCATATTTTAAAACTTTAACTTATGTGTGAGACTAAAGCAAAAAATGTCTATTTGGTAGGAAATCTTTATTTTGACTAGTGCATTTCTAATATGCTTATGTGAACAGTTTAATTGAACACCGTAAGTACATGGAACCTTGAGTAGGGCATGAGATATTGTAGATTTGTCAAGAGGGAGGCCCTGGGGTGGGGCACGGTGGCTCAGCAGGCAAGAATGCTTGCCTGCCATGCCAGAGGACCTGGGTTCGATTCCCGGTGCCTGCCCATGTTAAAAAAAAAAAAAAAAAGAGTGAGGCCCTGTTAAATCCCAGAGTGATTTGAACAGTGAATTAAAAAGTATTTGCAAAGTCCCTTTGGGGGAATGGTGAGAAAGGGGGAAATTTCACCTTCCTCGTATGGAGAATTCCTGATATTCTCACAAGCATTGGGGACAACCAAAGCAATAGGCTGAGCCCTCAATCTTGGAGGTTTGTTCATATGAAACTCATCCCCACAAAAGATAGGCTAAGCCTACTTAAAATTAGGCCTAAGAGTCACCCCCAGAGAACCTCTTTTGTTTTTCATATGTGGCCTCTCTCTCTCAGCCAACACGACAAGCAAACTCACTGCCCTCCTCTTCTCTACATGGGACATGACTCCCAGGGGTGTAAACCTTTCTGGCAAAGTGGGACAGAAATCCTAGAATGAACTGAGACTCAGCATAGAGGGATTGAGAAAACCTTCTTGACCAAAAAGGAAAGAAAGAAATGAGACAAAATAAAGTGTCAATGGCTGAGAGATTTCAAACAGAATCGAGAGGTTGTCCTGGAGGTTATTCTTACACCTTATATAGATATCACCTTTTTAGTTAAGATGTAATGGAGAGGCTGAAGGGAAGTGCCTGAACATGTAGAGCAGTGTTCCAATAGCCATGTCTCTTGAAGATGATTATATAATGATACAGCTTTCACAATGTGACTGTGTGATTGTGAAAACCTTATGTCTGATGCTCCTTTTATCTACCTTATAGACAGATGAGTAAAACATATGGATTAAAAGTAAATAAATAAAGGAGGAACAGATGTTAAAATAAATTTAGTAGATTGAAATGCTAGTGATCAATGAAAGGGAGGGTTAAGGGGTATGGTATGTATGAATTTTTTTCTCTTTTCTTTTTATTTCTTTTTCTGAATTGATGCAAATGTTCTAAGAAATGATCACAATGATGAATATACAACTATGTGATGACATTGTGAGTTATTGATTTTATAGCAAGAATGGAATGATCCTGTTTGTATGTTGTTATGTTTTAAATAAATAAATAAATAAAAAGAGAAAGAATGTAAAAATCCACATAGTACCCAAAGCAAGATGTGTGCCCGGAAAAGACACAAGATGACCCTAACTCTAGGCTCAACAAAATCCTGGAAATAGGGTCTTTGCAGATGTAATCAAGTTAAGGTGAAGTCATGCTGAGTTAGGTTGGGTTCTAATCCATTATGACATGTGTCCTTAAGGAAAGAAAAGAAAAGAGTAGACAGATACAGAGAAAAACAGAGGAGTAGGCAGACAAAGGCAGAAAATATAGTTATGCAGTCACAGAAAGCTAGAGACTGCTAGATTCTACCAGAAGATAAGAAAAAGCAAGGAATGATTCTTCTCTAGAGCAACCAGAGAGTGTTTGACCCTGCAAACACCTTGATTTAGGGCTTCTAGCCTCCAAAACTATGGAGAAATAAATTTATGTTGTTTTAATCCACCAAGTTCTTGGTAATTTGTTATGGCAGATCTAGGAATCTAATGCAGTCAGCATTATTGTATTTTTTCATTGTAATGCCATTTTTCCTACATGATTCAGAATACAAATGTATAAAAATATTATAAATCTATGTTATTGGAAGTACAGTTGCATAAAGGGGAGGAAGACAGATATATAGAAACAGAATATTTATAAATTACTAAAATTTTCATCAATTCAGACAATGTAGCTATAAATGTAAGATGTTAAATGTGCCCACTACCATAGCTGCAAATAAAATATCTATCAAATTTACACATGAAAAAATGACAAAGGAATCAAAATGGTTTAGGAATAAAAATAAACTCAACACAACATAAAGCAATAATGGAGGAAATGAGGAAAAAGAAATATGAGACACAGAAAATAACTAGCAAAATGTCAGAAGTCAATTTACCTTATTAATTACTTTAAATGTAAATGGATTAAACTCTCTAAAAGGCTGAGAGATTAGAAGAATGGACAAAAAAACATGTTCCAACTATATGCTTTCTACAAGAGACTCATTTTACACACAATGATACTATTAGAGTAAAAGTGAAAGGATGGAAAATATTACTTGAAAATAGTATTCAAAAGAGAGCCGGGGTAGTTATATTAACATCATACCAAATAGAGATTAAGTCAAAAACTGTGAGAAGAGGCAAAAAAAAAAAGACATTATATATTGATGAAAAGTTTAATTCATCAAAAAAATAAAAAAAAATTATAAATCTTTTTGTGCTTAACAGAAGACTCCCCCAAGATATACAAGATAATAGTGACAGAATTGAAGGGAGAAACAGTTGATTCTACAAGAATATTTGTAGACTTTGTTTCAGCATTTTCAGTAGAGGATAGAAAATCTAAACAAATGATCAAGAAGGAAATAGAAGATTTGAACAGACTATAAACCAACTGAATTCAACAGACCCTTAGAGAACACTGCTCCAAATAGCAGCAAAATTCTTTTCAAGTGCACATGTACCATTCTCCAGGATTGGGCATATGTTAGTCCACAAAACACAACTCAATAAATTTAACACAATTAAAATAGTGTGAAATAACTTCTCCATTCACTTTGGAATAAAGCTATGAATCAGTAACAAAAGGAAAAAGGAAAAGTCACAAAAATATCGACATAAGACAACAAACTCCTAAACAACCAATGCATCAAAGAAGAAAGCACAAAGGAAATTAGAAAATACTTGGAGAAGAAGAAAAATGAAAACAGAACATATCAAAACTATGGATGTCAAATAGGCAGTGTTCAGATGGAAATATTATATATACATCTACACTAAAAAAGGAGATATCAACTTGCTAAGAGGTGATTTATTTAAAAATATTGAAAATAATAAGTTGATGGGGTATATATAAATTGAAGTCCTTGTTCACTGTTGATGGGAATGTGAAATAGTGAAGATGTTGTAGAACACAAGTCCGGTAGGTCCTCAAAAATGATATACATAGAATTAACACAAGGCACAACAATTCTTCTCCTTGGAATACACTAAAACCAAAACAAATAACAAAGAAAAACAGAAACAGAAACAAATACTTTTACTCCAATGCTCATAGCAGCACTATTCACAATAGCCCAAAGATATAAGCAACCTAAGTATCCTTCAACAGAGGTATGGATAAACTAAGTGTGATACATGCATAGCATGAGTATTATTTAGCCTTTAAAAAGAATGAAGTCCTGATACATGCTAGGACATGGGCAAACCTTGAAAACTTTATGTGAAGTAAAATAAGCCAGACACAAAGGAAAAATATTGTATGATTCCACTTATATGAAATATCTAGAATAGAAATATTAACAGAGATGGAAAGTATGTTACCAGGGGCTGTGGAGAGGGACAAATGGGGTGTTATCTGTTTGGGTGATAAAAAAAATAACTTTGGATGTAAATAATAGTGATGGTCCCACAACATAGTGAATGAATTTAATACCATTGAACTGTACATTTACAATAGTTAAATTGGATGTTTGATATTATATATATTTTACCACAATACAATTATAAATTGCCATAGCAGCATTGGGGAAAGAAGCAAAATAAAATAAGGCATCAGTGACTAAGAGAGAACATTTCAGATAGAGTCAAGAGTCTATTCTGGAGGTTACTCTTGAAGATAAGCTTCAATTAGATAGTGCTAATTGCTATGGTTTGCTGAACCCCAACCAACATGAGTCCTTAAAATACCTACGGCTGGAATGAGAGTCTGTAAAAGTTTCATGCACGAAGTTTGCTTTCCTGGAAGCTATAATTTCCAGAGAAATTCAAGATGTACCTGGTAGAGACCAGATACATCTTGAAACACAGAGGGACCAGCCTCTCCAAGATTATCACCTAATTATATCTCCCTATACTTTAGGGTCGACACCTCTTCTTAACATAACAGGTGAGGACAGGAATTGCCTAAAGATCCTTATAGATTGGGAGAAAGATCAAAAGAGAAGGAACAGTTATAATAGGGAAAATAAGATTTACAAATAAGGATGATTGCTGAATCACTATACTAATATTTCTTCTAGCCTCTAGTATTTTAGAGCAGATAGAAGGAAAAATCTGAAATAGTGGAAATCTGAAATCTGTTCTGTACTTATTGAAGTGTACTTTGAAAATTATCATTTTTATATATGTATTTCAAAATTGTATGTTTAAAAAATTGACTGGTACTACATTTATCAATGATATTAAAATTGAAAAATAGGTTGGTTGTTAAGTGAAAAAAAGTGTTGGAGAAAGATATGTATATTAGATAGTATATAACACTCATAAAATTTAAAACTGGAGAAACAATAATATCAATGGATCAATAAACAGATTCATGCTCATATATTAAATATATAATGGCTCATGGGGTTATAACCTTAAATTGAAGATAAGACATGCCACTGGAGAGGAGAATTGCATGAAGAGAATAATGAGAAGAAGTTAATAGAGATTGGGTATCTGAAGCTAATATTAAAAATATCAAATTTTGCTTAAGTTCAATGATGGCTACACGGGTGCTTGTTTTTATTCTTTAAAAAAAGCTAATTAAATATTTTAAGATTAGTTTGTTGAAAGCATTAACACTTGTTGATTTCTGTTGCAGGCAACAGCCTATTTCAAACTCCTTCCTTAAAACAACCATTCTCATAGCATGTAGTAAGTTCTATGAAAAAAAAATGGCTTTTTTCCAGTATTTTCTAGGTTATAAATGCTCTGAGTTTATTTTCATAACTATTTCTCATCCCCTGTCATGTTAAATGGGACATTCTCACAACTTGAAATCATATCCCATCTTCTCAATGCCACTCAGTCCCTGAAAGGCAAGACTAAAATTTCACAACTACCGTATGTAGCATTGTGTGTGCATCCAAGCAACACATTTATTGATAAGAGTATGATTAGTAGTCACAAACCCATGCAAGATTGACACAGTAGAGGGTAATGTCCATTTTTTAAAAAGACACCAAAAGTTCGTGACAACCTGCTGCTCGCTTTGTGCCACCACCTGCATCTGCCTCACACAACTGACAGTGGGTTCTCACTACTCTTGCTTCTGGGTGAGGAGGTATGGTGTAACTAATAATATATTTCTAAACAACATGATCCATGCTGAATTGTTCTAATGGCTGGACTCTGAGTGACTGAAGTATAAGGGAACTTAAAATTTTATACAATCTTATAAATTTTATACAATCATATAAATTTTAATGTGATCTGCCTATAAATTAGGGTGTCCAGATAAAGTTATGATCTCTCTTCAATCTTTTCAGGTCCTATCATGGATGTCTCAACTGTTCCGGTAAAAATATACCACAGACTCAAATAGCCTTGGAATTCCCTCATCCTCCTTCAACTTCTTTCTTTCTCATGGCTCCATACTTGCCTACAACCACAAATAAGGTAATGCCTACATGTTGTAGCTATGGTCAAAGAACCTCTTTGTCTTCATTTTTTAAAGCTATTTTACTATGTATAGCATTCAAGGTTGATATATTTTTTCTTTCAGCATTGTCAAACTGTTTGTCATTGCCTTTTTCCCTCCATGGCTTCTAAGGGCAATTTGCTGAAAATATTTTATTTGTTCTTCTGTATATAATGTGTCTTTTGGTTAAAAGAAGCTACCTTTAAGGTTTTCTCTTTATTAATGTTTTCAAAAATTTTATATTTTTTGTTTTTCTTTTATTTAGAGTTTGTCAAGCTTCATGGCATGAAGGTTGACAATCTTAATCAAAATTGGAATTATTTTCAGGTACAATCTTTAAAAATATATTTTTAAACTATTCCCTTCTAATCCACTCCTCTTTTGCTGGATCTCCAATTACACATATGTGTTTATTTGTTATTGTTCAACAGCTCACACTGTCTCTATTCATTTTACTTCCAGCTATTTTTCGATTTGTGCCTTATTTTAGATTATTTATATTTTGTCTTTCAGTCCACTAATCCACTTCTGCCATATCACATTTGGGCCTAATGCTGTCTAGTGTAATTTTCATTAGAGATATTGAATTTTCAGAACAGGAACTTTTATTCTGGAATAATTCTATTTCTGTCTTCACCATGGCCATGTTCTTTACATCTAGGGCCACATGACAGTATTTAAGATTTTAAGGTGCAACTTGTTTATCTAATGATTCCATCATCTTGTCATTTCTGGATTTCTTTGTATTAGTTGATTTTTTTCCTGGTCCGGCATGTATTTTCCAGATTCTGTGAATGCTGGTGTGTTGGGTAGATTCAGTTGTCAACTTGGCCAGGTGAGCATACCTAGGCTTGTTGCTGCAGACATAAGTCAACGGTATGTGAACCTCATCTGTTGCTAATTACATCTGCAGGCAGTTAGAAGGCGTGTCTGCTGCAATGAGTGACGTTTGACTTAATTGGCTGGTGCTTAAATGAGAGAGTGCCAAGTAGCACAGCCTAAGCAACTTGGCATTCCCCATCTCAGCACTTGCAGCTCAGCCCAGGCCTTTGGAGATGCAGAAAGAAGTTGCCCTGGGGAAAGTTGTTGGAACCCAGGGGCCTGGAGAGAAGACCAGCAGAGACCATCTTGTGCCTTCCTCATAAGAAAGAACCTCAGTGGAAAGTTAGCTGTCTTTCCTCTGAAGAACCAACAAAATAAATCCCCTTTTATTAAAAGCCAATCCGTCTCTGGTATGTTGCATTCCAGCAGCTAGCAAACTAGAACAGCTGGTAAATTCGATTGGCTGTTGCACATTGTGATGTTCTCACTGTTTGTTGCTGGATTTTTGCTGCATTCCTTTACAGAACCCACACCCATCTCCACCTAGCATCTTGTTAAGTAACTCACCAGATCAGTCTGATCTTTCTTTGACTTGGTTTTAAGGTTCTGTTTTGTTTTCTTTTGTTTCTAAATAGCAGGTCCTGAACAACCTTGACTCTCATATTTAGCTCCACTTTATTCTCTAATTTAGCCCTTCCACTATGCAATAACACATTTGAGGCCCCCCCCAAATGTGTTTCATCTTATAAGTTCTCTCCATTCTGACTGATGAAAACATGAGTAATTTTGAACCTTGTGAGAACTTTGGAAATTACTCACTCACTATTTTCCAGGGGTACTTTCCCCAGCATCAAAGTATCTGGCTGTTTGGATGTTTTAGCGAGAGATACACTCCCGCAGCAGCTAATTCTTGGTGTGCAGAAACAGTTGTCTACCAAAATCTATAAGTAAGTCAATCCTACACTATTGGGCTTGTGCAACTACTTGTTTCAACATGAATTTATTTAATATTTAAAGTGTATAAAATTATGCTAAATGCTATGTGGCTGAGAAAATTATCAGAGGATGCATCCAAGCTTTACTGAAATTTATATTTTGACTAGAATTTCCATTAGACTTTAGAATTTATAGAACATTTTTAAATACATCTTACTTGATTCTCTTACCTACATAAATTGGTGTGGTGGTTTGGAGCTATGTAACCCAGAGAAACATTTTGTTAACCTTAATCCATCCTTGTGGGTGTGAACACCTTGTAAAGTGAATCTTTTGATGAGTGTGGCCCAGTTCAATCAGGAAGAGTCCTAATCCTATTACCGGTGTCATTTATAAACAGAATGAAATTCATAGAGAGTGGGAGAAAGAAGCCATGGGAAGCAAGAACTGAAGGTCAACAGAACCTAGAAGAGAAGGGAGAGGCCAGGAGAAGACACCACATGACATAGGAGCCCCAGCAGCCCCAGAACCACCAATCTTTAGAAATCAATCTCCTTGATGATACCTTAATTTGGAATTTTTCCTAGCCTCAAAACAGTGAGCTATAAAATTCCCATTGCTTCACCCCATGTAGTGACATGGGATTTGGTGGAGCATTGTAGGAAACTGAAACAAGTGGCAGGTGAATTATCTCCACTTTATGCTCAAAAGATTGTCAAAAGCCCAGAATCTCTGAGATAATAAGCATGATATACAAGACTCTGATGACTAGTTTAGGCTCTTTAAACATTACTATGATTATGCTTAGAAATAAAACAATCAGATAAAGATAAAATAACATAAAATGGCATAATTTAAACCAGAACAATGCATTATAGCTAAATAGGCTAGTTTCTTGGCAGTGTTTTGAACTAGGCCATAGCAGATTTGAAAAAACACAGTGAAGATTTAAGAATCTGACACCACTAGTTATGATCACTAACTTTCACACATTTCATGGAACATTGCCATCATTCTCAACTGTGTCCCAAATGCAGAGCACATGTTTAAATTGTCTGCTATTCATGAAATCTCACCTTTGCTTGTAGGCACCCAATCTCTGTGAACTGTTCTCCTGGAGAACCACTGCCATTATTTTAGTTTGGTGAGTTTGTTGAACCCCTACTTTTTTAGCATATAGCTCCCTACCATGCCAGCACTGCTGCCCCTCCATCAGCCAAAATGAAAGCGTCCTGTCCAATTCATGACTATTCTCTGTAGAGAAGAGCATTCTTAGCACCTCTTTATCCTCAAATTTGGATACCAATTGACAATTCTCAGAGAAGTTTTACTGCTTTTCTGATAATTAAAGTCACTGTTTAAAGAAATTCAAGACTGTTTTTTTGAGAAATATTGAAATTCTTCCATCAAGACCAACAGACTAATGCGTTTTTCTCTAACTAACATCAGCAGTACTACTATTTTTGATTTACTATTTGAGAGAATTCCAAATTGTGACACAAATTCAAAATTCCATGTGAGTATCAGTGAAAATACTAATGTTTGAGTATTAAAGACAGAATTCAGTCCCTAATCATTTGTCTTTTCACAATTAGTTATTTAGAGGTAATCAGTAATTATCATACAACAATAATTGATCCCCAGATACACATGCCTTTCTCATGAACTCATTAAAAATAAAAAAAATTTAATGTGATAATCAACTAAAATACCACCCTTCTAACAAGCATAATTTACTAGCTTTACAATCAATACAGATTCTAAATAGTTAACCTATAACAGGAACATCTGGCAATCCTTTAATCAATGTACCTTCAGCTTTATTTATATAAATCTCAGTTTAGCCTATGTTGTTTAGATTTCATGAATTTAATTTGCCTTGGTGATTAAATAATCAATTATTTGGTTACTCTATGATGGTTTATTTTCTAATATAACCATGGACTAATCAGAGTAAAACATTATAATCTATCACTCATATTCCAAATGCATTTTTGTTAAAAACTCAGTAAAGAAAACAACTAGTTTCTAAATACCTTAATATTTTCATATCACCTTCTACTGTGCAGATAACATGTAAAATCATGTTAATGAAATAATGTATCAGTGAAAATCAAAATATTGTTGATAAAATTGTACTTCTTCATATTGTTCATATCTCCCTTTATCAAATTCAAGTAAGAAAGGATTAAGTTTTATGTATAGGTAACTTAAATGGCAATTTACCCATAGCAAAATATGCTTTACTACCTGGTCATCAAAAATTTATGAAGAGGAGTATATTATCTCAACCTTCCAATAAGAATGTGAAGTTCCAAGAGGTTAAGTCACTCCCCCAGGTATTAGGTGACCAAATTTGAATTTAAATATTTACCTTTATTCACTGTACCCTAATCTTTCTTTACAGTTTTCTAATAAGTATACAAATACATTTGCTTGATTTCTGGAATTTTTAGGAAAAAAGCAATATATATATATATATATATTTCTGGCTTAAAGCAAAATCTTATGTTGTTAAATTGTTCTCAGATTAAGAAGATCAAAAAAAAAAAAACCTTCTTCCATCATATCAAACATTTCCATATCTTATCCTCAAAACCAGATTTACATATTTCTTTCTCCTAATCAAAAGTATCCTATCTTAATAACCCATGTGTTATTGTTTTTTTTTTTATCAAGTTATTTCTGCATCATTTCCTTATCTACACCAGTTGTTGTCATTACAGCGGGTTGACCAGACATAATGAGATCATGCAGCTTAAATGCTTTGATCTTAAAAATGAAGTCGCATAGGCCAGTACAATATGCTGAGTTGAAAATGGAAAGGACTTATTCTGGAAACTCTGATTGTATTTCCAAGAGCATTGCTAAATTATGTATGTATTAGGATCAGGAAAGTTCTACTCACTGCCTTTCTCTGTTAGTCATAGGATAGTTGTGAAGGGCACTGAATAAACTTGACAGAATAACCATTAGCAACAGTAAGTATACAATTTCTTATCATTTAACACATGTAAGTATGCTTTGAGTATATAACTATTTGATTCCCAATTTTCTCTTCATATACAATTTTTCTCATGGATAGTCTAAAAAGGAAAGTCTATAGAAGCTTCATTACTAATCGTTGATCTCCTTAGTGCAACTTAATAAACTTGCAAATCAAATTCTTCATCTGAAATGTGTAACTAGTCAAGGTAGCTGAACAAACTAATGAAAAAAATCAGTTAACAAATATATAATTCTAAACTCTCCCTAATGAATTAGTTAATCTCAATTGAATTCTGGAATTAAAGGTTGTCAATAGGTAGAAATCATTTTTTAAGCAATGTTAAACACCCTCTAGAAAACAAGCAAACGAATTTCTTAGAGAAAAGATTCAAATCACTTTCATGAACCTGACCCAGATTGAGACAATTTTGTTTTAGGACAAGGACTTTGAAGTGACAACTTGACAATTTGTTATATTACCAACTTAGAAAACAATCTCATCCCCTACTGATACAATGCCATCCTGTCATGCTGCAAAATTTTCTTCCTATTTTGTCAGATCATTCAACATAACTGTTTTTTCCCAATCTTTCCTATTCTTGAGACAAAGGTTGGGGTAAGCTATTTCTTTTCTGTTAGCAACTTTTTTTCCCCCTTTTTAAACAATAAAGGTAAGAAATACAATTCATGTGCTAGAAGTAACCCAGAGCAACTTATCTTTGGTTGCAAGACAGTTAAGCTTTCTGAATTCTATAAAAGAATCATACAATCATTTAATATCAAATTGAATATGACTTAATTGTCAGGATGATATTGTAGTTCCAGGTCTTTCTTATAAACATTATCTTATTCTTCAATAATACCAGTTGTTTAAACAAAACATTGCAGTTAAGTCTGTGCAAGGGTAAAACTATAACTAGATCTTAATATTCTAATATTCTGGAATATCAGTATCTTTTTCATTTGTCTACAGTGTTGTGCATGAAGTTAGGGTTCTTTTTTAAAATGAATTCTAGGATTTTTTTAACTGTGATTTTCATTCTGTCCCTTTTACTGATATTTTCTGTAAGACATTTAGAAACTTCAAGCTAATCTATCATACAAATAGACCATACATGTGACACATTCTCTGATGAACTTCTTGCCCATTTCTCATGAGCAAATTTCAAAGGACCAATTGGGAGTCAGGAGATAGGGAGAGCATATGTACTCCTAACAGCATTGTGGACTGTCCATTCTGCATCAGAAAATATATTATCAATTATGTTTAGGTTCATCGTGACATTTGTATCCACACTTTTGTTATGCCTCCACAGGGCATTATCATCCTTACAAGTCCCTATAAGGCACCAAGTAATGATAATGAGATAAATTTGCCAGACAATTTTATTAACAGCTATTTTTCATGATATAGGGCATTTATAATACTTAAATCTCATATTATAGATGAGTGTGAGTGTGTGTGTGTAAATGCATGTGTGTATGTGGTATACTTCCCACTAGAAAGTGGATTCCTTAAGCACAGAGATGATGCCATATGGACTGACCACCCACTGCATTCAAGCCCCAGTTTAGATTCACAAAGTTCGAAGCCTTTTCATAGTACACATATTAGTTTATATTTTGTTTCCTTTTTGAAAGCCTTCCCCGATTAGGACTCAGTTACAATGACCTACCTCCATTTCTGTATTCTAAGACAAACTCCTGGATTTAAAAGTTAAAATGTAAATGAACCTAATAGTTAGGTAGAAAAATGTATGATGAAAGGAATCTTGATTTTGAGCTAACTGTGAATCAGAAATGGGGCAGCATTTGCAGATATATCAGCCCATCAATAGTTAACAAGATTAACTGCATTTTTGAAACTTTAAAAATTTTGCTTGTTACAGTTAATAAATTAATGATAGATATTATTGTATGATTTGATCATCCTGAAGAAGGGTTCATGTTGGTCTTCTGTCATAAAAGTAGTACATTATACTGGTGCAATATAGTACAAGATCTGCATTAGATGGCTTTGTGTGTCAGCTTTTATCATCACTCCTGAGTCAGAAAAAGTGTGGATGTATGCACAAAGTGGGTAAAACTTCCCAGGATGTCCACAAAGGTGACATCTTTAAAAGTTCAGAAACTTTTAGTAAAAGAGACTGGAAAGGCATGGTTTCAGAGGTAATTCTGAAGTGCTTTAATTCTTGACCAAAATCAATCATCCTGGTACCATTTCAGATGTTGGGGGAAAGCCCAGGCCAAGTAGCATCAAATGTAAGATATGGCTGTTTTTGTCATTGTTGTTTGTTTGTTTGCTTTTTATTGAAATAAGTTAACAGAGACTCAGAGACTCAGAAATCAAAAATAAGATAACATTTGGAAACAATATCATTCTTCGAGTGTGTCCGGTAAGCAAAAATGACTGCCTCCTACTGGCAAGGGCTTCAGTTGGCAGCAGATGCCTCTTAACACAAAAACAAAGTACTAATCATTTAGTTCTAAAAAGGCGTGGTATTTTTCATTGTAAGAAAGACTGGGCATGAATTTTACCACTGAACTACCCTTTCTGCCTCTCAAGAGTGTTTGTACTTTTGTATGTTAAGTTCTATCAATAAAATATTAAAATTAAAACAAAAAAGAATGGGGACATCATGATTTGTAAGGTTTTCCACCTTCCCACAGACTCTGCTGAGTCCCCGTCCTCTAAACCACCTAAAAGCCAGTTTGGTAATGTATCATCTGCTATAATTAATAGAATCCAAGCAGTGATATTATGAGTAAAAAAGGAGCAAAAAACAGAACACCAAGTCATCTATCTTGTTTTTACACTTTCCTAGAGATCTGGATAAGTATATTGTGAAAGCTATGCTTTCATCACCCTAAATTTGTTTACAGAAATTTTGACTTTGAACGAAACCTAATGATGTTCGTAACAAGTAGATTTTCCCGTAACACAGAAGATCATCCAATTTCAATGCACTCAGTGATTAGGCATGCCTATTTCATGTCTGAGCTGCAGCAGACACTGAAGTAAATTCAGGCAAAGCATGCATGTTGAGTAACATCATTACGGGCCAAAGACCTCTCTGAACTATTAAGGGTCCATTAGTCTTACATTAATGATATTTTCTCTTTTTTTAAGTATAAAATGTAAATATTTTATCAGGTAAAGGAGCTGACAGATATGAAGCTCTTCAAAAGACTACAAACCGTCACTTTAAACAGAAAGCTGCTCAATGTTTAGTAAAGAGATCGCTGTCAGTTGTATATAATAAGGATTTAAAGTTGATTTTCCTCTCCTTCCACCTCTTTCTCCTCTTTTATCTCTTATTTCAGTCTCATCTTGGGGACAAAGAGTACAATTGTTGCACCAAAAGTAAATAAACAAATGAAAGAGAGGAGACCTCGCATAAGGTCCATTTCCTAGCTATCCCAGTGTTTTTACCCCTAAGAAAATGATGGTGGCAACATAATTCTTTTTGAAAAAGAATGAAACACTAACAGTAAACTGCATCATCTCTTGGAATATATAAGAAAGATCAAATATCCTAATGGAACTTTGAAATGACCCTGAAGAGCAGCATTCTGAAGCTGTGTAGGATTATGGGTAACTGGCATTATACCGACACTAGTGTTCTACCGCACTCTTACAGCAAGAGGAACAATTGCTTAATGAAAAGCAAAGGGCTGCAGGAGGCTGAGTGTTATACAGAGAGTCTGTGGCACAGTAATTCGTGCCATCCACAGCTAAAACGGTAGCAAGGATATGTTAGTTATACTTTTTTTTTTCTAATTAATGTACCTGGCAAAAAAAAAAAAAAAAAAAAACAGGAAATAAATGTCAGCATCCTGTTGATTTTTTTCTATCCCTTGAGGTGGAAACACAGTTATACAACCATATAACAGAAAAGAAAGAACTGCATGTTGTCAAAATTGATATAAAGCTTACTCCTGTAGAGGTTGGAGAAAGACCAATATGCTTATTTGTGCAGGAAAAAGTTAATCAGGGTAAAAGTTAATCCTGTTTTATGGACCTGTGATCGGTGAAGGGATTAAAGCTGTGTAAACATGGTCTAAGCATTTCCTTTGAACATCAGTTAGCACAACTGTACTTTTCCAGATCTCTAAGAAGGCATGGAAACAACACAGATTACATGGAGGGTTCTGGTTTTTTACTCCTTTACAAAAAAAAAAAAAAAAAAAAGGTTAGGAAAATATAATCAGTTTATTTTTCTTAATGTAAACTATCTGCCTATCAGACTTTATACTCTCAAGCTCTTCTGTCATCTGACAATAATTTTCCTGCCAAGCTTAGACATAACTCCATAGTTCATGGTGCTTAAATTATTAGATTTAATACTGTCCCATACATAAATGCTAAGTTATGCCTACTCTACATAAGAGGACCATAGGATGAACTTGGGGCATGCTGATTTAAAATTTCTTCACTATTCACATGAAAGAGTCTTTGTTCTAGCAACAAATTCCTTTCATTTAAGATGCTGGTCTGTGGGTGCAGCAGAGGGATGTGAAGATAAGATAAGACAATTAGGAATCAGAAAACAAAAATACGACTAGCGTAGCCTATGAAAAGGTTGGATCAGGACCTCTTTACAATCTTAAGTAGCATAGAAAGTTAGAGTAACCTTGAGTCAAGGTATATATAGATGCCATGGAGCAGAATCAGACTGAGGCTCAAACTATCAGTGACTAGCAAAAGTCTGGTTTCAAAGTTCAAATGTTTAGAGGTATATATGAACTGGAAAGTCTGTTGCAAGTAAATGGCTTGAAGACATGGCCATTTATCTATTCAATACATTTTGACTGAGTTATCCCTCTGTGGCCTGGCAGTATGCTAGATCATTGAGATATACTTATAAATAAGACACATTCCCTGTCATCAAGGAGTCTACATTCTAATTTGGGAACAAATCAACTAATAATCATCTGCTATGTTAGGACTATGTGTGAAATACTAAAGGAAAACAGTGCAAGGTTCCCAACCCAGTCTGATGATGCTATTAAGGATGGCAAGAAAAGAGAGAAGTCTTCATTTTCCAGAAGTAGACACTGAGAGTTTGGGGTTCAAGATGTTCATTAAGAATCAAAACATGTGAAAAGAACTGGGGGGAAGCATAAATGAGCAGCAGAAGAAGCTGCAGTTTGAAGCAGACTGTACAAAGCCAGGTTGGCAGGGAGTTCTGGAGTGAGTTTCCAATAGTGTCACAAATTGATCTAAAATGGCCAGACCTCTATATCTCCATCCCTCTAGGCCTCTGCGTGTAAGAAAATGTGGAAAGCAAGGCAGTTTTCTACAGCTGAGCAAAGTCTGATATTGCTAATGATAGGAAGCCATCTAATGGCCACATTCTCTTCAGTTCTCTACATTCTTAGCAGTTGGGTGGCAAGTCCTTTCTTGAAGGGACCTGGTCAGTAACTCTCTATGTCCCCCAGCTGGGACATGCAATTATTTAATTAAATGTTTCAGTAAGAAAGAAAAGGAACCATTTGATCTGAGGTTCAGTGGTAGTTAGGGATTAACTAGCTGGGTGAGGAAGCATCATTGAAACCTTCAATCATTGATTCATCAATTTCACTTTATACAACTTTTCCTTCTTGCCTTATGCGTCTCCAAATCCTTCTCAGGTTTTGCAATCCATTATTATAATAACAATGAAAATATTCTAACTCTCTTGCCTCCTTTACCTACAATGCCTTCACCTATTCTATGCCCCAGAAGAATTGATACATATATTTTCTCTCAGCCTGAGCACAAGCAGAAGGCCATAGAAGATAAATCCTAGATAATTGGCTTCACTAACTTCATTTAAACACTCCCCACATCCTGTCAGTCTGACTAAACTGTTTCCTAATGATTATTCAGACCTTCTCGTTATTCCTAAAATTCCCCACCCTTCCTCTGGTGTTTCACCTTCAGTCAATGAGCCTGTCTTTAGGAAACAGATGCTATTAAATGGAAGCTCTCTTATCTCCCATTACAAAATCAACAAACCTAATAGCATCAACACCCATGTTTTCCCCTTGTGTTAAAATAGAGGAGTGTCTTTCCTCTTATCCCAATAGAATTTGCTCGTGTGTGATCTCAATAACATTCTCAAGAACTTCGTTCTGGCAAAATCCCACCAGTGTCCCAAACTGAGGCTTGGACCACCTTTCTTTTTTCTTTCTTTCTTCCTTCCTTCCTTCCTTCCTTCCTTCCTTCCTTCCTTCCTTCCTTCCTTCCTTCCTTCCTTCCTTCCTTCCCTCCCTCCCTCCCTCCCTCCCTCCCTTCTTCCTTCCTTCCTTCCTCTCTCTCTCTCTCTCTCTCTCTCTCTCTCTCTCTCTCTCTCTCTCTCTCTTTCTTTATTTCTGTCTTTCTCTAGAATAATTTTTCAATTCCCATTGTCTTAAATAATGCACTATTAAATGCCCTTAAATTTTATTTCTCCAGTCCAGACTTCTCCTCTAAGGTCAATTACTTTATCACCAACTACTTCTTGATTCCTACATTTGCATTTCTCACTGGCACTATAAATTCCACATGTCTAGAGACAGGCCATGAACATGCCCCTTAAAACCTTTCCTACTGATAATTTCCTCATCTTGAATATTATCTGTCAAAGCACTAGGTCAAGAAAGCTGGGATTCATCATTGATTTATCTTTTTCCATCATCTCTGCATCTAATCCATCAGCATGTCCATCAATTCTAACTCTAACACCTAGCTTAAATCTATCTACTCTTGTTCATCATCACAGTCACAACTTAAGTTCCAGCTCCAACTACAGCCATGTAAACCACAATAAGTACTTCTTAATTGGCATTCTCATTTCCAGATTTTTACCCCTCTGAACAATTCTCTTCTAGGGTAGCCTGCTACAAATGTAAATTACATTAAATTGTACCAGTTATACCAGTTTCTTTAACTGATAGCATTTTATAATAATTTACATGTCATTATTTCACTCTTAGAGATTTTTATCACCCAATCTAAATGTGTCATTTTAATGTCTGTTTCCAACACTGGACTCTAAGATCACGAAGGTTGGACTGTGTTCTCTTTTAGTCACTTTGTTATACCCACGCCTAGCCAAAAGACTTCTTAAGTAAATGTTTCCAATTATATGAATGACAGGCACTTAAGCAGGTTTCAGAAGTTGGTGATGGACACAGTCATCAAGATGTCACGTTTCCTAAAGTCTAGGGGAAGTCTGCCATGGAGCACATATTAAGGAAATAAACACAAACAAAATAAATGTTGGGAAGTAAAAATTAGCTTGTGTGCATACAGATATGAATTTGTCTATACAATATAAATATGACCAGACCAGGAAGAAAGAATTGGGGAAGCATTCCAGAGGTCCAGAGGGATAGAGTAGTCTTTAGAAAGTTCACTGTCTGAATCAGGAAAGAGGGAAAACCACTCTATCTGGAACATCGTAAGTTCCATCTCCAACAATGCTCAAAAGCACATGATTTGAGTATGCTTCTCATAAGCTAGGATTCCTAAGAATCTTCAGATGAGAGTTTACTAGTAAATTCATGTTATGTCATAGTGGGTTGATTTTATTAGTTTAGGAATTGAGGGAGTTGGGCAGGGCTTCTTATTATTATTAATTAAAAAAATTTAACAACAAACAAACTTAAACATTAACACATGATCATTCCGTTCTACATATATAATCAGTAATTCACAATATCATCACATAGTTGCATATTCATCATTTCTTAGAACATTTGCATCAATTCAGAAAAAGAAATAAAAAGACAACAGAAAAAGAAATAAAATGAAAACAGAAAAAAAAAAGATTATACATACCATACCCCTTACCCTCACTTTCATTGATCACTAGCATTTCAACCTAAATTTATTTTAACATTTGTTCCCCCTATTATTTATTTTTATTCCATATGTTCTACTCGTCGGCTGACAAGGTAGATAAAAGGAGTGTCAGACACAAGGTTTTCACAGTCACACAATCATATTATGGAAGCTATATCATTATTCAATCATCATCAAGAAACATGGCTACTGGAACACAGCTCTACATTTTCAGGCAGTTCCCTCCAGCCTCTCAATTACATCTTGAATAACAAAGTGATATCTACTTAATGCATAAGAATAACCTCCAGGATAACCTCTCTACTCTGTTTGGAATCTCTCATCCATTGACATTTTTTCTCATTTCACTCTTCCCCCTTTTGGTCGAGAAAGTTTTCTCAATTGGGCAAGGACATTTTTGAACATTAAAATGTGAAAGTTTAATGGTATTCTGGGGAAACAATTGATTTAACTTAACTGATTTACTATATATTTAAGATTTTCTTATATACTGGGTGAACTTATTCTTTTAATAAAAGATATCTCTAAATCCATTAACCAAATTATGCAAATTCTTTATGTTTTTACAACAAGTAAATACAATAGTTCAAATGATTCAGAGGAACTTTAAATACCCTTAAAGTACTCAATGGCATTAGCAGGTTATCTGCAAAGAAAGAAAAATGCTTATCAAAATACACAAAATGATAAGATTGTATATTACGTTTTTCTGCAATTTATTTTTTCAACCAAGAAAATCCCACAAATAAAATGATAACTTGGTAGTAATTTTATATAGTCAATGTACAATCCATGTGTTGAAAAAATTGAATAATGTTTACCTCTTTCAAGTTCGAAGCATCACTCCAAATCTTAGAATCCTCATTACAAAGGCAACATTTATTAGTAAGCCTAGTGGGTTTTTTATTATTGTTATTGGATTGGGTCCAGTGAATCTCTTCAAGAGACAGATTGAGAAAGAAATTTCTTGTGTTGGGTCTTCCTGCCTATAAACAACTTAAAGCTTAATTAAACAACTAGTGCTGAGAGAATAGTAGGGTCTCTGCAAGGTGTCTGGTTACAGCCATCTATAAAGAAAGGAATCCAGAAAATTATTCAGAGAACTCTCAAGGCTCATTTAAATTTGGCATTGGAGACTAGAAACAGCATTCCTTACAATATAAGGAAATATTAAAATGATCCCTAGGTATTTTGCATCTTGTATGTGGTTTGTGTGTGCATTTAAAAGTGTGGAAGTGAATTCATGTGGAGAGAGATTTAAGTAAAGGGAAGCAAAAAAACATGAAAATTCAACTTGCTATCCTCAGTTGTATTTGGCAGAGGTGGCATCACAACTATAAACACTATAAATGAATGTTGGACATTTTGCTAAAATATGCAATTGAAGGCTTCTGGCATCTTTCCTGACCTTGCTCTGTTACACTTTATCAAACTTTACACCTCTGATATTCTGTTTTAAATTCTCTCTCTTAAAATATCTAGGACCGTTCCCATTTCCCTAACAAAACTCAGATTAATAAAAGCATCTATTTATACTGAGTACCTTATGTTTATAAGGTGCATATTACTTTGCAAAATACTGTCACATATGTTTTTCCTAATTCATGCTAAAATAAATCTGTGAAGTGGATGGTGTAGGTATTATCTCTTATTTATAATCTATCTCAGTCCCTGTTTCTTGTGATTTTTTTAAGGTCTTAGGACAGCTTTACAACACAGCCAGTGAGAGCACTTAGCCTAACCAATCATCAACTCAGTCTTTCTCTCGCATTCAGTGGTCTCAAAATGTTCTTCATTGAGAAGAAATTGAATTCTAAGCTATACTAAAGAAGGAAAAGATGAACTATTATGAACCACTGGAATGTAAAGGTCTTTTAAAAGGCTGATATGGATCCTATGTCATTTCCCAATCCCAAACTGATCCTTTCCAGAAAGCTCCAACACAAGTTTTACAAGGTGAGTTAACATTGCATTAGCTGAGCAACAAAAGCAAAGACACATTCACAAAAAACAGTACTCTAAAATTTGTTTATAAATGATATATTTTTATGTTTAACACTCTGATTTCCCCTTGAAAGTAGAGATAATGAATAATTGAAAATCAAGTAAATCAGCAATAAAATCTCATAAGTGCAGTATCTTTACATTTACTCCTTTAAAAATAGTTTTCCTCTTTTATTGATTTAAATGGGAAAGCATTTAAATTAGAAGCTTAAGAAGGCTTTTATTTAGCAAACTTTTCTTATTACTTCACTTAGCATTTCCACTAACAGAGCAAGGCCCTGTGCAAATATTTTTAATGTATAAAAATATTTTTCCTTTGAAAATTTAACTCTTTTTTATAATAACATTGCTTTTAAAATTACAATATGTTCTATGTCAAACTAAAGAGATGACATCATATTAGCTTCATTATGCTTGTAAGAAAAAGTCTTATTAAATAGATTATTAATTATCTGTAAAATTTTGGGCATTTATTGGCAGTCTGGGCTGTTAGTTCTGCTTTCTTCATAAATTCATTATTTCATCAATCATATATTTTGCTTTCTCCCTCCATTTATTTTCTTCTATTATAGACGTGTTTATTAGAAATCATTTAGATAAGCTTTCTACTTAGATATTCTTAAAGCCAATTAATTGGCACATGTTGTAGTTAAGCGTTTTCATTAATAGATGGCATTAGTCTGTTTCACATCAAGCTAAAAACTTTTTAAGAGGGCAATTTAAAAAGAATAACTGAATCAGTGATCACCTGGAAACACTGAACATTCTCAGAGAGATGGAAGGAGCAGTGATCATCACTAATCCAATAGGTTTGTAAGGTAAGTCAAAGCTTTTGGCTTTGACTGACATCTTCAACCTAGCTTCGATAATTGTGACTTCATTGGCTATTATTTGGAAATGTCAGAAAGGTCAGATAAGTGTTGGTAATGATAATACAGGGCTGAAATGGGCTCTGTACACTCCATAATTGCATTAAGACTTCTTAAACAAGTTGATGTCACCCTTTAGAATGCATTGACCTGATTCAATGTTACTAGCAACCACCAAAAATAATAATAGTAATAATGCCACAGCTAGCTCCTCTCCCACCAAAAAACCCAGCAGTTAACATTTTTCAAATATTTCTTATTTTAAGACTGAGAAAATGCTTTACATGTGTTTACATAGAATTTTAATGTTAATCTTATGCACAGGAAATTCCAAAGATTCAGGGGTTGCTTCCCCAGGAACTAGGGACAAAGATCAGCCAAATTTTTCATTATACCACAGTATTTTTAAATTTATTGCTTGTATTTTTTAGTGTAGTAATTATAGTTTAAAAATATTATTCAGAAAAAAAATTAATGTAACTCATTGATTTGTCCCTTGGCACAGAACACTTTGATCAAAGTAAAAAAATGTAAAAGCATTTAAATTTTTACTGATACATACTTTATGAATTAAATATGAATCAGACTGGAAGTCTTATATTTAAAAAGATATTTAAAAGATTTACTTGATATCAAACTTGATTTGCACTTTTCAGAATCTGTTGAGATGAGTAAGAGGAGACTTAATAATTCAGTAAGAATGTGATTTGTCATCATCCCTAGCCATAGAAAGTACTAGATGCCAGAAGGACTGCCATATCAGTTACTACTTTGAATGCAGGAATTGACTTGGTCAGTAGAGCTCTACATGAATCTTTGATAAACCTCACAAAATCCTACAATACAGTTTATTACACAAGACATCTGAGAAAAGCCTAAAGTCAATAGGACAAGGTAGAACTACAAGGTGCAGGAGAATATAGGAAAGATAGGTTCACTTAGAGATGTTGAAAGGCACAACCAACTGGGAAAGACCCATTCCAGTTAATGGCACACAACACGCAAATGCAAGAGTTAGTGAGTACAATTTCAGCATGTGATATTCCAGTATTCTGGCAAACCATGCTATTATTATTTTGAATCACCTTACTTTGGCATAATTTTCATTCAGTAAAATGCATCTAGGAACAAATATATACAGGTGTATGTGTAATTGTGTAACTGCTACCACATGGGAGACTATTTATATCACTCCAAAGAGATTCCTTGTGCCCCAATGCAGACAGGAAGCACAGCTCCAGCCTCAGAAAATCACTAATCTGTTTTTTGTTACTAAAGACTTGTCTTTCCTGTTCTAGAATTTTTGGATAATTGGAATTAACTAAAATAAAATTGCTGTCTACATTGGGTATGGGCGAGGAAGACCCATTTCGCAGAAGGGCTCTTTCAAAAGACAAAAACAATTGACCTGCAGGGATTTTCCAAGAAATGGGAACACATCAGTACAGGGTTGCTGATAAGCAATACCTGCTAATCCACTAGTTCCGATCCAGTAGAAATAGCTTATCAGTTTGGACAAGCATACCACAAAAATCAGTATATATTTGTGTGCCACTTTGTAAGTTCCCCTCCCCATGTAAAGTGAAAATTTAATGTCAACCAATCAGAACATTTTCTCATTTCCTCTATGGTTTGCTTTATATAAGCTTCCCGTTCCAATCACTCCACAGAGTTCCTTTCTACTTTCTGAATATGATTTTTGGTATTGAAGATTTCTTTTTTTTTTTTCTTAATTTTCTTAAAAATTTTAGCCATTCAAGTAAAGTTTATGGTAGTATCTCACAGTGCTTTTAATTTGCATTTTTCTAATGACTGATGATGTTGAGTATATTTTCTATGTCTATTAGCCATTTTTATATATTCTTTTGTGAGGTTTCTGTTCAAATCTTTGCTAATCTTTTTAGTATTGAGTTGTAAGAATCTTTTATATGCTCAATACAAGTTCTGTGTAAGTCATATATATTGCAAATAATTTCTCCCAGTCTGTGGTTTGCCTCTGTCTTTAAAAAAGCAGAACCAATTAATTTTTACAAGGCTCAATATATCGATGTTTTTCTTTCACATTCAGTGCTTTTTTAGTCCAATTTAAGTAATTGTTACCTATACCAAATGCATATTTTATTGAATTTATCCCTCACTAATTCAAGTTGTTGACTGCCATTGTAAATAGTGTTTTGAAAAAAAAATTCTAATAGTTTCTTTCTAGTATGTAGAAATAATATTAATTTAAAATATTGACTTTGTAAACTGCAGCATTTAGAATTCACTCATTGTTTCTAGTGGTTTTTGCAGATTTCTTAAGTTTTCCTGTGAATGAGATTCTGTTGTGTTCAAATAAAGATAGTTTTATGCATTAACAATTGCACTTCCTTTCTTTAGTTAGGTAGGTATTATTTTTTAAATTTATTTTTCTTTGTGGCTATATACTTCATTATGAGGTTGAACAGAAGCGGTGAAAGTGGACATATATTTCTGTTACTTTATCTTAGTAGAAAAGTGTCACCTTCCAATCTGTGTTTTATACAACTACCTTTTAGATTGCTTTCATACACAGCAAGAGATAACTGAGATGGGAGGCAAGCCATAGTCTGCACAGGGAAGTTTGCTGCTATTGAAGCAGTTAAGAAAACTGCTATATAGTCATCTTCTTTGTATTTTCTGCATTTATCCACTCAGCCTGCCCTCAGTCATGATCTGGTACTACAGAAGGATGGCTCCTTGCCACAGAACAGAATGCCAATTTGCCTTGGATATACACACAATGAAGAATTTGCTAAATAAAATAAATGTGACTTCCTTAAACTCCAGAAACAAGGTGGTTGGGACAGAGTCAAAACTCTAATGAGTTCTCAACAGTAATCATGCAGGTTTTGTTACCAATAGGGATTTGACACATTTGCGTCCGTTCTTGGCCATGTGGATCTTGCTCCTATACCAAATCAGAGGTATTATTTAACTGGCTACTGAGTAATATTTTGGACAATGTCATAATTGCCCATGCAAATGAGCAATTAATCAAAGATTATGAAAAAAAATATGGCATCTTTAGACCACATTTTATTGCAGTCTTAAGCCCAAGTTTGTCCTTGGACTTTTCATAGTAGAAATGAAGTGGTTTAGCAATCAATTGACAGGATCAGAAATTTAACACGTAACCTTTAGAGGTAGATACATTTCCCTCAAACAATTCTTTTGTGATAAAAAGAAAATATGTAAGGAAACCAATAAATATACACTGCATAACTGAATGTCAAAATTCCAGAAGGTTTAACATTATTTTTGTTCCATCTGTGTTAAATTCCTATGTGAGTAGGTTGTGTGGAAGCAATTGGGCATAAGCCTTGCTTTGCTACATTCAATCTTCCCCAAAGTCCTTTCAAATGTTAAGATAGAGCCTTCTTTTTTTCTCCTCTCTAGCATCACAAAAGTTTCCTCTTGGGGGCCCTTTATAGTTTGGTTATGTTCCAGAAAGTCCTTGATCTACTAGAAGAACATTTAGAATCCCATAGTGTTGGAAATCCTGCTGAACATTTTGCTGAGTAAATACATAGATTCCAAAGATCCCTAGGAATATCTAAGTTTCCCCAAAGCACAGCACACCAGGGTTGAACTGAGAACCAGAAAACCTCACACTTCCTTCAGATTTGCCCAAATTTTGTAATCAAGAAGCCTGAGCTGTAAACTCAAATTTGTTGTCAAGTAATTTTTAAACTTCAAGCAAGTTTCAAAGAGGTTTGACATTAAACAGATAGGAATCCAAATTTGGACTCTGTGTCTTCATTGTGTCTCTTTTGTCGAGATCCTGGTCTCTTCTGTGCTTCAGTTTCCTCAACGTAAAATAAGTTAATAATATTAACCTTGCTTGATTTTTGTGAAGATGAAATGGGAAAATATATTTAAAATCAAAAGTTTACCATTCAACTTTCAGTTCAGATTATTAAGCACAACATCTTCATAGATGAAACATAAAATATCTTTACGCTTTAAAACAGTTTATAATTTATCTACATCAGGCCACTCAGTTCATTGTTTGGACCCACAACTCAGTCTCCTGAGATGCTCAAGCAGTGTGCATCTGTATCAGACTTCAATAGACCCAAAATAACTTGCCCAATGACTCACTGTGCATATAAGAACTGAAACTTCTTTGTAACTAACATGAAATACTCAAATAACTAAATCAGTGCCATCAGGCTTTGGGTTTATGGAGGAATAGAGTTGTGAAGATGTGTAATATCAAAGGTATTTCTGTGGTTCACACTTTCTGTACCACCTGGCTCTGATGCAACTTTGTTAATACACTAAACAGTTTCTGGATCAACTTGGGCCTTATCTACCCCATATCCAACATTTTGTTAATTCATTCTAAAATTAGAATGGGAGCAGATGAGATCATTGTGCTTCTTGCGATATTTAGTTATGGAGACTCATTCCCCTTCAATTGCTTTATTTTAAATCTGTTCATATCACACTCACTTTTGGGGATTTTCTGGGTTTCAAGAAGTATGAGATAGGGTTCCAGGATGTGCATTTTGAAAAATCTCCACATATAAGTCCTATGTACAGTTTGGCAAAATCTTTAGTTTTCCAATTTTATTTCATCAACATTTAAGTTTTGGTTAATCATAAACAGTCAGGAAAAAGAAATCATGGCACTGTAAAACCAGAGGAGAAGTAAGATAGTACACCTCGTCACTCTACGTGAGAGGATGACAAAACTCTGGGTTCCAGTTCACTTGTGTATCTGGGTAATGCAATAAAACTCCTCTGACAAAGACAGATATGGATAGAGTGCCAAAATGATTTGGCATCATAGTCATTTCTTCCTGAGAAAGAGAGATAGAGAGAAAGAATACATATGAAATTAATAATCTCAGTCCCTGTATTTTTTAAATTGTAAATAAAAGAAAGCAAACAAGTGACTTGAATTTGTATGAAGTTGAATCAATAATCAACTGCTAATCAAAACGATTTGTTTTGTTTGCCTAGGCAGTCTATGGAATACATAATACACATATATGTACATATATCTATGTTATGGAGATAAGAGATATATGAATAAATATATAACAAGCACTTGAGAAAGCATAGTTTAGAATAAGGCTACTCCCAGAAGTCTAGAAGTCCAGAGACCTAGGTGATTTCAAGTTGTCAGACTGAGGAAGAATTTTTTTAAAACTCTATTGAGGTAAAATTGGCATATATAATGTGGTATTTTTGGAGTTGTTTATAACTTAGAAAAACATGTTTTTAAACTTAATCCATTCTTGTGGGTATGAACCCACTGTAAGTAGGACCTTTTGATGAGGTTATTTCAGTTAGGGTATGGTCCCCCTCAATCAAGATGGGTCTTAATCATATGACTGCAGTCCTTTATAAACAGGATGAAATTCAGACAGAAAGAGAACGAGCCATGGAAAGCCAAATGTGGAAGAAAGGGAGAGGCCAGTTAAGCTGCCATGTGCATTGCCATGTGACAGAGGAACCAAGGACTAAGAATCACTGGCAGCCAGCCCCAGAAAGCTGGTCTTCTGGAAGAAAGCATTTGGACTTTCACCTAGCCTCGAAACTGAGAAGAATATATTTCCAAAGTTTAAGACAATCCATTGCATGGTATTTGAGCAGCCAAGAAAATTAAAATGAATAAATGACATCTATTTAGATTATACAAATTGGTAAGTTTTAAAAACATCAATGCAATCAAAGTAATCAATTTGTTTACCATTCCTAAAAGTTTCTTCATGCCCCTTTATAGTCCCTCTCTCTAGCTGCTATATACCAGCCAAGCACTGATTTGCTTTCTGTAGATACATTTCATTTTCTTTAATTTTATATAAATGTAATCATACAATAAGTACACACTTTCATCCCCTGTCTTCTTTCATTCATGTAATTATTTTGAGTTTCATTCATGCTGTAGCATGAATCAATAGTTCATGCCTTTTTAATGCAAATGGTATTCTACTGCATAGATATGCCACAGCTTGTATTGTACTATCCATTCAACAGTTGATGGATATTTGGTGTTCCCATCTTTGAAAATAAAGCATCCTTGAGCAATTTTGTGCATTTCTTTAGTCGTATGCTCTCATTTCTTTTGGATGAGTACTTAAGGGTAGAATGGTTAGGCCAAATGGAAAATGTACATTTAACTTTTAAAGAAATGGACACTTTTCCAAAGTGCCTCATTTTATATCCTCTTCCGCAGTGTATGAGAGTTCCAATATCTGCACATTCTTGCCAACACTTCATCTGGTCATCCATTTTCCTTTAGCCATTATTATACCACACATGTAATGGTATGGCATTAGATTTTAATTCGCATTTCTTTACTAACAAATGGTGTTGAATTTCTTATATGCTTATTTACCATCTTTATATCTTCTTTTACAGAATGTTTGTTTAAGACCTTTACCCACTGCATTGGTTTCCAGCTGCTAAAGTAAACATCGCACTTAAACATGACTTAAACAATGGAAATTTATTAGCTCATGATTTTGAGGGTAACGGAAGTTCAAATTCGAGGTGTCAGAAGAGTGATACTTTCTCTCCAAAAACTGGCATTTTGGGGCTGGCTGCCAGCAATGCATGGTCTTTGGCTTTTGTCTCACTAGCAATGAATACATCCATGGCTTCCCAAAACCATCTCTATGTTTGAATTTCATTCTGCATATAAAGATTTCAGTAATCTGTATTAAAGCCCAACATGATTCAGTTTCAAAGGGCATATTTACAGTGGGTTTACACCCACAGGAAAGGTTAAACTAAGTACATGCTTTTCTGGGATACATAACTCAATCTGACAACACACATTTTAAGAAAAGATGGGTTGTTTGCATATTATTAAGTTTTTGAAGTTCTTTTTTGTATTCTGGATGCAAATACTATATCAGATATGTGACTGGAAAATTTCTTCTTCTAGTCTGTGACTTGTCTACATTTTTAAAATCAGTACTTCTTGAGGAAAAGTATTTTTTTAATTCTGAAGCCCATGTTTTTTTTTCACATTTGAGATTTCTATGCCTAGAATTTTTTATCCATTTTGAGTTAATTTTTTCACGTAGTATGAAATATGGATCACAGTTCTTTTCTCTGGTGTTGTTTTTATATGAATATATGATTGCTCCAGTACCATTTGCTTAAAAAATACCCTTTCTCAACTAAATCATTGACAAGAATTTTAAAACATGGGTGCATTAATATGAAACAGATCATCAAAAGATGTTTAAAACTTTATTTTTGCAAAAATGCTTGGGTTATTAAGGAGAGATATTGCTTTCACTCCAAGATGATCTTGAGTACAGTGAAATAATTGCAATAAAATGTAAAGCAAAGCAAAATAAAGCAAATAAATACATAGATAGATGAGAGGTAGATAGATATATAGGTAGATAGAGGTAGAGTTGATGTCTATTTTGAGCCTGTAGAAAAGCTAAATGACCTAAGTAATCCACATTCCATCCCTAGGCATAGACACCTTACCATTTAGTAAAATACCATTCCAAGTAATAACTACCACGTGGAAGTCTGTCTGTTGCTGAGGATCAGATATTTCTTACATTATTAAATTTATCTTCAGAGCATAGGTTACAAACTTGGGATCACTAGACGATGAAGCCAAATGTCGGAGTTATAGAGGGTCTTCCTTTCTCCCAAACAGTTATATCCCATATTGAGCTTCATTCTGCAAAGGAATTACAGAATTCTAAGTAGCCAAAAGATTTCCTTCTATTCAGTGTACTCAAAAATTAAGTATATAGAGTATGACACATCTAGTATGTAGGTTCCAAGGTCTTTGCTGAATATATTACAACTTTGTATGACCTAAAAATTCATCTAAACCCTATAGACCTCAAGCGATATTTGAAGTGGTTATATTTTCCAAGTTTTACTTTATAAACATATAAATAGCATTTTAAATTTAATCATACCACCTCTTCTTTATGAACAAATGCAAAAACATTAACCAATATTGGGATTTGAACCAATAAATAGAAGATGAGAAGGCCATAAACCTGTTAGATTTTGCTGCTTACAACCACTGATCCTAGAAAATAAGGTGAAATTTTAGAGTCTACTAAGAAAGTTCTCAGATCCCTCAGGAAGTAAATACATACAAGCATACACACATACATTCATGCATACATATGTATGTACATACATATATATATATATATATATATATATATATATACACACATACATATGTAGAAAAAAGGATTCAGTATAATTTCTTTATCAGACAATAAAACCATATTCAGTGCTTTGCAAACACTTTCCGAAGTCTACGTGAACCAGCCCTATCTTGTCTTAAGTTTCTTCTGCTGTTACCATCTGTGATGGTTAATTTTATGCCTTTTGGGCCAGGTTATGGTGTTTAGATGTTTAATTGAGTATGGATGTATATGTTGCTCTGAAGGTATTTTGTAAATGCAATTATTACCTACAAGAAATTGATTATAAATAAAGGGGATTACTCTCCATGGTACAGATGGGCCTCATCCAATCATTTGACCTTAAGAACAAAGAACTGAGGTTTTTCAGGAAAGAAGAAATTCTGTCTCAAGATACTGTATTGACTTTTATCTGAGTTTCCAGTCTGCCAACCTGTCCTACAGATTTCTGATTTGCTGCTTTTGCATGAATCAATTCTTTAAAATGATTACTTTAATAGATACGCATGCATAAAATATATATTTTATTAACATATATATAACACATACAATCTTTTGGTTCTGTTTCTCTGGGGACTGTGACTGGAACCATGTACATAGATTCTCTGTGCATAATATCTGACACTAGCAAGTCAAACTCATCACTGAATATCTGTGTTGTGCTGGGGAGGAACTATCTGATACAGTACTCACTGATAGACTTCTACGCATAGTGAGTGGCACACATATTGCATTTTTTATTGTAATTTCCCATTATCTTCACTTTTTTTCATTCTGTTGTAGAACAACTGGAACCAAGAATGATGTTTCACAATTTATGTAGCTGATTCATAATCTGTCACATTTCTGAACAATTATTATGGTACATCGAAACATCATATTTTGATGGCAAAAAACAAGCATATCACCATGTGATAATGGGTTCCACTGTAATGTGGAAAGTGTCACCTGCACCATATGGCTTCCTGACTTTAAAAAAATTTCTACTGATTCAATACAGATATAGTATCTGGCCAAGGCAGTACCTTCCCTGAATATTCATTTGTAGGTTCTCTTATAATCTCTCAAAATAGCATACAATCTTTATTATACTATTACACTGGATTTTAAATTCTCTTTTTAATAATATTTTAACATCTTAACCCAAAGTACCATGAATGCCAGACTGTGACTTCCCATGATATAGGCTAGTGTCTGGTACATAATAGGTACTAAAAAAATGAAAACTAAATGAATAAACATATCTATGAATAATTAAATATGCATTACAGTTCCAAGTTGCCATCTATTTATTTACCCCATTCTTAAGCAAATCTTATTGAATGCCTATGAATCTTGGTCACTATGTGAGATTCTAGAGATACAAAGAAAATAAAACATAATATCTGATTTCAAAGAACTTAGACTCAGTGTATTGGCTCATATTTGGTATGTCATAGATCATGCACAAGAATATGTAATCTTTTAGAATTCCTCACCACGCACCTGGATATCATCAATATCATCTAAAAACTAGAGGCTCAAGCTTGGGCTAGCTCTGTCAAATGTCAATATAGGCAAAAATATGGAGATTTCCATATTCAAATAAAGCAAAATTGAGTGGAGATATAAATGCTTAAAGAGTTCTTCCCAACACAACAGTTAAATAAAAATCATTTCTTTTTCAAATAAGAAAACTATTGCCCTTAACGCACATTCATAGTATAGGCCAATAATAAGTGTCGTGAAAATCAAATGGTGTTATACATGTAATCACAACAAAGGGAATAATGGAGGCTTTGGAATAAAGATGCAAAATAACAACTACTATTTATATCATTATTATAATCAGAGAAAAGCTTTTGATCTTGTTTATTATTGAGCCTTCCATAAAAGTATAAACTGAATTTGTCATAATTAATGTAAATTCCTTGATGGCAAATGCTGGATTATGTTCCTCTTGGTGCATTGAGCACTAGCACCAGCTTGATCTGTGCTTGTAACTTGACTTGACTTTTAATTAGCAAATAAAGATCAAGCAGCCAATTGTGCGTCTGAAAACTAGACTACAGGATGCAAAGCTAAATTAGCCAGTTTAGGGTCACAATGTTGTGATAGATACATGAAGGCCAAGTTTGGAGGAAAGAGGAAAGAATTGAAATTTTTCAAACAGAGTGAGAAGATACTCATAGAATTTTATAGTCAGAAGAGATCTAACAGATTATGGAGCTTGCTCACATCATCTTATAGGTCAGGAAGCTAAAAAGTTTCTACGACTTGTCATACTCACGAACTGAATTATAGGCAGAGACAGGATACAACTCCAAGTCTTTTAATCCTTAGTTAAAGATTTTCTCCAATATTATAGGCTTTTTAAATATCTGCTATTACTTAAAATGGAAGTTCCCATTTCTATGCCTAAAACTAATACAGAATAAACTGCTTCCCCTAACAGAAGAGCTGAAACATTTAAAATCATATACAAATTACATTCCTGGAGGCTCTGGTTTAAAACTAATGTTCAGGGGATGGGTATACCTATACAAAAGCAAATAACCATCAAAAACTATTATATATAGCATGGGTAAAGAAAAAGAAATTTCAAGATATGTGAATGAAAGAAACCCTATTATTTAAATATATCAAACAGCCCATTAAGTATTATTTGTAACTTGTAAAATCAATTCAATTTGCCTCTTCAATTCTAGCAAAGCTCATTTGTTCTCTCCTCTATTCTGTCTCCGTACTCTTTTCTATACCACTTATTCATTTCTTAGAGCTTCTATTATTATCAATTTGATAAAGAATCTTCACATGTATATTTCTATCCCTCTCCCCACCCCCCAACCCCCCTTTTTTCTGCTTGAATCCCAAACTCAAAGCTTTGGATCCTCTACCTTAAATTCGTACTAACACTTCAAGTTGGACATGTTCAAATTGAGCACATTATCAGTTACTCTTACATCTTCCTTTTCCTCTGCATTTTCTATCAACTTGAGCTTCTACTACTGCCTCACTCTCCATATTTATTTATTAACTGCTGCCAAATCTATCCCAAACCTCAGATACATTTCCGCTTCTCCTATACAAATCCAGGAACTTAGCCCCTCATACCTGACTTCTGTATTTCCTTCCCATTTCCCATGTAACATTGTGCTGGTTTGAAAGAAAGTATGCTCCCTAGAAAAGCCATGTTTTAATCAAAATATCATTTCATAAAGGTAGAATAATCTCTATTCATACTGCATGTTTGAAACTGTAATCAGATCATCTCCCTGGATGATGTGAATTAGTCAAGACTGGTTGTTAAACTGGATTAAGGGATGACATGTCTCCACCCATTTGGGTGGATCTTGATTGGTTTACTGGAGTCCTATAAAAGAGGAAATATTTTGGAGAATTAGAGACTCAGAGAGAGCAGAGAATGCTGCAGCACCACGAAGCAGAGAGTCCACCAGCAAGCCCCCTTTGGAGATGAAAAGGGAAAACGCCTCCCTGGGAGCTTCATGAAACCAGAAGCCAGGAGAGAAAGCTAGCAGATGATGCTGTGTCCACCATGTGCCCTTCCAACTGAGAGAGAAGCCCTGACTGTGTTCGCCATGTGCCCTTCCACTTGAGAGTGAAACCCTGAACTTCACTGGCCTTCTTGAACCAAGGTATCTTTCCCCAGATGCCTTTGATTGGACATTTCTATAGACCTGTTTTAATTGGGACATTTTCTCAGCCTTAGAACTGTAAACTAGCAACTCATTAAATTCTCCTTTTTAAAAGCCATTCCATTTCTGGTATATTGAATTCTGGCAGCTAGCAAACTAGAACAAACATCATTTCTTTTCCCAGCTTGGAACTAAGATAATCATGTCATGCTCCCTTATAAGGAATATTTTAGACATCTAAGTTTGGTAAAAAGCCCTGCACAATTGAACTCCATTCTTTCTTGCTAGCCCCATAGCACATCACAAAAAAAACTTCACTCCAGCCATCCTGAATGATAGCCATTCTAAAACTTTCAACAGTTCCCAAACATACCTGGCCCTTTTATACCTCAGAGAATACTTTGTATGCTGTATTCCCTCTTTTCATAACCTTCAAGATTTTTTTCTTGCCTCCTCCATAAAACCTTCATTAAAACCTCCAACACAACTAGCTAGTATCTGCCACCTTTACATTCCTAGAGCAACCTGTTCATATAAACTTTGTGGCTTATGCTATAACATATGCTATAGCTAGTTACATGTTTGCTAAAATTCTGTGAACTCCCTCAGGAAAAAAATAAATCATATCTTTTCCTGTTTGCAAAAATTCAGACCAGAAGCAGTGACAGTGTTAGAGGCCATATAGCATTCAGTACACATTTGCTGAATAAATGAATAAATTTTGAAAGGGGAAATGAACGGATAAATGAAGGAGTAATGGGTGAATCAAAGGCAATTATGGAAAATTAGTAGGCAATACACTATAGATATAGCATGTATGGAGTCTGACTCCATATATACTATGGAATCAAAGGGCTCTTACCCCACAAATAACTCACTATATACTCCATGATGCTTCCAATTCTTTTAAAAAGGACAAATATCTTCAATTTATAACTAGAGAAGAATTTAAACTTACAAATATCTCAGTCACTAACTCAGAAAATAATGGCAGTGAATGGCCAATGGCATTGAAGTTAATTTCCATCCTTTAGAGAGCATTAGTACTGATCCAGGCTATCTGCATTTAAGGTCCAACTCAGCAATTACTAATTGGGCAAATTACTAGATCTTTCTTGCCCTCATTTTCTAATTTGTAAAATGGTGACTAATAATGATAGGATAATCCTCCCAGGGTTTTATTATGATAAAATTCAGTGAGTACATACATGGATAATATTTAGAAAAGTGTCTCATCAGTTATTGATTTTGGGGGGAGGAAGGTGGGGGTGCATGGTCCAGGAAGTAAACCCAATGATTGATTTTTGATGATTGTGCCAAGTTCACTCAATGGGGAAAAGTAGTCTCTTCAACAAATAGTGCAAACAATGAAAGTGAACCCCTACTTCACACCATATGCAAAGATTAACTCAAAGTTGAGAGCTTAAACTTTAAAACTCTCAGAAAAAAATAGAGAGAAACAATTTCAGGACTTAGAATTAAAGCATGAGCAACAAAACAATAAAATGGATAATTGGATTTCATCAAACTTAAGAACTTCTGTGCATCAAAGGAAATTATCAAGAAAGTGAGATGACAGCTAACAGAAAAGTAGAAAATAATTGGAAGCCATATATCTGAGAAGGGTGTAATATCCAAAATATCTAAAGAACACATACAACTTAACAATTAAAAGACAAACAAATCAATTTAAGAATGTGCAAGAGATTGACCTAGGCATTTCTCCAAAGAAGATACAAAATGACCAATATGCACATTTAAAAATGTTCAGCCTCATTGGCCATTAGAGAAATGCAAACCAAACCACACTGAGATGACACCTCATACCCACCAGAATAGCTATCATTTTAAAAATGGAAATGGAAAATACCAAGTGCTGATGAGGATGCAGAAAAACAGGATCCTAGTATTGTTGGTGGAAATGTAAAAGGTGCAGCCACAATAGAAAAATAAGGCATGGAATTGCCATATAACCTGGCTTCCCATTTATAGGCATATACAGAAATAATTGAAAGCAGGGACACAAGCACATATTTGTACACCAATGTTTATAACAGCATTGTTCACAATAGCTGAAAGATGGAAGCAACGTATCCATCTATCAACCAGAAGATGGATTAATAAAATGTGGTACACACATACAGTGGAATGTTTTTCAGCCTTAAAAAGGAATGAAAATTTGATATATGCTACAATATAGATGACCCTGAAAACATCATATTGAGTGAAGTAGGTTAAGCACAAAAGGGCAAATACTGTGTGACTCCACTTATATGAAATAACTAGATTCTGTAGATATTTCTATCATAGAGATAGAAAGTAGTACACAGTTTACCATGGGTAGGTGGTATAGGAAATTGAGAGTTAATGCATAATGGGCATCAAGTTTCTGTTTGGAGTGATGGAAAGATTTTGGTAATGGATAGTGGTTAGAGTAGCAGAACTTGTGAATGTGATTAATCCCGCTAAATTATATGGTGGGGAGTGCTTGAGATCAGATATTTTATGTTGTACATAAACTTCCATATAAAAAAAGAGATACTAAAGAGACAATAACAACTCAATGCAAAGTATAATCCTGGTATGTATCTAATAATGATGTAGGAAATGTCCAAAAGAATATTATTTGGACATTTGAAGAAAACAAGACAATTGAAAAATATATAGACTGTATGTTGTATTATGGTATCAATGTTAAATTTCTTGAAGTTGATAACTGTACCTAACGAGGTTATATAATTGAATAGCCTTGTTCTTTGGAAATATATGTGGAAGTAGTAAATGTTCATGAAGGATGCGTGGAACCTACTCTCAAATGCTTCGAAAATAGATAAATGAATAGATATACAGATAGGTAGATAGACATATAGAGATAAATAATAGAGATACATTCATACATTCATACCCACACAGAATGTTATAACCAGTGTGGGAAAATGTTAAAAGTTAGTAAATCAGGGTATCTGTGTAATGGGTATATTGAAAGTTTCTGTATTGATTTTGAATTATTTTTGCAATTCTCCTGTAAGTTTAAAATGATTTCAAAATAATTTTTAATGTAAAATAGTTAATATTATTTTAGTTGTTGAAATGTTAATATTCTGGATATATAGTGTTAGATAAAATGCATTATTAAGGTTTGTTTTTAAAGAGTGCCGATAACTCAGTCAATGCTTCATCAATTATTATTTTCAATTCTTACCATTTTTTAATTGATTATCAGGAATTCTCTAGAGAGAATTTTATATTAGGAGGGTAAGGTTTGCCTGAAGATGATGTCAGATGCTGCAGATGGAAAAAAGTGTTAAGGAAATTGAGACTTGTACTGTCAAATGCACCTTTTTCCTATTTGGGCGTATTTAACCCTTTACTGAAATGACCGTTTGGCACAGCAATGAGAGCATTTAATTTTAAGACAATATTAAGAAATTTTTTACAATAAGGCTGGATATTAATGGGAATGCACAAGACCAAGTTTTAAAGTAGCTTGCATTTTCTTAAGAAAAAATATTGCTATTAGCTATTCATTCACTGCTGCGATGGAAATAGCCACTGATTTTAAAAATCGGTAAAAAAAAAAAAGAGGGAAAATACGAACAAAAAGTCCCAAGAGTAATGCTATGGGGGACAGAGGAATGTCATTGAAAATAACAAGCATGAGCCTAATTTTGTAAAAAGCTGTTAAATAATTAGAATTTTATGAAAGTGGGAAAATAATTCCTTAACAAGAATTCTATGCTCCATTTTTACTTTAAAATATAGAGGAAAACAAGGCAGAGAAGAAATTGAAGATGGATCGATAATACTGAAATTGTTTAAAAAATTAAGCTCAAAGGCTTTTGGCAGTTGTCTGGACTGACTTTGGCAACATGAATTTTAGAACTATAAAATAATCTGTCATTTATTTAACTGTTACATTTCCACCAGTCTCAATACACAAATGAGGATGAGACAATATATAACTTTCCCTATAAAAAGACAAAAATGGTTAATGCAAATGTCTGTGTCCTATTGTTTGTGTTTAATACTCATAAGAAAGCCTTTTAAAGAACTACTTGTTTTAATTTTAGATCCTTGTCATTCACCTTATTCAGTCTGGTCAGCTTTCTTTTCATCCACGAAAGATGTATTATCCAGAAACTTATAGCACAGGTTGGTGGAAATATATAAAATAATTCATATAATATTTATTTAATGATAATATACATGTGTAATATGATAAAAATTAAATATAAAAATCTGAAATACATAAAGTTTAAAATGAGACATTAAATCAAGGAAAAATCAGAAAAATTGCAAAAAATAGAAATGCAAATTCAAGACACATAGCTGTCTGGGGCCAGTTAAAACAAGGACACTCTACTGCTTATATCCCAAGGTCCAGAAGGCGCTATAATACTATCATAGAGTATTACAATAATACAATAGTGGATGTTCACATTTACAATCAAAGATTTCATTGAAAGTTTAGATTCTAAAAGAAAAAAGTAATACATTTAAAAATATATATACATCTACTTTTAGTTGCTGAGTTTTGTGCTTTCAACTTAGAAAATGCAGCTATATGTCTCATTTGTGGATGATGATAAAAGATGGTATTACTGTGTTTATCAATATCATTATATTTATGGCAAGATTGCAAATTGCCTTTCTCATATTCCAAGTCATCAAAAATAACTGAGCTGCTTCTAACCTCTTTCCATTTTGGACAGTCTTAATAATGAATATAGCTTAGACACCAATTGAAAACCTGATACCTACTACAGAGTATTGTTTCAAAACACCTAAATCCTGAAAATTGTTATTAAAATTAATTTAATTCAAAAAATATATCAAAATTAAATGATAATGAAGAAGTATCTATGTATAACTTCAAATAATGAAACCCTACAAAATAGTCAGAAGAACCCATTTGATACTGCAGAAGACCAGAGAACTATTCTTTAATCGTTTTTCCAAGCTAAATGTTTTCCCCAATCAGACATAAAGAATCTGGGTCCCAGTGAGCCCTTTGAATTATATGAGTTCATCAATCCATCCTTAAAGAAGGACAGGACAAACACTATTGAAATTCCATCGTGTCGGCTAGGAATGGCTGAGACAAATAGTCTAAGCCCTGTTGGCAAATCACCTTGGTCTGATCAGATTTCTTAACATTCACAAATATGCCAATAAAACACAGTAAAGAGATGCGTAAAAGAGACATCCAGCTGTCCTACTACAATCTCCCCATTCTCTTTGGTCAAACACCTTGTTTACATTTCCAGCTTCTCCTGATGTGGGAAGTATTCATGTGACTTCGTTTTCATAGAAGTAGAAGTAGAAGTGATTTTGTTAAATCAAGGCCTGCCCTGTGAATTCCCACCTTGGTGATGCTCCATGTTCTTCTTCCGTTTTCAGAAATGCACATTAAAGCAAAGTCCTGCCTACGGAATGACCAAGCCCCCAAACTAATAGAAACTGGGTCTGTGAGCAAAGTCATCCTGCAGATCTGAACACCAGCTCTCATAAGCGAAAAATAATCAATTGCATTAGTCCACTGACATTTTAGTATCTTATGTCGTTCATTGATCACTGCCTAGCTTGCTTTAACCAATGCAGGGCATTAAGTAGAGAGTTTGGAGTTATATAAACCTGAATTTAATTCCTACTCCCCATTTACTGATTATGTGATTCTGGGCAAATGTCTCAATCTGCAAAAGCCTCCATTCCTTCTTCAAAATTGGGATAATAGTATCTACTATGGTAGTGTCATTGAGTTTTATATAAAGTAATAAAAAATGAAATATTTAGTATAGCACCTAACAAAATATTTTCTAATTAAATATCTAATTAAGTATTCTGATTGCAAAAACTTTACAAAGCAGAGAAAATAATGATCCAAATTGCTTATTTTATTTCATTTTTATTAGAGAAGTGGTGGGTTTACAGAAAAATCATTGGATAAAATACAGCGTTCTCCATATACCACTCTATTATTAATAACTTGTCTTGGTATGGAACATTTGTTACAACTGGCGACAGCACATCCTTATAATTGTAATATTAAAATCATTTCCTTAAGACTATCATATATGTGTGTGTGTGTGTGTTTTATTTGACAATTTCAGTTACTTTTCTAATATAGAATGTTTCTATAATAGCATTCTTATAGATCAGTAAACACTTAATAGGTTTACAGTATTTGTTTGATAACTAATTGGTAAAAACTGTATTGAGCCAATCTAATTGACAATTCCTTCTCTTTTACATTACAAGAAATCGACCACAGTTTTAAGTAGCATTTTAAGAACAAATGAATTTGAAGATAAATAATCATTTTATATTTTGGTCACCCACAAATAAAGTGAATCTTAGTAACAATAACTGCAATAGACTGTGACAATATAATTCATTTTTAATTTTTGTGGTTGGCTATTAGTTTTATCCTAAAATAAGAAAGAGATATTTTAAACTATAAAGAATTTTCTAATCAGTTTCAACTTTGAAGACAGTTGCCTGCATAAATTGGAAGCAACACTAGGAAGTAGAAATTTGCTTAGCAAAGTTAAAAGACTGTATTTATAATTTACATGCTACTTACAATTTTTTTTTTGTTTTTCATCACTTGTAATAATGGAATATAAATGAAAGCTGTAAAGATTCTCAAATATAAAGTATTTGTTACAATGTATATATGGTATACACCTTGTGTTGCTTTTAAAGCTGCTTTGGTTCTGTTTTCCACTGATTTCATGCCAACTCTTGAAAGGAGTTTTATGAGCTATATAGAAGCTTGGAATGATTTACAATGTTCAGTACATTGTTTTCAATGGCAGGAGTGAACATATTTAAGTAGCCATTCCTGATCAAAGTATATGATTGTTTACTGTTTTTGACAATGAATTAACACTATCTTAGGTTCATAGTTACTATCAGAGATTGACAATTTGGAGACAATGATAATTTATGGAACCGAAGTTGAAAAATAGTTTCTACTTGTGTCTCTAGTCACACTACATGAACTGTAGAAGTTGAGCAATTGCAAAAATAAAACTATTTTCATTTTCAAAAAGAAAAATAATTAGGCATTTACAAACAATTTAGGTGCATTAGGGTTCAATTCCATAATTTTTTATGTCAACAACATGTATGAATGAATAATTTGGGAGCTAAAAATTTTTACACAATGAATCTATTACAATTTGTCACTCTGGATCCTTGTCAAAAAAAAGTTTATTCTAGCACAGTGTCAAAATAAATGCTGTTATAAAGGTTTTTATAGCTAGATGGATATAGACAGAGATATATATATGTAAGCTTTTACCTCAATATAATCCAAATAATTCCATTTTCTGTGGTAGAAAAATTCCAAAATCAGGAAATTTTTATAGGGCAGCAGGTTCAAATTATTTTAAATTCAAAGATTCAACACAAAATATCATTCAGCCTTCTCAAGTCAAGAAAGTAGGACTAACCTTGCAGGTTACAAATGAGCACACACTGACTTCTGGCAAGATGACACAATAGGATAGGTGCAGTTCACCCCTGCTCCAAAGAACAGCTAGAGAAGGGACAGAAAAAAGACCGGGAGGGTCATTCCAGGATGTAAATGACCTGGGAAAGTCTTCTACATCCCATAAGGAGGTCCTGGTTGAAAAAGCAGAAGAACTGCGACACAGAGAACTGGAGACCAGCCAGCTAATGCACACAGCTTAGAGTGCCTATTAGGCCTGGAGTTGGTAGGAGTGTGCAGACAGGGAGAGGGGAATAAGGAAGTAAGCCAGGTCATGTTTCCTGAGCACACTAACCTCACCCACGCCACCCCTGCCCTGGCCCCATGACCTACTACTACCCCCACCCCACACACATGAACTCTGTCACCTGCCCCCACACCTAGCTCCAAGCGCCCTCACCCTGACCCTCATTCCTACGCATTCCCTTCCCACACCCTTGCCCCCCACATGTTGCCAGGCTGTCCTAGCCCGACCCACCTCTTGGCACAAGCACATGGTCTTGCACTGCCCCTCCCAAGACCCACATACCTGCGGTCAGTCCGTCAATCCCCACCTCCCCTTCCCTGCTCCCTGCAGGCAATCACTTGTGCTTCTAGGCTGCAGACTCTCACCTCCATACCCGGTACAAACCTGCCCACAGCCCATACAGTCACTCAACCTGCCTGGCCCGCCCTGCATTCTGTACATGTGCACCTCAGCATCTGGCCCCTCAGATGTATGCATGCACAGGTGCCCACTCACACCACAACCACTTAGCCCTGGTAAGCACTGACCTGTGCATCTCAGCCACACCTGCCCCCAGTCCATGCAGGCACAATCCCAACCTGCTGCCCCTGAGCTCCGAGCACATGCACACCAGGACCTTGCCTCCCAGATCCACACATCAGCACAGCCATGTCCAACCTGCTGGGCCCCCACGTATCCATGCACTGATATCTTGACCCCTGCAAACCCCATTCCCACCCACCCCACACACATGCACACCCTTGCCTCACCACATGGTATAAGTGCCCTTCTTCCACACCTGGCAGGTCTCCTGGGCACATTTGTACCACATAGCCTCTGCCCTGCAAAAGTGTGCACCTCTAGCCCACCCGACCCCTGCACCTGCGGACCCACACCAGAGCCCCACCCACCCAATATCATCCACCCCTGACACACATCCCACATCCTCCATGCATGACCTGTGCCCTGTCCCTGCACACTCACTGCATCTACATCCTGACCCCCAGACCCTCCCCATGCAAGGACACACTTGTGCCCCAACTTTCCTGGGGCCTTACTTCTGTGCCCTGTACCCCACACCCTGATACCACATCGTACCCACATACCAGCCCCAGCACAACTTCTCAGAACCACCATCTGCCTCCTGCCATGCCCTACCTCTGTGTCCCCCACACTGCACCCTGCTCCTGCACTTCAAGGCCTGCCTGAGCTGCACTTCACCCCCATGGCTCCCTCACAGCACATCCACAACCCCATGACCCACACCCACATTTACAGGCACCAGCATAGAGTCCCTGACCCATGTCTATACTTACACAGCAACCCACTGCACTGCTGCTTCCGTCCCCATACCCAACTTCCTGCTCCATCCCCATCCCGTGAATACAAAGTTTTAGGCTATGGAAGGAAATCAACATCTAAAGCAGCACTTTCAAGATATTTACATGCTGCAAAGACAGATACAACCCAGTCTAATGACCAAATTAAAACACTGGAGGAGACACAGACTTTAGAACAACTAATCAAAGATATTCTTATAACTTTACTATATAAAATCCGTGGGATGGCTAATGACATAAAGGAGCTCAAGAGGACACTAGAAGAGGAATTTGAAAGAATAAATAAAAAATAGCAGAAATCGCAGAGATTAAAGATGCTGTAGACCATATAAAAAACATACTATAGATACACAACAGCAAATTTGAAGAGGTAGAAGAAAAAATAAGTGAACTAGAGGACAGGAGAACTGATTTTGAACACTCAAAACAGCAAATGGCAACAAAGATGGAAAAATTTGAATTGAATCTCAGGGAAATGATGAACAAAACAAAGTGTCAAAATGCAAGAATCATTGGTGTCCCAGAAGAAGAGAAGAGTAAAGTGCTAGGAAGATTAGTGGAGGATATAATGTGGGAAAAATTTCCAACCTTTATAAAAGACATAAATATGCAAATCAAAGAAGCCCAATGAACTCCAAATAGAATAAATCCAAATAAGTCTTCCCCAAGATACATACTAATCAGTCTGTCAAGTGTTGAAGAGAAACAGAGAATCCTGAAAGCAGCAAGAGAAAAACAATCTACTGCATACAAGGGAAACCACATAAAACTGAGTTTAGGCTACACAACTGGCACTATGGAGTTGAGAAGGCATTGGTATGATATATTTAAAAATCTGAAAGAGAAAGACTTTCAGCCAAGAATTCTGTACCCACCCAAACTGTCCTTCAAAACTGAGGGAGAGATTAACATTTTCACAGCAAACAAAGGCTGAGAATATGTTAATAAGAGATCAGCTCCACACGAAATACTAAAGGGAGGTCTGCCGGCAGAAAAAAAATAAAGAAATATATATATGTATATATATGTATATGAGAGGGAGGCCTGGAGAAGGGCAGGGAATTGAAGAGTACTAGTAAGGGTAACCCAAAGGATAAAAACAAAAAAAGGGAAAAGAACATATCACCTGACAAATAAAATCGAAAGGATAAGATGAAGGATTCAAGAAATGTCTTTACAGTAATACCTTTGAATATTGAAGGACTAAATCTACCAATTAAAAGATATGGATTAGCATAATGGATTAAGAAATATAATCCAGCTCTATGCTTCTTAAAAGATACTCATCTTAGACACAGGATACAAGCAGATTGGCATGAAAGGAATGGAAAAGTGTTCCATGCAAACTGTAACTAAAAGAAAGCAGGAGTAGCTATACTAATATCAGACAAAAAAGACTTTAAATGTAAAGACATCATAAGAGACAAAGAAAGGCATTATATATTAGTAAAAAGGACAATTAACCAAGAAGAAATAACAATCATAAATGTCTGTACTGTCAAACAAGGAGCTCCAAAGTACATGAGACAGGCATTGGTAAAACTGAAGGGACAATAGGCATTTCAACAGTAATAGTAGAAGACTTCAATATACCACTCTCTTCTATAGACAGAAGAACAAGATAGAGGATCAACAAGTAAATAGGGAAATTAAACAAGCTGATAAATGAATTAGACTTAACAGACATATATAGGTTGCTATACCCTAAAACACCAGGATATACATTCTTCTCTAGTGTTCATAGAATGTTCTCCAGGATAGATCATATGCTGGGACACAAAACAGGTCTTTATAAATTAAAAACATTGGAATTATCCAAAGCATTTTCTATGATCACAATAGAGTAAAGAGGGAAATCAATAACCACAAAAGAATAAGAACTTTCACAAATAGACAGAGATTAAATAACACACTCTTAAGCAAAGAGTGGGTCAGAGAAGAAATTGTTAGAGAAATCAGTAACTATCTGGAGACAAATGAAAATGAGAATGCATCACACCAGAACTTATGGGATGTGGCAAAGGCTGTGCTGAGAGAGAAATTTATTGCCCTAAATGCCCATCTTTAAAAAAAAGAAAAAGCAAAAATTGATGACCTAATTGCTTATATGGAGGAACTTGAGAAAGAACAGCAAACCAACCCCAAAGCAAATAGAAGAAGAAAAATAACAATGATGGAAGCAGAGTTAAATGAATGAAAGAACAATAGAAAGAATCAATAAAACCAAAAGCTGTTTCTTCGAGAAGATTAATGAAATTGATGGGCCACTAGCAAGGCTGAAAAAGAAAAAGAGAGAGAGGATGCAAATAAAATTAGAAATGAGAGGGGGTTCATTATCACAGGCCCTGAAGAAATAAAAAGAAATCATAAAAATGAGTACAAACTATTTTAAAGAAGATCCTTCCAAGACAGCATCTGTATCCTACCCATTTGTAACTGGCAGATACTTTTCTCAATGAAGGTACTGACTCAAAAGAGATAAAAGAAGATGATTACTTCATTAAAATACATGAGATTTCTGAAGGTGGATCTTGGTTCCAGTTGTTAGTATCGTTTGCTACAAAGATAAATTAAAAAAAAAAAGAAGGAACCATGTGGACTATGTAAGGCAAAATATCATCTCATAACAAATTCACTTTGAACTACTTTAAATAGCTATTTCCATAAATGAGAGTGTTAACATTATAATTTCACAGCTTATAGGTCTCAAATACACTGGAATCAAATTCAATATCAGTGCATGAGATGAGTGAACTAAGCAAGACCTTTACGCTATTTTTCGTACCTTTCAATAATATATGTGAAAGTATCTTTTTCAGCATTCTTCTTTCGTTGCATTGGTGCTATTTTGGTTTGTAAGACTTTTAGCTCCCTCCCCACCAGCTCCCCCTCCCCAACTCTTTGCCTTTCCTTTCTGCACTATTGTTCTTCTAAACTACAAGACCATCTGTTCACTTGGCAGATGCAAGTCAGTTCTGTAATTGTTGTCATTCTTAGCATAGTGCAAACCCTGCACAATCCAGAGGACGAGAAATAGTGCATTCATGAGTTAGCCAAATGTATATTGTTGTCAAAATTACTTGTCAAAATGTCAAAGGGAACAATATTTGGTTTTCAAAGCACAGCATACATCTACCCAGATTACAATGCAAGAGCTCTATTATGTTTGTTACTTATGCAATGAATCATTCAGATTTTGACTAAAGTAAATGGCATGAGCTCTTGCAGACTTTGATTTCTATTATTTAAAAGGAATCTAGGAGTTAGTTACAAATCCTTTGTTCAAGCAATGAATTGAGAGGTTTTCTTGAAGTATATCAAATACATAAATTTGGAAGGTAGAAACACCTGGTATGAATGCACCTTATTTTTAAACAAGTATTGGGATTCGAACACAGGATATTTTAAAATGTGAAATTAGGGAATTTTCAAGATGAAAGGCAATAACTAAACTATTGTTTTAGTTATCTATTGCTGCTGTAAAAAATTACCACAAATTAAGCGATTTTCAGCCATTTAAATTTATTTCCTTTTATTTCTGTCCGATACCAATCTAACAAGGCTAAAATCAAGATACTGACAGAGCTTAGTCACTGTTTGAAAATCTAGGGAAAGATAGACTTCTTTGCCTTTTCTGGCTTCTAGAGGCCACCAAAATTCTTGGTTCCTTTTACAAATGACAAATGAAAAATGACAAATGAAAAACATAAAACAGGTTATATGAGCTCAACATGTGAAATTACATCAAAAGGGAGCACTTGAATTTGAGAATATTAAATTGAGGATAATCCAGTTTTAGGCATGTTAGGTAATGATTGCTTTTGTTAAGTTAATTAAAACCCATGTTTCTGTAAAGAAATTAATGAGGATCTTGAGTCCCATAACTCTCTCCCTTCTGTATCATCAATGGTTCTCTATTATGATCAAAGTCACAGACAATGTTAACCCAGGTTAGGATCCCATTACTGCAAAAATAGGGTTTCCTCTCAACTTCTGACCTTCAATGGGATGCACAAGTGGCCCGAATCATGGTGTATTACTGGAATTACAGCTCGATCATTGTCAATGACAACTGTTTGCAAAAATTGACACAAATTCCTGACCAGCGGAGTGGAAATTTTATGTGCTAACAATATATTTTTTCAGAAGAAAGTAAGTGTTAACTGACATTTATTGATGCCACCATCACAGTACAAAACCAATTACTTTGTAATTTAAAGAAGTCTGTGGATTAATCATTAGGCAACATAGACGTTTTCTCTTTATGCAAACCTGCAAGCTCTAAATTGTATCTCATGATTGTATTTATAATGATATATCTTGAATGTTATGTTCTGTGTATGTGTGTATGCTTCTGCATGTGAATACTCAGATGATGAGTCCTTTATATTAACATTTCCATTGCATTAATTTTAAATTAAAAAAATTCACAATCTTTTATTCTATACTCAAAAATCTTTCCCAATCCCCCATTTTTTAAGTATTAGTTTGTCCTCTTTTGAATCCTGTTGAAATTCTTCATATCTAACATGCTGAATCAAAACTACATATATTCTACTAAGTGAAATAGATTTACAATTTTCTACTTCTAATGATAAAGGAAAAATAATCCCTTGGGATTTAGTTCTTAGATATGTGATAATTGATCTCATATATGTTACTTTAAATTGAATTGATTTTGAGGAATTTTAATAAAAATCGAAATTTGAGGCTTATATAAAGGCTGTATTATTATGTTAACAGAAAAGATAGGCCTTAGATTTTGAATAGAAAGATTTAGATGAGACAAGTTGATATTTCACATTTTTTACAATTATAAAGTTAATTGCATGAATAATTCTTTCTTAAAAAATAAACAAGAATGAATATATGTATATACATACATATTAATAGTCATATTAGACAATGTACATGTTTGATATTTTAATTGAATGTATTGATATGTGAGAAATAAAAATCTGAATCATTTTGTCAACAATTACATGTATCAGGAGAACAAATATATTTGTATGTGTACATATATTATTATTTAGAGGATTTACTTTACAAGTAAGCACACACATACACACAATTTGAAAAGAAGGCATAGTGAAGGAGCGGAAATGCTCAAGGCAAGGAGTGTGATAAGTGAGTTCTAGTTCTGATGCTGCACATTTTTTTCTGATGCTAATTGGTCCCAACAAATTCACAATATAGCTGGACTTGGTTAATTACTATACAAATTGAGTGGATTGAATTGGTTAATATCTAGTGTTCTTTTTCATTCTTATACATTCTATGATTCTAAGTTGATTTTCAATGATTATTATGCTTTAGTTGTAAAAGGGTATGTTCAGGAGTAGATATTTGGGGTTTCAATATATGGTTACTTTCTTCTCTAAGTAGTATCCTCAAATTTTAAAACAGAAAAATGGTCATTTAACAGAAAAATGTTTTTGTGGAAAAATGATCTGTTTAATGAATTTATGAATAGAATAAAATGATTTCGTTAATAGGCATAGTATCTCATTATAACTTTATGGAAAAAAAACCCTTTTGAGCAAATTTTGTTAGACTATGATGATGCATGTGTCCTTAGATACCATTTTTTTTTGAGTATCTGCTTTTATTCCATTTACAGAATTTCTCTGATTTAAAGAATTTTAAATAAATAATGATTTGTCGATGCTAACTAATGTTTTCTGAGTTTTGGAAAGTACCAATATGTCCGTGTTTATTCAGCATTCAACAACTACTTAAAATGCAATTACTATATGGCAGATGCTCTTCTATGTGCTGAAAAAGTGAATAAAACAAAGCCCCTGCTCTCAAAGAAAGTTGAATATATGACACCACTAACAATAAAAAGTGCTATAGAGAAACTTAAAATTAGAATAAGATAATGACTAAGTGGTGCTATTATTTGTAGGGTGCTTAGGAAAGCACTTTCAGGTAATGTTTAAGCAGATAACTAAATGAAGTGAGGGAAGAAGTCATGCAAAAGAATAGACAATGCAAAGGTCCTAAACAAAGCACAATCTTTTTTGTGAAAAAACTGAAAAGCAATGAGACTAGAACAATGTAATGGAGATGAGCAAAGAGAAGGGGCCCTGGTTGTTCCTGTGCAGACCCCTAATGGATTTTGCTCTGAGTGCAGTGGGAAGTTACTAGTAGGTTTTAGCCATTATGGCATGAGATAACTCATATTTAAAGGGATTCAGATCATGCTGCAAATAGGCAAGGATATTGCAAGGAGGTAAGTAGAGACACAACTAAGGATCTGCTGAAAAGGCCAGATGTAATAGAAGTCTATGACTTGGACTTTTGTTTTAGGTTTGGATGAAGTTTAAGTGACAGATTCCGAAAATACTTCAGACTGACAAAAATACATATTTAAAAAGAATGTACAATAGACAATTTGAGGGCTTTGTCTTTTTTCTCTTCTTTCTTCTTTCTTTTGTTCTGCTATTGGTTTTCCTTAATAATTAGGAAAATGGTGTTGCAATACATTAAGATGGAGAAGACTGAGAGAGAAGGTGGTTTGTGGGATGAGAGCAGGAGCTTTGTTTAGGCATGTTAAGTTTGAGATGCTCATGAGATATATGAGGGGAAATGTCTGGGAGACAGCTGGATATATGATTTTGGAATTTAGGGAAGCAATGAAGACTAGAGGTTTGAATTTACAGCTATCATTTTACGGGGAAGAATAGAAGCAATGTTATAGGATTAAATATGGATAGAGAAGAGAAAATGACTTGAAGTATATGATTATAAGGATAAATTATGATGTCAAGGCTGGAAACAGAAAAAAATGAGAGTATTAATTAAAAAATAGCTATCAAAATGTTGGAATTGAGGTAATATACAGAGGGAAGTTGTTTCAGAATGAAATTTTATTTGTTGAATTCTGAAGTTCAATGAAGAAAACTGAGTAGGAAGAGTCAGGGATAGGTACATTACTGGAAAGAGTGTCTTAGAAGCCAAGTGAGAGATGTTTCAAAAGAAAACCAATTAATTGTAAGTAACAGTTTGAGTAAAGTGAAACAGCAAAGAGATCCTGGAAATGTGCTGGTCTGATTGTGGTGACATGAGCTCTACTCAAGTTAGTTCAAGAAAGAATGGGAGAGGGTGCTAGAGTAGTTCAGTGGTAGAATTCTTGCCTGCCATGCAGGAGAGCTGGGTTCAATTCCCAGCCCATGCACTTCACAAAAGAAACCAACAAAAACAAACAAAGAATAACAAAATCAACAAATGATGGTGCTGCAATAATGGGATACTCTTATGGAGAAAGATAAAATGTGACCCCGCCATACAACATCCAAAAAATAATAATAATAAAGAATGGGAGGAGAGACAATAGAAACAGAGAATATAGAAAAAAATTCAATGTATTTTCTTTATAGAGGAATAAGGAAATGGTATAAAAGTCAAAGAGGTATTTATGATTAAGGGAAATTTTGTTATATTGTTATTGAGGGTCATATTTTTATTGAAATGGGAAAAATTCAATAGAGGGTGTAGAAACAGAAGACACAAGAAAGACTGGGGAGATATTGATGGAAGGAAACTATAAAACAGGAGAAAAAGAGGGGATCCATTCCCAAACGAATTGGGTAACTTTGGAAAAGGGAAGGGACACTTCATTCATTTGATGAAATGGGAAGTCAAAGTTTCTGGGCCCAGATATGGATGACAAACTGATAGCACAAGCTGAGTGGAAGCTCCTTTCTGTCACCTTCTCTTTTCCTCAGCAAAATCAATAGAAAATCATCAGTGGATATAGAGAGTTTACAGAAGACAAGTTGTGGGAGAGATAATCATCTCCTCATCAAAAGCAATGTTCTTTTCTTCCTGGAAACTAAGATAACTTCCAATCCCCAGTCTCCTTTGAACTAATGTGATGATATGGATGCATTTTGGTGAAAGGGATTTGAAGGAAAATAGCATATATAAGTTCCTAGCCTGAATAATAAAATCCCCAATGTATGTCTTGCATGCGCTTTTTCCCTAGAAGTTCTGGAGTGAAAACACACACACACACACACACACACACACACACGCTAAACAAAGGAAGTCTTGACAACCATTGGTTGGAAATGACAGAACATCTCTTGTTCTAATTTCCTGGATGACTTCATGAAGGACTGCCCAAGTTCAGTACTGATCTATGAGCAATACATAAACTTCCATTGTTCTTGAACCATAATGTGTTTGAGGGTTTCTAGTGGTTAGTTTACACTAAGTAATAGAAATAATGTTATCTTGAAATGGGGTAGTCCCATAATAATATTTTTTAAATGGACATTGACTTACACTCAGATAATGGGTGGCAAAGTAACTGACTTTGGTAGCCAGAAATATGGATATCCACGTTACAATGTTAATCAGCAGGAAAGCATTTGGTAAAACCATCATTATTACAGTGTGGAAGGTAAACCAAGTGTCTACTTATTCTTTAACCCTAGAGGAAAAGAATGGACATCAGAATATTAAAATTGAATGATGACTGTCATTTATTTCAATTAGCAAGATATCATCAAAAAGAAGGACCTAGGTAATTATTGACTTGTTTGAAAGCAGAAATGAGAGAGATTAGAGAGAGAGACAGTTAATTTTAGATCTTGAAGGATGGGAAACCCAACTTCATTTGAAATTCAGAATGTAATAGATAAGACCAGAGACGGCTCTTTACAATAAAGAACCAATAAGACTTATCAAACACAGTTATTAAGCAATGACACAAAAATTAATTGTTTTAGAAGAATTCAAGGTAGATGTTCTTCAGTTGACAGAGAAAAATGTAGCGTGAGGAACTGAAAAATAAATAAGGCTCAAGAATCATGTCTCAAACAGAAATTTAGGTAAAGTTACTGCTTAAGTATATAAGCAAACAGGGATGAAATGAACAAATTGCCTTTATGAAACTCTATCAACCAAAGAAGACTGGAAAAGCTGCACATTTCCCAAAGAGAACAAATTCCCCCCAAACATACTTCATGCGTGACACAGGGAAGATACTCTAAGAGAGAAAATATTGACAAGGGAGTTCTTTCCTGAGATTATAATACAAGATGAGTGAAGGAACATGGCCTTGTACCTAGTCTGAATGTCTTACCTGTATCAGCCATCCAGGATTTGTATGTGCATTGGCCAAAGTTGGCTAGCGATCTTTCATACTTTCATATAGTTAATGGATATTTTATCATAGAAATATTGTTCTTGTTTCACCATTGTATTTTGTTATATATAGACAAATAGCTACCCAATATTCACATTAAAAATAACATACAGAGGTCTCACATAAAAATCATGGGAGAACTAAAACTGTATTCATCATCAATATTAATGCAAGTGGAGTTTTAAAATTATTACTTCTGTTATTTGTATTTTCTTCAAATTTCCTCTTCAATATGACTGTATTAGTTTGTCAAATAGCACATTTATTTCTGTAGTTTATCAAAGTAGGGATTGTAAATATTTCTGTACTAAGGTGAAATGATAATGAAATTGCATCCCTACTTCCCAGCAAAAGTTGCCAAACTTTGGAAACAAAGTTACAATCTTGATTATCAAAAAGATAATGTATAATATTGGAAACTATAGATGCAAGTTATTACAATAATTTCTTATAGGATATTATTTAGAAATACTTATCTATAATCAATGGTATCACATACTTTAAATGAACTTCCGCATTTTAAGTAATTTTGTTGAATAATTATTTTTTAGTAAATATGCTAACTAGTTCCTGTAAAAAATTAGTGTCTTAAAAATGACTGCAATTTATGTTGTACTAAAGAACAATTCAGATTAAACAGTCAGTATTTTCTTTGGGAAAAAAAAAACAAGATTAACTAGTCTTTTTGCAAGGGTCGAAGCCCAAAATACGGTTAATGTGTATTTATACAACTAAAATCACACCTTAAACATTCTAAACTATCAAGAATATCTTTAATAACTCTATATGTTTAAAATGCCCTTCTGGTTTCTAATGAAATAGTTGTGATATTTAGTTTATAGGCCATATGTAGAATGATTTAATAAATTTCTTGGCGACAAGGTTCATTTTTGGGGGGCGGGTATCAGTTGCTAAGGTTACTGCCTTTTTTCCCTCTGCTAATGATGGACTGCATTGGGCCTGAAACATGAGTCTCCTGGGCACTCAGAACCTGATCTCCCAAGTCTCATTTTCTAGGCTTTCTTTGTATCCACTGCCTAATTTTCAGATTCCTGACCATGTGTCAGCCGACACTAGCCCTCTCGCTAACTACATACACCCTTGTCCTCTTTGAATAAGGGCCTGATTGTGCTTTGATTAAAATGGCTTATTTTACTGTTAAAGCAAATTACACAGAAATGGCATTTCCTACCAAACAAAGAAAAATAATACCATAATAATGCAAACTTGACACTTCCCCAGTGCTTTAATCTGACAATCTCAGCACACCTAACAAACAGCAATTAATTAACCCTTACAACATTCCTGTCAAGAAGGCCTGATTACACTCATTTTACAAGTGAAATGCTAAGAGGTAACATAACTTGGACAAGGTTACACAACGCACTTGTGGCCGACAGGGAACCATAACTCAACCGCATTGGCCCTGACTCCCAGGCAGTCAACAAGTAGTCAACAAGTAATAATCAGAAAAAGATATTACTTCTGCTTGTCCCACAAACTCCCATTTCATCAGAAATCCCTGACTGGCTGTTCAGACAAAGGCTTTGTTATACTCAGTCATAATTCTTATCCAATTGTATCACCAAGTATAAAGAGAACTAGAAAATCCATAAGCATGTCTTGTCAAGGATACTGTTGCCATAAGAAGATAAGCTGTGCTATATAAAACTAGTTGTTCTAGTTTACTAGCTGCCAGAATGCAATACACCAGAAAGGAATGACTTTTAAAAAGGGGCATTTAATAAGCTGCTAGTTTACTGTTCTAAGGTCAAGAAAATTTCCCAATTTTTCCATAGAAATAGAGACAGAGAAGGGACACATTGGTGGAAAAATAACTTCAGAGGCAAAGCCATTGAGTCTGGGGTCTGAAGTCAAGAAGCCTCGGGCCAGAAGAGCAGACCCACCCAAGCATGTGGAGAGGGTGAGTTTGCCCCAAAGGCAGAGGATGGGCCTTCTACCTTGTTGCAGTGAAAGAGTTATGCCACCTCAGTTATTTCCAATCAAAGGCATCCAGGGAAAGATACCTTGGTTCAAGGAGGCTGATGAACCACTTCAGGGTTTCTCCCTCAAGTGAGAAGTCACATGGCAAACACAGTGTCATCTGGTAACTTTCTCTCCTGGCTTCCAGTTTTATGAAGCTCCCTGGGAGGCATTTTCTTTCTTCATCTCCAAAGGTCGCTGGTTCATGGACTCTCTGCTTCATGGTACTGCAACATTTTCTCCTCTCTCCAAATCTCTTTCATTCTCCAAAATGTTTCCTCTTTTATAGGACTCCAGAAACTTATCAAGACCCACCCAAATGGGTGGAGACATGTTGTCACCTAATCCAATTTAGCAACCACTCATGATTAAATCACATCTCCCGGGAAATGATCTGATTACAGTCTCAAACATGCAGTATTCAATAGGGATTATTCTGCCTTTATGAAATGGGATTTAGATTAAAACATGGCTTTTGTAGGGGACATATATCCTTTCAAACTAGCACATTCCACCCTCTGGACCCTAAAAAGACATGTTTTCCCCATATAGAAAGTACATTTATTCCATAACAATATCAGAGAAACTTAAATCACTCCAGTAGCAATGTACATGAAATACAAAGTTAGAAACATACAAACTCCTATCAAAGTTAGTTATAGGCATGGTCTGTTCTAAGGCAAAATTATCCTCTGGCTCTGGACCTATAAAAACTTTAAACAAATTATTTGCTGCCAACATGCAAAGGAGAAACAGTCATAGGATACATATACACATTTCCATAGGGAGGAAGGAACACAGGGGTCACAGGACCCAAGCAGTTCTGAAAACCCACAGGGCAAAGTCCATCAGATTTCAATGTCTGAGAGTCATTCATCTTTGGGGCTATGGAAAGCGGCAGTCCCACCCTTTCCAAGGGCCTACACAGAGGCTTGCCTCTCTCCAAATACAGCCTTGAGGGAATTGGGGAGAACACCTTTTTCTCAGCTCCACCCTCTCCAAGCATCGGGGTTGCACCCGGACTCTCTGCCATCTTCAGGGCACACGCTCAACCCCTCCATGTGGTGGCAGCCAGGTTTTCCCCAAACCCCAAGGAATGTGCTTCACCCTCTCCAAGGCCTGAGGCGGCATGACTCTTCCACTGCAACAAAGTAGAAGGCCCATCCTCTGCCTTTGGGGCAAACTCACCCTCTCCACATGCTTGGGTGGATCTGCTCTTCTGGCCTGAGGCTTCTTGACTTCAGGCCCCAGCCTCAATGGCTTTGCTTCTGAAGTTATTTTTCCACCAATGTGTCCCTTCTCTGTCTCTATCAGTCCTGACTGGCAGTGGTTCTCTTTATATAGCTCCCACAATACTCTCATTGGCTTTCTATGCAGTAGCCTTGGATCATGCCCATCAGACACAAGAAGTTTCCACAGATCCTTCCTGGATAACTCCATGTCTGAGCCTGACTTTCTCTGGAATGGCTGACTGGATCCACACCTGGTCAAATCTTCACATGGAGCAATGCTCTAGCAATAAGATTCCGAGTCTGATTCTCAGAGATCTCAAGTCTATGGTGACAGGAAACAAGATTTTCCTTCAGGATATTCATAGAAACTTCAACATATGTCAGACGGTGCTTCAGCTTCTCGTTTGAAGTCATAAACCCATCCCTTTCACTCCTTAATGTATCCAGTGTATCTAACAACAACCAGCCAACATTTCTATGCCTCCTATTTCCACAAAACTCCGTAAAGGTATCAAAAACATTATACCCAGAGCGAGCCTGGCTTCGTACAAGCGAAGCGCATTAGGAGAATTGAATGGCAATATTTTGACTATCTCTTTTGCCAACTCACTCCGTGGATTGGGAGTGTCATTCTGATTATGAGAATCAGAGTCCTTAGTGCCTTTGAGAGTCCAGTCAGAGTAGAAAACCATTCATGAAAACAGATTTTTAAGATTCTGTTTCTTAACAACCACTCCTGGTACCAAGATGTATTAGTTAGGGTTCTCTAGAAAAACAAAATCAACAGGGAACACTCGCAAATGTAAAATTTATAAAAGTGTCTCACATGACCATGGGAACGCAGAGTCCAAAATCTGTAGGGCAAGCCATGAAGCTGAAGATTCCAATGAAGGGTCTCGATGAACTCCACAGAAGAAGCTCATCAGCCAAAGCAGGAAGAGAGACTGTCTCTTCTGAATCCTCCTTAAAAGGCTTCCAATGATTAGATTAAGCATCACTCATTGCAGAAGACATCCCCCAGCTGATTACAAATGGAATCAGCTGTGGATGCTGCTGACATGATCATGATTTAATTCTATGAAATGTCCTCATCACAATACACAGGCCAGCACTGGCCCAACCAGACAAACAGATACTACCACTTACCCAAGTTGACACATGAACCTGACCATGACGCTAGTGAAATATGACCAGGGAAGATATTTAACAGAAGAGTGCTGATACCTGAGGGTACCAACTGAAGTACTTTGAGAATATTATTAGATAATCCTATCCAGATAGGAAGCACCATCTCTTTCTCTCAGTACATGATAAACTTAGTGACTCACTCTCCAGCCAAAAGGTCTCTTCGAAAGCTGTGCCTGCAGTTAAAATGGATTCCATACTGCAGGCATGGATGGCTAGTGCCATACTGACATAGATTCTAATTCTGTAATCACAGTTTCTGACATCAAGGGTATAAAGTCCATATCATTTTCCTTCCCAAGGTGTTCCAGGGAACATAATCCACTCATTAAAAGCTGTGTTTCCTCATAAATGACTTTAATGAGAATCTGATTTTAGTAAAATTTAAATGTGACAACCCCTGCCTGAGACTCAGTGCTTATTTATACCATGAATGATCAATAGCTGACTGGCACTCAGGCCATAATTACCAACAGGTAACAGAGAAATGTAATCAAATATCAATGCTACTCCTTCAAAATACAGTTTCCTCTATTTCTACCAATTCCTCTCCCTTGACTTGATTGAGCTGTTTCTCTGCCAGTACATGAATTCAATTCCCATGGCACTTTTCCCTTTTTCAAATTTGTGAGTCTCTTTCAGGCACCATGCCTTCATACCACCAGAATCCCAGGACTGTCTTTTTCAATGACATTCTCTCAAGCATCCAATATTATCTTCAGCTCATGTGATTACTTCTGCAGCTACTTTGAAAGTATCTTATCCCAAGGAAATACCCACATCTTTTTTCTCTGCTTCTTTTCTTCATTTCTCCTACCCATTCATTCTTTAATCTTTCACCAAACAGTTATGAATCATCCATTATATACCAGGCACTGAATTCGGTTGTGAGGATTTAGCGATGGATCTATCACAATCTGTACTCTCAGGAAGCATATAGTTTAGTGGGAGCACTAAGTCAGGACTCTGCCAGTGTCTACTTATCTAAATACAAGATTAGAACATGCAGAATAGTAAACAAAAGTTCAAAGGAAGGGTATAGAATTCATATTTGGAAGAGAGATGGAAAGGAATCAAGGTAGAATTCCCACATTGAATTGAATCCCCATTGTCTATTCAAAATATTCTCCACTTTTCTCAATCTTCCTTAAACCACAGAAGAGATACTGTCTGTTCTGAATCCTTTTTAAAAGCCTTATAGTGTTTAGATTAAATGTTACTCATTGCAGAATACACTCCCCTTGATCGATTACAAATGCAATCAGCTGTGAATGCTGTCAACATGATCATGATTTAACTCTATGAAGTGTTCTCATAGCAACAGACCGGTCAGCACTTGCCTAACCAGACAAACAGGCACCACCACTTGGTGAAGTCTCTGCTGAAGACTGTATATATTTTGTGTTGATAAAACCAAAACTGTCTGTCAGCCACCTCCACTTTTCTCCTATTTTATAATTTTTATGTATCTTCATTTTAAAAATGTATCCTTTGTTATCACCTTCCTGACTTTATCTTCTCAGTGAGGCTTTTTTTAATAATGCTTTTAAAATTAAACACCCTAGCATTCTCCATTCTCTTCATACATTTCATTTTTAACTTGGCATTTCTCATCCAACCTTATAAAACTCATGTAATTTGACTATCATCTGTCTCCTCTGACTTCAGTCAAAGTTCATTTTCATTGAGGACAAGAGTTTTGGTCTGATTTATGCAGTACACTGCTTATATATATGGCATGTAGTAAAGAGTTTTTAATGCAATTCTGGTTGTATGCAAGACAGCTGAGTATTGTTAGATGAGGAAAAAAGTGTGTCTTTTACTGTTTTCTATTTAGAGATTAAGTATGGTTAAAGCTGATGTGTAGAGCTGCTAAGTTGACAAGGGTTGGTAGGTGTCATGGTCAGGTTCATGTGTCAACTTGGCCAGATGGTGGTGCCCGTTTGTTTGGTTGGTCAAGTGCTGGCCTGTCTGTTGCTATGAGGACATTTCACAGAATTAAATGGTGATTACTTCGACAGTATCCACAGCTAATTACATTTGTAATCAACCAAGGGGAGTGCCTTCTGCAATAAGTGATGTTTAATCTAATCACTGGAAGGCTTTTAAGGAAGATTCAGAAAAGACAATCTCTCTTCTGCTTCGGCCAGCGAGCCTCTCCTTTGGAGTTTATCCAGACTCTTCATTGGAGTCGGCAGCTTCACAGACTGACCCATTGGATTTTGGACTGTATGTTCCCATGGTTACATGAAACACTTTTATAAATTTTACATCTATGGACATTTCCTATTGATTTTGTTTCTCTAGACAACCCTAACTAATACAGTAGGGAACAAGGAGTTAAGGTTTAAAATGTACGGAGTTTCTATTTGCAACAATGGTAAAGTTTTTGTAATGGAAGGTGATGATCATAGCACATTTTTAAGATAAATAATAGCATTGAATTGTATATTTGAATATGGTTAAAAGAGGAAAATTTAAGCTGTGTGTATGTTACTAGAATAAAAATTAATAAATAAAATCCATAGAACTGAACAATGAGCTCTGAGTTAATCCATGGACCACAGTTAATAATACAATTATAAAAAAGTGCTTTCATCAATTATAACAAATGTACCACACCAACGTAAGGTGTTAATAATAGAGAGGTATATGGGAATCCTATATGCTATGCATGATTGTTCTACGATCATGTGCTTAAAATGTGCACATTTTATCCATTCTGGATGTGATCCATAAAGTAGAAGCTACACTTTGTATTTCAGATCTAAAGGTTTTGATGTTAATTAGTGCTTAAATGATTGTTGAGAGGGTTGAGGAGCAGATGCCAGGAAACCAACACTTACTGTCACAGCAGAACTGCCATCCATGGTCACATGAGTTGACAATGCAGATCTAAATCTGAAGCACTTGAGTGGGAGGTCCTCAAGAGCATGCTGAAGCCTCTGTGATTCTTGGTCTGCCTACAGATTTGGTTGTGACCACCTCCAGAAAATGGCTTCTGGTCCACTTTTACCTTCCAAGTTTAGTATGAGTTCTTCTCAATGGTAATTTTCAAGCTAGAACCATACAGACCAGGAGACTGAGAAACAAATTTCTCATCCTTCAAAGGCAACAACGGTTGTGTCAAGTTGAGAATAGGAAATCTAGTGTATCTACTCTCATATAGATTAAGCCTGAACACAGATTGTGATTAGAGAATTAGATGGACAGGTTATTTAGCCATGGGTCATTTTTTAATTCTCTTCAAAAATGTAAAGAAACAGAGTGGAGAGTCTCATCACTTGGGTAATAAATCCCATGGATACGTATATTTTAGGTCTTAAACTCAACTCTTTGCTGTTTTAAATACTTCTTTATCAGCTAAAAACATTGATATGAAGCACCAATAAAAGGAAAGAAAGCTCTTAGGATTCTCAAACCATATATTCAGTTTCTGTATTAGTACAACAATATTTCCAAAATGTGGTTAAACATGGAGTCATAATATATTAACCATGAAAAATATTTGATGTATATAGAAAGTTCAGAGGCATCTATTTGCTTAAATAATAATATTATTGATAATAGTTAATATTAATTTATTATACATTCGCTATGTAGCAGTCACTTCATTGAAACAATAGCTTATTTAATGCTCTCAGAAACACTATTAGATAGGTGGTAAATTTTGTTGCCCACCTTTTAATTATGATGCTTGTAAATAGTAAGAAATACAATCACTAAGAACTTTAATAAGTGGATTTAACATTCATACTTATTAAAGATATAGCTATTATTCATTAAATTGTATAATATTATTTAATGAGATAAAAGCTTGAGTTTCCAAATATAATCTGATGAAACTTTTCTTAAAGGAAACCACGTGAGGAACTTGCCTGAAATATTTACATTAAAGTTTATTTGCCTAAGAGGTTGGGCATTATATATCTAGTCCTTTCTAAACTGAAAAAAATTAATCCTCCCTTTCCTAGTCTAAGAACTATTCTACAATCCACTTTACTACTAGAGAGGAAAGGAGAGACTCAAATCATAAAACAAATCCAGGATCTTATTTTGAGGTCTTGACCTCATGGGAGGATAAACAGAACAACGTTTAGCAGGGGAAGGAAAGCAAAGGGCTCTCATAAGTTAACGTCGAATGTGTCAGTATAACTGGAAATGTTCAAATCTTAATAGACTGTAAATCAAGAGATTCTATGACATAGTAATTGAGTTAACATTAGCCTTTCACCTTTGTAAGCTTGGGGAGGAAGCCGAACTTGGTTAAGGGGAAAAAAAATTCTATTAATTTTCAGATGTCCATTTGTCTATGACCTGAAATTGCATTAGCCCTCACTTTGGTTAGAAATAGTACATTGGGCCAACTTTCAAAATCACTGGTTGATGTATTGGCAGTGAAAAGTATTGAGAAATTGAGGAACACTAACTCAAAAGTCATCATCCCCTTTTTAGGCTTATTTTAAAAATAAGGCATATTTAGAAGCATACTCATTCAATAGAAATTTTTAAAAGCTACATGCAAATATATCTTTATGTTGTCATTTTAATATTAATTGACATATTAATATTTTAAAAAATTAAATCTTATGGTCTTTATCTTTAGGGCTTTCTTCAAATTCAGTCATATGTATAAGATATCAAATAAATGCCCATCACAAAGGATATGAAAAATTTAAGTGAAGAATGACATGAATGAAAAACAAAACATGTAAATAACATAGAAATGAAATGGACTATAGTAACAAAGCTATATGTAATCAAATAAATACAATTTAGGCCAAAGGGAATAAATGTTTTGCCAGCAAACTAATGATAACACTCAATGATATCTAGGGTTATAAAAATATTGACTTTCATAAATTGATGAAATATGTCTAAATTTCTAAAACTATTCTGGAAAATATTTTATCTTTACATATCAGTATAAATTGAAATTTTCATATTCTTCACTAAACGATTATCCTTGTGGGAATTTTTCTTAACAATACACAAAATATTTGATTTGGTACAATAATGACAAAAGTATACAGCAATCTAATGTTCAATAATAAGAACAAATTAATATTAAAATATATTAATACGCATATAGATAAGGAAATATAATGTAATAAAAATATGGAGTTAAAATACATCATGAAAAGGTAAATATTAGGAAGCTAATAATAACTTAAAATACTGAATAACAATTATTTAAAATGTGTGGTCAAATTTACTTTAAAAATTGAGCTTCTTTTAGGAAAAAATCTCCAAGTCAATCAAATTTTTAATATACTGTCTTTGACTTTTAAAATTATAAAAATGTTTAAATTTTCCATTTGTAATTTATTTTATATTATAAAATATTATAAAATAAATACAATTGGTAGAGTTTAATTTTATATTAAGAAAATGAAAACATGCATATTAAAAATATTTTGTTACTGTTTTGCTTCAAATGAACTCATTAGCTGAACCAATTATCAAAGATAGCAAGATATTTAAAATAAATTTTATAGCAATGCTTTAAATTTGATTAAAATTGGTTATCTTGGCCTAGGAGCTATCATGCCATAAAGGGTAAATATAAAATGTCAAAAATAAGATTAAGTATTGTGAGGTTCTAAATTTATGTTTATAAATTATTTAACTTAAAATTGTAATTATTAAATAAATCTATAATTTGCAAATCTTCTGCTCAATTTATAAATCCACTTGTGCTCTTTGATATGTGGGACATTCATTTTTTTCCTCTTCACTCAACAGTTGTATAACTTACTCTTAAAGCCCAAGATACTATCCTAACAAGTAAGCTTCACCTGGTTCTTAAACAAATGTTCTTACTATAAAAGCAAACAAAGCAGCTCTGGTTTCTCTGATTTTCAGTCTAACATGTAAAAACCTTGGAAGACATCTCTCTTGTCCTCACAACAAAGAAAAAAGCTTTAAACTGAAAATCAACAGCTCTTCTTGGGTCCTTCAGAGAAGTGAAGTCAAGGGCCAACCACAGACTTGAAAACGAAAGAAACTGACAATTCTAGTGGGTGACAGCTTGTTGGGAACAGAAACCACTATTGGAGTCAGCTTCAGAGGACTGCTACTGAAAAAAAAAAAAAGAAAAAAAACAACTGCGTGGCTTGGACCCATTTAAAGAGTCTCTAAGAAAAGCCAAAGAATATGAACAAAAACAAGACAACAAAAAGGAGATCAGGGTAAATGTCAGCCTTTGACAAATTCCTAGCAGGATAAACATAAAACTTAACACTAAAGGTCTATTTATCCCAATTCCTTTTACCTGGTACATCATGTCTGACTTACAACAAAAATCATGTTATCCCCTAAAGGGAGAAAACACAGTCTGAAAAGAGGGGCAAGTACCAGAACCAGACTGAGATATGGAAGAGATTTTGGAATGAACAATCTGGGAATCTGAAATAACTATAATTAATATGTTAAGGTCTGTAATGGAATAAAACAATCAAGATGAAATGCCAGAACAAAAAACCACTGTAATAGACATGAAGAATATCTTTGATGGGCACATCGGTGGAATGGATAAACTAGAAGAAACATTCAGTAAGATTGAAGATATGTTAATAGAAACTGCAAACTGAAAAGCAGCAAGAAAAAAGATCAAAGAAAAATGAAATAGTATATCCAGGAACTGTGGGAAAATTACTAAAGATATAACATGCATACGATGGACATACCAGATATTTTTGAAATATATGTGGCTGAGAATTTTTCAAAATTAATGACAGACAACAAATCTCAGATCTAGGGAGCTCAGAGGACACCAAGCAGGAAAAATACAAAAGACAAAAATAAAAATCCACTAAACCTAGGTATAGCATATTCAATCTGCAGAAAATCGAAGACAAAGAGAAGCCTTTGAAAGAGCCAAGAGTAGGGTGGGGAACCTTATCTACTAAAGAACAAGGTTAAGAATTACATCAGGATATTTTTCAGAAATCATGCAAGTAAGAGAATAGAAAGAAATATTTAAAGTGTTGAAAGAAAAAAAACTAAACACAGTAACAGAAACACAAATAAGCAAAAAACACCATATTAAATTTCTGCATTCACACATGGAGAAATAAAGACTCTTTCAGTCAAACAAAAATTGAAGGAATTTGTCACCAGTAGACCCACATTACAATAAATGTTGAAAGTTCTTTGGAGAGAAGGAAAATGGCATAGTTCAGAAACTTTGATCTAATAAGAAAGAAAGAGCATTTGAAAAGGAATAAGTGAAGGTCAAAAAAAGAGAGAGAGAGAGAATGTTAGATTCCATGAATATTCAACAATGCGTATTTGGTAAGGCCTAGGACAATTTTCTACTCATATAGTAAAGAACATATTATTATGGTTAAATGTTATTAGCCACAACTGAGAGTGACAGAGCAGTAATTACAGTGCTTACAATCAACGTACTTTATGCATAGTTGGGAGAGATATGAAATAGCCGAGACTCAGAATAACATGTCAGAAAGTCTGAGGTAAGCCTGTAAATCCAGTTAAAGGGCTCCATAAAACTAAGGCTTGCATTAAAAGACAAAAAAAGATATTTACTCCTTTCACCTCTATGACTCAAACACTAGAATAAATAAAGCCTTTAAGGCAGGCAATAGACCAAGCACAGCAGTGCCTTTTCTGTATTTAGTTACTGAAAGTGTTAACTGCAAAAATGAGAATAGGGATGATGTTAATGAAAATGCCTGAAAGAGGAAAAATTTGACAGAGAGTGGGTATAAGGAAACATTAGACTGTGATTAAGAAAACAGAAAATGTTTTTCACGGATTTATCTCTTGAAAAAAAAATTCAGGAGATGGATGAAAGTGAGTTAAAAAAGAGGGGTCACTATTGTAAAAGAAGTGATAGAAGAAGGTCAAAAGATAGATTCTTCTGGAGAAGAGAGGAATGAAAAAGCTCCTTTAATCTTCTCTGTGCCTGAGAGGGCTTCTCACAAAGCTCAAGAAGCATCCTAGATGCATTTACTTTGCAAAAGGTGGATAGAATTAGGCATCAGTCTCATAACGGCACTGCATATTACATTTCCATTAAGTTCTGATTTTAGCAAGTTGCCTGTAAAGATGGTGCAAAACACAGTTTAGTCTGTCTCTTATTAAACTAATGATAAACCAATAACTGCTATGTGTAGGGGTGGGGGGAGGTATGGCACAAAAACTAAAGTTTAGGCTGCCAGGATACATTTAATCACCAGTTAAAGATTTTCCAGTCTGAGGTGATCCCATTTAAAGCAAAGATTAAGCCATATGTCACGGTAGTCATTGATATTTTAGTTTACATATGCCAATCTCATGTATAGCAAAACTGTTCTAAATCAGTAGAGTGGGTGGCAGTTAGAGATTCAGAGGAAATGCAGATTGATAGTCAAATGATTTATACCAAATTGATTTTCTAGGAGCCCAAATGTGGTTGTGACAGAGTCTACCCTTCTGTTACATAAAGTTGCTCTCTTTCTTTAAGCCCCCTGCCTACCTACACTAGTCCTAACAAAACTGATGACATGGGAAAGTATGTGGTATTCTTATTAGAACATGTTCACTCATTTATCATCAATCCATATGCCATCCATCCATCCACTATCCATCCTTCCATCTAAACAATATGGAATAAAAGCATATTCTGTTCCAAAAACTGACACTGTTCATGGCTGAGAATAGAACACACAAAATTAAAGGACTTTTAATTTGCAAACTATTTCTATGGAAGGAATGAAAATACAATTAGGAAAAAACGTAGTCCAAGTAGATTGTCTCATTAACTGAATCCACTGTGGTGTCCCCAAACTGCCAATTCTAGACAATATAAAGTGCCTTCTTTTTTTAATTTAAATTACACAATTTGGGGTGCATGGGTGGTTTAGTGGCAGAATGTTTGCCTTTCAGGCAGGAGACCCAATTCAATTCCCAGACTATGCACCCCCCCCCAAAATAAACAAACAAGCAAATAAATAAATAAATTACACAATTATAGTGTTGGTATTTCTATTATGCTTTTCACAAACTTCTGGTGAAACTATGAAACCTTACACAGGTTGTTTGGGGAAAACGGCTTTGTATTCTATTACCAAGACATCAAAATCATGCCTTGCAAGGTTAGGAAAAGGAATTCCATCTTCCTCTCAACTATTGAAGCAATATTAAATGTTAAAATCAATGCTAATATCCATGTACGTCCAGGGGTAAATCATAAACTTAAAATATGTGTGTCCATGTATCTCTGTACACACACACACACACACACATATATATATATATATATACATACTTAAATATATTCCCATATATTTATATGCTTACATTGATACATACAACATATATATGATAGTCTCTTGAATATCTTAAAGCATGATTTTAAAGTCCTAAACTTAAAGAAAACAGAATTATTCTTTAAAACTAGCCTTGACATGGGAAAATGGTGGATTTTTTCCCTTTCCTCTCCATGTTCAGTCATGTAGTTAATAATAAAGGACTCACTCAGTCACACACTCAGTTGTATGCCACTGTATTAATAGAAAGCACATGCTGTTTTATGGAATAAAGCCATGTATACATTTCCCATAGCACCTATGCTTTCAAAATTCTCTTTATTTACATATACAAGTGATGAAACAGGAATACAAATGGAAGTCTGTTAACAGTATCATAGACTTTAGGAAATGCGCTTTACCCTCATGAAAATGTTACAAAGAAACTATTTTTCACATTTGCCAAATGAGGAGTGAACTAATCTAGTTCTGTTTAGACACCTGTATTGATGCAGTCTGAGCTGTTGTCCTTGATGCTAAGCAAATTTTAATTTAGTATTCCCTTCCAGCTGGTCCGCTTTTAAATCTGTAAAACTGCCAGCTATGAAATCACTCACTAAAAGACCTCTGCGTGGTGGAAAAAAAAAAAATAGCCACTGTCCATTCAGGATACCTGGAGCAAAAGGTGATTGGTGAATGGTTACCATATTTCAAAGACGAAATAAGTAAATGACACATTGGTAATTTCTTGTTCCATACTTTCTGTAACTAGAATGTTTACAGCTTATTTATTTTCTACACTGTCAGATGTTTTATATAGTTTGTGTACCACTAGAAGAATCTGATACCATTGGGTGACTATTCCCTTTACATTTTATAGTCAAGGAAACTGTCCCTTTACTTGATTCACTTTCTGATAAAAGACTTTAAATGAGATAATACAAAAAATACTAAGGATCAGTGAGGCAAACTTAGAGGTAAACAGTTAAGAGGACTACATGTGTTTTTCTATTTTTAAAAATTTACGTGGTACAATCTGTTATTGACTCATAACCTCTAATCATGATTATTTGTTAACACACCATTCTCCTTGCTAAACAAGCAAAAAATCTGGAAATTCTGTTTTCCCCATCTTTCCCCTCTATACCCAGTTATTTTCTATCTCCTAGTGTTATGTACCGATCATTTCTCCTTCTCCACTCCTCTCACCATCCTATTGTGTTCCTCATTATCCTTAATATTTTATAACCATAGAAACATTTTTTTACCATTGTCTTCTTCATTTTCTCCACATGTCCAGATAATAGAAAAGAAGTCTGAAATGCTCACTCTTGAAGCATTTCAGTGGCTTTCCATTTTCTAAATCCTAAATCTCTTCAGATGGAAAACAAGGCTTCTCCCATAGTCTAACCCCTGCCTACTTCTCTCATGTTATTTTTCAGTTTCATGCTTCTCATCTATTATATTATAACATCATTGGATTGTGTGTAATTCCTGAATAAACTTTTCATTGTTACTCATCTTTAAATGGCTGTCCACCTATTTGTTATTATTTTTTCTTCATTATTTCTTACTTTTGAAGACTGAGCTCAGAAATAACTTTATCCAGGAAACCTTCCCTGATTCCTCTCCCCCTAAGTGTTAATGAGATGGTTCTACTTCCCTAATGCCTACTGCATCCTTATCATTATATATACAGCTCTGAATTGTAATTTTCAGCTTGGGTTATCTGAGCTCTTTAAAATTCTTCTCAGAATCAAGTAAGAAATTTTTGAATTAGAAAAATTGAGGGATGAATATAAGAATTTCTCTAATTTGGGTTTTAATATATATATGTTCTATTAATCATTATTAATAAATTGTTAGAGAAAATCAACCTATGGTTAAAGGAAGAGCTGACCACTAAATATCTGAAATGTGAAAAAAGAAATTTAGTGCCTGATTACCAAAGGAGAGCTGGACTTCTAGGTAGTGGTCTCATTGAATGAAGCAAGGAATTGGTTTTCCATAGGATTAGTGGAGCTGAGAGACATGTATTCTTTCAGAAGCAAGAGTGTTGTTCCCTGGGTCGGATGTTGTTGGTAGGCTTACTTTTACAAGTGTGAAATCTCTTACTTTCAGAAGCTTGTGTAAAGTTGTCACTCGTTAGGATTTTAAATCAGTGAAAAATCTGTGCTAGTGATTACTTATTGGAATGGTCCAAAGTTGACCAACCATTTGTGAAAATATGAATATTTTAGTTTCACTACCAAAGATGTATTTTTTCACATCCTCATATTTATATAAGAAAATCAAAGTGCATGCACTCATGTTCTAATTTCAAGCTATTCTTATCTTTTGGCTATAGTAAGCTCTCCAAGGATATCTATGTGAAAAAACAACTCTACTTTTCTAGGTACACTTGAAAACAGCATCATTATGTTTAGGAAATATAAGCAATATTTTAGGAAATTAAAATAATATTTTATCTGCAGCCAATTCAGATTGCCTCATCACATCACACTTTTATATTTAATGAGGTTTTATTGCTTTGTTTTTCTTTCTTTCTTTTTTGTAATCCTCAATGTTTACCTCTCTTTCCACATGATCTAAAGTTTTGATTGTCTTCTACAGCAGGACTTTCATGTCCCCACTCCTTATCCTTGCATTTGCTATAGCCTCCTTGCCAAACTCTCCTCACCAGCAACTCAGGCTTCTTACCACCTTCAAAAGTCAGCTGAAGATGTGACTTTGTTGGGATATTTTCCTAGGTTAAGCCAACCCAATCAACTCCTTTATTTAAACAGCTTTCTTGACTCTTTAAACACAATGCTACTGAATAAATGTTATTCCTTCACAGTGTACTCACATCTCTTATTTGTCTTCCTGTCTCTACACTACAATGTTGAGATTTTACATGCCTAATTTGATTCATATAATATATCCTACCAAAAATTTAGTAGTTCCTACTTTATCTCTTGCTTAATTCTATAAAAACAAGGGAAACGACATATGGCATTGATACTGAATTCATGAAAAATATGAAATAATTGTATTGGTTTATCTATGGTACCAGTTGATGAATTCAGAAAAGAAAATCTTTCATCTGCTGAAAATTAGTGTGATTATTAAGTTGATCACATAATGCTTCCCTCCTTTCCCAAAACACAACCCAACACAGAAAAGCAAATTTGAAACAGGCTGTGTTTCGTGTTCTTAAAAATATGTCCCCAAAAGTGAATGGATGCCTGAGTTTGTCCAAATTGTTTTTCACAAAAATGCAACATAGTCATTAATGCCTGAAATAATATTTTCTTGCAAACAATTCCCACACATGTTGCACCATGAGTAAGAAAGATGAAAAGAATGATGGTGAGAAGTACTGAATCTGTTAGTTCCCTCACTTTGAAAGTCTCAAATCAAGAAAATTACATGTAGCTTCTTTTACAGTGGGATCAAAAGAAACCTACAGACAGCTGTGTTTTGGTGCACATGTATTTTTAAAGCAAGCTTGTAGTCTGAATAGTAGGTTTTGAAGACCAGATGTTAGTGATAATAGAAATTCTCACACGTGCTTAAGAAGGAAGACAAAGAAATAGAAAGAAGGTATTTTACCAACTGAAAACACATTTATTTTTTAAAAGAAGCACATACCATAACATTAGAATATTATGGAACAAATAGTCACTAAGAAACTTAAAATCTAACAAATTCCTCACCCTAAAAGATCTATATTCAGAGTCACAAGTGAAAAAAAGTTAAGAGAAAACCACAAGTGAAGCAGATAGAAAGCATGGTCAGTGAACTTGACTTTGGACTTCTGCTTAAAATGAGACACACTTAAGGCTTTATTTATTATTTATTGCTTTGTTTTTCACTAAGGAAGAGGGAGAAAGGTAAGTTGATCTCTTTTTCAAAATTAAAGAGTAGCATGAAATAACCTGGAAAGAGGAAGAGAAGAAAAAAAAAAGAAGGGCATATGTAAAGTAATGGGATTGCAAAGTGGAGGACAGACAGGTGGAAAGTAAAATGGAAGTAAATAGATGTAAACTCACCTGAGTAAAAGCTCAAGGGTGAGAATAGCAGAACTTTGCTGCATAACTGGACGTAGTTTAAAAATAGAAACAACAACAAAAAATAAATGTTTTTGAAAACTCTAACGGAGTTTACTATTTTCCTCTAAAAATATTCAAAGTAATCTTATGTAGACTTACTTAATTTGATCAAAATTATAACTCAAATATGGAGAAAAAGTGTTGTAAAAAGTGTGCCCTTTCCCTTCACTTTGCTTTTCCCAGTTGTAATTCCTTATATTCATGTGAAAATACGTATTTTTGCAGAATCCAAAATTGTTATTTAAAAACTATTTTCAAAAAATTATAATAATTTTATTTAATGTCTGAACCTGGATAACCATTCTTCAAAAAGTACACCATCATTTGTCTTAGAAGCTAGAGGAAAAATAATTGTCTTCAAAGAGCACAAGTACTTGGTTTCAAATGCCTCCAGTATCATTAGCTCTATTCCTGCAAACAAGTGCCATAATTCATTGAGCTTCAGTTTTGGTATTTCCTAATTATCTGGAAGGATAACATGTACCAAGTGAGATTGTTATAAGGAATAAATATGAAACATTTTGTAAGCAGAAACCAGTTGCTGTATCTATAAAGCACTTTATAATTACCTAGGGAGAAAGTTTGCTGGCATTTGTTGAAAACTTTTTGTGGTAATCAACATCATGTTAAGTGATTAGATAGATAAATTAGATATAGATTAAGTGATATGACATAGGAAAAGAGAGAGAGGGAAAGAAGGAAGGCAGGAAGTTAAGAAGGAAGGAAGAAAGGGAGGAAGGGAAGGTAAAAAAAGAAATAAGGAAAAGAAATGAAGAATTATACATCAGTCTTTTTCTCCAGAGAGTGATATAGATATAGATATTACTTAACTTCAAAGTGTAGGTAAAATTTAGTTGCAGAAACTGGGTCTTAGGGAGATTCAAGCAACTTGCCCAATGTCACATATTTATGACATAACTTCAACTATTTGTACCCAAAATTTGCTGTCTCTGCATAATGGCATGTGAATCAGAGAGTAGTTCACACTACAATTATTATTTATCATGTTTCTGTGGGTCAGCCATGTAGCTCCCTGGTTTGGGTTGGCTCAACTGACACATGGCTGGAACTCAGCTGGCGCTAACACTCCCCCTACGTGGTCTTTCTTTCTCCCGCAGGCCAACTTGTGCTTATTAATTTGATGGCAGAAAGATTCCACACCACAGCAAGAGATCTTGCTTCTTTTATGTAAGTCAAGAAAAGATATTAGAAACATTTTCCTTATTTCCTTTCATTGCTTCCTAAGTTCCCAAAGCAAAACATGCATAGATACATAATATGCAGACACAAATGCACAACATCCATTTGTTTATACAAATAACACGTGTGATTCTGGTGGTGCAGATTAAAAATCTCAATGTAAGATTTTTAATTTCTGGCTTTTCTTGAAAAATTGAAATATCTGACTATACTAGGTCCATATTGACAAAATGACAATTCACCGAAGATGAATGCCCTTTACCCGACAGAAAATTACCAGTTTACCACCGTCTACACCTATTTTTTTCATCTCCCTTTGCAGAATAAGGCTGAAGTTTGTAAAAAGAGAAAGTATGAAGTTGATGTTTAGAGATTTATTTTTAGATGTATTTCTGGCCTCAGTGATCTTTTCTATAATCATGATCCAGACAACTCATCTTTAACATCACTTTAATTAATTAATCATCAATTAATTAAAGGTATTCTGAGGGAGATTTTTCTCCCTCAGAAATGTAAATTGAATACAATAATTCTGATGAGTGTGTCAGTGAAAAAACACAAAACCACTTCACCTCTACCTCAACACTGTACACAAAAATCACCAAGAATGAATCAGAGAACTTAATATAAGAGATCTATCAAATACTTGGAAGAAAATGTAGGGAAGCATCTTCAAGACCTCAATGAATGTCTTAGACTTTATACCAAAGCACAAGCTTTCTTTTGAAAGATAAATAAATAAATTGGTGCTCCTCAAAATTACAAAGTTTGCACTGCAAAGGATTTTATTATGAAAATTACAAAAACCAACCTAAACAATGGGGGGAAACCTTTGGGAACCATGTATCCAATAAAGATTTAATATCCAGAATATAGGAAGAAATCCTTCAACTTCACAACGAAGAGACAAGCACCACAATTATAAATGGACAAAAGGCTTGAGCAAGACATCTTTCCAAAGAAGATACACAAATGGCCAGAATGCACATGAAAAGATACTCAATATCATTAGCCATCAGGGAAATCAAAACCACAATGAGAAACCACGCCACATCCATTTGAATGGCTGCTATTAAAAACAATGGAAAATAAGTGTTGGAGAGGATGCAAACCAAAAAGAACACTCATTCATTGCTCATGGCAAAGTGAAATGGTGCAGCCACTCTGGAAGACAGTTTGGTGATTCCCCAGAAAATTAAGCATAGAAATATCATATGACCTGGAAATTACACTGTTTGACATATGCCCAAAAGACTTGAAAGCAGAGAGCCAAAGAGGTATTTTCACATTGATTTTTACAATGTCATTATTCACAATTGCCAAAAGGTGGAAGTAACTCAAGTGTAAATCAACTGATGAATGGATAAATAAAATATGGTACATACAAACAATGGAATATTATTTGTCTGTAAAAAGGAATGAAGTCCTGACACATGGAACAACATATATGAACCTGGAAGACATCAAGTTGAATGAAATAAGCCAGACACAAAAGCACAAATATTGTATAATCTTGCTGATTAGAAACAATTAAAATAAACAAAATCTTAGAGTCAGAATCCAGAATCTAGGTTACTGTGGGACTGAGTGGGGATAGGAAATGAAAAGTTAAGATTTAATATGTACAGGGTTCTTATTTAGAATAATGGAAGTGTTTTGATAATTGTGAATGCAATTAACAGCACTGAAATATATTTCTGAATCTGATCAAAAAGGAAATTTTTAGATTGTATATGTGCAAATAAATAATTTTTTTAAATCCATGAACTTTAATTAAAAGTACAATTATAAAAATGTGTCATCAAAAAAAAAGAAAAAAGTGCCATCATCTATGACAACAAATATTCCACACCAATGCCAGGTGTTGGCGGTTTGAGCGGTGGGTAGGAATCTTGCATTTTAGGCATGAGTAATCTATAAACCCACAACTTATCTAATAAAGAAAACAATTTAAAAAGAAAAAAATTTCATAAAGAGGTAAAGGATATGAGTGCTTCAACTAAGTTCTGTCTCAAACTGTCAAATTTGAGAAAATCATTTAACACCAACTTATTTCCCCACTATATAAATAAGAAAAATAAAAGAGACTTCATAGCCTTCCAAGGATGCCTTCAGTCTTAAACAATTAGACAGGTGAAATGCACATATCAGGGAGGGGGTAAGAAGGGGTGTTGAGAATCTTAAAAGTATACATCAGTCTTCTGAGTTTAGGCATGTTATTTGGGTTTAACAGCAGAATCATCACTAAGAACCTTTACCAGTATCTTGGCTCATCAAACCTTCCCTGAGCAAAACGTTCAGGCTAGCCTGATTATATCTACCCCCAGGTGCACAGGTATCAAATTTCTAGTCAAGATCAAAGAATTGTTTTCTCCTGTGTTGGCATTGTACCATATACTTGGCAAAATTTCCCACCCTACTTTTCTTGTTCTATTAATTTATAAATTTATTTATTTTTAGCTCTACTGTTTATCACTTCAGCATGACAGAGAGATGATCACATTCTAAATTTAACGTGCATAAGCCCACCATCAAACCTATCAGGGAAAAAAAAGGCATGCATCTGGACATTGAAAGGTTATTTTTGAACACTATAGTGTATTCCTTCCATGTGAAACAAGCTTTTGTAAAATAAAACAATGAATGAATATTGCTTTGGATTCTGGAAATTGAATGTTTTTGTATCATGGCCCCATGGGCTCTTTGCTCTTTAAAACATCTGTGCTTAAATAATAGTCAGAAATCAGACATTAGGAAACAAATATTTGCCTTCTAGCACCTCACATAACCTTTCATCTGGTTTTTATTTCATGAGGCTCTAGTGTAATTAAGATGAACCCCAGTTCTTTGCCATTTCTCCCTTTGAAAAGTGGAGCCTATTTATCTTCCCCTTGAATTTGGGCTAACACTATAACTGGTTTTGACCAACAAACTGGGACAGAAGTAAAGCCATGCAACTCACAAAACTGAGCCTTAAGAGGTCTGAAATTTCCACATTCATCCATCTTGGAATGCTCCTTCCCGAGATTGAGCTATCATGCTGAAAAGACTCAACTAGCCACACTGAGGGGCCACATTGAAGTGTACAGAGGCTCATGCTGAAGCCCAGCCAGAAGACAACATTCCTAAAAAACATTTTATTAGGACAGATGGAAAACTGGTCTCAAGCATCTTATCCTCATGTCTACAAATGTGGATGGTGATTAAGTTTGTGTTTTCTTCTGATAGACATCCACAAGAAAAAGACATTTCCCTCATACTCTGTATTAAACTTAAGAATCAAACAGAGGTGATCCAAATAAATTCTTAAATTGTGAAGGCTGAGCTTGCTTTTATGGGCTCTCTCATTGAAAAGTTATTTTCACATTCTTGTGTGAACTAATTTTTCTTGAGGGAAAAGGTATAGGTGGGTTAATTCACTCATTTCCAAAGTGTAGCTCAGCTTCAAAATTCCTCTTGGGAATCACCTGCAGCAACATGATTGGGACAAGCAAATTCAGAAATGAGAAGTTTTGTTTTCTTTTCCTACACATTCTTTTGGAAACACTTAAAGACATAAAGAGCCTTGTTAGCATCTCTTGTCTGAACTATGTAAGCCATCTAAAAGGAATTCAAAGCATTACAGAGGTGTACAAAAGCTTTGTGACCTCACACATTTTTTAATTGCATCCAAAAAATGTACTACATGATTACTTTTCCTCTGATATGAAAGATTCATCGGCATTTCAATAGGGGTACAGGCAGAGATTTACGATATAACTTTTTATTCAAAACATAGTATTTGCAGTCTATGTTATGGCATCTCTATTTACCAACTCAAAGTTACTTGGCAGTGAACACAAACGCATTCACATTCGCAGGGAAGCCACAAGCATGAGCAGGTTGAATTAAAGCTGGCTTTTCAGTTAGTGGTATATACGGTGTAATGCCAATATCCCCATTGTAATGGGAACTGTGGCTTTGAAATTTCTTAGCTTTCACCATGTGAACTGTATCGCTCTGCAAAAGCCTTCGAGTGACAATACTTTTAAGGTAGGTTTCAGATCTTAACCATGCATTATAATTGACAGAAAGTTGAGTTGTTTTATACACCAAAAGACTGAGTTACAAACAGACATTTGACACAGTGAGTTGACAATAGCAGCCAGGATGATTTATAACAATTCTGATTCTTCTGTTGTATTTATCAGATCTCATAAATTACTCCCCAATCAATCATTTCTGACTTTAAACAGTGCAATTGTCAGTTTATTACTATAAATAGCTTTCTTATTTCTTCCTTTTACCAAGTAATAAACCATTGATCTTCTCTACCCTGGGTGCTAAAACTCTTTCATCATCAACAAGACCAGAGTTAAACAAAAATGCAGTTAATCTTGTATAAGATTTTAATTATAAAGTAAAAGAGAACATTGGAAGATAGACAAGCCCAGCTGAGTTTTTATTTTTTATGCTTTTAATTTGTTAATAATGAATTAAATAAAAACTTCTCCCCAAAACACACAGCATTTAATTTTGTTGCCTAGGATTTCTCTAGCCAAGGAATTTATAACACATAATTTTTATGTGTGTTCACTATGTACCAATTGTTTTTTGGTGTTTTATCCTCATTAATTCTTAACAAGAGCCCTCTTATTTAAATATGATATTTATCTTTGAGGAAACCAAAAGTTGAGCCAGTTCAGTAACTCACTTAAGTTACATTCTGTAAATGTTGCAGTTGGTATTTGAACCCAGGTGTAACTATCCCCAGAACTTTCTTTCCCAATCCTTATACTTCCCCCAGCAATCAATTGTGTACAGTCATCATAATCTAGCTGATTTTTCCAGTTTGAATCAATAAATGAAGACATCATTATTTCTACCTGGGGAAAAGCAGGCAATTTGAAATGGATTCCTGATTTCTTAGTAAAACTTGAAGATATCTGTAACACGAGTGATTCTAAAATCTTATATTCATTGAGAGTGGTATAAGGAGCAATTTGGAGACATTATTCTTCAGAAAGTCAATTTCAATAAATATTTTATGCAGCATCAGAGTGACTATATATGTGCACAGATATATTTTCTGTGTCATTTCATGAGCGCATATAAAATACCTTGAGATTGAAGGATTGAAGCTTGCTGCTGGAATTCCCAAAGACTCTGTCTTCTGGACTCATCCCGCTTCTGCAGACAATGTTCAAACATGCTGCTCTGCAGCTTCCTGGCAGTGCTGACCACCGTTTTATCCCTAGAGCTAAGAACCACTTCTGTGTTTGACATCATCATTATTTTAAGCTATGATATTTTCAGAATGATGGGATTAATTTGGGGAAAATTCAGTTGGGCATGTCAAGAATCCTGGCATCTTTAGGCACTTGAAAGGAAGAAAATAGATCTGCTTTGTAAAATTTGAGCTGCCTGGTGAGTTATCTTTTTTCTCTCTCTCTCTCTTTTCCCTCTCTCACTCCCCCTCCCCTTCCTCTCTCTCTTTGCATGTAGCATGTGCCTTTCAATCACAAGCAGAATGCTTGTCCTTATTTGCCCCTTTAATTCTTTCTCCTCAGCAACAGGAGCTGTAATTCATCAGATGTTTGTTATTGTCATAGCCTAGAAGTAAAGATCCAGCTGACAATTTCTAGCACTTGTTTATAACTAAAGTTGTCTTGCCTTTTGATGAGCAACAAAAAGAATGGAAAATGGGAATCTGTAACTGAAATAAAGGGATATACATTTGAATGAGAGAATATAGGTCAGTTTTACTGAGTCAAGGAGAAATTGACTTAGCTTACATAGTTACAAAGCATATGATTGTTTATTAATTCTCCTGTACTGATCTTTAGTGTATTGTAATTCTCATTCTTCAGCCAAATTTGGATATGAGTCCGTGGCACACCTCTATATTATCTAAATGTTGCCCACTCACTTACCGTCATGGTCAGGTTCATGTGTCAGCTTGGCCAATTGTGGCACCTGTTTGTCTGGTTGAGCAAGTGCTGGCCTGTCTGTTGCAATGAAGACATTTCATAGAATTAGATCATGATCACGTTACCTGCATCCACAGCTGATTCCATTTGTAATCAGCCAAAGGGGAGTGTCTTTTGCAATGAGTGATGCTTAATCTAAACAAAGGAAGCCTTTTAAGGAGGATTCAGAAGAGACAGGTTCTATTCCTGCTTCAGCTGGCGAGCCTCTCCTGTGGAGTTTGTCCAGACCCTCCATCAGAGTCGTCAGCTTCACAGCCTGCCCTAAGGATTTGGACTCTGCATTCCTGCGGTCACATGAGACACTTTTATAAATTTTATATTTGTAACTGTTCCCTGTTGATTCTGTTTCTCTAGAAAACCCTAACTAATACAATTACCTTGTCACCAGCTACATTCCCATTCTCACCCCCAAACAATGAGGGTCAGTGAGCATCAGTCCTTAGTAAAATTGATTTGTTTGGGGTAGTATGTAGTATACTATAAGGTTTGATATGTGAATCCCCTAATCCTGTAATAATGGGCTTTGCATGATGATTAATGAATAAGACACAAAGTTTAACTTGTTTAGCACTTGCAATTCTGTTTTACATACTCAAGACCCAAAATGTCAACCCTCTGATTTTTTTCTAAGGAAAAAATCAAACTTGGCAAATGGCTGTCACAAATAGGAACTTGAAAAAGTATATGCAAAACAATACACAAAACTAAAAAGAAAAAAAATGAAGAAAAAAATAGAGAGAGAGAAAGAAAAGAAAATGGTACAATCACGGTGGGAAGCAATATGGTGGTTATGCACAAAGACAGAAAATTATCAATAGACCCAGCAAGTTCACTTCTAGATATATGTGCTAGTTTGGAAGTGTTGTGTACTTCCAAAAAATCCATGTCCTTTAATCCAGATTCAACATTGTAGGGTAGAAACCCTTTTGAATAAATTACCTCCAGGAAGATGTGATGCTCCCAATTGCAGGTGTGATCCTTTGATTAGATTATCTCCGTGGAGATGCAGTGTGCCCAATCGTGGATGTGGCCTTTTGGTTAGATGGAGGTGTGACTCTATCCATTCAAGTGGGTTTTGGTTAGTTTACTGGCGTCCTTTAAAAAGGAAAACATTTTGGAGAGTGTTCAGAAACTCCAGAGCCAACAAGAGACTCAGAATTTGGAGATGCAAAAAGAAAACAGCCAGTAGGAAGCTGTTTGAAATGAAAAGCCAAAAGACCAGCAGATGCCAGCCATGTGCCTTCCAAGCTGGCAGAGGTATTCCAGATGTCATCAGCCTTTCTCGAGCAAAGGTATCTTCCCATGAATTCCTTAGTTTGGACATTGGTATAGCCTTAGAACTATGAACTTGCAAGTTAATCAATTCTCTTTTTAAAACCCATTCATTTCTGGTATATTGCATTCCCACAGCCTATAGCAAACTGATACAGTATATATCCAAACGAAGTGAAGACAGGGTCTCAAACAGATACTTGTACATGAATGTTTATAGCAACATTATTCACAATAGCCAAAAAGTGAAAACAACTCAAGTGTCCATCAACAAAAGAATGGATAAACAAAATGCAAAATGCATACCCATTGAAATACTATTGGCTATAAGATGGAATGAAATTCTGAAAAAAATATTGTATGATGTCACTTGTAATAGACGTCCAGAAATAGAAAATTCACCAAGACAGAAACTACATTAGAGGTTACCAAGGGATGAGGAAAAACTGCAAGTTGGAGTGTACAAATTTAACTTTTAAAAAAAAAGTGTATGTACCAAATTAAACCATGGACTTTAATTAATAGTACAATTATAAAAATGTGCAATTATAAATTATAACAAATGCTCCACAACAATGCAGGGTGTTGGTGGTGGTATGATATATGGGGATCCTATATTTTAAGCATGATTGTTCTGTAAACCCACTATTTCTTTCATATAGGAAAAGAAAAAATAAAAAATTCAGAGACAATATAAAAAAGCATATGTAGTGTGGTGGATTTAATAATGAACAAATAGGAGCCTTTCTTCATTCTTCTCTGATAGGGAAAAGGATAAACGCAGGAAAAGAACAGTAATGGATGCTTTAGCAAACTACCATTTTGGAAGAACAGAGACAACTCTAAAGAGATAGAAATGTTTGAGGAGATAAAGTTTAACAGACATTCCTTAGATCTCTTATGATTGATCCAATCTGGCTCCTGAATATTCCAGAGAGTGTAGACTATCCAGTAATGATGCATTTAGTGATAATTCAGTGTATGAGTTTTGCCAACATAAAAAAGAAATGATAGAGGGGTAAATGGTCTAGAGTTTCAAATGTTTGTAAAGGCTAATGTAATATCATATATTAGCAAACATTTGCTTCTGTTGAGTGTTTCTAATTTTAGTGAGCTCAGATATATTTTATCTCCTCTGACTTCCAAGTGAAATAAGGTAAATGAATATTATGTATATAAATAAATATGTATATCCCATCATGTGGAAGAGGGAACTACAGACTTGGATATTTTGATTGAAAACAATAGATTATTTTGGTGTACTGGATTGTTAAACTGCTGGAATACAGTATACCATAAATGGAATGGCTTTTAAAAAGGGGATTTAATAGTTACACATTTATAATTCTACGGCAATGAAAATGTCCAAGTGAAGGCACCAACAAGGGTTACCTTCATTCGAGAAAGGCTGATACTGTCCGAACCCCTCTCTCAGCTGGGAATGCATGTGGCAGGCATCTGCTGGTCCTTGTTCCTGGCTCCATAGTTTTCAGCTTCTGATGTTAGTGACTTCCTCTGTAAGCCTCTGTGGGCCTTCAATGAATGTCTCTGGGACACAACTCTGGGTTCTAGATTGCTTAGCATCTCATGGGAAGGCACATGGTGATGTCTGCTGGGATCTGTCTGTGTATAGGCATCTGCTCTATCTGTTGACACTCCAAGCATCTCCAAACATCCATGTCTCTGTCAGCTCTGAAACAACTGTTCTGCAAACATCTATATCTGAGGTTTCTTCAAAATGTTTCCCCTTTTAAAGGACTCCAGTAAACTAATCAAGAACCACCATGAACGTGTAGAGTCAAATCTTCTTCTAATCAAAAGTTCACACACATAATTGGGCAGGACACATCTTGTGGAGATAATCAAAACAAAGTTTTCTGGCCTACAAAGTTGAATTTGTATTAACAGAAATGGCTGCCCTCACAAGACTGGATCAAGATTTAAACATGGCTTTTCTGGGGTACATAATACCTTCAAACCAGCACAGTTAGGTTATAACAAAACAGAAAATATGAATGGTACTCTATTACTAATTAGTAAGATAAAGATGATGGAGAATAAATTTACCATTTGAAGAACCTGAGGATATTTTAAACACAATGGATTTTTGCTATTCATATGTTTAGAGCCATAACAATAAATAGAAAAAAAATGACAACAAGCTGCATCTGTATTTCAAGATACTTGAAATGTTGTTAGTTGAGAATGAAACAGAACACAAACATTTGTCCTACTTAAAATATAGGCCAGACCTTCCAATTCTGCTGCTCACATCCTGTAATAGTTTCCCAACTTGCTCACAGTAAAAGTAAATATTCCATAGTAAGGCCACCTCTTGCCTTCTCATCTTATCACCTGATATTCCCTATTTTTATAAGTACCAACAAGTTACACATATTAACTCATTACATCACCAAAACTCCTAAGAGTGCATTGGTGCATTTATTGTTCCCATTTTATAGATGAAAAAACTGAGGCATAGAGCAATTAAGAAGTTTGACAGAGGTCGCATAGTAGGTGGTTGACACCAGGCAGCCTGAATTCAGAATCTGTTTTCTTCCAGATGTAATGCTATCTCTTGATCATTCAGCTCACTCAGGCTACTCTGGTCTCTTTACTGTTCTTCAAATATAGTAGGCAGCTGCTGTCTCATCTCCTGTTCCCTCTACCTGTCAAGTCTTTGTCCCTTCTTCATGTCTTTGTATGAATGAAGCCTTTCTTTTTTATTAGACTGCAAAATCTACCTCTTTCTACCCCTACGAGAAGTCCCTAACCCCTTCATCGCTTTATTTTTATCAACTAAACTTATCACATCTGACATTATAATTATTATTAAATGAATCTGTTCATTCTCTATCAAATAGACTGTAAGTCTCATATGCCAGAGATCAGTTCATAGCCAAATCATTTGTACCTAGAAAAATGACTTGTTGAAAATGGTGTGATTTGCCCTGATAAAAATTCTATTTGGCATAACTGAGGTGGACTATATACATCTATGTTACACAAACCAACAAAATAGCAAATCAGGTGATTCTGGTCCAAATGATCTACAGAACATTATAAAACTTTGTGCTAAGGAAAAAATTCTTTTGAGAACTAAACCACAAACCAAAAAATCCATCTACTCCCCTTAAATTTCCATTTCTCTAAATTTGGATTTCTCATATAATATTTAATTATATTACGACTTGGTATAAGTTTTTATATAAAAGTAACAATAAAGTTGAAGAAGTTGATTTGACGTGTACAAGAGACAGTATATTCCAAGTTAGTAGTTGTATGGAGTAAGATATAGTTACTTCTCAATGTACCCTAGAATGTCAATGTAAATATGTAAAATTTCCTAGGATTAACGAGGTATATAATATTAAAGGTTAATTTCATTTAATGACTATGATGGTTTGATGTTGTATGTACCCCCAGAAAAGATCATGTTATTTTAATCCATTTATGTAAGTGTAGACCTCTTATGGGTTGGACCTTTTGATTAGGCTATTTTGGTTGAGGCATGCCCCAGGTAGCTCTTAATCCATTTACTGGAGTCCTTTATAAGAAGATAAAAGACAGAGATGGCACAGAAAAAAGGCCTCAGAGAAGCTGAGAAATGAAAGTTACAGAAACTAAAAGAAAGAAAAGCCAGAGAAACTGAGAGACAAGGACATACACAGAAGCTCAGAGAGGAAGCCACTGAAGCCAGAAGCTAGAGACAGTGTAACACAGGAGGGAAGGGAGAGGCCAGTAGATATCATCATGTGCCTGACCATGTGACAAAGGAGCTGAAGATCTCTGGTAGCTGGTCTTCAGGGAGAATGTATCCTATTGATGCCTTGATGTGGACATTTTCACAGTCTAAGAACTGCAAGCTTGTAAGTTAATAAATCCCTACTGTAAAAACCAACCTATTTTTGGTATATTGCTTTTTGTCAACTTTAGCAGACTATAACAATGATTGTTTGATATTTTTTCCCTATAACTTGAGTGCAACTGATGAATTTCCATTCTAGATTTCAAGTTAGAAACCTATAATGCCTGAAATTGTTTGCACTGATTTAAGCTTGCATTCAGATGTTTTTTTCAAAACCTATGAGAACTTCTCTGAACACATGATCAAAATAATGCCTCAACAAGAAGGAAAGAAAAAAATGGTGATAAATGAAAAAGAAATTAGATGAAGGGTTTGGAATGAGAAGAGACTGAAGAAAAATACCAAGAATTAAGAAACTTCATAGCAGGTTTTCTTTAATGTTATTTGATTTTAACATAAAATTTAATAGAGTGATATGAAGATATTCAAATACCATATGAAATTAAGATCTAAGCAGATAATAGAATTGGAGGGAATGAAGTTGATGAATGACTATTCTTCCTGCAGGAAGTTAAGAGGCTATGGAACAGAGAAACAGGGAAGCATCTATCAGTGATCTGGGAAAATGGCAGTGCTCTTTTGCTTTTGTTCAATGAAGGATCAGCATTCAGTTTGGATCTCAAGCAGGAAGTCACATTTCTCTTCACCTCAACAGGTGAAGTTTGCTCATCAAATCTAACCAAAATAACAGAAACAAAGAACATATATAGCAGGAAAATCAAAGATTAATTCAGAAAGATGGAAAGAAAAAGGAGAGAGCTGTATATAACATACTCATTCCATTACTGAACATAACTGTCTGAAAGTGTTTTGCATAATATAGTGGAATACAATGTAGAGACATCCATAGACAGCAGTTGACAAATGCTTGCTATTTATTGAGCATGTATATAAGTTGAGAGGAAGACTTACGATTATGGCATCAAAGAAAAAGATGGCTATTCTATAACAGAAAGGCAGTGTGTGTTGAAATAGGACAAAGGCCATTATTTTGGTCATTCTGATTGAAAGATATATCAGTTCCATGCAAAAGGGAAGCAAGAAATTAATGGTGGAGTCCACTGAAAGCTCCTTATTCTGTTGTTTATAAATAGCGTATGCTCTAAAATGTATATATATATCTCTCATTCCAGAATTTGACTTCTGTCTTACTCTAAAAATTTTCCTGCTAGCTTCCTAATAAGAAAATTATGCTAAAGATGTGTATTTTGGGGGAATATATTTTATACTGTTTCTTCCTAACAACCTAGCCAAACCAATATTTCCATAAAATGAGCTTTTTAGGGCGGGCCGCGGTGGCTCAGCGGGCAAGAGTGCTTGCCTGCCGTGCCGGAGGACCCCGGTTCGATTCCCGGCCCCAGCCCATGTAAAAAACAAACAAACAAACAAAATATAATAAAACAAGAAAATGTTTAAAAATGTTTCCCTTTCTTCCTTCCATCCTTCCTTCCTTCTCTGTCTTTCCTTCCCTTCCTCCCTTTCTCTAAAAAAAAAAAAAAAAAAAATGAGCTTTTTATTGATCACAAGCATGGATCACATTTTCATCGGTCTTGAGCGCAGAAATGAACCTTCTAGGAGTGGGACACCACCCTGCCTGCTAAGCCACCAAAAGAGGCATCAAATAAACCATTGTTTTCCAATTTCTTTCAGAAAGAAATATGCTTTAAAATAGTTTATTTGTAGATACTCATTTATCTCAGCTCTTCATCTGAAAACATTAAACAGCCAGCTATTCACAAAGAAAATAAACTAAAAGCTTCAGATGTAAAATTAAATTGATTTGAACATACCATAGAGCTAATGTTGTCTAACCCCTCATGTTATAGAATAGAAAGTTTAGCCCGAGAAGTTTCTTTTTTTTTTCCTTTTCCATTTCCTTCTTATTTATTTATTTATTTTGTTAGAGACATTGTAAGCTTACAGCACAATCATGCATAAAATACAACATTCCCACACACTACACTAGCACCTATACATTGCATTGCTGTGGAACATTTGTTATAATTGATGATAGCACGTTTTTATAATTGTACTATTAATAGTTGTAATGTGAATTAAAGTCCATGGCTTTACTATACATGTTTGTATAAAGTACTTCCATGGATTCTTTCTTAAATTTTTATTCTATTACTGAATATACAATGTAGAATTTTCACTTTAGAGCACACTCAGATATGTATTTTACTGTGGTTAATCATGTTCACAGTGTTGTGCTATGATCACCACCATCCACTATAAAAACATTTCCATTATTCCAAACAGGAATCCTGTGCATATTAAGCCCTAACATCCTATTCCCCTTCCCTACCCTGTCCACTGGTAACCTTTATTTTGAATTCTGACTCTCTGAGTTTGCTTATTCTAATTGTTTCAAAACACGAGATCATGCAATATTTGTCCTTTTGTGTCTGGCTTATTTCATTCAACACTATGTCTACAAGGTCGTTGCATGTATCCGGAATTCATCCTTTCCGCAGCTGAATAGTATTCCATTATATGTATACAGCACATTTGTTTATCCGTTCATTGGTCGATGGACACCACTGTAAGCCACACTGGTGGGTTGCTTACTTCTCTTGAAAATTCTGAATAATGCTGCTATAAACATTGGTGTGCTTTGTTTGAGTTCCTGTTTTCAGTTTTTGGGGGTATATACTGAGCAGCGGAGTTGCCAAGTCATAGAGTACTTCCATACTTTTAGTTTTCTGAGGAAAGCTAAATTGTCTTCCACAGCAGCTACACCATTTTACATTGCCACCAGCAATGAGTGAATGCTCCTGCCCATCTACATCTTTTCCAACACTTATTTTCCTTTTTTTTAAATAGCAGCTGTTCTAATGGGTGTGAAATGGCATCTCATTGTGGTTTTGATTTGCAGCTCCCTGATGATTAGCAAGAGGTTTTAATAAGTGACTTATTCAAATTGAGACAATGTATCCAAGCTTCCTTACTCTTTGCATAGTCCTCTTTCCATTAAGCTCTAGGTATTCTCTTTCAGATGAGTTAGCACAGATCTCTAACAATAACTGTTAGATTCGATTGATGTATTCATAAATGCAATTAGGAATACAACAGGAAATTCATAATGGAAGGATAGCCAAGGATGATGAGTATACTAGAGACAGAATTAATAAAAATAATAAATTGTATACTTCTCTGTGACTAAAAAATATTATTTTTAAATAGTTGCATTCTTTTTGTGGTAGCTTTTTAGTCACCATTCCAAAAAAAGAAAAGTAACTATTATGCATCTCTGTGCTCCCATATACTTTATTAGACATAGATATAGACATACGTGGTAAGCAGAACTCTTAAGATACCCCTAAAACTCCTATTCTCTGATATAAACATTCTATAAAATCCTTGAGTGTAGGCTGGACTTGTGAATATAATATAAAGTATATCTTACCATGGTTGCATGACAAAGAGATTTTGTAGATATAATGAAGTTCCCAAATCAGTTGACCTCAAGTTAATAAAATGGGATATTATACTGTGTGGGCCTGACCTAATCAGGTGAGTACTTCAAAGAGACAGGGATAGACGTAAGTGTTCTCCTTCTGGCCTTGAAACAGTAAACTGCATTGGGAAAAGGGGGAGCTATGAAGCGTGGACCTGGATATGGCAGTCCCTGGCTGATTGCTGTCAAGAAAGCTAGAACTTCAATCATACAACTATAAGATAATTAATCATCCAACAGAAGCCAGTGAGCTTCAGAGCAATTCCCCAGCCTCAGAGGAAATCACAGCTCCAGTGAACACCATAATTTTGGTCACATGAGACCTTGAGCACAGAACCCAGCTGAGTCTTGCCCAGACTTATGACCTACAGAATCTGAGATAATGTTTGAGATACTTTCTTTGAAGCCACTAAGTTTGTGGTAATTTGTTACGCAGGAAAATAAAACTAGTATAACATAAAAGTTCAACCAGGCTTTCATGGAGCTTATGGGTGAGTCAAGCATACAAGTTATCATTGATATCAACCCCCTGGAACAGATGAGGAAATGAGACTTGGCAGTATTATCTCACACATCTAATACTAGTAGCATTCAGACTTGGACCTTGCTCTTATAACTGCAAAGTTTTAGGTGTTACTTAAAAATTTGACCATTGTTTGTACATATTTATAGTACACTTTATTTATAGTACTCTCTATGTCTGTATATCGACAGAAATATAGAATGAATAAACAAATGAATAGGTAGCCATTTCTTTATCAATAAAATAAAGTATTGGATTCTCAATACCTGTCTTCTTTCAGCTCCAAAATTTTACTCTGATTACTTTGTCAAGCAGCATTCTATGAATCAAAACTCAACCATCACCCAATACATTTTTATAGGAATATACATAATATTCATAATGTTGACTCTAAGATACTATAGGATACTGCACATCTTTTGAATCATCATATATTCAGTAGAATTTTGCATATACACCCACAGATACATGATAATGGATAATCTTTAATTAACTGTATGGGTAATAATTAGCTAGAATATGTTATTTTGTAGGTATACTAGGTAACTGAGAAAACTCTGTCATCTTCATTACTTCTCTCAAGTAAAAAAAAAAAAAAATCCTGTAGAGAGGGGACTAGAATTTTTGCAAGGTTATGTTAGCTTCTGCGCAAGCCACTCTACATAATCTTACACTAACCACAACCCTCAGAGGTAACTGGTCACGACTTATATATATTGGGTACTTTGATCCATAGCCAAGGGCTGTGTTAAGAGCTTTGCATTTCAATCCTTCCAACAAACATATAGATTTAGATTCATTTATATGCTCTCTTCTTAATATGAGGACCCTTCTCAATGAGGAGGCTTTGTGTGAGAGAACTAAAGACAGTTTCATTGCAGGTAGGTGGTTCTCCAGGTTATCCAGTCCATGTCTTTCCAATATTTAAGGCCATGATCTTAATGACAATATGTTTGGAAACTGCAGGTATCTTTATCTGATGTTTGAAAACTACATAGAATCTAGAAAGTACAGTCATCTAGATGCTTATCCACCATCCAGCTTGGAACCAAGAAAAACAAGCATCTGAAGAGTTGATGAGTTGCTCAAAATTTTATGTGATTATTGTCAAATTGAAGGCTAAGATTAAGAGATTTATTAGCCCAAGGCTATAGGCAGACCTAGGTTCTGCCATCAAGAAAACATAAGAGAATTTAGGATGAGTTGACTCATCTCAGCTCCTCAAAACTATCCCATGAGCTGCCAGAGGAATTACTTGAGGCTTTGTGACTCAGAGAGCCACTCTAATTTGGAATGAACTCCTACCTTTGGTAGGTCAGACCAAATGTTCTGAGTGCAGAGAAAACCTGTGTCAAATCTGGCTTTGGAATTTGAGTTTTTCTTGTAGCACTTTTTCAAATTATCTCTTTACTTTGAAAAAAAAAGTGATATAACACTCTTCTCTAGAATTAATTTATCCCCTAAATCTTATGAAGTTTTACCAGCCATAGGTGTTTGAAGGAAAGGTCATCCTATGAAAGAAATAATTGTTCCCCTGGAAGTTTTTGTCCCCAAAACTCCTTACTGTGGAAAAAGTTCATTGAGCAGTAGCTTCCCTCTAAAGAAATTAACCTACTATAGTTCATGAATTCAAACGCTATACTGCAGACTTGGAGACATTTTAACATCCATGAGGTTATCACGGCTGTCCTTCTGTAGCCTACTTTAAATTCTCTCTGCAAGGTGATTAAAAGTAACTTTTAATAACAGGTCAGTTGACAAGTAATTATTTAGCACCCGCAGGATACAGAGCTCTCTACAAAATGTTCAGAAATCAAACCTTTAAAGTCACATAAAGGGAAAGGCGATGATAATGACTTTTCTCTGATCATAGGAGCAATATTCAGTCCCATTTCTCCCACATTTTGGGAAGATAGGTTGTCAAAATTATGCAAAAAATTGAAAATAATTTACATTTTTATAGTATTTTCTCCTTTGTCAAATTTATTTTAAATCCTATTGTAGGATCAAAGCATTTTTCTGATGAAGCCAGGTATGCATTATATTCCCATATTTTAAATGAGAAAACTGGGTCCTGGAGTGGTCACCTATAACTACACACTATTAGGAGAGTAACCTTGATTCTAGTCCAGTCCCTACTTCTGCTCCTTCAAAGTCCCTTCAACCGTATAATATGGCATTGCTTCAGGACTTTGCAGATGAGGTGAGAGTGCCCTTTGTCCTTTGAAACTCTTCTGAGATGTGATCATTCTCAAGCCCAGACCCCACACACAGCACCTCCACGTTATAGGCAGCTACTCTGTGATTCAGTAGCTCCCTGTGCATACCTTCGTTACATAAACAGCCACCCTCATTTCCACTGACGACACCTTCCTCAGAGTGTCCACGCAATAGTTTCCAGACTGCACCCTGCCGCTACTCTTGCTTTCCTCCCATCCAAGTCATTCTGTCTTCCATGCATAGCCAATGACATTTTTTAAAAAAACTTAAAACTTAAATTGAATTCCCAAACACTTCTGCCTAAGTGGTTAGTGCTTCCCATGGCTTTTAAGCTAAAAACCAAAACCCATGACAGGGGTTTCCAAGCCCTCCTTTACCTGGGCATAGTGATCCCTTTATTTCTCATCAAACATCCTCACTCCAGCCACGTGCTCCTTACTTGACACTTACCCTGGACAGAAATCCCCCCAACCACAACTTCCCACTCACATATCTTAATCTAGTTATTTCTTAGTTCAATCTCAGTTTATGAAGCAAACGCAAATACATACAGTTGCTTTCACTTGTCCATAAAATGAGATCAAATCTCTTCGATTATAAACCCCCATAATACTTTACTTGTTTTCTTGAAATATGGATCACAGTACGTAAATTTTTACTTTGTGTGATTAATGTCTGTCTGAACTGATAGCTTGAGGATAAGGAGCTTTGATTTTGTGGTCACCTTTACCTCTCGCTGTCTAGATATTGCTTAAAGCATCAAAAGGCTTCGCTAAATAATTTTTTTCTTTATTAGAGAAGTTGTGTATTTACAGAACAATCATGTATAAAATACAGAATAACCAATCACTACCTAACCACCATCTTGCATTATTGTGGAACATTTGTTAAAATTGATGATAGCACAATTTTATAATTATACTATTAATTAAAGTCCATAGTTTCATTTAGGGTTCACTATTTGAACCCTAATTTTAAATTTTTTTAATTTTTAAATTTTTTATTTAAATTTAAAATCAATTTAAATAATTTATTAAATTTATAAATTTAATAACGGACTTTTTAATTTTTTTATTCTTTTACCATATATAAAATATTTTCCCTTTTAGTCACATTCAGATATATATATTTCAGTGTGTCTTTCAGTACAGTGGGCATCCTCGGTATTATTCCTGATTTTAGAGGGAAAGCTTTCAGTCTTTCACCATTAAGAAGGATGCTAAATTTAGGGTTTTCATATATGTCCTTTATCATTTTTGAGGAAATCACTTTATAATCCTATTGTTCTAAATGTTTGTACCCTGAAGGGGTATTGTAGTTTGTAAAATGCCTTTTCTGGATCAATTGTGATAAACATGTGTTCTTTTTCCCCCTTCATTCTGTGAATGTGGATCTTGCATTCATTGATTTTCTTATGTTTACCTAATCTTGCATACCAGGGGTAACGTGTCTGGGTAGATTGTAACAATGGCTGTCACTGCCTTTGTCCAGAGCAGGTTGAAACTATAGCTTCCCATCAAAGCTGGGCTTCCAGTGATCTTACTTCACTTAACAAAAGCTGTGATCAATGATTGGACATGTCCACCGTCTTCTTGGGGAAGAATATTTTTGCAAACCTTTCTGTCACCAGTGTGTTAGTCAGGGACTGGACCATGAGGTGGCCTGCATAAGAGTTGGGAATGGGTACCTGTACTCACAGTGCAGAGAGAACGATTGACTGCTCTTTACTGCAATTGATCAGCCTCTTCCTATGTGCTACCCTGGATGCTGTGCAGTGTTTTTCTGCCCTCTGCAATTTCAAAATAGTTGCTTAAGTCGGCCTCTGCCTGCTTAATATTTTTTTTTGGTGGATGGACTGTGTCCTCGAGTCCCAACTTTGTCATCTTCCCACAATCCTTTGCTACATGTCCTTTGATTAAAAAAATGGTTATCTTGCCTTTCACTACAACTATGTTGCAAATTACACAAAGGTGTAGTGTCTGTTTTATCAGTACTTGCACATTTTATGATAAGCAGCTCATTGAAAATGCTATTTACTTATTTTTAATGAAAAAAAAATAATATTCAGTGAGTTTCCCATATGTAATTCTCAAGTATTTCTCTTAGAAAAAGTATTGCTAATGGAAAACTTGTTTGTGGTGAATTTCCACTGATGTCTATTATTTTCTTTTTATTGTTTGTTAATTTATATTTGCTTGAACCTGTGCTGGTTTGAATCTGGGGTGGACCCCAGAAGAGCCATGTCCTTTAATCCTCATTCAATATTGCTGGGTGGGAGCATTTTGATTGTTCCCACGGAGATGTGACCCACCCAATTGTGGGTGGTAACCTTTAATTAGATGATTTCCGTTGAAGTGTGTCTCCACCCTTGAAGGTAGAGTTGCTTACTGGAATCCTTTAAAAGAGGAAATATTTTGGAAAGAGTCCCTTTTGCAGAGCCAAGAGAAAATCAGCAGACACTGCCATGTTCACCATGTACCCTTCCAGCTGAGAGAGAAACATTGAACTTCATCAGTCTCTTGAACCAAGGTATCTTTGCCTGGATACCTTAAATTGGACATTTCTATAGACCTTTCTTAATTGGGATGTTTTCTCAGTCTTAGAACTGTGAACTAGCAACTTATTAGATTCCCCCTTTTAAAAGCCATTCCATTTCTGGTACATTGCATTCTGGCAGCTAGCAAACTAGAACAGAACCATATGAAATAAGCTTTGTGGTAGATAAATATTGTTGAAAAATTAATTTCATGCAGTCCAATGTAATACTTTTTAACACCAACTTCATCTACCACTCTAGTCCATTTTACAATAAAATAGAGAACCTTATACCACACATTTGTTTAAAGAAGAATAGAAAGTGGAAAGCTATGGAAAAAGATGGCAACTCTGTGCATGAATAGACTCTGCTTTGTATTGTTATAAAGACAGAGATAGCCTTAGTGCAATTAAATTTAGTTCTGAACTCCCTGATAAGCAAGTAAAGATAGAAAATCATGATAGATAATGGTTTAATGATCAAACTTAGAAATGTGTTTTCTACTTAACTAAAATTCCTTATGAAATGTTATGACATTTAAATATTAAGTTTATACAGTAATAGCTTCTCTTTTTCAATTAGCTTTTTTTCTCACAAGAATCAACTTGAATTCTAAACATAAGCAAAATATTGAACTAATTATTTTGATCTTTTATTACTATAAGAATTGTTGAATTGCAAAAGTCTTACTTGCAGAATAATCAAATTAGCTTTCCTGTCCACATGAATGACAATCACCTAATAACTTTGCAATTCTAATTTGGCTCATCATCTTTATTCAAATTCCTTATTGCAGCTAGAAAATGTCTGTTACCCTTCATGGACCTAATTATCCAAAGTTACATTTTTACTTGTTTCTTAGTAGTTCAGTGGCTTTCCCCTTCACACCCTCAATAACACTTAAACTGATCTGTTATTTAAAAAGAGATTTAAACACTTTAATACCAGTTCCCATCCAAGACTAAATTATATTTGTATATTAAATTAAGAGGCATTCTAATTTTTAAGCTTTCTGAAAAAGTATTCAAAGTTTGCCTTAGAAAAATCTGAGGGAAAAGATAATCTATAGGTGAACAAAAGAGTGTGCCTTCTTTCTTCACATTGCCCAGATTCAAAGAAGTAAAACTAATTCTTAGGCATACTATGGCCTCCTCAATCTCCATACCTGAGAATGAGCACCATAGAGAATTAGAATATAACAGAGTTGCAGGGAAAAATTTGAGCTAGATATTAAGAGAACAAACCTTAGACACTTTTTCTTGGAAAAATAATGCTACAAAATTGTGTAGCACTTTCTACTATCTTGAACGTCAAGGAACACTTAAATGTTGTCTTAGTTTCCTAAGACAGTTATAAATAAGTACCACAAATTGGGAGTGGGGGGTTGCTTACAACACCAGAAATATATTGCCTCATAGTTCTAGAGGTTGGAAATCCAAAATCAAGCTGTTAGCAGGGCCATGTCCCTTCTGCAACCTGTAGAGGAAAATCCTTTCTTGCTTATTTCTGGCTTCTGGCAGTTACTGGCAATCGGTATTTCCTGATTTGTGGCCGCACAACTCCAATCTCAGCCTCCGTGTTCACATACCCTTCTCCCCAGTGTCTTTCTGCTTTTTCCTCTCCTCTCCTTATAAAGCCATCAGTCACTTTGGATTAGGACCCACCTTACTCTACTTTGGTCTTACTTCAATTGATCATACCTTGAAAGGACCCTATTTCCAAATAAGGTGAAAGGCTTAGAGATGAGTACTTGAGCATATCTCTTGGAGGACATGGTTCTATCCATAATGGATGTAGCTAAAACAGGTAATAAATCTCTCAAGTTGCAAATGAAGAAACTTAGGGTCAGAGAGATTAAAAGTGTTGCTCAAGTTGTTCAACAGATCAATATGAAAAGTTGTACTAGAAACCAGATCTCATTTTATGCTTCATTTTTACTGTTCTGTTATGAATTACAAACAGGTATACTAACAACAGTTTTCTGATAAGATATTTGGTACATGCGTTCTGTGCCAAAAACTCTGGTGACTGGGTTTCTTAGGCAGGGAAGAATTCATGGGGTGATAGAAGAATCAATGCTTCTGGCAAAAAATGTACATTGATTACCTGCTATAAACTGTACTTGCAAGCACTGGAAAATGTATACAGGTTGGGCATAATATTCCTCAAACAGGCAAAGGGCTCAGAAGAAATGAGAATTTAAAAGAGATGAAAGAATAGAGTCCAAAAGTTGCTGAAAATACTCTTGGGAACATGATTTATGACCCAAAACATAAAAGGCCCCATAACAAACAACAGAGTAAAGAACAGTGATTCCCAAATGTCAAACTATAGAAAAGTGCTAAACTGAAAAACAAAAGAATCTCTTAAGAATTTATTTAAAATGGCACGGCCAGAACCCTTCTCCAAGGGATTCTAATTTGACAGACTCAGGTTAGAGATGTCTGGGTGATTTTTATGTCTGGACAAGTTTTGGTGTTATGGGTTCAGTAAAGATAAAAGATTGTCCTTGTAGTTTACCAGGATTGCTCTCTAGTTAAATTTGTTATGGTCTCTTCAATACTTTTATATGATTCCCTAACATATCCAGGGCAAAAGAATATCACATGGAATTGTGGGAAGACTGAGGAATTTATCAATTCCTCTTGCATTAGGTATGGAGACAAGGTTGTTTTTTTTCTTTTTTTCTTTTTTTGAATACAGTGATTTCACAAGTCTTCTGCTTATTTCTCTTAATAGGAGATAGATTGCTCTAAGAAGGTATTATTTCCCCAAATGTTATATGCAAATCCTAACCCTGGTACATGTAAATGTGACCTCATTAGGAAATAGGGTCTTTGCGGATGTAATCAAATTTAGATGGTGGGCTTTAATCGAATAAGTGTGGGCCCTAATTCATTAAAAGAAGAGGAGAAAAGACACACAGGGGAGGTGGTCAAGTGAAAATAGAGACAGGGACCTGTGTTATGTAACTACGAGCCAAGAAACTCCAAAGAATACCTACAACAACCAAAGGCTAGATTTTTCCCTAGAGCCTATAGAAGGAACAAGGCCCTGCCAAACCATGATTTCAGACTTCTGACCTCCAGAACTGTGTAAGATAAATTTCTGTTATTTTAAGCCATCCAATTTGTGCTAATTTGTTATGGAAGCCCTAGGAAACTAAAACAGAGAGTAGTTTCTGTTCTATCTGAAACCAAATTAGGACATGACCATGACTCCTTCTAGTACAATTCCTCAATCAAATCCTCTTCAACCACTTGTGGAACACCCAATAGGCAGGCAAAGCATGTTCAGAGGATGCAATACAGTACAGTTAATGAATTTGTTCAAAATAGAAAACCAGAACATTTTTAGTCTTTTAACTTTCTTAGATATATTTGAGTTATTTTCTTTTATATTTCAATGGCAAGGCTACCATAATCTTTCCAGCTTTTATGGTTTCTAAATACCTTAAGTCTACTTTTCATTCTTACTATGCCAATTCCCTCATTTTCTGAATCTCTGTCTTTTTCAGCTACTGCTTATGTTTCCTTATTGCTAAAGCAAATACCATGCAAAGGGTGGCTTAAACAATGGGACTTTATTGCTCAGAGTTCTGAAGTAGGAGAAATCCAAACCAAGGCATCATCAAGGCTTTGCCTTCTTCCCAAGACTGGCATTCTATGGCTGGATGCCAATAATCCTTGGTCCTGGATTCCTCTACAACATGACCATGCACATGGCAACTTCTCTTGGTCTTTCCATTCTCTTCTGGTTCCATTGATTTTCAGCTTCTAGCTGCTCTGTGGCTTTCTCTGTGCATGTGATCTTCCCTATAAAACTTTCAATAATAGGATAAAGACCCATAGTTATTCAGTTGGGCCATTCCTTAACTGAAATAACTTCATCAAAAGGTCCTGTTTACAAGAGTTCACACACACACTGTAATAGATTAAGTTTAAGAATATGTTTTTCTGTGGTACATAGTTCCAAGCCACCATAAGGTGTATATTCAAAATATTTTCACTCATTCCCAAATGAAATTTGGCTAGAATAAGATTTGAAAAACTAATTCATCTGGAATCTATGTCATGGGTTACTTCTTCTAAGTGTGCTTGCCTTTAAGTGCCATCTTCTCCCTGGTCCCAAAATTTTAGGCCTAAGTGGCAAATCTACAGAACAGTTATTTTAAGGATCTCTTGCTTTCCAAGTTTTTCTCATATTACATGCAGACAGTTGTCAATTGTACCTTTGCTTTAAGACCTCTTGTTGCTGTAGGAAAAAAAGAGTTGCCCTAATGTTTTTTCCTTCAGTTCAGTTTTTGTTTTTCCCTTTTTGCTAATGAGCTAGCATTGGCTGTGTGTTGGTTTATTAAATGCTTAAATCACTTCAGTTGAAATTATTGACTACATTGTTAATTATTAACCTGCTTCAATATTTCCTTTCTAAGGATTTGAAAAGAATTCAAATGATGATCCAGGGGCTTCAAAACCTTCTGAAAAGCCCTAATGCTTTGATGTTCTTCTGATTCTGTGGTCTGCAGAGAAATGTTCTCTTGTAATTCTTGTACTTTCCACGATCTCATTGGAAACCAGAATAATTTGTCTTGTAGATTTTCATCGCCTTTGGTTCCTGGATGCAGTTACATCAAGAAAACAAAGAATAGAAGATTTAATTTGCTGTTAAGAAGCTAAAAAAGCACTTGTTATGGGATTACAGAGACAGTTATTTCTTGTTGTTGTGTTTTATCCTTTGCCTTCATTCAGCTACACACACTCAGACACACAGAGACACACACACACACACACACAGAGCAATGTGGATTTACAATCAGGGAAGAAAGCAGTTAAATTCTAATTATTGTATAAATTGAATATCACTGTAAATAATAATAAAGGACTGAATTTGGATTCTGGATATTCAAGTTTTGAAAGTGGGTTTACAATCAGGGAAGAAAGCAGTTGAATTCTAATTGTTGTATAGACTGAATATCACTGTAAATATTAATAAGGGACTGAATTTGGATTCTGGATATTCAAGTTTTGAAACATGTCCAAAACAGAGTAATAGAAAATTAGGTAATACTATAATGGTGGCTAATTAGCCCTGCTTTATAATATCACTTCCCATAGGATGTCCTTAATGATTATTTTCCACTGTCATTACCTGCAGGGACTTGGATAACTTGAATAACTTTCTGACTTTATCATTATCAATGGGTATTCTACAAAACAGTGAAGAACCTTTTCCTAGCTCAGACCTGAGAGGGTATTACAAGCTTATTTCAAACCCCTCACTAAAAAACGTAATTGGAATTAGTTGACAAATTTCATACATGCAAATAAAACAGTTGTCTTTAAAGAATAATGAATAATCTAACATGTATTTTGCCCAATATATGTAATAAAATTTGTATCATTAGATAGGGACAGCCCAAGCTAGTTAACCAAAGACCATATACTTTACAGTAGTTGTCTTTAATGAGGCCACTGAGAGATTGAAAAATGTATGCAGAAAGCAGAGAGAGTGAAAGTGGTCTTGTAATAGAAAACAGAGGCTTCTAAATGTAGTTTGGGAAGACAAAGGAGGGTATAGTAAAAAATTAGCATAACAGCCCTGTCTTTGGAAACATTCTTTGCTCCTAAGCTTTCATTAAATCAAATACTAAGTGCCAATTAGTAAAATACAATAGACACATTCAAGCTCTGACAACTTAACCTTTCTGGGTTTTGTAAATCATTTGTCCCAGGTCACATGACATCCATCACATAAAGTGATTGTTACACCATAGACTCATATGCCATGTGGAACAATCTAGGGTTCTCTGAATAGCTCAATTATTTTGAGGTAATTCAAGACATCTCTATTGAGGCATCCAGTATTCATTGTGTATTTAAATAGGCTCTTGGGTCCTGAAAAGTATAAACTTATGTAATAGACAGTTGGAATCTGTTTAGGAAGGAGTAAGGCTTACTTCCTGATTCAGTTTTTAAGTTGGGGGCATGTACATAGGACAATGCGCACAATGAAGCCTGACACTGTAAATATTTATTGCACAATGAGGTTTAGCGAGACCTGCATTAAGGAACTGAAAAAGAGTCAGGCAGAATCAACTGGTAACGTTTACATTTTATGTTTTAGTTTTCCAGGTAACTTTTTCCTGTTAAGTGCATTGTTACTTAAGCAATTCATAAAATGTCTCACCATCATATGAAGTTCGTCGGCAATCATGTTTGCATTTCACCAATTTAGAAACTGAGACTCATACATGAAACTGACTTGCTGCAGATTTACCCTGCAATGGATGATATTTCTTAGAAGTAACAATAAACTGGAGTGGATAAATTCTTTCACTGGGCCCAAATCTCTTTGAGCTTACTACCCTGAGCCATTTTACCAATGGGCTGAACTGCATGCAGTTCTTAGAAGCTGGAGGCACCAGATACCCTGGCCAACAGTTGACAGGAAGCAACAGGAAGCACTGAATCAGGAGAGGGTGTCTTAACATAAAGTGGTTACTTTAAATACCCCCAAATCTTCTTACTCGTGGTCTAATTTCTAAATCACCTATAATCTCCTATTCACAAACACCTGCATACATCCACAACCATTTCCCCATGCTGTTAGCTTGGGATAACAAATCAGAAAAAACTCTATGTGCCTGTGAAAAGTTGCAAATAAGGGGATGGAAAAGTTGTTCTAATGGCCAAGGCTTTTGTAGATCTTGAGATCATTTTTGAAAATCGATGATAGTCATCAGATAGGTCATGACTGGGAGTTTGAGGGAGGGAGTTAGAAATAAGAGGTGACATTAGTTGGACTTACAATCCTGGCACTATAATCCATCCACAACCTTTCCCTTCCACATAAAGCCTGGTAGAATGCTTTGCTGTGAATTCCTTTCTCGTTAGGACTAGCTTTCAGATAATGTTCAACAATGCTTAGCCTCTGTAAAATTCTTTTGGAGGATTGATTAGAGTCATGGGAATGGAAGGCCTAAAATCTAGTTAGATCGAGTATTAACAGTTTCCTAAATGTGCCTGGACTCCAGGTGAATCTTCACACATTTCCTGTGGTCCTAGCTGCAGGCTCATGCTCTTTCCACATTTGTGTGTCCACATTTACCCTCAATCCAATCCAAGACTAAGCCCACCAACTCTTTCTTAGTACTATCAGTTACATACTACCGTATCCTTCATTTGATTGGGATCTATAAGGGGATATGACAGGGTTTAAAAGGTAAATATATTACACAGTCCTTGGGAAACTTCTATCATTGGGTAGGACAACCATTATCTAGAGGCAGAAATCAATAAGTGAACCCAGGTCTCCAGCATGGCAGGCGAGAACTCTGCCACTGAGCCATCATCGTACCACCCTGGATGAGCCCAATTTTAACTCTGGATGACTAGAGAGACTGGAGCTCTTTTCAGAGCTTTCTCCAGTGTCCTAGGGATTGCTCCAGGAATTTTGTCCCTGCGAGTCAGTTATTGATTTTAATCCTCCCACCACAAATTCTTCAAATCCACATTTGTAGTCCTAGGATTCTTACTCTGTCTCTTTACATTCTAAATGTGCACCAATAATCATCTGGCATAAACATAACTATTTAGAAAGTTTTAAAAGCTCTTTATTATTATGAAAACATTCTAACGTATACAAAACTACAGAGGATGGCAAAATACCCCCCCACATACTCATCACCCTTTTAAAATAATTCTCCATTCATGTTGAAGCTCACCTCTTCTAAAACCCCATCAACTTCCCAAGCATCCAGATTCTTTCGAAGCATATATCAGCTATTTCTTCATTTCATACATAATTATATAAGTTAATATTTTAGAAAAGAAATAGTTTTGAAATGTAATCATGTACAGTTAACCCAACAAAAATGAGCATTAATTCCTTGATATCATAAAATATGCAATCAGTTTTTAAATCAGCCACATTGCTTATAAATAAATGATTTAGTTTGACTGAATTAGCATTTTAATAAGGGCCATGCATCCTAGTTAATTGACATATATATGCACACACACACACACACCACACACACATACATCTTATTTCTCTTTAAATCAGTCTCTTTCTCACCCACTGTCCCTTTCTTCCTTTTTGTTCTGCAAATTTTTTTTTTTTTTTTGGCATGGGCAGGTTCCAGGAATTGAACCTGGGTCTCCAGCATAGCAGGCAAGAATTCTGCCACTGATCCACCATTGCACTGCCTGCAATTTATTTCTGAAGAAAAGTGTTTCTCTTGTTTCTCACAATCTGGATTTTGCTGATTGTATTTTCAAGGTGTCACTTTATAGGTTACTCTGTCTCCTATATTTTTTGAAAATAAATTTAGATGCTCCATCAGGTTCAAGTTTGAGTTTTAAAAAGGCAGAAGACTTTCCATGTTCGGTGCTCTCTCATTTTGCAATGTTAGTATTCACCAATGATTATATCTTTGGTATGTCAGTAGTTGTAAAATGATGATACTATAATTCTAGCATCAATTCTGCATATTTTAGCTGGAATATTTATTTTAAAACAAACTCTTTCATCCAACTAATTCATTTCGTTGAGGTGCAGTGCATGTGAGACAAGAGGGTTAAATACCTGATTTTCTATTTTGTACCTTTCTTACCAGTTTCCAAAGTAGTTAATTGGTTCACTAGCATCCTTCCAAGATGACAACTGGGGCGGTATACTTTAGTTTATTTATTTATTTATTTTAAAAATAGATCCAGAATTAGACTTGAATTTGGCCTTTTCTCCAAGGGGCCTTATTTCCTTTTCCAAGGAAATGGTATAGAGAGACAATATTCTGGTACTAATAATATTTATTGCTGCTGAGTTGGTTTTTATTTTTATGTGCTTTCAGCAGACAGAGTTAGAATGTATTTTTAAAAGCTAAATACATTATTAGTTCTATTGACCCTTCAAGGTCAAATTCAAGGTCATGAATTTTTACCATGAGCCATTATCTACCTATCTATCTATCTATCTATCATCTATCTATCTATCTATCTATCTATCTATCTATCTATCATCTATCTATCTATCTATCTATCTATCTATCTATCTATCTATCTATCTATCATCTATCTATCTATCTATCTATCTATCTATCTATCTATCTATCTATCTATATTTTTGCATTCCCCAAACTCTCAATGTTCTCAAAGCCACAAAAGTAATTAAGACTTCTCATTATCTCATAATGTACATGTTACAGGCTCAGAATAGCATTACCAAAACCAATGTGATTACTGAAAACAGCCATCCCATTAGGCACATATGGTTGCATTCCTATACTATAAAATCACTTAGCATGACCTCTCTGTGTAGTTATGCCACCAATTCAAGATATAATAGAGTCTATTGGTTTAATACTGCTTTAGATTGCTAAAAATTTGTACTTTTTTTCATTTTTTATATTATGTAGAATATATACATGGATCCAAAGTTAGTCCCAAAAAACCAATTATAACCAAGAAGACTACTTCTATCCCTGTTTCCTCTATACTATTTCTTTCTTCCATTTAGAAAGCCATTAAGAAATTACTGTTTTACCTTTTTGAGAACATATTTAAAGGGTGTATCCCTAGGAACAACTTTCAGTCTATCAAATTAGATTATGCTAGAGTGAGGCCAGATGGTTTTGATACACAACTCTGGTTAAAAACCCTATGCACTCTTCTCTGATTATCTTATTCATTCCTTTATCCACAAATATTACTTAAAAGCCACTTACTCAAAAATCTGCCACTAATCTTTGATCTCCTCTGGATAATAGATTATCCGGAAGTCTTGTTATTTTGGTTTGCTAAAGCTGACAGAAGATAATATGTTAGAAATGGATTGGCTTTTACAATGGGGTTTTATTAAGTTTGCAAATTCACAGTTAAAAGCTCTGAGAATGTTCCAGTTAAGGCATCACAAGAATGATACCTTCTCTGAAGAATGCGAAGAATTTCTGATGGCATCTGGGAAGACACATGTTCAGTGTCTGCTGGTTCTTAGCTTTGGGTTCCATCGCTTTCAGCTTCTGATTCAAGTGGCTCTCTCTCTCAGCTCTCTCTGGGCATTGCTTTCTGAGTGCTCTCTTTTATCCTCTCATAAAGTCACGCAGTAAAGGATTAAGACCCACCTTGAACGGGTTGGGCTACATCTCAGTTGAAACAACTTAATCAAAAGATCCCACCCACAATAGTTCTGCCCCTACAAGAATGGGTTAAACTAATATGGCTTTTTCTGAGGTATATAACAGTTTCAAACCAGCACAACAATAACAAAATGTTATCTTATTTTATTATATTTAAATAGTATTATTTGTTAAGCACTGATTCTTTTTTTTCCCTTGCATTCTGTTTCAATCCCCAAATTTGTCCAGAATTATTCCTTAAAATTAGCGCTCTTCTCTATTTCTACCGCTATATCCTCTCTCTGGACCAGGGTTTCTCCACCTTGGCACTATTAACTATTTGGATCAGAAATTTTTTTTGGTGATGGTGAGGGTGGTGGTTTCTGCATAGTATAGAATGTTTAGCAGTGTCCCTGACCTCTACTCACCTAGTGCCAGTATCAATTCTCCTAGTTTTGACCAGCAAAAATGTATCCATACATTACCAAATGTCCCCTAAGAGGAATCTCCATTGGTTGAGAGCCATTGATACAGAACTTGAGCATTTCACTCTTAGACTAATAGTACAAGTTTGCATGCCTGCTCTTTGCTTTTAATATTATAAATCCACCCTCCACATTGTTGTGGAGGTTATTCCTTATGATATAAAATATAGTCTTACTATATACACATACTTTAATTTTTTCTAGAGTAAACACACAAATTACATACTACATACTGATATATATATACTGTTCTTCATTAATTCCTTTCCTCCTTTATGGTCTGTTCTTTACTTTCCTACCCCATTCCACATACTTTTGTTTTCACTTCTCCAAACTTTTCATTTATTTCCTTTTCATTTCTCCAAACACATGGTTTTTCTCATGGTATATGCCATCTCTTAAGTTGGCAAACTCCAAAAATCAGTCTTTCAGGAAGATTTCGAAAGTTACATACTGACTAAAACTTTTTCTGACGCCTCTTATCTCAAACTTTGCACCAAACACAATGCATTGCAGTTATTATTTTGTACTCTAGCTCCTCCATTTTTCAGATAGCTCTTAAAGACAGCTGGCTTTGTTCCCAGTGCTTATCATGGTACATGAAGCAGGCAACCCCTTGTAACTTCACTAGCCCCCCTCCTAGTGTATCCCATGCATATACCTATGAAGAAAGGACTTAAGCAATGAAATCATTCTTTTGGGGTTTGCAGGCTGCTGCACTTACAGGATGATTGACTGCATGTGATCCAAAGTACAACTTAAAAAAAAAAAGCACTTCTTTCAGCGTTGCTATTAACTTTAAAATGCATTTTACTACTGCTGGAATTTGAAATAAAAGTTAGTAGTCCTTAACATAAGAAAATGGTACCCATGACATTTCTAGAACTGATTACAGAGTGCTCCTGTGGTGTCAGCAAAGGTCTGTTCCTACTGACAGCACAGCCTTTGATCTGTAGTACTGAACTTCATGATTCACCTGGGCTGCCTTTTATCGACCCATCCATACTCTTGCATGGATTCAGGGGAGAGAATCAGGGTAATATTGAAACACTGGCATTGTTAGCCAGGCTGGAGAAAAAAAAATCATACCTGATATGAAGGATGTTAAGTGACTGCAAAACACATAGCAGAAAAAGGAAAAATAAACTGTATCAAGTCTCTTGTTTACGCAGCACATGGAAAAAGTGAACATTTGCAAAATTTAGAAATAAAAGTAGAAGAAATAGAGATTGACCATCCGTACGTGCTATCTTCTGCTATAACAATTTAGTCTTAGTTTTAGCCTTTGCTATTCTTGATATACCACATTATGTAAGTTCCCTACCTTCTAGGTTAAATAGAAATAAAAGAATATTGAACATTCACTAAGTGTATATTTGATGCAAAGCATCCTGCTATATGCTTTCCTATACATCAACTTGCAATAATGCTGCAAGGCATATATTACCTCCATTTTTTTTTGTTTGGAATTTGAGGTTTTGTGAGATCAAGAATATACTTATGAACACAAAATTAGTAGGTCTTGATATATAATTCAAGCATGATTTTTTTCTGCTTCTAAAAACTATACTATTTCAGCTATTCCATATTTTCCCATTTGTATATCACTTTCGAGGTTCAATAATAACCTTTATTTCTACCACACTGGGGCTTAGTATGGGTAGACATTCAGGAAAACAAAAATCACCTCTAAGTGGTTGACATTGTTCTCCACATGTGGCCGGAGGAGGGGTAAGCAGGTAAAGGATGACTCAAAAATGTTCATGAACTTGTTACCTATTAGAGAATGGTTAGGATTAAGAAACGAATCAAATGCAAATATCCTAGGAAGGGTTAATTGTAAGGTAGATAATGGTACTTGTTTTCTGAGTATTACATTTCTGAACTCTGGCTCCCTGAGAGAAGCAAGGGGGCATTTATATTAAGAATTTCCAATCCTTACAATTCTTTCCTGGTTCTATAGGTAAGACAAGGTTATTCATAGCTGAGGTGCTACACCATAGCAGATAATTTGACATTGATCTTGGAGAGAAAATCTTGGCATTAGAACTTGAGAATGTGGGTTTAATATGAATAGAATAAGCATTTCATCCTCAGTGTGTAAAGAGAAATGTAGATGAGAGGAAATAGGGGAAGGAGAAAATATGTAAAATGAAGAGGTTGTAGATCAAGCATTTTTCTTTTAATTTCAGATTTTTCCAAAAGTTTCATCAAAACAAAAGCCATATAAAGTGGTATGAAGATTTTAGAGACATGGCCACCTCCCCATCCTCATTGCCCTGCCAATGGTCTATGTATGTTTGTAAAATGCTGGGTACTACTGACTTTCTTTTTAATGTTTGCCCCAAGTAGCTGCCTGTCCAAAATAGGTTCAACAAGTTTGATTAGTCGTTCCTATAAATTGGAATTATCTAAGATGCTGTTCTAGCTTGCTAGCCGTGAGAATGCAATATACCAGAAATGAATGGCTTTTAAAAAGGGGAATTTAATAGGTTGCTAATTTACAGTTCTAAAGCTGAGAAAATGTCCCAGTTAAAGCAAGTTTATAGAAATGTCCAATCTAAGGCATCCAGGGAAAGATACCTTACTTCAAGAAGGCTGATGAAGTTCATGGTTTCTCTCTCAACTGGAAGGGCACATGGTGAGCAGGGCATCAAGTGCTAGCTTTCTCTTCTGGCTTCCTGTTTCATGGAGCTCCCTGGGAGGCATTTTCCTTCTTCATCTCCAAAGGTCACTGCCTCGTGGACTCTCTGCTTCGTGATGCTGCAGCATTCTCTGCTCTCTCTGAATCTCCTTCATGCTCCAAAATGCTTCCTCTTTCATAGGACTCCAGAAACTTATCAAGACCCACCCAAATGGGTGGAGACATGTCGTCATCTAACCTACCTTAACAACCACTCTTGATTAAATCGTATATACAGGGAGATGATCTGATTACAGTTTCAAACATACAGTATAGAATAGGGATTATTCTGCCTTTATGAAATGAGATATAGATTAAAACATGGCTTTTCTAGAGGACATGTATCCTTTCAGACCAACACAGATGCTTTGGCAAATTGCAGATTTCTAAGCTACCCACTGCTGACTCACACTTCTGGGAGAGACCCCAAGGAAGCTAGTAAGACTTCTCACTGATCCTAGAACATACAAATGTACAGACTCACTGGTTCAATTGATCTCTTACCAGGAAGATTTCTAGCTCTGTTGTACTTTTCTGAAGTACAAGAATCAAACATACAAATATGACTTACTGTTAACCTCAGAAAATGTGTGAGGTTTGTAAAGCTCCACTGGCCACAATCAGATGTAAAATGGTCATGTGTGTGGATGTATTTAATGTTCCCATGAATTTTTTTCCCACACTAGGAAGTAGGCATGCTTATTAAGTGCAAAGGTAATGGCAACATAACCTCAGGTTTATTATATCCAGAAAACAGAGTAATCTAAGCCCAATGAGGACCAGGCCAACTTGAAAGAGATGGTGGATTACAAAAACAATAGTGTGAACTAAATTTGGAGGCAGTCATGCTGATGAATCTAAGATTTACTCATTATAAACACCATTACATTATATAAATATATATATATATTTCTCACACTAGCACCCTACAGATTGGCAAAAGTGGCATTATCTCATATATATATATATATATATATATATATATATATATATATATATATATATATATATATATATATATATATAAACAGAAACTTGGGCTTGGAAAGTAATTGAACTCCCAGAATTATATAGCTATCAAGGAGAAGAGTCAAAATCTAGGGTTCCTTCCACTCAAATACTGTAGTTTGCACAACTGAAAAGTAATAGTTCTGCTTGACATGGATCTTCCTTTTTGATAATGCTGTTAATTTATGACCTTTAAAACCTCACTAAGTTCATAACAGATGTTTCTAAGAAACTCTGCCATTCCCTAGGATTTGGTTCTTTAGTTATTTACCAAGAACTTCTGCTCCTTGTTAAATTAAATTTGAAAAATAGAATGAGATTAATCTCTAAGAAATAATATACATCTCATGATCACGAGTAGACCTTACAGTAATGTATTAGGGAACAATTCTCCCTTGATCAATTCAGAATGCAATATTGTTGAAAGTTCCATTGAATCATAATTAATGCTATAAAACCAAAATTTAACAGGAGCTTTAAGATGGCATTTTAAACATATAATAGCCAATTAGCTATTATTGTATAATTTATAAACAGGTCTATTGAAAATGTGAAACTCTGCCAGTTGATAGGTTCATCCTCTGTATGCAGTACCTGGAAACATAAAATTATTTTCAGTTATTTGCTAATATCCATTAGATTTTCATTATGTTTAAATCATGTGCTTAAGACAAAAATTTCTTCCTTTAATATGATAAGAAATGATATTTAAGGTTTTGATAGATGTTGCTTTTTGACACTTGAAAACTAAATCTGACTTGAGATATAAAATGCTTGTAAAATTCGAATAGTTAAGAAAGTTTCTTCCAGTAAATGGCACTCTTCTACAGTGTGAAGAAGCCCTAGGTATAAATTACACCAAGAAACCAAAATATTATTCTCCCTAAAACAGAGTTCAAATAACGACTCTTCCTTCAACATGCCAAAAACTACTACACTGAAAGAGTCTTACTCTGTGTGGATGCCTGAATGCAGCCATCCAATGTGTCATTTCAGTTGCTTTCCATCACTGATTTTTCAGTACTTGAGGATGAGAATTTGGCCTGATTTGTCTTTGTAAGCACAGCTTCTAACAAGAGCCAGTGAATAGTTCATGTTCAGTAAACATGTGAAATTTGCTTGGTTCTCAATTTCAGTTATTATAGTTGATCATGCCATTTAGGACCATTCAAAAACTCACATGAATGATAAAGAGTTGGCTTAGTAGCAAGCTATAGGCAAATTACTTTCATTAAAAGATGGTACTCAAGAACTTACCCCAATATAGCTTTATCAATTTCTTTTCTTAAGGAAAAGTATTGATTTATTGAGCTTACAGTATATATAAAGGCCCTGGATGAGGGGTATTATATATATTGTTTCATTTAAACTTCAAAAATCATTTGAATATAAAGAATATTCCCGGTTTTATAGGGAAAGACATGGATATTCTGATGGGCTAAGCAATTTTTCAAGGTCAAAATCACTTAATTCAGAAAAAAATAATGACAGCAAAAGAAAATCATGATGGTTTGGCCAGCCCACAGTTCTCTTTGTAGTCCATCAATTTCACTTCTTTACGTTAGCATAACATTTCAGGCTAAGTTCTGAAAGAAGAGATAAAAAAAAGAGTAGTAGATCAAAATGCAACCTGAGATTTTTGAAGTTCATTCTGACTTCTAGTTATTGCTTTCTCTGAACATATCCTATTCTGCTGGCGAACTTGTGTTCCTCGATGCCCCTTCCTTTACAATCCTCCTGGATTTCTGAGTTTGTTTTCCTATCCTCCCTCTCTGCCCTGAACTCTTTCAGACCGGAATCTCCATGCATCTCAACCTCAACCCATTGCCTTGACTCTCACCCATTTTTGCAGATTTTTTTTGATGTTCTTATGTTCTGGGCTTGTCCTTAACATTGAGCAAAGCACCAACCCACAGTGAATTCAACCACTCCACCTCCAAAGAAAGTCTTACGGCTCTTTTCCTTAAAAAAGACAAAGCATCTGGCTAACACTTGAATTTAATCTAAACTTTACATCCATGGGCTGCTGAATGTCTGCTCTTGACTTTACACACAATTTGGGTCTTTCTCTGTTTGTCTTTCTTCTCTCCCTGACATGTTCACATGTAGCTGTTTTACTTCACTCATTATCTTCACTGTCTTTTCCATGTGCGTTCTCCTTCCCTTTCCCGTACTAGTCACAACAGTTTAAAGTATTCAGTTTTGACCACAAAACCCAAAGTACCGTGGGACTTCTTAGTAAATAAGTTCATTCCTAGAAAAACTACTCCTGAGCAAAGCTATAGTTTTAGTGTAAGAGGAGTAGAGTGGCAGGAATAGGAACAAACCACAATTTGCTATGTGTCAGGCAACTCGCTAAGTACTTTAAATGCATTATCTCAATCAAGTTTCATAAAAACTCTAGGATAGATAGTACCCTTGTTTCACAAATGTGGAAGACACAGCTGAAAAATATTAAGTTATTGTCCAAGATCACACAAGAAGAGTCAAGATTCAAATCTGTGCTTGTCTAAAATCTAAACATAAAGCTGTTAGTCACTGAAAGCTACCTGTTCTCTTTCAGTACCTCTCTATACACTCATTCTTTAACTCATTTTACACCAGAGGAAATTAATACCTGTGTACTTTTAACAACATGCCCAAAATAGCCAGGATCTACTTGAATCAGAATAGGATCAACTTAATTTTGAAAAAAATTAAATAAAGGCAGTTGAAAACACTTTGGACATCAGTTGAAAAGATTCTGGAAGGGCAGACTTATAAAAAGAGAATTGTCTTAACACATTTGGAATACACAGCAATGAAAAATGATATATTCTTTGAAAATATTTAATCTTGATTCGAAGAAACACCTTTTATCACTGCCTAGGAACAATTTACTGGACAGATAGCCTGAGTAGTCTTTGCTAGGCAGCGGAACTAGCCACTTCAATGGTTTGTCACTGTGTCCGAGTATCTTTTACAGTCTAGCTGAATGCTTAAGTCAAAATTCTGCCAGACATTTTAATAGGAAAATGTTCTTTTTCGTAGCCAATAGGAGATGTGTGAAAGATTAGAGACTCAGATTGCTCTAAATGATCTGTCTATCATAGTGAGTCATCCTCATCTCCCAGGAACAGAAGACACAAGACCTAAAGTAAGGATTACCAAGTCTCACTCCACAAAAATGGTAATGTAAGTATAGCATTTTAAAAATCTATGATGTTTATTATATTACCAATCTATCATATGTCCCTGAGGACTTCCAAAAAATACTTTTTCCTAAGACATAGAGTATCTGGAGAAATATTAAATTGAAATATCCTTTAATAGCCAGTGATCACTGAGTAAGAGTCTGGAGAATTCAGAGAAAGTGGGATGCTTTCAGGAAACAATAGCATTAAATAATTCCTCACTGCAACTGAAAGGCAATTGATCCGGTTATTGGATTTTTTTTAAAGCTTCAACCATTTCCATACTTGGACCTTTCATCTTCTTATGATGCTGAAATGAAGTATAATAAAGTTTAACAAAGCATTGGAGGGTCTTCAATTCAGTAAAGGACTGTTGATACTCTTTAAATATTAAGGTCTTTCAGCTTTGGGAAAATAAGGAAAGAGGTGAGTCAAGAAGAACCTAAAATAGAATCCCTGTTTTGGTTATTAGATCTTACTTCAGGTTTTATACTCTGGTTAAAAAATAATAACATCTCTTATATTGTACTTATGAGGTGCCAGGCTCCATTCTAAATATTTTTATAAAGCAATCTTCACAATTCCCCGAGGTACATATAATTATTAACTCTGCTTTACACATCAAGAAGTGAATCAGAAATCTTAGAGTAATGTGCCAAGATCACACTACTGGTAAGTGTTGAAGTCAGAATTCAAATTCTGGAATTCTCACACACATACACACACACAAAGACACACTCACAGAAAATGAGAAATAAAATGGTTAGCTTGGTATCATTGACTTGGCTTGAACACAGACACTCTTCTTATTGGCTGTGTGCCTTGGACGGGACACCTAATCTCTCTGAATTTCAGTTTCATCATCTGTAGAAATGAAAAAAATAATGCCTGCCTTTTATGATTAGTGTGAGATTTAAGATATTGTATATAAAATGCATAGAAAATGCTCAAATAGTTTTTGCCAAGATGATAATAGCAGTAAAGGTTTTAAGTAAACATGATGACAATGGTGTGGTAGAATAAGTAAAGCAATGTTCAGTTCTTAGTTGGCTATCAACATAGGTTAATTTAATCCCCCTACCAAAATGATGGACAAGATTATCTTCATGACAGAAATATTATTTCTAGCCAAGATTACAGAATTGCCTGAGGAAAACAGACTGAAGAAACAATCCCAATGAATGAGATTGCAACAGAAGAATGAAGACCAATGAATGAGATTGCAAGAGAGGATTACTTCTCCAGAGAGAGCTTTCCCATGGTGGTGATAATAAATAAAGGAGTTCGCTATTGATGTTTAGTGAATGCCATCAAGTCTTTCAGGATGATTCAATATTTGAGTCAAAACCTTTAGTCTCTCAAGGGGTTTATATTCTTTTTAAACTGTTAAGTTGTGTTCAATTACTTTTCTTTCTTTCCAGAAAGGAAAATCTAATACAATTTTATAGGGTTTGGAACATCAACACTGATAATAGAAACCAAGTTTAGGTAGCTCTCATATCCAAGGTGAGGCTTCCAGGTCCAGTGAATAGCAGTGTGGCTCCTCTATGAGGTGACATGGCCTTCACTGGTTAGATTCATGTTGGTGCTCACAGCCCACCTACTTTCTTGGTGTCTAACATAGTGCCTTTCCAAAGCAGGGGCCATTAAATCATTTTGCTATCCACCATGCTGAAAAGAAAGTTGAATACCTTACTTATTTTATGCAGCAAAAATTCAATTAATCAGGACTTAACTAACCAAGATGCTAAGCAAAAAAATCTGTCAATCTATCGTCTATTATCAATTAACATTCAGAAATTAGAAATGAGAGACAAAAAGACAAGTTGATGAAACCGGAATTATTCAGGAAATGTAAAAAGAGATGCTGTAAAGTTAATGTACAATTTTCCGCTATCTGCCCTCAGTGTGAGGTGGGAATAGATAATTATTTCTGTGAAGGAAAACTACTTTTAATTTACCTCTAAAGTTTGGAGAATGATGGAATGAATAATGATGAGGCAAGGAGGACAGGATGAAGTAAAGGGAAAGAGGATGAGTAACTATTAAGTCACTGAGCCAAGAGAGTGAATGACTTTTGCTTCTATCTTTACTTTTTTACCTATTGAGAGCCCCAAGAGGCCATGGGAAGGACATGGCATTAGGTACTGTATTGATTTTCTACTTGATGTAGCAAGCTACCACAAGCTTAGAAGCCTAAAAGCAGTGTCCATTTATTCTCTCATAGGTTAGATAAATCAGAATCCAAGTAGGATTCTCTGCTTAGGGTCTCACATGGTTGAAATTAAAGTGCCATGAATGCAGTCCTTCCTAGAGCTAGAGATTCTTTCCTAAGCTTATATCATTTTTGCCAGAATTCAGTTGCTTGCAGTTGTAGGACTGAGTCCTCCACTCTTTTGCTGACTCGCAGCTGGAGGCCACTCTTAATCTCTAGATGCTGCTCACAGTTTCTTGTCACACAGCTCTCTCACAGAACTTCTCCCAGGCATCTCACAGTGTGGCTGCTTATTTCTTCAAGGCCAACAAGAAAATTATTGTTTGTACTTTGAGTCTTTCTTCAGGGATTCCTAACCCCCCTTTAAAGGAATTAACTTGATTAGGTCAATCTCCCTTTGATGAACTCAAAATGAATTGATTAAGGACCTTAATTGTATATGAAAGTCACATTCACCTTTGTATAACCGGAACCTAATCAAGGGAGTGTTATCCCATCATAAACACAAACCCTGCCTGCACTCAAGGGGAGGGGATTATAAGGCATATTTGCCAGGGAGAGAGATCTTGGAAGCCATTTTAGAGTTCATCCAATCACTGGTACCAACAAAACTTTGCCAAACTCAGCCTTGTGTTATCAACTACTAGTTATTGCTTAAGGATCCTTTAGCTCTACAACTGAATATTGATACTCAGTAACTGAGCATGGTAGTAGCTGTATTCTGAGTTAAATTAGTGTTCTTTGTATACTTCTTGGAGACAGAGAATTTTTTCAATGACCTTCAAGCTTTAGTTTTTTGCTATTGTTTGAAATTAAATGTACACTGAATTGGACGCCTTACACATGTTTTGGCACTTCAATATCATGTAGGTACAAATATTTTCTAATTTCCAATGTGATTTTTTATTGATCTGTGCATAACATATAAGCATTTTAGTTTCCTAGGCTACTCGAGCAAATACCACACAATGGGTTGGCTTAAACAATGGGAATTCATTAGTTTATTAGTTTACATTCTGATTTGAAAGAAAGTTCAAATTGAGACAACATTAAGACAGTGCTTTCTCCTCAAAGACTGTAGTATTCTGGGGCTGGCTACTGGCAATCCTTAGCTCCTTTGTCAGATGGCAAGGTACCTGGTGGCATTTGCTGGTCTCTCCTTTCTGAGTTCTGTTGATATACAACCTTTTGCTTCCTGTGGCTTTTCTCTCTTTCTGAATTTCATTGTGCTAAGAAAGGACCCCAGTAACAGGGTTCAGACCCATCCTGACTCAGGTGGGCCACAGCTTCTTAATTGAAATAACCTCTCCCAAAGGTCCTGCGTATAACGGTTCCCACCCACATGAAAAGATTAAATTTAAGAACATGTTTTTCTGGGGTATATGTAACTTCAAACCACTGCAACAAATATATTTCATAATTTCCAAAAACATGAGTATTTTTCAGTCATTTATTTTTATTTTTATTTTTATTTTTATATCTTAATACTATAATTGAAGAACACATTCTCTGTGACTTCAACCCTTGAAAAATTAATAATGCCCTAGGACCCTCTGATGCCAGCATATAGTTATTCTTTGTAAGTGCTCTATTAGTATTAGAAAATAATTTATATTTATATATATTCATATATGTATATATATATTTGCATATATATGTATGTGCACACACATATATCTATATGACAATTAGGTCAAATTTTTAAATTATTCTATTAAAATATATTTTATTATTAATGATTTCTGTTGGCTTATTCTATCAATAATTAAAAGATTTACAATGCTTATGCATTTGTGGTTTTATTCATTTTTTCATTCTGTCAATTTTGGTTTTACCTGTTATAAGACCCTGATAATGCTCAACTGAAATTTAAAATTGGGAAATACTCTGAATAAGTTAAATTTTTATGCATATGAAATGTTCTTCACTGACTCTAGTAACACTATTTATTTAAGATAATACTATAAACTCTACTTTGACACTCACACAGCAAAACCAACTTTTTGTTGTGTTGAATGGCATACTTTTTCCCATCCTTTTACTTTCAAACATTCTGTATTCTTATATTTTAAATATATTTCATAAATAATATATTAATAAACTTTTTATTTGTTCATTAACTAGGATGAAAATAAATTATTAATGTATGCTAGTTTATTGCTAGTTGCTGTCTAAATGTCCTACTTACATCATGTGAGTTTTCTTTCTTTCTTTTGTCATCTTTTGAATTAGTTTTGTACTTTTTAAAAAAAAAGTTACTCCACTTCCCACTTCTGCTAGGCTGGTAATTTCATGCTTTTATGCTGCTACTTTGTTCCTCTGGAGATAACAGTGCCTACTTGCTTTACATCAAAAATAAATATCACCTGCCACTTTTACTTTCTTTCAAAAAAATGAAAGTATTATATAACTCTCTGCTTCATGTTCTGTTTTCTTTTCTATTTTAATTCTATATATTTATAAGTCTTACAAGACATTATAATTATCTGATATATCAATATTCTTCTAGTTCTTTGAAGTATTTATGTGTTTTATTGCTACTCTTTGCTTCCTATATCTCTAATCTTCCATCTGGGGTCATATTCATTTTGTCTAAAGAATCACCTTAATATTTCCTTTAAAGTGGATCTGCTATTAACTAAGTCTCCTTGTTGTTGCCACTATGAAATGTGTTTAAATTACCTTCATTTTCAAATTATATTTATGAAGATGTATTAATCAGAATTCTCCAGGGAAACACAACTGACAGGATACACATATACACAAACATATATTTAACCATATGTATGCATAATATAAATATTATGAGATTTCTTATAAGAATGAGTTCATGTGACTGAGCGGGTGGACAAGTCCAAATTCCACAGGACAGGCTGCAAGCTGGTAACTCTGATGAAGCAGTTCATTGAAATCCCCAAGGTAAGTTGGTTGGCTGAAGTGGAAACGGAAACTTTTCCATCTGATTGCTGAAATCATTAGTTCTTTCTTTAAGACATTCAGCTGAATGAATAAGAATCCTGTCATTGTTGAAGCCAGTCTCCTTAGTTGATTATAGATGTAATGAGCCATAGATGAAGTCAACTTACTGATGATTTGAATACACAAAATGTCCTCAAAGTAACAATCAGGACATTGACTGCTTGAACAAATAACTGGACACCATAACTTAGCCAAGTTGACACATGAACTCATCCATCATAGATAGGTATAGAATTCTAAGTTGCTATTTCTTTTTGGCACTTTTGAAATATCTTTCCACAGTTTTTTCTACATGCAGTACTATTTGGACACCAACTGACAACAACTTTGAGCAACTCTGTCATTTTCTTTGGAGGCTTTTAAGAATTTTTCATTTGTGTTGGATTTTAGCAATTTTGCAAAATTTGCCAAGTCTAGTTATCTTATTTATTCCATTTGTGCTCTGTGGGCCACCATGAATCTAAAGGTTAATGTCTTTTCTAGGTTTGCAAAAGTTATCAGCCCTTATTACTTCAAATATTGCTTCTGCCCCATTCTCTCCTTTCTTTAATTCTGAAAATGTTATACCTAAGTTGAACCTTCTGATATATTCTGTTTCTTATGCACACTTCTGAACCTTCCTTTAGAGTTTTTGTGTTTCATTCTGCAAAGTTTTCTAATTCTCTTTTCATCTCTGTTAAATCAGCTTTAAAACATATTCCATATTAGGGTTGCCAGGTTTAGCAAATACAAATAAAAGGATGGCTAGTTAAAATTGAATTTGAGATGAGCAATGACTACTTGTTAGTGTAAACATGTCCCAGACATTGCAGGGTAAAAAAAATCTTGCATAAGCGTGTCCCCCAAAATACATAGATCATACTTATATAGAAAAGTTGTTTTTCTGAAAACAAAATTTAACTGGGGGGTGCAAGAGTAGTTCAGTGGTAAAATTCTTGCCTGCAGGAGACCAAGGTTCGAATCCCGGCCCATGCACTTCCCAGAAAACAAACAAGCAAGCAAACAAACAAACAAAAAAATTCAACAAATAATGCTGTAATAACAGGATACTCACCTGGAAAAAGAGTGAAATGTGACCCCTGCCATACAGCATACAAAAAAAATAAAATTAACTGAGTGTCTATCTTAGCTTCCATCTGCTAAAACAAATCAAATACAGTGAGTTGCCTTAACAACAGGAATTTGTTGGCTCACATTTTCAGAGGCTAGAAGGCGCCTTTCCTCCTGAGGTTGGTATCTTCTGGCTGGCCACCAATTTCGGGGTTCCCTAAGTTTTCCAGCCTATGGTCTGCACATGGCAATATCTTGTCTTTTCTTTTCTGAGTTCTGTTGACTTCTAGCCTGTGCATGCTCCATGGCTTTCCTCCTTTATGAATTCATTGTGCTTCTTAAGGACTCCAACAATCTGGGTTAAAGTCTAATCTGATTCAAGTGGACCATACCTTAACTAAAGAGACATCTTCAAGAGAGCCTGTTTACAATGCCCACCAGAATGACAATCAAGACCAAGAACATGTGCAACCTGGTGCATACAATTCACCCCATCATCGCATCCTGTATTGTATCAGACATCCCTATATTAAGACTTTAATTTTGCTCATTTTATCTTTCCATTGCAATATTTCCATTCATTTCTTTCTATAGTTCTCAGTTTTCAGTCAGAAATCCTTATTTGTTTTTTTACATCCCTAAACATTATTTTAAAGTCTGCCTGATAACTCCTTTATTTAGAGTCTTTGTGGATATACATATATAATCTAGAAGGTGCCCATTACTGCTACTACCCCTTTGGCAGGCACTCTAGGCTTTATGAATGCAAGAGAGTGTGCTTCCATCAACACATTATGTGTGGAAGACATGCTGGATTCCTTCCCCACCAGCATAACCAGAAGAGATGGTCTGAAATACCTCAGGAACTATGTGAAGGCTTCTAATCTTCACCGACTTGGTCTTGATCTCTGCGGAGCTCTACGGCCGCTGGGCTCTTCTTGTTCTCTATATTAAACATAGATAAGCAAAATGTATTCCAAGCTGGGATGACCTTGTCACCTTTACTGATGGTTTCAAAAGGTAAACAGGTCTTTCTCAACAAAATGAAAAGATCTCTTGCATCTGAGGAGGGACACAGCTGAAGGTACAAAGAGTGGCCAGATGCACACTTCAGATAGAACTGACTTTTTTTTTTTACGTTCATAAATGGGTATCTTTACAAACTTCAAGGGAAGGGACCTGGATAGCTCTGAGGACTTCGCTGGCTTGCAGCCTCTTCCCTGGGTGGCATGGTCATATCTAACTTACTTTTCACAGCATGAAGCTCATCCAGTCAGCAGCAGGACTTCACTGTGATGTCACAGTAACCCTTTGAATAAGTTGTACACATCATTCACTTATCTTTGCTGATCCGTATAAAGTCACTCTCAAACCCGGTGTGTACTTGAATATAGTATACTCTCCCTTGCATATGTGTTGCTGCAGTTTCCCCATGGAGGCATTAGACATGCCTGCTGCATGAACACTTTGGGGCCTGTAAAACGGTAATAGATTCACAGCTCATGGCTATATTTATCAAGACAGTTATAATTCCTGGATTTTCCAGCTGACCAAGCAGGCAGTCAGAGGTCCCTTGCACCACAGAATGTCCCAAAGAGAGAGACAGCCCAGAGTGCCCGAGGACAGGGTAGGGTTTCTGATTACCTGCTGCTCAGTCTTCGATGCCTAGAGTGATTGGGGCACCTGGACCCCAGACCATGCTCTCGACAGTGCAAATATGTGGGACCTGCTCAGAAGGAGCATCCCCAAGTCTGGCACTCATGTTCCCAATCTCTTCTGTCATTTGCTTCCAGAATATCAGCCACCAGTTAGGATCCTGCAACTACTTTCTCTAACTCTGGAGTCCTCACTTCTTCCTACAGCACACAGCGTGACCACTTTTAAAAGTCTCCTGTCAATTCTAATATGTCTCCATCACACCTCTCTTTGTCTTTTGCCTTTCTCCTCCTCCTACAACAGCAACCCATTCAAAACAGAACACACCCCTATGCTCACCCCATCCCCATCCAAATGCAGCACTGTCCAGCAAAACAAGTAAGCGATCTGCTTAATTTATTATTATTATTAATTGTTGGACATGTGTTTGAAAAATTATAGTGATAATTCAAGGCTCTGGATGTTGTTATAGTCCTCCTGAGATTATTTAATTTGTCTCTGACAAGTGGTAAGACTAGGGGAGCTAGCATTCTGGGATCACCTTAATTCAACTTCAGTACCCACGAGTGTTGTTCTACCTTCTTAATGATAAAGTCCTTGAAGATCTCAACCCAAAGTATAGAGCATGTTTTAGGCTTTTTCATAATCACTGGGCCCTGGAAACTAATTTCTCTCTCCCCAGCCATGTGAACATTCCACTATAGCTGCTTGGCTTCTTTACTTCTAAGGCAATTTTCCAAAACCAGTAAATCATGCCAGGAGAAAAGTACAGAGAGAAATACTTGGATTTACCTAGCTGAATAGCCACATCTTGGCTCTCGGCCCCATGAATCACCACTATTTTGATTTTCTTTGATGTTTCCAAGCACCTGCTTTATAGATTTAAGTATTCTAAGGTTTCCGAGTAGAGGTTTCGTCTCAATTGCTTAGTCCAAGATTGCCAAAAGTAGAATTCTTTACAAATGTTTTCCACATCTTAGAAAAAATTGTACAATTTAATCATCCAGCTAAAAAGTGGCAAAGCTACTGTTTGAACTAGAGTTTGCTACAGCTCAAAGCCTATGTTCTCAACCATCACACCACAATAATATGGGGAGATGAAGGCACTGAAAAAATGTGAGCAGCTGCAGTCAAGATATCTGGCTAAAGTTGTGGTCCCATAGGTGCACTTACAGCACTGCATTAAAAACAACTTTGTTACAAAGTAAGCTATAGCCTCAGTATGGCACAAGTAGAGAAAATGTCAATGATCATCCCTGCAGAAACTGTTTATAAAATAAACTGTTTATTGCTAAGGATCCCACAGAGACAGCCTAAACTCAACTAGAATAGCACCCTTTTAGTTGAGCATTAAAATGAAAATGTATTCAGGATATCAGGAAAAATAAGTGAGACCGATATGATAGAATAATCAAGCGCAGATACTTGTCATTTTCAAAAAGGGGGCAGTAGATGTGGGAAATGCTTAATATCTAGAAAAGGTGAGCCAGCTGATACTTTGACTGAACCAAATGAGCATTCAAGTAGCAGTCGTCTATAAGAAAACCCACTGGCTTTAGATAAGCAAAAGAGGATTTTCATGCTGAAAGGTTAGACCCAGAGTTAATGTTCTTTGCTATTGGATATATTACTGAATTAATGCAAATTAGATTCTTACTGAGATGCAAATGGGGGAAAATTGATAAAAAACAATATTTGCCAACAAGGAAAACACTGAATCAAAGAGGGGAATTAATATTAAATCTTCCAAATCTTTATCCTAAGCAGTGAAAACTAAAAAAAGAAGAAATCGAAACTATAAGAAAGAAAGGACTTGGCCCATATCTTAAGCTTTTCTCAAAGCCATGCTGCTGTGAGAATGAGCTTTGCAACTCTACATCTTAATGATACATGCTTAAATGCTAATTCTAAAAATAACAAAGTGAAATGTGTTAAGTTTCTGATTAAACATAAACAGAATAGTCTGAAAATTGTACAAAAAAGGGATTCCTCCTTAAAAATAACAAAAGAATCAGATCCTACATTCTGTTCTCCAGTAGAATGAAAAAAAGAAAGAAAAAAAAACTTCAAAAGAATTTGCAAAGTGAAACAGTCAGTAAAGCATTTATGCATTTGTTCTGGTATTTACTTGGCATTTTAAACATTTTTCTTCTGGTATGACACATCCATTTTGCGTATATGGATTATTTTATCATTAACAAATAATGGAATAGTTAAGCAATAACATGTCATGCATAAGCATGTGAAAATTAATCTAGCCTTTTAAATAAATCTATAATTGTTCCATAAAATTCTGCTTCAGTTTCTTATTCCCAAGCCTATACTTTATGTTGAGTCCAAATTCCTTTTCACCAAATTTTTACATGCTGCAAATAAATGTGATAAAAGTTATTCTATTTCTTCTAATATGGAAAAATCTATTTTATCTGTTTGGCCATTCTTAGGTACAAACATATTCATTTATTTACAATTATTTTTTAAAGGTAGTGGTTTTGAAACTAATTTCATAAAGAGGCACTTCAATTCTATAAGCATTCCAAATTGCCTTATCAATTTTTATTCGCTTTCAGCCTGCACCTTGCATCATTAGGATTCGAAAGATACCAAAATTTAGAATTTTGTCAAAAAAATTCTTCCACATTTTTGCCATGTTACTAGGAAGTCTTACTATTATTTCAATCTTTTCAAAAATGTTTTGCCTGTAGAAGAGCACCGCTTGAAAACAGTCCTTCAAGAAACTTTGATATCTTTTCAACGCTGGACCAGGTGTTACTTTCTCTTTATCAGAGTTTCTAATGAGTATTTTTCTCATGGCAGTTGCTATGTTGTACCATAACCACTTGTTTATATAGTTTCCTCCCCTCCAATGCTGAATACTGTGAGAAAAAGCAGTCTTGATTTTGTGTTGCAGCTCCTTGAGAGATAGTATTTTACAACTGGAAGAGGGTGGCATCTTAGGCGTGTGTAAAACATAGCAAGTGCCACAATCAGGAATAACAGAAAATATTGTATTTTAATTAGGTAAAAAGGGGGTATGTGATTCTGTTTTTGTTCAAAATATATATCGATGCACCTACCTTGCTAGGCAAGATTTGCACTACTCATTTGCAATACAATAGAGACAAAGTCCTGTCCTTATGAAGCTCTAATTCTAACAGGAGTGCATTAATAAATAAGGTTGAAAAGATAGGGTGTGACTAAGCTGGGAATTAGCCAAAAGGGCTAGGTATTAAGGTGAGTAATGAGAGCCATTTTTGTTGTCGTTGTTGCTTCGGAAGAGATTTGCCAAAGTGAAAGCAATATTTGAGCTAAAGTATTCCAGTGCAAATGTATGCCATAGATCATTAGGAAGAAGCAGTTCAGGTGTTAAAGTATGAGCTTGTTTGATATATGAAGAATGGTTGAAAAGAGATAAACCTAAAATCATATTTTAAAGAACACTTACTGTATCTAAAAGCATTTACTGTATCCAAAAGTTCTATGCTAGGTAAGTAATGGTGATATTACTGGCAGTGAATGGTCAGTCAGAGAGAGGAGTCAATGTAGAAAGACCAGGGGATAGATAATAAATTAAATTTTAGACATTATGGACTTTATATATGATGTATTAGAACAAAAAATTGATATTTCTAAAAAAGAAAAAAGTAAACGTAAGAAGTCTGAGTTGGCCTTATAGGTTTAAGGTCAGCACTGAAAATATTAGATGATAGCAAGTCAGCCAAATGGTTATGGAGAGAGAAAGGCAGAGAAGCACTGAAAAATGAGATTGGGAGACACATTTGAGAACTAAAAACTGTGAGGAATTTTCAAAACAGGAACAGAAGGAAAATAAGACTAAACCATTATAGCAAATTCATTGAGGTAATGACCTAAAAACCCCAGTATTTTCTTCTATATCCATGCCTTTTGATAGGGTCCTTCTACCCTAAATAAATCTTGGCCATATGATTTCTTTGGCCAATGGAATATAGCAAATTTGATACAAGCTGAAGCTTGTGAAAGCTCTTATGTGTTTCCACTTCCTCTCTTGCTCTTCCACCTAACCTCTGGAGGGCAAGACAAGTGGAGCAGATGTTCCACTCAAAAGCACATGAGAGAGCTCAGACAAGACACTTTGTTCTGCCTGTGTTCAGCTTCCTGCAGGGGCATGAGTGAGGGTGAGACTCCAGAGCCTGGCTCCCATCATCAGAACCAGCCTGTCAAACTTATCATATTGTATGAAAGAGATTCTGTGGTTGATTGTTAAACAACATTATCATGGCTATAAATTACCAAGAAAAACATCATGGATGGCAAAGAAGATACTTTCTTGAAAAGCATATGTCCAAGGATCAGTAGCTTCAGAAAAGTCAAGATTTTAAAAGAAAAGCCTAAATCATAGGCATAGAACTTTACAAAGGCCTAGGGATTCTTAAATGTTATTCTAAAAAAACAAATGAACAAAATAACCGAAAACATAAATATATTCCATATATTCCTTGCCTCTTCGAAAATGCAAAACCTGCTTAGAAATGGGATATGGGAAGAAACTGCTATTCATATTTCCCCTTATTTATTCCTCTAAATTTGGCTCTCTCACCTTGTTTCCTTCTAGCTATACTTTGTTTCTATGGATTTTCTCTTCATACTGCATAGACATCCTTTCTCCAAAGAACTTAAGTTCCAATAAAACTCTATGCAATCTTAGAATTGACAATTTTATAATAGATATTTTAGTTTGTCTATTTTCTCCCATGAAGCTATGAACTCTGAACGAGGTCTATCCTCAGTACACAGTACAGTGCTTAGAACAGAAGACGTGCTCAATAATTATCCATTGAGTTAATTATAGTACTAGTTTATCAGCCAGAATTGTGTTCCTTAGGAAGTCTGTAGCCCTAAACTTGTGTTTTCCTTTCCTAGTTTATTATCAATTCCTTTGGTTCTAAATAAGATAGGAGGCAATCTTTAAACACTTCAGTGAACTGAAATCTTGTTTTTGGCTAAGACTTTGACAGTAATTTTACCATTTGAACAGCTTGTTGGCATTCTTTTGTAAAATATAGGCACACAGATTAGTATAGCATAATGATTTAAAGAAACATATGCAGCTATACTTTTTGGCTTACTGACATAAACTGTGTGAACATGGCAAATTATTTAAGCTCCCTTAGCCTCACTTTCTTCATTTTCATCATAAATTAAAATTAAGAATATGTCAGTTGTAGGGTTGTCATAAGGAGCAAATAAGAACATATCAAAACTCTTAGAATGGTACCTGATATGCTCAAGTAAAGATATCCCTTATTATTTTTATATTCAATAAAAAGAATTCACCTTTAGAGAAGAGATCTCTTAGGATAGCAGAGTTTGAGAGAAGATATATTACACTAAATACAAAAATATGGTTTTGAAAAAAGCATGCACGAATCTCATATTCCACTTGCATGTTATCAGACAAAAGCTTGCTTTTAGCGGTAACCAGCTCAGCTTAGTACCCTGACATTTTGGTTTTATATTTAAAATTAGAGGTCTTTAGGATTTAATGCATATTCTGTCAAAAGTAACTGATAAGTAACATAACCTTCATATTTTGAACAAAATTCATCATTAATATCCCATTTTAAAAAATGAATTTTGACAAAAGTTTGTATAGCTATTGTTAGAATATTATCACAATTCGTTATATGTCCTATGAAAATAGACTCCTTCTCTTTCCTTTGTATTTCCATCATGTTTATTTACACCCTTCAATACAGTGTACTGGCACAATATCCATTACTGGCAACTTAAGTTCCCACAGGTTACCTGTCTGTTCATTTCTGTAGAACTTTTCTCTCTGACTCCCCTAAGAAATTGCAAAGAATACGTTTCTTTTTGGCATACAGAACTACATATACGTATGGATTTTGAGCGTCCCTAAATCTGCTGTATTTCAGCATTTTGAAAGGTAAGTAAACTAGTATACACACGGAATGAAACAAAATTCATAGCTGTCTATTGCTGGTTAATTATGGTTAATTAGAGCACAGTCCTGATAAAACTGAGACCTAGTATCTGATTCCAAGATGTTGGAATATAGCATTTACTAAAATAAATACCTATTTTAGGGACTGAATTTGCACACAAAGTTCTTAAGCTGAAAAAGAGCAGCTGCAGATTTAACAAATGTTAAAGAATGATTATGTGGTCATTGTACATGGGCTATTTTGTTAGATCCGTAGTGTTATAGTGAGATGGCATCACTCTAAATGTATGGATAAGATATTTAAAATTCAGGGTTCTTAAGAACTTTGCTTCAATATAATCCCTCCATTCTCTAAAGAATAAAATAAATGGTGTCAGGAAAATAGGCTAATTATTATAAATATTTGGCTTCCTATTGTGCTTTCTTATGGAGAAATCAATTTTCTAAGAATCAAAAATCTATATCTAAAAATGAAGCTATCAGTGTAAAAGAATAGATAATTTTTCATTAATGATCATTGATTATGAAGCTTTATTGGGCAAGAACAAATTCCTGAAGGCCTAAAGAAATATAACTGATGAAATAAATTATATAAATATTTATAGTTTTCTGTATTTATACATTTTTTTCTTCAAAACATCAAAAAGCAGTTACACTAAAAAATTAGGTTGCATGTGAGTCAGGAGGGTATAATTTTCTCAATAGAAATAGTTTTAAATTAACAGAAATGAAAATTCAAGAAATTTGGACATAAACCGAGTGAGGGAAAAAAAAGAACAAGGAGAAAAAAAATAAAGCATAAATTTCCAAAAACGAATGCAAAGATCAACCATTATTTACAATTAATAACACAAATGAAATTTAGTAGCTCCACAACTAAGATTTTACCTGCAGATAAACAGATACACAAGATGTTTACCAACAGACTGATTTTGATGTAAAAACATGGGAAATTTTTATTATAATTAAATAAAAAACTTTTCAAATAATCCAGAAGAACAGAAATTAAGTTAAAATTTTGCTTGATACAGCTATTTGCTACCTTTCTTTTGTTTTCCAAAATTTGGCATAAGTAATTAAATAAAAGAGAACTACTTTTGAAATGCTCACATATTAAGTGGGGAGAAAAGCTATTATTATCTCTTCTAGAAGAAGGAGGATCTTAACCATAGAAAATATTTTTCTTCCTTTTTAAACGTGTATAAAAGTAGAGCTGCTAGATGAGTGGCTCACCTTTTTGTATGACACCACGTGAAAAAAATACATTCCTAGCAGAGTGGAATATATTTACTTTGATCTTGTTGTGGTGGGAAAGGGCCAAAATGGACTTAAGTTCCCACTCATCATATATTTACGATGAAGGCATTAATCAAGCTAACACCGTGTCTTGGGTAGCGAAAGCTATGGATCAGGAAACATACGGAAACCGTTTCAGAGGAGTACATATTTTCTTAAGATCCTCTGCATTCAAAATCAAAACACTCCCTCTCCAGTGCACCTCGTATATTTCCAACCCAGCATCTCCATTTGTGTTTCCCAGGCCAGCAGTTAAAATGAAATATTTGCTCATGTTGGACGATGTTTAAGAGTGCCCCATGAAATATTCTGGCAGCCGTGGACCTCTAAAATTGTGTGGGGAATCATAACATCTATCCCAGGGACATAAACTCAACTCTAGCCACTGCAGACTGCTTGTGCTTTTAGCAACCTAAAAAAGTGATGGTTTTGTTCGCCCAATGGCATACATTTGGGGCTCTTGCAGACGTGGTCAGATTGGGATCCTTGTTCATGGGAAATCTTAGATTTGGTCATATAAATAATATTCAAAGCCAAAATATGAGAAAAACATCTACAACTATATTTACTGTTTATTAAGAACTCCAATGTAGAAAAGATGTTCCTCACAAAAGCAAAATATTTTAGACTACTCTTACATTAGTGCATTATCATCATCAGCTTCTTATTTGAGTTGAATATTAGTTTTCAATAGCTCAGAGAAGCTACAGCAGTGTGTCTATTTACTTTTGCATGTATACTATACCACTGCTTAGTTCCTATTCATACATACCCTGATGGCCTTTAATCTAAGACTTTCAGCCTTAATAAAAGAATAAAAAAATTGTGAGTATGATTTCTGTTTTATCATTCCAACTGTTGACCTGGTCAGGAAAAGCCTCTTGACTGGGCTAGTTTGTAATAATCTGATAAGAAATCTAATTAAATTATTTTAAAACAGCGTAATGTAAAAGAAGTTAACATTGAAAGTTTAGGGCTTTGTTCTGTCCATTTCTTATCATGTCATTTAAAGCATTAGAAAAATACACAAGAATCCTTAAAAGGTTTCTATCTTGATCACTCTGATTGCTGAATCTTTGCTTTTAGTGAACTGTGATAGAGCTTTGAGGAGTCAAGGGAATGGGCTTTTGCATCAGATTGATCTGGGTTTCATTTCTGCCTCTACAACTAACCTGCCATGTAATTTTGGATGTTATGCTTAATCTGATTGATTCCCTTAAGAGGGACTCTGATAATTGCAAGCTGCAGAAACCCAACTTTAGCTTAAAAAGAAACAAATGTTTTGGGCCACATGAAAAGAAAACAAGAACACAGAGGTGATGCTGAATTTAGAATCACCTAATTCAATGACTTCATTCACACTGTCCATTTCCTTCTCTCTGTGTGTCAAATTCACTCTTAATACAGACAAGCTTTCTCTTTGCAGTAGATATATGGCATGAGTAACTTCACATGTATAAACAATTTGTAAACATAAATGGGGGAAAAAAAGAAGAAACTATTCCCCACCAACTCAAGCCAGACAAATACATGAAAAGGAGCTGGGTCCAGCTGGAGACAAGTGCGCGTCCGTGGACAAATGCCAGGCAGAAGAAATGCTATAAGCCCCATCCTTAGACTGAGAATTCTCTTTCGGGCATTGATATACTTCTGAAAGTGGAAGAAAGGTAGATAAAGAAATACTGGATTTAGACAATTTCTTTGTTTTCCCTCAATTTTCTCATCTGTAAATTGGGGGTAATGATACTTATTTTATGAAGTTTCCATGAGACTCCACGACATTATGTACATAATCATTAATACAATTCTTGGCCCATGGAATATGGCCCATAAATATTTGGTGGTTGCGCGTTAACTTACTTCATTTGAATTCCCATCATAAAATATACACAAATCTCAGTCTTAACTCTTTTGATGTAATAAGCACCTTTATGTATTTTTATGTCATTGCTGAAGTCTATCAATTCTCCAAAAGCATGAAATACTCGATTGCACTTTTGAAGTTATGTTGGTTTTCCTTTCAGTGGCTTATTTAATAATATATTGACCACTTTCTTTTCTCGATACTTTTTGAAGCATTGTGTGAATATTTTAAACAATGAAATTAACACACTAAAGAGAAATTTAATATTTTGAAGGCTAAATATGAAGCAAAATGCTGATGCACTGGTATTTTTAATTGAGAATAGAAAACATCAAATGTCATTCAGCTGAAGAGAAATGAACAATGGTTCATTTGAACCAATGGTTCATAATGGATATAGCAAATTAGGTATACTCCTGCAGTCTTGTAAAATTTGGGGCAAAAAGTGATTATTTGGTTCTCACTATAAACATGGGAATAATATTTCCATAATGAAAATAAAGACCCTCACTATTAAGTATGTCCTATTATTTCAGATGCTGCTGTGCTAAGTGCCTCAATATGTTTCACCATTTAGTCTCCCACAACCTATGGGTTCAAATATCATTATTTCTCCAGTTTAGTACTCAGGAAACTGAGTCTCAGGAAGATGAAGTAACTTATCAAAGCCATAAAAGCTAATTAGTAACAAAGCTTATATTTGAACCCAGCTCTATCTATGCCCAGAGCTTGTGCTACTGAATACTATAAAATACTCAGCAAGGACTTAACAGATCAAAAATCCAATAGCTTGCAGGTCTGAGTCTTTTTCCAGCATCTGTCCTGTAACCCATTCTGACTACCTCTCAACTGAAACCACTATAGCTCCAGGGAAGGTAATTAAGAATTATGACTTCAAGGGACTTCCTGCTAGGCTGCCAGCTGGGTCTCCACTTGTTAACAAAAATAATGTGAAATGTAAATACACAGCATAATTAGGCAAAAAATGGGTGTTTAAATTAAGAGCTGGGAATATGTAAAGACCAATTAACCATGTGGAATGTGCTGATTGTATTATTTCCCACCATGTCAGACACTTGTCATTCCTTATAAAATTGTCTGTTCTTCAGTTTTTTACATGTTTTTTAAACTGTCAACACTGTTCAAAGAAAAGTAAAGCTAAGGTTATGCCTACCACCTCAGTACAGCCCTTCCATTTGTAAAACTCTTTGCATTCTAGCTCTAATGGCTTTTGACTCTAACTTGTCTTTCTTTCCCTACTACTAGTACCTTAGCCCAGTAAAGTTAAGAGGATTTTGTGACCAGCATTTCCCAATGTGTTTTAAAGAACAAAAGTTCTATAGGACATTAATTACTATTGTATGAGTTCACATTGAACAAATTTTAGAAGGAGTGGAAGATATATAAAAAGATTTTGCAGAGCTTCTTAAGGATATTTATATGCAAATAGGCACATCCAAGAGGAGATAGAGAATGTGTTTCGTAGACACATTAGATGCTGAAATGGGTATCTTGGACTGTCTCTTTTAACTATTGGTCCATTACACACTGGGGGAAACAATGGTCTGAAAATTTGTAGTGTGCTCAAAATAAGCCAGCCAGCCTCTGTTCTGTCTTATGCATTCTCCATTTCCTTACTCTGCCAATAGATTTAGCTTTCTGTAATTAACACTCAGCAATACCTGTAGGGTTAATGTGTTTTGCGTACTTAATTATGTGATGGATTCTGAGCTGAGATCTTTTATAGGTTTAACTCATAGTAACCCTCTGAAGTTTTATCATTAAACCTATTTTACAGATAAGGAAGTTGAAAATGTGAGAGGTAATGGAAGTGCTCAAGATCACAGTTATTTTGTAGTACAATTGAGACAGGACTCAGGCTATAAGATTCTAACATTCATAACCTCCTTAGCAAAGTATGCAAAGCCCTTCACATTCTGATCACATTAGTTTTTAGTCTGATAATGTACCACCCATCCCCACCTCTTTAATCTTTTACCCTCCATCAATCACTCTGCAATGGAATAATTTATTGATATTTCTGACCAAATGACTAATTTATGGTACTACTGAAATATGAATGTGCACACAGGTTTAATAAATAAATAGCTTAAAAAAAGTTTTTAAGTCCTCTGGATATTCAACATTCCTAAAAGTATTTCTTTTAATAAACTTTAAAATAGACTTGATACAATATCCTACAAACCATATGTACCTTCAGGGATACACAAGCTTCTTTGATTGAAGATTAAAATAGCAAAAATGTATGAGCAAATATGTGAGGATAATTTTCTTTCTCTTACCAGTTTTAACCACATTGGAAACACATACAACAATTAATGGTCTATCTCAGTTGTCAATAAAGCTGATTGTGATATTTCTAACCGTACATTCCCCAAGTTGATTTGCATTTCAGGTGAAGCCTTAGGAATATTTTCATATGGGGTAGTTATTATTTCATATGAGACTTTTGAAGGAGGTGGTTAGGCTGGAAACCTTGGCTCTGACATTTCTGAATATCAATGGAAAAAACAACAGCAACAAAATGTTTGGGTATACTTCAAAATAAATATTGAACACAGGCATTGTATGTCTAGTCAGCCCTGAGAACTTTTCAGGACAGAAAAGACATTTATTTAGTTATAATGTGTTTGTTCTTTTTTCTAAAAATCTTCTGAGTGGACAATGTGAGGTGGGTGGAATAAGGTTCCTATAACTAAAATAATCCATGTAGAGAAAGCTTCTCAAATTAAACACAAAGCATGGCTTTGGTGTTACTGACTACAAATAGTACATGCGGGCTCCATGCGGGTACATGCGGGCTCCATGCAGGCACACATATTTATCTTTTGTGTTTGTTTCATTAACCAGTGAATTTTGAGCAGGTTGAAGGGTGCTACCACACTATAAGTTTTCAACAAATGGTTTCTCAACTTGAACACTCAAGATCAGCATTACAGACTAAAAGAAAAATATAGAAAACAAAAGGAAGGGAAAATTATTAATTGTTCAATGAGTGCACAGAAAACATATGTTTATGACTTTACAGAGAAAAAGCATACCTAGATTAGTGTGTCTCTAAATTGGTCTCCATATCAACGGTACCAGTATCACCTGAAGCTTGTTAGAAATGCAAATTTTGGGGCCCTACCTCAGACCTATTGAATCAGAAACTCTGGAAATGGGACTGGTAATTTGTCTTTAATATGCCATATGTGATTCTTTTGCACAAAAGTTGAAAACTATTTCCTGCTTAGAACATAAATAACAAGATCCCAAGGGAACCCATGCTTTGAGCAACAAGTGTGCAAATCTGAGTTGGTCTTGGAGAAGGACACACTGCATCAGCTAAGGTAAAGATCTGTGATTGTCCTTAAGACTCCAAACCAAAATGAATCTTGTGACTCAACATTTGACCTGGCAGTCTTATCATTTAATTATTCCGTAATTATGCTTTGGATGAGAACCAAAAGTCACTGCATATTGATCAGTCTACTCATAGGAAGAACTTTTAATAAAAAAGATATATGTCTCTGTCTTTGAGGAATGATTTCTAAAGAAATATTTTAAATTTGTGCAGAGTATGCACACGCTTTCAGTATTCTGTGGTTTAAAAAAATCCCTCAATCCGGTTGCCATTATTTAAGTTGTTCACTGTTTCTACTTTAATTTGTTCATCATCACTGAGTTAAGGAGTCAACCAATAAGTAAATTATTGAGGGCCTCGTATGTGCCAGGCCCAGTGCTAGGCACTAGAGTTGCAGTTGCAAGAAAAATCATAAACCTCCACAGAGCTTATTACCAAACGGGTAGAATGGATGATTATTAAATAATCAAGCACATATAAAGTCTCAATTGCAGCCACAAATTATAGATGCACTATGCCCTTAAAACAGATGGTAATTGGATTTTCCATATGAAAGTCAAGGAAGATTTTACCAAGTAAAGATTATTATTCTGAGTTTTAAAATATTTTTTCTTGCCTTCTGTAGTTATTACTGATCCTCCCTTTTTCTGAACACTTAATGCTTTCTAGCATCTTGAACAGTGTCTCGGCATTATTTGCTGGCCTTTCAAAGCGAGTTGCAAGTTACCTAGGGTAGACTCATGTCTTATTCTTCTTCTGTATTCTTGATTTCCTTTTATGTCTGGGATATCATACTGACAGGTCAGGGTCCCAACAGGAATGAAATGGTATGATCATTTGATAGAACAGAAAATTTAATGAAAGGATTTGTTACAGATGTGGCGTTGTACTCTAGAGCTAACAAGAACGGGAAACTGTTGCCACCCCTAGGCCTGAAGTGGAAAGGAAGGTAGTGCCTATTGGGACCCAGAGAGTTCTATGTGCAGTTATAAGATGGGTAACTGGTAGTGCAACTGCCAGGATCTCTGGCTTGTGACAGGGGACACAGTCAATGCCAGCCTGTAACCCAGCAGGAAGTGAGCTTAGAAAAAAATATTCCCAACTTTATTTCTTCACTCTCCTCCCACCTTCCAGAAACCTGCCAATAATTTTCATTTTCCACTCCTGAAAACAAGCTAGAAGACAAGGGAAGCAAGATCCCACAATCCATAAAGGTCAGCTTCCAGGAACGCAGAACAGGATGGAGAACAATGGAAAGCAAATCTGGTGGGGCACATTTTGGATATCCAAAACAACCACAATCTAGTAGACTGACATATACTAGAACATTAGTTAAAATAAAGAGTTGAGTAATATTCTTGGGACAAGAACAGCCTTTTAACTGTAACTCAGGATAAGGTGTCATTTAGTCTCTCTGAATCAAATTATTAGGACTGGACTAATGAGGTTTATGGTGTTAGAATGTCTGTAAATTATTATTTACTTTTTCCAACAACATCTTCTCTGTTTCTGGGCTTTAGAGATTTTTATCCTATAAGTAGCTACTAAGTACTCATCTCCCAGGCAGGTGTACAATACTTAAAACTGAGCGACAGAGGAAAGTCTAGATCCACCAGTACAATTATCTTAATGCACAATAAAATGACATTATTATAATTTTCTAAGCTTAAAAGCCACCCAGAACAATTACATACAAAAAATAAAATTTATCTATAAACATGCAATTGCTTTCTTCAAAAAAATATTTTCTTTCTATTAGGTGGAGCACAACTACTTGAATGATAATGAAATTTCAGAATCTTTACAACAATTCAGTCATTGAATTCAAGTCTACGCCAGGGTAAAATGCTTTCCATGGACTAATTTCTCCTAGAACTTTTGTCCAAAGTAGATTTTTAATTTCAATTTTACAACTTTTTCAACAATGCAGCCCATCTGACCACCATCTACTAAAAAAGATATTTCAAAATATAATTTAGACTCCCACTCAGCATTTAATGACACCTAATACCTACTGAGCTTGACTATGTAATGGACACCATGAAAAGTGCTATGAGGAATTTACAAAACAGTGCCCCAAATAGTACCAGAATTTTATCAGAATTTTTCCTTAGCGTCCAAGCAGTTATAAAGATATCTAAGATTCAAGGCAGAATGAACCATTAGTGGTCAACTAGGTAAAAAGTAAGAACTATGTAGACTTATGTGGCATTATTTACTAATATTTTAATAGTCTGAGTTTAAATTTAAACATGCACTCATATTTATTATTTCATTTGTGCTTCAAAATATTATGAATCCATCCCTGTGTAATTATCATTCTATTTGATAAATGAAGACATGAAGTTTCAGAGAAGTGAAATGCTTTGTACAGTATTAGACAGGCAGTAAGGGACTACAGAAGTAAAATTTAGGTCTTGTTTGTTTCTTTCTTATCTATGAACTCATCCAAATTCATTGTTTCCACTCAATAAAGTGAGAGATTAATTTTATCTATTTGTGTGGATGGAAAAAACCATAGTGGATTATCACATCCACGTTTGAACCTGCCTGCCTCATGAATTCTAGGTTTTCTATATTATCAGCTAGTTTCCTTCTCCTTTCTGAAACAAGAAACTTTCTCTTCTTCCATTTTTCACAAGAAGGAGAGAGTTAGCCATGTGTCAGGAAAAATTCCAACAATGGTAATTACATTTTTGTTTTTTGTGCATCCATTAAATTGCAGCTGTGTTCACAACCAAGGTGGTGATTCCTCCATGGATGATGAAGTAATCGGCAGCCTTCTATCTCTGAGTCTGTTACTCATAAAAGTGCTTGGGCCACTTTGGTTTGGCAAAGCATGACTGTCAGGACACGCTCATTTTTTGTCACCTCTCAAAGACATAAAGGGCCCTTTGCTGAGATTCCCATAGAGATCTTTAGCAAAATTAATGTCCTTACCATCCTCCTCTATTTCCTGTAAACCTCTAAGTAAACTAGTATCCAGAAGAGAGCTTAAGTACTATCTTTGAGCTTTCCTAGCTGGTGCCTTTGCATAAAGCCAGCAGGACTCCTGCCATGTTAATTGCAGCTTTTTCAATAGCCTCTAAGTTTCCCATGGCTGTAAGAAGCACTTACAGCACTCCACTGCCTCAAATGGATTCACTGACAGAGATCTCATTCGTAAATTTGACTGTTATGAGGTGGTCTCAAGAACACTTTCTCCTCCCTGAATATTAAATGTGCTTGGCAAGAATGAAAAGTACACTGCCATGGACTAAAGTTAGAAAATGCATACAGTTTTTAAAATGAACTTACGGTTGCAATTTAACATATCTGAACAGTGTTACTAAAATCCTTATATACCAATTCACATATCCATGTAACCAGCACACAAAGAAAAAAGAGAATATTACCTGCACCTTAGAATCTCCCTCAGTGCCTTCTTCCAGTCACTACCCTGCAAACAAAAGTTAGCACTCTCCTGGCTTCTAAATCCAGATATTAACTTGGCCTATTTTTGGCCTTTATGTGGCTAGAAAGATGCTGCATGTCTTCTTTTACATATGGTTTCCTTTGTTCAAAATTCTAGTTTTGGAATTCATGCATTTTCTTGTGAGTAGCTGTAGTTTGTTCATTCTCATTGCTGATTAGTAATGTACTATAGAACCATCCCAGAATATTTTTAACTTTTTGACTGTTTGTAATCATTTTGAGTGAATTTCAATTTGGGACTACTATAAATAATGTTTATCTGAACTTTCTTATACGTGACTTTAGTTTAATCATTTGTGTCTGTATGCAGTTTTGTTAAGTATACAGATAAGAGTGGGACAGGTAGATGAGAAAAGACGTGTCTTTTTACCTTCAGTAGACACTGACAAATGATTTTTGAAAGTGATTTTAGTAACTGGCACTCCCACTAACAGTAAATGAGAGTTCCTATTGTCCACAGCACTGTCAGCACTTGGCTTGTTCAATCTTTTCTCATTCAAGTCATTTTGGGGGCTTGTAGTAGTGTAGTGATATCTCATTGTGGTTTGAATTTATATTCTTTTCAAGACATGATGTCATGCATGTTCTCATATTTAAATGTGAGAAACAGAGTTTCAATTTAAAGATGCATTCATATTTACTATTTCATTTGTGCTTCAAAATATTGTGAGTCCATTCCTGTGTAATTATCATTCTATTTTATAAATGAAGGCATGAAGTTTCAGAGAGGTGAAATGCTTTGTACAAGATTGCATTTTATATCCTCTTTTTGGAAGTATACTTACTTCAAATGTTCTGTTCTTTATTATTTTTTATTGGGTTGTTTAACTTTTTGTAGTTGATGGGTTTTTATGATCCATTGCTTTTGCTGCAATGGCAAAAGTCAGTTCTTTACATCTTTTGCATACACACCTTTGTAGCTGTGTTCATATCGTCTCCAATACTGTGGCTTGATTTTCATTATATCCTAATATTGTCTATTGATAAACAGAAGCTCTTAATTTCGAGTAGGTTAATTCAATGTAGAGTTTTATCTTTTTTTTCTTTATGTTTAGTGCCTTTTGTGTCCTGTTTAAGAAATGTTTACTAGTTGAGTCATGAAGAGTTTCTCTTATGTTTTCTTTTTGAGTATAAAATTGTGATCAAGGTTTTTCTTTACTTTCTCCCTATAAAATAGTGAATTTCAATTGATTTAGTTTTCTGTTTATTAAGAAACAAAGAAAGAGAGAGAGAGAGAGAGGAAGGGAGGGAGGGAGATTTTATTTCTTCCTACATTTCCATGTTTCTATGTGAAATAATTTTCCTTCTACCTTAAAAAAAAATTCTTTTTAAAATTCACTTTAGTGTGGGTCTGCTGGTGACAAATTCTTTCACTTTCTGTATATATTAAAATGTCTTTACTTTGTCAAAATTTTAGAATTATATTACTGCATCATTTAAAATGTAAATATTTTGATAATGATTATGTTTCAACTGTCTTCTTTAATAACAACAATTCCATTCTCTTCTAGCTTTCATTGTTTCTGCTGAAATGTCAGATGTCAGATTGTTATTGATTTGAAGTAATACATCTTTAAAAGAGGAAGAAAACCCCTTTTCCTGCAGCATTTCAGCTTAACAATTGTAATAAATCAGGTGAGGATATATTGTATTCAGGAACTTTTTCTGAATTCAAATGTTTCCATTGATTCACAGCAATTGACCTTTACTCCAACACCATACTCTCTTAATTTCTGTGACATTAGTAAGCCTTGATATCTAAGATTATGTCTTTCAACTTTGTTTTCCTTTAAGATTATTGTTGTTATTTTAACTCTTTTCATTTCCATATGCATTTTTGATTGGCTTGGAAATTTCCATACATATACACATGCATGTATGCACAAATTCAAAACATGCTGGATTTTTAAATTGTGATTGCCTTTAATCCATAGCTTAGCTCAACTGGTGAATAAGTGATATGTTTGCAGTATTGGGTCTTCCAAAATTTGAACAGGATAAATTCTTCATTTGTTTAACTTCTCTTCAGTTTCTCTCAGTAAGTATAAATGTTTAATTATCATAAGCATAACTATAATAATCATAATAATTAGTATGTTTAAATGTAAGTTAAGTAAATGTATTAAGTTTAAATGATTATCATAATAATCATACTCATAATAATTAGTATGTTTTTACTATCATTATTATTATTACAGCTATTGTTTTATATAGGCTGTTATTTTGTAAATGCCCACACACTCACCCTTATTGTTGCTTTTTATTTCTTCCTGCATTTCCATGTTTCTATCTAAAATAATTCCCTTCTGCCTTAAAAAAAATTCTTTCTAGGATTCACTTTAATGTGGGTCTGCTGGTGACAAAGTCTTTCACTTTCGGTATATGTTAAAATGTTTTTACTTTGTCAAAAGCTTAAAGTCATTTTGCTGCATCTTTTAAAATGTAGATATATTAATAATAATTATATTTCAACTGTCTTCTTTAATAAAAACAATTCCATTATCTTTTAGCTTCCATTGTTTCTGCCAAAATGTCAGATGTCAGTTGTTGCTAATTTGAAGTAATATGTCTTTATTTCCTATGTTTGTTGTAATATTTTCTATTTATCTTTGAAAATCAATGATTACTGAAATGTGTTCAGGTGTTATTATCTTCATATTTAATCTGCTTAGACTTGAACTGCTTTTTGAATTTACAAGTTAATATGTTTCATCAGTTTGGGGAAATTTGTACTCACTTTTTTTCAAATATCATTTCCACCCCATCCTCTCTTTCCTACCTTCTGGTATCCCAAATATAAATACATTAAATCATTTATCAAAGGATAGATAGATCGATAAACAGGCAGAATGATAGATATTTCCCATCTTTATTGCTGCCCATGCCTTAGTTTCCCAATTTTCAAGTGACTCATCTTTCATTTGACTAATCATCTCTGTAGATGATGGTTCAATACATCTTTAATTCTGAATGTCAATAAATGCACTTTTAGATTCAGAAGATCCAATTGATTCTTTTCCAATAACAGATTTGATCCCAATTCTCTGAAAAAAATGTCCTCATCTTGTGTATTAGTTAGGGTTCTCTAGAGAAACAGAATCAACAGAGAACACTTGCAAATATAAATTTATAAAAGTGTCTCACTTGACCGCAGGAATGCAGAGTCCAAAATCCACAGGACAGGCTGAGAATCCGACGACTCCAATGGATGGTCTGGATGAACTCCACAGGAGAGGCTCACCAGCCAAAGCAGGAATGGAACCTGTCTCCTTTGAGTCCTCCTTAAAAGGCTTCCCATGATTAGATTTAGCATCACTAATTGAAGAAGACACTCCCCTTTGGCTGATTATAAATGGAATCAGCTGTGGATGCAGCTGACATGATCATGATCTAATCCTATGAAATGTCCTCATTGCAACAGACAAGCCAGCGCTTGCCCAATCAGATAAACAGGTACCACAACTTGGCCAAGTTGACACGTGTCCCTAACCATGACATCTTGTGACCCTTATTATTGAATGTGGTAATTACAATTTTTTTAAGAGTTAGGTCTGAAAACTCCAATTACTTGGTCATCTGCAACTTTTCTCTCATGCTTTTTGTCTTGGTCTTATTTCTTGGCATGCCTCATAATTTTTATTGAATGCCAGGCATTGCATATGAAAAAATATAGAAATTATGGTTGGTATTAACATTCTCCAGAGAAGATTCATCTTATCTTGGAAAATAGTTAAATGGGGGCAGATAACCTAGAGATGACTGTAAGCTACTTTACAGTTTTCGTAAGGATGACTTGACCTCTGGTTCACTACTGCTGTGATAGTTCTCCACGGGTACCAGCTAAGAGCCTAGGGTGTAATAGACTACATCCTGAACTCTTCTCATGTACTGTTATCAAGCACCTTCCTCACTGCAGACATTTGGGATTTATTATTAATATTCCAGACCTTGATGGTTTAAAGCTAATTCATTCCTCTGAGTATGGACCCATGGTAAGTAGGCTCTTTTTTTGAGTAGAATCCTAAGATATGACATACCTCATTCAGAGTGGGTCTTAATCCACTTACTGGAGTCCTTTATAAGAGAATGAAATTCAGACAAAGAAAAAGTCATTAAAGCAAGAAGTTGGAATTAACAAAACATGGAAGAGAAAGGAGAGGCCAACGGACACCCCTATATGTCTTGCCATGTGACAGAGAAGTTTAGGAGGGCCAGTAGCTGGGTTTCAGAAAAAGGTATCATCTTGGTGATGCCTAAATTTGGACACTTTTATTTCACAAAACTGTAAGCTTTTAAGTTAAGAAATCCCCATTGTTAAAAGCCAACCTGTTTCACAGTATCTGCATTTTCAGCACCTAGTAGACTAAAACACGGACCCTTAGTATCAATAGTAATATGAATACTTTTAAGTAAAGAGCCACTAGTTAAGTCCAATTTTGTAAGTACTATCACAGTAACAATAGAAATGTGAACTATCTTATAAAGTACATAACAAGAAAGGGCCCTGGTATACCAATATCACTTTATAAGATTTACTTATATAAGAGCAAAATAATGAAAAATGGCAAAAACACCACAAAAAGTATAAAAATACAAATTAATGCTCCATAGTGAATTTTCTGTGAAGTTTCTTGAGTGAAATCTGAATTTTGGAAATTTAGAAATTAGTTTTGTCATGATATTTTGTGATTTCAACTTTAATCTCTTTTTCAAATAAAAGGTATTTGATATATTTTTTCTTTTTCTTCCCCTGCTTTTTTTTATTAAAAAGTAATAAGCTAAAAATGAAATCTCAATCTCAGCCTGCTATTTAAAGTTTCAAATGTATATTGGAATCAGAATGAAAAGGTGCAGGAAATGACTCACCACACTATTAGTTAAAGCTAATTCATCCAAATAGAAATTATTTTTAAATATGTAATTGATGAACTTTCAAGATTTTTCATGGGTAAATACAATAAGGTGACTAATTATTTGGAAGAATTACAAAATTAGATGCAGAGATGTCAGAGATTATCTATGGAAAATGGGATTGAATGGTCCAAGGCCCCTAATTAGCTCTTAGACGTATGCAATTTTAGATTTGGTTTGTTATATCCTGTAAGATTAATAATTGCTTTTCACATAACAAGAAGCCTTTTATGCTGTAGATAATGAACATTGGTTTTTATCGATGAAAAACAGAAAATTTTAAAAAGTATCTAATTCACTCAAAGAAGGAATTAGCTGAGCTAATGCGTTGAACTTCCCCAGAACAGTGGGAAAAGTACAACCTAATGGTGCTTATGGAGCACTTCAAAATATAGTCAGAATTCTGTCCTCAGCAAAAGAACCTAAGTGAGTAGCTTAATATATGGGCTTTTTTAAATAGGATGATGGAGTTTGGAAAAGGACTGGTGTGGAAAGGGCACCCATTTGAATTTGAAATTCTGTTCTACCATTTACAAGCTGTGTGAACTTCATTTATAAGTCTCAGATTCCTCTGTTATAAAATGGGGGTAAAATTGTTTTATGATTTCACAAACTGTTTTTCAGGGCTGGATATTTGATCACAGTGTTCACATAAAGATTGCTTACACTTAATCTTCATAATGATACTATTGAAAGAGTTAATAATATTCCAATTCCTCTTCATAAGAAATGAGGTATAATCATGCAGGTACTAAACAATGGAGCCAGGAATTGAACTCAGACAATCTGGCCCAGATAAGCACTCATTAATGGTAATAGTCGTATTATTTCAACACTTTTCTACTTATTAAAAATATATGAAGGATGACACATGGACTAATTTATGGCGACACACCAGTTGGTTATTGTTACCACTGGATTTTCCTGCATTTATGGGTATGGATGCTCCTACAGTCTCACTATCCCTTTGTAAGAGACAACACATTAAATCATTTACCCTGAACTTGTTTAACCCCATAATAATAAGCATAACTGTCTATTACTTTCCTTTTTCTTATTCTCTTTGATATCACACTTACCCTTATGTGAGGAAATTGAAATTAAAAATAGGATTTAAATTTAAAAAGCAGGAGAATACTCTCCATGCTGTCCCCAAGGTTTATATTTCTCTTTTTGCCCCTTTATTTGTGTTATTAACTCTATCACACTGTTTAAAAACTTTATCAATTGTCTACAATCTTCTCATTCCAGGACACCTATGAATGCTTCAATTCTCAAGTAATTGGTGTAGCTTTTCTTCAATAGCCTGTGATATAAAGGACCACTATTTTTTTTCAAGAAAAAAATTGTTGACATATGTCATAATGTGCTAGAGCTTCTATCATAAATACCACACAATGGATTGGCTTAAACAAGAGAAATTTATTGGCTCAAGATTTCTGAGGCTAGAAGTTCAAATCAAAGTATTGGAAAGACCAAGCTTTATCCCCGAACTCTGTGGTGTTCTGGTACTATCTGCCACCAATCCTTTGGGTTCCTTTGCTTGTATTTTTGCCTCTGTTTCATAGTGATATTCTCTCCTTTCTAGCTTCTGTGACTTCTGAGACCTCTTTAAAAGACCTCCAGTAATTCAGTTGAAGCCCTACCCTCATTAGGCAGGGCCACATCTCAACTAAAAATGGCAACATCAAAAGGTCCTACTTACAATATGTTCACACCCACAGGAATGCAGAGTATGAGTAAGAACAGGTTTGTTCTAGGGTGCATAATTCAATCTAAAATAGTATATAACAAATGTTTTAATTTCTTAGGCTGTTCAAGCAAATACCATGAAATGGTTCACCTTAAATAACAAGAATTTATACACTCTCAGGTTTTGAGCCTGAGGAAATGTCCAAATCAAGACATCATCAAGGTGATGCTTTCTCTCCAAAGACTGATCGCAGGTGGTCCTTGGCTCCATGCTACATCCTCTGGACTCCCAAAAGACATGTTATTTTTACATGCAAAACACATTCATCCCATCGCCATATCCCAAAAGCTTTAAGTAATTTCAGAAACTATACTTAGATCAAAGTCTCATCGAAATAGCTTATAGGTGTGGTCTGTCTTGGAGCACAATTCCCTTCCATCTGTGAATCTGTAAAACCTAGACAACAACTTATGTGCTTCTGATATACAAAGGAAGGACTGGCATAGGAAAAACATTTCCACTCCCATAGGGAGAAATTGGAAGGAAAACAAGGTTCACAGATTCCAAACAATTCTGAAAAACAGAAGGGCATACTTCATTAGATTTAGAGTCTGAGAGTCATCTATGGAATGATATTTTGTTCTCTGGGCCTGATGAAGTGACAGTCCCACATCTTTTAAGTGTTTGTGAGACAATGATGCTCTCCCAAAACACTGCTGTGAAGGATCCACCCTCTCCAAGCATAACGATGGTGGCCAGGTATACCACAAATGCCAGGGCACAAGCTCCATTCTCTCAGAGCACTGGGGTCATGGCCAGACTCTTGGCAATCTGCTGGGCATAGACTTCACCCTCTCTGACCAATGGGATGGCAGCAATTTTCCTGAAAATCTTGGTAGAAGGCCAGCTCTCTCCAAATTCTGGAGCAGACTCATCATTTCTACACACACACGAGTGGGCCCACTCTCTTGGCCCAATAAGATGTTTTTGGTTCAAGCTGCCAAACAACCTTCTCTGGTTCTGCCTTTGAGGTGATTTTTTCTTCACTTATCCCTTCTCTCTGTCCCTTTTAGTTCACGCTGGCAATGGTTACTTTCAAACAGATCTCACAAAAATACTTGTCAAGATATGCATGTAGTTCAAAGGGCCCCAATCCATCAGATAATAGGACTTTCCACAGATCATTCCTGGATAACTGCCTGCCCAGTTCTGACTTCCATGGAAATTGCTGACTGGTTCCATGATCAGTTAAACCCTCATATGGAGCTCTATTCTCTGGTGATTCACTTTCCAGAAGCTCAGAATTTTTCCAAACCATCAATTTTGGGTTTCTTTGTGCCTAGAAGTTCAGTTCTTAGCTTATCCCTTTCCATTTACATTTTACTATAAGTTGCAAGGAGAAACTAGGTTGCACTTTAAACACTAAGCTTGGAAATCTCCTCAGCTAAATATCTAAATTCAACACTTTCAGGTTCTGCCTTTCACACAACAGCATAACTCAATTTCACCCAAGTTTTCTGCCACTTTAAAACAAGTATTGCCTTTCTTCTAGTTTCCCACATGACATTCATCATTTCTGTCTGAGGCGTCATGAGAAATACCTTTAGCATTCATATTGCACCAATGGTCTCTTCAAAGAAATCTAGGCCTTTTTTTATCAAAAGCCTCACAATTCTTCCAGCCTCGACCAATTACCAAATTCCAAAGCCATTTCCACATTTTTTGTATTTGTAGTAACGGCACCCCACTCTCCTGGTGCCAAAATCTGTTTTGGTTTCCTAGGCTGCTCAAGCAAGTACTGTGAAATGGTTCACCTTTAACAATAGGAATTTATTTCATTACAGTTCTGAACCTGGGAAAATGTCCAAATCATGACATAATCAAGATGATGCTTTCTTCCCACAGACCAGCTGCCAGTGATCCTTGGCTCCTTTGTCACATGGCAGGACACATGGCAGCATCTGCTGGTCTCTCCCTTCTCTTCTGGATTTCAGATTCTTGCTTCCACTTTGTCTCAATTTCATTTTGCTTTTAGAAAACTCCAATAACAGGATTAAATCCCATTCTCCTTGATGTGGGTCACATGCTAACTGAAGAGACCTCATCAAAAGTTTCCCTTACAATGGCTTCATACCTAGATGAATGGATTAGATTTAAGAATATGTTTTTACTGGGGTACATAAAGCTTCAAACCACAAATCAAAATAAATGAAAAAAAATTAACAAATCATGAGTGTACAACCTGTTGCATGATTATAAACTGAACACTCTTGGAACCAGCATCCCAAATAAGAAATAAAATAATACCAGCATCTCCAAACCCAACACATCAACGCCACATCATTTATCTCCTGGGATAATTATTCTCTTTTCTTGAAACATTATAGGTTAATTTTGCCAGTTTTGATTTTATAAAAGTAAAATCATTTTGTGTGTATTTTTCTATTGGTTTTCTTTGTACAGTTTATGAGGCATGTCTATGTTGTCAAATGTAGTGGAATTTCATTCTTACATTTGCATAGAGTTTCACTGTGAATATACCACATTATATGCACTCATTATATGATTGAAAGATTTTTTGGTTATTTACAGTTAGGAGTGCTTACAAATAGTCACATTTTTATACCTGTGTTAAGTGAATGTATATATATACATATATATATACATACACACATTTCTGTTGGTTATATGCCCAGGAATAGATTTCTGGGGCAGAGGAGGGCTTATTATTTTTTCCAGTCAACTTTTTATTCTTAGAACAATAGATTTACAGAAAAATTAAGATAATACAGAGAATTCCCATATATACTGAATCTAGTTTCCCCTATTATTAACATTTTAGATTACTATGTTTATTCCAACTCATGGGCTGACAGATACATTATTATCAACTAAAGATTATCCTGATTTCCTTAATTTTAACCTAATGTCCTTTTCTTGTTCTAGAGTACAGCATTGCATTTATTTGCTATGTCTCTTTAGGCTCGCCTTGACTGTGGTAGTTTCTCAGACTTTCCTTGTTTATGATAACTTTGACAGCTTTGAGGACTGCTCAGGTGTTTTGTAGGATGCCCTCTATTGAAATTTGTTGTTGTTTTTCTCAAGTTAAGGCTGGGATCATGGGTTATTCGGAGGAAGACCTTAGAATTAAGGTGCCATTTTTATCATAGCATATCAAAGGTGCATACTATCAACATCATTTATGACTTTGATATTGGCCTTTATCACCTGACTGAGGGAGCGTTTCTCAGGTTTCTCCACTGCAAAGTTACTCTTACTTCTTGCTTACCATACTTTACTCTTTGAAAGGAAGTTATTCTCTGTAGCATACACCTAAGGAGTGTAGAGTTATATTATCCTCCATTAATACAGGGCATCTACATAAACTATTTGGAATTCTTTTGCATGGGAGATGTGTCATTTATATATATTGGTACAGAATCATGGATACTTATTTTACATTTTAATTTGTAATGGGCTCCTTATTCTTTAATATGCATACTACAGTAGTTCAACATCTGACCATTTGAATGGGAACCCCAGACAATACTGTGAAACCTTGTTGGGAAATAATTCCCTATGGATCTCATGATTTTTTTCATATCTTGTGAATAAACACACAAATTATCTTATTGTTTTGGACTATATTTTCAGGAACATTTGAATAGTAAAAAGTTTTGGAAGACAGAGTCAGTGTCTCTCTTCAGAGTAAAGGACATATTTGCTTACTGTTTAATATAAAATTTTGAGTTCCCTAACTTCAGAACTTCTCAACTGCAATGAAAACATGGCATCTGTGTGCAACATCCATCTGGCTCTTATGCATCACCCTCGAGGGACATGCACATAGGGTAACTGACACCCATGGTGATTATTGTACTATGAGTAACAAATTCCTTTGCCTTTGAACCAGGAGTGTTGATGTCTTCTGCTATGAAATTGTGTCACACTAACTTCTTAGCTTGCAATCAAAGTAAAATTTCAGATCCTTCAGAGTTCTTAATAACCTCCAACCAAAGTCTCAACAAAAAAATGTGCTTACAAACCAAGCTGTCCATTATCTTCCATTGTCATAGCTTTCATAGACTTCTCTTCAGTAGCTCATCCCATCTTCATATTGTTAGTAACTGCTCTCGAAGCTGCTGGTATGATCCTCACCATGGCTCTGACTGACGGTGCCCTCAACATGAGCCAGTGTCTTTGCCAAGGGCACTGTCTCTCACTGTTTGCTAAGCTTCCACTCCCTGGAGTTAGCTCAGCTCAAAGAAAATGTCTCCAATTCCAGTGCCTCTGATAAATGGGACCAAACCCACTTCTTTAACGTGGAATCTCAAAATTTCCACAGATATATTGGTGCATAAAGGTTTTAAAAATCTTGTTGAATATTTTGAATAGCACAAGTAGTTACCCCACAATACTGTTAAGTATCACTTGGGCTAAAAGACTTATTTAAACAAAGAGAAAATGTCCAACTTGGATCCTGCAATTGCAGCTTTGTGTATCATTTAGGGTTCTTTAATTTGTCAAAAACAGAAACCACAACTAAAATAATTAATTTGCTCTTTTGACATGCAGAATTAAAAAGAAAAAAGATCAGGCAAAGCTTGATTCAGTTACTTAAATACTTACTGTTGTACTTAATGTAAATCTCTTCTCAGACTGCCAAGAAGTCCACTACATCTCAAGGCTCTTTCATTAACTTACTTATATTTTGTGAATGAAAGAGAATTTTTTTTCCCCAAGAAGGCTTTCACGTCATTTAGTTCCCTGTGTCCATTTTGAACCAATTGTGGCAAGGCATCAATCTCTAAAGACTATTTTAGGTAAGCCTAGGAATGGGGATAATTCCACACAAACCATTGGCAACCACACAACGGGAGGTGCATAAGATGAATACTGGAGAGGGAAATATATTTATTGTTGTGATAGACATCACAATAGGAAGAAAGTAGGGAGGCCCAGTTCTGCTACCAGCTAGCTGGGAAACTCTGGGTACACCATTCAAACCCAGCTAAGTGAATATATTTGTGAAATAAAGGTTAAAACACCTTAACCCATCCTTCTACACATACATACACGCACACACACGTATGCCAATTTTCCACTAAAGCAAAAGAGTGCTTTTTTACCCATCAAATGATCTATTCTAGGAAAAAATGTATTGGAAAATAATGAGGCATTAGATGCATTTTACCTCCCACCTAGCGTTAAAATATACTCCCCATTTATCAGCTCTATATTTAAATGAAGCCAACTACTCATAAATTATCTAGTAATCATCAGTCAGTTTCAAATATTGCATCATCAAAAGATTTTTTTTTTCTCCTTTTTCTGTCCTTCTGAAATTTCCTGCAATTATCAGATATTTTCTGCTCAGGCAGTAAAATCTGTTTCTCTGATGTCACGGAAACAATTATTTAGAGCTCACCACATACACAAAGAGATAACATGCTTATGTATGAGATGAGTGGAAGATAATATCAATCAATATTATAATGCCAGGCACACAGGAGAAAATAAATACTAGGTGATTCGATTATTTTTTCCCAAGTATCAAATGCTCTTTAAAGTTTCTTACTGACATTACTCTTTATCTTTCCTATTAGATAAGGGATTGCTGTTAGCCAAGAAAGTAATAGTTTTCTGTGTGTAGACCAATAAATAGAGCTTAAAAGTTTATTATCAAACATATTGCATGCTGCAATAAAAGTGATCTATGCACACGAAGCCTGCTCAGCACATAGCAAAATGCTGAAGGGCCGAGATGAGTGTTTGTCAACCCCCTGAAAAGGCAGCTCTTTAGAAAAGGAAACATCAGCCTGCTGGCATACATTCTTCTTTTACTCTCAAACACAAAAGCAGTTCCAATTGAAAAGACTTTAGAGAACATGTAATGCAGATAGAATGGATTTAGAATTTACTAAATGAATCAAATCTGGGTTCTGTGCAGAAGCCTGGCTCTGAAGGCATATATTGCATTCTAAGACTAACTTTCTTAACTTCCTAAAAGTTCTGATCTTTGCAGCCCTAGTCCACCCTTCTCTTCAACATCAGAAGTGTCCTATGGTGGCTGACGAGGATATTCTTGCACATAGAAGTGCATTCACTTGCATGGTGTTTCAGAAATAAAGAAAGTGATTTGAGAGATATTGTGAGCTTTTACATTAAAACGCAGATAGAAGCTTCAATGTAAAAGTCAAAGAACTGGCCCTAATGGCTTATTTTCCAGACAGGGTCACAACAGGACAGAGCTAGGTAGCAGCTACCCCATGTAGCAGAGCAGGAGCCCAGACTGCCATGGAGACTGTACTTCCAATCATAGTGTCGTGGGAGGTCATGTGTCAATGGAGTGATTTTTTTTTAATAAAACCTGATTTAATGCATGTGTGAAGTGTGCTTTAGCAAATAGAGTTGGATGCAAGGGTAGCAGTCTGCATGCATTCTTAACAGGTGAGATTTGACATCTAAGAGTGTACGTTTAGCGTCTCTTACTAATGGAGGGTGCTCTTATTTGTATGATGAATATCAATTATTTTGATAGAAACATTTTTAGTGGGAAAAATTTAAAGGAAAACAATTTTGTTGAGAATCCAAGAAGACTGGATTGCTTTTCTTATAGGAAAATTGTTCCTTTGTGCCCAGACACAGAGAGGTGAGAGACAAAGGAATGTAGAAAAAAGAAGGCCCTGCTTTCTTTGTCAAAGTAAAATTAAAAATTCTACTTGTTTAAAAGGCAATATTTTTTTTAAAAGTGTCTGTAGGAAAGTATACACCCGCTTGCTTCTCTCATTGATATTTCCTTTTGGTTTCCATAAGGCATCTGATTTTGTGATTCTTGTCCTACATAAACCAGTTTTCATAAACCAGTTTTCAAGTGAAAATTGTCTCCTAGATATACTTTGCGTACAGCTCTGCTTTTTGTTTTTCTTTTACTCACATAGATCTCACTCCTTGGCATGGCCTTCTCATTGCCTTATTCTTCCCCAAATGGCAACCAAACTTCACTGAGCAGGAGACATCTCATCTTCTCTTTGAATCATCTCCATGAATGATTGACTGGAAAGTAATTGTAAACATGCTGACTTCTCTCATAGAGTTGACTTATGTGATATTTAAATTCTTATCCTATCACAACACTAAGTAGCTTTGCTTCTTACCTCCCTTATGCATACCTGGTATTATTTGATGGATTGATTGATTTAAGCAGCAAAGAGCAGAAATGTTATCAGACCCTCAGAGTTTTTTTGATGAATTTAGAGCAACAAAGTCACTCAGCATAAGTCCTCTCCCCTTTTTGTTTGTACTTTTTCTCCCCCTCTCTCCACATTGACTGAACTATCCAGACTAACGCATTCTGAACAGATATTTGAACCTGTCAAGGCCAAAGCTCAACTGCATATTATAAATTTTCTCTTATAATAGACAATATAATGAATAGTCAAACATATGAAAACTTATAAAACTACAAAATACAAGTAATCCCTAGGGATGGAGGCTGTTTGGTGTGTTTTAAAAACATTCAGCAAAAAGACAATGACAAAAAAGATTTTCATTAGAAAATTCTATTTTATTTCAATGACGTCTTTAGCAGCTAAGACTGAAATGTTTGGATTTACTCTTCACTATATGGCCTGCTATGTTAAGTGTCACTCTTTTGTAATATAATGTCAAAAAAAGTTAACAAGATCATCCAAAGTACATCCAGTAATTCTCATCTTCTGCTGAAGGATTTTGCTCAGGAAAAGAGCCTGCAAATCTCATTAGATGAATAATTTTCCAGGACTCACAGGTCTTGTTTGACTGTTTGATCCAAAGAACAATGTCATCTTTCTTATGGTATTTGGGTATTTAGGAGGATTCCATTCTTGGATCCAAACAGTAATCATTGAAATGTGTAAAAAAAAAAAAAACCAGCACCATCGAAGACCTCCCAAAAAGTTTGGAGTTTGGTTCCATGTGGTTTATTTTTATTCTTGTTTTACTCAAACTGGTTTGCCTATTCCATATGCATTTGCACCATCTGTGACTGAATGCTGTTAAAAGCTCTTTTAAACAGAAATCCCAAGAAGGAAGAAATGAAACTAAACAGAAAGAGAATGAAATTAGCAGTTCTTTCCAATGTATGTTTAGAGAGGAAACCTGACAAAAGAGGATTAATGTTCCTAAATTCTTGGTAGATGCAGTAGTACATATATAGGAGATAGGGTTGGGAGAGATAAATTTAAATGATGTTACCCTTAAAAACACAGTTCCCTAAATGGAAGTCAACAATAAACAAAGAGATTCAATGTCTTGTTTTTCTGATAGTTGTGTTAGACATTGCATCAGCTGGTCTAGAAAAACACTCAAGTGAAATCATCTACCATTTTTGTTCTTAACATATGAAGATGCACAGACCATGAATATGGATTAAAAAATCTGGAAGAAGTAAGATTTTATTTCATAGCCTAATAAACTTGGAATGGTGAACTTTTTTTTTATTATTAATTAAAAAAAATTAACAAAACATTTGGAATGGTGAACTTTTGTCTGACGGTCATAAGAGCAAGTTCCTGCAACTCACTATCTTTAGTTCTAGCTCATTAAAAGAGAGCAAAGGAAGCAAGACGTAAGGAGATTCATAGCACTCAGCACTGAGTAGTCAGTCTTTAAACGTGTTTTGAAATGCATTTTAATTGTTGATGATGATATTTTGTAAATGTTACCCATTTTAGAGAACCTTTTTTTTTTTGCAAATGTCATGGTGTGTGGCACAATCAACAACTTTGTCAAGAATTGAATAAAATGCCTCTGAAGCTTGGAAAGGAATATGCGAATCTCCCAAGGTCACACAAGCATGTAAGAACAGAACCAGGACTCAAAAATAAATATTTTTACTTCCAATTTATATCTGGTCCTATCCACCAGTTTTCCTCTCTCTAAAGACTAAAGTAGGGGAAAATACCCAAATAATGCATTCCACCTTCTTCTTAACCCTGTCTCCATAACCATGTACACTAATAAAGCAAATGGCTCCACATCAGTGAGACATCGGGAAGGAAGCTTTATCTCTGTGAGACCTTGTATCAGAAGGGTAATGAATGCAGATTCAGAATCCAGACTAAGTTCAAAACTCATCTTCATCACTGTGTTCATCTTCTATTGCTGCATAACAATTGCCACAGAGTTAGCTGTATGCAAATTATCACACATATTATCTCATGCTTAGCTGGGTCCTCTTCTCAGGTTCTCACAAGGCGATAACAAAGATGTTGGCTAGGCTGTGTTATCAGCTGAAACTCAGAATCCTCTTCCAAGCTCATTTAGGTTGTGGGCAGAATCCAGTTCCTTTAGAACTTACTAGCTCACAGACGCTGGTTTAATGGCTAACAGGAGAATAGCTCATTCCAGGAAGGGGTGTTCATTTGATAAGGTTAGACCCTTCCACAATAATCTCCCTTTTAATTAACTTAAAGTAATATTTAGAACCTTTTACATCGGCAAACCCCCTTCACCATTTCCACAAGATACCGGTTAGAAGCAAGTCCCAGGGTCTATGCACCACTGAGTGGAGTGTACAAAGGCATGGCTCATTAGGAGGGTCACCTCAGGAGGTATCAGCCACAATCACTTCCAAGATGCTCAACTTTGGGCAAACTATTTAACTCCTCTGAAGCTCACATTTCCAAATCTGTAAGAGAGAATCTGCTTCCCAGGACTGCTTTGAGGATTAAATGAAAGCATATATGTATAGAATGCGTTAGCTATTATTTTCAATTGATATAATGGTCAGAAGATAAATGAACTATTTTAAGCCAAGTTTCAACTGCCTTAAATTATTTTTTGAATATGAACACTATATATTAACACTATATATATAATATATAATATAATATATAATACATTATATATTATATAAGAATACATATATGTGTATATATGTATATATGTATATAAAGGAGTGTCAACAAAATTTTATTCTCATGTTCTTCCTTAAGACCAATTATGGGTAGATGTGTATATTAAATTAAAAAATTAGTTCCTTCTTAACTTTTAACTGCAAACTCCTTTGAATAAATGATAAAACGTCATAATTCATAAGATTCTGGTAAATAAAAGTGATTTCCAAACTGCATTTTCATAAATCACTTATTTTATTAGCAATACAACAAATGCTATTAAAAATATCATATAGTCAAATAAGTTCAGGATATTTGGAGTTAAGGTTTGAAGTTTGCCTATTTCATGAAGCAGTTCTAAAATGTCACTGAATATGGGAACACCATTTTCTCTTCTGAGTGTCTCATGGGATGCCTACTCAAAAGACACTTCAGGAAAAGCTGGGAAGAGGGTCATACCAAGAGATATCTTCAGACACATGCCTATGATCATGACTGTTTGCCCTTGTTTAGCTTCTTACACATCTCTGGGCAAACAATTCCCTTTGTATGTGTCTGTTTGAGTGCTTATTGGGTGACTCTTGTGTCCCATATATAGCCTGTGTTACCTCAGTTCACTTTCATAATATCACTTTGAGATAAATAATCCCAGCTGCATTTTATAGTGTAGAGAAGTTTAATCAACTTAACTATGCACAAAACTGAAAAGATCCAGGAAATGAACTCAAGTCCTACCAATTCTGTACGTTTTCCATCACATCCCTGATGCCTCTCTAAGTTGAGCACCATAATTGAGTGTGGCCTACCTAATGCTGAGAGGTAGCAACAAATAGCATGCACAGCTAATTAAAGTACCATCCCCTCACTCAGGGAAAGACCTGAAGCAAAATAAATATTCTGAAGTCATAAATCACAAATGTATGCCCTATTAAATTTTTTTTCTGTAGCAAGTTCAACTATGTAGCTAACAATATTTTAATTGTGTTCTAATACATCTTCATATGAGTGATATTTGGTGTAATTGCTCATGCATTAAGGAAGAAGGATTGGGAAAAATTATTTCACAAAATTGCAAAGTCTTTAATTTTCATATTTGCATTATACAAGAAGATAAACTATAATGTTTTTAAGATTTTTTTTTCAACTCGGGCATCATGAAAAGAAAGATAATTGCATATTCAATACTAGAAAGTCTACTATTTAATATAGAGAAAGGAACAATAGCCCAGGCATCTGTTCTGGAAAAAAAAATAAGCATAGAATGCTGATGGCTTTTTAAAAAATAATCTTTAAATTTTCTGTTTAGAATATTTGTTCTTTGTAAACATTTCTTAATCACACTCTTGGGTATGGAAAATGTGCACTAGTCAATGCTTCTGGAGGTCCTAGTGGGCTGTAATACTTAGATGCTCCAGGTACTATGTAGAAGATAAGACAGGTGGTTTTACATAAAAATAAAATGAAGCATAGAGAAAAAAATAATGGACATAGAGTTAAAATAAATAAAATGAGTTTTTTTTTGTCTGTCTTTCTTAATGTAGTTGAAACGCAAGTACCCCTTACAACTTTTGGTTACCAACCAACAGCTGACTAAAAATGGTTATTTTAAGTTTTTTTGGTTTCATCTCTATCTCTCTTCCTTCTTTTTCTTGTAGGATGCTCTTCATGTTCACTTTCACCTGAATAATGAGCGTGAAATCATGGGAAGTTAAAAAGCTCAGAATCATTTATTCCAGCCCATGGATTAACCCTTGAAATTCACTCTCATTCCTGGGACAATACGAACCACGTTCTTCTTTCTTGTGATCTCTTTCAAACATTAAATAGTCCCCTCACAAATAATTCAACATTTGGATGAATTAATGTGTATAATTTTAAAGCTATATAGGAATTAAAATATTTTAATAAATGTCTATTTGATTAAAATGCTAGCTATTGAGAAGAAATGTGTTCTTGCCCTCTAGATCAGCACTGTCCAATAGAACTTCCTGCAATGACGGGAATATTCTACAATTTCTGCACTGTCCAATATGGTAGCTACTAGTCTCATGTAGCTACTGTCCATGTGAAATGTGGGTAGGATGATGGAGGAACTGTATTTTTATTTTTAATTATTGTTGGTTAACTTACATTTAAATAGCCACATATCACTACTGGGTCCCATATTGGAAAGCACATCAAGACACTTACATATGTATATATGCCTCCATCATTATCGCTTCTATCACTATCAGTAAGATAAGATTTGGCTATGAGTAATGTTGCTTAAACAAAGTAGAGGTTCATTTCCTTTAAGTTAAAAAAATATCCAGAGGAAATGCCTCTGAATAGGTATGACTTCTGCTTCCAGGATTGTACTATAACCCAAGAAGGCTGAACTACTCATTCCAGCCAGGAATTGGAAAGAGACAAAGAAAATAGAGTGAAGTGTGATTGATTACCTGCTGTGTTGTAAGTATGGCTCCCAGAACCTGGCCCCAATACTTCAGTTCACATACCATTTCCCAGAATTAATCTCAAGATTTCATTTGGCTGCAAGGAAAAATTGGAATTGCAGTTTTTATTCTGGAAAATCACTTACTTAGAGAACTAAAAATTATAAAAAAGTTTTCAGAGGTTCTATGTTTGTGAAAGAAGGTGGAAACGGAGCTGGAAATGACCATCAGCATCTTCATCATTCAATAAGAAGAAATATGAATTGAAAGGGTCAGAGGAGTATATTTATAGGGAGAAAGGCTGGCTGGCTCCTGAAAAAGAAAAAAAATCACTCTACAGATGAACTAATATCACCCAGTAAAACTCACCAGGGTTACTTAAATTTTATACTTCTAAATTTTTCAAAGATGAATTTTGATACAATGACATAAGTTGCCAGCATTTTCAGAGTATATTCTTGTTTTGATTCTGCCTCGGAAATTTTCATAAGGTTTTCAATTCCCCCCTTCCTCATCTCTGCAATCGCGCCCCACCCCCCGACCCCCACTCACACACACAAACAGATATTATGGGATACTGCTCAGTATAGCTCCTTTTATATACAATATATAAGAACACCTTCTTTAGTTCAGAATCCCAAGATGAGTTCCTGCTTTAGCACCTAAAGGACAATTTTCTACTTTTACATAAATCAAATGTTCCTGAAGGAGTCCTGACTAAGCAGGGCATTAACTAAGCAAAGCGTTAAGTATGCCTCTTTTATTTTTTAGCTGTATCACTCACTGTGGGATTTCTTGACTGTTCTCAGAATCTTCTGATCCAATATTGGTCCAAGATGGAGCATGAATTGATGGCATTCTGAAAATGTAAAGAGATAGGTACAGAAATTGAGACCATGCATTTAGAAACCTCCATAGCATTTTTTTTTTTTTTTTAACATGGGCAGGCACCAGGAATCGAACCCAGGTCCTCTGTCATCGCAGGCAAGCATTCTTGCCTGTTGAGCCACTGTGGCCCGCCCCTCCATAGCATTTTAACAGGGGAAAATATGTCTGTTGAGATATAAAAATAAAATTGAAGGAATTGTATTTTGCATGTCTTGATTTTGTTTTCTAGTTATTTTTATTGGATTTTTAAAAACTATTGGTCTGATGTAGTGGAATTTGTTTTTAAAAGGCAGTTTTTCACCTCAAGTGATTTGAGAAGCCGTGATCTAAGGCACTGTACTCACCCCCACCCTCCCGCTCCTGCCTGCATTTTGGTTAAGGAAGAGACTTCACCAGCAAAGCTTCAATTGTGACAACAACCACAACCACAACCAAAGGCAGCTAAAAAGAAATCATTTATGCAAATGTTAAAAAAGGAAAAAATGCAAATAACAAAACATACACAAAGCTACTGATCTGCACATGGAACGAACAGGAACACTTTTCCTTATCTCTGTCCCTGCCAAGTGCACCCACTGTCTGGCTAGCACTGTTAACTTGGGACTTCATTTGAAAATTACAAGAGAAAGGGGGGAAATCCAGATATTCAGTGCTGGGAGTGTTGCACAGGTTTTGTGTAGTGTTTTCACACATTCAAATAGGGTGGCAGAAAGAAAACTTTCAAAGCTGCCAACTTGGTAAACAAGGCACACTGCTAATGTGTGCCCTAATTCTGGGACAACATTAACCCTCAGCCCACCCTCTGTTGACTCATCCCACCACCAATTAAGCATATGTATACCTCAGAGATCCAGCATCCCCACAGAGTGTTTCTGCATGGGCCAAATTTCTCATTATAACTCACAGTTTAGAAATCTCTCACTCAAACTCTAAAATAAAGTTAAAGAGAGGGGAAGCCTCTTAAACAATGATAAATAACAGAAAAGCACAAATATGATTAAAAATGCATTACACTGGGCGGGCCAAGGTGGCTCAGCAGGCAAAGTTCTTGCCTGTCATGCCGGAGATCCGGGTTCAATTCTTGGTGCCTGCCCATGCAAAAAAAGAAAAAAAGCATTACCTTCAAAATAATAAATGAAACAAATAAAAATAAATAAATAAATAAAATGCATTATATCCAAAAAGTCTAGTCAATGGCAAGGATAACAAATTTATGTTTCCTGATCTGTATGAGATTCCTCTGCTTTACCCTCTTTTTTCTTCTCCTACTGTAATCATCCGAGGTCAAGCCCTTATCATGCCAGTATGAGCAACTACCATCGTGCCTGGCGTGGACTGAATTATCTTCCCCAATTTAGACATATTCATAAATCTTGATCCACTTTCCTGTGGGTGTGAACCCTTTGTTGATAAAACCTCTTGAAGACGTTATTTTAAGTTAAGGTATGGCCCAACTGAAAGAGGTTGAGTCTTAATTTGGATTACTAGAATCTTTAATAAGCAGAAAAAAATAAGACATATTAAGAGAAGGCCACAACGGGAGCTGGAACCTGTAAGTCAATAGAACCCAGAGGAGACAGGAAAGGACATTGCCCTGTGACCCACGGCAGGAACAAGCCAAGGAATCCCAGTACCAACATATTACAGACCTTCACGACAAAGCATTGCCTTCCTGATGCCTTGATTTTGGACTTAGCATAAAAGCCATGAGCTAATAAATTACCATTGTTTAAGCTAATCCGTTGTACCGTATTTGCCATAGCAGCCTGGCAGAAAAATGACAGGTTCTTAACTTGTTCCTCTTCTAGTATATACAGATGAAATACATGCAGATGAAATATAAGAAAAGTAAATCCTCTAAAAGAACTCTTTGACCTTATTACTTACGTGGCTATAGATTACAAAAAATATTAACTCCTCAGTCTTAGACTAAATTGGCTCTAGAATTTTTCTCCATCTATTTCTCCAAACTCTCATCTTCCCATATTACATATTCTAGCTTAAACCATCTGTTTAAGACCATGCAAGCCTGTCTTAATAATTTTGCTTCAGGCTATATTTCCTTGTGCTGGATGAATTTCTTAGGTACAGAACCAAGCCTTATTCATCCTTGTGAGTCCAGGACATTGTATAGGTCTGATCATAGAAGGCACTCCATGAATATTTTTGAATTTACAGTTTTTTCATTCTCTCTTCCTATTCAAATAGCTAGACAATTGCTTCTAGACTAATCAAATTTGCAGTGTCTCTCTTCCAATACTCCTTATGCATCCAAATTTAAATTAATTAAGAAACAATATCTCTCTCTCTAATCTCTATTTCTATCTCTATTGCTATCTCTACCTCTACCTCTATCTCGATCTCTAGCTCTACCTCTCTTTCTCATTTATTGGATAAGAAGAAAGAAAAAAAAATTAAAATAACACCAATCTTCCCTTCCTCTCTGAGTACCAAAGAATAAAAATCTCATGATCTACATTCTCAGCCATCAAAGTCATGTGGCTTTCCATTGATGCATCTTCCCAAAAGCAATTAAAACAGACAAAGAAAACTTAACTCTCCTGCGGCAAATTCCATTTTAAGATGTACAAAAAGAGCAAGGTGGACTGCTAATTTTGGCTCAAATATTTTAACCTAAATACAAAAACACATATATTAAATCATGCTATTCTTCTGGATGAGTCATTTGTACAGTTCAAAACTATTTTTGATTCATGCTATATTCTGAATCAAAATATATTAAACATTTGAACATTGAACATTAGTTAGATGTTGACATTTTCTAAGCAATAGTTTTTCAAGGGAATTGGAGTGAGAATTTCTGTAGTGGGGACAAAAATTTCTGACAGCTGTGTGTCCATTTCTTAACCTAGCACACAATGGTAGATTATTCAAACAAATTTTTAAGATGCATCATGTGCCGATTTGAAAGTATTATGTACCCTAGAAAAGCCATGCTTTAATCCTTATACAATCTTGTGGGAACAGTTGTTTTCTCCTTTTGTACTTGAAAAACAAGGTTCCAAAAGACCCATTTTGCTGAGTGCCTACTGCATAATAGGCATAAAATAAATAATAAATGACAGTGAGAGAAGAAATTTAAGCTTACTTAGTTATCACATTCACTTCTGGTTATGCATCATCTCATCCGAAAAATTATACCACTCATCAAAATGGGCAGTAAATGTGTCCACTCAAATCTGGAAAGTCTAAAATACTGTTATTTTTCCAATGCAATTAAGAATCATATAGGGGGGCGGGCCGCGGTGGCTCAGCGGGCAAGAGTGCTTGCCTGCCATGCCGGAGGACCCCGGTTCGATTCCCGGCCCCAGCCCATGTAAAAAACAAACAAACAAACAAAATACAATAAAACAAGAAAATGTTTAAAGATGTTTCCCTTTCTTCCTCCCTTCCTTCCTTCTCTGTCTTTCCTTCCCTTCCTTCCTCTCTCTTAAAAAAAAAAAAAAAAAAAAAAAAAGAATCATATAGGGTAGATATCCTGGGCAATATTGTCAGACTATATTGCTTCAATACATTTTTCTCCCACTTACTAAAGATTTTTCATCAATGCATTTCACTTACCCCAGCCTTCATTTTATCTTCAAGAAAATGGGAAAATTAGTGGCATGTCTTACAGAGAGTTGTGAAGAATAAGTGAAATCACACATGGAAAAAATTGAGAACAGTACACAAAGTATTCCTCATAAGATAATTGGTATTGTCACTGCCTTTGTTTCTGTCTTAGTTGTGTGTTTGCTTTATTTTCAAATAATTGAAAGTTGTCCCCTGCTCTCTCACCTATGAGGTGAATGCCCAGGCTATTAACCTCCAATTCTCTACTGTCCAATTCTTATTACAAATCTGATTGTAAGAAACAATGTCCACAAGGTGATCCTCAAAGTACAGAGAGTGCATCTGTTCTCTAGTATTCATTCTTTTCAATGTTTTCCCTTTGGAATACTCTAAGTCAAAGCTCACTCCTTAACCCAAACTCCCACAAAATTCTCTCCCTCTTAAACGTTTCTATTTTGATTTATATAACAGTCCCTAAGTATGATTTTATTTGAACAGTGGGCTATTTAGAAAAAACTTCTATGAAGAAGCCCTAGAAATATTGTGCAGTACCATTAGATCTTTCTAGCGATCTGCATAACTTCTCTGCATTTTTTTGGTGTCCAATAAAACTGTAAGAAGGCATTTGGCTTTAGCATTTTGTCACTATTCTACCCTGAAGGGCACTATCATAAAAAATCCTATTAAACTCTCTATTTTATTCATTTCAGAGATGTTAAGGCATAGTGCATAAGTGAGGTACTGTGCTGAAGGCTTTACATTATGGCTCAACCAGGTATGGAGTAATATCATTGACCACCTTTTAGAAGGACTCTAAAGCTTCAAAATATAAGGTATCTTGCCCGAAGTCTCATGACCCTTATGTGATGCGCCCTGGATATTAATTCAACCAGGGCAAACAAATAAGCATTTTCTAGGTTGTAAAATACCTTATAGAAATGTAATTGCTTAAGAGTTCTGTCAAATATGCTCTGCTGGTTTGGAGAGTGCAGTCATTCTACTTGTCCAGTCAGGAACCTAATAGTAGTCATATTTACTCAATTAATAAATAAATATTGAGCATTTTTATATATGAAGTATGTACTAAACACTAATGGTACAAAGATGGCTAGCATGTAATTTCTGACTTGAGCAAATTTTATATAATGTAGTGAAAGAAGAAAAGACGCTTTAAAAAAAGAAATATATAAATGGATTTGCATTATAAACAATCTATTTTATATTTGTCCATGGATACCCTACAAGCTCAATTATAATTATGACATATAAGATAAAGAGATTTAAATTCCAGACTGAATCTACATAGATTAGTGAGACCCAATCTGCAAGATGTGTGGGGTCTTGATTATATCTCCGTTTTCAACATCCCATGCACACCTTCCAAAAGAATTAGTTTTTCTATTCTTATACTTACTGATGCTTAGTTTTAGCTTTCCCTTTAAGAGACAGAAGCAGGTTTTGTCCACTGTTCTTTCTATGGTAAACAAAGTGAGAATAAATCCTACAGTAGTTTGTGCTCCATTTTTTAAGGGACTCATTAAAAATAAACAGTGGAGGAGAGGCAATTACTGTTAACAAACACAGGCATATGAACCACAAATAAAGGACCATTAACGCTGAAAAAATAATTACTCAATCTTTCATCCAGATGCTTCTGTCAGTTACATATGCTGACACTGACAAACAATTGCTATAGCTGCTGCTTCCAGCTACAGTTCACCCATTCAATATTTCCCCCCTTGTGTCCCATAAGAAGAGAAAAATGACCAGACACGTCAGTGAATTCTACTAAAATCTGTTTAAAATATGGCACTATTCCTCTTTTTCTTCCCTCTTTGTGAGTTTTGCAGATTTTATGTTACTTGTGAATAAAGAGTGGTAATGTAAAAAGTATAATTATTATGACTTGTGTTGGAAATGGAGAGAAGACAAATATAAAATACATTTTCTTACTTTTTAGGGACATGGGGTTTGGTGGAAGAAGAATTTGACTGTTGAGAATAATATACAAGGTATATTTCATCATTCTCGTGAACAACTTTGCGACAGCTTGACTTGGCACATATTAATATTAAGACCTCACAAGCAGTGCATGTGAGTGTGTGTATATTGTTGCTTAAAAGAAATAAAGAAAGAGAGAAAAAAAGATACAGAGAGAGAGAAACAGAGGAAGGAAGGGAGGAAGGAATTGATATGTTAACAAATCTCTACCTGGAAAAATAAAATATATTTCAATATATATTTTACATCTACATCTAATATGTAGGTGACTAAGACCTCACAGAATGCAGTGCTAATAAAGCCTTTTTCTACCCCATTTGGGGTTCAACTTGCCAATCCTGGCATTACAACTATCTTCATCACAGACACATCACAAGTAGGAACATCTGTAAGAATCCAACTCTTGCAAAATCTCTGAACGGTGTTATCTCACATTTCCCAACAATAGGCCACAAAAATACCAGAACTGCATGATTCATTTATGAAAGAATGCTGAGAATTGTGACAAAAATAATAAACACACACACATACTCACATAACCAGAGCTGTTCATCATGCCCACAGCTGCAGTATCTCCCTTTTCTAACTCACATGACTCTCACTTGTTGTACAATACAGTGGAAAATGAAGCAATTCACATAAAAATAATAGGTCTTTTTCTAAGTATCCAGATAGCACATATCTCAATGGAGAGAAAAAAAAAATTCCACTTGGATTGAGAGACGAATCTTGCTACACTAAGCTTAAAATGCAGTCATGAGCATGATGCTCTACCTTTTATGCTCGAATTTTCTCTCCAAAATAAGGGAATTGGATAAAGTGATCCTTAAGGCATTTTCCAAGTCTGTCTACAGCATTATGAAGCCAAGTGAAATCTGGTTATGCTTTCAACATAGTCTTCTGCCTACCCATTGGGGTTCTTGTTAATGGCTAATGAGCAACTTACTGGGAACTTTCCTGATCTCTGCCCCAGGGCTGCAATTGCTTAGAATAGCAGTTGAATGAGTAAACCTATACATTAAACCAAAACCTAAATGTTTATACAGAAAAATACAGGCTACTTTATATGCCAGTCTGACTTAAACACACAATATATGGTAATTGAAGCTTTTTAAAAGAAAAATATACTTCACACAGGCTTCTGTGAAAGAAGTCTATGCAGAGTCAAATAAACAGCACTACTACAACTAAGTACTTTGTCCATCTTATCACTGCATTGTTTTGCCAGACATTCTCCATGTTAAGATGGGGAAAGAACAGAAATTGAGTTTAAATCGTGGCTGAACAGTTTACTATCTCTATGACCTGAAGGAAATGACTTGTTCTCTCGTATCATCATCTATAAAACAAGAATTTGTGTACATACCTTGTTGAAAGAAATGATACTTAGAGATTGAGATGAATTAAAAATGGCAGTTTCTCAGTAAATGAGAGCAATTATTATTACCCTAAGTCTCTAGTATAATTAGGAAGATTTCCAAGGAAACCCATGTATTTCAATTATGGCCATGTCACAACTTTATTTTTCAAGGGCACAGAGACATTATTCCAACAGTATCCAGTACATTAGGCTGTTTTTAAGCACTATTAAGTGATCTTTGGCAGAATAGGAAATTATTTTTTGCTACAGTACTGGTCTATAAAATATTCTAGAAATTTCCCTCTAATTAACTTACGTGCTGTGCTCCAAACAAGGTTCTGTTTGATGGACTGGTGATGATATAGGGTATGATAAAAATGGAAAAAAAGTCTTTCAACTAAAGAATAATTGAAATCAAGTTAGTTAGATAGTTGAGAGAAGGGTGAATATAGCGATTGGGAAAAAAAATTCCTGTACCATTATCGCTACTGAACAATATATATATAAAAAAAAAAGATGTATAAGAAAAAGCTACAAACGTTATTTTGGAAATAATCTTTTAGCTTTTTAATAGTTTTGAGTTTTCATTATTCTTCATTTGCATTGATTTTTATGTAATAAAGGAAATCATGTTCTCGGGTGAGAGGAAGACGGAAGAGAGAAGGAGAGAAGGAGTGAGGGAGGTGAGGGAGAGAGAAAGAGAAGAAGAAGGAGGAAGAGAGGAAAAGGGAAGATGAGGAGGAGGAAGAGGACAGAAGAAGAAAAGACAAGAGGAGAGGAGAGATTTAGCATTGCACAAAATCCATGGTATGAAATTTAATGGTAATCTTTATTCTTAAATCTTGTGCCTCATACATAAACTCAAAGAGGTTTCTGATGGAACACTAAGCTTTTGTTCTGCAAAGCCTCAACAGAATGAGCAATTTATTGAAGCCAAATTTTATGCTGGAGACAAGAAATCATTAGGCTGCTATTTCTACTTAGAATGCTCAGTTATGTAGACATAACTCTTGCAGTAGTTAATTTTTTTTAATTTTGTAAAATTCCTTTTCTTACTTTTAGGAGGTTATATTGTTTCCTTAAGCACTCAAGAAGAGCCTACTTAGGTGTTCTTTCATACAGAAGGAATAATGCTGCATTTTGTATATAGCTGAAATAACCATCTTTATAAAAGCACCACCTAGTTGAAAGTGTCAGGGCAGAGAGCTGAGAAAAGAACCTAATATCGCATAATCTCTGCACTTGGAAGGATTTTGCAATGAGAGAATGAAATGATCATTCAGAGAAGATCAGAGGCCAAATCAAGACAAACATTCACGATGTCTTGTTTCCTTGACATGGTTAGAATTCTGAGAGATTCTTAATACATCCTCAGTAAGTCTCCCTTTCAGCCTAAACTGGAATCTTTTTAATTTCCCTTGCAACCAGAGGTCTCCTCAATCAGTGCTAGAGTTTAGCGTTCTTGGGAACGTGGGTAGTCAGTGAGTGACTTGCTTGGCTCTGCCTGCACTATAACCAATAATCAGAAGTGTAAACATAAACTGACCAGACCTGACCAGCACAGACAAGAAGAAAGAGAGCTAAAGAGGCTCCTGGTTGAGAAAACCTTAAGGCCAGTTCTAACTCTGGCAAATATCACTTTACCTGTATTTTAATGCCAGAACCATCATTGGCTACATCTATTTACCAGGGTGACTAAAACAGGTAGAACAATTTTATTCCCCAAAAAAGGGAAAACAGGTTTGGTGAGCTTCTAGCCAGTGTCTGTCAGAATGGTGTCTGGCCATTTATCTTATTCAAAATAATCACTGGGCGTTATTTACAATTGCAAAGAGATGGAAACAGCCAAAATGTCCATCAACAGACGAGTGGCTAAACAAACTGTGGTATATACATACGATGGAATATTATGCAGCTTTAAGACAGGATAAACTTATGAAGCATGCAATAACATGAATGGACCTAGAGAACATTATGCTGAGTGAGTCTAGCCAAAAACTAAAAGACAAATACTGTATGGTCCCAATGATGTGAATCGACATTCGAGAATAAACTTGGAATATGTCATTGGTAACAGAGTTCAGCAGGAGTTAGAAACAGGGTAAGATAATGGGTAATTGGAGCTGATGGGATACAGACTGTGCAACAGGACTAGATACAAAAACTCAAAAATGGACAGCACAATAATACCTAATTGTAAAGTAATCATGTTAAAACACTGAATAAAGCTGCATCCGAGCTATAGGTTTTTGTTTTGTTTTGTTTTGTTTTGTTTTTACTATTATTACTTTTATTTTTTTCTCTATATTAACATTCTGTATCTTTTTCGGTTGTGTTGCTAGTTCTTCTAAACCGATGCAAATGTACTAAGAAACGATGATCATGCATCTATGTGATGATGTTAAGAATTACTGATTGCATATGTAGAATGGTATGATTTCTAAATGTTGGGTTAATTTCTTTTTTTCCATTAATTAATAAAAAAAATAATAATAATAAATATACCTATGTATAACAACAACAAAAAAATAATAATAATCACTGGGTGCTTAGAACAGGCTGCTGATGCCAAAGATTCAATATGAGAAAAATAGCCAGTTGTTTTGCTTGCCTGAAAGCTCACAAAGGAAACATTTAAAAACTGTACACAAATGCTCCAATACTTGAATTTCAAAAATATGTGAAGTTCCAAAGTAAGTTAGACAAGTTTCAAAAATATTGCCCCTTGGGCTCACAAATTTCATTTAAATGGAGGAGGTATTTTAATAATTAAATATAAGAAGAATCAAATTGAATTAATTTAGCTTATAGAAACCTTACTATATTTATTTTATTTTTTATGAACCAAAAAAACTTTATTATGGACCATTCTGATCTTTAGTTCTTCATTGGAGAATTATATCTAGATGCGGAGCTTTTTCAGTCTGAACAAATCCTATGTTTTTGATACCTGGCAACTTCCCACAAATCTAATGATCTCTTGAGCTTGTCCGTTTCTCTTGCTTAACACAGACAATCAGTTGTGGAGTACTGTACGCCTTAGTTTTTGTCCTGCACGTTTTTGTAAATCACATCAAATTTTATTGCATTGTGTAAGAAAAGGTGGCCTGTAACATTTCTTTCTTAAGTATTGAAATTCACTTTGTTGCCAAGTTCATAATTTTTGTCACTTTCATGGATGCTTAAGAAGGTTCTAACACTGTTAAAAAATGTTCAGTCCTTTTCCTATGTCTAGCCCACACCCCATTGGTGGAGCTTATTTCCCTGCTTCACTGATGTTGAACTTGGTCATGTAACTTGCTTTGGTTCAAAGTGGATAGAGTCTACATATTCCCATTTTGAATTTGAACTCAGCCTTGAGTGGGTGGATATGACAGTGACTCAGTTTTGACATTTTAAAGAGGAAACCATGCATTTCCCACTTGCTTCTCCTGCCTGTTATTGGTATGAAAAGCAGGTCTAAGGAGACTAGCCTATGCATCCAAGGAGTATGAGAGACATGTGAAGCAGACCCGACTCCGGGAACAAGCTCAATCAAGCTCAACCTAAACTTGCCAAGCCCCAGCCAACCTAGAGATGCCCAAAGTGAGCAAAACTCATCAGTAGAATTGTTCCAGCTGCCCGAAAGACACATAAAAAACAAGTAGTTATTGTTGTATGGCACTGAGATTTTGTACTTGTGGTTAGGCCACAGTATTGCAATACTCTGTTTGTAAGGTCCAAAATCTAATTGATTAAATTAAATATAATAATATGACATGCAAACTCCTTAAATTAAACTTATTTATAAGGGCGAAGAAAGCTATAAAGATTCTTTCAAAACCACCCAATTTTTCTAAAAATTCTTTGATTTATATATTCGTATGCCCAAATATCATCTTTTAATGGCAAGCCAAATATTTTTTGGCTAACCTTAATTCTGTAAATTGTAGAATCTAACCTACACTATATTAGATATATAACCTACACGATATTAAATACAGTGATACTTAACATGTGACTGCTTAGCTTATCAATTGGGATAGTCCTAATAATTAAATCAGGCAACATATGTGAAATATAGTAGCTGTGGAAGGAAAAATTCATTTACTGAATAGAAGTAAAATTCAGTTCTGTGAAGGACATATTGAAAATGTGAGCCTTTGACAGAGGGTTGATGGTTGTTTTGTTTTGTTTTTTTTTTGCAAAAGTGTCTACCTATGTTTGCCTTGTATATATTTTATTGTGTAATCACGATTTATGGAGGGAATTGTCCTTGAAATAAAAGCTAAAATTCAGTGCTACCAACTTGTTTTCCTAGGTGGAATTTTCTTTTCTGATTCAAGTATTATGATTCAATGTGAATTGTCAAACGTTTAACTAGATATAGCTTACGTTTACTGAATTGCCAGCTTAAGTGCTTAATGAGAGTCTCTGTTTGGTGTCTTGAAATGTTTACAGATTGCTCGATGTTGTAGTAAGTACAACAACTTTCAGAGAAGCTGGGACATTCTACATGAATAATATTTATTAAAATTTCAAAAAATTACCACAGTTTCCACCTAATAGAATTTTGGCTGGGATTTATTTTAGTTTCCAATTATGTAAACATCTTATATTTGCTTATAATGAAAAAGGATTATTAAAGCACTCACTCATGCAATTACATTTGAGCACTGGAAATACAGATATTAGATTACTGTGGCCCGAAGTGGGAATAAGAACTTGATTATGGGTTTTATAAATAGCATATTTCTGTTGCATTAGATTCAGGCAAATGTTAGCCAGTAATGTGTATATGTAAAGCTTCAGTTAACATTTCCCCTTCATTGAGAAAATCAGGTTTGTCTTATTGTTAGCAATGTAATAACTTTGTTTTTTCACAACAGGCTATTTCAATATTATAACAGAATTTAATAATTCTTGTTCCTTCATTTATAGTTATCACTCAAATATGATGAAGATGATTTTTCCGGTCGGCTTCCTTATGTGATATATAGTTCTCAGGTATTATAATATATAGTTCTCAGATACCATGTGTTATCAAATTATAGAGATCCCCAGGGAAAGCTGGGCTACTGGCCCAATCATATTCTCTACATTTTTTTTTTTAATTAGAAAAATGGCAGAAGAGACTGAATGATCCTTGGCCAAACCTCTCCAGGGGCTGTTGTGGGGGAGACTGCTCCATGCCTTTTAGTACCTGCGACTTCTTTAGCATATCACATGTATATTGTCCTGCATCCGTTGCAGTTAAAGATGGGCAAATGATAAAGTTCTTGTCAATGAATTATAGGTTCTACTTAATGGAATGATGAAAGCTATATATTTTATAATCCCCAAAATCTTAATGTTAATTCAAACATAGATTGTGGGAAATCTTACTGTGGCAAATCTTTGTGCTTGCATATTGATAAGCCTTGGCACCCTTTTAAAATTGAGCTTGGGGTGTTAAAATTATTGTTTTTCAGGTGAATTCATTATTATTATTTTAAATGCAAGTTCCCCAAATAATAAGAATAATGGAAACCAAACTTGGATCTTCCTAGGCTTGGTTTAAGGGAACCTCCCCAGTGTGACCGTATGTATTGTTCTCTTCTGCTGAAGAAGCCCAGGGCTCAAAGTCACCATTAGAGGAGAGTCTCAGCCAATCAAGAAAGCTAGTGGCAATTTTGGACTTCACATGAGTAAGAAAGAAACTTCAGGTGACAGATTGTTTCTAAAGTTGACCACCATAATCCGCCCCCATCTCCTATCTCCCCTGTGTAGATTTGCATGCAGTTATTAGAAATAATATTGAAATTTCTTGTACATTTCAACACGTTCCCCCACAGGTAATATTTTATCAGTTATATATTATACTATATAATGCATATTGCATATATCATGTGTTCTAGTTTGCTAGCTGCCAGAATGCAACACACCAGAGACGGATTGGCTTTTAATAAAAGGAGATTTATTTTGTTAGTTCTTCAGAGCAAAGGCAGCTAACTTTCCACTGAGGTTCTTTCTTATGTGGGAAGGCACAGGATGGTCCCCGCTGGCCTTCTCTCCAGGCCTCTGGGTTTCAACAACTTTCCCCGGGGTGATTCCTTTCTGCATCTCCAAAGGCCTGGGCTAAGCTGTGAGTGCTGAGCTGCTAGTGCTGTGCTACATTGCACTCTCTCATTTAAGCACCAGCCAATTGAGTCAAGCATCATTCATTGCAGCAGGCACACCTCCTAGCTGACTGTAGATATAATCAGCAACCTATGAGGTTCACATACTATTGGCTCATGTCCACAATAACAAAACTAGGTGCTGTCACCTGGCCAAGTTGACAATTGAATCTAACTACCACATCATGTATATATAAGATATTATAATTATATAATACTACATATATTTATCTTATGTATATAGGATACGAATGTCAATGTAATCTACTAATACTCATATTTCTCATTTTACTTCCTTGGTGTGTGTATGCAATTTTATCACGTGTTAGAATCATGTGGTGACCACCACAGCCAAAATACAGGACAGTTCCATTATCACAGGGATCTTTTGTGTTTCCTTTTGTAAAATACACCCACCTTCCCCCGCTTCCAAAAACCCCCTCCCTAATCAATAACCAATCATCTGTTCACCGTTTCTAGTTTTGAATATCATAAATGTGATATAAGGGAATTATCAGTGAGTAACCTTTTGTCAGTAGCTCTTTTCATTCAGTATAATCAGCTGAAGATTCATCCAGGTTGTTGCAGGAATCAATAGCCCCTTCCTCTTTACTGTGGGATAGTATTTCATGGGATGGCTGCCCCGTGCATAGTTTAAGTTGCTAGGAATATTCTTGTGTGGAGTTTTGGGTAAACCTAAGTTTTCATTTCTCTGGGATCAATGCCCAAGAATACAATTGCTGGGACATATGGTACTTGCATCTTTAGTTTTTTAAGAAACAGCTACGCTTTTACAGAGGTGGTGTGTCATTTTACTTACCCACCAGCAGTTTATTGAGTGATGTAGCTTCTTTACCTTCCCACTAGCTTTTGGTATTATCACTATTTTTCACTGTAATTATTCTGATAGGTATGTAGTGTCATAGCATTGTGGTTTTCATTTTCATCTATCTCATGACTAATAATATCGAACACTTTTTCTGTGTTTATTTGCCATTCACATCCTCTTCAGTAAAATGCTTATTATCATCCATTTCTACTTAGATTGCTTAGTTTTTTATGATTGAGTTTTGAGAGTTTTTTTATATATATTCTAGATACTGGTCCTTTGTTGGATATACAGTTTAGAAATATTTTCTTAAAGTCTGTAAATTGTCTTTTCATTCTCTTCAAACATTTTCAGTTTTAATGATATTCAATTTATCCATTTTTTCTTTAAATGGATTGTGATTTTAAGTGTTAAGTCTCAGCATTCTTCCCCTAACATTTGGTACCAATGACTTTCTCATATCTTTTTTCTAAAAGTTTTATAGCTTATGTTTTATATTTAAATCTGTGATTCTTTTGAGTTCATTTTTGTATAAAATGTGAGATTTAGATCAAGGTTTATTTTTTTATTTATAAATGTCCAACTGCTCCAGTACCATTTGTTGAAAAGGATATTCTTCCTCCATTGAATTGGTTTTGCAGCTTTGTCAAAAATCATTTAAGTATGGTTGTGTAAATCTATTTCTGGGTTCTTTATTCTGTCCCATTGATCTATGTGTCTATCCATCTAATAATACCACACTCTTTTGGTTTCTGTAGTTATTTAGTAAGACTTGATCTCAGACAGAGTGATTCTTCACACTTTGTTCTTCTTTGTGAAGCTTGATTTTAGCTGTTTTAAGGCCTGTGCTTTCTTACGTAACTTAGAATGCGCTTATCTATGTCTCCAAAAACCTTTCTGGGATTTTGACAGGAATTGCATTAAAACTACAGATAAATATTGAAATAATTGATTTACTATGTTGAGTCTTCTGATACATAAGCACGACATGTCTTGCCTTTATTTCAGTTTTCCTTGATTTATTTAAATAATGTTTTTTGTCATTTTCAGCATATAAATCCTGTACATATTTTGGTAAATGTATACTTAAATATTCCATCATTTTCAGATTGATTATAAATGCTATTGTGTTTTTAAATTTTGGTTTCTGCATGTTCATTGTTAGCATATAGTGATGCAACTGATTTTTGTTTGTAGGTAATTGTAAACTGTGACTTCCTTGAACTCATTTATTAGTTCTAAGAAATATTTTTGTATATTCCTTAAGAATTTGTATTATGTATGTATGTCATCTGCAGATAGAGGCAGTTTTATTTATCTTTCCAATTTATTTAACATGTTTTTCTTTCTTTTCTTAATTTTTTTTCTTTTCTTTTTTCCTTATCAAAGTTATGAGAACACTCAGTACTGCACTGAGAAGAGTTTTGAGAATGGACATCCTTGTCTTGTTCCTTAGTTTAGGGAGTAACATTCAGCCTTTCAGCATTAAGTATGATGTCTAGAGTGTTTTTATCATTAGTGGGCTTTGTGCAATACCAATACATTTTCTCCATCAATTGATATGATCATGATTTTCTTCTTTAGCTACTTGATATGTTGGGTTACTTTGATTAATTTTCATATGCACAACCAGAATTGCATATTTGAATAAGCCTTACTTGACCATTGCCTTTAATTCCTTTTATGCACTGTTGGAATCAATTTGATTTTGGGGGGTGGGGTGGATAATGTTGCTTCTAAGTGAATGAAAGATACTGATCTGTCATTTTCTTTCTTTTTAATTTTTAATTTTTATTTAATTGTAATTTCTCATGTTTTTGTCTGTTTTTTAAATCAGAGTGATGCTTGGCCAATCCAATGAGTTAATAAGTGTTCTCTACTTTCTATTCTCTGGATGGGATTTTGATTTGTTTGTTTTGTTTTGTATTATTTCCCCATCAAACCACCTGGATCTTCTGGAGATTAATTTTAGGGAATTTTAAATTACATTTCAATGTTTTAATGGTTCTAGAGCTATTCATGATATCTAATTCATCTTGATAGTGCTTTGGTACTCTGGTGCTTTGGTACTCTTGTTTCTTTAGCACTTTGCTTGTCCATTTTTTCTAATTTGTTGAATTTATGAGCATTAAGGTGTCTGTAGTAGTCCCTCATCTGTGTCATGGAGATCCCTTTTTCATTCCTGACATTGGCGATTTGTATCTTCTCCCATTTTGTGTGTGTCAGTCTGGCTAGAGGTTTATCAATTACATTGACCTCGGGAAGAATTGCATTTCTCTTTTATTAATTTTCTCTATTTTCCTATTTCAATTTCATTCCTCTCTGATCTTTTTCATTTGCTTCCTTTTGCTTGCTTGACTTATTGTGGTCTTCTTTTCTCATTTCATGTATTATTGAATGCAGAAATTTTCACATTTCTAAAATCCCACCCTTGCCTCGCCACTCCCAATCAAGTGGTGGAAACTTTTGTCCTTCCCCCTGCGTCTCGCTCAGCTGGTCCGTGACTTCCTTCGGTTGTAGAGGGCTACAAGCAGTGATGGTCGGAGTTTCTAGATCTTAACCTCTCTGAAGACTTACAGCTTCTGTTTTTACCCTCTTGGAAGCGAGGTACCATGTGAATAAGCTTGACTTATATCAATGGATGAGGAGAAACATTGTCAAGTGAAGCCCCGAGGAGGAAAAACGTGGTACGTCATCTGAAAGCCAAAATCAGGGCTTCGAAGATGTGAGTAGATCCTGTCATGCTGCCCCAGGCAAAACTGTGCAGAGCAGAAGTGAGCCTTCCTATCTGAGCCCTGCCAAAATTCTTTACTCAAAGAATAGTGAGCAATACTGTGGTAATTACCTTAATCAACAAAGTTATAGAGTTCTTTGGTACAGAGTAATAGGTAACAAAGAAAACTTATCTATTGAGCTATTGAGATCATTGGGTTGCTCATTGCAGTGGCTAGTATTACCTTAACTCATGCCAAGATCAGACCAGAAATCCTCCAAATTGAAGTTTTTATGTGGAGAACACAGTTATGCAAATGAACACCGACATGCAGGACTTTTATAAATTTTAAATATTTTTGATGGTGTTGGTAAAAACTACACTCACAAAATCCCTAAGTGCTTCCAATATCTTAATTATAAATTAAATATGAATGGTGAAAACTGTTATTGTGGCAAATCTTTAAGTGCCACATATTTGGCACACTTTTGAAATTGAGTTTCAAGTGTTCAGATTAGTTTTCTATTTTAGATAGTGATATTGTTATTATTCAGCAATAGAATGAAAGTTTTTTCTAAATAACAGGAGAAATGGAAACCAAGCTTGGGGAGGCTTAATGAGCAGGCAATCTGTTTATTTCATGTTTTGTTATAACACGTGGGAGAAGCAGGAGAAATAAGGAATTGGCATTCAAGTCCATAGCGACTAGATATATAGTGACTATAGACTATATATCTATATATATAGTCTTAAAAAAAAGGTTTGTTTTTTTTACATCCCAAATTATTGGTGTCTTTCTTACTAGAATTAATCCTATGACTATCAGGAAAGAGCTAACACCCAAAGAGAACTCTTTAGACCTGGATTTTAATGCTGCCTTGACTATTGCTTGCTTTTCAATTGCTTAATCATTTAGACCCCTATTTTCTAATAAGTAAAGCAACTTAATTTTATGCTTCTAAGTTATCCCACATTACCCCAAAGATAATATATCCTTAAAGTTGAAAATGAAAGTAATAGTACCTAATCTTACATACATGTAATTGAGATATTTAAAAACTATCAGTAGTCAAATATGTTTGCATATCCTTTTACATAAGTTTTACAAATAAGAGAAACTTTTTCAAGTAACTAAAATCTACATTTCAACTTTAATAAAACATTAAGCTCCATTTAATCTATGGTATGATACCACCAATATTTTCTAATTTTTTGTGTTTCATTTAGTCTCATATTCTAACATCCTTTAATTTGATAAAATGATCACCTTACTTAAGAAAATAGAGATCCCATCTGCTGTACTTTAAATGCATCTGTTCATCCGCTAAATTCATTTGTCAAATTCATATAAGTTAACAGGGATTTTTTTTCTAAGTACATAAAATGATATGTGAGAAAAAGATAGAATTCTGCTTTCTAGATACATGGAAAGAAAAATAAAACTTACCCAAAGCCAACCATCCTATCTCTCCAAATGTTTTTAATATATTGTACTTGAATTGATTAATAATTTTTAATCTACTTTGTGAATTGTTCTCACATATGGTAAAGTTAGAGTGGGTATTATTTTAAATAATGGAAAATGATTCTAACTATTAACTTGAGCATATTTTTTAATGCAATAGAAAATTAAAATAAATATATTTAGATACATAGTGGAGAGGTGATGGGAAAGAAAGAGTTTAGTGGACATTCTGAAAATAAAATTGTGTGAATTAGAAGGACTGCATAAAGATAGCAGCATTTGTAGTAAATGACACTGCCTCCATTTTACTATTGAGCCTTAGAAAACATGAGTTTTCTCTTACTTAGCTACTATCCAAGGTGCTCAAATTAAAAGACTAAGGTATACACAATGATTTATAAGTCCAAAATTGCCATGTACAAATTTAAGAAATTATTTCGGATTCATATAGTTCACATATCTACTCCATCGCGAAACTGACCAAAGTTTTCATAATCCAGAACATTTTCAAATATCCTTTTCTCTGTTTAGATTATCCTTATTTAATTTTTCTTCATGTTTTTCACCTATGTATTTCTTCCTTATCTCCACTGACCCTGCTCAACTGTCTCCTCCACTTGTAAATGTGTAAGATCAGCCTTCTTCAAGCCTAAGTCAAGTGCTCCCTCCACTGCTCTCTCTTACCATATCACTGTGATTCTTTCTTTTTATATCCAGTTTCACCCGGGTTCTGTGGACTCTCAAATGGCAGAGAGCCTTTCTAATTCAACTTGCATTTCTGAAGTGCAACATCAAAAAGGTATCCAAGACTAGTTTTCTGAAGGAAAGAAAGAAAGAATTATATTATTTAGCCATGTCTTTATTCTGAATGTTTCCTGGCCCAAGAATATCCTCCCCACACTTTAAAGTGTGTCTTCTTTCCAATCTCTCTATTAAATATGCCATGATGTCTGAAGCAAGAAATGAAAAACTCTCTTTTGTATATGATTTTCTGTTTACAACTTCTATTGCCATTCTTGTATTTACTTCTCCTGTTTCCCATGTTCCATGACAACAAGGACTGTGTTTTCTTTAAATGTTGTGGTCCTAAAAATAAGAATCCTAAATTAAAAATGCCAAAGGGGTCAAGACAACCGTGAAAATAAAATGGGTGTGGGAGGTGTTATAATAATTAACTTTTACTACATTCCGGACACTGGAATCTATTAACTAACTTGGCCTCAACCTAATTCTATTTGTTAGAGAATATATTTATCCCATTTAAGAAAGAAAAAGATTGAAACACAGAGTGCTTACATAACTTAATGATGTTTCAGAGGTAGGATGTAAACACAAATATTCCTGCTCCAGGATCCACGCTTACACACTGGTGTAAATACGCTATGGATTAGGAGATTAAGTAGGGCCTGGAGTCTATTGGAGAGTCAGAATATGTCCTTTCCAAACAGCCTCCAAACTCACTGGTTTAACACAGTGCTTTGGATTGAATCTGATCCCCCACAAGATACGTTCAATTCTAACCCCCAGTCTTGTGAAGGCGATCCTGTATTGAAATAAGATCTTTGAAGATGGTATTAGTTAAGACGAGCCCAAAGTGGATTAGGCTAAATTCCCATCCAATTCTCTGGTGTCTTTATAAGGAAAGGAAATTTGGACCCCATCGGTAGGAGACAGAAAAAGAGAAAAGGACCATGTGATGAAGGCAGAGATGGTGTTGTGCCACAGACTACCAGTAAACTACCACCAGAATTCTACAGATTTCAGAGAAAGCATTGCCCTACCAGCATTTTGACTTTGGACTTCAAACTTCTGAAACTATGAGACAATAAACTGCTATTATTTTAAGCTGTCTGGTTTGTGGTACTTTCTTAGAGCAGTCCCAGCAAACTAAGATCAAGCAAAGTCAGTGCTGTCTGATTGGTTTTCCAAATGCCATTTGCCTATTCATATTTGATTGATATACAGAAAGTTATTCTAAGCTCAGTTTTGTAGGGTCATTGGGTAAAGCACCAAAACAGAGCATAATAATTATCTATAATGTTCTCAAATGTCATGTAAAACATGCCAATGTGAGCTCAAAATTCACTTATTACCATGAATAAAATACTTGCACCATTCCTTTTGTGTCCTTGTGTAGTTTGTGCTCAAATGAACAAGTATTTCTAAAGTTTTAGAATACGTACATGAATTAATGAATGATACAATTAATGATTATGTAAAAGGAAATAATATACATGTGAAGAGTTGTTGGGTAATGTTGCCTACTCTAAAATGCTTGCTCATTATTATTAAAACAAATAACCTCTAAGAATACCTCAGATTCCTAGATTTGGAGCAAAGTAATTTACGAAAGAGCTGTCATTTCAGCATCAATATTACTTCATGCAGATTTTGCAATCTAGTGAAAAGAAATGAATGCAAATTAAGCTCTAATACATTCATTCAAAGGGTGTTTTCTGAATTGACAGATATCACACCCAGCAATGAATTATGGTGATTAACTTGATGCCTTTGGGGCAATGTTTTCCTTACTTTCATCTTTAAAACAATTTTTCCCAGGTTAATCATGGTTTCCAAAAGGGAAATTGGACAGAGGTTTTTTTTTTTCCATTATTTAGCAAAGAATATAAAAATCCTTCACTTTTTTCCCCCTGAATCTTCTTATAAAGGAGTGGGGGAAGCATTTTCCTAAACTCACAATGGAAAGTTTTATATAAAGCAAAAATTAAAACTTAGACAGGTTTTCTACTATAAGCACTAAGGTTTTCAAAGTTAGTTCATCCATACCACAGTACTATTTTATGTTTCAATTAAAAAGAGCAAAAGAAACAAGACAAAAAATTGTTCGGACAATTCTGCTATAAATAAGTCATCCAATAATTGTAATATCCATGTATTTTCATTCAAACCCACTCCAACATTTGTCAATTCTTGCTGAAGGTATATTAATAGACTTCATATAGATTCCTCTGTGTATTATATAATTTTCATTTTTTATTTTATTTGAAACTTTCTGTTTGTTTTTCCTTATAAAGACTTAAGGAACTTGTATTTTGAATAATATTTCCAACTGGTTACCCTGAGAAATAGCATTGCACAACAAAACCCTCAGAAATTCTAAATAAAATAGAAACATCTTTGAGCTCCCAAGAACATAAACAAAAGCTTCAGAGTGGCAAAAAGAAAAAAAATAATAAAAAAAGGATAATTAGAAGGAGCTAATGTTACTGGTTTTCTAAGCACATTTGATAATTTCAGTAAATTGACTCTTGGGTTTTAAGGTCCATATAAAGGAGATGATAAAATTTTGGATCTTTACAAATATAGAGTTGGAACTAATATACTTCTAACCTTCTACCAAACACACAGTAAAAGCCAAGGTCCTTGAAGGTAGGTATCAGTGAAAGAATGGACTAGAAAACATACTCCTACTTACAAAATGAATTGTTGAAGGTGGCTAGTATATAGATCTCAGCCTGTGCTCTGTGTGGGAGGGAAAAAAGAAATCTTCCTGAATATCATGACATCAAGACAACAAACTTAAAGTGCCCTTGGAGAAGCTAAAGCAAATTCTCCCTATGGGGACAATCAGCAATCTATGTCTCATAAAGTTCCATGTTAAAGCCTAGCCAAAATAAGTTCACACTGCAAAAATTACAAAACCCACTGGAAAGCTAGTTTTGCTGAGTGATAGCTGAAACATAAAGCAGTGCAAATGACTTACAACAAATGAGTTAATTGAGTTACAAGCACAGAATAAAAGTAAATATAATTTGTTATTTAAAAGAATAAATGGTTCAATAAGAAATGCAGAAATCTAAAACTATGAAGCAGGTAACAAACATTTTATTAAAATAAAAGAAAGATCAGACTTTTTAAAATTATTAAATGAAACTTATCATAATTGAAAATCTGTGCTGACTGATATTTATTTTTAATGAACAGGTCAAAGGGTAAATTGCAAAACTAAAGAGAAAACTAATGGCCTGCAAGAGCAAGCTGAAAAGAAATGTGATATGCTTTAGAGAAGGGGCAAATAAACAAAAAACATGAGAGTTGAGGATAAGGAAGTTAAAATGCAAAGCTGAACATAGGCCTAGAGTTCCACAGAGGAGGTAATGGAAAAGATTCAAATTTTAAAGGAACAATGATATTTTTTGGAATTGATGAAAGACATGAATCCTTCAGTTCAGGAAGCTCAATAAATCCCAAGCAATATAAATAAGAAGTAGTCAACATCTATTTAAATAATGGTGACACCAAAGAAAGGCTAGTGAATTGAGAAGGCATTTGAATGTACCCTCATTCAGAAAGACAGAGACAGAAAGAAAGAGAGAACATTTTGACTATTGAACAAAATGTCTGGGAATAAGTATCTGGCTTCACAACTTTCTCCACACCTCTATCTTATGACTTTGAACACTTAGTTATATTTGAGTCTCTCCCATTTATGCAACACACTCTTCTTTCATATCACATTTTTCCATGATGGCTCATTAAATTAATTTATTTCTTGGACCTAGTTCTCCTTGAATAACAAACACTTTAAAAAAACATAGAATTTCACAACTCTTTTGGAAAACAAGATTTTTCTCATTCCAAGATAAAACAAGTTGGTTGACAAATCAGCATTACCTAATTTTATTCCATCCTGCTTCGTGCACCTGAATCAAACCAGCTATTTGCTTTGACATTCAAGCTGTTTGGTAAATTAGTATTTTTTTTTGACATTTGAAAAGAAATAAAACTCTTTTTGTGACAGGTCTTGAAACTCAAATACATTCTGGTGTTATGAACTGCCCTGCTGTTAAATCTTACCTAAGTACACTGCCTTGCTTTCTATACCTGACCTCCCAAGTTTTTAATCGCTCCATCTGCTAAGTGGCACAATGCCCATCAAACAACTGGCTTGCCTTTGGAAGTAAGCTCCAAATAACTCCTGTGGGGTGGGTGTGGGAGTAGATGAGACTCCTGCAGGAACGAATCAACATTTAAGTTGCTATAAGGAGACACACAATCATCCATCTAAGCTTCTTCAAAATTGTTATGTCTCTTGACTTCATTTCCTATGGTGATGTCTTTTTGCTGTTAAGTGACTGCACAGCCTGGGAAAGCATGATAGGTTTTATCAGCCTTCACAACTGTTTAGAAGAAAAAGCAGGTAACCTACTACATCAACAGCTGTGTGCAGCTATCTCCTCAGGTCCCTGCTGAATGTATGCAAGCTACTAAAGTGCATAGCTCTTTGTGTGGAGGAGGCCAGGGGCTCAGTTTATGAGGAGGTTATATTAATTGATACCTGGATGATGATATTTAGGGCTGTTAAAACAGCCAGCTCAAATGGATGTGTTTGTTCCTTATATGTCTATGTGCTTACCATGGGGTTGGCACTCAGATGGTATGAAGGACACCAATTAATCCTATAAGTAGATTAGAGTCCTGGCCATTCCATCTCATCATATCCATAAGCTCCTTCGTTCTAGGACAGATACGTGCTCGAGTCTTCCCATGCTCTGCTACCCCTGCCAATGTTCCCTTGACTTTTCTTGTTACTCTACCCATTGTCTATTTTTACCCTTAAAGTGTCTTTAACTAAATGGAATTTAGTTAATACACCCTTACCTTCACCACCTTTTGATGTTTCAAATCAGAATATTGCCTTTTGCCTTTATCATGCTATGAAACTACTTTTCCTAGGAGAGAAGTCTAACTTTTGCAGATAAAAGCCTCCTTCACCTGATACTTTTGAGTATCTATAACAAACCTGAAGTCTCTGCTTTTGAGGCCTCTTGGACAGTTATTTGCTTAGGTTCTGGTAGGTAGCTTTGTATATTAGAAATGGCAAAATGTGTGGAATCGGGGAAGCCAAAGTTATTCCTGGCTCTGACAGTAAGTGGTGGTGTTACTTAATCTCCCTGTCTGAAGTTTCCTTTGGAGAGTCACTGTGAAAGTTAGAAACAATATATTGAAAATGCCTAGTAGCACAGTGAATATTGCATATTGCATATAAGTTTTCCTGCATATTATCCTGTTTTTTTTTTCTTTTTTACATTTTTAAGTATCCTGCTTCACTACCCGCTCTTCAGCCTCGTAAAGAAGAACTGTGTCACCTGCAACAAGCACGTAAGCTTCAGGTAGATTGTATCAATTTCCAGTCAAGCCTTGATTTTTAAATTTTTATTTATTTTTACTTTAAAAAAAAATTTCCGATAATGTAAGACTCCTTTTACTCCTCAAACTTTAAGAAGTTTGAAAACTAGAACAAAGAGGTCCTGTGGGCCCTCCCTCCAGCTTAACCAAATGATATCTTTCATAACCAGAATACAGGACTACATCAACCAAAACCAAGACATTGACATTAGTACAATACTATTAGCACAACTATATACAGACCTAGTCGGATTTCAGCACTTTTTACATGCACTTCAAACACTGTTATTGACTACTGTTGTACCTTCAGACAATTTGTTTAGCCTACTTGAAGATTAGTCTCTATGTCTTAAAAGTTGGAATCAACCCATTTATCAGTACTTATAACAGAGAATGTTTCTGAAGATTTGGGAAGGTCCTATGTGTAAATTAACATGTCCCTAAATTATTGGTGGTATGATAACACTGTTAATCACCAGCAGTGCTGTGTGGTCTCTAAGAGTAAAGGCTCTGGAGCCAGAGGGTAATGAATTCTTGCCTTCTACTTCCTTGAAAATGACCTTTTAGAGCCTCAGTTTCTTCATCTGAGAAATGGGGGTAAGAGTACTACTGGTCAAACTGTAGTTTTTGAGGTAATTTAGATAATACTTTTAAAGATCTTGGGATTGTTCCAGGAATCTGGTAAACATTGAATGTGCTAGCATTTTTTTTTAATTTATTTTGTATTATCAAAGCAAAACAACAGACAAACATGAACATCTTAACATATAAACATTCCGTGTGTGGTGTACAATGGCTCATGATATCATCCCATAGTAGTATTTTCATTACCGTGATCAATTTTTAGAACATTGGCATCACTCCAGAAGATGAAATAAAAGGAAAAAAGAAAAAACTCACACATAGCATACCCCTTACCCCTCCCTCTCATTGACCACTAGTATTTCCATCTACTCAATAGAGTTTCACCTTTGTCCCCTTATTTTTTTCTATACCCTCTTACACTCCCTTTTATTGTTCACTAGTATTTCAATCTACTTAATTTATTTTAACATTTGTTCCCCTTATTATCTATTTATAATCCATATTTTTTACTCATCTGTCAATATCATAGATAAAAGGAGCATCAGACACAAGGTTTTCACGATCACAGTCACATTGCAAAAGCTATATCATTATACATTCATCTTCAAGAAACATGGCTACTGGAACACAGCTCTACAGTTTCCAGCACATCCCTCCAGCCTCTCTAATACATCTTAAACTAAAAAGGGGATATTTATAAAATGCATAAAAATAACTTCCAGGATAACTTCTCAACTTTGTCGAAATTGCTCAGTCACTGACACTTTATTTTTGTCTCATTTCTCTCTTCCCCCTTATGGTCAAGAAGATTTTCTCAATCCCTGATGCTGAGTCCCAGCACATTCTAGGATTTCTGTCCCACGTTGCCAGGGAGGTTTACACCCCTGGGAGTTATGTCCCATGTAGAGAAGGGAAGGGTGATAAGTTTGCTTGCTCTTTTGGCTAAGAGAGAGATAGGCCAACATTTGAGCAAAAGAGGTTCTCTGGGGGTTAGTCTTAAGCCTAATTTTAAGTAAGCTTGGTCTATGCTTTGCGGGGATGTGTTTCATATGAACAAACCCCAAGATTGAGGGCTCATCCTATTGATTTGGTTGTCCCCACTGCTTGCAAGAATATCAAGAATTCTCCAAATGGGGAAGTTGAATTTCCCCCCTTTCTCACCGTTCCCCGAAGAGCACTTTGCAAATGCTTTTTTTCTTTTTTTGAGTTGAACAATATTTTTATATGTTCTGGAAACTAGACCCTTATCTGATATATCATTTTCAAATACTGTTTCTCACTGCGTAGGCTATCTTTTTACTTTCTTGACAATGTACTTTGATGCACAAAAGTGTCGAATATTGAGGAGTTTCCATTTATCTATTTCTTTCTGGCTTGGTGCATATTTATGATTGTTATGTCTTCTTGTTGAATTGTTCCTTTTATTGATACATAGTGTCCTTCTTTGTCTCTTTTGAATGTTTTACATTTGAAGTCTAATTTGTTGGATAGTAGTTATTCTAGTTGCTAGCTTTCTCTCCTGGCTTCCTGTTTCATGAAGCTCCCTGAGAGACATGTTCCTTCTTCATCTCCAAAGGTTGCTGGCTAGTGGACACTCTGCTTCGTGGTGCTGCAGCATTCTCTCCTCTCTCCGAATCTCCAATCTCCAAAATATTTCCTCTTTTATAAGACTTCAGAAACTAACCAAGACCCACCCGAATGGGTGGAGACATGTCACCACTAAATCCAGTTTAACACCCACTCTCAACTACATCACATCTCCAGGGAGACAATCTAATTACAGTTTCAAATATACAATGCTGAATAGGGATTAGAAGAAATGGCTGCCTTTACAAAATGGGAATAAGATAAAACATGGCTTTTCTAGGGGACACACATCCTTTCAAACCTGCACATTAGTATAGCTACTCTTGTTCTTTTCTGATTGTTGTTTGCATGGAATATCTTTTCCCAACCTTTCACTTTGAACCTATGTTTATCCATAGGTCTAAAATGCATGTCCCATAGACAGCACATAGACGGGCCCTGCCCTGGGAATTGAACCTACATCTCTCTCATGAAAGGTGAGCATTGTACCACTTAACCACCCGTGTACCCAAGACTATGTCTTTTGATTGGGAAGTTTAATCCATTAACATTTAATGTTATTACTGTAAGGGCAGTACTTTCTTCTATCATTTTGCCTTTTGGATTTTATATGTCATATCTAATTTTTCTTCTTTTTACCTTTACTGATAATCTTCGTTTCTACACTCTTCTCCACACCTCTTCCTGCTGTTTTTTCCTATCTGTCTCTAGTTTTCCCTTTAGTATTTCTTGTAGAGCTAGTCTGTTGGTCACAAATTCTCTCAGTGATTTTTTTTTTGTCTGGAAATGTTTTAATTCCCCACTCATTTTTGAAGGACTATTTTACTGGCTATAGAATTATTGGTTGTGAGTCTTTCCCTTTTAGTATCTTAAATATATTTACCACTGTCTTCTCGCCTCCGTGGTTTCTGCTGAGAGATCTAAACTTAATCTCATCGGGCTTCCCTTGAATGTGATGGATTGCTTTTCTCTTGCTGCTTTCAAAATTCTCTTTCTCTCTGACATTTGACATTCCAACTAGTAAGTGTCTTTGAGTATGTCTATTTGGATCTATTCTGTTTGCGGTATGCTGCACTTCTTGGGTCTGTAATTTTAAGTCTTTCATAAGAGTTTTGAAATTTTCAGTGATAATTTCCTCCATTAGTTTTTCTCCTCCTCTTCCCTTCTCTTCTTCTTCTGGGACACCAACAACACATATTCATGTGCTTCATGCTGTCATTCAATTCCCCCAGTCCTTGCTCATATTTTTCCATTCTTTTCCCTATATTTTCTTTTGTTTGTCAGATTTCAGATGTCCCATCCTACTGTTCACTAATCCTATCTTCTGCCTCTTAAAATCTAGCATTGTAGGTTTCCATTGTTCTTTTCATGTCTTCTACTATGCCTTTCATTCCCATACGTTATGTGATTTTTTTTCACACTTTGATTTCTTCTTTTTGTTTACCCCTTGCCTTCTTTATATCCTCCCTCAATTCATTGTTTTGATTTTTGATAAGATTTTCCATGTCTATTTGAATATCCTGAATTAATTGTTTCAATTCCTGTATCTCATTTGAATTGTTGGTTTATTCCTTTGACTGGGTCATATCTTCAATTTTCCTAGTATGAGTCATTATTTTTTGCTGGCATCTAGACAGTTAATTTCCTTAATTAGTTTATTCTGGAAATTGTTTTCACTTTTTTTATGTAGGACTTTCTTGCTGGATGACTTTGTTGTCTCTCTGTTCTTTGACATTCAGTTCAGCTTATTCTAGACCTCTAGCTTAGGTTTTGCTTAACAGATCAGGATTTTTCAGTTCTTATTTTCTTGTTCCTTGCTCTGCCTGTATGGTACCTTTTCTTTCCCTTTGGAGGGTTTACTTAGGTATTATAGGTCCCAGTCAGATTTTCACAGACCACACTGGCCTCCTCTTGGGACGGAAGAGTCACCTGCATCAGTTTTCCCTGAGGGTGAGACCCAGCAGGTTGAAAGATTTTTCTATGAAGCGTCTAGATTATGTGGTTTCCCCATCCTGCCCAGTATGTGGAATTTGACTGCCTGGAGGTCCCACCAGCATAAAGTGATGCAGTACCTTTAACTTCAGCAGACTCTCCCTGCTGGGGTCTGGTTGAGACCAAGGAGAGGTTGTAGTTTGGCTTTAATCACTTCAGTTGTCCAGATCCTGGGGTCTGAATTCCTTGAGTGAGGGATACCACCTGAGCTGGGCCCCACCCCTCTCCTGGGGAAGGTACAGCCTCCAGGGAATTATTTCCTTTCATCTGACCAGCTCCTTTGCCTAGCAGACACGCTTAGTTCTGCCCTTGCCTGGAGTAGTTGGAGCCTGAGAAACCTTGCAGTTGTATGCAAAGAGCAGTCAATCCATAGAAACACTGCCCCAAAAAAGAAAAAAAAATATTTTTCATAGGATTTTTTGTAGCAGGACCCCAGTTCCTTGGGTTTGCCAATCAAGAGCTTAAGTTGGTATGCTGCTCTGGATATCTCCAGGTCCTATGTGCCCCGTTCTTTCCTTCAGGGCCCAGAACCTTTCACGTATTTTGTGTCCTCCAATCCGAAAAAAAACTCTTTTTTTTCCTTCTTTTTCCATTAGTTCTCCCCAGTCTGTGCAGGAGCAAAAACCAACAACCTCAGCTTTTGCTCGAGGTTCAGCTGAGCTGGGGGTCTATTTTTAGTAGTCAGAATTTGTTAATTAATTCCACAGTTGAAGCTTGGTTGAGCTCAGCCCCTTGCTGTCAGTAAAGTCTCTTTCTTTTCCTTTCTGGGAAGCAGCCTGTTGGGGAGGGGTACAGGCCTCTGTAACTTGTGGGACTCACAGTTCTGAGTGGGATCACAGCTGGTCTAGCTTATCTAGACTGGTGTATGCTCTCTGTCTGGTCACTGATGTGGCCCCAGCAGTTGTTCTGTACTCTTCCTGGCTACTTATCAGCTGTTCTGGAGGAGAAACTAAATTCCATACTCACTAAACAGCCATCTTGAACCCACTTGAATGTGTTAACTCTTATTATATTTATAGCACCTAACATTTAATTGGGAAACAATGTCACCTTGCATTTCTGTTTTATTGTCTTCTCTGTACTCCAAAGGTTGGTAATTATTGGGTTCTGCCTCTAGCTGTCTTTTAAACTGAATGAAGGGAATTTCTATAAATTCGCATCTTCTCAGAATTTCAGCGATTCCCAAGTCTATACCTCTACTGTACACTCTTCTTTTATTTTCAGATCTGTTTAACAAGTTGAAAACTGACATCTCTAAATAAAAGTCATTAACTTCTTTTCTCTAAAATATGGTGGCCTTGGTAATAGTTCACTATAAGCTAACCCAAAGGCAGTGAGGAGTACGTTCCCTGTAGGCAATGGGGGAGTGAGCCCACCTGACCCCACCTTAACTCACCAGATTCTACCTCCCTCCCCCTACCCCACCCTAGAAGTCAATGAGAAGTCAGCCTTGTTGGACAAAGTAAAAGGTGAGGGGGGACTAACAAACTCAGATGGAAGATTTGGAAAGGGTTGGTGAGATGCTTCAGGGCAGCAGGAGTTCTTGGGTAGCAGGCTATGGGGACTCAATTTGCTTTGTGGTTATTGCTGAAGACTTTGCATTAACAAGGCATTCTTCATTATGTCCTTGAAGGCGGGTGAGTCACAGGTGGGACTGATATTGTCTTTTTCTTTCTTTTTTTATTTTCTAGATAGGGGAAAACATAATTTATCATTCCCTTGAGGGGTAAAATATTACCTTTGAGGTAGGGTAAATACGTGAATTACAGTTGTTGAGATTCCTTTTATTGGGTCTTGAGACTATGTATGGGCTTCATGCAGAAAACAAGGTTGAATGAGAAAAGAAACAGAATTAAAATTTTGTTAATGAAGGTGTAGAGAGGGAATCATTAGAAATAGAGATGGTGGAGAAGACTTTAAGGGGTGAGTTCAGTTCAGATGTCTGGGTCCCGGAGAGAGTCTATTATCAATCTATAGCCAAATGTGCCGGGGCAGGAGAACAAGATATAGGTCTGTTTGGAGTGCATTTGTGTGGCCAGGGAGGTTTGATAAACTAAAGAGGCATCTCAAGCTAGTATTAGGGACAACTCCCCAGAAGTCTGAAATCATGTGAAAAGGACCATTGTACTCCCTTTATCTGTTGTCCTTTCATAAAAATAATTGCTTGGCCCTTCTCTGGGTATCTCTTCCTAATATTTCCAGGATAATCCTGGCTGTAAGAGCAGCTGGATGCTGCCTTACCTGAGCTTGGAGCTGTTCTGGGATACCTGGAGAGAAGAAGACCCCCATGTGACTTCAGCCTTAGACTGCTTTCTTGTCACAAACACTGTGAATTTTATCAGACTCAATTCAAGGTACATGGAAATAGGGTTGAACAGAGTGTAAGGGCTTAAAGAAAGTGGGTGACAAAATCAAATCCTTCCCAATTATAGAAATTCAGCATGTGGTTCCCTCTCAGAACACTTGATGGAACATCAATAACTAGGGTCAAAATCAAGTCCAGCAATGGACATGCAAGGCACAAGAGAACTAATACATCAGTGCTTACTAACATAGAACCTTCTAATTATAGAGAAAACTATCACTCCAAATTAAGTCATTATTTTTCACCTATAGATTTGCATATCTGAAATATATCTCAACAGCATATTGGAGGTATATTAAGTTTTATACAAACAAATGACTGGATTTAAAAAACATTAACTCCTGTGTTAAACAAGTATCGTTAGTGCAGAATATCTTAGATGCTGTGTAGCTAAAATTCATGCACTACCATTCACATGTACAAAGCTAGAACTACTTTATTTTGAGTAATTGGTTGTGAAGACCCAGGGTCCAGCCTCTCCCTGTATAGAGTAAGTTGCTGCATATAGCTGATTATACAGAAGTGAAAGTTCAACAGACCTCCTCGGGAAAGAATGTACAGCTGGAATCATAAACCACTTATCCTGTAAAGCATTAAAACTCCTCTCTCCTGATATGTTGATAAAAAATATCCAACCCCCTGGGGATCATGAGACCCTGGTGAAACCTTATTCTCATACTGTATGGGATGTCCTTGTCCTAAGCCCTTATAAGCTGCTCTGTGTGTCCTCTCCCTTTGCACAGCATTGATTTTCATTTTCTGGACAGCTGCCACCAGGAAAAATCTTCTCCTATTTGTAAGTCCTAATAAAACTCATATCTGACTCCATGCCTTGCAAGTTCTTTGGTCTTGGGGCTGTGCAGACCGGAGCCCATCAATAGCTGGGTTGGAACATTGCTTTAGTCTCAGGTTTATTTTGAGAGCTTTTTTTGTTCAAGGTCCTTCACCAATTTTATAGGTTACTATTTAGAATTTAGAAGTAATTGCCTTTTCTGACCCTATGAGTCTCTACATTTCCAGTATCTCTTCAGCCCCTTTTACTTCTGCTTGCAAATTGGCAAATCCCTTCTTGGGTCATCATTTTTTTATAATGCCTTGCTATAAACGAAAAAGTAGAATCAAAGATACACTATACTCAGACTCTTTTTAATTCCCTGCCCTTAGAACCTAGATTCTGCCTGGCAGATATCTCTACAGTCTAATACATGTAGAACATTGAATCTGCCTTGTAAGTGACAGTGTCTCAAATGTTTTGTCATTACATCTTTCCAGACTCTGAACTCAGTTTCCACATTGTCCTCCACATAACCACGTATTTCAGGTGTGATGCAGCAGTACCCAACTTCAAGGTACGAGCTTCTCTGTTGTAAGGTAATCTTGGTTACTATGGCAGATAACACTCCAAAGTATACGTGGTTTAGTGCAATAGAAGTTAATTTCTTATTACTTAAGTTCCACAACAGGTGTCTATAATCCCTGTGTGGTTCTCCTTCAAGTAGTGCTTCCAGGATTCCACCACCTTCCCTACCTTGTTTCCAAGGTAAGGACATGGAGAATTGTGCATGCAACGTTTTTTTGAACTAGACCGTGAAGTAATACAAATCACACCTCTTCACTTTCAAGGAAAAAGAGATTTCTATTATTAAACTGTGGGTGTTTTAGCTAACTCCAACAAGCTACTGTAAAAATTACCAAAAAGTCAGACACTTTTGTGACTATGTGCATCACCACAAATAGTAATGTGTCCTATCATAACTAAAAGAGGGCAGCATACAGTGTTGTGGTGGAACTAAACCTTGGCTCCCAATATTTGGTTTTATGAGCTCATGCAAGATGCATGACTTCAGAGCTTCAGTTACTTTACCTACAAGGAAGAAAAGAAAAGCTTGAGCTGGTGCTGGGCCATCACATACAGAGTTTATTCTTAGTCTTCCATTTTATGACGACATAGTGAATGGCATCTAGTAGTAATGGGTGTATACTCTTTAATTAATATGTTTTTCAGAGCATTTGTCTTTTTCTTTCCCCCACAGCAGACATTAAGGCAAGGACTTGGGTAAAGTATTGAGTCAGGCATATAAAGCACCCTCTTCTCATATAAAGAAAACAGTCACAGCGTTAAATGAAACAGAGCTTTATTCACTTACAGGACAAAGTAGAGCGGAATATAAACAACTTTGAAATGGTGTGTCATTAAGGAAATGAGTACACATTGTTTATTGCTTATGGGTTAACCTCAGAGGTTTTAAAGAGGAAAAACCCAAAGGAGACAAGTCTTTATACTGGTTGATTTCTTAAGACAATGAATGGTGCAAGCCACGCAAAGATCTGAGCAAAGAAGAACATGTATGCAAATCATAAAACACTCTGTGCTTTTTTGAATTGCATAATATGTGGGGGTGGTTTTTAAGTTCTCAGCCTTGCATAACAGGGGAAATGATTGTTCTGGTTCTCACAGGGAAGGGAGGAAAACCAATATTAAGATTGCTTAATGCATCAATTAACCACTGAAGTAAAAGAAAGCTGGGGTATTTATCTACAGCCTCCCATCCCTCACTGGCTGACTTTGCTTCCGAGATTTTAGTTCCCAGAATCCTTAAAACTGGAGGACCTGGAGAGTATCCTCAGGCAGGGAGACTCCCAAAACATTGACAAGCTTGAGAAGTTTTTGTAGGTCACTTGCAGGTTAGACTGGGGGTATATAAAGATGGTAAGGCAGTGTTTGCTAAAACATTCAAAGACAATTCTAAAAAAAGTGAAAGTGATTTAGTTTTTACATTTTAATTATAGACTTCAATTTTTCATTTATTCTTGGATTGAAAAATTGAAAAGAAAGTGTAATTACTCAGGATAAGGGAGAAATTATTTTGTGGCAATTGCAGAAAAATTTGGAATATCAATACTATATAAACTTTTCCCATGGGCTCTGTTAAATGTTTTAGCATACACACAATAGAGCAGAACCATCTTTTAATAATATTAGGGGAATAAGGACAGACAAGTTTTACCTAATGATACCCTTTGCTATAAGCTTTCTAGAGCATTAAATGTACCAAAATACAATTCCAGGCCATATTTTAATGCTTGATCAAGTTGAGAAGATTTAAGTTGAGACAAATTCTAAACACGTGCTTACCATGCTTCTCCAATATATACCTGGGTGTTAGACTGCATTAGAAACACTTACAATTAATGTTCCAAATAGAGTGAATTTTATTTTCCTATAATAAAGAGTATTCTGAACAAATGCATCATTCATAACAAGAAAAAAAAGAGACAAATATTTCAAACAAAAGCATCAAAGACAAGGAGGAAAAAAATTGAAGACTTGAATTTTCTTCAGGTCTTAAAAAAACATTCAAAACCTGAAATACTTCACAGGACTGAAATGCATTAACAGTTGAAAAATAGAGAAATAATATTGTTTATAATTATTAGCATTGCTGAGTATGTACAATTTTACTCTTGATTAACTAAATGGAAATTTCACAGCCACTTTGTTAGATGTCAGTGGAATCCCATAGAATAGAAGAGCTAGAAATACTACTGTACATACCATACAGATGTGCTTTATAGATATTTTCCAGGTTGCTTTGAACAGCTGTGTTATTAAATTAGAAAATCAGGTTGAGATTATGCTCAAGGGGAAAGCAATACCGAATCAGTCCATGTCAGGATCTTGAGATTCAGGACAGAAAATGAAGAGGTTAGACTAACAACCAGTTACAAAAATGAGGAATTAGACTGAAAAACATATTAAAAGAACAAGTACTTCACACAGAAGTCTTGTAAATAAAATACATTTATGTAAAAAAATGTTATTTGAAAGAAAAGTAAGTCAACTTTCAGTCAATGCAAAGATAAAAATTAAAGAAAGGCTCATAATAGGAAATGGAAGAACAAATAAAAATTAAACATGTAGTTTTCTTAAATATGACACCAAAAGCACAATCAATAAAAGAGAAAAATTAGATAACTTGGGCTTCATTAAAATTAGAAACTTTAGTGCTTCAAAGAACAGTATCAAGAGAATGAAAAGGCAACGTAAATGTGAGTTGTGGAAAAGACATATATACCATTAGGATTTAATATCCAGAATATGTCAAAAACTCCTACAACTCAAGGTAAAAAGACAAACAGTTAAATTTTAAAAATAGTCAAAAATACTTGAATAGACATTTATCCAAAGAAGATATCTAAAGGCCAATAAGCACCTGTAAAAATACTCAGCATCTATAGTCCTTAAGGAAATGCAAATAAAAACCATGATGTGATAACCACTTCATACTTACCAGGATGGCTATTCCAAAACAAAACAAAAAACAGGAAACAACAAGTGTTGGTGATGATGTGGAGAAATTGGAACCCTCATATACTTCTGGTGGGAATGTAAAGTGGTGCAATCCCTGCACCACTTGGTGGCTCCTAAAATATTAAACTTAAAATTACCGTATAAGCCAGCAATTCTACTCCTAGATATATACTTAAAGGACTAAAAACAGGGACTCAAAAAAGTTGCTTGTAAACCAATATTCATAGCAGCATTATTCACAATAGCCAAAATATGAAAACAACCCATGCGTACAGCAACAGATGAATGGATAAACAAAATGTGGTGTATATATACAATGAAATATTATTCAGCCATATAAAGAAATTTCCATATAAGATACAACGTGAGTAAACACTGAAAGCATTTACTAAGTGAAAGAAGTCAGACACAAAAGGACAAATATTGATATGATTTCACTTATATGAAATATCTAGAATAAGCGAATTAATAGAGACAGAAATTAGAATAGATGTTACCAGAGGTAGGGGAGAGGAAGAATTGGAAACTGTTGCTTAATGGATAGTTTCTGTTTTGGATTATGAAACATTGTTGAAATAGTGTTGATGGTTGAACAACATTGTGATTTTGTTAATACCACTGAATTCTACACTTAGAAACAGTTAAAATGGCAATTTCATCTTACATATACTTTACACAATATAAATAAATCTGTAAATCTGAAAAATACTGAATTTTAATATATTTTTAAGGATTTTTTTTGTTTTGTCTAGCACTTGCAAATAATCACAATTCCCACCACTGAAGGAATATTCAACTGCAGAACTCCCTTTAGAATAAAAAAAAATATTGACATGAAATATTAAATGGGAGAGTTAATGAGAAAGTATGAAGATCCAACTTGAATATTTGTTTCTCCACTAGATAGGAATTGAGCAGAAACTTCACAAAGATTAATAGCAACACAATATTAAATCTAAAGAATATGTGGCATGTTGTACCCTTCAGATTTCTGAAAAGGTAGATATTTTGCAGGATTATGAATGCAGATTTAAAGCACTGATGCCCAAAGGAGAAAAACTAGATAAAAATTGAAATGGTGTGTAATTGACCATGGTCTTCATGATGTCATTTATATGTAATTGTAAATTTTCCCAGTAGTAAAAATACATTGAATCAGTATCAGAAATGTCTATTCTTAATTCTGAATATGTTATGCAATGACATTGATCAATTCATAGACCCAAGCCATAACCAACGTCAATAATTTAATTTTTTGAATAGCTAGTATTTATGTTTTAATTTCTGTCACAATTTTATTCATCTTTTAAGCTTTGTATTATGGACATTTCTAACTTTATATTAAGGTAATTTACTATAATATAATGTCTTTCATATTCTCAGCTTCAACAAATATGAAAATCTTACCAGTTTTTCGTTATCTATTTCAATTCTCACATAAGAAAAAAACAAATCTCTGTTTATATTAAATATTTCACAAATGCAGTAAGCTGCATAAAACATTTGTGTGGCCTAATGAATTATTAATATGCAGGCATATTTTTTGCCACTCCACATGTCAGGGGATAAAAGTTAGGCTGCCACATTTAATATCTTCCATGTGCCTCCTCCCCCCAAAAAGTCCTCCCTCCTAGATAACAGAGGTCACTTTTCTGACTTTTAAAGTAATCACTCTTTCGCTTAGCTTTAGGATTTTATCACCTGAGTGTGAATCTCTGAATTCTAGCTTTGCCTATTTTTTGTATAGATCCTTTAATTCTCTTTTAATATATGAGGTATTATTTTTCATTTGCATTTAAAAAAATACATCAATCTGTGCTGCAAAGTTTTCCATGGCTTAGATATTGTTTTACCACAGACCACTGAAAAGCCTAGAAATAATGATCAATCCAGAAGCAATATACTGCCCTCCCACCCAAATTATGGTATTGGAAAACCACTTCCAACTAAAGCGAACCAGCGTTCTTAGAGAAAGATGTGACTCTACGTCTGGACCATGATGTATTCAAGATGACTTCTACTAGAAGATTTCAAGGAAGCTATCAAATATTGCCAGAGTCATGTCAAAAATGATTCTGGAATCAGGGTAGTGCACGGTGGCTCAGTGGCAGAGTTCTCGCCTGCCGTGCCAGAGACCCAGGTTCACTCCCCAGTGCCTGACCATGCCAAAAAAAGAAAAAAAAAAAAAAAAAGATTCAGGAATTAACTTAAAGAAGCTTGTATTGGTCAAAGATTGAATCATATGAACATCAAAAAGAATAAAAACTTCAGTAGATTTAAACCCATCAACTGTGTTAGAATTTCTTGACTTCATAAGAATACCCACGCTCACACACAAAATCTAAAGAATTACTTTGGAAGATACTATGGAATCAATTCTTTATTTTGAAAATTAGTAAATATAGAGAAAGAAAATAAAGTATGTATCCTGCCTTTTCTACACATACTGTGCAATTGGTAAAAAGTTAGTAAATATGAGGAAATTTCTATTTATAAAAGTGTTTCACAAATATGGGTAAGGAATGTCGCCATTTATGATCCCTTTCTTTGAACATCAATGGTCTACATCTCAACAGAGAAAAAAAGCAGACACTGCGTGCTTCTACCTGGTGAAAGACACACCTGGTGAAAGAGTCGCCAAAAATACCAAACCTCAGTAAGATAATGCCACTAGATTCAACCACCAATTTAAAGGAAATACCAAGGACAGGCAAACACTCTTCAACCAAAATGTTTCTCTGTCTCTCTCTCTCTGCTAAGAACTATTATTATTATTTTTTTTTTGGCATTTTTACCTTTTCCAATTCTTTAACCAATAGAACCAATGACTTTCTTTTTAGAAATATTTTCCACAAAAAATGATGCTTTTGGTTTTGGTTTTTGCTTTATGCAGGCTACCAAAAAAGCTACCATAGTGAGAGAATAGCAATACCTATTTTTCCTTTGTGTGGCTGCAATGTAGTCAGGCTCATTTGTTAGTTATATTACTTACCAGTCTTTATAAATGCCTCATGGAAATTTGTACCATAGCTCAAAATATAAATTGGCACATGTATGAACCTCTTGGATCATATTTTATTAGTAGAAACTGTGACCGTTTTATCAGTAAATTTAATTGGTCTGATCTAATATTTGCTGCGGTTATAAAGCAAAAGATGCATTGTATCATGTTTGAGTTTTGGTGGGTGTTTTTTCCAATTTTGAGACAGAGAAACTTGAACAGATTTATCACTCAGGTTTGATCATCATGTTATTAATTAATTTCACAGAGACAAGAAAAAGGAATCGATTTTGTCAAAACAATTTATGTGTGGATGCATATTTTTGTAGAATATCAAAATTTGTAACAACGAGAATTTTTTGCCCAGCACTTCTTTGTTGCCTATATGCTAGCCATACTCCTTTGACTTCCCTCTACGGAAATGCTTTTAAGAGAAACAAAAGCAAGCAATACTTTCAGATCTACGTTCTAAAATACTGAAAGCAGAGATATTATTCAGGAAAGAAGGACTTGTGCTTTGTTAGAGTCAGTGTTTGACCTTCAAAATTCTAAGTTTTAAAGGCATGAAAGTTTAAACCATACATAATGTACTGAAATATAATAAAGTACACCCTAACTATGTTTTTCCTTTTCTTTTCCTATCTCAACTTGAGAACATGATAGATAAAATTAATTTCAGGGCGAGCCATGATGGCTCAGCAGGCAGAGTTCTCACCTACCATGCCAGGAACCCGGGTTTGATTCCCGGTGCCTGCCCATGAAAATATATATATATTATATATAATCCACAGAAATTGAGCACATATCTTAATATACCAGTAGCAGCTTATTTTCATAAATGTCAAAGATAAGTCTACCTTGCTTTGTGCAATGGCCATGATTCTATAAATCTGCAGGTAGGACGTACTTTTTTAAAGAAAAAGAACAGCTAATTATGTAAGTAACTATCTAAAGAACGTTTAAAGCTAATATTAAAATTAAAAGAGTAATAGTAAATGAAAGGAACATGAATAAGTATATTTAAAAAAATTCAGACATTATTAATTGGCTTAACAAATAAGCACCAAAGAATTCAAGATTATTATAAAGGAAGGGCTGGAACAACTGTGATTACTGATTGTCAGAGGAAAGAGTTTGTGCTTGCAAATATGCACATGTCCTCATACACTCATACCTACCACACATAAGATAAATTGGCATATATGGTAAATTTAATTATGTTCCCCAGAAAGAAGCCATGTTTTTTATCTTAATCCATTTCTGTGGGTGTGAATTTATCGTACATAAGGGCCTCTGTAGATGTTATTTTTAGTTAAAGTGTGGCCTACTGAACCAAGATGGGTCTTAATTTTATTACTGGAGGCCTTATTAGAGGAAAGACATGAGGAAGAGTGGGATGCTGAAAGTCAGAGGAATCTGGAATAGAAAGAAGAGGCTATCATTGTGTGACAGCAAAGCAAAGGAACCCCAAGGACTGCCAGAAGACAGAATGCTACCAACTGCAGTCTCTGAAAGAATGAGCCAATAAATTTCCATTGTTTAAAGCAATGCATTGTCTTAGCAGCTGGAAAACTAAGACAGAATATCTCAGGAAAAATGTGAATATCCAGATTTTAGGAAAAATGGGAATTGGGGAAGCAGCATCAGCAACAAAAATGTTTGAAAATTCTTTCTCGGCCTTACATCATTTACAGTTCCTTCTGTTTCTATGCTTAGGAGGCAATCTGATTGACCACTGACCAACTAATCAATTTTCTTTCTTTGTCAAGGGTCTATTTCTAGTTGTCAGCTATAGCTAAGGGATAAGGATTTCATAATATAAACAAGGGCCATGGGCAGAACTGGCGAGAATATAATATATAGCAAAGTACTCTAGATTTATTTTAAAGAAAGGGATGATTTTTAGAGGAGAGCTGTGATTAGTCAAACATGTTCCAAAAATTCTGTCATTAGTAAAATCTTGCATGTTTACCTTTATTTTGCCTCTCTATTTTCATTTTATCATGTTGATGCATTTAAATTTTCAATTATGAAATAACATAATGGTTAATCCTTTACCTAAACATTTCTTTGCTACACAATGAAGTTCTCAATGATTGGGCTTAAAGTTAACTTTAAGAATACTTTTGTATTCTCGCACTCTTGAGAGTTCCTTACCATTGTCCTCTTGATAGCTGTCTCTTTAATGAGTAACAGTGATTTTTTTTTTAATAAAAGAAAAATAGGCATAGGAGGAAAAAAAAAAAAACTCTGTCTTTTAAAATCTTCTGTGGCAAGGTATATTTTCCAAAGTTTGAAAAATATATATATCATAATTGACAGACAGTCCTCCCTGACCAATGATCTCTATTGGTGCTTCTAACTACCCTAACCAGTGGATGGGACATAGATCAAGTATGTAACTTCTTCCAGTGCTAGGTTATCACAAAAATATAACACCCACTGAGTTCTCTCTCTTTCGTGTGCCACCTTCCCTTGAATACAAGCTACCATCTTGTGACGAAGCCCAGGGCATGTGAACAGAATATGCAAAGATAATCCTGCAAACACCTACCATAATTGTAAAATTCCTCATAAATCCTGAATGCAAACAGTGACATTTCCATATCATTTACTCCCATGATTTAAAAGGAGGCCTGATGGCTTATATATTTAAGATCACCTCAAATTCCAAGATAATTGCTGGAGTTCCAGCCCTCCAGCTTCATTCCAAAAACAAAGAAAGAGAGAGGTGGAGTGGAGTGAGGAAAAAGTTCTTACCTCTTAATCTCTTTTTAATTTGGGGTAAAATTTACAGAAAGTGAAATATTTAGATATGAAATGCACACACATTTTTTAATTTTGACATATGTATGTGAAACCATGACCACAATTTAGAAGATTTCTATTTTTCCAGAAGTTTCCATCATTCTAACAATCTCTACCCCAATTACAGAACATTCTTTTTATTTCTTACTCTGTATATTCTTTTCACCTGTTCTTCAGCGTCATGTGAATTGAATCAGTATATATAATGTTTTTGCTATTCATTCGTGCTTTCCTTCTTTTCTTAATTGCTTAGCAATTTCCCTTATACAAATATAACATGATGTTAATCTGTTGTTCTGTATATGAAAATTGGTATTGATACTAAATTGGGGCTTTAAGAATAAAGTTGCTAACAAAATTCTTGAGCAAGTCTTTTTGTGGACAAGTGTGTAACAAGTGTGGACTTGCTAACTGGAGTTTATTTAACTTTATAAAGATTGCCAGACTTTTCTAATTTGGTTGTTCTATTTTACATCCCCACCAACAATGCTTTACTTGGTCCACATCTTTGCTAACATTTGGCCTTGACAGGCTTTTTCAGTTTACTCATTCTACTGTATCTCATTATGATTTTAATTTTCACTTCTCTAATAAAGAAGTGTTATGGAAGATATTTTAATGTACTTACTGGAATCATATGTATTGCTTTTGTTGTGCTGTTCAATCTTTTGCCCATTTTTAAAAATGGTTATTTGTATATTTATTTATGGATTTGATGTCATTATTTATATATTAAGGATACAAGTTCTTTGTTAGATATGGACATTGGAAATATTTTCTCCAGTTCTTGCCCTGTTTGTTTATTTTATTATGTTTTTAATTTTGATAAGGTTTAAGATCTTTCTCTCTCTCTCTCGTATTTCCCTATTTTGGAATTAATTCATCAAGATTTATGAAAACATTTTTAAATGCCTATGGGGATTCTGATTGGGAGTGAGTTAATCTGAGAAGCATGGACTTCTTAATGATATGAATTTTCCAATCTACAGATATGGCAAATCTCTCTATTTTTTAGGTCTCTTTAAATTTCTCTTAGCAATGCTTACAGTTTTTCTGTGTACAGAACTTGTGCATACATTTTGCCAAATGTATTGAAAACCATATGGACTATCGGTCATGGAATTTTCTTTTCTTGAAATGTTGGACATGCATTTTTTGCCTCAAATTTTTTGAAAGGGATTGGGTAATATTGGTATTGTTTTGCCATAAAGGCTTGATAGAATTTACTGGTGAAGTCTTCTGGGCTTGGAGTTTTTTTGTTGGAAGGTCTTTAATTACCAACTCAATTTATTAAATAACTATGCTGAAACTCCGATTTTTTATTTTTATCTTTATTAATTTGGGTAAGTTTGTTCTCAAAAACTTTCTTCCACTTCACTGATATTGTTGAATTTTATTGCCATAAAATTGTTTGTAGTGTTTCCTTACTGCCATTTTAAAATCTGTGTACTCTGTGGAGCCATCTTTCATCTTCTGATATTGGTAATTTGTTCTCTCTCTCTCTCTCATCCAATCTTGTTGGGGGTTAATAATTTTATTAATCTCTTCAATAAAACAAATTGTGGCTTTCCTTACTTGTCTTTGTCTTTGCTATTTAACTGATTTTTTGTTGTGGATCAAATTTTCCTGCTTCTTCATAAGTTTAGGATTTTTTAAATTTTAATTATTACTAACCGTATATTGGTAGGAAGTTTAGATTATGTCGATATTCTTTACATGTTATTCATTTTTCTTTTAATAAGGGTCAGCTTGCTGGGGGACCCCTCCTCATAGCCTTGTTTTTCCTTCTTAATAGGGTTGCTCTATCTTGGTTTTGTGTTTAATCCCATGTAATGGCCCACATTCTAGGCTGTTTTTCCCTCCAAATACTTAGGCACTGTGAGGTGTCTGTTATTCTTTCAAAATTCAGTACTTCAATAGCCTGAAATACCAATCTCTGCCTCTTCAGGTTGATAAGGCTGCCATCCTGCTTGAGCTCTACTTCTCTGCTTTGCAGAAACACAGTCTCCCCTTTCAGAAAGCCTGGGCAAATGTGCCACTCACCTCCTGTGATTCCTTACCCTCAACGATGACAGTGTTGCCCTGCCTGATGTTCACCGTATGAAGAAGTTGTCTGATGTATTTTTCCAGTTTTATAGTTTGGGCTAGTGAGATGGCAAGTTCCAGAAACATTGTTCCACCCCAGCCAGAACAGAAATCTCAGTGAGCATTTTTTTAGAGTAGCTTTCCCTGAGACTCCACCCACAGCTTGGCACACATATCATTGACCATGCCAACATGCAAGGGAGGCACATGAAGCAGTACTTTAGTTAGGTTCATTGTGATGTTCAAAAATATAAAGATGAAGAGGAGACCAAATATTGAACAGGCAAGCTGTTTGTGGTGCAATGGCGTACTTCCACAGGGTGTTTGATGGAGAATTGGAAGTGATGACAATGAGTGTTGAATTGATCATGCCTCGTATGTTCATAAGATCAACAACTTCACTAGAAGGAACAAATCTATGGAGAGGAAAGAATCCTGCCTGATTAACTTTTTATTGTCTAAAGTCCCTAGCATTTTACCTTGCATGCTACTTTAAAAAATTACTTTTTAAAATAAGATCCAATTGCTAACTGAGTTTACATATTTATAAAAATGTGCTATGAATTAGTCTTCTCCAGTAAAATGAAAAGTAACAAAACATTTTCTATTTTTGATGGTGTCAAGTTTGAACTTGAGTAAAAATATTTCCAATGAAAGTAGCACAAGCAGTTGACCTAGAATAAATTCATAATTCACTGAACACTTGGGAGTAACAGTTTCTGAAATGTCTGCTGAGCTCATAAACACTATGTAAAGCTTCTCCCTGCTCTGTGCCTAAGAGGCAAGAAATGGTTTTAATACACAAGTCAGAAATTTCCTTTTAGACAACTGGAGAAGGACCCCACCCCCTCCACCCCACCCCTATCGCTATGTTTGGCCAATTATGTTCTTTCTTCAAGTATTTTTAAAATGGGGCTGAGGGATGCTAGTCAGGATTTTTCTAGTTACTTAATATCAGCTGCCTTTATTGTCCACAGAGAAGCAGAAAGAAACTGTCATCAATAAGAGAACGTAAGAGACCATAAAGCAGTTGTACAAAAACAAATAGAAATATGAATTTTCCTTCAAACTGACATCATTTAATTCCTTCCCTTTGACTGTGTGAGACAAACTCATATGTACTAATATTTTCTCCCTTTGTGGCATAAGCTTCCTTGTGTCCATGTGTTACTTGTAACCAAATGCCTTTGATTGAGAAATATTTTTAATATTACCCAAAATGTTCTCTTCTGATGAGGCTGATCTTAACAGTTATTTTCCATATGAATATTTTGTTCTTAATTCAAGTAGGCTTAAATATATTTCTATCTTTCCCAAAGATGCTACTCATGTTCTTTGATAATAGACACACACAATGCTCAAAATGTTTATGGTATTGAAGTAGTGACTTCTATGTCAATAAAAGATACAGTCTTGCCCAAGAGTATGATGTTGAATCTTTATCTGAGTATGAAATATTTAACAACAATTAAGCAAAGTTTATTTTATTTGGCCCATCACATCATTTTTTTAAAGATAAAATTGAATTAAATGATGAATGATGCTCTTTCTTCCTTTCTGAATTTTATATAAATTTGCTATGGTTCAATAAATATAGTAATGAGACACTTACTTTTTATAAAGTCATTTGTAAAATCAAGTCACTAAGAATACTTAGTAACCCATTACATATTGAGTGTTAAAGAGCATTCTATTACAAGGACGACTTAAAAATAAAAAATCATGTTTTTGTATCTTTTGAGACAGAGTAAAAAAAATATTGTACTTAAAGAATCAGGCTCCACTACTAAGCATGCCTATTGCCATAGTCAATTAACTTTAAAAGACTGAGATTCAGTTTTTTTAAATAACATACCAGCTACTGTCTTCTCTATGATTGATGTAAAAATTGCATGAGGCAATGTATGACATGCAAGGTCATCTGAAGAAAAGAAAAGTACTTACAAACAATTGGGTGCATGTTGTGGTGGCAAACCCTGAGATTTCCAATTTACAGCGTGTAATATTAGCTTCATAATAATTCCTTCTTGAATACAAGGAAAGAATAAATCTAATATAGTTAGAGTTATGCTGCCTTAAGTGTTTTTTTAATTTGGCCTTGCGATGGAATTTGATATTAATTTCTCCAAAACAAGAATGTTAAAAATTTTGACTATCCACTCTGGGGAGAGGGGGAGGTTGTATCTGTGATATCATAATGAATAATAATTTAAAGTAATCCCTTTGAATATCCTTAGAAAACTGCCTGTAGTTACATGAAAGAGTACTAGGCATCCTGGGACCTTTTCACAGCTGGTTCCTGTCATCATGACAGTTCTTAGAATTAGAAAATGTTAGATTCAAATTGATTTGATCAGGCAAGGATATAGTGAAACAAATGGAGACTCTGATGGACTTCTCCAGTGGTGACACTGATGAATTTCATTCTTGCCACAAGATCTTACCCAATTATATTCTAGACAAGCTGTGACAGGTGGACTCATCTAACTGTGCTGTAACCTAATGAGATATTTGGAAAGCACGGTGTCATCCCAGAATTTATTTTAACATAAACATAAATCAGGAAAAATAATACTCTTCTAAAATAATGAACGAGGATGAGGCAGGTCACTAATCAAATAAGCTTAATTCCTCCATGCTTTAAATACAGCGTGAGAGCAGCTCAGTGGCACAATATTTGATAAGGGCGTGGTGAACAGATAATAACTAAAGTGACCTTTGATCACCATTTTCCACCAAACCCACGCATGTGAATTCACACTCCCTTCCAAGTAATTGAAGTTACTAAACTAAACATGTCTATCAAGTCTCTTTCCACGCCTTGAATCACCTCAGGCCAACCTGTAACAAAACTGCTTGGATGAGATTCTAATGGAGAAACACCTGAATCTATAGGCCTCTTGTCCTACTTCTGTTCAAAGTTAACGTGGACATTATAAAGCATTAGAGAGAGCTGAGTTCACTTATTTAGGTTGACTTTTATGAATCATATCCTTTTTCTTCATTTTTTTTGGTTTAATTATATAAATTGTTCCTTAAGTAATACTATTGGTATTCGTAGTCTAAAAAGAATCAAATGAGCATAAAGATGAAAAATAAAGAATAAGTTTTTTATTTAATGCACAGCTTTGTATATTGTGGCAAGCCCTTTACCTCCTTACAATTATGCATGTGGCATTTTTTGCTCACTAATTACAAAGAAAATTAGGAATTAAAACTGTATGAGCCACCTTGATGTTATCCTATTCTAATAGGCTTTGAAAGTCAAGAAAATCAATACCTATAGTTCATCCCCAAATTAAATAAATGATTCAACTCCAAAATCATAAGCAAACAAATATATAATTCTATTATTTGTTTGAATCCAGTGTTCAAACATATAATCTACTGACTTAAAATGTGTTTTGAAAATAGAAGTTCTTTGTAGGGGTCCCTGAAAAATCCACTTTAGTTAAAGTTTAGGGTTCTCTCAACAAATATCGCCTTTTAAATGGGAATTTCTTACTCTGGCCACTAGAAATTAAAGCTTGTCAGCCTTGCAGAGAAAGCTGGCTGATACTAATTGCTGACAATATTACAATTTGAAAGTAGTTCCCAGTGTTGTGTTTGTAATAGAAGTACATAAAATGCTTGCAGATATGCATTATTTTTTGCAGAGGAAGGCTAGCCCTTACCTGATGAACATCTTGAAGTATTTAAGCAGAGCAACTTCCAATTATGTCAACCAGCACTTAGGCAGCCCTGGGAGGGGTATGATGCTAGTTTATGTTTTTGGTGTTTGTATGACTGTCCATTTCCCTGGCCTGATGAGGCTGATGCAGATTTTCACAAATTGTTGCAGATGGTCCATAAAACTCAGTGATTCCCTGCAACCCTGAATCCCTCTTCATCATCAGGTCCTAATTTCTTGCCCGGTGTTACAAGAAACATCAGTGCCTAATTCCCCTGTAAAGGGGAAGAAGTTGTCCTTTTTTTCCCCAAACTAGTTTTGCAAATGGAAAGAGTTAGCACCAAAACATTTACTTATGTTTTTCCACATTTTGTGAGCTTAGGATTCTGTATAAAGTTTGACTCATGTACAGAGAATAAAATGTCGTCTAAATTTAACTTTGGGAATTTCAAAAGATCCAGTTTATGCCTGGAAATGTTATAGCAGAAATGTAAAGAAAGAGGCAAAAATTATGTATGTTAAATATTTGAACCAGCTCTGAAAAGTAAGAGTTCGCCTGTGCCTTGCTTAATGCCTATGAGATAGTATCTGTGCAATACATATTTGTGGGAAGATGGGAAGGAAAACAAAGAAAGAACAGAGCTCTGAGAGAGGTAAGAAGAGAGAAGAGAGTAGTCAGGCCAGGAATACATCAAGTATTTCCCCACTTTTTTCAGAGCTATTGTTTCAATGACAGTCTGACATAATAGATGTGAGGCCACTAAAAAGAATGACAGTGAACATTGTGACTACATGGTGAGGAAACACCATGAGAAATATGCAAGAACTAAGTAAAATTTCAGTTTTATGTCTGGAGGAGTTGTGTAGTCTACCGAAGAGGGAAAATGTTGCTCTCCCAAACTTAATAATAATACATGAATAAATAAAAACCAATATGTTTTCATGGTCCAAGGTTTTTAGGGTTCAGTGACAAGACACTTGAATCACATAGGAGCCAATTAAATATGAAATCCATTTGCAGCCAAGGTGGGAGTTGCAGAATCCAAACCTGGGCCAAAAGGGTGTACAGGGTCAGCTTCAGGGGCATAGTGCAGGTGCAGAGGCATCACTGAGAAAGGCATTGCACTTGGTTTAACATTCTGCTGTTGCCATTTTAAGTTAATTGATTAACATAATTAATTAACTTAATTAATTAATTAATTAATTAACATCTTAATTAATGTGTTTCAAGGAAAGGTCACATATTTCCATTTTGCACTGGGCCCCACAAATTATGGGGATAAACTCCAAGGTTTATGGGGGCTATAGTAACAATGCCCTTTAAAGCAGGGAAGACACCACATTCATTCTTGGTAAGGCTGATGGATCCCACCAGTGTTACTGACAAGAAATCAGGCAGCGTGGTGGAGGCTAGTTTGAATAGGAATCTTCCCCAATATTTTGTGATCACATCATCATTTCCTTAATAGTCAGTACCCTTCAAATTCAGGAAAATTTGGAAGTATAGATATTTTCAATGTGATCAAATAGTTTAAGGCATCTGCATATATTTTGATCATTTAAATGTGCTAATAGTCAAGAGAATTTAGACTGTGAGAGTTAAAATGCAGCCTTGAGAAGATAATTTGGAATTTTTAATTGAAAAATTCATCTAGGTTTGATGTCACCATACTCATTTATATGCAATTTTAAAACTTTAAACAAACCTAAGAATCATCATATTTACAAATTAATCAGTTATGGATTTTTTGAAAATAATTGTTAATATTTTCTATATTAGAAATAAAATGCAAAAAATAAATTAATTGGACCTAAACACTTAAAGAAGAATCTTATTTTAAATTTACTTTTAAATCATGCAATTGTATTCAATAATTTGAATAATCTTTTCTAAATACAAAATATGAGTGCATACCAATGAAAACCTACCTTTTTAGTTGCTTGGAACATGGAGTAATTTACTCATTCACTTAACAAATATTTATTCAGGATGGTGAAAAAATAGAATTGGTTATATCCTGATGTCATCTGGGTCTATTGGGGGAAATTTAACAAATATCATAGAATTGATTATGAGTACAGTAAGCATATATCCCTGTTTGTCAGGAACAACCCAAATAGAGCGCAAACATTTGTACGTCATGTAAACAGAATGTAACGGTAGTTCCCAATGTGTGCTTGAATCATTACTAATACTGCCCCTTTTATTCTCAAAATTTTGATGGTAAATTCTGTGGCTCAGTCCTCAAATGAAGGCTTAATCCCGTACCTAGCACATGCTACAGTAGCACACACTTGCTTTATAATCTAGACAATCTTGTTCACTAGAGATATAGTATGAACCACAAATTTATTTTAAATTTTCTAGTAGCCACATTAAAAAGAGTAAAAAGGAAAAAAGGTAAAAGTAATGGTAATGGTATGTTTTATTTAATTCACCGTACCCAAGGTATTACCTTTTCAACCTATAGCAGTAACTACCTTTTAGGAGCTCAACAGCCACTTGGGCTTGTGGCTACTATATTGAACAGCATAGTTCTGAGTCATTGTTTTCTCTGCCTTTATTGTAACTTCTGAATCTGCAGTTTCACCATAAAAAAGTACCATTGCCTATGGATAGGAATGTAAATCTTCCCCCTATAATTGCCTTCAACTGAGAAAGACTATTCCACAAGGTTTTCTGTGGTTAAAAGAGTTCAATATGTTTCCAATCTGAGGCTTTCCACCAAGACCCAACTGTAAAAATCAGTTCCTAATGTAGTGTTGACCTTCGTGAGGCAGGCTTCGTTCTTGTTCAACATGAGGTTAAAAAAAAAGTTCAACATTCAAGTAGTTGAGGGTGTGAGGGTCTCCTGAGATGAGGGAGATTTCTGACAAATGATAAAGGAGTGTTGGTCATGGATTATTTCACTGTGTTGACTTCCTCACTGAACAATGACTCATTAAAGGACTATTGTTGAGAAATTGTTTCCATCCATCATCATAATTACAGAAACACCAAGGTATAAGTTGTATATCATTATGAATAATTTACATCAGGGTCTTTTATTTCTGTTCTTATATCCCACTTTAAGTCCCTGGAAACACAACACCCAACTTAACAGGAGCTACAGGTTCCAAGGTAGAGTCAGAAGGAAGAACATGGTATAACCTAAATTTAGTTATTAGGTTATAATAACTGTTGGAATGCCCTAATCTGAATGCATGAGTTCCTGCAACGTAGGAATTACATCCTATCATCTTTGTTTTGGCTTCCCCCAAGCCTTCCCCAAACAAACTGTGAAACACTACTTAGTATTTGGGGGTACAAATCTATTCATGAATATATGCAACATTTCAGTGCTATGACATAAATATCTTCTATTTAACCCCCAGAGGGTACATTTCCACTTTTACTTTAACCGGAGACAAAATAGTGTAACAGTATTCCCCTAATTATTCCACAGAAGGAAACTTAATGGCACAGTTCTTCAAATATAGCTTAGTGGAAACTGACACAGGTCCAAAGATTTGTCATATTCTAAAAAAGTTTTATCAGTTTGTCTGCTATTATATAGATGTCATTTCAATATAAAAATGATGTATTTTCCCCCAAATGTTTGAGAAATAATATGATAAAGCAAGATGGACTGTGCCTTTTGTTTTCCCCAGATTATTGAGTACCTCTGAGGCATGCGTATCACAGATCAAGAAGAAGCAGACTTTTAAGTCCATTTTCTGATTTCATTTCCTGATGTGTGAGCTTGACTAAGTCAAATAAATCTAATTGACCTACATGGGTAAAATGGAAATATTCCAAATTCACAGCATTGTTGAAAAAATTAAGTAAAACTTCTATGCACAAAATATACAGGACAGAGAACATGTAGAAACTTTTGTAAGCACTATTTCTCTCCTACACCCTGCTTCCTTCAGACATGCATTTCCTTGTTTAATAAATTGGTGTTGCAGTCTGCTACATGCAAAGCCTGAACAATTTACTGGGCAAACAATGTTGGAAACAGGTCTAATCTCTTTCTTTGTGGAGTTTGCAACATAAGTTCATCCATAGAACTGCTGGCCCAGTAGTCTCTACCAAGAAGATATATTAAAAATACCTGTTGAATCACTTTAAAAAATGGTGAAACAAATACTAGCTAATGTCCTGCTGGAATGCCCTGCTCCTAATATTGGGATAGAGTGGTAGGTGTTGAAACTATCTCTCTAGCATTTGAAGTGGTTGCTTCAATTGATGGTATCAGCATTGGTGGGGTGATTCTCACAGAAGTGCATCCAAAATAAATCTAGTCCCTCCCAGTAATGATGATCCAAGGATTACCTAAAAAATGGCAGGAGGTTTACCCAACCTCAGAATTCAGGGAGTAACTCCAATGTTTGGTATGAATGTCAACACTGACTAGCATTAGCAAGGAGTGCTTTTCTAAGTTGACTTTTTGTTAGTTATTGAAGAGCTCAGTGGGCAAGCAACTACCTTATAGTTATGTAAGGAGAAAAAAGAGGAGTGAAATGAAAGGAAATTTTTAGGTAGTTTAATGTAAAAAAAAAAAAAAGTTGTGGAACAGCCATAAACCTCAATGTCTGCAGCTAAAAATGAGAAAAGTAGTGCCATGTCAGTGATTTTTAGTATAGATTTCAGAGGTTCAGCAGCTGGTCCAGAGCCCTGAGTCAAACATAAATCATTCTTTTTGCATATCAATATTCTCAATAGGATTTCATATGCAAAAACAAATTTTTCTATTGCTTAAAAATTCAAATCTGCAAGCCTAGATGATTTCTAGGTTTTCATCGTATCTAGAAGTCTACAGGTCTAAAGATGACAAAGAAGCATCATCTTCTGACCAATCTTTTGGAGAATGCATAATTATATGAAAAAATACTTTGTTTCTTAACTTACAATTAAAGGGAGAAAACTATCAACTCCCCACTAATCTAATTTAAATCATTGGGTTTGAACATTTGAACTATTGCAAATGAATAAAAATACGCGCTAGTACAGTCTTAACTGTTGAAAGCAGTTAACTCTGTAAAGATAAGTATTCATTAAGCAAGCAGTTAGCCTGTCTATTCTGGAGTTCCTCCAGGATGAAGTGTGACTTGCTCCTAAAGTCAAACTTGAATATTTAATGGGGCTGTTAAAAATAGTGGATGTTTTAGATTATAAGTTATGAGGTATGAAGTTATATTACTGTATATCTATGTCTCTAGCATGACTTACTTCCTTCTTTGTAAAGGTGATTAAAATTTCCTATACCCTTCTCAGTGAAAGCTGTCAAAGAAAACTTACTCTACTTCAAAAATGAAGCCTTTTCTTTAGAATAGTCTTTAATTTTCATCTGTTCAGTCTGTCTTTAAGAAACTACAAACTCATATTTTAAAAATCATAATTAAGGTATGGAAAACAAGCGAGCTGCATCTTTCAAGATGACAAATTGACAAATTTAATTTGAAGTTGAATTAAATAGCAAATATTGACAAAATTAAAGTTATGTTTATACAAAGATATTCTCTGGTTAAATGCAGGAGAATATGTTGATTGAATTTTAATTTTAAAAATTAGAGTTTATTTCACATAAAAGGGAAACTAGCAAATATTATCATAGATACTAGCAAATATTATCTTAGACACAAAGGGTGAGAGGAGAGGGCATTGTCACCTTTCTCCAGTTTATCTATCCCATACTACCTTCTGTTTTTATTTTGCATTACAAACCTGCCTCCTTAGTGCTTACCCACATGGATCTGAAATTTGATTAAGTGCTTTCACACTTATGTAATTGATATATTTCACTTTGCTGATTGAGAAACAACAACAAAATCACCTCTTGTAAGAATCAAATTAACATGACTTTGATTTCCATCTCAGTGCAGTCTTTCTTTTCCAAAGGAATATTTTAAAAAGTTGAAAGTATAAATAGGGCTTCCATTTCTCTAAGTCTATGTCTTTCATCCTTTTACAAAGAACTCCAGTAGGAGGATTAAGGCCCACCCTGGACCAAGTGAGTTGCATCTCAACTTATGTTAATATCCTACTCAGCAGAAGATCTTGCTTAAAATAGGTTCACACCAAAGAAACGAGTTAAATTTAAGAACATGATCTTTTTTGTAGTACCTACAGCTTCAAACCATTCAGTTTGTTTGTAGTTTTCTTTTCATTCTCAACTGACTTTTCAGCTGACTTATCTTGGGGGCCAATACACCTGGCCTAGCCCAGAACCTATGTGACACTTCAGCTTAAACGGCCCATCATTATAGGATACTCCTCTGTGAACCTTATTGCAGTAGCTTCTTGAAAGCTACTTTCCACTTTCTGCCCTATACTCCATGATCCATGCAAAGACCAGAGTGATACTGAAGTTGGTCTCTTTTTCATGCTGTATTCCCATTCATCAGACTACAGTCTTCCAATGGCTTCCCATTATGTTTAGAATAAAATCCAAAACTGTAATAGAGAAAATATGCTACATGACTAGTTCTTTTTCATGACTTAGGTCATGGAACAAATATCACATCAGCAGAAATGCCTGCCTTAATCACTAGCTCTAAAATAGCAACATCCTATATGCTTTTCTGTCGCATCATTGTCTTCACTCTAACTTATAGCTATTAAAAACTGCCTCATCTCTTTCTTTCTTCACTTTTACTATTCCGTCCTTTACTTGAAGTTAAGCTCCAGAGACCAGTCATCTTGCCTATTTTTTCAACAATATATCCTGAGAACCTATATTGGTGCCTGCATAATAACAAAAATATTTGTTGAATTAATTAACCAATTGAATTCTCAATGGACTGTGATTGTTTCCATCCAACTCAGGAGAACTGGTTAGATGTCTATCCAATCCAATCATCTGCAGCCTTTATAGGTGCTAAATCATGTGCCCTTTGGTCTACACATCAGTAGCTATGGGAATGAAAGGTCACGATTGTCTATTAAAATGATGTGTTAGCTTACTATAGCTGCTGTAACTGATTGCTGCCAATTCAGGGGCGTAGAACAACAGATTTGTTCTCTAACAGTTCTGTAGGCTAGAAGTCTGAAATCAGGTTTTCAGCAGGACCATTTTCCCTCTGAAAGCTGTGGGGGAGAATCTTTTCTAGTCTTTTCCAGTTTCTGATGGTTGCTGGCATTCGGGGAAAAAATTCAACCCACCACAAACAGGAACAAGGACTAGTATAGGAAATATAGTAGGCAGTCTGTTGGAGAGATCAATAAAAAGTTTAGTACACTAGAGTGCTAATTGAAGATAAAAGGAGGGATCAACTGAATTCTTGGCAAAAATATATGGACTTTGTATGAGACCTCAATAAAAGGACAATGTGCAACTCGAACCTAGCACAACACACTGCCCTGTTTTCTAGATAATTCTGGAGGTCAGTGAATAACCCTTCTGAGGACAGATAAATTCAATGGCTTGGAAACTCATTTCCTTCTCATTTTTAGTAGCTTAGTGGAGAACTGAATCCACAGATATGAGTTAGTCCAAGTGAAAATGGCAGTTAAGATGACCTAAAACACAGGCTTGCACAATTTGAGGGTAAAGTGTTATGGAGAAGGGGATTCTTTATATGGAAACACAGGCCATGGTGTATGAAGTCAAAGCTTCACTGTGGGATAATGAGAACTGGGGATCATATGCCTTCTGCAATTTCTCTGCTTATAAGTTTTTCCCTGGTAACCCTATCTTATATTTGTATCTTGGCTCTAGTAGTTTGTCTCTCTGTGTCACACTTAGCTAAGAGTATTGGATTTAGTGTCAATATATAGAATTTACTACCAATAATTATTTTGCAATGGCAGTTAGTGACAAATTACACTTATGCAATGAAAAAAGATGTTCTTTCAATTCATAAGAGTACTTCCTACTTGGAGAAACAAGAAGCAATATAGTACTGTGGTCAAACCCAAAAACCCTGTGGTCATAGGTTCAAATTCCCTGCTAGTTTAAATTCCATCCCCACCTTTTACGAGCTAAGTCATCTTCAGGAAACTGCTCAACTTCTCTGAGCTCCTGTTTTCTCATCTATAAAACAATGATGGTAATACCATATAGCTCAAATGATTTTGCTGTGTTAAATAAATATAGATTATTTTAAACGGTGCCTGCAACAGAATCAACATTCAAGCAATTGCTAAGTATTTAAGAAAGATAGCAATTAATTCAAGAGATAAATGTTGAACACCTGTAATGTGTCAGACAAGTGACAAGTTCTGAGGATATGTGTGTGATTAAGATATAGACCCAGCCTTCATGAAACTTACAGTCTGGTGTGAGTAGGAAAAAGTATATTTAATCTACAAATGTTATTACTCTCTCCTCCATGAACCACCAACTTTGGAAGGCACACTTTATGGCTTAACTTATTTACTGTTCATAGCAAGTTTATAAAGAATGGAATGTGTTATCCCCTTTTTACTAATATGGAAATCAGAGTTTACAAACGTTTATTATCTTGTACAGGTTGCATAGTAGAACATGTTAATGCTAGAATTCAAATAATGCTGACTAATCAATAGTGTTTTTTTGGATCTTTTTAATAGACCACATTAGTTATATAGGATTTGAAACAACAACAAAACAACAAATCTTGCAATATCAACCTGTCTTATACTTGCTATAACCTAACAGATGAAATAAAAGTAAATACCAGAACCCAAAGTGTTTGGTAAAAAGTTCTATAGCTTTCTATTTATTTACTTTGTGGGGATCAGGATGAAAGAATCAATTAAAAAAAAAAAAAAAAAAAAAAAAACAAGCCTGACACTATATCTACTGTATAAAGCCCCAAGGAGCATGAGACAAGATTACATTTCCCATCCAAAAGCTGCATTTACTTGAGTTGGTAAGCACTCAGGATTCCAGCTGATTCTGAAAGCAATGAGTCAAAAATAATAGGAAAAACATGAAGATATGAAAAAGAAGGGAAATTGAGGCTGTATTGGGAGGATTGTTTTTTAGGAAGTTGACAGTAATATTATATAGCCATGTTTCTCCTTCAGCGTTCTAGCGACAGAAAGAAAATCACTAAAGAATTTAATAAGATTCCTGTCCAAAGAGATACAGAAATGGAAGACATGCAAGTCACACTATAGAACATTTATCATTGAATGTTATTTATAAGCATTCAACATATACAAAGCCTCAGTTCAGATATTTCTTTAAAGGCTAATCTCTGATCCTTGGTGTTAAGAGTGGTGAACACACACTGTATTGTTCTACTCATTATTCCTTATTTCTTTTATGTAATGGACCTTCTCTGTTCCATGTACTCTAGGTAGTATGGTTGTATCAGTCACGTGTCAATCAGAAGACAGAACATACATGTATTTGAATATGAAAAGTTTAATATAAAGAATCACTAACTATAGTAGGGGATTGGAGTAACAAGTGATGAGCTACTAAGACGTAAAAAGAACTCTAAAAAATTAAGCAGATATAAGAAGCAGCCATAACTCACAGGGCTGAGTTAGGCTGCTCAAGGAAAGCCCTTTCCACCCTGGGCTGAGATCCAGACCTTGTTGAAAAGGTCACAGCTGTGGCTCAATGGACAGCAGAGAAGTCACTGTGATCCCTCTATGAAATCAGTCCAAGAGCTCAAGCTATAGAGCTGCTTCTCCCCTGCAGTTGGAACATTTGAATTGCTAGGAATTATTTACAGAACTCTGCATGGGTATTTATTTTATTTAGAATTTTTTTTTTAAATTGAGAGTGTACAGTAGTCCAGTCTAGCTATTTAAGTGAAAACTTTTAAGAACCTCTGTATATCCTTGATGTATTCATGAAATTTTACTCAATGGGCCTTCCAAGTAATGAATCATAAACATAAAGAACTAACTAAATTTAAAAAGATCGAATTGCTGCCAATCTGCCTTCTACGGCATTGAAGAAGAAAGACATCCATAAGCTGTGTCTTGCTTGCTGGAAGCATTTGCTGTGAAACTTCCGAGGCAGGATGCTGGAAGAAGATATCAACCACTGGGCACTGGTAATCACTGTGCACTGCAGGACCCAGGTGGTGAAGAAGTTGAACTGCAGGGCCTGGGCAGTAGAAAAGTTGGGCACTGCAGGAGCTTGCTGAGAGAGCACACCACAACAAGCAAAGAAAGCCTCCTCATCCTCCATCGTCTCTCCAGTGCCTTCTGCTGACAAAACTTAACATTGATGCCAGCTGACAAATGCAAAAATGTTAATAGATCCAACTCCATTTGTAAAGAGCAGGCAATGAAGGGTGGTAGATTTGAATCAACTGATAATTGACATGATTGTCAACATGTTTTCTTGCATATCCTTCTTTGAGTTATTTGAGGGAGAACCTGACAATTTGGAGAATCAGGGATTGCATTGATGTGCAGACACAGTGGAAAAGATAATCCTTTTTATCTCTGGAGTGCTAAAACTGAAGGATAGGAATCTAGTGCTAAAAGGTAATCTTATTTATAATAGAGAAGGATTCTGCTTACAAAATCCACAACACAATCACAAACAACAACCAGATCCTGTGATGGAGCCAGAGAAACAAGGTCCTAATGATATCACACAAGCCCCTGGATCCAGCCTGACCTAAAGCAAACTGACCCCCACACTTCCTATACAGTCCCGTTTTTCCATAGCTTGAGTTGAATTTATGACAATTCAGCTAAAATATTCTTAATACCACCAAGTACTGATATTCTAAATACCACAGAGGATTGTCTATAGAGACAGGGGTAATTTCCTTGGTTCCCCCCATATCCCCCACCCCCAGCATGCTGTGTTTAAAGAGTCTGTTCTTTGGAGTCAGGTGAACTTTCTTTAAATCATGTTACCTCCCTTATTTAGCTGGTCTTCAATTTCATTATCTCAAAAGTAGATTAAGCTCACTCATGGGGTTGGAGAAAAAGTGATGTACAAATAATATTACTTGATTTCTTAAAGCGAGTTCTGCATCACTGCATGGCAAAACATCTACTTCACACAACTTCTATATTAAATCTATATTGTTCAATTTTAGTGGGTCAAGTAGTACATGTGTCAGAGATCCATTTAATACAAAGGTAGTAAAAAATCTTCATCTACTGTATGAGACCAGAGGAAGAGAGATTTGTTTTGTCCAAAATCTAAAGTTTTTGTAGCACACAATCTAAATCAACCTGTCTGAAAGTTCATTTAAATAATCCAAGCACATGGAGTCCAGAATGGAAATGAGGGCTTGTGATTCTGTATACCTTAATGTCTTACTCAGCTATATCCCAGAGTATGTTGGGCAGATAATTAAAAAGTAATGGTAAAGTCCGTTGAGGCATGGAGAAATAATATGGAACATTTAAACTTTACCACTGGGGAAACCCCTCCTAAAACTGTGTCAAACATTAGGGACACCCAAATCAATAGGCCAAGCCCTTGATCTTGAGGCTTGCTCTTGTGAAGCTTGTGTATGTAGTAGAGAAGAGTTACTTCTGAAGGACCTCTTTTGTTGCTCAGATGTGGCCTCACTCTCTCTAAGTTTAACTCTGTAAGTGAAATTATTGCCCTTCCCTATGTGGGACATGACATCCAAGGGTGAATGTCTTCCTAGTGCTGTAGGTGATGACTCCCAGGGATGAGTCTGGGCCTGGCACCATGGGATCAACAATGTCATTCTGACCAAAAGGGAGAAAAGAAGTGCAACAAATAAAGTATCAGTGGCTGAGAGAGTTCAAATAGAATTGAGAGGCAATTCTGGAGGTCACTCTTATGCAAACTTCAGTTGGATATTGCTACCTATCATAACTTGCCAACCCCCAAACAAAATCATTGCAACCAATCCTAAAGAACACTTACATAAATATATAATATTCTACAATTTTTCCATGCACTAGGGTAACTTTCCAGAAAACTCCAACCTTCAGATGGATCCCTAGAGCAGATAAGTCCTGATTTCTGGAGGGGTCAGTCTTTTCAGAACATCAACTAGTTTCATCTCCCTACCCTATATTATCGGCAGTCCTTCTAAAATGTGAAAGTTAGAATAAGCATAGCCCAAATACCCTTAAAGAGTGGAAGAAAAATGAAAGGTGATGGTGGAGTTACACAGAGAAGATAGTGTTTAGTAAATGAGTATGATTGCTGAATCATTATATTGATATTTATTTTAGTCTCCAGAATCTTAGAGCTGTGTGGTAGTTAGATTCAGTTGTCAACTTGGCCAGGTGAATGTACCTAGTTCTGTTGCTGTGGACATGAGCCAATGGTACGTGAACCTCGTCTGTTTCTCATTGCATCTGCAGTCGGCTAAGAGGTGTGCTTGCTGTAATGAATGATGGTTGACTTAATTGTCTGGTGCTTAAATGAGGGAGCGCAATGTAGTGCAACCCAAGCAGCATAGCATACCTCATCTCAGCATTCACAGCTCAGCCTAGGCCTTTGGAGATGCAGAAAGAAATTACCCCAGGGAAAGTTGTTGGAACCCAGAGGCCTGGAGAAAAGGACAGCAGAGATCACCCTGTGCCTTTACATGTAAGAAAGCACCTCAGTTGAAAGTTAGCTGCCTTTCCTCTGAAGAACTAACAAAATAAATCCCCTGTTATTAAAAGCCAATCCATATCTTGTGTGTTGCATTCTCACAGCTAGCAAACCAGAACAAGCAGCTAGAAGTAAAAGCCTAAAATTGTGGAATTGTAGCCCATACCAAACTTTGAAATCTGTTCTACAACTAATTGCTGTGATGTACTTTGGAAATTATTGCTTTTTTGTAAATATGTTATTTTTCACAGGAAAAAAAGTCGATTGTGATGACAAAAAAATATTTATTCTTCTAGTCTCTAACATTTTGAAGCAGCTAGAAGGGAAAATTTGAGATGATGGCATGGTAGCCCATGAAAAACTCTGGGATCTCTCCTGTAACTACTTGTTGAAGAGTGCTTTGAAAACTTTATTTTTTTCTTTCTTCCTTTGCTTTATATATATATGTTATACTATCCAATAAAAAAAAGTTTTTTTTTAAAAAAAAGAACACTGTAAGACATTATTTAAGATTCTACAAGGGTTCATGTACTAGGATAACTTTCCAGAAACCTACAACTTCCAAGTTGGTCCCTGGACCAGGTAAGTCCTGAAATGTGGAGAGGCCAGCCTCTCCAAAACATCAACTAATTCCATCCCCCATCCCATATTATTGACAGCCCTTTCCAACATGTAAAAGTTAGAATGGACATAGCCCAAATATGACTAAAGAATGGAAGAAAGATCAAAATTGATGGTGGAATTATACAGAGAAGATAGGGTTTAACAAAAGACTGTGATTGCTGAATCACTGTATTGATATTTCCTTTAGTCTTCAGTATCTTGAAGTAGCTAGAAGTAACAACCTAATATTATGGAATTGTAAACCATACCAAACTTTGAAATCTGTTCTACAACTAATTGTGTTGATGTGCTTTGAAATTTGATGCTTCTTAAGTATATGCTATTTTTCACAAAAAAAGAAAAAAAAGTTGATTATGATGATGATGATAAATGCAATAAAAAATAAATTAAATAAATCTGAAAAAAAAATTATTGGCAAAGTCCCTTGAGGGACTGGGGAAAAATATGGAACTATTCAACTTTCCCACCTGGGATATACCAGATACATTCTCAAACACTAGGACCCTCAAGTCAATAGGCCAAGCCCTTGATCTTGAGGCTTGCTCTTATGAAACTTATTGCTGCAGCAGAGCAGCTCAGCTTACCTGTAAATATGCTTGAGTTACTTCTAGAATGCCTCTTTGTTGCTCAGATGTGGTCTCTCTCTCTCTCACCAAGCCCAACTCTGCAAGAAAAATCATTACCTTCTAGACTACATAGGACATGACACCCAGGGCCATAAGTGTCCCTGGCAAAATAGGACATGACTTCCAGGGATGATCCTACACCTGGTACTGTGTGATCAACAAACTCTTCCTGAAAAGTAGTTGTATTAGTTAGGGTTCTCTAGAGATACAGAATCAACAGGGAACACTTGCAAATATAAAATTTATGAAAGTGTCTCACGTGACCGTAGGAACACAGAGTCCAAAATCCACAGGGTAGGCTGTGAAGCCGATGACTCCGATGGATGGCTTGGATGAACTCCACAGGAGAGGCTCACCAGCCAAAGCAGGAATGGAACCTGTCTCCTCCTTAAAAGGCTTCCCATGATTACATTTAGCATCACTAATTGCAGAAGACACTCCCCTTTGGCTGATTACAAATGAAATCAGCTGTGGATGTAGCTGACGTGATCATGACCTAATCCTATGAAATGTCCTCGCTGCAACAGACAGGCCAGCGCTTGCCCAATCAGATAAACAGGTACCACAACTTGGCCAAGTTGACACCTGTCCCTAACCATGACAGTCCACCCCTTGTCAACTTGGCACCTATATATACATATCACCTTAGACCATACTTAATTTCCAAATAAAAACAAATAAGTACACATTTTTTCTTTTACCTGACAATACTCAACTGTCCTGCATATAACTGGAAACACATTAAATCTCTCCAGAATAGGGTGCAAATCCTTGGGCAACATTCATTCTTAAACTTGATATCTTACAACTTGAATAGTATAACATGAACAAAACAGCATTACAGTTCTCGTTTCTGTAACTGATCACGTGGTCAAAGTTCATATTTATCACTACCTTCTTCCACTACCCATTCCATGTTCCCTTTCCCCTCAGCAAGCACTTCAGCTGGCCATGGTTCTTTGCCTGGTGGGGTGACCCAAACCTTCATTCCTGAAGTTTCAGAGCCATTAGTAGTCCAACCTGGATTGTGTTGTTGCAGTTTTCCATTGATTTTAATCACAGGGCATGGTAGTACTAATAGACGCCCAGGGGATCTCCTATATTCCAAGAAAACTCTTCTTTACCTCCATTATGTAGTTGCAGTCCTACTTCCTTCTTATAGTCAGGGTCAATTACCCCAGACAATAATGTAATCCCCTTCTTGGCATGTTGATCCAGAGGCATAAGCAGCCCAAAGTGACCAGGTGGCAATCTTAACTTCTAGTTCATTGGTATCACTGTTGTTTCTCCTGGAGGAAGCACACTCCATTTGAAATAAAACCTGTAGACCAGCAGAACTCAGGGTAGCAGGGACAAGAAGCAAACATTTTCCTAGTGGATCACTAGGGGTAATAGTGAGTGGCACCACACCCATTTCCACCCCTTGGTTCCTGGACCCATGGATCCTGGCTATGGGAGAAACAGCACCATACAGCGGATGCTGATTCAGAGCATACGCAGCTTCCTGGAGAACATTACCCCAGCCTTTCAAGTTTTTGCCACCTAGTTGGCACCGTAATTGAGTTTTCAAAAGGTCATTCCACCGTTCTATCAATCCAGCTGCTTCTGGATGATGGGGAACATGGTAAGACCAGAGAATTCCATGAGCATGTGCCCATTCCGGCACTTCATTTGCTGTGAAGTGTGTTCCTTGATCCGAAGTAATGTTATGTGGAATACCATGATGATGGATAAGGCATTCTGTAAGCCCATGGATGGTAGTTTTGGCAGAAGCATTGCATGCAGGGAAAGCAAACCCATATGCAGAGTATATGTTTATTCCAGTTAGAATAAATCGCTGCCCCTTCCATGAAGGGAGTGGTCCAATGTAATCAACCTGCCACCATGTAGCTGGCTGGTCACCTCGGGGAATGGTGCCATATCGGGGGCTGAGTGTGGGTCTCTGCTGCTGGCAGATTGGGCACTCAGCAGTGGCTGTAGCCAGGTCAGCCTTGGTGAGTGGAAGTCCATGTTGCTGAGCCCATGCATAACCTCCATCCCTACCACCATGACCACTTTGTTCATGAGCCCATTGGGCTATAACAGGAGTTGCTGGGAAAAGAGGCTGACTAGTATCCACAGAACGGGTCATCTTATCCACTTGACTATTAAAATCTTCCTCTGCTGAAGTCACCCTCTGGTGTGCATTCACATGGGACACAAATATCTTCATGTTTTTAGCCCACTCAGAAAGGACTATCCACATACTTCTTCCCCAGACCTCTTTGTCACCAATTTTCCAATTATGGTCTTTCCAAGTCCCTGACCATCCAGCCAAACCATTAGCAACAGCCCATGAGTCAATATACAAACGCATCTCTGGCCAGTTTTCCTTCCAAGCGAAATGAACAACCAGGTGCACTGCTCGAAGTTCTGCCCACTGGGAGAATTTCCCCTCACCACTGTCCTTCAAGGACACCCCAGAAAGGGGTTGTAATGCTGCAGCTGTCCACTTTCGGGTGGTACCTGCATATCGTGCTGAACCATCTGTAAACCAGGCCTGAGTTTTCTCTTCCTCAGTCAATTCATTGTAAGGAACTCCCCAAGAGGCCATAGGTCTGGTCTGGGAAAGAGAAGGTAATGTGGCAGCAGGAGTGGAAACCATGGGCATTTGTGCCACTTCTTCATGTAACTTACTTGTGCCTCTTTTTTGGTTGTGGGAGGGGCCAGATGCAGCAATTTATCCTTCACCTTAGAAGGGATATCTCGACATGCCCCACACCACTGGACACCTAGAAATTTTACTGAGGTGGAAGGCCCCTGTATTTTTGTTGGATTTATCTCCCATCCTCTGACACGCAAATGCCTTACCAGTAAATCTAGAACAGTTGCTACTTCTTGCTCACTAGGTCCAATCAACATGATATCATCAATATAATGGACCAGTGTGATGTCTTGTGGGAGGCAGAAATGATCAAGGTCTCTGTGAACAAGATTATGACATAGGGCTGGAGAGTTGATATACCCCTGAGGTAGGACAGTGAAAGTATATTGCTGACCTTGCCAGCTGAAAGCAAACTGTTTCTGGTGGTCCTTACTAATAGCTATTGAGAAAAAAGCATTTGCCAGATCAATAGCTGCATACCAGGTACCAGGGGATGTATTGATTTGCTCAAGCAATGATACTACATCTGGAACAGCAGCTGCAATTGGAGTTACCACCTGGTTGAGTTTATGATAATCCACTGTCATTCTCCAAGACCCATCTGTTTTCTGCACAGGCCAAATAGGAGAGTTGAACGGGGGTGTGGTGGGAATCACCACCCCTGCATCTTTCAAGTCCTTAAGAGTGGCAGTAATCTGTGCAATCCCTCCAGGAATACGGTATTGCTTCTGATTTACTATTTTGCTTGGTAGGGGCAGTTCTAGTGGCTTCCACTTGGCCTTTCCCACCATAGTAGCCCTCACTGCACGAGTTAGAGAACCAACATGGGAATTCTGCCAGTTGCTCAGTATGTCTATACCAATTATACATTCCGGAACTGGGGAAATAACTACAGGATGGGTCCGGGGGCCCACTGGACCCACTGTGAGATGGACCTGAGCTAAAACTCCATTGACCATCTGGCCTCCATAAGCCCCCACTCTGACTGGTGGTCCAGAGTGACGTTTCGGGTCCCCTGGAATTAATGTCACTTCCGAACCAGTGTCTAATAGTCCCCGAAATATCTGATCATTTCCTTTTCCCCAATGCACAGTTACCCTGGTAAAAGGCCGTTGGTCTCCTTGGGGAAGACTTAGAGGAAGGTTAACAGTATAAACTTGTGGCAGTGTAACAGGTTTCTCCCCCATAGGGACCTGGCCTCCCTTCATTCAAGGGGCTCAGGGTCTGTAAACTGTTTCAAGCCTGGAAATTGATTAAGGGGCCGTGACTCTGTGTTTTTGTAATTCAGGTTAGACTTCTGTTCCCTTGACCTAGAACTCTTTTGTTTATACAGCTCCAACAAGAATTTGGAGCTGCCCTTCTATTGTATTTCTAGGCACCCCATGATTTACTAGCCAATGCCACAAATCTCTGCGTGTCATATAATTTTGATGCCTCCTTTGAGTTTGTTGTCTATTATAATAGCCGCGTCTACCCTGTCTTTGGTGATTAAGTGCTGCCACCTGGCTTCTGCCAACTTGGGATCGTCATCCCCATTGTGTTTAAGGATTCTAGCTCAGTGACAGCAGTTCCTACAGTAATATCTGACCTACAGAGAAGTGCAACCACAGAGCTCTTGAAGGATGATGGTGCTAGTCTCACAAATTTATTTCTCACTGTTCTGGTAAAAGGTACATCCTCTGGACATTCCTGGGGTATAAGAGCAGGCTTTGCATGATAAATCCACTCTAACATTTCAATCTCTCTAAGCCTCTGGATCCCCTCATCTACATTATACCAGGGAAGTTCTGGCATTTCAACCTCAGGTAATGTTGGCCACCTTTTGATCCATGTTTCAACCAACCACCCAAACAAGCTGTTAACACCTTTCTAACCGCTCGAGCTATAACATTGAATGCAGAATCTCTGCTTAGTGAGCCCATATCAATAAATTCAGCCTGATCCAGCCTTATATTCCTCCCACCATTATCCCACACTCTTAAAATCCATTGCCACACATATTCCCCTGATTTCTGTCTATATAAATTGGAAAACTCACACAGTTCTTTTGGAGTATAACGTACCTCCTCATGTGTGATACTTTGTACCTCACCTTTAGGGGCCTGTTGGGACTTTAGTCTAGTTATAGGTCTAGAAGAAATGAGGGGTGGTGGGGGTGGGTCATGAAAAGAATTAGAAATACCTTCCAAGCCATTTGCTTCAGGGCTTTCATTTGCAGTTTCATCTGGTGAAACAGGATTAATAACTCTAGGGCTAATCCCTTCAGGAGGAGGTTGGGTGGTCAATTCCTCAAGGCAGATTGGAGGTGGGGTGGCTATGTCCTCAGGGCAGACTATTACAGGGTTATCTAGAGAAGACTCAGCATGGTCTAGGGTTTCAACCTCACCCCCAACATCATTATCTATCCATATGTCACCATCCCATTTTTCAGGGTCCCACTCCTTTCCAATCAATGCCCTCACTTTAATGGCAGACACCATGCAAGACTGAGATTTCAGTTTATGTTGTAAAGTTGCTACTCTAACAATAAGATTCTGAGTCTGATTTTCAGAGATCTCAAGTCTACAGCTACAGGAAATAAGATTTTCCTTCAGGATACTCATAGAAATGTCTACATCTTTCAGATGGCGCTTAAGCTTCTCGTTTGAAGCCTTAAGCCCATCCCTTTTACCCTTTAATGTAGACAGTGTATCTAACAACAACCAACCAACATCTCTATAACTCTTATTTCTACAAAACTCTGTAAAGGTGTCAAAAACATTATCCCCAGAGTCTGGCTTCATACAAGCGAAGCATTAGGAGAATCAAATGATGATATTTTGACTATCTCCTTTGCCAACTCACTCCATGGATTGGGAGTGCCATTCTGATTATGGGGATCAGAGTCCTTAGTGTCTCTGAGTTCAGTCAGAGTAGAAAACCATTCATAAAAACCCATTTTTAAGATTCTGTTCCTTAAGAACCACTCCTGGTACCAAGATGTATTAGTTAGGGTTCTCTAGAGAAACAGAATCAACAGGGAACACTTGCAAATATAAAATTTATGAAAGTGTCTCACGTGACCATAGGAACACAGAGTCCAAAATCCATGGGGCAGGCTGCAAAGCCGATGATTCCGATGGATGGCCTGGATGAACTCCACAGGAGAGGCTCGCCAGCCAAAGCAAGAATGGAACCTGTCTCCTCTGAGTCCTCCTTAAAAGGCTTCCCATGATTACATTTAGCATCACTAATTGTAGAAGACACTCCCCTTTGGCTGATACAAATGAAATCATCTATGGATGTAGCTGACGTGATCATGACCTAATCCTATGAAATGTCCTCATTGCAACAGACAGGCCAGCGCTTGCCCAGTCAGATAAACAGGTACCACAACTTGGCCAAGTTGACACCTGTACCTAACCATGACAGTAGTAGTGGCTAGGACATTTCAAATAAAGTTAAAAGTCTATTCTGGAAGCTACTCTCATGCAAACTTCAGCTAGATATTGCTAATTGCCAAGATTTGCCAAACCTCAACTAACGTCATCGCTGTCAACTGTAAAGAACACTCAGGGCTCTATCTGAGATCCTTCAAAAGTTGTACCCACTAAGTTTACTTTTCAGAAACCTAAAACTTCAGATTGTTGGTAGGCCAGATAAGTCCTGAAACCCAGAGATGCCAGCCTCTCCAAGAACATCAACCAGTTCTATCCCCATCCCATATTGTCAACACACATTTTCAACATGAAAAAACTTAGAAAGGGCATAACCCAAATATTCCTAAAGATTGGGAGAAGGATCAAAGTAGAAGGAGGAATTATAACAGAGAAGTTAGGATTTAACAAATGAATATGACTACAGAATCATTATATTGATATTTCTTTTTAGTCTCCAGTATCTTAGGACAGTTACAAGGAAAAACTTGAAACTATGGAGCTGTGACCCATACTAAATTTTGAAATTGTTGTATAACTAATTTTTAAAATGTACTTTGAAAGTTAGTGCTTTTGTGTGTACACATTATTTTTCACAACTAATAAAGGTTAAAAAATAATAAAACTTTAAAAAAATGGTCTATTCACTATATATATATATATACATTTTATTTATTTATTTATTTATTTTTATTTTTTTAGGCAGTTTCTTTAATCTGGCCAGACACACTCCTCAAACTATGTTGAACGCTCTGGCAGTGAATATTTCCCCTTCTCCAGGCTCTAGAAAAATTGGAGACGGTTTTGTCCACTTGACGTATTTTTGCTTTTCACAATAATCTTTTCAGCTGTAGAGTTTGGGAGTTGAAGACATGATAATAAGGCTTATGTTTGTGTACACTCTTTATTCTAAGGAGTTTATTGACTCTCCAAGGTCAAGCAACCCTGGAGTAGCCTTTCGACCTTTAGCCCCATTTCTGTCCACAGAAGTCTGTATGGTTTCCTGTCATGGTAGAGCAAATGTTTTCTTTTTCTTCCAACCCACCAGTCCCTGCCATTGCATGTTTTAATGTTATTACCACATGGCTCTAAAAAAAGAAAGGCCAAATCCTCTCTGCACAAAACCAAGAGTCCTTAAAGTTTAGGCCGATACTTCATCTTTTTCTTTTTTGTTTTTTTCCTAATTTTGGTTAATGAAGTTGAACTGTGGGGAAGTTTAAAATCTAACCAAACCACATCTTAAAGTATAAAAATTCTATTACTTTGTATGTAATCAGCCAACCTAATTATAAACTCTATAAAGTTACCTTTTTCTTACCTTTAAGAAACTTTTTAAATGGTGTGATTTTTAAGTGGTTTGAATGACTTCCCTTTACAATTTTCTTACTGTGTTTAAAATTGAAATGCTTTGACAAGTACCAGAAAGTGTTTGCATTTGCAAATATGCAGTGCAAACAAGTCTGTGGCTTTAGAGATAAGCAAAACTACTTACTGATCCTTAGATAGTGATAAGAAAAGAAAAACAATAAAAACCTCAAGCAACTCAGATGTTTCTCCATTTAGCTGTCCAAAGTGGCTCACAGTTTCACAAGAACTACACAAGGTGGAATAAGTACATAGGTCAAAGCGCAATAACAACAAAAATTATTTGGAATGACATAATGAATGTGAATTCAAAATAAAGGCCTACATTAAAAAAAAAATATTCCTCCTTCTTAAACCTAGATATATATCCCTGAAGTTACTCTCTAAATCCCATTTTACAGTATTGAGGTTTCAATCAACTCATATAAATGTGATTTTTCTTTGTGTTCTTTTTAAGTTTATCCTCATTTTTTACTGAACGAAACGTTTATCTCATTCACTATTTGTCAACTAAAGAGCTTATCTACTGCGTAACATGGCATTAGTAATTTCATAAAGGAAGTTTGTAGAGTTGCATTTACAGCTGCCTTTAGGTTATCACTGGATTTCTGATTTAGTTTAATCCTAAAATATGGTGACTAACCGTTACATATGCAATATATCTTCTTTTTTTGACCTAGTAATCAAGTCACACTTCCTATCTGCAAATGTAGCAGGCACCACTTTTCAAGATGTCAATGAAAAATGGAACTGATAAGATTAAATAACATTTTTCAAAAAATATCTAAATAGTAAATTTAGTATAGTAAAAGTGATATCAAATGTTATTCTCATTCGTAGGAGAGAACTTTTACCTGTGATCAAATACAATGCTGCCTATTAAAAAGAAGCATTCAATAGTCTTACTCATGCCCCATCTTCTGTTACTTCCCAGACTCATCTTCTTCTACTTCATTAAATCTCCTTTGAAAAGATATTTTTGAAGGGCGATGCCACTATTGGAAGCAATTGATACATTTAGTCAATTAAAAACCGTGTTCTAGGTTCATCTATATACAAAGCATTATGGCAAACATTATGAAATATGTAAATATCAATCAAATACACCTTTTGTCTTCAGGAATCTTATAATCTGGTAAGGACTAATAAAAGTACAAATTTGACTATAATGTAAGGAAGTTACCCATAAATGCCATATACAAAGGAAAAAGAGAGTTTATTAGCTGGGAAGAGTCATGGTATTCTAATTGGAAGTAATTTGGGCCACATTTAGTCATATGGATATTTGAGGGTAAGGCATTCCAGGCAGAGAAAGTCACAAAATTTAAATTGTGTGGTTAAACAGTGCTTATATAGTTTCTGTAAAAGGATTATATCAATACCAGTTTGAAACTAGAAGAACAGACTGTGTTTCAGTGTATCCTTGAAACATAGGTACACAGTGATCTAAGAATCAAATATTTAATGAAAAAAAAATGGTATGGCAAATGAGCAATGATATTGGAAAGATCGATAGTGGCCAGATTACTAAAAACCCTGAATACTACATGTGCTAGTTTGAAGCTGGCACATACCCCAGAAAAGTACATGTTTTTTAAATCTAGTCTTATGGGCACAGACCTATTGTGGGTGGGCCCATTTGGTTAGGTTATTTCAATTTATAAGTGACCTAACCCATTTAAGGTAGATCCTAATCATTTTACTGGAGTCCTTTATGAGAAGATAAAAGGCACACACACACACACACACACACACACACACACACTCACTCATTCACAAAAACCCAGAACACAGAGAGAAACAGCCAGGGAAGTTCAGAGAGAGTATAAAGAGAAAAGCCCTATAGTTGCTAAAAGAGGACCCACAGAAGCTCAGAGAGAGGCCAGTATAACCAGGAGCAAAAAGCAATGAAACCCAAGAGTGAAGGACCATGTGCGTTGCTACTTGACAGAAGAACCCAGATACCAGCAGTCTTTCTTCAGAGAAGATAGCTTCCTCTTGATGTTTCAGTTTGGACATTTTCATGGCCTTAGAACTGTACATTGTAAATTAATGAATCCTCATTGTTAAAAGCCAGTCCATTCTGGTATATCGCATTTCATCAGCTTTAGCAAACCAAAACACTACCTTAAAGAGTGTACATTTTATCTGTAGGCAATTAGAGGTGCTTTTGAAACTTTTATTAATGGAAGAATATTACAAGTATATTTACTTGGAAGTTTCATCTGAGAACAATGAACAAGATATGAAGGTATGAGGGGAGGAGAGATGATAGCCAAAAACGCACAAAACTAAAAAAAGTTGTGGGAGAATGAGATAATCAATAGAATGTTTTTAAGTTATAAAAGTGATCAGAAAAAGGCTGTCATTGGAGGTAAAGTTCAGATGTCAGAATTGAAAGGTAGATGCTGGATGAGGGTAAAACACACTTATTGAATGCTCACCATCTACTTTGCACTGGACTTTAGTTACATTGTTAGATAACCTTCACAGCAACTCTAAGAATTGGATATTACAATTTTTGCTTCTCAGGGAGGGACACACAACTTGTGAAAGCTGCCAAAAGTTGCACAGCTAGTAACTGGTATGAGCCCATGAGAGGGAACTGGCTCCAGTTCTAGCAACACCTCATCACTATCCATCTCGTCAATCTCAGTTGGCTTGTACAAAGCCTGTGGATTTTTAGTTTCTTCATCTGAAAATGATAGAATTAAATTAGATCACCATTTGCCTCCTATTCAGCTCACCAGTTGAATCCTACCCTCTGCCTTGGGAATTGTCTCAACCCAAAGGACCTCTTTCTCAGGGCCAACCTGCAGGCAGTGATTGGGGATCTTATTTGGTGGAATGCAAATACCAGAAGACCTTGCCTCAATTCTGAAGAACTCTTAAGGATCCCCTCAGAGCCCCCTCTGTCCAATCCTGCTTCTTTTCCTCTTCTACAGGTGCTGTTACTGACAGTATTTTCCAATAAGTCTTCTGCGTACAAATCTCTAGCTCTGAGTCTGTTTCCTGGGCAGCCCAAGCAAGCAATAAGCTCAAGCAAACATTGCAGATTCATAACTATCTCTAAAGTTGCTGGTTTTCACTTCACATTGAGAGTAAAACCACATAGATCTCAAATGCTGTAGAAAAAAAAATCTGGTGGTATGATTGAGAAGCACCACTAGAGTTTGAACTAAAATGGCGTCCTGAGGTTATTGGTTTATAGCAGAAATGTGCTTGTTTGTTCTGAATGAGGTCTTGAAACATGCATGATCATCTGATGCAAGTTTGGAATCAAACCATTTTAGGGCTTGCTCCTCATTAATAGAATACTTCATAAAGCTATTATCCAATATATCACTCCTATGAGTTGAGTTTATTTATTGAGTCAGATGGGAAATATTCCCTGTGTGGATTTATTCTTTTGTTATCTAAAATCAAATGGCATAACCCCAAATTACACCAAAAGATACTTTGTACTTTAACAACTTTTTGCCACCAGGTTTCAATTAATTTTTGTAAAGGGCTTTTTTTATTGCTTTTTTCTTTAAGGTACAAAGTGTAAATACATCTACTGCAAAGGTTGCAATCATTGGGCTACTGTGAATGACAGACACTGTCTATATCAAGCTAGTTTCTAAAGATGATCTCAAAGTATTAATGATAATATTTCCCCCAACAAATTAGTCAGATAGAAAATTTGCTCCTTTGTCTCTGCTACAATCACATAGGCATATGATCTTCATAAAAATAAAATACTTTTTTGTTCACAAGGAAACAAGACAAAGTACCTAACTTAATTATCCATTGCCACATGCTTTTTCCTCCATTGAGGAGTGTTTTCTTGCTATCTCTAGTTTTCGTCAATGTTCAATCTAAGAAGGTTTTTTTAAGATTTTCTGCGAAGTTTAAGCTTCATAGAAGAATTTTTAGAAATTATTAAGAAGGGTGAGCGATTAAAAAACAAGTTTTAAAGTCACAAAAACATAAATGGAATGTTCACTTCAAAATAATTTAAATGCATTGACTATATAAAATAATACATACACTTTGAAATTCTTTAAAAGGCAGCAGTCTTAAGAGACACCCCAACTCTTTTACAACTTTCAGGAATGGAAAAAATTTATTCATAATCAATGTTGCACCTCAATCATTTGAAACATCCTGATTTAGATCTCAGTATGTGTATAGGCATGAAATAAAAGAATTTCAGAAATGTATGTGTTTGTAGATAGAAGGCAGATAAGATTAGGATGAATCATGTGTACAGCTGCCTTATCTCTTAGCTCGTCTCATAATTTTAAAAAAATGTGAAATAGTAACAATGTCAACTCATTGTCTTATTTTCTACAAAATTTCCTTGACATTCCTGCCCCTCCCTTTCCCCTCATCTTAGACTAATTATTTTAAGGTCTGGCCTTTACTAAAGAAAACAAGCAAGTATAGGTGAGGCTCTGAGCAAAGGATTTTATATAAAACAGACATCCCATATTTCAGGGAAGGAATCTCATCTCTTTGTAGCTGCCCCTAAAATGCAATATTCTTTTAAACAATGAAAATAAAAGAGCAGTAGAGAACAAAGAGGAAAAAGTAGGCAAAAGTCAGTCTCATTTGCCACAACCTAAGTTGGATCTCAGCAGTAAATAAGAGAAAAAAACCCTTGAGCTATACATTTTGGGCAGCCCCGTGACTCTGAGCCTGCTTAACAGAGGGCTTCCCAAGTTCTCTTATCAGCTTGGGAGGCCCTTTGTTCTGCTCCACTCAGGGATTGCAGCTGATGAATTATGACAAGCAACCAATGGAAACCCAGTCAGCCAGGAAGGGCATTACCCGTTTTGGTGTGTGCATTCACATTGCTTTGGCACTTTTATTATCATTTAAATTTAATCTCACCTAAGAAGGAAAAAAAAAAAAATATATATATATATATATATATATTCCTCTATTTGCTGCTGACTTAAGCCTGACAAGTAATTGAAATAACTTATTAAGGCTGCTAAATGAAAGACTCTCAATATTAGAAATGGCAGTGTTGCAGAACTGAAACGTCACATGCCTTCTTTGGTGACATAACATGATTAAACCATGAATACATGCACACACACACACACACACTCACTCCCAGGAAGGAAGTAGTTCAGGTCTGCATTGCTGAATATCTAGAGTGGAACCACACCGCTGCTGAAGCCGTAGCCATTTTTCTTGCTTACCAACTGCCATCTGGCAAGGCAGGCAGAAATAGAGAAAAAAAAAAAAAAAATATATATATATATATATATATATATATATATATATATATATACACATATATATATATCCTGATCAGAGATAAACCTATTAAAACTGACTGCTAGCTAGAAACACCCAAGTTTGAGGAATTTTTCCCCTCTTTTAAAAAAATAAAAAGCAAGAACTTCTTTCTTCACTCCTAAAAAGGTGAAGAGATAGTAGGCACTTGAGTCATGTAATTATCAGAGCTGCCTTTTTTTTTTGTCTCCCAGTCCAGGAGCAGATCATGCCAAGTCTCTTTGAAGTGCTGTTTCAGGGTGGGGTCCCCTAAACCTGGGCTCTCCACAACCAGGACCTTATCACTTCACTCCAGTTCCCTGGACTGAAATAAGAGAAGGATGGATGCTATTATTACCTGCAGAAAAGTTATTTGAGGTAACTTGAGCAAATGCTTCTTTTATCTTCCAGCCTGAACACTGGGGCCATGTTTAATATCCTTCAGCTGCTCATCCATTGTTAGGATGACATTTCTGTATCTCTCCAGTGTTTAAAGGCTTATTAGGGAGTTCAATGTTCTTCTAAGAGGAGGATTACAGCTCTTCAATTGCAGTTTTTCTTCTTTTCTTGCAAGCGTTCCAAAGTTGGACTTTGTTGTTTTCCCCTTCCTATTCAGAGGTCTATTTAAGGGGTGCTGTGGAAGATGAAGCAAGTGTCAAAAGATCAAATGACAAATACCTACTACTGCATGTATAGTGCCATGAATGTTGTAATATTGGCTAAAAGAATGAAGGAACTAAAGTTAGAAAAGAACTATGTGAAGAGGTTCATGCCTTTCTGATTTTAAGAGACTGTAAACTTCATTTCTTTTAAAACTTGAAAGGCCCCAGGGTTCAAACCTTGTTCTTCTTTTCTATCTACAGTCATGAAAATGTAAACAAGTCTCGTCATTTTAAATAGCATATGCTTCAGGTGACCCCTAAATGTGCATCTGTAGAGTAAACTCTTTCCTGAAATACATCTGCCTACTCAGTGCTTCCAATGGATATGAAATCATAGTACAACCATTGAATGATCAGATATTAACTTTTCATCATCTTCCTCAAACCTATTCTTCCAGCAGTCTTCCTGAATTCATCCAAACTATAAGCAAATTTCATTTATTCTACCCTCAAAATCTCTTAAAATTCCACTTGTTTCTCACTGCCTGCACAGTTAGCATCCTGGCCAAGCTACCATTGTCAATTGTTTGGAAATTTAGATATCTGTTATCCTTGCTTCTGCTTAAGGCATCTCTGCTATATCCCTATTCTAGTTTGCTAGCTGCTGGAATACAATATACCAGAAACAGAATGGCTTTTAAAAAGGGGAATTTAATAAGTTGCTAGTTTACAGTTCTAAGACTGAGGAAATGTCCCAGTTAAAATAAGTCTATAGAAATGTCCAGTCAAAGGCATCCAAGGAAAGATACCTTGATTCAAGAAGGCTGATGAAGTTCAGTGTTTCTCTCTCAAGTGAGAAGGCACATAGTGAACACAGTCAGAGTTTCTCTCTCATCTGGAAAGGCACATGGTGAACATGGTATCATCTGCTAGCTTCTCCTGGCTTCCTGTTTCATGAAGCTCACTGGGAGACATTTTCCTTCTTTGTCTCCAAGGATCGCTGGCTGGGGATTCAGAGAACTCTCTCTGAATCGCCTTCATTCTCCAAGATGTTTCCTGTGTATAGGACTCCAGAAACTTATCAAGACCCACCCAAATCGGTGAAGTCATGTTGTCACCTAATTCAGTTTAACACCCACTCTTAATTAAATCACATCACCAGGGAAATTATCTGATTACATTTTCAAACATACAGTATTGAATAGGGATTATTCTGCCTTTATGAAATGGGATTTAGATTAAAACATGGCTTTTCTAGGGGACATACATCCTTTCAAACCAGCACAATCCCCACTGCAATATCCAGAACTTCTGTGCTGGTTTGAAGTCTTTATGTACCCCAGAAAAGCCATGTCCTTTCTCCTGATCCAATCTCGTGGGGGCAGCCATGTTTCTTTTAATCCTGATTCAATATTGGGAGGGTGGAAACTTTGGACTGTTTCCATGGAGATGTGACACACCCAATTGTGGGTGTGGCCTTTTGAGTAGATGGAGATTGACTCCACCCTTGCCAAGTGGGTCCTGATTATTTAATGGAGTCCTTCAAAAGAGGAACCATTTTGGAGAAAACTTCAAAGCCTACAAAAACACAGATGTTTGGAAAAGTAAAAACTCCAGGAAATGCCAGGAGCTGAGAGAGTTGGCAGTGGTTAGACAGTTGCTTCAGAGCCAACAGACACATGGACATTGGAAGATGCTTGGAATGTCAACAGAGAGAGCAGATACCTAGACACAGATGTCTGGAGATGCAGAGCCCTGCAACCACCATGTGCCTTCCCATGAGATGCTAAACAAGTAAGAATCTAGAGTTTGGTCCTAGAGTTGCTAAGTGAAGGCCCACAGATGCTTAGAGAGGAAACCACTGGCATCAGAAGCTGGAAGCAACAGAAGTAAGAATAAGAACTAGGAGACACAAACCACATGCTTTCCCATGTGACAGGCATTGGCTTTTCTTGAGTCAAGGTATGTTTCTCTGGATGACTTAATTGGATGATTTTATGGTCTTAGAACTGTAAACTTCAAACTTAATAAATTCCTTTTTTAAAAGTTGTTTCATTTCTGCTCTATTGCATCTTGGCAGCTTTAGCAAACCAAAACAATGACCTTCTAAAAATTAAGTAAAATCATATAATTCATCTTCTTAAAAATCCTCCATAGCTTACCATTTCTCGGTAGAGAAAAAGCTAATGCCTTTCAATGGTCTTAGGGCCCTCTACCTGTGCCACCCCACCTCTTATCTCTTGGACTTCATGTTCTACTGTTTGCCCTGTTGCTCACTAAGTTTTATTCACATCGGCCTCCTTACTGTTCATCAAACACAACAGGTACAAAAGCCGTTTCTCTGGCTATGTCCGTTAACTAAAGCACACCTCCTCCACATAGGAGCATGAAAATTCCCTTATCTCCTTGAAGTCTTTGCTCAACAATCCCTTTTTCAATGATGATCATTGTATTTAAAATTGACCTGCCCTCTGATTCATCCCTCTCCACCTTTATATTCCCAATCTCCTGCTTTGCCTTAATTATACTGTTTACTTACTTGTTTGCCATTGTTTATTGTCCATCTCTTCCTTTAGATGCAAGCTCACCTGGGCAAGGATTTTTTTTTCTTTTTTATTATTTGATGCATGATGGAGACAAGGATAAACCCCAACATGTTTGATATTCAACAAATAATTGATTGTAATCACTAAGTGCATTTGCTCCTTGGGCACACACACCCTCAGTGGAAGTCACTTGCCATATAGAAAGTTTCATGGTTTTAAATAAAATTTGCCCTTGCTATATATATATCGATCCATACAAAAATAATAAATTTACTTTGAACTTTTAAATTTTAGAGTGAAAAACACCTGTTCTGTTTTTTGTTTGTTTGTTTTGCTTTGTTTCATTTTGTTTTGAGATGGATAAACTGAGTTACAAAGAGATATCAATGCTAGTTTGGTGATAAAATCAGGAGAATTCAGGTTTCCAATACCCATTCCTTGCGAAGTATCTCATTAAATATAAATGTTGGATATCTCATAAATAGCCCAACTTGCTAGAGTATGTTGGGTAATTGTAAAATATTCACATCTTCTCCCTCCCTATTTGGTCTGTCCAAACGGGAGACTTTTTTTTTACTTCTCATTTAATTGGAGGCAGGTTAGGCCATATGACTAGGTTTTGCCAATGTAATGTGATTGGAAGTGGCACTTGCCAATCTCAAGAGGAAGTTTTAAGATACATTGTGTGGTTCCACCATCTCTCAATTTTCCTCTGACCCAGGATCATCGATGTATCAGATGAGTGTTGCTGTTTAGCCTGGATCCCAGAATGAAGAATATATGGATCAGAGCTCCAGTCAACCCTTAACCAACAAGGAATCTAAGAAATAAAACTTTCCTTTCATCAGCCAAAGCTGACTAGTAGACTGCACTTATTAATAAGTGCCATTTCTTAAGTGCTTCTTCTGTGGAGTTTGGCAAACATTAGTTTCTTTGATGTTCACAACAACTCTCGAGTTGATACGATCCTCTGTTGTTCCAGCAAACTTAATTACAAGGAGGTTAAGCTGTCTAAAGCTACAAAATCAGAAAGTAACAGAGCCAAAATTTAAACCATCTATCTGACTGTTAAACACAAAAGTGTAGTCTTTCCCAGTAAACTTAGCTGTGGATTAAAAACATGTATGCATAGATATCTTTTTTTTTCATTTTAATTTTTTTATTTATTAATTAAAAAAAGAACAACAAACAAAAACATTAACATATTCCATTCTACATATATAATCAGTAATTCTTAATATCATCACATAGTTGCATATTCATCATTTCTTAGAACATTTGCATCGATTTAGAAAAAGAAACAAAAAGACCACAGAAAAAGAAATAAAACGATAACAGAAAAAAAACAGATTATACATACCATACCCCTTACCCCTCGCTTTCATTGATCACTAGCATTTCAAACTAAATTTATTTTAACATTTGTTCCCCCTATTATTTATTTTTATTCCATATGTTCTACTCATCTGTTGATATGGTAGATAAAAGGAGCATCAGACACAAGGTTTTCACCTTGATTGAACAATGATATAGCCTTCACAATGTGACTCTGTGATTGTGAAAATCTCCATCATTTTGATAAAGCAAACAAATCTTCTAGTAGTCTGGCGATCCACAGAATACATTGTTCATGCATCCCTCTAGTCTTTTTTTTTTTCAGTGGCTTAGACTTATCCATGTTGAGAACTTTCTGTTTTCCACTTAAATGGAAATGACCATCATTTATTTAACCATTCTCCAACTGAGGGTGTTCCCCTGACTACACCTCACTCCCACTTGGACGCCCCTTCTCAGTGTTCTCATAGCTCTCTGCACCCTTTTTTTTTTACTATTATTAACAGAAAGAAAGAAAAAAAGAAAAAAAAAAAAGAAATTAACACAGCATTTAGAAATCATACCGTTCTACATATGCACTCAGTATTTCTTAACATCATCACATAGATGCATGATCATCGTTTCTTAGTACATTTGCATCGGTTTAGAGGAACTAGCAACACAACAGAAAAAGATATAAAATGTTAATATAGAGAAAAGAAATAAAAGTAGTAATATCTTAAAGGTTAAAGCTAGTACAGGTATAGGAAATGATTGTACAGATAGTGGCTGAGGCCCAGATATCTTTGCTGACCCCTCTTCATATTTTTCATATTTGTCCACTCTCTGCAAGAGGCTTTTGACTAATCACAGAAGGCTCAGGCAGCAACTCCCAGCATGGGTGGTCATGGCTTTGGTTTTATGTGTTTTATAATATGTTAGAACATTGCCAGCTAAGATTTTTTAACTTCTTTTTCTCCTTTTAGCCAAACTAACTCCAAATGTCTGAAATGCTTAATTGTGGGAAGAACTAAGAGTACACGGCAGTGCAGATTTTTTTTCTTTTATGAAAAATAAACATTTTGGAGAAAAACAGAATTCATCTCCTTACATGAGTGGGAAGGAAAGAAAGAAAAATCAACACCCATCATAGCCATTGTGGTAGAGAAACCACTCAGTTTGTCTCAATTTTTTCTAGCTATTTTTAGACGTTGGACATACAGAACTATAAAATAGGCCTAAGTAACAACAGAATGTGGCCTGAATCACTTTGAATCTCGGTTGCAAGTAGCAGAAAGTCAGGTGTTTTGATTGTGCAATTAGCCTCAGGTGTTCACTCCTCCCCGTACTACATAAACCCTTTGCCATAGGACTTTGTAGTACCTATTCATGGCAGCTGAAGATGTACTTTCCTACCTCTTAACTTCATTGGGCTATGTGACTTGCTTTGGCTAATTGAATAAAGAAGTGTCAACATGCCATGTGTTCTGTACCTCTGCTCTTTCCATGAGAAGAATATGCCTAGGCTAACCTGCTGCCCAAGGGGGAAGAAACATGAGCCACCTCCAGCCAATCACAGCCTGGTTCACCTGCGTACTGTACTCCCGAGCTAAATAAATGCCAGTAGTTGATTGCTACTGAGACATTGTATACTGTTTGTTTTTCAAGAGTAGTTAACAGATATACCCCAGGTAGCTTCAGCAAAAAAGGATATTTGTTGGGATGACAAGAGGGTAGTTCACAGAATCTGAGGATAAGTGAGAGAATTAAGTCTAGGTAAGTATCAAAGACACACCCTGAATCATATCAGTAAAGTTAATGGACTTTTGCTATAGAGCTGTGCCAGGAATGTGACTCTCCTTCTAATTCACTGCCTCTTTGCCATGCATAGGTTCTAAGAAGAGCAAATCAGAATGACCCACCTTGGTTTTTATGTCCTTTCGTTGTCTCTCTTACTGGCTGTTGAAGAGCCTTCAAGGCTAGAAGTTCCAAGTGACTATCAACTGTAAGAGGAGTCCAGTCCCATTGATTAAAGAGCGAAAACTGTAAACAGAGTCCAGTCATTTAACATTTTTACCTGGCACAGTGTACAATTCAGGGTTCTGCCTAAAAGCAAGGGTTGCAAAGTATCTCTCAAATGCTTCAAGTCAAAGATTGAAATAACAATACTGTAGTTCTTACCCATATTTTGCACCCCTCTTATTACCCACATTAAATTGTGTCCACCAAAAAAGGCATGTTCAGTTCCTTATCTCTGGTACCTCAGAATGTGACCTTATTGGGAAATAGTTCTTACAGATAAAATCAAAAATATTAAAATGAGATCGTATTGGAGTAGGGTATTTCTTTAATCAAATATGAATGGTGTTCTTTTAAAAAAAGGGGAGAACTGGATACAGACAGATAGAGAATAGCATGTGACAAATGAGGCACAGATTGAAGCTCAAGCCTTGCCAGAAAAACAGTGGAAGCTAGGAAGAAGCAAGGAAGGATTTTCTCCTACAATTTCAGACTTCTAGCCTCTAGAACCGTGAGACAATATTTATTGTTTGAAGACATCCAGACAGTGGTACTTTGTCACAGCAGCCCTAGCAAAGTAAACACCACTCTTCTTCAGATTTCCAGTGCCCATCAACAAATAGAATTTTGTTACTAAAAGGCCATATTTCCACCATTACTACCTGTACTTAAATTTCCATGGCTTATCTCACCCAGGCATTAATTTTTTGAGCATGACTCTCTGGTGGGAATCTTGTTCACACCGATTTCATAGCCAATCTACTAAAATTTATCAAGAATAATAGAATCTTAGGTAAAAATTCTTAGGTAAAAGCAATCAGAGAATTGACCAAGTCTTGTTGCTTTCCAATGATTACTTCCGTCAGCTCTCTGCTAACTTCCTTGAAAGACTGGTCTAGTTTTTTTTTTTTTTTTTTTTTTTTTTTTTTGTGGGGTGGATGCGTGGTCTGGAAGTTGAACTTGGGTCTCCTGCATGGAAGGTGAGCATTTTACCATAACTGTCCATGCACCCTGTCTGGTCTAATTTTAAGAAGGCTACTTATCAAGAATAAATTTCAACATCAATAAGTGACATATAAATAATATGTGCTACGGTTATAAAATGGAATACTAGGCAACCATTAAAAATTATGTAGATTGATAGCTAGTGACATAAAACAACATTCAATCAATTGAATGAAAAACACACTATGAAACAGTATGTCCAAATTAATTTCATCTATATGAGAAAGATGTATATGTATATTTTAAAGGATAAAGAGTGAAAAAGTTAGAAGTTATGGCTGAATGCTGTGATTAGAGTTGCTTTTTTCATACTTTTCTTTAGGGTCTAGTCTTTATTTTTCTAATAATTAGAAAGTATTTCATTGTTTTTTCAAAGAGAAAAAAGTGATATTCCCTTTTGCAAAAGAAAGAGAGCTATTCTTAATTTTGATTACAAATGTTTCTTCCACTAAATTCTATGATTTTGCCCCTATTCAATCTGTGATTTCAGAGCACTGTAAAGTTTTTTAAAAATCCTCAATAAAATTACTTTAAAAAATAATACAAATTATATATTCTGCAGAGACTGATTCCTACTTTTGCCTGTTTACTGTCACAAATAAAGATCTTTAGCCTGAGAATGAGAGGAAGAAAATAGGCAAGATTCTCGAGATGGACAAAAGTTATTTTTTATAACATTGATTTTATTCTTTTAATTTCTTATCAATTTAAGAGGCAGTATTTATCATAATATTTTAATTTTTATTAATGAACTTAAATATCTTTACTCGTGTTTATTAATCATTTTAAAGTCCCTCTGTGAATTACCTATAGATATTCCCTCTCCGTTTTTGTACTTTTTTATGATTTATAGGAACTATTTATATATTCTGTAAAATAACCCTATCTTCATATATAAATATATATATGTATATATATATGTGTGTGTGTGCACATGATATTCTATTCCAGTCTGTCATTTGGTTTTTGTTTTTATGGGTCTTTCATCATTTGTAGTTTACATTTTCAGGTATGTGACTCTGTTAATATTTTCTTTGAAATTCTTGTTTCTCCTGTCATACTTAGAAAGGTCTTTCCCACTCCAACATTATCAGTGGTATTCTTCTATGCTGTTTTCCTGTATGTCTTCCAAACTTTACGAGACTTACTTTAAAGGCACAGTGGTAGGGCATGGAAGATAGGACATTCTGCAAAGTTCCCCAGTCCAGCAGGTATCTGTGTCATCAGGGTCTGTCAAATCATTTTATCACAAGATACAGTACTACTCTGAGCCAGCTGAGATTCCAAGACAAGTCTAGATATTTGCCAATTACAAGGAACCCTCAAAAGAAATCATGAGATTGTAATATGTAAAAATATTATTGCTCAATTTCCCCCTTGCTCTTCTGGCCGGAATCCACCTTCAATATGGTCAAATATTGGGAACAATTTTATTAAACCATTTCATTAGGGAGGTTGTGCTCGTTATTATCCATATCCATATGAAGCATTCCATACAAAAGAGTTTGATAACTCTAGACAGATGATCAGTATGGAGCAAGTGTTATTAGAATTATTGCTAATAACAGATTGCTTTTTTTACTGAGTGATTGCTATGACCCAGACACTGAACTAAGAACCTTACCAAGATTGGCTGAATCAGTCCTAAGAGCATTATCTATTAGGAAGGTGTTATTATCCTCTCCATTTCCTAGGGAAAAAGAAATGAGGCATAATGAGTTCAACTTGTTCAGTGTTCAATGGCTGGTAAATAACATGGTTCAGACTCAAATGCACACCCCCTAAGGGAACAAATTAGATATATTTTAGATAATACATATATAATTTATGATAACAAAGTCAAAAATATGCCTGTAAATAAGGGAGGAATGCCACTTCTAAGGCCTTTTATGATCAAAGCTGATCTGTTGTGAATACACAGGGTTCACACTTCCCTACTGAGAGTCAAATGTTTAGGAGGTTACAGGAAATTGCATTCTACAGTATAAGTTAGGGAAGAAATTAGCATTTCAAAGCTTATGTGTGTCTGCGAGGGAAATTGCTAGAACAGATCTGTACCATGGGGTACAAGCTGCTGATTGACATTCAATGAAATAAACAAACTCAGGGTCCTCAGAGGCATCTCACATACAACATTCCAGCCAAACCCTTCTCTCCATCCCCCTTCTATCACCTTACCCCTTTGCCTTTTTCAACTCCCAGTCCAAACTTCCCTTCATCCATTTCATTCATGAAGTCTTGAACACACACTAGATTGGATCTATATGGGTCATTTGTCCATAATGAATACATTGTGTACCCTTTTTGCATTTTTTGTGTATTATATCTAATATTTGCATAACTCTCAATTTATAAAACACCTATACATATATTTCCCCATTTAAGTTATCAGAATTTTCTAGTATAGCCCAGATGGATTATGTGGCAATCAGCTCCAGGAAATAAACTTAGTCTCGAATCTTTTAATTTTAGCATAATTTCAGTACCAAGGGTGATACTCAGAGTGTTCATAGCATGTATAAGCAGTGACAAAAATTACTTGACCAAAAGAGTAAGTGTAGAACTTTGAAAGCTAAATACTTAGAAACAAAGCTCTCTTTTACGTATATGTTCCAGTTATTTTCTTATTAAAATGTTCTTGATTTTGGTTTAAAAAAACAAGTTTCTAGATTTTGGTTAAAAGTTTATGGTTTTTACTTCAAGTAAACACTTTCACGTGATTGATGGACAGAGAGATCATCTGTCACCCTGCCTACAGAGAAAAACAGGGAGAGACAGTTAGTGAGCATCTGTAAAGTCTGTGCCTTATGGTCTTTGAACTCCAAAAGCTGTTTCTAAAGAGGAGGATTCCCGTCTGAGGCCCACAGTGGTTTACAAAGGAAAGCACATCTGCATAAACAGTTCATATTCTCATCTCATGTTCCTGCCTAAAAGTTTCATCAGTTTAACTGCTTTCCCTTTGGTGATGTGCTTGCTTCTTCTGCTCTCCAACCACATTTCGTTTCTGTATGCTCTCTCCCTTTCACGAGCGCTAGCCATTTGAGAGGCATAGAGATTACCCTGCAGTCAGAGTAGTTAAAAAATGCATATAACTCTGCTTTTTCCTTCTTTCTATTAGAAAACGTGCTAAAATATTTCCTTAATCAGAATAGATCTAGATTTCTAATATAGAAAACACCTGATCATTATCTTTAAGAAAAACAAAAACAAAAAACTAATACCATTCTATTTTTAATACCCACTTAATTAATTTAATTAATTCACTGACTTCATTTAAATATTCATTAAATATAGCTTATTTCTATCCTAATAGTGATCAAACTTGTGAAGAAAAATTGCAGAAGGAATGATTTAAAAATTTCTTATTAGTGCATATCTCCACTGCTACAGATACAACATTCAATCCAATTCATCTTCTCCAACCAGGATGAAAAGCATTAGATAATGAATCTGATTCTTCTCATTCTCTCTGAGAGAGTGCAAATGATATATTTTCTTGAGTTCAGAGAGAAAGGAAGGAATAAATGCACTCCTGGAGTCTCCCTTCTAGGCCAGAACAACCAAACAGCAATGAATTTGGTTCAAACAGTCCATGTCTAATAATCAGCAATATTTACAGACTCCAAATCTTTACACATATCACGTTTAGATTTTGACCAGGATAATAGGCTAAGGCAGGGATTTTGTTTTCCCTTGTAAGGATGAATCAATCTACTTTGCAGTTATACCTGCAAACATTTGTGATGAATGCAATATGATCTTATTTGTCACCAAGGTTTAAGAAGATTGATATCTAATTCATAGTTAAAGTATTCCTGGGGAGTTATTCACTCTTAAAATGCTGGAAGTTTGGACATGCTGTGATGCAGAAGGGGGAAAAGAGGGTTTATGAGCAAGTTTTTATAGTTTTATCTTAAAACCTGGATCCATACACATCCCTATATTTATTCCTGTACCTGTCAAGCCAAGTAATAATCATACATGTACTAATAGAATAGATTATGAATGTGATAGTAAGGTATAGCAAGTATTACCCACTCAGGTAAATACACATTTTCCTAGCAGTTACGTCATTTATTTCAAAGAACTTAGAAGTTCACTTTAAGAAACTACTTACTGGGTGGGCAACGGTGGCTCAGTGGCAGAATTCTCACCTGCCATGCCGGAGACCTGGGTTTGATTCCTGGAACCTGCCCATGCCAAAAAGAAAAGAAAAGAAAAGAAAAATCTCTTTGGGCACTTTTGTGTTTTATTTGGTCTGTATTTCCTAAGCTTAAATATTTGGCTTCAAGCAAGTAGATGCTGTCAAAATGCATTTCTTGGTATTCACTTTTGAAGGCATTTGTCTATATGTTCTGGAGAACTATATTCCCTTTGGCTGGGATCATCAGGTTTTCCTAGAGAATTTTATTTCATTTGGTTTTCCTTTTCCTTCAGAATGTGGGACTTTTCATCAGCTTTCAGAACATTTTTCAATGAAATTTATGGCTTGGATAAAATGAGCTCACCCAGTGGGTGCTATACAAGTAGCTTCCTGTGAATTCTCACGGCCAATTATTTTCAATGTACCAGTAGGTCATAAATTTCAAAGGCCATAAAAACGTTTCTCTACAAGCTATGCTCCAGTCTGTAAATTCCTAGATGGATAGCCTTAATCTTACATTCAAAAAGTTTGTTTTATCGTCCTTATTTTATTTTTCATTGTAAATGATTTCTTCATTTCTGAGAATTGTGTTTGTGGGACAGATACAAATATTGAAATTTTCAACTTCTTCTGCAATACATAAACATTGTGGAGAGTGAGCTCTGACCAAGCTTTACTTTCTAAATAACTTCAGGCCCTCACAGTGGCAGGTCTTCAGTTATAGAAAAGAAATGATTCAACAAGTTAGGGAATAACAGAATGAGGAAACAGGAGGAAAAAAAAGTAAAATTGCTATTACTCACTAACTCTCTCAAAGTTACTTCAGTAATCAAGGTTCATCAACAATCAATTATAGTATTTCTTTCTTTAAAAGGGCCTATGCTTTTAGCTTTAAATTTTCTGAAATTGGAATGCATCTTAAAAATAATGTGTGTTTTCCATATGGTATTTTAGTTTTCATGAAAGGCTTATTTAAAAGAAGGCTTCTAGGAGACAATGCGTCAATAGAGAGGGAACTTCAAGTTCTACTTTTCCCTTAGTCCCTGCCACTATCAGAAAGTAAGTAGAATGTCAATGAATGTTTCTCAAGCCTGAAAACCAAGTTTAATATTTATGCTAGCATATGCTAGCTGTTGAATCAAGAGCCATTTAATCTAGAAAGAAAACATTTAACAAGAAAGGAAACGTTGAAAATCCTACCTTAGGAGAGGGAGGGGAAGGAAAGGATATCCAGTCAGAACTAACACCAGCAGAGGTTTGACTCCACTAAGGAAACTTCTCCCTGAACAGGAGTCAGTATATACGATATTTTATTCTCTTTGTTCCTTTGTTGCAGGGTTGAAATTGAGAGAGATAGGTCCAACTGCTACTTCCAGTGAGTGGTGGTTTTGTTACAAGAGAACTGCAGTCAGCTCATCAAAGTAGCATACTGGCTGTTGAGCACATGTAGAATGGAATAGCCACAAAAGAGTACTTCAACAGGGAGCCAAAGGTATCGGTGTCTAGCTCTTTATTTTCATTTTTACTTTTTTAAAAAAAGAAGTATCTGTCTCAGAATTTTGAGTTCCAGTATAGAGGAAAATAGCAATAATAAAGAAATCACAATTCAATGAGTAATTTTCTTGGTGGAATAGAAATTGTCTCCACTAAATTGTGGAGACAAGAGATCAAAGGTTTTACATATTGAGCTATATTTAAGTTTTTCAAAAGGCTCACTTCAAAATATATTTTTTTTTTACTTTTTCTTAAAACCTTTACTTTGAGGCATGATAGAAAACTTTACCGTTACACATGGACAAATATGATACATTTTTAAAAGGCATTTTGAAACCATACTTTCCCTGTTCAGGATGGGTTGCCCAAAGGCAGCAATTTGCTTTTTTAACTGTCATTTTCAAACAGATAACTCTGAGGCAGTTAGTATAAAATGTGGTCCTAAAGCTTAAGAACAGTAGAGCACATTAATGATCATTTTTAATGCACAGTGCTAAAAACAATTTCCTTCTAATAGAAGGGTATAGAAATATTACGAGTGGTTGTAGACACAGCATTTAAGAAAAGCAAGAAAGTAAAATACTGCAAGGATTTTTTGCCTCTTTATCCATTCAAGTTTTCTGTTTGTTTGTTTTGCTTTTACTTTTGTTAGTAGTGGAGGGCATAGAACATTAATGGCAGTTTAAATCCACGGGTTCTATCTATCAAATATGTGAACCATTTTACCATCCGTGTATCTTTTCCTTGTTGGCTTACAAAACTAGTTGCTATCCTCTCTAGACTTCAGGTAGATGAGTCATGATTATAGTACCTATTTAAAAAGAGAGGAAAGAAGAAAGAAAAGCAAGCAGGAAAAACAAGACCAGTTCTCACATCTGGTCCTATGGAGCTATTCTGCTCTGTTTGATGGCAATTTGGGAATCAATCTGGAATCCACTGGCTAAACTGTCAATTGCCATAGGCAAGCCAGCTTTTTTCGTGTTGCACACAAATAGGTTACATCCTGGTAGAAGATTCCTGGACTAAGTGGAGATGGTTTTACTCATGTTCACACATTCCATCCCAAGTCTGTATATAAATTGCCACCTTATATATCACGCAACAGTAGTAGCTCAGCAATATAAAGATAAGGAAATAAAGCATTGCTTACTGTGAGATGCGTATACATCTACTGGGTTAGTTCACATTCTAGAACATTATTTTGGGTTAAGCATACGGCAGCTCCTCAAACTGAAATAAATGAATATGCAGAAAAGACATGGAGGCCCAGTTTGTCATAGCTAGCAGATGTTGCACAAAAGCACAGAGAGTCCTTCCCAAAAGCAACATTGCATTAGACAATAAAACCATTAAAAATATTGAAGGAATTTCTTTTCTTTCAAGTTTATCATGGACTTAGTTACAGTTGTAAACGTGTGGACATGAATTATACTATTTAACCTTGAATTGTGGTTGATCTTATTTAAGACTCTTGGACTTATAAAAGTAGGATGGAGTTGTGTTTGTGTGCCTTGAGGAATCTTGACTGTCCCCGTGTAGCCCTAACTGAAATGTTATTATTACTATTATTATTAATGTTTTTCAGTGCCTGATTTGAACAGATGCTATGCCAAAGCCCTAGGGAATAGCAATGAATAATGGACAAAAACACTGCTGTTGTAAAGTTTACTTTGAGGTAGGAAGAGACAGAATATAAACAACACAATTACTGTGTAGTGTGTTAGAAGGGATTAAACATTAGCAATTACTGTGTAGTGTGTTAGAAGGCATTAAACATTAGCAAGACAAATAAAAATAAAGCAAGGAAAAGAGACTTTATATAAGAACTCTGCAGGGATGTCAGAGGACCTTTAGTCTTGAAGTTGGGTGAGATTATCAAGATGGTGTAGAAGCTATAGAAGGTAGATAGAAAAGAAGTCTGGGGAACGCACCCTGGGTGTTAAAATGTAAGAAGTAAAAGAGATGAGGATCCAGCAAAAGAGATAGGGAGTGAGTAAGGGAGGACACAAACAGAAGAACGGTATGTCCTGGAAGTGAAGGATAAAACATCTTTAAAGGAGGAGATAGGGACCATCTCTAGCAAGAGTTATGGTGATATCAAGTAAAATGAGTCCTGGGGTCAGAAAAAGGAGAGCAGGCTGTGATCATATTTTAATACCACTTTGGTCACTTCAGAACTCCAGGAAAAAAAGATCAAAATATATGACTATAATACAAATATAATTTTGCTCAACTTTTCAAATTTTTTCACGTTCTTATGGTAAATGCACTGTCTTGTGTGTTTGTCAATATTTTAACTAAAATTTACTTATCTCTCACTTATCTCTGGAATGCCATTTGCCTCTAGAGTAATTTCGTTCAGGGATTGTACACGGACTTTTCCCTCCTGCCTGTTTGCTTAATTAAATCCAGTTAATAAGGACATTGACAACAGAACTATGTGATATTCATCTTTATGTATCCAAAACTTACCATGGTGCCTTGGGCAAAGTAAGGATACATTGTTTAATTGAGAGAAGGATGAAAAAGGAGAGAAGGGAGAGGGAGGGGGAGATAAAGTGAAATGAAGGGGAAAGAGAGATAAGAGAAAAAGGGAAGGATGGAAGAAGTAAAAACTAGGTTCACCCACTAAAATTGGCATTGAGCCAGTTTACACAACATTTGAACATCTGGAGAATTCTTCAGGGAAGCAGGGATTGACACTGAGAGCAGCCAACATGCTGAAAAACTGTCCTCATTCCCAGTAAATGGCCATTTGTTATCTACTATATAAGAGTCCCCTGTTAACACTACAATTAATCAAGGGTCAGTCCATGGGGTCTTTCAAAATCTCTTCAGCATTTAAGGGGAGGGCATGTTTAATCTCAAGTATGTAAGTTTACTTGATAAAAATGATGCAATTTTACCGTAAACTTTTTTATTACTTTTATTCTCAAAACAAGATTTAAGGTCTTCTCCTGAAAAGAATTGAGAAACTGGTGTTTTTAATGAAGTAAGGCTAAGATCTGTTAATACCAATGTTCAAGAATGAAAGGAAACAGAACTCTTCTGAATGGATGTACCAAGTGAAATTTTTGAATGGATTTAGTAAGTAGTTCCTCTTCACTTCTACATCACCTCACCAAAACCACTGCCCATTTTCTTACTAAATATCTTTCCCTTCTATTTTTTTTCTTAAAAAAATAATAAATATCTATACTCCTAGCCAAGTTGTTGTACTGTAAGTAGTCATTATCCGAATCTTAGAACATCTGGAAATATTTCTTTCCAGGCATAGATACTAGCATTTATGGGGTTTCTACCTAAAGTAAGTTTATGAGTAGTTTCCCACACTATAGGAATGATAATGTAGAGAAGTAAGAGCAGAATCCAAATAAGATTCATAACTTTCTTATAGCCTCCAGTGTCCATTTAGCAAACATTATTGAGTGTATACTGAATGCTTAGTTTTGTTCTAAGCAAAAAAAATCCTTATGCAAGATACCATTAATATAAGGAAGATAGAGCATAAAAATTCTTCATCATTATCAATATCATAATCATCAGCACCATAAGTAACACTTACTTTGTCTTAGGTAGCACATTGCCTATATTAGCTCATTTAAACATCCCCAATAAACAGATGAGAAAGCTAAAGTTGCAAGTCGGAATAACTTGGCCAAGTCACATAGCTTATAAGAGTGGAGCTCAAATTCAGCCCACACAGTCTTCTGAATAGCCTGCACGTTCCAACACAATACAGCATCACTTTCCCAGCTAAAGGCATGTTATCTTAAGTCAGAAAGACCTAGTTTTTAATCCTGCCTCTTCCATTTTTTTAACTCCTAAAAAAATGGGCAGAAAAATGTAGCCTCTCAACCTAAATTTTTCACCTCTGAAATGGGTAGTTAGGTAGAGCTGCTGAAATGCAGATACCATAAAACGGGTTAGCTTTTACAACGGGGATTTAATAACGTACAAGCTTATAGTTCTGAGGTTGTAAAAATGTTCAAACCAAGGCATCAGCAAGATGATACTGGACTCCTCTGTTGGATGGCAAGGCATGTGGGAGCATCTGCTCGTCTCTCCCTTCACTTTCAGTTTTTGCTTTTAGCTTCTTGCTTTACCGGCTTACTCTCTGTCTTCTGTGTCTTTTTGCTTTGTTCTCTGAATCTCATTCCCTTATAAAGGATTCCAGTAAAAGGATTAGAACCTACTGGGGAATGCTTCAACTGAAATAAACTTATCAAATGATCTCACCCAGAATAGGTTTATGACCCAAAGGAATAGATTAGCTTTAAGAACATGTTCTTCCAGGGTCCATAAAGCCTCCAAATTATCACAAATGGAAACACATATCAATGGCATGGGTTGTTTTGAGGGATAAGTAAAAATTGGTTTACAAAGGGCATCCCATCGCGTCTGGCACAGTAGGGAAATTCAGTAAATTGTAACCACTGCCTTTATCATTTTAGTGATATGATATCTGTAGCTGTCAAGTGAGCTTTGTTGATGGCCTTTGCTCTAAAAATCAAAACTCTTTGTAAGTCAGTCCTTCTATAACTTTATGGCTGAATTTGAAATCATCAGACTTATTTCCCACATGCCCCTGAATTCCACTTGCATCTACTTATTCAAAATTTGGCATGTAATGTGTTTACTTCATGGAGATCTTCCCTCAGCACTAAGCTGACTAATTCTAACTACTTTAAACTTGTTGACACATTGATTCATAATTTTTCTTATACAATTTCATGCGCAAAATTTCTTTCAACAAATAAATGTTAACAAGTCTCCCTTAGAAAATTCACATCAGGATTTTTCTTAAGTTAGCAAAAAGAACGGCTCTCCACAAAGTGAGGGGCTATATAAGCATGTTTTGGGGATAGAAATTGTGGGGAAAATGAACATGAAGATAGCATCCAGTCAATTCTCAAAAAGATTTGCAATTGATAAAAAGGTGATAAAATACATATAACCAGTACTTTCCTGGAAGGCACATGTCACTAGATCAGAGAAAGTTAAAAATCTTTTGTCATTGTAAAATTTGTAAAAACAGTCACTCTGTAGTAGAAAGTGCCTGGATTTTAAATTCCAATGGATTTTGGCTTAAATTTTGACTCAGGCCTCTATTTTTGAGATGATCTTGAGCAAGTCATTTAAGTTCCTTGAGCCTGAGATTTTCTTTACATCCGAAAGACTCAGCAAACAGAATGAAACTTCCCTCTAATACAGGTGTGTTGATAAAGTGAAATCAGATGAGAAGGATTGGAAAATACCTTAGTCTGGTACATGTAATAGTACTCAAAAAAGTGTTAGTTTCTTACTTTTCCCTCTCCTCAATTAAACAATTAAGAACAAAAACCAGTTGTTGATCCAATTAATACTTAAATGGACTAATTATTGGACTTACTAAGGATTCATTTCTCTGGAATTTCTGATTTATTTTCCAGACATAAAAGCAGTGCATAGATCATAGATATTTTTTAGCTGAAGGACAATTTGCTATTGTACCTTAAGCACTTTTTGAGGCTCACTAAAAAAGAGGGTAACCATATAAAAAAATGCATTTTACATGTTCTGCAAAATCCTTTTGGAAGACATTTTCTATTATGTCCCTTGAAGTGCCTTAAATTAATGTCCATGTATAAATTGTATTTAGAACTCAATGCCAAGAAAGTGTCTACTCTGAAGAACTAAAATTTCTCCTTCTCTGACCTGAGAATGATTTAATGATGATGTGCCACAGGGGTGGTCACTGAGTAGCTTTGCCCACTCCCAGGATCTCCATTTGCCCCCTACAAAACCAAATTAAATAGCGGTAATGATAGGTCTTGATATTCCAAATATTTATTTTGTCAACAATAAGCAAAGACTGAAAAAAAGCATTTTAATAAAGCCTCTTTGTCATGTTGGAGCAAACCAATGCACTTGTTAGGCAAATGCAACTTTCAGATCTGTCTACATCAATCAAACTATGGCTCTGAACCTTGTCCCACAACTGAGGAAATTGTAGAGTCATAAATGATATCAGTCACCATGTTTCCATTTTCCCCTCTCTCTTAGGAAACTTTTAGGGGATTTCTTTTTACTGTGTTGTTTTTTTTTTTTCCTGATTTAAAATCAAAATCAGAATTGTACTAATCTCCCAGCTCTCTTTCTCAAAATAGCAATCAAGTTGGACTTTGATGGGAAAGTTTCAGAAAGCTGCTTTATTTCATTTTCTCTCCTCTTCCCACTGTAGACTGCTAAGATGTTCATTTATCACTCCCATAAATAAAAGTAAGCATAATTTAATGCTCAATTAAGGTAACCATCTTGTCTCAGCGCCCTATTTCAATTACCATCTATTTTTAAGTCTCCTAGACTAAATGAATCCTTATAACAACCTTAAATCATTTTTTAGCTAGGTGGACATAAAATTCAATAAATAAAAGGAGAAAACTATAGAAGATAATTAGATTTTAGAGTTGGGAAAAAAGTTAAAAGTCATTTAATATAATCTTCTACTTGATTTACAGATCTTTTCTATAAACTCTGAAATTTGTTGAGGCAAAGGTCCCTGTCATCTGTTTTATTTTTGTGTGCCCTCACGGAGTATGAAGTTCAGCGTCTGCACACAATGGGTCCTCAATAAATATTACTGACAATTGTTGAAATATATAATACATAACCTTGTAGGACCCAACCTGTCAGTGCCAATTGGCGAATATAAATTACTTCCTATGCTGAGTTTATACCTTTGTAAATCCTAAATACTGCATGTTGATGCTCAGACCAATAGTGAAAGCTCTTTCTCAGCATTTGCAAAATCATGTGGGATATAAGTTAAGAACAGCAGCGTAACTTTAATGTAGCAGCGTGGGTGTTAATATATTTCTGCTGTCACACTTTAAAAGGTTTTAGGAGAAAAGATTTTAATACTGGGCAGGAGACATTTTACTACATCTGGCTTGGCATTTCAAGAGATATTCCCTAAAAAGACCTGTAGTCCTCTTATGAAAAAGTGCTATTTTGGTCTTTTTCTCACCTCCCTCCATTAAATGAGAAGTTACCTATAAAGCCAATCTGGCCTGTCTGGGTCAACTTACTTACAGCACGATGAATAGAATGCAGAAGGAAATGAGGGAAGTAGAGCAGATTTAAAAATATAAAAGTGGAGAACAAAGATGGGATGCAAAAAGAATCCTTTTTATTATAAAATAATAAAAATAATAGTGGAATAATGCATCCATTCAAGTGCTTGCACAATTTGCTGTCCGAAATATCATAGCACATAATCTTCACAAAGCCCTACGCCATAGGACAGCCCTCCCAATTTGCAAGTTTGGTTAACTGAGATACACTAAAATAAAGAGAAAATAGGTGTCCAGGGGCCACATGGGTTAGGACTTCAACTCTGTGTACAAGACAGTAAATATGGATCCAAATTAGAACCATATTTGGATCACCTAGGTGCTTAGCACAAAATAGGTACTAAATAGTTTTGTGACTGAATTAGTAGAATATTAATTTGTTTTTTTTTTTATTTGTTTGTTTCTGGTTCTAAAGAGAAAAGCAAACTTCCATATTGGGACCACACTCTAAGGTTGTACTTATGCTACAAATAAAGACTCTGTTATAAATTTAAATATATCAGTAATTTGCAGTGCTTTGCTATTGAGGATCAAAATAAAATAGTGCTTCACTCAAAGAGTTCGAGAGCTTGACAGGCACTTCCTTACTAACTGAATGGACTTGGACAAATTATTTAATCATTCTGAGTTTTGGTTTCCTCATATGTAAAGCACAAAAATAACAGTAATTCTTCTATATTGTAGGAAGAAGGATTAAGTAAGATAATGCATGTGGAGGACTGAGCATATAGATTAGCATAATTTAAGAGTATAACAAATTTAACTAGTTCCATTATAATTATTGAAGTCAAGTGCAATAATTTTGTAATATGTACTCCAAATATGGTGCCTGGGAAGGTATGTCTGCCACTGTTTCTGCGCTACAGCATAATTTTCAATTTCAAAGGATTTTAAAAATTAGCATTACTTTTTTTATTTGTAGTAGTTCACAAACTCAAAACAAAATGTCACCTAATAATTTTCTCAAATGAACATACTCTGGTGAGTGTACTGATACAATGGTATTTGAAGACAAAATTAAAATATCTCACTTATAGTTCCAGATCTGCCGCTCCTACCTCGTCTCTTATCTCAGTGTCTTCAATTGTAAAATAAGTACAGCACCCTTTACTCTACAGAGCACATCAGGTTGTTTTGAAGACTGAAGCAGATCATATATATAAAGTCACTATGAAAATGTAAAATGTCTTACATAGATAGGATTCTGCTATTATTTAAAATAACACTGGTTAAGAGCTGTAGTTGCATTAATTGAGCATATATAAGTATTTGTCTTTATATCAATTGGATAATTCACAAGAGCTGCTTCATTTGCTGATCTTTTCAAGTCCCTCAATCACCATGTCTTTTACTGATCAATTACTATATTCAATGAAGGACTGTACTGTGCAATTTATATATAGCTTTGAAGAAAGATAATTTAGAAAATCTTATACATAGTCATAAAATGAATGAAATGGATTTTACAAACAGATATGGGAAGATATACATTCTATATTATAGGATATATAGAATCTGATCCCTACTATGGAGGCATACAGCTACACAAAAAGCTCTGGAAGACTAAATATCAAATACAACAGTGATTATTTTTAGATTTTGGATTATGGGAGATTTGACTGGACATTAAAAACAAAATATAGTCAGATTTCTTCTTATAATTAACTTATAATCAGAAAAAAAGCTATATGAAATATGCATATATTTGTTAGAACTTTTAAAACGGAATGCTTTGCTCAAAGATAAGAATACTCACTCATCCACCATGTGCAAGAGAGAGTGGTAGGTTTGCTCTGTTTGAGGCAGAACTGAGAATAATGGAGCCATACATCTCCATCCTTCCTTGGCCTCTGGCCATTTTGGAGCAATTCTGGACTCTGGACTCTGAGGGCTCAGCTGGAAACCACTGAAGTGCATTGTTCCTGCACAACAAGTTGGATCCCTTGTTATAGTGCTCTCTAGAAGAAAATTAAGCATAATTTTTTGTGCAGCAAAGCACTGACTATTAAAAATTAGAAGGCAACAGTGTAAGGGCTTATCCAAAGTTTAAGTCGATGAGAATTAAATCTCATATTGGTGTGACCCTTTGAAATAAAAACAAAAAAATGTTTTTACATCCATTATCACATTTAACTACCTAAGAACTCAGTAAAAAAAAGGCAACATGGTTTTTCTTTTTATGGTTGAAGAAAACCAAATTGTAACGGCCATTAAATGGTAAAATTGGGACATAAAACCTCTCTTTCAAAAGCACTGGTGATACAGTGATGCACCCCCTGGGAACGGTCACTCTGTTATGTGGTATTTGAAAATGTGTGGGGACTTTTTGTGCCATCATAAGGATTGAGGGTGACACTGGCATAGAAGGACAGGACCAAGGATGCTAGAAGAAATGCAATGCACTAAAAAGTCCCACCTAATGAATATTTTTATTCAACAAAATACCAGCAGCGCCCTTCCCATTGCTGTTGAAAAATAACTTCTCTGTATTGCGATATACCATAGATTTTCTCAAAATATTATACCTGGAACCAAGTGGCTTCAGGGGATTTGCAGAGTTTGCTCTATGGAGAACTTAAAATATTATAGCATGTTCTTTTGAATATATTTTATGCTTCTGCTATTCTTTTACTGGCTATAGGGGGGCAGGAAAATAAGAGGAAAAGGAGGGAAGAATGAGTGAAATAGAGAGGGAAGGAGAGAGGGATAAAAAAAGGAAGTGGACAGAAAGTGAGAGCAAACAATGGGGAAGGAAAAAAGAGGGAGAAAAAACTGCTGAATGTAATCAAATATCGAAGAGAAGGGAGAAATTGACTTCTCATCATTTCTACTTCTAGAATGCTCATGACTTCCTCTGTTAGCCTTTTTCACCCATTACCCTTTGCCAATGGAAAAGTTACTGGCCTGGAAGTCAGACGACTTGTGTTTAGCCCAAAGTCACCATTAATGTGACTAGCAATCCCTAAAATAAGAAATGAGGTATGATGTTGATTACAAAATATCTCAAGTCTTTTCTGTGACTAACACTCTGAAATACTTGTACTCAACCTCATAGGAAGCACCGTCTCAGTTGCCCATTGTTTTGGTTGTTTTTGTTGTTTTTGTATTTCCAAATTTTCTCACTTAAATCTGAGAAAGAGGCCAACAGCCAAACTCTCCACAGTGGGTGCCATTTTTGGAGTAGATGATATTTACTCTACACCTTAGTTTTAATTTCTTTCATTTTCAGCAATTTTCTTAGTGAACTGTATGGAAATCCCATGTATTGCCTTAGCACATTCTCTTCCATTCAATAGTCATGAAATAAATATTTTTCTGCTTGAAATGAATTAAGGCTGAAAGATTCCAACGAGAAAGTACAAACCTAAAATTTCTATTTTTACACTGGGTATTTAGTGTTGAAAATTTATGTGCAATTCTATAAAAAATCTGCAGCTGTTTTACATAGGGAGATTGGATTAATTATTTTAAAATTTGATATCTGCATAATAATTACTTGCAATGAATGAAATTTGTTGACAAAATAATCTTCTACTGCAATATAGAATGCCCATGGTCACATTTTTACTAAAAAGCAAAACAAATCAGAACTAATTTTAACTTCCCTTCCGTCGCCTCCTTGCTATAATGATATGTAAGACATATAAATTGTTTTATGGGTTATTGCCAATCCAACCATGTTTCTCTTCAGAGTGCCCCCCTAGTCTCACCTTACCTCAACCTGCTCAGTATTTCTTGCAATCTGTTTTATTTATCGTGTACAATTGGCAAATGAGATCACTAATTAGTTTATGCATTAATTACTTTTCCATCTGTGTTACCTTTTAAAGAAGCAGAAACAGCAATGGCAGCTAATTAAGAATAATGAAGACTCATTACCTCTACACTACTCTTTTCCCTTTCTAATCCTGAAGCTCTTTGTTGGCAAATTTGTGTGTGAGTCATGCCTTGAAGGTAGCATAATTAAATACTGGCTAAGCAACCTTCACCCTGACCCTCAGTCTCAGTTACTTGAAGTATAACAAATGTCATATATGTACATGAAAGCTATTTATTATAAGTGGGTTAGAGAGATGTTGTTAGATAGACACATGCATATGTCTATCTGCAAATATTCATATATATATACCTGATGTTAAAGCCCATTTCGTAAAGACTACCAGGGGAACCCCTATGTCTGACAAAACATATTTTGCCTCAGTGCATCGAGAGTGGGCACACATGAGGGAACATGGACTGCCGCTTAACAAGAGGAAGGAATGAAACAACTATTATGAGGTTTGGTCTCCCATTGAAGGATATTCTGAGAAGCGTGTGAAGAAGGCTGGGTCAGTTCTGAACTTGTTGTCGTTTCAGAGGTAGGAGTAATAAAGGTGTGGATCACCTAGGGATTGAGGTTGTCAAGAGGGGAGGGTGGATCAGCCATTGGGTTTTCCCAGTAATAGATGAGGAACTAGGTCTTGGGCAGCAGTGGAAGGAAGAAGCAGCTTCTCAAAGAGTAGCTGCTGTGACATTTTACAGTGACCTCTGGACCTTGGGAGATGTTTCTTTGTAACTTTGCAACTGACTTTTATCTGCATGGGTAATTCCTTCAGCCTGATTAACATTCAAGCTGCTTTTGAGTTGTTTCCTCAAGCAAATTCTCATGAATTCAGTCCCCTAGCATAGGTTTTTACTCTTCTCTCTTCTCTCTCTTTCTTTCACACCCACACATATACATACATATATGTAAATATATGCGTATATTATATTGATGATATTTGGTTTTAGTATATAACTTTATGTTAAAAACAGATCATATTATATATGTTTTTAAAAGTTTTTTATATTTAGCAGTCTAAATGCACTATTCTAAATAAGTACAGAAATATCTCTGGTTGTTAAAGTGCTATATAATATTTTAGAGAATGGATGTAAACATAGGTAATTTAACCAATGCTCGACAAGTCATTTTCAAAAATATATGTGTGCAGGTTGTATACACATGAATATCCTTACACACTTCAGCAGGCATTTTATATTATAGATTCATAGAAATAAATCACTAAGAGCAAGGTTATATGTGTTTTAAATTTTGATAAATTTCAGCAAATTATCTTTTAAAACTTTTGTAACCATTATATTTCCACCAACTACACATGTAGTTCCCCTTCCCCCACATTCTCTCTAATATATCAGATTTCATAACTCCATTACTTTTTTTTTTTTTTTTTTTTTTTTTTTAGGTACACGGTCCAGGAATCAAACCCAGTCTCCCGCACGGAAGGCGAGTATTCTACCATTCAACCACCCGTGCACCCATAACTCTGTTACTTTTTAGCAATTTGATAGATATAATTGGCATTTAATTATTATTCTTTATATTTTTTCTGATCACTAAAGAAGTTTCACATCTTTTTATACTTATTATTCATTTATTTATATGTTTTCTTCTGGTACTTGTCATTCATTACCTACTAAGGAAATGTAAATTTCACAGAAATAGTTCATATAACTGCATTATTCCAGCAGTACAGAAATGTAGAGGTTTAAATCAGACCCTGAGGTCAAATACTGAAATTCTGCTTCAGTGTTTTTTCATTCACTGACCACAATTCAGGAGGAAAGCTCATTGTTTGGTTGATGCCAGAAGCAAGGTGGTCTAGATTTGGTTTTACCACTGACTCATACTATAAATGCTGCTGCTACATTGAAAAATAGCTAGATACAAATCGTATGTATGTGGCAGAAAATCATAAGATAAAAGGAGATTAGAAATGTGAATTGCTTTAGTGGTGAAATATTTTAATTATCAATTTTACTTAGTGTATTATTTTCTCATATACTGTACTATAAACTGAGTAGGAAATTACAAAGATCTCAGACCATATCCATTTTATGTAAGCTGTGTTGAAGATTTCAGTACAAATGGTTGGCCATGTTTTCTTTCAATTTCTTATGGCTTTAGCCTACTTCTTTCTTCTTTCCTTTGCTGACTCAAAGCAAGTAAAGCATTTTCAAATATGTAGTAGGTCCTCTCCAAACAGGTGATGAATTAAACAAATTCTTCTCCTTTCCAGAAGTAAAAGTCCATTCATGGTGGACCTTATGATTAAGAATAATTATTGTCAGATATCTTCCATCTCATTTATTCCCTGTCTATTTTTCAAGTTTCACCCAACCAATTTTTAGCATATGACTTGTTACTCACTTTATATTTCCTCCAAGTAATATTTTTCACTTAACCTATAATCAGTTTTTTTATTTCATCCACATTTATCAAATTATTTAAATTATAAATAATTTAGTTCTGCCCATATTTTGGAATTCAAGGTGCCTACTACTTTAGACTGTACCTATGCAAGATTTCCTTCAAAATTTCATTTCTTAATTTTGATTTACATTCGTTTGCTATCTCATTTAAATTTTAGATGGCCATTTCAACCTGATGCAGTTGAAGTAAATAAAATTTTGTAAGTCTTAGTTGTTCACTACTTACACTGTTAAGGGGAAAGAATATGAAATAAAGTGCATATTCTCAAACATTCCAACTCTAGATGACAAAATATCAAGCTAAAAATAGCTAAAAGTTGAATATTGAAACAGACATCCACGCCATTGAAGTCATGTAGGTGGCAAGTTATTACAGTAGATCCAAAATAGTAGGAAATGTCTGTTAGCTGGCAGCTTTAGGGAAAGCACCATGATCTTTCTGGGTTGGGATGTAAGTAGAAGATAGCAGGGGAAAAAAAATTAAAAGGCAAAGGTATTCACATTGGGCTGATGGGAAAACTAAGCACATCAGCTTGCCTAAGACACAGATTTTTGTTTGGAAAGTGTGGGAGATAAATTGAGGTATGCTGATTGAAATCAAGTAATTGACATTGTGTTCTGATAGAAAAAAATATCATTGGACTTTGGCAAGCCTCATTTGAATCCATCTCTTATTAACAAGAAACATTTTAGCATTTTTAATTGCAGTTTTAATTTTTATTTATTCATTTATTTTTAACATGGGCAGGCACCGGGAATTGAACCTGGGTCTCCATCATGGCAGGAGAGAACGCTGCCACTTACCCACTGTGGCCTGCCTTGCAGTTTTATTTTATGAACAGAAAAAGAGATTAAAACATTTAGGTATGAAATTCTCATACGCTACTGGTGGGAGCATAAATTAGTACAATCTTTGTGGAAAACTATTTGGCAATCGCTGCTAAAGTTGAATACATATACCACCTGAACCAGAATTTTTTCTCATAGGTATAAGCACAAAAGAAATGTTTATTTATGTTCAGGTAGAGACACACACAAGCTATCAACAGGAAACAATCCAAATGTCATTAACAGTAGGTAGGCTATCTAAATCATATCTAATTCCTACAGTGGAGTCCTACACAGCAATGGTAAAGAATGAGTCACGCCATATGCCACAGTATGCCAAAACGTAGATAAATCTCAGAGATGCAATGAAACCAAAAAAAGCCAGATGCAAATAGGCAAAAGCAGTCAGTGGCATTGTTAACCAGTGTCGTGGTTAACCTAGGGGCATCGCTTATAGGGAGAAAAGGCTGGGGACTGAGTGGTCTTCTCAGGCTCTGATAATGTTCTCTTACCTGCACTGGGGGCTGACCTCATGGATGTGTTCATCATGTAAACATTCATCACACTGACCACTTTTGATCATGCAAATTTCAGATTATATACTACACATCAATAAAATTCACATTGAAGATATTTATCTATATACACACATGTGTATCTAATCTGGAATTTTGTAGCAAGCATTTTAGCTGCTGTCATTATGTGTTTCTCTCTTTTCTAATAGGGTATACAGGCAGGATGGGATCATGTGCTGGTTTGAATCTATGGTGGACGCCAGAAAAGCCATGTTCTTTAATCTTCATTCAATATTGTTGTGTGGGAGCATTTTGATTGTTACCATGGAGATATGATCCACCCAATTGTGGGTGGTAACTTTTGATTAGATTATTTTCCATGGAGATGTGTCTCCACCCATTGAAAGTGGAGTTGCTTACTTTAAAAGAGGAAACATTTTGGAGAGAGTCCCTTTTGGTAGAGCCACAAGAAAGCCAGCGGACATCACCATGTTCACCATGTGCCCTTCCAACTGAGAAAGAAACCCTGAACTTCATCAGCCTTCTTGAACCATGGTAAGGAGGGAAAACATGTAGCTATCATACAACTAAGCGATTGCACTCTTAGGCATTTATCCCAGGAAAATAAAACATCATGTATTTTACACTGAAACATCTCTGAAAATGTTTATAGAAATGTGATGGTTAGGTTCTGTGATCAACTTGGCCAAACGATTATGCCCAGTTGTCTGGTCAGGCAAGAACTGGTCTGACCATCGCTGCAAGAATATTTTGTAAATATTCTTTATAACCTTGATAAACCTAAAGGCTGGTGTATTAAATCATCAGTCAGCTGATTCCATCTGTGGCTGATTCCATCTGTGATCAACTAAGGCATGTCTCCCATAATGAGATAATTCAATCAGTTGAAGGCTTTTAAGAGAGAAGAGAGATAGTCTCACTGCTTCTTCAGTTAGCGAGCCTCTCCTGTGGAGTATGTCCAGAACCTCCATCAGAGCTCCCATCTTCACAGCCTGCTCTATGGATTTTGGACTCTTCCATTCCCATGGTTGCATGAGACACCTTTATAAATCTCATATTTACAGATCTCTCCCATTGGTTCTGTTTCTCTAGAGAACCCTGGTGTTCTAGTTTGCTAGCTGCCAGAATGCAACACACCAGAGATGGATTGGCTTTTAATAAAAGGGGATTTATTTTGTTAGTTCTTCAGAGGAAAGGCAGCTAACTTTCCACTGAGGTTCTTTCTTATTTGGGAAGGCACAGGATGGTCTCTTATGGCCTTCTCCCCAGGCCTCTGGGTTCCAGCAACTTTCCCCGGGGTGATTCCTCTCTGCATCTCCAAAGGCCTGGGCTGAGCTGTGAGTGCTGAGATGAGATATGCTGAGCTGCTTGGGCTGTGCTACATTGTGCTCCAGCCAAATTAAGTCAAATGTCATTCATTGCAGCAGGCACGCCTCCTAGCCGACTGCAGATGTAATTAGCAACAGATGAGGTTCACTTACCATTGGCTCATGTCTGCAGCAACAAAACTGGGTGCCTTCACCTGGCCAAGTTGACAACTGACTCTAACTACCACACCTGGATAATACAAACAACTTTTTATAATAGCTAAAATGTTAGAAACAATCCAGATAGCTTTCAGTGGATGAGTAGTTAAAACATACTATATCTTAACCGTAGACTATTACTCAGTAATAAAAAGTATGGAACTATTGATGTATACAAAACTTGGATGAATCTCATGGGAATTATGCTGTGTGAAAATAAAGCCAATTTCAAAAGGTCACACACATTATGAATCTATTTTTATAACGTTCTTGAAAAGACAAATTTTACAAAGGGATAACAGATGACTTTCAGAGGTTAGAAATGAATGGGGAAGGAGATGGGAGTGCACCATTACCATAAGGTAGTTGTGATAATGAAAGAGCAATATGAGGGATCCTTGCAGTGATGGAAATATTCTGTATTTTGACTGTGGTGGTAGAATCTGTGCTGGGATAAAACTGCATTGAACTAAGTACAACCACACAAGAGAATACAAGTAAAACTGAGGAAATCTGAATAGAATCAGTGGATTGTATATAAGTTGATATACTGGTTGTGATTATTATATTATATAGTCTTACAAGATGTCATCATTGGGAGAAATTGTGTAAAAGGTATATGGGATCCATCTATATTATTTCTTACAATGGCATGTAAGCCTACAATTTTTGCAAACTAAAATGTTTAGTTAAATGTTGTGATATCAAGAAGGTAAAACAATATGCTAATTTTGTGAGCTCAAAAACAAAGCTTTAATTGGTCAGATCCTTTGTTACTTAATGAAAGTCCATAAATGGGTAATGGGTAACCAAGAAAATCAATAGAATCCTATTAGGACATAAGTTAATAAATGAACATCGATATTTCTGAAGTCATATTTGCATGCTGTTAACAAACTAAAGGAAGTTTGTATCATTATCTGTGGTTTGAGTTTGGGGAGTCAGCAAGAAAGAGAACAACAACAGCAAAAAGTGTGTGTTTTTGTGGGATTCCAACATTTCCAAAGAGATGAACACTGTTCAATCAACAGAAATGTATCCAGGCCACTGTAAGCATATCCTTTTAGTGGAAAAATTACCTTAATTAAGTTTAAAAATTACATTTCTGAGTATAAATGCAACAAATCCCTCAAGTAGAGCATTTGAAAAATCAGAAATATAAAAAAGGAGGATGTTTAAATTCATTTTATTAGCACTTTATAATAATATTTTATATAGATTATTTTCACTAACAACTTCATATTGTACTGCCATATTTGTTTCAATTATCCAATGTGCTAGTTTGAAACTGTTACGTACCCCAGAAAAGTCACATTCTTTTAACTGAATCATTTGGGGCAGACCTATTGTTGGGTGACAACTCCTGATTAGGATATTTCCATAGAGATGCAACACACCCAACTGTGGGTGGGACATTTCAATTAGATTGTTTCCATAAAGGTATGACTCTGCCCATTCAAAGTGGGTCTTAATCCTTTCCTGGAGCCCTTTATGAGAGAGAACTCAGAGCTGACACAGAGAGCAGAAAGAAGAAACCAGAACTCAGAAGCTTGGAGATACTAAGCTAAGAGATGAAATTCAGAGTTTGCCCCAGAGAAGCTGAATGAGAATCCGCAGATGCTTAGAGAGAGAGCCACTGGAATCTGAAGCTGAAAGCAATGAACCATGAGCCAGGACCAGCAAATACCAACCATGTGCCTTCCCAGCTTACAGAGGTATTCCAGATGCCAGTGGCCTTTCTTCCAAGAGAAAGGTGTCTTTCTCTGGGTGCCTTAATTTGGATATTTTCCCAGCCTTAAAACTATAAATTTTAATAAATTCCTTTTGTAAAAACCAATCCATTTCTGATATATTGCCTTTCTGCAATATTAGCAAACTAAAACATTCTATCATAAGTATTTTTCTATGACATGATAATATTTTTAAAAATGTTATTCATGATGGTTATATAACAAATCCTCATACAGAAGCACCAGAATTTTATTATTTTATAACTTTGGAATTAAGGCTGCTAAATTTTCATTTCCAAAAGTAATATTGTTTTTTTTCAGTGCAGGCTACTTATAAAAACTTTCTTCCAATGAGTAAAGTACGGACGGGAAGGGAAAGTATAACTTTATCATGCAGGTACCTGACAACCCCTACTTCATCCAGGTCATCAAGGTTAGCATCAGAAATGACAATTCATGTAAACTGTGTATAGTCTTGCCGTTATGGGATGAGACCCACACAACTCCTGTGGCCTTCTTCCTGAAATCCATATTCCCAGTACAATCATCATTTTTTAAAAATATCACACATATCCAAGTTGAGGGATATTTTACAAAATAAATGGCCAGTATTCCTCAAAACTGTCAAATCATCAAAAAGAAAAAAAGACTGAGGAAATGTCACAGCCAAGAGCACCCCAAGGAGACCTGATGACTAAATGTAAAGTGGTATCCTGGATGGAATTCTGGAACAAAAACAGGACATTAGGGAAAAACTAAAGAAATCTAAGCAAAATAAGGATTTTAGTTAGCAATAATAGGTCAAATTTTCTTTATTTGTTGCGACAAATGCATTATACTAAGGTAAGATGTTTATAATTATGGAAACTGGATGTGGTACATATGGGAACTCTCTTTGTAAATTTTCTAGACTAAAACTGTTCTAAAATTTTTTAAGTTTCCTTTTTTTTAAAAAAAGGAATGCCATGATGAAGTTCTTTTTAATATAAACATTTGGCAGATTTTTATTTCCTTATTAAAAATTGATGAAAAGAACATCTATTGATCTAAAATTTTGAATTGTTTTATCTCATGGCATCTATTAACAAATAACTCTAAAATTTGGGGCTTCCTAGACTTACACTTATGAAATTGTATGGGTGCCGTTATCATCACCTTTATGGTGAGTATTGTATTAGGATTCTTCAGAGAAGCAGAACCAACAGGATATATGTAATTGTTATGGGATTTATAAAAAGGTATTAGTTCACATAACCTTGGTGCTGACAAGTCCAAGATCATGTTGAAGTTCTTAATCTGATTTCTCCAGGGCTGAGGACCTGGAAATTATTTTAATAGTCGATAAATTCCTCTTCTGACCTCTGAAAACCTCAGTCTGGCTTTTAAGACCTTCAACTGGTTTGATGAGGAGATTACCCACATTGCTAAGGGCAATCTCTTTATTTGTTTGTAGATGAAATCTAATTATTGTAGATGCAACTCTTATGAAATGTCCTCATTATAAAAGCAGGCCAGTGATTGACCAAATAACTGGATGCCATAACCAAATCAGATTTACACATGAAATTTACTATCACAATAATTTTCTTTGGAAATAAAAATAACAAGAAAACATGACTCTGTTATATTTTATTGACAAAAGAAGTGATAACAGTTTAATTAACGGTAAAGTAACTATGTATTGAAATATTTCTTAAACATTTCCATTTAATAATATGCAACTGTTTCTTTTCTTTTCCTCAAGAGTATGTTGGTTTTTAAAAGTCTATCCAAACTCCATAACGCCAACAATTCTTTGTTATATTTGTTATAAAATTATTTCATATTTATCTTCTAATTGCATTTAGGATATTTTGAGAAGAACAATAGTCTAAATTTGTGTAACAATTTATAGAACTTCTCTTTTGGTTCAGATATAGTTGCAAAGCCATTTCTCAACCTTAAATGAGGTGAAATTCCATATATGTTTGTGCTGGTTGTTTTTATTTCATTTATTACATGTTCTCAGAAATGTATCTATGTATGGTTTAAAACAATTAGCAAGTTTGAGTGCCATTTTTTAAAAATGCTTCACTTCCTTGGTGATTCTGCCTCCTGATTTGTCATGCAATAAATTCAGGTGTTTTTCAGTTTGAGTATTTTATTCAGTGGCTCTGTCTGTGGAACTTTGTCCCCATACTGAACTGCTACTTATTATTGCTTCATTATAAATGTATATAGCTGATTATAAATAGTGTAACTGTTTATACACTAGTTGTACTTTAAAATCATTCTTTCCAATCCTCAATAATTATTTTCTAAATGAGTTATACACTCACATTGTCAAAAATCAAAGAAAAAATCGCACTATGTTTTTTATTAGATTTTCATGAAATCGAAAAAAGGGAAGAACTGACTTATCATATTCAATTTTCCCATCTGGGAACTTGGTATGTCTCTCCATTTTGAGTCTTCTTTTGCATTTCTCAGCAAAACTATTCAGATACTTTTTAGATTGCTTTTTAGAAGAGTTTTTGTAAAGATTACTTCCAAGCATTTTCGTTGTCACTGCTGTTATGAATAAAATCTTTTCCCACACTATGTTGGGTGATTGTTGGTTATATACAACATCTGTCAAGTTTTGTACCTTTATTATTTTTGCAGGCAAACCCGGATTTACATCTTAGTTCCAATAATTTAATTCTATTGGATTTTCCACAAGAAAAGTATCATATACAGATGATGAGAGTTTCATATATTCCTTTCTATTAATCATAATATTATTTTAGTTTCCCTCTTCCTTGCACTGGTAGGCCATAAAATATGAAATAACAATGGGCATCTTTCTGTTATATTAATGGATTGCTCCTATACAATCTTGGATATTGACTTTATCAATTGTATTGAAATACTTTCTACCCTTTTCTCTGCCTTGTGGAAATAGTAAAGCATGGGAATCCTATTTTATGTTAAAGTTTGAAAGAACAATCTCTAAAAATGTCTATTTATCTAGTACTATCAAAGGGCTTAGTTCCTAGGTTGCATTGTACCGTTACTGCCTCAATAATTTTGTTCAGCTTTTTTTTTTTTCTACCTTGGATCATCTTCGTGATTAGTTCCTGCACTTTTTTCGAGGCAAAACTCTGTATCACTTCCTCCAATAAGCCTTTATAGATAGATACTCTGTTTCCCTTATCTATCTGATTTTAGCTAACTGCCCATATGGTTTGAAAGGACCTTATAAATAGATCTAACAATGCAGTTAGCATGCAATGCTGAAATTATTTGTTTACCTGTCTACTTCTAAATTGAAACCTCTTCAAGGAAGAGACTTCATTTTCATCTGCTTATTTCCCAGGGCCAATCACCAGTGTGACTGGCAAAACATTTTAAAATTGTTTCTAGAGCAAAAAGTTACCTGAAGCTGATATGTTAAAATTATAAAGGTGTGTTGTACGTATTGCATTCTGTTCATCATGCATTTATTCTTAACTTTGGTAATTACAATTTATTCCTTTGTAGATACTTTATATTCCATCTTCTCAGATTTGTAAGAGAAATGTTTATTAGTTTAGTACTTACAACACGATAAGGGCTTTAGGAAAATAAGCAAATCCTCATATCAAACCTACCAGCAGATGTTATCATTTTGATTTCACAGATAAAGAAACAGAGACTCAGAAAGTCTTAGTGAGTTAGAAAGCTCAAAGTTGAACCTAGGTCTTCTTCTAACTTCAAAGCTGAGGCCTGGAACCACTCCACCATATACACTCTTCCACGGCAGTAAAGCAAAATTTTCTCACAAACAAATGACTGGTTGATGTTCATTTATAAACTAGGTCAGAGAGAACATTCTCAAGTTGAGAATGCACAAGTCAGAAGCAAAGGACATTCACTTTGAAAATATCCTTTGGGATTGTATAGAAAATATCATCTACTGGGCTCTAAGCAAAAAAGTTGAAAGTATAATAAATCAAGTTCATTTTGAGATTTACCACACAAAAGAATTTCATTTATGAGGCTAAATTACTGGGCCAGATAATTAAAAAGAATTTTTATTTCTTTTTCTTTTAATGTTAAACAGGTATATTTAAAAAAATAAACTTGATTTTTGTTTTTCTTAAAGTTTAAATTAGAAAACTTTATTATATCTTCAAAAACCACTACTCTAACAGTTCAAAATCTCAAAATTGTGCTGGTAACACCAGAATCAAAGCATAATTGGAACTTGGGACACGGTCATTCAAAAGAAAGTTGGCCCCACAATCACAACAAGCACTCTTCTTTTTTGGTCTAAATAACCTGCAGAAATATTTTTTCTTATTTCACCCAATCTTCATATTTTATATTTTCAATTTAATCTCATTTATTTTCTGCAGCCTATCTCTTTTTTTATAACAAAGTTGGATTTTCTTTCAACCAGTGTTAACTTGAAAATCCTGAAATATAAGTATTTTTTCAAATGTGTGTTTCGTGCTTCTAGTTCTAATTTGCTGCTGATTTTATTCCCCATTGACTCCTTCAAACACTTCCTAGTCACTGACAGAACTTTGCTGAACTCGTCAATCTTTGCTCAGCTACTTTAAGTATCATACTGCCCTTGACACCATTGAACATCATTTTCCCTCTTCTCCCTCTTGTCCTTTTCCTTTATGGGTACTGCCTTTAATTCACTTCAGTACTCAAACTTCATCTAAGAGCCTACTATTTAGCTATTACCCTTGACCTTTGATATGGATTGAATTGTGTTACCCAGCAAGATATATTGAAGTCCAGGAGCTCAGAATGTGTACTTATTTGGAAATGGATGGAATAAATAGCTGTAATAGATTATATCATTACAGGTATAATCAAGTTAAATTAAGGTCATATTGGAGTAGGGTTGGTCCTTAATCCAATATGGCTGATGTCCAGATAAGAGAAGGAGACATAGAGACAGAAACACACAGGGGAAAAAGCATGTGAAGACAGAAGCAGAGATTGGAGTGATGCAGCTACAAGCCATTGAATGCCAAGGATTTAAGGTCATCACCAGAAGCTGGGAAAAGGTTAGGAAGGATTTTCCCTTAGAGCCATCCAAGATACCATGACCCCATCCGTGCTAGTTTAAAACTGTTACGTACCCCCAGAAACCTTGTTTTTCTAATCCTGATTCAATATTGTATGGTGGGAGTGGGCCACAGTGGCTCAGCGGCAAGCATGCTTACCTGCCATGCCAGAGGACCCGGGTTCGATTCCCGGTGCCTGCCCATGTAAAAAAATAAAAATAAAAATAAAAAATAAATAAAATATTGTAGGTTGGGACATTTTGATTAGGTTGTTTCCATAGAGATGAGAGACAAAATTGTTGGTGTGACCTTTTGATTAGCTTACTTCCATGGAGATGTGCACTTTTGATCAGATGGAGATGTGCCACCATCCATTAAAGTTGGATCTTGATTACTTTACTGGAGACCTTAAGAAGAGCCAACACAGGGAATATTTAGGAGAAAGTTTACACACAAATATTTGGAAATACAGAAGCCCCAAGAGACCAGGAGTTGAGAGAAGCCAGCAGAAGCTAAATAGGAGCTAGAGCCAGGAAGACATTGCCATGTGCCTTTCCATGAGATGCTAAGCTAAGGGATGAAACTCCAGGTTTTGTCCCGGAGCAGCTAAGTCAAGATTCGAGGATGCTTAGAGAGGAAGCCACTGGAATCAGAAGCTGGAAGCAATGAATTCAGAAACAGAGACCAGCAGATGTCAGCCATGAGCCTTCCCATGTGACAGATATTTGCCTTTTTTGAGTCAAGGTTTCTTGCTCTGGGTGCCTCAATTTGGACATTTTAAAAGCCCTAGAACTGTAAACTTGTAACTTAATAAATCCTGTTATAAAAGCCAATCAATTTCTGGTATATTATGTTCTGGCAACTTTAGCAAAGTAAAGCACCATCTATGCTTTGATTTTGGATTTCTTTCCTCCAGAATTTTGAGAGAATAAATTTATGTTGTTTAAGTCCCCGACTTTGTGGTCATTTGCTGTGGTAGCTCTAGGAATCTCATATAACCAGGTAGGAAATCTTCATAGGAACAAAAGATTTGTCATGCTGGCTCAAATACCTCTTCAATCCCAGCCAGTTTCTTCTCTTCTCATGATGCTAAGTGATATATTTAGCTTGGGAAATATGAGGTTCATGAACTGCATGATTTCATTAAACGCAAAAAGGATTGCCATACAATAGAAAGAACTGGCTCTTTTCATGATTCGGGAGAGCTGATGAAGATCAAGTTACAAGAAGTAATTTTTATTTGATAATACAGAAGAACAGTAAGAGGAATACAAAATATAATGTGCTAACTTGAAATGCAATTTGTCATCACTGAAGTTTCAAACTGCTCTGAAAGACTCTTTTGGAGAGATTCTTGCATTTAAGTTAACAGATTAGTCTGAACAAGGTTTCTGTCCAGCACTTGTTTCTGCTTGTTTGTACATCTCTCATTATCTCTTGCTGTAGATCTGATCTCTCCAGATGGTGGAGAGTATGGCTGTTCCAAGCCCAGTCATTTCAATCCACTTTTTACCCCTAGTTTCCATATTTCCTTCCAGATTAAAACTTCAGTCCCTGCCTTGTTCTTCTTCTCACTCTTACGCCACTTGTTATTGACAGTGGATGTAGTAGTATGATTGGCTTCGGCTGGGCCATACTTATAACTGGGAAGGAGGAGGTGAGGTTATTATGGAGAGGTTCCCAAAGCTGTGGCTCACAGAAGGAAGATGTCTGTTAGGCAGATGAAAACAGCATAGACCAACAGAGTAATATAATTTCCGTACAGATCTGTAAATCTAGCATTAAAAAAAATTATTTCTTAAGAGCCGGCTAAAACCCAATTGTTCTTTTGAACAGTCAATAATTCAGAAGCAGTATTAATATCTCATTACAAATTATTCAATCACACCCAACAGAATGGACACGCTCATATACCAGAAGCCATATAAAGTCTATATTTTATATAGTTGCCTAAAATATAAAATAAAAATGAATTCCCATCTTCGTTTATCTAAACTCCATTTTAGAAGTACTTTCAAGGTTTTGCTCTTCATTTTGCTGAACACATGCTGAATGCAGGACTGATACTGAAAGCTTCTCTACAGAACTCCAAGCTTCTGTTTTTTCATATCCACCGACCCTGGCCCAGAATAAGGAAAATCACATGCAAGCCATCTGATTATTTGGGTTTACCCCACTAGGAAATACAGCACTTCGCTCTCAATTATCAAATGATTAATCAAGTCATAACACTATTTATGAGCGTTTAGATCTTTGGCTAACATTTAGTTGACTGAGAATTGGAAATAACACAGTATGAGAAAGCTTAACTTGGAGGTCTCAAGGTTTCTGGTAGGAGGCCAGGTGGAGGGAGGGGTAAAATGATTGAGAATGTTGGAAAGGAATCTTTGAGGAATATTCAGCATAGGAGCTTATGTCTGACTAGGTTTTTGATAGATGGTCAGAAGGGGGCCGTTTTTATAAGCAAGTTCCAATTAGCTTTTGATGAAAAGTGCCAAAGTTCTTATTTAAGGAACTCCAGAGAACTACCAAATCCGCTAATAGTTTCAAAGGTAACAAGGAAATATTTGCCATATGGAATGGGGGTGGATTAGTTTATTTTTATGGTTGTTAATGGCGTCAGCAAAATACAGGAAATTTTGTGAAAATAAAAAGCCAGTTACACTAGAAACATAGTTTGTTTGCTGTTTTTGGATTCGGTTCCTAATATAAGAAACTATCAACGTACTGAAGTATTATCTTGTTTTTACTTGGGAATGGGTAAAAAATAAACTCTCTTGATTTCCTTTTGTTGCTATTTGCTAATTTTTTTCATGCTCTTGGGGTTGTTGAAAGTGGAGACTGAATGGGGGATACGACAGTGTCGATAATATTGTCCATACAGGTAAGCATCATTATTTATGCATTTGCCTATTATATTTTTAAAAAGTTCTAATAATTAGTATTTTATCCATAAAAGGCAGAATTTTTAAGTTGTAATTTGGGGTTTTTTTGGATTGTGTGTTCTAGAAGGCATACAACTATCATCTAGGATTCCATCTAGCTATGCAATATTCTGGACACTTCTGTTTTCAAAATAGTAGACTCAGGGTGGGCCACAGTGGCTCAGCAGGCAGAGCTCTTGCCTGCCATGCCAGAGACCTGGGTTCGGTTTCCTGTGCCTGCCCATATTAAAAAAAAAAAAAAAAAAATAGTAGACTCAGCATCCCAAAGGTACTATGAGACTCTCACAGAGGCTCTGATATTCTACTTTTTCAAAGGGGTAAATCCTTAAAGCACTTTCAAGAGAGTCTCATACAACCTTATAAAATTTTTGTTTCTTTGGGTATTTTGCACTGGTCTGATCTGAGTGGCCTCAGGCTTCCTCCTTTTATTTCAGGGTCTTAGAAGTCTTTGGAGATGTGTCCTTTTGTGGGGATCAGGGCATACTCTTTACCTAATTCTGGTACACACAGTCCGAATGATTCTCAGGTTTCATTTGGGGTGCCTATGACAACAAGCTTGATATAGAACTTCTGAAATGTGGAGAGCTCTGGGAACAGTTGGCCCATCTGTCCTGCAGCTGAACTTAGTTTAGCCAGACAGACTCTGTATAATCCATATTATGCTGTTTGTTATTGGATAATGATGAAGGTGTGGTATATACTATTTTTTTCAATATGATATGCTGCCAAATATTTTGAGACCCCCTTAACATCAATGAGGAGTCCTAAAGTTGCCCTTACTTGGAATTTCTTCAAAAGCTGAAGAAAAAGAGATCCTTGATATTTAGACCCAACCTGAATATATCTGAATATTTTGCCAGTGGAGTATGAAGCTCATTGAATTCAGATAAATAATAGAGTATTACAAGCACCCCAGATACCCTTCTAGTATACAAAGGTAAATATATATTATTATGTACAATCTTGTATATATATACTCTCATGGTACCTATTAATGGTACCTACAGTACTCTAGTTTTTTCATATTATATTTATAAGTTTTGTCAGTATTATAGCTTGTATGAAGTTTTTACATTTTGATATACATTTTACATGAGTATGCCAAAATATACTTATCCATTTCCACTGTTGATGATAATTTGGAAATTTAGAGTTAATGTAGTAGTATATTTCCTTTGGCAAGCATCTGTCTTGGATACAGAGATATTTTCAAAATTCGCATATGATCAGCCAACTTGAAATTATCATTTGAAAGGTTCCCCTTTGCCTTAAACTATATTCTTAATCACTTAGCATAGCTCTTCTTGATCTAATCTTCACTTCAATTTTTCATTCCTGCCTTAATTCTCTGTGAACCAACTCTATTTCCAGGAATATGACTTGCTCTTTTCCATTCTGGATCTTAAACACCACTCCGACACCCTCCCTGCTTCACCTGATGAAGAGGTATTAGAGGTATTTTGAGCTCCATTGTGCAATACAGAAAAAAACCCAGAGAGGATGAGTGATGAGCAAACATTGCCTAGGAGAGCCATATTTTAACTCACATTTCTGTTCTCCACTATTGAGCTATTTAACCATTCTACTCTATTCCCCTTCCTTTGCCTGGTAAAAGTTTCCCTGGGCCCCCCAAATTGGGTAGGAGGTTTCTCCTTTATGTTCCAACAACACTAGAAGCACATGCTCTTAACACATTCCACTTGCTTGTTTTTAAGGCATTACCCCCATTCAACTTTAAACTACAGCTCCAGGCATGTCATTTGTTATCTCTTCACTTGGCTTTATTTTATTTCTCTATGTTATTTACTGTGTGAAGTAATCTCAGTTAGGTGTTTCTTACTTGTTTATCATCTGTCCCACCCCACTGGCATACATAGGTTCCATGAGGCCTGGTGTTCAGCTGTATTGAACACCACTGCTTCTCCAGCACTCACCAAGGTACCAGGCACACAGCAGACCCTCAATGCACATTTTAGATGAATAATTAATGGGCACAAACATAAATGAGTAAATTTACCATGCAAATCTATATTTGCACGCCTCACAAAGGCCCTAGATTTCTTCTTTATGCAAATTTCAGGTAAATAATTGGAAGGATGGGATTTGCATTATCATTTACTTTTTCTAAAGGAAATGAGCAGTAGTCTTGTTCTCCATTACTACATTGAGTGTTTATTTTGTAAGTCTTATATGTAGGAATATTGTTTGACATTAAAATATATCTAGCTATTTAATTAATTCTCTTTGAATAGTGTTCAGTGGGAAGCATAATTATTGAAATCTGTCAAGCACTCTGATTGTTATAAAATCCCTTCTTGCCGTGGGTCCATGCATTTCATGTGAACAACTTGCACCAAAGGAATCTGATGTAGCAGCAATTCCCTCAAAATTGAACTGCTTCAAATCCTACCACATGTTTGCTATTTCCCAAAATCACTGGATAAAATGGGGTGCAGAATTTGTGGTTCTCAATGAAAGAGATAAAATGCCTCCATGCCAAAGAGGAATGCAATGGCATAGAATAACTGATCTGTCCACAGTAGCTTATTGAAGCTATAAAATCTTGATAATCAGAAATACAGAGAAGAGAGCAGATCTGTTGGTTTTGGCAGGACTCTAAAATGATCTATGCAAAGCTTTATGCAATTTGTAAGGTCTTTTTTAGAAAGTAGACATCTTTAAAAAAATTTTAATTGTAAGTACCTATGTCTATCAATATAGTATTGTCCAGCTACTATTCTCTCTTATACAGCAGAATTTATCTTAATTTACTTCCCACCCAAAAAGCAAGTCCAAAATAATTTTAATTTGTTAGGTTTTGGGAGGAAAAAATGGACAATAAAACAAAGACAATTCACCAATTCTATATTGAGTTGTCAGATTATTTTCTGCCACTTTTTTCAATAGATTTTTTTAAAAATACCTTCAAATAATTGTTTAATTTATCAATCTATTTCACAATGACTCATTTGAATGTTCCTTTCCCTTTCAGATTTTCAGTAATTCTAAATAAACTTGTATGGCATCTGAATGTTTTACATTAATATAATTTGTACATATTGGAAATTTTGAATTTCGATGATTCAACCAAGCATGCAACAATCACTGAACATCTATTAAGTGCTTGGTAGTGTATCAAGATTTTCAAAGATAGTATCTGGTCTCTACTCTCACGTCAACTGGGAGGAACAAGGTACTTAAATTATTTATAATACAATGGGAGAAACTCATAACAAGGTATAAAGTAACATTTATGTAATTTTAATGGATTGGAATAACAGAAAAAAATTCAGAAAGGAGGTGACATCTGTTCTAAATCCAGGAGAAAGGGTAGGATTTCTCCGTATGATAAAGGTTTGGAAGACGTTTTCATGGAATCGTGAAAGAGAATGACACATTTTCGGGAACCAAAAATAGTAAATACGGTTAGAGGTGGAGTCTGAATGTGTGCAGACTTGGAGATGGAAGTCTAAGTGTAACTAAAAACTAGTCTACAGAGGGTTTTAAAGACCGTGTTGAAGAGTTCGTATTTGATTCAAGAGACAGAGAGATGACTGGATGAGTTTTTAAGTCGGGATAATCAGCCATGTTTTACAGAAACTTCAAGGGCAAAATAAAAGTGGTGGTTAAATAAAGAAATGCTTGAGGAAAGGAGAACTAATTGAGGCTATAGGTGTGATCCTTCAGATGAGATCGTGACGGCTTGTCATTCTAGATGAATGGATGTAAGGTCCCCAGAAGAACATTGAGAAGAATTGCTATTTCTAGGGTTAGCCAAGAAAACTGAAACATGAGGCAAAGTAGGATTTTTCCAGAAAAATCTCTATGCACAACACAGTATTCCTACAGGGCTTGCTAATATCACAGAAGCACATGGCCAAATATGGCCCTGGTGAACAGGGAATTCTCTCCAATCACCTTAGAGCATTGCTTTTCACACATTAGCAGGTATCAGAATCATCTGGAGAGGTTGCCAACACAGATTGCTGGACTCCACCTCTGCAGTTTCTGATTTGGTAGGTCTTGGGTTGGGGCCTGATAATGTCTTTCCAATAAATATACAGGTGATGCTGCTAAAGCCAGTCTAGGGACCACACTTTAAGGACCACTAGCAGACAAAATTGAGAATAATGGAAAACTATAAATTGTAAAAAGAGAAAAATCTACATAATATATTCTTCAATAAAATGCAGGTATGTGTTAGAAGGCTACTCATCACAGACATTTTAATATATAGCAAAACAATGAAATACCACAAATTTTCTACAGACTTTCATTAAGAGCATGTTACAGATATATAGCTGAATAATACATACTTATCAAAAATAATGTATTACAATATTTAAAGTAGGAAAAAGGTAGATTATAAAATTGGATATAAGCTATAGTCATTTTGAAATAAAAATGTTTCTGCCTATGTCAATACATAAATAAATGAATAGAACAAAAAACTAGAAAGATATATGACAAAGTATTAGCAATGGTCACCTCTTGGTAGTAAGATTATCAGTTAAATTTATTATCTTCCTTGTCCTTGATATGTATTTTCCTAGAATGCCAATATTACTAACTTTATGCTTACAAAACTATTTTTAATATCAATATAGTGTATACATTTGAATAGATTGCTTCTTTTGGAAGAGAGGGAATCAAAAGATAGATATCTGCCATCATACTCACTAACAGTAGGAAACAGAAAAATCCATTTTGAGTGATCAACCATTGTCCCAAAGGAGTGAATATGTAGCTCTGCTCTCTATCAAACTTTTTAAGGAAGAATAAATACCTGAAGGAACATTGAACCTCTTTTGAGTTTACTGACCTGCCCTCAAGGCAGTGGATGAAATCCCAATGAAAGGCATTCAGAGGGACACTCACAGAGTCATAATGCTAACTGTGAGGAGTATATGTGAATGTCAAGAGGAAACGGAAACACTCCAGATGGGACCAAAGACACATAAAATAGTAAACAAGGCTCACCTAAGGAAAAGAGATAGAGGCATAAAGAATGAGAGGAGAGGGCATCCAAAGAAATCCCTGGAGAGATTTAAGGTGCTTGTGTCACTTCAAATTATGTTAGCTTTACTTTCACACAGGATTGAATTTAGCTGCCAAAAACGAATCTACTTTCTTTTTTTTTTTTTCAAAATAGCATTAAATTTATTTCAACAGGCTGTCTGAGCTATTCAGTTTTGTTATGAACTGATGAAAATCCATCATCAGCGAATGACAGGCACTGCCTTTCCCTTGCTCCAATTTAAAACCTGAGTACAAGCAGCTGCAGTATTCCTGTCAAAAGTCAGGCACATCAGTGGCAAGTCTTCTTCTAAGATTAAAATTTGGCCTCTATTTCTGCTGCCTGGAGTCACCCATCAGCAAACCCACTCTCTGTCACCTTTCTGTGTGAAGAGCCATTCATTCCATCTGAGAGGTGCCTTAATGTCCCCGAAGCCAGCCAGACATGCTTGTGGCCTGATCTCATTTGTCCCTACAGGCTAATCAGAACCAGACTTGATCTGATATTGGCTGAAAGGTCATAGGAAAGAGCAATTGTTGTCTCTGACTCATTACCTGAATTGCTGCCTTCCTTGTAGGCAATCGTGGGGAATTTTCCAAAATCCATCCATCTTTTCCCAACAACTGTAAAACTATAGTATCAGCATAGTTTGCTGCATCACAGTCTATAGCAAATGCAGTCTTTGGACCTCCTGCCGTAGAAAGGCTGGGGAGAGTTAAAATGTGGAACACTGAGCCCCACCCTATGCCCTGGAAGTCTCTAAAGACAGAGTCAGAGAATCTGGAGTTCAGAGACTGCCTCCCCCCCCCCACCTCCACACACACACAGTTGAATCAGATGCAGCTAAACCCTTAAATCCTATTGTCAAAATTGTTAAGAATCCCAGTGTGCAATTCAGGCAGTCCTGCATCTTGCTGGTTTTGTAAATCTGGGGAAATTCACTTACTCTCTCAGAACCTCATTTCCCTCATCTGTAAATTCAAGAGAATAATACCTAAATCTCTACTGTAATTATCTAGATTAAACTCAGTGCAAACCACACAACCACATAGTAAGCCAGTATAATAATAATGTGTGTTATGTATGGAGCTTGTTGAAGAAATCATGGATTTGGGAGTAAAACTGAGTTCAAATTCAATATTTGATATTCGCTGCTTCTAAGTATTCAGTACAATTATGTTTTAACAAAATGTGTTTATGGAGTGTGTAATGTGTGGGCAGGAATTATTCTAAGTCCTGGGCACACATGCACACACACGTGCACACATACACATGAGGTGGGAGTTAGAGATGGGGGAGGGGTCAAGTAGAGGAGGGGAAATAAGAGAGGGAGGGGGAAGAAAAAGAATAATTTCAGGTATTGATAAGCTATGAAGAAAATAAAGTATTTGAATGGAAAGAAGGTATTCTAACGGAGTGGCAGATTGTTTTGGATAAGGTGGCCCACAGCTTTTTCTTAGGAGGTCACATTTCAACAGGTCCTGTACGATAAGAAGGCAGTCACGGTAATGAAGGAACCTGGCACATGCTATCAACACAGCTAACCACTTGGAGATATGAACTTTGGTTGCTTGGAACGGGTAGTGTCTGCCAAGTTTCTGCACTACAGATCTGTTATTACTTCCCTGTGGAAGTGAGGCCTCAGCTTCAGCCCACACTCTTCTAAGATCTATTATATTAGAAGAAAACCTCATTCAAATGGCAAACAAGCAATAAGGGTTCAACAAGAAAAGGATTGGGTATACACATTTAGGACAAGGTTTCCAAACTGAATTATTCTTTGAATGGTCTTGGATTTACCTAGATAAGCATCTTGACAGCATTGCCATTATAAAACTTCAGACAAGTTATTTCCTGATCTTGTTAAGGCTTGCTAGAATGGAAATCCTAGTCATTTTTAAGGCTTTAAAAAAAAATTTCCTTCCATCAACCTAAGTGAAATGATATGCTTCTCCTGTTCATATATAAGACATAATTGGACAAACCACAAATATGGTCTGTGCCACAGGTGTGATGCTCACAGACCAGATATCCAGATGTCACCTGCATGGAAGCAGCAACCAGGTCAAACAAGCAGATGGTCAAGAGAGATATGAGTAAAATCCACATATACCAAAGATTAATCTTGGATTTTATTCTAACAGTTATTTCACAGTCCCAACCCAGCCCTATGATTCTGAAACACTGTGAATAAGTCTTTTTCACTCCAATTATTGTTTTTAAAGTTCTATTATCAATAGACCCAAATTTTAGTATGTGTCAGTGTCACCTGGAAAGTTGACAGATAATTGGGCCCCATCTTCAAATTTGATTCTGCAAGTCTGTGATGGGAACAAAGAAATTTCATTTCTAGCAGCTTCCCAGGTGATGCTCATGATATTGGTCTGTAAACTACTGCCCTATGTGAACCACTTGGCTCTAAGTCTTTTTATTAAAAAACAAACCCAAACAACTCTGACTTTATATTTCAATGAATTTAAATTTCTATAGAATATGGTTTTAAGAAAAACAAATATGAGATTGGATGATTCTGAGGGGTAAGGGTGGTAATATGTCCGAAAGTGCAGCCTCAATTTGGGACAGCCCTTAGGACCCATCCAGCTTCTGAGTTCACCATGGGATTAGTTGGGACCTATGTTGCAGCTGCTTTGTGGTTCAATTTCTCCCTCTGCGCACTCAAGCTTCCTGTCTCTCACACAAAGGGGTTTCGTGAGTGCTTCCCAATACACTTCCTGTCCACCCCAGACTTTTCACAGGTGACCAAGGCCTGAGCAAAACTTGAATTGGTTTCAGCTTTGCATTTTTTTGGTTGTATGTGTACAATCAACATATACACATCTCAAATGTGTACAATGAGATGCTGAATTCTTGCATCCCTGAAAGGTTACAATTGGTTGTAGTCTAATACTACATAAATTCCTCTTCTTAGATCATCCCAACTTGAGACAAAACAGACTAACTCAGAGTTCTAATGGGAGCATTTTAAAAATCATATTATAAGTGCTATAAGAAACAAATTTGGCAGGTGGTGCAATGGTGGCTTAGCAGGCAGAGTTCTCACCTGCCATGCCGGAGACCCAGGTTTGTTTTCCTGTGCCTGTCCATGCAAAAAAAAAGAAAAAAAAAATCTGGCATGTTACTTACTGTGTAAAGTTTTAACCTGTTTAATGGATATCTTGGTTAAAAAAAAGAAAGTTACAGAAAGTTTGTAAATAATATATCAGACAAATGGACGGATTTGAAAAAATATAAAAAGCATTTTCACATTCTAAATAACTGTTGGTGTGCAAAAGCCTCCACTAGGATGCATGCTAGCCTATTCCTTTGGTTGCAGTATTTATTTTCTATTTTTGAATTGCATTCATATTTGTATCTTGTCTTTCAAAGGCATTTTGCTGTATCGAAAATGCTATTTTATATGCCAACCAGTGGGACCTGTGTGTGACCACTAATCTCCCTAGAGAAGCAACTGACCTCTGCTGTTCGCTCTTTTTCATTTCTTCCCTTGAAAGCAGGTGTCACATCTGTCGTTACTTGGCCACAGTAGACTGTGCTAATTAACTTATAAATGATGATCACATGGCATTGCTTCTCTCCTGTGAGGGAGTCCTATTTGTTTGTTAGGCTACATCGGAACAAGGTTAAAGAGGGCCACCAGTGTTGCATAAAACACCCACTAAACATTTGGATGTCCAAACTTTAGAGCATGGACTTTGTTTCTCTGTATTCCCCACTGCTTTTGATAACTAGAATCCATGTGTAGTCATTAAATGATCTGGATGGTCAAGAGAAATATCTCTGTACAAAATGCACAGGGAAGTTTTAGGAGCAAAAGAGGTTAGCTGTGAGAACACAGGAAATATGTAATCACTGATGATTTGGGGAGCAGAACGTTTGCTGTACTTTCTTGTCCTATTGCCGTCGACATTGGATTGCTGTATGGCCAATCCCTCAGCGCTTTGCTCTGACTTGGGTGATGGTGATTTCATCTAGGCCAGTATCCTAGGTAAGTCTAGTATTTGAGAATAATTACCGTATTTCTTCTCCAACTGATCAGACACAAAGCATAGCGATTGTCCACTATAGACAAACGCTATAGGGATCAGAAGGTCATGGGGGGCAGGAAATCAAGCTATTTAATTTTCTTTCCTGATCTCTTCTCACCAGTACGTTTTTAATTATTTCAAAAGAATATTCGACCTGCCGGCAGTTATCTAAGAGCAAAACTTAGGCAGTACCAGTGGTCTATAGAATCTTGAAAGTTAGTCTTAGAGAAAAAATAGGTAGCTCTCATATAAGTCCCAATAAATGTGAAAAACATTCTCTAGAGTGGAAGAAGCTCTGCTTCTTTGCTCTACTCTCTTTCCAAGTGACACTTGCTTAAAAAAGAGACTGTGAGATTCCAAGGGAAGTCCAACTGACTCTTCAAAAAGGTCGCATTTTATTATAAATTGTAAGCAATTGCTGAAAATTCGTATCATGTGGTCTAAGATACACGCTGTTAAGAAAAGGCATAGGTATTACAGTTAGACTTTTATTGTACCAGAATAAACATTTGATAGTAGTCTTTTTGCTTTGAATTGCATTTACTGAGATGAAGTTTATATACCATAACGTTCACTCATTTTAAGCATACAATTTAGTGAATTTTAGTAAACTTGTAAAATTATATAACCATTATCACTATTTGTTTTAACGCATTTCCATCACTGTAAAAGGCAATCTCATTCCCATTTACACTCATTTTCCATTCTTATTCCCAAGCAATGAGTAATCTTTATTTTATCTCTAAATATTTGCTTTCTTTGGACATGTCATACAAATGAAATCATATATGTTTTCTTTTGTGTTGAACTTATTTCGTTCCTGAATGATATTCCTTTGTATAGATATACCACATTTTGTTATCCATACAAAATTGGATTTTTCTTATTTTTGGCTATTTTGAATCATGCTGCTATGAACATTTGTGTACAATTCTTTGGTGGACATTTGTTTCTTTCTTTGGGCATATATGCCTAGGAATGGAATTGCTGAGTCATATGGTAACTCTATGTTTAGCATTTAGAGGGACTGCCAGATCACCATTTTACATTCCCAATTGCAGTGCATAAGGATTCCAATTTCTCCAAATCTTTACCAACACTTGTTATTACCTGTATTTTTGCTTAAAGTCATTCTACTCGGTGAGAAATTATATCTCATGTTTCTTTTACATGTATTTTTTTTATTAGAAAAGGAAGTTTACAGAAAGATCATGCAGACAATACAGATTTCCTATATACCCCATACATCTGCTTTTCCCTATCATTAAGACTTTGTGTTAGTATGGTAACTTTATTACAATTGATGAAATATTATTGCTATAATTATATTATAGCATATATAGTGTATGTATTGTATTATAGTTTCCATTAGAGTTCACTTAGTTGTATAACCTTATGTTTAGTTTTAAATTTTATTCTAGTAACTTATATAAAACCTAAAGTTTCCCATTTTAACCACATTCAAATATATAATACAGAAGTGTTAATTACATTCACAAGGTTGTGCAACTACCCCATAATTTACAGCTAAAACTTGGCCATCAGCCCAGAGAGAAACTCTGTACCAATGAAGTATTAGGTCCTCATTCCCTATCCAGGTCCTAATAAACCTATATTCTAGTTTTCAAATCCATGAATTTCCTTATTCTAATTTCTTTGTGTCAGTAAAATGTTTCTCCTTTTGTGTTTGGTTTATTTCACTCAATATGATGTCTTCAGGTCTCATCCAAGTTTTCATGTCTCAGAATTTCATAATGTTTTAAGGCTGAATGATATTCCATTGTATGAATATATAATGTTTTGTTTATCTATCCATCTGTTGATGATAGCTTGGTTGCTTTTATCTTTTGAAAATTTTAAGTAATGCTGCCATGAATATCAACTGTGCAAATATCTGTTTGAGTCCTTATTTTCAATTGTTTTGGATATATACCTAGAAGTGGGATTGTTGAGTCAATATGGTCTATATATTGTATTATAGTTTCCATCAGAGTTCACTTAATGAATACCTAGAAGTGGGATTGCTGAGTCAATATGGTAATTGTATAATTCACTTTCTGAGGAACTACAAAACTGTTTTCTATAGAAGCTGCAACAATTTACTTTCCACCAATAACATGTGCTTTTCCTCAATTTCCTGTCAAACACTTATTTTCTGTTTTGCTTTTTTTTTTTTATAACAACCACCTCAGTGGCTGTGAAATGGTATCTCTTATTGTGGGTTTGATTTGAATTTCCAAAAAGTGTAACGATGTTGATAATATTTCCATGTACTTTGGAGAAATTTTTATTTCTTCTTTGGGGAACTGTCTATTCAAGTCTTTTCCCCATTTTTATTTGGTTTGTTTGCCTTTTTGTTGTTGAGCGATAAGCTTTCTTTATATGTTCTAGATTTTAAACTCTTATCATACATGTGATCTCCAATTATTCTCTCTAGTTCTGTATATTCATAATAAAGTCTTTTGATTAAAAAATATTTTTAATTTTAATGAAGTTCCATTTATCTTTTTTTCCTCCTGCATTTGGTGTAAAGTCTAAGAAACCATTGCTTAACATAAGGTCCTGGAGATGTTTCCTACATTTTCTTCTAGGGGTTTTATAGTTGTGGTTCTTATATTTAGATCTTTGGTTCATTGTGAGTTAATTGTTGTGTAGTCTGAGGTAAGAGACAAGCTTCATTATTTGTACATAAAAATCCTATTTTCCCAGCACCATTTTTTGAAGAGACTTTTTTTCTTTTGTCATTCCATGGAACTAGCACACTTGTCAAAAATCAATTGGCCATAGATATGATGGTGATTTCTGAACTCTCAATTCGATTTCACTTGTCTATAAGTCTGTCCTTGTGTCGGTACCCTTATTCTTTGTTTACAGTAGCTTTATTATAAAGTTTTATAATCTGGAAGTGTGGCCTTAGATTTCATTCTTCTTTTTGAAGATGATCTGGGCTTTTTAGGGATTCTTATTCTTTTCCTTCCAAATAAATTTCATGATTGGCTTTTCCATTTCCACAAAGAAAGCTGATGTAATTTTGATTGGGATTGTGTTAAATCTGCAAATTGCTTTGGGTAGAATTGATTGTCTATAACATTTAGTCTCCCCATCCATGAACGCAGACTATCCTCCCATTTATTTCATTTTTTAAAGCTGTTTTTAGCAGTGTTTTGTAGTTTTCCATGTCTGAGTCATTTATATCTTTGGTTAATTTTTTTTCAACTTTGGATTATTTTGGTATTGTAAATGGAATTTTTCCCTTTATTTCCTCTTCAGATTGTTCATCGCTAATATAGAGCAACACTACTGAGTCTTATAAATTGATCTTATATTACACAAATTTGCTGAAAATTCTTATTACTTTCGTCAATTTTCAGGGTTTTTATATGCACAGGATCATGTTATCTGCTAATAGGGAAAGTTCCACTTCTTCCTTTCCAATGTGGGTGCCTTTCTTTCTTTTCTTACCTAATTACTTTAACTAGAACTTCCAGTACTACAGTGAATAGCATTGCTGACAGTGGGCATCTTTGTCTTGTTCCTGATTTTAGAGGGCAAGCTTTTGTTCTCTCGTCACTGAGTATGTTGTTAGCTGTGAATTTTCATTTATGCTCTCTATCATGCTGAGAAATTTCTCTTCTATTCCAATGCTTCTGAGTATTTTTATCAAGAAGAAGTGCTGAATTTATATAGAATCACTTTTCTGCATCAATTGAGATGATCATGTGTGTTTTTCACCTTCACTTTATTATTGTGGTATATAAAAGTCATTGATTTTCTCATGTTTAATCAACCCTGCAAACCTGGGATAAATCCTACTTAACCATGGTGTATAATGATTTTAATGTGCTATTGTATTTTTGTTTGCTGGAATTTTGTTGAGGATTTTTACATTTATCAAAATCCATTCAAGCTGTTATCAGAATTGGTGGTATCACTTATTTATATTGTACTCTTATAATCCTTTTAATTTCTGTAGGGTCGGTAGTAATGTGCCCTTCTTTCATTTGCAATTTCGCTTGTTTACATCCTCTCATTTTATCAGTCTACCAAAGTTCTGTCATTTTTATTGATCTTTTCAATTTTTATTTCTCTCTGTCTATATTTTTCAGGTATTTTCTTTGTGGGCTCAAATTTACTATCCTAAATCTGTAACAGTTATGTATAATCTGATATCAAGTGGACTTCAGTAGCAAATATATATTGTTCCTATACCCTTTTGCCCCCAATCTTTTGCTGTGTTTATTACAAATTATATACTTATACATTGTATTCCAAAACCATAGATTCATCATAACTTTTGGGCATTTGAATTTTAGAACCAGTAAGAAGTAGGAAGTTTAGTTACATATAAAAATGAAATGCAATATTATTGGCATTTACAATTATTCATATGGTTATCTACACTATATGGGCACTTTATTTCTTCATGCTACTTCAATGCACAGTCTAGTGACCTTTCCATTCTGTCCATAGAACTCCCTGTAACATTGCTTGTGGGGAGGGCAAGTCTAGTGGTGACAAACTTCCTTTAGTTTATCTGAGTTTGTCTTATTCTCTCATTTTTGAAAGATAGTCTCACTAGATATAAAATTCTTAGTTGACGATTACTTTCTCTCAGCACTTTATTACACCTCACTGCCTTCTTGCCTCATGGTTTCTAATGAGAAATCAGCATTTAATCTTTTGGGTACTCCTTTTTCACAACAAGTAGCTTTTCTCTTGAAGCTTTCAGAACTCTCTCCTTGTCCTTTGCTTTTGACAGTTTGGCTACTACATGTCCGGCATGGTTGTCCTAGAATTTATCCTGTTCAGGTTTGATGGGTTTCTTGATTTTGTATATTCATATATTTCATTAAATTTGAGATGTTTTCTACCGTCATTTCCTTGAATATTCCTTTTGCAACTTTCTTCTTTTTCTGGGACTCCCATAATGCATATATACTAATATATATTTGTATATAGTTTGATGCTGTCCCACAAATAAGACTTTCTTCACATTTTTCTTTTTTTTTCCTTCTGCTTCTATTCCAAATCATTTTATCTGTCTTGTCTTTGAGCTCATTGATTCTTTCTTCTACCAACTCCAGTCTGCTGTTGAAATCCTCTATTGGAAGTTTTTCATTTCAGTTATTATGGTCTTCAAGTGCAATATTTCTGCTTCTTTTTAAAAATTTTTATCTCTTTGAGATTTTTATATTCCTCATTCATTATTTTCCTGATATCCCTTTGTCCCTTTTCTTTGTTTTCTTTTATCAACTTGAGAATATCCAGGCTCATTCTTTTTAAATTCTTTGTCTGCCATTTTGAAAGTATCTTTTTCATTAGTCTTTTCTGGATTTTTATCTCATTTCTTTGAAGGGACCATCATTTCCTGTTTCTTAGATTTATCAACTTTTGTTGTACATGCTACATTTTAATATTTCAAGCTTCTAACTCTAAACTTTTGTATCTGAGCTGTCTCTTCCATAAGTTTGTATCCAGCTATTATTATGGCAGAGTTTCCCTTGATTGCCAGGAGCTAACAAAAACAAGCAGAACGAAGCAAAAACACCTTTCACAGTCTTTGCACATTAGCTTTGCATAGACTGGTGCTCTTCCTCAGAGTTCAGCCATTACATCAAGAAGATCAGTGTCAGGTGAAAGTGAAGTGCAAAGCCCCTTCCCTGCTCTGTCTTTTTCTGAGCCTGTGTCTTTCCCAGGGCTTTTGCTTACTCATGGTCTTAAGAATCCCCCCATGTACAGGATTAAAATGTCCACTCTACTCCCTATGAAGTAGGCACCCCATTGTAAGGTGCTCAACTGTATGACTTAAAGTTTGTAATCTTTTGCCCAAATCCACTTTGGCTTAATTGTTCCTTACTCTGATTTAGCTATCTGCAAGCAACCTCTGCCTTCTGCAAGATCTGTGAAGGTTTTCCATGCTGCCATCTGATAGATTGGTACTGATATACATGCACCCCAGTATGCATGTGAGGGCTACTCTGCTCCCTATGGAGAAAGGCCAGAGATTCTTACTAAGAGTGCAGGTTGGCTCCACACCACACCAGGTGGTGGTGGGGAAAGAGGTCAATAAGGGCATCACATGCTTCTCCTGCCATTTATAATGCTGCATTTTCTTGATTCAACACTCAGTAAGTCACTGCAACCTTTTAACTTATAAGAACAATTTAACAAATGTAGACAGATGTATTCAACAAGGTTAATTTTGAGATACTGATTGCCATGTTTGATCATATTTTTATCAGTTAAAGCATCTATCAAACATACACTCCTAAATCTGGTGATGAGGAATTATAAAAGCTACCAGTATAATCCACCAAATAAAAACTTATGTATGATTCACCACATAAAAAGTGCATGCAGTGCAGTAGAGTCTAATGTGGGCTGAGTCAGGAATCAGTTATATATAAAAGAGGTATCACACAAAATGTCTAAGCGTCTACAAATTAACTTAGGAATCGGAAATAATAATAGCTACTCTATGTAGCCCATTAGCATATTTTGAAAAATTAATATAATAAACTATTTGGAAAATTTGGGCCAAATGAATGAAACTATATTAATGTAAGTGTACCATAACCTATTAATATTATAGCTTTCAGATTAGAAGATTCTATCATCTACTAAATTGCACATTTTCTAAATTTTTCATTTAAAGGTATTTCTACACACATGATATCTTACAATTAAATTTCTCTCTCTCAAAGTTTAATGATGAGTATACTTGATGCTCTTGAAAAGTTAGTCATGAACGAGGCAATAAGTCTTGTTCTTCAGTGATACCAAATGACATAAATTTATCTTACTGAAGAAACATCATAAATCTTAGCACTTTAAATTGTTTTTATCATCTTGATGACACTGAGAGTGTATTATTGTATCTATTTAGCACCAAATAAACTTGCCAATATTTTTCTGTGCCAGGGACTCTGGTCACACCAAAACACAAGTGTCTATGGGATTCTATGTACTGTTTTTTTGCAATTTCCTATGAGTTTATAATTACTTAAAATGAACAATTTAAAAACTAAAGTTAAAGAAACAAAAACTTCAATCTTCTAAAAAGAGGGTATCATCTTGAAGATCAGTATAAACTAGAGAAATTTTAAGTTATTAAATATTTTAATCAACTACAACTATATTGGATTTTAGTGTATTCAGTAACTTGAAAACCTTCTTAAGTAGAGGGCTTTTGGAACTTCTTTAAGTAAAGTGTAAGAATGACGCTGTAGTTCCAAGTTATCAAGTGTGTCTTCCAGGAATTGTGTATCAAATTAAACCAAGTTTTTGGTTCTATGAAACATATATATTTTGAAAGGAGTTGTTCAGGATTAGCTTATGTAGTCCTAGCAATTTTCATCTGAGATTTGGAGGCAAAAGAGAGAGAAGAGCTATTGTTCTGTCATCCTCCTCTTTCCCTTAAAAAAAAAAACTATTCCTCTAGTTATCTACTCTTTACTCCAATAACGATAAGCACAAAAGATGGTTGCCATGATCTGCATGATATCACGTGGTAATTGGGACAGCATATGCCTTAGCGGCATATCGTGGCACATTTATATTGGGAAATGATGCTAAATTTAATTTTTCCTTTGGTTTCAGTGTCTAGTCTGAGACACTGAGAAGTCAAACAGAAAATGCCAAGAACCCACCTGTTGCAAAGTGAGGTACTAGTTCATGTAGGCTAGGGTGGAACAGTTTCTATTGTGGTGGGTTATTATTATTATTATTATTATTAAGCTTGGTCAAAAACAGGGTAAATGGTAGCCTACTTGTGCATCATTATAACCTGGTTTTGCATTGTCTATGTTAAAGATGTTATCAATGATAATCAGTAAACTATTTATAAGCTAAGAGATCAGAAAGAGGAACACCATTTGGAGAGAGAATCATTGTGTGTTTTGAATCTCCATGCCCATTAGAGGGAAGATTTTGCTTCCGCTTGGCTTAACCTAAGAGCTATAGTGGTGGTGGTAGGGGTTCCTGCAAACCAGTTTGAAGCACTGAATCTGACATTTAAGAGTCGAAATGGATGGATTAAGAGATGAAAGTGCCAGCAACTATTTATATAATCAGGCCATTGCTTACTAGCAAAGTGGCTTGTCAGAGTTTAAGTGATGGGCATCAATGCTTTTGGCCAGATAGGAATAGTGGAAGCCCCTGAGTCTGATGGCTAGTAACTTTGCCCAGTTATGTTTGAACCATAGTCTGAACCTTCTCTCTCCCATCCTTTGTGGTTCTTTCGGAACTTAATTTCTCCTAGTAAAGCATCTTAGCTAAGAAAATATTTGAACATATTATGTGAGGGTGAAAATGGGCCACAAGTAGGCATATCTAGGGCCTGAGGCAATGAGGATGTTAGGTTCTAAACCACTTTCAAAGTAACGCTGGGGCACAGACCAGCAGGAATCCAGCTCTGCTCACAGACCTGTGTGTCTTTAGGTTGTGCGAAGGGTTATAGCTAAAAGATACAGCTCAAAGGAACACCTTCAACTCTGTAGGTACCAGTCATCATTTGAAAGCTCTTTTTGAATTCAGTCATTAATTAGAGATTTAGAACTAGAAATGGGATCAGAATTTTGTTTACTTGTTCAGACTTCAATCACAATAAAACAGACCTCTAGGCAGACAGTATAATATAATGCTTATGAGCTTGGGTTCTGGGTAAAGACTGCCTGAGTTCAACTTCCTACCGACTCCCTTCAATCATTTTGTATCCTAGGGCAAGTGATTATACACTGAATTTTATTACCTTTGGTAGAAAACAAAGATGACCATATTTCCAATCTCATAGGGTTTTTGTGAGAAATAAACCAGGTAATATATTTAAGGGGTCAGTACTCAGTGATTGTTAGCTTTAATTATTCACAAAATTCAAACATTCTTTTAATAAACCACTGTGTTTTAAAACCATGTCGAGTGATTTAAAAAAAATGCATCCTAGAAGTAGACATACATGGGACGTGAAATCTGACTTGGCACCTAACTAGCTTTCTGACTTTTTCTTTCCTTTTTTTATCAGGGAATGGGAGTCGGGAGGGCGCATGGACCCAGAATCAAATGTAGTTCTCCCACATGGCAGACAAGCATTCTACCATTGAACCACCCATACAAATTTTTGTGTATACAATCATTATCCTATCTTGGCCTCAGTTTCAATCTCATAAGGCTGTTGCAAGCCTTAAAAGAAGGAAGGCATAAATGCTTAGCAGAATTCCTGGTTTGGGACATCCTCAAAGCTTCTCCATTGCCCTCATTATCATTGCACTCATCCAGGTCTTTAGAACCTAAGATTAGTATAGGTTTCTATCAAAAAAGAGGAAGCGTATGTTTTAGAAGTAAATGTTTGTGAAACCTGATAAATACTGAGAGATGTTTGCGGAATATAAGATGCTTCTTCACAATAATCATTTCAACCTGTGGTTATTTATTAGAAGTAACCATAAAAGAAGCAAAAATTATCCTTGATTGTCATTCTCCCTTTTTTCCCATCCTCTATATTATTTCCACCCAGAAAAAACAGTTTGAGAATCTAATTCACCAAGAGGTATAATAATGATAGAGTTCACAACATGACCCCCCAGAATACTCATGTTTAATTAAAAAATGATTTTTAAGATAAAAGTTTCCAATTGTGATCCTGTAATTTGGAGCTTTTCTAAGGTAACTTGGAAGTGTTATAAAAGGAGGAAGATGGCGGGCCGCGGTGGCTCAGCGGGCAAGAGTGCTTGCCTGCTATGCCGGAGGACCTCGGTTCGATTCCCGGCCCCAGCCCATGTAAAAAACAAACAAACAAACAAAATATAATAAAACAAGAAAATGTTTAAAAGATGTTTCCCTTTCTTCCTCCCTTCCTTCCTTCTATCCTTCCTTCCTTCTCTGTCTTTCCTTCCCTTCCTCCCTCTCTAAACAAAAAAAAAAAAAAAAAAAAAAAAAAAAGGAGGAAGATGTTTCTTCACATCTGAAGTCAGTAGGATACTTGCCATTGCTTTAACCCTAGGTAAGGCTAATCACAATTTAGGGTACTTTAGAATAGGTTTCTGGCTGCTTACTTAAAATCCATTGCGCGTTTTGTCCTTAGTAACAAAACCCTAATTTTAATCTAGTTCACTATATGCCTAAGAAGAGAATGGACAAGAGGTCTATGACTCTCCCCCGACTCTCCTCAAACTCTTGCTTCTCTGCCCAGAATACCATTGTTGTAACTGGGGCACCAACAGCCATTAAGTGACTGTAAGGGTGAAGCCCTGTATGGAGAATGGTAGACTGAGGAGGTACCTGGACATAAAGCCACATACCAACACTTGACTGCTTACCTTTGGATTCCTTTTATGTAAGGGGGAAACAAATATCTACCTCATTTAAACCTTTGCTATTTCTGAATTCTACAGGCCAAATGCAATTCATGATATAAGCACTTTACCCCTATACAATGGTGTGTGATGTTACAGCTGAAGCTGGCTTTGATACAAAACATAGAGGTCTAGCTGGAAGGTGAAAAAGCAGCTAAGGGAAGAGACCCAACTACAGTGGTTATCATATAAGAAGCAATACAAAGGTGACTAATCATTTTACATAGTACAGTAATCTAGGCAGTAAAGAGGTGTGCAGGAGACAGGCTGGCAGTAGCCAGGTCTACAGAAAATATGCATAAAATCCTGGTATCAAAGAGCAGAACTTTGCTTGCATGTGGTGGATAAAGATATCCACAAATTATTTGATACAACTCCCTTTGAGAGGAGGGATCTACATTTCTTCCCCTTGAGTTTGGACAAGCTAGCATTTGCCTTAACTGATAGAGTATGGCAGAAATGACACCTTATATTTGCAATCTCAACTTTATGAGATCAGCAGCTTTTATTTCTTAACTCTCAGATCTTGCACTTCCAGGTAAGGAATCTGACTAAAAATCTGACTAAAAATCTGCTAGAGAAACCATGTGTGTAAGTTGAGATGATGTAGATAGTCCAGGCTACCCTTTCAGCCATGCAGCCATCCCTAATGGTGTGCCAGGAAATGAATGAAGCCATCTTGGACCCACTAAGCCAGCTCAGCTGACAGCTGCATACTAAATCAAGATCTTGTGAGCAGAAGAATTGTCCAGCCAAGTTCTGACTAAATTCCAAAACCACAAAATCATGACATATAATAAAATGGTTGTTTCAAGCTACTACAATTTGGGACTGTTTGTAATGCCATAACAGCAATAGAAAACAAGCCACTAAATTTGGGGTTATCTATAATGTAGCAAAGATAATTGGAATATGACATAAGTGTACCAGAAAGCCCTAAGGCTCAAGATAGGATATTAGGTCATATTAGAAGACCAGCACATTGGAAAAATAATCTGGTGGTAGAACACTTGGAATAATTCTATTTAGTCAACCTATGGTGAGAGGTGCATTATAATTGTGGAGCTATCTTGGAGATTGAATCATGTGCCCCGCAAAAGACAAGCTCGCGTCTTAATAGGAATTCTTCAAAGAACCTATTCAGATATGGCCAAACTGAGATAGGGTGGTCATTTATGGGACTGGAGGCCTTATAAAGAGAGGAAATTTGGCTGTAGTCCATTAGGAGATACCAGAAGTCAGAAGCCAGAGAGAGGAGAGAGATATTGCCATGTGTTGGATGACTGGACTGCCATCACTAGAATGCTACTGACCCTGGGAGAAAGCACGGCCCTGCTAACATCGTGATGCTGGACTTCTAGCCTGCAAAAGCATGAGGCAATAAATGCTTATTATTTAAGCCAACCCATTGTGTAGTATTTTTCATAGTAGCTGGGCTAAACTAAGGGTATGTATTTTTTTTCAGTTACTTAGTCTCTAAGGTATTAGATCCTAAGTCAAGTGAAGGATATAAAAATAAGTGGGAAAGAGAAATGCAAGCAAAAAAACAGTATAAGAGTCCAATGTCCGGGGACATAACAATGGCAAGCCCCTCAGAATTGGGAAAGAAAATTCCGTCAAGATTGGGTAAAGAAGTAAGGCAGACCTGAGTCTGCCAATGAAGGTCTTAGGTAGATTCAGTTGTAGGAGCCAGAAAGGGCTAAGGTAAAGAAAAAGAAACAAGTATAGAGAAGGAATGTGTCAAAAAATTTAATGTAATGTAAAATTAATATTAGTAAGATTAAATCAATTGTAGTATCAGGAGGAATGATTTTTGATTTTAGTTAAATGGGTCTGTGACAAAAGACTTATTAGGGTTCTAGAGACAGACAGGCTTCCCTGACTTAAGAAATATATGACAACAGGCAGGTTAATCAATCTCATTTTCAAGTTTCTTCTTCTGCAAAATATTCTCTAGTATTTTCCTCCAAGAAATAATAAATTAATAATAAAAGCTTTACCCAGTGCTCAGCATATAGTAAGCTCTCAATAAATATTATCTTTTTCTTAAAAATTAAAACATTTGAAGCACTATAAGCATAATGGCCCAAGGGAAATTAGAGCTGATTTTTCCTGGAGAAATGGGAAGGAAAGAATTGAGAATCCAAAAGACCGTCAGGAGAAGAAATCAAGAAGTTATGGAAGTCTCCAGTGAAACTAATTATTTGCCCTTACCTTTATGTCCTCCACCCCTTCCACACCCCATTCCTTGTTCCAGAGGAATTGTTTAGACTCCTGAGAACCCCAGGGACAGAGTAATTACAGCATCAATACCCAGAGATCCTGGCATGAGACAGAAAGAGCCGCTTTGCGGTGGAAGTTGTGAGAGAACTTTCAGCCTGGTTCAAACAGCTGATATTAATTTGCAAAGATTAACTCCTCTAGGGAAGGTAAGATGCTCTTTGTCAACAGTGAAGGTGGAACCAGTAGGGACCTGACTGAGGCATAAATATCAGCATGTAGTGGCCTTTTGAAAAATATTGGAAGGCTGCACCATGAAGTAAGTACACAGATTATTTTGTCATGAGAGCATTGGAAATAATAAATGGGCATAGGCTGTGGGCAGAGCAAATGGTCTGAGGGTGCCCAACATCCCTGGGTTCTGCCTGTGTACTTCATCTTAGCCCACACATAATCCACTAGATGGGCTCTTGTTTGATTGCTTTTCTAAAAAGACAGATTATTATAAGGATACAGGAATGTTTTGCAAAACTTGAAGGCAGGCAAATAGTCAAACTTGGAGATGGAAATCCAGCAGGAATTCAGTCAGCACCCTCTGTGTCCTGTTCTCTGTGTGCAGTTCTTTCATTCCTCTACCTCTGGCTTAATTGCTGTCTGATTTTTCTTTTTTTTAGCAGACAAGACTGTCATCCATCAGCTCCTTCCCAAGAGATGTCTCTTAGTTTCAATCCGAGTTTCCCAGATCATAGAAATGGAGATCCATGTCTAACTAATTAAGTATATTCAGAAAGACCAGATCACATATATAAGCACTGCGGCTATAGTCTCAGCCTTGTGGGTGGAAATTCAGGCAGTCCTCAGAGAGAAAACACTCTTGTAAATTTGGTGTAGTTCTTAGAGTAAAAGATTTTCTGTTGTGCCACCATGGACAAACATTCAGGAATGTTATGTCATATTGTATGTTTAAAACCTTGCAATACCTTCTTAGTATCCACATAAAATCAATTGCAAGTCCAACTATATTAGGTTCATGGTACTCTTTTGGTTTCATTCAATGTGTATGCAAAATATCTTAACTAAACTACCAAGTTAGCTGCAATGAAAGATGGTCTTGTCAGCCTCCTCAAGCCTTTTGATTCTATTCTATGTCAACCAATTTCTGTGTTTAAGTTAATTGTTTGTTCATGCTCTTTAAGAGAAAGATTAAATTGGCAAACATGGAAAACACTTTCTGGCTTCCTTTCAAACCTTACATACTCTTATTGTAATTCATATGTAAGATGAACTCCTTGATCATTTTAATTTCTGGACTGGAAGACACCTAAATTTGAAGCTACTTCAATCCAAAAAGAATTATATTAGTCCATTTTTAAGTTTCCTTTCCAAAATCACTTAAATACTTCTGTGTTTTTACTGAACTGTTTATTACTGCACAGTTATACACCTCACCTTGATGTGGCTCTGTAAATCCACAGATAGTACCTGTGGAACCAAAGTTGTTTCCCCAGTGAATTAGCTTAGGTCTTTTTTGGAATAGCAGTATTGTGTATGTCATTCGGGGTTCTCATGTGTTCTATCTATGTTATTGTTCAAATGCATTGTCTTTCTCTATTTTGCCGATTAAGTTAGAAACTATCTAGGCAAAGATTGGACAAGATTTCATAAGATGCATCATGCATGGTGCAATTGTTTGAGACACAGTTGTTTTTATTAGCTTGCAAATTCTGAAGATACTTTCATCAGGGTGGAAATATTTAAATAGAGCATTTCATTGTAATGGTGACTTTTAGCATGTTAATTCAGCCACCTCAGTAACTTGAGACCTTCTGACAGCTGTGGGTAGTTGAATACCAGAGAGAGGAGTTTGAATGAAGAAACATTTTATGATATATATTTTTTACCATAAACTACCACAATTTTCTCTACTAGATAACACTGAGTCTTCTTTTTTTTTTTTTTTTCTTTTGAATCCCAGAGACTCTTTAGTCGGTTTGTGTCTTGGGGGCAGGAAGGATGAAATCTGAAACCCCACCCGGTTCACTCTGTACTTTTCCTTTCTGAGACTATGTGGGGATGCAGGAAACTTCAGTAACACCATGTTTCAATTATTTTTATTTTAGACCACATGGGCAGAGACCACTCACCCCTGTTTGACAGGATGTTGCTGTGTCTTCTTGGTAGGGGTCCACCGCCCATCAAAGAGAGAGAATTGGATTCTTTAGACCCTTAAAAAAAATGCTAGCCACACACATGCAGACAACCCCTCTCAGGGATGCATGTCTGGGGGACAACTTTCCAATGAGACATGCTGTCCAGCAATTTATTCATGGTGAAAAGAGGACTATATTATTTCACATGAGTTCTAGGAATACATCCCCTGAATATTATGAGAGCTATATTATAAAATATACATGGTGCCTTATCCAAACTCTTGAGGTCAGAGAGAATTCAACATTCACAATTTCTCAGATTGCATGTTCTGCCTGTTTTATGATATCCCAGAGAGTTTTATAGCAGCAATATAAATCGTATTAATAATTCTGTAGCAAAATGTGTGGCTATTCATACTAAGGGGGGTAGGGAAAGAGTAAACGTACCTACACATCAGTTCTGTTCAAGTTTGCCACAAAATTAGTTCAGGGCAGGTGAGGTTTTGATCCACATAGGATATAAAAGCGTCAGAGCTTTTGGGATTTTGGAATTGCCCACATGGGACTGTAGACCCATAGTCAAAGGTTCTGAGCATATTATAGGAGTTCACTAAATATTCGTGGAAATTAAAGTTGATTGGCAGAATGAATTAGCAAGTAAACAAATAAATGGCCTTTTTCTTATAGGGTAGAATCTTTTTTTAAAAAAAAAGAGTAAAACATTTTATGACAATAGGATGTCTAAAACTTTAAACTGACTTGAAGTGTGAAATTCCCCAAATGATATCAGTATTCACTTTTTAGCCTATTATTTAATGTGACATTTGAGACCACACACTCTGAGTCTTTATATTAAGATCCTATATCTCCTGTGGATGGACTGTATGTTTGTGAATATTTCTCAATAAAAACATTTTTTAAAAAAGATTTGTATCTCTTAAACTTTCTCCTGTCTATAATTGCTTTCCTAATCTTTCTCCCTAAAGCTTTGTGTAACCACAAACTGCAGGTTATATTTTCATGCAGGATAGCATGATGTGAATGGAAATAAATGGTTATGAGCACAAGCATAGCTACAGAAGCAAATGTAACTTATTTTGAAGAGATTCTGCCATTATTTAGGTGTACAAAATAGGTCTTTTGGTGTGTTAAGTTTGTCATATCCCTTGTGATCCTTTCAGCTGAAGACGGCTCTGTACAATTAAAAGGTTGCTGTGTTTGAGATTTCTTTTACTTTGTATTTGATACTATTTCAGAGAATGTGTATAATTAGAATGCAAAAGCATGCTGGAACAGATTATGTATGACTTTTCCATCTTGAAGAATTCTCTCAGGCCTTTAAACTACCTTTCAGCTGAAAAATTACAAACAGAAACTTCCCCTCTGCTTGCTTCTTCACTAGATGAGTTTCACCAAGGCTGTGGTATCTCCCAGTTTGCCAAGGACGGCCATGTTTTACACTTGCTGTCTCAGCATTCTTATTCATGGTGCTCCCTCTCACTCTCAGAAGTATCCCAGTTTAAATAAAAATGTATATTAATAAAAATTCTGATAATTTGAGTTAAAGATCTTATTTTTTCACCAGTGAATTCATTCTTTTCCTCACCCTCATTGCTAGACCACATGTTGAATATTTCTGGTTTGAGGAACTAAATCTTATACTCATCTGTCTAAACAGCGGTTAGCCTCTATGGAAAGAATTAATTAGTCATTTTAATCTAGCTGTGGTTGTTTTCTTTATTTGTTTGCTTGTTTTTTTACAAATCAAAAAAAAAAATCTCTTCCCTCACAGGATCATGTTTTTACTGTTTACCAAAGTTTGTTATTACAGAGCCAATTTCCCTATGGGAACAAAGCCATTGGAACTTCAATAAGAATGCATGTAAATACAGTGTGGTAGAAGAATTGAAACACTCCCAAACTGTTTGCATTGCCTGACCACATAAAAAGGCATCTCCTTTCCCACTAGCTAGCATGTTTCAGCATCCCCACAGTCAGCCAAGATTAATAGAGGTGTGAAAGCCACGTGTTCAACACTGAGTCTATTTATTAAGGCAGAGGGTGGAGAGAAAGAAGTACTGAAAAGGACTTGCTGAGAGGGAGAGTTTTTCTGTTGCTGATAAAACAGAGAAAAACGTATTTTTTTTTCCTGAGGAAGAAAGCAAGGATACGCTAAACAGATTGACTTTGCCACTTTTATCTACAGGCTAGACAGATATGTTTACTAGAATGATAAATGTATAAAATGTTCAACGGTGGGCAGGGATAGAATGGAAGGAGCACAGGTAATTTCTTTCTTTCCAAAATGAAACATTATTTTGGCCTCGAAAATGCTACTGGATGGCTTCAATCATGATATTCATATTTCATGATTAGAACTGAAAAATGCACCTACTGGCTGAACTTCTTGGCTACCAGAAACACATCCATTTACTACTAAACATATTAATCCCCATACCTGCAGTAGGAGACAGATAGATTAACTATATGGATTTTTATGATTAAAACCAACAGTAGGAGACTTTGTCAAAAAGAAGGGAGTTTCCACAACATGGGTTCTACATGGAAGTATTCCAAGCCTCAATACTCCACATTTGAATCTAGTAGGAATTGCAGACAAATACTGGTTATGAATGAGTGCTCTTCCATATGCTTTAGTGGTGCCAGGGCACTGCCAACCCAATTTCGCTTCATAGATCCTAAAACATACTTCATGGATACCAAAGCCATCAATGGAACTGCAGCAATGACCAAAACCAAGCAAAACAAGACAAAAATTTAGCTTCCCCCAAGAGGAGCATGACTTCTTTCGTTTTAAAATGAAATAAAAATAATGTCACAAACTTTCAGGTTTCCCAAGAATTGAATGACTTTAGCCCTAGCCTGGAAGATAGTTTGGTGATACATCCATGCTTTACTAACTAAAAATCAGGATTTATTGTATGTTGTATATGAGTATACAATCAAAATATGAAAACACAGGATTACCCAAGAATATTCAGGATGTCTCAGACTGAGAAATTTTAGGACAACATTATTTCATAAAGGAAGATATTGAAGTGAGTGAAGCAGCCATTTACTGATTAAGCTGGAACCAGGAACTATTTTCCTCAGCCTACTGAGGTCCCATCTAATGATTCCGCTTCCCTATGTTACAAAAAAAGAAAGAAAAGTCAAAGTAGCAATGTCTTGAATATATCAAGTAATCAGAGAAACATGGAGGAGGAAATGATATCCAGGTTCAAGGAAATGCAAAGGTTGCTTCAGAGGAAAGCCAGAATGAGATGATTTTTTTTTTCCCCCTGGAGCACAGCAGGGAAATTATCCAAAAGAAAGTCAAAAGTATGCAAATGTGATTGGGTGCTGAATGCAAAAGACTTTGAAAGAGATTTTGAGCAGGAGCTGTTAGCTGGTAATCCAAACGTGTTGAGAAACTCCTGGTGAATTCTGAGGGGCCAAGGGGAAAGAAGTTCTTACTCCTCACACATTTGCTAGGGCTGATGAATGTCAGGAGAAAGCCAACAGGTACAAGAGGGGTTGTCGTTTTATGCTCTCTTTTCCAATCCTATGGAAACTAAAACCCCCTGAATAGGAAGATGCTTTCGCTTTCTCTTTGCAGGTTCTTGTGGAAAGTCCCTGTTTCTCTTCAGTCCTTCTTAACCCCAGCAGTATACAGCAACTGAACATATTGCTGAGTTTCATGTCATATCTAACAAAGGAGAAAATGCTCTGAAAGAGGATCCATGCTTTTAGGCTTTCCTATACATAAGGAGGGTTAATTATTTAAAAATCACAAAAACAGTAAGTTAGAAGGACCAGAGACTGTAGCCCAGTGGTTCTCAACTAGGCCGATTTTGCTACCCACCCCCACCCTCCACTGGTCATCATTGTGATTCGTGATTATATAAAGAAACGAAGAGTAGGATAGGCGATGGCAAGAGCAGTATAGCTGCAGAAGTTCCTGGGAGTCTGCTATGCTCAGACTTACTGAATTGTGTTGATAACGGATTGAGAATGTCCAAAGATTGGTCATCACATGACAGTGGACACTGTTTCAAGATAGCACTGGTGGCATTTTTGGAAACTGAATACCAACTATAGATGGCAAGTGCAGTAGTTTAACATAGTTTTGAAGCATTTTAAGTCATTTATCTTGAGTTCAGGGTAATGTGAAAAGGTGGATAAACATCTCAGAATAACGGTATTTGGGTTCTCGCAACTTAGCAGAGTGTGATGTGGGCAAGCAGAGAACTGAAATCGCCAAGCAAAAAAGTCTCCAGTGAAGAAAAGAGGAGACCCAAGAAACTGTTTTCCACACATGTCCCAACCTGGGTGGCTCAGCTGAGAATGGATCCTTGCAGTGTATGGTGTAAACTGAAGCTTCTTTTAGATTCATGCATGATTGCTTATTTTCACCAAGGCTACAAGCTAGTCTTTGTATGACTAATTCATTTAGCATCATAGGAAAGATAACTGAATATTCAGATCCCAGGGACCCATGGTAGAGGCCATTATCCAATCCTCTGTGTAATCTCAGACAAGTCGTTTTACCTTCCAACTCTTTATTCTCTTAGTTCTGTAAAATTTTGTTAATTTCACCTATCAAATTTACTTCATAGGAGTGAAAGGATCAAATGGGATAATAATAAAGAATCTTTGGACATAAGTGATTAATATATTGTAAACCATGTTGATTCAACAGAAATATATATAAATTCAGCAAGCTTATATTTCACAAATTTGATAACCACCATATTTTACTTACCAAAATGAATAAATCTTTATCTGAAACATCTTAAGCTTCCACAGGAAACATAACAAGTCATATGAAGAAGCAGTGAACAGAATGGTCAGTTTATACATGCAGATCCACAGGTAATCTATAAGATATTCAGTTACAAAGCTTATTTTACCTTGATGAGAAATTTCCACTTGTTTTAATACTATGTCTTGAAATACAATAATATTTATTCAAACAATGTTGAAGACAAAATAATCCCATCATCATTCTCTCTGCATAAATTATGACGTTTATAGAAATTTGGATATATACTAAATTATTATTTAACTAATATAGTATGATAAGTGAATAGTTCCTTTAGAGTAGGCCCAACACTTTCTTGATTCCTGATATTCCTTAATTAGAATGGCTACTGAAATTAAAGTGCCCTAGGAGGGGTAATACCTTAAGCATTATCAGTTACATGTACTTGTATGATTTGACCTGTTAGATCCTCTCAAACAAAACTAACTAAATGAAATGTGAGTTTAGGGTTGCTGTGTTTGCAGAGGTTGAAGAGAAAATAAACACTTTGAGTAGGAAGAGAGAGAGAGACTGGACAGAAGGATGGCTGAAGCACAAGGGAAGCTTGAGGGAGCCAAAGGATATCTGGTCATCTTATCCAAATTGCAGTTTTAAGCGAAGTCCCCTTCATCTCCATCCCATATCTTTTAACAACATGGTAGGCAGCTTCTTAGATGGCCCCAAAGATCCTTGTCTCCTTGTATTCTTACTAAACCATAATCTCAATTCATTGAATTAGAACTACTTTGCGTGGCCTACTGAATATGGTGGAAATCAACGTGAGTTTCATTTTCTAACCTACTGAGACTAGGCTATACAAACATTACAGCTCTAGCTTATTTTCAGGGAAGCCAGGTGCCACATTATAGAACATAAGGCAGCTCTGTGGAGGGGCCCACATGGAGAGAAACTGAGGCCTCCTGTCAATACCTACCACTTACTTGTTGGCCAAGTAAGGAAGCCCCTTAGAAGAAGTTTCTCCAACCCCAGCCAAGCTTTCATATAACTGCAGTTCTAGCCAACATTTTACTGCAGCCTCATCAAAACCCCTGAACTGGGGGACTGCCCAAGCAAGCTGCTTCTGAACTCCTGACCCACAGAGACTAGGAGAAATAATAACTGACTTGTTTTATTGAAATGTTGAGTTCATGGTATTTGTCACCTACATACAGAAAATTAATGAAACAATACTGTTGGGCAGGCCACAGTGGCTCAGCAGGCAGAGTTCTCACCCGCCATGCTGGAGACCTGGGTACGATTTTTTTGTATGCCTGCCCATGCAAAAAAAAAAAAACCACAAGAACAAAAAACAATACTGTTTAGTTAATGTCCTTTTAGGAAGGCCTTCTATTGTTTTTAGAGCACGTGAAACACCAAAGTATAATGAAATATCAAAATACTAACTTATTAATGCCATTTTAATTTAAAGTAAATAACTCATTCAGACACTGAAAAGCAAAGGCGTTATATCAGAAAAGCATGAGTATTCCCTTTCTTCATGTAGATTTAAAACAAACCATTGAGTGTGTCAGATAAAACCATATTGAAGCAGTTATATTACTTTTGAGTAATTATGTCAAGTGACTGCTTCAGAAAGGAAGCTTTATTAACATGCAGTAAAACCTGTCAGCAAAATGGACTTAATTATCTTAATCTACCTAAAGGATCTTGTTGAATAACATTGATCTCTATTTAAAGATCATTTTAAAGTTAATATTCCACAATGCTATGGCACAAATATTATTCTGTTGTTTGTCAATGTAGTTAATGAAGTCTGAAAGAAACAGGAACTTTTCAAAAGTCAAGGAGATACAGACACTTGGGAAGGAACCTCACCGCCAATACCTAGTATTTAACAGGTGAGAAAATATTACAACTACTGTTAATATTATTATTAATATATTCTACTTCTGTTTGATTATAGATATGATTTGCCTTACAGTCACTAAAGTTTTTCCATATATTTATTGCTTTATTAATACAGTACCTTTAGTGTATCATTGTAACAACCATTCATTATTTGATATAATCCTACTGTGACTTTCCTCCTGTCTCTTTTATCTTCATTTTACCATTTTTAAGCTTTATATCTCTAACTCTCTCCATTGCAATTTTTCTTTTCTTTTTCATTGTAATTTGAAACTCTAGACCAAACGCTCTCTCTTTCTCTCCCTTCCTCTCACCTCCCTTCCATCCCTCCTCTCTCTCTATATATGAATATTTGCACATTTAGATTTATAAATATATCTGTATTTCAGTATCATAATAATAACAGTAACAGACATTTATACATACTTTGTAACAGACATATTTCTAAGCACAATACATGTACTGACTTAATTCTTACAAGCCTATAATGGCAGGAACTATAATTATCCTCATTTAACATTAGAGGAGACTGAGTCAAAGAGAGGTTAAATAATTGGCTCAAATCATACAACTATGAAGCTGATTCAACCAGGATTTGAGCCCAGATAATTTTGTCTCTGGAACCATTGCTCTCAGCTACAAAATGTAGCCTTTTGCAGGTCTGATAAATAACACAGTGGTGACATTATCACAAGGATAATCATAAAATTCCATATTTAATCATTTTATATGATAGATTCTGATGACTAAATATTTGGCCTTTCCTAAAAATATTTTGTCTTCATAATTTAGGACGTATCTGTATCTTTAAAATCTAAAAGTTTAAATGTACCCAAATCTCAAGTCACAATTTATTCAATGGCAAATATTTAATTTTCCTTTCTTTTTTTTTTTCAACTTTATACTTCAATTAAGTCTCTAAGATATTTGACTGTGTTTAAAACATTAAATATATGTTGATTTGTTTGGTTATTTGACTTCTGATTTTTAAAAAGTTGAGGAGAAAGATTTGGAAATATATTTTCACATTAAATTATTATATTAGACCAGCAACTGTCAAGAGACAAATGTTTTTTTCTGAAAAGATATTATCCAAGGCAACTATCTTCTAGTTACATAATTGTGTGATAAAGTTGCTTTGATTATCTAGATACATATATTTCTTAAATAAAAATAAAGGAATAAAAAAATTGGCAAATTTGACTTTTTACATACAGGAAACACAGTTTACGGATTAGAATACCCAAGTAAAGAGGAACGAATTTTTCTTAAAAGTAAATATACTGTGTAGATGGGGCTGGAGGTAACGTCGGACTCCATAGCAAAGTTCAACTTCGCAGTTGATGCATGACATTTTGTTCGTGTAATTTGCAGCACTGTAATTTGACATTAGAAACAGCTTAGACTGATTTGCTATACATCAATTGTTACATCCACAACTCCTAGTAGAGACTGGAATATCAGAGATGAACCTAACACCTTTCCTGCCATATAAAATAATTCTCTTTAATTGCCTTGAATTGTTTACTTTTAAGCAAGTGAATAATCACTGTATAACTGTGGCTTAAAGAAAATATAAGCCATATAAGCAGACAGATATTATTACTGAATGGCTTGCCTGTTTCCTTTTGAAAATGAGTAATTGTGGGCTTTTATTGGTTTAGTTTTCATCTGCTTGAGAAAGCTCTTTTTTCCCCTCTTCTTTTTGGTTGGCTTGTTTGTTTTAAAGACCAGCACCACAGGGAAAGTAGTAAAGTACAGCTTTTCTGAAGAGTCTTTTGTGTCTGTTCATCTTGGCCAAGGAATTAATCCCAGACCTTGCTGTTTGTGTGACAATGTTGATATCTGATTCTGTCAGTCAAAAAAGAATAGGAAACTTTCTTTTGGCATCAGTAATTCTGAGTTTTCCCAGATTGGGTAAGATGTGGACACTATTTTGAATTTCATTCTGCTCCAAGAAGAACGGTTAACCTTGACGATTTAAAATGCGTATCTCATTAATGTAACTTTTGATTAGTTATTCAAAAAGGGTCCAGAACCATAAGGAATTAAAGCAAAAGCTTCTGAATTTGGTCCTCTAAATAACATTGTCAAATATCAAGCTATTTTGCCTGTTAGTCAGTTATACACATTTTCTTTTTGCTTTCATTTCCATTTATTTTCCATCTCTGTTATTCTTAATCTTCCTCTTTATCTGTATTATTTTAAAACTTTATTTTAAAAGAAAATTGCTATTAACACAAAGTATTATCAGCATTGTTGATAAAATGCAAATAAACAACCTTTTTTTTTTTAATCCTATGAAAGCATTGGTTGAACACTTCATTAACTGCTTTTGTTTCGATGGGGGTGCGTAGTCCGGGATTCGAACCCAGGTCTTCCTCATGGAAAGTGGGCTTTCTAACCACTGAACTTCCCATGCACCCATTAACCACTTTTAAAACTACAAAAATCAGTGTCAAAAAACTGCCTGACTTCACTATCAGTCGTGTGGACCAGACATGAATCTGAGACATGTCTTTAAAAAGTTACCACTTAAAGAAAATATTACTATAAAGAATGCTATTCTGTGAAAACCCAGCTCTACCTCTTGCCTTGATCATAAAGTTAAAGTATCTTATCTTTCCTAAGCCAAGGCCTCAAAAAGTTTGGGCAGGAGTAATATAGGAAAGCACTTTTTAAGTTATAAGGTGCCACATAAAGAAAAAGAGAATTCAAAGTTCTCAGTACAGGTCCTGTAAAATTTTCAGGTGTATATTTAGCCAATAAAAGAGGTTGATTGTGGATTCATTAACTAATTTACTTTTTATTTGAAGATTATTATATTTCATTCCCCCGCACATTGCTGAATTATACTAGTTTATTATAATGCCAAGCTTCTTATTAGATTTTAAGCTCCGTGAGTTCAGTTATGAAGTTTTATTTAATCATAGGTTGTACTAAGTAACCATTATTATTGGAGTGAATGAAAAAGTATATCTTTTGAAACACAAGTTATCTGTATTTCCCACTAATTTATTTTCTGTTCTTCCACAGTGCCTACTCAAGTGAGATAACTATACTCTCATCGGAATAGTGAATAGAAGGACTTAATTTGGGGGAAGAATCCAGAATTGAAGCAATGGTTTAGCGTTTGGTGCATAGTAGGCATGCAGTAGATATTTTTTTAATGAATGAATACTGAATGATACTTGCTAATAGATTAGAGTACTATATAAAAGCTTTTGAAATTGCTTTGCATGTTTCTTGCTCCAGCCATTTGTGCTCATTTACTTACCTTTTTGGGGCAGGGATGGTTGGTATTTCACAGTAAACCTAAAGATTATTGGATCCTGGAAGGAAACAGGGAAAAGTGCCTGTCTGGAAGCACAACTGTGGTTGTGCCTAAGCAGATCTTTTTTATACTGATGCTACAAGTGCTCATAGTGTTTATTATATTCTTCTACCATGTTTTAAATCATGTTTGGCCAGCTCACCCAGCCTAGACTCCAAGATTGTCTGACATTTGGCTTCTTGCCTGGACCCCTGGGCCCTGAACTACCGGCATGGACTGCAACCTCGTATCTGCCTATCTCTTGGCACTGCACCGTGGGTTCTCCAGACCTCCCTTGTCTCTAAAGGCATAATTCTGACCTTGAGATCACTCTGATTGATTCCGTCTGATCATGAGACTGTCCTGAATTTTTCCCTTTGTTCCTGATGTCGGCTCTCCTTCCTAAGATTCTTGGGTCCCTGGTTGGATCTGTTTAGCTTAACGGGCTTCAAAATGGGTATCAGTCCCTTGGAGTTCATGTATAAATAGCTCCATTCCTGGCCTGCCTGGAGTGTCTTATCCAGGTGTGAACATTATACCTTGTGCAAGTCCCTTCACAGAGTCTTAGATATGGTTCACAGATAAAGAATAAGGATAATCAGGAAGGTTAAACAACAGAATCATTTAGCCTGGGAATGAGAAGTCTGAGGGACAACTTAATAATGGTCTCCAATTATGCTGAAGGTTCTGTTAGCATCTGAGTGCTGCAAATTGCAACCAGCTGTTTTTAATCTCTACAGAGGACAGAAATCATGGATATGAGTGTCAATTATAGCACAAGAGAGAAGGGTAAGGCCTAAAGAAGTTTCCTGATGGGATTTCCTTATAGTAGTTTCAATACAGTCAGAAACCGTGGGATAAAACTTTCAAATAATAATCATCTCCCTGATTTCTTTTTGGTCAATTGGAATATTGAACTACCTGTAACTAAGACTCAAAGAAACTATGTTTGAGGTCATCTGCTTTCTGGGTGAAAAGAATAAAGACTGACACTGAGGTGGACATTTCTGAACTTTCATGAGCAATTCCTTCCATTTCTCCATCAACTTACCAGAATTCTCTCATTTTACCCATCACAATGTTATTTCATCAATCCTGAAAAAGAATTCATTTCCATGTCTTACTATTTTAACTATACCAAGTACTGATTTTGTGTTGAGGTTATAAGAGCAGATTAAGAAGAGGTATCTGCTTTTTACAAAGTAGCGTGGAGCTTATGTTCTAGTTATTTGTTTTAAAAATTAATTTAAAATGAAAACATGGAGATATCTATTTTCTTCATTTATTCATTTCCAAGATATTCCCCAAGCAAAGCATGTGATGCCAGTCATCATGCTAAAAGTGTTAATATTAAACTGTATCAAGGTTGAGTACCATTCCTTAATTTTCTTAGGTACTTTAATTGGAATATTTTCTCACCATTCATTTTTACCTTATTTAGCCTTATTAATATTCATTAGGAGTTGGCGTGTTATTAGATATGCAAGCTATGCAGAAGAACAGACAATTATACAAAGAACCTTAAATATAATTTTTTTCTGCTCAACTTTTCAGGGTTTTTCTTCAATTCATGTGGACTCACAAAACTTTTTATTTTGAGGATTTATGGTAATCTATCATCTATCACTCAAAACATCTGAGAAGTAGGCTGGATATATGTCTATTTCCTCCAACATAATTACCCATAAAGATTGTTTGAAGCCAACTTTTAGAAACCAGTAGAAATTATGTGACCTGAAGAAGCACCACCATCACCTGTGAGGCAGAAGGTGCTGGCATGCTAAGGTCCTTTCTAGTATTCCTGAGGTAGGAAATGGTTTCTCTCATTGAGGAAAGCCAAAGTGGTGAATGGTTTATCACCTTATGAAGAGGCTTTACTTCTGTTGCCTACCCCTATCTAAAGTCTCGCCTTGTTCTTTACGAACTTCTGATTATATCCAACATTTATCAGAAAAAAAAGTGCTTATCAATTACAATTCTACCCCATACATGCTTATTGTTGAAAGGATTGATTTTGTGTTCAAGCAGTTCACATCTTGATAAACTCGGGATTATGTGCTATGTGGCTCCCCTGGTATATTTGACAGACTTGGATCTCGAGTATGACACATGTGGGTCTTAGGATGTGCCTTCTTGTTTACACACCTGACAGCACTAACTCCCTCCTCAGATTGCCTTGTTTTCCTAAGTCCAGGGTCAGTGTTCTTTTTTCCCTTCCTTTTCCCTATCCACAAAGCATTTTTGTTCTAGCCATTTACTTGAGGATCTAACCTAAGTCTGCAGAATGGTTCTACATTTTTACAACTTTGGTCTTAAGTCTGGGTATTGACCCAGCACCTTTTAAAAATTTCTGGATTATACTGTATCTAGTTTCCTTCCCATTTCTGATAATCCATTAAAGAAACCCAACAATTGCAGCTGTGGTTCTCAAGCTTTTATATGTTCAAATTCTCAACAGGTTTCCTAGGTGAGGCTGTAGCTCACCACATGTGAAGAAACTGAGGCCAAAGAACTTGCCGGGGAGCATGAGCCCTTTTAAAAACAAATTTAATTATATGTAAACTAACATGGAAAGTTTGATTACCATATTAGAATTCACTGCTCTTGTGGTTCAGTAGGACATGCAAAAATGTCCATCATTCCTGAAATCAAAACCGTAAATCCTGTTATATAACTTGCCCCTTTCTCTTCATGCACTGAGAAACTTAGAATTTATTTGCAACTTCTCCCACCTGACCCATGCATCACTCTTTCTGAACAGCATGCTTTCCTGTATTCCATTTGGATCAGCTCTTAGACCATTTCCAGGAGGAGGATATAGAAATGATGCATGAGCATTAGTATAAAAAATTCCTTTATTATTTGTAGTAATTTGGACGATAGAAATATGTCCACTGGATATTTTACCCATAACAAAATCAAGTTTTTAAAAAATCCAATAATTATTGTATATCTATACAGTGGAAGGTCTTGATGTTAAGTTTAGAATTTAGGTATATGATAACTACAAAGCAGTAGACAAAGAGATAATGAGATAATGATATTTTTATTAAAGAATAATATAATTCAGTTCAATAAAAAAAATACCTGTCACAAAATATAAAGGTCTGTTCAATGAAATGGAATAAAAGAATGAATGAATGAATGAAAGGAGATTTGTGATGGTTAGATTCTGGTGTCAAGTTGGTCAAGTGGTTATGCCCAGTTGTTTGGTCAGGCAACTCACCATTGCTGCAAGGGTATTTTGTGGCTGGTTGATAAACCAGAAGGCTGGTGTATTACATCATTAGACAGTTGATTGCATTGGTGGCTGATTACACCTGTGATCAACTAAGGTGTGTCTCCTACAATAAAATAATCCAAAAAGTAGAAGGCTTTTAAGGAAGAAGAGAAACTCTTTCACTGTTTACTCAACCAGCAAGCCTCTCCTGCAAAGTTCATCCAGACCCTTCGGATTTTGGACTCTTCCATTCCCACAGTTGCTTGAGACTCCTTTAGAAATCTCATATTTACAGATTTCTCCTTTTGGTTCTGTTTCTCTATAGAACACCAATACAGAGATCAATTGACAAATCAAAGATATAGGTTGTACTGGTTTGAAACTATTATATACCCCAGAAAAGCCATGTTCCAATCCAATCCTGTAGGGACAGATCTATTGCTGGGTGAGACCTTTTGATTAAGTTGTTTCCATGGAGATATAACCCCTCCCATTTAATGTGGATCTTAATTAGTTTACAGGTATCATTAAAAGAGCTCAGGGAGAGTGCCTGCCCATGCAAAAAAAAAAAAAAAAAAAAAAGAAGAAGAGCTCAGGGAGAGAGTGTGCAGAGAGGCTAACACAAAGGACAGAGAGATAAACCAAGAGACACGGACGTTTGGGAATGCAGAAGGAGGGCACCCCAGAAGATACTGGAAACTGGGAAAGATGGATAGCAGACATTACCCTGTGCCTTCCTATGTGACAGAGAAAACCCAGACATAATTAACCTTTCTCAAGTGAAGGTATCATCTTTTTGATGTTTTAATTTGGACATTTTCATGGCCATATAACTGTAAACTTGCAACCTAATAAATCCCCTTTATAAAAGCCAATCTATTTCTGGTATATTGCATTTTGGCAGCTTTAGCAAACCAAAACATAGGTAAAGCTATGCAGTTTTAGGGCAATACAATATGATGTTAGACTGGCATCTCAGAAAGTTTTCTAAAATGGATAAAAATTAAATGGACAATACAAAAATTGGGGGGGACAGGTTAAAATATATAATTATTCAAACTCATAATAGATGTAATTAAAATTTGGCAAATTTCTTTAGATTCACTACTTAGTTAGAGGAGAATAACCACTTTAATATTTGAACATAGGGTAATTTGAGCAGAGAATTAGAAACCTGCAAAGACATTTCTTCAACCTACCACATTTTCTTTCCTTAGTTTGGTTTTTGAACCAACACAGCGTGACAGAGCAAACATTTTTAAAGCATCATTTCTTAAATTTCACAACCCTTCATAAATAAGCAACTGAGGGAGACAAATAGACAGATAAGGGTCTATTTCAATAAAAGTCATATTACACTTGTAGAGAAAGTCACTTCAAATTGCTTAATACCCTTTGGCAAAATAACATCTTGGGTCACTTTCATTTAAGTATATACTTCTGAATATGAGAATGAAATGGAAATGTTATGGTTCCAAAAATGTTAATTTTTACCTTCTAAACACATACCCAACACACATAAATACAGTAAAAAAGAGAGAGAGAGAGAAAAAATAAAACCTTTAGCATTCAAACAGCTGCTGCTGCTTCCCAGCTAATGGGACTTATTTTGAGAAAAAGCAGCAATTATACCTTAAACTCTCCCTGTCTGTGTGTAAGGCAGATTAAAATGAGTCAGGGCTCAGGAAAACATCGTTATACCCTCCCCCATCTGCTTAATATAAAGAGCACCTTGCCTCCCCCACAAAGCAAGACCTGTCTAGAGGAGAGAAAAATTAAACTCCCAGACTGACTATGCTTTCCTGGCCAGCAATAAGGAACTTTAATGATTTACTACATAATACACATTTACATCACACAAAACATCACTTACAGCATTTAGGTGATTACCTAATTAAGTCATTAGACACAAAGGTGCTTATCATGAGATAATTACATCCCCAGGCTATAGAGACAGAGGCCAGCTCAAAACAGGAGTCATTCCCATTACAAGGGCTTCTTCATTATGGAAATGGTATCCATGTAGGCAGGTGGAGGTGATCAGAGCTGTAGGTTTCTCCACTGAGAGAGTGGGGTTGGAGGTCACACTGAAAACCCCTTGACATCCAGATTTTGCTCAATTATGTAGACCCCACTAATCAGTGCCAGAGTGTCCACAGGGCTTGAGTGGACAATGCTCAGAATGCAGAGGGCTGAAAAGGAGCTCCAGAAGGATGTGAAAAAACAGGTTTAGAGCTGAATACATTTGTTACAACTCCCCTGTAGGTCTAATTGCTGATAAAATTAAACAGGCAGTGATGCATCTGCATGGCAAACTTTGTCTTCAAGGATTTCTTAGTGTGGGTTTGAAAAATGTTAGAATATATCACTTAATGGTGTCTAAAGAAATAGAAAACTTCCCCTAAATGTTCATCTCATTTGCACTGTGTACACGTCCACAAACTCTTGTGTGTGTGTGTGTGTGTGTACCTGCTTATACAAGCACACACCCACATGGACTGCCACATACAAACATGAAGATATAGACAGGTCAACTTTTAATGAAGTTGTGGTGAAAGGACATGTTTCATGAAGACAGACTGGTCTGATTAAATGACATGGTCCGTGCCCCCAAGACCTTGCAGCCCAATTAAGAAAAGGAAATGTGCACCTTTACTATTCAAGAAAATGTGGAACTAAATGTTAATATGTGGGCTTAAAGATTCGAAGCTTTGCAAGCCGTTAGAAGAAATTCTTCGAGAATAACTGGAAGAAACTTACAATTTGAACAAGTAGGGGAAAGAGGAGAAGATTTTCCAAATCAATGTTACCCACCGCAGCCTGAGCATGTGCTGGGGAAGGAGCAAGGCACGGGCAGGGGAGCAATAACTCAGAGTGGCCGCACGCTGGAAGTTATGAAAATTTGCCCCATAAGAGAAGGTATCCCTCTCTATGCGTAGCTCATTCCAGCTTTATATCCAGTTTGCAACATGGATGAAAAAAAATATGTCTGGCTTTGAAATTTGCTCTTTATTGTGGGTGAAAGAAAGATCTATGGAAATGTTTACAAACTCTTTTACGGTACAGATAAACTAGGGCACACTCCATACTAGTGACATCTTGAGAAAATGAACACCAATTATCATGAGGATGGGAATCTAATCAGATCAATATTTCTGGAAAAATGTTGGCAAAATATGCCAAGATCCTTGAAAGTGTTTATGTCGTTGACTCAGTTAATTCAATATTTGGAGTTTGTTCTTAAAGAAAAAAACCCAAATTATGTACAAAAGCTTTAAGCACAAAGATGTTTATGGTAGTAATTCTTATAATAGATGAAAATAATGACAATTTAAAGTGCCCAGTAAAGGAGGCTGATTAAACAAATTATTATAGAACCACATACTGACTATTATATCTAATCACTTAAGTATTTTGCAATACAGTGCATTTTCATATAATGAAATATGGCATACACATGCATATGGCTATATACATGTGCATGGCTACAGAAATATCCTTGAATCATAGAAATTGGAAATGTTAACAGTTATTAACTCTGGGAAATGTGATGCAAAGTTTTTCCCTCTTTTTTATTTCTAAACTTTCGCCATTTTCCCTTAAGTTCTGTACTATTTTTACCTAAATCTTTTCTAAAAGTAAAATCACCATTCGAGGTGATATTTTTAACATATTTCATAACACAAGAAAATATTGTATTTGAATTTTAGGTTAAAAATATGAAATGGCTATGTAGTATGATTTAATTTGGTGTTACTGATATTACTTCTCAATCTTTGCTTTTGAAAGTCTCTTTTCCTGGGCTGCATACTTCATGGCTCCCCTGATTCCCTGCCTACATCTCTGGTCAGTCATTCTGCCTCCTTTACTGGCTCTTGTTCTTTTGCCATTATTTTTATATCTGGACATGTCTTCAGTGCATGCTTTAGTCCACGGCTCTTTTTGTTCCACTTTTACAGTAGCCCTCTACTACTGTAATCATAACAACCACCTCTAAATTAATGACACCCTAAATTTTATTTTCAGTTCACACCTATCTCCAACAAGATAATTTCTATGGATGCCCCAAAACAACTGAAATTCTAATATCACCTCTGAATGAATCAGGATCCCTAGAAACACCTAATTCTGCTCCTTGACTGCTTTCCTGGCAATGGCCCATAATCCCGTCTGTAAATGTAGCTGGAAACCTGCACGCCAACACAGACCATTCCCTCTTCTTCACACACTGCCCACTTCTAATCAATCAACCAGACCTGCTGATTTTATCTCCTAAATATTTCTGGAATCTGTCACATCCTTTTTTTCTTTATACAAATCTCCTGGATCCATTCATAATCATCACTTTCCTGAACTACTGAAACTGAAGCAGCCTCCTAATTTATGTGCCTCCAGTTTGTGACTCCCAAGGCATTCTACAGGGGTTGGTCAGAACATCATGCTTCAGCCATACGTCTGAATAATTCACTCCCCTGCTTTAAATCCTTCCAGGATTATCTGGGGCCTAGAGAATAAATTCCACGTTCCTTGATAGAATGCACAGGACATTTTCTTCCAAAGCCCTTACTTTCTGAGAATTTCATCTCAAGCTCAACCAACACTAGAACTGCTGATATTTCCTTCACATAGCTGCTCCCCTACCGCCATTACCTGGGCTCCTTTGCCTTAATGTGCTGATACCCCTTTCAGTACCCAAGTCCATTGGCACCTGTTTCTTACTTTTAAGTTTCACCTGCGGTTTCACCTTATCCACGAGTTGCTTCTGACTCATGAGACAACCAGTGTGATGGCACCAACTCTTTTTTTTTTTTAATGCAATATTTTTTTTTATTAATTAAAAAAAGAATTAACAAAAAAATTAGAAATCATTCCAATCTACATGTACAATCAGTAATTCTTAATAACATCACATAGTTGCATATTCATCATTTCTTAGTACATTTGCATCGATTTAGAAAAAGAAATAAAAAGATAACAGAATAAGAATTAAAACAATAATAGAAAGAAAAACAAACAAACAAACAAACAAACAAAAAAACAAAAACAAAAAACCTATACCTCACATGCAGCTTCATTCAGTGTTTTAACATAATTGCATTACAATTGGGTAGTATTGTGCTGTCCATTTCTGAGTTTTTATATCCAGTCCCGTTGTACAGTCTGTATCCCTTCAGCTCCAATTATCCCTTCTCTCTTTTTTTTTTTTAATTAACGGAAAAAAAGAAATTAACCCAACATTTAGAGATCATACCATTCTACATATGCAATCATTAATTCTTAACATCATCACATAGATGCATGATCATCATTTCTTAGTATATATGCATTGGTTTAGAAGAACTAGCAACATAACTGAAAAAGATATAGAATGTTATTATAGAGAAAAAAATAAAAGCAATAATAGTAAAATCAAAGCAAAACAAAACAAAACAAAACAAAAACCTATAGCTCAGATGCAGCTTCATTCAGTGTTTTAACATGATTACTTTACAATTAGGTATTATTGTGCTGTCCATTTTTGAGTTTTTGTATCTAGTCCTGTTACACCGTCTGTATCCCTTCAACTCCAATTGGCCATTATCTTACCCTGTTTCTACCTCCTGCTGGACTCTGTTATCAAGGACATATTCCAAATTTATTCTCGAATGTCTGTTCACATCAGAGGGACCATACAGTATGTGTCCTTTAGTTTTTGGCTAGACTCACTCAGCATAATGTTCTCTAGGTCCATCCATGTTATTACATGCTTCATAAGTTTATCCTGTCTTAAAGCTGCATAGTATTCCATCGTATGTATATACCACAGTTTGTTTAGCCACTCTTCTGTTGATGGAGATTTCGGCTGTTTCCATCTCTTTGCAATTGTAAATAACGCTGCTATAAACATTGGTGTGCAAATGTCCGTTTGTGTCTTTGCCCTTAAGTCTTTTGAGTATATTCCCAGCAATGGTATTGCTGGGTCGTATGGCAATTCTATATTCAGCTTTTTGAGGAATCGCCAAACTGCCTTCCACAGTGGTTGCACCATTTGACATTCCCACCAACAGTGGATAAGTGTGCCTCTTTCTCCACATCCTCTCCAGCACTTGTCATTTTCTGTTTTGTTGATAATGGCCATTCTGGTGGGTGTGAGATGATATCTCATTGTGGTTTTGATTTGCATTTCTCTAATGGCCAGGGACATTGAGCATCTCTTCATGTGCCTTTTGGCCATTTGTATTTCCTCTTCTGATAGGTGTCTGTTCAAGTCTTTTTCCCATTTTGTAATTGGGTTGGCTGTCTTTTTGTTGTTGAGATGAACAATCTCTTTATAAATTCTGGATACTAGACCTTTATCTGATATATCATTTCCAAATATTGTCTCCCATTGTGAAGGCTGTCTTTCTACTTTCTTGATGAAGTTCTTTGATGCACAAAAGTGTTTAATTTTGAGGAGTTCCCATTTATTTATTTCCTTCTTCAGTGCTCTTGCTTTAGGTTTAAGGTCCATAAAACCGCCTCCAGTTGTAAGATCCATAAGATATCTCCCAACATTTTCCTCTAACTGTTTTATGGTCTTAGACCTAATGTTTAGATCTTTGATCCATTTTGAGTTAACTTTTGTATAGGGTGTGAGAGATGGGTCTTCTTTCATTCTTTTGCATATGGATATCCAGTTCTCTAGGCACCATTTATTGAAGAGACTGCTCTGTCCCAGGTGAGTTGGCTTGACTGCCTTATCAAAGATCAAATGTCCATAGATGAGAGGGTCTATGTCTGAGCACTCTATTCGATTCCATTGGTCGATATATCTATCTTTATGCCAATACCATGCTGTTTTGACCACTGTGGTTTCATAATATGCCTGAAAGTCCGGCAGCGCGAGACTTCCATCTTCGTTTTTTTTCCTCAAGATGTTTTTAGCAATTCGGGGCACCCTGCCCTTCCAGATAAATTTGCTTATTGGTTTTTCTATTTCTGAAAAATAAGTTATTGGGATTTTGATTGGTATTGCATTGAATCTGTAAATCAATTTAGGTAGGATTGACATCTTAACTATATTTAGTCTTCCAATCCATGAACATGGTATGCCCTTCCATCTATTTAGGTCTTCTGTGATTTCTTTTAGAAGTTTTTTGTAGTTTTCTTTATATAGGTTTTTTGTCTCTTTAGTTAAATTTATTCCTAGGTATTTTATTCTTTTAGTTGCAATTGTAAATGGGATTCGTTTCTTGATTTCCCCCTCAGCTTGTTCATTACTAGTGTATAGAAATGCTACAGATTTTTGAATGTTGATCTTGTAACCTGCTACTTTGCTGTACTCATTTATTAGCTCTAGTAGTTTTGTTGTGGATTTTTCCGGGTTTTCGACGTATAGTATCATATCGTCTGCAAACAGTGATAGTTTTACTTCTTCCTTTCCAATTTTGATGCCTTGTATTTCTTTTTCTTGTCTAATTGCTCTGGCTAGAACCTCCAACACAATGTTGAATAATAGTGGTGATAGTGGACATCCTTGTCTTGTTCCTGATCTTAGGGGGAAAGTTTTCAATTTTTCCCCATTGAGGATGATATTAGCTGTGGGTTTTTCATATATTCCCCCTATCATTTTAAGGAAGTTCCCTTGTATTCCTATCCTTTGAAGTGTTTTCAACAGGAAAGGATGTTGAATCTTGTCAAATGCCTTCTCTGCATCAATTGAGATGATCATGTGATTTTTCTGCTTTGATTTGTTGATATGGTGTATTACATTAATTGATTTTCTTATGTTGAACCATCCTTGCATACCTGGGATGAATCCTACTTGGTCATGATGTATAATTCTTTTAATGTTTTGTTGGATACGATTTGCTAGAATTTTATTGAGGATTTTTGCATCTGTATTCATTAGAGAGATTGGTCTGTAGTTTTCTTTTTTTGTAATATCTTTGCCTGGTTTTGGTATGAGGGTGATGTTGGCTTCATAGAATGAATTAGGCAGTTTTCCCTCCACTTCGATTTTTTTGAAGAGTTTGAGGAGAATTGGTACTAATTCTTTCTGGAACGTTTGGTAGAATTCACATGTGAAGGCATCTGGTCCTGGACTTTTCTTTTTAGGAAGCTTTTGAATGACTAATTCAATTTCTTTACTTGTGATTGGTTTGTTGAGGTCATCTATGTCTTCTTGAGTCAAAGTTGGTTGTTCATGTCTTTCCAGGAACCCGTCCATTTCCTCTAAATTGTTGTATTTATTAGCATAAAGTTGTTCATAGTATCCTGTTATTACCTCCTTTATTTCTGTGAGGTCAGTAGTTATGTCTCCTCTTCCATTTCTGATCTTATTTATTTGCATCCTCTCTCTTCTTCTTTTTGTCAATCTTGATAGGGGCCCATCAATCTTATTGATTTTCTCATAAAACCAACTTCTGGTCTTATTGATTTTCTCTACTGCTTTCATATTTTCAATTTCATTTATTTCTGCTCTGATCTTTGTTATTTCTTTCCTTTTGCTTGCTTTGGGATTAGTTTGCTGTTCTTTCTCCAGTTCTTCCAATTGAACAGTTAATTCCTGCATTTTTGCCTTTTCTTCTTTTCTGATATAGGCATTTAGGGCAATAAATTTCCCTCTTAGCACTGCCTTTGCTGCATCCCATAAGTTTTGATATGTTGTGTTTTCATTTTCATTCGCCTCGAGGTATTTACTAATTTCTCTTGCAATTTCTTCTTTGACCCACTCGTTGTTTAAGAGTGTGTTGTTGAGCCTCCAGGTATTTGTGAATTTTCTGGCATTCCGCCTATTATTGATTTCCAACTTCATTCCTTTATGATCCGAGAAAGTGTTGTGTATGATTTCAATCTTTTTAAATTTGTTAAGACTTGCTTTGTGACCCAGCATATGGTCTATCTTTGAGAATGATCCATGAGCACTTGAGAAAAAGGTGTATCCTGCTGTTGTGGGATGTAATGTCCTATAAATGTCTGTTAAGTCTAGCTCCTTTATAGTAATATTCAGATTCTCTATTTCTTTATTGATCCTCTGTCTAGATGTTCTGTTCATTGATGAGAGTGGGGAATTGAAGTCTCCAACTATTATGGTATTTGTGTCTATTTCCCTTTTCAGTGTTTGCAGTGTATTCCTCACGTATTTTGGGGCATTCTGGTTCGGTGCATAAATATTTATGATTGTTATGTCTTCTTGTTTAATTGTTCCTTTTGTTAGTATATAGTGTCCTTCTTTGTCTCTTTTAACTGTTTTACATTTGAAGTCTAACTTGTTGGATATTAGTATAGCCACTCCTGCTATTTTCTGGTTGTTATTTGCATGAAATATCTTTTCCCAACCTTTCACTTTCAACCTATGTTTATCTTTGGGTCTAAGATGTGTTTCCTGTAGACAGCATATAGAAGGATCCTGTTTTTTAATCCATTCTGCCAATCTATGTCTTTTGATTGGGGAATTCAGTCCATTAACATTTAGTGTTATTACTGTTTGGATAATATTTTCCTCTGCCATTTTGCCTTTTGTATTATATATATCATATCTGACTTTCCTTCTTTCTACACTCTTCTCCATACCTCTCTCTTCTGTCTTTTTGGTTCTGACTCTAGTGCTCCCTTTAGTATTTCTTGCAGAGCTGGTCTCTTGGTCACAAATTCTCTCAGTGACTTTTTGTCTGAGAATGTTTTAATTTCTCCCTCATTTTTGAAGGACAATTTTGCTGGATATAGGAGTCTTGGTTGGCAGTTTTTCTCTTTTAGTAATTTAAATATATCATCCCACTGTCTTCTAACCTCCATGGTTTCTGCTGAGAAATCTACACATAGTCTTATTGGGTTTCCCTTGTATGTGATGGATTGTTTTTCTCTTGCTGCTTTCAAGATCCTCTCTTTCTCTTTGACCTCTGACATTCTAACTAGTAAGTGTCTTGGAGAACGCCTATTTGTGTCTAATCTCTTTGGGGTGCGCTGCACTTCTTGGATCTTTAATTTTAGGTCTTTCATAAGAGTTGGGAAATTTTCAGTGAAAATTTCTTCCATTAGTTTTTATCCTCCTTTTCCTTTCTCTTCTCCTTCTGGGACACCCACAACACGTATATTTGTGCGGTTCATATTGTCCTTGAGTTCCCTGATACCCTGTTCAAATTTTTCCATTCTTTTCCCGATAGTTTCTGTTTGTTTTTGGAATTCAGATGTTCCATCCTCCAAATCACTAATTCTATCTTCTGTCTCTTTGAATCTATCATTGTAGGTATCCATTGTTTTTTCTATCTTTTCTACTTTGTCCTTCACTTCCATAAGTTCTGTGATTTGTTTTTTCAGTTTTTCGATTTCTTCTTTATGTTCAGCCCATGTCTTCTTAATGTCCTCCCTTAATTTATCGAATTCGTTTTTGAAGAGGTTTTCCATTTCTGTTCGTATATTTAGCATTAGTTGTCTCAGCTCCTGTATCTCATTTGAACTATTGGTTTGTTCCTTTGACTGGGCCATATTTTCAATTATTTGAGCGTGATCTGTTATCTTCTGTTGGCGTCTGCGCATTTAGACAGATTTCCCTGGGTATTGGATCCAAAAGTTTGGAAGATTTTTCTGTGAAATCTCTGGGTTCTGTTTTTCTTATCCTGCCCAGTAGGTGGCGCTCGTGGCACACGTTTGTCTGCGGGTCCCACCAGTAAAAGGTGCTGTGGGACCTTAAACTTTGGAAAACTCTCGCCGTCTGGGGGGGTTCGAGCCGGCCCGGGGTCCGAACGCAGGGAGGGTTGCTGGTCGCCGCAGCCCGGGAAAGAGCCCGTCCGAATTTCCTAGTCGGCCCTGGGCCACAAGCGTGGCGGGAGGGCGCCAGCGGCAGCGGCCCGCCCGAGAGAGTGCACGTTCCCCGGGAGTCACGGGTTTGGAAGGGGCCTCCCCCACCCGTCACCGTTCTCCGCGGCCTGGGGATTTCCGATCCAATTCTCTCAGTTGGTCCGGGGGGCTGCGCGTGGTGTGGGCGCCAGCCGCCTTGGTTTCAGGGGACCGCCTCTCCAATTCTCCCAGCCGGCCCGGGAAGGGGGAAGGGAGTAACTCTGGCCGCTTCCCGCCCCACCCGGTGAGGCCCGCGCGCCTCGGCGATCTCACCCGAGCTGCTTCTGTCAGCCAGCCAGCCATTCCAGGATGGGGTACACTGTCTTTTTTATCTCTGTTGTGGCTTTGGGCGCTTTCTGTATCGTTTCTTCTCCCCTAGTAGCTGTCCTGGAGAAGAAACTAAGATCCGCGCGTCTTACTAAGCCGCCATCTTCCAGGAAGTCCCCTTAATGCAATATTTTTAAAAAGGCAAAATCAATGCCAAAAAAAAAAAAAACTACAGTGAACAAAATGTCAACATTTTAAATCAAGATGAGATCAGTACCAATTTTTTTTTTTTTTTTTTTACCCTTTTCCTCAGCCTCCAACCACGAATGGCACAGCACTGCTCGGGACTTCTCTACTGAAGTTTCAGCAAAGTAGAAGGCTTTTACCGCACCAACTCTTACCAGCTTACTAAACTCTAAAGGATTTTAAAACACATCTGTTATTAAAAATTAAATAATATAAATTTATGATTAAATCAATTTTATTGGAAACAAAGGTTAAAAAATACTTAAAACTCCTCGTTTCCTAATTATTTGCTACCTTTTATTATTGTCTGTTCCCTTGAGGTTATTTACACCTGTTGTTTCTGTGTGGTAGAAATTCTATATAAGAATGCTTCCCTGCACGTCTCTTCCCAATTCCATATTAAGTAGCCTCATGGTGGCTACCTTGAATCAGCTTGAAATCAACCATGGTGGAAGGGCAATATTTACCCCACAGAAATCAGCAAACACCTCAAATCAAGGCTTGATTTATGGTTTTGTTGATTTTCTAGATTTAAGAGCATGTTGAGAGATTTAAGATCAATAATGCAAGTTAGGCATACAACTTTATCATATATATGTATAGCCATTGCATTATGAATAGCACAAAAATTTAGGAAATATTTTTAAGATTACTATCCAATTTATTAAAGGAGTCACATATCATTGACAAGTGAGTGAAATTCTATCATACTGTTTCATTGTTTTCCTTTCATTGTAATAAAAACATTATCCAAAATATATCAGAACTTCCCTTGTTCATCAAATGGATGGAAATTGCAATAAGGAATATTATGTATTTTACTATTTTTAAACTGTGTGATACTTTCATATCAGATTTATAATAAACTCTTAGACAAGTGTATACATGCATATATTTATTCTCCAATAGTCACTTCTCAAACATTTCCCAGCTCATCACTGCCCAGAACCCTCCCCCTCTTTTGTGTGGTTAGGCATGAGCACAGTTTGGCTTGGCTCTCCATAATACACAGTTACTCTCATTTTGTGTGGCCTGATATGGTATCCATCCCCTTCTACACTGTGATCTCCTTGAGAGAAGGAAGCATCTTATTCATCTCTTTCTCCAGTATACAGTCCAGTACACTGCACTTAGTAGATGCTTCATAATATTTGCTGAATGAATGAATGAAGTAAAAATGTATTTGCATGTCAAAGTTGGGAGAAAATAAAAAGTAAATAATGCTCATTCTTGAGTTGTGAGATCATAGCTATTTGTTTTCTTTTATAAATCTTTTTATGGTTTCAAGAAAATAAGCATATGTACGTTAAAATTTTTATCATTGTATTAATATCATGTTTATACAGAGTTATATAAAACAAAACAAGAAGAAATTTATGTAGAAAGACTGCAGTCCATTCCTGTAACTCAACCCTTCAGTTTTCCTGCCCAAGGCCATCTACTTTCAACTCTTACAGCTGTTTCACCCGGTATTGACTTCCGTATTTCTAAAGACTTTTTTTATACTCCTATAATTATGCTGTTTCTTGATTTATCTCTATATTTCGTGAAGATTCGTCTATTTTTAAAACTCTACCCAAACACACGCACACACGCATACATACACACAAATACTTACTATCCATCTTCCCAGTATTTAAATGATAATTTTGGATTAAATACATATTAACTGTCTGTAATATTATAATTGTGAAGCTATTGTTCACAACTGAGTCAAGTAATATAATATGGTTTTGTTTTCTTCCTTATACAATTTCCCTGGAGATAATATTGCTTTACTTTATTCAATTTGGGTCATGAGTCCATCTTAAGTATAAAAGACACATATCAAAAAAAAAAAAAAGATATACCAAAGAAGGTGAATAAACAATAGATAAGACTGAGGCACACGATGACCATAGACAATTGCCATAATTATTTTATATAAGAAAACCCCTTTTTCTCTTAAGCCTAAACCACTATTATTTTGGGTTTTCTGCTTTATGCAATGATACCTAATCTTAAAATCCCAATTCAAAGTTTTTCTTTGCTTGACCACTTTCTCGCTCTCTTTCTCTCTGCCTTTAAAAATACTGGTTTCTGTGGTCAAAGAAATCTCTAAAAATTAGAACATTATCTTGGACAATTACTTTACTTCCATAAGCCTCTACTTCTTCATCTTCAAATGTGGAATGCTAATGTCTATTCAAAGTCTTGTTCTGAAGTTTAAATGATAAAATGCGTTACGAGAGAGCTTAGTTTTTTTTTTCTTTTTAATTAATTAAAGAAAAAAAAGAAATTAACACAACATTTAGAAATCATTCCATTCTACATATGCAATCAGTAATTCTTAACATCATCACATAGATGCATGATCATCATTTCTTAGTACATTTGCATCGATTTAGGAAAAGAACTAGCAAAACAACAGAAAAAGATATAGAATGTTAATATAGAGAAAAAAATAAAAATAATAATAATAAAAAAACAAAAGACACAAACAAACACGACTAGATACAAAAACTCAAAAATGGACAGCACAATAATACCTAATTGTAATGTAATTATGTTAAAACACTGAATGAAGCTGCATCTGAGCTATAGAGCTTAGTGTTTTAATAAGTGGAAGGTGGAGGTCCTGGTGAGGTTAGTTGAAGCAGCAGCAGCAGCGGCTGGCAGCAGAAGTAGTAATAGTAGAGGTTATAAGGCTAGTGTAACAGCAATAGAAGCCTTCTCTTTCACAAATCATCATTTCTAATATTATGTAGTTCAGGAATTCTCCCGATTTCTTTGCCTAGTCATATCTCTATGAATGTCTGTCATATGAGCCACTTTAATCTCATTCATTTTCTCTTTCCTCCATTATGTGGCCTTTACTTCCCTTTCTTTTTCAATTTTGGAGGTCTCCAATGCCATCCTGTGGGCCTAGCCCCCAAAGCAGGTCTTCATATAATTTCCCTTAATCTCGGCTCCCCTTAACCCTCTCTAATGAGAGTTTTCCTTAGTGCAAAATGGATCAGAGACTTGAAGAAGTGACTTTTCTTACTTTGGCACTGCTCACTTATATCAGAAACAAAGTTGAGATTTTTTTCTTACTATTTGACAGTAAGGTTTATTGTCAAGGGAGTAGCCGCATGTCTATAAATAATGATTTCTAATGCTTTGAATCCAATTATAATCTATCAATGCAACTGTGGAGAAATGACAGAAAAAACGAAATCAATATTCCAAAATATGAAAGAATACAGCTTTTGGCAAATTAGTACTATTCTGCGTGTAGGTTTACAGAAAATTCCCATCTACCAACCCCTATTATTAACATTTTGCATTGGTGTTGTACTTCTGTTACAATTGATAAGAAAATATTATTATAATTGTACTATTAATTATAGTCTTGAGTTCACTGTCCTATGATTTAAAAAAAAAATTATTCCAGAAGCATATGAACAACCTAAAAGTTCCTGTTAAACATATTTAGATAATAATTTAGTAGTGTATATAATTACATCCACAATATTATGCTACCATCATCACCACCCATTTTCCATTGCTCCTAACAGAAATTCTGTACTATTTAAACATTAATTCAATCCCCTTCTACATTAAAGTCAAATATAATGTGACACCTAAAGAAACACCTATTTATTTTCTTTTTTGTTTTGTTTCATTTTTTTTTCCATTTTTAAAACCAAAGACTTATAGAGAATGTCAATTTTATTCTTGACCTATGTGAAGTTTGAATATTCCCCAAATAGCCTTATTTCTAATCACACATCACCCTAATTCCATAACCGATGTTCAAGAAAGGGCAAGAAATCAGAAACAAAGCAGCTCTTAATTCATAAGAAAAAACAACCTAAAGTATTTAGGATTCATTTGAATGTAATCCAAATTAGAAATATTTCAAGGTTTGCCTTTGTCGTAAGTCATGATTGTGGTTGTAGATTCCAATTTTTTTTCCTTTTAACTTCTGGTAAAACTTAAGAGAAAACCGTTGTTGCCTATAAAAACAATAGAAAAGTTGATAAAGAGCTTATACTGATTCAACCCAGAGTTCACCAATTTTCTTCGGCAACAGAAAAGATGGAAGAATAACAGAATTTGAGCTGAAGTTCGTATATTTCAATTTTTGGAATATTGATCCATCGCAAATGAAAATGGAAGTTCATTTTTTCCAGGTCAACTAAAATGGTTTCCCACAGAGACTCTGGGACCATATTAACATCTTATATCTTATGTAAATTAGAAGTTAATGAACATAAAGAAAACATTACTCTTCACTTATGTTTTATAATTGAATCGATGCTATTGATTTTAAAGTTCAGAAGCACTCCACATTTCAGTAAAGCATACCAAGGCTTTTAAGACTCTAATTTAGCTCCATAAACAAGCCCATCAGATTGATAAGAATTCCCAGAAGGGATGGAAAGGCAGCATTTACCGTGCAGAGAATTCTGCATTCATAACATAAAATCTTGCCTTTATCTTCACCTCAATCCTGACTGATAGAGGATAAAGGACGCATTATGCAAAAGAGAATATAATGAGGTCCACATGTTCAAATTACATGTGATCTCTATTCTTCCTTAAAATCACAGACACACAATGATCGTAGGTACTGAAATATGTTCAATAGCTTGCATAAAACAGTTTGGATTTTCATCTGAGCCTGTGAAGAAATGTTATTGGATTGTGTTCAATGGGGACCCAGTAACTATTTCTGAAAAATAGTGCTTTTTACTCCCCTGCTGGGGCATTGGGGAGCTTTGCACTTACCTCACAGTGGTACAAGCCATGTGGTCAAGTCCTATAAAGTCATCACTTTCTAAGGTCATCAGATATATGGAGGAAAGGCCAAGTAGCCTTCTTATTGAAGTCTTTAACCAGAAATTCACCAGCAGTGCACCATCAATTTAGTTAGAAAAAAGAAAAAAAAATGATGACTATGTCCCATTCTGAACAAGTTTCCACTGAATTAAGACTTGCCTTAATCAAAAAGGAGCACTGCATAATTAGAGTTATAATTTTATCTTTTAATATAGGCCATTGACTTTATCAAAAAGATTCTATTTCTTGGAAGTTTAATTAATTATCAAGAAACAGCAGTTCTAAATTTTTACCATTGCGATCACTAATGGACTGGTTTCCTAGCTCATCTTTAGTTTTTATTTTTTATTTTTTTCCTCCACGCTGTGGCTACTGAGGAGTCTAAAGAGAACACTGAGATAAATTTATGGATTTTGACCATCTGGCCATCTCAAAAACAACTATAAATTCAAGAGATTTTAGCTTCTGTATATCCTACAAAAATCATTTGCAACAAAAACTGATGAAGGGGAGGATTGAAAGAAATTGAAATATTTCTTTACAGGAAAAAAATAGTAACACATCAATGGAGATTTTATATATATATACACACATTAAACATCATATTTAGTTATTTTTTTATTTTATTCTCCATTTATGCTTTAACTGTTTTTTCTCAACAGTGAAATTTCACCAACACCAACATTTTAGGACTCATTTTGTCCTAGCAAGAGTTTCCACTTGAAGCCGCAGTACAAGGGCTCCCAGAAATTTTTCAAAAGTTCATTTCCCTAGACATGTGTTGTGTGTGTGTGTGTGTGTGTGTGTGTGTGTGTGTGTGTGTGTTGAAGCAGGGGGAGCACATAGTTATGTCAAGTCTATTCACCTGGAAAAAAAGAGAAAGCCTTGTCTGCTGTTTGCCTTTTCATAAATATCTGACAGTGACTGGCCCATTCACATCTACACTGAACTCAATTGTCTACACTCTGAGATTTCCTCAAACCTCCCAACTGTTCAGCCTCTGGTGTTTGTTACCACGATGCACGGCTGCACCACTCAGATTTAAACCGCACATTACTTTTCTCTTTCATTTCTGGCCAGCCGCCCAAAGCCACGCAGCAGGTGCTGTCTCGGGAATGTCACCATCTAATAAAAGTATGTAACATAACACAGAGACAATGGAGTTCTCTTTGGATGCACTCTGTTTTTCCTGACAGATTGCATTCCTAATACGACAGTGTGTCAAAGCTCAAAGGAAAAGAACAGTATATAAGTTTTATTGTTGAACACACACACACACACACACACACACACACACACTCACTCATTAGTTTTGTTTCGGCAATGAAACCCAGTGCTGGGCGAAAGGATTTAAGAAAGCAGCTGCCAGCCGCTGCACATCTTCCCTCAGCCTGCACAAACTAAAGGAGGAAGTTCAAGCAAAGTTCTCCGAAGGCAGGGTTTTTCACTCCTTTAGCCAATTTGTAGAATGACACGTTAATTGCTGTTGTAACTGGATTATCTGGGAACAGTATAAAGAAAAAAAAATGGTTTTAAGGGAATGTGAATGATTCATAGAGAGTAAAAAAGTTAAATCACTTAAAGTAAAGGAATCAGAATCAAGCGAGTAATGATTTGAAGATTAGATCCATCACAGGCTTGGGAATTAAACCCAAGGGTGTATGCATTTCATGCTTCCCTGAATAACCAAGAAGTTTATGTTTTTATGAAACTTCTATTGGGCCTGTGGTTTGAAAGACAAAATGAATACCCCCCCCCAAAAAAAAGAAAGATAGTTAATTGAATTATTTGCTTTAGGAACAGAACTTATATTCCAATAAACTTCATTATACTGCATATACCAGACACAAATAATAAAGCATTCAAATTCAAAAAGATTTTGTCTTTAGTTAGAATATTGGCTTGCGTTGTTTTGACTTTCTTTAGTTGCTCTAGTGGAGAGTTGGGGGCATAAAGAGTAATCAGTAATGCCTATATAAGAGATTTATTTTGAGTGGATTCACATTCATCCTATAACCTTCCAAGATTATGCAAGTTACCTTCCCAGAGTTATCATTTCTTCTTTCGATGGATAAAAAGAGCTTAAGGAGAAATTGCAACATGCTTTCATAATTGCCAATCTTTTAAGCAACTGTCTTGCAGCTGTCTATTATTTTATGTTACTCACATACAGCTAGAGTTGATGAGAAGATTGAACACCTGCTATACTCCAAGGCATTACATTCAAAGCTCATTGGTGCTTCCAATCCAGTAAAATAATTGATTTTATATTTTTAGATGAGGAAACTTAAGATTAGTGCGGTAACTAGCCCTAGAGCATACAACTGACAGGTGTAGAACCAAGATTTGAATCTACATCTGTCTAACACAAAAGCTTATGTTCTTTGCAACATAGCACACTGTCTCTAGCATAATGTGTATGGTAAGTTCTCTCCTTCAACATACTATTAATTGTCATATAATAGCATTCGTCACTTTACAATCCTCTTGCTTAGACTTTTTTAAAAAGTAGAATTAACTTAAGCTAAATAAAACTCAGCATTAAAGAAATATCAGATAGTTTATGGATTGAATGGGATCAGAAATCCTGCCAAGTTTAACAGCCCATTCTAAACATTCTGGGCAGTAAGTTTACAGCACAGATTGAGTCTTTTAAGATTCAAGATTCTTTGTATTTGACAACCTGTGATGACGTGTATAAAGTTAGAAAGTCATGTAAAAGAATTATTTGGACATCGAAGGACTCATAATCAGTACTGTATCATTTTATATCTGGTCTACAAAGGCTTTTAAATTTGGTGTCATCTGCTCAATGAGTCTGTATAATGCTTCCTGTTTTCATTTCACATTGGAAATTTCACAACTTTATTTATCCATATGATATTTTCCTTAAATATCTGTGTTAAAACAAAGTAGGGATAAACAAACCAAGAGTAAAGGGGCACCATTGTTTATAAAGGAATGGGCTACATTTATGAGTAATTCATAGACTTTATTCCTTTTTTTATTGTGCAAGATATCTGTCAAACCCAAAATCCAGAACATTCTCTCTATATTCAGCTTTTAACTTTGGATACTAGCTTGATTTCAGTCACTTTCCTCCCTGAACTCTTTGGTTTGATAAACTAGGTTTTGTGTCCTATGACAACAGCTTTTCTCAAGAGATATCTAGTACTTTCTGATTCTGGTTGGACTGGAAATACCACAAAAACAACTTTCCTTATGGTATTTTGGCACTTCGACCATCAGGACCAGATGGTACACAGAAGTGCAGGGGAAGCACTGAATATGAATAATGATACATTTTTTAAAAATCATCAGTCTTCTCTAACTTTATCGCATTTCAGATGGAGGTTCATGCCAATTTACGCTCTTAGCTGAACATATTCATCCACTTTCAATGTAGCAAAACTGCATGGCAGGGCTGAAGGAAGATTAGCATTTAGGACAACTTCTATCCTTGCTTTTGCCCCGTGAAACTTTATTCCTTGGAACTGTTTTCCAAAAACAGAGTAAGTTTTAAAATGTGATATTTGGGAGCAAATATAGGAAAGGCTACAGATGAAGAACTAAATTTGACAACCTAGCTCTAACGAAAGGAAGAAACATTATCTTTGTCCTGCAAAGACAATTATTGACTGTGTGGAAGCTTTAAATTCAGTTATGACTGTGCCAAAATATAGGCTTCCTATATATGGTGTAATGTGCTCTCAGTGCTCAAGATAGGACTACAATTCAGGACTTAAAGGTGATGTGATATTTTTGATACAAAGGAGGTCAAAATTTTGCATTGGATATTATTGTTAATTTTCCCTTGCTTGTGCATATTTCTCATTATTTCTTATGTCTTAGGAAATGAGATCTTAAATAGTATCAGAAATTCAACAGTCGCTTTTCCTCACTAAACTATTTCTTAAAAATAATTAATGGAGAAATAGCTAAGTTTAACCTCCTATCCAGTTCACACCACTGATTGAAGTGCTAAAATGAAATAAAGTAACTAGTAGTTAGGAAACAAAACTTAAGAGGCAATTAAATCAACACAACAGCATCAATAATAAAAACAAATAGAAGAGTAAGACAAGGTATTTTAAACTATTTTCCCCCCATGGGACATTAGATCCCCCAGATATTAACAGACAATTACAGGTGGAGAGAAAATAAGTCTTGGTCCAATAGCTTTGAAATTTGCTGGTATATACAAAATCAAACAGGTTTTTCTTGATTTCTGCTTACATTGTGTACTGAGGTTCTCTAAGAGAAAAAATAACTATAAGTGGGTTTTTCAAATATAACTTGTCCATGAAATCCTTTTACAGTGGAGCACCTTACAAGAAATTCTGACCCAAAGAGGGGATAACTGGGTTTTGAGGACGCCTGAGAGCACTTCTCATTGCCACCTAAACACATATACAAAAGACAGCATATTTAAAAATCTTTAACAAACAAAGACTAAGAAAATTCTTTCTCATATGAGGTGCGCATTATTGTTTAATTGAAACTTTTTAAATCATTGAGACTTTTTTTTTTTTTTTTAGGTGCACGGTCCGGGAATCGAACCCAGGTCTCCCACATGGAAGGTGAGCATTCTACCACTGAACCACCCATGCACCCCAATGATACATTTTAAATTATAATTCAGAATTAAATCTCAGATACAGGTTACCTTCTATCCTCTGGCAGAGGTCTAAGTGTAAAAGATATAGATGGACATCAAAAAGTTCACCAATCTTTTTCAGCAATATTAAGAATAAAAAAGATAGTCCAAATATTATTACTAGATTATTTCACTTGGGAAACTTTTGAGAATTTGCACTTAAGTAAAATCTAGCACTGAAAATAGGGAATTTACAGATTTCCTTGTAAAAATCGTCATTGTAACAAAAGAGACCTTTAATTAAGAGTTGTCAAAAGCAACAGAATGACTAAAAGGAAAGACATTTTCACTTTGAAATTTTTCCTCTAACTTTGCTTCATAGGAAACTAACACAGTAAGAATTGCTATCGGCCCAAGATAAACCAGGAAAACATTTCCAATAATCTGACATAATAAAATAAAATGAAAATAACTATTTAGAGAAACTTAATCTCCTATAATGAAAATCTGGTCCCAGAACCATTGATATTTTTTGTTTCAAAAGCCATTTTATTATGAGTATCTGGAAATATAGCTGTTTCTTGCTTCAGACAGGCTCTGAGTACATGATTTTGTCACTCTTGAACTCAAAGCACATATTCAAAAATGGAGAGCATTTTGTTGAAACTTTTTTAAAAATAATACTTTCATTTTAAGCGTAATCTTTTTAATAAAGCAATTCATTTGTGTTAGCAATTTTCCAAAAAGATTTGAATACTAAAAGGTCAACAGGACTTCCTGTGGTTCTATTTGAAGAAAAAAGCATTCGTTATATGAGAAAATTGTGTATTTGATGACCTCAGATCAACCCATGGCCATGTTCCCAAATATGCCCAAATATCTGTGACAGACATTAGGAAAACTCGTGTGGTGTTCTTGAGAATATGCTTAAATATTTGAAACGTGTAAAGTAAGGTTCTCAACCCTAGCACTATGGACATTTTGGGCCAGATGATTATTTGTTGTGGGGACTGTCCTGTGCATTGTAGGTGGTTTAACAGTGTCACTGGTCTCTTCCCACTCAATGCCAGTAACAACACCCCCCTCCCCGGTGCTGATCAAAAACATCTTCAGACATGGCAACGGACCCTGGAGGGACAAAGTATACCTAATAGATAACCACGGGCCTGTTATACGGTCTGCCCTGGATATACATTTACAGAGAATTCATTTACTTGACTCTGGAAACAGTACTTACTGTGCTTCTTACCCTCATGGAGTTTACCGACAAGTGAGACTCCTGAAACACTTTTGAAAGGACCTGGCTTCTGAGCACACTGAACTTTCACTCTTGGCTCGTGTTTCAGATTTTATTGCCTTTGTTTTATAAATTCATCCATGTAAAATAAGAATTTTACGTAATGGTATTTTTGCACACTGTAGCAATCCCTAGGAAAAGGGAAATAATTTTATTTCTGAATTACAATGCCAGTCAAACGGATAATTTCTATGCCCTCTAGGTCTTTGGATAAAATGATGTGTGTTTTTAATGTATTACTTGTACTGCTTTTAAAGTTATAAATAGATTAATGTCAACGTTGAGTAGTCAACTTTGATTGCATCCAGGTCAAAGCTCATGCTTTTTCATGAGGCTCTAAGGTTCTCTGTGGTCAAGACCCAGCTGAACCACAGCTCCATCTCTTTCAATGCCGTCTTACAAATCACACTAAAAGTGGTAGGGTACAGTTCCTATTACACCCTATTACACCTCATACCTCGATGCTTCTGTTCCTGTTGGTCGTTTTTTAAGGAATAAGTTATTCATACTTCTTCCAGTTCTTGGCTAAATTCTTAGCAATTTCTTAAGTAAAATTACTGTTTCCCAAAAACTTGTTAAATACTTGGCCTCACAAATACATGTCTTATGAACAAGGCAGTAGCACTTGGTCAAATGAATGCATAAATATTCAGTAGAGCTGATAAGTCACGCATTGTCTTTCAAGTGAACAGCACAAAGGTGAAAAAAATTTTTTTAAATAAAAAATAGTTGTTTCAAATACATGGAATTCAAGTGCAATGCTTTCTAAATCATTTTGTGTGGTTTCTAGTATGAAATTACATATGGTGGAACCTTAGTTATTTACAAAATTTGCAGGAAAAATACTTATATGCAATTTCATAGTTATATTTTAAAAACCACAATAATTAAAAAATAGGCATGCTAAACCTTTGGCATCTTTGGAATCACAAAGAGGTTTTTCAAGGTATCTGGAACTAGTAGAGAAGAGATTATTTCTAAATTTTCTGCATTAACTTCTCCTGAATTCAGAATATAAGAGTAAAGCATTCATATATAATCACTGCGATGATTTAGACAAATTGCTGAGTTTGTTTTCTTTGTGCGACTCATATATTTAGATGTTTTGTAAGCAAAATGATTATCCTATAGCAGTTGGGGGTCCAAACCACCAATGGTTGTTTTCTAAAGCAGGGCAGCCAGTATATGGAGGTTTATGAGCTGCTCCTAAGAGGTGAATAGGGGTGTGTGACTATTTTTCCATCTGTTCTTTTGTGATTTACACAGATTCCATGCAGATAAAGAGGAGCTGCTACATCTGACAGAACTCCCCAAGCCGCACTATAAACAGCAGGGAAGGCCACCTGCTACTCTCCAACTTATGTTACATCAAAGCAGCTTGGATGGCTCACCCTGATTGGCTGACATCAAGTCTCCAATGGCATGTGGAGTGCCCAATTCCACAAAAGGAAATTAGCAGGCCTGAGCCTTTCAAGCATCACCCAAGGGGTTGTAAATCTGGGGTGTGAGGGTAAGGTAAATTTGTTCGTTTATGTTTTCAAGTCCCATATTTTTTCTCAAGTACTTTTGGTCATTTATTTTACTTTATTTTATTTTTAGAAGCTGCATGTATTCTCCCTTTCATATCTATCTATCATGAATTGCCACAGGATACTTTTGAAGAAGAGGAAAACACAGATGAAAAATGTTTTAAGACAAGGTGTGTGATAGCAATACATTTTTCTTTTCCTGTTCTCTTTTTTCCCTTGAGGAGAAAGGCAAGGGAATTTGGCGGTGTTGTTTTCTTTCATTGTGTTTTGCATTTTATTGAGGAACAGTGATCCTGGTTGTGAAGAACGAGAATGAGAAATTTGGAAGCAAAAGTTATAAATGACTTCTGGGCCTGGCACCTTTCAAGGAAGAAAGCTTAACACAGCAACGCTGCTGTCTGCACAATTCCACCTCCTGCACGTTCTCTATGAACTCTGGTGGTCCACCAGCCTTAGAAGTAACTTTGCAGTATCATCTTCTTAATAACTCTATGTTACTTCATTTACCTCCTTGAACTGATCAATTAAAACAGCAACTAGAGAGATTTGGGGTGACATATTACTGCCATTATATGAAATCAATCTGGAATAATGTAAAGACATGCAAGCTCTGTCAACATACTCATGACTCAGGTCTTCCCAACTATAAGTTTGCAAACCCCCTTAAAACCAAGATAGCATGTGCAGAATATGATTTAATATTTGTTGTCTATCTTATTATAGTTTACCTATTTTCAAAGTTTATGCCCAAATTTCCTGCCAATGACCTTCAAGCAACAGATTCAATTTTCAATCCCAGGTCACTTTCAGCAGGTGCCAAAAAATTGGAGCTCCTCCATATCTCAATTGCCTAGTACTCAACTTGGAGGACATAGTAAATATTGATAAATAACTAATTTGATAGATAAATGACTACATCTAAACGGCACGCCTACATAAGAGCATGTTTTTCTATTATAATTGCCCCTCTATAGTATTCCATTTAAATACAAACATTTATAAATGTCTGTCTACTGAAGGTTAGAATCTAACATAGACATGTCAGTGTGCAGATATCTGTGCCAAGTTCAGATTGTCCAGACCCCAACAAGGAAAAACAGCTTTGTCTATGTCACAGACTTTCCTCTGAAAGCCTAGGCTGTCTCAGATCTGGCAGTGCCTGTCTGAGGCTGTGTATCTTTGGCAGAACTGGGGAGGCAGCTGACTAGGTAGGAGTGTTGGAGGTGTGCTGGCAGCACAGTGCAAGAGAAACTCGCAAACCCACCTGTCCTGCCACCCAGAGTAGCTGGAAAATCAAATGCATTTGGGTTAAAAGAGAAGAATGGGCAAGAATAGCAACAAAAGAGACTTAAACTCTATGAAGACAATTAAGAAAACTTCATTTAAATAAGAGAACAATTAAACACACTAAATGGACAGCTTGTTATTGGACCTGGAAGTGAAGAGTCTGGCATCCTCTGGGATGCTGTAGACCAAGAGCCTGAAGTACACATGGCTGGTAATTGAAAAAGAAAAGGTCACAGGAGGGTTTTACAATTCTTGAAAGAAGTCTTCACTTTGAATTTTTGGAGAGTGTTCAAAAGTGGCCTCAGGGGAGGAAAGAAAGAGTGGCAGATTCCTGGAAATAGTTTCACTAGCAGCCAGTGATGAAGAGTGGGAGGGGAAAGAGAAGGGTGCGCATAGGGATGTGGGGATTTGAAACATTAGGGATTGAATTTGATATATGGAGAGAGACAGAAAAAGAGAAGGAGAGAGAAACAGACAGAAGGGGGGGGAGAAACTAAAATTGCCAAAATCACTTGTATTTGCCCAGTATATAAAGCCAAACGAATAAAACTGTACCATTTTAAGTGCCAAAATTCCCAGAATATATTTATTTGTTCTAAAGAATCCCTTTTGAAAATTCCAAGAAATCGATTGAGACTTGCCAAAATAGTTTTATTTTTATTTTTTTTCAATTAAAGGATATCTAGAAAAACAACTTCCTCTAGCCTGCTTACAGAACCCCTCTTGCAACCCAAATAGGATATTTGAATTTATAACCCCATGCTAAGCAGTGAGTTTAAGGTCATGTGTCCCTCCAGCAGGTGTGTGTCCAATTCCTGGACTAATCTCCTCCTTGGCAGTGGCCCCTGCACCCCATGGAGATGTTCTGGTATCTGGAATTTGTGTTTACATGATGGTGTCCTGCACCTGGGACAGCCCTGGAGGAGCTCGCAAAGGAACAATGAGCAGGGGACAGGCAGGAACTGAACCGGACCAAGGAGTAATCACCCACAGCAGAAGCAGTGCTTGTGGGCAAACACCCCTCAAAATGACGCCAGCTGAAAATGCCCTTTGTACTCTTTGAAGAAGGAAATGCTGTCACAACCTATTAGTCACAGAAAAGTTCCCTGGGAATTAGTGGGCTTAACGCATCAACTGGTAATTAATAGTAGAAAAATTAAAATGCCCTTTGATCCCACAATATTACCTCCCAGGAATTTATCCTATCAACAGGCATACAGACATGCTTGAAATTATATGTTCAAGGATGTTTACTGGAACATTTGTTTGTAATAGCAAAAGGCTGGAAAGCAAACACACACATCAGTAGGAGACTGGATAATTAAATTATAGTATTTCCGTAGAGTGGAGTATTATTGAGCCACTAAAGTAGGTAGGCGGGAGCTCCACAGCTGCTGATGATAGAATGATCTCTAAGATTGAGAATTAGGTTAAAAAAGGAGTATGTGTATCACATGTGGGGCTACTCATACATATATCATATATCTTGGACTCCCCCATTCTGATGCTTCAATATAGTCCTCATGAATATTTCTTTATAATTTATTAAGACTACCTGAGCTTATATTTCTCACTGGCAATATTCATATGATTAAAAAAAAAGTACTTATTTTTCAGTATTTGGAAGGGGTTAAATAAATAAAAATAAAAATGAGCTAACAAAAATGAAGAGTGTGATTATTACAAATCCCTAAACAGATATTGGCCTTAAGGATGCGATGACAATGATTGAATTGAGGAGTATTGAAAAAGACTCTGGACCATGAAAATAAACTAAACTTCTAATTATTGAAAGTGAATCCTGTCATATTATTTTATAGTCATCTAATTTATTTCTAGTAAAGCTACAAAGACTTAAATTCTCTAAAGTTTTCTCATTTCTGAAACTAGGATTTTGAAAGAAACTGGCTCATAGGCTGTGAGGATTATATGGAATAAAGCATAATGAACATTTTACTGTTTCTGGTACATACCAAATTGCTAAATAAAGACTAATGGCCATTATCATTGTCAGGATAGAAGCTCTGTTATCATGGATTAGAGTTCAGGCAACCACACACGTATAGACACTGTTACAGAAGGTCTTTCTCGGCCGATCAGAATTGACAGCTATAAGCTACTGGCTGCACAGAATCCCTTTCTTTTACTTTTTCTCATCAAGAGATGCTTCCTGCAAACACAGAGTATCTTATGATTTTTTGGCACATTCATCTTCCTCTTCTTCTACTTGGTGCCAAATCAGGTCAAGAAAATCTCCGGCTAAGCCCTCAGATAATCCATCCCCATTGTCCTAAAGAAGGGATTATAGGTTTTCTGCATTGGTGTCTATCTTACTTTAGATTCTTCCAAAACAAACCCTAGGGTAAAGGCAAAACCAGGAAGCACGAATAATGAAATTATGTGTCAGAGAAGGGAGAAGCGCCAATAAATTGTGCATTAGTGAGTGAGTTACTGCTGTAGACACCTAGGCTTCTATTCCACTGGGCATCCTCTGAAAAACCATGTACAACGTGCTTCAGAATGACCCCATCAGAAGCTGTGGAGCCTAGGAGATTGATCTCCCAATGTTCATGCCCCATTATGGGCATGTTCTTCTGGGGTACGAACTCCCCTGCCCCTCTGGCTTGCATATGTGCACAGCTCTTAGGGTGCTGGAGGAAGTCCTCCAATAAAAAAGAGAGTGTTAGCCTTGGAGTCAAAAGAGGTCAATGTGCTAGTACTGTGCACAGTTGTAAATTAATTCAGGTGGACTCAGAGGATGTGCAGAGGATGTCTTCCTCTGTGCTTCTTTCCCCCATTAAAGTTGGTGTTTCTTGAGAGCAGAGGCCTGTGATATTTGCCCATCAATAACTTAAGAAGAGCTAGTAGTGCCTGGCAAAAGAGTAAGAGGTCAATGAATGATAACTGAATGTAAGAATACACCAACCAATGAGTGAACAAATGAATAGATTTTTTTTGCTCACAATTGCAAAAAGAAAAAATTGATCATAATTATTTGATAAGTGTTTTAAGCAAGATTTAAATCTAGATCTTTTAAACCACATTCTTTTTACTGCAACTACTAACATACAAATTATACAAATTGTGTTCCCTCTTCTTTCAATCCATCTGGCATCTTCCCCTCTGTCTTTCTTTTTTCCGTGTTCCATTTTTTCCTTCTCACATTCCTACTGAGGACAATTATACACTTTCTACACTTATTTGAAGTTTGCTACTTATCACAATGTGATTATATTGCAGTACTTTGGCCTGGATTCTCCAGAAAATAGAATCTAAAGCAAGGTCTATTTGTGTAATCCTATGTTGTAGTAGTGAAGGGCACAGGGTGACCAAATATGATAATGTGTTATCAAGCTGGCCCCCACTAAGTATCTGATTTCATAACCTCTTGGAATTGTCCTCAGAGCAACTATACTAACTGCATCTCAATACCATCTAGCCAGAATAGAAAGGTGGAGTAAAAATTTGGGACTCCCATATCTCATGGATGGCTGGTTCATGCCACAGAGATCTAGTCCCATGCCCTTCTCTGTAGCATATACTGTACAACAAGTGGAGTCCCAAAGCCATTAATAGGAAAGCTCTGGAGAGATAGATGAGAAGTGCCAGTGTGGACATGAGGATGCTTTCTGTTTGTACCTTTCTGTTGCTGAAGATGGTCAGCAACAATGCAGAACAGGCCACTCCAGTGACAGGTTAAACAAGATACAGACAAAGAAGAAAAGTTTGAATTAATGTTTCCCACACTCCACTCTGGCCATTAGTGCCTTTTATAACCTATGCCTCCTATAATATAGCCAAGCCTCCATGTTTGTGAGGACAAGATATCTTACTTCTCTAATGAGTAACATGTGCATCCAATCTATCATTGTCCCCTGCAAGGTGGTAGCATGGAACAATATCAAAAAAGACTTAGACTAGAAGGGTAATAAACCAAAATCTCCACTTCTGCAGCAGCTAGTCCACAGTCTTTAGTTGATATTTCCCATTCTCTTTTCTCCACCAGACATTCTAGACTTAGCTCAACCTCAGCCAGCACTTTCTCTGGTCTGAGTTACTTACCTGATTATTACTACCCACGTTTTCATAGCCAAAGGATAAGACTCCTTAGAGGCCTTCCTTTGTCATGTGATGGTTCCTACAATTGCTCATTTATCCTTATCACTAACGGGAATAGCAAAAGATGCTCTAGGGATTCCTGTGTCTTACAGGCATGCTCCTCTCTGTCCCCATTATGTAAAAGCAACTCTATCCTCTCATGATAATTACGAATGGCTGCTTTTTATTTTATTTTATTTTGCCTGGTGTGAAACTCCTGGCATGAGAATCCCAAAGAAGGCTGTATGGTAATTTCAGTTCCCAGTTCATCACAACCCTTATAATGTCCCCTGACTGAAGCATGAGCCCATTGAGAACCAGAACTCCAATCCTAGCAGGGCTTGATGGGAAGCTCAATTTCCTCAAGAGGGTCAAAGGGAGGATGGTAAGAATGAAGAGTTCTTCTTTTTCTCCTCTGTTCCCATTTTAGTTATTAGGGTAAAGCATCATATATCTGTTCTTGGGGCATCACAAATACCAGGCATCAATGCCACATTCATAGAGGAAATAGATCATGAGCTGGCACCTTAACTGGGTTCTAAGTGGTCATTCACCATTCTGTCAGGCTGGCTTCTTCTAGGTGAAGTAGTACTTACTAAGCTTAGTGAATTTGCCACACCTTCACTGTCAAAACTTGGGTTCTTTGGTCTGATGTGTAGGATGCTATGTCTATCAGCAGACATTCTGAAAGGCACTCAAATAGTAGTGTAGGTAGAGGCACTAAGAAAAGGGATGGCAAACTCATATCTAGAGTAGATATTGAACCATTTGCCTTCTTCAAGGTGGAAAGGATCTGATATCATTGACTTGCTAGTCAGCAGCAGGCTGGTGTCCTTGCATAATGGTGCTGTATCAAGAGCTTTCTGCTATTGACAGGTTGGCTGTACAGCAGTGGCAGTAGCTGGAAAGGGGCCCTTTCAGTTCCAACCACCACCTCCACTGTCTCTCTGCTCACTGTACTAGCACTGAAACAGTCGAGAGATTGACTAATATCTAAAGGACAAGTCATCCTGACTGCCTGGTTGTTGAGCATCCTTCTCTAGTATTTGTCTTCAGACCCTTTGAGGAGGGAGTCAAGGAATATTCACTGTATATATTTGTAAGGGTTCCACAGAATCCTTTCTCAAAAAGACCAAGCCCACTCTTCAATCAATGGGCTCTGCAGCTGTGAACATTCAGCCTTTGATCTGGAAGTGGAGTGAGGGATTGTGAATTTTTCACTCTGACAGATGATAGCCACCTTCTACTTGGCAGCTCTTGTATTTTGATTATACAAGCCAAATAACACTCTAGTAGGCTGTCTAGCTCTTGTACCTAGAAACACCATGACCTGTTAAACATCACCACAGTTCCCTGAGGATTTATGATATCTTTATGACTTCTGGCCTTGATTTCCATTGTAATTATGTCCACCTTGCTTCTCATAGTTAAGTGTTACCAGTTGGCTCCTGCCATTCAGGACTCATATCTTCCCCACTGATATTAGATGGTCTAATTACATGACAGCATTTCCTATTGTCACCCCAGCAATGCATTACGTACTATCTTAGTGGAAGCAGTGTCTCTTGGGCCCTTCTGTACAATATGTTGGGATGGCTGTTCTCAAGTATTGTGTGGTAAATCCATTCTAACAGTACCTTCCTCAATATCTGATGCTGATTCTCAGTCAAATACCAGGAAACTTCCAGGCTTTCTACCTCATTTATGCAGGACAGCCATCATCAGGTCCAAGCTTCGAGGAGCAACTCCAAAAAACTATTAGGACCATTTCAAGGGTGTTTTGCCAGAATATTGAATCTTGAGCCACAGATGAGTTTTTCCTCTGTCTAACCTTATTTTCCATCCTTCCTGGTCCAGTGCCCTCAAGATCCACTCTTCTACACGTTCCCATGAATCTGGCTGACAGGTATTAGCCAGAATTTACAGTACCTTTGGTATGCAAGTTATAGTCTTCTGGGAAAGGAAATGTATTTCCCTGCTTGAGTTTTGCTAAGACCTAATACTGGCTATTAGACAGGTGTCAAAGAGGGAAGACAGGAGCAGATCTAGAAGAGGAAAACATAATCTTTTAAGTCACCTGCTTCAGACCAAGTCTCAAAGCAAGAGGAAGTGTTCTGTGGCAAGGGGAAGGAACTGATTATGCTAGCACACAGGATTTGGAGAAATCCAAGTTACCAGATTCGCCACTCACACTCCCCCATCTAAGGCCTTAGCGCCCACCCTTTAAATGTAAGTTTCCTGATTTGGGCATAGAAGACCTGTCAAGAGTCGGCATTTTGTCTCTTTTTCATTTCTGCCACCCTTACAACTAGATCCTGGTCCCGATTTCTAGCATACTATGCCCAGCAACCACGGGAAATAGTATGTCTTCAAAAGCTGCTATAGAAGAATTGTAGCTTTCACAGCATAGCGTGAGCTGATCATTGATTTCCCTGACCCCATTGTTTTTAAAAAGACTTCCAATGCAGTCAACAAAGACCAGCTCACTCCACGATCCTCCTCATCATCAATGTTCTCACTTATTCCGATGACCACTGCCACCGCATGACCCAGCACCTCACCTCCCTCTTGTAACTTATCCCAACTAACCCCAGATGAACACTTTGGTAATTGTGATGCCACCACAGCTAGGCATTCTTCCTACTCTTTCCCTACCAACAGGAAAGTTCTGATTGCTATGAGTAAATGACTCCAAAATCTAATCCTAAATATTTGTTTTCTAGTATCTCTTCTTTATACCAACTGTTGTAACCTGCCATCCATAAAAATGAAGACTGAGGCATAAAGCTTTTGTGCCGTTGCTTTATTCATCAGAGTAAGGGCAGGGAGTTGGAGCGAGAGACAAGATAGTAAAGAAGGGAAGGAACAAGAGTCAATAGCATGTTGCCTTTCCTAAAATGAAACTAATTGCTTGGCCCCATGGGACCATCTTCTGAGAAATCACATAAACTGCATTGCAGGACAATAATCCCCAGAGAGGAAAGGGGCAAGAATTTATCCATTATCTCCAACTTCCACTGGACTAAAGTACATCCCATGGAGTCCTCCTCCTTCCCTCATCACCCCCCAACACACACGCTTGCAGGTTGCTTATCCTTAGACATTGAACCGGATTGAATATGGGCATTGCCTATGCCTCAGGGCCCAGAGTAAGGTGACTGATGTGTATTCCGGGATAGGAGGCTACCAGGGTTCAAACTGGGAAAGCTCCAAGCAAATCAGGGTGAGGTGGCTGCCCTATCACAGGAAACCCCAGTGGGAGATGAGAATCATTCAAGCTGAGATGCTGTGAGATTGTATTTGCATTAAATTGATCAGAGACCATGTTGATCTGATCATTTCTGTGGCAAGTGCAACAAATGACTGATGAAGGTTAGAAGATATAAACAGACACAAAAGGAGTATATGATATTTTAATTTTTTCTGGAAAACTGTTTCAGCCACTGAATAAAATAATTTTATTTTAATAAATTAGTCTTGTTTTATTAAGATCCACCTTTCTTCTTCCTAGGAAAACCAGAGTATTAATCCATGGTATATTAATTTTTTTATTTTTTTTTATTTTTGCATGGTGGGCAGGCACCAGGAATCGAACCCAGGTCTTTGGCAGTGCAGGCAAGAAGTCTGCCTGTTGAGCCACCGTGGTCTACCCTTAATCATTTCTTTATGCCTTTTCCCTATTGGCATACATTTTTTTTTTGGCCTTTTGTCTAATGTATGGTAAATTAAATTATCATAGAAACATTTAAAACTTACTTTCTTCAACAATTGGAAGATGATATTGTATTCATCAGTGTTACCCTAATCAAACATGGCTAATAACATTTTTTAAGTAAAAAGAAGGAAAAAATAAAATGCTTTATTAAGTGCAAGTAGAAAAGAAACTTGAAAAGGCCATGCCAAGGAGTCATTTCATAGCTCCATAGTAGACTAAAGGATTCACTGATGCCTGCCTTGCAGGGCCTTGATTCAAATTACAGTATGCTTTATATGCTTGTAAATGAAATAGGTTGTGAGTCTCACAGCAGAGATCATATATGATTTGCAATATTTGGCACAATTTCTACTTTATTCTAGAAATGCTTTACAAATGAGCTAGTATCCAGGGAAGGAAGGAAGCCTACCTAGAATTTATAAAAGTGAGGAAATGCCTGGGAAGAGGTGATCAAAATTGTTTCCCTTGTGGTATTAGAAATAAGCACTGCTAATTTTAATTAGAATATGTATTTTTTTATTAATTCAGAGGTTTTAATTGTTTAAAAAACTAGGTAGAATTGGACTATATAATCAAGGAAAATACAATATAGTAGAAATTATGCTGTTATTTTATTTTTCTTCATTCCAAACATGGTTAGCTGTGGTTCAATTGTGTCCCACAACAAGATAAATTCAAAGCCTAACCCCCTGTCTCATGAATGTGATCCTATTTGGAAATAGGATCTTTGAAGATGTTATTACTTAAGATGAGGTCAAAACTTGAGTAGGGTGAACCCTAATCCAACCATACTGATATCTTTACAAGAAGAGGACATTTGGACACACAGAGAGAGGAGACAGCCATGTGATAGAGGCAGACATTAGGCTATGCCATAAACCAAAGAATGCCATGGGCTCCTGGTAAGCCACCTCCAGACCTCTACAAACTTCAGAGGAAACATGGCCCTGATGACACCTTGATTTCAGATGTCTAGCCTCCAAAACTGTGACCATTTCAGTTGTTTTAAGCCATCTAGTTTTTCCTACTGTGTTATGATAGGCCCAGGAAACTAAGACAGTAAACTGCTCAAAATCAGCATCAGCTTTATTCATGCAAAATAAAGAGATACTACATTATTTTTAAAATCCATATTACTTCCTTAAATGGCAAGAGTTCTTTAAAAACAAAAATTTACAACAACAACAGTACACCTCTCCAAGAATGAAAGCAGTCATATGTTTAAAGAGCAATAGACTAGTTTTAGGAAACAGGGTGCTGTTAACATATCTGCTCCTGCGTGGGAAAGCATGGGGATGGGTAAATCCCTTTGCCCTCCAGAGGTTCACTGTGACCACCTGGGAAATGATCGAAGTGTCTTGAATGAATTTTCCATAACACTCCTTCCAGATTTCAGTTTCTTGCAGTTTTTAATTTCAACACAAATAAATAAGATCTATCCGTTGCTTCACATTTCTGTTGGGAAAACTGAAGCAAAGGAAAACCAAGGGACATGGGTGCAAATAGTTTTTGAACAAACCCACAAGGATTTATATATTGTACCAGAGTAGGAAATGTGACTACTTTCTGTATTATTTCCCTAGCACCTAAAATGTTACCCAGCATATAGTAGATGCTCATATATTTATTTATTTTTGAATTAACAAATAGATCAATTGATAACTCACTGTTCAGTTATCTCTGTAGTGTCTATTGACTAATTGACTCCCAAATTTTACCCCCACAGATGGTGATAAAGTTCTTTGGCATCAGGTTAAGAAGAAGTATTATTAAAGACAAAAGCATAGAGTAATTCCTAAGAATTTATTTTCCTATCTCAATTAATTCTGCTTTGGTAATAACATTTTAATTAAGTCTTAGAGGCAAGCACATTCTTAATTTATTCTGAACCAGCCAGCTAATGCTTAGGAAGCATTTTGTTAAGTATTGATAAAGAAGGAACAAAATTAAAATGAAAACATTCAACTCTCCCTGTGAGAAGGCCATTAATTTCTAAGCAGATAACACCATAACCCCATAATAATTATTAACTCATTGCTGTTGACATACTTAATCAAAGATCTCACGGCAGATCATGCTGAGTGTATGCACAGAGTTTGCTATAACTATGTGTTCTTGCTTTAAAATTAAAGCTTGCCAAGTGGAGTCTGCTGGCCTGCATGCCACTAGTCTTAGGAGAAAAATCTATCAGTCAATGTGCTTCTTTAGTACATGGATGGAGAGTGAGGGCCCCGGGTATTAATTGTTAAATACAGGGAAGTTGCAATAATTTACTTCCTCATAAAAGGGGTGCGTTCTAGTTCTCTTGAGGTCCCTTGCCAAAGTTTTAGTATCTGATCCCAGCTAAAATACACCATTCCAGAAATTGAATTGGGCTCTTGTACAGTTTTTTTGTAGAAATAACACTGTCTTTGGGCTTTTATTAAATTTGCAAAAATCGCTCCCTCCTCAAGTCACATGCTTTGGGACTGCAGGCTAAAGCCCCATTCAAAAGTGGATACTATAATGCGCCCATAGGAAGCAAACTCCAGACTGAGCAGACTCTCCCTGCCCTCTTGCCCATTTTCCGGATTGTTTTCTCCTCTGTGAGTAACAGCGCTATCATGAGCCTACATATTTCTCCCAGTGCAGACTAACAAGCTGGCATGAAGTTTTTAAGGCAAAAATGCTGATGTACTCCCATGATTTCCCAAGTTTAACATTATGAGAAAGTCATTTCTGCTCCTGAGCTTTCAATGAATTGAGTGATCTCTGTACTGAGGAGGCACATCTGCTTAGCTAAAATATTCCGTAATTGTGCATGGTCTCACTGCTCTAATCGAGGTATGAAGCTATTATAATAGGACTCCTGTTAACAACAAAACCAGTTCCATCTTTCGCGCTGACTGCGACATCCATGACTCACCATCCCTCACTGGGCCTCTGGAGGGAAACACCCTGTACCAGTGACCTGTGAAAAGCAGCACAAAGCCAGATCTCAATCTATATCCCTACTGCCCATTGGAGAATTCACTTTATTAAAAGGTACCAGCAAAATCAGAGGAAAAAGCTAATAATATCTCCCAAAGACACACAGTATTGCAGACTCTACTTGTGAAGAAATTCATCCAGTGCCTTCTTCAAGATAAATTTCATATTCAGATATCCCCACTTTTGAGAAATATCCATCATTCTACTAACCAAGGGCTCTGAAAAGCCCAGGGAAACTAAAAGACTGTGCAGGGAGAAGACAGTGAAAGTGGGCAGCCAAGGGAATAGGGCAAAGAGTTCCATTTGCATTTATTCCTGCCTTGCTCCATAATGAAGTACCTTCGTAATGGATGTGCTTTGAAGAAAACTTAAAGGGAAAAGATAAGAGGAACCTCGCATGCCTGGCAGTTGTGCATTGAAGTTGAGTGTATGTATGTGTGTAAGTGTGTGTGTCTATGTGGTTGTGTGTTTAGGTGTGACAGGGAATGTGGCCCAGGAATTGGTAACTTAAATTAACTAAATCAAAACTTAGATTTTTAATCTTAAAAATAACCTTAAGAGTTCAATTTAAGTGTCCCACTACACAGATGGGTAAACTGAGGCTCAGAGAGAACAGACAACTTGATGAAATCAAAGAGAAAGCCCAGGATGCAAACTCTTGGTAGTCCAAGATTACTTTATTTCAGTGACTTCAATGTCTTTAATATATTCTAGTGAACTGTATTGTCAGTTATAAGAAAAGAAAATGTTCATCCAACTTTAAGTCAAGCGAAGTTTGTGACTTTCCTTCCCTAACAATTTTTATTTCAATAACAGAAAAAATTTCAAGTTATGTTCTTAGCCAATGAATACATTTTGATCACAAGCAACAAAATAAAAACCACTTTTTTCTTTTGATAATTTTAAGCAATAGTTATATTATTCAATATAACTTCATACAAAATACCTTATGCATTCTAAATCATTTTTGAGGATGCTAAATAATTATTTAATGACCTGTAGACCAATGCTTCATAATCTGATTAAAAGCAGAATCACCATGTGTGTTAAAAAGAAGAGAGAGAAAAGAAATATAAAATAGTTTCAAGTAGTGATAATTGATACTAAGTACAATCCGGGACGGGAAGATACAGAGTAAGTGAGGGTTGCTCCCTTAGCGGGGCTAAAGGAAGGCGTCTTAGAATGACATTTGAGCAAAGCTGAAGGAAGTGAAAGAGCAAGCCACGTGGACATATCAAACAGAGCAGCCACTGCAAAGACGTTTGTTGGCCTGTTTGAGGATGGGCACGAGCTATTGCAATCGGGGAAGTTGGTAGGAAATGAGTCAAGACGTGATCTAGATCTGGGACCTTTTGTGCTGAATAGTAGAAGGAGGAAGAACAGTTCCATTATCTCTCTCCTGGAGATTGGCTTTCCGGGAGAAAGAGAATGATGGCTTTGTTTAGGGTGGTGGCAGGAGAGAGATTGAGAAAGTGTCACCATTTTGGAGGTCGAGGTAACAAATTTAGATGGTGCATTGAATGTGAGGTTTAGGAAAAAGAGAGGTGGTGACTCCCAGTTGCTAGAATGAGCAGCAAGGTGAAGGTTTGTGCTTTTTTAATGGAGATGAATGAGAACTAAATACAGGAGGTAAATTTAAAGATGAAACTTGGAGGGGAATAGAAATTCTCTTTTGGAGCCATTAAAGCTAGCTGCTAACTTGATTTGCAAGTGGAGCTATTAAATAGATTGTTTTTATAGGAGACTAGAGTTTAGGATTGATTACAGTAAGTGTTGCGTGTTTCCTAAGAATGTGGATATTTTAAAAGCTGCAGGAAATTGCTAAAGAAGGGTGACTCTAAGCAGGCCAGTTTTTAATTTTTTCTTTTATTCCCCTTAATAATTTGTTTGAAGGTAGTCTGTGTTTTCTTATGTATTTGCCTGAGGGCAACATAATTTTTAACTTTAAATTCAAGATTTCATCTTATCTCACTGAACATTAGCTTGATATTCCATTTGCCTTCATTTATTTATATACCGTATCTGCCAGCACCCATGATTAGTTTAGGCTGCCTGAGATTAGGTGGTTTTGCTTTATTTATGCAATACCCATCTTCCGTCAACATTAGAATAAAACCAAGTTCTATTTGTTGTGTGTGTGGGCATGTGTTTCTGAGAGCATAAACAGAGTGATCTTTTCTCAAGAAAGGGTTAAAAAAAACCTGTGCCACTGGTTTCAGAGAGCCTTCTAAAGTGCTCTGGCCTTTCAAATACTTTTTCAAATTCCTTTGGCCAATAAAAATTTCATCTGGCCTAAGAAATCTGTATTGTTTCTGTCCATGTTTGCCCATGCCAATTAACCTCCTCTCCTTGCCACGAGACCACATGCAAATATGTAGTTGCTGTGATGCACCAGGAAAAATGGAAATAAATGTGACCATAATCTTTCGCACATCATTTTTGTGGGATTTAGTAGAGTAAGTACATACTAAAGTGAAATTTAAGTTTAAATTCACAAAAACGCGTTTGTTGGATTATGTCTCCATCATTCATATCTTGGTAATTTTTAATTTGAATTTTTTTTTTTTTTACGAACTGATTGATTTGTTGTTAAAGGAACCAAAAAGAAAGTATTGCTGGGCTCGCAATACTTAGGCCTTCATGATTGCTTTTTAGCCCAAAGTTAAAAAAAATCAGTGGTTCTTTCCATATCTATATAGTATGCCTGGATGTTAAGGATACAATTACAGCTATTAATCACAAAATAATTTATTCCACAAGAAATTCCAGTACAAATTATTATTCCTATGAATCTTGTTTACAAGATAAAGAGAAAATGAGATTCAATTCATCCAAATGCTGAATTCAGTGTAGTTGATTGATTCTAATTTATGGTAGCCCAGGGAAAATAAAATGAAGTGGAATGGCAATGGAGTAAGCAGAGACAGAACCTTAATATCTTTAATATAGTCTCTCTTCTTTATCTGATATACTAAAATATCCCCTCCATCCTGTCACCAACTCCTTTGCACTTGTTTAGACTTCCCTGGTTTTTCCCTGGACAATTTTGGTTGCCATAGACTGGTCCTCCAACTGTTATTTATGCTCAAAATGTTTATTCTGTTTCAGATGTCTTTTCCCCATTTTGACCCCTAACACTTTCTCATCTTCCAGGACAAAACTCAAATGCTCTCTCCTTTCCGAAGTGTCCCTCATTTCCCCCACTTGCAATTCTCCCATTTACCCTGTCTTACCTTCTGATATATTACTTTATCTTTCCTTTCTACTAGATTTTAATCTGCTTATGTGAAGGGAATGTATATTCTTTCTCTAGTTAGTGTTCTTTCCCAGAATTAGAATATACCTTGTACCTGGTGGGTAATCAGCTTTCGATGATTGGAATGATTACGTGATAAATGCTGTTATCATTTTCTTAGCCTGGGCTAAAGAAAGAAGCTAATATATTTTCTGCTTTGTTTTGTTTTTGTTTACACATTAACATTAAAAGTAACAGAGTGTTAGCAATCCATTTGTGCACTCTCATAGCTTGCTTTTTATATGAAGTATAGCTACAAGATACTGAGACTGAAATACACAAAAATGTATAACAAAATGAGTGCTTGGCTTGTTGTACTATCAGATTTCAGAGAATTTTAATTGTACACTATCGGCCTACACACATACAGTTGGCTATATGTCTTAAATGTTTGGATTTTTGGTTGATGACTATTTAGAAAGAAAATTCATTTAATAAACATATGGGGCATAAAAAGATTAGGATGACAAATAATGTTTAGGATAAAAAAAAATCAGTTAAGAAGTGAATGCCCTTTTGAATCTTATGTGATTCAGAAGCTGTGACTGAGAGCAAACCAGAAAGAAAATTGCAATGTCCTTTGTCCTTCTCAGAGGCAGACGCTGTTTCTCTCCTTCATGCCATTATAGCATTTGAACGTGCCGCAGTGCTTGTAATGCTATTGGTGACCAATAGCTATTTGTTGAATGAAGGAACAGCAAACTTCTCAAGAAGACTGTTGAAAGTCAACATTTATTGGTTAACTAACATTTGAAAATATGTGCGCAGCGACTGTGTATAGCATTGTGTACTAGTCACACAGGGAAAGAAGAAAATCTGGAAATGCTCAATGTCCTCTTCTACGTTAACACTGCACTGGAGTCTGGATCCATGCTGTAATGGCGGGAGAGGGCTACCATTTTGTTGTACCAGAGATCCCAAGACATTCTCTTGATGGGGAATCTAATGGGGAGTAATTGGAAAGGTAGAAGTTACAAGTAGAAGCATCTTCAGTGAAATGCAAAGTATCATGTGGGAGTGTCCAAAATATTACCATTCAACCAAGAGCTTCCCCTCTCAAGAACTGAAGGGGCTCTAGCTGTAATTTATATTAGTTGGAGACTACTAGGTCATAGCAAACAATTTGGGGAATAAATCAGTGTCTTCCTTCATAATTTAAGGAGTGGGTCATGGTTTTATCACAACAGAATTATTTCAGTCTTCTAGTTATTTGCCCATTTGCACAGCTAAGATTCTTAGAGTCATATAATAACAAGTGACCTGTAAAATACCATCAGCATAGAAAGCCCCCCCATATGATAATGTTCTGTTCATAATAAAATAAACCAAAGTCATTGCAAGTAAAGATTTCAGAAGCAAATTGAGAATTATGGAAAAGGAAGAGGAAAGTAAGAGAGATTTCGAAGCCCCATTTATAAATAAAGTTACTGGAACTCTTAAAGGAGTTTCTAGCAGTCCAATAATAAGATGGCCTGAATGGCCTGAATGTCCTGAATATAAAAGTCATCTTCCTGTTAATCTAGGCCAACCAAGGGCACAAGTCAGCATGGCAGGTCAACTGCCTATTTATACTTAAATGGATTGTAAGTTTTTATTCAGTCACTAGCTTATTAGTTTTTATTTCATCTTTTCTTAACCATGCCTGCATTCTGAGAGCAGCGAGATATTTAGATATCCTGTTTTCCCTCACTTTGAAGTATATCCCCAATAATATTAAATGAAATCCCGTAAAGGATAATGGAGTGTTCTTTTCATATGTTTACTTTGCTCAAGACTCCCATTGAGGAATGCAAAGAAACACAGATCAGCTAAGGACAAAAAGGGATCTTAAATTTAGCATTTTTCCTATCAAATTGCAATGATTTTAGTGTTAAGGAAATGGAAGGATTTTAGCGATGTGAATATAGTGGGCACACACTATGCTTGCCCTTTGTCATCCTGTTCCTGAGTTTAAGTGTTGACCTGTAAATCTCTTTACTCTTGGGTTACATGAGTGCTAACTGCAGTCACGGCTCTCAAGAGATTTGGCAGTGCATTTCATCACTGGTCCCAACTTGGGTCACAATAGAAGGAAGGATAAAAGGGCAATAGCTATGTGAATTTTCTCCACGGAGAGGGCAAGCACACGTATTTTCACTCTCTTTTTTTCCAGAACAAATCACTTTCCATAGTCTTCTAAAGATTGCATTCTAACCCACACTTATCATTGCAAATTTTATGTAATGAGGAAGACTAACTGCAACAACTGCTGTTTCCTCAATTCCTCACCATACCTAAGAGCATCAATTGTTAGCTGACTTGAAGGCCAAACTCAGAAATGGCATGTGTTAGAACAAAATACACTGGAATAAGACATTAGCACCAGATCTCCATCCCCTGATGTGTTACTATATCATTGGATATACTGGGACAGGTCATTTACCTTCTTTTTGTCAAAAGGAGATAGATAATATCTAGACACTTTCTTTTTCACATGGCCAGGTGGAGGGCAGCCTGTGACGCATTTTTAACTTGCTATATATTCAGTAAACTAGTTTTTGCATATCTGTTAAGCCCACTGCCTCATGCTAAGTGCAGAGAACATAATGCAGATCACTCAAAGTTGTTGTAGCCTCTGAGTTTGGAATAAATTAGTAAAAATAAGCCATACACATACATAATTTTCAAATAAAATAGTGACCAAAAATTGTTCTGAGGCAGGAACAGATGATGTGCTATGACACACCATGGGAGTTCCAAAGAAGAAGATGTCTTTTAACTGTAGGAGTGCTGGGAGATTCTTTGGCGGAGGTGGCATTTGAACTGGGTTTGAGCAATATTTATAATTAAGTTTTGTGAAGAGGTTACAACAGGATGAAATTCAGAGTTTGAAAAATAGAAAATAAAACTCCAGAACATATAGTAATAATCAGAGTGACATTTATTATGCACCAGAAACTGCTCTAAGCTCTTGCCAAATATTAACTAATTTGACCCTTTTAATGATACTATGAGTAAGTGCCCACTCATTATCATGTCTATTTTAGATTTTAAGTAATTGATGCACAAAGAGTTTAAGTAGCTTGTTAAGGTCATTCAAACAGTACATTGATTACAAGGGTTTAAATTTAGGTAATCAATGTGACACCAAGACCCACATTCTTAACAACATCTCTATAGAGCTGTATTAGACTCTCACATGCTAATAATTAAAGATGTATGAAAAAAAGTGAAAGGGAATAAGGTCACAACATAACCTGTGAATGGAACCACAATATTGAGGATGGAGAGCCTCAATATACTGCATGAGGATTTGGAATTTTAAAAATAGATATTAAAAAACTCATTGAACACTTTTGATGAGGATACCAGCATAATCAGGACTCCACGTATATTATTCAGTATAAAGAAATCAGCTGTGGCCCAGCTCACCATACCAGGGGACAGTTCCCAAGACAAGGAAGAGGATGATGACCTGGGAAGATTTATGAACTCTAATACTTCAAGATTTAAAGAGCTATGGTGTGGAAAATGAATTAATAAAAGGAGATACCAGGAGTGGGGAGACCAATCACTTTGCATTTCTATAGGCCTAGTTAGGTGACAAGGTCAAAATTAGCATAATGGAGGCTGAAATAGAAAAGAAAGAAGAGTGTGATGATTGGCTACAGGGTGGAGATTAAGTAGAAGTAAGGAGTCCACAGTCCTGCTGAACTTCTGGCCCAAGTAATACAAGAGATTTTATTATATACTCCATTCTTGGTTGCTTAAACAGCCAACCCTTCCAGGTATCACACTGGGGAGATTAAAAGTGCCCATGCCAAGATAACTTGCTCAAGATTACCTTTCTGGTATTCTCTGTATCTGTTGTTTAAAGGCGACATAAACATTTTCAGATATCTATTTTGCATTTTATATTAGTTTTATGTATAACTGTCTTATTAACTTTTCTAACAACAGGCCCTATTTGGGTTAGATGAGAAAACTTCTATTGCATTAAAAATATCATCAACACAAATATCTAATTTGGGTGGTTACTGTTATGGTGCACTCTGAAAGATACTAGAAATAAAAATAAATGAGATAATATCTGTCTTCAAGTGACTGGAAGTCTGGTAAGGAATTAGGACATGTGACAATAAATTGTGAAGTACTTGAGTAAGACAAGTAATATAAGATGCAGGAACTTAGAAAAGTTTGGGATAGTCAGGAACTGTTTCAAAGAAAAGATGGGTTTGGATCTGGGTCTTAAATGATTTCAGCAGGATCCACATAACATCTATAAGAAATAGGAAGAATTCACTAGATCAGAGCTTTTGGTACAGGGGGTTGACATGGGAATGTCCTGGATAATGCTAGAATATAATAGGAACTAACCCAGGGCCCTGTCTATTTATCAAACACAATTAGAGAGGCTTCAATAAGTCATGCCATTTAATTCTGCCTCGAATTTCCAACTGTGCTTGTTTAAAACTATGTGTACCTCAGAAAAGCAATTCTCTTTAATCCTGTTTCAATATTGCTATATGGGATCTTTTTTATTAAGTTGTCTCCATGAAAATGTGACCCACCCAATTGTAGGTGGAACATTCTGATTAGGTGGTTTCTTTTGGAATGTGTCTTCACCCATTTAAACTGGGTCACTTACTAGAGTTCTTTAAGAGAGAACCATTTTGGAGAAAGCTTCAGAGCCCATACAGCCAGAGACCTGTGCAGATGCAGAAGGAAAACACCCCAGGGAATCCTCATAATATGAGAAGTCAGGAGAAAAAGTTATCAGCGGTCACCATATGTCTTTCCCAGCTGATAGAGGGGTCCAGAAGCCAAAGACCCCAGCACTTATCAGTGCCTTAATTTGGACATTTTCAAGTCCTTAGAACTGTAAACTTGCAACATAATAAATTCTATTTTTAAAAGATGTTCCATTTCTGGCACATTGTATTCTGGTAGCTTTAGCAAACTAAAACAGACTTTGCTACAGGAGGTGTGGGGTGCTTCTGCAGTTGCAAATACCAAACATATTGGGATGGCTTTTGTTTTATTTTGTTAAAGCTGCCAGAATGCAATATACCAGAAATAGATGACTTTTAAAAGAGGAACTAGTTAAGTTGCAAGTTTACAGTCCTAAGGCTGTAAAAATGTCCAAATTAAGGCATCCAAGGAAAAACATATTAATGCCAAAGAAAGGACCAATGAAGTCCTTTCTCTCCTCATTTCATAAGGCTTACCCAGGGGCATTTTCCTTTGAATCTTCAAAGGTCTCTGGCTGTGTGGGCTTTCTTGGTTCTGAGCTTTTTCCAAAATGGTTCCTCTAAAAAGGCTCCAGTAAGCAACTCCATCTTGAATGGGCAGAGACACATCTCCATGGAAACCATCTAATCAAAAGTTACCACCCACAACTGAGTGGGTCACATCTCCATGGAAACAATAAAAAAAATCTCACCCAGCAATATTAAATGGGGTACATTGACAGTTTTGAACCTGCACAGCATTTTAAATGGATAAGGGAAAGATTCTGGAAGAGTTGTGAGGAGCTTGATAGAAAAGGCTTAGGATGTTTTGAAGAGACTCTTGGTAGAAATGTGGATTCTAAATATACTTCTGATAAGGCCTTAGACAGAAATGAAGCATGTGTTATTGCAAACTGGAAGGAAAGTGATCATTGTTTTGAAGTGGTAAGGAATCTGGCAAAATTCACTATTGGGTTTTGGATGGAAGACTGATTTTAAAGGCTATGAAGTGGGATATTTAGTTGAAGAGATTGCCAAATTAAATATGGGAAATGCAGCCTGGTTTCTCTTTGAGCTTATAGTAAAATGCAACAAGAAAGAGATGAGCTGAGAACTGAACTCCTGCATAGAAATAAACCAGAAATTGATAGTCTGAAAAATTCTGGGCTTCCAGAAATGAAGACCTCTAAAGAATAGTGACCCATGTGAGGATTTAGCCACACATGAAGGCAGTCAGCCAATATAGGACAAGCTGGGAGTTATCCAGAAAGGATTTGTGGAAAGTTCTATTGTCTGATGGCTATGATCCCTGCATATAACACAGAAAACCAACAAAAGTGTTGTGGGAACTGTATAAACTGAACAACTGCCAATCTGGACTAAAAGGGACAGAAAGAAGGACAAATTGAAACAAAAATAGCTTCAAAGGCAGAACCTTGGAAGCTAAGGTCTGAAACCAAGAACCCTCAGGTCAAGTGAGTGGATCCACTCAGGCCCTTGGAGAGGGAGAGTTTGTCTGAAAGTCAGAAGGCAAGAGTTTCAGTGCCCAGGCCACTGACAGAGTGGAACACATTCCTGGGGGATTGGGGAAAACCTTGCTGCCACCACATTGTTCTGAGGGGGTTGAACATGTGTTCCAGAGATGGTAGAGAGCCCAGGTGTTTGGAGAAAGTGAACCAAGAAAAATGTGTCCTTCCCAATGTCCCCCAAATTTGCACTGGAGAGAACAGGGCTGTACATAAGCCCTTAGAAAGGGTAGGACTGCTGCTTTCTACAGCCTGGAGGATAAATGACTCTCAGACTCTGAAATCTAAAAGAGTTTGCCCCACAGGTTTTTGGAACTCTTTGCATCTGGTGACACCTATGTTCCTTCCAATTTCTCCATATGGAAATTGGAATATGTATCCTTTGACTGTCCCTCCTTTATATATTGCCAGCAGATAACTTGTTCTGAGTTTTACAGGTCCAGAGCCAGAGGAGAATTTTCCCGTAGGACAGATCATGCCTTTAGCTGACTTTGATGAGATTTTGTATGGTTTCTGACTTTGCATTGTATTTATATTGTTGCTGAAATGGTTTAAGCCTTTGTGATATTGTGGTGGAATGAATTTATTTTGCATTTGGAAAGAACTTGCTTTTGTGGGATTCAGAGGGTGAATTGCAGTGGTTTGAAACTGTAGCATGCCCTAGAAGAGCTATGTTCTTTAAACCTGTTTCAATACTGTTGGTTGGGATATTTTTGACTAAGTCATTTCCAAGGAGATGTGACCCAATTGTAGGTGGGACCTTTTGATCAAGTAGTTTCCATGGAGATGTATCTCTACCCATTCAAGCTGGGACACTAACTAGAGTCTTTTAAGAGGGAACCATTTTAGAGAAAACTTCAGAGCCCACACAGCCAGAGACCTTTGGAGATACAGAAGAAAAACACCCCCAGGAATCCTTATGAAACAAGAAGCCAGAAGAGAAAGCTAACAGATGCCAACTAGGTGCCTTCCCGGATGACAGAAGTGTTCCAGATGGCACCAGCATTTCCTGAATGCAGGTAACTTCTTGTTGGTGCCTTAAGCTGGACATTTTCACAGCCTTAGAACTGTAAATTTGCAACTTAATAAATTCCTTTTTTAAAAGCTATTCCATTTCTTATATATTGTATTTCTGGCAGCTTTAGCAGACTAAATTACCAACCAAGATATAAGTTCTTTCCCCCATTTTACAGATGATGAAACTAAGTGAAAAGTAAAATATCATGTTCAGGATCACAAAAGTAGAGTGTTAGATCTCCCAAAAAGTAGCCAGTCCATATTCCTTGGGCTGTACCACCTGTCTTCTCAAATGACAGCTTATCAAAAATGAGCTCCATTATCCACTGCTCAGGTTTTCCCTTTGACCTCTTCAGCCTATTTTCAGATATGCTTCTTTCCATCACACTTTCCACCAAGTTTCCATTCATAATCCTTTGTCTCCCTTGGGAATCTCACTTAAATCAAAGTTTCAACTTTCAACTTTCAGGTCTACCCAAAATGTCTCTCCCTAGCTTCAGACATATATATTCCTTTGCCCACTGGATCTCTGTCTCTGTGTCTTATGTGCATTTTAAATTCACAAGAACTGTTATCAAACAGTCTGTGTTCCTCTTAGAAATTCTTTCTTGTCCAACTTAGTTAATTCTGCTGAAGGGCCTACCGTACTTCTAGCAATCCAAGCCTCCCGATCAGTCATGTTGGCATCTTCTTTCTCTTTTTTCCCTCTGGACTTAATAAGTTAGCAAATTGTTCTGTAAATTCTAGCTCTGCAATGCTTCTCACAATCATTGCATCCTTACACTCCTCATTAGCTCCCATTATTCCCTCCTAATTCAAATGTTACTCTTTTCCATTTGCTTAAAGGCCATTGAAGTAGCTGTCTCAGCTTCCTTATTATATACCACCAGAGCATCCTGTTTTTTCCCTAGCACTTTGCAGAATCTAAAGTCACTCTATTTGATTGTTTTCTCACTTATTTTCTGACTCTGTACCAAAATGTAACTATTGTTAAAGCAGGGATCTTTTCTCTATTCTTCCACCAGTATCCTTTTCAATGTCTGCCACAAAATAAGGGCTCAAAATATGTAGCTGAGAGAGAATTAACTAGGGAAGATGACAGAGTACGGGCTTCAGTGCTTCTACCTCCTCCAAATACAGCTAGTGGATGGGCAGAAACTTCCTGAAATAGCTGCTGTGGGGCTATGGAGGTCAGGGTAGCATTATACAGTATCCAGGGAAGAGTGGGACAAAGAAGCTGAGATACTGCAATAAAAAAAAAAAAAAACTGAGAGTATATTGCTTAGCAACAAATGCTGGCAACACCCCCCACTTTTGAGTCTAGCCTTCTGGTTCCTGGCTGGCTCCTATAAATGGAAAAGAATGTGAAAAACTTCTTACCAAGAATGGAGTGCAAAGTCAAGTACTGACCATGTCTCTTGATTGGTGAGTTTAGGTAGCTGGGTCCTGGCTATTTCAGCCCACCCTGAAAGGATAACTGTCCCATTGTTTTGACCCTGTCCCAACAGAGGCAAATGCAATAGAAAGTGAAAAAGGCAGGGCCGAGGAAGGGCTACAGGGAAAAATTTGCTGAAGATTTTCATCTTCTGGGCGGGTCAGGAAAGCACACCTTCAGGGAGCCATCCAAAAGGCTTTTGGGCATCTTTCCTGACCCTCTCCCCAAGGATTTCTGGATTTGATTTGTGTATGATTTGTGGATCCCTGGCCCTGTTTGGTTGAACAGCACTGACTGGGAAAGTCTTCTATGTGGTGACCCTCCTCCTAGATGCTGCCTTCCAGGCAAAAGCAGTTACAGGCAAAGAAAGGAGAATTAAAAAAAAAAAAATTATAAAGACAAATTGAAAGCAAACAGAACAGATCAATAAATATTCATTCCCAGAGAGGAAACAGCAGAAAGAAAGCTTTCCCCTGTGGGGGTAGGGGGAACAATTGCATAAATTGCACAATCTTAAAAATTGCAATGCATATTCAGGGCGAGAATCTAATGAAGAAGAGCTTAAAAAACCTAATCAGTCAAACGGGGGGCAATTCTAAAGATCTGTAAGTTCAACCAAATGCCAAAGAAGAGTCTCAACACAAAGCCAAGCAACAACAAAACCCTAGGAAAGAAAGAGAGAAACTGACCTTCAGGGAAAATTCATCAGGATAATCAGATGCCTAGACATCAGCAAAAAATTAAAAGCCATACTAAGACACAGGAAAATTTGGACCAGACAAAGGAAAAAAATTAAAATTTTGAAGGAGACATAGAATTTGGATAACTAATCAAATATGTTCAAATAAATATCCTAAATCAACTCAAGTAGATTAAGGAAAATATGGTTAGAGGTAAGGATATTAAGAAGACACTGGGTGAGTATAAAGAAAAAATTGAAAGTATGAATAGAAAAATAACAGAACTTATGGAAATGAAAGACACAATGGAAGATATTAAAATATACTAGAGGTACTACCAGCAGATTTGACCATACAGAAGAAAGAATCAGTCAACTAGAAGAGAGGACAAGTGAAACCTCCCAAACAGAAAAACAAATGGAGAAAAGGATGGAAAAAATTGGGCAGGGTCTCAGGGATTTGAATGACAGCACAAAGCACAAAAACACACATATCACTGGTGCCACAAAAGAAGAGAAGAGAAAAGGGGCAGAAAGAACATTTGAGGAAATAATGGCTGAAAAATTTCCAACTCTAATGAAAGACATAAATATATATGTCCAAGAAACACAACATACTCCAAATAAAATAAATTTTAATGAACATACTCTGAGACAAATGCTAATCAGAATGTCCAAAGCCAAAGATAATCAGAGAATCCTGAAACCAGCAAGAGGAAAGAAATTAGTCACATATAAGGGAAGAGTGATATATTAAGTGCTGATTTCTCTTTAGAAACCATGAAGGTGAGAAGGCAATGGTATGATATATTTAAGATATGGAAATGAAAAATGGCCAACCAAGAGATCATTATCCAGAAAAGCTGTCTTTCAAAAATGAAGGAGAGTTTAAAATATTCAGAGATAAACAGAAACTGAGAGTTTGTCAATGAGACTAGGCTTACAATAAATAATAAAGGGAATTCTTCAGGCTGAATGGCCAAGACAGGAAAGAAGACTTGGAAGAGAGTGTAGAAATGAAAATTATCAGGAAGGGTAACTAAAAGGGTAAGAAGAAAGGCAAAAAGAAGATCTGACATATAAAAACCTAAGTATGAAATTGTTGATGTAAGTACTGCCTATACAGTAGTAAAATGAAATTTTGTTTCATTAATGGAGTAAAACCCTAGTCAAATGACACAGATTGGAAAAATAGACTAAAAAATAGGAAACATCTATATGCTGTCTACAAGAAACTTACCTCAAATGCAAAAAAGTGCTGCTACACTATTATCAGACTAAATAGTCTTTAAGTACAAAGTTACTATTAGACAAAGAGTGAAACCGTATATTAATAAAGGGGACAATCCACCAAGAATAAATAGCAGTCATAAATATTCATGCACCTAACCAGAGTGCCACAAAATTATCAGGCAAACCTGACAAAACCACAGGAAGAAATAGATATCACTACAAAAATAGTTGTAGGCTACAGTACACCACTCTCAGCAACAGAGAGAAAAACTAGACAGATGATCAGTAAGGAAACAGAAAAAAATTGAATATTATGATAAATGAACTAGATTCAACAGACATATACTGAAAATTAGAGCCTGAAACAGCAGGTTACACAATTCCCAAGTGCTCAAGGAACATTCTATAGGATAGACCATATGTTGGCTCATAAAACAAGGCTCAATAAATTTTAAAAGACTAAAATTATATAGAGTGCTTTCTCTGACCCCAATGGAGTGAAGCTGGAAATCATTTACAAAAGAAGAATTGGAAAATTCACAAAAATATGGAAATTAAAGAACACACTCATAATTAGTGGATCAAAGGAAATGCTAGAGAAATCAGTAAATATCTTGAGACGGATGAAAATAAGAACACAAATTAACAAATCTTGTGTGATGCAGCAAAAGCAATGCTGAGAGGGAAATTTATATCCTTCACCACCAATGCTAAAAAAGAGGAAAAGTCTAAAACCAAAGACCTAATGGCAACCTGGAGGAATTAGAAAAAGAACAGCAAACACTAAGCCCAAAGCAAACAGAAGGAAAAAAATAACAAAGATTAGAGCAGACGTAAATGAAATTGAGAACTAAAAAAACAAATAAAAGAATTAGCAAAATCAAAAGTTGGCTCTTTGAAAGGACCTATATTATTCACAAACCCTTAGCTCGACTGACAAAGAAATAAAAAAGAAAAGATGCAAACAAATAAAATAAAAAATGAGAGGGGGGACATTACTACTGATCCACAGAAATAAAAATGATCATAGAAGGATACTATGAAACAACTGTAGACCAAAAATTAGACAGCTTAGATGATGAAATGAAAAAATTCCTAGAAACACATGAATAACCTATATTGATTCTAGAAGAAATAGAAGAACTAAACAGATGAATTGCAAATGAAGAGATTGAGTCAGGCATCAAAAACATCCCAACAAAGAAAGCCTTCACAGGTGAATTTTGCCAATCATACCAAGAATTAATACCAATCCTGCTCAAACTATCCCTAGATGTTGACGAGGAAGAAATACTGCCTGAGTCATTCTGCAAAGACAACATGAGAAAAGAAAATTAAAGATTTTTTCTCTAATGAATATGGATACAACCCCCCCCCCCCAAATATGTGTAAATCAACTCTAACAGCATGTTAAAAGAATTGTACACCACAAGCAAGTGAGTTTTATCCCAGGTATGCAAAGGTAGCTCAACAGAAGAAAAACCATTAATGTAATAGACCACATTAACAAATTGAAGGAAAAAACCACATGATTATCTTGATAGACACAGAAAAGGTATTTGACAAAAATCCAGCATTCTTGAATTAAAAAAAAAAAAAACTTCCAAAGTTTGGAATAGAAGGAAATATTCTCAACATGATAAAAGGCAACAGCTGACATATTCAATGTTGATAGATTGCAAGTTTTCCTTCCAATAACTGGAATAAAACCAGGATGCCCATTATAACTGTTGTTATTCACATTTTACTGGAAGTTCTAGCTAGAGCAAATAGGCAAGAAAAAATAGATAAATAAAAGGCATCCAAGTTGGAAATCTAGAAGTAAAACTTTCACTATTTGTAGGTGACTTGATGCCTTAGATAGAAAGTCCAAAAAAATAAATGACAAAGCTGTTAGAGCTAATAAATGAATTCAAAAAGTGACAGGATATAAGATATGTATATATATTATTATCTCACTGATATAAAATAATGATAATAAGCAAACTCATACAGTTAAAATCTAGGCTACAGGATAACAGGATTTATAAAAGAAGTAGAGAAAGGGGAGCTGATGCTTAATTTGTACAGAATCTATAGTTAGGTTGAATGTGTATGTTTGGAAATGGACATGATGATAGTAGCACATTCCTTTGAGTGCAGTTAACAACACTGAATCATGTTTATGAACGTGGTTGAAAGGGAAGTTTTAGGTCATGTATGTTACTAGAAGGAAAGTTAGAATATAAAGTATGTGTATTAGTCTGCTAGGCTGCTGAAAGCAATATACCAGAAATGGGTTGGCTTTTACACTAGGGATTTATTAACTTAAAAGCTCAGTTTTAAGGCTGAGAAAAATGACCAAATCAAGGCAGCATCAGCCATTGCTTTCTTCCTGCTGACCATCTGACACGCATCCTGGACCCTTCTGTCACATGGCAAAGCACATGGGAAATGACATGCTTGTCCCTCACCTCTTTTCTAGATTTTACTACTTTCAGCTTCTTGCTTCCATGGTTTTTCTTTCTTTGTCTGAATTTCATCCTCTTATAAAAGACGCTAGCAAGACAAATAAGAACCACCCTGAATAAAGTGGGTCACATCTTACATTAAGATGCTACTCACCAATTGAAAGAAGACTTACACCCAGTAGAATGGATAGGTTTTAAGAAAATAATTTTCTAGGGTCCATACAGCTTCAAACCATCACACTCCACCCTATGGACTGCAAAAAGACATGGTCTTTCCATATGTAAAATATATTCATTCCATCACAATATCCCAAAAATCCTTAAATCATTTCAATAACAAAATTACATACCAAGTCTCAATAAGCCAGCTTTAAGTGTGGTCTGTCCTGGAACAAAATTCCCCCCATGTAGGGACAATCATATAAGTACTCTCTTCCCCACAGGGAGAAATTGGAAGGAAAACAGAGATCATGGGTCCCAAACAATTCCCAAATCTTGCAGGGCATATTCCATATTATTTTAAGTTATGGAAGTCTTCTACAGAGGCATACTGTGTCCTCAGGGCTGGATAGAGCAGAAGCTCTACTCTTCCCCAGTGCTTGCATAGAGAAAGAGGAGCTGATGCTTAATTTGTACAGAATCTGATCTGGTACTAAGGAGGGGTGTAGTACCAGTTATTGGAAGGAAAACTGCACAGTGGTCATGCTCTCCCCATACACTGGAGTGAAGGCTCCATCATCTCTAAGCATTGCGGTGATGGTCAGGCTCTCAGCTCCACCCTCATCAAGTGTCTGGTTGGTGGTCAGGCTATAGGCTCCACCCTCCTCAAGGTTATGGGAGACTCACTTCATAATCCCTCAGGCATCTGAAAAACAGGGGCAGTTACACTCTTCCTGAGCAACAAGACAGAAGGTCTGCTCTCTCCAAGCTCCAGAACATATGTGGGTGGGTCTGCTCTCTTGGTCAAAAGGATGTGTTCAGTCCACACCTCAGCTTCCATGGTTCTGCCTTTGAAGTCATTTTTCCTTCAATCTGTCCATTTTCTGTACCCTTTAATCCAGGTTATCAATGATTCAATTCATACAGAGCTTGCAAAAAACCTGTCCGTTTCACATGCATTACACAAGGGTTGAAACCACAGACAGAAGGACCTTCCAGAGGTTCTTTCGGGATAATCGCATTTCCGATCCAGACTTGCACTGAAATAGACAAAAGGTTCTATGTTCAGTTAAAACCTTACATGGAGCACTATTCTCTGGGGATTCATTTCCCAGAAACTCAGAATTTTCCAAACCATTACTTTCTGGTTTCTTTCTGCCCAGTTCAGTTCTCAGCTTTTCCCTTTCTCTCATATTTTTCTATAAATTTCAAGGAGAAACCAGGCTGCACTTTCCACATTTAGTTGGAAAATTCCTCAGCAAAATTTCCAGACTCATCACTATCAATTTCTGCCTTCCTTTAGACACCAGGATGTTTTACTGTAGTATAAACTATTACAACTTTCTATCTTTATCTTCAAAATTCCAGCTATCTAAAAAAAATTGCATTCTCTTCTTGCCTTTTGCTAACCCATCTCAAAATTCTGCCTCTAGATTGCTAGTTTTGCTCAGATTTTGCAGCAGTTTTTTATGGCTTGTACATGGAGTGCATGCCTTGCACAGTCAACATTAAAAAAATGTGTGTTGTGAAGATGGCGGCTTAGTAAGACGTGCGGATCTTAGTTTCTTCTCCAGGACACCTACTAGGGGAGTAGAAACGATACAGAAAGCGCCCAAAGCCACAACAGAGATAAAAAAGACAGCGTACCCCATCCTGGAACGGCTGGCTGGCTGAGAGAAGCAGCTCGGGTGAGATCGCCAAGGCGCGCGGGCCTTACCGGGCGGGGTGGCAAGCGGCCGGAGTTACTCCCTTCCCCCTTCCTGGGCCGGCTGGGAGAATTGGAGAGGTGGTCCCCTGAAACCAAGGCGACTGGCGCCCACACCACGCGCAGCCCCCGGACCAACTGAGAGAATTGGATTGGAAACCCCCAGGCCGCGGAGAACGGTGACCCCGTGACTCCCGGGGAACGTGCACTCTCTCGGGCGGGCCGCTGTCGCTGGCGCCCTCCCGCCACGCTTGTTGCCCAGGGCCGACTAGGAAATTCGGACGGGCTCTTTCCCTGGCTGCAGCGACCAGCAACCCTCCCTGCGTTCGGACCCCGGGCCGGCTCAAGCCGCTTCGGCTAGCGAACCCCCAGGACAGCGAGAGTTTTCCAAAGTTTAAGGTCCCACAGCACCTTTTACTGGTGGGACCCGCAGACAAACGTGTGCCACGAGCGCCACCTACTGGGCAGGATAAGAAAAACAGAACCCAGAGATTTCACAGAAAAATATTACAACCTTGCTGGGTCCAACACCAAGAGAAATCTGAATAAATGCCCAGACGCCAGCAGCAGAAGATAACTGTCCACGCTCAAAAGATTGAGAATATGGCTCAGTCAAAGGAACAAACCAATAGCTCAAATGAGACACAAGAGCTGAGACAACTAATGCTGAATATATGAACAGAAATGGAAAACCTCTTCAAAAATGAAATCGATAAATTGAGGGAAGACATGAAGAGGACATGGGCTGAACATAAAGAAGAAATAGAAAAACTGAAAAAACAAATCGCAGAACTTATGGAAGTGAAGGATAAAGTAGCAAACATAGAAAAAATAATGGATAGCTACAATGATAGATTTAAAGAGACAGAAGATAGAATTAGTGATTTGGAGGATGGAACATCTGAATTCCAAAAAGAAACAGAAACTATCGGGAAAAGAATGGAAAAATTTGAACAGGGTATCAGGGAAATCAAGGACAATATGAACCACACAAATATACGTGTTGTGGGTGTCCCAGAAGGAGAAGAGAAGGGAAAAGGAGGAGAAAAACTAATGGAAGAAATTATCACTGAAAATTTCCCAACTCTTATGAAAGACCTAAAATTACAGATCCAAGAAGTGCAGCGCACCCCAAAGAGATTAGACCCAAATAGGCATTCTCCAAGACACTTACTAGTTAGAATGTCAGAGGTCAAAGAGAAAGAGAAGATCTTGAAAGCAGCAAGAGAAAAACAATCCATTACATACAAGGGAAACCCAATAAGACTTTGTGTAGATTTCTCAGCAGAAACCATGGAAGCTAGAAGACAGTGGGATGATATATTTAAAATACTAAAAGAGAAAAACTGCCAACCAAGACTCCTATATCCAGCAAAATTATCCTTCAAAAATGAGGGAGAAATTAAAACATTCTCAGACAAAAAGTCACTGAAAGAATTTGTGACCAAGAGACCAGCTCTGCAAGAAATACTAAAGGGAGCACTAGAGTCAGATACAAAAAGACAGAAGAGAGAGATATGGAAAAGAGTGTAGAAAGAAGGAAAATCAGATATGATATATATAATACAAAAGGCAAAATGTTAGAGGAAAATATTATCCAAACAGTAATAACACTAAATGTCAATGGACTGAATTCCCCAATCAAAAGACATAGATTGGCAGAATGGATTAAAAAACAGGATCCTTCGATATGCTGTCTACAGGAAACACATCTTAGACCCAAAGATAAACATAGGTTGAAAGTGAAAGGTTGGGAAAAGATATTTCATGCAAATAACAACCAGAAAAGAGCAGGAGTGGCTATACTAATATTCAACAAATTAGACTTCAAATGTAAAACAGTTAAAAGAGACAAAGAAGGACACTATATACTAATAAAAGGAACAATTAAACAAGAAGACATAACAATCATAAATATTTACGCACCGAATCAGAATGCCCCAAAATACGTGAGGAATATACTGCAAACACTGAAAAGGGAAATAGACTCATATACCATAATAGTTGGAGACTTCAACTCACCACTCTCATCAAGGGACAGAACATCTAGACAGAGGATCAACAAAGAAATAGAGAATCTGAATATTACTATAAATGAACTAGACTTAATAGACATTTATAGGACATTACATCCCACAACCGCAGGATACACCTTTTTCTCAAGTGCTCATGGATCATTCTCAAAGATAGACCATATGCTGGGTCACAAAGCAAGTCTTAAAAAATTTAAAAAGATTGAAATCTTACACAACACTTTCTCGGACCATAAAGGAATGATGTTGGAAATGAATAATAGGCAGAGTGCCAGAAAATTCACAAATACGTGGAGGCTCAACAACACACTCCTAAACAACGACTGGGTCAAAGAAGAAATTGCAAGAGAAATTAGCAAATACCTCGAGGCGAATGAAAATGAAAACACAACATATCAAAACTTATGGGACGCAGCAAAGGCAGTGCTAAGAGGGAAATTTATTGCTCTAAATGCCTATGTCAGAAAAGAAGAAAAGGCAAAAATTCAGGAATTAGCTATCCATTTGGAAGAACTGGAGAAAGAACAGCAAGCTAACCCCAAAGCAAGCAAAAGGAAAGAAATAACAAAGATTAGAGCAGAAATAAATGAAATTGAAAACATGAAAACAATAGAGAAAATCAATAAGGCCAGAAGTTGGTTCTATGAGAAAATCAATAAGATTGATGGGCCCTTAGCAAGATTGACAAAAAGAAGAAGAGAGAGGATGCAAATAAATAAGATCAGAAATGGAAGAGGAGACATAACTACTGACCTCACAGAAATAAAGGAGGTAATAACAGGATACTATGAACAACTTTACGCTAATAAATACAACAATTTAGAGGAAATGGACGGGTTCCTGGAAAGACATGAACAACCAACTTTGACTCAAGAAGACATAGATGACCTCAACAAACCAATCACAAGTAAAGAAATTGAATTAGTCATTCAAAAGCTTCCTAAAAAGAAAAGTCCAGGACCAGATGGCTTCACATGTGAATTCTACCAAACGTTCCAGAAAGAATTAGTACCAATTCTCTTCAAACTCTTCAAAAAAATCGAAGTGGAGGGAAAACTACCTAATTCATTCTATGAAGCCAACATCACCCTCATACCAAAACCAGGCAAAGATATTACAAAAAAAGAAAACTACAGACCAATCTCTCTAATGAATACAGATGCAAAAATCCTCAATAAAATTCTAGCAAATCGTATCCAACAACACATTAAAAGAATTATACATCATGACCAAGTAGGATTCATCCCAGGTATGCAAGGATGGTTCAACATAAGAAAATCAATTAATGTAATACACCATATCAACAAATCAAAGCAGAAAAATCACATGATCATCTCAATTGATGCAGAGAAGGCATTCGACAAGATTCAACATCCTTTCCTGTTGAAAACACTTCAAAAGATAGGAATACAAGGGAACTTCCTTAAAATGATAGAGGGAATATATGAAAAACCCACAGCTAATATCATCCTCAATGGGGAAAAATTGAAAACTTTCCCCCTAAGATCAGGAACAAGACAAGGATGTCCACTATCACCACTATTACTCAACATTGTGTTGGAGGTTCTAGCCAGAGCAATTAGACAAGAAAAAGAAATACAAGGCATCAAAATTGGAAAGGAAGAAGTAAAACTATCACTGTTTGCAGACGATATGATACTATACGTCGAAAACCCGGAAAAATCCACAACAAAACTACTAGAGCTAATAAATGAGTACAGCAAAGTAGCAGGTTACAAGATCAACATTCAAAAATCTGTAGCATTTCTATACACTAGTAATGAACAAGCTGAGGGGGAAATCAAGAAACGAATCCCATTTACAATTGCAACTAAAAGAATAAAATACCTAGGAATAAATTTAACTAAAGAGACAAAAAGCCTATATAAAGAAAACTACAAAAAACTGCTAAAAGAAATCACAGAAGACCTAAATAGATGGAAGGGCATACCGTGTTCATGGATTGGAAGACTAAATATAGTTAAGATGTCAATCCTACCTAAGTTGATTTACAGATTCAATGCAATACCAATTAAAATCCCAACAACTTATTTTTCAGAAATAGAAAAACCAATAAGCAAATTTATCTGGAAGGGCAGGGTGCCCCGAATTGCTAAAAACATCTTGAGGAAAAAAAACGAAGCTGGAGGTCTCGCGCTGCCTGACTTTAAGGCATATTATGAAGCCACAGTGGTCAAAACAGCATGGTATTGGCATAAAGATAGATATATCGACCAATGGAATCGAATAGAGTGCTCAGATATAGACCCTCTCATCTATGGACATTTGATCTTTGATAAGGCAGTCAAGCCAACTCACCTGGGACAGAGCAGTCTCTTCAATAAATGGTGCCTAGAGAACTGGATATCCATATGCAAAAGAATGAAAGAAGACCCATCTCTCACACCCTATACAAAAGTTAACTCAAAATGGATCAAAGATCTAAACATTAGGTCTAAGACCATAAAACAGTTAGAGGAAAATGTTGGGAGATATCTTATGGATCTTACAACTGGAGGCGGTTTTATGGACCTTAAACCTAAAGCAAGAGCACTGAAGAAGGAAATAAATAAATGGGAACTCCTCAAAATTAAACACTTTTGTGCATCAAAGAACTTCATCAAGAAAGTAGAAAGACAGCCTTCACAATGGGAGACAATATTTGGAAATGATATATCAGATAAAGGTCTAGTATCCAGAATTTATAAAGAGATTGTTCATCTCAACAACAAAAAGACAGCCAACCCAATTACAAAATGGGAAAAAGACTTGAACAGACACCTCTCAGAAGATGAAATACGAATGGCCAAGAGGCACATGAAGAGATGCTCAATGTCCCTGGCCATTAGAGAAATGCAAATCAAAACCACAATGAGATATCATCTCACACCCACCAGAATGGCCATTATCAACAAAACAGAAAATGACAAGTGCTGGAGAGGATGCGGAGAAAGAGGCACACTTATCCACTGTTGGTGGGAATGTCAAAGGGTGCAACCACTGTGGAAGGCAGTTTGGCGGTTCCTCAAAAAGCTGAATATAGAATTGCCATACGACCCAGCAATACCATTGCTAGGTATCTACTCAAAGGACTTAAGGGCAAAGACACAAACGGACATTTGCACACCAATGTTTATAGCAGCATTATTTACAATTGCAAAGAGATGGAAACAGCCAAAATCTCCATCAACAGAAGAGTGGCTAAACAAACTGTGGTATATACATACGATGGAATATTATGCAGCTTTAAGACAAGATAAACTTATGAACCATGTAATAACATGGATGGACCTAGAGAATATTATGCTGAGTGAATCCAGCCAAAAACTAAAGGACAAATACTGTATGGTCCCACTGATGTGAACGGACATTCGAGAATAAACTTGAAATATGTCATTGGTAACAGAGTTCAGCAGGAGTTAGAAACAGGGTAAGACAATGGGTAATTGAAGCTGAAGGGATACAGACTGTGCAACAGGACTAGATACAAAAACTCAAAAATGGACAGCACAATAATACCTAATTGTAAAGTAATCATGTTAAAACACTGAATGAAGCTGCATCTGAGCTATAGGTTTTTGTTTTGTTTTGTTTTGTTTTGTTTTGATTTTACTATTATTACTTTTATTTTTTTCTCTATATTAACATTCTATATCTTTTTCGGTTATGTTGCTAGTTCTTCTAAACCAATGCAAATGTACTAAGAAATGATGATCATGCATCTATGTGATGATGTTAAGAATTAATGATTGCATGTGTAGAATGGTATGATCTCTAAATGTTGGGTTAATTTCTTTTTTTCCGTTAATTAAAAAAAAAAAAGAGAAGGGATAATTGGAGATGAAGGGATACAGACTGTACAACGGGACTGGATATAAAAACTCAGAAATGGACAGCACAATACTACCCAATTGTAATGCAATTATGTTAAAACACTGAATGAAGCTGCATGTGAGGTATAGGTTTTTTGTTTTTGTTTTTTTTGTTTTTTTTTCTTTCTATTATTGTTTTAATTCTTATTCTGTTGTCTTTTTATTTCTTTTTCTAAATCAATGCAAATGTACTAAGAAATGATGAATATGCAACTATGTGATGTTATTAAGAATTACTGATTGTACATGTAGATTGGAATGATTTCTAATTGTTTTGTTAATTCTTTTTTTAATTAATAAAAAAAAAAAGAAATAAAAATAGAAAAAAAAATGTGTGTTGAATTTAATTGATTTTATCGTTTAATAAATAATGGAGCATTTACTATTTTCATGTTGAAAGGAATATGAACAAGTTATAGTTCATGCTGATTAATATGATAACAAGAACTGTGTTTGTTTCTTTAGCATCTTGTTTATTTTCTTCTGTAAATATAATTCTAGAATATGCAGGACACAGAGAGCTAATCATCTTCCTTAGTACCAGATCAGAAAAACCAAAATCACTCTAATCAAAGTGTTTTCCAAGTGGATTTTCTTTGACCACAATTGATTCTGCAAAAATAAAATTTACCTGTTAATGACCATTCTTTTAGTTATGAAGCAGAAAGGAGACTACATATTACTTTCAAATATTTGAAGGCAAGGTTGGGCATTGTTGTCAAAGTATTTTTAACATTTAATGAAAGTTTGGAATAAATATGTATCCTTCAATTTTTTCCATCAACAAGTGAATAATTGAATGCATGCTGAATAAAATACATTTTCTCATAAAATAATATTTGGTAATAACAGACTACTAATGAGCAGAAGTACATGAAGCCATAGTATCCATTACAAATAAGGAATTACATCACATATCAGACTGATTACAGACTCCCACACTTGAGCTTGAAAAGTGATGCTATCTAGGAATAAAATGGAAACTTTAGTTACAGCTCTTTCTCATTTCACATTATGATCAAGATAATAGTAATTCTTTCCACTCATTCCAATATGCTTATATATTAGGTCCTAAAATATATTTCTTAAACACATGTGTTTCATGAAAATAAAACAAGGCAGAAAAGAAGACTTCAAGCTATTTTTATGGGATTTTCTTTAAGTAATTGAACCTGAGGAGTACATGTTACAGTTACCATTTAATTGTCAATGACTAACTTAGCAAAAGTTAATTGTATGTTATTTTATTTCACCATATACAGCACCACCACCAAAAATGTGAATGACCTAAAGCCAGTAGAATCAAATATTTTGCAGAGACGGTTGTATCAAATGGAGCAATTTGTGTAAAGCAGATGAATTGCTGGTTTTCAATCAGAAACAGCACAATGGCCAGGAAAACTTCTGGGCTCCAAACACTCAAAAACTGGGTCAAAACAATAATAAAAAATTGTTTCACTATATTCATGAAAAACAGTTGTCTGTAGAAAGCTCCTTGCTTGAAATCTTGTGGCTGTCAAGGGTTTTGTTTTCCATTTAAGCACTTATTTTCTCATTTAACAATCCTGCTTTAAGTCAGTACATTTGTTCAGTAGCAGTAAGACTAGTTAGAATGCTAGCTTTATTATTTACTCAAACTTTCTCTTTTAGAGAATCAGACCACAATAGCTATGACTAAATTTTTCTAAAATATTTCTGTTTTACTTCATGCAACTGCTAAATTATAAAAAACAAAAAGATGATTTTCATTATTGAAAAACATAATTTCTGAATATGACTACATACAAGCAACTGCAGAACATGTTTGCCAGATAAGCCCAATTGAGGTCTTAAGAGTTTTTACAAGCAAAAGATACTAATATATTTATATATATTTTTATTATAGTCCTGTAGAACAAAGCCCAATAAGTTTTAGTGATGTAATAATAACGGTTACATTTTGTTGAGTGCTTACTAAAGACGAGGCCTACCTCCATGTTTTGCATATGTCTGATTTAATTTCATCCTCAGAAAATCCTTATTAGGCAGAAATTAAGTAGACAGGTAAACTAAGTTACAAGTCAGTTAAAAAACTTTTCTATGGTCATTCAGCCAGCAAGCGACAGAGCCAGGATTTGAATCCAGGCAGACCCTCTCCATAGGGCACATTCTTAACCACACACTGCATTTATATGCCTCATGCATCTCTGTAGTGAATAAGGAAATTAGATATAATTGGACAGAAATTTTTGTATCTAATATTCAAATTGCAGTTTGGAATCTGACAGCATTCCAGTAATAAAGGCTTCCCTATATCATTGTAATCCTTTTCCCAAGATTTCCATCTAATACACCCACATTTGCTTGGAAAAGAGAAACGAACACAATTTTATGAATATTGGTGTCCTCCACTCACTTTTTCATTAATTTATCTATCATTTATTTATTGAGCACTTACTGTGTGTCAGCCCTTGGGTGTTGTTTTGTTTTACTTTTGCTGTTGTAGCAAATTACAACAGTCGTGGTCGCTTAAAACACACACATTTATTATCTTAACAGTTCTGTAGGTCAGAAGTCTTAAATGAGCAAGCAGGGCTTTGTGGCAGAGAGTCTAGGAGATAATCTCTTTCCTTGCCTTTTCCAGCTTCTAGATGCTGCCTGCATTGTTTGGCTTGTGGCCCTGCATCATTTCAACCTGTGCTTCCATTGTTACATCTCCTCTCTCTGTGACCCTCATGTCTCCCTCTTATAAGACCAAGGTAACTGCATTGCATCCACCCAGGCAATCCAAAAAGATATCTCCACCTCAATACCTCTAACATAATCACATTAGCAGAGTTCCTTTTGCTAAGCAAGGTAACATGTGCACAGTTTCTGGGGATAAGGACTTGGACATCTTTGGGGGTCAGGGGTATTTTTTTCTTTTGTCTACTACAGGCGTAACTCAGAAATCAAAGGGTGGAATGTCAAGATATCACACCTGAGTAATTGGAGGAGCCATTAGGGATATAATGCAAGAACACAGTCTTATTTTTGGAAAGAGTACCTTGGCAAAGCTATCAAAGTAATTATTTTGAAATATGGAAAGTTTGAAATAACATAGTAATTAAGGATAGAGAGAAAAGTGGTGATCTGAAAAAATTTAGAAAGTAGGATCACCTAGGACTTCATGAATTTGTCCACAGATAATCATTTCCCGTTTGGATCCATCCGTCCATATCTGTAAGAGATGGATTCCTCTAGAGTATAAAAGCTTTTAAGTTCTTAATAAAATGCATCTTCATCATATTTTAAATTTAGGACAATGTAGAAGACACCATGGGACATAGTCAGGGGCATAATCTCAATATATATTCATTTATTACAAAATGACAAGAATCCACTGATTCTTAATTGAAACAAGTCAACTATTTCCACTTATTCATAGACACTCTCCAACATAATTTGTCAAAATCATCTGGTGATATTAGATTTTAAATCCAACTATACATTAATTGGTTTCCAGCTTGAGAGAAAGTTTCATTTTTATCTGAAGAGATACATTTCAAGATGATCTATTACTACATATGTATGAATTAACTCCATTTAGTATACTAACACCCACTTGATTCAGGTTTCCCTGACAGTAAATATTAATGCTTCTGATCAACGTTCATTCCTACTCAGTAAAATTGCCTTATTATTTTACATGCTGTTCTCAGTGGTATTTTTAAGCTGGTTCATAACAGGTGCAGTGTATTATGCTCATGCAGTTGCCCCATTCAGTAGACTCCATTCAAAAACATGCCGAACATTTCATTGAAATGCATCCCAAAGAATTGATTCTAAAGCTTGTGCCAGTGAAGGGAAATTTTGAATTAGAAGTGAAGAACTTGTGAGAAATTGTCAGATGGCTGGTGACTGGAATTAGTTTTTAGCATATTGGACCAGATCTCATCCAGCATAAATGTAAATCTTACTCTTTTATCTTCTAATCTTATTTGTGCTATCTGCTTTGGAGAAAATGTAATCTATGTGCTTATGTAAACCCATGGGATTCATTTACACCTAAATTAAAATCTTTGAAAGTTTATTTTGGGAAGAGAAGGTTGATATAAAAAATAGCAGCTCAGCTTGGACAAGTCTGGAAACCTTCATGAGAGGATGCAGAAGGGAAGGAAAGAAAGCACCCCAATTCCCCTTGTCATATTTAGCAAGCTTAGATTCAGAAAGACCTTGAGTGTAGCAGTGATGTCTATGTATCAATGTTCTACCAGATTTAAAACTGTTGATGTCTTTATTATTTTTTTGAGTAATAATAAAAGCAGACAAGGAATAAAGACACCTCTGATAAAGCAATCGTATTTTGCTGAACTACACTTAGGGGACACTTTTCTTGTCTCCATTTATTTTATTCTATAAATTATGGAGGTGTATGGTGTCAATGCACCAGCCTTGAGACACAGTATTTCAAGCATACAAAGTATCCATTATCCTTTTATCAATAGTTGAAAATAATCCTCTCTGATGGACCAAGATGAAAAAACCATAATGCTAGTTTATGTCATCACTGCCTACAGAGGATAAAATAAAATTGAAGACTGCTGCTTTGAGGTGGCAACATTTTTTGCTTCCACATACTTGAGCTGGGCATCCTCAAACTATTCTAAGCTTTAAAATAACTCCAGTTGGAAAAGCTTTCTGATTTTCCAGGACAGTGGTCCTTTTTTTGTACACTTTAAACAGGGGAACTTTATTAAATTGCATCTCAATAAAATTATTTAAAAACAAACCCAATAGAGAGGTATGGGAGGATAGCTAACCCTCACCTATCTCATACACTTATTAGCTTTGTTACCAACCAAAAGGAACCCAATAGCTATGCCTGACTGAACTGGCTTAGATCAGTTTGCAATGCAAAATAGCGTGGTTTTCTTACTTCTATGAGAATTGGAAACAAAGGTCATCAGTCAAATAGAAAACATAATCATGCAAATTAATCAAATATAATGATAAAAAAACATTTAAATAAGCAGCATAAAGAGAAATGACAACTCTTCAGCCAGCTCTTGGCAGTATAGTGAAAGGTTAGGAGCACATTTTCTGAAATTAGAAACCAGGGTTTCATTTCCCCCAAACCATTACTATGAGATATTGGAAAAGCTACCCTGAGATTCAAAGCCTTAGTTTCTCCATCTGTGAAATGGGGATGATAGTTCCTGCCTGAGAAGGCCAACTGGGGAATTCAGTAAAAAGGGGAATGTACAGTGCTTACAAAATGCCTGACCCCAGGTCTTCCTCTCCTGTCCAAACATCTTTTCTCAGCTGCAAATCAGTCTCCAGCTGCCCATGGAACATCTCCTAGGAGAAGTAACACATGACACAAAGACAACTCTCCCAAAATGGAATTCATCCTCTTCTCAGACCCCGCCCCCAAGAAAAGGACTTCTCCATCACTCAAGGCTCACACCAGAAACTTGAGGTCCTTTATTTGACCCTCACCATGTTCAAACAGTTGCCAAGTCTTGGTGGTCCCATCTCTGAGGATGCTTTTGAACCCATCTATTTTCCCCTCCTATGACTAATTCTTTAGTTCAGGAACCATTGCCTCTCACCCATACTAATGTGGTCCCCTGCATGGGTCTCCCATCCTCCAGGGTCCATAGTGCCCTCCAGGAGCCATAGCACCCCTTCTGATGATTGTCTCTTTCTACATATCATCTCTGTCACTTCCTGTGCCCTTGCAGCAAGACAAATATTTCTTTACTCTTGTGCCATTTCTTTGCTTACCTTACTTGAAAATGGCTTTTTATTCTTCAAGGTTTTACTTGAGGGACACTGCCTCCAGGAAGTTTCCATGATTGCACCCCTAACCTCTGGTTCAGGTTAGGTATCCCTCTTCTCTGTTCCTATTCCATTTAAAATATATATATTTTTATTAAAGAAACAAACAATACACTTAGAACCACCAAAAATGGATATCTTAGTTAGTTTAACCATAGGCATATCTAAGTAAAGTATCCAAATAATAATTGTAAAACCTGTTTGCACAGTAAGTTTCATAAACGAATTTAAAACTAAAGCAACAAGGAAACTGTTTACAAATTCAGATTCCAGAGTTTCTTAGATTCTAAATATTAAACACTAACTTAAATACCATTTGATCAGCTGTCAAAACTGTGAATGTTCTTAAAATATCAAGTAGAAAGTTATTACAAATATCAACGTTGCTATAGTAATGACCTATGTTACCAAACATTTTCCAGATTTAAGAAAAATATAAAGAAACAAACGTTCTTATGATTAGCATATGAAAAATTTAACCACCTAAAATGGACATCTTAGCTAAACCATAGGCACATTTAAATAAAATATCCAAGTAATCATTGTGAAGTCTGTTTCTACAATATGCTTCATAAACCAATTTAAAACTAAAGCTAGGATGGATAAAACCTATAGATACAGATATCAGAGATTCTTAGATTCTAAATTTTAAACACTACCTTCAATACCATTTAATTAACTGTCAAAACTGTGTGCATTCTCAAAATATCAAGAAGAAAGTTATTACAAATATCAACTTTATTATAGTAGTGACCTATGTTACTAAACATTTTCAAATTTTGATTTCAGGAACATATTTTATCTAATATTACTATGGCAGCCTATGGTTTTTTTTCTTACTATTTTTTTCCTGTAAAATATAACATATAGGGCAGTGCGATGGTGGCTTAGTGGCAGAGTTCTCGCCTGTCATGCCAGAGGCCCAGGTTCTATTCCCAGTGCCTGTCCATGCAGAAATAAAACAAAACAAAACAAAAAATCAATAACATATATATATATATGTATATACACAAAGAAAAGAAAAAGTCATAATTTTCGAAGTACACTTCAACAAGCAGTTATAAAACAGGTCTCAGAGTTTGTCATGGACTACCATTTCCTCATCTCAGATTTTTCCTTCTAGCTGCTCCAAAACACTGAAGGCTTTACCAGAGTCATAATAGCAGAATAACACAGTATCTGTCATTTTGAGTCTGACTGATTTCACTCAGAATTATGTCCTCAAAGTATGTCATATGTTTCAGGACATCATTTTGTCTAAATGCTGCATAACATTACATCATATGTACCACATTTTGTTTATCCACTCCTCTGTTGATGGGCACCTAGATTGTTTCCATCTTTTGGCAATTGTGAACAGTGCTGCTATGAACATCAGTGTGCAAATGTCTATTGGTGTCACTGCCCTCAACTTTTCTGGATATATACTGAGTATTGGTATTGCTGGATCATAAAACTATTTATGATAGTTTTCTGAAGACTCACCAAACTGACTTCCACGGTCGCTGAACCATTATACATTCCCACCAGCAGTGAATTAGTGTTCCAGTTTCTCTACAACATTTATCATTTCCTGTTTGTTTAATAGCAACCATTCTTACAGGTGTGAAGTGGTATCTCATTGTCATCTTAATCTGTACCTCTCTTATAGGCAGTGAAGATAAGCAACTCTTCATATGTTTTTTAGCCATTTGCATTTGCTCTTCACAAAAGGCCCTATCCATTTCCTCTGCCCATTTCATATTTGGTTGTTTGTCTTTTGTTGTTGATCTATATAACTTCTTTATGTACACAGGATGTCAAGCCTTTAGCTGATATGCAGTTTCCAAATATTTTCTCCCATTGAGTTGGCTGGCTCTTCACCTTTTTAACAAAGCCCTTTGAGGCACAGAAGCTCTTGATCTTAAGGAGTTCCCATTTGTCTATTTTGTCTTTCTCAGCCTGTGCTTTAGGTGTGAAGTTTAAGAAGCCACCTTCTATTACCAGATCTTAAAGATATTTCCCTACATTTTCTTCTAGAAGTTTCATGGTACTGGCACTTACATTGAGGTCTTCAATCAACTGTGAATTAATTTTTGTAAAGGGTGTAAGACAGGGGCTCTTTTATCTTAGCCTGCACATTCATCAGCCAAACAAGAATGGTGACATTTCCCAGTTTTTTGTTTTGTTGTGTTTTAAAGTAAGAAGGTAGAAAATTTATTGAGCACACATGCAGAGATGGAGCATGTGGGCACTCTCACAAGAAAAGAGGGGTGGCAGGAGAGAGGCCCTAACACTGCAGGGCCATCTACTTTTATAGATTTTTGTTCCTTTCATAATTTTTATTTTCATTTTACTACCCTCCTCTTTTCTCTCATTTGTGGATGCTTCTTGGTATACGATTCACCCAGGTGGGTTCATTTAGTCCCTAGGTGCTGTTTACGGCTCTTTTTCTGAGATATCATGCTACTTGAGGCATGATTGCTTCCGGGAATTTGCCCTTTGCTCAGCCAGCTGCTGTGCTTACCTACCTTACTTCTCTTCCCCCTCAGAGATTTCTAGCTCCCTTAATCTTAAGGGAATTCGGGCCCATGGTCCGTCTTCTGTAGCTACTTCAGACTGTCAGTAGGGTCACAGGCCCTACTTGTAGGAACTTAGAAGTCTCTGGCTATGCTAATGAGTGTGGCTGGTTGAGTGTGGGGAGCAGGAGTGGAGCCTCTGCAAGGAGAATTTTGTTGTGAATGGCTTCTAATCTGAAAGAAACACATGGAGTGAGGAACTGTATATGCAGTCAGAACAGAAGCAGGAGCCAGATGAGATCAGTGTATTCTCTAGATTTCTACGAACACTGTTGTTTGGGGCTTGGTATTCTGTGGTAATTTGCAATATCTGACTGAAATTTGCGTAAGAAAAGCTTCTAGAATCACTTATCAACTCTATTTGAAATTTCTTGGCAATTGGAATTTCATTTTCCTTTTTTGGTCAACTGATTTTATGATGGAAGGGCCAAGCTTATCTTTTGGAGTCGTGTCTCACATTGCTAGGGAGACTTAGACCCCTCATAGTCATGTCCCATGCAAAGGTGGGGGCAGGGGGAAGGTAATGAATTTATTTATAGAGTTCAGCAATAAAAGCAGTTCTGTGAGTATGATTCCTCAGAATGAATTGTAAGTGGGTCTAGCTATGCCATGACAGAGATAAATTTGGTAAGGCAAGCTTCAAGATTGAGAGCTTCACTTATTAAATTGGGCGCCCCTATTGCTTTTAGTTCTACTTTTTTCTTTAGTCTCTTAAGGGATTTTTGCAAATATTTTCATTTTTTGGTTAAGTTTTTTTTTTCTAGTTTCCATGTCAAATGAAGCTGAATTAGGTTATTTTTATGATCTGTAAATTTTTTAAGAATAACTAAAATCTTGACTAACAACATCTTACTGTTGCCTAACATATAGATCAATAATCGTCAGGATATAACATGGACAGTGAAAATATTGTCGAGTTTTTAGGAATTTTAAACAATTTTTAAGCATATGAACAATGATTTTTCCATGCAAATTTAGTTAACAGGATAGAAAATTTTGGAAGATTGTAATATTTCCTAAACACTTCCTATGGAATATGTTAAATTATTTTACCACTCAATTTTATTAAGTGAAAGAACAACTCCTTTGTAAGAGTTTTCCTATAAGAGTAAGAAGACTTGTCTTTTGTAATAAAGGATGAGAAGGTCAACATAAATATCAATAAGGATATTAATCTGATGATATAATATCTTTGTTTTCCAGACAGAGTACTCAGATGGTTAAGAAAGCAGCACTAAAAATGACAGACAAAATTTATTTTCACCAACTCTATAACTTTTAAAATCTACTTAGGGCTTGTAGTTAGCAGTGAATATAAACAAAACCTACTTCTCAAACTCTCCACAACTTTCCACATCCATCCAGGGCTTATAGTCATCATTGACTACAAATAAAATTTACTATCATACTAGTAGTATATTAGTTCACAATGCTAGCATTTTGCAAGACTGCACTCAGAGGTAGCTGAAAGCCTGTTGCTAAAGCATTCTTAAAGATAAAGGGATTATTTTGAAACCTTTGGGGAAGCACTATCTGAGTTAACAGGGCAGGAATCTTATCCTTAATTCCATGCCATTCAAAGGCAAATAGATTTTGAGAGTCAGGGTGAAGAGGGATTTTTTAAAGGTGCATTTTTAAGATCTAGGGTTGAGAACCTGAATGCAGAGAGGGGTTATTGAGTGGGCTCGCCTCAGGATGCCTTTGTACCATACAGATGGGTTTATTTGTTTCAGGATCTCCTTTGGGATGCCAAACAGCCTCACTCTAGTAGAGACCTCAAACCAAACAAGGCGGAACCCTAACTGGGTCTACTAGTCTAAAGGTGACCCCCAGGGATTGAAGAAGATCCCTTCCAACAAGGAGAGTGGGGCATTCAGGGATGATGAGAAATTGATGGAACATTAGAATATCCTCACCCTACACAGGATAGGGATAGTGAAAGTCTTAGTTTTGACTTTACTGTCAACTCCCATAACTAGGCAAGTCTGAGTGAAGGTATGTCCAAAGTGGCAGTTCAGAATAGAGTAGTGGCTCTATTATTTAGTTAAGAAATCAATAATTTTACCCGCCACATCAAGTGTCAGTCGAGGCTTCTCTAGGTTGATGGTTAGATGTGAAGTCACCAGAGCCAGGTATGGCCTTGGGCACCTTCAGTCTTCCTCATTTACCACAAGTAGGGTTTAAGGGTCTGTCCTGTACCCACTTCAGGAGATAGTGCAGACCCTGGGCCCAATTGCCTTGTTGGTGGAAATGGGGCCAGGACCCCGGTGGGTCCCAAGGTTGAGGGTTGTCTTGAGGTTCCAGGAACTCTCTCTGCCAGTAGCCCTCTGGTCCACAGTTGAAGCAAGACCTTTGAAGCTTGGAGCTGTGATTCAGGTGACTTTGAGAGTGTAGGGCACTTTTAACTGCAATAAGCTGAGCCTGTTTTCTGGTTATCTGCTTACCTCTCATTGCGTTCTTCTCTTCCTTGGCCATGTCCAATTGTTAAAGACAGAAAAGACAGTTTCTAACTGGTCATTAGTGGGAGTTTAAGGGCCCCATGGATAGCTTTTGCAGCTTTCTCCAAATTCCAGGGACAAACTGGCTGATGAAATCAGTGTCCAACAAAATTTGTTCTTCCTGGAAATCTGGGTTTACATTAGTATATATATATATATATATATATATATATATATAAATGCTTCTAATAACCTACCCTAGAACAGGACTGGGTTTTCCTCTTTCTTCTGAGTGATCTCCCTGAGCTTATGACAATTAACTAGCTTGGTAGTACAGTTTCTCATGCCTTTTATCAAACAAATTCTAAAAGGTTATCGTTCAAAAGGTTTTTTTTCTCTAATGGGAATTGAGACATGGACGTAACACAGATGTCAAGTCCTTCTCAGGTACTTGTGTTGATAGGGAGCCATAAACATCCAGACATGGGGAATTTCTGATTATTTTCACTGTCTTTTAGAGATTGTAAATGAGAGTCCCATTGGAGAGCCATACTTTCCCATCTTTTAGCTTAAATTAAGGCCATGCGACCTTCTGTTTGCATTTCCTATTTTCTCTGGAAAAGAAATAGAGGAGCCTCACTAGTGCCAGTGTGATCACATGGTATACTAATGTGCATCAAAGCTGGGTATTTCCCTCTCTGACAGCCTAATCTCTTTGTAACACAAGGAATAGAGTTTCTGGGTGCCTCCAGGACACCTTTGCTGAGAAATGTCTAGACATACAGTTCCAGGGATTTCCCAGGCCTTGCCCAGAAGAATTCTAGTACAAAGTTCTTGAGGAGTTCTTCTTTTCCACTGGCCCAATCTCTTGGTAACAATTGGAGTAAAGTCACTGAGTGACCCCAGGACATGTTGCAGGGTGCTTCCAGGGTGTTCCTCCCTGGGAGATGTTTGGACCTACTTTTCAAAAGGATGGGGGCCCACCTTACTTGAAATAAGTCTAAGACAATGCTCCTAGGAATAGCTTTGTCCCCTGGTTTCCTGAGGGCTAAAAAGTGAGCAGAATCTGGAAAAAGAGAAGTTTTATATTCAGATGCAATGGGCCTCAATAGTGATAAAATGATCAAGGCCTGTAGGAAGGGCACTCCCATTGGAAAATACCCAATTCCCATGAGCGTAGATCAGAGGTGATTCCCTAGAATGTTAAAGAGGACACCTTATTTGGTAACAAGAATCCCTACAAAAGATGGAAGATTTCAGAAGGCTTTGAAAATCAGACGAGAGGAAACTCTCATGGAGGTAGGGGAGAGGACCTCTGTTAAAGAGGTGAAAAAAGGAACAGATTCAGCAAGAGGAAGAGTTTGAAGGGCAAGGAAATCTTCTTAGGCAGGTGAGGATCAAGAGGTCGTCCCCAGAAGGGAGGAAAGGAGAGTATCTAGGGAAGACTCAGAGAATTGAGGATAGAGAGAGAGAGAGGAAGATGCAGGACTTATTAGGTTCCCATTAGACTCCTGCTCATCATGGAGAGAAGCCCCCAATCAGGTCTCGTGGGAAGTATCACCCACCATTCTGAGTCTCCTTAGAGCTACACTGTGTGGAGATGGGCTCCTGCCACTTCTAAGGAGGGATCCCGAGACTCAGAATAGACTGAGTTTATGTCCTGGGGAAGGCAGATAAAAGCCTCTAGATTCCTAGAAACACAAAATTGCATGAGAACATCGAAGAGGATAACGATGACCCAAGTGAGAAGAAAAAGTGAAAGCATGTGCCCAAGCCTTCCTGTCAATAGCCATGACTTACCAGTCCAGGGGTTCAGAGAGAAGTATCTCCTGGCTGACTCACCAAATTTCTTGCTAGATTTAACTTCTTAGGCACTTGGACATGTCATGAGAAATAATTCAAGGGCCCAGCACACCATAGAGTATGCAGGTAGAAAGTTTACTAAGAACATATGTGAAAGAACATGCAAACGCTCTCACAAGAAAAGATGGGTGAGAGGTGAGAGGGCTCTCAATTATTTTTAAGATGCTCAAACATTGTCTTTCTTTCCTTTACTGTGATTTGGGTAAAAAAAATACTGTTTTGTAACCATTTCATCTAGAAAGACCACTATCTTTATTCCAGATTATCAATGGTCTTTGCTTATAAAAAGGCCAATTCTATTGATATCCAATGTTCCTACGTTGCTCACAGAACACTGAATAAACAGAGTGTCTATCAGACTAGAGGGTTGGTTAGTTTTAAAATTCCAATAAAATGAAACTCTAACCTCTAAAGTGGTCTTTGTGAGGCAAACAACTTCTTCATATGGAATGGTTAGCTTTTTATTTGTTTTGTTTCAACAAGATAGACTACAGAGTCTTTAAAATGCTCCATCAAGTGAAATAAATATATGATGTTCTGTTCATAATATGTTTGTTTCTTTTAGTTTTTCATTTTAGAAAACAGTGTTTTTTGTTTTGTTTTGTTTTGTTTTTAAAGTACATTGGGGGAAACTTGGAAAGAGGAAGATTTAGCTTCCAAGGTTCTTGGCCATGCCATGAGAAAGAATTCAAGGGCCCAGCACAGCAAATTTATTGAGAAACGCAGCCTGCCTTGGTAGAAGGAACAGCAGATCCTCTTCTCACCAGCTTCACTATTCTGGGCCTGAGGAAAGTCACTTGACTCTCTTTTCTTTCCTTCTCCAGGTAGGAAGAACTCTAGCATCAGAACACAAGACTGCACAATAGGGGCATGAAGAATAACTTCTGCCAAGAACACTCGACTTTTGGAATTGTATTTCATTCAACAAGTTATTAGACATGATCTACAACCCAGGCATGGAGATAGGTCTTGGGCATGTGGAGGTGTATACTAGCCAGTCCCTGTCCCTAATGAGATCAGTTAGTAAATATGCACACACACACACACACATACACACACAAACCGAGATCTTTAACAATGAAAGACTAATGAATCAAATATTTCAGAGTGGATGATTTTTAATATCAATTATAACTTGTTTCCTTATTTGACCTGTGTGATTATAAAAATACATTTATTGAAGTACATTTTGTAGGGCTGAAAACAAGTAGGCTGGAGACTTAAAAGACCCTAGAAGGAGATTTTGATCTAGCTGATGATTCGTCTTATTTTAATTAGATTAACCAGATGATTACAAAGCCTGTCATTCCCTAACTGCTATAATTAAGTGTGCACACTCTTGTCTTTCCATGGGTGAATAGTTAAACAAATTGTGGCACAATCATACTATGCAATGCTACTCAGCAATGCAGAGTGATGAACCATTGGTATACTCAACAACTTGGATGAACCCTAAGGAACTTATTCTGAGTGAAAATAGTCAATCTCAAAAGAATGCAAACTGAACGATCCCATTTACATAACAGTCATGAAGTAACATACATATGGGGATGGAGAATGAACTAGTAGTTAGTTGCCAAGGCTTGAGGATGATGAGGGAGATTTGGATATTGCTTTAAAAGGGTAGTGCAAGGGAACCTTGTTTGATAATGTTAAATGTCCTGATTGTGGAGGGGTTACATGAAATAACATGTGTGACAAAATCACATAGAGCCAAGCACACACACACACACATGCACACATGCAGACAAATGTAACTGGAGAAATCTGAATAGGCTTTGTGAATTGTATACAGTGTCAATTTCCTGTTGTTGTTTTTTTATGTTATATTATCAAGATTTGAACATCAGGATGCCAAATGAAGGGTGTTTGAGTTTGCAAAAGCTCCTGGAATGTGATAAACCAGAAACTGAATGGCTTTTGAAAAGGGGAATTTATTAAGTTGCAAGTTTACAGTTCTAAGGCTGTGAAAATGTCCAGATTAAGGCACCAATAAAAAAGTTACCTTCACTCAAAAAAGACTGACAAAGTTTGGGGTTTCTCTCTCAGCTGGGAGGGCATATGGGATGTCTGCAAGCTTTCTCTTCTCACTTTATAAGACTTCCCTGGGGTAATTTTCCTTCTGTTCCAAACGTCTTTGGCTGCCTGGACTTTGTTGGTTCTAACGGCTCTACAGATTTTTCCAAAATGGTTCCCTCTTAAGGGGCTCCAGTAAACAACCCCACTTTGAATGGGTGGAGACACATCTCCATGGAACTCTCTAATCAAAAGTTACTACCCACAATTGGGTGAGTCACATCTCCATGGAAGCAATCAGAAAGCTCCCACCCAGCAATATTGAATGAAGATTAAAGAATTTGGCTTTTCTGGGATAAAAACAAATTCAAATCTACACAAAGGGTATATGGGTCTTCCTTGCACATTTCTTTGCAACTTCCTGTACATCTATACTTATTTCAAAATAAAAGTTAAAAGTAGAAATAATGCTCCTTCTTTGTTAACAAGGCATTGGTCTTCACTCACCACTGACAGAACATGCATTGTCCCTAATGAAGAATCTCCTGTACCACATCAATCAAGATTGTTTGCTTTTGTTTCCTTTGACAACAGTGATATGGATACAAGAGTTGCTGGCAGGGTCCACTCTCATTGTGTTCTTCTGTGGTTCTGAAACTGATAAAACTACTTAACTTAATTAGCATACTTTAGAAATTAGAAACATATATCTCAATTCAAACTCAAACAGTCCTGTGAGATAAACAAGGAAATATATAAAAACCTGAATCCTCCTTTTTGGGAAACTATCTCTATAGAGGAAGATTTATCAAAGTTGACATTTACAGGTAAGACTACTATATAGGTCTTCCAACTCTAAACTGTCTTAGTTAGCCAGGCTGCTATGACAAAGATCCCAAAATGGGTTGGATTAACAATGGAAATGTATTGTTTTACAGTTTCATGGGCTATAGGCCTACTAACTCCTGGGGCCTGTAGCATTCTAGTCCTGGCTTGTGGAAATTCTTGTGGTTCCTGGGTTTTCCAGTAAAATGGTGATGTCCTATCTCTTGAACCTGCATACTTTCACTCTTTTTTTCCCCTCTTCTGATTTTTTCCTAATTTCTGGTTTCTGGCTGTAGTGATCTGAATTAAGGTCCACTCTCATTGAATTGGGCTGCACCTTAACTAAGAATAACATCTTCAAGAGGTGCTATTTTCAGTGGTTTCACACCCGTAGGAATGAGAATTAACAACAATAACAACAACAAAAATATCTAAATTGGGGTGTGTCATTCAATCTACCACAAAACCAATGTTCAGGACCTGAGGTGCTTCTATAGTATGAAGCAATCTTCACCAAGGTGCTATCATATGATCACATTGCACTAAAATAAATAACTTACTTATTTTTAAACTTTTTATCTTATTTCAAAATTATAGGACAGTTGTAGAAATAATACAAAACTGTGCAGAGCATTTATCTACCCCAGCCACTGAAATGCCAGATTCACCAATTTTAACATTTAAACATCTTTGCCCTATCATTCTATCTATTATTTTTGATTTTATGAAAATTTGAGAGCAGGTTACACACATCATATTCCTTGAAAACTATATTTCCATATACATTTCTTATGAAGAAGCATATTAATTTATGTATCCATCTTAAGTGCAGTTATCAAGTTCAAGAAATTTAAAGTTGATATGAAGTATACATTTTATATTCCATATTTTCTCATGTTCCAATAATTTCCTTTTCAGACTTTTATCCTTCATGCTCTGATCTCATCATCATATATTACATTTGTCATTATCTTTTTAGTTTATCATTCTCTCTGTTTTTTAAAACTTGGAAACATATATACAACATAGATCTTCCTATCTTAATGCTTTCCAAGTATAGCATTCAGTGGGATTAATCACATTTACAATGTTGCAGTAGTCCCACCACCATCCATTATTACAAATTTTCTTTCACCCCAAACCCTGCACTCATTCTGCATTAACTCCCCATTGACTTTGTTTCCCATTCCTGGTAAACTGTACTATATTTCTGTGTCTATGAGTTTGTGTATCCTCTGATATTTTCTTTGCAATAATCATTGGCTTAAATTTAGCACCCTAATTCTGTAACAATTCATTTTGCTTTGATACCAATTTAACAAATTCAATAGTATATATACACCATGTTCCTAAACGCTTTGTCCCACACCGTTATGTAGTTCTTGTCACAAAGTACATATTTATACATTATAAGTCCCAAATCATTGATTTATCATTACATGTTATGCATTTGCTTTTCGATCCTATAGAAAGTAAAAAGTGGAGTTACGAATTACAGTACTACTAGTATTTATATTTACCCATGCCACTGTCTCTACTAGAGATACTTATTTTTTCATGTGACTTCAGTCAATATGTAGTGTCCTTTCCTTTCAACCTGAAGAACTCCAACACTTCTTGTAGGGTTGGTCATGGGATGACAATGTTCCTCAACTTTTGTTTATCTGAAAAGTCTTGATTTCTCACATATTTTTGAAAAATAGTTTTAATGGATACAGAATGCTTTATTGGCATATTTTTGTTGTTGCTATCATCATATTAAGTATGTCTTCCCACTATCTTCTTGCTTCCATGGTTTCCAATGAGAAACGAGCATTAATTATATTTAGGCTCCCTAGTGACATGTTTCATCTCTCTTGGAGTTTAGAATTCTCTCTTTTTTTTTAACTTGTTTTATTAATTAAAAAAATATCAAGCAAAACATTAAGATATCACTCCATTCTACATATACAATCAGTAATTCTTAATATCATCACATAGTTGCATATTCATCATTTCTTAGAACATTTGCATCGATTTAGAAAAAGAAATAAAAAGACAACAGAAAAAGAAATAAAACGATAACAGAGAAAAAAAAGATTATACATATCATACCCCTTACCCCTCGCTTTCATTTACCACTAGCATTTCAAACTAAATTTATTTTAACATTTGTTCCCCCTATTATTTATTTTTATTCCATATGTTCTACTCTTCTGTTGATATAGTAGTTAAAAGGAGCATCAGACATAAGGTTTTCACATTCACAGAGTCTCATTGTGAAAGCTATATCATTGTTCAATCATCATCAAGAAACATGGCTACTGGAACACAGCTCTACATTTTCAGGCAGTTCCCTCCAGCCTCTCCACTACATCTTGAACAACAAGGTGATATCTACTCAATGCATAAGAATAACCTCCAGGATAACCTCTCAACTCTGGAATCTCTCAGCCACTGACACTTTGTCTCATTTCACTCTTCCCCCTTTGGTCCAGAAGGTTCTCTCAATCCTTTGATGTTAATTCTCAGCTCATTCTAGGGTTTTTCTCAGTCCCTTGATGCTGAGTCTCAGTTCATTCCAGGATCTCTGTCCCACGTTGCCAGGAAGGTCCACATCCCTGGGAGTCATGTCCCATGCAGCAGGGGGAGGGTGGTGAGACTGCTCGTCATGTTGGCTGGAGTAGAATTCTCTCTTTATCTTTGGCATTTGACAGTTTGATTACACAATTACAATGGTGTAGGTCTGAATTGATCTTCTTTGGAATTAGTTATATCTTGGATGTATGTATTAGTTAAGATGTTCTAGGGAAATAGAAACAACAGGAGATATATCTATATTTGTCTACCTATCATCTATACATATATATATTGTGTGTTTCTAAATAAACATTATGAGAATTTTAATAACAATTTGCTCATGCAATGTGAGAATGGGATAGTTCAAATTCCATGGGGTAGGCCACAAGTTGGGAACTCCAGTGAAGGTTTTTTATGAATTCACCATGAGAAGCTGGCTGGCTAAATTAGAGATGGAAATTCTCCTCTCTAATTGCTGAAATCATTGCTTTTCCTTTTAAAGACTTCAACTCATTGAAGGAGACTTCTCACATTATTGAAGGCAATATATACAGTTGTTTAACAGATATAATCAGTCATAGATACAACCAAATTACTAATGAGTTACTAATGAGTTAAGTCCATGAAATATCCTCACATTAACAATCAGGTCAGTGCTTTCTTGACCAAACAACTTTCTTGACTAACATGACTATTATAGTCCTAATTTCTCTGATTAGTTACATGGTGTCATGGTCAGCTTCATGTGTCAACATGACCAAGTGGTGGTACCTGTTGTCTGATTGGGCAAGTGCTGGCCTATCTGTTGCAATGAGGACATTTCATAGAATTAAATCACGATCATGTCAGCTGCATCCACAGGTGATTCCATTTGTAATTAGCCAAGGGGAGTGTCTTCTGCAATGAGTAATGCTCAATCTAATCATTGGAAGCCTTTTAAAGAGGATTTAGAAGAGACAAGCTCTCTTCCTGCTTCAGCTGGTGAGCCTCTCCTATGGAGTTCATCCAGACCCTCCATCGGAGTTGTCGGCTTCACAGCCTGCCCTAAGGACTTTGAACTCTGTGTTCCTGTGGTCACGTGAGACACTTTTATAAATTTTATATTTGTGAGTGTTCCCTGTTGATTCTGTTTCTATGGAGACCCTAACTACTATAGATGGTCATAGCTTGCATTTCTAAATACCTTCTTCCACTACCCATTCCATATTTCCTTTATCCTCAGCAAGCTTCTCAGTTGGCCATGGTTCTTGGCCTGGTGGGGTGACCCAAACATCCAATATTGAAGGTACCTGGAGAAGGCTGTTGCAGTTTCCATTGACCTTAACCATAGGGTGCTATAGTACTAAGAGATGTCTTAGAGGAATCTCCTGTATTCCAAGCAAACTCTTCTTTATCTCCATTGTTTCATTGCATTCTTACTTCCCATTGGTAGTCAGAATCAGTCACTCCAGCAAGTAGAGTAATTCTTTTCTTTGTCTGTTGATTCAGAGGCATGAGGAGCTCAAAGTGGCCTGGTGGCACTCCTAACTTTCAGTTCAATGGAATCATAGTTGTATCTTCTGGTGGAAGCACTTTTACTTTTGGAACTAAGACTTGTAGATCAGTTGAGCTTAAGGTTGCAGGGACAGAAAGCAAAAATTTTCCTAGTGGTTCACTAGGGGTAACAGTGAGTGGTGCCATTCCCATTTCCATCACTTGATTCTTAAACCCATGAATACTGGCTATGGTAAAAACAGTACCGTATAATGGATGCTGTTTTAAAGCATATACAGTGTCCTGGAGAACACTACACCAGCTCTGCAAGGTTTTGGCACCTAATTGGCACCAGAATTGAGTCTTTAAAAGTCCAATCCACCATTATTTTTATACAGCTTCTTCAAGATGATGGGAAACATGGTAAGACCAGTGAATACAGGAAACATTTATCCACTACCACAGTTCATTTTCTATGAAGCGGGTTCCTTAGCCAGGAGCAATGTTATGTGGAATATCATGATGGTGGATAAGGCAATCTGTAAGTCCATGGGTATAGTGTTGGCAGAAGCACTGTATGTAGGAAAGGCAAACCAATATCCAGAGTATGTGTCTATATCAGTTAAAACAAAATACTGCTCCCTTCATGATGGAAATGATGCAATACAATCAATTTTCCACCAACTAGCAGGATGATCACCTCAGAGAATGGTGCCATATTAGGTTCTGAGTGTTGGTCTCTGCTGCTATAGATTGGACACTCAGCAATGTTATAGCCAGGTCAGCCTTGGAAAGTGAAGTCCGTGTTGCTGAGCCCATGCATAACCTCCATCCTTATCATTATGGCCACATTTTCGTGGACCCTTTGAGCAACTACAGAAATAACTGCATAAAAGTGTCATTTATATACTTGAATATTAAAATCTTCCTCTGCTGAAGTCACCTTCTGGTGAGAATTAACATGGGAAGCAATTATCTTCACATTTTCTTGGCCTCTCAGGAAAGTTTATCTGCATTTATCTTCCCTAGAACTCTTTGTAACCAATTTTCCAATCATGTTCCTTCCAAGTTCCTGGCCATGCAGCCAAACCATTGGTGACAGACCATGGAATCAGATGTACAAATGCACATCTTGCCATTTTTTCACCCAACCAAAATAGCAATCAGGTGCACTGTTTAAGTTCCACCCACTTTTAAGATTTCCCCTCACTACTGTCAGATGCCCTAGAAAAAGGTTGTAGTGCTACATCTGTCTATTTCGGGTGTTACCTGTATATCCTGTAGAAACATCTATAAACCAGGACCAAGTTTCCTCTTTCTTATTCAACTGGTTATAAGGAACACCCCAAAAGGCCATAGCTGGGGGCTAAGAAAGATATGTTAATGTGGCAGCTTTTAGGGCCATGGTATTTGGGACAATTCATGTAACATTCATGCCTTCAGTACCTGCTTGAGCCTTATCTTATATATACTACTTTCATTTTATTATGGAGTTCTGATGCACTTGCACAACTTTATGGCTTGGTGGGTCAGGCAACACATAATAGATATAAGGGCAACTCAGTCTCATGGTAACTGTGTGGCTTGTTGTTGAGCATTTGGTCTCTACTAAGGTCCAGTATCAGGTGAAAAGCTATTTCTAAAAATGAGACTGGTTGTCTGCAGAGGATAATGGCACTTTGCTTCAAAATCCTAAGAGTCTGTGTTGTGCTTCTCCTATAGGGCCCTACCAAAGGCTCCAGACAGCATCTCTATTTGCCACTGACAAATTGAGCATGACTGGAAGACCAGTTTACACATCAGCCTGGACCTGTTTCAGAGTTACCTCTGATTCCAATCCCCACTCAAATCTAGTAACCTTTTGTTACTAGTGACCTTTTGGGTCACTTAGCAAATGGGCCAGAGCAGCACATCCAAGTGAGGAATATGTTGGCTCCAAAATCCAAAAAGGCCAACTAGGGATTGTGCACCTATTTTTGGTTGTAAGAAGGACCACATGCAATGGCTTAACCTTCACCTTAGAAGGCATATAGTGGCATGCCCCAAATCACTGAATACCTAGAAATTTCAATGAGGTGAAAGGACTCCGAATTTTTGTTGGATTTGTTTCCCACCCTCTAACATACAAATAAATGGCTTACCAATATGTCTAGAGTAGTTGCTACTTCTTGCTTACTAGGTCCAATCAACATGGTATCATCAGTATAATGAGCCAGTGTTATATGTGCTGGGAGAAAGAAATAATCAAGTTCCCTGCACACTAGATTATGACATAGGGCAGCAGAGTTGATATATCCCTGAGAGAAGACAATGAAGATATATTGTTTGCCTTGCCAATTGAGAGCAAGCTGCCTCTAATGGTCTTTACTAAAAGAAACTGAGAAAAAAAGCATTTTTCAGATCAAGAGCTGCATACCAGGTACCAGGGGATGTGTTGCTTTGCTCAAGCAATGATACTACATCTGGAACAGCAGCTGCAATTGGAGTCACCACCTGATCGAGTTTATGATAATCCACTGTCATTCACCAAGATCCATCTGTTTTCAGCACAGGCTAAAAAGGATAGTGGAATGGGTTTGCGGTGTGTGAATCATTATGCTTGTATCCTTCAAGTCCTTTATGGTGGCACCAATCTCTGCAATCCCCCAAGAATGGAGTACTGCTTTTGAGATACTATTTTGCTAGGTAGAGGCAGTTCTACTGGCTTCCACTTTGGCCTTTCCTACCATAATACCCATCACTCCACAAATCAGGGAACTAATGAGGGGATTCTGTTAGTTGTTGAGTATGTCTGTTCCAATTATGCATTCTGAAATTTGGGAAATCAGCGCAGAATGCATCTGGGACACACTGTCCCCACCTGGATTCCAATATGAGCCTAAACTCCATTGATCACCTGATCTTCATAAGTCCTACTTCGAAAGGTGGACCATAGTGATGTTTTGAAATTAATGTCACTTCTGAGCTGGAATCTTATAATCCACGGAATACCTCATCATTTCCTTCTCTCCAATGCACTGTTACCCTGTTAAAAGACCATAGGTTCCTTTGAAGAAGGCTGGGAGGAAGATGAACAGTGTAAATTGTTGGCAGTATAACGGGATCCTTCCCAAAGGGGACCAGGCCTTCCCCTTATTCAAAGGGCTCCATTTGAATAAAGGGCTCCATTGAACAAAGGGTCTGTAAATTGTCTCGAATTTGGGAATTGATTAAGGAGTAGTGACTCTCTGATTTTGTAATTCAAGTTAGACTTCTTTTCACTTGACCTAGAACTCATCTGCTTATACAGCTCAAACAAGAATACAGTAAACTGCCCATCTACTGTACCTCATGATCTACTAGGCGATGGCATAAATCTTTGCAAGTCAGATTATTTTGACTGCTGCTTTGAGTCTGCTGTCTATTATGTAGTCACATACACTTTTTCTTTGTCAATAATATCCTGCCACTTGGCTTCTGCCAGCCCAGGATCTGATCATCCCCATTCTATTTAAATACCCAAGTTCAGTGACAACAGTTCCCACAGTAATATCTTACCTATAGAGAAAAGCAAATACAAAGCTCTTCAGGGATGACAGATTCAATCTCACAAATTTATACATTATAGTCCTAGTAAAGGGTGTTACCTCTGGACATTCCTGGGATGTGTGAGCATACCTCATGTGATAAATTCACTCTAACGTTCCAGTCTCTCTGGGCCTTTGAATATCCTCATCTACATTATACCAGAGAAGTTCTGACATTTCAACTTTAGGTGATGTAGGTCAGCTTTTGGTCCATGCTTCAACCAACCATCAGAACAAACTCATAAAGCCCTTTCTAACACTCTGAGTTTCAACCCTGAATCCATAATATCTGCTTAGTGGGCCCATATAAGTAAATTCAACCTGATCCAATTTTTTTGTTTTTTTCAAAATTTACTCTACACTTTTAATATCCATTCCCACACATATGCCCCTGATTTCTGTCTGTATAAATTGAAAAAAATCATGTAATTCTTTTGGAGTATAGCATAACTTCTCATGGGTCATGTTTTATACTTCACCTTTAGGGGCCTTTTGGGGCTCCATTCTAGCTAGAGATCTTGAAGAAAAGAAGGGTGATGGAGGTGGGTCATCAGAAGAGTGATGGACAAACCACTTACCTCAGGGCATTCCATCACAATTTCATTTGGTGAATCAGGATTTATCTCTTTAGACAGAGGTATCAGAGCTGTTTCCTCAGGTGTGATGGTTGCAGGTTTACTAGGAACAGCACAGTTAATCTCTTCAGGTCCAAGTCAGGAGGTCAATTCCTCAAGGCAGGCTGCAGGTGGGGTGGCTGATTCTGCAGAGTAGACTGGAGATTGGGTGGCTGATTTCTCAAGGCATACAATTACAGTTTATCTGACAAAAACTAAGTGGAATCTAGGATTTTGTTGTCCTCATTATTATTTTCAACCCATATGACTCCATTCCAATTTATAGGATCTTATTCCTTTCCAATCATGCCCTCGTTGACAGCAGACACCCTCTATAGGGTTTAAAATTCAATGTATGGTAATTCAGCCTCTCACACAATAAGATCCTGGGTCTGGTTCTCAGAAATCTTCAGTCTGAAATTACATGAAATAAGATTTTCTTTCAAAGAACAGATAGAAACTTTCATGTCCTTCATTCAGTGTTTGCTTTGGGAATTTGTAACTCTGAGCTCATCCCTTTCTTTTAGAGCCGTATAAGCATATTTAGGAGCAAAGAGCCAACATTATACTTTCAACTCCACAAAATTATGTTAAAGAGTCAAAAAACTCCTATCTAGAGCTTTCCTCTTATAAAAATTTGAGTACACATATTCAGCAGTAATATTTTACATATCTCTACTGGCATGCACTATCAGTGTCATCTTGATTGCTGGACATAAAGTTATCAGTGGCTTTAAATCTAATCAGGCCAGAAAACCAATTCCAAAAACCCCAGAACCAGTTCAGAAATTTCACTCATATGATTCTATTCTATTTCTCAGTAACCACTCTCAAAACCAAAATCTGGATTTGTCAGGGTTCTCTAGGGAACCAGAACCAACAAAACATATATAAGTATAAATAGATAGAAGATGATAAATAGATAGATAGATATAGATGATAAATATTATGCAAGTATTTCAACATTTTTAATATATAATGGACTCATGTGATTTGTGAACACGCAAATTCAAATTTGATAGAGTAGGCTGCAAGCTGGAAACTTTGATGAAAGTTTTTGATGAATTCCACAAAAGAAGCTGGCTGGTCCAGATGTAAGTTTAGATGGAAATCCTTCTTTCCCGACTGCTGAAATCATCTTGTTTCTTTTAAAACCTTCCACCAATTGGATGAGGCGTCTCTCATTGTTGAAAGCAATCTCCTCTGTTGAAAATAGATGTAATCAACCATAGATGCAATCAACCTGCTGAAACATCCATGAATATCTTCACAGTAACAATAAGTCCAGTGCTTGCTTGACCAAACAACTGGGCACCATAACTTGGCCAAGTTGACACATGAACTTAACTATCATGGATGTGTATATTTATCTTGTTCATTAAATTTGGGAAAATTTCATCCCTTATTTCTTTGAATATTCCCTCTGCTCCTTTCTCTTTCTCCTCCTGTGGGGCTCCCACAATGCACATATTGGTGTATTTGATGGTATCACACAGTTTACTCAGGCTCTGGTTTATTTTTCTCCATTCTTTCCTCTTTCTTCTCAGTTATATGATTTGAATTGTCTTACCTTCAAGTTCATTGATTCTTTCTTCCTCCAGTTCCAATGTGCTGCATAACCCTTCTAGAGAATTTAAAATTTCTTTTACTGTGATCTTCACATATATTTGTTTCCTTTCACAATTTCCATCTCTGTGTCCAATTGTTTTCAGTATTTTCTTCAGTTTCTTTGCCCATGTTTTCCTTTAGCTCTTTGAACAACATATTTAGGATCATTTTTAAAGTTTTGTCTGAAATGTCCGAGGAAAAATCTTCCTCAAATGATTCTTTTACTGCTTTAATCTTTTCCTTTTTTGGGTCATCACTTCCTGTTTCACTGTACATTTTCTAATTTTTTTTTTTTAAGAAATCTGGACATTTTGAAATGTTAATATATTATCACTGGAATTTAGATTCAAAGTTGTCTGTTCCTTAAACATATATGTAGCTAGTATTATGACAGCTTTCCTTGAGTACCAGGAACTAACAAGCAAACAAACAAACAAACAAAAATATTAAATACCTTTCTCAGGTTTAGCAGATTGACCTGTGAGTGATGTCCTTCAGGGCTTATTCATACAATGTGTTTAGATATTAGCTCTAGGTTAAATGTATGGTCATTGTTAACCCATTCTAAGTATGCTTCTTGTCTTGGGTATGCATATGTGGTCCTAGAATTTCCTCCATTTACCTGGATAAAAATGTCCCTTCTTCCATTGGAAACAGATTCCTAGGAAACTTCTTGCTGCATAAGTGACTTCATCTTTAGAATTTCCATTAACCAGCATTAATGAGGTAGAAAAAGGCTCTGTGTTTCCATTTGGAGAAACTGGGTGAAGATCTGAGGAATGCCACTTAATCAAAATGGGTCCTAGTTTCCTCATCTAAACCAAGTTCTTATACCACAGGGCTATTCTTAAAATTGTAGAAATTAATTTTTGCAAAAACAATCATCAATACATGACATTAGTAGGCATGTACCAAAATTGTTTCCTTCCTATAGCCCTTTTCCTGCTTGCCCATAATATACAAAGCCAGAAATGCAGAGGTAATTTTTTTTTAAATGTACCCAAGTCTATCACCATCGCAAAATGGCAGGCAAAAATATTTATATAAATTATTCAAAGAAAACTCCCAAAGGCCCTTGTTCCCAACTAACTTGCATTTCACTTATTTATTTAACAAATATTAACTGAATACCCATTCTCTGATTGGCAATGGGTATACAATTATAAGTAAGATAATGTCACCAAAACTTTTTGGTGTTCACATTCTAGAAGCAGTATTGTGTGACATGGTGTGCGAGGTACATAAGCCAGGGATGGGAATAGATCTTTGAACAAGACTTGGTTCATGTCCCCATATAACTTTCAATCTAGTAGTGAAAAATGTGTGCCATAAGTTCAAATGCAATTAAGTTCAATGTAGAAGGGTTTAGCATTCAACCCATAGTAGGAGCAACTAACTGTCATGGACAGTGCGGGATGAGTCAAAAAGGCTTTCTGAAAAATGTGATATAAAGCTTGTGATCTGAAGAATATAGAGGAAGAAGAAAGTCAGGAAAAGGGAAAGGAAAGTGGGCGAAGTAGCTAAGGTATGGAGTTAGAGCAATGGAGCATTCCAGCAAAGGGAAGGAATGTCAAAGACCCAGAAGTGGCAAGAGAACAAAGCCGTAGATGAAAGATCTTCAATAAAATGGGATGTGAGAAATGCTGAAAACTAAATCCGGAAATAGAAGCTGGACCCATATCATGAAGGCTTTGTAAGCTATGTGAACAATTATGGATTTGATATTGAGGATAATAGAAAAGTCCTCAACTTGTTGAATAAGAGAATAATATGATTGATTTTGTGTTTTGTGTTTTACTCTTATGTTAGTATCTACTCAGCACTTTTTTTCTGCTATCCAGTTTTAGCATAGAAGAACAAGACCTTAGAATTTAATAGAAACGAAGACTCTAATGCAGGAGACAAAAGACAGAAAAGCTATGAATAAAAGATATGCTATTTCAGAAGCAGAGTAAACCTTTTTTTTTTTCATTTTTGTACTTATCATATCTGTGATTACTAAAACCAATTATTTTTAAATACATTAATCTGCTCCAATATTAGATTATATGATCTATGAGTTCTGAAACCATGTTTTCTTAGATAATTTTTAATAGATAATTTTTGAATGACCTCAGTTGTCCATGAAAACAGCACACAAGGCTTAATAGTCTTTAGGGAAACATTGTGTTATAGCAGTGAACAATGTTAATAAACATAAACCATATGTGGAATTTTAAATTATATCCAGAACTTTCTGTCTGGGAAACAATGGTGTATAATAAATTTTAGAAAATCTTCTCAAAATGTCTGATTTTTTTGTCCGTAAAAGTAGCTAAACTCTAAACTAACTCGAAATGTGGTTTTTCTTTATTTCATATCTAAGAAGTCCAGAGAGCTGAGGTTTTATATATTTTTTATAATTTTCATTATAATTATTTTAAGGTATATTTAATAGGTATATTCCCCTTTAATTATTTTTTGTTTGTTTCCACCTTATAAACTATCTCTATTCTCAATTTTAAGAAATGGTGCAGTATGTTTAAAATATTTTTCACAATTTAAACTTTAAAACAACAGCAATAATTGTACCTTAAACTAAAAAGTCTCAAAATATCTCTGTGTGGTATTATTTCACTTACATTAAACACAGTTATCTCAAAGTGGACATGTTACAGCAGTTCAGAGTACAATGAAGCCAGAAGTCAAAGATTCTATGGTTCTTTCCATGTATCCATTAAACGCAAGAGAAAAACACATTATCAGCTAAAGTACATCCCATTGGGAGTTTAGCCAAGGCCATAAACTCCTGCAGAGAAAATAGTCTACATCAGCCTTATTTCAACACAGAAACCACTTCTTAATAAAGAATGTAGAGCCATTAATCATGATGTAAATTTGGCTTACTGAAAAAAGTATCAAAGTTAAATATCTGGTCTATTTTACATTTAATTGTTTACTTAAGAATATCACATATATATTTTTTCTCCATAAAGAAATTATTCTGGATCTCTAGTGAAGGGTGTGAGATTGCTTGTATTTGAGTGTCTTCCATGCTAACAGGCAGAGTTCTTCTTTGACTTCACATCACTGTGAACTAGCTAAGCACAATCCTTTCATCCTTCCCAGTAGAGATAAAAAACACAGACATCACTTGTTAATGCAATGAAAATTATTCTTCCATTTTAGAGATCGGAGATGGATAGTTTGGTGAAGGATTCTGTTTCTTAGCTTCCTAAATGTTGCAAAGTTAAAGTATCATGCTATCTGCTTTTACACTTCAGGAATGTTGCTTATAAATATTATATGTGGACAGCATTAATTTTATAATTGTATGCACCATTATTATCAGCATAATAATACTTATTTTTACACTGCTATTTACTTTTCAATAAGCTTTAACTCCTAATTTCCTTTGAATGCAAAATCACATGGGAATATCATTGCATTTTGAAGCTGAAACTGAGATGAGTTTAACAAACTTACCCTACTTGACAGTTAGGAGAAAAATAAAATCCATGAATTCTACAAACAAAATAAAATGAACTTAGAAACAGGCAAACAAATTAAAGCAATGAATGAAAGGAAAAACATCTTATGTAGGACAGCTACATAAATGAAAGTCAACATAGTAGGCTAATCTAGCCATTATATATAATATTTAAATTTTCATTTATCCTCAAATAATAGATGATTTTAAAAGGTAATTTCTGAAAATAAGAATTTAAATTCTCTAATATTTTCCAGTTTTCACAGAATCAGGAACTAAAAAACTGTACAACATTCTCTTAGGTATGGCTTTAATAAATAAAGGTATATTTTTATGCCTGAATGGCCCTCAGAAAGTCTGAGATTCTATTTACTCTAATGGAGCAACCCCAACAAATTTAGTGAAGTTTTATGTGTTTCAAAGAAGAAAAGTCCAACAAAAACCAAAGAAGATCTTTCTTTCCTTAAGATATGGAGTTAAACAAGAGCATTTATTCTCAGACCTTTATCACCATTTAAACATCACCATTAATCTGAATCATGTCTACTACCTAATTAGCTTGATGATTTTCATTAACTTGTAGCTAACTGGTACTGTGAAACTTACTCCCTTAATGTTAAACATTGGTTCCGTTTTCTATTTCTGTGCAGTCATAAAATAAACTATGGTATACTTTCCTTTATATCAGTTAAAGAGCCAAGCTGCTATACTATATAGTTATTTAATGTCTAGAGATGGATACGATCTTCTATTCATCATAAAATGTTTCTGAGGACATCACACATGCCCACAAAGAACCGAAAAACAAGAGACCTCATGTCTAGTTCCAGCTCTATAACTCAAGGTGTGTGAGTCTGGAGAACAACTTTGTTCTCTAAAACAGAGATGATGATACCCATATTTCAGAGGTGCTGTATCAAATGTTAGTTTGGGGGACATGAATTTTCAGAATAATTAGAAACCAATTTTCTGCAAAATAACATTGCTCTGAATATAGAGCAATCACTTTTAATGACAAAATTATTGTTATTACTACTATGCTCACTCCCACTTATATCTGCTTATTAAATGCCTAAGCTGGTGAAATAAAAACTTTACATAGTTTATGTTATTTAACCAAGATATCAGCCTAACATTGAAAGCCAAATGAAATTATTTCAAATCTTACCCTATTTCCAGTAGGAGGGATAGCATCTTTCACAATAACTACGGAATTCCTATAGATATTTATTTCTCAAACTCAAATCTATTTAATTTTTTAAAATATATTATCCTCCTTTCCACATACATAAATCCATACTGGACACCCCCTAATCCCTTTATATTCCAAATAGAAAACCTCAATAAAGACAAATGTGTTTATCAGGCTCTCAAGACCAGGATAACAGGAAGGCATTAAATTGCTGGACCATAAACAGTTGAAAATTTAATATTTGACATCCATTTTGGAAATCCTTTAGTCTTACTGCCACCAGGGTATCTCAGGGGCTGCCTTTCTCTGCAGACTCAGAATCTGCCATGCTTCTTACCCTTTATCTTCCTAATCTAAAATCTGCTCCACTTTCTTATCCCTAGCCTTCCCCCCCAATGCCTGCTAAGGTCATTTTCAAAGCCACAGAGCTCTCTTTTGTTTGGCCATCTCATCCCCAATCATTTCCTGAGGACTTCATGAGCTATGGTAAAAGCAGTCTACTAACGACTTCTCTAAAACCAGGTCAGTCTCTCTCTGAGGGGAACTTTTTTAACTGTCAGCAGTTAATATATTTTTATATCACCCTCCTCCCAAGCATACTGACAGCAATCCTAAGAGATGGGCACAACTGTTATCACTGCTATTTTACAAATGAGGAAACTGAGGCTCTGACAGGGTCAGGTAGCTAGTGAGTGCAAGTTAGGGCTGTCTCTTCTTTGAATATGGTTTTGCTTTCAGATCATGCCTCAGATTCTGGTTCTCATGTTAGTCCCTGCTTTGACTGTCTTTCACCTGTAGCTAAGACTGCATGCGTTCCAGAAATTTCCCTGCCAGCTTTTTACATCTCAGTTTCTGAATTCAACGTCGCACCCCATTTTCAGCTTCTCTCTTAAACATAATACCATTTCCACTAAAGGAGCACATTATTGTATAATTAAACTCATGTATATACTATTGTATAATTATAACTCATGTCATTATCAATCCCATGAGTTAATGCACATAAAAATGTCTTATAAGCTGTAAAATTCTCATAAAATATAAGGTATTAGTTGTGTTGAAACATGCTACAATACTTCATTTAATCAATGGACATACACTGAGTTATTTTAAAGTCTAAACTGAATGGCAGTTTATAATACATATCCTTAATAGAAACCCTTATATGATGAAACATCAATCTTAATAAGAATTTATTATCTCAGCCATCTAGAATATCCTGCTAATTATTTTAAATAAATTTTGGGCTGTGTCTAAATGGAGCCAGGAAAATTATCAGAAAGAATAACCGTACGCTTTTTACAATACAAATACAAAGTATATAATGACCACTTATATGAGTAAGGGTGGAACATCCTTAGGAAGTCAAAAAGCTTGGAAGTAAATGCATCACCTTTCTCTGCACCAAACTAGAGAAATGAGATACCACGATTTTTGAGCACCAAACAAAGATCCTTATAAAATAAAGCAAAAGAAAAGAAAAAAAATACAGAGATTTTTTTTATTATTCAGGAAGACTCAATAAAAATATGGAAAAATCTTGTAGCTATTGACTTCTGAGAAGGTGAATAAATTCTTTGTTTGTTCGGTATACAAGAGCATATACATAAGATTTGAAACTTACCTATAGGTGGGCTAGGTCTCTGACCTAGAAATCCATGTCATGCGTGATAGTCAATGCACATGAATATTTCTCAGTATTTATACTGTCCCAAGACAATGTGCCCTCTGTATCCCTTAGACCTTGATCAATCTAATGGGACAGCCAGTAATGGCTAAAAAATCTAGTCCACATTCTGGTTATTGGAATAGAGTAAATTAAATATCTCATTACAGAAATACGAAAATTTGTTTTATCAGACTATTACTCTATAATATGTCAGCATACAAAGTCGGATTATAGTGCAATTAGAAAGTCACAATATTCTGTTTTGTTTTGGTTTAGTTTGAAAGTAGAGGTAGAGTGAGGAGAATAAGCTGTTAATTACAATATAAGGATATGAATGTAAGGCAAAGGTATTTCTAGATTCTTTGAGGATATACATAGATTCAGCTGATTTTATAGTTATATCTCCCCAGAATCCTGAATATCATCCCAATATAAGAACTCAATTTTTGTCACTTCCTAACAAAGAATATTTAGAAATAATAATACAAATTACAATCCTTTAGTTGAGTATATAAGCAAGTGGAGTTATGTGCTTTGGACCAGATAAATATTCGACCATTAGGGCATATGCAGAAATGGGTTGCAGGCATTTAACATTTGAATATAATGAGAATTAGAATATAACAATGAAAAGAGCTGCCCAGAGCAACTGATTCTACTTCATTGTCTGCTACTATCATGTGCTGGTTATTTTACATGCCTTTATGGGACACTAGTAGAACAAAACCCTAAGCAAAGAAATGTATTTGAATGAGTTGCATCTTATAAACCAATGGTCATTTATTTTATTTTTTAATTTTTTTCAGTTCAATGGGCCTAATCTAACAGAAAAAAAAGGACTTTCATCTAAAGTACTGTAAAGTCACTGTTCTGTGACACTTTGTTTCCCAACATATATCTGCACTGAGTTACAAGTACAAGCGGCAGCCAACAGGGATTCCCAGCAGTTCTATGGGCCACAGAAACTATATATAAGGTTTTGTTTTGTGTCCTTCCTCACTCAAAAATGTTCGTTTTGGTAGAATGATGCATACAGTATTAGAGGCACAATGTAGACCTTAGCTTTTTGGGCCTCCCTGATCATTCCTCTTCATTCACATGTAGACAGAATCACAATGGGACTTTTACCCATGTCATGGAGAGGCAGTTAAGAATTTGAGCTCTTAGCAGGAAGGCTTGAAGGCGAAGTCTAATCTCAGGAGGCCTTGACAAGTTACTTACACTCTTGATAGTTTCCTCAACCATAAGAGAGGACATAATGACATCCATAATATATGATTCAAATTAGAACAATGTGTGGCACATAATAATACTCAACTTACTATTCAAAGCAACAAACCTCTTCCTCTGAGACCTACCTTACAAGACTCTCCTTTTAATGATTTGAGGCCACAAACAGAACTCTACCTTTTGTATCTGTCTCACAGTCTGGAAGGATGATTCGATTAGGCAGAAGAAGGGAAGAAGAGGAAAAGTAAAAGACAAAGGAGAAATTTAGTTAAGCTTATTTCCTTCTTTACGTTTTATCCATTCTTCTCTTGATTTTAAACCAAACCAGCATCTCTTTCAAATATCTTATTGACATTGATCTTTCAACTTCACAAGAATTCACAAGAATTCTTTCAGGTCAAAACGTGTTTGTCCACTCAGAACCAATGGGCATTATTTGATGGTTAACCTCTGCTTTCTGAAACTCTTTGGTCATGCCTCTTGTTTTTTTATAATAAAATATTATTCTAATGTTCTTTCCCTCATTTATTGCTTTTTCATTGTTTCCTTCTCCTCCACCTCCTGCTTTCTACCAACAGCCTTGTATTGGTGGTTTCTTAGAACGGGGATGGATAAAGAAATGACTGAATCACACATAAATGAAATAGTATGCAGAGAGAAGATAGAAGGAGAAATATGAAGAAAGGGCAGGCATCTTATAGGTAGTCTATGTGCACTTTCTGGGAATCACCAGATACATTGAGAAAAAAATTCAGCTTACTGAATCTAGTCATGATTGACAGTAATTGGGAGCTTTCTATATTAGTTATTAAGAAAGGATGGTCCTTAAGTCCTGTAACAAGTATATCATTAAGTTCATAATTATTTTAAACTTGTTTTATTTTAGCTTTAATGAAGTTTATTAACACTAATTCAACTTAATAGCTGTTTATAATTATTTCTATAAATTAGAGTGGAGATAAACAATGGGCTCTTACAGGTAATGCTATGTAATCAACAACAAATGAGCAAAAAAATTCCACAAGCCAAATTAAATAGAAGTTTGGCATATTTATGTAAATTCACCATGAGGGAATATATTTATGTGATAACTTGAACCCGTAGCTTTTTTTGATGGGTCAAAAACCCCTACAGCCTACTTATTCTTCCTGTTCTTCCTTATCAGAGGAAATGAAATTCAGCAATGAAAGCGTTGTATCACTGTCTAATTTAAAAAGAGAAAAATGGAGAAACATGCCTCCTATGTACATCTGCTTTGCAATAACTCTGTGTGTGATTCATATTTGAACCACAATGTGCATACATCTTAACATTTGGTTATTGGAAAACTATGGGCACAATATGCATTACAAATATGATTACTGTGTTCTCCAGGGTTAACCAAACTCACAGCAAACTGAATTGATAATAATAAAGGTTAAGTTAGTATTGCATAACTTAAAAAAAGGATCAACAACAATATCATTACAATTACTATTGAAGTTATTAATATATTACTGGTAAATTATAAAAATACCCATTCAATAATACCACTAACTACAACTTTCATCTTGAAGCTCTTCCCTTCTTGGTCTTTTTTGCCTCAAGCAATCTGGTTCTTCTCTTTCTGCCCTTCTATTTTCTCTTTCCATCATCAGATATGTTCCTGTTCTCTGATTGTATTTATGGAATTCTTCTATGCTGGTTTGAAGTTACTATGCTTCTCAGAAAAGCCATGTCCTTTAATCTTAATTTAATATTGCTGAGTGGGGTCTTCCTGAGGTTTCTGTGGAGATGTGACCCACCCAATTGTGGGTGGTAGTTTTTGATTAGATGTTTTCCATGGAGATGTGTCTCCACTCACTTAAGCTTATTGGAGCTTTTAAAGAAGGAACCATTTGGAAATGGTTCAGAGCCAACAGAGCCACCAGAACCAACAGAGCCCACTCAGTCAGAGACCTTTGTAGTAGAAGGAGAATGCCCCAGGGGAAGCCTTATAAAATGAAGAGAGAAAGCTAGCAGATATCACCGTATGCCCTGCTAGCTGAGAGGGAAACTCAGAACTTCATCGACCCTTTCTTTGGAGTTAAGGTATGTTTCTCTGGATGCCTTAATTTGGACATTTTCATGGTCTTAGAACTGTACACTTGCAATTGAATAAATTCCCATTTTAAAAGCCATTCCATTCCTGGTATATCACATTCTGGCAGCTTACAAACTGAAGCACCTACTAAAATTAGTCTTCAACTCTATTCTTTTATCACTTTATAGTCTCTTAGTTTCAAATGTCTCCTTTTAGTGGATGACTACACAATTTGTATATCCAACTTTTTTAACTGTAAGTTTTGACACCACATTTAATTATGGATTTCTATTCAATGTCAAAATCATGACAGCATTGAAAAATCAGCAAATTAGGAAACAAGAAGACACTGGGTGATGTCTTAAATGTCTGAAGGAAAATGACTTTCAATCTAGAATTCTCTATTTAACCAAATGATTAAATATGAATAGACTATGGCACATTCAGAGAGGAATAAAGTAAACATATTTAACTTTCTATGTCTTTCTCACAAGAAGCATTGAGAGTAAATGTTTCAGCAAAATAAGAGGAAAAAAACAATAAAAAAGAAAACATTATCTCTAATATGGATATTTGAGAAAGCAGAAAATGGAAGTGCCAGGAAGATCAATCAGCACGACTTGGAACAGAACAGAGAGTCTAGAGAAAAGGGATCTAATTGATAGAGTATCTGAAATACTGGATTGTAGAAAATATTAGATAAACTTGATATATTTAGTGGGGCATGTGAAAAAAAATAAGAATGGGTACATAGAAAACTAATCAAATGAAAAAAAAAAGATAATTGTTAGCTCTGAAATCCTAAAAGATGGTTGCTAATGAGATAAGCAATGACCTGACTCCTCTGACTAAGGAAATGTCCCCTGTGGACAGGCAGTGAGTATTTATGGGTACTCGTTCACCAAGGAGGCAATGGAACATGTGTCCATTTATTCTTATCCTAATTAGTAAACCCTTTGTCCTGCTTGTATGCTGGTTCATTTAGGTAAGTCTGGTTGACACTATCACTAATTTTCAAATCCTGACCCCACTATAGTTTCATTAATATAATCAATAAGAGAGGAAGTGTAATCATATTTCATTACTTGAACCAGCAATAGTTGGTGTTTATACAACCATAATAATGCACATAATATTCATTGCCTCAACCCCAAATTGTGATATAACTTTGTTGGAATTAGAGAGGTAACTTGGTGTGGGGCAGCTGATTATTCACCTAAACAAATTGGAAGTCAAGAGGTAATGCCCAAATTAATTGAAACAAGAAAGAATAACATAAGTATATTATTTAAACTGCAGAAATAAATATAAAAAGAGACAGTTAAAATATTTGCTATCTCAAGGGAATAAGAGAAGTGAATATTAATTCAAAGGATTAAAACTTATGTTATAATAGCCTTCCATTTGAAATTCAAGCTTCTCCAATTTCCCAAGTTTGCTGTATAAATTTCTTTTTATACCCCAACATATAATGGAAATTTAAATATTTGTTTAAGGAATGCTAAATGGATAGAAGAAGAAATTACCATTTGTTTAATGGCATGCAAAATATCTTTGCTTAAGCTTAAAGTTTTAACACAGAGCAGAGAGAAAATGATCGAGACAAAATTAAAGCAAGAATTCATCCCTGGCAGTTTTAAGACCCATGATTTTAAACTGCATTCAGACTTCTTACATAATTTCTTACTTTTGAATAGTCCTACTTTTCTTCTTTCTCTCAAGGTTTAGCCCACATTTAACAAACTTAGATAAATATTTATATTTACCTTGCTTCTTCCTCAAAAGAGAAGGGTAGAATAAAATGGACTGCTTTAATTGGATTAGTAAAATAAAAATGAAAAATTATTACCACAGAAAAGAGAAGAAAATATATGTTAATGACATACTTTATTAATACGTGACTAAACATTTACTTTGTTTGTTACTTTATACCCATTCTGTCCTAGTTTAAAAAAATGAGGAATTAGAGAAAAGGAAAAGCACAGATAGAAAAAAAGCAAGTTAAGTTAGTAGTGAGATTTTTGTTCAAAATGCATGCGTAACCTCTTAGACACTTGCTTCAAGTGGACCAAAACTTTGCTGAGTTTCAAACAGCTGATAGAGAAAGGGGTGGTTGTAGTAGAATGACTAATGTAATTGTAGTCTGAGCTGCCAGACAGCCAGAGCAAAAACAGAAATATGTTACAGTGATTTTAAATCTCAATTCAGATGCCATTATAATCATTATATGAGGATGAGAGAGGATGCCAGTAAAGAGATCTATTATGAAGATTTTTATATACTTATGGTAATAGGGAATATGGTTGCCAGAAAAAAATACAGATCAACCAGTTAAATTTGAATTTCAGATAATGAATAATTTTAATATAAGGATGTTCAGATATTGCATGGGACATCTTTGTTCTAAAAAAGTATTTTGCATGGGAGTCTTTTCTTTTTATCTAAATCTTACAACCCTAATCTAGAGTCTTGATGGAACTTTGGTAACTGAAACTTTTCAGATAAAATTCAAGATGACCATACCTAATACTCTATTTCCTACGATACTTAGTGTAATATAAATTTCCAAGATAGTGATCGAGTCTTCTTAGAAAATCCAGTTAATTACCTGAGAAGAAGCTACCCAAGCTGTTTTACACGCCTTTTTTTTTTAATTTATCTATTCATTTAATGATTTCTATGGTTCACCTAAGAAATTTAGGCTCTGTCCATGTATGTACCTAATAAATGCTTAATAATGTTTCTGTCTATATTAGGAAAATACCAGAATAAAGAGAAGAAGAATCATTATTTAAATCAATGATTTAACAATTCAAATCATATATACTCCTAATATGAAATCCAAAATGATCTCACAAGGAGATACTTATTGAACTGGCTCTCATTTTCTGGTGGAGAAGTAAATTATTACCTCATTACCTGGTGCAGTAAAAGTAATGTCACTCTGTTTGTGTGGAAGTCCTAGACTAAGTCATACTTTCTGTGTATGCAGGGGAACGAATAAGTCAATGGCAGGTGAACATCAAGTGATGACAATCAGTTAGACTAATTAGTTAGATGGCAATAAGTTCAGTCAAATCAAAAGCACTAAATATTCAAAAACTTTATTTTTACATCATTGAGAGAGAATAGTCAATATTGTTTAAAGGTTTTGTGCTTTGTATTTCCATTCCTAAATTCTTGAAAAGAAAAATAATTAATCTATAGTATTAAATTTCTTTAACTGTCTCATTTTATTCACTTGAGGTAGGATTTCTTTAATAATGTGAAATGAAAAGAGTATGGAATATTTTAAATTCAAAGTCAAAGAAACTTGAAAAGAAGATAATTGTTTAGGGATACCATGCTACCAAATTCTAAATTACAGTATACTACAGGGGATTCTTTCTAGAATTAACAAGGACAAAAGCAATGTTTCATTTTTCCTAAGATATTAAGGACCTAATTTTGACAAATTTTCAAGTACCCTATAATAATTCATAGGGGTGGAATTCAAATCATTAGCCTCCCTCCACTAATAAACTTGAGAATGGGAAATAAAGTAAGAGAAGATAAAGTTTTAAAACTCAATTATTAAGGAAATATCTTGCAATACTATGTTGATGTTTTGGGGGCGATGGGGAAAGCGCACAGGCCAGGAGCTATTATTTTGACTTTTTAACCATTAAAGTCCTAGAGAAAACTGCTCCTACACTTTGGTTTCCAACAGACCAGAGAGTTTATTTAGTATTAATACATTTCTAGTATTTATCTGATTCTTTAACAAGGACAGAAAAATGCGGAAAGAGTAAGAAAACTTGGACAATATACAAAACATTTAAGAGATTAGGTCATATTTTCTCGTTTCTGAGTCACTCAAAAGTAACATAGGCATATCATTGTTTATTAGAATTCTGTAGTAAATCTAGGGAATTCTAGGGAATTGTCAATAGATAACTTCAATAGACTCTTCAGAAACAGTAAATTCTTTCTACTGTATCATAATAAATAAATGATAGACAATAAGGAAGAGATTTGAAGTATTAAATCATGACTTCTTTATTCAAATAAAAAAACATTTATTAAAAACCTATTCTGGGACAGTGCAATGGTGGCCCAGTGGCTGAAGTTTTGCCTGCCATGCCAGAGAATAGTACCAAGTAGTGTTTGGTCTTCTGGGTTTACAGAAATTGACAAATTAAAAGTGGAGAAAGCTCACCTTTCTAAATCATAATTTTTTTCTTTTATGTGATAAGAACAACAACGAAAACATATACTTTGAGCATATCCTTAATATATGTAAAATTAACAGTGTATTATAAATGACACATATATTTATTCCCATACTGAAATAAGTTATAAAACATAAATAAATAAAACATAAACAAATAATGAGATTACAATCATCAAAAAGACAAGTTCAAATGTTTTCTTTCCCTAACCATTTGATTATCTTCTCTTCTCCTGGTGAATATCTTACCCATTCTGGAATGAAGGAAGAAATTATCAAAGAATGGATCTGCTAAGGGAAGATTTCCTGCAGATGGTCACTCATAATCAAAGACTTAAATGTTTAATTTTTTTTTTTTTTAATGACAAGAGTGGAAGTCTATTCCATGCACAGGAATAGTTTGCAAATTGGAATTTCCTGATTTGCTCAGAAAAAGATTAAGCAGTTATATATATAAATAAATAGTTATATGTCGCTAAAGTGTCAAGTTTAAGTATAGGATTGAATGACTCAGGAAGAGATCAGAGAAATGCTAAGTACCCAGTCATGAAAGGACAAGGATCCATGTTAGGGAAGCAGGTCCAGCCACATTAAGGACATAGGTCTTATTTCCAGGACTGTGGTTTGTCAGTAGAGGATTTTCAGCAGGTTAGAAAGATCACTTGGATGGATATAGAGTAGTACTTTTCAAAATAGGGCATGGTCATCAGAGTATGGGGAAAATAATTTAGAACAATTTATATTTGTATTTGGTCCTTTTTAAATGTCTGTTTTTAAATATTTTACATTATATACTTTGAAATATAATTCATTTGTACCTAAAAACATATATAAGGGAGCATTTTTTTTTTTTGAAACTGATGATGTGAAAAAAATTTGAAACTCCTGATGTCAAGCATGGTTCAAAAGAGGTATAAGAGCAGATGAGAGAAAATCATATAAGACACAAATGCATTAATCCAAATGAAGGATGGAGAAGACTTCTGTCAGTGTAGCAGTGGATAAGGAGAAGAGAGGCCTGACTTGGTTGATACTTAGCATGTATACTCCCTCTTTAACAGATATGCATAATCTTATTTCTTACCTCTCCATAGCAGACCTGATTCTCTGAGCTTAGTATAATCTTGAAGGACTATATGATATCCAAGCTCCATTAGACTCTTGGGATTTGGGTTGAGAAATTACACTCCAGCCTGCAAAGTTTTCTAGTCATTATTCTCTTACAGCTCCAAAATGGACTCTAAATTAGAGCACATAAGGAAAAATGTTAGAAGAAGGAAAAAGAGAGGAAGAAGGAGGTTTTGAAGGAGGAGTGGGGAGAGAGAGTGGGCAGGGGGTGAGGGGAAGAAGAAGACTCTCTTCTAAAACAGAATTTCTTTTAGTGAAGTCAAAGTAAAAATTGAAATGTCATTCTCTTCTCCTTACTTATCACCTTCTCCTCTTCATCATTTTTTTTTCTTCAAAAAAAAATGAAGTCCAGAATAGTATTTTGAATTGGGCTAACTTGCTCTTTTTCCAGAGGGGCTCCGTAGTCTAACCTTTCATTACACATGCCTAACAATCTACATTCTGCCATCTTAGAAACTGGATCTGATACAAGAAAACATCAATAACTCACCTGTCTTCAAGAGAAAGGCCATATGCACACGCATACAAATATGTAATAAATGCACAACATGTATATACGTATATAATGCATAATCTTATATGCATGTGTATGTACTAAATATATGTTTGTGCATGGTGTATGATTTTGCACTGTAAGAAGATCGTACTCTAGAGTTAAAAAGCCCTATATTTTAATCTCAATTTCAGTATCTACAAGGTATAAAAAAAATTTGACCTCTTATCTACTTTGAGGTTGCCCTCTTCATCACTAAACTGAACTATCAATGCCAACCTTGTCATATTATTTTGTGGATTAGATGAGATGTAAAGTGCTGGCTTATATAGAAACCCAAGAGACATTAGCCATTATTATATTGCTCAGAAGATATAGTTGCCTCTCTGACTTCAACAATATCCTTACTAAAGCTCAACAATGAAGGAATACAAAGTGGAAATTGAATAGAATTCACATTTATTGAGTTTTAGTTTATACAGCAAATAGAAAGATGAAAAAAAGTGATGAACCCACTGCACTGTGCACACAGACAAAGCAGGCTGTGATGTTTACTGAAATGTGTGTGAAAGTAAAATGAAAGAGAGAAAGAGTGAGAGAAAGGAGTTTGGAAGACAAGTTAAAGAGCTGCAGTACAGGCTCCAGTATAAAACCTCACTTACATAGAAGGCATGTTTGAGAAAACTAAGAAGTAAAGAAGGGAACCTCTGAAAGTATGCAAAAGAATGCAAAACCTTCATGCATTTGTGGCAAAGGAGAAATCCTTTCTCTTGCTTTCACTTGGGATATGCAAATGAACATCACTTGTGATATGCAGTACTAATGCATTTATTTATCAAGTTTCCTACCACATGGAAAATTAGAAGTAGAATTTTCAAGTTGGATAGGTTTTAGCACTAGTTGCCAACATATTGAGAGCAAAGTAAAGTGACAACTAATGATCTGATAGAAAAGGAAAAAAATAGAAAACTCATTACAAACAAGTATTAGAATTCAAAAATGAAAGTGTCTGGGGTGATTTTTTGTGAGAGCAGTTACTCATGAAACTCCCTTTTACCCTGCATGCATCAGCATATCACAAATAATATAACAACTGCTGAAGGAAATGCTGGGCTGAAATGTGTACAATCTCTTAATACAATTTAAGTATATGAGGTATTGTTGAATGATACCATTAAAATAATTAACATCTCTTTCAAAGACATAGTGGTGGATGGCTGTTTAATTGTAGGTTACTTAGCCTTTCTGAGCTAGATTTCCTTTTCTATAACATCTGCATGATAATATCTACCTAAGAGAGTGGGGTGGGTCATAAACAACATAACAATTATAAACATAACTTGTACCTGACCTGATACCTATGATGGTAATCAGTTAATTTCCACTTTCAATTGGTTAATTTATGCTTTAAAGGGATATGCTTTTTGTTATTTCAAAACCCCTTGTCACATGAATATCCTATGGTGAAATCTAAATTAGTAGTTACTTCTTTATTTTCCCCTTGTTAAGCAGACAAATAATTTAAGTGCAAACAGAATAGCCTATGTTTTAGTCTATTACTGAGGTCTGTTATTCTGTCACATGGGTTCTTTCATTACACCCAATTCTTTTAAGAGTTGAAGTATATTAGACGGTGCTAACCTCGAATGAAGGTCATTTGTTTTTCATGAAGATTTATCATCCGTCTGTGGGACCTCAGAAACTCTCCTTGCTGTTTCACTGAGCCTGAATAGAGGGTGTCAACACCCACAAAAAAAAATAATGTGTGTGTGAACACATGTTGGAAAGGAGATAGCTTTGTCTCACTTTCCAGGGTACACCTCAGGAAGTCTAGGATTACTGAAGAGTCGTTGTGTATAATTTTTTGAGGAAGTGTATATTTTATTTCAGATTTAGAGACCTCTAATATGAGTAAAGCTTCATTCATAAACGTTGTCACTCTTTCACTGAGAGCAAATTTTGCTTTTTTGAAAATGAAAAATCCTTCTCACTTTCATAATATCCTTTCAATTCCACTCCGAAGCAATGTTGCTGAAGCACGTCTTTGTTTTGCATATTGCTCTATCAGCATCATATTCCTGCAATATCTTTTGTCCCAAAGGAATGGGAAGTATCTGATGGAGCTTAGCAATGGCACAATTCCCTCGTATCATTCTGGTGAAGATGAGGCAGGAGTATATGTTACTGGTGGTTATAGAAAGTTCAGACTGCAAATTTTCAGTCTCTCTGCCCAGGCACTCAGATGAAGCAGAGGACTGGTTAAAAAATCCATGGCAGCCCCCTATTTCCACACCCTACCAGCAACACACACACAAATGTATATATATATATATATACATACACACACACACACACATGCACATCTACAAACACAATTATGCTACTTTTCCTCAGCATTATGTACCATTATAAAATATTCCTTTCACTTCTATGCTAGCTATCAAATTTTATTTGACTTGTGTCTCATCCTTTTTAATACTCTCAAGATATTATCAAATAACTGTTAAATCTTCTTTCAGATATGGTGATGAAGCGCACATCAGGCACACTAGTTAAACAAGTTAAAGCCAGGCATGTGCTTGGGTGTTTTGTAGAGAGTAGCCTGAAGGAGTCAGAGGAATAGGAAAATAAAGGGCCAAAATTGTTCTGTACTTAACAGGCAACCAAGGATCATTACTAGTAAGACAATGTCTTTGGAATAAAGAGCAAGTGTAAATCCAAGGAAAGGGAAATAAGCCAAGAGGTCAGGAATGAAGGTGAGGTGCAGAAGCAGAAATAGCATGAATGCACAAGGGAGCTGAGACTCCTTTGGTAACCACCTATATGGTTTTGTGGGGTCAGCGGTGGATCCTACGTCAGAATGGCCCCCAGTTTCTCTAGCGAGACGGTGCCCTACAAATGCACGGTTTACTATCAATTTACTGCATGAAGCTCCCTTACTTACAATATTCCCACAGAACTTTGAGTATTTATCTGCTATATTATTTCAATATATATATATTTTTTCATTTTGTTTTCTTTTCATTTGTCTGATACTGTGGTGAAATCCAGGGGAACAAATCTTACATCTCAAGTTCTGGTAGAATATACAGCAGGTTTGCTGAAGTAGCTTATAGTATAACCATCTGGTCACCTGGAACAGACTTACAAAATATTGGCTCTATAATTAGCCAATAATAAAGCTAAGTAACCTGAAGTCACATAGGAATGAAAGGACCAAAATGTACCATTTAAAAATATATATATAGTTGCATTCACTCAACAAATACTTACTGGACACCAAATATTATCTCATATATGAGGAGATGTCATTAGTTGTTGTTTTGTTTTCAGTGGTTGAAAACCTCCTTCCATTTATCCTAAAAGCAGGGATCGAACTAGGCTTAGGAGTTTGAGCATCATTTTGCTGGTTATCATACCTTTTGCATTTCACTCAAATTTTGAAGACAGTGTTATATGGTTTAAAAAAAAGACAGACTTATAGTGAATCATCATCACTATTTTCAGCTACTCTTTTAGAACATATTACATAAGAGAAAAGATTATGGAAGAACCTGAAACACTTGGCATTTTTAAGATGATTGAAATTCAGTAAAACATAAGCTTAAATCATCAAATTAACCAATAGTTAAGGGTAAAATAAGACTTACTTTTCATATGAGTATGAAGTTATTGTAACAATTTCTTTCTTTCTTTCTTTTTATTAACTAGGGGTTGACTAGCTTATAACAGCACAGGTTTGAGAGTTTTGGAACGTGTCGTCAAAACTAGTCGCTCGTTTCTTCATTCATCCTTCTCCAGCCAAAGGCTATTTTTTTGCTTCTTGTCACAGGAAAACTTCTCAAGAGCTGTGTATCATTCTTGTCTCTTTACCTGTTAACACAGAAGCCTTTCCTTGAATGGCAGTTAGGTTATCCAAATGTGCCTGCTTCCCACTCTCTTCAACCCACAGAAAGAAGGCTTTTGTCGGAAAAAGGCCACTGAAAAAGCTTTCATCCAGGTAAGCAGCTGTTTACAACTTGCCAAATACTGATTATATTTTGAGACAGATAACAAAGATCTCAAACCAGACTCTGGCTTTAACATTGAATATCTAAAGATGCATTTTAGAATGTGTTGTTAAGAAAGAAGACTCGTACTCCCTTTTTGATGTGGTTTCTGCAAATATCCAGTGGAAACACTGGTATTACATATTTTGGATTGGATACTGGGGCAAGATGTCCATAACCAAAGCCCAAAGCAGAGTCTAGAGACAAAGGTGGGAGAGCAAATGTGTAAGGTCCCTTCATATTTAAAATGTAAAATATCTACTTGTTGAAACCATACAAAATAAAAACATAAGGACAAAGTAAACTAGATATATAATTGTACCATATAGGCAAAGTGTTAATCTAATAAAAAGAGGTCTTATAAATAGAAAAAAATCAAAGATCAAAATCTCAATAAAAGGTTGACTAAAGCATGCACATAAACAATTTGCAGACAATCAATACAAGTAGTCCTTGGTCAACCTCACTAAAAAAAAAGAAAATAAATAACAATAAGATGGTAAGGCGTACCTATTACAGTGGCAGTGATGTTAAACTTCTAAAACTTTATGTAAAGAAGAGTGGATTGTTAGAGTTCTTTCTTTCACTGCAAGCAGGAGTGGAAAATGGCAGAAACTTTGTGCTTAGAAATGTGTAATATACAGCAAAAATTTAAAGGTGATCGATTTCCTTTATAGCAGTCTTACTGCTAGGGATTTATCCTATGGAAATGTACTCTAAATTCTCATAAGTAAGAATTGGCTGGAGGTTTGTGGTGGTCTATTTTGACATAGTCGTCAGCCTTCTGAAACTTGTGCTAATAAGACCCAGGCCACCAAGTCAAGGCTGAGGTCTGAGCAAAGCCACAGAGGATCATTCACTCTTTGGAACTGAAGTCTTATCCTGCATGAACTTGATTGCTTCCTGTCCACCAGCACCATGGCCATCACATATGATGGAGAACTGCCACCTTCCTCTACAGAACAAGAGGAAAGAAATGCCTAGCCCAAAATACAGCCATCAGAATTCCGTCTCATTCAGGTCACAGCTAAATTCTGTGAAGGCTAAATACTACCCTATATTTCCAGAGATTAATGAGACTAAATTCTTCCTCACAGTCCTTGATAAGACTTTAAACCCATGCCATCATCCAACTTTACCTGACTTGCAGCCCATGATGCACTGAGCTTCCTCTAATCTGACACAGCTTCCCACACCTCCAAATTCTCTTTCTTCCAAATTCTTTCATGGGATCTTTTTGATTCCCACACCTTCTACCAATTCTCCTTCTTCCTAATCCTTTCATGGGAGCTTTTTAAAAGTAATCATAAAAACCCTTGGTCTCTCCAGCTTCCACATGTCAATTGAAATGAACTCTCCCTGATGACTTCTTGTAACAATTTCTCAAAAGGAGGCTGACATTTCTTCCACATCTCTTGCATTACAGATTGAAACATAAGCAGTCACGGTCCTCTTTTTCTAGTCTTACTTCATAGCATTCAGTAGGTCTGTTGGTCTTGCCAGGGATCCCTTGTGTGGCAGTAGTCATTAAGAAGTTTGCATAAGAGATGATTCAAGGTGACTTCACTCCTCTGGTGTCCAGTGTTCATGCTAGATACCATGAGGCCTCTCTCCTCATAGCTTGCCATCCATGAAGAGGCTAGCACAGGCTTCCCCACTTGGCAGGCCCAGGCAGCAAGACAGTAGAAGCAGAATCTGCAAGACTTCACGAGGCAGAGGCTCAGGGGTCAAGTCATATCTGTAGCATTCTATGGTCAAAGGAAGACACAAGGCAAGGTCAGATTTGAGAGGAGGGAAAAAACTCCACCTCCGGTTGGAAAAGTGTTGATGTCACTTTACAAAGAATGTGCCAATACAGATGGAAAGAATTATTGTAGCCAGTCAACTACAGTACCATTTCTTGGAGTATATAAAAGCCTAAAATAAAATGGATAGAATTACAAAAAAAACCAATTCCAGAGAAACACAGGTACCAAAATACTCAAAATAACTAAATTTTTGATATACCAATATATTAATCCTTTATTTTAGCCATTATAGCAGAATATCTAGCAGTGAGTCTATCAAAATTTCAAAGGACTGAGCATTGTGATATAGTGATATATCTGCAACAACCATAATGCATTTTTTTTCTTTAACTGTGATTTATATTGGTGACAAAATTGCAAATCCTGCTAACCCTACTATAGTTTGTTTCCTGCATCCATAAATGAAGGAGATGTAAAATGTCCCATAATTAGGTTTAAGAAAGACATATATTTTCTCCCACTGGAGTTCATAGACACCCTGATGCCTAAGGACTCAGGTAAAGTAGCCTGCATTAGCTGCCTGATTTGCTCATATGTGGTTGTGACTATCTATGTCCCTATACTAGGAAATATAGTCTGAAAATACCCAGCTCTTACATCTGCAAGATCCACACTCAAATCACCATTCCTTCATCCAACAAATACTACTGAGATATATATGATGTGTCATGTTCTATGTGTCTTATAGCCAAAGCTTGAAAGATAGAGTGATGAATGAAATAGACAAAATTCTGCTCTGGCAGAACTTATATTCTAGTGAGTGTTATCTTATAATGAATCAATGAATTTCTCCTGCTGTTACATCTACCATTTAAGGATCAGTTACAGCAGATTTTTTTTTTTTTTTGCTTTATTTTTGGACAGTAACAGATGCCTCACACATTACCTAGCACAAAGCCTGGTACTTGGCAGATGCTAGATATGTGTATTTTGAATGAATGAAGAGCTGCTCTTTATGTCATAGAACTAATATTACCAACATTTAAGAAAGCTTTTTCCCCTCTCTAAATAGAATAATCTGCATTACTTTCTCTAGGATGCCTTGATTAGAAATAAAAACAAATAAGATTAAAAAATTAAATGATACAAAATCTGGGCAGAGATGCTTTCATTAATACTCTGTGATAGAACATAATGTAAGCATAACCTTTAATGGTATTTATGTGTGAATATCCAAAGAGATTATTTGAATGGGTGAGTATAATACTAGCCATGAAGCCAATTTTTAAATCATTCTCTAATAATAAGACTGTACCTTTTAAAATAATTTGCTGTAGGGCACTTTCTGTGTTTACCATAAAACACCACTCGCTTGATCTTTGATAGACAATGAAATTGGATTTTCATCCAAACAGGCCATAAATAGTAGCATGCTCATTCCCAGCAGGTTCTTGCACTTGACCTTATTCCTAAACTATCTTCCTGGAGAGTAATAATAGCAAGACTCTTTTTTTATTAATCTTGCTTCTTTCTCATGAGACAGCAAAGCACATTTACGTGTGTATGTGTGGAGTGTGCGTGTATGTACAGTCTCACATGCAATTTGGTAATGTATTTAAAAGCCTGACAAGTTGGCAGGTAAATGGAGAGAACATGTATGACATTAAATGACTTGTCCTTGTTAATTCTCAATTACCTAGTAAATCCCATTGTTTAGTTCAGCCTTGATTGCCCTTCTTATTGACCCCATCTTTTCATTTCAATCTATTTGTCTTCTCCTGGACTTATTATCTTTTCTTTCTCTTTTGCATCCTGTGGTCTACCATCTTATTTAAACCCCTAATAACACAGGACACTGAATTTTGCCACTATCCTCCCTCCATTCATATTTTAGAAAATTTTCAGTCTTGATTCAATCCAGCATTTGCCTTCTTTGCTGCTATGTTGTCATGACTGGTGATAAAAGTAGATGTGGGTGGTGCAAAGGTGACGCAGTGGAAGCATTCTCACCTGCCATGCCGGAGACCAGGGTTCGATTCTCGTGAGCCTGCCCATTCCAAAAAAAAAAAAAAAAGGAGATGTGACTTCTCTACATATACATATATGGTCCCAGGTTTGCTGAACCCATAGTGTCTCTTGGCAATCACTTTCTTTCCCCATTCTTCAGAGCACATATTCTGGAGTTTCACCATGCTCATCAAACCCACTATGCTAGACTTCGCTACGTTACACTCAGCATTTACACATGCCTGCTAAGCTATGGACAAAATAGGATCTCTCCTTTTTTAACAAACAACAAAACAAAACAAAAGTAAAAAGATAAAGAAAATCCTTCTTCAAACTTTGTACACCCCCCATCTTCAGCCCTTGCTCCAGTCTTTTCTTCACACTGAAGCTTCTATAAGGCCTAATATATCCTCTCTCTGTCAATTTGCTTGCCTCTCCATTCAGTCCTCAACCTATAGTAAACTGGCTCCTATCCCATGTCTCCCACTTTTCCACTCAAACTAGTCTCATAATAATAACCAAAAATTTCTAATTCTTAATCCCAGTCCACAATGTTCAATCTTCATCTTCCTTAACCTGTGTGCCACATGATACTATTACCCACCCCGGTTTATTCTGAGATTCTCTCTGTTTGTCGTCTGATATGTCCATTCCAGCCTCTTCGGCTTGGTAACTTACAATTCTTGCCTCTCTTCAATCTTTTGCCTGAGCTCTTCTCTATCACCCACTTATTATAATTTTTGATACCCATTTGTTCATCTTTTATCTTCTCTTGGGTTTATGATTCCATTAAAGTTCATGGTTTCTACTCTCAGCTGAGGCTGATGCATTCCAAATAATTTTTTCCCACTCACATCTCTCTCTTTATTGGGCTTCCCACTCCTTATCTCAAAGTAAGTATATCATGCATAAATCTCAAAATCAATGTGTCGAATAGGAACACATTATCTTCTCCCTCTTTCCAATACATATACCATGAATTAAATTGTTCCTCTTCTTCTGTTCCCTTCATATGCACAGGTAAGGTACACTACAAGTCAGAAGTCTGGAATATCCTTCAACCCTTTGCCTCTGATCTCATTTTCAATGAGGCTCCTTCCTCCTTGTTTCTGAAATCTATCTTATCTTCTCAACCATTCTTGCCACAGCTTTGGTTCAAAATCCCATCGTCTCTTTCTTGAATTAAACGGACATCAGGCCTCAGTCCCAATAGGTGTAATTTCTGATCTCGCCTTTTGCCATTCTCTCACACAATACCCACGCTCCAGTCATTCCAAATTACTCTAATTTCTCTAAAAAGACCATATTCTCATTTACCTTTCCCCCTATACATTAACACACAGTTCTCTCTCTGTGTATGGAATATCCTTCTTCTTCTTTCCTATTCCTTGTTCCTCTAGGAATAACTTACTTATCCTTATAGGTGCATCTAAATAATTATTTTATTACTGTAGTAAATAACTTTTATGTATGGCTGCTTTGAGCCTCTTCTTGATTTCATATTTATCAATTCCACTAAGCTCTTAATGAAACATCTTATTAACCATCTTCGCTCCAATGCCTAGCATAATGTTTGAGCCATGAAAGACACTCAAATTGTCTTAAATAAATGGATAAACAAATGAATGAATGAGAATATGTAATAATTTTGAGCATATCCATGACATATATGAACATATATATAAGTTCCAACAACAGCAACAAACACGGTCCATAACATATAAAAGAAATAGACAGAGGTATTTTATAAAAGATTTCCTATAGAATATGTTTTTCCATGTTATCACAATTACAAAGCTGTAGATAGAATCTGAGTGGGAAACAATCAACTCTAAAGAGACAAGATGACTGAAAGAGCTGAATGAGTGATCCTCAAATTATTTCCTCATGATATTGGATACTGATGTAGTCACTATCCTTTTTCTAAGGATCTTAGTTTCTATTAAATTAGGGGATAGGAGTATCTGCCTCATTTCATATGGGGTATTGAAACAATTAAGGAGTACAGTTAGATTTTTTAGCAACTTTGAGCTCATGGTTTTTAATGCTCATTCTTTCTCTCACTCCAGATAGCATTTCAAGATGCAAGTGAGGGTACAGAGTTACTATTAGAATAATCGCTCATTCAATTAAATTGAAGACTAGATGAACCATTCACAAACTTCAATACTTTATTATTAGTAGAAGTTTGTTTGTGATACATCATTCTATTGAGTAAAATATACCTGTGTGTCTTGACAGTAAAGTTGAAAACAATTCCATCAGATTTCTGATTGGTTCACTGTTAGGAACTGAATCATGTCCCCCACAAAAGTCTTTATCACATCTTAACCCACATGCCTGTGCCTTCGGACTCATTTTGTAGATGTTATTAGTTAAGGTGTGGACTCATTTGTGAATGGGATCTTTGAAGATCCTATTTAGATGAAAACAAATTGAATCAGGGTTGGGCCTTCATACATATTACTGGAGTCCTAATAAGGAAGGGAAAGTCAGACATTTAGTCTGCAGAAGCCAGAAACCAGAACTTAGCAGAAATCGGAAGAGTAGACATAGAGAGAGAGATCACCATGTGACAGAGGCAATGATGCAAGCCAAGGAACCCTAGGATGGGATGAACCAATACCAGAATGCCATAGATTCTGGGAGAAACCATGGCCTGCCAAGACCTTGATTTTGGACTTCTAGTCTTTAAAAGCATTAGACAACAAATTCCTCTGTTCAAGCAAATCCAATCAGTGGTATTTGTCATAGCAGCCTTTGAAAACTAAGATACTTGCAACACAGTTTTCCTTTATTGGAAATCTTCAAAAATGTAAATAATCAAAAAAACTCTATGATTTAGTGTTCAGTTACATGACATTCTTGCCATTACCGAGTATGTATTTCTCAAAATACATTTTCTAAACGTAAAGTAATATCTTGGATTGGATCCTAGAACAGAAAAAGGGTATTAGTGGAAAAACTGGGGAAATCTGAACAAAGTCTATAGTTTAAGCAATAGCATTATACCAATGCTAATTTCTTGGTTTTGATACATGCACCATGGTTTTTTATGATATTAACATTAAGGGAAGCTGGATAAAGGGTATATGGGAATACGTTGTTACGTCTCTATAAATCTAAAATTACTTCATACTGGGCGGGCCGCGGTGGCTCAGCGGGCAAAGTGCTTGCCTGCCATGCCGGAGGACCTCGGTTCGATTCCCGGCCCCAGCCCATGTAAAAAACAAACAAACAAACAAAATACAATAAAACAAGAAAATGTTTAAAGATGTTTCCCTTTCTTCCTCCCATCCTTCCTTCCTTCTCTCTGTCTTTCCTTCCCTTCCCCCCCAAAAAAAAAAAAAAAAAAAAAAAAAAAAAAAAAAATTACTTCATACTAAAAAAGTTTTAAGAATTTATTCCCCATCCTCACAGAGAAGATTTTTTGAAATTATTGCTGTGAAAAAGCAAGATAATGGGTTCCTATACTCTTTACATATGTATCACGTGAAAAACATGCACCAGATACCATAAGGAACCTGGACCAATGTAATCCCAGCATCACACCCTTTAATAAGTAAACATGAGTTGCACTTGTTCCAGTGTTATTGCTTGGCCATTCCAGGGAAAGCAAATAAAGTGCCCTAGGAGAAAAAATTGATTTTTTTCCACCTTCTGCAGATAATAATGCCTAACATCTATCTTACTTTTAAGATCAAGGCCAGGAGCTAAGACACAGCCTAGAGGGGAAAAATAGTCAAAATCCATATTATGTGTTATATCCTAGCCACATATGATTCATATTGAAGTTAGTACTGTAGATAAGGGAGAGCTAGTAATATCAATTTAGAATTATTTTTCAAGATCAGAGTTTGTGATAATTTTCATGGGCTATGATTCCATTTCTCACTTCCTAGGAGAGCACTACCACATTACAATTTTCATGTACATATGAGTGTGTGTGTGTGCGGAGGTGGAGAACTTCTAGTGATTTGACCAGAGTTAAAAATAGAGCATAGACATGAAAAATGGTTTTATTTCACTACCAACTTTATATAACTGAATGGCACAAATACTCATGGGCAATGCATGTCAGTATCTAAAGGACACATAAGCATGTTAGGAATTCACATATCCATTTAATGAGCATGTATTCAACACCTACTGTGTACTTAGAGAGGAATATTAAAAGGAAAGAAACTTAATATCAGAGGGTTCAAAAACATATGGAGCAGTAAACTAAAATGATGATCCATTTTTCTCTCTTTTATATAATACATAATTCTCACGGTCATTAGTACAATTTAGACATGAATAGGGGATGAAAAATGTACTTTTTTCCATTTGTGCCCTATCCTTAACAGAGTTTGCCTGGTTAAAATGCAGTTACTTGATTAGATGCTTCATGGCAGCTTCAAAAAATATTAGGAATACTTACGTAGAAACATGTACCTAAAACTGATGTGATTCTTCTCATCGTGATTGCTTTTTAGATGGAAAATTATACAACTATAATGTTCAGAGTGAGGTCTAGAATTTTTGAACACTAAATGTGCTTTTTTGCATTCAAAGAAAACAAGTGAAACCCATTCTCATTTTCAAAGTTTATAAATTTTTCAGAACTGTGGTTTTAAGTTCTTATTTTGAAGGAATTCTATTGTATACCTAAAGTTCTTAATAATCACTGTGGTAGTTAGGTTCAAGTGTGAACTTGGCCAGCTGATGATGCCCTGTTGTTTCCTTTCTGTGGACTTATATCATCATTATGTGAAAGTCATCTGTGGCTGATTACATTTGCAGTTGGCTAAGGGAAGTACCTTCCACAATGAGTGAGGTTTAATTTAATCAGCTGGAGGCTTGAAGGAGAGAGGTCAACACAGCACAGCCCAAACTGTTCAGCCTACATCATCTCAGCATTTGCAGGTCAGCCCAGACATTTGGAGATGCAGAAAGGAATTACCCCAGGGAAAGCCACTGAAACCCAGAAACCAGGAGAGAGGGCAAGCAAACATCACCATGTACCTTCCCATGGGGCAGAGAAACTTAGATGAAAGCTAGCTGCCTTTCCTCTGAAGAACTATACATTTTTAGCTAAATAAATCCACTTATGAAGAGCCAATCCATCTCATGTGTTGCATTCTGGCAGCTTTAGCAAATTAGAACAACCACTAATACTCATTGAGTAGTGCTATAGATAGAGAGGTACTGGGTTAAGGACTCATGTAATTCTCACCAGCTATTTCTCATTTTACATATGGAAGCACTAGGTCTAAAAGAGGTAAATTAAATGACCCAAAGTTAAATAGCTGGTAAGTGATGGTCCCGTGGTTCAAATTCAGCCAGACTCCAGAGTTCCATTTATAATCAACCATCTAAGCAATGATGCCTTCTTGGTTAAATAATTTATGACCCTAGAATTTCTTCATCTCTAAAATAATAAGCAAATTATTCTTACTTCTTGAAGAGAGCATTTGTTTTTCTCTAAGAAAGACACATTATTACATTACCTTTCTCATAATTTTCTGACCTCTTTTAGTAAAGAACATTTGGATTTTCCAACATAATTTTTTTAAAGTAACTGTTTATGTCATAAAAGAAGAAAGGGGCAGAAAAAAGTTGAACATTTCATTAGGAAGAAGAGACAGTGAGCAAACATATACGGGTAATGTTTGCTGGTCTGCATCATTTGTACAGACTTGAAAATGCTGTGTCTGTATTGCAAATCTTAACTATAGAGAAGAAAGACAAATTGGCCCTTGGGGCAGCATAGATCAACAGGCATCTTCCAAGGTCAGTTACACAAGATCTGGAAGACCAGAGAAAAGAGAAAGCCCTGTCACAAAGGGAGGAAGTCTGAGCCAGATGTTCACCATCAACACCTGGCAACAAGAGGCGGCAACAAGAGGTCAGTGTTCTTTGGTTAGGCATGGGGAAGTTCCCCTAGGGCTTGAAGTACAAAATCACAAAATTAGGATCATTGTGTCATCAGTATTGTATCCAGTGGGATTGCAACCCACGATGATAGTGAGATGAGTCTTGCTTGGCATTGCCCCTAGACACAAAGGGGGGATCAGTTTGCCTCCCAAGAAAGAATATTAAACATAAAGCAATCAAATAAATTTCGTAAGAAGTATGATGGAAGGAAAAAAAGGCCCAGATCAGCAGCCTTCTGGAGAAGGGGTCCAGCAGGGCAATTATCCTTCAAACTTCCCTTCTAGGACTCACCAGTGTGGTCCAGCCAATGACTACAGGTGACAGAAGGCAAAGTAGAGTTCTACCTAAGGAAAATCAGAATTGGGAAAGCAAAAAATTCCTCCCTCCCTATCAGCTCATCTTATAAGGGATTTATTATTCAATAAATATTAACTAAAATCATTAGAACACTGAGGACCACTGATAAATGGATACTGAAGTTGAAGCATTTCATTCCTTAATTTCTGAAATGTCTCTTAATTTCTGAAATCCTCCTTTTCTTCTTCCACTAACTAAGCATATGATCTGCTAGAAACCGGAATTATCTATGCCGACCTCTCCAAAGTGGCCATATTTTTCATTTTAAAAGCTAATAACCCTTGGTATGCTTACAGAGAATAAGGAAAAACAGACTTTTCCCCCTTTAGGATAGAAGTGCTTCTTTACACTTAAAAAAAATTATTTTATGTGATTTGTGACATTTTCACAAGTACCATGAAAGGGGGCTAAAGAAAGGGTAAAACTACCTTCCACAGACAAGCAATCATTTGAGAATTATTCCAGTGCAGTGTCAAGCCCCTCTGTCTCAATGCTGTGATTTATAGCAGCAGTTGGTTGAAATCCCCCAGCTGCCTCTCTTTCTGTAAAAATTGATAGTGAGAAATGCTTGTGGGAGAGGCCCCCCAGGCACCTCGGTGCTGGCTGGGAGATCTGCACAAACAGCTCCAATTGGTGTCACAGCCCCCATCTGTGTACACAGTGTGGGCATACCAGCTGCTTATCTGCCCGGTCCGGATAAGAATGGATGAAATTTGGTACACATACATCAGCTTTTCCTCTCTGAGAGGAAGAAGAGTCTGTGGGAAGGGAATGAATACATGTGCACATGGGTGGGTGAGTCTGTGTGTGTGTGTGTGTGTATATTTGTGTGTGTCTGTGTTTGAGAGCCTAGGAAAAAAAATCCTAGTCAACTTTTCTGATGTTTTTCATTTGTACCCAAATGGCATTGCTCTTCTTTATTACAGTATCTTGGTGATGGATACCTGTCTCCTTTTAAATATGGTTCTTTCCTGTTGTTGTTCTTGCAATCTCAACTAATTAAGTGGAATACACATTGCCACTTAGACTCCATCCATAATTATGGAAAGTCAGTGGGCTTTGGAACCAGACACCAGTGTTCAAGTCTTGAGACTGCTGCATTCTCAACCATCCAACCTAAACTTATTGAGCACCTACTATGTGTCAGGCCTTAAAGGCACATGATTGCACAAGTCTCCCTCTCATGATACTTCTGTTGTCATGGGGACAACAGATGACATTTAACAGCATACCCAATATATGAGAGGATTCACTATGAAGAAAAGTAAACTGAGATGAAAGGTATCCAGGGAAGGGTGGCTGATAAAATGACACTTGAGCAGAGACCTGAAGAGACTGTGAGTGACACCAAACTCTGCAGGAAGAATGTGTGATGCAGAGGAAATGCTAAGTGCAGAGGCCAGGAATGGGCATGGTCTCCTAAGAAAGGGCACTGAGGACAATATGGATGAGTAAACAGAGAGAGAATGAGCACTGCTTGATTCTAGCTTTAGCTTTCAGCTAAATATGGGTAGGTTATTTTAAGGGCTAGAGCAAAAATTTCTGAGGAGCTTATTATGCCTAGTTCAAGATAGAGAAGTTAGTACCCACCTTCACCCCCTCTTTCCATTCTTCTCTGTCAAGCTGTGTGCCCTGGAAGTCTGATCAGTATGAACTAAATGGCCCAGACACCCATGTGGGCTGCTGGCTGGTATCCAATAGAACTTGGCCAAATGTTGTCACCAGTAGGTCAGAGACCTGAAGGAGAAAGATTGATGTATTTCCTTTCCACTTCCTGCCTGCTTGGTGTTGCATTTCTGACATAATTGCATTTCCTCAAGGCTGGAGCTTCTTAACAGGAAGTGCTTCCCCATTATTCCAGGGCTCTTTCTGTACACTTTCTCCCCTTGTCCCATCAGCCTTGTGGATGGTCATCTCCTTCCACAGTTGGCTATCTCTGAGGGCAGCACCGGACTGAGTGTGCTTCTTTTTTATCCCTTTGACTGTGCCCACACTTCTGTAAGTAGAAATGCCATTAATCAATGTTACTTAATTTGAACCATCTGTCAGGAATGTTACTTCCTGCCTGGACATGATGGATACAATAAGTGTTCAATAAATACTATCATCACTATTATTATTACTTATACTTTTGTCACAAATTCACACAATCCACATGCCAAACTATAACCACACTGGATTGTAGCTATTTCCAGAAGGCATGAATCACCAGAAACAGTCACACCTATAATACTCAGGGATTCAATATTTTTAGAAGGAAATGTATTAAAGTTTACTGCCTTATTATGGTTTTCTCCATGAACATGCCATCATCTAATAGTCCCAAAGCCACACACACCCTAAAGAGATACAGACCCTTTCTTGTTCAGTCTTTGTTTTCCTATTTTTAGCTGCTCTGATATGACATAACTCTTCTCACATTTGTAGTCCCACTGTTTGTGCTTTCACTTACATTTCATCCCTTTTTCTCAATTGCAGCTAGGCCTTAGAATGTCTTTTTCTATTTCTTCTTCAATTTCTACAGCACCGAGTAGCCCTGGTCCACTTAAGTCAAGGAAGATGTCCATCTATTTCTTTCATACAAAATAGTTTTGACTAGCAATAGAAAGGTTCTCAGAAAATTTCCAAAATTTTCGATATAGAAAAATAAGCCTTGAGGAAAATCGGTACCTTATGTTACCTGGGGAATTAAACACATGGAGAGTCAGGAGCTCTACCACATTAATTTATACCATTCCTTAGAGAAGAAAGATGTTTATTTATCTTGACAGTATTTAACCCTGGGATCTTTGGTATGAGGCACATTTAATGTAAAATTCTGGATATTTATCGATTAGAATACAAATGGTAATTAACATATTTCATCATAATCAAATAAAAAGAAGTTCCCTGAATATCTGTTCTTCTATTTAAAAGTACCTATATGATAGCCCTCATTTATTTCCATCAGGAGAAATACAAGTACTGTGGTGTGGTGAAAAGAGATGGAGCTGGATTTTTGTTCTGTTCGGCCTCTACTAAAGTAAAAGAATCGGTTTAGTTATGAACCTTTCTGGACCTGAATCTTCTGTTCATTTGAATAAAAGCGAGTAGAAGTTTTCATTCTTCTTTCAACCAGAAAGATTTATTCCATTCTGACCTCAATTTGGATGTGTTTCTCAGATCCACAAATGATGCTCTCTTTGATAAAAATGTTTTGTAAAAGTTCAAAATATATAATTGAACAAATACTGATATATTAAACAACCAAAAATACACTACTATCTTTAGGCCAGCACCGGTAAATGACTTCAGCTCTTCTTTAAGTATTCAAAGGAGACCAAGATTGTTTGTTTTCTCTCATTTGGCTTCATTTGGATTCCCCACTGTGCACAGTAGGGGTAAAGAGGCACCATAAAAAAAAGAACAGAAAATAAAACAGATGATCAATCAGATGACTGAATTTTTGTTTTCTGTTTTTGTTTTAACCCTGAAACCCAGGTGCTAATTATTCTGCCAACTTTCCTACAGGTTGGTTACACAGGGATAATGGGTGAGCAAAACCTAGTGCTTTGAGGTCTAAAAATATTATCTATTTGAAACTCTCTTCATAATGTCAATCTCAGCTATGCATTGCAATTTTAAATGTTTCCAATAAAGCCTTTTTCTTTACAATTCTTTGTGAATATGCTCTCAACTTTCTCATTTCGGTTTTATCTCTTCATCTGTTACCAGTGCCACCTGTTGCGAGAACTGTTACTTCTCCAGAATCCAGAAAATTTTGTTTCTTGTTCAGATTTTTAAAATAGCATCTCTGCTAATTCTAAACCTTTACCCAGATGGCTTGTAGCCTTCTGGATTTAAGGCACTGCCACGTAATTTCTCTACAGAAAACAGGTTTAAAACTGAGAAATTTTGAGGTTAATCTTGAGTTGGCTTTTGCTGCAGAAATGGCAGCCATATGGAGGTTATTTCATTCCTGTATCCCTATTTAAAAATGGCAATTACTATAGCTACCTTTTTCACACATAAACATATTAGATAAATCGATTCAGTCATGGGCCTACTGTAAATTTGCCAGGGAAAATTTTCTATTTGAGGGGGTAGCGTTTCATTTCAAATTGCTACTTACCTGGCCTATGAAAACTGGCAGACTCTCTCCTTGTGTTGTCAAAGTTGCTACAGGCAGGGCTAGCTGAGCTCTTAACCGTAGTTCCAACACCCACCAGAGCCCAGCTCCTCTTTCAGGATAGGTAGTTGTAGCTTTCAAGCCCTAGAATGCTGGCTTAAGCTAAGTCACAATTCATTCTGACATGGCTGACATAATATTTCCAGAGTCAAGGAAGATATTTACTTTCCCAAGCCAAGTTTGTAGAATATTTAAGGTTAATATAAGGTGTGGTTTTTGCCTCAAACTTCAAGTGACTTAAATTTTTGATGGCAAATTATTAACTTTCCTTACATCTATTTCTTGCCAGAGTGGTCTCTTGTTGCCTGTCACATGTCTACTTCCAAGGAGAGTGTCTGAACCAAACTAAGCCATCACAACCATTTATTTTTTTCATCCATCACATATTTATTGAATATCTATTATGTGAAAAATAATTTCCTAGGCACTGGGATATAGCAATAAAAAAAAAAAAAAAAAAAAAAAGACCAATCCCTGTCCACGTGGAGTTTTACATTCTGGTTAGCAACAGTATAAGGGAAGATTGCAAAATCCACTTTTGCTGACCTGGGCACACTCTTCCTGACACCAAGACTTGATTCTTCCTGACACAAGACTTGCTGTGTGGCCTTAGGCAAACTCACTGCTTCACCTATAAACTAAGGATAATATTTGTTCTTATCTTACAGGCTATGATGAGGATTAAATATATCATTGCAGCACTTGGGTTACTGTATGGCATATAGTCAGTGTTCAACAAATGTTAACTATTTGTTAACATTATTTAACCATATTGTTATTTTACTTTAAATTCCTTATATAGCTGAGTTCCTCATGCTGTCTACAAAATGCCTTCTATCTTCCTTCCCACTAGCCGTATGTACATATTGTACCAAATAGCATAAATTTTTATCTGGAAACCAATGCAAGACGTAAAGCTGCAAAGATATATATTACATCTTCTCTCACAAAGTTTATATACAAATGAAGGTAAACCAGCCATAAACAATAGGTACAGGATAAGGGATAGTGCTAGGAAGAAAATAAATTACATTAAGTGGTTAAGAAGATGCTACTACAAATTGGATGGTCAAGGACACCCATTAAGATAACATTTAGGAAGAAGGCATATGTACATTTGGGAGCAGAACAGTCCAGAAAGAGGGACTGTAGTCAGGAAAGAATTGGATTGTTAGATAACAGCAATTCTTCCTAGGGGAGGAAGTATATTTAGGGAAATTTCAGTTTGAAACTAGAGTCTAAAAAGCATTTGCATACTGGGATTTTAGCTCATGCTGTACAAGTGACTGTACTATAAATTCATTTTTACTAATTCTGAATGTATACTTGTTTTAAAAAGTAAAATTGTAGCTCCTATGAAAGTATAAAATAAACCCTTGTCAAAGATGTTATTCAACTCTTTAATCAATGAGAGAACCAGTAAGATATTAAGATCAGTTTAAAGCATATTTTAGGTGTTTGTTGTCAACTTAATAAAGGAAAGTTAGAATTAGTCCTGGATTAGATCCAAACCTGGTTATTGTCCTACAGGGTAATAAGCCATAACTTTTGGGGAATCTTTTCCTACCATATAGAATTTTTTTTTGCATCACTACTGGGTAAAAGTCTGCATGTAAGCAGGTAAGCTCACTAAGCTAAGATGTTTACTCAATAGTAAACAGGTTTTGGGTTTGGTCCATTGACCTATGTAACATTGAACGGATATGCTACCAATGTTTAACCTTATTTCCAAGTTTTGGATACTTTCTTAACAATTTAATTTTCAGAGCAGTGCCTTCAAAGTCAAATGAAATGTATGTGCGGTTGCTCAGTCTATGTTAGTTTATCATCTTGAAAGGTACAAGAAGTTGAAGAGCCTTAGTTATGAAGCGCAGGCAAGTCATAAGCAAGCAAACAAGCTTATTTATGAAGGTTTCTCTCTCTTTCAATCATTCCTTTCACTCTGTTTAAACAAGTTTGCGTTGGGATTTGTGTCCTTTGATCTCAGTACACTCCTCTGGTAGAAAATCAGACCTCATGGGAAAAGCTATTTGAGTTAATCAAATTCTAGTATTTGACAATGGCTTGTTCTTATTAGAAATCATTCACTTGTTATGCCAAAGACACTATTTTGGCCAGGAATTCCACATAGACAAAAATCACACCTCAGAAATCAAGATCCACTGTAGAGAATGTGTATAGAAACTCTGTGCTGCTTATTGATTCTCAAGGCTCCAATTCCTTCCAACTATGCAGGACGGGTAGGAAAATGTGCAGGTAAGCAAAGCTTTTGTCTATAGGTCTTTATTTTCAATTATGGAACCATTTCCCTGTCCAGATGGCAGCATCCATATTTCCGTGGCTCTTTTGGACTTTAATCCAAACACAATTTATGAAAAGTATTTCCCAACTTTTGCTTGTGAGGCTTTGGATGGGGGTCACAGGTTTTCAGAGTCTTTTATCACGGCACTGAGAACACTTCCTTTCGCCCTGTCTTCTCCAACTTCATCAGATGCCTGTTTCTCAGCTCACTGTCCGGATATCAAAGCGATGAGACTCATAAGGAAACAATTACACTCTCATGACAGGGTGGGGAAGGGGAGCTTTACACTCTTAGAAATGAAGGTAAGCATTAACAGTTACTCACAATGAATTGGTGTCCAAGTTTATTCATCTTTATCTTCTGCGAAGCCTGTGAGCTTCTGCAAACTACCCAAATAGAGGGTAATAATTAGCTTCAGAGGCACAGTAAATTACGTCACCAGAGTAACTGAAACTCTTCTCTTTAGCCATAGCTAGTTCACTCCATTGAAGGCTAGATTTGCGCCCTGAAGCAAAATAACTGCTCCTGAGGCAACATTATAGGTTAGGCCTTATTGCTTTGACCAGGCTGCTCTGTGAAGTCATTTGCAATCCATTTTCTTTTAATTGGAAACAAATTAGTACTGTCTGGAGAGAACAATGTGAACATTGAACCACAGTCTTTTGGTGGAGCACACTATGGAGTGTGTGCATAGTTTTTAACACTTCCTTTTCAGCTACAACTTTTTAGCCTCCTATTATTTTATGTTGCCCCTAGGGTTCCACTATAAGCAAGCCATTAATGCTAATGTGAAAAGCTTGCAATGTTTGGAATAAATTAAGCACATGCTGTACTTTAATTATTTTACAGGTACCGCTTTGCTGGCTAGGTTGTGAGAAGGAAGCTAACTGGAAACTTTTATAATCATCTGGTCGACATTAAAGCTGAAAGGATCTCTGTCTATGCCCATTGCTTAAACTCTGTTTAGTAAACAGACTGTAGACAGCTAAATGCACGGACTTTTCTTTGAAATGAGTATATAAATAAAAGGCCACCACTGCTGTGTGTATTTCCATTCATGAAGCTTCTAACCACAGGGCTGTACCATCATTAAATGTGTGGGCTGTGGAAGCCACTGTGCTAAGGATAGATGCCAATTAGTGCCCATGGGACTGAAAATGAGTCAACTATCTACTATCTTCAAGAAGATGATGATTACTCTAGAACCTCTCTAACTCAAAGATTATTTTGAAAGGGAAGTTGGGGTTAGGTGAGGGACCAAAACCTTCTTAACTTATTTCCAGGGGGTGGCCTCCAAACCTCTGGCATTAGAACTCTCAGAGCCCTTGATTAAATTATTCAGATTCTTAACCTTAATCCCCTGACCGTCTGATTCAGAATTTCTAGGTGTTAGATCCAGGATTCTGCATTCTTAAGCACCCCTGGATGATTCTCAAGTTTACAACCCCCTAGCCATTTTAAGAAGATGCCTGGGAGGCATCTTTTGCTCACCCACTGTCCTCATTTCTCTGTGTCTCATTTCATTTCCCAGACTTGCTCCTGAGAGTCCAAAGAGGTAAAAGCTGTATGGCCACGTTCAAGGCACATGCTCAAAGGTGCTCTAGTAGAGGTGACAATTAAGTCGGTCCTGGCCATTAAACTAGAATTATGAAAGCCAGGTTGCTGAATTGTTTGGAAAGAATTGAAAGATTCATCAGTTATTGGAGAATAATTGAATTGCTCTACCCAGTAGTCTGAGTAGATCAACACTTTTTAGAGGAAACAATGTGTAGAAGTAGTAATATTTGTGTTATTCTCATAAATGCTAATCAACAGTTTACTTTGACAGAATATATCAGAATTCTAGCAGCATTATTAGAGTCAAACTGTAACACAGCTTGATTTTTAGCTCAGGACTTGGAGCTGTGTGCTTTAACCAGGCAAAAGAATGCCATGAGCCATGAGTAGCATGCCACATGATCTATTTATTGGTTTCCATTTCCAAAAGTTATACACTAGGAAATAGCTATCTCTACTCTTAGGATTAGAAAACTCCAGAAAACTCCATTTCTTTTCCTTTTGACCCCGATTTAAATTTGCTTTGCATCCTTATTATCAGATGTATAATATTTACTCATTTAAACTTACTTCTTTTGTGTGTTAAATTTCCCAAAGACTCATTTTTGGGACGTGTTCTTGAAACAGTGATGTTTTTGTTTTCTTTTAAAGTCAAAGTCTGTAAAAGAAGTATAATTTGTTTTTCAATTACTGCAGTAGAATTGAATATTTTCTCAAGTATTAATGAGGATGTTCTCAATACTTCCTAAAAATTACACCCAGTATGCACTAAACTGCATTATATTTATACATAAGTTGGACACTGTTTAAGAAGGTTTTGTGATTTGAAACAACCCTCATTTTTTATTTTGTCATATTTTCACATACAGAAGTGGTTATTTATTCTACCATATTAGCTCATAGGAATGGTAGAATTGCTGATATCAGTCTAGATTTAGATTTTAAATTCTCAGAAAATTAATTAGAATACTCATAAAATATCACAAATCCATGCCCATGAGCTGACAAAACACCTATTTAAGTCAGCCTAAATTCTAACAAAGCAAATGACCAGCAAACAGGATGAGCTTCTTTTAAAAGGTGAGGCAAGAAGATTGATGTAATATTTCCTTAACTAATTTTGTAGAAGAATAAGCGAAAGAAAATCTTTTATGAATGATAAGAATGTTGTCATTTCTGCTTTCAACAAACAGGAGTGTGTCGACTTTTGTTTGCTGAACTTCACTTTCGAACTCCTCCTTGGAGATAATAGGAAGGTCTCTAATCTTCACCATACTGTTTCATATAAAGCATGACAATGATTTCTAAATAAGCAGCATCAGTCCTTGCAGAGATCATGAAAAATGTAACACTGAAATCTCTTGTCTCTGCATGAGCCTAATCTCTGAATTAATGAATGAAATGTGGATAAAGAAGAAAGGCTTGAACTAGTCATATTGTGTTCTTACTGCTCACTGAGAGGTTATGGTTTGGATTCAAAAGGTGTTCTTTCTCTTTTTTGAGAACACAAAAATGAGACGTATATGAGATCTTGTATTCATTTATGTAAATAAGATAATCCTTAAAAGATTTTTTTTCATACAAATCATCTTCTTTTTGACAGAAATATCCAATCAAGTAAAACCTACTATTTGAGAAGGAGATTTTTGTCATTAATATGTTTTGAAGATATGAAGTAAAGGAAAGACCGAATGTAAAGTGAGAGTGGTAGATAATGTCTTTTTCCTTATTAACATTAAATTGGCTTCACATTGCAGAAAGATTTTGGTGCCACGTAAAAGTGACTCACAAAAGAAATTATGCACTGAATTCACATGAATCATCTTGGTATAGCAGCTATAAGAATAGAGAAAACTTTCTTTTTCATAGAGGTTCCTTTAGGCATTGTTACCAGTTAAAAAAGGGAAGGGACAGCATGGCATAAAGCAGTAAAGCACCTTAACTATTGCCCTGAAATTTAGTTGTGTTCTTCCTGTGTCACGATTTCTTTTTACTTAAGGGCTCCAAATTTCTTAATCCCTGCTTCCTCAGCCTCCGGAAAGGAGCCGACTCTCATAAAGTAAGGTGCAACATTTTCAAATAGTCTCTGTCTTCTGTCTACAAGTGCAGAGAGTGGTATCTCATTGAGTCATATAACCTCCAGGCTGCACAGAACTGAGGCTCCACAAAAGAGCCTCTGTTTTCCTTAGCAGTGGGGAACATCCCACTTTCTTGAACTAAGTCAGGTCCAGTTCACGGGCATAAATTCCTCATTTCACGCTCATAGTCCCCCACACACGTCTAACTCACAGACGTCTTTTCCTCCTGAACTTTTCTTTCTCAACTCTCAGTTTATTGTTGCTGTCAAAAGGAGATAAGCAGATGCTTGTCAAAATTACTTCCTGAAAAGTTCCCATAATAAATCGTGACTTTGAAAAAATATGAAGCACAGATTATTTTTGTTTTTCCCATTCTTCCCAAAGTGGTTTGCATTAGTAGAGCAGTTAATAAAATTGCTTTGGTCAAGGTTGTTTGTGACTATTTTTTTTTTAATTTATTTTGTGTGATTTATATGATAAAGTCACTTCTGTATTACACTTCCTCCTGGTCTCCAGACATCTCACTATCATTGAATCAAGGCCCAACCTCTTAAAAAGTCTAGAATTTAATTAGAAACACGATTGCTTCCTTATGATCTCTGAGGCCCAGCTCTTTTCTTTTATATCTGATAGCAACTTCTATTAGACTTGAGCTTATTTTACTTATTTTCCAACATTTCAACCGTGGTCTCACAGGTCTGAATTCATCAACAATAATTTCCTAAAAATCTGCTAAGAGCCCAATATTTAGGGGATGGAGTATGAGGTTTTCCTCTGAATGCATAGAATTTTGGAGATCTTAGAAATCATTGACTAAAACAGTAAAAGAATGATTCATCAAGTCTGTGTGATTAAAAAGAAGGATATTAGGATTTAAATGTATGGAATCCATTGAATGCATGGGATGAGAGAGGATGGAAAATTATTTAGCCAAAGCCTAAATAAATGCACTATATGCTTAAGGTAAGATCACCATCCTATGTAGGAATCCACCTGCCTGCTAAGGAAGGCTGTGTGGGAAACAATTGTGGAATTAGACTGAATAGGCCATGTGGGTCTAGTTTATGGTGACTTTAAGAATTGGGCAAAGCACCTTAGATCATACCCTTAAGACAGGGTCCTGCAAAAAGGAGATGCTTAGATAGAAGAGCAAGTAATTTATTGAGGGCAGTGACTCTAAAAGATATAGGAGAGGAAGTAAGAGCAGGTAGGAAATCTCTTTGATCATTGTGTGTTGAACACCTGTGAAAAAAGAGGGAGAAGAAAGGAAGGTGGGTAAGAAGAGCCTTCGACAGGAGGGCAGTGCTGAGAAAGACTCAGCCAGTCCAATGAGAGAGAGCTGTGGCATAAAAATAGTTGGTGTGTGGAAGAGGCAGACCTAGCAGAACTGGCCAGGACGTGTGCTCTCTCTATGCTCAGTCATTGTCCGGGAGCCACCCAGGAAGAACACAGCCTCTACTCAAAACCTGAAGATGCCCACAATTGCAGTCCTTCCACTTGCTGCACTTCCTGGAAAGGGAGATCTATGTGGCACACTCTTGTAGCTGTAACAATCTTTAACTGCCTTGACAAGCAAGTCTTGTCAAAGCAAAATGGCATAACATGTCTCTGCACATTGGCTCCTAACTTTCACATATTTGTGACCCTAATATCTCCCTACATAAGTGGCTTTAACAAAGCTCCTTGGGTTTTATGGCACTGGAAAAACACCTTTTGTGTATAGCTTCCAAAAGTCAACCCAAAAAACGTGAAAAGGAAATTGGCTCTGAAACCCAAAAAACTAAGAGATTGGCTTGGCATTAGTAAATGTTTCATTAAATATCCTTTACACAACAGATTTTTAACTTTATCAAATGTTGAATTTAGTATCTATAAACATATTACTATAATTGAATATGGTCTGTAGGTTAGATTTCTTTATTTTTAAAGTTTTTTTTCAAAATAGCAATGACTGATGAGAAATTGGAGTCAACTTTAAGCAGTTACTCTTAGTCATATAATTTTAAGTCAAAATTTTACAGCAAAAACTTACATTTAATGTGGGATATGTCTACATTTTTATATATTTTATATAATAAGTGGTGGGACTTCCAACATGCCTGGGGATTAGCAGAGCCTAAAATAAAACTGATTCTGCAGAGATGCTTTTGGGACAAGTGGGCGGGTAGGTGGCATTGTTTTCAGAAATTTGCATTCTCTTTAACTAGAGCTGATTCCTCTTTAATTAATCTTATATGTTGTGATCTGAGATAAATATTCATGTATACTGCACCAAATAAAATAATTAATTGCTTAATTACATAAAAAAACCAAAATCTGTCCTTGTAAATTACCTACGTCACAGAGGGTTACTGACTACAAATAAAAACTTGTAAAATAGATAATACATCGCATAGTGTTAAATAGATAAGTACCACTGAGAAAAATAAAGCAAGGGAGAAGAAGGAAAGGGAGTATGTTATTTTAAGCAGGATTGTAAGGGAATGACTCACTGAAAGAGATGAGGAAGTGAGATGGGTCGTGTCAGGGAGAAGAGCATGAATTCAGCTTTTAACACATTATATTGAGATTTCATAGAAATTCTAGGGGGTGATACCTGTAAGGTAGTTGTTTGTACTTGCTTGCAATTTAGGCTAAAGTTTTAAATTTGAAAGTCATATTGATATTATACATTCAACCATTAAATATATATTGACAGCAGTGAACAAAACAAACAAAATTCCTTTCACATGTAACTTGCATGTAATTTGGGAATGATCAGAAGAAAATTTAAAAAACGAGTGTATTAGGTAATGATAAGGAAATAAAAATAAAACTGAGAAGAGCTACAGTGGATGTGTGAGTTGTATGCATGTGGTAGAAGCAGAAAGGTCTTCACTATAAATGTTCCCTTTGAGTAAAACCTGAAGGTGATACTATTGTCTTTCTGGAGATAGGATCAGTTCTCCAATGGTAGGAGTAGGTGAAACTTTTGCTAGGAAGGGTCTGTTATGGGTTGAATTGTGTCCTGCTAAAATATATGTTCAAGTCCTAACCTCAGTTCCCCATGAATGTGACCCTATTTGGAAATAGGATCTTTGAAGATGTCATTAGTTAAGATACTGCTAAACTAAATTGGGGTGGATCCTAATCCAATAAGCCTTATGTTCTTATAAAAAGAGGAGAAGTAGACACAGAGAGACAGATGAGAGGAGTACACTATGTGGCAGATGAGGCAGAGAATGCCATGGATTGCTAGCAAACCTTCAGAAGCTAAGGAAGCAAAGCAGTATTCTACCCTACTGTTTACAAGGAAGCAGAACCCTTCTAATACCTTGATTTCAAACTTGTAGTCTCAAGAACGAAGAGATAATAAATGTCTGTTGTTCTAAGCCAGACAGTTTGTAGTACTTTGTTATCGTAGCTTTAGGAAATTAAGATGACCGAGATAAGAAATATTTTCAGCTGTGGGGACCATAATGACTTTTTGTCACAACTACTCTATTTTGTCATTGTAGCACAAACACAGCCATAGATGATATAACTGGGTATGGCTGTTCACCTATAAAACTTTCTTTACAAAAAAAAGGGGGTCAGGGGCATGATTTGAGCAGAGTGAGTAGTTTATTGACTCTGATCCAGAGATTTAGAATAGTGAAAATAAGGAGACATGCAAAAAGAAGACAGAGGGAAAGAAACCAGTGAAAGAATAAGTAAACCAGGAGAAAGTGATATCTGGAAGATAAGAACAAGGAAGACGAACTAATCAACTCCATGAAAGCCTAAGTAAGACAAGAACTGAGAATTGATCATTGGTAAGATGGCAGTACAACCCAGTGGATAATGTCATGCTCCTCCTGAATTGAATCTTCAGGGTCAACTTAGGCATTCCCCAGCCACTGGGAATTTTGGCTGCTCGTGGCTTACAGCTGTATCCCCCACTGGAAATTGCTCTCATCCATAGGGATTTTCCTTTCCCATAATTATGCTACCCATCCACCAATAGGCAACAGCCCATGGCCAGTAACTGGTTGATTTGGAGACACAAAAGCTAGTCTCCTCACTTCAATTAGGAATGCCTGTGAAATGTCACCTTCATTGCAGAGCTTCCCCGTAGGATGAACTGCTTCATTTGTAACTGCCTTGTGAGTCAGCGTCTTCCTCGCCGAGGCCTACCTTCCTCACTTTCCGACAGGTGTGTCTCCTCTATGAACCTTCTGCGTGGAAATCCCCATCTCAGTGGCTGCTTCTCCAGAACTCAATCTAAGATAAGAGTTTGCCAGAGACCATCCTAGATTTTGCCCATTGTCCTGACAATTGTTAATAACACTCACATACAGTTCCAAAGTGTTGCAGTTCTGGGAATGAAGCATTTGTTCACCAAATCATGGGTCACCTTTGCAAGAGCAATTTGGTGACATAGTAGGGAGACCAGTCTGGTTTGGGTGACAGGTAGGATTTGAGAGAGAAGAAACAGAGGAAAGGGAATTGGAAATAGTAAATGTAGACAATTATTTTAAGGAGCTTTTTCTCCATGTGGAACAGAGTAAGCTGGAGAGGGAGGAGGAATCAAAGTATATATATACATATTAAGATGGGAGAACGTGAAGTATAATTTTTGCTAATAGGAATGGCCCAGTAAAGAGGGAAGAAAGCCTGGAATTTATTTTCCCTATGCCTCACTAAAATTTCTCATCCTGCCCTAAAGCTAACTCTTAAATGAAGCCTTTTCTGACATTCTCTGTCCTCATACTCACTCTTAACATATAAGTATCCACTTTCATAGCAAACAGCCATTAATACAATAATCACTCACTAAATAAGTGTTGAATGAATGAAGTTGCTTGAAAAAGTTTGGAAGGTCTTTTCCCTACGTCTTTCAAAGTGGATGGATAAAACTTTAAGGATTTCTGATGTATTTCAACAACCATCACAATGATTACTCGTGTATTTTCCCAGCTTCTTCAGCATCATCTGGTCTATAAATTTTTGGATTTAGTTTTGATTCAATGCCTGTGTTCAAAGGCTTAAATTGTTGTTCATTATAATTGAGTCACAAGTATAGGTTAATATAGCAAAGAGAAATCCAATGTAATAATATACTTGAAATAAAACTCAAAATTCAAATCTAGAACCACTGGAGACATAGTAGTGGGGATTAGGAGTGGTTGACAAAATCAGCTAAACAAGAAAAGTAGGAAAAACACTGGAATTAATCTCTGTGGAGGTCTGGGCTTTCTCGACAGCATCTAAAATGACTTTCTTTCCATCCTTGTTAGTAAAACTATACCTCCCAGTATGATTAATAGAAATTGAATTATCATAATTGAGTTTGAATTTCCTTTTGCTGCTGCTAATAAACTGAGATGTTAATTTGTGCACTTCAATATATTTAGCTTAAGTGTGAGATGATGTAGAATTTCCTGGATTTGGACATCTGAGAGAGGACATAATTAAGTAAATCTAATCACAGGACAGTTTAAGAGACTGGCTGAGTTCACTGTACTGAGAGTTGAGGATAAGCTGCTGATAGCAGATGCCATGCTGTGTTATTCGTCACACCCTTTTGCTTAGGACACTGGCCCACCTACCTTGTTGTACTACTGGAAAGAAACAGTGGTTATCCATCATTTCCTTAATTAGTTCATAATTAGAGAAGCCATAGGACAAACATATTGTCTCATCCCATGAGCAGATAGCAGACATTCAGATTAAACAGAGTGAGTACTGGCTACTCCCTTTCATCCTCATCAGGGCCAGTCTGCTGGAACTCCCTTTCATTTGATCCTTCTAGGTTTTTAATACATATCTCAACAGTGCTAATGAGTAAGTGAGCACTAGAGTTCAGTCTTTTCTTAGTCAACCCTTTCCCTAATAAATAGCCAATTTGTTCTTCAAGTCATCGTTATTATAAACACCGCCTCAACATCACTGCCATTCTGATGATTTACAGAGTACTTACTATGTGTCAGGAACTGCTCTTAAAGTAAGTTAAGGTCTGAATGATTTATTCTGACAAGAAATATGTATTGAACTTCGAGAGGACTTCCTGGCAGGAGAGTAGGTGTTAGTCGCTAAGAAATGCTGCTTAGGTTTAGATTCTGACTTTACCACTTACAACATATTCAAATTGGGAACATTATTTAATTTCTCTGTGGCTCAGTTTCATCATCTGTATAATGGAATAAATAACAGAATCCACTTCATAAGTTTATTGTGAGCTTTAAAGAAGTATTAAATATCCAGAGCGTCTAGCATATATCAAGAGCTCAATCAGTATTAGATAATTTTATTATTGTTATGAGCAGGTACAAAACCATATTCACTTTTGCACCACAAAAGGAAGGAAGGAGTGATTTGTCAATACTCAATAGATATTGGATGATTAGTGTGGTAGGCTGAATGTCAGTCCCTCAGTGATGTTCATGTCCTAATTTCATGCCCAAAAGACTTTCTAGATTTGATTTGGTGAATCATCCTAAAATGAGATTACCTGCATTACCCATTTTGCTCCAATGTAAGCACAAGGAACCTTATAAAAAGATCAAGGGAAGAGGTGTATAGTTAAAGAGAGCATGTGAAGTTAGAACAGAAATTGGAGGACGTGGTTTGAAGATGGAGGAAGAGGCTACAAAATGAAGACTGCAGGCAACCTTTCACAACAGGAAAAGGCAAGGAAACCGATTGTCCCCGACAGCCCTCTTAAAGAACACAGCCTTGCAGACCCCTGAATTTTAGGATTTCTGACCTCCAGAACTATAATATAATAAATGTGTGTTTTTTAAGCCATGAAATATACAGTACTCTGAAACAGCTGCAAAAGGAAAATAATACAGTTAGGTTTGAGGCATCATGTGAAGATGACGTAATTAAGAACCATTCATCTCAGCTACTTACGGATAATAGAGCATTCTCCCCTCAATTTTCTGGCCCAGCTTATTCAAATCAAAGCCTCTCATGAAACTCTTTGGATTTAATTACAATGTTTGTCCTGGAAAATAGTATGCATTGTTTCATCTTGCCTTTTAGATAGCTGTTCATATTCAGAGGGACTTACTTCCTTTAGCAACTTGTGATGATATTTGACTTTGAGTCTTTATATTCCTCAAAGAGAGTGTTCATTTTGAGAACAAAGGTGCTAGGATACATAGGAGTGTTTGTTGGGCAGTTTGCCAGAGGTTGGCTTGACAGGTGGAGCCTCGGGGAAGGAGATATGATAGGAATGACAAGAGTGAATTTACAGGATAACTTATCTGGTAACAGGGTCTGCTTTTGAGGAAGTCATGATTTGCAGGTGTTTGATAACTGAACTCTACCCTTCCATTCGTGTAAAAGGGAACTAGCATGTGCCTAATTGGCATGGTACATAACTGAATTAAAAGCATTGGCTCCAAAGCATCTCTCAAGAAAGCTCTTTCTCTGTAGGAATGAATCTTATCTTATATGTGCATCTTTAGAATACATTGCAGAAGAGCCCTATGCAATCTGTTTCAGTCTTCCTACCTGCATTTTGCTCTGGCCATCTGGCATTGCTGATAAAGCCTCCATGTCCCCTTGCCCAAAGAAATCTCTCCAGCACCAAGGACAGTGAGATAAAGGTTACCTCTGTTTCCTGTGATCTCAACTCCGAGCACCTATTTTATTTTCCACCACTTAAGACACCATCCCAGGGTTCAAAATATCCCAGACTTGTCCCATTATTTGAAGTCTAGGTGCCCACTGACTACCCACCCTTTCCTTACCTAAGAGGACTGGAGAAACAGCAACATCATGTAGGTATATTTGCAAAGGAAGGATAGTGGGATCTATTGCAATTGGCAGCACCCACAGTTCTCCTGCAACAAGAAAACTGAGAACCCAGAGGAAACAGTTGGACATGATAATATAATTATGATTCCTGTATTAGAGACAAGGAAACTGAGGCTTAAAGAGGTTAAGTTAATTGTTCACAGACCCAGAACTATGAATTTTAAGTCAGGATTCAAATGCAGGATGGCCTAATACCTGAACCTGAGAGGGTTGCCACTGGCCCAGTCCTTGTAATTACTCTGATGGCACTTCAAGGAGAAGGAACTAGACCTGGATGACAGCGTAATTTGTCCCAGAGCTCTCTTAAATCTTAATTTTCTTTTTAGTAACAAGGAATTCTGACTTTTATTTTTGGCATTCATAAAATGTAAAATTCAAATTCCATTGTCCATGATGAAAGATCAAAGTCATTTAAACTTGATATGGGACCTGCTTGCCTATATCCATGTAAAAATAAAAATATGGGAACTGATCTATGAGAAGAAACCTTTCAAACCGTCTCAGCCCAAGGCTACATTGTCCAACTGATCTATCTAACAGAGAAATAAAACTGCTTGAAATCCCAGAGAAACAGGTTCAATAAAGTGCTGCATTTGTGCAATGGTGAATCTAGCATTTAGTAAATGAAAGCCCTAACTTCAGAGTCAGATGTAGATTTGAATGCCACAGTTGCTCCTTGGAAACTGCGGCATAAAACAAGTTAATTATCTTATTCATCCTTCAGTGTCCTCACCTATAACATGGGAATCATAATATCTACTTTTCAGGTTTCTTGTGAAGAAAGAAGGAATGAATGCAAGGCAATTGATCACAGAGGCTGGCACAGAATAAGAACTAAGGAAACAGTAGCTAACATTGTCCTCTGCAAACAGATGTGTTCATCATTCTGGTAGAATCTGCAAACAGCTATGCTCAGACCTAGGGGTTGACCTTGCCTCTTTGCTACCACAGCTCCACCTCCTTTCGGGCCCCAGGCTCCTTTTCATGGTTAGCAGTTGGTTTAGAGCCCGGAGCACCAGCCTCCTATGTTTCAGCTGGGCTTCCTCATTGGTCTCCCGTGTGATGATTTCATCACAGTATTTAGAATTGTGTGTGGAAGCTCCAGGTCCCACTTCCTTTGCCACGCAAAAGCCTAGAGGACCTCAGAGAGTGTCAGCTTTTCAGTTTTGAATCTCTAGTTTCACTTAAAACAACGGAAAACCAAGAGTGGTCACATAAGTGTGTAGAAACAGCAAAGCCCCAGTCTCTCTGTCCTCCGTGCAATGACAGAAGCTGATCAATAAAGCTTTAATTGTGTTGCTAAGTTCCCTGGGCTCTAAGGACACCGTCCACAAATGGAAAGCTGAAAATGTTACATCTGGTCCTTTCCCCCAATATCTCACCTTACTTCTCTGAAAAGATTACATCTAATTTTAAGACATAAATAACTTGGACAGGAACTATAATGCATTTTACAGTGCAGTGGTGAAAAAATAATGAAGTTAGCTCAGTCCCAATTCACCTAAGGCTTACTGTATGCATTATGTCAAACTCATAAAGTATCATATTCATGGCATAACTCTAACAGTCAGCTCCCAGAATCTGAGTGAGGGGCAACAGTACTTAAGAAAAACACATAGCGATATGAGATGAAGACATCAAAATTCAATAGTATTTGCTTTATCAACCACAGTTTTGATATGTATATTTAAAACAAGAGGTTTTAGCTTCTTAGCAGACAATTACTTTTAGCAATATTATCGTGAATCACAACTTGCTATTGATTCTCTATTTATATGTTCACAGAAGACGTGCTCTTTCTGTTCTAGGTTCCTAAGGACTCATCAATTAATAATTTATAACATTCAGTTGGCTGAGCTCTATCAACATGGATGTGAATGTATTTTAAAGCCCAGGCATATTATACTAATGTATTTCATTTTTTTCATGTTTTTACTGTCTACTGTGTCAGCACAGGTTTATATGCTACTTCCAGCAGCTAAAGAGAGAAATGCTATGAAAAATATAATTAAGCAAAATTGAGGAAGAGTAGGTTGCGTAACAAGCAATTTAGCATATCCATAAATTTCTTTATATGCCCATCTAATTCAGATTAGACTGCCTTTTGGAAGAGGCCTTGAATGATTTTGGAAGCTCAACATTGATATTATTTCAATCTCTTCTTTCACATAAATAGTATAATTGATGATGACTAGCATTTAAATAACAAATCTTGAGTTATTTTGAGAAACAAATGACATCATAGCTTATAATATAGTGAAGATCAGACCAGCTTCTACCAGGTGAATAAGTTATTACCTATATTTAAACTAAAGAATACATGGAGCTACTGTTGGGCAGACCCAACAGCATAAAAATGGTGTATGGTTCAAATCTGTTATGTACCCCAGAAAATGTCATGTTCTTTGGTGCAGACCTATCATGGGTGGGGTTTTTTTTATTAAGTTGTTTCAATTGAGATATGACACACTCAATTCAAGATAGGTCTTAATGCTTTACTGGAATCTTTATTAGGATAAAAGACAGAAAAAACCCAGAGAGAAACACCCAGAGAAAGCTTAGAGAGAAAAACTCCAGAGATGATAAGAGAGTACCCATAGGAGCTCAGAGAGGAGGTGACAGGAACCAGAAGCTGAAAGCAATGAAACATAGAAGAGAAGGACAAACAGATGCCAACCATGTGCCTTACTAACTGACAGAGAAACCCTGGACACTAGCAATCTTTCTTCAGAGAAGGTATCATTCTGCGATGCCTGAATTGGAACATTTTCATGACCTTAGGACTGTAAATTTGCAAACTAAGAAATCTTCCTTGTAAAAAACAACTCATTTCTGGTCTATTGAATTCTGGCAGCATTAGCAAACTGAAACACAAGGTCAAAATATAATTCAATAAACAAAAATTGACCACTAATTATGTCACACTGATCAATCAACATACTCTGCACAATAAAGAAGACAGTAAGGTAGCAGAGAGAGACTCAGATAAAACTGTGTGGTCCAATGTGGAAATTGTCATGATATACTGTATTTAGTTTCAGGTATTTGGGGCCCCACTGATATTCCAAGTGTTATGGAAATATGTGATAAATAAGAAAGCACCTCTTGTGGTTTTCTAATCTAGTAGACAAAACAAGACACATCGCTTTAACAAATCAGATAAGAAAGGTTAGTATATGCAAAACGAGTGTCAGTTAGTAAGTTTTGAGGGAGTTTTAGGTTAGGTACAGAAAATGGAATCAAAACTTTCTCAACACTCAGAAAAAATAGACCTATCCTTCGGATTCTGATAAAGCCACATACCTAATGTTTCACTAAAACTTTTGGGGAATATAATTTCAGAATGCTAAATGATTGTGTTAAACTGGAGGCCATATCCAGTGGGAAAATTCCTTGCTTACACATAATCACCTCCTTTTCCCCAAGTGGACAGCAGCTAATTTACAGAGTAATATCTTAAGCTCCCTCAATAACATTATGAAAGCAAATGAATTATGTTTCCTTGATGTTTGCTATTGAACAGATTGTTCAGCTATAGGATTTCTATCTCCTTTTTCACCAGACACAGAAAGCATCATTGCAAACAGGATTAAAAATCCAGATAAAATAATAATACTGACAACATCTTCTGTGTTGCATTACTTTCCATGCTGTTGTGTTTGTTATCTAGCCTGTATGACAGTAACCACAGATAAAATGCACTAAAATAAATAACATGCGCGTGTTGTTCATTCTGTGCAAAGTGTACCAGAAGCAAAATTTGATGCAATGTATTGCTATGACTTTAATACGGTATTTTTAACATAATATTACATGAAGTGGCGGAGCTAGACTATACAGTAATTGAAAGAAGGATACATGGAAAAACAGACTGTCCAGATGGTTTATATTAAATTCCAAAGTAGTCTCAGGGCATGCCTGATGATCTTAACCCATTTTTTGTGCTAAAGTGATCCTTCTCTTAATCTCACATCTTCTCATTGTACATAAAGTGGCACTACTGATTCAGACATTAGAAAGGAGCCTTGTAAATAGTTTCTTATGAAAATAAATAACTCGAGTATCCAGATATAAAGAGTTTAATTGTCAAAATCAGACTTGTACGAGATTCACATTCTTTGGGCTTTGAGTCTGAACAAGAGAAGAAAACAGTCTTTTAAGTTTGAGATTGCAGAATAAGAAACAAATGAGCAGTGTGCAAAGGACTCCTTTTGCCTGCTGACCATGTCCTCTGGGATGAGTGGAAAGCAACAAGAGCACCAGGGACATCAGCCATTCGAATTGAACATTATCTTCAGATATTTGAAATGGCATGTTTATCAGACTATGGTTCATATTTTCAATCTATAATTTTTCCTGCTGCTTTCTCCAATTTCAGTTTGATAGTGGCCTTACTAAGGACATCCAAAAAGTACCAGAGAACACAAACAAATCATTTCAAATAAGTAAGATTTTGCTTGGGTATCTTGAGATTTGTTCACTGCAAATTTTAATTGTCCTGAGTAGATCAAAGTAAAGCTGCAAATAAATCAGTGTAGATAGCAATCTGCATTAAAAAAAAAAAAACAGATTTAGATTTCTTTATCAGGGTTGAAATGTTTTTTCCTTATATTTATGTTTATAGAGCAAGCCTTCTACTCCATGAATAAATAAACCATTTTGTATGTTTCTTTTAGGGTGACAGACAAAAGGGAAGACAAAAATGAGAATGCATTTATTTAGTATTTATTCCTTTATCTGACTCTAGGCAAAACTAAGAAGCAGACAAAATCTGTTCTCCACACATCAGTCCATCTTCTTTCTTTACCATGTCTTCCAAAGTGAAACATACTTTCTCACTTGTATCCTCTCTCTCTCTCTTTTTCTCAATTCTGTATCAAGGCAATAAAAACGTGATCCAGTCATTCAAGAGATATTTTAAAGACTGGGAATTTATTTTAAGCTCATAACTCTTGCAATTATGCTATGTAAACTACCATCAACTTGTGAAATTAACTATATTAAAATAGTGGATTGGACCCCAATTACAGAATATTTTATTCTATACAGATAAACTGCATGTCAGATTTATTTTGGAGTTAAGAATAAAACAGGAAAAGAAAACCTGAATGATGAAAATTTGGTGTAACATTGAGAACATGAGTTGATTGTCAATATTATTGTAAAGAAGGAGACCAATATATTTTCAGCACTACCATTTTTAAACATCAGTGACTTAATCAAAATGTGGAATAAATCTAGCAGTTTATCTGGATAAAAGTGGTCAGCCTGATAAGTTCACAAAGGTCATTCGTTGTGTTTTTATATCTGTCATACATATGTAGAGCATGTTCTCAGGTTTACACTTGCCCTTTAACTCCCAGTACAGGAAGTCGGCTGCTAGGAAAGACCTGTAAAATTTTTATGACATTTAAATCATGCACAAGATGTCTTACCCAGGAAGAGTGAGCTATAAAATTTGTATGTGGTATCCAACTTTTAGCCCCAACTTTCTGCTTTTGCTCTTGGACAATCTTGGTTACAGAGTTGCTTCATCCTCTAACCCTTTGACTATATCTACAACTAACTTACTCTTTGTTACCAAATGTCTCAAAGGATGGATCATCGCTGCACTTCATTTCTAAGTAAATCACAAATTATATTAGCACCTCATCAGTGAACATGTCATTGAGATACGGAAAGGATCTGTACAATGTGAACATTTTCAACTTGCATTGCTTGGAACTCCATACTTTGCTTCAAGAATAACCTATACATAAATATCAAGTGAACAAGGCCACACTCAGTGGATAAGCACAGCATATCAAATACATAATTTACAGATTCAGCCTCTGTTCCTTTTTGTCATTCATGAAATCACATTTATTTTTATTTGTAATCAAACACCTATTTAATAGAGTATCAACAAACACACATGAACTCATACCTAGCAAACATGTTCTGTATTCTGCTTAGAGATTTTTTTAGAGTGTTTTGAAATTTTAACAACTATATTAATTATGTTTGAAATATACTCAGTGGTAAACATAAACCATCTTCAGAAACATGGAACCAGGGAAAGAACATCAGTGACTCATTTTGGACCACAATATGTGACAAAGATAAAGAAGTAGCAGCAAATGCTAAAGGAGCAAGGATGTGACATAGAAGAGGTAATGAAGGGATACTGACTTCTGCTTCCCCAGAAAAAAAATTCTGCTGAATTTTCCTCTTTCAATGCTGGTTATAAATATGATAACCTCCCCTCCCTGCCACACACACATTTCAGAAGAAACAGGGTGAAAGGCGAAAAGTCAGTGATCAGAATCAGACACCTAGAAGACTAGTCTACACCTAGTACACTAGTGGATCATAGCCCCTTCTTCAGGCCATCTGGGCTGGCTGGGCTCACTGCTTTTGAAGGCTGAATCTCAGTGACCTCTCTGGGTAGTGTGCTGGGTCTTCAAAGTTAGATGGAGCACCAAAAAAAAAATCACCTCATTTTGAATAGAGTTGAGTTTTTACGTCTTCTGCATTCCATCTGATTACATGTAAATGTGAATATTTGCAAGTAGATAATGAGTCCCTGCTAGTGGTCAGGATAATGGAGCAATGGCTGAGAAGATAAAGAAAGAAGACATGGCCATAAGAAGAAGGCTCTCCCCTCAGAAATTGCACTCTCCAATAACCATGGTCAAATTCAAGTGGTCAAGACAACCACCCAAAAGAGTTATTAAGAATTACAAAATAGAATTAGAAGGAAGTATGTGAAATAATGCTATGAAATTGCACATCCCTGAGGCCTAAAGCTGAGTGGATTCATGAGGGAAAATCAAAATAGTACTGAAAAATGTTGGAAAAGTTGACATGGTGGGGTAGCTCAGGATCTGAGTGCAGACTGCCAGGATCTTCTTAGGCACCTTGAATATCATATAAGATTTCCTCCCTGCTATACTTGCAAAACTTAAAAGCCTGGATGCAAACAGGAATCCTCATGCCCAGTTAAGAGCGTACAGATCAAATCCTTTATCATCCTTGGTTAGTTTATCAAACTTAGGGAGCCAGGGATTTATGTCCCAGGGATGTTCTCCTCAATTTCATAGCATTATTTCATACATTTCCTTAAAGATCTAGATCTTCAAAATTTTACTGATCCTTTGTGCCTCTGTTGGTACATTGTATTATGAGGAATAGACTAGTAGCTGGCCCATAGAGTTTAGAGAATTACTAGCTACACAAGAACTTAAACAGTGCTTGATACCTTCTATGCTCTCAAAAATGTTGACCATCATTTTGTTTTTATAATTCTGGCTTTAGGAAATCCTATAAGCAAAGCATGCACTAAGTTGAGGCAGAAACAAAGCTTAAGATGCTTTGTTATCCAAGAATGGCTTCACTAGAATCGAAAGGTTGGTATGAAGTATAAAGCAGTTGTTTTCACTGGGGTCAGGAGAATCAGATACACTTGGGGGAATTTGTTAACTTACTACATCTCTTTCTTCTTACCCAACACATATTTGAATCAAATCCATTTCATATCTACTTAAAAATATCCACTTTGCTATTATCGATGGAGTGTGAAAGCGTTCATGTATTGGGGAAGAATAGAGGTGAGAAAAATTCCCTTGTTTAGGAAATTTAGTGAACACCAAAGCTAGACTTGGCATTGCACAACCATTGGCACAAGGAAAGATTACATTTATAGGGAAAGACAAATTTTATTTGGGAGATATGATTAACTAATCAATAAAGGGTACATTTTTTCAATTTTACAATTCACTCCACGCCAGGACGGGGCATAAAGCAAATGCCAAGAAAAAGTGTTAGATCCTTTCCAGAGCTATGAATTTGAAGATGAAGTTGAGTAAGTCTACTTAAATTTGATAAAATAGCCAAGGATGATTAAGGGTTTGATCTGTAAGCTCCTAACTGAACATGAGGACTCCTATTTGCATTCAGGCTTTTAAGCTTTTGTGAGTACAATAGGGAGGAATGTAAGGGAGACTAAGAACTGGGTATGCTGCTTTGCATGCTAACTTTCAAGAAAATAAGGGAAAGGAAGATGACTTTCCCAGTTCCACAAGAGTTTGTGCATTTATGAGCTGGAATGTCACATACTGGCAAGGAATTTAAACAGGATTATAGATGCTTGGGATGACCAATCCTGTGAGAACAGATGTTCACAGTAGGGATATTCTTCAAATGAAAAGACTTGCTCTAATTCCGACACTGTCTTGTTAAAATTCAGCCTGTATATGTGTTCTCCTGGGGTATAAGTCTCAGAAGGCCTCTAATGGAAGGTTTCTCAACTTGGCACTATTGACATTTGGATTGGAAAAACTATTTGTTGTAGGGACTCTCCTGTGTACTGTAGGATATTTAGCAGTACCCCTGGCCTCTAACCACTAGATATCAATAGCACTCACTGAGTTGTGACAACCAAAAATGTCTTAAGACATTCCTGAGTGTCCCCCAGGGCAAGGGGTGGGTGACAAAATTGTCCCACTGAGAACCACTGCTCTTAGGCTGATGAACTGTAAACATCTACATTTCAGGGATGTAGTGATAGGGCAAGCCAAAACCAGTTACCTCAGGAAGGTATACAGGAGAGAAAATGACAACGACAGCAAAGAGTCAAAGTAAGTGTGCATCAAAATGGCCATGAGAAGGGCGTGGGCTCTGTTGGCATACTGCTTCTCAATGAAGTTAGAATCAAGCTCTTTGGATACTGGTGTGAAATGAATGTTTGGCTGGCTCGAGCCTACTAGATGGTCAGTTCAGGAAATTGGGTGTTCTAGGTGCATTAATCTCTGCTCCCACAATTCTCTACTTCCTCTCCTACCTAAAACTGCACTTAAAGCTCTACTTTGTGCAACATAATATGCTTAATTATTATGGGCCATGCATGGGTACTTGCCATCAGGATGAGATGGCTGGTTTTGAAGATATGAGCTGAGTCAATCAGATTTCCTTTGTAGAGTTTATAAACTGGAAGGTCAAACTGAACTGAACAACTGAAAACCAAAAGTGTGAAACATGTAAGTAGCTGAGTCAAGTTAATAGCAAAATTCCAAAATGAAAACTCTAGGACCTGATCTTACAAACACCCTGCCATTCCTGGTTTTCTGAAGCCAGGTTGTTCAGCTTCTCCTGTAATATAAATGAATGTTACTTTACAACAATTCCTGTTGCTTGTGCTAAATTCAGTGCATCTCTGCTCTTTGTAGACAAACATGACAGGTTTAACACTGGAGTTTTATCAACTCCATAGAAAATTCAAGTAAGGTTTTGGGAAGCAAAGCTCACAAACATAAAACATTTTTTCTTTTATACTTTCACCAATGTCAGTATGAGTGTGAAGGTGTCACTCATTGTTATATTACCTTCATTACTTTACAGACTGTCACTGTTGATGTTAAAAAGACCAGGTTGATATATATTTCTCAAAGGCATTTATTCGGTAGTGACTATAAAATACATGTACACCATTAATTTTTGTATGTGTTTTGGGTAAGTAAATTGAGTTTGAAACCAATACTAAATTATGTGAGTACACAGTTGTGAAATGTTATTACAAAGAATTGCTTTTATTTCACTTGAAATAGTTTTCCACTATGACTTAACAAATTAAATTAATTGTGGCAATGTGAGGTAGAAACCGCATTTTATAGGATTGTCAATACCAAAAACTAGTGGCCAATGGTACATTTGTTTCTACCTTGTTTGCTATGCTAAGTCCCCCAGTGCTTCCATTTTGGCTTCTCTAAACTGTTCTATCAGGTGAAGTTAAAACTATCCTCTTACAAGAGTGTGTCTCGTGATGTGTTCCTCAGGTCAGGGCTCAAATTAGAACTCTTCTCTCAAGTCTTGGAAGGGCTGCATTTAAAAAGGGTGTTTGCAATCCCAAATGGGTTCAATTTCCTTTTTGGAGGAGAAACATGCTGGTCCTGCAGACTGATTTATCAGAATTTCTGTGCAGAATCCAGAGATGACTCATCAGCCTGAACAATAGATATCCTTCTGGAAAATAAATGTGGTGATATTACTGATGCTTGAGGTCTGAGAAACAAACAAAAAAAAATAATAAAATAGAAGAAAAGTCAAAAACTTCACATGCCAAAAAATAAAATATATAAAATAAAGAAATCCAGAAGTGAACCTAATATGTTCATAAGCTTACAGATTAACAGCTGCCGATTTCTCCTTATTTTAAAAATGAATTGTTTTTTTTTTATTGACAGTCATACTTACGTGATTTGGAAATGAGGTTTCTTTGGCATGCACTTTAAAAGAAGGCTAGCCAGTATCTTTTGCAATAATAACAGTGTAAATTGTACCACCAATTAAGAATTGCTAGAAGAATGTTGAGAAAAATATCCTTCTATAAGTCTCCTCTTTTGTTCTGTGCATCCTATTTAAGTTGAAGATAAATGTTATTAAATGAGATGACAAATAAGGCAGCCATATACTGCCTTATTTTTTAGTGTGTAGTTGATTAACAAAGATAGGAGAAACCACACCTACCCTTTGTGATAAATTTTCTCTTGCCATATGTGGGGAAGAAAGTACCTTTAAGCACTTAACACCTATGATATGGATTAGAGATCTTTAAAGCAGGTTGCATGCAACCCCACAGGACATACTAGTTGATCACAGAATTTAAAGAATTGAGCATTAGAATTTCTATGTGTACTTATTTGATCATATTCTTATAAAATTCTTAATTTATATTTTTGTATATGGTATGATAAAAATTATATATTAGAACACAAATGCACATATAACACACACACACACACACACACACACACACACACACAAACACACAGTTCTGGCCTGCTAGCTGCTGGAATGCAATATACCAGAAACAGAATGGCCTTTAAAAAGGGGAATTTAATAAGTTGCTAGTTTACAGTTCTAAGGCCAAGAAAATGTCCCAATTAAAACAAGCTGTGGTAGTTAGATTTAGTTGTCAACTTGGCCAGGTGAAAGCACCTAGTTCTGTTGCTGTGGACATGAGCCAATGGTAGGTGAATCTCATCTGTTGCTAATTACATCTGCAGTCGGCTAGGAGGTGTGTCTGCTGCAATGAGTGACGTTTAACTTAATTGGCTTGTGCTTAAATGAGAGAACGCAATGTAGCACAGTCTAAGCAGCTCAGCATTCCTCATCTCAGCACTCGCAGCTCAGCCCAGGCCCTTGGAGATGCAGAAAGAAGTCACCCTGGGGAAAGTTGTTGGAACCCAGGGGCCTGGAGAGAAGACCAGCAGAGACCATCCTGTGCCTTCCACGTAAGAAAAGAGCCTCAGTGGAAAGTTAGCTGCCTTTCCTCTGAAGAACCAACAAAATAAATCCCCTTTTATTAAAAGCCAATCCATCTCTGGTGTGTTGCATTCTGGCAGCTAGCAAACTAGAACACAAGCCTATAGAAATGTCCAATCAAAGGCATCCAGGGAAAGATACCTTAGTTCAAGAAGGCCGATGAAGTTCAAGGTTTCTCTCCCAAGTAGAAGGGCACATAGCGAACACAGTCAGGTTTCCTCTCTCATCTGGAAGGGCACAGGGTGAACACGGCATCATCTGCTAGCTTCTTCTCTTGGCTTCCTGTTTCATGAAGCTCCCCGGGAGGCATTTTCTTTCTTCATCTTCAAATGTCGCTGGCTGATGGACTCTGCTTCTCGTGGCTATGTTGTTCTGCTCTGCTCTCTCTGAATCTCCTTCATTCTCCAAAGTGTTTCCTCTTTTACAGGACTTCAGAAATTTACCAAGACCTACCCAAATGGGTGGAGACATGCCTCTACCTAATCCAGTTCAGCAACCACTCTTGATTAAATGACATCTCCAGGGAGATAATCTAATTAGAGTTTCAAACATACAATTTTGAATAGGGATTAGAAGAAACAGCTGCCTTTACAAAATGGGATTAGGATTAAAACATGGCTTTTCTAGGGTACAGACATCTTTTCAAACCAGCACACACACACACACACATATTAGGTATGCTTTGCTAAAGAAAATGGTGGTAGAAAATGTTTAGAGACAGCTAAAATAGAAAGTTTTCTTTTGCGTTCTGGTATTCAACAGACTTTATTTTTATGTGACTTCCTAGCCATTTTATTTATGAGAAATTTGGCAACCTTTGGATAACGTGGCCTTTGCAGAATGAGATTTTTGTTTTCAAACATTCAAGTGTGTGCAATGACCTCTACTCCTGCCCTATCCAGAGTCTGGGAATCTTATTTTTGTCTATGGCATCAGACAGCATGGTATTTTTAATTTAGATAATATCATGTCATCATTCAAATGAGATTCCTTTAGATTCCTTAGTTTTTTTGTTGCAGCAAACCAGAAATTTCCCGTTTGGGCTTTCATTCGCATGCTGCAAAAGAAAAAGGATTTTCTTTTCTTTTATATTTGATATTGTCTTAGAAGACTCTCATCTCCACTTAACAAATCTTTATTTACTTAAACTTCATCTTGTATCTTCAGAGCCAAAATACTCAAAAGATCCATAGGGTAACCAGGAATGATTCCTTGAGGGCGGCTACGTTTTACACAGTCGGGTTAACTACTCATGTGTGGAAACTCATTTTGCCGTGTTTTTGATGGAACCCTCTTTCACCTAACTGTATGTCCGTATCTCAGAGCATGGTAAATAGTTTTCTTGTGGGATTGATTTGTCCCTACAGAGTCATAGTTATTTGTGGTGGTTATTGTTTCTCTTATTCGAAAAGCAGGAAATACTGAGCTGGACCAGAAGGTAAGTTCCTCAGGATCTCAAGGTGAGACATACATGAATGGTGCACATTGATGGTCTTTCCTGAGAAAATATATAAAAGTTTGGTTATCAAGCTTCGATCCCATCAATTCATCCAATCAAATATATAGAATCTCAAGGAACGTCCATCCCATCCGCCATATGGTGGTGACTCTCAACAGTCGATCTCCCAACTCAGTGGGCCACAGCAATTTTGTTGCTTTTATGACAAGCAGAGTTGAACAATCCACCTTCAAGATTATAGGACATAATATACATATCGTATACATAGCACATTATATATACGTCTTATTGACCCTTATGCTATATTTCTGGATGAGTTTCTTGACATGGGTGCTATGGCTTCATTCAATTGACATAGAACACTTTTTTTGAATGTAACAGACTTTGAGCCAGCCACTTTAGATAGTAAAGTGTTTGGAGACAAATCAGAACATGAAAATATCCTATGAGCCTTTATCCAAATCTACCCAATATATAATTTGATGAATGTGATTCTGATCATTTAATATTATATTTTAATATTTCCCCCATAATTAAATACTTATAGTGAAAAATGTTATTAAGGCTGTAAGTAATTCATCAATCAAGATATTTTTGAAAAATTGAACACTCAGGCATTTATTTATTATGCTACTATGATAACTTTTGGTGCAATATACAGTTTACCATTTAAATCTTTATCCAGGTTCTTTATGCGCATAGAATGGAGTCCAAAGAAGATATTTATTGGGACCAAGGGTATAGATTTAAATTATAAGTTAACAGATTTTATATTCCTTTCTAGAGAAGCTGTACCAATTTCTGCTCACAGCAGCAGCTTGAGATATCTGTCACAGTCACAGCAAAAATAAATGTTAAAACTGTTCTCAAAGTACTGTTTTTGAGAGTTTTAACCAATATTTTATTTTATTTATGGTAAAATTAAAGAATTTTTAGTTACCAAAATGTTTTCCTCTATGGATTATCCTTTGCTCTCTTTGTCAATTTTCCAATTATGCTTTTAACACATTTCCACATAAAATAATCCTATAATATTTAAATGATTACAGTTTTTTCTTCTGTCTGGCAAAATTTCCTATTTCTTATATTATGGCAGTATCTAGTACTTTTATAATAATTTTGAAAAGCAACAGTGATAGCAGTCACCTTGCCTTATTCATTCTATTTATGTCTCTACTAAAGTGTTTAAAAAATTTATGTTTAATCATTAGTGGGTTATAAATTAAATTTAGTAGTTCATGACTGTTTTTTATTTAAAAAAATTTTTTTGAGATAATTGTAGATTTACATGCAGTTGTAAAAAATAAATGTTGAGAGATCTTGTATACCTTTCACCAAGTTTTCCCCAGTGATTGCATCTTGAAAAATTATAGTATAGTACCATAACCAAGAAATTGATATTGACACAATACATCTACTTTTATAATTAGCTTTAATAAAAAAGAATGCTATAAAACAGAACAGGAATTGAAACTTACGAATTGCATTGCATGTAGCAAGGATGTCTTGCTTCTGAAATTTGATTATCAAGCTATATATACATGTTTGCATTGGAGACTATTAGGTTACTATGCTACATTTCCCCCATTAATTATTATGTGTTTATTAGTTTAATAGAATTTTTTTTTTATTATATAGAGGAATTACAGAAGAATGAGGGCTGAATTAAAATTTAGCAACTTTTAGATAGATATTTCGGTATGTTCAGTGATAAGGTATGTTAAGTAATTGAGAACTGTTAAAACAGCTTTCATTAAAAAGCCATTGATTATTGAATTACTGTTGATCATAAACATCATAAATAGGTCACCAGTATTTGCTACAGAGCTCTGGTCTACCCAGCATTTTTATCAGTGAAATTTTTGAAAATTTGTAAGGAATGATATCACATTTTACCTAATGCCAGAATGTAAGGCATTAGATAAAATATAAAGTAAACATTAAAGTCTTAAATTTAGTTTGGAAATTAACTAAGCAAGGTATCAGAGATAATGGGAACAACACATCCTCCTTCAAAAGAAAGAAAGAGAGAGAGAGACAGGAAGGAAGGAAGGAAAGAGGAAGAAAGAAAGAGAAAGAAAGAAAGAAAGGAGCGAGGGAGAGAGGAGGGAAAGAATTTAAGGATTTTATTTAACAGTTTAAGTCTACTCTCCAAAGAAATTGCATCAAAATTGTATAAGGTCTAGAATTAATCTAAGTAACAGTTGTAGGAAGTCTATCTTCCTACTTCTTTGGCCAGAAGAAGAGGTTTAAAAGGATGGTAGGTAGGATTTTATATTTAAAAGCTGAGTTTGTGACTATGGAAAAATTCTGGAAAGTTAACTTAAGCAAAAAGCAAAGAAAAACTGGGAATAAATGATAAAAGAGTTCTTCATTTGCAGGCAATACAAATAGATTATGGCTGACTTAAGCAAGCAAAAATGCATTGGAAAGATATCGGGAACAATAAAAGCTGAAGTGAAGGCTTGAGACTTTGATCTAGCTAGCAGCTGGATCCAAGGAAATTTATTTTAGAATATAAATTGTAGGAACCATCTGATTAGGGCACCAAGACTAGAGTAACTCTAAAACCGTCATTTTTCTCCATCCTTGTTTCACTATTTACAAAATTTAAAGTCCTGAGAGGGACTTTAAGATAGTGTTCCTGTCTCTTATTGAAGAGAGAAAGAAGCAGATGAAGGAAGCCTTCTGTAACCTCTGAAGTGAGAGTGGAAAGCATATCGACCTACTATTGCACCAAGACTGGGAAAAAAATTCAGGAGAGTAAAACACTCTGTTAGGAAACTGAGGTGAACATCAGATGAACAGAGATGCAACAAAGAAAGAGTAACTTAGAAAGAGAGACTGGCCAACATTTACAAATGTCCAAAAGTAGAAGTACCTGCCAAAAGTGTACTTGAATGAATCATTCAGTCTTCTGTCAAATACATTTAGTTCAATTCAACACAAATGTGTTATATGGTATGCTGTAATAAGCCTCTTTGCGTATATGTTATGACTTCTTGGGATGGGAAGCAAACTCAATGACTGACTGACCTCTGGGATAAGTTCCAAATCAAGCTCTGATGATTAATTAAGGGCAGCAATTAAAATTCTAATTTGCATAATTGTTACACAATTTTCTTTTGATAGCATATTGGAAAATAATTTTCATTTAAGGCTGAAAATATATTTTCAGAATTGTGCTTTTCGAGAAGTTTGAAGAAGCTGCAGTAAAGAGATAGGAAAGCATTAGAATAATCCTTTGTGGGTTTCTGAAAGGGTTCCTTTATTTTTGCAAGTGTTTAAACCTATGATTCCAAATACTGGCTGTAAAACTACCTCAGTATCTCCAAATGTTAGGTGCTCTAAAAATTTTTAATAATTAACAATAAAAATTTGCTTAAATAGCTATTAGAGCATCCAAGGGAGAGGTGTAACAAGTTTAAGGAAATGACTTTATACATATATATGTATATATGTATATATAAAATCTTTGTTTTTTCTTTCTTAAATTGAGAGAAGGCAACGTATCTTGCATACAGGTATTCAGAGCATGTTTTCTGCTCTCCATGTAATTTCACCTGCATCTGAAAACCGATTTAAGGAAGACAAGACCTAATCATTCCTTTTATGAGCTGGAGGCTTGTGGACTTTGAGATGTGCCTTTTTGCATAAATAAGTCATGGAGAAAAGCAGCATCTGGAATAGATTACATTATGAATAAATGTTCAGTGACCATCACTGAGACAAAATATTATATTAACAGAGATCTATCCCAAGTAAATGTGCATGTGTGCCTGTGTTCGTGTTATTTCTGTGTAAGTGTGTGTATGTCTTCTCTCTCTCTCTCTTTCTCTCTCTCTTTCTCTCTCTGTGTGTGTGTGTGTGTGTGTGTGTGTGTACTCTTTCAATCCAAATGTAAATTCTAAACCCTGGTCTTTTCTTTATTTCTCAATTCATGAGGTTACTGTTTGGATCACCCCCCACCCCCCAATTAAAGCCAATAATTCCACTTTGGGCAACGTATTGTGAAGACTTTCTTATCAATTCTTAAAGATTAGCCTTCAGGCGCCTATAATGGATGCTCTGTAATGCTACAGATGGCGTACAGCCTGTGGGAACACGTCTGGTAGTTATTCTTTGAAAACCATTTCTGTCAAAATGAATCCAACATGACACAATGGATATGATGTACAACTATCACACGGAGGGTGTTTGTGAAAATTCCTCACACTTGTGTCTCCTTTTTGCTCCCTTTTGTGATAATAATTTTGTAAATTGCGTTGACAACATGTATCTTTTTTTGCTCAAGGGGAACAGTCAAGAATAACTTGCATTTACAGTGAAATTCAATTATGACTCAAACGGTTCAAATCAGCAGTAATTTGCTTAACAGAGTGTAGCAAGTTCAGAAAAGAAGATTACTTTTTCCAAAAAGTCAGTTCTACATGTATAAATATATCTCACTTTGGTTATTTCCTGTGTATAAGACTACTGACACTATTTGACAAGAACCATGGTAGAGTTTATTAAGTCCATGGGATATTTAGAAAGTATGACAACAGCACTCCTTGTTCTAAAATCTAGAAACATCTCTTTAATGATTTCTAAATTTACTAACTGATGAACTCAACAGAAAAGCACCAGAACAAGATATGCTAATATAGGAGGCCTTGAAATAGTTAAAATGATCAGTGCTCAAGGATTATGATTCTCTGTTTTGTACACTATGGGTTAATTCGATCTTATTGCATATGGTGAAGTACATATGGTGAGAAGAGCTGTGAGTGATCAGCATAAGGATCCAAGCTGTAAATCAGGAACCGCCCCGGATCTGCAATACATTAGTTCTCTTATGTAACTGTTGCCTTTTGAGACTTAGAAGAATGACACATGAGGATAAGTATTATGCCTTATTCAGCTCTGAATCTAGAGTTCCTAGATTTGGCATACAACAGTAGCTCATAATTATAATGGATCCTAAATTTGAAATTATGCTCAATTAAATACATGCATTTCAATCTTAAGCTATCCTCTCTTGAAAGAACCATTTCAGAATAGCTTAGAAAACCTGAAGGTATTTCCTTGTAGTTGTTATGTACTTACAAATGGAAAATAGTTTAAAAATTGGGAATATAGCCAGACTTAAAAGTGCCTCTGATTCTGCCCAAATAAACAGCCAGCAAGACCACACATGCTTTTCTCCCTTATTGTAGGACTCGGCTTTTGTGTGTGAAATCAAATGTTAATCAGCAACAGCAAAATTTCATTAAATCAATGAATGTTTGTCCTAAAATAATAATTAGGAAGATTTTTTTATCCCTTAGTCAAATCAATATTCTAGTAAAAATATTAGACAACTTGACCCTGTTTGATTTGGAGTATTTTTTATTCTTCTGTTCTGAATTAATTTTTTTTTTAAAGCAATGAAATACTTACAGCTTATTTCATAGAGACTGATATTATGATTATGGTGGCTGTGGTGGATTGAATTTTGTGCCCAAATTTGGACATGTTCTTCGTCTTGGCCCACATTCTGGAGGGTATGGACTCAGTATAAATAAGATCTGTTCAAGATGTTACTTTATTTTAAGTATGGCCAATTTAAGAAGGGTGGGCTTTAATCTGGATTGAAATTTAGACAGACAGAGAGAGAAAGCCAAGGAAAGCAACAAGAAGCTGGAAGTCAGTGGAAACTGAAAGAGAAAGGTGAAGGTGCCACCATGAACTTTGCCATGCAATGGAAAAGTCAAGGACTAAGGATCTCAGGCAGGCAGCCCCAGAGTGCCAGAGTCTTCAGGGAGAAAGTATTGCCTTGCTGACACCCAGAGTTTGGACTTCTGCTAGTCTTAAATCCATGAGCCAATAAATTCCTGTTGTTTAAGCAAACCCATTGTATGGTATTTGCTTTAGCAGCTAGGAAGCTAAAACCATAGCCTTTACCAAACTGAACTAATAATGTTAGCGTAAGAATATCTTCTCTATTTGACATAAATAACGAGAATTGTGACCATCAATAGGTCATGCAGGTAAATCAGCACCCTGATCCTACTACTAATGTTTTTTCCTTCACATTGGAACTTTCTTGAGGCCCCAGAAAGCAATAGCAATGCAAAATTTTTTATGTAAGTTATTATTGTTGTTATCTTTAGTTACAGTGTTTTGCAAGATAAATGTGTTTTCCCTGAGTTAAAATCCAGGAAATTCACCAAGCTTGTAGAACACCTGCCACTTATTGCTTCAGTGCACCGTGATATTTACTGAAATGTTTTACCTGAAAACAAACCAGGGAAGTAAAGTCAATCCCCACATGATCTCTTTTTGACAATGAAACAATTATTGCACCTTCAGAAGAAGCTTCAATACAGTGAAGGAACATACTTTGCATAAATAAATAAAATCTTTTAACCTGCAGTTTTTCATTCCTGACTTGGAAGAAGTCAAGGGCAAATAGATATTCCATTCAACTGAGTAGAACAGCAGAGCCCCTGGGGAGCTCTTAGAGAATAAAGATCCCTGGAGCTTTCCCCAGATCTAAGAAAACAATCCCTGAAGCATTGTTCTAAACATTCATGTTTTGTAACTTGCGCCAGAAAATTCCGAAAATGGTCAGGGTTGAAAAGATCAGCATATTTTCAGCCTTCAGAAAGCAAGCTCAGTATTGAATGAAGATGATCATGACTACCAAGATCTTTATTATTGTTCCAAATGAGTTCAAGTTCCAAAACAACATTTGACAGGAAATTAATAATTATGTCCTTAGGATAAGTACCCCTAAGGAAAATTATTTGCTCCAGAAGGATGCCAGTTTCCATCTACCTCATATTTTGGAAGGGCTCAGTACAGTAAGAGAGGCATTAATCTCGTCAAGTAATAGCTCCAGGAATTCCAAGTGAGCCAGTGTTTGAGATTTCTGTGGGAAAGACTCAAAACTTGACTCCATGTAAAAAACAGCATTCTGATAGATTTCACCTAAACAGGGCATGTATAACAGTAGCACATTCTCCATCACTGCAGGTGGTCAGTACATGGATATATTTTATGATCCCCAAGGACCTTACTAAACCTTAGATTTGCATACTGATACATTTTAAACTTGCTCCTTTTAATTTCCCTTAACTTATCCATGGCCCTTCTAAAATCTCATAAGGCCCTAATTTTGGAGTGGCCGTTCAAGAGCTCAACGTTTTGAATGCTCATTGAGGAAATGAAATCATAGAATGGAATCCATAAATCCTAAAATCTTTGACTATTTCTTGCATTATCTTTGATGAAATTAGAATCATCCAGGCAGAATTAACACTAGGGTGAGCTGGGTGAGGACAGTGAGGCAATTTCCTTGGGTGCAAAATTGAAAGAAAAGCCAAAAAATTCAACAAGCAAAATAAATATTTTAATACTAAAAAAAACTACTACCCATCCACGGTTGGACAGAAGGAAGTAGATGCTCACGCAATGCTCTAGTTGGTCAATTGCATTCTGGAAATATACTTAAAGGCAGTTATGCAGCTATGAAGTGAGAGTAGTCCCTTTATATCAAACCTTAAAGCAAACGCTCCTGCATAGTCAATAGATTTCAAAGTCTCACAGTTTACTGTTTGGCAAGTTTCATTTAAAACACACACACAAATTCAATGAAAGCTGAAATTGCTGTTATGCAACTACAGTGGAAAATATACTGCTTATTCATGTTCTGCTATTCCATCGGAAAGGGGAAAATTTATAATATTTCTTTTTCCCCTTGGGAAGTTGATGTTTTAGAGTCTTATATCTGCTTTAAGGGTGAGGAGTATGGTTTGGTACACAGAATTTCAGAAGAATCAGAATTTCAAAACAAACCTTGCTTAGAAAAGGACTTTCAACCTGTGTACAATAGAAGAAAAGCCCACTGCAGGCAGTGTTAAAAGAAATAGCAACTTGTGTTTGATTTTCATATTACTTTCCTCTCTCTCACCTCTGGAGGAGAATCCCACTACACATTCTTTACTTCTTCTTTTGGTCCCATCTTGGCTTAGGCTAAGGGAGTCTTGTAATATCACCAGGGTCTTCTCATACCCATCAGAACCCCTGTTTGTACCCCCAAAAGAAGGAAACATGCTGTTCAGGAGTCACTGAAAGTTACAGCTCCTATTTAATCCATGTGATTTCCCCTTTTCTGGCTTTTTAGAATGGGTGGACAGTAAGGGAAGAGAAATTCATTCATTAATTTAAACAAAGATATTTTCAGGGCTTGTATGTGCCAGGAACCAGGTGGACTGGAGGATGGAAGTGTAAATGCAACAGATTTGTCTGTATGTGGCTCTCTGAGCTTCTCCTCTTAGACTAAAGGGAAGCATGGCTGTGGATTGGCATATCCATAGCAGGAGAGGGAAATGATTATCCTCATGCTTTTACCTTTCACCACACAGACCTGAGGATACGCCTCTGATGTGAATCCAAATAGGAAACACATGCATTTTCAGTGGGATAGTGAAAAAAAGATCACAAATTAATTTTTGGAAGCAACTCTGGTTATATTAGAATGAGACAATGACATAAATAGTGAAAGGATTTTCTGTCTTTTAATCCCAACGTTGCAACTCCCTAGACACGTGACATTAAAAAAATTGCTTCACTTCTTTAAGCCTCATTTATTTCATCTACCAAATGGGTCGGGGTCAGAGTGAATTAAATTATCTCCATAATTCTTTCCAGGCCTAGCATACTAAACCGTATAAGGTTATCCCATTTTTAGGACTTATTGATTTCATATGTTAAAAAAGGAAAAGCCCTTAAATGTTTTTGGAATAATTAATTAGCATTTGGTTCACAGCAAGCACTCAAATGTTTCAATGAAAGAACATTTTGGAAGAGTCTAATTTCCATTAGTAAGATATTTCGTTTAACTATGCGGACATGTCAGAGTTATGCATTGAATTTCTCACTACCCCCAGGATTATGTGCTTTTGATATAAAGGTTTTTTTGACACTGAATTGGGTTTGCTTGTGCTCTGCAGAGAAAATATTGATATCTATTTTAATTTTGGTTTGGTATTCTAATATCTCTCTACAAATAGCTGGTTGGAAAATATCTATCTACAAATAGCTGGTTGGAAATTAAAGGAATAGGCTTACCTTATTTAACAATTCTGTCCTTTGATCCAGTTTGTGGGTTTTTGCGTTTGTTTGTTGTTTTTATTTTGTTCTTTTTGTTTTTTGACTTTCAATTTAACTACCAAGAGACTTTGTAAGCTTTTCTTGGAGCATCAGTCAGCATATTTTCTCAAACTACACTTGTCAATTTTCATAAAGCCTTTTTTATAACTTTCGTATTTCTGGATCTCTTGCCAATGGCTCAGTAGGACATACAAATCCCTTTTGTTTTAAATCATCTTCATTTTCTAGGTAGAGGGGCTTGGTTGATTTCCAAATCCTCAAGCAGCAATCACAGATGAACACTAATGCTCCTCTCAGGATGCCATCATCCACTTGATCCGAGCAGTTGTCCTTAATCCTTTAATTTACTTCCTTAAGCATCACTATCATCAGGGGGAAACACATACACATCAGCTATCTTCGAGTGAATGTTTCATTCCTTCCATGACATATACTCTACTGCTTCTTCCCATCTCTACTGTTACTACCTAGGACTAAGCACAAACATCTCTTAACTGGATTGATGCAGCAGCCCCCTCTGAAGTTTATGGCTTCTGCCTTTGTTTCCCTTCAGTTCATTCTCAACACTGAGTTGGCAGAGGTCCCTATAATATCTCCCTGAATGCCTTACAGTACTTGTGCCTCATACTACCCCCATTTCCCCACCTGTTAACTCTCTAACCCAATCTTTTAATTTTACACCGCCTTTTATTTATGCTGTTCCATGCTGATTTGAAAGTATTATGTACCCCCAAAAAAGCCGTGTTTCAATCCTGATTCAATTTTGTGAGGGCACCCATTTCTTTTAATCCTGATTCAACATTGTAGAATGGAACCTTTTGATTAGAGTATCTCTAGGGAGATGTGGTAAGTCCGATTGTGGGTGTGACCTTTAGATTAGATAGAGCTGTGACTCCAACCATTCCAGGTGGGTTTTGATTAGTTTACTGGAGTCCTTTAAAAATGGAAAGATTTTAGAGAGAGCCAAAAATAACAGAAAGCTCAAATTCAAGAGAGAGAACAGATGGAGACACTTGGAAAATAGTTGCTTCAGAGAATGGAGACATGGATGTTTGGAGATGCTTGGAGTCCAGCAGACATCACTATGAGATGTTAAGCAAGACAGAACCTGGAGAAAGCCAAGGGAAGCCAAGATATGAAAGCCAGCCCAGAGAAACAAAGTGAACACCCCCACGGGAACAGAGGCTGAAAGCAACAGGACCCAGGAGCAAGGGACCAGCAGATGGTAGCCACGAAACTACTTAGCTGACAGGGGTGTTCCTGACTCATCAGACTTTCTTGAGTTAGGATATCTTGCCCTGGATGCTTTCATTTGGACATTTTTATAGCCTTAGAACTGTAAACGTGTAATTTAATAAATTCCCTTTTTAAAAGCCATTCCATTTATAGCATACTGCATTCTGGCAGCTTAACAAACAATTACACACCCTAATCCTGCTCTCTTCCTAGACGCTTCTCAAACTTGCTGTAATTGCAAATATCTCAGGGCTTTTGCACTTGCTGAACCCTTTACTTGGAAGGCTTCTCCTCCAAATCTGGCACTCTCACTTCCTCCAGCTCTTTTCTCAAGTTACCTTCCCAGTTAGTTTGTCAAATAAATGAATCTAAAAACCCACTGAGTTGTTGGAAATTTTGTAATATCGTATGTAATAATATTTTCAAGTTGTTCCTCTTTAATTGATTGTGTTTCAAGCCTCCTGAGAACTAATATGGTATTCTTTACATTTCTTGTACCCTTGTAACTTGTATACTTGTGCCTCATCCTCTACCACGGCATATCAGTAAATAAAAATGATCTGCAGTCCTCCAAAGCCATGAGTTCTTACTACCCACACTGTTGCACATTAATCCTCTCATTCCATCACCCAGGAAGTTAGTAGTAGTAGTTTCGGTATTGAAAGAGCCAGCAGGGAAAGAGAGGAAAAAACTGTATTTTCTTAATCTCTCTGTAGCTTTGTTTCTTCATCTGTAAAACAGGGATAATAATTGTACCTATCTCATGGGTTGCTGTGAGAATTAAAGGCATTAATATACAAAGAGTCCTTAGAACAGAGCATTGTGTATAGCTAATTGTCATACAACGGGTAGATATTATAATATTATTATTACATACACTAATATATCCATCACACAGTGTGTTTCCCATTAGTCCCAGAAAGTCACCATCTTTATCCATATGGATATTTGATATATTATTAAAATTGGTTCCTATTTTTTTTTAAAAAGTCAGAAGCAGAAAAGGGAAATAATACGGAATGTAGATCTTGTGTTAGTCTTTAAAATGGCCCCCAGTGATTCTCCCCTCCTGCTATTCACCTCTGAGTCCCTTCCCACAGGTCTGATCTGTGTATTCAATAAAATATTGCAAAAATAAAGCAGTATAATTTCAGAGGCTAATCCATAAAAGATATTTAGCTTCGGACTTGCTTGCCTGGGTCATCTTCCCCAGAAGAACCCAGCTACCATGGTGTAAGGACTTATGGAGCATTTCACGTGGTTCTGGGAACTGAATCATGTATCCCATCCAAGACATGTTCAACTTTAATCCATATTCCTGTGGATTTATAAATAGGACTTTTGAAGATGTTGTTATTATTAAGGTGAATAGGATCTTTGAAGATCTTTTTAAGATGAGGCCAAATTAAACAGGGTGATCCTTAACCCATAAGACCGGAGTCATCAGCAAAGGAAATTCAGAAGTTGGTCAGTTAAAGCCAGTAGCAAGCAGAAATCAAAGGAGCAGGCACAAGGAGGAAGAGCTTGCCATGTGATGAGGGGTTGTGGGAATGCTACAGACTCCTGGAGAAATCAAGCTCTACCAATACCTTGACTTTGGACTTTAACCCCCAAGCAGTGAGACAGTAAACTTCTGCTGTTTAAGCAACTTACTAACCCTGGCAAACAAAGGCATGTGTTAAATAACTAAGGCATCATGCAACAGGAGGCATTGATGGGTCAGCCATGTGTGAGCCTTCTTGGAATCAGACCCCCTCCAGTGAAACCTTCAGATGACTTCAGTTCCTTGGTTAACTTTTTTTTTAAAAGCTTTTTATGTTTTTTTTTTATTAATTAAAAAAAATTAACTAACACAACATTTAGAAATCATTCCATTCTACATATGCAATCAGTAATTCTTAATATCATCACATAGATGTATGATCATCATTTCTTAGTACATATGCATCGATTTAGAAAAAGAAATAGCAAGACAACAGAAAAAGAAATAAAATGATAATATAGAGAAAAAATAAAAATAAAAATAAAAAATACAAAAATATATAAGAAAAAAAGAAAAACTATAGCTCAGATGCAGCTTCATTCAGTGTTTTAACATAATTACATTACAATTAGGTAGTATTGTGCTGTCCATTTTTTTTTTTTTTTTAGAAATCATACCATTCTACATATGCAATCAGTAATTCTTAACATCATCACATAGATGCATGATCATCGTTTCTTAGTACATTTGCATCAGTTTAGAAGAACTAGCAATATAACTGAAAAAGATATAGAATGTTAATATAGAGAAAAAAATAAAAGTAATAATAGTAAGAACAAAACAAAACAAAACAAAACAAAACAAAAACCTATAGCTCGGATGCAGCTTCATTCAGTGTTTTAACATGATTACTTTACAATTAGGTATTATTGTGCTGTCCATTTTTGAGTTTTTGTATCTAGTCCTATTGCACAGTCTGTATCCCATCAGCTCCAATTACCCATTATCTTACCCTGTTTCTAACTCCTGCTGAACTCTGTTACCAATGACATATACCAAGTTTATTCTCGAGTGTCGATTCACATCATTGGGACCATACAGTATTTGTCTTTTAGTTTTTGGCTAGACTCACTCAGCATAATGTTCTCTAGGTCCATCCATGTTATTACATGCTTCATAAGTTTATCCTGTCTTAAAGCTGCATAATATTCCATCATATGTATATACCACAGTTTGTTTAGCCACTCGTCTGTTAATGGACATTTTGGCTGTTTCCATCTCTTTGCAATTGTAAATAACGCTGCTATAAACATTGGTGTGCAAATGTCCGTTTGAGTTTTTGCCTTTAATTCGTTTGAGTAGATTCCCAGCAATGGTATTGCTGGGTCGAATGGCAATTCTATATTCAGCTTTTTGAGGAACCGCCAAACTGCCTTCCACAGTGGTTGCACCATTTGACATTCCCACCAACAGTGGATGAGTGTGCCTCTTTCACTGCATCCTCTCCAGCACTTGTCATTTTCTGTTTTGTTGATAATGGCCATTCTGGTGGGTGTGAGATGATATCTCATTGTGGTTTTGATTTGCATTTCTCTAATGGCCAGGGACATTGAGCATCTCTTCATGTGCCTTTTGGCCATTTGTATTTCCTCCTCTGAGAGGTGTCTATTCAAGTCTTTTTCCCATTTTGTAATTGGGTTTGCTGTCTTTTTGTTGTTGAGTTGAACAATCTCATTATAAATTCTGGATACTAGACCTTTATCTGATATGTTGTTTCCAAATATTGATTCCCATTGTGTAGGCTGTCTTTCTACTTTCTTGATGAAGTTCTTTGATGCACAAAAGTGTTTAATTTTGAGGAGTTCCCATTTATTTATTTCCTTCTTCAGTGCTCTTGCTTTAGGTTTAAGGTCCATAAAACTGCCTCCAATTGTAAGATTCGTAAGATATCTCCCTACATTTTCCTCTGTTTTATGGTCTTAGACCTAATGTTTAGATCTTTGATCCATTTTGAGTTAACTTTTGTGTAGGGTGTGAGATATGGGTCTTCTTTCATTCTTTTGCATATGGATATCCAGTTCTCTAGGCACCATTTATTGAAGAGACTGTTCTGTCCCAGGTGAGTTGGCTTGACTGCCTTATCAAAGATCAAATATCCATAGATGAGAGGGTCTATATCTGAGCACTCTATTCGATTCCACTGGTCGATATATCTATCTTTATGCCAATACCATGCTGTTTTAACCACTGTGGCTTCATAATATGCCTTAAAGTCAGGCAGTGCAAGACCTCCAGCTTCGTTTTTTTTCCTCAAGATGTTTTTAGCAATTCGGGGCACCCTGCCCTTCCAGATAAATTTGCTTATTGGTTTTTCTATTTCTGAAAAATAAGTTGTTGGGATTTTGATTGGTATTGCATTGAATCTGTAAATCAACTTGCTTTGTGACCCAGCATATGGTCTATCTTTGAGAATGATCCATGAGCACTTGAGAAAAAGACGTATCCTGCTGTTGTGGGATGTAATGTTCTATAAATGTCTGTTAAGTCTAGCTCATTTATAGTGATATTCAGATTCTCTATTTCTTTATTGATCCTCTGTCTAGATGTTCTGTCCATTGATGAGAGTGGTGAATTGAAGTCTCCAACTATTATGGTATATGAGTCTATTTCCCTTTTCAGTGTTTGCAGTGTATTCCTCACGTATTTTGGGGCATTCTGGTTCGGTACATAAATATTTATGATTGTTATGTCTTCTTGTTTAATTGTTCCTTTTATTAGTATATAGTGTCCTTCTTTGTCTCTTTTAACTGCTTTACATTTGAAGTCTAATTTGTTGGATATTAGTGTAGCCACTCCTGCTCTTTTCTGGTTGTTATTTGCATGAAATATCTTTTCCCAACCTTTCACTTTCAACCTATGTTTATCTTTGGGTCTAAGATGTGTTTCCTGTAGACAGCATATAGAAGGATCTTGTTTTTTAATTCATTCTGCCAATCTATGTCTTTTGATTGGGGAATTCAGTCCATTGACATTTAGTGTTATTACTGTTTGAATAATATTTTCCTCTACTATTTTGGCTTTTGTATTATATATATCATATCTGATTTTCCTTCTTTCTACACTCTTCTCCATACCTCTCTCTTCTGTCTTTTTGTATCTGACTCTAGTGCTCCCTTTAGTATTTCTTGCAAAGCTGGTCTCTTGGTCACAAATTCTCTCAGTGACTTTTTGTCTGAGAATGTTTTAATTTCTCCCTCATTTTTGAAGGATAATTTTGCTGGATATAGGAGTCTTGGTTGGCAGTTTTTCTCTTTTAATAATTTAAATATATCATCCCACTGTCTTCTAGCTTCCATGGTTTCTGCTGAGAAATCTACACAAAGTCTTATTGGGTTTCCCTTGTATGTGATGGATTGATTTTCTCTTGCTGCTTTCAAGATCCTCTCTTTCTCTTTGACCTCTGACATTCTAACTAGTAAGTGTCTTGGAGAACGCCTATTTGGGTCTAATCTCTTTGGGGTGCGCTGCACTTCTTGGATCTGTAATTTTAGGTCTTTCATAAGAGTTGGGAAATTTTCGGTGATAATTTCTTCCATTAGTTTTTCTCCTCCTTTTCCCTTCTCTTCTCCTTCTGGGACACCCACAACACGTATATTTGTGCGGTTCATATTGTCCTTGAGTTCCCTGATACCCTGTTCAAATTTTTCCATTCTTTTCCTGATAGTTTCTGTTTCTTTTTGGAATTCAGATGTTCCATCCTGCAAATCACTAATTCTATCTTCTGTCTCTTTAAATCTATCATTGTAGGTATCCATTGTTTTTTCCATCTTTTCTGCTTTATCCTTCACTTCCATAAGTTCTGTGATTTGTTTTTTCAGTTTTTCTATTTCTTCTTTATGTTCAGCCCATGTCCTCTTCACATCCTCCCTCAATTTATCAATTTCGTTTTTGAAGAGGTTTTCCATTTCTGTTCGTATATTCAGCATTAGTTGTCTCAGCTCTTGTATCTCATTTGAACTATTGGTTTGTTCCTTTGACTGGGCCATATTCTCAATCTTCTGAGCGTGGACAGTTATCTTCTGCTGCTGGCGTCTGGGCATTTAGTCAGATTTCCCTGGGTGTCGGACCCAACAGGGTTGTAAGATTTTTCTGTGAAATCTCTGGGTTCTGTTTTTCTTATCCTGCCCAGTAGGTGGCATTCGTGGCACACGTTTGTCTGCGGGTCCCACAAGTAAAAGGTGCTGTGGGTCCTTTAACTTTGGAAAACTCTCGCCGTCCGGGAGGTTCGCTAGCCGAAGCGGCTTGGAAGAGTGCCAGCCGGCCCGGGGTCTGAACGCGGGGAGGGTCGCTGGCTGCCGCAGCCCGGGAAAGCGCCCGTCTGAATTTCCTAGTCATCTCGGGGTGCCAATCTTGGCAGGAGGGCACCAGCCGCAGCGGCCTGCCCGGGAGAGTGCACATTCCCGGGGAGTCACGGGTTTGGAAGGGGCCCCCCCCGTCGCCATTCTCCACGGCCTGGGGATTTCCGATCCAATTCTCTCAGTTGGTCCGGGGGGCCGCGCGTGGTGTGGGCGCCAGCCACCACGGTTTGAGGGGAACACCTGTCCAATTCTCCCAGCCAGCCCAGGGAGGGGGAAGGGAGTGACTCCAGCCACTTGCCGCCCTGCCCGGTGAAGCCCACACCCCTCGGCGATCTCACCAGAGCGGGTTCTCTCAGCCAGCCAGCCGTTCCAGGATGGGGCACGCTGTCTTTTTTATCTCTGTTGTGGCTTTGTCGAGCTGTTCTGTATCGTTTCTACTCCCCTAGTAGCTGTCCTGGAGGAGAAACTAAGATCCGCGCGTCTTACTAAGCTGCCATCTTCTCTGGAAGTCGCTTTTTATGTTTTTAATGGAGTTAAAATTCACATAAAGTTAACCACTTTAAATTGTACAATTCAGTGGTGTTTAGTACGTTTACTGTGTTGTACAGCCACCACCTTTAGCTAGTTCTAGAACATTCCCGTCTCCCCAAAAGGAAACCTCATACCCGTTAGACAGTCACTCATCACTGTTCTCTGCTTCTAGCCTTGGCCACCACAAATTGTTTTTTTGTCTCTATGGATTTTTCCCTTCTGGACAGTTCATATTAATAGAATCATGCAGTATGTGGTCTTTTGAGTCTGTCTTCTTTCACTGAACATGTAGTTTTCAGGCCCATCCATGCTGTAGGGTCAAGATTTCATTACAGCTGAATAATATTCCACTGTCTGGAGGGACCATGCTTTGTTCATCTATTTGTCTGCTGAAGGACACTTGGAATATTTCTGTCTTTGGGATATTGTAAGTAGCAATGCTATAAGCATGTGTGTACATGTTTTTGCTTGACTGCCTACTGCCAGTTCTCGGGGTCTGTACCTAAGAGTAGCATGTTAGGTCCTATAGGAGTTCTATGTTCAATGTTTGAAAAAAAATGACTGTGAGTGTCACACTCACTCCCCAGCTGGTGGAGGAGTGGAAGGTGGACACCTCTTTCTTCACTTTCCTCCCAGACAGGCCAGGTCCTCCAGGCAGGAAGCTGAGACTGGAGGAAGCAGGGGCAGAAAATTCCTTACCAGGTGCATCTCCAGGGAGGGGGGCTAGGCCTCAAGCTCAGGCCTGCCTGTACTCTCTTGCCCTCATTTGTTCCCTTAATAAACTTTTAGGGGTTTGCTCCTTTGTCGCAGGCATTGTGCCATGTACAATCAGGATGCAATATCCTTGGAGAGCTACCCAGGCCAAGGGAAAGAGCATACTTAATGGCAAGGGATGTGGGAGAAGGGGAGAGGAAGGGATGAAATATTAGAGTGGTCTGAGGAAGGCAAGAGCCCTTGAGGTTGGGAGATCTAGGAAGCCTTCCTGGAGACCGGAAACTTCCTCTACCTTCTCCCTTCCTTGTCCTCACTACCAAGAAAACCCACAATGACCTGGCATCCACAGGTCCACACCTTTCTCCTGCTACTTGAATGACACCCCCACACATAAAGGCCTTCCTGTCCTTGTTTCACTCAAACGGGGTCAGACATTCTATACCCCTTCAGCACTTGCATCTTCCACACAAGAGCAAATGGAAATTTCATCAGTCAGATAACCCAGACCTAACTCACTCCTTTTATGGCAACAACCACAGCAGCGTCTGTTTCTGAGAATGCAGCACATACCAGGCACTCTTCTGCCAGCTTCACTGATACTCCTTATTTAATCCTTACAGCAGCCATTCTAGGTAGAGATGGCTTCTGCTACCACCTCGAGGTAGAGAACTTCTTTTACTTTCTACAGACATGGAGCAAACTGTGGCAGAGCAGAGAAGGTGCAGATGGCTAGGGAAGACACCTTGGAGACCCCTAACCTCACAATTTTCCCTCCCTCTGTTCCTTGCTGGACCACCCTCAGTTGAGCCCAATAAAAAGCCAAATCTGGGCTACAGGGAGCTGTTGACATGCTCAGAAGTAGTTGGCTTCCAGGGGCCCAGAACAGGCAGGGAAGGTGGCATGGTAGAGTGGAGTGAGAGGTCACCAGGGATCCTGGACTATCCACCATGTGAAGTCAACCTAGGCAGGACCTGGATTGTGGGGTGGTGGCAGGAATGCAGAGGAGGAATGGAGACTGAGTTGAAAATGTGAGGTATGATTTAGGTTTGAGTTATTTTTTCTCTCGTATTTTGAGAATGGAAACTCCACGTATTAAGGTACTTTTCTTGGAAGCAATAGAATGTAAATCTTCCTAGTTTAAGAAAAATATGTATATGTGTGTATATTTATGTGTGTGTGTATATATATATATGTGTATACATATATATGAAAATTCCTGGGGAAGCTTATGGAATTATAGGACTATTTTTTAAGTTCAGCTCTTTGATGGAAAAAAGCCACACAGCAGCTTCAGGGACCTCACTGAGGAATACATAAACAGCTCCCTTGGGAAGCTGGCAAGAACTCTGCTTTCAAACTTGAATGTGCAATAGCACTCACCTGGGGATATTGAGAATTTGCAAATTTTGATTCAGTGGGTCTGAGGTGAGCCCTGATATTCTGATATTTTTAGCAACTCCGGGGAGATGGAGATACTGTGGTCCATCCACCTCACTAAGTAGCAATTGCTTATAAAAACAATCTTCTTGCTTCTCTTTCACTATCTCTTATCCATCTTCTCAGGTTTGCCATCAGTGTATTTTCCTTCAGAAAGCATCCCCTGGTTCTACTTTCTTCAGCCCCTGGCCCACTGTTATTCACTTTCATAGCACTTTGTACTTCACCTTCTTAGCATCATCGTACTTATAATATATAGTTGATGTCTATCTTTCTGCTAGACTATACACTCCATGATCAGCATGCAACATAATGCATTGGCCACAAAGTGATCAGTAAGCATTTGTAGATTTAAAGTCTACTATATAGTTAATAACTGCCCTCTCCTCTTTTATTTAAAAGAATGGTTCTCAACTCTGGTTGCACATTAGAATCGTGTGGGAAGCTTTAATAAAATGCCTGTAGTGGCAACTCATCTCCAGACCCATTAAAAACAGACTGTAGTGGAGCCACCCAGACATTTGTAGTTTTTAAAGTTTCTTGGGTATTTCGAATGTTCATCCAAGGTTGTGATCAAATGATTTAAAAATCATTTAAGGACCATCTCTTATGTTTAAAGCCGTTCCCTATCCCAGATATTCCAGATAGCAAGAGCTGATTTCAGAAGATATAGATGAAAACCTGGAATTCATCTGCTTTATATGAACTGTTCCATTTGATACAACAGCCTCTGCAACATTTGATTTTACTGGCTTAGGTCATTCACAGTTCTGCTGGTGATGCTGTATATGGTGATATAAAATGAACACGCAATTAACTTTTACTAAGTTACAGCCATTGACAGTGAAATGGAAACTGTAATACATACTCCTCAAGTTCAGTCAGTTAAGGAAAATACCCTGAAAGCAGTTTGATATTTCCTGTTATGCTTTGTTTTGTTTTACTTTCATAAAATACATACTTTTAAGAAATACATCTAAAGCCCTGATATATATGGATATTACATATTGGTATTAGTGGAAAGGATTACTATTCTCTTGGCCTCTTTGTGAAATGAGAAAGAGCTATACCTGAAGTTTCCATTTTATTCTTCAATAACATCATTTATTGAACCCCTTCTGTGGAAGTTTGTATTAGGTTTGCTGCTTTATGTAATCCCATGTTTGCAATGGGTACTATGGATTCATATACTTCTGCTTATTAGTAGTTTATCACCAAATGTTCTTTTATGAGTACATGCAGCTTATGCATTTATTCATTAATTTAGCCATTCATTGGTTGGCAGAAAAATTGGGAGGATACTTATTTATTCAAACCTTTCATTGAATGTTATACATACATTAACAACAGTGCACAAACCCCGAACAAAATTTGGATGTAAAATGTAATTTCCTTTCTATTTCATTACTCAAAAAATCATCGTTACCAGGTAAATTTTACTTTTGCAATGCTGAATCAATGAGGTTCACAGAGAAGCCATTTGGAAAACAGTTTGATTAGAGTAATTTTAGGTTCTCTGATCCGGTGGGTACCAAGGTAAGGAAGATAATTAGCTCTCTGTGACCTGCATATTACAGTAATATGTTTGCAAAAGGAAATAAACCAAGATGCTTAAAAAACAAATATAGTTCTTCTTACCATATTAATCAGCATGAAGTATATCCTGTTCATATTCTTTTCAGCATGAAAATATTCAATGACCTCTTATTTCTTGAAAGATAAAATCAATTAAGTTTAAAACATTATTTTTAACATCTACTACATGCAAGGCATTGTATGTTACATGCCATAAAAATGCTACAAAATTTTGCAGAACTTGCAATCTAGAGGCAACGTTTTGATGAGTTGTGGCATAAGAGAAGTGGAGACATGGGACTTTCTGGATAATTGCCATTTTGAAGATGAAAATAGAATATTCTTATGGAAAGAATGTGTTTTGCCTATGGAAAGAACGTATCTTTGGGAGATCCCGAGAGTGGAGTATGCTAGTATCACCACTGTCTATTTCTAAACATGTATAACCAATCTAAATAGAAATTATGTGTAAATTAAGCATCAGCTTCTCTTTTTCTATCCCCATTCTACCCCCTGATAACCTATATTCTGGATTCTGACTTTATCAATTTGCTTATTATAGTTAGTTCATATCAGTGAGATCATACAGTAGTTTTCTATTTGGCTTATTTCACGCAACAGAAAGTCCTCTAGGTTCATTCATCTTGTTGCATGCATCAGGACTTCATTTCTTCTTGCAACTTAATAACAATCCATCGTATTTATATATACTATATGTTTAGCTCTTCAAGTTCTTTAACCTTCCAAATAAATTGGCAATTGGCGTTTTTTTTATTGGGATTGCAGTAAATCTGTAAATCAGCTTGGGTGGAAATGATATCAACAATATTTAGTCTTCCAATCCATGAACATAGAATGTCCTTCCATTTGTTTCAGTGTCATTTAATTTCTCTTAGAATGTTTTGTAGTTTTCTGTGTACAAGTCCTTTACCTCCTTGGTTAAATTTATTCATAGATATTTGATTTTTAGTTGCCATTATAAACATATTTTTTTTCTTGATTTCCTCCTCAGATTGCTCATTGCAAGAATATACAAACACTACAAGTTTTTGTGTGTTGATATTGTGTCCCACCACTTTGCTGAATTCATTTATGTTTGTTAGCTTGTTAGCCTTACTGTAGATTTTCAGGACTTTGTATATATAGGACCATGTGATCTGCATATAATGAAAGATTTTCTTCCTTTTCAACTCGGATGTCCTTTGTTCCTTTTTCTTGCCTAACTCTTCTGACTAGAACTTATACTGCGATGTTGAATAACAGTGCTGACAGTGGGAATCTTTGTCTTGTTACAGATCTTAGAGGGAAAGCTTTCAGTATTTCACCATTTGGTATGTTAGCTGTGTTTTTTTCATATATGCCCTTTATCATGTTGAAGAACTTTCCTTTTATTCCTATGTTTCTTAGTATTTTCTTGAAGAAAGGATGCTGGATTTTGTTAAATGCCTTTTTTGTGTCAATGGAGATGATCACATGGATTTTTCCTTTCATTTTATTAATATGGTCTATTCCATATTTGATTTTCTTATGTTGAACTAACATTGCATACCTGGGATAAACTGAATTGATTATGATATATAATTATTTTAATGTACTGCTTTATTCAATTTACAAGTGTTTTGTTGAGGATTTTTGCATCTATATTCATAAGAGAAATTGGCCTGTACTTTTCTTTTCTTATAATATCTATATCTGGCTTTGGTGTGAGGGTGGTTGGTCTCATAGACTGAGTTAAGAAGTATTCCCTCCTCCTCAAGTTTTAGGACGATTTGGGCAGCAATGTTATTAATTCTCCTTGATGTGTTAGAATTTATCTGTGAAGACATCTGGTCCTGGGATTTTTTTTTTTTTTTGGAAGGTTTTTGATAATTGAGTGAATCTTTGCTTGTATTTAGTCTGTTGAGATTATCTATTTCTTCAAGAATCATTGTAAGTTGTTCGTGTTTTTCTAGGAATTTGTCCATTTCACCTAGGCTGTTTAATTTGTTGGCATACACTTGTTCATAATATCCACTTATGATTCTTTTTATTTCTGTAGTGTAATGTCCCCCATTGATTTCTTATTTTATTTATTTTCATTTCCTCTCTGTTTTTCTTTATCAGGCTAGCTAAGGATTTGTCAACTATACTGATTCTTCTCAAATAACCAACTTTTAGTTTTATTAATACTCTCTACTGTTTTTATCTTCTCTGTTTCATTTGCTTCTACTCTAATCTTTGTTATTTCTTTCCTTCTGCTTGCTTTGCACTTACTCTCTTGTTTCTTTTTCTAGTTCCTCCTGCTGTGCATTTCTATATATTTCTAAGACATTTTCTCTATGGTTACCCTGAGGTTTGCATTACAAAACCTACATCTTTAAGCTACTAATTTGAAAACATGCCAATTTAACTTCAACAGTGCTTATGTTCTCTGCCCCCATATCCCTCTGTTTCCCCGCTTTAAGTTGTTTTTGTCCCGTAGTACCCATAGGTTTTTGATTTGAGCTTTTTCTCACTTTTTAATGTCAGTGTTTAAGGCTATAAATTTCCCTCTCAGCAGTGCCTTCATTGCATCTCATAAATTTTGATATGCTGTGTTCTTGTTTTCATTTGTCTGAAGATATTTATTGATTTCCCTTGTAATTTCTTCTTTGATTCACTGATTGCTTAAGAGTATGCTATTTAACTTCCATATAATTAACCATTTGCCTGCTATTGACTTCCGGCTTCATTCCACTGTGGTCATAGAAGATGATTTGAATAATTTCAATCTTTTAAAAATTTGTTGAGATTTGTTTTGTAACACAAAATGTGGTCTATTCTGGAGAATGATCCAGGGACACTTGAGACAAATATGTGTTCTGCTGTTTTGGGTGGAATATTCAGTATATATATTTTATATCTAGTTCGTTTATCATATTGTTCGAGTTCTCTGTTTCCTTATTGATCTTCTGTCCAGGAGTTCTATTCATTAATGAGAGTGGTGTATTGAAATCTCCAATCATTACCATAGAAGTGTCTATTTCTTCCTTCAGTTTTGCGAGTGTTTGCCTTATATATTTTGAGTCACTGTAGTTAGATACATACATTTATGATAGCTATTCCCTCTTGGTGGATTGGCCCTATTATTAATATATAATGTCTTTTGTCTCTTATAACAACTTTTGATTTAAAGTCTATTTTGTCTGATAGTATGGCTACCCCAGCTCTTTTTTGGTTACTGTTTGTGTAGAATATCCTTTTCCATCCTTTCATTTCAATATCTCTGTATATTTGGGTTTACGGTGAGTTATTTTTAAAAAGCATATAGTAAGATCAAGCTTTTTTATACATTCTGCCAATCTGTGCCTTTTAATTGGATTTTTTTCCATTAACAGTTAGTATTATTACTATAAAAAAACAGTACTTATTTCAACCATTTGTCCTTTCAATTTTATATGTCATGTCTTATTCTTCATCTCTCTTTTCCATTATAGCACCCTCCTTTTTTGTATAGTTGATCTTTTGTGATGTATCTGACTGATCCCTTTCTCATTTTTGTTTCTGTATATTTCTAAGACATTTTCTCTATGGTTACCCTGAGGTTTGCATTACAAAACCTACATCTTTAAGCTGCTAATTTGAAAACATGCCAATTTAACTTCAACAGCGCTTATGTTCTCTGCCCCCATATCCCTCTGATTCCCCGCTTTAAGTTGTTTTTGTCCCATAGTGCCGCTTAATATTTGGCATGTTCATTTTCAAAATATGCCTTTATCTTCTTCAACTGTGTTCTGACTCTTAGGGGAATTAAAGAGTAGAGTTGTATATTGAGGATACAGTATTATTGGGTTTTGCATTTACCTTTTTAGTTACCTTTACTGAAGATTTTCATTTCTTCACACTACTCCATGCCACTTTCTCCTGTCTTTTCCTTTCAACCTGCAGAACTTCCTATAGTAAGTCTTGTAGGACAAGTTGCTTGTTGATGAAAACCCTCAGTTTCTAGTTATCTGTGAATATTTTAATTATCCCTCATTTTCGAAGGACAGTTTTGCTGGATAAATAATTTAGGACTAGCAGTTTTTCTTTTTCAGTACTTTAAATATATCATACCACTGTTTTCTTGATGCCATTGTTTCTGATGATAAATAAGCATTTAGTTTTACTGTGGTTCCCTTGTATGTGCCAAATCACTTTTCTCATGCAGCTTTCAGGATTCTCTTTATCTTTGCATTTTACATTCTGACAGAAATAATACGGCTGATATCAATAATAGCTCTATTAGGGTTTGTTCTGTTTGGGGTATGTTGAACTTCTTTGATATCTATATTTATATCTTCAGTAAAAGTTGGGAAATTTTCAGACATTATTTCCTTAATGTTCTTTCTGTCTCCTTTCTCTTCAGTTACACGTACAATACATATGTTTGTATTCTTCATATGTCACTCAAATCCCTGAGGCACTTCTTAACTTATAAAATTCTTTTCTCTATCTTCTCCTCTTTATGAGTTTGTTTGTCCTCTCTCTTAGTTCACTGATTCTTCTTTCTGACTTTCCAAATCTGCTGTTATACAACTCTAATTATTTTTCATCTCCATTATTGTGACTTTCATCCTCATAATTTCTGTGATCTTTCTTTTTAAACTTTCAGTTCTTCTTTATGCACACATTGCTTTCTTAATATGCTTAACTCTATACCTACATTTTCCTTCATCTCCTTGAATTGATTTATGAGATTTTTTGAATGTCTTTGCTTATTTATATAATACTAATAATATAGTATTTGTATATTAGCTTGTAATCTTTGCTGATGTCTCGGCATCTGATTATTTGGATGGGCTGACTCTAAAGGTCAGTCTCTTCTTGCTGTTTAGGGTTTTATTGTTGATTGGCTTTGTGTTAAGGCTCTTCTTTGATACTTGGTCCAATTTATTCTGGACCTTTAGAGTAGCCTGTGCTTGACTTTTCAGATTTGCTCATGCTCTTCTTCATTTGTTTCTGGCCTGTATATGCAGTACAATGACTATGATTGCACTTTTGTACAACTATTTAATTTCTAGGAGAAAGCTTCCTTTCCTCTTTGTTTCTTCAGAAATCTTGATCTATTCTGTTTGTCTGCAGAATTTTTCTTCCAGCTCCTATTATATAAATTCTCTCCCTTACTCAGTGTCTATTTTCCCTTAAACTTTTCAGTTCTGGGACCCATCCTGTGATATAGCAGTTCAGTCCCTGTCCTACCTTTTTTATTTTCCTGTGAGGCTTTTCTGTTTCCAATATCTTCCCCATTATAGTTTCCCACATGGGGGACCCAGATGGGGTCAATCCAGGAAGGTGCATCGATCCAGAATGGTAGATTTTACATTTAGATGGTCAGGCAATTAGAAACTGGACTGAGTATGGGCACTTTTTCCTAATAATTCTGCCCTAGTCTCTCTTTTCTTTTCCCCTTGGGGTCTTTTTGTTTGAAGCACTCCTCAGCTGCTTGCGTTGCATTGGGTCTCTGTGGCCTTGGGTCCCTGTGCCTGGACATGCATGGGGTTCTAACTCACTGCTGAGTGGTTCTACATTCTGCATCAACAGCAGGAGGGACCTGGGCTCTGTGCAACTCTCAAGCTGTGCAGGACTGAGGGGGAGGGAGAGGGGCCAGACTGGCAAATCCAGGAGAGAAATCTCCTACATGATCTTAGAGATTATTTTTCTTTTTCTTCAATTCAGCATTTGTGCCATTCTTCTCCTCTTCCTATCATTCCCCAGAGTTCTAAGAAGTGGGATTTATCCTTTTATTAGTTGATTATGAGGGGAGACTTTTCCAGGTGATGCCTTACTTCGCCATGTTGATGGTGTCACTCCATAGTTATATTTTTAATTCACCTAAAGAAGGTGAAGTATATTTCACCTGAGAAGTGAGAAGGTTAAGTATATGTCAAGATTTGTGGTGGAGATTAAATGAAAGCAACTGCATAAATGTTATGCTACTCTTCAATAACTTTTAATTTCATTTCTCCTCTTCCTTCGAGGAATTTCTAATGATAAACCAAACCAAGGAGGCTTATTTATAATGAAATAAGTACTTCATGGGGTACCATTATAATTGCTTGTCTGTTAGAACATAAGCATACTATCTTTAATGGTTTGAACTGTGCCCCCTCCCCCAGACAAATAAAAAAGGTGTATAGAAATCATAACCCACAGTACCTTAGAATGAGATCTTACTTAGAAATGGGGTCATTGAATGAGGAATTAGTTTTAAGTTAAGGCCATATTGACATAGGATAGTGCTTAATCAATATGACAGGTGTTGTGATAAGAAGAGAAGACATTCTGATGGTAGAGAGAACAACATATAATTACTGAGACAGACACTGAAGTGCTTTAGATACAAGCCAAGGAATGCTAGGTATTGCCAGCAAACACCAGAAGCTAGAATACGTGAGGAAGTTTTTCCCCTTCAGGTTTCAGAGGAAATATAGCCTTTCCGACACTTCGATTTTGGACTTCTTTCCTCCACAACTAAAAGCAACCATTTTCTGTTAGTTTTTAGCTACAAATTTTATAGCAGTCCTAAGAAATGAAGGCGTTATTGCTCCTTTAAGATTAAGAAAACTACAAATCAAAGAAATCAACTATTCTTATGTCTTTGAATATAAGAGTATAATATATATTATATATACTTTAATATTTGAATGCAATATAATTCTTATATATCTTTGAAAGAAGTAAACAAGTGAAAATGTACCCAAAAGTAGAGACCAACTAAATAAAGAGAAAAGTTATAGAAATGCATGGTCAGTGAAGGTTATCTAGAAGAGCTGGTGTTTCAATTGGACTTTGCAGATACAGGGAAGGAGGGGATGCCCTTCCAAAGGGAAGGGAAGAGGTATACAAAAGGTTTACACAGCATGTAAATGCAGGAAGTGCATGCATTTAGTATATTTTGAAGAGCCTGGCCTGACATAAGTGAAAAAATCATGTGGGGGAAAAGCTGAGACTGGAAAATGCACTGGAACAAGATGGTAGAGAATGCTGAGTTCACCCTAGATTTAAGCATCATAGTAGAGTCCCATGAAGAACATGGTATTCTCAGAAGTATAATCTTCAATCCAAAAGTAATTTAGCAAAAGTTTCAATAGGGAAAAAACATGAAAAGAAAAGTAGAACTCTGGGGTGGTAGAAAGAGTTTAGGACATTTTTTGGTGAAATGACCGGACTTTCTACCTCAAGTTCTATTGTCATGAAATTGAGGCCAACAGAATCTGCCTCTTTCTGAGATGGGGTGAGGAGCCAAAATTAAAGAAGCCAAAATAAGAAAAGGAACAGAAGAATAATCCCTTTAATTATGACAATACAGAATAGATATGCCCTTAATTTTTAATTTATTGCTTCAATTAAAGTGGTTATTTTAGCTCCATTATGGTGTATACTCAAGAGAAAAATGAGAATTAAGCTAAATTGTTCCGTAAAATTATTTTAAAACTAAGATATTTTATTATAAATCAAAACTGCTCTGCAGACCAATGTTTTTCTTTCATAATATTCTGGGAAATTTCATTTGCAGTTGAAGACTGCCAAAAATGATAAATACCAAATTAGATATGGTGAAAAATCACCCTGTGACTATATAAGGTGCAATCTTAGGCCATAGGCTGTGATCTTCATATTCTGGAACTCTGTATAAAAGGAGAAAAACATGGAAAAGTAGACTCTCCCTCTAGGCAGTGTGATAGAGGTTTAATCAAGAACATCACAACTATGAAGGAATCCTATATTTATAAATATAATAGAACATAAACTGAAATTGACTTGGATGAAGGAATCTGTTGGGTCATATTTCCTCCACACTCAGAAACATTTTTTGACACATTCTTACCCACACCAAGCCATAAACTAAAATATGCAAGATGGAAATAGAAAACAAAAGTCATAAAAATGATGTCTTTTCAGCTATATTTGTACCTTGAAGTTCAGATTAATTCTGAACACCAGAGTTCTGTGACTGAAAGATATATTTATGGAGAGGTGTGTAGATCCGAGTAACAGTAATAAGTTGGCATGGGAAAAAGGCTTTACTCCCAGCTCAACCCTGATGAGATGGAAATGTGATTTTTTTAACCTCTGAGAGATAAATTATCCACCTTTAAAATTAAATGCATACTACTAAGTGATTAGATATTTGTAGACCCAAACAATAAGAGCCACAGCATTTTTCTGAGGTAAAACTGTAAGCAATGATACTTTAAATGATATATTATAGCTAGTAACAATATTTGAGGGGTACTTATTATATGACAATCTCAAATCTCTATGATAAGAGATATAACTGCCTCAATTTTTATACTTACTTTACACATGGTGGGACCGAGACACAGGGAAATTAAATAAACTGGCAATGACACGTAATTATTAAGACATCACAGTTCTGCCTGACTCAAAATTCATCTTCAATTCAGCTTATTTTCTTTATCACCTATATCTTCTACAAAGATATCCATTCCATCAGTGATAAGGACCACATCTATCTGGGTTTAAAATAAAACAAAATAAAATAGCTGAAACTTTGGCCCTACTAAAGGTAGAGTACATAAACTGAAAATCTGAGGTTGGGGACCCAAGTACTTTGTTAGTGCTTTAGGTACTAGTTATGTGCACCCTAGCTTCCCTTTTTTCCAGTGTCTTTGAGAAGCAACTCATTGTATCACCAAAGCATTAGGTATAATTATTCCTACTTTTCAGATAAGAAAAATAAAGATCGAATCATTTATCTATAGTCAATAGCAAATGAGTGAAGAACCGGAATTTAAACTCAGATAGTTCAGTTCCAAAGTTAATGTTTATTTTATAACTCACAAAGGAAATTAGGGCATATTTCTGAATATTAATAATACCCTTAAATTTTCTAAATAACAAAAGTAAATATTATGTTTTTCTAATTTTCAAAAGTTTTACTGGAGAAAGATCCAGATACCAAGCATTATTGAAATTAACCTATTTTTCAAGTTGAATTATTGTACATTGCATTATTTTCTTCCTGAATATAATACATCCAAAATCTGTTCTACGATTATTAAAGCTCTATCGGAAAATCCTAAAGGACTAAAAGAAAAACTTTGTCTCTCTACAAAAATCAAGGAATTATACTTTAGGTTTTGTTTAATAGACTATTGATTGTTTACCAGTAAAAAGTTATCTCATTTATTTTATCTTGTAAGGTACAAATCTAGGCATTTAATCTTTTATGGCTCAGAGACTAGGGAAGTATTGGAATGCTAACTTCATGTTTGGGTCAAATAAAGCCTCTTTTCAATCAGGCAATATAAATTTCAGTTGTCCTGTTAGAGCCATTAAGAGAAAGGATATGAATCAAGGTTATGAAGTTAAGTATTGCTTCCCATCATCCTCAAAAATGCAAGCTGACTCTCTCTGCCAAAGGAAGAAAGGCCACGGTCCAGGAAAGCGCAAAGCTGTACCTTCGCCCACACGGTTCCTCCAATTTGTGGTAAGGAGCTACTCTGCTCCTTATCAGAAACTGTGATGCCATAGTTGACGAGGGCCTGCTAATGGGGAAGTACAGACTGAATGAGGAAAGGGTAGCCAGAGAAATCCTGCCAGCCAGTTGAAATGATGATGGTACACATTTCTTGACATTTCAACCTCTTCTATGCCTGAAAGCCTGGAGATGCATAGCCTCTGGCCATATTCTTTTCCAGAATAACCAATATGGATTTCCCAGCAGTACAGATTTCCACTGACTACCTGGAGGGTATGTGAGATAAGAGTGGTCTGCAAACCATGGTTGGGTGGTTTCAGATTTAATCATTTGAGCTAATAACATTAATAATGACAACCTCTTTGTCTTTGGTGCTATCTTCACTCTTTAGATATATTAACTCTGGAAGGTCACTGAGATGTAAGCTTCTGGATGAGAGAGACTGTGTCCATCTTCTCATTCTCATTTGTATTCACATGACAGACACTCAATGAATATCTGATGATTAAATGAGGTTTAACCTTTTCAAGTTCCATCATCTAGGAATTATCATATTCCTCATTTAACAGAATCATTCTAGAATGACCCTGTATCCAGTGTACACATACCTGGTAAGGCTAAGATCCAGGATTCAAATTCATAACTCAAACTGCCTGATTCTGTGCTCTTAACAACCAGGGTATATTCTCTCCCAACTGATTGGGTGGTAAAACATACAACTCTGATGTGAATGACATTATTCTCTTTTTGAAAGGTCAATTCTGTACAGAAGTAGCTGCTTTCTCATCAAAGAACATCAAGAATCTTTGAAACCTCTCAAGATAATTAAGCTCGCTTCGCAAGTGACTGGGATTCAATTCAACGGTGTGCTAGCTAAGAACCACTTTCATCTGCAGCTCTATATAGGCAACCTATATTGGAGATAATCAATATTTGAAGGCCATCCATCTGCACAGACAGTTAAAAGCTAGAGCAACCCTAGCCTCTCACATGGTAATATGGCAGCTGTTGAGCACTTTTTCCATTAAATAAGTGTGTTCTCTTCTCCCGTTTAGGCATCTGTATCTTAAAGACAAAGAAATTATAAAACAGAGTAAAGGACCAAATTCTGATATGTAGCCCCAATGCTTGAAAAATGTTATGCTGCACTTTGACCAATGCATTCTACTAGAAATGTGTGCATTTGAGAATTAATTACCTACCAGATGTCAGTGGTCAGCACTGAAAGTCTAAAAATTAGTCAACATGACCTCTGCTTTTATAAGGCTCATGATTTAGGGAGTACAGAGATGCAGAAACGTTTCATTAACAGAAATGCCAGGGTGGATTTTGTTCAATGCACAAAGGGATCACAAAAGAAGGAGGGATGAATGGAAGAATCTAGAAGGCATTCTAAAATCATCACCTTAAATGAAGTTACTAGTTCTTTCATGAACTTCTAAAATGGTGTTGCAATAAGGGAGACTGGTTCTCTGCTTGCTAAGAAAGAATCAGTGAAAATGCAAACTGTGTGAGTCTGTTATAGGAAAACTTTTTTATAGGTAATATCTGAGAAAATGCTACTCTGATTGACCATATTAATTACTCATACACAAGATTTAACCCCTTTATGGAAAAAAGTAAACAATGTATAAACTATGCTTTATAAAGTTTAAATTATATTTATCCCTAGGTAGACAAAATTTAGTTTAACTCTTCAAATCGGGAAAGTGCAACACTACTGTAATTGTTCTGAATTTACTTAGCCGTACTAATCTGACACTATTTTCCAAGCTATGAAGAAAACTGATTTGAATATAGCAGTCCTGGAAATCAGATTTAACTACTCAGGAATTTTTTGCATATGGTAAATTGAGACTATTAGCAAATCAACAACAAAATTAAATGGGAAATATTTTTTTGAAAGATTCATAGTAAGATGCCGCGGTCCAGCCGCAGCAGAGGGAACGGGCTTGAAGGTGTGGAGAATGGTCGGCGCGAGAAGAACACCAAGAGACAGCTTAGAGAATTTTTTTCTGAGAAGAGTTGCTTAGATTTATTTTTGCTTAACTGATTTTATACCCTTATTTTTGGCAAGGAAACAGGTATCACAGAATCATGGTTGTGTCATGGCTTACGTTTTAGGTAAAGTTACAGGTTCAGGGAAGCAAAGCGAAAGTACACGTTCTGATTTTCTTAGGAACATTTACACAAGATTTTAATAGCAGCAAGATATTGGCTTAAACCGCAGACATTGTGTTTGCAGTTTTCTGAGTTTAGACTTTCTTTTCCTATTATTCTACAGGTGAGGCAATATGTCAAGACTTATTTTAATCTGGTTAAAGGTTAGCTTGTTTTGATTAAAAGGTTATATTGTTTACTTAGATTTTTTATTGTTTTATAGTAATGGACCGGTGCCGTGGTGGGGAGTAAATTTCTAGGATGGCTCAGTGCAGGGTTTTTTAATTGTAAGTGTTTACTTTCTATGGGGTACTTTTCTGTGACTTGTTCTAAAAGCACTTCTGCCTGCTGCATCTGCAGCATGACTTGTTTAATGGGGGCGTCCCAACCTAATTTTTTCCAAACAGTCATTAACAAGGTTTTGCAATTTGTACAATTTGTATCATTTTTTCCAAATGATACAATTTGTATCATTTTTCTTTTGCTTTCTGATTCGTTTTGATATAATGCTTGGAGCACAACCAGCAACAAGAAACACACAATTAGTGTCATTAATCCCAGTATTTTTCTATTACACCATTTTATGCCTCGTCTTCTTTTGGGGTGTTGAAGGCCTTGCCTACCGCCCTTCCTTCCAGGGAACCGTGTCAAACCGGGGAGGAAAAAGAAGACGCGGCAGTAAGAAGCATGTCTGAAGCTCAAGAGAGACTTTATGCAAGGGGTGGGGAAGTGGTGTTTGAAAGGTTGAGAAAGAGGACTGTAAAAGAAATAGTAATGTCTAAAAAGTCCAGACCAGACAATGGAATAAATTAAGCCCTTAGTTAACTTGTTTTCTATTCTTTGAACAAAAGCAGTGGATCAAAAACTAATGGTCTCAAAGGTGATTCAGGTTACATCTTTACAGTGCTTTAACAAAGGTCAATTGAGTGGGAAAACTAGTCAAACTTGTTATTTGAGTATGTGAAAAAATATCAAGCCAATGTTCCTGGTTGTGATAACATTATATAGACACAGCCTAAATCTCAGTCTGGCAAGTAAAGCCACTTATCTGCATTTTCTATGCTTTATCCAAGAAAAGAAAAACTACCATGATTTTTTGCCACTCAACTTTTTTACTCCTTCTTTCCCATAGAGGTTCTATTTTTTTTTTCCGCTTTGTATTTCCAAACAAAGTTTAAAAGAAATGAAGTTGTAAAACTTTCAGCTAAATAAAATGCATATCTGGAACATCTTTGACATAGGGAAGAATTTTTTTTTTATTATTATAATATATTTTCTAGTTTTTGCTGCAGTGGATGATGAGACCAAAAAGAGAAACTTGAGAGAAGATCTTCAAACTTCTAACTGCTGTCAAGGGCTAGCTTTTTTCCTAACTAAAAATATTTGAAAATGTATTTTGAAAATTTGTAAGCTCAGCCAGACAAATCTTTCTCACTTTGAATATTGATAAAAATTACTTTAAAATAACATTGAAAGGCTTGAGCACACAGGCACACCATTCAGGAACATTCTGATTTAACTTAGGGCCCCTCTGCAATGGTAGACCATTCGAGTTTGCCAGTACTGCTATAACAAATGCCACAGGCTGGTTGGCTTAAACATGGGAATTTATTGTTTCACAGTTTTTGAGTCTAGGAGTTCAAAATCAAAATATTGACAAACCACACTGTGTCCAACGTCGGCAGCATTCTGAGGATGGTGTTCTGGCAATCCTCCGCCACATGGCAAACTCTCTCTCTCCTCCTCTGGTTTTTACTGACCCAATATCAGAGGACAAGAGTAAGAGTTAGGACTTGATGATATCTTCTAAGGAATATGATTAAATCTCCAGCAGACCATTTCCTTGTTCTCCCATACAGAAGGCTCTCACCTAACTTTTGCCTAAACATCTTTTTTTTTTTTTAGGTTTGAAAACTTTTTATTTGCATATTTAAAAAATTGTGCATTCCAATAATTAGAGTCATTTGAATAACAAAAAAATGGCACTCTGATTAAACTGCATTTTACAGTCTGTAGGACATCTTGGACCAGCTTTGCTTTTACTCTAGATTCACTGTCGTCCCACCCAGTTTCTTCCTTCACCAACTTGCAAGCTCTTTCCTTACCCTGCAGCCAGACAAGCAGCTGGGAGAGGCAGGCGCCACCTTCCTTGTCAGTAGTTCTCAATTCCTTGATGTGAAAAGGGGCAACACAGTCATTTAAACTTGATCCAACCTCTTCGCATCTTACGAAGTTAACAGCTAAAAGAAGTAAAATAAGTAGGCAATGCTTTTGAAATGTACAGTGCATATTGGTGGCACACACCTCATTAAGATTCGCCTGCTTGCCTCTCCTATTCAATCATTTCTTTGGAAGGCAGTGGATTTTCCCCTTGCATTTCTGTCTTCTTCAATTTCGACTTATTGGATTTCTCATCTCAGCCATATCGGGTTTGTCAGATTTGGTTGTAGCAGAAGCCAAGTGAGGCACACGAGTGAGGACAGTCCTATCTGCACAGCAGCTGCCGTTGAGTTTGCCTTAACATCTTGCAGTGATCAGTAACCTGATGGCTGTAGGATGACTGATTTGCTTACAAATAAAGTTTTATTGAAACACAGCCATGCCATTCATTTGCAGATTGTTTATGGCAGTTTTCCTACTGTCACAGCAAAGATGACAAGTTGTGGTAGGGATCTAATGGCCTGCCGAGTCTAAGACTTTAGAGGAGGTTATAATCCATGTTCCAAATGGTGGTCTTTGCAGGAAGAAACCATCTTAAGCATTTTTTTGAAATTATCAGCACTTTCAAATTCTGTATGATTGAAGGGGGTCATTGACAAGTTTCCCCATGGACTCCTCCACCAGCTTACTCAGCCTGTCCTACCCACAAATAACATTGTGTCTCCTGAGCACTCACCACCTTATACTGTTTGCCTTTGCCTGTGTTTACTTCTCTGATTAATACGTCCTTTACTCTTCTCCATCTTAAGATACATTTTTAGAAATTTTTCAACTCTTCAATGAAGTCTTCTCTTATCTTTGCAGAAAGCATTAATCACTACCTTCTGATCCCTACAAAGCAGTTTTGTAACACTAAATTAGCCCTTATCATGTGCTACTATGACATTGTCTTGATTGCTATACCTCAACTCCTTGGAGACACAAGTTCCATCTTTCTTTTCTCTCTTTCCATGGTGCTTAATAAGGAATCTGGCATTTAGTAGACACTCAGTGGGTGTTTGCTGAAGCCAACTAAATTTTTTCTGGGGCAATACTTGAAAGTACCTATGGTTTATTAGAATCTATTTGCAATTTTTTATTTTAGTGGAAAGAAATTTCCCGAATGAATGAGATGAAGAGCAGACAAATTATGAGAGAAATGAAAGAAATTGAAAAATGTCTGGAGCATAGAGTGACTCCAAAGTGGCCAGGTCTTCGGAAATAAGGGAAAATTTCCAAATTTTCAAATTTGAAACTGAAATGAAGATGAGCTTTGAACTTAATTTTCTGCCCAACTCCAGCCCTCTTCACCCATCAGCCATCTTTTACATGCACACACACACACTCTCCTCTGTCACAATATTCTTTTGTGGAATTATCACTCATTGCTTTTCCTTTCTTGCTTCCCCAAGTCCTAACCCCCACTCCAGCTTTTAGCCTAAATTTCCCTCCCATACTCTTCTTGTTGTATTGCCTACCTCTGAACCCAAGTCCCACAGGAGATTCCTCATACAGACTTTGATCTATTTTTATTTTTAAAATTTCTCAATTTTAGACTGTTCTTAAATGTCTGTTTTATTTATTATTTTTATTTTCTAGGTAATTTCCCATGATTAGAATTGGCTGAATTTGGGTTTTCACTCCCAGAAAAATGGTCAAGTGAATTCCTTTCTTTATACTGCATACAATTCATTCTTAGAAACTCCCCTGCATACTAATCAAGTGGTTTGCTCACTTTTATTAGTTTCAATATTGTGTTTTATGCAAAGTGACTGTCATCTAAAATCAACAGTCAAGCAATGATGATCTACTTAATGTTTATCTCTTGAGTGAGTATGAGTGCCCTGAACTCCTTTATGCCTCTTTAGGGGCCACAGCACCTGCAGCTAACTCCCGGAAGAGTCCATCAATTATGGGATTTTCTGCTTACTAGCCATTGGGGCTTGGAAACACTCAGCAAGCTTCCTAAGTGTTTCCTAAGCAGGCACCTGTCCTCCAGTCTCCTCTTGCTAAAATTTTACCTTCATGGGTAGCTGATTATAGTATATAGAAGTAAAATAAAAGGAGATGCTTTTTTAAAAATTTTTACTCAAAAAGTAATGCAGATATTAATTCATTCCATTACTCTAAGGATCTTATACTGATCCTGCCAAAAACTACTACACAAACACCCTTTTCTGCTGATGTGCAATCATCCATACAATGGTATGTGCTTTTGGCCCTAATTGCATTTTTCCTTCTTCTCTTTTTTTTTGCATGGACAGGCACCAGGAATCGAACCTGGGACTCTGGTATGGCAGGCAAAAACTCTGCCTACTGAGCCACCATGGCCTGCCCTCCCTCTTCTTTTGGAAAGAAACACATTCCTTGTCTTTTAGAAACCAGCGTCTTCTTCCATGTGCTAGCGGATAGGCTCACAACTTCCTTGCCCCTCATCTTATTTCCTGAGGGTATGGGAGCAGATGTCTCAGATATGGCCAATAAGAGTACACAGAGTTTTGGCCATGGCCTACATAACTTAGGTGGATAGGCTTTCATCAAAGAACTACTGCTGCAGAAGTTCTATTTCTATTCTCACTGAGAGAGTGATTATCTAGGATCACATCAACAGGGAACAGCCAATAGCTGTTTCTTCTACCAGCACTAAACTCGGTGGGAGAGAGAGACCACCTAAGAATGTAAGAACAGTGCTTACCCCAAGGAAATTAGAATGGAAGAGGGAGTGAAAAGTTTCCAGTGACATCACACGCACTTTTGGATGCAGGATTCGTCAGTAGCATTCCTAGATTTTTCACTGACATAAAATGTGAATGGGGTATCTATCATAATAATCTCAACTGATTTTCCCACTAATCATGAAGGTCCTTTTAATGCCTTCTAAGTAAGGCTTGGAATTATTTGCATACAGTTTCAGTTAGCAACGGATGAATTTGAGACAATAAAAGGAAATGGCCTCTATAAAATGCAACAGGTAGTTAGTGGCTTAGTTAGTTATGAAGTTGGCTCTGATTTAATTAGTGGGAAACTATTTCAACACAATTTGATTTGACTTATTGCAACTTAAAAAATATTTTCATGTAAATGTGTGTGTGACAGTCTATCAAAGCTCTTTCTAAAATTTCATGCCTTCTTCTATTGTGACCACCTAATCTGGTTATTGGATAAATAATTAGGCACATGTGACGCACTTTGTTTAGATAAATATGTTGTCTATTTCTCTTGCTTTTGTGGTATTCATATACTCATGTTATTTAGTGCTTAGAATCAAATAAAAATATAAACGTAAAACTTTCCAGAAAATAATTTTCATGTATGTGTTTATGTTCATGTTTTATTTAATAGTGACTAATGTTTTTTTCTGTCTTCTATTAGTCCTTGAGTTGGCTGTGATTATTGAAAAAAGATGAATGCTCAGCAAATACTTTCTGAATGAAAACTTTTTATTTGAGACAGTATAGAGATAACTTTATTCAGAATTAAATTATTTAAAATTTAAATCTAAAATTCATTTTAAATAAATAATCAAAATATGTGGCTAAAAGTGTATACAAAAGAATTCTTGTTGCAACATTTGTGACAGAGAATTAGAAACTGCCTCTAGGAATGAAAAGTGTTTTAATTTGGTAATGGCTGTAATTACCAAAATTAATCCTGGCAGCAGTTTAAAGATGGATTTGAAAGTAACTAATTTGATGGACAGGGCTCTTATTATGTTGTTAATTTTAAAAAAAATCAAGTTACATATTGTATATGCAGTACATGTCAAAGTTCATAAAATCAAATTTATAAAACGCAACTAGAAGAAAATGGTTAGGATACATTATGGGCAATTTATCATCGGTTCTTTACACTTTTCTTTGCTCTTCACACACTGTAAACATGTGTTGTTATATAAGTAGAAAAAATAGTAAAAATAACTCAAGAGCTGACACAGGTATGAGAAAATGTGAACCAACCTACATCATTGGTTATAGTATGTCAGTTGACTATTTTAGAAAAACTATCTATTTTAAACAAACTCATAATATTTTGATTAGTTGGATGAAGCAAATGATCCTGACAACGGAAAAATTTAAACACTGGAAGGATCTCCCTCACAGTGCTATTTGTTACTGTAAAAAGTTCAGAAATAACATAAGGATATAGCCTCTGATACACCCATTAGTGGGATTTCAACCAAGTTTTTAAATGATGACCAAGACAAGATCAAGAAATTTAAAAAAAAAATCTTATGTTATACTATAAATTGGAAAAAAAGAATATACAACTGCATAGAATTTTAATCACACCTGTGTTATTAACCTGAAGCAAGTGTGCAAAATAAAAAAACAACAACATATTTGGTTTAACAAGAACAAAAAAATGCAAGACCAAGCATGGAGATGTCAGGTTAATAAACATATTTTACCTGATTTATTACAAAACTACTTTTAAGTGCATGGGAAGAGTTCAGAATTCTTAAATTTCTTTTAGGTAGAATATGTTTTTCTAATGGTTTGTCTCCCTATGAGGGGGGTGGACAGAATATTATAAAAAGAAGCATAAATCATATGATGCACAAATAGACATAGAATTTTCAAAATTAGATTTAAAAGATTCCTCTTATGTTTAATATTATGAAGACGACTTAAGACCCTCCTGCTATATTATACAGGCAAGGTAAAGCAGTTTCTTTTTATGAAACGTATGTCTATATAACAAGTAAATAAATATACAACTACACAAACACTTATCTACCTATCTATACATATATTTGCATACTTATAAATAAATTTTGGTGCAAAGCAAGGACTGGAAAGAATATGATGTCTTTGGCAACAGGATAAGAGAGTAGTATTTATTCAGGACTCTTATTTACAAATGATAAACCAATTTGTTTCAGCCAAACAAGGGAATTTATTGGCTCATGTGAAGAAAAAACACAACTTGTAGCTATAGACACAGCTGATTCCAAGGGTTGTATCAAAGCAATACAAAACCAGTCATATTTTCTCCATCACTCAGTTCTGCTCTCCTCTTTATTGCTCTCCTCTTTATTTTATCTAGGATTCTCTTTGCTCCTGGTGACATGAGGGCTAGCTGCTTAGCATGAATATCCTATTTTCTGAGCAACCCCCAAGGAAAGGTAAGACTCCCTTATCCAATATCCGCCCCCCCAAAAGTGTACACAGTTGATGTCCATTGGCCTGAGGAAGTCTGAAGGGCAAAGGAATTCAGCCAATAAAGGGTGTGTGAAATTAACAAGTAGGACACTTCTGTGGAAGACTGGGGCTCACTCTATGGGGAACATCTGACTTTATAGACCTACTATTTCATCTACTGCCTGGCAAATACCTATTTCACAAATGAGTGAATTAAACACTGACAGATTCTCAAGTCAATTAATTTTATTTTCATTTTCATGCATGTTCAGTTTATTGTAAATTTTGTTTTCCATTTTTCACACCTGGGTGCGCAGAACAAACTGCAATGTCAACATCACTGATACCAGTGGGACTTTCACTATGTACTAGAACAGAATATATTGGTGATGATAACACAACATTTGTTTGTGTTTGTAATTAGCACCACTGAATTATGTTTCTGAATGTAGTTAAAAAGGGAAATTTTAGGTAATAAATATCTTTCTGGAACAAAAACTAAGAAAATAATGGGATTGTACAATGCAAACATTGAACCTTAATGCAAACGACGGACTCTAGCTAGAATATGCATCACAATAATACTCTCTCTTCAATTGTAACAAAGTTACCACACTAATGCAAAATGTTAGAAATGGGGGTGGGTATATGGAGCCTCTGTCATTTTGTGAAAGATCTTTTTATAAATCTACAACTTCTGTAGTCAAAAACTAAAACCAAAAAACAATGTTGAAGCCATTATAGTAGGTGAAAGGAAAGGGCTACTCAGCTTCTCATCAGGCACAATAACCGCCTGGTAATTCCACTGGAACCAGAATTTTTTTTTTTTTTTTTTTTTTTAGGTGCGTGGTCCAGGAATCGAACCTGGGTCTGCTGCATGGCAGGTGAGCATTCTACCACCGAACTACCCATGCACCCAGAACCACAATTATTTTTACTCTCCACTTACTGAAATCACTTCAAAGGAGATGGTATCCTAATGACAAAAGACATGAAAGTGCATGAAAATAGAATGTTCTGTTCTTTTGGGGCACTGTATACTAGAAGTGATGGTCATACTGCTGAAAATAAAATTAACTGAATTTCATATCCTAAATCAAAACCTAAGAGATTAGCAATCAAGGTGGAATGCTAACCTGAGCCCTTCAATTCTCAATCCAGAGTTGTAATTAAAGATTAAAATTTGAAGTATAAGCCAGTCAATGTTTTTATGTATCCTTGTTTTTTCAACCCTCACCATCCATCGAAAGTACTAATAGCACCTTTCAAAAACTACAACGCCTATGTCAAATCTCCAAATCGTCAGATATAGTTAGTTAGCATGGGGCTGGCATTTTTAAAAGTAACCTTAATGAGTAGTTGGTGTTAATAATCACTGAGAAGGTTGGTGATAAGGATGAAAAATTTTTTTCAAATATTTATTCAAAAAAATCAAATAATCAATCACACTTTCTTATGTCCTGCTTGTGTATTCAAACAGGGAACACAATTTCTATACTTAATATATTTCCTAAGGAGACATCACTAAGATGGCTGATGATTAAGAATAATGCAAACACTTTTCACAGACACTGGTAACAAAATGACTGAAATTTCTAAATTCTCTTAGCCGAATTCATTTTATTGCACTTTGTTCTGATATTGATATTTAGCCAAAGTATTCCATCTGAACAGTATAGTTCACCATAATTGTTTTTTAAATTATCAAAGTCTGTTGATCCTAGTATGATATTTATCTTATCTGCACTTCAAGTTTATGTGAAGCGATTGCATACTAATTCATACAGTAGCTCACTACCAATTAACAATATGGAAGGTTTAATTTAATGTTGGCTTTTTCAAGTGCATGAAGAGGCACAGGTGAGAATGCATAAGATTCTAATCTCTTTTCATAAGCCACAGTTGAATTAGTATTGCACATCAGTGTATCATCCTTTCACAGTTTATCCTTTTTCAATCAGTTTGCTGTTTCACCTTGTTAGTTCTGACAGAGGCGAAGTAGAAATGCCAAAAGCTGTTGAATAAATGTAGCATTGAGTCAGATATATTTCAGTGGCAGACAACAAATTCCAGTTGGTTTTCTTGGGTAATGTTGCTGTTCATTTTATAGCCCTTAATTAGACCCAATGTTGCTTTTTATCTGCAAAGTTTTAGTATAAAGTAAATGCTCATTTTTAAAAAGATAGTGGGAGAAAGCCCCTTGCATTTAATCACACTAAACAAGCGCTTTAGACGATTTGTTCAGAAATTTCTCTAATTAAAGCTTGCCCTCCAGGTAATGTGGTGATCAGCTCTACCAGTGGGTATAAATTAGGGACTTTGTGCAATTAGCACTAAGACCACAAATGGAAGTAACAGCTGGGTGGCTGTGAGGAAAGCAAATAAACAGCTCCTAGGTGGCTCCTTAATATTAAGACAGTCTTCTAGAAGAATGTGCTGAGTTGATGACTGGTTCCTTAGCTCAACCAAAGGGGTATTTTTCTCAGAGCTATTCCAAAAGAATAAACGAATGTGTTTATTCATTAAATAAGAGTTTTAATTCAGGGAGTGCAAGGGTAGTTCAGTGGTAGAATTCTCGCCTGCCATGCGTGAGACCTGGGTTCATGCACTTCCTAAAAACCAACAAACAAGCAAAAAATAAGCAAAGGAAAAATAAGCAAACAAGCAACAAAAATTCAATGGATGGTGCTGCAAGAACAGGATACTCGACTAAAAAAAGAATGAAATGTGATCCCGCCATACAGCGTACAAAAAAAAAAAAAGATTAAAAAGAGTTTTAATTCAGAAATGGGTATTGATTTCTCTAATGTGAAAACTTTTGAATACAGTTCAAACTGATTTTACCTAGACATAAAACTGTCAGAAGATTAAGAAAAAGATAATGCAAAAGTAACATAACATTCCCCTAGGAGAACTAAAAAGGGGAAAGCACATGACTTTTTTTAATAGAAAACAAGAGTGACAGTATGACAATATGATTCTCTACTTGAACCCAAGTTTGAAAACTAGTTCATATAAAAAAATACATGTGGAATTTTATGTTGAAGTATCTATCTTATAGGATATTCTTACATACTGTTTATGATCCATTCCCCCTTACCTACAGTCCCACTTAACTTGTTGTACCTTAACAACTTAGCTTTCAAAGGTCAACTCAAATATTGGTGCTTTAAACAAAGCTTTGTTTACTTTTTGTTTCCTTTGTTAGAGAAATTGTGGGTATACAGAATAACCATGTACAAAATAAAGGATTCCCATATACCAACCTACTAACACCAACTTTTTTTTTTTATCCCTCTCTGAGTTAGAATCCATGCGTTCTTTCTCACCTTTAATATCACAGCAGTTATTCACACTTTGTATGTTGAAGAGGAAGGTCAAGTTTTTTTCTTGATGGCTTTTTAAAGGACATTACACAGAGTAATGGGTGGGAGTGATTTCTTAATAGTTCATCTGTGTTTTACTGAGAATCTCAGATTTGAGGGAGAATATGGAAATGGGACTAACGTGGTACTTCTTACACTCCCGAAGTGGAATTTTTTTTCAAGCAAATAAAATGTGGTATGATGTGTAATGTAATGAAACATGTTAGTTTTGAGAGAAATTAAGATAAAATTTAAAAAATAATGTTCAGATTTAATCTTTCTGAAAAGATAAAAAGATAATTTGCTTCCATTTTTATTCATCAGATATACTTTCTAAGTAACATTTCAACCTCAAATAATATTTTAATTTCAAGAGGGGGCAGACCTTTGTGAAACCTTTAACTAGAAATAATTTGACAAGCTTCATTTCATCATGGTGGCATCCTCCCTCATTGTGTTCATGGAAACCCCACTGATGTGAACAAGAGTTCTAGCTAATTACCCAGGTGAGATCAGCCCAAATGGGTTTAAGGTCAATAACTCAACAGTTAACAAGTCAAAAATGTTCTTTGGAACCTCTGCTGGGGAACTCACTTATGACAGGAATATTCACTTTCAGGATTCCTGGTTGATGCCACCTTCGAGTACTATTTGCCAGTTATATTGAGACAGCAGGCCAGTGGGAGTCCAGGGTTTCTTATCAGTCTACTATTGACTTTTTGGACTCGGTGATTATTTGTTATAGAAGCTGTTCCATGCATAGTAAGATGTTTAGAAGCATCGCTGGTCTTTACCCACTAGATGCCAGTAGCAACTCTCAGTTGTGACAAGCAAAACATTTCTAGACATGGCCAAATATCTCCAAGGAGACAAAAATCATCCCTGGTTGAGAATCACTTCAATAGGCAAACCACATATAACTTGCTGCAGACCAAAATATTTTAAACCCTAAATTACTCTGAGCCAGAGCAATTGAGTGGAAAACCTCAACAGCCCCTGAATTGCTTATAGAATGGTCAAAATTCTTCAATAAAGGATATGCTCTCATATAACAAAACTCTTGATTAGTCACAAATTCTGAAAGAACTGTATTTTTGTGGACACCCAAAGTTCCATAATAATGATTTTTATTGAGTTGCAAGAGAGATTACTTCACCAGACTAAGTCTTGTTATCTGATAGAGCTACTTTACTTGGAAATAATTTGCAGTGCTCCTTTGTCACAAATCCATCTAAAATTGAAGTAAACATGACTGAAAAGTGGAAATCAGGAAATTAATTGAAGCACTTTTTGTGAATTCTTAAATATATTATTAATAGCATTCATTAAATCATTTCAATTTAGAATGTTTTGAATTTGAGAGAGTTTATTACTGATCCAGAAGCAGTCCTGATGAAACAAAGTGAAATAACGATCATGATCTTGGACCTACCCATATGCTGAATATGCTTATGGGTCACTTCAGCCCCCTAGGTCTATTTCCTCAATTATCAAAGAGGATATTGAAGTGGAGAAATGTTTGCCAGTCTTTGTGCCCAGAAGACATCAATTCTTGGGCAGAGACAATAGAACAACATTCTGGTTTAGTCATAGCAGCTTTTTACTTTGATTAGGCTCATATATTGATTGAGCTTTAGTATGATATTGTTATGGAAAAGCTTCTTTGAAGCAGATGAGGAATTGAAGTTTGGATGCAGGATATTAATTAGGAATCAACACCTGTGAAGGAAAGAGGATGGGGGAAGCAGAATTAGGAGGAGGGAAATGGGTTGCAAATGCAGGCCTGACAAAGCCTTGGTCAACCATGACCTCTAGAACAGGAAGACAACCCAGTGGGGGACTCTGGCTGGGTATTCACATGCGTGTCTATCATACCAGGGCAAAGTGTCTGGGGCTTCATTTCCCACATCTTCCAGCTGCCAGGTGAAGGTGAGGTTGCTCTATGGAGCTGAACATAGAACCGAAGGAGCTGATATCTGGGGCCTTCTGCTGACATCACTCCTTGTGGCTAAGCATCTATACAGCTCTACTCCATGCCTGCCACAGATATTGTTTATACAGTGGGTTTCATGGATTTACAATTTTGGAAACCCAGAAAAAAAGTAGCATATCAAGGCCCATCCATGCTCTCATATTTAATGAATCACAAAATCACAGTGCCAAGAAACTATAGAAAAAATAATCTGTGGTCCTGCTGTACCCAGTAATTTCAGCAACATCCATATAAGCTCTGAGAAATATCACTATCAAATAAAAATCCTTAATTAATGATGGTTTTATAGAATTTATACTACACAAATAACAGTTCCTAAATTATATTTTGCAGTTACTATAGGCCAGGTGCTGTTCCAGGTGCTTTCTAAGAATCAACATACTTAATTTCTAAAACAAGCCTTTGGGATGGTGCTATTAATTTCGCCATGTCACACCAACAGAAACTGAGATGCAAAATTCTTGAGTAACTTACATTAACATTATTAAATATTACATCTAGTAGGTGACAGAGCCAAGACAATGAACCCAAATAGATTTTGTGGAGAATACCTGATCATACCATTTGTCTACAAAAGAGCTTAATATATTCGTAAACACTTAAGTGGAGTGTTATGAAACAACTTAATGAGAGCAGTAATGAAGCCCTCTTCTCTGTGAGGATTAGAAGTAAGGAAAGCAAAATCAATTGTGCCATGCCTGGTACATTTTGACAATAATGGCACATTAGACAGTAAGGAATATATCTAATCAATAGTGTATGATGGCGTTAAGAAAAAGGAGAAAGAATTCTAGTTAGCAATTGATGGAGGTTCATGGAAAAAAGAAAAATTAAAATGGACCTTGTCTGTTCAAAATAAGATGATAGTAGTAGAGTGGAGAAAAGTGTAAATATCATTAAATTCTAAGGAAAACAACCCAGGAACACATTACAAATTCAGCTCACTTCAGTTATTTTCCAATGTCCAAAAGAAAGACAAGATTCCATTCTCACGTAATTTACAAGATGGTTGAATTATGTGCCTAGATTAAAATAACCAGAGCTTGACAAATGATGTTCTGTGGAACAGACCTGTACTACTAGAGTAAGTTGGAGAAGAGAGCAATATTTGAATTTTGTGGTGAGATTTGTACTAGGCAATTCTAAATGTCCCCAGAACAAGTCTTCATAAATGGGGCTGAGTAGGGAGCTTTCAGTTAGAACTTTTGAATCATGATATCAAAGATTATGACTCCAGCCTCAGATTTACTTGAAAACACTAAATATAATAACTGTCACAACCCAATCAACCCAATGTTCACAACCCCCAAAACACAACCACACAGTACATACATATTTACACACACATACACATCCTTGGGAGATTTTATCAGAAACTGAAAATTAAGCTGTGCTGGATATGATGTCCCAGAGTGATTTGGTTTGCTAAAGCTGCCAGAATGCCATATATCAAAAATGGAATGGATTTTATTAAGGAAATTTATTATGTTGCAAGTTTACAGGTCTAAGGCCATAGAAATATCCAAACCAAGTCATCCAGAGAAAGAGACCTTAAGTCCAAAGAATGGCCAATGTCTGTCATATGGGAAGGCACGTGGCTGGCATCTAGTGATCCTTGTAACTTGTTCTATTGCCTCCAATTTCTGATGCCAATGGTTTCCTCTCTAAGCATTTATGGCCTTTGCTTAGCTCCTCTGGGATACAACTCTGGGTTCTGGCTTGCATAGCATCTCATAGAAAGGCACATGGCAATATCTTCTGGCTCTACCTGTGTCTAGGCAGCTGCTCTTTCTGTCAGTACTCTAAGCATCTCCAAACATCCATATCTCTGTCAATGCTGGAGCAACTATTCTCCAAGCATGCACATCTCAGGTTTCTCCAAAATGTTTCCCCTTTAAAGGACTCTAGTAAACTAATCAAGATCCACCTTGAATGGGCAGAGTCACATCTCCATCTAACCAAAAGGCCACACCCACAATTGGGCATGCCACATCTTCGTGGCCATAATCTAATCAAAGGGGTTTCCACCTACAATATTGAATCAGGATTAATTCAATATTTTCTGGGGTACACAACACTTTCAACCTAGCACACAGAATGATACGGCATTTAAGCTAAACTCAGTTTACCCAAATTCATTCAAGATAGGTTCAAGAATCAAGTAATGAAAAAGATAGTTTTTTTTTTTAACTTGGTTTTGCATTTGTTTTGTTTCTTGTTTGTTTTTAGTTTTTGATTTTTTTTTCAGGAAGTTATTTTATTTTTCTTTTGCATTTTATTTTATTTTGTTTGTACCTAATTCTTTCATTTAAAGTCAGGATTGCAAATATGCTGAAGAAAGGAACTGAAAGGTTTAGGAAGACAGACTGATTAATACAATAATTTCTTGGCCTTCCCATGTAATCCTAAAACCCCAAATCTGTTTCTCTGTTAGCTTTTCTAAGATAAGCCCAAAACTATACTCCAATATCTCAAGTATTTCAGTATAAAGTACGTAAAAATATTCATACACATACATTCATAAGGAAGAAAAAATCCAATTATTCAAATGTGTGCAAGGATGTAGATATAAAAATTATAATGAATAGCTTGAATAGTGGGAACCAATTCTTCATTCTCTAAAACCATCTAAAAGTTTTCAGGCCTTTGCTAGATAGCTTCTTGTCAGGCAATGCTTTGATAAAGTCCTTAGTCTTTAAAGGGATTTCCTTTTGCTTGCTAATTCAACCTGGACACCAGATAGTGTGCAGACTATACAAAGAAGTTGTGACAGAGTAAAGATGAAAAGGCTGTGTGTGTTGGCAATATGATGTACTAGTTATGATGAAATTCCAATAAACTGAAAACATTAGGATTACCGCACAGACCTCACACTAATAGGGTTTGAATAACAATTTCAGTCTCTTTCCAACTGAATCTACTTTGAAAAACTTTGAAAAAAGTAATAAATAACACAAGTGAATATGTTTAAGCCCATTAATTAACCAACTTGAAATTAAGGAATTAGCACAAATGTATACAGTTGATTCTGTTTAATTCAGAGATATTAGATCATTTCAAATTTTTATTTGGCATTCAATATTTAACAGTAGCAGTTTTGCATGGAAACTTAACTGGCGCCAGATTCTGAGTTTCTGATGCCTACTTAAATGTTTCCCAAATATTCCAGAGCTCAATACCCCCCTTCCCAGTCTACCACTACCACAATGCGCTTGTTTTTTTACTTAAGCCAGAAACCTAAGAATCTGCCTTGTTAACTGAATCTCCTTCATGCTATTGTCAATATGTGACCCAACATCAATCAATTCCTGTCTGCCAAATAGTGACATATTTCAGATAAATCAGTCCCTTGAGTCAGACTCTGTGTGTTGTCAAATCTTCCTACCACCCTCATGAGCAGTGTCACCTCAGCTAAGTGATAACCTCTCATGCCTCAGTTTCCTCATTGATAAAATGAGGATAATATAAGTACAATGGTGGCAACACATTTCACAGGAGGGACCCTCTATCAGAACCACTTTTTAAATCCCCTTAAGAAAACAAAAAAATATATGCTTTTGTATAAATATACTGGGACATCAATAACTCTTCTTTCAAATAAATTCAGAGTAGCTCATTATCTTGAGCATTGACATAGCCAACTTCCTTGAGTACTAAAGAGTATACTCTGGCCCCACAAATACCCAATGATCAGTCTTTAAAGCCAGCTTGAACAAGCACAGTAATTCGATGAAGAATAGAATCAGACCAGGAGGGAGATGATTTCGTTATAGGTGGGTGACTGATAGCACAAAGGGGTGAATACTCAACCTTTCCCAGCTGATGCAGGCCCCTGTGTTCCCTCCACCAGGGTGGTCTGCCCAGAACTGGGTCAGTTGTCAAGTGTATAGCTACAGGGATGGACAAGGGAGCACATCTCTGTGGTACTTACAATGCTTTGCCTCCAGGTTGCATGGGGACCCAGGCAGTTCAGATATGCTGCTGATGATTCTAGATGTCACAGTCTGAAGTTCATGGAGCAGGAATAAGTTTACAGGGTATGAACTTCTCTTGTCCTGTTTGCATGTACAATACAGTGAAGTGGTTGAATGGAGAATGCAGTGGGAAGGAACATATAATAATTAAATATGTCTATCTTATGTTCAAGCTAGATGATATAATATCTCATCTAACACTCAGTGGAGTGTTCAGAAGACTAAATGAGATAATACTTCCAAAGTATGTAGAAGAGTGTCTGGTTTGGGTAAACACTATCAGGAACATTAGCAATTTGTTTCTTTCTTATTAATTCTCTATTAGAGGAAAGTCCAACATTTTTCAGATGAGTAATCTGCTTGAATGTCTAAGAGCCAGGGGTAATGGTGAGGAAGGAATCAGCACAGTCAGGTGAAGGGAGAGAAAACTGGATTGTCTGATTAGTTCACTGGACCATTATTTTCTAACTCTGACAAATGAAATCAGCGCTGAATGTGAATCTTGCATTGGTCCACTAGCATGGTGTAGTCTTGTTTGCCCAGAACTCAGAAGAGTCCCTGATACTACACAACATGTGATATTCCAAGATTATAAGCATCTTAGTGCACATTAAACACGATGAGTCATTTTACCCCACAGCTAGACACTTTGCTAAATCCTTCAAGCCTCAGCCACCCCCAATGCCAAAACTTCTCCCCCTTAAAAATTAACTGTTAAGATACAGTGCCTTGCTTGCTAACCTGGTCTTCTCCCATATAATGAATGGATTTTTCTCTGAGGTTATTTCTAGTCAATGGATTTTGCTCATTAGTATCCTAGTCCACCAAAACAAGTTTTATTCTCTGTGGTAGATTATCAAGATAGACACAATGATTTCCATCCGTTCCTGGATGCATGTCCTTTACAATATGACTTTGCCATTCTCCCATCTAGAAATGGAATCTATTTTTCCTCCCTTTAAATTTGAGCTGGCTTTGTGACTTGCTTTAACCAAGTGATTATGGAGGAAGCAATAGTTTGTGCCTTCTGAACATGGCCTCAGGGAGACTTGCATCTTCTGTTTTGACACTCTTGCTGTTTAAACCTATGTGAAGAAGTCTGGGTTTGTTTCTTGAGGAGAAGACACCTGTGGAGAGAAGGTCCAAGTGACAGCCAACCTTAAACTCCAAACACATGAAAGAGGCTCTAAAGACCATCCGGTAATAGAGAAGTCACCAACTGACTACAGCCACAAGTGACCCCAGGTTAGACAGATAGAAGAATCTGTGATTAATCTCAGCCCAAATTGCTAATAGAGAATTGTGAGCAAATAAAATCGTCACTACTTTATGCCACCACATTTCGGGGTACCTCTTTTATACAATAATAGACAACTAATACATTACTTTGGAAGCCTAGAAGGAAAATGGTGACATTTCCATTGCTTCTTTTAAACAAAGCTGCCTGATCTCCTCATGCAAATTAGTTCCTGCTTCAAGTGTCCCCTAGGAGAGATACAGCATTTTTTCTCTCTCTCTTTTTTTTTTTGCATGGGCAGGCACCGGGAGTGGAACCCAGATCTCTGGCTTGCCAGGTGAGAACTCTGCCACTGAGCCACCATCGCACTGCTGAGTATATAGCATTTTATCTCAAGCCACAACTGTGCTATTCTCTTATATTTTTCCTTGAGAAAAGTGTGTGTGTATATATATATATATATATTTATATATATTTATTTATATATATATATTTATATATATATATATATATATATATATATATATATATATATACACACAATATATGCATATAGTTAAGGAAAGCTACACATGAGACATTTGGCTTTAAGGAGACCGCCTCCAATTGTAAAGATAGTAGCAACAAGTTTAATTATGAAATTATTTCTGAAAATGCTTTTTACTGTCAGCCATATATCATATGACTGCACCATAATTCATCACTCATTATCCTCTTATTTGATATTTATTATCTTTTTAAAATTTTATTACTATAATTATGTTAAGAATATATTTATACATGAATCTACATCCACATATCTAACCATTTCTTTAGTACAAATTGCTATACCAAAATTATTTAATTGAAGGATATGAATCTCTTTTAAGCTTTTGCAGCTACTTCAAATTACTTTCTAGATAGGCTATGAGATTATATATCACTACCAGAAGTACAGGATAGTACCTGTCTCATTATTTCTTTGCCAATATGTATTGTTAACTTTAAAATTTGCTGAAGTTTAACGATATTTTCATAACAGTTTTTCTCCTTTTTAAATAATCTGCTTCTGTACTTTTCTTCTTAGTGGATTGGTTCAAGTAATTGGTTTCTTATCAATTTGTGGAGGGGGCTCTTGATACTTTAAAGATAGCTATATGACATTTCTCTTGGTACTTTCAAATGTTAAAAATAACTCTAATTTATATTTTATAAGAAAAAATAGCGTTTAACAAATATTTATTGGATTGAAGAGCTGATGTAATACCCATTGTATCTTGCTTTTATTAAACCTTTAATCTTGCGACATAATAAGTATAAAAGAGTTTACTTGAGTTGAGCTCAATTTGAAATTTCCCTAGGGAACTTAAGTCTTTGCTTACCTAGTTGTACACAAGCTTATAATAATAAAGGACTGCAAACTTGACTTAAAAGAAAAAACAATTATGAGTAGCAAAAAATATATCAGAAACACTCTCAAAACTGATTAAGGCAGTTAGTTTTCTTTTAAGTAAAGATGTTTCAAAGTTCATTTGTTTTTAAACATAAAGTGAAACTGTATAAACAACTGCTAATTCTATGTATTGGTGTTATCAGAACTGATAAACTTTCGGGTTGGAGCATAGTCCATTGGACTCATTGAAAAGAGATTTTAAGTAGATATGTCTCTACACCACCAACCAAAATGGTTGGAGTCATTTCTGTAAGAGTCATCTTCCATACTAGCATTTTTGTTCCTACATTTCCTTCAGAATCTACATCAGATTTGCCAGAAGAATAAAATAAGTTTAGTGTTTCTGAGCCATGGTATACTTGGCATTAGCAGTTGGGGATTGAGAGAAGATAGGAAGTGATTCTTCTGAGGCTGTAATTCTCTCTCATAGACCAACCTAAATACCCACCAACTTTTTGCTCCTCTTTTCATCCCCTTCATAGGGATATGTAAACAGATCTTAAGTATTTATTCTCCATAAAACTAACATTATTCATATTGTAATCTAGCTCCTCTCTTCTTCAGAGAAAGAAAGAAAGTGATGTCAAGAAGGGAGAAGGTGTTTTAAGATTTCCAGTGCATGCTTTACTTGCGTTTTTGGACTCTTTGTTGCCATGGAAACCACAACCAAATCCTTTTGAAGGGTTTTGGCTTAACCATAGTAAAAGTCAGATTATTCCAAGGTCCAATGGAATAAGCAACACTTTGGGCCCTTATTCTTTTTTTGGGTAAAGTCCTGTGGATACTGGACTTTGTGACATACCACAATGGACATTTTCTGCCCCCCACCCCATGTAATGTTGCTGCTTCTCTTACAAGATAAGCCCAGCCCTCCTCTCAAAGGAGAGCTTTACTAACATTTTTGAGGGTAAGGATTAGTATTTGTAGCAATGTTCCATAAGTTAGTAAATTAATCTCAACTATAAAGTATCATCCTTTAAAACATATTTTCCATATACAGCTTTTATACCTGTACAGGATTGTAAAGTCATAGGATTTATTCATTTTGAAATTGTTTTTCATTGTGTCTGATGAAAGTGCATTTTATGGGCGGGCCGCGGTGGCTCAGCGGGCAAAGTGCTTGCCTGCTATGCCGGAGGACCTCGGTTCGATTCCCGGCCCCAGCCCATGTAACAAAAACGGAGAAACAGAATACAATAAAACAAGAAAATGTTTAAAAAATGTTTCCCTTTCTTCCTTCCTTCCTTCCTTCTCTCTGTCTTTCCTTAAAAAAAAAAAAAAAAAAAAAAAGTGCATTTTATCCCATATTTCACTTAAAAAAAAACGGTTTGAAAATGATTCCACATGCTCTAAGAAGTATGGAGTCACTACCCTCAACTGAGTACATACTGATAAGAATTCTATAGAAATCTATAAAACAATTTTTAAGAAGGTAAGTCTGAAATAAATTTACTCATTAAATTCAAAACTAAGCTAAAGGGATCCTAAAATAGAAACTGTGAAGTATTTGTTTTGGAGATTTTGATTGCTCCTTTTATCCAAATTGCCTGAAATATCATGACTTATTGTCTTTAGGTTAGTCCTCCAGTATTAAAAAGAAAAAGATGATTTTTTAAAAAATGAAAAAATAAGACTTGATCACCTTATCCACTTAAAAATAATTTAAAACAAGGACCTAAGGTATTGTACTTGCTTTATTTCTATTATTATTTTTCCTTTGTGGTTGTTTCAGTTTGCTAAAGCTGATGAAATGCTTTATACCAGAAATAGGTTGGCTTTTGCAATGGGGATTTATGAATTTACATGTTTACAGTTTTGAGGCCATGAAAATGTCCAAATCAAGGCATCGAAAAGAGGTTACCTAATCCGTGCAAACCTGCTGCCAGAGAGCCCCAGCTCCTCTGTCACATGCCCAGGGACACATCAATGTCTGTTTGTCCTTCTCTCCCTGGTTTTGTGGTTTTCAATTTCTGGCTGCTCCATCTCTGGCTTTCTGAGCTTCTGTGTGTGTCTTTCTTTTAGCTTCTGTCTCTCAGCTTCTCTGGAGCTTTTTTCTGTACCTTTTCCCTATCTTTTCCTTTCTTATAAAGGACTCCAGCAAGAGGATTGAGACCCACCTGGGGCATGCCTCAACTGAAATAGCCTCATCAAAATGTCCCACCTATAATAGGTCTACACCCACAAGAATGGATCAGCTTTAGAACATGTTCTTCTGAGAATATACAACTTCAAACTATCACAATGGTGTTAGAAATATCAATATATGACTAACATTAGACTTCTTAGACTATACTCAGCAAAACAATTATAACCACCCAAATATTTTAGATAAAGTCATCTAACTGACATAATATTAAATAAATACTTAAATTAAATACTTTAGTAAATACTTAAAGTAAATACTTAAATTAATAATTATCAAATTAACTTGTAGTTGATTGAATTATGTATAGTTATCAAGTCAAGGAAAGACCTTGGAGAGATAAGCAAGAAAGCAGAAGTATCTCTATCCTCTTAGGAAGATTCTGGAGAGGGAGGATATGGTGTTAGCATGTTATATTATTGTATTCAGTTGAGGAAACATCAACAGAATATAGACAGATATAATCTCTTATCATGGCTTCACCAAACTGAAGTACAATTTAAATTCACACATATTTAACACTCTTATTAAATTATTCTGAATTATCTACTGGCCTTTACAACTCCGTGGATTCCACTCTCCACTCTCCAGATGCATGCAGAAAACTCCAGGGAACCTAATCAGCTAAGACGTCAGTTGTGGTTGCTATAAATTCACAGAGAATAATTTATAGAATTATAAATATGAACCTGTTCTGACCACCTGAAGGCCATCTGCTAGTCAGCTGACTTTTGCTGACTCAGCATGTTGCTCTTGAAATAGGTAGTTCCATCAACTTAGTGTAATAATTATCAAAGCATTGCTTCAGATGCCATGGCATGGCATGCATGTGTACCAAGTGTGCATGTATGTATGTACATGCATGTGCATGCATCCATGTGTTTATGTTGGAAATTTCCCATCGTCCAGATATGTGAGTTGGCAAGTGGTATAAAACGAGGCAGAGAATGGGCAAGGTTGTAAAGGGTCATGTGGGGCATGCAAAGGGGCTTGGATTTTGTGTTATAGGTTCAGAGGGTTTCAAGCAGGGAAACAGAAATCAAATTTGAGATTCTGTTGTAATAAAGAAATTTATAGGGGAACAATTGGAAATGCAGGTATTTGTAGGAGAATTTTATAAATTCAATAGGGGCTTGAACTAAGGCAACGTCAATAGGAGAAGGGGGGAGGGGAGAGTTACAAATATCTTTTTTTTTTTTTTTTTTTTTTTAAAGGAAAGACAGAGAGAAGGAAGGAAGGATAGAAGGAAGGAAGGAAGGAAGAAAGGGAAACATTTTTAAACATTTTCTTGTTTTATTGTATTCTGTTTCTCCGTTTTTGTTACATGGGCTGGGGCCGGGAATCGAACCGAGGTCCTCCGGCATAGCAGGCAAGCACTTTGCCCGCTGAGCCACCGCGGCCCGCCCACAAATATCTTTTTGTAACCTAAAGTCTCATAAGGGTCTGAATTTAATTCACATATTTGAACCTGAACATCCTCCCTTTTAAGAAATAGTGTAATTTTGTTAAGGCATATAACAAATAGATTTGCACCCCTCCCTCTTATTGGCCACTGGTTTAACAATCTACCCAATTTTAAGACTTAAAATAGAGGTGGATTAACCAAGACTATGTAATATTGCCAGATGATTATATTAGTGGAGCAAAACAAAGCATCCCGAAGTTCATTTCATTTTTAAGTCTAATGTGATACTGTATAAGCAAGTGCTTATCCAGAAGTAGATCGGTACAAACACAGACAACCTTCCATTTTTCTTTTTTGGAATAGAGCCATGCAAACATGAAAAATCAGGGCTACTGGATTACAGTTCAACAACTTTGGGTATTTCCCTCTGGCTATTCTAGAACACTAGACTCTAAAAAGAAATGTCTATATAATGAGTCAGTAGTCACAGTCATTTGTTAAATCCTAATTTTTCTCATTTGACCCTTCTTTCATTTGATCCTTTTCTCAATCTTCAGAGCTATCTGGGCAATGACCATTTTTAACTTCTCTCTGGAAAGGGATGTTGACCTTCTGGGGTAGAGGAATGAACCTGGTTGTTGTACTTGAAGAGACTGGTACCTCTGGGTTTCTGGATTTATCCGGTCTAGAATATCAGTCTGGAAACCTTATGTTTCTGAGAAAATAAACTTACTGTGAAAAAACTTTTATAGAAACTTAGATAGAACCCAGGACCATGATGTATCAAACCTACTCTCAACCATTAAAAACATATGTATAGGGCGGGCCGCGGTGGCTCAGCGGGCAAAGTGCTTGCCTGCTATGCCGGAGGACCTCGGTTCGATTCCCGGCCCCAGCCCATGTAACAAAAACGGAGAAACAGAATACAATAAAACAAGAAAATGTTTAAAAATGTTTCCCTTTCTTCCTTCCTTCCTTCCTTCTATCCTTCCTTCCTTCTCTCTGTCTTTCCTTTAAAAAAAAAAAAAAAAAAAAAAAAAAAACATATGTATATATGTATATACATATAAATCAACAGAGATAAGTTGATGGTTGGCTGGCTGGCTGGATGTATGGATGGATCAAATGGTGCAGCAAATGTGGCAAATTGTTAAAACTTAGCGGATCTGGGTGTCTGGGTGGGGAGCATGTTGGAGTTCTCTTCATAGTTTTTGTATTATTTTTGTAAGAATCCTAAAAGTTTGAAAGTATTTCAAAATAAAAACGTCTTTTAAAAAGACCAAAAAATAAAACCAAAACAAAACAGGGCAGTGATTATTCATAGGTTCATAAGTTCTTACCTCACTTTTAAATAAATGTGACTATTTAAGTGATTTTAAATGTTTCTTTCTCTTCCTTACAAAACTATTTTGAGAGCAATTATTTTTTATCCATTAGCATTGCAAGTGTAGTATTGCAATTGAGTATACTAAATTGGTTGTTAGATTAAATGATTAGCAAACCTTGGGAAATAAATTGCCAAATAATAATAACTAGTCCATTTCGAACGGTGTGTGGGTTTTACTTGCTAATTCTCTGAAAATCCCACAATTACAGATAGTCACTTTATAAAAATGAAGATCAGCTTGCATGCTCCTGTTTCTAAAATGGCAAACGCAGTGTACAGGGAAAGCATTGCTTTTAGCATTTTAAAGTAAATTAACCGTGAAGTTGTAATATGATTTCCCTCAAGTTCTTTTAAATTAATATTTAACATTCTGTACTTGGTGTTAAAATTTTGTTGTAATATGGGGTTGTGAAAAGATAATAGGAAAAACAGAAATAAAGCACTTGGTGACTATCTTGGCTCTTGTTTTGTTCTCAGCATAAGTTTCTCTCCGGTCACCAGAATCCTGCTAGTCAGCTGGGAAAAGAAGGTACCCTGTGTCGCCTCCTGCCAATGTATGGCTCGCACATGGCTTGAAAGCATCAGCCTTTTGACATATGATTGATTGAAAGATCAGCAGTATGAAAAATAGCCCTAAAGGAATTAATTCTTCTGGCAGTCATCTGGAAAACAGTACAGACTAATTCAGCTTATATTTGGTCTGAAAATGAAGATATTGGCGAGTACATTTCTGCAGGTTGTCTTCCCATTTGTTGCTTGAACAAATTAAGTTGAAATAAACTTTCCAGCCTGTGAACATTTAATATAAAATTATTTCATCAAAATGCAAAGTTCTTGATGTTTCCATAATGCTACATTAACATTTTCATGCTGAGAAAAGTGATAGACCTACCTGATGGATTTTGACATGAACATATGTATCTATTTCATTATATGCTTCAAGATAAGATGAGGTAAGAGTTAGATCATTCATGTACCAAAAAGGAAGTAATCATTAGGTATTGCATGTAAGAAACATATGGCAAAGTAAAAGAGCATTGCCATATTGGCTAAGATTTTTACTCATCCTGTATATTTGCCTCCATTTACTCAAGGCAACGCAGGAGATATGGTATGAGGAACACATTATTTTTCCTTTACTAAAAGCATCCCTTTTAGTGGAAGGAATATTTATTTTAATAAACAGCATGGTGGTCCATATCCCGACTGTAATCTCTCATCACATATGTGTCCCAGAGAGTCTTTTATTTCAAGGGTTTTTTATTGTGTTGTTATCATTTGGCTTGGGATTGTTTAAATTCGTAATTTATCTTATACACTAGATATCCTTCTTAATCCTCTGATGCTGCTAAATTTCTCTTTGTATCCTTAAAACTTGGCAGGATTTCTAAAACATAAGAAACACTCAATAAATATGTTTCCATTGTTTTGTTCTGGAAGGAAAGAATGAATACTACATACATACTTAAATCCATAAGAAAAAATCTCTGCTGTTGGATGTAAATATTACCTCACACTTACACAATGAAAATCTTCTTTCTCAGGATGAGTATGTGAAGGATTTGTGTGTGTGTGTGTGTGTGTGTGTGTGTATTGGAGCAGAGATACAACTCAGAAATTGTTTGCTTTTCACATTTGATAGATAAATCTTTGATGAAAGGATAAATCCTTTTTCTTCTTCTACCTCTTTATCTCCCCATCCTTTTTATACTTGTCATATGAAATAATTCTCCTGAAATAAGTTAGTCAAATAGAAATTTGAGCAGAAATGTATGAAACATTGTGAAAAATAATGTTGTATTTATCTCTCTCTTTTTTTTCTCTCCACCCCCACCCCTGCCCTTCCACACACAAACACAATCTTCGTGAAATGTTAGAGCTGGGTGAAATCTTAGTGAATATTTTCTCCTTTTTATTCTTTTCATGGGGGATTATTTATAGAGAGCCTTGAATGGAAGAATGAGCTGAAATCTTAGGATGTCTGCTACCTAGCTTTCTGATCATAGACAAGTGTGCCAGTGTGAAAGTATTAGGTACCCCAGAAAAGCCATGTCTTAATCCTGGTCCAATCTTTTGGGCGTAGTCATTTCTTTTAATCCTGATTCAATAGTGTAGTTTGGAAACTTTTAATTAGATTATCTCCATGAATATGTGACACACTCAATTGTGGATGTGATCTTTTGATTAGATGGAAATGTAACTCTCCTTATTCCAGGTGGGAATTGATTAGATTACTAGAAGTCTTTAAAAGAGGAAACATTTTGGAAAGTCAGAAATGACAGAAACAACAGAGCCAACAGGAACTTCAGAGCAGAGCTGACACAGATGCCAACACTTGGAGAACAGAAACATAGATGTTTAGAGATGCTTGGAGCCCAGCAGATGTTGCCATGAGATGTTAAGCAAGCCAGGAGAAAGCCAAGGGAAGCCAAGAGATGAAAACCATCCCCAGAGAAGTAAAGTGAAGAACCCCCACAGGAAGAAAGGCTGAAAGCAATGGAATCCAGTAGTAAGGGGCTAACTTGGCTTCCCAGCTGACAGAGCTGTTCCAGATGCATCAGCCTTTCTTGAATTAAAGTACCTTTCCTTGAGTGCCTTAGTTTGGGCATTTTCATAGGCTTAGAATCATCAACTTGTAACTTACTAAATTCCCTTTTTAAAAGCCACACCATTCCTGAGATATCGCATTCTGGCAGCTTCCAAACTAATACAGCAAGATATTTACCTGCTTTAAGTAGAATTTTTTTTATCTATAAAATTGGCATAGTAGTACTAATCCAAAGGGCTGTTATGTATGTCAATGTAACAATATGCCAAAAGTATTTGTCACCCCATATAGAACAAAAGTGCCCAATAATTTCAACAATCATTTTTTTTTTATGGCTCATATGATAATGAGGTGGTATTTTTACTTATGGTTTCCTTATGAATGTGTTTTCATAGACGTGCTTTAACTGGCTTCCAATTTTGCAAGGGATTATTAGCAAAATTAATAAAACCGCAGTCCATAACACTTGTCTTTTAAATGCCATGTGATAAATGCAAAGCAACTGTGTAAAATTATCAAAGAAGCATTGCTTTAGGAAAAAAGAGACCCAAGTTAAATCTCTTGTCTGACACTTTTTCACTTGAGTCAATTACCTGGTGTTTCTGGGCCTGAGCTGCTTCACCTTGTAAGTAAGAAATACGTGATCGCACTCAGGGAAAGGCAGAATTCTGGGCCAACCCTTTGCTTATGTCTGGTCCTTCCCAGATATGCACAGGATGTTACTACGAATGGCTTTTCTCACTATTTCTTTTATTCCATTTAAATATGATCTCATCACGGACCAAGTGTAGAGAAGCTAGGCCAATATTGTCCAATAGGAATTTCCATAACAAAGGAAAAGTTCTCTAATGGTAGTTACAAGATAGCCACTAGCCACATGAGGCTGACTACTGAGTACTTCAAAAGTTAGTGGTATGATTGAAGAACCAAATATTTAATTTTATTTAATTTTAAGTAATTTTAATTTGTGTTTAAAGATTCACCTGTGGTTGGTACCTATGCTATTGGACAGCACAGATTGGACCATGGAAAAGCATCAAGCCAGGTATACATAACAGGTCTGGATATTGTATTAAAATCAAACTGGTGATTTATTGGAATAATGAGACATATGACCTCCTGAGAGCAGATAAAAACTTTGGCAAATAAGTCAACTCCCATTGGCAGAGAATCCAGCCTTGACATGAGAAGTGATATCCTCCTTTGTGATTTTGTTTTTGCAATTTAGTTTCTTCTAATTATTTTTCTCCTGTATTGAAAAGGAATGTTCCTGTTGAAAACCTCCTGATCAGAAGCCGTAGGATGGTTTCTGCTCCATCTGATCTCAAGAACGTTTATCTTTGTGAGATCAAACAGTAGTAGATGAGGAAATTTGAAAACTTCATAATATCTGAAAATATTTAATGGGTATCTCCCATTTTGGACCCTAAATGAAATAAAAATAAAATTATTTGCAGTTATAATCAGCTATATAAGGGAATATTGAAATGGTGGAAGCCTTTTTAATAATTGGGAAACTGTCAGTATTTGAAATCCTGTGGTAAACACCTTTTTAGTGAAATTATATTGAATTCTAAATAAAAATCCAGATTTCTTTTGCTTAAAAGCTTTTGTTTCTTTTCCTGTAGCAATTTGCTAAAAAAGAATAAAAAAACTAGTATGTCGGTTTGAATCTGTGGTGGACCCCAGAAAAGCCGTACCCTAATTCTCATTCAGTTTTGCTTGCTGGGAGCTTCTTGATTATATTCCCATGGAGATGTGACTCACTGGATTGTGGGTATTAACTTTTGAATAGAGGGAAATGTGACTGCACCCATTCCACCTGGGTCTTGATTAGTTTACTGGAATATTTTTAAAAAGGAAGCATTTTGGAGAAAGCTTCAGACTGAGAGAACCATGAAGCAGAGAGCTCATGCCTCCAGAAACCTTTGGAAATGAAGAAGGAATACATCCTTGGGGGACCTCCATAAAACAAGAAGCCTGGAGAGAAAGTCTGCAGATATTGCCATGTTCGCCATGTGCCTTTCCAGTTGAGAGAGAAACCCTGAGCTTCATCGGCCTTTCTTTAATGAAGGTAACTTCTTGTTGGTGCTTCAATTTAGACATTTTTATAGACTTGCTTTAATTAGGACATTTCTAAGGCCTTGGAACCATAAACTCGCAATTTATTAAATTCCCCTTTTTAAAAGCCATTCTAGTTCTGGTATATCACATTCTGGTAGCTAGCAAACTGGAACAAATAGCAATCATTTTAGAGTGCTTCACATTTCAAAAAACACTTTTATGAACATATGTCCTATGACCCTTACAATGGAATCATCCTATGGTTCAGGTATCAAAATAGTTCTTTTTTTTAAGATGATGAAATTGAAGTGTAGACAATTTATGTGATTACCATGGTCACATAATTAAGAATGCTACAGCCAGAACTCCAAATCCTATGTCCCTGCTATAAGCATTCAAGTTCTCTACCTTTTTTTTTTAGTGCTTATAGGTGGTTTTCTCCCAAAGGGCCAAAATGACCCTGAAAATTGTACCGTCTGGATATGAAAAATACGATTTCATCAGTTGAATAATACTTTTCTGCAGAGATACTTTCCTTTTGGAACCTTGCAGAGAATAAATACATGCCTTAAAATATGTGATTTATGGTTCTGAGTATAACTATCCTTCCCCGTGTCTTCATGTATCATATTTGTTTTTTGGAGTTGTTTTGCCTTATTTTGACTTGATTTATTTTGTTTCTCCCCCAAAAGACATGGCTTAGCAGGAGGCTACACAAGGCAGATTTTTCATTGTAAAGTTGTATTTAAAACTACAATTTCTAACTTTGGCCTGGCTGAGATATCCTTCTTTCAGCATAGAACCTCTAGGAATGTCTGCTGTGCATGAAGTGAGGGCCGCTTTTATTGATGGTTTCTTGAAGGGTTTTAAGATCATATAACCTGTGCCTTACAGAAGCGTAGAAAGTCTGTTGTGTGATGTAATGGTAAGCACTTGCCATTTTCTTCAGATTTTTTCTTGTAAAAGAAACAGTCGTTGCTGGAAACTTGTTCTGAACAGATGTTCATAACTCTTGCATTGGTCCTGGTAAGGTTAAAAGTATACCAAGTCTTTGAAAATTCTCCACAGGGTGTCTTATTCAGGAGCTTTGGACTTTATATGCAATATGTATGTTCATGTTATAATGAGACTATTTATGGTACTATAAGTTTTGACATGACTCACAGGGTCCACAAGTTAAGAGTTTGCTTAATGTATCAAGTTGTCTCTAGAAACATATAATTTGAGTTATACATATTTTCTTCCTTTTAAATAGAAAATAATGCAATTTAGGAGAAAAAAGGAAACCATAATATGTGAAAAGATTAAATTGAGCAGGAATAGTCATCATTTCCAGGTTATCAAAGCAAATACAATCAATAAATGTGCACCTACATGTTCCAAATAAATATTAAAAACAATCATGCACAGATCTTAGTTTGAAAATGGAGACTACAAATATGAAAAATGAGAAGACAGAACAAATTATTACCAATAGACTATTGATACTATGTCTATGAAAATAGTCTTTTATATCATTGTATTATGCTCTGTGATCAAAAGAATCTTCTGCTCTGAATGCATGTAAAGTCAAAGTTGTGGAAAGGAACTAACTACCTGACTATTGGTTATGTTTTTTGAAAATTCCATGAATATGTTTTTATTCCAGCATCTATATAAAGATCATATTCAGACAGAAACATACTTTACATTTATTTATCAGGTGTGTGTAACTGAGCCTATAGGATGAATATAGAAAACACCAGGTTAAATCACAAAGGAATGGAATGCAATTCCGAAAGCACTGAGACAAGGGATGAGGGCTGCACAGAATTTTCACTACACCCACTTAGACATATCGGGACAACTGATAAGAATTTTCATTAATTAAAGTCATTGAGCAGCCAAGGGTGGGGAAGGAAAGTGGGCACATAGATGCTCATATTTTATCCTTATGGAAGATTCCATGGGTTAACTTGCTCCACTCCATTCCTTCCTTTACATGGAAGGAAGGACAGACAGCTTAAAGCCAACTTCTCAGATTCCTTGAGAATTTCTGGGAAAGCCTTTGCCTCCTTCGGCAAGCAACGGCCTCTTCTTTCATTTAACATGGATCACAGTTTTGATGGCTGGACCTGCAGCAGCAATCATGTAACCATGAAGGGAACGCCAAGAAAGAAGAGACCATGACTCTGACTCCTCTAGTCAGTGGACCAAAACTGTCCTCTGTCTACCTTCAGCCTTCATATATATTGTAGAGCAAATGGCAAACTACTGTCCATTTCAGTCACTGCTTAATCATGTTTTCTGTACATGCAGTCAAATATAACCTCTGATATTGTCCTAAGAATAAACTTTCAAAATAAAAGGAAAGAAAGAAAACACAGCTTGCAGTTTGCTTTGCATCATGCTAAGAATAAAATGAATATTGTGTCATGTAATCCTCATAAAACCGAATGAAATGCATACTGTATTTCATTTATGCAGCTCTACTTTCCCCACTACCCTTGAAGGTAGGGACTATATAGCTTCCTTTCTTTACCCCTAACCCTGCATTGTATTCCTTGACTCACAAACGGCTCTGGAGTAAATGTTTGGTGAACAAATGAGTGAAAGCAATTAACCCTTCTCAGAGCTACCACATCACTTGAGTTAAATAACAGAGTGGAGATGTGTCCAGAAATTCACAGTAAGAACACTTGCTCCCCATGTTGCCCATCCCTTGTGCAGGTTCTTAAAGTCTTCTCCACTAAGACATACCTTTTCTCACATTTTAGGCAGGGACTCGCCAACCTGGAGAGACTTTCTCTTTGGTTAAATGGCATCTGCATGTTTTCTGGAGGTGAAAGGTGGACCTCAGGAAGAGGAAGAACCACACACCAGCAGGAACACAGAGATTTTCATTCTAGCTTCAGATCCTACTTCACCTACTTCAAGAATGTCCTTAAGTCTGCCAGTAGTGTCTGAGGCAGTTAGAAAACATGTGGAGACCACAGAAATGTATGATTTCACATGGAAAATACAACTTGTGCATTTTCTGAAGTACACTGAGAGTGGGGAACTACTTTCTGTTCTCAGGAGGAACCTGATGGGAAAAGAGAGGGGAGTGCATAGATTCCCCTAAAGAAATATGAAAATATGGAGAAGAGTATATTTCGAATACTTTGTGGATTTACTATGCAACAGGAAAAGTAAAGTGATGTGCTTCTATCATGAATTCGTGCTCTTCCTTATTTACTGAGCAGAAACTAGGTACAAAGCATAATTCTGCTTGAGTAGGCAGCATATGCAGACTTAGTAATGCTAATGCACTACTAATATAACAGCAAAAGTGAACATCGCATTGTGTTTACTATTTGCCAGTCACTTGTCTAAGTACATTACATATATTTACCCAATAAGTCAATAAATAAAAAATAAATTAAAAAATAATATATAAATAGCTTTTCAAATAAATCATCTAATTTAGGTAATTTTTAATGTTTATTTTATGGCCCAAAACTGAGGTCCACGGGGCTAAAGGTCTTACTCAAGACTGCACTGATATTCCAATAGTCAGAGCCAAATATCCAGGACATCCGACCCAGCCTTATTACACTCAAAAGAAATCGAAGGATGAGATTTTCACTGTTGAACTTGCCACAGCTCTCCTGATACCGGCTGAGTTCTTATTTCTGCAGCCTTGAAGCAACACAGTTTTTAAACCCATCTAATAAAATGTGGCTCTTACTTTATGGGTGTACCTGCCCAACATTATATATAAAATTATATGTAATTCAATTCACATATATAGAAACATCCCCTTACCTCCTCCAAGTCACACCAATCTTGCCCCAATATGAGATCATCATACATAGCAAACATCTTACTGGGTCTGTGATTAGACTCGGATTTTACAAAAAGAAAGCAGTCCTTGCAGTCATCCATTAATCAGTTACTAAGCTCTCACTGTGTGGTTAGCACTGTGTTATGTCATGGGCAAGGTAAAGAAATGGAAATATGAGCATGTCCCTGTCCCCACGTATATTTTGATGTCATGAAAGTGTTCAGTTTTGTTTCTTGGCTGAGCTATATTTTCCTTTAGTGATGATCTTTTCTATGCCTATTTTCTGTGATTTTTAAATTTCAAGGTTACCTGTTTTTTTTTACTCTGTCCTTGTGAGAAGCAGAAGTCATGAGTTCTCATAAGAAGTGGAAGAGATAGTGATGCCTAGTTGGGAAGACATGGGCATGCAGAAGTAATAGTGAGTGAAAACAAGTTATGTAATTAGGTGAGAAAAATAGTTCACTGCAAATATAGGAAATGTTTTAGAAACCTAAAGACAGTTGCAGAGTGAGGAAGGGCCCTGGAGAGAAATCCAGGCCAATGAGGCAATGGGGTATATTCAGGGACAGGTGCTTCCAGCGGCATTCAGTTACTGCTTGGAAGTTCAAGCCTACGCCCTGGAGATATGGGAAAGGGAAATTCTCTGAGCACCCAGGAAAAGCTAGACCTCTGATAGTTCGTTCAATAACTGATAGTTCTTAACCAGGAAGAACTATCAGGTTCTTTATAAGAGAAATGTTGTGAGAAACCAGAATTAGACTTAGAAAAATGTAACCATGCATCAAATACAAAAAGTGAAGGGAGTCAAGGGAATGAGAAAGCAAAGCCAGTTGTAGAGGGAGCATTGGAAATAAGACGGAATTAAAGGAAATTATTCCCACAAATGGTTTTGTTTTTTGCATTTTTAAGAATAATGAGCACACAAAGGCTAAGACAACAGCTGTGTAGGCCTTAGGTAAAGGCGTGTAGAAGTCTGAGGACAGCAGGAAAGCTGGATGCTTAGTGGAAACATAGGATTGGAGAGGGAGATGCTTGTTAAGGAGGACAAAAGCACATATTGTAGCGGCTCAAAATCAATTAAATATTTGAGCTTTATATTCACATGAAAACAAACAAAATGTCAGAATTCTATTGCCTGATCTGCTTTGGAGGTTATGAATCTAAAGTGGGCAAGCATTAGATGCTCTGCATTCAATTACTGTTCAGAATGTCTTTGACCCAAAAAACAAGCAGGACATTTTACAGAGATGCAGGGAGCAGAAAGGAAAAGCTTTTTTGCTTCACATGATATTACATTAGATGTTCAGCAATATGATTCCCTCTATCAAACAAAAGAGCCAGCTGCATCAGATGTTGTCCTCAGAAATCTGGAGTCCTTTCCAGTTAGAAGTCTCAGCAGAATCATACTAAAGGATTTGTTTATTGTCGAGATAAACAGAATTCAGGCTGGAAGAAAAAGTTCCCTGCCTTTCATTTGTCTACAGATCCAAATAAATTAAACTATGAACCTTTTTTAGTCACACCCATGTTGCTATATTTTGAGTAAATGTATACATTCTGTTGACAAAAACTGTTTGGCTCATCTACACATATTTACCAAAAGCATACCATTTCTAAAAGTATTGTGTGTGTGTGTGTGTGTATGGATAGATAGATAGATTGATTGAGAGATAGACAGATAGATAATGATAGAGATAAGTGTCAATAAAAATATAAATGATGGTTATAGGAATAGTACAGATACAGATATAGATACCCAGTAATGTCAGCCTTAACTATAGCTGTGGGGAAGGAAATAATTACTATAGGAGATCAAAAAGGAGCGTTCAAAACAGGCTAAACTTATCAGGTATAACACTGAAAACAGACACTTCTTATTTGGGTTTTAAAGAATACACGAGGTCCACTTCTCCCAGTCCCACTTATTTATATACTTAAAGATGATACAAAAATTTTAATTCTAAAATACAGAGAGGAGGAAATGTACAGGCCTCTGAGAAATTAAAAGAAGGAAGGAATTTTGAGGGTGGAAAAAAAAGATATCACCTACTAGCTTAACACTGAAAACAAAAGGGTACATTTCCAGTGGCTTTGAAGACAAGAGTCTATTTTTACTACTATTTGAGAATGATTAATGAATTGATCTCCTTGTGAAAACACACCGAAAGTGCTTAGTTTGGCAGACTAGTAGAGGATGAACTACTCATATAGAACAAAAAAGGCTACTGTTTGCCAGTAGCTATTAACTCGTGGCTATATCAACACTTATTCTGTTAACAATAATCTTATCCAAGAGTCTATACTTGTAGAACCTCAGGGAACGAAGTAATATTTTATCGGCAGCATCCCTAAGCCTGTAAGTAGCAATATGTTTTGATGGAAAGGAACCACCCAATTCTCATCCAGTCTTGGGGTTTACTGTCTTAAGAGATAGTCTGAGGCTGGAAGTAAAAAGCACAGCCCCCCTTCCTTTGGCAAAGTAATTTTACATGCACACTCTGACACTCCAATTTATTTTAAATGTTTAGAACTCAGAGATTCTCAACACATACTTTATAGACTGGATCCACACATCCCACAGTGATGCATTTTTCTAATCTATGTCTACACGTATATGATATTACTCATGTGGTCTCAAGATGACATCCACTTTGTGATCAACTATTGTTGAAGTAACTCTTTTTGTTGTCGTATGCTGGCTCTTAGGTTTGCAAGAAACTACAAGCTTCCCCTATAATTAAAGTTTTGGGTGGTCTTGAAACAATGCTTAGAACTAGGAAAAAGAAAATCGATGTAGTGGCAAACTATGTTTGTAAGAGTAGAAAGTGGAAAAATAGTCCAGAACACTGGTAGAAAAGTTCTCCTGGAATTAATGATTTCTGACTATTGGGTCCAGGATGAAGTATAAAGACAGTATTATGAACCAGCAAGAGTGGGTCCTTGGCAATAAATTGTTACATCCTTGCAATTTACCTAGGTAATTTGTTGAGGCCACCTTATTATCTGTGTCTACAGTTCCAAGTTCTACCTTTTGAGACTTTTGAGCCCTATGCTCTGCAAATTCATTTATTAATATCAGCTGGCTATTTATAAATTGCCAAGAACTCTGTTAGGTACTAGGACCAAAATACAATGGGACAAGTGCCTGGCTCCTAAAGAGCTCTCGTTCTGAGGGTGGAGATAAGAGCAGAGTATCATGAATGATGTAACCAGGGTATGAATGGGGCTATGCAAGCAAAGACCTGAGACACCTGACCAAGATGAGGGGTTAGGAGAGTGGAAGATGCTACAACTGTGTTTTAAAAGATGGATAAAAATCAGAGAAAGCACTTCCAGGTGTTAAGGAAGAGAATGTGGGATTAAAATTGCAAGATGTGCTTAATGAAACGTGTCTCTGTAGAATTGAAGTGTACCTGTATGGATTAGCAGTGAGAAGCCATACAATCATGGGGTGCCTGAAAATGAAAGAAGCCCCAGAAGGCACCTCAGAAGTTTCCAGATTCAAATTCTGGTTCCATGCTATTCATTGGTCATGCAGCCTTAAACATATTACTTGTACTTAATTATTTGTTCATTCAGCAGATATTGCATGCATATCATGTGTCAGTCCTGAGTTCTTGAGTATATAGTGATAAGGAAAAAAAAAAGATTACATGAGATAACATTAAAAAACATGTCTTATGAATACCCTGCACAAAAATGGTTCTGATAGTTGTATATCTGCATCTGATAAGTGACACACTCTGTCCATGTGGCTATCTATTGCCAACCAACCTCACCTTTATGTGCTGTTGGTGACAGTGGTTGCCATGATCACAGCATAACATTGGCAGATAGTTGCGTTCCAGGGACCCTGCCTGTGTGACCCCACTGTCATTTGAATGTAGTTGCTCCTCATAGATGTATCAAAAAGAAAAGGAGGCCCAAACTTGGGGTCATGATGTCAACAGTCTGATCCTTATCCTATCATATTAATTGTCCTTAGAAAAATTATTTAATATCCACATCCATTTGTTTTTCATTTTCCAGGGAGTGGATTATACATGATACACTTTAAGATTAATTCAGCTGTATTATTGTTATTTGCTTCATCAAAGACAATCCTACTAATTCACTTTTAATTAAGCCATAAACTTTTCCTGAGCATCAGATATTTGTACAATGCTCAGCTAACTCAGAAGATAAACTAGCATGTATAAGATCCTCCTTTCCAGGGAGTAGCTGAAAATTCAGGGCAAGATATAGTAAGTACATAAAAGAGGTATAACCAAATTAGTGCTATGAATACTCATTTAAACAAAAGGAACAATTCATTCTGAAGGTGTAAATGGAAAACATGACCAGGCATAGCATTTGTTTGGATATTAAAGGAGAGGTAGATGCTTGTCAGGCAGAAAAGGAACAAAAGGTTACATCCACCTGATGGAACTTCATAAATATAATATTTTGAGGAATATTAACAGTAGCTAAAATCTACTGAGCACTTACTTAGAGTACTGAAAATTTCATATTATTAACTCTTTTAAACCCACATTGTAACCCAGGGGGATAAGCACTATTATCTTCACTTTATAACTGGAGTACCCAAGGCATAGAGAAGTTATTTGTCTACAGTCCCAGAGGTAATAAAGGTAAAGAGTCTGTACTCTGAATACTGGTTTATGACATATTTCAGGAGCAAGGATCATTCTGATGTGGCTGAAGCATAAAATGGAGAATAGAGGAAGATAAGATGAGAAAAGGAGAATGAAAGCAGCTAACAAGGCCCTTGAATACTGTGCTAAGAAACAGAGACATTTGAATACAATTGATGAACAGGGTTGGGTATAAGAAAAGCTGTGGTAAAAATAAACAAAAACAAACATACAAACCAGAAACTAGGACTATGATAGTTGAAAGATGGTGTCATTGTTAAGGAGACATGGAAACAATGAGGAGTGGTAGGGACTGTTGTACATTTGTTGATTAAGGGGAGGTGGCATGGAGAGAACAAATCAGCCTCTAGAAGAGATATGTTTACCCACTATTGTCAGTGCTCTTTTTTCCAGTAAAAGCAGTAAATCTCTTAAGTGCATTCTCCAAATTATTAAATATCGATGAGTCTCTCGACGAGTTATCAAGTGTTAAATTGCAATTGGAAGACATTTATGGTAGTAAAAATGGTTTGTTAAACATTTTTTTTAACCTGAAAAGCAATATAAAAACACAAGTGTCTTAGGGAGATAAATCTAATAGTATTATGGAAAACAGAGTTGGAAGATGAAAAACCAGTTTGAAGGTTATTGAGTAGGAAAAAGATGATGAAGACTTAGGCTGGTGAGAACGGGAAAGGCAAGGCATGAAATGGTTTGCAGAGTATAATTGATGCATTAATGGTGGCTGGTGATGAGAAGGAAGACAGCAATAACCCAAGACTGACTAGCTTGGCTGATTAGAAAGAAGGTACTACATTGACGGATACAAAAAGCATATAAGGAAAAGCACAGTTCTGGAGAAAAATAGTGAATTCAATTTGAGAAGTATTGAAGTTTAGGAGGTATTCAAATGTTCTCAAGGTCTTCTGTTGTATGGGCTAATCATTTATTAAGTGAGATATGATCCAATGATTAAATTACTTCCTTAAAATATTAAGAATTATAAGAATTGCTGAAAACTATCTTGTGACATTTAAGCGCATAACAGTTACTGACAAGAATTCGAGAGAGGGAAATCTGGCAACACCAGCTGAAGCTCTGTCCCTTCGGGTGAGGGGGATGCAGTGGACAGGGGATTTCATTCTCATACTAGAGATCAAGGGGGCAAATGAGGCATACTGCCCAGCTGTCTGCGAAAGAGAGCAAAGGAGAAGGAGCTGCAAGAGCCAGGGATGAACCCATATTCTCAGAGTTCATCGAGTTAGTGGATATGTGAGTACAGCCTATGGTCCAAATGAGTTTTTTTTTTATTATTCCTGTTCAAGAGGATGTTGAGCAAGTGATGGATCTCCAACAGGGAAGAGTCTTTGTAGAATGGAGCACTGAGAAACCAGCAGCTAAAAGGTGATATCACAAATATCCATCAACTCAGTATTGGAGGAAATTCACAAAGGAAAACGGGTCAGTTTTATGCATCTCACATGGCAGAGCACAGAAAGTTAGCATCAGACCTCACTAGAAAATCAAGACCTACTCTCCCCCCCGCCCCTTCCTCACCTCTTCCCTCTCTTTTGGCCTTGCAAATTGGGGAGGAGATAAACAGAAAGACAAACGCAGGTTGCAAAGTACTGGGAGAGAAAGGAGGTTTTTTCCTTCCAAGGGAAAATTAAAGAACTCACTCATATTTAGGCCTGGATATCTTAAATTTCAGAGCTGATTCTTTGTTTTTGTGACTTAAAGTGACCATAGAGCTCTTAATTTCCTGAGAGTAAGAAGGAGTCATGATATCTTGCAGTTTTTCTTCTGTGGCTGTAAGTAAATAGATTTAGTTCAAATAAATTTTAGTGAAATAAAGTGAAACATGTATATAAATGCATTATGACCACATCTCAAAAATTATGGTAATCTAATATGTCAGATTTATATTTACGTATGTGAATATGTATGTTCTACACTGTATAATTAATAACTCAGTTTGTTTATATAGAGGAAATAACATATAATTATTGAGAAGTAAAATATCACTTTTATTCTTTTTTCTTTTTCCACCTAATATAAATGTCTTTTATATTAGCAGATATGTTTTATATTAAGTTTATAGGAGCCATTTTTCAATAGTCTCAATATCTGAAATACAAATACATCATCACAAATAGGTTCTTGTTCATAATTTAATAGACTATATGAGTTACTTACTGCAGAGTCATTCTATTGTACCTGATTACCTAACATTTGTTATATAGGAGAAATATATCAAACCCATATATAGCTGATATTGTCACAATTATTATGGCATTATAATGCATATTTATTACGGTGTTATATAATGTACATTAGATGTACAGATGATCTAACAAGAAGACAACAGGATATATAAGAAAGAGACAGACTAGAAGTAATGGGATTTCAGTTCGCATTTGTCATCAGTCAGAAACTACTTTTGTGAACCTAAACAGGTACTAAAGACATGTTTCAACGTTCTCAGGTATAAGTTAGAATTAATAATAATCTAAAACCTCAAAGGTATATATTTTTAAGCAAATTAGTTTTCGCTATTATCAAGGGATACATGCTGGAAAAAACACAACAGGAAAATGAGATTAATCAAATTCCATATGCTTTTCATTTGAGCTAATATGAGGGACAGCCAATGTTTTGCTGGAAATGTGGATCAAGATATCGTCTGTACATAAGGGCCAGTTGGGAAAATAGTTTTATATTTATATAATAGCATACAGAGGTACCAGTTTACAAAAACAAATAAAGAGCAGAAACATAGATGACCTCTTTTGCATTTTGGATAGGAATATATGCAAAGAAGTCATAGAGTCAATTTTTATATGATATTGCTCCTGGAACCAACTGGCATAATGCATTAATTAATTAATTAGCCAATATTGAAATGAGATCAAATAAACAGAATGTTGGCTGACACCTATCGTATCCTGGCATGCAAGCTCATACTCTGTTCTCTGGCAACTCCAGTAGGAACATTTTTCTGAGTAGACAAGTGAAGAGACATACTTCCTTAAGTTCCAACTGTGTACCTCTCTGCAACAGCAAGTAAGGACAGAAATAGCCACAATTTTTTAAAAAAAATAATGAAAAGTTTGCATCTCAAAATGTGCAAAATGGCATTTGAAGAAAATGAAAATTCCTTTGCATGAGAGCATTAGTTTTTTGTTTTTGTTTTTGTTTTTCGCATGGCCAGACACTAAGAATCAAGCCCAGGTCTCTTGCATGGCAGGGAAGAACTCTGCCTGCTGAGCCACTGTGTTTGGCCTGAGAACATTAGTTTCATATAATGACAGGAATGTTCTGGAGTGCATCTCCTTGGGATGTAGACCTGTGAGGAGAGAATAGAATTGGCAATAGCAGTATTAAGCAAAGGCTTTGAGACTATATAGTGCATTTCATATCATAGATTTTGTTCTTCTCAAGCAATCTTATAAATGGTCTTTAAAGAGTCACAATTAATGAAGATCACCAAAAACTCAGAAACTCAAAAAGGTATAGTGTCCTAGAGTATTTATTGCGGCATTATTTGAAACACTTAAAGCCAAAAAATATATTGGAAACCACCCAAATACGCAACATTAGGGGAGGAATTAAATAAATTGTAATACAACCATGCAAGGAAATATATTCAAAACAGTCAAAAAATGAGGTAGATATATATAAAACAACAAAGAAAATCTCTGAGACATAGTTAATTCAAAAAATCAAGAAGTAGGATGGTGCAAGGGTTGCTCAGTGGTAGAATTCTTGGCTGCAATGTGGGAGACCTGGGTTTGATTCCTGGAGCTTCCACATACCAAAAAAAAAAATCAAGATGTAAACAAAATATACTGTAGAGTGTTACTTAGTTAAAACAGCAAAACAATAACAACATAGGGAAATTCTTAGAAGATCTGAGTCAGTGTGGCAGTCTACATATCTAAAATTCCTCCCACATTTATACAGCTAGATAGTGAATGAATTTCAAAGTCATACTTTTGTTAATTGCTTAGACTATAAGAAATAAATGGAAATATGCGTGGACCAAAAATAAAATAAAAACATAGATAACATGAGACATGAATTTTAAGCAATCATTACAGATCTAATAGGAAGGAAGAGAAGCTTGAACCCCACCCTCCCCCACCCCTTAGAGAGGTTGGGGAACATCGAGCTCCTACAGTAAGTCCAGATCTCAAATGGGATAAAGGCATCCCAGATTGAAAGAATTCTTGTCTAGAGTCTGAAGCAAAGTTTCTAGAAAAATTTTCTAGAAAAAAAAAATTTCTAGAGATGATGATTTCCTTTTTTGCTCTCTAGATTTCTTCAGCTTAATGGTAAATCTATGACTGTAAGCGTAATCATAAATGCATGCACATATACTACATACAAGGTCATGTGCATATACACACGTGTATATATGCATTTATGTTAAAAAAGAAAAAGGATGAAAATTAATAAAAGACTCCAAAGTAAAATGATAGATGAAGAATAAAGGAATTAGTCATCATGTGAGCATCAGCTCCAGTGGGGAGCAGGCCCAGAAGCTTCTAGGCTTCTACCTCCAGGGCAGCCCCTGGGACAGGAGAGCCAAGCAGGGCACCCAAGCCTGAGCAATGTACCTACTCGCATGAGGTTTTTTAATTGTTTAAAACATTTGTTACTAAGAAAAAAAAAAGAGTAAATCAAATGAGGGTAAAAAAAAAGAATACAGGGGTAAGAGCAGACAATTATAAAACAAAAAACAAAGAATTGATAAGCATAATAAACCAAAATGTAGGCTCTTTGATAAAATAATATTAAAATCATTTGGCAAGATTGATAAAAAAGTAGACAGTATTTATTATTGTCTAAAAGTAGGCATCAATATAAATAGAAGAAAATTTTTAAAGATATTAAAAGACTAAAATAAATTATGTATTATTTTGTGCAAAGGATTTTAAATGCTTAGATAAGCAGACAAATTTCTAGGAAAAATAAGTCTTGCCATATACTGAGTTCCTTGACTAATATAAAGTAATATGAGAAATTAAAAACAACTTCATCTGAACACTTTAGTGGGGAATCCCCTGTCATTTTTGCAGGATAATGTAAAATTAATACCTGATCCAAACAACAATAACAAAAACAGTTTATGAAAGACAAATTAAAGAGAAAAGCATTTGATAAGATGTCACAGTCATATATGAATTTTTATAGTATTACTAAATTAGGAGTAGAATGGAATTTCCCTACCTCCAAAGGATGGTCTACCAACATGCCACAGCAAGCAGTATTGTTAATGGTGACACATGAGAAGCATTCCCTTTAAAATCAGGGAAAAACAAGGATGTGCATTAGACTACCTATACAGAAATCTCGAAGGATACATTAATAATTACTAGAATTAGCAGTGAGTTTGGAAGTAAGCTCAATATCTGATAAATTTACTAAAATTAATTGAATTTCTGCCCTCCAGCTTTTACACACATAGATAGATAGATTAGATAGATAGATAGATAGATAGATAGATAGATAGATAGACAGACAGACAGACAGACAGACAGACAGACAGACAGACAGACAGATAGATAGATAGATAGATAGATAGATAGATAGATAGATAGATAGATAGATATCTTGTATGCTGTATTGTGGGGGTCTCATTTCACTGTTTCCATATGATTATCCTGTTACTGCAGCATCATTTCTTGAATTTTGGGTTTTATTTTTGTTTGGGGTAGGAGGATAGTGCACAGGCCAGGAATTGAACCCAGGTCTCTTGCATGGCAGGCAAAATCTCTACTACTGAAATACCCTTACATCCCCCATACCAACTTTTTAAGCATACATTTGCAAGAACAACAAAAAATAAGGCACCTAGGAAGAAATCTTAAGTGCAGTATGATTTAAATCTTACTTTAAAACTTTAAGGTTTTAAATTTTAAAAATTTGGAAAAAATGATTAAAAATTGTTGAAAAAGTACCTTATATACATGTTGTTGAAAAGCTTTTTATTTTCAGACTAAAACACAGTAAACATAAAAGTGTGATATTTCCAAATGGAAATTATGAATCTTTATTGAAAGAGATAAAATGAGATCTTAATTAACTGAAAACGAAAAAAAAGTCCAACTTCCTAAAGACAAGTTTATCTCACTTCCATAGACTCATAAATCACAAAATCCCAGCAGATATTTTCAAGCTTTTTATCTAAATTATATGGGCAACAAAGGTCAAAACATAGGCAAGAAAATTTTGAAAAGAAATCAATATAGGAACATTTCAAATTACATTGAAATATTTGCTATACAATATTAGCAATGAAGGTGGGCAGCATTGAACAGCATTAGATATTAACCAATGAAACAGATTAAATAACTGAGAAATAGACTCATGGAAACTTGATATATGACAAATTGACTTTACAAATTGTAGGGCAAAAGTAATGCAATAAAAAGTGAAATAATTGATTATACATATGGAAATAAAATTGAATTGGATTCCTACTCACACTACACATTAAAATTAATGTTGATTGGATTAAAACTTCAAAGTTTCACATTTTAAAAGTTCGAAAGTAATATTGAAAATTTACTGATAATTTATCTTTGTATCCATGTGGTTGAAAGGTTTTTATTTATTTTTAGAGTCGAAGACAGTAAATATAAAAAAGAGATGACAAATTCAACTACATTAAAATGAAAAGGTTTGGTCATCAAAAACACATCACAGAGAAAACAAAAAGGTATATAACAAACTTGAAGAACATTGTCACATATAGTCAAAGAAACATCAGTCTCCAGCTTGTATCAGGAACACCTAAAATCACTAAGAAAATGATTCATAATCAACTTTTCTTAATGGGCCAAAAACACAAACAGATATCTCATAAAAGAGAATCATGATGGTGAAAAGATATTCAGCCTTGTTAGCAATGATACAAATGCAGATTAAACTTCAGTGAAATTGTCTTTTCACTGAAGACAATCTTAGCCACTAGATTGCCAAAGAATTAAGAAGTTACATAGTATCAAGGTTGACACATACCAAGAGTACAGGAAGTCCTGAAATACCACTGTGGAAAACCACTTAACATCAGCTTCTTAAATTTTAATGTGCATGCAAACTAGTGAGGAATCTTGCTAAAACACAGATTCTGTTTTAGTAGGTCTAAAGCAGGGCTTCAAATTCTGCATTCATAACAAATAGCAGGCAATAGGCTGTTGATCTGGACCGTAGTCTAATCAGCAAGGTTTTAAGATTCGGGTCCTTCCACAGATTCAGAATTTCCACTGCTAAGTATATACCTGAGAAAGCTCTTGCACAAGGACAGCAGGAGACAATGCAAAAAATATTCCTAGCAGCATTATAAATGCCAAATATGGAAATGAAATAAATGTCAATCATCAAAATAACAGATTGAATTTGGTATACTCACAGAATGGAATATTATACAGCAGTGAAAATGAATTTTGGAGCTGTAACAACCAACAAAATAATTGCAGAAGTCTACATAAAGACTAACATTTTTACAAAGTTTAAAAAGCAATAAAACTAAATGGCATATTATATTAGAGATATAAATATATGGTAAAGTGATGTTTAAATAACTAGGAAATAATAAGTACATCCTTCAATATATGATGTACAGTATGTTCAGTGCATGGTGGAGAGAAGCATGAAATGTGACCAAAAAGATATACACAGATAATATCAAATGTTTTTCCTAAATTCTATCATTTGAATAAGGATGTGAGTCAATATTTGCTGGTTTTATCATTCGACTTCAGGGAGTAAACTGTATATAACATATACAGCCTATATTACACATATGATGCCTATATTAATTTGTATATGTCACAGAGTAAAAAAAAGTAACAAAAGGTTGGAAAGAAACAAAACTGGGAAAGAAAGTGGAACAGAAGATTAGATTGAAGGAAACTTACTTTTTATTTCACATGTTTTTTAGTAGTTTGATAACTTTCATCAGCAATGTATTTACTTTCATCAACAATGTATCTTCATATTACAACACTGATTTTCTTAAAAGGAGATCAATACATGAACCGACATATTGACCTTGTAACTGCACTCTAAGTTTTGATGGTCAGTCTGGACCCAACAAGGAAGTCACATTACTTTTACTTAAAACTCCAAGTGAGAACTCTACAGATTGCATTATGTCTGCAGATGTTTTGGGTTTGCTGGCATCATGTTGAATTATGATTTTTAAAAATTTCATGCAACTTTTCTTATGGGAAATTTTACACACAAACTATCTGGATTTCTGACTGTCTTGAGATGCTAGCAAATATTGAGACCATCTCCATAAGTCATGTTGTCGCATTGCATTCTCTCCCTGACTTCTATCAACTTATGTGAATGGCCCTGTAGCCCTTTAGCTTTATGTTCTTGCCCTCCACCCTTCCTCATAATGGAGTCTAAGTGAAGATTATATTTGCAGGGAGTCTGATTCCAGCGTGGGGGTGGGGGTAGCATCTAAAGTAAAATTGGTTGGTTTGAATCCTGCATCTGCTTCATACTCATTAGGTAAATTTTCGCAAACCACGCCCTCCTTTTCCAGGTCTCCTCTGCAATGCTCAGTTATCTCTACTCTAAAATGAAGGGATAATACTACCTGCCTCCGAAGATTCTGCCAGATAAAACCATTAGCAGAGTAACTGGCACATAATAAGTATTAGTAAGCACTCAATGACTTAGCTGCTGCTACTAATGCAGACACTATTATTGGACCTCTTGCATCTTTGTGATAATGAAGGGTAATTTCATGTAAATTCCTAAAAGCACAACAAAAGAAAAGAGATCCATGCACAATTAAAATATTCTGAGACCCAGAACCAATGTAGATGGAAAATTATTCAGAGGTTATTAGAAGAAAAAGGTAGCTAAAAAGAAGATACAGATAGAAATAAGAGGAACATTAAAAAAGAAGAATTTCAGGTTGTAATGGTAGAAGAAGAAAGAAAAAGAAAAGAGAATGAAATATCTAATGATGAGCAAGAGGTATAGAAAGGAAGAACAGGAAAATCTGAGCTCCAACAGAGCAAACACGAACGTATACATTAGAGACATGAATTTTGGGAAAGTTTACACTGAAAGGAAAGAAAGGGAATAAGGGAGATAGCACGATTGCGGCTAAATATATCATAGGAGCCAAAAAAAAAAAAAAATTAAGTTCATGATTAATGAAATCCAAATCTGAAAAGGAAAGAAGACCTTAGGAATAAACATTGTGCTTTCATGAATCTGAATTATAAAGAATCACTAGGAAAAAAAGAGAATTTGCATAAAATCTTGAAGATATAAGTAGGACAAATATGATCATATCACACCTAAAAATAAGATTCTGAAAGCAAATGATTAAAACACATATCAGTGTTTTAATCATTGTAACCAGTGTTACAATCAGAAAAGTGTAAAATCAGAAAAGTTTTGCTTCTTTATCGGGGCATCAGAGTCTGGTGCAGCATTTAGAGAGTTCTGGAGGAAGGTCTCAGAGAAATAGTGTAGCTAAAAGAATGAATAACAGCAAAGATCTATTTAATCAGAGGTGTAGAGAGAAAACAAAAATGAAAAAAATGGGAGCACAAATCAAAGAGCAAAATGAGGGCCATATTTATTGATAAGGACAATGACAAAAAAAGAAAGTCAGGGCAAAAATCCATACTCTTACAAACACTGTATATAAGAAGGGAGAATGTGGTGGTAAGTTTAAGAGATCAAACTGAATAGCAAAAAAAAGATGTGGAAAGAAAAACTGGATAGGTACACTGCTTCAATTTTAAGGGGACCATTTATTTTTTTAAAAAGTGGATTCCTGACTATAAAGAAGTCAAAGCTGAAGGAATCATTGAGTCAACGAGAAACCTCATCTACGGTCTGGAAATTTGGTAAATAGTAGGATTTTAAAGGCAGATGTCACCAGACCCAGTGGTTTTGCCTTACTCAGTTTGGTTAAAAATTTCATGTGAATAAAAGTGAAATGGCTAACATAAAAGAAACAGTCTTGTAGTAAATTTTTTAAAGACGTTTGAGAAGACATCAAAAAGTATAAATGGTAAATATCACCGTGCTGATAAAAATGTTTTTGTTTTGTGTTTTCTGGAAAAGATGCCAAGTTGAACATAAGGCATGATAAAGCCCTCAGGTCCTGGGTCATAAGGTGGCTTGAATTCCTGAGCATTGCTGAGGTTATTTCATGCTATTGGATCAAGAAAACCTTGCAAGGTGGTGATATGCCAGAGAATTTGGGAATGCATATAATTTCATTTTATATGATGTATATAATCATCACTATGGGAAGGAAGAAAATAAATGGACAAAAGGCTAAGGTGGGCTGCTTATTAGGTACATATATGTGAAATCTTCCGCAGTTTTTTTTTCAAAGAAAATCATATCTGATTTGGAAGTAAATAAATGTAGATGAAAAAAGAAAAATGATAAGTTGATGGACCCACTCATATCTTATACAGCTGGAAATAATAAAGGCAAAAGACGTAAGAAAATTTCAAATGTCAGAAGTACACAACAAAATACAGAAAAGAATAGTATATTATATAGAGAAAGGAAATAGTTATATTGAGGTTTTATAGTGTGATAGTTGATCTCTAAGGCTCGTATTATTCAAATTTCACAACTAAATTATTAGAAACATTTCCATTTTGTAAATTAGGAAATCGAGAATTAGACAAGTTAAGTAACTTGTCCAAGGTCACCCAGCAAGCAAATGTAGATCTGGAATTAAATTCACTGTCTTATGCCTAAGCTTTTATCTACATCCCATTGCCTTTCAAAACAGACATAAAAGTGAGAAATAAGGGAAAACACATTTATATTGAAGCAGTATAGTTGAAGGATGGGTGTATTGTCTATAGTGCAAGATGCGCAATTTTTTTTTAAAGTGAAAGAAAGAAATGTTGGCGCAATTTCCACTCATCATTTAAGCAGGAATCCTCTACAGCATTATGCCAAGGTGTGTCTAACCACCTGAATGCTTAGGGGACAGAGCTGCGTGTTAATCACCCACGCTAATAGGGTTACAGCACAGAGCTGCAATTTTGAGCTACAATTCTTGTTAAGGAAATAACCCTTTCCAAAAATACGCAGTGAAAACAGATTAGTTGTAACTTGATTTCTCTTTTGCTGCCATTCAAATATATCATCACCGCTACGCATAATTAAACTAGCAGTTATTGTTAAAGAGTGCCATTGGGCAGCTCTAGGTAAGACTCACTCGCTGTCTTCATTTAAAGATGACTCTGAGGATGATGTAGCTGAAATGTTTTATACTTTGAGGAATACTGAAAGCTTATACTGAAGATTTTACCTTAGGGCGCAAACTTTTTCCCCTTCCTTTTTTCCTGATGGAATGGTGCCAAACTTTGATCATGAAGGCTACATCATGACCTTTTTAGGATCAAGGGGAACTCCAAGTGACAGCTGAGCTGGAACATGAATGAAGCAGGAGAGGGAGCCACCCAACACTCTGGAGAAGAGCATTACAGACAGAACAGAAAGTGCAAAGTTTCAGAGGCAGTAATGGGCTTGGCTAGTTCATAGAAAGCATAAAGATCAGTCAAGATGGAGCAATGTATATGAAGAAGAGTGGAAGGAGATGGGTGCTTGGATCTCATTCTGAATGGGATGACGACCATATACTGGCTTGAATAAGGGTGTGAAATTATAGAATTCACATTTTAAAATATCACTATGGTGGTACTTGGACAACTGACTCTGACTAGAGGCAGGGAAACCTGTTAACATATTACAGTCCAGATGAGAGAAGATCGTGGCTTTGTCCAGAATGTTATGAGAGTAAATGTTGAGACATGGACCGATTTTGTGTGCATTTGCTTGTATTTTGAAGAGAAAGCCCTTTGCAGTTGAGGAATGTGGAAAATAAAGAGGAATCAAGGATTACCTTCAGGGTTTTGTTCCAAGCATTACATGTCAGGGCCATGGACAGGGAAAGACAAGTTGTAGGTAGAATCAGAAGTTCTCCTATGGACACACTATATCTGAGGGCAAGAGAGCCTTTCAAATGGATGAGGCAGTGGGCCACGTGTGTTGGAACATGTAGAAATATTCAGGGTGGAGATCCGACAAGGAAGTCATGGGCACGTGGACGGAACATAAGTTCATGATTCTGGTTGAGATCACCTGGTTAGCAGTGTGTGTATAAATAAAGAAGAGAAGGATGCATGTTGCTTGGCGCCCAGGAGAAAGCTTGTTCAAGCCTGTTGTTCTACGACAAAAGGTGTGGTTCTATAACTGCCTAAAAGCTACAGCCAGCAGTAATCTGACAATGATTTGTAGAATTTAGAATATATGATATAGTAAAGGTATTAAAAATGTTAACATTACCTTGATTGCCATATAACCTCCCAGAAAAGGCAATTCCTTTATTTATTTTTTTCAATATAAATTTAAGTGTGAATACATTAGTTAACACCCAAAAATATGTGATTCATTTTCAGCAGTGAGCATCAGTTCATCCTGGGAGGCTGGCAGATTCACTTATAAAACGGGTGGTGCAATTGGGAAGAAAAACTGCCCTTTTGAGTAAGTGCTTTATAAAGGCAATTAAAGCAGAAAGAAGCGTTTATGGGCTTTCACCCTTCAAAATGGTTATAGATCAAATTTATTAAAAACGTAATTTGGAAGAGAAGCTGGCAATACAGTAATAAAAATAAAAATGAAACTAATTTATCTTAGCAGTCTCCAACCCAAAGACTTTTTTTTTTAAAACAAATAAAAGTAGGAATTGGAAACTGCCTTTCCATTCCGAAATGTTTTCAACTAGAATTGTGGCCGTTGTTTATGTGGCTACATAATTGGTTATTCTAATAGCTTGGGACAGAAAATACAGATATAATTTATGCACATCTGAAACTTTATGGGGTAATATTCAGGGAGTATTTTGAAAAAGCAACACAACATGCATAGAAAGCTTATGCCAGGAAAAACAAACACAAACACACCATTAGAACTTGCTTGTACCCAAGTCATTAAAAAGTAACAGCGTTTCACGAATATATATTTAGGTAAATGCTTCCCCTGTTTTGCTAAGACACCTCCATTTTATTAGCTACTTTTTAAAAATAAAATAGGGAAACATCCTTTAGGTTTAGCAGGACAGTAAATAAATCAGATGCTCTGAGAAGTCAAATAATTACTGTTTCTTAATATTTCTCCTTAAGGCTTTTTAATTAATTAATTGAAAGAATTAATTCTATTTTAAGAAAAAAATGTATAATTTGTTTTTAGTTCAATAATGGTGTCCAAACAGATTATTTTGTATACCAGAAAGTGTCTTTTCAGACACCATTCCAAATATTTCAACATCTTATACTTTAATGAATCGGGACCTAACTTTGGACAAGATCCTTTGCAAATATGGAACTGGTAGCTTGCAGACAAGGGTCAGTTTTACTATTTTCAAATAAACAATGTCCCTCTGTATTTCTGGGTAGAGAGGACAAGTGTAGTGAAAGGAATTGGAAGAACAATGAATACAGATAGTGCATTGGCCCCAGTGGGATTAGTTGAACAAACAGTAAGGAGACAAAGGACAATCCTGATTTAGAATGGCAGCTATGCTCATGCTGATTTCCTCATCTTCCCTTGAGTTTATGTCTTCCCTGGATCAGTCACTGTTCTGCAATGCAAATCCCTTGCTTCCTTTCTTGCCTCCTCCCAACATTCCTAAAACATTACACCTGGCCCTCAGAGCTAAAGGGTAGATCTTTGTCTTCAATTTATTTGCAAGGAAAACATATTTAATATATTTGCCACAGTCCATTAGAAACACTCCACAATGTATAGAGTGTTACACTTGTAAAGAAACGCAGTAAAAGGGCAGAGTTCTTTTAATTAGCACACAGAGCAGATAATGATTTCAGAAAGCCCTTTTTATCATATAAACCTACATACCAACAAGGTGATTTCAGAACAAGAGATGAGAGGTATTTATTTCAGCAGAATTTTAGGATGTGTTTGCCCTTTAAACTCTGTAACAAAGTTGTATCTAAAACCTTTCAATAAGAGCTAAATGTCTACACTAGCCAGATGATCTTGATATTAGACTGAATTGTCTAGCAAGACAATTATTTTTGAAAAGTGAGTTTGCTTATTAACTATAGTTGGAAATTATCATTTACTTAAAGTATTAATGTGCATAGGTCTTGAATGGCATTAATTTAGAAAAAAACAATGATTACTAAACACACAGAGGAAGAACTCAAAAGATCGAATTATTCCTTGTGGTTTTCCTAATTCACTAATGTGATTATGGCCGTGAGCAAACACTAGTGGTCCTCCATGCATAAACATTTGTTATTCTACCATTAGAATAAGTGTAAAGATATTCCTTTTTTTTTTTTTTTTTTCGGGGTTGGGGTGGGGGGGCTTGGGCAGGCACTGGGAATCGATCCTGGGTCTCCAGCATGGCAGGTAGGAATTCTGTCACTAAGCCACCATCACACCACCCAGCCACTATCACACTGCCCTACAAGGATATTTTGAAAGCAGCAAATACCACCCAAGTCAGTTCCAGATTTCCAGCTATTAAAATATAAAATATATCAGTTTTTTTTTTTTTATAGAATGGAATTATTTCCCATCTCTGGGCAAAGGAGAGGAATAACTGATTTGCTCCGTGAATATATTTCACCAATGTCTATATAGAATGTGACAGTTATCTACTGCACAAACTGTATTCTTTTAGAAATGTAGTAAATTTAAAGCTTTTTATGAGACTGCGTGAGCCAGAGGCATAGTAGCCAGAAAAATGGCATGTTGAAAAGGCGTTTATTTAAACTTTAGTGTCTGCCTAACAGTGGAAGCCACAGTTTTGCCTAGAGACAGTACATCTATCTAAATCCAAATGAAGATGGGCTAGTAATGTTTTCATATGACAACAGGATGGAGCCTTCTGTCCGCTAATTTGAGTTGTAATGTTCACATGGAGCGTAAATTGGGACAAAGGATATTGATTGCAAAAACTTTTGTTCCCTACGTTAGTGCAAAAGTGTCCAGGCTTGAGATTAAATAGCTGTTGCAACTTCTTTTATTGAATGGTCTGTCCTCCTCACTTTTCCCTTTCCCTCTTTCTCCCTCTTTTGCTCTCTCTCTGTTAGTCTCTCTGTCTTTATATACACAAAATCTGGGTTGGTAAACTTCTTCTGTAAAGGACCAGATAATAAATATTTTAGACTTTATGAACCATAAGGTCTCTGTTAACTGCTCAATTTTTTTTGAAATTTTCTGTGTATTAGTACAAAAGCAATAATAAACAATGTGTAAATGAATCAGTATGACTGTCCCAATAAAATATTATTTGTAGACATTAAAAAATGAATTTCATATAATGTATATGTATCATGAAATAGTCTTCCTTTTTCCCAATCATTTAAAAATGTGAAAATGGGCTGTAGTTTGCAAACCTTAATACATATGATAACCAAATAATATTTTTCATTTCAAAAATCCCATAGTTCATTGTAGGGTTATCATTTCATTCTGATCTGCAGCGTTTCTTGAGTAAATATGAGACTAGACAAGGAAATGAAAGGTTGTGTTGAAGCAGAGGAATTTTTAAAAGAAAATGTAATTTATTGCACAATTGGAACATAGCCAAAATTGAAAAACTCACACCTCTGCTTTAAAAGAAAGTGAAAAGCAAGAATATGTTTCAGCTAGATGCTTCACTATAGGATAAGTTAAGATGTGTAATTAGTCTAAATAAGATCCCAGTATTTTTCACAGTATTGCAAACACAGTACAATATAAATTTTCACTTTGTATTTTATGTGCAAACAAATTGGGTTTGTCTAAAATAAAAATGTGTTGCTTTCTTCACAAAAGCTGTCTTTGATAAATAAGGATCCCACTGGAAAATTGAAGCTTTCCATATGTGACAAATTTCAGAAATATGAATAGAAGAGGAATGTAACATTCTATCTCAAATATAGAATTTTATAGATGGACCTTTTCAAGCTAATACTAAAAAAATGTGAATGCCCAACTCTATAAATTTATACAAAAGAATGAATGTATGAATAAACCAATGTTTCTTTTGAAGTTACCATTTGTAATCCAGGTCACTGATATAGTAAAGACACTGGAAGCATTTCTCTCTTTAATTCAATTACAATTCCTAATCACAAATCTGGATTTGTCAAACAGCTATTTCAGGAGAGTGCTATAAATTTTGCTTCTTATCCAATCCTAATATTTCAAATGCTGCCACATCTTTTTTTCTTTCCCACAGTCGGACGAAGGGCCAGTAAGCTAAAGAACTAAAAGAGCTGAGAAAGAAGGGTTAGCACCCTTAGTCAAGGCATTCTCTTTTTTCTACTGGGAGTTAGAAGTGGGCTAAACATACAGCCTCATTCAGGAACCTACTCATCGTACTACAACGTGGAATGTATATGTAGCATTTCTGTGCCTGTCATGGGTAAGACCAACAGAACGATTTCAGAATAAAACACTGGTACTATTTCATCTTTCCTTTTTCTCTCTTGCTAACAAATGGACAAACAAATACAACCAACAATATCTTTATGGGTGATGAAGTTGAAATTTTGTAGAAATCTCTAAAGGAACAAGAAGTGAAAATCCCCCAAGAAGAACCGTAAAGCATTGTGTTTAGCCTGTACTTTCAAAATGAACATATTGTGTGCTTAAGACAATAGCTTTGATTCACATCAATAAGTGTTATCTGCTTCTCTGAATTCATACGCGGAGCAGTAATCCATCTTTAACAGCGAACAAAATTGAGTTCACAGAAGAAAAACTTCGCTTTCTCCGAAGCATTTTCGAACCCCCATTTGCCATAATAAGCTCTTGGATTCATGAACTATTATTTCTTGCCCCCAAAATGATCTCGTATGGCTGACAAAGATGCATATATAACAGGATAAAAATGAACATGAAGACCAAGGAAACGTGAAATTGTCTAATTGTTCAAGGGCAATAAGCAATAACATCAGTACTGTCTGTCATTTGTAGGATTTAAATAAAATCAGCAGTTTCGTGGGGGAATTCCTTTTTGTATTGATGAGCTAGAACTCCTTTCTTCACACTCTTTTTAACAGGATTTCATGGTTAGTACATTGTATGCTTGCTCTGTAAAATTCATTAGTCCTTAAGACTATGACCAGAGTGACTGAAAAATGACATGAAATGAACTTAGAAAAGGCCCTAGCCAGGAAATTTCATCACAGCATCTCAGAAATTTAAAGAGCCTATTGTGATATAAGTGCAGCTTATAATTCTCCTATAAATCGCCTAACACTGTCTGCACAGTCCAAAACTCATACTTCTTAGCAAATCTGTAGACAAATTCATGTAAAGTTATCCCCAATTCAAATAAAGCACTCCGAGTACATTCATGTTCTCTGGAATAAAAGTTGGCTAAATAAAAGAGTGATTCTTTCAGGAGGGATATCTTAGTAGTAGTGATAAAAATACGAATAAAATTATTTCCATAAATAGGTATTGAGCACCTATTATGTGTTCATCAACATCAATTTTAAGACCTTGCAATAATTGCAATGTGATTGATGAATTTCTAAGAGGGTTACACAACTGTTGTTTCTGTTTGTTGGGTATTAGCAATGAGTTACTGTATTTTGCCATGGGCTTTTGGTCAGCATGCGTGAACCATCCATGAATTTCATGGTCCTGGGCACCCTGCTGGGAATGTGCAGTATGCCTTATTTCACAGAAGGGATTTTGCCTTTTATCCAGTAAGAATTAGAATCTGAAACATTCAAGCCATTTTGACTGAATGAATGAATGACATCGACATATGTCACAGTAGCTGTCTGCAGGGTGAATTTCCAACTTCCAGTATCTGTGGTGTCTGTGTTACTTTGCCTGAAGCCTTTCCCTGCCTTTATGAGTGCCAAGGAAAGAAAGCCACCCCTATCTACCCTCCTCTTGAGCTGCACTCAGCCCTGTAACCCTGCTTCCTCATCCCTCAAGTAGGAGGGCCCAGAGCCAAGAGCCCCTCATCATGCATTGGCTCCTGAGAACTCCCCCAGGACTAATTTACAGCTTCTCCCATTGGGAACTTGCTTTGTAATACACCTTTACTTGACTTTCCCTTGGCCTTCATTGCCTGGCCTTTCTTTGCCTGTTCACTTTCCCACTTCACTATCAGTATTTTCAGGGAGCCCCTTGCACTTGACTCTTTTCTCTGAGTCTACTCAATGAACACAGACTAAAATGTCCCAAAATATTTTCTGACAGCTGAATAGTGGCATTCTTCTCCATTCTTCCTATAATGCCTATAAGTACATTTTTAAGAAATTTGGAATGTATTTATCTTTTGCTCTACGAAAATGAAATGGAAAAAGTGCTCGATTACCCATTCAGTTCCCTTAACCCAGATATGCATATTCCTGAAATAACAGTGAAAGGTGTGAAACTGGGGAGGCTAGAGTGGAGTCTGACAAAGTGCTCACAAAGTTCCCAAATCCAGTCAAGAATCTTGCTGTCAGCCAGTGCTTTGCTGTTCTTTAAAACGGAAAAGCTCTTCACAAATATTTATCTTAAACTTCCTTACAACTAGTGAAGTCTGTTTGATCAAGAGCAGAAGCATAGATCCAGGACCACAGTTTAATTAGACTCCGAACTCAACAGCCCTGAAACCTTGTCCATCTTACTTCCATTCTCTGAAACTATTTTTCTGACCTCAAACAAGAGTTTCGACACCAACTACCACTCATAATGGTTCAGGTTAAAAAGATGCTATCTGTAAAAATGTAGGGCATCTGCCAAAAGTCTGAATTTCTTTGTTTCCTCATTGAGATGCTATGATCGCAAAATAATTATCTTTGCTGTGGCAGCCTTCTGAGGGTTTCCATGACCTCTTTGATTTTCCAGGATGTTAGGGTTACTATTCATTGATACGTTGATTCTGGCTCTAATATAAGATGAGATTAGAGATTCAGAAAGTCCTAAATCATTTTGATAGATAAATTACTTGAGTAAATGAATATAATGTAAAATGTGGAAATATATTGATGCTTTCTTATTCTATAGTATCCATATTTCCTGGTATTTACCACATCCAAGAGGAGCGTCAACCCTGCATAATCCACCTGCCAGAAGTGTGAGGCAAAGGCCCTGTACCCTAAGGGGGCACTCATTTCAGCCCCAGTCCCCTCCAGACTCAACTTAATTTAACCCCTCCACCACTATTGGGAAAACAAAAGTAAGCAATGACCCAAAAAAGGACCAAGAAGTACCATCAGCAAGTTCTATTTAAAGAATCAAGCAAGTAGTAACTTTAAATCTAGAGTGGTACATGCATTTGGATGAATCCAGGACATTTTAATTATCATCGTCGTTTTTGCGAAGGCATTTTATCTGTGCTTGCAAGCAGAATTTTGAAGGCAAAGAATGTTAGGGGGACATTATTATTCATTGATAGGGAAAATTCTTTCTGCTATCACAAGTCATAGCATTTCACCACACCCCCTTTTTTATTAATGTTTTTCATAAAGTGAGTACCAGTTTTCAGCTGGATATATCTTGTTGGGTATATACCACCAATAAGATCATGTGATGAGAGACGGACACATAAATCAAAAAAGAATGCAATAAAATGCTAACCCCAAAATAAGCATAGAAGATAAGGTGTGGCCAAAAGTAGAAAGTGATCAGTTCTTTCTGGGTAAATGAAAGCCTTCCAGAAGAGATGGTATGTGTGCTCAGCCTAGAGAGACCTTCCATTAGAACCCAAGAAAACATCACATGTGGATGTCTGACAAGAAGCAAGAGCAGAGGGATGGGCAGGAACCAGATCAGGGTCCCTCTAGCTATGGAGAGCCTAGGAAATGTTGGCAAGGAGCAGGGAATGAACAGGGGGTAACAACATTCTATCTGCTATCAGAAAGTTTTTTTCAAGACCAAGTGGAAATTGAAAAAAAAAAGTGCCATCATTTTTGCATACTATGTTGCACGTGTGGGGGGTGAGGAGTAAAAGTATACCTGTAATATTTGTACCATCCTCTACAGACATGCAAGAAGTAATCATAAATATTCCTATTATTCCTTACAAGCGAAGGCTGGAGGTGAGCAAGGGTGACTGCAGGAAATGGTAAATCCTTGGAAGAAGAGAAAAAGCAGTCACGTTCTTGTCAGATATGTACCAGTCTGGCAAACGTTTGTCTCAGTGGCCCCTTCTTCTCGTTATCCACTACTCACCTGTCTGTACCATCCCACCTCCATCCCTAATCCTTAAATACTCTTTTAAAAATATTTTGCTCTGTACAGGAATATGCATCCATAGGAAAGACAGGGACATTTTTATAGATGAAATCCAATTAGAGATATAACAACAATAAGGTTATATTCACAAGATGCTGTCAGTTTTAGGGGTTTGTCTCTCTGTGTGTATGTGTGTGTTTTTACTCACTTGATGCAAAATACTTCAGCAAATTGCCCTTTGCAACCACTTGCAAACCCATCGCTTCCACTATGATTGGACCTGGAGGATAAAAGGAAATCTTTAAATTCCCAAGCTCTGTATCTGTCACTAATAATTTTAAAGAACATAAATGGCATTAGAATGTGCATTATGCTTTCAATCTGGTTTTATGTCTGAAATGCTTCCTATATAAACTGCCACATAGTCCAATGATCAGCAATTATAGTAAATCAGATTCAGTGCCAAACTATTTTCCCTTTTCTGATGGCAAAGGAAATTGTCTTCCCCATCCCGAACATCAAATACATCCACGATGACCTGCCTGAAATAATGTCATCAAAATTGCATGGCCCTCACCAGGAAACACATGAAATGAATTTTAACCCACATCATAGCTTCAGGATAAAACTATCATGGAAATAAAAATACTTTTTCAAGGGCTGTAAAAGAGAATATGGAAGAGATATTTACACCCAGTATCTATTTCTACTTATCCTTTGTCATCTCTCTTACTGCCAGTTTAATTGTCAACCTGTCTCTTGAGTTTTCATACCTTAGCCAAATGTGTTTTTCCCCTCTGCTTTATCTGTTCAAAGCCATCAGTCACACAGTAGATTTGTAATGAACTTGCTCTCTGCCAAAGCAAAAAAAAAAGTGACATCATTTTCAAAAGTGGGGAGATCAGCACTTTAATCTCAGTGAGATAGAAAATAGAACAAAGAAAATGTCTGGCAGGACTAAAAGGAGAAAACGATGGGGTTGGGGCATACTCTTTCATTCATTTTCCATGCTTTGTACACTGTGTATTAGAAATTTGGAATCCATTTGTTTTCCATGCTCATTGTATTGTGCCAGCAATGCAAGGTCTTATCTGGACATAATTACTGAAAAAAAGGTCATGGTATTCTCTCTTCCCCCTTTTGAGAGTTTGATGGGATAGGGTGAGGATGGAAGGTGTAAAGCCTTAGTATAGAGTTTTGACATGTATGCAGCATTTTAAAATTTTAATGTGAAGGAGCTAGCTCATGAATCTCGCCAGGCAAGCGTATTCTAGCTATAGACAAACTAAAACTAAAATAAGAATGAGAAGTGAAGACTGTGGAGGAAAGGAGGAACAAATATATTTTTTTAAGTCACTGAAGATCCAATCAGACTAAATTACAAACTTGTGAATCAAAAGTAATGTGGAAATCAGTACTGAAAGAGCACAGGATGAGGCATTAAAACAGCTGTTGACAATAATTGGGATATAAAATCAGACTTAATTTATAAATATATATATATATATATAAGCTCCCAAATAATCAAGCTGAAATAAAATGTGGGTTCTCTCAAATTATCTTGCTTTTAGTTCCTCAGGGACCATGTGCAGGAGATTGTCAAACATATACTATTTGCTAGAGAAATGTGATAAATCACCCTTGATAAAACAACAACAAATGCTTTCTTTTTCAAGTGAAGCTGTGGTAGAATTACACATGTGTGTAGGGCATGAACTTGCACACCACAAACTCAGGTGTGCTAAGAATGGAACTTTTCTTGTTTTTCTATTACTTAATTTCTGCTGGAATTTTCACTTCTCCTTTTATCGAAACTCCTGACCTTGATCAATTCTTGGGAAATTCAGTCAACTCCATGTGCTGCCCTTGCTCCTGCTTCTCTGTATTCATACAAATTCTATGCAGTTTGCACACGTCCAGGTCCTACAAAATTCAGCATCATATATATCACCCAGCCTGGTTTCCAGTCTCAGCTCTCCTTTGGCCAGCATTCTATTTCCAATGCTGTCTCTGATTGTTATTTCAGAGGTTATTCTGCGTCATCATCATCACTGTCATGAGTATCCTTAGTCCCCTAGACCATTTCTCAGTAACTCTCACATTCCTAAGCATTGTGAAAATCACAAGAAACTTCTGGATGCTCTCCCATTCCACTCTGTGGTGAGTGGAAACGTGGGGACCATAATAAGACTGTCTAGATTGAATGAGCTCACTTTGTACTCTATTGCTGCCTCATCCCCCTGGTATGACAGAGGCTGGGGAAAATGGAGTCTGAGGTATTTTCTGTCCCCACGGCTCTATTCAAAGAATAAGACACTGGTCCATAGAAGATCTGTTGGCTTGAGAATTTTACTAGCTCTCTTAGATGTGATCAATAAAGGGAGAATGTAGCAGGGTTCAGAGCCTTTTCTCAGATATCCACAAAACATCTCCCTCCGTTGCTCTGTCCACTGACTTTCCTCTTCTCTCTCATCCCTGCGAAATTTTAATTCCTCTGTGATTGGAAATTTGGAGGGAGCAATTTTGCTTTTAATCCATAACTTAAAACCTGAGTCAATCGTGCTCATGGTTTTGATATTCAAATATTTCAGACTTTCAAACAAGCAAAAACTTTTCAATTGAACTATTTGTTTGTCCCTACAACAGGTCTTAAATGCTGATATTTAAATTTAAAAACTGTGCTTTTATTTTTTCTTTTGATATTTCTACTAAACACACAAACTTAAATTAAATGGTATCAGGAACTTTCAAGGAAATATAATGTACCAATATTTCAAAATAATATCTTTCTATATCTCTTCCCTTATAACTACTTTCCTGCCAAAAAGAACATGTGATTCTTGTCTTAATTAGGCATAATTTCTTGCCCTCCTCCAAGAAATAGGAAACTGGATGCTTGTCTTTAATCTGCTTTTCCAGAATAAAAAATTCAACACAGAGCCAAGTAGAGTACACATCCTCTATATTGAGGTCTTCCAAGGCTGAATAGATTAAATTCACATGATGGAGTCAAACTACAACTGAGAGAATCCATCCATTGGCTGGACCATGTCCTAAGGGCAAATGCCATTGTAAGAAGGGCTCTGTTCCAGTTGGGTCCAATTGAAGCCTTCTGAGGCACTCAGGAATTTGTATCAAAATATGTCAAAGTTAAATTATAGTTAGTGGTAGCTTCTTAAAAGATCATGTGGCATTGTGATAACCAATCATTTGGGGCTAAGAGGATACAGATAAGTCCATAGAAGAATGCACAGACGCAGCTAAGGCTAAGGGGAGAAGGGTGGGGAGACACATCGAAACAGAACAAAGAGCAGAGCCACGGAAAAAATGATATATAAAAACAAACTTTAATTGCTTTCCACCATATTCAAAATTTTATGTTCTCTCTATTACTTTTCTCCATAGCCTCTATCTATAATCGACACGCTTGTGGTGGTTTGGAGCTGCTGTGAATCCCAGGAAAGATCAGGCTCTTTCCATTCATTCCTGTTGGTCCAGACCTGCTGTGAGTGGAAACTTTTGGTTAGGTCACAACAGTTGGGATGTGACCCACCTCATTCAGGGTGGGTCTTAATCCTCTTATTAGACTCTTTTATAAAAGGATAAGGAAAAATCCCCAGAGAATTTTAGAGAAAAAGCCCCCAGAAGAACTGAGAGCAGACACACAGAAAACTGAGAGGAAGCCACTGAAGCAGGAGGCTGAAAGCAGCGAAATCCAGGAGAGAAGGACCAGCTTATGCCACCCTGTGCCTGACCCTGTGACAGAAGTGCCCCTGATCACCTGCAGCCTTTCTTCAGAGAAAATATTGTCCCGTTGATGCTTTAATTTGGACATTTTTGTGACCTTCAAATTCTAAAGTGTAACTTAATAAATCTCCATTGTAAAAGCCAACACATTTCTGGTATACTGCAGCTTGTCAGCTTTAGCTAACCAAAACAATGGTATCTGTTTTATGTTTATTTATTTGCTGTCTGTTTCCACACACACACACACACACACACGCACACACACACACACACAAACACACACGAGATTTTAGGATCCATAAAAGAAATTATTTGGGGATGCTTTTGTTCACTTGTGTATTCTGAGCTCCTAGAGCAGCGGTGAGAAAGGAAAGCAAGCAGCAAGAGAGAGAGATAGAGGGGTAGGGGGAGAGAGGCAGAGAGAAAGAGAAAGAAAGAAAGAAGGAAAGAAAGAAAGAAAGAAAGAAGGAAAGAAAGAAAGAAATGAAGGAAGGAAGGAAGGAAGGAAGGAAGGAAGGAAGGAAGGAAGGAAGAGAAAGAAAGAAAAAGGGAGGAAGGAAGGAAGGAAGGTAGAAAAGAAGGAAGGAGGACAGGCAGAGGAAGGGGAGAATGAGGGAAGCAGGAGGAATAAGCATGAGAACAGGACACCCATTAAGACTATCCAATAAACTCCAGTAAATCTGGATGGTTGGAGCAAAGAACAACATGTGGAGTTACATAGGCTCCTTTTCAGGTTACATTCTAACATACCTATCCTTGGATACACTTAAATCTCCCATCTTCCCAGATCACTCATTACCACTTCACTCTCCTAAGATAAGGCAGGCTGAGAGGAAAGAGTTAAATCTGTCTTCAAAAGGTTCTTTCTGAAATTGAGAAAGATGTTGCTCAAAGTTGCCTACTTTGATGAAAAGTAGATTATTAGGCTCCTAAAAAGAGTTATGTATTGAGAGAACAAATAAAGAAAGAACTTTCCATGCACAGAGGTGGAAAATACATATTCTCTTGTAAAATGTATAGATAAGGATTCAGAGATTTAGGAATGTTTTGGTGTTCCTGCAGTAGAGAGTGTCTCGTGCAGAAATTTAAGACCACACCATAAAATTAGAAGAGTAACGGTGAATGATTTTATAATTTTTTCATAATCCTAGGATTTATAGAAAGCAGTTCTACCTAATGCACAATTCCTTTTTTGTTTGTTCTCTTTCTTGTTTCCCCCACCTCTGTTTTGAATTTTCAAAGATAAGTGGTCTTGGAAAGTGCTGATTTAAGATTTGGCAAAGTGGAGTCCGATATATTTGTCTGGTCCTGCAATAGTAACTGTTACATTTGTCTGAAAGACCTAAGATCAAAGAAGTAGCAACGCACACTTACAAGCACAACCACAAGCACATGTACACAAACACACACAAAGTCATGAGCGTGCATACTGCTCTAGTTTGCTAGCTGCTGGAATGCAACACACCAGAAACAGATTGGCTTTTAATAAAAGAGGATTTATTTCTTTAGTTCTTCAGAGAATAGGCAGCTAACTTTCAACCAAGGTTCTTTCATATGTGGAAAGGCACAAGGTCGTCTCTGCTGGCCTTCTCTCCAGGCCCCTGGGTTCCAACAACTTTCCCCGGGGTGATTCTTTTCAGCATCTCCAAAGGCCTGGGCTGAGCTGCGAGTGCTGAAATGAGGTATGCCGGACTGCTTGGGCTGTGCTACGTTGAGTCTCTTATTTAAGCCTCATCAAACATCATTAAATCAAACATCATTCACTGCAGCATGCCTGCCTCCTAGCTGACTGCAGATGTAATCAGCAGCATATGAGGTTCACATGCCATTGGCTCATGTCCACAGCAATATAAATAGACATCTTCACCTGGCCAAGTTGACAACTGAATCTAACTACCACACCCATGCATGCTGCACCCTTTTGTATATTAATGTGATTTAGTTTGGAAAAGCAATGCTTCCATACCTCAACAAATCATTCCTTATACCATGATGCTCATGGATCCTAGCATAAATAAGGTAAGATTTATTTTATATAAAGAGTAGTATGTATCCATTTAGCTTCAATAGTAACTAATACCAGTTGTACTGTCATGGTATATTACTGGATATTACATTTTCATAGATCTTTGCAGTTTACAACTTTTTTCCATTCATTTGTTAACTATTTATCGATCACCTACTATGGACCAGGCACTGTTCTAAGCTCTTGGAATAAATTGGGATCTTCACCTTCGGGAAAAGATCACATTTTAGTGACTGAATAAATTCTGATTTTTTTTTTAGATTATTTCTCACCTAGACTTCAATTGTCAATCTGCTAGTGTTTTCTTAGTTAAACTTTGTAAAATATATATGTATTGTTTTTCCATTGTATGCAAATTGAAAGAAAAAGATGTACCATTTTCTCTGTTGCATGTTGAATTATGTAGGAAATGTTTGTGAACAATTCAAAACAAAGATGAAAAAAAGTTCCTGTGGATGTTTGTGTAGTTTCTTGGCATTTGTATTGATAGTTAAAAGTTCACTTCCAAATAAATAAAACTCCCATGATCCTAGATTTGATGTGTCCCCAATTTGAACAAAGGTTGACTGACAACTGTTGTTTGTTTCCTCTTCTAAGGAAATACAATAATCTTCAATTAAAAAAAAAAAGATCACATTTTAGAATCACCTATTTGAGACACGCAGTAATTTTTTATGCACATTCTTTTGGGGACTTAAACCTAGGTATTTTAATCCAAAAATGTTCTGTTTCTCTGACAAAAGTATAGACAAAGAAAAAAAAAACACCCAGACAATTACATCAACCATGGATAAATGGTTTGGGGAAGGGCGTGTAATTAATTTAACTGGTAAACAAACATTCCACAAAGGTACTTGAAAGAGGTCAAGTAATAGTAATTCTTTACAGTATTGGTAGAAAAATTAGAATGTTACTTCGTACATACTATCAAGTTATTAGAATTCATTTTTTTGGCCTGATTCTAAATTTATACTGTGATAGCACATAAAAGAGCTTCTGTTTCACACGACATTTCTGCATTAGATAGTCCCCACGTGAGTACAAATGTATTTCTTCACCAAAGTAATTGATATTATAGCTTTCATTTCCCTTAATAAACATAAGTATTTTCCGCTAGATTAGTGTTAAATATTTTTCAAATATGTATCACCATATTCACATTCACATTTATCAAGTTAAGTAGAAATCTCCAACCTATCTCAAATTTTTCTTGACCCTTGACACATGAAGACTGAATTTCAATATGATAGTTGGCTGAGTTTGAGATTTATTTGGGTTTTCTACTAATTCTGTATGTAAGCTATTCAGATATGAGCTCAAGAGCACCGTGGATATGGTATTCTTAATTTATTATGGTATTAGTTTTTATTTGAATTTCATGAGAAGAAAAACCATTTGATTGTGTTGAACCCAATCACTTTAAAGATGGGTAGCTTTGGAACTCATTTTTATCTCTTTAATATTTTCCAACATTTACTATACTTTCATTTGTAGTATTGAAATAATTATTTGGTTACATTTGACAGCTTAATATTAAGTCTTACCACATAAGCACCTATAAAAGGAAGGTGTCTATAAAAGAAAAAAAATTGTGATTGTAGATTAAAGAGTGGTAGAGTATGGAAGAGGGAGATAAGCCCCAAATAATGTGTAAATTATAGAAAGGAAACACAACAGGAAATGAGCCCAGGTCAGTAACAATCCATATGTTCATTTAGTAATTGCATTTTAATATTTAAAGGAACACTTTGATGGAAAAAAATCCCTTCATTTTCTATTTTGAGAAATTTTAAGTTAATGAGAATAGCTTTCCCCCAATCTCTTCTGCTCTGCAAGTATGAGAGATGTTTTTTTGTACATTTCAGGGTTCTCATTTGTAGGCAATTTATAAGATTTTAAGATGAGAATTTTCACATTCACAATTACCAGAAAGATCTGTCAAATACTGTGACTTTCTGGAACTTCACAAAACACCATTTAGAGTGAGCTGTACATAATAGAAGAATTTACCAGCCTACCCAAGGTTTGCGATCAGGGCTTCATGGGATAGTCTGATTAACATAGAGTAATTTATCAATCAGGGTAAAGTCGAAAGAACCCCCCATTAGTTATTTTAACAGAGAAATTTGATATAGAGAATTGTCAATCAGGTATTACAGAAATTAAAACACAAAAGGAGGGCATGGTGGATTGACAAGAGTAACAACTGCAGGATGTGGCTATCATTCCTAGCATTCAGAAAACAAATGGAAATGATGGAAGTATTAAAATTAGAAGCCTGGAAGGAGGCTTTCAGAGTTGGGACCCAGAACTCTGATGCAGGGGTCCTGCCTGGCTGGTGCTGGTGCCTCAGGAGCTCAGAGGAGGGCAGCCATACAGTTGGGACATAAACTAGCTGATTCTAATTTCATTGAGGAGGATCCAAGAGTCTTCTTCTGCGATGTGAAAAAAACTATAAAATGGAAACAACCACAGCTATTGAACTTCTGCCACTACCACTGAAAGGGTTGTTTCAAGGGTGAAACTGAAAAAACACGACCTTCTTCTACTTGCCTTCCAATTTCCCTCAAGGGCCTGCCATTGGAGCTAGCTGACCATGAAGCTGTACGGTTTGCCCTAAGATCACAAAGCAGAATATGGAGGGGTGGATTTGAAGCTGAGAAAGACAATAGTTTAATGGCTAATAAAGAAGGAACACAGCCTTTATTAATTTGTCAGTCACATGTCGTTGCTCTTTAGGAAGCTATACTTGTAGTTTTGTAACAGAAAAAACAATATTAACAATTGCTAGTGGTTAAAAGCATTTGCTCTGTGCTAAATTCTATGCTAAGCTCTATGTGCATTGTCGTATTTAATTGTCAAGACATATAATGAGGTGGGAAGTGTTATGAATCAGGTACAGAGGTATCCAAATTGATAAAAGCACATCATCTTAAAGCCAAACCTGTCTATCCAGTGGTTTTCTAAATCACCTTTAGCAAGTGGGAAAGCCAGAAGGGTTCAAAGAGTTTCTGAACTGGGACTATAAGCCATGGTTTTGCAGAAACATCATAGACTTTCTCTTAGCCATAGTTTGAAAAAAAACAAGTGGTAATATTTAAAGGGAAAAAAGAGACAGGCTGAAGTCATTAATTGGATTTCTTTAGAATCACTTCACAAAAGATACTCTGTTTTCAATTCAAAGCATGAGGATATAGTAAATAAGTCCTCTTGGTCTTAAATGGAGACTAGAAAACTCAGAGTACTTAGAAGGGTCATTAAGAGCCAAAACAGTTAGTGAGAGTAGAAGATCAGAATGTATTAATATCCTGATTTTAGGGGTGCAAGTGCAGTTCAGTGGTAGAATTCTTGCCTGCCATGCGGGAAACCCAGATTTGATTTCCAGTCCATGAACCTCCTAAAAAACAAATAAACAAAAAATTTCAACAAATGGTGCTGTAATAATGGGATACTCACATGGAAAAATAATGAAATATGACCCCCCATATTGCATACAAAAAAAAATCCTGGTACTTAGTAAGCAATTGATAACTACTAAGATCTATTAAGAAGCTATAGTACCATTGCAACTAGTATAGGTGTAACTGTTATTTATTTTTTCCCCTCTATGCCATGCTTGAGGCATAGTGAGGAAACATCTGCCTGATGTAAATGCATGGACAAATACAAAATGACCCCTCTCAATAACATCATGATACAGGAATTATTATTATAGTTTTGTAGCTAAGGAAAGCAAGACTTAGCTAAAAAAAAGCAGATGGAATTTAAATCTGAGTCCATAGGACTCCAAAAACATCATGTGTTCTACCTCCCACATGACCTGTCAGATGACAAGCCAGTTGCCAAGGAGAAGGATTAACCTGGCATTTCTTCTAAATTTATTTTTCCTTTGGCCCAAGCTTGCACTTGAGATAGTGTATGGGGAAGAAACTGACGCAAAAACTCAGGTATTCCATGCAATTCCCTGTCTGTTCATCCCAATCACAATCAAGATGTTTTTCATCAGCAACAGGATAAGAAAGCTTAGGTCTTCAACTGCTAGCAGTCCTAGAAAACATACGACAAGCTAGTCATCAGAGAAATGGTCTCTTTGGTGTTCAGATAATTTAAAAATGCTTAGGGTGGTGCAACGGTGGCTCAGTGGCAGAATTCTCACCTGCCAAGGCAGAGACCCGGGTTCGATTCCCGGTGCCTGCCCATGAATGAAAAAGAAAAATGCTTAATAGAGATGCATGAGATTTCATAGACCATGTAGCATAGAGGGTAAGTTACTCAGTCTGTGTTCAAATCCTAGTTTTTCTACCTACCAGCTGAATGATATGAGGCAAGTCATTTTACTGCTGCTAAGTCACAGGTCCTTCAAATATAAAAAGGTGACAATGAGTCCTATCTCATAAGAATGTGAGAATTTATTAATACACTATATGAAAAGCATTTAGTACAATACCTGCAAAATAGTAGCTGCTGAACAAATGCAGTATATCAGTGTCAATAGATGAGTTTACATAGTGTCACATTTTATATTGCATTCTATGAAAGCTCTTTATGAAACACATCAAATATTTCAGGTTTGAAACTGATATTCTTTAATACAGATGTCTACAGACTGTTCTTGATATGGAAAATGAAAAGGAACTTAGTCTCGCACCACTTAGTTCACCCCGGAGAATGAGAAATTCAAGCCAATCATATCATGTGCTGCTCACCGAGGCACTGCTGGAATTACATATTCTCATCCAAGGAAGCTTAAGTTTGTAACACCTGCACTATCCTTTCTCTAAAGTTTTTAAAGTGCCTACATTTGACATCATGTTATAAAGCGGACAACCTTATAATGAAAGTCTGCTAACGTTTCTGGTTGCAATCCACATTGCATAAATCCAAAACAGGCGCTCTTCACACCCATCTCATACAAACTAAAATTGTCTTCAGCACGGGTATATATATTTTGAATTTTGAATTTTGAAATAATTTCAAATTTAGTGGACAATTTCCAAAGCAATACAATGCCTATATAGAGAGCACCATCATAACCCCACTGTCCCAGATGTCTAGATCTACCACCTTAAACCTTTTGCCAGTGTTGCCATTTCTTTTCTTCCTTCCTTCCTTCTTTTCTGTCTTTCTTTCTATCATCTGTTTTCTGGACGTTTGAGAGCAGGTTGCGCACATTATGATCCTTGAACACTAATATTTCCATTAGTGCGGTTTTCAAGTTCAAGAAACCTAACAATGATATAATGCTTATGTTCTACATCTCATTTTTCTTATACTCCAATATGACCTTTTGAACCTGTTCTCCTCTCATCTTAGATCCCATCCAGTATTGTTATCTCTTTAGTTTCTCTTCCTTTTTTTTCTTAACTGTGGAAACATATAAACAACATAGATCTTCCCATTCCGAGCCCCCCAAGCACACTATCCACGATGCTGCTGTGCCCTCACCACCATCCTTTACTAGAGTTTTCCCTTCACCCCAAACAGAAACCCTGCACTCATTTTGCATTAACTCTCCATTGCCACCCCCACCTCCACCCCCAGTAACCTGTACTATCTGTATTGACAAATTAATTTATTTTCTAATATTTTCTTTGTAATTACCATGTGACTTAAATTTGACATTCTACATCTATAACAATGTATTTTACTTTGATACCAATTTAACAATGCCAATGGCATCCATAAACTATGTTCCTATATCTCTTTGTCCCTGCACCTTTCTATAGTTCTCATCACAAATTGCATGTTTTACATTATGAGTTTAAAAATGTTATTTATCCTTATGTTCTATATATTTGCCTTTTAGATCTTGTAGGAAGTAAAAAGTGGAGTTACAAATAAAAATACAGTAGTGCACATATTTATATTTACATGTCATTATCTTTTTTTTTTTTATTAACATGGGCAGCGACCGGTAATTGAACCTGGTTCTCCGGCATGGCAAGCGAGTACTCTGACACTGACTTACTGTGGCCCACCCTATACATCATTATCTTTACCAGAAAGATCTTTATTTCTTCATTGGCTTTAGTAGATTGCCTAGCATCCTTTACTTTCACCCGCTGAACTCCCTTCAGCATTTCTTGTAGGGCTGGTCTACTGGTGAATAAGTCCCTCAGTTTTTGTTTATTTGGAACCAATCCCTCCTTCACTTTTGAAAGACTGTTTTCCCAGACATAGAAGTTTTGGTTGCCAAATTTTGCTTTTAACACTCTAACTACGCCGCCCCTCTGCTTTCTTTCCTTTGTGGATTATGATAAGAAATCAGCACTTGATCTTATTCAGGCCCCTTTTATATGACATGTTGCTTCTCTCTTAAGGCTTTCAAAGTCCTCCATCTTTGGCATTTGACAATTTGATTCTAACATAGTGCAATGCAGATGTTCTTGGCTTTATCCTGTTTGAAGTTTGTTAAGCAGCTAGAATGTATATATTCATGTCTCTCCTTAAATCTGGGACATCTTCAGCCATAATGTCTTTGAATATTCTCTCAGTCCCTTTCACTCTTCTTCTGGAACTCCCACAGTGCATTTATTGGAACACTAGGTGGTGTCCCACTAGATCCTCAAACTCTGTTCACTTTTCTTTATTCTTTCTTCTGTTGGCTCCTCAGGCTGAAAGCTTTCTCATTGTCCTGTCTTTAGGTTCACTGTTTCTTTCTTCCAGCAGCTCCAATTTGCTGTCAAAACATTCTAGGGAATTTTTAACTTTGGTTACTGTGTTTGGTTCTATTTCATAATTCTGTCTCTCTCTTGATATTCTCTTTGTGTTTGTCAATCATTTTTGATTCCTGAACCTCCACATTGATGGTTTCTCATGCTTTAATCTTTTCATTTGTGAAAAGAAAAGTAACCTGTTTCCTTGTGTGTTTTGCAATCTTTTGTTGAAATCTGGACTCTTCGATATTTTAATGTGTTATGGCTGGTTTAGACTCTGCAGGGTCTGTTTTTTAAGCTTATAGTCAGCTAGTCTTATGGCTGTTTTCCTTGAAAGCCAGGAGTTAACAAGAAAAAAATGTAAAACACCTCTCCTGGTCTTTACAGATTGACCTATAGGGTGTGCTTTCCTTCAGGGCTTGTCCATACAATGAGTTTGGAGAATAGCTCCAGCTAAAGACTAGGGGCTTCTCTGGTCCTTTTTGCCCATACAGCATACATTGGGCATGAGCATGTGGCCCTAGGAATTCTCTATTTTACACAATTCTGAAAGTCTCCTCTTCCCTAGAAAAGTTTCCTCATAGTCCCAGGCACTGCATTGAAGGTCCTAAATTAGCAATCTCTTGCTCTTAGCAACCACTTGGCTGCTCTCCCACAGTATTCCGTAGGAGAGCTGCATGAGCTGTCTTTTACATGCAAGGTAAATTCTGGGACACGGAGTCGCTCAGACTACCACCAGACATACTGAGCCAGACATACATGATCCCAATCCCAGTATGTGCATGAGGATTGCTCTGCTCCCTCTGGAATTAGGACCAAGGGTCTGCACTGGAGGAGAATGAGGGAGGTTCCTGCAAGAACCCTGTGAGATCCTACTTCTTTAAGTAGCTTTTTTCTTGATTCAGCACTCAATCTGTTACTGTAGTCCATTAACTCATTTCTAGAAGTTTGAGAAAGATGTTTCTACTCAGTTCTTGTTGGTTGTTCAAAGACTCTGTAAGGGCATGGATACCTGAAGCTTCTCACTCTGTCATCTGAATCTAGGCAGGGACTCAGCATGGGTTTATTCTGAAAGACATTTTTAAGCTTTTATTTTAGTTTCTTCTATCATTGTACAATCTTTATTATTTTAGTATATCAGTTAGGAGTTTTTTGTTTCAAATGTATGAATACCTAACTGTAGGTTTAAATAAGCAATAAAAATATATAATTTTCGTACAAGGCAGGAGACTGGGGCTCAGTGTTTCCAGGGTGAGCTCAAAGGTCAGTGATGTTATCAAGAGTCAGATGATGTGTGTCCATACTTGTTCCCTGTTATTCTCAGAATGTGCTAGTCCAGCTCTCAGACATTGGTGCTATCACCTAAAAGCATGAATGGCATCTGGCACATGCTAAGCAGTCAATATTCTAGAATATTAGTAAATCAAAATGCCAAAAATAGAAAAAAGACTAAGTAAGAATTTGGTAGAAAATGCACCAAAATATTAAGTCAAATCTCTTCGCTAGCATAAACAGCCATGTGACTTGGAAAAAGTCATTTAACCTTTCTAGGCCTCAGTTTGCTCATCTGTAAAATGAGTATAAATGTTTCTAAGTTATCTTAAATGCCTGCTGCAGTACCTGCCATGTAGCAGACACTTAATAAATGAATGAAATAAACACAGGATAATGTGTAAATAAGTATATAGTTAAAAGAAGTACATTTTAGTTATTTATTTCTAAAGGAATTTAAGAATAACTGGACACTCCTAGATTTCTGTAGGAAGTTTAAATTAAAGGTATTTCAACAGCGACAATATTTGCCTGAAGAGATTATAGATATTTGTCTTTCCTGTGTATTGATGAGACTTGACTGATCTAGTCATGTCTATGCGAATAAACCTTAGATTTGAATTTATTTCCAGTTCACCTAAATCTGTCTGGAAGGTAGAACCAGACAGCTGAGTCATTTTCTAACAACTGCCAACTGGTGATAGCTTTCCAAAGCCAGACAATCATCCTGCTTGGTCATCCCCCCCTTTTTTTTTTTCTTAACAAAGATCACCAGAATGTATATGCATTGTTTTTCATCTATTGTGTCATAAAACACCAATTTCAAATGCTGGGAAGGTGACCCAGAAAACACACCACCACCAACCACAGAAGTTCACAATGACCACTGGGTTTGTCGTTATTTGAGTGGGAGGGGAAGCAAACATGTAAGACCCTGCAGAGAGAGTCCAAGCCCAACCCACCAGAACGACACAAACATTTGCTTGAATTTTCTCACGCACAATTCCTGCCCTCATTGCCTATTCATCTTTTCTTGGAGAGAAATGCAGTTTCAATTTCCCCGGGACTCAGCCAGAAACCTAGGCTGCCAAAAAATGTACTGGCTGATGGTCCTTCTGGCATTACTTCTCTGCTACTTATTTGGGACTGCCAGATCTAGAAAAGGAAAAAGGAAATGAGGACCCATGTTGTTAAGGGCTAGACTGAGAAAAAAGTACGCAACCAATAATAACACTCAAGTACTACATTAGCATTCATTAGATTTCTATATAGTAATAATCTATCGTTAACTATATCTCCACCTTGAATATCTTTGTCTTGTTTTGTAATATCGCCCACAAGGTATTTCTTTACTAGAAAGCTTCTCCAGTATTGATGAAAGAATAGCAACCAGCTTTCCTATAGATAACAAATAATTAATGTTGTATCTAAATTACCTGCAGAACTAGTGGTTGTAAGACACCATTAAGACTGACAGATTACTTCGTTTTGCCAGGCCATAACAGTGTTTAATATAGAAGTAGAAAATCTTTCCATATTAAAGAAAATGAAGTGACTCTTTCATTTAAGGTTTTACGTAAATATACGGAGATGATGAAAACTGTTTTGAATACAGCCAGACTCAGAGAAGAGTCTTCTAAAGTGAATTACTATAAGGCATTAACCATAAGTCAGTATTTACTTGCAGACTTTCAGAAAATTAGCTCAGTGTTTATTTTATGTAGTGAGTTGTTAATATCACATGAAATAACAAATTGGCATCTAACTAAACAGAGACTCTGGGCAGTTAGCATAAAAAGAATGACAGGAATCTTAGCATGAAAGTTAGGTTTTCACTGGCAAGTGGGCTATTCTGCTCCATGTGAAATAATTATTACCACTTTTTGGTTGGAGACACTTCAGTCTCAATTTAAAATGTCGTCATTACAGAAACTTGATTTATTGTAATGGTGGATAAGATTCAATTTCTTAGAACAAGAGTTCATTGCAGCATTCTGTTATTTTTGAAACCTTAGGAATTTCACACTTACCCAAACGAAGGACTGATAGGTGGCACTCCACGGATTCCAGTGATCCCCAGAGCCATTCCAGCAGCATTTGTGACATGCTTGAGGCAGACAGCGTGCCCAGACAAATGTCTCACCGATCTCTATTCCCCTCAGTTTCTGAATCATTGACTTCCTGGTGTCAAGTAGTAATCAAGTTCCTTTATTGCCTCTGCAAAAACTAAAATAAATAAAATATAAAACAAAATAATAAAATCTGTAGGGTACACCCTGGAAGTTTCTGTCGATGCAGCGCTGGAGGCAGGAAAGTGTACTAATAAGTGGAACTCTCAATAGGAGCTAAAGCCATTTATTTAAAATGCAAATCAGATGACCTCTTACAATCCTCCAGTGGGGTGAGCTGGAGGGTAATTTGACCCAGGTCTCATATAAACATCTTCAAATTTAGGCTTTTATCATTGTTCCCAACTGATGGTCTTCCTGTGGTGATAGAAAATAAACTGACATATAGAGAGGAGATGCTTTTCATTTTTCAAATGCCTGCCCTGTTATGAAACCACCTTGCTTGGAGCCCATACTAATCATAATAACAATTTATTGAAGGTTTTCTTACTGGGCACTGTTCTAAATGCTTTCCTAAATCTCATGAAACAAGTCATCTTATTATCTCCATTTTATAGATAAATAAAGAAGCCAAAGACAATAGAACTAACTGATCTGAAGTCAAATAATATACCACAAGTCTTGTAACTAGTAAGAGATGTGCAAAATAACTTTTTAAAATACTGTTATTGTCTCGGGGAAAAATATGTTGCTAAACATTTCTGTACTTTTTAACAAATGTGAGCATTTTAAATTTCCATAATTTAATTGAGCTGTTTGGTCATTATTTTATAATGTACTGGAAGATTCTAAAAAAACATGTGAAAGGATATTCCTTGGAAGATGTACTAAGTTATATGCATTAAAAGTATTTTTTCTAGAGATAGGAAGAAATCTGCTTCGTTTTGAAAACAATTATGGTTCTACATAGTTGAAGGATTATATTTTCTGTAAGTCTTTAATAAAGAAGAGAACCATTTTTTAATTTATTTGCTGATTTGTGTATATCTCTGCTTTAAAGCTGAGTGCCAAAATCTTCTCTTAAATCCCATGATGGGTTTAGGAATCAGCATTTTTTCAGGAGATAGGAAAGCTACTATAAGCTTATTTTTAACTTGTCAGCAAGTAAAAATCTGACTAATGTTGATCTTTCTCTGACAGCACTTGTTTGGAAGTCATCATGGCTTTGATTAATATTTAAACATGGAGGCTTTCAAAGCAAATTTACAAGCTGAAATTACTGAAGCCACAATAAATGCGGTAATATGTCACTGCTTTATTTTCTACATGAGTTAAAAAGAATAGCCGTTAGGAATAAGCAAGTACAAAAAGGAAGAATTTTGTTTTCCATTCTTTGCTTTGTTTTTATAAACAGAAAAGACGACAAGTACCTATAATGGTTTCATCAACTGGCTCTGGAGTTAGTCTGTCTGGATTTGAACGCCGACTCCACCATTTACTACCTTTGTAATATCAGGCAAATTACATCACCAGCCAGGTTTACACATCTGTGAATGAGGATAATAACAATACCTATCTCATTGGCCAGTTATGCATCTCACATGAATTATACCAGATACAGTGCAAAGAATAGAACTTGTCACACAGCAAGAGTTCCGTATATGTTAGTGGTTAATATTTCCTATAAATGTAGTATTTAAATAAAGTTTTGGTTCTATGATATTTACCCTTTCAACAAAAAACTCATACATTCAGTAAATATTTAAGCTCATCTCATGGCCAGGAACTGGCTGTAAAGAGTTAAATAACACATGGTACCTGCTGTCTGGGAGCTAGCGTTTTAGTGCAGCAAACAGATACATCAATTGCTTATGGGTACTGTCTATTTCTGAGCTAGAATGCAGAACTTGGAAGTTGAAATGTGGAGTTCAGGGAAAGGCTTCTGGGAAGGGCTACCTGAGAGTGAGATTGATTGATCTTACTTTCTCAACTTCAATGATTCAGGATTAGTTGGAAAAGGAAATGGAGGCAGCAATTCCTGGCAGGGAAAACAAGACAAAGACCTAGCAAACTCAGGAGTTTGGGAAACTAAAGGTAACTGTGAGTCACTTGTGATGTGTGCCTGAAGGGCCCATGAGAAACCAAGTTGAGAATTAAAGAACAGTGCAGTAACTTCTTTCAATTCCTATAACACTAAGATGTGGCCACTTTCTTCTGAGACCAATACTTCAATCCTTACTGTGAATAAAATACAACATGATCACATTTTTACCTGGTTGTCAATAGTGTCTATGTTTCATTAAATACCAGGTTAAAATCATTTTTGGCCATGGGACATGATTAATTAGACGACATCCAAAATACATAAATCTTGGAGCTAATTTCACTTGCAGTTGAAAATATTTCAAAATGGAGCTCAAATATGGCTAGAGAAGTGTTAATCCAGAGAGCAGAATAATATATTTAAAATAAAGCTCCGTATTAGAGTCCTGTGAAGAGCAATAAAATTTCACATCTGGTTAAAGAATACACATTGTCTAAATTTGAAGATAAGAATTTGTGAACTCAGTACAAAATGGCTTCAAATAATAATGGTTATTTTATGACCCAGTCTATTCTTTCGATGCATACAAAATTGTTTAGCTCATGGCTCACTGAAGTCTAAATAACTGCAGAACACTCTGGATGTGGAGAAACATTTAATCATGCCAGATTTATTCTAGATCAGCAAGACCAGCTCTTCAGGTGGACCTAAATAATCTTAAATTGAATAATTTACCCCACTCTGAGTTGAAGCTGACCAACTGCTTTATGCCTAAGGAAAAATAACACAGGGTCTTTGCAACTCTTTACCCTGATTGCTCGTAAGGGTCATTGAGTTGATGACAAACTGTGCATAAATCTGTTTTTTACTTACACATGAAACTATGGTATCAATTAAAAATGGCCAAGTCAGCAGGGCCATCCATGGTGGTTCACTGGCAGAGTTCTTGGCTGCCATGCCAGACACCTGGGTTTGATTCCTGGTGCCTGCCCACGTTAAAAAATAATAAATAAATAAATAAATAAATAAATAAATAAAGAAGACGAAGTCAAAATTGGAACATGATTACCAAACCCATAGAAGCCAACACCACTCGTTGATTCAAACATAGCTACCTCATTGAAAGGAAAGAACTAATTGAAGACTCTTTCAAAAAAAAATTGAATTCTAAGGAACATTTTTAGAGCTATTTGTAGGACAAGTATTTCTGAGACAAAAGTTGAGTTTCTTACTGATATCCCTTTTAATACTACTTTTTTTCCTTAATTAAAAAGATCTTAGATTCAAACTTCATTTGCCAGTTTTGTTGACCATTTGTACAGTAAATTATTTTTCACCTAATGTTCCACTAAAGTTACAGTAATTCAATTCAATAGAACAAGTTTACATTCTTACCGGAATAAATCAGATACGCACACATCAAGCTGTTTAGAACCAAGGAGTAGCAGCAAATGAGATCTGAGAGGAGCTATATGGTTAAAACTTATTTACAAGAAGTCTTTGGGAAAAAAAAGGATATCCCCTTCCAAAGAAAGGAAGCCGAGGCAGAGAGCAGTTAAGCAGTTAAGCTACTTGACCAGAGTCAGACATATCGCTAAGCGTGAACACGCCATTCAAACCCTCCCTCATCTGAAGGACAATGCGGTTGTCATTAGTGCAGGTCACCAAATATTTATAGCTTACTACCTTTCAGGCACAAGGTAAGATGGCACTTCCTGGGTTCTCAGTGATTGGGAGGTGCAATATGTCTGGCACTAGCTAATGAGTTGTAAGCACAGTGGTGTGTGCTCCAGTCCGGATAAAGCATGCAAGTGTTAGTTAGTGTGAGATCCTCTAGAGCTCTCTTCCCCTCTTCTGTGCAATTGGCAAATTTCCAGTTTGTAGCTTCTCTGCTGAACACAGTCTCAGACGTGAAGTAGAGTTGAGTCCAGCCAACCCGAAATGAAACATTGGAAAGAAAGAAACATTTGCCCTGCATAGCCTCTGAGATTTGGGGTGTTATGGTTTCCACCCCACTACTTCGCCTACCCCAACAGATAAGGACCACAAAGTCTATTCTGACCCATAAGAGGACATATGAACTAGGTAAATCATCTGAAGCCAACTAGCCAGAGAAGCAAGTAAATCTTCACCAGGGAACTGGGGGATGAGCTTTAGGCCTTAAAGAATAGGAGAACTTGGACCAGGGAAGAGGAATTTGGAATTCCAGGCATAAACTGAGTGTGGAGACTGAATGTACTTGATATTTGGGAGGACCACAAAGACGCGGGCCTAAGAGTTCATGGAAAGTGTTAGGAAGTAATTGGAACTTAGAAATAATGAGCTAAAAAGTAAAAATAGTGAAATAGGAACTTACTCAAACACATCTCTGTTAGATATAAAAAAGTAGATAACTGTGCACTTTTATGACTATAACATCATTTTGGAAATGCCATACAATGCCAGACAAGTACCTCCATAACCTCCAGGATGAGAAGATATTATTATAGTCACTCCTCTAATTCCTTGCACATGTTTCTGAAATAGCATTTTTGATAATAAATCAGACACATGTGCTGTCTTGAGAGCCTTCATTGGGCTATAAAACCTCTAAAGGACCATTTGGATGGGGAAAACACTAGTTTAAAAAAGAAAAAAAAAGCTTCTCATTCCAACATGTGTTCAGCAATGGCTTTCAAAGGAAGATTTTTGGAAACTCTCAGAGCATTTAAGTCAGACTTCCCACACCCATTCAGGAACTGGTTGTGTTTGCCTTGGCTGGCCATGAACAAGTGAAGAACCATATCCCTAGGATGATGACCAATGGTGAGGCAGCTTTTTAAAAGGTGAACAATCTCAGATGGAACCTTAGTAAGTTTGTACATTATGGGAATGGATCTGGTGAATACGGCCAAGGTGCACTTGGGAGAAGAGAAAAAAAAAAGAAATAGAGATGGCTCCACCAACTTGCCTATTTAATGTAGTGTGAGCAGAGAGGAAGAGTCCAAATCTTGCTCTTCTAGTAACTGATTCCTGTCTTGCTTTAACTAAAGTTGCATTGATACTTGTTCTGGCAAAATATGAAGACATCTTCCTTACTGTGAATTCTTTTCTTAAAACTATAGGCTTAGTTGGGTTGCCATTAATGGTCTGTACTTTGCCCTGCAGTTGCTTGGCATATTGCATTATAATATGTATTTATGCCTGTGTCTGACTCTTCCATAGACTGGAAGACCTCTGAAGAAAGAGCCCTTTCAGTGTTCATCATTGGGTCCCCAGTACTCAGAGCAGGGACAGACCCAAAGTAGCCAAAAGCAAGTTTATTCTATGAAAGAATGAATGGAAGCACAAATAAAAAATCTTGAAGCTAAATGATACACCTGTTGAGGAGGTAATAGATTGCTGTTTTGCAAATAAACCTCAGTAGAAGTTCCATCATCTCATTGTCTTACATTCTGATATTGTTGCAAATGCCTTAGTTTGTAGTGTCAAATTCAATTCTGTGTATTATATTCTTAGGTTTTTACATGTTACTCGCCAAAAATAATCTCGTTTAAGAAAATATCATCATTTTCATTTTGTGGATGAAAAACTAAAGCTCGGAGTGGTTACGTGCCAAAAAGGAAACAACTTATTTAGCAGGCAGGAACAAACACTTTCACTTTGTGTAACTTTCACATTAGTAAGCCATATGATTCTGAAGTACGTGTACCATTTCCCTACTGCTTATAATTCCAACTAATTCAAAATTACTTTAATCACATGAACTTCTAGGGCAAAGGTGATAGTGAAGCCTTAAATGGAATTTTGTAATTAGAGTACTGCATTGTAGCTAAGAACAAAGATTTAGTAGAGACACCATGAGTTCAAATACATAACCTTGGGAAAGGCCTCAGTGTCACTTCTTAATTTGTAATATGAGGATAATAACACTTCATGCAGTTTGTGTGAGGATTAAATTATTTAATAAAATAAAATACTAAGGACAACAGATACAACACAGACAATATATATAGACAGAACCTGCGGGTATTAGATTTATTTATGACCTCTTTGTACTTCTTAAGTCAACATTTATACAATTACTATCAATTTTTACTGAAAAAAGGATAGAGAAATTGTATGTTTCTGCATATTATTATAGGATCAGAGCTTGCAGCTTTAGCATGGAAGACAACCTGCTCTAGGAGGCCCTTCATGCCCTAGCACCGCCTTGTCTGATCTCTGACCTCTACTCACCATCCACCTGCTCTTCATTTTTACTGAAATGTCTGTGCACCCAAAAAAGAGGGAAGCTCCTAGGACCTCCAGGCTTTGCCTGGCTGCTCATCCTGCACATAATATTGTCTCCTCTCTACTTCCCAGTCCTTTGCCTGGAAAATTCTTTCCACTGCTTTAGAGCTCGACTAGAATACAACCCTCCCAACCAAAACTGGTTTAGAATACATTCCAAGTGCTTCTGTAGCCACTGCATCTACCTATATTGTTATCAATTGAACTAGATTTCCCTCTCTGCTTGCCTGCCTCCCCTACTGGAAAGCAAACCACACAGGGGAACATGCTGAGTCATTCCACCTTTTAATTTGTCACATCTGGCACCACACAGGGACCATCAGAGACCTCAATAAATAGCTATTGAATGAATATATAGGTGAGAAATATCAAGGTCGCCAGAACAGCTTTACTGGATTGCTTAGAACAGTGCTCCCCAAGTGTTTTCTAATTAAGGCTGGCAAAACCCATGATGAGGCCAATGGCCCCTTCCACCCAAACTAACAATGTTGAATTATTTTTATCCAGTCAACTGAAGATGAGGATGGAAAGAACAGTAAAAAACAGCCATCAGCATCTGGGAGCCATGGTCAGGGCCTCCCATGGTCAAGAGCTATAGCTGTACGGCCTGTTCAAATCAGGCTCCGGAGCAAGTGCAGAAAGGACCAACCTATCCTAAGAAAAACATTGTCTTACTATAATAATAAATTTCCCACCTCTAAGAGTAGTTTAGATGCCATTTTTTTAACATGTGATATATGAAGATGTATGATTTCCTGGCCATAACAGAACATGCTCATGCACATGCGTAAAAGATAGAGTGATAAGCAAATATGCAGTGTGCTGGGAAGAAAATGGGGTATTAATGGGGAAGTAAAAGTTAGTTCAGGAGTCAGTGGGTTGCAGCTTCTGGCTCAGCTTCTGGCCCTTTACCTCCAATGCAGATGCAAGTAATAAAACCACTTACCTCACCTCCATGGCTGACTCCCTTTGTCAATGGCACCAATGAGGGCCCCCATTCAGGTCAGAGTATCCCTGGTAACAAAATCAGAACATACAGTACAATAAGGAAAATGATGAGCAGTTTGTCCATCTGAGGTTAGTGGGGGCTCTGAATGCCATAGATCCCCACTAGCCTGGAGAACTAAGAGAGAACCCACTAACAAGACCCCAACATAGAGGGGCACCCCAGCTGGGAAACTCTGGTTTGGAGCACAGAGCATAAGAGTTGAAGTCTCATCCTCCTACTATTTCAGCCATCTTCAAACCGTCTTCCTCAGGCAACTCTTATGAATTGGAGTTGAGGTGCCTTTTTCATTAATGTAATGGTGGCATAATAGATACACTGGTTGGAGCTCAAGACAGTGTGGGATCTAGGACCTTTTGGTTTTTTTTGTTGTTGTTTGTTTGTTTTTGGCTGCAAAAAGCTTTATCGTTCACACTTGGTTCACAGCTTGTCAGAAGGTGGCAGCATGATTAAAAAGATCCTCCTGGCTGGAGGGAGGGGCTCAGGCAGAAGCCTGGATGCCAGGGAACACAGAGGGACCATCTAAAGGTCTCTGAGCTCCCGAGGCTCCTAGTTGTGCTTGAGGGTGAGCCTTTGAAAGAGATACTTGCCCAGCTGGGCCTGTGAGCTGGCCAGCCCGTGGAGGTTGGTCAGGCGGTTGCCCATTGTTCTAGTTTGCTAGCTGCTGGAATGCAATAGACCAGAAACAGAATGGCTTTTGGCATTCCTCATCTCAGCACTTGCAGCTCAGCCCAGGCCTTTGGAGATGCAGAAAGAAGTCACCCCGGGGAAAGTTGCTGGAACCCAGGGACCTGGAGAGAAGACCGGCAGAGACCATCCTGTGCCTTCCACGTAAGAAAGAACCTCAGTGGAAAGTTAGCTGCCTTTCCTCTGAAGAACCAACAAAATAAATCCCCTTTTATTAAAAGCCAATCTGTCTCTGGTGTGTTGCATTCCGGCAGCTAGCAAACTAGAATACCCATCTTGATGAGTAAGCATTGTAAAGTACTGTTGTCAAGTAATAGTTCCTTTACTTATAAAACTGTGCTGAAAACACCTGCTCTGGCTACACCAAGGTGTGGATCAAGTTGCTACATCATGGGCACATGGGTTCAGGGACAATAGAAACTTTCAGCAAATGACCACTTTATTACTTACAGCATAAAGTGTGTAAAAAAAAAAATAGAAGAACAGAGCCAATTGTGGCCAGGTTGTGGAGGTGCCAACTGCTCAGGTCAGGGTCTATGAATGACAACTCTGCATTCTTCTTCCATAAGAGGACAGATGAATTTGTGCTGTCCAAGGGCATGGTATTTATGCATCCCCCAGGGGGAGGGGCCACTGAGAGTTCCCACCCTGATAAACTGCTGAAACTGTTTTTTTTCCTGGTTTCTGGGTTTTAAGGTAAGGGCAGGCCTTTTCCTTAGACCTAACAGTCTGCTCCCAGGCTATGGAATGGAAACCAATAGAAACATCTGCACTTAATAGAAAAGGGAAGCTGGGAGATGGCTGCTAAAGTGTCTTTAACTTCCCAAGCACACAGGATTATCAAGATAAAGTCAGATGCTATAGGTATATGCATAAAGACAATTGTATACAAATATGAGGGTGTATAGCAAATATATGCTCTGAGTATGTAAATATAGAGTGACTTTCTCACTGATCTTTTATATTAGTTTTCTACTACTGCTATAAAAAATTACCACAGATTTAGTGGCTTAAGACAACATACATTTATTATTGCACATATCTGGAGGTCAGAAGTCAGAAATGGGTCCCAGTGGACTAAAATCAAGGACTCAGCAAGGTTGCTTCCTTTTGAGAGGCTCCAAAGAGAATCCATACCCTTGCTTTTTCCAGTTTCTAGACTCTGCATGCATTCTTTGGCTTGTGAACCCTGTCCTCAAAGTCAGAAGCCAACGATCAAGTCTTTCTCATACTGCCATCCTTCTCTCTTTTGCATCTAAAAACCTTTGTGATTACATTGGGCCCAACCAGACAATTCAGGTAATTACCCTATTTTAAAGTCAGCTAATTTGCAATCTTAACTCCTCCTTGCCACATAGTCCCAGATTCTACCAATTAGGACGTGGCTATCATTGGGAGGGTTGTTATTCTGCCTACTGCATCTTATAAACCAGGACATAAATTCAGAGCAAATGGAGGTTCTATTAACAAAGGCACCAATACAATAAGCAATCTCCAGTGCTTTTCCAGGAAGTACATCATCCAAATCTTAAATTGGTGTTCTAGGATATGCCAGGACTTGAAATGCTTCTTCTAGTGGCATTGATTTTTTGGCTGTGCAGTACTGGAAATCTCTTTTTGTATTTGAGGTAATCCCCACCTCTTAGTGGGAGCATTTTCCCTTTGTAGAAATTGAAGAGACAAGATCTTTGCCTTATGCTCCCCTTGCAGCTAAATCTTAGGCCTGGTACTTTGGCCTTGCTGGTCAGACAAAAGAGGAATGTAAGGAAATAGTGGTTACTCAGTGCCCTTGCAGACAGGTATGGTAGCAGCTGCAATAGTTACACCAGTTTCCATAGGCAGTGATGCCAGTAGTTAGTGTCCAATGTTGATAGATTTAGTGACGCAAGGGGGTAGAGTCCAAGCCCCAAAACAGTAGAGTGCCAACTTCCCAAACTGATTGTCCGTGTTATTTCTGTCTCCTTAACGTCCAAAACCATGTCCCTATAGCCATCCCCGAGATTCTATGAGCTGCCTTGCACACTTCAGTGCATTTATTTTCTGCTTAAATTAGCCAGAGTTGGTAGTTGGTTTCTGATGTTTACAGTTTAGATCCAGAAGACACCCTAATAAAATAAAATTACTTTTACAGATGATGCAGCCAAGAAACTGAGAAGTATCTAACTTGCTTACAGTCACATAGCTGGAAGGAGAACCAGAATTAGAGGCCATTATTTACTGCTTCCAGTCCAGAGAACTTCAAACTCACCATACTAGGGGGCACAGTAAGGATGCCTCATAAATAATAGTTGGATTTACCATTGTGTGGGTTATTGTTATATTGAAATAAAAAACATGATTTTCTACAGGATCGCAATATTAAACTGATGGCTGATGAAAAAATTTTTACATGATTGCACTACTCTAAATTTAAGTTTTGACAATGATATGGCTATTCAATCAAAAATTGAGGAAATTTTCTAACAGTGGTTAAAGATCTAGGAAAAAATAAAAACCTGGGAAATTGCTTCTAGAAGCAAAAAGATATATTTTGTCTGAGCAAATAAGAGCAAAAGTTAAGCAACGTACTGAAATTGGCCATGTAGATATTAGATGGTTAATGGTCTAATTCTTTATATAAGGATTTAGTGGCCTCTTCAAAACGACATTTTATGATGATTTGGATTGATTAAAGAAAGCAAGGGCTGGAATCTTACATCTTTGAAAAGAAACATCATTGGAATATGTATTCTTTTCCATCTGTTTCTGACATTCACACCCTTGTCGTCATGTCTTCAGAAAATCTATTATGGATGAATCCATTTCTGCTAACTAGGTCTCCCAAGCCTGCATATCTTTCCGGAAGGGTGGCATTATGTGCATTCATTGTTTTCTATAATATTACATCTTCCTTTCTTTTTCCTCTTACTTGATACTTATTAGGTATCAGATTTGCCAGCCACTTCACAAGCTATTGCCAAAATATTTCTCACAGCCAAGGGCAGTGAGTATGTGGAAGTGAATATATTGGTGCTTCTAGTCATTTCACCTTCCAGGTGAAATGGCTTGGAGGGGAGTCCCCTTAAAGGACAAGCATCTGAATCTCTCGGCTTTTAAAATCAAGGAGGAGACTATAAGCCCAAAACACCTGCTCAGCTACACTTCCCAATTTGTCCCTGGACTCCAGGAAACATTTGAGTTGCCAAAGCTGCCAGGATATGTATTCACAAACTCAAGTTGTTATGCTATAACTTCCATGGAATTTCTTCTTAGACTTCTGAAATCCTCCAGTATCAGCAAAAAAGAGAACACAAAACCATTAAACAAATTAGTCTAAAATCTGTTCAGAGACCCCACAGTGGTTGTATCACATCTGGAAAAAGCATATAAGTTGGGTCATGTAGGGAGGAGAACCCAAGAAAAGAGAAATTTTAATCAAACACATCAAGGAGCAAAGGGGTTTAGAAAAATATCAAACTAACATGGATACAAAGTCATTGATGGATACAGCTTCATTTGAAGAAGTGAAAAATACTGTCCTTGACCAAAGAGGGCCCATTCTACAAGTTCTGCTATGATGCATGTGTGTTTGCCTGGCTCCTTCCCATTTCGCCAGTTCCCTCCCACGTTTATGAACACTTTCTACTTTGTATCACCAACACCTCTGCTTGTGTTGACAGTAGTCCAGCCAACCTGACATGGTCTTCAGGTCCCACAAAGATGTTTCCTTCCTGGCCTCAACAGTCTGGATCCTACAACCTTGATAGCCAGTTGGCTCCAGCTGTGACAAGTGTCTGACACATGATAACTCAGGTTTTGTAACCCAGGTGACACAGACCGGAAGCAGTGTAGGGTACTGGGTGAGAAAGTGAACTTTGCAGTCAGCCTTCCCGGGTTCAAATTCAAGCTCCATGTCTTATCTACTGGATGGTCTTAAATTTATTCCCTTAATCTGTCTGGGCCTCAGTCCTTTCATCTGTGACATGAAGATGAAGTGTTATCACTTCATGGGTTTGTTATGTACATTAAGTAAGTGAACGTACCCAACAGTGCTTAGAACGGTACATGGTATAGTGTTAGCACTACATAAATATTTGTTCTCACTGTTATCATCGGTGTGATCCACTAGACCTCAGCCCTTCCCATCTGCTCCAGAATGGTTTCATATTTGAAAATAGAAGTAATTCTTCAATTCAATATCAAAAATTTCCCCAAGTTCATTGTAATTTCACTCTTCAAGCATTCATTCTGTCAGCCATACACTCCCAAATGTCACTAGCATTTTTCCCTCTTAGTCTCGTGTTGATTTGGGGCCTTTTCCCTCTTAGTCTCGTGTTGATTTGGGGCCGCGGCAGAGTAGGAGATGGGGGAGGAGGGAGCGGGTGGATTGGGCATTTGACCACAATTGTACGCCAAGAAATTTTGGAGGTTGTTGGAAATATCCTAAAGCTGGATTATGTTGATGATTATGCAATCTAAAAAAGGTGCTAAAAGCTGTTGAATGGCACACTTACCATGAGTGAATTTTATATGTAAACTATATCTCAATGAAGATGTAAAAAAAAAAAACAAAAAAAAAGCTTGTTAAAAAATGTTCTGATCTTATCTTCTACATATAAAAAAGATAGAACTATAAAGATTCTCCTTGAAAAGAGAGTGGAAACAAATAGAACATTCTTTCATTTCTTTCAGGGTTATTCTGGTTTGGTTTGGTTTGAGGCTTGGCAGAGAGTTGTTTTTTTTAATGTTGTTTGGATGGCTCAAATATTTACTTTAGAAATAGTAACACTATCCTTTGGCTACCAAACATGTAGCGTGTATGAAATCAAGCCGTTCTTTGGAAAGCCATGCTGAGATGTTTTCAGGATAGAAGGGCTGGAACAGTGGGGACAGCCTGGGGCAGTAGCTGAGAAATATGCAACCTGCCACCTTTTAGCTGAGTAGAAGTGCCAAGGAAACAGAAACACAACTATAGATGTGTCAAAGAGGTAGGTTTTGGCTTTTCAATAAAAAAGAAAGAAGAGGGTAATATGTAATCCTCTAATTGCTTTGAGATCCATTCAATAAAAGAGCCTTAGTAAAGAAAACTGTTAGTACAAGCAGCGTTGGGTTTAGGAAAACTATTGCTTTTTTGAATGGCATAATTATTTTGAGCCAAATGGATATGGTCCATATGCTGTGAAGGAAAAAAAAAATTAGGAAAAGGAAAAGAAAATAAGATAACAATGAAGAAGAAATACAAATTGTATCACCCGATAAATCTCTAACAGAATATCACTCTTCCATAACAAGCAATGAATCTGAGGAATAAGAAGCTTCCTATTTCAGTTGTGCTAGGAGTTTTACTTCAAATACCAATCTCATATAAATATTTCAGCAAATCCCTTTTGTATTTGATATTTCTGTTTGCTAATTCTTTTCTCTATTAAACCTGCACCAACAGGGTGCATATCTGCTTCTTGACATGAATGGTAGATATCAGCCGGAATTATGAGATTTGGATTTAAACAATAACATCAACGTATGTGACTACTTACATAGTAACTACAGAAAACCTTTGCAGACATCACTTTATTTTTAGCTATAGATCAAAAGACAGTGATTTAGGATGTATTTTAATGAACTAGTGAATTCATTCCATTTTTGACTCTCATATTTGAAGTATTGTTTTATTTAAAAAGAAAATATCAATCTATTTAACTCCCTATAAAATGTGCCAGTAATGGTATCTGATCAAGAGATATGCTCCATGATATTCTGCAGGGTTGTCGATTTTGGTTTTAAAAGAGTTGAAAGTTGCTCCCATATGTCTGTGGGTCTCAGAGATCTCAGGGAGAGGGCAAAGTCTTCCCAGGGTCTGGTCAGGATAGAAGGGGACGCAAATGAGCTTCCACTGGGAATGTGCCAGGCTGTTCAGGTAATTGCTTTGACTCTATTAAGGGCACTGATAAAGCAGATCTGTCCTCCCTAGAAACAGATTGGCCTCTTCAGACCTGCAGAAGTGAAGGTACCAAGAAGCCAGATTTACTTTGAGTTAATGTTTACCTGAATTATTGATTGCCGTGTGAGACACAAAACAGCTGGCAGCTTGGTTTGTGCTCTTTGAGTTACAAGAGCTGAGCTATAAATCCAAACCTGAGAGGATTTCTTTCATCTTTTCTACTTGTGAAATGTACCTCTTCAACAGAACTGACCCTGGATCATTTTAAATCAATTACTAATAAATCTGTGGTGCTTTTTGTGTCTTTCAATGAAAGAGAAAGGACCATTTCAGAATTAATTTTGTCTGGCTTACCTTTGTCAAAACTTCTCAGCCATGACTCAGCTATGACTTTCCTTACTTGTTTCTTAAAAGGATTGGGTATTACCAGTTTACTGTATGTTAAGATGCCTTGAGGTACAGAGATAATCCACATAGCGAGTTAAAATGTTTCAAAAGCTCATGCAGATGTCAACAACCAAAAGAAAAGCACAGAAAGGCAAAATAAAATGTTTAGATCATTGTAATTTTATTTCCTTATAATTCCTCTTACTCCAAAAGGTCTAGAGATGTCATGCAATAAAAGTATATTCAATAAGACAATTCTCATTAGAATAAAACAGGAAATTAAAGCCATAAAATGAAGAATGATGTAAATATTTTAGCCAATATTAATGACAGAAATAATAATATAAATAATCTCTTGACTTTTGAATTTGAGCTTCCTGGAAGCTAGGGGGAAATGGAAATGAAATGACACACTAATTTTTATGCTATAGAAATTAATATGACAATTATTTAAAATAAATAGTCTCTACCATCACATTGTAAAACAGCTCTTAACTTGAAATATGTATCTTAATTACAACATACACTCAAATTAATGTATATTCAAAATATACTTGTAAAATATCCACCAGCTACTAATTCCAAATTTCCAGGCATATCCGTCCTGGTATTTATGAACAAAGAGTCGGTTGGTAAAACAGATTTGCCACTAATTCTAGTGTTACCGGAAATATAAAAATGAGCTTTATTTGGCTGTTTCTTGTGTCAACTGGTGATAATGACTGATACTATTACATCGAAGCATGTGTAAATGAATAGGGGATTAAGTTAACAAAGTCCATGTGTATAATTTTCTATTTATTTGATTTAATCCAAGGATATAATTAGAATACTTAGAAGGCTATGCAAATAGAATGAGCCCAAGATTATCTATAAAAGACACAATTTCCAATGTTGGAATGTTTTGTAAATACAATTGAAGGGTTTATATTTCAAGTGCTACTTATGGGCGTGTCCATTAATTATAGGAACAAAATGAACAGGGAAAGTTGACCGTTTTGTTTTGAAAATTGAGAATCAAGATAAATATTCTTACCTACATGGAAGCTTTCCTATGGCCACTGGAATGAGAGATGCAAGCCTTTGTAACAGGCAAAATATTACCCCTTGTCATATTTGTACCACTTGTAAACTTGTAGTGAAGAGTTTAATACCCACCTTCTCTCATAAATTATAACCTCTCTGAAGAGGGAGAGCTTATCTATGTTTTCTACTATGGCATCCCCAGTACTTGGCCAAGGATCTAATCCACAGTAGGTGTTTAAAAGGCATTTGTTGAGTTTAACTCCATTTTCTTTTTTTTTTTTTTTTGATGCTGTATGGTGGGGTCACATTTCATTCTTTTTATACGTGAGTATCCCATTATTGCAGCACCATTTCTTGAACTTTTTTTTCTATTTGGTTGGTTTTTGTTTGTTTGTTTACTTGTTTTTTAGGGAAGTGCATGGGCCAATAACTGAACCCGGGCTTCCCACATGACAGGCGAGAATTCTACCACCGAACTACCCTCGCACCCCCTAACTCCATTTTCTTTTAAAAATAACTTTTAATTTCTTTAACCATCTACAACATGAAAGTAAGGGGAAAAATATCTTAGAAGTTTAAAAAAAATGCATTCATTTCTCAGTGCTAAGTAGGATAACTTCTTGATACGTTCATCAGTGTGCTTAAGATGCAAAATGTACCTTCAGATAACTTGTTAACATGTTTTGAATGGAATTTTAAACTAGTTTATACTTTTAAAATGTGGTGAGTATCAAGCACAATGATTTTTACTATGATTTGATTAGTATTAAACTATTATTTTGGGCAATGACCAAATTTTCATGAAGCCATACAGTCAAATGAATATGAACCCATGGTTCACAGTAGGCCCTTATTTTATAAGTTTTTATCTAAGTCATACATTCTTATTTATCATATGTGCCAGTTTGCAAGTATTATGCACCACAGAAAAGCCATGTTTTCATCCTAATTCCAATCTTGTGGGAGCAGCTGTGTCTTTTAATTCCTATTCAGCAGTGTAGGTTGGAAACCTGGTTAAATTATCTGCATTGAGACATGACACACCCAAATGTGGGTATTAACCTTTGATTAGTTGGAGATGTGACTCAACCCATTCCAGTTGGGTCTTGATTAGATTAATGGAATCCTTTAAAAGAAAGGACATTTTGGAGAGAGTGAGCAGCTACAGAAACAACAGAACCTAGATAAATTACAAAAGCCTCAGAGCCAACAGAAACTTCACAGAAGAGCTGACACAGATGTGGACACATAGAGAACAGAGACACAGACGTTTGGAGATGCTTGGAGCCCAACAGATGTTGCCATGAGATGTTAAGCAAACCATAACCTAGAGAGAGCCAAGGGAAGCCAAGAGATGAAAGCCAGCCCCAGAGAAACAAAGTGAGAAACCCCCACATGGACAGAGACTGACATCAATGGAGCCCACGAGTAAGGGACAGCAGATGCCAGCCATGTGACTACCTAGCTGACAGAGGTGTTCCTGACTTATCAGCCTTTCTTGAGTGAAGACAACCTTTTGTTGGTGCCTTAATTTGGACACTCTCACTTCCCTAGAACTGTAAACTCTGCTTTTATCGTATGCTGTATGGCGGAGGTCACATTTTATGCCTTTTCCATGTGAGTATCCCATTATTGCAGCACCATTTGTTGAATTATTTTTTTATTTGGCTGGTTGGTTTTTGTTTGTTTATTTCAGGAAGTGCATGGGCTGGGAATCGAACCTGGGTCTCCCCAAGGCAGGTGAGAATTCTATCACTGAATTACCCTTGCACCCTCAGGTCAGACCTGTAAACCTTTTTTTTTTTTTTCCCATGGGCAGGCACTGGGAATCAAATCCAGGTCTCCAGCATAGCAGGCGAGAACTCTGCCTGTTGAGCCACCTTGGCCTGCCCAGAACTGTAAACTTTTAACTAAATTCTCCTTTTGAAAAGCCATTCCAGTTCTGGTATATCACATTCCAACAGCTAGCAATGTACCACATGTGTGGTAGACTGAATTGTGTGCACCACAAAAGGATGTATTCTTAATCTTAATCAATGTTAATGTGAAGGTGAAAATATCTGTAAATAGTATCCTTGACTATATGTAGGTGAGCCAGTATGTGAACTCATTTGTGAATAGGATCTTCTAAGATCTTCTTTATGTATGGCCCAACTGAATCAGGGCAGCCTTAATCCGTATTACTGGAGGTGTTGTAGAGAGAAAAACATAAGGAGGAGCCAGAAGCCATTGTCAGCAGAAAGAGGAAGACAGACAAGGAGAGAGAGGCCCCTAGGTGACAGAAGGCAGAAATGCAAGCCAAGGAATCCCAAGGGGCTCCAAAGGTTGCAAAGAGCAATCACACAATACTAGTGACTTGCGAAGAATTGTCAGTTTTCTGACATGGCCTGTCAGAATGGCCTGTAGAGTCTTTGACTGAGGACCTTGATTTAGGACTTCTAGCCCCCCAAAATAGCCAATAAATTCATTTTGCTTAAGTCAACTAGTGTGTGCCATTTGTCATATCAGCCTGGAAAACAAAGACATAATGGCTGAAGAGGGAATCATTTTATAAATGGAAAGTACCATGTTATGATGTTCAATTGAAGAAAGCAAAAAGTACATGTATGCTTTAAATATATTTACAATCATTATGTAACTGCAAAATTATTCTGAGTTATCCCTAACTTTGATTGCAGTAGGATACAATTCCAGCAACTACAAAGAAACAAAGGATCATGTAATATAATAATATCTCCCATCTGTGTAGAACTTTATCTCATTTGATCCTAACAATAATCCCACAAGAAGCTATTAATGGCTTCATTTTATAGACAAGAAATCAAAGGCCCATAAATGTGGGTCAGAATGTTAATCGGTGTAGATTGCGAGATAGAATCATGTTTATTTTCAGTCAGGTTAAGCTAGGTAACACTGTGGTAAAAATAAATAAATCAATCCCAAAGCCTGACAACTTGAAAGAATAAGGTTTGTTTGTTTGTTTTCTTACTGATGTAGGTTGGCTGGGTTCTCTGTCCAAAGGCATTGCCACCTCCACTATGGGACCAAGTATGACAGTACAGCCACAACCTGGAAAATTGCAGTATGCTGTAGCAAAAGGAAAGAGAGCATGAAGGGTCTAGAGCATGAATGGCAATTAAAACTCTAGCCCAGAAGGCAAATGCATCACTTCCACTTCCAACTCACTAGATACAACTAGACACAGAGTTCAACTAACCACAAGGACATCAGGAAATTTAATTCTACCATGTGATTGAAACCATAGCACAATAGTGTCCCATTTCCTAGTCATTTGCTCCTTCCCATACCTTCTGTCATATAGAATTAAGTTGTTTGTAGGGACCTCAAAGTGCTATCAAACTGGGCAAATAAGAGGGGGGTTGTGCAAAAATGTGGCTGTGCAATCCTAAAGTACACATAGGGCAATATACAATTCTAAAGAGATTCTACAAAGATTCCAGGCACTAGGGTAACTTTCCAGAAACCTACAACCTCCAGATGAATCTGTAGACCAGATAAGTTCTGAAACCTAGAGGGCCCAGCCTGTCTAGAACATCACCTAGTTCCATCTTCCTACCCATATTTTTGGCAGCCCTTCTAACATGAAAAAGTTAGAATGGGCATAACCCAAATGTCCCTAGAGAGTGGGGAGAGACAGGGTTAAACAAACGAATATGATTGCTGAATCATTAAATTGATATTTCCTTTAGTTTCGAGTATCTTACAGCACCTAGAAGTAAAACTGTGGAATTGTAACCCATACCAAACTCTAAAATCTGTTCTACAATTAATTGTTGTGTTGTGCATTGAAATTCTTTGCTTTTCTGTATATATGCTATTTTTCATAAAAAAGAACAAAAGTCAATTGTGATGATAAAAAAAAGTTATTCCTGCTAGCCTCCAGTGTTCTGGAGCAGTTAGAAGGAAAAATCTGGTTAGTGATATGGTAGCCCATGACAAACTCTGGCATCTGTCTTGCAACCACTTGTTGAAGAGTCCTTTGAAAACTATTTTCTTTCTTTGCTTTCTATATATGTTATATTATACAATTAAAAAAAAAGTTAAGAGCCAAAAAAAAAAAAAAATGTGACTGTGAACATTCCTGAAGAGGCAGGTTGGTGGTAGAGTTTGGAATTTTGGCCACCAGAGTCAGAGCAGGGCTTCCATATACAAAAAATCATGTTCGCATGCTACACAAAGGCTTTAAACCTGAGGCCGACAACCTATCCCCTTGGCTCTATAGCTGTGTTCATTTAAACTAAGCCATGTGCCTCGCAGTTAAAGTTAGTATAGAAATGTTACTTAGTTTAGAGGTTTTCTAGGAACACTAATTGAGACAAGACATGCCAGGTGTTTTACACATTGCAGCACACAATAAACACTTCATAAAATTAGCTCTTGGTATTGTTAAAAATCTTATCATTGTCTTCTTTATCATTAACAAGTAAATAATTTTGCAAACTTTTGATCGTTTCTTAGACTAAGCTGCTAGAAATAGAATAAATGGACCCAATGATATGAGGCTTTTGAAGGCTTTTTTTTGGGGGGGTAGTGCATAGTACGGGAATCGAACCCGGGTCTCCCACATGAAAGGAGGGCATTCTAACCACTAAACTACCCGTGCACCACTTTTGAAGGCCCTTGACTTACATTGCTTTTGGGAGTAGCTCTATCAATGTACATTCCTACCAAAAGCAAATATTGCCATGCATCTCACCATATTTTCACCAGACTGAGATTTTAAGCATCTTCCCCAGGTTTACTCTCCTTTAACCTCTTATGATAGTACAAATCTCATTATTACAGTTGTATTAATTTTTTGCTGCTAAAACAAACACCATACAATGGATTGGCTTAAACAATGGGAATTTACTTGCTTCATGATTTCAGTATAGTACTTCTTCCTTCCATTTACATTTATACATTTATACATATATATATATATATACCTAAATATTTCAAGGATTATAGTTTTGAATTGCCTTTCACTGAGTCGTGCTGCAAAACTCAATATTTTCATGGGATTCTAAAATTAAACCTACTTCCTTTGCTGGAATTCTGAGATACTGCATATATTTATTAGCTCATCTGTTTCCAAGAAGGGCATCCTAGGAGTCCTAAAGCGTTAAGTCTATGCCTTGAGTCATACATAGAAGGGGAGTGGAGATGTCAGGGAAATTGTAGATCATAGCAGGTATGCTGATATATTCTGTGGAAATTAGTTTGTGATGACTAAGCATTGCTGGATTTTTAAAATCCTCTCTAGCTCTTCACAAATCTAAGAAATCCTGAGATGGGGAGCTACAGCATTGAAGGTGGACAGGTCAAAGGGAACAACCTTCCAAAGTCTTTGCAAAACCATCATGAGAGAATCTAAATAGTTACAAAAGGAAACATAACCAGAATGGTAGAGAAAACGGGAGATGTTCAATAAGCTTTTAACACTTTTCTACATCAAAGAGCTGATTAAATATGAAATCATTCTGGCTAAGATCTGCCTAGGATGGCATAATTGCAAGCTCCTGACAGTGAAACTGAGATCAATAGTTGAAGTTTCACACTGAAAATCAATATTTAGAAGTTTTTATTTCTCCTTGTGGAAATGCCTAGGAGGCCCAAAGCCCAAAACTTGGGAGGTATTTTCTATTTTTGCTTCTTCTTTTGAGAAATGAAATGTGCTATTGGAGACAAAATTTTAGTGCTAGGAAACCACCATTTTGGCTTCCCGGAAAATTAGCAGCAGGGGGCAAATAATGGTGAACTTGTTGATGAACCTTTTCCTCACTTCTTAAGTCATCTATGGAAATTTGTCAAATTATAAACATGTAACTACTAAGTAGAGAGCAATAGATATATAAATACATTCATAAGAATCTAAACCCACTGTAAAATTAAAAAAGCCAATCAAACAAGGTATGTAGGCTTTATAGGGAATAGGGACACATACATGCACCCACCTGCCCACTCACACACAGTTCCTCATTATTGTATAGAAACAGCTTTTCTTCTAAGTAGATTACATTATGTAGTTTATATAAACCCATCATTAACTATATTTCTTGCTCTATTATTTTCTGGTCACTATTACCATAAGGCTTTCTGAACCTATTAAAATGCACAGCAGATTTTCTTCTTTTCTTTTTTTCTATCGCCCAGGAATGAGTCTATCTCAAGTATCTAGGGATGGAATATTGTAGCTGTTGAAAGAACAGCGTGGCTTGGTTATCCAGAAATGACTAAGCTCGCATGATTTGTTCAACAGTTTTCCTAGTGTCAGCATGGCCATGGCAAGTATTCTAGTTGGCTAGCTGCTGGAATGCAATATACCAGGAAAGGAATGGATTTTTAAAGGGGGAATTTAATAAGCTGTTAGTTTGTAGTTCTAAGGCCAAGAAAATGTCCCAATTAAAGCAAGTCTATAGAAATGTCCAATCTAAGGCGAAAGATACCTTGATTCAAGAAGGCCAATGAAGTTCACAGTTTCTCTCTCAAGTGGAAAGGCACCTGGCGAATACCTTCAGGGTTTCCCTTTCATCTGGAAAGGCACATCATCTGCTAGTTTCCTCTCCAGTTCCCCGGGAGGCATTTTCCTTCTTCATCTCCAAAAGTTGCTGACTGATGGACTCTCTGCTTCATGGTTCTGTGGCATTCTGCTCTCTCAGAATCTCATAACTATTTTCAAAGCTATTTGAAATATATTCAAAGCTATCTCAAAAGCTATTCTTTTTTTAAAAAAAGTGCTTCTTCTTTTAAAGGATTCCAGTAAAACTGATCAAGACCCACCTGGACTGGGTGGAGACACATCTCCACCTAATCCAGTTTAACACCCACTCTTGAATGAGTCACATCTCCATGGAACTAATCTAATCAAGCTTCCAACATACAGCACTAAATAGGGTTTAGGAGAAACGGTTGCTCCCACATGATTGGATTAAGGTTAAAACATGACTTTTCTAGGGTACATAAGTCCTTTCAAACCAGCACAACAAGTCTTTCATCTAAATCTCAGGCAAGATGATAATATTTTGCTTAAAAAAACTTTGAGTTCCATTATCCTATCCCATAGGAATCCTTCACCCCAGCTGCAATGATTCTTTCTTCTAATACCTAAATGTCCCTCATGAAACTTATCATATATTATTTGCATAATTCCAAATTTTATTTCTTTACTTAGTTATTTACCCAAAGGCAATGTATGACACATACATGTGTGCATACATATATATTACATGTACGTTTACATATTTAAATTTTTGTAGATGTACCTTGTTTTATTGTGCTTTGCTCTCTTTTGAATCTCAGATACAGCACATTTTATAAATTGAAAATTTGTGGCAATCTTGTATCAAGAAAATCTATCGGCACCATATTTCCACCAGCATGTTCTCACTTCATGTTATTGTGTCACATTTTGGTAATTCTGGCAATATGTCAGTGTCTAATTATGATTATATCTATTATGGTGATCTGTGATCAGTGATCTTTGATGTTATTATTGTAATTGTTTTGGGAAACCATGAACTGTACTAATCTAAGACAGCAAACTTATTGATACATGTTGTATATATTCTGACTGCTCCATCAACTAGCTGTTTCTCTTCTATATCCCTCTCTTACCTATTCCCTGAGGCACAACGATATTGAAATTAGGCCAATTAATGACCCTATGATGGCATCTAAGTGTAAAAGTGAAAGGAAGAGTCACACACCTCTCTTCTAAGCAAAAGTTAGAAATGATTACGTTTAGTGAGGAAGGTATGTCAAAAGCTGAGATAGGCCAAAAACTAAACATCTTGTTACAAACAATCAAGTTCTGAAAGCAAAGGAAATGTTCTTGATGGAAATTAAAAATGCTATTTTAGTGAACACACTAATGATGAGTAGGTGAAACAGTCTTATGGCTGATATGGAGAAAGTTTTAGTGATCTTAAACTTTTTAGATCTACCTAAAACTTTTAGGTAGATTTTCAAACAAGTAACAGCATTCCCTTAAAGCCAAAGTGTAAACCAGAGCAAAGGTCTCTCTTCAATTCTATGAAGCCTGAGTGAGATAAGGAAGCTTCAGAAAAAAAAAATTGAATCTAGTAGAGTTTGGTTTATGAGGTTTAAGGAAAGAAGCCACGTCCATAACATAAAAAGACAAAGTGAAGCAGCAGGTGTTTATGTAGAAGCAGTAGCAAGATTTCCAGAATATTTAGCTATAATAATGGATGAATATGGCTACACTAAATGACATATTTTCAATGCAGACAAACAGCTTCTATTGGAAGATGTCAGCTATGACTTTCAGAGCTAGCGAGGAGATTCAGTGACTGGCTTCAAAGCTTCAAAGGCCACTTTGACTTTCTCATTGGGGCATAATGCAGCTGGTGATTTGAAGTTGAAGCCAATGCACAGTTACCATTCTCAAAAGCTTATAATCCTTTACAAATAATGCCAAATGTACCCTACCTGTGCTTTATAAATGGAACGGCAAAGCCTGGATGACAGCATCATGTCTCTTTATAATATGGTTGCTGAATATTTTATGCCCACTGTTGAGACCTTCTGCTCAGAATAAAATATTCCTTTCATACACAATATTACTGCTCATTGATCATGCACCTGGTCATTCAAGACCTCTGATGAAGATGTACAATGTGTTGAATATTGTTTTCATGCCTGCTAACACAATGTCTATTCTGCAGCCCATGGGTCAAGGAGCCATTTCAACTTCCAGGTCTTATTATTTAAAAAATGCATCTTATATGGCTTTAGCTGCCATAGATAGTTATTCCTTTGATGGACAAAAGCAGAAAGTCCATTGAAAACCTTCTGTAAAAAATTCAGCATTCTAGATGGCATTAAGACAATTTACGATTCATGGGAGGAGGCCAAAATATCAATATGAACAATGTGAGTTTGGAAGTTGACTCCGACCCTCATGGATGACTTTAAAGGGTTCAAAATGTCAATGGAGGAAGTCACTGCAGATGTGGTAGAAATAACAAGAGAACTAGAAGTGGAGCCTGAAGATATGACCAAATTGCTAAAATTTCATGATAAAATTTGAATGGATGAGAACTTGTATTTTGTGGATGAGCAAAGAAGTGGTTCCTTGAGACAGAATATAGCCTTGATAAAATGCTGTGAACATTGCTGAAATGCAAACAAAACCTTTAGAATATTACACCAACATAGTTGACAAAATCATGGCAGGGTTTGAGAAGATTGACTCCAATTTTGAAAGAAGTTCTACTGTGGGTTAAATGTTCTCAACTGACACTACAGAGAAGACTTTTATGAAAGGAAGAGTCAATGCTTTGGCAAACTTCATTGTTCTCTTACTTTAAGAAATTACCATAGTCACCGTGGCCATCAGCAACCACCATTCTGACCAGCAGCCATCAATATCTAGGCAGGATGATAATGCAAAAAGTAACAACTTGCTAAAGGTTCAGATGATGGTTAGCATTTTTAAGTAATGAAGTGTTTTTTTAATTAATCCAAGTATATTGTTTTTATAGACATAATGCTGTTGTACACTTAGTAGACTACAGTATGAGGTAAACCTAATTTTTACATGCACTGGAAAACTAAAAAATTCGTTTGACTTGCTTCATTGTGATATCTGCTTTCTTGCTGTGGCTTGAAATACCTAACCTGCAATATCTCCGAGGTATGCCTGTACATGTATATGACTTTTATATTGCATATTGTCTTAGCTTGCCTGAGTTGCTAGTACAAACACCACAAACTGGTTTGGCCTTAATGACAAGAATTTATTGGCTCACATTTTTGAGACTATAAGAAGTTCAAAATCAGAATATTGGCAGGGCTTGCTTTATCCCTGTAGATGGTGGTGTCCTGGTGCTGAGTGTCAGCTATCCTTGGTATTCCTTAGCTTGCACTTTTGCTTCCCATCACATGGTGATGATGTCTTCTTTTATCTCCAGGTTCCTGCTAACTTCCAGCTTTTGGCTGCTTTCTTAGTCTCTCTCTTTATAAGGCATTCAGTAATCTATAATTACAGTAGTATCTACCCTTATTCATTTGAGCCACACCTTAACTAAAAATAACATCTGGGGGAGTCCTATTTACAATGAGTTCATATCCACAAGAATGCAAATTAAGTTTAAGAACACATCTAAATTGGGGTTTGTAATTCAATCTATCACACACACACATGTATAAGACATATATTAATGCAGATCACAGATAGCTTTTGTATCTAGCACCCAGTAGCTCTTAATTTAAAAACCAGATAAAAACATAAGTTAATGGTGGGCCCAGGCATTATATTCTAGAAAAATCAAACCTATACTAAATTGTAGGAGAACACAGATATGAACCTTTATTCAGATTCTATTTCAATACTGGAGAAGATATTTCCCTTTCATAAAATATTAGGAATAACTTCTCATCCTGTATTTTGTACCTTCTTCAGTGGCTTTCATGGTAACTAGAATGAGGCATTTACATAAATCAACCAACCAGTATTTATTAAACTCCCAACATCAAAATGCCATGATCTAGAAGCAGCTCCTCAAGTTTCACTGACTTTAATTTTAGCATTCATATATTTTTGCTTAGCAGTCTCAATATATTTTTAAGCTGGGCCAAAATATAGTATTAAAAGTCATCGAAGAGAGTGCAGTAGTGGTGCACTGGCTGAGTTCTCACCTGCCGCACCGGGAACCTGGGTTCAATTCCTGATGCCTGCCCATGTATTAAAAAAAAAAAAAAGAAAGTCATTTAATTGGTAAATACTCTAATATAATGATAAGTGATTATATAGCCAAAAAGAATGTGTGTTGGAGAATACCTGTCTATAGGAACAGAAACACGATTTGCAGGACTCTATTTGCTTTGTGTAAAAGCCATGGCTAAGAGAAAATCAGCCAAAAAGTGCTGTAGTTTTTACCAAAGGAGAATATCTTTATTGCCACGACTTTCTCATAACATGTTAATCAAACCAGGAAGAAAAATGACCTGAGGAGATGCAAAAGCCTTTTTCTAAGGACTGATTAAGAGTACTGCTACTCTTTCATGGTATGTTTATAAAGAAAATGGTGACCATGGCCTTGTCTTTGTTTATGTGTTCTAAAACTGGAAAGTCATGTTACCACAGTGTTGATAATGAACAGTCTATTTCCCCAAGGTACATGTCACAAATTGGGTAGGTTAGGGTCAGCAGCAAGTTGAAAATGCCAGAACTAGAAAGAACGGTGATCAAGGTAAGAGACGTGAACTTTGAGGCCAGTTGTCTTCAGTACTTAATGGCCCCATCTATTTTGAAGTACCTGATCCCTGATTTCCAGTTGCACAGTCTGTTTCCATTTGTTTCTCCCTTTTTCTCTCTCTCTCCCTCCCTTCCTTCCTTCTACTTCCCTCCTTCCTTCTTTCATGTGCTTTGTCATATACACTGCAAGACAAATTATGAAAACAAGTAACACATGGACCCCATTCTACAGGATTCCTTACTCCAGCTAGACCTATGTTTTTCATACTTTAATGTGCATGGGCATGATCAGGGGATGAAAGTGCAGAGAAGTGGGGTGGGAGCGGAGGTTTACCTTTCTAGTAAGCCCCCAATCTTGCTGATGCTGATGCTACTGGTCCACAAACCTCAGACTGAGAGTTCTGGACTCTTTGAGCCTACAGTCTATAGTATGTGAAAATTCCAGAACACAAATAAATCCCCCCTCCAGTTTTGCATTTAATCTCTATGTGACCCAAATAGAGAATGTTAACAGATTACCCCCATTACCCAGAAAATATCACAAAGCATTGACTATGAAGGAAAGTAGATTGGTATCATCATCCTAATAAGCAATGAAGAAATCATTACTAAAAGGTACCGAAGGATTATGAAGTAATAGCAACAGGCTAGGGATTTCTAAAGAAACAGAAATTCCTAGAACTGGATTTAGGTCTGAGTAGTTTCTGTAATGAACAACATTGTCCCAGATGTTTTGACCAGCCTCTTATGAATAATATATAGAAGGGTATAAGGACAATAACAAATATATGTCATAGGACAGTAATATACAAAAACATTGTAATTGTTTGATTACACTTCCCAAGTGCTGCTGAGTGTAATTATCTTGGTGCTAAAATACCTTCTAAATTGGTATGAAACACATCATAGTTAATTACACTGAACACCAATATGTGGGCTTGAAATAATTAAGAATGTTTTTATTTCTCAACTGGCCTAGAATAAGAAGTACATGTACTTCAAGTTTCAATCCTTAGAGATTTCTTTGAAATGCATGAGATCAGCTAAACATGAATTTATGTAAATTTATAACCCTAAAATCTTATTGAGTCCATAAGCTACTTATCATAACCTAGATACTTTGATCTATAGAAGTATAGCTATCTGAGCATTTGTGGTACATGTGTCCTTTGAAACTTGAGGACCCAAAATAATATTAGAAAGCTGGTTATTTAAAATACGTATTTAAAGTATATAAAATATTCACATAAAAGTACTATATTTGGGGGACTCAGTTTCACAGCAAATATTGGATCATCAAGTTCAAATGCATTACCAAATACTGATCATAGTAATGCTCAGAGTGTTAGAAAATTAACACTAAAAGGACCCCCAACTCTATAAAGAAAATCATATAGTTGGAATTATCTATCACAAGGAAACGTAGACAACCCATCCCTAGAACAAAATTGGAAGACAGATTCTTGACTAAGGTCTTTGTGTTATTAACCTAAGAGATACCAGAAATTAGAATATTTAGCAAACTTGAAATTAATGCATGTTGTTAATCTTTTGAAGGGGAAAGGATCCAGAAAGGTGATCATGAATCAGTGTGTCTGCAACTTGATTTCCCAAGCATCATGATCTATTGTCCTGAAAGTTTGTGATCATATTGACACCTCTTTTCTTGTATTATTTCCTGGTTTTGGTGGACTGACCTGTGATATCTACAGGATTTTCCTGATTTGTCTATCTCTTTGGTTGCTAGCTGACTTATCCAACGTTGTCATTGTTTTCCTTCATTATAACCGACCTTTCTGTCTTCATCCATTACTGCTGCTACCTTTTTGTTTTACTGTGTCAATGGATTATGCTCCTTTGAGCCAACATTCTGCTATCGTTCACCCCAAGTATGGCAATGCTTAGCACATATTAAATTATGATAGCTCATCTCAAGATATGCTGCACTACACCTGCTATAAAATAATGATTCCAAGGTATCTTAGAATCTTCTGTCCATTAAATCATTTCAGAAGTCAGGATTTTTGGTAGGGATTTCTTTAATTTGTCTTCTCTCCCCAGAATAATTTGATTAATCTTAAATCTTTGAGTGACATATTTATACCTATCAGTTTTGGAACCTGATTTTCAGAAGTTTTTCCACATCATTTCAATGAACCAGTTCACTAATCCAAGCCACATAATCTGATAATAATGACAGTCATGATTTTTACAAGCCTTTTTTTTTTTCTTTCTTTTTTTGCATGGGCAGGCACCAGGAAGTGAACCTGGGTCTCCAGCATGGCAGGCAAGAACTCTGCCTGCTGAGCCACCACGGCCTGCCCCATTTTTACAAGTTTTATTTTTCTTTTCTGCCACTGCCACTTCAGGGATAGAAAGTATTTGCAGAAACCATGTCATGTTTCATAAATACATTTTTGACTCAATCAACATAAACCATTAACAAGAATTAGTGTACATTTACTTTGCATGGGTTGCATGTAAAGATCAAAGAATCTAGAAAATTTGCTGACTTTCTCCCTGCTATTCCTGTAAATTCATTAACACTTCCACTACTTATTTGGATTTCACTTAGCTCTTTAAGAGGAGAAGTAAAGTGCAAGAGGGAAACATGTTCTTATTCCTTATTGAGCCAAAAAGTTCAAAGAAACTTTTATGATGAACAGAATTAGTGCCACAGATTGAACCAATTTTAACCTTATTAATTTACGAAAAGTGGAACAAAGTTTTGTGATCACAAGTAAATTTTAACTTTTCCATTATAAAATTTATACACTTTCATTTCATTTTGTACTGTACCCAGAACTCTTGAAATTTCTACGGTCTTGGTAAATCACATAACACTTGCTATACTTAGAAATGACAATAAAAGTCTTTACTGTCTTAGGATTTCCTTCTCTGTTAATACTACAGAAAAAATGCTATTTAATTCATTCAGCAAACACTTATTTGCATCTTTCACATGTTTCTTAGCAATACAAAGCCAGAAACTTACGGTCTGTGCCATGAGAACATAGAGTCTGTTATGTGAGGTGAAAGAGAAATTCACTAACTAATCACAGAAGAGTATCAGATTTAGTCTGGAGATATGGAGAGTCTTCCTGAATTGTGACATTCGAATGAGAACTGAAAATGAAGGCTAGCTAATCAAGGTAAGGGGAAGACTTGCTTTGCGGAAGAAAGGACCATGGCTGAGACCTGGGGGTAGAAGGAAGAATGCCACATAAAGGAACATTGAGGAGACCAGAGTGGCTAAAGCATAGAAAAAGGAGGCAGGCTGAACTCTCATTCTCATTCTGTTGACACTGTATTGCCCATTCTCTGCTCTATCAGGAAACCCCTGCACCCACCCACTCTCAGAAAAACAAATGCCAGATCTCCCATTGGTTTGAGTTTGCTTACCCACTGTGGAGATGAGAGCACAGAGTTACATACTAGGACCCGCTCTGGAAAGAGAACTCTAAAATGAAAGAATGAGAGCTGAGATCTGCATTATCGCAAATTGCATGCTAAAGCAGATTGAGTCTTAGCTGGCCTTTGATGTCTTCTCAGAGTCTAATAATAACTTAAAAATGAAGACAAGCGACGGTTTAGAAAAAACTTTTAGAGGGTCTTATTTTAAATGCTTTGCAACGGCAGATTAACAGAGCAGTTATTTAAATTGTCTTCTCCCATTTTTACTGTAGGGATGCAGAAAAAGATTCAGAAAACCCATTCTTTTATGCACAGCAGAAACTTATGTATTATAATCCTTATAAGTGTGCACTTAGAGGACATGGGGCAGAATAATATGGTCTTAAAAAATTCAACATAAAGGATTTTATTTTTTTTATTTTTTATTTTTTTATTTAATCATAAAGTTTAATCATTATTTATAAAGGGCTAAATGAGTAACTTTCTCTGAGAAAATAGATTGTCTCTGTGTAGACTGCAGTTATTTTGGGGCATGGCCTGATAAGTTAAATTAACCTATTTTTCTAGGCTATGACAAAAAAATTTAACATTTGGTGGAAATACTTGGGTCACAATGTTTATTTTTTTAAGTTTTTATTACCAAAAAAAAAAAAGTAAAAATCCAGTAAATATGAAAATCTGAGAATATTTTCCTTAAGCTTTCATAAGGCAAAGATCTTTCTCCCAATTCCATTTTACTTCAACTTTAAAAAAGTCCCATTTCCAGTCTGATTATTGAGATGCATGTATCCCCAAATGGCTGAGAATAAATACAAGAGAGGCAAAAGCGGTAAAGCTAAGGGCATGCAACAGGCTCTTAGAGAAAGTCTCAGAAATACCCAATAGCAACAAAGAACGTTTGGCCAGAATTAGCAGTTCTTTCAGTCATCCTTGTCCTTTGCTCCGTGTTTAAGGGTGCGAGTGAACTCGATGTAGTTGAAGTTCCCCTTTTTGTCGATAGGTGCTTCTCTGTACAGCTCGTCCACTTCCTCCTCTGTAAACCGATCCCCCATGGTGGTCAGCAGTTCTCTCAGGTAATCCTCCTGGATGGTGCCAGTTGCTTCTTCATCAAAGCAAGCAAAAGCATTTCTGATGACATCTTCTGGGTCTGTTCCATTTAACTTTTCACCAAACATTGTGAGGAACATGGTAAAATTTATGGGACCTGGAGCTTCCTTCATCATAGCATCCAGATACTCATCAGTTGGATTTTTCCCCAGGGAGGCAAGCATATCATGCAAATCTTCCTTGTCGATGAAACCATCTCTGTTCTGATCGATCATGTTAAAGGCCTCTTTGAACTCCTGAATCTGTGACTGGTCAAACATGGCAAACACATTGGATGTTGCGCGCTGAGGGCGCTTCTTGGTGGTCTTGGTTTTTGCTCTTTTGCTCGACATGGTGGCGGTTAAATCCCCACACGGCCAGAAGAATCCGAGTACTTCGCTGCCGCTGCAACCAGCCTCACACCCCGAGAGCCGCTAAAACCGACATAAAGGATTTTAGATAAAATAATAAACACTGGAGTACAAACTCCATATGGACTTTGGTCATATCTTATAGGACAGGAAATTTCACAGTTGGAGAAAAATAAATTTTTCTGAATAGAAACAAGAATGAATAATTGAATGACTGACGAAAACCACGGAGAGTGTACTCAACATCCTAAATATTTAATCTAACGAAATAACCGTAATTGTTACTAAGATGCTATTTGCTGCCAAAGCGTAAACTTGGGTTTAGACTATCAGCAACATAAGGTAGGTTCATCCATCTGTAAGTCAAGGTGTCCACTAAACAAGCACTACATGATGGCTAGAGCAGTGCCATTTATGTAGTGTTTTCTACCCAACAACCTCATCAAATAGGTTCTGCTTTTATTCCCAATTTATAGATGAGTAAAGAAAAGTGAGATTCAGATAGATCAATTAGTGCCTCCAAGGTAACACAGATAGCTGCTGTCAGAGAGATGCAATTGCTATACATCTAGGTAACTAACTTGGCTTGGCCTTCTGTTAGGGGTGGATAAATGAGAAGACTGAAAGAAAGTATACTTTCCCACTCAAATCTGGAGTAATCGTCCTATAAGTAAAGGCTAATGTATAAGCAAAGTCATGTACCAGTCTTTCGGTCTTAGAAAGAACAATTTTCAGCATCTAGCCAAAATGAGAAAATGAATGAATGAATGATCAAATGGGTGAATGAAAATGACAATGAGAAAGAGAAAACAATTTGAAGATTTTATCTAATGAACTATGATGAATCCATTTGCCATATCACAGAAATATAATACTTAGGCCGGCTGGTGATTCATTCATGCCTAAGAACATTATTTCATACTTCACTGGGCACAGATTATATGCCAAGTGCTATAACGGGATAAGAAGGCAAAGAAACAAAGATAAATAGGGCATGATCCATTCTGGGGGAGACAGACCAAAATTATTATTACACTAAAAGGATATATATATGCAAAACAGACAATGAAAACATTAGATCTGATTTTAAAGGAACTAGAAAACTGGGCCTCCAAGTATAAGCATCAATTCCTTTATGGAGAAGGTGGGAATGTACTAATTTATGGGAGCTGGTGGGGGCTGGCAGCAAGGATCTGGGCCAGTGAACTCAGTCTGTGCAGATAGAACTGGAGTTAAGGATTGAGCTGGGATCCAACAAGGAAAGAGGGCATATATGGTAACAATAATCAATGCTAGTTGATTACTTATTATATGTGAGACACTATGATAAGCACTTGAATTATTGATTTTATGTAATCCTCATAATCAGACAAGTGAGCTGATGTCGAGGGAGATTAAATGGTTTTCTCAAGGTCATGAGAGCTAATAAGTAGAGTCAGGATTTGAGAGTAAATCTTCTATGCTCAAGAATGTAACAGCTTAACCACCCACTTTGTGCTCCTGAAAAAATGGAGTGATGGTACAGCTTGCAAAGCTAGATGTGGAGATAACTGGAAATCGTAATGACAGACTGGCTGATTAGATCATAAAATAAATTCAAATTTTGTTGGGAAAAATATGCAATAATGCAGCCATCATCAACTTCAGAAAAAGCCAATTTTCTTGCTATTGTTGAAGAGGTAGGCACACACTCCCATAAATATGCTTGATGCTTATCCACTGTTATGCCAAGGTGGGTTCAGGAACACCTTGTTTCTAATGAGAGGAATATTCCAAAGAAACAATGCAATTTTCAGGGACACAGCAAATTATCGTTTAGGATTAATCTTCAACTACCATCTTGAGAACTTCCGATGCCGAGTTTTTACTATTATTAAAATGAATTACAGGTGGTTCTCATGAATGTGCCCTTCATAAGATTTGACTTTTGTGTGACTTGATGTTTCAGCATCAGCACAAAATAAAGATTGTGTCTGCAACCTCTAGGAGTTTGCAATCAGAAGAGAAGAAAGAAATATTAAATCAGGCCAATAAGATCACAGAAAGACAAATGTTTTGAATGTCTAGGTCAGTTTACATACTGCAGAAAATGTGCAGCATTTACAGAAAATCTTGGGGAAGCAAAAGTAAAAACATAGCAAGCTAAATTATCGTCTCCATTTCCGAAGACATCTGGGCCAAGTTCCATATTTGATTAGCAGAAGTCCAATCCTCCGATTTCTGGTCTGGGAAGAACAGACCGAAAAGCCCATGAAAAAAAATTAAAGAAATTCTTCCTCTTCTTTCCTTTTCAACAGCCAAAAACAAGGATTAGTTAATTCCTTGTGGGAGGGTGTAGTCATTTTTCAAAATCAATTTTTAAAGGCCCCATTATCATATGTTTACCGTCCAGGTGTCTTACTTTCTCAAGGTTAGGAAAAGGTTCACAGGGATTCTTATCTCCAATGGATAAAGAGATGCAAACAAGAGTCAGGACTATTGAGGCTACCATAAGGCCTGTTTGACTAATTGCCCTGCTAGATCATTCTCCTGATGCCTTGTGTTGTTACTGCACCCGGCAAAGCTGATATAGCACATATTTAACCCCTGACCTTCCAGCTGCCTGGACCACGCTGCTCTCAACTAACAGTTCTCCATCATCACTTCCTCCCTGCAGCAGCCAGGGAAAGATATCCGTTCCTAAGCAAATAGTGAAGGCGCTGACCCTGTCATGAGTCACCAGTCTGGCTACCCACTTTCAAGATTCTCTCTTTATATATTTATTCAGCTTGTCAGAGTTCCTGGCAAAGAGGATAGTGATTTTTGACTTAAATAGGATTCATGCTAACTCTGGGAACAGTAATTTCTCAAATTTGAGATATCTTTAATGGCTTCTGTAGGCATCCCATCTTACCCCCTTTTAAGATAGCTTTTTCTCTAACAAGAATGATTAAATACTAAAAGCCACAGAAGGAACAAAAGAAAAAAAAAAAAAAACATCCCAGCGTCATTCGTTATGATATAGGGAAATACCTAATTATTGCATCCTAAGGGTATGGATATATAATTACTATAAGACAGATTAAATACTATTACTAATAGCAGAGGTGAGAAGCAAATGCATTTTACCTAAGATATGTCATCTTTATTGTATTGTAGGTTTCACACATCTTATGAACAGGACTTACACTGATAAAATTTTAGCAGATACTGCCAACACAGGGTAATTCAGCTGCTCAAAGTCCTGGCTGAGTATTACAGTCTATACTATTTTCACATTACACAACTTTATAGAAACATTAAATGGGAATAATGCAATGGCAAGCAATGATCTTATAGTTGTTTGTGCTAATTAATTACATTGTGTTTACAGAGAAGGAGGCAATCTATAAAGTAAAAGAAAAGCATATCATTATGCAGTCTATTTGCACTTTTGTTCATTTTCTTTCAATATCTCAAACTTAAACAGACATAAAATATTATAGGTCGTAGCATTGAGAGAAAAGATCAATTTAGGTATATATTGTATTGCAGTTTTTACAAAGCCATTTAACATAGAATCAAAACACTGTTGCTTCATTATAAAATAGCTCCTATCTTCCCAACACTTTATTTAACCAGGTCATTAAAATTTTAATCATTTTTCACGAACAAAAAAGCATTTTGTGAAATTAATTCCTAAGTGCTAATGTCATTATCAATCATTATTATCCCTCCCAAGTAATAAATCCCTGCTATTTTCCTCTACCAAACAATAAATCCATGTTATTTTCCTCTATCCATTAAAAAAGGAGGATGGAAAGGCTTGAAATATTGAACGGACTGACAAAATATTGTAAACATCTGATAACAACAACTACGACAACAAGGATAAATAATCAAAGCATTTATGTCTTTGGTTTTCCTTTGAGGTATAACATGCCACAAAAGGGGACTCAGCATCACGAGATAGGCTAGTCTTTGTCATTTAGGCAGGCTTGAACCTATTTCTCAGAGTCTTAGTTTTCTCTTAAATGGAGTTAACTGAGCCTTTCTTACCAACTTCTTCTGAAGTTTAAATGATGTAAGAGCCCAGCACAGTAACTGAAAATAAAGAGGAGCAAATAATTGATTGATCCATAATCACTTCTAGCCTTTTCTTGTAAAACTGACCAGAGATTCCACCCTAGCCCAATTTACCTTCAAGCTGCTTTGAGAATAATTTAAAGTCCTCCCAATTTAATTGCACTCCCACAAAGTTTGACCCATAAATAACTTATCTCCTAAAAGGGAAGACAACTAATGTTAAACATTACAAGTATCATTCAACCAAAAGATGTAAAGAAATTTAGGTGAATTTCTAGAAGCACTGTCAAAAGTTAAATCACTTTTGTTTATTAGAAAATTTTGGAAAAAAATTGCCAAGAATAGGATTATGTGGTGATGACCCTTGGAGGCCAAGGATGATACAGGTAGTACTTAACCATATAAACTCCGATGCGGAGCAGTTCTAGGCTTCTCCATTCATTAGCCAGACTACCATGAGCAATTTACAAAATGTGAGTTTTGGTCCCTTTATCTGTAAAGTGGAATAAAAATTCTTGTCCTGTAGAATTATTTACTGGGATTAAATGAAATAATGCATAATAAGTACTAAGCCTACCAGGGAAGACAGCATTAATAATTTTTTTAATATAAATAGCATTACTAATAATTAGTAATAAATGTGAGATGATTCTGAAGTAATTGGGATGACTTATTTCTTTCTAAATTTGCCAGATGTCTAATGAATCCAAATAAATTTTTATAAATGTGGGGAAAACTGGGTCACACGTATTTCTAGAAATGTTGTGTATGTGTATATATATATATATATATATATATATATATATACAATGCAACTGTGTGCATATATATTTTAACATTTTCTAGTGATAAGTGAACAAGCACAAAGTTTGTTGTATGTAGTATCCAGTTTTCTTTGCAAAGGAAAAGATATTGACTGTCTTAATATCCTGGCTGCGAAAACACATATCGTATAATGGGTTGGCTTAACAACAGAAATTTTATGACTCACAATTTCAGAGACTAGAAGGCTTGCTTCCTCCCTGAGTCACCTTCTCTGGCTGGACAGCAATCTATGTGGTTCTTTGGGTTTTCCATCATGGAGCAATGCACATGGTAGCATCTTTTTTCTCTTCTGGTTGCATTGACTTCTAGCTTCTGGCTGCTACATGCAGCTTCTCTTTGTAGCCTTCTCTATAAAGAAGTACTCCAGTAATAGAATTAAGACCTTTCTAATTCAACTGGACACACTTTAAAAATAAGATCTTTGAAAGGTCTTATTTCCAATGGGTTCACGCCACAGGACCAGGGATTGGTACCTGAACACCTTTTCTGTAGGGGACATGACTCAGTCCCCAGATTGACTATTTATCTGTGAAATATTTAGCTAAGTCATTCCTCATTACCCTGCTAATTGTACAAATACATTGTGGTAATGCTCTTTTTTGTTTTTTTGCATGGGCAGGCTCTGGGAATTGAACCCTGGTCTCCGGTTTGGCAGGCAAGGGTAATACTTTTTTAATGTATGAATAATCAATAGACAGCACATTGCTCGTGGACAACCACAGTGTAAGAGTTCAAGGGTTTACATCTCAGTAACAATATTTTTATACCACACCTCTTTTAAAATAAATGTAAGTAATTGGATTTTCTTCTGTATATAAACTCAAAGAACTGTGTCAGATAAATGCTATAAATCTGAAAACAGAAAAGTAGGGAAGAAATAGTAATTTATATGCCTCAGTGGAGGGTTTCACAACTTTTGTTTAACAAAACATATGTTACCCTGCTTACACGGTGATCTATAGGACCCCTCTGATTGCAAGGTTGTAAAATTGTGTGAAGGCCTCTGCAGAAAATCATAAAAGGGTAACAAGGAGGCCTTATATCATGAGGTCACTTGGTCCCTACGACTCAATCAGGACTTTGATATTTAGTTTAAACACAACCATATATTCTTATTAATGATGAATAGAGCCACTTGTTTCAATTTCATAAGCCCAGTGCACCATAGTTGGTGAGATTTCTATTACCCATGACCTGGATATTTATCCTTTAATTTAAAAAAAAGTCTCCATTTTTCAAATGTTGACTTAATGCTGAAACAATGAAAAGGAACTTTCCCAGTAATTTTGGCATACTGAACTGGGAAAGAACAGTAACCATTCTTTGTTCACTGGAAGAACTATTACAAATACTTTGGGCACAGGAAATACCTTTTTCCTCCCCAGATATTAGAGGATATCTTCAGGAAACTCGGCAGATTAATTACATGTGCCATGGCTCAACTTTATTTGCAAGTAAAGCATAAGCTTAAGCACTCATCCCAAAATATAAAATCCCCTTTTCAGTATTTCATGATGCTGATATCCCTTGTTTGAATATTTTCCGGTTGGCTCAGAGCTCATAACAGCAGGATTTTTCCCTTTGGTTTGTGTGTATGCGCGTGTGTGTGTTTTTAGTCGGGCAGGGGAGAATATTATTTAAATTTGCCTATAATTTTTTTTTAAGTATCACTGATAGGTTTTTTTAAATTATTATTATTATTATTTTTTGCATCGGCAGGCACTGGGAAGTGAACCCAGGGCTCCAGCATGGAAGGCGAGAACTCTGCCTGCTAAGCCATCGTGGCCTGACCAACCTATAATTTTTTTAACATTAAACAGAAAAATGAAAAATTATATATTTTTTGTAAATTCATATGATACAAAGGCCTAATAAGCAGAGTTTTTCATACCTTATGTCAGTTTGCATCTGTTGTGAATCCCAGAAAAGCCATGTTTTAATCTTGATTCAATCTTGCCATGGCAGACTTTTATTTTAATCCTGATTCAATATTGTAGGTGGACATTGATTAAATTATCTCCACTGAGATGTGGAATGCTCAATTGTCGGTGTCACCTTTTGATTAGATGGAGATGTGACTCCACCCATTGCAGGTGGGTCTTGATTAGTTTACTGGAGTCCTTTAAAAGAAGAAACATTTTGAAGAGAACAGCACTGACATAGATGCCAACACTTGTAGAACAGAGACACGGATGTTTGGAGATGCTTGGAGGCCAGCAGACATAGCCATGAGATGTTAAGCAAGCAAAACTGGAGGGAGCCAAGGGAAGCCAAAAGATGAAAACCAGCCCCAAAGAAGCAAAGTGAGGAACCCCCACAGGAACAGAAGCTGAAAGCAATGGAGCTCAGGAGCAAGGGACCAGCAGATGCCAGCCACATGACTTCCAAGCTGAAAGAGCTGTTCGAAACCCATCAGTCTTTCTTAAATTAAGGTGTTTTTTTTTTTTCCTGGATGTCTTAATTTGGACATTTTCATAGCCTTAAAACTGTAAACCTGTTACTTATTAAATTCCCTTTGCAGAAGCTGTTCCAATTCTGTTATCTTACAAACTAAAACACACCTGAAGTCTGCTTTTATTTAATGACCTTGTACAAGTTGTTTTCCAATAGGTTTCTGAATAAAAGTGCCCTATTCAAAGAAACAGGTAACTCTTTTTTCTTTGTTGGGATGGTAGATAGTCTGTCTTTTGGTAGAATTTCCATAAAAGTCCAGAATGTTGCTTTCCTTTCCTAAAAGATCTCCCAAGAAATGTATTCCTTTACACTTTTAAAGGAGAAGTTATAACTTACTTCCATTTTGTAAAAACCCAAACCCGTTCCCTTTTGCTGAGACTTAGAATAATCGCAGGAGCGAAAATGTGTTTTACATAATTACTTTGCTCTCTGCCCAGGGCTAAACCCTAGAGAAAATAATCAGAATCAAGGGGAAGGGGATAGAAATAGAAATTCTCGACTCTGTTGTTAATAAGCTTATTTTCTGATGGGGAAACTACAAATGACACAAACTAAATAAGAAGTAGTTTATCAAACCATATGTCTAGTGCAGATTGGGACCCTGCTGCAAATGCAGGCGGGTGCAGAGTTTAGCTTATGAGACAGAGAAGTCTGGAAAATGTTAGACTAACACAGGCCTAAGAGAAGGTGTGGAAAATGCATTGGATAAGGTGGGAGGGACCAAAGCAAGGGCAGAGCAGACAGGAAAGTGGGCGTGGAGTATGGAGAGCATTACCCTACCCTGCCTATCTACTTAGCCTGCAGTGCTTTTCAACCCATTCACCTTGCTTCCCAGTGGCATTCAGGAAATTATGTGGAAAAAAGTGGTCTTATATAGAGATTTGTGCTTTTACTTGCAACTTCTTCAGACCCTCAACGTGAATGCAAAAATCAAAAATTGATCACATATCTCAAAAAACTGTTGGCATATAACTTTGTTTCTAGTCTACCACCAATATGATAACTACCCCCATGATACTAACCCTTCTGAATTTCATGTTCCTTATCTGTAAAATGGGATTTTGAGGATTAATTGATGTAATGCACGCAAAATACTGAGCCAAGTGCCTGGTACTGAAAAAACACTCAACAAAGGCCTGCTATCAGTATTATTATTACAGAACTTATTTCCACAAATGGAGAGGCATTGGGCAGCCTACATTATGATTTACAGTATTTTATCTTCAACTTTTTGCACTATGGATGTAGTGAATACAAAGGAAGGATGCAGCATTCACTAACAGAAACGTATATCAACTTACAGATGATTGTGTAATTTCGGGTGTGATGTTTAGGAAATGAAATTCTATATTTTGTCCTATTCCCACCCGATCAACATGCTTCCAGGCTACAATTACACTCCTGAGTTACAAGAGCACACAGTCCTGTTTAGGTACTTGGTGGGTGACTGACTCCATTCCTTGACAATGTGAGCACCTATGAGAGAGTGTAAGGTCTGACGTCACTCAAGATCGTTTAAATCAAAGAACAAACACACAGAAGAGATATCATGAAACATTTTTCTAACTAAGCCAGTTTACCTTCTATCAAAGGGCAAAGGTGATGGAGAAATGGCAATCCTAATGAATGAGACGATACCCTGCCCCCCTTTATTTCAGCTTTCATTCTATGGTCAATGAAAAACTTGAAATTTAGCATTATGCTGTGATATTTTAAGAGAGTTCACAACAGCTGTGAGATCAAAAGGGCAATGTTTTAAATGAACTGGATATGAGAATAGTAGAAACATTTTTTTAGATGTTTAAACTTCTTAGGGTCTTGACCTGCAATGTCCATCTCCCAAATTTTTACTCAGCACCTCCTCTTTTACAATCACTGGTTAAGTTGAGAAATTGAAAGGGTAGCTCTTCAAATAAAATGCCTTCAATATGTTTATCTCCGTGAATGATTTGTAGCGAATCAGGAATAGCTATTTTCTGCCAAATGAAACACTGCAAAATATGTTTTTGTTTTTCATTTTTTTAAAGAACAGGTCCTAGTCAAGAAACTATAATGAGGTCGTACAACTTAAAAGAAATTACTTCCAGTCCTTTTGGCCCTATAAACCCAGATAAGGCAGGTGCCCCATTCTTAAGAAAGTTGGCTGGTGTAGGGGATATGGCAAATTGCTGTGGATATCAGGGAGATGGAAAATTTCAAAGCACTTGGCTAGCTGCAAGATTCCCCATTAGCACGGCCAAGTTGTTTAGATACCAAATTTATATTTCCTGAGATAAAAGAAAAATTAATTTGGAATATGAGGGTCCCCACTTTTAAGAAGAAAGAGGAAGAACTGATCAGTTGGTTTTCTTATTTTTCTAAGCTAGGGCAAGTACATTTTACAAAAAAAAATAAAGAAAACAGTATTAAGGGAAAGGGAACTCGGGAAAGCAAATGTGGGCTCTGAAGAAAATGAGACTGCAAAAGGGAATTTTTTAATAACATCTTTAGAATCAAAATGTTTTGTTTGTTTGCTTTACCAAGTAATGATAGCATTCACAAAGGCCATCATGTATTTTCATTTGAACCACAGAGGGTAAAAACGGCCATTCTCTAGGCATTGCTGTTCCATCTAAAGGCCCAGGATAAAGCAGGAATTCAGTTGTGTTGTCAATTGAGAAAAAATATATTAATATTTTCTAAACATAGGGTGAGGATTGGTCCTGGTCAATGACTATATTTTAACCCATCTATGGCAAAATGAGAAAAAAAAAAACACTATTCATAATGCCAAATGCATTTAATATACAAGAAATCTCACCATGTATTTTCTACCTTTTTGGTATAAAGATGGCTCTTCTTTAGGAAATGTTGGTGATGGTAAATGTTACCTGTTGGATTTCTATCTTAATGTCCTTAATAAAACAAATTTGCAATTGACTGCATTATGTTAGCTTCCAAATACATTTTTTTTCTTATCTACAATGTTCAAAAGTCTGGAACTCTCTATTATAGATAGAAGCATTGGGCTCACTATCATTCAGAGTGGCTTTATTCACCAGGAAAAGTACTTCATTTTACCTGCATTTGAGATTTAAAATGTTTCAAAAACCATAACAAATACATTGAACAATATTTCTGTTGCATGCTTTAGGAGGCAGAAATCACCTGTGTGTACCGCATATAGAATCATGGTCCTTTCATTTTCTGGCCTAGCGTAGCTTTGAAAAGTCGATTTACTCTGAAAGACCACAGAATCCAAGGTTGATTTTTCCCTCCAATTTGGAAGAGATCTTTTCTGAAGAGGCCCTCTTAGAGCTGTTACCTATTCTGTTTATCAAAAATCAATTAATCAATCAAACAAACAATCACAGGGAGACTGTGGCTCAGGAATCCAAGAGAGAGCCATGATTTAACAAGGAACAATCAAGCACCTCCAGGCAACTCATGTTCAGTCAATAGATGCCTCAACAGCTAGGCGCCCAGAAGTGTGGGAAGAACTGGCAAAAGACTTGTAGAGTTTAAATAAAGTGTTGTGGGCTGGCAGTTTTAAAACCTGATTGCTGGTATACCTGTAACATAAAATCCATGGTAACATGAAAATGACCAAAGCCTGGAAGAGAATTTGAGTCGAGTTATTGTGAGCATAAGAAAATGCAAGGGGTTGAATGATAGAGGCTGACAGACTTCAAGTATCCTATTTCTTTGCAGGTGATCAAATAGTAGAATAAGAAGCCATCTGCACTACGTTGGTGTGTGAATTCCTATCCCTTCCTGCTAGCTTGCAGGCTTTTCTAATAGAACTGTTGATAAGAGAGTGCAAATTGGAGAGATAAAATTTAGGACTTGATGGTTTCAAGTCCCAAGAGATGCCAGGAGGCATGACTGGCAGTTGGGTTAACACCGTGCAGCATCTGGTAGGAGTTAGGATTTTGTCACCTGTTTATCATTACTTACATCACAAGTGATGGAGAACAGCCTGGGTTTCAGTGTCTCAGAAGCCCCAAACTGCATAAATCTTTTGGCACCCACAAATAAATGAGGATGCTTCCCACAATTGCCTTAAAATTATGCAGTTTCCATATAACATAAGATAATATAAATAACATGTCTAATGGCCAGATAGCAGGAATTTTATAACAAATATCATCTTCTAGTTTCTCTCCTCCTCATTTGAAACACTGTATTGAAACATATCAACTCCTGTTGGGTATGAAGTGAAGAGTCCCCTTTAATCTATATTCATTGAATTATGTCCTGATTTTCCTAATCATGAAGCAGGGCAAACGGTCGCTGCTTGTTGTATAATTGCATGACCTCATAAAATAAAAATATCCACACTCTAGAGATGAACCTGATTGCAAATTGAATAGTCTGGCTGATTTTCAAAGCTACTTATTCACATTTGGACCTGCAAATAAGAGAGTGATTGGAAGAGGATTTCTCATCTGTTGGAAACCAGAAACTTTCATACTGTATAGACTTTGGTTTTGACAATGGGGAAATTTGGGGAAAGAAATCTGGAATTCTTCTCTACTGGTCAAAAGTTCCTATCTCTGTACCTCCACTGCAGTTTTAACCACAGGATAAATTGATTGGCACAAAATTAAAACAGGGCACTAGACCAGGTGAGACTCATGTGACTTCTCAATCCCATTCCAGACTGTACCAGAAGTCCCTTAACTTCTGTGGAACTAAGTTTTCTCTTTTTTCTTTAGCATTTAATTTTTATTCTAGCAAAATATGAGACCAAAACCTTCCCCTTTTAACCACATTCACCTATATAATTCAGTGTTCTTAATTATAATCTCAAAAATGCTACAATCACCATCATACATTACCAAACTTTTACAATTAACTTAAATATAAATTCTGTACAAATTAAGGCTCAACTACCCATTCTCTCATCCCAATCTATCCCTTAGTAAACAATATTCTACATTCAAATTTTATGAGTTTATCCTTCTGTTTCTGGCTTATTTCACTCAGCATAATATCTTCCAAGTTCATCCATTTGTTAGATGAATCAGGATTTCATTCCTTTTTATGGCTGAATAATATTCCGTTGTATGTATTTATCATATTTTCTTTACGTATTTATCAGCCAATAGATACATGGGTTACTTCCATCTTCCTGCAACTATGACTAATGCTGCTGTGAACATCTGTGTGAAAATATTCATTCAAGCCCCCACTTCAATTCTTCTGGATGGATATATACCTAAGTAGTGGGATTGCCAGTTCATATGGCAATAAAAGTCTTAGCTTACTGAGAAACTACAAAACTGTTCAGCAGCTACAACATTTTTCATACCAACCAAACAATGAATGAATGTTCTTATTTTCCATATCCTCTCCAACACTTGTACATTTTTGTTTAAAAGTAGCTATTCTAGTGGATGTGAAATATCTTATTGTGTTTCTGATCTGCATTTTCTGAATTGCAAGTGATCATTGAGCATCTTTTCACATATTTTTTAGCCATTTGTGTATTCTCTTTGGAGAAATTTCTATTCAAGTCTTTTGCCAATTTTTAAAAAATATTTTTATTGATAAATATCCGCACATATACAGTCCAACCATATTTACAATCAATGATTCACAATATCATCACGTAGTTGTGTATTCTTCACCATGATCATTTTTAGAATATTTGCATCACTCTAGAAAAAGAAATTAAGAGAGGAAAAAAAACTCATACATCCCATTCCGAGTATTTCAATCTACCCAATTTTTGCCCTTTATCTCCCCCTATTAATTAGTTAGTTTTAACCTTATTTTTTTCTTTATTCATCTGTCCATACCCTGGATAAAAGGAGCATGAGACACAAGGCTTTCATAATCACCTAATCATGTTGTAAAAGCTATATAGTTATACAGTCTTCTTCAAGAATCAAGACTACTGGAACACAGTTCAACAGCTTCAGGTGCTTCCTTCTAGCCACTCCAATACACCATAAACTAAAAAAGGAGAACTATTATAAAGCATAAAAATAACTCCCAGGATAACATGGACTCTATTTGAAATCTCTCAACCACTGAGACTTCATTTTGTGTCATTTCTCTCTTCCCCCTTTTGGTCAAGAAGGCTTCCTCATTCCCATGATGCTAGGTCCTGGCTCATCCCCAGGAGTCAGGTCCCACATTGCCAGGGAGATTTACACCTCTGGGAGTCATGCCCCATGTAGGGAGGAAGGCAGTGAGTTCACCTGCCATATTGGCTTAGAGAGAGATATTCAATTTTTAAATTGTTTTATAATTATCATTATTATTGAAGTGTAAGATTTATTTACATATTCTGAATATTAACCCTTATAGATGGGTGGTTTCCAAATATTTTTCCCATTGAGTAGGCTGTCTTTTCACTTTCATGGCAAAGTCCACTGAGGCTCAGAAAATGCTAATTTTGAGGAGGTCCCATTTATATATAGATTTTTTTTTCCATTGCTTGTGCCTTGGATGTAGAGTCTAAGAAACCATTGCCTAGCACAGATCCTGAAGGTACTTTCCTACATTTTCTTGTAGGAGTTTTATAGTGTTGGATCTTATATTTAGGTATTGATCCATTTTGAGTTAATTTTTATGTAAGGTGACCATTGTTTCCTCAAATATTCTTTCTGCCCCCTTTCCCCTTCTGTGACACCCATGATGCTTATCTTTGTATACTTCATGCTGCCACTCAAATCCCTGAGACACTTCTCATTTTTTTCCTATTATATTTTTCTATCTGTTCTGACTATATGTTTTTTTAATTTTATTTTTTTAAATACCAAAAAAATGACAAACAAATGCAAACATTCCTATTTTGATCATTCCGTTCTACATATATAATCAGTAATTCACAATATCATCACTTAGTTGCATATTCATCATCATGATCATTTCTTGGAACATTTATATCTATTCAGAAAAAGAAATAAAATGAAAACAGAAAAAAATTTACACATACCAATACCCCTCGCCCTCCCTTTCTTTGATCACTAGCATTTCAAACTAAATTTATTTTAACATTTGTTCCCCCTATTATTTATTTTTATTCCATATGTTCTACTCATCTGTTGACAAGGTAGATAAAAGAAGCATCAGACACAAGGTTTTCACAATCACACAGTCACACTGTGAGAGCTGTATCATTATACAATCATCATCAAGAAACCTGGCTACTGGAACACAGCTCTACATTTTCAGGCAGTTCCGTCCAGCCTCTCCATTACATCTTGAATAACAAGGTGATATCTACTTGATGCAAAAGAATAACCTCCAGAATAACCTGACTCTGTTTGGAATCTCTCAGCCATTGACACTTTGTCTCATTTCACTCTTCCTGGTTTTGGTTGAGAAGGTTTTCTCAATCCCTTGATGCTGAGTCTCAGCTCATTCTAGGGTTTTTCTCAATCCCTTGATGATGAGTCCCAGCTCATTCTAGGATTTCTCTCCCACGTTACCAGGAAGGTCCACACCCCTGGGAGTCATGTCTCATGTAGAGAGGGGGAGGTGGTGAGTTTGCTTATTGTGTTGGCTGGAGAGAGAAGCCACATCTGAGCAACAAAATGTGCTCACTCTTGGGGGTGACTCTTAGGCCTAATTTTAAGTAGGCTTAGCCTATCCTTTGTGGGGTTAATAATAAACTTGGAGAATTTCTTTGACTATGTGTTTCTGTCTTCTGCTCTGCTGGTTCTTTCTTCTGCCTGTTCATATCTGCTGTTGTATTCCTTTAGTTTATTTTTAATCTCTGCTGCTATATGTTTCATCCCTCAAATTTCTGTTACGTTTCTTTTTATACTTCCAAATTCTTCTTTATACTCACACATTGCTTTCTTAAAATCCTGTATCTCATTGTGCATATTTTTCTTCATCTCCTTGAATTGATTTAGATTTGTTTTAACATCTTTGCTTAGTAGTTCCATTTCTGAGTCTCTTCTGATGTTTTGATTTGTTCCCTTGACCAAACCATGTATTCCCGATTCTTAGTAAGGCCTGCAATTTTTGTTAATGTCTAGGAATTTGATTATCTTGATAAGGTAACTCTGAAGGTCAGTTTCTCCCTCTAATCTAGGATTTTACTGTGGAATGACTATGTTAATACTCTTCCTTTATGCTCGAACCAATTTATTCTGGACTTTTAAAATAGCTTTAGTTTAACTGATAAGATTTTCTCAGCTCTTAATTTGCATGTCACTATGGATATGTAGTACAATTTCTTAAGATGGCATTTTTTGCGAAATTGATGCACTTCCAGGAGAAAGCTTCCTTTCCTCTTTTCCTTCTCTGGGAATCTTGATGTATTCTATTTGTTTTTGCACAAAATTTTCTCCCCAGCTCCTATAATTTGCTCAAATTCTCTCCCTCACTCAGTGACCCACTTTCCTTACACTTTTCAGTTCTGAAAACCTCATGTTTAACAGCATTTCAGTTTGACTATCCCTGTTTTTTTCCTTGGTGAAGCTTCTATTTCCCATTAGTATCCTACCATGGGGTTGGTGGGTGGGGTGGAAGGTGAGGCCAAACCAGAAAGCTAGATAACTTTATAAAAGTCTGTTTTGGGTTTAGGTGGTCCAGCTGACAGCAACTGAATTGAGTACATCAATTAGCAAAAGCAGTTGCCATTTGAACACAGTCTTTCTCCCTCCCCCCACCCAAGGGCTCTTTTGTTTGCAGCACTCCTTAGTGACTTGTGTTCTGCTCTGGGTCTCCAGTGGACTTGGATCCCTGTGCCTGAATATGCATGGGCTTCTAACTTACAGCTATAAATGGTTTTATAGTGTTTGTACCTGGTGGGAGATGGGAGGGATCTGGGCCACTGCCCTGAGAAACTCCCAAACTACACAGGACCTAGGGGAAGGGAAGATGACTGTTGGGTCAGAACAGAAGCTTCCTACCTGATATGTTTCACTTTTTTCAATTCACTTTCTCCAGTCTTTATCATTCTCCAGAGTTCTAAGTAAGAAGGATTTGTCCTTTTTTAATTCAATGAATCTGTGGGGAGGTGTTTTCAGGTGGTGCCTTATGTTGATGATGTCATTTGGACCTAAGATTCTCAACTTCAAATAAATGAAATGCAGTAAATATTCTCAAATTACTGAATATACCAGATCCCTACAGTGCTACATAATCTCAGATCCCTTCAATCCTTTCTTGAAACAAGAGACAAGATGTTGGTAAAGATTCTTTCAGGTCTGTGTTTCCATCCTTTCCGAATTCTAATTCAATTAACTTATATTGTATATTTATAGTATGCAAGTCACTTTCATGTGGAGAATCTCCCTATAAGAGTTATTAGCCTCATTTTATATATTTTTACAAATGTTGAAGCTGAGAGAAGTTTAGGGATCTGCTCAAGATAAACAGTTACCAAGTGGCTGAGTCGGGATTTTAACATATCATAACTCCAAATCCAGTGCTCAAGTTGTAGTTGTGGGACACCTTAACTCTCGCAGATTTAATCAAAACCTTTTAGCTTCTTTTGCTTGAAAAACTTCTGCAGGTATCTGTAACCTGCATCACACCAATAACAAGTAGTCCAGCCATCCAATCTATGTGATTCTGCTCTTAAAAGTGATCTTTGTCAGCATTCTCTTAGATATAGCAAGGTGGTAATGAGTTGCTGTGAAATCAGGTGGGCAAAATTGACAATGTCTTGCATTAGTTGACATTCCTTATAACCTAAAACTCAGTTTATTCTTAAATACCTTTGATGTGAGTAAAAAACTCAAGTGTTGATTTTTTTTGAAAAACTTTTCAAAACCTTTCAAGATGTAGACACTATGAAACCTAAATGTTTACCCTCTTTCTCCATCAGGTGCTGTTTTCCCAGTTTTCCTCAGGAAGGATGAGTTTTATGTTAAAATTTCATGAATTATTGGCCATGAATTATTGATTCTCTTAACCTACCTCTGTCACCTTGACGAAGGACCACTATGAACAACAACTCATAGGAAGCTGCTTTGCTGCAAGGTAGATTAATGTGAGGCCAAACCCACAGAACAGTGGCATATTTTGTTACCAATTTATCTAACCTCAGAAAGTTACAACAGTGATGAGCAAATTTAGCTTATGTTAAATTTAATTTTTCCTATACTCTGAGTTTACTGGGATCCAATAAGTAACATTGTCTTTCCTGTCCAATTTTGAAACAATTGAGAGGTATAGGAGGAAGTCATGCACCCCAGAAAAGCATATTCCAAAAGTTAATCCATTCCCATGGATGTGGGCCCTATGTAAGTAGAATCTTTCCGTGAGTAGTATCTTATTTTGAGAAGTGATCTACCTCATTCAGTGAGGGTCTTAGTCCTTTTACTGGAGTCCTTTATAAAAGGATAATAGACAGGGGAAAATTCCCAGAGAAACCAAAAGAGAAAGGCCAGAACCTGAAGACAATGAAACCCAAAAGGAAAGGACCAGCAGATGCCATGTGGCAGAGGACCCGAGCCTGTAGTCGGTTTTCAGGGTGAAAGTATTGCCCTTTTTCTTGCACAAGCAGACACTGGGAAGCGAACCCTGGTCTCCAGCATGGCAGGCGAGAACTCTGCCTGCTGAGCCACTGTGGCACCCGCAGCATTGCCTTTCGATGCCTTCATTTGTACATCTTCATGGCCTCAGAACTCTAAGCTTGTAAGTTAATAAATTCCCATTGTAAAAGCCAATTTATTTCTGGTATATTGCATTTCAACAGCTTTAGAAAACTAAAAAAGTCAGGCAAGTAGAGATCAAAATATCTGCTTTATGCTGATAAAAATTGGATTAGAGGATGTTGCTTAAATGTCAGCTTTCCACCAGTGAACCCCAGAATAAGTCTTATACCCCCAAGCATAGGCAGCACTGAACAACCACAGGCATTTCCAAGTTGCAGTCATTCCCTGGTAAACACAGAGAGTGAGGATCAGGTAAGAATGTATCCCCACTGTGGGCTAGCTCCCAAAAGGAAAAGAGGAAGAGGGTCTCCTTTGTACTTATCTAGGTCCTAACCCCAAATTTAGTATTCAAAAAAACTCCTCTGCCTTTTTGGGGGAAGTTAGTGGGGCAAGAGGACAGGAATGCTTAGGGAAGAGTATTCCTCACTAAAAACTAGTTAAATGGGCAATAAATGAACCTCCAAAAATATCCTAGGCATTAAGCATTTCATCATAGTGTCCCCTCATATAAACATCCCCAATTTCCGACTTTGTTTAGTTATTCATAACATTCGTATCAGTCTATGAAAATTCCACCTTCTTCTAGCCTTTACTGTGACACTAGTTGTCTACTATTTGGAAAACTTCTAGCCCAATGGACAATGGATAGCTTTCATTATAATCTAACCTCCTCACTGCATGCACATATTTTTTCACCTGAGTTGTTTAGGCTTTACAATACTAGCCTCAACGTGACTCATTCAAGGTTGGCAATCCAAGCTCCACAGCACAATCTAAAGGAACGCGTAGGTAGGTGGGTATTTGGGGGGGAAATTTTGACACTCTGAATCCTTCAGAACAGGCCAGAATTGATGCTCCTACATGTTCCACCCCAGCAGTGCCTTATAGGAGGGTGTAATGATGCCTTTTTATTCTCTCATATTGTTAGTTGCCTGGCAGCAAATATTGACTCTCTCACAGCCGACTGAGAATAGATTCTTCCTTTTAAAATGTCATGGATATAGTTTACCATTAACAGACATGATGACCAGGCAAGTTAGATGATAATCTTTCAAAGTATCTAAAACTAGCATTCACTTAGCACTGTGGTTACCGACTTAAGTGCTCCTTCCATACCACGTTTTTTCTCCTTTGAGAACCAAATCATGGCTTTCTGGACTTTGGCATATGATTTCCAATTAATCCTCTTCCACAATTTAAATCCAATTGTAATATATGGATCACTTGAAGTCTGCTTTCATGGTTTCTTTTCGGACAACTCTAGCTAAGGATTGACTCTGAGCTCATTTCGCATTTGTCTGCATTAACCACTCCAGCATTATATATTATATATCCTTTCTTAATCCACGGTATTTATTTTCAAAAACCAGCCAGTCAGTCCTTGAAAATATTGACCTTGATCTTGACTTGATTTCTCCAGTCTTCCGTATTATATGTTCATTGAATGCTAAATGATTGGCTGAAAAATTTGTACTCATTTGACACTGTGTTTGTGAATGATGCTGCCTAATTATTCATAGTTCTTTATCTACGGTACAACTTAATGGAAAAGGTAGGAGGAGGTGGTGGAGGGAGAGGACTAAGAAATTGAAGCCAGATAATTAAAATGATTTAGTCCAAAGACATCCTGCTGGTTAACAGTGTATGTAGGGCTAAGCATTTAGTTTTCCTGATACTTAGTATGCTGAGTTTTCCATGTCACCGTGCTGAATCTTCAGAAATGCTTCAACAGTTTCCATACTCTGGGAAGCCATCTCTGTAATTAAAATGTGGATTTCAGAACATAATGCCTAGAGATTGAGGTTGAGAATGTTCTAGGAAGGGTATAAGAATCAGAATTTTTAACAAATACCGAGAGAGTTTCAGAATCATAATCCGAGAAACCAGCTCCAGTTTTACCATCGATCTGTCTTGCTATTTCCTTATTTACTGAGTTAGTTTTTTTTTTTTCCCAAGGTCTAACTACAACATGTGTATGTTGTCTTGAGTAAGAATGCTTTGAAATGGTCAAAAAAAACCTCATTTCTTTAACATGACTTGTTTATTGCAGCAAAATTGACTGTGGTCTACCACTACCATAACTATAACCACAATACTATGCAAGAGTTACTCAAAACTGTAAGTCTTCACCTTCCTTCTGCCCACTCACAGTGAATCTTATATTCTGGTGTGTAACCACACTCCCTATGTGTTTTACAGGGACTCAATCAACCGTGAGGATATAAAGTGTTCTCCAAAAGTGGTGGAGTTTCAAAAAAAAGAAAAGTCATTTGTTAATAGCCATTGAAGGACAGGATGCAATAACCTTGACTTACCTTCATAGCCTGAAATGTCAAATTTGTCCAAAACTAATGGTTACACTACATGCTGCAATCTACCCCCTTTTGAATATAAACCACTTGAGGACAGGGCCAATGCCCATATTCTTTGCTATTATAATCTAGAGCCTGGTATCACATCTACAAGACAGTAGATATTCAACACATTAATAAAATAAGGGCTCTGAAGAAAAACACAGCCAAATTTTCACTATCTGCCAGTGGTATTATCATAAAAGTATGTGGGGGTGTTTATACTAAGAACCAACTTCTGTTGAAACCAGGAAATGAAGTGCTATTTTTTTCTTGCCTAAATCTGAGCAAGTAATGCCATAATTATTATGAAACATATAAAGAGCTGAACATTATGTATGAAATGTATATGAAATTTATTGAGCATGTAGCAAATGCTCAATAAACAACTACTATTGTAAATATTGTTTTTGCATATATTATTATATACAATCATTAAGGTTTTAATTAAAGGAAAAGATACAGGAATTGGCTTGCAATTATACATTTTTCCTGAGCCAGAGAAGTTAACTAAAGATTAAGATTCCCAAGAATTCTGCCTCTGCAGATAGTCTGGTATGTAATTACAAGATGTAATCTGAGTCAATAGAGACTTTGAGACCCCAATCACTTTGAAATAAACCTATCTTCCTATAAATCACACATATTGAAAACACTAAAATTCTAGTGAATAATTTTGTCTCATTTTATGAGAGTGTGTGTATATAAATATTAGGAAAAAGGATGGATATATATGCAAATATATAGGTATATCTACTGTATATGTGTCTTTGTGTATGTATACATGTATGAAAAAAGGATATGTTTTAATTGATATGGGCTAGTATTGTCTACCTTTATTTTTATGGCCCCAAATTCTTTTAAACCTAAGGGCACACATCAGAGATATACAACATATATTTGACCCATAAATTCCCATGGTCCAAATTTTAGACGAGTATTGCATTGCAGTAAATTCCTATTTACCTGTAGCCTAGACCACTAGGACAGGAAAATATCATAAATGATTTTAGTATTTTTGTAAGTGCTGCCCTCCACTTTTATACTGAAATAAAGACAAATGATAAGTTAATACGTCATTAAGTTTTTGGTGAGATGAAAACAACCTTCAGGATGTACTAAGGATCTGCTGATCCAGCTCAAAGCTCTCAAGATAATGGTTCTCTCTTCTTAGGGATCCCTTAGAGAACCCAGTGAAAACAATGAGTTCTCTCTGAAAACTACATGCTTTTACACATGCACGTATTATCTGGCATGCAATTTCAGGGTGTTGCAGATACTACATTTAAAAAAGGTTCACACAGTAGTTATTTAAAAAATTTCTGGTTGCCATTTAGTACCATTCCAGGAGGCAACCCTTCCTGCCAACATGCAATACAATTCTACTCAGCTACTCAGGTTAGAGAGAACAGTATGGAGGTCCAGATGTGAGCATATATATACCAGGTACGAGAAAATACTCTATTAGAAATTATGAAAATGGACTCTTCTTATGTCTTGTAACAGCAGAAGAGGCATTCTGGGACTTCTAAGACCAGGTCTTAGGAGCTGGCAGCTCTTGCCTGGGTGTACTGGAATGTTTGTTCTTGGAGCACCTCCTCTAAGTTAAGACTCACTGCCATCATGTTGTGACCCCAAGCCAAATGAACTGTAGGGTGCTGCAAATAGAGAGCTCCAATGAACTCCCAGCCCACAGCCAGCAACAGTGCGTCAACTGCCAGCCTTGCAAATGAGCATCTTGGATATCTGACCAACCCTGCTGCCATCTGACCATATTCAAATGAGACCCCAAGCAAGAATCATCCAACTGAGGCCATTCAACCCACAGAACCATGAGAGAGAGAAAATAAACGTTGTAAGTCACTAAGTCTGGGGTAGTTTGCTATATATCCTCAAGAAGTTCAAGGCTGTTGGAAGACAGGCAAGTAGTAATCAAATATAACCAAGGAGAACAGTATGGAATTACAGTTAAAATAAACAGAAGGTATTTCTGGAAGCACAGAGCAGCAGTATCTTCCTAAAACTTGGGGACAGGAAAGGTTGTATTTAAATGGCAAAAATTGAGATGGAAAAGGGGCAGCAGGAAGGGGAGGTGGGAAGAAAAATGAGGAGGGAAGAATTTGACAGGGAGGGGTGAGAGAAGCTATTGAGTATGTGACCACCAAAGAAGAAACAGCTCATTCAGGGACATGTGAGGAGGTTGGCTTGGCAGAAGAGAAGAGTGCAGTAAGTGTGTATGGCATTTGTGTGTGTGTGTGTAGAAGTGAAGGATGACAAGTGAGAGCGAGGCTTGGGTTAGAGTAGGCCTGAATGAGATTATACACAGTATGTGTGGTATGCTGAGAATTTTGGACTTTCTGCTGAAGGTAACAGGGAGCCACTGAAACTTTGTAAAAAGAAGAGCTAAGTGAGCATATCCATGACTTGAGAAGCTAAATTTCGCTGGCAGCAAAGTGGAATGGATAGCAGGAGGAGGCAGTCAGACTGAAGGCAGGAATCTAGTCAGGAGGTTGTTCCAGATATAGGCATATCTCATTTTATTGTGCTTCATACACACAAATATTGCATTTTTTTTTTACAAATTGAGGTTTTGCAGTAACCGTGGTCAAGCAAGCCTATCAGTGCCATTTTTCCAATAGCATGTGCTCACTTCAGGTCTATGTGTCATATTTCTTTCAGTATTTTAAAGTTTTTCATTATTATTATTATTATATCTGCTATGGTGATCAGTGATCTGTGCTCTTTGATGTTACTATTGTAATTGTTTTGGGGGCTCTATGAAACACACTCATATGGGATGGTGAAATTAATCAATAAAAAATATCTGTGTTCTGACTGCTCCACTGGTGGCCAATCCCCATCTTCCTCCTCCTTCCCAGTTCTCCTTCCCTGAGAAACCAGCACATTGGAATAAGGCTGATTAAGAATCGTTAAATGGACTCTAAATGTCCAAGAGAAAGGGAGAGTTACACACCTCTCACATTAAATCAAAAGCTAAAAATGATTATGCTTAGTAAGGAAGGCAAGTCAAAAGCCAAGATATACTGAAAGCTATGACTCTTGCACCCAACAGTTAGCCAAATTGTGAAAGCAAAAAAAAAAAAAAACCTCAGAAAAGAAATTTAAAGTGCTACTCCAGTGACACATCAATGATAAGAAGGTGAAATTGCCTTATTGATGATATGGAGAAAGTTTTAGTGGTCTGGTTAGACGATCAAACCTTCTCTTAAGCCAAAGTGTAATCCAGATCAAAGTTCTAACTCTCTTCTATTCTCTGAAGGGCTGAGAGAGGTGAGGGAACTGCAGAAAAAAGTCTGAAGGTGCAGAGGTTGGTTCATGGGATTTAAGGAAGGAAGCCATTTCTATACCAGAAAATACAAGATGAAACAGCAAGTGCTTAAGTAGGAGCTGTAGGAAGATTTCCAGGAGATCTAGCTATGACAGTTAATAAATGTGGCTACACTAAATGACAGATAAAACAACTTTTTCCTGGAAGATTATGCCATCTAAGACTTTCAGAGCTAGAGAAGAGATTCAGTGCCAGATTTCAAAGCTTCAAACGCCAGGCTGATTTTTTTGTTAGGGTCTAATGCAGCTGGTGACTTGAAGTTGAAGACAATAGAGTTACCATTCTCAAAAGTCTATAGCTCCTAAAAACTGTGCTAAATCTACTCTGCCTGTGCTCTGTAAATGGAACAGCAAAGCCAGGATGACAGCATCATGTCTATTTATGATATGGTTTACTGGATATTTTAAGCCCACTGTTGAGACCTACTGTTAAGGAAAAAAAAAAAAGATTCCTTTCATAATATTACTGGTCACCCAAGAGCTCAGAGATGTTCAATGAGATGAATGTCATTTTCATAACTGCTAATACGATGTCTTTTCTGTAGCCCGTGGATCAAGAAGTCACTTACACTTTCAGGTTTAATTATTTAAGAAACACATTTCATAAGGCTTTAGCTCCTGTAGCTAGTGATTCCTTTGATAGATCAAGGTAAAGTCAATTGAAAACCTTCTGGCAAAGATTCAGCATTCCAGGTGCCATTAAGAGAATTCATGATTCATGGGAGGAGTCAAAATATAAACATGAACAGGAGTCTGGAAGAAGTTGATTCCAACCCTCAGATGTCTTTGAGCAGTGGAAGAAGTCACTGCAGATGTGGTAGGATAACAAGAGAACTAGAGTTGGACAAAGAGCCTGAAGATGTGACTGAATTACTGAAATCTCATAATAAAACATGAACAGATGGAACTTGCTTCTTATGACTGCACAAAGAAAGTGGTTTATTGAGATGGACTCTAGTCCTAGCAAAATGCTGTTAACACTGTTGAAATGACAACAAAGCATTTAGAAAATTACATCAGCATAGTTGATAAAGCTGTGACAAGATTTGAGAGGATTGACTCCAACATTGAGAGAAGTTTTACTATGGGTAAAATGTTCTCAAATAGTCCTGCATGCTACAAAGAAAACTTTCATGAAAGAAAGAGTCAATGATTGGCAAACTTCACTGTTCTGTTATTCTAATAAATTGCCTCAGCCACCCCAGTCTTCAGCTACCACTATCCTGATCAGTTAGCAGCCATCAACATCAAAGAAAGACTCTCCATAAACAAAATATTATGACTTGTTGAAGGTTCAGATAATGGTTAAAAATTTTTTAGCAATAAAGTATTTTTTAGTTCAGGCATCTACATTGATTTTTTAGACACAATGCATTGCATTAGAAAAGACTGCACTATAAATATAATTTTTATATGCACTGGGAAAACAAAAAAAATCATGTGACTCTCTATTGTGATATTTGCCTATTGCGGTGGTCTAGAACTGAACATGCAATATTTCTGAGGTATCTCTGCTCCAGAGAGTAAACCAGAAGAGCAAAATTGAAGTAGCTGTTTCAAAGATGGTCCAACAATGATTTTGAAATAAATTAAGGAGATAGAATCAACAAGATATGGAGATTGATTCAGTGGAGAAATGAATAACAGGATGGAGTCCTAGATGAGTCCCAGTCTTCTAGTTTAGAAATTGTTGGCTGGTCATGCTATTTATTATATACAGGAATAGAGACTAAAGAGCAGAAGTGAGGGGAAAAAGATGGGAATTAATTTTGAGCATGCTGCATCTGGTGTGTCTTTATGATATCCATGTGGAGATGTCAAGAAGGGTGATAAAAAGAACTCTCTGAAGCTCAAGACAGAGGTTATCCTAGACATGTAGAGCTGAGAGTCATCTGTATGCAAGTGGTTATTGAAATTGCAGGAGTGATGATGAAACTCCTAGAGAGTGTGTGCATAGTTTTAAAAAATGCAATTTGCTAGAGAGTGTTTTTAAGGAAAGCCTGCTATTTCAAATGATTCCAAAGATATATATTTTATACATTTCAACCTCGCTAAAATCAGAGTACCTCTCAATATTAATGGCATGCAACAGCTTAGTTGGCAGGACTTTTTCTTAGTATTACAGTAAACATTGGTGTCATCATCAATATTGTGGCTTGAATCATGGCTCCCACAAATTGCATGTTCAGGCCCCAACCCCTAATCCTCTGGGTGTAGACCCACAGGTCTCTTTAAGATGTTACTTTATTTAAAGTCTGGCACAAATGAATCAGACTGGGCTTTGCTCCAGATGACTGGAGTCCTTTATAAGCAGAGTGAAAGTCAGATGAAGATAGAAGCCATGGGGAGAAGCCAGAAGCTGGAAATCAAAAGAAGCTACAAGAGAAAGCAGATGTTGCCATGTTCACTGCCACGTGATGGAAAAACCAAGGAATCCCAAAGATTACCAGTCCATCTAAGCTCCTTATCTAGAAGAAAGCAAACCTTCTAGCCTTGGAAATCAGGGTCAATAAATTCCTGTTGTTAACCCCACCCATTGTACGGTATTTGTTTTAGTAGCCAGAAAACTAAAACAATCAGTGACATATTAGAGTTGATAAAATGAGGTAGTGCATCAAGCTGTGATTTCATGGACCTAATAATTGGTTAGGAAAAGGTATTTACTTACATAAAAATGACAACAAAACCAATCTATGATAAATATATTAAGAGAATACTAATACAAGAGCATGCCAGTGGGGCAAAACAATGATGTCTCAAACAAGTTTTATAAACACTGCACCAAAGTCTACAGTGACTGCAAAAATTCTACAACACAATAGATGCTATTTATTGAGTACTATTAAACGCTGTCTGTGAAGGTACTCTTGAAGTATTATGTATATTAATTAATTTTACTTACATTTTGATCCAAGGAAACAAATTATTGACCTCATTTTACAGATGAAGAAACTTAGGCAGAATGATATAGCTAGTGTCAGTCTTGGCAAAGAACTCCGTGACAGGAACCCAGAATGATGTAATATAGCATTTAATTGGAACATAACCATGAAGAAATGCAAGTCAACATCCAGAAGTAAAGACTCAATAGGCTGAAGAAGGAGATAGGGATTCTTTTAATGAATGGAAGAATTCTAGCTGCATGGTTAGAGCTATTTGACAATATGTAATTATTTTGGAAAGGAAACTTCCAAGAATAAATCAAGACTTTCGTTTCGAGAAAGGAATGGTGTACTTAAGAAAGTTATTATAATGAGTAATGAGGAACAGGATTAAGGGACAGTTCTCCAAGAAAAGTGTTTGGAGATGGTGAAAGAGGAATAGTTTTGGATATTCCAGGCCAAGGACTAGGAATTAAATTAGGAACTTCTTTAAATTTAATCTATTTCAATTTCAAATTGATCCTGGGACTAGGGAAGGTACCAGCTCATATGAACAAGAGGAAGAAGCCATGTGGGGAATGAGAGGCTACAGGGATCAGGTAGTACCTGAGATCAGCTACAAATGTGTTTAAGAATTCCTTGGAGGTGTGATGCTGTTACCTGAGTGAAAAAGACTCAGTACCCAGGAGGGAAAGTTTCCTCTCCCCGGACAATTCTGACTGAGAAGGTGATCATCAGGGAGTTTCAAATAGCTGGATATTTGGACTTTCCAGGTTATGGCTCAAAAATAATAATGCACAGAGAATTTATTTAATCTATTGCTATTTAGCCAGATCTCTTTATTGTTTAAGAGCAGGAACTAAAAATATTAACTCAAGCACTGCTAAATACACTCATTGAAATAATGTAATATCATGTATACAGGCTTTACATTTTATACCCATTATTTCTGCTCTCACAACAACCCAATGAAGAAAGCATGTAAGTATCATGTCTGTTACTATATAAAGGGAACTGAGGCCCAGTGATATGATGTAATTTGCCCAAAGACTAAGGCATAGAGACAAGGATCAAAATCAAATTATTGATTTTGAAGCCCATGATTCTTCTACCTTATATTGTTCAAATGCATATTTTAAACCATCAGGTAATGAAATTGTAGATTCTGAATAGATTATACAAAAAGCTACTCAGTTAAAACTGGAAGTGGTTAAGGAGAATAATCCTCTTGGTATGTTTTTGCTAAAATGGAGAAAGTCTTCAGTATTTCTAAGGCTACACCTAACCATAAATAAATAAATAAATAAATAAATAAATAAATAAATAAGCCTCAATTTTTTAAAAAATGGAAAAGCAGTCCTACGCATCATGGAATCCTAGTTTTATGTAGTCCAGGATTTAAGGAGGCACAGAAAAGCTGAATTAACAAGGCTCGATGGTGGTCTGAGATCAAGATATGAATTAGAAAATGCCAAAATCCTTGATATAAATTTGTCAGAAGTTGGCAAATTACAACTTGTGGGCCAAATTCTGCCCACTGCCTGTTTTTTTTTTTACTATATGCAAACTAAGAATTTTTTTTTTTACATTTTTTAGTGAAAGGAAAAAAAAACAAGAATAAAAGAAGATTTCATGACACATGAAAATTATACGAAATTCAAAATTCAGTGTCCATAAATTTTATCAGAACACTGCCACATGCAACTATTTACAAATTGCCTATGAATACTTTCTTGCTATAATGGCTCATTTGAGTAGTGAAGAGATCTTATGACCTGCAAAATCTAAGATATTTACTATCAGGCCCTTTACTGAAAAAGTTTGCTGAACTTTGTTCCAAATAAAAACTGGAAACGTATTCCTTTCAAGGCAATAATTGATCTCTCCTGAAAAAGTAGCCTTGAGGGATGAATGATGGGAAAATTCTGTAACACCAACATCCCACATCCCTGTTTCCCTTTAGCAGCTCACATTGTACAATTCACATGTAGCAGCTCAACCGTTATAATTATATTCAGTATTTTTTTAGAACCGAGAACAGAATGTCTCTCTACTTTGAGTCTGTTTTTGTCTGTTTGAAATATCTTGCTCTTCTCCCTCCATATCTATACACTTAATAGCAAAATCCTTCTCATCACCTTCTTCAGTATGCCTTTACTTAATCCCAGTAAACTGGGCTTCACGCCATTCCGATGTGCTCTCACACTCAGTGTGCCTGACTTCTTAACCCTAAATCCAATCACGCATGTCGAAATTGTTCACTTGTCTGCATTTTCCACTCAGCAGTGCTCTTGCAACCCTTTAAATACTTTGTAAAGCCATATGAACATTACACATTTTTAAACTGACATCTAAAATTTTTCAACGTGAATTTATGTAGCTAGTTGCAAAGGGTATACCTTACTCCAAGCAACACTGTTTGTATAAAGACCAAGAGGAAAATTGGTTTCATTCAAGTTCTTCTAAATCTGCTACCATAGTTTTTTTAAGATGGGAAACCCAAGGGCAAAGCCACACAGATTTGTTGTCTAGGTAGCAAAATTAGCTACTTAGCTTCCTAAGTCTCTGGTTCACTTGTCTTTATAGGTTTACCATAAATTTCAGTACTCACCTTTATTATGTCTATATTTATTTATTGGCTCTCCACAACTACAATCTCTGATTTCTATTAAACCCCTGTTCCTAAAGAAATCACTGAACTTTTTGTTTTTCCTGTTTTCCTATCACATTAATGGGCCAGTTCTACCTTGAGGACCCTGATTTATACTCCTGAGATGATCAGTAATGCATAGGAAATCCCAGAACATACTAGCGACGAATGGATCTGGAATACCAAGACCAATATACATCAAGTTTGGTTCATTTCAGAGAAAAGTTGGTTATTGTGGGCCAGACAAGTATAATTTCAAATATACTAGTAATATCATGCCATTATCTCTATGGTACAGACGGAAAACATGAAGACTAGAATATAAGGTTAGTTGGCCAGGGTTGCAAGGTTAGCAAAACTCAGATCTGGGTTTGCTAACTCCCAATTCAGTGTCCTTCTTAACATCTCTTTCCTCTAACTATAAAAATTATGCAGTAATAATAGTTTGGAAGTCTCCAAGGATAAATAAGTATTCAAGTAATTCAAGTACTGACTTATTCACTATCAATCATAACTGAATGAATTTAAACTCATAAACATATGACACTTTTTTTTTTTTTTTTTTTTGCATGGGCAGGCCCTGGGAATAAAACCCGGGTCTCCAGCATAGCAGGAGAGTACTCTGCCTGCTGAGCCACTGTGGCCTGCCCCATATGACACTGTTTTTTAATGCTCGGGTTGAGGTGCTCTTGGTAGCAAAATGTACAAACATTTCAAAAATATTATTTCTTTAGGATCTCAAAGGACTGTAATAAAAAAAGATATCATATTATATCCATGCATACTACAAAATGTTTATATAAATCAGCAGTACTGTAAATTTTAAATCTTAGTGTGCCATACAAATAACTAAAATTTGAAATATTTGACAAAATTGCAATGTTCATCAATTATCAGCCACCTACCTCTTCTATTCACAAATGACCTTCCACATTGCTAAACGAAATGGTTGCTTTTTTTTCATTGCCCACTTCTTTATTTATCAGTTTCCTATGATAAAGTAGAATATTCTCTTTAAAATATCTGTCAAGATGCCAGGACCACCTTGTTTTTCTCTTATCTTTCTAATCACTCTTTGTTGGTCTCTTTTCCTCACTTTTTCTCATTTCTCACTAACCATCTGTATACAGAACTCTGCCCTGACCTCCAGACCTAATTATTCAACTTTCTGCAAAACATACATTCTTGAATGTCTAAAAACCCCAAACTTAATATTTCATGAACTGAGCTTCTAATAATCCAGCTCCCCCTCTACAAACCTATGCCTCTGGCAGTTTTCTTATCTCAGTTAATGAAAACTCAATTTTGCCCAAACCAAAATAATTGTATTTTGCTTACAACTCAGAACATACCCATCAGCAAATCTGTTGGCTCTACTTTTGAAATAGATCATAGAATTTCCTTACATAATGAAGGCAAAGTTGGTTTGGACAGATTAAATAACCTAGCAATTATACCATATATAGTTTAGGGTATTTATCCACACAGGAACCCTCTTTTAAGGGACACCTCCTGCCTAACACACAACCCTAAAATATTGGTAAAGGAAGCCATGTTTTGAGTGGGCAATGGTGGCTCAGTGGCAGAGTTCTCACCTGCAATGCTAGAGACCCGGGTTTGATTCCAGGTGCCTGCTCATGCAAAAAAGAGGAAGGGCACAAAAGGAAGCCATATTTTGTTCCATATAGTGATCCTCCTCCCAGGGCCTAACTGATTAGGCCAGAATAAACCACAACCAAAGACCAATGATATCCACAGCCCTGTCAACTTACCTCTCATCATTGTAGCCTCATACAAGAAAGAGTGTTGGGCTAATAAGAGTTCTCCATTGAGCATTTAGTTTTGGGAAGTTCAGAGATTGAGCCATATAACAGATTAGAGCAGAAAATGGCTTAGGGATGGCAATGAAAGGCCATGAGGAGACAGCAAAGATAGGAAGAAGCATGTGACTGAAGAGGGAGACAATTTATAGAAGAAAACTGGAGCAAGAGGGGAATATAAAATCTATGATAATACAGCAAAGTTGCCAGAAAGGCTTGTTTCTTAAACATACCTATCTGTCTATAAATTACAGTTTTTAAAATAACTCAAATCTCTTTTCCTTGCAAACAAGCAGGTCTAACAAATAGATTAGCTAAATGCACAATGAGTTTATATTTATGTTAACCTATTAAAAATGTATCCTACTCATGTGTTTGCTAATGTGTTATAAATGTTTGTTAAGCCAGGTGTGTTTGCCTGAGGGTGTCAACAGATAACCATGTATACAGACAGAGTCAAAGGACTAAGTGCGTAGGTCAATTGTTGAAAACAGTGCTTTGTTGACTGGTATTTTTGTTAAAACAAGTGCATTGAATGATCCTAATTCTTACAAATGATATGGTCTAGAATCAAGGAAAGTTCAGAACTCTGAATCATAAATTAAATTGAACTGACAGTAGTAGTTACAGCAAGTTTATGGTCCTTTCTTTTTTTCTTAATTTTCAAGTGCACTAAGTTTAAGATCAACCATAACAAAAGAAAATGGAAGGTGATTTTTTTAAGGAAATGGAGACAACATTTGGATTGATTATGCTGATTTCATGGCATATTTTGTGTTAAGACAGAGAAAAATAGACACCAGAGACATGAGACATACAAAATCTGTCACCAAGGAAGGACACAACCAACAATTTCACCATCAAAATACAATCCATAATCAAGAGAAAAGGAAATTGCTTCACAGTGTGATTCTACCCGATTAATTAATTACATGCGGACTGCTAAATACTAGAGTCAGCATAGACAAAGCGTTCTGTTTTCTCTCTTTGTGACAAAAGCATTTATCAATGGACTATATTATTTCTTAAAATTTGAAATGAATAATTTTTAAAACTCCAGCAATTGAATTCTTCAAGCCTTGGGTATGGATTTTCTAACTGGAAATATTTTAAAATGTGATCAGTAATATTTACTTTATACATTTTTGAAATTCTGTAGTGTGCTGCTTGAAAATTTCAGCATTTGTTCTTACCAAATTATCAAATGAAAATTTAAGTAAATAGACTAAGAGAAACCATTTTATGTAAAGGCCAGATTGATATGTATTTTTGAACACATGGCTTACATTTCCTGTTGAGAATATCAAAGGAGGTAAAAATATGAAAAAGAATAGGATAAAAAGTTGGCCTTGCCTTCAGACTTCAAATCCATTAAAAGATATATTTTAGGGAGGTGGTTGTTTTATCTGAATTGCTCTTGTCTATTGCTATTCAGTTATTGACCAAATTAGTGTTATTACCCAAAGAATAGAGGTCCTAGAATCAACCCCAGAGGAAATTCAAGGGCAGTCTTTTTGTGTACTAATGTGTACTTTTCTGTTCAAAGGAAGCTATTTAGGTTTTCAACAACTTCTTAAAAATTTTTACCCGTGATTTTGTAGGAACAACAACAAAAGGATTTACACTCTACATATGTTTGAAGGGGGAGTGGGGTAATTGAAATTTTAGTAGCCTAAAAACAAAAATGTCAGATCTAGTAAGATGTAGTTTCATTTATCTTACACAGCTCAAAGCCTTAACTGGTGGATCTGCAAATCAGTTAGCACTCCCTACATTTATCCACACATTTTCTAATGCCCAACAGAAAGTTTTACTTCATAATCACCATGTCCCATGGGGTCTCGAACCAAATTAAACCTCCTCAAAAAGAAAATTAGTCTTTTCTCACTAAACTCTATTTATTTTATTTTATTTTTTTTAAATTTTTTTATTAATCAAAAAAAAGAAAAGAAATTAACACAACATTTAGAAATCATTCCATTCTACACATGCACTCAGTAATTCTTAGTATCATCACATAGATGTATGATCATCATTTCTTAGTACATTTGCATCGATTTAGGAAAAGAACTAGCAAAACAGCAGAAAAAGATATAGAATGTTAATATAGAGAAGAGAATTAAAATAATAATACTAATAATATATATATATATAAAAAGGAAAGAGAAAAAAACAAAAACAAAAGATACAAACACACAAACAAAAAACCATATTTCAGGTGCAGCTTCATTCAGTGTTCCAACCTAGTTACATTACACTTAGGTATTATTGTGCTGTCCATTTTTGAGTTTTTGTATCTAGTCCTGTTGCACAGTCTGTATCCCTTCAGCTCCAGTTACCCATTATCTTACCCTGTTTCTAACTCCTGCTGGTCTCTGTTACCAATGATATAGTCCAAGCTGATTCTCGAATGTCGGTTCACATCAGTGGGACCATACAGTATTTGTCCTTTAGTTTTTGGCTAGACTCACTCAGCATAATGTTCTCTAGGTCCATCTATGTTATTACATGCTTCATAAGTTTAGTCTGTCTTAAAGCTGCATAATATTCCATCGTAGGTATATGCCACAGTTTGTTTAGCCACTCGTCTGTTGATGGGCATTTTGGCTGTTTCCATCTCTTTGAAATTGTAGATAATGCTGCTATAAACACTGGTGTGCAAATGTCCGTCTGTGTCTTTGCCCTTAAGTCCTTTGAGTAGATACCTAGCAGTGGTATTGCTGGGTCGTAATCCATTCTGCCATTCTATGTCTTTTGATTGGGAAATTCAGTCCATTAACTTTTAGTGTTATTACTGTTTGGATAATATTTTCCTCTACCATTTTGGCTTTTGTATTATATATATCATATCTGATTTTCCTTCTTTCTACACTTTACGCCATACCTCTCTCTTCTGTCTTTTCGTATCTGACTCTAGTGCTCCCTTTAGTATTTCTTGCAGAGCTGGTCTCTTGGTCACAAATTCTCTCAGTGACTTTTTGTCTATAAATGTTTTAATTTCTCCTTCATTTTTGAAGGACAATTTTGCTGGATATAGGAGTCTTGGTTGGCAGTTTTTCTCTTTTAGTGATTTAAATATATCATCCCACTGTCTTCTAGCTTCCATGGTTTCTGCTGAGAAATCTACACATAGTCTTATTGGGTTTCCCTTGTATGTGACAGATTGCTTTTCTCTTGCTGCTTTCAAGATCCTCTCTTTCTCTTTGACCTCTGACATTCTAACTAGTAAATGTCTTGGAGAACGCCTATTTGGGTCTATTCTCTTTGGGGTGCGCTGCACTTCTTGGATCTGTATATTTAGGTCTTTCATAAGAGTTGGGAAATTTTCAGTGATAATTTCTTCCATTAGTTTTTCTCCTCCTTTTCCCTTCTCTTCTCCTTCTGGGACACCCACAACACGTATATTTGTGCGCTTCATATTGTCATTCAGTTCCCTGATTCCCTGCTCGAGTTTTTCCATTCTTTTCCCTATAGTTTCTGTTTCTTTTTGGAATTCAGTTGTTCCATCCTCCAGTTCACTAATTGTAGCTTCTGTCTCTTTAGATCTACCATTGTAGGTATCCATTGTTTTTTCCATTTTTTCTTCTTTGTCCTTCACTCCCACAAGTTCTGTGATTTGTTTTTTCAGATTTTCTATTTCTTCTTTTTGTTCAGTCCATATCTTCTTCATGTCCTCCCTCAATTTATTGATTTGGTTTTTGAAGAGTTTTTCCATTTCTGTTCGTATATTCAGCATTAGTTGTCTCAGCTCCTGTATCTCATTTGAACTATTGGTTTGTTCCTTTGATTGGGCCATATCTTCAATTTTCCGAGCGTCATCCATTATTTTCTGTTGGTGTCTGGGCATTTGATCAGATCTCCCTGGGTGTGGGACCCAGCTGGTTGAAAGGTTTTTCTGTGGAATCTCTGGGCTCTGTTTTTCTTTTCCTGCCCAGTAGGTGGCGCTCGTGGCGGTCGTTTGTCTGCGGGGCAGTCGGCCCGGGAAACCGCGTGTGGAGGCGGGGGTCGCTGGCCGTGGCTTGGGGGAGTGCCGGTCCAAATTGCCCAGCTGGCCCGAGACGCCAAGCATGACGGGAGGGCCCCGCTATCCAATGTTCCCAGTCAGACCGGGGAGCCACGTGCGTGGAGGGGACCCCAGACGCCAGCCACCCCAGCCGGGAAAACGTGCACCCCTCGGGTATCTCACCGCAGTGGATTCTCCCTACCCGTTCAGCCGTTCCAGAATGGGGTACGCTGTCTTTTTTGGTCTCTGTCGTGACTCCGGGAGCTGTTTCGTATTGTTTCTGTTTCTTTAGTTGCTTTTCTGGAGGAGGAACTAAGACCCGCGCGTCTTACTAAGCCGCCATCTTCTCCGGAAGTCTCTAAACTCTATTTATGCTGTCTTTGCCAAAAGCCTGTACATTTGTTTTTTAATTGAGGACTTACTATGTGACCAAACAGTCCTGGTCCTTCTGTGGAGATCCAGGGTTTATAAGATATGTCCTCTTGCCCTCAAAGAGATTACAGGCTGGCAAAGGAGGAAGATCTAACACACAAGGAATTACGGGCGGTAGGGGGTGGGTGGTGAGAGGAAGTGGAGGTGGTATACAATGAGTCACACTCTGAGGATGACTTCAAAAGCAAAAATTCCCTATTAATGGTCCCTCAGTTCTGAAGTTATTAGTTTTAAGTGATGTGGGGTATTATGATAGTAAAAGATAAGTTAATCCTATCTATAATTATAGTACCCATTAGAAATGCCAAACGGATTTACATTTTTGAAATGTGGAAAAGAAACAAAAACTTGTTCTATGACAACTCAGCATTGGCCAAATTTTCTTGATTTGCCATTCCTCTCATTGCATTTTAATGGCACGGTCATGTAACTGGAAATGAAGAAATCCCTCCTTTTCATCATTCTTTACTATTCTGTACCAATTTCTAATAAGGCTATCAACTATTAGGGGCACTGCGGTAGTTAGATTCAGGTGTCAACTTGGCTAGGTGAAGGTGCTTAGTTCTATTGCTGTGGACATGAGCCAATGACATGTGAACCTCATCTGCCATTGATTGCATCTGCAGTCAGCTAGGAGGCGTGCCTGCTGCTGTGTGATTTAATTGGCTGGTGTTTAAATGATAGATTCAGTATAGCATAGCCCAAGCAGCTCAGCATATGTCATCTCAACACTGGAGGCTCAGTCCAGGCCTTTTGAAACGCAGAAAGGAATTACCCGGTGGAAAGGTGTTGGGACCCAGTGGCCTGGAGAGAAGGCCAGCAGAGATTGCCCAGTGCTTCTCACGTAAGAAAGAACCTCAGTTGTAGGTTAGCTGCCTTTCCTCTGAAGAACTAATAAAATAAATTCCCTTTTATTAAAAGCCAATCCGTCTCTGGTGTGTCGCATTCCAGCAGCTAGCAAACTAGAACAGGTACTAATGAAATCTTTCCCATGGTTTCAATTAAATATTTGATTGAAAATTTAGTTTTCTTCACACAGTGGCATCTTTGAAAGTAATTTTTAAAGTACACCTGTATTGACTTTACTTGTCAGAACAGGGAAATTTTCTATTATTTTTCTGGTATTTTATGTAAAATTTTGTGCTTGGATACACAAACATCATTTGGATATATGATGTCAGTTCATTTACTGAGAGCAGTACCTCGTTCATACTTTTGCTATTAGTGGGTTCTTTAAAACATTCTAAAAAATATCCATTTTTCAAATGATTTTTTCACATTTATTTATTTCCACAAAATGTTAAAAACAGAGTTTTATGCAGGGAATCTGTATCTACCATATTGCTAACCTGTTCTCTGACTTGCGCAAATCAAATCAACATCTTCAATGATTTCCTATTTCCTAATAATATGAACAACGGTAACAATAAAAGTTAGCATTCACTGAATGCTATTACACAGCAGGTAAACAATTCTCATTCTACATTGATGATGTTTGCACTAACATTGTTCCCATTTACCAGTGAGGACACAGGAGCACAGGGAAGTCTAGAGTCACCAAGCTAATAAGTGGCCAAGCTGGGATTTGGATCCAAATAGTCTGACTCCAGAATAAATGTCTCCAATCACTATTTAATGTACTATGCTATCTCCAAAACCCGAACCTCATGTCATTCCACCAACTGATTTATCCTTTGTCTTCAATAATGCTCTTCAGGTATCTTTTGCTCCAGATAAAGTAAACTTGTTTCCATTATCATTGTACTTTTTAATCTACCGAAGCTGGGAATTTTCACCTATGTTCTTCTGACAAGAATATTATTCTCCATCTCTATCTTTCTTCCTTCTACACACCCTTCAAGAAATAGTAATTACTAGCAACATCCAACAAGAAAATAAGATGTTCTTCATAATAACACCAAAATTTTAAGTGTTTCGGAACCAATTTAACAAAGAATAAAGAGGAATTTATAGATTTACAGAGAAAAATTTTTAAAAATGGAATGATGAACCATTTATATGCATAGGGCAATATGTCATGGTAATAATGTCAATCCTTCTCAAATTGTTCTATGAATTCAAAGCAATCATAAAAAAAATCCCACTCATATCTTCAGAAAATTGATGAAACTTCTAAACCTAATATAGAAGACTAAAAGTCCACAAAATGATGACATTGATTTTCAAAGAAAAGAAAACATGTTGAATTAGGTGGAATCAGTATATCAGATATTAAGATATTTTATAGGTTATAATAATGCAAACACCCACGGTATGGGTGCAGGAACAAACATACCAATGAAACTGAATGCTTAGCTTAAAAATAATCCTCTTTATGCAAAGGAACTTAATATGTCACGAAGGGGGTGCTTCAAAGCAAAGCAGACAGGATGAATTGTTTGATACCTGGTGTGGGGCAAACAAGTTCACTCTGCAGAGAAAAATTAAATCAGTTGCTGCACAAAATGCAGATGCATACTCCATAAAGAACATAGGAAACAATTTAAAAGGTAATACCTTTAAACTATAAAAAGAAAAACATTGAGAATAGCTTTGCAACTTAGAGGCAAAAGACTTCATAAAGAAGAGTGAAGGTTCATCTAACGAAAGATAGTATGGACAGAATAAAAGAAGTGTCTGAAGTGTCTAAACACATTATTACCATGCTCAACATACAAAGAACTCCAAATTTTAAAGAAAGACAAAATCCCAATTTTTTAAATGGGAAAAATATTTTTTTAAAGGCAATTCATGGAAGAGAAAGGTCAAATGATTCTACGTAGAGAGATTCAAATTCACTAGCAATCAGGGAAGTTCATATTATAGTGATGCCACTTTATATCCATTAGAATTGCAAAAACTAGGAAATGATGGTGAAGACGTAGGAATAAGTGTGCCAATGTGCTTAGCTAGTAAATTGCAACATCTTGTCAGGAAAGTCTGTTAGTACTTGATGTAATAAAGGGAGAATTCACCCTGTGAGCTTCAGTCATCTTGTTCCTAGAGATCTGAAAGAGTTCAGGTATATAGATATTCTTCATGGCATTGTAGGGAGACATGACTAGGGAAAGGATAGCTAATTATCAAGGATGCATGCTATAGCCTACTATGTGTTAGTTAGAAGCAATGAATAGATATAGGTCAAAATTATAATGCTTAGTTAATAAAAGCAAGAAATACACCACCATTTATGTAATTAAACATACCCACATACATGTTCCAACACTACATTCATTATTTTTTATCAGGGTACATATGCATTTACAGACATATATCAAGCACAATACAGTGAAATTCTGTGGGGGTAAGGGGGATGCAAGTAAGAGTCAGGGATGAAGGGAGAAAATTAAAGTTAAGTAAAGCAGGAAAGGTGCCTTGCTTGAACTCACAATGATGATTTGGTACAAATGGAGAAATATAATGGAGAAATATGATTAACTCATATCTCTGGTCCTGAAGAACAAGAGGACAAGCAAAATAAAGAATATGATTTATAATCATGTGACTATGCCTGGCTGGAATCATGCGACAAAGAAACTCTAAGACGGCACAGTGGGTGCTCAAGGCGGGCTAGAGAAGAAGGAGGAGCTTTGCCACTTCTCTCCATTAGAGCCATGTGCTGTCCCAGGTTCATTATTTCATTTTGATAATGTGTTCGTTTTGGCTGGAAGTTGTTTTCTTACTTGGAAAAGGGAGAAATTGAATTTAGAAGATCCATAAGAAGTCTTGTTCGGTCATGGAAAGAACGGATACTTTGGCATCAAACATAGGAGAAAAGCTCTGCCCAGCTAGTTACAGGCCGAAAGACTTGTGCTGAGTTATTTATTTCTGTTTTATAAGCCTTGCTTCCTTTATCTGTCAGTAGAAATAATAATACTTGCAATGAAGGGTTGTTAAGGAGAGATAATCATTTCATTCACAAAATGTTTCAATGCCTATTCTATTACAGGAACTATTAAAGGAACTGGGGACATACTAAAGAATGGAATATATGAAAAATAATCTATCCCTTATGTATCATAGTAAGGGGAAGAAGTACAATAAATAAAAAAAGCAAAATACCCAAAATGGTTGATAATGATCAATTTTAGATATACACAAATGCAGGGAGGATGGATAGGAAAGATTCCAGAAATAGGTGATTCCATTTTAAGTATAATTGTTGGAAATAGCCTTTCTGAAAGGTATAAAGAGTAATCTATGGAAAGTAAGGGAAGAATTCCCTAGATAACTGGAATAAGAGCAATCAATCCCAGTGTCCAGGAGGAGGAAGGTAATCTGATATGTTGAGGAAGAGCAAGAGGAGTGAGCAAGAGGAAAGCGGAAGATGCAGGGTTCCAGCTCAGGACATCCAGATCATGGGGGCCTTGTAAGCCATTGTCATGACTTTGCCCTCTGCACTGGAGATAAAGGAAGCTCCTGCAGGGATTGGAGCATAGACAGGATATGATTTGACTTACTTTAAAAGAGAACACTTACTTTGGCTGCTGTGTTGAGATGGACTGAGTAGAATAAATGTAGAAACAGGAGACAGTTAGGGGGCATTTGCCATGATCCCAGCTAGAAATAAGGGTGGAATGAGCCAAAGTTTTAGAGTAGAGGTAGTGAAGGTGTCAGACGTGCATATCAGAATATGCTTACAGATATGGACATGGATTGTGGAAGAACAAGCAGCATCCAGAATAGTGGACTATTCTGTAGTGGACACCTACTAAACTTGGAGTCTAGAAATCACTATCTAGGGCAGTCACCTCATACATTAGTTTACACCAGAACATGCTGGAAGAAGCCTTTTAAAAGACAGATTTCTGGTAATTGTGCTTAGAAGTGTTCACTCTGGGGTGAGCCCTCTCAGGAATCTGCATTTTTGACAGGCATTCTAGGTGATTCTGGTAAAGATGGTCAACTACCCTTCAAGAGACAATGGTCTAGAGAAGTTGACATTTTCAAGCTTATAAGCATTCTTGGAAGAAGTGCAATTAAACTACAAAAAAATAAAACCCTTAGGCCTTAACGTTGCATTTGAATTCTAAGAAAGTGAAAAATCTACAAAAGAAAATATTCATTTTTAAGTGGAACAAGTATGGAAGGTAAGGGTGAGTGCTTTTCTCTTCAAGTAAATATAAAAGCCAGGCCACTGGGGTTCCCGAGAAAACATATTTAATTGTCCTTTTTTGAGGAATGGGTGCATGGTCTGGGAATCAAACCCGGGTCTCCTGCATGGCAGGCGAGCATTTGACCACTGAACCACCCATACACCCTAATTGCCTTCTTAAGCGGAATTAATGGCCAATATAAATACTGAGGAAAAATCAGAAATAAGAGAGAGGAGAGAATGACTCTATGAGATTCTTTCATCATTATTATTTTTAATGCTTAAATTAAAATTACATGTGCTAGGGCAAAATCAGACCAAGTGACAATTGTTTTCCACCAATTGTCAAAATGCAACCTGCACTTAGAGAATGAGGTTGGAGGAGAAGGAAACATTTTAAAACCTTTTGTAACTTTATTTTTATCTTTCTTTTAAAACTGCAAACTACTTAATGCCTCTTAACCAGGATTTTACCATTTGTTAGCCAAAGATTCTCAAGTTAGATCATAAATTAAGATCTGTTCCAGATCCAAAATAATGTCATGGCAAACAAAGTCTAGTGAGAAGGCATTTATTGTCATTTTAATTAAATACAAAAGTCTTCACTAATTTCTCTACCGGTCCATCAGGATCTGGATTATAGAATATACAGTTTGCCTCCATATACCAATAGCTGCTGAATCAGTTAGCTTTCTTAAAAGCCAGAAGCCTAGTGAAAGAGGTTCTCTAACTTCCAGTTCAAAATATTTGAGATTTGAAATTCAGGTAGTTCAGATCATTCAAATAAGTTTCAGGAAAAGTTTTGACATTTGGATATTTTTGAATCTCTTAAATTCATCCCCTGCATCTAAACTGGGAGCTAAATATTTTTGAATAAAGCACAGAGACTGCTGCTGCAGATGGAGTATGCATATTACCATTGAGACTAATGGCAAATATTACCTTTTCGTAATTTTTATAAATAAAAATACTTATAGCATTATCATTACCTAAGGTTTGGGACAGCTAGAGGATTATAAACAGCTTTGTTAATAAGCTAGGAAATTTAAGACAGGATGTGCAAAAAGTAATTTACACTCAATCACAGATAATCGCAGATTGGTAAATAGCCAGGTAAAATGTACAAAAGCAGAAAACTCACACCAGACCCAAATACTCACAGGTGATAGCTCAATGCACACAAATGAAATATAATTATGACTTTGATGAGTCTTCATGCCACAAGATAGCTCTTTTTAAGAAACAAAATATAAGTTTTTTGTTTTTTTTTTCCTAAAAAGGTTGGAAAAAACTTTGGAGACAAATCGCTATGTATCATTAATGAAAGAGAAGCAAAAAGAAAAAGACGAATCGATGCAGTTAACGAATCTTATTGGCTAAATTGTGTATTCACTTCACCAAATCTGAACACTCGAGAGAACACAAAACAAAAAGGGATTTTTGAATTATAAAATCCTGAGAATGAGAAATAGATTTCAAAGGTCTGGATAATATTTAAATGAGAAGGAATCATCTCACATCCTCCTAGGTTTGGCTTTGATAAATTAAAAATTAGAAAATAATTGTTTCTGTTTTGTAACTGCTAAAATAAATACCATAAAATGGTTTGGATTTACAACAGGATTTATTGGCTTATGATTTCAGAGGCTAGAGGACTTTCTTCCTCTGGGGTTGATATCTTCTGGCTGGTCAGTAATCTTTGAGGTTCCTAGGCTTTTCTGTCACATGGCAGTGTCTTCTCATTTCTTTTTCAGTTTCTGTTGACTTCCAGCTTCTGGCTGCTCTCCCTATGGCTTTCTCTGTAAGCCTCCCAGTTGAGACCTATCCTGATTTAGTCAAACCCCACTTCAATGCAAGTAACCTCACCCAAGTCCTCTTTACCTTAGATTCATACCCACAAGACTGGATTAAGATTAATCCTTAGGTCTTTCTGAGGTTATAACTCCAAACCACTACAGTAATGATGCTCATAAAATTTCCCAAGTGGCAGAATTTAAGAATCCATGATTTCCTTCTTTTCTTGTGTTTTTTTTTCCTTGTCAATTTCAATCAAACCTTTACAAGACAAATAGAAATAATGCAATTACATTAAAGGTAGTAAATGTCTGATGGACAGTGGCCTAGGGTCAGGGATGCAGAGGTATGTTTTAGAGCAACGGTTCTCATTAGAGGGCAATATTGCCCTCCAGAAGACAGTGCAATGTCTGGTAACATTTTTTATTGCCACACCAGGGAGGGGCTAATGGCATTCTGTGGGTAGAGGCCAGTGATGCTGTTAGATATCTTACAAGAGCCCAGAATAACCCCCAGAACAAACAGTCCAAATGTTAGTAGCTCCGAGAAACCTTGGACTAGATCTTTAAAAAAGTTTGAGTCTATGTAGGTGGAGTGAAACAGATGGAGAAGGATATTTAGAGTATTATGGGAACATATATGAGGGTGTAATTAGTTATGTTAAAGCAAAATGTTAGACAATATCTCATTTACATGAATTTATTTGAGCAGTTTACAATTCATAAATCGGGCTGCATCTAAACTACATGAGAAAGGAAAGGAGCTCTACTGGGGGAGAAGGTTGATTGAAAGAGTAAACTAACATAGGGCAAAAACAAGCAAATGAGGACAGGTTCTCATTAGCTGAGAGTTAAATTTCCATCTTATATAGAGGGGTATCATATAAAGCACAAAGTCCAAAGATGGAGTCACTCATGTTAAGCTCTGCATCTGCAAGCTGAAACTTAACTTAGCTGCTATATTCACTCAACTCTCCCAGACCCCAAAACTTAAGGCCAACCAATCATATTTCACCAGCTCCATTTTAACTTATGTGTTCTAGCCCCTCTTTCTTAGCATAAGGATAATATTCCACTGAACTAGGGCAAAATAGTCTTTTCAATAAGTGGACATGGGAGAACTGGATATCAATAGCCAAAAGAATGAAAAAGGACCCCTAGCTTACACCCTATATAAAAACTAATTCAAAATAGATCAGAGACGACTTCCGGGTCAAGATGGCGGCTTAACAACGTGCGCATATTAGTTCGTCCTCCAGAACAACTACTAAATGACCAGAAACAGTACAGAACAGCTCTAGGGGCCACGTCAGTGACCAGACACACAGCGTACCCCAGTCTGGACCAGCTGGACCAGCTGTGAGCACCCCCCAAAACCGTGAGTTCCCAAAGCTGTGGCAGCCAGCGCCCCTCCCCCACAGACCGCTTCCCAGAGGGGAAAGGAAAGGACTTTACCAGCAGCAGGGACTGGGCACAATCAAATGCCAATTGTGAAACTAATTAACACATTCTGACTGCTAAAAATAGGGCCCCAGCTTAGGTGAACCTGATCAAAGCAAAGGTTGCTCATTTTTGCCTGGGTGCCAAGGGGGCAGGACTGACAGAAAAAGGGAGAAAAAAAAGAAGGAAACAGAGGTTTTTGTGGCTGTGTATCTAAAAAGGCATGACTGCCTCTGGATATAGCGGCAGGACTTTTCAGGCTGCAACTGCCCCAGGCATAGGCAGAAGTGAGCTCTTTTGGGGGCTTATCTGGAGCTTGTGCCTTCCCCAGGGGAGGGGTGAAGCCACACCCAGGTGGAATCCCTCCATCAAGGAATTCAGACACCAGGGCTTGGTAATTTGAAGCCATTAAAACCAGCCTACAACCTCTCCTCTGTCTCCACCATGCCCCCCAGCCGGGAGGTCTGCCAAAGTTAAAGGTACCACATCATCTTATGCTGGTGGGACCTGCAGTCAGACAAGCGCCACATACTGGGCAAGATAAGAAAAACAGAGTCCAGAGACTTCACAGGAAAGTCTTTCAACCTGCTGAGTATCACTCTCAGGGAAAACCAATGCAGGTGACTCTTTCCTCCTGATAGGAGGCCAGTTTGGTCTGGGAAAATCTGGCTGGGATCTATAATATCTAAGTAGACACTCCTAAGTGTGTGTGGGGGGAAAGGCACCACACAAACAGGGCAAGAAACAAGAAAATAAGAACTGAAAAATTCTCCTCTGTTAAACAAAACTTAAGCTAAAGGTCCAGATGAAGCTGAACGGAATGTCAAAGAACAGATAGACAACAAATTCATCCAGCAAGAAAACCCTAGATAAAAGAAGTGAAAGCAATCTCCAGAATAAACTAATTAAGGTAATTAAGTGCCTAGATGCCAGCAAAAAATAACAAATCACACTAGGAAAACTGAAGATATGGCCCAGTCAAAGGAAAAAACCAACAATTCAAATGACATACAGGAGTTGAAACAATTAATTCAGAATGTACGAACAGACATGGAAAATCTCATCAAAAACCAAATCAATGAATTGAGGGAGGATATAAAGAAGGCAAGGAAAGAACAAAAAGAAGAAACTGAAAGTCTGAAAAAACAAATTACAGAACTTATGGGAATGAAAGACACAGTAGAAGAGATGAAAAAAACAATGGAAACCTACAATGGTAGATTTCGAGAGACAGAACATAGGATTTCTGACCCGGAGGATGGAACATCTGAAATCTGGCAAGAAATAGAAACTATAGGGAAAAAAATGGAAAAATATGAGCAGGGACTCAGGGAATTGAAAGACAATATGAAGCGCATGAATGTACGTGTTTTGGGTGTCCAAGAAGGAGAAGAGAAGGGAAAAGGAGGAGAAAAACTAATGGAGGAAATTATCACTGAAAATTTCCCAACTCTTATGAAGGACTTAAAATTACAGATCCAAGAAGTGCAGCATACCCCAAAGAGAATAGATCCAAATAGACATACTCCAAGATATAATCAGAATGTCCAAGGTCAAAGAGAAAGAGAGGCTCTTGAAAGCAGCAAGAGAAAAGCAATCCATCACATACAAGGGAAGCCCAATAAGACTATGTGCAGATCTCTCAGCAGAAACCATGGAGGCAAGAAGACAGTGGGATAATATATTTAAATTATTAAACGAGAAAAACTGCCAACCAAGAATTCTATACGAGCAAAATTGTCCTTCAAAAATGAGGGAGAAATTAAAACATTTTCGGACAAAAAATCACTGAGAGAATTTGTGACCAAGAGACCGGCTCTGCAAGAAATACTAAAGGAAACACTAGAGACAGATATGAAGACAGAAGAGCAAGGTGTGGAGAAGAGTGTAAAAAGGAAGACTATGAGTAAAGGTAAAAAGAAGGAAAAGTAGATATGACATATAAAATTCAGAAGGCAAAATAGTAGAAGAAAGTACTACCCTCTACCCATGATAGAGGGAGTAGGGCTGGGGCATAAATGAAATCACAAAGAAAGATAGACGATAAAGATTGAGATGGTGATATCTAGGAATGCCTAGAGTGTATAATGATAGTGACTAAATGTACAAATTTAAAAAATGTTTTTGCATGAGGAAGAACAAAAGAATGTCATTACTGCAGTGTGCTGAAAATAGATGGTACTTAATATTTTAAAATTTTGACTAATGTGTGAGACTAAAGCAAAAAATGTTTTTTTGGTACAAATCTATACTTTGACTAGTGCATCTCCTAATTTAACTTATGTAGATAGTTGATTGAACACCTTAAGTACATGGAACTCTGTATAGGACATGAGGTTTTGTTGGTTTGTCCAGGTGATGCCCTGATGAATCCCAGAGTGATTTGATCAGTGACTGGAAAAGTATTTGCAAAGTCCCCTTTGGGGAATGGTGAGAACGGGGGAAAACTCAACTTCCCCAAGTTGAATTCTTGATATTCTCACAAGCAGTGTGGACAACCAAAGCTATAGGCTGAGCCCCCAGTCTTGGGGCTTGTTCATATGAAACTTAACCCCACAGGGGATAGGTCAAGCCTACTTAAAATTAATCCTAAGAGTCACCCCCAAGAGAACCTCTTTTGTTGCTCAGATGTGGCCTCTCTCTCCAGCCAACACAGCAAGCAGACTCACCACCCTCCCCCTGTCTACATAGGACATGACTCCCAGGGGTGTGGATCTTCCTGGCAGTGTGGGACCGAAATCCCAGAATGTGCTGAAATTCAGCATCAAGGGATTGAGAAAAACTCTAGAATGAGCTGAGACCCAGCATCAAGGGATTGAGAAAACCTTCTCTACCAAAAGGGGGAAGAGCGAAATGAGACAAAGTGTCAATGGCTGAGAGATTCCAAACAGAGTCGAGAGGATATCCTGGAGGTTATTCTTATGCATTAAGTAGATATCACCTTGTTATCCAAGATGTAATGGAGAGGCTGGAGGGAACTGCCTGAAAATGTAGAGCTGTGTTCCAGTAGCCATGTTTCGTGATGATGATTGTATAATGATATAGCTTTCACAATGTGACTGTGTGATTGTGAAAACCTTGTGTCTGATGCTCCTTTTATCTATCTACCTTGTCAATAGATGAAAGGAACATATGGAATAAAAATAAATAATAGGGGGAACAAATGTTAAAATAGATTTAATTTGAAATGCTAGTGATCAATGAAAGGGACCAGTAAGGGGTATGGCCTGTAAATTTTTTTTTTCTGTTTGTTATATTTTTCTGTTGTCTTTTTATTTCTTTTTCTGAATTGATGCTAATGTTCTGGGAAATGATCATGATGATGAATATGCAACTATGTGATGATATTGTGAATTGCTGAGTGTATGTGTTGGGAATGTTTGTGTTTCTTGTATTTTTTTTTAATTAATAAAAAATTAAAGGGACTTCCTGGAAGATGGCGGCTTAGTAAGACGCGCGGATCTTAGTTTCTTCTCCAGGACACCTACTAGGGGAGTAGAAACGATACAGAAAGCGCCCAAAGCCACAACAGAGATAAAAAAGACAGCGTGCCCCATCCTGGAACGGCTGGCTGGCTGAGAGAAGCAGCTCGGGTGAGATCGCCGAGGCGCGCGGGCCTTACCGGGCGGGGTGGCAAGCGGCCGGAGTTACTCCCTTCCCCCTTCCCGGGCCGGCTGGGAGAATTGGAGAGGTGGTCCCCTGAAACCAAGGCGACTGGCGCCCACACCACGCGCAGCCCCCGGACCAACTGAGAGAATTGGATCGGAAACCCCCAGGCCGCGGAGAACGGTGACGGGTGGGGGAGGCCCCTTCCAAACCCGTGACTCCCGGGGAACGTGCACTGTCTCGGGCGGGCCGCTGCCGCTGGCGCCCTCCCGCCACGCTTGTTGCCCAGGGCCGACTAGGAAATTTGGACGGGCTCTTTCCCTGGCTGCGGTGACCAGCAACCCTCCCTGCGTTCGGACACCCTCCCTGCGTTCGGACCCCGGGCCGGCTCAAGCCGCTTCGGCTAGCGAACCCCCAGGACGGCGAGAGTTTTCCAAAGTTTAAGGTCCCACAGCACCTTTTACTGGGACCCGCAGACAAACGTGTGCCACGAGCGCCACCTACTGGGCAGGATAAGAAAAACAGAACCCAGAGATTTCACAGAAAAATATTACAACCTTGCTGGGTCCAACACCAAGAGAAATCTGAATAAATGCCCAGACGCCAGCAGCAGAAGATAACTGTCCACGCTCAAAAGATTGAGAATATGGCTCAGTCAAAGGAACAAACCAATAGCTCAAATGAGACACAAGAGCTGAGACAACTAATCCTGAATATACGAACAGAAATGGAAAACCTCTTCAAAAATGAAATCGATAAATTGAGGGAGGACATGAAGAGGACATGGGCTGAACATAAAGAAGAAATAGAAAAACTGAAAAAACAAATCGCAGAACTTATGGAAGTGAAGGATAAAGTAGCAAACATAGAAAAAATAATGGATAGTTACAATGATAGATTTAAAAAGACAGAAGATAGAATTAGTGATTTGGAGGATGGAACATCTGAATTCCAAAAAGAAACAGAAACTATAGGGAAAAGAATGGAAAAATTTGAACAGGGTATCAGGGAACTCAAGGACAATATGAACCGCACAAATATACGTGTTGTGGGTGTCCCAGAAGGAGAAGAGAAGGGAAAAGGAGGAGAAAAACTAATGGAAGAAATTTTCACTGAAAATTTCCCAACTCTTATGAAAGACCTAAAATTACAGATCCAAGAAGTGCAGCGCACCCCAAAGAGATTAGACCCAAATAGGCGTTCTCCAAGACACTTACTAGTTAGAATGTCAGAGGTCAAAGAGAAAGAGAGGATCTTGAAAGCAGCAAGAGAAAATCAATCCATCACATACAAGGGAAACCCAATAAGACTATGTGTAGATTTCTCAGCAGAAACCATGAGCTAGAAGACAGTGGGATGATATATTTAAATTATTAAAAGAGAAAAACTGCCAACCAAGACTCCTATATCCAGCAAAATTATCCTTCAAAAATGAGGGAGAAATTAAAACATTCTCAGACAAAAAGACACTGAGAGAATTTGTGACCAAGAGACCAGCTCTGCAAGAAATACTAAAGGGAGCACTAGAGTCAGATACAAAAAGACAGAAGAGAGAGGTATGGAGAAGAGTGTAGAAAGAAGGAAAATCAGATATGATATATATAATACAAAAGGCAAAATGTTAGAGGAAAATATTATCCAAACAGTAATAACACTAAATGTCAATGGACTGAATTCCCCAATCAAAAGACATAGATTGGCAGAATGGATTAAAAAACAGGATCCTTCGATATGCTGTCTACAGGAAACACATCTTAGACCCAAAGATAAACATAGGTTGAAAGTGAAAGGTTGGGAAAAGATATTTCATGCAAATAACAACCAGAAAAGAGCAGGAGTGGCTATACTAATATCCAACAAATTAGACTTCAAATGTAAAGCAGTTAAAAGAGACAAAGAAGGACACTATATACTAATAAAAGGAACAATTAAACAAGAAGACATAACAATCATAAATATTTACGCACCGAATCAGAATGCCCCAAAATACGTGAGGAATATACTGCAAACACTGAAAAGGGAAATAGACTCATATACCATAATAGTTGGAGACTTCAACTCACCACTCTCATCAAGGGACAGAACATCTAGACAGAGGATCAACAAAGAAATAGAGAATCTGAATATTACTATAAATGAACTAGACTTAATAGACATTTATAGGACATTACATCCCACAACAGCAGGATACACCTTTTTCTCAAGTGCTCATGGATCATTCTCAAAGATAGACCATATGCTGGGTCACAAAGCAAGTCTCAACAAATTTAAAAAGATTGAAATCTTACACAACACTTTCTCGGACCATAAAGGAATGATGTTGGAAATCAATAATAGGCAGAGTGCCAGAAAATTCACAAATACGTGGAGGCTCAACAACACACTCCTAAACAACGACTGGGTCAAAGAAGAAATTGCAAGAGAAATTAGCAAATACCTCGAGGCGAATGAAAATGAAAACACAACATATCAAAACTTATGGGACGCAGCAAAGGCAGTGCTAAGAGGGAAATTTATTGCTCTAAATGCCTATATCAGAAAAGAAGAAAAGGCAAAAATTCAGGAATTAACTATCCATTTGGAAGAACTGGAGAAAGAACAGCAAGCTAACCCCAAAGCAAGCAAAAGGAAAGAAATAACAAAGATTAGAGCACAAATAAATGAAATTGAAAACATGAAAACAATAGAGAAAATCAATAAGGCCAGAAGTTGGTTCTATGAGAAAATCAATAAGATTGATGGGCCCTTAGCAAGATTGACAAAAAGAAGAAGAGAGAGGATGCAAATAAATAAGATCAGAAATGGAAGAGGAGACATAACTACTGACCTCACAGAAATAAAGGAGGTAATAACAGGATACTATGAACAACTTTACGCTAATAAATACAACAATTTAGAGGAAATGGACGGGTTCCTGGAAAGACATGAACAACCAACTTTGACTCAAGAAGACATAGATGACCTCAACAAACCAATCACAAGTAAAGAAATTGAATTAGTCATTCAAAAGCTTCCTAAAAAGAAAAGTCCAGGACCAGATGGCTTCACATGTGAATTCTACCAAACGTTCCAGAATTAGTACCAATTCTCTTCAAACTCTTCCAAAAAATCGAAGTGGAGGGAAAACTACCTAATTCATTCTATGAAGCCAACATCACCCTCATACCAAAACCAGGCAAAGATATTACAAAAAAAGAAAACTACAGACCAATCTCTCTAATGAATACAGATGCAAAAATCCTCAATAAAATTCTAGCAAATCGTATCCAACAACACATTAAAAGAATTATACATCATGACCAAGTAGGATTCATCCCAGGTATGCAAGGATGGTTCAACATAAGAAAATCAATTAATGTAATACACCATATCAACAAATCAAAGCAGAAAAATCACATGATCATCTCAATTGATGCAGAGAAGGCATTTGACAAGATTCAACATCCTTTCCTGTTGAAAACACTTCAAAAGATAGGAATACAAGGGAACTTCCTTAAAATGATAGAGGGAATATATGAAAAACCCACAGCTAATATCATCCTCAATGGGGAAAAATTGAAAACTTTCCCCCTAAGATCAGGAACAAGACAAGGATGTCCACTATCACCACTATTATTCAACATTGTGTTGGAGGTTCTAGCCAGAGCAATTAGACAAGAAAAAGAAATACAAGGCATCAAAATTGGAAAGGAAGAAGTAAAACTATCACTGTTTGCAGACGATATGATACTATACGTCGAAAACCCGGAAAAATCCACAACAAAACTACTAGAGCTAATAAATGAGTACAGCAAAGTAGCAGGTTACAAGATCAACATTCAAAAATCTGTAGCATTTCTATACACTAGTAATGAACAAGCTGAGGGGGAAATCAAGAAACGAATCCCATTTACAATTGCAACTAAAAGAATAAAATACCTAGGAATAAATTTAACTAAAGAGACAAAAAACCTATATAAAGAAAACTACAAAAAACTGCTAAAAGAAATCACAGAAGACCTAAATAGATGGAAGGGCATACCGTGTTCATGGATTGGAAGACTAAATATAGTTAAGATGTCAAACCTACCTAAATTGATTTACAGATTCAATGCAATACCAATCAAAATCCCAACAACTTATTTTTCAGAAATAGAAAAACCAATAAGCAAATTTATCTGGAAGGGCAGGGTGCCCCGAATTGCTAAAAACATCTTGAGGAAAAAAAACGAAGCTGGAGGTCTCGCGCTGCCTGACTTTAAGGCATATTATGAAGCCACAGTGGTCAAAACAGCATGGTATTGGTATAAAGATAGATATATCGACCAATGGAATCGAATAGAGTGCTCAGATATAGACCCTCTCATCTATGGACATTTGATCTTTGATAAGGCAGTCAAGCCAACTCACCTGGGACAGAGCAGTCTCTTCAATAAATGGTGCCTAGAGAACTGGATATCCATATGCAAAAGAATGAAAGAAGACCCATCTCTCACACCCTATACAAAAGTTAACTCAAAATGGATCAAAGATCTAAACATTAGGTTTAAGACCATAAAACAGTTAGAGGAAAATGTTGGGAGATATCTTATGGATCTTACAACTGGAGGCGGTTTTATGGACCTTAAACCTAAAGCAAGAGCACTGAAGAAGGAAATAAATAAATGGGAACTCCTCAAAATTAAACACTTTTGTGCATCAAAGAACTTCATCAAGAAAGTAGAAAGACAGCCTTCACAATGGGAGACAATATTTGGAAATGATATATCAGATAAAGGTCTAGTATCCAGAATTTATAAAGAGATTGTTCATCTCAACAACAAAAAGACAGCCAACCCAATTACAAAATGGGAAAAAGACTTGAACAGACACCTCTCAGAAGAGGAAATACGGATGGCCAAGAGGCACATGAAGAGATGCTCAATGTCCCTGGCCATTAGAGAAATGCAAATCAAAACCACAATGAGATATCATCTCACACCCACCAGAATGGCCATTATCAACAAAACAGAAAATGACAAGTGCTGGAGAGGATGCGGAGAAAGAGGCACACTTATCCACTGTTGGTGGGAATGTCAAAGGGTGCAACCACTGTGGAAGGCAGTTTGGCGGTTCCTCAAAAAGCTGAATATAGAATTGCCATACGACCCAGCAATACCATTGCTAGGTATCTACTCAAAGGACTTAAGGGCAAAGACACAAACGGACATTTGCACACCAATGTTTATAGCAGCATTATTTACAATTGCAAAGAGATGGAAACAGCCAAAATCTCCATCAACAGAAGAGTGGCTAAACAAACTGTGGTATATACATACGATGGAATATTATGCAGCTTTAAGACAAGATAAACTTATGAACCATGTAATAACATGGATGGACCTAGAGAATATTATGCTGAGTGAATCCAGCCAAAAACTAAAGGACAAATACTGTATGGTCCCACTGATGTGAACGGACATTCGAGAATAAACTTGAAATATGTCATTGGTAACAGAGTTCAGCAGGAGTTAGAAACAGGGTAAGACAATGGGTAATTGAAGCTGAAGGGATACAGACTGTGCAACAGGACTAGACACAAAAACTCAAAAATGGACAGCACAATAGTACCTAATTGTAAAGTAATCATGTTAAAACACTGAATGAAGCTGCATCTGAGCTATAGGTTTTTGTTTTGTTTTGTTTTGTTTTGTTTTGATTTTACTATTATTACTTTTATTTTTTTCTCTATATTAACATTCTATATCTTTTTCGGTTATGTTGCTAGTTCTTCTAAACCAATGCAAATGTACTAAGAAATGATGATCATGCATCTATGTGATGATGTTAAGAATTAATGATTGCATGTGTAGAATGGTATGATCTCTAAGTGTTGGGTTAATTTCTTTTTTTCCGTTAATTAAAAAAAAAAAAAAGAGAAGGGATAATTGGAGATGAAGGGATACAGACTGTACAACGGGACTGGATATAAAAACTCAGAAATGGACAGCACAATACTACCCAATTGTAATGCAATTATGTTAAAACACTGAATGAAGCTGCATGTGAGGTATAGGTTTTTTGTTTTTGTTTTTTTTGTTTTTTTTTCTTTCTATTATTGTTTTAATTCTTATTCTGTTGTCTTTTTATTTCTTTTTCTAAATCGATGCAAATGTACTAAGAAATGATGAATATGCAACTATGTGATGTTATTAAGAATTACTGATTGTACATGTAGATTGGAATGATTTCTAATTGTTTTGTTAATTCTTTTTTTAATTAATAAAAAAAAAATAATAAAAAAAAAATAAATAAATTAAAAAAAAATAGATCAGAGACCTAAATATAAGAGATAGTACCATAAAATTCCTAGAAGAAAATATAGGGAAATAACTGCAAGACCTAGGTATAGGAAGTAGCTTCCTAAACTTTGCACCCAAAGTACAGGCAATGAAAGAAAAATAGATAAATGGGAATTCCTTAAAATCAAAAGCTTCTGTGCCTCAAAGGCTTTGTCAAAAAGGTGAAGAGGCAGTCAACTCAATGGGAGAAAATATTTGGAAACCACATATCAAAGAAAGGTTGATATCCTATATACATAAAGAAATTATACAACTCAACAACAGCAGAACAAACAACCCAATTATAAAATGGACAAAGGATATGAATAGACATTTTTCTGAAGAGCAAATACAAATGACTAAAAAAGCACATGAAGAGATCCTCATCTTCTTTAGCTAAAGGGAAATGAAAATCAAGATGACAATGAGACATTGCCTCATACCTAATAAACAAACAGAAAACTACAAATGTGGGAGAGGATGGGAGAAATTGGAATTCTTATTCACTGTTGGCGGGAATGTATAATGGTACAACTGCTGTGGAAGACAGTTTGGTGGTTCCTTAAAAAGCTGAATATAGAATTGCTATATGACCCAGCAATACCATTGCTAGGTATCTACTCAGAGGACTTAAGGGCAAAGACACAAATGGACACTTGCACACCAATGTTTATAGTAGCATTATTTACAATTGCAAGGAGATGGAAACAGCCAAAATGTCCATCAACAGACGAGTGGCTAAACAAACTGTGGTATATACATACGATGGAATATTATGCAGCTCTAAGACAGAATAAACTTATGAAGTATGTAACAACATGGATGGATCTTGAGAACATTATGCTGAGTGAGACTAGCCAAAAACTAAAGGACAAATATGGTATGGTCTCACTGATATGGACTGACATTAGTGAATAAACTTGGAATATGTCGTTGGTAACAGAGACCATCAGGACATAGAAATAGGGTAAGATAGTTGGTTACTGTATCCCTTTCCTGAAGGGATACAGACTGTGCAACAGGACTGGATACAAAAACTCAGAGATGGACAGCACAATACTACCTAACTGTAATGTAATTATGTTAAAACACTGAATGAAGCTGCATGTGAGAATGATAGAGGGAGGAGGGGTGGGGACATAAATGAAAATCAGAAAGAAAGATAGATGTTAAAGATCGAGATGGTATAATCTAGGAATGCCTAGACTGTATAATAATAGTGAAATGTACAATGTACAAATTTTAAAAATGTTTTTGCATGAGGAAGAACAAAAGAATGTCATTATTGCAGGGTGCTGAAAATAGATGATAATTAATACTTTAAAATGTCACCTTATGTGTGAGACTAAAGCAAAAAATGTTTATTTGTTACAAAATTTATATTTTGACTAGAGCATTTCCTAATATAACTCATGTAGATAGTTTGATTGAATGTCATAAGAACTTGGAATCTCAGGTAGGACATGAGATTTTGTTGGTTTGTCCAGAGTGATGCCCCAATGAATCCCAGAGTGATTTGATCAGTGACTGGAAAAGTATTTGCAAGTCCCCTTCAGGGAATGGTGAGAGTGGGGAGAAATTCAACTTCCCCAAGTTGAATTCTTGATATTCTCACAAGCAGTGTGGACAACCAAAGCTATAGGCTGAGCCCCCAGTCTTGGGGTTTGTTCAAATGAAACTTAACCCCACAAAGGATAGGTCAAGTCTACTTAAAATTTAGGCCTAAAAGTCACCCCCAAGAGAGCCTGTTTTGTTGCTCAGATGTGGCCTCTCTCCAGCCAACATGACGAGCAGTCTCACCACCCTCTCTTTCTCTGCGAGGGACATGACTCCCAGGGGTGTGGACTTTCCTGGCAACGTGGGACAGAGATCCTGAAATGAGCTGAGACTCAGCATCAAGGGACTGAGAAAAACCCTAGAATGAGCTGAGAATTAACATCAAGGGATTGAGAGAACCTTCTCGACCAAAGGGGGAAGAGTGAAATGAGACTAAATGTCAATGGTTGAGAGATTCCAAACAGAGTCGAGAGGTTATCCTGGAGGTTATTCTTATGCATTAAGTAGATATCACCTTGTTGTTCAAGATGTAGCAGAGAGGTTGGAGGGAACTGCCTGAAAATGTAGAGCTGTGTTCCAATAGCCATGTTTCTTGATGATGACTGAGCAATGATACAGCTTTCACAATGAGACTCTGAATATGAAAACCTTGTATCTGATGCTCCTTTTAGCTACTATATCAACAGAAGAGTAGAACATATGGAATACAAATAAATAATAGGGGGAACAAATGTTTAAATAAATTTAGTTTGAAATACTAGTGGTAAATGAAAGCAAGGGGTAAGGGCTATGGTATGTATAATCTTTTTTTTCTCTATTATCATTTTATTTCTTTTTCTGTTGTTTTTTTTATTTCTTTTTCTAAATCGATGCAAATGTTCTAAGAAATGATGAATATGCAACTATGTGATGATTTTAAGAATTACTGATTGTATATATAGAATGGAATGATATCTTAATGTTTTGTTTGTTAATTTTTTTTAATTACTAAAAAAAGTTAAAAAAAAAGACGACAATGAGACATTGCCTCATACCTAATAAATAAACAGAAAATTACAAATATAGGAGAGGATGAGAGAAATTGGAATTCTTATTCACTGTTGGTGGGAATGTATAATGGTACAACTGCTGTGGAAGACAGTTTGGTGGTTCCTTAAAAAACTAAATATCGAGTTGCCTATGACTCAGCATTACCAGTACTTGGCACATATCTGAAAGAGACTAAAGCAGTGACATGAACAGACATTTGCACACAGATTTTCATAGCAGCACTATTTACAATTGCCAAAAGACAGAAACAATCCAAGTGCCTAACAATAAGTGAGTAGATAAACAAAATGTGGTATATACATATGGTGGAATATCATGCAGTAGTAAAGATGAAATAAGGTCCTGAAGCATATGAGAACATGGATGAACCTTGAGAACATAATGCTGAGTGAAATAAACTGAACACAAAAGAATAGATAGTGTATGATTTCTCTGTTATGACTCTGGAAAAGTTAAACTCAGAGACTTGCAATGAAGAAGATAGCAGATTTAAAATTACACAGAAACTAGAGACGGGAGAACAGTTACCCAATGAGGTTGAAAATAAATTTAAGGGAATGGATAGAAGTGATGGTAGTTCATTAGTGGGATTATAAGTAACATTACCATATTGACAGTGAATAGGATTGAAAGGAAGTATAAGAGAGTCATGTACTCACCAATTGACTCTACAGTTATAAATAAGTTCTTGCATGAACTACTTCAAATGCTTGATCTTGTACAAGAAGTCAACAATAGAGGGTCATAGGAGGAACACTGCTATTGCATGCTATGGTCTATAGTTAACAGGAAGACATCAACAGTACCACAGCAATACCAGGGGTAAATAATGTGGGAGGGACAAAAGATTAGGGGAAGTTTTGATTTAATATTGGGTGAGGTTTATTTACCGGTTGTCTCTTTGGACTAATGAAAATTGTCTAAAATTGAGAGTGTTGATGATTGTACAACTAAGTGAGCACATTGTAAGAAGGAAGTGTTTACTTTGGACATTAATGATGCCCAAAAGATGTAGGGAGCCAAGGGATACAATGACTGAGAAGCAGAATGGCAAAATGTGATGTATACTCATGATGGAATATTGAAGAGCTATGAAAAAGAATGAAGTCGTGAGGAGTGCAATAATGTGAATGAACCTTGGGAACATCATGTTGTACAAGATAAGCCAGCAACAAAAGAACAAATATCATATGGTCTTTTTGAGAATACTTATAAGAAAATTGGAGCTTAGATTTTAAGCTCTTATAGAAGTCACACTTAGTCTGGAGTTGTAGTGTATTTCTAGATTTTGAGATGCTGTGTTTTATATGTATAAGCTGATATTTCCATGGAACTTTGGTACCTGTGTGACACCCAAGACTCAGAGCTAGAGTTCTGCAGCTCTGAAAGTCAACATTGCTACATACAACAACCGTTAAAGTAACCAAAAAAGAGGTCAGCGTTCAATTAGAGATGAAAACAAAGGTGATTTGGTTGGAACTAAGGTAAATTGTAGGACAGGGCAATGGATGCTAGTGTACATATTCTAGAGCTTCACTTACCATATAAGACCAAAGGTAGAGAAGTTTATTGTGTCTAGAACCTGTATTTACTTTAACAAAATCTAAGTCAACCTGTCTGCATCATTCATTTAAACAACCCAAACACATGGAGCCCAGAACAGGAATGAGGTCTTGAATTCTATACAGCTTTATGTAATGCCTGGATACATCCCAGACTATGGTGGGCTGATAATTATAAGTGTTGATAAAGTACACTAAGGGACTAGAGTAAAAGTATGAAGCAGTTAAACTTTTCCACCTGGGAAACCCCTGGTACTCTCTCAAACATTAGAGATTCCCAAGAAAATAGGTCAAGCCTTTGATTTTGAGACTTGCCCTTACAAAACTTATTTTTGTAGTGGAGAATCTAAGTCTACCTATAATTTTGTGTAAGATTTGCTTCCAAGAAACTTGTTTTGTTGTTCAAATGTGTCCTCTCTCCCTCTCTCTCTCTAAGTCTAACTGTTCAAGGAAAATCATTACTGTCCACCCTATGACATTCAGGGGTGAAAGTCTCCCTGGCAACAGGGGACATGACTCCAGTGATGAGACTGACCCTGGCACCATGGGATCAACATTGCATTCCTGACCAAAAGAGGGGAAAAAACTGCAACAAAATAAGCTATCAATGGCTAAGAGAGTTCAAATGAAGTTGAAAGGGTATTTTGGAGGCTACTCTGATGCAAGCTTCAGCTAGATATTGTTCATTGCCATGGTTGGTCAAACCCCAGCCAACATCATTCCTGTTAATCCTAAAGAACACTCAGGGTTCTATCTGAGGTTCTACAAAAAGTTTCATGTACTGTGATTACTTTCCAGAAATTTAAAAACTTCAGATGGTTCCTAGCACAAATAAGTCCTGAAACCCAGAGGGCCAGCCTCTTCAAGAACATCAACTAGTTCCATCCCCCTATCCCATATTGTTGACACCACTTTTCAACATGAAAATATTAGAATAGGCATAGCTCAAATATCCCTACAGATTGGAGAAGGATCAAAGGAGAAGGAGAACTTAGTCTCCAGTTTCTTGGAGCAGTTAGAAGGAAAAACCTGAAATTGTGGAACTGTAACCCAAACCAAACTTTGAAATCTATTCTATAACTACTTGTTAAAATTTACCTTAAAATATATTGCTCTTTTGTATATATAGTATATGTCACAATAAAAACTGTTAAAAAGATAAGGATAACATCTTGACATAGCCAATGGAGCATGTATACTGCTAAAATCCTTGTTGGTTGTGTAAGTCCCTCTAAGTATGCCTATAAAAATCCTACTCTTTATATCACTCTTTAGAATTCCCCTCTGCTTTCTGGTTGGGATGCTGCCTGATTCATGAATTGTTCAATAAAGCTGTGAGATCCTAATTTTTATGTTGTTGAAAAGTTTTATGAAGTGGGGATCAGATATATAATGATTAGTATGGTATGCTTGTCCATTCTGATAAGCTATCTCTATTGCAGCAAAACATGTTTGTTTTTTTTTTTTGCCAGGCGTTGCTTATCTTTAATTTTGTAAGGTGCATTGCATTATTTCATTTTCTTAGAATGCCCCTACAGGTCAACCATTTCGTCTTCTGAAAAATCCTTTTTCAGAAAGGTATCCCACTGGACAAATGCCCAATGCAGGTGGCCATTTTATTTTATTTAACAATTTGCTCCATACCTATAGTGAGTGACCTTTGAGCTGACTTTAAATAAAGTCTCTTGGTTGGCAGATGTAAAGAGAAAGATAGCTCAGCCTAAGGGAATGAATTCATCAGAAGCAGAAAGACATAAAAGTGAGTGATGTCAAAGTTTGCTAAATGACAGCTAGAAAGATATGGGACTAAAGATAGGTATGGCACATATTCATTCATAAAGGGCCTACTATATGAAAAACACTGATTTCAGCATTGGGGAAACAGCAGTGATAAGTAAAAATGAAAAGGAGCCCCAAGCTTTAAATGTGATGGTCAGAAGCTTTAATTTAATCTATAGGCAACATGAAGCAATCTAGGGTTTTAGAACACAGAGATGATCTGATCAACTATACAGATAGGTACAGATCTATAGAAAGATAATTCTGGTGGTAGAAAACAAGATGGATTAAAGGATGAAGAGGTTTGAATAAAGAAATTAGTCAAGTTATTGGAGCAGTTCTCAAAGCTTTTTCGAGGATTTTTTTAAAAGTTTCATGGGAAGGAGTTTTCTGTGATCAAACAAGTTTGGGAAAGGCTTGGTTAACCTAACCAGGCAGGGTTCTATACTGTCGCATTCCACAGAATCTTTCTGCAGCCATTTCACATTGAGACTCTTTAAAAGGGGCTATAGTATGTAGCATTTCCCTCAAGGTATATTTGCCTAAGGAATTCTCTTCATGGGGTATACAAAAACTTCATAAGAAATGTAGGTGATAGTCAGAAGAAAAATAACAGACAGTTGGTTAATTTAAGGGCTATTATGAGAACTGAAATGACTTTCAGGTTTCCAACTCAAGAGACTGAGCTGGGAAAGCTCCAACAGATCAAGATACACTTTTGGAGTGAGTTGCTATCGAGCGAGACATAGAAACACAAACTCAGGCACAACAGAGGCTCCCAGAAAAGAGTCAATTTATTGTTTGCGTGGTACAAATGGCCCAAAGAGCAGGAGAGAAGATCACATGTTGGCTGGTTCCCCAGGGGAGATCAACTACTTGGGTCAGTGTTCGTGGGTGGCAGCTCCTCATGCTTCTCTTTGCAGCAGACATGAGGGACCAATTGCCACTATTCCCCTAGGGTTTGGGGGGGAGGATATGTGGGACAACTGACCAACAGCTCCTCACTTTTCGTTGGTGGTAAGGGACAACTGTCCTATTGAGTTTTTATATACTCCAGGGGGATGGTCTCCCAATGTGCAACTGTTATGACCTGGCAAGCAGCTGGGGATGATTAAGATTAAATGGCTCCCCCAGCTGCTTGCAGCCTCTTCACAGAAACATATCAACACCTACATGCAAACAAGTACACATGGAAACATAACAAATACCTGCATGCAAACAAACAAGGGTGGACACATGGCAAACACATGCATAAAACAAGGTTTCAGGGAAGGAAAGAGATAGAATGAGGACTGGGAGATGGCCGCTGAGTGTGTCCTTGACTTCACCCACAGTCCTAGGGTATATCAAGTTAGGTTGGGAGCTAGGGAGTAAGGAACTCTAAGAATGATCTCGAAGCAGGATGATGCATTGGTTTAAACTTGTATGTCAATACTGATCAAACATGTGTTCAATACTGATCAATTATTATAACTGCCTGAAATACTGAGAAGGATTCTGGGGCTTTTCTGGAATTAATAAAAGATCACGAGTCTAGTGATTCTTTCCATGGAAGCAAGGAAAATAATGAGCAGTACTCATGCCACATGTTTGTAACATATGGACCAGAAGGTAGCTAGCTCAAGATAGCTTGTGTAGTGGTTTAAAATATATTTCGCTCCTGAAAATTTTCCTCTAAAGAAACTATACCTAGAAATGTAAACAAACAGAACAGATAAAAGTAGAACTGTTCTATGTAATGCCCAGAATCCCCACTACTCTCTTCTCCCTCCTTACCTTCTTCCCTACTGACATCTTTAGCCAGGAGAGCCTCTGGAGCAAATTAACTGGTTAAAACAGATACAGCTGGCAGATAATAAAGAAAGCAAGATATGAATAGGTACACATGTCTACCTTATCAGAGGAAATACTTTTCTCTTTCTTTTATTGTTTTCATGTATTTCCCATTTGTTCTCTTTTAATATTCGGTAAAGGTTTGGGAGACTTCTGCAGTAATTCAGCTTTGCCAAAAGAAAAATCAAGGGGAGGAATTTGGGTTCGCATGTGGGCATTAAGGTAAGAGGGGTTTGTGGCTTGGTGGGTATGGAATATTTATAAATTTTGGAGATTTTTAAATAATAACAAAAAAAGACATTTTTTAAGTTGGAGTTTACATCTGAAGGCTAGGTTGGGTGTTGGGGAAATGGAGTGACAGCAATAACTAAGAGTGGGAAAACCCAAAGAGAAAGATAAATCTGTGTCAGCGTCAGCAATGCGCATCTCTCCCTTGTAATTACCTTGCCGAAACTTAGAGGTTCTGAGGTTTATTTAATTATGGGAGGATGATTTCTTTCAGCTTCAGTTGTTAACTTAATGGTTTGTCCCATAAAATCCCAGTGAGGTGCAAAGCACAGAAACAACAAATTTTAAAATCCTATTTTGCCTTGGAGTCAAAAGAAGCACTGCAAAAATAGTTTGTCACATTGACAAGCTTCAAATGGCTAACAAAATTGGCAGGTACCTGTTAAAATGATTAGATTTAGAACAAAAACAAACCAATAATCTAGAGTTGGACAATAATGGATGGATTTTATCTCTGATACATACATACAGTTCCTGTCAATTAAAGCAACATAATGTTCTCTCTTCCAGTTTCATGAAAACAAGCTCTGAATTATTAAGCTATGAAAGCTTCTTATTCAGTGTTGCATCCCCAGCACAGGTGGACACAAGTGTAGTAGTTTCTCAGTTATTGTTTGCTGAGCTAAAATGAGTGTTTTCTGAGAGGCTTGACAATGTGCAATAGCAATAGATATCTTAGTTCTGAGACACTCAAACAACAATGAGGCTGAACAATTCTAGTCTTCCATTTAGGGGTTTCATAAATATCTCCGAAGGCAATCAGGCACATGCAATTTTCAGGAAGGAAGCAGACTGTGCCTTCTGACAGTATTTTAACAGTGGGATTCAAGGTTACTAGGAATGTGTCTCCATTCATGGATTGGTATAATTACCAAAACTGACATGATGTGGGTGGTGGGGTGATAATTTTTTCTATGTGACAAACTCCAGCCTGTATAATACAGATTAATAAGCATATTTTAAATGCTGAATTCCTGCACAGTCTCAAAATGACTTGGGGTAGTTACATTCCTACAGACGGCTTTTTAAAATGGGTGTGTTAAAACACTGATTTTGTATTTTGAGTGATCCAAAATGTATGCTATGCACTGTGGCTATGAAATTTTGAAGAGTTACAATTTTGATCACCTACTCTGGATTTGTTTTAGTCAAAGTAATAAATTTTTACAACTAATTGTAAATATTACTTTTCAGTGGTTTTAGTGAACTAAATAAAGAAATATGGTAATTTTCTCGCCCTATGCAGACACTTAGCTATTAGAAAATTATATATATATATAATATATATATATATAATATATATATATATATATATATATAAAGCCAAATTAACCCTCATTACTTTCTCAGAGTAAGTATAATTGTCTTAATTGTATAAGTCATTAAGACAATGAAACAATATGTAAGAATCTATAGGATTTTAAAAATGAATATATATAATATTCTTTACAGCCATATTTTGGATGTGGTGGAATGGAATTATTTCTTCCTCTGAATACAGGAACCATCCACAGAGGAATTTGGAGTTAGCTTTGGGTAGAATCCATTATAGCACTAGGTAGATAGTCAGCACTTTTCCTTCCTTCCTCTCTCTCTCTCTCTCTCTTTCTCTCTTTCTCTCTCTCTCTCTATCTCTTTATTTTATAACCTGTGACCTGTTGCATTAAAATGAACCATGTCATTAAAGAAAAGTACTTAAGGATGTGTTGTTTGACTTGTATACTTGTTTTTACATGATAGTATCATGAGGAGAATGTTTTGAATTGATGAAATGCAACTTACTTTCTGGACAAAGGTTTTCTTTTGCTTTGGAAATTTCATCCATTACATGCATGTGTAAATATGTATGTGTGTGTGTGTGTGTGTATAAATATATATATATATATAACTCTAAATAAACAGCCTTCAACTGTATGCCTTCACATTCTTTACTGGGCAAGTGCAACTAAATCTCGTCTGCTTACATCTGGATGTGCTCAGGGCTTGTTCCAGTGGAATTAAAAACTTGAAATGGCATCAACTCCCCTGTCATTGTTTTTTGACATTTGTATCAATATTCTCTTTTAAAATCAGGGCATTCAGACAGTTCTTGGAGAGGTTCTTGAGATCTAGAGAACGTTGACATGCCTCACTGTACATGGAAAGGAAATGTTTTATTGTTTGGTAGTGGTTTCCAAGCCAGACGTTTCCACACTCTGAAGACTCTGACACCAAGATTTCAGAAAACGGGCATTGGTGGAGTGGCAGAGAGATGAGGGAGGGGTTGGATCTTCAGAGTTTGGGTGCTAAAATCCATGAAAGCTTGATGTTCCAAGTTACATTTGGCAAGAATTTAAAAGGCTACGTCTTTTCCCATTGATGGTCTGCTATAGCCTAAGAGAAGCATGCCAAAAGGGAGGAGTGAAGGGATTTCCTTTACTTATAGTATATAATATCTCCCAAATGTCTTGCAAAAACCTGTAATTAGGAATTGCCAAACTATTTTACCATCACATTGTAGCTCAACTTCACTGACTCTATTTTCATCTGCAGAATATAAAGGATGGAAGATAAAATGGAGATAAGGTAAACAATATTGGCAGAGGAACATTTAAGTCTTTAAGGTTATGGCAGTGACATTTCCTGGGAACCTGGCAAAATTTCAATCTTAAATAAAGATAACTAATAGATGAAAGCACTCACAAGAAAAAAAGAAATGAAATATATGTGTATATCACGTAACTTTTTAGGGCAAAGAGCAGATTCTTTACACATTTTATCTCTTAAGGATGAGATATTATACCATCTGCTTCCCAAACAGTTATTTCACTTCACTCTGGATTTCTCCTTTGTCTCTTCCCTATGACTCTCTGAATTTTTAGATTGGCTCTCTTCCTGTGAGTCACATCCTTTCTTTAAATATTTCCATATTTCCCTCTTCTCCACAGCTTATGTGTGACTCTTTGTTAAGCATTTCAAAATATTACATGTTATTGTCTCGTAATACTTTGCCTGTATCTGGCACCTTTTAAATTCAGAATTCAATGATTTTCATACAAAAACTGTAATTCTAAATGCTATCTTTTAAAAAGAGGTTTTTCATCTTATATGTGTAAAGTCATATCATAAAATCTTAAAAAGAGGTTGAATGCTTTCCTATAATCTACTTCAAAGGAGGTACTGTGCCATGTTGACCATACTATAGCAGCACCAAATCAGTGCCTACAAATAATAGAATCTCAAAAATATTTAATGAGTTAGGCAATAAAATATGGGTACCATTCATATACTAAAAAAAAAAAATCCATCAAAATGCAAATGAGTTTTAATTAGGGAAAGTACAAACAGAGAGAGATAGACCAAAGCAACCAAGAGTGGTAGAAGGAAATGAAGAAAATGTTTTTAATGTGTGTAGAGACATTAGCTAAATTTGAGTAAACAATATGGCATGCTATGAGAGATAATGATGTTATTTCTAGACATATTTATTGGATTATGATATTCAAGATCAGGAAATAATGCCATTGCCGTATGTCTCACTGCTAGGCACATTACTATATGCATGTTGACATTATCACATCCATATGATGTGGCTATTAATAATTCAAAGTTACCCACTGCAATTATTTAACATGCTTTTTGATTAATTAATATTTATTATTAATAATTCCCTCAGGTGAATCTCATTATTTTGAAGTATATAACAAGTATTTGCTAGAATGAAAAAAGGCAAGATTTTTCTAAGTAAAAGAAGGAGATATAGGACTGCTGATGAATATAAAGAAGGTCACTCTTACAGGCATAGGAAATCCATGCTTTTTTTCCAAAAACACATTATGTTGTGCGGCCCTTCATCGACATACTCCATATCTTGACTTCTTTACATGTAGGTGGTTATGGGTTGTCTCAGATCCAGCCATATGTTCTTACAACATTTATGAATGACATTCTTCTGTGATACGGACTTTCCATGTTATCTACAGAAAGGAAAATATAAAGCCTATTACACTAACTTTGACATTTGCCTCTTTGAATAAATCTCTAACCATCACAGATATGGCTTTACTGGGGGAGTGAAAATGGAGAGGTCAAAGTCAAATAAAGCAGCCAAGAAATGTGTGATTTTTTTCAATTCAATATATTTGGATCTTCTAAAACAGCCATGAAACCAGGACTTAATATTCTCTTAAACTAAATTGTAAAATTAATAATATAAAGTATACATTTATATGTTTCTATACAAATTACATACATGCAATTGTTTGAATGGTCTTATTTGCATTAATTATGTTGGGAGCATAGAAACTAATCTGAAAGTAACTACCTCCCAATGAATGATGGTGATTTAAAACATTTTCAAGAAGGAAAGTATTGATAGAATATTGATAAATGAATAATAAAATAATTACAAACAAGAGAATTTTAGAGAATTTGAAAGCTAACCACATCCTCATAAACACTATGAGAAATAGTGTGTAGGTAGACGAGTCCTAAATGGGCATTGAATGCGCTCTGACCCAGTCCCAGAAGTGGTTTGATGTCTTCTTTGCTTCCAAATAGCCCATTCTTCTAACAACAACTTTAGAGCATAGTTTGTGAAGGCAGACAAATGTGGAATATTATGTGATTCACATAAATTACTTGACTTATCCTGAGAAAGGAAAGCCCCCCTACTGTTTTTAATGGCTATGTGAAGGGCACAAAGCATGTTTGAACTGTTTGAATACATATCCCCTTACTCCTGCATGGTGGGACTCATAGTCACCTACCAGGAGAGGTTAACTAATGCCTGAAATGAAATCCAGTCATTTAAGGAAATCTCAAAGGCTTCCTGGAGTTAGGTTGAAAAGACGTCACTAAGAGAGATTCTGTACTTTATTCTTTTGCAATGTTTACAGAACCTATAACACAATGGAGCATGATTAATGGGGCTCTTCAAACTACAGCCCCAGGTTCAAATTTTGTACATGTCATGTTTGAAGATCAGCTCTTTATCACCCCCATAACATAAAATGTAAACCAGAGTCTGATCATTTCCTAGAGGACTTAACCCTCAAGTAAATGAAGGGGTTAAAGAGGAAAGTTTCTCATTTTAAAATAAGAATGGCACCTTTGCTTTGGGAAATGCTTTTAACTTAAATACTTTTACATTTGTCATTTCATTCAAGGCTTTCAAAACAACATAAAGCAAGTTAGCCAGAAATTATCATCCCTTTGTGTCAGAGTAAACATCTGGGGCATCAGGAAATTGAGCTACCTAGATACCCAGCTAGTTAGGAATATTTGGTACTATAATTCATCCTGATTTTATTCCAAATAGACTGTGACATGCCCTTATATTTACACACATCCTACAGGGCATTAGCAAAGAATCTTGCCAATTAGTAGATTTTTTTCAATATCTTAAAATCTAATCTCTATTATTTCATAAAGCCTGGGAGTAACGTGAAAAATAAAGCATGTTCTTAAAAAATGAATAAATAAAGCATGTAATTTATAGCCATGATAAACTCCTTTCCATTGCATCATTTCAAGAAGTTCATATCAAAATCTTCAGGGCCAACACCTTATTAAATGTTCTTGCCCTCATCTCTTACATCTGGGAACACTGTTGTGGATGGGTGATGGATAACCCACAGGTTTAGTAGATCTAGTCACAGTTCTAACCACCTTCATTCTATCAGAAATTTCTTGAGGCCTGAAAAACAAGGTCTTCCTGGCTATAAACAGTCCATTAAAGAACATACAAACTTGATTTGATGAGATTTGGTAGGCAAACTTCCATTTGAGAAAAATGAAGGTAAAATATCAACCAGGGCCTATTTTCAACTGAAAGTAACTGTGACAGTTGTTCTAAAGCTACTAATGTGAGGGTTATGAATCTTCAGTTTGAATCCTTTTATATTATTGAAGGTAGATGTAGGCCACTCTTCCTGGATCCCCCAGAAAGGTATCATGCTGGTTCATTCAAATTTCATAGACATAGCATTCCCATATTCAATTTTCTTCTTTTTCCTTTTTCTGGTTTAGTTAATTTTTTTCAGGTAATCTTCCTAGTAAAATGGTGTACTTTTCTGTTCCAGATATTACAAAGGAACCATGGAGAAATACCTTTGGTGGTATTTTTAATTCTATTTTTTGCTGGTTGCTCACAGCTCTAGAGTTGTCAGCGTTTGTGAAAAGAAAGACTCTTGATTTGAACTCCTTGATGGACAAGATGTTGTCTTTATTTTTCCTTTGGCAACTGACACTGTGTCTGACTTTCTTCTTACCCCATCTGTCTTAGGCTTTCTTTTTTTGCCAGAAAAAAAGGAAGAATTTGACATATTCACAAATGATATTTGCCCTAGCCAAACAGAATAAAAAATGAGATTCCTGATTGATGAATATCTGAAGGAATTAAACTGTCCTGTAGTGATTCTAAAATGGTTTGTAATTCTATTACTGAAGATAGATTTTTTAAAAATAAAACATCAAGTTGTCCTGAACCATTGTTAACAGATGTACCATGGAGTGTAAAAATAGAAGAATCCTTTGGCAGGGGCATCTAGTGAACACAAAAAGAAGAAAATTTGTTTTATTTTGTTCATTCATAGTACTTCCAGAAATGCTACACTTTTACTTCTGAAATTTATAAATCACATGGGTATATTTAATCAGGTTGAAAATTACCTGCTGTTTTGAAGAAATAGAGAATAGTGGGTAGGATGGTTTAGACTTGCATAGGAGTTAACAATTTCCAACACTCTTCCTATCTCTTATTTATCACCCTTAAGATGATTCAAGTTTCATTCACTGCTGATGTCAGAGGACCTAATAAGAACTTTATGAGGATTAAATATTCATAGATGTTGACATCTTCTCATTAGCTTTTTAGAGACTATTGAGGTATCTTTTACATATCATATAATTCATACTTTTCATCTGTACAGTTCAACAATTTGTTTTTTAGAATTTCACCAAGTCATGCAGCCACCATTGTGAATGAAGTTTAGAGCATTCTCGTGGCCCTAATATGATCACTCACATGCATTTATTGTTAATCTTTGATACTTTCTCTCCTCTCCCTCTACTCTCTCACCCATATATTCTCCAGTCCCATCTCTACCCCAGGCAATCACTAGACCATCTTCTGTTTTTATAGCTTGCTTTTTCTGGATATTTCATATAAACAAGTTCATAAGATACGTGGTCTCTTGTGTCTGGCTTCTTTCATTGAGCAAATATTTTTAGGTTAATCCCTGTCATAACAAGGATATGTAGTTCATTCATTTTATTACTAAATATTATTCTATTGTATGGATATGCCACATTGAATCTATCCATTCGTCTGTTTATGGATGTTTAATTCGTTCCTAATTTTTAGCTATTATGAATAATGCTAAGAACATTCATATGAAAGTGTTTTTGTTGGCATATGGTTTCATTTCTCTTCCATAGATGCCCAAAAATGGAATGACTGGGTTACACTGCAATTCTATGTTTATCATTTTGAGGAATCCCAAATTCTTTTCCATAGAGGCTGTACCATTTTACATTCCCATCAGTAGTGTATGAAAGCTTCAATTTCTCTGCATTCTGGTCACACTTTGTTATTGTCTTTCTTTTTTTTTTTTTCAGCCATTCTACTGGATGTAAAGTGGTATCTCATTGTGGTTTGAATTTGCACTTCCCTTATGATATTGAGGCCTCCTTAGCTTTTATAGGCTTTGGTAAATTTTAAAGCCCTCTGCTTGGGACAGACTCATAAGAAAGATATACTGTCTTTAAAGTCATCTAGTTTTTAATTCAGAAACATATAAATTTTTAAAAATGCCTTTGGAAATGATGATCATGCATCTATGTGATGATGTTAAGAATTACTGATTGCATATGTAGAATGGTATGATTTCTAAATGTTGGGTTAATTTCTTTTTTTCCGTTAATTAATAAATAAATAAATAAAAAATTCTTAAAAAAAATGCCTTTGGTTTTACAGATAAGGACAAAAATAAATTTTCCTGCTGTTAAGAGAATAAAAGATACAGGAGGACAATGAGCTAAACTCTGGACCATGCTCTAGATGCCCAGCATGGCTATTAGCTGCTTAATTGGTTCTATAATCTTGGCCATGAGGTTGCACTTAACTCATTATTGTCCAGGCTCTGTGGGTGGGTGGTGGAGAGTTCTCAGATGAAATGATTCATTTAGAAATGCTTGAAGGGTGGGGAGGTGGGGCAAGATGGTGGCATAGTGAAGTATGAAATTTAGTTCCTCCTCCAAAGCAGCTAGTAAATAGCCAGGAACTATATGGAACAACTGCTAGGGGGACATCAGTGACTGGACACACAGCATACACCAGTCTGGGAGGGGTGAAATGGCTGAGATCCCACACAGAATTGTAAGTCACACAAGTCATGGAGGCCCATGCTCCTCCCTCAGGGACAAAGCAGGCTGGATCCCTAAGGGGAAAGGAAACAGATTTTACCAGTAACAACAGCTTACCTCAACCAAGCTCCAATTGTGGGATTAATTAACAAATTCTGATGACTGAGAACAGGCGCTGAGTGCAGAAAAAATCTGAAAAAAGACTAACGGAACCAGGAATTTTCACCCAGGCAAAGGAGAGATAGGGCTGATAGAAGGGGAAAAAAAGAGGCTTTTTGAGTGGGAAAGCACAAAATACTTGAAAGGGGCTGGACCCCAAGAAAAGGGGGCACATAAAGCCTGGGGATACAGAAATATATCAACTCAAACTCATGATTAGTGGATATGAGAGTGGGGGTCCAGCTCTGAAAAAGCTTTTTGCTTTTTTTTTTAAACCTCTTAACAGTTCATTACATAGAACTGCAAGCAATCTCAGGCTCCAGCACTGCCCCAAGCAAGGATGGAACTAAAGTATGTATAAGAGACAAAATAACTTGTCAGATGAAAGGGGTTAGTTCCCTAAAATGTGTATTTTTCCCAAGAAAAGGGGTTGGAGCTCAGATCAACCAGAGGCCCTCCTTTAAGAAATTCAGGTCCCACAGGCTGGAAAATAGAAGCAATCAAAACCTAGCTTCTACTGCAGCCTCTGTCTCAAATATGCCTCTGGCAGAGAGAGAGTCTGTTGAAATTGAATGCACTGCATAACTTTATACAGGTAGGAAGCTGTGAAAAGACAAGCACCACAAGCTGGACAGGGTATGAAAGCACAGTCTAGAGGTTTCATAGGAAAGTCTGACAACCTGCTGGGTCTCACCCTCAGGGAAAACTGATGCTGGCTACTCTCTCCTCAGACGTGGACCTGTCTGGTCTGAGAAAATCTGACTGGGGTCACTAATATCTGAGGAGACCCTCCTTAAGAAAAGAGACCCCATATAGGCAGGGAAAGAAATAGATAAACAAAAATGAAAAAACCTGGATCAGTTAAACAGAACCTATATAAGGGGTCTAGAATTATCAGTTGAACTGAATGTCAAACAACAAATAGAGAACAAAGTCATTCAGTAAGAAAAACCTAGGTAAAAGAGTGAAAACAACCTCCAAAATAAACTAAGTAAGGAAATCAAATGCCTAAACACCAGCAGAAAATAATAAATCATACTAAGAAAATCAAAGATATGGACTTATAATGTGCAGAAATAAGTAAAATTGAGAATATGAAAACACTCAAGAAAATCAACAAATCCAGAAGTTGGTTCTTTGAGAAAATCAATAAAATTGAAGGACCCTTAGCTAAATTGACAAACAAAGAGAGAGGATGCAAATAAATAAATCAGAAATGAAAGAGGAAACATAACCACTGACACCACAGAAATAAAAGAGGTAATGAGAGGATACTATATGCCAATAAAGTAGACATCATAGATGAAATGGACAACTGCCATTTACAATATCAACCAAAAGAATCAAATATTTAGAAACAAGTTTAACTAAGGATACAAAAGTCCTATATGCAGAAAACTACAAGAAATTGCTAAAATAAATCATGGAAGACCTAAATAAATAGAAGGGCATACAATGTCCATGGATTGAAAGACTAAATATAGTTAAGATGTCAATTCTACCCAAACTGATCTATAATTCAATGAAATACCAGTTAAAAACCCAACAACTTACTTTGCAGAAAGAGAAAAATCAATGACCAAATTTATTTGGAAGTGTAGGTGTCTCCAAATTGCTAAAAATATCTTGAGAAAAAAATGAAATGGAGGTCTCATACTACCTGACTTTAAAGTATATTATGAAGCTACAGTGGTCAAAACAGCAATGTACTGGCATAAAGATAGATATATTGACCAACAGAATCAAATTGAGTGTTCATAAATAGTTCTTCTCATCTATGGAAAATTGATCTTTGATAAGGCAGTCAAGCCAACCCACCTGGGATAGAGCAGCCTTTTCAGCAAAGAGTGTTTGGAGAACTGAGTATCCATATGCACAAGAATGGAAGAGGATCCTTATCTCAACCCTATACAAAAATTAACTCAAAATGGATGAAAGACCTAAACATTAGAGTGAAGACCAAAAAATGTTCAAAAAAAATGTAGGGAAATATCTTATAAATCTTGTAATAGGAGGCAATTTCCTAGATCTTATACCCAAAGCACAAACAATGAGAATAGAAATGGAAAAATGGGATTTCTTCAAGATTAAACAATTTTTGTACTTCAAAGAATTTTGTACAGAAAGTAAAAAAGCTGTGTATGCCATGGGAGACAATTTTTGGGACCAACATATCAGATTAGGGTTTAGTATCCAGAATATATGAAAAGATTCTTCAACTCAACAACAAAAGATAAACAACCCAATTTTAAAAAATGGGCAAGAGACATAAACAGACCCTTTTCAGAAGAGGAAATGCAAATGGCTAAAAGGCACATGAAAAGATACTCAACTTCTTTGGGTATTTGGGAAATGCAAATCAAAACCACAATGAGATGCCAACTCACATCCACTTGAATGGCCATAAACAAAAATAGAAAACTATAAGTTTTGGAGAAGTTGTGGAGAAGGAGGCACACTTATCCACTGTTGGTGGGAATGTAAAATGATACAACCTCTCTGGAAGGCGGTTTAGTGGTTCCTCAGGAAGGTAAAACCATAGAATTGCCATATGGTCCAGCAATCCCATTACTAGGTATATATTTAGAGGAACTGAAGGCAAGGACACAAATGAACATTTTCATAATGATGTTTATAGTAGCATTATTTACAATTGCCAAGAGATGGAAACAACCCAACTATCCATCAATGGATGAGTGGCTAAACAAGCTGTGGTATATAGATATGATGGAATATTATGCAGCTGTAAGACAGAATAAAGTCATGAAGCATGTAACAATATGGATGAAGCTTGAGGACATTATACTGTGAAATTAGCCAGAAATGAAAAGACAAACACTGTATGGACTCACTAATATGAACTAACATTATTGAGTGAACTTTCAGAGTTAATGTTAAAAATACAGGTTATCAGGAGATAAAAAGAGGGTAGAGATTGGGCATTCAGTGCTGAAGGAATACAGATTGTGCAACAGGACTGATTATAAAGATTCAGAAATGAATAGCACAAGCACTACCTGACTGTAGCACAATAATATAAGAACACTGAATGAAGTTGAATGTATGATTGAGAGAGGACTGGGAACACATATGAAACTAGAAAGAAAGATAAAAGATAAAGACTGAGATAGTATAATTTAGAATACCTACAGTGGACAATGATGGTGATTAAATGTACAAATATAAAAACATTTTTGCGTGAGGGAGAAAAATGAATGTCAACATTGCAAGGTGATAAAAATGGATGATACGCAGGGAAAAGTACAATCAGTGCAAGCTAGGTCTATAGTCAACAGTAACATTGTAATATGCTTCCACTGAATGTAACAAATTATGCCAAAACTAAATGTCAACAAGTGGAGAGTATAGGGGAGGGGTATGGATTCTTTGTGGAAGAAACAGAAATGACTACATATAGATTATGGTGGCAAAGGTATGTCTGTTTACTTATGTCAGATTGTATGATATGCAAATAAAACTGTTTAAAAAAGAACAGAAAGAAAGAAGTGGTAGACAAAATGCAGAGAAAAAGTAACTATTTACTGCTGGTAGGGAAACTGAAAGTGTACCCCTCTGGAGGACACAGGAGGCTAGGGGTGGGGTTGCCAAATGATCCTGCAACCCCATTGCTAGGTATATACCTGAAGGAACTGCGTGTGGGAACACAAATGGACGTTTGCACACTTGTGTTTTGATTCATAGTGGATGGAGGTGACCTAAGGGTACAATGACTGAAGGAAGGAAGGAAGAACTATGGTGTATACATACAACGAACTACTGAGCGCGGGCAAGAAGGGGTGAAGTTTAAAGCATGCAACTAGGTGAATGAACCTTAAGGACTATATGTTGAATGAAATGGCAGAAACAAGAGGAAAAACTTTATCATGCCTCACTCATATGGACTAACGATAATGTACAAACACGGTGAGATCGATATCGAGAGCATGGGTTATCAGGTTGGGGCCTATTGTAAAGGGTCCTAGATTGTAAGCTTTTATAGCAGTCACATATATTCAGGACTTGTTAATTGATAACTCTAAATTTTGAGATAATGAGCTGTTTGCATATTACCTGATCGTTCCCCAAAACTTTGGGTATTTATGCGACACCTGAGCCTCAGAGTTAGAGCTCTGAAGCTATGAAAATCAACATTATCCCATACTGGAACGGTTTAAAAAGTTGAAAAAGGGATCAAACTTCAAGTAGAGATATGAATGAAGCTGACCTGGATAGAACTAAGGTAAATTAGAATACAAGGTAAAAGAAGATACAGCCCATATGTAAAAACTTCAACTTCTGTGTGAGACCAAAGTGAGAGATGTTTATTTGGTGCAAAATTTGCATTTTGGGTAAAGCATTATCTAATTTAATTTGCATGGTTGGTTTACTTGAGCCATAAGTGCATGGAATGTTGAATCGGGCATGAGATCTTATTGATTTGTACAAGTTAGTACATCTCAGAATAATTTGGGCAGTGAATAAAGAAGTATTTGCAAAGTTCCCTTGAGGAACTAGGGAGAATGGAGGAAATATTCAAGTTCCCTATTTGGGGAATTACTGATATTCTCTCAAGCAGCGGGGACAATCAAATCAACAGGCTGAGCCCTCCATCCTGGGTTTCACCCCTATGAAACTTAGTCCTACAAAAGAGAAGCTAAGGCTACTTAAAATTATGCCTAAGAGTCACTCCCAGAGAATTTATTTTGTTGCTCATATGTGGCCTCTCTCTATAAGCCAACTGGGCAGGTGACATCATCGCCCTCCCCTCTACATGGAACATGACTCCCAGGGTGTAAATCTCCCTGGCAATGTGGGACAAAACTCCCAAGAAGATTTGCATCCAGCAACATGGGATTGAGAAAGCCTTCTTGACACAAAGGGGGAAGAGAGAAATGAGACAAAATAAGAGTGTCAGTGGCTGAGAGATTTCAGACAGAGTCAAGAGGTTTTCCTTGGGGTTGTTCTTATGCATTATACAGATATCACTTTTTATAGATACAGTTTATGATGTTTTGGGAGTGTGTGTTTGCAAGCTGTCCAAATGTGATCTACCAGAACAGGAACAGCTTTTAAAAGGAGAATTTAATAAGTTATAAGCTTACAGTTCTGAGGCAATGAAAATGCCCAAACTAAAGCACCAAAAAGAAGTTACCTTAATTCAAGGAAAGCCCATGGTCAGAAGCACCTTTGTCAGCTGGGTTGTCACGTGGCTGGCATCTGCCTATCCTGGTTCTGGCTTGCTAAACGTCTCATGGCAACGTCTGGTGGGCTCCAAGCACCTCTAAACATCCATATCTTTGTTCTCCACGTCTGCCTCTGTGTCAGCTCTGCTATGAAGTTTCTGTTGGCTCTGACGCTTCTGTTGTTTCTCTTATTTCTGTCATTTCTGGCTCTCTCTCTAAACTGTTTCCTCTTTTAAAGGATTCCACTAAGCTAATCGAGATCTGTCTGGAATGGGAGGAGTCACATCTTCATCTAATCAAAGTTAATACCCACAATTGCATGTGTCACATCTCCTAGAAAAAAATCTAACCAAAAGATCCCAACCTACAGTGTTGAATCAGGATTAAATGAGGGTTGCTCCTACAAGATTGGATCAGGATTAAAACACCGCTTTTCTGGGGGTACATAATAGATTCAAACCAGCACAGAGTGGCTAGAGGGAAGTACCTGAAACTGTTGAGCTGTGTGCCAATAGCCTTGATTCCTGAAGACAATTGTATTGCAATACAGCTTTTAGAAAGTGACTGTGCCATTGTGAAAACCTTGTGTCTGGTGGTCTTTTTATCCAAAGTATGGACAGATGAGTAAAAAACTAAGGATAAAATTAAATAATATCAGGGGATAAAGAGTAAAAAGTTGGGTGAATTGAAATGCTGGTGGTCAATCAGAGGGAGGGGTAACAGGTGTGGGATGTATGAGTTTTCGTTTTTTTTTCTGGAATGATGCAAATATTCTAAAAATGATCATGGTGAAGAATATACAACTATGTAATGATATTTATGAGCCATTTGATTGTACACCATGTATGGACTGTATGTGTGCAAAGATTTCTCAGTAAAAATATTTTTTACAAAACATGGCCACCGGAGCATAAAGGGATGAGGGGCCTACAAATGGAGGTGTTTTTAAGTGAACTGCTTGACTTCCTACCAACTCTGGTCTCTCTTTCCAAGAGGTAATCTGCAGTCTCGCATTTGCCATATTTAAAAATGATCTGTCACTATATCATTTTAAAAGCATCCAAGAGAATGGAGGGGAAAACCTACTATGGAAACATGAAAATACAGCAGAATCTCTTTATGTAAAAATAAATAAATAAATAATTCAAGAACAGAACTATTAGGATCTTTCTTTGACTTGATATTGCGTTTAAGAATAACTAGAAGTCTCTTCAAAACACCAAAGAAAATGGGAAAGCCTTTCAAAATCAAGCTCATGGAAACTACAACATGACTTCTTCAGGGGAAAGTATCCTTAAGCCCTTTTCATCTTCTAAAATAATTCTAAAATAACCTGGTGATCTCCATGGGCAATTCAGTGTTCTTTCTTAAGAAGGAAAATTCAACTTCTGCTCCTATATTATTAATAAAGAGTAAAAATCAATATTAACTTATATATTCATTAAAAATAACTTTTTAGCCTGCTTACAAGGTATTCTACCAGTAGCAACTTTCAAATGTGGTACACAGAGATAGAAAGAGACGCTGTTGAGAAATATCTCTTTAAAATTTTTATTATCAAGTTTTAGTGTTTATTTTGCTTTTTAAAAGTATTTGAAGTAGAGAGAGGAGAGATATTAATTCAAGTTGACGCAACTGAGTAAGTAAATGAGATGACTAAATCCTGAAAACTTAAGTGCTAAAATAATTCAAGAGATAAATACTTTTAAATAAAGCAAAATAAAAGAAGCAGTTGAAAAACTTTTAGTGACATCTATGAGCTGAGAAGAGGGTGCACTGAAGAAAACTGGCCAACAATAATTTAAATTGACTTTAAAAATAATATCGTGAGAGGATAAGCTAAGAATTCCTTAGGTTGAGAAGGTCATTTCTTGGTTAGGTCAAAAACTTGGTAGCAATGAGCGGAACCTGAGGGTATTGGACAGATAACTTTGCAAGATCTAAGCAGCTCCCTATTTTTATGTGGAATAAGATTTTCAGAAAAGCAAGAAATAGAACCCATGGCTTAAGGTTATACAAAGTAAAATAGATCTCATCTTAAATTATATTCTGTAAAACACGATAATTATATAAATAATGGCAAGTTAGTCTTATTTTGAGCTTTGAAACCTCTCATCTTACTTGATCTTTATATATCTGCCCTGGGATATAATTTTGGTGCTATTTCTCTTATTTGAGAGAAGGGAAACAAGATTCAGAGTAGTTAAGTGATTTAGCTGATAAAATGGTAGAGTCGAAGTAAAATCTTGCAAATTCAAGTTCAGCAAACTTGCAATCATGTAAATCTTGACTGATAGTATATTTGTTCTCATAATAAGAGTCCATCTTAAAACAGGCTCCAGCCTTCTAAATAATGCAATTTTACTTTTCTAATACGCCCATAGACAGAGGGATTAGATATGTGTCAATTCTAATTCAGAATCTTATATACACATTCAATTACATTTGTTTCCTCAGATTAAAATGTTACTTCCCTCTTCATTAGAGCTATAGTTAGATAGAATGCTGAGTAACATGCTCTGCGATGGTAGCATCTATGCTTAAATATGTCCCTGGGTAAATCTTTCATCTCTTCTTACAATGGTTTACATCTGTATATACAATCCCCCCCCCCCTTTTTTTGTACACGGGCAGACACCAGGAATCGAACCCGGGTCTCTGGCATGGCAGGCAAGAATTCTGCCACTGAGTCACCATCGCACCGCCCCATACCATCTTTTAAAAGGCGTTTCCCTCACTTATTCCTCCTCAATATCATTGTAGAATGTTTGCTTTGCCAGCTTCCCTTTGGAATAGAGAGCAAATGCTTAACAAACAGCAGGTTTATGTAAGAGGAAATCTCCATGGTTTAACGCTCTTTTGTTTCCTGTCAGAATGTACCTTCTGTTTTTGTTCACGCGTAATCATCTTGTAACCCGCATGTAAAGGCAAAGAAACTAGGGCTTCGGGAAATGTACATCTAAGCAACTACTTCCACACAGATCTTCTGAGTCTTGCCCAAAAGGGCTTTCCATGAGAGATGGGGACTTGGGCAGCGGGGTTGAGTGTAAAAGTAATGCCAGAAATTCCCCCTGCAAAATTAGTACAATGTCAAGAATTTCACCATCATCTTGATTAGGTCTTCCTTATACAGAGAGAATCTATTTTATCTTTAAAGTACTTTGCATATGCCTTTGTTATATTACCTAATTATTATACAATCATCTGTCTACCTGTCTTCCCTACTCTGAGAGATTTGACAGGATAGGGACTGAGTCTACTCATCAAGTAAGTGACTGCTACATATTTTGTGTTTTCTACAAACCTTTGGTGGATGAATGCATGAGCACGCACTATAAGATGGTCTTTCAGAATCAGAAAAGTATGCATTTCTACGTCACAAATTCACATGAATCCAGACACACTCCTACGAAGGGTATAATCAGTTCCTAGTATAGATGCTAATGTTACTTTAAGGGAGAATGAAATGAACATTGTACTGGTGGAAACACATGAAAGGGAGAGAGATAGAAGGTCATGGATCCCATCTTATTAGAGAAAAGCTGGAATTCTGAACCAGAGAAGTGGCAATTAGATTGGAAAAGGAGGAGCATTTCAGAAAATAAATCAACAGGTTTTGGAGAATGACTAGTTTTGGGGATGGTAAAACATGGAGGAGATGAAGATGGCTTCAAAATTTGTAGCTCAGGGGCAGTGTGATATTTGGGATGTTTAAGAGTCACACTAAGACTTTTATTACTCTTTTATTAATCTTAAATTCCTAACAGTGGGCTGGATTTAGTAATTTACTTTCAAAGAATACAATATGGAAAAGGATTAATAATTTTACAATAGAAAAACTGGCATATACTAGAGTAGAAAGTGCTAACATAACCGGGAATGTCACTTGGTTATGGGTTTTAGAAAATAACACAGATGTGGTGCACCCTTCTCATCACATAGTATCAGAGAGTACAGACATCACTGATCGCACTGACACTATAGAGTGAGAAAACATAAGACAAACCCAGATTGGAAGAAACAAAATATCTGGCCAGTATGCTTCAAAATTCTTTGCATCATGAAAAACAAGGAAAAGACGTGTAACAGAGCACAAAAGATTAAGGATATCCAACGACTAATGGCATTGTGGAGTCCTGGATGTGATCCTGGAACAGAAAAAAGGACAGTGAAAAACTGACAAGATATGAATCAAGTCTGACATTTAGTTAATAGCAATGTATCAATGTTGGTTTGTGGTTTTGATAACTATATAAGCTGATTGATGTGAGGTCATAACATTAGAGGGAACTAAGTTTAGATTAATGTAATTTTCCTGTTTTGAAGGATGGCATTATGTGATGTAATGACAATATCATTAACAACAACAACAACCGCAACAATTCAGATTTCTAGAGCACTTGCACATCATGATGTGATGATGATTTTATAAATGAGGAAATAGTGGCCAGGAACTGAATTCTCCCAGGATTGAAATAATCAGTGACTTGGTCTTCCACCAAGGTCTTATGAATCCAGATCTTCTGTTATTTTTACATTCACCAAATAATAGTAATAAAGGACAATGTATATACATATATACAGATGGGGAATGGTAAACAGTACAAGATAGATGGAGAAGAGGAGTTTAAATACTTTGAAATTGCAATAGAATTTCAATTCAAATGAAAATGAAAACATTCCATTGAGCATAGAAGTTCTGAAAATTACAGAATAACTTGTGAGCAGACCTGTTCTTTAAACTTCTTAAATTTTCTTTTTGTTGCTCTTTGACCCACATAATACTTTTATGTACTAGAAATATTTCCTTAAAATAAATTCATAAGCACAGTTGCATGAGACTCCAAAATTATTACATTTTGGTCCCCCGAACCACACTTCACCATTCTTCCCCACCCCCCTGGCCTCACCATCACACATTTCTAAAGCTGGCTCATAGGTCATGCGGATCAGAAATTCTGTTACAGTGATTGTATTCACAGATCTGGTGAGCTATTTTACCTGAATTTTCCTTGTTTAATTTCCTTGATTAAAATAATTGCACCAGTAGCTTTTATCTCAGAGCACATGCACACAACATTGTTTCTGTGTAATCTGGGAACCGAAATGATCTAAAATTCAAATTCTGTAGAACGTGATGTATGCCCTTCCTCCCACGTTCTGGTCTGAATCATCTTCCAAAAGCATATATCAAGTCGGTTTGCCTTAAAAAAAATTATTTCGTCGTTCTTCAAGACAGAATAATTATATTGTTATCTCAGATTAAGTTCTCAAAGGAAAAAACTCGCGCGCATACTTATGTACACTTACGCACGAAGACGAATGTTTAAAAGCAAGTAGGCATTTGTCTTAAAATGTGGTCTGTGTTGATTCTGCAGCCTGAACAACTATCCCTATGTTTTGCTGCCACCTTGGCTAACTAGAAGGATTTACAACGGAATTCTGCACAGGGCGGGCTGGAATCAGAGTTCCAGTGACGGAGCGGATTGGTATCGCACCGAGATGCATTTGAAATGGCTTTTACGGATTCCAGTTGCCTTGGGCACGCTGCAGAGGAAATCAGAACATTTCTCCAGTGGAGAAACACCCCTCCTCTTTTTAAAATAACCCAGTTTCGGCAAGAGCCACGTATTACCCTCCGAATGATTTTTATTAAGACTTTACTTAGTCCGGAAAGGAGGCTGGCAAAGAAGGAATCTGTATAAAGTGTCCGAGTGTGGATCTGAGTTTGCGCCCTGGACGACATTCAGGCTCATTTGCTATGGCTGTGACAGCAGAGGCACTCTGCCGTCAGTTTTCGGTAGTCTGAACTTCCATTCCGCGTCAGAGAGGCGTCTCGCCTCCAACTCCACTCCACTTTTTGGGAGTCGAAAGCAATTCATAGAAGTTGTTTACAAAATGCAAAGCACCTGGGCGGCTTAGGTGGAGGCTCATGTACTCTATTTTACCTCTCGTTTACAAAACAGCTGGAGAAATCTCTGATCAAAACCTTGGCGATTAAAACCGTTCCGATGCTTTCAGTACTGAGACTCAGATATATATATATATATATATGTTTTGCATTGTCATTCTTGTTTGTTTCCCCTGTTTATCCCATTCTAGGGCTCTATGCATGTGTCAATCTTTCCCTATTTACACTCCAAACTCTCTCAACTCCCCCCACGCCTCGTTTCCCCCACCGGACCCCCATCTCCGGTGTCTTAGTCTTGGTCATTTAAATATGTGGTCACCTGGCTTACATTGGCACGGGGTGAGTAGTTGAGAGGGAGTTTTTCTTGAGGTTTCATTTGAATTTGGCGTGGGTGCCCTCCCCAATTCGTCTCGCACACGCAATATAGTTAAAGTGTAGAGTTAGAATGAGCAGAGTTCCAAATCTTCAAAGCACCGCTAGGAAAAGAAATCAGATGGGGGCGGGGAGGAGTAGAGGAATAAAAACCCAACTTCGCTGGCAAGTTCAATAAATCCGGTAACTGGAGACAAAAAATAGATTCCGAGGGCTGGGTCTGATCCGGATGAAACGCTAGCGCTCCTTCCCATGTCTGAGCCTGGCGCTGGAAGTCCGCTACTGGCGTCTTGCCACGCGAGTGCCCCCAGACAGCAACACACCCACTGGAAAATGCACGTGAACAAAGCTCTCGCCCCGGGAGGCGCCGCCTGCGGTTTCCTAGTAGATTCCGGCGAGCGTAGAGCCCACATAGGGTTAAGTTAGTTCCCTCGCTAGTGGGAGGGAAAGAGGGGGAGGGGAAAAGCAGCAAACTGTCTGAGGCTGGGTACCTTGTAGTTGGACGTTCGAAACCTGTCGCCGTCATTTCCGAGTTTGACATCTTCCATTGTCACCGTGGAGGAAAGAGCGCCGGGAGATAACATCTGCGGCCGCACTCTCTGCGCCAAGGTACTGCGCGGCTCCCGCCGGGGCGTTCTCTCGACCTCTATCTGGGTGTCAAGCAGCGGCGTGGCTGCAGCTCCGCGCCGGTCGCCGCGATCACCGAACCCCGGGACCAGGGTGGCAGTTCTCAACGATGGGCAGGAGGGACCTCGGCGGTGACCCTTAAAACAATACCATGCCCCGGGAGCCCTGTTGCTGCAGCACCAGCTTCTTCCCTTTCCATCTTCCGGACCCGGTGGGATTCGGATGAGACTTCGAGAAGACGCGGCCCCCAGGTAAAGGGACTGCCGTACCAGCTGAAGTTTCTCAGTAACCGCCCGAGCTGCCGTTGCGCGGGCACGACGCGGTCTCTGTGGGAACAGATTTTTTTTTTTTTTCTTTCCTTTTGGAGCCAGAAAGGGTTGGTTATCCGAGTGGGGTGCACTAGGTTTTCTTTCACCCAGAGAGAGAATAGACTGCTTAGCTCTCCCCCTACTTTAGGAACGTCTACCTGCACCTCTAATTCACTTCCTCTATGGAGTTTTGTAACTGAGGTTTTGGTAAGAACGCAGATTTGTTTGCTTGCTGGGAGCAAAAATTCTAAATCGGGCTTTCCAGAGCCCCTAAACTTGCCAGAGTTTAGCTTTTCACTTCCCCAGATTGAATCTGTTAATTTCCACTCCCCGACCTCCCTCGCCCGGCCCATGTGGTGTTAATGTCACCAGGGCTATTATCAAGCGGTTGCATCTAAAGCCAACAGCCCGCCCCCTGCCCCGCAATCCGGGATTTATTAGCCTTTAAGAAGATGCGGCTAATGTAAGTTCGTTTTCCTTGAGGTCCGGGGTTTGCTTTCCCCAAAACCAAGTGTCTCTCCAGCCCTGCTGGCTCTCTCCGGGCTGTTGCGCTGAGCTCGGGCCAGCGCGCCTCCCAAGAGTGCGGGTGTGGGCGGCAGGGACTCGGAGGTGCGGAAGATTGACCTGGAATTTCGTTGATTGTGCCGCGTGCGTGGGACGCCGGGAGGGAGTTGACAACGCCCCCAGCCGTGGAGTGTCGAACAAGGCGACCAGGAGGGTGGCGGAATCGGGCCTAGCCAGCTGCCACCGCGTCCCCATGGGGTTCAGGGCCGCAAAGAAAGATCCCTCCGCCTCGCTGACCAGTCCAGGGCTCGCCCCCGCGCTTTCAGCGCCGGCGCGGTCACCTCTCATCTGTAATCAGATCCAAGATCAGTGTGGTCGAGCTGAGGCTGGGGCGCTAACCTGGATAAGGAAATCAGAGGGAAGGAGGTTCACTGGGGCTGTTGGACCCACTCTTGGCACATGGGAAACTCCCGGAGCTTTAGTCTCCTGCCCAGGGCTGCTGTTGGAAGCAGCTAGACCACTGCTGCTGTCGTCGCTGGAGCTTTGCTCCTGGAACCTCCCAGCAAGATGGCACTCGTTCACTGTCTGCCACCCTTCAATTAGAAGCCCCAACCGTGTCCCCTCCTCGGATAGTTAAGTCACAACTGAGTCTAGGGAGAAGGCGGACTATGTATCTGTAAATCAAAGCATTTTCTTAGCTACCTTTCATTAAGCAACAGGAGCAGCGATTCGCGCGCACGAACCTGGGGAGAGTGTGTGTGTGTGCGCGCGCGCGTGTGTAAGTGTGTGCGCGCGTGTGAACGCGTATGCCAGCGTGGTCTCGGCGCGGGCGTGCGTCTGGGTGAATCGGTGCGTAGCTTGTGCTTGGTAGACAAATCGAGCGTTTCTCCAAGTTGCCTTCTACGAATTAGGCCCTCAAATACGTGAAGGCGGTAGACGCAACAGGGATGCGGAGGAAATAAAAAAATCCGGGAGGTGGTGCCAACTGACCTAAGCTTTCAATTGAGGTCGCGGAGTGCGGTGGTGCCCTGGACGCGTCCGGAAATGTTCCCGTCTTCTGCCGGGACAGCTGAGCGGATCCCTCGGGACTTAATTCTGGGCCACTTTCAAGCTCTAGGATTGTTTCTTGCGTGGCCCACAGACGGCGCGTCTCAGCCCAGCCCAGTGTTTGGCGCAGGGCTCGCTCTCCCTCTTCTGTTCAGAGTCAGCTTCTCTCCGGACTTGTTAAAACATGACAACAACTTACCGGAGGCAGAAGGAGCGGCAATGAAATGAGACAGAAAACCAAAATCTTTTTGTTGTTTTTGTTGCTTTCTTTTCTTCCTTCTTTCCTTTCCTTTCTCTTTTTCTTTCTTTCTTTCTTTCTTTCTTTCTTTCTTTCTTTCTTTCTTTCTTTCTTTCTTTCTTTCTTTCTTTCTTTCTTTCTTTCTTTCTTTCTTTCTTTCTTTTTCTTTTTCTCTTTTTCTTTTTCTTTCTTTTTCTCTCTTTTCTTTCCTTCTTTCTCCTTCTTTTCCTTCCTTCCTTCCTCTCTCTCTCTTTCTTTCTTTCTCTCTTTCTTTCTTTCTCTTTCCTCTCCCTCCCTCTTTCTCCCTCTCCCTCCCGTTTTCAAACATTAACCATTTGCAAAGAGATTGCGAAGTAGAAACGGTGCCTGTATACAAATCAGGTTTCTTAAGCTGCGAATCCTGCTTCCTAAATCTGTGAGGCCCAAAGCTGGGTGTCTGTTGCAATCTCTGAGGCAATTTAACAACACAATTTCCAGCATCTGGCTTTAAGGGAGAAAATGGGATGTTTAAAATAATCATATCAACTTTGAGATTCTTCTCCCAATTAAACTTAATTTAAGAAGGTCCAGGAATCAGGAAACTAGTGATAGGGTGGGGGCACATCACCATGTTTCCCCGCATTTGAAATAACGCCATCTTGGTTGAGAGGTTTGTTATATTCTTACTCCCTTATCTCACGTTGCGATCATTTCTCAGTGTCTAAGTAACAGAGCCTCCCGAGTGGAAGTACAATCTTGGGCAGGCGGGGTGTGTTTGGGTGTGTGTGTGTGACAGTGTGTGTGTGTGGGAGGATCAACCGTCAGCTCTCAGATGCTGTCGTCCCTAAGAGGTGGGAAAGGGGTGCAGGGTAGTGAGGGAAAGGCGTTCAGGGTCAGGGGGGCATTCGAGGTGTTAGTCTTGGAGCTCCGCAACTCTTCAGGCAGCACAGGGTTAAAAGCCGAATCTGACTTTGCCTCTTGGAAAGCTTTGGGTTGCAACCGCGCCTCCCAAGCATTCTTTAAACCAGAAATGTGGGAGGGACTCCGGGAGGGAGGGAGGCAGGGAGAGAAAGACGGCTCCAGGAGGGGAGCGCGCCAGAGCGCGAGGGACCCAGGGAGAGGAGGAGCGCGGGAGCGGCAGAGGCGATCCCGCGAATTCATTACTGTAAACATCTCCCGGGGGTGTAAGGAGGGGTGGGGGTGGGGATCGCGGCGCCTACATTAGCCTGGTCGCGTCGCATCGAGGCAGCAGAGTGGTCGGAGAAGCCTCCGGACCCGCGCCGGACGCGCGCAGGACTTGGAGCAAAGCCGCGCGCCCTCCCCTGCGCAGCGCCGCACGCGGGGGGCTGTGCGAGGTCCGCACACACGCGGCGGAGGCGCGCGGGTCCGGCTCTGGGCTGTCCCCGAGGTCCTCCGCCACCGCCTCCGAGGAGCACCCCCTGCGCCGCGGAGCCGTTCCCGACCCCTTCCCTGCTCACCTCCGTTCTTTCCCGGGCCCTCCGGCTTGGCAGAGAGGCGGAGGCAGAAGAGGAGAGTAGGTGGGCGCCGAAGCGGCGGGAGCCGAGAGAAAGTGGCATGCCCGAGCCCTGGACGCGGAGGTGGCGGCGGACGGGGGAAGACGATGCCGCGGCTCTGTAAGGGAGGAAGGCGAGAGCGAGCGAGGCGAGCCGGGCGCCAGGGCACCGGTAGGCTGCGGGGAGGCGCGCGCCGCTCTGAGGCTCCGGCCTCTGTACCCCTGCGCCCCTTCACCGCGGGCGACAGGGCCCAGCCCCAGCAGCCTCCGCCTCCGCCGCCGCCGCCGTCGTTAACGCCACCCAGAGGACCCAGCAAAAGTTTGGATCTGGGGGAGGGCGCGGCGCTGAGCAGAATTAACCACCTGGGCTGGAAGGATACCTCGAGAATCTTCGCAGGTAACTTGCACTCCCAACCTTCTCCCTCCAGGCCCCTCAGCTGGGCTCTTGCTTCCTCCCTTTCCCTTTCCTGTCCTGGGCCAGCTCTGAGCTGAAAGTAAGAGGAAGGAGAAGTTCAAGATCCCCCGGAGGTGGGCACGGAGCGACGGCAGATGCACAATAGATGGGCTCCTGGTGGGTCTCTGCGCCCTGTGGGCAGCTGTGCAGGGAGGCAGAAAACCCCGGAATGGATGAGAACGTTCAGCCCCCAGCTGGTGCTTCATCTCATAGCTCTTTGGAAATTTGGAATGTGAATTCAGGGGCTTTTAGTATCTTTGAATTCAGGAAGATGATGCATGTGTGTCTCTGGCCACCCACTCTCAATCCTTCACTCTCTCACCCCTATTTAGCATCTCTTAAAAATGACTTGAACCCACTCCCGTTTGCTCACTCCATTTAGCTGTGCAGGAGAGCAAATCTGTGGGGTGGAAATTTTATCGTTACCCCTTCTGACATTCAGTCCTCCCTCCCTCCGTTCCCCTTCTGGCGTCATAAAATAGGAACTTTAGAAGTCACGTTTTCATTGAAGGTTGAGAGGTAATATGTTAGCCATTAGTGACGTGAAATTGCAATGAATGTCCGTGTGTGTGTGGTGTGTGTGTTTGGGGGTGAGGGGCTTGCACAGAAGCAGGTATTTTCCTTGGTGGCCTGATGCGCTCTGCAGCCCCGGGAGTGAGTGGCCGCGTGTGCATGCTGAGGTGGGGGTAGCCAAGAGAAGACAGTCACATATCCTGTACAACCTTTCTTAGGCTAACTGGGATAATTGCCGCTTTTCATCCCAAGAACAAAAAGATCCCAGCCCTAACTCCCCAGAGCCTAGTTTTCCCCAATTGCGTTTTGAGTTTACTGCTGCTATCATCTTTATGATCATTATTTATTCACCTAGAAACTCATCACGCCATCTCTTGTGAATGGAAATCAGTCTCCAGGAGCTTTTGATTAATTTTGGTGGATGGAATCTCCTATAAAGCTTACAGTAAGCTAATCAAGCGTAAGGCACAAATGCGTGTAAATGCTTGCACAGGAGTGCAAGGTGCTGATTAGATTTTCTTACATGCTGCATTTACTATGCAAAGTGTCTTTTCAGTGGAAGCTACTGCTCCCCATTCAGCTGGGAGACTATTTAATAATCACAGAGGGTTTTAGGGAGCTGTGGGGCATGTCCACTAGCTCACAAGGTTATTGCTAAATTTATTATGTCTAACTTCTGCCGACTCAAAGCTAATATGAAAGCTAGTTTCCATATCAGAACTGATATTGTCTGTGGACTTAACTAGTATAACCTTATTAAATCTCCAGTGAACGATCACCATCACATTTTGACATAAATAAAATTCAGATTGGTATTTATCCAGGGATATATTTGGTTGTTCCCGGTATGAATATAAAATTTTAGGTCAGTTTCTGAAGTGTTAGAACTGGATTTTTCTTTAAATCACAAAGCATCACGCACCAGATACATATGATCTGCAGGCCACCATATTAGAAAATCAATCTTTGAGCAATAGGCAGACAGTGAAAAGTTGCTTTTCTCCATAACATTATTGTTCCTGAAAATATGCCTTTCCTTCCTCCCCTCCTAAAAAACTCTGAGCAGAGTTGGGTTAAACCATTTAAGATTTTTAGCAACACGGATGACAGTGCAACATCATACTGTCGTGTTGAGCTGCAAATATCTGTGACTGGAGGAGGTTGGAAGATGAAATTTCAAACATTATTTTGTCTCTGCCAGCAGGTACAAAAAAATTGTAAAAGGAGTTGGACTGACTGTACTATAGCAGAACGTGTTATAAATCTAGCGTGGAAGGAATGCTGGTAAAAAAAAGAAACAAAACTGTGTCTTAACACTTCAGTAGTTTCATTGCAGTGTTAGAGATTCTAGGAGATGCTTTTAACAGAAGAAAGTAGATTCCCAAATGAAACCATGCTGAGCTGTCCTCCGCTCCCCAGATCAGTCCTGGTTTTCCCTGTATGTACGTTTCAGCTGATGGGATCTTATTCAAGTTTGACATTGACCGGCTGGATCTAATTTGAACCTCCTCTGATACCGGTTACATTTATATTCTGGCCTGCTGGAGAGTTTGATTTAGAATTTAGACCTATCTCCCTAAAGCAGCATTGCATCTTTCCAATTGGAAGCTGTAGTTTCAAGAAAGGCTCAAGTATGTACAACTGCAGAAGCCTTATTCTATAGAGACCCAGTGTGAACATCTGATCTAGTTTGACTTTTGAGCTTTATATTTTATGAGAGAATTACTGCTTCTGCAGTCAGCACTGTCTGAAGTTTAAAAAGCAGCAAGGGTATGGAGCTGCTTTAGGTTTTTCTCTGTTTAGAAGATTAGGTAAAGTTCAAGGTGATGTGATATATTTCTGTGCAGGTCAGACCTTTCTGGGTAATCATCTTTTGTGTCTTTAACTTCAATTCAAGTACATTTTTTCACTAGATTACTTTAATAACTTTGTGGTTTCTGCTTCAGTAATTCAAATTCAGTTCATTAGTGACCTCTATCTGCAAGAAGAGAATACTCGTTGTTTTTCTTCCTTCTCATAAGAATATTTAGGTTTTCAAACTTAACTTTGCTAATTCAAAAAAGTTAAGTATGGGCAATAATATTTAACAGCTGCAAAAAATGTGTTATGGGCTAATAGGGTACTAAATGGTTATTCCATATAGCATCCACAGTGTGATAAGCATGAATAAAACACTCGTGCTATCCACTTCCAATAAAAGGCTTGTACAGTCAGGTAGACTAATGTTTTGAGACTCACAGCGCTGCTGAAAGTAAGTGAAATTTTATTGCCCCTAAGTGCTTACATAACAAGGGAAACTTGAGACAAGCTCGGGGCATATACTTGGTAACTAGACTTCAGAGTAGCACTGTGTGTATGCCTTTAAATTCAACGGTGCTTCCACTGTGAACTTATGGTACAGATCAAGGGCATGGCGTGGTGTGAGAAGGGTATCTATAAACAGATGGTCCTTCTAAGAAGACTTGAAATCTGATTCCTAATCCAGCTTTGTCTTCTGAGCATTTCAAACAGAAATCTCTGTTTTAGTTGATTATTCCGGATTATAATTGAAGACAAAGTTTACTGAATTTCTTAGGTGGGCAGATACCATTATTTGACATTTTCCAGATGCTTTTTTGATGTAGTGGTATGTAGTGGGATTTTTAGGAGGCTTGCTTTCTTTTCTGTTGGGCAGGTTTTACACAAAAGGCATATTTTAGACCAATGGCTAGTGTTATTTAAGTAAAACAACCGTTGTATTACCTGAGCCAACCTCCTTATCTCATCCCATCCTTCATATCGTTTTGCTTTTGTAAAGTAATATCTTACTTCTAAAACTACATATTGAATGTATGTATGGGTGAAGTGGAACTTTAGTATTTTTTACTCTTTTCGGTCATAAGTGACCTGCAATTAGGTGTCTTTTTAAGGCAACGCGCACACGGAGCCATCAAGAACCATTTTAAGACAGAGATTCTTTTCAAGGTTTTAAATGTGTTCCTTTTTTTAAGTGCTATGACACAAATGTTTTAATAAAAATATCCTGTGTTCAGATGAATACAGAGACTTACTTCAGTAGCACGAACAGTAAAACACTGTATTAGCAAAATAATCAGTGGTATTTTCAGTAGATGGTCAAAATCTGTTAGAAATTTCATGACTTTTTTTTCCTTGGCGATTTTCACATCTACTGGTCTCTCTGGTTTTCTTTGATTCCTTCTACTATGGCTCTTTGAAGTGATTCAAAATTAAACAGTAGCTACTTTTTTTAGGGAAATTCACCATGTTATGTTCAGGATTCCAGAACAGTTAATGATGCAGAAAGAGCCCTGTAAAACATCTTTCTAAAAGAAGTCCTTCTCTTGCAAGCTTCCCACTTACAGGCCTCCTGTACCATTTGCAGTGAATTGGAACTCCTTTATTTATTTATTTTTCAAATACCACCTCTAACTTAATTTAATGTGGGACGTGGTTTTGCAGAAGCGTGCAGCGCCATGTGTCCGGAGTTGCCCAAACAAAGCACTGTCCTTGTTATAGATCTGCAATAAGGGAAGGTCAAAGAAAATATCCTTGTAAAATTTGGAGAGTCGAAAGGCCACGTTCATGATTTTCAAACACTGGTCAGTTATTCTGCTTATATTTAATAAAAGGGCATACTTTTGCTGGCAGTTGAGTGGTTAAAGACCTCCATCACTTTTTTAGGCATTCACAAAACAAGTCTTTGGTGCTAAACATTAAGTGCTCATTAGAGCTGATGGGTTTTTCTCACTTTCTTCCCAGGTTGCTTTAAAGAGAATGTGCAAGAAACTTGCATAAAGGTATTCTGTCCCCCTCAGATCACAGTTCATGTGTTATATTTCAGTTTTCTTTATGAGAGCTTTCAAGACATAGATAAAATAATCTCCCATCGAACCTGTAAGAAGCCAAGTGCTTTTGATTTTAAACCCATCAAAAATATCAGGTCCTGAAGCTCATAGATGCTACTAGGCCTCAGAACACTAAAAACCCCTTTATAAACGAGTAAATTAACTGTGGCTTCCAAAATTGGCTCATAAATATACTGCCCATTGAATACAACTGAAGTCACATGGCTGAATGGAAAACATTAGACTTGTGTCAGTCCTGAAATAGGCTCACATGCTCGTGTCATTCTCAGCCCCAGCTGCTTATGAATGTCACTTTTTTGAAAATCCAGTGTCCAAAAAAGCCTCTGTGATAGTTTCCTCTCTCACTTTGCTTCTGAGCTTGGAACTCAAATACCTAGAAAAAAGGAAATAATGTGAGGGACTGAAAAATTCATGAGATATATAAGATAAAGAGGAGTTGAGAGGCTGGGGGAGTAGGTTAGCTAGGCAGTGACTGTAGAAATTTCTAGTGAGTTTTTAAGCACCAAGAGATGAAATTGATTTAAAAACACACTCATGTCTAGCTATTATCCCGTCTCACCCTCTTACATTTTCCAGGTTCTTCCATATAGGATTTCATTTATTCCTATGAGGTGGTATAAGAAAGCCCTACCCTCCTGCCCTTTCATTAGCTAAGTGGAGCCAGAAAGAAGTTATGGGCTGCTTAAGGTTACATGTTTTCTCTTTAAATCATTGGGCTCTGTAGTAAAAAGTCAAACATTGCATTTTATTGTATAGGTACACTTAGAAATTTAATTCTGGATGATCCCACCCCAAAATATCAGAGTTGGATTTTTAAAATTAGAACAGTAAAATTTAATTGTGATCATACAAACATTTACATTTAAATAGTAGCCTTTCGCTATGTTTCCAAAATTACGTAAGATCGAAAGGTTGCTTGCCCTGAATTAGTATAATTTTATGATGTAGGCACTTGGGGTCTTAACTGTGGTGAGGAGTAGGCAATAGGGAAGGCTGTTTTGGGGGAAAGAAATGATGTAACTATATAAAGAAAACGTGCATTTTCTTGTCAGCACACTCTTTTCTATGTTTATAACCTTGTACAAATTACTTAATCTCCTGGAGACTTAATTTCCTCTCTGCAGAGTTCAACAGGGTTGTTGTGGGGTCAAGTAAGATTAATGTGTGTGAAAATACCTTGATAACAGTACAGTGTTATATTCCCATAAAGAGGCATTATTCAAATTGATAACATTTATCACTGTGTGACTTTCTTATGCTAGGACAGTGCTTTGGTTTTATGTAAATGAAATGGCAATCAAGTCCCAGTGCCTTGCCCTTCCGGAGCCTTCCCTTTTGTGGGTACTATCGCTGGGATATCACTCAATCAGAAAAAATGTCTGGTGACCCCATACATCATTTCTTCCTTTCATTTAATGGTGGATTATCTCCTTTTGTGAGTTTGTTCTATTTTGATACAAGTATTCTTTTCAAACATTAAGGGTAGTTAAGGTCAGGTGGATGCAAGGGCCAAACTTTCCTTCCTTGACAGCTTGGCTTGATATTAGAAATAGAATTCAATACCAGTAGATTCCACTGGGGAACTTTTTGGAAGAAACTATCAGCATTCCCTGAAATGAAAGTTTTGTCCCTGTTGGCCGTGTTTATGCCTTAGCCATCCAAGTTATCGTTTGCAAAAACACAGTCATTAATAATATATGTGATATTTTAAATTTTTGCCTTACAAAGTAAGGCAAGCTGATGAGTGCAAAAGTCTGTCTTTTCTGCAGTTTGTCATTCCTCCTGAACCTATTACCAATGAATGCAAAGAACCTGATTTCTGAGAGTTCAGACATATACTCCAGCTCAGACTCATTCTCCAAAGCTTAGCTTTGTTCTGATGTTAGTGTCACAAAATCCTTTCCAGAAAATTCTTTAAGACTTATTTCTCCATATTTTTTTCAGTTAAATTTTTGCATTTGAATATGAGGCATTTTTATTTTAAATGTTCCAAGAGTGCACGTTGATTTCATTTTCCTAACCTTTTTAAAGGTTAATTCTTACTTGTTTTAGGGTTTCGTAGTTGAAGTTTGCAGGAGCCATGATCCAGTTATACATTTTATCAATATATTCTTCTATGTATGCATGTTCTTTCCAGAGTGGATATTTTCATCAGCAATTTGCATATGTGAGAATCCGTATCTACCAATGTTTTTTTCAGTTTCTAAGTTGCTATTTGACCCTGGCTTTCTTTTTTATTTTTTAAGTTGATTCATATTTTAAGGGTACATTGTAAAGTACCTGGCCATAGAACTGTATTTATTTATTTATTTTTGAGAAATAAAATATGCTTATTAGATAGAACCAAAATAAGGTTTCTGATGCCCTTAATGAGAGGACTATGATGGAAATGCCTGTTTCCATCAGCTCGTTTGTGGAGTTTAGCTCTTATGGAGAAAATACCATGTGCCAGAGACTGATAAATGCTTGGAAGGCATTATCACGATTGCTCAAATAACCCTTTGAGGTTTGTGTTCAAGACCCAGAGTAGTTGAATGACTTTCTTAAGCTCATAACCAGTTAGTTGCAGACCTAAAGTTTGAAACTAAACCTGTCTGACTTTAAAACCCAAATATATGGTGTCTTGAGAGAGGGTCTTACTGTATTTGATGCTCAAATTCAATCAGCAAATATCATTATTGGACTTCCAAGAGATTTTAAGTAAAAGTAATATTCCTCAATATTAAAGCAAAAGTTGTTTTCAAACCAGTAAATGTCCTCATGTTTGGAAATAGAATCTTTATTGATATATAAGAATGAGGAATGCTACAGTTTGCCTCAGAATCAGAGGCAGAGTCCTCTTAATGCTTAGTCTATTACACATGCATTTCTTTGTGATCTTTCAAACACCAGGGTCCAAAGCAGATTAACATAACAGTCTATTGCAGTGGAGAAAAGGATTTGCATTATAAAGTACCTGGCCATAGAACTGTATTTCAACGTAAAAATTATTTTCATAGTTTGACAAAATTAATCTGAGTACCTTTTGTTTTGGCAGTGCTGAATAATATAAGTGTAATATCTGAAAGTATAAAATGTTTGCTACTATACCACTCTAAAGAGTTCTACTAATAAAAATATAAACAAGATCAGTAGGTATGTGGGTGGAAGTGAGTGAGTGTTTGTGTCTTTTGAAATGCACAACAATTCTAAGTCTTAGATACTATAGGATGGGTGGTGCTGTTATACCCTAAAGTTTGGTTGTGCTGATTTATGCCATATGTCCCTAATAAAACAGAGTAATGAAATAACCCAAATTATTTGTAACTGGAGACTTTCTTTTCCAAATAGGTCCCCAGGGAAAAAACTATTTTCACGTGAATGGCCTGATACCCACGAAGTAGAGTCAGTAGATGTACATAAGATGATGAATAGAACAGATTCATTCATTTCAGCAGATGGTCTCAGCACTTAATGAGCATAGAGTGAGGTCGGAGAGACCAAGACAGGTAATAGAGAATCCCTCCACTTGAAGTCACCAGGGCGATGGGGGACATGGAGCCACAAAGCCTAATTGCACTGCAATTTATTCATGATTGAAAAACAGTGCAGCCCCCATTTATAAACATGCCAGTAATTGCATGGTATTCATGAAAAGAGCTTAGCACTTGGAGAGATAGCCTTGGATTCTAATACTGGATCTGCCACCAGTTAACTTTTTCAACTTGCCATGCTTTAAAATTTGTCTTCTCAAGTATAAAATGGAGAAAATGGTTTCTATTCATATTGCTGTTCTGAAAATTAGGTGAACTAATTTTGTAAAATATCTAGCTGTCTTGGCACACGATAGAGATTTAAGAAATGCTACGGGCAGAACCCTCTCTCCAAAATGCTGGGATTCCATTATGTTACTCTGACCGTCTACAATGTTTTTGCCATTCCCCTGGAAACCCAAATAAGGGTTTTGGCCCCTTGAGTTATTTCATTAGTACGAAAGTGACATGATCTCTCCTGCAAAATAAAAGTTTTGTTATTTTTGTGTATATCAGAACAAGGAAAGGAAAGCAAAGGAAATAAGCATTTTATGCAATGGCAAAATGATCTTAGAGCTAGTGATATGTAGTGGTGTGATGGGGATGGAGAGAAGGAAGTAGAGGATGGAAATGACTTGTCTTAGTTTGGGGAATCAGAATATGGTGTCAGCTGAAGTCTGCCTAACCACTAGGTTCTTTTGGTTCATTGAAAGCATAACGTCAGGCAATTAAGGGGTGTGTCTCCATGCAGTCCTATTCACTGCCTTTTACCCTTCCATGTTTGACTGATGCCCTTGGTCAAACAAGGGAGTATCTACAAGGTCAAATGGGGGAGAATTCAGCTGTGGCTGTTATGCCTTTGCCAACAGCATACAGAGATTTTTATCAGCGTGAGTTTTAAACACTTGCTTCACTCAGTTCATCTCACACGTGCCTTTTGGCAGAATCATGAAAATATATTATCTTACAAGATTAACATGTAAATTATTATTATGCTTATATAAAGCTTATTTTGTATTTACGGAATGATTTTTCCTCGCTTATACAATGATGGATGTTAGAATCAGAATGCTGCTGTAGGGTTATCAGTTCAATGTAGAAATAATTCTTTCCGAAGGGTTTGCTCAGTAAGTTTTGATAAATTTATGTAAAGGAACTTCTTACTGCTTCTACAGCTGATATTTCTGAATAAATACAGTGCAGCATAAACACAGCACTGGGGTTATTTTCATTTATCATTATGATTGCATGTATACATGGTATAATTTCTGCATTCTACTTGGCAATTGCGATTTGTTTCTTTTTTTCCAGAATACTATGAATCTGCGAATTTATCTATGAAGGAAAACTATATTTAACAACATGTTAGGCATGCCCCAAACCTCCCAGTCAGGAAGCACAGAGGTTTTTCCTTTAAGATCACATAATATAAAATGTAATATATATACATATAATTAATCATATTGGAAAGGAGTGAGGCAGATACTAAAATGCATTTTATAAGCTGTTAATATCTTATTAAGTAGTTTCTGAACCAACATTCAACCTAACATGAAACAATAAGACCTTGGTTGCTGTGTAAGATATGTAAGAGAGATTAAAATTCTCCAGTCAATGTGTTTAATATTTTTTAATTTTTTTACCCAAGTAGGTAGGGAACAAGTCCAATAGTGCTGACAGCAGAGGAATTTAAAACTCAAGTTTAATAATCTCTGAGTCCCAAAGGAATGCAAGGCAGACATCCGTTTGAGTAAGTTGTAACCAGGGATTTGATGAAAGTTGAATCCTTATGGCGTGCCAGGCACCATGCTAAGTTTTGTGTGAGGCGTTTAGGATACTCTGTCAAGTAAGACCTCGTTCATGCTCACAAAGCAATCTGATGCATGGCTTAGAGTCACCTTTTCCCAAACTTGACTCATGTGTCTACATTAATCAGGGGAGCTGGTTAAAAACAGGTGTCTATGCTTGGGAATTCTTAATGTATTAAGTCTGGGATGAAGCCTGGGTATAAGAATTTTCAAAAAGTTCTCTGGATTTGAGATCACTGATTTAGAGTTTTTGTCTGACTCAAGAATTTCAATTGTTTTTTAATTGCTGCATTTATAATCACATGTGAATTTCGGAGAGTATTTTTGAGCGTGTACTTTGCCACATAGGAAAGTCTGCTCAATTTAACCCAACTCTTTTGGGAAAGAATCTTCAGAGCGGTCAAATATCAAAGCTGGCTTCACTCCTGTTTGCCCATCTCTTGTTGGATCTCCCCGTATGGGTCTCCCCTACATCATTGCATTGTATTGTCCTTGGTGTCTCCGGAGTTAATTTCCTAAAAAACCCAAATAATATCATATTTCCTGAATCACCTGTATCTTGGATTCCCTGTGCCTTTGTATAAAGTCCATGCAAACTTATTGTGATGTGAAATCTTTGAAAATCTGCATCTCAGAACTTAGCTCAGGTATCATGTCAAGCACCCGTCCCCTGCACATGCTTTCCAGAGGTGGTAAGGCATTGAGATAGACTTTCCTCATGCAATTCACCCTTTACATAGACTATTACTTGGTTGTCTCCAATTTGCAACTTCTTTTCCTTTAATACCCTCACAATATTATTTTCCCTTTTTCTCTGGGCTTGAGTAGCATTTTGTTTAACTGTATTAGTTGCCTGTTCATGTTGTGTTATCTTTTGTCTGTTTTCATGCCTGTCTCTCCCATTAGACTCCAGGAATCTTGGCCCATTCATTCTGCCTCTCCAGTCCTAATAAGAGTGTCCAGTGCATCAGGTTCTGCATATATGTAATTGATAATGTGTCTGTGTTGGCCAATCTGGAAGACAGGATGGTCTTTTTCAGCTATTGGATGGAGGCTTCCTCAGAAGTGCTTGCTTTTTTATTACTATAGATTGGTTGCCCAGTGGAAAAAAATAACACAACCACCACCTTTCTGCCTTACTTTTGAGTAGATTTGTCAGGCAGATACCTGCTGGTTAACCCAACCCTGAGCAGCATCAAGCGCTCTAAACCACAAATGAGGCAATTCAGATGCCACACTGGATAGATGTGTTTAAAGAAGAAATGATTTCAATTGATGGCTTATCTCTTTTGGCACTGCATAAAACCATTAGTTAAGTAGATTTTCACACAAATGTGGTTTTCCATAAAGTGAGAGTTTTAACTCATAGTATTATCCTTATGTATAGTATTAAAGAGAGCAAAGCACAGAACTGATGGAAAATTTGTACATTTGATGTTTTATTATTTTTGTTTTAACTTTATTTATTTTATACTAGGCACATTATTTCCTGATGGAGATGCCTAAGAACCCAGGTCCTACAGAAAGCAGAAAAGAAGACTAAAAATCACAACTCTTTAATTGCCCTGTCTTTGTTTTAGTCAGGGTTTTCCAGAAAAACAGAACTTACAGGATATATCTAATCTGCCTAGTTAAATATTATGGAAAAATTCTCGCCTGCAATGCTGGAGACCCAGGTTCGATTCCCAGAGCCTACCCATGCCAAAAAAAAAAGAAGTAAATATTATGGAATTTATTAGGAATTGGCTCATGTGACTGTGGGGATTAGCAAGTCCAAATCCCATACAGTAAGCTGCAAGTTGGGAACTACAAAGAAGGTTTTGATGACTTCCCCAGGACAAGCTTGCTGGCCAAAACAGTAATAGAAAATTATTTTCTGACTACTGAAATCGTCAGTTCTCCATTTAAGGCCTTCAACTGATCAAATGAGACTTTTCATTGCTGAAGGCATTGTCTTTTGTTGATTGTAATATAATCAGCCATAGGTACAGTTAATTGACTACTTATTTACATCTTCAAAATACTCTCACCAGCACCCGGGCCAGTGCTTACTCGACCAAACAGCTGGACCCTACAATCTAGTTACATTGACACATGGATTTGACCATCTCAGTCTCCATAAAACAACCATTCATCTTATTCTTTATTATTTGCACATTTAATACAGTAAAAATCATGTAAAGTTTATAATATATTCAAAGTTTACATAGTTTGATGTGATTATGGTGGTTACAGAAGTTGGACTTTAAATTCTTTTTTTGGGCTGGAAGACAATTCTAAAAATGCATTGCTTCTTTCATGATGGAGTAGAGATCGATGGACAGAGAAGACATGCGTGCACGTGGTGTGTATGTGCATATATATAGACTCCCACACACCCCCCACTGTTTTCAACAGTATTTTCAGTGGCTACAAAGAATAGAACATATTTTCATATGGTTCTTCCCTGACCTTTGTTTTCCTTTGCATGTCTGGGTGTTAATGGCACTTTCTAGGCTTCCTGGAAACACGTGAGGTCACTGCTGAGATGATCTTTAGTAAGCCCTTATCCTCCATAGAAGGGCCTTACAATTCCCATCTAGAAGTTCTTATAAAGTGAGTTTATGGGACTGTTTAGAAACAGTTTGCTCCCTTGAATCCCACTGGGGACCAACAAGGCCACATTCTCATCTAGGGGATGGTTGTTGATGATGATAACATCAGTCAATTTCGATTATAGATAAGGTTTATTTCAAGTGCTGCCTATGCAATTCATGTAAATTATCACATTTAAATCTTCAGAACAACCCTGTAAGTACCTTCTATTGTTTAGTATTGCTAACAACTTCATTTTCCTCTTAGGGATATTGGGAAACTGAAGTAGAGAGTGCCTGAGGTTGGCTTATGATATTTAATAATTATTTGAATTGTCTTTAAAGGAAAGGCAAGCACTGAATAATTTCCAAAATCAACTCTAAATTTATTTTTCCATGGCTTAAATATCGAATTCAAATTCAGAAGTAATTATTCATTGTCTAGTGAGTATAAATGATGAGCTGCTTTCCATTTTGATTTTATAATAGATAATTCTCTTAGAAGTCATTATTTAGTCTTTGCTATTTTTGATTGAAAAAGATTCTTAGACCTCTCAATGTATTTCTTTAAAATGGAAATAGTGAGAATCGCTAATTTGAAAATAAAGCATGAGAACTCAGCACATTTTCAATATTGATGAAAGCCTTTGGATAAGTGCCCAATGGGTAAGGTCTTCATTTATTGTTGAGAACACTCTCCCTTCTTTTCCCTTACTCTCTTACCAGTACTAATAAATAGTTAAATGGATTGATTTGAGATTCACCTCTTTTTCCCTGTGGAGAAGATAATGGACAATGGAATGGCCAAAGGACAGATAATAGCAAAAGGCAAATACCCTCTGAGAGAGCTGGGGAATAATGGAGGCTTGACTGTGTTATAAATAGGTCAGATTCTCTCATTTTCTAAATCTATGTACTTACTCAGGCCAGAGACTTATATTAATAGAAAAAAAATGCCCAGAGATAGGCTGGGAAAGGCTTTTTCCACATTGATAATTTGAAAATAAGTGCAGTATGTGCTTGCAAGTCTCCACCCTCCTGGACTTGAGTTTTGACCATCCCCTCCTCTTTGCACTGCCTGCTGAAACACTCATCTCTGCATGTGCCGGAAGTTTTTGTTTTTTGCTTTTAATTCTGTGATTATAATTAAGATTCTAGTACTATTTGTCCATGGCAGTTCTGTGTACATATTGTTAATTCTGTTTAAATTAAGTGATCCTTTCTTTAATTCCTTCAGTTCCCTTTAGGGTGCTAGACTATGGCTACTGTGCTTTTCTGCTTTTTCTTTTTTCTCTTTTTGTTGTCATATACTTTTTATCTGTCCTGAAGAAACCTCAGATGGGGTAACAGAAAATTAAAAAGGCTATTTTTCGAAACTTGATTGATTGATTCTAGATGCACTTAGAATGGCGTTGTTTCTTGCTAACACACACAGATATGTTAGCAAGTTGTTGAATGACTCCTTGGCCAGCTACTTCCAGTACCGTGTAAAAATACCTGCTCTAGTCACCCTCCAGTGAATTCTTTAGTGTTTCTGTCTATGACAACAGGAGTCTTGTTGAATTGGGTGGAACCAAAACATTTGCTACCTGCAGTTTCCCATTGAGAAATGAACCGGGAAGAAAAAACCTGAACATATCAGTGTCGCACTATTAGGAAAGGCTGACAGGTTTGTCTGGTCCACTGACATTTGTAAAAGACCAGCCTGGGACACATTGTCATTTGTCTTTCCTCAATGGAGCACTTGGATTTTCTTCTGGAACTCAATGTCAGTATGTTTTAGAATGCACTAATGATTCTCAAAGTCCCTCTCCTGCTTAATTCATAATTTCTTTATTAAATAAGAGATGATGCCCAGATCTATTGCTTTGAATCATCTTTGATAACTCTGTTTCACTCATCTTCATCTGTTCCATCACTAGTTTTATGATTTTTTTAAAAAAGTCTTTCCTTCTTTTACCCTTTTATTTTGGTTCCACTGTGGCCATTGTAGTAAAGCCCATATTATGTATCTCCTTCTCTTTCATTTTTCCTCCCTTAATCTACACTCCATAGTCAGGTTACTATTCCCCATTCCTGGACTGATAATATTACTTCTCATTATTTATAGGATCAAGTCTAAACTCCTGCATTTGACACTCAGGGCTCTTCTCTATAAAGCTTTCTTGGATCTTCCCGAAGAGCGTTAATCTTCTTCTCCTTTGAGTAAAATTTGGGCTGTGTCCTTTCAACTTTGTAGAAGGCTCAGTGTGTTGAAAATTTCACTAAATGCTTTGTTTTCACTTTCAGTCTGAGCTCATCTAGGGCAACGGCCATGCCATGCTATGTAGACGCTTGAGTAGTAGAATTGAACTCAGATATTTGACCCACCTTGCCTCTGTGGAGCTTACATACAGAATAGGTATATGTCTTCTCCCTTAAGTACTAGTTCACTTCAGATTTTAAATATTGAACAAATGAATGTTAATAAAATTTTCACAAAATAATGCTGGTGCATATGAGTGTTAAAATTGTTTGATAGAAGAAGGTTCCTTTGTTCTCTCCATGGAAAACTTTTTCAGAGCACTGCAGTCTCTTGCTTTGAAAACAGGAAGGTAGAACATTCCAACAGCATCATGAGCCCTCTGTTTATATTTATAAAACCTGTACTTTTTCCAGGCCCCTAGGCAACAGCAAATAGTCATAATCAGAGGCATTAGAACTTGATTATGTTGAATTAGATTCTGATAACTGAGGCTTGATAGCCAGAATTAGTGGTATGGTAGTTTATGCTGAAAGGGATGCTAGTGATGTTGTAAAATCAGACTCCAGCTTGTTGGACCTTTGAAGACATCTGTGTTTCAAAAAATACAGCAATCACATGCTTTTTATTATCTCCAAAATTGAGTTCTTTTTAAAAGGGAGCTGTATAAAGACATACGGTTGGGGCAGGGGAAGGTAGTTAGAGGACTGTGGACTTTAAATAAGACAGACTAAATTTGAGCCCTGGTCTTTCTCTGCCATATAGGATATCTTGAGCACGTTTCTTCTTCTTTATGCCTACTTCCTCATATTTCAGTAGAGAAAAATTAATACTCATAGGATGACTGTGACAAATAGATTATGTGATGTCCGGCATACATCAGTTATAAGTAAGCATTAATTCCCTTCCCCATTGCCTGCCAATTTGAAATTGTGTGAATGTGGTGGCTTATAAATAGCATTTCTTTTTTTTTTCTGCATGGATGAAGTTGTTCTGTAAGACTGTGTCACTATTTCCCCCAAAAATCTCTCTCTGGGGCGTCAGTGCATCTTGCCCAGTTTCTCCATTACATTATGTATTTCTGGGGCCTAGGAGAGGGCAGAATACACTAAAAATAGCTATCACTCTATCTCAATTAGGATACTTACTGTTGAAGAACTTCTAAGATCACTTCTCATTCTTGAAAAAAAAAAAATCTTTCCAGCAGTGTATCATGGATTATCAGAAAGGAATTATTCAAAGAAAATACTCTTGAAACCAAGTGCCTGGAGAGGAGTCTGTTTATCAATGGGCAAATAAAAAATAAATTTTAGGTACTAAACTCTAGCTTATCATGTAAAAAAGGCAGTGTTTATAATATATTCTGTGGAGACAAGGCTGTGAATGTTTCCATGAGGTGATATTCTCAAGTAAGAGCTTCTAAGAATGAACATTTACTCTTAGAGAACCCCAGGGAATGTCTATTAGGAAACAGGTAAACAACAAGAACCATTAAAAAGAGGGAAGCAAATCAAGAAAAAGAAATTCATTGCAGACCACATTGCGGAAAATATGTGATGTGAAAAACATTTCATTTAGCATGAATGACCGTTATAATTATAATTGGTGGATGGCAATTTTTTTTTCTTTTTCTCCAAAATGCTAGTGTCATCCAGAGTTGTGAAGGTATTTTTCATATCAAAAGCACACAATTGGGCAGGCCATGGTGGCTCAGCAGGCAGAGTTCTTGCCTGCCATGCCGGAGACCTGGGTTCAATTCCTGGTGCCTGCCCATGCAAAACACACACACACACACACAATCATACAAAATTAGATTTTTACCATTCTAATTTTTGGTGCTTGGATAGAAAAGTCAATGTTGTTTTAACCTGTACCTAGATTTCAGTTTAAAGTTTCCTCCAAAATTTGGAAATATGTTACAAGATAAAGAGGGCTCTGTAGAACACAATTATCGCCCCTCAAACTGTTATTAGAGCTTACACTTAATTCTATTTCTCTTTGTGTGGTAGGTGGATTGAGCTCCTTGTAAACATGCTTTAGAAATCTGGAAGGGGTTGCTTGGGAAAATTGTAGCATTTCCTTCATTAGTAGTCTTTAAAATAGCCAGAAGTAATAATCCTGATGGTTTAGCTTAAATTTCGTCTTACGAGAGGCAGGCAGACAAGCTGGCTTTAGTTCCATGGTTTTACATTGCTAAATCATTAATGAAATTCCTGTGAAAATATATAGCAAATAAGTTCCTAGAGAGAATGAATTTTCAGATAATTCTTTGTCTTTATGTGACAGAGAGACTTATAAAATACCTACTGATATTATAAATAATGAAATCTAAACAGAAGTCCTTAATTTCATTTAACTGATTGCTCAGGTTTGATTTCTGACCAAATCTTTTAAGAACAAGAGTTCTTTTAAGAACTCTTAACAAGAAGCAAGATGAAGGGAATCAAGCTTCAAATCTTGTTTCCTTCTCACTTCAAGATTAAGAGCATGCTGTTGACAGAGGATTGGTAGTTGGGTATCTGTGAAATGTGGCAAATTAGACTATTTATCAGAATTGAAGTGGTGTAAGAAATAGACCAGATTGGAAAGATTAGGAAGTGGGTTGGGGATACAAACTTAAGAAAGGTGCAGACCTGCCACTGGTAGGAATAACTTTTTCAAATCTCTTTTTCTGGTGGGAATTTATTGAAAAAACATTTTTAACAAATGAAATATTTGTTCTTTTCATGTTACTATAGCAGTTGACTTTTTAAAGCCCAGATGGTAGCTAAGGGGGCTGCAGTGTCACCTCAGCTAGTCCTATTTAATGGTGGGTTATGGGAGTGACAGTGTGGTCCTTGGCAAAAGCAGATATAACCCCAGAATTTCAAGCATGGCAGAGTCGTTCCATGTTTGTAATTAGGTAGGCCTGACTATGAATCCCAGCTCCTCTTCTACCTAACTGTGAAACCCAGACAAATTATGAACTGTATTAAACCTCTTCTAAAAGGAAAATATTAATATTTATTTTACAGAGTTCTTACAAAGATTGAATGAAATAAGTTATGCAAAGTTCCGTGCAGAGTGGGACATTTGAAATAAGTTATGCAAAGTTCCATGCATAGTGAGATCTTTGCATGTTGTTTTTCGTATTTTTGTCTTTGGTTAATTATCACTGTACCCTAAGTTCTTGAAAAAAATAGATGAAGACAGTAATGCATGGATAGCTGAAAATATAGAGTGGGATTCTGCCATTCAATGCCCAAAATAGTTATTTATTTATTTTTTTATAATCATAGTAGAACCTTATCAGGTAATTGAAGCTACCTTTCCAATTTATTTATTGCTAGAGAAAGTGCAGTTAGGGAACCAGAAGCTTGAAGGTGGGGATTTTTTTTTTGTTAATTCTTTCCATTTTTGTAGCTCGTATTTTCAAAATGTTTTTGTTTTGCATTTCTTCTTTTACTTTCATATTTCCTCTGGTAGGTAAGGCATGTGTAATTATTCCTATTTCATAGTTTCCCAGAAGAGGAAAATGAAATGATGAAAGTCATATCCTTTTGTGTCTTGTGTAGCTACCCTCCCAAATGGCATCTTATCAAGAATTGATGCTGTGAATTAAAGGGTACAAGCGATGTGATAGAATCAGTACAGTCAATCGGCTGGTGGGCAGGAGGACTGAGTTAAAGTTTTCATGCTGTTTCTAAAAATCTTTGATTTTTATCAAATCATTTAACCTTCTTGGATCTCCGTTTCTTCATCTGTACACGGCAATGCAGCTCCAGTAATTCTCTAATTCTCAATAATGAGGTTAGGAGCTTGGCTCTGGACTTAGTCTGCCTTGGTTTGTAGCTGCCTCTCCTGCCTCATGATTCTGTCACCTTGGCAAGGTGCTAAACGTACACTTGTTTCATCTGGGCAGTGGGGACAGCAATAATAAAACTCTCTCAGAGAGAAGCTGTGAGGATTCAATAAGTTAATCCATGTGAAGCATTTCACCTAGGTCCTGTCACAGTTAAGTGCCCAATCAATATCAGTAGGTATTTCAACATGTCTTTAAAAAAGAAAAAAGAAAAAAAAAAAAAACAGGTAAGGAGAGCATCGGTGATGTTTTCTGGAAAGTATTCCACATTAATGTCTCTCTGAATTATTGACCCAACAGCTTAATTTCTGCTCTTCTAAGCAAGCCCCCCTGAGAGCAGAAGAATCTCAGCTATATCTGGAATGTCCCTCAGGCCTCTTCAGAGAGAAGAAAGGTCTGTCTGGGAGCACGTGTTTGAGGGCCACACTGCCAGCGATTCTGTCATAGCATGGGGTTTCCTGGTGCTGACAGGTAAGACACAGAGACCTTTGCTTCTGTGGCAAGATTTGGATGGTAGATTGCAGAGCCCTTGAAGTGAGGGAGCTGTTTCCTACATCCTACTGAGAGGCCTAAGCTGCTGTAACTAATGAGTCTTGAGGCCCATATATCTGCTGCTTCTGCGACTACATTAAATCTCCAAAAAATTTACCAGCCAAACCTCCAAGGTTTTGCAGAAGTAATGGTATTTTTGACAGGGTACTCAGCATATGATTCTCACGTTAAATTTTAACTATGGAATTTTAGACTTCCAGGCTAATAGATGCTGTGAATAAAGCAGAGAATACTTCAAGGGCAGCCATCTTCCACCTTTATTATCTTTTGATTCAGGGGATCTTCATTAGTCAGTATTATGAAATGCAGACCTGACTCTGTTGCAGCAATCAGGCAAAGTGAAAGGATTCAGTGGACAACATATCAATAAAGGTGTATTGGTGAAGAAACGTAGAATCAGGACAAGAGGTGATGATAAAAATCTTTTTAGGTATTTAGGAGTGGCCAAATTTGAAATGCCTGCCCCCAATAATCCACGCTCTCTCTCTGTATGAGTGGGGCTATGCCACTGGGCACATTTAAGGATAATTTGTCTCTGTTGTGCCCCTGGTGAACTAAGACTTTGGGGTCCCAGAAGTGCTTGGGTATAAATAGAGATTCAGCAACTATTTGTAGAAGGAAGGGGTGAAGGAAAGAGGGAGAGGGAAGAAATGATTAACTAAAAGAGAAAGAGATACGGAAGAAGATTTCAGCTTACCTGTAATAAGTGATTATAAATTTTATATTTTTGATTGTTTGCAATTGCAATTTTGTCGGGAAGGATAGAGCCTTTTTGTGTCATTGAAAAAATAACATAGCATGATTTTGGGGGTACATTAAAACTCAGCTCTCCCTGAGTGTTCTAAACTGTTGTCCAAATTACTTGTAAATAGAGAATAGACTCATCAGTTTACAGACTAGGATAGATGCTTGTGATTTTTGAGGGTTTAAATTGAAAATAAAATCTCATTGGGAATACAAAGCAAAGCTTCTCTTTCATTCTCATGTGGAAGAAAGGGAAAAACATTTTAGTCGTTTTTTTAAGAGCTTACCTTGTTAGAGGGCTTTATTACACTCTGCATGACATCCCATAGATTTAAGTAAAAAAGGATTCATAACTGAGTCAACAATCAACAAGTATTTGTTGAAGTCCCAGATATAAGAAAATATGAAATGTTAGTTTAGTGGTCTTGTTGGAGGTTTAGCAAACCATCATCTTACAAAAAACATTGTAAGAGAGAAGCATCTGTCAGTGATCCATCCCAGCTGCCTGCTCCTTTCCTTTATAGTTAAAGTATGCTGTGCCTCATTTCTTGACACATTAGTACACTTAAGAAATATAGTCCAAGATGCACATTTTTTAAGATTGCCAGTGGGCTACAGATTACTCTGAAGTCTTCACAGACCTCTGTCATAACTTCTGTGTGATTTGTATACCTCTTTTGAATCTTCTGGTTCATTCCCTAACTGAAATCTTATGCTCCAGTTAAAGCTGAGCATTCAACTCACCTGATAGGACTGAAAATTCCTCTTTTTAAAGTTGTGACACTTCTATTCGATTTTTGTTGGTAAAATTTCTTTTGTTGCCTTTGGCCAAAACAATTAGCGCTGTGAATATTTGCCTGATTTTTTTTAAGCTTAGGCCATTTTCTTTGACTGTTTCTTGCTGAACATAAAAATAGAGACTTGCTGCCCTGAATTTCAATGAACAGAGTATTTTAGCTTCCTTAAGAGAACAGGTCTATATCACAGCAGCGTGGCTGTTGAAGGTTTGATTCTGAGGTCCCTTTTCCCTGAGGGCTTAAGGAAGCTGCTCTCCTGCATGGTCAGAGGTGGCACACTTTCTCACACCACCGCACGTGCTCACTCTTGAAGTATGGTTCGCACACCACAGAATGCATTGATGTGGATTAAAGACCTATAGCATCATCTAATAATGTCCACCTAATGGAGATAGGAACCATTTTCAAAATGTGATTGTGGTCCCTAGAGACTTGATAGGTGAGTTCAAAAGCTGATTTTATTCCTTGTAAAGGCTGTCCTGATTGAAAGGGAGAATCTAAAGTGGCAAGGTGGAGAAGGTCAACTTTCTACCTCCCATTTCACAGTAGATTCTCATCTGACTCAAGGGACCAAAGGAGGTCAGTAGCCTTAACGATCATGCTATACGTTCAGAAGTGAACTAGTCAACCTGTCAGACTATACCTGGGGTTCTAGAAGATGCCATAGAGCAGTAATAAAACTTTCTCCCCCTTTATAAAATCTTTTGAATGAATCTAATAAGGTTAAAAGAAGATTGGATGAAAGCAAACTATCAGAAACTAGAAATGTGATCAATGTTTATATTTTTAAGGATTATAAGAACAAATAAACATCATGATCTATACAAGTTTCAATTTTCTAGCAATAAGATATTAGTACAGTTTGGAGAGAAGGCATATAATTAAGAAATTTACAATTAGATGGATAAGTTCAATCTTATGAATGTAGGTATTTTGTCCTTACATAAAATTGTGCAGATCATATGTTTACTCTTAAAATTAAATCACAGTGCTGTCTGGACAAAATAAAGCATTGGAAAAAAAAAAAGAGTTTGCTATGCTGGAGAAACCACAGTGTTCATCTTCAAAATTCACAATTCTGAGAGAAAGCCCACTGAATTGTTGAAAAATAAACTTACAATGGTTTGTGTTTGGGACAGTAATTTCATTGATAAGAGCTTGTTTTAGATATGTATTGCCTTTTGACAGACTCTTTCCTACAGCTCAAATATCCTCCTTTCTCTCCTTAAATTTCACCTACAGGTAGTGCTCTGTTAATTTCAAGGAGTTAGTGATGAAGTTCTGTTGCTAAAAATCTTTTCGTTTTAAAGATGGAAACAAAGTCCAGACTTGATTTGGGGACTACACATGCTCCTGGGATAGAAGCCACTTTAAACCTAGTAAAATTGCATACGCTTTTTTCTGCAGGAGGCAACCCATGCCTGGGGAGAATTGTAGTAAATGTTTAAACCAGACCCGGAGTCAGACACCCTGGGTTCATATCCTATCACTTCCTTGTATTGGCTGCTTTTGTTACCTACATAAATTAGTAGTCTCTATCTTGAGTTTTCTCTGCCAGAATGTGGAGATAATAATACTATCTATCTTATAAATTTATGAATATTAAATGAACTAATACATATAATGTGCTTCATAAAATAACTGGCATGCAGTGTGTGGACAGTAGGTGTTAGCTATTACTATTATTTTGGAGTAATGCTTGACTGGTTTTGTTGTATTTGTGATTAATCTGGTAAATGACTTTGTGAACTATCCCTACTTTCTCTGCTACGTGATAAACTCAGAAAACACATGGCTAATTTCTAGTGCTCTTTTTAAAGCATTTTTCATTAGGTAGTCACATGACTAGTTTGAAACTACCTTGAGGGCAAGGTTCACATCATATTCATCTTGTAATATCGCTGCTGCTCCTACAAGTATTGAATAGATGACTGAATAAATCTGCTTGCATTGCTTCTTTCCTAAGTTTCTGTTATAAATATGAAGCATTATGAGTAGGGTACTTTGTACCTGATCTTCAGAAAAGAGTCAGACTAGGTAATGTCTGTACATAGACCCAGGGAGAGTACAGGCATACCTCTTTTTATTGTGTTTTACTTTATTGTGCTTCACAGACGTTGTGTTTTGTTTTTTTTTTTTTTTTTTTTTTTTTACAAATTGAAGATTTGTGTCAAACCACCATCAGGCAAGTCTATCAGAGACCCTTCCCAGGAACTAAAGCAGGTAAAGAACGTTCATGGAAGAACAACTCATTTGATGTTGTTCTAATAAATCCTCCCTATATTCTGTTTCACCCTTGGAAAAGAATATATATATATATATATGTATTATATGTATGTGTGTATGTGTATGTGTTTTTGTGTATAATTATATATATATATATATGATTTAATTGTGGTTTTGTCAAATGTGACATTGTCATTTTTAAATGGAAAGAGAGGCGAAAGATTTTTTTTTTTGCCCCATGAGTAAGATGCAAGTTTGTGAGGACATTTGCATTTTCAACCTGCACCGTTTACTGCTGCTTTAAGAATAAATTTAAAATACTGTAAATAAAAAAGAATAAACGGGGAATACAAACTGGTCGGGGCAGGGGGGAAGCAAAATAATGGAAGTCCATGGGTCCGAGCAGGTGCTTAGCTGATTTAAAATGAAAAGTAAAGCAGTGGCTGATGTTCCTGGATAAATGTCAATATGCATTATTAAATGAAACAGTGGTAAAATATAGACTGTCAGACGCATTTTCCTTCTAGAGACAGGGAGAGAATTGAAATGCACTTTCAAAGAGAAGTCTCTTTCAGTGTTTCTTCAGTCATTTTCTGTTTGAAGCTTTAATTACAGTGCTCCTTGCTTCCTAATGCTTTCGGTTTAAAATCACATCACAAAAGAGAGGGGGAAGCTGCAATTGCTCAGATCAAGAGCAGCCATAGCAGCTTTGAGGTGTTTTTCACTGGGGAGTTTCCCCTACATGATTCCTTTCTAGATCAGCATTTTGTTTAGGGGATGCTTTTGTGTTAAGCATATTGGATACACTGTTTCTGAGAAATTGCTGTGTGATTCTGCTATTGTGGCAGCAGACATTAACCTTTGGGAAATAATGTGGTTATTTGCAGAGCCTTCCCTGGACTGGGTAATGTATACAGGGTAATGAGTACAGGGTGGCTGTTGGCTCCTTAAGGATTTAGGATCCTCAGCAAAGAAACCCTTGTGCGTAAAATATATTTATAGGGACCGATGGATACACATATAAGCCTGTGCATGTACAGATATGGACACATGCATATATATACATGCATGCACTCATATATAGCTGTCATAGTTATTTTTGATGGATAATGCATTATTCCATCCAACATGTATATTTTGAGTATGCACCCAGCTTCTGGTCTGACAGGGTGCAGAGAACTCAGCCTCTGTTCTCCGGTTGTTCATGGTCTGGTGGTGGACAGAAGTGGAAGCAAGTATACTGAGCTGTGTTGGTGGTGGTGGTATGTGCACAGAGGGGTGGAGGTGGAGTACAAGTGGGGCTCTTTTACCCTCTGTGACTCGGGGAAGAATCCAGGAGGAGGTGAACCTTGAGCTGATTCTTGATGGAGGGATAGGAATAAGTGAAGCAGATAAGCAGAAAAAGTTTACCAGGATCACCTTGGTGCTAACTTTGGGGGCTAAATTTACACTAAACTGAGAGTGAAAAATCTTTCATTTCCAAACCTTAGATGTTCTTTGGATGCAATATACTCACTCTCCAGGAAAAAGGAAGTCAGAAAGCTGAAGCATAATTGCTCCTAGTAAAAATTGTATGTGTAAACAGATAAATAGATATACAGATACAGAGACACACATGTACATACACACGCTCATATGCTCACACATACACACACATGTATATACTTGCTTTTTATAAAGCCTTTTGATTTTTTTCCCTCATATAGCTTAGTATGTTAAGTTAATAGGATCATTATTTTTCAGATAAGGAAACAGAGGCCCCGAGAGGTAGTGTCACTTGTGCGGGATCACATGGCTGTTTCCCTTCAGAGGTGTTTTTGGAATTCACTGTCCTGTCTTGAGGTTGGGCCTGAGGCTAGAGGTTAGATCTCTGGCCATGGAGTCCCACCCTGGCCCGGGCAGGCCATCACTCACCCTGTGTGTCTGATAGGTGAGGTTTGTTTTTTTTTTTTTGCATGGGCAGGCATCTGATGGGTGAGGTTTTTATCTGTCTCAGGAAATGCATTGAGGATGAGCAAAGACTTCCTGGAAGCTCTGTGCAGGACCTCTCACTCCCACTCCTGGAATTTAAACAGATTTTTTAGTGCAGCTTCCTCATTTCTGCACTTTAAAGTGTTCCTGCCAGCTATGACTTCAGAGGTCAGTAGAGCTATTTATATATTTAATTTTTTTTCTGGTCTAAAATGTGGATTATATTTGTATTGGTGAAACATTTTTGTTTTCCTCATTTCAACTATGGGTGGGAAAGTGAGCATAGCAATTAACTGAAAGTAAGTCTAGAATCAGGAAGCATCGAGGTGAAAAACATTTTACTCTGTAAGATTTAGAAATGTTATCATGCAAAAAAGGACTTACTTAGTATGTAGAACCCATGCTATGTGAGAAGGCATTTCTAACAGTTAAAAAAAAAAGGTTGATAGAAAAAAATTTAAAGGTGCTGTTAAAAGCTGTATAGTACATCCATAAGATTTGGGCTCTGTGATGTTTGTGGGAAATCAAAAATACGTATAGGAAGAATGTTCTTTCCTCCCCTATTTTTCTACAATTTTATTTTCTTGACTAAGAAAAAACGGAGAAGTGCAATTACTCCGTTACTTTAATTACTCTCCTAATTATAATGATAACCTTGTCACATTATCATAATTCTCCAGACAGAAAAATGCAAGCTCCAAAATTGCACTGATATTTGATAATTTTACCTTGCTAATGGCTCACTGTCAGCACATGGAATGCTACATTTTTTTTTCCCATTGCTTTTCCGTTGCACGGTAGGTATTTCATTTTCTCAGAAAATGATAATACCTTCTGTACAACACGTTTGTGTTTTACCGCCCCATGATTTGAATACAGCTTTTTAACATCTCACTGTTTCAGAAGCTATCTTCTGAGCAGTATGTAATTCTCTTTGGCTGTTTGATGGTAATAGGAGCCCTGTGTGTATCTGGAGAGAGGAGAGCAAGGCCTGGAGTGGGAAAGTAGCTATTTTTCAAGGTATCTTACAATCTCAGTTTATGATGCTGTAAAACGTTACCGTGCATGTTCTGTGAGATTATATCCACTGGAAATTTGTCAGCCATTGTCAACACACTGGAAGGAGTAGAACATGTATTGTTCTTGTCAATTTAATTTTATTCTACATTTCTTTGCCCTCATTTTCAGTAAGACTGACATCCAGGGACACTTGCTTAATGGTGCCACCTGTTAGATTATGAATTATACAGAATGATCCCTGAAAATATACTAGAACACTCACAGAACCCTCCCAGGTAGATGGCAAAGCCTCCTGATACATAGTTCCTGCCTGCGAGGAAATACTCTCCCCATTGTGACAGCAGATACTGTTGACGACTAGTAAAGTTGCAGAATTGCTGCCTGGTTTGCAGTGTGAGATAAAATAGAGGTACGCCAGCGCCTTCGCAAATAGAAGGAAAAGTTGCTCTTATTTTAGAATATATGATAATGGATCCTTGAAAAATCAGTGTAATAGACATCCGCAGTTGATGGCAAAATTATGAAATAGTTTTTGTGAATGTGGATGAGGTTGTCTTTGCATTGTGTTGTTGTTGCTTGACTTTAGTGCCACTAAAATTCCAGATGCCCCCATCCTCAGTTCTGTGTGGTATTTCTGTCACCATATTCCTATTCTGTCCTCAAGCTCTCTCACCTGCAAAACTGTTTCCAAGATAAATTGGAGGCTCAGTCTCACCAAAGCATGTATGACTGACACCAATGCTAAATGTTACGTTGCTGAAAGTTTTTACATTTTGCAACCAGTAGTAAAGCCTAGGATTAAATGCAAGTAGTTACTGAAATGGAAGATTTCTCCAGCTCCTGAACAACTGGAGAAAAGTGATTACAGGAGGGAGCTGGTGAGAGAAAGGGGTGTGGTGGTCTGAAAGCTTAACACATACCTGGTCAACTTCTTTAGCCCATAGAACTCCCTTAGGTTTCCCCAAAGACAGATTGCTTTCACACAGACAAAAACTTTTGCAATTCAAATCGAAAGGACTCGGGATGTTATCTAAATTTAAAATATTTACTTATGTGATCCCAGAATGTACCATGGAAGCAGTGTGATGGCAGTTAGCATTAAGAAGACCCAAGTTTGAATCCATACTCGGCTGGTTTGTGCCTGATGTTCTGGAAACTCAGTCTCCTCCTCTATAAAGGGAACTTAATAATGCCAAGTCATGGGTTCATTCTGAGGATCAGATGAGATGATGTAAGTGTCAGCAAGAGTAGATAGGTGTATCATTGTCAGCTACTTGGTGCTGGTATCCAATTCTTCCTTACCCCACCATTTTTTTTTTTTCTTTTACACTCCAGAACTCACTGAACTCTAACTTCATAAGTGCCTTAGAGACAATGATGCTTGTGGGCATCAATTATTTCCCCATTCTTTTGGTCACTCTCCAGGCAACAACAGTTCAATTACAGGAATGAATGCCATCATATGATTATATCATGTTCTTCAAAATGAAATCTATTGATGCTTAGACAGTATAAACAACATGGAACATAATTGGGCAGAATGACCCAGGGGAAATAGCCCAATGAAATTAAGCAAAGGAAATTTATACCATGAGGAAAAATCAATGGATTGTATTAGAACCCTGCAAGAGACAAAGCACTCGAGTCCCATGGTCCCAGAGGCAATTGGGAAGCTATGTGGATTCGGCTCTCCTTTTCCATGATGGTTTCCACAGTGTTAAATATAAAGATGAAAACTAAATAAATGTGCGTTTTAAATCTGGTTTTTTTTTTTACAAGTTAGACATCCAGCATCATTACAGAAGACTTATTAAATATGCATTATCATGATTATGCCAGGTTATATCCAAAAGGTTACCCCTGTCAACCAGTATCAAACAGCCAGGACTAATTAGTGAGTTTGGAATGGAACCAAACTCCAAGTCTACACTGGTCAACAAATGCCAGATGCATTGAAACTGCCTTCCCCGCTTTTATGAGTGACACGTTTCAGATTCTCTGGTGTCTTCAAATCCCAGTACTTCATGTAATCTCGAGAAAGAAAAACAACTGGATAGGATGGACTTCTCTGTCAAAAAAATGTGAAGTGTTGTATCCATTGCCTCTTTGGCAGAGAACACAGAAGTGTCTGGACTTGTGCAGAAATATCTGGACTTTGTGCAACACTCAGTGAATGATAGTTGAATGTAAATCTCAGTGAAGATACTAGAGTTCAATGGAGGTGTTGTTTGACACATGTTTTACTAAACAAAGTCTGTTTTTCCTGTTGCTTGACACACTCAGTAACCAATTTCTGAGACACTGGGGTTTCAAAGAAAGATTTTATTACTATGCACATAGTAGGAGAGCAGATGGCCTATTGGCCCCAAATATGTCTCCCCAAATTGTGGTAAATCTGACAGTTTTATTAGAGAAAAAAATGGGCAGTGTTTAGGATAATGAGCACAGTTGCTGCAGGTGATGTAATTAAAGGTGATCTAATTATTGAATATGGGCAGATAGGTTACATGCTTAGTCACAGAATAATGTAAGAAGATGGTAAAATGGGGTATAGGTGACTTGTAGGTTAAACTCTAAGCTGCTGTGCATGTCAGGTGGGCCCACCTTGGTTAGATCCAGTCTCGGTCATCAAGATAACTTTAGACTTGGGGTGGGTTAGTTCTGGGTTGACCCAAGACCCTTTATTTAATAAACGCTAGGGGCCGTCTTTAGTGATTACAAGACTCTAAAGTTGAAAAACTGGATACAAAGGAAGGTTAGTCACAAAGTTCTTACTATCACAGGGACAGAAGATAAAGGATATGCAATCATTATCAGAGATCAAGGAAGCTGGATTATAATTTAGAGATTTCAGGTATTTCCCTCTGTCTACTTCCATATATCAGAAAGTAAAAAGGAATATCTATATAATGATTCAGCAATAAAAATCATCCCTTAAATCCTAAATTCTCAGTTAACACATGTAAAATCCTAGAATGAAAAGTCCCTTGCAATATTGTCCCACATTTGGGATTTGAATGAGGAGCTAGCAAGTCAAGGCATTGATCCTACTTCCCATATGGTATGATCTGACCAAGGAAGGCAGGGGTGAGGGGTGGAGGTGGGGGCGGGGTGTTCACTCTTCAGTGGCTCTGTTTTCATGGCAGAAGACCAAAGTAACACTGGACTGTCTACCCCTCTAAGCCTGTGCATGGGAAACATTGAGGTCAAGTATCATTTTTCCCCATATCTCATGAATTGATTTGGCGAGTAACTATGTATTACTTGAATTGGAAGGATAGATTTAGAAGCTTTAGCAATTTTTAACCTATGCAGTAAATAAAAGGAACGTCAAAAGGAACACTGGTTTTCTTTATTTTGGTACAAATGGATTTTCTTATAGAACTGGAGAGTAATCAAAAATTAAATACAGAAAACCACCACTGGCAACCTGGGTTAGAAATATGTTTAGGTAATTAAGCTCCTTAAGTCATTACATCTCCACTGGGCCGACCAAGACCATTCCAAATGTATGTAAGGAGGATCTACTTTAAGATAATTTCACTTTGGCAGGAAGGACTAGTTTTCTGAGTGTGCCATCAGTCTCTCAAATAACACTAAAAGAAAGTATTTGAAAGTAAAATTCTGTCATTCATACTGTTTTCTAAGTCTTTTATAGTCATCAGTAACCCCATTACATGAAAAGATTACTATACCTATCATGATTGAAACAAATGATATGTAATTTAATGTAATAGTTTCTAAACTTTACAGCTCTCCATCCTCTCTGCAAATCAGCTTCTCCACTTGTATGATGGGAATTCTAATGGTGCTGATGGAGTTTTTGGAGTGATCAGATGTGAGACTATATCTAAAAGTGATTTGCAAAGTGTAAAGAACTATTCCTGGCAAGTCCTACTGGTGAATATTATTCTAATTCTATAAGGTAGGCCATACATTGAGCCATGTTTTATGTGCCTTGTCTTGTCATATCTTAAGTTTGTTTCATGATACAAGATTTAAATTTATTTCCTTCTGTTTCAATAAATTTCTCTCTCATATTTCCTGTATAGTCATGAATTAGTTCTCAAGTGCAATCCTGGCCTTGTCAAAAAGCAGCTAATTCAATTTTATAATTCAGTAGAATGTTTTGGATTTTAAAATATCACTTCCTCTATATTAATGAAAATTCAAGCAATTGGTGGGTTTCACCTAATTTATAGGTTATTAGAAGTGAAGGCACAGAATGTTTGCTGATCATTTCATGGTAAAATTGCAATACGATGTTTATGTGTGATCCCTGATTTTATCCTGGACTCTCTCTTATTTCTGTGACAGTAAAATGCAAGTGGCAGAGAATTACGTACTCTGCCGTTCTTAGGTACAGGATTTATACGATACTGTATAGACCAGTCAAGTCATATAAATGCTTAAGTCTTATTTTTTAAGTAGCCTTCCATTTCTCTCATCTCCATTCCTTTCAGGGATCTTAGGAAAGGAAAGTGAATGCCTCACTTTAAAAACTGTTTTGTTTGTTTTTTTTCTGGATGAGGATAATGATGGACTTCCTGACCAAATGGCTCCAGTTCATATAATTTGGAGTGTCTTATATTGTCTTTGCACAAGAGGGGTGATATTCATAATAACCTCAGTATGTATAGAGTCATAAAAATAACTTTCGTCATGATGGCACTTGTGTGTTGTTAGTTTTCTCATAAGAAATCTGTCACACTCATTTTAATTTAAAATGTGGATGTAAGAGAAATGTATTCTGCAGTTGTTATTTTAATGGGCTGGGTGTAAAAATAATGACCTTGACGTCGCAATTCAGAGTATTATGCAGCATCTGGAACTCTATTACAATTAATCATATTAATGGAAAATTACCGTCTCTCCATTAAACACTTATTTAGTGACTACATTTATTTGTTTTGATTTTTTTTCAATGTATTTTAGGATCCAAACACTTGGAGTTCTACTGAGAAGTATATTCTTGAGAATTCTTCTGCTCAGGTTATTGTTTGTAAAATACAGGTTGGTAGCTTAAAAAAAAGTTGCTATTTTGGGTTATCGTGCTTTTAAGATGCTTAGAAATAATATAAAAGACTCTTAGATTGAAAAAACTCCTGCAAGTCATGAGAGGAAAATGCGCTTGATGTGACACTGATGTATTTGTACCGAATGAATCCAGGGGGCCTTTGAAAGGTTTAGAACCTGTAATGGAAATTATTATAAAATGCTTCTCAACAAGACTTATCTTAAGGGAGAAAAGGCATTGTTTGCTAGTCCTTCAAATACAAACTTCACTATTTAGGAAATTATTCTACTAGAGGACTGTCTTAGTTTGGGAGGGCTGCTATAACAAATACCACTTACCAGTTGGCTTAAACAACAGGCATTTATTTCCTCACAGTTTTGGAAGTTAAACTTTCTTTTTGGACCTTTTTAGAAGTCCAACATCAAGGTATTGGCTGGGTTGTGCTTTTCTGTAGTCTGAAGCATTCTGATGGTGGTTTGCCAGCAATCCATAACTCAGTCTCTGCTGTGTCACATGGCCATCTGTCTCCTTTTCCTATGTTCAGATTTCCTCTGCTTTTAAGGACTGTAGTCATATTGGATTACAGCTCACCCTGATTCAGTTTGGTCTCAACTAACAACATCTTCACATCTTTAAAAATCCTATTTAAAAATGAGATCATATCCGCAGGACTGGCGGGTTAGGACTTGAATGTGTCTACATGTCTCTATGGATGAATAAACAAAATGCACCACCTTTGTAAGATGCCCTGCCATTATCAGAATGTGAATGATGTGTCTTCCACCCTCTGCCAAACCTAGGCAAGACTGACTGAAAAATGACAAATTTAGGGAATTTTGCAAATGCTGAAATGCTACTATGCAACAATAGTTTTCTTATGAAATCCTAGTGATTCATATATTGGAGACTGGAGGACAAAGTTGAATATTCTAGATAGAGATCCACTTTCCTGTTGGTACCTGGCCTAATTCACTCTGGTGAAGGCCTTAAGGAATGTACATGAGCCTGTAATAGTAAGTGTCCAGATGTGTTAGGTGGGATTAAAAAAAAATCCAAATTTTATGGCCTGAGGTACCCTCATGAGCCACCCATGCATGAGTCAGGGAAAATGATATTTGCTAGATGATTGTTGAGTCTCATTGTAGAGACTTGCAAGGAAGAGTTTAATTGAGAAAACTTTGCAGTGAACTATTCCATTTAGGACTGCAATTAGAGTCTGTTCCACCTTAGAGAAACCAAGACAATCTTGACTTTTTAGTCCATAATACAACTCTTGGTAAACTTTCAAGTCATCCTGGAGTAACAGTCTTCTTTCAAGGGCCATTTGTCACACCCGTGATTGTGTATGTTTGTAAGATAGAGTGTATGTGTGTGCAAGATGGAAATGTCTGCTGCTGTTTTGTGTTTAGTATTGTTTAGTAGATGTTCCGAATATGTATGTAGAATACACAGGGTTTATATTCCTGGCCTAGTTGCAAGGACAGAAAATGTCACCTCGTGGTTGAAAAATAGTCTCTGTATTGGGCACTATCAAATCTTTGGCATGAAATAAAAGAACATATCCTTTCTATGTATCAGCATCTCTGGAATGAAACAGGCATAAATATTTTTCAGTTATGTCATTTGTGAGTTAACTATGATGAAAACCATCATCATCTGCCAGATGATATTAATACTGTTTGAAAGTTCAGAACTTTCAAACAGTATTAATATTTGTGTTGTGACTACAAAGTAATGAAACTGGTTTCCATAGGTCATGCAAAATTTCTGTTGGTTCAACCAGTGTTCTTGAAAATTGGAGGTTATAACTGCTGTTAAGACCTATTTAAGTGAAAAAAATTTGTTGATGCCTGTGCTCAGTAATAATTTTTTAAAAGGGCTGAGGTTGGGGGAGGGAAAGACAAACACATGCAAATTGAGAGCAGAGTAGTAGAGTTATACTTTTATCAAAGCCATCCCTGATCAGCTGACTCTTGCCATCTTCCCAGGCCCCATGTGGACACCTGGTCAGTATCTCTAACACTGGTGTCCCTATACCTGACACCGTGTCTGCACTTAGTACTCAGAGATGTTTGGAATCTGAGCTTTCTTCTGTATGGTCCCCCTTCTTCTCTTAGACTGAGATGGAGTTTTCCAGAAAGACAAATATTGTCTGAATGTGTGTGGTGTCTTTGTACTCTTGGCATAAGAAGTGACTAAGAGTATGGATTCTGGAGCTGGCCTTCTTGTTCAGATCTCAGCTCTGCCACTTACAGATTTAGGAGCTTGGGCAGCTAATTATAGTTCCTATTTATAGGGTTGTCATGACGATTGAATTAGTTAATATCTGTAGAGTACATAGAACACGACCTGGCACAGAATAAGTGACTTACAAGTGACTTATTTTTCTATAGTGATATCTGGGAACATTTAGCTTGCTTCACTCACCATATGGAATGTTGGCAGGTGAATTACAGAAGACCTGCAGGGTACCACCAGGCTGTCTTACCCCTTATTTGGGTATTAGCTATCACTGTTCTCTTTGAGGTGGGGTCCTTGAAAATTTGCTTCTTCCTGTTGCCTCAGGGGCTAAATAAAGAGGAAGTGGTGAAAGGACTGTAGGTACTGCCTCTGCTCAAAGAACCTTCTGACTTGCAGGAGGGAGGGTGCTGGTGGAAGAATGCGGGCCTTTGGGTCAGAGCACATGGCTTTGATCCAGTTCTGCCCTAGGCAAGTGACTCCATTTCTCACCTAATGTGGAGAATATTTCTGCCCTGCTTGGACAATCGAAAGTGTTATTGAAAGCCTAATTATAAACACAAGAAGCATGTATGAGATGTTAGTACCAAGATGGTGCTGATTGCTAGATATGTTTCAGAATGAATTTAATTTTCCTTCCATTATATCATGCAGATGGGGATTCTTATTTAAAAATCTACTCACATGCAGAAAGCTTGAAGCAGCTCTGGACCAAATGGCAGAGGAGATGGTGTTTTGGCTACACACCCTGTTTATCCACCTTTCACTCTTCTTCTCTGTTTCCATGAAATTCCCCATAAAGCCAGCATCTAGATCCTGCCCAAGTGTGGCTGTTCTCTCCTCCGATTTCCCTTTCTCTTTTCAGAAATTTGGATTTTTGAACCCAGTTTCATCATCTGTGAAATGAAGAAACTGTTATTGAGTTCAGAGTTTAGGAAATGTGGTATGGAAAGTATCTTGCACCGTGCCTGGCATATATTATATTAGCTGCTTCCCCCTGCCTCTCCTTCATTCCATCTCGCCTTTTCCCTGTTCTCCATTCTCTTAAGGATTGGCAGGTCAGCCGATATTTTTTAGACATTAGAAATTTAGAAATTCAAACTATAATACCAATTAATCAGGAAACCCATTCCTGGTAAATAGCAGTGTTTTAATAGCACTTCCCTAGCAACTTCGACCCTTCAGTAAAAGGAACTAGATAATGATTAATCTTTCAGTCACTGTAAAAAACTAATGAGGGCTATGTGGGGGAAGAGGAGAGTACTTTAATCACTAGAGGTGATTGCCATATTGCCTTTACCCTCCAAACTTGGATTGCCCCTAGGGAGAAAAGAGGAAGTGCGTCTGCCCAAAGAAGCCCTGTCATTACCCCACGCCCTTGGCAGCTGAACAGCTATTGTTAAGGTTACCACTGCCAATCCAGGTTTTCTTTTTTCATCCTGGGTTGGAGTCAAAGGGAAATTTGAGCTCCTCTGGCTCCCGCAGCTGGCCAGGAAATCATATAGGAGCAAAGCAAGGAGACAGAACCCAACATGGAGTCCTTTGCCATTGACTTTTAAAACACTGGGGCAGGAACAGCCCCAGTGAGCAACAAGGAGTCATTCTATGCAGCAGACACCAAACTGGTTGCATTCAGCAGGGCCCTTAGAGATAAGCGTTAGAGACAGAACTATTAGGAATGAAGACATTGCAAGTGTGCTTTAGAGTTCTAGTAAAAGACTGCAGTCACAGGAAGGAATGTGTTTTAAGAATTTCAGATGGGATTTTTTGGTTTTGTTTTGTCCCTGAGCCCTTGGTTACCACTGTCAGTTTAGGTTTTATCAAAGCTACTTAAAAAAAAATACATTATTCTTGCTAATGGGCTATAAGACAATCACAGACTGTTAAACCTCCTAAAATGTTAGTAAGGCTTTTTTTTTTTTTTTCTGTGGTTTTGGTGGGATTCTGCATTAGCCATAAAAATGATCACAACACTGTCATTACCAAGCTGTTTTCTTTTAAAAGTTTTGGCTAGATTGAATTTGAGGATTAAATGTGACGGTGAGTCTCAGTGGTATTTGTTAAGATGTTGGTATGTCCATTCCATCTACTACGGTATTCTTTATAACAGCCCTTCTCTAAATGGGCATATCATCTTTCAATCTTAAGCAAAAATCAAGAATAGAAAGTGACAGACTTTCACACCAAATAAGACTGTGTCTACACTTTCCCGGTCTCTAGCTTCTGGTATTGACAGCCATCACCCATGAAAGTAGAGTTGTCGTTTTGACACATAAATTATACTTTGGCTCTTCTGAGGATAGTCTCTTGTTCCTTTGCCAAGTTTTGCATTGATAATTGAAGGTGAAGGGCTCAGGTTTCTGTATGTTTCAAATTCCGACAACAGAATAGAATAAATGAGAAGGTATTTGTAAAGGATGCAATAGCAGTTATGAAAATTGAACATGGAAGAATTCAACTCCTTTTTCATTTTAGGCATTAGAATTCATAGTTGTACTTCCTTATTGCAACCTGAACATGGTATTGGCAGCAGATAGATTAATTTACGTTTAGAGATGAATTATTTTTTAGAACACCACATAAATGTGCTTTAATTTGTACACTTAATGAAGGAGCAAAGAGTGAAATGTGTGATTTTAAAGCATTCTTTGCGTTTGTGTTTTCCCTTAAATTCTCATTTCTTTGAAAGCTCTTTGAAAAGCTCTGTTAGCATAATATATTCCATTATACTCTTCTACACTGAGTTAAGAGTTTAGGTTTTAAAGCATTTGCTGCTTCAAGTGTCTATAAAACTTATCACTTAAGACTGCGTCTGCTTATGGGTTCTAGTGGTATTGTGTTTGGGTGATAGTATATCTGTGCCCTGGTGACAATCTAAAGACTTGGAACCCAGGTATTTTCTTCATCTATTTTTCTCAAGATTGAAATGGTTTAAAATGGATATACTTTACGTCATCCTAGGATGCTATCTGCTAATGTGTTTCTGTAGAAGAGTCCATCACTCTAACAATCATCATGATGCTATCTTAGCGTCTGCTCTAGCATCTCCATATTCTAGAATTTCTTGCAAAATGGAAATTAAAACGTTATTACATAATAGTTTCCGAAGCTTTAATAAGCTGTAACATAAGTCTGTGGATGGGGGAGATATTGAATTATTATGTGGCCAAATAGTGCAAGAAAAGACATTTTCATTTAACAGTCATAATTGACAATTTTTTAGAAAGAATATAACCCAGTGGATGGAGTGATTGATGTGGGCATAAGAAAGGATAAATAGTTTGTCTAATTTTTGGTTTCTCCCTTTCTCCTGGCATACCCAAAAGCTATAACAAAGATTGATTCCAAGAAAGAGAAACAAATGTAATCATAATTTGTCCATTATTGAATTATATCCTTGACTTTCTTACCGTGGTGGGGTGGGAGGAATCATAGCAAGGTGGACTGGATTGGGTTGGCCCTAGGACACAGCAATAGGGGATTCTTTCTCTGGCTCCTTGTGCATTTGATGTCTGAAGAACACAGTGTCTTCTTTCCTTAACACGTGTCTCGTGATTCATCTTGCCAAAGCTCTTAAAGGCTCCTGTTTCCTATGACAGCATCATAAACCATGTGTCAAGAGACACAGTTGTTTAATAATCCATGAAATAGAAATATGTGTGTGTATGTGTGTGTTTTTGCATTTGGGAGGAATAGTGCAGGGTCACCCAGATTTTGATTTTCATATAATCTAAAACTGATTTTATCTATGTTATTCTGGGTATTTTGACAGATCCTTAAGGATGATCACTGTTGTTATCTAACAGTTATGCTTATCTAAATCCTACAACCTCTTTTAAGGCCAGTCTCAAGTGGCTTATTTTCCATGAAGAATTCCCAAACTCCTTTACCTGAAGGCAGTTCCCTTTTCCTCTGAGTTCATAGGCATTATTAGTTATACGACTTCCCTGGCTGTTCATCAGAACCTGACATTTGTCCTTTCGAGTTGTCCTTTTCTGTTGTTATTGTGCTGTATTTTCATTAACTTCTCAAGGAGGTATGTGTTATCTCTTCAACCAAGGCACTGGGAAAGGAGGCAATGTATTTATAACTTTATATATTATCTACACCAATTAATCCATCCCGTGATTGTTATTATGCAGATACTGATTTTAATTAAATTATTTAATAAATAATTGCTTATATGACAATTATATGAGGCAGTAGATTTCTATAGTCTTTCATAGCTGTCCTCTCTTGCACATAGCTAGGCAACATAGTAAGTTCACACCTAAATACTGGCAAATACTTGGTGACTAACTCATTAAGCCAAACAGAAATGCATGTTTTTCCTTCTCATTCTCATTCTTCCCAGTTAGTGAGCACATTCCATGCTTCATGCCTTGTGGTAGGTATTCACAATGATTAACTTATTTAAACCTCACTGTAGCGCTTTGAGTTGGCTGCTGCTCTTTACCTTTTACAGATGAAGAAGGGACTCAGAGGGTTTGAGTAACCCATCCAAGATTACATGGCCAAAGCCACGCTTGGATTTGAATGCAGGTCTGAGTAACTCTCAAAAGTCTTTTTATCATTACTTTTTACTATATTGAATTCCTGTTGCATATTCATCCATGCTGTGGTTTAAACTTTCCAGTTCTTGGGTTTTTTTTGGTGCATGGTCCTGAAATTGAGCCCGGCGTTCCCGCATGGAAGGTGGGCATTCTAACCACTAAACTGCTCATGCACCCTCTTGATGATTTTTATCACAGATTAATCGCAGTTTTACTTGGCTGAGTCATCATTTTGGACGTTTGGAACGTCATAGTTAGTTAGCAACCCTAAATTGTAAGAGCCTCCGTAAGAGGGTCATTCTTAGTAATTGTAAATGGGAGAGGTGGGTGGGAAGATATTTTAAATGGCTAGAACATCACAGAAAAGAAATTCAACCAGTGGAAGAAGGAAACACTCCTACTTTGAAAACATGCGCGCGCACGCACACACACACACACACACACACACACACACACACACACTACCGCATATATCCTTTCAAGCAGGAAAATAATTTTTATTTTAAGTAAAGTGCAATTGGGTTTTTCTTCATTTGCTTTTAATGTTGTGTTAGCATTTATTGATAAAATGAAGAAGTAGTTTACATCTTTTGAGGTAATTTCTGATTTAGATGTGGGTTTATCTCCTTGTAGCATTGCGGTTACATACTTATTTCATAGAGAAGGAGTTTTGTACTTTAGCTAAGGGTAGAAAAATGTCTCTGCTCCTACAGTTGAGTGTGCCAACACTTTCAGCTGTTCAAGAAACAGGATGTTAAAGGAAACATTTGGAAATGACAGCATGGGGTGGGTTCTGGCATTGAGTGTCACAGTTCTATTCTTGTTGGGCTCCTAGATTGCTAGTTCAGGGGCAGGGATTTTCCCTCAGCGTCCTCATCTGTGTAATGAAAAAGGGGTCCAACTCAATCGGTTGAGTATTTTCTCAACCGATATTTGGGTTTCTCTTACCGCCTTTTGACATTCTCAAGTCAACGTTGTCTTAAAATTGAAAATTTCTCAACTATTTTCACGGCCTAACGGAGTGCTTTGAGCCGTTGGGGGATCTGGCTTCTTGTTTTTTTTGTTTCTTTTAATTAGTCGGGGTTAAAGCATTGGTTCTCAAATGGATGTGCATCAGAACCCATCTGGGAGCTGGTAAACATGTAGACCCACAAGAGACCTAATCTCAGGCGGAAGGTCTCAGGAATCTGTTTAAAAGAGCTTTCCAGGAAGGAGTGAACAGACATGATTAGGACCACAGAGTTGCAGCATATCCCGCTCAGAAACACCTTATTGTCTCATGAGTATTTGACTGACCTGTTATTAGGATTGCCAGATTTAGTAAGTAAATATGCAAGATATCCAGTTAAATTGAATTTCTGATGAACAGGCATTTTTTTTTTTTTTTTTTTTTAGTATTCATATGTCCTATGCAATATTTTCATCTAATTTTATTTGGCAACCCTTCATATTATGAAAAGACAAGCCAGTCTCTCATTTCTGTCACCCCTCTCTGGCATGGAGTCTGAAACAATCCCCAGAGAATAAAAGGTTTCAGGGATCCTTTGCTGCTGCCCGTTGGTATACATTGAGTCCTTTGAGAACCGTTGTATTAGGGAGAAATTCGGAGTTGCCATTTTTATTCTTTCATTTGTTTCCTTCCCATTTTGTTGTATGTAACACCCCAACACTCACTTTTATTCTTTAAATAAATTGTTTTATTTTTAAACAGCACAGAATTGTTTAGCTGCATGGCTCCTATTAAGCCGTCACTTCATGTGGAATTTTGTTCCAGCTTTCCCTGATGTTGGTACAACCACCTTCTCCTAAATTATGAAACTTCATTTTGAAGTGAGGTTTATAAGGTATCTAAGACCTCTGCATTGGCCCATTTGTTGTCTTCTCAAATAGTTATACTTCCAAATGGAATATTTTCCATTGTAGTTGAATTCCGTCTCTCTAATCTCCCTTGTAGAAAAAAAAACATACCTAGGACATGCTAGGCAACTAAAGAAACAAAGGGCATTGGCCGTTGTTTGAGAACAAACCAGGTCAGCTTCACCAAAACTAGGACTGGTTTCCACTTAAATGGATCTTTAGGTACCACCTGCCTTTACTATACAGACTGACTCATCAGAAAAGAACCTGTGGCTATTAGATAAACAACTGCTTTCCCTTTCGTTTTCATTTAATAAGTTATCATATGTGATTTTCTCTGCACTTGCTCCGTGAATATGACAGATTACTAGCCAAAACCCCATAATAGGTGGTCGTGATTGACAAGGATAAGGATTATTTTATTATCAACAGACTGAAGGTTATTTATTCTTGGTCCTTGCTCCCGGGGTTTTAGCCTCTCACTAAAATTATGAATCTTAGGCCTAGATTGCCCAATAAATCCCATATACCTAAAGCAGGTCCACTGTTTCATTGCAGGTAAGTGTTGGACGTATTTGTCTGGTGCTTCTGAGTTCTTTTGGGAGACGTGGGGGTAGGAGATGGGGACGGTGCGCTGGAACCCCATTCTCCACTTTCTTGAGCTGATGAGCTTTGATTAATCCTTATTTAAATATTTCTTCAAACTCAAAAATATTTCCCTGTACCTCTCTCTCTCCTTCAAAGCATTGTTTTAGCAGCTCAAAAAAGAAAAGATAAGTGTACCTAAATGTATTTGTCTTTCTAGTAAGAACATGTAGTAAGATGATTTGGACCTGGGGAAATAGAATAGCTTTCTGCATTGGGATGGGCAATTCAGCCTCCTGATGCTGAACCCTTGCAAAGAGTAGCTAAAGGGAGTGATTTAAGAGGAACCATTTGGATCCCCTGAAGCCTTAAACCAACGTTTTATTGCAGCACTTAAAGAAAAGTCTCACTCTGGGCTGTACTTCTTCCATAAGCGGAATGGGTTAATAATTTAGGAATGTGTAGGAGCACTTTAAAAGCTGGTTGTAAGAGGTGTGGAGAAGCAGTGTTTAGAGTGATAGGATGAAGAGAGAATGGACCTGGTTAATTCCCTGCCCTGCCAGTCCCCTTCTAGCCATAATACTATTGTCAAAAGCTCCTTCATTTCTAAGTGTCAAATTGTTCATCTGTAAAGCAATGATAATACTTCCTACTTGGCTGGGCTATTGAGAAGATTAAAGCAAGTAATAAATGTTAAGTGCTAGCAAAATGCCTGGGAGGGGTGCAGCTTTAAGGAGTTCAGTAAACCTTAATTCCCTCTTCCCTTTAAAATTGGACTTATGAGGGCATATTGTAGAATTGGAAAAGGTGCTTATTCCACTAACAATTTAAAAAATTATTCAAGGACTTGTTTCGTTATATGCTGCATTTCCTTTGATTAATGACTTACTGTTGATTTTGCCAGTGACCAGACATGAGGTAAAATAATCCTCCTTAGCTCAGGACCTGTGCTCCATTTGGAATTTTGTCAGAGGCAGCCTCAGAAACTCATGACCAAATCTCTTGACCAAATCGGCAGTTAATCGGGTTTCCTTCAGATTTGGTGCTATTTTAGTTGTATGTGTTTTCTTAATTTTCTTTTGAGACAAGTGCTGTGGATTTTCATCACCATGGTTGTCTTCTGATGGCCTCAAGGTATTTGGCTGTTTTTTTTTTCTCTATTTGTGTATTTTGGTATAGACAGAGATGTTATAATTTATTTAAAATTATTTGCTCTCTCCAAAGAATAGACAAAATGCCTTAAAAAGTTCTAAAACACTACCATTGTTTTGTGTTTGGTGCTTGCAAACTCGGAACTTAACATGTTATGAAAAACTTTCAACAACTTTTCTTCCTTTGAAAAATAATCAGCATATTGCTCGTCTCTAATATTTTTGCAAGGAGGTCTCAATACAGGTGTTTCAATGGCTGGAAATCTAATTCAATGGCAGTACAGACTGGTTGTCCCTTTTGGGGTGAGTTAACAGCCATTTTGCTTTGTGTTTGCAAACTCATTTCAGATTTGCAGCTCCCCATATTAAAACTAATTGTTTGCTTGCTGGTGGATGTATTTTATTTCATGGGGGAAACGGCTTTGTAGACATACCTTGAATGTATTCCAGATGTATCTCCCAGAGCATTGACATATTGTGGTCAAAGGGGAGCAGAAATTCTGATAGCAGATCCAAATCCTTGACAAGAAATTCCCCAAATGCACAGATGTTTTGTATTTCTGTTGAGAGAAAATGGAAAGCCAGTTCTGCCCACATGTACTCTTGATATTAACTGTTGTTATTGCTGTGTTGCTCTAAATATAGTTCAGGACATTTGTCAGCGAACTGTGAAGCTCTTGTTAAAAATAAAATGGAAATTCAAATCTTAAAATAAATGAAGAGCAATTTGTGATGCAGTGCTGCTTGCATTTTTCTTTTTGGGTTGGCGAATCTCAGTCCCACGAATTTCGGGGTGGGTGACTCCATTTAAATACTAATTCAGAGTCGATTGAATCTTCTATGTCTGGTGGTTACTTTTGCTGTTGGTGTAGAAAACTACAAAGCTGAATCGATTTTTTTTTAAATGCATTTTTATATTTTGTCAATATGTTTAAAAATGGAGGAGAGGAAGTGAAGTGATTCATTTAAAATGATGTATGAATCCATTTTCTTTTGTGATACTGTTGTAAAACTTCTGTTGGCATTGGAGAAAGTTGAGCACATACATGAAGGGGCCCAGGATTGGTGTCTTTCAAAGGAGATGCCTTGGTTCTAATGCACTCCCTGCAGCTGTACTCTCTTTCAGGATTCTGCTTTCTAGGTAATACACTCACTTTCAGTCTGTTTGTTGGCCTTCTAGGACCATGCCTTGCATTCAGTTTGTTTGTTCTATGCTCCTACTGTCAATTGGACTTGAGTGAGTGGCTCAGCACATGGCATGGCACGCACTGTCCTTAGAGGGTTTATCAAACAAGGTGAAGAGGCGAGGGTGTCATATATTTATGTTATCTCCAGAGCCACTTTTTTTGTGGTCATCTGCATGCAAAAGGGACAGTGTTTTGTTTGATGTTTTAAAAAATACATTGCCACAGTTATTTTTTCCTTCCAGTTCTACGGGTAGTCATTCAGACAGCTGCTAATCTACTGCAGCAGCTTTTATGACTTGTCCCAGAACAAAAATCACAGGCACGATGTATTAACAAGGCAGTGTAAAGGCATATTGCAAACATTATTATCAGATGAGAACATCTTTATATGTCTATAATCATTTTGAGTAATAATTGCAGCAGTAACAGTGATAACCGGTGGATGATAAACCAAGAATGGATGGCTAAGTGGCTGTCCCGATGAAATCATCTGGTAAATCAGAGGCAAGGCAGAGGGAGAGAGGTGTAGGCCTGACTCCAGGGCAGATCCAATCCCTGATGGGAGCAAAGAAAATAGATGCCCTGACGGTGTGGGGAGAAAGGGGATTGAGAAATGTAACAACCTATTTTAAGGAACTTTTTGGTTCTTTCAACATATTTCGTTTCTGTGGAATGCTTAAGGGGCCTACTTTTGCAAAAGCAGTTTTACTTCATGTTATCAAAATGCAAGATGTCACAACTTTATTGAAGGGTGAAACATTGCTACCTGGTTGTGGTAGGATTAAACTGAGTCTAATGGACTTCTGAATGGCAGTCCCTGCTCCTCAAAACTCAATGGAACTCAAAAAACCTGGAAGCATCTGGCCCCTGTGGGAAATAACTGAGCTGTAGAAACACATCCCTCTCAGTTAGAGCTTTGTACCTCCTAATCTGCCACACCAGCCTTGATAGAAATCAGATTTTGGAAAACACTTTGAATTCTTCTTTTGAGATGACTGGTATTTATTGGGACTCTCCACGCCTCTTCTACCCACTTCTTTGAAATGGGACATCCTTCCAGCTGGCCCTGTGGATCTCATACACCTCTTACTCCCCTATTCCTAGAGCTGTTTTTGAAATCACTAGGGCCTGGGGGAGTAAGAAGCTGCAGGGGAAGAGCGGGGGCCAGCTGAAATCCATGCTGGTCAGTGGGATTACGAAATTCTCCTGGTCTTCATTTGTTTTTAAATTTTTATTTTGAAACGTGTGCATTTTCTTGGCTAAAATAAAGATATATAATTTGTCCGGTTTCACATTCTATACCAAGCTTCTTGGGATCCAGCTGTAGGGAACACTTCCAAGCCAGCCTGTTTACGTGGAATTTACTTCTGTGACAAGCAGCCACCGTAAAAGCCGTGAGTGCCAGGATTTGGAAATCCATTCATTTTACATTTTAGGCTTTGATTATTTGGGGGTGGGAAGTTTCAGAGAATTGAAAAATGAATTCTGATGTTCTCTCTTTCCTGGTAGCTCACTTTCCAGCTACAAGGAGCAAACTACTTTACCTCTTAGAACCTTGGGTCTCCTTATCTAAAGAATGGAAATAAAACTCTTTACTCAGAGTTCTTTTGAATATAAAGGGGTTTGGTATTTATAAGCACTTTATACAGACTCTGGTTCATAGGAATTGCTTTGTCATTATCAGGACTATATTTATGATATGGCAGATTTCTCCTGCATATGCATCCGGTCCAGAGGGCAAAATTGACAGAGTCCCCTTTAGAAGCAACTCTACAGGAATAATAATGGATTCTGTTTTGTGACTATCTACATCAAGAAGTCTAATTGTAAGATGGGGGTGAGGGGAATCCTTCCATGCATAGGGTATTGGAATATCCTAAAACAGGTATTTATGGAAAGGGGAAACATTGCTTATTTGTAGACCTGTCCTTGAGCATTCACTGCGTTATGATTTAGGTTGTCTCAGTTCGGTCACTCAGATTTGCATCTTGTCCTTCTATCTGTTTTTAGTTGTTTGGATTTCTCCCAAAGTATTGGTGGCTGAAATTCTTTTGGACTCAGAGCTGCCTTTTTTACATAAACTCTGGATTGGAATCAATAGGATGTCAAGATGCCAGGCACATTCAGCCTAATAGCAGGTGGGTGGTTGCTGGACAGTGAGCCTGATTTGCCAGACAGTAGCAAATTTAGGCCAGAATTAATGAACCAGAGAAGGTACCGTTGGTGTTGCACAGGGTTTTTGCAGCGTTTTCAGAATTAGTTTTGCTTTTCTTCCCAATGGAATCACGTTTGCAAAAGAAATATGTCTTTTGCACATGTGTGTATGTGCACATACCTGTGCGCTTTATTATGTTGAGCCAATTTATTCAGAAAATAATAGTCACATATGCTTTAAGAATCTGGTTCATAAACCTAAATAGAGCTTAGTGTAAGTGAACAGTTTGTCTCAGTCTGTTCAATCTTCAAGGAGAAGAAAATTTTCAGAAGCAGAGTGCATCACTGTAGCCTTAGTTTACACTTATTAGGACAATTCCCATTAAATTAAAGGTCAGGAAACAGCTAATAAGCAAAAGAAGGTGGACAGGTGGGGTGGTAGGTAAGGGAAAGGGATTCAGAGCCAAGTAGCACTGAGTTTGAATCTTACTTCTGCTGCTGAAAAGATGTTTGACATTGAGGAAACTGACTTGCCTTTTTACTTTATTTGCCTCAAAATCTTTAACTTGTAAATCAGGGATTAAGAAAAAGAAAGCCCTAACTCCCAGGGTCCTTTTAAAGATGAAATATGGAAATGAATGCAAAGCACCTGCTGTAGATCACAGGTACTCCATAAAGGACAGCTTTCTAGCATATCAGTTAGAGATAGAGGGCCATAGCCGGCGTTCTGGTCTCTTCCCTGTTGATACTTTAGTTGGTCGTTTCATTTTCCATATTCTCTACCTTGCAACAGGTTTTCTCTTGTTTCAGCTTTTAATCCCACATAAAACTTGACTCTGAAACTCATGCCTTCTAATTTTTGACCACAAATGGCCTTTCAATTCCTGCTGCCTCTTGCAGCAGTAGAATGATAAGAAAACATGCTGATCTTCATTTGGGCAGAGGATGAATAAAATGGAAATGAGGCTTTTGCAAACTAACTTTCCATTTGTTTGGAGATGGTCTGGAGGCAGCAGCACTTGAGTATTTCAGAATTCTAGAACAGAACAAGCAGTGCTCTGAATGACACGGATGTGTCTTCTCCTGTTCATTTCAGATGCGACTTACCCCTGGAGGATACCTGCCTCTGTAGTAATATGGTCTTGTGTTTGTGGTGTGTGTTCCACTTCATAGAACATATAGTGGTTGTTCTTTTTCCCTAGGTTCAAAGGCTGAGTTGTGTTGGGCATTCATAGTCACAAAGGTATATTGCATAGGAGATTGATTCCAGGATGAAAATGTCCATTTTCTTCTGGAATAAAAAGTTGAATTCTTCTTATATAATGGTGACATTACATACATTCTTAGGATGTTTTTTCAATGACATTAATTATTTTTAAATTTATAGGAATGAATTTTATTAAAGCATGTTTTTTTTTTTTTTAAATGGGAGTTAAAAGAGAATTGTGCCCTAAAAGCTTTTGTCCCTCACTTCACTCAAATGAAAAAGTCTAATATTTTGGGTTATTTTAGAATGCTATTTCTTCATATCATTCCTGCCCACAAGTAGGAGGTATGGCAAGTGTGATTTGATGTCATTTCGTTTCATCTAGTGTTGTCATCTCAGTGGCTGGGTGACACAGCATGGATGTAATTTGACATTAATTTATGTTTCTGTACAATAAAGGGCCTGGTTTTCTTTTGAGGGGATCCTGGGTGTTTTGTGCCTCTTTTTTTCCTCCTGGGGTAAAATGGGTTACAGTCTGTTAATGGAAAGATTATGGGATTTGGAATCAGGATGAACTAATCTTAAACACTTTAACATTTTTTTTCTGAATCTCAGTTTCCCTCTCTCTTAACTGCACATAAGAAACCTTCTGGCAGTTCCTGTGAAGTTTTAATTATAGGATATTTATAAGGACTGTTTTTCTAACAATGGGAGATGTACACTTAATAGCAGCTACCAATCTATACTCTATGTGATATACGATGCTTCAATGTTAGTTCCTGCTTTTAGAGCTACAGGCTCGTGATGAGGCCAAACAGATGAATTTTTTTTTTGTATTATTCTGTTCAGCCTTCAGATGAGCATTATGTTTGCTGCATATCTAATATGGTGTTATGATCGTGGGGTGTGTGTGTGCATGTGCATCTGTTGGGGGTAATCGTGGTAATTCTGAGAAGTTTTATGAAAATGGAAAGTGTGAGTTGGGGACTTAAAAGGAAGAGGTAAAAATTATTTGCTTAATAACCCTGCAGAGTGTTTTTTCACCCCATTCTTTGATTTTCATTTGTACTTAGGGTTTGCTTGAGATAATACTGCAAAGTGGTTTAAGAGATCTAGAATGAAGAATTAAAATCTAGAATATAGGTTACCAGGAGATAAAATGAGGGTAAAGTGGGAGCTGGTGCTTAATCTGTGCAGAATCTTTTATTAGTTGATTGTCAATGTCTGGAGCTGAACAGGGGATGACAGCATACTACTGTGAAGGCAACTAACGGTGCTGAATTGTGGGTATGACTGTGGTTGAAGGGGGATGTTTAGGGTAATGTATGTCGCTAACAGAAAACATGGGACTGTAAAACATACTCAACCTTGTTGTGGACGGTGACTGCAGTTAATAGTACAAATGTAAGAATGCTCTTTTATGAACTAGAACAATTGTACATCACTATTGCAAGGTGTTAACCATGGCGTGGTATATGGGAAAATGTGCTAAAAGCAAATTGTAATCTATAGCTAACAATACTACTTTAATATTCTTTTATAAGTTGTAACAAAGGCGCCACACCCATGCCACGTGTCAGTGGTAAGAGCATATAAGAGGACTGGGGTTTTTCTTTTTGGACTATTGAAAATGTTCTAAAATTGATTGTGGCAATGAATACCCTGTGAATATACATATAAAAGAGCATAATAATGCAACTATCATTTATTTATGAGTATAAAATAAAGACATTTTTGATTATGAAAAAAAAAAAAAGCCTAGAATCAGTCCAATCTGGTTTTTAAATCCTGGAACTTAGAAGAATTTATCTAGTTTAAGTGATTTAACCTCTGTGTGTTTGTTTTGTTCATCTGTAAAATGGGAGTAAATGGAGAACCAACCTTTTAATGCCACTATGTGTATTATATGAAGTCATATTAAATAAGATGTCTGACATATAGTTAGGCATTCAAGAAATCATCACTGCTTTTTTGTTGTTGTTATATAATCATTACTCTCATATGTATAATGGAATAATAATTTGTCCTATGTTATAAGGTTGCTGTGGGGGTTATATAGATATTCATGTATAGATATTTCCCCACAAAGAAGTGCTCTAGCTGATTTTGTTAACTCCAGATGAAAGCAACTAAATTTGAGAGCTGCTAGGTATGATTATCAAAAAAGACATCATCTTATAAGGTCAGTGTATATTAGATATAACTTATTATTTTTTCTTTTTAAAATTTTTTTGGTTGGTTTTTTATTTTTTATTTTTATTTTTTGTATGTTAGATAATACTTTAATTTTCTACTTTATAGTTCTATAATTTTCTACCCCATTGTTTTACTGCATAACTTTGGAAGTTATAGCTGTGCTTTCTCTCTGTTTTTTTTTGTTTTGTTTTGTTTTGTTTTTTCTAAAATAGAAAGCCATATGAAAGAAAAGAACCTAGGGAAAACTCCCACGTGAAGAATGAAATTGTCTTGGAAAGGGTTAGGGCTCTAGGGACTGTGTGCAGAAAATCATTGAAAGCTAATCTCTGTAAGATGCTGAAAATCACTCGGAGGGATCAATTTAGAAGGTTAGACTGTATTTCCTGAAACTTACTGATATTACAGTGAATACTTAAAGGACATTTATGTATGCTTGATGCGCACCAGAATTTTTATGCTAACTCATAATATTTAAAGAAGCACAGGTAACAAGAAAGGATGCATAAAGTTCATCTGCATTTTGTTAAGTCAGAAATTCAGGAAGCAGTTTTCAGTCTTTCAAAATCAGTGCTCCTGGCAAACTGGATTGGCCAGATTTCCCTAATGGTAGCACTCAGTGTGTTAATCCATTGAGCAACTGACCAAGGCTCTGTCCCATGAACAGAATTCAAATGTAGGTTAAAACAATGAATTTTGGTAGCAGAACACACCCATTTCGGCAAGATTGGCTTGAAGCCCCAAGTACTCCCAGAATCAGATGGTAGATGCCATGGGGAGATGCTCCAAGCATATCCCAGAACACCTACAGGATAAACTCAGGATCAGAACTCCTGGTCTGCTTGAAGAGTATTTCTTTAAGGCTCTGGGCATGGAAGAAAATGTAACTCACTTTGGTGAAATGAGTGGTGGAAGGAAATGAGCATTGCATATTGATTGTAATGCCCTGGAGAGAGTAAAAGCAGGGAACCTCCTTAAAATCAAGGAGAAGGAAGAAAAATTGGCCTTTCTTAAGCTAATCAGAATCTGACAATGAATATATGGATGTTTTAAGAATAGGTATAGGTGATGATTGGTGTTAGTTTTTTTTTGTTATTGATTGACACCTATGGAGCACTAGGCTGTCTTTATCCCTGCAATAGGATTTATTTATTTATCCCTCAGGGAAAATAGATTCTCCCACCCACTCCCCAGTGAGTTTTAAGGCGCCAGAAGGCCTGGTTACTGATAGATACTGGGGATTTCGGCAAATGGAATTATTTCCAGCTCCACATTAAATTGCTGTAGTGTCTTAATCTTGCTTTTTAACCACTGGCGAACTAGGTCTTGTTAACTGCTTGCCTTAGAACATGCATGAGTTGATTAATATTTGCACAAGGGCTAGGAAAAACCTTTTATGAATGGGATGTGCAGATATAAGGCTACACAGTGTGGATTTGGTGCATTGCAATGACTTCCTTGTTTAAATAATTGACAGAAGAAATTCCACGGCAAAGATGCTGAAAGGTATAAATGAGAAAAATGTGGGGACCAGTTAGAGCTGCCAAAGGCCTTTTTGTGCTGTGCATTAATTCGGTAGATATGGAATGCCAAATTTGGGGTGACTCGGTACAGTCAGATTTGAATGCTTTAGACATTCTGCAGCTCTTTCTTCCCTTCCTGCCCCTCGGTACATGACAATATGCCCTCTGGAACCTCCGAGGACAGACATTTCTCTCTGGGCTCCCCTGCCCGCTTCTCTGCTCCCACAGCAACCCTCCCTAGGCTGAGCAGAGAATTACTTACTGTGCCCTAGCTGGCTGCTACTGCAGATGCCCACTCACACAGCGTTCTAAGTGGCACTGAAAGCTGCTTTATGAATCTTGCAGAGTTGGTATCCATGTCTGCAGCTGCATAGCTGTGAGAATACTGGGGGGTTCAGGCATCGCTGGCCCTGCCTTGGTCAAGCCTTTTCTCTGGGAGCTATAGGAAGCTTTAATGCTTCTTCCTTTTCATTGCCAATGAGGCAGCAACCCGAACACATGGAGGTGGGGGCAGTGAGGCTGAAGGGGAGGTTGGTAGGGGCAGTGAATAGAGATTTAAGACGGCTGAGGAAAGGCAAGAAGCAGTGAAGCCCCCCAGGGAGTGGTGAAGAGATATTTAACTTAGCGCCAGAAGATGTGGTTGACATTCTAAGGCTGCCCCTGAGTGACAGTGGTAAAAAATGGTGGCTGTAATATCTATAGAAGTGGGAAGACGAGATTAAGTAAGAAAATACTTGTCAGGTTCTGTGTCTTCCACACTCAGTAAGCTCAAGTCAAGGCCCTAAGCCTTTCAAAACCTTTCTTCCTCAGCATTGACTGAATCTCCTGTCTGGCCTCTGGGTTGAAGGAATGAGATTGTGTGCTCAAATGTTTTATTCCTGTTACTATTCTCTTTCAGGTTTGTTTCATCTCAAACCATCATTTTTCAAGGAAGTATTTCTGTTACTGCTATGCTCTTCCTGACTGCCCTATTGAAAGGAGCTCAGTGGTGTTCTTTTGTAAAAGAAATACTAAAATTAGCCCCTTAAAAATGCAGTCCTTATTATTGATCACAAATGTAAGGCACACTTATAAATAATTTGGTAAGCACAAAGGAATGTAAAGAGTAAAATAATCACCATTTGTAATCTCTGGACATAGAAAGGGTCATTTCGTGTGTGTGTGTGTGTGTGTGTGTGTGTGTTATAAATACACATGAGTGTGTATGCAGGAGGGGTGTTGTGATTCTAAATGTAATTAAACTTAGGGTTCTTGATTCTGCAAAATAAAGTACTCCAAGAAAGAGAATGGATGAATGTATTTTGTTCATATTTAAATAAATATCTGAATCCCAAGAGGTTAGGTAAGTAGAGATGTGGAAGTACAAGAGTTCCATGTTTTTCTCCTGGTCCTGGCACCTGTCTCAGGATTTAAGTGAAGAGCAAGGAGTCTTAAAGTGGGCAGTTAGATTGTCCTTTTTATGCTATTTTAAACCTTAGCATCAGTGGTAGTCAGTGTTAATGTTTTGATATAACTTAACGTCATTCTACATGCTTGAAACATACACACACGTAGAGCAGCCTTATTAAATGCAATTATTTTATCCTCATTTTACAAATGAGGAAAATGAGGCACAGGAACATTAAGTAACTTCCCCAAAAGTCACACAGCCAGTAACAGTGGAGGCTGGCTTCAATCCCAGGAGGCTGGCTGTGGAGTCTGTGCTTTTTATCTACTCTCCTTACTGCATTTATGATACTGGTGTAAGAAATAATGGTCAAAATTTGTGTTTCATAACCCTACCCAGAATCACCTCTATTTCTGTGGCAGTTCTTCATAATTTCGGCATTGGAAAAGAAGTATTTTCTTACATTTATGGAGAGACATCAAAGTAAAAATGAAATAAATAAAAAGGGGTCATTAATGTTTTTTTTTTAAAACAAAGTTAGAACACCAGTCAGGCAAATTCTCTTGGTCATGGTAGATGTGGAATAAATTTGGTAATGATCTTCATTTGTGCAATATGACCAGGTTTAAAGTAGGGAGAACGAAGTTCACACTCAAAATCTATCACATATTTCAGTGATTTAAATAGGATGCTAAACTGGTTCTCATGGAATTTAGGTAGGTCAAATAAATTTCTAGTAGCATGTGAATGTTAAAAATGATTTTTGGATTTCATTTTCCTTTGTTGATCAGCATTCTCTGGATTGGATATAGGAAAACCTCCTGTATTTTATATAACCAATATCTTACTTGACATTTGGCCTTTTGTTATAGCTTAAACAGGGAAGTTGTAAACTGTGTTTCTGTATTTGTTAATTTTGCCATCATATAGGGAAGCACACAGTTTTACTTTGTTATTCAAATTGAAACATTAAAAAACATATTTATATTCTTTCAGCATGTCAGGAAATAGGCACAAGTAGATTTTAGCCTTGGAACTCCTTTGTCAACCAGTTCGTAGTTGGCTGAGGAATGGAAAAAAAAAACAGAGCTCATCTTGGTCACTCTAATTGGCACTGACAGCAGATACCAGTGTGTCAATAGTTCCTAAGAATTCCAACAGAAGAGATACTTCAGCTGTCTGAGATTTTCCTGATTTGTTTTATTTGCTCACTTAATATATAATCTTGTGGTTTCTGGATGTCTTCACCACCTAAAACTGAAAAGCGTATTCAATACTTAACTTATTTTACCTGGAACTTGCTCTTCAAATTCTTTAACCAATTGAAGTACTTCACTTTTGTTTTTCTTTTTAAGTGAACATTTTGCTGTTATTCAAACTACACCACGGGTTCAGCAGACAGATGCAAACTTTCTCTTTAGATGTGGTCACAGTCAGCAGTTCAAAAGAGTGAAATCAAAATGCTTAAGTTAAGAACTTGACAATGGAATAAAAGCTGTCATACGTTAAAGATGATATTAAAATGATTAATGATTTTTAACATCCTATTTTAGAATAAAGTTCTCCTTATCAGCACCTCCCTCCATGCTGTATTGTCTTTATCCTCCTTTTATTGAGAAATCTGAAAACTGGCATGGTATATGGTGAGGGTGTCTTTTTTTGGGGTTTGCTTTTATTTTATTGACCTCTCTTAGGTTGTGATGGCTTTAGGTTAAAATATTCTAGAACTAAACTGTGTGACGATTAGAGTACTGAATTATATTTTCTTAATGCTCTTGTAAACTTAAAGAGCATGCTTATTCTTGTGGCCTCATATTTTCCTTTTCTTGCACTGTGTGATGCTGAAGGATAGACATTGGCATGATTAGTAGTAAAAATAATAAAATATTTCTGATTCATGAAGGCACATTCCAATAACTTGGTGAAGTGTGTAACTTGAATGAAATCTTGACAACCTTGCAGTCGCCCCTCAAGGTAGGTCTCCTGTATTATTATTAATATTATACAGATAAGGAGACTTGGGCTTACAGAAGTTCAAGGTCATATCACTAGCACTCTTGACATTTTGAACTGGATAATTCTTTGTTAAGGGGGGGTGTCCTGCATTGTAGGAGGTTTAGAAGCATCTCTGGTCTCTTCCCACTAAATGCCAATTGCACCTCCCAGTCGTGACTATTGAGAATGTCTCCAGACATTGCCAGATGTCCCCTAGGGAGCAAAATTGCCCCAAATGAGAACCAACAGCACCCTCCCACTTATGCCAGTTCTCTTCCTCTTATCTCCTAGGCTATATAGCCTCTCCCTATTTATTCTCTACAAGTCTCAGCTCTTCATGTCCTTTTTCCCTTCTTCTGAAAATAAAGCTTTGATTCTTAGTAAGTGAATCATTAATGTCTGCTTGTTCATGTACATGATAGGCTAAGTGCATTGTTAAATACCTTCCTATTCTCTTTGTGAGTGTGGTCAGATAAAGATGGTGTAGGGCACTATGAACTGTGAAGGAAAGAGCAAAAGCAAAGCATCATAAATAAAGAGTGAGCACTTTTTGAATTGCTTACCTCTTTTCTCTTGCTGAACATGTGGTCAATATATGTTATAATCCCAGTCTCACAGAGTTGGCTAATCATTATTTCTTCTGAATTACCAGGTTGACTTGAATGAGTCATCAAATCATTTGTTTCTTCTTTTTTCCTGTTTATGAAAGTGAGACATCCTTCTCTCATATCTTTGTCTTCCCTTTCACTTTGGAATATGCTTGTGATGTGAACTGCAAGATGTTTTGAAATAAATTCTAAAACATCCAATTCTTTGAAAAGTAAATATGATTTTTAGAGAAAGAATCATTCTTTGCAATTAATTTTCAAGATGAAATAGCTCATTGCTTACAGTTCTAAGGCCATACGAATGTCTAAATTAAGACATGCAGAGAAAGATACCTTGACTCAAGAAAGGGCGATATCTGTCACATGGAAAGGCACATCACTGGCATCTGCAAAGGTATGTCGCTGGGGTCTGCTTGGCCTTCTTCCTGGTTCCGTTGTTTCCAACTTCTGCTGCCAGTCGTTTCTTCAATAAGTGTTTGCGGGGCCTTACTTAGCTCCTTCGAGACACAACTCTGGGTTCTGGCTTGCTTGGCATCTCACAGGAAGGCACATAACGACATCTGCTGGGCGCTGAATCTCCAGACGCCTGTGTCTAGGCATCTGCTCTCTCTCTGTCGGCACTCGAAGCATCTCCAAATATTCGTGCCTATGTTGGCTCTGAAGCAACTATTTTTTCTCCAAAATGTCTCACCTTTTAAAGGACTCCAGTCAACTAATCAAGACTACCTTAAATAGGCAGCGTCATATCTCTATCTAATTAAAAGGCCACACCCACAATTGGGAATGCCACATCTCCATGGAAGTAATTAAATCAAAAGGTCACACCCACAGTTGAGAGATTAGATCAGTCTCCATGGAAACAACTTAATCAAAGGTTTCCACCCTACAACATCAAATCAGGATTAAAGGACATGAATTTTCTGGGGTACACAACACTTTCAAACCAGCACACCCATCTGTCAACCATCAATACCACAAGAAGAAAGCAAGGAGATAGGAACACATGTCTTTCCCAAGTCAGCTATAGTTTGGTTTCAGTTTTCTCAGAAGTGGACACCTTCTCAGGCCTTCTGGTCACTGAACATTTGGATAAATTCAAAACAGTTTAGAAAAACTGAATGAAGCACACATTTGTGATGTCTTGATGTTATTGTCATCCATTCATTGAGGACACATTTTTGTCTTTTCCTGGCAGTGGTGTGTGTGAAGTGCATTGTCCTGTGGGAATTCATTCTCCAGATTAGAAAGTCTGCAGTGATAAAGAGTTTGGACTCCAGAAATGTGTAGGCAAGGGTCAGACCTCAGCTCTATCACTTGCTTTGGGAAGTTACAGATCAGGTTCTTATTAAGCACTTGAAACAGAATTTAGGTGATATGATCAGAAATGCCATTGCATTGGACCTGCAAAATGGTCATCAAATTGTTTTTTCCAGTTAGGGCATTAAATGGTTAACTGAAAATAGGAAAAATATATCTAGGTAGTAAGCAACTGCATGTTTTTTAATTGCCCTTGATTTATTGATTGACAGGAGTACATGACTACCTAATTTATAGATGAGGTGGAGTGTTGTCCAGTGAATATATAGCATTTTTATTGCTTAATAAATGTTTTGTGAGCCAGGCTTTGACTCTTGCAAATGTGGAGAATGAAGGGACATTAGACTGACTTAAAATGCTATATAATTTTAATATGCATTCATGTTATTGCTTTAAACACATTTAACAGTCAAGAAATGAATGACTCACTCCACTAAATGGAAATAAGAAAGTCAATTACAAATTGATTTAAGAAGTGTCAAATTAAATATTTCTTTATGTAAGAAGGTGATTTCACCTTGCCTGAAATGCAGTCATTAAAATAGAAGTGGCACAAAGAAAGCAAAAAGCTTTCATAAGATTGTTTGGTAGAATAATTGTTAGATATGAAAGATGGCATTCATATTTCTTAATGCTAATCTATATATTTTGTGATTATGGAAGAGAAAATAGAAAGAGAAGGAAATGAGTATGAAGAAGGCAGGAGATAGCTCTTCCTTTTTTCTGCTCTTTACATCCCAATAGCCGTATCTCTGGTTTCTCTTGCAAATTGTTGAACTACACGGTAAATGAAGATGTCTCCCCTCCTTTTGCTTCTTTATCAGTTAAGAAAAATTGATACCACCCTCTTCTTTTTGGTGATAAAGTCGTATCCCCTCTAACAATAAACAGAGTCTAGCTGTGAAATAAGTATTGTCATTTTCTTGCTCAATCAAAAACTGAAACTTCATAATTCTCTGTACATTCAGGGCAGGCTGCCTATGAAGGATTCAAAGAACAAGCTAACCATTAGGTGCCTGACCACAGGATTTTCCTTGTTGTAATTACATAAATATTTTCAAATTAGTGGATGGAAAATATAGAAAATGCATCTTCATCTACTACACTCTAAATTTTAATTCACGTCTGAATGTAGGTAACGTTTTCTTTTCCTCTAATTGTCAATGGGTTATACATGTTCCTTTAAGACCATTTAGGTTAACTTCAGATGAAAAGAGAAAAGAATATTTGACTGGGTGTCTGTATGACATCTAGTTTATATCTCTAGATTAAAGTTTTGTTTCTTTGAACATGTTTTTCAGATGATTAATCAATGAGCTGTAGAGCTTTTTTTTAAGATTTAAAGATTTTTCTGTGATATCTGTGTGCTCTGCTCTGTGTTGCTTTTGAAATATGAAATTAACCACTGTCTCTTCTTTATAACGTCCAAATTCTTTTCCATACCTCATTTCCTGGCTGCATGGCCAGTAGGTCCATTAAAGCTTGTCATTTCTTTCATATGGTTCCTCCTCTGTTGGTTCTATAAGATTGAAATAATGTTGAACCAAAAGCAGCAAGTGCCAGTAGGATTTTAAATATGCCATGCGCTTTCTGAGGATAAGAACCAAGAGATATTGGTTGGATATTTATGATCTACCTGGAAACCAAGTAATAATGTTTTATAGATCTAGGTTCTTTAGATCATTGCCAAGTTTTAACTGTCTTCTGGTTATTTAAAGTTTACATGGCCCTTTGTTATCTGCTTTTTCTTAAATCCTTATCTGAAATTGAAATACTTTTACCCCTGACCCTGAGCATTAAAGGTATTAGCATCTAATTTTTAAATATATATATATATTTTTTTTTTAAGTCTTATTCATCTTATATACTGATGATTCCATCATTTGTCTCCTCATTTAGAACATTCAAGCCACAAGTGTCTGTGAATAATTTGTCCCCAAATTTGTTTTTAAGGATATTATTTAATACTATTGAGTATATATATATATATATTAAGCATTATAATTAAACGTTACCATTTAAATAATATTAATCCAACTATTCATGATACTTTTAAGTGAAACTCAATGTATGAGCACAACTAATTTTTATCATAGCTTCAATTTGTGTTTTTCATAGGAATGAGATTTTGAAGTGCATTCAAATTGTGGACATCTGAACTGGCTCTAGGTTTAAGCCCTTCAGTCTAGCTTTCCACGGAGAATTAAAACTGAGCTTGTTAGAGCCAAGTAGCTCACCAGCCATGTGAACATAGGATGAGATCGGTCCTGGCCTCTTCCAGTGGTTGAGAACATGGTGCAGCAGGCGGGTTGGGAGCAGCCAGCTGCCTCCCCACTGTGCTTGGAGGTGCACTCGTTTGGGGGACCTCCCCAAACACCAGCCCCACTGTCTGTTTTTCTGTCAGTGTGTCTTCCTTCCCTTGGGTCCCCAGGGCTTTTCTACAGAGATGAATGCATTTTTTGAATAAAATATATCTTCACTGGAAGGGATTTCCCAATACTAATGACCTTAAAGTAGGACTTTGAGGACTGCTACTTTAGGGCAAGGATAGAGTGCAGGTAAAGTGTCTGCAGAAAGAAGAGATGGGATGGAACAGTGGGGCAGTCTCACTAAAGGTGGGCACAACAAAAGGGATGATGTGAGAGGAAGCTCTACATCCTGTCTACTACATGAGGCAGAGGCTTGCTCCAAAGTAAAAGTACAAGTCTGTACAAGGAAGTGAAGTTTTAGTGGGAGATTGGCAGTTCAGGCTTTGAGCACCAGCATCTTGATCAGATCCTCTCTGTAGTTCGTGTTACCCATAGTGAAGAAAGAAGAAGAAGTAGAATGCAGGCTGCAATCAGAAAGTCTGGGGAGGTCTGGGGTTTTGTTCTGCATCTGAACCACGTGTGCATGTGTGCCTTTGCATATGGTGATGTACACGTGAGCAGAGCTGCGTTAAACTCAGTCATCTGTGTGTGCAATTCCCTCAGCTCTGTGCAGATGTCCTTCTGGGCGGACGTTAACTTGATTGCTGCTATTTAAAATTGCATCCACTTGGCCTTCCACCCCACCCACACTGCATACCCACCAAACCCCCTTACCTTCGTAGGCTTTCAATAAAGTTTTCTTATTTAATGGGAACTTTCTTTCCTGAACACTGAAAGGATGTCAGGGCTTTAGGAGTTGTACCATCTCAGTCATTTTTGGTTGATAAACCTACCCGTGACTATGATCTTTTGACACTTCTGATGCTAAATCCTTCCCCAATTTAATTTTCATATAATCAGAATAAGAACGAAAGTTTTCTTAAATGTTTATTATTATTTCAAGATATACCCACTGAAGTTAGTTAGTTCATGGGAGATGAGTGTGTCATGAACCCTGGATTTTGGAGGTCACATAACCTGGAAGTACAAACATGTATAATCTGCCTGAACTTGAGCACATTATTTCATTTTAATAATTAGGCTTTTAAAAAAAATCTCTAAAATGGGTTAATATTAATGACCTACAGAATTTTTGTGAGAATTAGTGATGAGATATTTTTATATACTTGAACAAGACGATTGTTCAGATGCTCAATTATTAGTGTGCACACATTGTGAATATATATGTGTGTGTATATTTATGCATGCGTATATGCACATAGCTATGAGAAAAGATGGATCCCTTTAAAGATATGGAAGAAAGCGCCTTTTGAAATCCTTATGAAAAGAGCTTAGAAATTAATGCCCTGCTTTCATCCAAGGTATAAGTGCCTACCATGTTCAGGGTACATCAAGAGGATTAATATTCAACATTTTCTTTGATGTCCTAATACAGAAAAGCCTGGAAATAAAACCCATAGCTATTTCTATAGGGGAATAAGGTCTAAATATCAAGTATCGGACCCAGTGGGAAAACTAGGGCATTTATGGTTTGATGTATTTTCCTGTCTTCATATATATATAGATACTTTGTTGGTTCCATGAAAAGGGTTTAGAATGGCTCAGTTGACTGCGCGTGGTGAACATGCGCCTTCATCTACTGCTTGCAATCGAGTTCAAATCCCTAGGAAGTTGAAGTTCGCTTTTTGACCATCCAGGAAGGGCCCTTTCGAATCCTGGAGTTCAGCAAACAAACAGTCTCTCCCTGCACAAGACAAGGAGAATACATCTCACATGGGGGCCAGGAAATGAGCTGCTCTGAACGTTGGCAGTTGTTTGTTTTCACAAGTTATTTACTATTCCAGGTCTGGAGACTGTTACATAATCTGTCTTCACAGATTTAGGTGGGGTCAGTTAAGGAACCAGTAGCCCTCATCTTCACAAAGAAGCTTAAAATGAACTAAGCATTTCTGTAAATATTAAAACAGTCATCCATGTGGCTTTTCATATACTTTGTGTTTCTTTTGTTGAGAAGCTCTGGCACATTTGTTTGCTATGTGTCATGCTAATACCTTTTAGAATTATGGACCAAATCAGATATTAGAAACTAACACAAGAGAGAAACATTTTGTGATCATTTTTTTTTTAATGTGGAAAATGTATTTCAATGTGAGAATATTTTCTCTGAAATCCCCTAGTGTGTAAGTAGATAAAAGAATTTCAGATTTAGAAATTCTAAAGTAACTGAACCCATTATTCTTTTGAAGCCCTCTTTTTTTTTTCACTGTTTAAACTGTTTTTGCCCATCACCATGGAGGCTGGGAGAATTCAGATGTTTCATAGGTAAGCAGTTACCATGCAATTCCATAGATCAGAACATGCTAGCTGTGCCTTGTTTCATGATGTGTTGACTCTCAATTGATTTTAAGCAGACTTTAAATGGTAATGAGAATGCCAAACTGGGAGCTAGCATATGGCTTTAACAATCTGATTCTCAGAAATCAAGCAAACATTTAAAAAAATAGAGATTCATGATAGTGGAAGTCAAGGTGAAATGAAGGTTTTTGAATGATAGAAACAATTTTTTTTCTCTCTGTTATTTTAACCTACTCCTTTATTGTGTTAATATTAAAAAAAAAAAAAAAGGGAAACTAGAATTTGCTATCCACGTTTGGATCAAATTAAAGTTGACATAAAGCTTTGCTCCAAAGGTATGATTACTTTGGTGTTTTTTAACTCAGATGATCCTTTTAAGTAAAATAGAAGATGCAAAAGTTAATTGAAATAAAATAAGGATAAATGTAGTTCGAGGAGTTGGAAAATGAGGAAAACTGTATCAGGACGTGAGAGAAAGGTGAAGAGAGTTATTAGTCATTTGGGAATGAGCTACATATATATATATATATATATATATGTACAGTACTTGGTATTTATTCTCTTGTTAACCAAGAGAAATAATGTGAATAAACGGGATGAGCCAATTGAAAATCTTTGATTTCTTAATGCAAAAAAGACATCATAGAGGTAGCATTATATCTTTGCTTTCTAGCTTTTGTCAGCTGCCATTCTCAGCTAAACTGAAGGGTCAGTGAGGTTATTTTTTTAAACCTTTGTTATTTTATTTAAAAGTTGGAGACTAGAAATAACAAAATGCAACCGACTTTAGGATGTGGTGGTTAAACAATTTGTGAGAAGTCCAGTTTGCTCTCAAGGACATCAAGCTTCTCTACCATCCTTTCATTTCTCTTCTGTGGAAATCTAACGAGGTTGGTGAATTGTGCAGTAGATTTTTGACTTAAAATTACATTCTGCTAGGATGTTACAACCAAGTGAGACTTCAGAGAAAAATTGACTTATGTACAGTCATGGATGTAATTGTCTTCAGTTGGAAATAAACCCTTGATCTTCTCAGTTTAATGGCTTCTATATATTCATCACTATTTCGCTTCAGTTGTTGCATTCAAATTGTTCATCTAGTCACTTCATATAGATGCAGCCTGACTGATTGAAATCATGATTGCCATTTATTGAACATTTACTCCATCCACACCATTTACTAAGTAAAGGCTATATATAATATGCCTAATTATATATATTTGATATATATTATATATTAAAAATGGCCTCGTTTAGTCTTTATACCAACTTTGTAAGGAAATGTGGAGTTGGAGAAGTTAGATGATTTGCCGAATGTTTGCCTATGGCTCATTAATGGCAGAAGAACTGTTTGGATGCAGGTTTGTCAAACTGCATTGCATTCATCCTGGAATGTAGATAGGTTTCTTAGCTGATTCATGAAATTATACTGGAATTCTAAAGTTGTTTGTCATTTTGAGGGATTTTAGCTTATAGTGCACAAGTGATACTTAATAGCAGCCAGGTACTGGAAGCACGTGCAAAAACCAGAGCTTCTCTGCCATTCTCATCAATGCTTCATACCTCTTGATACATCATAAGGCTTGGCTTCTGATGGTGATTTTCGGATACTCTTGTGATCACGGAGGTACTTCTCACTGGGACCCAGCTGGTGGCATTCTATCTATAAACCTCATCAGATTTTCAAGCTAAAGGTGGCCTTAGACCTTATAAAAGCCATCTCCTTGCTATTACAGTTTCAGTATGAAGCTCAGAGAAGTGAAATGACATTCCCCAGGGCCATGCATCTAGTTAGTGATGAAACTAAGACAGAGACCCAATTTCTGGAATCCAGAGTTTTACTTCTTTCTACTATTCAGACAGCCTCTCCCTAGAAAGCAGTGTTGAATGATAGCTTCAGTCAGATACAATATATTTCCTGCAGCTATGCAGTAAGATGAAATAAAGGAATTGTTTTCTTATTTAATATGGCAAACCCAAGCAACTTTTGATCCTATGAAACACTATTTATTCATGGGGCTAAAATATTTTCTAGTATCAGAGAGTATCTACTTCCTCAGGATATTCTCAAGAAGAGTCTCAATAGCTACCATCTAGCAGCTATCTACTATAAACAGACCTGTTCTATTAGTAATACTTAAAGTAACCTTGTAAGATAAATATCATTAGCCCCTTTTACCTGTGAGAAAATTGTGACTGAGTGAAGTAAAATTGCTTTCACAGTGTCAAATAGCTACTTACTGAGATATGCAGAAATCGAACCCAGATTTCTCTAACAGTATCACTTACAAGTTTCCCTCTATAACTCATTGGATTGACTGTAAAGTTGAAGAAATATCAAGTTGGTTTAACATCGCACACATAGCTAAATGAAATTCCCCTTCTCAAGTTGCATCTTAGCCATTAGTCCTTCTTTTCTTTCTTCCTTCTTTTCTTTCTTCCTTCTTTCTTTCCAAATTTCCTCCTTCCTTCATCCATCAATCAGTGAACAAATGTTTGTGTATGTTTTATAGATGAGAAAAACAGGTCACACGAAGATTAAGTAACTTCCCCAAGGTCACACAGTTATTTGGTAGATCTGGGATTTAAATACAAGATCCAAATCGAAAGGAAGACTTCAGCTAATTATAGAAAACATCAAATGACAGAATGAAAGCTTGGATATCATCCTCATGGACAACAGAAAGAAAATTTTTGAATAGGGCAAAGCTATGATGAGGATGGTGCTTTCCATAATACACGTGTGACTAGAGTGATTAGAACAGAGGAACTGGTGACAAGGAAATGAGTAAGAGGCAAGTGCAGTTTAGCTCATTTATTGAAGTAGCAGTAAATATTTGAAGGGGGAAAAGCACATGAAAGATGTGATAAAGGAAGAATTGACTTGACTAATGATGCATTTGGGCTGTTAAGGTAGGAGGCAGAGATGACCTGTTCACCATGGGTAATTGAGAAGAGATCAGTGCCAGTGGCCAGTTGGAGATGGCAGCAATAGAGCTTTAGAGATTTGGTTTAAAGATCCAGACAGATGTTTAGCTGTGGATGTCAAGTGGTTTTGCAAATACTGGAATAAACATATGATCAGATGTTGGTATTAGGTTATAGAAATAGTTGGGATCTCGTTGTATAAGAGTAAATATCTAGCATTTAATTATATATAAGGGGAAAGGGATTGAGGAAAAATGAAGATTGTCCATATTTAGGGATTGGAAAGAAGACTGGTGTGATCAGAAAGGTAGGAGGAAGACCATGACAGGACTTCAGAGAAGCTCATAATGGAAGAGGTTAGAGAAAGGAAAAGGGGTCAGCAGTGTTTTGGAACTGCAGAGACGTAAGGTGAAGGAAGACTGAAATGTTCAATAGATTCTGTATGATGAAGTCATTCAGGAACTTTCAGAGACTAGCTCTAAAAGTATTTTTGGATAGTGGATGCTGGATTATAATGAGCCAGATAGTAAGTTGAGGACAATAAATAGAGACAATATAATTTACATGAATGCTAGGAGATAGGGTGGGTGCTTGATAGAGTTCCAGTATTTAGGGAAATACTGACCATCTTTGTCAGAGAAGACCTAGTTTGAAGTCAAGTCTTTGACTTCATCATCTGAGTTCACATCTTTTTCACTCTAGTTGCTGAGTAAATGTTTCTTGAATGACTGAATTAGCCTTGTATCAAGCCTGAAAGGTAGACATTACCCTCATTTCACAGGAAACAAATAAATGATGGCCATGTCCATATGTGTCCTAGGGAAGATGGGAAAAGGGGTTAGATGAAAGACACCAAGTTAACTGAGAAAAGACAAGTTTCAGTTATATGACTAGGCAGGAGTTAAGACACAAGAAGATAGAAAGAATGCAGGGCAGAGACTAAATTACTGAAGGGAGAGTAGTTTGAGATTGAAGCGCAGTGTGTAAAATCTGCCAGCCCAAACCTTTTGGGGCCCAGACTCTCAGGGCCGGGTCCGCTTTGCCATGGACTCACAATCTATTATTGTTGAGGCATTTTGTCAGCATTGCTTCTAAGTCAGTCTGATTTTTAAACGGCACAGCATACCCCAATGAAAAGGTTCTGGAGCGCAGCCAGGCTGGCTGGACTGAAATTCTGCCCAGCATCACCAGTTCCCTGGGGATAAGGCAGGCCTGGGGATTATGGAAGGCAGCAGGCTGCCCTAATAACTGCTGACAGGGAGCTGCAGTGGATTAACTCCCTGGGGACAAAAACCCTAAAGACTTTTCTACTCCAAAGGGAAAAGTACTGTCCTGGAGTTAAAATACTTGGGTTTAAACTCCAACTCTGCTACCTGTGACCTACCCAAATTGAAACTCCAAGTCTCCATTTTGAAATGTATAAAATGGAACCAATCCTTGCGTTATAGAGATGTGAGGCTCGAATAAAGATGTATATAAAAGTGCCTTGCAAATTGTACGTTCTGTGCAAACATTAGCTCTTTAGCATTTTTTGCTTATGATTGGTAAAGCGGCCAAGTTGTGGATGGTTAAGAAATGAAACTAAGGGTAGGATTGCCCTGTCTCTAGCATTCAGTACTCAGAAATGTGCGATTGTTCCTTGACTCATAGAGTATGTGTAGGGCTGTACACATGGTGGCTCCTGAAGGTCAGGTAGGGTTCAGTGCCTACCGCTAATAGTGCATATTGGTCTGTGTGGAGGATAGGCCCATTTCACAATGGATAGATACTTGCTTTCCTAACCACATCTAAATGTGTGAATAAAATTTACGTCATTAAACAACTTATTTAAAGTAAAGGGTAATAAGGTATATGTTCACATATTTTATGGGCATAAATAAATTTGTGCACACAGGCACATACCCTGTAAGTGCAGATTTAAACATGTGTATAATGCACAAAAAATACATATATTACTACCTTCTTTTCTTTGCTCATTACTTCTAACAAATCTGTATTTTAAAATGATAACACACTTGTTCCATGGTATTCATGATGCATTTATTCATGGTAATCATCTTACTGAAATGGTTTTAGGATAGTCCCTTGGCTCCAATTTGAAGTTACCCTTGCAGAATCATCTCTGGTACAAACTCCTGGCTTTTCTCTCTACCCAGCTTCTTGATTGCAATGGTACTTCCAATTTCATTAAAGCACCCTGTAGCTCAGAGAACAAATTGGCGGGATTGATTGCATTCTGTGCTCTCTTTGTCTTTGTCAGGGTTTGTTCAAACCAAGATAGAGTTTTCAAAATGAGAGTAGCTTAATGGGCTTTCTATACTCAGTCTGGAGAATTATGATTTGGAAAATGTTCCAATTATTATGAAAAGTGAAATGAAAAGAGTAGGCATATTTTGTGTAATCTTGCCATAGGATCGTTACCTTAACACCAGTGACTCTATTTGCCCTATAGCTGAATAGATCTGACAACTTATTATGAAACAAGTTACTAAGACTGTCACAAATCGATATGTATCTTTTGATACATGTCAATTCTACGTGGGAACTCTTCATTAATGGTTAAAATTAAACCATTAACCAATATTTCAGACAAAAATCTGAAGCTCAGATTAATGATCACCTCTGTTTTCAGGTTTGTTTGTTTTGAGTGTGTATGTGGGTGGGGTGGGCAGATAGGAGAGGCCTCTGGAGACAGATTCCTCCTTTATAACCTGAGGATAATGGAAGGTGCAAAGAAAGCTCATCTCAAATGCTATTATCTTTCTAAGAGTTGCAGATATGCCCAGTTGAATAGACCCTGGCTTTCTTTTGTGCCAGGATAAAGTTTTGTTGATACCGCTATATATGACATTTTTGACCTGCCTTAAATTATTCATTTATCTATCTTCCTTGTCTTCCTCTCTCATAAGTTACAGGCAGACAAGGCTTTGATCTGTTTGTTTCTGAATTCCCTGAAGCCACTTAGGACAGAGTCCCCACGGGGTACCCGCTAGGCTAGTTACTGCTGCAGTTGCTCTGAAGACTACAGAGAACAATAAGTAGAGATCCCTTTGTAGAGGAAAGTTGAGGCAATAGGAAAGAAAATTCAGGTTCAGAACATTTATAATTAAAGGAAAAATGACTTGTTTTTTCATGCTTTCTGGAATAATGAAATTGGAAAGGATGGTCATGTTTTTTTGCTCGCTGATGAGTGAGGCTTTCTGATGGGAATAAGAACAGATAAGCAACTTCTAACATAAGGTGAAGGGGTTCACTGTTGTTTTTTCTACCATTCTCTCCCCTTCACTCTCTTCTTTCCTTTTTGTTGGACTTTAGCAGATAATTTCTGTATTAGAAATGGAGAAAGGGTCAGAGATTTAAATTGCACATATTTCTGGGTAACAAAAGCAGTGACTTTTCATTGCCTCTGGATGAGACAAGTTTTGTGTGTTATAATGCTATGCTTTATTTGAAGCCCATGTCTTCTGCTTTCTTTAATGTCATTTCCTTGATTATAAGAAGCCACCCTACCTAAATTAGTCCCACCCCACTTATTAACTTTAAAAAATATTAGTGTGAAATTTTGTGGTTTTGGTTTCGGTGGGCTCTTCTTTGGGTGAAAAATGGGCATTTTCAAATTGGAAAAAGTTTTGGATATAATTGAATCCATCCCCTTCCATAGCAAGTGAAGCATGATGCCTGGGAACTGAACGTTTGTGAGTAAAATCATGATTTTCTAAGTCTTATGTTTTTTAAGTTAGACCATAGTTTGTGTGTGTTCTATACAGTTGCATGTTGCCCACTAATCTTTGATGTATACATTTTATTTACTTGATAGACTGTACATTTCCCAAGGACTCAGATGATACCTTTGACTTCTTTTGACTTTGCACAACCTACCCTTTGAAGATGAATGAATGCTGTAGGCAAAATTTGTTTTCACAAGTTGCTGTGGGTGAAGAAATTCAGAGACAGTTGGAAAACTCCACCAAAAAGAGAAAAAAAATCAGAAGCAAGATAAATAAGCCCACGAATTGATTTTAAAACTGAAAGGGAAGTGTTCTTGTTTCTTTTGTTTTTGAATTGGCCTAATGGTAGAGGAAGTAAAAGGATGCAGATACTCATTTCCCAGTACCTGTCCAAGCAAAAAAAAAAAAAAAAGGGTAGATAAACCAAATTGCTCAAATTGCTCTAAATAGCTGCAGTTCAGAGCAGTGCCAAAGAAATGCCTCCAAAGAGAGTATAGATGCGCTGTATATATGTGCGGAAGAGTGGAACAGAGAATTAGGAAAGAAAATTGGAAGACAACAGTGAACCTCCCAGACTAGTTTGGCTGTCATTGCTGCTTAGTGCAGATGTGACTCTGACATGGAAAGTTTGGAATCACAGGTCACAAGGAACACTCCACTGAGAATTCCCAGCTCTCTTGGGACCTACTGCCATGCTCCTTAAAAATATTTCAGGTTTTCAGAAGAGTGTGGGTATGGGAAGTTTTAACTGCGCCTTTTTCATCTTTTCGTTTAATATTATCCCAGACCTTTCCATCTGATTCAGTTAAAGTCTCTCTCACTGTTCCTTCTCTCTCTCTCTCTCTCTCTCTCTCTCTCTCTCTCTCTCTCTCTTTATCTATCTTTTAATCAAGAAAGACCATTAAGGGAGCCCAGAATTTTGTCTTCTCTCTGCTACATTTTGCTTTGGATAACTCACAAATATCACTGAAGATGGGGAGCACTGTTTTAGGGGGCAGTGATAAACGTATCCTTTTTTTTCTTTTCTTCTTTTTTTTTTTGCATGGGTAGGCACTGGAAATCAAACCCGGGTCTCCAGCATGGCAGGCAAGAACTCTACCTGCTGAGCCACTGTGGCCCGCCAAATGCTTATCACTTTGCTTTAAGTTTTTGTCTCAGTAATAAATCACAGATTTTCAAGATTTCAGAGTGGATAGAACCCCATGATATGCATTTGAAATATGGTGTTCAGTTCTCTAATATCAGACATAAATTGGACAATGACTTCATTTAAATTAAGAACTCATAAAAATATTTATTAATATCTTATGTGCACAAAACATTTAAATGGATATTAATTTGTCAGTCATTTGATATAGGGCCTAGGTCCTTTGTCTGAATTGGGAACCACCTATTGAATTAATACTGTTTTCTTGTTTAAATCACTTCCATAGTACATCAAATCTGATTTCCAATTTGGTTTCTTTATATTGATATGAAACCTTCAGGCATTTGGGGAATAATCTGAGTATAGAACTCTTCTGGTTTTTTCAGGTTTGGATCCTAGCCCTCTTACATACACTCTTAATTTATTAGCAGCATTAGCTGATTTTTCTATTATCGAGTTTTTTCTAATCCATTCAACCAGGCTATTATAGAAAGCATAACTCCCTTTCGTACCCTTATTTGATTGTTTTACAAAGTGTTTGTTCATATTATATAATTGCAATTAAAAGTATACCTTCTCAACTTTGACAGTTGATCAAATGTTATTTAAGTTTTTTATAACATAAATATTTAAAATTTAAGAAACTCTGCTATCTGAATTTGTAGATTTTTCCTTGTTGTCTTAATTTTAAATAGGTTTATGAAACGTAATGTGCAAACACAGGTTTTACAATGATTATTTGCATACTTTATTTAAATATGCCTATGGTTGAGCTAACTAATATATCCATTTTGGGTTATTCTAAGTGTGTTATTTGTTTTCTAAAATAAAAATATTTTTTTAAAAAGTTTAAAAAAAGTATAACTGGCCTAAAATGTTTTGGAACTCTTGATAAGCATACAATTCAAAAACATATATAGAATTTCTAGAAGAAAAGTCTACCAGCCCCTAATGCCTTGTATGTCATGGCTAATAGTATGTTTCATGAGGGAATGAAAGCATCATGTTTTTAAGTATATTGTTAAAGTAGAACTTTGGTTAGGAACTTTCTGCTACATGTATCTCAACTACCAATTCTAAGCTTTATGATCTTTTTATGAAAGTTGCTTGAACACTGTCTCCTCAGTGTCCTCTTTATTGAAATGGATTTAATACAGTATCCTCATCACTAAAATGGCTTTAAAATAGTATCCTCATCACTAAATTAGGTATGATACAATATCTCATCACTAAAATGGAATATAATACAGTAGTTACATCACAGGGTTACCATAAAAATTAAATGCTTTGGTCCTTCTCAAGTGAATAGTATGTTGCATTGTTTTATTAAGCATTCTGCACATTTGCTATTATTATAATATTATTATTATTAACTCCATGCTTGGTAGTCTGTAACAGGGTGTAATAATTTCTTTTTTTTCATTATTGACCCCTCCTTAGTAGCCTTTTTAGATATTTTTTCCCGTAGTCATCTTCCCATTTCGAGAAATTTTAATACCGCGGGCATGCAAAACAACTCTTTATATACTAAGGCATAATGGAGGGTAATATAACATAGTAATATCTAAGATATTTTTGCCTCCAAAAACCGATTTTATCCCCATAGGGATTCTGTCACCTCTGTTGAGAGTGCATGGTTTATCTGTTTCTGATTATTACATTCTCGCCTAACCCAAAACATCAGGGCACTATGTGAGAATGAGGTAGAGTCATAACAATGTGAGGATGATTTTTGAGTTGTGAGTCACATTCCCTTTTCTGGTGGATGGTTCCCTCCTGAGATTAAACACTTGGATTTGAGAGTTATAGATGCGGAGAATCCAGCAGTGTATTGAAGTGCATCAGCGGTTTTTAGAATCTGAGAAAACAATTAGAGTTTCAGGCAGTGTTCCTTTTCTTAATAACTACTTAGCAGGTTTTTTTAATGGATTGTCATTGAAGATATGAAGTCATGATTCATTGGCCTGAGAAGTAGGGAGTGGTTAGATTCTTGGAACCGTTTGGGGTGTGACCATGCATCTGGTAACAGAAAGTTTTCAGCTGTGAGAATGAGAAATGTTTGCAAGCAAGGCCTGGAAGCTGAAATTAGGTTCAAAGCAAAGGCCTAGAAGGAAGACCTGCCCTCAGTTTACAAACAGTTCTGCTTCACATTCCTGCTAGAAGAGGTGGGTGAAAGTGGGCCCTTTCTTAACCACCTCATCTTATAAGTTATGGTATATTGTCTTTTCCACTTTATTAGAAACTGTTGAAGTCAAGTGTATCCTCTAAATCTGATGTTCAGCAGGTATTTTGGTTTGTTAAAGCTACCTAAATACAATGTAACCAGAAATGGGTTGGCTTTTACAATGGGGATTTATTAACTTACAATTTACAGTTCATAGGCCATGAAAATGTCCATCTCAAGATATCAACAGGATGATATTTGGACTCTGAAGATAGGCTGCCATCATCTGGGATACCTCTGTCACATGGGAAGGCACCTTCTGCTGGTCCTGTCTTCCCAGATTTCATGGTTCCAACTTCTGGTTCCAGTGGCTTCCTCTGTGAGCTTCTGTGGACTTCTCTTAATGTTTTGGGAGCTTTTCTTTATGACCTTCTCTTAATTTCATTTCTTAGCTTCTGTATGGTTTTATCTTCTTATAATGGACTTCAGTAAGAGTATTAAGGCCCACCTTGACTAATTCCGCCCACAAAAGTCTACACCCACAGGAATGGGTTAAAAGAGCATGCCGTTTTCTGAGGTGCATAACAAGTTCAAACCACTACAGTGGGCATTCAGCAAATGAATACTGGATGAATGGAGGAATGAATGGGTGAAAGAATGGAGAGATGCATTTATTTATTTATTTTTAGCTTTTTATTGTTAACCTTGTGAAGTTAGTAATTCAAGTAAGACTTGCAAGTTATTAATATAAAGTTTCTTAAAGTTTTTGTACATCTTCCACCCTGGAGATATGCTTAGGAAATGAAGTTCCCCAGTGTTGTTTCTGTTACTTGATTAAATACACACGACTATTTTCTCTTTGAAGGCAGAACCCCTCATCAAACAAAGAGCCACAACCATCAACAGGCTTGTCCCAAACATTTTCAGGGTGGTGAACAAGCATATAAAGAAAGGCCAGTCATAGAAGTAAATTTCCAAAGTTATAAATTAAATGAACAACTTGTTAATGTGTGTTCAGTTGTTGTTCTATGAACAATCTGCCTTTAGGAATGTCCTGGGAGGCCAGGCAAGTTTGAACTTAGAATTTTCAAACTTCAGTTCTGCATGAAAAGTGGCAGTACAGGGAGAACAGGTGCTAAGAATTTTCTCTTCCTGTCCAGGTGACATCCTGCACCCCAGGGGGCTTTGCACACACATGCCTGCTCGGCATTCCCTCCCCTTTGCTAAGCAAGTGTAGAGGTGCTATAACCTCAGAAGGTCAGACCCCACAGAAAGGCCCAGCCAGGCCCTGGGAATGGAGTGTTGGGGCAGGGAATTCTGGAATCTGAGTACTGAGAGCATAGCCTAGAAGGAGTATAATACAGGCTTCAGACCATCATACACCCTGATAGAAGGAAGGTGGAGACCTCTGAAGCCCTAGGAGCAGTTCTAAGACTGGTTGAGCCCTCCATTCCAGTTCTGTCAAGAAGTCTCACTTGTTTTCAGATCATTCTCATACTCTGGAGTCTCTGAAGAGCAGGCAAGAGAGTCGGGGGAAAGAGAATTGAGAAAGCACAGGGTCAGAGCTCAGCCACATCCAAAGGTAAATTAATGGAGGTGGCTGTTTCATCCGGGAATTTGCTTCATGAAGCACTGACCCTAAAGACCCACAATTTTACATCTGTGAGTCCCCCAAAAGGCCAACTAATCCCTATGTCTAGAGATTTGGTTCTAGATATGTGTGAGCAGATTTCAGGGAGAAACAAGAAACGAGCAGGCTCCTACACCCCTTGAGGGGCACCTGACCTCACCTGTGATGAGCTGGGGTGGCAGCCCTGCACCCTGGGTCAAGGTGAGACAGTACGGCTCCTCACGAGTGATGTAGCACAGCCAGAGCTCAAGCAGCGTGTCAAACCGTGGATGGCACTAGCAACCTTTATGTCAATTGGGTCACTAAAAGCCACTTTTTCAAATTATCACTGGTTGTTTGCCAGGCTGCACCCGTAGCCTTAGGGGAAAAAAAAGCCAATGCTTTTGTTCACCACAGAGTAATTTATAGGTAGAGACCAATTTATTTGCTAGGGAATAGCGGGTGGTCTGCTCCTTTCCCAGTGGAAAGGATATTATGCTAAACAGGACAGCACGCTTCAGTGCTCAGAGTAGAACGGAAGAGACCCCTTCTAATTAATTACGTGGTTGTCTTTACCCAGCATGGGGATCTCGCTTTGTCATCAAAGTCTGGGTTTTAGTCAAAGCTGTGGTTCCCTTATTTATTCATTATTTATACTTCATCTCTTTCCAAAGAGAATTTGACGCAGCTGAAAAACATTGTGTGGCAGTATCCGGCTCTCTGAGAAGGGATTTGAAGATAAAATTCTGGAAGGTAGCTTCTTTTACTTACCATTGTTCTTTTCCTCAATAAAATTTCCTATTCTACTTCATCATTCTCTTTCCCCTCTAACAATTTCTTTCAACCCATTGCTGTACAGAAGCTTAAAGCCTCTTTTGGTCTCTGCCTTTTCTTGCTACCACCTTGCTCTGCGCCACTGTATTTACTCCACACTTCTCTACTTTGACCCTCCTGTGCCTTTCATTGCCTCGTAATGACATGGGCTAACCAAAGCCTCAGCGTGTTGTATCATACATGCATATAAGAAAATTTTGACCCCATATCTGCTCCTTCCGCTCTTCCCCATTCCTCACCAAACAACCCAGCCGTCCTGGCTTTTCAGTTCTTGAAAGGCATCAGGCTGTTCATCCCTCTGTACCTTTGTACCTGCTCTTACTTGGGCCAGGACCTTTGTCACTCCTTCCTGTACAGGCTTCCCTCCTGCCCTGACCCTCCCACAGCCATAAAACCCCTCCTTCTTTGGGATTACACACCCCATTCTCCAGAATGCCATTCATGTCCGTCGTATCTATATCCACCTCCCAAAATACATTATTTTCTATCACTCATTTATTTTTTCATAATATTGACCACAGTTTATCATTTATAAACCATAGGTTTGTAGTTTTTATTTGATTGGATTTTCCAGTCTTGTTTTCTGAATTCTCACCTCCCTCATTTTGAGAACATTGTCTAGTCTTACTCACCTTTGAATCACAAAGTAGACACTCAACAATTATTTACTGAATGAATGAATCAGAAACACTTTTAAGAAAAGGTCTGATCCTTTTCCCTTGATTTGTATTTTATGCCAAAAATACTTGCGTTTCTGGAAAAAGACAGCATTCTGATCCAAAGGAGTGGGCCTGTAACTATAAAACTGTAAACATCAGGAAACCAGTATGGAAAGATTTTTGAGGAAACGGAGGCCCATTCTCTGAACACACTACATGTGTTGTTGCCAGTTCACCCTTTTCCTTGACTTTTTCATGCATATTTTATCTCAGACAGCTGTCATTTTGCTTCATATCTGTCATTGAGGTGCAATACTTTTTAAGATAAACCTTGTTAGGTCAGTGGTGATACTTCCAAGAATAAGAGCTTGCATTTCAGTTAAGTGTGACAGTGTAGTTGAAGGAAGAGTGAGTAGTCCAATCTGTATTCGAGCATATAATGAACCCCTAGTCACTCTTTGTATTTTCAATCTGCTTTACCATCCCAAACTTCACATTACTCCCTTAGGCTTTAGATATTTTTTTCCAGAGAAGATACCGTCAATATCAAACTCCCTCCTAGACAATCATCAAGTGGTTGAGACAGAGATAAAAAACGGATTAAAATGATTTCTTCTTCTCATATGAATTGTGTGTGTTTGTGTGTGTGTCTGCGTGTGCATGTGCGTGCTACTGGGACCAGCTGTGTGCCTCCCTCTAGTGGTAGTTATGTACATATATGGGCCTGGTTGCATGGATGGAGTCAGAAGGTAGCTTCTTTTTTCTTTCCCTTCCTTCACTCCCTTTCTTCCTTTCTTCCTCCTTCTTTCCTTGTTTTCTACATCCTTTTTTTAAAAAAAGGTCATGTTCTGACTTTTTTGCTTCTTTTTATTTTTTGCTTTTAACAAAAGAATTCAGTGTTTAAATCAATTGGCAATGTATACTTAAGAAAATAGAAGCTTTTTGAATTTGGGGTAATTTTGCAGCATGAAGTGTCCATAAGTGAAAGTAGTTCTTTATGTATATTCCCATAAAATGATCTGATCATATGTTCATATTTGTCTGTGTTTGGAGAACATAGCCCAAAATTCATTCAAATGAAAAAGGCCACCAGTGTAGATTTTTAAAAAGACAGCTTTTTAAATCTGCTGTGTATTTTAAATATTTTTCTTTGAAATGTTCCTTATGTGCTCTGTATAGCTACACTGGCTGTGATAATATTGCAGCTTATCTAGGGTTTTATTTCAAGTTTTGGAAATCTTAGGTTTTCTCTTAACCCATATCTAGTCATGTTCACGGGTGAGGGAGGGGACGTCCTCGAGAAAAGAAGAGGCCAAGAATAGGAAATCATAATCTTTCTTCTATTTCTTCCCCCCTTTTGTTCCCCCAATCCAGAAATAGTCCCCCGAACACAGCCTGACATCTCTGTATGACAGCTGTCCTGAAGATGAGAAGGTGCATTTTAAACCCTATTTATTCAGTGAGGAAATTTTATACCGTTTACATTCAGAGCCATCCCTGTGATACTGAAATAGCCTTAAGCAATGAATTTTTCATTTTTTTTTGGACTCCAAACCAGATAACTCACCTGGAAATACACACTATGCAATTGCATTTCATGCGTATAATCAATATCACTAGTTGGCGTCTGTATTCTCCTTGTGATGGAGACACCAGATTTTCTGTTTCATTATGTATATTACATATGTGGTGCAATATTATGGTGGAAAAATAGGTCATGTTTGTATTTTGGATTCAGCTTATTATTCTCATAAGCTTTTTTATAGCTTTCAAAGATACTGGCCTATTTTATATTGATTCTAACTATGTGGAGTGGTAAAGTGGTGTGCAATTAAAGCTTGGTTGAACTATCATACTGAATTGAAGTACATATTTAGAAGCTATCAATATCACATGATGAGAAGCATAGTCTCTTGGTAGACCACAGAGACTTAGCTGAAGTCTTAGATGTAGCATTTGCTCAGATATCCCTCCCGCTGAGCTAGTTTTGTAATAATGGACTGCTTAAATACTATAGGTCAATAAAAGCATAGAATTTGATGTTATTTTGTAAAACAACTACAGCACCATAATGATTGCAATTATTTTCTAGTTGGATATTCTATGCTTTTTCTCAAGGTCATTTAGTTTCTTTATTTTCAGAGATTATCTATCCATCCATCTCTCTACCTATCCATCTACTTTTCAGGATATTTTAGTGTAGCTTAAATATTTCAGAACCCTTGAAACTTGTTTAGAAATATTATCTTGGTGATTCCTTTTGGAACTTCAAGTTGAAGATGTCAAAGACTGCCTCTTCAGCCAAAGTAAACAACTAACATTGTCTTTGATTTGTTCATTTGTTTCTTTCTATGAGTACTTTGTGAATGCATTCGCTGTGCTGCTCTAGGCTCTGGGGAAACAATGCTGGGCAAAATAAAACATAGCCTGTGCTTTCATGGAGCTTATAAGGAGGCAGGAGAGCAGTTAAATGCAGGGTTCTGCAGCCCACTGCAGGGGTTCAAATCCCAGTTCTCTTACTTTTGTTGATTGACCTTAACTTGGAGCCTGTATTTCTTCTATAAGGAATAACTGAAGTCGACAATTGACTGTTTTATTGTAAAAATTAAATGATTCAATTGGCACAGAGTTCTCGAGAAATATCTGAAACAGTCAATGCTAAATTGGAAGTTCTTGTCAAACACTGAAATTAATAACTTAAGTGAGTGGATGTACAGGAACTCAGAGGTGAGTCAAGGATGGGATTTAAGTTTATGATTTATCTGCATATAGTTGATAATTTGAGCTCAGGGCTTGGGTGACATTTCCTGTGGAGAGACTATAGAAGGAAAAGAAGAGTGCCTAGATGTATCAAGCTTATTGGATTCACACTGAATAGCTAGATTGAAGAAAAAAATGACTGATAAGTAATAGCAGGAGGAATGTGAAGTAAACCAGAAGACTGATGTCATAGCAACCAAGGAAAGACACTTTGAAGAAGAGCATGTACATCCAGATTTAATGGTGCTGAGAGATCTAGCAACAAGAAGGCAAACAGAAGTCCTTTGGATTTTTGGATTTAACAACCTGGAACTAATTGTTAACATCAGTGAAAGTTGTTGCATCAAAGTGAGGGCAGGGACCACTGAAGAGTGTGAGAGGAAGGGAGGGCAGGAGGTGAGAAAATGGAGATAGCATTGATGGACTGTTTTTTTGTTTGTTTTTTGTCTAGGAATATGTCTGAAAAGGAGGGAGAATTTGGGGTCAAAAGTTTTTTTTTTTAAGTGGAAAACATTTAAAACCAAATCCAGTTTGAGAGAGAGATAATGCATTCACAGGGAAAGAGAAGAAAGAAAATTGAAGATCTAGAAAGTTCTCCAGGACAAGGACTCCAAGGAAGAGGTGATATGATGGACCTTTTACCAGAATAGGTAAAGAAGAGACAGTGTGTGCAAGTAGATGCAGATGGATTCATGTCTGTCAGCAGAAAAATGTGGGTGATCCTCTTGGAATCTTCTATTTTATCACCAGATAAAAGGCAAGCTGTCTACAGAAAGCGAGAGGAGAGTGTTAGAGGTCTGAGGAGCATAAAGTTTGACATTATCATTGACAAAAGTGAATGAGTTTGCTTAAGAAGTGAAATAGGATTGCTAGATAAGGACAAGGTCTCACTTTAAGCTGGTAATTTCTCACTTATGGAAGACCTAGTCTGTCTTATTAGGTGGCTTTCTCTAGTGGCGATGTGAAACTCAGGGACGGACCAACATAAAATGGCCCTATGTTGGGCAGTTGAGAATTTGCTTCACCCTTCCGATACTCTCCCCCAAGGTTGGCCCCACATAAAGGCTTCCCCAAGCTGCAGTATGTGATGAAAGCAGACGTGGGACTCCAGTGTTAGTCTGTTTTCTGTCTTGCTCCATCTTGCCAGCAGCCATCAAGTTGTTCAAACACCTGTGCTTGGTGTCCTGATGCTGCCCATTAGTTGAGAAGCCATGTGGTGTCCTCCTGCTGCACCCTACTGTCGCTAGGGGAGAGTTGATAATGGGCTTGTTGGCCAATTATATTTAGGTTATGAACCAACCCAGTTTGACAGTGTTACCCATTTCAAATTCAGGACCACTACTGTTTTCATGATCTTAAGCAGTTAGAAGAGGCTTTATTTTTTGCAGAGAAAGGGATAACAGGATGAGATTGTTAATACCGTTGAAATAGTATCAGAGGCTAGTATTTTCTAATGAAATATTAACAGCAGAAGACTGATTTCAAATACCCACTTCTCTTTACCATCCATCATATGGTTTTATGGAAGCTATCTAACATCAGGAAAATGACGTATTACCCGTTTGAGTTTGATGCAGTTATCTCCTTTAAGTCATTCTGGGATTAAATGAAAGAAAACATATAAAAAATGCTTTTGGAATTGTAAAGAGCCTTATGTAAAGACTTATATGATCGGACATGAACCTCTACTCAAACACAAGGGCTGTGACATACTGCTCTTTCTAGTGCCCAACTCCATGTTTGGAATCCAGGGGGCATCCCTCAAGTGTTTGCTGGGTTATACTCGCTGCTAGTCAGAGCACATTGTGAGTCTTGTTTTCCTCTCTGGACAGCATATACGTATCAAGAGAGGTATTACCAAGTAGAGGGCATCCAGCATTGTTAGGATTCTGGAGCAAGTGAAAGGAATGGGGCATATATGCAGGAAAAGAGATGTCAAAGTCATAGTAAAGGTCTCCATACATTTGCAGGGTTAACAGAGAAGATATATCTAACAGAAGGGAAAGTTTAGAAAGTGATTTTATAGAACCAGCTCTCTACTAAATTAGAGACAAGGCTCCCTGGTGTGGAGGGTTTTTTGTTTGTCTGGTTTCAGTTTTTTTTTTTTTTTTTAATGCTAATAATAGGAATGTACAACACATACTGAGTGTTCCATATGTTAGGTGGTATTCTAATCTGCAGCAACCCTGAAGGACACATACTATTTTTTCCTCCATTTTACATATGAATTAAATGGGACACAGAAAGGTGAAACAGTTTACCCAATGTAATACAACTGGTAAGTGAGAAAACTGTTCAGGACAACTGTTGACGAGCCCAACTGTTGCTCCTTGCACCTTCTCTGCCTCTCTTAAACCACTGTTTAGTGAGAATGTCTACTAGATAGAAACGGTAATTTTATATGCATCATATCTAATGTTCCAACAATTCCATTAGTGTGGTTTACTATCCTGACTTTCATATGAAGAAAGTGAGGCTCTGACAGATTAAACAAGGTGTCTATCATTATGCTATTGAGTGGCTGAATTAAAGTCAAAAACAAATTCTGACTCCTAACTACTCTTTTTGCTATACCAAACCCCTGCTAATCATCAAACCCACAAAGGCAGATTGTACATCTCCATCTTCCTTCACAGGCCTGTTCAACCAGAATCTCCAGGGCTGGAAGCCAGAAATCTTTATTATTCATAAGCTTGCCACAGTGTTTTCCAGTGACCTTTAGGGCTTGCGAACCACTTGACCAAATTATAAGAAAAATCTCTCCCTAAAGTAAGGGTCTAAGAAATTAGTTATCTTCTATTTCTGAAATATGAGGTGCTCATTATCTGTTTGAGCAAATGAATGAAAGTATGAATGAATGAATTTACATCCCTTTTAATTGAATTGAAAATTATGTAGCTGTGCCCTGTTGGGGTTCCATCCTTTATAGGCCATGTCCTTTCTCCCTAATTCTGTTGGTACTCTCTCAGTCAATTTTTTTCTCCTAAAATATTACTGTACTAGTTTCTGGCCACCATCGAAATTACACACCTTTAAGGTCCAGCCTTGTAGATTATGTACAGACTTTAAGGGTATCGGGACGTTTTGTGGGAGCCCTGTAGTGGATTTAAAGTTGCGTGTGGTAGTAAGGAACATGTCCACAAAGTTTATGCCCTCAAGTTTGTAACATTGATTGCTTGTTCTAAATGCATTCCTATTATTTAAACCAATTATGTTTGAAACCATGAGAGAACAAGTCTTGAAATTTGCTTGTCAGTGGAATATTTTTTTTTGGTCTGATTCTAATGTTTTCAGTTCTAGACTGACTGGAGCCAGAAAATCGTCAATTGTTTAAATAAGGTGTTTGCTTTCTTTCTTTCTCTCTTTCCCTCCTTTCTTACTTCTTCCCCTCTTTCTCATTGTTTTAACAAAGTGAAATCCTATAATAGAACTTAAAGGGGTTTGAATGAAATTCAGTGAATGAGATGGAAAAATGGTTTCAAGTTAGGGGTGACTATTAATATATTTTCCCCAAAATTCCTTTGCTAACCCCCACATCTTGGCCAGCTAACAATAGAATTTTATTGTTGTATGAACAGTGTTTATAGCTGATCTTCAGGGATTTGGAAATGTGCACAGATCTATAAATTGCTTTAGTGTTTCCAGATTGTAACAGAGATGTTTATAATGATTAGGTCTATGGATTCTGCCCTTACAGATATCTGATTTTAAGCAGAAATTACAAAATTCCAGAAGCCCAAAGTCCGAAATGACTCTGGGAATATTTTCTAGCACAATGCCTCTTCAGTTTGGCCTTCTCTTTTGTATCACTTCATGTGCTATGCTGTCTTGTACAATCCAGTCAGTGCTGAAGTCATTAAGATTTTATTAGGTTTGTCCCAGTGTTGTTATATTATGCAATTGGCAGTGCTTATTGACAATTCCTATTTTCTGTACTATGATTTTTATAGTCATAGTTTATTAAGCACTCTTAGAACATAGGTTCCTGGAATCAATTTTTTTTTTTTTCAAAAAAGGATCTTCTTACACAGCAACAGGAGAGAAACACTTTGTGGAAAGCTTTTACATGATTTATGTACTTTTAAGTCTCAGTTCCTATGAAAAGAGTTAAATTAAAGTGAAGCAGCCTGGAATAGCTGCTGCTGTTAGAGTAATCTTTAAGAGACTGGCAAGGCCAAGTTCTTGCTGACTCCAAAGAGCATTTGTTGCATGTTGATTTAGATTCAGGATTTTGAAATTGTATTTTCTACTTTAAATGAAAATTTCTGTTTTTACCTAACACCTTCCATTTAGCCAGTCTTTATAATCTCTAGTTTCCTGGAGGGGAAACATATTCAAGGCAGGATTCAAACAAATAGGAAAAAAAAAAACATTTTTGCTCTCAATATTTGAAATTCATCCTGTGAAGGAAAATTTTTTCATCCTTAGTACTTAGGGACTTATCAATGAAATAACTAATGATTTTGAAGCATGCGTATACTTATTATCTTCTGGAAACACAACTACCCTCAGTGAAAGGCCGCAAAAAGTTAGGAGAAAGTGGTGTGCAGACTTTGTGTTCTTTCTCTTGGCTGGGCTGGGTCTTGCCTTTTAATCCAAATTATAAGCAATTTTGATACTGTTCTCAGTCCAGTGGTCAACAAGAACTTCTCAAAGAAAGAAAGGAGCTTTCTTATCCTTCAAATGTTTGAATAGACATAACTTCCTTACTGTGCCTTCTCTAAAACCCCAGGGACTGGGTTAATTCCCCATAACACCCTTTATAAATCCCCCAATTAAATAAAGCTCATGGCAGTATTGTAATTCCCTGCTTACACATCTCTCTTCTTTCTTCATGAGGCCAAAACCACATCAGCTTTATATAGGGGCTATGTCCATATTCTTGTGTCCAATAAATACTTGTTGAATAATGAATGAATGAAAAAAAAATGGTTGTTTGTTCACACTTTCAGTGCTTAGAAGAAGAAATATCTTTAAATGAGCTTTACTAGAAATGTATCTTCAATTACTATAGAAAACTAGAAAAGTAAGACCAACTTCCTCAGGTACTTGCAAGATGGTATCGGTCAGCGGTTCTCACCTGGAGGAGATATTTACCCCAGTAGATGTTTGGAAATGTGTAGAGGCATTTTTGGGTGCCCATGATAGCCTCTCACAACAGAGAATATGCAGCCTAAAATACCAATAGTGTCAAGAGTGAGAAACCCTGTTATCGATGAAAGGGCATAGAACTTGACCGGTCAAGTCAGTTTTATTTAGCTCTACATATTAGAGCTCACCTCTTCGGATATCATTAATAGTAGCAATAACTAGAAAAAAAAAGATTATGTATCTTAAATTCTTGCCACGTATCAGGCACCATATTAAGCTTTTTGCATGCATCATCTTATTTAATCATCTCAACAGTTCTGTGAGTTAGAAACTATTATTAATTTCTCAGATGACGAGACCATGTCTTAGAAAGATTAAGTAATTTTCCCAAGATCCTATAACTACAAGGTATCAGAATGGAGATGAAAATCAGGGCCTAGCCCTTTCACCATTAGGCCACACACTCTTTCTCTATATAGTCTTAAGCTTAAAACCTAAAAAGAGAATTTCTGCCCTTAGTATTTAGTAGGAACTACAACTGAAGATAGAGAAGAAAAGTGTTTGGCCCACTTAAATAAAAAAAAAAAAAAACTCATGATCGAGGTGTTCATAATTTTACACTCGCACTGATTTGAGGAAAGATACCATATTTTGGCTGGCATGTGTTGTTGATCCAAGGATCAGAACAAATCTGTTACACAGTGTCATTTTGTGGAACTCCCAAGAATCTTAAAGAAAGCTTGGAGAGCTTGTTTCTATCCAAAATTGAACTCATAGCAGATCACCACACTGTGATCTAAATGGGACCTTTTCTCTATGAAAGTGGATTAACAGTGACAGTCTTCCCCATGTAATCCTATTTGGTGCTTTCTTCGGGCCCACATCATTCTATAGAATTATAGAAGAACCACTGGTGGGTTCCTGGGTCAAGGGTTGGCTGATGGGGCTTTTCCTCTTTTTGCAGAGGACACAGTTTAGACAAATGGAATATTTGTAGTTTGGATGCATAGTCTTCAAATCCATCCCCCAATATTTTGTGACACCAACTATTATTGCTTTGTGCCTGATACCTGATGAATGTTCAGAGTAAATTTAGTCATCTGTATGTATTGATTTGTGGCTTCTTTGGCCCTAAAAACTTGTCAGGTATACATTTATGAAGAATCTATTCTTTTGCACATAGTAACTTTAGAGACGTGGGCTGGTGTTTTTCCAGTTTGCACATTTTGCTCACTGTTTTGTGCTACTGTACATTTTAAGGATTCCTGTAAAATACTTAAAAGTATGTTAAACCCTATTCTTTTAGTCTCTGTAGCCTACTCCTTCTGAAGAGTAAATGCTAATGGAACCACACGATATTCTGTTCTTAAATAAGTAGTGCTTTATATAAGTAGACTCCTCTGACTGCAAATAGCCCCTTAAGCTCTTACTAGATGCTAGTGGCTATCATTCAAACATTTTCAAAGACCCATTGAGGCAAGTGACATATACTGTCATTGTACTTCTCAACCTATTAAAATGTCATTTGAGATTATCTCCCAGGGACAAAAGAGATTAGTGTGCCCCATGTCTTTCCTCTTCTCAAAGAGTCACTTGACTTGTTCTTGCATCTATTTTACACTAAGCATATTGAAATGTGAATGATTAAATAAGATGTCACTGTGTTTAGGGCAGTGCTTCTCAAACTTTAATGTGGCCTGAAGTTCTGCATTTCTAATAAGTTCCCAACTCAGGCTGATGCTATTGGGCCAGGGAGCACAGTTAAACAGAAATATTTTAGGGAATATTAGGATGGTTTGAAACCTGACCTAATGAAGGCATTAAACTCATTTTTTCCCTGTACTATCCTTAGTTGCACTATGAACTATTCTGTAAGCATATAGAGAAATTCCTTCTGTAGGGTCTGTCTTATTCAGTGGCAAAATATATATTTGTAATTTTTTTTTATTAAGTGGTGCTTGACCTTTAATAAAATATCACCACATACCTTTTTGGTTGGAAGAAGACTATTTTCTAAGGTTCTTAAATAATAAAAATTAGTTTTGTCATCTCTGAGAACCAAAGGTATTTCTTAGATAGTTTGCAATCTTTTAAATTGTAGAACAAATTCACAATGACCTTCACCCTTTAATAATGTTTACAGTGTTTTTTTAAAAAATTATGTTTCTAAAGATAGCAATGGGAACAGTTTCAAATATTGTCTCTTTGCCTTTAGATATAAATTGTTTCAATTTCTGTGTATTGGTGAAAATTAAGAGACTTGCAGCTTGCCATGTCCTATCATGTTAGCTTTTTTTGTAGGGAAATTAAATCTGACACCTTTCAATTAACTTCTTTACCTCCCTAATCTTAAAATAGATGCAATACATTCTGGAGCCAGAGGGCACTGTTGCTGTCTGTGGATTGCCTTTACTACCCCAACCATACTTTCTGTCATTTTATAATTTGCTAGAAGTCCTGTAAAAGCAGGAAAACACTCACAGATGGGAGGATGGTAGGGTTGTTATTGAAAAACAATTCATTTCTACTTAAGAGCTTGGCAACTCCTAAAGGGATCACAATAGTGTATTTCATGTAACTAGGAAGCCCCAAAAGGGGATAAATGGAATTGTATCATGGGCTGGAGTTTGGCTGTTTTACTTGGTAACTCTAGTGTAAGTTGTTTTGGAGCAAGGTAGAAGGATAGGAGACAAGAAGTGGGGAGGATGAAAGGAGAAGTCTTTTCTCTGCCTGCCTTAGGCTTCTGTGCATTATGTTCTTCATCAGAGTGACAGATTCAAAGGATGCATGTTTCTGTATGACTCTCTCAGATCCATTTTATATCTGTTTATTTATAACTGCAAAGGGTTTCATATTATTCCTTTAAATATTATTAGTTGCTCTGTCACCATCACCATCGAGAAATTAGATGGTGACTGTTTTGGTTTGCTAAAGCTGACAGAATGCAAAATATCAGAAATGGGTTGGCCTTTTCAACGGGGATTTATCAGTTTACAGATTTACAGTTCTAAGGCTATGACAGTGTCCAAATTAATGCATCAAGAGGAAGATACCTTCTCTGAGGAAAGACTGTTGGCATCTGGAGTTCCTCTGTCACATGGGAAGGCACATGGTGATATCTGCTGGTCCTTCTCTCCTTGGTTCTGGTTTCAGTGGCTTTCTCTCTTAGCTGCTGTGGGTTTGCTTGTTTTTACTAAGGGGTTTCTCTCTAGGCTTTTATTGTCTTTTATCCTCTTCACAAAGAATTCCAGCAAAGGATTAAGGCCCACCTTGAATGGGCTGGGTCACATCTCAGTTGAAATAGCCTAACCAAAACGTTCCACTCACGATACATCTGCCACCACAGGAATGAACTAAAGAAACACAGCCTTTTTGGGATATACCGTAGATTCAAACCAGCACAGTGACCAATAGGATTTGGAGGTGGTCAGTGTCCTGTGATGCAGAATTGATATGCAAATTACAATAGATATGCAAATTGATGTTTAAGACAAGGCGATAATTGGGATGAACTATTCACAACACGATTATTGATTGTCCAGAGGTCACCATGTGTTTTCTTTTGAAGAGTTTTCAATCTATCATTCCTTGAATTTCTTTTCAAGCAAACAAATCTTATTTAAAATATCACTTAATGACAACCCCTGACTCCAGCCATTTTGTCCTAATAATATTGCCTTTGAAAAGATGATAGATCAGCGCATCATCCATTACTATGCACAACTGACTCTTTTCTTTCTTTTCTACGACAGATTGTGGATTGAGCTTAATCAAGAAGGTCACTGGCTGATCAGAGCTGATCTGCTCTACAAGACAAAGGAGTTCTACCTGCTCAGTTGCTCTCCTGTTGATCATTGACAAGTTGGAATCACCATTGACTGTGTGGAAAATTCTCTTTATTGAAATTTTTGTACATGGAGGACAACAACAAAGAGGGCAGCACAGGCTGATAAGGCCAGAGACAACGGGAAGAACCTTTTACTGTATTGCTTTCAGGACCTTTTTACTAGCTGGAGCTCTGGACTTAAACAGAACCTGGTCCCATAATTTTGCTTTTGCTTTTTCCTCCATCACATTGTATTTTATTTCTTTACTTCAGAAATGGGCCTGCAGACCACCAGGTGGCCCAGCCATGGGGCATTCTTCCTGAAATCTTGGCTTATCATTTCCCTGGGGCTCTACTCACAGGTGTCAAAACTCCTGGCATGCCCTAATGTGTGCCGCTGTGACAGAAACTTTGTCTACTGTAATGAGCGAAGCTTGACCTCAGTGCCTCTTGGGATCCCGGAGGGTGTAACCGTACTCTACCTCCACAACAACCAAATTAATAATGCTGGGTTTCCTGCAGAACTGCACAATGTACAGTCTGTGCACACAGTGTACCTGTATGGCAACCAACTGGATGAATTTCCCATGAACCTTCCCAAGAATGTCAGAGTTCTCCATTTGCAGGAGAACAACATTCAGACCATTTCACGGGCTGCCCTTGCCCAGCTCTTGAAACTAGAAGAGCTACACCTGGATGACAACTCAATATCCACAGTAGGGGTGGAAGACGGAGCCTTCCGGGAGGCAATTAGCCTGAAATTGTTGTTTTTGTCCAAGAATCACCTCAGCAGCGTGCCTGTTGGTCTTCCTGTGGACTTGCAAGAGCTAAGAGTGGATGAGAATCGCATCGCTGTCATATCAGACATGGCCTTCCAGAACCTTACCAGCTTGGAGCGTCTGATTGTGGATGGGAATCTCCTGACCAACAAGGGCATTGCCGAGGGCACCTTCAGCCATCTCACCAAGCTCAAGGAATTTTCCATCGTACGGAATTCACTCTCCCGTCCCCCTCCTGATCTCCCAGGGACGCATCTGATCAGACTCTACTTGCAGGACAACCAGATAAACCACATCCCTTTGACAGCCTTCTCAAATCTCCGTAAGCTGGAAAGGCTAGATATATCCAACAACCAACTGCGAATGTTGACTCAAGGGGTCTTCGATAATCTCTCCAATCTGAAGCAGCTCACTGCTCGGAATAACCCTTGGTTTTGCGACTGCAGTATTAAATGGGTCACCGAATGGCTCAAGTATATCCCTTCATCTCTCAATGTGAGAGGTTTCATGTGCCAAGGTCCTGAACAAGTCCGGGGGATGGCTGTCAGAGAGTTGAATATGAATCTTTTGTCGTGTCCCACCACTACGCCTGGCCTTCCTCTCTTCACCCCAGCCCCAAGTCCACCTTCTGCAGTAACTCAACTTCCTACTCTCTATGTTCCAACCCCAAGCAGAAGCGATGCACCTCTGACTCCTACCACATTGAAACTTCCCACCATACCTGACTGGGATGGCAGAGAAAGGGTGACCCCACCTATTTCTGAACGGATCCAGCTCTCTATCCATTTTGTGAATGACACTTCCATTCAAGTCAGCTGGCTCTCTCTCTTTACGGTGATGGCATACAAACTCACTTGGGTGAAAATGGGCCACAGTTTAGTAGGGGGCATTGTTCAGGAACGCATAGTCAGTGGTGAGAAGCAACATCTGAGCCTGGTGAATTTAGAGCCGAAATCTACCTACCGGATTTGTTTAGTGCCTCTGGATGCTTTTAACTACCGAGCTGTGGAGGATACCATTTGTTCTGAGGCCACCACACTTGCCTCCTATTTGAACAACGGCAGCAACACTGCTTCCAGCCACGAGCAGACAACGTCGCACAGCATGGGCTCCCCTTTTCTGCTGGCCGGCTTGATTGGGGGTGCAGTGATATTTGTGCTCGTGGTCTTGCTCAGCATCTTTTGCTGGCACATGCACAAAAAGGGGCGCTACACCTCCCAGAAGTGGAAATACAACCGGGGCCGGCGGAAAGATGACTACTGTGAAGCTGGTACCAAGAAGGACAACTCCATCTTGGAGATGACGGAAACCAGTTTTCAGATCGTCTCCTTAAATAATGATCAACTCCTTAAAGGAGATTTCAGACTGCAGCCCATTTATACCCCAAACGGGGGCATTAATTACACAGACTGCCATATACCCAACAACATGCGATACTGTAACAGCAGTGTCTCAGACCTGGAACACTGCCCAACGTGACAGCCAGAGGTCTGGCATTGGAAAAGTGGACAGTGAAACTCTTGAGAACACACACGCGTGTACACATAAAGACACACAGGTTACATTTGATAAATGTTACGCAGATGCAGTTGTGCATTTGAATACTCTGTAATTTATACGGTGTACTATATAATGGGATTTAAAAAAAGTGCTATCTTTTCTATTTCAAGTTAATTACAAACAGTTTTGTAACTCTTTGCTTTTTAAATCTTTAAAAAAAAAAGTAGTTGCTGAAGTACTGTACAGGGTTGTGCAAGGAGAACCCAACACTAAGGCAAAGGAACGAGTGATTCTTCCTTACGATGCACATTAACCACTTTGCTGTCGAAGCTGTCAGATTAAATTCCTTTCCTAAATCCGGTGGTCAGATGAAAGGTCAGATTAAAATGAACTTATCGGGGTAAGATAAATAAGATGAGTAGAACAAGAAATGGCCCAGATATCTTCATGCTATTTCTAAACCTGCTCTGGGACAACATGAAATAGCCCCAAATATAAGAAAGGAGATACTAACCAGATTTGACCCAGTGCAGGGAATACAGAAAACATCATAAGGAAGCCAGTTCCTGAGAGATAAATTCATCCAGCCTGGAAGAATCAAGGAAATGAGATGAGATTTTGAAAGATCTTTTAACTTGAAGGTTGACTTTCTGATTGGGAACTTAAAAATCGCTCCTCATGCTTCCCTGGCCCTGTGTGATAGCAGTCAGAAATTCGCGTCTGATTTTGGTCATACGCAGGGACAAATGCGCTGTCCTAGTAAGAATACTGCCTTTAAAAGTGTTACTATTCAAATCATATGTCAGGTTGAATCTAATTCAACAGAGATATATTCTAGAATACTTTTTTTAGAAGAGGCTAATAAAATAATGGGAAGAATTATATTGAATGGAATTATTTTTGATAATGAGAATTATTTCAGTAGATTCACTTCAAGGCTATGTCAATATGATCTTTAGAACAACAAGCAATTTGCTAAAACAACTTGCTAGGTAAAACTTATTGATATCATTTAGTCCAGGCCAGCTCAGCAGTGGTTCTGTTATACAATATCAATTGATTTTATTAGTATCATGTTGAAATAGCTTGACTTGATACCAATATATCACTTTCAAATTCTTGTCTTCCAGTCTTACAGCATTGTTTCATCATTAGTTGGTTATGCTATATTTGTTTTTTGCTCCCCTGTTCAGTATTTCAAAGAAAATTTTGAGCGCCAGTCTTGGTTGCACTGAATATCCATATGCACTTACATGTTTTGAATTCCATGCTAATTTTCACTACTAATAATTCTGTAAGGACATCTCTAAGCTGGCTGAAATAATGTATTTTTTTTTTTAAAAAGCAATACCGAGTTTCTACCTTGTACTGACGTTGACCCAGTTCCTCGACTGAAATTTCATTTGTTCCTTTTCGATCTTGGATGTTCCTTGTATTTGGGATCGTGGAAGTATAATAAACCTTATATTGGTAAGACAATAGATGAAAAATGAACAAGCCAGAGAGTGAAGGCTTGTTCCTCTAATCTTGGCAGAGTATAGCAGGGCATAGAGCAGAGGGTATAGAGAAAAGAGGAATATCCATGTTTAACTCTTGATATTTATGAAGCAACATCCATCTTAGGAAAATGTGTATAATTTACTTCTTTTCATCCCTTAGATGTAGAAGGGCTATAGAAAATCACATACATTATCTAAAGATGCATCCTTTAAAAATTATTTTTTTTAAATCAAATTAAGACACTTCATTCTATGCTGCATATTTTTTTTCTTCTGATCATTATTTTAGGTACCAATCAACTAAATGTCACAATCTTCTTGTCTTTCTTTTTTTTTTAAACACAATAAAACTGTGATGTGTCTTCTTTGTAAGAATATAGGTATAAAATGCTATGCAAGTTTTTCTTTATAGTAAGAGCTTTATTTTCCTTAATATTGTACTCCCCAACTTATATGTTTTATCGTCCTTGTTCCTCAGAATCAGCAGAAAATATAACTGGCACTATAATGTAGATACAATTGAAACTGTGCAGTCAGTCAAGTTGAAATTAGCTATGTCTTAATTTGAATTAATTCTAAAGTAACTCTGATTTTGTATTTTAGTCTATTAACCAGGGAGTTTGCTTTCTTAAAGTAAGGTCCACACAGTGAGGGGATGAGACAATCTGAAGGTGATCCGTGTAGCAGTAAGTGATCTAAAATCCAGGACTGTGACATAGGGTTGTGTGCATTTAGATGGATAATTCCCTTCCGCTGTCCTCTTCCCCTTGGCTGCATAGATAAAATTATGTGTTCAAAGATGGTACTTTGACTTTTGAGGTTTTTTTTTTTTCATTATCCACAAAATAATTGTTCTCATTTATTCATTTTGTATATTTAACTCCCAGTGGGATTTTTGGCTGCTAAAACTTGCTTTGGGCCAAGAACATAAAGGGTGGAGAGTCTCCTATAATATCTCTCAAGGTTCAAAGAAACGTTTGGAGCTTACATGATGTAACAGAGACCTAGTCGAGTGGAATGGTTAAAATGATCTGTAGGGGTTCCTTTGCTAGAAGCGTTCCCAAGAGGTGCACTCTAGTTACAGGCTTTATTTTGATCCTGTGCACAGCATGAGAAGGTACTGCTAAAATGAATATCACTCCCCTCATAGTAATATACCTGGGCTTTCACCTACACCAGGATAGAAAGCACACTATGGAATTCGTAGTGTCTTATGCATAGCTCATGATAAGTGCTAACTGACCATCAGTGAAGAAATATTTGATTAGCATTTTTAGTTGTGGACACATGCACACTATATAAGGTTGTCTCTTACTATCACAAGTAGGCAGTTTGAGGTGATGATCAGTTGAGATAAGATTGAAGGTACAGTCTGAAAACATGGAGTGAAGTCACAGTTACTGGCTTATAGGAAGGAACCTGAAGCTCTCTGAACGAATGGTGTAGTATTAGACAGTACTCCACTTTTAGAGCTAGACCACTATTGCTTCACAGAGGAAATTTCAAAAGGAAAAGACATAACTGCAACCAATGAGATAGTCATGGCAATGGTAATTTATGCTCAGGGTATTATTAATATCTGCTTGGGTGGGTAGATGTGTTTAATCATGGAGAGATCCTGAGCTCCCTTCAAACACTGTCAAATGTGTTAGCAGCTCATCAAACAAGACAATCACAAGCAGAGACAAGGGCTGTGTTCCCTGCCTATTTTCCTGGCATTTCTGCTGGTGGAAAACATTCTCCCTTATAAGAAATAATGCAAGTCTTAATGATCTGGATGTTTGTTGAAAATATGTTAGACATTTTTCCCTGAAGTAAAAAAGAAAAAGCGTAATATGATCAGACTTGTAAAATGTATTAATAAAGAGGCTAATATTACAACTCCTATTCCTGCTAGTGAAAATCATAATGATCTTAGTGTTTTATAGGAGTCAGAGCTTCTTTCCCCACTGGGGAGGGCAACCTCTTCATGTTGCCAGCAAAGCACCCATTACAACACAAGGCAGTATTGTTACAATCACCGGGAATAGGATGTACTTAATCAGCAAACCACTGGAGCAGTGTCCATTTCAGCATTTGACAGTGAAGTGGTTAATTTTCATGGACTTCTGTGTTTATAACATTTTTTTCTCTAACATATTACAAGGAGTCTTTATAGTTTTACTTTAGAACATGGAAATGACAGTTTTGTTCCTGACTTACCTTTCTAGCTGCATGGGAAAGCAAAGCATAAACGAGTGCTCAAAAAGGAAAAAAAATGATACATACACAAAGACTACTGGTTCTCAGTCTTGTCAAGCCTTGCCTGATGCTCTTGTTTTTTCAGTCGAAACTGAAATACTTGAAACCTGTAGTTTTGCATCCTTCCCTCATTTCTTTAGCAGGGTCAAAAGATCATTGTTGACTACAGGGGATGCTTGTCAGTGATTTGAGGGTACATATTTGATATTGCTGTTAAAACAAATCAGATCGTTTTGCTATAGTTTTCTTCTAATAGCGTATCCACCAGAAGAGCACAAGGAGACGATTGTAATAGGCCTTTTTGAAACTACTATCACACACACGGGGCATTTGTAAAGGTGTCCATGGGATGTAAGATGTATAACCATTTTGAGGCAAGGGGAAGGCATTACCACTCTTACTGTGTGTCCCTCATAGGACCAGTGTATATTCACTGAAAGTTAATCCTAAAAACTTGTCATTGTTTGAACCATATGTTGATTTGATTCTGGCTTCTGTTTAGTGTATTTCCTCTGAAAAGGAACTGAAAGGGGCTAGAAGATTCTGCATTATACATTCTCTGAGAACTACCATATCACACACTTTGTTAACTACTCACTCTACACTATACAGTACCTTGTTGATATATTCAGTAAAGGCTTATTTTAAAAGAAAACCAAGTTGTGTCTATCTGAGTAACTTCATTGGGATATAGTGACAATTTTTGTTCTTAATACAAAAGACAAATGAAGGTTGCTTCTCAATAAAGCAGGAGGATGGCAGAAGTGAAAGAGTGAGTAAGATTTTCGTGTTCTCCTACTATGAAGGCAATGTCTATTTTAAGGCCATTTGAGCTTTTTTAGTGTGTAAGGCTGATGTGCATTTATCATATTTTTTGCCATCTCCTAACTAAATTGTGTGTTCCTCTGAGTATCTTTTAAATACATACATATACACAGAGCCAAGTTTTGTATATATGAAATCTGTGTTGTTTAGGATAATAGGCAGATACCTAATGTAGTTATCCAATCAGAAAAGTCTTTTCCCCAATTCATAATATACACTTTTGGTTTTAAATATGAAATTTCGTTAAAAATTCTCATAGTACTTTTCTACTTCAAAATTGTTTATAGTTGATCCATTCATATTTTCAATGGGAACTAATATCTGTTCATGAAGATGTTTCTCTTCATATGTCTAAAGTTGATTCTGGATAGTCTTATACATGATTTTCCAGAACCCTTTTCTTGAACCCTTCTCTGCCACCCCACTAATAATAATGTATTTAACAGATATTAAATCAGGAAATAAAATTATGCTATTTTAGTTAAATAATATTATTTTTAGAATCTGTTGTAAAATTAACTAAAAGGTGGTAGCAACTGGAAATGCATATTACATTTCGGGATTTTATGTAAAAGAATGTGAAAGATAGTGGTAGCAGGTGATTCATACTATTTTGGAGAATTTTATATAAAGCAATGTCAGTGGTATTCTTGGTTCCTCTTGCCAAGAGTTATAGACCTTCCTCTTTGAAGGGCAGACCCTTAGTCAATGAATATTGACCCTTAGTCAATTTATTAAACTACTACTAGGTTGCAAGCATTGGGCTAAGTTCAGAGGCCTCACAGAAGACTGAAATGGAGGCTTAGCCAATTCAAGGATATCTTCTATCCCCCTATATCCCTAAAGAAATGTGTGTTCATCCAGTGAATTTACTCCTCATTTATTTTCCTCAGGACCATGTTAAATTCTATTGTGGATTCGGAGAAAAATAGGACTTTGCTGTTAAGAAGCTCACAAACTGTATGATAAATTCCTGTAAAGGAGCTCACAAACTGTACATTGTCCCAGAGCCCATATAATAACTTTTATATAGTCTAGTAAACTAAGCAGGGTATCTAAGTAACAAAAGAGATGTGCTTGACTGTTGATGACGCATCTGCCTTATATATATTGAATCATCTAAGGTTTTAATAGATTAAAGTGTTAGTGTATTTGGTAAAATCTGCACCTAACATTTACTGAGCACTTATCTAAGACCGTATTCAAAATGCTTTGATACACACATGATGTCATTTTGTTTTGAAAATACTCCTATGAAGTACGTTCTTTTTTTTTTGCTTTCAGATTTTAAAACTCAGCCTCAAGAGAAGTTAAGTGATTAGTCCATGATCACAAAACTTGAAGATGACAGAGTCAGAACTGAACCCCAAGCATGACTCCGTGGGCTCTTAACTGTTTCCAATCTCTTCATAAATAAACTAGCCTTAAGCCTGACTAGCATTCAGGGCAAATTCTTAGTCTATGTTTAACATCTTTTGATGATGAGGTTATTATAATCTCTCTCAGTGGGTACATATTTTAACTGTTCTTTGTTATAAATCAAAGGAACATTTTAAAAACCTCAAACTATATGTATTTTTAAGAACACCTTTGGTCATCCATTCCCATTTTCTGTGGAAATTCTGTTCTTTAATTATCTGATGGTTGCACATTAAGTTGATTTGAAAGTTTTAGATGGAATCAGGATGTGTTTACAGCCACTGGGTGAATTAAGAGAACTATTAAAAGAACTTGAGTCAGGTTATTTTTAGTAATGAATTTGTTTCATATTTGAGAAATTGCTCTAAGTATATTATAGGTCCTACTGAAGATGCACATATGTCAAAATCCATGAGCGTATTAGCAAGCTGGCTTTGGGATTTATATTCCCCTTTTTTTGGCATAAAAGGAGCATGTACACCTTTAGGGGATGTTATACATATATTGTAAAATATTATTTTCATGAGGTATATTGAAAGCTAAGGATAAAGAATTTTTAATGGTATAATTCAAATCAGATATAATTTTAGCACATGTACCAACTTAGCATCCTGAGTATCCATTTTCTTGCTATGAAGTCTAAACTACATGACTATTTCTATATATCTTTAGGGGAATACATATCATCTCAATGACATAATAAAGCTCAATATCAGGTCAGTCTGTTCATAATCAAATACAAACATGTTGGCTCAGAGAGTGTGCTAAGTTCTTTAGATGGAGTAGTAGGGCCTACCTTGTTTTGTTTTTTTTTGTTGTTGTTATTGTTGTTTTCATTCAACAAACATTTACTGAGGCCTGGCACATTTTGGTGCTGAATAAGACCTCTCCAGGAGCATTACACTTTGCATCAACAAATATCCTTCCTGGGAGCTGCCTGGTATCCAACCCATAACCTATATTCCTTCCACATCTTTGTCCCCTTCTTTGAAGGTTTACCACCCACCCCCTACATTTAAATAATTAGCCTATCTTGCTATACTTACGTGCTTCCTTAAACCTGTTTACTTATCCTGCTACCCTGACTGTGATATCGTTCAAACATTTCTAGTCTTTTCCCACTTCAGCCTTTCCTGTGTTCCACAAGACACAGGATGATCTATAAAGACTTTCCAATTATGACACGTATTGTTTTCAAAAAACTCCATTATCATTACCTGCCAGATAGAATGCAAACTCTTTATGAAATGTATACGTCGGACCAAATGTTGCTGCCATTCCTTACTGATACTGCCTTCTCATTCATTATTTGCAGATTAGATGTATGTTTAAAAGAACAACAATAAGCTTTCTTCCTGTATCCCAGAGAGGCCAGGCGCCTTCATACTGCTACACTCCTGCTCAAGGCATATCATTTTAAGAAAGTTCCCTTTCACCTCTGCCTGGTGATACATTCATCATTATTAAAGATACTACTCAACAGCCCCCTTTGGAAAGCTTCTTGAATTCCAGGTGCCAATCATCTACTCCCCTCTGTACAGTTAATATAACTTGAAAATGCTTTCATCGATAACACCACTATATACTGTGAATTTCATGGGTCTGTTTCCTGTTTATACCCTGAATCCTCTGAAGACAGAGAACATACTCTGTTAATTGTTGTATTTCTTCCCCTGCTGAGTATGGTGCTGAGCCCCTGGCAGATGCTCCCCAGCAGATGTTTTTGGAGAAAGTGAATTGACTACACGGGGCTTTGCAGTTATATCAGGCTCCTGAGGGACCAAGTACCACATTGAGCGGCAGCAGCATGGCCAGCAGCCACCCCATCAGTCTCTTTAAGTCAATGCCCTTAAAAAAACCTCAGTGAGTGCTGCAGAATTCTGAATTACGAGAAATAAACCTGATTCAAAAGCCGCAATATGCATTTTACAAGGAGAACATCTTTTATACTTTACAGACAACCTCAAAACTCTGAGGCGGTTTGCATTTAAAGCATACAAAGAGATACCTTAAAGAATTACCTTCCAACAAAATGTCACTGTCATGCAGTATCCACAAAGCGCTGGTAGACACAAAGTCAAACATTTTGACTCTTTGCTAGTCAAAATAAATTCTTCACATGTAAAAAGCTGAGGTAGATTATTATTTTTTCATTTCATTATCAGCAATTTCAAAAGGAACAGGACGTGTTCACTATGTCATATCCCATATCAAAAACACAGGAAATATAGCATGTGTCATTTAAAGATTAAAATTGCTTTATCTTGATTGTTGTCATGAGAATACATCATCTAGATATAAATGGCATGCTGATAAATAAGGAGTCAGTAGACAGGGGTGATATTAGGAACTCAGCCTGGAAATCCAACTGGCTTGTTTAAAACCTGCCTGTGCCACTAGCCTACCAATTGGGCTGGCAATAATTTAAATTTTGTGGCCATCAGTTTTTTATCTTAAATGGGGCAATGATGTCTAACACCTATGGTTGTTGTCAGAATTCAAGATATGTAGAGCAGTTAACACAGTGGTGCAGAGAATGCACTGAATAAATGACATTGAGTACAATGTATTTTTTATGTAAGCAAAAGGTGACATATTTCTAATTTTCCTTGATAAAGTGCAAAAACGAAACTTCCTGAGTATTTGCAGGGTTCATCTCTTGAAAGATAATTAGCATTCAAAATTATACATAACTATTTATAACTGCTACAGTACAGGTCTGAAGGAGCTCTCCATTCTTATGTTCTGCATAAGCTGGGGAAAGTTAGGTGCCGTATGGTAAATCAGAACAATCCTAGGTCCCTTGTCTCATAGTGAGTGGGACCACTGAGCAACACTATTGAAAGAGAATGATTTCTTGGTAATAATGGTCTAGAGCACATACAGATGTGGTTAATGCTGAAAATTAATTCAAGAAATAGTATTAAATGTGTCCTGGGATTGAGTGTTCAGAAGACATTGAGAACTATTTAAAATCAAGATAATAAATGCTTGTTTCAAAAATATATAATTTCAAATGACAGTTTTATTTCATTGTAGTCCATCACCACCAGGACATCTACTATTCACTCTTGGCTGACAGCTTGTGGGATCGGTAGCAGCCAAACAGGAGGCAGTTGTAGTGACTCTGCAGTGCAGATGTGATGATAGTCTGCCAGCTGTTACACAGCTACTCTTGGCAATCAGTACCATTTTTAACTTCATAATCTGGTTGTAATTAAGAGACACATATCTTTCTCAGCCGAGTCATTTTTTTTAAAATTTCTGTAAACTTTCTGTTTATATTAGTTAAAATAATCTCACAGCAGCTCACTCATTAGGGTCTACATTACCATTATTTTTTTCCTTTCCTTGCTCAATAAAGATAATAGATCAGATATTTTGATGCTGGGAAAAAGACCTTCTCCTCTAGTCCTTGACTGCACAGTTTAGTTGATTTGAGGGCAATTATTCAGTAGGTATAAATGGACGCTCCAATTCCGGTGTTCTACTGCCATCGTCTCTCTGTTCTGGCCAGTGTCTGTTTTAATAGGTTGGCCCCCTGCTGTTTTCAATGTTAAGTATCTTCTGTATCATCCTTCATTAGTTGAAATTCACTATGCTCCACTGGGTGTAGCTGAAGTAAGACGAAACCGGGAAGTGAGTTGCTTTTAAATGGGGACCCATCATACATGATGTAGAGAGTAGCAATGACTTTGGGACCACAGCATACTGAATAGGCAGCTAAAGGATTCAAACATGAGGATTCCTTTTAATTCTGAGTTCAAACCAGTGTGGAGTTGGATCCACATGTCTGTTCCAACGTTCACCATCCTGGGGCTTTGAACATGTTTAAGCTTCAGTTGCCGTGTATGACATGGGACAACACCAACACTCACCCCATGGGGAAACATGTCATGTCATGCTGCTAGCACAATGCTGACACATACCAAGTGCTCGAAAAACCTCAGCTCATTTCTGAAAAATATATGGAGGTGATGTCCAAAAGCCTGAACACTTAGCTCAGTCTCCCTTGGGTCTTGGATAAGACCATGTTCTGAGTTGCTTTTCTGATAGAGATCATAGGAGTTTCCTAGGTTAATACTATTTTGTTTCTGCTTTTTGTTTTTACTCTAAATTCTGTTTCATCCTTGTTAATTTTCCTTGAAGTTTAGCTTTAGATAATTGGGTTGATTAATGGCCTGTGCTCTTATTCAAATCAGAATGATGTATATGGAGATAGAGAGCATTTCAAGCACTCAGTTTCATTGACTTTATTTTGAAGACTGGCATGTCTTCCATGTGTTATAAGAACACTAAGTATATTTGGAAAGCAACATTCATAACGGTTGTCATCAAGAACTGTAGAGTCACAAAGCACTACATTATATCATACTTGTGTAATACTATTTAATGTTGCCCAGCCTCAGTTTCCAGATATGTAAAATAGGGTACTAATACTTGTGAGGACTCGATGAGATCATGTATGTCAAGTGTTCAGTGCATTAACTGGTAATTGTCAAACCCATTTTGGCTGAAAAATTACAAATGGATAGAGAACTAGTGGAAATAAAACTGATACTTATTAATTCAATGATCTTTTCTTCAAAACAGGAAATTCAAGCTATATTACTATGTCTGCAAGACATATTTATAAAACACTTTATTTCAATAAAATTATCGAAGATAGACTTCCCTACAATAAAAGTTTCATACAGCAATATTGTTTCTTAAAATATTGAATGCATCTTCTATCTTTGCAGGCCTTTTATGTGATAGCTATTAAACTAAATATTCAGCAGAAAAGGAAATGTGAGAAGCATAGTCATTAAAATACTGAATGATAAATGTGGTTTATTTTGAAGGGAATGGAACAGATTTTAACACCAACTCTGCTACTTCTTATGTCTGAACCTAGGAAAAGTTCACAATTATGGTCTATTTGAGGATAAATAAGTATTCTCTCTAGAAAGAGAATACTTCTTTATAGAAACCTTTATTAAATCGCTGCTTAGCATATAAAAATGTTGTGTTGCTAATTTCAAAATGTTTAGTCTTAGGGCGTTTGCCTAAGAAACCTAGCCAATAAACATTAGCTTTATTTGCTTACATCATATACATGAATATAATAATAAAATATTGTTTTATTAAAGATGTTTATACAATTCAGAATGTTTCCAATAATTTATAATAGTCTAATGATTGCTATTATAAATGAATAGCTTTTAATTGTGTAGGCAGAAATTTATCTTTGGAACACAAATTGAGATATCATTATCTGTTCACCTCTTTTACAAGGTGTGATTTCTGTTTCTCATTCATTTATTTTGTTATGAAATTTTTACAAGTTCATTAATTCTGTAAAGCGAATTTGATAAAATGTAACCAAATTAGTAAAATAATTCTATTTTTAAAAGTTAGATGCTTAAATGCTGTGTTATCTCTACAGAGATCAAAATAACATTTTAAAAGGAATTTATCAAAGTAAATATTATGAAATTATTTAATGCTATTTTCATTGCAAATATTGAAGTTTCATTGCAGATATTAAAGCCATTCCTGAATATCACAAATATTGTTTACAAATATATCAAACGTGAAGTCACTAGGAAAAAAAAAACACATGATATTAATCTCAACTATTTTTCATAGTAAGGAAGACAAAATATTTCAAACATTTTGAAATAGTTTATTTTAATGAAGATAGCTTTCACTAATGAAATAATTAACATCAAGCAAGTCTGTTTTTAATAGCCAATGCAATCTGAGATGTAAACAACAAACAAACAAGGAGAAGGAAGAAAGAAGCAAAGAAAGCATTTATCCAAAATTACCTACATTTTATCAGACAAAACCAAACAAAGCAACAAAAACATAATTGAAAGAACAGAAAAGGAACTTAACATTTTATGAAGCAGTGATGGGCAAGTAAATTGTGGTGTACATAGTGCCACATATTTTTAGGGAAAAACAGAAACATATTTTGTAGACCTATAATAAAACAGTTTAAATATCACATCATTTTTGGCATGGATAAAAGTTAAAATTCTCAGGTCAATTTAGGAAATAAGCAAAAGACAAGTTATCAGAAGCATTAACATGTAGTTTTAAATATTAACCCTTCAAATACTAGAAAATTCAACCGGCATTATTAAGTTACTCAAGAATCTCAGTGGAAGAGGCATTGACTTTGTAGTTTAAAGTTTGACTCTTTTATTTGCCAATGCTGTTCCCTGTTCAAATAACTTCACACCTTTAATATTTGGCTTCAAACCTTTAAAATGCTATAATAAAAACCCCTATTATAGTTGTTAGCGTGATAATTCATTTGTTACTAGCACAGTGCCTAGTACAAGGCAGTCGTTATGTTAACTTTACCCTACTCCTTCCTGTCATTTCATGCCTCTTTCCTTTCCTTTCCTATCATACTTGATATAAATAAGTGCTTCCTAGTGCTCCTGTAATGAGAGAAAGCCTCTCACAGTCTCCTCTTCCATGAAATCTTTAGAAGATAAGGGATGCCGTCTCTTGTAACCAAGAGTGACCTAGCTTTGAGCATGGCTCCACCATTCCTGTCACATGTGGGGTATGCTCATTATTGCTTGACTTCAAGTAGGATTTAAAACAAATGTTTCCTTTTGACTTTCTGTGGATGTCTTTAAAATTGCTGGAGGGGCACACACTTTGGAAATTTTTTAAATGATGCAATCTCCCAGCAATAGTGTCAGGGGTATGCGCCTGTCTAATCGTGTCACTTAAAATGAGTTTATATTATCTCTTTGCTCTATCATCTTTTCAAAGAGAATTCTCACCATTATCCTCATGTCTTTGATCTCAGGAATATTTACCAAAATGTATACACGTTGCTAAGATTTTTAACAAGTGGCATGTTTGCTAGTTATGATTGGATCTGGAATATGCTATTTACCCAAAGAGGACAATTCTCAGAAAGAACAGGAGAAAAGAGTTTAGATGGAAAAGGGGAAATGGAAGAGTTTGAAGCATGGGTCACTGAGATAGGAAACATTAGCTAGGACCCCAAATTTGGGGACAGTTCCTGCGTAATGGGCACACCTGAAAATTCTGTTGGCAGAAAGCTATCTGCTCCCAGCTCCCTTGTGTCTTTGGTGAGATTCCTTCCTCTTCCCCATCGTATGTATATACCACAGTTTGTTTAGCCACTCTTCTGTTGATGGACATTTTGGCTGTTTCCATCTCCTTGCAATTGTAAATAATGCTGCTATAAACATTGGTGTGCAAATGTCCGTTTGTGTCTTTGCCCTTAAGTCCTCTGAGTAGATACCTAGTAATGGTATTGCTGGGTCATATGGCAATTCTATATTCAGCTTTTTGAGGAACTGCCAAACTGCTTTCCACAGTGGTTGCACCATTTGACATTCCCACCAACAGTGAATAAGTGTTCCTCTTTCTCCACATCCTCTCCAGCACTTGTCATTTTCTGTTTTGTTGATAATGGCCATTCTGGTGGGTGTGAGATGATATCTCATTGTGGTTTTGATTTGCGTTTCCCTAATGGCCAGGGAAGTTGAGCATCTCTTTGTGTGCCTTTTGGCCATTTGTATTTCCTTTTCTGAGAAGTGTCTATTCAAGTCTTTTTCCCATTTTGTAATTGGATTGACTGTCTTTTTGTTGTTGAGTTGAGCAATCTCTTTATACCAATAGTTTTGAAAACACAAGCCACCAAGGTTTTATGAAGGGAACACTGTTTAATGCTGGGGTGGCAAGCTCTGAAAACTCACCTCTAGGCAAAGCCCTGGATATGGCTGATTGGTGTTCAGTATTCTTTCCACTTTCTGTATCCCCTCTGTTCTAGTTTGCTAGCTGCTGGAATGCAATATACCAGAAATAGATTGACTTTTTAAAAGGGGAATTAAATAAGTTACTAGTTTACAGTTCTAAGGCTGAGAAAGTGTCCCAATTAAAGCACTATAAAAATGTCCAAATTAAGGCATCCAGGAAAAGATAACTTGGTTGAAGAAGGCCAATGAAGTTCAAGGTTTCTTTCTTCACTGGAAAGGCATGTGGTCAACATAGAAATAACCTAATCAAGTTTCCAACCTATAATACTGAATAGGGTTTCGAAGAAACCATTGCTCCCACAATATTGATGATGATTAAAGCATGGCTATTTAATTAACACTAATTAAGCTAGTGTCTACATAAATACACTCAAACCAGCACAGCTTCCTTTTCTGACTGGAAGCTACAAATGAAGCAACCACATTTTCCAGACTCCTTTGCATATAAGGTTTTATATGTGACTTAGGTGCTGCCAATCAAATGCACATATGCAAATTTTTCAGGGAAGTAGTAAGGTGGAATTATATTCCTATTGATGTTTGGGTTTAGGCACAAGAGGCAGTAAGTTTGAGTAGCCATTATCACTGTTCAAATGCTTCAGTTTGCTAAAGCTTCTGGAATACAATATAGCAGAAATATTTTGCTTTTACTATAGGGATCTACTAGCTTACAGATTTACAGTTCTAAGGCTATGAAAAGGTCCACATTAAGACATCAATAGGACAGTATCTTCTCTGAAGAAAGGCTGCCAGCATCTGAGACACCTCTGGCACTTGGGAAGGCACATGGCCAGCATCTGTTAGTCCTTCTCTCCTGGGTTTCATTGTCTTCAACATCTGGCTTCAGTGGTTTCCTTTCTCAGATTCTGCGGGTTTTCCCTTATCTCTCGGCTTCTCTTGGGCTTCTCTGAACTCTCTGGGTTTTTCCTGTGTGTCTTTTATTCTCTTGTATAGGATTGCAGTATGGGAATTAAGACCCACCTTAAATGGCATGTGCAACATCTCAAATGAAATAACCTTAATAAAAGGTTCCATCACAATAGTCTGCACCTACAGGAATGGATTAAAAGGACATGGCCTTTTCTGAGTACATAACAGCTCCAAACATCACCCAGTGTCTAGCCACTAGCTTCAATAGTGTCAAGATATGGTTGCAGAAAAGACCTGAACTCTGGATTAAGGTTATAGCAATACCTCATCAGAATCAAGTGTTAAAGTGTAGTTCTCCTCCTCCATTCCTTTCACTGATTTTGGGTACACCTAATAACTGTGCTAAATCCCCTTCTGCTTAAAATAACTGGAATCCATTTCCTATGTTTTATGCTGGCAGGTGAAATATTTTGTATCAAAACTAGTTGCAGACTTGATTACTCAAGGATGTGTATCTGGAATAGGTTACCTAACCTGGCTGACTTTAAGAGGTGATAATTGTATTAGTGCATATTGGAATATTGGTAATTTACAGCACTGAAAATTATTACATGAAATTATTACATGAAGTCACCTGTAATGAAATGTTAATGAAAGTCAAGGTTTTGGTGAAAAGTGATTGCTTCAATAGACTCCTATAATGGGAAAAATAAATGTAATAATGAGGTGTAGGTAGGCCATTTCTGACTAGACTGAAGAGTTTAAAGAAAGAAAGTAAAATTAGTTTTAAATACTTAGCTCAAGGTAAATCAGACTCAGGGAGTTTCCATGACTACCCTCTACTGTCTTTTATATATTATAGCTACAAGGCACTGTTGACAAAAAAAGAAAAGGATACATAGTGTTCAGTCTTATGTGTTGCTGAATTATAATATAGAATCAAATCTCAGAGTCAACAGATACCCCTTGTGAAATCTAATGTATTGACTGAGAAAGAGAGGAATATCGGGTAGATTTAGATGAATCTGAGTATACTCAGTCTTAGTCTCCCTTGCCAGTAGAAAACCTCCTCCCTATTGGATAAAGTTGGTCCTCTCTTGAAGAGCTCAGGCACGTGGGGTAGCTACCACATAAGGCATGCCATTTCTCCTCACAGCCTATCCTTACTACCTCAGTACCTCCAGAACTAGAGTTAAAACCAACTCCCAGCATGTCACTAGGGGTCAAGTACAAAGTGTGAAGTAAGAAAGAAAGGCTAAACATCAAAAAAGGGCAATATTTAGGAAGTGCAAGGGTAGTTCAGTGGTAGAATTCTTGCCTGCCATGTGGGAGACCCGGGTTCAGTTCCCAGCCCATGCACTTCACCCCAAAAAACAAACAAACAAGCAAGCAAACAAACAAACAAACAAAAATTCAACAAATGGTGCTGCAATAATGGGGTAGTCACATGGAAAAATATGAAATATGACCCTCACCATATAGCATGCAAGAAAAAAAAAAAAAGAAGGGCAATATTTGCCATTTTCTTAATCAGCAGAAGCCTTAAGAACACAGGTGGCAATGGATTTTAAGAGAAATGCCAGGAAGAAAAATCATAAACAGGTTGAGCTAAACTAACCAATAGGGTCATATTTACCAGAGTCTGCATTCAATGTGCTTGCACAAGCAGCTTAGAGTAATTATAACTGTTTAGATTACTGGAATGGTTGAATGAAACCTGGAGTTAATGTGGACTATGCCAATTGAAACCGAACTGCAAGAAATTCCTTGGTATATTGTAAGAGAAGGATTAGAAGATTCAAGGGGGATAGAAGCATTGGAATGATTTATCATATGACTCACCTTAACCTCTTATTATGTCTCCTATAAGTGTGAATGATATTTCTTTCTCCAAGACACTAAACAATACATTGATGAAATCTGTACTTTCTTGGCAATAAAGGAAGGTTTAGATGTTGCCCTTGAAACAGGCTCCCTATTTAAATGAGGACAATGGAATCCAGGAATGAGAGGCCAAATAACAACAGTCACCACCATGTACAGAGGAGACATGGTTTATAAAACAGGCAGTAAGAGTATAGTGGCAAGAATATGGTTTCCCCCATTTCCTTAGAGTAGATAATTGCTCATCATGATGTTATGAATAAAGCAAATGTTCAGCCCACTAAATTCTAACTGAATTTGCACAACCAAAACAAAAAAATTTTGATTAAGGAAATGGAAGCCAGATTTTATTCACCACAATAGGGTGTCATAGCTACTCATTCAGTTCACAAACTCTGGGTACAATGGGGGCATTTTGATCATATCCCCATTTAACTTGCTTCTTTGGTGCATAAAGAAGTTGGCCATGATTTAGAGAAGGGGAGTGGGTTAAAAGACACTTAATCAGGTGGAGACTGCAGTTGCTACTGTTACTAAAGATTTAGTCTCAACTGGAACAAAATTGACTGACCTGTAGTACTTGGTATGTTAAATCCATATACAAAATAATTGTTTATTCCCAAAATGATGAATAGTTGCCCTCCATAATGGAAGAAATCCAGTGTGATTATTTGCCATCAGATAGATGGATGGCTCACCAGTAATGGCACTATCAATCTGGAAATGTCTTTCTTTGTATCTCAATAAGTAAAAAACATCAGAATAATTTGATTTCACTTTCCTTAACATTTGTCATGGTGATATCACAAATTACTCCAAGGGTTTCTGATTGTCTCATTGTTACTGAGGCTATCCCACAGATCTACTATTTAGTGGCATCATGTGACATGCACTTCCTGAGCTGTAAGTGAAAGACCTTGAGAACTTGGTATTTCTTACGCATGCCTAAAGTGAGGAGAAAATCCGCACCAAAAATCAGGAAACTGCTATCTTTTTCAAATTTCTGATTGTTCAGTGGCAATTCATCATTTCTGGATAGTAAACGCAAAGAAATAGGCCTAGATCATGGTGGGCACCTTTGACAGTTGAAATCAATATATTTTACGTTTGGATGTGCTGCTTCAATACTTTTTGTAACCTCTAAGGCTGTGACTTTTGAGTTTGTTCCATAACAAGTAGGTTCTCCAGCATGACTAGGTTGTGGGCAAGCTGCTCTGCCACTTGGGCCTATTGAGTCACAAAATTCAATGGTTCCTAAAGCACTTGAAACAGATTGTCACGATATTTGGAAACTCTGGAAACTTTATATGCAATTCATCATATAGACCTCTGGAGTTTTGAAGCAGAGTCATGCCTTCTCCTTTAAATTACTGAACTCCTTTTGATAAACATGTCTTGCCTTGTTAGTAGATGCTGGAAGAGGCTAAACATTTGGGCACTAAGGGTAACCATGTTCATGAACTGAGTGGTTTTGATTAACCAGCCATCTAATTATTCTTAGGCAGAAGAATTCCTAGTCAAGTGGAAAAGATATATAGTTGGCTGAATGCTTAAATATGTTGCTTGAGCAGATCACTCACCCTCCAAATGAACTTCCTCTTTCTTCATTGCCATCTTTACTTCAACCTATACCTATTTCCTGGAAAACAATGGGAAAGATTAGTCTTCCAAGTGGGCGGATCTTTGAGTTGTATATTTAATTATCAACTCTTCTTGGAAGCAAAGATTGTCATAGCAATTAGTCTGAAAGATTCCTAATATTGGAGATATAGGGAAGAGGTATGTGAGATGAACTTTTAGAGTTGGCAGAACTTAGAGAGAGATAATATTGCCCTATGTGATTTCTCTTCAGAAAACATCTTAGCATAGGAAGCTCTCAATGATACATCAGTAAGATGACCTTTTATGTGGATAGTAATCAGTCTCTTTCCCCAGCCATCCTTTCATCCCTGCTTAATGGGTACATGGATAAAGTGCTCGTTTAAATGAGAATGTAGGCTAAAAATATTTTCAGTAACATCACTTATTTGATACAGCCAATGCTGTGTACCCAAATTGCCAACCTCAGAGACAGATACTGAGTCCCTCACATTGTGCCATTACTGGTGAGCCATCCATCTATCTGATGGCAAATAATCACACTGGATTTCTTCCATTATGGAGGGCAACTATTCATCATTTTGGGAATAAACAATTATTTTGTATATGGATTTAACTTCATTGTGACCATATCTCTGATCTATGAGTTTACTTATTGGGACATCACCATGGTGATCTATATAACATTGCTTCTGATCAGTGAATTCTTTTATAACATAAGGATTGAGTAAACAGACTCAAGCTTATGTGATTCATTCATGTTATGTGTTCCAAGCTGCCTGAAACAACTGGCCTTTTGTGGAGTATAATAGAGTATACTAGGAGAAAAGACTCTTGGAGATTGGGATGCTAGCTTTCAGAATGTGATTTAGGATATGAATTAGTGGCTAATTACATGGCACTATTTATCCATAGTTAAATGGAATGTGGAGGATTATATTAACTATTTCAGAGGTCATTGAACAGAGAGGCCCACTGGCCAAATTAAGATGCTGAAGTTGGATAGTCTTATTTCATCAAGTTGAAACAAACCATGTAAAGGAAGGGGAACAAGGTGGGGGTAGATTAAGAATCTTAGAATATAGCACTTACTACTTGAATCTTGACTTACATATATTTATAGGTCCTGCCTCTCTACTGCATCGGACTTCTCTGATAGCATGGTTATGATGACCAAGGCCAAGGTTTTGAACAAGGGGCTTTAAGAGATGGAGACTATCTAAGGCCAAAACACGTTATCTGGGTAATGAAAGCAGAAGCAAGTACACCAAGATACATCTATGGCTTGACAATTATTGGATGAGGATTTATGCCACTCTACCAAAGAATGTCACTTAGTCATGGTACCGTTTGAGGTCAAAGTAACATAAAATTGGAAGAGGCTAAAGAATGTCATAAACAAAAATTGTGAGCTCATGGCCAGTTACAGACTAAGGAATTAATAATCACTCCTATTTTCTTCCTTGCTTTGTTATATTTATACTTAATTTAACTTCTTTCCTTTTTTCCCTATTAAATTTATATAAATATGATGAATATATAATTTAGTCCTCAAATTACAGACTATCAATTTGGGATTATGCATAGAATTGAGAGATCATGATTATATGGGTATGAATACAGTGACAACAAAATTTGGGGAAAGTGTGAGCCTATTTCTATCTGCATAAGGAAGAGTTGTGATAGGGTAGATGCCTCTATATTATTTTTCTTTAAGTTATGGATCTTGAGTAGCCAAAGAGCATACTATGCTGGATGTAGTCAATTCACAAAAAGCATCCATTCTTCCACCCTTCTGGGTGCTAATCCTGTATTAAAGAAAAGGTAAGCCTATCTGTGCATTTCCCAGACATCTGACTGTTGCTGTTTGGGTTCACAGCAAATTTTCTGAGACATGAGTGTCAAGAAGAGGTTTTGGTGAGGATAGTGGCAGTGCAGTGCACTGTGTTTCCTAATTCCCAGGGAGCAATCAAGAGCTGCCATAACAAAGTACCACCAACTGGATGGTTTAAAACAACAGAATTATATTGCTTCACAATTCTGGAGCATATAAATCTGAAATTAACATGCCCAAATGATCATATTCCCTCTGGAGTCTACAGGGAAGATATGATCCAGGTGTCTCTCCTGGGCTTCTGGAGATGACTGGCAATACTTGATGTCCTGGTTGAGGGCAGCATAACTCAGCTTCTGTCACATGACTGCCTTCCCTCCATCTGTCTGTGTCTCCTCTCGCCTTCTTATAAGAGCACGACCTACTCTACTATGACCTCATTTCAACTTGTCTAATTGCATCTATAATCACCCTATTTCCAAATAAAGCCACACATTGAGATACTGGGGATCAAGATTTCAACCATCCAACCCATAACAGCTGTGTTATTGAATTTAATATCCCTATTGACAGCCTCCTTTCTCCTGCTCCTTCATTTCTTCCTATGATTGTGTAAAGAACCTAATTTTCCCTTTAACTTAAATATCTAGGGTGGATTTTGTTTCCTGAGCCAAAACAGGAACTGGCCCTCTAACTAGATAGGGTAAGGAATTATGTCTGTCTTCTTATCTGCATTTAGAATGATAAAGGACCATTTGTTCACTTATCTATGCAATAACTGTTGCCCATTAAATTGTCAGATTCATGAAAGTAAGGGCCACTTTTCTTTTGTACAGAATTTGGTACAATATTTGGCATATGATAGGACCTAAATAAAAATTTTTGAATGAACAGATTTCACACCATGTGTGAGCAGACTCAGAGCTTGTCTTTTTTTATATAATTTACCATGTCCCTTGACCTCATAGTAGCCAGGTACAATATTTTGCCCACTGGCAGTGCTCAGAATTAAAAATTTTCTGGAGGGAATTTTAAAGAATATTTTTTATTAAGAAATATCCACACATGTACAATCCAACTATATGATACATCAGTGGCTCACCATATCGTCACATATTTGTGTACTCTTCATGATCACTTTTAGAACATTTGTATCACTCTAGAAAAAGAAATAAAAAGAAAAAAAAGAATTTATACATCCCAGACTCCTTACCCCTCCCGCTCATTCATCCACAGTATTTCAATGTATCTAGAGGGAATTTTGATACATTCCTTGTCAAAGTGACCATTACCTCAATATGGCTAAAGATTTCCCTGAAATCTGGCAGTGGAATGATAAACATAAAAATATATATATATTTTGGAAATGATATAAAAAGCTGTAAATTCACAAATTATTAATTTTCTTTTCATTTCTTCTTGAAAGTTCCAGTGTATTTGTTTTGAGTAATAATCTACTTGAACAGAAATTGCTTGACCCAAATTTTGATGATTTAATAGCTCATTGAAAGAACTAGCCTGAAGCAGATAAAAAAATTTGTTGTGAATGTTATCACTTCTATTAGCATCCATTGGTCTATTAGTTTATGTGCTTTAATAATTTGAAAAACAAGAGAATAATAAGGAACCAAGAGATACATGTGTGTCTAGAAGCAGAATTTAATTTGAAATTGTACAAAGATATTTTGTCCAATGAACTCCTTAATCACATTTGTTAACAATGGTTCAAAATATATTGTATTAAATTTCTGAATAATGTACAAGGCTGATGTCAGATTGATCTCAACAAACAAAAAGCCAGAGTCAAAACCAAAAGTTTTTTTTTCAATCATAGTAGTTTTAGACAAATGGTTTTAAGAAGAATTCTTTCATATGGAAATTTACAATATTGCTCACATCTTCCCTCATTATAAAATTTAATCAACCTTGTATCATTAAATTTTTCATGTCAGCTTTGAGTTCTTTATTTTTGCTTGAGTTGTGTCACTAATTTCAAAAAAGACACATATTTGGGCAAAGGCAACATATCACTTTTCTTTTTTAAATATACACCTTATGTGCATATAGATTATTTTCTCTTGCTCTGAAGAAGGATGCAGCACTTCTATTTTAGGTGATTATATGGATTATTGCTTTATTATTTCATCTTTTCTTCATTTCATTTTTATTAGGAGATATTTTAAGCATACAGAGAAGTATATGAGGAATACTCATTTACCGATCAACCAACTTTGTCTGCTTTTAATATTATTCTAAATTTGCTTCAGGTCTTTTATTCATTTAAAAAATGTTACAAATATATTTGAAGTTCTGTGTCCCCTCACCCCCACAATCCTCTTTTTTCCCTCAAATTCTATAAAGAATTTGGTGTTTGTTATTCCCATGAATCCATTTAAATTATTTCTACATGCATGTGTCTATAATCAATATTTAGGGTTGTTTTGTATGTTCTTAGGTTTATACATAAACAGTTTGAAACTCTAGAAATCATTCTGCAATTTGCGTTTCATGCTCACTATTATGTTTTTGAAATGTACCCATGTTGTTTTAATTCATTTATTTTCAATGCATCAAGATTGCTTTATTGTATAAATATATCATTATATGAATATATAAGAATTTTAATTTTACTTTTCATTAGATGAACATTTCAGTTTGTTTACATTTTACAGTATCATAAACTATCCTTAATGAACATTTTTGTAATGTCTCCCTGTGTTATATATGAGAATTCCTTTAGCATATATATCTAGAATTTAAATCACTAGATTGAAAATTTAACTTTCAGTTTCAGCTTTACTAGATATTGCTTAACTGCTCTCCAAAGTGTTTGTACCAATGTTCATTACCTTCAGTAAAATATGAAAATTTCCATTATTACATCCTTGTCATTTCTCATTGCCAAACATTCAAATGTTTAACTTAGGTCTAGAAATAGTGTCTCATTTGATTTCAATTTGTATTTCCTTAATTCCAGTTGTGCTTGCTCTTCTTTTCATTTATTTATTATCTATTAATGAATTTTGTGCATTTTGTTCTTATTGCTTCAAGTTCATTATATATGCTGATATAAAACGTTAGTTTGCACATTCTCTGCAATAATTTCAAAATTTTGTTTCAAATTGCTTGGGAAAAAACTTCTATCTCCTGAAATGCTTCCTGTCCATTGTGCAGTGTCTTAGATACCAAGTTTTTCCTTTTAGAGGCAGTTTGAATTTTCCACATTGAAAAGGATTTTACTATTTGCTGCTGCTGCAAAAAGGCTTTTTGAGCATTTTATTTTGTAATGTTGCTCATTCAATTAAATAGACAAACAAACAAAAAACTTTATTTTTAGGGTAAAAATTTCCTAATAGCATTCTAAATTTTTTTTATAAATGAAGAGAAGATCATGACTTTTATTGAGCTACAACTTAAATATCTCCTTAGTCTATCAGTAAGCCAATTGCCGGATTTAAATACTTGGCTTGTTGCTTATGTTATTAAAGTTATATTAAATTGAGTTGCTGTGGATGCATATATAACTAAACTAATAAACACAAAAACACTTTTAATGGTTTACAAGGATCTAGAAATCATCAGTGAATATGCTTTTATATTATTTTCAACTGTGTCTGCTTTGCAATTCTTCCCAACTATTTTTGATAGAGGAAAGAAAAGAGAGTTGACTACTTTTTGGCCATTAATCAAGATGATGGTGCTCTAAAGACCATTTTAGTCTGAAGCTGTGGAACTTTTATCTCTTTGATTTGGTGTGCTTGGGGAATGTCATATTCCAGGTTGTGAATGGAAGTTGCCTTTAACCACATGAGAATGATTAGGGAGAAGTCAGCTGGTATGTAGTAGTTTGGGTAATGCCCATTACCTGCAAGAAGTAAGGCAGCAAATGAGCCCCAGACATTTTTAGTGAGGCATCTGAACACAGAACACATTTCCCTTTAAAAATTTTTCAATGTGTGATCTCTTTGAGAACTTATATAGATAAGCCGAAGGTATTTCCAGAGTCACATAATACAAATGGAACGTTTTGAGCAAAAGTCACAAGCCTACAAATTGAATACTTTTGCTACAGAACAGAACTGACTTGAAAAGTTACCGATATTTGGTCATCCTAGGTGACAAATCTGGTGCCATCAGTGGCGTGCTATTTTCTAGTCACCCCTGGGTGAAGAGTATCCAGAAATCCTACGTCTTGTTACTAAGGATGTTCTGTTAAATTATTTAAACCAAATGTCCTGACAAGGAATCTCCAGAACTTCAATTTAACTGTATCCTTTGGAGATTTAAGGAAAAGCACTAGCAAAGCTAAATCTGCTTCTGTTAGGGGACCTATTAGTATTCTCTACCATTTTACTCAGACTTGCTGCCTTTTCCTAAAAGCACATGAAAGAGACTCAGATCCAAGTGTACTGTGCTCCCTCACCGCAACCACCTTGAAGAGAGCCTGCTCCGAGCCACGGAGACGTGGACTTTATTAAGAGCTCAGTCACAGAGTTACTTTGATTGATCACTTAACCTCTGTGCTCTTCTCTGCTCCATTGCTGGCCTGCATTGCAGGGAAAATTTGAGGATAAGTCTCTGTGAATAAACCCTTCTCTGTGTGTTGCTATTAGAGAGAGAAGATTGAGTTGAGTAGCTGGCTTTCTAAGAAAGGTACCAGGGAAACATAGACTTAATGCTGACTTTAAGTAGAAGTATAAAGAAACCAAACCCTTTATTTTCTTTCTTCATACTAATAGAACATTAGTGCTAGAACAAACATGTTCTCAAATAATTTCCCTTATCTCACTCAAGTCAAGGTTATTTTGTATTAACTGAGTAAGTGGCATTTATTATCCTGTTTTTCAAAGTCACTTGATCAAAATCAGAATGATTTAATTTAATGTGAGGGACACTGAAATAAAAACTGGTAAAAAAAAAAAAACCTTCAAATTTATATCTGTATCAAACATTGTCCTATTGTGTTCCGGGTGGAATGAACGAAATGAAGAGACTGAAATATTTTGTGATCTTTCTATCAATATAAACTTGGATTTGAGACAACTAGGAAAATGTTATAATGTTAATTTATGAATAACTTTATCATATAATTGTAATGCATAGTTATTGATAAAAATCTGAATAAAAATACATAAAATACAAAATAAAAATTAGCATATTCCTACCAGCCGCAGCTAGCATCACCATTTTTATATCTGTATGTATATTATTTTAAAAAGTTAGATTGGGATAATCCATTTAAACAGATTTGACTCTTACTTGAGCTATTTATAGTTATAAAACATTATTCTCAAACATAGAATTCCATCTTAATGATATACCAATATTTATTTAATTAGTAGTCCATCGATGGATATTTATATTATTTTCTTTTTTTTTCAGTACTTTTATTTCCAGTATAAGACAATATTATATATCTTTTTTGCCTGTAGGCTTTGAATGATTAGAAAATTTGGACAAAGATATGAATATTTTAAGCTCCTCTTTCATATCACATTCTTTTAAACAAAGTTTATACTAACATACAGATTTATTTATAATATACAAAAACCTCAAAATATTTACTATTTCCTTGCCAACACATTGTTAATTTAAGTAGATAGAGAGTTGTAACTGATGTCTATTTGGTAAAATCATAAAACAAACTTCAACCAGATGTTGAAATAACACCTGGTTATTAACAGCAGTTACATACAAATTGAAGAAGCCTCTTTAAACTCAATCCTGAAAGCTGTTTCTCAACATTTGAAAAGCTTTAGGCAGCAGAAGAAGAAAGAATGCATTAATGAACTCAGGGGTCCATATGCTGTCTACAAATCAGACGTATTGACTTTGCTTACCTTCTGGTTTGGCTATCACATGGAAATCATCTTTACAGCCAAGGAAAGATAAAAGTGTACATTAAAAATACATACCACCTTATCTCACGGAAGCAGGTGAAAACACTTTCATTCTTCAAGCAGACTGTAACTTTTTGTTGCATGTGTTTATTGGGAACTCAACACAAACCCTAGTGACATGCAATCTGAGCATGTTGATCCAGGTGTAGTATCTGCCATCTGCTTAGGTCTAATGGAACTGTCCCAGCCCTTGTATCTCTACCCCTGAAATTTGACTATTGGAATTTAGTTACATAGTCATATGATTAAATAAAAGAGATGGAAAAGTTAAAGCTAATGTCCCTAGAGGTGAAGCAGACTCCAAGCTCCTAAAACAGCTGGCATTGGGGAAGTAAGCTCTTCTCCTGGCAAGTTAGGAGACAAGACGTAATGAACCCTTCCAGGAATGATGCTGACTTAGTTTTATTAGATGTGATCCTGATTGAGAGGCAGTTTTAAGTTTTCAAGTCCAGAAAATGAATCTGGAAGCCTTGAGTTTTAACGTCAAAAAGTCAAAACAACCTCATTCCACCTGATTTAGCTCTGATCCCTTTTACGTGTTTTGGAGTAATTCTGAGATCCTGGGAAATATGAACATATTGTCTGAAAGTTAAGGGGCTAGGGAGGCAAACTCTAGGATTCATTTTCACTAGATGAATTGTCTCTTTCACACTCCCCACAATTCAATGTAACATCAAGATACATATTTCTGATGGACTTTGGTGTTGACAGTGAAATTCAGAATTCTTTTCAGAGGACCCATCAGAAGTCAGTGAGTGATGAGAGATAGTTGTAAAGGGTCTCCTGGCTTTCTAGTGTAGTGTGGCACAGAGCATAGCAAGACAAAATAAGGACAAGTTTCGGGAGATGATAATTTATACCAGGGAACAAAACCTCACTGTACTGTTTTCTGGCATTGGCAAATTACTTAACTTCTCCTTGACCAAATTCCTCATCTGTAAAATGGACTAATAATAATATTTCATAGAACTATTAATCAGAATCAAACTGGCTAGTTGCTGCCAGATGTATAGACTGGGACCTTGTAAGGATGAGTTCTTATTGCTATTGAATCAGCTGAGGGGAACTCCTGATTTCTTTTTCATTTGATTTCTCACATATTTATAAAATATTCATTTCAGAGAGGTCTATGCTGTACTACTATGGGTCTTTGATAAGATCTTCTCTACCTGAATTATCACAAGAATTTATGACAGTATCATATGACCTCCTGGTCACAACTACAGAGATTTCCGCATCATTTTGATAGCGAAAAAAAAATGAGTAATAAAGAATGTGGTTGTGCTATTCATAATCCTTCCAAGACCCCAATAGCATTCTCAGCTCCCCTTGACTCAGCTCCTTGCACCTCCCTAGATTTAGCTTCCTTTGATGCTTCGTTGTGAGCTATTTAGCATTTGTTGCTATTGTTTATTAAAAGCTTATTCACAAAGGACAGGACGGTTTTCTATTTTCACCTGGGAAGTTGTGTCTTTGCCAACACAGCTGTTACTCGCAGAGATCTGAAAGTGAGGGGAGGTTTGAGATGCAAATCAGCTGTTTGTCAGGACCACTGAGATCAAGGGGAAAATAGATTTTAAATGCAGAATGACACAGTCAGTGCCAGTCAAAATTCTCAGTAGGTTAGGATTTTGTAATAGTGAGGCATTGGGAAGAAGGCAAACCTCAATTCATTTTCTTATCTGTTCTAACAAATATGTCTTAAGCCGATAATGAGAATGTAGTTTGCCTCTATTTCCAGAGCTCGAATGTAGAGTGGTGCTGCTTTGTGTGAACTCAGGTCTCTGCAAACCCAAAGCGCTCATTCTTGAACATTATGCTGTACTGTTCTGAGTAGAGCAAGACAAAGGCTGGTAATAATTATGCCGACACTTATTGACCTATTTCTATGATGTGGGTAGTGTCTAAAGTGCTTTACAGGCATCCTCACATCAAAGATACAGGGAGATAAATGTGATGTTATCTCTACTTTACAACTGAAACTGTTCGGGATCACATTCAGACTTAGATCCTGTGATTCAAAGCCCATCCTCTGCTTAACTATTTTAGGTTAAGAGATAAAAGATTACACTTCTGACTGCCTAGGATACGAGAGAAAAACAACTAAGTGTGTTAAGCATTAAGCATTATAATATAAGGAAAGAGTTTAGGTGTAAAGATCTGGAAACCCAAGTTCTAGGCTCAGATCTGCCACAACACTCTGTATCAACCTGGATAAATCAGTCAAATTTATCTGAAAAATGAGGGATTGGAATGGATGACATTACATGTCCTGCCAGACATCACTCCAGATTTAAGAACCAAATTGTTACTACAAACATCATTAAAAAATTAGGGTGATTAAGAGGAAAGAAACCTCCTTCTGAGATGTGTTGATGATATCTGATGTTCCCACTTCTTCAATATTCTTTCACTTTTTGACTAATTTTTCTAATCGTCTGATTGCTTCTATTCCAAATAATTTAAAGAACTTTGACAGTGGTGTTCAATGATTTTCTAAACGTCAACTCCAGTGATAAAAGTCATTTTAGTCTGCATTTTTAAAAAATTTCCCTCTAATATTCAGAATCGACTTTATTTTTAGTTTTCTTACTATTATTGTTTAAGATAATGGATTTTTGTTTGTTTGTCTGTGCCCTGGGCCCTTTGATAGTCTGTTGAAAGCTATGAGATCTTTCTCTGAAAAATCGTAGTCATGCATAAAAACGCATTTCTACGTATGGCTTAGGTCATATTGTGACGCAATGTGCCATATATTGTCTGGTGCTCATGAAAAACAGGACAAAGGAAAATCCTTTGAATTTTACCATTTGAAGAATTTTGAATATCTCAACAGTTAAAGCTTGGAACAAAAGTCAGATTGCAAGTGATTACGGGGGAAGAATTTGAGAAACGATGGGTTGGAGGTTCATGGACTTTCTTATTGGAAATAGAATTATACAACAATGTTAATTTTGGAAAAAATAATAACAATCCTTTTCAACTGTATTTTACAAATTAGTCGAATGGTCTACAACTATACGAAATGGACTTTGTTATTGTGAAATGACTTGACTGGTTTCTTTCTGCAGTTTGCTTATTTTTGCCCCTGTCATAAAGCCAGGGTCAGAGCATTTGTGTCCCAGATGTGATAAAAATAATTTAGAAATTTTTGTATTTGTGGGATTTCCAATCCTTTCCAATTTCAGTTGAGTCACAGCATGATATGGCCCCAGGGTTCAGTTAAAACTTTGTAAATGAACTTTGAAAAGTTGGAGTGTCATGAGAATGCCGTGGGTGGAGACATGAGCCTCCATTAAGAGGTTCTCATTTCTCACTCATTTCACTTCTAGTTATAAAGTCCAGTGAAACTTCCCAGTAGATTGCTATATCAGTTTTGGGGAAATATTAGAGCTATCACTTTTCTCCTTTCAGTGCTTCTGTCTATCCATGAACTTCAGGGGCAATGGGGACTGGTGGACTTAGCCCCAGCTTCCTGTGTGGGTACCAGAAAGAAAAAATAAGGAGATAAGCCGGGTGATAAATAGCTTGGCTGACACAGAATGAGGTCTACTACATCTCTCTTTCACCGCAATTCAGAGGTTACATCTTCTTCTCCTTCTTTTTACCACTTGCCTGCCACTGCAAGGGAGATATAGTATTGGAATCAGATAGATCCAAGCATAAATGTTATTTTAGCCATTGACTGAATGAGTATGGGCAAGTTGCTTAATGAATCTGAATCTCATTTCATTATCATTTGCAAGTTAATGGGTTTAGAAAAGTTTGTGAAGGTTCCAGTAAAATTCCTAGCATATGGCAGGTATTAAACAATAATGATTTTTCAATGATTATATATACAAACATTTCATTTAAGAAAATCTCTGCAGATGATATAATAGTGGTTCAAAGCAAAAAAGAATCACTTTGCAAATGTTTATACAAATTGAAGTGTAACGTTCAATGTTATACTTTGAAAATTAATGAAACATATTCCCTGTGTATCCTACACCAGTGCTATGACGAGCTCAAGTTTGTATGTTTAGCTCTATCAATGCATTACTTAGATTGTGGTCTGTAGCTGTATGTACTTCAGAAAAAAACATGCTCTTAAATGTAATCCATTCTTATGGGTGTGAAACCATTGTAAGTAGGACCTTTTGGTGAGGTTATTCAGAGAAAGTGTGGCCCAGCTCAATCAGACCTCCTTATGCTAGAGTACATTACAAGTGGAATGAAACTGGCACAGAGAGAGAAAGCTATAGAAGGAAGATGCTGCAATTCAATGGGAACTAGAAGAGGGAGGGAGGCCAAGTGAGACCACCTTATGCCTTGCAATATGACAAGCTAAGGATCAAAGATCACCAGCAGCAAGCCTCAGAGTATCACAGTCTTTGGAAAGAAAGCTTTACCTTGATGACATCTTTAGGAGGACTTCTTCCCAGCCTCAAATTGTGAGCAAATAAATTCCCATTTTTTAACCCAACCCATTTCATCATATTTGTTTGAACAGCCTAGGACATGAAAACACCTTAGTAGTTAAATTCCAACTTTTTTAAACAGTCATCAACTGGTTGGTGCTCGGAATTTGAAGATCAAATTTTCCTGATTTTGTGTAAGTGAGGTATTCCTCATGACTTATTTTTTCATAATCAAATGACTATGAAAAGAATAAGTGATTGTAACCACTCAATTCCAGGGCAAGTCAAATAGATAAAAAAGACTCACACTAATTGTGAAGTTAAATATCGCCTACTGAGCATTTTTGTGTCCTAAACCTGATTACTGTATTAAAAATGGGTCAAATTCCCTTGTCTAACACATCTAAGTATTGGCAGTAAAGATTTGTGTTTTTCATTCCTGTAACATCTGCAGGTAAAGATGCCAGTGGAATAATTTGATTGCTTTGCCTTTCTTGAATAGAGGTATAAGATCAAGTCCCATAAGCAGAAAGTAGAATCAGGGCTTAGGGGTACAATGCCCCAGGCAGAAAATCTGTTAAACTTATTCTGTGACCTCTCTCCAAATTTACTTAGAAATCTAAAAATATCATCCCAAAGCATAATGTACACCCATCCTCTTCACCTTTGCTCATCCTGCATTTTTGCCTCTGACAGACCCTGAAAAGACTGTATCAGCCATTTTGAAATCTAACCAGTCTCATGAAAAAAGTCAGAGGCACGTTGGTTTCCATGGCCCAGCCCATTCTTAACATGCTTTCTAAGCTTGATGGGAAACAGATGTCATTATCTAATGTAGATATTTCTCTTGGTTTAATTTTTAACAACTGACTACTGGGCCAATCCCACAAAATTAACTCACAGTGGTTATCAAATAGTAATAAATTTAATTTAGAAAGAGCTTTTGTTGCCTATTTCCTGTTACAGAAATATCCATTAAATGACCTGCCCTCCCACTTTTCCTTATAGAGCCTTGACTTAGACAAGTAGGGGTGTTCTTCCATTCTTTCCTTTTTCTTTTTCCTCTTGGCAGTAGGAAAAGCTGTTATATCCAGAGTACCAAGGTCTCCTCTCTAGTTTGTTATCTGGTGATGGTATCATGACTCATTTTTTTTAAAGAGAAAATTGCACTGTTGCCCGCAGGCCATAGAAATGTCAAAACTACTAAAGAGTTTGATCTTTCTGATAGTTTGGAAAAGCTCTCTGAAAATCCCATGGGTGCAACAAAAGAGGGGGAGAGGGAGAGAAAAGAGAGAAAGGGAAAAAGCACTAGCAGTATTCATTTCCCCCAAACTGATGTAGCAATCAACTTTGCAATTACCCAGATCCATTTCAGTGGACTTTATAACTGGGAATGAAATGAGTGAGAAATGAGAATCTCTAATGAAGACTCAAGTCCCCACCCATTATGTTATCATTGCATTCCACCAATTTCAACATTCACTCGCCAGCTTTAGCAATTTGCAGCTTATTTTCTCACAGCTCGCCAAGCGATTCACATTCATTTACATTATTACCACTTAACATGCAGACAAGGAGAAATATAGTTTCAGATCTGATGGGCTCGGCATTTTTTTTGTCTAGTTGAGTTTGTTTTGCCGCCTAAAACAAATGTCTCTGGAACTCTGTTTAATTTAGCATGTCAAACTGCTTCCTTCAAAGGCGATTTGGAAATGCTTTATATATACGATAGACATAAAGAAAAAAATGAACAGTGTAGGGGTGGGGGAGCGGGATGCTTAAATGAGGAATGATGAAAACAGAAAGCAGCATTGTCTATCAGTTGGAATAATATTTCCAATCTTGTTCAGTGAACAGTCATATTCCTGAATTGAAATAAACTAAGGAGAAGGGCAGAAAGTGTTTCAAAATTATGAATTTCAAAAATTATTTCTCATTTAGCATTTCTTCTTTCTCTTGTTCAGTGAACAGTCATATTCCTGAATTGAAATAAACTAAGGAGAAAGGCAGAAAGTGTTTCAAAATTATGAATTTCAAAAATTATTTCTCATTTAGCATTTCTTCTTTCTCTTCTTTTTCTTTTTATTGTTTATTTTTAGCTTTAACTTGGCAATGGTCACTTAATATTGTGGAAGGCATCAAACATTCAGATCTGTTACAAGACAAAGGGAGTGGATTCTTGTCTGAGCACTCAAATGACCAATTCCTCAGGCAACAGGTTTAAAAGAAACAGTTTATTGCTAGGCACAAAGCAGCAAGCAGATCGGATGGCCTATATCAGCCTCAAAATTTGTCTCCCCGAAGGGTAGTAATTCTGATAGTTTTATAGCATCAAAAGATGGGCAGGGCTTAGGATAATGAGCACAATGACTCTAGATGATGTAATTAGGGGTGATCTAATTATGAGCATGCACAGATTAATTACATGCTTAGCCAGAGAACATATGTAAGAAAATATGATGATGGGCATGATTTTTACTATTATAATGAGGTATAGGTAACTTATTGATTCAGGTCTAAGCTGCTGCATGAGACAGGCAGACTCACTTTGGATAGATCCAGTGTCAGTTAGCAAGATAATTTTGGACTTGGGGTGGGTGAGTTTTAGGCTGACCCAAGACCCTTCATTAATAGAAGAGCCATCTTTAGCGATTACAAGACTCTAAAGTTGAAAAACTGGATAAATGAGTACAAGTGAGGCTTAGTTACAGGGTTTTCACAATCACAAGGGCACAAGATAAAGGCTACAGAATCATTTTCAGGGATCAAGGCAGCTGAATTACAATTCAGAGATTTCAGGTATTTCCCTCTATCTACACTAATACACCAGAATGCAAAAAAAAAAAAAAAGGAACATTTATACAATAATTCAATAATCAAAATTATCCCTTAAATTCCAATTTATTGGTTATAGCTCCCTCTCATTTGATAATTTTCTCTTAATCTTGAGAGATAACTGGGCAATGACTCTTCTAACTTCTCCAAGGTTGAAAAGAGGCATTGTCATGAAGGCGCAGACAGATAAAATTAGTTCTGTTCTTAGAGAATGCGGTATTTGTTAAGTTTCAGAGCTTATCTGGCATTGGAACAATCCAGAGTCTGAAAAACAAACTTAATAAGTAAAGTTTATATAGAGGGCGGGCCATGGTGGCTCACTGGCAGAGCTCTTGCTTTCCATGCCAGATATCCGGGTTCAATTCCCGGGGCTTGCCCATGTTTAAAAAAATATATTATAGATAACATTAACTTTACAGAATATTGATATTTTATTTTTTATTCTGAGTTCCATATTAAATAAAGCTGAATTGGGTTGTTTAAATAAACTGACCAGACAGGTTAAATTAGATGGTATGCTACAGGAAATTTAAATTTTTGATGAAATAAGTATTTTTTTTTGGTCTCCCACAAATGTTAATGTGTTAAAACACAGACAATATATATACTTTTTACCTTGTGTATTGATTTACCTAAGTTTTAACCAGATCAGTTTCAGTTAACTCTAATCAGAATCTGATCTTTTTCAGTTTTTTTTTTTTTTTTTTTTTTAACAATTGCTATATGGAGTAATGCTGTTCTTTCAGAGCTGGAGAACTAACTCTGAGTCTCAGTTGTCACATAGATACTTAATGTTCCAGGAGCTACAAGGTTATACAAAAGGCAAAGCATCTCGGAATTTAAAGATAACAGTTAAAGTTTACCATCTAAGCCCTAATCTTTATAAACATTTTTAAAGGAAGCCACTTTCAGAAATAAAAATACTAGACAGTTGTTTTATATTAATAAACCATAGCAGCGTTTTTTTTGTTTCACCTTTACACATTTACCAGAGTTATGTTAATTAACAGATAAAATATAATTTATATATTGTCCTGCCTCTCTTTTAAGGTCTTTCCTTGGTAAAGATGAAGCTCTGATCTATAGTTGACCACATATCCTTTTAGAGAAGTATTAGAGCAAGGCAGTGTGACTGACAAGTAAATTTGGCAGTTTCTACGATCTGTAGACTTTGTTTTGGGGAATAACTAAAACCATGGCTAATAACAGCATACCATTGTTTAAGATTCTACTGATTAGTATCAGGATATAACATGGACAGTGAGAATATTTTTAAGTCTTTTAGGAATTTTTATACAATCATTAAGTATATGATAACATTTTACACATACAGATTTAGTTAACACCAAGATAGAAAATCCTTTTTAACCATTGTAATACCTGTAATACCTTCTGTGGTGGTTAGATTCAGTTGTCAACTTGGTCAGGTGAAGGTACCTAGTTCTGTTGCTGTGTCCATGAGCCAATGGTACGTGAACCTCATCTGTTGCTCATTATATCTACAGTCAGCTGGGGGGCATGCCTGCTGTAATGAATAATGTTTGATTTAATTGGCTGGTGCTTAAATGAGAGAGCTCAATGTAGCACAGCCCAAGCAGCTCAGCATACATCATCTCAGCACTCGCAGTTCAGCCCAGGCCTTTGGAGATGCAGAAAGAAATTACCCTGGGGAAAGTTGTTGGAAGCCAGAGGCCTGGAGAGAAAGCCAGGAGAGATCACCCTGTGCCTTCCCATATAAGAAAGAACCTCAGTTGTTAGCTGCCTTTCCTCTGAAGAAATAATGCAATAAATCCCCTTTTATTAAAAGCCAGTCCGTCTCTGGTGTGCTGCATTCTGGCAGCTAGCAAACTAGAACACCTCCCAATACCCCCTATGAAATATGTTAAACTATTTTAACACCTTACTTTTACAAGATGAAAGACCAAATTCTTCATACGTTTTTTTCCCTTAAAAGTAAGACTTGTCTACTGGAATAAAGGATGATAAGGCTAACATAACCATTAATAAAAATATTATTCTGATGTAAAATCTTTGTTTCCTAGACATAATACGCAGCTGATTAAGAAAAACTTTTAAAACTTTACAAGAAGAGCAGACTAACAATCCACATTATTTTACAGCCTTTTTTTCGGTGGGGAGTGCATCGTCAGGGAATCGAACCCGGGTCTCCCTCATGGAAGGCGAGCATTCTACCACTGAACCACCTGTGCACACTCAATCCACATTATTTTAACAGAGAGAAAACTCAACTTTAGTTTTGTATGAGTACACAGTTTAACACAAAACCTTTTTAATATATGATAAACAAGTTTATTAAATTTTTGGTCAGCATTGACAATGACAGACATAATTTACTTCTATAAACTTTCTATAATTTTCTATACTTATTCAGGGCTTGTAGTCAATGTGCAAGCAAAATTCACTCTTAATCAGAGAATATGATCATCTTAGTATGGGAAATAATAAAGAAACTATCTATCCCACCTATAGTTTTTATTATTCAGACCGTACATAATCAGAAATAAATTCAATAACAAATTCACAGAGCTTTTTTGCACATGTATATTTCCTTTGAATAACAGTATTCAGGAAGGGAAGAAGAGACAAAGATGGTATAAAATAATGGAAGGAGGACAAAATTTATGGTTGAGTTTAGAACACAGCCAGGCATTTGCATACTTTATACTCACAACACACAAATGATTACAACATGCTTAAAATTTCTCAATCCAATCCAACACTACCTTCAAAAGTCAAAAGAGCTCTGAGTTTGAAATATAATCAGCTTTTTAATATTAAGGGATTTTTATCAGAAAAAAAACAAACTCAGATTTTTAAACATTATTCTTAAGTGCTAAATAATACCAGGAATATGTTAGTTTATAAAATTAAATTATAGCTTTTAAAAAACTAGTTCAGAGCCCTATTCAAATGCTACCTCCTTACTTTAAGGTCTTACAAGGGTCATTTTTAGCTATCAGCTTTTTAAAATTATTTCAACATTTTTATTCTTTTATTAGTACCATCTTATTATCCCCTAATACATGTATATTCTAAATAGAATATAAACTCTTTGAACCTAAAAATTAGGTCTTGCCTATTCATGATAGTATTTACTAACAAAAATAGACTGATTGACATTAACAAAGCCACTAAAAATTCAAAGTCTTCCACATAATGAGATAGCAAGTGGCAAAGTAACCAAAAGCCAGAATCTTTGAAATCCACGTAATTAAGGTTATAAAAAATGTCATTTATATTTCTTACAAAACTTGACTGATTTCTTAAATAGAATATATTTGAAGAATCAACATATTCTTATTTTATTATATTTTAACAATGTCATCATTACCATGTACAGTATTCAGTTTATATAGCCTAACCCATCTAGCAAGTTTGTTTTTAAGAGGAATATTGAGAATGTACTTATAAAACTAGCTTATTTTATCAGTAGGCTTGTATAAATTTAGAGAAAACATACCCAAGCAGAATAAAATTGTATTTATTCACTCAAAAAAGTTTTCATAAAATTATTTTTAGCAGAGGTTGAAAAATTTCTTTGTTTTCATAATATCTTAACATTGCAAACAATTTTTAAAGCACATTGACTATCAAGTTCTGGAAAATACACTGCAATTTTTTAATTTGTCCCAAACTTAAACCCAGGAAAACTTTTCCATATCTTTCTAAGACCTTTCACTTTATTTACTGAAATTTGGCAATTAGATTTTATTCAGTTATTCTTATCCCAAGGCCATTCGTATTTTAATAATGATTTGATTACTATGGTTACCATTGCAAAGTATTATTGGAAAAAATAATTTTAACAAACATGGCTTATTCTGCAGCCTTTCTTCTCTGCCTACCACCTCTAATCTCCAGACCCAGTAAAAAGAATTTTAAACCACACCTTTCCCCATCTTTCAATACCTAGTCTTTTTTCCTTGGCTGTCTCAGGTACTGAGACTCTGGGGCAGGGATAGGTTGCATGGAAAGAATGAAGCCTGGCCTGTTAAAAGTTTTAGGTGAGGGCAGGGTGGGATTTGAGAGTTCCTATGCCCTTCTTTTAACTTTTAGATCTATTTCACTAAAAATTGTGACTGGACAATTGGAAAAGTCTTTGCCTTTCCAAGAGGCAGCCCTTTGGCAGCTTTTTGTGGTTTTAAGGAAAGTCCTGGGTGGTTTCTTTCTAATGTCCAGGTTTGGTTACAATAATTACAAAAATTAAAAAAAGAAAGTAAAAAAAATTTTTGAGTCTTGCCATTCAGAGAGTTTTTTTTCTTTCTTTCTTTTTTTTTTACTTCAGAAGTACTAATGTATATATATATATATATATATATATATATATATATATATATTTGTATAAAGGTGATTATTTCTGAGCAATTCAGATAGAGCTCTTTAAGAATTTTTAAAATTTGTTTTACCATTCAGAGGTATGAGAATATACAGTGAATAGGCAGACAGACACAATCGAAAGTTAGTTACACAGAAACAGAAATATTTTTGAGAGGGACTAATAGAAGATTGAAGATATTATCGCATCCTATTTCTACCTTTTTGCAGAATAATAGTAACTGTACTATTTTTAACTTTAACTGTAATGGTAGCATTTTTATTTTAAATCATATTGAGGCCAGATTATGTTACAAAAATTAACCTTTTTCTCATAGATTCATAACTAAACTCTTTGCAATTTTCAATACAGCTCAAAGGTTCCCTTTTTAAAGAATTTCCATCAATAACCAATTAGGAATTCTTGATCAATACAAATGCAATAGGACACCAACAAGCAAGTTTAAACAGACACTTAAGACTTATTGCATTTAAGAAACCCATCAAATAAGAACTAGACTGAAACACCAACTAACACTTAAAAGGCGTTAAACACCTAACACACTGATTAACAATTAAGCCAGCATTAAACACTGCTATACATAGATAACACATTAGTTAGCAGTTAAACCGGGAACATCTATACAATAATTCAGTAGTCAAAGTCATCTCCTAAATCCTTATTTTATGGTTTCAGATTTTCCAGCAGTTTCTGGTTCCAGGAGCCCCCATTGTTTACAAGATACAGGAAACAGGTCTTATGCTATACCCTCACATTTAAGCACTTTAAAAATGTTGTTTAAAAAAGAAGTGGGATTTAATATTAAAGCCATGTGAATACAGTAAGATAGTTTCCCATCACCAATACCAAAATCCAAAAAGGTATTGTAATGGAAAGTCTTTGTGTGTGTGTGTGTGTGTGTGTGTGTGTGTATGTGTGTGTGTGTGTGTTATTCAATTGGGAGCAAAACTTGCCCTCAACTGTCATGAGACTCATCAGAGTCTTTATTTCTCCCACTTAGTAGGAAACTATGTCTATTCTGCTGCAGAAATATTAATGTGTTTGATTATGAGGTGCTACCCCAGACATCACTGAATCTAATATTTAGCATATGCAATGAATCTAAAATTCTAAATATTCTGAATTTTGAAGCTATCTTGTCTCAAGAGATTCTGAAAGGGCTTGTGAGCCTGCAATGACAATCACAGCTAACAATGGTGTAATACCATTTTAGTTTCTGAAGGGCTTTCCTGCATATTCTCTCACTTGTATACTATCCCATTGCCAAAGATTTTTGCAGTGGGTGTTATTCTCATTTTACAAGTAGAACTCCAAGGCTCAAAGTGGTTAAGTGGTTTGCCCAAAGGTGACATGTGAGAATGAAGAGATTAGATTCCATATCTTTTGGCTCCAAATTCAAGTGGATAGTACAGCTTTTATTTGCCAAGCATACAGGAGATTTCCAAAATAAGTTGATCCCTATGGAAAGTTTAACCAAAACTGCATCTAGGTGACACTAGAAAAGCTAGGCAATTCACTGAAAGAGAGGGAGAGAAAATCCATGCCTGTTACCCTGTGGGAATGAGTGGTAATTGTTAATGGAACTTTTACAATTGTACATTATTAAAGACCTGGAAACTTAAAGTGGGGAAGAGGGGATGGATGGAACCAACAGGATTGCCAGTCTAGTTTACTCTAGATTTGTCTTTCATGGGGCTCTTCCTAACAAATATACAGAAGTGTATCAGCTTAATGAAATTTCAGGGGAAAGAGAAAGGCTCTTCTCCCTTTTCCCTGATTCTTCTCTACCTGTCAGCTCTCTGACACATATTTCAAGATTTAGCTAAAATCTTATTCCCTATCAAGAGGATGATACCCATGTCAAGATGGACCCAACAAGCCTCCTCCATCACTTACACGTCAATGCAAAAAGCATTTTTAGACCCTTGTCTGAAAGTATATGGACTCAGAGCTTGAATGCTAGCCTGTGTGCAAATATTTCGTGGGTACAAAAACAAAACATATCTTTATATGTGATCTTACTTTGTAACTATGTATCCTCGCTTAAGTCATGCTAGCCTCCTTGAATCTTAATTTTTTTGTTTGTTGTTTCTTAGGGAAACCATAAGTTTTGCCAACCTCCCATTTTCTAAGTCTAAGGCCTACCGGCAAACATTTTAAAGATAAAGAACTCGTTTGTGCATCTGCCACTTGGGTGGCTGTCATTGGAGCATCGCTATAGTGAATGGTTGGTTTTCTAGATAATCCTGAGTAGAAATTCCATTTGGAGGTTGAGAAGGGATTCCATTAGCCAGGAGATGTGTGATTGTACATGACCTTAGATCCAGCTGAGTTGGCATTTGGCATGACTCTGAACCATCCCCTGCCTCCCTTCTCCAATTATTCAATATCTGCTTGAAGGAAAAAATCTGACTAGTCCACAAACAATGCAGAATTTAAAACAAATTTTCATAAAAAGAAATGTTTGTAGTTCTTGCAATCTCACATTCTCATATCCCACATTCTAACTAGCTTGGATCTGAAATATAGGAATAGTTTGGGGACAAATAAAACTTTAGTGGTGCCTTTCTTGTTTTGCTATATTCAAGCAAAATATTCAGTTCCCATAGATATATAACCAACCTTTGATATAAATTTGTTTCCTCCGGCCTTTGATGAGAATACAGGAACCTAAAATGTTCCTGTACATAGAAATGGGCTATTTATATATGTGTTGCACTGGCTCAAATCAGCTCATTCCCACCCACAATCCAGCTTTTTTTTTTTTAACAAAAATTTCTTTACTACCAAAAGTAGGAGTATCAATTACCAGCAAAGTTGGGTTTTTTTTTTTTTTTCAGGAAATAAAGCCAGACTGCTAAAACTAATCTTGTCATATTAAGCCAGGTAGTTTAAGTAATGTTGAAGAAATTTTCCAACTATTGTTAGTTATAAGGTGTCAAGATAGTAATTCTTATCCTCCCTCCCAAATAACTTTTTTCCTTTTGTGAGTCTTATGATTCTTTTATTTGTAATGGCCCCACAACCCAAAGTGAACTCATTTTTTTCTCTCCCTTGGGCTGCGAAGCCAGTACAGAAAGCATTTCACGATGGGCGGGATAAATTTCCAGAACTCTCTGGTGCTTCTAAATCTCCTGCTTGGCTGGGGGGAATTACCCAGCGCAGTTTGTTATATCAGACAGCAGTGTAAGAAGAAGCTAAATGTCAGGGCTGGGGAAGCAGAATGATGAGGGATAAATGTGATTGCCTAAAGCAGGGCTGAAGATGGTCTCATTAATCTTTCATTTTGCAGACAACTGGTTTCCAAGACAGGCAACAGGGACACAAATAGAAGCTACGGGCTCTAGTCAACTTATAGGGCAATACCTTCCCACGCTGACCTGGCTAGAAAGTTACATGGTCCTTGTTGTACAGTAAATAAAGGGTTCTAATTCTCTTGGTCTCGCCTCAAAGATCTCATTAGGAGAATAAGAATGAGTATTCCTTAAATCTTTCTGGGAGATGCTCATAGTTCATAGGTCAGAAGAGAGTTTGAAGTTTTAGGCATATTCTTTTAAAACAAATCAATCTGGTTTGGGCTGATGGCAAATTAGCATAAGTTACAGGATCATGACAGCTTCTGTTTTAGTTGCTAGTAGTTATTGAATGTGGACCCTAAGGGTTCAATGTCATATAACTTCCCAGCCCATCTGCATCCGAATAAATAGTTTCACATGAAATTAGCTTAGAAAATGATCAGATTTTTACCATTTAACTTATCTCTTGACTGGATCCGAATAGGTGATTTTAATCCTGAATTTATAAGTGAAATAACTTACTAATAGAGTTTTGAAGATTGTGTAATGAACTATGAACTGTAGAAGACCATGAGTAAAAATAACTGGAAAAATTCTGTTCCTACCCTATTTGCAGGGTGATCACTGTCTAGTGGTCATTTTCTAGTATTTAATGCTGAGTACATGGTGACAAATGTAAGTATGGTTAGCAAGTGAAGACAGGAGCAGCAACAGAGATGAAGGAGAAATAGTAACCATGCCTGCCAGCAGAATGAATGGAGGCTTCTTGGAGGAGGTGTTGTTGAAGCTGATTACTGAGAAAGTAAGACTATGCCACATATATTATTAGGGGATATTTTCCCAGAGAACAGACAGAAAACAAAGGTGACACAAATTTCATATTTAGATAAATACCATTCATCTTGGATGCGCTAACATGCGTAGAGATTAGTTACATAAAAAGTATTATAAAAATAGTTTATTTCTGTTCTGTCAGATTTTACCAATTTCTGCCTTAATGTCATTTTTCCAGTCCAGAATTAAATCTATAAGCTTATATCGCATTTAGATGTCGTGTCTCCTTAGTTTCCTCCAAACTGATATGATTCTTTGTCTTCCACGACCTTGTCATTTTTGAAAAAGATTGGACAGTTACTTTGTAGAATGTCCCTCATTTTGCATTTCTCTGGTGTTTCCTTATGATTAAACTCTGGATTGCATTTTTTGTCTAAGGACCACAGAAGGATTATGCTCTTCTCAGTGCATTATATCAGGAGGTAGATGATGGTAGTATGTCTCATTACTAGTCTTATTAACCTTGATCACTTATTTAAGGTGGTCAGCCAGCTCTGTTCATGATCACATTCAAATTTTCTTCCTTGTATTTAATAAACATCTTGTAGGGGGATTCCTCTAGACTCTTGAATCAGCCAAATTTCCAAAGAGCCCTGGTTATTTCATTAGAGATTATCATGCAATGTTTTAATGCAATGACTTGAGGTTTCCTACATGGATAAAAACTGTAAGTTAACAAAAGAATTTTAGAAATTTTTAGAGTATGTGTATAAGAACCAGAGTAGAGTACAAGGTAGAGTCTATTCATATTAGACTATGATCCTATGCTTCCTGTTATAGTAGTATGTTAGTAATATATTATGTTGTTAAAAATTATATATATATATATATAATCACTCCCCTCAAAGACATTGTCAAGAGACCAAATACCATCTGATTTGTTATAAAATTCATAATATGATAGACTTCCCTTATTACACATAAATAAATATAATAATAGTTAGTATTTCTTAAAACTTATAACATGCCAGTATCTTTTAAAGCCTTTTGCATGTATCTTGCTATATGTCATAAGTCTCATGATAGCCATGTAAAGTAGGTAAAAATACTGTCAATTTTAGAGAAGACAAAGTGGAGGCACAAGGAAATAACACACTCACCCAAGGTTACCCAGCTGTGAAATGATGGAACTGGAATTCATACCTAAGAGGTCTGAGGGTAGAGATCAAGCTTGAGATCACTCTGCTCTGTTGCAATTAGACCAAATGGGGTTCCCAACATCACTTTCAAACTATATATTTTAGAATGGTTGTTGTTGAGGTAATGACATCTGAGTCCTATTTGAATAAAAACAGATTGCTATAATAACCTCATGATTTAGTTTCTGAAACCAAATCACAGATTTGAAGTTTTTTTGTGTAAATTAAAGGATTCATCATGTGCAAGTTGGGTCATATCTTTAGCTTCCTTCCCTCTCTTGCCAGAAGTGGGAAAACCAGCCAAGGACATTGCTACCTGCTATCTAACCTTTATTGGGAATGTAGCAGCAATGGCCATTTTTTACTAAGAAAACTCTAATGTGCACTTACAATTCTTCTATTTCCATTTCTCGACTCAGACAATATAACCAATGTCCTTCTTTTCTAAGGAAAGGGCCTCTTGCTGGTCCTGTCTTCCCTTTCATTGTTAGAGAATATTTTAAGGTTTGTTTATGCAAAGAAGAAAGAGGACCAGTGGCCCAGCTCTTATTAACAGGGAAGCAGGAGAGATAAAAATAAAACAATAGTCTTAGACCTTTAGGAAGAATTACCAAAGAAACTTCACTAGTGTATATCTCTGTGTGGGAAAGATCAGTGATGCAAGGCTTAACCTTTTCAAAATCAGGAATTCAACTGAAAATAGGAAGAAGGACCAACCTCAGGCAAACAGTAAAGAACCTAATATGGAAAAATAAATAGAAATTAAACTATCCAAGTTCATGATTATACATTCCTAAGTTTCTAAGGTTGCTGGCAGATAGACATTCTGCTTATGTGATCCTAAATAGAATTGATGAGAATATTTTGACAAGACTATATGTCTGCTCTATCCATTTTATCATTAAAAGTAAAGAAAGCTGTTGCTATGGTATGGCCCAAATACTATGTATTTTGATTAAGTCACAAATTAAAAAAAGATAAACTTGTGTGGTCTACATTCATACATAGTTCAATGTGTTAATAGAATCTATCAGGTTTACCATGGCTGAACAGTAGCATGTGATGTAAAGCATGATTATCTATAGGGTCTCCATTTTGGAAGAAGTTTCCATGGGATTGGAAGGGAAAAATTGCTTTTAACTACTCTAGGATTTAAGCAATTGAGCTGTGAACCTGAACTTGACCAACACCCTGTGCAGCAGAGTTGGTCACTATTCTCAATGACTGATCCATGGAGGAGGAGCAGCTGAAGTCCCTGGATCCTTCAACTTGCAGATACCTGGATGACAAAATGATAGAGGCAGAGTCCAAAATGCACTGTTTATGGATCTCAGCTGTTCTACGTATTTGCTTTTAGACTCTGCCAGTCTCAGCATTGCATACCAACAGTGATTGTTCATTTGACAAAGTATGTTCCTAACTATTCTCTATTTTATCTTTCTTGGCAAAGCCACTCAATTATTAACCTGTCTTTTTGAAAATGATGCCATAGAATTAAATTCATGAGCTGCTTTCCCTGCTGTGTTTTCTAAGCAGTTTTTAAATAACCAAATGTCCTCTGGAGTTATTTAGTACTTGAAAAAGAGGAGAATATTTTTTAGCTACTCCTATGATCAAGCATTGAAATGTGTAAACTTAGGAATTTAGCAGGTCTGCAAAAACTAAACACCTTGTAAATCTCATTTCTATCTGAAAAATTAGAGGTTCATTTAACTCTTACAATGGCTGCCTGTTGCTTAAAAGATCATATTGAATACCAAAGAGAAGTAGTAGAGCTGGTGAAAGGAATTTCTGTGGCTGGCTGCTAGGGTTTGTTCTATGTAAAACACACCTTTTTATTTTAAATTAGACAAATGGTGGATTTTCCTGTCTTATGAGACTGCTTGGACTAGTGGTTTGGAAGTGTCACCTCTACTCTTTATCAGGTAATCATAACTAGAATGAATGAACCAACCAAGGAAGTGGAGAAGAAGCCGAAAGGTGTACTGAATGCAAACCAAAAGACCTCCGCCAAACAGACCACCCGGGCAGAATCAGGAGGAAACATCTACAACATGAGCTGGGGAAAAGCCGTGGGGTGTTAACACTGTGATGCTGAATTATACTTCCTCGCAACTTTGCATCCAGACCATTCAGATTGCCTAACCAGTTCCATTTTAATTATGCCCTCCCTCGCTCTCATTGCAGCCCCAGAGTACCAACATGTTTCTCTCTTTCTCTCTCTCTATTTTTTTTTTTGGTCCATCAAAACATTCCATGATCAATTTGGATTGCATCTGTCTTTATATTTGATGCATTGTTTTGCCCCAACTCCAGAATTCTTTCAATAATATGTGAAATCCCTTGCCTTAGGACAAAAAGAATCCTCTGCATTCCTAACTGTACACCTTGGAATGCATTGTAGAATCCATATCAGATAGAAATAATTGTTACCAGGCTCATTTGAAATTCTGTTTTTACAAAAACTCACTGTTTCTAAATATCTTTTGCTTTACGGAAGGTTCTTGAAGACAATCTCTGGCCAGGCCAGACAAAGACCTGAATTCTGATTAAATACAAAGATTATGATAGTTACTTCAGGTATAGAAAAAGTCAAGGCCACGTTATTTTTTTCACAATAGTGGAAAGACAGAGATGAGGAAATAGTATAGTTTCAACTAAGCCTGGAAGTAGATTCTGGGGTCGTGGTGGTTCAAGAAAATGGAGAGTACCAAGCAGATTCCAGATCAGTAACTATTATATTTTTGAGTGACAACATATGTATATTCACAAGCTGAATTTTCCAGAAATCCTGAATCAATAAGTCAAGGGTGGGGCCCAAAAATCTGCATAGTTTTAAAGAATCCAATATGATTCTGATGCAGGTTTCATTGCAGGACAGCTTTGCAGAACCCTGAGTTATTATATAATCGAACGCTTTCTGTGGCAAGTGATATAAACTCATCTTAAATTTATTTAAGCAAAATCAGTAGGAACTTATTGATTCTGGTAACTGAAATGTTTAAGAGTAAATCTTTAGGGTTAAGGTAAAGCTGGATCTAGGTGTTGAAAAGAAGTCATTGCAAAACTATTTTATTTTCCGGTTCTGCTTTGCTTCATTCTCTGTGAGGGGAATGGCGTTAATATAGCTACTACTGCCTCTAGTTCAAAGTATAGTAGTTTAGGAAGCACACTGGAAAGGTAACTTCTCATTCCATTTGTTCAATAAAAATCCTCGATTTACTCATATTGAATGAATTTGGTCCACGTACACGTCTTCAAACAAGTGCAGTGTCCAGGAGGATGGAACAGCTTATTGGTTGACTATAAATAACATATTCTCTTTGCCTCTTAGGCTGGAGTTTTTGTACACAAACCAAATGGACTAAAGATAAGTGGAGGTTTATATTTCTAAAGGAAAGTTTGGATGCTATTACCAGAAGGGGAAATAAATGCTAGCGAATAAACAATACCTGTCCACTACAGATAGAATCAGATAAAGCAAACAGAATTCTGAACCTGAGGTCAATGCATGTAGGCATCAACTGGCAACCCAGTTGTGATGGTTAATTTTATGTTAGCTTGGCCAGGCTGTGGTGTTCTGTTGTTTAGTCAAACACAAGCCAAGATGTTGCTGTGAAGGTCATTTTTAGATGTGATTAGCATCTATAGCAGTTGACTTTAAGTAAAGGAGATTAACCTCAATAATGTGGGTGAGCCTCAAATGTAACCAGCACATCAAACTTGGGACAACCTTGGAATAATGCTTTAAAAAATGAAGCAGAAAAAATAGTGAGTCTAAAATAGAAGTCAAGTTAAAAATGACAGAAAACCAGAGACAAACTTAGAATAAAACTTAATAAGAAAAAAAGCAGAAAAACAGTGAATCTAAAATAGAAATCAAATAGAAAAATGACTTGTAAATGTATATGTTCAAAAAATGTGAAGGTGATTCATGAATACTGACATTTTGGGAATTTATCATATATTCAGGAAGAAATAAGAAGAGGATTGTCCATTACAAGGAAGAAACATATAACAGTCAATTAAGGCAATTAAGGTCAATGACAATGAAATGACAGAATAAAAGGCAATAGCATATTGCAAAGAACTCATGTAGTACTTTTTAAATGTATATGTTTATAAGTGATATATAAGAAAAGCAGGAATTTGACTGGAGCATGAACCAAGTCTGAAAAAAAGGATAGGAATTTTTTCTTCATTGTTCTCGGTGCTGATGTCACATTCTCTTTTCTGCCAGAAATAACTTAAAGGGAATGAAGTGATTTTCACATTGACTTCTTTCAACAGTTCCACCTGGTTTTCTTGCTGATTGTCAATCTCAAACCCCAAGTGTAACACTCAACGACATGTTAACACTGCATGTGTCAAACCTATGGAAAAGGTAGGTTAGTTCTTAGCAGAATTGCATAATTGTTTTCTATTTTAAGAGAGTGTCTATTTGATACCAAACTCTAGGGATAAATTGTAAAACTCAGCTGAAAATACTCGATATTTTTCCTCATGGAAGATGAAATAGATATTCATAGATAAATCAAAGAAATTAATGAATCGAATACTTTGTATTTGAATATGATGATTTTTGGTCACCACTTATAGCTTATCTAGGCTGCAACTGACCTTATTTCATATCACTCTCTCTGCTAAATAGTAAGAATAGACTTGGTAAGAGCTAAGATGAAGGTATTTTAATAGGAAATAAAATCAGAAGAATTGGATCTAATCATGTTTCTGGCAGTAATTAGCCAAGTAATTTCCAGCCACTCACTTCAGTCTTAATTTTGTTTCCTCAATTGAAAATAACCTTGGTATTGTTTTCTCAATTTGCATCAGTCAAGAGAGGCTGGTATACGTTGTAACAAATAGTACCCTCATCTCAATGACTTCTCATAAGGAAAGTCTATTTCTTGCTTATGCAAGTCCTCCGAGAATCTGGATAACTCTCCAGATGAATTAACTTCTGTGTGATCACAGGGCATTCTAGATTGGTTGTATCTGATGGGCCCCTCTTGTTTCCAAGATCCGCACAGTGAAGAAAAATGCATTAAACACTTTTCCAATGGAAATGGCATGTCGCTCTCTTCTGCTCACATTTAACTGACTAAAATAAGTTACATGATCACATCTGAATTTAAGGTATCAGGGAAATAGAATCTTCCTGTGGGCAGAGAGGAGAAAGAAATCTGAAAATACTGTGAAACCTGGTATTACCTAAAACTCCAATCATATTATGTAAATAATTTTTAAATGTTGACTTTTAATATCAAAATGCCACGTGTGCCTATGTTATGCTTATGAATATTTGAGTTGAGATCATCTCGGGCTTATCTGAGTTTATTTTCAAATCAGCATTTCTTAATTATCTACCCATGAGAAATAGGAATTGGCAAAATGGAAAACTCCATGGATAATGACTTTGCCTGAAACTCTTATACCACTACAGTGCCAACACAGGTTCAGATTCATAGAAAGTGAGTAATAATTTTTTGTATCTGACCAATAATGGTGATTAAAATAAACATCACCTAAAATTTCTAAGTGGTGCTTAACAAACAAATATCTCAAAATTGTTGTCAAGGAAGAGCTAGTTGCCCCTTGAAAGTTGAGACATATTTTGTAAGCAGGGGATTTCGAACATTTCTAGAGTTTATGTCAAAGATATAAAAGTATTTGGAGTTTATGTGAGAGATGCATTAAAACTGAGAATATAGTACCCCTTCTTTCCTGTTGCTTGGTATTTTTCTTTCTCTCTCCCTCTTGCTATAGCTATATCCATCGAAATATATCCTAGCCATTACATTTTAACACATTTTCTAAATTGCAGAGTACTTCAAGCTCCATTTCATTTTTGAACATATTCATTTCATGTATTGATATTACAGGGTCAAAGCTCATGCTTCTTGTGCTACACTGAATTATGCACCCTAGAGAGACAGGATCCTAATCTTAGTCCCATTCCTGTGGGTATGAACCCATTGCAAATAGGACCTTTAGAAGTTATTTTTTTTATTAGGTTTTCAGAAAAATTATGCATAAAATACAGAGCTCCCATATACCACCCTATTAACACCTTGCAATAGTGTGGTACATTTGTTACGACTCATGAAAGAATATTTTTATTATTGTTAGTTAAGGTGTGGCCAACTGAATCAGGATGGGTTTAGTATGGATTACTGGAGTCTTTAATGAGCCATGTGAAATTCAGATATCAAGAGAGAAACCATGGGAACAAGCTAGAAATCAATGGTACTATCCTCTCAATATCTAATATCTCAATATCTAATCAATGTTAGGGTGCATGGTTCGTTCAGTGGTAGAATACTTGCCTTCCATGCAGGAGACCTGGGTTCGATTCCCAGACCATGCACCACCCCCCACAAAAAAACACAAAAATTTCAAATCAATGGTAATACCATGTGTCAGAAAAGCCGAGGACCAAGGATTCCCAACATCCAGACCCAGAATGTCACAGTCTTCAGAGAGAAAGCTTCATCTTGCTAACATCTCAATTTTGGATTTCTCCCATCCTCAAAATTGTGAGCCAATAAATCCCTGTTGCTAAAGCCAGCTCATTTTATGATATTGGTGATTGCAGTTGGGAAATCAAGACACTTCATAAAGAAAAACAGCCTAATTTTGCACATTCCACCTCCATAAAACCATAACAAGTAATGTACTGAATAATAAACAAAAATACCACTTTTTGCATATTGATTTCTAAAAAGATGGTGGATTGATAGTGTATGCCCTCTGGTGATTTCTATATTCAAAAAGATTTAGCAAACCTGTTTAAAATTTTACTACTCCAAATACTTAAAATTTTAATATTTGTAATTAAATATGTACGTTTCGTCAACACTTACAACTCCAGAGTCTATTAATTGGTATATTTTATTGACATAAGTAATTGGAAAATGCAATGTATACATATTAGTGTTACATTTAAAATTAAATTTTGAATGCAAAATATTGTTTTTAATATTTTTATTGAGAAATCTTCACACATACATTCCATATGTGGTGTACAATCAGTGGTTCACAATAGCATCACATAGTTGTACATTCAGCATCATGATCATTTTTTAGAACATTTGCATCACTCCAGAAAAAGAAATAAAAAGAAAAAAGAAAAAAAAACTCATATATGCCATATACCTTACCCCTCCCTCTCATTGGCCACTAGTAATTCCATCTACCCACTTTATTTTACCCTTTGTTTCCCTATTATTTATTTATTTTTTAGTTATATTTTTTAGTCATTCGTCCCTACCCTGGATAAAAGAAGCATCAGACACAAGGTTTTCACAATCACAGAGTCACACTGTAAACATTGTATCTTTTATACAACCGTCATCAAGAATCAAGGTCACTGGAACACAGTTCAACGATTTCAGGTACTTCCCTACAGCTATTCCAATACAACATAAATCAAAAAGGTGATATCTATATAATGCATATGAATAAGCTCCAGGATAACCTCTCAACTCTGTTTGAAATGGCTCAGCCACCAACACTTTATTTTGTCTCATTTCTCTCTTCCCGCTTTTGGTCAAGAAAGCTTTCTTGATCCCTTGATGCCAGGTTCTGGCTCATCCCAGGATTTCTGTCCCACTTTACCAAGGAGGTTTATATCTCTGGAAGTCATGTCCCATGTAGGAGTGAGGGCAGTAAGTTTACCTGCTGAGTTGGCTTGCAGAGAGAGGCCACATATAAGCAACAAAAGAGGTTCTGAAGGGGTGACTTTTAGGCCTAATTTTAAGTAGGCTTAGCCTATCCTCTGCAGGAACAAGTTCCATAGTGGTAAACACCAAGATTGAGGGCTCGGCCTTTTGATTTGGTTGTCCCCACTGCTTGTGAGAATATCAGAAATTGTTCAAATGGGGAAGTTGAACATTTCCTCCTTTCTCCCCATTCCCCCAAGGGGACTTTGCAAATACTCTTTTATTCATGCCCTGTTCAAGATTCCATGTACTTAAATGGTGTTCCACTAAACTGACCATACAAGTTGAACTAAGTAATGCACTACCCAAAATAAAAACTTTGCACCAAATAAGCATTTCTCCCTTTAGTCTCACACAGAAGTTGAAGTTTTAAAACATGGACAAAATCATCCTTTACCTAGCCTCCTGATAATCCTTAATCCTATCTAGATCATCTTCATTTGTATCTACTCGAAGTCTGATCATTTTTTCAACTTTTTAAACAGTGCCAGTATGGGGTAATATTGACTTTCATAGCTTCATAGCTTTAACTCTGAGTCTCAGGTGTCACATAAATACCCAAAGTTTCTGGGAATAACCGGATTATATGCAAACAGCTCAGTATCTCAGAATTTGGAAATAACAGTTACAACTCCTGAATGTATATGACGACTGTAAGGGTTTACAATCTAGGACCCTTTACAGTAGGCCCCAACTTGTATTCCCCATGCTCTCGACATCAGTCTCAGCGTTTTTGCACATTATAGTTAGTTCATATGAGCGAGGCATGGTGATATTTGACTTTTTGTTCCTGACATTTCATTGAACATACAGTCCTTAAGGTTCATTCCCCTAGTTACATGCCTCACAACTTCATTCCTTCTTGCAATCACCTAGTATATATGTTAATATGTTATGTATTTAAAATATTTTATTTAAAGGTATTATTATGCAGCATTTTCAGAACATGTTTCATGCATCACTATTTTTTCCATACTGCCCCGCGATAAACAGATTTAGGGATCCAGGAAGATAGGGATATGGCTTTTTGGCAAGTCATAAGGCATTTTAACAAATTAAGGGCTATATAGCAATAGGGTCACTCTAACTTGGCTTTAACCTGAACTCATTTCACAGATGCTGTTTATCATACAATGCGTGGAAGAGCTCTCACAGCTAATGTTCTAAGAGCACATTAGGGGAAACCCCAAGGATATAGTGTTTTCAGAGGACTCTCAGAGTCAAAAACACTTGGATTCAAATCTTGCCACTTAACTCTTTGTATGCTGTGTAATAATAATAACATTATTTATGAGCATTATATTAATTAATATATGTAAATGCTTAGTACACAGCACATATAGGCAACTAATAAGTGCTAATTATTACATTGTTAGAACATAAGTTGGTAAACTGGTTTGGGACTTTAAAGTAACCCACAATTTATAATAAACAAATAAATAAATAAAGTAACCCACAATTGATTTATCTGTTCTCATTCTATCTCTTTTATTACATATGTGTGTATATTTGTGAGTATGTGTAATACATGCATATACATGTACATTCATCTGTTATCTATCTATCCATCCATCTATCTATCTATCTTAATAAGCCTCAGTTTCCAACATATAATATTCCAGTGCAAAAATCCTAACTCAAATAAAGTCAATTCTATCCCTTGGGTTACAGTATTTATCTTGTGGATAGTTGCTCATTATGATTCCTAAAATATAAATAGGTCATATCCCTCTTTTCAGGAACACTGTGTCTAGATAATCAATAAGAACTAAAGACTGCATTTACTTGAAGACTTATCCAGCTTTCATTCAGCATTCTTACTTCCAGAAGACTTCTCAGAACTTCTTAAATCTTTTGCTGGGATATTTAAAATGAATGTCTGTTCAGATGCCTGTGTTCTCTGTTTTATAACTAGATCATAAGATTCTGAGACAATTTCCATCATACATGTTTAGATTGGTTAATACACATGGTCTGCTCATATTTTATTCCTAGGTCAAAACTGTACAAGATTTTCATTATAATTCATATGTTTTATAGTGAAATTGAAGCACTGTTCTAGTTTGTTAAAGCTGCCAGAATGCAATATACTAGAAATGCAATAGCTTTTAAAAAGGGGAAGTTATTGAGTTTACAGCTTACAGTTTACAAGTTTACAGTTCTAAGTCCAAATGAAGGCACCAACGAGATGTTACCTTCTCTTGAGAAAGGGTGATGTCACCCAGAAGCCCTCTGTCTGCTGGGAAGGCAAACGGCTGGCAACTGCTGGAGTCTTTGACTTCTGGACACCTCTGTCAGCTGGGAAGGCACATGGTGAGGGTCTGCCAGCTTTCTCTCCCAGATTCAGCGGTTTCCCCTGGGGCATTTTCTTTCAGCTCCAAAGGTCTCTGGCTATGTGGGCTCTAAAGCTTTTTCCAAAATGCTTCCCTCTTAAAGGACTCTGGTAAGCGACCTCACCTTGAATGGGTGGAGACACATCTCCGTAGAAACCAACTCATCAAATGTCAACCCCCATAATTGGGTGGGACACATCTCCATGGAAACAATAAAAAGGATTGTTTTGTTGGGTGATGAGACACCCAACAAAATTGTCAGGGGTACATGACAGTTTTAAACTGGCACCAACACAAATTCTACACTTCCCATATATAGAACCTATTGTTACCATATATGAGATGACACTAGTATAAAATATTAGCAGAAAATAACTGAGAAGCAAAAATACAAGCTCATTAAGCTTTATTTTAATGAAAATTATATTTATATTTTTAAAAATACATCCCCAGAGTAATGGATGTTGACAAAAAAAAAAAACAGAATTTATTGGCTAACATCATTACACAAATCAAGCTGTAAAATTTGCTTCAGGTAATTCTGGCTGCAAAGCCTTAAATCAATGGTTCTCTGTGGAGGAGGTACCACCCTCTAGGGTACATTTTGAAAATTTATGGGAGTTATTTTTCAGTTGTCATAACATTTGGGGGTGGTCATAAGTAGAATTTTGTGAGTAGAGCCAGAAATGTTAGACATCCTGCAAAGATTCAGATTTTCCTGAAAAAAAGTATGGTCCATATCCTGTACAGTTCTTCAACGTCTTTCATGAGACCAAAATACACATTTATACCTCAAACTATAGCAGAAAACTCCACTTTACATGTAAATTCAAAATGGATTTTATTTACGGACAACTTAAAAGCAAACTGAATAACCCAAAATGCAAATATATAAATCGAGGGAAGACTATTCTATGTGAAACTTCACTGCAACCTTTATATTGTTTTGAGTCTCCATCATTCACAATTTGTAGGATTTGCATGCTAATTTGTAGCAAGAGGCTATCTGAGATTCCTTTTAACAGCCAGAGATTCAATTATTAAAATTAGTTGGAGACATATGCAATATAGGCATCTCATTACATTTTATTAAGAATATATATTACATAAAATAATTTCTAGTCTCAATTTTCTTTTTCTCTTTTTGAGATTTTCTGTGACATTAAAAAACCCTAGTTTGTGACAAAGCATACTGAAATTAATTTTTGTTTCTTAATTATTATTATTATTATTTGTATGCTGTATAGCAGGGGTCACACTTCTTTCTTTTTCCATGTAAGTATCTCTGTATTGCAGCACCTTTTGTTGAATTTTATTTGTTTGTTTCGTTGGTTCTTTGTTCGTTTGTTTGCTTGTTTATTTTTTGTTTGTTTGTTTTGTTTTGTTTTGCTAAGTGCAAGGGCTGGGAATCAAACCGGGGTGTCCTGCATGGCAGGCAAGAATTCTACTACTGAATGACTCTTACACCCCAGCTCATGTTTCTTAAGTATTTTAGATTTGTTTTCATCTTGCTCCCAGATATTGGCCTCAATGTTTCTCTATCTTTTTATTCTTTCTTCAACATATTCTATGTCTCCTTTTTTATTGATCAGAAGAGATATTGATAACATTTTGATAACAATGTCTGGATTACTATAAGTTATTGTTACCAATATCTCTTACTGACAACAGAAAAAATTTTTCATCTCAACATGTGATGAGATTTCAAAACAGGAAATTTATTTTGAGTGTTTTTGACACTCCCTGGCTCAGGTCATAACACTACAGCATGGAGCAAAAGTGTGTAGACACTAGAATAAGAATGCTTATTTTCAAATCCTGGCTAGTTTGCTTACTCCTGTCTGTTCATGGATAAGTTACTTTACTCTTCTGTGTCTCAGTTTTCTCTACAAAATAATGGTTCTTGCCTAGTCAGTGCATTCATATAAAGAGTGAATGAGATAATACATTTGAGAGCACTATAGATACATTGAATAGATAAAGAAAATATAAGGAATTATTCCCACACCATGCTTATCAATCCGTTCTACCTCATCTGTAATTTTTTTTACTTCTCATTTTCTGCATTTCAATCATCAGTAATAGTTTTTGATACTTTTATACCTGTATCAACTAAGGTCATTTCTTCCTTTCTCCCAACACCGGGGTTTATCCTAATGTCCATGTATACATTTGTTTTAAATTTTTTGTAAAACTTGTGCAGAATGGCTTCTGATGGGTCTTTCTCCCTCTTCATTCTAAACTCACTCATTATAGTTAAATAAAATAATCAAAAGGTATTATATCTTCTAGTGTAGTTTGCTTGAGCATTTACAAATTGAAATTAAACATGCCATTAGAAATTACCTTATGCGTATTCTTTTATGTAACAGCTAGAGCTTTATATTGCTTTTTGTGAAAATTTTGTGTAGATGTTATATATGAATTTCATCTCGGGATAGCAAAGGAAACATTACAAAAAATTGTTTTAAAAATGTTTTGATTAGATTAAGAAGCATTGTGTGAGAATGTGAAGAAACATACAAATATCTCTTGACCAACCCCTAGCTTCTTAGAATCATGCTTGCAGATAGTATTGAGAGATGGCAAAACTCTTTTCAGAATTAATGACTGTGCATATAGTACTAGTAAAGAAGAAACGAGAAACCATGCTTCTTTAATTCTAGCAAGCTCTATGGTTGAAGATAATTGTAATAAGTTTCAGTAAAATGCAGGTTAAAGAGAAAGTAATAAAGAAATCTTTGCCTCAAATTAATTAATTAATTCTTGCCAGCTTATACTTTCAGCAGGTAAAATTGGCACTTTCACAACTTTTCTGTTGACTCCCTTTGACTGGATAAAAAATCTGAAGGCACTTTGTCTTAGTTAATTCTGCTGACCAATTTGACCCCTGCCTAAGAAATCTTAAGATTTTACATATCTTAAATCATAATTGAAATCATGAATCATTGTTGCTTCCAAGTCAATAGTAAACTCATCCATGCAATACACTGAAGAAACACAAAATCCCAAACCGAATTCTGAATCACTCTGTATTAAGAATTAAAAAGCCTTGAGTTAGGGTGCACAGATGGTTCAGTGGTAGGATGCTCGCCTCACGGGTTCGATTCCTGGACTATGCACCCTCTCCCCACCAAAAAAAAAAAAAAAAAAAAAAAGCCTTGAGTAGTATTTCCTTTGCTACTTCATCTAAAAGAATGTTGGTCCTAAAAGCACTTTTAGTAAGACCTGAATGAAATTATGAAAGCATTTTGTTAACTGGCTTTATTCTCCTGAGTTTTAATAATGAGATAAGTTTGGTTCCTGGAAAATATCAGAATTGTGGTCTAGAAATGATGTGCAGTGATTAACTTACAGAATACTTGAGTCTGTGGAATATTAATTTGCTGAATGATTGGTTGCTTGTTGCAAATTTGGTCAGAAATTTGGCAGTGTCAACTACAGTACAGTCATTCTCTCTGTTCTTATCTCATGGTTGCATTGCCTACTAAAAGGGTCACAAGAGCTGTGCGCTCTAACTCGGGCTTTTGTGCAGCTGCATTTCCACATAATTTGTACTTTGGCACTCTAAAGAGTATAATAAATGAAGTGCTGCTTTCAAAGTTTCAGACATACCAATTTTTCCCTCTGTTTGGCTAAGGTGGATTTAATTTGACTTTCACGAGTGCAAAATCCATCTCCTTAGAAGTTGGTCAAACTATTAATTTTATGGCAGGGACAACTGAGTACAGTAAACCTTTTCACAAAGCCAGACAGCTTAACCTAATTAAATGGCTGTTTTGACAGGTGGTTTAAAGTAGAATGAATGCTATCAAGAAAGTTTCAAGAAATGAGTTTGATGAATGCATGAGTGTGTGCATGCAGGTGAAAATGTGTTTTGGAAAGGTGTGATGACAGGTCTGTGTCCAAAAGTGGAAGATATACCACAAGATTCATCTGTGCACTTGTTCAGCAGCTTTTTTTCTCTGGTATGGATATTTAAAGGAGATGGACGGCATCAAGTCTACCAAAGACTATAAGATTGACAAATAACATCGACCTTTGAAGTCACTTACCGAATGGCATGATTGCTTCTTAGCAGAATTAATGTATCCATTTATAAATTGGATGATGTATTTAGGAAAGAAATTCAAATTTGAGGAGATTTTTTTTCCAGAATATTCACAAAATTTCTTCTTATTATTTTCCAAATGGAGTACTTAAATCCTAGGACTTAAGACAATGTAGAGATTTGTCGTTAACCTGTCCTATGACTATTTGACCAGTTAGCACAGAACATTTTGCCTCTTTTTATATCTTTTCATGCAGATTTCAGTAATGAAAAAAAAAATGGATGAATTTTTCCATCCTGGGTTTCAAGGATGCATTTACAGGAAAAAAATGCATAGGTTTTATTCTAACATGATATAGCGTGCAAAGCAAAACAAATAACAACAAAAATAATATGCTATTGTGTGGTCTTCTCTTTCAAGTTCCACAAGGACAGGTGTTCAGAATACAGGTGCTTTGGCACACAAGTCTAGCTTTCTTCTTCTTTTCTCTTGTCTTCATTTATTCAGTAGAAATGTATTTAAGATAATACAAGGCTTTGGATCCCAGAAAGCAAAATGAATGTAGGTGTTCTATAGTCATTTGATAATGATATCATGCTTATATCTAAAAAGTGGCAATTTTTGTTAGAGTAAACTTAAAACATTGGCAGTGGAAGAACCTCAAAGAAGCCCACCTTAGTCTATATGTTCCTAACCAATAGCTTATTTATCTCTCTACTTATGGATAATAGCTTTCTAAAAATATTTCCTGAGAATTACTATTTTTATCTTATCAAGGCCTAAAAACTTAAAAAAAAAACAAATTGTCAATAAGTGAAGTGAGATTATTATTGATGATCACAATAGTAATAATAAAACTTACAGTAAGTAACTCGTCCAAAACCACACGCCCATTAAACTTTAAATTTGGAATTCAACCATATGTGCTTAAAATATAGAGGCATATTTTCTTAACCATGATGATTCCCCATAAATTGACTTTGTAAAACTTCATTTCATTTGAATAAGTAATTAAACAACAATCAAAAATAATTTCAGTTCAAAACCCAACAATTTCTGATTAAAATTGTCTTTAGGGTAATACAGAGCTTTCTAAAAATAAGATAAAGGAATAAGATGAAACTTTTAACCATGCTGAATTAACACACAGAAAAACTGATGCCAAAACCATGAAGAATTTTGTGATTTTAAGGTAACTGGAACTAGAAGGAGAAAAACTAACCTAGATTTTAAACTGTTTTTGACCTGGCTTTCTGTGAAATAGATGCCACCTGAGAAAAGGTAAAAATTTCACACTTTTCTCATCATATCAACAAGAACACTGACTCAGAATTGGACACCAATTATAACAAGACCTTGGAAAACTCTGTCTTATTACGCCTTGGATAGTAGCCTATGAGTTTCCTTATGCCAAATCCAACCTGCACCCTCAGCAGGATATCCCTTGAATGAAGGAAGTATTGTAAGCCGTATGAAATAATGAACAAGAAGTAGAGTAAAGCTGGAATTGTTTCAGGAATCATTAATATTATTGATCCCAAGAATAAAAAGCAACCATTCCAAGCTAAGATGATCAAGAGACAGAACCCCGATAGCATGCAACTTAGAAATGGTGTTTAAAAATTAGGACTAAGGAAATTCTAGATAAGAAGGTAGAATAAAGAGCTTCAAGACTCAGTTCATCTTCCAGGGCAGCTAGAAAAAAATCACCAGGAACTGTATGAAACAATGGTTCCGGGGCCCAGAGACCAGAAGAAACTGTACACCTTTCAGGGAAGAGTGGAAAGAAGAATTGATAACCTGTGCGAGTAAAACTCTACACAGTTTGGAGATTGTGCCCATCCCCCACTCCCCTGGCAGTCTACTCCAAGATCCAATCCCTGACAGGAAATAAAAGTCCTCTTCCCCACAGGGTGGGGTGGCATGGAGCACTGCTGAAAACTGATTGTGGATTTTGATTAGCAATTTCAAGTTGCTGGGTCTGGCTCTGTGCTAGGGTTTTAATCCATCCCAGACAAAAGTGCCTGGCTGCCTCTGTTTCAATTATGCTTCAATGTGGGCAGAGTTGGTTGAGATTTAAAGGCATAGTACCACTTTAGGCTATCAGGAAGTTTGCTAAAGATCACCATCTGCTGAGCAGGCTAGGAAAGAGCAGATTCAGAGAGCCATCCAAGAGAACTTTAGTGTTGTTCTGGGTCTCCTCCCCAAGGCATTTGGAACTAAGGGGATCTACATCCCTTTCTGGGCCATTGGCCTTGTTCTGACCAGGAAATACTAATTTGGGGAAGTTTTCTCCAGGGTGAGCCTCCTCCCAGAATTTAATCTCCAAGCAAAAGCAGCTACAGAAAATGAAAGGAATGCTGAAGGAAAAACAACACAAATAACAGATCAACATTCCCAGACAAGGAACAAGGGAAAGAAAGGTTTCTTCTGGAAGTGAAGCAATTACACAAAGAGTGCCATCTCAAAATTTGTACTGAATATCCGGGGCAGGAAGCAGATGAACAAGAGCAGAAAAAAAAAAATCTGATCAGTTAAACATGAGCTATCCGAAAGGCCTATAATAAGCTGAACCAAGTGCCAAAGACACGCCTTAGCACAAAGCCAATCAATAAGAAAATCTAGGCAAGAGAGAGAAATTGACCTTTGGAATGAATTTATCAAGATAATCAGATGCCTAGACACCAGCAGAAATATCACAAGCCATACTAAGAAACAGGAAAATATGATCCAGTAAAAATTCAGAGGAGACACAATTTGGAACAACAAATCAAAGATGTTCAAACAAATCTCCCAATCAATTCAAAGAGAAGGAAAATATGGATAAAGAGATAAAGAATATTAAGAATATACTGTGGGAACATAAAAAAAGAATTTGAAAACATACAAAGAGACATAATAGGAATGATGAGAATGAAAGGAACAATAGAAAAGATTAAAAATACTCTAGAGGCATACAGCAAATTTGAACAGGCAGAAGAAAGAATCAGTGAGCTAGAAGAAAGAACATTAGAAATCTTACAGATAGAGGAAACAATGGGTAAAACTGATCAGGATCTCAAGGATTTTAATGACATCATAAAGTGTGTCAACACAGGCATCATGGAGTCCTCAAAGGAGAAGAGAAGGTAAAAAAGACAGAAAGAACATTTGAAGAAATAATGGCTGAAAATTTCCCTACGTTTTTGGAGGACATAAATATACACATCGAAGAAGTGCAACATATTCTAAACAGAATAAATCCTAAGAGACCTACTCCAAGAAACATGAATCAGAATGCAAGTGGGAAAGATGAAGAGACTCCTAAAAGCAGTAAGAGGAAAGTGATTTGTCATATACAAAGGAAATGGAATAAGGCAAAGTACCAAATTTCTCATCAGAAAGTGTGGAGGCAAGAAGACAATGGTATGGTATATTTAGGATACTGCAAGAGAAAAACTGCCAGTCAAAAACCCTTGATCTGGCAAAACTGCCCTTCAAAAATAGGAAAAGTTTAAAATATTCACAGATAAACAGAAATTGAGAGAGTTCATCAACAAGAAACCTATCCTACAAGAAATACTAAAGGGAGTTCTCCAGGCTGAAAGGAGAGAGTGGTTTGTAGGAGTATGCGGAAATGAAGACTATCAGTAAGAAAAACTAAAAAGATGAAAAGAGAGACAAAAATAAGATATGGCATATAAAAAAAAGCAAAGGATAAAATGGCTTAAGTACTGGCAATACAGGATATCATTGATTATTAATGGATTAAACCCCCAATCAAAAATTGGCAGAATGGATTTAAAAAATATGACCCATCTATATGCTGTCTATGAGAGACTCATCTTAGAACCAAGGGCACAAATAGGTTGAAAGTAAAAGGTTGGAAAAAGATAGCCCACACAACAGTAGCCAAAAAAAGAGACTGGGGAAGTACACTAATGACAGATAAAATACATTTTAAATGAGAAACTGTTATAACAGAAGAAGGACAATATATGTTAATAAATGGTGCAATCCACCAAGGAGAAATAACAATCATAAATATTTATACATCTGACCAGGGTGCCCCAAAATACCTTAGGAAAACACTGGCAAAACTGGAGAGGGAAATGGAGGTTTCAGTGTCTCTGATTCACTGCTGTTTTAGCTGGTTCTTGCACACAGTAACTTACCCCCCGTAAGTGGTGATTTTTTTTTTTTTTTATCTGTGAACTAATATTCCTTGAATCCTTAACTGTGAGGGTTATTTGAGGTCTGGGGTCAAGGTGAATTCCTACAAAAGGGGTCTGAACATACTTCTGACAACTTCTGGCATCAGTATCAATGTTGGGCTACTTGAAACAAAACTCTTCACCCGAGAGGTCCTCTCCCCACATTTTGTAAGTTTACCTGAAAATTCATGGGAGATATGTACTCAGAGTAGATATTTTCTCCCTGTAGCACTATGGTTTAGACAGGTCCTTGGGCATAAAAGAAAAGGGTGGTAAAGTTGGGTTAATTCTCCTTCAGATTTATGCTAAATATGTAGTTTGGAAATTGCTCTAGTTTACTAGCTGCGGGAATGCAATATGCCAGAAACAGAATTGCTTTTAAATAGGGGAATTTAATAAGTTGCTAGTTTAAAGTTTTAAGGCCAAGAAAATGTCCCAGTGAAAGCAAGTCTGTAGAAATGTTCGATCTAAGGCATCCAGAGAGAGACACCTAGTTCAGGAAGGCCAATGAAGTTCAGGTTTCTCTCTCAAGTGAGAAGGCACATGACAAAGAGGATCAGGGTTTCTCTCTCATCTGGAAAGGCACATGGTGAACACAGCATCATCTGCTAGCTTTCTCCCCTGGCTTCCTGTTTCATGAAGCTCCCAGGGAGGTGTTTTCCTTCTTCATCTCCAAAGGTCGCTGGCTAGTAGACACTCTACTTCTCATGGAAGTGTCATTCTCTGCTCTCTCAGAATTCTCTCCCTTTCTTTAAAATGTTTCCTCTTTTTATAGGATCCCAATAAACTAATCAAGACCCACCCAGATGGGTGAAGACATGTCTCCACCTAATCCATTTTAACAACCACTCCTGATCACTCAAGATTATATCAAGATCACATCAAGATGTGACTCCCTAAGTCACATCTCCAGGGAGATGATCTAATTACAAATTCAAACATATATTACTGAATAGTGATTAGAAGAAACAGCTTCCTTTACAAAATGGGATTAGGATTAAAACATGGCTTTTCTAGGGTACATACATCCTTTCAAACCAGCACAGAAAGCAAAGCTGCAATTATCCAGGTTCAACAAATGACTGCGGACAAAACTTCTTTGGTACTCTGAGAATCTTTCTGAACTTCAGCTTTAAGACATTCTTAAATTTCTATTTTTTCTATTTTCAATCCAGGATTTCTATTTTTTTCCAGCTCATCATTGCAATTAAAATGATGCTTTTTATAACTGTATCTGACATTACTAGAAGCTATTAGTAGAAGGGTAATTCATGATATCAGATGAACCATATTACTGGTAAGAGAAGTGTAAGTCTGTCTCCACTAGTGAAGGATTATTTACAGAATATCATTAAAATGGCCATAAATATATATATGGCATGTATTATTTGTTACCTAGATACTCTGTTTTTTTCTGGGGGGCGGGGAGCATGGTCCAGGAACCCAGATACTCTTTTGGGTACTATACCTATATTATCATATTCAATACTTAACTCTGTATGGTGGGTACTATTATCATACCTATTTTACAGATGAATTATCTGATGTACAAAGAGCTTGAGTTACTTGCCCAAGAAAAATATCAGGTAAATGCAGAAGAGGGATTCAAAACCTGTTAGTCAAAAATGCACACATCTTATACAAAACATTTGTAATACGATACTTTTCTGCATAGTTTTCAGAATGTGTATACCTCTCTGCTTCTTGTATGCCTTTGATGTGATCCAGGCACTGCTAACAGCCAGGAATATCATAATGGAAACTGTGGCAAAAGAGCAAAAGGTCTCTAATACTCTCTGACCTGATTTCACATTCACGTCTCACCTTTCTTGTTTTCAGTACTCTGGCTTCCATTTCCCACCTCAAATTTTAATTATCTTTTTTGGACACAATGATCTTATTTAATTAACCATGGCCCTTTCTTTTCTGACATTCTAATTACTTCCCACTTTGACTCCATGTATATGTAGCTATACATAGCTACAGGGAAGAGATAAACATGATCTTTTAGTGGAATTCAACCAACTAGGCTACCTGTCAACATGTTGTTACATGGGGAGGGAGTGGCCCAAAGATTTAAAAGGACAAAGAAAAATCTATGCTTAAAGCCCATCTCCAACCAAGGGAGAGTGTGTGAACATTTTCAAGTCATTTAACCCCCCAATTTCTTCATCTGTAACCTGGAAATAACAATGACACCCTCCTCACAGGACTGGCATTTGGATACATTGAAATTCTCACGAAATAGTCAACACATAGAAACAAGACAATAGTAATAAATGATAATGATAATGACAATGATGCATGATGCAGCTGCAGGAGCTGATGTCAGCTGTGTGCCATGCTTGGTTGGAAATTGAATTGTCTAGAAACGAATAATGCTATAGAGAGTAAAAGCAGCCCCCCCTCCCCGGCCCCATCTGCCTCCCTTACAATTGGGAAGCAGTTCCCAAAGGTAATCTTTGTTGATGACAAGCCTTAAAATATTTTATTCAGCGAAAGTCTGTGCTGAATTGTAGTTTTCTGTCAGTATTTGTGGTAACTCCGTGCTCATTTACACTTTGCTCTTCATGTCAATCTGAGGAATGACTTGCTCCATGGCTGGATACATGATTATAATATATTCTGTGTGATATTTAGCTTTAGCATTTACATTAGAAAAAGGGTTTATGGTTTCTATGAACCTAAGCAGTCTCAATCAAATGAACAGCTCAATTCTACACAATAGTGGGCCAAGGGCCCACTACAAGACACTGGAAAAATTAATGATCTGGAGTCAGTATTTTATTCAGGATATTATGCGAGAGGTAAAAGCATTTCATAATATCTATGGGGGATAAAAGTTGACAACAATATAAGAGAAATGCTGCAGCTAGTAAAACAAAGTCTTCCTTTTTGATTAGAAATGACCAAGTTCCAAATACAGAAACAACTAGACTGAAAACAGTCCATGATATGGGCAATTATTTATATACTTTAGAATTTTTAAATACAGTTGTATGTTTTTTTTCATTCTTTAAGCATTTAGGCAAAATATTATTATGGTTGCTACTGTTATTGTTCAGGTGGTGGTGATTATTATTATTTTGGCTTACTTTTTCCATTCTCCATTTTACTCAACTTCTATTCAACGTGCTCCTTCCTCTCTCAGTTTGAAGTTGTTTCTAATGTTCTCATATTAATTCTAGATATTTCTTGCCCATCATATAAAACATACCTTTCCTGTGATACTATTTTTTATTGTACTGCCAAATGACAGGTTAACTAAACAATTTGACAAGTATGCCTAAAATATATATACTTTAATATTACTTGTTCCAAATATGACTTTTGGTTTCATAGCAGTCTTCAAATCCTCATCTCAGGGCCTCTAAAATGTTAACAGTAAAGCTCAACTTAGCATAAAAATTAATTTTTTTGGAATAATTCATTCATTCACTCAATTCTTTTACATTCATTCATTCATTTAACAAAGTGCTTTCCAAATGTCTACCAAATGCCTACCAAGGTCAGGCACTGTATTTAGGAGTTGGTGCTGAAAGAAGATAAGCTATCCCCCCCTGCCATCTTTGAATTCGATCTAGGATATGGGCTAAGCAATATACAATATACACCATAATAGTTTTATGTCCACAAAGGAGACTAAAAAAGAGGATAATCAGCTTGGTTTCCTCAGGGTCAGGGCCATTGAAAAAAGTTTCAAAGAAGGACTCCACCTATGTATTATCTATGAGAACGTATGCACTAAGCTGTAAGATAGGAAATAGTATTTAGCCAGAGGAAATGGCAGTTACAAAGGCATACCAGGTAACTGAAGAGTGAGTAAGACTGGAAAGATAGACTATAGACAGATATGAAAAACATAGCCTTCTATTTTAAGGCATCTTCACTTTATTTCAGGATAAAAATACAGAATTTTTAAGCAATAAACTAATATAATACGATTAGATTTTTAAATTGACTTTGGTGACAGTGCAGGGAAGAATTGAAGTAAGGGGAGACTGAAATCAGTGGGATTATGTCAGAGGACTTTTCAATAGTGCAATAAAATTTGATGGGTACAGGGGACTCAGAGATACATAGAAGCTAGAGATGGGTGAACCATTAGCTAATGAGGGTGAACTCCAATGTAAGGGAATAGATAGGAGTGAAGGTGGTTCTCTAGTGGGTCTAGAAATAATATTACCATATTGAAGATGAACAAGATTGAAAGGACCTATGTATCCCACTGACTCACACTAAAAATATGAATGAGTTCTTGTAAGAATTACTTCAAAGATATGATTCTTGTACAAAGAGTGTTTAAGTCCAGGGTACAGGGGGAAAACTGCTATTGCATGCTATGAGCTATGTTCAGAAGGAAACCACCAGCACTACCACAGCAACAGCAGAGGTAAATAATGGGGTGAGGGACAAGAGTTAAGAGGGGGTTTAGATCATCCATTTGGTCAGGGTGCGTTTATTGGTTTTCTGTTTATTGGGAACAATGAAATTATCTAAAATTGAGAATGTTGATGGACTTTGGACTTTGGGTCCTCTACATGATGCCTGAGGAATGCAGGTGGCTGAAGGATGCACTGATGGAGAAGTAGAATGGCAAATGGTGATGTATGCTTATGAATGAAGATCGTGCTGCTACAAAGAAGAAAAGTCATGAAGCATGCAATGATGTGAATGAACATGGGGGGCATTTGGTGAGAGAAACCAGCCAGAAACAAAACAACAAGAATGGTATGGTCCCCTTTAGAAAATGCTTATTAGAAAACAGAGACCTAGATTGTAAGCTTTTAGAGCAGACACATTAAGTCTGGAATGGTGATTATTATTTCTGGATTTTGAGTGGCTGTTTTTTATATATATAACCTGATATTTAGAGATAAGAACAAAAGCTGAACAGGTTGGGGTTAAAGTAATTCAGAACATAGGGGTAAGGAAGACAGTGTCTATATTTTAGAACCACACATACTCTTTGAAACCAATGGAAGAAAGGTTTATTTGGTCTGGAACTGAAATTTTTTGTAGTGCATAATCTAATTCAACCTATCTGTATAGTTCATTTGAACAATTGAAACACAGGGAGCACAGAATGAGAAAGTGGTCCTTTTATTCTGAACAGATTATTGTTTTGCCTGGAAACATCCTAGAGTATCTTGACCAGATCATCAAAAAGTATTGGCAAAGTCCCCTGAAGGTTGGGAGAAGGAATATGGAACTATTAAACCTTACTATCAGGGAATCCCCTGATACTGTGTCAAACTTTAGGGACACCCAAATCAATAGGCCATGCCCTTGATCATGGGGCTTACTCTCATGAAGCTTATGTAGATAGCAGAGAAGCTTAGACTACCTAAAGGCATGCCTAAGAGTTATTTCTGGAGGACCTCTGTTGTTGCTCAGATGTGGCCTCAGTCTCTCTAAGCCCAACTCTGCATGTGAAATCATTGCCTTCCCCCCTACATAGGACATGACATACAGGGGTGAAAGTCTCCCTGGTGACGTGGGAAAGGATTCCCAGGGATGAATACAAACCTGGCACTGTGGGATCAACAATTTCATCTTGACCAAATGGGGGAAAAGAAGTGTAATTAATAAAGTATCAGCGACAGAGAGTTCAAATAGAGTTGAGAGGCTGTTCTGGGAGTTGTTCTTACATAAGCTTCAAGTAGACCTTGCTACTTACCATAACCTGCCTACCTTCAACCAGGACCATTCCATCCAATCATAAAGAACGCCTAGGGTAATTTATAAAATTCCGCAAGGGTTCTGGGCACTAAAACAACTTTCCAGAAACCTACAACCTCCAGATGGGTCACTGGTCCAGATAAGTCCTGAAACCTAGCCTAGCCTCTCCAGAACATCAGATAGTTCCATCTCCCTATCCCATGTTAGTGAAAGACCCTTCCAATATAAAAAATTTAGAATTACCATGGCCCAAACAACCCTAATGAGAGGTATGGAAAGATCAAAGGTGATGGTGGAATTATACATAGAAGATAGGACTTAACAAATGAATATGAATGCTGAATCATTAAACTGATATCTCTTTTAGTCTCCAGTACTTTAGAACAGTTAGAAGTAAAACCTAAAATTGTGAAATTGTAACCCATGTAAAAGTTATATGTTACCCATGTAAAAAAATATGTTCTACAACTAATTGTGGTGCTGTGCTTGAAATTTATAGCTTTTTTTGCATATATGTCATTGTTCACAAAAAAAGAAGGAAAACAAAGTCGATTGTGATGATAAAAAAATATTTAAGCCCTCTAAACTCCTATATTCTGGAGCAGCTCTAAGTAAAAATATGAGAAAATCATACGGTAGTCCATGACAAACTCTGGAATCTATCCTATAACCACTTTTTGAAGAGTGTTTTGAAAACTATTGCTTTTTTATTTCTTTGCTTTGTATATATGTTATACTATACAATAAAAAAGTTTAAAAAACGACAACAACAAAATTTGATGGGTGCTTGATTACAAGTGATTGCAGGAATAAAATCAATGGGATACAGTTGAGTGATATTTAGGAAGAAAATTGAAGAATACTAGGTTATAGGTTGTTAAAAGGAAGAAAAAATAAGTAAATGCTTTCACAAGAGACACAATTAAAAGTTAAAAATATAGAAAAGTTGAAAGTAAAATAATGAAAAAGGTTGAGCATGAAAATACTAACCAAAAGAAACTCAGTGTGACTATGTTAAAATTGGATAAAATAGAGTTTCAGTCAAAACACCCTTTACTAGAAATGAAACAAACTACTCTTGATAAAAGGATTACTTTCCTAAGAAGAAATGACAATTTTTAAATTTGTAGGCATGTAATATTCTAGTTAAAATATAAAAAAAGGAAAAATGAATACAATTACATGAAACATAGGTAATCCATATAATTTTTAGAAATTGGAAGATCAAGTAGACAAAAAAATAATAATGTTGTAGAAGATTTGAGCAACATTACTAAAGTGATTTGGTCTAATTAACACATACAATGCATCATTGTCAACAAAGACATTTTACACAGTTTAACAAATTTTGAATCAGTTAAGCCAATAAAATTTTGCCAAAAATCAGGACAAAAAGACTATGAATATTGTTATGAAAATTCTGAAAATTAACTAGCAAACCAAATTCAATGAAATTTTAAGATTAATTCATAAATGCAAAAACAAATTGATACCAGAAATGCAGGATTTTTTTAACATTAGAAAATATTTGCCATAATAGAAAAAAAGAATAAAATGCTTATCTGATAATCCAAGTAGAGGTATAAAAATTATATGACAAAATAAAATTCAACATTAAGATAAAAATTATTTGCAAACAAGAAGGAGAAAGGGACTTGCTTAATTGATATAAAATATGCATAGAAAACTCATATAAAACATCATATTTAGTGGTGAAATGCAGCCTTAACAGGTTGAAAATAAAACAAGAATGGTTGTAATTTTCACTTCTAGTTAACATTGATATGGAGGTCTTAGTTAGTCCTAGTTAGTTCAGTAAGTCAAGGAAAAAGTAATAAAGTAAGCATGTGAAAGGAAGAGACAAAATGCCATAGTTTACAAACTATATAATTATATGTAAATTATCAAAAATACACTTAAATTATTAAAACTATTAAAAAGTTTTTGTATAAAAACAACCTGATAGAAAGCAAAATCTTAAAAAATTTTCAATTGCATGAAAAATGGCAATAATAAATGAATAATATATTTTAAATATGAAGCCCTCTATGGATAAATTATATACATTAAAGACATCAATGACCTAAATATTGGACAACTGAATTATTTTTAGGTACTGTAAGAGTCAATATTTTAAATCTGGCAATTGTTACCTAATTGATTTATATATTTAGTTCAATCCTAATTATAACATGAATAGAAGTGTGTGTGTCTGTGTATGTGTGTGTGTGTGTAAAAGTTGACAATCTGACTGAGATTTACATGGAAAACAGTGTGTCCTTGGACTGTGGTATTCTGGAAGAAGAACCAAATAGGAGTAATTTTCTCCTGATATATCACTAAAAGAGCATATTATTTTTCAAAAGGCAGAAATATAAGTAGATTAGAAAACATGAAATAGATCTAAATGTAGGGACATCTGATTTTGCAGTGAATAAATGATTGTCTTTCCAATAAAGGTCTTGGGATAATTGAATATATGTTTGGTAAAAAATGTATTTGGATTATGCCCATAACAGATAGACAAATTAATTCCAGGTGGATTATTAACATAACTGTGAAATATTAGACAAAAACCTTCAGAAGGTCACTGAGGAGAATATCTTAATATCTTAATGATTTAGGATAGGAAAGATTTCTTTACATTTGCATATAATGAAGATAAACTCTTGAAATGGAGACTTCCAGTTTCAGCTCTGACATTAAAAGAACGTGGACGTCACACACATAAAAAAAGAGCATGTGAGTCATAACTCCCATCCTTACAACAAGATAAAACTGGACAAAGTGAAAATCAATTACTTTCCTGGACCTGTCTGAGAACTAAGGCTGCTGGGCAAAGAGTCACCCTGAAATCTGGAGAGACAGGCAAATCCAGAGAGTCACAGCTGCGGTCTTTATAACTGGAATAGAAGCTACTAGAGTCATTTTTGGTACTAACTTTTAATGGTAATTTTGAAAAATTGCTTTAGGTTGAATGTGAACTAGTGTAACACTGAAAAACTCCTGGGGGTACACAAACTTAGGAGCTCTCCTATATTTCATGAGATTTTCTGCCAGAATTTGATGTCTCTGGTACATAAACCTACAGGAAACACAAAAGAGAGCTCAATTCCTAGCCAAATTAACATAAATCCTCACAATAAGAGGCCAATTTACCTCTGTTCCTTTTAGCCAGCATATGCTCCACTTCTCACAGTATAGATCTGAAAAACGTTCCCTCAGAGTTCTGTCAGGGCAAGAGTAATACTTGCAAAATCAACATAAAACCTTTCCCATAACAAAAGCTTACTGTATAGGGAGAAAGACTTTACAAGAGCCATGTCCCAGATTTGTGTGGAAAAGCATGCTTCTCAGATGAGTCTCCTCTAGGCTTTCCTATCACCAAAAGAAGAGGGTGAAACTATTTAAAAAGAAACACTTGCGAAGGTCAAAGACTCAATCAAAGAGACTCAATTCGAAGATTATAGAATATTCACCCTCCCCTATATTTTACCACCATACCAACTGAAAGAGCCTTAAGACACAAACTTTGTAGATAGAGGAATATTTAAGGAAGAACAAAATCAAAAGGGAGGGCTAAAAAGGACACTAAAGGAATTTGATGCCTCTGGTACATAAACCTACAGGAAATAATAAAGATAACTCAATTCATAGCCAAATTAACATAAAGCTTTACCATAAGAGGCCTGTTTACCTCAGTGCCTATTACCCAATATATGTTTCACTTTCAACAAAAATTTACAAGGCATACCAAAGGCAAGAACAGACACAGTCTGCAAGCATCAGAGCCAGATTCAGATATGATACAGATGTGGGAATTATCAGACTGACAACTTAACCAAAGCTAAGGGCTCTAATGGGAAAAGTAGACAATATGAAAGAACAGATTGATAATGTAAACAGATCAATGGAGATTCTAAGAAAAAATTGTAAATGCTAGAACATTAAAGCACTGTTTTTATTTTCTTTTAAGTGAAGCATGCTTTTGATGTCTCACCAGTAGATTTCACATAGGCAAGCAAAGAAGAAATGAGCTGCAATATAGATGAAGAGACATTTCCCAAAGTGAAATCCAAAGAACAAACACAGAAAGAAAGAAAAAATAAAACAGATCAGAATATCCAAGATCTGTGGGACAATTTCAAAAACATAACATAAGCCTAATTGGAAAGCCAAAAGAAGGAGAAAGAAAGAATGAGGCAGAGGAAATATCTGAAGTAATAATGACCAAGAATTTTTCAAAATTGATATGAGAGACTAAACCACTAATCCAAGAGCTCAGGGAATACCAACCATAATACTTAGAAAAAACAATACACAGTGATATTATACTCCAGTGACAGAAAACCAAAGACAGAGTAAATCCTGAAAAAAAAATTCTGAGAACAAAAGTATCTCACTTGTAGTAGAGCAAGGATAAACATTATGACAAGCTTCTCCTAAGAGACCATGCAAGGAAGAAGATGGTGAAGTGAAATACTTTAACTATTGAAAGAAAAAACCTGTCAACCTAGAATTCTATACACAGGAAAATTATCGTTCAAAAGTGAAGGAAATACAAAGACTATCTCATACAAACAATGACAGGAAATTTATCACCTATAGACCTGCCACCCAAGAAATGTTAAAAAATTTTCTTTAGACAAAAGGAAAATGATAGAGGTTAGAAAACTGGATCTCCATAAAGAATGATTCCATCTGTTAAGGAATAAATGAAGATAAGTTTACATTTTAATTTTTCTAATTCTTAAGTGGTCTAACAGAAATGGTTCAGAGTAATAAAGTAATATATTTGGGTGCTTATAACATAAGAATAAGTGATCTCTATGAACTGAATGTTACAATGAATGGGAGGAAGAAATTGAGAATACTCTATTATAAGGTACATAATCTACATATGTTATTTGAACATAGACTTGGATTCATAAAAATATATATTGTAAATTCTAGGTAAAACACCAAATTATTTTAAAAAGAAGTACAATTAGTATGTTACGAGTGGAGAGAAAATCGAATCATTTAATATTGTGAGCCGTTGATTGTACACCATGTATAGAATGTTTACAGTAAGAATGTTTATGTTTGAAGGTTGTTTTATCAATAAAAGTATTTTTTAAAATTGAATCATATAAAATGGTCAATAAAAGGCAGAAAAACGTAGCCTGTGTCAATGAACAGAATGCAGTTACAAACATGAATGGTATGAATCCAAATATATCAATAATTGCTTTAAATGTGAATGTTCGAAATATACCAATTGAAAAACGGACATTGTAAAGGTGAATTTAAAAAAACATACAAGACCCAACCGCATGCTGTCTATAAGAAACTCATGGAGAGAGATATATAATGTTAAACTAATACAAAAGGATTTGTGTAGCTATAGCAATTTCAGCAAATTAGACTTCTGAATAAGGAAAATTAGGGACAAAATGGGATGCTATATAATGATAAAGAGGTCAATTTTCCAAGAAGACTAGGCAATCCTAAATGTGTACAGACCTAACAATAGAACATCAAAATATATGAGGCAACTACTGATCAAACTTGATCTAACTGACATTTATGGAAGACTCCGTCCAACAACAGTAGAATACACATTCCTCTCAACCTCACATGGAACATTCATCAAGATATAACCCATTCTGAACCATACCCTAACAAACACACTTTACCAAATTTAAATGAAAAGAAATCATTCAAAACATGTTCTCATATCACTAGGGAATTGAACTAGAAATCAATCACTGAGATAAAGATGATAAATATCCAAATATTGAGGAGTTAAACAATACACTTATACATGACACATACGTCAAAGGAGAAGTCTTTAACTTAAAATAGTTTGAACTAAATGAAAATTAAAGTACAACTTGTGGACATTTGTGGGATACAGCAAAGGAGTTCTTACAGGGACATTTGTAGGACTAATGCGTATATTAGGAAAAATAAAACATCTAAAATCATAAAACTAAGCTTTCACTCTAGGAAACAAGAAAAAGAACAATTGAAGGTTAAGTCAAACAGATGAAAAGAAATAATGAAAATTCGAACAGTGATCAATGAAATTCGAACCAGAAAATAATAGGAGTAAATTGACAAAACCAAAAGCTAATTTTTTAAAAGTTCAATAAAATTGATCAACCTCTAGTGAGGTTAAATAGAAAAAAGGGAAAAAAAGACATGAATTGCCAGTTTCATAAATGAAGGGTGGCCATCCTTAGTGATCCCATGAACTTTAAAAGGATAATAAAGGGGGCATGCGAGGGTAGTTCAGTGGTAGCATTCTTGCCTGCCATGCGGGAGACCTGGGTTCGATTTCCAACCCATGCACCTTCCAAACAAACAAGCAAAACAAAACAAAAATAAAAACAGGGCGGGCCACGGTGGCTCAGCAGGCAAGAATGCTTGCCTGCCATGCCAGAGGACCCAGGTTCAATTCCCGGTGCCTGCCCATGTAATAATAATAATAATAATAATAATAATAATAATAATAATAATAAAATGCTAAAAGTGGTGCTGCAATAAGGGGATGCTCACATGAAAAAAGAATGAAATGTGATCCCTGCCATAAACCATACAAATTAAATTAAGTTAAATTAAATTAAAAGGACAATAAAAGAATACTACAAACAACTCTATATGGACAAATTTGATAATTTAGACGAAAAGAATTAATTCCCTCAAAGACACAAATTATCAAAAACACACACAATAAAATAAATAATGTGAATAATTATATATATATAGAAGGAGCTGAATGAATAATAAAGTTCCAAAAGTAAATTTTAAAATCCTGATTAGTTTCATGGGAGAGTTTTAGTGTATATCTAAAGAAGAAATTATAACTATTTTCCATAATCCTTCCCAGAAAACACAAGCAAAAGGAGCACTTGCTATCTCATTTTATGAAATGAAATGATCATGATCTTAATTCTAAAGCCAGATAAAGACATTACAATAAAGAAAAGCTACAGATCAATATCCGTTAAGAACATAGAAACAAAATTCCTCAACAAAATTCTAGCAAATTGAAATAAAAATGTAAAAAATGAACTATGTACCATAACAAAGTTAGATATTCAATATATACAAGGTTGATTGAGCATTCAAAAAAGTGAAGTACTGTATACTTTTCTGCTACAAAACAAGGCTAGTATATCCTCTCTCACCACTCTTATTCAACTTTGTTTGGAAAGTCTAATTAGTGCAGCAGAGAAGAAAAAGAAATAAAAGGTACACAGACTGGTAAGAAAGAAGCAAAATTTTCTTTGTTCACTAATGACAAGGTTTTCTATGTGGAAAAATCCCAAAGAATTGACAAAAGAACTTTTGGAACTAATAAGGAGGTATAGCAACTTGGAAGGACACAAAATTAGTAGACAAAAGTCAATTGATTTCCTATACATCAGCAATGAACTAGTGTGATTTGAAGTATAAAATATGATTTATATGTGAGCCCCCAAAATGAAATAGGTATAAATCTACCAAAATATGTACAGGGTCTTATGCAGCATCTACAAAACACTGGTGATAAAATAAAAGAAGATCCAAATAAAGGAAGAGATCTTCTTTGATCATGGATTAGAAAACTCAATATTGTTAAGATATTGATTCTTCCCAACTTGATTTATAGATTCAATATAATTCTAATCGAAATCTTACCAAGCTGTTTTGTACATATTTACAAACATTGTGAAATATTTTTAGAAAAGCAAAGGATTCAGCCAATGCAGTACTTGAGAGAACAATGTTGGAGAACTTCTACTACCAAAAATTCAAGATTTATTATAGGCTACAGTTATCAACAAAGCGTGGTATTGGTAAAAGAATAGAGTATACACATAGATCGATGGAACAGTATAAACAGTCCAGAAATAGACTGATACAGATATATTAAATTGATACAGGAAAAAGACATTTATTGGAGAAAATATGATGCTGAAATATGTGGGTTCTATTTTTAAAAATGTACTTAGACATAGACCTAACATTTTAAACTAAAATTAATTCAAAATGGATCACAGATCTATATGTAAAATGTGAAACAATAAAATTTCTTGTAGGAAAAATAGGCGAAAACATACACTATTGCATTAGTTTCCCCACTGCTAAAGCGAATACCATACAATGGACTGGTTTAACAGCATGAATCTATTGGCTCACAGTTTGGAGGACAGAAGTCCAAACCTGAGGTAACAGCAAGGTGATACTTTTTCCCTGAAGACTAGCATCCTGGACTGGCTGTCACAGATCCTTGGGGTTGCTTGGCTTTATGTAACACAGCAATGTTATCTTCTTTCTCTTCTGGGTTCCACTGACTTATAGGGCTTCTTGCTGCTCCCTGGAGCTTCTCTTTTTTTGTATCCAGTTTCCCTGTGCTTATAAAGCCTTCACCCATGTTGAATTGAGGGCCTCCTCCATTCAGTTTGGACACATCTTAGCTGACAACATCTTCAAAGGTCCCATTTATAAATGGTTTCACACCAACAGGACCAGGGCTTGGGACCTGAACTTGCCTTTTGTTGGGGACATGATTTTGTCCTCAACAATGGCCTTGATTTTGATGGTGAGTATTAATACAATCCATGAAAAAAAAAATGTTAAGCTAGACTTTATAAAAATAATAACTTCTGTTCTGTGAAAGTCACTGTGAAGAGAAAGAGAGGACAAATCACATAACGGCAGGGAATATTTACAAAATACGTATCTGATAAAGCACTTTGTCCAACATATATCAAAACTCTTAAAACAATGATAGGAGAACAAAACACCCAAATAAATACTGGGCTAAAGATCTGAACAGACAAATCAACGAAGAAGACATGCAGATGGAAAATAAGCATATGAAACTACGCTCAATATCATTTGTCTTTAAGGAACTGCAAATAAAAACAAATAATTCATAGTGCATACCTATCTGTATAGATAAAATCCAAAAATAAAAAAAATAGACAGTATCAATTGCTGCCATGATGCAGAGAAACAGGAACTCCTATTCATTGCTGGGGATAATGCAAAAAATTCTTACAAAGCTAAGCATAGTCTTTCTATACAATCCAGCAGTCCTGATTGTAGGTATTTACCTAAATATTTTGAAAATGTTTGTCTACACAGAAACCCATGTACAAATGTTTAAAGTAGTTTTATTCATGAGTGCCAAAAAACGGATACAGTCAAGAGGTCCTTTGATAGGTGAATGGATAAATAACTGTGCAACATCCATACAATGGAAAATTATTCAGCTGTGAAATGATATGTATGAATTTCAAATATATATTGCTAAGGGAAAGAAGCCAATCTGAAAATGCTACTTACTGTATAATTCTAATTATATGGTATTCTGAACATTTCTAGACAACATTTCTGAAATAGCAATTTCTGAAAATTTCTAAACAACAACAAATAGCCCTAAAAACAAAAACAAACAATAAAGCCCCACAATGATGGATGCATATTATAGTGTTATAGAAGTCAACTTCTTTGAGAGGTTCAAATTGCAAATCTTGAACAACGTGCGCAAGAAAACAAAGTCATCTGGAATTGTAATCTAAGGAATAAAATAATCATGAGTTTATACTAACATAAGAAAATGTTTGACTTTAACAATAGTTGGGAAAAGACAAATCTCCCATACAGTATTCCAAATAATTTATGTAGATATCTGCCTTTAAAGAGTGGGGATCATTACTCTCCACTCTAAAGTATGGGCAATGGCATAGAAACACCTTCTTAAGAAGTCTAAAATGGAAAGGGTGGAGGAGAAAAGAATAACTCCCCAGTTATTGACAAGCAGGGCTTCAAGTCAGGTGATCAAGTTTAACACCTACAGTATAAGTTATGTTGATAGTATATGCTCATGACACGATGTGATGAGAATGAACTTAAACTCTGTGTCTATCTCCCAAAATACATTATCCCAGCCTAATCATGAGAAAACGATAGTCAAATCCTAATTAAAGGTCATTTCACAAATTACCTGACCAATCCTCTTCAAAACTGTCAAGGTCATCACAAACAAAGCAAGTTTGAGAAACTGTCACAACCAAGAGGAGCCTAAGGAGACATGATGACTAGATAAAATGTGGGCTCCTGGAGGGAATCCTGAAACAGAAAAATCATAGCAGGGAACAGCTGAAGGAATTTGAATAAAGCATGGGATATAGTTAATAATAATTTATCAGTTGTTTAATTGTAACAAATGTACCTTACTAAATCAGTAGGACCTCTTTTTAAGTGACTAATACATTCTAAGACCCTTTGCATAAGTTGGAAATTGGTCATAAGAGCATACCCCATTATTTAAAAAGTGTTTCTTATCTGAACATGCATATCACACATTTTTAATAAACAAGGCAAATAAAACTCTAGTAACTACTAAACAAAATTAATCATAGACATTATTTTTACAAATCTTAATTCTCTCTGCCTTAATGTTTTCTAATTACCAATATCATATACCTTAATTCACTTCTGTTGAGTTAGTGTCAAATGAGGTATGATGTCAATAATAGGGAAAGCTGAGCCTATGGCGTATGGGAACTCAGTACTATCTTTGCAATAATTACATAAAATTTATTAAAAAATTCTAATCCCAACATTTCATCTGGATTGTTTGTCATTCTCTACATATACAATCATGCCACGGCAAATAATGATAATTTTATTTCCTCTCTCCAATTTTGATATGTTTCATTCTTTTCTTTTTGATGAGGATCTCCAGTAATGTTAAATGAAAGTGGGACATTCCAACTTCAGTGGAAATTGTTTCAACATTTCAACCATTAAGTAGCCTATGTTTTTAAAAGGTACATTTTCATTCAAATCTTCCATTATGTGTAGATAAAAGTGAGAGTTGCAGAAGTTTTAGAGTGAGGGACCAGTAATAGTAGCCACCATTTTTTTTTTTTTTTTTTTACTTTCTGCTGTGTTATACCAGGCCCTTTACCGAGATCATTCTGAATCAACGTAATCACAAAGTGAGTATCTTTGTAGACATTTAATTCCTGAAGTAGGTCTCAGAAAAGATAAGCAAGTTTCCAATGTCACAAAATGTATCTAGCAGGGCTGAGATTATATCTGGAGTAGCCTATGCTTGAAATGAATAACTTTAAGTAAAGTTTTAAAAATGGTGAAAAATTTATTAGTTGAAATGTGAAATTCAAGAGTTTAAAAGCAGAGACTCAGAAGGGAGCAAAAGTTGAGAATGGAAGATGAAGGGGGAGCTGCAAAGGGGTCCAGAGCAAGTGAGAATGGATAGCTCAAGGGGATTATATTTTAGGCTTTTTTTTTTTTAACACGGACAGGCTCTGGGTCTCAAACCCGAATCTACAGCACAGCAGGTGAGAATTCTGCCACTGAGCCTCAGGTGTACCACCCAGGATTATATTTTAGATAGAGGTTATGGATGTGACATAGCAGGGCTGAGTTGAGAGCAAGAGCAGAGGCAGGGAAGCAACAGCACCAAATAGACCCAGAAGTGAAAATGAAGCTTAGCTATGCAGAGATTGCAGCAGCAAAAATAATCATCAAGGAAATAGCCTTTGAGTCAATCATACTTCGTTTCAATATCTGTCTCCACCGCAGGTTTGCTGTGAGGTGTTACACAACTAACTTAATCCCTCTGTGTCTCAGTTACTTGATCTATATAATGGAAAGAACAATGATGGAAACCTCATAGCCTTATTGAGAAGATTAAATAAGTTAAAATACTCAACAAAGGCAGATAAACCATCTTCTTCAAAGAATGCTCAGAGAAATGAGTAATGGAGGAAATTCAAGAACTTTGGTATCCTTGGTTTGAGAGAGGTATTTTGAGGAATGGGAATCTTGATGCCTACCCAGGAAAGCTTCTAGTTTTAACTTCACACTGGCATCACTGGGGTAATTTTAGAAAATATTGATACATGGATCCAATCACACAAGTTTGATATAATTGGCCTGGAGTTCAGTCTGGGCTATAGGGACACTTGTTTTTTCCCTTGCTTCACGTTTGTGTTCTACATCAGCCTCACTTCCCTGTAATGTCAGTTCCAATTTGTATTTTGGGTTCCACCCCCTCATTCCTACTCTATTATATGATACCAGTGGGACTCCACCCCCAGTTCGGAGGAAAGGGGGTGGCTCCGATTTGGCTAATCAGAATTGCACGTTTCTTGGTCACAGGTAGATAAAAACTTGTCAGGGCCACTGAGACATTGTGAGACTTTTACTGAAGTCTTTTTAGAAGAAGGTGCTCTAGCCTGCTGCATTTGAAGCTGAGAGGGCATCAAGCTTTGTAGCTACAGTCCGTGCTTCTGCCCTGGGAGAGAAAATACCTAAGTGATGGAGAGAAACCTAGTTCTGAGCACCTTAAGCTGGCCTGCCTGAAGCGACCCTTTTTCCTGTGCTTTTAAGTAAATTGTTCTTGTGAGTTCTATTTTTTACTTAAGCTAATTTGAGTTAGGTTTTCTCTCTCTTTTAAAAAAAGAGCCTTAGGTAATATAATACTTCCTCCTACATACTCTAACTCCCATGTTCTTTGTCTACAATTCAGTCTATAATAATAGTCCTGATAATATACTGCTCAAATAATTTAGCATGCATTTTATTTAAAGGGCCACTCTGGGTTAAGCATGGAACTTAATTAACTAATTGATGGTGATGTGGTCTCTCTAGGCCTCCACCTGCAAACAGAATCCTGAGTAATGAGGCCGCTCTATTATGTCTCAGAACTCTTACCTGCTAAGCTATACCAGCAGAACCAGATTTTCTGATATGAATTGAAACCTTCAGTGAAAATGGATATTTCATATAAGAAAGGTGCCTTAAACACGAGTCATCTGTGGAGACTGTTCTGAAACATTTGGTTTCCATTTGATCTTCAGCCACTGCTTGTCAGAAAATAGCTCAGCTAATACTCCTCAGCAAATTCTCTCAAGGCTAGGGATTCCCACCGTGAGTTTTTCTCAGTTCTGATGACTAAGTCTCCCACTTCACTTATTACTGGGCTCTATGTATTCTCTGGGGGCAGCACAAAAGAAAAGCACTTTATAGAAAGAGGTTGTGTGGTGAACATTTCTTTTCCCCAAAGCTGCATTTTATCACATCAGCTCAGAATTCGGATAGTAGTGCAAAAGTCCTCTCCCTGTTGTACTGTAAAATAAAAGGGAAGGACACCATTAAATGGTTAGCGAATAGAAGAATGCGCTTCATTTTCTCTGCTAATACTCAGAAAGTAGAATAGCAACTCTTTCCTCCTCTACCTCTGTAGGTAAATAGCATTTTTTCATTTTGCAAAGGCAATTGGAGATTTGTTGGAAAACTTAGCCACTAGAGGGTCTCTCTGTTCAGCCATCGCATTAAATGTTGAAGGTGTTGCACACAGCAAAAAATAAAAAGAGAGAGATATAGTTAAGCATTGAAAGCATGAATAAAATTGAAACACAGGAATTAGAACATAGTGGGAATGCTTTAATTCATTAATATCTGTGTGTTTCCCACTGCAGGTCAGTGCATTTAAGTGAAATTTCTCCTCTGTGAAGTAGAAGGAAATGATTTTGCTATAAAATACACTACAACATATTGATAATTATTGATTCTTACTGACTAGGCTATTTAACAGAGAAAAAGATTGTTTAGGGGCAAGTGATTGCATTTTATCCCATGGAAACCTTGATAACTGAATTGAAAAAAGGGGAGATCTACTTTTTTTTTTTTATTTTTTTTTTTTTATTAACGGAAAGAAAAAAAAGAAATTAACACAACATTTAGAAATCATACCATTCTACATATGCACTCAGTAATTCTTAACATCATCACATAGATGCATGATCATTGTTTCTTAGTACATTTGCATCAGTTTAGAGGAACTAGCAACACAACAGAAAAAGATATAAAATGTCAATATAAAGAAAAGAAATAAAAGTAGTAGTAATAGTAAAAAACAACAACAACAAACAAACCAACAAGCAAACAAAAACAAAAAAAAAAACCCTATAGCTCAGATGCAGCTTCATTCAGTATTTTAACATGATTACTTTACAATTAGGTATTATTGTGCTGTCCATTTTTGAGTTTTTGTATCTAGTCCTGTTGCACAATCTGTATCCCTTCAGCTTCAATTACCCATTGTCTTACCCTGTTTCTAACTCCTGCTGAACTCTGTTACCAATGACATATTTCAAGTTTATTCTCGAATGTCCGTTCACAACAGTGGGACCATACAGTATTTGTCCTTTAGTTTTTGGCTGGATTCACTCAGCATAATATTCTCTAGGTCCATCCATGTTATTACATGGTTCACAAGTTTATCTTGTCTTAAAGCTGCATAATATTCCATCGTATGTATATACCACAGTTTGTTTAGCCACTCTTCTGTTGATGGAGATTTTGGCTGTTTCCATCTCTTTGCAATTGTAAATAACGCTGCTATAAACATTGGTGTGCAAATGTCCGTTTGTGTCTTTGCCCTTAAGTCCTTTGAGTAGATACCTAGCAATGGTATTGCTGGGTCGTATGGCAATTCTATATTCAGCTTTTTGAGGAACCGCCAAACTGCCTTCCACAGTGGTTGCACCCTTTGACATTCCCACCAACAGTGAATAAGTGTGCCTCTTTCTCCGCATCCTCTCCAGCACTTGTCATTTTCTGTTTTGTTGATAATGGCCATTCTGGTGGGTGTGAGATGATATCTCATTGTGGTTTTGATTTGCATTTCTCTAATGGCCAGGGACATTGAGCATCTCTTCATGTGCCTCTTGGCCATCCGTATTTCTTCTTCTGGTAGGTGTCTGTTTAAGTCTTTTTCCCATTTTGTAATTGGGTTGGCTGTCTTTTTGTTGTTGAGTTGAATAATCTCTTTATAAATTCTGGATACTAGACCCTTATCTGATATGTCATTTCCAAATATTGTCTCCCATTGTGTAGGCTGTCTTTCTACTTTCTTGATGAAGTTCTCTGATGCACAAAAGTGTTTAATTTTGAGAAGCTCCCATTTATTTATTTCCTTCTTCAGTGTTCTTGCTTTAGGTTTAAGGTCCATAAAACCACCTCCAGTTGTAAGATCCATAAGATATCTCCCAACATTTTCCTCTAACTGTTTTATGGTCTTAGACCTAATGTTTAGATCTTTGATCCATTTTGAGTTAACTTTTGTATAGGGTGTGAGAGATGGGTCTTCTTTCATTCTTTTGCATATGGTTATCCAGTTCTCTAGGCACCATTTATTGAAGAGACTGTTCTGTCCCAGGTGAGTTGGCTTGACTGCCTTATCAAAGATCAAATGTCCATAGATGAGAGGGTCTATATCTGAGCACTCTATTCGATTCCATTGGTCGATATATCTATCTTTATGCCAATACCATGCTGTTTTGACCACTGTGGCTTCATAATATGCCTTAAAGTCAGGCAGCGCGAGACCTCCAGCTTCGTTTTTTTTCCTCAAGATGTTTTTAGCAATTCGGGGTACCCTGCCCTTCCAGATAAATTTGCTTATTGGTTTTTCTATTTCTGAAAAATATGTTGTTGGGATTTTGATTGGTATTGCATTGAATCTGTAAATCAATTTAGGTAGGATTGACATCTTAACTATATTTAGTCTTCCAATCCATGAACACGGTACGCCCTTCCATCTATTTAGGTCTTCTGTGATTTCTTTTAACAGTTTTTTGTAGTTTTCTTTATATAGGTTTTTTGTCTCTTTGGTTAAATTTATTCCTAGGTATTTTATTCTTTTAGTTGCGATTGTAAATGGGATTCGTTTCTTGATTTCTACCTCAGCTTGTTCATTACTAGTGTATAGAAAAGCTACAGATTTTTGAATGTTGATCTTGTAGCCTGCTACTTTGCTGTACTCATTTATTAGCTCTAGTAATTTTGTTGTGGATTTTTCTGGGTTTTCTACATATAGTATCATATCGTCTGCAAACAGTGATAGTTTTACTTCTTCCTTTCCAATTTTGATGCCTTGTATTTCTTTTTCTTGCCTAATTGCTCTGGCTAGAACTTCCAACACAATGTTGAATAATAGTGGTGATAGTGGACATCCTTGTCTTGTTCCTGATCTTAGGGGGAAAGTTTTCAATTTTTCCCCATTGAGGATGATATTAGCTGTGGGTTTTTCATATATTCCCTCTATCATTTTAAGGAAGTTCCCTTGTATTCCTATCTTTTGAAGTGTTTTCAGCAGGAAAGGATGTTGAATCTTGTCAAATGCCTTCTCTGCATCAATTGAGATGATCATGTGATTTTTCTGCTTTGATTTGTTGATATGGTGTATTACATTAATTGATTTTCTTATGTTGAACCATCCTTGCATACCTGGGATGAATCCTACTTGGTCATGATGTATAATTCTTTTAATGTGTTGCTGGATACGATTTGCTAGAATTTTATTGAGGATTTTTGCATCTGTATTCATTAGAGAGATTGGTCTGTAGTTTTCTTTTTTTGTAATATCTTTGCCTGGTTTTGGTATGAGGGTGATGTTGGCTTCATAGAATGAATTAGGTAGTTTTCCCTCCACTTCGATTATGTTGAAGAGTTTGAGGAGAGTAGGTACTAATTCTTTCTGGAATGTTTGATAGAATTCACATGTGAAGCCGTCTGGTCCTGGACTTTTCTTTTTAGGGAGGTTTTGAATAACTAATTCAATCTCTTTACTTGTGATTGGTTTGTTGAGGTCGTCTATTTCTTCTTGAGTCAAAGTTGGTTGTTCATGTCTTTCCAGGAACCTGTCCATTTCTTCTAAATTGTTGTATTTATTAGCGTAAAGTTGTTCATAGTATCCTGTTATTACCTCCTTTATTTCTGTGAGGTCAGTAGTTATGTCTCCTCTTTCATTTCTAATCTTATTTATTTGCATCCTCTCTCTTCTTCTTTTTGTCAATCTTGCTAAGGGCCCATCAATCTTGTTGATTTTCTCATAGAACCAACTTCTGGTCTTATTGATTTTCTCTATTGTTTTCATGTTTTCAATTTCATTTATTTCTGCTCTAATCTTTGTTATTTCTTTCCTTTTGCTTGCTTTGGGATTAGTTTGCTGTTCTTTCTCCAGTTCTTCCAAGTGGACAGTTAATTCCTGCATTTTTGCCTTTTCTTCTTTTCTGATAAAGGCATTTAGGGCAATAAATTTCCCTCTTAGCACTGCCTTTGCTGCGTCCCATAAGTTTTGATATGTTGTGTCTTCATTTTCATTTGCCTCTAGGTATTTACTAATTTCTCTTGCAATTTCTTCTTTGACCCACTTGTTGTTTAAGAGTGTGTTGTTGAGCCTCCATGTATTTATGAATTTTCTGGCACTCCGCCTATTATTGATTTCCAACTTCATTCCTTTATGATCCGAGAAAGTGTTGTGTATGATTTCAATCTTTTTAAATTTGTTAAGACTTGCTTTGTGACCCAGCATATGGTCTATCTTTGAGAATGATCCATGAGCACTTGAAAAAAAGGTGTATCCTGCTGTTGTGGGATGTAATGTCCTATAAATGTCTGTTAAGTCAAGTTCATTTATAGTAATATTCAGGTTCTCTATTTCTTTATTGATCCTCTGTGTAGATGTTCTGTCCATTGATGAGAGTGGTGAATTGAAGTCTCCAACTATTATGGTATATGTGTCTATTTCCCTTTTCAGTGTTTGTAGTGTATTCCTCACGTATTTTGGGGCATTCTGGTTCGGTGCGTAAATATTTATGATTGTTATGTCTTCTTGTTTAATTGTTCCTTTTATTAGTATATAGTGTCCTTCTTTGTCTCTTTTAACTGTTTTACATTTGAAGTCTAATTTGTTGGATATTAGTATAGCCACTCCTGCTCTTTTCTGGTTGTTGTTTGCATGAAATATCTTTTCCCAACCTTTCACTTTCAACCTATATTTATCTTTGGGTCTAAGATGTGTTTCCTGTAGACAGCATATAGAAGGATCCTGTTTTTTAATCCATTCTGCCAGTCTATGTCTTTTAATTGGGGAATTCAGTCCATTGACATTTAGAGTTATTACTGTTTGGATAATATTTTCCTCTACCATTTTGCCTTTTGTATTATATATATCATATCTGTCTTTCCTTCTTTCTACACTTTTCTCCATGTCTCTCTCTTCTGTCTTTTTGTATCTGACTCTAGTGCTTCCTTTAGTATTTCTTGCAAAGCTGGTCTCTTGGTCACAAATTCTCTTAGTGACTTTTTGTCTGAGAATGTTTTAAATTCTCCCTCATTTTTGAAGGACAATTTTGCTGGATATAGGAGTCTTGGCTGGCAGTTTTTCTCTTTTAGTAACTTAAATATATCATCCCACTGTCTTCTAGCTTCCATGGTTTCTGCTGAGAAATCTACACATAGTCTTATTGGGTTTCCCTTGTATGTGACGGATTGTTTTTCTCTCGCTGCCTTCAAGATCCTCTCTTTCTCTTTGACCTCTGACATTCTAACTAGTAAGTGTCTTGGGGAACGCCTATTTGTGTCTAATCTCTTTGGGGTGCGCTGCACTTCTTGGATCTGTAATTTTAGGTCTTTCATAAGAGTTGGGAAATTTTCAGTGATAATTTCTTCCATTAGTTTTTCTCCTCCTTTTCCCTTCTCTTCTCCTTCTGGGATACCCACTACACGTATATTTGTACGGTTCACATTGTCCTTGAGTTCCCTGATACCTTGTTCAAATTTTTCCATTCTTTTCCGGATAGTTTCTGTTTCTTTTTGGAGTTCAGATGTTTCATCCTCCAAATCACTAATTCTATCTTCTGTTTCTTTAAATCTGTCATTGTAGGTATCCATTGTTTTTTCCATCTTTTCTACTTTATCTTTCACTTCCATAAGTTCTGTGATTTGTTTTTTCAGTTTTTCTATTTCTTCTTTATGTTCAGCCCATGTCTTCTTCATGTCCTCCCTCAATTTATCGATTTCGTTTTTGAAGAGGTTTTCCATTTCTGTTCGTATATTCAGCATTAGTTGTTTCAGCTCCTGTATCTCATTTGAACTATTGGTTTCTTCGTTTGACTGGGCCATATGTTCAATTTTCTGAGCGTGGTCCGTTATCTTCTGCTGGCGTCTGGGCATTTAGTCAGATTTCCCCGGGTGTTCGACCCCACAGGTTGAAAGATTTTTCTGCGCAGTCTCTGGGTTCTGTTCTTCCTATCCTGCCCAGTAGGTGGCACACGTGGCACACGCCTGTCTGTGGGTTCCACCAGCGAAAGTTGCTGTGGGTCCCTCAACTCTGGAAAACTCTCGCCGTAGGGGAGGTTCGGCAACCGAAGCGTCTTGGAAGAATGCCAGCCGGCCCGGGGTTCCAAACGCGGGGAGGGTCGCCGGCTGTCGCAGCACAGGAGAGCGTCCGGCCAAATTAGCTAGTCGGCCCGGGGCACCAAGCGTGGCGGGAGGGCGCCAGCTGTCGCAGCCCGGGAGAGTGCACTGCTCCCAGCCGACGGGGGAGTCGCGTGTTTGGAAGGGATCCCCCGGTCACTGTTCTCCGCAGTCTGGGGATTTCCGACCCAACTATCTCAGTTGTTCCGGGGGGCCTCGTGTGGTGGGGGCACCAGCCGCCGCGGCCTAAGGGGACCGCCTGTCCAATTCTACCAGCTGGCCTGGGAAGGTGGAAGGGAGGGACTCCGGTCGCTTGCTGTCCCACCCAGGAAAGCCCGTGCCCCTTGGTGATCTCACCGGAGCTGGTTCTCCCAGATAGTCAGCCGTTCCAGGATGGGGTACGCTGTCCCTTTGATTTCCCTCGTGGCTCCGGGAGCTGCTCTGTATTATCTCCACTCCCCCAGTAGTTGTTCTGGAGGAGGAAAGGTGAGGGCGGCAAGGCTGTCGAGGCTGGTGGCGGAGGAGCACGGTGAAGGCGGGGGAAGAGGGCACCGTGTTGGTTGGAGAGCAGCCGGAGCAGGAGGGGGAGGAGGGGGGTAGAGAGGGGGTAGGGAGGTCGGGCGGCTCGGCTGCTGCGCGGGGCGCGTGCGCCGCGCGGCGGTCCGGCGGAGAGAGAGAGGGGGTAGGGAGGTCGGGCGGCTCGGCTGCTGCGGGGCGCGTGCGCCGCGCGGCGGTCCGGCGGAGAGAGAGAGGGGGTAGGGAGGTCGGGCGGCTCGGCTGCTGCGGGGCGCGTGCGCCGCGCGGCGGTCCCGCGGAGAGAGAGAGGGGGTAGGGAGGTCGGGCGGCTCGGCTGCTGCGGGGCGCGTGCGCCGCGCGGCGGTCCGGCGGAGAGAGAGAGGGGGTAGGGAGGTCGGGCGGCTCGGCTGCTGCGGGGCGCGTGCGCCGCGCGGCGGTCCGGCGGAGAGAGAGAGGGGGTAGGGAGGTCGGGCGGCTCGGCTGCTGCGGGGCGCGTGCGCCGCGCGGCGGTCCGGCGGAGAGAGAGCGGGAGATCTACTTTTATCTTGAGATGTTAAATCAGATATAATGAATTCAGAAAATGCATGAGATTTTACAATGGGATGAATTGTACCCAAATAATATTCCTCTCAAATGTTTGTGCCAGTCTTTTTGGGTGTTTAGGTGTGTCACCTAAAGAGGATTTGTTTCACCAGGTTTTGAAGTGGCAGTGGACAGACGTAAATAAGGAGGCCAGATTTTACATATTTCCTGCTCTGGTTGAGAGACTTGAGGGATCCAGATCATTGTTAGTAAAAATGAATCCCCAGACTGCAGTTTTTCTCAGCATTGTGTGTCTAAACTATTTTAGGTCCATTTTTAGTTTTGCTGACAGTGACACTGTATTTTCAGGCTGGCTGGGACAGTGAATCACAGGAGAATAATTATCCCTGCGTGGACAAACTGATTAGGCTGAGGGAGATTTCATGGCTGCTGTTTTCCTATTTTTCACATTAACTTTTTTCTGTCAGTAATATCCTCACATATTCTTTCCATGTACTCTGATTCAATCAATCTTTTAAAGCCTCTGCAATCTTACAACACTTTAAATATCTTAAGTCCTCACAGTTGACTGATTCTTCTGAACTAAAGGACTCTTTAATCTTTACTTTCATTTGACCCTAGGCCATATGCATATCATTTTAAGATTATTTACTCATTAATTGTTATTATTATAAAATATTAATAGCTTATTATTTATATAGATTTTTATATGCAAATCAGGTCTGGTTGACTTTTGCATATTCAAAGATTCATTCATTCAGATATCGAGTGCCTATATATACAGAAATTTGTGTTCTTTAGAGAATTCCATACAGGCCATGGCTGGTCCCTGTATATGATTGTACTAAACAGTTCTCACGTTGTGTGATACATGGCTCCTTCCCTGCCTCTCTTTTGCATAGAAGGGGACAAGTGCTTGAAGGAAGGTTTTAGCCTGGTTCATTTTTGTATTTAATGCATGTAATATAGCACAAAGTTTTAGTCAATCATCCTTTCCTTCCCTCTGTTCCTCCAGTTATTCATCCATCAGGTCAATCATTTGTATTTCAAACCTTTAGTGAAGTTCTCTTCTGCTCCAGAGACTCTGATTGCTGGAGAAACAAAAATGAATCAGATATAATCCCTATGCCTCAAATGTCACTGACCATTGGTGGGGTCCTTACATTTAAACATATTATAATATTATGTGTGCAGCGACGCCCAGGAAGCAGCACTCAGAGGTTGTGAGGTCCAGGCCCCTCTCATTTTTCTGAAGCCCATAGTATAATAAAAACAAAGAAATGCCCAATCAGTTATTATAACAAATACCAGTTGATTTCAAATGCTTTTTGTGAAACACATAGCAATACAGCAAAATATAATTTTGTAACTTGCAAACATTAAGAATTTCTAAAACATAATAATTCACAGGATACCGCAGGTATTTTAGTTTTGGGGCTTAAGCATAGAATTGAATGAATATGTTCTTTCAGCCTCATCAGTAAATCTCTTGTAACTATAAAAGTTTAAATAAATGTGTGAGCCTCTTCACGAGTATGACTGAGATCTGAGTCTCTCTGTGGCAGGCCACTTGACCTCCTAGCCCCACTCTATGAAGGCAGAGGGGACAGAGTGATCTGCTTTGAGTTGTATTTGAGGCTAACTAGCTCCTAAGTAACTTGTAAATAGAGAAATGATGTCAGTATAACTTGGAGGTTGGAAAGCCTGTTGACTTATATGGGTTTTCCCCAGATTGTTAATATTTTAAAGTGAATAGGTTAAAAAGAAGGCCTAAGAAATCTTAAGCCTTATGAAGGAAAGAACAAAACAAGTAAAAGCCAAACTTTTGGCTTGCACTAAAGGGAGGTACTTCTCCCTTTAGTGCAAGTAGTGGCTGGTTTAGGAGCCTCGTGGACCACCGCTGCTGCCCACCATGTTGCGATCCAAGAAGGCAGGTGATGAAGTTAGAAAGATTTTCTGTCACCTACTTTAAAAAAATGTCGAGAGATCACACATTTGTCAAAACCCATAGAACTGTATATGCAAAGAGTGGACCCTAAAGTATATAAAAGGAACTCTGGACTTTAGTTTTTAATAATATATCAATATGAGTTCATCAATTATAACAAATGTACCACACTAATGAAAAACATTAATAATAAGGGAAAGTATTGTGGTGGTGGGAGGGGGGAGGGTTTATGAGAGCTCTGCACATTTTGTGCAATCTTTCTGTAAACCTAAAACTGCTCAACAATGCAATTTATTTATTTTTTAAATGTTGAAGAAGTCTACATCCTAAATCAGATTTTAAAAAATGTGGTTAAGCTGTTCACTAGAAGAGGTAAACCCCCTCAAGTTCCTACTTCTCCAAACAGGAATAATGAGCACATGATTTTAGGCTACAAATGATAGACTGGCTGTGATGTGTGCAAATGCTGGCAGAGATTTAACTGCAAAACCAGGTTGTTATAATTTTATTGGTATTCTGGATACAAAGCCCCATAGATTTTTTCTTTTTTTTCCACAGATTTTGAGAGGACTTTACCCAGTCCTATTTATTCCATAACCCCTGTTCTTATTAATTTATGATTCTTCAGAATGGAAGACTTTTCAGAAACACATATATGGTATTATATAACAAACTATACAAAGTTGGCATGTAGTGAACTGTAATTTTTAAATATTGCTACATCCAGGAGGTCTTAAATTCCATGAGGAAAGGGATCACATATTATGGACGTACTTTCCATAATATGTCCCCAGTGCTTGAAGAGCACCTGACATATAATATACACTCAATTGACATTTATCAAATAAATGTATACATTTGATGAGCCTCAATGCACGAGCATAATTAAACCTTCTGGAGAAAACAGTAAGGGGAAGCATTCCAGGCAGAAGGTACAGCATTTGCTAAAGTTGGAGGCAGAAAACTGTGGCAAATTCGGGAAAGTATAAATAAGTTCTTCTGCTGCTGGAAAGTTTGGTTTACTTGGGAAATATTGCAAGATAAGGTTAGAAAGGAAGGTGATTGTCTCCTTGGGAAATTTTGCATGCTTTGTTAGAGAGATGATTTTGTAGCCATGAAAGTGAGAATTTCACACTGGGGAGAAAGTTTGGGTTTGAGGGTTGAGCCTATCTGGGATGGAACTGTGTATTAGACATGGGTATCACTGTGTGCCCACATGTGGGAGATGTGTGAGCACTCATCAGGATTAGCCAGGGAAATATGTAAAGGGGAATCCTGTGATTACTGTCTTGGCTTGACTCATTCACTCTAATGGCTCATTTATTGTATCTGGGTCACTTTGTCATTTTTGAAGTAAGACTCATTTGAATGGCCATCAACCTAGCTTATGGGGATGGGAGGATAAAATTTGACCGCAGATGCTTTATTAAATGTCAGAGAAGTATTTGACTCCCAAATTTATTCACCCTTATTTCACTTGACAAATTATTCTATTCTTACTCAAAACTTATCTCTTATGTTTTAAAGACATAAAACTATAAAATAAAGTGAATAACAGGAAGTACTGTTAACTCTTTATTGTGTGGGTCTGTGCAGATGGAGTGTCGAGAGTATTCAGGTTAATGACAAGTAACCAAAGTACATTTCAAGATCATTGAGAGCCTGAGGTGTTAGTGATGTTTGTCAATCATGGCTGTTCGGAAGGCTGGCCATGTACTACTCTGAATATAATAATACGATGGAGATAGCTCTAACCCCTTGTTAAATGCCATTTTGCTTCCAGAACCTAACAATGTTCTTCGTATAATCCAAAATGCCTTGGGAGTGAGTCACTACATTAAAATATCACCACATTTTAAAATAAGTTATAATATTACTGCAGCAGAAAATTTCATCAGAATGAAAGGAAAGAGCTCTGATTTGTATTAGATGTTATGTTAATTACTGTGGATTTTCCTAAAGAATTATAAACCAGGGCCCCGTCTGTCAAGGCTTGCATAAAACATCTCTCCCATGGAACCAAGACCTAAACTAACAAAGAGTTAAATCCATGCTTCCCATGAAATTGTTTGTGTGGACTTTGCCTCCTAGTTTATTTCTCTATCTTTATTTTTTTTTTCTTTTAAGAAACAACATCTTGAGAAGAGAATTGTCTGCCTCCAGTCAGATCAAATTTCTTTATTTCATAGAAAATAATGCCATTAGGAGGCAGGTGCAGCAATGTTTTGTTCTATTTTATATTTTAGTTTCTATCTGAGTTTTCAGGAAAACATTCTGTGCTTTTGGGTTACCACTGGTGCACCAAAAACATGTGCCTTGGGAAGAGGATGACTGAAGTTCATTGTTTTTAAAGGGCATCTTTCCAAATTGGACTTGATATGCTCTCTATTAACTGGCATGATGGCTTGCTAAGGGTGGCAAGTCAAAAATTATGATGAAAATGCTAGGTAGTCAGTCTTGTTTTATATCTTCATTAATGATCAAAAAGGAGCTAACAGCACATTAAATTTGGATGATATTGATTCAATAGCTTTTGAAAGCCCTAAGTGAGTTTGGAGAAAGAAGATTTTTAAAGACCTGGAAAACTTAGAATTGATGAAAAAGATTGAAATCAGAGGAAGGAGACGTCTCAGAGCTTGTGAAAACTCAGAACCAACATTTAATGAACAAGGTGCATTATTATTCAGAACCACTGAATAATACCTTAAATTTTTAATGGAGAGGAAAATTAATGGAACTTGCAATATGCCCCAAAGGTGAAAGATAAAGGTAAATTAGTATATTGTAACTAATATATGAGTTTAAGATTGTAGGCCTTTTACACAAAAAGAAGATATCACCCACATGTTCTTTTAGCTCAATCACTGCAAATAAAAGCCAGAGGAAGTTTTTCATTTGTCAATCACCCATAGTACCTATGCTTAAATTCTCTGATTACTTCCAATAACAACTACAGCTATAGCCATGTCCTCTTTTGACTTACAAGCCAAGGACACAACAGTTGTTGTTCCACCCACTGGGTATGCAGCCAGGAATAAAATGTGCCAAGTCTTGCCCTTATTGAGCTTAAATTCTAGTGGAGGGAGGCAGACAGAAGAAACAAAACATAAATAAATGAGTTGGAGTTCCTGGTCATGACAAGCATGTAAGGAAAATTGGGGGAGAAAAACAACTAAGGAACATTAAATAATAAAATTGACTTACAAACTGCTATTTACTTTAAAGAATGCTAAAGGATGTTATGATAGTTACGTTTAGTTAAGTCTTACAGATCCAAAAGTTAAAATAACAGTTTATCACCTGTTTTTGTTGTCCATCTGTGTAACAAATCACCCCAAACTTAGTGGCTTAAAACAACACCTATCATTTAGTATTCTTGCCCTGTACATTTTGGGGGATTGATAGAGATCAGCTGGGCAGAACTTGCTTGAGGCCTCTCCACTGTTTTAGTAAATCTGTGGCAGGATAAATCACTGCTAAGGCTTCTTTGCTCATCCATCTGGTACCTTGTTAGGAGAACTCCAACAGCTGAGGGCTCTAAAAGCTCCTAGGCGCTTTCTCTCTCTCTCTGATCTATCTCTCAGCATGATGGCTGCAGTGAGGCTGGTTTTCTTACTTGGCAGCTATGGGCTCCAAAGGTGGGTGAACTGAAAGAGGGAGAGGAAGAGAGAGAACCAGGTAGGGAGCTGCTATTGCCTTTTATTACTTTGTCCTACAAGTCAGTGTCACTACCACCATAATCTGGGGATCCACCCACGTTCAATGAGTGGCACTGGCTCTGGGTGAGAGGAGGAACATTACATTGTAAGATGTGCACATGGGATACATATTGTTGTGGCAATTTTTGGAAAGTACACATTGCCATATGGTCAAATAATAATTGATACTCTATTACATTCAGGGAAATATGGTAGTTTTCTGTTTGATAGACTTAAAGCAGTTGTAGCTCAGTACAAAGAAATAATATCAAGTTGCAATGAAAAGATAGCAAATATTACATTACAATATAAGGTAGTGAAAGAGCTGGCACAACACACTGTATAATTTTGTATGATATAATTTCATAGAGAGAATAAATTTTATACATTTAGAAGAAAGAGATCGCTGTGGAACATTCTGGGAAATTTCAAGATGGAGAAGGACTTTGATTGTCGATTAAGGAATGGAGAAGTGACCCTCCTCAGACTAGAGGGAGTGCAAATAAAGCCCACCAGATAGCAGCATTCACTGAAGTTCTAATCTGAAGACAGTGAAAACACAGGGAAGGTTCCTCAATGGAGTGATAAAAATAATAACAATAAAAGTCAAACACTAAAATTCACAAGAATGTCAACATCTATAATATGCTTTGTGTTGTGCTAGGAGAGTGAGGGATGATGGGAAAGTGGACAGTTAAGGTCTTGGCCCTCCTTGAGTTGTCAACTGAAATGTATTGGATAAATTAGTGACACTATGGTAATAGGATATGTGTATGTTAAAACTTTATTCTTGTGATGAGTAAGTTAGAGAAAGATATTATTATTAGGAATCATTTCTTTCTTAGTTTGTCAAGGCGGCTATGACAAAAACCACAGAATGAATTGTTTTAACAACAGGATGTATTGTCTCATGGTTTTGTATCCTAGAAGTCCATTATCAAGGTGCTGGCAATACTTGCTTTCTCTCAGAGTCTGTAGTGTTTCAGCAATCCTCTGTTACAAGGTAATATCTGCTCTTATGTCTTTTCTTCTAGCTTCTACTAACTTTTTAAACTTTTTTATTGTATAATCTAACATATATACAAAGCAAACAAAGAAAAAAGCAATAGTTGTCAAAGTACTCTTCAATAAGTAGTTACAGGACAGATCCCAGAGTTTGTCATGGGCTGCCATACCATTATCTCAGATTTTTCCTTCTAGTTGTTCCAGAATATAGGAGGCTAGAAGGAATAATTTTTTTTACCATAACAATTGATTTTTTTCTTCTTTTTTTTTTGAAAAATAGCATATATACAAAGAAGCAATAAATTTCAAAGCACAATACAACAATTAGTTGTAGAACAAATTTCAAAGTTTTGTATGGGTTACAATTTCACAATTTTAAGTTTTTACTTCTAGCTGCTCTAAGATACTGGAGATTAAAAGAAATATCAACTCAATGATTCAGCATTCATATTCCTTAAACTCTACCTTCTCTGTATAAATCCACCATCACCTTTGATTTTTCTATCCCACTCTTCAGGGGTACTTGGGCTATGCTCATTCTAACTTTTCAATGTTGGAAGGGTCCGTCAATAATATGGGGTAGGGAGATGGAACTAGCTGATGTTCAGATGAGGCTGGGCCCTCTAGGTGTCGGTCCAGGGACCCATCTGGAGGTTGTAGGTTTCTGGGAAGTTATCCTAGTGCATGGAACCTTTGTAGAATCTTATATATTGCCCCAAGTGTTCTTTAGGGTTGACTGGAATGGTTTTGGTTGGGGTTTGGTGTTATGATAGGTAGCAATGTCTAACTGAAGCTTGTATAAGAGTGACCTTTAGAGTATCCTCTCGACTCTATATGAACTCTCTCAGCCACTGATATTTTATCAGCTATGTTTCTTTTCTCCCTTTTGGTCAGGATGGATTTGCTGTTCCCACAGTGCCAGGGCCAAACTCATCCCTGGTAGTCATCTCCCATGCTGCCAGGGAGACTTTCACCCCTGGACATCATGACCCACATTAGCATCTACTGACTTTTGACTCTTTCTAACTTCTGCATGTGAATTTCCCTTGCTTGTAAGGATTCCAGTCATATGGATTAAGGTGATTAAGGTCCACCCTGATTTAATTTATCCTCATTCAAATAGAGTCTTCAAAGATACTATTCACAAATGAGTCCACATTTCAACTCATAGCATCATTAAAGGTCCTGTTTACAAAAGGGTTCACACCCCCAGGACTGGGCTTTTGTGAGGGGCATAATTCAGTCTTCAATAATTTCTATGGCAGGTTGCTATGAAAAAGGATTGAAGTTTCAGTCATAGGTGTATCTTGAGAGACAGAGAGTGCCAGGACTTCAAAAACCTTCTCTTAGACATCACTCTACCAAATTCTAATGATAGAAGCAGTTACAAAGATCTCTCTGGGTTCAAGGAAATGAAGAAATAAGGCAGTGTTCTCATTCACATTTGTATTTGTTAAATGGAAGAAAGCAGTTGCCCGCACTTGGACATTGGTTTGTTTATGTTATCTTAAACCAGGACCAATAATTCGCAAAATGTCTTCTCATTTCAACTGGTAGGTTTAGCCACATGAAATATAAACTGCTCCACTGGTCAGATACTATACCCAAACTACAAATTGTGTATGCCTTTCTCCAATGCCTGTTGGTTGGCTAATTCCATAGTTCATTATTTCATTGTTCTTATTTCGTATTCACAGAGAAGAGCTAAAACTTTTGCTTACATTCTGTAAAGGTGAATTGTTTTTTTAGATTGAAATCAATGTAAAAAAGGCTCTACTAAGTCACATTCATGGCATCTATAAATCTATCCATCTTTCCTAAAACAGTTGTGATTTCAAGTCTTTGTAAGTACATTCTCTATATTAGACTATACTTTAATTGTATATTATTTTATATTTATACCCCATTCTTAGCTTCTTTGCTTAGAAGAGCCAGTGGTTCTCAAGAGTATTCCAATCAATTGGGCAGTCTGCATAATTGCCTCCAGATATTGACAATGGATATGTATTAGTCTCTGTTCTAGTTTGCTAGCTGCCAGAAAGCAATATATCAGAAATGGAATGACTTTTAAAAACGGGAATTTAATAAGTTTCTAGTTTATAGTTCTAAGGCTGAGAAAATGTCCCAATTAAAGCAAGTCTATAAAAATGCCCAAATTAAGGCACCAATAAGAGGTTACCTTCCCTCAAGAAAGGCCTATTAGAAGTTCAGCATTTCTTTCTCAACTGGTAAGACATGTGACGAACATAGAAGGCCTGCGAACTTTCTTCCAGGCTTCTGGTTTGGTGAAGCTCCCCTGGGGATGTATTCCTCCTTCATCTCAAAAGGTCTTTGGCTGGTGGACTCTCAGCCTCGTGGCTCTGCCCTGGTATTGCCGCTCTCTCCTCATTCTCAAGCTTTCTCCAAAATGCTTCCTTTTTAAAGGATTCCAGTAAACTAATCAAGACCTCCCTGAAATGAGTGGAGCACATTTCCATGGAGATAATCTAATCAAGTTTCCAGCATACAGTACTGAATAGGCTTTAAAGAAATTGCCGCCTCTACAGTATTGATTAGGATTAAAACATGGCTTTTCTAGGGTACATAAATCCTTTCAAACTAGTACAGCTTCCTAAGGCTCCTGTAACAAAGTGGCTTAAAAGAAAAAGAACATAAATTTATTGTATCATACATAGTTTTTTGAGGTCGTATGTCTGAAATAGTAGTGTCTTTTGGGTTATGCTCCCTTTGAAGACTGTAGGGAACAACACTTCCTAGCTTAATGTTGCTTCTTGTCGCCCCAGGTATTCCTTGACTTTTTCTCTGTGTCCTATCCACCTCTTATAAGGACAATAGTTATTGGATTTAGGGCCCACCCTAACCAAGTATTGGTATTCCTTGCTTTGCATTTGTATCTGTTACATAACATTTTAATCAAGTATTCATATTTTCAAGTTTTAGAAACTGCTTTTGGGTTATTTTGTCTTAGACTGGAAAGGAGAAAGAGAAAGGTGGATATTGGATGTTATAGAAGTTTTATAAATGGTTCAATTGCAAGAAATGTTGACAGTATTTACGTGACGTGTACATATGATCGAAGCCCAGTGCTGATAAAATTTAAAGTCACTGCATTTTTATTTTAGAGTTTCCTCCCTTTCCCATCTCAATCTTTAATTAACTATATCTGCAAAAACCCTATTTTCTAGTAAGTTTACATGCTGAAGTTTCAATCTACTACTGTATCAGAAAGGGGAAAAGCAAAGTAAACAAAATACTGCAGATTATTCTGATAAATGTTCCCCACTTTCCACACTACCTCACCTCAGAACCACCATTGATGGAATATTACTCCCTCATTTCATTTTTAACAATCATGGTGATGCAATTCATAATGTAGCTATTTAGCAGTGATGGTCAAGCCTCTCTTCCCTCTAAGTTCTACCAGACAATCCTGTGTTACAGGCCAATACTTTCTAGTGTTTTGAAGCATACATAGCTTCTACTACAGTAATCTATTAGCTCGGGTCCTCTAGAGAAACAGAATCAGCAAGAGATATCTGTGTATGTAAAATTCATAAAAGTGTTTCACGTAACCATGGGAATGTGGAGTCCAAGTCTGCAGGGCAGGCCACAAGCCGGCAACTCTGATAAAGGTCCTCCACAAACTCTTAGGAGAGGCTCAGGCTTGCGGCTTGCGGCTTGCTGACTACCATAGGTTATAAGCACTTGATACTAAATTTGTTTACTACATATTGCCTGGGAATCTTCATTCTTACCTTCTCTGCTCTTCAGTAAATCTGAAGTCTATAACCCCTTAGGGCTACAGGTGAGATTTTCTGTTGCAGAGGTTGTCAGGAAATTCTAGTCCAGATGCTCTAGTCTGTGCAGAAGTTTACCTCTGACGACTGAATCCAATTCGGTCTCTTACACTCTCAGCCCCATGTCATTTTTGTTATGATGGGAACCGGATGGTAAACCTCTCAGGGGTTCTGATGGCTTTTAAAGCCTATTTACAAGATTATATGAGACAGCATGTCTCTAATTTGTTGGCTGCAGAGTAATATGTTTCTCTATGTGGAAAACAGTTTTGTCAAGGTACCAGAACAAGGGATAGGAAATTAGGATTATGCCCCCTCGCAAAGTACCTAATGTTCTTGTCTGCAAAAACAGGGATAGGAAAAATAAATCCCTACTTCAAGGGAACGCATTGTAGCTGATTTCATAATAATGCAATAGACTTTGAAAAATCTCACAAGGAAAATGCTATGGAAATGCAAATTATTGTGGGGTAAAGCTCTTTGGAATACAAATTTCTATGCGTCTGCAAAATACTAAACCGCTCTATTTTATCTGCTTTAAGATTGTTACCTTTTATTTTCAAAAAGTATTTCATTTTCTTGAATCTTAACAGGATAAGGGCAAGCTCAAGTCACATTTTTTAAATGAAGCATTGTTTTGGTAGCGCTCTTTCATATAATCTTACAAAGGTCTCTATCATGCCCATATGGAACTCACACCTATAATCAAATAACACCATTCAATAATCACCTCTTACTCTTATGTTAATGCTAAAAGGAATATCTCTTTAATACCCAAAAACATAATTTTAATAATTATAGAAGATAATTTTAATAATTATAATACTTACAATAATAAAATTAATACTTTAATAATTATGGGAGAATGGGGGATAGTAGAAAAAGGGGGAAAGCTATAAAGAGCTATAAACCCAAGACACACATATATATATGTATGTACGTACAAATACATGCATGTATATACACATATATGCATTCCTTGCTTTGCATTTGCATTTGTATTGTTACATAACATTTTAATCAAGTATTCATATTTTCAGGTTTTAGAAACTACTTTTGGGTTATTTTGTCTTAGACTGGAAAGGAGAAAGAGAAAGGTGGATATTGGATGTTATAGAAGTTTTATAAATGGTTCAATTGCAAGAAATGTTGACAGTATTTACGTGATGTGTACATATGTTCAAAGCCCAGTGCTGATAAAATTTAAAGTCATTGCATTTTTATTTTAGAGTTTCCTCCCTTTCCCATCTCCATTTCCTATTTCTAATCAGTAATACTGCCTCTCTACCTTTAGGCATTCGTTAGTCTCAGGCTGTTTCTCTATCAAAATCGCTTCCTAAGAATGGAGTTGAAATTCCTTCTCATGAAATCAAAAGTGACAGGAACAGTTTAAAATATGACCTCAGCCTAGGAAATCTGTGATTTAAATGAGAATGAAGTTCTGGTGGTAGAAGTTGACAAATGACTCTAGAGTATCTCCTAGTGGCAAGAAGGCTTCTTTTCCCATAACGAGTATGCTTAGCTCTGCCCACAAAAAAAGAATATCAGTCTGAAAATTTATGGCTAGAGTAAGAAGTGCTGATGAGAGGGAAATCAAGGACAGGAGTCACAGCAGTGTCATCTAAAGCAAACCCTGCTCCTAATTTTCCATGTATTTAAGTGCTTTAAACAATTAGTTCTATTGAGGAGAAAAAAAATACTCTGGTAATAAGAAGTTGTGACTTCTGGGCATCTGCTCGATGTTATTGCATAACAAAACACCCCAATACATTTATTGTTTTTCATAGATTTGTGCATTGACTGGGTGATTCTTCCATATGAACCAAATCGTCGAGATACGATGTTTAGGACTGCCTCCTGAATATGTGTGATAGTTGGCAGTGGTTGGTTTAGGGGTGCCTTACTCACCTGTCTATTAGCTTGATGTTACCTGGGGCAAGACCGTTTGCCTGTCATGATCCAGCCCATGTTCATTCACATATCAGTGGAAGTGTTCCCTCCCAGTAGCAAAACCAGGCAGGGCCCACTACAGACTTTTACTCGTATCACATTTTCTCATGATAATGGCTAGGACCAGACTCAAGAGATTGAGGAATAGACTCCACTTATTGATGGAAGGAGTTTCAAAGAATTGTGGCCAGTTGTGTTATATATATATATTTGCAATCTCCCACAGACTATAAATTCTATTATTTATGCCCTCATTCTCTCCTTTCTTAGTGTTCTCCCAACATTACAAATACACTCCTTCCTGTCTCCCTATGGGTATGTAGTCCCCAGCTATTCTTCTTTCCTCTTCCCCAATAAAAATATTCTCTAAAGAAAGAATATAAAATTTTTGTTTACACTAAGGGGGGTAATAGCCCTCTTCCCAAAAAGGCTATCATTTTATGGAAAAATTGAGTTGAGCCTAATATCAATGGAATCTAATTTCAGGAGAAATACTATGTATGGGATCATAGATATCTACAGACTAATTTGGAGAGAAACATTTTATGCAAAATTAGGAATTCCTTTTGATTCTGAAATATATATGTTTCAAGTGGCAAGAAATACTCTTTTTAAAAAAACATTATTGGTCATCTAGAGAATCATGCTATTTCTTTAAAAGCTGTACAGACAAAAAAAGATACCATCTACTGAAAATCCGACCATCAAAGTATCTATTTAACCTCCATTATCTTTTTTCTTGTCCCTTTGTGTTTTTCCATCTGTCAGTCTATCCATTTATCAATCCATCCAATAAATGTTTATGTACCATCAATTATGTGACTGTCACTGTTATAAGTATTGGCGATACAGCAGGGAGGAAAATGGACAATGCCACTGCCAAAATGGAGCTTATCATCTAGTGGAGATGCTGATTCTTTTCCCTTTGCCCTTCTAGATTCACTCTCCCACTCCTCATACTGCTCTGTGCCCCAGATGGCATCAATGTTCTCTATTTCCCTTTGATTTTCAGAGGAATTTGAACAACGAAAGCCATCCGCAAGAGAACAAAAGGGTGTAGGGAGAAGTAATAATGGCATTTATTCCCATGACTATCTTTCTGCTGAATTGCCACAAGTCACTACATCTTTCTGCTGAAGGTCCAGAGGAAACACTTACCATTAGAGGCAAGGTGGGCATAATTGCCACAGTAGGTCATGGGGACAGAATGGTAATCCGAATAGGTCCATCAGGATCTACTGTGATAGCTAATCGGTTAGAGTCTTGAAGAATAATATAGATGAGTAGCCTCCTAACAAGCCATTTGACATGTATAAATGGACATTTTCAACATCTTATTAGAAAGAAATTGAATAAGCCACTGTTAGGAAAATCATGGCCCTTAACCAATTACCAGGCCTAAGCCAGTTCACAGATCTGGAATGATTGAATGTATGACCTGGACGCTTTGAGGAAGGCCCTGTGACAGATGTACACCATATCTTCTCCAGAGGTGTCAGTGGCCATTTCTGGAGTGATTGTCATCTCAGAAAGGGAACTACCTAGACAATGTACTAGCTTTTAAATTACAGTAACATTCAGACCAAAAGTACCACCACTGGTTGCAGAGGCTTAAACAGACTGGACAATATTTGGAGTCTTAGCATAAGTCTATCTCACAGTGTTTTCAGTGGGACTGGGGATCTATCTTTTGTTGTTTTTTGTTTGTTTGTTTGTTTCCAGGTCCAGACCATATTATAGAAATAGATGTACCAAGTTATTCAAAGAATACCCACAATGGTTCCCTGACTTAAGGTTTTTTTATGGTAAGAAAAGGCAAGCAGAAGCCCCTAAGAAGCATTACACTCCCAAGAAAGTAAACCAAAAGCTACATGGTTTCTATATGGGAATGAAGAATTGGTACTTTCATCGAAGTACTGAAAGACGCAGAGGTCTTTACTGTCACATCATCCCTATTTAATTTGCACATTTTTTAGTCAGTGAAAAATCTAGAAGGTGCATGGAAAATGACCATAGATTATTTTAGATGCAACCTACTCACACTATAATTAAAAATTATAAATTTAGAGGTTATATTTTTACTTACACAAATCAACAGAGCCTTGACACCTGGTATACAGTCATTGGCCTAGAATAAAAGCATTTTTCTAAATCTTTAGAACCAAAAATAAACAGAAATTATTTTCATCTGGCAAGGATAGCAGTATGCCTCTACTCTCTTGACTCTGGATCATGTTCACTTTCCTATTGTTTCATTTTAATAGTCTGGAGGGAACTTGGTAATATTCATAATGTATAGACCATTAAGATGGCCATTATGTTAATGATATGAAGCTAATCGGACTTGGTGGGATGGAAGTAGCAAGCACTCTAGAGGACTTATGAATTTCATACATGCCAGAGGTCAGCAATAAACTCTAAGAAATTTTAGCCTATTGCATTGGTAAAGTTTCTAGGGGTCTATTAATCAAGGGCATGTGAATATATCACTTTTAAAGTGTTGCATGTGTACTGCCCATCATGGTAATGATGCACAGTTATATTGATATGTTATAACCCATGCACCACATAAACTCTGAGGCTGCCAGTTCAGTGGGATTTAGAGCAAAAAGAGTTCTTAAGAGGACCATGCTGTGATACAGCATCCTTTCCACTTGGGTCTAATAAACCAAGATAATCTACAGGAAAGGATGTGTTCATGGCAGATAAAAATGTTGAATGAAGTCTCTGGCAAAGTCTCATAGGAATATCAAATTTGGTCTTCACTGCTTACAATTACCACCCATTTTTTTTTGGCTTTTTTTTTAAATTAAATTTTTTTTTAAGCATAACAGCATACAAACATGAACATTCTTACCATATATATGATCATTCCGTTCTTGGTATATAATCAGTAACTCACAGTATCATCACATAGTTGTATATCCATCACCATTGTCATTTCTTAAAACATTTGCATCAATTCAGAAAAAGAAAACAGAAAAAAACCTCATACATACCACCCCTTATGCCTCCCTCTCATTTATTGCTAGTATTTCCGTCTACCCAATATATTTTAGCCTTTATTTCCCCTATGTTTTTTCTATACCTCTTACCACTCCTTTTCGTTGATCACTAGCATTTCAGTCTACTAAATTTATTTTAACATTCGTTCCCCCTATTATTTATTTATTTTCAATCCATATGCTTTACTATCTGTCCATACCATAGATAAAAGGAGCATCAGACACAAGGTTTTCACAATCACACAATCACATTGCAAAAGCTATATCATTATACAATCAATCATCTTCAAGAAACGTGGGTACTGAAACACAGCTCTACATTTTCAGGCACTTCCCTCCAGTCTCTCCAATATACCTTAACTAAAAAGGTGCTATATATATAATGCATAAGAATAATCACCAGGATAACCTCTCGACTCTGTTTGAAATCTCTCAGCCATTGACACTTTATTTTGTCTCATTTTTCTCTCCCCCCTTTTGGTCAAGATGGTTTTCTCAATCCCTTGATGCTGTGTCCCAGCTCATTCAAGGATTTCTGTCCCATGTTGCCAGGAAGGTTTATACCCCTGGGAGTCATGTCCTATGTACAGAGGGGGAGGACAGTGAGTTTGTTTGTCATGTTGGCTGAGAGAGAGGCCACATCTGAGCAACAAAAGAGGTTCACTGGGAGTGATTCTTAAGCCTAATTTTAAGTAGACTTAGCCTATCCTTTGTAGGGATAAGTTTCATGTGAACTAAACCCCAAAATTGAGGGCTCAGCCTATTGCTTTTTTTGTTCCCACTGCTTGTGAGAATATCAGGAATTCTCCACGTGGGAAGTTGAATTTTCCCCTTTTTTCACCATTCCCCCAAGGGAACTTTGCAAATTCTTATTTTATTCACTGTTCAAATCACTTGGGGATTTATCAGGGCATCACTCTGGATAAACCTACAAAATCTCATGTCCTACTCAAGGTTCCATGTACTTATGGTGTTCAATTAAACTGTCCACATTTGTTATTTTAAGAAATTTTCTAGTCAAAATATAAATTTTGCACCAAATAAACATTTTTTTTGCTTTAATCTCACACATAAGTTAAAGTTTTAAAGTATGAATTACCATCTATTTTCAACACCCTGCAATATTGACATTCTTTTGTTCTTCCTCACACAAAAACATTTTTTAATTTGGTACATTTAATCACTATAATTGTATACTCTAGGCATTCCTAGATTATACCATCTCAGTCTTTGTCATCTATCTTTCCTTCTGATTTCATTTGTGTCCCCAGCCCTCCTCCTTTTATCATTCTCATATTCAGCTTCATTCAGGAAAAAAATATATATTGTATTACAGTTAGGTAGTACTGTGTATGCATTTCTGAATTTTTATAATCAGTCCGGTTGCACAATCTGTGTCCCTTCAATTCCAGTTACCCAATATTTACCCTACTTCTATCTCCTGATGGTTTCTGTTCTTAACTGAAATTCTCCAAGTTCATTCACTAATGTCAGTTCATATCAGTGAGACCATACAATATTTGTCCTTTTGTTTCTGGCTAACCTCACTCAGCATAATGTCCTCAAGATCTATCCATGTTGTGACATACTTCATAATTTTATTCTGTCTTACAGCTGGATAATATTCAATTGTACGCATATACCATAGCTTGTTTAGCCACTCTTCTGTTTATGGACATTTTGGCTATTTCCATCTCTTGGCAATTGTAAATAATGCTGCTATAAACAGTTGTGTGCAAATGTCCATTTGTGTCCTTGCCCTCATATCCTCTGAGTAGATACCTAGCAATGGTATTGCCAGGTCATATAGCAATTTTATACTTAGCTTCCTGAGGAACCACCAAACTGCCTTCCACAGCGGTTGTACCATTTGACATTCCCACCAACAGTGGGTAAGTGTGCCTCTTTCTCCACATCCTCTCCAGCACCACCCATTTTAAAATCAGTGTTTAACTTACTAGTCTCATCTAAGGTTAAAATCCCACCATAGAATAACTGGAGGCTTTACCTTAACTGTCTGCTACTAACCACCAAAACTTAAAAAAAAAAAAAATGCTATGGGAAATCGAGTCTAGGTAGATCTTGAAGGCTAATGCAAACACCATTATCAGATGGCTCAGATTCTCAGGTCATGACGGTTAGGTTCTGGTCTCAACTTGCCCATGTGATTATGCCCAATCATTTGAAGGCTTTTAAGATAGGAGAGAGACTCTTCTACGGCTTCTTCAGTGAGCCTCTTCTATGGAGTTCATCCAGACACTTCATTGGAGCCACCAGCTTCACAGCCTGCCCTGCCAATTTTGAACTCTTCCATTCCCACAGTTGCATGAGATGCCTTTATAAATCCCACATTTACAGATCTCTCCTGTTGATTCTGTTTCTCTACAGAACCCTGACCAACACCCATGGTATCTTCTCTTATTGCTTCACTGCTTCACCCTTAGTGCACCGTACAGCCTTGTCAGAAGTTTCTGATAAGTGAATGGAAGAAATCATAGACTTGCTTTGTGCTGGTTCTAGTTTAGAAGTGGGTACAACTCTAATTAGGTATGTCCCTGTAAGGCAGTGGTGAAAGAAAATTTTCTCAGTAGGCAGAAATTTAGGTCCCATATCTGTTTTTCCATTTCATGTAGAAGAAGACTTGGCCTAAGGTATGGGTCTACATGCCTCTGTGGGCAATGACTATGAGTTTGCCAAACGGTTATGGACTTAGAACAATATTGGAAGATTAATGGCAGGGAGGTCTAGGATGTAGGTGATGGGAGGTAGGGTGTGCATAGTTTGTGAGGTATTCAAGGCCCATGCAAATGCCCACCAGATATCAGATATCAGGTTCACAATAATCAGGTGCTGCAGGTGATGCACCCCGTGGATGCCAGTCAGCCTCTTTTCTCAGTCTACTTGGTGCTCAATTAATGAACTCACATAGAAAGTGCCCATAATGGCAGGAAATGAGGCTATATTTGGGTTCAAAATACAAAACCACAGAAAGCTTCACACCATGGTTAATCTGTCCACCATCACAGCTGAGTGCCAAACTGCCAAGATCAGAAATCAATGTTAAGATTACAATATGGCACAACTCTGCAGAAAGTTTTCCTCTTTGGAATAGAAATTTCCTGTACTTTCAACTCTAAGCTATCCTATATACCATTGTCTCTGTCCTGGGTATACCAGGACATATTTTTGCAGAAGGAAGATGGCATAGACTCATGCTTATGGAATTCACACTCATTAATGTATGCTCCATGATCTTGGTTTGGAAGAATGGTAGAAGGGCCTGCTGAACGCTCAGTTATAAAACCATCTGGGGACAATATCCTGTGAAGTTGGGAAATCCTATGAGAATATATATATATGTTTTCAACCAGTGACCAATATTTATTACCCTTTCTCCATAACCAGAATGTTCCTATCTGAGAACCTAATTGTCTAGGTGTATTAGTCAGGGTTCTTTAAGGAAATAGAACTGGCAGGATATATAAATATAGAAATGAATATAGATAAAGATATAGATATATAGATATAACCATAATTATATAATGTAAATATTGTGTTATATATAATGTATATGTTATGAGATGTTTTTATAGGAATTGGCTTAAATCACTGTGGGCATAAGCAAGTTCAAATTCCCTAGGGAATTTCTGGGAACTCCGAAGAAAGTTTTCAGTGAATTCTCCAGGAGAGGCTTACTGGCTCAAATAGAGATGGAAACTTTCCCTTCTGACTGCTCAGATCATTGCTCCTCCTTTAAAGTCCATCTACTGATAGGATGAGACCTCTCTCACTGTTGAAGGTGATCTCAGTTGATTGTAGGTGTAATCAGCCATGGATGTCATCAACTTACTGGTGATTTAAATCCATGAAACATCCTCACAATAATGATCAGGCCAGTTCTGGCTTGACCAAACAACTGGATATCATAACCTGGCCAAGTTGACAGATGTCATTAGTCGGTTACAATAGGTGGGAAAGTTTCATTCCAGTATTTCCCTATGAAAGAAATTTTTGCTTCACATCATTATGACTTTTGGCTTGATGAATGTGGATATTCTAGGACTTAAATGATAAATATTTACATCAAGGAATATATTTGCAGTTCTCTTACATTGGAAGCTGAGATTGCCCTTTAGGCTCCTTCTGCCACATCAGGCTAGGAAGGGGTGCTATATTGGCCAGAATAATTGATCCCAATTCCAAAAGGAAGATTAGGATTCTAATTCAAAATGAGAGCAAGGAAGACTACATGCTGGACATTAAAAATACTCTCGGGAGCCTTTTAGTAATCCTTTGCCCTATATACCTAATTAACGGAAAACTCTTGCAACTCAATAAATGCAAAGTCTATCAAAAACTCAGTTTGTACAGGATTAAGCCCTTGAAGGAAAAGAATGTTTTCCAATTGACAGGCTAGATCTTTCGATGTTCTCCTACTGTGACTCTGGATTTGTATATTTCTCCCTTTAACTGTGTTAATTTTTTCTTCATATACTTTGCAGTAATGTTATGAGATGGTTATATATATTTTTAATTGCTATGTATTTCTGAAGTATCTACCTTTTCATCATTTAAAGCACCCTGCTTTGCTTCTCTAGTGATACTCCTTCTGCTGTTGTCTATTCTGTTTGACATTTGTAATGTACTGATTTGAATTTTTTTTACTTTTACTTTTGGCAAGGCATATTTTTCCACTGTTTTATTAAAAAAATTCATGGATCTTACACTTGAATGTGTATCTTATAGCAAATGGCTGGTTCTTTCTTTTTAAATTTAATTTGATAATCTCTGCCTTAATGAGTTCCTAGTCTATTAACACATAAGATAATTTCATATGATTTTATTATGGCTACCATTTTGTGATTAAAAAATTTTTTTTCATATTTTTGCAGTTATTCCTTTCCTGCTTTCTTTTGTTTTTAATCAAATATTTTGAGTGATTCTATTTTATTCATCTTGGAATTTTTGCTGTACTAATTTGCAGTAATATTTACCTGTGGCTCTGGAGATGTTTAATATATATCTTTAAATAATTATATTTACTTAGATATAATATTGAATTATTCAAGGTTAAATATGGGAACGATACAGTGATTTATTTCCATTTATTTCTCCTGCTCACTTTCTTAGTGCTATTGTCATATATATTACATTTATATACATAAGAAACCCAACGGTTCAGAAATACAAAATTTGTTTTAAAAAAAATCTTGTCTTTTTAATTAAGATAAAAAATAAATAAATATACACACATACATATATACACAGAAACATACATTCACAGCCTTTTATATACCAATCTGATGTTTTTTCAGTCTTCCCTATAGCTCTGAATTTCTCTAGAATGAAGTCATGATCAGGTTCCTGTGTCAACCTGGCCACATAGTGGTACCTGTTTGTCTGGTTAGGCAAGTGCTGGCTTGTCTATTGCAATGAGGACATTTCATAGAATTAAATCACGATCACATCAGCTGCATCCACAGCTGATTCCATTTTTAATTGGCCAAGGGGAGTTTCTTCTGATGAGTGATGCTTAATCTAATCACTGGAAGCCTTTTAAGGAGGATTCAGAAGAGACGGGCTCTCTTCCTGCTTCGGCTGGTGAGCCTCTCCTGTGGAGTTCATACAGATCCTCCTTCGGAATCGTCAGCTTCACAGCCTGCCCTGTGGATTTTGAACTCTTGTGTTCCCACGGTCACATGAGACACTTTTTATAAATTTTATATTTGCGAGTGTTCCCTATTGATTTTGGTTCTCTAGAGAACCCTAACTAATACAACTTGGTACCAGGAATGGTTCTTTTTTTTTTTTTTTTTTTTTTTAAAGGAAAGACAGAGAGAAGGAAGGAAGGAAGGAAGAAAGGGAAACATTTTTAAACATTTTCTTGTTTTATTGTATTCTGTTTCTCCGTTTTTGTTACATGGGCTGGGGCCGGGAATCGAACCGAGGTCCTCCGGCATAGCAGGCAAGCACTTTGCCCGCTGAGCCACCGCGGCCCGCCCATCAGGAATGGTTCTTAAGAAACAGAATCTTAAAAATGGGTTTTTATGAATGTTTTTCTGCTCTGACTGGACTCAGAGGCAATAAGGACTGTGATTCTCATAATCAGAATGACACTCCCAATCTGTGGAGTGAACTGACAAAAGAGATAGTCAAAATATCACCATGCAATTCTCCTAATGCTTCCCTTGTACGAAGGCAGGCCCTGGGGGATAATGTTTTTGACACCTTTACAGAGTTTTGTGGAAATAATAGGTATAGAGATGTTGGCTGGTTGTTATTAGAAACACTGGCTACATTAAGAAGTGAAAGGGATGGGCTTGAGGCTTCAAACGAGAAGCTTAAGCACCATTTGACAGATGTAGAAGTTTCTGAGTATCTTGGAGGAATATCTTATTTCCTGTAGCCGTAGGCTGGAGATCTCTGAAAATCAGACTCAGAATCTTATTGTTAAGTAGCAACTTTACAGCATAAACTGAAATCTCATTGTTGCATGGTGTCTGCCATTAAAGTGAGGGCACTGATTGGAAAGGAGTGGGACCCTGAAAAATAGCATGGTGACACATAGATTGATAATGATGTCAGGGGTGAGGTTAAAATGCTAGGTCATTCTGAGTCTTCTCTAGATAACCCTGTAATAGTTTTCCCTGAGGACATAGCCACCCCACCTCCAGCCTGCCTTGAGGATTGGCCACTCAACCTCCTCCTGAAAGCTTTAGCCCTAGAGTGATTAATCCTGTTTCACCCGATGAAACTTCAAATGAATGCCCTGAAGCAAAGGGCTTGGAAGATATTTCTTATTCTTTTCATGACCAACCCCCACCAGCCCTCATTTCTTCCAGACCTATAACTAGACTAAAGTCCCAACAGGCCCCTAAACGTGAGGTATGGAGTATCACACATGAGGAGGTACATTATATTCCAAAGAACTGTGTGAGTTTTCCAATTTGTATAGGCAGAAATCAGGGGAATATGTGTGGCAATGGATTTTAAGGGTGTGGGATAATCGTGGGAGGAATATAAGGCTGGATCAGGCTGAATTTATTGATATGGGCCCACTAAGCAGAGATTCTGCATTCAATTTTATAGCTCGAGGGGTTAGAAAAGGTGTTAACAGCTTGTTTGGATAGTTGGTTGAAATATGGATCAAAAGGTGGCAGACATTACCTGAGGTTGAAATGCCAGAACTGTCCTGGTATAATGTAGATGAGGAGATTCAGAGATTTAGAGAGATTGGAATGTTAGAGCAGATTTATTATGCAAAACCTACTCTTATACCCCAGGAATGTCCGGAGGACGCACCTTTTACCAGAACAGTGAGAAATAAAAATGTGAGAGTAGCGCCATCATCCCTGAAGAGCTCTGTAGTTGCACTTCTCTGTAGGTCAGATATTATTGTGTTTGTATGAGCTGCTGTCACTGAGCTGGAATCCTTAAACACAATGGGAATGATGGGATCCCAAGTTGGCAGAAGCCAGGTGGCAACACTTAACCGCCAAAGTCAGGATGGATGCCGCTATTATAATAGACAGCAAACTCAAAGCAGGCGTCAAAATTATATGACATGCAGAGATTTGTGGCATTGGCTAGTAAATCATGGGGTACCTAGAAATACAATAGAAGGGCAGTCTACAAAATTCTTGTTCGAGCTGTATTAACAGAAGAGCTCTAGGTCAACTGAACTGAAGTCTTACCTGAATTTCAGAAACACAGAGTCATGGCCCCTTAATCAATTTCCAGACTTGAGAGAGTTTACAGAGCCAGAGCCCCTTGAATGAAAGGGAGGCCAGGTCCCTTCAGGGGAGAACCCTGTTACAGTACCACAAATTTATACTGTTAATCTTCCTCCAAGCCTTCCCCAAGGAGACCAACAGCCTCTTACCAGGATAACTGTGCATTGGGGGAAAGGAAATGATCAGATATTTTGGGCATTTTTAGACACTGGTTCAGAAGTGACATTAATTCCAGAGGACCCAGAACGTCACTCTTGTCCACCCATCAGAGTGGGGGCTTATGGAGGCCAGGTGATTAATGGAGTTTTAGCTGAGGTTCATCTCATAGTGTGTTCAGAGGACCCCAGACCCATCCTGTAGTTATTTCCTTAGTTCCAGAATGTGTAATTGGAGTAGACATACTAAACAACTGGCAGAATCCTCACATTGGCTCTCTAACTTGTGCAGTGAGGACTACTATGGTGGGAAAGGTCAAGTGGAAGCCACCAGAACTGCCCCTACTGAGCAAAGTAGTAAATCAGAAGCAATACTGGATTCCTGGAGGGATTGCAGATATTACTGCCATTCTTAAGGATTTGAATAATTTAAGGATGGTAATTCTCACCACATCTCTATTCAACTCTCCTATTTGGCCTGTGTAGAAAACTGATGGGTCTTGGAGGTTGACAGTGGATTATCTTAAGCACAAGCAGGTGGCAACACCAATTTCCGGGGGCTGAGTGTTAGGGTTCTCTAGAGAAATAGAATCAACAGGGAACACACGCAAATATAAAATTTATAAAAGTGTCTCTCATGCCCATGGGAACTCAGAGTTCAAAATTCACACAGTAGGCTGTGAAGCTGACAATTGCGATGGAAGGTCTGGATGAACTCCACAGGAGAGGCTCACCATCCCAAGCAGGAAGAGAGCCTGTCTCTTCTGAATCCTTCTTAAAAGGCTTCCAGCGATTAGATTAAGCATCACTCATTGCAGAAGACACTCCCCTTGGCTGATTACAAATGGAATCAGCTATGGATGCAGCTGACATGATCATGATTTAATTCTATGAAATGTCCTCATTGCAACCGACAGGCCAGCACTTGCCTAACCAGGCAAACAGGTACCACCACTTGGCCAAGTTGACACATGGGCCTGACCATGACAAATGACATTTGTCTTCAGCTTGAAAAATTTCTTTATCCTTTCTGATTTTTCTAATAATGCCATTATTTTGTCTCTAATTTTGCAGATTGTTTTGCTGGAAATAGAATTTTTGGTTATAAGCTTTCAATCTTATTTTTTCCTTTCAGTACTTCAAATACGTCTTGACAATTTCTTCTGGTCTCTGGTTTTGGAATGCAAATAAGACATTTATTTTATAATCATCATTCTCCTATAGTCAATATGATGTTTCTTTCTGGCTGCCTTAAGATTGTCTTTTTATATTTGCTTTTCAGACACTTGAATATGGTGTGACCAACAAAATATTTTTTTTAATGTTTATTCTGATTGGATTTCTTTGAAATTCTTAAATCTGGAAGTATTAACTTAGTTTTCAACCATATTTTGCAAGTTTTGGTCATTAAGTTTCAAATCTATTTTTTTCTGCCTCTTTTTCTCCTCTCTTTTTGGAACTCAAATTACATATGTTAGGCCTTTTGATATTGTCCATAGATTAGACTGCTTGGTATTGTCCTGCAAATCTGATACTATTACTCTTTTTTTTTCCCAGCGATTTTTACTTCTTGTTCTTTGAATTGAGTAATTTCTATTTATCTATGTTCAAGTTTGCTAATTCTTTACTTGACACCTCAAATTCTTTATTGAACTCATCTAGTATAATTTTCATTTCAAATATTTCACTTTTCAGCTAGCCAATCTCTAATTTTGTAGTTTTTTCCATTTCCTGTTGAAAAATTTTAATTTGTTAATTCATTTATACCATATTTTTAATGTTAATTCATTGATACCATATTTTTCTTTAATTCCTTCAGCATCTTTAAAATATGCTTTTAAGTCAAGTTGCTTTGTGCTAAAGTCAATATCTAAGCCTACTTGGTTTCAGTTTATTTTTATTGCTTTATTCCTGACTTCAGAGCTTTATTTTCCTGTTTTATTGTGTTTTGTAACATTTGTTTGGAAACTAGACACTGTAGTGATATATTGAATTCTGTTGTGCTTCTTAAAAAAAATTCTAAGATTATTTTTTTTTCCATTAGGCAATTAACTTGCCTGAATTCATGTGGAAAATTTGGTCACTTATGCAATATGTGTCTTATATATCTGTTCTACATTTATGGCTTCCAGTTGCTACATTTGTTTCTTGCCTCTAGTGTCTCCTCTATGTTGCATAGTTTGGTGGTCAGCCAAAGGTTTGGGAAAATATTTTTCTCAGACATAAGGGCTTAGCCTGTCTATGATTTCCTTGACTCTAGGTATTCTCCCCTCATTTTCAGCTGCTCTGTCAGTTTTGCATCTTTTCTTCTGATACCTCGAGTTAGTAAGCTCTATTTTTATACTAACCAAACTGTATGTGAATATGGAATCCTCTCAGTTATAAAAGCAGTAAATTCACAGAATTAACCAATGTGCATGTGTGCTCCCAATATTAAAGCGTTTGGAGAGAGCAAGGCTGTTGTGTAAGCCCTTGGAAAGGATAGGGCTGCCATATTTTCAAGCCCTGAGATTAAATATCATTCTATAAATGACTCTCAGACCTTGAGTTATAATGAAGTATGCCCTACAGGTTTTCGGAATAGTTTGGAACCTTTAACCCCTGTTTTCCTTCAAATTTCTCCTTATGGAAATGGGAACATTTATCCTATGACCTTCCCTCTTTTGAATATTGGAAGTAGATAACTTCTTCTAAATTTCCCAGTGTACAGGTTTGAGAGTGTGCCTTAGAAAAGCCATGTCCTTTAATCTTGATTCAAGTTTTGTAGGTGGAAATCTTCGATTAGATTATTTCCATCAAAACTGACCCATTCAATTGTCAGTGTGATCTTTTGTTTCGATTACTCTCTGGAGATATGACATGCCTAATTGTGGGTGTGGCATTTGTATTAGATGGAGCTGTAACTCTGCCCATTCAAGGTGGGCTTAATTAGTTTATTGGAAACCTTCAAAAAAGGAGACATATTGAAAAAGCACAGTAACTTGAGAGCTGACAGAAATGCAGACAATTGGGGATGCTTGGAGTGCTGACAGAAAGCAGATGCCTAGCTAGGGATGTTTGGAGATGCGACAGCCCTCAGAAATTGCCATGTAACTTCCCAGGAAATGTTAAGAAAGCCAGAATCCAGAGTTGTGACCCATAAGAGCTAAGTGAAGGCCCACAGATTGTTTAGATAGGAAACCACTCCTATCATTAGAAGCTGGACGCAATGGAACTGGGAACAAGAACCAGCAGAGGCCAGCCATGTGCATTTCTATGTGACAGATACCTACCTTTTTTGAGTCAAGGTATCTTTCTCTGGATGCTTTAGTTGGACATTTTTAAAGCTTTAGAACTGTAAACTCGTAACAATAAATTCCCTTTTAAAGGCCATTCTATCTCTGGTATATTGCATTCCTGCAGCATTTAACAAACCAAAACAGATTTTGGTACCATTGAAATGGGGTGCTGCAGTTTGCAAATACCATGCATGTTAGAATGGCTTTTTAATTGGGTAAGGTGAGACTCTGAAAGCATCTTGACAGAGAAGTCCTGAATTGCATTGAACAGACTGTTGGTGGTAGCATAGACTCTAAAGATACCTCTGACGAGGCTTTCGACAGGAATGATGAGTGTGTCATTGCAAGCTGAAAGAAATGTAAACCGTGTTTTAAGGAGGCATATAATTTGGCAAAATGAAGTGCTGATATTGAACGGAAGGCAGAATTTAAAAGTGGTGAACTTGGATATTTAGCAGGAGTGTTTTCCAAACTAAATGTGGAAAATTCAGCCTGGCCTCTCCTTGCAATTTATAATAAAATGTGACAAGGAAGAGATAAGCTGAGAAGTGAACTATTGAGTACAAAGAATCCAGAAACTGATGGTCTGGAAAATTCTGGGCTTGCAGGAAGTAAGACCCCAGAGAATGGGGCTCCATGTGAGGATTTAAGCAAATATGGAATCAGTCAACCATTTCAGAAAAATAGCAGGATTGGAAATGAAGTTATCTAGAATGGAATTGTAGAAAGTTCTGTTATCTAATGGCTTTGATCCCTGTGTGTTACATTGAAAATCAAAAATTTTTTATGAGATCTGTATGAATGGAACCACTGCAAGTCTTGACTAAAAGGGACAAGAAAGATCAGATTGAAATACAAATGACTTCAAAGATAAAACTATGGAAGCTAAGTTCTGAAGCCAAGAAATGTCAGACCAAGGGAATAGAAAGGAGTGTGGATGTACCCATTGACATGGAAAGAGTGAGTCTGCCTTGAGAGCATCAGGCAGGCCTTCTTTCTCAATGTTCAGGGAGAATTGGGTGACCCTGGCCTTGGACAGGGTAGAGCACAGAAATTGGGGATTAGCGGGACACTGATGATTGCTCATTGTTCTGGAAGGGTTGGGTATGTGCCCCAGAGATGGAAAAGATCCAGAATACTGCCCCAATGCTTGAAGAGGGTGGATCCAAGAAAAAAGTGGTTTGCAACACTCACCCCAGTGTTTACAGAGAGCAGGCCTGCTGCATAAGACCTTGGAAAGGGTGGGACTGACACTTTCTAAGCCCCGATGATGATTCTTAGATTTTGAAATCCAATGGCGTTTGCACTATGCTTTTTTTTTTTTTTTTTGGTCTATTTTTGTATGGTGACCCCGTTTAGCATTCAATTTCTCCATATGGTGATGAGGATATGTATCCTATGACTGTTCCTCCTTTGTATATTGGAAGCAGATAACTTGTTCTGAGTTTCACAGGGCAATAGCAAGAGGAGAATATTTGCCTTAGGACAGACCATGATTTTAACTGATTTTGATGGGATTTTGTACTGCTTTTTACTTTGTATTGTATTTTTGTTGCTAGTGAAATGGTTTAAGTCTCTGTGATTTTTGTGAACGTATTTTGTATATGGAAAGAACATGTGTTTTTGTGGTCTAGAGGATGGAATGTGTCAGTTTGAAAGTGTCATACATTCCAGAAAACCCATGTTCTTTAATTCTGATTCAGTATTGTAGTGTGGAAACCTTTGATTAGGTTATTTCCATTGAGACTGAGCCACTCAATTGTCACTGTGATCTTTTGATTAGATTAATCCATGGAAATGTGATGCGCCCAATTGTGGGTGTGACCTTTTGATTAGATGGAGATGTGAATCTGCACATTCAAGGTGGTTTTTGATTAGTTTACTGGAGTCCTTTAAAAAAGGGAAACATTTGGAAAAGCACAGTTGTTTGAGAGCTAACAGAGATGCAGATATTTGGAGATGCTTGGAGTACTGACAGAGAGAAGATGCCTAGATGAGGATATTTGGAGATGCAGAGTCCCTCAGACATTGCAATGTGCCTTTCTATGAGATGTTAAGCAAGCCAGAATCCAAAGTTGTGTTCCAGAAGAGCTAAGTGAAGGTCCGCAGATGCTTAGATAGGAAATCATTGGCATAAGAAGCTGGAAACAAGAGAACTGGGAACAGCAGAGGCCAGCCATGTGCCTTCCCATGTGACAGACATCAGCCTTTCTTGAGTCCAGGTATCTTTCTCTGGATGCCTTATGGGCATTTTTATGACCTTAGAACTATTAACTTGTAATTTAATAAATTCCCTTATAAGAGCCATTCCATCTCTGGTAAATTGCATTCCAGCAGCCTTTAACAAACTAAAATGCATCGGTTAACATCCAGAGAATTTTGCCTTAGAACAAATCACACCTGTAGCTGATTTTGATGAAACTTTGCATTGTTTTTGAATTTATATTCTATTTGCATTATTACTGAAATGGTTTAAGTCTTTTGTAATATTGTGATGGAATGAATGTATTTTGAATATGGAAATAACATGTCTTAGAGATCCAGAGGGTGGAATGACTGATCTGAAACTGTCATGTAACACAGAAAAGACATGTTGTTCTAATCCATCCTTGTGGGGTCAGACCTACTATTGGGTGAGGCCTTTTGATTAGATTGTTTCCATGGAGATGTGGCCCCTGCCCATTCAAGGAGGGTCTTAATCTTTTTACTAGCGTCCTTTAAGAGAAAGGCATTTTGGAGAAAGAACAGAGGCTTTGAGATACAGAACACCTCAGGAGATGCTAAGCTAAGAGATGAAATCCAGAATTTGCCTGGAAGAAGCTAAGAGAAGACCCACAGATGCTTATAAAGAGAAATGGCCCAGAGACATTAAGAGAAAATGGGCAGAACATGAATCAGAAGGTGAAAGCAATGAATCAGGTGCAAGGACCAACAGATGCTAGCTACATGACTTTCCAGCTGACAGAGATGTTTCAGATGCCAGTGACCATTCTTCAGAGTCCAGGTATCATCTTGTTGATACCTTAATTTGGACATTTTCATGGACTTAGAAATATAGGTTTGTAATCTAATAAATCCCCTTTGAAAAAGCCAATCCTTTTCTGGTGATATATTGCCGTAGCTTTAGCAAACTAAAACAAGACAGTTCTAGCTTTTAAGAGTTGATTCCTTACAGCCTCTCACTGTTTTGGGACAGACTCTCTGGGTGACTCTGTACATGTGTATTTTTTCAGCTATTGATTTGAACAAAGTTGGCTAGGTTTTAGAACTATTATCTATGGGACAGTGTGCACCACAGTATTCAACCATCTTTACTGGAAGATCTTCCTTTCTCCATGAATTTCCCTCAACTTCCCCATGATCATGCTACCAAAAGGGTAATGTCTTGCATAGTGAAATTTCTAAGTTCCTGTTCCAATTGCTTATGCTTCTGCCATAGCAATTTTGTAGTTTTCTTAATATCACTCCTAGTTTTATAAATGACAAAACATTTTATGCTATCCCTCGGTGAGTGAGGATATATAGAGAAGATAAGAATTATGTGGATGGAGTCTTGTAGTAACCCCATATTTAGAAATCCAGAAGATAAAAAAAGCAAGAAAAAATAAAACATCCCTCCTGTCTACTCCAAACACTGCTGTCAAGGTGGTCATTTAACAACATACTGATCAAATTACTTTCTTACTTAAAATGTGCCCCTAGCTTCCTACTTTCTACAAAATAAAGTCCAAATTCCCTACTATGTCACATAAAGAACATATTGCACTCATTTTCTATTTATATCTATGACCTAGATTCAGTGCACAATGTCTGAGATATAATGATCTCTCATTAAATTTTTGACCACATTTGGATGGTGCTACTCAATTGGGGGAATCAATGCTATGTATCATTAAATAAAGATTAAAGGAATATTTCTTGTCTCTCTCCATGAGTTGGAACTTCTAGGGTAATGTTCAGTATCACACAAAGACTTATTTACAGAACACATAAACCATAACAAAATCAGTGCTCTATCAATGCTGTAAATTATTTTTTTAAATTCCCCATTACTGAGTTAAAATTTATTGGCTCCTGGAACATAATTGGTAATAATAAAGTTAGCAAATAAAATAAAAATGGGCACCAATGTGTCCCAGAGTTAATTTGAAATGCTTTTCCATTAAATCGTTTAGTCCACACAGCAGTTATATGAGGTAAATATTAATATCATTGTGAAAGAAAGCAAAACCATTCATTAGGCATATCCTTTATGTCAGCCCTTATATTAGGTGCTTTATATAAATTATCAAATTAAAAATTCTCTAAAAATCCACAAGCTATAGATGAACCATTAATAATTAATGATTTTAATAAACTATCCCAATTAAAGCAATTGTATGCAGCAGATGCATTTTTAAATCCAAGTCTGTGTAACTCCAAGCTCTTTCCTTATAGTATTTGATTGGGTTAAGGTTAAGATTTGAGCCAAAGTAGAAGAAAAACCTTATTTTCACTTAAGTATACACTATTGAACTTAATTTTGGTGGATGATGAGAACTTTTTCAGGCTTATTCTGGGGAGTATAGAGGAAGAACATTGTAAGCTTGTATAAAGATTTGCATAGTAAAATTCTCAGTGAATGTTTATCAAAAAAGAATTGGTGAATAACAAAGAATGGTAACATGTAGCTCTTAATAAGCAATTGTCTCAGAAAATTCAAAAGAAAATGGTTCTAGCTACATCTATGGTGACTCTAAAGTATATGTAAAAATAAACACGCATTCAAACCTGGATATCTGCCATTTCACAATCACCTTTCGTAGCTTTTTTTGTCTTGGGAGTCCACTGTTTTCTGTACATATTTAGTGATTCTGAACCCATTGCAGAAAGTCCTTCTTGGCTCTAAGTTGAGTAAACATCCTTAATAATATAGTGGCATGTCTATTTGGCTATATTTCATCATATGTAATTCTATTTGTTGTGTACTGTGTGCAATCCTCTAATAAATTTGATGATGTCTTTTTTCCATCTAATTATGTTTCAGAATATTAGCTGGGATAGAATTGTCTATATCCCTAGGAAAAGTCATGACTTCATACTATTATGAGTCCTTGTTAAAGGAACAGCCCTGCTGGGTTTTGCTCTGAGGTATTTTCATTGCTTGTTGCCTGTTCAAAGGTCAGGTGACCTTTGCAGATAGAAAACACGCACTGTCCCTTAAGAGTCAAGCATTCAGTACTTACTATTTGGCTTCTAATTCAAAGAACATATTCCTGTCCCTGCTAGTCTGTGTCAGAAGATTGAACAGATGTTTCAACTGTATAAGTCATAGCAGGCTTTCTCCCCTACATGAAGGCACTTCAAAACCGATTTAATGATCCAACTACCTACATTGTTTCATTAGAAAATAATTTCTATTAAATAGGGCTTCCAACTCATTATTCTTTTAAAGATCCTTGAAGGAAAAACTATTTGCCCTGAACTTTTTTAACAAGGATTTAAATTGTGCAGTAAGTAAAATTAGGTTGATATAGAAAAGAAGATACTGGTGATACTTTTTCCTTGAGGTATTAAAACTTTGTTTTGAGGGAAATAATAATGGTTAATATAAACTTATCTGAAGATCTCAAAACATTTTTACTATTCTTTCAGTACTGCTATTTCAATTTTGTTGAATTATTCTCTTTGCTAGTTGAGTGTTATTCCACTTGAAGCAGATTTAAGTGACGGCATATTACTATTAAAACGTATGATAATTAAATTTGCTTGGTTCTTAGAGTTCTTAAAGAAGTTCTTATATCTCTACAGACAGAAGGAAATTTGCAAATGCCCCCTCTCCTTTCTCTGTATGAAGACAGAGAACTTTGGAGAAATGATCTGAACATAATGATCATTTCCCCGTAATGACCATGTTATTTGATAAAAGTGAAAAATAATTCTGGATCTGCATCTATTTTCTTGGGATCTGTACAAGCTTTGCATATTCACATGATGCATGTAAATGTTTTGAAGCTATTCTTAGAGAGAAAAATGCAAACATAACTTTAGCATCATGATATATGATATAAGTTTAAGACTATGAATATGTTATTCCCAAATAATATGAAACATTATTCCAACTTGTATTTTGTTCATTTTTCAAGCAAAATATATTATTTACAAAGTCAGGAATGGATTATTAAATAACTGTTAATATGAGAACAGTTTGTAGAGTAGAGTAGAGCTTGAGGGAAAACTTCATACTTAACACAAAGTACTGCCTTCAAATCTAGCTCTTTATTATGACCCTAATTAAAATTCAAAATGGTGTGGAAATGTCATTTATGGATTTGGATAGTTATATGGAAATGACAAAGCAAAGTTGTATATATTTGTCCAAACAAATATAGTGTGTGTACACTTCAATAAACCAAGTAAATGATGACAAAGAAAAGGTATTAGCTAAAATACTAAGAGTAAATTGTGGCCAGATATTTCTAGAAGAGGAGGAAATACCTATAATATTATAAACATTTTATGTCAAGAAAGGTGATCCAGAATACACGGAAAAAAAAATCAGTGGAACAGCTCAATGAACAACTGATGGCAACAGGACCCATTAGACACAAAGGTATAAGAACTAATTTTGGGCCACTCGTCAGACTAGACCCAACTGAGGGCAAGACAATCTCTATCAAGCCATCCTGAAATGCAGCCACATAATGGGCTACATCTATGTTGAAATTCTGTAGGAAGCATTTATGCCTTCTCTTGACTATAAGTGGTAGAGATCTGGGTAGAAGACGGATATAGGAAATTTCTTTTTAAGGATAGGTCCAAGAGCACTAAGTTTTCACATCCTTTTCCTTTCATCTTTTTCATCACTCTATAAAAGTTGATTTCCTGATAAATAGGTATGAGAAATATCAGTTAGGGCCCTGGCAGGAAACAGATGGCACACTCAAATTAGCAATTTGAAAAACTTTTAAAAAAGAGACTATTTACAAGGAAGATAGAAGAATTTTTAAAAAATTGACAAGGAAAATTGAAATACCCTGGGGCTAAAGTGGCAAGAGGTTGGAGAAGTTCCTGGGATCTGGAAATGGCAAATATAAGGATGAAAGGTTTGAATGAGGAATTCTCCTGGACATCAGTGATCTGGCAGGGTGGGAGCTAACCTCACTCTGTCCCATGCCACCTTCTTAAATCCTGCCGTGTGCCTTCCATTGGCCAAAACCAACACAAAGACACAGAGCAAGGGATCCTTTAACACAATCCTAAAGGATCAGCTTTTTAAGGTCCAGAACAGAGAAACAAGGGGGAGCATGGATTGAGAAGGACAAAAATAGTGGTATTTGGCACAAAAGAGCAAGATAAACAACTTTCTACAAATCTTCACCTCTTTCTTCTGGCAAAGCTGCCAGATACAAAGTATATAATTACTAATGCAAGTTAGATATTTTAAATTATATTATGATAGTTCACAACAGTCCAGAAAGGGTCTAAATAGAGAAAGCTTTCACGGGGTGAGAAATGGAGATATCTACAATTTGAAGAGTGGAAGAAGCTGGGGTAAAGCAGGAAAAATTGAAGACTGAAACAGCATACTGCACAGACCTGCAATAGCTGTGTAGGAACCCGGCTGCTTTAAAGTAGAATTCTCTGAAATGCGGTCAAGGCTTGAGGCTTGACCTTGGACATACCTTGCCAGCCTTTTCCCCTACTCATGACTTCATGTAAGAATTTATAGAATATTTTCTGAAGTCATAACACATGGCCTGGTCTTTTGAATTTTTTTCTCCCCAACTAATTTCTTTGGTATAGATCCTGATGCTGCCTCTGAATCTCTTCATGATCCTTGCCCTGTCCCCTAATCCTCAGGCTTTGTGTTACTTAACAAAGTCTTCCAGTATGAACTGCATGGAGGAGGGGTTTTATTAGAAGAGTTAGAGTGAGCTAGGCAGTATTTGTGCTCTCTCTTTTTTAGTAGAGAAATTATTTAACCCAGTCATACATAAATTGCTCTAATAGTGGCAGGACAGGGTGAAGTTAAGTGGGGCAGGTATGCAAACAATTGCACAGATGTCTAATAAGTTATGTGCAAGGTGTGCATCCAGAATCAATAGGAAGGACAACCTGTAAAAAAGCGATTTTCAGGACTCTGATTACACTATATGAAATTTAGAAAACATTTATCTTTTCGATAAACACTATCTCTAAAAAATAAATTCAATTCAATAATATGTTGATATGGTAGGATGAATTTTCACTCAGTGAATTGCTGGGTATCCTGAAGGGAAAAAAAACATATATGTCATATGTGATCCAAGACTCAAAGACCTTTTCAACTAGTTAGAAAGGCATGAAAATCCATTACATAATGAATTAAACACCGCATCACATTGGTGAAGTAGCCAGTGACTGGTATTGGCATTAAGTATTGAAAGAGAACCCTACATAACAAAAAAGCCTCAGACAAGATAAAAACCAGACCATAAGCTTATAAAGGAATCTGCGGAGCCTGTAAAAGGAGATGGTTTTCCAAAGGAAGTGTAAGGATCTTCCTTTATCACTATGAAACTAGACAGAGGAAATTATAGCCACAGCAGAGTTGGCAAGAGTGGTAAGATTCCTGACCTCCAAAACTCTTTCTTTCTATAATTCTCATGGATTTTCAACTGTCTCCATGAAGATAAAAACCTGAATTCTTTTGCAGTGTGGTCTTACTTATTAGATATGTGTCATAATTTATTGTTTCTAAGAAATTTGAAACTATGGTCATTTGAGTTTCACAGTAAATGTAGAACGTTTACACCAAATCAGTTTTTACATTTGTATGTAGATATGTACTATGTGGTATTTCCAAAAATGAATATATTTTTACATATAATTATATGTAATTGCATATAATTACAGTGTTATCAAGTTTTTCAGAATCTATAGTATTTATGAACAATATGAACAAATATTTATGAACAAAGCCAAGTAGATCTCACCCAAGTAAACTTTATATAGCCATTCTAAAATATTTTAGTAACAATTTTTAGTTACCCTTTGCTTTATTAACTCTTTGCCCATATTCAGTTCTCATTAAAAAGTATCATATTCCTGCTCAGAACATATCATAGTTTTTCCCTGCCTGCATGATTATTTAATTCAATGTAGAAATTGCTCCATTTGGCATGATCTTTTTGCATTAAGGAAATTTAAATCATACATTGAAAATTATATTCTGCTGTATTATGAGAGCAGGTCTTATTTTTATACATTGCCTCTTTTTTAACACGTAGTAAAATACAATCTTCCTTTCTGCAAACACATGCAGATAAAATTATTTATACCCTATGGGGCTGCCTATAAAAATGTGGAGCCACCAAATTCAGATGTCAGATTCCAGATGCTCATCGTTTCTTAGTACTCATTGCTCCAGTTCTGGCCCATGTCACCTTTTTCCTGAATTATTGAAGGAATTTCCCACACTTCCTATCTGTAAAGTGCAATTCCTACAATCCATGATTTTATACTTATGGCAGAGCAAATTTCTTTAAACCCACCTCTCAAAAATGCTTAAAAGGCTTTCAAATGCCTGGTGTTTCAATTCTTTAACATGACATTGGGAACCTTTCACAATTTGATCTCATGTTCCTTTTACATTCTTATTTCCCAATAAACTCATTTCTCAATTTTCCACATACACTTGCCACAATCAGACCATGCAGCAGTAAATGACTAAGTCTTGGGATTTTCACTTCCATTTATTTAGCCATATTGTACCTTCTTCCTAAAATAGTATCTCTACCCGTTGCCATTAATAATATCTATACTTTTAGGCCAATGTCAAATCTTTACAGTCATAATTTTTTCTCTTCAATATACTCATGTTCTATGTATTGATACTGCAATAAAACACACATGATCCTTGACCCTGTGCTATAATAATTTATGCATATTATGTCTTCCACTGTTCACCGATTCATTCAAAAACATTTACTTTGTTTTCACTATGGGCCTACTTTTTTACATGGCATTTTGGAAACAAAGTAAAACAAGCATAATCTTTGTGCTAATACAATTTATATTGTACTTAGTAGAGTAACAGTTAAACAATAGTTACAAAACAATCTGATATGATTGATGATGAAGGATTATATGAAATATTATTTTTAAAAGAAGGAAGAGAGCATGATTCTGCCCAAGAGAGTAATGGAAGTTTTCATTAAGAAAAGTTTAATAAAATTGCTTCTTGATGAATGAAGAGAAATTTACTAGTCAGGCAAAAATGAAAAAAAGACTACTGGGAGATAAACTGGTATATTGAGAGTATTAGATATATGGATGGTGCAAGTAATTCATAAAACTTAGGCTCGGAGAGTTTACAGAGAGACACAGCAGGATTCAGATTATGAAAAGCATTATATGCCATACTAAGGCTGTAAGAGATAGGAAAGGATAGTAAAACTACAGCGCTGATCAGTGATTTGCATATTTGAGACTGCCTGCCCAGACTGTGGGGTGGAGGATACCCTAAAATAGTGTGAATTTCCAGCTGCCTCTTCAGACTTTAGGTTGATCACTAAGAATTTTCATTTGAAACCATCACAGGTGATGATATAGGAGGTTCTCAACCCAAATACGAAAAGCCACTGACAAAGGATATCTGTTGAAATCAAAGATTGGGAATGAGTCTGGAAATTCAGTGGGGGGTGCATTGTTATGTGACTTGAGTGTTTACTAAGGAAGGTAAAATCCCAATTTCAGATAATATATTTGCCCAAGGAATCAACAAAACAAAACAAAACAAAAAAACTCGCTATAAATAAGTTTTCAGGATATAAGATTAACAAAAATTACTCACATATCTGTATAGTAATATCTGTGCAAAGTAAAATTAAAAACACAAAACTGTTTAAAGTCATTCCAAGCAAAATGGAAAACTTATGTAGAAACTTGACAAAATAAACAGGATCTGCAAACTTAAAATTATAAAATGCTGATGACAGAAATCAAAGAAGACTGTATTAATCAGGGTTCTCCAGAGAAACAGAACTGACAGGATGTGTGTGTGTGTATAAAGAGATTTATTATGAGGAATTGGCTCATGTCACCATGGGGACAGGCATGTACAAAATCTATTTGGGAAGCTGTAAGTGGAAAGTTCCGAATTCTGAGAGGTATGTATTGTCCAGGCAAGCTGGCTGACTGAACTTGAGGCAGAATTCCTTCCGATTTCTGATATCTTCAATTCTGGTTTTTAAGATCACCAATTAATTGGACAAAGAAACTCTTCACATTGCTGAGCGCAATGTCCTTTATTGATTGTAGATGCAATCAACCTCATAGATACAATCAACTTATTATGGATGCAAATCCATCTATGAAATACACTCATAGTAACAATCAGGTCAGTGCTTTCTTGACTAAACAACTGAACACGGTAACTTGTTAAGCTGACGTATGGACGTAACCATCATAAAGAATTACCTAATTGGATAACTTACTGTGTTCATGGATTGAAAGACTTAACATGGTAAAGATGTCAATTCCTCCTCAAATTTTCTACAGTTTAATGCATTTCCTATCAAAATTCTAGCAAGTTATTTTGTAAACATAGTCAAGCTTATTTTAAAACTTATACAGAAAGTCCCCGGCCCTAGACTAAAACAATCTTGAGAAGGAAGAAGAAAGGAGAAGGAATCGCTTCACCCAGTATTATGTCTGTTATCCAGCCACAGGGATTGAAACAGAGTGATCTTGGTGGAGGGATTGACACTTAGACCAATGAAACAGAATAGGGCACCCAGAAGTCACCCTATACATGTATGACCAACTGATTTTTGACAAAGGTTCAAAATCAATTCAATGGGAGAAAGATGGTGATGAAGCAATTAGACATCCACAGGCAAAACCAAAATGAACCTTGATCTAAACCTTACACCCTACTTTCATAAATAATAGATGAGGTGAAATTTTGTGCAAAAGAGTAGGACAGATTGTCCCTGTCTGAAACAAAACTGGCAGGTCTGTCATCTTTCTCACCCTGCCTCCCACCCTAGCCTCCTTCCAGTATCATTTGACCTGTCACTGTGACTCCTAAGTCATTTCCATGGTTCCTCTAGGAAAGTAGTTCTCAAAGTGAATATGTATCAGTATCACCTGAAAGGTTTGTTGGAAAACAGCTTGCTGGGCCCCACTTCTAGAGTTTCTGATTCAGCAGATCTATGGCAGGGACTAAGAATTTCCATTTCTAACCAGCTTCTGGGGGATGCTGATGCTACTGGTATGGGAATCCTACTTTGAGGATCACTGCTTTAATCAGCCACAGAGAACAAGTGAAAATTGTTGTTCATGCAGTAAGGAACCAGGAAACGATTTTGAGCAAGTAATTAATGTAATGAAAATAAAGATTCTTCAACCATATTTGGCAGATGGTTCTGAGTGGAAAGAGATTGGAATACCAGAGAAAAAAAATGCTGTAGTCCAGAAAAATGGAACAGAGTCCGATTTAAGAAGCCAGAAATCTAATTAGAAGTTATTGGTGACAGATAGGATGTCATAAAAAAGGAAGGAAATCAGTGATGTACTGAAATATTTTAGCTTGAGGAACTGAGTTTTCTTCTAAACTAAGAAAATAAAGAAATCAGAGAAAATTTAACCACAATCACTTTTCTATGCAAAGTAAATACAGGTTATTCTCTGTAATTGACCTAGCCTTCCTCCTAAGCTTTAACTCCAACCAATAGCAAAAAGTAAGTCAAACTTTAAATTGCCAATTAATGCTGATAAATCTTAAGGGAAAAAAAATAGTGTGTTTCAAGAAACCAAATTTTTTTCAGCTAAATGCTCAATATTTTGTGTATTCTTCTCTCTATGATGACTAAGAAGATACCATTTTACTATTTGTGGAGAATTGAGGAGTATTGTACTTACAGCCGTGAGAAAAAGGTTTTGGAGTACTAGTGGCATTACGAGTGAGTGACAGGTTGAATCCACTGAGGTACGACATATCCTGTCTCACCTTGTGGCAGAGGTACCATTTTGTTTTGTGATTTTGGAGCTGTCACCACTCATTGTTACTGATATTTTATCCTTGGTGGTCTCCTTTTTCTGACTGCAGGTCACTGTTGGTCCACCTCTCCTCTCAGCATCTCTCAGTTCTCTCACCAAGCAGGTGGTAACTTCTGATGCCCCTCATGTCCTGAGCTGGTCATGAACAACTAGCAGTGTAATCCCAGGTATCATCTCCCAAATGTGTTGTATGTTTGTTTCCATGTTGCATCTGGATTCCCAACAAATGTAGGGGTCTTTGGGGAGTTTAGCAGTATAAACCTGGCTTTTCTAAGGAAATTAGGTTCTCAAATTCTTCATATTTAACTCTTTGTCTCCATAATATTGAAATTAAGGTTTTAATTGCTTCCCTTTTTTGCCATTTCCTTTTTATTCTCATGTTCCAAGAAGGAAAAAAGGAGTTTCCAATATTCTATTAGAAATGGTGTGGGAATTCTCTATATCCTCTTCAGTCCTGAGATGGCATTCATCCTGCCCCTTTTCCAGAAGCCACATCATGGATGGATACAGGGTGACAAATGGATTTATTAATAGTGTAAGATACATTGGAAGATATGGAATATGCAAAAGATCCCAGCCTTGGGAAATAAAATGCATGGAAGAGTAGCACATTGTCAGGGAAGATAACTTGCTCTGTTTGATCAGTGGTTGACTTTAAGTCCTACAATTCAAGCATCCCGATGGAGACAATACAACAGAATCTGGGAATATAGATATGGAATTCAGTAAAAGATTTAAAAGATTGTGCTGAGAATAAGCATTCAATACTTTTCCAAGTAATTCTTCAGGTTGCCTTGCCATTTAATTAAAAGCAAAATAATCAGTTAATTAAAGGCTGTTTCCTTAGCTGGTTGGATGGGATGTATTTAGGCTAATTGGAATGGTTTTAGAATCATGGTTTTCTTTTGGTTTTGGGTTTTATGCCTTTTTTATTTTTTATTTTTTGGAATCTCCTGATAGTGTCAACTCTTTTGATTATAACCGTGAAATACATTCTATGTTTAATGGGTAATTTTGACATTTGGAGTTTGGATAATTAATTTCATGTGGATAAATTATAAATAATAGCACAATATTGTTGAAAGGCCTACTTACTTCAAAAGTGATTTGATTTCAACTCAAGTTCTGAATTGATTTGAAGAAGGTCCATGATTATAATTCCTCCTGACCATAGTTACAGATCAGACTTTTCTATTTGATGAGAGATTCCAGGCAAAACTCTGATTGTGACCATGGTCTTTCTGGGCTCTATCTTCTCTAAGGCCACATCTCTTTGCTCCATCTCCTTACTTCCCCTAACTGCCATTCTAAGCCTGATTTTTGCCCTACATAATACTTTTCATCAGCCACTTTTCAGAATTTTCTTGGCTTCTCCTTGTTTTTTTTTTTTCCTCCAAGCTCTAAGTATTTGAATTGCCCAGCACTCTATGGTGGACCCTTTTGTCTTTTCTCCTTTTCCTGGTGATCTCATCCTGTCTGAACACGGAATAAATACTATCCATCAGCAGATAACTCACATTTTTTATCTCCAGCTTTGCCCACTACAAACCAGAATTCCTAATACCAGCTCCCTACCTTGAATCTTCTCCTACAATCTTTGATTTATCATCAATGAAGGTAGTTATTAAACATAATTGACAGGCAATACTAGTAGCTCTATTCCCCAAATCTGTGCAGAGTCTGATCAGGTTTCACCTTCTCCACCTCTGCCTTTCTTTCTAGGCCTATTAAAAGAGAATTCTAACAACCTCCTTGCTTCCACTCATACTCTCCTACAGTTTGTTCTTCAAAAATACAAATCAGACCATTTCACTTTCCTACTCAAAATTTTCCCATGCTTTCTCATATCACTTAGAATGAAATGTGACCTTCTTGCCTTAGAGGTGAAGTCCTACATGATGTGTAAGGTTAGCATTCCAACCTTATGCCTATTCTCATATCAGCCTCTTCATGAATTCTGGTGCTCGGGCCTCTCACATTTGCAGCTGCTCTTTTCTCTATCTGGAATGTTCTCTCCCCAAGCCCTGTATGTGACTTGACTTCTTCATTCATGTTCTATGTGAACAGTCCCACTACAGTGTTCATTTCCTTAACCTGCATTACCCTTTTTTTTAAGCAGTTTGAGATGTATTCACACACCAAACAACCATACAAAGTGTATGATCAATGTATTTTAGTATAATCACAGTTATGCATTCATCAACAAAATCAATTTTAGAACATTTATATTACTCCCTCAAAAAACCCATACCCCTAAGCAGTCACCTTTCAATCCCTTTATACTTCCCCAGGCCTACATAAGCACTAATCTACTTCTGTCCCTGTAGATTTATTTATATTACATTTTATAAAAATGGAATCATTCCATCTGTAGTACATTGTGTCTGTTTTTTTTTCCATTGAGCATAATGTTTTTTTAATTATTGGTTTTTTTTTTTAGTTAGAGTATTTGTAGGTTTACAGAAAAGTCAGATGAAAAATAGTGTTTCCATATCACCCCCCACCACAGTTGGCAATTTGCACTGGTGTGGTACCTTTGTTACAAAATATGAAAGAATACTAAAAATATTACTGTTAACTATAGTAAATAGTTTGCCTTTGATGTATTTTTCCACTTACTATCCTATTATTAACACCTTATAAGAGTGCTGTACATTTGCTATAATTAATGAAAGAACATACTTACATTTGAACTTTTAACCACAGTTATCATCACTGTGTTATATAGTCTCATGTTTTTGCCTCTAACTTTCCTTTTAGTAAGATATGTACTCCCAAACTTCCTCTTTCATTCACTTTTACCAATATGATTCAGTGATGTTAATTACACTCACAATAATATGCTGCTGTCACCACTATCCATTTCCAAACATTTACAATCAACCTAATTAGAAATTCTGTACAAATTAAGCATTAGCTGTCCATTTTCTAACCCCATTCTGTTTCCTGGTGACTCATATTCTGGATTCTAGCTCTGTGAGTTTTCTTATTATATTTAGTTCATATCAGTGAGATCATGCAATATTTGTCTTTCAGTGTCTTAACAATGTTAACATAATGTCCTCAAGCTTCATGCATGTTGTCGTATGCATCAGGACTTCATTTCCTTTTACAGCTGAAAAGTATTCCATCAACAGGTATGTAACATAGTTTGGTTATACAGTCATGGGTTCATGGGCATGTGGGTTGCTTCCATCTCTTGTTAATTGTGAATAATGCTATCAACATAAGTGTGAATATATCTGCCTGTATCCTTGCTTTCAGTTCTTCTGGGTATATACGTATTAATGGGATTGCCAGATCATAGAGCAATTCCAAACTTAGTTCCCTGAGAATCTACGAAATGTCCTCCCCAGCAGGTGTACTATTTTACATTCCCACCAGCAGTGGGTGAGTGTCTATATTTCTCCACACATTCTCCAACATTAGTAGTTCTCTGGTTTTTTTAAAAATACTTTTCTGTTTTTTTAACAGTGAGTTATCATTTCACATTCTAGTAGATGTGAAAACTCATTGAGTTTTGACATGCATTTCCCTAAAAGATAGGAATGTTGAGCATGTTTCCATGGGCTTTTTAGTCATTGTATTTCCTCTTTGGAAAAATGCTTATTCAAGTCTTCAGTCCATTTTTAAATTGGATTCTCTGTCTTTTCATTATTAAGTTATACAATTTCTTTATATATTCTGGATAAAAAACCATTATTGGATTCTGTGATTTCCAAATATTTTCTTCCATTAAGTTTTTTCACTTTCTTAACAAAGTCCTTTGAAGCACAAAAGATTATAATTTTAAGGAGGTTCCATTTCCATTTCTTCTTTTGTTGCTTGTACTTTAGGTATAAACTCTAAAAAACCACTGCCTACTACAAGATCTCACAGATGTTTGCCTACATTATTTTCTAGGAATTTTATTATCCTTGCACTTTGAATTTATTTTTGTATAAGGTGTGATATAGGGGTACTTCTTCATATTTTGCGTACGGATATCCAGTTCTCCTTGCACTAGTTGTTGAAGAGACTCTTCTGTCCCAGTTGAGTGGACTTGGCAGCCTTGTCAAATATCAATCAACCATAGATATGTCTATTTCTGAACTCTCAATTCAATTCCACTAGTCCATATATCTATCTTTATGCCAGTAACATGCTATTTTGACCACTGCAGTTTTGTAATATGCTTTAAATACAGGAAGCGTGAGTCCTCCAACTTTCTTCTTCTTTTTTAAGATGTTTTGGCTATTTGCAGCTTCTTACCCTTCCAAATAGTTTGATAACTGTTTTTTCCATTTCTGCAAAGTAGTGTGTTGGAATTTTGATTGGGATTGTAAATCAATGTGGGTAGAGTTGACAGCTTAGTGATATTTAATCTTCCAATCCATGAACATGGAATTTCTCTACATTGAATTTTAGGTCTTAATTTCTTTCAGTAGTGTTTTGCAGTTGCTAAACATTCTTTTAGTTGATATTTAACTGGAATATTTCTTGATTTGCTCTCCAAATTGTTCATTACTAGTGTTCAGAAACACTACTGATGTTGATCTTGTGTTGTACTACTTTGTTGTACTCATTTATTAGCTCTAGTACCTGTGTTGTAAATTTTGAGGGGATTTTCTATATACAGGATCATATCATCTGCAAAAAGTGCAAGTTTTCTTCTTCCTTTCCAATTTGGATGCCTTTTATTTCTTCTTCTAACCTAATTGGTCTAGCTAGAATTTATAGAACAGTGCTGAATAATGGTGGTGACAGTGGGCATCCATGTCTTTTTCCAGATCTCACAGGGAAAACATTCATTCTTTCATCACTGAGTACAATGTTAGCTATGTTAGTTTTTTTTAACATAGATATATATGTTAAATATATATATATATATATATATATTTCCTTTATCATGTTGAGGAAGTTTTCTTCTATTCCTATTTTTCAAAGTGTGTTTATGAGGAAAGAATGCTGGATTTAGTCAACTACCTTTCTGTTAATAATGCAGTTTTTCCCTTTGACTGTTATATGGTAAATTACATTAATTGATTCTCTTGTGTTTAATCCCTCTTGTATATCCAAGATAAAACCTATTTGACCCATAATGTATAATTCTTTGAATGTGCTGTTGAATTTGATTTGCAAAATTTTTGTTGAGGAATTTTGCAACTATATTCATTAGAGAACTTGGTCTGTAATTTTTTATTCTTGCAATATTTTTATCTGGCTTTGGTATTAAGAGATATTGGATTAATAGGTGAGTTGGGTAGTATTCTTTCCTCTTCATTTTTTTGGGAAGAGTTTGAGCAGGATTGGTATCAGTTTTTCTAGAATGCTCAATATAATTTTCCTGTGAAGCCATCTGGTCCTGGACTTTCCTTTGTTGAGAGGTTTTTGATGATTGCTTCAATTTCCTTCCTTGCAATTTGTCTATGTAGATCTTCTATTTCTTCTATAATCAGCATATGTTCTTTGTTTCTAGGAATTTGTCCATTTCATCTAGGTTGTTGAATCTATTGAGATACAGTTGTTCATTGTATACTCTTATGATCCTTGTTATTTTGCAAGGTCAGTAGCAATGTCCCACTTTCATTTCTGATTCTGTTTATTTGCACTTTTCTCTTTTTATTTTTCAGTCTAGATAAAGGTGTGCCAATTTTCATGATTTTTCAAAGAACCAACTTTTAAAATATTCTCTCTATTGCTTTTAAATACTCCATTTCTTTTATTTTCTCTTTAATACTTGTTCTTTAATTCCTTATGCTGCTTTAGGATTAGTTTGCTTTTCTTTTTATACTTCCTCCAGGAATGCAGTTAGAATTGGCAATTCAATCTGTGTCTTTCGATTGGGCAGTTTAATCTGTTAACATTCAAGGTTGTTACTGTATAGCCAGTACTTATTTCAACTGTTTATCCTTTGGTCTTTATATGTCATATTTTATTTTTCTCTTTTACCCTTTTGGCTGCCTTTATTGACAATCTTCATTCCTACACTCTCCTCCACAACTCTCTCTCCTATCTTTTCCTTTCAGTATGCAGAACTACCCTTAATATTTCTTCTTGTAGGACAGGTCTCTTGTTAACAAACTCTCAGTATCTATTCACTTGTAAATATTTTAAATTCTCCATCATTTTTTTTCAGTTTCCAAGTAATTTTATTCAGAATTTTGCATTTGTTTCCTGAATCTAAAACTATACAGAACAATGTAAAAATGGCTACCATTTTCTCTTTCCTGCTCCCCCAACCAGGGGATAATCCATCTTATTCAGGGCGTTTCCCCTCCAGATTTGGTCCAGCAAATGAGGTTGAGTGACATGTAACCCTCTAAATCATTTTCTGAGGATTTTGGCTGGGGTGGGGGGAGACCCCCTGAGGTACAGAGGTGACTAGGTTAAGGGAAGAGGGTTAGTGATTTTTGGAAAGTGAGATGGTGTCTGAGGCAAGAGTCTACACCAAAGAAAAGGGTGTCTAAAATGTTCATGGTTCCTTCTTTTACCTCAAAAAGTGACATTTATTTTTTTTAAAAAATGATAAGATTTCCATCCCTTGGCTCCCTTCCTCCTGCTCTGCCTCAGCCCCCCAGGAATGAACTCTGATTGTGGCTGGGTAACATGGAAGCCCCTCAGATGAGGTCAGCAATATTGAGGGTCATCTCCTCAATGGAGGTGTTGTAGAAGGTCTCACTATCTTGAAGAGTCCTCTTGCCTTCCTCTGTCACCATAGTAATAGCCACACCTTTACAGCCAACATGTCTACCATGACCAATTCTGTGGATATAGTTTTCCCTGTTGGTGGGAAGGTCATAGTTGATGACTAAAGAAACCTGCTGCATGTCAGTGTCTCTGGACAGCAGGTCAGTGGTACTCAGCTTTGAATCAGGATGGAACTCCCTCAGGATCACATCTCATTCCTTTTGTTCTATATCACCATGTGTGGCAGAGACAGTGAAGCCTCAGGCATGCATCTTCTCAGTGAGCCAATCTAACTTCCTTCAGATGTTCATGAAAATGAGTGCCTGGGTGATGGTTAAGGTTTCATATAAGTCACACAATGTGTCTAGTTTCCACGCCTCTCATTCCACATTGATGCAGAATTTGCAGATACCCTCCAGTGTCAATTCTTCCTCCTTGATGAAAATCTGAATGGGGTCCCTTATGAACTTCTCAGTCACCTCAAGTACATCAGAAGGCACTATAGCTGACAACAAAACCACTTGGTATGGCTGTTGAGCTCTTGGAATGTGTCATAGATCTGGTCTTTGAATCTATGGCTCAACATTTCATAAACTTAATCCAGTACAAACATTTTGATTTATTTGGGAGATAGGTATCTCCTATAAGGTGTATCAAACACATGACCTGGGGTGTCCACTATGATATGGGGAGCATGCATCTGCAGTCTCTAAACCTCAGTGCACATGTTGGTGTCCCCAAAGCAGGTGTGTCAGAAGGCACCAAAGTAATCTCCTAATGCCATTACCACTTTCTGTATCTGCTGAGTCAATTCCTGAGTGGAAGCCAGGACCAAGGCCTGGGTAGCCTTTAGATCCAATTTAATCTGTTGCAGAATCAATATGGTAAAAGTTTTCATTTTCCCAGTCCCAGATTGGACTTGAGCGATCAGTCATAACCCTTGATACAAGGAAGAATGGCGTGCTGCTGGATGGCAGAGGGCTTCTCAAAACCATAAGCATAGATGCCACAGAGAAGGGACTCCAAGAGATTCATGTCATCAAAACTGACAACGATCTCATTAAGCCTTCGGGCTCCATTCTATTGGGTCCACTACCTCTGTATCCAGAATCCTGACTCACAGACATGATCCTTAGAAACTCTCTCCATCATTTTTGAATACTGATTTTGTTGCATAAAGAATTTTTAGCTGGCAATTTTTCTTTTTGGTATCCTTAATATATCATAACACTGCCTTCCTTCCTCCATGGTTTCTGATGAGAAATTGGCACTTAATCTTATCGTAGTTCCCTTGTATGTGATGAATCACTTTCCTCTTACGGCTTTCAGGATTATCTCCTTATCTTTGAAATTTGAAATTCAGATTAGTATATATTTCAGACTAGTTCTTTTAGGATTTATTCTATTTGGAGTAAGTTTTGCTTCTTTGATATGTGTATTTATGTCCTTCGTAGGAGTTAGGAAATTTTTGGCCATTATTTCCTCAAGTATTCTTTCTGGATCCTTTCCCTTCTCTTCTCTTTCTGGGACACTCATGGTGTATATGTTTGTGTACTTCATGCTGTCATTCAATTCTCTGAGAACTGTTTAATTTTGTTCCCATTCCTCTCTATCTGTTGTTTTGACTGTACGATTCCAATTGCCCTGCCTTCTAGTTCACTGATTCTTTCTTCTGCCAGTTCAAATTTGTTACATGACTCTAGTGTAGTTTTAATATCATTTATTGTGCTTATCTTTCCCATAAATTCTGTCATGTTTCTTTTCATGTTTTCAAATTCTTATTTATGGTCACCCAGTGTCTTCTCAATATCCTTTATCTCTTTAACCATGTTTTCCTTCATCTCCTTGAATTGATTTAGGAGATTTGTTTGAATATCTTGATTAGTTGTTCCAAATCCTATGATTATTTCAAAGTTTAATTTGTTCTTTTGGGCCATATCTTTCTGTTTCTTAGTGTGGCTTGTGATTTTTTTGGTGATTTCAATTCATTTGATTATCTTGATGAGTTTACTTTGAAGGTCAGTTTCTTGCTATTGCCAAGGTTTTATCATTGATTGATTTTGTGTTAAGGCTCTCATTTGATGCTAGGTTCAACTTATTCTAGACTTTTAGATTTGCCTATGTTTAACTGAACAGATTTTTTCTGCTCTTATTCACCTGATTCTTTCCCTAGATATGCAACTCAATTTTTAAGATTGCAAAATTTGTGCAATTGCTTTCTCTCCAGCAGAAAGCATCCTTTCCCCATTCTTCTCTGGGAATAGTAATCTGTTCTGTTCTTTTTTGTTGTTTTTGTTTTTGTTTTTGTTTTCTTTTGCCTCTATAGATTTTTGTTTTACTCTCCTTTCCTTGCCTTTTGCTGCTTTTGCCTGGAAAGAAAGTTCTGGGAGAAATGGCATCCCCAAATATACATTTCCAAATCAGTATTTTCCAGTCTTAACAGACAAGGACCCACAAAAGGGTTGCAGACCAATTCAAAAGAGTCCTGATGAGAGGGTCAGGAAAGACACCAAAAAGCCTTTTGGATATCTCCACAAAGCTGCATTTTCCTGGCCTGCTAGCAGGCAGTGATTTCCAGCAAACTGTTCTGACAGACTTAAGGAGGACTGATGGCTTTACACCTCCACCACCTTCACCCCTGTCAGGGATGGGGTTGAAACAATAGCCATGGAGTTCCCTTCTGGAATGGGGTAAAAGAGTGGTTCAGAGCCAATGCCCAGTGATCTAAATTCATCAACCAAAAGCTGTGATCAGTACTTGGCCATGCCCTTACATTCCTGTACTTGGGAGGAGGGCTTCCATGTCCCTTTCCTTCCTCAGCAGCCAGTCAGGGACAAGACTCCAGAGAGTCCACCTGGAGAGGTGGGAATGACCATTGACAGCCTCTGTGGAGTGAGTTCCTTACAGTTCTACAGCACTGTTTTTCTTCCCTTTCATCCGACTCCTCTCTTGATGCTGTACAGTGCTCTAGTGACCTCCGGAGCCCCAGTACAGTTGGTTCAGACAGTTTTTCCCTATCCTCTAGCTGTTTTTGGAGGAGGAGTGAGTCCTGGAGCTCCCTACTCTGCCATCTTACCCCTGAAGTACTCTTGAACTCTTGTAGCCAGGAACCATTTTACAGAAACTGCTCTCACTATCTGAGTTGTTAAATCTAAACGAACTGATTCAGCTTCCAACAGTTGTTGTACCATTGCTTTTTGCAGCTTTTAATACTTTGAACACTCTTTACTTCTTAAACTACTGTAAGTTAGCTTTCATGACACTGCTTTCCAATTTATTTATTCATTCCGGCATGTTCCAGGCATTGGTAGTACAGCAGCATGCAAAATATATAATGTCCCCACATTCATGGAATATATAGTCTGCTAGGGTTATGAATAAAACAATGAATGGGTAGCATGAGGACACTTCCACAGGGAGGCCTTTACTGACTACCCAATCTAAATAATAGATTTATTATTTAGCTCTTTTATTTTCTAGCCCTTAGTCACACATTTCTCACTACACTATATTTAATATGCACTAGAATGTAAGCACCATGAAGGCAGGAGGTCAAGCCTTTTTTAAAAACTTGTCTTTGCAATAACTCTGGCTCTCAAAACACTGCCTAGCATGTGGCCATTATGGTTCAATGAATATTTTATGAATGACTGAATCAGTCACTGCATTATTAAGGCCAAAAGGAATATCATTATATGATGCCAAATATATTGGTGTAGTTTCAAGGAATTATTTTTCTTTTTTTTTTGTTTGATTATTTATTTATTTATTTATTTATTTATTTATTTATTTATTTAGTGCATGGTCTGGGAATCAAACCCTGGTCTCCCACATGGAAGGCTAGCATCCTACTGCTGAACCACCTGTGCACCCTTATTTTTCTTATTTTTGATGTGAACAATTCAGTTATTCACAAGCTTTTCAGAAAATGTGTATAGCAGCCACATGGTCCTGAGAGAAGCTTGGTGAAATTTGCATCATTACAATAAAATTGGAAAGAGAATAAAGGTCATATGAGGTCATCTTACTGCTTATCCTCAGGGAGAAGTTTACAGTGCAAAAGTTAAGTTGAACTCCATAATCTATTCTTTCTCAGTTTGAATGAAAGTCTCAGCATAGCTGAAAATCCATTGCATTTGTCTGTGGTTGTTTAAGAGAAGAAGACATGGTGAATTCACATTTGCCTACTTGATTCTTTGAGATGTAATGGAACTGATTGCCATATCATTTGCTGTGCCATCATTCTGGATCTTCCTGGAGTAAGTTTTGAGCAACTGAAGGCAGCAAAACTAACTCCTTAAGCTGCAGAAGTGACTGACCAATTCCCAGTGTAGCTAGAAAAGCAACACAATGTAGATTGAACATGAAAGAAATTCAAAAGAAAAAATGAATGCATTTTTGTTGTTTTATTGCCACAAACACATACATTTAATGAATCATGACATGTAAACAGTCCCCTTTTGAATTCATAATGACATCCTGATTTCAGAATAAAAGATAACATACACATACTTAGAAAATGAAGCATCTTGAGGATCAAGCCTTGATTAAACACTTTAGAAAGTTGCTTCAAAACTGCAGTTTAGATGATTATAATAGAAACGTGAGTACAAGCTACTTCATGATGGTATACTCTCCTGTTATGTTATCTTCTCTGAAAATAGGGAAAAATTATCTCTGAGCTGAGGGAAGCAGCAAGATGATTAACAAGAGCTGTATCGATTCCATTGCAGAGTTATGATGGGTGTTGTACCAAGCCTGACCCTCTCATCTGTAACTAAATACCCCCAGCAGGTAACCTACATTTTCTGAGAATTGCTCCATCTCAAATCATTACATCATCTTATAAGATCATTGCCAATGAAAGAAAGCTCTGGGATGTGTGACCCTTCAACTGCATGATCTGTGACAAGAACTTTATAGACAAGACCCATTAGAAATATCTGATTTTGCTTCATCATCATCCACTAGCTGCAGTTTTGGAAGTGGTTAGTGTGGTTACAAAGGGTGGCAAATTCCAAATTTGATAAGCATAGTATGAAGGATTCTAAGATGTTCCCCAGTATTCCCAACCCCCCAATGTACACTCCCTTGTATAATTACCTCCCTTCAAAGACAGAAAGAACCTGAAACTTGCTTCTAACTGATAAAATATGGCAAATATGTAGGGATTTTGCAGATGCAATTATGCTCCTAATCTTTTTTTTAACATTTTTTATTTTGAAATACAATATATATACAAAAAAAGTGATAAATTTCAAAGTACATTTTAGCAAGCAGGTATAGAAAAAGTGTCAATGTACGGTATGAGTTACAGTTACAGAATTTCAGGTATTTCTTTCTAGCTGCTCTAAGACACTGGAGACTAAAAAGAAATATCAATATAATGATTCAGCAGTCATACTCATTCGTAAATTCTATCTTCTCTGTTACAACTTCCTTCTTCCAATCTTTATGGATATTTGGGCAATGACCATTCCAAACTTCTTCATGTTTAAAAGGGGGGTTGACATTAGATGGAAGGAGAATGTAACTTGTTGATGCTCTTGAAGAGCCTGGTTACTCTGGGATTCAGGGCTTATCTCCTAGGAACCATCTGGAGGATTTAGATTTCTGAAAAATATACTTAGTGAGTGAAACTTTTGTAGAGTCTCAATTGGGAATTCTGGATATTATTTAGGGCTTACATGAATACTGTTTATTAAGGCTCAGCATACCATGACAATTAGCTATATCTAGCTGAAGCTAGCTTTAAGAGTAACCTCCAGAATAGCCTCTTCACACTATTCGAATTCTCTTAGCCACTGAGTACTCATTTTTTTACATTTTCCCCCTTTGGTCAGGTAGACAATGTTGATCTCATGGTGCCAGGGTCAGACTAATCCCTGGGAGTCATGTACTACCTTGCCAAGGAACTTATAACCCCGGATATTATGTCCCATGTAAGGGGCAGGTAATGGCTTTGCTTGCAGAGTTGGGCTTACAGAGAGAGAGGGCACATCTGAACAACAAAAGTGGTTCTCTAGAAGTAACTCTTAGGAATAACTATCGGTAGGCTTAGCTTCTCCATTACAGAAATAAGTTTCACAAAAGCAAGCTCAAGATCAAGGGCTTGACTTATTAACTTGGGTGTCCCTAATATTTGAGAGAGTATCAGAGATTTCCTAGGTGGGGAAGTTTAGTAGTTCTGTATTTTTTTACTAGTCCCTCAAGGGACTTTGCCAATACTTTTTAAAGAATTTGAACAACATACTTTGGCATGTATCTGGGTATTACATTAAACTATACAGAATTGCAAGCCTTGTTGCCAGTTCTAGGCTTCACATGCATAGGTTCTTTAACTGAACTGCCAAACAGGTTGAGGTAGATTGTGCGCTACAGAAAATTTAGGTTTGGGACAAAATAAATCTTTCTTCCTGTGGTCTCATACAATAGATGAAGTTCTAAAATACAGACAATATCATTTTTACCCTGTATTCTGATTTACCTTAGTCCCAACAAGAATGGCTTCGTTCAAATCTCTAATTGTGGTCTGATCTACTTTTCAGCTTCTTTAACAGTTGCTGCATGTAGTAGTGCTGACTTGCAGAGCTGCAGAACTCCAACTTTTAGTCTTAGATGTCACATAGGTACCCAAAGTTTCAGGAGAATACCAGGTTTTACACACATAGCATTATCACAGAATTTGCATAACGTTTAAAATTCCAGACTAAGTGTGGCTGCCATAAGAGCTTACAATCTAAATCCCGATTTTCTTATAAGTATTTTAAAAAAGAGACCATATGATATTTGGCTTTTTTTTTCTTTTTTTCTGGCTTATTTTGCTCACTGTAATCTCCTTATGGTTCATTCCCCTGTTGTATTCCTCATGACTGAATTCCTTTCTGTAGCCACACAATATTCCATCATATGTATACACCACAGTTTGCATTTCTGCTTCTCAGTCAATGTAACCTGCAGCCACCTTCTTCCATTGAGTATCATGAATAATGTCATCATAAACATCAGTGTGCAAATGTCTATATGAGTTCTTTTGAGTGCATTCCCAGTAATGGTATTACCTAATCATATGGAGACCCTATATTTAGCCTCCTGTGGATACACTACATTACCCTCTCAGGGGGCTGCCCGTTCTGTTACCAACATTGAATAGGTATACCTCTGTTCTAGTTTGCTAGCTGCCGGAATGCAACACACCAGAGATGGATTGGCTTTTAATAAAAGGGGATTTATTTTTGTAAGTTCTTCAGAGGAAAGACAGCTAACTTTCCTCTGATGTTCTTTCTTACGTGGGAAGGCACAGGATGGTCTCTGCTGGCCTTCACTCCGGGCCCCTGTGTTCCAACAACTTTCCCCGGGGTGACTTCTTTCTGCATCTGCAAAGGCCTGGGCTGAGCTGTGAGTGCTGAGATGAGGAATGCTGAGCTGCTTACGCTGTGCTACGTTGTGCTCTCTCATTTAAGCACCAGCCAATTAAGTCAAACGTCATTCATTGCAGCAGACACGCCTCCTAACCGACTGCAGATGTAATGAGCAACAGATGAGGTTCATGTACTGTTGGATCATGTCCACAGCAACAGGACTAGGTGCCTTCACCTGGCCAAGTTGACAACTGAATCTAACTACCACAACCTCTTTCTCCACATTTCCTCTAGCACTTGAATCTTTCTGCTAATTTGTCTATTTATTTATTTTGAATCTGTAGATTGTTGAGATACAGTCACATAGCATATGTTCTCTCCAAATTAAACACTCAATTTCTCACAGTTTCCTCAGTTGTACAATCATCATCACTCTCAATTTTAGACAATTTTCATTGTTCCAAAGAGAAAACTAACACAAAAACACTCCCACATCAAAGAGAAAATCCAAAACTCCCTTTAACTTTTGCCGTTTCCCCCATTATTTACCCTTCATATAGTTGTGGTACTAGTGATGTATTCCTATTAAATATAGACCTTAGCATGCAATAAGTAGTTTTTCCCCTATATCCCTTTATTATTAACTCTTTGTATAAATATGCACTTTTGAAGCAATTCATGAAACTACATCTTTATATTCATAGTGCTAATCAGTGAAATACACAACTCTAAAACTCCCTTTTCAATCATATTCACCTCTAATATGGCATTATTATTTATAAACTCATTAATGAACTACCATCACCTCTAGCCATTCCTATACATTTAAGTTCAACTTCATTAATCAGTCTCTACATATTAGATAACCATTCCCCCTCCTCTAGCATGTGTCAATCTTTATGTCCCTTATATTCTATACTTCAAGACTTCGAGGTTACATTTTCCAGGGGGTTCATATTAAAGAAATCATACAGTATCTATCCTTTTGTGCCTGGCTTATCTTGCCCAGCGTTATGTCCTCAAGGTTTATCCATGCTGTCATATGCATCAGGACCTTATTTCTTCTTACTGCTGCTTAATATTCCATCATATGTTAAACCCAATTTTCTTTATCCACTCATCTGTTGATGGATACTTGGATGGTTTCCATCTTTGGGAAATTGTGAATAATACTGCTATGAACATCTGTATGCAAATGTCTCTTCATGACACTGCTTTCAGCTCTTCTGGGTATATACAGAGTAGCGGTATCTGGTCACTTGAAGGATGCAGGGGTAGTGATTTCCAACACATCCCCATTGAAGCCTTTTATTTGGCCTTCACAGAAAACTGATGGGTCTTGGAGAATAACAGTGGATTATCATAAACTTAACCAGGTGGTGACTTCAGTTGCAGCTGCTGTCCCAGATATGGTATCATTGCTTGGGCAAATCAACACATTGCCTGGTACCTGGTATGCAGCTATTGGTCTGGCAAATAATATTTTCTCAATAGCTATCAGCAAATACCACCAAAAACAGTTTTCGTTCAGTTGGCAAGGCCAATATTACCTTCACTGTCCTGCCTCAGAGGTATATCAACTCTCCAACCCTATGTCACAATCTTGTCTGCAGAGAACTTGATCATTTCTCCCTCCCACAAGACATCATACTAGTCCACTATATTGATGAAATCAAGCTAATTAGACATAGTGAGCAAGATGTAGCTTATTGATAAAACATTTGCATGTCAGGGAATGGGAGATAAATCTAACAAAAACACAGGGTCCTTCAATCTCAGTGAAATGTCTAGGTGTCCACTGGTGTGTAGAATGTCTAGATATCCTTTCAAGATGAAGGATAATCTGTTGCATCTGGCCTCTACTACAACCAAAAAAAAGGCATAGTATCTAGTTGGCCTGTTTGGATTTTGGAGATAACATTCCTCATTTGGATGTGCTATTCTGGCCCATCTACCAAGTGACCAGAAAGGCTGCTAGTTTTGAGTGGGGACCAGAACAAAAGAAGGCTCTGCACTGTGCCCAGGTTGCTGTGTAAGCTGCTCTGTCACTTGGGCCATATGATCCAGCAGATCCAATGGTGCTGGAAATGTGAGTGGCAAATAGGGATACTGTCTCTATTTGCAAATCACAGCACAGACCCTTAAGATTTTGGATCAAAGCCTTACCATCTGCCACAGATAACTATTCTCCTTTTAATAAAAAGTTTTTAACTTGCTACTAGGCCTTAGTGGAGACTGAATGCTTAACCATGGGCCACCAAGTTACATGAGACCTGAGTTACCTATCATGAGCTGGGTGCTGTCTGACCCACCAAGTCATAAAGTTGCACAGCAGCACTCCATCATAAAATGGAAATGGTATATCAGAGGTAGGTCTTGAGCAGGTCCTGAAGGCACAAGTAAGTTACATGAGGAAGTGGCCCAAATGTCCATGGCCCCCATTTCTGCCACATTACCTTCTCTTTTCCAGATCAGAACTATGGCATCTTGGGGAGTTCCTCTCAGTCAGTTGGCTGAGGAGTAAAAATCTCGAGCCTAGTTTGTAGATGGTTCTGCATGATATGCAGGGACCACCAGAAAGTGGACAGCTGCAGCACTACAATACTATTCTGGGATGTCATTAAAGGACAGTGGTGAGGGGAAATCCTCCCAGTGGGTGGAATCTTGAGCAATGTACTTGGTTGTTCAGTTTGCTTGAGAGGAGAACTGGCCAGAGGTGCATTTGTATACTGCCTCATTGGTTTCTATGAATGGCTTGGCTACATGGTCAGGGACTTGGAGGGAGCATGATTGGACAACTGGTGAAAAAGAGATATGGGGAAATAGATATGTGGATAGACCTTTCCGAGTGGGCAGAGAACATGAAAACATTTATGTTCCATGTTAATGCTCACCAGAGAGTGGCTTCAACAGAGGAATATTTTAATAGTCGAGTGGATAAAATAACCCATCCTGTGGTTGCAAGTCATTATCTTTCTTCAGCCATTTTTTTACCATGGCCCAATGGTCTAGTGAACAAAATGGGCATGGTGGCAAGGATGGAGGTTATCCATGGGCTCAACAACATGGACTTCCACTCATCAACATCACCCTGGCTATGGCCACTGCTGAGTGCCCAATCTACCGGTAACAGAGACCCACATTCAGTCTCTGATATGGCACTATTTCCTGAGGTGATCAGCTGCCTGGTGGCAGGTTGATTACAATGAACAACTTCTTTGATGGAAGGGGCAGTGATTTGTTCTACCTGAAATAGACACATACTCTGGATGTGTGTTTGCATTCCCTGCATGCAATACTGCTACAAAACTACCATCTGTGTACTTATGGAATACCTTATACACCATCATGATATTCCACACAGCATTGTTTCTGATGAAGGAACCCACTTCACAGCAAATGTAGGTCAAGAATGGGCATATGCACGTGGAATTCTCTGGTCTTACCATGTTCCACATCATCCAAAGGTGTCAGCTGGGTTGATAGAATGGTGGAATGGCCTTTTGAATACCGAATTACGGTGCTGATTAGGTGGTAATACCTTGCAAGGCTGCGACAGTGTTCTCCAGAAGGCTGTGTATGCTTTGAATCAGCATCCACTCTATGGTGCTGTTTCTCCAATAGATAGGATTTGTGGATCCAGGAATCAAGGGGTGGATATAGGAGTCTCACCACTCACTATAACCCCTAGTTATCCACTAGAAAAAATTTTTTTCCGGTCTTAAGCTCTGCTGGTCTGCAGGTCTGATTTCCAAAAGAAGGAGTGATCCTACCAGGAGACACAATAATGATTTGACTGAACTGGAAGTTAAAACAGCCACCTGGCCACTTAGGGCTTCTCATGCCACTGAACCAACAGGCAGGAAAGGAGATTACTGTTTCTTCTGGGTGATTGAACCTATTGAGTGGAAATAGGACTGCAACAACTTGTTGGTAGAGAAGAGTTTTCCTGGGATACAGGAGATCCCCTAGGGCATCTCTTAATACTACCATGCCCTGTTATTAAAGTCAGTGGAGAATTACAATCCAATCCAGGCAGAAATAACAATGGCCCAGAAACTTCAGGAATGAAGGTCTGGATTATCACATCTGCCAAAGAACCACGGTCAGTTGAAGTGCTTGCTGATGGTAAAGGGAACATGGAATGGGTATTAAAAGAAGATACTGATAAATATGAAGTATGGCCTTGTGACCAGTTACAGAAATGAGAATTGTGATTGTGTGACTATTTCCTCCCTGTTTGTTATGAGTATGTATTTATACATAAGCAAATATCTTGCTTTCTTTTTATCATGACATAGGTGTAGTGTTTATGTTTTAGTATTTACGGCATATGAAATGAAGTTCAAGAGTGTCTGTTATTGTGCTGTATTTGTAAATTAAGTGTGTTTCAAGGTGATGTATATAGCTGCCAAATTGACAAGGGGTGGACTGTGATGCTTAGGTTCTGAGTCACCTTGGCCAAGTGATGAGGCCCAGGTGTCTGGTCAGGTAAACACTGGCCTTACCTTTGCTGCAAGGATATTTCATGGCTGGTTGATAAACTTGGAGGCTGGTGTATTAAATCATCAGTCAGTTGATTGCATCTGTGGCTGATTACATGTGCAATTAACTTAGGTGCGCCTCCTTCAATGAGATAATCCAATCAGTTGAAGGATTTTATGGCAGAAGAGAGACTCTTTCACTGATTTTTCAGCCAGCAAGCCTCCTGTGGAGTTCTTCCAGATACTTCATTGGAGCTGACAGCTTCACAGCCTCCCCTACAGTTTTTGGGCTCTTCCATTCTTATGTTTGCATGAGACACTTTTATAAATCTTATATTTACAGAACTATTCTGTTGGTTCTGTTTCTCCAGATAATCCTGACTAACACACTAGGCCTTAAAGATGATTTCCTGTATTTTATTTTAGGAGTCTTATGGTACTAGCTCTTATATTTAGATCTTTGATCCCCTTTGAGTTGTTGTTTTTTTTTATAGAATATGAGATAGGGGTCTACTTTAATTCCTTTAGGCTATGGATGTCAAGTTCTCCCAGGCCCACTTATTGAAAAGACTATTCTGTCCCACTTCAGCAGATTTGGAGGCCTTCTTGAAAAGCAATTGACCATAAATCTGGGGGTCTGTTTCTGAACTTTGAATTAAATTCAGTTCCTCAATATATCTTCTTTGTGCCAATACCATGCTATTTTGGTATGTGGCTTTATAATAAGCTTTAAAGTTCTCCCACTTCATTCTTCTTAAGATGTTTTTGACTATTCAAGGTGCCTTTCCCTTCCAAGTAAATTTGATAACTAGGGTTTCCAAGTCATTACAGTAGGGTGTTGGGATTTGGATTGGTATTGCATTAAATCTGTATGTCAATTTTGGTTTGATTGACATCTTAACAACCTTTAATTTTCCTATCCATGAACACAGAATATCTTTTCACCTATTTAGGTCTTCTTTAGTCTCTTTTAGCAATGCTTTGTAGTTTTCTATGTACATGTCCTTTATATCCCTGCTTTAGGTTTATTCCTAGATACTTAATTCTTTTAGTTACTATTATGAATGTAAGCTTTTTCTTAATTATCTCCTCAGTTTGGTCATTACCTGGTTATAGAAATATTGCTGATTTTTGAACTTTAATCTTGTACCCCACCACTTTGCTGAATTTGTTTATTAGCACACATAGCTTTGTCATAGATTTCTCAGTATTTTCCGAGCATAAGCTCACGTTACATAATGAAAGTTTTACTACTTCCTTTCTGATTTGGATGCCTTATATTTCTTTTTTCTTGCCTGATTGCTCTGGCTAGAACTTTCGGCACAATGTTGAATAATAGTGGTGATGGTGGGCATCCTTGCCACATTTCCAATCTCAGGGGAAAAACTTTCAGGCTCTCACCATTGAGTATGATGCTAACTGTTGGTTTTGTATCTAGGGCCTTTATCATATTGAGGATGTTTCCTTTGAGTCTGACCTTTGAAAATGTTTTTATCAGAAAAGATACTGACTTTTGTCAAATGCTTTTTCAGCATCAATTGAGATGATCATCTCATTTTTCCCTTTTGATCTGTTAATGTGTTGTTTTACATTGATTGATTTTCTTGTGTTAAACTACTCTTCAATGACTGGCATAAACCCTACTTGGTCACGGTATATAATTCTTTTTGCAAGTATTATGTTGAGAATTTTTCAATGTAATATTCATTAGAGAGATTGGCCTATAATTTTCCTTTCTTGTAGTATCTTCACCTGGTTTTGGTATTAGAGTGATGTTAGTGTTATAAAATGAGTTAGGTAGTGTTCATTTTCCCTCAAATTTTTGGAAAAGTTTGAGCAGGAGTGGTTTTAGTTCTTTTTGGATGTTTGGTAAAATTCCCCGGTGAAGCCATCTGGCCCTGGGCTTTTCTTTGTAGAAAGATTTTTGATGACTGTTTGAATCTCTTTACTTGTGATTGGTTTGTTGAGGTCTATTTCTTCTTATGTTGGTGTTCATTGTTCATGTGTTTCTAGGGATTTGTCCATTTCATCAATGCTGTCTAGTTTATTGGCATATAGTTGTTCATAGTATGCTCTTATGATCTTTTTTATTCCTTCAGGGGCAATTTTAGTGAATCCACTTTCAATCCTGATTTTATTTATTTGCATCTTCTCACTTTTATTCTTTGTCAGTCTAGCTCAGAGTCCATCAATTTTATTGCTCTTCTCAAAGAAACAACTTTTTAGTTTTATTGATTCTTTGCATTGCTTTTTGTTGTTGTTCTCCAATTCATTTATCTCCCTCTAATCTTCGCTATTTATCTTTTCTATTTGCTTTGCAGTTAGTTTTCTGTATTTTCTCTAGTTCCTTCAAGGAAGCAGTTAAGTTCTCAATTTTTGCTCTTTCTTCTTTTTTAATGTAGGCATTTAGAGCAATAAGTTTCCCTCTCAGCACTGTTTTAGCCACATCCCCGAAGTTCTGATATGTTGTATTCTAATTTTCATTCATCTCCAGATATTTACCAGTTTCTGTTGCAATTTCTTCTTTGATCCACTGACTGTTTAACAGCATGTTATTTAATCTCTACAAATTTGTGGAAGTTCTGGGTCTTTGGTGGTTATTGATTTCCAACTTCATTCCATTGTGGTCACAGAAAGTGCCTTGAATAGTTTCAATCTTTTTTTAAAAATTTATTTATTAATTAAAAAATAAAGAAACAAAATAAAACAACATACATAATCAGTAATTCACAATATCATCACTTAGTTGCATATTCATCATTTCTTAGAGCATTTGCATTAATTCAGAAAAAGAAATAAAACAAACACAGGAAAGAAAAATAAAAGATTATACCTACCATACCCTTACCCCTTGCTTTCATTGATCACTAGCATTTAAACTAAATTTATTTTAGCATTTGTTCCCCCTATTATTTATTTTTATTCCATATGTTCTACTCCTTTGTTGACAAGGTAGATAAAAGGAGCATCAGACACAAAGTTTTCACAATCACACAATCACATTGTGACAGCTGTATCATTATTCAATCATCCTCAAGAAACATAGCTACTGGAACACAGCTCTACATTTTCAGGCAGTTCCCTCCAGCCTCTCCATTACATCTTGAATAACAAGATGATATCTACTTGATGCATAAGAATAACCTCCAGGATAACCTCTAGACTCTGTTTGGAATCTCTCAGCCATTGACACTTTGTCTCATTTCCCTCTTCCCCCTTTTGGTCAAGAAAGTTTTCTCAATCCCTTGATGCCAAGTCTCAGCTCATTCTAGGGTTTTTCTCAATCCCTTGATACTGAATCTCCATTCATTTCAAGATCTCTGTCCCACATTGCCAAGAAGGTCCACACCCCTGGGAGTCATGTCCCACATAGAGAGGGGTAGGGTGGTGAGACTGCTCGTTGTGTTGGCTGGAGAAAGGGGCCACATTTCAGGGGTTAAGTTTCTTTATTTTTTAACTAATAAATAAATTTTTAAAAAAAGATTGAAACTATTCAAGGCACTTTCTGTGACCACAATGGAATGAAGTTGGAAATCAATAACCACCAAAGACCCAGAACTTCCACAAATTTGTAGAGATTAAATAACATGCTGTTAAACAGTCAGTGGATCAAAGAAGAAATTGCAACAGAAACTGGTAAATATCTGGAGATGAATGAAAATTAGAATACAACATATCATATAGAGCAACAAAAGAGGCTCTCTTGGGGGTGACTCTTAGGCCTAAATTCTAAGTAGGCTTGACCTATCCTTTGTGGGGTTAAGTTTCATATGAACCAACCCCAAGACTGGGGGCTCTGCCTATAGCTTTGGTTGTCCACACTGCTTGTGAGAATATCTAGAATTCAACTTGGGGAAGTTGAATTTCTCCCTGTTCTCACCACTCCCCGAAGGGGGCTTCGCAGATACTTTTCCACTCACTGATCAAATCACTCTGGGATTCATCGGGGCATCACTCTGGACAAACCAGCAAAATCTCATGTCCTACCTGAGATTCCAAATACTTATGACGTTCAATCAGACTATCTACATAAGTTATATTAAGAAATGCACTAGTCAAAATATAAATTTTGTAATTAATAAACATGTTTTGCTTTAGTCTCACACAGAAGGTGACATTTTAAAATATTAATTACCATCTATTTTCAGTACCCTGCAATAATGACATTCCTTTGTTCTTCCTCATGCAAAAGCATTTTAAAAATTGTACCTTGTACATTTCACTATTATTGTACACTCTAGGCATTCCTAGATTATACCATCTCAATCTTTAACATCTATCTTTCTTTCTGATTCTATTTATGTCCCCAGCCCTCCTCCCTCTATCATTCTCACATGCAGCTTCATTCAGTGTTTTTAACATAATTATATTACAGTTAGGTAGTGTTGTGCAGTCCATTTCTGAGTTTTTGTATCCAGTCCTGTTGCACAATCTGTATTCCTTTAGCTCCAATTACCCAAAATCTTACCTTATTTCCATCTCCTGATGGTCTCTGTTATGAACAAAATATTCCAAGTTTATTCACAAATCTCAGTTCATATCAATGAGACCATACAGTATTTGTCCTTTAGTTTTTGGTTAGTCTCACTCAGCATGATGTTCTCAAGGTCCATTCATGTTGTTACATACTTCATAAGCTTATTCTGTCTTAGAGCTGCATAATATTCCATCATATGTATATACCACAGTTTGTTTAGCCACTCGTCTGTTGATGGACATTTTGGCTGTTTCCATCTCCTTGCAATTGTAAATAATGCTGCTATAAACATTGGTGTGCAAATGTCCATTTGTGTCTTTGCCTTAAGTCCTCCGAGTAGATACCTAGCAATGGTATTGCTGGTCATATGGCAATTCTATATTCAGCTTTTTGAGGAACCGCCAAACTGCCTTCCACAGCAGTTGCACCATTTGTCATTCCCACCAACAGTGGATAAGTGTGCCTCTTTCTCCACATCCTCTCCAGCACTTGCCATTTTCTGTTTTGTTGATAATGGCCATTCTGGTGGGTGTGAGATGATATCTCATTGTGGTTTTGATTTGCATTTCTCTAATTACCAGGGACATTGAACATCTCTTCATGTGCCTTTTGGCCATTTGTATTTCCTCTTCTGAGAGTTGTCTGTTCAAGTCTTTTTCCCATTTTATAATTGGATTGGCTGTCTTTTTGTTGTTGAGTTGAACAGTCTCTTTATAAATTCTGGATACTAGAACTTTATCTGATATGTCGTTTCCAAATATTGTCTCCCATTGTGTAGGCTATCTTTTTACTTTTTTGATGAAGTTCTTTGATGCACAAAAGTGTTTAATTTTGAGGAGTTCCCATTTCTTTCTTTCTTTCTTCAGTGCTCTTGCTTTAGGTGTAAGGTCTATAAAACCGCCTCTAATTATAAGATTTATAAGATATTTCCCTACATTTTCCTCTAACTGTTTTCTGGTCTTAGACCTGATGTTTAGATCTTTGATCCATTTTGAGTTAACTTTTGTATAGGGTGTGAGATACGAGTCCTCTTTCCTTCTTTTGCATATGGATATCCAGTTCTCTAGGCACCATTTATTGAAGAGACTGTTCTGTCCCAGGTGAGTAGGCTTGACTGCCTTATCAAAGATCAAATGTCCATAGATGAGAGGGTCTATATCTGAACACTCTATTTGATTCCATTGGTCAATATATCTATCTTTATGCCAGTACCATGCTGTTTTGACCACTGTGACTTCATAATATGCCTTAAAGTCAGGCAGCGTGAGACCTCCAGCTTCATTTGTTTTCCTCAAGATACTTTTAGCAATTCGGGGCACCCTGCCCTTCCAGATAAATTTAGTTTCAATCTTTTTTAAATTATTAAGAACCTGCTTTCTGCTCCAGCATATTATTTATCCTGGAGAACATTCTATGAGCGCTAGATAAGGATGAATACCTTAGATTTTGGGCATGTGATGATCTATATATGTCTGTTAAGTCTAATTCATGTGTTACATTGTTTAGGTTCTCTATTTCCTTTTTGATCCTCTGTGTGATTGTTCAGTCTATAGAACAGAGTGGTGTATTAAATTTCCCACTATGATCGTTGAAACATCTGTTGTTCCCTTCCCTTTTGCCAATGTTCGTCTCATGTACTTTGGAGCTTCTTGATTGGGTGTATAAACATTTATAATTGCTATTTCTTATTGGTGAATTGCCCCTTTAATGACTATGTCGTGTCCTTTCTTGTCTCTTATGACATCTTTGCATTTAAAGTCTATTTAGTCTGATATTATTATAACTATCCCTGCTTTCTTTTGGTCATAGCTTTTATGAAATATCTTTTCCATCCTTTCACTTTCATTCTATTTGCATCCTTGGAGTCATTTATAAACATCATACAGATGGCTCATATATTTTAATACATTTTGTCAATCTGTTTCTTTTAATTGTGACTTTATCTTGTTAATATTCAAAGTTATTAATGTATCAGTGCACGGAAGAATGCTTGCCTTCCATGAGGAGATCCGGGTTAAATTTCCGGAACATGCACCCAAACAAAACAAAACAAAACATCCAAAGTTATTAATGAAAAAGCAGTTGTTGAATCTACCATCTCATCCTTTGTTTTTTATTTGCCAGAGCTAAATATTTTTCCTCTCTTTTTTATCCTTTTAGTTACTCTTACTTATACTCTTCAATTCTGTGCACTCCTCCAGACCTCTCTCTTTTTTTCACCCAACAGAACTCCTTTTAGTATTATTTGCAGAGCCAGTAACTTGTTGACCATTTTTCCTACCCTTTGCTTGTCTATGAAAAATTTAATCTCTCCTTCACTTTTGAAGGACAACTTTGCTGAATATTGAATTTTTTGTTGGAAAATTTTCTCTTTCAGAATCTTAAACATCTTACCACACTGCCTTCTCACCTCAATGGTGCTTATTGAGCCGTCTGATCTTAGTCTTATGTGCTTCCCTTGTATGTAGTAAATCACTTTTCTCTTGCTGCTTGTAGTACTTTCTCCTTCATCATTTGACAGTCTGATTAGCAAGTGTCTTGGAGTGCATGTATTTGGATTTATTCTCTTGGGAGTTCATCGGGCTTCTTTGATTTGCATATTTATGTCTTTTATAAGGGTTGGAAAGTTTTCCCCAGTTATCTCCTCAAATAATCTTCCTAGCCATTTTCTCTTCTTCTTCCAGGATGCTAGTGATTCTTATATTTGTGTGCTTCATGTTGTTCATCATTTGCGTGAGATCCAACTCAAATTTTTCCATCTTTTTTGCCATTTGTTCTTTTGCAGATTTGAATTCACTTGCCCTGCTTTCTAATTCTCTCATTCCTTCTTCTGCCTCTTCAGATCTGCTGTTGTGTGTCTCTAGTGTATTTTTAATTTAGTCTACATTACCTTTTATTTCTGTAAGTACTGCTATTTTTTTCTATTTATTCTTTCGAATTTTTCTTTATGGTCTTCTTTTGTCTTCTTGATATCATTTATGTCTTTAGTCAACTCATTGAGTTTATTTAGGATATTTGTATGAACATCTTTAAATAGTTGTTCCAAATTCTGTCTCCTCTGGTGTTTTGATTTGGTCATTTGGCTGGGCTATGTTTTCTTGCATCTTCATTTGCTTAGTAATGTTCTGTTGTCGTGTGGCATTTGATTATCTTGATAAAGTTATTTTGAAAGTTGATTTCTCGCACTCATCTAAGACTTTGTAGTTGCTTAGATTTGAATTGAAGGTCTTTGCACTTAGTCTGTGAGTAATCCCATGCTAAAAGAAGGCCGGCTTCTGTTGTAGGAGGCACAATTCTATTTAAAGATCTGTTAAAAGCTAGGCAGAATGGCAATTTGCCAGAGTGTTATTTCCCCATCTTCCCAGCAGATGGCACTTTTGGGCTACCTCTTTCCCTTATACCTGCCTCTTGCTAACTAACTCAGCTGACTGGGCCAGACCCAATCAGGTAAATCCAGTCAAGACCACAGGTTTTGGTGCACATTGTAAGCCACCAGTCTCGGGGTTGAGGGTTGGGCAGTGTGCACTTTGGCACAGAATCAGCATGTGGGCATGATGGGTCTGGTGGTTACCAGGCTCCTGTATGGAATGACCGTGGACTGTGGGACTGAGTATTTTATCTATCCTTGTCCACAGCCAGCCTAGGAGTGCCTGGCAGTGCAGCACAGTTCACTCCCTCATCCCCTTCTCTTCACCCATGCATGCTGTGAGAGCTCCGGGCCTCCATGGAGAAAGGATAGAAGCAGCAGGAGCCAGGGGATCTCTGTTGCTGGCCAATTGTCAGATCAGGTCAGCTCTGTGTCACCTCTCCTCCCATGGGGAGGGCCTCCCAGTCTCAGTCAAAAACAGGCGCCCATAGCAGCCTGTCTTGGGGGCAGGGTAGGCACTGTGCTCTGCATGGTCTCTGTGCTTAGGTAAACCAAGGTTACCTGCTTCTGTTCCCCATGGTAGCTCCTGGATGTGGAGCTGAGAGGGAAGATCACCCAAACTGATAGAGTGAGGTGAGTTTGGGAGCATGCAGTTCTTTTTGCTCCCATTCCAGCCTGTGTGTTGCAGCCCACTTGATGTGCAGATAAATTCATCTTGTCCTCTCAAATGTAATTTCTCCACTTTTAATTCCAGTCCTCCCTATATAATGTAATGAGTCTCTCTCTGGTTGTTGGTACCCTGGAACCGCTGTCCTAGTCATTTTTCTGACACTTCTCCAGTTGTTCCATGGAGCAGGGTTGAACTCAGCCTGTCCTATTCTATTCCTGGAAGTCTAGGTCCTTAATCTTTTGACTTCCATTTAATCTAAAAGATGACCCTCAGTTGTTCTGATCTAATTAAGTGAATGCTTCTCTGAAGGGAAGGTAGAGACTCTGTTTGTTGCTATGAATTCAACAAGCTACAATGAATTCTATGGCCTCAAAAAATAAATTCTGCCCCAAAATTGAGGGAGCTTAAAAGCAGATCTTTCCCTAATCAAGCCACTAGGTAATAATGTGGCCCAGGTGATCCTTATTTCACACCTGTGAGACCCTGTGCAGAGAACCCAGCTAAACTGTGCCTGGACTTCTTTCCTACAGAAACTGTCAGATAATAAATGGGTGTTGTGTAGAGCTGTAAAGTTTGTGATAATTTGTTACACTGTGTAGAAAATGAGTACTTAAGAGTACAGGAAGTTAGAAATGGCTGCTGAGCCATTCAGGGTACTAAATACTTTCTGTTTTCAGGACAAAAGGTAAGCCCACAGGGATACTAATGAAATTTTTGAAATTCATAATCTACAGCTCTAGATGATGTTTTAGAAGATTTAGATGATCTATTTATTTGGCTCATAGTATCATTTATATAAATCTCTCATAATCATTTTCACCCTTGGACTCTAAGCATTTACTTTTATCTTTCTATGCACATTAAAATGTGTAATTGTATTTGTTTCTAATGTGTGAAATACACCACCATTTGGATAAACACTGGAAAATAATTAAACATTTGGATGGTTTCAAATATACAAATGTTTCGTATTGAATAAACTAACATTCTGGATGGTGGACTGATTTGAATTTCTTTTTATTTCTATGGTTTTGGAGCCATGCAGAGAAACTATCTAAGCTGTAGATTGCTTATGAAACAATGATGAAAAGCCCAATTCTTTTGTAGATAATGGCAATGTCTTATATGATGACATGAATCAGGACCTCCCTAAAATGTGGCCATGTGCATTTAATAGAATGCTCCTGTTTATTTCCATATGTCAAAGTTTAACATATACTTGAACACATTCAGAGCAACATTTTCAGCCTTTCAGATAATTGGTATTACATTTGTATTATGCGTTTCAAAAATAGTGCTGATTTTTCCTCCGCCTATTCTTTTCCCCGGTCTCTTCCTTTATCTTTCTCCTCCTGCTCCCCATCTACTCTCCTTCCCACTTCCTCTTCTTCTTTTTCTTTTCTTCTTCATCATTGTCTTGCCTCTCTCTCTTCCCCCCACTCTCTTTCTTTCTGTCTCTCTCCTGCCAACACTTCAGTCTCATTCTTGAAGTTGCATAAGCAATGACTGAATATAATAGAAACTATTGCAAGTTTAATCTTATTTGTTCTAGCGTGGAAAATTCTGATATAGAGGGATGGATAATGGCAACCAGTCTTTGGGATTTAGAAATAGAATGAAGGGTTTACATGTCAAATTTTTCGTTTAGGAAGTAACACTGAGGACTTTTTATAACACATTACTTATCACAGAGGATAATTCAAAAATAGTAACACAAAATTTGTGCCTTCAAATTTCTTTTTCAATGAACTGGTTGAAGAAATTCAATTTTACAATTATAATAATTTAAGTGACTATGATAAAATCTACCTTGTAGAGAGATATAGGGACTGTGGTAATTCAGAAAAAGGAAGTTGGGGAAAAAAGGTCTTTATTTGGAGGAGGGAGTATGAATCTCAATCATGTTTTTAATATAAGGTAATTTAATTTAAATCTGATGTCTGAATCTCTCTGATATACAGGAAAACATTTTTTTTTTAAGCTGGAGTTTATATATATTTTAAAACGGAAAATTCTTAGCCAAGATCAATTTTGAGTTTGCCTGTTTATGCTTATCGGGTGAATGGAGTAAGTGATGAGCTGCATTGTTGGCAAGTTGCAGTTCCTTGGGACTACCTCCTAGACAACCAACCTAAGAGAGCTCTGTGATCGTTGGACAATTGATTCTTGGAATCTGATAATGGTGGGAGGTATGGGGGTATTAGGGAGCAAGAGTAACAGATTGTGTCGTTCAGAAAACATCCAAGATGAGATTTTTCTCTTTATTAATCTCTCAATGTTTTTGCCTCTCAGGCCTTTCTCAATCCAATCAAATACCATCATCTCACTATCCAGTGTTACACTTTTTAATGCAATGAATACTTGAGTATCAAAAGTGCTTCCATATATGTTATTTCAAGGAATAATGTTCTCCTTTAGGAGGAGAGAAATATTTTTGTTTTTGTTTCTGCCGAAGGTCACCTTGAATGATTGAAAGGGAAAGCATTTCTTTACATCCAGATTCATTTATTTTTTGGCTTGAATTTTATAGCAGAGAAAAAGCACCAATTCCCTACTGTTTTGCATTCTTAGCAGATCTAGCTGCCTGCAGGTGGTCCAGGCATTCATGAGTAAATGGCTGGTCACACAGGAAAAAAGGTGCCCATGGTCTTCTAACGTTTGTTTCGTAGGTTGGAATCACTGAGATTTGATACAAATTCTACAGAGAGATTCTAGTTTGGGAAATTCTTCCCCTTAATTAGTGATGGCTGCTTTATCTTAGTGTAGTTTTCCCTCATTAGAAGTTATACTTAATTTTTATTATTATTTTTTAATATCAGTTTCTGTAGCATTGTCTTAAGATAATATTTCAATAAAAAGAAGGGAATGATTTTTTTTTATTTTATGCTTCACATCAAAGGACAATGATTGATGTGTGAATTAAAAAGTGGTTTGGTGCCTAACTATTGACTAAACATGAACTTGAGGGCATTCATTGCAACTTAAGTTTTAGAAAAATTGATGAAACTTTTAAAATCAAATATATTAGTTAGCAATTATAAGTTTGGTATCTTCCTTTGACACTACTGCAACAAAGTACCACAGAATTCTTGGTTTAAACAACAGGAAATTCTTGTCTCAAAGTGTGGGAGCTAGGAGCTAAAATCAAGGTGTCAGTAGGATCATATTTTCTCTGAAGTTGTTGAGTTCTGGTGGCATCCAGCAAGCCATAACTCCATTTCTAACTCTATCACCTGGTCATCAGTCTCCTACTTCTCATTGTGTCTGAATTTCCTCTGCTTAAAAGGATTCTAGTCATATCAGATTAAGGTTCCTCTTGATTTGGTTTGCCCTCATCTTAACCAATAGGATCTTTGACTGTCTACTTACAAATGAGTTCACACCCACAGTACTGGAGGGTTTGGATTTGAACATATTTTTGTGGGGGATAATTCAATCCATAGCAATTAGATTTAAATTAAATTGTCAGTATTAAAAAATTCACTTTTTTTACCCATCTTACCTGTTTGAAATACAGTCTTGTTCTAGGAGGCAAATTGATATAATCCACTTCTTGTGCTTCTGTTTTTTTAAAAGTGAAATTTTTATTTCTAATACTGTTTCATCAAAAGTAGCTTGAAATTATTGAGTTGCTCTATGAACCAGCAATAGCACTGCTTGGTCTATACCCAGAAGAGCTGAAAGCAATGACACAAACAGACATTTGCACACTGATGTTCATAGTAGCATTATTCATAATCACCAAAAGACGGAAAGAAACCAAATGCCCATCAGCAGACAAGTGGATCAAGAAAATGCAGTATATACATACAATAGAATATTATGTAGCAGTAAGACAAAATGATTTCCTGAAGCAAATGACAAGATGGATGAGCCTTGAGGACATAATGCTGAATGAAATTAGCCAGACACAAAAGGATGAATACTGTATCATTCCACTTTTATAACTGGCATAAATGTATAATCAGAGGCTTATAATACAGAATATAAGGGACTTAGAGATTCATAGAAGGTAGAGATGGGTGAACCATTAGCTAATGAGTTTGAATGCCAATGTAAGGGAATAGATAGGAGTGAAGGTACTTCTCTAATTATTTCAAAGATATGATTCTTGTACAAAGAGTGTTTAAGTCCAGGGTACAGGGGGAAAACTGCTATTGCATGATGTGAGCTATGTTCCAAAGGAAACCATCAGCACTACCACAGCAACAGCAGAGGTAAATAATGGGGGGAGGGGTAAGGGTTAAGAGGAGGTCTAGATTTCCTATTTGGTGAGGGTGTCTTTATTGGTTTGATTTCTCTTGGGAGCAATGAAAATTATCAAAAATTGAGAATGTGATGGACTGTGGACATTGGGCCCTCTACATGATGCCCAATAAATGCAAATGGCTGGAAGATGCACTGATGGAGAAGTAGATTGGTGAATGATGGTATATACTTATGAACGAAGGTTGTGCTGCTACAAAAAAGAAAAAAGTCACGAAGCATGCAAAGATGTGAAGGAATGTGTGGGGCATTTGGTGAGACAAAATAAGCCAGAAACAAAACAACAAGAATGGTATGGTCCCCTTTAGAAAATGCTTATTAGAAAACAGAGACCTAGATTGTAAACTTTTAGAGCAGACACATTAAGTCTGGAATGGTGATTATTATTTCTGGATTTTGAGTGGCTGTTTTATATATATATATAACCTGATATTTAGAGATAAGAACAAAGCTGAACAGATTGGGGTTAAAGTAGTTCAGAACATAGGGGTAAGGAAGACTGTCTATGTTTTAGAGCCACACATACTCTTTGAAACCAATGGAAGAAAGCTTTATTTGGTCTGGAACTGAAATTTTCTATAGTGCATAATCTAATTCAACCTATCTGTATAGCTCATTTGAACAATTGAAACATAGGGAGCACAGAATGAGAAAGAGGTCCTTTTATTCTGAATAGATTATTGTATTGCCTGGACACATCCTAGAGTATATGACCAGATAATCAAAAAGTATTGGCAAAGTCCCCTGAGGGATGGGAGAAAGAATATGGAACTATTAAACCTTACCATCAGGGAATCCCCTTATACTGTGTCAAACTTTAGGGACACCCAAATCAATAGGCCATGCCCTTGATCATGAGACTTACTCTCATGAAGCTTATGTAGATAGCAGAGAAGCTTAGACTACCTATAGGCATGCCTAAGAGTTACTTCTGGAGAACCTCTTTTGTTGCTCAGATGTGACATCAGTCTCTCTAAGCCCAACTCTGCAAGTGAAATCATTACCCTGCCTCCTATGTGGGACATGACATCCAGGGGTGGAAGTCTCCCTGGTGACATGGGAGATGACTTCCAAGGATGAATCCAGACCTGGCACCATGGGATCAACAATTCCATCCTGACCAAAAAGAGGAAAAGAAGTGCAACTAATAAAGTATTAGTGGCAGAGAGAGTTCAAATAGAGTTGAGAAGCTACTCTGGAGGTTGCTCTTATTCAGGTTTCTTAACCAGGTCCTGGTTGAGGGTGGCACTTATAACTGCTGCCCTCAACCAGGACCATTCCACTGGTTGAGAACACTGTATTAGTTAGGGTTCTCTAAAGAAACAGAATCAACAGGGAACACTTGCAAATATAAAATTTATAAAGTGTCTCACGTGACTGCAGGAACACAGAGTCCAAAATCCACAGGGCAGCTGTGAAGCCGACGACTCCGATGGAGGGTCTGGATGAACTCCGCAAGAGAGGCTCACCAGCCAAAGCAGGAATGGGGCCTGGCTCCTCTGAGTCCTCCTTAAAAGTCTTCCAGTGGTTAGATTTAGCATCACTAATTGTAGAAGACACTCCCCTTTGGCTGATTACAAATGGAAACAGCTGTGGATGCATCTGACTTGATCATGACCTAATCCTAGGAAATGTCCTCATTGCAACAGACAGGCCAGTACTTGCTGTTCTGGTTTGCTAGCTGCCGGAATGCAACACACCAGAGATGGATTGGCTTTTAATAAAAGGGGATTTATTTTGTTGGTTCTTCAGAGGAAAGGCAGCTAACTTTCCACTGAGGTTCTTTCTCACGTGGAAGGTACAGGATGGTCTCTGCTGGTCTTCTTTTCAGGCCCCTGGGTTCCAACAACTTTCCCCTGGGTGACTTCTTGCTGCATCTCCAAAGGCCTGGGCTGAGCTGCAAGTGCTGAAATGAGGAATGCCGAGCTGCTTAGCTGTGCTACGTTGTGCTCTCTCATTTAAGCACCAGCCAATTAAGTCAAAACGTCACTCATTGCAGCAGACACGCCTCCTAACTGACTGCAGATGTAATTAGCAACAGATGAGGATCATGTACCAATGGCTTATGTCCGCAGCAACAAGACGAGGTATGGTCACCTGGCCAAGTTGACAACTGAATCTAACTAACACACTTGCCCAATCAGATAAACAGCCACCACAACTTAGCCAAGTTGACACATGTCCCTAACCATGACAAATACCTAGGGATAATATATAAGATTCCACAAGGGTTCCATGCATTAGAGTAACTTTCCAGAAACCTACTTCCTCCAGATGGGTTCCTGGTCCAAATAAGTCCTGAAACCTAGCCCAGCCTCTCCAGAACATCAGATAGTTACATCTCCCTATTCCATATTAGTGACAGACTTACAATATGAAAAATTTAGAATTGTTATAGCCTAAACACTCTTAGAGAAGGATGGAAATATCAAAGGTAATGGTGAATTTATACAGAGAAAATAGGATTTGACAAATGAATATGAATACTGATTCATTTAATTGATATCTGTTTTAGTCTCCAATATTTTAGAGCAGCTAGAAGTAAAAACGTGAAATTGTAACCCAAGTCAAAGTCTGAAATATGTCCTACAACTAATTGTCATGCTGTGCTTTGAAATTTATAGCTTTTATATGTATATATGTATATATATATATACATGTTTTTTTCACAAAAAAGAAGGAAAAAAACATTGATTGTGATGATAAAACAAATATTTAAGCCCTCTAGCCTCCTATATTCTGGAGGAGCTAGAAGGAAAAATATGAGAGGATCATATGGTAGCCATGACAAACTCTGGGGTTTGTCCTGTAACTATTTGTTGAAGAGTGCTTTGAAAACTATTGCTTTTTTATTTCTTTGCTTTGTATGCATGTTATACTATACAATAAAGAAAGTTAAAAATAGAAAAAACATAGCTTGAGACATTTAATTTTGTGCGCCATTAATTGTGCTATGTCTTGGGCATTCAGAGATAATTATGATGCACCCAGACTAATGGGAGTAAATAGTGCACCCTGATAGGAACATACACGGAGGAGGAACAATTAGCTTGTAAGAAACATTACTATAATCTTCTCTTTGAAGAGACAGAAACATGAGAGAGAAGGATGGCTCACCTACCTGTAGTTAATCATAATCAATCAACTTACGTTGGTTTATTGCCCTTTGGTACTAGGTTGACCATGTATGATGAGAGACGGAATGTTGAAGAGAGAGAATGTTGAAGATGAATGTCAGAATTCAGATGGGCCTAGTGTGAGTCCCAGGCCAGCCCTCATTTCATAACCATGTGACCTCAAGCAAATGACTGAGGCTTCCCAATGTCACAGAACTCCATCAAAACACCATAATAGCTGTACTTACCTCATTGGATGACAAGAAATAGAAAGCATATATAAATCACCTAGAACACCTCCTAAGATATTGTTAATGAACGTGTTCTACAGGTTTGACAGTGTCCTAGCTTCTTGTGAGCATTACAAGTAGAAAATTTAAAAATGGTCCTGGGGTGATGCAAGGGTAGCTCAGTGATAGAATTCTCACCAGTGATGTGGGAGATGCAGTTTCGATTCCTGGAGCCTTCCCATGCAAAACAAACAAATGAAAAAAAACAGTCTGGACCATAAGACAGAGTATTTTAATATAGGCAAGATGATTAAATTAAAATAGAAAATCTGCTAACAAAAATAATTAATAATTTATTGGTATTTCTCAAACCTAAAAGAAAATTATCAAGATTTAAGTGATGGGAAAGACCACTTTCGTGCATAAACACATGCATAGATTTATTAAGATGTTTATTATAAGGAATTAGCTTATGTGATTGTAGGAGCTAGCAAATCTGAATTCCATAAGGCAGATTGACAGGCAAGACATTCTGGGAAGAGTTGATTTGGACGTCTTGAGTCTGCAATTTGTAGGGGAGGCCACCAGACCAGAAACTAGAGAGGAGTATAGGGTATAGTCTTGAGATAAATTTTCCTCTTCCAGAAACCACCATGCCTTCGATGATTGGATGAGGCCACCCATATTTGGAGGGTTATCTTCTTTATTAAAAGTCAACTGATGGTAGATGCCAATCACATCTACAAAATACATTCATAGAAATATGTAGGCTAAGTGCTGGACCAAACCACTGGGCAACAGGGCCCATCCAAGCTGATGCATAAAATTAACTACCATAGACAGGAAATGTAACAAATGATACATCAGTCCTTAAAGTTTCTACACAGAAGTAAATCCCACTCATCTTTCATTGGCCAAAACAAGACACATGATCCTCCCCAACAAAGGTGGTAGAAAGTTCAATTCTGCTGTGTCTCTTAAGAAGAGCACAGAACATTTATAAACGTTTATATATATCTCCCTTGTAAAAAGTATCACAATCAACATTTTTAGCACCGTATCAGTCTGAGGAAACTACAAAGCCCACTGAGCTTCAGCAAACCTCTTTTCTTTTTGCTTTCTCCTAAAGGTAAAAGGAATCAACATAGGGCTTGTTCCTGACAGAAAGACTTGTTCCCTGTACGTTTTAGAGTATGAAAGATATGGATTCAGAGTACAACTCTTACCACTTTCTAGCCTATGACCTAAGTTCCTGAAAATCCTTAAAATTATTCTCTAATTCTGAAAAATGAAGGTAGATCCTATTGTATGATATGGCCAGTTATTAGAAAGCTTTCTGGCCCAGAGAAGGCAATCATCTATCTTAGATCTCTGAATTACATGGGTACAAGGGATGTCTTCTAGGTCACACTACTTGGGATATTGGGATTATCTGCCCCAAAGGCCCTGAGCCTCTTTTAAGGATTGCAGTCCTATTCCTACATCAGCCTTGAACTCCCCAAGGAATGGCTATTTCAATACATTGAATTTCATTCAATTCCTTAGGTGGAAGCAATAGTATGAGAACTGATAGAGATTGAATTTAAGGGCTAGGTGTTCACGCACATGTGCATGAGGCCCCTCATGCTGAACAACAGAGTTGGGGGTGAAAAGAGAAGAAGGGAAAGGGAGTCCAGGCATTTCCAGTCATACCCTTGCCTCGGACCTGGCAAGTTTTAGCAGTACACCTTTAAGAAGTAGGAGGAAAGGGATATTAGAGATAGTAATCACACTTGCAGTTTTAGGTCCTTATACAGGTAATTGTGTTTCTAAGTTTTAGGGAAGAGAGAGCTGATGCATCTGTAAGGTATGTGGTAAGAGTAAGATCAGGAAAATCTCCTTGATTTTCTTGTGTTCTGATAGGAAGAAAGCCCACTCTGGGCTCACTGAAAACAGCCAAAAAAGCTAAATGTTAAGACTTTAATAATTATTATTGGGAAGCTGGAGCTTCTGTTATATGTTGAATTTATTAAAAACTAAACAAAACAACTGTCCAGTTTCTTGAGTCTTCAGATGTAGCTACTGAGACAGCTCCTGTACTTCCATCCACCCAAGTGTGTCCTTACAATTAACCCCAATGTCCCCCTCTTCCACACCCACAGGCTGCATTCTGTTTCTTGCAAATTCTGTTTCATGCAACATAGAAGAGCTGAACTAACACAGCTGTCAAGGGGACTAATTATCCCCAATACTACTGCCACTGTTCTCCTGCCCACAGGGACCCACAGCTAAGACATTAAGAGAGAGTCTGGTGTTTGAAGTTTGGGAAATCAAAGCACTTTAACAAACTACAAATCTGCCCCTTGTTCCTTTCAGCTGGTAGGAGGCAGATGTCGTGAAAGCACCATGGGTGTTTTACAGCTGGAGAAATTGACCTGTGGGAGTTTCACGGGCCCAAAGTAATGACAGAGTCCCCATTACAGTCCAGGGGTCCCCTTTGACCCTACACATTCCTCCATCTGCACATTCATGCTCCTTGAATGCATATGTTAAGCAAACAAGCTCTTCTCGGCCTTTTTTGGAAAAAAAATTGGTAACAAGTCTAGTAGTCCAGTATCTATTTCAAATTTTCATGTTGTTCTTTTTTGTTGGTTGCTTTTGCAAAGTGCTGAGATATTCATCTCACTAACCTGCTCCACACATCCATTCTTCTCCCCACAGCTCTAATTTCTAACTCCTGTTAAGAACTGTTGTGTGAAGGCATTGTTAAGCTTCCATGCCCACTCAATCCCCAGCCTCTCATCTTAAACTGCCAACAGCGCCAATTAGTATCACATGTAGTGTGAGTTTGCACAGTAGCTGTTGCAGCCAGCTCCACAAAATGTAGCCAAAATGCAAATTGGCCTATAGACAAGTTCTTGGGTGTGAGTTTAGGGAGACAATTTCCACAGCATACATATGAGTCTTTTGATTCTCTGTAGCTACTGGCTTGCTTCATACCTTTAAAGTGAAACATGATAAAAGACCTGGAATGATCCAAAAGGGAAAATACCAAAAAGACACTGAAATGAAATAAAATTAGAAGAGTAAATCATTTAAAACCTTGCTGAAGAGTATTCAAGAAAAAGAAGTATGCTTGGAGTTTTGAGTCAGTAACTGGCTATCATCACAATGGGAGACTCTTAATCTCCTCATCAACAGCCAATCAAACACATATGGCCCCTCCCAACCCCTTTGGATCTTTTGCCAGTTAGAAGAAGTCCTGTTGTTTTTGTCAGTAATTTTTCTTGTGCCATGTTCATCTAATCCTGATTTCCTCATGTGCTTCTTATCCATGGGTGTACTCTTATCTTCTCAAATTTTAGCAGATCCCCAGGAGCTCATTGCCACATTTTCTGCTGCCACAGTTCTTTCTGAATGCTGAACTCAAGTCCGATTTCATCTTCCCTCCAGAGTGTCCTAAAGAAAAGTGTCCTTGTTCATCTTTGCTCCAATTTGGGAAACATGTGGGGAGATAAATGGCACTATGAATGAACATCTGAATTAGTCAGAGTTGTCCAGAGAAACAGAACCAATGGGATATCAAGGATATTAAGGGATTTAATATGAAGAATTAGTTCATGTGACTGTACCTTAGGGGAGGGCAAGTCTGAATTCCATAGGGCAGGCTATGGACTGAAAATTCCAATACAGGTGCTTCAGAAGTCTGATGAGTCTGAATTCCCCAGGGGAAACTGGCTCACTGAGATTGAGGCAGAAATTCTCCTTGCCAATCTCTGAAACTCAGTTCTGGCTTCTTTCCTTCCTTCCTTCCATCCTTCCTCCCTTCCTCCCTCCCTCTCTTCCTTCCTTCTTCTTTCCTTCCTTCCTTCTTTTGTATGCTGTATGGCAGGGGTCACATTTCATTCTTAATTCTTGCTTTTAAGACCTCCAAGTGATTGGATAAAGAAATGGCCCTCACTGGTCAGGAAAATCTCCTTAGTTTATAGGTGCAATCCACTGTAACATTCCTTCACAGTAACCATCAGGCCAGTGTTTGCTCGGCCAAAAAACTGGACATCATAATCCAACTAACTTGACCTATAAAATTAACTTTCACACATGTAAATGCTAGCAGCTCTTTCAGTCACTGTAAAGTCATTGATTTTAATGATCAAGTAATCCCTGCAAGATAATTATTGTTTTTCCCATTATAAAGATGAAGAAACTAAAGTTCAGTGAAGGATAGGGATTTGTACAAAGTCATATGGCTACAAAGAGGTAGATTTGATATTCAAATCTGGTTCTATTTCATTCATTATATGATACCATCACATAATACATTAGTGATTCTAGAGATTGTCATTTATAAAGCACTAATATGAATAAGGCATAATGCTAGGTGTTTTACAGTTTCCTAAGCCTTACTATAAAACTGCAAGGTGTTACCTACAAGGCATGTAGCATAAGCATTATTATATGACTTCCCAAAGACTACACAGCTAGAATTTGCAGAAATGGAAATCAAACACAAGTCAAATGTCATCAGCTGTTCTGGCTTGAAAATATTATGTGCCCCAGAAAAGCAACATTTTCATCCTGATTCAATCTTGTCGAGGCAACCAGGTATTGGGTACTACCCAATTGTTCTGAAGGGGTTGAGGGTGTGCCTCAGAGATGACAGAGAGCCCAAGTGCAGCCCTGATGATGTGGAGAGGATGGAGCCAGGAGAAAGTTGGTTCCCCTCAATGAACCCCACTGTTGCAACTCACCCCAGCATTTGGAGAGAGAGCAAGGCAACTGCACAGGCCTTGGAAAGTGTGGGTCTGCTGCCTTCTAAAGCCCTGAGGATAAATGACTCTTAAGACTTTGTAATCCAGTGGAGTTTGCCTAGCAGGTTTTAAGAACTGTATGGGTCTAGGGACCCCTGTTTACCTTTCAACTTCTCTCTGTAGCAATGGAAATATATATTTTATGACTGTACCTCCCTTGTATGTTGGCAGCAGATAACTTTTAAGTTTCATAGGTTCAGACCCAGAGGATAATTTTGCCTTAGAACAGACCATGCCTGTAGTTGAGTTTGATTAGATTTTGTACTGTTTTAAATTTGTAATGTATTTGTATTATTGCTGAAATAGTTTAAGGCTTTTGTGATATTGTGATAGAGAGAATGCATTTTGCATATGGAAAAAACATGTTTTTTGGAGGTCCGGAGGGTGGAATGTGCTGATTAGAACATATCACATACCCCAGAAAAGTCATGTTTTAATACTAATTCAATCTGATCCAACACCGCAAATTGGAAACTTCCGATTAGATTATCTCCGCAGAGATATGACAGGCTCAATTGTGGGTATGGCTTTTTGATAACATGGTGATGTGACTCTACCCATTCTAGATGGGTCTTAATTAATTTACTGGAATCCTTTAAAAGAGGAAACGTTTTGGAGAGAGTCAGAGGTGGCAGAAGCCTCAGTGCCAACAGAAACTGTGCAGCAGAGCTGACACAGATGCAGACACTTGAATAACACAGACACGGATGTTCGGAGATGCTTGGATCCCAGAAGACATTGCCACGAGATGCTAAGCAAGTCAGAATCTGGAGAAAGCCAAGGGAAACCAAGAGATGAAAGCCATCCCTGGAGAACTAAAGTGAGGAACCCCCACAGGAACAGAGGCTACAAGCAACAGAGCCCAGAAACAAGGGACCAGCAGATGCCAGCCACGTGACTACCCAGCTGACAGAGGTCTTTCCTGAGTGAAAGTAACCTCTTGTTGGTGCCTTAATTTGGACACTTCCACTTCCTTAGAACTGTAAACTTGTAATTTATTAAATCCCCCCTTTTAAAATCTGTTTCAGTTCTGGTATATGGCATCCCAACAGCTTCCAAACTAAAATACCTATAATCTGTGCTCTTTTCATTGCATCAAACTTTCTGCTCCATTAAGAAGCCCTCATTATCTGTGAGGCACATTGGTCATTGGCTCTTCTCAGCCCTCAAAAGGAGCATTGGTATGCTATGTTTTCTCCTATTCGTTGCTGCTCAGGTGGAATCATGTGCCTGACACGCACAGAAGCTAAAACTGCGTTGCCAGGGTTTTGAGAAAATGTTTACCTTGTAATTGACTGGCTAGGAGACCAGAGAAAAAGGCTCAGTTCAGTCTCCCAGAACAAAACAGAGCCTGGGATTTTATACTGTCTGGGGAAGGTAGGCTAAAGAAAGTGGCTATGGAAGGGGTGAGATGATGTGGGCTAATCCAGAAGGCAGAATAAAGGCTGGGGTTTAGCCAAACATACTAAATCATGCTTGGTCTTAAAATGGAGGCTTAGCATGTGCAGTGGCTAGAACACGTCAGAGCCTGCCTTTGCTGCTTCTGAGCAAACATGAGGAGCTGTGAGCACAGACAAAAGTAATGCAAAGTTTTTCAAACCGGTAGGGGAGGAGATACTTTGCTGGAAAAGCAGGTAGATAAGTGGTAGTGTCACTATTTTGCCATTCCTGGAGTTACAACTGAAAAATATCCTCTCAAGAAACTAAATGCAACTAACTATATACAAGTGAGCCTTGTAAGCTCACATATAAACTTATTTCTCTTTTTTTTTTCCTACGTAGTAGATCATCCCACATTCCTTCAGGACTCCTGGTACCATGTGTTTTTAAAAACAAGCAAGAGGCCCTTAGCCCCTGAACACTTGTTTCCATGTTGCTATGAGACCCTGTTTCCCCAGGTTTCCCACTTGTGTGAAGATCCTGGAGCATATAGGAAATGACCAAGGGGCATCCAGGGGACATTCCCATGTCTTCTTTCTACCTGGAGGTCAATCAACCCCATCAAGCCACTACATGTCCTTGCTGGATCACTGATATCATTTAATGAGACACATCTGTAGCTGTACTGGCCAGTTGGCATTTTGGTCAAATCAAAATTCAGATGCTCATATGAATTTCTATTGTTCACCATGCCAAGTGGTTGTTTGGGTCATAATTTGGGCTTTGCTAATAAAAGATCAAATCAACTAACTTCCCTAATGTATCAAGCTTTCATCCCAAGATTAAATCAGTCATTTCTGATCCATCTAAGTTTAGCCAATGACCTAGGTTGTTTATACATCATATATCCTATTACTAACGCCCAGAGGCAAAAACCACAGCCTGTCTAAGTATCTGCATGGAAAGCAATCCTACCAGAGATTACGCAGTTTGGGTTTGGAAAGGCAAACCGTTCCATTTACAAACATCTGCCAGAAAGGTCAGATGCAGGCTGGCCAATCCCTGGGCTCTGATTGTATGGTCTATTTTGTTTGCAAGTACAGTGTCCAAGGAAAACCAAAAACTCAAAGAGAGCCTAATTTCAGAAAGACATCTCCGACAGTTAACTCAAATTAAGTATCAACAAAGACCTCACAGTCTTTTTCCAAGGTGTTAGACCACAGTTTTAAAACAAGTGGGAAAATTTATTATGCTTGTTCAAGTACATAGAAAAACATAGAACGTCTCTTGTTAGAGAGAGGGAGGAAGGCAGAGATGGCAGGGTTGGGGTGAGGGTGGGTTGTATATTACTGTTAAGTCATCTTAAATTCAGCATGTTGTATCTTTTTCTTTAAACCCATAAAGAGAAAATTGTTTTTCAGGTAACCATTATGCTACTAGCAAAACATGAACATTTTTTTTTGAAAAGTTGTGCTTCTACTCAAGTTACTTTAAAATATAAAGTCCGTTATAATAATGTGAAGCTTACGAATGAAAACAGCAGAGACTATCAGTTTCCATTTCAGAGCATTGGAATGAAACATTCTTTCTTCTTGGGGTCAGTGAACACATATTGTTACAATTCCATACAAGCCTGTGCCCCAAAGAGCTCATTTCCCTGATCTGATCTGACCAGAGATGTATCTGTCATCATTACCAGAAATTCATTACCAGTCTCCCAGCAGTGCCAACTGAACTGAACCGCACAACAGAGCACACTGCACATTTTCAAGAATCGAAACCTACTGGTATTTATTGGCTACTAAGAGAAATTTCCTTTTATGATTCACAGATATGGATTCAATTTAGTGGGGTTTGTTTTGAGGTGGTGGGAAGGGATAAAGGAGGAGAGGAAGTTTCAGAACACTTTCTCATGTAAATATAACATGTTTCTGCTAATGGGCTTTCAGTTGGTTCAACCAAGGGGAGGAAAACACCAATGTAGCAATTTTTCTTGCACATATCAGGTTCTTGTTTTTACATTTGGGGTTGAGTGTGCTAACGTCTGAATCCATAGGGTGCTTTACCTCAAATGCGTTAGGAAACATCATCTATCTCTTTATTTTGACTGTCTTCACTGTTATACTAATTACAATCTGTAGCAGTTGTCTCATCTATTAAAAGGAAAAGATGGGATTCTTTTCACCTAGATTTGAGATGGTGCTTCAGTTTGCATGTCTGGTATTTATCTGGATGGAAATTAAGATCTTTGGTCTTAACCAAAAGTATTAACTCAAGCAACATTTTTTAAGCTTTTACTCTTATTATGTTTTGAAGCTAAGTATGTTACTAGTGTGTGGCAGATAAAAGATGGCTGCAAATACCTTGCACCTCTAACCACTGAGAGATGGAATCAAAATCTACTCCCCTTGGGCACTCTCTTAGTGACATATTTGACCAATAGAATATGGGAGAAGTGAATGCTGGGATCTTTTAAGGTTAGTTTCCTCCTGGGGCTCTTGGCATGCTTGCTAGTAAGAAGGCTGACATTCCGGACCAGCAAGGTGTAAGCTCTTGGATCCATATTACAAGCTGAGTCCAGCCTTTCTGCTATCCCTACGAAAGCACCAGGCATGAGTAAAATGGGTTTGTAGGACCAGACTTGTCCACCTGCTGAATACCATTGAGATGACAATAACAAGGGAAGGAAAAATCTCCCAGCTCACCTATCAAACCTAAGAAACATGAGAGCTAGTAATAAATTACTTTAAGCCATTAATTTTGGAAAGATATGTTAAGCAGAAATAGACAACAGAATGAAAAGTAGCATGAAATCAGGAATGAGGCTGTGTAAGAGCCTCCAGGAATATTACACAGAAACAGGATTGGAGTGCATAACCAGGAACGAGGCTGCAAACCTCCAGGGACATTACACGGAAAGAGAGCAAACCAGAATCGAGACTCTGAAGTTTCTGGAAGTAGGTTTTATTAGCCTATGACCATAGGGTTCAGCCAAGCAGTCTTTGAAAGTCTGAGCTCTTGTATCAGGGGCTGATACAAGGTATTTATAGACAGAATATGGGTAGCATCTTCTTAAAACGCAATTGGTTACACTTGAGGGAGGTGATTGGCTGCTGGCAGCTTTTCCTTAATATGGTAACTCGCTACACTTGAGGGGAGTGATTGGCTGCTGGTGGCCAAAACCAGGAAGGGTTGTGAAAGCTGAGTTTACAGGAGCAGATGAGCGGTTATGGGAGGAGGGGCCTGCTTGCTGCCAGGAGCTTGCTTGCTACATGTCCCCCTTTGATGCTTGCTTATGCTAGTGAGCAATTGCATTGCTTATATCTCATCTTCCTGTTGTGATAGGTACTGGTATTTCCACACTGCCAGTTCCTGGGCTGTTGTTTTCTTTTCTACCAGAGTCTCTATGGAGCACCACAGACCACCTATCAGGGGAGGTAAGGGGCATGGCACAAGGAGAGATATACCTAGAAGGCCTAGGACACTGATGATCAGTGTTTTGAATCCCCCAAAGGCAGAAACCACCCTCTGAATAGGTCACCTGGACTCCAACCTTTCCATGTCTCTACAGGCACACGGGCTAGTTCCTCATCTGGTCGGTTAGTTCCCTGATGACTTTCCCTTGTTCATCTATTTGGAGGCAACAGTCAGTCCAATTAAATTTTCTACAAACCCCTCCCTCATCTGCTAGAGCCAGCCTATTGCAACTCAAATTTTGTCCTGATTATCAGCCAGGGAGTTTAGGGCCATTGCAGTTCTGTTGGTTATTAACTCCAACAAGGCTTGAAGATGGATGATGTGCTTGAGCATATAAATGGGAGTCCTATAGTCCCAGGAATCATCTTCATCCCAGGTGGAAAGTCCATAATAATGGGTTATTTGTTCTTGGGGCCACTCATTATCCTTCCACTCTCCAATGGTTATTCCTGTGCTTATGCCTCTTTTCTGTCTGGGACTCACTCGCACAGGGTATCCTAACTGTCCTCCCCAAGCCAGAGGGGCTAGGAAAAAAGCTGGTCTAATGGCTCCTATCGTGTATGACCCAGTCCAGTCAGTGGGTAACTGCCTACAGGCTGTCTGCCCACATACCCAATAGAGTCCTGCGGGAACTGGCCAAGGGCTGGGGGTGCTCCCATTCTCTCAATATTTAATCAGATTAAGCACAGGGAAAGAGGATGATAGCTGTCATGTTAGTTCCCTTTCCAGATAGTTTTCCTGGTGCTTATGTTGTATACCTGTTGTCCTAGACATGGGAGCTCACTGGCTGGTGTGGTGAATGATGAGCTCCATCATGCCGCACAATGTTTTCCCTACCATAGCAGTGGCTAGGCACCACTGGCTGTCCTGAGGCTCAGGGAATTCAAGGAGAGTGGTGCTTAGGTATGCGGGCATTTCCCATTCCTGGGCTTCCCATGGACACTGATTTTCTATGCCTGTTCCAACACAGACATAACATGAGGTGATATTGAGGGAGGAAGCTATCTGCTTACCAACTGTACAGATAGGTTCTGGATGGGTCTGGGCAGGCCTGACTCTTGTCTGAAGTAAGTGGAGTAAGGGGCCCTGTTTAGAACTGGTTGGCAGACCCATGGTTCCCAGTGTAGCAGGATGGGACCCTGTGCCATTTGTCAGCATGTTGGGCCCAACTCCCAGTTAGGGAATACCTAGGAATGTGTACACCTGTCTACCAGGAGGACTGGAAATGGTGAGATCCTTAAGCCAGCAGGGTTAAACTGTACTGAACCTGGGTGCAAGGGGGAAGTGTCCTGAATGTCCCTGAAACCTGTGCTGGTGGCTGGAGCTGGCTGCCAAGCTCCCTACCATGGTCCTGCAAGCATACAATCAGATATGTGGAGCCCAGCATCATACATGTGTTGAAGGTTAGACAGACTGTGGGGCTTCCATTAGGGGCAGTAGTGACAGTTTTTCCTTGGTAAACCAATAAGTATAGCATTACTTGACCCAGTGAGGAGGTTATAGCATACTAGGGGACCTTCCTTTAGGGTGCATACAGAATACTGGGTTCCGTTAAGAATGCAGGTCTGAGAACTGCCTTGGCATGAATACTGGTTATAGAAAACTATGGTAGTTTCCACCTTCTTCAGAACATAAATAGTCTTGAGGCATGCCTGGCATGTGTCATTCCCCTTGGAAGGGCTTATGACCACGGCGAGCAGAAACAGAGGAGTGAGGCACATGGTGCTGGCTATGGGGAGTGCCACCACATGAACATACAACTAGCCTCAGGGAAGGAATGGAGACACACACTCTGGGCAGCAGCTAGGAAAACCAGGAGGATTAGGAACCCAATTAACAAGAACAGGGGGCTAAACAGTACCCGCGGCACAGGGGAACTTATAGGGAAGGGGAAGGGAATACTTGTGCTATTTCACATCTCCTCAAGCCCTGGCCATGCATAGATCACTCAGTTTCTGGGGTGACTGAAGCAGGGCTTGAAGGTCTCCTCAGGCTTCATCCGTGCATTGACTAGCTGCTTCTGGTGAGCTAAAGCAGGACAACGATGACCACTCAGGCTTCAGCCATAGGCTGGGCAGTTGACTTTGGCTGTGATGGAGAAGGGTGCTGTGGCTTCCAAAGAATGATGTATATCTGGTGGTCAGGATCAGGGGTGCACTCCCAGTGGTCATCTGTGGTGACCCTCATGACCCAAGATCATCCACAGGATGATCTCCGCAGCTCTGACAGCTGTTGGGGGAGCTAAAATGACACAGTAAAGGCCTCTCCATTGAGGCTGAAGGGAGCTTTTTTTCCGGTCTTTCACCCATACTAGATCCCCTGGTTCAAATTCATGTATGGGGGGGTTAGATGCTGAAAGGCTTGGGCACTGCTTCTAATGTTATCCCTTTCAGCTCATTTAGAACCCATCCTAGCTGAACCAAGTGCTGGATTAAGCTTAAGCTTCCAATTTCCCTGCAAGATTCTGGTGAGGGGTGGTGGCCTCCCCTATACTAGTTCAAAAGAGGAGAAGCCTGTTTTCTTTGTAGGGGTAAATCTAATTCTAAACAGAGCTATAGGGAGTGCCTCCACCCAGGTTAGTTTTGTTTCTTGGCAGATTTTTCAAGTCATCTTTAAAGCCTTTGCAAGCTTTTGGAGGGCCTCGGCTCCAAAGGTGGGGCCATTTTCTAAGCCAAAAGTGAAGGGCATTCCATACTGAAGAATGATGTCCTCTAAGAGGGCCTGCACCACCTCCTGAGTAGTTTCCAAGTGAGTGGGGTACACCTCTACCCATCCTGAGAAAATGCAGATGAATACAAGGAGATAGTGATACCTTCATGCCCACGGCATTTCGATGAAGTCGACCTGTAGGTGTTCAAATGGGCTTCGACCTGCTAACTGGTTGTTTAGTCCCCCCATCCTGGTGCTAGGTTGTTTGGCATTAAGACTCCAATGACTGTCCCTTCCCACTCGTGGATGGACAGGGTGAAGGGTTTCTCCAAGTCTGGGAGGCCTAGACTTGAGGCCTGCATGAGTGCTGTCTCTGGATGCTGGAAAGCTCTTGATCAGTTCCCAACTGGAATGGGTCTCTGTCACCCCTCTTTGCGACTTTGTAGAGGAATCTTGCTAACACCACATAGTTTGGAATACAAGCTCTGCAGAACCTGGTTGCTCCTAAAACGTCCTTAGCTTGCTTCCTGGAAGTTGGTGTGGGGATGGCACAGACTACCCAGTTATGCTTCAGCCCTAGGCTTTGGGTCCCTTGCTGTAGGTAAAAACCCAAATATTTGGTGCTGGCAGATTTGGGCTTTCTTCTGGGTCATGTGGTACCCTGCCTGGTTCAGGTGATGGAGAAGGTGCTCTGTCCCTCACTCACAGCCACTGAGGGATTTGGCAGCAAGCAGGAGGTCATCTACATATCGTAGGACAGTGCAGTTGTAATCTTTAGCTGGGAATAATTGCAAGTCCTTCCCTAGTGCTTGCCTGAAAATAGTGTATGGAGGGGGTTGAACCCCTGAGTCAACTGAGTCCAAGTATAGTGTCTTTTGGTTCCCATGGAGGGCCTTTTCCATTTGAAAGTGGATATTTCCTGGCTGACTGGGGCTACCTGCAAGCAGAAGAAGGCATTCTTCACATCCAGGCAGGAGAACCACTGGGCCTTCCCTGGTACCAGACTAAGAAGAGTGTACAGGTTAGGAACCACTGGTGAATGGTTTCCGTAGCTGCATTGACTGCTTGCAAGTATTGGACCAGGAGAAATTGCCCATTTGAGGTTTCTTCACGGGTAGGAGTGGGGCTTTCCACAGGGAGTTGCAGGACTGGATAATCTGGTAGGATTCTAGCCATACCTAATGGCTTTGGAGCCCCTCAAGGGCCTTCTGAGGGGTTGGATACTGTTACACTGCCACAGGGTGTGCCATGGGCTTCAGGACAGTTACCACCAGGGGGCAGTATTTGGCTAAGCCTGGCAGTTTGTGCTCAACCCAGATGCTTATAATATCTGGAAATGGCAGGTTAGGGCAGACCTCCCTCCTGCCTTGGGCTCCTCATGCAACTGCCATTTTTTGCCCACTGGTGTGGTTAGAAGTAAGATCTTCTGGGGCCATCAATCCCTAAGGAAACTTTTCCTCCAGGCCTGACAGTAATTTGGGCATGCAGCTTTCTGAGGAGGTCTCTCCCCAATAGCGGCACCGGGTGTTCCAGCCCATACAGAAACGGGTACGACATTGAGCAGCCCCTAATCCTACATTCTCTGGCCTTCGGCAATGTTTTTTGTCATACCACCCCAGGAGTGCTGATTATGTCTACTGTTTAGCCTAAAAATGGCCAAGCTCCCCAGGGGCTGGGTTACTACCAAGTGTTTGGCAGTGGTATCTACCATAAAGTCCAGTGCTTGCCCTCACCCCACTCCCCCAGGGAGTTTTACCTCAACCATGGGTTCCCAGGGGCTAGAAAAATGGAATCTGGTCTGTCCTAGTTGGAAAGCTGGTCACCGGCCAGGGCAATGGTGGCAGGATCAGGGTGAAGCCAGGAGCTCATGCCTTGCCTTCTCCGGTGTGCCAGTGGGCCAGGTTTGTTGGGGCTCCTCTTCCAATGCCTTCCGCCTTGCAGCAGGCACACTGGTTCTGTCCCAGGGGTACTCAGGGTCACTGGGGTTGTCCTTCAGTTTCTTGCGTGGCTCATCAGCCACTTGGGCGAGGAACCCTTTATCCACCCTGGCTTCTTCTTTATGACTTCCAGCCAGGTGGCAATGTAGGGAAACTGATCTAGGTGTCCAGGCATCCCTGACACTACATTATAAACTACCTTCACCTTTTCTAACTCAAAACTTCCTTCGGATGGCCAATCCACCCCAAAGGTGGTCCACTCTAATTCACACAAGTTCCTAAGTTGGTCAGGGGTCAGCTTGACTCCCCAGTCATCAGTCGAAAGCTTTCTTAGAGTTGGACATCGTACACCATAATAGTGACTTGCTGACCTCTTCTATATCACAGAGCCAACAGATAGGGAGGGGGATACTAATCGTACAATAGGGGGTTTCAGACAAACATTCTCTTTGTTTGGTCTGGCGGCCCCCAATGGGGATGCAGGAATCATAGGGTCCAAACTCAATTGCAGTCTAGAACACAGCTCCTATGGCCCAGGACTTCCTTTCACTCACACAGTCGCACACACACCCCAACACCCCTCCCACACTGCTCATCCCTAAACCAAACCTGAAGACTTCTGTTTTCCCTGGTCCTTCAGACAGAGACCAGTACTCAGATAGTCTACCTGGATCTGAAAATTTTCATGTTCCCTGGTCATCTGGATGGAGACCCGTAGTTGGATAGTCTTTGGAAGTGATCAGGTACCCTTTCCACTCAGGCTCCCCTAGCCTTTTACAAGTGGACTAATACTGAATGCACCCGGGTGCTTACCAATCAATTGGGTGGTGCTCCTTGGCACCTGGTTCCAGAAACTGTCCTGGATCCGTCGATGCTCTGGTGGTGACAAGTGCCCCCGCCGGGGAGGTCAGGAACCTGAAAGACCGGGAAAAGCCCTACTGCTGGCACTGGATTCCTTCGAGTCTCGGGTCCGGGCAACATCGCTGCCATGGACGAGGGAGAATATCACCAGCCGCTCGATCCCAGACAAGCCCCCAGAAATGCAGCATAAAACCAGGAATGAGGCTCTGCAAGAATCTCCAGGAACATTATACAGAAGCAGGACTGAAGCATGCAACCAGGAATGAAGCTGCAAGCCTGCAGGAATATTATGTGGAAAGAGAACGAACCAGGATCGAGGCTCTGAAGTTTCTAGAAGTAGGTTTTTTAGTCTATGGCCACAGGGCTCAGCCAAGTAGCCTCTGAAAGTCTGAGCCCCAATCAGGGGCTTATATGAGGTGTTAACAGACAGAATGGCTGGTAGCATTTTCCTAATATGGTAACTGGTTACACTCGAAGGAGGTGATTGGCTGCTGGCAGCATTTCCCTAATATGGTAACTGGCTACACTTGAGGGAGGTGATTGGCTGGGGATAGCCAGAACCAGGAAGGGTTGTAAAAGCTAAGTTTGCAGGAGCAGATGAGTGGGTTAGGGGGTGAGGGGCCTGTGTGCTGCCTGGTCCTTGCTTGCTATGAAAGCATGAGTCAACAATGGATGCAGACTCCTATAAATGGTAGAATGGAGTTCCTGGAGTACCTATGATATCTGGTTCTTGTCTTTTATTTATTTTTTTTTTTTTTTGCCTTGTTATATATTCTTTTAATCTCAGATCAGCCATCACCCTCTTTCAAAGCCTCACCTTTCTCTGTCCTTCTCCAAGACACATCAGATCCCTATTCTTTTTATTAACCCTTCCTCCTGCAAACTCATTTTTCTGAGATTAGTTCATTTTGAAATTGATTAATTCATTTATTCATATAAGTAACATTTACTTACATTAGAAGTGTACATCATTTGATTACTGCTGGGAAATTTATGGAGTCTTTTACCTCTTAGGCCAGCACAGACATAGAGCTAAATGCATGGCAATTTTTGCTAAATTCAAACTGTGGACTCACTCCCTTTGAGTGTAGGTAAATAGTTTGATCCAAAATGCAGGCTTATTGTTATAAAATAGAGATGATACACATTATAGCAAATAGAACCAAGATCAAATCTTATGTGGCCAAATAGAAAGCATGAGACTGAAATGAAAGTTGTTTGCCCTCCTGTTGTGATAGAAGTAACTGGCTGTAGCCAGATGGCCTGGGGGTTAAACTGCAGTTCCACTGCATCTCAAGAGTTTCAGTTTCCCCGTTAGTAAATTGGTATTAATATTATATACATCCAATTATAATAACTAAGTTAATATGCATTAAGTGGCTTAGAATAGTGACCTGCACATAGTAAGCAATAGGGGAATATTTGTCAAATACATTTATTTAAAAATTTAGTGTTTGGAATTGTACTCAGTACATAACAAGAATGGCAAAACATATGTTTCTCATACTCTGTTCTTGTGTTTTACCCTTTTGGGCATCTTGGAACTTAAAAAAATTAGTAATGTTATAAATCATTTTATCTTTAAAAAATCTTAACGCGTGAGTTGGAAAATAATTATTTGACCTTACATATCTAATATAAGTGGATGAACCCAGCTACTTGCTGATCAAAAGCACATTTCTCTAGAAAAGTGCATTTCTCTATCATAGATAGAGCTGAACATTTTGTGGTATGATTTTAATTTTCTTTCTTTTCTTTTTAATGATCTCATTGATGAATTTGTGAACTGAATACTATTGAATGGCACTGATGGAAGTCTTGGTTACATTTAGACAAAAAGTATTCTTTTTACTTTGACAGTTATTTCAATTGCTCAATATTTGAATCACCTCTGGGGATGGAGATGGGAAAAATAGATGATGGGAGAGAAGAGTACAGAAAAAGTAGCCATGTTATATGGTCCTTGGAAATCCAGTGTCACTGGGTTCAACTCATTTCTGTTTTATACAGATCTTTAAGCTAAAATCACAGAAGTTTAATCACATTTAACTTTCCAATTATGCTTTAACTTGAGTAGATAAAGAAGTAGGAACTTCTAATCTTTACAAGCACTTATGGACAGTTAGTTATCCTTAGAACAAGTAATTACACTGGCAAGTTATACTCATTGTGAATAGCTACATACATATGGGCATATACATAAATGCATAGTTAATTTTTCTGCATATAATACTGACATTAAGTGTTTCATATAAGCCAAACATAGGCCCACTCAGTGGTCCATAGAGAAACATGAGGTTTCTTAAACCATATTTTCATCTAATTCGAATGAGATATCAAATGGTGATTGCCTGAAAAAAAAAACAAGGACTAAAGCTTAAGTAATTTCAAAGACATGGAATTAAATAAAGCAACTAGTCAACGTTATGTAAAACAAATATTAAAAGTAACAGGGACAGATATAATGGGTAAATAGTTAGGGACCTGTTCTCTGTGCTTCTATTCTGAATTTTCATTCTATCCTGTCATTTTTGGATAATATAACACCTTCCATTCTGTAGCCTAAATGTTCATCTCCATTACTTATACTCTGTCATTCTGTGAGTTCCTCAAGAAATGAATGTCCGTCTGGGTTCCAAGACGGTGGCTTAGTGAGGTGTGGAATTTAGTTCATCCTCCAGAGCAAACTAGTAAATAGCAGGGAACAGTACAGAACAATTGGTGGGGGCACATCAGGGACTGGACACACAGCATACACCAGTCTTGACAAGCTGGACCAGGTGCGATCCCACTCAGAAATGTAAGTCCCCCAAACCATGAGGCTGGCAGCCCTCCCCTACAGGCTGGTTCCAGGAGGGGAAAGGAAAGAGACTTTATTAGCAGCAGGGGCTTAGCTCAACCAAGCTCCAATTGTAGAATTAATTAACAAATTCTGACTACTGAAAATAGGCCACCAGCTCAGAAAAACCTCAGATAAGAGCTAAAGGTACTAGGAATTTTTGCCCTGGCACTGAGGGGGCAGGACTGATGGTTAAAAACAAAAGACTTTTTGGATCAGATAGCACAAAATACTTGAAAAGGTCTGGAACCTAAAAAAAGGGGGGATGGCACATAGAACCTGGAGATACATAAAGCAATGTATCAACTTAAGCTCTTGATTAACAAACCTGAGGAACTGAGGTTCTGCTCTGAAAAGGATTTTTTTTTTTTTTTTTTGCTTTGTTTCTACTGCTTAACAACTCATGAGATAAAACTGAAAGGCTTCGCAGGCTCCAACTGCCCCAGGCAAAGGCTGAATTAAGCTTGTCTAAGAGGCAAAGAGGCTGGCCAGGTGAAAGGATTTATTTCCCTGGAGGCTGTGCCTTCCCCAGGAGAAGGGTGGGGCCCAGCTCAGGTGAAATCCCTCCCTCAAAGAATTCAGACCCCTGGGGCTAGAAAAATGAAACAAAGACACCCTACAACCTCTCCTCTGTCTCAACCATGCCCTCAGCAGGGAGAGCCTGCTGAAGTTAAAGGCTCTGCATCACTTTATATTGGTGGGAAACTGCAGGCAGACAAGCACCAGATACTGGGCAGGATAGGAAAAACACCGAGTCTAGAGGCTTCATAGGAAAGTCTATCAACCTGTGGGGCCTCACCCTCAGGGAAAACTGATGCAGGTGACTCTTTCCTCCTGAGAGAAGGCCAGTCTGGTCTGGGAAAATCTGACTGTGGTCTACAATATCTAAGTAGACTCTCCTAAATATATATATACAGTCAGGGCAAGACAGAAAAACAAGAACTGAGGTCTAGCATAAGCTGAACTGAATATCAAAGAACACATGGAGAAATGTGTTCATCCAGCAAGAAAATACTAGGTGAATGAGAACAATATCCAGAATAAACTAATTAAGGAAATCAAATGCCTAGATGTCAGCAAAAAATAATAAATCATACAGGAAAATTGAAGATATGGCCCATTCAAAGGAACAAACCAACAATTCAAATGAGATAAGGAGTTGAAACAACTGACTCAGGATGCTCGAACATACATGAAAATCACATCAAAGATCAAATCAGCAAGTTGAGGGAGGATATAAAGAAGGCAATAGGCAAACAAAAAGAAGAAATCAATAGTCTGAAGAAATGAATCACAGAACTTATGGGGATGAAAGACACAGTAGAAGAGACAAAAAGAAAAAACAATGGAAACCTACAACATTAGATTTGAAGAAGCAGAAGAAAGGATTAGTGAACTGGAGGACTGGACATCTGAAATCTGACACATAAATGAAAATATAGGGAAAAGAATGGAAAAATATGAGCAGGGACACAGTGAATTGAATGATGATATGAAGTGCATGGACATACATGTCATGGGTGTCTCAGTAGAAAAAGAGAAGGGAAAAGGAGGGGAAAGACTAATGGAGGAAATTATCACTGAAAATTTCCCATCTCTTTTGAAAGACATAAAATTACAGATCCAAGAAGTGCAGCATACCCCAAACAGAATAGATCCAAATAGACACACTCCAAGACATTTACTAATCAGACTGTCAGATGTAAAAGAGTAAGAGAGAATTTTGAAAGCAGCAAGAAAAAAGCAATCCATCACATACAAGGGAAGCCCAATCAGTCTATGTGTAGATTTCTCAACAGAAATCATGGAGGTAAAAAGATAGTAGTATGATATATTTAAGATCCTAAAAGAGAAAAACTCCTAACCGAGAATTCTACAGCCAGCAAAATTGTCCTTCAGAAATGAGGGGAAAATTAAATATTTTCAGACAAAAAAAAAAAATCACTGAGAGAATTTGTGACCAAGAGACCAACTCTGCAAGAAATACTAAAAGTAGCACTAGAGGTAGGAAAAAAAAGGCAGGAGAGATAAATGTGGAGAAGAGTGTAGAAATGAAGATAATCAGTAAAGGTAAAAAGATAAAAAAATTAGATATTACATGCAAAATCCCAAAGGCAAAATGGTAGAAGAAAATACTGCCTTTATAGTAATAACACTAAATGTTAATGGATTAAACACTCCAATCAAAAGACATAGACTGGCAGAATGGATTAAAAAACAGGACCCATCTATATGCTGTATAGAGGAGACTAATTTTAGATCCAAGGACAAGCATAGGTTGAAAGTAAAAGGTTGGGAAAAGGAATTTCATGCAAACCACAATCAGAAAAGAGCAGGAGTATTTATTCTAATATCCAACAAATTAGACTTCAAATGTAAAACAATTAAAAGAGACAAAGAAGGACACTATTTATTAATAAAAGTAACAATTCAACAAGAAGACATAACAATCATAAATATTTATACAGCGAGCCAGAGTGCCCCAAAATACATGATGCAAACACTGAAGACATTGGAAGGAGAATTAGACACCTCTACCATAATAGTTGGAGACTTCAATTCCCCACTCTCATCAATGGAGAGAATATTTACACAGAGGATCAGTAAAGAAACAGAGAATTTGAATAATACAGTAAATAAACTATACTTAACAGACATTTAGAGAACATTATACCCCACAACAGCAGGATACACCTTTTTCTCATGTATTCATAGATCATTCTCAAGGATTTACCATATGTTGGGTCACAAAGCAAGTCTCAATAAATTTTAAAAGATTTAAATCATACGAAACATTTTCTTGGATCATAAAGGAATGAAGCTGGAAATCAATAACAGTCAGAGGGCCAGAGAATTCACAAATATATGGAGGCTAAACAGCACATTCTTAAACAACCAGTGGGTCAAGGAAGAAATTACAAGAGAAATCAGTAAATATCTCAAGGCAAATGAAAATGAAAACACAACATATCAGAATGTATGGGATGCAGCAAAGGCAGTGCTAAGAGGAAAATTTATTGCCTTAAATGCCTATATCAAAAAAAGAAGAAAGCAAAAATTGAAGAATTAACTGTTCACTTGGAAAAACTAGAGAAAACACAACAAACTATCCCTAAAGCAAATGAAAGGAAAGAAATTATGAAGATCAGAGCAGAAATAAATGAAATTAAGAACAATGAAACAATTGAGAAAATCAACAAAACCAGAAGTAGGTTCTTTGAGAAAATCAGTAAAATTGATGGACGCTTAGCAAGGTTGACAAAAAGAAAAAGAGAGCAGATGCAAATAAATAAAATAGGAAATGGAAGAGGAGACATAACCACTGACCCCACAAAAATAACAGAGGTCATAAGAGGATACTTTGAGCAACTTTATGTTAATAAGCTAGACAATGTAGATGAAATGGACAACTTCCTAGAAAGGCACAAGCACCAACATTGACTCAAGAAGAAATAGACAACCTCAACAAACCAATCACAAGTAAAGTAATTGAACTATTCATCAAGAAGCTCCCCAAAAAGAAAAGTCCAGGACCAGGTAGCTTTACATGTGAATTCTACCAAGCATTCAAGAAAGAGTTAGTACCAATCATGCTCAACTCTTCAAAAAATATTGAAGAGGAGGGAAGGCTACCTAACTTATTCTATGAAGTCAACATCACCATCATACCAAAGCCAGAGAAAGAAACTACAAGAAAAGAAAGAAAAGAAAATTACAGACAAATCTCTTGAATGAATATAGATGCAAAAATCCCCAATAAAATTCTTGCAGATTGAATCTAGCAGTACTTAAAAGAATTATACACCATGACCAAGTGGGATTTATTCCAGATATGCAAGGATGGTTAAACATAAGAAAATCAATTAGTGTAATATACCATATCAATAAATCAAAGCAGAAAAACTGCATGATCATCTTGATTGATGCAGAGAAAGCATTTGACAAAATTCAACATCCTTTCTTGATGAAAACACTTTAAAGGATAGGAATAGAAGGGAGCTTCTTCAACATGATAAAGGGAATATATGAAAAACCCACAGCTAACATTATCCTCTATGGGGAAAGACGGAAAGCTTTCCCCTAAGATCAGGGACAAAGGATGTCCACTGTCACCGTTGTTATTCAACATTGTGTTGGAAGTTCTAGCCAGAGCAATTAGACCATAAAATGTAATATAAGGCATCAAAATTGGAAAGGAAGAAGTAAAACTCTCACTGTTTGCAGATGATATGATACTATATATTGAAAACCCCAAGAAATCCACAGCAAAACTACTAGAGCTAATAAATGAGTACAACAAAGTGGCAGGGTACAACATCGATACTCAAAAATCTGTAGTGTTTCCATACACTAGTAATGAGCAATCTGAGGAGGAAATCAAGAAAAATTCCATTTAAAATTGCAACCAAAAGAATTAAATATTTAAGAATAAATTTAACTAAGGATACAAAAGACCTATACAAAGAAACCTACAAGAAATTGCTAAAAGAAATCACAGAAGACCTAAGTAAATGGAAGGGCATACCATATTGTTGGATTGGAAGACTAAATATAGTTAAGATATCAATTCTACCTAAATGGATTTATACATTCAATGCAATACCAATTAAAATCTCAAAAACTTATGTTTCAGAAATAGGCAAACCAATAACCAAATTTATTTGGAAGGGCAGGGTGCCATGAATAGCTAAAAATATCGTGAAAAAGAAAAATGAAGTCAGAAGTCTCACATTACCTGAGTTTAAGGTGTATTATGAAGGCACAGTGATCAAAACAGCATGGTAAGGGCATAAAGATAGATATACTGACCAATGGAATCGAATAGAATGCTTAGATATAGACCCTCTCATCTATGGACAGTTGATCTTTGATAAAAGCAGTCAAGCCAACTCATCTGAGACAGAACAGTCTCTTCAATAAATAGTGCCTGGAGAACTGGATATCCACATGCAAAAGAATGAAGGAGGATCCATATCTCACACCCTATACAAAAATTAACTCAAAATGGATCAAAGACCTAAACATTAGAGATAAGACCATAAAACTTTTAGAAGAAAATGTAGGGAAATATCTTATAAGACTTGTAATGGGAGGCAGTTTTGTAGATCTTACCCTTAACACACAAGTACTGAAAAAGAAATAGATAAATGGGAACTCCTCAAAGTTGAACACTTTCGTGCATCAAAGAACTTTGCCACAAAAATTGTGTAGGCTGCCACTATAAAAAGGCAGCCTACGCAATTGGAAATAATATTTGGAAACTGCATATCAGATAAGGGCCTAGTATCCAGAATATATAAAGAGATTCTTCAACCCAACAATGAAAGACAAACAACACAATTAAAAAATTTGCAAAAATCGTGAACAGACATTTCTCAGAAGAGGAAATATAAATGGATCAAAGGCACATGAAAAGATGCTCAACTTCTCTGGCAATGAGGGAAATGCAAATCAAAATCACAACGAGATATCATCTGACACCCAATAGAATAGCCATTATCAAAACAAACAAACAAACAAACAAACAGAAAATGTCAAGTGCTGGAGATGATGTGGAGAAAGGGGCACATTTATCCACCGTTGGTGGGAATGTAAAATGCACAACTGCTGTGGAAGGCAGTTTGGTGATTCCTCAGAAAGCTAAGTATAGAATTGCCATATAATCCAGCAATAACACTCACAGGACATGAGGGCACAGAAACAAATGGACATTTGCACACCAAGTTCATAGCAGCAGCCCAAATGTCCATCAACAGATAGGTGACTAAACAAGCTGTGGCATATACATACAATAGAATATTACACAGCTGTAAGACAGAATAAAGTCATGAAGCATGTAGCAATGTGGATGGACCTTGAGGACATTACACTGAGTGAAATTAGCCAGAAACAAAAGGACAAACACCGTATGGTCTCACTGATATGCACTAACATTAATAAATTAATGGAGAATTTCAGTTCAGAACACAGGTTATTAGGAGATAAAAACGGGGTAGAAATTGGATAATTTGTGCTGAAGGGTTGCAGATTGTGCAACGGGACTGATTGTAAAAAAATTCAGAAATGGAGAGCACAATACTGCCTGATTATAGCACAATGATGTAAGTACACTGAATGAAGCTGAATGTGAGAATTATAGAGGGAGAAGGGCTGGGGCACATATAAAACCAGAAGGAAAGATAGATGATAAAGACTGAGATGGTATAATTGAGGAATGCCTACAGTGTAAAATGATGGTGACTAAATGTACAAATTAAAAAATGTTTTTGCATGAGGGAGAACAAGGGAACGCCAATGTTACAGGGTGTTGAAAATAGATGGTCACTCATATTTTAAAACTTCAACTTCTGTGTGAGACTAAAGCAAGAAACATTTATTCGGTGCAAAATTTATATTTTGACTAGTGTATTTCCTAATTTCACTTATAAGGACAGCTGAATTGAACACCATAAGTACATAGAACCTTGAATAGGGCAGGGGATTTTATTGGTTTGTCCAGGTTAGTGTGATGCCCTGATAAATCCCAGAACAGTGAATAAAGAAGTATTTGCAAAATCCCCTTGGGAGAATGGAGAGAAAGGGGGAAAAATTCAACTTCTCCATTTGGAGAATTCCTGATATTCTCCTAGGTAGTGGGGACAACCAAATCAATAGGCAAAGTCCTCAATCTTGGGGTTTGCCTCTATGAAACTTATCCCTGCAAAGGATACGCTAAACCTACTTAAAATTATGCCTAAGTGTCACTCCCAGAGAATGTCTTTAGTTGCTCAGATGTTGCCTCTCTCTCTCAGCCAACATGGCAAGCAAATCATTGCCCTCTCCCCTCTACGTGGGACATGACTCCCAGGGTTGCAAACCTTCCTGGCAATTTGGAACAGAAATCCTAGGATGAGCTGAGACTCAGCATCAAGAGATTGAGAAAACCTTCTCAACCAAAAGAGGGGAGAGAGAAATGAGACAAAATAAAATGTCAGTGGCTGAGAGATTTCAGACAGAATTGAGGTTATCCTGGAGGTTATTCTTATGCATTACATAGATATCCCCTTTTTAATTTATGGTGTATTAGAGTGGCTAGAGGGAAGTACTTTGAAACTATACAGCTGTATTCCAGTAGCCATGTTTCTTGAAGATGATTATATAATGATGTAGCTTTTGCAATGTGACTGCATGATTGCAAAAACCTTGTGTTTGATGCTCCTTTAATCCATGGTATGAACAGATAAGTAAAAAAAAAACATGGATAAGAAATAAGCAAATAATAGGGAGAACAAAGATTAAAATAAATTGAGTAGGTTGAAATACTAGTGGTCAGTGAAAGGGAGGGTAATGGGCATGACACGTATGAGTTTTTTCTTTTTTCGTTTTTATATCTTTTGCTGGGAAGATAATGATCATTGTGATGAATACATACCTATGCAATGATATTGTGAGCCATTGATTGTAACCATGTCAAGAATATTTTTATGTCAGGAATGTTTGTATGTTTGTTTGTATTTACAAGAAAAATATTTAAAAAAAGAAATTAATGTCTCTAAGTGACTATCATTGCTTTTCACTATGTTATGTGGAAATCATTTGCTCATCCAACTGCATTCTCCACTCAACTGTGAGCTCCTAAAGGGAGGGCTGAGAATGCATCTGACCCACACCCAGCTTGCATCTCAGGAATCCAGCACATGACACAGAATGTGAAGCAGAACTTTTCTTCATATTTTAATTTGTCTAATGATCTAAAGTTGATTATACTAGGTGACAAGAAATCCTGAATTATAGACAGAGTTGCTGATACTGGTCTTTTGATTACCAACACCCTTACCCACTTTTAGCCTATGTAAGAAAAAGCTAGAGATGTAGAGTGAGAGGTCAGAGAAGATAGTGCTATGATGTTTTCTCTCACCTAAGGATGGAGAGGAGCAGGTATTTCTTCCCCTCCCCATATTGAATGAAGGGAAAATAAAAAAGACCACTGGCAACCCCCGCCTTTTTTTTTAAGTGGAGACTGACATCTTCATTCCCATGTGCATTCTTGCTGAGCAGTGAGCTGACCCCATGCTGCTGCAGGAGCACAACAAACATGGGAAAGTTTCCTGAAAACCTGACATGCATATAGGAAGGAAATTATGCCTGCTATTTGCCTAGAGAAGCTGAGAGGGAAGGTGTCTGGTGAGGTCGGAAGTGGGTATAGCCTTTATTTTATTATTTATCAGTTCAAGGTGCCCTAGGTACTGGTGGCCAAATATATTTCAGTTACCTGGACTTTGATTCCCCAGTGGGCCAAAGGAACCCTAGCAGAAAGAGGCCAGTGTATGGTCTGGGATGCTCACTGAGGAGGTGATCATAAATGTTGCTCAAGGGCCATCGTTTTGTCCAGGGAAAGATGCAATTCAGCCAGTGGAATTAATTATGGAATAGGCTGTGCTAGGAAAAATCTCTCCCAATGATTAAGGGTCAGTACTTTAATAGTCACCATAGCACAGGGTACAAATCTCCCAAGGTTTCACTCCTATACTTTATTCCTTAGCCTATAATCTCACTCCTGACCTTGACCATTGGAAGACAGTCTCAGAAGAGGAGTGAGGAAAGAGCAGATGGAGGAAAGAGACTACACTAAACATTTTACTAAAATGTACTCATCTTTTTTTTTATAGCTGTATGATCATCATTTCTTAGTACATTTTCATCTTTTCATTGATTTAGAAAAAGAAATAGCAAGACAACAGAAAAAGAAATAAAATGATAATATAGAGAAAAAATAAAAATAAAAAGTAAATAAAAAAACAGAAAAAAAACATACAAAAAAACTATAGCTCAGATGCAGCTTCATTCAGTGTTTTAACATAATTACATTACAATTAGGTAGTATTGTGCTGTCCATTTTTGAGTTTTTGTATTCAGTCCTGTTGCACAGTCTGTATCCCTTCAGCTCCAATTACCCATTATCTTACCCTATTTCTAACTCCTGATGGTCTCTGTTACCAATGACATATTCCAAGTTTATTCTCTAATGTCGGTTCACATCATTGGGACCATACAGTATTTGTCCTTTAGTTTTTGGCTAGACTCACTCAGCATAATGTTCTCTAGGTCCATCCATGTTATTACATGCTTCATAAATTTATTCTGTTTTAAAGCTGCATAATATTCCATCGTATGTATATACCACAGTTTGTTTAGCCACTCGTCTGTTGATGGACATTTTGGCTGTTTCCATCTCTTTGCAATTGTAAAGAATGCTGCTATAAACATTGGTGTGCAAATGTCCGTTTGTGTCTTTGCCCTTCAGTCTTTGAGTAGATACCTAGCAATGGTATTGCTGGGTCGTATGGCAATTCTATATTCAGCTTTTTGAGTTTTTTTTAAAAAAACTTTTTTATTGTATAATATAACATATATGCAAAGCAAAGAAATAAAAAAAGCAAGTTTTCAAAGCACTCGTCAACAAGTAATTGCAGGACAGATCCCAGAGTTTGTCATGGGCTACCATATGATCCTCTCAGATTTTTTCCTTCTAGCTGCTCCAGAATATAGGAGGCTAGAAGGAATAAATATTTTTTTATCATCACAATCGACTTCTTTTTCTTTTTTGTGTGTGAAAAATAATGTACGTACAAAAAAGCAGTAAATTTCAAAGCACAGCACCAGATTAGTTGTAGAACATGTTTCAGAGTTTGACATGGGTTACAATAAAAGTACCCATCTTTAAGTGTGCATTTTGATGAATTTTGACAAATACATACACCAGATTAACCACCAATCAATCAAATCATAGACCATTACAATCACCCCCCAAAAGTTCTCTCATGCCCTTTCATAGGCCTTTGCTCCCCACTCCTACATCTCTCTAGGCAACCATTGATTTGCTTTCACTACTGATTCCTCTTATTCCAATTTTCAAATAAATGGAATGATAGAATATGTGCACTTGTGTACTGATATGTTTTTGAGATTTATTCACATCGTTGCTTTTATCAGCATCTTGTTCCTTTTAAGTGCTATTCTGTTATATTGCATATCTAAAGGGATCTTGCTAAACTCCCATATTAATTCTTGTTGTTGTTAAAGATTCTTTAGAATTTTCTACATGGACCATCATATCATCCATGTATAGATATAGTGTTATTCCCTCCATTGAAATCTCTTCATTTTATATATTTTTTCTTACCTCATTGCACCGATAGGGTCTCAATACCTTGTTGAACAGAAGTGGTGAGAGCCCAAATCTAAGTTGTTTGCCATCTTACAGGGGAAGCACTCAGTCTTTCATAGTTAAGTATGATGTTATTTTTAGGTTTTAGATTCCTTTTACAGGTTAAGAAACTCCCATTTTATTACTAATTATTGAATGATTTTTTAATCATATATTGGTATTGATTTTTACCAAATGTGTTTTCTCTTTCTGTTTAGTAACGATAGTGGATTTTCCTTTTTAATAGTTAATGTGAATTACATTTTTTTAAAAATGTAAAATAAACCTTCTATTCTTAAGATAAATCCCATTTATGCATGGTGTATATTTCTTTTATATATTGTTGGATTTGATTGTATGTTTTGCCAGGAATTTAGTTTGTGGGGAATATTCATTTCTAGTTTTCTTTTCTTGAAATATCTTTATAGCTTCAGTGTCAGGATAAAACTGACATAAAATGAGTTTAGAAGTGATCACTCCTCTGTCATGAAAAAATTGGTATAGTAATGATATTTTTTCTCACTTAAATGTTTAAGAGAATTGGCAACATAAGTTATACAGGAATAGAGTTTTCTCTGCTGGAAGATTTTTTATTATAAATTCCATTTATTTATAAAGAATATTCACATTTTCTATTTCTTCTTCGGTTTAAATTGCATCTCGCACTATTGTTATGTTGTGGTTTTAGTTTTATCCCCTTCAAAATATTTTCATATTTTGTTTTCGATTTTTTCTTTGTCTCACATTTTATTTAGAAGTGTATGATACGACTTCTAAACGTTTCATGATTTTACTTTTCTATTATTGATTTCTGGTTTAATTCTGTCGTAGTTAGGGGACTTTGTGTGTTTCTAATATTTGACCTCTATTCAGCCTTGTTTAATGCCCCAGAATATAATCTATATTTGTCGATGTTTCATGTAAGCAATATGTAGTCTGCTGATATTATGTAAATGTCCATTTGGTCATGCTGTATAAAGATCTTTCAGATTATTACTCATTTTCTGTCTACTAGTTGTCTTTATTATTTGAGAGAAGATTATTAAAATCTCATCATATAATTTTAGATTAGTCTATTTCTTTTTCATTCTATCAAGTTTACTTCATGTGGGCGGGCCGCGGTGGCTCAGCGGGCAAAGTGCTTGCCTGCTATGCCGGAGGACCTCGGTTCGATTCCCGGCCCCAGCCCATGTAACAAAAACGGAGAAACAGAATACAATAAAACAAGAAAATGCTTAAAAATGTTTCCCTTTCTTCCTTCCTTCCTTCCTTCTATCCTTCCTTCCTTCTCTCTGTCTTTCCTTTAAAAAAAAAAAAAAAAAAAAAAAAAAAAAAGTTTACTTCATGTACTTGGAAGTGCTATTTTAAGATATATGCACATTTAGGATTATTATGTCTTCTTTATGAATTAACATTCTTATCATTATAAAATGTTCATTATTGTATATGATAATGTGTTCTTCTGAATATTAATTAGTCTAATATTCATAGAATTTTATTTTCTATCCATTTACTTTTAATCTGTGTCTTTATATTTAAAATGGATTTCTTTGAGTTTGCATATTGTTGGGTCTGTAGTTTTACTCATTCTTGCAATCTCGGTATTATAACTGGAGTTTTTAGATAATTTATATTCAATACAAAAATTGAATATAAGTTCAAAGTTGCATTGAAATCTATCATCTTCCTACTAGTTTTCCATATGCCACATCCATTCTTTATTTCTTTATTCTTATTTCCCTGTCTTGTTTAGGATTTGTTAATATTGCTATTCACCATTCATATTATAATTCTAGTATAGTAACATTGCTATTCGCCATAAATAATGTTACTTAGCTGTTCCTCTTTGTTTTCAATTTCCATGCTTACTTTACTGTTTATACAATCCATCTTTATATTTTACTATATCACATGTAATTTAATACAGCTAAATACATCTAAATTAGAATACTTCCATTGTCTTTTCCCATCCTTTGTTTTATCATTCTCATAATTTTAATTCTATATATGCTATAACCTTCAAAATATATTACTATTATTTTTTTAAGCAGTAAATTATCTTTGAAAGAAATTTAAAAATGAAAAAAAATGCTATTACCCACAAATAACCTTGCCAGCACTCTTCCTCATTTGTGTAGATCCAAATTTCCACCATATGTCATTCATCTTTGTCTAAAGAATTTCCTTAACAATATTTTGGTAACAATTTGTAGCAATTAGCAATCTTTTATTGATACATTCTCTCAATGTTTATTCATCCCCCCAAAAAGATATTAACTTGCCTTTTAATGTGATTTATATTTCCTCTTGATAAAGAATTTTACAGTCATAGATTTTGCTTATATCACTTTAAAGATATCATTACACTGTTGGTTCAAATGTGCAACAAGGGAGTAAGCAGAAATTTTATAGCACATGCATTCCTTATTCAGTTAAAAATTAATCTGTGTGTTGCTGTAAAGAGATTTGGCAAATGACACTCAAGTCGTAATCAGTTGGTTTTGAGTTAATCTAATGAAGTTTATGCTGGGTAGGCCTGAGTTATTGAGACAGAAACCTTTAAAAGAGGGCCTAGACCCTTTCTGAGGAGAGAGATTTTAAGCAGCATCTGGGTCTGAAATTCCTGTCCCTTTCCCCTGGATCTTCCTTGCCTAACTGGCTGCCTTTGGATTAAAGTTTTAGGTTGAGCTCCTGGGAGACCAGCCTGCTCTTGATATTCCCTTTCTTACTGGGCGGTCTGTGAACTTTGGGCTTGCTTAGTCAGTCCCCAAAATTGCATAAGCCAATTTCTTGTGATAAATACATAAATAAGAATAGATAGATATTGATGATGTCAATGTAGATGCGAATGTAGATGTAACTAAAGACATAGATATACAAACTCTATCCTAGTGGTTCCACTTTTGTGGTTGAACCTCAGCTGAAACCATACCCATGGCTTACTACTCACCAATACTCAAAGGAATCCCTATGCAAATTTCTGCAGCCCATTTCCCCCTGTTTTCTGAAACTCCATCACAAAAACTTCAAATGCCTTAGTTTTCTCAAACTTGAACGTCAGCCTCCTCAACATGACAAAGCTGTAGAGTTCTGTCTGGGCTCCTCTTCCTCACACTCAAGGCCCCAAAATTGGCTCTAGTCAGAATGCGAGATAATTAGAGGGTCTGCCTCACTTGTTTTCCTTCCTGAAGTATCACTGTCCCCAGATTTTTTTCCAGTATCTGAAAACCGTTGTTTCATATTTTTTGCTAAGGTTTCTAGAAGTTTGTGGTGAAAGGCTAAGTTCCAGATAATACTCTAGCGTGGCTGAAAGCAGAAATCCTTGGTCTAGATTTCTTAATAACTGAAAGTTAGGCTGTCATTAAGAGCTGAAATGTAGCACTATTTGCCCTACCGCACCCTAGTGGCAAAGAATGTAAATACTTCAGAAAGCGCTTAAAGGCACTGGTAAGAGAAAAAAAAAAAGTTCCCAAGTTCACCTGATTCAATTGTTCAGTTGTATGTATTACCTGGCATATAGTAGAACTTCAGACACTTTTGTTGGACTGTACTGAATTGTGCTTCTAGCACCTACCTAGCATACTACATGAGACATAATTAATTTGAAGCAGCAGAGTATAATAGGAAGTTTTTGAGAGTTACATAAAAATCATGTTTGAATTCCACTTCTTTCATTTACTAGTTATGTGATTTTAATATAAATTTATTAATTTCTAATGGCCTAATTTATTTGAAATTTATTGTTCAAATAAATTTATTTATCATAATCATTTATTATTCCAACCTCATTGGGTTGCTTTGAAACTGAATAAAATAATGTTTGCAAAGTTCTAAATGCTGACACATTGTAAACATCCAATTTATTTTTGCTATTCTTAGTGTATTTTATTTAAAGAAAATAATGAATACTAAAAGTAACACAGAAGATAAGAAACTTTTCTCTATTTCTGAAAGTAGAGAAAAGGATTCCAGTGTTGTTTGTAGGTAGTGTGTCAGATTTGTATGAGACACTGGAAGTCATATAGATGAACATCTCATCAAGTGCTTGAAACTAAACTCACCAGAGAATTGGACTGAATCTGACATAAGCAATATGGGGGATATGTAGATTCATATGACTGAGGGGTCTGGAGGCAGTGTAGGTCTCAAATTGTTTGATCAGCTCCATTTCTCAGTGATCCACTGAAGTCAACCCTCCTCTTTGTGTTCCTTTCATCTTCAGGCTGACTTCACTCAAGGTAGCAGAATGGCTGCAGTTGTTCCTGGGCTCACAACTACATACTTCACTGTCCAGAGTATGAAAGCTTCTTCCCACCCTCCTCCAAATATAGAAGTCATGCCCTGTTATTCCCTGAGATGGGACCACATGGAATTATATGTCTAACACTGAACCAATATTGTGATGAGGTTAATGGCTTCTCCTGACTGATTTAGGCTTGGATTGAATGTCCATGGCTGAACTAATCAGTGAGATAATGGGGATGGTGGTAACTCATTTGACTGCATTTCTTAGGTCTTGCCTTCGAGTTGAGGTTGGTGGTTAATCCCACTCCAACAACGTTGTGGTTGTTCAATGGAGAAAATATGATTTCTATAAATATCATGTACAATGTGAACATTCTTTGTGAACATTCAGAGTACGTCTGAATATTCTCTGACAAGGGGAAATTTACCGCCACACAAGTCACACTTTCTCACCAGTGAAATATGGTTTTTTTTGACAACTCAAAAAAAAAGAATCTTTTAATAAAAATTACTCATAAAACCCTAATGAATTTCAAAGAGCAAGATATCCCTCGGCACATTTATAAAATAACATATGGTCCTTTTACAAAAAGCTCCCTTTTAATTTAAATACATTTCTTATTTACAGATTAAATATAAAGCATCATCTATAGTTGCAAACCATAAAACACATGAGGCAAGCAATTTTGAATTTCAATAGATTTTCCCAGGGTTACCAAGTCTAGATTTTTTCATAAAAAGAGTCACCTTTCTTGTGCATAATAAATCCAAATGCAGCTTGTGTTTTTTCTATTTAAAATGAAAACAAAATATCTTCTAAAAATATCATTCCTCTGACTCTCAGAAAGAGAGACAAGGTGTAATGTATCAAGAAGTTCCACAGGTACTTGCCATTTTCGCCAAATTCACCAGTGAGATATTTTGACATCTTAGCTTCATGTTTTGTGCTTGACAGTGAGGTGGGGGAACATGATATCTGCCGTTCTGAATTGACCAATATATTCTGAAAGATGCTAATAAAGCAGTCCTTAAATATCAAGCACACTTCTAAGTGCTTTAAGCATAAGTAATCTTCTAAATTTCTAGTACAATTCTCCCCTTACAGGAGAGGTAAGAGACACACCAAGTGGTAAAGTCACTTGTACAGGGTAAGGGTCAAACACAAATTGGCAGAGGTGGGATTTAAGCCCAAGTTTATGTCTTAAACCATAATACAATATCACTCTAGTTAATGAGCCCTAGTCTAGAGACAGATGGAAAAGTTTGTAATACCTGATTGATTGATTGGGAAACTTTATCTTACCTATATTTCTATCTATCTACCTATCTATATAGTATCTGTTTTTATCTATGATCTACATGTATCTATCTTTGTCAATCATCTATTTCTAGTCAATCATCTATCTATTATCTATCAAACTCTCTATCCACCTCTCTAGCATAATTTTGTTATGAGCATAGTAAGGATGCAATGTAAGGGAAGCATAACTTCTTCAACAATTTCCACTCTTTCAGTTTAAATCTGATGCATATGTATTTCATTCATGAACTCATTCACCCATGTACTACTAAACATTTACTACCCATCCATTCAACTCTAGGCACTGGATTAGTTCTTCAGAATACAGAGATCCAAGAAAGGCATCCTTCCCATAGGGAGGTTTTGAAATTGTGAATCATGACTCATAATCAAACAAACAAATAAACAAACGAACAAAAACAAAAATAAGAAAAGGAAAACAGTATAGAATAGAAAATATCTAAGTTACTTATATGTTATAAATGTAAGCATTATTTCAATAAACTTTTTGCAGTTATATATGTCTTTATGTACCTGTGTGTGTACTGGGTTATGTATAAATTGTGATTCTCACTGTAAGACACAATCAAAGATATTTGAGAAATACTGATTAGAAACCATTCAACCAAATCTTTGTACCTTTCTCAAACCTTTTCCTTTATATTATTATATTGCAGGAACTTGAAAAAAAAAGGCCAAATCTTATCTTTCTATTTTAGGCCTTCTGGTATAATTTGCCCAGGGTATTTACTTGATGCAACTAATTGTCTTCCTGAATAACACAGAAGAAGAGTTTCATTTGGAATTATTGGTGTCCTTTTTTTATTGATATCTACTTTCCTTGGATGCATTTTAGAAGTCTTTTAAACAATATGCCTGACTTTGGGGAGAGGAAAAACAATGGATTGGTTAACCAAAATTTTGAGTTTTTCACCAATTTTCTGAGAGACAAAGCCCAAGTTTTGCTTATGAGTAGTGATTACATGGCAATAACTCTTGTTCTCTAAACTTCTTAAAGTAGATTTGGTTTGTCAGTGTTGGGATAAATGGCTTTAAGTAGTATTATTAAGCCCTAAGCTAAGCAATAGCTTTACCATCAGAATTTAAGCTTCGTGGTTGCAATGCTTTATGAATTTATGTTCCTTGCTGTCAGCATGAAAAAAAAGACCAGCTGGAAGAGGCTACCTTGACTGAGGACCACACGGTTTTGGACATGTAGATGAATTCACACTGGGGAATCTGGGATGGAAGTCCTGTGTGTGTGGAATAATTTTATTAGTGTCTCAAGCTTCTTACCATCTCTTTCTCTTTGCCTTCCAAATTAGTGCAGTCCCTTAAAGATATGGAATGGTTTTTCTCATTTTCTCCAAACTAAATGCATCCTCCAGCATCTGACTTATATGGAAAAGATGAGAAGAAGTAACAAAAGCAAACAATATGTCCTCTATGGGTTTAAGAGAATGACCAAAAAAACAGTGATGGGTTTAATGGGTTTAGGGATTTTCCATAAAGAATGCCTGTTTAGGTAATGTTATTCATACTTAATCTAATTTCTTTCTCTTCTAAATTTACTGATAGCTGTCTGGAAAAATAATTCTTTAAAGTTATTATTCATGCTGCAGATCACATAACTCATTTTTACTGCAGTTTGAAATAAAATGGACCTTTAAATTTCATTCAATAAATAAATAAATTTATTTATTGTTTTAGACACAGCTAAAGGAAAGAAAAAATTCGTAAAATTAAAAGATTGTAATAGTAATCCTTTTAATTAAATCTTTCATAAAGTTTTCTAAATAGCTGCTAGTATAGTCATTTATCCTGAGTAATATTTTGTGCTTGTAAATTGATATAAAAGCCACATCTACATGAACAGCTTCCAAAAGCACACTATCAGAAAGTGCCTAAAAGCGTTAAAAGATATCTCACAATTCTGTGAAGTCTTGTGGCTGTACTTTGAAATCGCTTATTACTAAAGTAAGTTAGTACAAGAAGAAGAGACAGAAATGTATTTAACCATATGCCAAGAATTATTTCAAAGACTTTGGGAAATTAACTTTGTTCATTCTCATTTGCTATTGAGCTAAGTCTATTGCAGTATCTACAATCATCCTTAAATATTGACTCAAGTCAAAAGGTATTTTGTTACTAATCTTAGTAGTGTTAGGCAGCAGGAGGATTTGCCCCACTGAGACTGGTAGATTACATATTGGCAGCCAAGTCAGATCCAGTAGTGTTTAAGATCACCCATTTGGGACTTACTCAGAGGAAGAGTAGAATAACCAAATATAGTTTAACTTTTGAAAATCTTAGCAGTTTCAGGCTATGTGTACATGTAACCCACACTCTGGGTCAACTCTATACTTGTGAGTTTTTCTGTCATGTACAAAGTGAGTGGGGTAGGTTTATGGTATCAATTTTTTTTAGTACTGAACAAACTCAATCTGTTAGTGTTTTAGCCATTAGGGGCCCCACTACCCTTTAAAATGAGCCAAAGACAATAGTTTAACTCTCCTCCTGTTCAAGCACAACACTTTGAGTCTTTTGTCAGATTCCCCTTCCGAAGTATTGGTGGGAGGTCCTTACTAATGCTTACATGCTTCCCAAATCCATCCAGTTTGTCCTTGTCCCAGACCCTATGTCTATGGAACATAATATTCCTTTAGTAAGTCCAACTTGCCATCTCTCTTCTTATGTCATGGTCTTCCGGACAAGATGTTGCAAGAGCCATAGCATGTTTTACCAATGGGGGCCCCTCAGTTCTTATCCTTACTTCCCATGAACCATTCTTGTATTTTCAATCTTCTCTGAAACTGAATGAGAGAGAGAAAAACTACAAAACTGTTTCTCTCACTCCCAATTCCAGGCCTATTTCCCAGTCAATGAAAGCATTTCCAGAGATATCCATATAACCTGGCTTTTCATAAAGGCAATATTTTGTTTCTATGCTTTAAAGTTTAGTCCACTATAGTTAGAGTTGCCAGATATAGCAAATAAAAGTGCTTACACCAAAAAATTATTCATTGTTTACTTGAAATTCAAATTTACTGGGCATTCTATATTTTATCTGGCAACACTTAATAGTTCAGTTGGTAACTTCCTGCCAAAACTGGATTGCTCTTTTCTATTTTGAATAATGAAAAGCTTTTTTAGGTTTCTCCCTCAAATTAAGAATAAATCTGGCCTAAGGAATCCAAATTTCCACATAAAGAAATAGAGAAATTGCTTGACCCTCAAAAAGAGCTGTTTCCTACCATTCTCTAGCTATCGGTGGTTGAAGGATATTGGTGTTAAATCTCAGGCCATCCTTCGAAAGCACAGTTTCCCTTTCTGACTGGTTGTTGTAGTTATTGGTGTAATAAATTCCCTTCAGGGCACTGGGATGCTTCTTTATTTCAAAGTTGACTAATAGGATGATTTTCCTAGTTTATTCCTTCCAGAAGTCTTGAAGGAGTGAAAAAAAATAGTTTAATTATTCTCTCGCCATACTCCAGCTATTATGGTTATACAAAGCATTAAAAAAATAAAAGTTGTGTCTGCAGTATCTTCAGGACTATCCAAATGGAAAAAAAAAATGGTGTTGAGAAAAATTAGATTTGTCTCACTGCAAAAATACCTTCAGATCAAATCTAATTACAGGAAATTAAGAGATTTCCTTAATACTAAAGCTGAGTTGTTATTGAGTTCTTTGCATTTAAATGATGCTAGGGGGAGGTCACTTTAGAAGTTCAGCTGTAATACTTTCTGCCATTCTGGTATTTGGTACACTTGTATTCCTTTTACATTAATAAAACAGGATCTAATTGCACCATCGTATATCAGAAAAATCCACAAACTCGGTTTTCTTAACCTATCTACTGTCAGATTTATATCAGTGTTGAAATGTTTTAGCAATCAAATTAATTCAGATCTATCTTAACATCTCTTCCCTGCAAGACTAAAAATATTCTCAATATTGTGTTACAGAATATTTTCACCTGTTTTTATTGCACTTAGTTTACCTAGATTAAACTTTGCTAAGGCAACCTTTTGATTAGCTAACTACTGAAGCATTAGCTCTATTATCTCTTGCCACAAAAATTTGTAACAGAATCCAAACCTTTTGACCCCATCCCAGCAAAGTAGTAATTAATGTCAGATACATTTTGATAACCATATTAAAATTATTTAAATATTTAAGCAGCTAATTACAGAGAGCAGATTCCTATATCACTATACCAAGCGTTATCCCTGGGCGAATATTATCTTTCTGATTAAACACAATGAAATATCCAACAATTTAGAAAAATAATCAAATAAATCATACATTCTACAGGATGTGAGTATACATAAAACCCACTTAGAGAAGAGCAAATCCTTCCCCTCCACCCTTCAGAATGGAATGGCATTTTGAGCCACCACATGTTGATGGCTCTGTTTGAGTTTTGCAAGAAGTTATGAAACTGAGGAAAGGTCACTGTTGGGTCCTGCAATCCTGTATAAGATTGATTTTTTTCAATATATTTTTGAATATAGAAAAGATCTAAAGAAGACCATGGATCATGCTAGTGTCCAGTGAACTTTTACTTTGATACCTGCATTTCATTCCACATTCTGCATGAGGAAAATATTGATTAGCTTGATGCTCTAGAAATATTTGCCTGTTATATTATTCATTTATGAATAAATAAAGCCCAAAACCTGCTCTACATAATTTCTAGACTCAGTAAATACTGAGGCTAGAAAATTAAGACATATGTTGCACTCTAACGTTTTCTCAACATTTCACTTAATTGAAGCCTAAGATGCATTTGGCAAAACTATTAAAGTATTTCTAAATCTAAGACTTCAGACTGTCAACACTTGGTCAAAATAATTTCCAGCCCTTAATAAACCTCATGATTATTGAGTTTCTTCCTGTTAAAGTGGAGTCTTTGCAATTTTTTTCTAAGTGAAAAAATGAATAAGGAAAAAAGTTAACTTCAGTTTGAAACTTTCAAATTAATATTTTGAATAAACATTAAAGAATGTCATCAAAATGTGAAATGAGTTGAGTTGTTAAAATTAGAAAGCATACCCCATTTTTAATTTTCAGTACTCCTGAGAAAAGCTTCTCTTATTTTCTATTACAAAAGGAATTGGTGATGGCTCCTCCCTTCTTAATGCCCTTCTTAATGGTTTATCCACCTTTCCAAGGTGCATCCATTCTAATTAGAGCATGTAGACATTGGCACACACTGGTCATTTCTACTTCATTTCTGAATGAGTTGCTCACCTCACCTGACAACCTTTCACCTTTTCTAACAAACTTTCCAAAACCCTATAACCCGTTTAAAGTAAAGTCTCTTCCATGAGGACATTTTTGACAGGTCAAACACACACTGACCTCTCAATTCTTACCATTTTCCTTTTAGTCAGTAAGCCTCTTTGTCCATGATTTTCCTCCAATGACTTAATTGCATTCTTTGCAAGTGACTGAAGTGACTGCTATACATAATTCAGCACATGATTTAAAAAAAGGTTTCATACTTTGCTATATCCCTAACACCAGAACCTTGCTAGATAAAATTAGTATGAGTTGATCTCTCACCATATGCATAGTGTACTAGCTCATTTATTCCTAACCGCAATCTTAGAAAGTAAGAACTGCTAGTTTTCCTGTTTCACGCAGACAAGAGATGAACCTTAGCTTCAGAAGAGTTGAATGCTTTTTTTAAGGTTACATAGCTAGCAAACGAGTGTGGTTTTTGGTAAGGAGACAATGTTTCAGACGGCTTCCGGGTTACCTAGAGGGGAAAGGGCTTCAGAAAACTAGCTTATGTTCTGCAACCCATTCACCAAGGTTGGCCAAATACAAAATTTGCAGAAGACACACATACACATACACACAAATATACACGTAAACACAGAGGCCTACATATTGGGTGGAATGGGTATAGAAATATATTTCATTAATGTTTCATCCCTATCCTAGGTTTTAAGGCAAGAAAGAATCAATGCGTTTTTCAAACGGCTTTCTGCCTTAGGATGAGAGTGGCTGTAGGCAGATAGGATACTTATAACCATCTCAGAACCACAGATTTACAATACAGTCTTAAATTTAAGCAGACCTTTAAGGAGACTTGGTTGATTTTTAACCCTGTAATTCAAAGAGAAAGGATATTACAATCCAACAAAAGCAGTTCCACTTTATGAACTTATAAGGGCTCAATACCCCTAAAGAAATTACCTCTTCCTCTCTGTCTTTCCCTCAGAAGAGAGTGTGTTCTCAACCATTTCATTTCTCCCAAGTTTTTTGATGGATATACTTATCATTGCCTTATTTATACTAAAATCTGCTAAAAGTGTGGTTCATATTGGCTGCTGAATGAGTTTTGTAATATAAAGAAAAAAAGTATTCTTGTGGTCCTACCTCACAGTACAGAATCTTATTTTTGCTTTTCTAAACAGTACAGAATCTTATTTTTGCTTTTCTCTCTTAGTACTTGTGGTTTAAAAAGAATCACATTTGCTGTTTTCCCAGATAGCTAAAAAAGAGATTGCCACAAAGTCTTTAAACTCTTATATTGAGTTATAAATGTAAGACTTGTGAAGAGTCCTCAGTGATAAAGGAGAGTCCATTAATTATGCCCCTATTCTCTGCTTTTTATTGGAATGGAAATCTTGATGAAAGGGAGCCCAAGAAATCAGATAACTATGAAAATGTAAGACCCCACATACATTCTGGAAATAGCCCTTAGGTTTGGCAAATTTTAAGTTAATTAGTAAGATCTCAGTGGCAGAAATGGTCACTGGGTATGAAATTACCTCCATTATCTCTTGGAATTTTGAAGAATAATGTCTGGCCACCTTTCTAAAATAATTATGATTTCTGTACATTTTGAAGTAATGGAAGAATTTATAAAAACATTTTCTGTTTTCTTTCCCTGTCATGCATTCATGATTTGGCATGTTATGGATTGCACATGGTTTGGTCCTGTGGACATTGCTGCAGTGACACTAGCTGCTATCTGCAGAGCTTACAGCTGTGGGATGACCATTAGAAAGTCCACTCTTGTTTCACATTATCAAGCAATTCAATTAATTGCATGCTTTCCAGATAGATTGGCATGATATGGAATGCTGAATGTAAATACTGAAATATAAACTATTTAGAGACTACACTTTGGATTTTTTTTTTCCGAATCTTTAGAATGATCTTTAAACAAGAATATGGGTGGCAAATGACAGGTTATTTTCCTCCATGCAGTGATAGATATGCTACAAATGAATAGATAAGTGAATGCCATACTCTAGCATTTAATTCATCTGAGCTGGAAATACAACATAACTGGAGAGGATGGGACTGTGTCTGATTACATAGCAATACTTACATATGTATCTTATCTCAGTCTTCTTTGGTCTTAAAGAATTTAATCGAGTCAAAATATTTCAGTCTTACACATTTATTTATTCAATCAACAATATTAACTGAGCATCTTTTATATACTAGGGACTATTTAAAGCCTTGGAGATACAGTAAAGGGTAAAACAGAAAAAAAATGTCTGTTCTTATGGACTATACTTAATAGAGGGGATTGATTGATGATAAAAAAAATAAAAGCATAAGCATGTCATGCTGCATGTATGGTATGAGATTAGACTGATAGGGGAGGGCACAATTTTAGAGACGGTGGTTATGTGAGATACCTATAAAGAGGTAATTTTTGAACCCAGATCTGAATGAAGAATAAGAGTTGTGCTGTTACCTGGGGAAAGAGGAAACAGCAATTGGAAAGGATGTGAGGTAGGAACATATTTAGAATATTCGAGAAGCAGCTAGAGATAAGTATGGCTGGAGTTAGGAAGACAGTGCTGGATGTCAGACAGCATGGCTTTTGTTGGTGGACTGTAGTGAATAAGAGAATTGTGAATACACGTGCTACTTAAATTGCTTACCTTCTGAAATTTTTACTTGACCAGAAATGCCATTGGAATTAGTGTACAACTTACCTTGATATACGAAGCAGTGAATTTAGAGAGTTCGGAGTGAGAATCTTGTCTGCCATTTTATTTCTGTGTATCTATGGACATCACTTATATATCACTAAAATGGACACAGTAACACCTTCACAAAGTCACTGTGAGAATTGAATTAAGCTTCATATATTAATATCTAGGATGATTTTGAACACCTAGTAGGTTTTCATAAATGCTTTTCTTTTTCTCAAGCCAGTTCCACCCCAAGTAAGTTGAAGCTCTATTGTCCACCTTACTCCCTGTTTTCCCTTCACTTCCAGGAAACTTTAAGTGAATATTTTGATGTGATAATCTTGATCCTATTGCATATTTGATTTTTCATACACAGTTTTCTATCATGTATGTATCTGCTCATTTATGTAAGTATCTCTCTAAATATCTATCCATCTGCCTATCACCTATCTATCTAGCAATATCTTTTGGAATATAGTTAGAAAATAAATCATAAATTAAAAAATGAAATAACAAATAAGCTAATAATGAAGATATATCAGTTCCTCAGGCCTCTGTAGAGCACTGGCTTTCACTGTAAATGAACAAAGTCCAATATTTGCCTCTTAAATATTTGTATATTACAAGTAAGATGCAAACTTGTGGCTAGGTGGCATGCATTTAAGAGGGTATAAATTTTGATGATAAATGACACAAATAATGATGAACCAGAATTCTAAAACAGGTATTTGCCTGTTTTTTTACACATATATAAAGAAGTATGCAGAATTTATGAGGAAACTGTGGGCTTTTTCTCATAACACGACCAAACCCAAGTCTTCTTCTGTACGTAAAAGTCTTAATAAAATGAGGAAAATAATACTAAATGGCAATTTTAACATGGTAATAATAATGACACTATAATAGTTGCTTTATTGTGAGCATTTATGATTTGTTGAACTTTCCACTGAACATGTGCATTGCATTATTTAATCTAGGATATAGAAATCACTTTTACTTCACAAGTTTATTATATCTCTATTTTAGACAAGGAAGTTAACTTATAAACATTATGTAATGAATCCAAGGTCACATAGCTCATAATTGATGGAGCAGGGATTGGAATTCAAGTCTGTCTCTAAACTTAAAATCATCTTCAATGACTGTTTGGGTCAATAATAAATGCTCAGAAGCATTTCAATCAAATTCCTTGGTTTATACATTCATAATGTTGTACTACCATCACCATCATTCATTGCTAAAACTTTTCCATCACTCCGAACAAAAATACCACTGAATGATACATTTTAATGTGGTTAAAAGAGGAAATTTCAAGTTTTGTGTATGTAACTAGAATAACATTTTTAAAGCCATAGGGCTGCGTAACACAAACAGCAATAATAATAATAAACTATGGATTATAATTAATAGTATAATTATTATTATGTATTATAATTAATAGTATGATTATAATGATATTGTTTCATCAGTTGTAACAAAGGTCCACACTGATACAACATGTTATTAATAAGGAAAATTGTGTATGTGTGTGTGTCAGGGGGGAATGATATATAAGAACTCTGTCTTTTCTGCATGATTTATCTGTAAACTTACAACATCTCTAATTCAATTTTTTAAAAATATTCCTAGATTTGTATACAGTCTTCAAAAGATCAGAATACCAAAATTTCTTCTGAAGAGAAGCTTTAAAACCATATTTAAAAATCTTTGCTGAACAAACTGATCTACTTCAAATATGAGGTTCTCTCATTTGGAAAAGGCTTTTTCATTTGGAAAAGGTAGTGTAAACTTAAAAAACAAAGACAACTGAAACCATTCAGAGGATAATTGCTATTGATAGAATAGTCGTTGACATAAATGTTTTGTTAGAAACAGGCACCACAAAGTTTAGAAGATAATAAAACTAGATTCAAAAAGGAAAATAGAAAATGATGAAAAGCAGAAAAAAATACTTTATATAAATATAGTGCAGAACTCTTTCTTTCTTCGAGGTTTTCCATCCTGACCTACAAAATGTGGTTTGTGTTGGAAACTGTTTTAATCTTTGTCATTTTTGTTTCAGGGATAAGTTTAACACATTAAAACTAGTCTTTTTCCTGAATCAGGAAACCAACCTCAGCTTTCAATGAGTAAAAAATAACAGAACGCCTGTGTGAGAACATAGAAAACAAGGAGATAAAGCTCCATGATTTTCTCCCCCTCTGTAAAAAGGCTTACACAGTGATTGAAGCAGACATCAGGAAATTAGACCAAATGGTGGTGTTAAATCCATTAGCCAACTTACATTCTCCAGTGAAAAATGACATAACTTTTAACAGTTTGGGTGAAAAAATTAAATATGTGGCAAGGATCTTTAATTCCTTTGTGAGTTACTCCCCTAGTAAGTATTTGCTAAAGTTTCACCATATGTACTTCTTTGGCTTACACTTAAGATCACGTGTAAAATTTATATAGCAGACGTATTCTTAAAACAAGTTAAGCCCTGAGAGGTCCTTTTCCATTTCCCTAGTAAGTTTTTATTCCCTGTTATTTTTTCAAGGGTTAGAGGTATTTGTGAGAATGTGTGTAGTGACTTGTTGGAGATTTTTAGGATTCCTTAGAAAATATAAGCATCCTATTATCTAGTCTTCCTTTTCTTGGATTGAAATGCTTTCTAAAAGTTAAAAGAAATACAGTTCCTCAAAATCAAAGGTAAACATCTAAAAGAAAATTATTTACCATTGTTAGCCAAATAAGGTTGAACTTTAAAAATAGTTAGCAGATGTTTTGCAAATCAATATCATCCATAAAAAGACATGCAATTCCAATAAGTAGGTGTCATTTGTTTTTCAAATGGTAAAATGCTTCAACAAGATGGTTAGAACAAAGCATTAGCTTTAGATGCTAAGAAGTTGTTAATGAAGTAAAGTGGGAAAACTCATGAGTTTACATGTACCCTGGATGCTAGAAGAATCCTCCTCTAATGCAGATGGACTTCAGGGGGAGACAGGTTATGCAGATCCCAGTAGGATGCAATTTAAGGGATGCTCAACGGCCCCCTCTAGTACGAATTCTTTCTTGCACAACCCATCGCAGTATCTGACCAAAGGGATGATTTTCAACTGCTAACATTTAAAATGCATTAGTTTGATAGCCAGTTGAGAGTATTCTCCTTCCAGAATGGGAAAACCTGTAACCTAAAGTGTGCCCTCAAAGGGCACCTTGAGACAGAAACTGAAGCAGGAAGGAGAATACTAAAGATACTTTGGTCTGTTTGGCAATATAAGCCAGGGTAGGCTTTGGTTTTGATGGTTAGCCATATCAGTGTGGCGTTACTATGGGATCCACAACTAACACATAGAGGTGTCCCGTAGAAGGCACACACTTAACTTTGAAGAAAATTGATGGTGTAGCCAAATCCTTGCAACCATTCTATTCAAAGTTCTGTAATCTCAATGATATGCCAATATTCTGTGGCCACCAGCATTTGGAACAGGGTGAGTAGATCAGCAGACAGGGCTTATCAAATTTCACCTCAACAGTGTAGGCTCCCAGAGTCATCGTCCTGGCTTATTGAGAGGAAAAATAAATTTTTAAAGGATAGAAACTCAGTTCACACAAATCTAAATCATAAAAGTGAATCAAGTGGCTCATAAAGTTGAGGAAGTGTGGCTGATTTTAGATCTGTTTCAATCTAGGTGTTCAAAAAAAAATCATCAGTTTTGATCTATTGGTCTCTCTTTTGCCTTTTCTTTGATCTGTTTTCTTTTATGCTTTGAAAGATGGTGCACACACATATCTCAAGTCTATAGCAGCCACACTTAATTTCTATGATTCCAGAGAACAAAGGGAAATTTTCTGCCCTTGCCCATGTCAAAATCATTCTCCCCCTCAAAAGGACTCGTATTGCCCTTGTTTGGTCCTAATATAGCTTTAAGCTTTGCCTCCTCGGTGAGGCTGTGTAAGTGTGGCAAAGGCCTAGGTATCTTGATACTCAAAAACATATGTTTTTGAAGGGTACATTGTTAAAAACCATTTTTGGCAAATGCCCAGGTCTTTACTTCAATCACAGTGATAGAAATGCCTCCTTGCTGATAACTTTGATAGCATCAGTGATTCCCCTGATCTGACAAGTTGTTACTGATAGGCAAATACTCAGAAGTTCATGTCTGTTACTAGAGATAAGTGCTTTCTCTGTCAACCTCCATGGGACCTTGCTATTAAAGCAACGATTTTCATACAAAATTAAGAGGTTTTTAAAACAATGGTAAGGAACACAATGCTGTGGTTTTCTTTATTAGTTATAAAAGGAGAGTACAAATTTTGAAGGATTGGAAAACATTTACTCTTCTCTCTGAATTTCCAGAGTCTCAAGGCAAACAAGAAAGAGTGATTGAGAGTCAGAAAAAAATGGTAAAAATAGAGTATGGGGAAAAAAAGGTAGCTCAGTTAAAGTTTTGGTCAGTACAAGTATAATTCAAGAAAATTCAGAGAAATCAATGAAAATGTAAATAAATCACGAAATATCTATGACAAGATATTTAATACCAGACTTTTAAAAATACAGTTGCCAGGATGAATTTTATCATTTGATTATGGGATACACTTAAATAACATAAAGTTGAAGTCAGGGCAGAATAATTTAAACTCTAGAATTAGAATTTATTGAGGAAAAAATAGATAAAAATATCTGAAATATAAACCTAGTGTAAGCCAATGAAGGAGAACAGGATTTAAGTTTACAGTCACATACACACACACACATACCCCTTAGGAGCAAACCCACTCTATAAAGTGTTTATCCCTCTTGTGATGTGCTTTCTCCTTGGATACAGAGCAATAGTTTACCCATGCATCCAATAAAATTCAACCCTTGTGAACTGTGATATTCATTCTTCAGCTCCATAGAGCACCACTGAAAGCACATCAGTGATGCTTCAGAAGAGCTTGTTTGCCACTGGAAAGGAGTTTTATTTTCAATAATCACCTCTATTTGGCTTGTGCTCCAGTTTTAAAGATTATGATGTGTGTTTTCATTATAGTCCATAATGCACTTAATTTTACCATATTTTGCAATGGCAACTCACTTTTAATCTACAGCTATGGACTTTTTTTATATATGTGGATGGTCGATAGTGTATCTAGGCTTCCGAAACTACTGAACAAAGTGTCAGATGACTTAAACATAGTTGTACAAGTTCAGAGCACAGAGTGATTTCTTAAGTTTTATTCCTTCTGTCTCTACAAAGGTACTGGAGGGAAATGAACTGTGAAACATCAACCAATCATCATTTATTGAGGACCTATGGTGAAAACTACTGCTCACAGAGCAAGAGCAGCTCAAGATATGATAATTTCAAGTATGCTGAATTTTATAATATTGCCTGCAAATGCATTAGAAATTCAACAAAGGCACTGCCCATCATGAGCTGGAAGAAAGGAGATTTAAGCTGGGCCTTGAATATTGTGCAAAGTTAGAGAATCAGAATAGGTGGGTTTCATAGCAGAGAAAACAAAATACAGGAAGCTGAGTGGAGGAGTTAGGAATGGATGTGTGGGGAAGAAGCATGAGGAAGAAGAGGGAGAAATCTACTATTTGGGTAAAACAAGTTTGGCTGAGTAAGAAAGGAAAAGATTAAGTGAGGTTTTCAAATTCACTGAAAGTATTTGGACTTCAGACTTGATGGTATAAGTGGAAAAAACATTGATTTTTTTTAATAGAAGAACAATATTTGGATAATAAAATGAGCAGTAGTGTCTGTCCAGCTGATATAAGTATAAAGTACATAGTAGAAGGAAAAGATTATGTCTAGGTATAGAAGTAATCTAGAAATTACTCAGATGTTATCCCTGTGAACTATTGGGGATTTGAGTCTGATGGCAGTCAAATTGAAATTGAATATTAAATTGGAACCCCTGTTATTAAGCTGTTTAACTTAGTACCAATATCTATCATAAAGGTGTTTTTGGGCAAAATTGTTATGAAAAAAGTGTTATGAAAAACCTACCTTTTTACTGCATTTAATGCTAAAATCAGAGCTCTGGTTTAAAAAACAAAACACCTTTACATGAATGTGTTTGTGATATTTGAGGGAAAGGAAGTGTACTTATTTGTTCAAATTCATCAATGTGAAACTCATCACCTTGATTCTACCCATAAGAAGAGTTTAGTCCAATGTTAATTCAAGTCAAGAACTGAGATTTGCATCATTTACTTGCATCTTAGTTCATTTCCAAATTAATGAATTAATTTTTTTTTTTGTTTATGTGAAACTACTGGTTTGATGGATCATCATTATTCTCACCCTATGGGCCACTAATAGCTGCTCTTTATAGTGGGTTTCAATTTACTTTTCTAAAAGACTTGAAGATTTAATGCAATTTTTAGAATCTTATTTATCTCCAATCAGTTTTTTGTGCACTAGAATCTGCTGCCTTCTGAGATTGGAAACAACTTGATATTTGAGTGTCTTGACTTTTCCAGTGGTTAAATTTTAACTGTAGGCTAAACAAGAGCAGGTGTGTAACTAGGAATCATAAGGGCTTACAGCATGTCATAGTTGTGGAACTAAAGATTATCATTAACTCAATGGCAAGTCCAAGGGCAAACTAAACTTCTCTCTCACTTTTTTTCTCTAAATGCTGCATTAAAAGGACAAAAACAGAAACAACAACAAAAGCTGAATGTAATTTGCAAGATTTTAAAACCTTAGTTGGTTTTGGATCTGTGGTTTGCTGCAATGGGTTTAGTGTTATCTGATTGTATATGCACAGCCAAAGGGAAACAGAAGAACAAATGCTTTTGGTGGTCTAGGGGAGATGTTTCCAATAATTCATCAAATGGTTGTTCCCTCAAATATTCTTACTAGGCAATGGGGATATCATCAGGTGATTTGGCAATATTGCATGTTTGTAAGGGAAATAGTCTCATTTACTTTTATTGGTTTGCATAGCATGCTATGGTAACGTTTAATATTGACGTGTTGTGGAGAATTTGTGTTCTGACTAGCACTAGGAGTCACCAAAGTTGTCCAAATCAAATTCACAATGAGCATAGTGTCATTGAGATTTCCAGTGATAGCAACTAGTGGCATGACTATTGGTGACACTTCAAAATAATATTATCATAATGAATGAACAATTTATCAAAAAGCAAAACAAAAAAAACTTCAGACAAATGTAATTTTCTCTACAACCTGGATTCTATCATATTATTACCTACGTTTCTAGTTTACTAACTGCGGGAATGGAATATACCAGAAACAGAATGGCTTCTAAAAGGGGGAATTTATTAAGTTGCAAGTTTACAGTTCTAAAGCCGTGAAAATGTCCCAATTAAAACAAGCCCATAAAAATGTCCAAATGAAGGCACCAACAAAAGGTTTCCATCACTCAAGAAAGGCCAATAAAATTTAGGGTTTCTCTCTCAACTAGAAAGTCACATGGTGAATAGGGTGACAACTGCTAGCTTCTTCTCCAAGCTTCTTGTTTCATGAAGCTCCCCCCAGATATTCTTCCTTCTTTATCTCCAAAGGTCTCTGGCTGCATGGGCTTTTGTGGTTGTTGTGGCTCTCTCATGGCTCTGACATGGCTCTGAAACTTTTTCCAAAATGCTTCCTTCTTTGAAGGTATTCCAGTAAACAAATCAAGACCTACCTGGAATGCGTGCAGCCACATCTCGCTCTACCCTCTAATCCAAGGTTAATGCCCACAATTGGGTGTGTCTCATTACTTTTGTTGGTTTGCACAGAATGCAATAGAAACCTTTACTATTGATGTGTTGTGCAGTATTTGTATCTTGACTAATACTAAGAGCCACTAAATTTGTCCAAATCAAATTCATAATGAGCATAGTTTCATTGAGATTTCTGGTGATAGCAATTGGTATCATGAGTTTTGGTGACACTTCAATACAATGCTATCATACATGAATAAACAATTTATTAGAAAGGAAAACAAAATGAAGCGCAGGCAAATATAATTTTCTCTATAAACTGGACTCTATTCTATTATTACCCATTATGCCTTTACAATTCAATCCAGAAATCAGGATGTTGTCCTAGAGGGTCCTTAAACTGTGCCTGGATGTCCATGCCTTGGGCCTTTGCTGTCAGCATTTACCTGCCTAGAAACTCTTGTTCTCATCCCAGCCTCTCAAAATACTGTCCGTTCTTTAATTCTCAAGTAAAATGTCTCCTTTCCAGGGAAAATTATCTTATGCTGCTGTTAGCATACAATCTTCAGCTGGCTCATTTTGACATTATTTTGGTACATGTCTTATGCTTGCTGTTAAATTATTAGTAATGGTGGGATGCTACAGACATTTTGCCATACACATTCTCTCTCTCTTTTTTAAATCTCTTGTGGTTTTGATGCCTGAAGAAGTATTCCTTAAAAAAAGGTGTTAAATAAGTATCTGCTAACTGGAAGTCAAAATTATTGTAAATTAACAAGAACAAGAGACATTGTAAACTGTTGCTTAACCTGTCAGATATCTGTGTTCTTTTCTGTTTGTACTCCACATACAAACTACAAGTGGAGCATCTTCCAAATACAGCATTTGCTATTACTTTGACGATATCAGCTTTAAGGCTCCAGTTATGCATCTCTCATAGAATGCTATAAAAGAATGTATTTAGGGATCAAAATGACCCGTTCCCATGTGCCAACTTCATCAGTTCTTAAATGCTGTCTGTGGGAAAATTACTTAACCACATTAAGATAAAAATTTTCTCATACGTAAAATGGGAATTGAAACTGTACCTATTCCCAAGGTTGTTGTGAAGATTAAGTAAGCAAATGCAGGAAAAGGGCTTCTCACAGTGCCAGTACATACAATCGCTCCACAAGAATAAGTTGCGCTTAAGGTTTCAGACCTTTTAAGGTTTAAAATCAACTTTAAGGTTTCAGATAGCTAAATGTTTAAATTATTCTCAGCCTTACTCATGTTTCTCCACCTTGTCCATTTCTAAATTTCAGATGTGTTTTGCCCTGGAATACCAACAGGCACCAGATTTACAAACTATCAACATTTTTCTTCCATGTGAGCCAAAAAAGGGGCCATATTATTAAATTTATCTTATTGCAATGATAGGAAATACGTGTCCTTTTTCTCATTTATCTCCACAGACTCCTTCACCCCAGACCTAAAGACATTAGGATATGATGACCATGTTTTAAGGAATGGCAGATTAGGAACATAAGGAGATGAGGATGGATGATATCTTGGAAAATTACGTTGATTGAAGACTGATTGACCTTAGTTTAAATCTTCTATTTTTCTTCTCAGATGATTACATATTTTCCTACTTAATAATGACCAGTGCAGAAAGGCTGAGAGGCCTTTGAAGTTCAATTGATAAATTATCTCCAGACCTTGTAAACCTATCATCATCCAGCTGGCTTACTGCAATAAGAAAATTGCAGCCATGTGTCGACTTCAGGGCCATGTGTGTGTTTGTGTGTACGTGTGTGTGCACGCACATGGGGATGCATGTGGTTGTACCATTGTTAGTTGTATGTGTGTGTATCTGATTGGAAACAGGGTTGAAAAAAACTGAACTAAATGATGAATGCTCAACAGGAGGTTTTTACGATCTAGGAACCTATCTGACTTGAAGCTGTTAATTTTCTTTGGTATGTTCCAATACACTGCCAGGGACATATAGGATTTCTCCCTAGTGAATGTTATTATACTATTCCTTATTCTACTGCAAGGAGTGGAGGCAAAGACCACAAGATCTTTGAGAATAATTACTTCTTAGTCATATCAGAGAAACCATATTTTGCTGTATACAGATGGGATTTCCTTTCATCCCAGTGGTCTACTTTCAAAGCCCTGGGAGTTTCAGCAAGCGGTTTTCCCAGTCCTCCAAGCAGCACACATAGGCATGTTTGGGCATTATAGTCTTTTGAGTGCTTTCTCTCTCTCACCCTCCTCCCCTCCCCCGTCTCTCTATGGTATACAATGAAGTTACTCTCTAACTTGAGTGGTAAAATCCACAGTTTGTGTTTCACCTTTCAGTAAAAAACATTTACTTTTCTCCCTTTTCCCAGATTCACTTTTCTGGAAATTGAAAATTTACTTCTCTGCTAAACTTCAAGGTTTGCCAAACCCCAAATAGCTCAGGGATCATAATTCAGAAGCCACTGGTCTAGTCTCTTGTATGCGGTCTGTAGAAGTAACCATGGGCCCTGGGACAAGTTTCTCAGAGGAGCCAAGAAGCCCAGCAAGAAGAGCCTGAACTTGCCTGAAAGAACTCCTCAGATACATTTTTGGGGTCACTGCTCCATGTTTTAAACTATACGGGAATGCAGAATATGTCTCTTTCAGGTAGGCAAAATCTCCCTTTGTGAATAGATCAGTGATTTCTTGGGAAACAGCACTTGTTCCTTACCTGTCCTAAAGATTTAAGAAGACTGGACTGGGATTTAAAAGATTTAAATTCCAGTCCCTGCTGAAAAGTTAACTAACTGTGACCCTGGGAAAGTTGCACACTTCCTTAGCTTGTTTCCTCATTTGTAATTTGAGGGAATTGGAAGGAAAGATCTCTATGGCTTTGCTTAGCTTTAAAACCTTGTGAATCTACTCCATGACACTTTTCTTACACTCCTCTTCTCCAAGCAAAACAAACAAAAGAGGCTTTTGCTTGCTTTGCTTTGTTTGTGAGTGTGCAAGTTCCTCATTAAAAAATAATCCCCATTTATAAAAATAAAAGGAAATCCCCCTGTGATCTATAAAAAGATTTCATATTGAATGCTATGTACAGCAGCCAGTTTTCCATTTTAATCTTCTACAAATATTTGCTAATACACAGCAAGTCGAGATTATTACAAAGCCTCTCCCTGACTTGCTACACTCTGAATGGGCTGTCCGCTATCCATAGAATTTTCAATTACTAGAAGAGTTGGAATTCACATATAGCCTGGAAACTGGGGTCTGACATTGTAATCACATATTATGACCTCTTGATACGTCACCCTATAGCGCCTATGGAGAAGAAGCTGTGATGAATACTCACGCTGGTTTTTCCTCCTTATGGGAAACCCATGTTGTTTCTTTCTCCCTGTGAGATAAAATTGGTTTATGAATCTACAAATGTAAACACTCCTGTAAGTAAATCTGCAATGTATAAGAGACTGACTGAAGACATTGAAAGAGTAAGCAGGTTGGCAGGGAGGAAAGCAGAAAGGAAAGCATAATTAAAGTGAAAAAGTGGTGATTAAGGGGCTTAAAATAAAAAAAAAATAAGGACTGAGATATGAGACAAGAGGACAATGGAGGTGAAGCCACGGTTTCATCTGGGTGTTTGAACCTGGGTAAGGGGGGAGGCATCATTCGTAGGGGGAGGGAATATCATCAAACCCAGGTGGAATCAGTTTGGATCAGGATGTGGGGAGTCTGAGGGCTCTTGAGGATGTGCAGAGGGAGATGTTCAACAAACAATTAAACCTGAGGAAATTGAGCTCTCCAGGTGATAAACTTTAATCAATGGGAATAAAAACAAATTAGGAAAAAAGTAGTTGAGATTAAAATATTGTAGATAATCTTGATCTTAAAAGCATATAGGTCTTATACTACATTCCCAATGACACTAGCTAACCCTATTAGAAAAGAAACTGAAGACTTGTAAACCCAGAAAGGCAAGTATTAATAACCAATAGTCTTTATTTAATAAATGAGTTCTGTTTTATCATTTCAACTGAATGACTACTTATACAACTTTTTCCTATTAAGAACTAGAACATATTCTATATAATTCAATTCAGTTCATCTAGCTATTTATTACATATATCTACATAACCAGCACTGTGCTGAGCATTCTAAGGGATAATAGGGAAATAAAGGATTTTGCCTTTTGTGTAGGATAATTTAGGTTTCATTGTAGAAATCAGAAATACTTTTCAGGAATTAATAGCAGCCTAAAGACCAAAAGGGTCAACTAACATTTATTTATATACAGGCAACATAGAAATATTTATCTTCAGTAATCATCTTCCAGTGATATTCTATCACACTGAAGGTGTTAATCAGGGGGTTGAGCATGGATTTCAAATTCAGTACAAAACCAAACTCATCATCCATCTGCTCTCAACTACTCCTTAGCTTTTCTTTCAGAAAATATCCCCCACAATGCTCCTATCATCTAGTCAGAAGCCTAGAAATCTAGAAAGTCTAAAAAGTCTAGAATGACTCCTTATCTTCTCTCCTCTTCCCATCCATGATGAGTTCGATTATGTACCCTTATTTATATTCCTCAAAAGCTACCTTTGCTTTCATAATGAAGTCCAACTATGAATATTTTTAAGTGTTGTCTCCTCTCTCCCCACTACCCCAATCTGTGCATTAGGTTTGAGCCAACATGGAATCACCGGCATTTTCAATACCCTCCTTCTAGTTTAGATGACTACACTGGCTTGGACCAACCTTTCCATCTTGCTTGAATATTAACGAAATGTTGATTTTCTTTTGTGGCTCCAATTATGAGCCATTTCTTCAGCAAAAACTCCACTGGACCCTCATGGCGTAACTGAAAGATGTACTCTTGAACCCTAACCAGTCCCATGCTTTCCCCTGAAAGCACTGAGTTCTTGCTTATGCAATGTTGTTTTTCTCATGTCCCTTCACTGGACTGTGAATCTGTAGGCATGGAATACTCTCATCTTCTAAATTCATCATTATGATTACTATACAGGTTATTAAACTCTAGTGTCTTATACAGCATCTATTGTACTGTAGGCATTAAAATGGGACTGAATTAAAAGATTCAAATTTGAGGGCTGATATTTCTCAATGAACATGTTTCTCTTTGCTGCTTTCTCTGCATCACTGCTTTTACATTTGGTACATGCTTTTCTCTCATTAATTTACATATTTTTAATCAATATTTCCCTTTCTCTTTTTCCCATACCCTCATTTCTCATGATTTCTCTTTATTGAACCACATTGAAAACCTTTTGTTTGTTCTTTCTCCTTTTCCCTCTAGCTAAAATTTACAGAGTCTTTACTATGTACCAGACATAGTGCTATCATTTTTCACTAACAATCTCTGAGATTTCCTAATTCTATGAAGTTTGTGCTGTCCTTTGTTGTATTTTATAGATAGGAAAACTGAAGCTAAGAGAGGTCAAGTAACTTGTTTAAGTTCACACAGCAAATAAAGGAGAAAATTCAAGGCAAAAGAGTATCCAGAACCAGTCTTAATGACTGTGCTATGTTATATCAAATAGAATTATGCTTCCTGATTTTGTTTAAAGAGGCTTATTTTCTCTAGCCAATTATAAGGGAATAATGTATGTGATTAGGTCAGAAAAGGAAATGGAATAATAAAATAGAAAGGAAAAATGAGGTGATTCTGAAAAAACAATTTAAATCTATTTTAGGTATAATCTAGTTACCAATGGAACCTAAATTAAGCACTCCTGACTAGTAGTTTCACCATATTAACCTATAGGCAAATGTACTCCATAGTCTGAACCTTGCCATACACATACCTTATTCCAAGGCTTTTCACATGTCCAGGGTGCAGCACCTCTCCAGTGGCTAGGCTTGGAATCAAAGAACAGAAGTACATATACTTAAAATACCACACGCAAATGCCATGTCCTTGCACAAAATGCACAATCTCATATTATTGGAGCTAGCTAAGCAAGGTCAGATTTCCTCTGAACTTCTGCTCTGCTGCTGCCTTTCTCCAGCATCTGTCTAAGCTGCGTCAGCACTTCATATAGCATCTTGATCAAGACCGTGAATTAAAAACAACACTCTTGCCCTAGATCTTTACTCACTCAGCCACAAGTGAGTCACATTAAATATTCTAAGATTTCATACTGGATTTCTTACTGGCAAGTTGACATCCCAGATATGTAAGTGTCACATTAAAAAGATCAGATAGTGTTGTATGGAATCTGCAGGAAGAACTGCTGACTAGAAGGTATCTTGTGTTGACATGAAAAACTTGGTCAAGTCCAAGTCGTAAATATATGCCCTGTGGATGAGTCTCTTAGGGAAGGAAAAAAGTGGAGAGTCTTGGTTCACTGAGATTGATGAAGAACTTAAGCACTGGTATGTTCCTGCTTATATCCAAATTCTCATGGGGCACTTAAATTTGAGGAATTACTACAGAGAACAGTTGTTGCTTCTAGGTGCCTCAAATACCAGGCAAATTGTACTAAATATCAATCCGGACATATTGAAACATAGTTAGGTCTCTGTTACATAAACTCATACTTTAAGTAGAAAAAAATGTTCATTTTGTTTCAATCTGTCTGGGGCAGCCTACGAAATGGGGCTGCTTTAATGTTTGTTGATCGCTCCAATAATCCAAATGTCACAGCAAAGAATGTTGGGAACTGACCTCACTTTTCAGTCTTCCCATTTCAACTTATAAACATGTACAATAGGATTTAGCAGATGAATTATAAAGGTACAACAAAGTTGATAGATACCGTGATCTTAAATATGAGCAAAGATTTCTACCATAAATTACAATAAATACTTTAAAATGAAATATTCCAAACCTACAAAAGGAGAGAGGAGAGAATAATGAAACCTAATGTTCTCACCAACACCCAACTTTAACCATTATTCTCTCAGGAATATTCTTCTTTCATCCAAATACTCCTATGTATCAAACCCATGGGATTTTGTTGAAATTTGTTCCCCTAATGTTTGGAATTAAATCATGTCACCCACAAAAGCATGTTCAGGTCCCAACCCCTGGTCCTGTATGGAATTGTTTACAAATAAGATCTCATTAAAATGTTACTCCAACCAAGGGGTGGTCCAAAGGAATCAGGTTGGGCTTTAATCTGGACAACTGGAGTCCTTTACAATTGGGGTGAAAGTTAGACATAGAAAAAAGCCACGGGGAACAACCAGAAACTGGAAGTTAAAGGAATCTGGGAATGAATGGAGAAGAGACCACCATGTGCATTGCCATGTGACAGAAAAGCAAGGAACCACAAAGATTGCCAGCCTGCCAGAAGATACCGATCCTGGGAGGAAGCAAAACTTCTAGCCTCATGAGTCAATAAATTCCCTTCATTAAGCCAACACATTATATGGCACTAGTTTTAGCTGTCAGAAAACTAAACTATTACATATCTGCATCTTTAGATATTGCAGCATGTGTCTTGAAAAAATACAATAATTCTGAAACTGAAAGCAATTATGATAATTCTGTAATTTTAAATGTAGGGTCAGGTTTCAAATGTCCCTTATTTTTGCATAAAATGTTTGCAGTTGGTTTGTTCGAATGAGGAAAATGATACTTAGCTTATATAATCTTTAAGGTATTTTTTTCAATCTTAGTTTGCTTCTTTGCACTTTATTTGTTGCAGTAATCAGGTTATTTGTAATGTAGAATTTCTCACAATACGGAGTTTGCCAAGGATGATTTTAACACTATTTTTTACTTCATTTTTGTTTGTTTTTAAAAAAGACTATGGTTAAAATTGTTTCTTTACATAGAATTCATCATTTTAGAAAGTAAAACTAAGGAGAGCTTTTATCTCACACTAGGTATATGTCTTGTTTTCCTCCATCAAAAAACCATTTCCCTTTATGTTTCTGTCTTATGACAAAAGAGCATTATGGAAAAGGAGTGATGATTTATCAGCTGTAAAGGACCAAATGCATCTTGCTGTCACTGGTTGTTGTAGTTGTGAAGGACCTTAGGGAGAAATCCATTCAATTCCTGTGACAGCTGGAAAAACTGAGGCTCACAGAATTAAACCTAGAATAAACATCTTCAAATTGTTTTTGTAGGTGTAGTGTTCCTCAGAGATGCTCAAAGTTGGACATGGGGGTGGGTGAGTAGGGATTGTCACAGGAAGCATATACAGAATCTGCATTTGGGCTCTTCATTGGTGAGGCTGACCACTATTCAGGGATGCCCATGTTGCTATTGGTAAGTTATTTGGCAATGTAGTTAAGTGCAATATAATGAACATTGGGTCTTGAATCCTGAGCTTGAGCTCAATTCCGCACTCTGGGCAATCACTTACTCACTCTGACTTCCAGCATCCTCATCCGAATAACGTATGTAGTACAGGAGATTGTGTTATCTCTTGAATATAACTCCTAAGGCAGGTGTGCTTCCCTACCCCATTGGCATCAATCTTGGCATCCTAACTTGCTGTACCTCTCCTTGTGGAGGACTATTACATCCCACCTAAAACGGGAATGGACACAAGACTTGCTTTGGCTCATAAAAAGTAGAGAGAATTAAGACACGCCACTTCTAAAATATGGTGGTTCCCTGAGCCTCTCTTGCCTGGAAATACAGAAATTATTGACCGAGAGAAAGGCTGCATAGACACTAATCGTCCTGCAATGAATATTTTAGAGAAAGCAAGAATAATTGTTCGTTATAGATGGAGGGTTTTTGAGTTGTTTGCTACCACAGCAAAGCTGTCCATCCTGACCAAGAGAGGTAACAAGCCATTCACTGTTATCCTTACAGGATTGTAATGAAAATCAAATGCAGGCACATAATTGGAAGCTTTAAGTGAATGAAAACTTCTACCTTCTCTATGCTTTTTCTCTTGAACACGTATTTTATATCCTAGACCAGAGTGTAGGAGAAACTGAAATTATACTGTATTTGATCGTTTAGAATTTATGGCTTAAACAGTGTTTTATTTGCCCAATGCTTGGATTTAAATTACTTTAAGGGTGTGGCTCTGACAAGGATAAACTCTGTGAAATTAGGCAAATCACTTAATTTCTCTGAGTCTCAGTAAAATTGCTGTCTTGCCCTGCTTTTGGCAGCAAGGGAAATAACTATGTGAATGCACATTTATTAACTCCTTAGAGTCATTTAGTGTTATTTTCCTATCTTAAAATTTCTCAATAAAATCATGGCAGTAAAGTAAAAAAAAAATGTGGGATGAAGAGTAGGTACATTCTTTTTTAAAAGGGAAAAGAAAGAATAATAAGACTTATAAACCAATATACGAGACAAGGAATTTTTGATGACACAAAAATTTAAATTCATGCAATATTAGATACTTCCATAATGATACAAAATATATCTTACAGAAATAGAGAGGGCTTATTCCCAACAATGCAATGATATATCGTGTACATCCACTTTAGATACTTCTGAAATTTGGACAAATATCTTTCCAACACAGTGTTGTTAAAAGGGCGGGCCACGGTGGCTCAGCAGGCAAGAACGCTTGCCTGGAATGCCAGAGGACCCGGGTTCGATTCCCGGTGCCTGCCCATGTATTAAAAAAAAAAAAAAAAAATGTTGTTAAAACTTACCAAAGCATCAAAAGTCAAACCTAGCGCACACATTAAAAAGGGAAAAGAGAGAAGAGAATAATACAGCGCTTGTTCATATGATTTCATGTGACAGGAGCTGTATTATGTGAATGTTGGGACTGCCTGGTGTTTCAAACTGAGCTCATCTATGAAATCTGAGTAAAGCCAATTTGCAATGCCAACCCCTGTTCTAGAGGCTGGAGAAACCACAGCAAACAAATCCAGTTCCCCGCTGCCATGGAGTTGACTGTCTTTCACGTTGGGTGGCGGGGTTTGAAAATGGGCAAAAATTATGCACGATCTATGGTAAGTACAAGATATGGATAAGAGATGGCCAGGGGAGGACGAGAAGAGGTGGCTGGAGGCATTTGTTCTGAGAAGGTAGCATCTGAGCAGAGACATGCGATGGTGAAGGACATAGGGAATGAGTACTTCAAATGCATGGGGAAGAGGCTTGCAAGCATAAGGAATAAGACAAAATGGATCAATACTTGGTGGGTGTCTGAGGAACAGCAAGGAGGCCAGATCACTAGAACTGAGTGAGGAAGAGGGCAGTGGTGGGATCTGACTTCCAAGAGGCAGCAGGAGACCAGAAGCCTGGGAGTCTTCCACTGATTGCATGGATGTGGGATTTTCACTTGAGTGAAATGTGCAGCTATGCCAGGATTTTGAGCATAAAGTAAAATGCACTAACAAGTTTTAAGGAGATCTTTTTTGGCTGCTCCATTGAGAATAGACTCCTTGGTGGGGGGGGGGGGGAGATGGTTGATGGAAGTAGGGAGATGGGTGAGGCCCCTTGGGCAATAATTTGGGTGAAATATCTTGGGGACTTTGACAGGAGTGGTTGTGGTAGGAGCTGGGGGAAGACATCAGAATCTGAACATATTTTGAAGGCTGAGCAACACGATATGGTGATGAGTTAAATGTGGAGCATAAATTAATAAGAAAATGATAACAATAAGGTTTAGGTTTCAGGCCTGAGCAGCGGGGCGGATAGAGCTGCCATTTCCTGAGCTGGAAAAGGCTGCAGGTGAAGCAGGAAGGTGGGTATATTTATTATGAATCTCTAGAGGTTGGGATGTTAAAGAGACAATGCACAATGTGAAGATTCAATGAAATGCTCATTCCATGTAAATTTTAATCTAATCACTCTGAACTCTCTCATTTTAAAATTAACTTTGTCACATGAGCTTTACGAAAAGATCTAACACCTGACATATCTATGCCTTTATTCAACGAATTTTGTTGACTGCTGTGCTGTGCTATCTTACATTTCTGCTTCATTTTGAACATACATTTTGTTTCTTTAATCAGATCGTAAGGATCTCAAACTATGAATTCACTCTTATAATGCTATCTCTAATTATACATAAAATAGTGCTGCCCTCCTTGTCTTGGCCAAAGTACTTGGGTCTGTTAGATTTTAAACTTGTTTACCTCTGAAAAATATCATATACCTTCAAGTCACAGAAGCACTATATGACATTGCATTTTGCTGGTATAAATTGAAGGCAAATTAAGGGGAAATGGTTAAGGGTAATGCAGGTTGATGAATATTTCAAGCTTTGAAGCCTCCTCCCATTTATGCATTCCCTTCAATAACTTCACACAAGATCCGCTTTGAAAGCAGTCTTGGTCCAAATAATAACAAAGATAATGATAATTATAACAATAATAATAATAATATGGCAGGTTCAAAATGGTGCTATCACACTTTAGCAGTATTTGTATTCCAGAGATGCCTGCAAAGTTTGAATTTGCGAAAGAAAGCCCTTTTAATTAGGGGAAATACATTTATAAAACATTTTTAAAAAAATGAAAGACCAAAGCACCCATAGTAGTCCAGCTGCAAGCCCTTGGCAACTGTTTTTCTCTGCTTTGCACACCAATTCCGCAGACATATGCGCTTCTTTCAGATTCATGCTAAAGGGCTACCTCCCCCAAAAGGCATTTCTTGATCCTTCTGAATAAAATAGCATCCAATCCCAATCCCCTAGTACTCTCTGTCCCCTGTGCTGTATGTTTTTATTCTCAACAGTGGTTAAAAAAGCCTGAGTTATAATATATTTGTTATTTGTACTTTATCTGCCTCCCTCTTTACAATATTAACTCCTTGAGGGCAGTGTCTTTGTCTGGTTTATGCATTTGTATATGCCCAGCCACCAGAAAAGTGCTGCTGTTAATGAAATATTTGTTGAAGGAAAGCTGAATGAAAGGCAAGGTTCTAGAAAAGATGAAAGAAACTATAGATTGCTTTGAAAAAAATAATCAGTTCAAATGTTTGTTTTACTGCAGAATGAACAGAGTCGAAGTGATTTGCATGTGAATGATTGATTGCCTTCCTTGGGGCAGCCAAAGATTTGGATTCAATTGTCTTTGGGTTTCCTTGCTGCAATGCAGGTTATAGCAGACAGGTCAGGAATTACGCATCCAGGAAATACTCGGTTCATAATGTGCAAGGACTGCCATCAAAGTCAATACAAGATTCAGTGGCTCTCTAGAAATCAAGAAGCTCTTGAGCTCTCCATCTCTATACACATTCAGGTTTCTTTCCTTTGTGATCTCATTTTCTACCCCCGGCAAACATCTCTAGGCTTTTCTCAAAGTCGAGGAGGATGAAAACATGTGTAGCTCCACCTCGAATTAATGTTTACTTTACTTACATGATGTATTAGTGATAGGAAAGCTATCACTGCTGGGCTATTGAAAGTCACAACTTATTGTGAGTCCATTCACAATATGCCTAAACTGTACACTTGACTCACCTCACTCCAACTTTTCCAAGACTGCAATCTTCTAGTCTCTCTCTTTTCTTAGTTTCTATGAACTGTTGACAATCAGGACATAGTCTTCTGTATACTGACTTCTCACTTTCTATTTCTGTGAGCTCTTGTATATTTCCATCATCAAATTAAATTGTTTTAGATTGATACCTCTTAGCAACAGTTGGTTCAAACAACAGGAAGCTAGTCAAGGAAATAGGGAACCTGTGAATGTATACAGTTATAAACATCTAATCGCTTTAATGTAATTCTTTTGTGGTATACTATTTTCACGTAATATATGTTAAACACTGCTTGTCTATTTAAAAGTAAATGGAGAGAGAGGCCATGGCTCCATATTTTGTATCAAAGCTGATTAGAAAGTATAGTGGCTTCATTAGGAGTAGGGGCGAGTCAAGGTGGGAGGCTATCAGAGATGCATAGAGATTTACCTGGCAGTGAAAAGTGTCATAAGGAAACTACAGCAATATAAGCATTGACTCAGAGCCCTCAAACATTTTTAGGAGAGAGTCTTGGGTTCTGCCGCTGATAGCTTCAGCCGGGCCGCGCGATCGGTACACTGGGTGGGTTTGGGGCGAGCTCGCAGGGAATAAACCTGGGTAAGCTGAAGCCGGCGCTTTCCCCAGCCGGCGGTCGTGAGAAAAGTCTTCACTGAGGCCAGATTCAGGTTAACGCTTTTATTGATACACACCGGGATGGGCCACCCCGGGAACCCGAGGAGTGAGACGTCTGGGGTCCGAAGACCCCGGGGCTCAGACGACCCAGAGCGGGGTAAGCGTGGGGCTTAAGTACTCTCGGGGGAAGAGGCGGGGTTAAGGGCTCACACGTCAAGAGGAGGCAGCCACTCACACAAGCTTAGCGGCAGTTGCTAGGCAGAAGAGTATGTTTCGGGGATAGGGAAGTATAGAGAAAAACAGGAAAGGCTGTGGGTTTGTGGCAAGCTGCGGAAGTGGGCGGTCTACGACAAGAGGGGGAAGGGGGGAACAGAGAGGGGGGTTACAGGTACGGAGGGCAGAGAGTGAATGTAGAGTGGGAGAGAAGGATTAAAAAATTTTAAGCATGGCTAGGCTCCAGTCCCTGAGAAATATGCCACAGGTTCAAAGGAATGGGGGTCTGAGTTATGGAAAATGACCTCAGAAGACAAGAGAACTAAGGGATACTCAGGTTACAATAATAATAATAATAAAAAAATTGGTTGTTATTCCATTTATTTCTTTGTGCAGAGCACTGTACTAACTATATTTCTTGAATATGTTCAGTTAATCCTCATAGTTATACAATGAAGTAAATACCCTACTTTATGCAGCTATCTGCATGTTTATCAGGACAAGCTTGGTAGTAATTTGAAAATTTTTATCTATTGAGGTATTTTGTTGGCATTTTCTTGGGCTGTCCAAGGATGAAGAGTGAGGAAATTCATCCTTATCAGTTTTCTTAATAGCCTCAGGGAAGGTGACTTGAGATGCCAGACAATGAGAAAGCATCATTATCTTTGTAGAAATAGACTCAGGATACAGGCTAATTCATCCTTGTTTGGCTGTGGGGATCTCATCTATTTATCTTATTTTTTCATATATGCAAATAATTCCTTAGTAGTCAAAATTGGAAGCAGTATGGAATTTCTTGTACAATTTAATAATTAAAAATATTTAAAGGGTCTGGCAAAAAATGTTTTCACTTTTTAGATAAACTCTCCGATTTTCACAATAGATGTACACAATCCAAAAAAAATTTTAAAACAATGAATATTCAAGTACATTAGTTTTATTTAACAGAAAACCACTACAAATTAAATATAGTTGAGGCATTTAGATCTGTCTTTTTATTTATTTGTGTGAATTGGTGTTGTTTCTTTGCCTTCTCCTCTATCATTCCTCAACTTTTATTTTTCTATTTTAGGATGTTTTTGTACACTTTCTATTGGTCGTTCTCTGTTAACCTTAGGCTGAATCACTCAAGGCTACATTGGTGATTGAAGAGCCTAGAAATGAAATTCTTTATTCATTAGCCTATGCTCTCAATGAATCTGAAGAAGAGTAACCTTCTTTTTTCTCTTTTTTCCATATTTTTTTCTCTAGTTCAGAGGCAAATATCAATTTTTGAGACCTATGAATCTTCTAGAGAAGTGGAGAAAAGGTCAAGGAATTTACCAGAGTTGTCATATTAACTTTAGAAAGATATATTTCTTAGTTATGTTTTCCCTTTCCCAAAATCCAAAGTTATTTCCTAACAGATTAATATCTTGTGTAAGGCTTGGTGATGTGGTAGTGGTAGCACATTGAATAACTTGTAATATTTCTTTTAACATTAACTTTCTAGATACTAAGTTTCTACCATGACTAGTGACTATTTGAGGTAAGAGTGGAGGTTGTAGAGGTAAACAAACTACATATTGTTTTTTCACTCATACAGTAGCTCAATATGGAAGTTCAACTATAAGTCTTTCATATACTGATGGAAGGTCCTAGGTTTTCTATCTTATGGCTCGACCATCTTTTAGGACCTTGGAGTATCTGCATTCATTCAACTAGGAGAGGGCTGTGAAGGTGTTATACATTATTCCCCAAACCTATTATCAACAACTAGTCACTTGATACTCTGAGACACAGGTATTACTGGGAATGCATACTGAGTAATTGATGAAGATGGGAGGCACTGATCACACTAATGTGTATAAGTTAGGCTTTGAGATAATCATATTTCTCATTATAAAATAATAGATTGCAGGGAGGTATTTATAAATCACTCTTGGTTGCTTCTTCATGTTCTCAGAAAATGAGAATCTGAGCACACAAATTTGAGGGCCAGATTTTGGGCTAGGATGAACTGACCAAGTAGTCTTTTAGGGAGATAACTTACTTGTTTTCCTCAAGTTTATCAAAATCTCTTCTGTCTCATTGAAATGGCTTAATATTTTTTTTTATTTTTAAATATTAGAAAACTCTTAACTATCACTTAATACCAAGATGACAACCCACCCAAAAGAAAAAAAAAATAATTCCATTCAGATAGCTCAAACATCCCAATAACATATGCTGCAAACTTACCCCCACCCCTGTTCCATTTTAGTCTTTTTATAAAAAGTAGATTGCCTATAAGCATTATTTACTGTCCAATATCTTCATGGATATATTTAGTAGACTATGTTTATAGCAGCCATAAAGATGCTCACTCTAGTTCATAAAGCAAATATTTCCATTATTGACAGTCTATCTTGGTTAAAATAGGCCAAGTGTATTAAGCAAGTGTTTTACTTCACTAAGCGGCTCAAAGCAGATACCATGAAGTGTGTTGGCTTTAACTAAGGGAATTTGTTAGTTTACAAGCTTACATACAGTTTCGAAGCCACAAAAATGTCCAAATCAAAATATCATCAAGTCTATGCTTTCTTCTTGAAGACCAGCTACCAACATCCCTGGACTTCTCTATCACATGGCAGGGCACAAGGTGGAATCTGCTTGTCTCTCTCTCTCTTTTCTCTTCTGGGTTTACTTGCTTTCAGCTTTTTGCCTCCCTGGCTTCCTCTCTCTGTCTCTCTCTTTGTCTGAATATCATTCTCAGACAAAGTCCTCATGCAAAGGACTTCAGTTAGGGGATTACAACTCGCCCTGAGTGAGTTGTGTCACATCCTAAGTAGCATGACCAAAAGATCCTACTTACAACGTGTCCACACCCACAGGCATGGATTGACTTTGCTTTTCTGGAGGTACATACAGCTTTTAACCAGCATAGCAAGAGTGTTAATTTCTAGCAAAACCATTTTTATATCAGGAAAGTCAACATTCTGTAGTGGCCTTTGCTCTTTTGAAATACAGTGACCACTCTGAGCTATAGTAAGATTTGACTACAGATACCTCTATCGTGAGGAACTTCATATGCTTTTAGGGATTACTCCATATTCTACTGCCTGAATTCATGTTATGGAAGAGGGAGAAAGTCTGAGCACCCACAGTGTACATAATATTGTGCCTGCATTGAGTTGAGAGCTCCCACATCAGAGATGAGTTTGCCTCCGATGAAGCACATACTTGTACTCCCAGTTATCTCTATCATTAGTGATAAAGATATCCACTCCCTATAGCTTTCATTGTTCCTTGTCACCTAGGGACCCACAGAGGTTCAATTTCCAAGAGGCTTTTTTTGTCTTTTTGTTTTTTCATTCATGTTGATAGAAATCAAATGCAGTTACTGTGTCCATTATATTAAAAACACTGGAGAGGCCAATATTAGTACACCTGTGTTCAAGAAACCTCACAGCTCTAACTTTCAAGACTCCAAGACCCAGATTTAAAACTCCAAGCATTTAATGCAAGAAATGTGTACATGTTCCTCTATATAGTAAACATAGTAAGTTAGCCTTCTATGTACCAGGTCAGTTGGTACAAAGAGTTCCTATTTCTAGTCCTGAATGTGCCTTTGTTACATTAATCCATTAAATTAGCTGTTTTGATTACAACTATGATTCTCAAAATTTTCACCATTGAAAATTCCTCTCATCAAATTGTACACAATTTGAATGAGTTTGTCTACCAGAATTTGCTAAAAGGAAGCAGAATGGGGAGATGAGAGATGGGGGAATAGTATCTATTGAGTAGGTACCATAGCAGACACAGTACATATTTATGAGCTATTTCCCTTCCTATGACAAGTTAGTGAACTAGGTCAGCTTATCTTCATTGATACACAACAAAACTGAGTCTCAGAGGGACCTAAGGTCACATAGCTTCTAAGTCATACATATATGCAGGGCTTTTTGACACTGAACCTATGTTCTTTTCAACTACAAGTCCAAAAGTCAACTATTAAGCCCATTTCATAATAATTTTACATATCAATTTTATGATCAAAGAAGGATTGAAATGATTCAACATTTCTGATAAGAAATTCCAGGGTGAGAAAGGCACATGGTCTTCAATGACCTTGATAGGTCTAGAATTACTGGAGAGGGTAGAGATAAGTGGTTCAATGGAAGGAAGGTTAAGTCCAGGATAAGGCTGGTCAAAGAGATTTCCGATTCTAAATGGAAGTATTTTAAGTTTTGAGTATGAAGGAGAGCAGTTATGCAATCTAATTTGCATTTTAGAGAAGATTCTGGAAATGGGAAGGCAAATAATCAGCATCTTCTAATAGTCCAGGCACGAGTTAATGAGATTTCCAATAAATTCAGTCAGTTAGCCTATACAAACTGATCAGAAGGTAAATATATTAATTTAGTTAAGTATTTGAAACACTAAAATAGCATACAGTTGGGACAACTTGCTAATACCTTTCCTCTTAAAAAAACTATTTATTTTGAAATAATTATAGATATATAAGATTTATAAGAAATTGTGAAGACATGTACAAAAAAGTCCTGAGTATCCATCACTTGGCCTCCCCCAAAGTTAATACATTGCAAAACTATAGCTAAACCCCTTTTAAAGGAAAAATCCAAGTATGTTCACACCTTATGTTGTATACCAAATTGATCATAATATATTTTGTTGATTTGAAACTATTATGTACACCAGAAAAGCCATGTCTTAATATTGATCCAAACTTGTTGGGCCAGACTTATTGTTTAAAGTGGAAAGCTTTGACTGGATTGTTTCCATGGAGGTATGACACACTCTAATGTGGATGTGACCTTTTGATTTGATGGAGAAGTGACTCTGCACACTTAATATGGGGTCTTTAAAAGGGGAAAATTTTTGGAGAAACCTCAGAAGCAACAGAGCCAACAGAGCCAACACAAAACCCAGACTTTTGAAGATAAAGAAGAAAACACCCCCAGAGAAGCTGTTTTAAATTAGAAGCCAAAGACCCAGCAGACACCAACCGTGTCCTATTGCCCTTTCTTGAGTCAAGATATCTTTTCTTGGATGGCTGAGTTTGGACATTTTTATAGCCTTAGAACTTAAACTTGCAACTTATGAAATTCACCTTTTAAGAGCCATTCCACCGAGTTAAATCCAACTGATTGGATTATCTCCCTTAGTTGATCATAGCTGTAATAATCAGCCCAGCTGTAATCAACTTACTGATGATTTAATAAACCAGCCTTCTCTTTTATCAACCAGCCATGAAATTTCCTTGCAGTAATGGTTAGGCCAGTGCTTGTCTGAGCAAGAGACTGGGCATGATCACATGGCCAAGTTAACATCAGAACCTAAATATCATGTAGATTGCAACTTATAATTCCAAAGTATTAAAAATTTTTAAATAAGCAATAATTCTATAAAACCACTAGGTAGACATATATCTAAAGTGTTAGTGACTCTTGGATTTGGAAATAACTTTGAGTGTTACACAATAGCAAACTTGTTAAGGAAAAGATATTTTCTATACGAACATTTTTTAAAAAAATTATTCTGTTAAAAAATAAACAATAAAGTAGAGGAAAATGCTTGATAGAATACAGCCGAAAACATTAAAATTTGAAAAATAAATTAAAAAGGCATAAAATTTCCTAACAAATCAAAACATAAAGATAAATAATACTAGATCTGTTCATAACAGTAGCTCCCATTATAGTCCACATCAGTATTTCCCCCAAACTCTTTGTATATGAAAAGAATCTGGCATCTCAGCTAGTGGCAGATACATTGTAGCACCTAGTACAAAGAGGGTTGTAATTAAATGTTCGTTGAAAAGATCAGAGAAAATACTAGGATCGTTACCTTATTTTATATACATTATTTCATCTCCTCATACATGTCTTCACTTGTGGTTCTGCAATTAGTAACTAGGGTCTCAGAATAAGTTGTCCTGTGCTAGAAAATGACATCAAAGATAGAGTGAAATTAAATGTGGTCCTGATCCTCCTGGGCCTCCCTAGATGGGGGAATGCTAAGTCAATCATCATTCAAATACAAAAATCTGCCAATGGCAGAGTTCCTATGAAAGGGAGTTTCATTGAGTCTTGAGATGTTATAGTGGAGGCTGTTTCCCAGGCAGTGAGGTCAGGGAATTCCTTTGTCACGAAAGGAAGCTGAACCTACAGAAACTAAAGGTTGGAAGGTCTGTCATAGTAAACAAGAAATAAGTGAAAGAGAGGCGGAAAGATTGTACCAGGAAATATGCACAGCATAAGCAAAGGCTTGGTGGTAAGAAGATGCACAGAGAAAGTCAGTGAAGTGCCAGTGAAAGCCATAGAGTGCCAGTGGAGTTAAACAGAAAGGGAAGGGTTTGAGTATTATCAGGTATGAGATTATGCTCAGGAAGTAGGCAGTGGCCAAAGGAGTCTTAGTTTCCTAGGAATTATAACAAAGTGGCGCAAACTGGGTGGCTGAAAACAACAGAAATTTGTTTTGGAAAGTAGTCTAAAATCAAGGTGTTGGCAGGGCCATTCTTTGTTAGAAGTCTGTAGGGTTCTGGAGGTAGCTTGTTGGCAAGCCATGGGGTTCTTTGTATTTTAGCATAACTTAATTTCTTGCTGTCATATGGCTGTCTTCTCTCCCTGTCTTGGGTCCAAACTTCCTCTTCTTATAAGAAAACCAGTCATGTTGGATTAGGCCCTACCTTAATCCAGTTTGGACTCCTGTTCACTAATAGCATCTTCAGAGATCCTTGTTAAAATTAAGACCACGTTCTTGAAGCCAGATTTTAGGACTTGAACAAATTTGTGGAGGAGTGAGGGACTCAATTCATAATAAAATACAATAGAATATATCTGGAAAGGAAAGGACACACAATAAAAGTGCCAAAGTTTCCCACCAAACAAAAAATTGGGATCATTTTTGAAGGACCATTTGCAATATTCTCTCTTCCAAAGACCAGCAAAGTATCTAGCAGTCTGACCAACATGTATTTCCTAACATACATTATAGATTCCTCCTGTTTTAGATCCAAATTCCAAATGACCAGATTTGATTAACTTACTGTATAATCAAGTTTCAAGATGTAGCTTGTTCTACAAAGATAGAGCAGTTCAAGGCACTTATTATTTGATTTCCCACCAACATCAGGGTAAACCATTTTTTTTGGCATGACACCTATAATCCACCTGGTGTGGCCCCGGCTTACTACTCAAGAAATCTTCAGCTACCTGCTCTTTACTCCACTCATACAAAGCTACTGGTATATTTCCAGTGTGCCAGTTTTCCTTTTAGGGTGCTAATATTTTGTTCATATGACTTCCTGTCTCCCCCCAGGCACACACATTTGTCCTCCTAAAACATACTTATCCATCCTTCAGTTCAAGTAATTCTACTCTTGGAAGTCTTGCAAATCCCCCCTTTTCCCTTAACAACAAAGCTATGAACTCATATTTTCTATCTTTACACATTGCATCTATATCATCAATTTTTTTTTCTCTCTCCATAACTGTGACAGTAAGAGGAAAAGTATCTATTTTTATATTTAAATCAGTATCCACACTTATACAGTGTGTGCCACATATTTTGAATGAACCAAGAAAACCTGTGTCTATATTAAAACTTTGTTCCTCATGATTATAAATGTAACAGATCCTGATTTTAAATTTGTAAGTAGAGAAGGTCTGATTGACCAAATACAGGCTGTCTTTTAATGACTACATCTAATTCTACTTAAATAATTTTATCCTTTCTTGTTCTATTTGTGTTGTCATTGTGTTTTTTTATTACTGTTGTTTTTCATACACTGTGTTTTTTTTCTGTTTGTTTGTTTGTTCGTATTCAGACCTAAGTTTGTGAAGTGAGAAAAATATGCTTGCCTCATCGCCTTTTTCCCAGGTGGCACCAATCATAGATTGTCACATATAGTAAATGCTCTTCAATTCTTTGTTTATTGTGAAAAACAAAAGGACAGAGTTTTGAGTATGTGGGATTTTTACACCTGATATTTACCAAATTCTTCTCAATTTTGCACAGTATCGTAACTCTGTTCAAGAGCAGTTTCTCTTCCTATTCCCACAGCCAAGCTGAAATGGAAATTTAACTCAGATTTTGATCTTGACATCCCTACTTAGGCTGTTCTTAATAATGCAGTTGTTATTTCTAAGCCAGTTGTTGTAATTATATTTTTGTTGGCTTTCTTCATTATATTTCTTCTCCAGATGGTCCACAATTTAGGTTTCTGGCTTCCCTCCTAATATCAAAGTATAGGAATATTACACCATCTTCTTTTAAAAACAAATCTCAATTGGTTTCTTATTTGCCTATGGCTAGAACTTTAAAAGTCCTCCTCCTGGGGCCCTTCATATCTCAATGATTTCATTATGGAATAGAAACCCTTGGGAGATCATGTTTTTCATTTCAGCCTGAACAAATGTTCTGGCAAAACTCTGATACCATGGATTAGATTTTGACATCCTTACTTTTATTTAAAACACACATAAAAGCATTCTCCTCTGCAAATTCTGCTGAATTGAAACTCATGAACTACCTGACTCGTGACATATTAACTGGAAAACAAGGCCATTTTTAGTAAAACAAGAAATAATATTGATGTGCAATGAGAGGCTTTGAAGTGTTTGCAGCTCAAATATAAAGGCGTTTCCAGAATTTGCCTAAATTTTAAAGAACATCTATGTCCATGTTCATTTATTTTACATGAAGAAAACCAACATAAGGGCATCGTTTCTCTGGGCTTCAGATTCATTTTCTTTTAAAATAGAAATAATAATAGGACTCATCTCATTTTCCTCCTGGGGAATAAATAGGTTAATTCATTTAAAGTATTTAGAAAACTGCCTGACCCCAAAACATTGCTCAATAAAATTTACCTATTATTATTACGTATGTGATATGCTGTACTATTAACTATTTTCATTAAATGCTAGCCATAAACATAAAATTACTAAGTTTTTATATTTATATATACTTATTGATATTTGCCTTTGACAATATCTTCCCAGCTCTCTATGTTACAGGAAATGAACAATAAGAGCCTAAGTCGCACATAGTTGTTTGCATGGTTACCTAATCTAACTTAGTCTGTGAACAGAGATGCCTCAACTTTGTGTTATTCGGCATGAGCATTTCAAACTCTTGTCAATTTGACAGTGAGGGGCTAACTGGAAAATAAATGGAAGTCTCTGGTTGGATACAGAAAGAAGGAATTGAGAAGATGGAGTAAAGAAAGCTAATGTGTCCCACAGAGGAGAAAGCACATGAAAAAATCTGGGAGTCAGGTCTCTTGACATGTTAATAACAGCCTGTCACCCCGTGATTTAATTTCAGAAGCAGCAGTCTTCATAGCTAGAGGCAAGTTCCAGTCTTCCAAAGAGAAGATTCAGTCTGAGATGTGACACAGTTAGATGGCAGCATCCATTTTGAGTAATCGAACCTATTGCAGGTGAATGTCATTGCAAAGAAAGCAAGGTACAGATTAGTCTTGTTAACCAGTTTATACCTGTCACTAGCACGGTGCCTGGCACTTTATTGAGCTGGTGCTTAATAAATGCTTGTGGAACAAAAGGATAAATAAACAAATGTGAAAAAATAAGTAACATTCTAAATTTTTGATGCATGTCACAGATTAAAAATGTTGAATATGTGGGCAATGATTTTGAACCTTAACTAAATCACCAGGGAAACTTTAGAAATCCTGATTTTCAGGCTGTGCCCATTCCAATTAAATCAAAATCTTTGGCAGTAGGACACAAGCATCTCAATTACTTTTAATAATCTCTCCAAGTGTTTCCATTAGCAGCCAATGTTGACAACCTTTGATCTAGACCAAAACCAATGGAACTCTGTAAATGTTGTCTAAGTAAACGACTGATGCAAATGATTAAAAGATGGGATCATGCGTTGTAAGACTATCGCTAATGAATTTGGTTTCAAAGTATTTTACCAAATATTTTTAGATCGCAATGTCCAGATTCTCAACCTCCATTTGCCACATAATGAAACTTACTCCGGTAGGACAACCCACATACCATTAAGTGATAATTGGTCATTAGCATAAATATATTAGACTATGTTCCCCTTTATATTCAAGAACAGCCCAGTTTATGGACTCTAATATCTGTTGGAATAATGGGCTGCACATGTTTTTCTCTGGAATTTTCCATTATAACTAAATTTAACAATAGCAATTAAAGCAAATATATATGTATCTTCTTATGAACACAACCAATGTACCTTCATCTGCTATTACTTTCCAGACACTGGATTCACATACATCCCATCCAGGGCTTGTCCATTTTTTCTGATTCCCATTCAGAGACGGATGTTATTGGTTCAGCTCAATGAGGTTTCAGAATGTAGGTCACCTTACTACTTCTTTAATTCCTTCAATAAATATTTACTTAGTCTCATTATGTAACACACTTTTTCAGGCTCTGGAAATAGAGTGATAAACACAACAGGGAAAAAAATCCCTATGGAGCTTGTATTCTAGTGAGAGAGAAAAACAATAAATAAGCAGGTAAATTAATACAATATGTGTATGTTAGGTGGTACTAAGTCCCAAGGAGAAAAATAAAGCAGGACAAGGAAACAAAAAATATTAGTAGGTGTGTAAATACAAGAGAGTAGTCATTGCAATTTTAAAGAGGGCAGCTAAAGAAGGCTTTAGAGAAAAATGACATTGTAGTAAATGTCTTAAGGAAATGGGGGAACAAACCATGTAGATAACTGAGAAATGAAAATTCCTGGCAGATGTAATAGCAAGTGCAAAGACCCTGAGGCTGGAGTATGTTAGGGATTTTTAAGGCAGACAAGAAAATCAGTGTAGTTGGAGAAGAATGATAAGGAAAATACTAGCAGCAGGTTATGTCAGAGAAATAGTAGCAGGAGGGCGGCTTATGTAACTTTATATAGCATTGTAAAGACTGCCTTCTACTCTGAGTGAAATGAGAAGCCTCTGGAAGCTCTGATGTGTGTTTAGTTTTCCTTTTAGGAAAACCACTCTTCTAACTTCTAACACCATAGTTTAATTTTGCCTGTGTTTAAAATCACTATTATTAAAATTATCCAGGATGTATTCTTTTGCCTCTGGCTTCTTTGCTCATTATTATATTGCATGCAGTTGTATGTAGTTTGTTCATTCTAATTACTCTATAGTCTACCATTGAAGGAACATACCATAATATTTTTATCCATTCTACTCTATGTGAACATTTGGGTAGAATTTAATTTTAGACTATTCTATGGACATTCTTACGCGTATCTTTTGGTGAACATATGCACACATACCTGTGGGGATTATTTGTGATGGGCAGAATTCCTGATTCTTGGGGCATGCATATGTTCAGCTGTGGTAGCACATGCAGTTCAGTGATGCCCCAGCTAGGCCTGGGAAGCCCAGAATTTGAGAAGTGAGTCTGGGCAGGTTGGCAGGGCACAGATTTGGAACTGAGGATTATATCAAGGTATTGAGTCCATCTGGTTTACTACACAATGGATAGAAGATGAAGGATTTTAAGACGTGAATGTTATGATCAGTATTACACTTCAATAGATCATCCTAGCAGTTATGTGGAGGATGATTTTGAAGAAACAACCACTGCAGTGGTCAAGGGAAGAATTGATGAGGGTCTAAGGTCAGGCATTTGTAGTGGAGACTGGAAAGAGGCAACTGATTTGAGAAATACGTAGGTGGTGTGGGCAATTGAGGGTGCTGGAGAAGGAGTGATTAACGGAGTGAGAGTGATCAACTACTTACTGCCCTGTAGCTGGAGTAATTGCATAGATTTAAGGTTCTAAAATAGAAGGAATATAACTTCAGGGGAGAAACTAATGAGAGTACAGATTTAGAGAATTTGACTTTGAGATGTTAGATGAACATCAGCGGAAGTCTAGACATACTGTTTGAAGCCAGTTAGCCATGTTTTAGCTAGAAATAGTGATCTGAGACTTAATAGCACAGAGTTGGTTTCAGACACCATGAAGGTTCTGAGGTGGCTGGAAAAAGTCTGTAGAATCAGAAGAGCAATAGTCTAAAGACAGATGCCTAAAGAACCACAAAGTTTCCTACGTGCAGAGACAAAGAACATCCCATGAAGACTGAGAGTGCTGTGGTGTGGAGGGCAAGAGAATAAATGGGATGTTTTAAAGAATTGAATGTACTGACAAATGAAGCAGAGAATGGACCATGTATAAAATAAGGACTGAAAATATCCATTGGATTTGAGAGATTGGAAGGTATTTCTGACTTTAGTGAGAGTCATTTTATTTCAGTTGTGGATGGGGGAAGCCCACCTAAAGGTTGAAGGTGAGAAAGAGATGACGTGGAAAGAGATTAAATGGATTTATTGTAATTAGGGGATATGGGATCAAGAGTGTTTTCGTTGTTTCCCTTTCTCATTTTATTTTAAATTTAGGATGAGGAGACAATGAAGGTTCCTTTAAAATGAATGAAGGTGTGGGTCAGAACTGTATGAGAAGAAAGACCAGATAGGTAGGACTTCAGAAACAGTCATCAAAGATTAACTATGACAGCATTGCTATCAATTTTCGACTCTTTCCTTTCATGATGGTCCCTACCCATTTCTATTAATTTTATGTGAGGCCATCTTCATTCATTTGCATTACTTGTCTTGGCCTCTAAAAGAATTGGAATTTGCTACTTTGTTCTAAACCAAACTACATGGAATAGAATAGATACAATTAATTTATTATGCCTTATGATTCAGGCAGTTTTACATGTTTTAGACATTATCAAATACAAATGTCAAAAACAATCATTCAAGTCAAAAAGCATTTACCCAAATTACATGTGGGAAACTGAGGCTCAGAGTGTTGGAAATGAATTTCCTAGGGCAATGTAGTATAAATGACTGTACCAGAATTTAAATCCAGATCTGTCTGGGTCCAAAATCCATGCTTTTCTACTAAATCAGACTGACTACAATAATGTTTGTATTTAGCTATATATGCCATTTTGATAAAGATTCAGGGTTGACCAATTCCTTTCTAAGCTGTGGAAGCAGGAAAGCTAGTTGTATCCAGTGCATCTGGCTCTATACCCTGAGAGTGAACAGTGAGTGATATATAATGCTAATTGTCTCCTGCTGCAATAGAGTAGATTTGACCCCAGTAAATCAAAGAACAGTTCCTCTGTCCCTTCAAACCATCTCTAAGAGAGCAGCTGATGCATGTCTTTTCTGAGCATTCCTTATTGCTATTTCTTAGAGAGAACAGCAGAAAGATTGGCTATTTGGGGTGGCTTTCTAAAAAAGGAAGCTACCAGCCTTTAGATATAATAAAGCATTTTATTACTTCTATGGGTTTAGTTTATTTGAGTTTGGCTTGGTTGAATTTAAGCTAATATACTTTGCAAACAATTATATTTTAGGTAAGCATCTTTTAAATTTCACTGCTACTTTTTATAGAGGGCTTTGGAAGAGCAAAGGGAGGACTATGTATATATGAATCATGTTATTAGTGAGATATTGTTCTCTGATACAGACAAATCATACGTACTGCAATGAATGGCTCTCCCTTGAGAGCTACAGACATGTTTGGCCAAATGTGCTCCTGAGGAAATTCATGGGGTCAAATGTACTCTCTCTGGAGAAGAAAAGAATATTCAAGAGAGCTAAGCCGAATATAAATACCGACCATTCTCCTTGACTAGCAAATGCAGCAGTGCTTATCATACTGGCTCAACCCCAAGTCAGGGTTGTGTGGGAGGAATGTATGGTTCTGACAACTCCAGCACTGTTTGATGGCATTCATTTCAGCTGCGACCTTTCTAATTCCTCTTTGGAGTATGTTTATTGATTTTAAAAGAATGCAACTTGCCAAGTGAGATAGCATTCAGCTGGTTATGCTGTTCCTTAAAAAACAAAAGCATAACCCCATATTACCCCATGATTCTTTAACTAGAAGATGGGAATAAGAACCCTTGCTTGCCACACCCTTATCTGAGACATAGGTGGATTTTCCTAACATTTGCATTTTCATTTACTTTATTCATTTCAGAAATATTTGGTACATATTCTGTGCTGGACCCTTAGTATGCAATGCTGAAACAAGCAGACTGGGATCCTTCCCTTGTGAAACCTGGATGCTTGTAGTAAATATACATTAAGTAAACAATTCTAAAAAAATTTCAAGATTAAGCATAATCAGCGTGGCAAAGCATAGGAGGCCATGAAAAAGTGTGATCAAGACCAAATTTTTACTAAGAAAGTCCTCCTTGGAGAAGTGACATTTATAATGAAATCAGAAGTAGGAGGTTATCCAGGCCAGGATAACAGTTAGGATTCCATGGAGAAAGGACATAAAACTCAAGGGAAGTACATTTTTAGTGAAATGAGGATACAGATTTTGTAATATTCTGTTCTGTGCTTGAAGGAGGTTGTTATGAGATGGGAATCAACATTCGTTGAAGATTCCCTTATGCGCATGAGACTTTCTGTGTAATAGCTCATTTATTCTTCTCCATAAGTCATTAATGTTGCTGTCGTTCCCATTTTAAATACAAGAAAACCAAGGCTCAGATGGAGTAAATAGATTGTCTAAGGTAATATCTCCAAGAATTGACTGTTTGGGATGCCAGCATTTTTCATTACCAGCAATGACTAAATTGTATTCCAGTAAGTCTTGCTTCCATGGGATGCTAGTTAGTATTATCCACAGAGAGATATGCACACAGAGACACATAATCATGCACACACACAGGAATACATACAAGCACAAGTGTTTTCTTGGTTAAAGTGGGCAATGTGAGGGTAAGCAATGCTAGCCCGACTGGCAGTACAAACTGATATGCACTTTACTTTCCAAGAAGGTTGCTAGGGTGTCAGACAATCAATAAATAGCATTCCATTTCCTTAAGTACAAAGCTAATTCAAAGACTGACACAAGAGGCAGACAAAATATCACCTTTGCTACTTAAAAAGCAGAATTGGAGGACCTGGTTTTAGATTTGTGTCTCCACTGGACTTGCTAAGTCTTCAGCCCAGCATTGCTCAGACTTTTCCAGCTAATCTCTTGCAAGACAAGTGAGTTTCACACTCAAGATCTGGTCTTTGCTAAGATGAGACCATAATGGATCCCCCTTGCAAAGATTCAGACCTGAAATGAGAGAGAGAGAGAGAGAGAGGTTGGTTTGAGCATAATAAGCTCATTTGCCCAAATGCATCAACCAGAAACATTACACTTTCTAAGGGGATTAAGGCAGCAGAGACCTTGCTAGGGTAATTTTTATAATCGAAGTTCCTCCACGTAGAAATATGAAGGTAGAAGGAAGGGAGGTTCCCTACTTACAAGGAGCAGCATGAATTCCCTAGATTTTTGATGATGCTATCCTCTAAAGACTACCGTATAGTCCTTGTTGAAGCATCTTACGATGTAATCTAGAGATCTGACCACAATAAGCATTTGTCTTACTTCTCTGATGGACACATGGCCATTCCCCTGTGATACTTTCCCATTGGTTTCTCATACTTGTTGGGAGGTCTAATTCTTGTGAAACTGGTGATGAAAACCTTAGCTGAAATAAGAAGAAAGGATCATTTTATATAACCCAGGTTACTAAATTCTGACACCTCCATTTTCTCTAGGAAATTTAATTAATCATTGAGTAAACATGACTTCCTATTGATTCCATGTTGATTAGCTTCTAATATGAAAAATGGAGCCATACCATAATGTTATTTTAGCATGGCAGATTGGGGCTTCTACTGTGGAACAAATCAAATAAGCAATATTGGCATTTCTACATAAGGAGTGTGTCTGCCTCCATGTGAAAGGGGCTATCTTTCTATGATCTCAAAAATAAACAAATCGAGATAGGAAGGAACAGTCACATTAGCAACAAGCTTTGGATTACATAGAGGACTTCTTTTCTCATCGATCGTCTTGATGATAGCATATGCCCCTTAAACATTATTAAAGTCTGTTTACAGCAAACAACTAGTTGGAATCAGCTCTGAATGCTCTATGTAGCCTCAAATTTTCAAGCAAAGGAAGGAAATGATAATAACGTTTTTACCATTATGCAGATTAAATAAATTACTACCGGTCCCTCCTTCAGAAATTCAATCTTTGGAGTTTCTCCATACTTGTGGTCTGTGTTCCTGTGTGTCTGTAAGGAAGCTTTATATAGCACAACTGCTTTAATGAGAAAAAGGAGAAAACTTGCTTCACCAAGTTTAATGCTATTCCAAAATCAGTGGATTTTGTGTTATAAACCTTTTAGAGCACGCTTTGGTCAACTTTTAACCCAATGCAACATTCACCTTTTATAAAAGACAGTTTGCCTTAAATTATTATGGATCTGCATGTGGACATAAAACAGCTCTTGTGGAAACATATGTTGATATTTAGTTTTTATTAATCAAGCCAAAACATAGGGATTCATTTTTCTTTGACTGAATGGATTGGCAACTTCATTTTATATTTTAGTGAAATTAAAATGTCAGAAAAAGTCTGAAATGTTCATGCTGGGACCTTATTTCTATTAAAAATTGTTCAACAGACTTGTTTCCAAAGGATTGTTGCTGAAACTTCATGATTCATATAAAGCAAAGGAGGAATTTAAGAATTAAAGTAATTCCTTTCCAGCTGTAATGCACTTTACACAAAAGACCAGGTACATGCCGATTTATTTCTCTACACATCTACACAATCATAAGACATTCAGGTTGAATAAATATAAGAATTGTCGTTAAATTTAAGCCATGATTTAGGGTGAATGACTACTGATTCCTAACTTGTAGATTTTTTTAAATTATTACTTATTTGGAAAGGAAACCAAGCAAAATTTCTTCTCTAAGAATGTTACTTTTCTATGAGTGTAAAAGAAGCAAATGAATATATGTGCAAAGTAATTTCATTGAAATTATAGATATAATTTCATATCAATCTCAATAATGAAATTAATAATTTTAAGTAATGTAACATATGTAAACTCCTATCAATATTTTCCCATTTAATGTTTTCATTCACTTTTCCAATCTTAATTCTAAACTTATTATTTGGAATGTGTGGTTCTATGGCTTTAATATTTTTGATATGGACCAGAGTCCCCATCTGTATTTTTCCAGGAGGTTTTCAAAGCTCATCAATTCCTCTACTCCATGTAATTTCATAATGCATTTGGTTAAGGTGAACTTTTGACAGTTCAAAGCTGGAATGCTCGTTCCCCTCTCCTTCTTACTTTTTAATATCTTTTTTAAGAAAAGGAGGTGTATCTGAATTCTCTAGCTTATTCATCTCTAAAAGCATAATTATCTCCTAATCTTTTTGGACACAGTGAATCAGGCTTCTTCCATTGGACCAGTGAGGAGTGGTTCCTTACAGCAACTCCATCTAAAGGGGGTGTCAGCTGTGAGTCTCTGGAGGGCAGTAAACAGCATAGTCTGATCTTTCAGTCAGAGTTTCACAGCAGAGTTTCTATGAGCACAATGACAGATACATTAATCTATGTACCCATTGTGTAGTACAAAAGACTCTGTTTTGAAAATTTTGAGATGAGTGAAGATTACATATTTCTGTTTATTAATGTATTGGGTATATATCCAGAGAAAGAAAATTGAAACATGATCGTTAGACAATAGAAGAGAGTCCACAAATGAAAATGTGTGCTATTTTAAGAGTGAAATACATCATTTAATAATTACAGAGATTTCACTTGACCAAGGTCATGCAAACTAATGAATGAATTACCTGAAATGTATCAGTGTTTAATCAAATGAATAGGTTTAAATATTAGTAATATTAGTAATATATGATGAAGTCTACTTTCTGCTTTCCCACAGTGTTTGTAGCAAGGAATAACCAAAGTAACTTAACCCTGTGACACCTAAGAGGCCCCAAATAGTTCATGGTTGAGGAATAATAACTAGAGCAGAGCCTTCTTGTTCTTGAAGCTGTTTCAAGGACTGAAATCCTAACTCAACAAAAGCATTAGGTAATAAAATTGAAGACACAATCCCAAAGACTGATTTTTCTTCTCTCTTACAATATATATTTTTATAAAATTCTAGAATAACTGGAGGACAACTGAGTGTTTGGTAGAAACAGTTTCTGTTATCCAGGAGGACACGAAGTCCTGGCTCAGAGTCGTAGCCATGGACTGTCCATCTCTGACTTGATGCTCTGGCTATAAAACTTGGGCTTCTTAATTGTCACACACTAAGAGATGAATAATATTTCTTGGCTGACAGTAGAAATGTTACTTAGATTCTTTGGGTCTTTGATTCCTTATGTGTGAATTTGAAATAATAAATATTAGCTTTACATGTTTAACACAACTCTTATGATTATAAAATGAAATAAAATAACAATGTGTTTTGTGAGAATTAAAAGTGCTGTAAAATGCTTGCTGTTAATTACCATAGTAGTGTTAGTGCATTTTGAAGACATTTTTGAGGTATCTCTTGTAAATGCTGGCTCTGAGCTCCAGAAGCAAGAAGCATTGACTTTGTTACTTTAATATGTCCGTGATAATCAGTTCTCATCCTTAAATTTGTTTCTGTTGATTTAATGGAATACATGCCAGAAAAAAGCAGATATCCTTTTCTTTATAACCACATTTGGCATAAGTATCAGCAGATTTGGAAAATAATGATGATTTGACCAAACATGGTGGCATCTTCAGAGTGGTATACATAAGGAATATTTGTCCTTTTGTATTAGGAAAGGAAGAGTGACTGCCAAGATTCACTTTCTCAATCAATCATATTGTCCTTAAAAATGCCAGAAAAAATAAAAAGAAGCCCATCCTACTTAGAACTGAAAACAACTTGTGAAGGTGACCATTTCAAAGCCATATTTTGTTCTTCTCATCCTTTACTTTGGGGTGGATGAAGGAGGTATTTCAGCTGCAGTACTGGCATTTAGCTGTAGTTACAATGAATTGCAGCCACGATTGCAATTGTTTTGTGATGCCTGTGGTGTCATTACCAAGATGCGATTACCAATTGCTGTATGAAATTAGTTATGCATGAAATGAATAGGAAGCATAAATACTAGGAGGGAGAGTCTGAGTACAGACTTCATCCTCATTGTCTTCCAAATCCGCTGATGCTTATGCATAATGCGGTCATAAAACTTTAATTTATTTCAGAGTCATAGGACTAGAAGGGATCTTTAAAGGTCATCTAGGACATCCCCCTGTTTCCAAGCCCTTGAGCAAATCTAAGAAGTTAATGAATGAATCCTTTTTAAAAATACTCTAATGATTTTAAATTGAAATAAGGCAAGTTGTGGTAGAAAAAGGAATTTTTGCTGAGTAATAATGCACTGTGTTCAATGGCCAGTAGGTACAATATATTTTGTATATTATGGATAAAATTAATTTAGAGATATATTTAACTAGCTTTTGAATATTTTATTGTTGGAATATGATTTTAGCTTAAGCTTTAAGAAATTGGTAGTCAATATATGTGATGCATCCTTTTAAGGAATAACGTGTTCCTAAAATTTTGTGTTATTTGAATTTGGTTTATAAGTTTTAGGAGAACATGGCATATACATAAACACACACAGCCATACACACATACCACATTCCAAAAATGTATGTCCATATATAAAGTGAAAACAGTTTAATAAACTTATAAGCACTAGGTTTTTATGTATTGAATTTGCTTAAAATAGGATGTACCTACAGATTTTCCAAGACCAAATAATTTTACCAGTATTCAGTTAAGGAAAAATAATTTTTATAAGTCTTAAATGAACTGTCCTTACACTTGTCTTTTAAAAGTATATTTTAGTTATCAACCCCTTTCTATTTCTTAGATATTTATGGAATCCAGTAAACTTTCTCAAGATTCTTAATATGATTTAACGGATTGCTGTGAGAGAAGCAACCATGTTCTATATTTCATCGCCCAAATTATGAAGGTTAATATAAAAAGTGAATTGAATCTTCATGAACCCCACCTCTAAGATGGCGTCTGCCAAATCCAGAGACTTTTCAAAGTAAACATTTCTTTTCTCTTCTAGGAAAACTATATTAGTGTGATGGAGCAAACATGGTGACTCAGGGGCCTAACTTTGGGTCTCAGTAATACCACTGGACTTTTTGGTAGGTTGTCAATTCTCTCTTAGCCTCTGCTTCCACCCTGTAAAAATAGAAGCCAGAACTCTCTGTTTTATTTTTATAGGGATTAAATAAAATAACACATCCAGTTTTCTTAGAAATTGGATAGATAATAGATGCTCTGTGAATGTTAACTCACTGTTTCACTTCTTCCTTTTAAATGAAGGACAACAAATTCTGACATACAAAAAATTCATAATTATTTGACCTCTTGGGCTAAAGTAAATGGTCAAATAAAGAGGTATAGAGACATAAATATGACCCAAAGTTTCCTGATTAGTAAATTATTTTACTGAAGCAAATGCTTGAAATAAAATATTATGCAAAGAAAAATGCTTTCTATGCCAAATATTTACGCTTGTATATATACTATACACAGTAGTAGTATCCAGAATTTTAATATAATGATACATTGTGCACTGGCTTGTAAAATGTGGCCAATATTTACTCATCCTTCACAATATATTGTTTTTTCCTTCACTGGCTTTACTAAAAAAGATTAAACTACTAAAAAAGATTAAATTACAATCCAAAATCAGACAGCTTCTAAGTTGTAGAACTTATAACCATAACATTTAGCCTTATATACTTTCCTCATTAGTGGTTTCTGAGAGCCTCAGGCAGTTCTTTCAGGAATGCAAATATGTAGCCTCTTCTTATTTCTTAATAATGTGGGAAAATTATGGCATTAGCATTCATCTTGAAGAGTTTAGCCTTATCATTTTGACATTGCACTCTTTTTCTTGACTTTCTATTCTGGAAATACATGAATGATGATGACAAAACAAATGATCTACATGAATGGAAAACAAATGGAAATACGTGAATGATGATGACTAAACAAATGATCTACGGTGTCTGTGGAAGTAGTCTTCATGGAATCTATAGGAAAACCTGAATTAAGAAGCTATGGATGCAAAATTAAAGGAAGAATTGTCAAATGATGAACAGCTTCTCACTAGAGAAAGATATAGAAAAAATGACATGTGTCATACAAAGGACAAATGAATCTCGCTTTAATGAAACAGTGGAATCAGGAAACATCTTTAATAAGCATATTCTTTAAGCCAAACTTTCTTCTCTGATGATAAGATTTGATGGGAAAAAAATAGATGGCTGAAAGAAGAAGTGACATGATTTGGTTAACCTTTTAGAGGGTTTATTCTACTGCATCAGGAAAAGACTGAAAGGGACCAAAATAGAAGCAAGCAACTCAAAAGGATGCTTTGCAATAGATACATGAGAGATATTCATGGTTTGGCTTAGAGTGGTAGCAGAAGAGGTAGTATTGAAAGCCCAGATATGATATATATTTTGAAGGTAAGACCATCAGGATATTCTTTGTACTGAATATGGATGTGAAAGAGAGAATCAAGGATGACCCCTGATTTGGGGCATTGGAAACTAAGTCAGTGGTATCATTTGTTGACACAACTGGAAGTGCAAGTTTGGAAAGAGAAATCAAGAGCTGTATGTGGGACATATTAAGTTTCAGGTGGCAAACTGACACTCAACCGGAGATGTCATGGCAGCGGTGGAATATTAAGTCCAGTGTTCAAAGGAGAGGTGTAGGTCCAAGATAGATATTTGAGAGTCATCAAGACATCGATATATTTAAAGCTACAGAAATATCTGAGTTTACCCAAGAAGAGAGTTCCAAAGAGCAAAGTTCTGAGCATAGATTTCTGAGGCATACCAACATTTTCAAGTAGGATAATTCCGGGATCTAACAAAAAGAGACTGAGGAAGGGCACTATCAGAGGGAAAAACCAAAGTGGGTAGTCCTCTGGAAGTTCAGTGCAGAAAATAGTTCGAGAACTGTGTATCAAATGTTGCCAAGGGATATATTGGGTGAGGACTAAGGACCAACTAAAGGAATTAGCAATTCCGGTGTCATTTGTGACCTTAATGAGTGGGGATTCGGGTAGAAAATGGATATGAAAACGTGATTGGATATGACTAAGAGAGTGTAGAATATGATGAATTAGCGATGTGTGGTATTTTGAATTTGAGGGTCAGGTATTTCGAGGAGTTTTGCTATAAAGTGGAGAGGGAAGGGGAGGAAAAAAGAGTGGTAGCTGAAAAAGATTGAAGAGTCTAGGTGCACTTGTTTTTGTATGCTGTATGGCAGGGTCACATTTCATTGTTTTTTCCATGTGAATGTCCCATTATTGCGACACCATTTGTTGATTTTTTTTTTTTTTTTTTGCTTTTTTGTTTGTTTGCTTTGCTTGTTTGATTGGGGAAGTGAATGGACTGGGAGTCTAACCCAGGTCTCCCGCATGGCAGGTGAGAAGTCTACCACTGAACTACCTTTGCATCCCCTAGGTATGCATTTGTTTTTGTTTTTATTTTAATATAAGCAATATTATGATACAGTAGACAGGATCAATAAAGAGGGAATTGGTCTCAGCATCCAGAGGATTGGTCTTGGAAATCAGCACAGATTGTTGATCTTTTGTAAGAAAACGAAACAAAACAGGAATGGGAGGTAGACAATAATTAATTTACTTTAGGAATCTGTTCAAATTTAAGTTTATTCCATGTAGCCTTTTTTAATTAGCACAGATTGCAATGTGTTTTTAATTGTAAGGAGTTATATATATATATATATATATATTGTATCTTGATTTGAGTAACAAAGATCTTTAGGTCTTGGAGTTTCCATAAATAGATCTAATCTTGAAAAATGCAGAATAAAGGTAAAGCAATTTTGAGTCTGTTGCCCATTTTCATCATGGAAATCAGCAGAATGAATATTAAGACTAAGATCTAGCAGCTCTTTTTCTAGGTATTGCACTTAGAGTCATTGAATTTGAAATTTGAGGCTGTAAGAATAAAAGTTTAAATGCTATACCTCATTAATACAAAAACTTGCATAGGGTTATTTCTATTCTTTTTTCTTGAAATCTTGACAAAATTGTTCAATTTTATGTTTATTAATACTGAGTATATCTGTGTGTGTGTTTGTTTAAAACAAGTGCTTAGGTTTATCTGCTTCTTTTTTCATCATGTTCAGAACAATACTTGAGAGTTTTTTAATAAATTTCTATTACCACTCTTAAAGTTATCTTAAAATGGACTATTGAAGCTTGCCCTGTACAGTCATTAAGGCAAAAAGAGCATTTTTCCCTTAAATGTCACCACCTTATGTTTTTCTTGTTCATGAGTAGATTATTCCTTAAAACTTGCTTAACTTTTAAAAATGTAGCCTATAAGTTGTGTCTAATGGAAGCCACTTACAGTAGGTTATAAAGAGGTTGAAAATAAGAGACTGAAAAACAATGTGTTTTTTGTGATTTGCTACTTCTCAGTTACAAATACTTTCGTGGCACTTTTGTCTATTTTAAAACTGTGAGTGTTTTAATTCCTTGGTTTCTAAAACAAATACCATACAATGGCTGGGCTTAACAACAGGAATTTATTGGCTCACAGAATTTATTGGCTCAGGGTTTCAGAGACTAGAAGGCTTGCTTCCTCCCAGGGTTGGCTGTCAATCTTTGGGGTTCCTCGGCTTTTCTGTCACATGGCAGTGCACATGGTGGTGTCTTCTTTCTTTTCTGGGTTCCATTGACTTTCAGCTTTTGGCTCTTCCCCATGATGTCTTTCTCTCTGTGGCCCTCTCTATAAGGCTTCCAGTAATAGGATAAGACCCATCCTGATTCATTTGGACCACACATTAGTTTTGGTTACCTCATCAAAAGGTCCTATTTACAATAGATTCACACCCACAGGATTAGGATTATGAACATATGTTTCTGGTGAACGTAACCACAAGCCACCAAAGTCAGTTTCATTTAACCCATTATTAACAAGATGTATTTCTACTAAGACAGACTTATAGACAAAACAGTACCACTTGAATTGACAAAATTTGAAACACCTTGTAGGGAAAACCTGAGAAATTCAAGTGACTTTCTCAATTGTTTTAGCGTATTGGTTTGTGATTTGGAAAGCTCATTTGACAGATTCACTTAACCCAACTGGAAAGTCTGATCTGTTTAATATGACTACATAGCCACACAGAGTTTAGGCTATTAGATTAAAACAAAAGCAAGTAAGTCATTTTATTGAAGCAGTCACTAAAACTGCAGGTGATTTTCATGAGATCAGGTACTATATTTATTTAAGAGAATATTGTATAGTTCTTATTATGTTCTAAATGTTCTTCTAAGAACCTTACAAAGATTTATTTAACCATCATAACAATTTGGTGAGATTGGTTGCATTGATACTGCCTTTCAGAGACAAGAAAGCTGAGACAAAGAAAAGGGAATCATTTATTCGTACACAATCACGCAGTCAGCGGTGGAGTTGAAATTCCAACTTATGTAAATATGCACCAAAATTCCCATTTGTATTCAACATGTTGTGCTGCCTGTTCATGACAATCCAGTATATTTTGTGATAAGCTTTGGAGTTGAACAGCTGCAGTTCAAAGCCTTTCTGTGGTGTCATTAACTTTATGATCATGTGTACTTTACTTGATCTTTTTATACTTCAGTTTCCTCATCTGTGAAATGGACACGTTAATATTAATATAGCAAAAAACTAGAATATTAGTTAGCATGTAATTAACACTTATTAATCAGGGTTTTTTAATTACTTAATATTTATCTCTAGGTTGACAAAAGTAAGATGACTGGTTAAATGGTTGATTTCTCAAGCATGTATTCTGATTTCACATAGATATAGCTAAACAAAATTGCGTCAAGAAGTTTCTAAACCAGCTGCATGGGGAATGACTTCACATTTCTTTACTTTTAGATTTGGATACACAATTAGGTACACAGGTAACTAGTCTTTCCCAAGACCCCTTGCAGTGCCCATTTTGAAGACCTCTTCCTTTTTTTTAGGGCAGGGAATGAATTTGGAATAACTAGATAGACATCGCTATTTGTGGAAGGCCAGTTCCTGAGTATTCATGGTATCTAGGCTCATACTAATTGGAATGCAGTGTTCAGTAGGCTGGATGTTGTCATCCAAAGGTCAATGGATCTGCTTTTAGATTGATGATACCCATTAGCTTCCCATACCTATCAACAGATAGATAAATTATACTATACGATACTTATGGACACATAAATACTCACCCCTTCTCCTGTAACTAACTCTCACCAAAACTCAACCCAGAATGAATTTTAAAGTTTATAGCTAACTTTAGAAAAATAAATATCCAGGATACATGAGAATATCTTTCTTTTCTAACGTAGAACCTAAATACCTCTCTATGGTTTTGTTTGGCCTAACCAAACACACCTTTAAAATAAAGCTCAACTTTGTAAGCAACATTCATTTACCATCTTATTTCAGGATAACTTATGAAAAGGCCTTCTACACCTTACTGTCTAGTGTTTTTCAAGACTTTTCAATTTGTGGAATTTTTTAAATGCATACCTTACCTCAATTTGGTCTTCTCTGAATATCCATGTCTTTACAACAAAGAAGCACACACACACACAAACACACACGCACCAAATTACTGACTACCCTAACCAACATAATATGTCATGAGTTGTCAGAAGAAACAATGAAGGTATCCCTGTATTGTTATTATTTGACCTCTCTAGCTGGACATAGAAGCATATTGCCAAAGGTAATTTTCTTCTCTTGGTAAATACAACGTGTATAAGTTTTGAGCTAATTAGTGTTTCTAAAATTTAGTTTAACAAGCATATACTAAACACTACCAAGTATTAACCACAATCATGCAAAATGCTCTATTGGATATATGGAGTTAACCATTTGAACAAAGCATGGACTTGGTCATCCAGGAACTTGAACTCTCTTCAGGGAGTTTGCTGTACTGAGATACAAGGAAATAGGGCATTCTCTGCACACAATGTAAGCATCATATTGAATGGCAAGGGAGCAGAGATTTCTGACATTGAGAATGAAGAAGCTACTCAAATTCCTATGAGAATGGAAGATTTGGAAGTTGAGACAAATGTTGCTCTGACCTGCAAACCTTTCATATTATAGACCTGCAATAAACACTTGCAGAAGGAGGGGAGAGAGGCTGGAAAGAATGGACAGGCAGCAACGCAAAAAGGCAGACAGAGGAGGAGGGAGGTCATGCTATTACTTCTATTATTGCTATTATTATTGTCATTGATTATTATTACTTATTTTGTTTGTCATTTGAGACAGGTTAGATTTTTTTTTTAACTTAGAATTCCTCCTGGAATCAACAGACCCCTCCCTGGAACATGGAACCTCTGAGGCCCAAATCCCATGCCAAGCTATCTTACCAGTCAACTTCCAGTTTTCAATTCCCTGTGCAGGAAGCACATTCCTCTTGCCTTGTCCTGATTTGACCTTTATATGGTCAAAGGGTTGTTCAAACTCTCCATACTGTATGGGCACTTTTCCTTTCTTTCTTTTTTCTTTTTTTAACCTTATTTTAGTAAGCCATCCTTAGAGCTCCCAATGGACCCTACAACCTTCCTGAAACATGTACATGCTTGGTATTATAGCTTTAATTCAAGGCTTAACCAATCTCAGGGCTGAATACAAGAATTCTAATTCATCAGAGTATATAAAATATTCTTATAATTCCTGACCTCAAACAAAAAGCTAAAAAAATAGGTGTACATATGTCCTGACTTGAGCCCAAGGATGGGATTCTCACCTACAGTGAAAGGAACATGGAGCAGGTGAAGACACCATCGATTTCTTGTGTTCCCTCCAGCGCAGTTGTAAGAGGTATCTATACTTCTCAGAAGTCATTTGGCCTATCTCTAATTAATACTCCACCTAATCTTCCAGTGATACCACTAATTGTTCACAAACCGGCAATTTAATCAACACTCTGCTAACAGGCAAAGTTGTTTTTTTCCCCCCCTCTCTACTTTTTTGTGCTTTGACACACTGCAAACTTAGGCAAGTATGTCCCAATTGCTTTGTTTCCATGTAATTTAACAGCAAGACATTATTTTCTCAAAAGAGGTGCTTTGAATTTTTACTGCTAATGAATAAATTAACTAAAAAAGGTTAATCTGCCTACATGTTTATGAAACATTATGCAAATCGTTCTCCAAAAGGTTTAATGGTAATTGAAAGCAATTGAAAACCATGGTACATTTCCCTCAATTTTCATTTATTTTTTTTTAAAGTATACAGATTACACAGATTTTTACATTTCACAGATGTGTATGTAGAGGGGATTTTGTGAGGCTCTGACATCATCACTAGGGTTTAAGTACATTAATGAAAACACGCCAGACCTCTATTTTCACTATGGCACTGCCTTTAGTAATTAATTTAAAAGCAAAGCTGTAAATATGAAAAGAATTGGTGTGATTAATATTATTACAGTGAGCAGCAAAGGAAGTAATTATGTTTAGACACTCCTTGTAAATCTTTGACAAAATGGTTCTTGCATCAAGTTGAAATTGCATGCAGTTTATGACCTGCTATTCACTTTGGAGATGTTTTACATGAATGGCACAGGTGTTGAAGGCTGACAAGATATGGATCCCTACATATTTACGTGAGTGTCATTTACATTTGTAAGGAAACTATTGCTAATAAAGGACCCATCTTCTCACTCTCACCCTCCTCATCCTTGCAGTGTGGGTGTGCTGATTTACAGGCGGTAAAGGAAATTTGTGGAAAATTTGTGTGTGTGTGTACATGATGTGAGTGCAGATTGGGGAGTAGGAGGGACATATATTGGAGATCATATCCTGAAATAAAAGAAAACAATTGCTTACCTATTTGACTCTGATATGGTTACATATCTCAAACTTGAAGGAATAAATAAGTGGCTGGTGAGTTCCAGTTAATATACATACATACATATAGATAGATAGATGGATAGATAGATGGATAAATAGAAACACACACACACACACATATATATAAACAGTAGTTATCTACTACTATTATCTAACTTTTTGGTCTTGGAACAATTTGCATTCTTAAAAATCATCGAGGACCCCAAAGAGCTGTTTTTTATGTGTTTTATATCCAGTGGTATGTTGATAACTGTTTAGCATTGGACTTTCCAGGGGGAAAAAGAAAGACTTAATTTGTAGCATTTGTTAATAGTTGTAGTATAAATTCTCCCATCATGGCCAACTTTAAGAAACCCATGTGAGGTCTCTGAACTCAAAGTTGTGAAGAGATGTGCACAGTCAGCTCTCATAAACTACTATAAGCCAGTTCGAGTATACGGCTGTCACCATTTGTGGTGCTTTGGAGTTGTATATGCCTCAGAAAAACATGTTCTTAAACTTAATCCATTCCTGTAAGTGTGAACCTTTTGATGAGGTTACTTCAGTTAATATGTGCCCCAGGGTGGACCTTAATCCTATTATTGGAGTCTTTTCTAAGTGAATGAAATTCAAATATATAGAGAGAAAGCTACAAAGGGAGCAGCCAGATGCTGAAATCAATGGAACCTGGAGAAAAAAGAAAATACCAGAAGTCACTATGTGCCTTAACATGTGACAAGCTAAGGAGCAAGGTTTGTTGGCAGCCAGCCCCAGAATGGCAGTCTTTGGGAAGAAAGCATTGCCTTGTTGATACCTTGTGAATGCTATACTCTAATGGGGAAGCAAGGAATGGTCAATATGCATAGTGCATGTATCTCTTCTGATCAATTGGCATGCTCCTTTGTCCTATAAGACTTCACTCACAGAACACAAGTTCAAGGATAAAGTTAAGAATTCAACATGGTGATAGCAGAGCATAAAATCAAGTATTTGGGCCTTCTAAGCATGGGACCCTATGCCATTACACAATTCTACACACTGAAGTCCATCCTGAAAATAGAGATAGCAAACCCATCCCATGTTAAGATAAATATTTTCATGAAAAAATACTATATTTGCAAAAAGATATATTGTGAGAAAGTGACATTACACGTTACACTATTAAAAATATCTTTGAAATGTGATTTAATAGAAGACATCTGGATACTCAAATCTGATTCTGAACTCAATCTATTGAAATATGTTGATTAGGGTAAAATATGTTAAAATACCTGGTGTTGCGCAAATATGCATTTGGAAAAAGGAGGGGTATTTTAACAATTTTTTTAGAAAATTGTGTATATTCTTTGAAATCACATTAAAAATCAATGAATGTTAATTCTTGTAAATTAATTACAGTATGCAAACAGGTAACACATAACAATTAATGAACTCTAATTTGTCTATTTTGCACTTTGGATGGATTTTTCCTCATGCATTCTTTTTTGGCATTATACATTGTTAGAATTATGCTGATCTAAATTTTGGCACATTCCATTGTACAACACAAAAATAATATATTTATATCAACCTCAGTCTCATAAGAACACTCTTCAAGTATGGACTTACATGACTAGTAGATGTTCTTAAAACTTAGAAAAAATTTCAATTCAAACACAAATGTTTTCATTGGGAACAAATACTGTCAGTTATTTTCCATGAAGTGACAGGCCAAAGCTTCTTTTCTCTTAAGAAAATATCTGCAAAATGCCTAAGTCTGAATAAGTGTAATTTGTCAATCATTTTTTCAAATGAAAATGACATACTATAATAGAAGAGGTCACTTCAGCTGGAAACTCAAACAATCACAAACACACCCTTCCTAAACATAATCATCATCCTTGAGCATGCAATAAAAGTGCTTTAGGCACACTTCTTTAAAAAGATGTGGACCCTGTGGTCAAAATTTAATAATATAAATAAGGTTTAGTGATTCATTACAGACATTTTAAAGCAAAACTTGCTTTTATTTTTAACCTATTTGTGTAGTGGTAAAGAACACAATGACTATTAACAGAGTTCGATGCCACTGTCCTAATGCATATTAAGGTGTCAGCAGTTTCATTCATTATTGTTTTTGTAACACTGGTGCAAATGTTAACCCAAGGCCCTAATGCAGTTCTATAAGATGCAGTTCTATACGATGCCCTAAGGCAGTTCTAAATCTTACAAGAAGGCATCAACTAGATGTTTTAAGACACCAACTAAGAGTCATATTCCTTCTTTAAATGGTCTTTCAATGGTTCATGGACTGAAATGTCAGGGGGCTGAGGTTGTCTTCTGTCATGTCATCAGAAATGGGCAACCAAGTGAACACATTCATAAGCGATGACATGTTACCACTACCACCTGACTTCCCACAATTGAGAGATGCTGCAGATTATAAGATGCATTATACTTTCAGAGATGTTAAAATGTGTGCATGTGTTGGGGTTGAAATACAGTCTTGCTCATTTGTTAATGTGTGCATTTTCTTTCTTCACCCACTGGAATATAAGCTTGTTGAGGCAGAAGCTCTATCTATATTGCTTCATCCAATGCTCTAGGTAGATTATTGCTCAATACATGCATTCAATATATATATTTTTAAAAAATGATGATGAATAAAAGCTCAACATAGATATGGAAACCTTACACTGTGATAAAAATATGATGTACTTGAGGAAATAAGGGCTTTCCAATTAGAAACACCTCTGACTCCCAAATGCCAGATTGATACTAGGATATGTGACTCAATATAAACGTTGAACGGCTCTACCCTGCAAAGTGTGAATAAAAATATCTACCTTGTGACTTATGATTTTTATGAGTTTTGACTAGTAGAATATGGAGTAAACCTCAGTACATGACCTGTAAGCAGTTTCTACCAAAGGAACAGAGAAACTTTCCTCATCTTTGTGCATCTAGCACAAATTGCAGTACTGAGAACGGAATTCTTGTGACAACCTTTATCTTGACTCCAGGGTCTACACAACTGTGGAAAAGCAATCTGTAAAAATAGATCTAAACACCTTCTCTAATAAAGAAAAAAATAGATCTAAAGATTTCCATATGTGGAGTTTGCTTTCCTCCTCTCTCCCAGTCTGGGAGCTGTCACCTAAAAAATGAAATTGCTAAGAGACAGGGCACTGTGAAAGGAGTAAAAATAAAGGATCTATTTTCTACAGCTTGATGCAGAGAATACATTGTTATTATTTTGATTGGTTGAAAGTTTATGATGTTTCAACACATAGAATTCCCTTGGGGCATCAGGGACATGTTACGTTTTCTCTAAATGAGGGGGCTCTGGTAGAATTAAGGTAAGAAGAATACATGATCTTAACACTTGTACTATCATTTGCATGTGCCCTGAAACTAAGAGCAACTCAAAAGGAGGCTGTATTTTCTCTTTATACCAAGCCAGTAACAAAAAATTAGGTTGATTGAACTTGAATAGTAGACCACATATCAAGTAGAAAATTGAAGCACGGAATGTGAGTGCAACCTCGGCCACTCAAAGAAAGATTTGATGATGGTACCTGGGATGTGAAACAAAGCATAGGCTTAGTTGTCTAACTATTTTTTATTTAGCCACTGTCCTCAATGTTGTTTATATGTACTTATATTTAACTTGCTAATATATTCTATGAATATATTTTCTTTTCTTTTTTTTTCCTATGAATGATTTGGAGACGTTTACCAATGTGATAGAAAGGGTCACTGTACATATTCAATTTTATATCATTCATTTTCCTAATGATGGCTGCTTCAGAAACAAAGATACAGGGCAAGAGATTTAAAGCACTACCAACTGGGAAGAGAGAATTTCATGTGATCAGTCCAAAGTAGTTAGACGAACACAAAGTAACAATAATGTGCAAAGGAAATTGTGAATCCAGGATAATATTCTGAAACATTGAAAGTAAACTGAATGGAATATTTCATTGAAAATTTGAAACCTTAAAGCAGAGAAAACAATGTTAGTAATCTCAAGAGAACAGATGTCAATATTCTTCCTTTCAATGAACTGGATAGATGGCAGCATTGTCAGAGCACTTCTGTTGAGTTTACTTTTGGCAGATAGAAATGTAATTTTAGTTCCAAACTGAGATCAAGTCTCCAAATAAATCACTAGTTCATTTTAATTCTGCTTTCAGTTTGAAATAACCTATACATTGCATACTATAAAGGTGTGTATGTGTTTGAGAAGCGTCTTTTCTTTGATTGATTTCCTGAGCTTAGAAAAAGTTTTTGTTGATTATGTAACAAGCAAGCCTTTGCATTCCTTAAGTCACTGTGGTCCCCAAACTGAAACCCTTCAAGTTTCTTGCTGTGTTTTCACTCAACACATTGAACTATGCTCAATCTCATGATTCAGAGATGAGAGTAGATTGGATTCAAATAAACTTCTTGAAATAATAGGAGTTTAGTTTTAAAAAGACACATTACAATTTCCCATATTTTCTTTCCTTTAATTTATCTTTCTAACTCATAAACCATAAACCAATATGGATATTTAGCTTTCCTTCTGGTTTGATATCTTTCACGCCAAGTGATGCTCAAGGGAGCATTTCACCTGATGCTATAATGGGAAACTTGGCAGACTTAATATATCACTACAATGTTTTTCTCAATTACATACTTTTTTCCTTGTGGTTTTTGGACATATTTCAGATGGTCTTGGCCATCAAATTTCTGTGAGCAAATATTCTTCAGAAAATTACTTCAGAAAGTACCCTTGTACAGCAATTTAATAGCCTCATATCATAGACCCTATTATCAAGGTATAGAAGATTATTGGTTATTTAGTGTGTAAGGATTTTACACAATGATGAAATTTGTTGAAATTGCTAGATATCAACATTCTGATCATGGCAATTAAATTTTCCATTCTCTATCTACTTCTGAACTAGATTGTTGAAAGAATTTTGGTCAGTGTAGCGTGATATTTTTTGAACAACAGAAAGTCAAACCACACTATCTAAGGACATGCTCAATGTTTTCTTGAAATCCTGTGGTAGTTACTGGATAGTAGTTAACATGAGCTTTAGCCTTTGTCATTTTATATATCGTATGCCTTTTTGTATCATTCAGAAGTCTCATTTCATAACTCCTTTATTTGCTCATTCATTCAAACAATATTTTGAGTATCCGTTAGGTGCCAGGCAACATCCAATTCCTATGGGAGGAGAGACAAACAATAGTAAACAAGACAATTAAAATCTATTGTGGCAAATACCGAGAGAGGTATAGGCACAGGGTATGGGAGGCGAAATGGAAACAATTAGCTGAGACTTGGGAATAAAAGGGTACAGCTTTTATTTTGCAAGAGGTTACAGCTGCATTAAATTTTAGGGTCTGAAGAATATTTAGGACTATTTTGAGCCAATTAGGATGGGGTAATTGTTAACTACATGTAGGCCCCTTTGTGGTAAAAGAAGTAGTTGTTCAATGTGATGGAAAGATATTGTCCAAAATATTTCCTTATGCCTTGTCTGTCGTCAGTCCATCTATCTTGGCCATCTTCATAGCCAGCACCCAACCCTACAAATCCCAAATGTCCTTCAACTGCTTTTGGATCTAGGCATAGCAGAATACAGTTAGTTATAATTTAAAACTGTCTGTGACTCTTTCTTCCTTTAAGAAGGAGGGAGGTGGCACATCTATGTTATTGGAAAATATTTCATTATTTAATTTGTCTTTCCTATGTAGAAAGAGACTGGTGGGTAGTAAAGAGGAAAGGTTAAATTTTAAATCTTTTATGGGAGTGTGGCAGTCTAAAGGAGGAGAAGAAGATAAATAATTTGGGTAGGTGACCAAAGGCATTTAAAAATAGAGATAACTATTACTCATTGTAATTTGTTTGTGTTTTAGAGTAAATAATTCATATGACTGTAAAAGTTAAATAAGGCTGTTAAACACTCAAATGCGTTGCTTTTGAGGAAAATCAAGATAAATTTGCATTGCACATATGGTCTCCTGTGTTGCAGAGCAAAGAGGAAAACAAGAGATCAGTGGATTAGTGGGTGTTCTGTGGAGGACATGAGGCATCCTAAGGGACATGGGTGAAAAGATCAAGTCAGTTCTGTACAAATATCAAAAACAGGAAAACCTCAACTGACACCTGGGTTACCATACATTTGAAGAAGTATATATAAAGTTTCTGCACATCTATGAAAGCATTGTAAGGTCAACTTTCAATTATTTGGTGAATGAAGGGAACAGTGTTAGCAGTAATCTCAAATTGTTAATATCCATTAAAGAACTATTTTATGTTTCGTTTTCAAAACATGACTTTCCAGCTGACAACTTCTTAATTGCATTTTATTTAGGCTTATGTTGAAATGTCTTTACTTCCTAAAAGCACAGTTTTGCTGAGCAACAGGAAAAGAGAGAAAATGATTTTAATAAATAGTGTATTATCTCTGTGCATAATGAAAATTGAGTGCATTTTGAATGTCATATTTTATTGTTATAGATTCAAACTCAGTTAACTTTGCTTAAAAAAAAAAAAGGACAATATCCTTGGTTAGCCATCCCATAAATGTATTGAAACCAACTGAATGCACTTTAGCATTATATTTTGTTTGCCCAAACATTAGGTGGGGGTTAATGTTCACTAAGAAACTTGTTCGATTGCAGTTTGCAAGTGTACAAAGCTGGCGTTAACTGTAAACCTCAAGCTTACTGATATGTTGAAGAATACTTAATTTTTAAATAGCTTAAAACAAGACATTGTTTCATTGTATTTTCCTACTTGTTAGCAACTATTTTAGGGCTATAAATCAGGAACAAATATTTATGTCCCATAACTTTGGAAAATAAATGTTGAGCTGGTTTTCTTATAAGAACGTTGAACAGTCCCTTCTCTTATACTACCACCACAATCTAGGTTCCTCAAAACTGAATGGAGCCAAATCATCCAATTTGGTTTTTATCCTTTCTGGTGCATACTTTCTGCATGTCATTTAGTTCAGTCAATAAAAACACTCAAGTCTTTCCCAATATAGCCAGTCTTTTATTTTATTGTTTTTAAAATTTTAGTTTTCCAATGTTTAGTGTGAACTCAAAACCTCTCTCAGTGGGTCTCTGGGAAAACAGTGAAAAGTTTAAATAAACCAAAATCTGTTTTCATTTAATGCCAAAAATAAACTCACAAAGTGATTTTGTTCTCATTAGGTTTTAAAGCTCTTCAATCTCATCTTTTGTGAAACTGAAATTATGATCAAAGCTAAATAATGGTCAGTGTCTTTCAATTTTTATATGCATTCTCAAAAAAAAGCAACCGACCTTTAGTCCATACAATTTGGGTGTGAAACTGTTATTTAGAAGCTGCTATTGCATCAATGGCCCACAGGTGCATTTTTTTAATGAGCCATGTCTCCAAACTCATCACTCCAATGCTCTCTACATGAAAATGTTAATCTTAAAAAACTACTTTGCATGGGAATTAATTCAACTTCTTTCTATTGAACTCTTCTCTTTCCTTCATTTGAGTTCGTGTTTCAAAGCAAAGCTGTTTATTTCAGCAAATAATAAACTTAACAGAGAAAGCTGAACAAGACGCCTTTGAATATACTGGATTGCTGTCAAATTTTTACTGGTTTGTAAAAAACCCTTTTTTTCCTAAGGGTTTCTAAGAAAATTCTAAGCTCTGAATACATGTTGGCTACTTTAGTTAAGTCTTAAATTGTATTTCATTGAATATGTGTGAAAAATGGAGTTGGAAAACAGCAAAAAAGCAAAACTGATGAGATTTCTGTTGTCACAGAAAGTTAACTCATTTGATTTTCCTGAAATTCTGGACACAAAGCAATTCACACGAATTGCTAGATGTTGCCCTGTGGCTTAGATTAGAAATGTCACTTGGTTGAAACCCTTCCAGGATATTACATATGTGTACAAAGTAGTGTTGCTCCTCTAGGGTAGAGGATTTCATTGATCAACAGCTGAGGACTCCTACATTGAATTTGAAAAAAATATTGGTTTGTCAAAGTGTTTTTTGTACACTGCAAGCCTATCTGATTCAAAGTTTATATGTATATCTGAATTGTTTCCTTCATACTTCAGTCATGGTGCTCACTGAGTGAAAAACATGTCTCCAAGCACAGGATTAAATTGAAAAGAAAAGTAGAGTCTAAAATTCATTCACTAACCCTTCTCCAATATGGAAGAAAGCTAAAAGTCACAACAAATTTTGGAAATGCAGTTGTGAATGTCAAGTTCCTAGGCTTTTTGTTCCCTTATTTTATTCCCCTGCTTTTGCCGTTACTCACTTTCTTAACATCTATTTATTTAAATATCTTACATCTGTCAAACACTGTGCTAAGTACAGGAGAGAAATCAAAGGAATATAAAACACTGTCCTGTTCATCAAGAAAATACAGTCTGGGGGTGGGCCGCGGTGGCTCAGCGGGCAAAGTGCTTGCCTGCTATGCCGGAGGACCTCGGTTCGATTCCCGGCCCCAGCCCATGTAACAAAAACGGAGAAACAGAATACAATAAAACAAGAAAATGTTTAAAAATGTTTCCCTTTCTTCCTTCCTTCCTTCCTTCTATCCTTCCTTCCTTCTCTCTGTCTTTCCTTTAAAAAAAAAAAAAAAAAGAAAATACAGTCTGGTCTATGTGGAGAACTGATTACAATACAAAATGTGGTCAGTCTCTTGGTTTGGCCAAACTGCTCATTCCTGTAGATGGCAGCTCCACATACCACATTTCACATCCAAGAAGAGAGACGCTGCATTGGAGAAGAGAGAGCAATATTATTTGAGTGTGTTTTCTCTCAAATCAAGGAGAGGGAACTCTGCCAATGAGAATTCCTGTCCTGATAAATCTCTGAGGCTGCTTATCCTGGGTTTCCGGGGTTAGGGTCTAGTCTGGCTTTTTATTAGACTTCACATCTCCTCCAGTATGCACGGTGGCACCCAACAGAAAAGGAAGTGGGGATGCTCAAGCCTGGAGGATGGCAACTGAATGTGTGTTCCTGATTTCACCATAGAAGGAGGTAGGAGTAGGTGAAGTCTGGGCAGAGACTGCTTAGCAGGTTTCTGTGACTTTCCTAACAATATTTCTACATCATATACACAATTGTCAGTAACAAGAAGCCATAAATTAAGCTTTCTGGCCTCCCTATCAAAATAGGTTAAGTGTAAATTGAGTCTAGTTTCAAGTAGTCCCATCTATTTTCCTACACATCTTATTTAGTAATCCCACAAAGGATAGAAGAAAGGATGGATATATCCATTGTACCTTTGGAACTCTTCTCATATTGTTCTTGCTATACGGGTCAAGGACCATGTTACCTACTGTCTTAGCTGGAATCATGCAGTGCAAATATTCCTCATGGAAGGCCGGTCTGAAATTCTTTCTAGAGGCCTGGGGCTTTTAAATTTCTGTGAGTCTAAAGAGCAACAGCCTACATGATTTCAGAGGAGAATCAATTCTTGAGAAAGACAACCCATCACATTGCCTGGGAAATGATCATTTTTTACATGGGGCATTTTGAGAAGGTATAGGTAAACTGTTCTAAAATGGAATAGGCAATTGCATTTATTTATTAAGAGAAAAGCCCTGGCATATACTCCAGGAACTGAAACTCCACTGTATGGAAAGACTCTACCACATTGTTCCTGTTCCCTATGGGGGTCTGCCCTCTCCTTCACCGCGACACCCACTTCTTTATTTATTTATTTATTTTTGCAGACAGTTCTTTCTGAGGTTATCAGTTAGGCAAATAGCATATTGCCCATGAATACTAGTTGCTCTTACAAACTGTGCACACATCAGATTGCAATGACAGACTGTAAACTCTTTGAGGACAGTTAACAATGACAGCCATTCTGTTTGCTTATTACCAGGTTTTTGTACAAACACCTTCCTTATATTCTTTTGTAAAGCACTGAGTCACTTAGGCTCTGCTTGTTTCAGTAATAAAAAGAACACTGTGATGCTAAATGAAGGTAATAAACATAGGATTCATGATAAAGGGGTGATTAGCAAACGTGAATCACAAACTAATATGAAGTGGTAATTCCCCAGGAATAGGGAATGATATAAGCAAAATCATGAGAGTAAAAATTATAGACTATGTTCAGAAAAGGGCAAATTGTTCAGAGCGTAGAGTTTGTGTGCAGAAGTAATGACACAAACAGTCAGAACAAGCCCCAGAACTTTTGCTTCCTGATGTCTAGCTATAGTTCTTTCTAGAGTTCAGAGAGATAAATTTATGTTCTTAATCCATTTTATATCCCTTAAAATTACCACACATTGAAGACAATGTCTCTCTAGCCTTTGTTGTTCTAGAAACATGAGAATATTATATCATATTCTCAAGTTATTGATAACCTTGGATATGAGCATGATAAATGGAGTGGATTGGAGAAGGTCACTTATGAGTCTGAGTCAGCATGATTAAAGAAGTTTCCTTATGAGTTTGAGTCAATAGGAAGTATTGCCTGCTTCCTTGAATGTTGACTGAGAGAAGGGTGGAATGGAAACAAACGAAGTCTAGAGGGATAGTAATTTTGCTAAAATATTTATTGAATGTTGGTGTGTCCTATATTCTGTTTTAGGCACTAGGGTTTCGTCAGTGATATAAACAGAAAAGAACTCCTACCCTCTGGAGTTTACTTTCTAGAAGGGATAAATCAATAATTCAGTCAACCAAATATATAAGTAAAATATGGAGTATGTTAGTTATGTTAGGCATGCTAAGTAAGTGCTCTGAGGAAACATAAAGCAGAAAAAAAGATGGTAATGTGGGGATGAGGGTGGTACAATTTCAAAAAGGATAGTCAAGTATGATTTCATTGAAAAAGTGACATTTAAACAAAGGTCTGAACATGATGAAAAGACGATGTGGATATTTGGGGGAGAGTTCCAGGCCAAAATACCCAAGTAAACAAGCATAAATCACACTATCCTTTTTATCTATTATGTTTAAAACAAATAACAGAGGACCAGTATGGCTAGAGGGGTAGAAGCAAGCAGAAAATTATTGGAATGTGAGATCAGAGTGCAATGAGGAACCAGATTGTGGTGAACATTGGAACAAAATCTGTAGATATTATGCAGTTGTAATATTAATGTATTTATTTTGGAGGGTTTTTTGGTGTTAATTTATTTTATACTAAGCAATATTTCTTTGTTGTCCTTGACTTAACTCTAGCCCAATGCCAATGGTCTGAATAGAAAACTGAGAAGTTAGCTATGGGAAGACAAAATGAGGTAAGATGTTAGCTGAGGGACACATGGAGACATGTGGAGCTGCATCTATCACTTTTCCTGTAGGGTTTTCCTAGCCATGTAATTGGTACCACATGGATAACAAAAGGAGAATTAAAGGAAGTTCACCATTATTTTCCAAACAACTGCAATGGAATAGGGTCATAGTATTGAGATGGAGCTTTTACTATAAACGTTTTCACTTCTCTTTTGTGTCATAAAGTAAAGAACATTGCAGAAATCATTTTGATGGCTATACAGCTATTATTATGCTCATGGTTTGGTTCTAATGGTAAATGGTGGTTAAAATATATATATTGAACCCTGGGAATGCAAGGGTAGTTCAGTGGTAGATTTCTCACCTGCCATGTGGGAGACCCATGTTTGATTTCCAGCCCACGCACTTCCAAAACAAACAAAACAGCAAATAAGCAAAAAACCAACCAAACAAACAAAAAATTCAACAAACGGTGCTTCAAGATGGGAATACTCACATGGAAAAAGAATGAAATGTGACCCATGCCATATACATATATATAGGTATGTCTCCCTATCCTTTATCCAATTGTCCATCTACTCAGTTTTGCCTTAAGTATCAAATGCTCTTCACTCAGCAAAAAGAAATTTCCAGCTCTTACGGTGTGTGATGCACCTACTAGCCACTAAATACCTGGAAAATGTGGGTCTTTTGGGTTCAGAAATACAGGTTGATTATTTTATTTAAAAGAAATACTAAGTGGGGCGGGCCATAGTGGCTCAGTGGAAGAGCTCTTGCCTGCCATGCCGGAGACCCAGGTTCATTTCCTGGTGCCTGCCCATGCAAAAAAAGAGATACTAAGTGAATAATGTAAACTATTACAATCAATGAAATGTTGTTTACTTTAGAAATAGATATGGATTATTTCCTTTAAAACCACTAATATTTCTGAGCCTTTAGTTCATCATCTCTAAATGAGCTAACTTCACTGAGAGCTCTCACTGTGCTTGTGCTATTCTAAGCACTGTATATATATATAAAATCTCACTTAATCTTCCCAATTTTGTATGACTACCTCCTAATGAGAAGGTTAAACTAAATTATCATGCTATTTCTGAGATCTCTACTAGCACTAAAATTCCAATTGGTATGTTTATTCCCCCAGGGAAGTAGAGGAGAAATATATCCAATAGAGTTTGTTGGTAGCTGACCGGGCAGGAAATCTGATGTCCTTTCATCACCTGCCTTACTATTAATAGTCTCATGAATATTGAATAGGAATTTTGACGCAAAGTCTAGATTTCTCAACCTCTGGCTACAATTTTAAGTATTAGCACATGAAATATGAATTCTATCTGTAATAATAGATTCACTCAGGGAATGAGAGCTAATTAGAATATTGCTGCAAAACTTGGGCAATAGCCCATTAAATGTCACAACTTCAAGCATAAATTGTGGGAAAGTGCTAGTTTCTGAAAATATGTTCACATTATCTTGTTATGGGACAACTTCTAACTCCTGTCACCACTACAGCCCCACCAAATTATTGTTACTGCTGGTCTTGAGGGAGCAGAGATATTTACTACAGTAAAACTAAGCAATAGTCTGTGTTTTCCTTTTTCCATCCACAAAGATACAGAACAGAGGATTCTAAGAAAAATCTTAAACATGATGAAACTAGTCACCTATAAAAAATTGATTATTGTGAGTAAAATTTTTCCTTATCAGCAATTATGTATTTTTTTCTTACAAATGTGAAAAATTTCCAGGTAGTTTGAGTATAAAGAAGGAATTGCTATCGTGTGTCTATGAATAAAAATGTGCAAGGGAGTCAGAAGCAAAAGTAATATTAAAGTAGGTTTAAATAGATCATTTGTTTAGGTATGGAGGAAAAGGAAAGCCACATTCTTATTTAATAAAAGCTTGAATCCAAGCATGATTCCTGTTACCAGTAATTATTGCTTAAGTTGATAAGCCGGCAAGTAGTTATCGGAAAACATTTGTGAAAATATAGTATCACTTTACCACTCTGGGCCTATAACTGCCTGCACGAATAGTCATTCTTCTTTATCACTGATTTTGCTTATGTCTCTGCTCTGATGAAGAAAAGCAAAACCATTGTTACCAAATTCTGGGAATAAAGCAGGTCTATTATCATTTGGACTGATTTGAATCCCACAGGACCATATGGTATTTAAATGATTGATATCAATTCAAGAAATAGATCTCAAATGAGTTGGTATGGCAGACACAAAATTAATCTCAGTTGAGATGTGAGTGAAATCATGATGAGGGAAGCGGGCCAAATGTTTAACCAATAACAACAAGCTCACCAAGACTTATGACAATTTTTAATTTTTGCCCAAATAATTAACTACAGAAGTTTATGTCAGGGTAGCTGAATAACAGACCCATTTAGGGAAGCAGGCTGCACAGAACAGATGTAGGAAAAACTGGGAGGGCATTAAGCATTAGAAGGGTAGATGACTAAAAAATGTCTGGAAGTTCTGAAAGTAACACATCAAACCCTTCAAAGAAACTGTCATTGAAGTCGAGCTTTTCACTTGTTTCAAGTTACTATACTTTGAACTGCTTTCTGCACTGAGACTGCAGTGCTTGTGAAATCTTAGCTATGAAAAAAATAAGAACACTAAAGTTTTCAACCAGTGTGTAGACAATAAGGGTTAGTTAAAATTAGAGAAGAAAAAGAGGAGGAGAGCAAGAACCAACAGGAAAGAAAAACTGGGAAAATTGTTGAAGAGATTTCCTACCTATTCCTGTGCTAGATTCACCTGACTCAGAGAAGGGTAAAGAGCAAGTACTACTTTTATATATGTCACCTATTGCTTGCATTAGAACGAAGATTTCTTAAATTTTGTACGTTCAATTTTTTAAATTGTAACATCTTATGTTTTGAGTACTAGAAGGTGAGTAGTATCTGACAGATGGTAATTGATGGTACTACAAAGAAGAAATGATGCATGATTCAGCCTTGTGTTGCCACTATGAGGTGAAAATGACAGTAGAATCCAGTGTGGGACTTTCACATCTCACCAATGCGGGAAGTCAAAGTGTTTTCACAGTTGGCTGGGTTTTCACACCTTGCTATAGGCATGATACCCATGGATCTTTGTTGATAATAAGGGTAGAGTACATCTTTATAGGTTAAAAAAGTTTGAGTTTTCTGCAGGAATTCAAGAGCAGACCCGTGGGAGACAATTAACATATTTTATAAAATTAACAGTAAAAGACTTCACATTAATCTTTGGTAGTTTTAATGATGTCAATGACAATATTGGTATTTAAATGTCAGTGCTATTTTTAAAATAGTGAATATTTTCCATCAGAACATACCTAAACTTTAACTCCCAAGTTGGTTTTAAAGGTGGTGGTCAACTTTTAGTTTAAGCGTTTCATGAAATGGTAACTTACTCTACAAGAGTGAACTCTGATTATCGAAAGATAATAGCATAGTTCGAGTAGCCAAAGACTCTGATTCATCACTGGCCTATTCCCAGTTAGGACCTGGAGACTGCTGGTCCCAGTAATGGTGCCAATGTCCTAGACTTATAGGGCATCATTCAGAGGTGAGCTGCACGGCATCATAGGGCATGGTGAAAAAAGACAGAAGTTGAAATGGAAAAATACTATGGAGTGTTTCCAGGTTAGTATTTCTAAGGTATGTGCTCTAAAGTCTGTTTAAAAAATCCAAATACGGCAAAATGGGCACTGTTCCAAATCAATTACTATGGATGTTCATGACAAAGTGTAGGAAGGCAAGACCTGTAGAGAATCTTTGGAGTAGAGGAGGTAATTGCATTGCATTGGCTTTTTGCATGGATACTGGGGCTAAGCACAAGTGGGGTGTCAAAGCAGACCCTGTGCTGATTTGAAAGGATTATATTACTGAAAAAGTCATGTTTTAATCCTGATGCAATCTTGTGGAAGCAACTGTTTCTCTTAACTCCTATTCAGAAATGAATGTCGGAGACTTGATTAGATTATCTCCACAGGGATGTGACTTGCCCAATTGCGGGTATTAACTTTTGAAATAAGAAAGATGCAACTCCACCCATTCCACATGGGTTTTGATTATTTTACTGAAATCCTTTAAAAGAGGAAGCATTTTGGAGAAAGCTTGAGAATGGCAAGTGCAGCACAGACACGAGAACTAGAGACACCACCAGCTTTAGAGATGAGGATGCTCCCCTGGGGGAACTTCACGAAGCAAGAAGCCTGGAGAGAAAGCTAGCAGACATCACCATGTTAGCCATTTACAGTTGAGAGGGAAACCCTGAACATCATTGGCCTTCTTGAACCAAGGTATCTTTCCCTGATGCCTTAGATTGTACATGTTTATAGATTTGCTTTAATTGAGACATTTTCTCTGCCTTACAACTATAAACTTGCAACTTACTAAATTCCCCCTTTTAAGAGCCATTCCAGTTCTGGTATATCACATTCTGGCAGCTAGCAAACCAGAACAGTCCCCAATAGTTTATTTTGAGAGTTGAAGCAGTCATCCATTGTTACTAAAATCCGGGAACACTATGTTTTCTTGGTGGGCATAGCTTAAACTCTGAATCAATTCCTCTTGACTAAATTATATTGTTAAGATGTATTTATGATTGTTAGGGTATGCCTTAAAATCTGTGCATCCATTAAACCTGGCTTAGTTTTCCAAAGAAAATTAAATTATTGTAGTCTCAATTTATTGTCTTGTCAATCCATATATCAGTTCAAACCCCAGCTCTATAAATTTCTGCCTAAGTGACTTTGTGCAGGAAACATAGCTTCTCCAGTCTTCAAATTTGTAATCCCATGAGACTGCTATGTAGATGAAATAATATATTTGAAGTCTTTAGTATGATTCTTGGTATTTGTGCTCAAAACTATTCATTTTTCATTTATTGAATAAAGGAAAGTGGGCACAGTAGATTTTTCTTTATTTACTTCTTTTTCCATCCCTATGTACATACATACATGAACATATACCTTACATTGTGGGTGTGAAACTGTGACCAATTAACTCAGATTTTCAATGTCAATGCTAAACCTTTCATATTTCTAATAAGCAGGTGGTTCATATGTGTAAGTTAATTTATCAGAAACATGTTTTTTTTTCTACTAGATTACATGCTAGGTTCAGGTTTAGCTCACTTGGTTTCATATGACATGCTCAACACCTCTGCTACAGGAACTTGGCATTTTATTTTACTTTTGTTTTAAGACTTTGAGACAAACTCGTACACTAGTCATTCACCCATTGAAAGTGTACAATTATGTGTTTTTTAAGATGTACACAGAGTTATGTGACCAACATAGAAATCCATTTTGGAACATTTCAATCACTCAAAAAAAATATCCATTAATAGTCACTTCCTATGTCCCTCTGACTCTCTCTTCAGCCCAGGCAGCCATTATTCTACTTCCTGTCTCTGTAAATTTGTCTACCCTGGACATTTCATATAAATGGAATCATGCCATATGTGGTTTTCTGACTGTCTTCTTTCACTGAACATAATGTTTTATCATCTTGGAATATGTATAAGTTCTTCATTGATTTTCATTGCCTGATAATATCTCACTTTATTGAAATATCACTGTGCTGGTATGGAGCTTTTATGTGCCACAGAAAAAGCTACTTATTTTAATCCATCCCTGTGGGTGTAGACCTACTGTGGATGGGACCTTTTGATTAGGTTCTTTGAATTGAGTTGTGACCCACCCAATACAAGGTGGGTCTCAATCCTTCACTGGAGTCCTTTATGAGAGGTTACAAGGCAGAGAAGTTTGTAAAAGAGCCACTGAAACCAGAACCCAGAAGAGAAGGGCTAGCAAAGGTTGCCCTGTGCCTTCCCATATCACAAGGGTACCCTAGATATTAGCAGCCTTTCCTCCGAGAAGAAATCTTCCTCTTGTCACCTTAATGTGTTCATTTTCATGGCCTTAGAACTGAAAAATTATTAACTGTGAGTTAATAAATGTCAATTGAAAAAGCCAACCCATTTCTGGCATAATGCATTCTGGTAACTTTAGCAAACCAAAACACCCACAATTTTTACCATTCGTCAGATGACGGCCAATTTGGCTTTTACTCACTTTTGGCTATCAGGACCACTATTGCTATCATAATTCATATACTAGTTTTTACGTGAACATCAGTTTTATTTCTATTGGGTATAGATTAGAAGTGAAATTGTTGTGGCCTATAGTAACTATGTTTGAGGAACTGTCAGATGGTTTTCCAAAGCAGCTGTATCCTTTTACATTCCCACCAGCAATGTATAAGGGTTCTGATTTCTCCACATCCTCACCAATACTTGCTATTATCTATCTATTTTTATGATAGCCATTCTAGTGGAGGTTAACAGAACTAGAACATGGATCATCATAATCTCTATCACCTAATCTCATGCCTTAAAGTTCCACAAGAACAGGGGTCTCCTTGACATGAGGCACACTACCAGAGGGATAGTCATGTTCTGAGAAATGAAGCTAATACTAGTGCCATAGATGACAAGGGGAGCTGTCTTCCCTGGACACCCCTGTAACATAATCTCAAACCCAGATTGGGGGCATCATGCAGGGTACTTGGCCAGTACTCCTCCAGACTATTAAAGCCATAAAAAACAAGGAAAGGCAAAGAAATTGTCAGCGCAGAGAAAACTGGAAGAACAGGTTGGCTAAATACAATAGGGCATCAGGGACTGAGTCCTTTAATAGAAAGAGGACATCAATAAAAAAAACGGTGAAATCTGTTTATTAAGATTAGTCCAGCATTATTGTATTAATATTTGATTCTTAGTTGTGACAAATGTACCATAGGAATTGGAGATGCTAACAAAGGAAGAAACTGGGTGAGGGATGTATAAGAACTCCCTGTACTATTTTTACAAAGTTTTGTAAATCTAAAATTATTCCAAATTAAAAAAATATTAAAAATAGAATGAGATAGATCTATATATCTGCTGATGTGTAAGTAATTGAATACTTACTGGTTAGTAAAAATAGGAAGTTAGAGAACAATATGTACAGTGCGATGTTATTTTTCATTTAAACTGAAAAAAAAAGATTTATCAATTTAAAGATATATATGGGCTTGGGTTTTATGCTATCACAGGGTCCTAGATACTGCAATTCACAGTACTGTCGAGAAGGTTCCATGAAGGGAACAGTAGTGACAATATACAAATTTACATGGATTTTTTTCAAGGTTTATTCAATTGGTATTCCTGTCCCTATACCTCCAGCTGAATATCAGCCCTATGTGTATTTGAAAATTAATTGAAAGAAATCTGGAAGAATACTCACCAAACTCAAAGCAGTGATTATGTCTGGGGTGGGAAGATGCTGATTTTTCATTATAAGAATGTAATCAATTATTGCTTAAATAATAGAAATGAAATAAAGCTCACAAAAATAATAGTAGCTAGTGAATCGATCACTTTACATCAGTTCTTGTTGATCACTTTCAGTGATAGAAATTTAGTGAGCCAATAAGTACAGTGCCATTTTAAATCACCCAATTATTAGAAATGCTTTCATAAAATTAGTCAAAATAGAGAAATTAAATGGCCTACCTGAAGTGTTTTTCATAAAACTTCCAACTAATGCTCCATGTTCTGTATATCAGACTGTGGGAGAAATAGCCATCTTCCCCCATTATCTATTCTTCACTTTATATGTAGTGATAAAGGCTTAAATCTATATTTCTCAGTCTACCTTGAAGCTATGCATGACCTTGTAAGTAAGTTTTGTCCGATGAATGTGAATGGAAATGCTTGAAACTATTAGGTTCTAGTCTTAAAGAGAAGAAGTGTATCTTTTATTCTCTCTTTTTCTTCCAGTCTGCTGGCTAGAATGTAGATGTGAAGGTGGGAGTTGGAGCAGCCATATGGGACCAGGTGATGGAAGTACTTGGGATATAAATAGAGCAAGATAGAAAGATCCTGGGTCCCTAAAGCCATGAGGTTGCCATATCATCCCTGAACTGCTTAATTCATATTCTATTTGGGTTTCTTGGTTGGAACAGCTGAAACCCCACTCTAACAAGGAAATTGATTTACCCACAAGTCTTTCCATTCTTCTCCATGACAACCCTTCAATAGGAAAAAGCTTTTGTTTTGTTTTCTTAAGTATTTTCTACATTAGAAAATTTTGCTTCAATTTCTTCAGCTGGATTTCATATAACACTATTCATAGATATCTCATCTTCTTGGACCCATTCTTTATTAATGTTTCTCTGAAATTTTGTAGCTTAGAATGGAAAACACTGTTTTTGATGTGAATTGAGATGCACAAAGCAGACTGGTTCCTTTAAAGATGAAGTGGCAGTCCAATTTTGAATTAGCTTATCTATCAACTTCATTTATTTATTCAGTCAGTCATTAGCCTGAGATTATATTGTATGATAGGATATGGGTAAGGAGCTGGAGTAATCAAAGGTGAATATGTTCTGAATATTTATTGAGCTTGCAGTGAATTAAAAACGTGTCTTTCTAATCTGTTCCCAAGCCAGGACTTCCTTATGCTGCATCTGTGAAATTAATAAAGAAAATACTTTACATGCATCTCACACTTGTAAAATTAAATTGTATTATTTGCTCACATTGGTTCAACATGTTTATTTAATTTTAAATGTTGGTTTTGAAGCTTGGCCATGCCCTAGTAAGAGAAAAATATTATATTGCCCAATATTTCCTGTAATTCAGAAGAATGCCTAGGACCGATTGCCAGGGTTTGGGCTGGGGAAAGGGAGAGGATGATTTCATAACTCTCCCCCCTTTTCTTTCCCATCCTTGCAATCAGAAGAGCAATTCCTCCCTAAATTTATTTATGACTTTGGACTTGAGACATGAAGCTCACCGGTATTCAATATTCTTGATCCATGCATGACTCCTCTTCCCACCATGTTACAAAGAACGAATAGGATGCTGACAAGGACATTTGTTAAGTCCAGGGTTATTTCCCTTGAGCCACTTGCTATTCTATTCTGCTTAATTCTTGCTTCTCTTTGAACTTCTTCCCTTGTTTGCCTGAATTTTTTCCTTGAAAACCCCTCTGCCAATGGTGTCAAATAATGTCATTTCCAATACATCATTCCTTTTCACTCCTTTATGGAGGAACTAGGGCGAGAGGTGGTTAACAACTGTTAGGTTAGAACCATTGAAACTAAAGAAAGCAACTGCAAAGCTGCTGTGAAGGAGCTTTCACCAAAGGCATGTGTGCAGTAGAGAGCAACTGTAAGCTCTCTTTAGCTCTTAATTACTTCAATACAAAGAGCGGTGTTTGCTCCTCATGCACATGGGATTTACTCGCCTACTTTTCATTAGTGTTAATGGGGGGCTATGTGCATAAATCCTCTCCTCTTTCCCCGTATCAATGGTGGAATAGATGCCAAGAGAGCTTTCTGCTTTTTCTCTCCCTGATTGGTTTCAGATGGAACACAAAAGCAAATCCTGGAGCCAGAGCCCACTCATCCTCCATATACTATGCTCCAGGCTCTAATCACTCTTATTTCTCTTTTCTCCTTTGCACTCCCAAGAGTGACTAGGACTGGCCCTCCCACCCTGCCTAATTTTATCCTCTCCCAAGCTGCTGAAAAACATTTTTCTTTTTTCTCATAGGCAGCTCGAATTATTCTGTTCTCCATAGAGGATAGAATAAGCCAGAAATGCACAAAAAGTATAAATATCTTCCCCTAAGAAGCCACAAGCCTCCTGAGACTTCCTTCAGTTGTTTAAGAGCCCTATTCCATTTACGTGTCTGCTCTTGCTTGAGCCTGTTTACTAGATAGTGATGTCACCTTGCTAATGTGATATCTTTCCAACTTTATCCTGGTGCATGTTAGGACTCTGATATATATATTATTATCAGGATTCCTGGAATCTCCAAATTTTCACCCAAATATTTAGCTCGCAGCTTGTCAGAACATTATTCATTAGAGTGTAGTAACTGGTCAGGTTTCTGTTAGTGACCTACAGAAAATCTCTCCATTGTTATTCATGTTGGTGCTAAATCACACATCCTGCTGTGCTGATTTTTCTTCCTTTAAATTTTTTGGTTGGACATTATAAGAGTGCACTTCCTGATGAGATTTTCCTCCATTTTGTGATTGTAATGTAGTGAGAGGAAGGATGTGGGTTTCCTTAGCAACATACAGGCTTTTCCAAACCAGAAAGGAGAGGATAATCCCAAACTAGGACACAAAATCCCAGATCTTCATTTGACTGCTCACTGTAGGTGGCTGTACAGTTCCCACCAACAGGGATGAGAGTGACAATGAGAGGGTTGGAGAGAGATGTGACCTCATGGAGTATTTATGGGTTTCATCTCCTTTGTTAAATAACAAGGAAAAAGAGCATGCTCTGCAGCAAATTATTAAAATCTAGAGTGTTGTCTGCTTTGTACGATCATATATTCCAAAAAATCTATTTTGTTTTTGTTTTTCTTTTACATTTAAGTGTCCTTGGATCTTTAGGAAATTTGATAAAATTTACCTTGCACTTCAAAGTATTTAAGTGATGTCTAAGTAATTCGGGGGAAATTTCCCCCAAACCAAAATTGTACCTTTTTTTTTAAAAAAAGTTTAGTTTTGCTTGAACAATCTGGTAAAATCAGATTAAATTTTTCAGAGGTAAAAATGACCTGTTGGAGCACTAAACTTTTAAACTGTTACCTGAAGTATAAACATGTTGCCTTCGGTTTTACCTATCAGTGTAGTGTTATTAATTCTCAAGAAAACCCTGTGGTTCAGGTATCACAGTCCCATTTTTAATAGGTATTAACGAATTTTTATGAGTCCCACTGACACATCTTTTCTCATAAATCTAGGTTTTTCTTTGCTCCAATGATTATTTGATGAAAGGAAGCCTAAGGCATCAAGTTTAACAGCAAGACACCTTGTAATCCCTCCTAATTTCACCCAGATTGGGAACATCATGCAGGGTACCTGGCCAGTACTCCTCAAGACTATCAAAGTCATGAAAAACAAGGAAAGGCAAAGAAATTCTCAGATCAGAGAAAACTGGGAGAACAGGTTGGCTAAATACAACAGGGCACCAGGGACAAAGTCTTTTAATAGAAAGAGGTCATCAATTAAAAAAATGGTGGGTGAATTTTTTTTTACCATTCCAAGTGCTTGTCCTTCTCCATCTCCTGTCTCCATTCTCTAGCTGCAAAAATATAGAACAAGGAAAATATTAAGCATAAAATTAAAATGTTAAGGACAAAGGACAGAAAAATTATTTTCTTCCTTGATCCCAGAAAGCTCTTTCCTTTCCACAGGCAGATTTAAAGTGTTACATGTGTGGTGGGAACATACCTCACTGAGATTTGGGGTTCAGGGTGCTGAAGGACTGTTGGTCTTTTGGAGGCTATTGTTACATAAATTGTTGGGCAATATATTTAAGAAACTTGTTTTTGTAAGGGAAAGGTCATCCACATGAGCTATGACTTCAAGGGTCTTTCGTGATATGTCATTTCCTCATGCTCTAGGATGAGAATAAATGCATGTGTTAATTTCTCTAAAAATCTGGTACATGTGTGGAAAAAAGTCTCTGATTTACTGACAAAAAATATTTGAATGGTTTCAATGAATTTTGAGTGTGGCTGTGAAACAGTGTCCACCCTTCCTAGAGCAGCCTGGCGGCTTAATAATTAAGAACAAATCGCCATGCTGACAAGGTTTGCAGTACTTGATACACTTTTTCTCAAGCTGCATTGAAAGATGAAGTGAGACACTCGGGGAGGAGCCTTAAAGCCTGATTCAACATGGCAGGGTACGGAGTGTCAATTATTGCTACTAATGTGGACTGGTGGGGTTAGAGGTTTTACGGGACTAGATTCTGAGACAATCTGGCTGATTATGTAGAAGTGATAAATGCCTTAACAAAAGCATGTATCTGAATTAGAAATGAAATGATTTGAAAGTCAATGCAGCATAGACTTTAAATTGCTTTTGGCCTACAAGCTTAATACACTGGCGCACTGGCATAATAATTAAGCCTGGGAGTTAAATTCTTAGAGAGCAGAGTGATCACTCTTCTTGGACAGGCAGGGAACCTGTTATCCTTATACCCACACAGATCTAAATAAAAAGGATAAATTGAAAGACACCTTGTGTCTTGAAAAGACTGATGCATGTTTATATATGTTGAGAGAAAGGCAGTGAGTATATGTGTCTGCTTATAAATATAACTACAAAAGGAGTTTCTACAAAACTTTTTAGAAAAGCTTTCTACAAAAGCTCCTTATTCATGTATGGAAATGATTAAATGGTCAGGGGCCAAATCTTTGTATTCAGCAGCTCCAGAAGACATGGTTTAGTTGGTTGAGGGTCAGCTACCATTAATTTCCCTATAATGAGAATGGACGCTACATACTAAGAGTCTTGCTTTTCTCCTGTCTACCTTCATTGACTGCCTCTACTGGATCGTTATGAGAACAAAGCAAAATGAAGAATGAAGGTAAAATCTCATACAGCACAATATTAAAAGGTCTAAGCTAATGATTGTTGCTGTTGTTTCACCAACATCAGGAATAACCATAATACATAGACATCTAGAGCGATGAATGGACTTGTTAAAAGGATAGTCAGATCAGTGAAAACTGAGCAGTTTTATTCCCTTTAAAAAATATTGTTGAATGAGTATTATGCATGTTCATTCTCAACAATACAATGACGAGTACCATACAATTCCATCCTCCAAATGATGCATGATTTTGTGGGGTTGAGGGGAGAGAGACCTTTATGTTCATAAGTAATAAATATGGATCAACCAAGAGACAGGAGAGAATGGGGATCAGAGAGTAGGGTTCTGAGTTCAGGAGTAGGTCCCTTCCAATTTCTTTTTGACACTTAGGGTTTAGAGTAGGCCATTTCCAATTTCTTTTTGAAACATAGGGTTTTGAGGCTCCTGCTACATCATAAACCAGTGACTTTGTTGGGAGAGTACTAGATTACCTGGAGGTAGAAAAGAAGGATCCATCCTATCGCTGGTATTAAATCTTATACAGGCTCATTGGAAACAGAGAATTGAACATAGGTTTATGTTGAACCTAGGTTTATGACAGCACAAGTCAAATCGTGGCCCAAATATCATTTGCCTCACAATTACTTGGACAGCCCATGCACAACCGATTTGTGATATCCATCCTGGATTTCTAATCAGAATCTCTTGGTGGCAAAACCCACAAACTGCATTTAAAACAAAGTCCTCAGGGATTTCTTACACACTAGAGTTCAAAATAAATGTTGTGAGTCCAGAGAGTAAGCTTATTGGAGGAATTGCCAGAAAGCATTCTGTAGATCATTTAGACAATTCTTTTCCAAATCTTGTTGAAAAATAGTATAATGTGATCAGAAGGCAAGCTCTGATGGAAGATTTCATGTCCTTTTCTGTACCTTTCTGACAGGGGATTGGGCAATCTAAGGGCTTCTTACTCAGCCTTCTCATCTGTGAAATGATATTGATAAAAATTTTGTCAGTATATTGAGTGCATTGAATGAAATCATGCACAGGGTCTGGAACACAAATATTAGTTGTTATTAATTCATGTAGGGATATGAACTTGTACTTCAAGTTGAGATGAGAATAGCTCATCAGGATATGGAGCTAAAAAATAAAAGGCACCTGGCACTCTGTTTTATAGTTCTAGGACTTGACTAGCAGAAAAGATCTCACCAAACTCGCATATGTTCCCATACTATTTACCAAGGCAGGAAAGCATATATAGAATCAGAGTCCAAATCCATGTACAGGAGAATGTTTTCTGTCCTCTGGGTTATCCTAGAGGGCTTTAGTTTGGATGGCTGTGGCCCTGGGAGGTGGCTGAGTGACTATCTCAACACAGAAGCAAAAATGTCCATAGAGAAAATGTCATGGATGGGATTTGTGTATCTTTTAATCAATAAACTAAAATACAGGAGACCTTTGTAATTAACGACTCTATGATTCTTTGCCTCTCGCAGATAACATCAGTGTCTTAAGAAGGTCACTTAAGAGAAAGACTTAAGAAATGACTTTCAGTCATTTCTTTATGGGATTCCTCACACTGATTTCCAGGACTATAGTTTGTCTTGGTACCTGCTCTACAGAGTGAGGGTCAGTTTCTTTCCTTTCCATATTAGAAAAGTAGTGAACTGTTGGTTATAAACAGTTGAAAGCAAATATTAGGAGGTTATTGTGCTGCTAAACTTTGATATATCGAGAAATGTGAACTTTAGCAGGGCTTCTAAAGTACTGTCATGCAGGAAGTGGTGAAGTAAGTGGATTCATCTATCATGGGTAAAAACATGGGCACAGCCTCACTGTTTGAAGATTGAACATGGAAGTGCTCAAACCTGATTAAAAGGCCATAATTCCTCAAGGCTGTGACAAGGCTGGTGGGCAAGGGAAGCTCAGGCCTTAAAATATAAATTGTTGGAATTTGTAATACGCTGACACACTGTCAGGAAAAAAGTGTTAAATTCTCCCTAAATTTAAACTATTGGATAATTATTTAAAAATTTTTAAGTGCTGATTTGAAAATGAGTTTTGATGGTCAAGAGAAAAATCCATATTTTTTCTACCATTCTTTTATCTATTGGGGCAGTTTGCATGTAATGGTAATATTTAATTTTCTTTAAAATCCATGTCCTCTTTGATAGCATGGGTGATTTGTTAGTAGCATTATCTTAAAGCATGGATTGTGAGGTTTGGATAATGAGGGATGCTGAATGGTAGATTTATCCTTGAAATTTTAGACACTTAAATACTGCAGAAATGAAAAATCAGCCGGTGAATGTATTTATTTTCTCCCATGAAGAAACCTCCCACAGATACTCAGCTCATTTCAATTCTTTTAAAAAATAATGGAATGTACAGGTAGCTTATTGGAGTAAGAAACAAATTGTCTGGCACTCAACTGAGCCTGGAATCATGCTTGGATCCCGGCTTGGAAAGATCTTGAGTCACAATACCTAAAGTTCAAGGTTGTGTCAGTTTTTCTTTATTTTCTTGTATTCAGCATATGCATGAGCAAACATTAGTAAAATGGTTACATCTATATATCAATTTAGCTAGATTAATGTGTCCTGTGGTTTGGTCATATGCTAAGATAGATATTGCTGTGAAGATATTTTAGATTGCATTAGCATTTGCAATCAGTTGACTTTAAGTAGAGGAAATTACTCTAGATAATGTGGGTGGTCTCATCCGATCAGGTGAAGACCTTAAGAGCAAGGAACTAAGATTTCCACAAGAAGAAATTCTGCACTATGTCTATATCATCTACTCTGGTGTGAGTTTCTAGCCTACTGCCCTCCCTTACAGATTTCATTAAAAAGTTGCAACGTCAACTCGGCAGAATTTCCAGTTTGCTGCCTGCCCTACAAATTTTTGAACTTGTCAGTCCTACAATTTTGTGAATGAATTCCTTAAGTCTTGCTCCCTTTCATATATATGCATATCTCCTTTTAGTTCTCTTTCTATGGAGAATGTTGACTAATAGATTATCTAAGAAGAGATTTGAGTTATAGTCCTCATATCCTAGATCAATAAAAGTTATTGCTGAAAGGGGAATTGGAAAGCATTTCTGTAACTCTAATACATGTTTTCTAGTCAGAGCAATAAGTATTTATTAAGTTCTGATCATGTGCCTTGCTGCATACTTTTAAAAATGGAACGGAAGAATAATGGGGATGGATCTTCCTCCAAATTGCTTAACATTTGGTGAAACAAAACTCAAACCAAATAAGCATCTAAGCATACGTAACTGTATACATATATTTGATTTAGGAGGCATATCAGGAGGCATGTACTCCAAGAGAGATAATGATATGGGTTTAGCCTTGGGGAAGGCTAACTGGGATAGGCGGGCCTTCTGAAGGATGTTGAATGATGAAGACGATTTTTGTATTCTGATGGAACATTCCTAAAACAACAAATTTCAGAGATAAAGGCCCTTCTGAGGCTCTGCATAATGAAAAAATGCTTTCTGTATTTAATCTATAATTCGACTTTATTCTATAATTTACCTTATATCTCATAAAACTCTTCTTTGAACTCCATCCTCCTGCAGCTAACTCGGTAAACCCTAATCTGCATTTTCCCCTAATTAGGATGATTGTGCTCATAAAGGACCTTGTTTTTGGTTGTGGTTTCATATAACCTGTCTCTACCCCACAGTTTGGCAAAGGTCCCGTAAAATTCCTGTTCTTGTGAGAGCCACTCCCAAAGGGATAGACTGTCCCCTCATCATCATACTTGTTTTAGTTTGTTAAAGCTGCTGAAATGTAATATACCAGCATTACACTGGCATTTACAGTGGGGATTTATTAATTTACAAACAAAGTTCTGCGCCTATAAAGTATGTCCAAATCAAGGCATCAACTGGTGATGCTTTCTCCTGGAAGACTGGCTACCAGAGATCTTGGACTCCTCTGTCCCATGGCAAGACACATGGCATGTCTTCTCTTCTGGTCTCTACCTTTTTTTCTCAGGTTTCTTTGCTTCCAGTTTCTGGAAGCTATGTCTATGGCTTTCTTTCTCAGCTTCTGTGTCTTTCTCTCTGTGTTTCATATTCTTATAAAGGACTCCAGTAAGTGGATGAAGACTCAACTAGGGCATGCCTCATCCTAAATAATCTAATCAAAAGTCCCACCCACAAAAGGCTTACACTTGCAGGAATGGATTAGCTTTAAAAATGTGGTCTTTTCTGAGTTTCATAAAGCCTCTGAATCATCACAGCATTTGATTTATTTTAATACTTTTATATGAGTCTTCCTCTCTCTCCTCCTCTCTCTTTCACACATCATATTATGCCATTGAGTCTTAGCCATCTTTGCATACCTTAAAGCATCTAAAAGAATGCTCCACTTATAGTAGGTGCAGAATAAATGGCTGTTTGTTTGGATTTCCAGCTCTCTATCTTTCTTCAAATAACAGAAAAAAAAAGGTTGTGTAATGCTCAGTGGATGAAAATGGGAAACACAAATGACTTCTTCCTCAGGACTGAGCAGATGAGTGCTATTAGATGGAGTCATTGAAGATTGGGTTTACGTCTTGTTCATCACTGTGCTTCCAGTGTCTTTTATAACACCTGTCACAAAATCGGTGCTGAAAACTGATGAATGAATTTGTTAATGAATACGCATGGGTGGTTGTGATAGTCTTTTGAGCTTCATGGAACTCACCACTACCAACACTATCTGGCTTTAGTAGGTTCTGACAGGTGATCTTAGTAAGATCAATAGCATATGCACTGCTCTGGGCTGAAGCCTCTGTCCCTTCTCCCGCCGGACTATGGTTTTTCACAGAGGAAGCTATAATAGGATAAGCTGAAGTAGACAGATAAACTTAATGCCAGATATTGAGTCTGATCAAAGAGTATGGTCTGCTTGAAATGGGACTATATAACAAAACCCATAATCTCTCCTTGTCTTGTGACTTTATTGTCAAAAATGACTTCAATTCCTGTAAGGAAGTCTTGTGTCCCTCCAGTGGTCTAGGCAAAAACATGACTATAGCTTCAGTAATCTCTCTATAACCTGAATACGCTACAGCTAGAAACGGCCTATTTCCCATATGATCTGTGGGCCTTTTCTCTTATTAAGTCTGGAGAGGCATATAAACCATTTTTTTTTCTGTGAAAACTCACTGTTTGGGGCTTTAAATGGAAACAGATTACCTAATTCTAGAAAAACATGACATCCAGGTGCTTCCTGTAAAAAACAAATAAACAATCAAAAGCACTATTTTTAAGTTCCTAAATGATAGGCCAAATGGGGATGATGAATCTCACTTGGACCAGATTTACCACCCATTTAGATAGAGAATCCTAGAAATATCTAATGCTAAATGAATCGTGATCATAAAGATCAAAATTGTAATCAGATTAAAATATTTAATTTCAAAATACAAGTTCAGTTGTGTCCACTGAAAACTCTCAATAGCTTTAAAATATTTGTTCTTCTCACTTTCTATTTTGTGCATGTGCCTTAGCACTTTTATAGACAGAACTTGTGCCATATCTCATCTGCTGACAAATCAGACTTCTATAGACCTGTAGGAACCCATAGTGTCTCACAAAGAAATAGGCAGTGTAGCAGAATTAGCAGGTGCAAGCATTCTGCCTGGAGTTTTTACTCTGAATCCACATCAATGGTGAGGATATATCTGACTAGTTCAAAGTGATTCATTAGCACAAAGAAACAGTAGAGTGGAAACAGCTCTCAGAGCCTTTGGCAAGCATGTTAAAGCAGGCCCATGACAGATGAACTCAATGAACTAACAACTTAAATAGCGGTTGGGAACTTGGAGTGCTGAGAAATGAATGTACTGACCTTACAATAGTGAGCAAAACTTCATGACTAGAAAACACAAACTTTTGGGCCCTTGTGGGAGAATGTATCCCATTATGTGGTGTCTAAAGAGAGTAGAAGGGGACTATACAGTTATACATGCCATTAATTAAACTTAGCATAGAGAGGCCATGATGTCTACCTTACAGCCTGATTAACATATTGAGTCAAGAGTGTTAGATATTTACCGTCTGTTTTTGCATCAGAAACCATAAGGGAAATGGCCCCTCAGAAGTACATCTATAATTCATGGACAAAATCAGAAGCTGTGCATGTGAGCTTACATTGCAATGTATTCTTTCCCTTCATTCAAGTGGAAGCCAGTCATGCAGAAGGAAGGTCACATCATGCTGTGCGATTCCATTTCTCTATGTGTTGTTTTCAAGATGTTTTGAATATCCTGAGGCCTGGGCAAGGACATTGGGGAAAAAATGGGATAGGTAGGTTAAATTACAGGAGGCTTATTCGTTTTAGTGGACCTCTCAAAGACCTGCAGGTATCTAATTAAAAAAATGAATTATTATAGTTCTCGAATGTGCAAAATGCCTCACTCCATTATCTAATTAAATTGTTAATACATATGTGCGGTGTATTTTATTTCTTTGATATGTCACGATTATTAATATAGCTACTGCATTAGCCATTGCAGTATTTTTTCCTCAATTATTTGTACGTACCTTCAATTTTATATTTTGTCATATCAAAAATAGGTTCTTGGCATAGTTTGTTTTTTCTTTTGGAATACATAGATGTTGCTGATTTTTTACAAAAATAATATATTTATTTCACAAATTTCAAATGGATTTTTTGTTTTGTTTTTTTTCCCAATTAAATGATGAGCTACTCATTGTTTGAAACTGTTCTTACAAAAATGAACAATTTCAGTAAGTCACTAATAGAAATTAAGCAAATCTATGAAAATAGCTTTAAACCAGGGACTATAAATCATCCACAAGGGTTGTGCATCTAATCAGTTTAACAATTAGATAACAGCTTAGAACTGTCATTTCCTAAGCACCAGAAAGCAGCCTGCCAATCGCAGTAGCTAGTTTTGGGGGTTCAATGGCTGGCAGAAGGATGATCAGAGGTAAATCATCAATGTCTGAGCCTGGCATAAAGTACTACTGAGCACTACCCTTTACTGGTGGTCCATATCCTATCTCAATCCCTTTTAGTTTAGCATGTAAAGATAAAAACTATCACTTTCTTATAATTTAAGTCCAAATCCCCCAAAATACATACAAACCAAAAATAGCTGGTTCCAAACATTCTATTTCAGCTTTCAGTCTCTTGAGCTTTTCCATGTTTAGGTCAGACAATAGGATTCTAGAAAATATAAGCATAATGAGGCTGGTTCTTTGTGCCTTGTATGCTGTAAATTAATATGCATTAACATATGTGCATACATTTTTAAAAAGTCTGTTCATTCTCCAGTGATTATTAAATATGTAACTTTGTCTCCTGTGCTCTGTAATTCTAGGACCATAGCAATTTCCAGCCAGATCAGCCTTTTTTGCTCCATTCTCCTTCATTAGTATGCGTTTGTAAAACTTCCCTCTATGTCTGTATTCCATGACTGATGTTCCACACATTACTCATCCTACTTGGTGCTGTATACTCAACTGACCTCAAACCCTCACTTTATTCCTGCTACATCTAAAATACCTCTCAGTCTCATTCTTCTGGCCTGTAGGCAAAAGAAAGACATAAATGACGGTACTATCAAAACAGACCAAAGCCTGTTGATTGACCACATGGAACTGGGTACACATTCAAAGGTGTCTCTGCCCAGACTAGTTAAATATGGGTAAATTGTGTCCATCGGCAAACCAGCTGTTGCCTTTGGCTAGATCCCATCTGACAGAGTAATCCCAGGAGGTCAAAGAGAAAAGCGTTTTGGTTCTGTGTTCTAGAGACATGTGGTGGTGCAGGTGAATCCTTGCCTAATCCAAGGGTCAAAATTCAGAGAAGGAAGGTTGGTCACATTAACCCTTCTTTGTATAGCTTTAATCTGCACTATCCATGGAATTGTGTGCATTACTTGCATCAAGCACCTTGGAAATCGGAAGACTTTGTTCTTTTTCTAATCAGCTGAAAATCACCAAAGGGAACTGGAGAATTTTCATAGATTCTTTGTTTATTCCTTTATTTCTATTTTTAAATCTAATATGTTTCATAAAAAAGAGAATGATGGGAATTATTTCAAGTTTGCAAAGGTCTTGACTGATTGACTCTGTTTATAGAGATGAGAGGAAGTCGAAGGTAGATTATTCCTTGTGAGAACGACAATCACTTCTGATTTCTATTCTGATGTGATCTCAGAAAACATCAATCAGAGCTAGAGCTGATAGTGACATGAAGAAATAGAATTGAAGTCAAGGAGAAACTTGGATGAAATATATCAGAGCTAGCAAAAAATATTAAAAGCATTAGTATCAGTTTAAGAGTTTCTTTGGGAGGGTCAGCAGTAATATGAAAGGAACAAAGACAAAGTTCTTTTGCAAGACAATAGATAAAAAAAGAATGAGTAAATCAGGCATTAATGAGCAGACTAAGAGTTCCTTTGGGATGTCTAGGAATCAAGAATTTCCTCCCAAGCCTCATGTCCAGTTAGTTCTATGAAATTCTATAGCTGGGGGCAAGAAAGAATCTGTATGGTCACTTGCTCTAAGCTTCCATCCTCAGTCAGTCTTTCATAGGAGCCTCATCGGGCATCTGGGTTTGTAGTGAAACTTGAGAAGGAGGTAGAAGTTGCTACTTTCCCCAAACCTGAATTTCTTCTATTTTAATTTCTTCCTTCCCTACTGCTACCTGCCACCTCAGTCTTTTCTACAATGAAATCAGTTCAGTGCCCTGTGGAGTTTATTTATGATTTTATTATAGGGGTAATTGCTATTTTAGTTAAAAAATAATAATTTAGCCATAAGGCTAAGTCTATCATGCTTGTGGTATACATTTAAACAGAAATGCAGAAAACAGTTTGGAAAAGGAAAAAATTCTCATATTTTGATTAAAGTGATTTCTCTCAGGAAAACTTACTGTATTAAAATAAAGTTTGTCAGATTATTTGGGGAGTGGGAAACAACTTGAATTATCAATATGCTTCCCATTTGCTTTATAACGCTAAGTGGCTATTTTCTCATTAGGGAAAATCATAAAACTGCAAACTTATGTCCCTGTGGGCATACATGACCTGCTTTCCTTTTTCCTTATTTCCTCCTTCATTCTGGGAGACTAGTTATGCATAATGGTTGCTCCATAGACGTTTAAATCAAACAGCTTCCCATTTAAATTTGCCTCCAGATAGTAGTTGCTCTCTTAATTAATGCTATGGAAACACGTATTATTATCTTCACCTGACAGATGTTTTGATTAACACCTATACCTATAGTTTTGGTTGACTAAAGTCCTATTTTCCCCTGCAGAGAGGCTGTGCTCTGTTAAGGAGCTATTTCGTTTCAGAGGTTGCTGTATTTTGCTAACTGTAAAAGTAATGATTATTTATCATAGAGTTTGCAAAGTTCTTCATATCAGTTTAAATATGGTTTCACCATTCTCTTAGGCAGATAAACGTCCTTCTCACTCTTTCATGCTTTCTTTTGTTCTTTCTTACTCTGTTCTCTCTCTCTCACACACATAATGTCAGTATTTATATAACTTCACAAATGGAATCCCTATGAGCAATCTTGAAACACACCCCATGATAATAATGATAATGAAGGTAGTGGCAATTTATTGAACAGTTCTTACATGCTTGACTTTATTATCAGGTTTTGCATTACCTTATCTCACTTGTTTTCAACCCCATAAAGTAAGAAATACTATTATTCCCCTTGTACAAAGGAAACCAGCTGAGGCTCAGAGTCATTACAGAAAGTTAGAGGAGGAAGAGCTGTGCTGTGCCATCTTCAAATCCTCCTATATATTTTAACTGCTATTAAGCATTCAAGCTTACTGTATGGCTGCTGCTCACTTGCAAGAAAACAGACTAACCAATCTCTGTATAATAGAGTGCTTTTTCTAACATGCAATATTGATCATGATGCTTGGCAACTTTAAGTTATTCAAAAGGTCCCAATCTCTCCCAAAATAAAATTTGATATTCTTTATCATGGCTTTTCCACATCTCCATAACCTGGCTTTGACTGACCCCTCTGAGTCCATCTCTCATCACCCCCACCCTCTCCTTTAAATCTGCCTTACTGCCAAGGCTTTGTCTATTCAACTTGATTCCTTGCTTCTTTCCTTACACTTAATGTCTGACTGTATACTATTCCCTTTCAAGTCTTAGTTTGGACAGATTTTCTTCTGGATTGCTTTTTTGGCAACCTCTCCCCATCCCCAATCTAGCTCTCTCATCACCCTAAACTCAGCTATTTCTTTATTCTCTTACTGATTTTTTTTCTAATGCCTAGACTAAAAGATCCCTGAGGGCAGGGATAGCTGCTCCAAAACTGCATTTCCTGCCCCTCAGTGCCTGGCATCAGGTTACATTATTTATTTGTTCAAATGAATAAATAGGGAATCAAAGGAAACATAAACTAACATCAGAATATACTTTCAAAGAGTTGCTGTATGTTAGTGTTTATAATATTACACTGATGCATGGGAAAATGATACCTCTCTCCTTTCAGGTCAGTGCAGTGGTTGGTCTGGTATGTCATGACAACACAATCAGGCACACAAGTTGTGTTAATTGGTCAGGAACTGCTAGGAAGTTTTCCTTTAGCTAAGAGTGCAGAGCTGGAGGAATGTAGATCTGCATCTGTGGATAGTCTCCAAATGAATAACCCATGCACACATACCCACACACACATTTACTCTCTCTGTCTAAATCAGTCAATCCAAGTTGGGTTTCTGTAAATTCCTACTGAATAATCCAGACTACTACATCATCTTGGTTTATACTCTCATAATTCTTATTTATTCTTTAATCCTTTAAGAATCCTTGATATTTACCTGAGTTATTCTGTAATGTAAATGTGATCATGTTACTTTCCTTCCTAAAATTCTTCATTGATTCCCTCTAGTCTCTTCAGGGAATGCTTTATTATTGAATCCAGTTCCCGTTTCCCTGTCCAGCCCCATTTACTACTGCCCCCCCCATTGGTCACAGCTCTAACTCCTAAACTTGATAGTCCCTCTACATAACATGATGTTTCACTCTTCCAGGGCTTGGCATATGAAATATCTTATCTGAATGTCATTCTCACTCAACCTTGTGACTATATGTTCCTATTTTCTCTATTTCCTATACAGATAGTTGATTCATTCCTTTTCTCATGTACATTTTAAACCTCTTTCTCTTAGTGTTCATTGTACTGCATGGTAATTCTTTAATTTCCTAACTGCCTCCTCATAGAACACTACATCTTTAGAGTTGCTTTTGGGGTCTTTTTCATTTTGTAGGTACGTCGTATAAATGTACCTACTTGAGAAGCAGCAATTATTCCGTAAGTGTTCATAGAAACAAGTCAAGTTAGGCGATGCTCTTTTTATTATTTTATCAATATAAAACTGGGGTTGGCCAACTTTTTTTGTAAGGAACCAGATAAGTAAAAATATTTTAGACTTACAGGTCATACAGGCTCTATTACAACTCTTCAACTCTGCCATTGTCATGAAAGCAACCATAGAGTATAAGTGAATGGACATGGCTGTCTTCTAAAAATAAATAGAAGGAAAAACCCTTAATTTACAAGATCAGGCAGTCTGCTAGATTTGGCCCTGGGCCTCAGTTTGCCAACCACTGGTATAAAGGAAAAAGATTATAGCTCTTAAACCGACTAGAAATAAGAGTTCCCTGCATAAAAGTGACAAGGGGTGCATAGCTTTTAAGATAATCATTTTGAAGCCCATGTCTTTTTGATATAAAAGCTCTGGTTTGCAGTCTTTTTAACCTGGCAGTTGTTAGCATGTGTTCCATAACTCTCTATGATTTCTTTATTAAAATTTTTCTAGTTATATATTCAATAAGTGCTGATTAAAAACTTAATCATACTCTCTTATTTGAAGAAATCTTAAAAGTTCACATTTCATATTGTGAATGCTGTCAATAGAAAATGCATTTTACAATAAAGAGCCAGTGGGTTCACAAATGACTTTTTTGAGAAGTTCAGAGCTCCTTTTATTGTTCCTCAGTGTCAATGAATTGCCGTTTTCCAATGATTTTTTTTTCTTTAAACTGTTTCCTAAAACCTAAAACCAAATGAGAGTTTTCTAACCTAAAATCAATCTAACATTATCATATGTAGACAGGGTTCTATTTTGTAGATCAAATGAGAAGGGACAACTGTTGCAGCTTTAAACTTTTAAAATCATTCAATTCTAGAATATTTGATGGTTTCCAATTGTGAGTCTCCGTAAGCACTGAACCAGCACAGTCAGAAGCAGTAGGCTTGGAATGAGATGGTAAAATTTGAATTAGAAGACCATACATGAGCAAACATATGGAAATCATTTAATTATTTGGAGGTCATCTTTTGGACATTGTCTGCTGGGCTCAGCTGGTGCTTAATGCAAAAGCCCCAAAGCTTTAGCCATACCCTCTAGCCCCTTCAGTTCATTTCACCAAAAAGCCACACAAATCTGCATCCTAATTAGGTTAAGCTTTTGACTGGATTTACCCAAACCAACAAAAACACTTTTACGCAGCTATAATAGAGTATTATATATTTTTTTCTTTCTTTTTTAAATTCCAAATCACACTTACTGTGTTTTTTTGTTTTGTTGTATTTCTGTTTCTTAGCTTGCTAAACATGTGATGGAATTTTGGATGCTTTGGTTTTTTAAGGATATCATCAGATTCAAATGGACTTTATAAATAGAGTATAATAGTTTATATGATTCTATTATCCAAGTTTTAAAGAAACTTGGCATCAGGGCATTAAAGAACTTTAAAGACTATATTGCCATATATACTTTCATGTCTACATAAATGGTACATCCTTCTGAAATAGTGGATTTATAAAGCTAGTGGTCCCCAAATTAAATGTTACAGATACCTATCTCCTGACCCCCAAATAAAATAAGCAAAAATAGTACTACATTGGAAGTCAAGAAATCTGAGTTCTATATCCTACTCTGCCAATCATTATCTGAAAACATGAAAAAATAAATTAACAATCTGGATTTCTCCCTGGAAAATGAGAATTTGGAATCAATTTGGATCTCTTTTGTGTCTAGTATTTTATAACTGGGTATTTAAATCACTCAAAATAGTGTTTCTCAAAGAGATAGGGACAGTCTTCATTTTGTAGAAATGTATTTTTTATTTCAGGCTGATAAAACTTGTCCCCTACCCACTAAAATTCAGTTTTACAACCTCCCCAAAATTATGAAATTAAAATTTCTCTCACACATTCCTAAACACATAAACATTTGGAGCATTATCATCCCCAGTTGATAAACTACTTATCAGTTTCTCCAGAATCAGCTTTTGGGGAATTTTTATTGAGATTGTATTGAATCTGTAAATCAGTTTGGAAAGAATTAATGTCTAAACAATGTTGATTCTTTTAATCTAAAAATGTGGCATATATTTCCATATATTTTGGTTTTCTTTACTTTCTCAAAGCAATGTTGTTATATTTTCAAAATAGAGGTTTTGCATACTGTTCATAGATACAGTCCCACTTACTATTTGTTTTTGATGCTATGGATTTTTATTTCTTCTTCCAATTGTTTGCAGCTAGAATAAAGAAATAGAATGGAAGTTGTAGCATTGAAAATGTAGTTCAGCATCTTGCTAAGTTAATTCACTATTTGCTCAATTATTATTATTATTTTGTAAATTCTTTAAGGTTTTTCTCTGTCATTGATTTTGTTGTTGACAGTTTAATGTTACCTTTTCCATTCTGAATGTTTTTTCCCTTTATTTTACTGCATTATTGCAAGGGCTAGAAACTCCATTATAACGTTGACTGGAGATGGTGAAGGTGAACAGCTTTGCCTTGTTCTTGAACTAAGAAGAAGAAGTTTAATCTTTCATAATTAATATGATGTGGAATTTTTGCAGTTGTGCTTTATTCATTTGAGGAAATTCCTTTTTATTCCTAATTTGCTGAGATTTTATATTAACTATGGATGTTAGAATCTGTCAAATGTGTTTTATAACTCAGTGATTTTTTTCTTTCTAATTTGACTATATGGTGAATTGCATTGATTTTTTAAATGTTAAAACAAGTGCAATAAACCCAGCTTGGTCAGAAAGAATTATATTTTATGTTGCTGGATTTGATTTTCTAATATTTTGTTAATGTTTCTGTATCTGTTTATGAAAAAATAATCATCTATACTTTTTTAGTGTGATATCTTTGCAAGATTTTGTTACCAGAGTTTTTTCTGAATCATAAAATAAGTTAAAGAATCATTCCCCCCCCTTAATCTTCTGAAAGAATTTAAATAACTTTTTATATGTCATTTCTTTTTAAATGTTCAAAAGAATTCACCAGTGAAAGCATCTGTTCCTGGAATTTTTCTTTAACACAATTTATGATAACGAATTCAAATTCGTAATAAACATAAGTCTGTAGCAGGTCTTTTCCTCATTTGTCAGTTTTGATACTTCCTTTTTCAAGAAATCTATTGCTTCACCTAAATTGTAGAATCAATTAGTGTAAAGATATTTATAATATTGACTTATTATCTTTTTCATTTGTAGGACTGCTTGAGATATCTTCTCTTTTACTCCTGATACTGGCAATTAGTGTTTCCTCCATTTCTTGATTAGGCTTCCTTTGTGTTTATTGATTTTATTAACATTTCAGAAAGCAATGGAACTTCGTTAATTTTATATTGATTTTTTTCTAACTTCATTGATCTTCTCTTATCTTTATTTCCTTCCTTCTATTATAATGGGTTAAATTTTTTCTTCTTTTTCTACCTTTGTATGGTAGAACCATTAATCACTGAATTTTAAGACTTCTTTCTTAATGCAAAACTTTTAAAGCCATTTCCCTGTAACCATGCTTTTTATTAAGGCTCAGCAAACTTTTTCTGTAAAGATTCAGACAGTTTAGATTTTGCAGGCCTTACCATCTGGGTAACCACTACTCAACTCAGTTGTTGAAGTACAAAAATATGCATAAATGAGAAAAAGTAACTGTGTTCTTTAAAACAAAAAACTTTATTTACAAAAGCATGCAGATGAAATTTGGCTCTCAGGTTGTTGTTTGCCAACCATGCCTTTGGGTACATTTCAAAAATTGTTATATGCGGGCCACGGTGGCTCAGCAGGCAAGAATGCTTGCCTGCCATACCAGAGGACCCAGGTTCGTTTCTCGGTGCCTGCCCATGTAAAACAAAACAAACAAAAAAAATTGTTATACGCTATATTTGAAATATAATTCATTATTATACTTTCTTGTGATTTATTTTTTATCCATGGGCATTTTAACATGTGTTGTGTCATTGCCAAATGTTTCTTTTTTACCTTTCTATCTTGTTATTGATGTCTAACTTAATTTCTCTGTTTTTGGAGAGCATAGTCTGTAAGACTTTAATAGAATGAAATGTAGTGAGATTATATTTTATGCGACAGCATACGATCTATGTTAGTCAGCATTTCATGTACATTTGAAAAGGTTGTATATTCTGCAGCTGGGGATTGAATTAAATAGTTCAAGTTGGTTGACAGTGTTATTCAAATCTTCTATGTCTGTTTTGCTTCTATATATGTGCTTCTGTCTAGCCGTTGTCTCAATTACTGAGAGAATTTAAAATTTCCAGCTATGATTGTGGATTTGTCCTATCTCCCATTTGTACTGTCAGGTTTTTTTATTTTTATTTTTATTTTTTGGTATGCTGTATGATTGGGTTCATATTTCTTTTTTTTTTTTCCATGTGAGTATCCACTTATTGCAGCACCATTTGTTAAATTTTTGTTTGCTTTAGTTTTTAGTTTGCTTGTTTGTTTGGGAAATGCATGGGCTGGGAATCAAACCTGTGTCTCCTTTGTGCAGGTGGGAATTCTACCACTGAACTACCCTTGCACTTCCTGTACTGTCAGTTTCTGTTATAGGCATTTTGAAACTCTATTTGACGTTTAAACATTTAAAATTGTTTTATCTTCCTAAATCTTCTTTTAGTGACTGGAAGAAAAAAAGTTATTTTCACATGTTTGGACTTATAAAAATATGGCCAGCTAACATTCTGAGTGACAATCCTCCTTTGTCCACAAAATATAAAATCTAGCCACATCAACTGGAAAGGTCTATAGGGAAATGATCCATCTTTCATTTCATCATGTTCACATTGTCCTCTGAATTCACTTTCTTGGCTGCATTCCTGTCCCAAGATGCTACAGTCTAGCAGGTAGACCAACAAAGTATATACAACAAAAGCAAAGGGAGGAGAGTGCTTGGCAAGAGACTGACAGTCTGCCAAGACCACCAAACCAAGTCCTTCCTTTTGATAATACATATGAGAGAACTGTTAAATATATCTGTGTTGGTTTGAGCTGTAGGTATCCCAGAAAAACGTACTTAAAATTAATACATTCCTGTAGTGTGTGCAAACACTTTTTATGTAGGACCTTTTGATGAGCTTACTTCAGTTAACATGTGGCCCACCTCTTAATCCTGTTCCTTGAGTCCTTTTAATAAGAGAATGAAATTCAGGCAGAGAGAGAGAGTAAGTCAGAGAAGGAGAAGCCAGAAGCTGAACATCAATGGAACCCAGAAGAAAAGGGATAAACCAGAAGATGTCACCATTTGCCTTGCCATGTGACAAACTAAGTACCAAGGATCCCTGGTAGTCAGCCCCGGAGCACCAAAGTACCTGAGAGAAAGGGAGGGAGAAAGTATCACCTTATTGAAGACTCGATTTGGACTTCTATCTTAGACTTAAAACTGTGAGCTAATAAATTTGCATAATTTCACCCAACCAATTTCATGGTATTTGCAGCCCAAGAAACTAAAGCAATGTCTTTCATATTTAAAATTATGTATATATATATAAAAATATTAATTAACATGCCATTAATTAACAGCATTAATTAGGATATTTACTTTTGCTTTCTGCAAACCCATAAAGAAGAAAAGGGAGCACATGATTTTGAAGAATGACAATAAGACCAATTTAGATAAAAACTGAATTGGGACCAAAGGCAAGCAAGTAAGGAAAGAAGAGCAGCCTATAATCCCTGGAGCAGATTCAATAGCAGTAATATAATTTGGGAGCCAACCTTTGCACACCATATGACTTGCCATGAATATAGAAGTTACAGTCTACTAGGTGAATGGCTATATGTAACCAAAAGAGACTAACCTAGTTGGGAATTTTGAGGAGCAAGGGTCAAGACTCATTCAAGCTGACCCATGAAGGAAGTGATTTTTTTTGCAAGAAGTCAGTAGAGAGTTATTAAGAATCTGAGACCAAATACTAGCACATAACAAAGGTCTCACGAAAAATGGGACCTAGAGAAATTTCGACATTTCATGAAAAAAGACAGACAGTTGAATCCTAGAAGACAAGCCCACCCCAGAAGAATCTATTTATTACTTTTGTTATTCTTGACTTGTGGATAACTGTGTGTCTCTTAGAAGTGGGCAGGAATGGATGGAGATGGCCCATGGGTCTATTGATTGATAAATGTAGGGGTGAACTGTGATGTGTACATGACAATGTAATATTGTGTAGCTGCAGAAAGGAATGAAGTCGTGAGGCATGCAAGAGGTGAATGAAACTTGAGGACATTATGTTGAGTGAAACGAAAGGACAAATATTGTATTGTCTCACTAATATGAACTAAATAAAATGAGCAAACTCTGAGAATTAAATTCAAGAGCATAAGTTACCAGGAGATAGAAAATGGGCAGAAATTCGGCAATCTGTGATTAAGGAATACAGATGTTCAATAAAGTTCATTGTAAAAGTTCATAAGTAAATAGAAGCAATACTGTGTGATGGTAGTATAATACTGTAAGTGTAATTAACAAAGCAGAGTGTGACTATGTTTGAAAGAGGAAGGTTAGAGTTGTGTATGGCACAGATGGAAAGCTAGAGGATGAAAACTAGAGTATAACTTAGCGAAACCCAAAGTAGACAGTGAGATTGCTAATTGCATAAATTTAAGAGAGTTCTTACATGAACAAATATACATCACTATTACAAGGTGCTAATAGTAGGGTGTTATATGGGAAAAATACAATTAATGTAAATTAAGGTCTATAGTTAACAGTAACATTGTAATATTCTTTCATTAATTGTAACAAAGGCACTATTCCAAAGCTAAATGTCAATAATAGGGAGATTTGTGGAGTATGGATTTTTTTCCTTCAGAATAAGTGAAAATGTTCTCCTATTGACTATAGTGGTGAATGCATAACTATGTGATTATAACAAAAGCCGTTGATTGTACACCTAGGGTGGATTGTATTGTGTGTGAATAAAACTTAAAAAAAGCAGAAGAAAAAAAGAAGTTGGCACTGTTATTGCAAAGGATCTTTGAATTCATATAATTCAAGAGCTGTCTGTAGAATTTAACAAATTTACATATTCAATACATATGTTCTCTGCAATGTGGAGAAATGAGAGCCCTTGGGAAGCCTAGAGTTTAGGACCTCTTCAAACCTATACTCCTTTTTTAAAACATTTTTTATTGTAAAATATAACATATATACAGAAATGTGATAAATATCAAAGTCAAGTTTAACAAGTAGTTGTAGAGCACTTCAAAGTATAGTATGGGTTAGAGTTCCACAGTTTCAGGTATTTCCTTCTAGCTGTTTTAATACACTAGAGACTAAGAAGAAATATCTATATAATGATTCAGTAGTCACAATCATTTGTTAAATCTTATCTCCTCTGTTACCACTCATCCCTCTCAATTGATCCCTCTTTCAATCTTCAGTAATATTTCAGCAATGACCATTCTAACTTCTTCAAGTTAAAAAGGGGTGTCCACATTATGGGGTAGGGAGGAATGTAACTAGTTGATGTTCTTGGAGAGATTGGTGCCTCTGGATTTTAGGGCTTATCTGGCATAGGAACCATCTGGAGGTTTTAACTTTCTTAAAAATAAACTTAATAAGTAAAACTTTTATAGAGTCTCAGATAGAGCCTAGAGTATTCTTTAGGGTTTTCAGGAATACTGTTGGTTGAGGCTTGGTGTGCTGGTTTGAAAGGAAGTATGCCCCCTAAGAAAAGCCATGTTTTAATATAAATCCCCTTTCATAAAGGTAGAATAATTTATTCAGTACTGCATGTTTGAAACTGTAATGAGATCATCTCCCTGGATGATGTGATTTAGTTAAGAATGGTTGTTAAACTGGATTAGGGGATGACATGTCTCCACCCATTTGGGTGGGTCTTGATTAGTTTCTGAAGTCCTATAAAAGAGGAAACATTTTGGAGAATGAGAGATTCAGAAAGAGCAGAAAAACATAGCCACAAGAAGCAGAGTCCACCAGCCAGCGACCTTTGGAGATGAAGAAGGAAAACGCCTCCCGGGGAGCTTCATGAAACAGGAAGCCAGGAGAAGAAGCTAGCAGATGATACCGTATTCTCCATGTGCCCTTCCAGCTGAGAGAGAAGCCCTGACTGTGTTCACCACATGCCTTCTCACTTGAGAGAGAGACCCTGAACTTCATCGACCTTCTTGAATCAAGGTTTCTTTCCCTGGATGCCTTTGATTGGACATTTCTATAGACTTGTTGTAATTGGGACATTTTCTCAGCCTTAGAACTGTAAACTTGCAACCCATTAAATTCTCCCTTTTAAAAGCCATTCTGTTTCTGGTATATTGCATTCCAGCAGCTAGCAAACTAGAACACTTGGCATACCATGGCAATTAGCAGTATCTAGCTGAAGCTTGCCTAAGTGTAACCTCTATAATAGGTTTTGACTCTATTTGAGACTTCTTTGCCACTGATACTTTATTTTGTTACATTTCTTTCCCCCCTTTTGGTCAGGTAAGAGCTGTCAGTCCCAAAATGCTAGGGCCAGACTCATCCATGGGAGTTATGTCACACATGGCGGGGAGAAGGTAATGAGTTTACTTAGAGGGTTGGACTTACAGAGAGGCCACATCTAAGCAACAAAAGAGGTCCCCTGGAAGTGACTCTTATGCATAGCTTCCCCATCACAGACAGAAGTTTCGTAAGAGTAAGCCTCAAGATCAAGGGCTTGGGCTATTAATTTGGGAGTCCCTAGTGTTAGAGAGAGTATCAAGGATTCCCCAGATTGGGAAGTATAATAGTTTCATATTTTTTCACCAGTGTCTCAAGGGACTTGCTAATAAGCTTTAGTTATCTGTCCAACATAATATAGAATGTATCCAGGCATTACATTAAGCTCTCATTCCCAACTTTAAGGTCCATATATTTCGGTTGTTTAAATGAACTGGCCAGAGAGGTTAAGTTAGATTGTGTGCTATAGGAAAGTTAAGTTTTGGACAAAATAAACATCTCTTCCTTTGCCCTTATACAATAAGTGTAGTTCTGAAATAAAGACAATATCATCTTTTACCCTGTATTCTGATTTACCCTAGTACCAAACAGATCAGCTTCATTCTTATTTCTAATTGAATTCTGAACTCTTTTTCAGCTCCTTTAACCGTTGCTATATGTAGGAATTCTGACTTTCAGAACTGTAGGACTCCAATTCCCAGCTCTGTGTCTTAGGTGTCATACAGATACCCAAAGTTCCATGGAAATACCAGGATATGCACATAAAGCACAACATCTCAGAATTCAGAAATAAGACTTAAATCTTAGAAATAAATGTGACTGTGGTAGGAGCCTACAATCTAGGGCCCAATTTTCTTATAAGTGTTCTTCTAAAAGAGACCTTGCAGTATTTTTCCTTTCATTTCTTTCTTATTTTGTTCAACATAATGTCCTCAATGTTCATTTGCCTTGCTGCATTCCTGAAGACATTGTTCCTTTATGTAGCCACACAATATTCTATCGTATGTATGCACCACAATTCACCCTTCTGCTTCTTAGTCAATGTACCCTACAGCTAGGTATGATACCATAGGGTATCATTAACACTATAAACATCAGTGTGCAAATGTTTATTCAAGTTTCTGCCTTCAGTTTTTCCAAGTATATTCCCAGTAACAGGATTGCCCAATCATATGGCAAAGATACTACTTTACCCTCCAGAGAGGCTACACTCTTCTGCTACCATACCAACATTGAATAGGTATACATCTCATTCCACATTTTCTATAGTACTTCAAATTTTATTTATTTCAAATCTGCAGACTTTGTTGAGATATATTCACATAGCTAGGCTTTATCTCATTCAATTTCTCACATTTTTGAAGAAATTGAGATCTGAAAATTTTAGACATTTTTCATTGCTCCAAAGAAAAAAATAACATAGACATACTCACAACAAAAAGAAAACTCCAAACACCCCATAACTCTATCCCCACCTATTCTTAACCTATAGGATTATTGTGGTACTAGTGAGATATTCCTGTTAAATATGGTCCATAGCATGCAATAGGCACCCTTTCTCATATAACAACACTATATTATCAACTTTCTGAACAAGTATCATGCAAGAACTTTTTTATATTTGTAGTGCTAATCAGTGAGATACATAACTTCAAACAACCCCCTTCAATCTTATTTACCTTCAAAAAAGCACTATTACTTACAATTCCACTAGCATACTACCAACACCCCTATCCATTCGCAAACTTTTAAATTCAATCCCATTAACAGCTTTGTAAAGATTAGGGGAATGCTTCACCTTCTCTAGCTTCTGTCTATCTCTATGTCACCTATGGTCTATTTAAGAGTCTGGGTTTACATTCTTATGGGATTCATATTAGTGAAATCATACAATATCTATCTGAGGAACCTCCAAACTGTCATCCACACCAGCTGTACCATTATACATCCCCATCAGCACTGGATAACAGTTCTAATTTCTCCACATCCTCTCCAAAAGTTTTAGTTTCTTGTTTGTTTAATAGCAGCATTTCTTATAGGTGTGAGATGATATCTCATTGAAGTTTTGATTTGCATTTCCCTAACAGCTAATGAAGATAAACATCTTTTCATGTGTTCTTTAGCCATTTGTATTTCCTCTACAGAAAAAAAGTCTGTTTATATCTTTTGCCCATTTTATAATTGGGTTGTTCTTTTGTTGTCGAGTTGTAGGATTTTTTTATATATACTGGATATCAGATATATTTTTCCCAGTAACCCTTATCAAATATATGGTTTCCAAATATTTCCTTTAATTGAGTTGGTTGCCTCTCATCTTTTTGACAAAGTCCTTTGAGGCACAGAAGCATTTAATTTTGAGGAATTCCCATTTATCTATTTTTCTCTTTTGTTGCTTGTGCTTTGGGTGTAAGGTCTAAGGAGCTTCCTCCTATTACTAAGTCTTAAAGACATTTCCCTATATTTTCTTCTAGGAATTTCATGGTAATGTCTCTTATATTTATGTCTTTGATCCACTTTGGGTTACTTCTGGCACAGAGTGCAAGTAAGGGTCCTCTTCCATTCCTTTGGCTATGAGTATGCATTTCTCTCTGGCTTATTTATTGAAAAGACTTTTTTGTCCCAGTTCACTGAATTTGGAGGCCTTGACAAGAATCAATTTACCATAGATCTTGGAGGTCTGTTTCAAAACTCTCACTTTGATTTCATTAATCAATATATATGTAAATTTGTACCAATACCATGCTGTTTTGAGCTCTGTGGTTGTTATGGTTAAGTTCATGCATCAATTTGGCCAGGTGCTGGTGCCTGGTCACCTGGCTGGACAAGCACTGGCCTGTCTGTTGCTATGAGGACATTTCATGGACTTAAATCATGACTATGTCAGCTGTATCCACAGCTGATTGAATTTGTAATCAGCTAAGGGGAGTGTCTTTTGCAAAGAGTGAGTGAAGCTTGAAATAATCAGAAAAAGGCTTTTAAGGAGTATTCAGAAGAGATAGTCTCTCTTTCTGCTTCAGCCAGTGAGCCTCTCCTGTGTAGTTTGTCCAGACCCTTCATTGAAGTTGCCAGCTTCACAAACTTTCACTATTGATTTCAACTCTTCCATCCCCATGGTTTTCTAGCTAGCCTCCTCTGAGAGTTCATTGCAGACTTCATCGGAGTTACCAGTTTAGGCCACCCTACAGACCTTGAACTTACATTCCCACAGTTACATGAGATACTTTCATAAATTTTAGGTCATAATATTTCTTCTGTTTCTCTAGAGAACCCTAGCTAATACAGCTTGGTACCAGGAGTGGTTCTGAAGAAATAGAATCGAACCCGGGTCCTCTGGCATGGCAGGCAAGCATCCTTGCCTGCTGAGCCACCGTGGCCCTCCCAAGAAATAGAATCTTAAAAATGGGTTTTTAAGATTGGTTTTCTACTCTGACTAGACTCAAAGGCACTAAGGACTCCGTTTCCTGTAATTAGAATGATACTGCCAAGCCATGGGGTGAGTTGGCAAAATAGATAGTCAAAATATCACCATTGGATTCTTCTAATGCCTCACTTGAACAAAGCCAGACTCTGGGGGATACAGTTTTTGACACCTGTATGGAGTTTTATGGAAATAGGAAGTATAGAGATGTTGACTGGTTGTTGTTAAATACACTGTATACATTAATGAGGGAAAGGTATGGACTGAAGTCTTCAAATGAGAAGTTTCTGCGCCGTATAACAGATGCAAATGATTCTATGAGTGCCCTGAAGGAAAATCTTATTTCCTGTAGCTGCAGACTTGAGATCTCTGAAAATCAGACTCATCATTGTTAGAGTAGCAACTTTAAAATGTAAACTGAAATCTCAATCTTTCATGGTGTCTGCTGTGAAAGTGAGGGCACTGATTGGAAAGGAGTGGGACGCTGAAAAATGAAATGGTGATGTATGGGTTGATAATGATGTCGGTGGAGAGTTTGAAACCCTAGGTCATACTGAGTCTTTTGTAGATAACCCTGTACTAGTCTGCTCTGAGGACATAGCTGCTCCACCTCCAGCTTCCACCTGAAGGGATTAGCCCTAGAGTGATTAGTCATGTTTCACCAGCTGAAACTGCAAATAAATGCCCTGAAGCAAACGGTTTGGGAGATACTTCTAATTCTCTTCATGACCCCTTCTCACCACTCCTCATTTCTTTCAGACATATAACTAGACTAAAGTCCCAACAGGCCCCAAATGTGAGGTACAAGGTGTCACTCACAAAGAGGTATGTTATACTCCAAAAGAACTTCATGAATTTTCCAAATTATATACACACAGAAATCAGGGGAATATGTGTGGCAATGGATTTTAAGGGTTTGGGATAATGGTGGGAGGAATATAAAGCTTGATCAGCCTGAATTTATTTATATAGGCCCACTAAGCAGAGATTTTACATTCAATATTATAGATTAGGGGTTAGAAAAGGTATTAATTGCTTGAATGGCTGGCAGAAACATGGATCAAAAGGTGGCTGACATTACCTAAGGTTGAAATGTCAGAACTACCCTGGTGTAATATAGATGAGGGGATCTAATGGCTTAGAGAGATTGGAATGTTAGAGTGGATTTATCATGCAAAACCTGCTCTTACACCCCAGGAATGTCCAGAGGATGCACCTTTTATCAGAACTGAGAGAAATAAGTTTGTGAGACTAGTGCCATCATCCCTGAAGAGCTTTGTAGTTGCACTTCTCTGTAGGTCAGATATTACTGTGGAACTGCTGTCACTGAACTGGAATCCTTAAACACAATAGAGATGATCAGATCCCGAGTTGGCAGAAGCCAGGTGGCACCACTTAATCACCAAAGACAAAGTGAGCATGGCTATCCTAATGGACAGCAGACTCAAAGCAGGAATCAAAATAACCTGACTCTCAGAGAGACTTGTGGCATTGGCTAGTAGATCATGGGGTACCTAGAAGTACAATATACACACGGTCTACTAAATTCTTGTTTGAGCTGTATAGGCAAAAGAATTCTAGGTCAGGTGAACAGAAGTCTAACTTGAATTACAAAAACACAGAGTCATGGCCCCTTAATCAATTTCTAGACTTGAGATAGTTTACAGACCCAAAGCCCCTTGAATAAGGGAGACACCAGTTCCCTTTGGGGGAGGACCCTGTTACGCTGCCACAAATTTATACTGTTAATCTTCCTCCAAGCCTTCCCTAAGAAGATTGACAGCCTTTTACCAGAGTAATTGTGTACTGGGGAAAAGGGAATGATCAGCTATTTCGGGGATTATTAGACATGGTCCAGAAGTGACATTAATTCCAGGGGCCTCAAAACATCACTCCAGTTCACCAGTCAGAGTGGGAGCTTATGGAAGTCAGGTGATTGATGTAGTTTAATCTCAGGTCCATCTCACAGTGGTTCCAGTGAGTTCCTGGACCCATTCTGTAGTTATTTCCTCAGTTCCAGAATGCATAATTAGAATACACATACTGAGCAACTAGAAGAATTCCCACATTGGCTCTCTAACTCATGGAATGAGGGCTACTATGGTAGGAAAGGTCAAGTGGAAGGCACTAGAACTGCCCCTACCTAGCAAAATAGTAGATCAGAAGCAATACCAGATTCCTGGAGGAATTACTGGCACTCTTAAGGCCTTGATGGATGCAGGAGTCTTGATTCCCAACACATCCTCATTCAACTCTCTTATTTAGCCTATACAGAAAACAGATGGGTTTTGGAGGATGATGGTGCATTATCATCAGCTCAACCAGGTGGTGACTCCAATTGCAGCTACTGTTCCAGATGTGGTATCATTGCTTGAGCAAGTCAACCCATCCCCTGGTACCTGGTATGCAGCTATTGATCTGGCAAATGCTTTTTTCTCAATAGCTGTTAGTAAGGACCACCAGAAACAGTTTGCTTTCAGCTGGTGTGGTTAGCAATATACTTTCACTGTCCTACCTCAAGGGTATATCATCTCTCCAGCCCTATGTCATAATCTCGTCGGCAGGGACTATTGATAGTTTCTCCCTCCCACAAGACATCACACTTGTCCATTATATTGATGATATCATGTTGATTGGACTTAGTGAGCAAGAAGTAGCAAATACTCTAGATTTATTGACAAGGCACTTGCATGTCAGAGTTTGGGAGATAAATCTAACAAAAATATAGGGGTCTTCCACCTCAGTGAACTTTCTATGTGTCCAGTAGTGTAGGGCATGTCGAGATATCACTTCTAAGGTGAAAGATAAGTTGCTGCAGCTGGCGACACCTATGATCAAAAAGAAGCACAATGTCTAGTTGGTCTCTTTGGATTTTGGTGGCAACATATTCCTCATACTTTGACAAACTATTTTATTTATTTCTGTGGCATTCTGGTGTCCTTTATATGTTGACATTCTGGCAAGCTATCTGGCATGTCTACGTCCTAAGCTGGCTTTGTTGTATGGACCACCTTTTGTGTTTGCTTATTTTTCTATTCGCATACATAATTTTGTAATGTTGTAAAGTGTCAGTAAATTTGCAATAGCTGTTAGTCATTTTCTCAAACATTGACAGTGCATCCACTATACTGTGGAATTCTCTAAAATCCTTTGGCACCACAAACAGTTCCTATACTTGAAAAATTTGCACATGACTATATTGAAGTACAAGGCTACCAGCTGCAAAAGCAAAACTTGCTTTTATTTTACTGTGAGATGTATTTTTTTTTTATTTATAAGCTCAATCTCCCTTATAAATAAAATCAGAGTGTCTCTGTTCATTCAGGGATTGCTTTCTATTTCATTTTGTTCATTTACCCAAATACCCACTTTCTTTATTACAGAAATGATTTCTCATTTGATGTGCTTTGTTCTGCACCCTGTCCTTTTCCCATTGAATAAGGGCAAGTTATCTGTGGAAACATCAGTATTTACATCATCATCTGTCTATATCCCTCTCAGAATAATTTCACATCTGCAGCATTGTAAGAGTCTTTCAGCTTAAACAATTCTAAAATTTTCATAAAGTTTTCCAGATGTTATTTCTGAATGGAAAACTTGTTAAACCACATTCTGTTGGGGCCCCCAAAAATATTTGGTTGGTTGTTTTTCCCCTTCCTCTCTTTGCTCCAAATTGGAATTGAGTTCTATGTCATTTCTGGTTGGAAAGATTTTTCTCTCTTTTCTTTAATTTTCTCAATGGATCCTACTACACTACCCTTTTAGAGTAATAAAACATTATTTAAGTGAAATGTACAAGGTAATAGCCAATGAGTTCAAATGCCATTAAATATTTATCAGTACAATAGTACACGTTTGACTGTGAAATAAACATTAGGCCCTGTAAATTTAGTAGTTTCCTGTAAAAGGGAAAAATATTCCTCTCCAAGCATTTGCAGCCTGAGTATTGGACTTAACAAATAAATAGTTCATAGAGTGCCAAAACTGAATTGCCAAATAATTGACCACATCCTATACTGCACAAGGGAAAGGCCATTATTGTTTGTACAAGTGTGTTTCATTCAATGTTTGACTTTGGTGAATAAATAGTATGAAGATAGCATTTCCAAATTAACTACAACTAACTACAACTTTTCAACTAGCTACAGATGAGGGAATTTGTGTATAAGAAAAAGAAGCTGAAGAGTTTAGACGGAGAGGAGCACCAAGATGTGTTGACCTGGCATAGCCTGCTGAGATGTAGGAATTTCTGATATGAATTTGGGGGAAGTAGATCCCACTCAGTGAATTTCTGTATTAGAGCTTATGCATAGGAAAAATTTATACTGTCTGTTGTAGTTATTTTCCAGAAAATGAATAACAAAACTAGAAATTTGTAGAAGTAGATAGTCGTATTACAGTACTAGAAAGCAGATGAAATTATTTTTCATAATTATATGCTGGCACCAATGATAACATTTAGTAAAAAGTAACTTTCAAAAAATATGACATTAATAAAGCTATCTTACATTAGATAATTTTCTCCATTTCTTATTTAAATTGGGAACACTGGATTCAATATATTCTATGATGATCATGTTGAGAAATTCAATCACAAAATACCAAATTAACTGACACTCCTTTTATCCAGTGTGTGCTGGTTTGAGAGGATGAACGTACCCTGGAAAATCCACGTTTTAATCAAAATTCCATTTCAGAAAGGCAGAATAATCCTTATTCAATACTGTATGTTTGTATCTGTAATTAGATCTTCTCCCTGGAGATGTAACTCAATCAAGAGTGGTTGTTAGACTTTATTAGGGGGAGACATGTCTCCATCCATTTGGGTGGGTCTTGATTAGTCTACTGGAATTTTATAAAAGAGGAAAAAATTTGGAGAATGTGGGAGATTCTGAGAGAACAGAGAATGACATAGCCACAAGAAGCAGAGTTCACTAGCCAGCAACCTTTGGAGATGAAGAAGGAAAACACCTCCTGGGGAGCTTCATCAAACAGGAAGTCAGGAGAGAAAGCTAACAGATGATGCCATATTTGCCACATGCCTTTCCAGATGAGAGAGAAACCCTATGTTTGCCATGTGGCTTCCACTTGAGAAAGAAACCCTGAACTTCATCGGCTTTCTTGAACCAAGGTATCTTTCCCTGGATGCCTTAGATTGGACATTTCTATAGACTTGCTTTAATTGGGACATTTTTTTGGCCTTAGAACTGTAAACTAGTAACTTATTAAATCCCCCTTTTGAAAAGCCACTCGGTTTCTGGTATATTGCATTCTGGCAGCTAGCAAACTAAAACACAGTGTATGGATGGATGAGTAAAACAGCAAAAAAAGAAAAGATAAATAATGGGGGGATGGGACATGGGATGTTTTGCATATTCTTTTTTGCTTTTTTCTTATTCTTCTTTTAAATTTTTTTTGAGCAATGAAAATGTTCAAAATTGAGATGATGGATACACAGTTATGTGATGATACTATGAACCACTGGTTGTACAATTTGGATGATTATATGGTATGTGAATATTTATCACAATGAAATTGCATTTTTAAAAATATGTCGAATTTAGAGACTCTTCTTTTAGTTTTAAAATATTTAAATATATATGTGTTGTACAGTATGTGTGGGGGTGTGTGTATAGCTCAACTGGCCTCCTAAAGTAGCAATTGATTACATATGGATTACAAATAATGTGGATTAACATAATCATCATAAATATTTCTGAAGTTTGACCTTAGAAATGAATATCTCAACATAACAATGGTATTTATGATAAAAGGAACAACATTCATTTCTCAAATTATGAAGCTCACATATTATTTCTAATCCTTCAGCTCAACTGGTACATAGCTTGTAAAGAAGACAGCAGGGTTAACACCATTCCAATTGTGTAGACATAGAACCTAAGACACAGAATTTAAGGTTGCCATAATTAACAAAACCAGTGTCTAATTATAAAATCAGGGATATATTTCCCTTAATACTATGATACTTCTAGTCAGAAATTTGTGCATTTTATAAGTAAATTGTAAAAATGGACTGTCTTGAAATTAAAAGTTTGTTCTTGCCTATATATGACTATGACCCAACAATTTAATATGTCTTTTAAGGTAACTCTCTCAGATGAAGATTTTAGACTGTTAAATCAAAGATTAATCTGATTTAGAGGGTGGTTGGAAAAGCAACATGATAGTTGCTACAATGACTTTCTGAAATTCAAAATTGACATATTACAAATATCCTTTGCCCAACATGATTCTTTGGCATTCTGAACCTAATGACTAAATGACACCCCCTAACCACCAGTTACCCAATGTAAAAACTGATATTCGTCCTCCAATTCTCCCATGTCTTCTCTCTTTTTTTCCATAACATCCTCTAAACCCACTCATATCTACAAAACATTGGCCCCATCTAATCTCACTTCTCTGCACAGCTCCAAGCAAATTGTAGGGGATGGGTTTCAAAGTCTTCCACAATAAGAGTTTTCTCCCATCACATTTAGAGTTCATTACTATGTGCTCCATCCAATTCCCCAGGCTTTAGCTTCAGCTGTTAGTGGGTTTTTCTCAGTTGGCTTCTCTTGGCCTTGCTCATGTGTCCAAGAGACTTTCAGAAGCAGCTTGGAGAGCCATTTGTTATGAACAGATCTTCACAACATTTTTCACGTCACCGCTGATACAGCATCCTCTTTAGTACATGTGCAAAGCTGTCATTATGATGAGTGTAATTTACTGTAAACTTCCTCAGTAGTGATACTGAGATATTAGGTATATGCCAATTAGTTGTATCTTTAATTCTAGGGGCAGGTGCCCTAATCCAAAATTTGCATCTGAGGGACAGGAGGCCTTTTATCAGAAAGACTACACAGCAGTAGTAGGACTCTAAGTCCTTCCTTTATCCAGGTTCATGATGAATATCAGAAAATGATTTCCATTTGTTTGATTAATTATTTGTTAATCCACTTAATGAATATTAGAAATGGGCTGTCATTGCTGAAATCCAAGGTATTCAAGATATGGGGACTGACTAAACACATTTTAAGGACTTTTCCCATACTTGCATAAAAGAGTCATTATAATGATCTAGTGAGGCCTTGATCCTACACCTGTGGGGATAATTCTTGAGGCTATATTCCTGAGCTGTCCTGCCTTCAGCTGTGTATGCTGTAAGATTCTTTTGCCTAAGGCCAGCCGTGGGGGCTAGTTCTGCCTCTGGAAACTTGGTGTTTGCCTTGAGTGAACCTTCCATGCAAGGCAGGGAAAGTCTTTTCTCTCCCAAATAGTCATGGGAGCTGCTTTTTATAATTACTTGCTAATTAATGTTTAATAAATAAATTATGTATGTGTGGCAGAAATTGGACACAATCTCAGTATAGCTTGGAAATAACGTTAAAAGTGGGTCCTTAATCTTACTGCAAGACTTCTTGGTAATTGTCATTAACAACCAAAAACCCCAATAGTTGTGCCTGACCAGTTCTACAGGTCACTATGCTTCTATATATGCTGATGGAATGGGTGAACAGTTATAACAATGATTCACACTAATATTTCTATCTAGGTACTCTAATCAGGTTTGGAATTATTAGGATCACTTTTTGTTTCTTCAGAGTATAAAGAGAGAACACCAAAAAGCATACACAGTTAAAATCAGTGCTAATTTGGTTGTTTTATTAATAACAGAAGTTTACTTGAAGAGTATGCTTTCTATTCTCACTGGAAATATCTCATTTTCCTATAGTGTTTTAGAAGCTATTTCCTTCATCCTATTTGAATTTGATTATAATGTTTCCATGGAAACTCACCACATCTTTTCACAATCCCCCCTGCCCTCCTTTTAGGAAAATAACAGCTCAAGCATGTTCTTTTATTAGAATCTACAATGATTTTCTTTCTTTTAATTCTATTATAGGTGTAGATTTTATAGTATTCTGCAGTTTTTCTCTTAAAAGTTGTTTATATCACAAGATATAAATAAAAATATGTAGAGAAATATCCTGTGTATAGTATTTGAAAATTTTTTGTATATTTTGTTTTAATATATGTGTACATGTACAGATTCATACAAACAGAAATTGGAACTAGGAATGTCTTTTTACATACACACAAATACATGCATATTTGCATATATATATATATATATGTATGCATGTATTTACCTATATATGTATATGTATACACACACATAAAACTTTTAGATTTTTTAAGTTAAACCACTCATGACAGAGCTGAAACTACATTGATATGAGCAAAATATAAAAAACAAGCAAACTGCTAAATAGGGAACATCCACTGGTCATATGGCATAGTCAACAGAATACAATATAATTATATACTAAATGTATTTGTCTTTCAATAAGGAGAGTAATGGAAGACCAATAGTATCAGGTCATTGTTAGACAGGCTTGAAATATAAAAAGGAGATAGTTTACTCATCTTAACAGAGGACAGGATCATATCAAATTCCATTTCATTTCTGACACCTGTGTAGTGGGCTTGCATTCTCTTAGAAATTGATCTGAATTTGGGGAACACTGAGCTATAGAAGCTCCATAGACCACATGTACAATGAATAATGTCTCTAGAGGGTTGGTATGAAACTTAATCTGCAAACTTGCCTTTAATCTCAGTGATTTCAAAGATCCAGATAGCAAGTTAACAATCATGATGGCATCTATTTTCAAGTGATTCATCTAGGTAATTTTGCATGTAAATGACATGCTGTTAATCCACCATGCACTTACGTTTGACCCAAGCACTGTCCAGGTACTGGTTGTCCCCTCAGCTGCATTCTTTATCATATGCATGCAGTTTTGACCACCAGGCTGAACCTTTGGAACCATTGTGAGGCTATGAGCTCAGTGCCCAATGTTAGCAAGATAGCAAAATCTGGTCTATCACTGTTCTCAATTGTCTTTTCTGGTCTGAATCCTTCAGGGGGCTACCCCGTTGTCCAGTGTTTCTTAAAATCTCATCCTCTGCCAATTAGAACATGAATCACCTTGGGAGCTTATTAAAGATGCAGATTCTCAGGTCTCACCTCAGGTCTTTGAAATCAGAATATCTATGGAGAGGACCATGAATTTGAATTTTGTAGTAATTCTTAATGCATGCTAAAATATGAGGAGCCACTCTTTGAGGCGACAGTCTTCTAACAAGTGCAGATGGTATTTTTTTCTACTTTAAAGACTCCAAATATTTCCAGTGCAACAAATATGCTTCCCATGGCCAGTGCATGGCTCCCTACAGTAGGCAGTGCGAAGTTTTGCAACTTTTTAGCATGAGTCATTTCTTACTTGCACCTCTGTTTCTCCTTACTTTTTATCCTTGTCCCCTCTCTTCTCTCCTCTGCTCCTTCCCCTTATTTTCCATCTTTGCTTTATTGCCAGAGCCCTTTGTCTTTAATATCTCCCTCTCAATCTCTCAGGACTTGAAATACTTGCTGCCAATACTATGTCCACTTTGAAGGTGGAGGTTTCTAACAGATTAGTGAAGAAATGTGATTCATGAAGAAGAAAGCCCCATGTCAGGGTGATGTGATTCAATGTAATGCATAATGAGAGACCTATCTAAGAGTTCAGAAGGTGGGAGGAGGCTAACGAGGTCTGTCAGGGAACCTGTGTCTCTGGATCTAAGGACAGTGACTAGAAGGCAAAAGTGGTGTCAAAAGTCTAGCCTAAGAAATTGGTAACCAGGAATGGTTGATTCTACCCTATTAATTTGGGTCCTAGGACATCATCTAACTGCATTGTTAAATTTTTCCAGTTCAGCAAATTTGACTTTATGAAGTTGGAATGTTAGAATGAATATAATGGATGTCCTGTATGTGTTGTTGTTGCACGAAGAGCCACTGGTTCTTTGCTGTGCTAACCTTCTAAAGTTGAAGCAAGATCCAGCATCTGAGGCAGCCAGAAAAAGCAATTCCATTGCACAAAGCCTTTAGTGAGAAGTGTGTATTTTATTGAAGGTTTCTGAGAAAAGGACTCGAGGGTTTATGTTAAATGCTACATAGCAAAGATCAATACAAATCCCTATTAGTCATTTCTATTCTTTTCACATTTATGCTTTGTCCTTCAGCCCCTGGGTCTCTTATTCTCTATAGACATGTTCACTGTGCTCTCAATTTCCCCTTCGCCAATGTTCTGGGCTCAGATCAAGGGAACCTTCCTCCAGGTCTTCCTATATATTTTCTTCCATATTATTTCTCTTCCAAGTTATATAAATCCACAGCAGCCCTTATCTAATTCTCAAATCTATTTCCCTCGATTAAAAAACCGACAGTTTCTTTACTATCATATACCTTCCTTAGAAGTCTGTGTGACAGTGTTAAAAAGTTCTTTCTTTTCCTATCACACATAAAACACTATTACATACACCATTTGCTACCGATGTGATGCTGTGTAAGATCCTTAACTTCTCTGAACCTCAGAAATAATAGTATTTATTTCAAATGAGGACAAAATTAGTTATATGTACAGGGTTTGGAATAGTGCCTGTCCATAATAAGAGCTATAGAAGTTTAAGCTGATATTTTTTTTCATTTATCATACATAGGAAATCCTCAAAGGTTATCAAAACTAAAAAGTGACAGTTTAAAAATCTATCCTCAAACTACAACTCAATCAAAAAAATCTTTAAAGAGAACTAAAGTGTTTTATTTTTCTCTCTGCTAGATTTGGAAGAACTCAAGTATAGATCTCTGACCTTGCTTTGAACCCCAAGAAAAATTCTCATCTCTGTCATAATCCCAGCCTTCCCTTTGGTTGCACTTGGAGGCAGTGATCAGATGATCTACACTTTCATTTGGTAAGTGTCAAAATTTACATAGGAACATGAATACCTAGCTGTCATTGCCTTGCTCTAGGCATCTTGCCAGGCTGTGAAGTTGAATATTCAGTTGTGTTTGTGTCTCATCATTACAGCTATGGCCTTCCAGGGGTGGGGGAGGGAGAGGCACAAAAGGGCCAGACAGCAATGAATTAATGAAGCTCTGTGGGAAGTCTAAACAGAGACAAAAGTTTTCATCTATATTTGTCTAAAAATGTTGAAGTAGAGACTGCTTTCCAAATGTCATGTCTAATTTAAGAGCAGGCCTGCAGTGGTAATAGTACAATATCACCATGTCTCCACTGCCTGCTAAAGCTGATACCAGGCGACGTCATGCTGTGGACATAATTATATCAACATAATTGGAAAATATTTTTTCTCTGCAGTTCTGCTTTAATTAAAGCTCATTTTGCATCTTGGGGAAGGAAGCGTTTTCTCAAAACTTTGGGTTATATTCAAATTTCTTTCAAGAAATTAGGTCTGGATGAAATACATAAAAGAAGGTCAGTATAGATTAGAGTTAAAGAGAACCAAATGGAGATTTTTGCATCAGGTGACACAAGTTTCAATTCCAGACTTACCACTTCCTCTGTGTAGGTCTAGATTTCTTTCTCAGAAAACTGCCACAAAGAAGGTATGCTTCTGAGTATTTTAGAGAGGAAGGATAACGTGCTATGAAAATATCTGGAGAAATACATTTGTAGAAGATAAGATCTTAGGTGAGTATGGTACAAGCTAAACTGCTTTGTATTGACAAATGAAAATTTGTTTTATGTTCCTGAGATGGATGGTACAAGATAGAAAGGATTTGAGATTTGAAAGGGGAAGGGGAGAGAAGTTAACAAAATAGGAGAAGGGTAGATTTCTCCCACTCATTATGGTATTGGGCTATTACCATTCTAACTTTTTCATGTTGGGAGGGGCTGTTGATAATATGGGATAGGGGGATGGAAAATCAGTTGATGTTCTGGAGAGCTTGGCCCCTCTGCATTTCCCGACTTTCACCCCTGGATATCATGTCCCATGTAGGGGGAAGACAGTGATTTCACTTGCAGAGGTGAGCTGAGAGAGAGAGAGAGAGGCCACAAATCTGTGGGTTCATAGATTTCCAACAGTGAGTGACTAGACTTGTAAAACTTTTAAAACTTTTAAGAGTATGAACATCTTGCATATAAATTTTTATAGCTGCACTCTGTTGTTGATGCAACCCATTTCCATTATTCCTGAATTTTCAGTGATGTCTACCAAACATGTGGGTGGTTACATGAATGTTTTATTGTTGGTAGTGTTAAGTGGTGGAACCTGAAATAAGGAGCATCTCAGCTGAGATCTATCTCTTGTTCAACATAGTACAGAAAAAGGGCACTGCTTAAAATAGGAGATTAGCCACAGGAGTGGCACTGAGGACCTAAGCACACCAAAAAATCACAAATATCTTGGCGAAATGAGGCTTAACATTGAATATGGGAGAGAGTCTTGAGATAAAGATATTTTGAGTTGGTTGACCTATCTGACAATGGGTTACAGATGTATAGCAGTTAATATTGGAACCAACATACACTCAATACATTATTTTTTCATTTTGTTATTGATATATATAATAAAGTCACATGCCATGTAATCATCCAAAGTGTACAATGATTCAAAATATCATCATATAGCTGTGCATTTATCATCATAATTGACTTTTTTCTTTTATGTGAAAAATAACACATATACAAAAAGACATTATATTTCAAAGCACATTGCAACAATTAGCAGTAGAACAGATTTTAGGGTTTGATATAGGTTACAATTTCGGAATTTTAGGTTTTTACTTTTAGCTGTTCTAAGATACTGTAGACTAAAAGAAATATCAATATAATAATTCAGCAATCATACTCATTTGTTAAACCCTTTCTTCTCTCTATAGCTCCACTATCACCTTTTTATCTTTCTCCCACTCTTTATGGTACTGGGCTATTACAATTCTAACTTTTTCATGTTGGGAGGGGCTGTTGATAATATGGGATGGGGGATGGAACAATTAGTTGATGTTCTGGAGAGGTTGGCCCCTCTGCATTTCCGGACTTATGTGATCCAGAGATCCTCCTGGAGGTGGTAGACTTCTGGAAAGTTACCCAGTGAATGGGACCTTTGTAGAATCTTACATAATGCTCTAGGTGTTCTTTAGGATTGGATAGAATAGTTTTGGTTGGGGTTTGGCAAGCTATAATAGGTAGCAATGTCTAACAGAAGTTTGCACATGAGTGAGCTCCAGAGTAGCCTTGTGACTCTGTTTGAACTCTCTCAGCCAAGGATATCTTATTTGTTATGCTTATTTTCCCCCTTTTGGTCAAGATAGCATTGTTGACCCCTTGGTGCCAGGGCCGGGCTCATCCCTGGGAGTCATCTCCCACACTGCCAGGAAGACTTTCACCCCTGGATATCATGTCCCATGTAGGGGGAAGACAGTGATTTCACTTGCAGAGGTGAGCTGAGAGAGAAAGAGAGAGAGAGAGAGAGAGAGAGAGAGAGAGAGAGAGAGAGAGAGAGAGAGAGAGAGAGAAGCCACATTTGAGCAACAAAAGAGGTTGCTCAGAGTAACTCTTAGGCATACCTATAGGTAGTCTAAGGTTCTCTGCTACATACGTAAGCTTCACAAGAGCAAGCCTCAAGATTAAGAGCTTGGCCTACTATTTTGGGTGTCCCTAATGTTTGACACAGTATCAAGGTTTTCCCCAGTTGTAAAATTTAATAGTTTCATATTTTTTTCTTGCATCCATCCTTCAAGGGACTTTACCAATTTTTTTTTTCTTTTCTTTTCACATGGGCAGGCACTGGGAATTGAACCCGGCATGGAAAGCAAGAACTCTGCCTACTGAGCCACAATACTTTTTGATTATTTGCGTAATATACTCTGAGATTTATCCAGGCATTACATTAAGCTATAACAAGATTAAAGGCCTTCATTCTTATTCTGGGCTTCTTGTGATTGGATTGTTTAAATGATCTATCCAGACAGGTTGAGTTAGTACAGAAAATTTAGGCTCTGGACAAAATGAGACTTTCTTTGGTCTCAAAGAGTAGACGTCTAAAATATAGACAATGTCTTCGTTACCCCAGTATTCTGAATAACTTTAATCCTGATTCAATAAGCTTCATTCTTATCTCTAAATGCAATGTTATACAGATATAAAATAGCTTCTCAAACTCCAGAAATAACAATTATCACTCCTGACTAAATATGACTGCTATAAGAGGTTATAATCTGGCCCCTATTTTCTTATAAGTATTTTCTAAACAGGACCATACAATATTCGCTTTTTTGTTCTGGCTTATTTTGCCTCACCAAATGTCCCACAGTTTCATTCACAATGTTGCATCCCTCACAACTTCATTCCTTTTTGTAGTAGCACAATTATTTGACCATTATGAATACACCATCGTTTGCCAATCTACTTCTCAGTCAGTGCATTCTTAGCCAACTCCATTCATTAGGCATCATGTACAATGTCAAAAGCCAACAGTCCATCAACACTCTCAGTCTTAGATAATTTCACTGTTTCCAAGAGAAAGATAATCAAGAAGCCTACCTTTACCCAATAGAAAATACAAACCTCCCCTTAACTCTTATCATTCCCCCCATTATTTAACCCAGGTATTGCTGTGTACTGTTGATGTTTTCCTGTTAAACATAGCCCATACCATGTAATAGCTTTCCCCTCCCCAAGATCCGAGTTTATACACTCTTTGTACAAGATTTGTACATTTGCAAGAACTTATTTATATTTGCAGAATAAATCAGTGGGACACATGGGTCTATGCAACCCTTTCCAATCATGTTCACCTTCAATATGGTAATATTCCTTATAGACCCACTATGGGCATTTGGGCAATAAATTTCCCTCTCAGCACAGCCTTTGCCACACCCCATAAGTTCTGATATGTTGTATTCTCATTTTCATTTGGCTCCAGATAGCTACCGATTTTTCTAGCAATTTCTTCTTTGACCCATTGGTTAAGAGTGCGTTATTTAATCTCCATATATTTGTGAAAGTTCTCATTCTTTGGTGATTGATTTCCAGCTTCATTCCATTGTGATCAGAGAAAGTGCTTTGAATAATTTCAGTGTTTTAAAATTTATGAAGACCTGTTTTGTGCCTTCAGCATATGATATATCTTGGAGAATGTTTCATGAACACTAGAGAAAAATGGTATTTTAGGGTGTAGCGCCCTGTATATGTGTGTTAGGTTCCGTTCATTTGTCAACTTGTTTAAATTTTCTATTTCCTTGTTTATCCTCTGTCTGATTGTTCTCTCTATAGAGGAAAGTGGTATATTGAAGTCTCCTACTATTGTTGAAGCATCTGTCACTCCTTTCAGTTTTGCCAATGCCTGTCTCATGAACTTTGGAGCTCCTTGATTGGGAGCACAAACATTTAAGATTTTTATTTCTTCTTGGTGAATTGTCCTTGTATTAATATATAGTGCCCTTCATTGTCTCTTATGATGTCTTTATATTTAAAGTCTATTTTGTCTGATGGTAGTATAGCTACTCCTGCTTTCTTTTGGTTACAGTTTATGTGAAACATCTCTTTTCATCCTTTTACTTTCAATCTATTTGTATTTTTGTGTCTAAAATGAGTCTTTGGTAAGCAGTGTATAGCTGAATTATATTTCTTAATCCATTCTGCCATCTGTATCTTTTAACTGGTAAGTTTAGTCCATTAACAAACAAAGTTTTTATTGCAAAGACATTTTGTGAATCCATCATCTTATCCTTTGGATTTTATTTGTCAGATCTACATGTTCTTTCCCTTCTTTCTCCTTTTTATCCTTTAAGTTACCCTTCCTGGTACTCTTCAATTCTATGTCCCCCTCCAGACCTTCCTCTCCTGTCTTTTCTTTTCAGCTGGCATAACCCTCTTCAGTATTTCTTGTATGGCTGGTCTCCAGTTGACAAATACTCTCAGCCTTTGATTGTCTGTGAAAATTTTAATCTCTCCCTCAGTTTTGAAGGACAGTTTGGCTGGGTACAGAATTCTGGGCTGGAATTCTTCCTCTTTCAGAATCTTAAATATATCATACCACTGACTTCCCACCTCCATAGTGCAGTTGAATAGTCTGAGCTCAGCCTTATGTGGTTTCCCTTGTATGTAATAGATAGTGTTTATCCTGCCACGTTCAGATTTTCTGCTTCTCTTCAGCATTTGAAAGACTAATTAGTATGTGTCTTGGGAGAGGGCCTATTTGGGTTTATTCTATTTGGAGTTCGTTGGGCTTCTTTGATTTGCATATTTATGTCTTATAAAGATTGGGAAGTTTTCCCACATTATAACCTCAACCTAACCTTCCTAGCCCTTTACTCTTCTCTTCTGGGACATTGATGCTCTTATATTGTGCACATTGTTTTGTTCATCATTTTCCTGAGATCCTATTCAAATTTTCCATCATTTTTGCCATTTACTCAAAATCAGTTGCTCTATCCTCTAGTTTGCTTATTCTTTCTTTTGTCTCTTCAAATATGCTGTTGTGTATCTCTAGTATAATTTTGATTTGGTCTACAGTATCTTTAATCTCTGTGATATCTGTTATTTTTCTATTCTTTCAAATTCCTCTTTATGTTCTTCTAGTGTTTTCTTGATTCCCTTTATGTCATTAGCCATCCCACTAATTTTATTTAGTAAAGTTATATGAGCATCTTTGATTAGTTGTTCCAAAGTCTGTGTCTCCTCTGGTGTTTTAATTTGGTTGTTTGGCTGGGCTACATCTGTCTGCATCTTCATATGCTTAGTGATCTTCTGTTGCCTCCAAAGTATGTAAATTTCTTAATAGGGTGACTTTGGAAGTTGATTTCCTTCAGTAATCTACAGCTTTGTATTTGTGAGATGAAGGTGGAGCAGGATGTGGGATGTGGAGCTGAGCACAACAGTGCAGTGACTTGTAGCACAGGCACAGACATGAGTTGGGGACTCTGTGCTGGTGCCTGGGAGCATGGGGTGTGGGACACCAGATTCTGGAGGTGTGGTGCATGGACTGTGGGTGTGGGGTGCAGCTCAGGCAGACCTTGGTGCACAGGAGCAGGGTGCAGTATGGGGGCCACACAGGTAGGGGACAGCAGAAGGTGTATTGGGGTGGGGGGTGTTGCAGATGCACCAAGACTGGTGCACCGGCAGGAAATGGTTGGGTGTATGGAGTGTGGGAATCATAGGTATCAGGGTGTGGGTTAAGGGGCACAGAGGTCAGAGCACAGGGAGGACAGTGTACAGGTATGTCCTTGTGCAGGGGGAGGAGTCAAGGGGTGTAGGGATGTGGATGCGTGATTGGGAAGGGGTGAGGTATAGGTCATGGGGAATTGTGGGACATGGACGGGGCAGGTGATGTTGGATGGGTGGGGCCCTGCTGTGAGTGCACAGGTGTGGGGGTGTTGGGGTGGGGGTACCTGTGTGTGTAGGGCCGGAGCTGTGTAGCTCAGATATGCACATGAGCACCTGCCAGGTGTGGTAGCAGAACACTTGCATTGGGAGGTAGGGCAAGGATATAATGTTGCAGGGCTGCGCGGGGTGGGGTGTAGGGGTCAAGAGGTCAGGGTACGTATGAGTAGGTGCCCAGTGGGGAGGATGTGGCTGTGTGTGTGCATGGTTCTGGGGGTCTGGAGCCCTGGAGTGCGAGTGCACAGAGCTCAGGAGGAGGGGATTGTGCTTGCATGGGCTGGGGATGGGTGTGGCTCAGATGTGCAGGTCAATGCTTGCCCAGAGTTGTGAGGCCATGGTGAGGCATGTATGGTGCTGGATGTTTATGTACAATTATGCAGAGCTCAGGTGGCCAGGGCAGAGTTGTGGATTGTATGGACTGGAGATGGTTGTGGCTTGGGTATGAAAGTGAGTACCCCCAGCCCGGATGTGCAGATGACTGCCTGCACTGGGTTGGGAGGGGGTGGTGAGGGTTGAGGGACTGGGCATGGGTGTGTGGGTCAAGAGAGGTGGGTTCACCTGGGTTAGGCCTGCATGCATATGCAGGGGTTATGGGGCTGGGATGCCATCTTCCCCGAACTCCTCAGTACATTTTTACTATAGTTATTAAACCAATGATAGTTCAAAACAGTAATTATATATTTTGTCTAAATAATATTTACCTTTTATAGGTCATTTCACTTTTGCGATCTCCTTGTCTTGTGGATCATATTGATTCTTCCCTTTCCCAATGGATTCCCCTAAAATATCGGTCATCACCATTTATTCAAATTTAGCTAAATATGTTTTTTTGTAGTGATCCTTTAGAAATAAGATCACATGCATCTTGTTCAACTCTTTGCTCCCAAAGTCTTTAAAATGCCTAGTACATAGTTGGAAATCAGCAAATATTTCTCGAATGAGTCATTGGATTTGATTGTAACAATATTAAAAGAAATATTGCTTCTTTTTATTTATGGGAAAACTGAAGATCAGAGAGGTATGCCCAAAGTTACAAATATAATATGTCATTCAGTCATAACTTAGCCCTAGACCTTCTTCAAGTTTAGATTTCTGTGCATTATTCTCTATATCAACATAAACTTTTTCAACTAGGTAAGGCAGCAAGTAAAAGAATTTAAAATTTCTGAGACAATTAATTTAAATTTATGGGTAGCTAGTCTATATCTTTTCCTAGTACTACCTTAAAATGAGATCTAACCATTAATGACAGATTTCATAAATTTGCTTACTTTGGTGCTGGATTTGTCCTTCATTCCTCAAAATTAAATTGCATAATTTTATTTTCATAAAAATAACTTTGAATTCCCATACTATTTCCAACCTAGAAGAAATGAGTGCTTAATGAATTCATAATTTGAAGATGGTTTCTGGGATCTGGCAATCTTGAACCTTCCTCCTCACTTTAGATTGTCAGATTCTGGCTACCAGGACTTTTGCCTTAAAGTCTTGAAGAAGCATTTTGGGAATATAAAAGAGATGAAGAAGGACAGTGTGGGAAATCTCAAAAGCAGAAGTCTAACCAAGTTCATCAAGGTCTATCACTTACTTTCCTCATTTTTTTGTCTGGCTCTCTAATCAAACTTCTGCTTTAATCCCAGATTACTGCTGGAAAGTTGCTTCTTAACTTCACACTTAGATTTGTCATCCTTGCTATATATTGTATAAGTTGGTTTTGGACATGTAACTTTTACCCACTTCTTATACTTTGTTGATTGTATTAATTTCATCTTGTTTTGGCTAAAAATAGCAGAAAACACGGTTATAGTGGTTTAAACACATGTAGGATTTATTCATTTTATATAACAAGAAGTTCAGAAGAAGTTACTCATTACTTGAAAGCTTGAAATGCTCTTAGAGTTGCTCTTGGGAATCCAGCTTCTTCCCATAACTGTCTGAATTCCAGAGCTTTTCACCACATGGTTTAAAGATGGCTGCTATGCCTTCAGGCATCTAGTGAATTTCACGTAGGGAAAAGGGAATGAATTCTCTCATAGGGAAGCCTTGCCTTTTCATTTAACAAGAGATATTCTTACAAAAGTCTTTAGTCTATGTCTCTTTGATTAGATATGTTTCAAATATCCAACTGTAGTTGGAAGGTGGCTAGTGTGAAAGAGGTTGTTGCTAGGGGTTGCATTGAAAGACCAGCTGTGTCTGCTCAAATAGCTGCCTAACAGCTCTCCTCAAAACCCTGGGTTCTGTCTTCTCAATGTTGCTATCACAGACCTCTAAAGGGCAGGAGACAAGATATCTAATTATAATATACTTATTTCCTACAGTTAAGGTTTACATATGTCCCATTATCTCAGAATATAAGGAATCCCACATTCAGGGATGATTTTCATGACTATGAATTTGCTTAGCTTGCCTTGGAAAATCATCAGCAATTTACATGAGTCAGTGGTTGGTTGAGACTTCTAATCAGTACAGTGTGGACTTCTGATTTGCTTTAGATCTCCCTATAAGGTGCCATCTACCAAGTAAAGTGACTTTCTGCTCAGTGCTCCCCTGGGCTCAGATAGGAGAAAAAAATGCAGCAGAATATAGAACAGCTTGCTCATCTGGGGATCTTTCTCCTAGGTAGCTCCTGCCAGGCTGGAAAGCTATTACAGACTGCTAGAATAGTCTGAGGATAAAATTAAAAGCTAGAACAAGAAGTGCTGTCAGGGAGATTGCCAACAAATCCTTTCCTAGAATATTAGCCATTCTTTGAAAGTAACGTGGGTGGGTAGACTAAATTGTCAGTTCATTTCCCTGAATTTAAAAGGGAAGAATGTTAGAAATCAAAATTGGGTGATTTTTGAAGGTAGTTCCCCCATGGCATGGCTTAATAAAGGAGACTTTATGTATATTGACAGGCTTGAATTAGCTTATCTAAGTGGAAACATTTTAATATTTCATTGGCAGTTTAACTTTTATATATATACAAAAAGCTTCTAATCCGGTCTCTAATAGTGGGCAAGTTAGTACAAAAGGGCTTTAAAATTTTTTGAATGACAATTTATAATTTTTTTAAAGTACAGAAAAATGAGTGCTCTCACATATTACATGTTTTTAAAAATCAAAACAAAACAATACCAAGAGATCTCCAAATTCATCCACCACATTGTTGAGGATAGTTTACACCAAAATATATATGATGCTTTTAAAAACTGTGGTAACAGTTGATATGATTGAAAACAACTGTTTATTTGCTCATTTTAGCCACAGTTTTGATATATTTTAGAAAACATGGAAAGCATAAATTTTTTAAAATAAATGAATTCTTTAACACCCAAAAAGAAGAAATCTTCACTCCATAAAGTCATTACTACAGTGTGATTTATTTTATTAGCTTATTTATTTATTTTGTATGCTGTATGGGTGGGGTCACATTTGATTATTTTTCTATGTGAGCATTCTGTTATTGCAGCACCATTTGCTGAATTTTTGTTTGTTTTGCTTATTTGATTTTTGTTTTGGGGGAAGTGCATGGACCAGGAATGGAACCCAGGCTTTCCTCATGGCAGGTGAGAATTCGACCACTAAACTACCCTTGCATCCCTTGTTTTGTTTTTATTTGATAATTTATTTGATGTTTATTGCTGTTGGGTTTCATTTGCAAACCTTTAGAATATATGTTTTCCAATTTCCTCTGAGAGATAACATCAAAAGAATTTGCAGAATTCGCTCAAAAAATTCCAAAGACTTGATTGACTACACAAAGACATTTAATAAACTACTTAGTTCTCTCTCTATATATGATGCATATGTAATTTTAACTTTGGGAGACTTAATAGGGAAGTGAGAAAAAAGGGAGATAATTCAAGCCTGCCAATATAAACATAGCCTTCTTTATCTAGATAAACCACGGAGGAGCCACTTCCGGAATCTCCCAGTTCTTTTTACAGTTATTACATTTTAATACAGCAGAATCATTTGACAATTTAGCCTTACTACTCATAGCTAGAGTAGGTAGGTATGTAGGTGGGTAAATAGTGTTCTAGTTTTCTGAGCTGCTCAAGCAAATACTAATACAATGTTTTGGATTAAAAAATGGGAATGTATTTATTTATGGCTTTAAGGGTAAAAGAATGCCCAAATCAAGGCAATGCTTTCTCCCCGAAGACTGGGGTCCTTAGCTTGTTACATGGCAAGGCACATGGCTTCATCTCCTGATCTCTTCCCTCTTGTCTGGGTTTAGCTGCTTACCTTCTGTGACTTTTTCTTTCTCTCTGTCTGAATTTCACTCTATTTATAAAGTACCTCAGTTATAGTATTAAGACCCATCCTGAACCACACCTTCTTAATTGAAGTAACCACATCAAAAAGTCCTACTTACATGAATGGATTAGATTTAACGTGTTTTTCTGGCATATGTATAGAAAACACCACACTCTACTCTCTGGATGACAAAAAGACACGTTCTTTCTATATGCAAAATACACTCATTCCATCACAATATCAAATAACCCTTGTCATTTCAGAAAAAAGTGTTTAGTACAAAATCTCATCAAAATTAGTTACAGGTATGGTCTGTTTTGGGGCATAATTCCCCTCTGACTCTGGACCTGTGAAACCTAGAGAATAAGTCATCTACTTCCAATGTACAATGGAGGGGCAGACATGGGATACATGTTCCCATTCCTGTAGGGAGAAATTGGAAGGAATATGGGGGTCTAGGGTTCCAAAGAATTCCTAAACTAGCAGGGTATACTCCATTAGATTTCAGGTTCTGAGAGTCATCTGTGGAATGATGTTTAGTCCTTTGGGCCTGATGGAGAAACAGCACTTCCCCCCGACACACACCATTTACAAGTGTTTGGGCAGTGCTCCTCAACACTGAGGTAAGTCTCTACCTTCTCCAAGCATAAAGCTTGGCTCTGCCCTTCAAGTGATTTTTCCTTCAATTTGTCTCTTCTCTATTCCCTTTGGTCCAGGCTGGCAGTGGTTCCATTCATACACATCTCACAAAAAAATTATTGTTTTTTATGTAGTTTACAGGAGTTTATACCATCAGACCATAGTAGGATTGTCCAAAGACCTTTTAGAATAAAAGCATCTTCAATCCTGATTTTCATGGAAATTACTGACTGGTTCCATGTTTATTTAAACTGCCTTATAGAGCACTATTCACTGGGGACTCACTCTCCAGAAGTTCAGAATTTTCTAAATCATCAACTTCTGGTTTCTTCAATTCTCATCTTATCCCTTTCCTTTGTTATTTCATTATAAGCTGCAAGGAGAAATCAGGTTGCACTTTCCATACTCAACTTGGAAATCTCTTCAGCTAAATATTCAAGTTCATCTCTTTCATATTCTGTCTTCCATCCAACATTAGGATTCAAGTTTGCCAAGTTCTCTGCCACTTTAAAATGAGGACCGCATTTCCTCTGATTTATAATAACATATTCATCATTTCCATCTAAGTTCTCATCAGAAGTACCTTCAGAATCACATTTCTACCAGCAGTTTCTTCAGAGCAATCTAGGCCTTTTCTATCAAGCACCTCATAATTCTTCCAACTTCTATCTATTGCCCAATTCCAAAATTGTTTCCCCATTTTTGGTATTTGCAATAGCAGCAAATTAGACCATTCTCCTGGTCTAAAGCTGCATTAGTCAGGTTTCTGTAGGGAAACAAAACCAATAGGAGATAGAATTTCTCTCATTATCTAACCAGCTTCTCTGGGGTAATTCATCAGAAACCTTCATTGGAGTTCCCAGCTTGCAGTCTGCTCTCTGGAATTTTGACTTGTCCATTCTCACAGTAGCATAGGGCAATTCTTATACAAATCTCATAATATTTATAGAATATAATGGAAATATTCTGAGATTTTTATATAAATCTCATAACATTTATAGAATATAATGGAAATATTCTGAGATTTTTAGAAGAATTGTCTTACTATATATATATATATATATATATATATATATATTCTGTTGATTTTTTTTTCCCTGGAGGACCTCAACTAATACAAATAAATAGTGATCGTTATTTAGTTAGCTAGATTAAAAATGGTATGACAGATACATCAGCTCAGAAACGTAGCTAAAGTTTAAATTCTGGATCTTTAAACTTATGTTTTGGAAAAGGCTTCTTGCATTCTGAAGCAAAATCCACTAGAGATTCTTCTAGATCTTTCCTTTCTAGAGAACTTAACTGGCTTTCTAAATTGAGATGGGTTTTTGAGCAAGAAACATAATTTTCTTCTCTTTAAATTTATAGTTATTTAAGTTTATGAGAAAGTATTATTTTGATGATGGCTTCTGTACAAATATCTAGAATTACTGTTCATTACTTACTACCTTGAATTTAATTTCTTTTTTATTTAGTGAAATGCAGCATCTACCTGAAAAATAATTATGAGAAACTTATCAATGATAGATAAGGTTCATCAAAGATGTTTCATAATATTTGAATGACTGGAAAAGTCCTGGAGATCCATCTGCCTCAAATCTCCACCCTTTTGTTTTTCCTACTGTTGGTCCAATATGATGAACTCTTTCTACAATAGTCTACAAGTTTTCTATTTTAATGGAACCTCTCTGAGATTAGTCAATGATCTAAAAATCTATTTCCACCTTTTGGAGGGGAGAAATGAACATAAAACTATTACAGATATTCCAAGAATCAGAGCATAAATTAGAAAGGAGACTAAGAATCAGGAACTTTATTGATGTCCTACTGGTGTTTTGTTGAACTTTATGACCTATAGTCAGGGAAGAGACAAAAGCAACCTCTCTAGCTTTTGTATCCTTTCTTACTGCCTAAGACAGCCAGTGCTGTGGTTTGTCACTTCTTATTCACTTTTATTTTGTCTTTTGATTGTTATGCGTTCCTGAGTGTATACAGAATAATTTCATAAAGCTCCTAGTATATCTATTTAGGCTTCTATTCATTAACAATTATATATAAGTTATATATCTGAATACAGCTAATAATGTTTATGATTTTGCCTTTGTATCACTGCATTCAATAGTGTCAGTTTGTGTCTAGTCAATAAATACACTCAAAAAAAAGGATCAAATGGGGTTATATCTATGGGCCAACAAAATCAGATGTCTGTTGACAGGGGTACTTCAACATATTTTGGGAGAATACATGAATGAGGAGGATAATTCATTCATTCATTCATGTACTAAGAACCTGCTATGTGAGATATTTACAATGGAACTGGATCTACAGAGATGAATAAATGCTGTGTTTGTTCTCAAAATAGTCAATGCATATTTGAAGGAGTTAGACAAGTGAGAGCACTGAAGGCAAACTTCTCCTACTTCACAATGTTAACCTATGCAGTATTTCTTGAAAACAAGTTGGAAAGTAATATACTTATTGGTGGCATGAGGAAGAGACCTGGATAGAAAAAAGATGGCTTATTAAAATTGAATATAGTAAGAAGAATCTCATATGTGGGCTATTTACAAAGATAGAGGCAGGGTGTGTGAAAAGAATCTACAAAAGTTAGGGAAATGTTTAGAATTGAGGACTAGAGAGGGAGTCCTTAATGGAACCTGAAGAAAGCTCTATAGAAACACCTGTCAGATAGAAGCTTGGGTCTTTGATTGACAGGCTTGGGATGCATCCAACTGCAGAAGCACCTTTAGGGAGAAGCTGGAGGACTGAATATCTACACCCCTTTCTCTATTCCCTTCAGTCCCCTGCTGGAAGTCCTTCTTGAAGCAGAGCAATGGGAACCATCCTAGGGATATGGAAAGGGTTGAAGAGGATGGGGCACAGATCAGAAAACATCCTGCACAGTGATCAAAAGCCAAACTCTAAAGCCGAACTGCCTGTGTTTAAATGCCAGCTTTGTTACTACTAGCTTTGACAAACAGGCAAGTTATTTAAGCTTTTGGTACATCAATTGATTTGTCTTTATCATGGACATTAATAACAGTACTTATTAATAAAGCATCTTTTAATGAATATTTTATTTTAGAAGAGTTCTAGATTTACAGGAAAGTTGAGAAAATAGTACTGATTTCCCATATAATCCCCACTCAGATTCCCTTATTAATATCTTACATGACTGTGGTGCATTTGTCACAATTAATGTACAAATATTGATATGTCACTACAAACAAAAGTCCATAATTTAATAAAATTTCCTAGTTTTGACCTTTGTTCTTATTATATTCCTGTGTTTCATCCAGTATACCACATTACATTTATTTTCCTTAGTTTCCTTTTTCTTCTTTTAGTTGAGATACTTTCTTCGTTTTTCTTATTTTTGATGGCCTTGACAGTTTTGAGAACTACTGGTTGAGTACTGGAGAAGGATACAGGTCAGAAAGACCTCACTTTTTTTTTATACTGAGATATAACTATTACACTATAAAAATCTTGCTTTTAAAGTGGTTTATAACATATTCAACAGGTTGTGTAACCATTACCTCAATTTAATTCCAGACCATTTTCATCACCCCCAAATGAAATGTGCCCATTAGCAGTCACTCTCTATCACCCCGTACTCAAAAATAATCTACTTTCTTTTTCTGTGGATATGGCAATAAAGAGAATATATATATGCATTTAGTTGTTTCTACCTATTTCATATAGAAGGAAATATACAGGTCACAGAAGTAAAGTGACATTTTCATCATACCATACTATCAATGGACTTATCACTATTAATGTTAACCTTGATCACCTGGACGCAGTAATATTTTCCAGGTTTCTCCACTGTAAAATCCTTCTTCTTTTTCTCTTTCTATACCAGATGCTGAAAGGGAAATTAGTTAACAAAGCCCATACATAAGGGCAAGTGTTCTCCATCTCCTTGAGGACATAGTATCTATGTAAATTATCTAGAATTATTTTCATGGGAAACTTACTTTTCTCCATCATTTAAAAAGTTATTTAAATCAGTATGGCATCATGGATATTTATTTAATAATTTTGGTTATAATCCAATAATTTATTTTTGTTGCTGCTCAAATGGTTTCAACTTTGGCCATTGGGAACTCTTCCAGCTGTGTCTTGTATTCCTTTGATGTAACTATATCATTGTATATTTGGAGTACTTCCTTGCTTTCTTATACTGCAAGATATTCTAGGCTTATCTTGTATATTTCATGCCTGAATCCTTGAATCAGCTATTTCTCCAAGGAGTACGGTTTCCTTTTATTGGAGATTAGTATTAAACTAAATCTGGAGCTAGTTGTTTTCAGTGCTGTTAGGGAAAGATTGCTTTTAAACCCACTCAACTGACAGAGCAAAGAAATATTTTTGAATATATTAACTCATGCACACACACAAATATTTCTACAAGTACTCTTCTATAGGTATTTTAAGCTAAGTGTGAGTTCACTCTTTCTCCAACTCTAATCCATTACCACACGGTTCATTCTAGACTTTTCCCTTTGCTTACTTGTAACCTCTCACTCCAAAAGTGAGAAACCTGGCCCCCACACTCCACTATCCATTTACTCAATTGTTCAATGCTGTACTTGTATAAGAGTTTCAGAATTAATTCATACCCCTATGGGGAAAAAAAAAAACTTCACCAAATAAAGTACAACACTTGTGTACAGTTCTTTGGCCTTTAGTATTATAGATTCTACTAATTTACAAAGTTACTTAGAACTTAACTATATGTCCCCACCCCCATCCAATGAGGTTGTTATATGCATTTTTAATATATTTAGATTATTTGGTCTCATTCTACATTATATCCTGGCATCCCTTGACCTTCTAAATGATTTTTTTTTAATTCACATACATTAAGGTTTACACTTTGTGCTGTGAAATTCCAGGGGTTTAGACAAATGCATGATGCCATCTGCCTGCTATTATGATGTCATACAGAATAGTTTCACATCTTAAGAAATTCATTATACTTCACTAACACAAACCTACCCCATCATGAACCTGTGGCAACCACTAATCTGTTCACCTGTCTATAGTTTTGCTTTATCCAGAATGTGCTACAGTTGGAATCATACAATATGTAGCTTTTCCTCACTGGCTTCTTTCATTTAAAAATAATAATTTAAGATTTGTCCATATCTTTGCACAGATTGGTAGCCATTCTATTTTTATAGCTGAGTAGTACTTTGTTATATAGATGCAAACAGTTATTTATTCATTTACCCATGGAGGGAGTTTCTTGGCTAGTTCCAGTTTGAGGAAACTATGAAAAAAAACCTTCTATAAATATTCATGTGCAGGATTTGTATAGGAGTAGGACTAATTTCCTGAAGCTGTAAAGTTTGTGTCTAGGTTATACACAAAATCAAACACAGTTCCAATGGATTCAGCGTTATTTGTTGAAGTCTATCATTTTTCCATTGGATTATCTTTACATTTATGTCAAATATCAACTGAATATATTTGTGAAGGCCTATTTCTGGTCTCTCTATTTTGTGCCTTTGACCTATGTGTCTATCACCAGCATTGCACTGTCTTAATTATTGTAGCTTTATAGTAATTCTTGAAATAGGACAACAGGTGTTATCCAACATTTCTTCAATTTTGCATTAGCTATTCCAGGTCTTTGACTTTCCATATAAATTTTAGAATCAATTTGTCAATATCTACAAAATAGCATGCTGGGATTTTGATTGGGATTGCATTGAATTTAGAGAATGGTTTGGGAAGAATTGACATCTTAATATTGAGTCTTTCAATCTATGAACTTGGAATATATATTTAATTCTTCTTTGATTAATTTCATCAATCCTTTTTATTTTTTTACATGTAGATCCTGTAAATATTTGTTAGATTTATGCCTACATGCTTCATTTTTGGGGGGTTCCTATTATAAAAGACACTATTTTTTATTTACAGTTCCAAATTTTCATTATAGGTATATGACAACTATAGAAAGCAATTGACTTTTGTATATGAATACCTTATGTTTTGTGAACTTGCTATACTTGCTTATTAGTTACAGCAGTTTTTAAATTGATTTTTTTTGTTTTCCTTCATAAACAATCATGTCATCTGCATATAAAGAGAGTTTATTTCTTTCCAATCTGTATACTTTTCTTTTTCTTGTCCTTTTGCATTAACAAAGACTTCCAATACACTGCTGAATAAGAATGTTGAAAGAGAATAGCCTAGTCTTGTTCTTGATCTTAGGGAGAAAGTGACTAGTCTTTCATCAGTAAGTTAAAGTTAACTGGATTATTTGTAGATATTCTTTATCAAATTTAGGAAGTTTTCTCCTATTCCTAGTTCGCTGAAAACTTTTATCTTGAAAGAGTTTGGATATTGTCACAAACTTTTTAGCATTAATTGATATAAGCATGTGATTTTTCTTGATGTCTTATGTTCATTATTTTTTTAATCTTGAGTGAGCTTCCATACCTGTATAAATCTCACTCGTTGATGGTGTATCACTGTTGAATTTGATGTGCTACTATTTTGTTGAAGAGTTTTGAATCTGTTAATAAGAGATATTTATTGGTCTACAGTTTTCTTATCTTTTAGTATCTTCATCTGGTTTTGGGCATTACCTTATTAGAATAAGAAGTGTTATATCTGCTGGTGGAGATTGTGGAGAATTAATTCTTCTTTACATGTTTGATAAAATTCATTAGTGAAACCGTCTTTTCCTAGTGCTTTCTTTGTGGAAAATCATTAACTACTAATTCAACTTTTTAATAAATACACACAATTTCTCCTTCTGTGAGTTTTTTAGTTTATGTCATTTAGAAATTTGTCTATTTCATCCAAATTACCAAATTTGTGAGTATAGAGCTATTCATAGTGTTCCTTTTTTAACTTTTCATGACCATGGGCTAAGTAATGATGACCCTCTTTTATTTCTTACATTGGTAATTTGTGTCTTCTGTCTTTTTTCTTGATTAGTCTAGACTTTTATCAATTTTATTAATATTTTTTTAACTTTTTTTATTAATTAAAAAAAATTAACAAACGAAATATTTAGAAATCATTCCATTCTACATATATAATCAGTAATTCTTAATATCATCACATAGTTGCATATTCATCATTTCTTAGTACATTTGCATTGATTTAGAAAAAGAAATAAAAAGACAATAGAAAAAGAAATAAAATGATAATAGAGAAAAAAAACTATATGTACCATACCCCTTACCCCTCGCTTTCATTTACCACTATTTCAAACTGAATTTATTTTAACATTTGTTCCCCCTATTATTTATTTTTATTCCATATGTTCTACTCTTCTGTTGATATAGTAGCTAAAAGGAGCATCAGACATAAGGTTTTCACATTCACAGAGTCTCATTGTGAAAGCTATATCATTGTTCAATCATCATCAAGAAACATGGCTACTGGAACACAGCTCTACATTTTCAGGCAATTCCCTCCAGCCTCTCCACTACATCTTAAACAACAAGGTGATATCTACTTAATACGTAAGAATAACCTCCAGGATAACCTCTGGACTCTTTTTGTAATCTCTCAGCCATTGACACTTTGTCTCATTTTACTCTTCCCCGTTTTGGTCGAGAAGGTTCTCTCAGTCTCTTGATGTTAATTCTCAGCTCATTCTAGGGTTTTTCTCAGTCCTTTGATGCTGAGTCTCAGCTCATTCCAGGATCTTTGTCTCACGTTGCCAGGAAGGTCCACACCCCTGGGAGTCATGTCCCACGCAGAGAAGGGGAGGGTGGTGAGACTGCTCATCATATTGGCTGGAAGGAGAGGCCACATCTGAGCAACAAAAGAGGCTCCCTTGGGGGTGACTCTTAGGCCTAAATTTTAAGTAGACTTGACCTATCTTTTTTTTTTTTTTATAAATTAACAGAAAACAAGAAATTAACCCAACATTTAGAAATCATACCATTCTACATATGCAATCAGTAATTCTTAACATCATCACATAGATGCATGATCATCGTTTCTTAGTACATTTCCATCGGTTTAGAAGAACTAGCAACACAACCGAAAAAGATATAGAATGTTAATATAGAGAAAAAAATAAAAGTAATAATAGTAAAAACAAAACAAAACAAAGCAAAACAAAACAAAAACCTATAGCTCAGATGCAGCTTCATTCAGTGTTTTAACATGATTACTTTACAATTAGGTATTATTGTGCTGTCCATTTTTGAGTTTTTGTATCTAGTCCTGTTGCACAGTCTGTATCCCAACAGCTCCAATTACCCATTATCTTACCCCGTTTCTAACTCCTGCTGGACTCTGTTACCAATGACATATTCCAAGTTTATTCTCGAATGTTGATTCACATCATTGGGACCATACAGTATTTGTCTTTTAGTTTTTGGCTAGACTCACTCAGCATAATGTTCTCTAGGTCCATCCATGTTATTACATGCTTCATAAGTTTATCCTGTCTTAAAGCTGCATAATATTCCATCGTATGTATATACCACAGTTTGTTTAGCCACTCGTCTGTTGATGGACATTTTGGCTGTTTCCATCTCTTTGCAATTGTAAATAACGCTGCTATAAACATTGGTGTGCAAATGTCCGTTTGAGTTTTTGCGCTTAATTCCTTTGAGTAGTTCCCAGCAATGGTATTGCTGGGTCGTATGGCAATTCTATATTCAGCTTTTTGAGGAACTGCCAAACTGCCTTCCACAGTGGTTGCACCATTTGACATTCTCACCAACAGTGGATAAGTGTGCCTCTTTCACCGCATCCTCTCCAGCACATGTCATTTTCTGTTTTGTTGATAATGGCCATTCTGGTGGGTGTGAGATGATATCTCATTGTGGTTTTGATTTGCATTTCTCTAATGGCCAGGGACATTGAGCATCTCTTCATGTGCCTTTTGGCCATTTGTATTTCCTCCTCTGAGAGGTGTCTATTCAAGTCTTTTTCCCATTTTGTAATTGGGTTGGCTGTCTTTTTGTTGTTGAGTTGAACAATCTCTTTATAAATTCTGGATACTAGACCTTTATCTGATATGTCGTTTCCAAATATTGATTCCCATTGTGTAGGCTGTCTTTCTACTTTCTTGATGAAGTTCTTTGATGCACAAAAGTGTTTAATTTTGAGGAGTTCCCATTTATTTATTTCCTTCTTCAGTGCTCTTGCTTTAGATTTAAGGTCCATAAAACTGCCTCCAATTGTAAGATTCATAAGATATCTCCCTACATTTTCCTCTAACTGTTTTATGGTCTTAGACCTAATGTTTAGATCTTTGATCCATTTTGAGTTAACTTTTGTGTAGGGTGTGAGATATGGGTCTTCCTTCATTCTTTTGCATATGGATATCCAGTTCTCTAGGCACCATTTATTGAAGAGACTGTTCTGTCCCAGGTGAGTTGGCTTGACTGCCTTATCAAAGATCAAATGTCCGTAAATGAGAGGGTCTATATCTGAGCACTCTATTTGATTCCATTGGTCGATATATCTATCTTTATGCCAATACCATGCTGTTTTGACCACTGTGGCTTCATAATATGCCTTAAAGCAAGGCACCGCGAGACCTCCAGCTTCGTTTTTTTTCCTCAAGATGTTTTTAGCAATTCGGGGCACCCTGCCCTTCCAGATAAATTTGCTTATTGGTTTTTCTATTTTGAAAAATAAGTTTTTGGAATTTTGATTGGTATTGCATTGAATCTGTAAATCAATTTAGGTAGGATTGACATCTTAACTATATTTAGTCTTCCAATCCATGAACACGGTATGCCCTTCCATCTATTTAGGTATTCTGTGATTTCTTTTAGCAGTTTTTTGTAGTTTTCTTTATATAGGTTTTTTGTCTCTTTGGTTAAATTTATTCTTAGGTATTTTATTCTTTTAGTTGCAATTGTAAATGGGATTCGTTTCTTGATTTCCCTCTCCACTTGCTCATTGCTAGTGTATGGAAATGCTACAGATTTTTGAATGTTGATCTTGTAACCTGCTACTTTGCTGTACTCATTTATTAGCTCTAGTAGTTTTGTTGTGGATTTTTCTGGGTTTTCGACGTATAGTATCATATCGTCTGCAGTGATAGTTTTGCTTCTTCCTTTCCAATTTTGATGCCTTGTATTTCTTTTTCTTGTCTAATTGCTCTGGCTAGAAACTCCAACACGATGTTGAATAATTGTGGTGATAGTGGACATCCTTGTCTTGTTCCTAACCTTAGGGGGAAAGTTTTCAATTTTTCCCCATTGAGGATGATATTAGCTGTGGGTTTTTCATATATTCCCTCTATCATTTTAAGGAAGTTCCCTTGTATTCCTATCTTTTGAAGTGTTTTCAACAGGAAAGGATGTTGAATCTTGTCAAATGCCTTCTCTGCATCAACTGAGATGATCATGTGATTTTTCTGTTTTGATTTGTTGATATGGTGTATTACATTAATTGATTTTCTTATGTTGAACCATCCTTGCATACCTGGGATGAATCCTACTTGGTCATGATGTATAATTCTTTTAATGCATTGTTGGATACGATTTGCTAGAATTTTATTGAGGATTTTTGCATCTATATTCATTAGAGAGATTGGCCTGTAGTTTTCTTTTTTTGTAATATCTTTGCCTGGTTTTGGTATGAGGGTGATGTTGGCTTCATAGAATGAATTAGGTAGTTTTCCCTCTGCTTCGATTTTTTCGAAGAGTTTGCGGAGAGTTGGTACTAATTCTTTCTGGAATGTTTGATAGAATTCACATGTGAAGCCGTCTGGTCCTGGACTTTTCTTTTTAGGAAGCTTTTGAATGGCTAATTCAATTTCTTTACTTGTGATTGGTTTGTTGAGGTCATCTATGTCTTCTTGAGTCAAAGTTGGTTGTTCATGTCTTTCCAGGAATCCGTCCATTTCCTCTAAATTGTTGTATTTATTAGCGTAAAGTTGTTCATAGTATCCTGTTATTACCTCCTTTATTCCTGTGAGGTCAGTAGTTATGTCTCCTCTTCCATTTCTGATCTTATTTATTTGCATCCTCTCTCTTCTTCTTTTTGTCAATCTTGATAAGGGCCCATCAATCTTATTGATTTTCTCATAGAACCAACTTCTGGTCTTATTGATTTTCTCTATTGTTTTCATGTTCTCAATTTCATTTATTTGGGCTTTAATCTTTGTTATTTCTTTCCTTTTGCTTGCTTTGGGATTAGTTTGCTGTTCTTTCTCCAGTTCTTCCAAGTGGACAGTTAATTCCTGCATTTTTGCCTTTTCTTCTTTTCTGATATAGGCATTTAGGGCAATAAATTTCCCTCTTAGCATTGCCTTTGCTGCATCCCATAAGTTTTGAAATGTTGTGTTTTCATTTTCATTTGCCTCGAGGTATTTGCTAATTTCTCTAGCAATTTCTTTTTTGACCCAGTCGTTGTTTAAGAGTGTGTTGTTGAGCCTCCACGTATTTGTGAATTTTCTGGCACTCCACCTATTATTGATTTCCAACTTCATTCCTTTATGATCCGAGAAAGTGTTGTGTATGATTTCAATCTTTTTAAATTTGTTAAGACTTGCTTTGTGACCCAGTATATGGTCTATCTTTGAGAATGATCCATGAGCACTTGAGAAAAAGGTGTATCCTGCTGCTGTGGGATGTAATGTCCTATAAATGTCTGTTAAGTCTAGCTCATTTATAGTAATATTCAGATTCTCTATTTCTTTATTGATCCTCTGTCTAGATGTTCTGTCCATTGATGAGAGTGGTGAATTGAAGACTCCAACTATTATGGTATATGAGTCTATTTCCCTTTTCAGTGTTTGCAGTGTATTCCTCACATATTTTGGGGCATTCTGGTTCAGTGCGTAAATATTTATGATTGTTATGTCTTCTTGTTTAATTGTTCCTTTTATTAGTATATAGTGTCCTTCTTTGTCTCTTTTAACTATTTTACATTTGAAGTCTAATTTGTTGGATATTAGTATAGCCACTCCTGCTCTTTTCTGGTTGTTATTTGCATGAAACATCTTTTCCCAACCTTTCACTTTCAACCTATGTTTATCTTTGGGTCTAAGATGTGTTTCCTGTAGACAGCATATAGAAGGATCCTGTTTTTTAATCCATTCTGCCAATCTATGTCTTTTGATTGGGGAATTCAGTCCATTGACATTTAGTGTTACTACTGTTTGGATAATATTTTCTTCTAACATTTTGCCTTTTGTATTATATATGTCATATCTGATTTTCCTTCTTTCTACACTCTTCTCCATACCTCTCTCTTCTGTCTTTTTGTATCTGACTCTAGTGCTCCCTTTAGTATTTCTTGCAGAGCTGGTCTCTTGGTCACAAATTCTCTCAGTGACTTTTTGTCTGAGAATATTTTAATTTCTCCCTCATTTTTGAAGGATAATTTTGCTGGATATAGGAGTTTTGGTTGGCAGTTTTTCTCTTTTAGTAATTTAAATATATCATCCCACTGTCTTCTAGCTTCCATGGTTTCTGCTGAGAAATCTACACATAGTCTTATTGGGTTTCCCTTGTATGTGATGGATTGTTTTTCTCTTGCTGCTTTCAAGATCCTCTCTTTCTCTTTGACCTCTGACATTCTAACTAGTAAGTGTCTTGGAGAACGCCTATTTGGGTCTAATCTCTTTGGGGTGTGCTGCACTTCTTGGATCTTTAATTTTAGGTCTTTCATAAGAGTTGGGAAATTTTCAGTGATAATTTCTTCCATTAGTTTTTCTCCTCCTTTTCCCTTCTCTTCTCCTTCTGGGACACCCACAACATGTATATTTGTGCGCTTCATGTTGTCCTTGAGTTCCCTGATACCCTGTTCAAATTTTTCCATTCTTTTCCCGATAGCTTCTGTTTCTTTTTGGAATTCAGATGTTCCATCCTCCAAATCACTAATTCTATCTTCTGTCTATTTAAATCTACCATTGTAGGTATCCATTGTTTTTTCCATCTTTTCTACTTTATCCTTCACTTCCATAAGTTCTGTGATTTGTTTTTTCAGTTTTTCTATTTCTTCTTTTTGTTCAGCCCATGTCTTCTTCATATCCTCCCTCAATTTCTCAATTTCCTTTTTGAAGAGGTTTTCCATTTCTGTTCGTATACTCCACATTAGTTTTCTCAGCTCTTGTATCTCATTTGAACTATTGGTTTGTTCCTTTGACTGGGCCATATTCTCAATCTTCTGAGCGTGGACCGTTATCTTCTGCTGCTGGCGTCTGGGCATTTAGTCAGATTTCCCCGGGTGTCGGACCCAACAAGGTTGTAAGATTTTTCTGTGAAATCTCTGGGTTCTGTTTTTCTTATCCTGCCCAGTAGGTGACGCTCGTGGCACACGTTTGTCTCACATGTTTGGAAGGGATCCCCCCGGTCACCGTTCTCCGTGGCCTAGGGATTTCCGATCCAATTCTCTCAGTTGGTTCGGGGGGCCGCGCGTGGTGGGGGTGTCAGCCGCCATGGCTTGAGAGGACCCTGTGGCTCCTTTATTAATTTCCCTATTGGTGCCGGCCGCAGCGGGCCCGGGGAATTCGCTACCGGACCAGGAAGCCGCTCGCAGGAAAGGGGTGTCGGTCGCAGGCCACCGCGGCCTGGGGAATTCGTCACCGGACCAGAAAGCTGCCCGCGAGGCAGGGCCACCGCGGCTTGAGTAGCCCTCTGATCCAAGACTCGTAGCCGTACCAGGAAGCCGCCCGCAAAAGAGGGGCGCCGGCCGCTGCAGCTTGGGAAACTTGCGTCTCCGAGACTCTCAGCTGGCCCGGGAAGGAGGGAGGGAGGAGCTCCATCCACCACAGCTGCCGCTGCTCGGGGGGCCACGCGCCGCTCGGGGATCTCACCGCAGCCAAGTCTCGCAGTCAGACTAGCCAGTCCAGACTGGGGTACGCTGTGTGTCCATTCCCTACCGTGGCCCCGGGAGCTGTTCTGCACTGTTTCTGTTCACCTAGTAGTTTCTCTGGAGGAGGAACTAAGACGCACGTACCTTACTAAGCCGCCATCTTGGCCCCACCTCCGCGATGCAATTTTATTAATCTTTAAGGAACCAGTTTTTGTTTGCTGATTTTCTCTGTCATTTTCCTGTTTTCAATTTCATTGACCTCTGTTCTAGATTTTATTATTTATTTACTTCTGTTTGTTTTAAGCCCAAATTGCTCTACTTTCTTTAGTTTCTGAAAATGGAGACTTAGGTGAGTCACTTTGTCTCTCTCTTCTTTTCCAAGGTATGCATTCAATGCTATACATGTTTTATTTAAACTCTGCTTCTCTGCATTTTGTGCATCCTACAAATTTTGATAACTTGTATTTTCATTTTAATTTACTTCAAACAATTTTTAAATTTCTCTTAAGACTTCTTATTTGACCTATGTGTTTTTTAAGTAGGATGAGCAATTTAAAAATATTTAGTGGCATTCCAGTATCTTTCTGGTATTGATTTCTATTTAATTCCAATGTTATCTGAGGACATACTTTTTATGATTTTTATTTGTTAAATTTGTTAAGGTTTATTTTATGTCTCAGAATGTGATATATTTTTGTGAATGTCTTATGTGAGCATGAGAAGAACTTATATTTGGCTGTTGTTGAATGGAGTAGTATATAATGTTAACTAGATCAAGTGATTGAGAATTCTGTTCAAGTAATTTATATCCTACTGATTTTCTGCATGGATAATCCATCAATTACTGATAGAAGGGCATTGAAATCTCTAATTCTAATATTCATTTTTTCCCTTTTCCCTATAATTTGTGCCTCATCTGCATTGATGCCCTTTCTTAATTATATCTATTTGTAATACTGATGTCTTCTTGGAAGTAAAGTCCATGAGTGTTTTGGGGCCACACAAAGAGTGGTCTCAAGAGTGTCCCCATTCACATACTAGTCCGGTTAATCAATAGACAGCCTCCAACAATTCATCAAAATTATCATATAAGTGTTACTAATAATTTATGGCATCAACAGCATTTAGATTAGCAGACTGCATGTACATTTCTCTGATGAGTCTGTCCCAGGATTTAGCAGTGGTAGTTTACCTTGTAACCTCAATTCTCTGGTGAGTTCAAGATAATACATTAATTTTACATTTTCCCAGGTTTTCATTTTGTAGGAATGGTAGTGGTAATGTCCAAGTTATTTACATGTCAGAGATAAAACAGGAAATTTCTAAATGTGAGATTATAAAATACCTATTATTTGCAAAGTTATTAATGTAGGGACAGGTGCATAGTGAGTTCTAATTGATTCATTAGGTAAGGAAACAAATTTCAGCTATAAAGTTCTACAACATTCATATTTTTTCCTGCTTTAAATCTGTCCTGTTTAATCTATGGAAACTAAAATTATCTTTCCATGGTACCAGAAACCTAAATGAGAGGGTACAATTAAGTCAATCAAGTGGATGGACTGCAAATATCTAGATATTTGGAAATGATCAGATTAAGCATTCAGACACTTGAATTTTTCCTTTAAAAAATATCCACTGTCTTTGGCCCACAAATATGCTCTTAAGCTTGACTTACTGGAAAGCAGAATTCAGTTATGGTTGTACATCCAAGTGAGGTTATTATAAGATTTAATGTCAAGAGAGGTACCAACCCAAATAACTCAGCATATCTAAAGTCTAAATTGTGGAGGCAGGAGAAGTCCAGGGTCTATATGAGGATGAAATATATAAGGAAAACTACTCACCTTAGAGTTAAGGAAATTGGAGAGCTGGTGTCTTTGTGATATGTTCAAGACCAAGTCAACTGGGTCTAACTGAAAACTAGATGATGAAATGAGTGCAGGGAAATGTGAGCTGAAAAAAATTCCTATGTGCAGTATTGCTGATCCTCCATTGTGAAGGCCCAGCACTCCACCCCTGTGGGTTCATCTTTGTACACTATGTTAAGACTAGGATCTAGTGAGGACTGAGCAGAGTTTCCTTCAACATTTTTATGAAGAAGACCAAACATAAAGAAGCAAGTACGTACCAATACATAAACTATAGGAATGATCCCAAATGCACAAATCTGATGTTATATGATGTAATGCTTTAAACATGCACTATAATTCAATAAGATTCATTAGATTCACTAAGTGCCGTTTAGTAAGATATATACCCCATTTTTCCTATCTTCCTTCCACATTCCATCCACATGAAATAGAGATTTTCAGCCTACAGTGCAACATTTTATAATCAAAGTTCTTCCAAACATTTTGCTTTGTAAAGGCTAGTGTCAAGATGACATATTGGGATGTCAAAACAATTTCATGCCAAAAACAATTTCAACTGCGGCATTTTATGCTTGACATAATCCCAAAACTGTCAATCTCTTCTACAATCTGTGCCTCATCTGTACTGATGCTCTTTCTTAGGTACATCTACTTGTAGGATTGATGTCTTCTTTGAGTTAAGATAGAATAAAGGTCTTCAAATACCAACTTCAAAAATATTCTCATTTTCTTTCTAAATAGTGGGTAAAAATACTTTCTTGAAACAATAGCAAGGCAGAATTGATCATTAAGGGTAAAATTCTTTGTAAAACTACCAATAGAAACTGAACCTTATGTGTTCTCATGCAGCAACCTAAGAAGCCCAGTGATACTTTTTTTTTTCCCTAAGAAACAATGAAACTCTGGGTCTGACAGCCTCCCATTCCTTTCTCAAGAATTCAACTCTGTAATAAGTTAGAGCTGACTCTACATCCATTTAATTTCTGTCAAAAGCATCACAAGCAATTTGTTCTCTAATGAAAATAAAAAAGAGCTATGTCTCATTTTGCAACCAATTTTTAGTAGAAAACACAAGGGACTCCAATACTGGCAACTTATTTTCTGGTGGTAGGAATACTTCATAGAAAAAAAATTGTAGAAAGTTGAAGTTGGAAAGTGGGCAGAACTAACTGAGCTCTTGAGAGGAAAGACAAGTCTTTTTACCCTTATATTCCTAGTCCTACGTGCAGGGCATTGTGCCCCATTATTGTTTGTGGAATGAATAGATGAATAAGCAAACAAACTATGAAAATCCCCACGAGGGTGTTTGCCTCAACATTTAACCCAAACCCCTCAACATTTAAGCTAAATCCTCAAGTTTTTCTTATACATTCATAAGGGAGAGCAATGAGGTCAGAGCTTGCAAGATACACTTCTCATGTTCGAGGTTACAAATGAGCTGGCACAAATGCGAGTCATTCTTTCGTTCAATAAATAGGTTCCCAGCACACAGTTTGCTTCAAAAACGTGCTGGGTTTGTGAGGCACTTTCAAGGACACTACAGATACGGCTTTTCTACCAGAGAACAATGGTGGTATAATGGAATAGCTAAGCATTAGTTAATAGTCTTTTAAATATGCTACTACTTCCTATGGCTAGTCCTATGGAAGAAAAATATAGGGGTTAATGATAGTACATTAGAGACTCTGGTTTGGTTGGGGAGGTGGTGAAGAAAGGTATCATTTAGGGCATTATACTTGAGCTAAGATTGAAAAGAAGTTGACCTTGATAAGGGTTAAGAATGTGACTGTGGCTAAGAAAGGGAAGAGAAGACATCAAAGCCTCAAGAAGGAAGGGAGTGATTTTGACTTAAAATTAGTGCTTTGTCAATTCACCACATATAAGGTTAGCCATAGAAAACTAAGTCAGTACTACTCAACAGGCATCATAGAGGCAAGAAGGCAGTGGTATATTATATTAAAGATTCTACGAGGAAAAATTTGTCTGCTAATAATTCTTTATACAGCAAATTTGACCTTCAAAAGTGAGGGAAAGATTGAAATTTTCACAGAAAAACAAACACTGAGAGAACTTTTTAACAATATACTCGTACTTCAGGAAACACTAAAGGGGTTTGGTTGGCTGAAAAAAAAGACAAGAGAGGTCTGGAGGAAGGCACAGAATTGAAGAATATTTGTAAAGGTAACTTAAAGGATCAAAAGAGAGAGGGGGAAAAATATATAGATCTGACAAATTAAAACCAAAATATAAGCTTGTAGTTTCAAGAACTGCTTTTACAGTAATAACTTTGAATGTTAATGGACTAAACTCTCCAGTTAAAAGATATGCATGGACATGATGGATTAAAAATATGACCCATTTATATGCTGTTTACAAGAGACTCATCTTAGACCCAAGGGTATAAATAGATTGAAAATGAAAGGATGGAAAAAGATATTCTATGCAGGCTATAACCAAAAGAAAGCAGGAGTAGCTATACTAATATCAGGCAAGATAGGCTTTAAATACAAAGATGCCATAAGAGACAAAGAAGGACACTGTATATTAATAAAAAGGACAACACAACAAGAAGAAATAAAAATGATAAATGTTTATGGACCCAATCAAGACGCTCCAAAGTAAATGAGGCAAAAATTGATACAACTGAAGGGAGCAATAGATGTTTCAACAAGTATGTGGCAGGCTTCAATATACCACCTTCTTCTATTGAAAAAACCACCAAAGAGAAAATCAATAAGGAAATAGAGAACATAAACAATATGATAAATGAATTAGACTTAACAAATATATATAGATCATTACACCCTAAAACACAAGGATATTCATTTTTCTCCAGTGCTCATGGAATGTTCTCCAAGATAGATCATATGCTGGGACACAAAACAGGTCTTAATGAAATTTAAAAGGATGGCAATTATTCAAAGAACTTTCTCTGATGATAATGAAATGGAGCTGGAAATCAAAGATCACCAAAGAACCAAAACTTTCATAAATATGTGGAGATTAAATAACAGACTAAATAATAAATTTATTGTCCTAAATACCTATATTAGAAATGAAGAAAGAGTAAAAATCAAAGATTTAACAGCTCAACTGGAGGAACTAGAGAAAGAAAAGCAAACTAACCCCAAAGCAAATGAAGGAAGAGAGATAACAAAGATCAGTGCAGAGATAAATGAATTTGAGAACAACAGCAACAACAAAATAGAAAGAATCAATAAAACCAAAAGGCAGTTCTTTGAGAAAATCAATAAAATTGATTTTGAGTTTGAGAATGAGACCATAAAGCCCACTGTCACCACTGTTATTCAACATTGTGCTAGAAGTACTAGCCAGAGCAATCAGGCAGAAAAAGAAATGAAATGCATGTAAATAAAAAATTAGCAAAACTTTCATTATCTGCAGATGATATGATGCTATACTTGGAAAAGTGTAAAAAGTCCATGACAAGGCTGCTTTAGCTAATAAACAAATTCACCAAGGTGATAGGAAGAAGATTAGTGCACAAAAATCAGTAATGTTTCTATAAACAGAAATAGCCTGAGAAGACAATTAAGGAAAAAAAATCCATTCACAGTAGCAACTAAAAGAATCAAGTATCTCAGAATATATTTAACCAGGGATGTAAAGGTCTACCCAGAAAACAATAAAACTTTGCTACAAGAAATCAAAGCACTCTAAATATGTGTTGAACATTCTGTGTTCATGGATAAGAAGGTTAAATATCATTAAGATATCAATTCTACCCAAATTTGTCTACAGATTTAATGCAATACCAATTAAAATTCCAACAACCTACTTTGAAGACTTGGAAAAGCTAGTTATCAAATTTATTTGGAAAGGACAGAGACCTCAAATAGCCAAAAATATATATACTAAAAATAAGAATGAAGTGGGAGGACTTATACTAAATGATTCTAAAGATTATTAAAAATCCACAGTAGTCAAAACAGCATGGTATTGGCAAAATAACCAGACATATTGATCAATGGAATTGAATTGAGAGTTTGGAAATGGACACCCAGATTTATCATTGTTCTAGTTTGCTAGCTGCCAGAATACAGCACACCAGAGATGAATTGGTTTTCAATAAAAGGGGATTCATTTAGTTAATGTATAGTTCTTCAGAGGAAAGGCAGCTAACTTTCTACTGAGGTTCTTTCTTACATTGAAAGGCACAGGGTGATCTCTGCTGGCCTTCTCTCCAGGCCTCTGGGCTCCAAAAACTTTCCCCAGGGTGATTCTTTTCTGCATCCGCAAAGCCCTGGGCTGAGCTGCCAGTGCTGAGATGAGGTATGCTGAGCTGCCTGGGCTGTGCTATGTTGAACTCTCTCATTTAAGCACCAGGCAATTAAATCAAACATCATTCATTGCAGCAGGCATGCCTCCTAGCCAACTGCGGATGTAATCAGCAACAGATGAAGTTCACATGCCATTGGTTCATGCCCACAGTAACAGAACTAGGCACCTTTACCTGGCCAAGTTGACAACTGAATCTAATTACCACATGTCTACCCTTTGTCAGCTTGGCAACTACATGCATCACCTTAAGCAATATTAAAATGCAAAAAATTATCTTCTAGCTGTGGACCTGTGAATCTCAAAACAAGTTATCTGGTGCCAATATGCAAAGGAGGACATTCACAGGATATAGGTTTTCATTTCCATAGGGAGAAACTGGAAGGAACACAGGAGTCACAAGACACAAACAGTTCTGAAAACCTGCAGGGCAAATACCTGCAAGTGTTTTCTTCAGCTTTAGAAAGTGGCAGAACCACCCTTTCCAAGGGCCTATGCAGTGACCTGCCTCTTTCAGAATCAACCTTGGGGGACATTGGAGAGACCACCTTTTCCTAGATTCCACCCTCTCCAGGCATCAGGGCCACACCTGGACTCTCTGCCACTTCCAGGGCACACACTCAACCCCTCCATGTGGTGGCAACCAGGCTCTCCCCAGTCCCCAAGGATTGTGCTGTATCTTTTCCAAGGCCTGAGGTGGCACAACTCTTCCACCGCAACGAGGTGGGGACTCATCCTCTTCATGTATATGGGTGGGTCCACTCTCCTGGCCAAGTTTTCTTGGCTTCAGACCTGAGCTTCTATGGTTCTCACTCTGCAAACTCCAATTTGTCCCTTTTGTGTCCCCCTCTGTCTAGATTGACAGTGGTTTCGTTTACACCAACAGTCTCTTCAAGCACTTCAGCACTTTTCCATCATTCTCTTCACAGTTCCTCCAAAATCTTCCCCTTATCCATTGTGGTAGTTAGGTTCAGGTGTCAACTTGGCCAGGTGAAAGTGCCTAGTTCTATAGCTGTGGACATGGGCCCATGGCATGTGAGCCTCATCTGTTGCTGATTACTTCTGCAGTCAGCTTGGAGGTATGCCTGCTGCAATGAATGATATTTGATTTAATTGGCTGGTACTTAAATGAGAGAGCTCAATGTAACAGAGTCCAAGCAGCTCAGTGTACCTCATCTCAGCACTCGCAGCTCAGCCTAGGCCTTTGGAGATGCAGAAAGAAATCACCCTGGGGAAAGTTGTTGGAATCCAGAGGCCTGGAGAGAAGGCCAGCAGAGGTCACCTTGTGCCTTTTTGCACATAAGAAAGAACCTCAGTAGAAAGTTAGCTGCCTTTCCTCTGAAGAACTATACATTTTTAATGACATAAATCCCCTTTTATTAAAAAACAATCCATCTTTGGTGTGTTGCATTCTGGCAGCTAGCAAACAAAATAGATTTGGTACCAGAGACTGGGGTACTGCTGAAGTTTGCAAATACCAGATGTGTTGGAACAGTTTTTTTGATAGATAAGGGGAAGATTTTGGAGGAACTGTGAAGAGAATGATGGAGAAGTCCTGGAGTGCTTGAAGAGAATGTTGGTGTAAACAAAACCACAGTCAATCTGGACAGAGGGGTAGACAAAAGGGACAAATTGGAGTTTGCAGAGTGAGAACCATGGAAGCTCAGGTCTGAAGCCAAGAAAACTCGGTCAGGGGAGTGGACCCACCCATATACATGGAGAGGGTGAGTTTGCCCTGAGGGCAGAGGATGAGTCTCCCATCACATTGCAGTGGAAGAGTTGTGCCGCCTCAGGCCTTGGAGAAGGTAAAGCATGCTCCTTGGGGATTGGGGAGAGCCTGGCTGCCACCACATGGAGGGGTTGAGTGTGTGCCCCAGAAATGGCAGAGAGCCCAGGTGTGGCCCCAATACTTGTACAGGGTGGAGCCAAGATAAAGGTGGTCTCCTCAATGTCCCCTGAGGTTGATTCTGAAAGAGATGGGCCACTGCATAGACCCTTGGAAAGGGTGGTTCTGCCACTTTCTAAAGCTGAAGAATAAATGACTTTCAGACTTTGAAATTCAATGGAGTTTGCCCTGCAGGTTTTTTGCCTTCCAATTTTTCCCTATGGAAATGAAAATCCTGACTGTCCCTCCTTTGCATATTGGCACTAGATAGCTTGTTTTGAGGTTCACAAGTCCACAGCTAGAAGAGAATTTTTTGCACTTTAATATTGTTTAAGGTGATGCATGCAGTTGCCAAGTTGACAAAGGGTGGACATATGGTAGTTAGGTTCAGGTGTCAACTTAGCCAGGTGAAAGTGCCTAGTTCTATTGCTGTGGACATGAGGCAATGGCATGTGAACCTCATCTGTTGCTGATTACATCTGCAGTCAGCTAGGAGATGTGCCTGCTGCAAGAAATTATGTTTAATTTAATTGCCTGGTGCTTAAATGAGAGAGCTCAATGTAGCACAGCCCAAGCAGCTTAGCATACCTCATCTCAGCACTTGCAGCTCAGTCCAGGCCTTTGCAGATACAGAAAGGAATCACCTCAGGTAAGAAAAAACCTCAGTTGCAGATAGGCTGCCTTTCCTTTGAAGAACTATACGTTTTTAACGAAATCCCCTTTTATTAAAGGCCAATCCATCTTTGGTGTGTTGCATTCTGGCAGCTAGCAAATTAGAATATTCATCAAAAAAACTGGTCCAGCATGACTGGTATTTGCAAACTGCAGCAGCACCCTACTTCTCTGGTACCAAAATCTGTTCTAGTTTGCTAGCTGCCAGAATGCAACACACCAAAGATGGATTGGCTTTCAGTAAAAAAGGACTTATTTAGTTAATGTATGGTTCTTCAGAGGAAAGGCAGCTAACTTCCAACTGAGGTTCTTTCTTATGTGCAAAAAGGCACAAGGTGATCTCTGCTGGCCTTCTCTCCAGGCCTCTGGGTTCCAACAACTTTCCCTGGGCTGATTCCTTGCTGCATCTCCAAAGGCCTGGGCTGAGCTGCGAGTGCTGAGATGAGGTACACTGAGCTGCTTTGTTGAGCTCTCTCATTTAAGCACCAGGCAATTAAATCAAACATCATTCATTGCAGCAGGCATGCCTCCCAGCTGACTCAGATGTAGTCAGCAACAGATGTGGTTCACATACCATTGGCTCATGTCCACAACAGTAGAACTAGGCACTTTCACCTGGCTAAGTTGACACCTGAATCTAACTACCACACTGTTCAATTGCTCTTTGACAAGGCTTCCAAATCCACTGAACTGCAACAGAATAGTCTTCTCAATAAATGGGTCTGGGAGAACTGGATATCTATAGCCAAAGAAATGAAAAAGGATGCCTACCTCACATCTATATGAAAAGTAATGCAAAGTTGATCAAAGACCTAAATATAAGAGCCTAGAGAATAAAACTTCTAGAAGAAAATATAGGAAAATTTCTTCAAGACCCAGTAATAGGAGGTAACTTTTTAGACCTTACACCCAAAGTACAAGCAATGAAAGGAAAACTGAGAAATGGGAACTCCTAAAAAATAAAATGTTTCTATGACTCAAAGGACTTTGTCAAAAGGGTGAAGAGACAAGCCAACTCAGTGGGAGAAAATATTTGGAACCAATATTTTGATAAGGATTTGTTATCCAGTATATATAAAGAAATCCTACAACTCAACAACAAAAGAATAAACACCTCAAGTATAAAATGGGCAAAAGATATGAATAAACTTTTCCCTGAAGAGGAAATGCAAATGGCTAAAAAACACGTGAAAAGATGTTAATCTTCATTAGCTATAAGGGAAATGCAAATTAAAACCATAATGAGATATCATCTCACTCCTACAAGAATGGTCATTAAACAAACAGAAAACTACAGATATTGGAGAGGATGTGGAAATTGGAACAGTTATGCACTGCTGATGGGAATGGGTAATGGTACAGGCACTATGAGTAAGAGTTTGGCAGTTCTTGAGAAAGATAAATATCAAGTAGTCCTACAACCCAACAATACTACTACTCAGTATATAACCAAAAAGCTGAAAGCAGTGTCATGAGCAACACTGCACACCAATGTTCATAGCAGCATTATTCACAATTGCTAAAAGACAGAAACAACCCAGATGTTCATCAATAGACAAGTGGATAAACAAACTGTGGTATATACATATGATGGAATGTTATGCAGCAGTGAGAAGAAATGAGGTCTTGAAGCATATGACAACGTGGGTGAACACTGAAGACAAAATGTGGAATAAAATAAGTCAGACACAAAAGGATAGATACTATATGCTTTCACTATATGAACCCGTTTGCTAATATAAAAGAGTCTTAAAATGTAGAACATAGGGGACTAGATATAGACAGAGCTAAAGAAGGGGGAATGGCTACCTAATCTGTACAGGCTTGTTAATGGGATTGAATTTAAAAGCATGGTAATGGATTCAGGTTATGGTAGATCATTAGTGGGTTTACAATGCCATATTGAAGGTGAATGTGATTGAAACAGGTTGTTTAGAGCCATATACCTCAATGATTAGCACTACAAATACAAATAAGTTCTTGCATGAACTATTTCAAAAGTTTGAAACTTGTTCAGAGAGTTAATAATAGAAGGGTATATATGGAAAACTACTTATAGCATGCTATGCTCTGTATTTAACAGGATCACATCCCTAGTACCATGAAAATTCTAGGTGTAAATAGTTGGGGGTGGTTGGTGACAAGACTTAAAGAGAATTTTATAGTTTCTATTTGTTATGGGTGTGCATACCTGTTATTTTTCTGTTTGGAACAATGAAAACTGTCTAAAATTGAGAGTAATAATGATTGTACAACCAAGTGAGGATACTGTGAAACATTATTTGAGATAGAATATATGTTATATGAATATGTCTCAACCATATTTGCCAATCCAAAATAAATTAATAAACAGAAAGATGCAAGAGCTAGAGAAAATGTGGAGAGAAGTATACCTACTCAATGGTAGTAGGGTAGCTGAATGGAGGAGCCCCTCCAGAGGATAATGCAGGGGATCCATAGGAGGCTAAATATAAGGTCACCACATGATTAGGAAATGCCTTTACTAGAAAAATCTGAAAGTAGGGACCAGAATAGACATTTGCACACTAATGCTTCTAGCAACGTTACTCATGATACCCAGTGGGTAGAACTGGAATCCATCTGAGCAGCAGAAGGGCAAACTGTGGTGTAAACATATGCTGCAATATTGTGCAGCTGCAGAAAGGAACAAAATTTTGAGGAATGCAGTGATGTGAATGAACCATGAGGACATTATGTTGGGCAAAAGAAGACAGAAATAGAAAGATAGTTATTGCATGTCTCTTTTAGAAAGTACTTATAAGAAAACTTGGACCTAGATTGTAAACTCTTATAGCAGTCACATTTATTCCTGAGCTTAAAGTGTTATTTCTGGATTTGAGATAGTGCGCTATATGTGTATAACATGGTATTTTTCTGGAACTTTGGGTACCTGTGCAACACAAGAAATTCAGAGTTTGAGTTCTGTGGCTCTGGAAGTCAGCATTCCTAGACACAGCACTGTTAAAAAGCCAAAGAAGAGATCAGACCTCAACTAAAGATAAAAATGAAGCTGAGCTGGTTGTGACTAAGGTAAACCAGAATATAGGATAAAGGACGATATTATCTGTATTTGGAACTTCACCTACTGTATGAGACCAAAGGAAGAGATATTTAGTTTGTCCAAAACTTAAATTTTCTGTAGTACACAATCTAACTTAACCTGGCCAGTTCGTTTAAACAACCCAAATCTATGAAGCCCAGAATTGGGAATGAGGTCTTGCAATTGTATAGCTTAATATATACCTGGATACATTTCAGGCAAATAATTAAAAACTGTTGTCAATGTCCCTTGGGGAATAGGAGAAAAAATATGGAACTATTAAACTTTCCCACCTGGGAAATCCCTGATAGTCTATCAACTATTAGGGAATCCCGATTAATAGGCCAAGCTCTTGACTTGAAGATTGCTCTTGTGAAATTTACTTTTCTAATGAAGAAACTAAGCCTATGTATAATTATGCCCAAGAGTTACTTTCAGAATACCTCTTTTGTTGCTCAGATATGGCCCCCCTCTCTCTCTCTCTCTCTAAACCCAAATCTGCAAGTAAAATCATTATCCTCTCACCCTATGTGAGGCATTACTCCCAGAGATGAGCCTGCCCAGGCACAATGAGATTAATAATACCTGACCAAAAGAGGGAAAAGAAATTAACAAAATAAGGTATCTGTGGTTAAGAGATTTCAAATAGAATTGAGAGTGTATTCTAAAGGCTATTATTTTGCAAACTTCAGTTAGACAGTGCTAATTGCCATGGTATGCTAAGCTCCAACCAACAGTATTCCTGTAAACCCTAAAGAATACCCAGGGCTCTGTCTGAGACTCTATAAAAGTTTCAGTGACTACATTTATTTTTCAGAAACCTATAACCTCCAGATGGTTCCTAGGCCAGATAAACCTTGAAACATAGATATGTAACAGCCTCCCGAAGAGCATCAGCCAGTTGCATCCCCCCTACACATAATGTCAAGACCCCTTTTCAACATGTAGAACTTAGAGTGGCCATTGCCCAAAGATCCTTAAAGATTAGAAGTATGATCAAAGAAGAAAGAGGAGTTGTAACAGAGAAGATAGGGATCTAACAAATGAGAATGACTCCTGAATCATCATATTTCTTTTCAGTCTCCATTGTCTTAGAGCAGCTAGAAGGAAATACCTGAAATTGTGGAACTATAACTCATACTATATTTTGAAATGTGTTCTAAAAGTACTTGTTAAATTGTACTTTGCAATTTATCACTTTTTTGTATATAACTTTTAATTCACAATAAAAAATGTAAAAAAAAGAAGAAAAAAAGAAAAGATTTGCAAAGCTATGACCAGGCTACCGATGCTAAGTGGAACTAAGCACACCTTCCTAATAGTGAGGTGGTTTCATTGTACCCAGACCCCACTTCATTGCTCTAAAGAAGCAAGAGAGCTTTCACTGCATCACTGTCCTGCCCCACTCAAGGCAGCTACTGCTAAGACTCGGCCATCACAACTGTGACATCCTACACAGAGGATTTCCAAGTCCCACTTCTAACACTCTCTTGTCCTCAGAGCTCTTGTATACAACAGATGGGTCACTAGGATGGAATTTTTCATGTTTTCAATGAGACTCTTTTATATTTCCACAAATTTTCTCTATTAAAGGTCTTAATAATAGTTCTATAGGGCATTATCTTACCTGATCTGACAGGACTCGCATCATACATGGAAATCCAGCATGCCATTTCCTGGCTTAGGTGTCAATCACTTTCTATGACCTACTGAAATCCCAGTTTCTGAGATGAGAATTTAAGCCCCTTGTTATTTGGCTTCAGTCTTTCTCTTTGGCCTCATGCTCTTTTGCTCTCTATAATCACATAACAGAAAATTGCTTTGATTTCAATAAACATACAGTTAACTTCTGGTATATAGATGACATTCCTCCTGACTAAATTAGCTTCCATGCTCTCCTTCATCGCCTAATTAATTTTACATTCTTTTGTTCCTGATTATGGTAGTATCACCTCCAAAGAACTTCCAAATTGTGAAGTAAGGGGCTGAAAAGTGAGAGGTTATAAACACGGGCTTTGGATTTAGACCAATATAAGATTGAATCCTGGATCTTACACTTAGGGACTATAGAAATCAGATATATACCTTTAGATCATTATCATTGTTTTTATGATAATGATTTTTTGTCATTGTTTTTTCATTGTTTTTTATAATGATTTATGATAATGATATGGGTTTTTTCTCCAGTGAGGGCTCAAGGAGTAGTGCATTTGCTGTGCTTAGCAGAGAACCTAGAGCACAACGAGCATTTCCTAGTTGGCACTAATGATTATTGCTACTGTTTGTCATTGTTGTTGTTATATAGATGGTCTGATGGCACAGCTATCATAGCGTTAAACACATGGAATTGAAAATAAATTTTTGCATGTCCACTTTTCTGCTAATTTTCAAGTTTCTTAGAGTACACACCCTGGCACACAGCAGACTAGAATTTAGACAGTCTATGGCTGTTCAGTCTTTGCTGTTCTCTAAGTAGCAAGCAAACTTGTTTTTCTCACTAGATATGTATATCCAGATAAAGATCATAACTTTCCAACTCATTGACTGTGTAGGTGTTAGAATTTCTCCATTAGTGTCAAGGAAATAAAGCCGAATTGCAAAGAATTAGCCAATTGTACTGGGTATTTTTTGCTTTTAGCTCACTTCAAATAAAGACAGACTAAATAACTTCTGCAGCATTGCTTTTAAGCTTTTTTTCTTTTTTCTTAAACTCACAGACTGTATTTTGGGTATAAATAGAAAAATTACAAATTTTCACATTTTTAAAAATATCCCAAATTCAATAAAATTATAATGTGCTTATGAATTCTGCAAAAGATAATGTTTTTTAGGGCAAACTTTCTGCTTAGTCTGAAATGCTAAATGATAGTTTTGTCACTAAAAGCTCAACCTTTTTGGACCTTGTTACAAAACTTTGTTAAACATCCATTCTTTGACCTTACCAGAAACTCAAGAGAACTAAAAGACATATGCTGATTAAGTTTTAAATTATAAAAATCATGAATTAAGACGCAGAGACTCAAAAGCCCAGGCTTTTTATATTTTCACTATACATTAGTATCAGTAGGCAGAACATGAGCACCAATTTCTGACTGATGTAAAAATATAAGCTTTGCATTTACTTAGCTTTATTAGAAGTACTTTATTCAGTACATTTTGGGGGGAGGCCTTAAGAGTTGGGATTTGGAAGTCACCTTCCAGGAGCACAATTGATATCTCTTATTCTCACCAGTAAATGTCAACTACACAATTGTTCAGTGTTCACTGCTTTTTAGGAGAAGGACATTCTTGTTTTATATTTTTTCCTGTTGCTTATTATATGGGCCCCGTTTTAATGGAGTATTGCCCAGATTACTCCTGCCTGACCTCAAGAAAAGAAGAGAATATTGGTTTTTTGTGTGTGGTACGGAACAAAGGATGTGAGCTAGAAGGAGGTGTGATCTGAGAAACATGGAAGAAGCAGGGATCCTCTAGCATGAATATGGTCTAGAGAAAGGACATTTTGTAAAGGGACCTGGCAGTAGAATCATGGTTGTTTGAAGCTCTGTGTACCCTAGAAAACATATCTTTAAATATAATCCATTCCTGTGGGTGTGAACCTATTATAAGTAAGTTGTTTTGATGTGGTTACTTCAGTGAAGCAGTCTTAATCCAGTTACTGGAATCATTTGTAAGCAGAATGAAATTTAAACAGAGAGTAAGCCACATAAATAAGAAGCTCAAAGTCAACAGAACCCAGTGAATAATGGAGAAGCCAGGAGAGATCATCATGTGCCTAGTGTTGTGACACGTTAAGGACCGAAGGTCACAAAGAACACACAGTCTTCATGAAGAAAGCATCAACTTGATGATGACTTGATTTAAACCTTCTCCAAGCCTCAAATTGTGAGTGAAAAAAGCCCCATCGTTTAACCCAACACATTGCATGGTATTTGCTTGAGCAGCCTAGGAAATTAAAGCAAGAATAAAGGTATATCCATTGTTTTATTACTCAAGAACTCTGTTGAATAAAGGTTCTTCTAATTTATTTATTGCTCAGATTACCATAAGTGAAATCATTGTGCCAATTTTACCTACAAATGTTCAACAGCCAACCTGTCTCCAGCCAACAATTGGCCAGTGCTATGAGAATTTGCTCTGTGACCTAGCTACTCTATATAATGCTCCTTGTTAGTTCATTTTTGGGAAATTGTAAGATCAAATGGACTCCTGAGCACTTAGTAAGGAACTAAGGAAGAGATCTTGTCTCTTGTACTTATGAGTTAAATTCTGAATATGCACATGTTCCTATAGCTGAGACAACTGGATACAGGCATTCCTGATGCACACATAGCTAGTTTCAAGCAATAATTACATAAATTCATGTGTTTTCTTGCCCTAACCATTCACAGAAGATCATAACAATAGCTAAAGTTATTATGAGGGAAATATTTTATAATTTTCCTAATATGATATGAACATCAATTGAATTGTATACTAAGGGAAAAATAAATTTCTCAGCAATTTTAAGAGATTGAAATGCTAATATGGAATATTTAAGAATATGACCTAAATAGCTAAGGTTGAGCAGATTCATGTATCTCAAATGACAGCCAATTAACTCAGGCAGAAAAGAACCCAATTATATTAGAGACCAATATTTCAAAGCAAATAGAGGACAATTTTCTGCTTTCTGACCTAAATCTTCACTTTCCAGCTCTGGAAAGTATTTATTGTACTCTTTATTTGAAGGTAATGCACTGAACTACCCACTTCTCTCCCTTAGGAATTCTCTTCTCTTTCCAAACTTGAGAAGCAAAAGTACCATAAAAATTGTGAAACTATTCAGAGGAGGAAAGTTAGCTTTTTATGAGTTGACTTTTCTCTCACTTAATGGGACCAGAAGTATTAATGGAGAAATCCACAATCTTAAACCACCAGAGGAAATCAGTAGATGGAGGAGAATTGATGAGGTTTTGGGGACAAAAAAAAACATATCTAGGTATGCCACCTCTTGTAAGTCACTCACTTTCTCTCAACTCTTCCCCTTACTTGAGCTCCAGAACCACAAAGCACTTTTGATAACAACACTTACATGGTCTACTGTGTCACCCAGCAATCCTGTGCTGGTATGTGGTACGAAAAATTGGCTGAGTAATTCATCGCTACAGAAGAATTGATGAAAAAATTTCCCTTTTGGACTACACCTTGGCCAAACTGAACTAATAAATGGTTGGTTTTAATATTGCCTAGGGAACAATCTTACTTTAATAACTTTTACTAATTATAATTTTTTTTGCCAGAATGCCCATTTTTATACTTTGTATTCTGCTGGTTTTAATAACACTGCTCTCAAAAGTGAAGTTAAATGTGAACCACAGAAAATGTTGTTAAACGTGATCAACAAGCTTGTTTAAGATGGCAGACTGTGCAGTTTTACTACCTCTTCACAAACTCTCAAGATTGCAGAAAGCTGTAACATAAATAAGATTATAACTGCAAGAAAACAAGAAGTCAGTGAAGTATATTGTTTTAGAAAACATGGGAAAAATTCTAGCAGATATGTTGAAATTAATGGAGAAATACAGATTAACACACCAGAGGTAGAAGCAATCTTTGCGATGGGCACCCTTAAAATGGCTGAAATCTGAGTTAGTTGCATAACGGACAGAGGTGAGATATTGGGAAATTATTTATTTAATTGATTAAAGAACTTTATCAGGAATAACTCATGAACAGCTCTCTATTTAAAGGAGGTAAGGCCATAAAGGTAGCCTCAATAAACTTTAAGACATTGAAATTATCCTCAGTATATTCTCTAACCATAGAGGGACTAATTTAGAATTTATTATTAAAAGATAAATAGACAATTCAAATTCCCTGGAAATTAGACAAGATATTTCTAACTATTCCAGTGCCAAAGAAGAACTGAAAAGACAAATTGGAAGATATTTTAAACTGAAAAATAATAAAATTATATCAGAAAGCATGGGCTATAGCTAACACAATTTTTTGAAATAAAGGTATGGTTATAATTATGTATATATCAGAAAAAAAAGAAAAGTGAAAATTAATGGTTTATATATGCTTGCACTTCCTGAAACAAACACAAAAACAAACAAAAATTCAACAAGTGGTGCTGCAATAATGGATAATTACACGGAAAAGGAATGAAATATGACACCTACTATACAGCATACAAAAAAAAAAGCTGAGAGAATAAATAGAAAATCGGATTACTTCAAATTTGTTAAATAATAGAACTTATAATTTAAGATCTTCCACAAGGTAAACCACAGGCAGAGGTAGGTTGTCTGGTATGCTTTTGCAATAGCACCAATATTACTCAAACTCATTCAAGAAGAGAAAAAGAAGGAATAAATCCTAACTATTTTTTATAGGTGAGCATCTATTTCCCTTTGTTTTAAAAGAACTTTGATTTTGGCCAAATTTCAACTTCATTCTTGCACAGGCATACATCTCAGGGGAAGTTATACCTACTCCTAACCAATCAGAAATTAGATTGATTGGTTAATTCTATAGATATTGTCATTGACTGTTTTAGGAATGTTAAGTTGAGTCTCTGCTAGCTATTGAAATAAATGAGAAATTATGCAATGGGGCTGCTGGAAATATTTTCTGTCTACTAAATGATGGGTGAAGGAAGAGACCTTTTCTCTATTTTCTCTGGATGTTGCTTTTGATTGTTATGCTTAGAACAACTGCAGTCATCCTACTATAATATGGAGGATAAAATCAGCACTGAGTGAAGTAGAATAAAGGGATAGCAAGACCCTGGATGCTAGTGATAAAGTCAGTGCTTCAACTAAATGTGAAGACTTTTTACTTTAACTTTCTATGCACGTAAAAAATTAACTTCTTTATTGTTTAAGCAGTTTGAGTTGGACTTTCTGTTACTTTGAGGTAATAATTTAGTGAGCTGAAAGATAAAGTTTCAGAATTTCACAGTTGAGAAAATAATGAAAAGAATATAGAAATATAAGGGATCTGAAAATCTAATAAATTTAACATTCATCAAATAGAAGTTATAGGAGCAAAGAGAATAGACAATAAAGGAAAACATGCATGAAAAAAATAAAAATTCATCTGTGAAGAATTTTTTCTTTTGATTAAAAGGATCCTCTAAGTATTCAGCAGAAAAAATAAAGACCTACACTCAGAGATAACTTTGTGAAATTTTAGAAATAAAAGAATAGAGATAAAATTTCACAAGTTTTCAGAAACAAATGGAGATAAAAAATTAAATGTAAATCAGACATATGCAGAACTGGAATACAAGAAACAATGGAGTTCAGTTCAAATTTCTGAAGGAAAATTATTTTGAAGATAGAAATTTATATCTGATCACTCTATGAATAGCTTGTTATGTCACTATAAATATATTTTTCCAGTATACAAGAAGCCAGAAAGTTGGCACACTAGACAGCATTAATGCTTCTTCCCCATTCATTTCTCCTACAAAATAACCCATAGGATTTGACAAAGATTTTTGTCAAAATAAAGATGATACAAAAGGGAACAGGTGAACGAAGATAAAGAAAGAGAAGCTGAAGGTGACCTGGGTCCTAGAAAAGTAGAGAAAACTCACTAGAAATTAAAATAAAATGCTTTGGACTATAAGGTTAGGAAATTTTATAAAACATTAGGTTTTGTTGACATTACACTTTCTTCCCCATGGACATAGAAACATGCCATAGAGAAACTAGCCCCTATAATTTCTTGGACATATTCTTTTTACTGCTCTCTTTCAGATCATTCTGAAGCAGCTAAGTTGGCCTCATGACTGTTTCTTGAAGTTTCATGGATATTCCTTGCTCAGCATTTTTATTTTTCCTCATATACACTCACTTTTCCTTCTCCAATCTACCCCCCTCAAAGAGGCCTTCCTTCCTGGTCTATCCATACAAACAATATCACCCCTCCACAATCTTGTTCTAATTATTTTCATAGCACTTGCCTCCTAACGAAAACATATTTCATAGCATTTGCCTCCTAATAAAGTGTGTATTGATATACAGTCTGCACCCCCCCCACACTGAAATATAAATTTCTAAAAGAATACTGGAATAAAGCAGGCATCCAAACTTTTGTTGGATTATGAATGAATGAATGAATGATATTTACAGAATTATGAAACTGCAGATATCATTTAAGAAATATTTGGGGTTAGAAATTTGGGATCAACCTATATTAATTCTAAATGGTTCTTGACTGATGGTATAATCTGCTTGGGTATCTTCTTGACAGTGCCTTGATTTGTGATGGCTTGAAACTGTAATGTGAAAAGATGGGATTCTTTTAATCTATTTCTGTGGGTATAGAATTGTTGTAGGTCAGACCTTTTGGTTACGTTATATCAGTGTGAGCCACCTCATTCAGGATAAGAGAATAAATTACAGACAAAAAAAAAAAAAAAAAAAAAAGCCCCAGAGAAGCTGAGAGAGGAAGCCACTGAAGCCAGAAGCTGAAAACAATGAACCCAGGACAGAAGGACCAGCAAATGTCGCTGTCTGACATCGGAGCCCAAGCTCACCAGTAGCTCTCTTCAGAGAGGGTACTATCCTGTTGAAAATTTGTCCAAAAACATTTGGACGTTTTTTTCATGGCCTTAGAACTATAAACTTGTATGTTAAATCCCCATTGTAAAAGCCAACTCATTTTTGGTATATTGCAATTTATCAGCGATAGAAAACCAAAACAACATTTTCTGGGCCTCAAAACTGTCAGCTTGTATACTAATTAATTCCCATAGTTAAAATCCAGCCCATTTCTGGTATATCGCATTTCATCAATTTTAGTAACTAAAACATTCCTCTTTTATGACACCATTACCATTCATTTCATTTATCCATATGCTACAATTACCCAATACATTGTTACCATTATTGCTTTAAATAAGCAATTATCTTTTAGATCAACTAAGAATAAGAAAAAATAAAATATTTTATTTCACCTTTTTTCATTCCTTCTTTAATGCTCTTCCTTTTTTATGTAGATCCAAGTTTCTCAATAATATCTTTTTCCTTCCCCAGAAGATCTTTTACTTTTTTTTTTTAACATATCTTCCAGAGAAGGTCTGCTGTCTATGAATTCTCTTAGTTTTTGTTTCTCGAAGAATGCAGTTATTTCTCCTTTTTTTTTGAAGGATGATCTTACTGAACATGACTACTAGGTAAATGCTTTTTGTTTTTCATAACTTTAAATATTTTACTCCATTGTGTTCATGCTTATATGGGGTTTCTGACCATAAATCCTGTGTACTCACGTCTTATCCTTGTTCCTCTAGAGGGAAACTTCTTCTCTGTACCCCATCTCTGGCCTCTTTCAATATTTTTTCTCTGCCTTTGGTTTTCTGCAGTTTGAATATGACATGCATAGGTGTAGAGATTTGTATTTTTTTTCCTGCTCATTATTTTATGAGCTTCCTGAATCTATGATTTGATGTCTGTTATTAACTTTGGAAACTTCTCTGTCATTATTACTTCAAAGATACTTTCTGCTCCGTTCTCTCTTTCTTATACTGCTAGTATTCCAATTACACATACGCTAAAACTTTTGAAATTGTCCTATAGTTCTTCGGTATTCTGTTCTGTTTGTGTCTTCTTAAATTCCTTTTTTTTTTTTTTTTTTGCATTTCATTTTTGAAAGTTTCTTTTATCTTTTTTTTCAACTTTTTTATTGTTAATATAACATATATACAAAGAAAAGAAAGGAAAAGCAATGATTTTCAAAGTACACTTCAACAAGTGGTTACAGGACAAATTTCAGAGTTTGTTATAAGTTACTATTCCATTGTTTCAGATTTTTCTTTCTACCTGCTCCAAAACACTGAAGACTAGAATATTTTTTTTTAATTTTTTTTGTGAAAAATAACATATATGCAAAAAAGCCAAAAATTTCAAAGCACATTGCAACAATTAGTTGTAGAATATATTTCAGAGTTGATATGGATTTACAATTCCACAATTTTAGATTTTTACTTCCAGCTTCTCTAAGATACTGGCGACCTAAAGAAATATCAACATAATGATTTGGCAATCATATTGATTTATTAAGCCCTACATTCTCTGTATAAATCCACTGTCAACTTTGATTTTTCTTCCACATTCTAGGGGCATTTGGGCTATGCCCATTCTAACTTTTTCATGTTGGAAGGGGCTGTTGATAATATGGATAGGGGAATGGAACTAGTTGATGTTCTGGAGAAGCCGGACCCTCAATGCTTCAGGATTTATCTGCTTCAGAGACCCATCTGGAGATTGTAGGTTTCTGGACAGTTACCCTAGTGAATGGGATATTTATAGAACTTTATATAACACCCTAAGTGCTCTTTAGGAATGACAGGAATGATTTTGGTTGGGGTTTGACAAGTTATGGTAGATAGCAATGTCTAACTGAAAGCTTGCAAAGAGCGACCTCCAGAGTAGTCTCTCAACTGTATTTGAATAATCTCAGCTACTGACATGTTATTTGTTATACTTCTTTTCCTGCTTTTGGTCAGGATGGCATTGTTGAGTCTGCCAGGGCCAGGCTCATCCCTGGTACTCCTCTTTCAAGCCACCAAGGAGGCTTTCATCCCTGAAAATTATTTTCCATGTAGGGGGGAAGGCAATGCTTTTCAGGTATATCTATCCATAGGTACGCTAAGCTTCTCTGCTACATATATAAGCATCACTAAAGGAAGCCTCCAGATCAAGGGCTTGGCCTACTGATTTGGGTGTCTCTAATATTTGAAACAATCAGCGTTTCCCCTGGTGATAAAGTTTAGTAGTTCCATATTTTCTCTCCCATTTTTCAAGGAACTTTGCCAATACTTTTTGATTATCTGCTAATTATATTCTGGGATTTATCTAGGCATTTCATTAAGCTATTCAGGATTAAAGGCCCTCATTCTTAATCTAGGCTCCCTGTATTGGGATTATTTAAATGATCTATCCAGACAGGTTGAGTTAGATTATGTGCTACAGAAAATTTAGGTTCTAGCTGAAATAAACTTTTCTTCCTTTGGTCTCTAAGAGTAGATGAGATTCTAAAATATAGACAATATCTTCCTTACTGCTGTATTCTGAATTATCTTAATCCTAACCTGATCAGCTTCATTTTTATCTCCAAATACCAGGTTATGCCTATATAAAACAGCCTCTCAAAATCCAGAAATAACAATTACCACTTCAGACAAAATGTGACTGCTATAAGAGCTTACAGTCTAGGCCTTTGTTTTCCTATCAGTATTTTCTAAATGAGACCATACAATAATTGCTCTTTTGTTTCTGGCTTATTTTGCCACACCAAATGTCCCGCATTGTGAATATTTGCCTCAGAACTTCATTCCTTTTTGTAGCAGCAAAGTATTTGATCATATGTGTACTCCCATCGTTCGCCAATGTACTTCTCAGTCAATGCATCCTTAGCCCCCCCATTCATTAAGCATCATCTATAATGTCTAAATTCAACAGCCCATCAACACTCTCAATGCTAGATAATTTCATTGTTCCCTAGAGAAAGATAACCAATAAACACACCCTCACCAAATAGAAAACCTAAACCTCCCCTTGGCTCTTGTGCCTCCCCCCATTATTTATCCCCGTTGTTGCTGTGGCACTGTTGATGTTTTCCTGTTAAACATAGCTTATAGCATGCAATAGCAGTTTTTACCCTATACTGTGAACTTATACACCATTTGTACAAGATTCATACCTTTTAAATAGTTCATTCAAGAACTTATTTATATTTGTAGTATTAATGGGTCTATTTAATCCTTATCAATCATGATCACCTTCAACATGGTAATATCACTTATAGACCCACTAGTGAACTGCTTCACTTCTATCTATTCCCTTACTTTTGAGTTCACCCAGCTCTTGCTTCGTGTATCTCTAGGTCCTCTCTATTCTGTATTATAAGCCTCTGATTTTGCCTTTACCATGGTCATAAAAGTGGAATATCTATCCTTTTGTGTCTGGCTTATTTCACTCAGCATTATTTCCTCAAGGCTCATCTATCTTGTCATGTTCTCCAGGGCTTCATTTCATCTTACTGCATCATAATATCCTATCATATGCTTATACCAAATATTGTTAATATACTTGTTTGTTGAGAGGCACTTGGATTATTTCCATCTTTTGGTGATTATGAATAATGTGCTATAAACATCAGTGTGCAAATGTCTGTTTGTGTCACTGCTTTCAGCTCTTCTGAGTATATACCAAGTAATGCTATTGCTGGGTCATAGGGCAACGCGATATTTAGTTTCCTAAGGAATTGCCAAACTGTCTTCCACAGCGACTGTACCATTATACATTCCCACCAACAGTGTATAAGTGTCCCAATTCCTCCATATTTTCTCCAAAATTTGTAGTTTCCTGTTGTTTAATAGCGGCCATTCTTACAGGTTTGAGGTCATATCTCATTGTAGTCTTGATCTGCATTTCCCTTATAGCTAATGAAAATGAGCATCTCTTCATATGCTTTTTAACCCTCTGTGTTTGCTCTTCAGAAAAATGCCTATTCATACATTTAGCCCATTTTATAATTAGATTGTTTGTTCCTTTGCTATTGAGTTGCATGATTTCTTATGTATACAGGATATCAAACCTTTTTCTGATACGTTATTTCTAAATATTTCCTCCCAGGGAGTTGGCTGCCTCTTCACCTTTTTGACAAAGTCTTTTGAGGCACAAAAGCATTTGATTTTGAGGAGTTCACATTCATCTATTTTGTTTTGTTTTGTTTTTTTGTTGCTTGTGTTTTGGGTGTAATGTTTAGGAAGCTAACTCCTATTACTAGGTCTTGAAGATGTTTCCCTACATTTTCTTCTACAAGTTTTATGGTACTGCTTCTTGTATTTAGGTGTTTGATTCACTTTGCATTAATTTTTGTACAGCGTGCAAAGTAAGGATCCTCTTTCATTCTTTTGACTGTTGATATCCAGTACTCCTATGCCCATTTATTGAAAATACTATTTTGTCCCAGTTCAGTGGTTTGGGGGCCTTGTTGAAAATCCTTTGACTATGGATTTGGTGTTTTATTTCTCCACTCTCAATTCAATTCCATTGGTCAATACTTCTATCTTTGTGCCAGTACCATGCCATTTTGAGCACTGTAGCTTTATAATGAGTTTTAAAATCAGGAAATATTAATCCTCCCACTTTGTTCTTCTTTTTCAGGGTGGTTTTAGCTATTCAGGGTCTCTTCTTTTCCAGATGAATTTGATTAATAGCTTTTCCAAGTTTTCAAAGTAGGGTATTGGAATTTTGATTGGTATTGCATTGAATCTGTAGATCAATTTGGGTAGAACTGACATCTTAATCATATTTAACCTTCCTATCCATGAATATGGAATTTCTTTTCACCTATTTAGATCTTCTTTGATTTATTTTAGCAACGTTATGCAGTTTTCTGTATACAAGTCCTTTATATCCCTAGTTCATTCCTAGGTACTTGATTCTTTTAACTCCTAATTTGAAAGGTTTTTTTTTTTTTTTTTTTTTTTACTTAATTGAGTCCTCAGTTAGGTCATTGCTTATGTATAGAAATATTACTGATTTTTGTACATCAATTTTATATCTTACCACCTTCCTTGCTGAATTTATTAGCTCAAGTAACTTTGTTGTGGATTTCTCAGAATTTTCCTAGTATCACATCATCTGAAAATAATGAAAGCTTTACTTCTTCCTTGCCAATTTGAATGCCTTTTACTTCTTTTCACTGCTGGATTGCTCTACCTAGAACTTCTGGTGCAATGTTGTATAATAGTGGTGACAGAGGGCATCTTTGTCTCATTCCAAACCTTAGGGAGAAACTTTCAGTCTCTCACCATTGAGAATGATGCTGGCTATGGGTTTTTCATATATGCTCTGTATCATATTAAGGAAGTTACCTTTGATTCCTATCTTTTTTTTTTTAGAGAGAGGGAGGAAAGGAAGGAAAGAAAGACAGAGAAGGAAGGAAGGATGGAAGGAAGGAAGGGAGGAAGAAAGGGAAACATCTTTAAACATTTTCTTATTTTTATTATATTTTGTTTGTTTGTTTTTTTTTTTTTTTTACATGGGCTGGGGCCGGGAATCGAACCGGGGTCCTCCGGCATGGCAGGCAAGCACTCCTGCCCGCTGAGCCACCGCGGCCCGCCTGATTCCTATCTTTTGAAGTGTTTTCATCAGAAAAAGATGTTGACTTTTTCAAGGGCCTTTTCAAGATCAATCAAGATAATCATGTGATTTTTCTCTTTTGATCTGTTAATGTGCTGTATTATGTTAACTGATTTTCTTGTGTTGAACCATTCTTGCATTCCTGGTATATCCACTTGGCCATGATGTATAATTCTTTTAATGTGCTTTTGAATTTGATTTGCTAGCATTTTGTTTAGGATTTTTGCAATTATGTTCATTAGGGAGAATGTCCTTTCTTATAGCATCTTTACCTCATTTTGGTATTAAAGTGATGTTAGCTTCATAATATGAGTTAGGTAGTGTTCCTTTTTCCTCAATTTTTTGGAAATGCTTGAGCAGGACTGGTGTTAGTTCTTTTTGAATATTTGATAAAATTCCCCTGTGAAGCCAGTTAGTCTTGGTTTTTCTTTTTAGAAAGATTTTTGATGACTGATTGAATCTCCTTATTGTGATTGGTTTATTGAGATCTAGTTCTTCTTGAGTCAGTTTAGCTTGTTCCTATGTTTCCAGGACTTTGTCCATTTCATCTAAGTTGTCTAGTTTGTTGGTGTATACTTGTTCGTATTATCCTCTCATGATTTTTTTTAAAGTTTCTTCAGGGTTTGTGGTAATGACCCCCCTCTCATTTCTAATTTTGTTGATTTACATCCTCTTTCTTTTTTATATGACAGTCATGCTAGTGGTCCATCAATTTTATTGATTTTTTTCAAAGAACCAACTTTTGGTTTTATTGATTCTTCCTATTGTTTTTTTTTTTCTTCTTCTTCTCCCACTCATTTGACTCTGTTTTAATCTTTGTTATTTCTGTTGTTTTATTTACTTAGGAATTAGTTTGTGGTTCTTTCTCAAGTTCCTTCAGGTGAGCAGTTATGTCCTCTATTTTTACTCTTTCTTCTTTTCTAAAATAGGCATTTAGAGCAATAAATTTCCTGGTAAGTACAGCCTTTGCCTCACCCCATAAGTTCTGATATGTTGTATTTTCATTTTCATTCATCTCCATATACTTACTGATTTCTCTAGCAATTTCTTCTTTGACCCATTGGTTGTTTAAAAATGTGTTATTTAATCTTGATATATTTGTGAAAGTTCTCATTCTTTGGTGGTTATTGATCTCCAGCTTCATTCCATTGTGATAAGAGGAAGGGTCTTGAATAATTACATTGTTTTTTAATTTATAAAGATCTGTTCTATGTCTCAGCATATGATCTATCCTGGAGAATATTTCATGAGCCCTAGAAAAAATGCATATCCTGATGTTTTGAGGTGTTACAATTTATATATATCTGTTAGGTCTAATTCATTTATCAAATTGTTTAACTTTTTCCTTGCTGATTCTCTATCTTGGTGTTCTATCTATAAAGAAGAGTGTTATATTGAATTCTCCTAGTGTTATTATTGAGACGTTTATCACTCCATTCAGTTTTGCCAATATTGTCTCATGTACTTTGGAGCTCCTTGATTTGGAGCATAATCATTTATGACTGTTATTTCTTCTTGGTGAATTATCTACTTTATTAAAATATAGTATCCTTCTTTGTCTCTTATGATGACTTTATATTTAAAGTCTATTTTATCTGATATTAGTATAGCCACAACTGCTTTCTTTTGGTTAGAGCTTGCTTTGAACATCTTTTTCCATCCTTTCACTTTCAATCTATTTGTATCCTTGGGTCTGAAATGAGTGTCTTATAGGCAGCATATAGCTGAATTATTTTCTTAATCCATTCTGCCAATCTGTATCTTTTAATTCTAAAGTTTAGTCTTTTAACATTCAAAGTTACTAATGTAAAGACATTTCTTGAATCCACCATCAAGTTCTTTGGATTTCTTTTTTTTTTTTTTTGCATGGGCAGGCACCAGAAATCAAACCCGGGTCTCTGGCATGGCAGGTGAGAACTCTGCCTACTGAGCCACCGTGGCCCACCCAGTCCTTTGGATTTTATTTGTCAGATCTATATAATCTCTAACCTCTTTCTTTTTTTAGCCTTTGAGTTATCCTTACTGATAATCTTCATTTCTGTGCCCTGTCCTTCAGACCTCCCTCTCCTGTCTTTTGTTTTTAGCTAACAGAACTCCCTTTAGTATTTCTTGTAGGACCAGTCTCTTGTTGACAAATTCTTTCAGCATTTGTTTGTCTGTGAAAAGTTTAATCTCTCCCTCAGTTTTGAAAGGCAATTTTTTGGGGGTACAGAATTCTCAGCTGGAAGTCTTTCTCTTTCAGTATCCCAAATATATCATATCACTTCTTTCTCACCTCCATAGTGCCAGCTGAGTAGTCTGAACTCAGTCTCGGGCAGTTTGCCTTGAATGTAGCAGATTGTTTTTCTATTGTTGCTTTCAGGATTTTCTGCTTCCCTTCAACATTTGATAGGCTGATTAGTGTGTGCCTTGTGGGAAAGCCCTAATTGGATTTATTCTATTTGGATAGAATAGATTCTTGGGCTTCTTTGAAATGCATATTTATGTCTTTTTTTTAAGTGTTGGTAAGTTTTCCCCCATTATATCTTCAACTAGTCTTCCTAGCCCTTTATTTTTCTCTTCTCCTTCTGGAACATCAATAGTTCTTATATTTCTGTGCTTTGTTTTGTCCATCATCTCCCTGAAACACAATTCAAAATTTTCCATCCTTTTTGCTGTCTGCTCTTTTGAGTATTCAAAATCACTTGCCCTGTCCTCTAATGTCATGGTCAGGTTCATGTGTCAACTTGGCCAAGTTGCGGTACCTGTTTGTCTGGTTGGGCAAGTGCTGACCTGTCTGTTGCAATGAGGACATTTCATAGAATTAGATCATGATCAGGTCAGTTGCATCCACAGCTGAATCCATTTGTAATCAGCCAAAGGGGAGTGTCTTAGTCTGCAATGAGTGATGCTTAATCTAATCACCGGAAGCCTTTTAAGGAGGATTCAGAAGACACAGGCTCTATTCCTGTTTTGGCTGGTGAGCCTCTCCTGTGGAGTTGGTCCAGACTCTCCGTCGGAATCGTTGGCTTCATAGCCTGCCCTGTGGATTTTGGACTCTGCGTTCCTGTGGTCATGTGAGACACTTTTATGAATTTTATATTTGCGAGTGTTCCCTGTTGATTCTGTTTCTCTAGAGAACCCTAACTAATACATCTAGTTTGCTTATTCTTTCTTCTGCCTCTTCAAATCTACTGTTGTGTGTCTCCAGTATATTTTTTATTTGGTCTACAGCATCTTTAGTCACTGTGATACTGAAATGTTTCTATTTATCCTTTATATATGTTTTTTGTCTCTTTAGTTAAATTTATTCCTAGGTATTTCATTCTTTTAGTTGCAATTGTAAATGGGATTCCTTTCTTGATTTCCCCCTCAGCTTGTTCATTACTAGTGTATAGAAATGCTACAGATTTTTGAATGTTGATCTTGTAACCTGCTACTTTGCTGTACTCATTTATTAGCTCTAGTAGTTTTGTTGTGGATTTTTCCGGGTTTTCGACGTATAGTATCATATCGTCTGCAAACAGTGATAGTTTTACTTCTTCCTTTCCAATTTTGATGCCTTGTATTTCTTTTTCTTGTCTAATTGCTCTGGCTAGAACCTCCAACACAATGTTGAATAATAGTGGTGATAGTGGACATCCTTGTCTAGTTCCTAACCTTAGGGGGAAAGTTTTCAATTTTTCCCCATTGAGGATGATATTAGCTGTGGGTTTTTCATATATTCCCTCTATCATTTTAAGGAAGTTCCCTTGTATTCCTATCTTTTGAAGTGTTTTCAACAGGAAAGGATGTTGAATCTTGTCAAATGCCTTCTCTGCATCAACTGAGATGATCATGTGATTTTTCTGTTTTGATTTGTTCATATGGTGTATTACATTAATTGATTTTCTTATGTTGAACCATCCTTGCATACCTGGGATGAATCCTACTTGGTCATGATGTATAATTCTTTTAATGTGTTGTTGGATACGATTTGCTAGAATTTTATTGAGGATTTTTGCATCTATATTCATTAGAGAGATTGGCCTGTAGTTTTCTTTTTTTGTAATATCTTTGCCTGGTTTTAGTATGAGGGAGATGTTGGCTTCATAGAATGAATTAGGTAGTTTTCCCTCCGCTTCGATTTTTTTGAAGAGTTTGAGGAGAGTTGGTACTAATTCTTTCTGGAATGTTTGATAGAATTCACATGTGAAGCCGTCTGGTCCTGGACTTTTCTTTTTAGGAAGCTTTTGAATGGCTAATTCAATTTCTTTACTTGTGATTGGTTTGTTGAGGTCATCTATGTCTTCTTGAGTCAAAGTTGGTTGTTCATGTCTTTCCAGGAACCCGTCCATTTCCTCTAAATTGTTGTGTTTATGAGCGTAAAGTTGTTCATAGTATCCTGTTATTACCTCCTTTATTTCTGTGAGGTCAGTAGTTATGTCTCCTCTTCCATTTCTGATCTTATTTATTTGCATCTTCCCTCTTCTTCCTTTTGTCAATCTTGCTAAGGGCCCATCAATCTTATTGATTTTCTCATAGAACCAGCTTCTGGTCTTATTGATTTTCTCTATTGTTTTCATGTTTTCAATTTCATTTATTTCTTCTCTAATCTTTGTTATTTCTTTCCTTTTGCTTGCTTTGGGATTAGTTTGCTGTTCTTTCTCCAGTTCTTCCAAGTGGACAGTTAATTCCTGCATTTTTGCCTTTTCTTCTTTTCTGATATAGGCATTTAGGGCAATAAATTTCCCTCTTAGCACTGCCTTTGCTGCGTCCCATAAGTTTTGATATGTTGTGTTTTCATTTTCATTCACCTCGAGGTATTTGCTAATTTCTCTAGCAATTTATTCTTTGACCCACTCGTTGTTTAAAAGTGTGTTGTTGAGCCTCCACGTATTTGTGAATTTTCTGGCACTCCGCCTATTATTGATTTCCAACTTCATTCCTTTATGATCCGAGAAAGTGTTGTGTATGATTTCAATCTTTTTAAATTTGTTAAGACTTGCTTTGTGACCCAGCATATGGTCTATCTTTGAGAATGATCCATGAGCACTTGAGAAAAAGGTGTATCCTGCTGCTGTGGGATGTAATGTCCTATAAATGTCTGTTAAGTCTAGCTCATTTATAGTAATATTCAGATTCTCTATTTCTTTATTGATCCTCTGTCTAGATGTTCTGCCCATTGATGAGAGTGGGGAATTGAAGTCTTCAACTATTATGGTATTTGTGTCTATTTCCCTTTTCAGTGTTTGCAGTGTATTCCTCACGTATTTTGGGGCATTCTGGTCTGGTTAGGTGCATAAATATTTATGATTGTTATGTCTTCTTGTTTAATTGTTCCTTTTATTAGTATATAGTATCCTTCTTTGTCTCTTTTAACTGTTTTACATTTGAAGTCTAATTTGTTGGATATTAGTATAGCCACTCCTGCTCTTTTCTGGTTGTTATTTGCATGAAATATCTTTTCCCAACCTTTCACTTTCAACCTATGTTTATCTTTGGGTCTAAAGATGTGTTTCCTGTAGACAGCATATAGAAGGATCCTGTTTTTTAATCCATTCTGCCAATCTATGTCTTTTGATTGGGGAATTCAGTCCATTGACATTTAGTGTTACTACTGTTTGGATAATATTTTCCTCTAACATTTTGCCTTTTGTATTATATATGTCATATCTGATTTTCCTTCTTTCTACACTCTTCTCCATACCTCTCTCTTCTGTCTTTTTGTATCTGACTCTAGTGCTCCCTTTAGTATTTCTTGCAGAGCTGGTCTCTTGGTCACAAATTCTCTCAGTGACTTTTTGTCTGAGAATGTTTTAATTTCTCCCTCATTTTTGAAGGATAATTTTGCTGGATATAGGAGTTTTGGTTGACAGTTTTTCTCTTTTAGTAATTTAAATATATCATCCCACTGTCTTCTAGCCTCCATGGTTTCTATTGAGAAATCTACACATAGTCTTATTGGGTTTCCCTTGTATGTGATGGATTGTTTTTCTCTTGCTGCTTTCAAGATCCTCTCTTTCTCTTTGACCTCTGGCATTCTAACTAGTAAGTGTCTTGGAGAACACCTATTTGGGTCTAATCTCTTTGGGGTGCACTGCAGTTCTTGGATCTGTAATTTTAGGTCTTTCATAAGAGTTGGGAAATTTTCAGTGAAAATTTCTTCCATTAGTTTTTCTCCTCCTTTTCCCTTCTCTTCTCCTTCTGGAACACTCACAACACATACATTTGTGCGGTTCATATTGTCCTTGAGTTCCCTGATACCCTGTTCAAATTTTTCCATTCTTTTCCCGATAGTTTCTGTTTCTTTTTGAAATTCAGATGTTCCATCCTCCAAATCACTAATTCTATCTTCTGTCTCTTTAAATCTACCATTGTAGGTATCCATTGTTTTTTCCATCCTTTCTACTTTATCCTTCACTTCCATAAGCTCTGTGATTTGTTTTTTCAGTTTTTCTATTTATTCTTTTTGTTCAGCCCATGTCTTCTTCATGTCCTCCCTCAATTTATCGATTTCGTTTTTGAAGAGGTTTTCCATTTCTGTTCGTATATTCAGCATTAGTTGTCTCAGCTCCTGTATCTCATTTGAACTATTGGTTTGTTCCTTTGACTGGGCCATATTCTCAGTCTTCTGAGCGTGGACCATTTTCTTCTGCTGGCATCTGGGCATTTAGTCAGATTTCCCTGGGTGTCGGATCCAACAGGTTGTAAGATTTTTCTGTGAAATCTCTGGGTTCTGTTTTTCTTATTCTGCCCAGTAGGTGGCACTCGTGGCACACGTTTGTCTCACGTGTTTGGAAGGGATTCCCCCGGTCACCGTTCTCCACGCCCTGAGGATTTCCGATCCAATTCTCTCAGTTGGTCCGGGGGCCCGCGCGTGTTGGGGGCGTCAGCCGCCGTGGCTTGAGGGGACACTGTGGCTCCTATTATTAATGCCCCTATTGGTGTTTGGTTGGACCCAGTACCTGCCACTGTCGGAAATTCCCTCCTCTCCCTGGAGGGGTGCTGGTTGCCGGCCACCGTGGCCTGGGGAACTCGCCACCGGACCAGGAAGCCGCCCGTGGAGGAGGGGCGCCGGTTGCCGGCCACTGCAGCTTGGGTAGCCCTCTGATCTGAGACTCATAGCCGGTCCGGGAAGCCGCCCACAAAAGAGGGGTGCCGGCTGCCGCGGCTTGGGAAACTTGCCTCTCCGAGACTCTCAGCCAGCCCGGGAAGGAGGGAGGGAGGAGCTCCGGCTGCCACAGCTGCCGCGGCTCAGGGAATCGTGCACCGCTCGGGGATCTCACCGCAGCAGAGTCTTGCAGTCAGTCTAGCCAGTCCAGACTGGGGTACGCTGTGTGTCCATTCCGTGTCGTGGCCCCGGGAGCTGTTCTGCACTGTTTCTGTTCACCTAGTAGTTGCTCTGGAGGAGAAACTAAGACGCGCGTATCTTACTAAGCCGCCATCTTGGCCCCGCCTCCTATTTATCCTTTCAAATTTCTCTTTATGCCCTTCTAGTGTGTTCTTGATCTCCTTTATGTCATTAGCTATCACAATGATTTTATTTAGTTAAGTCATTTGAACATCTTTGTTCAATTGTTCCAAAGTTTGTGTCTCCTCTGCTGTTTTAATTTGGTCACTAGGCTGGGCTATATTTGCATGCATTTTGATATATTTAGTGATCTGTTGCCTTCAAGGCATGCAAATGTCTGGATAAGGTCACTTTAGAAGTCAACGTCCTTCAGTATTCTAAAGCTTTGAATTTGCTACATGGATGTGAGCAGGATACAGAGTGTGGGGTGGTTGCACAGCAGTGAGGTGACGGGTTGCAATACAGATATAGGCATGGGTTGGGAAAGCTACGGTGGTGCATGTGAGCATGGCATGAGTGGTGGGGGTTGTGAAGGTGTAATGCAGGTGCCATGGGGTGGGGTGCAGCTTATGTAGGCCTCGGAGCTCAGAAGCAAGTTGTGGCATGGGGTATCACAGAGGTAGGGCATGATAGGAGGCAGATGTTGGGGGCTGTGGGGATGTGCAAAAGCTGGTGTGCACTGCAGACATAGTTGGGTCTGTAGAGCATGGGGTTGTGTGATTCAAGATGGGGGTAGGTGGCACAGAGATTGGCGCACAGGGATAGCAGGGCAAGAATGTGTCCTTGCATAGTGGGAGGGGTCCAGTGGGCCCCAGACAGGTATGTGAGTGTGTGCAGGCTGGACAGAGGTTGTGGGGGCTGTTGAACAGGGATCGGAGCTGATAATTTTGGGTGGGCAAGGCCCTGGTGCAGGTGCACAGGTGCAGTAGGGTTGAGGCAAGGGTGCAGACATGTGCAGGGTGGGAGCTATGCCCACAGATGAGTATGTGAGCACCTGCAGGTGTGGGAGCAGGGCACTTGGGTAGGGTGAGGCCAGGGTATGGGGGTAAAAGGGTGTGCAACATTTGCAGGGCAGGCGTTGGAGTGCTGGGGTCAAGAGGTCTGTCATGGATGCATGGGTATCCTGCAGAGAGGATTTGGCCCTGTCTATGCAAGGGTAAAGGGGGCGGGGCACTGCTGTATGCTAGCCTAGGGGTTGAGGCCCTGGTGTGAGCTTGGACAGAGCTCAGGGTCAGGGCCCGAGTTGCATCTGTCTGGGCTGCAGCCGGTTGTGGCCCAGATGTGGAGATTAGAGCTTGCCCAAAGCTGGGAGTATGGCGGTGTGCAGGTGCGTGCTTGTGGGGATCTAGAGGGCCATAAACTGAGGTGCATATGCGCAGAGCTAAGGGGGATGGTGGGGCAGGGTTGTGCGACCTTATGGTCTGGGGTGGGTGGAGTCAATATGAAGATGAGCATCGACAACCTTGATGCTCCTGCAGCCTTGATGTGCAGGTAGCTTCTTGCAGGGGGCAGGGAGTGGGAGGTGGGAGTCCAGAGGCTGGACACAGGTGGGTGGGTCTTTGGAGAGGCAGTGTCAGATTGTGTGATTGGCCAGGAGAGGTGGATTGGGCTGAAGTAGTGTGGGATTGGGAGTATGGGGTGGGGATGCGCAAAGGGTTGGGGGAGTGGTGGGTGGAATTGGGGGAGGCGTTTGAAGCTTGGAGGGTGTGTCAGAGTTCAGGTCAGTGGGATGTGGGGTGAATCACAGTAAGGATTAGGGCTGTGTGCCTGGAGGTAGCCCACTGAAGGAATGTGGCTTGGCTTACTTCCTTGTTCCTTTCTCCCTGTCTGTGCATTCTTGAGGGCTAGTGGTTTTCCTTTCGAAAGGAATATGTTAGGTTATCTTCACTGCCTGGATATTCTCTGGTTCTCTGTATCTCAATTCTTCAGCTTTTTCAACCAGAGCCTCCGTATATAGTGTAGAAGACCCTCCCGGGTCACTTACACTCTGGGATCACCATCCTAGTAGACGTCCCATCTTTTCTCTAGCTGTTCCTTAGAGCAGGGGTGACTCAACCTATCCTATTCCACCATCTTGTCTGTTGCAATTTTACCACTTAAGTGTTTCTACTGAATTATGGCTCCAATGACATCTTTCCCAGGTAAGTTTACCTTAACTATAACTCTGCATTTACCTGCCTTTCCAAATTTCATGTCCACAATGTGCTTTGTGACCTCAGTTCTCTGATGGATCAAAAAAGTCATTAGTTTTCACTTTGCACAGCTTTTTCTTGTGATAAGGATTGAGTGTTGACTTCTCAGCACTTCACAAGTCAGAACTACAACCAAAATTCCTACTTTTTACTCTATTAGTAAAATAAGCTAGTAAACATGAACTATATTTAATTGAAAAATTATTACTATATTTTACATTTATATTTAGCATATAAAATGCTAAAAATGCAAAAAATGCCATTCTTAGGAGAGTAAAATTGTATTTTTTTCCAATGCCACATACCCAGTCAAATGCTATTATTGTGATAGTTATGCATTTGCAAGATGTAGTATATTACACAAACATGAATGAAATTTCAATACTCCGCAACTTGCTTTACTCACTCAGTATCATATATTAATCTAGATCATTCGTATCAACATATATAGATCCATCCGCTTCATTCTTTTTAATATTTATATTATATGTCATTAATCAGAACTGTATTAAGGCACAAAAAGTGGTTTACAGTCAATATTATATATAAATATAGTTGAAAACAATAGTCACCTTAATCTGTTAACCAGTTTGCCTTTTGCTGTATTATCTCTCCAGAGTAATGTAACTTATGTTTTACTTTGTGCTTGGCAAATAATTGATCAAAATGCATATACTTTTTTGGTAATATTTTCATGTACTATATCTGCTGTACCTTTCTATTTCAAAAATCTGACTCTTCAGCAAGATCATTTTATGTTCTACCATATGGATTCACTGAAAGACATGTTTATTGTGAAGGTAATAAAGCTATGTTTTGGGGTCCTTACACTGGTCAGGTCTCTTCCATATCCTCTAATTTTTATATTCATGATTTTTTATTCTTATCTCTTAAGAACACTCTAACTCCAATAGTGGAACCATTAGGGATCTCTACAAAACTTGTAATTGCCTAGGATTTGACATAATTTAATTACCATTTCTGCTATTTTTAAAGCTTCACTTTGTTTCCAATATGTGGCAAATAGAATAGTGGCCCAGGGTGATACATTTAAAGTTCAGATGGTAGTGCCTGCAGATAGAATTGGCAGAAGGAATCATAGCAAAGAGCTTGGGGGAATTCTTTTACTTATGGATTCCTCTTTGTGCTAAAAAAACTATGCTCCTATTCTCATTCACATTTGGGATTGAACCAGATTTAAATCTTTTTGAAGTATCTGTTGGGCAATGCCTCACAGAAGCCATTGTTCAGAGTATACAATAGTATTTATGAGAAAACAACAACTGCATGTGAAACACAGCATATGTAATGTTTCTGATGCAACCTGAGGACAGGTGGCAGGAGGTTCAGCTGGAACCCCACCTGGACCCTGCCTGGGTGTTCACCACCTATGTCTTTAGCTAGGTGAAGATGATGTAATTTAAAAACAAATTCACTAATAGAAAAGAACATCAGTAGTAGTTAAACAAACAAACAAACAAAACCTCTTGTGGTGAACTGTGTCCACTCCTTGAGATCTAAGTGAAAGTGAAATAACTTTAACAAAAGGGTTCCATGGAGCTCCTTTGTTGTATCTTCTGTGAGAAAAGTGGTGCGAGAGGGACGGTAGGAAATGTGCACTCAATGGCTTGATTTTATAGTAAAGCAGCCTACCTCCTTCTCCAAGTCCTCAGAGAAAATTAAGGAAGAAGAGTGGCTGGCTCCTTTTCTATCTAGTGGGACAGACTTAGCCACAAACACTTGACATGGACTCTGCAGAACTCACCAGGATGGGGGCTAAGATTCATTCAGGTTATTACGGTAGATGTGGTAGCAGAAATCTGTACATTTTGTTTTGTGCTTTCCTTTAGGATGGATGGTACCTGGGTATTTTCTTAGAATGAATTGCTAGAAGGAAATTTCCTAGGTTAAAATGTATAAGTTTTAAGATTCGTGATGATTATTGTTTTAAAGAGTGTGACCCAAACATGAAATCCTGTCTGTTCCCATTTCCTACCTGCCATGAGACAAGTGGCAGATCAACTTTCCTGCTATGGGAGAAGACATATAATTCACCACTTACCAACCTTTTCGTAGCTACTACCTTATTATAACCATCTTTCATATTGTCTGAATTGCTAAAATTACTGATTGTTTACTTCCAGCTTCCTATAATTCCAACTCCGTTCTACTCAGATATATTTTTCTGTAATGCTACTTTCAATAAAGACCATTATTTCTTAGAAACCTACATAAATAGGTTTGTATATGCACTATAATGCAGTTTCTCTGTTATATTTCCATGTGTCCTTATAATAAAACTGGTTCATTAAGATGGTCTGAATGAGCCTTCTCTCCTTAAAATTAAAAAAGCTTAGCACATCTAACTGATTTTGCTTTTCACGAACTGCATGAAATTAACCCTGTAGAAACCACATGGGAAGCAGAAGAGAATCCAAGTTCTTATTCATGGCACTTAGTGCCCAGAAGCATGACTGTGCATGTATTCTGTGACACAGCTCTATCTTATCATTATCATCTATGTAGTTAGTTCTTATTGGTTCCTGTCTTTACTAAGAACAGAACTGATTAAAAAATTGAAGTGAAGAAGCTAATGATGGAAACCTGAATTAATTAGTGACACAAAGATGAAGGCATCAATCAGGAAAGGAGGGGAGGATGGAGGACATAAAGAGGAGGATGGAGCCAAGGAAATAGTGGGGAGAGATACAGAAGCATGTGGCTAGTTTCCGAGTAAATGCAAGTTGAAGACAGTTTAAAGGTCTAAAATTCTCTATAAGAAATGTCTAAATGGGGGTCAGGGATGCTACTCACCCTTACCCTGCTACTCAAGGATAGCGTAAGAGCTTGAGTAAGTCATTGGGTTTTTGCATCTGCTTAGTTGCCCTACAGGTGGCTGTACTAGAAGACATAAAGTATATTTATAGTCTTAAAATTTACGAAATATGTTTTACAACTATTTGGTGAACACACAGTCTACTTTTTATGCTTTTTGTGTCATCAACTTGGCTTCTTGCATTTTCTAAGTAATCATGACTCCGATGTGCACTAATTTTTTTTTCCTGCATATTAATGGAGGAAAAAAGCAAATGGAGAATGACTTTGGACAAATTCTTGGTTTTCGTTTCCTTCATTTTGTGGAGTCTTTCACAGTGCTGCCAGAGAGCGTGGCAGCAGTCCATGTGGGACAATACGTCTTTCATGCAGAAGGAACTGAAAGAATTCCCAACAGAGGTTCAGAACTCAACTCCAAGCTGTTACTGTTAAGCTCTGAAGCAATGGAGCCCTTACACTTGCCAACAATTGGGCCTTCTTCCCAAGTACCACCCACACTTTCTTTTTTCAACCACAAACTACAACTGTGATTCAAAATAGCAAAACACAGTTTTAAAAATAAACTGAAACCATTGAGTGGGTTTAATTACACTGTAGCGGCTCAAAACCCTTTGATACAAAGTTTCATTTCAATGTATCATAATAGAAAATATTCTACAGGGAAAGAAACTAGATCATTCTTATATACTCTTGTTCAAGATTTCCCTGATCATTTTGTATGACTCTATTCATTTTATCTTAATTTTTATGCATTTGAATTGCTGATAGCACAGAGAAGCTACTCAGAAAATGGAAAAATATCCTATTGTTGAAATTTGGCTAATTCTTCTTAAAAGCAGAAATGGAGTCAACTTAGATTATTTACACATGAACTTTTTTGCATATAGTTTTGGATTTAACATAACCTATTAAATTCTAAACTACTAAATCTTGACATCAAAATTCTAACTTTGTACGGCAATGCTCAATAATATAAATTGGCTTTCACATTAATTATTTGAGAAACTTATCTGCAAAAACTCTCGTGTAATATTTTATCTAAACCAAATAGAAGTAATTTTCATGTTATTCTGAGTTGATGTGTTTTAGGTAGGAGACAGATGCTTTAGTGCTTGCTTCCTTCAGACTAGTGAGAAATAGTGAAAATTTAACAATGAGAACTAATGTAAAACAAATTTTCAATGAAAGAATATATATGTATATATACTAGTATATATGATATATATATGATAATTATGTAACTTTTACAAAATTTAAAAAATGTTCTTCCTAATAATTATCTTAGACAATCAAGTTAAGAATAAATTATAGTCTAGGATGTCATTACAAGCAGTTGGAAATGTGTGAAATGCATTTAGAAAAAAATTAACATAAATTAAAAAGAGTAAGAATATTTGTCAGCTCACTGAAAAAGGCCAATTATACAAAACAACTAATTCTCCAATGATCCTAAAGAAATGAGACAATTTATATTCAAACTAAAGTGGTAAAACCACCACTGTATCTGGAACTCCTTTTTCAATCTATGGATCAATACCACTGATTACTTTATAAAATTGCCCAAAACTCTTTTTTGTCATTATCGTAAACAGAAAGTAACACAAATAACAGTTTGATTTATTGTATTTTGCTATTTTGGGTTGAAGTAATTGAAGTATCTTCAACATTTCTTGAGTAACTTCAAGTAATAGCTAATGAAAATTTCCTCTAGGTATATCAACAATGTAATTCATAGTATTTTATATTTGATTTAAATTAAAACCATTTTATTTCCCTGATCAGTGTGCAGGAGGCCTGCTTACCAGTTTTCCTTGAACAAGGTGTTTCTGTTTTCTAACCAAATATTTCTAGTTTTTTTGCTGTGGCAATAATCCAGAGAATTTAAATTCCTGAATATTATATGGAAGAATGTTTCAGGTGGTAACACTGATTATGTGCTACAGGAAATGAGAGTGGGAGGTTAAAATAAATGGAGAGAACTTTTTGTAGTTGCCACATTCTATATTTTCTGTACTTTCCTTGGTGAAATGAGTTCTTTTTTGCTTACCTATTCATTGATTTTGAATGATTTGCAATAGTCAAGATAAATGGACGTGTCATCACTTTGGGATTCTAGTCTGAATACTGGAAGGAAAATATTGAATTTAGGGAATTGGAATGCAGGTAGCAAATGGGACCCTTCAGTTAAGAAAATTTTGTTAGTCAGCAAAACACGGCTCAGTTTAGATAAAACACAATTTTATATAAATCTATTTCATACGATGGCTCAGCTGGCTGTTTCTACTACCAAACTCACTATGGAGATAGTTGTGCCTGCAAACAATGCTGGATTGAATTTAAATCATGTACCCATCCATTTTTAGCCATTAATATTGTTTGTGATCTAGGTGGCATTGTTACAGATGGATATCAGTTTAATGAGTCAACTACCCTGATAGAATGTTTTTACTTTGACTGTTGGCACAGATGCCTACACAATTAGGTGAAAAGCTACATTGTTGGTTATTGACAAAAGATTATACAGAATGAAAAATTTTGATGCCAGATAGCTATCAAATAATAAATACTCAGTTGATACCTTCTTGGTATTTGGCCACATCTTTCTCTCAAATCATATCTATATTCATATTTACTTTCTTTATAAGATGAAGTTTATTTTTATAGCACAAACTTTCAAATACTTTGTAATTATGCACACTAAGGAACACATTATGAAGTAATTGTCCTCACTGCTTTGATATTGTTCAGCTTCAATTTATTATCTAGAGCCATAATTCATTTTTGCATATCCATGACTCAGAAACTGTTATCTGCAACTATTTTTGAAGAAGTTGACAGGGCTTCAGGTAAAAGAGTGGGACACAACACTGCTTATCCTAACATAGTAACTTCCCAGGCATTTTCTGATTCCATGGTTTTCTTGCCTCATACATTCTGTCTATAATAACTTTTCCTTTCTTTTTTGAACCTCTTCCAAACAGGCTTTCATCCTATCACTCCAGCTTGGCTATAAATATCAATTCTTGTCTGATGATTCCCTAAATTCCTTTATTGTTAAAATGTATTAACTGTCAGCTCCAGTAAGGTTTAATCTATATCAAACCAAGGACTTTGTCTATTTGCTATAGTTCTAAAATAATAGAACAATGCCTGGTAAATGCTAAACCTTCCATAAATATAATTTGAATAAATTAGTTCAATATTATTTTCTCTTTAATATGTATTTATTGTGCTATTTAGAATGTGTTCCAAATTCCAAGGGAAAGTATCTCCATTTTTCACAGCAGATGATTTCCTCCATAAGTACACCCATGGTTCCTTACTGATCCCCTGCTCTCTCTTCTAAAGTAACCCCTTGCTCATACATCCCATGAAAATATATACCCAGGTGAATCACAGAAAGTGTTTGTTGAAACTAAACAGCCTAAAGTTTAAATCTTTGCTCAGTCACATACAGTCACATGGATTTTGTAAGTCACATAGCATTTGTGAACATGTTTTGTAATCTAAAGTAGATAACACAGCTTGCAGAGATATAAAAATAAGAGACAATGTGCATAAAGTCAATATCACAGAACCTGGGCATGTGTTAAGGGCTCAAAAAAGGGAAGGATAGTTATTGTTATTATTTTAATATTTTATTAGAAAATGTTTAGATGTTTTTAAAAGAATTAAATTCAACTAGAATTTATTAAGTACCTATCAAATTCAAGGCATTTTATTGGGTCTGTAATATTGATGTTTATTTTTGCTTCCAGAAGGCAGCAAAGGTGGGGAAATCACTTTAATCCAACCAGGAATTGAGCTGATGATAGAAATTGAATGTCTTTGTGGGTCTAATCTACTTCTGGATGCCCTGTTCTTTTTAGGTATAGGACTTCAAGGACCTCAGTGAAAACTGGTGGTGTTTACCATGATTCCCCTTCTGTGTTGAGCTCTGATCTCCCAGTTTTGTCCCCCTCAGCTCTCCAAGACTACTGCAGTTCAGCTTCTTATTGTCAAAAGGAAATCTGTGCTGACTGTTGGGCTTGTATCTGAGCTTTCTTTCTCTTCAAGAACTTGATCCTGTAAGTCTTGGCTACCTAGGTTTCCCCTAATGCCTTCAAATAAATCTTTTTTTCCCCCCAGCTTGTTTATTTGTTAACAGTAGGAACATCGATGCTACTAATTTATCTGCCATAACCAGAAGGAAACTCTGTAATAATGATATTTAGAAACTATATTATTCACTTATTTTTCTCAAAATCAACACATGCCTATTTTTTAAAATACTGCCTCACATTTTATGTTTATAATTTGGTAAGATTCATAAAACAAAATCTGAGGCCAACAGTTGAACAATTTAATTTCTATTTGAGTATCGATTGTCACATATTCTAATTAAAGTATTAAGTTACTCTTAATACTTTATTGGCTCACTATCATTGCGCTTCAATTAAATTTGCTTTTAAATATTTCATATTCCACAAGTTCTGCTAAAAATATATAGGGCACCATATTACAAGAGGATCAATAAAGATTTGGGATAATGTTGATCATGTGTTCTCTGATGCCTGCTGAGGAGAAAGAAAAATTTATCCTCTGAGACCTGGCTTGGGATGTAGCTTGGGCACAACAACTTTCAGTGCCAATTTTCCTGAACTACTTTATTTACTTAACATGGCTGGCTGGCTGTGAAGACCTCAGTGTCAGACTGCATTAGCATGCATGTACGTGTAAAATTAATTGACAGACCTTGCACTATGCAGTGTAGTCCCCTTAGAGCCTGGAGTTAAACATCTGTCTGGAGTGATGCTTCCTAAAAAGCTTTATGTAATGGCCAGAGGACCTCAAAGTAGGCACTTAGTGTGGAGGGAAGAGCAAGACAGACACTTGAGGAAAAGTGCTGGGTTTTAGTGGACTGACAGCCTCACCACAATATCCAAAGGTTACAACCTTAAACTCCAAAAGCTTTTAAGGTTTCTTGCATTTGTGTTGCCTGACTGCCTTTAGCATTAAGCACTTACTCTGAGCATATGTTTTGTTTTGTTTTGTTTTTCTCCAGAGTTTATTTAATTTGGATATAAGTGTCAGGATCTTTCTAAAATATCCATCCCATAGGTTCCAAGTTTAACTTTATTTTATTAGGCTGAGCTATGTTATTTTATCGAGATGGACTATTTGATGTTTCCATGTTTTGCCACTGTGAAGTTCAACCATTATGATTTACGTACATTTTGTGAGATATATTCATTTAGATGCATTCATTTAAAACCACAGTCAATTTTCTTCCTAATATTTGATAACCTTCTTTATTTCTTATAAGGCTGCAAGGTAAATTTGAAAGATGATGAGCTTTGGGTTCAATTTAGGGCTCTACTAATTATTATGTGTTTGAACCTGGGTTCGTGTCCATTGAGCCATACCATGCCATCTCCTTAACGGTATCATTTATAAGTCTGTAGTTGAGATTTTATGGGTTGTCTTCTGTTTGGAAAGTGCTATATAAGCATAATTACCTTGGAACCAGGCTTAAGAAATCAATCCTATTTAGTTGCTACCTTTTTAATAGTCTTAAAGAGATTGAGTTCCTGTATAGAAAACCTATAAATATGAAAATAATTAACAGTGCTGAAGAAAAACAGTGTTAGAATAATTCCTTCTTCCTAGCTGTTTAAAGGCTGCCTAGAAGATGTAGCAAAGTAAACTCATCTTAAACCAATTTATTTAGACTAGAGAATATTTACAGATATGCATCAGAGGGATCTCAGGGGCAAAGAGATGCATCACCAAGGATTAGTCATTGGGAAGTGGGTAATGGTCAGCTCTTGTTGAGTTGAATTACAGAGTTTCTTGTTCAATGCAATCTTTGCACTGAATGTTTGAAGGTGTTCTGTTAATGAAATAAGAAAAACATGATTGATTTTTATAAAAGTTTCATCAGATTAGTTTCTTATCAGACAATGGACTTTCCTCACAGATTTAAATGAACTGAATTCATATATGAGATCTGATAGAGTATCTACCTGAAAGTCAATGGATCTGCATTCATGAGCTTTCAATTTTAACAATACTCTGCTCCTAGCACATGTGACCTTGGGTGTTTTAATTAAACTCCCAGAGCATCAGTTCTCTCATTTTTAAAATAATTATAAATGATATGGACTTTTCAAAATGACTTCTTGCTCCATGAGTGATTGAGAGACAGTGTAATATTTAGACTATTTGTCAGCTTGATAGTGAAGACAGTTAATTGATTTGGAGAGACAGCCACAGACAGTAATTATTGTAGCTCTCAAGACAGAAGGAAGACATTGTGTATTTGTACCTGTGATAGGTAAAATAAAGACACCTCTCAAAAAATGTCCACATTCTAATTTCTGGAAACTGTACCTATGTTACTCTATATGGTAAAGGGACTTAGCAAATGTGATTAAAGTATAATCAAATTAAGGACTTTGATATGGAAAGATTATCTTGGGTTCATAAAACACCACAGTCCATAAACATGGGAAAACCAGAAGAGGAGATCAGAGTGATATAACATGAAGAGAACTCAACCCAGCTGTATTAGTCAGGGTTCTCTGGAGAAATAGAGCCAACAGGAGATCTGTAAATGTGAGATTTATAAAGGTATCTCAAGCAATTGTGGGAATGGAAGAGTCTAAAATCTGTAGGGCAGGCTGTGAAGCTGGGAGCTCCAATGAAGGGTCTAGACAAACTCCTCAGGAGAGGCTTGCTGGCTGAAGAAGCAGTGAAAAAGTCACTTTCCTTCTTTAAAAGGCTTCAACTGATTGGATTATTTCATGTATGGGGAAACATGCATTAGCTGATTTAATACAACAGCCTTCTGGTTTAGCAACCAGCCATGAAATTTCTTTGCAGCAAAAGACAGGCCAGTACTTGCCTGCCTAGAAAACTGGGCCTGGTCACTTAGCTGAGTGGCCACCAGAACATATCCATCACAATCCTTTCTTATTAACTTGGCAATTAAATACATGACCTTGAAACACACTGAATTTCCAAGTAGAACACAACAATAAACATATGTTTTGCCTAACAATATCCAACTGTCCTGTGTACAACCGGAAATGCACTACACCTCTCCAGAATAGGTTGCAAGTCCTTAGGTGATGTTCATTCTTAAACATCATATTCTATAACTTAAATACTGTAACATGAACAAAGCAACTTGGGTTGTATGATAAGAGGAAAACAAGATATTTACTTAGTACAAAGGCAAACATACTCATAGAAAACAGGAAGGAAATATTCACACAATCACATTCCTCATTTCTAAAATGGTCATGTGGTTGTCATTCATATTTATTACTACTTTCTTCTACAACCCATTCCATGTTCCCTTTACCATCAGCAAGTGCTTCAGCTGTCCATTGTTCTTTGCTAAGTGGGGTGATCCAAACCTTCATTCCTGAAGTTTCTGGGCCATTGGTAATCTTGCCTGGATTGGGTTGTTGCAGTTTTTCTTTTACTTTAGTCACAGGGCATGATAGTACTAAGAGATGCCCTAGGGGATCTCCTGTTCTGGGAAAACGTTTCTTTACCTCCATTGTGTAGTTGCATTTCTAGTTACCCTTGTTAGTCAGGATCAATCACTCCATACAGAAGAGTAATACCCTTTCATGCCTGTTGATTCAGTGGCAGGAGAAGCCAGAGTGGCCATGGAGAAGTCTGTACTTTCAGTTCAATTGAATGTTGTGTTTCCTGGTAGGAGCATTCTCTTTTTGGAACTAAGATCTATAAACCAGCAGAGCTTAAGCTTTCAAGGACAAGAAGCAAAAATTTTCCTAGGGGTAAAATATTTTTTTTTCACTAGGGGTGTAGTGAGTGATGCCATTCCGATTTCCACCCCTTGATTCCTGGATCCATGAATCCTGCCATGGGAGAAATAACACCATAGAGTGGATGCTGATTCAGAGTATACACAGCCTCCTGGAGAACACTGCCCTGCCTTGCAAGGCATTGCCATCTAGTTGACATGATACTTGGGTCTTACAAAGGCCATTCTACCATTCTATCAACACAGCTGCCTCTGGATGATGGGGAATATGGTAAGAACAGAATTCCATGAATGTGTGCCCATTTCTGCACTTCATTTGCTATGAAGTATGTTCCTTGGTCAGAAGCAATGTAGTGTGAAGTACCATGACAGTGGATATGGCATTCCATATCCATGGATGGTGGTTTTTGTGGAAAAATTATGTAAAGGGAAAGCAAACTCATTTCAAGAGTATGTGTCTATTCCAGTTAGAGTAATTCGTTGCCCCTTCCATGATAGAAGTGGTCCAATGTAATCAATCTGCCACCATATAAAATTTTGATCACCTCAGGGAATGGTGTCATATCAGGGGCTGAATATGAGTCTCTGCTGCTGGTAGATTAGGCACTCAGCAGTGGCTGTAGTCAGGTCAGTCTTGAGTAGTGAAAGTAAATGTTGGTAAACCCATGTAAGCCTCCATCCCTACCACCATGCTCACTTTTTTCATGAGCCCATTGTGCAGTGGCAGAAATGACAGAGGAAAGAGGATGACTTATATCCACAGGATGGGTCATTTATCCACTTGATTATTAAGACATTCCTTTGCTGAAGTCACCCTCTGGTGAGCATTCACATGGAAGACAAACACCTTCATATTATTTCCCACTCAAAAAGTTCTATCCACGTACCTCTACTCAGAACACTTTGTCACCAATTTTCCAATCATGCTTCTTCCAAGTCCCTGACCACCCAACCAAACCATCAGCAACAACTATGAGTCATTGTACAGATGCACCTCTGGCCAGTTCTCCTTTCAAGCAAATTGAACAATCAGGTATACTGTTCAAAATTCCATGCACTGGGAGGATTTCCTCATCACTGTCCTATAAGGACATTCAAGAATATGATGGTAGTGCTGCAGCTATCCACAACTGGGTGATCCCTGCATATCATGCAGAATTATCTATAAACCAGGCCCAAGTTTGCTCTTCCTCATTCAACTGAGTGTAAGGAACTCTCCAGGAGGCCTTAGCTCTGGTCTGGAAAAGAGAAGGTAATGTGGCAGGAGTGCAGACCATGGGCATTTAGACCACTTCCTCATGTAACTTACTTATACCTTTGGAACCTGCTTGAGCCCTGTCTCCTATATATAATTTCAATTTTGTGATAGAGTGCTGCTGTGTTGGCCCAACTTTATGGCTTCTTGGGTCAGACAACATCCAGCTCATGATAGGCAACTCAGGTCTAATAGTAACTTGGTGGCCCAGTTAAGCATTTGGTCTCTACTAGGCCCAGCAGGAGGCTAAAGGCTATTTCTCAAACAGAGAGTAGTTTGCTGCTGCAGATTAAGGCCTTGATCCAAAATCCTAAGGGTCTGCATTGTGATTCTTCTATAGGTGTCTGCCATATGCTCCAGACAGCATCCTTATTTGCCACGGACACTTTCAGCACTATTGGATCTGCTAGATCATATGGGCCAAGTGGTAGAGCAGCTTGCACAGCAGCCTGGATTTGTCAAGGAACCTACTTTCATTCTGGTCCCCACTTAAAACTAGCTGCATTCTGGTCACTCAGTAAATAGGTATGAGTAGCACTCCCAAATGAGAAACATATTGTTTCCAAAATCCGAAGAGGCCACTAGACATTGTGTCTCTTTTTAAAAGGGACTAGATACAAGAGCTCATCCTTCACCTTAGAAGGAATATCTTGACTTGCCCACTGGAAATTTCACTGAGGTGGGAGTCCCTAGTATTTTTGCTGCATTTATCTCCTATCCCCTGCCACACAAATGCCTTACCAATAAGTTTAGAGCAGTTGCTACTTCTTGCTCACTAGATCCCATCAATATGATATCATCAATATAATTGACCAGTATTATGTTTTGGGGGAGGAAGAAAATATCAAGTTCCCTGTGAATAAGATTGTGACAAAGGGCTTGAGAGTTGATATAACCCTGATGCATGACAGTGAAGGGATACTGTTGACCCTGCCAGTTGAATATAAACTGTTTCTGGTTGTCCTTTCTCATAGTTATTGAGAAAAAAAAACATCTGTGAGATCAGTAGCTGCATATCAGGTACCGATGGGATGTGTTGATTTGCTCAAGCAATAATACCACATCTGGAACAGCACCTGCAATTGGAGTCACCACCTGGTTAAGTTAATGATAATCCATTGTCATCCTCTGAGACCCATCTGTTTTCTGCACAGGCCAAATAAGAGAATTAAATGGGGATGTGGTGAGAATAGCCCACCCCCCTCAAGTCCTTACGAGTGGCATTAATCTCTGCAGTCCCTCCAGGAATACCGTATTGCATCTGATTCACTATTTTGCTAGATAGGGGAAGTTTTAATGGCTTGCACTTGGCCTTTCCTACTATTATAATTCTCACTCCTTGAGTCAGAGAATGAGTGGAGGGATTCTGCCAGGTGCTGGCTATGTCAATTCCAATTGTGCATTCTGGAACTGGGAAAATACTCATAGAATGGGTCCAGGGGCCCACTGAACCCACTGTGAGATGCACCTGAGCTAAAACTCCATCAATCCCTCAACTCCATATTCTGACTGGTGGACCAAAGTAATGTTTTGGGTCTCCTGGAATTAGTATCACCTCAGAGCCAGTGTCTAATAATCCCCAAAATCGCAGATCACTTCCTTTTTCCCAAAGTGCAACCACCCTGGTAAAAGGCCATAAATCTCCTTTGGGAAGTGAGGGAGGAAAATTAACAGTGTAAATTTTGGGCAGCGTAAAAGGGTCCTTCCACAAGGGTACCCGGCTTTCCCCTCATTCAAGGGCCTCTGGGTCTGCAAACTCTCTGAGGTCTGGAAATTTTTTAAGGGGTCTTGACTGTTTGTTCTGTCATTCAAGTTTGACTTCTGTTCACTTGACCTAGAATTCTTCTGCTTATACAGCTCAAACAGTAATTTAATAGATGACACATCTATTTTACTTCTAAGTGTCCCATGCTCTATTAGACACACCACAAATCTCTGTGAGTCAGATTATTTTGACTGCTGCTTTGAGTTTGTTGTCCATTTTGGTGGCCATGCCCACCTTGTCTTTGGTGATTAACTGTCCCCATATGGTTTCTGCAACTTGGGATTTGATCATCCCTATTGTGTTTAAGGATTCCAGTTCAGTGACAACTGTTCTAACAGTAATATCTGACCTACAGAGCAGGGTGACTATAGAACTCTTCAGAGATGATGGAGCTAGTCTCATGACTTTATTTCTAAAGATTCTGGTGAAAAATGTGTCCTCTGGACATTCCTGGGGCATATAAGCAAGTCTCCGATGATAAATCCATTCTAAAATTCCCATCTCTCTAAGCCTCTGGATCTCCTCATCTACATTATATAATAGCAGTTCTGGCATTTTGACCTCAGTTAATGTTGGCTGCCTTTGATCCATGTTTCATCCAGTCATCCAAACAGTTAATATCCTCTCTAACCCCTCAAGCTACAACATTGAATATAGAATCTCTGCTTAATTGACCCATATCAATAAATTCAGCTTGACCCACATTTACATTCCTTCCACCATTATCCCACACCCATAATATCCATTCCCACACATATTCCTTTGATTTCTGCCTATATAGATTGGAAAATTGATACAGTTTTCTTGAAATATAGCATACCTTCTCATGGGCCACACTTTGTACCTCACCTTTCTGGATCTGTTGGGACTTTAGACTGTTTTTAGCTCTTGCAGAAAAGAGGAATTGTGGGGGTAGGTCATGAAGGGAAATAGAAGTGTCTTTCAAGCCAATTACCTCAGGGCACTCCATTGTAGTTTCACCTGACTAAACAGGATTAGTTGCTCCAGACAGAGGAGTGAGGGCTATTTCCCTAGGGGAGAGGGTTATGGGGTTAGCAGACACTAAAGTGTTCATCTCTTTAGGTGAAGATTGGATGTCAGAATCCTCTGAACTGACTGAAGGCTGGGAAGCTATTTCCTCAAGGCAGGCTGCAGGTCTGGAAGCTTTTTCCTCAGGGAAGTCCATTACAAGTTTATCTAGGAAAGGCTCAGCAGATTCTATGGATTCCATCTCCCAATAACCATCATTATCAAACAATATATCCAAATTCCACATTTCAGGATCCCATTCTTTTCTATTCAAAACACATAATTTAACAGCAGATGCCCTGCAAGGTTGAGATTTTAGTTTACCCTATAAATCTGCCACTTACACTGGAAGGATCTGTGTCTGGTTTTCAGAGATCTCAAGACTGTGACTTTAAGATTTTCTTTCAGGGCACATATGGAAACTTTCACATTTGTCATATGGCATTTAAGTTGCAGATTTGAAGCTTTCAGCTCATCCCTTTCCCTCATCACTGTATCCAGCATATCTAATAACAACAAGCCAATATCATTATATCTCTTAATTCCACAAAACTCCATAAAGACATCAAAAACACTCTCACCTAGAGCCTTGCCTTATATAAGTTTACAATTATCAGAGTCTAATGGTGATATTTTGCATATCTCTCATGCTAACTCACTCCATGGACTGTCAATGCCATCTTGATTATTTGAAACAGAGTCAGTAGTGCCTTTGAGTCTAATCAGAGTAGAAAACCAACTGTGAAGGCCCATTTTAAAGATTCTGTTTCTCAAGAACCACTTCTGGCACTGAATCGTATTAGTCAGGGTATCTAGAGAAATAGAACCAACAGGAGAGATCTGTAAACATGAGATTTAAAAATGTGTCACACAACTGTGGGAATGGAAGAGTCCAAAATTCCTAGGGTGGGCTCTGAGTCTGGCATATCTGATGAAGGGTCTGGACCAACTCCACAAGAGAGACTTGCTGGCTGAAGAAGCAGTGAAAAATCCTCCTTCTTCCTTAAAAGGCTTCAACTGATTGGATTGTCTTGTTTGTAGGACATGTGCTTTAGTTGATGCAATTAATCACTGATGATTTAATATACCAGCCTTCTGGTTTATCAAGCAGCCATGAAATACCTTTGCAGCAAAGGTCAGGCCATTGCTTGCCAGACCCAACTACTGGGCATCATTGCTTTGCCAAATTGATACCAGAACCTCACCATCACACTGACATTACCAGTTTTGAAGATGGAAGATGGGGATGACAAGCCAAAGAATGAGGACAGCCTCTAGAAGCTTGAGAATTCAAGGAACTGTTTCTCCTCTAGAGCTTCCAGAAAGCAATGAAGCCAGCAAACACCATAATTTTAGTGAGGCTATGTCAGATTTCTACTCTGCAGAACTCTAAGATAAGAAATATGCATTAGTTTAATGTGTGGTAAATGTGCGATAATTTGTTACAGCAGTAATGATAGACTTCGGAAGTGCCTAACATGGGAACCAGCACACAAAACTTCTATATAATTAAAGGTAGGTTTAGGCTAGTTGGTTGAATGAATGAATCAATTACTTAATAAATATCCATACGAATCTTCTTGAGTAAGCATCAAGAGCCTTTTACTTTAGATATTCTGCATGCATCTTCAAATTCACACTCAAGTTTCTCCTCTTTGGGAAGATATCCTTACTCCTAAGAGTCTCCCTCTTTGCCTGAAAATACCTCTGCCTATTTCCCACAGCAGGATGCTCATTAATGAAAATATTAAGTTACATGGTTGCCTTCCTAGAATGGGAGTTATTGGAAAACAGGATCATGTCATCTTCATTTCTATTTTCCCAATGGCCAGCAAATTCTTGGTCCAAGTGGAAACGCAATGCAATGGTGCTGGATGAAGGAATGAACAGAATGAATGATGGAAGTGAGGGAATGATTGAGAGTTCCATTTGCTCAATTCTGAATCAAATATCTTGAAAAAAAATTTAGTTCGACATATTTATTTGAGTATGGTAAGGTTTGGGGGATTTTAAAGAATGTAATATCCCTCTGTTCCACTAATCTTTCCCTGCAAAGCCTTTACCCTTTAATCTGATGAAGCTATTGCTCCTTGCTTGGGAAGGGTTGTATTAATTAGGTTATGATAAACATTGAAATAAACAAGCCAAAATCCATACAATTTTACACAACCAAAAATTATTCACTCCCCTCAGACTTTAGTCCTTAGAGGTTTTTAAGCAGATATGGTGGTGGTGGTAGGAATTCAGCTTCATCCAGGCATTCATGTTTACACGTAGGGGCTGTGGGAAGCTCCATCTTCATTGCATTAGCCCCTTGGTTGCCCTGAACATTTACATACAATAATCAGTGAGGGAAAACAGTGAGAGTGCAACATATGCTCTTAACTAAACTGAACAAGGAAAAACACACTACACCCACTTGGATTTCCTTGGAAAGTATTAGTAGCATGCTCCTCCCTCAACCCCCTTCTCTCCCCACATGAAAAGGGGTTAGGAAATATTGTTTTGTGCAGACAAAGAAAAACAAAAGAACCAGGTTTTATGAGCATCTTGACAATTTCTTAGGAAGTCTGTCTCCAGTTCCATTTTACTCTTTTGTCTATGCTTTGTGCAATTCACTCCATCCCCAAGGGAAAAAGCCTAAGGTCCAATCTAGTAACTGTATCTAGCTTAAATCCAAGATCTCCTGGAGTCAAACCTTCCTCTTCATTTGGTCTTAGTAGGACTCCTTGTAATTTGGCCACTCAAATTAAATTTACTCAAGTTTAGATAAATTAAAAAAGGCAAACTGCTCCCTCCACATAAATAATAAGCAATGGTGGAATAAAGACAGACAATGATTTGCTTTGTAAAGAGAAATAATTGGCAACACAGTAATTACTCTTCTGTAGGAATTCTGAAATCCCATTGGGGAGATGTAATGAAATCCTCTGAAGCCAGAAGAAGAGAAATGATCTTCTTGACATGGTCTGAGCCCTTTTGATGTCCTATCTTGTCTGTTATCCTCCATGACAATGTCTTAAGCAGGAGTATGCGCTTTTCAGAAATTGTATGACTTTCAGTCAATTTCCAGTACATGGAAGCTTGGAGGAAAAAAGATGGTTGTAAAAGTGTAGACAAGCCACATACTTTTCAGGCTGTGCTATGGTTTATTTGGCAAACTATTCCTTCAAAACATTGTAAACTTCTGATCTAAGTTCAATCACTTCCATATATTAATAATCATGACTAATGTGTTAAATATAGCTTTCAAATGTACTTTATTTCTTTGCTTTCTGAGTGCTATGCCCCTAATTTTTAGATTGTTGATACATTAAAGCTATGAAGATTCAGTTGAAAGAGTACACAATGTGATATTTCCTGCAGAGTGCATTTTTCATGACCTATTGAGGTATAATTTATATGCAATTAAATTGACCAATTTTATATATACAATTTGATGAGGTTTACAAAGTATACATTTGTGTAAGCACTGCTACAATCATGATATAAATCATTTCCTGGAACACCAAAAAATTCCTTCATGCACCTTTGTAGTCAAGCTCTGCTTCATCCCCAGACTCACTACTAATATGCTTTCTGTCACTAGAAATTATTTCCACCTAGTCTAGAATTTATTATCAAAGGAATCATAAAGTATGTACTATTTTGTATCTGGCTTCTTTTATTCAGTCTGGTAATTTTGAGATTCATTCTTGTGTGTATCAGTAGTTCATTGTTCTTTTGCTGAATGGTATGCCCTTTATATGGATATGCTGAAATTCGGTTCTCCATTATTTTGTTGACAGACATTTGTGTTGTTTCCTTTTTGGGGTTGCCATGATAAAGCTTTTATAACCATTTGTGAAAGTCTTTGTGTGCTGAAATGTTTATTTCTCTTTGGTAAATATGAGAGTGGTAAATATGGTAAGCCTATGTTTGATGTAGTAAGAAATTGGAAAATTTTTTCTTCTCACCAGCAATTTAAGAGTTTTAGTTATACTCTCCAACATGACATTTTGTCAATCTTTTAATTTTTTTTTTAATTTTTGCTATTCTACAATGCATATGGGAATTTCATTGTGGTATTTATTTCTCCTCTGTGATTATTACGCTGTGCATTTTTACATGTGTTTATTGGTCATATATGTGCCCTCTTTTATAAATTGTCTTGTTCAAATACATTGAACCCTTTCTAATTTTTAAGTCAGATTTTTATCTTATTGAGTTGTAGAATATTGCAAATATAATTAGAGAAAAATTTGTCCTTTGTCAAATATTTATATTTATATTATGTAAATGTTTTCTCCAAGTCAGTTGTTTTTAAATTGACATAATAAAGTCTTTTTAGAGCAAAACATTTTGATTTACGTAAGTCCAATATATCAGTTTTGTCTCTTATTGTTTGTGTTATTTGTGTCCTATCCAAGATATCATCACTCTCCCCAAGGTCACAAGGATTTAAAACTTTTTTTTTTCTGTACAATGTATTATTTTAGCTCTTCCATCTAGTGCACTTTGAGTCCATTTTTACGTGCACTGAGGTTCAGGATAGAAATTCCATATTTTACATATAGGTATAATTTGTTCCATAGCCATTTTTTTAAAAAATGAATACCTGTCTCCACTGAGTTTCCTTAGAACTTTGTTGAAACAACAATAGGCAATATCTAAATAGGTCTGTTACTGGAGTCTTTAATTCTGCTCAATATGTCTATTCTTGTAACAACAGAACACTGTCTTGTTTGCTGTCACTAAAGCGTAAGTCTTTAAATGGGGTATGGTAAGTACTCCACCTTTTTTATCTTATTTAAAAAACTGTTTTATATTTTTAAGTTCATTTGCCTTTGCAAATACATTTTAAAATAAACTTGCTAACTTCCAAAAATAGTCCACTGGGATCTTGGTCAGGACTGACTCATATCTACAGATCAATTTTGGAAGAATGGATCTCTTGATATTATTTCGTGTTCTGATCCATGAATACGGTATTTATTTCCACTTATGTTGGTCTTCCTTCATTTATCCAAGCAGTGTTTTGTAGTTTTCAGGTTTTGTTCATGTTTAATTAAATTTACCTCTTAGTATTTCATATTTTAGGTGTTATCATAAATGGTATCGCTTTTATTTCAGGTTGCGATTTTTCCTTGCTAACAGATAAACAGAATTCCTTTCGAAAAATTGATAAAATTGATATTTTATCCTGTGACTTTAATAAGCTTATTCCAAGCTTATTCATCAGTTCTCATAGCATTGGTATTTTCTATGTAGGCACCCATGCCACCTACAAATACAGTTTTAAGCTTTCCTTTCAAATCTTCAGTTTTATTTTGTTTTTTTGTTTATTACATTTTCATTACTTACTATGATATTTAAGTTCATGTTTCAAATTGACTAGGTTATGGTGTCCAATCATTTGATCAAACAAAAAGTGTCCTGATTGTTACTGTGAGAGTTCTTCATGGATTTAAATCATCAGTAAATTGATTCATCTTTGGCTAATTATGTCTACAATCAACTGTTGAAAGAGATCACTGGAAGGTTTAGAAGGAGAACTGTCAGAAGAAAGGATTTCTGTATTGACTTTAGCCAGCCAGCTTCTCCTAATAGATTCATTGAAAACCCTCATCAGATTTTCCAGCTTGTGGCCTGCTCTACAAAATTCAGACATGCTCATCCCCACAGTTGTGTAAGTCAATTCTTGTAATAAATGTCATAACATTTACACACACACACACATAAATATCTTACCAGTTCTGCTTCCCTGAAGAAACCTGACTAATATATTTACCTTCAGTATGATGTTGAACAGGAGCAGGGAGTGCGTATGTCTTGCTCTGAGTCTTATAGGGAAATTGTTCACTCTTTTACCATTAAAGTGTGATACTAACAACAATTTTTTTGATACTCTTCATCAATTTTAAGAATTTTCCTTTGGTTTCTACATTGAATCAAATTTATTTTCATTAACATGTACTGAATTTTGTAAAGAAAAATATTTCTGCATTTATTGAGAAGAAAATATAGTTGGCCCTTCTTTCCTTCCTTCCTCCCTTCCTCCTTTCCTTCTTTCTTTCTCTTTTCTTTCCTTTCAACTTCCTTTTTTTTTATAACATAGAATAATACATTATGTGATATATTATCAAATTGCATCCCTGGAACAAATCCCAACTTATCTTGCTGTGTTGTCCATTTCGCTTATTGATGTATTCTAGTTGCTAAATATTCTTTTAAGAGGAATTTTGCAGTTTTATTTATGAAGGATATTGCTCCATAATTTTGGTCTGTAATTGATCTGTAATTTTCTTTTCTCATAAGGTCTTTGACTGTTTATAGTTTCAGAGTAATAATGACCTTATAAATTGAGCAAATAAATATTGTTTCTTGTATTTTCTGAAACAGTTTGTATAGAGTTATGGCCTCCTTAAGTTTAATATAATTTTCCAGTAACACCAACTTGGCATGGAACTTTTTGTGGGCAAAAAATTCTAACTATAAAGCAGATCCCTTTAATAGACCTAAGGTTATAGAAATTTTATATTTCTTCTTTACTGAGTTTAGTAGTTTGGTCATTTAAATAATTTATTCGTTTTATCTACATTGTCAAATTTATTGGCATATAGGTTTTTTCTAATATTTTCTTATGATTCTTTAAATGTTCATAGGATCTGAAGAGATGCACCTCTTTCTTTCCTGATATAAACAATTTGAGTATTTTTGTTCTGATTAGCCTGTTTGTCAACCAGTAATATTGATTTTTTCAAGGAAACAGATTGTTTCATTGACTTCCTCTATTTTCTCTTTTTAATTTTATAGTTTCTGCTATTTTCATTTCTTTCATTCCTTCTGCTTGCTTTGAATTTAATCTGTTTTTTTTTCAAAATTCTTAAAATAGAAACGTGGACTATTGGCTTTAAGCCTTTAGTCTTTTCTAACTTAAGCATAGATTTCTCTCACTATATTGGGTTAGTAACATCCTACAATTCTTGGTGTATTTTGTTTCTAATTTTATTTAATTCAACTCTGTTCTAATATCTCTAGCGATTTCTTCTGTGACCCATGGGCTCAAGTGTGCAAATTAATTTCCAAATTAAATTGCTATTTAATTCCAATGTGTTCAAAGAACCCACTTTGTATGATTTCAATTCATTTACATCGAATGCCCAGGAAAGGGGCCTATTTTATTTTATGGCCCAAGAAAACGGCCTATTTTGGTGGATAATCAGTTGGTATAAAATTCATATTCACCTTTTTTTTAAGTGCAGTAGTCTATGATTGCCATTCGGATCATGTTGTTTGCTCTACACCCTTACTTATTTACATTCTACTACTTTCAATCACTGAGAGAGGAGAGTTCAATTCTACACTTTAATTGTGATTTATATTTCGTTACATTTCTATCACTTTACATGCAGTGCATTTTTTTTTTTTTTGCATGGGCAGGCACTGGGAAATGAATACGTAGTGTATTTTGAAGTGTTGTTAATTAGTACATGAGCATTCAGATCTTTACATCAACTCAAAGAAGTGTCCCACTTGTCATTACAGAATATTCTTTCTAGTCTTTAGTAATAAATTTCATTTTGTAATCTATCTGTCTGATAGTCATATAGTCAATCAAGCTGTCTTTTGTGTAGTATTTTCATAGTTTATCTCATTCCATCCTTTTAATTTTAGCCTATTTGTGTCTTTAAAACAAAAATGGGCTCTAGTAGATATCATAGAGATAGGTTTTGTTTTTTTATGTTTTAAAATTTGTTTTCCTTTCTTATTTGTATTTACTATTTAAATTTTCTTTTTGTGTTTTCCATTTCCTCATTTACTACATCACTTTAAAATTTTTACTTTTCATGTTTGCACTGAAGTTTAAAAAGTACACGTTTAAGATGTAGTGTATCTTGATTCATTATTTTACTACTTTGCACACTGTGTAAGAATCTTACAGCAGTATAATTTCATTTCTTATTTCTCCATCTGTGTTGTTGCTGTATATTTTATTTTTACATATGTTATAAACCCATAGTATATTGATATTACCATAAACTGTTAATCTTTAAAATAAATTAAGCAATACAACAAAAATCTTTTAAAGTTTCCCTCATTTATTTCATCTTTGGCACTCTTTACTCTTTTTTATATGTACATACTTGAATCTGGTATCATTTTCCTTCTTCTTGAATATCTTTTAACATTTCTTATAGTGTGGTTGTATTATTTTTTGTACAAAAATATTTATTTTACTTTCATTTTTTCACTTTGCTTAAAATTCTATCTAGAGGGTGCAAGGGTAGTTTAATAGTAGAATTCTTGCTTGCCTTGCTGGAGACATGCATTCCTGGCCCATGCACCTCCCCCCCAGAAAAAAATCAGCAAATTGTGCTACAATAACAGGATAGTCAAATGTAAAAAAAAAATGAAATGTGACCCACACCATACAGCATACAAAAATTTAAAAATTCTAGCTAGAAAATTATTTCTGTAGTAATTTAAAGATGTTTTTCTATTGTTTTCTCATTTGCATAGTTTCTAATGAAGAGTCTATTGTCATATGTTTATTCTTCTGTGCAGATTTCTTTATTTCTTTCATTACTATTAATATATTCTTTTTTCACTGCTTATCAGTAATTTGTTTATGATGTGATTATGTGTGCTTTTCTGCCTGTTTATTCTGTTTGGGAATGCTCAAATTATTTGGCTCTTGGTGATGTTGCCAGAATGCCATATACCAGAAATGAGTTGGCTTTTATAATGGAAATTTGGTAAGTTGCAAGTTTACAGTTCCAAGACTGTGAAAACGTCCAAATTAAGACACCAATAAGAGGATACCTTCACTCAAGGAAGACTGATGACATCTGGAATGCTTCTTTTAGCTGGGAAGGCATGTGGCTGGCGTCTGTTTGCATCTTTGGCTTCTGGATACCTCTGCCAGCTGGGAAGGCACATGGTAACATATGCTAGCTTTCTCTCCAGGCCTATCATTTCAAAAGGCTTCCTTGGGGGTGTTTTCTTTCTTTATCTCCGAAGGTCTCTGGCTGTGTGGGCTCTGTCAGCTCTGAAGTTTTATCCAAAATGGCTCCCTCTTAAAGGACTCCAGTAAGCAACCCCACCTTGAATGAGTGGAGACACATCTCTATGGAAACCACCTAATCAAAGGTCCAACCTACAATTGGGTGGGTAATATATTAATGGAAACAGCTTAATTAAAAAAATCCCATCTGACAATATTGAATGAGAATTAAAGAACATGGCTTTTCTAGAGTACACAGCAGTTTCAAACTTTCACAGCTCTGTTAATTTACACTTTTCATTAAATTTTGAAAATTTATGGTTATCACAGCTTCAAAACTCATTTTCTGTGACTCTAATTACATTGATGTTTGATATCTGTTATATATTTTTCCACAGTTCACTATGGATTATTTTCCAGTTTTTCTGTGTGCTTTCTTTCATTCTTTCTTTGTTTTTAATTTTGTTTTGTTTTGGATGGTTTATTTTGCTCTCTCATCAACCTCTATGCATTACTATGCATTTTCTAATCTGTACTTGTTCCCATCATGTAGTTTTATTTGAGATATGATACACTCTTGTTTATATATATATTTTTTTCTTTTTTCATTCAACTTCTCCTCATGTCCATGCTTCCTTCTATCTTTTTGAACACATGGAACATATTTATAATGGCCACTGTAATATTCTCGTCTAGTAATTCTATTAGCTTTATCCATTTTTAGTTTTGCTTCTATTGAATCAATTTCTCTAGATTTTGAATAGTATTTTTCTGCTCTTTTTCAAACCTTGTAATTTTTGTTGGATACTGGACATTGTAATTTTCACATTGATGTTTGTTGGATTTTGATGTACTATTTTAAAGAGTATTGGGATTTGTTTTTGCCATTTGTTTAGGTTACTTAAAAGGAGTTGACCCTTTTGAGTCTTGATTTAAGGTTTGTTTGTGGCATCAAGGAAGTCTTTTCTGGGAATAATTTAGCCCCATTAGTAAGAAATAGCTTTCTGTTGCTCTTTGTGTTACAAGTTCCTTCCCCTCTGGATACTTAGAACACAAAATATTCCTAGTTCATGCTACCCTTGGATATTTTTTGGTCTGCTCTTTTCCAGACTATCTCCTGGTTGCATGTAGTCTCTTCTCATACATGAGAAGATCAGCACGCAGCAGAAGACTCTAAAAAAATCTTCTGAATATCATCACTCTAGCTGTCCTTCTGTGCAACTTCTTTCTCTGCAATATTCTGCCCTGTGAATTCTAGCAGATTTGGCCTCTGTGAAATCCAATCTTGTCTCCTCCACTCAGTGAAACTTTTTAGCTATTTTTAAATGTCCCCTTCTTGAATTTTGCTTAGAATATGCTTCTGGGCAATAGTTGGGGCCATTCATAAAGCTAGCCTTGTTAGCTTCTCTTCTCTCAGAGGTCTCGATCCTATGGTACCTGTTGTACTATGTCTGAAAACCATTGTTTCACATATTTCTTTCAGTTATCTTGTTATTTATAGGAAAAGAATAAATCATTGTTTTAAGTGTATATCTCCTACAAGGTTGCATTCTATTGTAATTTTTTGTTATTTAGAACATTCCACATTTTGTTCAGAGGCCAGGAGCGTTATTTTTCTCACTCTTTAAGGTCTAAATTTCCTAAAAGTTTCTGTTTCCTTTGATCTCTGCTTGCAAAGTGGTCAATTATCCCCTACATGTGTTTATTTTTTATAATACTTACAAAATGAACCAATAGCAGCCAACAGACAATAAAATGTTGATGCTTCTCAATGTCTTACATACAAATGCTAATCTATTAGACATGTGATCTTCTCCCAGGAAATTCAGGGCAACGGTTTTCCTAATGTTTTCCATTATATAATATGGATCAATATCTCTTCACCCGCTGATAATAATTTTCTTATTTTTTTGTTTCCTGTCTGCTTAGATTTTGTCGTATGTTTTAGATAGTTTCTGTTACAAAGTATGCCTCTTGACTTTATCTTGGGAAGTGACATCCAAAGTGTAGTGAGAAACAGGGATGAGGAAGAAGAGAACTCACACAAGAAGCGACTCATCAATTCTACTCATATTCCACTGGGGAGAATTAGTCCCATGATAATACCTAGGTATAAAGGCGATAGGAAATTGTATTTCACTGTTCAGTTAGAAAACGGAATGCTTTCAGTGAAATGTTAGCCCATATTGGTTGCAATGCTGTAACAAATTTTCCTGAGGGAATTACATTGTGGGAGTATAACACTTCATCTTATGAGCAAATCTCCTGTGTATAGAACAGGGGTCATGCTTGGGAATTGATCAACTACTCAAATCCTAGAGGGGAAACTGTCTCACTTCGAGAATTTCAGCACTTTGCTAAATGTTATCATCAAAAATCTTATTAGATTTGAGAATAGATTGAAGATTTTTGACTGAAGAAGAGGAATATAATTTTAGGAATATAATTTTATATTAATCTGAATTGATCAAAGTAACTAAATTGTTCAGAGATTTTGGATTCAGTGTGTTATCCCAAACACCTTGGAATAGTCACAATTGTTTGCTCATAAATTTTTACTCAGTGGTGTCTCTACTAAATGAAGTTGAGATGTGAGTAATTTTTAAAATAATATTAATGAAGTAGTCCATGAAATCAGGAGACAGAATGACTGGAATGAATATGTATGGAGTGGCAAGCCATCCACCCACTATTTCCTTCATGTAACACACAGCCTTAAGAAATATATTAGTTAAGAGAGAACAACACATTTTCAAAAGAATTAGGTGGATGCATTTTTCAACCAGGATGCTGATAGGAAATGCTATATTTGAAATGAGGTCATTATTTAAGTGGGATTCAGCGAATCGTGGAGGTCCTATATTTATGTGAAGTCACATAACTAGAAGTTACCATGGGAAGCAAAGGGTCTTCCTTGGAAATGAGAATAGTCTGACATGCTGCAATACTTAGTAGTTTAATTGATCTTTTGATCTCCTAGAGCCCAAGTTGATGGGCAGCCCAACTTACGTATTATAACTGAAAGAAGTTAAAGGTATTTTGAACTATTACACCATTTTAAGACATCGTAACAGAGAATTACAACCTCTCACTCAATTGTCAACTTGAATTATGTCCCAAACCTAGGGTCATTTGGATGAAATAAGTGACTACAGTTGAAGAAAGATCCTGTGGAGAATATATGTTATAAGGGTATTCCACTAATATTCCCGTTAGTGTTCTCCAAAGGTAATTGTAGCCATTTGTTGCAGCTAACAACACAAAGAAAAAAATAGAAAAGCTCATATTTTAAGAAAATTATTAAACACTGGTTCTGAGCTAGTACTAATATATAAAGACTCAGCACTTCATTGCGGTCCACTTATGAGAAATGGAATTCATGAAAAATTGGCAAAAAGGTAAATTTAATTTAGACTCGGCACTTCATTGCAGTCCACTTATGAGAAATGGAATTCATGAAAAATTGGCAAAAAGGTAAATTTAATTTATTATTTAGTCATTCATTCAAAAACATGTATTAAATACCTAATAGGTGCTTGGTCATGTTTTCAGTTCAGGGATACAGCGATGAAGAAAACAGACAAAATTCCTTGACCTCATAGTTTGCTAATAGTAAATAATTTTTTAGAAGGATGGGAAAAACTCCCAGTTTAGTAACATTAAGAAAGCAAATTGCATTGTATTTTAGACATTTAGAAATGAGATTATATATGAAGTTGAGCAGCACAAAACATTGACAATGCTATGGATCAGAGAGGGATATACAAATTTATCAATGGTAATCAAGGTAAAAATATCAAATAAAAAAGTGAAAGATATGTAGGAAATATTTACATGGCTATTAATAAGAAGAGACTTATGGACAGAGAGTTTAAGCAATGTTAGATCTTTCCAGTGTAGAATAAGAACAATATGAAAGTCTACAGTCAACCAAGATAACAGCAGAAGATGCTCCAGAGTGCCGTCCCCTCCAGAATCTTTGCACAATTGGCAAAAAATGGCAGAGCCATATTTCTCAAAATTCCAGGCTCAGAAAAAACAGAGAAGAACCTTCACTTTGCAGTCACCTTGGGATGATCTTCTTGGTAGTTGAGCTATACTCTGAAGGAAAAAAAACAGTCAAAGCAGAGCCAATTTGTGAAGATTGTGAAAGGTCCTTTTTTTTAAACAAAATTCATATTTTATTTAGACTGAAATAAACTGTACAGAATTTATTTTATTCACTAAAAATAAGAGCAATATTTTCTGTATTATGCCTACATAAACTACTAGCACTTATTTTTGTAGCCTTTCCAGATCTAGCTTATAAATCAAAGTGAGGCAATCAACATAATCATGGAAATAGACAGAAAAAACAGACAAATCAGCTGTCAGTAGTTATAGCCTCTCATTCTGCCTTGACCATGAAACAAAAGTGTTTCACAAGTACCTGCTAAAAAGCTTATGAAGGCCTACGCTCAACAAAGATACGTAAAATGCAGCAACCATATGTGTAAAAAAGCATTTGGACTTCAGCTGTAACTTGTATCTCTAGGTTCATTTGAAAAAGACAAAATCTACACTGAAATCCTTGTTTAGCTAGCTTAGTTTTTCTTACTCTCTAGTGTATACCACTGTCTGCTTTAGTTGGCTAATGCTTCCAGAAATGCAGTATACCAGAAATGGGCTGGCTTTTACATAGGAAATTTATTGAGTTACAAGTTTAAGGTTCTAAGGCCATAAAAATGTCCAAACTAAGGCATCCGGAGGGAGATACCTAGACTCCAGAAAGGCTGATCTGGGAATGCATGTGACTGGCATCTGTGGGTCCTTTGGCTTCTGGTTTCAAACAGCTTCTCTGGGGGGTGTTTTCTTTCTACAACTCCAAATATCTCTCTGAAGTTTTTTTTCTAAAATGGTTTCCTCTAAAAGGACTCCAACAGGTGACCCACTTTGAAGGAATGAAGATGCATCTCCATGGAAACTACCTAATCAAAAGATCCCATCCACAATTGGACTGGTCACATCTCCATGGAAACAACTTAATCAAAAAGATCCCACCCAAAAATATTGAATCAGAATTAAAGAACATGGTTTTTCTGGCATACACAACAGTTTCAAACCGACACACTGTTTAATGAAATTTTTTAACAACATACTTAAAAGTTCTATTAGTTAAAAGGTCAGTTGAGAGCCTCATTTTAACATTTTACAAAATGCATTCCTTCCTTCCACCCCTACTCAAAATTAATTTCTTCAAAATACTGATAACTGGACTGATAACCTGACAATTGGATTCATATTGATGATCAGTGTTATGTCTAAAATGACTATATTAAAGTAATTCTAGGGTGACACTAACAGAGATCATACAGAAATGAAATGTGGCACTTTCAATGCTATCTTCTGGAAGAATAGATGGGCCTTCAAATAACAAAATTTCAAATAGAGACCCTTTAAGTAGGTAGATTAGTAATGACTAATATATTCAATGGGAGACCTACAGGCAAGCATAGTCAGTGATTAAGCAGCTTACGTACACTTCACTGTTTCTCTTCCAAATGTAAGAAGAAGACATATTTTAAAAGTCTCAAATATTTTCAATGGCTTCTGAATTACCTGTAGGAAGCTCTGACTTAGTTGTATAGAGTTTGATAAATGGGTCCACCATTACATCCAAATCATGTTTTATATCAAAATTTATGTTAAGCAAAACCAAGTTATTTGACCTTTGGTCTGTCACAGTGTTCCTCAGGTATGCTTTGAGATGCTTTTGTCCATTTTCATAGCATTTATTCTCAACTTTCATCACACAAGAATTCATAAAACCTCAGCAAAGCATAAACATTAGGAAGAAAATTGATGAAGGGCAGATGGACAGAAATGCTATATCTTTCCCATTGTGTTGCCACTTGATTCTCCAACAGTGATGCTTGCCTGAGAGTATGTCCTGATGGGGTCAATGACTTCTGTACCTGTCAGCATGTTGTTCCTCCAATGTATTGAATTTGAGCTATCCCATCACAGAAGATACCAGGGATAAGCATTTAAGAGCTTTGAAATATTGTTCTGAGAATACGTCCTAAATTCCTGGATAATGTTCTCTACTGTTGGAACACTCAGGGTTTCTTTAAAGTAACTCTCAAAGATTAACTAAGATTCCAATTGTGTTGCTGAGCTCTGTGGAATTTGCCAGGGAGTTTGATGTGAATATCAAGCTTGGTTTCCGAAGTTTCAGCTTCTTTAAGCCAAAATTCATGATAAATTTCAATATCTACCTTCACTTCATTTAGTGAATGCAGCACTACAGTCAAGCTCCTAGCTGTAAAGAGGACATCAGATGTTGTTCCTAGAGATTTTTCCCACGGGCTTTTGTAAAAGATAGGATATTCCTGAGAACAACAGTGGTAACAATGAAATTAAAAAAAAAGTTACTGCATTATAGAGTACCAATGATTGGCCAACGATACAGTTATTCCATCTAATATGTCACTATTTATACCATACAAACATAAGACAAGGGCTTGCAGGAATTCCACTAAAATTTCAAAGGCATTATGTCTGCACGTCCACTGAGAATGGCAAGTTTCCTCCAGCTCATTACCCCTTTCTTCCTTGCTCTGACAAAGGACCAAAATTACATTGTCAAATTCTAAAATTAGTTGTGGTGATCAATGGGAAAAAAAAGAAACTTCCTTAATCGTTCCCAAAGCAACAGATACTCCCATAACAGGAAGCGATTTTGCTAACCACATGTTTAAGGCACAGGAAGAGTAGATGTATAGATAGCTTGGGGGATATTTCTCTAAGAATCTAGAAGTAACAACTTTCATTTTGGAAGAAAATTCACTGGACACAATGTAAGCCAGTCTATGACAGTACTCCATGTTTAGTCCTTATCTCTCAGTTATTGTAGTGCAAAGTTTCACAGCTAAAACTTCTGCATCAGTTTCATAAAGTAGCAAGCACATATATTCCTCTCTCAGGTTATGAGATTCATCCACAAACTTCACCAACATATGCAGGACATAGGCAGGTGCTCTTTGCCTGTTATATTAACCACATCATCAGTGACAATTGGGAAGACATGTGAGTCTCTCACTTCCCTGAGAGTTTCTTCCCCAATGCAGCTCCTGCGTACCTCTTTTCCTGCTGGGTTTTTGAACAGAGCAATGTGTTAACAGCTGTTATCTGCAAGTACTTTCTCAGAACCTCAACATGAGGATTTATTTGGCTCTCCAGTTATGCTTGAAAGTTATAAGAAGTAAAAAGAACTTCAGGGGGTTTATCAGACTCATGTCCATCCAGAGGCAGGTTTTATTTTCCCATAAGAATCAAAATTTCAGATAAAGATTTAGATAGTCTTTGTTTTTCTTCTTTTCAAGGGTTAAATGTGAAATATCTTCCTCCTATGCTTCACTCCCTTCTTCTGAGTTTGGGTTCTGATCATTGCTGTTTGTTTTTTTACGTTTTGTCCCTATTCAGAAGTTTCGTCAATTTGTTTTCTGCTTCAGTGTCCTGATTTTATCTTCACTGAATTAACTTATTTGTTTCCTGTGTCTACTATGTAGATTGTTCAAATGACTGGTAAGATCAAATATTGTTGGTATAGTGTTACCCTGAAGTACTGTTCTATAATGACTAGTTCTACAGATAATAGAGAACTCAAAGTGTTTGGTACATAACTGATGATGTTTATCTAGCTGACCAGGCATTTTTATCTTCCAAGTCCGTCCCCCTACAATTCTCCACTCACTTCTGGCATCTGGCTGAGTCCTGGTGGAACCTGAAGAAGGCCAGGTCAGGCTGTGTGCTTTTCTGCATGCAATTGGGGGCAGCACAGAAGTTTGGCATTGCAGCCTCCTTGCTGAATGGCCCAATCCTCTCTTCTCTGCCTCCTCAGGGCAGCCCTCCAGTGGGAGGGGAGCCAGGCCAGCCAGCCAGTTTGGCAGGGCCAGTGTGCTGGGGGGAGGGGCAGGTGGTACTTTTTGCTTTAATTTATTATTTTTTGTTCGTTCCTGGACATTCAAAGAAATCTCTGTCACATTGTTGGCTAGATACAAACTTAAGAAACAGACATCTTAAGGACTAAATCCCAGTTAACACTTTAAAATACTAAAATGTTCAGTGTATAGCAAATGATGATAAGACAAAAAAAGAAATATAAACTAATGGCATAAACATAAACAGAAACAGAAACCAAAGTAAAACAGTAAAAAGCCAGAAACCATAAACATTTTGGACATATTGGAGAAAGACTTTAAGAAATGATTCTCAGATCATATTGTCATGGTCAGATTCATGTGTCAACCTGGCCAGGTGGTGGTACCTGTTTGTCTGGTTGGGCAAGTGCTGGCCTGTCTGCTGCTATGAGGACATTTCATAGAATTAAATCATGATCACGTCTGTTGTATCCACCACTGATTGCATTTGTCATCAGCCAATGGGAATGTCTTGTGCAATGAGTGATGTTTAATCTAATCACTGAAAGGTTTTTAAGGAGGATTCAGAAGAGTTCATCCAGACCCTTCATTGGAGTCATCAGCTTCACAGCCTTCCCTATGGATTTTGGACTCTACATTCCCACTGTTATGTGAGACACTTTTATAAATTTTATATCTACAGATATTTCCTGCTGATTTTGTTTCTCCAGAGAACCCTAGCTAATACACATATGCTCAATGATTTAAGTGAAAACACATAGGAAAAACTAAAGAATATAGGGAAAACAATGAATAGACTCTATGAGAATCTCTTTGAGATTCTTTATAGTAAACAAACAAATACTGGAGTTGAAACCACAGTACCAAATGGAAAGTCCTCTAGGGGGATTCATGAGCAAATTGAAGTTGGCAGGAGAAAGTTTCAGTGATGCTGAAGACAAGACAATTGAAATGGTTCAGGCCAAGGAGCAAAAAGAAAGAAGAATAACAAAAAGTGAAGAGACCCTAAGAGATCTGAGGGACACCATCAGACATGCTAATATACACATAATGAGAATCCCAGAAGGAGAAGAAAAACAAAAAGGGACATAAGGAATATGTAAAGAAATAATGATAGGGAACTTCCCAAATTTAATGAAAAACATGTTCAAGAATCCCAACAAACCCCAAACAGGAAAAATTCAAAGATAACCACACCGAATGACTAGTAACCATGCTTTCCAATGGTAAGGGTAAGGAGAGAGTTCTGAAAAATGTAAGAACAAAACAATGATTCAGGTACAGAGAGTCCCAATAAGAAGAAATGCTGATTTCTCACCAGAAACCATAGATGTAAGAGGTAAGTAGGAAGAAATATCTAAAGGAATGAAAGAAAAAAAAATGCCAATCAAAAGTTTTGTCTCCACAAGAAACTCTCTCAAAAAGAAGGATGGGATTAGAACATCACCAGGTAAGCAAAAACTTGGAGAGGTCATCACCACTAGATATACTGTACAAGCAATGTTAAAGGGAGTTCTTTAGACAGTAAGAAAAGGACAGTAGCCATGGATCAAAGTGGCATAAATAAGGACCTCGAATTAAGCTGTTCATATGGAAAAATATAAATGCAAGTACTAATGTTTTGTATTTTTTGGTGTGCGACTCACTTTTTACTTCTTACAGGTTCTAAAATGCAAAGGTATATAAAGTAATGAGACATCTATGATTTTGTATATGCAATGTATAAAGATAAAATTTGTAGCAAATACAACAAAATGTGGGAGATGTAGGTCTTTGGAGCAGTGTGTTTATGCTATTTAGTTAAGCTGATATCAAATTAAAGGATGGTAAAAATTTAATCCCCCAGTAACCACAGGTAAAGCATATGAAAAATAAATACGGAAAGAAATTAGAAGGAATGCATAAAGGTATAATACAAAAAAAAACAAGTAAATATGAAAATATTAATTAATGGAAGAATTGGGGGTCAGAATATGAATTACAAAGGCAAAATAGCAGAAGAAAGTATTGCCTTATTATTAAAATAAAAATGATCATAAGAGAATACTCTGAACAGCTGTATACCAACAGATTAGATAACCTAGATGAAATGGAAAAATTACCGTAAACACACAAACTACCACAGTGGCTCCAGAAGATCTCAACAAATTGATACAAGTAAAGAGATTGAATCAGTAATCAATAACATTAAAACAAAGAAAAGCCTAGGACCAGATGGGTTAACAGATGAATTTTACTAAGCATTCTGAGAACTAACAGAAACCTATTCAAATTCTTTCAAAATAATGAAAAAGCGGGAACACTAACTCATTTCTATGAGGCAAACATCACTCTAACACCAAAGCCAGATAAAGATAAAATTACAGACCAATATCTACTATGAATATGGATGCAAAAATCTGTGTAATCTGCAAACCGAATCCATCAACACATTAAAGTAATTCTACGTAATGAAGAATAATTCTTCATTCTATGTAATGAAGTGTATTTATCCCAGACATGTAAGGTTGGTTCAACATAAGAAAATCAGTCAATGTAATACTCCAGGTTAAAAGAATGAAGACAAAAAAAAAACAAAACAAAAAAACCACAACACATGATCATCTCAATTTTTGCAGAAATGGCATTTGACAAAATCCAGCACCACTTTTTGATAAAAACACTTAGAAAACTATAATAAAAGGAAACTTCTTCAACATGACAAAATTTCATATGTGAAAACCCACTGAAAAACCCACTGCTCTCATCATATTCAGTACTGAAAGACTGAAAGCTTTCCCTCTAAGATCGGGGACAAGTGAAAGATGCCCCATCACCAAAGTTCTTCAACATTGTGCTGGAAGTTCCAGCTGGAGAAATCAGGGAAGAAAAATAAATGAAAGGCACCCAACTTGGAAAGGAAAAATTGAAACTTTTCTTATAGGTAACATGATGCTATATATATATATAAAATCTTGAGAAATCCATAGCAATTCTACTAAAAAATTTAGTAAAGTGGTGGGATTTAACATCAACATGCAAAATTCAGTAGTGTTTATATACTCTATGAACAATCTGAAGAGGAAATAGAGATAAAATTCAGTTTACAATAACAATGGAAAAGATGAAATACCAAGCAATAAATTTAACCTAGAATGTAAAACATACGTATGCAGAAAACTACAAGACATTCAGAGCATGGGGGTTGCTAAGGGCACTGAGAAGGCCTCGGGAACATGGGGATGCACTACAGGGCCATGGGGACTTGCTGAAGATTAAGAGGCTTGGAGGTCCAGGGTAGGACTGAAGGTCCAGAAAAACCCTCAAGGACATGAGGGGACTTAGGGTGCCCGGGAAATTGTTGGAAATTCCCTGTTCATGCATTGGAAGACAAAATGTTGTTAAGATGTCAGTTCTCCACAAAGCAATCAGTGGATTCAATGCAAACAGCCTTCTTTGAAAAATGGAAATGCCTATTGTTTCTGTTTGCCAAAGTTGGTGGAATGCAGTTATATCAGAAATGAGTTGGCTTTTTCAATGGGGATTTATTGAGTTACAAATTCACAATTCTAAGGCCATGAAAATGTCCAGATTAAGAAAGGAGAAGAAACAGAGGAAAGGCTGCTGGCATCTGGGGTTCTTCCGTCACATGGGAAGGGATATGACAACAGATTTTTTAAATGAAGAGTCATACTTTAAATATTAAAACTGATTGCAAACATTGTCACAAGGACGGTCATATAGACCAATAGGATCAAATTGAGAGCTCAAGAATAAACCCAGTCAATATAATACTCCAGGTTAAAAGAATGAAGGCAAAAAGTTCCAGAAGTCCAAAATGAAGGTATCAGCAAGATCATGCACTCTCTGTCTGTAGCATTCTGGTGATAGCTTGCCAACAATCCTTAACTCAGTTTCTACGTCTGTCACATAGTCCTTGCTTTTATTGAGTCCAAATTTCTTCTGCCTATAAAGATTCCATTTATATTGGAGGAAGGTCCACCCAGATTCAGTTCAGACTCACCTTAAATAATAACATTCTCAATAACAATACAATGAACAGGGTGGGCCACGGTGGTTCAGCAGACAAGAATGCTTGCCTGCCATGCCAGAGGACCTGGGTTCGACTCCCAGTGCCTGCCCATGTAAAAAAAAAAAAAAAAGTACAATGAACAGCTCACAATAACATCACATAGTTGTAGGTTAAATTGAAAAGAAAACAGGGGTCACAGGTCCCAAAGAAGTTCAATGCCCAGACAGGAAAACTCCAGTAGATATCAAGGTCTGAAATTCATCTATGGTTTAGTGTTTTGTCCTCCAGGCCTGATGGAGTAGCAAATCCTTCCAAGCATTTGTGCAGTGGCCATACTCCCCCTAAACACTGAGGTATTTTATGTAAATATCTGAATATTTTATGTAAATGTCTGAACATTACAATGGTGGCCAGGTACTCTGTGAATACCAGGTTACATGCCTCTACCTTCTCTGAGCATTGAGATGGTGGCTAGACTCTCCACAAATGCTGAGGCAAATGCCTAACGATCTCTGACACTGGGTGGTAACACTTTCCCTTAACAGCCACCTTCAAGTGTCTGGACAGACAGTTTGCCCATTCCAAATGCTAGGGTACACCCAACCTTTCCATATATGTGGGTAGGCTTGTCGAAATGGCTCGGAATCTCTTTGGTCTAGACCTCAATTCCATAATTCTGCCTCCCAGGTTACTCTTCCTTCAGTTCTCCTCCCTGTTTCTTTTAGGCCAAGTGGGAAGTGGTTTTACTTATTCAGAATTTGCAAAAACCTTTGGTTTTGGATGAGTTCCAGCAGGTCCAAAAATCTGAAAATAGAACTTTGCAGAGATTCTTCCTTGATAACTGCATTTCCAATCCTGACTTCCACTAAATTGGTAGCCTGGACCCATGCTCAGCCACACACTCTTATAAAAAGTGATGTTCACTTAAACCCTCACATGGAGCCCTGTCCTCTGGGTACTCTATTCCCAAAAGTTCAGAGGCCACTGATAGAGCTATTTATGGCCCTAGTCTCAAAAACACTATCTGGAGAGGCTCAGAATATTCTAAACCATTAATTTCTGGTTTCTTTGTGCTGAAGCATTCTGTTTTCAGTTTTCGCATGCCCTCCACCCTTGTGCATTTTACTATAAGCCCCAAGGAGAGGCGAGGCTGCATTTTTAACATTTAGCTTGAAAATTTCCTCAGCTACATATCCAAGTTCATCAATTTCAGGTTCCACTTTCAACCTGCCATCAGAATACAGTTTTTCCAAGTTCTCTGCTATTTTATAATAAGGATCATCTTTCATGCTATTTCCAATAACATATTCATTATTTCCTTCTGAGTCCTCATCAGAAGTATCTTTAACACAATATTTCTACCAACAGTCTCTTAGAAGCAATCTAGGCTTTTTCTGTCAAGCACCTCAAAATTCTTCCAACCTCTTCCTACTACCCAGTTCTAAAGCCATTTCCATATTTTTAGCTATTTCTCATAGTAGCACCCCACTTTCCAATACCAAAATATTTTAGTTTTCCAGCTGCTAAAACAAAAACCATACAATGGGTTGGCTTAATAACAGGAACTTATTGGCTCATGATTGTGAGGCTAGAAGTCCAAAATTGATGCATCAACAAGACAATGTTTTCTTCCTGAAGACTGTGTTATTCTGGGGCTAGCTGCCAGCAATCCATGGGTTTCCTTGACCTTCTGATGTATGGCACATGACGGTGTTTTCTCGTTTTATTTTTTGGTTCTGTTGACTTTCAGATTCTGGTTGTGCCCTGTGGCTTCTCTCTTCATCTGACTTTCACTCTGTTTATGAAGAACTCTAGTAATCTAGATTAAATTCCAACCTGATATAAATGGACCATACCTTAACTGAAGCAGCATCCTGAAGAGATCTTATTTATGATGAGTCCATACCTGCCAGAATGCAGACCAAGAAAAAGAACATGTCCAATCTAGGGTACATAATTCAGTCCACATGAGAATGTGAGAACTCTGTGTTTTCTACATGATTTCTCTATAAACCAACTTCTTTAATAAATAAAAAAAAAATGAAGATACAAAAGATGATGATCTCAGGTTTCTGATCTAAGCAAGTTATAAGATGCAGCTTCTATCATCTGAGAGAGGGAAGATTGAATGTGAAGTCAATTGGGCAAGTTAAGTTTGTGATGTCCATTGAATCATTCAAACAAAGATGCTGAGTAGTTCAATAAACAAATCTGAAATTCAGGATAGGACTCCAAAGGTTAGGGTATTATTCAGTGTTCTCCAGAGGAACAGAACAAACACATATACATGTATATTTGTATACACATATTTTTTGCACATAAATATTGAGATTTATTATGGAAATTGGCTCATGTCACTCTGGAGATTTCCATTCTTAATTCTGTAGGGCAGGTTGCATGTTGGGAACTTCAAAGAAGGTTTCTATGAATTCCCCAGGAGATGATGACTGGCAGAAGTAGAGGTAGAAATTCTTCTTTCTGACAGTTGAAAGCATCAGTACTCCCTTTCAACTGGTAGGATGAAACTTCTTTCATTGTTGATGCCAGTATCCTTTGTTGGCTGTAGCTGTTATCTGCCATCGATGCAATCAACTGACTTATGATTTAAATCCACAAAGAATCCTCACAGTAACAGTCAGACCAGTTCTTGCCTGACCAAACAACTGGATACCATTACGTAGCCAAGTTGATATATTACCTTAATCATCACAGGAAGGATATGCAAATTTGAGAGTCATCAGCACATAACTTGTAGAGCAGTGAACCTAGATGAAATTATGAGGGGACTAAGTGACTAGTAAAGAGAAGAGGATCAATATGTACTGAGATCAAGGCTGCATCAAATTAAGAGACTTCACATTTTTTGAAGCGGTTAAGAACTTTGAATGAAATCTGACTTGTATTAGGATAATGGGATCCTAACCTGTTGTTTTGTTTGTCTATTTCTTGCCTCGTTTCCAGCATATAATTGAAAGAGATATGATCAACTGGAAAAATCCTTATATTGGGTTGATCCAAGGGGTAAGAATAAATATTGTAAGGGCTAAGTGGAAGTCACCAAAGTACCCCATGTTCCAAAATCAGTTAATCAAAAGCAAATTCACATTCAATGGGGGGCAGTATACATTTTGTGATTACAACAAAGATTTGAATGATGCAGAAATTGTGACATACAACATAATACTATTTTATGCCGCATTTTTGCTAATGCAAAAGACTTTGTAAAATGACCATAAGTTATAATATGCTGAACAAGGTAACAATTCCAAGGTGATATCTCCCTACTATTAGCACCATAAATCAATATAAAATCTCTAATATTTGGTATTAATATTTTAATGGAAGAATTTATTTACTTTTCTTTCTTATCTCCTGTATGACACTCTCTTTCTGGGACACATCCCCCCAGTTTGCACCACTTTTTGGTCCACAGAGATCCTGGCCATCATATCAAAGCATAGTATGTCAGGTTGATCTACCACACTGATGGCTTCATGCTTATAAAGTATGTAGAGGAAGAGGAAAAATAAGCCGTGGGTATTTTTCATAAGATACATGCATTATTGAAGGTGATGTTGCATGAAGGTAAACCTCATGCAACAAAGAATGCAGTTTATCACTGATAGATTGATAGCTATTCAGTTAGCTCGATTTGATATAGAGCTTAGTTATAAATTTGATACAAATATTCATATAGATAAAGATACATGAAAGTACTACTTTCATTGTTGCAGGTAAAAATACAAACAACATTCAGTTCCTAATTTCAAGAACTAAAAAAATAGAATGAATCAGGATCAGGCATGAAAGAAATCACATTAAGGCTATATTTCTTAAAATTAAAAAAATAAATTCAGCAGTGTTGACAGACTCAACCAAGGAAAATATCCAAATATCAATTCAAAAAAGTTTTGAAATGTTATAGACAAAGATAGTACCTTATAAACTTCTAGAAAGGAATGATAAACTATGACAATTAATAATTTTGAATCTCAATACCAAACCCAAGGTGAATGAATAAAGAATGTAGAGGGAAGACAAAGATAATTGAGTTTAAATTAATATAACTTGGACAGAATGATATTTCACTTTAAAGCAGGAGGTGAATATATTTCATACATAGGGAATAAAATGATTTGTCAACTGATTATTTATATTGCAAAGCTCAAAGTAAGAGATGATTAAAAACTTGAAGAACAATGTAAGTTATGGAAAAATAATGAACTTAAATGTTAGTGTAGATAGAGTTTTTAAAGCATAATCTATTAGTTGAAGTAAGGCAATAGGGTTTGAAAATATGAATTTGCCTTCAAAATATTTTTAACCAAGATATAATACCAGTGGACTTATACATATTCAGGAGTAGTGTTAAACTACTTTCTCAATATTCCTTGGAATGAAATAAAAGTTACAAAGGAAAAAGTAAGTGAAAACACTTAAAAATTATCAGAAGTTACATAAAATATTTTTTATTTTTAGAAAATGGTTAGATGGTGCATCATGGTATAACTTAAGAACGAAATAGTAGAAGAAAATTTTGAAAAGGAAAAATAATCATTTAATTACAGAAAGTTAGAAAAATTGTGTTCATCTTTTTTCCATTTCCCATGAGTTTCTGGACCTATGTAATTATCATAGTTCAAAGGAAATAGAGTTCAAATCTCATTACACTCTATATGAATATTTTAAAAAGAAAATAATAAGCCTAATGCTGAATTTTCAGGATTATTGAGGACAAGAACCATATATATTCCTGCATATGTGCATGCATTTGCATGTGTATATGTATGCATGCATATTATTCATGTGTGTATATATATATATATATGCATATATATATATACAATATTAAATGTAAATGACCTTTACCCCCTTCTAGAAATGAATTGGATTGTATCTCTGCAACTAGAGTATGCAAATGACTTCACAAGTAATGGCTTCCTATGTTCCACATTTTTCATATAGACCATTCATAATAAAGATTTTATAAAAATAAAATAAGTAAATAAATAAACTAGGGGAAAAATATAACCTTCCGTACCTAGACCTCTTGGATGTTGATTTCATTTTGTTATACTAACATACCAAATGGCATAATGTTACAGAAACACACACATATTCACATGCACCTACACAGACACACACACAAACATACATGAACTCTCTTTGTTTAAATGGGCATGACTTTGAATGAATGGTGAGTCTTTAAAAAAAAATGAGTGGGGTCACAAACTAGACTAAGAAAAGGAAAAAAATTCGGAATTAAGCAATCTATACATGTAAGACACAAATAGACTAGAAACGAGAATCATCGAAGGTTTTCCATCTTGCGGGGTTAACAGAAATACACGACGCGCTCACTGTGAAATTGTGTATTACATGTACGAAAGGAAAAATAATTGAAAGAGTATAAATCTTTAGGCATAATGTTGAAGATATATTAGAAACAAACAAAAACGCTAACAATAACATATGTATATACATCAAAAATATTCTCTTGAAATACCTTAAGAAAAATTATAGCAAAGAAAACAAAATTATGTGTAGGTATAATTGCAATTACAATTTCTACTTAACTTATTTACCTGGAGTTTTAGAGCAATATTTCAAGAAAATACAAGAAAATGTAATATATGAAGAAAATGCAATAGGGAGTGAGTCTGGTCTATAACAATGTATTTACCAGTTAACTTACAATAGCATTATGTTTAAGGAGAAATGTGGCTAGATATAATAGAATAAGTTGGGTTCATAAACGATTGAACAGCTGTAACCAAGGGGCTTTGATTAATGGATTGATATCAAAATTAAGGAAAGTTAAAGGGTCATTCCCTGCCCTGTTCTATTCAATGTTTCAAATAACAAATTGGGAAGATGACAAGCTTATTAAATTTTAGGGGACTATAATATTGAGCAGTATCAGTTGGATAACAGAATCAGCCACCAAAAACCATTCATTTGTTCATTTGTGCACATATTCATTTATACAAAATGGCTGAGAACTTACTAAGAAGAATGTTAATAAAATTCATATGCTTTTGTGTTTAAGTTCAAAAATTGAAACATGAAAGACTTGTAAAAATAACTTATAAGTTATGCTAAAAGACAAGTTAATTGTAGTTGACGATAAACTCAATGTCAACTGACAATGTGTATAGATATCAAGAAACTTAATGTGATCATAGGCTGCATTTTACGTCAGTATAGATTGAAGTGGGGGTGGGACCAATTTCAATGACAGAAGAAATAAAGATGAGAATAAGCAAGAAGCATAGTAAAATACTGTCAACCTCACTAAAATAATTTTAAAGGATAAATGCCAATGGATTTCCCACAGAACGGTTACAAATTTTTAAAGAATAATTTTCCTATTATAGAAACAGTTTCAAATATAATTGTATATAATATGTGTATAAGTTATTAGAAAGGTAGTTGAAATAGCACCAAAAAATGGGTTACATATTATGTATGACTTTAGATATAGTCTAAACAGAATTTAAGCTGTTAAAAAAATACTCAATTGTAAATACTTTTAGCAAAGAAAGCTAAGACATATTTAGTATATTTAAGTTTTTCTCCACCACAATTGAGTAAATGAAATAAATTATTAATTTTTTTCTCAAAATGTACTTTAAATTATCAGATCAATTGAGTTTCTATAATTTGTCTTGAGTTAAGATTCCTCACTTAGTGACAGCTGATGGAAAGCTCTTGAAAGATTTTTCATTATAAGTCAAAATTGGAAATAAATGGAAAAACAGTAAAAAAAAATTTTTTTTCTGAACCCCACCACTTAGCTGGAAGAAATTTATCTTAAGTCACATTTTGAGGATTTCTTCCCTTATACAGTTGGCGCAGGATGAGCAGGAGTCTTGTATTGTCAAGAACATTCAGAGAAGAGTCTTCTGAGCTTTAGCATCTCTGGATCACTGCTGATAGGCTGGCTGCCCAAACGTCTACGTCCTCTTTGAGATTTGTGGTCTCACTTCTTCTTTGCCAACTATGTGCAAGAATTTTGCAAGGCTACCACAATCTCAAGTTTAATTCATTGACCTCTATGTTTTACCCTATCAAATTGTCTATCACTTGTAGATGCTCTGTATTGAAGAAGAGAATGTGTCTTTTTCCATTTAACAACTTTCTTATAAATCCAGTTATTTTTCTAAGTTCTAAAATTTGGACAATACCTCTGTGTTTCCACGATTGGCCCAAATCTATCTCATTCTACTGTTAAAATCTTCTTTTCATGGACAACTGTGCACCATCAACCCTATGAGCTTATTTTTCAAAAAGAGAAGATTACTGAGTGGTATTCGACTTCTCAGGGTTTAGAAACTTTTCCTTCTGGATTTCCAGCTCTATACCCTTGTCGATACTCAACTCCATCCCCAAGTTCTTAAGAGAATTGATACCAAGGCTTGGCTGAGTCACCTTCTTAGGCTACTGATGGATGAACTCTCAATAATAAACAGATAGTTAAAAAAATAATTAGGAGCTTAATATAGAAATTCTGCCAGATGATGATAACCATTAGGAAAGTATCGACTTAATTTGTCACATAAAATGAAAACACTTCATATAAATATGTTCATAATCTGAAACATTCCATATCTATTATACTGTGAAATATGGTAAAGATGTGTAAACATTCCTTATGTATTATACTGTGAAATATTGCTCTTTCTAAACATGTAAAAGCCAAAAAACTGCATTAATTGATTGGACCATCATTCTACTCAGTGAAAAGGCACTAGTTATTTGTTCTTCAAAGCAAAATGTAAATGTGGACTCTAACCTTCGTTTTACACAATGAATAAGCAATATTTATTGCTCTTCTAAGCATCATGTCGATTATAACCCAAACCTATTCTTCCTTATATTTAATATTGTATTAGGAATACGTGAAGTATATGTGATATATATATATATATAATACAATAACAGGAACTCAAGGGATAAAAATAGCACTTCCTGCAGATGATATGACTGTACATGAGAAAATTCAAGAAAATCTTTAAAATGCTAAATTTTTTTTTTACTTAAACTTCAGTATATATGTAGTAATGTTCATGCAGAAGAATGGGAGAAAAATAACAGTGATATCTGTATTAGATTCTGGTAGCTGCTATAATCAATTACCAGAAAGTTGGTATCTTAAATAACAGAAATTTTTTCTCAGTTCAGGATGCCATATGGCTAAAATCAGTTTCACTGAGCCCAAATCAAGGTGCCACGGGGCCATTCTCTCTGCTGAGGCTTGAGGGTAGATCACTTTCCTTGCCTTTTCCAGCTTCTGTGGGCTGCAGGCATAACCTGGCTTGTAGCTGCATCGCAACCTGTCTCTATAATCATATTAACTTCTCCATTTAAGTCTGTCTAGTGAAATCTCTCTCTGGCTCCTTATACGGATTGATGCAACTGTATTTTGGGCCCATCTGGATCTTCCAGGATAACCTCCTCATCTCAGGACCCTTAATTTAATCACATCTGCGAAAGCTTCTTTTTATTTGCCATTTATGTCACATACACAGGTTCTAAGGATTAGGATGTGAATGTTTTGGAGGGACCATTATTCAGTAGACCACACTGTTTATCCACAACAGGAATAGAATTTCAAGGCTTGAGTATTAATTCAATTAGATTCACAGAATTCATTTACAAAATTAATTGATTTCCAGTCAGAAAAGTACTGCAGTACAGAAATTAAGGATCTATTCCAGTTTTTTTTGAAAGTCAGTGATAATTATAGTCCTTATGGAATATTTTATAGAACTTGACAAATTGTTAGTAAAATTAAATTAGAAAAATATATTAATTTAACCAACAACTAGCATATATTCAGAATTAGTGATGACAGGCTTATCATACAAGTTTTTAAAATGCATTAAAAATTACACTCCTCAAAATCTTGGGCCTAATGTTAAAACCAGTAAAATATGACCAGTGGAAAGAAAATTAAAAATTAAGAACATGATTTCCAACTATTTTAAGAAAGTAATGTAGAAAATAAATTGTTGTAAGGTGTACTTATGGTCATTAAATCTGAGTTGAACAATCAATTAATTTATCTCCTTATTCATTCCATATGCTGAACTAAACTGCAAAGTTTATAGCTAAGTAGAATTAATTTTTGAAATTAAAGAAAAAAATGCAATATAATGTTCCAGACAAGAAGATCGACCAATAATGAAAGGAATGATAAGATTTGAGTTATAATTCATGGGTATAAGAATATGATTTATAAAATTTCACAGTAAAATTGTGCTCAGCACACTTTTGGCTGCAAGTAATAAAATGCCTTCCCTAGAATGTCCCAATCGATAAATATATTTACTTACCTTAAATAAAAGGAAGTTTGAAAGATGGCAATCCAGAGCTTGTTCAGACTTAATAATTTCATCAAGAGCATCCAGCCATTCCACTTTCTGCAGCAGGTAGGCAGGTTGAAATAAACAAGTTTACAAATGGCTGTGACAGCTCATGGCTGCAGCCATGAGCACACTCAAAGGGTAGATGATAAAAATGTGTGTGGTCACCTTCTGTCTTTTATTTTTCTTCGTCATTTTCCAAAGGCTTTAAATAGTGAAGTTCTACTTAGGAAAGATTAATAGGCTAGTGTTAAGATAATATTTAAGATTTCAGGAAATTCTAATAAGTTGTCTTGGTCAAAAGAAGAAGAAATAACTTGTCTCACTATGATGAAGGTGATTGGTTAGTTGATTATATTATTTCATAAGTGATAATAATTTTTGTTCACATGTGTTGCCATTTAAAAGGGATGATAAGATAATGTGATTTTTTTGTTTGTTTGTTTGTTTACCCAAAGTAGACCATGTGGCTACAGGCACTATATTTCTTAATGCAATGGCCTTAGTAAACACAGTGATTAAAGACTGGATATTAGAGCTGCAGGTATAGAAAATGAGTTGTGCTATACTAAGATCTCATACTCTTACAATGAGTCACATTAGAAAGACTTAGGGACTAATGTATAAGTAAAAATGACAATGTATTAGTTTATAATTGTGACAGTTTCTCCACCTGTACTCACCCCAGCTATACATCACATATAGTCAGAGATGAGAATTATTGGAACTATAGTCATTCTAGCTGAAGGAGTCAAACTATTAGGTTTTGAGGCCCAGATGCCGCTCTGTTCAAAGGGATTCTCCATCCAGCATTGCTCTCTTTTCTATTTAACTTGGTTAATACCTCATGTTTAGGGCTTTACGTCTTTTATCCTGTGCTGCACTGTCCTTCCCAATGGTGTGTACTTCCAATTCCTGGATGCTGCTCTCTCCCACAACTGCATCATCAAAACTTTCCCACTCCACCTTCTTAACTGTCAGTCTGGAATAATATCAAAAAGCTCTATTTTCACTTTCACTCCCCTGCCATAATGGAAATTTGACTCTCTTCTAAAGAGATCACTTTTGCTTCTTCTCTCTTAAATGCTAGCTGCTTATTGTCCTGTATCCTTGTATTTCAGGATAATGAGAGAGTGTTTCTGTCCTACATATTCTGCAGTAATGCCTCTTTTCTAATGACAACTCACTCACTCTTGCAAAACTAACACAAATCACACATGTGCACATGCACAGATACACTATTCCAACTCATTTAATACCCAGGACACTTGGCCGTACAATTCTCTTTGCCTTCTTTTTGCTCTCATCAACAGAAATGTCCAGTAAATCCTCTGTTATATATCAAAGATTTTTATGACTGGATCATAGCTTTCTCTTCACCCAAATCCTACCATTACCACCCTAAGTGAGACCAATATTCATGCGGACTACCTATTCTTAAATCTCCATGTCTAAAGACCTTGTCCTCTACCTTGCATCTGTGTCCCACGTATTCTGAATTTTGTGGTGACTGTAAACTATTTATATTGTATAATCACTCTTTGAGATAGAGAGTTATCCTTGGATTATAACATGCTTTACTACCAAGGGTTGTTCCTTGTTTTCAGAGAGAGTTCTAGTTCCTTGTCCTTTCTGCAATCAAAATTCCTTTCTGGTCATAAACACTCAAGTAAATACTGTTCCATGTTTCTTGTTGACAGTTCTCCCCCATGTTCCCCTACATTTGAGCCTAGAAATGCCTCCCACACCTAAAGGAAAAAAGTATGTCATCTCCTACTTCACAAAGAAAACAAATGAGAGCTCAGTCAATTCCCTGCTTCCATCTTTTGGAAACTGTCTATACCTGCCTCTATTTTGTCCAGTCTCCTTCTGCTTGAGTGCATGTGGTTGTTGTTTTCCGTATAGAAACTTTTCTTATGGAAAATTTTTTGAAACATATAAGATCCTCCAAGTGTTATTAATAGTTTGTATAATTTTTGGCATTCTGTTTCAAAATATTTTATTTTTAACTTTATGGCTTTTTTTGATGACTTTTAATGAAAAGAGAAAATTGAAATAAGTGTTTATTTAGCTTACTGAATATTAAATAAACAAAAATGCTTTAAGAAACTATATTAAACCTAAGAAGCAAACTTTTCCTGTGCTTTGAGATGTAGTAATTGTTAGTTTACAGATAGGAAGCTTAGTTGAAAATGCCTTAAAGATGAGTTCTTCCTTTTTAAGGACTTTTTTTTTGACATGGGCAGGCTCTGAGAATGGAACCTGGGTCTTCAGCATGGCAGGTGAGAACTCTACCACTGAACCACCGTTGTCCACCCTTTAATGACATTTTGATGCAAATTGAGATCTGTGCGTTTCAGATGAGTCTGAAAAAACAACCAGTAGCAGTCCTTCCTCTACTGGTTGTATGTGAAACTTTTCTTCAGCTTAAGAGGGCATCTCTTTTTCCACAGTGGGAAATAGCCCTCAAGATTCTATAATTCTTTTCTATTCCCTTCTGCTTCCACTGAGTATGTGTTCTTATGATACTGGGAAAAAAAAACTAACAACTAAACAACATATATGTATATTTGCATGTGTGTGTGCATTTATTTACAGACACCCATTTATGTCACAATATAATGCACGAAATATTTCTATGGCTTCCCAGCCACTTGCTGTTGTAAGAGCAACTATTGTTCTTAAATAAGCCTTTATACATGGTTGTCTCCAGGGGTTATTCCCATATGTGCCCAGGAACTAATTACCTCCTCCATTATGTAGCATCTACCAGTTTTTCCCTCTGTTATTTATCCTGTGGGAAGATGCTGCAGAGACTCCAGCACCTAGAATTAAACCTTTTGATGCATTCACTTTTGAAGTCAGTGCCCCTTGTTTTGGCTGCCAATGCCCTTAAAAATTATTACATCTACTACCAATACTTCCCATATCTGAGCTAAGATGTTGATAACTGTGCGACAGTATTAATCCCACCACACAACAGTTTTGATGTTGTTTCCAAATTCTGCACAATTTTCAGTTGCTATCCATGTTTGCCAAGTACATCCTGTGTTGTCCCCTGATATGAGAATTTTCATTCTCCCATATGTTAACCCCTTAAAATCTAGGTGTCTTCTCTTGACCTAAGATTTAAGTTTAAAGTATATATGATGTGTCAAGTTGTGTGTCAGTTTTAGAATTGAAAGATCCACAAAGTAAACCCTGCTTTTAAGGATTTTATTATACAACGTGGGAGAGAAGTATGTTAACAACTATCCTGCACTGTTGGCTCTAACATGTAAAGTGTCATAAAAACATACAGGAAGAGATATTTTATTCTGCTTAAGCATTAAAGTGCATCACAGAAGACAAAACCTTTAACTACGTCATGAATGATTAGAATAAATTCACCCAAGTGGCAGAAGAGGGAAAAAAATCACAAGTGCAGAGCTGTATGAACAGAAGGGAGTGGAATACAAATATTTATTCAATATCTGGGGGAACATGGGGTACGTCTGTGTAATTAGAATAGGTGTTCAACTCTCAGTTGTCTTTTTGGACCGGGAAAATACTAGAAGAATTTAAATCAGCTATATGTTAGACTGTAGCAAAAGGCTATGCATAAAGAATATGTGTAAAGGACTCAGGTAGCCCAGTATGTAGAAGAGAGACTGTTCAACTCCAGCTGATAGTTACCATGGTGGGATGCTGGGCTCACAAAGACAGATTTTTAGATATTCTTAGAGAAACTGAAAAATATGGATTTATAATGTGAAATATTCCAGTTTAAAAATATTGGCAACCAATTACATTTTTACTCATTTATTTTCTAAGTTTCTGAAGACCAACACTCTTTAGGCAAAATTATTTCTCATTGGTTCAGAAGTTTGCAGCCTGATGATTTGGATTTAAGTTTTGGGGAGAGGTAGTGTGAGATGTTTATACTTAGTCGAGTTTGTTTCATGTAGGTTTTAAGCAGTAGAATAAGCAAGCACCATCCTTTTGTCCAACTCTTAGAGTTCTCCAATTCTGTTCTTAGTAATCATTCTCTACCCTTCTTTTATTATTCTTTCCTGGCATTCATTCTTGATATCTCCTATCTCCTTATATTGGATTTATCTGTGCCTAAAATTATTCTTGGATCTCTTTTACTTGGTCTCTGGTACAAGCTCTTTATTTGTCTCATTGGTCACTGCTTGCTCTTTCCTTCTGGCTCTTCTGGATTCAAACTACATCCAGATGACTTGCATTTCATAATCAGCTCCTCAGGACACAAGTAATGATTTTGCTAGTCAGCTCCCAACAGTAGAAAGGGGCTGAACAGACTATCTTGGCCCTGGTTTTGGATGATCTTTTTTAATAAGCTAAGGAACTAACTATACATGAATCGGAAAATAGGGAGCTATCAAAAATTTATAGACAAGGCACTCACATGATACAATTTGAGTTTACATGATGGTAGTATAAAATGGATCATGTATCAGAATAAGGAATATTTCATCTAAAATTATACATTTATCAAATCAGAATAAATTATATGTCCTCAAGAAAACCTTTTTCCACAACTTCAACTCTTAATATATTTAACTTTCTGTGAACTCCTGCATTACTTAGTGTCTCTATTATACTATTTAACAAAAATGGTCTTTCTATATATCTCCTCTTGTTTAATTTCAAATATTAGAGAACATACTTGGAAATTTTCAATTCTTTTAAACTTTTAAACTTAATAATGCAAATTTTTGGAAGCAGAAAATGGTTCACGTGTCCACCATACCCACCATATGGACATCTGGATGAATGTCTCAGATTCACATGTAAAGCACTGCATTCTGTTGTGTTTGAGTTGAGCATTTTATAAATATCCATTAATTCAGTTACGCTGATTGTGTTCTTTTGGCCCTCTATATCCTTATTGACTTCATGTTCTATCGATCAGTGAGGGAAGAGTTTTGAAGCTTCTAAATATAATTGTGGGTTTGTCTATTACTCATTTAATTTTATTTCATTTTGTTTAATGCATTTTGAACATATGAGTGCATCCACAAACTTAGGATTATTATTTCTTATTGACAAATTGCTCCATTAATCATTATATCATATCTCATTGTATCACTGATTAAAAACCCTTGTTCTGATATCTACTTTGATATTAAAATAGAAATCAATTTTTCTTTTGGTTAGTTTTGTATGGTATGTATTTTTCCAATCTTTTGCTTGTAATTTATTTTTGTCTTAATCTTTATCCATATCTATATGTTATATTTAAAATGGGTTTCTTGTAAATAGCATATAGTTAGATTCAATACCCTTTGATTTTTAATTGGGGGTATTTAGACAATTTATACTTAATGCAATTATTAATGTGTTTGGAATTAAATCTGCCATTTTACTACTTTTTTATTTTTATATATTCTTCTCTTTTAGATTAATTAAATGTTTGATGATTCTTTAAATGTAGATTATTGCTATAGCTCTAGATGGAGTTCTTACACCTTTGAAAATTATTCCACTTTTATCTTTGTTTTATTGTTCACCCTAGGATTTGCAACATAAATCTTTAATTTATGATAGCTAATCTAAAGTAATGTTATACTACCTTAGATAAAGTAACTTTATACTGTGCACTTCTAATTCCTCCCTCTCATTCTTTATCTTGTGGTTGTCATAATTTACAAATGTAATAAATCTCATAATATACTTTTATTAGACAATAAATTATGTTTTTATAGTTTTTATAAATAAGGAGAAAATCTATTTTATTTTACCTTTATTTTTACTATTTATGGAGTATTTGTTTGGATTGTCATGTTAACCCATGTTTGTATCTATGTACATTTCTGTTTCAGTTCAAGATTTTATTTGATGTCATTTTCTTTTTACATGAATAGATTCTTTTCACTTTTTGCTTGGCTGAAAAAGTTTGTTTTCCTTTCATTTCTGAAAAGTATTTTGCTGTTTATAGAATTCTGGGTTGACAGATTTTTCAATTTTAAATATCTTAAATTGTCACTCTATTGTCTTCTGGCTTGTTTAGTTTCTGGTGATATCATCTACCTCCAGATATCTTTCCGTGTGTAACATACTCTTTTTTTTTACCCCAGTTTTTGGTTGTTTTCAACATTTTCTAAGTATTTTTTTTTTATTTCAGCAGTTTTTCTATGACATGTCCTGTTTCCCCCCCAACTCAGAATTCTCTGAGATTTTTGGTCAGTAATTTGTTGTTTTCTGTATTCCACAGCTCTTGTTTGTTCTGTTCTGTTCTATTCACTTTGTGTGTGTATGTTATACTTTGGACAATTTTTGTTAAACTAATTTCACATTTAACAAACTTAGAGACCAACAAACTTAATTTACCTGGATCTGTCTAGAATTTAGCACTGAAAGTCATGTGTTCTGAGAAATCCCTAAATTACAAGCAATCCAAGACAGTTGCTCTCCCTCCTTTGCCATGTCTATTCTACTGTCTATTCTACTGATGAGCCCATTAAAGAGATTCTTCATGTCTGATTCATTTTTTTCCTGGAATTTCAATTTGAATCTCTCCTATAGTTTCATTTCTCTGTTGAATTTTCCTACTTGCTCAAGCATATTGTCCATCTTTTCAAATAAATAAGTCCCTTAATATTTCAATCTCTATTATTTTAAAGTCACAGTTGGAGAATTCCAACATCTGAGTCATCGAGTCTGTTGTTTGCTTGGTTCTTGATAATGGGTTATTTCTTTCTTTTTTCTGTGTCTCAAAATTTTTATTGAGTTCTGGATATTGTATATAAAACAATGCAAACAGTCAAAGAGTAGTTACCTTCAGAAACACATGCAATTCTTTTATCAGGTCACAGCACAGGCACTAAATCCATCTACACAGTACATAAGCTGGATTAAAATTTATTTATTGCTATGATTATCTTCAGTGGACTTCAGCTCAAATTCCTCAGGTGTCAGACTTGTGCTTAGACTGGAGGCCAGGATGCTAGAGGGATTTTTTCATAGTTGGGTTTCCACCCTCTGCTTTTAGCCATCTCTAAAGGTCTGCATTACATAAAGGGACCCCACATTACACACTTGCCTCTTGACCAGCATTAGGTTGTTGTTGCTTAGTAGTCTGTGTTAGGCTCATTTGGGCAGATGGGGAGATTTCTGTGGTTCTCCAGCCTCAGATTTAGGAAAACCATGTATATATTTTAGCCTAGACATGGCAGTTTTACAAATGTTCCTTTCCAGTGGTAGCCAATTTATGCTTTATATCCATTAAACTAATTTCACATTCATTTAGGGAGACCAACAAACTTAGTTTACCGGGATCTATCTAGAATTTAGCACTGAAAGTCATGGCAGGGGGTTGCTGCCGCCTTTCCAGTAATAAGGCAACTTGTTATCAGTCTAAGATATTAGGATCAAAATATTTCCTACCATTTCTCCAAGGAATAAAATTTGTCTGTTGTCTGTATACCAGCAACAGTGTGTCTTTGTCTATGTTGTATTAGCAAGAGGGCTCGCTGCACCAATACAGAAGCTTAAGGCATATGCTTCTTAGGAGAGAAGAACCGGGAGACGTGCATGGTATTTCTCGACTATACTCCCTTTTGTAAAAACAAAAAAAGAATGCTTTTTTTAAGGTGGAACCGTCACCTCCTCCCTCTTCATCTGTCATCCAGTGCTGGGGTTGGGGCTATTACGATGAATCGAGGCCTGACAACTTCCCAGGTGTACCTAGGACCCATGCCAGGTCTTGGCCTTGGAGGGGGGAGGTGGGAATTAAATGTTAAGAAGTTTAAAAAAAAAATTTTTAAGAATTTTTTTAAATGGGGGAAAAAATATCCAAGCATTTTAACTCCATTGTACCAGGTGAACTGATACAGCTCAAAAATGTTCCTTTATACTAACTTTTTTTAATAAAAGTAATTAAAAACATGAAAAAACCCATCACATCTTTCATGTCAGTCAGAAACGCTGCACTCTTCTATTCTGCCCCCATTCTCTCTCAGCAGCACCTGGTGGAAGCTGGAGGGAAGGAACTTATGAATGAGAGCAAATTACTTTTTTAGTGCCCCTAGGAATTTTGATTGTCATGCTGACACTTGCTTTTAATTTTCAGTAGTAGATATTTTGTGTCATTAAATTTTAGCTGCTATTATTGCAGTCTCTTTATCCCTTGTTCTGTCAAGTGCAACCATTTGCATTTTGTCTCCTAGGAGGGACCTGTATTGGATTTCAAGATACTTGGTTTCTTTGAGAACTCAGCTTTTGATGGGTTTAGAACAAGTTATGATTTTAAAGTTTACCTGCAATTTCATTGTTGTCAGGGCAAGAGCAGCATCTTTCTACCAGGCAGAAGTTGAACCTTTATATATTCTTTTATTATCCACACAGCATCTAATAGAGTTCTGACAATCTCAATGAATATGGCTGTTGCTTAATTATTCCATTTTGTACCTTGCAAACATATCAAAGTCATCTGCAAATTCGATGCTAAACATTTATTCATTGATTTATTGTTGAAGAGTATTTCACCATCTACAAATGAGCTTCTTTTCCCTCCTAAACTAGATTGCATAATATCTAGAAGTTATATTCTCCATTTTGAAATAAAATAAGCATTGGCTTTCTATTTGCAGTTGGGTCTGGCCATCTAATTAGTTTCATTTGTTTTATAGAAACTTACAGTTTAATGACCATTACCTTGATAGCTCATCTCTTGTGATGCAATTTCATTATACCCCTGTGGCTTCCTTAGACTTTCCTCAGGTTTATGATCCAGACATCCTTTCTCTATATAGCTCTTTAGAAAAGGATGACATCTTCATTATTTGCAGTGAGATATAGGCTAGGCAGCAACTGAGGCTTGTATTGTTGATTATGTTTTTAATGTGATTACTATTAGTGGTAGTAAACATTGATTAAGTGCCCATTGTGCAGAAAACTAAGACATTGGAGACTGGTATCCTCTCACAGGAAGTTCCATCTTTTAAAAATATCATATCCTTCCAATGCCAAAATATCCAGTACTGCTTACATTTGCTTTATAGGACTATAAACATGAATTTGGAGTTACAAGTTAATCCAAAGTTCCCTGATTGGTTTCATTCCTGTATAACTTCCCTTTCTGGAGCAGTTTCTGTGTTTTTCCAGAAGCAAGATCAGTTATTACAGCTCTATATGTTATAGAATACTTTCTTCTTTTGAGTTAAAACCTGAGATAATTATGGGTGAATTTATGTAAAGCAGGGCTATGGACACAATACCTTCAAATATCAGGGACATTATTTTGAACACAGCATGGTAATTGTTTTTAACCACCTCTCCTTGTGAACAGGAAGGAGGCAAGTACTAAAGTCATCAATAGTGGGTGGTCTGAAAGGATGCATGTACCCTTGAGAGGTCATGTTTTAATCAAAATCCCATTTCATAGAAGCAGAATAATCCCTATTCAATACTGTATGTAATTGGATCATAACCCTGGAGATGTACCCCAATCAAGAGTGGTTGTTAAACTAGATTAGGGGAGGTGGGTGTCTACCCATTTGGGTGGATCTTGATTGGTTTACTGGAATCTTATAAGAGAGGAAACGTTTTGGAGAAAGCTAGAGATTTATAGAGAGCAGAGAAGAATGATATAGCCACAGAAGCAGAGAACCCACAAGCCAGCGACCTTTGGAGATGAAGAAGGAAAATGCCTCCTGGGGAGCTTCATGAAACAGGAAGCCAGGAGAGGAAGCTAGCAGGTGACGCTGTGTTTGCCATGTGCCCTTCCAGCTGAGAGAGAAACTGTGACTGTGTTTGCCATGTGCCTCCTCACTTGAGAGAGAGAAACCCTGAACTTCATTGACCTTCTTGAACCAAGGTATGTTTCCCTGGATGCCTTAGATTGGACATTTCAATAGACTTGTTTTAATTGGGACATTTTCTTGGCCTTAGAACTATAAACTGGCAGCTTATTAAATTCGCTTTTAAAAGCCGATCCATTTCTGGTATATTGCATTTCAGCAGTTAGCAAACTAGAACAAATAGGATTGTTGAAACACAGTGCAGCTGACCAAGGCATAAGGGAAGTCTACAAGACATCTTCATTACTGCTGTTCCCTAATCAGTTATTATTTATTTCTTGGTCAGGATAGTGGGAAGGAGAAACTGAATATGATGAGTCACTTTATTTCCCTCGTGCTAGTGCTTGACTAACTCTTTGTTTTTACATAGATTAGAAAATTGAGGATGTTGGATTTCAAGTATACGTAATGGTGAGGATCTATGATCTAAAACAGCAATGTATGTTTAATGTGAATTCATATGAAAATAACTATTTGAACAGGTAAACAATATATGTTCAATTAAAAAAAAACTTATTCCATGATCTTCTAGAACCCTTGAATATGCAACTAGACGGTTTTGAATTCCAAACAAAGTGGAAATTATAAACAAAACCCAAAAGAAGCACAGATGCGTAAACATATGACAGATTGGGTGTCAGGACTAAGCTTTCCTGGATAATGATTTCAAATTATCTAATGTAAAAGAACCTTACTTTATAGCTTTAAATTTAATCTGTGTAGGATCCATGCAAAAGCAATAAGGAGATTTTTTAATGAAGATTATAGTTAGTATTTAGTCATATAAACAGAGAGGAAAGTAGTACAGATGATGCAAAACACCAAAGAATCAACTGTCATTTTTACTGGAATGACGACTTATTTATCTTCTAATAAAAAGTTTGCTTAGTTTGTTTCTGTGTGACAGTAATTTTCATTGGAAAGTATAGAGAGGTGGAAAATGCACAGTTGTGATATTTTCTCACTCTATTACTATGAGCTTGCTATGGTGTGATGATGCATGGATTATGCTCATGAAATATTACTTACGTTCCTTAATTTCTTTTCCTCCAGAATGTACCACCACTCTCCTCACCAGGAACGTGACTGGCCATGCCCCAGCATACACTGGCTTTGGGGGAGGGGCGGAGATGGTTTGTAAAGGTCCATGTGCTAAAGAATATATGCAAATCCACTCAATATTGACACAAGTAAAATTCAATAAATAAAATCAATAACTTATCAGATTTCCCCAAAGAGTATTCAGCACATGAATTTGTTATAAAATGGAATCATTTGCAAAGAAAACAAGCCTTAATCAAGCCTAGAAGGTTTGCAGCACATTTATTTACTTAAAGTTAAAATTGCCTTAAACAAACTTCATACCTTCTTAAAATCTTAAAACTCCTAGAACTTATAAGATTTCTTTTTTGCATTTGCATTTATTTACTAGAAGATTCATAGACACTATTTGGTAAACCAACTTAGTGGGAATAAAAAGTACTACAATGCCTATTACATAGTGCATTAAGACTAGCAAAAAAAGACCTGTAATGCTGGCAAGGAAACTTATAAATCAAGCAAAACTTTTCACACTCTGTATCAGTGAGCTTTAGTGCAGAAGTTTAAATGCTTATATACAGTCAGTTAGCACTGTTGAATTTGTTTAGGTACCTTTGGTCTCAAGAATCTAATGGCTGTATATCTTAGCTCAAATGTAGAATGTAAAGAATAAAAATAAACTAATACATTTCTAGAAAAGGGTATATCCCTTGTAATATGTGACTGTCCCTGTGTCTGAAATAAGAGTCTCTCTTTTTTTGAATTTTAAATGTCCTGAGTGAGCTTTAATGCAAGACAAATTTCCTTAATGGGTGGTCAGTGTGCTTGCACAATAAAAACGGATATTTCGTTTAAAACAATCCTAGCTGCAGTTTTGTTTTGGTGATTAGGCCCTGTGAAAAGGTTGGCAGCAAATATCGTTTACGCATGATATTTGCTTCCGCTCATTTTTGTGAATGAGGTGTTATCTTAACCCCAAGCTCACTGATGGCAAAACTGGGACCTAATGAGAATCAATCTGGTAGTAAAACCTGAGGTCATTCCCATTAAATGTGAAGATTTAGACTTTTTTTTTTTAACATGGGCAAGCACTGGGAATCGAACCCAGGTCCTCTGGCTTGGCAGGCAAGAATGCTTGCCTGCAGATTTAGACATTTTGCTGAAGAAATGTTAATGTTTTGAGTATTGGCCAGCTGGAAATGTTTAAGGTGAATATACTGTATTTCCTTTTTAAACCCTCCAAAATTCTGAATTTTTCTAAAGGTTTCCAATGAAACTGGTGGTTCTGTGTTTTCTAGTTTCTTTCATAGAGGAAGTTATACAACTTTTAAATATCTCTTAGATATTCTTTCATCACAGAGTTTTGTTTCATTTTGCTATAGGTATGAAGCTGACATCATAATAACCCATTTTGTGACTGGAGAGTCCGATAACTTCTAAAAGATGAAGATGAATTTATTTTTCCTTCAGGAATTTACAGCATTCCAATTAACTTGGAAGAAAGTTTCCAAATGTGCATGGCAAAATGGAAGGTCTGCCAACAACACTAGTAACAATTTTAGTAGAACAGGTATTCATTTTTGTTGGTGATGACCATGGGTATTATTGCTATTACATAGATTATTGAAATAATTCATTTCTGACAGGCAAACTAATTCATTAAGCACAACTGTCTTTACGGCTGGAAATCATAATTCATTCTGCCATAGTGATGTATAGGTTAGGGAGCCTGGGATGCTACAAGGTCAGATGAGCTTTTGGCTTTTGAGATAGAAAAGTTCTATGTCAGATGAGACAGGTTTCCTGGGTGACAGTTTCATTACATACCCAATATTAGCAATATTTCTATGATAGATAAGTGTTAATTTTCCATGGTTTTATTCCATTGCTTCTAGTTAGATCCATTTGTGCTTCTCTAAATAATTCATTATTTTAGATCCAATAAAGTACTCTTTTCACTTCCATTTCCTGCTCACATATTATTGAATAAAACCTTCGGTTTAAATTTTGTTATTCTTTAATATCTTTTAAGTTTAAGTCTCTGGACCTCAGTCTGTGATTCATATATCTTTTACCACACTGATTTTCCTTATTAGAAATGGTTAGATATTTAATGAGAAAAAAATACATTTTTTGCACAAAAGTAGAATTAAATATAGTAACTCACATATTTTCTGCTATCAGTCTTTGCACTTGTAAGTTTTACTTTTTTCTTGGAAGAAAGTAAATGCCTTCCAATTCTCATTAAGACATAACACCTAAAAAAAAGTGATGATTTTATAATAATTAAATGTAAAAACGTGGCTGAATTTTTTTTTCTATTTAATAGCTGAAAACAAAACTGACTTTCTACCCTATAATTAGCTAACATTTGACATTTTGTTATTTTCTGTGTCTGGTTTTCTAAATCACTGGTTTTATCAACTACATATTCTAAAGAATCTTATTAAGAAATTCTCAAACTCATCTTCTGTGTACCATTGCTGTTTTTTTTCTCTTGCTATATCTTGTTTTAAAAAAATTACTGGAAATTTATTGAAATCTTTCCTTTTACTTTATCTAGTACTAAGTAAGCCGCTGTGCAAGATAGAACAGTGAAGGTGACGTGAGTTTTGCTCCTAATGAAACTTGCAATATTGAAAATAAAGTAGATAAATACAAAAATGGCCCCAAGCTAGGCATATTTAAGTGTAGATGAGGAGTGGGACACATGATATGAAGAGATGAGTATAAACTAGTGCCAGACATCCAAATAAAAATTATGTTGATGCCACTTGTAATTCACTTACTTCCAAAATTGTTATTGTAAGAGTTAGTACTAGGATCTGCAGTGAATTAAGCATGATCACAGAGTGTTTGCAGCTCTACACCTCAAAGGGCAGGGGTCATTTATCTTCCCCTTGAATCTTGACTGACTTGCCAACTTGATTCAACCAACAGGCAAAATGGTGAAAGTGACATTGTGAGCCTAAACCTCAAAAGGACTCAACTTGCATTCTTTAAATTCTAGGAAGTACCGTGTGAAGAAAGAATCCTTGGCCTAGTCACTTCAAGAATGAGAGACTGTCCTAGTTTTTGGGCTGCATGACTCATATACAATGGGTTGGCTTAACAATATGAATGTATTGGTTCATGGTTTCAGAGGCTGAAGGGGTGCTTCCACCCTGGATTCTTAGGGCTCTGATTTGCAGGCAAACATTGGGTTCCTTGGCTCTCCCATCACCTGGCGATGTCCTTTTCTTTCTTATATAGCTCTGTTGATTTCCTACTTCCACCTCCCCCTGTGACTTTCTCTTTATAAAGTCTCCAATAACATGACTATAACCCATCCTAATTCAAGTGGTCACAACTTAACTAAAAATATGATCCTCAAAAGGTCCTATTTAGAATGGTTCACACCCTCAAGGATAGATTAAAGATGTCTTTTAAAACATTGAAGATGTTTTTTAAGATTAAAAACATGCTATTTCTGGGGTGCATACCTCAATCTACTGCACAGACCATTTTGTAATAAAGGTCTTGTGGATAATCAGTACTAACCATCAGGATGGTGGTAGACAAGGTTGGACAATCCAGCCCCTGAAGCACTGCCATACGATAGCAGATGTGTGAATGACTCCAGAAAAGAACTGCAGAAATGTCCAGCTGAGCTCAGTCTGAATTGCTGATGCACAGACTCATGAGCAAATACATTTTTATTATATTAAATCTGTAAGTGCTAGATTTGGTTTGCTATGCTACGAAAGGTAATTGATACAGGCAAAAAGAAGGAGATATTGGCTGATCAGAGGAAATGCTATTAAGTTTATTTGATGTTAATACAGGGTTTGCAGTTTCTCTGGAGGTAGAACTGGTTCTACTCTAATGCCAATTGTATCTCAATCAAAATCAATCAATTGGACCATAATTGAGAGATTGTCTGTGTAGTCTTCAAATGGTAGTTTGAGTCTAAAAAATGTGACCCTTCAATTTAAAAGTCATTGAAACCATCAGCAAAAAGTTGAGAAGCATAACCTAAACAAAATAAACTTATTTTTGAAAAAACATATACATTTTAAGATATTTTAATTAAAACTTTATATGCATCAAATTAATAGGTGCACAAATACATTTTTCACTACCTCTTAGTACAAATTTACCTTTCTTAGATCCAACCACTCTCAATTATTTCAGCTTTTTCTTCCACTATTTACTTTCATATTCTCAAACAACATTCTTAGGAGTTAAATTTTTTTAATTTTCTATTATATTTATTATGCCTTAATTTTGTACCATGGAACTAGCATCCACACACATCACAACTTAAATCACACAAATTGTACTCTCCCCTTTCTCCCAATATATTACTTTGGGTTTAATTAATTTTCAACATTAAATTATCATGACTGAGGTATAAATATTTTTCATTAGTAAGCCATATAATATATATTCTCCTATCTGTAATATTTTATTTTCTCCAAAGTTCATAATTGCTTCCATTATTCATTTCTTAGTTTTCCAGTGTCTATTTTACTGTATTATTACCAAAATCCCCTTTTGAGTTGTAAAACTCATCTCAAAATGATAAAAATACATCTGAGGATCTATGTATTCGTTTTTCCCTTGTAGGCATATACTTTAAGACTTCTCCAACCTTTTCTGAACTTGTATTTCTCTAGAACTAATGGACAACTGCTAAGCTAGACTTAGAACTGAACTTAATCACAATCTTGGAAGTATTTTCCTTTCTGATTCTATGTTTCCTAGATTCTATGTCTTCTTTCTTTTATGGATTAATACTTCATTTTGTTGGAATCTATTGTTCCCTAATTTCTTCACAAACAGTGAATAACAACAGAATCAACTGGATGCATGAATCTGGAGGATGCTATTTACTCTGGAGTCTAATTAAATGGTGATACCTAAAGATGGGTAGTTCACAACATGTGCCCCTGTTCTGGGTGGACCTAACTTGGAAGTAAAATTGTTAGAGGCAGAAAAGTATTTTTATTTATACTTTTTTTATTAAGGAAGTTGTAAGTTTACAGAACAAGCATGCATAAAATACAGGATTCCCATGCATCACTCCACTACCAACACCTTGCATTAGTGTGGAACATTTGTTGCAATGGATGAAAGCATATTTTTTGTGATTGTTCCATGGTTTGACTTACAGTTCACTGCTTGTGTTTTGTAATTTCATGGACTTTTAAAAAATGTTCATTTTGTTACCATATATGCAATCTAAGATTTCCCCTTTATTCACATTCAAATATATATTTCAGTACTAAAAATTGTATTCATGGTGTTTTGATACCTTTACTACCATCATTTACCAAAAACATGCCCATCATTCCAAAAAGGAACCTTGTACATTTTAAGTGATAACTTCCCATTCTCTATAACCACCCCATCCCCTGGTTAACTATGTTCTATATTCTTATTCTATGAGTTTGCTCATCTTAATTATTTCATATTAGTCACATCATGCAGTGTTTGTCCTTTTGTATCAGGCTTATTTCACTCAACATGGTGCCTTCAAAGTTTATCCAAATTGTCACTTGGATTAGGCTTCATTCCTTTTTATAATGGAATAATATTCCATTGAATCTATAATACCACATTTTATCCATTCATTGGTTGATAACATCTGGGTTGTTTTCATATTTGTACAGTTGTAAACAACGCCACTATGAGCAGTGTGTGCAAATATCTGTTAGATATTCTGCTTTCAATTTTTGGCATATAAAACAAGTAGTGGGACTACTGGGTCATGTGGTAGGTCTATCCTTGACTTTCTAAGAAACTGTCAAATTATCTTCCACAGCAGCTGCAGCATTTAGCATTCCAACCAGTAATGAATGAGTGTTATGTTTCTCTGCATCCTCTCCAATACTTGTTATATTTTGTAGTTGTTTTTTTTTTGTTTTTTTTTAATAGCAGCCGTTCTAATGAGTGTGAAATGGTATGTTGTGGTTTTAGTTTGCATTTCCCTCATAGCTAATGACATTGAGCATTTTTCATATGTTTTCTGGCCATTTTTAGTATCTTCTTTGGAGAGATGTCTAGTCAAGTCTTTTTCCCTTGTTTTAATTGTGTTGTCTTCTTGTTACTAAGTTAAAAAAATCTATGTATATATTCTGAATATTTAAACTTAATTGGATATGTGGTTTTCAAATATTTTCTCCCATTGTGTAGGTTGTTGTTTTGCTTTTTGTGATAAAGTCCTTTGAGGAACAATACAGTATTATAGTTTTATTTTCTATTTATTTATAGTAGTACAGTGGTGGTGATGGTGGCAGTTAATAAAAATAACTTATGATTGAAAAGAATTTTTGCAGAAGTATGCTATAGTAAAAGCATAAAGCATATCAATTTGACTCCTTACAGAGTTTGTCCATGTGAATATCTGAACAACCATTTCTGAGATAAAAATATCGAATATTTCCAACTTCCCAGCCATGCCTATTACCATTTAAGAATCAATCACCCCACGCCATTTACTAGTTTAGCCTACTCTCCAACTTATTATAAATGGAATCATACAACATATGTTCTTTTTAAACTTTGTTTCTTTTACTCATCATGGTACCTGTGAGATTGTACATATCAATTTACAACTTTTATTGTTGTGTAATATTGCATTCTATGAATATGTCACCAATTACTTATACATTCTCCTTTTGATGGACATTTCCCTATTTTCAGTATCTTTTATTTTAAAGTTAATTTGAATGGTAGTATACAGTGTTATTATTACTTGAACAAAGTTATTTTAAACATTCTTATCTTCTTTTGGACATATACCTTCTTTTCTCTAGAATATGTGCCTAAGTGTGAGGTTAATGAGTCATATGGTATTCATATGCTTAGCTTTAGTGATAATTCCAAGTGGTTCTTCAATGTGGTTGTACCAATTTACACACCAAACAAAAATGTAATAGAGTTCCAGTTGACCCACATCCTCTCTAACACTTGTACTCTCCAACTTTTTACTTTTAGTCCCTCTGGTAGTTGTGCAGTGGTATCAAATTACAGTTTTAATTTGAATTTCATTGATGAATAAGTATGTTGTACTTATTGACCATTTGTTTTTGAAGTGTCCAGTCAAATTTTGGTTTAATTTTTTATTGTATTGCTTGCCTTTTTACTGTAGAATTTCTTTGTAAATTCTAGATGTAAATGTTTTATTAGGTATAAGTACTGAAAATATATTTTCCCTAATCTTTTAAATGCCTTTTTTCTCTTACTTTTGATGAATGTAAATTCTTAATTTTAGTAAAGTACAACTTTCTGATTTTTCTTCTTTTAGGATTATTAATTTTTTTGTTTACCCTGTATCATAAAGATATTGTGCTATATCTTCTTCTAGATCTTTTATTGTTTTAATTGCAACACTTAAATCTATGGCACATCTTGAATAATTTTGTGTATGGTGTAAGCTAGGAGTTAAAAATTCATTTAAAATAATTATCCTTGCTTTACTTATTGAGAAGACCACCCTTTCTCTTATCTGAATTACAACAGTATTTTTGTCATAAATCAGCTGATCATGTTTGTGCGGGTCTATTTTTGGATTATATTACTTTCCTTTTGTTTATTTCTTGATCCTTGAGCCAATACCATCGTCTTAATGTAGTATTATAGTAAATCATTATGTGTGATTGGTTTGATGCTCCACTTTACTTTTCTTCAAAATTAACTTCTCTATTCTATATCCTTTGGATTTCCTCATATCACTTCATCCATTTTCCCCATACACACAAACAGAAAAGCACACAAGCACATGCAAACAAAGTTCTGGGTTATTAGTGGCATCAGATAAATTCTTGATGTGAGCATTGAATACGCTTTTTCAATAAATCTTTTCTTTCACAAATTTTCAGAACAACGCTGTGTGGTTGGTACTGTTTACTGCCATTTTACCAATGAAGAAATTGAGGCTTAGAAAATTGGAAATATCCAGATGGAGTTAGTCTGAATCATACAATAATATAAGTAAGATTTGTTCAAATACTCATTGCCCAATTTGTTGGAAACCAGTGCATATCCAAGGATGTCAGTGGAACTTTTCATTTCAGAACATTGAATAGACAACTGAACAATGAACGGAATAAATATTTACACAAATTAAGAATATTTGCCCTTGGAACTGGAGCATAACCAGGAGTTCTCAGCATCAATTTAACACTCTAATGACTGCTACTTAGAAATAATAAAATCCTTACATAAAACATCATTTCAAATTATTAGTGAGAATATGAAATAGGCCTGTCACTACAATAATTACCTTTTCCTTTGATGTAATATGACATAACAGTACACTTTAACTCATTTAGCTCATGAAATACTATGACTTGGCTCTATTTCACCGTTAATACAGAAGTAGATGAGAATGATATAAGCATATATTTTATATGTCTTTTTTATTATTCTCTCCATCTTCATTTTCTACTTGAAAATGCTTGTGAGGTAGGAACAGATTAGACTGATGATTCTGGACAAAATTGGGAAAGATGAATTTATTTTTAATTGTATTAATTTATCCTGTTAAATTTAACCTTAGCAACTTAAATGTACTAATATAATTACTGGGTGATAATTTTTTGTTGCAAGTAAGATGCTAACAGGGTTTTAAAATTTTTCCATTCTTCCTTTGCTTTTCTTCTGAACTATTTTCTTATATTCTGCATCCTTTAATCTTTCTGGTGTCTGGTGGTGTCACATCCCAATGGATGCCCAGAGTTCAGCTGTGGCTCAATCCGTGAGTTCTGTCTTCTACAATGTGCCAAAATGCCATTCTTCAAAGCCACCGTTTTTAACTTTCTGGCCAACTAAAACTACCTCATTCCCTTGATTTCTGACTCTGTCAATAAGTTTTGACCTAATGATTTGATCAAACTAAATTAATATTAAGAAGGTTAGGATAGCTGGAGCCCTGAACTTAACATTAAATATCTGAATGGAGAAATTGTCAAAGATACACCATAAACAGTAACACATATCACATAGATCACCTCCTCATTTTGTTTCACTTACACTCTTTATTCTTTCGAATGTGTTGCTCTGCATGTGTGAGTGTGTGTGTGTTTAATCATTGATTTCTACTTAAAAGTTTCTGGAAGGCAGAATCTTTTTGAGTCTTCTATCTTCATCTTTATTCTCCAGTATATAATTCTATACAAAACTCAGTGATTCCCGTGGTAGAAATATAACTTTTAGGTTAAATCTTGAAAATTGTAATGTTTGTAATTTATTATTCTGTAGGTGTACATATATGAGGGGGTATAGTATGGGTGTGTTTTACTTAGCTCTGTGTGTGAAAGAGAGCGCCATCCTTGGGAAAGATGGGTAGGAAACTATTGGGAAAGTTTATCTTTGGTGAGGTACTGAGGTTGTATAAGAGAGGACATAAAAAGACATGGATCAGAAATGTTCATATTCAGAGCATGCTTCACTTTCATTGACAAAGATAACACAATGCTAATAAAATTCAAAATCAGTCTTTGTCAGCTGCAAAGGGGTGGGAATGCTTGTCTTTTGTCACTAGTACCTACAACACTGTTTGGGACATGAGAGGAACTTAATAAACACTTGTTGACTGACTGAATGCATTATCCATTTATTAAATTGTGATTGTACAGGCCCACAGAGGTTGGAGATGATTTTACAGTTAAACGTGTAGCAGGGCACCTTAGGGATATGTACAGGAGGAAGCAAAATTCTGAAGAAAATTAAATAAGTAGGTAAAATTCATCATTAGTCTTCAGGTCCATCAGTGATTCAGGAAGCAGCCTCTTAAGTAGGCAATAGGAACTAAGAGCCAGAGAAGCTCTTAGAAACAAGGTGATGTGACGTCCTACTCAATGAACTTCTCTGTACTGCCTGAGGATTCTTATCCTGGGCTAGTATGTATAGAAACTGTCACACCTGACATCCTTGAGGTCTTGATAATAATTATAATTATTACAATATAATAATTATTCTTGTAATTAATGATTTTAAGCATTTAAATGGCAAGCATTTTCTTAATCACTGAACATAATTGTCAAAGCCCTCTATGGATTAGGTATCATTTTTATCCCCATTTGAAAAAAAAAGGAAACAAAGTGGGTTTGATTTGTATGAGGTCAAACAGCTAATAAGTAGTAGAGTTGTGACTTGAATCCCAGGCTCTCTGATGACAATGCTCATGCTCTTATGCACTAAGGAATTCTGTACCTTAAAAATAACCTCGGATAATGTGTATTTTATCAGTCTCTCTCTCTCTCTCTCTCTCCCTATATATATATTATATATATATAATATTTTTCACATGGGCAGGCACTGGGAATTGAGCCTGGGTCTCCATCATGGCAGGCGAGAACGCTGCCTGCTGAGCTACCATGGCCCGCCCTCTCAATATTTTGACTCCTCCTTGAATTACAGAGTTTCAGTTTGCAAAATCTTATGCCATAAATCAAGCATGTTTTTCCTGGTGGATTGAAAGTTAAGCTTTCACCCCTCACCAGGTTCATCCTTTTTATGAAAGAGACCCTGCAACCCATGGACTTGAGGATCAAACTAATGTTGGGCAGATGTTTCCTTTGTGTCGTCAAGTGTTAGAAATTTTGGAATTGATCAGCCATCCCCAGAGGTGTTAGATCTGGGAAACAGAAGCTCTTGAATCATACAGCCCAGGTCTCTATAATGGAGAAGCCAGCACATCATGGTATGGGGGAAGTGTCGGGACCACAGAGTGATGCCTGGGAAGTGGAATTAACTAATCTGAGAAAGAAAGGAGCCTTTAACTGCTGTATACTCGAGTCAGTGTCAATACTGCCTTTATTACTTATGAATTATTGGATTCATAATATTCCTTTATACTTTTGTAATCCGGCACCCTCCCATCATTTCTTAATTAGTTCATTTATATATATAATTATATGCATGTATGTACATATACCTGTATGATTAGTTACTTTATTTTATATATGTTTATATAAAATATATATGCATTCTAACTGCTCATATTTCCTTCTATTTTGTTTTTTCAAAAAGGTGGTAACTTTGCCAATTGCTTTCTCTATCCCCAAGGTATCCTGTTTAATATTATGAAATCTGGGTTTTCAGAAGTAAAGGAGAGGTAGTTGCTAAGTGTATTTGCCTGCTTTTATATGACAAGCTTTCTTTAAAGAGCCCTTGGCTGATGTGCTGCTGCTGCTTTCAGAAAAAGAAAATATTACAGGCATACAACCTTTCTAATATTACCGATTCTTACAAAGTATTAAACTACAATTAGTCAAGTGAATAATATTTTTGAAACATTGAGCATCCTTGTTTGGTAGTTTGACAATCTGTCTGTTGAAAGGAGAAGACAGTCTTTTGAGAAAAATATTTGTAATCACTGGGTAACATTGATTATCAACACTTCACAGTGCTTGGATACAGGGAAATCATTGAACGACTCAGATTGCATATAAATATGTTGATAAATGTACTTGACAATGTTGAAATGTATTATTTCCCCCTACTCTGAAGAAGATCGTCTGCCAACTAAAGAGGAAGGTAAAAGACATAAATAATGTGAACTAATAGAACTTTTTTAGCTACTTCTTTATCCTTCTTTATTCCCCATTCAAACATTTCTACCTCTGTGAAAGATGATCTCCTATGCATGCTCATAGCAACCAAAGCTTCACGGACATCCCCAACTGCCCATGAAAGTTGCTGTGAGGCAGAGATCTGCCCATTTCCTGAGAACCAGAATCATTTCAAAACCAAGCACTTATGGGAACAGTTGAACCTCTGAATCCTCTATGCAGGTTTCCATTTCTGATGAGTTGTTCTCTCTATACCTGCATCTAATTCTCTCCAAGATGACAAATCTGAGTAGGGAGGGAAAGAATAAAGAGACAATTTAGAACTATTGAGACAATCTAAGCATATGATGCACCTGGACCTTGGAAAGGAGTTGAAAATGCATTAGTTTGTGGGAAATGTGAATTATCATCTTTCTGTGTCAAGTTGTTCACATCTTTCGATAACATAGCGAACGATATGTCCTCAGAGTATTTATTTATCATGGCACTTAACCCACTCTGAATGAAAACTCTAATGTCCTTAGGGAGAGTTTCCATTACCAAGAGATCCAATATTCATCTTGTCTTAAGTGCAACTTCTAAAGATAAAGTCTTATTTAAATAATCAATTCTTTTTAATCACCTCATCCAACAATGACTGGAAGTGACTCCAAAGGAAAGAGAAGAAGAATAATCAACTTTAATAGAAAGTCCTTTTTCTTTCAAATAATGAAGTGTTTTTTTCTCACTCTCAATCCATGTGAAGCCCCAGTACATACTGACAAATATATACATCTGTGCATATCACTTACTGAACTTGTTGATCTCATCAATACATCTAGGTGGAAATGATATTTGTTTAGTCAAAAAGGAAAATAAAAGGTAGAAAACAAAGAACATTGCATTATAAAAAGTGATTATATAAACACAACTCAATATTCATGATTATTTTGTTAACCAAGTCATTTTAGCATAACGAGAAAGAGAGTTGAGTACATTTTCATTGTTGGACAAAAGTCAAAAACTGAAAACTGACTCATGGTATTAGATGATTTTAAATGAGAAAAGAGTTTGGGAAATTCACTGGTTATCCTGACATTGTAAAAACAAGTCTGCATCCACTGTGAAATAAACAATGCTGCGGCCTGGACGAGTCTCGTTTTATGATGAGATGTGAATTACCTTAGCTTGTTATTCTTTATTGATCAAGAAACTTGGCAGTAATGGAATTCTGCTTTATTATGGTGCTGTATAGAACAAACCACAGTTTAAGTAACATCAATCAGAGGAATAATTTTTGGTTATAATAATTCCAATCTTTTAATGACACTTTGATCTGTATTCTTTCAATTGATCCTTACCCAAGCCATGTGGTTTTGGCAAGAGAAATAAAGATCTAGAGATGGTCTCTAAGTACTCCACAGAACGTCTGTTTTTCCCTAATTATCTGGATATATGCAGCTTCCATGTTTGCCTAGCTTGACTCTACAAAATGTTGGAATCATACCCAGCAAATGATAAAACAGGTTTGGTAACCTAGATGCTATTTCAACATGACATGCTGGCATGGCTTATGCTCCTCTGAAATGCTAGATCAAAATACAGATTCTGGGTCCAGATATTAGTGTAAACAGTCTTGGAAGGCAAAGGCATGACTTGCATCAAAACAGTGGTCACCTTCCTAACAGACCAAATTCCTTCTCTCTTCTGCCTCAGAAGGTTACCATTCATGCACAGGGCTCAGCTCAGCTCAATGGTCAGCAATTTTCTTTTCTAATTTTAGGAGGTGAGGATAGGGGAAGGGCACATTCCCTGAGGCATTTGAAAAGTTTACTTTTATTTTTTAACTTAGTTTTTCATAATAGAAATACTTTTTTTCAGAAAAGAATGAATTTATATAAAACATGAGATATACTTGGAGTAATTATTGCAGCTCATTATAAATATTTTAAGTGATTTGCAGCATAATTGAACAAAATACGTGTTTTTATTCAATCCACATCTTAACCGTGGATGTGGATTATTATTTAGTTAGTTAGTTTGGCTTTGTTTTGCCTCTGTTTGCACAGTGAGACCAAAACATCAGCTTTATTCCTGAATCCTGGTTAAGTGAATAAATTTGTGCCTGGTATAGTGATTTTGAGTGTGGCAGTTATACAGTCTTGCTTTATTTCCCCTCTGCTATAACTTCTCATCTCGTCTCATTATTTGGTGATTGCCTGTAAAGTTACTTACACTTTTTAAAGAGGGGAGAGAGATATTTTTCTGAGTGAACTTTGTAAGAGATTTAACCAGGTAGACTATTTCAGACCTCTAACATTTTAAGTTATATTGAATTTCTCTTTGAAAGTGACCACCATATCTCAAAAGGGAAGTCAGCTATAGGAGCTAGATTTCCCTAGGAAGAAGGGAAGTGGGCTTCCGCAGAGTTGTTCATATTCTTACTTAGTCTGAATATGAATGTAAAGAAAGAGCATCATCAAAGGCCACGGAGAGATTTTTTGTTACTCATGCCAGTTGAGTTCTCCTTATAGGGTCAAATTGCAATTTTAGCAACCTAATTGAGTGTTTTTTTCTCATTTTGACACTGGACTGTGACAATGAAGAAAAAGAGGGTGGCAAGTGCATTTCATGCAAAATTTTCTCTGATTCTTGAATTGACAAAATAGTTATAAGGCAGAATAGATATGATCAGGATCGATGTATTGAAAATATTTGGTTTAAATTAACTTTCTCCTAGACCTGTTCTCTGTTGAAGTTCCATACACATCGCCATTGAAAGTGTGATTTACCTCAGATTAGTTCAATTCACCACACATTAACTAAGCCCCATCACTCTAAATGGTATGAGAAATATGAGAGGGACAAAACTCTCACAAATTTATAATTTGCTCTTGAGAGACGGATGTCCCTTAATTTTGGCAAGGAACGGCAGAATGTAATAAATTCCATAAAATAGATGTAAACCATATCGAAAAGAGGAAAAGAGAGGGAAGAAATTATTTCTTACTGAATGAGGGAATATATTAAGGAAAGGTCTCCATTTGCCAGGATCATAAAGGATGAAAACCAAGGCTTGAAAGATGGTTGAGTTTACCATATAATAATGAATTCACTTTGATCTAAATTTTCTTCAGAGACTGAAATGCTCCCTAAAGAGTGATTGTGAATTGCAAAAAAAGGAAAAAAAAGGACCACTAATTCTACCGTGGAATTTTTCACTGAGTCATTTTGGGGGGCTAAATCATTTTGATGGAAACCCCAAAGAATTCTTTTAGCAGATGGTCCATGGGTAGGGTATTTCTCACTTTCCTCCTTACCCCTCACCATCCCCAAACCTGGACATAAAGAAATGGTTATTCAGGAGCTGCTCTCTAAATGTCACTGTCCAGAGAAAGAATATAAATCCAAGAGAACACTTGAAATATAAAGTTAGAGCATCTTTCTACAGAAGGTACTCTCTGAACCTTACAGAACTAACATTGTTTTATGAAACAGTGAACCTGAAACAATGGTTCAATGAGCTTTCTTGTAGCATTATGCATGTGATAAGTAACAAAAAGTTTCCTAGAAAATATATTTTTTGTAACTAGAATTTATATTTAATGGAAAACTTTTGCATAGCTGTTCTTCCTATTCTTTAGATTCGTAATAGAATAATTCTGTACTAATTAAGACTTCCGTAGCAATATTTGATTTTTATTAAAGCTATCCTATAACTCTGATTTTTACTATTAATAGCTATAATATTTATGTACAGAAAATCAAGATGAGATAGATCAATAGTTTTTTTGTTTGTTTGGCATGGTATTAATGAAGGATAAGGATGAACAAGATATAGTGTTCTTCACCACAAAGTCTAAAAAGGGAAAATACTTTTCTACTAAAATAGTTAATAATAGCGTGTATCATTCATTCCATAGCTATTATGTATTAAAATAATTGTTAGGCATCTCAACCCTGGGAGGCACTGTGTTATTTACTGTAATTCAGAAAACCTACTTAATATCTCTCAACCACAACTTCTTCCCTGTAAAAGACAGTAAATGTGGTTGAGAGATATTAAGTAAGTTCTCTGAATTTATGCAGACAAGTGGTGGAGCCAAGATTCACATGTGCTTCAATTACTTCACTAGTTTCAAAGTGCATATTCTTTTCAATATTCCATACTAAATTCACAGCATAGAGCTGACATCAATCTTATCCTTACCATTCAGATGTATTTTATATTCATTCATGTCTTTATATATATATATATATTCTCTGCCTTTGTCTTGGTATGAACTCATTATTTCCTGTATTATTGTAATGGCTTCTGGCCCAATCTTTCTGACTCTGCTTTTTATCTGGGTGCCAATTTATTGCCTCTCAACTTCAAATTCAACCTTGTTTGCCCTTATCTGTGGTTTTATGGCTGGATCCTCCAAACATCTCCCTGACCAGCAGCATGTTAGGTACTGTCAATAGAAAGGTCTAGGTGGACACTGCAAAGCCTTAGCAGAAGGGTTTTCTCTGTCTGATTCCAGTGTGCTTTTTCTCCTCCTACTGCCAGGAGATCCATGGGTGAGAGGTTGGATGGTGCGCTCTCTCAAGGAAATTCCTCTGCCAAAGAGCTGACTATTTCCTGTGGACCAGCTTTAGCCTGCATATACACTTTACTGAGCTTCTCAGCCGCACAGTGATCTACTCCTGTACCATAGGTTTGACACTTACACTCTGGTCAATTTTTTTTTGCCCTGGCAGCTGGGGGTGCCTGTGGCAGCAATGTTCTCTCCAATAAGGCCTGATTCTCAGCCTGGGTAAGGATGGGGTGGGGGACCAGCTCTTCAAAGTTCTTAATTCCTTCCTTATCTACTCTTGAGCTAGCAGCTGTTTCTTGCATTTGCTTCTCATGTACTTCTTGAGCCTTCTTTATATCTTTTTGTGGTTAATCATTTAATAGCTCATAATTTTTATATTTAGTTTTCCCAAATTTCCAGAGTAGTGTCTTACTCCTGACCACGTTCTCTGACTCATACACCTTTCCAACCATCTTCTGTGCTTCCATGACCATACCTTTGTGAGCTCTCTAAAACACAGACTTGAACATGTCTGTCACCTTCTTTATTATCTCCCTGCTAGAACATAATTATTTTTCTAGAAGGAAAGCTCCAAGTTGGCAAAGAGTGATGTCTACCTCATTTCTTGATGGTTTGTTTCTCTGAAGTTGTTTAGTAAATACTTGCTGAATACATGAATAAAATTTGAATACTCAAATATGGAACTTTATAATATAAAACATATCTTTCACCCACATCTTTAACCGTTCCCATCATTTTATTCTTTTACATCAAAAGTAATTTCAGTGACTAAGAGCTTAATTCATGTGATGGTTAGGTTCATGTGTCAACTTGACCAGCCGATGGTATCAAGTTGTTTGGTTAGGTAAGCACTAGCCTGATTGTTTCTGTGAGGACATTTCCTGGTCTTAAATCATCAGTAAGTTGATTACATCTATGGCTGATTATATACAACCAATTGAGGAGATTGCCCTCAATGATGAGAAACATCTCATCCAACCAATTGAAGGCTTTAAAAGGAGAAATGATGATTTTAGCAGTCAGAAGAGAGAATTTCCATCTCTCCTTCACCCAGTCAGCTTCTCCTGGGGAAGCCATTGAAAATCTTCTTTGAACCCCAGCTTGCAGCTTTCTTTATGGAATTCAGACTTGTGTATCCCACAGGTGCGAGACAATTTTTACAAAAATCTCAAAATGTTTACAGATATCTCCTGTTAGTTCTGTTTCCTAGAGAACCTTGATAATGGTTGATAAAAATTACACTATAATCTTAAACATATTATAGTTTATAGAATGAAGAGAAATAGAAATCCTGCTCTAAATTTTCCTCTTCAGATTACACTGGAATTTAGAACTAGGTGCCACAGTTGAAGGACAGAAAAAAATAGAGGTTGTTTAGTGCAGTGCTATAAAGACTCTCAACACCATATTACATGGGACAATGTAAAGAATTGGGAAATGTATTTCAGAGGAGACAATATGCTGAGAAGAGAAAGGCCATTGCAATTGGAATAAAAATCCAGACTGCTCACTGTAGCTTAGAAAACTGTAGGATCTGAAATGCCAAGAAGTCTCTGACCCATCTCCTTCCATGATTCCCTCATCTACTTCTCTGGAACTTCATTGGCCTTTGTTCATGCCTCTAACCTTGCTCTGCCTGGTCTGGGCCACTCCTCCCTATTTCCATCTGACAGGTTTCTTTTCATTAATCAGGTCTCAATTCTGGTGGGCTAGCCTTGGACCCTTTCCATTTCCCTCGTTTAGGGTCTTCACAGCATTTAACACTACCTGAAATTATTACATTAATGTAGTTTTACATTTATGTGGTTATTACTTCTCTTGCTCCACTAGAATATGTTTTATCCCAGCAATTAAAATAATTTTGGGCACATAGTAAACACTTAAAAACAAGTAGATGTGTGCAGAAGAGGGATTAGAACTCTCCCATTGGGCCCAAGGAATAGAAATAGACACAGCTGAGAGCCTCAGGAAAATAAACTCTGCCTTAATATAAAGAACAATTGTATTACATTAGAGCTATCTCAACAAAGAACAGGATACCTGTATATGTAGGTAATTCCTTAACAAAAAATGTTGCTCAAAATTAGATAGCTGTTCTTGAACAGATATCAGAGTAAGGCTGATTACATGTTGAATGAATGAATGTTGCATGACAATTCAAACTCCGGATAAGTAGTTTTGGGGAAATAATTATTGCGATCCTTTGACTTCTGAAATGTTATCCCTTATTTGATAGAAAAGAAATGTGGGAACAACATTTACTGCCTGTCTTCTTAAGTACTCAATTTTCTTGGGTACCCTGTCATTTCCATTGTGCTCTTTCTTCCTTCTAACAACGTTCTTGAGGCGATGCCAGTTAAATAACAAAGTTAATGTATCTGTAACGAATTGGGATGCAAGTTCTTACTTCTCGTTTTCAGTTTTAGTCACCAGAAAATACATGCGGCTGCTTGATGGAGAATTGGTTTCCTTCATTGCCTTGTTTCCCTAATAAATAGTACACGTTTTCCCACGTTTAGTAGGCAGTAAATCAGTATTGCAGTTGATTTAACAGTCATATTGAAAGGGGTTTATTCTCTCTGCTGTTTCAGAAGTCAGGCCAAATAAAAACTCAAATTTATGAAATCAACCCACGAAATCCAAATTAGTCTTAAAATAAGTGTGATCTGAACCAAACCAGTAATGACACCAGCAAACACCCTGGGAGAGAATAATATGTATGGTGGGTTAAAATCCGCCATACATATAGTGAGAATGTATTCCTAAAGGCCATATACCTTTTCCCCTCCTCAATTCTAGTGAATGCATTCCTTTTAAGCAGCATAGATCACCTTTGGTTAAAGGGATGATTTAATCTCCAGAGCCCACAGAGAATTTTGTGGGATTGGAGAATCTGGAGTGTTCTATAAACTCCAAATAGGAATTTACACATTAGAACTTGTCAATGCTCCACCAGCCAAGCATCTTGCTCTCTATTGTGTCTAAGGATGCAGGTTTTAGGAGAAAGCCATAAATTCACCATGACACACCTGAGAAATACAGAACTACCTAGAAAGTTTCTTCTTTAGCCTGGTGGCTGGTCAGGTTATTCCCTGGTGCCTGAGGCCTGATAACTTTGTGTACACTCTTATTTTTCCCAGGAACCCACTATTAAAATTCTCATAAGCATTTAATCCTTATTTTAATTTTACTAATCTCTTCTGATTGATGACTCACAATAAGCAAGTAATCACACCCTACCTTTTAACTTTGCTTAAAAATTTCCTCTAAGTGTACATAAAATAGTTAAACCTTTTTATGTTATAGGTTTCTTAACATAGCACTTTAAAAATATAATCCGCTAGAAGCCATCATAAAAAATTCTCTGTAATTAGAAATAGAATGTCTTATTTAGTTATCAAGATACAAGGAAAGAAAGTTCAATTTGTGACTTGTAAGTGTTTCAAATGTACGATCGAATTATTTGCTTAAACCTTTAGGAACCCCATATTTCTTAATAGAAGAAAATGTCCACTGAGTTAGACTACATTAATATGAAATATGTTTAACAATGTCCTTGCTTGGAAACTACTAACAACCCGTTAACAGTTTTCCAGGACCCTGTGGACAGTATATATTTTTTTTGACAAAAGGGCTGAAAACCACTTTATGCATTTCTGTACAACATTGTGAATCTGCTGGTAGAAGGACTGTGAACAAACAATCTGTGCCATCCATGAACTCAGCATATTGTCATCACCCATTAGAATGTTGAGCAATGGAGGCAAGCTCAAGGTCTCGTATTAGGACTCCATGCTTCGGTGGGTTACCTGCTGTTCAGGATTGGAGCACACACAGACCAATTAGGAGCAATGATGTGCCAAAAAACTTCTCTCCTCATCACATTTTAAACTTGTATTTACTCATTGCTATGTGTTGTTTAGTGGTGAGAAGGGCTGGAAGAAGCACTGATCTTCCAGTGATTCTCTGGTTTTGCATTGCAAAGACAGATTAAAGTATACTTATTTTGCATGAGATGCCATAAACTAATCCCAGGTAATAATAAAACATTCATTCAAATTCTGCAGGTTGTTTTTCTAGATGATAACATATCAGTGACCAAATATTTTCTTCATTAATATGACTGAGATGACTAAAGTGGGAGTTTATTCAAACTTCCAATAGATCTGAATCATTACTATGGGACATCAGGCAAGTCATCATCTGACACTTATAAACCTCCTTTATAGGCATGCTATGTGTGGATTTAAAACTTTTAACAGACTTTCTAGATAGTTGTTCCTATTAGCAATCCTAATATTATATTTTATGATTAATAAATTATATTATTGATATCAATATGTCAATTATATGGACAAAACTAATTCTACAATTAAACTATTAATGTTGAGAACCAGCTCAGACTGTGAGTTCTTGAAATAAAAGATGAAAAATAAAGAATGAAATAAATAAATTTGATAATATGTTGCACTTCTGCCGCACATTGCATTGTTTTCCTCAACTGAGTCTCACAAATACCCTTTAAGGTATGTGAGAATTATTATTGTAACAACCTGATAGAAAGGACATTTTTTTTCTTCTAGGAAACCAATATCCTTTAGGGAAATGATCTCACACTTTTTCATACTAAGTCAGTGATAGGTGAATTAAAAGCTTCCCTCTGCCCCCTCCCATAAATGGAGACACCCATTCTACTTAAATGCTTTGAGAGCTCTATGGCTCTGTAAATACCATAATCAAACTATTTTTAAGTAGATACAATTTTCTGTAAGGCCAAAACAATTATGTATAAATATACTGCCAGGGGTGAATAGGTGAATGAGAAGGTGTTTATTAGCTCAAGCTTTTTAATTGAAGGAAAATCTGCCAAACACCTCTGTACTTGAGGAGACCCACTAAATCCACAAACATAAATCTTGCAAGAAATAAAAAGAAATCTTGAGTGAACTCAGCATTCTCTGGCATAAACAACAAGAGGATTCTTGGGTGCATATTGTCATTGAAACTTCAGGATATAGAATCGAATCTGGCACATATGAGCGCTTCACGATTATTTTCTTGAGGTCACACACACTAATATATATAAATACATACCATATAGATAAACACTATGGTTGTAGAGAATGGTTTTGATAATGCAATATGTAACTCCCCTGACCACTTTCTTAGCATAATATTATACTATATGTATGTTTATTTTATGATGTCATGAAATACCATACTATATGTATGTTTATTTTATGACATGTCATGAAAAAATATAATACTGTGTTCATTGAGTGGCCCTTGAAATTAGTGGTCATTCAGATTTCGTCTTCAAAAAATAAGACTGAACTGAACATCTTCAGGAAACAAAACTTTTTCACATTCATTTTTTGCCATAAGCTTGAATATCAGATACGGATTCCTAATCAAAAGATAAGAACAGATTTTTTATATATCAGCTGTTTATTTCATGACTGCTAAAACAAATACCATCCAATGGGTTGACTTAACAACAGGAACTTATTGGCTACAATTTTGAAGATAGAAGAAGCCCAAAACTGAGACATTAGAAAGGCAATGCTTCTGTCCTGAAGATCGTGGCATTCTGGAGCTGTCTGTGGTGACCCCTACTCTTTGGCTTTGCTGTCACATGGCAATGCACGTGGCTTCTTTCTCTTCTGGGTTCTGTTGACTTCCAGTTTCTGGATCCTCCCAGTAGCTTCCTCTCTCTGTTTGAATTCTATTCTGCTTATAAAGGACTCCAGTAACCTGGATTAAAGCCCAACCTAATTCAGCTGGCCCACACTTTATCTGAAGAGACATCTTGAAGATAATTTATTAATGGGTCTACACTTATCAGAATGTGGACCAAGACCAAAAACATTTCCAAACTGGGGTATAAACTTCAATCCAACAGACCGACTTCCAAAAAGATGTTTTGGTCCCTGAACCATCATCTCTCAAACTTTGTACAGTTGGCAAGAGTCAGTGTTAGCTGGATTTGAGTACCTTAATTTACATTTATTTCAAGATTGATATAGTTGAAAGTTTTTGGATGTATTGTATTTCTTCTTTTGTAAAATATATCCTATCATTTCCTTATTATAGCTAGCATTTTCATTATAATTTCTTGGCTTATATATATTAAATATATTAATTCAGCTACATGTGCTGTAGATTTATTTTCTGACTTTGATTTTTTTTATTTTAATTTTTGGCATGTAGTCAGTCTTGAAGTTTATGGAAACAAATCTGATACTTTGAAATCAAATTTATAAATTCTTTCTTTTTTGATTTCACGTATTTCCTATTGGTCATAACTAATTTTCTGTAGTCCCTAGGACCTAGAAATTTGAAAAAATATTCACATATTTTTCTCTATTTTTGCAAACTTTGATTAGATTGTATGCATTTTTAAATAGGATAACCTCTTTATACTCATATGCTTACTTTTCTGGCCTTGTTTCATTAAAAGACAAACTTGTCTTTTCAAAAATAATCCACAAATATTCTTTTCTGCAATATTTTATTTACCCAAATGAGAAAATGTATCACCAACTGCAATTTAATGATTTAAATTAACTTTACCTTGGTCCTATCATTTTTGCCTTTTTCTTCTCTCATGTATATTTCATGTCCTTTCTCTCTGTAATTTGCCGACATAAAGTACACTTTTATTTTCAATCCCTAACTTTTGAAAATAAATGTGACATCTTGTTAAAAAAGAAAACAATGCGCTCGCTTCGGCAGCACATATACTAAAATTGGAACGATACAGAGAAGATTAGCATGGCCCCTGCGCAAGGATGACACGCAAATTCGTGAAGCGTTCCATATTTAAAAAAAAAAAAGAAAGAAAACAGCAGGGATTGTCCTCAACTAATAGTGACAAAGGTGATCAGGCTAGAATTTATTGCAGACTTACCATTTTTGTGGTTGCACTTTGCATACATTAGCATTGGGATATAAAATCGAAAGCAGCAGGAATTTTGAGCGTTCTGTTCTCAGTGAATATTTACTGCATACTGTTGGATGAGTCTCAGCTCCCTTAAACAATCCAGCAATAAACACCCTGTGAAAGAGTATCCCCACTTCGCTGTTCAAAAACTGAGGCTGAGATGGGTTGAATTTCTTTCTAAACATGCAGAAAAGACTTCAGACTAGCCCCAAATCTGGATCTGTTTAATGTTGTTCTTTGAAAGTTGCCTTCATTTCACTCAGTCCTGCTAAAATGCACAAACATTTGTGTGTGTGTGTGTGTTTTTTTCTTTTTGTACCAGTTCCTTATACCTAGAGAACAAGTTGGTACATAGCAGATTCTCTAGAATAATCATGGATCACTCAGGGGATAGTAAATGTGTTAGTTTGTAAACAGCTGGATTGCAATATACCAAATCTGGAATGAATTTTATAAAGGGGAATTTAATAAGTTACAAGTTTACACTTCCAAAGTAGTTAAAGTGTCCAAACTGAAGCACCAGCAGAAGGTTACATTCACTCACGAAAGGTCAATGGGTCCAGAACACCTTTGTCATGTGGCTGGCAGCTTGTCCTTGTTCCTAAGCTCTGTTCCTTCAGCCTCTGTTTCTGTGAAGCTTCCTCCCTTTGCTTCTCTGGGGCTGGCTTTCATCTCTTGGCTTCCCTTGTCGCTCTCCAGGTTCTGGCTTAACATCTCATGGTGATGTGTGCTGGGCTCCAAATATCTCCCAACATTCATGTCTCTGTTCTCTGAAGTAATTGTTCTCCAAGCATCTACATCAGTTCTCTCTGTCAACTCTAAGGTTTCTGTCATTTCTGTAGGCTGTGTTTGCTCCCTCCAAAATGTTTCCTCTTTTAAAGGGCTTCAATAAACTAATCAAGACCCACCCAGAATGGGCAGAGTCACATCATCTAATCAACAGATCACACACACCGTTGGGTGTGTCACATCTCCCTGGAGATAATAGATCAAAAATTTCCAACCTACAGTATTGAATTAGGATTAGAAGAAATGTTTGCCTCCACAGGATTGGATCAAAATTAAACCATGGCTTTTCTGGGTAGATAAAACTTTCAAACCGGCACAGGAGGATATATAATAGAGCCCATATATCACCCCAAAGTCTGAGTCTAGTCATGAATGTTCCTTTAATCCTTACTGCCCGGCATGGGATAGAGATGACACATAAATTCAGTATGGACTCAATGTCCTGAGTGTGACTGTGTGTATGTGCATTTGTGAGTACAAGAGAGAAACAGCGTGTGTAGGGGTGAATTGGAATGTATCTTAGAACTCTTTTCTCATGAATTATTCATCTACCATTATAGTAATTCATTCATCTAGGAAAATCAGCTCAAATTCATATCTTTCATATTTTTATTACTGCCTATCCAAGTAAACTTGGTTTCTTACATACTTCAGGTTATATGTTTTGCATATATTTCTATTTAGCATAATATAATGCATTTTAATCTAACAAGTGCTCCTTTTGCCTTAGATAATGAGCATAAGAAAAGAACTGTGTTTTATTTCATACATACTGGAACTATCCTAGGGTCACAAAGTTTGCTGAATTAAACTACTGAACATATAACAACAACTTTAGTTGCAAAACAAAAATAGCCAGCATTATTGCGCATGCCAAATACTAAGTGCTTTATATGTAAAAATCCATCTAATCCCCACAGTAATCTTACCAAACTAAAACTATTATCATGGATATTTTTAGATGAATATATTAGGCCACAATAATGCACCCAAGATCGCACAGCTAGTAAGGAGAATTTAGATTTGAAATAAAGCCCTATTCTATTAGATTTATACAGTATGAAGTGAGGCCCATTGGCTTGAGTATCTTCTTATTTATCACCATAACAAATACTGCCTCCTAGTGAACGTAAAAACCATCATCCATGCCATGCTGCCACTAGTGCAATATCCAAAATAGGATACGAATCTAGTGGTATTTATACTGTTTCACTAAGTGCTGATTTCCTTGCAGATGAAACTACATCTGTCTTGTGTAAAGTTGCATCACAGTATTTGGCATAGGATCTCTCATATAGTACATCATAAATAAATATTTGTGGAATTAATGATTGAAAACATACTGGCACTCCCTAAATTTCCATAAGAATTTGATCACGAATTTGAAAAAAACAGTTATTTCAGTAACACAGCTGCAGTTTTAAGACCTCTATTTCTAAAAGAGCATATTATTTATTGCTTTGTAAGCCAATGCTCATTAGGACACTGCATATCTTATTTGGGATCTCACGTTTTAATAATAATAAACTGAGCTAGGCTTTATAATGACGTTACTTTGCATGTGCATGCATCTACAGCAACCCCAGAAAACTTTGTAAATTCTGAAAATGGCCATGTGATTCATTCCTTAGTAAGATATCTCTGGTGTATATTATGATGGCCAATGTTCAGGAACAAGTTGAGATACTTGGAAATGTCAGCATTAGCAAGGAAAATGAAATCTGCAAATGAAATCCATCCAGAGATTCCAGTGAGGTTAACTCTTTTGAGATCTACAAGAGATAGCATGTCAAGCTCCAGAGATAGCTTAGTTGCCTGATACACATGTTTACACATGACAGTGACCATGAACAAATGCTCTGCGGGAGCCTGCCAGAAAACATGGTTTGATTAGCACATGCTTATGTGTTCTTTTCTGTGTCTTACTGTGAATGCATTTTGTTTGGCTGCTCAGGAGGTTGCTTCTTTTGCAATACTGGTGTGCAGTTACAATTTGGGTCCTTCTATTCTATGTTCTCATCAGCTTTTCTAAATTTGATCACTCCTGAGGACCTTATTTTAAAAAACTAAGATGCACAATGGGCATAACTAAACTGTGAATAAATGCTAAACAAATTTGATTGCCATGTAAGAAATAATATCAGCATCCTAACACCAGGGGCATGCTCCATATTGAAATGATATGTGCTAAGTGCTAAGGATATCTCTAATCCCTGATAATTTTGTGACTATCAGAAAGAGCAGGAAATTCATGAGAAGCTAAGGGGATAGAGTTTATAGGCATATAGTTTCTAGCCACTGTCTGCCATTAATAATGTGTACTCTTCCATAACATGAGAATTACATTATCTCTAGAGGTCCACTTTCTCCACATCCATTTACTAACATTTTTTTCTCTGAAATATCTTTCAGCTTTTCTGAGAAATTACTTATAGTACTCAACATAATAGCCATAGAGGGAATCTCTAATTCCTAGATTATATATATTTTTTATTTTGGTGTTGTGTAGAGTAGTTCTGTAATTCAAGTACTTTTGCATGTTTGAAATACTTGCTACACAATAGGAATCTTTCAAGTGTTGATTCTCTTACACTTTTCCTTCTTTCTTCTCTTTTCACATATAAGGTCAGTACAATGATTTAAAATAGAAAATAGTTAGCATGGACTGTACTATTACACACAATTCTTTTGAACACTTCTACATCTGGCTATGCTGTATGCCTTTATTAGACCTGTCATCTCTAAAAAGTAATTGAAAATCCTGGATAAAATTTTTGAAAATACAGCTCTTTGAAGGCATCAGAGAATGTTCAAGGAATCAAGACTTGAGAGTGCAAGATACCAGAAAGGAGAGAAATGCACTAAATTTGGCCTGACCTATATTGTTTTTTTTTCTTCCAGTCTCTCCCAAATAGGAGATAATGGATTAGAAATATAAGCAGAGATATTGACTGTTTTACCATTCTGAGGAGAAAAATAAAAGAGAGATTTAGAGTCTACAAAGGAGTAGGGTCCCTGGCAAACACCCAAGGATTTTAGTACAGTTCATGAAAGGTTACTTCCTAGAATAAAAGTGAACTGGAAGTGGACCAGACCCTACACAGAAAAAAATCCAGCCTTGAATAATTTCAATTGCAGATTGGATCAAAGCAATCTTTAAGAAGAAAATTTTCTTCTTTTTGGAGTAAGAAACCAGCATCTAGAATCTCTTAAAGGCTTCATATATTCAGTCCTGAATTAAACAAACAAAGAATACAGTCATGTCTGGAGGCTAGAACAAGTTATTAAAAGCAAACAAAATAAAGATAAAAGAAGCAGAATGGTTGTCCTGATATTAGAGCTATCACCTACAATCTTTGGAATAACTGTGGCAAAAAAAAAAAAAAAAGAGTCATATGAGATAGGATGAAAAGTTCTAGCATCCATGAATTTAAAGCCCTAGGAGAAAAGAAATATAATAAGACAGAGGCAATTTCTGAGAAACTATTAGCAAAAGTTTTTTTCAAAATTGATGAAAGATATCAAGCCACAGATTCTCAATATTTATGAACCCAAAACAGAATATGTGCAACAAAATCACATAAATATAGATCCTAACAAATTTGCTGAAAGTCAAAGATAGAGAGAAAATCCTAAAAAGAAGAAACACCGTACCTTCAAAGGAGCCACAATTAGACTTTGGCTGGCTTTTTAACTTAAATTAAAAACCCAAGGAAGGACAATAATTACCTTAGTGAATCAAAAAAAAAATGAAATAAAAATCCATGCTTCCTACAAGAACATAAAATACTTGAAATTTAGAGGAAAATAGATATACCTTACAAGTACCATTCAAAGATTGCTTTTATGGTTTTATTAGTACCAGACAAAGGGTCTCTAAGGCTGTATACATTATAAGAGATATAATTCATAAGGACAAAGTAATCAGTCTTCTGTGAGAATCTAATGCTTCTAAAATTTTAGGCACCTAATAACATAGCCTCAAAAAATGAGAGGGAAAAACATCTGAACAGCAACCAAAGGAAAACAATCATTTCCAATCATAATGGGATATTTTGAAATACCTTCTTGGTTTCTGAAAGAACAAGCAGACAAAAAATGCTGCAAGGATATACAAAGTAAAGCAGACGAAAAATGCTGCAGGGATATACAAAGTAAATCACGTTAACCTACTGGAGAATATAGAACTCTGAACCCCAAGCTACCCAATACACATCTTTTGCTCAAGTGCAAATAAAACACTTTCCAAAACTTAACATTATACTGGGCTGTGAAAGGAGTCTCAGGAAATTTTAAAGAACTGCCCATTAGGCTTGACTTCATGCAGTGTTGTATTTGAGTATGTCAAAATTTAAAAAAAGGGCACAATACGCTTTATGCAGAACCGAGTTTACTTAGCTTTATGAGAAGATACAAGACATACACTATAGCAAGAATGACAAGAATACAGCAGAAATCTCAGGCACTTGGGATAAGTACTGGGGATATGTGTGGTGAGAAGAGACTGGGCTGAATGCGTCTGAACCACTTCAGATCAGGAAACCTATCCACTTTGGGGCTCTTTCAGATTTTATAATACGCTGGTTACATATGCCCTTCTTGGATATGTGCCTAGCTCTGGTTGACCAGGGCAGCTCAGTGTCATGAATCACAGATTACTCAATAAACAATCTCAACAATAAGGTGCAGGTGCCCACTCAGTGAGAAAGCATCATTCATTATGAATCCAGTAAATGTCTGTAAATTTCTTGACTTATTAGTGTAAAAGGATTCTGGGAACTGTTATCTACAGGTGTCCTTGAGGCAAGAGGAGAGAACAGGGATCATCTGTTAACTCACTTCCCAAATAGAGAATCATGAACTTAAAAGATATTTAGAAAACACTCAAATATTTGGAAATTAAAATAAGCCATGGTCCAAGAAAGAATTAAGAAAAAACAAGACATTTGACATATTAAAATTTATAGTGTACAGATAAATCTGCGTTTAGAAATAAGTTAAGATCAGCTAATTAAATTCCTATAGAGGAAGAAGGAAAAATAATATATAATAAATGAACATTAGAAAAACTCAACAAAGAAAAAAGGTATTTCTTTTCTTAAAAAATAATAAAATTTAAAAAAATAATGAAATTGATAGCATGAGTATTCAATAAAAGGATAATGCACAAACTAACAATATCTGAAATGAAAATGAACATTATATGAAATCTTATAAACATTAAATATACCAAGATGTCATTATGATCATTTACATGCTATATGTGTGGAAATTTGCCTAAAGTGAACAAATTCCTTGATATACCATATCTACTAAAAACTTGGATAATTAAAACCCTTGCAACAAAGAAAAGTTCAGGTTCAGAAGCACTGATCAGTGAATTCTCTCAAATGTTTAAGAAAGAAAAAACATCAACATTATGTGAACTTTTCCAGAGAATATAAAAGTGGAAATATTTCTCAGCTTGTAATGTAAAGTCATGAAAACTTGATACCAAAACATGGCATAAAAAAGAAGTGATGTTATAGTTCAATCTTTCCCACAAACACAGATGCAAAATTCCTAATGTAATGTAATAAATAAAACCCAGCAGCCTATATAAAGGATAGTATAATATGATTACGTTTATTTATTCTCGGAATGGAGGGTTTGTTTAACATTTTGAATTTAAATGATGCAGTTCACTATTTTAAGGGGAAAAGAAAAGGAGAAAAATTATAATCTTGATCATGTCAGTAGGTGCAACAAAAGCATAAAATCCAATGGCCATGCATGGATTTAGAAAAGCAGAAAGAAAAAAAAAACTCTTAAAAATTTAAAATAGAAAGAAATTATCTTGATTTAATACCAAAACATGCAGCATATTGAAAATGCTCCTTTTGAAATTAGAAAGAGAATGATTACCTTTTATGTAACATGATACTAGAGATCTCAGTTATTGTACTAAAGTGAAACAAAATTAAATATATAAAGATTGGAGGGGAAGTAATAAAAATCCCATTATTTGTATAGTTAGTTTTCTATATACACATAGCAGTATATGAAAAAAATTGTTACAAAAAGATTACTGCAAATAATTTATGAGATCATGATAAAATTAAGTTCTAATTCTATATTCTAGCAAAAAGAAATTAGAAAATGGAATTGAAAAACCAACGTCATTTACAATTGAATCAGCTACTCAAGAATAAATATAATGAAAGTTGCATGAAGCCCATACACAGAGAACTGAAAACAAATCTTGAGAGTAATTAATCAAAGACCCAAATAAATGGAGAGATTTACTAGGCTTAATGGGAAGGTTTAATATCATAAAGATATCAGTTACTCCAAAATTGTCTTTACCATTTCAATCAACATTCCAATTCATTGATAAGGTGTCAATTGGTACAAACATTTTGAAAAATTATTTTGTAATATCCTCTAAAGTTCAATATATGTGTATATTGTGATCTAATGAATGTACTCTTATGTAGGTGTTCAACATAAATGTAAACATGCATGCATCAATAAATATGTAAAGAAATATCAAGTGCAGCAGCATTTATAAAAGCTCAAAGTGGAAATAATGAAAATGTCCATCAAAAGTAGAATGGAAATATAATGTGTGGTATATTAACCACATATAATAATATGAAATGTAAAAATTACATAGATGCATAAGCAGTAATCTGCATGAAGTTCATAGTTAGTTTTGAATTCAAAAGCTAGTTACGAATAGGTACATTCTGTATGATTTCTCTTAAATAAAAATGAAATCAGAAAAAACTGCTCAATGGTTATAGAAATCAGAATAATATTTATCTTTTGGGGTTGTAACAGTTGGGATGGGCATTGTTTTGTGAGGCTGCTAATGTTCCTTTTCTCGATATGGTTAGAGGTCACAAGATGTGTTCATTCTTCTAAAATCATCAAACTGTACTATGATGGTTTGTGGACTTTTCTCAATGCATGTTATATTTCAAGGATCAAAGAGCAAATATCATTTTTGGAGCAAAGAGATCATACTGTAAGGAGCCATCAGAGTTGTTCTCTATAAGCTTGAAGCACATTGTTATCAATTCCAAGTGACTGCTTGGAAAATGGTAAATTAGTTTTGTTTACTGGAGAACTGTGGATAAACAGTGTGTTGGAATTAAAGCCACGACTCTGGAAGACTACAACATATAGTACAGAGACACAGTTTTAAGGAGTTTAAATAGTTTTTACCAAAATTTTTAATGAAATACTTGGCAATTATAGCAGGGATGGTAGAATCAATAAAGGAGACTAAGGACTCTTTGACTGATAAAGAAATGGGCATGAATAGTGTGGAAAGGAAATCACATAGTCAGCAGGCTTATTTTCTGTATTTAAATTGTAGTTATATCCACCTTACCTCCTGGGTAAGGGAAGAAATAGAGGTAATAACTCATAACTATTAATAAAATTAAATCAGAAACTTTACTTCCATAATTGAAGCTCCTGCCAATACTTGAAATGAAAAACATTTAGAAAAACAGGAAACACACAAAACCTCACTCTTACACGAGAATATTCAACTTGTGTTCTAGAGCAGCTGTATTTCACTTATCTAGCCATCAATTATATGACAGATCCACACATTGAATAAATATATTTGAGAACAAGAGAATGGATGACAAAAAAAGGTTTTAAACAAACAAAAAAGATGTCAATAATAAAATTCATTAATTTGTTCTCACGAAACCCCCCTGAATCTAATTTATATCCTTTGATTCCTAATTTAGACACATGTCTAAACTCTTGGCTATCTGATTTCCAAGTAATTCTAACACCACCCCTGGATACTCTCTTGCTAGAATACAGTATTTTTGTTTGTACAATCTTGTTTCAGCTGTCGATTGTAGTGTCACTTGTTCTATTTGATATGGAAGAGTTGGTTCTTTGCTAGTTTCTTTCTCTTTCACCATTTTCTGACAGTAGACTCTCTTTACACTATTGCTTAGCTCCAGCAACAACTTCCTAACAATCTCCTGACTTCTCTTGGTCCCTGCCAAGGAAAAAGGAGATCTGCACTTGGATGTTGTGGAAGGACCTTCTAAAGCAAGTGAATCTCTCCATAGAGGAAAGCTGAATTCAGAACCATCTCTGCTGAATTGGTGGAGGGAAAAATTAAAAGTACTGAGTAGAGGAGCTGCTCAGAGGCAGAGTCCTTCTGAGCAATTTAATCATGAAAGAAGTGTCTTCCAGGACTCCCATTGCCTCTGGGGCTTTGAAGTGGTAATTTGGAGAGCAGGTGGAAGTGTTAAGCAAAGAAGTAGAACAAAATAGAGCCCGTAGTGGCTATTACTTTCCATCAAAATGAGCACTCTTGCTGAAAATTTAGACGTGTGAATTTTATTTTTATTGTAATTTTGAAACGCTTATACATTTTTGTATTAGAAATGTATTAATTTTTAGTTCCATTGAATTTGATTCCTGAATAATTGTATTTGAAATATAAATACTTAAAAATAAAACATACATATTCTAGTATTATACAAATTATAACACATTTTATATGCATGCATATACAGCCATACATACCTACATTATATATACACACATACATTATAAATATACACACAGATACAATTAGTAGATCTATCAGATGGATGGATACATGGATGTAAATCACTGCATAATGTCATAGATTTGATGCCAAAAATTGGAAACAAAAGGTAAGTAGAGGCAGTTTCACTTGCAATTGTGAAACATGATAAAGAATCTGATAGTGAGAGAAGAAAAATATATCAAAACAAATGTAAGAAATAAAATGAAGCCATCCAGTTATGGACTAATAGCCCCCGCAAAATCTCCTAAACAGAGCTGCACCGTTGCATGGAATAATTTTGATATTCATAATGACCAAGAGAAGTAAACAAATTCTGCATTGCACTTTTTAGAAGTAGGTATCAAATGTGATAGTTCTGGGTTTACAAGAGTAGTTTGTTTGCAGATGTAGAAAGGAAACTTCAACTTTTTTAATATTTGAAAGTATACTTAGCTATCTCTCCCTGGCAAAAGTTATTGAGCTTTCTTTTTTAGTAGAAAAACTCCCTTGTGTTAATGCACTTTTGTTAATTGCACGCTTAACAAATCTCCACAGGAGTCCCACCAGGAAACAGGCAGGATGGTATTCCTCAAGGAAATGCTTTGGAAGCTTCTGTTGACACGTGTCCCCACATGAACTTTTCTGTTTCTATGGAGACTCTAATAGTGCTGAAACATGAAGAAATTCAACAGGGTTTTATACCTCTGCTTTCAGAAATATTAAAATATCTATGTGACCTTGCTGTTTTGGTGGTGAGTAATTAAGTACTAATTAAGGGAAATTTTATGAAGTATAAAAATATCACTGATTTTCAGAGATTAAAATATTATAGACAGTTTTATTTTATTAGATATTATGTTTTCTTAAGAGAGGCCACCATGGGGACTTCAATTGGATGTAAAATTGCCAACAAAGTAGAGAGATGCATTGGAGTGATTAAATGATGAGCTTTATACATCTTGGTTAAGTAAGTCTGTAACCAGGCAGATTCTCAATATTACCTGAAAACATGTGCATAAAGTTATGAACACGTATACTATTAGCATATTCATTTTAGAGCTCAGTTAACACATACTACAATACTGTTAAGGAGGAAATAAAGAAGTAATGCTTAACCCATTTTTATTAACTACAGGAGTAGACTAGTGTGATTTAACATTTAAGAATTCTGTAGTTCATGTATTACAAGCTTTTTCTTACATTATAATATGAATAGCAACTCCAAATTGACATTATACAGCACAGGTCTTTGGGAGTTACTTTAATGATAATGAATAACTTGCAATGATCAAATCTTTAATCATGACTTCTAGTATACTTAACATTGATGTTTTTCCATATGTGCATTAAACAGTCCAATTGAACATGACCTTGAACTTCTAATTTTCTTAATAACATTTTTATATAAAAATCAAAAAGGAAATCCTAGCCAATTCAATGTCCACAGACATCACATTTAAATTAGTGGAGTTCTGAGATGTGCCTTCTCCCTCAGGGGAAAGTATGTAAAGGTAGCAAAATTTGATAAATATCAAACTTACTTATCAATTTTGTAAAACAAAATGAGTGGAGAGCAAGTTTAAGATGTTTGAGATACTTCTGGTGTGCAGAATAGCTGGAAACACATCTCTTGAAATGACTATAAAGATGTGATGCATTTCTGTAGGAAATATTTGGTTTTTAAAACCTCATAATTATCCCAGAGTACGTTGAGCAGATATTTAGAAAGTATTGACAAAGTCCCATGAGGGATGGAAGAAAAATATGAAATTATTATGCTCTACCAGTGGGGAAACCAGTAAGCAATTTGCTTGAAAGACACTTCTATTTCTTTTCATGACCCACCCCCACCACCCTTCTTTTCTTCAAGACCTATTAATTAGTCCAAACAGGCCCCAAAAGGTGAGGTACAACGTGTGACCCAGGAGGAGGTACACTATACTCAAAAAGAACTGTATGAGTTTTCTAGTTTATATAGGCAAAACTCAGGTAAATATGTGTGATAATGGTTATTAAGAGTGTTCAGGATAATGGTGGAAGGAATACAAAGCTGGATCGTGCTGAATATACTGATATGGACCCACCAAGCAGAAATTCTGCATTCAATGCTATAGCTCAAGGGGTTAGAAAGAGCATTAATGGTTTGTTTGAATGGTTAGCTGAAACATGGATCCAAAGGTGGCTGACATTATCTGAGGTTGAAATGCCAGAGCTGTCCTGGTATAATGTAGATGAGAGGATCCAGAGGCTTAGAGAGACTGGAATGTTAGAGTGGATTCATGATGGAAGAGCTGCTCACACACTCCAGGAATGTCCAGAGAACACATCTTTCATCAGAACCCTGAGAAATAAATTTGTGTGACTAGCTTCTTCATCCCTGAAAAACTCTGTAGTTGTCTGTACCAGTTGTTAGGTGATTATGTACCCCAGAAAAGCTATACTCTTTAATCCTCATTGAATATTGTGGGGTGGGATCTTTTTTATTGTTTTCATGAAGATGTGAACCATCCAATTGTGGGTGGTAACTTTTGACTAGATTGTTTCTCCACCTGGAGATATTTCTCCACCCACTCAAGGTGGTTGCTTACTGGAACCCTTTAAGAGGGAATCATTGGACTTCCGGAGAAGATGGCGGCTTAGTAAGACGCGCGGGTCTTAGTTCCTCCTCCAGAAAAGCAACTAAAGAAACAAAAACAATACGAAACAGCTCCTGGAGTCACGACAGAGACCAAAAAGACAGCGTACCCCATTCTGGAACAGCTGAACGGGCAGGGAGAATCTGCTGCGGTGAGCTACCCGAGGGGCGCGCGTTTTCCCGGCCGGGGCGGCTGGCGACTGGGGTCCCCTCCACGCACGTGGCTCCCCGGTCTGACTGGGAACGTTGGATAGCGGGGCCGTCCCGTCAAGCTTGGCGTTTCGGGCCAGCTGGGCAATTAGGACCGGCACTCTCCCAAGCCGCGGCGGCCAGCGACCCCCACCTCCACGCGCGGTTTCCCGGGCCGACTGCCGTGCAGAGAGACGAGCGCCACCTACTGGGCAGGAAAAGAAAAACAGAGCCCAGAGATTTCACAGAAAAAGCTTTCAACCAGCTGGGTCCCACACCCAGGGAAATCTGATCAAATGCCCAGACACCAGCAGAAAATAATGGATGACGCTCGGAAAATTGAAGATATGGCCCAGTCAAAGGAACAAACCAATAGTTCAAATGAGATACAGGAGCTGAGACAACTAATGCTGAATATACGAACAGAAATGGAAAAATTCTTCAAAAACCAAATCAATAAATTGAGGGAGGACATGAAGAAGACATGGGCTGAACAAAAAGAAGAAATAGAAAATCTGAAAAAACAAATCACAGAACTTATGGGAGTGAAGGACAAAGAAGAAAAAATGGAAAAAACAATGGATACCTACAATGGTAGATCTAAAGAGACAGAAGCTACAATTAGTGAACTGGAGGATGGAACATCTGAATTCCAAAAAGAAACAGAAACTATAGGGAAAAGAATGGAAAAACTTGAGCAGGGGATCAGGGAACTGAATGACAATATGAAGCGCTCAAATATACGTGTTGTGGGTGTCCCAGAAGGAGAAGAGAAGGGAAAAGGAGGAGAAAAACTAATGGAAGAAATTATCACTGAAAATTTCCCAACTCTTATGAAAGACCTAAATTTACAGATCCAAGAAGTGCAGCGCACCCCAAAGAGAATAGACCCAAATAGGCGTTCTCCAAGACACTTACTAGTTAGAATGTCAGAGGTCAAAGAGAAAGAGAGGATCTTGAAAGCAGCAAGAGAAAAACAATCTGTCACATACAAGGGAAACCCAATAAGACTATGTGTAGATTTCTCAGCAGAAACCATGGAAGCTAGAAGACAGTGGGATGATATATTTAAATTACTAAAAGAGAAAAACTGCCAACCAAGACTCCTATATCCAGCAAAATTGTCCTTCAAAAATGAAGGAGAAATTAAAACATTTATAGACAAAAAGTCACTGAGAGAATTTGTGACCAAGAGACCAGCTCTGCAAGAAATACTAAAGGGAGCACTAGAGTCAGATATGAAAAGACAGAAGAGAGAGGTATGGAGTAAAGTGTAGAAAGAAGGAAAATCAGATATGATATATATAATACAAAAGCCAAAATGGTAGAGGAAAATATTATCCAAACAGTAATAATACTAAAAGTTAATGGACTGAATTTCCCAATCAAAAGACATAGAATGGCAGAATGGATTACGACCCAGCAATACCACTGCTAGGTATCTACTCAAGGGACTTAATGGCAAAGACACAGATGGACATTTGCACACCAGTGTTTATAGCAGCATTATCTACAATTGCAAAGAGATGGAAACAGCCAAAATGTTCATCAACAGACGAGTGGCTAAACAAACTGTGGCGTACACCTACGATGGAATATTATGCAGCTTTAAGACAGACTAAACTTATGAAGCATGTAATAACATGGATGGACCTAGAGAACATTATGCTGAGTGAGTCTAGCCCAAAACTAAAGGACAAATACTGTAAGGTCCCACTGATGTGAACCAACATTCGAGAATCAGCTTGGAATATATCATTGGTAACAGAGACCAGCAGGAGTTAGAAACAGGGTAAGATAATGGGTAATTGGAGCTGAAGGGATACAGACTGTGCAACAGGACTAGATACAAAAACTCAAAAATGGACAGCACAATAATACCTAAGTGTAATGTAACTATGTTGGGACACTGAATGAAGCTGCACCTGAAATATGGTTTTTTGTTTGTTTGTGTGTTTGTATCTTTTGTTTTTGTTTTTTTCTTTTTCCTTTATATATATATATATATATTATTAGTATTATTATTTTAATTCTCTTCTCTGTATTAACATTCTATATTTTTTTTCTGCTGTTTTGCTAGTTCTTTTCCTAAATCGATGCAAATGTACTAAGAAATGATGATCATACATCTATGTGATGATACTAAGAATTACTGAGTGCATTTGTAGAATGGAATGATTTCTAAATGTTGTGTTAATTTCTTTTCTTTTTTTTGATTAATAAAAAAATTAAAAAAAAAAAAAAAAAAAAAGAGGGAATCATTTTGGAAAAAGCTTAGAGGCCCCAGAACTGACAGAGCCAACAAAACAGAGCCCTGGTGAAGCTGTTGAAGAAACCTGGAGAGAAAACTAGCCAATGTCAGCATGTGCTTTTCCAGCTGAGAGAGAAACCCCAAATATCATCGGCCTTCATGAACCAAGGTATTTTGCCTTGGATACCTTAATTTGGGCATTTTGATAGGCTTGCCTTAATTTGAACATTTTCACAGCCTTAGAACTGTAAACTTGCAACTTAATAAATTACCCTTTTTAATAGACATTCAGTTTCTGGTATGTTGCATTCTGACAGCTTGTACACTAAACAAACTATGGTACTAGAGAAGTGGAGGTACTGCTGTGGTTTGCAAATGCCAAACATGTTGGAACCACTTTTTAAATGGATAAGGGGAAGATTTTGGAAGAATTGTGAGGAGCTTGATAGATAAGGCCTAGAGTGCTTTGAAGAGACTATTAGTAGAAATGTGGACTCTAAATGAGGCTTTAGACATAAATGAAGAATGTGTCATTGCAAACTGGAAGGAAGGCAACCTTTTTTCTAAAATGTCAAATAAGTTGGCCAAATTGAGTACTTCTATTGAATGAAAGTTAAAATTTAAGAAAAATAACCCAGGATACTTAACTGAGGAAATTTCCAAACTAAATGTGGAAAAGGTAGCCTGGCTTCTCCTTGTGGCTTATAGTGAAATGTGACAGGATAGAGATAAGATGAGAACTGAACTCCTAGGAATAAAGAAACCAAAAACTGATGGTCTGAAAAACTCTGGGCTTCTAGAAAGGGAGACCTCAGAGAATAGTGCCCCACAGGAAGATTTATCCAAACATGGAAAGAGTTAGCCTTTACAGGACAAGCAAGGATTTGGGATGGAGTTATCCAGGAAGAATTTGTGAAAAGTTCTTTTGTCCAATGGTTGTGATCCCAGTGTACTGCACAGAAAACCGAGAAAAGTGTGTGGGATCTGTATGAACAGAGCCACTGCCGATTTGGTCTAAAAGGGACAGAAAAGGGACGATTTGGATGAAAAAATATCTTCAGAGACAGAATCATGGAATCTAAGGTCTGAAGTCAAGAAATGTCAGGCCAGGAGAGCAGAACCACCCAAGCACTTGGAGGGAGTGGGCTTGCCCCAAAGACAGAAGGTGGGCTTCCACCTCATTGTAATGGAAAAATAGTGTTACCTCAGGCTTTGGAGAGGGTGGAGCACATTTCTTGTGGATTGGGAAGAGCTTGGCTACCAACCTATTGTTCTTGAGGAATTGGGCGTGTGCCCAGTGTTCTAGTTTGCTAGCTGCCAGAATGCACTATATGAGAAACAGAATGGCTTTTAAAAAGTGGAATTTAATAAGTTGCTAGTTTGCAATTCTAAGGTTGAGAAGATGTCCCAATTAAAATAACTCTATAGAAATGTCCAATCTAAGGCATCCAGGGAAAGACCTTGGTTCAAGAAGGCCAATGAATTTCACAGTTTTTCTCTCAAGTGGAAGGGCACATGGTGAACACAGCCAAAGTTTCTCTCTCATCTGGAAAGGCACATGGTGAACACAGCATCATCTGCTAACTTCTCCTGGCTTCTTGTTTCATGAAGCTCCCCAGAGGCATGTTCCTTCTTCATCTCTAAAAGTCGCTGGCTGGTGGATTCTGCTTCTTGTGGCTATGTCATTTTGCTCTGCTCTCTCTGAATGTCTTCATTCTCCAAAATGTTTTCTCTTTTATAGGACTTTAGAAACTTCTCAAGACCAACCCAAAAGGGTGGAGAAATGTCATCACCTAAGTCATCTTAACAACCACTCTTGATTAAATCACATCTGCAGGGAGATGATCTGATTACAGTTTCAAACATACAGTATTGAATAGGGATTATTCTGCCTTTATGAAATGGGATTTAGATTAAAACATGGCTTTTCTAGGGGACATGCATTCTTTCAAACCAGCACAACCAGAGATGGCAGAGAGCCTGGGGTGGCCTGATATTTGGAGAGTGGAGCTGAAAAAAAGTGGTCTCCCCAATGTTCTCCAAAGGTACAATTTGAGCCACTGCTAAGCCCTTGGAAAGGGTGGGGATGCTATTTTCCAAAGCCCTGAACATAAAGATTACTCTCAGATTTTGAAATCTAGTGGTCTTTGCCCTGAAGGTCTCCAGAACTGTTTGGTTCCAGTGACCTCTGTGTTCCTTCCAATTTCTCCCTATGGAAATGTGAATATGCATCCTATGCTGTTCCTCCATTTTATGTTGGCAGCAGATAACTTGTTCTGAGTTTTACAGGTCCAGAGCCAGAGATGAATTTTGCCTTAGGACAGACCATGACCTTAGCTGACTTTGATGAGATTTTGTGCTGTTTCTGACTTTGTATTGCATTTGCATTGTTATTGAAATGGTTTAAGGCTTTCTGATATTCTTATAGAATTAATGTATTTTGCATTTGGAAAGAACATGTCTTTTTGGAGTCCAAAAGGTGGAATATACTAGTTTGAAGTAATTTTATACCCCAGAAAAAACATACTTTTAAATCCTCATTCAATATTGCTAGGTGGGATATTTTTAATTGTTTCCATGTAGACTTGACCCACCTAATGGTAGGTGGTAACTATTGATTCGATGGTTTCCATGGATATGTGTCTCCACCCACTCAAGTGGATTGCTTACTGGAGCCCTTTAAAAAGGAGCCATTGTGGAAAGAGCTTTAGAGCTATCAATATCAACAGAGCCAACAGAATGGACAGAGTCCCAGGGAAGCCATTGAAGGATCCTGTAGAGACAGCTAGCAGATGTCACCATGTGCATTTCCATTGAGATAGTAACCCCAAACATCATCAGCCATCTTGAACCAAGATATCTTTTTCTAGATGCTTAAATTTGAGCATTTTCATGGTCTTCAAACTATAAACTTGCAAGTCAATAAATTCCCCTTTTTAAAAACCATTCTTTTCCTGGTATATTGCATTCTGGCAGCTTTAACAAACTAAAATATTGCCCTTCTCGGTTGACAGATATTACTGTGGAAACTGCTGTTACAAAGCTAGAATCCTTAAATAAGTTGGGAATGATTGGATCCTGAGTTGGTAGAAGCCATGTGGTAACAATTGATCACCATAGACAAGGTGGGCATGGCCACAATAATGGACAGCAGCAGTCAAATAATCTCATTTGCAGAGACTTGTGGTGTTGACTAGTAGATTGTGGGGCATCTAGAAGTAAAATAGATGAGCAGTCTATTAAATTGTTATTTGAGCTGTATAAGCAGAAGAATTTTATTTCAAGTGAACAAAAGTCTAATTTGAATTTCCAGACTTGAGACAGTTTACAGACACAGAACCCCTTGAATGAGGGGAAGTCCAGGTAACTTTGGGAAAGGACTTTTTTACACTGCTCAAAATTTACAGTGTTAGCCTTCCTCCCTGACTTCCCCAAGAAGACCTATGGACTGGGCAAAAGGAAATTATCACATATTTTGTGGATTATTAAACACTAGCTCTGAAGTGACAATAATTCCAGAAGATCCAAAACATCACTGTGGTCCTTCATTCTGAATAGGGGATTATGGAGATCAGGTGACTGATGGAATTTGAGCTCAGAGCCATCTCATAATGAGTCCACTGTGTCCCTGGACCCAGTCTGTGGTCATTTCCCTAGTTCCAGAATGCACAGTTGGAATCAACATAGTCCGCAAGTAGCAGAATCCGCACATTGGTTCTCTGACACATGGAGTGAGGGCTATTGTAGTAGGAAAGACCAAATGGAAGCCACTAAAACTGCCTCCACCTATCAAAATAGTGAATCAGAAACAATGCTGTATTCCTGGAAGAATTGCAAGTATTGGTGTCATTCTAAGGACTTGAAGGGTGCAGGGATGGGGATTCCCACCATATACCCATTCAGCTCTCCTGTTTGGCCTGTGCAGAAAACAGATGGGTCTTTGGAGGATGACTGTGGGTTATCATAAACTTAGCCACGTGGTGACTACAATTGCAGCTGCTGTTCCAGATTTGGTATCATTATTTGAGCAAGTCAACACGTCACCTGGTACCTGGTAAGCAGCTATTGATTTGGGAGATGCTTTTTTCTCCATAGCTGTCAGTAAGTATCACCAGAAACAGTTTTCATTCAGCTGTCAAGGCCAGCAATTAACCTTCACTCTCCTGCATCAGGGGTTTATCAACTCTCCAGCTATATGTCACAATCTTGTCTGTAGAGACCTTGATCTCCCTCCCACAAGATATCACGCTGGCCAATCGTGTTGATGATATCATGCTGATTGGACCTAGTGAGCAAGAAGTAGCAGCTATTCCAGAGTTATTGGTAGGGCATTTGCATGTAAGAGGATGGGAGATAATCCAACAAAAATATAGGGGCCTTATATCTCAGTGGTATTTCTAGGTGTCCAGTGGTATGGAGCATGTTGAGATATTCCTTTGAAGGTGAAGGATAAGCTGTTGCATCTGGCCCTTCTATCACCAAAACAGAGGCACAATACCTAACTGACCTCTTTGAGTTTTGGAGAAAACATATTCCTCATTTGGGTGAGCTATACTGGCCCATTTACCAAGTAAACAGAAAAGCTACTAGTTTAAATGGGGATCAGAACAAGAGGAGACTCTGTGACATGTCCAGGCTGCTGTGCAAGTTGCTCTGTCACTTGGTCCATGTGATTCAGCAGATCCAATGGTGCTGGAAGTGTCAGTGTCAAATAGGGTTGCTTTCTGGAGCCTTTGACAGGCTGTATAGGACAATCACAACAAAGACCCTTAGGATTTTTAAGCAAATTCTTACATCCATGGAAATACTAGTGGTCAATGAGGGGGATGGTGAGGGGTATGGTATGTATGAGTTTTTTCTTTTTTCTATTTATTTATTTTTCTGGAGTGATGCAAATGTTCTAAAAACTGATTATGGTGATGAATATACTACTATGTGATGATATTGTGAGCCATTGATTTTAAACCATGTATGGAATGTTTGTATGTTAAGAATGTTTGTGTTTATATGTTGTTTGGTCAATAAAAATATTTTTAAAAAGTTCTTACCATCCACAGATAACTTTTCTTCTTTCGAGAAACAGCTTTTGACCTGCTACTGGTCTTTCATGAGACTGAAAAATTAACCATGGTCCATCCAGTTACCATGAGACCTGAGTTGCCTATCATGACCTGGGTGTTGTTTTAACCACCAAGCCATTAAGTTGGACATGCACAACAACACTCCATCATAAAATGGAAATGGTATATAAAAGATAGGGCTTAAGCAGGTCCTGAAGGAACAAGTAAGTTACACAAGGAAGTGGCTCAAATGCCCATGGTCCTCACTCCTGCTAAATTACCTTCTCTTTCCCACACCAGAGCTATGGCTTCTTGAGGAGCTCCTTAAAGTCAGTTGACTGAGGAAGAAGAAATTTGGGCCTAGTTTAGATGGCTTTGCATGATATGCAGAAACCGCCCAGAATTGGACAGCTACAGCACTTCAACCCCTTTCTGGGATGTCCTTAAAGGAAAGTGGTGAGGGGAAGACGTCCCAGTGGGTGGAACTTCGAAAGATGCACCTTTTTGTTCATTTTGCTTGGAAGAAGAACTGTCCAGAGGTGCACTGGCTCATGGGCTGTTGCTAATGGTTTGGCTGGATGGTCAAGGTATTGGAAAGAGCATGATTGGAAAATTTGTGACAATGCATTCTAGGGAAGAGTTACGTGGATAGACCTTTCTGAGTGGGCAAAGAACATGAAGATATTTGTATCCCATGTGAATGCTCACCAGAGAGTGGCTTCAGCAGAAGAAGATTTTAGTAATCAAGTGAATAACATGACCCATCCTGTGGCTACAAGTCATCCTCTTTCTTCAGCCACTCCTGCCATTGCCCAGTGGGTTCATGAATAAAGTGGGCATAGTGGTAGGGATGGAGGTTATGCCTGGGCTCAGCAGCATGGACTTCCACTCACCTAGGCTGACCTGGCTATGGCCATTGCTCATTGCCCAATCTGCCAGTAGTAGAGACACTCAGTCCCCAATATAACACTACTCCCAAAGGTGATCTCTCTGGTACCTGGTGGCAGGTTGATATATTGGATCACTTCCTTCATGGAAGGGGCAGCGATTTGTTCTAACTGGAATAGACACATATTCCAGATATAGGTTTTCCTTCTCTCCTCACAATGCTTCCACAAAAATTGCCATCCATGGACTTATGGAATGCCTTATCCACCATCATGGTATTCCATGCTACATTCCTTCTGATCAATGAACCCACTTCACAGTGGGTATGAGTACATGCTCATGGAATTTTCTGGCCTTACCATTTTCCCTCTCACTGGGTTGATGAACTGTGAACTGGTCTTTTGAAGACACAATTATGGTGCTAACTAGGTAGCAATACTTTGCAGAGCTGGGGCAGTGTTCTCCAGGAAGATGCACATTTTCTGAATCAATATCCACTATATGGTGTTGTTTCTCCCATATCCAGGATATTCGGGTCCATAAATCAAGGGGTAGAAATAGCAGTGGAACCACTCAATAACACCCTTGGTGATCCACTAGGAAAATTTTTCCTTCCTGCCTCTGAAACCTTAAGCTTTGCTAGGCTACTGATTTTAGTTCCAAAAGGAGGAATGCTCCCACCAGGAGACACAACAATGATTCCATTGAACTGGAAGTTAAGACTGCCCCATGACCACTCTGGGCTTCTTATGCCACTGAATCAACAAGCATGAAAAGGGATTGCTCTTCTGTATGGGGTTACTGATGCTGACTATCAAGGGAAAATGGGCTGCAACTACCCAAAGGAGGTTAAGAAGAGTTTTCCTGGAATACAGAAGATCCCCTAGAGCATCTCTTAGTACTACCATGCCCTGTGATTAAAGTCAATGTGAAACTTCAACAACCTAATCCAGGCAGGACCTCCTATGGCCTAGAAACTTCAGATGAAGATTTGGGTCACCTTACCTTGCAAAGCACAATGGCCAGCTGAGGTACTTGCTGAGGGTAAAGGGAACATGGAATGTGTAGCAGATGAAATTAGTGATAAATATGAACTAGAACACATTACCAGTCACAGAAACAAGGACTATGATTGTATGAATATTTCCTCCCTGTTTCGTCATGAGTATGTTTATATTTGTATATAAGCAAATATCTTGCTTTCCTCTCATCATATGACATAAGTTGTATTGTTCATGGTACAGCATTTAATTCATAAGATTTGAAGTTTAAGAGTGAATGTCAACTAAGGACTTGCATCTTATTCTGGAGAGTTGTAGTGTGTTTCTAGTTGTACACAGGACAGTTAAGTATTATTAAGTGAACCATATGTCTTCTACTGTGTTTTAGTTGGAAATTAAGCATATTTCATGGTGATATACATAGCTGCTTAGTTGACAAGAGGTGGACTGTGATGGTTAGCTTCTGGTGTCAACTTGGCCAAGTGATGATGTCCAGTTGTCTGGGTAGGCAAGTCCTAGATTGGCCATTTTGTCCATTGACCATTTTGTGAATGGTTGATAAACCAGAAAGCTGGTGTATTAAATCATCAGTCAGTTAATTGTATCTGTGGCTGTTTACAACTGCAATCAACCAAGGTGTTTCTCCCATCGATGAGATTAACCAATCAGTTGAAGCCTTCTAAGAAAAAAGAGACTTTTTTCACTGCTTCCTCAGTCAGTGAGGCTCTCCTGTGGAGTCTGCCAGATCCTTCATCAGAGCTGCCAGTTTTGCAGCCCGTTCTGCAGACTTTGAAGTCTTCCATTCCCATAGTTGTGTGAGAAACCTTTATAAATACCTTATTTACAGATATGGCCTGAATTACAGGTTCCCTCTAGGGAATCCTGACTAAAGCAACCATATTGTTCAACATCTTCAAATAAATTTGAAAAACTAGAGAAAAATGAGTTTTTAGGAAAATATATTTCATCATAGTGACCACTTAGCCAATAAGAAGTCTGGAAAGATCAACTTCTAGAACGGAAATAGAGAGTGTTATGAAAGAACAACTCTCAACAAATGTACATCCACAGCCAACTATTTTATAGGAGAATTTTGCCTGACATTTAAAAATGGGGACAATCCAGTGTTATTTAAACTATTTCAGAGCATAGAAAAAGGAAGTAAAACTTCTAAACTTTCTTCATGAAACCAGTAGAACATCAATTCCAACATCTGATGTACAAAAATTATAAGAAATTTCACTTATTATATTAACAAAAATCATAAAAGATTACTAAAACATCAACAGCACAAATAAATAAAATTACATCATGACTAAATAGGGTCAATTCCAGGAATTCTACTGCAATATTATGAAATCTATTAAATACAGAAAATGGAAAGGCAAGATACAAAACACAGCAATCATTTTTGTTTTAAAAGACAGCTAGCCTATATATAAGAATGATTGGATATTTGTTAACATGACAAAAATTATCCCCATCAGACCTCAAACCATGAGTATGCTTAATGAAGAAATACTTGATGGAATTCCAGTGAAGTCAGGAACAACCATTGGTTGACCACAAGAATATTGGTATTTATCATTGATGGCAGGTATATTAGAAAAGGAAAATAAAAATATGTAAAAATTTTAGTGGAAGGTGGGAAACTATTTCTATTTGCAGTTAACATTGCATCCTAAGATAATTTAAATAGCAGGATATATAACTAATATACCCAAAACAATAATGTACACTCATAAAAAATGAGTTGGAAGATATGATAAGCAAAAAAAAAAAACATTTACAATAAGATGATAACAAAATGATAAAATACCTAAAAATAAAATTGTTTACATGTAAGAACTTTCATAAAAATATTCTCTACTATAGACCAAAAAAGAACAATAAGGAAACAACTTGAATGAAAAAATACACCACATCATTGTTTTAAAATATGTGAAAATCATAATAATGTTAATGTAATTTTTTAATTTAATGGGAAACCCAAATAAAATACCATCTTTATGTTAACTGGAAAAGCCCCCTCTGTAGCTCAATAGAAAAATTAAAGAATAGGCGTTATGGTTTCACTTTTGACATATAAAGGGCTTAGAAGTCATCTCTTGCATCCTCACCAAAAGAAAAAACTGGACAAAATGAAAATAAACTACTAATCTTGGATACATCAGAGAGATGAGTTGGTGAGACAAACTGACACACACAAATTTAAACAGGTTACTTCAAAGAGTAATTGCTGAGATTTTCTTCCAAGAAGCAAAAGTCCCTGGATCATTAACCTGACAGTAACAGTCAAATGATAATTTTGATGAATAGTTAGTGGCTTTATGTTGACAAGTATGAGAATGAGGAACTCTTCAAGGCCTCAGGATTAGCAGAACTTCCACATTTTTATTGGCTTTACCTCTTGGAACCTCATTAGGTTCTTATGGTGAAAATTTGAGAAATTCCCTCTTATGCTTTGATGGGGGAGGGAAAATAATCATTGTGAAATATGACCAGCACTTTCTTCATGACAAAGTCCTACCCCACAGCAGGAAGAGTTAACTAGACCCTTGTCCATGAGCTGAGGGGAAAGGCATTCTTCTCAACTCAACCCCCTCTACACTTCTGTCTCACTAAAAAGCAGGGAGGAAAGCAATACAAAAAGAAACACTGGTGGAGGCGGCAAGCCAGAGACTCAATCTTCTAAAAGACTGCGATATAATCATAAGATTATGGAAGACTTCCCTCATCCGTACCTTGCCACCATTTCAACTGGGCTCCAATACAAAGAGTGATTATAGTTGGAATAGCTGTAAGACAGACCACCTTTTAGGAGAAGTATTTAGGGAAATCCAACGTCAACAGGTGAGACAAACACAAAGACACTACAGGAATTTGAAGCTTCACTTATAGCTACAGCAAACATTCAATAAAACCTCAGTCCTAGCCAGATTAACATAAAACCTGACAATAAGCCTTATTTATGTCAGTTCCTGTTATCCTATACACTTCCAGCTTTCATGAAAAAATTATAAGGCATGACAAATGTAAGGAAAAAAAAGTCTGAAAGGACAAAACAAGCATCAGTACCAACTCAGATATGATGGAAATATTCAGATTAAAAAACAGAGAAATAAGAATGATTATGCCTAATATATTATGGACACTAATGAAAAAATCTGAAAACATATAAGAACAGATGAGTAATGAAAGATGAGACACGGAAACTCTAAGAGATAATCAAAAGAAACTGTTAGGAAAATAAACAATACTGGAACAGAAATAAACACTTTTATTTGATATATTCATTAACAGGTTGGGCAAGGTCTAGGCTGAGGAAATGATCACTGAGTTTGAATGCAGGTCAAAAGAAACTTCCCAAGATGAAATTTAAATAGAAATTTAAATTTAACTTTTGATTAGATGATTTCCGTGGAGATGTGTCTCCATCTATTCAAGGTGGGGTTGCTTCCTGGAGCCCTTTAAGAGGGAACCATTTTGGAAACAGCTACAGGGCCCACACAACCAGAGACCTTTGGAGATGAAGAAGGAAAACACCCCTGGAAAGCTACATGAAACAAGAAGCTGGAAGAGAAAGCTAGCAGATGCCTCCATGCTTGCCATACGCCTTTCCAGTTGAGAGAGAAACCCTGAATGTCATAGGCTTTCTTGAACCAAGGTATCTTTCTCTGGATGCCTTAGATTGAACATTTCTATAACCTTGCTTTGGTTGCGCCATTTTCATGGCCTTAGGACTGTGGACTTGCGACTTAATAAATTTTCCCTTTCAAAAGTTGTTCTTTTTCTGGTGTATCACATTCCACCAGCTAGCAAACTAAAACAAAGAGATAAAAAATAATACAAAGAATGTATTATCACAAGTTAACCTAATTGTGCTCCTATTAAATCAGCAAGGAAATATCTTATTAGCTTAGTTTTTGGTAAAATTTTTATTATTTTAGAATTAGTCATCATTGCTCCACCTTCTCTACCCCCCACCATGGAAACACTTGCTACTAATAAACAAATAGTGCTTATGATTGAAGAAAATTCTCACAGGATATTGAGGTGAATGTCAGCAGCCTCATGGTTTAGGCTCCTTTAATTTTAAAAGTACTGAATTTAAAACAGCAATTTCTAAATTTAAGTTTTTACTTAAAACCTGTCAAATGTTCTACTTGTATGACTTCAGCAAATCACTTTTATTTCCACCTTTTCAATGAGTTGTGGCAAAGATCAGATGATTTTAAATATTTAAAAGCACTTTTAAAATTTTAAGGCACCAGCCAAGTATAAGGTATTATTATGAAGCAGTCATTTGCTAAATTGCATCCAAGAGTTCTCAAAAGGATGAATGGACTTTCTAAAAAAAAGTCACCTTTTGTTTATGAGGACAGGAATTAGTGACTCTTTAACTTTGAAGTTCATTGTAGTCACTAAATGCTGCTGACATGCTAGAGGAATAGTCACATAAAAAAGATGATAAAGTCAGGATGGGAGAACTAATGAGAGTTGAGGGCAGGACAGTGGAAGAAGAAAACAAAAATTTAAAATGCAGAAAGAAGGGAAGGAAGCATCTGGTGACAAGAACCTATATTTTACCTTTAGTGTTTCAGACATAGTTCACCCCTGTAGATTTTCTGCTGAGGATAATATTTTTAAAAGCCATTTAAATATTTGCTTATTGTATTTATAGAGATTATCACATTTGGTAACTTTAAAACAATTAGAAGAATATTGTGAAATTGATTAGATTTAAAACTTGTTCTCAATTATTTAGATGAAACATTATTAATAATAATGGTAATGGAATATAATGATTTATGTTTTTATCCTAATGGTTTGATTTAGTTACTTACACTGGTAATCTTGTCTTCCAAGATTTTCACATGATAGTTCAAGCTGGCATCATATCTGTGCCTATTATTATATGACTTCTTTCCTGTCCGATATATTTATCTCACACTATGATTATTGATGTATCTATACACCTTCACTATTTTACCTGCAAAGATAGGCATTTTTTCTGCATTCAGGATTTGTTTCTTTGAATTTCTACCAGGCCTTGAATTGCTGTCTGTCTTTTTAAGGGTTACTTATTACAAAACATGAATAAAGAGATTTTTATTCTCTTGAGTTTTCCCTCAAGATAGATAAGGCTTTTGCAGGCTTTGGAATTACAATGATAAATTCTTATGTATATACATGATATTATCACCCTGCAGACAAAGAGAACAAGAGTTGATAAATCAGTACTTCCCTCAGTAGATCCACAGCTTTTCACCAGGGTTTGAATTTAATCTGAATTGATCTTTGCATACTTTTCATCAACTCAACTAGACAAGTTAATAGTAAACAGAAAAGCAAATGGGACACTGAAGATGAAAGAGTTTTTGCATGTCTGGCCTAACCTTGGGCAATGTCACTCTTAATGACAACAGATGGTATTACTCCCTCTGAAATCCTGTTTGCTGATGTTATAAATGACTAAAAATCAGGGTTTTTAGTGAAAGTGCTGACAAAGTCTATACTAGATCACCTCACAGGATGACATTAACTTATGTTACCAGCAACTGTACAGGTAATGTGTTCTCACTACATTGTAAGTACATTGCAGTGACTGTAACCCAATATTTCAAATATATTTCAATTATACATGGTGAACAAAAGAAAGTTACCAGGAATTACAAGAGATTGCTGTGCCAGCAGGGTGTAAAACCACAGATAATTTTTTTTCCTGTGAACAATAAAATTGAAATTTGCTCTTTTACATTTCAAAAAAAAAAAAAAAAAAGAAAGAAAGGAAGAAAGAAAAATCAGGAAGAAAGAACTCTAAATTGTGGTTCAAAAAGAACAAAACTCAACTGGACTGGCTACATTTCAGCAGCCACTTGTTTGGTCTTGGTAGTTTGCAGTCTTGAAAGTGAATTAGTGCCAAAGGAAGACAGCTGCAACGGACTCAACAGAGAAAGCCTGCGCCCCCTTCCTTGGGCTTTTGCCATGATCACAAAGGTCTCTCAGTGAGGGCTGTCCACTGACAGGTGTCACATGTCATAATATCATCGGGGAAAACCTATGCCTTACTCATAATTATGGTATGTGTGGTGAGTAATTTTATTTCTGAACTTGGCTAGGTTATGGTGCCTTGTTGTTCGGTCAAATATTGGCCTAGATGTTGCTGTTGAGATATTGTGTGGATGTGTATAATTTCTACAATCGGTTGATTTTTAGTAAAGATTACTCTTGGTAATGTGAGTGAGCCTCATCCAAACAGTTGGAGGCCTTAAGACAAAGACCAGACCATCTATTCTTCTCTGATGACACCTTGTATTCTTCTCTGAGTTTCCAGTCTGCAGCCCTTCCCTATGGATTTCGGATTAGAGACTACGACACTATTTTTATTAGAATTTGTAGCCTGTTGACCTGCCTTATGCATTACAGATTTGCCAGATACTGCAATCATTTTAGTCAATTCCTTAAAAGAAATCTTTTTATGTGTGTGCACATATATGTATATGCACATATATAGATTAATATATTATCTCTTTTTTTCTTGAGAACCCTGTCTAATATGGTATGTTAGAACCTAAAGGTAATTTATCAAAGATAATGTTACAAATATAGCTAGAGATATGGCTATAAAAGAAACTGAGTGCCAGAAAAGATAATGCTCTAAAATTAATAAGTTAATAACTATGTATGTTTAGAACTTATATTTCCTTATTCCTAGCCAAACATTTTATCAACTGTATCCTTATTTTTGTTGCAAGAGTTAGTGTAGTAGTAACAATAGTGATTATGTGCATTTGGGAAAATCTTTGAATATGTGCTATCTCATCAACAAAACTCTGAGGTTTTGGGCGGGCCACGGTGGCTCAGCAGGCAAGAATGCTCGCCTGCCATGCCAGAGGACCCACGTTCGATTTACGGTGCCTGCCCATGTGAAAAAAACAAAACAAAACTCTGAGCTTTTAATTATAAGCTGCTTTCATTAAAATCCTAATGATATTGAAAAGAAACTGAAGAAATAATATTTATAAAGCCCATATTATAAGAGGCATACAGCAAAATCTTTGCAAAACTTTATTTCATTTTCATAGTTGTCCTGAAATTGAAGTATTCGTATCAATGTTTTTTATTCATACAGGAGCAACGGTTCAGAAAAATTAAAATAACTCTTCCAAGATCATATAGTGAGTGAGTGATGAAGCTGTATTTGAATCCATCTCGTTGTCAACTTTCCATCTGAGCAAATGAATAATGTGTCCAAAGCTAAATGGCAAGTGTTGAACTAAAGCTTCAAATACAGGATTTGAGATTTCATAGCATTTGTATTTTCATCATCATACTTTAGACTTTTTCCCAGAGGTTCCTTAGCATTATTTTTTATGAGGAAAAACTATGTTCAATTTCTAAAGCCTTGAAATTCTGAGTGAAGTATAGTTGTTGCTGAGGGTCTACCTGATGTAACATTTTGGTCTCCTTTTAAATTTCTTTCTTCAGATTAAGAATTCTTATTACTGTCTACCTACCTGCTTTCCTATCATCAGTATAACTCTGTGACATTGCCGTCAGGTAAAGGTGTAAATGCAGGCACATGTCTTTTGTTTTCATTGTGGTAATTGTGAAGAAGAAACACAATATCTTACTTAGCAGATGATTAGTTCCTCAGGAATTCATGCTCAAATTGGTCACATGTAACACTTTGTAAGTGATCAGGAAGAGCCAGATCTATATTTGAATATCTAAGCTTGAAACTCAAATTATGTTCTTCTGGATAGAAAAATACTAAGTTTAGAGAAACAAATTGGAGGATATCTAAAGATCTCAGCCCCAGGAGATAAGTGGCAGTTAAGGTATGTTTCAGTAAGTCAGAGTAAAAATAATCAAAATTATACTCACAATGCGATAGCCAAAATGATGGAATTTAAGGAAAATATTGACCCAGTGTGCATCTACATTGAAGAATCAGGTAAAGGCAACCCGATAAAAATAAAGATAGTTTAGCTATTCAAAAGGATAAAATAAAAATTCAGTAATTTGGTTCCAAAATCACTCACATAAGGACAACATTGACCTAACAGAAATGACAATGTCATATAAAATTTTAAAAATGAACACTAATGAATAATGACTTCAAGAAGCTGAAGCCTACTGGAAAAGATAACCTTAAATACTACACATAATAACCTATTAAAAATATAAAAAGTGTTTTGAAGAAAGAAAATATAGAAGTCAAGAGAAGATTATTTTAAGACCACTGCTGCTGATGAGACCAGCATTAACCCTTTGTGCTGGTTTGAAGCTGTTATGTAGCCCAGAAAAAGCCATGGTCTTTGGATGCATTCCTGTGGGTGCAAACCTATTGTAGGTGAGACCTTTTGAGTAGATTGCTTCATTTGAGATATGACTCACCAAAATTCAGGGTGGGTCTTAAACCTTTACTGGAGTTATTTATGAGAGGACAAAAAGTAGAGAGAGCCGAGAGAACTTAGAGAATGAAAAGCCCCAGAAGATCTAAGAGATAACCCACAGAGGAAGCACCACTGGAACCAGAGTTGAAGGTAATGATACCTGCAACAAAGGACCAGCAAATGCTGACCATGTGCCTTCCTATGTGACAGAGGTGTCCCAGATGTTTGTAGCCTTCTTTAAAGTCCAGATATCATCATGTTGATGCTTTAATTTGGACATTGCCATGGTCTAAGAATTGTAAATTTGAAGTTAATAAATCCCTATTGTGAAAGCCAATCAATTTCTGGTATATTGTATTCTGGCAGCTTTAGGAAACTGAAACAATTTTTTTTAAAGATTACAATGTGACAAGTACTATGCTAAGATTACTGCATGCATTATTTTATTTGATTTTTGAATAATCAAATGATGTAAGTTATTAAAATTTCAAATTACAGTCCATGATGCCTAGGGAATTGGACTACTTTGCTCAGAGACATAAATGATAGAGAAAGCTGTTAAGGCAAGATTGTCTAACTCAAATGCTATTTTCTTAATAGAAAATCTCAACTCCTTATCTGCCATGCAGTTAATGCAAACCACTTGTTAATCAATAGCGTCTGACACTGGCGTGGTTTGATGTTTTATTCACACACTGTATAAGGAGTGAATTAGAGTTAAAAGCATGACTTAAACAGATATTGTTATATCTATGTTCATAGTAGGATTATTAGCAATAGACAAAAGATGGAATCAACCCAATGGTCCATTGACAGAGGAATGGATAAATAAAATTTGGTTTGTCCATACAATGGAATATTATTCAACCATGAAAAGGAATGAAGTTCTGATACATGTCATGAAATTTGAAGACATCAGTTGAGTGAAAGAAGCCAGGAACAAAAAGACATATATCATTTGATCTTTCTTATATGAAATACCTAGAATTAGCAAGTTCCGTTGTATACTGTGCTACAAATGAAGCAGAATAGCATCAGGGGCACAGTGTTAGACACTTTAGGCAGTAGTGATCCTTTTCTATTCAGAAAACTAGAAACTTTCTATTTCCAGAAGTTTTCTTCTGGGATGATTCATGGATTGACATATGATGAAAAAGCAAAGGGGTCTAATCTCAATTTGGGAGGTTTGGGATGCAATTCATATAATATATGCTGGGAGTCATGTTCTCCACAAAAGGTATATCCGAATCTCATGCTCTGATCCTATGAGGAGCTTTGTAAAAAGGAATTTTGAGTATCTTATTACTTAAGGTGTGCCCAAATTGAATTAGGGTGGGTCTTAATCCAATCTCCTTTGAAGTTGTTCTAAGCAAAGGAGTTTTGACTGAGAGATAGAGAAAGCCACGGGAAGATCAAGAAGCTGGGAGTCAAGGGAAACTAGAAGAGAAAGGAGAATATTTCACTATGTGCATTGCCACGTTTGAGAAATCCATGGACAAAGGACCAAGGAAGGCGGCAAAGCCCCAGAATTCCACAGTCTTTGGGAAGAAAGTATTGCATGGCTGATGCTTCAATTGTGGAATGCTCTTGGCCTCAAATCTGTGATCCAAGAGATCCCTGTTGTTTAAGCCTACTCATTGTATGGTGTTTGTTTTAACAACTAGGAATATGAAACAATACACAATTAATAATTTTAAAGCACAAAATTAATTAATATTTGGTGAGGTTCACTATGTTGTACAACCACTACCGCTCTCTAGTTTCAAAACATTTTCATAATAGAAGTAAACCCTATTGCATTAAGTAATCTCTCCTCGTACCTCCCTTACCTCATGCCCTGACAACCATTAATCTGTTTTCTATCTGTACGGATTTACCTATTCTGGATATTTCATATAGAAACTTACAATGTGTGACCTGTTGTGCCTGGCATCTTTCATGTAGCATAATTTTTTTGAGATTCATGCCTGCTGTAGCATGAATTTGTAGTTCATTACCTTTTATGGTGGAATAATAATCCATTGTATGTATATTCCACAATTTGTTTAACCATTCATCTGTTAATAGACATTTGGGTTGTTTCCACCTTTTGTCTTTCATGAATAATTCTTCTATCATTATTCATGTTCAAGTTTCTGTATAGATACATGTCTTCATTTCCCTTGGATATACACCTAGGAGTAGAGTTGCTGTCCCATATGATAATTCTGTTTAATTTTTTGAGAAACTGCTAAACTGTTTTCTGCAGTGGCTACACCAATTTACAATCCCATTCCCAGATTTTCTGATATTTAGAGGTAAATCAGAGGAAAATGACAGAATAAGGGAGACTGAGAAGGAATAGCTCACGAGTTAGGAGAAACATCAGAGAGCGTGGAGTTGTGGGAGCCATAAGGAAAAAAGTCAAAGTATTATATAGGACATCAACATTTTCAAATGCTATTGAAAAGTCAACTGAAATAAAAGCACAGTTTGAACTCATGTCTAGCATGCTGAACGTGCATCCTCAACTTGAAATGATGAATTCTAAGCCTCACCTGCTGGTTAGGATAAGTTTACATAATCTACTGCTGAGGTTGGTTGTGATTTGCTCAGTGGTTGGATTGAGCTTGCATCTAAAGCCCCTGAACTTGGGAAGGGTTGGGGAGGGAAATGCCTAAGAGGCAGAGCCATTTTTGATACCTCGGAGCCTCCAAATTCCTGTCACAGTGATACTGAAAAACAAGCACCTGCTATGTTTATTGAATGATCATCACATCAATAGAATCAAATAATTTGCATATGATAATGGAGTTGAATATTTCATATGACTCATCTGGACATATGAAGGATAGAAGATATGATTAAAGCCTGAGATTTTGAAGCATCTGAATTGAGTGAATGCAAATGTGCTCATTACATGCTTGGTTATTAGTATGATGAGGATCTCTTTAAACTTGAGACAATTGTAAATTAATAGAAGATTAATAAGACTAATAATAAAAATGTAAAAAACTTAGAAATCTAAAATAACAGATAGACTGAAAATATGGGGAGACTCGAAAAGAGTTGAAATAAATTGGTGGATGATAAATCGAATGGGCTTATTTAATGTAATTCAGTTCCATAGGTATTTTGGGGGAAACTATATCCATTTGAGGTTGACATTATGGAGCAAAATAATATTCCCCTATAAACTCCTTTGCATATTTCTCTTTAAGAGCTTAATGAGGATCTGAACTGACAGAGGTTCTGGGGCAGGGTGTTATTTCTCACATGTTTTGGGTGATGGAAATTTTTTAGAAGGGGGAGGGCAACTATTCTAACACCTTGTAAGAATGTTTCACCACTATTTGGGAATATTTTTTCCTTTAGTATCAAGCACACAACTTTAGAGTATACTTCGCATCCCAGATCAACTGATCCGAACTTGGAAAGAGATATTGTAGCCAAATAACTTTCACCCACAAGTAGGAGAATAAGGATTTTCTTTATGGTTGAAAGGTTCGTATTTCATTGGTGACTGGTAAAAGCATTCTGAAGAAAAGTGGAAGAAGATTGTTTCTATTGAAGGTCCTAAATTTGAGTCTAAATTATACCACCAAAATGACCTCAACAATTATCACTTTAAGATTGTTTGTATAAAAGATATCTAAAAACTTGTTGGATACATGATTGCACTGTGCTCTTTACACAAAAATGATTCAATGATATATTAACTAGTTATTTTCAGTCAATTACATTAGTGCTGTATATTTATTTACTCAGTAATTTGTTTGGTTAAAATCCATTTTTGTACGTTAAACTTCTCAATTACTGAAGAATATTAGAAATCAGGTCCAAGATCTTTTCAATAGTGATTCATTTACAAACTCTATATAGATCATTTAGCACATGTGCTTGTTTGTTTTTGTGTTATTTAATGACATATATGAAATGTCACTTAATATTACGTATATATGTATATGTAGATATATACATATATGTACTTACGTAGGCTTATAACTCTAAAATTTATTCTAATACTGTCATTCTGAACCAATGTGTGAGAATAACTTCTATTCCCTAAAACCCCTGTACAGAAATAGATTCTTGCAAAGGGGATTAATAGCTAGTCTTTTATTTGACCTGTTAGGACAGCCAATGTTTTCCATTTTCCATGTCAATGTGACAGCACCACCCCCTGGTGGCCATACGTAAAAATAAAACAATCCGGTTAATAAAAAAGGTTAAAGGTGTTCACTTGTATTAGGGATATTATGTTGAAATGTATTTGCACAATGCAGATAGCTTTGCATTTCCTAGTGAATATTGTCGGTAAAGAATTATGCAACTATGAATACCCTGCCCAGGGCATCACCAGTTTCCACTGCCCTATTTAAAATATTTACATATGTACTTGTGTATATACGTATATGTGTTAAACTAATAAACTAATTTGAGTCATTCGTAACTTATACTTGGTTGACAGACATTTTTTATTTTGCTTTGTGTTACATATACCTGCAATTATGGACAGAGATCTGATTCTTTATTGGGGTTAGTGTGAGAGAGGAAAAGCATGGGTTTCTATGTGAAATGATTTAATTTAACACTAATTCTCTGAATTATTAAACTTGTGACCTAGAGAATTTTTTGAACCTTATTTTCTTTACTTGTAAAGAAAAAGTAAAAATGCATACACACTGCATGTAAACCAGTAATGATTGGGTTCTCCCAACATTTTTCGGGGGCTGGGGGGGCGGGTGCACGGTCTGGGAATCAAACCCAAGTCTCCTGCGTGGAAAGCGAGCATTCTACCACTGAACCTCTGGTGCACCGTGCTCTGCAATTTTTCTTGTTTTTTTTTTTTTTTTCATGGGCAGGCACCAGGAATCAAACCGGTGTCTCTGGCATGGCAGGCCAGAATTCTACCTGCTTGGCCACCGTCGCACCACACTATTTCCGGCTCCCAACTTTTTAATGCAAGTTTTTTCCGGAGTCCTGTGACATCTATAGTTTGCAACGTGCATATTTAAAATGCCTAAAACAGTACATGTGTTTATTATTGAACATTAGGAATAAGGTAAAAAGCTACACAACTCTGAGCCTCAAAGTATTTTAGATGGTACTTTGAGCTACAATAAATACAAAATAAACCACTGGACATTCATCTTCATAAGACTAAATCACGTACTTTTTGTGTTCTCCAAAGGTACCTAACACAGGTTAGGCAAAAAAAAAAAAATTGCCATAAATGCCTATGAATTGATCGTTAGGATATACAAGTACTCTAAAAATAGACAAATCAAGTGCTAGAGCTTATGAATAAAATTACATGAAATTTGATGGGGTTTATATAAATGTTTCTCTGTGTACCTATTTGTAGATGTTTAAAAAATCCCTTTAAATTTTATTCCTGAGACAACACCATTTTTATATGTGAAACTGTTTCTGCAAATGTTGCTCAAATTCACAGGTGCTTTAAAGGGTATTGTAAAAAGGTGTACCAAATGAATGATAATGTAAAAATACCAAGGAAGTTTCCTGAGAACTGGGTTTGGGGAAGGAGTATTCAACTTCTGGAAAAGTTAGCATGGAAAGATAGTGAGGCATAAAATACTCAACAGTGTGATATCTGGAAGCTATCTGGAAAATGTTGTTTTGGTGAATGCACTTCAGAGTTTCTTGGTTTCATGCTTTAGAAACAATCTGGTTTATGGTTCATTGAACAAAGTACATCTCTGACCACAATAGTCTGTGGTAAACCCTTCACCCACAGATTCCAATATGCATTTCCATTGGCCATGCCCTTAGTTTACCATTTGTTACATAATATACCTACACATCATGTAATGGTTCTATATTATTTACTCTACTAAATGGGAACTTCCTCTGGGCATCAACACTCTTTCCTTTTTATGCCATAGGCTGTATGGATAACCAGATAAGATTTTTTAATAATTTGCAATTTTTCTAAGTCAGAGTTCTCAAACTTTTGTGGCCGTAAGAACCTCCTGGAATGGTGACAAAAATACAGGTAATTTGACTTGACCCAAGATAACCAAATCATAATTTCTTTGTGAGGTGTCAGGAAATATATATTTACAAGAGACCTCAAGCATACTTGTAATCATTTAATCATTATACGTCCATTCAATAGATGCCATTCTTACCTCCTTTTTCAGAACAAATTTCCGTAAAGAGAATATGAGCTAAGAGAGTTAAATTTAAACATTGAAAATCTAGAGGGTATTCATTCAACAAATAGTGAAATTGTAGTAGTGGTCCCTCTCCCATAAATTTAAGTATCATTGCCCGTATTTTAGATTAGTGTAACAAAAAGGACTTCTTTCAATCTGCTATAGATTTTAAATTGGAAATGGCCAGCCAAAAATTTAATAATTTACATTTTTATCTTATATCTCATTTTTCTACTTTGGTTTGGCAAACTAAGAAAATACTAAGATATAAATTGTTCTGAATTTGTTGTTTCTATGAAAAAAAAGACAAGATTAATTAATTAGCAACTATATTAGTTTTTCATTGTTGTGTAAGAAATTACCCCAAATTTAATGGCTTAAAACAGCAGATTTTTATTATCTAGTAGTTTTTATGGGTCAGGATTCAGAATATTTTAATTTCATCATCACAAAGCTGAAATCAAGGGGTCAGCCTGCTATGTATTCATCTAGCGGCCTGAACAGGGAGACGTAAGCTTCCAAGCTCCACAAGACACTGGCGACGTTCATTTCCCTGTGGTTGTAGGGCTGGTTCCTGTTGTCTTGACAGTGGTCAGCCAAAATCATTATCAGCTCCTAGAAGGCGTTCTCAGGTGCCTGCCTTGTGACCTCCTTACAGTGCTGCAGTAGAGAATCTCCCTCATTTCAAGTCCTTATACTTCACATTTTTTCGAATTTCCCTTCTGCTATCAGACAGAAAAAAATGCTCAGCTTTTAAAAAGCTCATGCAATTAGATTTGATCCACCTGAAAAATCTCCATATCTTAAGGTCAACTGATTTGGCACTCAAATTACATCTGCAAAATTACTTCACAACAATGTATAGTGTAGCATTTGATTGAATAACCTGGAGATGGGAATCTTGGGAAATGTTTTTTAGAATTTTACCTATGGGAACAATTACACATTGAAGCATTTTTTTTTAACTTGCAAATGATATAGAAATATGCTACAAAGTCTAGCTCTACATTCCAACTAGACTTACATAGCTTGTATTTGAGGCAAAATGAAGAAAGAAAAGTCTACAAAGCAGCCATGAGCCATTGTTGCTGTTGGATTTGTAGTGATTTTTGGACTAGGAATCCTTTTGGGGGGCTCTGAACTGATACTCCACCTTCCGAGATGACTATATATGTATCAGGGGCTCTTGGATCCTGAATTAGATTAATTGATGTCTGTGGATGACATTAATAAATCTTAAAGGATTATCAGAGAAGTGGAGTGAAAAAAAAAATTGAGAATAGGGTAGAAAAATAGAGGAGGAATTAAGATAGGAATGAAGAAGTATAAAAGACAGAAAGAGAAAGGTGCACAGAGTTTCATGATCCAGTATGGGAAATTGCTTATTAATGGCTCAGTACATGAAATATTTAAAAAAAGAGTTATTTTTCAAAATATGATAATGGCTACGTTAGATTTAAGTGATATGGTTTGTTGTTGTTTATTTTGATATGAGATAACCAGAAATTTTGTAATTATATGACATGAAGAAAAATCATGCCTGTTCCATTGCCTTTTTTGGGGGTGGAGGGGGTGCAGGTTCCCGGAATAGAAGCCTGGTTTCCCGCATGGAAGGCAGCATTCTACCACTGAACTACCCGTGCACCCTTGTTCCATTGCATTTCAAAGTCTAAGTTGTGAGATCATTTATCTGTATATTAAAAACTGTATGAAAAGACAACAGTAGGTAGTGCATGAACTGCTAGTTATGTAATGTTCTTTCAGCATCACTAAAATGGCTTCCTGAGAGAAATCATTGTGGTGTTTTGGGAAAGATGTGCAAATTTAGAGCCTGCACTACTTGTGTTCAAATAACAACTCTATCACGTCCTGTGTACATGGTCTTGGGCAAATTAAACTGAATTTCTGTGTTTCAGTTTCCTTGTCCAGAAATCTGAGATCTATTTTCAGGGATTTCTGTGACAATTGAATGATTAAATGCCTAGTATGATTTCAAGCTCATTGTAGTGCTTTGCAAATGTGGGTTTTATTTTATTTTCACCAGGAGCTTGACTGATGGCAGGTATTAGTCCTGGAATTTAATGATTTCTGCATCTTTCTTTGGGTTTCTTGCTTAATATCTCCCCAAATTACTCATTTTAATATCTCCAAGATATGTCCCATTAATCTGTTGATCATTCATACCTTGTTTTGAAGTAGTTTCTCTCCATTTCTTTAAAAACTATGAAGAAGTAGAAAACATCATATGTAGGACTGGATAAGGAGTTTAAGGAAGAAGGCAGAGCCCATGGCAAAGAAATTATGTGATGGAGCTGGTGAGAATTCTGACATTTAGAGATCTGGGTCAGGCTGAAAGGCATCAAGGACACAGTATATTTTATAAATGAACTTTCAGCTATTCCTACCAGTTGGTCATATATACAATTATGTGTATGATTAAGTTACCTTTATTCTAAAGAATAATTTGTTTGCTTCTTTTAATAATTCCAAATGAATCTATTTTAACTATTAGAAATGAAATGAAGCTATATCAACATTAGAAAATAATGTTGGTCAACTAATGTTAACAAGAATCTGGATTCACTAAGACAACATTCCTAATAAAATTTATATTTAGACACAGGTCTTTCAGAAAACCTTCTTTTGGCAATAAAGAAAAGAATTTCACTAAAGCAAAGCAAAATAAAACTGACATACAAATTACTATTAGAATTGACTTGTCAACTCACAATGACTAAGTCACTTCTGGGGCCAGATGTCTGATACTATACCTACTAAATTTGTCCTCCCCCATTTTTTGAATGGAAAAATCAGAAGACTGAATTTAGCCTAACTTATCAAGGGACTGCATATTGAGGGAGAAAAATGAATTAAATATTCCTTTGTTTGCAAACCAGTTTATGTTTTCATCTGGAGACCCTCATTCTTCTCTGTTGCTACCTTACCAGTTAATGTGTAGCTGTAAATTATCATACCCTTATGACCCAAATGAATTATGACACCTTGGAAAGCACCTGAACCAGACCTGAAACCCATTTTATTCATCTGAAAGTATCAAAGGATCTGGTTCTCTGTTTGTAAAACACTTGGGCCTTAAGTGCTGAATTTTCTCCTTATGATCAAATAAAATGAAATAAAATAGAATATCACATGGAATGAAAGCAGGACCACGTGCGCGAGAAATAGATCAAGTATCCTCAGTGGATAGTCAGTGGGTACAACCTCTGAAGTCTGAGATGGAAAATTTGATTTCTTTCTCCCAAGATGTAAAATGGCAGTTCCAGGATGTGTGTTAATGTGTAACGGTGATTATCTTACTTCATGGCTCTGCTGAGAATGCATGTCTGGTTTGTGGAAAGTTGAAAATTAAATGCAGACATCAGAAGGTTGTGGGTGAAAGGGATTTGTTAGGTGTTTGCACTGAGATGCTGAGGAACTCCCATTAAGCTACATCTTATAATAATTAAGACATTGCTTTGAATTGGTTTCAAAACTTAAGCAGATCCAGAGAAACTAGAGAGGAATTAAGATCTAATTACATTAAAGTACTGAAGATCAATTTCTCATGGGTTGGTAGCTTCACATTATTGTTTCTTTAAAACAGGGAAGGCAAATATTACAAGGAAATATCAAAGGATGCTTTTCAGGACTCTGCACTATGCATTTGTCAGTATTAAACATTTTTGTATTAGAGTTTAATTGAGTTAATCCTTATTTTGGTAACAAAAATATTAAAAAGGCATTTACTTATAAAAATAATCAAATTTGGAAACATGAAGGACTGGAATTCAAGAGAAGGTTGTATTTATACATGATTAGTAAAATCTAATAAATAGATTCTAATCAGTATTATTTTTATCCTTCTAGATTTTCTTTTTTTCCTGAAGAGTAATACTGATATTTTTATCACATCAACCACGTTGAGATGCTCAGCTTAGCAGTCCCCTGCTTAGCAATGAAGTGAACTTTCACTTCATCAACTTCTTTGGGCTTCCCGTTAATTTTGGAGGCCATTCGTCTTCCACACTGGGAAGGAAGAAAGAACAAGTTGTTCACTATGTGGCATGCCATATTGCCATTGGTTTTGTGACATAGTTTCATGTAAGTCTACCACTCTATGCAATTTCTTTTAACCTACTAAACTTTACTGTCCTTCTAAAAGATTGATCCTACTTATTACAAAAGAAGGCAAGGCTATAATTGTGGCAGTTGTGATCAGGTGTCCACTATACTGCAACTAGAGGGAACCTAATTGACCAAAAGTCCCAGATACTGCTTGAATTTCCTTGCAGAAAGCATTTCCTGTGCCAGTGATTGAGTATGGAAGGGTAGGTAACTAAGGTAGGTTTGTCATAGGACTCCTCTGATAGCCAGTTTTGGCTCAAGAACTGTGTGGCAAGTCCGGAGGTGTGATTTAATTCTAAATTCTGAGATACTGTGCTGTTTGTATATACCATGGTTGTTCCCAGAAATTTCAGGTATTTATGTGACACCTGAGACTCAGGGTTAGAGCTCTGAAGCTATGAAAGTCAACAGTACCCCATACAGGAAAATTTTAAAAGTTGAAAAAAAATGATCAGACTTTGAGTAGGGAGATGAATGAAACTGATCTGGATAGGATTAAGGTATATCAGAATACAAGGTAAAGGATGATATCATCTGTATTTTAAAACTTCAGCTTCTGTGTAAGATCAAATCATAGAATAAAACTTTTCTTAATTTATTTGTGAGACCAAAGAGAGATATGTTTGTTGGGTACAAAATCTATATTTTGGGTCATGTATTTCCTGATTTAATTCGTATGGTCTATTTAGTATTTGAACACCATAAGTACATGATATCTTGAATAGAGAATAAGATTTTGTTGGTTTATCCAGGTTAGTGTGATGCCCTGATAAATCGCAGAGTAATTTGGGCAGTGAATAAAGAAGTATTTGCAAAGTCCCCTTGGAGGAATGGGGAAAAGGAAGGAAATATTCATCTTCCCCTTTTGGAGAATTTCTGATATTCTTGATAACAGTGGGGACAACCAAATCAGTAGACCAAGCCCTCTATCTTGGGGTTTGCCCTTATGAAACTTATCCCTGCAAAGGATAGGCTAAGCCTACTTAAAACTAGGCCTAAGAGTCATCCCCAGAGAACCTCTTTTGTTGTTCAAATGTGACCTCTTTCTTTCTCTCTAAGTCAACCCAGTAGGTGAACTCACTGTCCTCCCTCCTACATTGAACATGATTCCCAGAGGTGTAAATCTCCCTGGTAACATAAAACAGAAATCCTGCAATGAGCTGGGACCCAGCATCATGATAACGAGAAAGACTTCTTGACCAACAGGAAGAAGAGAGAAAAATGAGACAAAATAAAGTTTCAGTGGCTGAGAGATTTCAAACAGAGTCAAAAGGTTATCATGGAGGTTATTCTAAATGCATTAGATAGGTATCCCCTTTTTGTTTATGGTGTATTGGAATGGATGAAGGGAAATATCTGAAAGTGTTGAGCTGTATTACAGTAGCTTCGATTCTTAAAGACGATTATATAAAGATATGATGTTTACAATGTGACTGTGTGATTGTGAAAACCTTATGTTTGATGCTCCTTTTATCTAGGGTATAGACAGATGAATGAAAAATTACAGATAGTTAATAAATAAATAATGGGGGGGCAAAGGATAAAACAAATTGGGTAGATAGAAGTATTAGTAGTCAATGAGAGGAAGGGATAAGATGTATGGTATGTATGAGTTTTTTTCTTTTTTCTCTTTATTTCTTTTTTCTGAAGTGATCCAAATGTTCTAAAACATGATCATGGTAATGAATGCACAACTCTGTGATGATATTGTGAGCCATTGATTGTACACTATGTATATATGTATGTGTGTGAAGATTTGTCAATAAAAATATTTAAAAAAAAGAACTGCATGGCAACCCTGATAGACCTTACATAGACCTGAAGCAATTTAAGATGTTTATGCGATCTTTCCTTTCTACTCTTCTTCACTCAGGATGACACATCGTGGTCTACATTTAAAGTTATGAGTGTTTCATTTTCTACTTATAGGATTTTATATATTAAGCCAAATCTTTAAAGTATTATTTGGTATATTTAATTTAAAGAACTTAGTTATTGAATTTAAGGTTAATGTCTGAACTTACAGGCTGGGCATGGATAGGTCAAACCCTATTATGTACCTAGTTTATTTCAACTGTGCTATTTGATGTGATTTTTCTCTTTGCTTATCTTCAGCTCAGCAGCCAACTTTCACCGAGCTATAAGTAACAAAATCATCTAATAGAAAGGATAAAAGCACTTGGATCAAATAGCCTCTATTGATACAGTTCTCCTTCTCAAATAAACAAAAGAGGCACAGTATTGCTTTTTCAAAGTTAAGTGAATAGTATATGCTCTCCTTCTAAACATTGGACAATGATGAACAAGAGAAAAAGTTTTTACATTTACTTAAAAGTAAAGCCCTATTTCCAAATACAAATTTTATATGAAACTACACTAAATGAGAAAGATACCAGAAGCAACTTATCAGTACGAATTTATTTTAGAAATTTAAATAAACAAAAAATATTTTGAAAGTAAAACAGAAAGAACAATAAGAATTGAGATAATTATAACTATTAGGTATCAAGGATTTCAATAAAGTTTCAATCTTCAATCAACTTAAGCATTCTATCCATGTCTAAATTTTCTCTTCGAATATATAGTACAGAAAAAATGTGATTCATTTGCACAGGTAATTTTATAATTCTTAACAATTATTTAAACAGCTTGACTTAAAAGAAGATTCAAATTAAACTGAATGCAAAGAAAAGCTTTATTCTATGATTTTTTTAATGGACATGTTTGCCAGTCAAGTTAAATATCTGGCAGATGTCTGTGTGGATAAATTTGGTACATAGTATTTTGTGTATGTTTTTAATTATATTAAATTTAAATTAAACAACATTTAGATTCATTGCCATCAAATTTGAACCTAATTTTACTGGAATCTTGAAGCTTAATAGTTGGAACTAGTGGATTATAGTTTGAAAAAAATCACATGTATATGTGTATAATAAGTGCAAATTTTAATTATCTCCTTGATCACTTAATTTTTTCCTAGAATTATAAGTATACTCACAGGGAAAGCCATATTTTCCTGAAGGAGCAATTAAAATAAGATGAGATAAAGTAATTCAAATGCATGTTGTCCATATTTTCTCAAATAATTTTGTCTTTTAGACTAAATTGACATTCAATATTTGTTTTTCATATGTACTTACCAAACAACTTTGCTAGATCTTTCTTTCTCTCACCAAATAGGCTTGACTTCATGAAATTGTGATATCATCTTGTTCAGCATGTCATCTCAGTGCGAGCACTTAGAATCAACAGACCTCACAGTGTCACTTTGACTTTCTCAAGTGCACATTTCTTAAAGTAGGACAATTTCCTTCCATGTTTCATACTTACAATATTTACTTAATATTCACTTAACTACATTATTAATTATAAATAAAATAACATTTATTTAACTATAGGATATTACACTCCACTATATTATACAATATAGATAAATATTAATCTTTATTTCCAAAGGTAATGCTACTGACAGTGGTTTTGATCAATGCATGGATGTGGGTGGGAAAATGTATGAGTCATTTCCAGGGCTTTCCATGCTGAACATACACAGATGGTTGTAGGAGCTATTTAAAAAGCCTGTTGTGATATTCTCTCATCTCTCTCTGTTTGGTGTGAAATCTTTACCCAGAAAGAGCTAATCTATATTGAGGTAAAGGCTACCTCTAATAAGGAATTATGCCTGTGACTGTTACTATATAGAATATTCTAACTGTAAGAGACAGAGACAGGGCTTGGAGGTCTGCTCCACTGGTATTGAACTTAATCCATCATTTAACCTGCAGTAGAATTCTTTGGTAGAATTGATAAACTATACAAAACGATTTTGCCAAAATATAGCATTGAGGGAGAGGAAAAAAATGGACATTAACTAGAAGGACATATTATTACAGTGCTCTCATATTTCGTGGGAATGATGGATGGGTTAAATTCATAATTTATAAATTGTTTAATTTGTGTGTCCAGTGAGTGCACAATAAAAGAGTTTACTAAAAGGACTGTATTTTTGAATGTCTGAACTTCTCCTTTCCTAGTGAAACAGACATTGAAAGCACTGCTCTGTACTGGGGCTTTCTGGCAATGATTCTATAACACTTTCATCTTCGAAGTCCTCACAAAAGCACTGTGAAGATTTACATTCATAACATGTAAGGAACCCAGAGGGAGGGTTGTTGCTACGTAATTTACCTCTTAAATCCATAGCAATCTTTGACAAGGAAAATAAGTTACGTTAAATTTCCCCAAACCCTCCTCACCTTTGAGGAAAATAATGTCCTTAATTCTACCAAAACACTAGAAAAGCTAAGACGAGTCCAAGAATCTGCCAAGAGGGGAAAACTACCAGGTGTTTAAATGGCAAACATCCATGGGATACAGTTGAATGAATAAAGATGAATGAGGATGAAATATTTAGCTTGAAATGAATTCAAGTGAAAATTAAGCCAGACTGTGACTGAAATATAATTTAATCTGTTCATTTTACTCTAGTTAACCCCCACATATGAAAATACACACTGATAAAAGCAATACTTCATATAATATATATATATATATATATTTGAAAAATAAAACATATGTTAAGTATTCAAAGAAAAATGTCATCCTCAAAATCAAGCAAACGTAATGCTCCCATGAACACAAATTAATCCTGGAAAGGCTGGTAAGTGCATTGCCAAAAAACATATGACATATGTTATAGGAAATGGAAAAGATGAAGCAAATAGGGAAAGATAAAACATAAATCTGGCAAATCTCACAGGAAATTTTACCAGTATGGGTCCTTTGTTTCTCAGATAGGTAATCATACCTTTAATGGAAACCTCCAGCTAATCTTTGACATAGAAGAAAATACTTTTCAGGTTTTATTTATTCACTTTTCTATAAGGAAAGAAAATAGCAATAGCAATAAAACTGGAGCCAGCTTGGGACCGTGGGAAGAGTCTTCGACAGACTGTGTCAATGGAAAAAGGTCCCTCGCTTCTATCGGAAAATTAATTGTGGGTGTTATTTATTTTGAATTTTCTGGGAGTTCTAATGTTAAATATTCTTCCATGTTTTAGAACTTGTGTCAGAGTTTAAGATTTGGGATGTACAAAAATCTGTATTTTTTCTATTATCTGAGACGTACGCAGATTTGAGTCAGATTTAAACAGAAAATGGGGTTAATCTGGAAAACTAAACTGAATAGCACTGTGAACTTGTCACTGTCAGTCTGTGAAGTGGAGGGAGAAAGAATAAATATCTGTGTTAGAGAGAGTTAATGTTTGGCAAATATTTATTTGCTTCTTGAAATTCTGAGCTCCTGGACAGTTAGGTTGGGGCCATCCAATAACCTCTAACATTTATCAATTCTGAACTTACACCATTAAGAACTAGTACATAAACTCGACTTTTCCTTTTTAGCTCTTACAAGACAAAGGACAGGTGCCTGACCTGTGGTAGAAATTATATGAGAAGAAATAAACTTGTATTCTATAAGCCACCCAGGTAATATTTTCTGTAATATCAGCTTGATTAATATAATTTTTCATGTTTTGCATAAAAAATTATTCATTTTCATTTTAAAAGAGATCCATTTATGAGAAATTTAAATAGTTGAACATTTAAAACAGCAACATAAGAAACAAAGCTCAGATGAAGATTGTTAATACCTTACTGCATTTCCTTGCAATAACTGAGTCTATATAAAAATTAAAACTGCATTTATTCCTTACTGTGAGACACACACACGTACACATAAAGATACATAAGTTCTGTGTCTTTACCTTTAAAGACATATCATGGCTTAGTGTTCTTGATTCTACATCATTAAAATTAATCAGAAATATAATTACATGATTAAAGTAGATATTCCTAGGAAAGTATAAACTCCAATTATTTTACATTTAGGTTGTTTCCAATATTTGTTCATCATAAATATATCTGTGAAAAAATAATTGCTTTTGGATATGATCATATGACCAAAATACTCCTTTAATATTCAGGTTTTCACTGTTGCTTATATACTAATCAGTTACTGACCTTATGGTAGGTAGGGGGTTCTAAAAACATTACTATTGATTTACAAATGCTCAAAAAGTTGTGTGAAGAATTTGGTATATTTGTATTCCACAAATGGAAACACTGATAAACTAGTTCCACTAAATATAATAAAAGCATTATTACAAAGCCACGTTTATTATACTTTTTTGGGGGTTTATATATGAACGGCTTATTTATATTAATTACCAGATCTTACATGTTAAGGATGGTTTTCAATTGTAATGGAAGACAAGAAGCTGAATTGAGCTGTGAAAATTTTTCTTCTTTTTGACCCCAAAAACAAAATAATTAAGGAAAAATCTTTAAAAATGAATTTTAATAATAAAATTATACAAATTGATCACATTCATAGTAGTAAATGGTATAAAATGTTTTAACCTTTCAATATTTTCCATACTTTCCCTGTTTTTACCAAAATTTCTTCTCTTGTTTTTCTTTTCAGTACTATGCCTAGTGACAAGGTTTATTCCCCCAAACACTGAAATAGTGGATTTTTTTTTGTTATATTGGAATTTTTTTTTTTTTTTTTTTTTTTGGGCATGAGCAGACACCAGAAACGGAACCCAGGTCAGGTCTCCAGCATGACAGGTGAGAACCCTGATGGCTGAGCCACCATGGCCTGCCCTGATCTATTGGAATTTAATACCTTATTTAGGATTTTCTTATTTTGACAACTTGATATAATTTACATCAATTTATTCCAAAATCTGCATTTTAAAATTATTTTGAGAAAATTTTCAATTTGTAATAAGTTTGAGATCATTATGAAAATTTCTTTCAGTTGTTATGCTGTTTAAAAATTGACAGAACTTTGGAGTCGACCACGGTGGCTCAACAGGTAGAGTTCTCACCTGCCATGCTGGAGACCTGGGTTTGATTCCCGGTGCCTGCTTGTGCAAAAAAAAAAAAAAAAAAGAGAAATTTATAGTAGTTTGTTCAAATACATGTCATTACTTAGGAAAAAATTTCATTTTAAAAGCTATTCATATTTACCAGCAGCTATATCAATTTTAATATATATGTAACTAAACAAAGCATGGTTGTGTTAATGTATCAGTGAAATGATTTTTTGACATTTTAAATCAGAAATAAAATTGTTTAAACACATTCTTTTTCATTAAATTTATTCCTTGGTATGTTATGCCACAATTTTTAATTTTATCATTTAAATATTAGTGACTCCTTTTTCAAGCATGTGGTAATTCACTTCAATAACAAAGCTTCTGCCTAGACCCTTAATATCTCCTGTTTGATACAGTAACAGAAAGTTACGATGAAAATTTAAGAATCAGAGTGGCTGATATTAAATACAAACATAAGTGAAATCCTCAAGCTACATCTCAACTCTTATTACTGAAACTAAATTCAATGCAGACACTGAACTAGTTGCCCAATGACAATATCGTATGTGATTTTATTCCCAACTGACTAAAGTGTCATATTTGCTACAAGTTTAGTAACTTTAATTCTATGTACATAGCATACACAGAATGCATAAAAACTGCGTTTCAAAGTGCCTCATGTAGTGCTGCTGGTTGTATACCTAAGTATAGATTTGTCATCAGTTAATGTATCTTATCTTATCTTAGTCATGAAAGGTAATTATTTTTGTATTTATTATAATATTGAAATGTAAATGCATTCTCTTAAAATCCTATACTCTGTCCATTTCTAATTTAACTATAATTGGAATATCAAAGTAATTTAGGTGGATGATCTACTAGGCTGAAAAAGAAAACTAATTCCAGCTGCAAACATATTTGCTCCCAGCTTTATATATTTGTAGGAGAGAGTGTCTTAGCCACTGTGGGTGCTGTTTTTTAAGTCCTAGATTTGCCTTCTCAGCTTATCTTCACTGGTCACTAAGACTAGTGAATCACCTGCCCCTCTCTGATTTCTTACTTTAAAATTGAGCAATCCACATAGTTCTGAAACGACTTCATTCATACAGACCTTGATCCACTAAAATATAGGCATAATTTGGAATTAGGGAGGAAATGTGCTAAAATCCTTAATTGCTTTATTGAATCATGGGAGAAGCAGATAGATTTTAGCTTTCATCCAAAGATTGATAAGCAGCGATTTCAAACGGCCACAAGAATGACTTTCAAACCATATACCAATACTCTCACTAAGAAATTGTGCTTCTAAATATTTTAACTATCTGAAAGACAGTACCACTTTCTCCATAAAGGATATTATGAAATATGTTTTAAAATAAGCTACGATATGTACCTTTCATTAACTCAAAAATCACTGGTCCCCAAAATTGTGTATATCATTAGATATTTACTGTCTTTGGCCATTGATTATTAAGGCACAAACCTTCTGAAATGTTTCAAGTAAGGATTCCTGAAAAGTCACCCCTCTGTCTTCGTATGATGGACACACTGCATGTGTGTACTCTACTCCAATGGCGCAGTGATGGAAAAACATTTGTATAACTTTCCCAGAAAAGGCTATTGAAGCAAATTTGCTTTTGCTATATGAGAGATATAATGTTGCACTTTATAAGTAGATGAACAGAGATAGAGAGAGATAAATAAGACAGAAAGGAGAGAGATGTTCAATTAATGGGCTCAGTCTAAGAGCACCACATTTGCCAGTTCTACCACTCCTAATTGATCCGGACGCATCACTTATCCATTTTCTTTTTACGAAAATAGGACTATAAAACCCATTTATGAAGGTAAAATAAGATGATGGATGCAAACGTAATCTAATACTAGTGACTCAGATGGCTCATCTTTGTTTAAATAACCCTAATGCAGACAGACAACATCCTTTAAGACAAATGGGAAAAAAAATAAGATAATGTAGTACTATGTATTTGTTTATTCACCTATTTTTTCTTTCCTTAAAAAAACTGCATTTGACTCAGACTTCCAATTATAATATGTATAAATTCATCATTTATGTACATTTTTCTCTAATAGATTGCTTTCTTCTTTTGAAGCCTGGTGGTGTCATTGAAAGATCACTGGAATTAGAGAAGGAAAGCCAGGATTCTGCTACTTTTCACTTGGCTGCCTTCAGTTTGTCTCTAACATCCAGTTTCCTTACTTCTCAATTTTATTGTAAGGACCAAATAGGGTAATATATGTGACAGGTACAGGCAGACAGTAATACACTATTCAAATGTGAATTGTCATCCTATGTTTCTAGAAGGGAGAGAAAACTTTCCAATTAGATAATGGGTTTTTGATTAACAAACTGTAAATTTAATTTCAATTTATACTATCCTTTGGTCAATATGCTTTTTCTAATCAACTTCTAAAAATATCATGTGTAAGTTTGAGGGAAAGAACAAACCTGCATTTCCCCATGGTTTTCTGATGAGAAGAGGCCAATAACCATTTTAAATCCTGGGCTTCTCTGTTTTTTACAGTATGAGGCTTCCGTCTGAATTGGGTATGCTGGCAAGGTGATTGGCCTCAGCATAATGTATTATCCTTAAATGAGACTGACCCATTGCACAAATGAACTGATTATGTAGTTAAAGCAAGCAAACAAACAAAAACAAACAAAACTTAAAAGAAAGAAGGAAAGGGGGGATTGAGAAAGAAAAGAATGAAGGAAGGAATGAAGAAGAAAAGGGTAAAACTAAAATTTTAGCATATGAGGCTAATATTGGGAAAAGTGTAATGTAAAATAAAAGCCAAACAATATTGCATTTAACTGTGTTTGAACTTTGTTTTAATGCCGAACAAATGTAAGCACAGAAACAAGATGAAAAAAACAACACATACACACATTTTACAGACTTTGACTAAGAGGGAAAAACAACTCCAAAACAGATGTTTCTCTTTCCCCTTTTGAACAAACATTTTATTGAAATTCTTCACACCAGATTTTACTAATTAATCTGGAAAAGGGAATGACGGGCGCTGCTGATGCTAATCACAGGAAACAGACACCAAACTAGAGTCCATTTTTCCTGTCCCTGACAGCAGCATCTGGCTCCTTGGCAGGCTCTGTCAACCTTTGTACTGACATCTGAGGAGCTGCCTTGGGTCTGTCAGTTTCCTGGGATGTCACCATTGGGCTGAGGCTCACTACAATCATTTTATTTTGATATTGCTCACACTAGGTCTTGAAGAAATTCTTTATTCTATTTTTGCAGTCAGAAATATTATGTACAAAGTCCACCTAATGATGTTTTTCTTTAACCCTGAAACGTTCATAAAAGTGTTTCATTTTTTTGCAATTGGATTTCATCTTAGAAATATGGAGGAGATCCAAATGCCTCTCAAAGCAAAAGAAGGAATTATTTAGAGGGTCACAGGAGTATTAACTGGGTCCATTGATATTAAAACCTAGCTAAGGATAGTTAGAACAAATAGGAAGAAGTGCTCCCTAGTGAAAGAGCTCATTATAGGACTGCTCTTTAGAAGAAGATGAGGGTATGATGGTTAATTTCATGTGTCAACTTGGCCAGGTTATGGTATCCAGTTGTTTAGTCAAGTACTGGACTGCTGGTTACTGTGAGATATTTTGCATATGGAATTTGCATCTACAACCAGTTGATTGCATCTACAATGAACAAAGCAAGTACCTTCAGCAATATGGGGAGCCTCCTTATCCAATCTGTTGTAGGTCTTAAAATACTGAACTGAGGTCTTTCTCAGAGGAAAGAAAAAAAAATTATGCCTCAACTTCAGCATTGGCTCTAGCTGCAATTTCTAGCCAGTCAAGTTTCCCTGGGGAATTTAGACTAATGACTTAAGCATAGCTTTATTGAAGTTTCCAGCTTGTGGCCTGCTTTAAGAAGTTCAGAGCTGCCAGGTCTTTGGTTGTATGAACAAGTTCCCTATAATAAATCATATATCCTGTATATATATGCTTATATACACATATATCTATTTATATTTACATACATCTGTATATATATATATATATATATATATACATATACTTTTGGTTCTCTTTCTCTGGAAAATACTGACCAATACAGATTTTAGTACCAGAATTGGGGTACTGTTACAACAGTACTTAAAAATTTGAAAGTGGATTGGATTTTGGTAATGGGTTGAGGCTGGAAGAATTTGAGACTCTTGACAGAAAAATCCTAGGTTACTTGGAAGATACTCTTCATAGAGTTATATACCTTAAAGGCAGGTCAAGGAAAAAGTAAAGCAAGATATAAAGTTTCTATCATCTTAGAGAATATATTCATTGATCATCATTAATTATGAATGCTGAAGGTGCTCTCAGTGAGGCTTTAACAAGAAATGATGAATGTGTAATTAGAAACTGGAGGAAGGGTGATCCTGCTATAAAATGGCAGAGAACTTGGTAAAATTGTGTTATGATGTTGGATGGAAGGCAGAGCTTATAAGTGATAAACTTCACCATTTGACCATATGGCAGAGGAGATTTCCAGCTAAAATTTGGGAGGTGTGACCTGATTACTCTTGCCTCTTATGGTAACATGTGAAAGGAAAGACATAAATTGAGGACTCGACTTTTAATCAAAAAGGAACTAGATGTTGATGGGTTGGAAAATTCTCACCTTTTCCAGAAAATGTTCTCTGGGACTAGAATCAGAATTGGTCTTAATAGGGCCCTAATAGGGCCCTCCCTGAATTCCCAGGAGGTAAGTGTCCAGAGAATGGGTGCTGCATGAGTGTGAGACTGAATAGCTGTTTGTCAAGCCGATTAGGTGTACAACTCATGGATCAGACAATCATATCAGAGGAAGTCAAGATTGGCATGTAATTATTCATGAAAGATCCATGGAAGACCCTTTTGTTCACTTGGACTTATGTGATTTACATGAAAAATTGACAAAGTGTTTGAGGATTTTATATGAGCTGAAACACTGTCAGCCCAAACTGAATGACACAGAAACAGAATAAAATGAAGGATGGATGACTTCTAAGGAAAAACCATGAAAGTAGAGGTCTGAGCAAACGACACCTCCCTGAGTCAAAAGAGAGGGGTTGCTGCCCTGGCTTTGGATTGGGTGGCGGGGGTGGGCACCACTGCCCCAGCATTTGGATAGTGCATGGCTACTTCTAAGGTTCTTGGAGAGGGTGGCTTACTCTGCCAAGCTTAGAAGACAAGACATCAAGTCACAGCGGACTTCCAGAATTTGGAAGCTCACAAGTTTTCTCTGCTGAGCTTTGGATTGCTTGGGACAGGTGAGGCCTATTTTCCTTTCATGCCCTTTCAGTAATGGTAATATCTATTTTCTATCTCTCCCACCATTGCATTTTAGAAATAGGTAACTTGTTTTCTAGACTTCAAACATCCACAGACAAGAGAAATTTTACTCCAAGACAAACCACACCTTACTCTTACCTGATTTTGATGAGATTTTGGTCTAAGAGTTGTTATAAAAATGGCCTAAGACTTTTGAGATAATTGTGACAGAATAAATGTATTTGTATGTCAGAAGGACATGTCTTTTTGGGATTCAGAGGGCAGTCTGTTGGGTATTGACTCATGTCCTTGTAGGACATGTTCATTTGTAACTCATTTGTAAATGAGCTCTTAAAAAAAAAAATGCCTGTTAGGAGGAGGCCAGATAGAATCAGGATGGTTCTTATTCTAATATGACTGGAGTTCTTGTAAGTAGAGGAAATTTGGGCGTGGAAAAAGACAAGAAGGAGACTAAATGGGATGGATTTCCATGTGATAGAGGCAGACATTAATTGCCAAGAAGCCACCACTAGAATGCTACATACTTCAGATAAAGCATGGCATGCTGATAACTTGATTTTGGAATTCCAGCCTCCAAAATTGTGAGACAAAACATTCCTATTGTTTATGCCAACCAGTCTGTGGCCTTTGTCGTAGCAACCCCGGCAAACTAAAACAAAGGGCAACCCCAAGTCGGAATCAGAGACACAATTGATCTAAGGTTTAAAATGTAGCATAGAGGAAAAATAGGAGTATATTTTCAATTTCAAAACTTATTTATTATAATTAAATTTGATATGATTTAGTGGAATCTCAGAGTGTTCTAAGTGAAAATAAGTGTGACATCAATTAAACTACAAAAATTAGCAATAATAATTATGAAAAGATTGTCTTTGTTAAAAATTAAATATAATTGTTTTTAATTTATGTAATTTATTGAATGATAAGATCCTTCCTGGTGTTTTTTTTTTTTTTATTTGTTTTGGCAAGTAGGAATAGTATTATTCTAAAGTATAATTAGCTATTAAAAATTTAAATAATCTTATTCCAGAAGAGATTTTTAATTCTAACTTTAAAATGCGGAAAGATTTTTTAAAACAGGTAATTTTTGTCTCTTTAGTAGTAAAATACTTATTTCATATCATAAAATCAAACTGAATGGAAAATGATATTTTCTTCAGGATAATCTTCCTCCAAGAGGTATCTTCTGTTAACAGACTGTTTGACATCTTTTTTTTTCTTTTACATGTATTTATGTACAATTTACACAAATATTTTTAAGTGCATTGGATCATGACAATGGGTTCTTCTTGATTTTACAATGAAGCATATATTTGTATATCAATTTATAAATACTTAGATTGCTATTTTAAACTTTTGCATCACATTCCACATTAATGAATATTCTAAGTATTTTATTCTAAATAATAAAATTGTTCTTTTAATGAACAGTTTTTAATATAAGAAAATATCTCAGTAAACCTCTTCATATGTGTATTATTAGGCACATGTGCAAATATTTAAAAATATAATTATGGAAATGTTATTTCTGAAAGAATAGAGTCATTTAAAATTTTTATATATATTACAAAATTGATTCATTGAAACTTTCACTTTATACTCTCTATCAACAGCACAGCAGAGTCCCTATTGCTCCACATCATTTTTCAACATTTTTAAAATTTTGCTTACTTAATGAGATAGCTCATTGTGGTTTTTAACATACATTTCTATGTTATAATTATAGATATAATACTTTCATATGTCTGTTGGTTATTTGTACTTATTCTGCTGTGCCTTCACTGATTAAGTCACATACTCTGTTGGAGTATTTGTTATTTTCTATTATATACAGCTTTTCATGCAGTCTGGATATTATTTCTTTGTAATAAAATATAAAAATTATTTTATTCAAATTGTAATTTATATTTTAATATTTTAATGGTTAACTTCATCATAATTTAAATTTTAACATGATCAAATCTGTTGACTTTTCCTTTTATGCCTATTTAGCTTTCATTTGTGTTTAGGAAATTTTCCATAATGTAAAATTACTAAAAACTATATTTTTAATTTTCCTGTAATAGTTGTTTGTTCAGTTGCTTGTTTTTTAAACAGTCTGGTAATTACATCTGTGTGTGATGTGGGGATAGAGTTCTGACTCAGTCTTCTCCTCTTCACTTATGGTCACATGACTAAGCTATCATTTCTCAAATTAATTCCAATACTTTTTTTCTCTTAAACTAAATTCCGTGAAACAAGTATTTTACTTCATTCTGCTTCTTTTGTTGATATAGATATTAATGCTCCTCAAGATGATAAATACTATAAACTTTGCATTGGTACCCTTTCTCTAATAATTAATTTAAATAAAATATTGTTTCCTATTAATAATTATCCATGTTTGCCTTATTTTTTTCCTTAATTTAAAATCAGAAGAAAAGTCATTAGATCGTAAGATGTCCTTTATTCTTGAGTCTTCAAACGAATCACCTATTTTGGGAGATGTGACATAATTTCAACAAAAATGATAGAATTATAAATGGGGGCAGCAGACATGAGTAAGTCAGTTTCAGCCTAGGGTTTTTGTCCTAAACATTTCTAGCAAGTCAAAGAGAGCATGTATACATTATAAAGTTGGCCTAAGTAATTTGAATGTCAGCTTATAGGCTTTGTTATTTCTGTTCAAGTAAACATGGTTTCCAAAATCACCACATTTCAAGCTAAAGATACTGAAAACTTTATGGGTCTTCCATGAATGATTTACAAATTAACTGTGGAGCCAGACGACTATTGTCATTTCATCAGTGATGAAATTTCTCTCAGGTAACATTTGTCTGCAAAGAAACTTCAGTTCATGTCATTCATGTGTGCCAGAGAGAGATCTAAAGTACATTCCCACTTATCACACACCATTAATAGTAAAAGAAAAACATGGGCTATTTAGATAAATTTCCCTATTTTTTTTTTAAGAATAATGTGTTTGGAATAATATGCACTTGACAGGATCACTTTGTTACAAGTCGAAACTAAATGAGATAGTCCTGTCAAGGATGTTCCCATTTATTTGTTCCTTCATAAATGCATTCCTTTGAAACATATTAATCAAAAACCTAATGTGAATGATATAACAAAATTAAGTATTTTCCTCCTTACTGAATACATGAGCAGATTGACGTGGAGAAGAAAATGATTCCTAAGGAGGTCGCTATTGAATGCTTCGGTATATCTTGCAGGAGCTAGGAAAAGCTTGAGTGATTTAACCTCTCTCAGTAAACTCCTCTAGTGTAATCCTCTGAGGATGGTCCCAAGTACTAAAACCCTCTGACTTTTCATTCATGTAGAGGCTGGGAGACAGGCACACTAAACTATGAAGAGATCTGCCCAGGGGACTGATAATGTTTACTACATTCAGAAACATAATTTGATGTATTTCAGAAGGTGCAGATAAAGATGAGTGCTTCAATACACTTCTGAATTGGTTTTGTATTAGCACTGCAACAAATTACCCATAATAGCTGAAACATCATAGATTTATGATCTTATAATTCTGGATGTCAAAAGTCCAAATAGGTCTCACTGGGTTAAAGTCAAGTTGTTGTTGTCAGGGCTGTCTTCCTTTTGGAAAGTCTAGGGGAGAATATGATTCTTTCTGTTTCCATTTTCTATAGTTTGTCCCCATTCCTGTGCTTGCAGCCCCTTCTTCTATCTTCAAAGTCAGCAATTGTATCTCAATGACCTCTGCTTTCAGCTTCATATCTCCTCCACCGCTTCACTTCCGCCAACATATTTCCTTCTTTGACTCTGACTCTCTTGCCTCTTTCTTTCACTTAGTCATTCTGGTGATCACATTAGGCCCAACTGGGTAATCCAAAATAATCTTCCCATCTTGAGGTCCTTAATTTAATCATGCCAAGGCTGCAAAGTTCATTTTACATAAATAACATATTCATTTGGATGGGAGGGAAGGCAGTGCCATAATTCTGTTTACCACACCTTGTGACTTCTGATTACTTTACTCACAGTCACTTTCAGGTGTTTGCAGTCAAGAACCATTATTGAAACACCAGGGTTTCTAAATGTGTGCTCAAGGTATGCAAATGCTACAACAGAGACATGGGGTTGGATTATCTGAGAGTGGACCACTCAAACTACATTTTATTATGCTCTGATTCTGATACAGAGGAAATATTTGGATCCATGGTTATAATATTGCATTTTATAAGAGAAATTTGTAGAGCCATTTCCCTTTCAAGAATATACCTATAATTTGTTTTCCATGCCTAGTAGAGTTTAGAAGGCCATATGCTTTAGTGCTAAATGCCTGAGCTTTAGAATCAGTCATTACTTGGAATTATGGTCTCATCCTTTCCAGCTCTCCTCAGCTCTACACTTTCACACTCAAGATTGATCAAAACCCTTTCTCTCTAATAGCACTCTGCCAGTTTGAAAATATTATGTACCCCAGAAAAGCCATGTTTTAATTCTGATCTAATCTTGTGGAGGCAGCCATTTCTTTTAGTCTTAATTCAATATTGTAGGGCAGAAATGTTAATTAAATTATCTACAGGGAGATGTGACACGATCAATTGTAGTTGTGACCTTTTGATTAAATGGAGATGTGTCTCCATCAATTCCAGAGGGGTTTGGTTAGTTTACTGGAATCCTTTAAAAGAGGAAACATTTTGGAGAGAGTCATAAATGACAGAACTGACAGAAGGAGAGCTGACACAACTTCAGAGCAGAACTGACAGAATTTTCAGAGCTCAAAGCTGACACCAATTCTGAAACTTGGAGAACATGGATGTTTGGAGATGCCTGGAGTCCAGCAAAACTCACCTTGAGATACTAAGCAAGCCAGACCCTAAAGAGAACCAATGGAAGCCAAGAGATGAAAGCCAACCCTGGAGAAGCAAAGTGAGGAAACTATACAGGAATAGATGCTGAAAGCAACAGATCCCAGGAGCAAGGAACCAGCAAATGTCAGTCACATAACTACCCAGCTGACAGAGGTGTTCCTGACATATCAGCCTTTCTTGAATTAAGGTATCTTTACCTGGATGCCTTAGTTTCAACATTCTTATAAGCTTAGAACTGTAAACTTGTAACTTATTAAATTCCCTTTTAAAAGCTGTCCCATTTCTGGTATATTGCATTCCAGTAGTTAACAATCTTATACAGATTTTGATACCAAAGAAGTAGGGTGCTGTTGCAGTTTGCAAATGCCAATATATTAGAATGGCATGTTTCCTCATCCATAACATAGGGCAATATTACCTGCCTCCACAAACTTATATAAAGATGAAATATGATATCACTTATATAACATTTACAGTACCTAGAATATGCCACCCCCAAAATAGTGACTTACCAAAAGGCAGCACAATGTACATATCCGTGAAAAAGGATTCCCTATTCATCTAATATACTCCACTTAAAATTTCTTTACCCTGCACAGACTCCTGCCATCTTCTTACTTTCTTTCAGTCAGAATAAAGTCATAGGGATTATTTCAACCTTCTTGTCCAGATGTCCTCTCTTTCCACATTCTGAGTTCTAAAATTCTGGATACAGCCTCTATTGCCTGTTAATTTTTGTTTAGGGTCTTTAATTAAGAGGCTATAGCATGTTAATCTCTTTAATGCATTTCTCGTGAACTTCTCCAGTTGTCACTCTTTCATCTGGACCTCTTTTAGCCTTCAAAGCTGCCATTCAGTGCCAAATCTGAGGTAGGTTTGAGGTCTGGAATAAATCACTTTTGGAGGTCCTTCCTTTGGTGTTAAAAGTAGAAAAGGAGAGATGAAAGGCAAAAAGGAGGGGGTTCCCTAAGGTTGAGTAGCATGAAAGCAAGGACAACAGTGTTCGAAGTACCTAGCTTTCATGCTCTCTGAAATTAGCAAGATTATTGTGACATTTAATATTGTACTCTCTGAAATTCAGAACTATGTAATTCTTAAATATTTTAGAATCTTATTATTTCTAATGATATTTCTAGAAAATAATCAGTGATTTTCATACTTTTCTTCCAAAAATATTTTGTAGTAAGTGATAAATTATATCACTCCAAAAAGCTGATATATTCATTATGTCTGATCAACCTATCTTAGTAAAGAGTGACTAAATTATATTAGCTGTGGAAAAGAGACTCAAATACATGGAAATAATATATCCAGCAAAAAGGAAAACATCTGTTCAAGCAGCTGTATTTTGACAAAAATAAACCATCAAATTGAATTGACTATATTTTTATGAATGATTTCCCCCACTTATAAATGTGATCATAATTGTATTTTCTCTGAAAAATAGATTTTTCATTTTCTTTAGAATGTACTTGTATAAGAACTTAGTATCTTGCTTCAATTAAGGAATGGATATAAGGATATCCTGGTAGATGGGTCACTATAGTTATCTGTTGAGAATGGCTAAATTCAGGTCAGAGTTTGATAACAGAATACCAGATATGCCACAAAAATTCACTCACCAACACCTTTTATAAAATGCTTGATTAGTCATTTGAACAAAGTATAACAAAAGTAAATCTCTATGTTCCTCTATAAACAACTGTTTCAAACAGCCTTCTAATTTTACTGTTGTCCAGTTAGAAGTGAGATATGCTCTTTTTGGTCAGCATATATAGAATTATCCATTTGACCTTCCTTAATTGGCTATCCCATTTCCTTTCTCCTTGTGTGTCTGAAATTCCCCCAAGTCCTATCTGTGATTTTTAACTTGGTCCCTCAGTATCTTGCTCTGTAGAAAAATGACACAAAATATCAGTTTTTGCTTCTCAAAAGGAAGAGTTACCCTTTCCCTCTTTCTTCATATAACATTTCAAAAATTGAATATAAAGCTGTTAAACTAGTGTATCCATATATTAAAAACATGCAAATTCTTCAAAGATGAATATGAAATCTTAACATTTGTATGCTCCCTTGACACTGATTCAAACTTGGAATATTCTCTATTCTTTTACAAACTCCTTTTTTCCTCATTTTTATAGCATATAAAGGACTTAAGATATTATTTCAGAATTTTCAAATAACCTTATATCAGTCAGGGTTCTGTAGAGAACAGAACTGACTGGAGATATCTGTAAATACAGATTTATAAAAGTGTCTCACACAACTGTGGAAATGCAAGAGTTCAAAATCCGTAGGGCAGGACACTTAGGCTGGCAACTCCAAGGAAGGCTCTAGACAAACTCCCCAGGAGAGGCTGGCTGGCTGAAGAATAGAAAATTCCCTCTCTTCTCTTAAAAGTCTTCAACTGATTGGATTAAATACATTTCATTGAATTCTCTCCCTGTGGAAGATACATCCTTAGTTGATTTTAGATATAATCAGCCACAGATGTAATCAATTCACTGATGATTTAATAAACCAGCCTTCTGGCTTATTAACCAGCTACAAAATCTCCTTGCAGTAATGGTTAGGTAGGGCTGTCTGATCAAACAACTGGACAGGATCACTTGGACAGGTTAACACCTGAACCTAACCATCGCAACCCCCAAATAATTCATCCAATCTGCTTTTGCTCTGTTTCCTTTTCAAATTAAGAAATATTAAGCACTTACCATATGCCCAACATAGTTTTATGCACTACAAAAGAATTCAAATATGTCTTTGCTCTGGGGGAAAAAAATAAGTCCTTGCTCTAAGGGAAAAACCTGTACTCAATTTCCTTCTCTTTCTTAACTACTCTCAAAGGCACTCAGGTAATGACCTACTTTTATCATAAGGTACTTAGAAAGGAACTTATTCCAGACAAGATAGAGAAGAATCACCATTTCTACTTTCTATAATCCGACACTTCCAAGATCCACAACTTCCTACAATTTGCCATTTTCCTTAAACACGATTTAAAATCTTGAGCTGCCAGGCAAATGAGAGAAGGAGTCACTTTCCCAGTGAATATAATGAGAGAAAGTAATATGTGAATGTGTCCATTAGCAAAGAAGACAAAGGGAGAGGGTCTGATTGGAGAGATCTCCTATTTTACATATAAAATACATTGCGTTTAACAAAATGATGAGAAAGGAGATAAAGGAAAGGGGAATGTGAAATTTGAAAATGCATTCTGACAATAGGTGGCAAAGAAAAAAATAAAGTTTTGAAAAAAATTACAGTATACTCCACATTTAAGGTTGAAGTGGTGATCTGTGTGTCTCCTAGTAGAGGAAACTGCCTTCATGCAAGCAGGACGTAACTGGGCTTTCTGTTATTTGTTGAACAAATTACCAGGAGCTGAAAAATAAGAGGCATGCAAAAATCGCCTCACAGCTGACTCGTTCTGCAAAGTGCAGTGGAAGTATGAGGTGAAAACTGTCTGGCAAGGGATAAGAGGATTTCAGGAGGTAAAAGAAAAAAAAAGACTGCCACCCATTGCTGCCTAGTAAATATGTATTATATTATTGGCAATAGAGCCTGAGTTTAACTCAAAGTGGGGAAGAAAAAACTGAGTCCTAGTAGATTAAAGCAACAGTCATGCTGAAAATGTAAACATACAGATTCATACACACATATATAAAATTATAACAGCATATAATTTTTTCCATTTGTTTCTCTTCAGGCATATTAGAATGTGGGCTTCTCAGTGAATTGCCCTTACCCTGATTCTCAGAGAGTCTACTTAGTTCTCAATAATTTACAGGTGACTATTTTGTTTTGTTTTCCCCCTTCCAGTTCTGCTGTTTAAATAGAGAATTCAGATAACTCATTTGTATCAAATTATGCATAGCAGTTTAGGGAGGCAGGCTGAAAACTTCTGTGAAAGGCGCAAAAGCCAAGCGATTGTATTTAATTTCCAACATCAGTTTCACTTCCAGAGGCAAGGGCTTTCGTAGTTTTTAAGGATAATTTTTGGTAATTCCATTTGCATAGTTGTGAAGAATTCAGATGTTTACCTCAGAAGGGTTTACGGAGTTTGGGAAACTTCCCAAATATGGTATGCGTTCTCTGAATTTAGAGGAACACAGAAAAAGAAAACAAACAAAATGCAAACAAAGACAATACAAAAAAGCAAACAGCAACAAAAATCATGAACACAAAACCAACCTGAGTCATTCTGCAAAGGATGACACATTTATTTTCTCTCCTCAACTAGCAGGTCATTATGAGAGCGGTGTGAGTCATAGACAGATCCATGCAATTAACATGTGCTGTCAGAATCATCTCCTTTAGGAATTGTAAATAGCATGTCCTTTTGTGTTTGGTCATGATGGACTTTGGCTTGGTTGGGCAGTAGCACCGATTTATGGCAGACAGTTTGGGCTAAAAGGTCATATATGCTCCCTTTAATAGGGTCAGAACTTCATCTCAAAATGAAGATAACTGTGCCCAAGAAAGCTCAGTTTTGCTCCATAATGTTGAGAACTTAAATAGCTTTCATTCAGCATTCTGATTTGCCATAGGGTGGGTTAGATCACAAGAGTCAAGATGAAGGGCTGCTGATACTGTGGCTAGATTTAGCTACAGATACTTTTCAGGCTGTAGGACACACCCACAATTGACAGTCATGTCGATCATACCCTAAACATAACAGAGCTATTAACCAAAATAGGATACAGGTTGACTCCAAAATCAAGACATAACAATAGAGGCACAGTATGCAAGAATGAGTCTTTTACCTTGCAGGTGATATCCAGAAATAATAGAGGTTACCTGATCCCCTGAAATTTTGCTGCCCCCACATGTTATTGGATTTATCTCCTACCCTCTCGAAGTTATCTATGATATCTGCTTCTTCCTGCTCTCCAAATCCAATTAACATGATACCTTTAATGATGTTGACCTGCATGAAGTTCTGTGAATTGTGAAACGGTCAGGTCCCCTGCAGACTAAATTGTATCTCAGAGCAAGAGAGCTAAGTCTGAGGCAAAACAATGAAAGTATATGTTCCTTCCAAGTGGCAGCAAATTAGATGTAGAGAAAAGAGCACGCTTCAGATCAATATGTGCATGTCAGGAATCAAGGTTTTACTCATTTGCAGTATCAGCTGCAATTGGAGTCACTATCTGATTATGTTCGCTGATAGTCCACTGCTATTTTCCAAAACCTATCTACTTCTACAACAGCTGAGCTGGAGAACTAGAGGAGATGTGACCAGAATCACTGCCTATGCAAATTTCACATTTTTGATAATGGTGGAGTTGTCTGTAATTCCACTAAAAATGCAATTATTCTTATTTATTCTGACTTATAAAGGAAGTCCCAGAGATGTCTAAATGACCTTTTCTATCAAAACAGCTTGTGGTCCAGGGAACTAAAGGGGGTGTCTTGAAACCACACATTCAAGAACTGCGAAAATAAGCATACGATGTTTTCAGAGTCCCACTAGGCTGCCTATTATGATATAGACAATTATCACAATCCCATTTATTACTGACTATTATAAACACTATCTCTGAATCATAGTGGCTTTCTACATACCTAGTGATTAATATGAGCTAGGAGTCACAGAGAAAAAAAAAGTTACAAATTTCTGGGTATCTCCCTGTTACCAGTGTGTAGTTCCTTAGGGGAGGACATTCATAGAACTAGCAATATTTGTCATTATAACAGTTACTTCCTGAAGGTTATACAGCCTCTTTATTCAAGAAGCTGTGTGTGTTTTAATCAACTCTACCCCACTTCATTGGTGAAGGAAGGATTCCCACCCTCGCTTGTAGGAATGACTGAACACATGACACCTGACATTGGATGCATGCGTTTGATAGCAGTTTATTAGTGACATACACTCACAATACAGTGGAGGTGGACACCAAATATCATGCACAACCATTCAGGGTTGCCTTGAGATCAGAGGGAACAACCGGGGGCTGTGATGCTTCATAATATCAAGAGGGTGTGGTGCCCTCTGGTTCCCACAGGAGAATATGATTGCCTTCCTTGAATAATTCCATGGGCTATTGTGGAACTGAAATCCACTATTCAGGAATAAGCAGGACCTGTACTCAATTCTTTTGATAAGGAGGGCTATTTGGCTAGAGAATCTTATCTCTGAGAGTGGGGCAGGGGGATTTCAATTAGGCCATTCACACCTCCCCACCCCCGACCTGCCCTGTTTTTACAAGATGCCAAGGCAGCACATAGTATTGAACCTTAACTTTAGGCTTTTCACCTAGGTCTGTGAAATAATTTAGGATTAGAATTTGTCATAGTAAGTTATAAAAATCAGGCAGAATCTCAGTGGGTTGCCCAGCTTGTCTGCCCTACTGCCCCTGTGATCAATGAGCACTGTGAAATGCCTTTGCAGGTCTCACCATTTTGGTTATCATGGTGACCTGCTGCCTCTCATGGCCCATCATTCAGCTTAGCTCTGAAGATTGTAATGCTCTCTGGCCTCTAACTCTGGGATCTTCTCATTAAGGAGGAAGATCAATCAAGGAGATTGATCACTCCATCAGGGAGACAATTTCAACTGCCCCTCTGCCTACCGGCTACTAAAATAACTTTAGAAATGCTTACTCTCTCCTCCACAACATTGTTCAAAAGGCCTTGGGATAGAGAGAAGGATTTCTGGGTACTTTTTGGGGGCCATAGTTAGGAGTTGAGTGACTGAAGCCAGAGAATTTCATTTCTTAGACTTTTGATTCCTTCCTCTACACTCTACCAAATGTTTTCGTCATCTGAGTGATGTCATGGGCCACTGTGGCTTCCAGATTTTAGGTGTCCAAATACACACGTAGGCTCCAGGATCTGTGGTAAGTGCACCTACACTGATAAAGTCGGTTTGATCTGAAATCATGTTCTTCTCTCTTTCACCAAAAACTCACCAGTTACTTTCACATGTTCTCCAGGCTTTTGCAAAGTAAATTAACAAAGTCTCCCAATTTTTTTTTTTTTATCTAAAGCTTTCCAGAATAAAGTGGGAACTTATTGTAGTTATAGAAATGGAGAAAAAGGGTGGGAATGGAGAGGGAGGCCAATAAAGAAATTTGAATTATTGTTGCAGTTACTACTTCAGATGAGGAGATCATGCACTTTTTCAAGCAAGGTAGAGTTTTTTTTTTTTTTTACAGCAAAGGAAGTTTAGTGAAAATTGAGGTTTCCAGATCCATTTCATTGTGCCCTGTAATTCTACCTCAGTTGTAGGAAACCACTCTCTTTTTGACTAATATTCAACTTTTGCAGAAAAGGCCAGATGACACTAAATTTGACTCATTTTGTAATTCAGTAACATATAGCCTTGAACTTTGCCTTTAGATTTTTATCATCTTAGTTTGCAGTTGCTAAAGATTAGTGGTCCTTTATCAGAGTTCTGGAAAATTCACAGAATTAATTTTTTTTTTCGTTGTTTTCAGGAACTCTAGTAAGTTGTTCTCCCTGTTAGCTGTGCAGAACTGTTCTCAATTACCAACCTACAACCAGTCCTTAAAGTCCTCCAGTTCTTCATATTTTCCTAAAGCAGTAGTCACTCAGTTTGCCCAAAAGCCAGCCTTCAATGAGCACTTAATTTCAAGCTGTTACCAGTGACAACTTAACTTTCTGTTTTACCTAATAACTCTTCCCTGAACATTAAATGAATTTTCACTTAACCAAATAATCAAGGCCAGTTTTCCTGATTTTCCTGAAGGTTTATGCCTACAACCCACTGCCAGCATGAATTTCTATACCAGCCAGGGTTAGATAATGTAACAATCAGAAACAGACTCTTGCTAATTTTAACAGAAAAGAACATTTTCAGAAATAATTTAGATAAGTGACTGAATCCCTTGGGAGGCTGAAGAACCAACCTCATAAAATAGGGAAGAACCTAGGATAGCTGGATATTGGGTAACTAAATCACATTGGTTTTCCTGGGGCTTTCCCAGTTTTAGGACTGAAAGTCTCATGTCCAAGGAACCCCTCAGTCCTGGACAAGCCAGAATGGCTGACCACCTTAGTGCTAAGGCTAACATCACAGCTAAAATCATGCCAAAGGAACATCCTGGTTTTATTGCCAGAAACTACATCATTGTGTGTAAAAAAATTATCTCTGGTTTCACTGTGACCACTGTCTTGCGAAATTATGCAACATTGTCTCAACTCCAAATTCTAAATGGTCCTCCTAACTCTTTTGTCCACTGGTCACAGATTATCTGTTTTCTTCTTCTTGCCCCTATTAATTGTCAAGGGTCAACTTTTCGGGGTTTTCCAGGGTTTTTTGTAGGCGATTCATCTCTGGCTCCCATTAGGACTTTCACAAAACAAGCAGACAAAGACAAAGAAACATAAATCCTATCATTGCTGTAAGTAAACAATACGATGGGTCAGAAGGAAGAAACCAACAGAATGCTGTGGCTATAAAGTATCAAGTAAGAAAATAGTGCTGAAAAATGCATCAAAATGTAAGGAAGTTTTATACATCAGTTTTTTTTTTTTATGACATTTAAGAGGACTATATTGTCTTTGACAAATGAAACATAAAGAGGGACTGATTGAGTATTAACCACCAAAAGATAATTCCTGAAAGATCAGAGTATGACCCATTCACTCCAGTTCCTTGGCCAGTTTGGTCCAGTTTTCTTGGTGGCATTCTGTAGTGTTATTTTCCAAGGATATTGATTAAATTTGGGGAGAAGGTAGAATACAAAAATAAAATTAAATTGAAAATAAGGTACCCCATGTAATTTTCCAAAATATTGACTCTGAATTTTTAATTGGTAGATATTATAATTATATAAAACAATCAGTTTTAAAACACCTCACTCTTAGTTTCATGGAGATTCATTTGCATGATCTAGTGTACTTATTTATTTATTTTTCTCTCCCTTGATGTTGCGCTGTCAAATGTGATTGTGGCTTGGAAAGGAAAAAAAAAAGCGCTGTTGAAAGGCTTTCTCTTCCTTCTGAACTTGTAATTGGCCTTCTTCCATCTGTTAAGCTTCTGGTTATGTTGGATGAATCGTTGGTTAAAAGGAATAACCTCCCTAAATGGCTTAGTTTTCATCTCATTCACTGAATTATAATAGTGACTTTGACACAAATAGTATCTTCAGAAACTCAGGCAGAAGCATGTATGTTTCTATCTCTACATTTCCCATTTCTAAGACTTTTTTAATGCTATTCGCTTCAGGGAAAACAGTTTTAAATATAACACCTAACATGGCATACAGAGTTGCAATGAAAAAAAATATATATCAAAGTCGTTCTTTGAATTGAGCACATTTTAAAACTTGTATTAAGATTGAACATTTATTCAGTTTTAATGAAACAAGCTTCTTTGATCATGAAATCAGAAAGAATCTTAGTAGAACAAAGGTAGTATAATGACTTTAAAACCTAGGCCTTTTTACTTGGCAAGCTTTGTAATGAAATTATAATAACCCTAGTCCACCATTTTTAACCATAGCCTCCAGGTGAGAGAAAGTTTGCTCTATAATCTCTTCAAACATTCATGTAGATGTTTATTAAATCTTTTGCTTGTCATTGCCAATGTTTTTCTAGCACTGACCTCTATTTTGCATCTGATAGATGTGGGTAAAATTTCATTATAAACTGACTCCAACCTTTGCCTGGGAGGATCAAAGATATTTATAAATAATTATTTTTAGGTGCCTCCTACACAGAGCTCCATGAAGATCTGAATTCTTTAGCACAACCATTTTATTGATTATTAAAGGAAATAGTGGAGAGAATTATAAGGCAGAGCCATTAATAGCCAATAGCACAAATGCCATTTCCCTTTCATCAAATTCTAACAGTTTTAGTGTCTACCATATCATCATCTATTTTGGAAGACTTGTATCTAATCAGATTGAATTAAAACTTAAAATATTGAAATATAGTACATCAATTTGTAAATATCCATTACCAATCAACTAATTGACATTTTGTACCTTTGTGGGCACTTTAGCTTTTCCCTGAGTGCTTTTCCTTGTTTTAATTGAGGACTCAACACAGTTCCTGAGTTCCAAAATCTTAGTTCCAGAAATCCTAATGAAGAAGTCCACAGAATGGTATACTAAATGTTTTTTTTCTATTTCTCTTCTATTATTCCTAAACAGATTTAAGTTAATTTAAAGGAATTTAATATGACTGTGGTTGAATATTTACAAGACCCGAACTTTTACATCAATCTGGCTGGTTTACCTTGTTTTCTACAGAAATACAGATCCACTTTAATTTATATTGGTTTTAGAATGATTGCATGGGCAATGAGTATACTAAAAAATGGCAAAATTTGGGCATGAGAAATAATGTATAGAATGTTTTATTTTAGCAGGATTAGCACATAAGGAAGTAACTTGCAAAGAAGATGAAAATGTGCTTATGGAGAAATCTTTTGAAATCGGAGTAAAATATATAGGTTTTATTTCTTTCTATACATTTAAATTTTTACCCCTAATCTTCAATGACATTTTCTTACTGGGACATTTTGTGGCATTCTTCTCCAAGCCTTCTCCACCTCTGCTTTAATTTTCATCAACTGTGTTGATTAATTCATGTGTCAACTTGTCCAGGTTATGGTGTCCAGTTGTTTCGTCAAGCAAGTGTGGGCCTGATTTTTCCTGTGAGGATATTTCATGGATTGAAATCATCAGGAAATTAATTGCCTCTATGGCTTATTACATCTACAATCAGCTGAGGAGATTGCTTTCAATAGTAAGAAAAGTCTAATCCAACTAGTTGAAGATCTTAGAAGGCAAAGTGATGATGTCAGCAGTCAAAAGGGAGAATGTCCATCTCTGCTTCAGCTAGCCAGTTTCTTCTGGGAAATTCATCAAAAACTTTCATCAGGGGCGGGCCGCGGTGGCTCAGCGGGCAAGAGTGCTTGCCTGCTATGCCGGAGGACCCCGGTTCGATTCCCGGCCCCAGCCCATGTAAAAAACAAACAAACAAACAAAATATAATAAAACAAGAAAATGTTTAAAGATGTTTCCCTTTCTTCCATCCTTCCTTCCTTCTCTCTGTCTTTCCTTCCCTTCCTCCCTCTCTCTTAAAAAAAAAAAAAAAAAACTTTCATCAGAGTTCCCAGTATGCAGCTACCATTGGAATTTGGACTCATGCAATCCACCCTGTGAGCCCAAATCTCATAATATTTATATCATATATATTTACATACAAATATACATATATACATACACATATACATATAAATATACATATGCATGTACATATGCTGTCAGTTCTGTCTCCTTAGAAAATCTTGACTAATCAACATTTGCATTTTATATAAAAGATCCCATGATGTATGTGCTTCCTAGACATTTAGTCGCTTACTTTGGAGCATTTTACACTTTGTCTAGATTTGTAACAATGAAGGGATTTCAATCCCGTGGTAATGTTTTAAATCAGTTGATTTTGTGTTAATCAAAAGAGATTAAGAGATTACCTGGGGCAGGCCACGGTGGCTCAGCAGGTAAGAGTGCTTGCCTGCCATGCCCGAGGACCTGGGTTTGACTCCTGGTGCCTGCCCATGTAAAAAAAAAAAAAAAAAAAAAAAAAAAAACATTATCTGGTGTGACCTGAAGTATTCAGGTGAGCCCTTAATAGAGGGACTGGGCCTTTCCTGAAGTCAAAGAGTTTCGAACCTGCAGTAGATGTTTACCTTTTGTCACTGAAGGAGAAAACTAGCACATTTTGGAGAGGGTCATGTGGCCGCATGGCTTCCAGGAGCTGAGAACAGCACCCAGTTGCGAACCAGCAAGAGAAGAGGAACCTCAGTCCTACTACCGAAAGGAACTGGATTTTTCCATCAATAGTGGGAATGGAAGGGGACCTGAGCCTCAGATGAGATATCAATACCGGCCCAGAACTTGATTTCAGTCATGTGACACCCTGAGTAGAGGACCCAGCTACCTAGTAACCTGACTCCTTACCTGTAGAAACTGAGATAATAAATGTGATTTTGCTTTTTTTTTTTTTTTTTTAGTTTGTGTCCTTTTAAGCTGCTAAGCTTGTGGTAATTTCTTATGCAGTGATAGAAAACTAATGCAAATATATAATCCCTTATGCATTATGTATGTATTTTATTACTCATCAAAACATGGCTGGCCTATCCATGAAACATCCGGACACATGAAATCATAATTGGTCATTGTTGATGTTTAACTGAGACTGTGTCATACAGACATCATAGCTGTATGCATATTTACTGTTATGTAGCTATGAATGCATGATAGAACATAATTTATTTAACAGCTTGTTATTTTAATTCATAACTTTTAAGTATTTTACATGTAGCATGTAGGTCTCCAATTGTTCTCTGTGCCTGGGTCCTGAAAATATTAGTGGTGGTATGTTCAACCTCCATTTCTAATGTTCAAAACATGCCTCAGTGCTCCCAAGTATGATTAGCCCTGCCATCTCTCTGCTTCCTCACAGAACCATCTCCCTACCCTGATATTATATGCATCAGGTTGGACACTAATTTGCCTCTCTTCCCGATTAGACAATGAGCTTTTTGAGAACTGAAATATTTTCTCTATATATTTAATCAGTTGTTCCAAAGACGGAGTTTGATGCTTGGCAAGTTTTCCATAGATGTATGTTTAAATAATTGGATGGGTAGGAGGGTGGACAGCAAAACTTTCAGCTCTATACTTTTTCCTCTCTGCTGCCCCTTTTCTTCTCTTCTATCCCCCCAAACACAAGTTTAAGGCAAATGCAATGAAGGGCTGATATTTTATTTGCTTGCCAAACATGTTGAACATTTACATCAAAAGATTGTCCCCTAATATGTGGTCCTCTGGAAACTATTACTGAAAATGATTATTCCTATTCCTTGGAAATTAATTGGTCATGAATATTTATTAAACAATTCATTTTTCCATAAAGCTAAAATTGAGGACTGTGTGCATGTTTTCTGTCAGAAAGAAAAGTCTGAAGAGGATATGAACTACATTGTGTAGTGATACTAAGAAATTAGGTGACATTGACCAAGCTTCCTTTGTCCAAACCACACATGGTTAATTGTTATTTGATACATTTATATTTATGTGGTTACTTTCTTTGAAATTTTGGGATTTTTGTGCCTAAATAAACCATACTAAACATTATTAATCTGTCCATTGAGAGGTATCACATCCTCATCCTCTTATGTAATTTAGATCCAGTGTCAACCTTTAGAAATCAAAGAAAAATAAATATGACTTGGAATAGTAATGGAAAGAATTTTTCCCTTTCCATATTATAGAAATTTGTATATGATATCTACAAATGATCTTGACAATTTTTAAATATTACTTATTACTCAAAAAATACTTGTGGCAGTTATTTGTAATTAGATAAAAATTAACTAATTCTTAAATTTTTATTCAGGTTAAAATTTAATAACTGTTCATTATACTAAAATGCAGACAATAAAAGTACAATAAAGAGGGTGGGCCACGGTGGCTCAGCAGGCAAGAACGCTTGCCTGGCATGCCCAAGAACCCGGGTTCGATTCCCGGTGCCTGCCCATGTTAAAAAAAAAAAAAAGTACAGTAAAGAAAATCAAATGTAAAAGAAGGTAGAGTAAATATTAACTGCATCATAATGGATAAGAGCATGGTAGAACAACTAGCCTGCCTGGATCCAACACTGTGACCTCAAACAGGTGATTTTACTCTCTCTGACTTTGTTTCTTCAACATTTAAAAATGCCCACATGATTGTGTTATTTTAAGCATTAAAAAGTTAATATATTTAAACAGGGCCTGCAATATAGTGATTGCTCTGTAAGTTTGTGTCATGATTATTATTACTCTATTGGGAATTCAAAGATAGCTAACTCGCTGAATTACAATTAATAAATGTAATCTACTATTATTATTTCTATCATCATTATTATCAAAAGTCCTGCTGGATTAATACTGGAGAAGTCATAGATAGCTTTTTCATAAAAATTACAATGTAAACTTTATAGATGTTTTAACTTGGTTTTTACATTTCGTATCATTGAATATTCTTGAAAGATCCTTATTAGCCTGTCAATAATAAAAACTCAGGGGTGCAAGGGTAGTTCAGTAGTAGAATCCTCACCTGACATGTGGGAGACCCGGGACATCCACTGTGCACTTCCCAAAACAAGCAAACAAACAAACTAGAGTGGTGCTGCCATAATGGGATACTCACATGGAAGAATAATGAAATGTGACCCCATCATACAGCATACAAAAAAAAATAGTAAAAACTCTAATTTTCTTTTACATCTAAGTTAATTTTTAGAATTTTAGTCATTACTACCTTGGCATCAATATTACACAGAAGTCAGTTTCTCAGAACACAGAAAATATTATCAAACAGACATTTTTTAAATGAGAAATCTATATTAAAAACTAGTTCTGATGCAAAACTAAATCCAAGTGTCTAAATCTGCTGTTCTCAGGTTTTCAGAATTCCCACTGAAATGCAAATATGGCTGTATGAAAAGATACAATGATAGCAGGGTTAGAAACTAGCGAAAGGTAATAGTTCTATGCCTGAAAGCATGAAGAACTTTAGGAATAAAATATTTAGGGGAAGTATTTTGTAGAAAGGTCAAGAAATACATGAGGTATAAGATGAGAAGTAATCAGTTTCAGATTTAGTGGGAAAGACAAGCCTGGAGTTGTGGATACGGAAAGAAGAGTTGGTGAAAATTCTTTGGCAGAGGTTCTCAAACCTGGCTATAGATTAGATCACCTGAGGAAATCTTCAAAATGCTAAGGTCCAGACCTCACCTCAGAGCACTTAAATCAGAATGTTGTCAGGGAGAGGGGTATGGGTTTAGGTGGAAGGTGTGGAGAAAAGAGAGGGTGAGAAAGCAAGGTAGAGAATCTAGTCATTGCTGGTTTGTAAAACTTCCCAGGGGATTCTAGTTGTGTGGAGATGGTTGTGAGACTTGGCCTTGTAACACCAAGAGCAGTTAAAAACAAACCATGTAAGAGGTGCTGTTATTGCTGAAACTGGGTCCACTGTGTAGCATACTTCCCTTACTTGTTATTTCCTTCTGTTGTTATTATAAGTTATTTGTATTAACTGATAACCAGGCTGTAGCATACTTCCCTTACCTATTATTTCCTTCCATTGTTGTAGTTGTCTGTACTAGGCAATTGATTTACAACCATGTTGTAACCAGATGCTCTCTGCAATCCTTCTTTAAAGCCAGATAATGTCTATCCCAATTGGTTCAGAGGCTTGACTGGCCAATTTCCAATCATTAATTTGATGTTTGCTAACTAATCACAATGTGCCTAGCTCTTTAACCCCACCTCTCTTTGTTGAATCTAGTAAATTTGAACTTTGCCTCCTGTCTCCTTACTTGGCCACCTCATAATAAAGCTCTGTCTCTCTTTGTCACAGAATTGGCTTTGTGCACACTGGGCAACAAGCCCACTTATTTGACAACAGTCTTAGAAAGCAAACATCAAACGTAATTGCTTTTCCTTGCAAGTACAGAAGGCTGCCACTATGCAAAAGCTAACTCTGATACCGCTCTCAGCTTATATTTGGTCTTGACATCAACCCAACTCAAGCTGGAGGCATGCTTACAGCTAGTTTCTAGCAAGTACTAGCCTGCTAGTGATAGAAGGGGGAGGAAACTGGAGCAATATTCCATCAAGTGTTTCTTTTTAAAATATGAAGCTTTTATAACAAATGCTTGAGGAGAAAAGATGACAAAAGATCTAATATACCTGTTAAAATAATAAGTACAAATGAATTAAACATTCTTATAATAAAAACATATATGAAGACACAAAAACAATGCCATGCGATGTACAGAAGTAAAAAAAATCATAGGCAAAAATGTGAAAGTTAAAAGAAAAGATGTATCAAGTAGATGCAAAGATAACATCAATAGTTGCAATATCAATATCAGGTAAAACGAAATTCAAAGCAAAAATGACTGAAAGAAACAAAGTTATTTAATTAATAAAGGATGCAAACTACAAAGAATTGCTAAAACTTTTTTATGTCCTGAATGATGCTGCTTCAAAATATATTACAGAAAAACTGAAAGACAAAAAGAACTGAGTAATTGAATGAAATGCAAAATAGTGAGCACTTACACATTCTGTCACTCTTTTAATTCTTGACAAATTTTTTTAATGGAGACACAAATTCTAAGCATTTGTAATTAATTTGATTGGTGTATCATTCATTAATTTAAACTCTATAGTTTCAATCTTGTAAAACAGCATTTATTAAAATAAAAAGAATAAACTTGGTTGTTACATGGATGTTTCATGTGTAAAAATTCATTATTATTTTCTTAAGATACTAGCATTTATTAAATTGACAATAAAAATAAATTAAAATATAAAAGTGTGCCACACATAAATTTGTATTTTCCAGGCAATCTATGCCTTATAATTTCAATTTTAAATAAAAAAGATGGAAACATTTGAATAGAAATACATTGATTTACCAACTGTAAAATTGCATAAAAACATCTACTACACAAAGTAGAGACTGATTGCTCCCTATGTAATTTAAGGACTGAAATGTTGAATAACTTATTAAGAGAAAAAATTCATTAGCATAAAATCTTAGACTATTTAAAGCACAAAATTGCAAAATATTTTAAAACCTTGGTTTAAACTTCCCTTTATCTTCCATGATAAAGGATTAATAGTTGCAGGTGGATGGATATCTAAGAGAGGTTCTCTACCCCTCCCCCTTTGAGGGTCAACCCGGAGGAGGGGTTTTTTAATGTTTTCTATCTGTGCTGTTTGGAAGAATGAAGGTCTCTCAGAAACATTGATATTCACCAAGGCCATAGAGCAAAATGACTTCTTAGTGGTAAAATAGCACGTAAGTTGCCTAGGTTTTGAATAGCCTCAAATAATTCTTGCATATCTTGATAGTGTAGGAAGAAATTGTGGCCAAGAGTATCCAAGTTTCTGAGAATTTGGGGCCCTAGAAAGTGATGAGGTGGAACATGTTCCAAAAGAGGTTGTGCCTAAAGACACAGAAGTATGGTGCCCATTCACTACTGAGGACCACAGCAGGGACGATGGGCATTAATAGCTGATGCCAGTGTAGGATGTTTAAATATTGGACAAATGATTCCTCAAGTGATTCCTGAATAGAATATTCCAATGGGATGAGGATAAGGAAGTAGAGACCAGAAAAGACATAGGATGGCATAAAAACTGATATCAGAACTCTATAAATTCCTTATTACTCTTGGTTCTCCTCCTTATAACCCCTCCCAATCATCATACAAGGTAGATTATTCTTGTTGGGCAGGTAAGGGAAAGGGAAAAGAAATGCATTGAATTCAATTAATATTTTCACAAAAGTGACTCTTTATTCAACATGGAGTTACTGAATTCCATTGCAGTAGCTTTATTATGAGTGTTCTGATATTATTAAAGTGGAGAATTAATTATATTCATTGAATATAATTATACTACATATTTTCTAATTAGGAAAATTTTATTTCAAGCCATATGCACATTTTAAAACTGCTGAACATTTAGCCCTATCCATTATTTTAGAATCTGTATTAATATGTTTCTCACTAATGATGTTCCATGGATGTCATAAATATCTGCCAATATATAGCACACTAAATAAAAATGGATTGAAATGTGATATTACAAATTTTGCAAAGGATGTAAAATTTCATGAAACTAATGAAATTGATGTTGGAATAAGGACACACATAGCATCAGTGAAATATATTTTTGATAATGCAATTGTTTACAGTCAAATTTATTGAAGCATGATTGAAGTACAGTAAAATTCACTTTTTATAGTGCACAGATCAATCCATTTCACAAATGTTTATTGTCACATAACCAGTACTGCAGTCAAATTGTATAATATTGCTATCCCACAAAAATTCTGCTGTGTTTCTTTGCAGTGTTGGCAATATAATTTAAATTAACAGAACTAGAATCAGGCCAACTAATAATTGAAGGCATATTCAAGAGTGACAAAAAGAGAGACATTAGAAAACAGAATGAATTCAGTATCAGTGGGTGAAGAACAGCCCCTTGATATTGTTACAATTCTGTTAAAGTTATTTTGTATAGGAAGTTTGGTTTGCTAAAGCTGCCAGAATACAATATACCAGAAATGGGTTGGTTTTTGCAATAGGGATTTATTAACTTATTTAAAGTTCTTAGACCATGAAAATATTCAACTCAAGGCATCACCAGATTGATACTTAGACTCTTTGAGGACAGACCGCCATCTTCTGGGACACCTCTGTAACATGGAAGGCACATGGCTGGCATCTATTCGTCCTTTTTACTTGGGATTTGAGCTCTGACTTCAGTGGTTTTCTCTGTTTTCTGTGAGTCCTCTCTTAGCTTCTCTAGAGCTTCTTTATAAACTTCTTTTTTCATCTCTTAGCTTTTCTATGGATTTTATCCTCTTATAAGGGATTCCAGCTAAAGAATCAAGACCCACCATGAATATGGTGGTCATATCTCAATGGAAATAACCTGCCACAATGTCCCCTCTACAATAGGTCTAAACCTGCAAGAATGGATTAAAAGAACATGACCTTTTCTGGGGTACAGACAACCTCTGAACTACCATAATAGGTAAACTTTCTAATTATATTTCATATTTACTATTGGACCCTTTAGTTCAACTATAGACATCATACCACTGAAGTCCAGTGGTCTTGGATAAAGCAGGAAGGAAGTAGTAGTTCTATGCCTTACCTCTTAGCTCAAAGTATAATAATAATGATAATCATCATCATTATCATCATCATCCTTCCTGGACTCCAATGTACTCTTAGAACAGCATAGCAGAATATGAGGGTAAGGGGTTAACAATTCTTTTTGTAAGGATTGCTTTTGTATCACACCTTACAATAGAGCTCTGTTAACCATGTTACCCCACATTTTTTTCTTGCTTCATACTTGAGATACAGGAGATTAGAGCACTAAGATTATTTGTATCAATCTTGAGACCGATTATTTGGAATTTAATGGGCTTTGAAGACACAAAATATTATACATGTAGAAGCAAGAATGCTTGATATAGGGCTGACCACGGTGGCTTAGTGGCAGAGTTCTCCCCTGCCATGCTGAAGACCTGGGTTTGGTTCCTGGTGTCTGCCCATGTAAAAAAAAAAAAAAAAGCTTAACATCTCGGCATCAGCCTCTTGATAATTAAGTGGTAAGTAATCAAACTGCTTACTTTATCCACACACTTTTAGCAATCTACATCATCATTGCTTTGTTCTCTTTGTATTTTCAGCTTTTTACATTTTTTTTCCTTTTTTTATCTTCACCTCTGATAAATTCTAAATCATTTCTGCAAAAAAAATAATGTCTTTTTTATTTTAACAAGGCATAGCATTTAACAGTGGAATCCTTCCTTTCCAAGGGTTTACACAATGGCCCTTCTCTCTCCAAACACTGGGGTGAGGGGTATAACATATCTTATCACTGGGAAGACCATCTTGCTCTCAGCTCCACCCTCTCCAAGCACTGGGGCAACATTCAGATTCTCAGCCATTTCCAGAGCACAAGCTCAATCCATTCAGAACAATGAGGTGGTCACCAGGCTCCCCCCAATCCCTGGGAAATGTGTTCCAGTCTCTGAGACTCAGGTGGCAAAAATCTTTCTGAATGATGAAGTGGAAGGCCCACCTTCAGCTTTCAGAGCAAGCTTACCCTCTCCACATGCATGGGTGGACTTGAATTCCTGGCTCCAGACCTTAGTTTCCACCATTCTGCTTTTGAAGTCATTTTTTCCTTCAATTTGTCCCTTCTCTGTCCCTTTAAGACTAGACTGGCAGTGGTTCCATTTATAGAGATCCACAACACTCTTGTGGGTTTTCTCTGAAGTATACAGGGATCACAACCATCAGAAATCCTTTCTGGGTAACTATCTCCAGTCCTGGCTTGTCCTGTAATGGCTGACTGTTTCCATGTTTGATTAAATCGTCATGTGGGAAAATATTCTGTGGGGTTTCATTTTCCAAAAGCTCAGAATTTTCCAGTCTATCAGTTTCTGATTTCTCTGTATGCAAGAGTTCAGCTATCAGCTTATAATTTTCACATCACCTTTTACTATAAACTGCAAGAAGAAGTCAGGCTGCATTTTCTACATTTATTTGGAAATTTTCTCAGCTAGATATCCAAGTATGTCACCTTCAAATTCTACCTTTCATTCAACATCAGTACTCAATTTTGCTGAATTCTTCCTGCTTGCAGTGACACATTCACTGTTTCTATTTAAGGCCTTATTGGAAGAACTTTTAGCATTCATATTCCTACCAATATTCTATTCAAACAAACCAGGTCTTTCCTCTTCACCTCCTCACAATCCTTCCAGAATCTTCCCTTTATGTAAATAACCATTCCAAGATGTTTGGTATTTGCAAACTGCTTCTTTGGTACCAAAATCCGTTCCAGTTTACTAATGCTGTAAAAATGCAATAAACCAGAAATGGATTGGCTTTTATAAAGGGGATTTATTAAGTTACAGACTACAATCCTAAGGCCATGAAAATGTTCACATTAAGGCATCAACAGGAGAATAACTTCACTCTATACAGGCCTACCATGTCTGCGGTTTCTCTGTCACATGTGAGGGCACACAGAAACATCTGTTGGCCTTTTGGGCCCAGGTTTGATTGCTTTTGGCTCCTGGTTCCAGTGGCCTCCTCTCTGAACATTTGTCTGTCTCCAAGCATCTCCAAAGGTCTATTTCTGGTTTCATCTCTCTGTTTTCTGTGTTTGTTCTGACTCTTTCTCTCCCTGTGTGCTCCTTTAAGAACCCAGTAGAGAAACTAAGGCCCACCTTGAATGGGCAGGGGCACATGTCCTTGGAAATAATTCAATCAAAAGTTTCTATGCACAATCAGGAGAGTCACATACCTCCATGGAAATAATCTAATCAAGAGGTCTCACCCTTCAATAAGTCTGCCCCTGCGAGTTTTTGTTTGGATTAAAAGAACATGGCTTTTCTGGGGTTCATAATAGTTTCAAACCAGCACAGCATCCTTAGGTATAATATTTTTCCTTAATCCAAAGAGAAAACTTCATCCATCCTCAATTTTAAAAGAAAGTTCCATAGGCATATTTGGAAATAGAAATTTTTGTCAATTTTTCATGACTTTTTCCACTATCAATTAATGTTGCTTTGAAACATAATGAAATCAGAGAAAAAGTGCTTTACTTTAGTAAAAATGATTTTTCTTAAAAATCTATTTTCAAGAACCAAGTATTTTATAATTATGAAGTGTTAAAGTGTCTACTAAAGTTAATTGTTAAGTCTTAAAATTAATATTGGTCATATATACAAATATAGTAGTGTCTTCTTACAGGTATCTTAAGAAGCAGGCAACTATAAAAATATTTCATTTTCAATTCAAAAGGAAGGAATTATTATTTAATTAATTAATTACATTTATTTAAGCACTCATTTATTTATATATTAAATTCTTACTGTGGGACAGAAGTTTTCTGTGTGAAAATATGTAACATAACTTCCATTATTGATATATAGGATTTTGAGAAGCAAAATGAAATTCAATCCAATTAAATAGCAATGTACGAAGCAAATTATTGTCCAATGGAACGAGAGGATAGTGAGAGGGCTGGTCACGATTTATAGTTGAATAAGAATTACTGAGTATTATAAGAATCAGGTATGGAGAAATTTATGAGGACGGGAGGGAACTAAAATGTCTCATGGAGAAGAAAGGGTTTGGCCTGAGTCTTTAAAAATGCATAATTTTGATAAGTTTTGACATGGCATTTTCAAGTAAAATACAAGAAGTAAAGGACTCTCACAATTTTTATGTTTTTTAGTTATTTTAGCAGGAATTATTCTCATTTTGCCTGAGGGAAAGTGAGGGCTTATTGAGGGCAAATCCAGCTAGTTCACGCCAGAATCTGATATGGCTTCCAACACAATCTCTTCCCCCAGTCATCAGGGCCACCCTCGTAACTCTGGGGCAACCCAGTAGGACAGGGATTGGTATCTGGATTCCAGAATCTCAGATTTTTATTCACCTAACATTTCACACTAATATTTTGGGATAAACAAGATGTCTCAATTACAGCACAAAGGAATGAGCTTCATGAAACTGTCTGGAGAGGATGCCCGTTTACACACTGGAACACTTCACTATCACTGCTCTGTTCCTCTGGTCCCATGTTTATCAAACTCACATGGATTATAAATTAGTAAGGACCATCTCCAGACTTCCAAACCTGTCATACGATGTTTCACTTAGATGCCCAAGGACACTTAATAGGCTGAGACATGCATCGTTGGTCTGCAAATCCCATGGGTTCTGAGGAAGTGCAATGACACAACTTCTCAGAGGCTTAGATAGCAACATCTATCAACAGACTATATACACTCTTATGGTTTAAGGGACACTAAACTCTGGAGTAGTTGTTGGCAGATTTATATTATTCATCATAAAAAAAAAGGGAGAGGCATGGTCATCTCAGGTAAGTAAAAATGTACTTTAAATAGAATACTCTACTGAAAATATCATCAATATTATTAATAATAATAATATTATTAATAATAGCTGCTACTTAATGAATGGTTATAATACACCAAGCACAGCATTATGCATTTTATATAGGATAACATACACCAACAATGACTGTCTCTGTGTGGTGATATGAATTATTTTTGTATCTTCTTTGTATTTTAAGATGAATATTTATTGCTTGGTTAATACAGAGTCTTTCTAACTAACTGGAAGTTGTAACTCATAGTACTCTCTTTCATGTGATACAATATTACTGAATACCTGTTGTATTTCTACACACAGATGGTATTGTTCAATGGTGCATAAAAGGACTTCTCTTCATAAGTTCAGTAAAGTACATAAAGATCCCTTCATAGGGGACATAGGTGTGTGTTACTCTCCTTGGTGGGTGTGAACGTACACATCTGTTTTAGCTGGGAAGCTCAGCAATTTTCAAGGATGCGTGAATTCATAATTTATTATGTGGATGAATGATATTTATGTATTTTATTCTTTTCCTTTTCTAAAATTTACTGAAGGATGAAAAATAAGTTACAACTCCTCAATCACTTTTGCGTACTAGCATGTAGAATTATGGCATCCTCAAATGGTGCTTATTATATATAGAAGAAAAGAAAGTAGAAATGAAGATATAATCAAGGAGAGTTTAAAGCAAGTAAGACAGTGATAAAGTGACCTCTAACCTAGAATTTCCTTGGCCTTGTGGTGCTAGGTGTGTGTGTGGGGGTTGCTTTCAGAGAAGATAGAAGTTGAGAAAATGGAAAAGATTTATTAATAACAAGACATCGAAATTGATTATACAACGTGTTTTTGAAAATGAGTTTACCCCCTGTTAAAATAGAGAATCTATAATCCAATGTAAGGAATTTTCACTATAAGCAAGACTTTCTCTGGCTCCTCAAAGATGTGTCTATATAATGAGAGGCATTCTAAATCTTCAATACTGTAAAAGTAAGGCAGAGGAAAATTTGAAGTCAGTAACCTATTTATTTATTTTCAAATATAACTAGAGAGATGATAAAACATGATTAAAAGCAATACATTCATTATTAGTAGTTTCTCAAATCTGAAAAACATGAGGTTTCCTTAAAAACCTCATCAATTTATAGGAGTAGGGGAAAAGTCTAACAGTATAAATTCTAGGAAATCTACTTAGTGGGAAATATATTTATTTGTATACATCATTTATAAAATGCATATATGTGTATTGTATAGGCTATTTTTAAAATTATGTACATTTAGGTAAATACAGATGCCTATGCACACATATACATATATTGTCTGTGTATATATATGAATATGTATGTCTGTATATGCATGCATGTATCTCTAAATGTGTGTATGTGCATATGATATATGTATATTTGTAAATGTAATGACGATAAACACAGTAGATCATTAAGCACAACATGAACATGTTCTGATAAAAAATAGAGTTAAAATGTCTTGAATTCAGTTCTCTGCTCAAATTACATTCTCAGACAGAATTTCCATGAACGTTTTATTATAAGCAAGACCTGTCATTATTTCAAACTCACCTTGCTTGATTTTCTTCCAAGTGCTGACCACGACCTGAAAGACTTCTTTTCTTTACTTAGTGGTTGATTTGTTTATCTTTGTCTACTCCCAACTACAATGTGCCCTACCTGAAAAATCTCTTTTGCTAGTAAACCCCTGTCATAGGATCTGGCTTATAGTGGATGCTCCATAAATATGTGTTGGATGAATAAACAAGTCAAGATTTAATAACTACCTCAACTATAAATTATCAACCTATGTTTTACTTCCTGTATATTCCATTAATCTTTAGATCATATTTAAGGAATTCTTAATTTCCCCAAATTTTCTTTATTAAAGAATGCTGCACTATTTGAATTTTTCCCCACCTCACCACAAAAGATGTGTAGGGATTGTACTCCATTTATATTAAGTGTAGTGACAGAGGTTACAAGTGGATGCAATCCAAAAATTAAATATGTGACCTGTGGGGAATGGGGAAACAGACCAACAAATCTAAAGGGTGAGAGTCTGGCTGAAGTTTGGCTGGGGCAGTGGGCAGAGGGCTGTGGTGCGAGATGTAACAGTTCTCCTACTGCTAATGTGTCAAAGGTACTGACATGGTGGGTTCAAGGGACAACCTGGAGGTGGTAAACCTGCCAAATGTGAAGGGATGGAGGCATAGACAATGAGGTAAGAGCATCCAGTATACAGATGATGTAGAAGCTTGCAAGGATTTGGGCTTTTATTCTGAGCAAAAGGGGGAACAATTGGAGAATTGAGGCGTGGCATTATCTGCTTTACATTTGAAAGGCATCACCCCAAGTTTATGTTGAGTATAACTAGTAGGAGAAAGGGATGGAGGGTAAGGCTAGTGTATTGATTCAGAAGAGAGATGTAATGACTAGTCTTGGATGGTAACCACCATTATCTTTCACCTGGATTATAATGATTATTACCATGATTATTTGTATTATTGCAGCTCCTTTTAGCTGTCTGTCTTATTCCCTCCCTCTACAGTAGGAGATTGGGTAAAATTCAGAGCAGGGGAACGAATAAAAAAGTCAGCCATAGAGTCCCAGTTCAAGTAGTCAGCCCAAAGGAACACAGGAGGGCAGGAAAGTACTTTAAATTAAGAGCAACTTGAAGTTACTATGAAAATCACGTAGGTTTGGCTCGATTTTCTTTTGAATTGACTGACAGGATGCCATCTTATTTTCCAAGATAGAGGAAATAGGCTATGAGACCCATCCAATATTTCATGTAAGAACGATGGAAAAACTAGTCTCAAGATGGTTTCAATGGAAGTGTGGGGAGGGTGCTGTTTGTTTTCTTTCTTTTCTTTTTTTTTCTTATCTTCACCCAATGTGCTTTGTTCTTTAAATATGCAGGCTAAATGTGGGTTGTAAATGTATCTGTGGTGCTGTTTATCCTTTTAAAAAAATGTTGCAAAATCTCTGTATTGCTGGTAGGATGCCCTGCAGTAATAAAAGCTTGTTTGGGCCTGTATTTCCTGAAATCTGAATATGAGTCCTGGGAAAACATTTTTGAAAATATTAAATCAATGAAGTGAAATGATTACACTCTTTGGAAGGAATGATGAACGTAGGGTTGCCTTCCTGTACTGTCATTTCCTAGCAGCCGATGTCTTATTTTCAATCCATGCTTCTTTTATTAGTAAATCGCAGATAATATTTCTATTATAGGTATGATGCTTGATGGGAAGAATACAACATTTATATATAAGAATCACCTGGTTTGTTATATGTATATGAAATGGCTAAGTAATAATGTTATTTGTTTAACATTAAATATAAATATAACTGATATATTATTGTATTTTTCTTTCTTTTCTGGCTGGACATCTATAATCACTTGTATTAACTAATCTCACTTTCTGGAAAATTTTATCCCTGGATTATGCAAGGCCCATCTCTTGACTGATTACTTAATTGACAAATTCATTCCCTTTTAATTCCATTCCCTAATCTCTCATATAGTATTTGCTTTACAAAGATATTTACTAGCTATTAATTTGTTTGTGTGTATCTTTATAAAATGCTTACTGTTTGGGGATTTATGTGCTCTTAATTTATAAATCTATTTTGTTATAGATTTCATCTCTTCCTTGTTTTTTTCTTTCCCCTCTACCTTGCTTTCTTCTCTAAATACATCCATATCACTATATGTAACTATCCAGTCCTTTGCTGCACAATCCTCTATGGTGTGCAACTACTACATTTTACCAGCATACTTCCCCACCTGTAGGCAACTAGATTGCTTACAGCGTTCCACTCCACAAAAATGAAGCTGTGGTTGCCATCTATGCACGCATTTTCTGAAGGACCCCTGTAAGGATTTCTTTAGGATATATACCCAGGAATAAACAAACATCTAAAATGACTTAAGCCTGTCTGATAATGCTCCTGATTCCCTGCAGCAGGTTTGAATCCCATCCTTGTTCCAGCCCCGCTCAACCTCTGGGCCATAAAACACACCAGGCAAGAAGTTTCTCATGAGTTTAATTTGCGGCTTATAGGAGGAAAACCTTCCAGTGGCAGCCAGTGGGGACATGAAAATCAGCCCTCCATGCCCAAAACCAAAAGGGAAGGGGCATGTGAGGAAGGCGTTTATGAAGTTTGACAGAGTTCCCCGAGATTTGATTACAATCGGGTTTCAGCAGTCTCTCGAGATTTGGTTACCAACAGTGATGAGGGAAGGGGAGTTGCACATTCTTTGACCTCTAAGGTCTGTCCCTGTCCGGTAGGCATCTGTGTACACTAACTCGTTCGCTAATGTAAGAGGGGGCGGGGTCCGTGCTCACGGTACTTACAGTCGGTCATGTATAGGGTTCTTACATCCCAGCATCCCCACTAACTTCATTTATGTAATTTTCTCATATCTTAGTTTTAGAGTTTGAAAGTGGTATCTTCCTGCTGTTTCCATTTATATTACCTGATTACCAGTGTGGTTTAGAATCCATGGCTACTTTAAGGGGGTTCTCTTTTACAAATTTACCTTGAAATCCTCTTGCCCATTTTTCCTTTGGAATGTAAGTCTTTTTCTTATAGATTTATAAGAGTTCTGTGAGTATTTCATATACTTAGCCCTTCACGGTTTCTGATATTGCAGATATTTCTCACCTGCCATGGAGAGGCTGTATAGCATAGAGGTGAAGAAAATGAATTCTTCATTTACAATCCAGGTAATCTTGGACAAGTTGCTTAACTATTTTTTTTTCTTTATGTGCCTACAATGACCATTCTAATAGAAGTGGTTCCTGGCACACACGTAGCACTACATAGGTGTTAGCTTTTATTATCTGCTTCTTGCTGCTGTTGATGGTATCCTTTGTTAAAGAGAAATTCTTTAGTTTGAAATGTAATTGAATTCTTTATAGTTCAATGCTTTGTGGATTGTGTATAGAATCTCCACTCTGATATCACAAAGAAGTTAGCCTACGTACTTCGCTTGTGAATTTTAAATCTATCAGATTTATCAAGATTTCATCTTTGAATGTGGTGTTAGATAAGGATCTGACTTTAATTACCTTCATGCTGAACTAGTTTTGACAACCTCAAGCTACTAAAACTCATTGATCTGTGTGGTCACCTGGCATTTTATTTTTAATTTATTTAATTTTTTTAATATCAAAAAGCAAACAAAACCATAAATTCAGAGCAGAACAATGGCTTTGGCTTTGAGGTTAGTGTTGGAATGGAGAATCCATTTGGAAAGAGCTTCTGTGTCTATAGTGTAAGCTTCCCCTAGAAATCAAGGATTATGTGATGTGCATTTGCTGAGTCTATGCTTTTAAATAATCACTTGATTCCAGTATAGTAATCCTGTGTCTTTTCAAAGTATGCTTGATTACATGTTAAATGAAGGATGTTTTTGGTTGTGAGATAGGTATTGAGATGATAGTATTTTCTTTTTTGAGCTTTCTCTGCCTCCCTTGCACACCCCACCCAATTTGGTTAGGGGCAGATATTAATGGTATGCTATTTTATAAAAGAAAAACAAAAGAGTACCTCGTTCACAGTCACCCTAATTATATTTTAGAGGGGTGAAAGGAGAATAGGAAAGGGAAGCAATGTGGTGATTGATTAAAAAGAGCATGTGCTTTGAAGGCAGATGCTTTTGAGGTATGAATCTTGGTTCTCATACACTCTGCTACTCGGTTTTCTTATCTCTGTTGCTCGGTTTTCTTATCTCTGCTGGGTACATTTGCTGAATCATTTAAATGAAGGATGTATCACTAGTTTCTAGTTAAATATTTGATAATTTCCAATATATGTTAATTTCTGCTCTGTTTAGTTCTAAATATTAAATTGGAAAGGCAATTTGTAATTAGAAATGCAATTCCTTTACAGAAGTGAAGTTTTAAGTGCCTTCCAGTTTAAATTTTTCAGACTTATACCTTTTCTGTTTTTATTTCAGTGATAAAGAATAGGAAAAATTGATTAAGAAGAATGAAGTGTTTTTTCTTTTCTTTTTTTTTGATGGGAGACTAGCTGAATCCAACAAGAGAAATTCCTAAGTAATGTATTGAGTACTAGATAAGCATGAATACATTGGTTTCTTTCATGCCGGGTACTTAGAATTTGTAATTTGGTTTTAATTAAATAACAGAGTACTCAAAGGCCTTGATCAGTGGCTTTTGGCAGCCTCCTCCTGGTTGGAGAAATAACCTGAATTAGCCTTTAAAACTGTACGCACTTAATTTGTCTTCCTTTCCTTCTATCCCACATAAGCATAGTGAACATGTATTTACATTGGGTACAATGTCAACGTACATCAGATGTGTCAGTTAAAAATCAGAGTGCCCTCTCAACTGCTGATAATGTTTTTGTTTGTTTGTTTTTAACTTAGCAGCAGAGACAGTGGTTGGGCAGGACCAAATTTATCTTTCCTGTATATGGGCAACGTCTCCCTAGTATTGAGCTTGATCTTCAGACTTTCCCCAGGTTTTTTTTTTTTTTTTCTTCGCTTCATTTTTGTCTATTCTTATACTTCCTGTCTTTCCTCCTCTGGTTATTGATGCTTTTTATCTTAGTTGGAGTGCTTCTGATCAGCATGAGAACTACTCAGGAGCCTTCCTATCTTGTAGGGTTAGCTAATGAGGTTTTTGCTATCTTTAGATTGTAAAGGGGTGTTCTTCAGTTTACTGTATGTGGATATAGGTAGATTCAAGAGACATACTTTTATTTATATTTTATTTGAAACTGCATGATTCAGTTAAAACAGAAGTGGAATCAAAGTCAAAACTTCTGGGATTGAACATAACTACAAAATACTAATTCTATGGCTGTGTATTTTTCAGTTTCCTCATCCGTTACAAGTGCCTACCTACTTCACATGATAATATATAAAAACTAAACTAAAAGTCCTACACATAGGAAAGGGAATGCTCTTTTGTTTATTTGGAATGACAATCCACATTGTAAAAAAGGTAAATCCCTATAGCTTCTTTAAATGTGATTCACATATATTAACTCATTAAATTCTCTTTCTTATTACCAATTTATGTTTAATAGATTTTAGAACATATAAAAGGGACCTTCACTTCCCTTTCTTTAGATTATTATTGTTCTTTAATAAAGCCAGTTCTTTTAGGTAGAAAATAGGTAAGGTGGTGTGGAAGAGGATGTCGAGGTGGAGGCGGTGGGGCTTGGGTTGAACCTGGAGATAGAACGTTCTGAGAAGTAAAGTGGGTACTGAGCTTCACAATTTGGTCAAGGGACAAGATGAATAGGTGAATTATCCCAAGGAGAAGTGAGGGGGAGCATGCCCAGTGTATGTGTAAGAAAAATACTGCAGGCAAAATGCGTAAGGGAAAACAAAGGCTAGGTAGCAGAGACATAAGGCCACTGCACATAAGCATGCACACTGAGCCCAACCATGGCAGGAGAAAAGGGCTTGGAGAAAGGACACAGTCTGCTTGGACTGAGCCCACCCGAAAGGGTGCTGTGCCTGCTGATGCTCGTCCTTACTTAATAAAGCTGGTTTCTGAAAGGCATCTGCAAGACCTACAAAATTCTTTTCACCACCACTTCACTGAGGTATTCCTCCTGGGTAACATTTTTAGTTAAAAGTGAATTCAGGATTTTAATTAGGACTAGTAAAAGTGGATATGTCCAAAGCTGTTTAAAGTTAAATTGACATACCTATGCTTCAATGATGTCTAGACTAGAGAAGGTAAAACATTGAGAAATTTTAAGTAAAACACCAAGATTTTTATGTAAATTATATGAATTAATAATTATATTTGCATATGTAAGAAACAAATGAACAATTATACAAAAATTGAAATATTTTAGATATTTGCATGTTTATGGTCTTAAACTGTAAACAATGAGGAAAGGCTTAAACGCTGTTTAAAATATGTGAGGTTGTTTCCTTTTTTTAATCTAAAAATATATATTTCAATATTTTAGTAACTTAAAAATCTCAAATATTTATTCAGAACCATTATTCTTAAATTCACATTTGGTGATTTGCTACATTAAGTCTTAATGAGAATGTTAATGTTGATTTTTGCGACTCATTACATTAGTTATTGATAGTGTTTCTGTGTCATGTATAAGGTTTCTTGTTATGTATAAGGTTTCTTGTCAAACATATCTTGTGACATATCTTGGTCACGGATATGTAGCCAGTCTCTTGTATCAGTTCTAGTATCTTCCATTTTTACATGTTTATTAATTGCTAAAGTAGCAATGTACTGTATGTTCTGAATTTTGTAATTTATTGTTTATCTCTGAAACTTGTGACATATTCCATCTAAACAAATTTGGATGTGATTTAAATTTATATTTTAGAGTATTTCTTTAAAACCACCTTCATTTTAGATTCAAGAAAATCAGAAAAATAAATTGAGTACTCATTCAAAAACTAGGTATACACTAAAAAAGTCTGTACCTAGTTTAAGACATTTCATTGACATAAGTTAGAGATGCATATTATAATCCTGAGTAACTACTAAAAAAATAATGCTGACATATCTATAGATAGAATTCAATAGAAGAGTTAAAATAGAGCATGAAAAAATTTGTGATTAAACTAAAAAGAAGGCAGAAAATATGAAAAAAAACAATGAATAAAATTAGACAAATAGAAAACTAATAACAAAACAGAAGACCGGAAGAAAACCATGTAAAAATTATATCAGGACAAGATACAATTTGTCCCGTATGAAATAGCAAGGACAAACTTAGTACTGTTTACAGGAGAGGCCCTTTAGAAACATACACAAAAGGATTGAAAGTGTAAGAATGAGATATACCATGCAAACAATAGTAAGCTTAAGAAAGCTTGAGTGACTATATTACTATTGGACAAAATTAACTTCAAGATAAGAAACAGTACAAGAAAAAAATATGACATTTCATAATGATAAAAAAATCAATATATCTTAAAAATATGTTTTGGCTTAGTTAAATTGTATTTAAATTTGGGTCCAGGTAGAGGTCAGGTATGACATAGTGGGAAACCTAGGTCATATGCATGAAAAGAGATAGGTTGTTACTCACAGGTTTCAGAGCAGGGGTGGGGTAGAATGGGGTGCATGAGTAGCTGGCAAGAAGTGTGACTAGCTCAGATGGCTCAACGAGCAGGTGGGGAGCACACAGGCAGAGCAGGAGGGAACCATGGGCTTATGGTTTTATGGTGGTCCAGGAGTAGAGAGTAGTATATTTTCATGTGGGATGCAAAGATTAGTCAGTATAGAGCAAACACATGTGAGATGGGGAGGACCTGGGGATCTGAGGGCAGTGAGGGTGGTTAGCTTATGATTTGGAACCAGTTGTGGGTTTGGAGTGAGGTACACAGGTGGTGGCTACAGATGGGGGGTTGGGTTCTGAGGAAGTTTATGCCCCGAAACAAGAAAGCTGCTTATTATGTAGGTCAAAGTTCATGTTAAGGCAAGTGGTTTAACCAAAGTAAGATGAATGCCATGTAAGAAAAAGGAATGAATTAATTAATCACAGAATTAATTAAATTGAATAAAAAATATGAAATAAAGAAAGTCAGTCCAAATAGACATGGTTCTTTGAAGATATTTTAAAACATTATAAAACTCTAGCTGGACTACTCAAGAGAGAATGATAAAAAATTACCATTACAAATACTCCCTTATAAAAATATAGTAAATAAATATGGAAAACAGCTTTATGCCATTAAATTTGACAGCTTAGATGAAATCATGTAAGTGGAAACACTCAATTACCAAAACTGACACAAGAAGAAATTGAAAATATCAATAGCTCTTGTATTAGTTTCCTACTGCTGTTGAAACAAATTAGCAATACTTAAAGACTTAAAGCAACATAAATGTGTTATTTTACAGTTCAGAAGTCTGAAATGGGTTTCAATAGCATAAAAATCAAGGGATGTCTTCCTTTTGGAGGCTTTAGGAGAGAATCTTTTCAAGCTTCAAGTTGACACCTGCATTACTTGTTTTGTGGGCCCCCTCCCTGCCCATCTAGTTTCAAAGCCAGAAATCGATGGTTAGGTCTTTTTCACACTGAATTACTTTGACACTGACTCTTCTGTCTCCTCTTTCAAATTTGGGGATCTAGTTATTATTCTGGGCCATTCAGATAATCCAGGACATCTCCCTATTTTAAACTCAGTTGACAAGGCGTCTTAATCCCACCTGCTATCTGAATTTCCCTCTGCCATTTTAAGCAACATATTCACAGGTTCGAGAGTTAGGACACAGAGATCTTTGGGAGGCCATTATTCTACCTAACACATTTCTATACCTGTTAAATAAATGAAATTTTCCACAATCTTAGCACAGATAACTCATGATTTTCATGAGTGAAATCTCTTGAACATTTTTGGGAGAAATAAATGATAATTCTACAAAAAGCATTCAGAATAAAGGAATAGAGGAACATTTCCCAACTCATTTTATGATCAGTGTTTTCCGAAACCAAAACAAGATCAGACATTAAAGGAAAATAATACTATACACCAATATTTCTCATAAACATACATGTATAAGTGCTTAACAAAATAATAGCAAATTTAACCTGATACAGTGTGTTTTAGTTTGCCAATGCTGCCAGAAGGCAATATCCCAGAAACGGAATGGTATTTATAAAATGGATGTCTTAAGTTCCAAGCTTACAGTTTGAAGGCCTTAAAAATGCCTCCACTAAGGTATCCAAAGAAAGATACCTTGACTCTGAAGAAAAGCCTTGACTCTGGAGAAAAGCCTTTAGCTTCTGATTCCAGTGACTTTCTTTTTAGGTGTCTGTGGGTCCTGTTAGCTGCTCTGGAGCAAAACTCTGGGTTTCATTTCTTAGCTTAGCATTTCATGGAAAGGCAAATGGCAACGTCTGCTGGGCTCTGGTTCCTGTATAGCTTTTGTTATTTCTCTCAGCTCCTGGTGACTCCTGGGGCTTCTGAATTTCCAAATATCCGCATCTAAGCTTTCCCCTGTGCTTTTCCAAAATGTCTCCCATTTTTAAGAACGTCAACAAACTAATCGAGAGCCACCTTGAATGGGTGAAGTAAAATTTCCATCTAATCAAAAGATCACACCCGCAATTGGGTGTGTCACACCTCAATGAAATCAACCTAATCAAGATGTTCTACCCTAAACAATAGATGTGGTCCTACAAGATTGGATCAGGATGAAAGAACATGGCTTTTCTGGGGTACACAACAATTTCAAACTAGTACTCTATTTAAAATGAATCACACTTCATGGCAAAGTGAGATTTACTCTAGTTATCTGAGTTTGCTTCCATATTTAAAAATCACTCAATGTTAACAAATTAATAAACTAAAACAAAAGGATATATATAAGCATCTCAATAAATGCAGAAAAAGCCTTGACAGTCTTATTCATGATAAAAACTATTAGGAAACTAAAATAAAATGGTACTCATTTTATGAAGATATGACCTGATACAGGTTGTCTATGAAAAATTCACTCACTAGTGAAAGACTAGATGTTTCTCTCGCAGGATTGGATACAGGGAGCACTCTCTTCTATATTCAACATTATACTAATAGAGCTAGCAATCACAGTAGGGAGAATAAGTAAAAGGCATATAGATAGGAAAGAAAGGTTTAAAACTCTATTCACAGATGATGTGAATGGTGACATGAAACAACCTATGAAATCTACAAAAAAGTTACCAGGAAAGTGACTGTGGGAGATAGTGTTAATTTAAAAAGTCAATACGATTTCTACTTGCTAAAACATATATATATATATATATATATATATATATATATATACACAGTACCTTGAAAATTATAAAACGCTACTCAAAAGTACTAAAGAAGATCTAAGTAGATGGAGAATTATACCATATTCATGGATTCATGGATTGAAGAATTCAATCATGAATTCTTCAGTTCTCCAATTTGAGCTGTATGTTCAATTTACAGTTGAAATTTCAGTAACATTTTTTACTGAAATTTACTGAATTTTTGTAAACATTTTAAAAATCTGTTTTTAAAATTTGTATAACAATTCAAAGGGTATAGAATGGTCAAATAATAATTAAAAAGTAGGCCAAAGTTGTAGGAATTATGCCATCTGATACTAAGATTTACTATAGAGCCCCATAATGAAGCTAGTGTGGTCTAGGGGTCAGAACAGACATGCTATTCAGTGGAATAAAATGGTGAGTCCAGAAATCTACCCACACATATATGATCAGTTGGTTTTGACAAGGTTCCAAGGTAATTCAATGAAAAAAGGAAAGTCATTTTAACAAATAGTGCTGAAGCAACTGTGTATTTGTATGAAAAAAGAACCCAAACCACTATTTCACATCATACACAAAATTTAACTGATTCATGGACATAAGCATAAGAGTATAAAATGCTTAGAAGAAAACGTAGGAGAAAATCTCTGCAATCTTAGAAGTGTCCAAGTGTCTCAGATAAGATGCCAGTGCCATGAAATGTAAAGGAAAAAGTATTGATAAATTGAACTGTACTAAAATAAAAACTTTTGCTCTTTGAAAAATACTGTTAAAACAAAAAAGCAGACCAAATAAATGGATGAGATATTCACAATACATATATCTGATAAAGGTCCTTCATCTAAAGTATATGAAGTCGATATAACTCAAATATAAAACTTGATGACAAAATGTCAAATAACGATTAAAATGGGCAAACTATTTGAATAAGCACTTCACAAAAGAAGATATATAAGGGATATAGACACATGTAAAGATGCTCACATCATTAGTCAGTAGGAAAATCCAAATTAAGACCAAAGTAATTACTACTACCAACCCATTAATAAGGCACAGATAAAATAATATAAAATACTGGTGATGTTAAGGGCTGGAAAAGATATGCAGCATGGGAATTCTGTTCATTCTGGTATCTCAACTTTCTTCAATTCTCCTCCAAGGTATTTACCAAAGAAATGAAGACATATCTACATAGAAATTTGTATTGATCAATCATAACAGTTTATTCAAAATAACCCAAAAAGAACAAGGCAAGTGTCCAGCCAAGATGAATGGATCAAAACTTGTTAAATATCTATACTATACAATGAAATACTAATCAGCTATATAAAGAACAAATTACCGGTTCACTCAATAATGTGAATGAATCTTAAAAACTTTTTTTGAGTGAACAAGGTTAGCCTCAAAAGTGTGCATACCCTGGGACTGCATTTATAGAAAATTCTAGGAAAGGCAAAACCATGGAACAGAAAATAGGTTAGTAGTTGTCTGAGGGCTGATACTTAAGGCGGTAAGGAAATGGAACTTGAGGAAAAGGAACATGAGGTCACTTTTGGAACAATGAAAACTTTCTGCACCTTGATTGAGGTGGTGGTTTCATCTCTGTATATATCTGTCAAAATTATTCAATTGTACATTGTAAATGCATTCAGTTAATTGTAGACAAAATTGTATGTCTTTAAAGTTGGCTAAGGAGAAAAGTTAAGACTCATGTCTGATGCTAAATCAGAATTGTGATCAAGAGAGGCCACTTCAACAGACACATTAGAGATGTTTCTTCTTGGAAGTTTATTTTTTTAGATTGCATATTATCTTAATAAAAGAAGAAAATGCTGTTTTTTCAAAATTATGTGAGCAATATGCATAGCTGTGCTTTTTGCAATATTATAAAGGAAATGGAATTACATTGAAAATTATTATTTTAATAGCTTGAACAACAGTTATTTTTGATAAAAAATAAAGACATTTTTATTTTGGGAAATATATAGAGAAATATCTGGGGGTGGAGGATAGAGTCCTTAGTCTATAAAACAGAAAGAGATATGTAAACTCTTCTGCAAAGTAAAATAAGAGTTAGGGATAAGATAGTCTTTGGTGGAGAAGGAAAGGAAGCAGGGAAATCAAAGCAAAGAGTACAAGTTTTAGACTGAGGTCAACTTGGTTTAGGAACTGAGTATGATGGTGAAATGATTTACATATGAAACTATTTCAGCATATGCAGAGTTCAATGCCAGAGGAACCCAGGGAACATGTTTACATGTTCTGATCTGAGTCAGCCAGGATCCCTGATCCCCAAGGAAAGCAGAAGCGATATACAGATCCCATTTCAATGAGATGGGGATAAAATCAAATTTATAGGCAGTTTACCAGACAGCATACATTTGATGACATGTCAAATATAACTGAAAGGACCGGTGGACCTTGATTTATAATCGCTGTTCTGACACAAGTGGTTGTGTATTTCCTGGGCAAGACACTTTTCTCCCTGAGCCCCATTCCTCTATAGAAAATGTGAATTTAAATCCCAGTTTCTGATGTCTCTGTATTTTGATACTTTATTATGCCACTATGACATCCATGCCAGTAAATTTACCTAAATTCTTTTCACTTTTTAAAAATATTTTGCAGAGTTTTGAAAAGGGCAATATGCTGAGAGTTTTAAGATTTTTCTTGGGTTATTTCAATTGTGTTCATTTTGAGTTCAATAAATATTCATCGACAGCCTTTGACATTTTGAGTGCATACTGGGGTGACAGTGGTGACCAGGTTTTTGCCCTCATGGATCTCAGCTGTCCAGTGGAAAAGACAGACACAGTTCAAATTTGAACTTGCAGAATTTGTGTAATTCACAAAAATGTAACTCAATAACCTTTTTATTAGAAATTGAACATATTGAAGACCTTACATAGGGATTATGAAAAACTCACAGAATATTTGTTTTAAAAAGTTAATTTGAATGGCAAATGATCAGAAGCCCTAGGTTGCTAACACTCTTCTCTTAATAGATACTATAAAATGTGGAGGAGAAAAATCTGCTCTCTCAGCATGATAAGACAACGGCAATATCCTCTGCCCAGCTCTGGCCATGTTTTTGAATCCTGCTGATATTTTCTTCTACTTAAGGCAGTTTAACTAAAAAGAACTAAAAGAACAAATAGGCCCAGCATAAGGTCATCCTAATTATCACTAGAAAGAGTAAACCTCATTAAAGTTTTGATAATGTGTGCTTAAAGGAAATTGCAAGCAAAGGTAAAGGAAACAAGTTGCATGATGTCATAGAAATAAAAAAAAAAGATACAATAACTAATATTATCTTTTCTTATTTGTCTGGACTGACCAATGGCCAATGAAGCCAATATAATGTCTTGCTTCATAACCTAAGGTCTTTATCTTCTTAAATTAGTGCAATGACTGTTATCGTTCACATATTTTTCCCTACTCCCTAAATCTCTTTTGTATATCTACATCCATCTCGTATTATAAACCATCTCAAATTCTTCCTCATCTATGACTGCTTTCCTTGAGCTCTTCTTCTGAATTGATGTCACCGCTCTCTCATTCTTTTAGTTATTAGAGTCAGCAAACCACAATGTAACTATTTTTTTATGCTCTTTTGCTTAAGCTTTGATTTATGAGGAAATAATTTTTTCTCTAACCATACTTTAAAGTACTATCATGGTAAGGTTGTTGTTAATTGTAAATTGCCTAGAGCACTGTTCAGTTACTTCTAATGTGTACTATTTCACAGAGAATGACTGCAAGATAAAACAAACTGGTAGCTCCTCGTGCACCTTATATAAGTGCTCAAATAAATGGGACATGATTAGACTAAGTTTTTACAGAAAGACTATCAGGGCCTCCCTGTATTTGTATATATTTTTAATATTGTTAATTCTGAAGTATTTTCTTTTAAATGAAGGGCAGCATAGTACGATGACTAAGAGGCTGGTTACTACAATGAGACTGCTCGATTCCAAACCAGTCTCTGCCTCTTACCATCTGTGTGACGAAAGGCACGTTACTTCTCTGGTCCTGTTTCCTCATCTATAAAATGGAGAAAATAATACAATTTTTCTCATGCAGTTGCTGTTAGGATTAAGTTAATTGATACAAACAAGGAATTTGGAACAGTGCCCAGAAAAGGTAAGTGTTCAATAAATGTTAGCAATTATCTCTATTTTGGGATTTGAAACAAGAAATGGTCTTCTTGGTTTTTCATTACCATGAAAATCACAGAATGGGTTGAATTATGTAACACCCCAAACACATGATCTTAATCTTAATCCAAGTCCCTGTAGGTGTGAACACACTGTAAACAGGACCCCTTGAAGATGTTATTTTTCATTAAATTGTGACTCATGTGAATGAGGATGGTTCTAAAGTTTTAATTCAGAGTACTGGAGGTCTTATACAAATAACTTGGAAAGGAGAGGTCTCTGCCATGTAATGGGCAGCAGAAATGCAAGCCAAGGAGCCCCAAGGATTGCAGGCAGCCAGCACCGGTGTGCTACTAACTCTGGGAGGAAGCAAGCCTTTCAGTCCCCTGAACTATGAGATAATATAGTCCCATTGTTTAAGCCAGCCATTTTACAGTATATGTCATAACAGGCTAGCAAACCAAAAATTATGACCTCAGTTTATAAACTTTTGAAATGAATACATATTCTATAACCTTGACTACTCTGTTTCCCACCTCTGACAGTGAAGTGGGGATAGTGTTCTGGGTTGAGATGATTCTGTCACTGTCCCCATCCAGTCGTCTTCATGTATCTCCTCCTCTATTCTCACTCAAGTTGCATGGGTGTTCACACTCTCTCTGCTGTTAACACTGCATCTAGTTATAACTTTGCTGCCCAGCCTGCAAATCTTTATAAAATTCCTTTTGCAGAATCTCTGTTTCCTGTGTTATTTTATTGGTCACATTTCACTCATTCTCTGGAGAAAGTTATTTGTTTTTGTTTTACGATGGTGTTTTCCTACCCTGCTGTACGGTCTCACTTCTTTCCCTATGGCATAATTTCCTGTGCTTGAACTTTAAATAGTTCCTCTAACCCATGTGCCCTGTGTACTTTCTGTGGATGCTCATGATGAAATTTGCTCTATGTCACTGATTAAATAATTTTATCATTCAACAAATATTTAGTGAGTAATACCACATGCCAGGCCATGTGCTTGGAATTTTAGATAGAGTGGTGAGGATGATCCAGTTTCTGCCTTTTTGGATTTACAAGTGATGGAAAGAGGACAAATATGAAGCAAATAAATGCATCCATGAATATATAATTTAAAATTATGGTTATTTACAGAAAAACATTTAAAGAAAAACTCATTACTCTAGGAAAAGTAAAGTGGGAAAATCTAAATTAAAGTTTAGTATGCTTGAATATGAATTTTCTGAGGAAGTCTTTAGAATTTATAGCCTCTGAGACATTAAAGTTGTGATATCAGGGAGACAGCCAATATGATTCTGAAGTTCAAGAGAAATGCATGTGGGAGTTTTTGACTTATAGACCTATAGCGAGTATTTGGTACCATATACATGAATATGATTACTTAGAGGATGTAGAGTTAGGATAAAGGTCCAGACAAATCCCATGGTTATTTGGAATGCAAATTTCATTTTCCACCTCCTTTTGCAGCTCAGTATGCAACTAACAACAGGCACTTGTTAACATGAGGAGGTGTTGGGTGGTGAGGTCCAGAAAATCTTACAAGAGATTTTTATTCCCTCCTTTTTTGTCCTTTCCCTCCATCTGTTACTTGGAATAAAATGCAATAGCTGAAGCTCCAGATGCTAATTTCTGCCAAGCTGATGAGAGCCACATCCGATCAAAGTCAGAGTTGTGAATTGGAAAGACCTGGTTCCTTATATGGAGCTGCAATACTAGTCCTGAACTGCCAGCTTCCAGATTTCACTTCAAAAGACAGAAGTAAAATTCTAACTGGAAAGTGATTCTTACTTCGAGTTTTGCGTTTCACAAAGCTGAATCCAATCTTAACTGTGAGAAGAATTCTGATGTAAAAGGGAGCAGAGAAATTGTGCAATAAAATTTTAAAATGTGTTAAAAAAAAACAAAAGAATTTTTAAATGTGTTTAAGAGAAGGGGAAGAATGCAAAGAAAGAGTTGTCTTAGGAACTTGAAAGAGGTCTGCAATTTGAGGGAAACGCAAGGAAATAATGTAGGTATAGAAACAAGCAGTTTTATGAATCTGATGTTTGGGAAAAGAGAGAGATTTAATTTGGTTCAAAATGGATCTTTTCCTCTTAAAGAATGTTTTTATCTGATAGAGATAGGGCAAGGAAAAATGTTATGAGAGTTGAGTGACTGGAAGTTCTTATTGCAGTTACACTCTTAAGTTTATGCACAAGAGAAACTCTTATAAGGGGGCAAAGAAGAATGGGAGAAGTATCACCAATGGGAGAAATCACCATTAAATCTTTGGTTTATAAATTCGCAGTGGGGTTATCTTCTTAAATGATTCTCCACAGCTTATTAAGAAATTTTTTTTTCATCAGGAGGCTGATCAATTTAAATGAAATACTGAATTCCTGGAAGATACTGCCCCATGAAGTGAGAGAATCTCATCCCTTCTACTTCCTGGTATCCTATTTGCCAAATTGTGTCAGTGACCAATCACTTTCTGCGACAGTGGGGATCAAAAGAAGATGGCATTTGTCTGAGTTTATGGTTAATACTTTACTGACAATACATGTAGATTACACAGGCCAAAAAAAGCCTAGCCTACATTTTGAAGAATGACATTTTTTTGGACGAAATTAGCCATGTTATTCCAAGCATAAAAATGTGGAAAAATTGGAAACAAACTTTATATGCAAGGATTAGGAAGGTATTGTATAACTTCTTTATGTGATCTTTGGAAATGAGAAAAATGTGATGAATAGTTTGGCTGCTTTTCAGTTGATAATGCCACATAATGGTAAGTGGCTCATTGGCTAAGACAGTGGTTTCTGTTTTCCTTGAATTGAATCCATTCCCTAAGACTCAAACCTGTGGTTTGCATATACTTTTCCTGAATTATTCTCAGTAATGTCAGTACCCCATGAAACATAAAGAGTTTGACTCATAAGAAGGGTCAGGGAAAATGAAATAGAATGATCATAATGTTCTCTTTTAAGCTCTTAATAAATATAAATTGTGAACAGGTGCTTAAACTTTTAGAGTTAGGTTCAATTTGTTTTCAGTAAGAATTGTATTACCTTTGCATTTCTGACTACTGAAGCTAAAATAATACTAAGTAAAGCATGGAAAAATGATCCCAATAATTAGGCAAAAAGAAGACTTTTTGGTACCTATACTATTTAAAATGCCTGAATTCTGGAAGGAAGTTCAGACAGACAAACTGTCTGATTGTGACTCTGTTTCTCAATGAAGTTCTAGGGTGGTCTTCAGCTTCACAGGTCCTGAAATGTAATTTTATCAATTCAGTAATTTTATCAATTTTTCATCTAAATCATCCCAGAGTGAGTCTCTTAAATAAACACTATACACTGAATTTTGTAAAATAAACAGTGAATTTTGTAAATTAGGCAAAATTCCCTAAATAGTTAACACAATGAAAAGGCAAATGTCTCTTGTGTGACCAAAATGATAATTATCTGAGAGAATGCATTTCTTTTTTTCAAAAGTTATGTCTTACCAGTTTTAAACTTACCGTTTTAGCAAGCCCCCCAGAATCCATGTGTATTTATGGTAATGCCTCTTTTTCCTCTCTTACATAATCCCCTTCATCTTCCTGCAATGCTTAATTTTATGTGTCAACCTGCCTCGGTTATGGTGTCTAGTTGTTTGGTTAAATACTGACCTAGTTTTCACTGTGGAAGTATTTCATATATAGGGTTAGCATCTACCATCAGTTGACTGTAAAGATTTCCCTCCATAATATGAGTGGGCCTCATTCAATTCATTACAAATAAATACTGAGGGTTCAGCCTCAAGCTTCAACATCAACTCTCACCAAAAATTCCAGGTTGACAATTTCCCGTAAGTAATTTGGATGGAAAACTTCAACAACATTTTTTCAAAATCCCCAGCATGCTGCCTGCCCTTCAGAATTGCAACTTGCCAGCCCTTCATAATTGTGTAATCCAATTCTTTACAATAAATCTATCTATCCATGTATGTATGTATGCATGTATCTGTCTGTCTCTCTATCTATGTATCTATATCCTCTTGGTTCTGTTTCTCTGGAGAACCCTCGCTGATATACTGCCCTTCTAATTTATTCATGTATATTGGGCATTTCTTTATTTTTAATTTTTATACAAAGCACTACCTTAAGTCCAGAGGACTGGACAAAACTGGATAAAAATGCTACACAAATTACAAGTATATCACAGGCAAAAATTTCCCCCAAATTTCAAGAGACAATGAATTTCCTTGATTAAAAATAGTTGGTGTGCTGGTTTGAAAATGATGTGTACCCCAGGAAACATTCAATACTGTAGGGTGGATAGCTTTCATTAAATTGTTTCCATGGAGAGTGACCCACACATTATGGGTGTGAACTTTCAATTAGATTACTTCCATGAAGATGTGGCAAGCCCAATTGTAGGTGTGGCCCTTTGATTAGATGGAGATGTGACTCCACCCATTCAAGGTGGATCTTGATTAGTTTACTGGAGTCCTTTAAAAGGGGAGACATTTTAGAGAAAATACAGTTACTTTAGAGCTGACTAAGACGCAGACATTTGGAGATGCTTGGAGTGCTGACAGAGAAAACAGACACCTAGACGCAGATGTTTGGAGAGGCAGAGCCCAGTAAACATCACCATGCCTTCTCATGAGATGCTAAGCAAACCAGAATCCAGGGTTGTGTCCCTGAGGCCCTAAGTGAAGGTCTACAGATGCTTAGGGAGGAAACCACTGGCATCAGAAGCTGGAAGCAGCAGAATCGGGAACAAGGACTGGCAAATGCCAGCCCCATGCCTTCCCATGTGACATACGTTGGTCTTTCTTGAGTGAAGTTGTCTTTTTCTGGATGCTTTAGTTTGGGTATTTTTATTGCTTTAGAACTGTAAACTTGTAATTTATTAAATTCCTCTTTTAAAAAGCCATTGGGTTTCTGGTATATTGCATTCTGGCAGCTAGCAAACCAGAACGGATTTTGGTACCAGAGAGTGGTTTGCAAATACCAAACATGTTGGAACGACTTTTTAAATGGATAAGGGGAAGATTCTGGAAGAGTTATGAGAAACTTGATAGGGAAGGCCTAAAATGTCTTGAAGAGACTATTGGTAGAAATGTGGACCCTAAAGATACCTCTAACGAGGTCTTAGACAGAAATGAGCCACGTGTTATTGCAAACTGAAAGGAAGGATATCCTTGCTTTAAAATAGCAGATAATCTGGCAAAATTGACTAGTGGCTTTGGCTGGAAGACAGATTTTAAAAACCATGAACTTGGATATTTAGCAGAAGAGATCTCCAAATTAAATGTGGAAAGTGCAGCCTGGTTTTTCCTCGCAGTTTATAGTGAAATGTGACAGGAAGAGATAAGCTGAGAACTGAACTCTTGGGTACAGAGAAACCAGAAGTTGATGTTCTGGAGAATTCTGGGCTTCCTGGAAGGGAGGCCCCAGAGAACAGTGCCCCACATGAGGACTTGGCCAAATTTGAAATCGGTCAGCCAATTCAGAGAAAGCCAGCATTGGACATGGAGTTATCCAGGAAGGATTTGTGGAAACTCCTTATGTCTGATGGGCATGATCCAAGACTATTGCATAGAAAGCCAATGAGAGTGCTGTGGGATCTGTATAAACAGAGCTGCTGCCAGTCTGGACTGGAGGGTTGAGAGAAAGGACATACTGTAGGAAAAATAACTTCAGAGGCAAAAACATGGAGGCCAGTGCCTGAAGTCAAGAAGCCTCAGGCTAGGAGAGAGGACCCACCCAAAGTCTGTGAAGAGGGTGAGTTTGCCCCAAAGGCAGAGGAGGGGCCTTCCACCTCATTGCAGTGGAAGAATCATGCTGCCTCAGGCCTTGGAGAGGGTGAAGCACATTTCTTGGGGTTTGGGGAGAGCCTGGCTGCCACCATATGGAGGGGTCGAGCATGTGCCCAGGAGATGGCAGAGAGCCCGGGTACAGCCCCAATGCTTGGAGAGGGTGAAGCCAAGAAAAAGGTCGTCTCCCCAATGTCCCCCAAGGTTGAGTTCAGAGGGAGACAGACCTCTGTATAGGATCTTGAAAAGGGCGGGACTGCGACTTTCTAAAGCCCCGAAGATAAATGACTCTCAGACTTTGAAATCTAATGGACTTTGCCCTGCGGGTTTTTGAAACTGCATGGGTGCAATGACTCCTGTGTTTTTTCCTCCCTATGGAAATGGGTATATGCATCCTATGAATGTTCCTCCTTCATATGTCGGCAATAAATAACTTGTTTCGTATTTTTATAGGTCCAGAGCCAGAGGAGAACTTTGCCTTAGAACAGACCATGCCTGTAACTAACTTTGATAGTTTGTACTGTTTCTAACTTTGTATTTCATTTGTATTGCTACTGAAATGATTTAAAGATTTCTGGTATTGTGATGGAATTAATATATTTTGCATATGGGGAAAAAATGTGTCTTTATTAGGGTCCAGAAGTTGGAATATGCTGGTTTGAAAAGATGTATGTACCCTAGAAAAGTCCTAATTCCATTTTGCAAAGGCAACCATTTCCTCTAATACCTATTCAGTACTGTATGTTTGAAACTATAATTACATCATCTCCTTGGAGATGTGACTCAGGTGTGATCTTGAATGATCAAAAGTGGTTGTTAAACTGGATTAGATAGAGATGTGTCTCCACCCATTTTGGTGGGTCTTGATTAGTGTCTGAAGTCCTATAAAAGAGGAAACATTTTGGAGAAGGAGGAGATTCAGAGCGAGCAGAGAATGCTGCAGCACCACAAAGCAGAGTCCACAAGCCAGGATCCTTTGGAGATGAAGAAGGAAAATGCCTCCCAGGGAGCTTCCTGAAACTGGAAGCTAGGAGAGAAAGCTAGTAGCTGACACTGTGTTCACCATGTGCCCTTCCAGCTGAGAGAGAGACCTTGACTGTGTTCACCATGTGCCGTCTCACTCGAGAGAGAAACCCTGAACTTCATTGGCCTTCTTGAACCAAGGTACCTTTTTCTGGATGCCTTTGATTGGACATTTCTATAGACTTGTTTTAATTGGGACATTTTCTCGGCCTTAGAACTATAAACTAGCAGCTTATTAAATTCCTCTTTTTAAAAGCCATTCTGTTTCTGTTTTGGCAGGTAGTAAACTAGAACAGTTGGAAAAGTTCTTTTAATTAACTCGTTCTACAATGAATAGGACCCACTATATCTCAAGTGCTATACTAAATCTTCTAGAGAAAAACAGCATAAGATGTGGCAATTAGAGAAATTTTTCAGTTCTTTTATTATAGAGATCATGTAAATTAACAGAGCCTATGCATGGTGACCTGGCCCTTTGCTAGTAATCAGTATTGATGAAAAAATTAATAACTGTCTGATAGTCTTTCAAAATTGAGTTGAAACTGATTTCTGAGTCAAGATTTCCACTGAATTAAAAGATAGGGTCCAATGCTCAGATCTTTAGAAAAAAATAAAAAATATGACCTCTGTATAGTAATTAGTCAGTGTCTGTCTTATAATAGGAATTCATTTTGTATCATTTTTTTCCATAATAAATAAGATAGAAATAGTTCATAAGTGTTTGACATTATGCCCTTGGCTACAGATAGGAAGGGATTTAGAAATATATTTTAGAAACTCAAAATGTGATGTAAATGAAAATGCATAGTATAATTTCAATACTGCAATATTCTTGAAACTCTTTGTCTGGTCCCAAACATAGTCTTAATTGATGCTTTTCCCCCACATACTGTCTGCACTACAGCTATAAAGAACTATCTAAGTTTGCCAGGCTGCTTTGGCAAATACCACAAATCAATTTTGCCTTAAACAAAAATTTATTGACTTAGTTTTAGAAACAGCAGTCCAAATCAAGATGTGCTGTCAAGACCATGCTTTCTGCCAGTAAGCAACATTCTGGTGTTGTCTTATTGGCAATCCTTGGGTACCTAGACTTTTCTGCCACTTGGAAATATCCTCTCCTTTCTCTTCTGGGTTTCTGCTGACTTCCTGATTCTGTCTCCTTTCTATAATTTTTCTGATTATAAACTCCAGTAATCCAAATTAAAATCCAACCTCAATAATTTGGGCTACACCTTGCCAAAAGGAAATGTCTTTCAAAAGGCCCTATTTACAATTGGTTCATAGCCACACAGTATATACCCCATGTCTATATTTGGGTGCATAATTCAACCAACTATAAGAACTTCTAAAATCCTTCTGTTCACCATGCTTTTTGTGACACTGTGCTCTTTTTCATCTGTTATGTCTGCTTGGAAACTATCTGAATTAGTAACGATTTTTATCTGGAGACCACAGAATCTACTATAGCTGAACAAAATGAAATTTTTTAGAGTGCATAGATGATTCTTTAAAACTTTATCACAGGGCAGGTCCTTTGATTTGTTTCAGCTTATCTCTCAGCTCTGGCACACATATTTTATACAAACAATTTAAAGTAGTTACTTTTCCCTTCAGATGCTGAGGAAAATATAGAAGAGAGGATAGGATACCAGACTGTCAATAGGTATTCTGTGATTCAGTTGCACACTCTTCCAGAGTAAAGGCAGTCTTCTAAAACTGGCTTCTCGGCATTTAGCAAGTACTAGATGAATGAATGAGTATAATAAATCATGGCCTACATTGATGGACAGTGTGAGTGACTTCTAAAAATATTTTGGTATATAAGCAAGAGCTTGTTTTCCTAAGTTGCCTTTTTAACAATTTATTTACTGTTTTTGGATTAATAAAAACAATTTAGCTTGTTTTTCTAAATTGCCTTTTTAAACAATTTACCTACTGTTTTTGGGTTAATCCCACTGTTGACCAGTGTAACAACTGAATGGCTCCAATCCATGACAGCGCAGTGACTATAAGAAAGCCAAGAACTTGCTGTTACTTTGAAATTTTGTCATTCTGTGAATCTAAGGCACCTGGTTCAGCTGTGGAGTTGCAGATTGATTCTCTACATCGAGGGAATTGCACATGCAATTAAATTGAAGAACCAGTGAAGCTGAACTCCATTCATGTTACTTTACCATGTTTTGATTACTTGAAATGGACTTAAACCCAGCAATTTAGTCCACATTCAAAGTTTATCTCTCTTTCATTATGATGCCAAATTTTGGGAGATTTCTGGAATTTGAGGATCCATTGGTTCTCAGTTTCTTTTAACTAGTTATCTGTTTTGTCTTCCATTTTGTTCCTTTCATGCAATCGCTAATAAGTCAGTTGGATAAAAGGAGCATCTTTTCTGAGATTGCTTTTTTCTTTTCTAATACTTATTTATCCATTTATTCATAGGCTCACCAATGTATCTGATATTGTTACAAGTACTCATTATAGGTGCACTGTATCCCCAAAAAAGATATGTTGAAGTCCTAATCTCTGGTACTTGTGAATATGAAATCATTTGGAAATGGGATCATTGCAAGTGGAGTTGGTTATGTTAGAATCACAAAGTACCCTAGGCCCTTAATGCAATATGACTGGTGTCCTTATAAGAAGGAGAGAGAAAACAAAGAGAGAAGATAGCCTTATGGTGATGGGGCAGAGATTGAGTTATACTACAAGTCAAGGAATGGCAAAGATTGCCACCACCGGAGATCAGAAGAGAGTCATGGAACAGATTCTTTCTTATAGATTTCAGATGGGCCCTAGCTGTTTCAACACTCATTTCAATCTTCTAGCTTCCAGAAACTATGAAATAATAAACTTCTATTATTTTAAGCAACCCATCTTGTTATGGAAGAACTAGGAAACAAAAAGAGTGCATATGGTCGGGCAGGTACAAAGAACAATAAGCTTGCTTCTGTCAAAGAGCTTACATTCCAGTAAGAAGAGGCAACACATAAACAAGTGAATAATTAAACACATAAAAAGAACATACCAGATAATTATAAATGCTATGCAATGATTTAAATGTTGGTACTAGGTTAGGAAAAAAGCTTTCTTTTGACTTTCAGAGAAATCTTTAATAGAAAATATATTTACAGAAGAAATCTGAATGATAATAAGAAGTAATTATGACTAAATGAGGGGGAAGAACATTCTAGACAGAGAGGTTCTAATTAGCACAGTTGTTGACAAAATTTTCTATAAAGGGACAGATGGTAAATATGTTAGTCTTTGCTGGCCAGGGAGCTTCTGTCACAATGACTCAAGTCTGCCACTGTAGCATAAAAGTAGCCATTAACCACATAAAAATAAATTGGTGTGCTATGATGCAATAAAACTTTATTTACAAAATCAGACAGTGGACTGGAATTAGGTCTCAAGTCTTAGTTTGCCAACCCCTAAGTTAATGAAATGTCCTTAAAGTGTCAACAAACTTGACCTGTTAGAATTCTCAAAGAAGACCTTAATGGTTGCATTCTTATAGGTTAGGGGAAACGTGGCACAAAATAAAGCAGGAAGAGCAGCAGTGGTAAGAACCTAGAGGATGATAAAATGATCCAACATGAGATTGCTTTGTATTTTAAGGATATAGTAAACTGTAAATTTGGCCAAAAATCCTTGCTGTATATGTATCAATAACCCATTCTGTATACTTAGAATGCCTTTCCATTCTGATTTTGTCTTGGACTCATGGTTTGTTAGCTCCATGGGATGGTAACAACTGTGACCAAGCAGAGTCTTGAATAGCTTTTGTACACTACAGCTGGTTCTCCTTGCTGCTTTCATAGTTTTCATTTTAAAAATTAAAGTTCACTTTGGTAGTTCAATGAAGAATAGGCTACAAAGTGATAAGACTGAAAACAGGTGGTTGGTTAATACTGTATTCCAATACTATAGGCTGAGGGTAGCTAGACTTGGGTGATGTAGTATAGGGAATATGAAGATAGGAGTAAGTTTTAGGAGGTAGATTCAACAAGTTTTAAAGATTGAATGTGGGGAAAGGAAATAAGAGAAATCTGGGGTAATATATAGCTTCCTGGCTTAGACAATGTGGTAGAATTGTGGTAATAGATTTTTACGTGGGGATTGTTTGTAAACAGTGACAATCAACAGTACTGTTCTGACCCATTCAATATTAATGATTAACATGATATCTACCACCTAAATAGGTTTCTAGTTTCATGGATAATTTAGTCTTTGGTGAAAGTGCTCAAGCCTATCTCCTTTAGGTAGAATGCCTAGAATTGCCAAGAAAATATTATTGAGGTATAACAGAACAGTGAGGAGAGAATGGATGCTTGGATAGGAATTAAAGAGAGAAACCCCTCTGAATTGGTCCTAAACATTCTGGATATTGTAAATTTGGTCGCACTCCTGGTTTTGACCATATTTATCTAGCTTGAAATCCTTTCTCTATCCCTTGCTTTTTCCTTTTAAAAGTATCATAGTAAGAAAACACTGGTTTGGAGTTAGGCAAGTTGGGGCTTGAATCCTGGCTCTTCCATTAACCAACTCTGTCATCTTTGACAAGCTATATAACCTCCACTTCAAAATTCTTCTATGTGTGGTAACATTTAAAAGTTATTTTTCAAAGTTTTTTTGAAAGGGTTTATTTATTTATATTTGCTTCACTTTCTCATTAGACAGTATTTAGGACACTTCAATGGTTTCTATTTCAATTAGTTTGAAATTCAAGTTTAAGGGACAGATATGATCAGGTGTGTGTCTACATTACTGACTCATACTTTAGTCAACTCCCTTCTTTACTCCCCTTCAGCTGCACAGGTTCTTTGTTCCTGCCTCTGGAACACACCATGGTGATTCCGATCTCAAGGACGTAGCATTTATCCTACTCCATTTCCACATTGGCCTAATCTTCCTTGATCTTTACAATGCCTGCTTAAATGTCACCTACTCAGAGAAATCTACCCAGTCACTGTTATAGGATTTTTTGTTGTTGTTCAGAGCTTTTAGCCATTATTTGAAATTATCTAATCTTTTTAATGTTACTGTTTTTCTTCTCCACTAGAATTGGAAAGCGGTTTCCTTTGTCTTACTTACCTACAATAGAGCCTGCAGGAAAGCTGGGCATAAGGAAGGCACTCAGCAATTATTGGGTCATAAGTGAAAGAATGAATTAGACCCATTCTCTTCTAAACAGTACTTGGCACAGAGTAGTACACCATAAGTAATAGTTAATGTCATTAACATTTTAATCCTAGTTCTCATTTTGATGTAGGATGATTGGATTCCTTAGTAGTTCTCTGCTTTAAAAGAGAATACTAAGGAAAATCTCCCAAAGATGCTTTCCTGATTTATTTACACTTTTCAACAAGTCGCCCCAGCAGAATTACCTTCCACTGTAACAAAACCAATTAGTATAACAAACCTTGGTTTGCTGACAAGCATTTCAGTCAAAGAATTTCTTCAACTACTGCCTTAGAGTTTTGGGCCTTGGTTTGCCCCATAGTCTCTTGCACATTCCAGGCCAAATTTCTGCCAATTTACCCTTCCTTTCCTCCCTTTCTCATTTCCTTCCTCCCTTCTTCCTCTCCTTCTTTCCTTCCTTTCTTCCTTCCAACACTCAGCTAGGCACTGTTCTAAGAGTTGGAGATAAAACAATAAAAAGAACAATTCCTGCTATAATCAAAGCTGCATTATGCAGAGAAAACAAAAAAATAAGAAGCTCAACAAATAAGCTAGGGATACATGAAGCTAAATGAGTGGAGAGCTTTCCTGACAAAGGCACCAGGAAGTGCAAATGCCCTGAGACAGCAGTGCACTTGGTGACTTCAAGATGAATAAAAGTGTCAGCTGAGTAAGTGAGGAGGTTGTGGGATATGATAGTGGAGAGGTAGCCAGCAGTCAGACCATATGCACAATCTATATTCTATATTTTACCCTAAATGTACAGGAAAAACATGGGAAAATTTTAACAGGAATGACTTAATTATGATTTATATTTTGGAAGGATTTCCCTGGATTCTGCAGGGACAACAAACTATAGGCAGTCAAGAGTTGAAGCAGGGAAACCAGGCAGGAGACTCTTTGGCCACTGGTCAGGGATGATAGTAGTTTTGGAATGTAGTATTAATCATAAAGATGGTGAGAGGTAGTCAGTCTTAGTATGTATTTCCAAGGTAAGGCCAACAGAGTTTGATATGACTTATTTATAGAATGTTAGAGGAAGAGAAATAAAAATGGTTCTAAGGTTTGTTTTCTGAGCTACAGGTAAATAGCAGTGCTATCTATTTAGAAGAGAAAGGAACAGACTTGCATAGAAAATTAAAATGCCAGTGCTGGCATCTTTACTTTGATATGCCTAATAAATTTCTAGTTCTGTAGGAGTCTAGAATTCTGGAGAAAGAGGGGGATGTTGCTGTTAATTTAAGAGTCATCTGCATAGAGATGGTATTAAAATCCATGGGATTGAGTAAAGACACATAAAATGTAAGTATAAGAGGGAATGAAATCAGAGGATTGAGTCTGTGGTGTTTCTCATTTGGGAATGAAATGAGTTGGAAATAAAAGAGATTTAGACAATAGGTCCACAATGTTGGAGAAAAACCAGGAGTGGTTTTCTTTCTTGCTAAAGGTGTAGTTTTGGAGAGTGAATGCATGAGAAGAGGAAGCTTTATAGTTTCCTTTCTCACTAACCATGTTGTTTGTGTTCCTCCTTCTAACCAAATAATTACTAGGGCTAACGGAACTAGTGGTAGAATCCACTAATCAAATGAGTCGTTCACAGAGGCCCAGTCCTCTGACAACTTTAGCAGACCTAACTTCTTAGTCCACTTTGCGTGTGAACGTAAGATGTAATTTAGGACAACTGGGCATAAGTTATCTAAGTTATCTCTTCTTTACATTAGGGAACAAGTTTAACATTCACTCTAATTTACCCTATATGAGAAGAAAAGCTCTTTGATATAAAGCACTCTATTAATGCCAGAATCTACTGTTATTATTTCTGAGAGAAACCAATGATGGTGAGGAAAGACCAGGAGAAGGAGGTGATATAGTTTGTTTTGTTTCCTTTTTTATTTAGAATGAAAAATGAGTGTGTTTAGGTCTCTGTTTCTTTTCTTTAACATGAGTTTTCAACTTTGCGACTCATAAGTTTAAGTCTTATAAAGTGTTTCCTGCTGAAATGCCATGCTGACTAAATTCAGCAGCAAATAAATATTGCTGTCCTCACTAATTTGAAACAGTATGAGTTTTAAACCTCTAGCTGTGGGAGATTTATTAAGATTACAGTTTTCACCACCATCCCTTCAGTCCATCAAGATAGGTCAAGGCTGTATAAGGTTTCTTAAAAAAAAAAATGCTAGAAGCAATTTCCATTATTTTCGACTTACTTTCTGAGCCAGCAATATTGATAGAAGCAAAAGTTTGAAGTAAATGAAACGCATATTCTTGTAAATATTTTAATCTTATACCACTTATTGAGTGGAATAAAAATTGTTCAATATTTAATTAAATTGTAACTATATGAACACAAAGAATCCTGGTGGAAAGACCTGCTTGCCTCATATCACATTATTGTTGTGTTTTGGCTTTTGATTTGCTTATAATAACTCAGTTAAAAGGAGCGTGTGTAATCCTATTGTTCACTCTGAAATGGTGAATATAGAAAGGTATTCTTTTTTAACTGTTCTAATATTTTCTAAGTTAGCATTTCAAAGAATTATCCAGTTACTATATCTACTGATTTATAGCAACGTCCTCTACTAAATAATTTAATGGCCAACAATTCAGATAATCTTCCTCTGATTTCATTAATACGCATGCCAAATGTGTTGCAGAAATATTTAAAATTTATGATGCAGAAAGATCTTGAATGAGAAATTCTAGAATGTTTTGAACAATACTATTTATGGAAGAACTGTCTCTTAAAATGACCACTCTTTTATTGGATGAATTTAAATTAACATTCAAGTGAATGTTAGTCCCTTGTTATTAGATCATTCATGATCATGCAATTTTATGAACAAATGGGATCTTTAAACAGAAAATCCTACTTTATAGACATTGATTGAACTTTTGCCTTTTTTTTTTGCTTTTCTTTTTAAGATGATATATGGATACTTTCAGAAGGCAAAAAACAATTCAGAGTTCATGATGAGTTAAATATTCTAATAATCTCTGATACAAGTAAGCTTTCAGCCAATATTTATTGAATAAATATATCTATTTTATGAATCTAAAATTTCAGGTTAGACTTGTTTAGTTTTAGTGATACTTGCATATTTATGTATGGAAAATAATACTAGATTTCAAGAAAATTCATGATACTAATACTTAAATATACCTGTAAGACTTGGAAGAAGTTATTCATGCCTCATGTTTACCTTTACTCACACATCTCTTCCCTCTGGAAAAGATAGCTTATATTTTATTCTTTTTTTTTCTTTTCTTTTTTGAGATAGCTTAGGAAAGTAGAAAGAGCTCTGAACCATTTTGTCATTTGTGATCTTAAACCCCTTGACTTTTTATGCCTACTTTGCTACCTCCAGAAGGTGATTAAATGGTTTAGAATCTAAGATACCTGTATACTTTCATGAACTACTCCCTAAATCTAGATGTGACTATAGTAGCATATATTAATTTTTAAATTAATTACCAAAGCCCCTGTATCAGCCAGCATTCTCCATAGAAAATAACCGAGAGGGTATGTGTGTGTTTGAGTGTGCATGTGTGTGTGTCTATGATTTATTATAAAGAATTGGCTCATATGATTGTGGGAGCTGGCAATTCTGAATTGGTAGAACAAGCAGGAGGCTGGAAATCCTGGTAAGAATGACATTGAGCTCTTAAAGCAGAATTTCTTAGGCTGGGAACTCAGAAGTCTTTGGAGATGTAGTCTTGAGTTACAAATCTTTTAGATCCCTGGAATCCCCACTTCTTGCTGTCAGACTTCCATTTGATTGGATTAGTCCCACTCACATTATGGAGAGTAATCTATTTAAGGTCATCTGATTCGAGGTGATAATACCATTACAAAATACCTCTCAGTAAAACCTAAACCAGTGTTTGACCAAACAACTGGACACATAACCTGGGCATGGTGGCACATAAGATTAATCATCACAACCCCCTCATACCTTATATGCAGAAAATCAAATAAAATCCTCTAGCGTCTCTCTTCCTCTCCTTAAGTTGTCCAGTAACTCCAGGTGTTTGCTTAGTAAAGTGGTTACGTCTGAAACCAGGATGGGAAGAGTTTGGACAGATCTCCATTGTTTCTCATTATCAGAGAAGACCAGTGTTGAAGACTAATAGTGCTTCATTCCACAGGGTCTGTCTTTCTTTTACTGATTCTGGATCCAGATCCCCATCCACGCACTGTGGGGGAAAACACTTGGGTTCCGCATTTATGTCTCTCTCAGCTCTCACTCTCATTTCCCCCCCAAATTTACTATCTTGGCATGGTGGCTTTATTTAGAGGGCTCTTGGCCTCAGTGAGGTTCTGTGTTAGCATCGGTTTTTCTTGTTTGCTTCCATTTTTAATTAAAGAAGTTTTAGGTTTATAGAGAAATCATGCAAAAAATGCAATTTGCCTATACTAAGCTTAATTACTAACTTTTTTATAATTAATGAAAGAATATTATAATTGCATTATTACTATAGCCCATATTTTATGTTACGCTCTGTGTTTTTGTTGTACGGTCCTATTTTTTAAACTTTTATTCTAGTAACATATATGCAACCTAAAATTTCCCCTTTTAACCACATTGAAATATATAATTCAATGGTGTTAATTGCATTCCCTATGCTGTACTGCATCCATTCACCAACATCCATTACCAAAATTTTTGCCACTGTATTTAGCCTGGATTATTAGCTGAATTTTCTTCCCTTACTTAATGCAATTTTATTTCATTTATTTATTTCATTAAATAAATAAATCTCATTGATCCTTGGTTTGGTTCTCCCTGATTCACTCTAATTGCTTATCCTGGAAAACAGGATTGGTGTTTCCATTTTATGACTATTTTATGAATTCTGGAGCACTAGAGCAAACTGATCTATTCTGAATTAGGGATTTCCAGGTATGATGGTTTTAGGAAATTCATAAAAAGTTCCCACACCCAAAATCCAGGAGATTAACATTCTACCTGTGCTATTACCAGAAATATTTTCTGCATAAGAAGATCTGTTTCAAGTGACCCTCAGTCTCTACCATGGATTTAGGAACTGCTGGAGTATTAAGTAACACCACTCAAAAGGAATCTCATTTGAAGCTTTCTGTCTACAGGCATCATGAGATAGGCTTACATCAAAACTTTGTGAATCCTTAAGTATTAGACTTACTAAGATACTTCAGCTTCTGTACGTACATATATTCCCTCATGGAGAAATTAGTCCTTCAGTTCATGACCCTGCTTATCTACACACAGGTAGATAGAAGCTATGCAAGTACAGAAACAATTGGTTTGCAAGCATTGAAGGGTGATTTATATACCTAATTTTGTTTATGTTTAATCTTTCAATCCTACCTCCCTTTTAATTTTTTAATTCAATGATTTTACAGTAAGCTTGTAAATGGACTGTTTAAAATAATTTCTCAGAATGCTGAAGTTTACTTAATTTTTAATTTGCAAATAATGCTATGTAATTTTTGTAAAATATTAATAACAATTGCTCTATTTTAGATCATTCTAGACTGATTCATTTACCAAGTATAGCCCAAATCTCTAGGACTTATAATACCATGATGAATTGTCAGATGGGACTCAGACTGTGAAATTAGCGATGAGAACTTGTTTATCATAATAGGGGTTAGCTTTACCTCTTGGTCTGAGAGCTTTGTGAACTTACTTCTGTTTCCTTAGGTTAACAGTTTGAGCTTACTGATTATATTTCTTTCACTGCTTTATCTCAATATTTTGTCATGTAACACATCTTCAATAAATAATTATTAAAATAGGGAATAATATAAAAAGGGAAGAAATATGTTCAGTGGATAATCAAGAAGAACTGATGTGCCTCAAGATTTCTTCCCCAAACTTCTTGAAATTTTTCTCTGCCATGAATTTTACCACCCTACTTTATAACTTAGAAACTGAACGTTAGCTATTAAAATAAAGGCATCAGAGGAGGAAGTTGAAAGTTACTATTCTATCAGTTTAGAACAGTAGTCTGTGCACTTTTGCTATCCTAAGCTTAATCTTTCAAAAGTATTTGTTGTAATTGAATTGAAATTGGTTTGCTTTTCTTCTCATACTTTAATAAGCATAGTGACAACAAAACAATAGGAGTCTAGGGAGGACATTGCAAATCATTTGAGAACCTTAGAGGCATTGAATGGACCTTAGACTGAGCCAGAATGGGATATTGCATTTGACTGACTAAAGCCATTTGAAGATATTCTAAAAATAGATTTTTATTCTGACTTGGGAGCCAAATTATCACTATAACATTTATTCTTTAGAAAAAAAAAATGTTTCAGTGCTGGGAAAGTCGTGGACAAATTTATCAGCTGTCTTTCAGGCCTCTCCTAAACAGTCCCATGCTTTTCCATTGTGTGCAGACTTTTCGGTATGTATTCATTAGGCAGCCCAAGAGAAAGTCATGTCTAATGAAATGTCTGGCCATACATTTAACCAGGAAACCTAGGGCAGGTGTGCTTTTGTGGCGCATGCAAGCTGCCTCACCCTGGTAGTAGACCTCCCGGGGAGACTGGACAAGATGGAATCTCTTCCCCATCTCTTTTGGACCCTTTGTGCTGTGTAAGTAATAAAATGGTCATTTGCTGAACGTCTTTGTTGTGCCTAAGCCTGTGTTTCCATGGCACACCATATAACAACTTTCTCTACCTCCAGATGTTGAATAAGTATGACCTGTTTTGAACAGGAAAATTTAGTAGTTTTTCAAAATAAGTTATAAAAATAAATTCTGCTTTAGTTGATTAAAGCAATACATGTTATGAGATAATTAAAAAAAAGATAAGCCATGGTTAATAATTAGTAAGTATTTATAGATTGACTAAAATGTCCTCAGGAGTTTCACATTCTTTCTATAACTCTTACCAAATTCTTATAAGCCTGATAATATCATGATTATCCTATAACCAAACAAATAGAATCTGAGAGAAGAGATAGAGCTGATAAATGACAAGACCAGGATTTAAACCAGGTCTCTGAACTCACTGCTAGCATTTTCCCATTATACCATAGCTTTCTTCACCTATCCAACAAAGATTTAGTGAATGTCTTCTTTGTATATAGAGGAGTACCTTGGTAAAGACTGTGAAGAAAACATATATTCTTCTTGCCTTATAGAGGTTAGAGCGTAATGGAGAGCAATTATACAAAAATCACTCAAAGAAATATGTAGTTAGACATTGTAGTTTATATTTATAGTAAAAAAAATAGGTCTGATGAGAGGTATAAGTAGATGGCAACTAATTTAAACTATGTACACGGTGAGATTGGAGTGGTCAATAAAAGCTTCATGGGAAAGTTTGCTGATGGAGGCAGGATTTGAGCTGGCTCTTGATGAATGAATATGATGTAGAGGCCTAAAGGAAGGGGAAAGATTTGGCTTCCTAAATTATCACTAGGCAAAATCTGAAAGGAGTAAGTGGCTAATAATTCATCCACCAGATATTTTGTTGGCATGTAATGAAATCAATTTACAAGGCACTGAAAAGTTACTCATCTGCTTAATCTCATATCTCACTTTTATATTATTTTAATTAGCCTAATTTGTGATCAGTTATTGAGAATGCAATGCTAGCAGGGTGATAATTTATATATTGGTTTATTTTTGAAGCTCTCCTAAAAGTAAAGCTTTAGCATAGCTATCAAAAATATAATCCTACGCTGAAGCCCAGAACCTTCAGGATTTCAATGACAGGGAGACTGGGACTAGTAAATTAAACCAAGCCGCATTCCTTGAATACAATACCCTCAATACAGCCCCGTGACCTGTGACTCACCCCACATCCCACCAACCTGAATCCCATCATTCGACCCCCCTCACCATGTTCCAAGCACCTCCACCCCGCCAAACCCATGTGCTCATACCATCCCACAACCCCACCTCAAGCAAGGGCATGATTGCCCCAGCTCAACCCACCTATCCTGTGCAAGCACAGTCTCACCCCACCCCTCTTGAGTCCTACCTCTCCCTCCCTGTACCTGCCAGCAATCGACAGCAGCTAAAGGCTGCAGATACTTGCTTCCATAGTCAGGCTACATGTGCCCCCAGCCCATATAGTTGTGCAACACCACCCAGTTCCCCTGAGTTCTGGGTATGTGTACATTAGTTTACAGACTACTAGATCTGTGCATGCACATGGCCCCCAGTCGTGCCCCCAGCTCTGAGCAAGTACTGACCTGTGCAACCAGGTCACATCACCCCCAGCCCACTCAGGCTCAACACAGACCCACTACCCTGAGCCTGCACATATGCACAAAGGTGCCTGTGCCCTAGACCAGTACAACCTAGGGCCTACGCCTCAGTCCCTTGCACCTGCACAGCCACATCCTCCCTGCTGCTGGGCACCCACACTCAGCATAGCATCCTTAACCTGCACCTATACCTGTGCTGCAACATAGCACCACACTGTTGTGCCCCACCCCATGCCTTGCATCCTGCTCCACATCCATCCTGCAAATACAAAGCTTTAGAATATTGAAGAAAAGCTTTAGAATATTGAAGAAAATCAACTTCCAAAGTAAAGCAATCAGGATATTTACATGAGGTGAAAACAACAGAAGATCACTAAGCATATCATGATGCAGACAGATATAGCCCAGCCTAACAACCAAATTAAAACACCAGAGGGGACACAGACATCGGAACAACTAATTAAAGATGTTCATGCAACTCTACTAAATAAAATAAATGAGATGACTATGACATAAAGGAGATCAAGAAGATACTAGATGAGCATAAAGAGGAATTTGAAAGAATAAATAGAAAAACAGAAGATGTCACAGAGATTAAAGATACTGTAGACCAAATAAAAAATATATCAGAGATACACAACAGCAGATGTGAAGAGGTAGAAGAAATAATAAGCGGACTAGAGGCAGGGCAACTGATTTTGAACACTCAAAACAACAAATTGCAAAAACGATGGAAAAATCTGAATTGTATCCCAAGGAAATGATGGACAAAGCAAAGTGCACAAATATAAGACTCTTTGGTATTTCAGAAGGAGAAGAGAAAAATAAAGGGCTAGGAAGACTAGCTGAGGACATAATGGAGGAAAATTTCCCAACCCTTATAAAGGACACAGATACGAAAGTCAAAGAAGCTCAATGAACTCCAACCAAAATAAGTCCAAATAAGCCTTCCCTAAGATACATACTAACTAGTCCTTAAATGTGAATAGACGCAGAAAATCCTGAAAGCAGCAAGAGAAAAATCAACCTACTACATACAAGGAAACCACAGAAGACTGAGCTCAGACTACTCAACTGGCACTACGGAGGCAAGCAGGCTGTGGTATGATATATTTAAGATCCTGAAAGAGAAAGTCTTCCAGCCAAGAATTCTGTACTTAGCCAAATTGTCCTTCAAAACTGAGGGAGAGATTAAATTCTCACAGACAAACAAATTCTGAAAGTATTTGTCAACAAAAGACCAGTCCTACAAGAAATACTAAAGGGAGTTCTGCCAGTTAAAAAAAAAAAAAGAAGATGGGAGAAGGAGGCCTGGAAGAGGGCACGGAATTGAAGAGTACCAGTAAGGATAACTTAAAGGGTAAAAAGAGAAAGATGGGTTCGATTTCTGGTGCCTGCCCATTCAAAAAAATAAAAAAAAGAGAAAGAATGAAAATAATATATAGATGTGACAAATACAATCCAAAAGATAAGGTGGCGGACTCAATAAATGCCTTTTCAGTAATAACTTTGAATGTTAATAGACTAAACTTACTAATTAAAAGATACAGATTGGTAAAATGGATTAAGAAATATAATCCAGCTATATGCTGCTTATAAGAGACCCATCTTAGACAGAAAGATACAAACAGATTGAAAGTGAAAAGATAGGAAAAAAATGTTCCATGCAAGTTGTAACCAAAAGAAAGCAGGTATAATTATACTAGTATCAGAAAAAAAATAGACTTTAAATGTAAAGACATTATAAAAGGCAAAGAAGGACACTACTTATTACTAATAGAGACAATTCACAAGAAGAAATGACAAGGTTGTTATATATATATATATATATATATATATATATATATATATATATAACGTGATATTTAGAGATAAGATTGAAGCCAAAGAGGTTGGGGTTAAAGTAATTTAGAAATAGGGGTAAGGAAGACAATGTCTATATTTTAGAACCACACATACTCTTTGAGACCAATGGAAGAAAGGTTTATTTGGTCTGGAACTGAAATTTTCTGTAGTGCATGATCTAATTCAACCTATCTGTATAACCTTTTTAGACAATTGCAATTTAGGGAGCCCAGGGAAAAAAAAAGGGTCCTTTAATCCAGAATAGATTATTGTAATGCCTGGTTATATCCTAGAGTATATTAAGCAGATAATCAAACAGTATTGACAAAGTCCCCTGAGGGATGGGAGAAAGAATATGGAACTATTAAACCCTACCAAAAGGGAATCCCCTGATTCTGTGTCAAACTTTAAGGACATCCAAATCAATAGGCCATGCTCTTGATCTTGAGGCTTACTCATGTGAAACTTATATAGGTAGTGGAGAAGCTTAGACTACCTATAGGCATACCTAAGAGTTTCTTATGGAGGACCTCTTTTGTTCCTCATATGTGGTCTCACTCTCTACAAGCCCAACTCTGCAAATGAAATCATTGTCTTCTCCCCTGCATAGGACATGACATCCAGGGGTGAAAGTCTCCCTTACAATGTGGGAGATGACTCCCAGGGATGAATCCAGTCCTGGCACCATGTGATCAACAATTCCATCCTGACCAAAAGGGGGAAAAGAAGTGTAATTAGTAAAGCATCAGTGGCAGAGAGAGTTCAAATAGAGTTAAGAGGCTACTCTGGAGGTTGCTCTTACACAAGTTTCAGTTAGACCTTGATACCTATCATAACCTGCCAACCCCAGCCAGGGCCATACCAGCCAATCCTAAAACACCTAGGACAATATATATGATTTCACAAGGGTTCCATGCATTGGAGTAACTTTCTAGAAACCTACAACTTCCAGATGAGCCCCTGGTCCAGATAAGTCCTGAAACCTAGCCCAACCTCTACAGAGCATCAGATAGTTCTATTTCCCTACCCCATATTAGTGACAGACCCTTCCAATATAAAAAATTATAATTGCCATAGCCCAAACACCCCTAATGAGAGGGATGGAAAGATCAAAGGTGATGGTGGAATTATACAGAGAAGATAGGATTTAACAAATGAATATGAATGCTGAATCATTAAATGGATATCTCTTTTACTCTCCAGTATTTTAGAGCAGCTAGAAGTGAAAACCTAAAATTCTGAAATTATAACCTATGTTACACTTTGAAATATGTTCTACATCTAATTGTGGTGCTGTGCTTGAAATTTATAGCTTTTTTGTATATATATTATTTTTCACAAAAAAAAGAGAAGGAAAAAAGTCTACTGTGAGATAAAAAAAATAGTCAAGCCCTATAGTGTCCTATATTATGGAGCAACTAGAAGGAAAAATATGAGAGGATCATATGGTAGCCCATGACAAAATTTGGGATCTGTCTTGTAATTACTTGTTGAAGAGTGCTTTGAAAACTATTGCTTTTTTCTTTCTTTGCTTTGTACATATGTTACACTACACAATAAAAAAGTTAAAAAAAATAACCATAAATGTTTATGCTCCCAATCAAGGAGCCCCAAAGTACATGAGACAGACATTGGCAAAACTGGAAGGAGTGATAGATGTTTCAACAATAATAGTAGGAGAATTCAATATATTATATTCTATAGACAGAACAACCAGACAGAGGATCAACAAAGAAATAGATAACTTAAACTATTTGATAAATTAATTAGACCTAACAGACATGTAGAGGTCATTATACCCCAAAACACCAGGTTATCCATTCTTCTCTAGTGCCCATGGAACATTCTCCAGGATACATCATATGTTGGGGTACAAAAAATGTCTCTATTAATTTAAAAACATTGGAATTATTCAAAGCACTTTATCTGATCACAATAGAATAAACCAGGATATTAATAACCACCAAAGAATGAGAACTTTCACAAATGTATGGAGATTAAATAACACACTCTTAATCAGTTAGCCAAAGAAAAATTTGCTACAGAAGTGAGTAGCTATCTGGAGATAAGTGAAAATGAGAACAACATATCAGAACTCATGGGATGTGGCAAAGGCTGTGCTGAGAGGGAAATTTATTGCCAAAAATGCCTATATTAAAAAACAAGAATGAACAAAAATCAAGGACTTAACTGCTAACCTGGAGGAACTTGAGAAAGAACAGCAAACTAACCCCAAACCAAATAGGAGAAGAGAAATAACAAAGATTAAGCATAGTTAAATGAATGGGAGAACAAAAGAACAGTAGAAAGAATCAATGAAATTGAACATTGGTTCTTTGAGAAAATCAGTAAAATTGATGGGCCACTAGCAGGACTGACAAAGACAGAAAGAGAGAGGTTGCAAATAAACAAAATAGGAAATGAGAAGGAGTGCATTACCACAGACCCTTAGGAAATAAATCAAAAGACAGTACTATGAACAACTATATGCCAACTTAGACAACTTAAACTAGACAACATAGATGAAATGAAGAAATCCCTGGAAACACACAAACCAGCTACACTGATTCAGGAAGAAATAGAAGATCTCAACAAACTAATCCCAAGTAAAGAGATTTAAACAGTCTTCAAAAATCTTCCTACAAAGAAAAGCCCAGGGCCAAATGGCTTCACAGGGGAATTTTATCAAACATTCCAAAAATAACTAACACCAATCCAGCTTAAACTTTTCCAAAAAATTTGAGGAAAAAGGAATACTAGCTAACTCACTTTATGAAGCTAATATCATTCTAATACCAAAACCTGGTAAAGATGCTACAAGAAAGGAAAACTACAGGCCAAGTTCCCTAAAGAATATGGATGCAAACATTCTCATCAAAATATTAGCAAATCAAATCCAGCAACACATTAAAGGAATTATACACCATGACCAAGTAGGGTTTATACCAGGAATGCAAGGGTGTTTCAGCACAAGAAAATCAATTAATGTAATACAGCACATTAAAACTTTGAAAAGGAAAAATCACATGATCATCTTGATATATGCTGAAAAAGCATTAGATAAAACTCAATATCCTTTTCTTATAAAAACATTTCAAAAGATAGGAATCAAAGGTAACTTCCTCATTATAAGGGGCATATATGAAAAACCAATAGGCAGCATCATACTAATGAAGAGAGACGGAAAGATTCCCCCCTAAGACTGGGAATGAGATGAGACAAGGATGCCCTCTGTCACCAATGTTCAGCATTGTCCAGAAGTTCTAGCTAGAGAAATCAGGCAGGACAAAGAAATAACAGGCATCCAAATTGGAAAGAAAGAAGCAAAATTTCCATTATTTGCAGAGATTATGATAGTATACTCATAAAAATCTATAACAAAGTTATTGAGCTAATAAACAAATTCAGCAAGGTGGCAGGATATAAAACTAATGTGCAAAAATCCATAACATTTCTATTAGAAACAACTACTTAATTGAGCAGTCAGTTAAGGAAAAACTTCCATTCAAAATAGCAACCAAGAGAATCAAATGCCCAGGAATGAACTTAACTAGGGATGTAAAGAACTTGTACACAGAAAACTATGTAACATTGTTAAAATAAATGAAAGAAAATCTAAATAAGTGGAAAGAAATTCCCTGCTCATGGATAGGAAGGTTAAATATAGATAAGATGTCAACTCTACCCAAATTGATCTACAGATTCAACATAGTACCAATCAAAATCCCAGCAATCAGGTGGGCAACAGTGGCTCAATGGCAAGAGTTCTTTCCTGTCATGCAGGAGACCTGGGTTCATTTCCCGGTACCTGCCCATGAAAAAAAAAAAAAACAACAGCAACAAAAATCTAGCACTCTACTTTGAAGACTTGGAAAAGCTAGTTACCAAATTCATCTGGAGGGGAAAGGGACCCCAAATACCTAAAAGCATCTTAAAAAAAACAAAAAACAAAATGAGATTAAAACTTATTATAAAGCCATAGTGGTCAAAAGCATGGTACTAGCACAAATATAGAAGTATTGAACAATAGAATCAAATTGAGAGTGTGGAAATAGACCACCAAATCTGTGGTCAACTGTTTTTTGACAAAGTCCCCAAATCCACTCACCTGGGACAAAATAGTCCATTTAATAAATGGGCATGGGAGAATTGGATATCAATAGCCAAAAGAATGAAAGAAGACCCTTACCTTGCATCCTACACAAAAATAAACTCAAAGTGTATTGAACAGCTAACTATAAGAACTAGCACCATAAAGCTTCTAGAAGAAAATGCAGAGAAACATCTTTAAGGTATATTAATAAAAGGTAGCTTCCTAAACTTACTCTCAAAGCACAAGCAATGAGAGAAAAAAAATAGATAAATGGAAACTCTTCAAAATCAAATGCTTCTGCACCTCAAAAGATTTTGTCAACAAGGTGAAGAGGCAGCCAACACAATGGGACAAAATATTTGGAAATCACACATCAGACAAAGGTTTGATATCCTGTGTACATAAAGAAATCACACAACTTGAAAACAAAAGAACAAACAAGTCAATTATAAAATGGGGTAAAGATATGAATAAGCATTTTCTGAAGTGCAAATACTAAAAAGCACATGAAGAGATGCTAATTTTCATTAGCTATATATAAGGGAGATACAGATCAAGACTACAGTGAGATAACACCTCACACCTATAAGAATGAAAGGCTGCTATTAAACAAATAGGAAACTACACTACAAATGTTGGAGAAGATGTGGAGAAATTCAGACACTTATGCACTGCTGGTGGGAATGTGTACATTCCCTATTACGTGTACATAATGATATAGCTGCTATGGAAGACAGTTTGGTGGTTCCTTAGGAAACTAAATATTGAATTGTCCTATGACTCAGCAATAACATTATTTGGTGTATATTGAGAAAAGCTGAATGCAGTGACACAAACATGCATTTGTACACCAAAGTTCATAGCGGGATTATTCACAATTGCCAAAAGATGGAAACAATCCAAATGCTCATTATCAGATGAGTGGATTAAAAAATGGGGCATATACATACAATAGAATATTACGCAACAGTAAGATGAAATCACTTCCCGAAGTACATGACGAGATGTACAAGTTTTGAGGACATAATACTAAGTGAAATAAGCCAAACACAAAAGGATAGATACTGTATGACTCCACTTTTATGACCATGGTAAGGGTAAAATTGGAGGCTTATAATACAAAGTATAGGGGTCTTAGAGATGCATAGAAGCTAAAGTTGGGTGAATGGTTAACTAATGAGGTTGAACTCAAATGTAAGGGAAAAGATAGAAGTGAACGTGGTTCTCTAGTAGGTCTATAAGTAATATTACCATACTGAAGTTGAACATAAGTGAAATGGGTTGTATAGAACTATGTGTCCCACTGATTCACATTGGAAATATAAGTTCTTGCAAGAATTACTTCAAAGGTATGATTTGTGTACAAAGAGTTTTTAAGACCAGGGTACAGGGGTAAACTGCTATTGTATACTATGGGCTATGTTTAACAGGAAAACATCAGGGGTAAATAATGGGGGGAGAGACTAGAGATTTAGATCTCTTATTTAATGAGGGTGTGTTTATTGGTTGCCTTTCTCTTTGGAACAGTGAAATTCTCTAAAATTTTGTGTTGCTGAACTGTGGACCTTGGGCATTATACATGATGCCTAATGAATTCAGGTGGCTGAAGGATGCACTAACTGAGAAGTATATGGTGAATGATGGTGTATGTTTATGATCCAGTATTATGTGGCTACAAAAAGTAGCAAAGTCATGAGGTATGCAATGATGTGAATGAACCTCTGGGACATTTGGTGAGACAAAATAAACCAGAAATTAAGGAACAATTATTGTATGGTCTCCTTTAGAAAATACTTATAAGAAAACAGGGACCTAGATTGTAATCTCTTATAGCAGACACATTTAGTCCAGAATGGTAATTATTATTTCTGGATTTTGAGAGGCTGTTTTATATATGTACAACCTGGTATTTAGAGATAAGAATGAAACCGATCAGGTCAGGATTAAAGTAATTCAGAACACAGGGGTATGGAAGACATTGTCTATATTTCAGAACCACATCTACTCTTTCAAACCAAAGGAAAAAGGGCTTATTTTGTCTGGTACCTAAATTTTCTGTAGCATATAATCTAACTCAATTTATCTGGATAGCTCATTTGAACAACTGAAATTTAGGGAGCACAGAATAAGAATGAGAGCCTTTAATCCTGAATAGCTTAATGTAATGTCTTGATACATCCTAGAATATATTAAGCAGATAATCAAAAAGTATTGACAAAGTTCCTTGAGTGATGGGAGAAAAAACGTGGAATTATTAAACTTCACCATCAGGGAAATCCCTGATATAACATTAGGGACACCCAAATCAATAGGTCAAGCCGTTGATTATGATCTTGAAGCTTACTCTTGTGAAGCTTATGTATGTATTGGAGAAGTTTAGTCTACCTATAGGTATGCCTAAGAGTTACTTTCCCCAGGACTTCTTTTGTTGCTCAGATGTGGCCTCACTCTCTCTATGTCCAACTCTGCAAGTGAAATAATCGTCCTCCCTCCTATGTGAGACATGACATCCAGGGTTGAAAGTCTTCCTGGCAGAATGGGAGATGACTCTGGCTTTGGCACTGTGGGGTTAATAATGCCATCCTGATCAAAATGAAAGTGTGACCAAAAAGAAGTGTAGCTAATGAAGTATCAGTGGCAGAAAGAGTTCATATAGAGTGGGATGACTACTCTGGAGGTCACTGTTATGCAAGCTTCAGTTAGACATTGCTACCTACCATAACTTGTCAAACCCCAACCAAAACCATTCAGGACAATCCTAAAGAACACCTAGGGTAATATATAAGATTTTACAAAGATTCCATGTACTAGGGTAACTTTCCAGAAACCTACAACCTCCAGATGGGTCTCTGGACCAGATAAGCCATGTAACATAGAGGGCCAGGCCTCTCCAAAGCATTGGTGAGTTCCATCTCCCTACCCATATTATTGACAGCCCCTTTCACATGGAAAAGTTAGAATGACCATAGCTCAAATACCACTAAAGAGTAAGGTAGAAGGATCAAAGGTGATGGTGGAGTCATAGAGAAGGTAGGGTTTAACAAATGAATACAATTGCCAAATCATCAAATTGATATTTCTTTTAGTCTCCAGTATCTTAGATCAGCCAGAAGTAAAAACCTAAAATCATGGTATTGTAAACCATACCGAAGTCTGAAATCTGTTCTACAACTAATTGCTGTTGCTGCGCTTTGAAATTTATTGCTTTCCTGTATATATATTATTTTTCACACACACACACACAAATCAATTGTGATGATAATATTTATCCTTTCTAACCTCTTATATTCTGGAGTAGCGAGAAAGAAAATCTGAGATCATGGTATGTTAGCCCACGACAGATTCTGGGAACTGTCCTGTAACTACTTGTTGAAGAATGCTTTGAAAACTATTGCTATTTATTTATTTATTTATTTTTTGCTTTGTATATATGTTATACAGTAAAAAAATTTTTAAATATGTATATTCCACAGGCAATGCAACAATGGCTCAGTGTCAGAATTCTCACCAGCCATGCCAGAGACTCAGGTTTGATTCCCAGAGCCTGCCTATGTCAATATATATATTCCTGTATTTTCTTAATGTGTACCTTTCATATACATTTTTAAAATTTTCTAGTATTATTTATATTACATACAATTTTAAGGCATCGCCTTTAAAGAATTAAATTAAGCCTAAATTTTCTTTCTCAATATGTAAATTAATTCCAAATATTATACATATCTTTTTAATGAAGTTTCCTTCCATTTTTCCATGTGTGCACTTATAGAGGATCGTGATGCTATTTTAAAAGTATTGAAATTAGTGTACTTTTCCATATACTACCAGTTACTATCTGTCTACATCATGGAATCTCAGAAACAAATGTTCTTGGTAATTTTACATTTTTTTCTTTACACATTAAGGTCTTTCTTAGGTTGACCTTGACTCCATGTCCTCCATACTGAGGGCATTTGTTCTTTTATTTCTTCTTATTTGAGTTTTTAACTCTTCTTTTGCCACCCAAGCTTGTTTTGAAATAAAAGCATCATCATTTTGAAGTACTGGGAGAAGTGGTAGTTTCACACACTTTTCTCTTTATTTCTGACAGTTTTAATCAGGTACCCATATTGCAAAATATTTCTAGTCTATATTTAGGTGAAGCAATGAAAGATTTAATATTTATTGACACTGGAACCATGGTAGTGATTTTAATCAAGAATGTACTAGAACTCCTTCAAATACTTACAAACTATAAAATGTAAAATCTGCCAATCAGTAATTTAAAATAATTTGACCAATATCAGACAGTTAAAAGAGGCAGAGCCCATCTTGGAATTCCTCTTTGACTGAGTCTTATAATCTGCTTGTGCTTCTTTACCTCAAAGCCTCGTTTAATAAAATGTTAAATATGACTCAGCTTAGGATAAACACATGCAAAAGTGATTTGTCATGACCTTCCAATTGATTCACTAATAACCCAATTATAACCTTTTTTTTCTGTTACCCATGCAAGGCACAATTGTGTAACTTTCCACAATGGTTGTGTTGTGCTACATGTAGATATTTACATGAAGAGAGAAAAAGCAGAGTTATTTATTACATTATAAAGTTAGAAATGATAACATCCTTACCATTTCTAATGTTTTAAAATACCAAGGCAATGTGTTTTGAGGCAAAATCCATTTGTATAAGCATAGTGTACTTTTTGTTTAATTGATTTTTTTCCCTATTTGGGACAGATTATTGTATTGATTCATTAGCTGGATTTATTAGTGTGTGTATGTATGTGCATTTGTGTAAGAGTTGGAAAAAGACAGAATTTATCACCAGGTAATACTCTTTAATAAATAAGAAAGTATTTTTTGGACCTTTAAGTTTGCCTGACCCTGAAAGAAAAATAAATGAGACTTTCCCAGCATTCGTGATATCTGAAATAGCACCCCGATTTATATTTTTCCTTTTTTGTTACCTTCATCATTAATTATTTATTGATTTGTCTTTTCATTCAATGTACATTGCTGAAGTGATTATTACTTATGCTGGGGGCAAAGCAAAAATAAGACTGAAAAGAGACAAACAATGAACTTATAAATGATTTATACTTTGTGGGAAATCATATGAAGCTGTTACACTAGAGAGTAAAGTGTAGTGAAAAGTGACACATATTTTGGGTCTAATAGGCTTGTATGGCCTCTTTGAGGAGGTGACATTTAACCAGGAAGTATCTTAAAGAATAAGTTAGTGATGCTAAAAGCTCAAAGAAAACCGTTCCAATTATAAGGAAAGGTGGGTACACAGGTTTTAGGAGAGAAAGCATCTCAGGCTGTTGGAAGAACATAATAAAACCAACATCCTGAACTACAGTGAGCAAGAAATGGAATTGTAAGAGGTCAGCTCAGAAAGCTGAAAAGCCAAATCCTATAGGGTTTGGAAGGCTACAATAAAAGATTTTGGTTATATTTAAGTGTGATGGTATATTAGAGTTCTCCAGAGAAACAAAACCTACAGGATACGTACACACACACACACATATGTAATATATATATTAATATATATACACACACGCACATATATAAATATATGTATGCATAATGTATACAGGCATACCTTGCTTAATTTGATTTCCCTTTATTGTGCTTCATAGATATTGCTTTTGTTTTTTCAACAAATTGAAGGTTTGTAACAACCTTGTGCTAAGCAAGTCTCTTAGTGCCAGTTTTCCAATGCTATGTGCTCATTTTGAGTCTTGGTGTCACATTTTGTTAATTCTCATGATATTTGAAACTTTGGAATCATTATTGTATCTGTTATGGTGATCTGTGATATGGAATTTTTGATGTTACTATCGCAATTATTTTGGGGCACCAGAAAGGGCACCCATATAAAATGGCAAACTTCATAATATGTAAAATCTGGGAACCAGAAATTTAAAATAATTTGCCCAATATCGGACAGCTAAAAGAGGTAGAGCCCAGCTTGGGATTCATGTTGGACTAAGTCTTATAATTTGCTTGTGCTTCTTTACCACAAAGCCTCATTTAACTAATAAAATGCTAAATATGACTCTAGAGATTTGTCCTTCCCCTGTCACTCTGCCTCTTCTTGGGCCTTCCTCCCTGAGATCAATAATATTGAAATTAGGTCAATTAATCACCCTACAATGACCTCTAAGTGTTCAAGTGAAAAGAAGAGTGGTGTATCTCTCACTTTAAACCCAAAACTAGTGATGATTAATCTTAATGTAAAAGGCATGCAGAAATCTGAGATTTTCTGAAATCTAAGTCTCCTGTGCCAAATAATTATCCAAATTATTAATGCAAGGGAAAAGTTGAAGGAAATTAAAGGTGCTACTCTAGTGAACACATTGGATAAGAGAGTGAAACAGCCTTAATGCTAATATAGAAAAAGTTTTATTGGTCTGTATAGAAGATCAAACCAGCCACCACATTCCCTTAAACCAAAGCCTAATTCAGAACATGACCCTAATTCTCTTCAGTTCTATGAAGGCTGAAAGAGGTGAAGAAGGAAGCTGCAGGAGAAAAATTTGAATCTAGCAGATATTGATTCATGAGTTTTACGGAAAGAAACCAGCTCCATAACATAAAAATGCAAGGTAGAGTAGCAAGTGCTAATGTAGAAGGTGCAGCAAATTATCCAGAAGATCTAGCTAAGAATTGATGATGGTGACTACATCAAACATTTTTTTAATGTAGATGAAACAGTCTTCTACTGAATGAAGATGTCACCTACAACATTCATAACTAGAGAGGAGAAGTCAATACCTGGCTTCAAAGCTTCAAAGATAGGCTGACTCTTTTTGTAGGGGCTAGTCCAGCTGGTAACTTTCATTTGAAGCTAATGCTCATTTACCATTTTGAAAATCCTAGGACCCTAAAGAATTATTCTAACTCTACTTTGCTTGTGCTCTGTAAATGAAACAACAAAGCCTGGATGGCAACTTATCTGTTTATAACATGATTTACTGAATATTTTGAGACAATTATTGTGACATACTTCTCAGGAGAAAAAATTCCTTCCAAAATATTACTGCATATTGATAATGCATCTGGTCACCTGAGAGCTCTGATGGAAATGTGCAATGAGATGAATGTTCTTTTCATGCCTGCTAATACAGCATCCATTCTTTAGCTCATGGATCAAAGAATAATTTCAACTTTCAAGGCTTATTATTTTAAAAAATATATTTTATCAGGCAATATCTGCCACAGATAGTGATGTCTGTGATAAATCTGGGCAAAGTAAGTTGAAGACCCTCTGTTAAAGCATCACCATTCTAAATGCTAGTAAGACCATTCATGATTTATGAGAGGAGGATCAAAATATCAAAATTAACAGGAATTGGAAGAAGTTGATTCCAATCTTTGAAGGGCTCAAGACTTCAGTAGAGAGAGGAACTGTAGAAGTGATGGTAACAGTAAGAGAACTAGAATGAAAAATGGAGGCTGGATTGCTGCAATCTTATGACAGCACTTGAATGGATGAGCAGTCCCTCCTTATGGATAAGCAAAGAAAATGGTTTCTTGAGATGGAATTTACTTCAGATGAAGATGCTCTAAATATTGTTGAAATGAAAACAGGTAACAGAATGTTCCATAAACTTAGTTGATAAAGTGACAGAATTTGAGAAGATTAACCCAATTTTGAAATTGGGTAAAATGCTATCAAACAGTATTGTATGCTACAGAGAAATCTTTCATGAAAGAAAAAGTCAATTGAAATGGAGGACTTCAGCAACCACCACTCTGATCAGTTAGCAGCTATCAACATTTAGCATGATATTCTGCCTGCAAAATGATTACAGCTTGCTAAAGCTCAGATGATGTTTAGCATTTTTAGCAATAAAATGTTAATTAATTAAGCAATAAAATATTAAAATATTAATATTAATTAATTTTTAAACAAATGTTACTTACACTTAATTGACTATAGGCTAGTATAAACATAATTTCTATATGCACTGGGAAACCAAAAAATGTGTGCAACCCATTTTATTATTATATTTGCTTTATCTTGGTGGTCTGGAACTGAATCCAGAATATCTGATGTATTACAATATATTTGCATAATATTTACATATATGGATACGCATTACATACTATATGTATGCTATATGTATGTAGTATGTAATGTGTATCTATATATTTGTAAATATTAAGACATTTATTATGGAAATTGTCTCGTGACTGTAGGGACTGGCAAATATGAATTCTCGTCTCATTGCTGACAGCAATCTTTTTGTTGATTGTAGATGTAATTAGCCATAGTTATAAAAATCTGATTAATAAATTCAATTCGTCTATGAAATATCCTCACAGTAAAGAATCAGGTCAGGGCTTGCTTGATGAAACAACTGGCAACATAACCTAGCCAAGTTGATATAAGAATTTAGCCATCGCAGAGAGGTTAAATTTATATTCTTCATTCTTATATTCTTCAAGTGTAATAATAAGATGGTTAGATTTATATTTTATAAATACTACTGAAAAGAAATGTAGAAATGGGATTGTAGGAGGTAAGGAAGGAACAGCAGCTTTAAACGAATATTCCATATGCTAGATTTCTTGGCATTAGTTTGAACCACATTACTGGTAGACTGATCCAACAAAATTCTCATGTTCGATTCTCTAGTCCCTCATTTTTCCTGCCTTGGCAACAAAGGAGTCTAAATATTCCATATGTTGCTTCTATAAACTGGTGAGTCCAGATCAACCTAGGTCCCTGAATGTTTGTGGGGAGTAGAATCCCTTGAAAATCTGTCTTGAGACATAATCTGAGGACAAAGTAAATGCTAGTTGGGTTAAAGTTCTACAATTTTGGGATTGTTTGCTACCACAGCTTAACCAAAACTATTTGGAGCAATACATAAGGAAATTTGGAAACAGGAAAAGGATATTATTATAATAGTTCAAGTGAGAAACAATGTCGTCTTGAAGTATGGTAGTTTTAATAGGCAGGGATCAAACTGAAATGGATTTGAATTATATTTTGTAGATAATGCTGACAAAACTAGCGTATAAGTTAAGTTGCTGAATATCTTCTATGTGGAATTATTTTATTTTATGAATTGGCTATTGTTATTTCAGGTCCATTCTTACCCCTCTGTTGCAAGAACTGGCAGCCTGGAAACTACATTTTCCAGGTTTCTTTGCTGGCAAGGTTATGTTTTACACTCTGCCAATGCAAAGTTCCTGTTTAAAATGTGAGGATATAAGAGATGGAGAGGCCATTGGCGCTTTTGCCTTTGGAAGAAGGTACATGGGAGATTTTGTTAGTACATTCAAGATATCAGCATACTTGGTTCTGATATGATTATTGGAAATTGACTGATTTCTGCACTTCATAATTTCTGGTATACCAGCATCAGCCTTCCTGAAATTTACAACCCCATCTGTCTCTCTCTATTAAATCTGTTCCTCTTTGAACTACCTATATTTGCTTCTATTTTCCACCCAAACTATTTGTTATCCAGTATAATATAAAACATCTACTATTCTATAACAAGTCATCTTGTTAGTCAGAGAAAACCAATGTTCAGAAAATTTAAAGCATTGTTTCTATGATCTTTTCATTGTAATTAGTAACAACTGGCCCATAAACTTAGTTCATAGTTTGTTGTCTTAGTTTAACATTCCACCTATAAAAAATTCTACAGACTTGTTGACTTAAGCAACAGGAATATCAACTCACTGTTTTGAAGGCTAGGAAAACAAAATAGAGGTTTTGGCAGGATCATCCTTTCTCTGATCTGTGGCATTCTGGTGATGGGTTGTTGGGAATCCATCACTTAACCTCTACCTCTGTCACATAGCCAAACTATCTATTTCCTTCTGTCTCCAACTCCAGTTAATACTGTGTCCAAATTTCCCCCTCATATAAGGTCTCAAGTCATTTTGGATTAAGGCTTATCCCCAATCAGTTTGTCCTCTTTACAAATGAGTTGGGACTTGGAACATGCCTTTGGTGGTGACATCATTCATTCCATAACACTTGTGATTCATAACTTATGCTCTTACTATTATAGTATACATATTTTAATATTCTTATCACAGAGTGGGATTTTAAAAATTCTATTCTAAATCTCAGAGTCTAAAAGAAGATTATCACAATTTGTGCTATCATGCTCTAGCGATGAAATTTCCTCTTACAAGGAACAAAGCTGCTCCTGGTACATTTTTTAGGCACAATTTCATTTTGGCATCTTTTCCATCTGATTGTCATTTGGCATAAAGCTAACAAATCAGATTTCATAATTGGAAACTCCTTGCTTGAATTTGCTAATTTGGCTTACAGGTAGATGTTACTATGCAGAACTGTTTTTACAAATCTAATAACATCTGAGTGGGAAATGAGAAAAAAGATATTATTGAAGAACTGAGGGAAAAGGGTTATAGAACTGATTTCTGAGTGGAAAGCCTTTCATCACAGAGTGAGGGAGAGAGAGAAAGAAAGAGAGGCATTAAGAAATATCCTAAAGTAAGCAAAATGTTAGAGCTGTATTTTATTATTTTTTCTACAAAGACATTGTTCCCATATATCCTGTGAACACATTTTTTTACTTTTTATTTTTACTTATGAAAATAAACTCACTTTGTTCTTTTATCTTCATAATCTAGAATAGCTTCGTTATTTAAGAGAAGTCTCAGGTATAAATAAAATGAGCTAGCATCTGGTTAGAAATAGTTGATAAGGAAATGTGAAAGACAAGCAGGCACACATATGTGTTTGAACATCTGAGTATATATATAGAGGAAAACACACCATGTTTTTGGTTTGCACAAAGAGGCAAGCATACATTTATATTCCACACCCTCAAATGAATTGTGAGCTACTAAAGGTTAGATGAAATTTGAAATATATATATATTTGAAATATATATATATATATTTCTATTTTCTGTAGCATACACAGGTAGTAAGAACTCAGTGTATGCGGAGATAAATTGACATTCGATGCCCCTGATCTTTGGAGAACAGAGGCAATTATAAGCTTAGAAGTACAAAAAAAAAATTCAAGAAAAAAATAAAGATCTTGAATCATTCTGTGTATAAATTAAAATATTATATGTCAATAATTGCAAATTTTAAAAATCTGTATAAAATACCAAGAAAACAATTAAATAAAAATATAATGTTTAAACATTCAGAAAATCAATCAGAAAGCAAAGACTTGGGAAAATATTCCTCCTTATTAAAAACCAAAATGAAAAAATGTATACTCTATTTCTCAAATACATAGTAGCATAAAAGGCATCCACAGCCTATCAGTGAAAGATAGGCTCATTTTTTGAGATATGAGATATTACATCCCTTGCTACAAGGGATGTAAATAAGAATGGCTTTAGAAAACATGATAGTAATATAATTCAGGGCTTTAAGTTTATCCCCATTGATAGTGTTTTATAAATTTCGAGAGTAAAAAAAATGCAGGAAAAATATAAATGGACCAATGTATGCTGAATAATGAGCCCCAATTATGTCAAGTCCTAATCTTTAGAAACTGTAAATGTTACCTTTCATGGCAAAGGTTTGCATATATGATTAAATTAAGGATCTTGATTCCTTAAATTCATATGGAACTGCAAGAGGCCCTGAATGGCCAAACAATGTTGAAAAAGAGGGACAAATTTATGAAAATCAATTTTATTAAAAGCCACAATAATCAAAACAGTATGGATCTGGCATAAAATAGAGAAATAGGTCAATGAATAGACTTCAGTGTCCAGAAATGGACTCATACATCTATGGCCAATTGATTTTCAGCAAGAATGCTAAATACACGCAATAGGGAATGAATAGTTTTGTCACCTATGGTATTGAACAATTGGATATTAAATGTAAAAAATCAAGTTGAACTTCTACCTCACACCATACAAAATTTAATTGAAGAGGATCAAGGACCCCAGTATAAGGGCTAAAACCATAAAACTCTTAGAAGATAACATAGGAGCAAATCTTCCTGGCCTAGGGTTCAGCAATGATCATAGATATGGCACCAAAAGCAGGAGGAACAAAGAAATGATATATAAATTCTACTTCATTAAAATTTGGGCGGGCCGCGGTGGCTCAGCGGGCAAAGTGCTTGCCTGCTATGCCGGAGGACCTCGGTTCGATTCCCGGCCCCAGCCCATGTAACAAAAACGGAGAAACAGAATACAATAAAACAAGAAAATGTTTAAAAATGTTTCCCTTTCTTCCTTCCTTCCTTCCTTCTATCCTTCCTTCCTTCTCTCTGTCTTTCCTTTAAAAAAAAAAAAAAAAAAAAAAAAAAAAAATTAAAAACACCTGTGTATCAAAGAACAAGTAAGTGAAAAGACAAGTTACAGAATGGGGAAAAAATAGTTGCATACCACACTCAGATAAAAGCTTAGTATCCAGAATATATAAAGAACTTTACAATATGACAACACAAAAACGATCAAACTAATTAAAATATGGACAAATGTTTTGAACAGACATTTTCCCATAGTGGATATACAAATGGCCAATAAGCATATGAAAAGATACTCACCATCATTTGTCATTTGGGAATTGCAAATCAATCAATGAGATAGCATTTCATGCCTTCTAGGATACCTATGACATAAAAAAATCCACAAACAATCAAGCAAAACAAATCAGGCAATAAGAAGTTTTGGAGGAGATATGAAAAATTGAAGCTCTAGTGCTTTGTTCCTGGTAATGTAAAATGGTGCAAACACTGTGGGAAACAATATGATGGTTCCTCAAAAATTTAGATATCGAATTACCATATGACCCAGAAATTCCGCTCCTAAGTATATATCCAAATGTGGTGGTTAAATTCATGTGTCACTTTGGATAGGTCATAGTGTCAGTTGTTTGGTCAAGTAAGCACTGGTGTAATTATGTTTGCAAGGATATTTTGTAGATGGATCTGAATCGTTACTTGGTTTCACTGATGGCTGTTTACGTATATCCACAACGAACACAGGAAATTGCCTTCATCTAATCACTTGGATGTCTTAAAGGGAGAAGTGAGGATTTCACCAATCAGAAAGAATAATTTCTATCTCACTTTAGAGAGCTATCCTCTCTTGGGGAATGCAGTGTCACCTTCAACAATTTTCTAACCTGTGGCCTGCCCTATGCCTGTGAAATTCAGACTTGCCAATCCTTGCCCCATTTGTGTGAACCAGTTCCCATTTATATATATATACCCTGCTGGTTCTGTTTCTCTGGAGAACCATGACTAATACACCAAAGAAAGTGAAAATAGGGTCTTAAATACAAATGAATGCTGTACACCAATATTTATAGCAGTGTTATTCACAATAGCCAAAAGATGGAAAATACTCAAGCACCCAGTGAGAAGTGAATGGATAAAACAAAATGTGTACTTACACACAATGGAGTATTATTTGTCTATAAGAAGGAATAAAGTTCTGAGACATGCTACAACATGAATGACTCTTGAAAACATTACACTGAGTAAAATAAGCAAGGAAAATAAGGACTAATATTGTATGACATCACTTATATGAGATGAAATAGCAAAATTTCAAAGACAGAAAGTAGATTAAATGTTACCAGGGAATGGGAAGAGGAGAGAAGCAGAGAGTTTTTGTTTGGTAGATATAGAGTGTTTGCAAATAAAAAAATAATAAAGAAAGAAAAACACATTAAGGATCTTGAGATGTGGAGACTGTGAAGGATTACATGAGTGGACTCTACGTGCTATCAGAAGTGTTCCTGTAATATAGAGAAAAAAAGGCTATTTGACAAAGAAACACAGAGGAGAAGGCAATGTGAAGGCAGCACAGAGATATATTGGAAGATGCTGTCGTTGAAGACTAGAGTGGTGCAGCAACAAACCAAACAACGCCAGAAGCAACCAGAATTTGTGTGAAACAAGAACAGATTCTCTCCCAGAGCCTCCCGAGGGAGCACAACCTTGCTGACAGCATCATTTCAGCCACTGATGATGATTTCAGACTTTTGGCCTAGAGAACTGTGAGACAATAAACTTCTGTGGTTTTCAGCCAGCACATTTGCTGTTTTTTTCAGCCAGCAAACTTGCTGTGATTTGTTACAGTAACCACAGGAAACTAATGCATGCAGATAAAAATGTTCATATTATTTATAAAAGAACAAAAAGAAGCATTATACAGTTCAGAGTCCAAACCTATGGAAATGCTTACATTAATCATAAATGTAATTACCCAATTGAATATTATTCAACAATTAAGATGAATATTTGTAATGCATTTTTAATAACAGGAAATTTCTATCGTAAGTGAGAACATGGACAAAACATATAGTGGTAATTACAGCTATAAGAAAAGTAAAAACCTTTCTATGGGAGACTTTCTGAAAAAAACATTTTGATATACAGCTCCTAAGAAGATGGAAATTAAGCATGGGCTAATTGATCCTACTCCGGCCCAATTCTGAAGATACCACATAGGTTAAAAGAAAGTGTTTGAATATTTTAAATCTCTGACAAACCCATGAAATAAGGGAAGACAGTTTTTATTTGAAATTTTGTTTTAAGATTTTGTTTTTAATTAGAGAAGTTGTGAGTTTGCAAAACAATCATACCTAAAACACAGGATTCTCGTACACCACACCACTACCAACAGTTTGCATTGCTGTAGAACATTTGTTACAATTGATGATAGCACTTTTTAAATAACTGCACTAACTGTTTTTTTTAAGTTTCATTTTTTGTATGTAGGGGTGCATGGTCTGGGAATTGAACCCCAGTCTCCCACATGGAAGGTGAGCATTCTACCACTGCATCACCTGTACACCCTAATAATTAACTGATTTTAACTAATTTTAACTTTTGTTACAATTGATGGAAGATTATTAAAATACTTCTATCATCCATTATTTATATTAGATTAATTTTCCCATATGTGACCCTATTTTTACTACCTTATATTAGTATCACACATTTGTTATGATTCATGAAAGAACCTTCATATACTTATACTATTAGGTATAGACCATTATTTACAAAAGAATTCACTGTATTGTTTAGTCCTATGTTTTATCTTTAAACTTTTATTCTAGTAATATATGCAATCTAAAGTTTCCCCTTTTATTCACATTCACCTATATATTTCAGTGCTACTGATTACAGTCACAATAATGTGACACCATCATAACCAACCATTTCCAATCCTTTCCTATCAGCCTAAATAGAAATTCTGTACAAGTTAACCATCAACACCCTGACTCTGTGAGTTTGCTTATTAGTTCATAACATTGGAAGCATGTAATGTTTGTCCTTTTCTGTCTGGCTTATTTCACTCAACATAATATCCTCAAGGTTCATCCATGCTGTTTATGCATCAGAACTTCACTCTTATTTACAACTCTATAATATTTCATCCTGTGTATAAACCACATATTTTTAACCATTTATCAATTGATGGACACTGGTTTTATCTTCAGATCTTTACAAAGTGGCAGTCCCACCCTTTCCAAGGGCCTACACAGAGGCCTGCCTCTCTCAGAATGCGAGTTTGAGGGACACTGGGGAGACCACCTTTTTCTTGGCTCTACTCTCTTCAAACACGGGGCTTCGCCCAGGCTCTCTGCCATCTCTGGGGCACACACTCAACCCCTCCATGTGGTGGCAGCCAGGATCTCCCTAATCCCCAAAGAATGAGCTTCACCCTCTCCAAGGACTGAGATGGTACAACTCTTCCATTGCAACAAGGTGGAAAGACCATCCTCTGCTTTTGGGGCAAACTCACCCTCTCCAAGTACTTGGGTGAGTCTACTCTCCTGGCCCTAGGTTTCTTGACTTTAGACTTTAGCTTCCACAGTTCTGCCTCTGAAGTTATTTTACGTTCACATTGTCCCTTTTGTGAGCTTCCGAGTCCAGACTGGCAGCAGCTCTGTTTATACAGATCCTGCAGCATGCTTGTTGACTTCATATGTAGTATACAAGGGTCATGCCCATTAGACAGCAGGAGTTTCCACAAATCCTTCCTGTATTTGTCCAATCCTGGCTTTCTCTGAAATGGCTGATTGGTTACACATTTGACCAAATCCTCATGTGGGGCAACATTCTCTGGGATTTACCTCCCTGGAAGCTCAGAAGTTTCCAGAACATCAATTTCTGGTTTCTTTGTATCCAAGAGTTCAGTTCTCAGCTTTTCTCTTTCTTGTCACATTTCGCTATAAGCTGCCAGGAGAAACCAGGCTGCACTTTCCACATTTAATTTAGAAATCGCTTTTGCTAAATATCCTTTTGCTAAAAAGTTCATGGCTTTTAAAATCCACCTCCCAGCCAAAGCCATTAGTCAACTTTGCTAGGATATCTGCCATTTTAAAGCAAGGATCACCTTCCAGTTTAGAATAACATGTGCCTCATTTCTGTCTAGGACATTATTAGCAGATCTTTAGAGTCCACATTTCTACCAACAGTCTCTTCAAAGAATTCTAGACCTTCTCTATCAAACACCAGACAAGTTTTCCAAAATCTTCCTCTCATCTACTTAAAAAGATGTTCCAACATGTTTGGTATTTGCAAACAACAGCAGCATTCCACTTCTCTGGTACCAAAATCTGTTCTAGTTGGCCAGCTGCTAGAATGTGATATATCAGAAACAGAATGACTTTTAAAAGGGAGAATTTATTAAGTTGCAAGTTTACAGTTTGAAGGCCATGGAAATGTCCCAATTAAAGCAAGTCTATAGAAATGTCCAAATTAAGACATTAACAGGAAGTTACCTTCACCCAACAAAAGCCGACGATGTTCAGGGTTTCTCTCAATTGGAAAGGCACATGGGAAACTGGCAACACGTGCCAGCTTTCTTTCTAGGCTTCTTATTTTATGAAGCTCCCCCAAGGACATTTCCTTCTTCATCTCCAAAAGTCTCTGACTGTGTGGGTTCTCATGGCTCTGGTTGCTCTCTCATGGCTTTCTCATCGTTCTGATGCTTTCTCCAAAATACTTCCCTTATTAAAGGAGTCCAGTAAAGTAATCAAGATGCACCTTGAATGGGTGGAGTCACAACTCCAAGGAAGTCATCTAATCAAAAGTTACCATGCACAGTTGGGTGGGTCACATCTCCATGGGAACAATCAAAAAGCTCCCAGCCAGCAATATTGAATGAGGATTAAAGGACATGGCTTGTCTGAGGTCCACCACAAATTCAAACTGTCACAATGACTAAAAAATATTTTAATTTTGAGGAAGTCACATTTATCTCTTTTTTTTTCTTGCAGTGCATTTTCTTTGGGTGTAAAGTCTAAGAAATTATTGCCTAACATGAGCTCTTGAAGATGCATCCCTACATTTTCTTCTGGGAGTTTTATATTTCTGGCTTTCATATTTAGGTCTTTGATCCATTTCATTTTGAGTTTTGTATAGGTGTGAGATAAAAGTCCTCTTTCTTTTGAATATGATATCCAGTTCTACCAGTACCAGTTGTTGAAGAGACTATTCTGTTCCAAGTGAGTGGATTTGAAAGCTTTATCAAAATCAATTGCCCATGGTTGTGAGGGTATATTTATGAATTCTAAATTAAATTCCATTGATCAATATAATCCTTATGCCATGCTGTTTTGATCATTGTAGCTTTGTAATGTGTTTTAACATCATTCAGTGTGAATCCTCCAACTTTGTTCTTCTTTTTAAGATGTTTTTGGTTATTCAGAGACCCTTACCTTTTCAAATAAAGTTGATAATAGGCTTTCCCATTTCTGTAAAATAGGCTCTTGGCATTTTGATTGGGATTGCATTGAATCTGCTATGCAATTTGGATAAAATTGACATCTTAATGATATTTAGTCTTCCAATCCATGAACATGTAATATCTTTCCTAAATAGACATCTTTACTTTCTTTTAGTAATGGTTTGTAGTTTTCTGTACACAAGTCCTTTACATCTTAGCTAAATTTATTCCTGAATATTTTGTTCTTTTAGTTGCTACTGAAAATAGAATTTTTCTTCTTTCCTCATCAGACTACTTATTGTTAGTGTATAGAAACACTGCTAATTTTTGTGTTGCCCTTTTATTCTACCACTGTGCTGTATTCATTTATTAGCTCTAGTAGCTTTGATGCAGATTTTTTGGGGACTCTCTGTATACAGCATCATGTCATCTGCAAATAGTGAACATTTTACTTCTTCCTTTCCAATGTGGATGCCTTTAGTTATTTTTCTTGCCTAGTTGCTCTGGCTAGGATGTCAAGCACAATATTTTATAACAGTTGTGACAGAGGGCATCCTTGTCTTGTTCTTGATTTTAGAAGGAAAGCTTTACTCTTTCACCACTAAGAGTGTTAGCTCTGGATCCTTTATATACTCCCTTTATCATGTGGAGGAAGTTTTCTTCCATTCTTTTCCTTCAAAGTGATTTTACTGCATTTTCTGCAACAGTTGAGAGTATCGCATGTTTTTTAATCCCTTCATTTAGTTAATGTGATGTATTACATTTTTTACATTGTTATTTGTGTGTGCCACACCACCCTGCATACCTGGGATAAAACCCACTTGATCATGATGTGTGGTTGGTCAATTTTGCAAAAATTCTGCTGAGGATTTTTGCATTTATATTCATAAGAAAAATTTGTCAGTAATTTTCCCATTTTGGAGTGTCTTTTCTGGCTTTGGTATTAAGGTGGTGTTGACTTCATAAAGTCAGTTTCATAGTATTCCCTCTTCTTCAGTTTTTTAGAAGAGTTTGAGCAGGATTTGTATTAATCTTCTTGGAATGGTTATGAGAATTAACCTGTGAGGCCATCTGTAACTGAGGTTTTCCTTGTTGGTAGGTGTTTTTTTTATTTTAAATATTCATATTGAGAAATAGTCACACATATACAGTTCCATAGTATACAATCAGTGGCTCACAATATTATCACATAGTTGGTTATCATCACTATGATCATTTTTAAAATAGTTGCATCACTCCAGAAAAAGAAATAAAAGAAAAAGAAAGACTCATATCCCTTACCTCTCCCTCTCATTGACCATTAATATTTCAATCTACCTATTTTTTTTGTCCCTTAACCCCCGTTATTCATTTATTCATTTATCTTTATTTTTAATTCTATGCCCTGGATAAAAGGAGTATCAGACAAAAAAAATTCACAATCACGAAGTCACATTGTAACAACTATATACTTATACATTCAACTTCAAGAATCAGTGCTACTGGAACACAGTTCAACAGTTTCAAGTACTTCCATCTAGCCACTCCAATACACCATAATGTAAAATGGGACATCTATATAGTGCATAAGAATAACCTCCAGGATAACCTCTCAACTCTGTTTGAAATCTCTCAGCCACTGAAATTCTATGTTGTCTCATTTTTGTCTTTGCCTTTTGGTCAAGAAGAACTTCTAAATCCTATAATACTGGGTCCCACCTCATTTCGATAATCCTGTCCCACATTGCCATGGAGATTTACACCCCTGAAAAACATGTCCCTCATGGGGTGGGGGGTGGGGGAAAACACTGAGTTCACCTGCTTACCTGGCTCAGAGACAGAGGCCACATCTGAGCAACTAAAAAGTTCTCTGGGTGTGCCTCTTGGACACAATTGTGAGTAAGCTTATCTTTCCTTTGTTAATAAGTTTCATATGGTGGAACCCCAAGATCGAGGGGTCAGCTTTTTGAATTAGTTGTTCCCACTGCTTGTGAGGACATCAGGAATTCCCCAGACAGGGAAGTTTAATATTTTCTCCTTTCTACCCAGTCCCCCAAGGGGACTTTGCAAATTCTCTTTCATTCTCTGCCCAAATTACTCTGGGATAAATCAGGGAATCACACTAACCTCTACAAACCAACAAGATCTCACACCCTTTTCAAGATTCTCTGTAATTATGTGTTCAAATAAACTTACAAGAAAACTTAAATTATATAATGTAAAACTCAAAATATAAATTTTGTACCAAATAAGCATCTCTCTTGGTCTTACACAGAAGTTGAAGTTTTAAAATTTGGACCACTTCAGCCTTTACCCTGTATTCTGATTTACCTTAGTCCTATCCAGATCAGCTTCACTCATATCTTTAGTTGGAGTCTGATCACTTTTTAAACTTTTTAAACAGTTGCTTTATGGGGCAATGCTTTTCATAGCTTCAGAGCTCCAACTCTGAATCTCAGGTTTCACATCAAAGGTCAAAGATTTTGAGAATGACCAAGTTATACATCAATAGCTTAGTATCTCGGAATATAGAAATAACTGTTACAACTCCAGAATGGATATGACTGCTATAGATGCTTACAAACTATAACCCACGTTCTCTGCGTCAATTCTCTGAGTTTGTATATTACATTTAATCCATATGAGTGATGCATGACAATATTTATCTTTTTTTTCTGGTGTTTCATTCAACATACTGTCATTAAGGTTCATTTACCTAGTTCCATCCCTTACAACTTCATTCCTTCTTGTAGCCACTTAGTAGTTCATTTTATGTATACCCCACAGATCCCACTTCCATTCCTCAGTCTTTGCACCCTTAGGCAATCTACATCCATGCGAATCATGAACTCTGACACCATAAACTCCAGTGTTAACATGCCAACTCATGTCCCCAGTCTCAGTTCTCCCAGTTATATACCTAGCCAAAAGGCTTGCAGGGCCAAATGGCAAACTCACCCCTAACCTTCTGTGAAACCATTCACTAGCACTTATTTCTCTTTGTTCATTTTTGAAGAGTTATATTTGCACATCATACAATCCAACATAAGTAAATAGTCATGCCTTCACCATGTTGGTAGGTATTTGATGACTGATTCACTCTCTTTACTTGTAATTGGTCTGTTGAAATATAGAAATTTCTTCTAGAGTCATTGTAGGTTGTGTTTCTAAGAATTTGCCCATTTCATCTAATTGTCTAATTAGTTGGCATAGTATCTTCTTCTGAACCTTTTTATTTCTGTGGAGTCTCTAGGAATGTCCCCTCTCTCACTTCTGATTTTATTTCTTTGAGTTTTCTCTCTTTTTTCTTCATAAGCCTAGCTAAGGTTTTGTCAACTTTATGGTTCCTTTCCAGGAACCAGCTTTTGGTTTTATGAATTATGTCTTGTTTGTTAATTTCCAAATTCATTTATTTTTACTCTAATCTTTATTATTGCTTTCCTTAAGTTTGCTTTGGAGTTAGTTTGCTGTTCTTTTTCTAATTCCTCCAGGTGTGCAATTAGGTCTTTGATTTTATTTTAATTTTTTCACAGTGAAAGTGTTTAGTGCTATCTGTTTCCCACGCAACCCTGCCTTTAGTGCATCTCATAATGTTTGATATGTTTTGTTCTCACTTTCATTTTTCTAGAGATATTTACTGATCTCTTTGGTCATTTTTTCTTTGACCTACTGATTGTTTAAGAATATTTGTTGTTTAACTTTCATACATTTGTGAATTCTCCATTTCTCAGCCTGATATTGATTTCCAGGTTTATTCCACTATGGTCAGAGAAAGTGCTTTGTATAATTTCAATCTTTTAAAATTCACTGAAACTTGTTTTGTGACCCAGCACGTGGTCTATCCTGGAGAATGATCCATACACACTTGAGAAGAATGTATATGCAGCTGTTTGGAGATGCAGTGTTCTGTATATTTCTGTAATGTCTTATTCACTTGTATTATTCAAGCTCTCTGTTTCTTTATTGTTCCTCTCTCTAGATGTTTCATCTATTGATAAGACTAGTTTATTGAAGTCTCCAGCTGTTAATGTAAAGACATATATTTGTCTCTTCAGTTTTGCCAATGTATGCCTTATGTATTTTGGGTCACCATGTTTAGGTGCACAAATATTTCTGATTATTTCTTCATGGTGGATTGTCCCTTTTATTAATTCATAGTGTCCTTCTTTGTCTTTTATATTTTTGCATTTAAAATCTATTTTGTATGATTTGAGTGTAGCTTCTACTCGTGCAGAATATCTTTTTCCCCCTTTTACTATCAATCTGTTTGTGTCTTTGGACCTAAGGTGAGTCTCTTATAAATAACACATAGCTGGGTCAAGATCATGTGTTTTTTTTTTTGTTTGTTTTGTTTTTGTTTTTTTATCCATTCTGTCAGTGTGTGTCTTCTGATTGAGGACTCTAATCCATTAACATTCAGTATTATTACTGTTAGTACTTCAGCCATTTTATCCTTTTTTTGTGTTGTACTTTTTTATATAGTCTTCATTTCTTCACAATTCTGTAAGCCACTCTCTCTTGTCTTATCATCTCAAGCTGAAATCTTTCTTTAGTGTTTCTTGGTGGATAGGTGTCTTGTTGATGAACTCTTTCCATTTCTGTTTATATTTGAATATTATGAAATTTTTCTCATTTTTATGGACAGTTTTATTTTTCTTTCATTACTTTGGTATCTAATAATACTGCTTTCACATTGCCTTGGTTTTATTTATTTATTTATTTATTTATTTTGGGTGCATGGTACGGGAATCAAACATGGGTCTCCCTCATGAAAGGTGAGCATTCTACCACTGATCTCCCTATGCAACCCCATCTTTTTGGTTTTGATGAAAAAATTAAAGTTGGTCTTATTGCAGAGCAGTCCTATGTGATGAAGCACTTTTCTCTTGCTGCTTACAGAATTCTCTCTTTATCTTGATCATTTGACATTCTGATTAGTATGTGTCTTGAAGCAGGATTATTTGGGTTTATTCTGTTTGGAATACTTTGTGCTTCTAGAATATATATATTTATGTCTTTCATAATTGTTGTAAATTTTTCTGCCATTATTTCTTCAATTTACTCTTTCTGTCCCTTTCCCCTTCTCTTCTCCTTCTGGGACATCCAGGACACATATGTTTGCATACTTCATGCTGTCATTCAAGTCCCTGATAACTTGTTCATTTTTTACCATTCTTTACCTATTTCTGTCTTTAAGATTTTTATTGTTCTGTCTTCTAGTTCACTGATTTTTTCTTCTGGATGCTTAAATCTGTTGCATGCATCTAGTGTATTTTAATATCTTCTACTGTACTTTTCATTCCCATAATTTATGTTCTGTCTCCTTTTAAACTTTCAAATTCTGTTATATGCTCAGAATGTCATCTTAATACACTTCACGTCTTTAGTCGTATTTAACTTCCTCTCCTTGAAATGATTTAGGAGATTTATTTGAGTATCTTTGATTAGTTCCAAATTGTGTGTCTCCTCTGAAGTTTTAATTTGTTTCCTTGATTAGGCCATATCTTCCTTTGATGTCTTAATATGACCTATTTTTCATTCCAATGTCTGGTAATCTGACTGCTTTGAAGAGTTTATTCTGAACTTCAGTTTCTCCCTCTTGCCTATGGTTTCATTGTTGATTGACTTTGTGTTAAGGCTCTTGCTTTGTCTACTTATTCTAGACCTGCAGAATGGCCTGTGCTTAACTGATTAGATTTTTTCAGCTCTTTTTCATCTGATTCTTGCCTTGGACGTGTGGTAAAAAGTTTAAGACTACATTTTTTTTGTCAACTGTTTCAACTCCAGAGGAAAGTTTCATTTCTTCTGTTCCTTCTCCAGGAATCTTAAACTGCTTTGTTTGTTGTTGGTTTGCTTCTACAGACCTTTTCTACACCATTTTGTTGTCTCTAGCATCTTTTGTCTGAAGGGGTAGTTCTGGAGGAAGGTCACTATGAAAAGGACTTTCTCAAGTCAGTATTTTCCAGTCAAAACAGGGCCAGAGACCAATGACATGGGGAATACTGACTTCAATGTGTCCCGCAAAGGGGATAAAAAAGAATACCAAAAGCCCCTTTGATGGCTTCCCAAAGCTGTGCTTTCTTGGCCTCCAGCAGTCCCAGTCCTTCAGTTACAGCCCAAAGGGAAGCACTACATCTTTTAAGGTGGGTTGAAACAATGGCTATCACCACTTTTATCCATGGTGGGTTGAAAACTGAAAACAGCTCAAAACCGTGACCCAGCAATCCATTTTTGCTAATCAAAACCCATGATCTGTTCTCTTCTTGGGAAAGAGGATTTTTATATTTTTTTCTGTTTCCAGTGAGCTAGCTAGGGACTGGACCCAAAGGCAGTCTGCCACAAGAGTGGGTGATGGCACCAGCACCACTTTATATAGTGAAAAACTGACAGTTCTGCATTGTAATGTATTAGCCTCTTCCTCCCACTCTTCTCTTGATGCTATAAAATGTTTTTTCTGTCCTCCAGAACCCCAAAACAGTTGTCTTAGACAGTTTTGCCTTTTCAATAGCTGTTTGGATGGAAGGACTGGGTCCCAAGACTCTCTACTCTGTCATCTTCCCTAGAAGTCCTGGGGGAGGCAGCCTTGATTTAACATTTTAAGAAAGTCACTACCCAGAACCAAGGACTGATTGGAAAGGAAATTGGATTGTTGTCTACTTTCTCTGTCACACAGCCTCAGACAAGACCAAGCTTTTCTTCTACAACTTCAGGTCAGGAAAAAACTTAGGGCGTATTCATAGGACAGCACAGAAACCCAGGTGGCAACTAGAACATAATTAATCAGTGTCATTTAGCCAGTGTCAGCTTCTGAACTTTTCTCCATCCTGCCCTTGTTCTCTACACCTGGAATAAGAGGCAAATTCAATTAAAGAAAATGTGATTCCAGAGGAGAATAATGACAGAGGAAATGCTGTGTAAACTTTCACAAAAGTTTATGGCAGTCTGGCAAGAGCACAGCATATTAAAAGAGTTATGAGAAAGTTGTACCTTGTTTAGTTTTCTGGTCTGGAAAGTCCACCCCCTTCTAAACTCACTAGGATCCACACAAACTAGAACTGAGATTTGTATATTTAATTTATCCACTTTAGCAATGAGATTGTTTGAAACTGTATGAACACTCCCCTCCACCCCCAAAAATGTGTTCTTAGATCTAATAGATTCCTATGGGTGCAAACTCATATCAGTGTGATTGTTTAATAAGGCTATTTCAGTGAAAGTGTGACCCAGTTCACTCAGGATGGGCCTCAATCCTCTTATATAAGACCATTATAAACATAGTAAATACAGAGAAAGAGAAAGAAAGTAATGGAAGCAAGTAGTTGAAATCAACAAACCCCAGAAGAAAAGGGAGAGACCAGCAGACAAGGTCATGTAACTTGTCATACGACAGACAAGCCAAAGATTGCAGATAGGTGGTCTTCAAAAAGAAATCATTGCCTTGATGATGATTTGATTTGGACACTCTCATGACCTCAAACTGTAGGCTAACAAATTCCCATTGTTTGAAGCCAACCCATTTTATGGCATCTGCTTAAGCAGCCTAGGAAACTAAAACAAGCAGACAGCATTTTAATGTCCAGAAGTTGACATTAAATATCAACGAGTCCCATGCAGGTGTTGACCACTTAGAAAACATGAGCAATTCATGCAAACTGAGGCTGGCCTGAAATCACTGGTATTTTGAACCCGTGATATTTTTTGCTGATTATCCACTTGTCACTCCCATGGAAAAATGGTTTTATAAAAAAAAAAAAAAGATACGTGATGGGTCACTAAGTAAAGGAGAAGGATGAGTAACATAATAGCGATATTGTTATATGACTAAATATTATTTCATATGGATCAATAATTGAAAATAGATATAATGAAAATCTTGATAAATGTTGGAAAAATATTCGTTGCATTAAGAATGAGTATGCAGTTGTGATGAAGGTTCCAGTAGAAATACTTGCTATTAAATCATGCTAGTTTAAAAATGAACCAAATTATTGGAAAATGTAATATGAATACAGCTATACAATACATTGATGAAATAAAAGATTACATTCAAGAAATTTCCCAGAGATCAGTGTGAATAAATAAAGCAATAATACAGAATTATACCTACAGAGAGAGAAATAGAAAGAGGGAAATAGTATGATTATAGAAAATGTAGCTATCAACATAATAGAATTCTAAAAGAGAAGAAAATATTGAAGAGAAAGGATAGAAAATTTGAGGAAATAATGATTGAGATATTAGCAGAGTTAGTGAAAGAAGGGAAAACCTTATAAAATATCAGATTGCAAAATAAGATAGAAAAATAATACATATATAGTTAAATATAAGAATTTAAAAAACAATTAAAGAAAAATAATTTGAGAAAGCAAATGCAGATCACTTACAATGAGTAACACTAATAAGACAAAATAATGAAGTGTTAATTTTAATAGCTAAAAATAAATAATTTAATCAAAAAATTTAATATCCAGCAAAACTGTCATTTTAATATGAGGTCTCAATCAAGATAATCATAATCTGGGACACATAAGGTTTCAAAAGCTATGTATAATACATATAATATTCCATTGTACATATATATATACCACATTTTGTTAACCCATTCATATGTTGGTGGACATTTGGATTGTTTCCATCTCTTGGCAACTGGAATAATACTGCTATCAACACAGGCATGCAAATGTCTGTGTCACTGCTTTCAAGCTCTTCTGGGTATATACCAAGTAGTGCTATTGCTGGGTCATAGGGTAATTCAATATTTTGTTTTCCTAAGGAACCATCAAACTGTCTTCCATAGCAACTGTACCATTATGCACCAGCAGTGTATAAATGTCCATATTTCTCCATATCTTCTCCAACATTTGTAGCTTCCTGATTGTTAAATAGCAGCCATTCTTATAGATGTGAGGTGGTAGTCTTGATCTGCATTATATATATATAAATATAAATAAATATGTCAATACTTCTATTTTTGTGATCTGCATTTTATATATATATAAATAAATATGTCAATACTTCTATTTTTGTGCCAGTACCATGCTGTTTTGACCACTGTGGCTTTATAATAACTTTTCAATCAGGAAATGTTAGCCATTCCACTTTGTTCTTATTTTTAGTATGCTTTTAGCTATTCAAGGTCTCTTTCCTTTCCAGATGACTTTGGTAACTAGTTTTTCCAAGTCTTCTAAGTAGATTGCTTGAATTTTTATTAGTACTGTGTTGAACCTGTAGGTCAATTTGCATAGAATTGACAGCTTAAATATATTTAACCTTCCTACCCATGAGCAAGGGATTTCTTTCCACCTATTTAGATCTTTGTTTTAGATTTCTTTTAGCAATGTTATGCAGTTTTCTGTGTACAAGTCCTTTACATCCCTAGTCAAGTTTATTCCTATAGACTTGATTCTTTTAGTTGCTATTTTGAATATAATTTTTTCCTTAACTTTGTCTTAGATTAGTCATTGCTTGTGTATAGAAATAGAACTGATATTTGCACATTAATTTTATATCCCACCACCTTGCTGAATTTGTTTATTAGTTCAAGTAAGTTTGTGGTTGAGTTCTTAGGATTTTCAAAAGTATAGCATCATATCATCTGCAAATAATGAGTTTATTTCTTCCTTTCCTATTTGGATGTTTTTAAATTCCTTTGTCTTGCCTGATTGTTCTATCTAGAACTTCTAGTACAATGTTGAATAATAGTGGTGACAGAAGTCATCCTTGTCTGTTCCTGATCTTAGGGAGAATTGTTTCAGTCTCTCTTTGTTGAATATGATGGTGGCTGTCATTTTTTCATATGTGCCCTATATCACAATGAGGAAGTTACCTTTGATTCCTACCTTTTGAACTGTTTTCATCAGAAAAGGATGTTGAACTTTGTCCAGTGCTTTTTCGGCATCAATTGACATGATCATGTGATTTTTCACTTTTGATTTATTAATCTGCTGTTATACATTAATTGATTTTCTTGTGTTGAACCATCCTTGCATTCCTGGTATAAGCCCCAGTTGGTTGTGGTGTATAAGTATTTAATGTGTTTTTGGATTTGATTTGCTAGTATTTTGTTGAGAAATTTTGCATCTATATTCATTAAGGAGATTGGCCTTTAATTTTCCTTTGTTATAGCATCCTTACCAACTTTTAGTATTAAAATGATATTAGCTTCATAAACTGAGTAATGTAGTATTCCTCTTTCCTCAATGTTTTAGAAAAGTTTGAGCAAGATTGATGTCTTTCTTTTTGGAATGTTTGTTAAAATTCCCATGTGAAGCAGTCTGGCCCTGGACTTTTTTTGTAGGAAGATTTTTGATGACTGACTGAATGTCTTTACTTGTGATTGGTTTGTTGAGCTTTTCTGTTTCTTCCTGAATCAGTGTATCTTATTTTCTTGCTTCCAGGAATCTATCCATTTCCTCTAAGTTGTCTAATTTGTTGGCTTGTAGTTTGGCATAGTGTTATCTTACGATTTCTTTTATTTCTTCAGAGTCTATGGTAACTCATCCCTTCTTATTTCTGATTGTGTTTGTGGTTGCACACCTCTTATTATTTCTGATATGTTGTGTTCTAATTTTCTTTCATCTCCAGATAGCTATGGATTTCTCTAGCAATTTCTTCTTTGACCTACTGGATGTTTATTTAATCTCCATATAATTATCATTTTTTGGTTACTATTGATATCTGGCTTCATCCCATTGTGATCAAAGAAAGTTCTTTGAATAATTTCAATGTTTTTAACTTTATAAAGATGTGTTTCACACCCCAGCACATGATGTATCCTGAAGAATGTCCCATAAGTACTAGAGAAGAATGTATATCCTGGTGTTTTGGGCTGTAATGACCTACTTATGTCTGTTATGTCTAATTAATTTAGCAATTGGTTTAATTTCTCTATTTCCTTGTTGATTTTCGGTCTGGTTCTTCTATTTATGGAAGAGAGTGGTGTATTGAAGTCTCCTATTATTATTGTTGAAACATCTATCACTCAGTTTTGCCAATATTTGTCTCATGTGCTTTGGAGCTCCTTGATTGGGAATGTAAATATTTATGATTGTTATTTCTTCTTGGTGAATTTTTATTTTTATTAATATATAATGTCCTTCTTTGTCTCTTATGATGACTTTACATGTAAACTCTGCTTTGTCCAATATTAGTATAACTATTCCTGCTTTCTTTTGGTTACAACTTGTGTAGAACATTTTTTCCCATCCTTTCACTTTCAATCTATTTGTATCCTTGTACCTAAGATGAGTCTCTTGTACGCAGCATATGGCTAGATTATATTTCTTAGTCCATTCTGCCAATCTGTATCTTTTAATTGGCAAGCTTATTCTGTTAAAATTCAAAGTTATTAGTGAAAAGGTGTTTCTTGAATTCACCCTCTTATCTTCTGGAATTTATTTATCAGATCTATATATTGTTTTCCCCCTTTCTTTTTTATCTTTTAAGTTACCCTTCCTGCCCTTCTTGGTACTCTTCAATTCTGTGTCCTCTTCCAGACCTCCCTCTCCTGTTTTTTTTTTTTTTTCAACTGGCAGAATTCCCTTTATTATTTCGTGTAGGGGTGATCTTTTGTTGATAAAAATCTTCCAAAATTTACTTGGCTGTGAAAGCTTTCATCTCTCCCTCAGTTTTGAAAGACAGTTTGACTGGGCACAGATTTCTTGACTGGAAGTCCTTCTCTTCCAGAATTTTATATACATCATGGCACTGCCTTCTCACTTCGATAATGCCAGTTGAATAATCTGAACTCAGTTTTATGTGGTTACACTTGTATGTAGTAGCTTTCTGTCTTGTCACTTTCAGGGTTTCTGCTTCTCTTCAACATTTGACAGACTGGTTAGTATATGTCTTGGGAAAGGCTTATGTGAATTTATTCTATTTAAAGTTCATTGAACTTCTTTGACTTGCATATTTATGTCCTTTATAATGTTTGGGAAGTTTCCCCCATTATATCCTCAACTGATCTTCCTAGCCCTTTACTCTTCTGGTACAGCAAGGATTCCTATATTTGCATGCTCTGTTTTGTCCATCATTTCCCTGAGATCCGATTCAAATGTTTCCATCTTTTTGGCCATTTGCTGTTTTCAGTGCTCAAAATCAGTTGACCTGTCCTCTAGTTCACTTCCTATTTCCTCTGCCTCTTCAGATCTGCTGTTGTGTGTCTCTAGTGTATTTTTTATTTGGCCTATAGAATCTTTAATTTCTGTGATATCTTCTACTTTTCTTTTTATTCTTTCAAATTCCTATTTATGCAGTTCTAATGTCTTCTTGATCTCCTTTATGCCATTAGCTATCCCATTTATTTTATTCAGTAGAGTTATATTAACACCTTTGATTAATTGTTCCAACATCTATGTCCCCTCGGGTATTTTAATTTGGTTATTAGTCTGGGATGTATCTGTCTGCATCATGATATGCTAAGTGATCTTCTTTTGCCCTCATGGCTTGTATATCTTCATTGTTTTACTTTAGAAGTTGATTTTCTTCAGTAGTCTAAAGCCTTGTATTTATGGGATGATGTGGAGCAGGATGCAGGGTGTGAGGCAGGGCACAGCTGTCCAGTGATGCATTGCAGCACAGGTATAGGTGCAGTTTGGGGAAGCTGCATTGGTGCCTGTGAGTGTAGGTACCCAGTGGTGGGGAGGATGTGTCTTTGCACTTGCAAGGGTCTGCGGGGCAGGGTCCTGGTATGTGCTAGTCTAGGGCACAAGGCCCTTCGTATGCATGTACAGAGCTCAGAGTAGCAGGTTGGTATTGTGCCTGCTTGGGCTCAGGGCAGGTGTGGCCCAGCTGGGCAGGTCAGTTTGTCCAGAGCTGGGGCATGACTGGGTGCCTTATGCATGTGCAGATATGGGAGTGCCATAAACTGGTGTACACATGTGCAGAGCTTGGGGGAAGGGGGTAGAGTGAGGTTGCATAACTCTTTATGGAGTGAGTGCGGGTGTAACCTGGATATGGAGGTAAGCACCAGCTGCCTTTATGTGCCAGTGACCACTGACAGCGGGCAAGGAAGGAAGGTAGGTCTGGGGGGAGGGCAAGGCCCCATTCTTGCAAGAGAGTTGGATTGGGCTGGGGCAGATGTGCACACGCTTGGGGTGGGGGTGTGAGGCAAGCACATGTATGGGGGTTTAGAAGTGTGGGGGAATTTGGAGCATAGGGAGGGGCAGGTGATGGGGTTCAGGTGTGTGGGGTGTGGGGTGAGTTGTGGGTCATGGGGCTGTGCCAGTGAGGGTAGCACATTCTAGGAACATGGCTCAGCTTACTTACTATCCCCGTCACCGCATTCATGCACTCCTGAGGGCTCCAGGCTTCTGTGATAAGCTGTTTGCACCAGCCAGATGGTCTCCAGTTATCTGCTTCTCAGTTCCTCAACTTTTACAACCAGAGCCTCCCTACATGATGCAGAAATCTCTCCCAGGTCAGTTAAACCTTGGAATCACCATCTTAGTTGTCCTCTCGTCAGTCCCTTCTCTAGCTGTTCCTTAGAGCAGGATGAACCTGACTTATCCTATTCTACCATCTTCCCAGAACCCTTTATAGAGCAGCAGGCTTTTAATGACAGAAAATGGGAGTATATAAGAAGGAAATCTTCACTAATTAATGAAGACTATGTTTCCTAATATGGTTAGTACAGGAAGCTGTTTAGCAATGAAGATGTTAGCTGATGTAAGAATAGCAATAGTTGATTGACTAATCTAAATTCTATTTTTCGTGTGAGTATGGCATTACAAGGAACAAAAACATACTTAGAGTTTTACTTTGCTGACATGTGGTTTACCACAAGTACCTCCATGTTGGGCCTACTAAATTTTATTTATCAATTACTACATTCAATTAATTGAAAATTATGTTTGCATTAATGAAAAAAGAGAAACATTCTGCAGAGAAATTGAAATGAAAAACTAAAAATTTTCTAAAACTGAAAAATATGGTATATTAAATTAAAAGTTCACTGAGTAGCTTAATAGCAGAAAGGAGATGACAGAGGAAAGAGCCAATAATCATGAAGATAGATAAATGGAAATTTGGAAAAGATGAAAAACAATGAGCAGAACCTCAAGAAAGTATAGGAAAATAAATTTTTCAGTGTTAGAAGATGCTGTGAGAAAGAAAAAACACATATGGTAATATTCCATTTGCATGAAATTCCAGAACAGGAAAAGCTTGTCTGAAGGCAGAAAAAAAATAGAATAGTAGTTGCCTCTGGCAGAAATAGGTAAAGATTAACTGGGAAGAAGCATGAGGGAACTTTCTGGAGTAATGATAATGTTCTATATTTTGATAGCGGTTTGGGTCAGACAAGTGTATGAATTGGAAATACTCAGCAGAGTACAATTAAATTTTGCATGTGCTGTTTTTTTCTAAATTTTACATCTAAAGAAAATAAGATTGTAAACAAATATTCGAACCTAGTAAATATTATGCATGCTGCAGTGTTTAGGCAGAAGCATACTGATATCTGAATTGTGCTTTGAAATGAATCCAAAATCAAATAAGTTAATGGATGGATAGAGAAATGAATAAATGGACAGTAACATGTTAATGGTGGAATCTATGTAATGGATAAATGGATGCTCCCTGTACAATTCTTACAACTTTGTTTATAAATTTTCATAATTAAATGTTGAGTGAGGAAAGTGGGAAATAATGTTAAGTTCTGTGCCACAATTTTATTTATATATATTAAGAAATTTATATATGAAACAACATTATGTCTTACATAGGAATATTAAAGGCATATACAAAATATACAAAACAAGTTGACATGGAAATTTATGGCAGGATTTAGGAACAAAAGTACGGAGTGGTAATGAAAAAAGGAGAAGAAAATAAATTCTTTTAAATATACATTAGAGATGGCCATGTGCTATGAACGTATGTGTTCAATTAGCTGAATTTTCTGCATCTGAGGCTCAAAATAATGTTTTAAAATATACTAAGGAATATTGTTGAATAAGGCAATCATCCATGTGTTTCTTTCCATAGTTATGTAATCTGGTAATAGCTGAGAAAGAATGGCATATCTACATTAGTGTGGCTTAAAATGACCTACTGCATTTTGTTACTAATGTATTCCAGGAATTGACTGTTTCTATAATGATTCTATTCTGATTCTACATAAAAAACATTTAAACCTCTGTGCATGTTTTATATTACATTTTATTACATAAAGACTATGTTCCCTCTGGTAGAGTCAGAATACCCATATTTATTCTTGTCATTGCTATGTGGCATTTGTACAATGACTTCAATTGCCTGGGTCTAAATATCTTCATGTATAGAAAAGGAGGGTAGAACTGTATACTTTCTTAACGTCTCTTTTTCCATCTGCATCATTTTTGGGGGAGGTGTTAGAACAGAGTAAGTATAAAGCTTGGGAGTTAGTTTCTAATCCCATCTCCTAGTGTGACTATGAGCAAATTACTCAATTTCACACGCTTCTTCATCTGTAAAATGGAATGAAATAAATCAGCAAGGGTAGTTGTGAAAATTAATAATATAGGTAAGGCACTTAGTATCATATCTGTCATAAAATAGATCTTCAACAACTATTTTTGTTAATAATAATTTTAATCTAGTTTTTTCTCTGTAAGTACCTTTCTCTGATTGTCAAATTGGAGAACTCAATAAACACACAGTGTTAGCAGTTCATTAAATATAATTTTTCTCTTGCTTAACATAAGTGGAGCCCTTGTTCTGATTCACCTGACAGATGCTGAACTCCCAGAGAGAGGCTTGTTAGACATCCAGCCAACTGGAGAGGTTTTTAGTTCCAACTTCAAATGTACCAACAAAACAAGCATTTATTTAACAAGGAGCTCAAAGCATTTGTTAGTAGTCAGTGTCACAGGAGTCCTGGAAAGTCTTTCTGCCAAAACTAACTCACTCTGTCTCAAACCCTGCCCCAATCCTCCCATGTTCCCTTCATTTAGTTATTTTTTCTTTTACATTTTTCTTAATTTAGTTTTTAAATTATAAATGGTGAGCTTTATGTAGGTTCTTTTTCTTTTTTTCCTGGTGTTGGGTGAGTGCTGACTGGAAAGTGACAGGTAGGCTCTAGAAGTCAAAATTTCTTGTTATATTTTGGATTATGTTATTGAGTATAAAGCTAGACCTTAGCCTATCACTAATCTTCCATCAACTTAATGATTTCTAGCCCCAGTTTTGCACAGCAGACCCGTTGTGATGAAGCCCTGAAAATGGAAGCTTTGTTTCTCAACTCATAGTTTTGTACAAAATTAAAGGTCAAATTTATATTCTCTTCTTGCTACCAGAGCAGCATTGTAAGTCACAGTTGATGATAATACAACACTCCATGACCTTATTTAATTTACTGTGAAACCACTATTCATTGTGATGCTTAAATATTGTTACCAATTTGATAGTCTACGTACAGGATCCCTAACCATAGAACAATTGTTCTATGAATTCTCTGATATGGTTGCTTTGGATGTGATCTAATTAAGAAGGTGCACTGAGGCTTTTTATATCTATTTTTAAAACAATGAACAATTAGGCAGATAGAATTTGAAAAAAAGAGGTTTGGGGTTTTTAAGGACCTAGGATAGCCCTTCTCTCTTTCTAACTCTCCCAAGACAACTTCCTAAATAACAATGCTCAAAATCACTATCATGGGTAGAAATGGTATTTTGTTGAATTGTTAGAGGTTAAGATTTGTCTTAGTTTCCAGGCTGCTATGACAAATATCATAGAATGGATTAAGTTAAACAATGGGATTGTATTAATGCATGGTTTTGGAGGCTGGAAACCTTCTTGATAGCTGGCAAGCCTTAGCTTCCTTGACTTTTCCACCACATGGCAATGACCTCTCCTTTCTCCTCTAGCTTCCCATGACTTCCTGCTTCTGACTCCCTCCACCCCACACACTCATGATTTTCTCTCTTCTGTATTTAGTTTCCTTTGCTTATAAGGACCTCAACAATATTAAATAAGAGCTCACCCTCACTCAGTTTGGCACATCTTAACTATACTATTAATACTGTACTGACTGTTAATAACAACTTCAAAGACCTTATTTAGAAATGGTTTCACACACACAGGAGGAGGATTTAGGACATGAACAAGTCTTTTGTGGAAGATATTTTTTAATCCCCGACAGGAGCAAATGCCAGTGAGATAACAAACGCCCATTGAGCTAAATTAATTCCATTGCACGCATATTAAAACTTTGATAACATAAGGGCTCTGAGCCCCATGGTGAAGGACAAGAGAGAAAGAGAAGTACAGAGTGAAGACTAGCCCTCTATCCCATTGCAAAGTAGCTTGTCAATGCCTTTTATGACTGGAAGGAGTCTAAATGTACATTTTAAGAATGAAATCTCCACTTACTCTGTCCCCTTAATTTTTATCTCCTCTGCTTTCTCCCCATTCCCACAAAAGCTGCATAAGCTTCATCCATGTACTGTTTAAGGTCATTCTGTGGCTGTAATGAGAACTATACTAATCATGTAATTTTTAAGCATCTTTATTATAAAATATAGCACATATACAAAGAAAAAACAATTTTCAGAGTACACTCTAAGAAGTAGTTGTAGAGAAGATTTCAGAGTTTATTATGGGTTACCATTCCACTATTTCAGATTTTTCCTTCTGGCTGCTTTAAAACACTGATGTCTAAAAGAAATATCAATCTAGTGATTCAGCAATCATCTGTTAAATCCTATACTGTCTATTGTAACTCCTGCTTGTCCTTTGATTATTCTCTTAATCTATAGAGATCTTTGGGCAATGCCCATTCTAACTTTTTCATGTTGATAAAGGTCTTGACAATTAGGGATAGGGGAATATAATTAGTTGATGATCTTAAAAAGGCTGCTCCCTCTGGGTTCCTATTTTTTATCTGGCCTAGGAACTTTCTGGAAATTACAGATTTCAGGAAAATAAACTTAGTTCAGGAAACATTTATAGAGTCTCAGAGCCCTCGGTGTTCTTAAGAGTTAACAGTAATGTTGGTTGGTGTTCTAGTTTGCTAGCTGCCGGAATGCAACACACCAGAGATGGACTGACTTTGAATAAAAATAGGATTTGTTTTGTTAGTTCTTTAGAGGAAAGGCAGCTAACTTTCAACTGATGTTCTTTCTTACATGGGAAGGCCTAGGGTGATCTCTGCTGACCTTCTCTATAGGCCCCTGGGTTCCAACAATTTTCCCCAGGGTGATTTCTTTCTGCATCTCCAAAGGCCTGGGCTGGGCTGAGCTATGAGAGCTGAGATGAGGTATGCTGAGCTGCTTGGACAGTGCTGCATTGCGCTCTCTCATTTAAGCACTAGCCAATTAAGTCAAACATCATTCATTGAAGCAGGCACACCTCCTAGCCAACTGCAGATGTAATCAGCAACAGATGAGGTTCATGTACCATTGGCTCATGTCTACAACAACAGAACTAGGTGCCTTCACCTGGCCAAGTTGACAACTGAATCTAACTACCACAGGTCCACCCCATGTCAACTTGGCAACTACACACATCACCTTAAACAATATTAAGGTGCAAAAATTATCTTCTGGCTGTGGACCTGTGACTCTCAAAACAAGTTGTCTGGTGCCAATATGCAAAGGAGGACATTCACAGAATGCAGCTTTTCATTTCCATAGGGAGAAATTGGAAAGAACACTAGTGTCGTAAGACCCAAACAGTTCTGAAAACCTGCAGGGTAAACTTCATTGGTTTTCAATGTCTGAAACTCATTTATCCTTCAGCTTTAGAAAGTGGCAGTCCCACCCTTTCCAAGGGCCTATGCAGTGGCCCGCCTCTTTCCAAATCAACCTTGGGGAACATTGAGGAGACCACCTTTTTCTTGGCTCCACTCTTTCTAGGTATCGGGGCCACACCTGGAATCTCTGCCATTTCCGGGACACATGCTCAACCCCTCCACGTTGTGGCAGCCAGGCTCTCCCCAGCCTCCAAGGAGCATGTTATACCTTTCCAAGGCCTGAGGCTGCACAGCTCTTCCACTGCATGATGGGACATTCGTCCTCTGACCTCAGGGCAAACTCACCTTCTCTATGTATATAGGCATATCCACTCTCCTGGCTGAGGTTTCTTGACTTCAAACTCAAGCTTCCATGGTTCTCACACTGCAAACTTCAGTTTGTCCCTTTCTTTCCCCCTTTGTCCAGATTGGCAATGGTTCCATTTATACCAACAGTCTCTTCAAGCACTCCAGGACTTCTCCATCATTCTCTTCACAGTTCCTCAAAATCTTCCCCTTAGCCATCCAAAAAACCTTTCCAGAATATCTGGTTTTTGCAAACTGCAGCAGCACCCCACTCTCTGGTACAAAATCTGTTCTAGTTTGCTGGCTGCCAGAATGCAACACACTAGAGAGGGATTGGCTTTTAATAAAAGGGGATTCATTTTGTTAGTTCTTCAGAGGAAAGGCAACTAACTTTCAACTGAGGTTCTTTCTTACATGGGAGGGCACAGGGTAATCTCTGCTGGCCTCCTCTCCAGGCCCCTGGGTTCCAAAAATTATCCCTGGGGTGATTTCTTTCTGCATCTCCAAAGGCCTGGACTGGGCTGAGCTGTGGGTGCTGAAATGGGGTATGCTGAACTGCTTGGGCTGTGCTACGTTATGCTCTCTCATTTAAGCACTAGCCAATTAAGTCAAACATCATTCATTACAGCAGGCATGGCTCCTAGCCAACTGCAGATGTAATCAGCAACAGATGAGGTTCAGGTACCATTGGCTCATGTCCACAGCAACAGAACTAGGTGTTTCAACTGGCTAAGTTAACAACTGAATCTAACTACCACAGTTGGAGTTTAGCAAGCCATAGGAATTAGCAATGTCTAGCTGAAGTTTGCATAAGAGTACCCTCCAGAAAAGCCTCTCAAGTCTCCTTGTCCTATCTTAGCCACTGATGCCTTATATTGTTACCCTTTTCATCAGGAAGGCATTGTCAATATTATGGTGTCAGGCCCAGATTAATCTCTGACAGTTATATCCACATTTTCAGGGAGACTTTCACCCCTGAATGTTATGTCCCACACAGGGTGGAGAGTAATGATTTTCCTTGCAGAGTTTGGCTTAGAGAGAGAGAGGTCACATCTGCTCCTCGAAGCAACTCTTAGGCCTCATTACATAAGCTAAGCTTCCTCCACTACAGAAATATTTCATAAGGACAAGCCTCAAAATCAAGGCCCTGGCCTATTTTCTTTGGAGTCTTCAGTGTTTTAGAAGATACCAGGGGTTTTCAAGATGGGAAAGTTTATGATTTCCAGATTTTTTTCTTCAGTCCCTCAAGGAGCTCTACCAATACTTTTTTTTTTTTTTAACTTTTTTATTGTATAAAAAAATATATACATATATACAAAGCAAAGAAATAAAAAGGCAATAGTTTTCAATGCACTCTTCAACAAGTAGTTACAGGACAGATCCCAGAGTTTGTCATGGGCTACTATATGACCTGCTCAGATTTTTCCTTCTACCTGCTCCAGAACACAGTAGGCTAGAAGGCTTAAATATTTTTTTTATCATCACAATTGACTTTCTTTCCTTCTTTTTTGTGAAAAATAACATATATACAAAAAAAGCAATAAATTTCAAAGTACAGCACCACAATTAATTGTAGAACATACTTCAGAGTTTGATATGAGTTACAATTCCACAATTTTAGGTTTTACTTCTAGCTGCTCTAAAGTACTGAAGACTAGAAGAGCTATCAATCTAATGATTCAGCATTCATATTCAATAATTTTTAATATCAGCTCACCAAGTCTGAGATATACCTGGGTATTACATTAAGTTATATAGAATTACAAGGCCTCATACCTGTTCTGGGCTCCATGAATTTTGGGTGTTTAAATGAGCTATCCAGACAGGTTGATCTAGATTGTGTGCTAATTTAGGTTCTAGACACAATAAACCTCTCTGCCTTTGGTCTTGTACAGTAGGTGAAGCTCTAGAGTACACACACTATATCTTTTGCCATATATTCTGATTTGCCTTAGTCCCTGCTAGATCAGCATTATTTTTATCTCTAATTGAAAGCTAATCTCTTTCTTCATTACATTTTATGTAGAAATGCTAGCTTTCAGGGCTGCAGAACACCATTTCTGAGTCTTAGGTATCACAGAGGTTTTCCAAGCTCTTTTATATATGTAGTTCAGTATCTCAGAATTAGAAATACACTTACAACTTCAGACTGTGTGACTGCTAGGATAGCTTCCAATCTAGGCTCCAATTTTCTTAAAAGTATTTTCTGAAAGAGACCTTAGGATATTTGTTCTATTGTTTCTGGTTTATTTTGCACAACACATTGTTGCATAGGCTTATTCAGTTTCTTGTGTGCCATATAGCATCGTTTATTTAGCTGCAGAGTATTCCTATTTATACGCACACACATATGCATATATATCAGAGTTTACTGTTCAACTTCCCAGTCCTTTTGCCTTCTCCATCCATTGAGTATAATGGATAATGCCCCAAAATAAATAAACCACATCTTTCAGTATCATCACTTGGCTATACAATCAGCAACGCTATCAATTTTACACAATTTTTACTGGTCCTAAGGGACAAAGAACTGATAAATATAGCTCCAGCCAATATCAAATAAAAACTTCCCCTAATCTCTTGTCCCTCCACACCCTCATTATTTACCCTTGGTATTGCGTGGTACTGTTGATGCCTTCTTGTTAACCATTGTCCATAGGATGCAATTTTTTTGTTTTCCCTCTATACCCCTCTATTATTGACTCTTTGTACAGCATCAAAACTTTGAAGTTGTCCATTCAAGAATTTATTTATAATTGCAGAGTTAATAAGTGGGATACATTACTATACAACCCCTTTCAATCATATTCATCTTCAATAAGGTAGTGTTACTTATAACTCAATAAATTAGTTATCAACACTTCTGTCTATTTCCTTACATTTGAGTTCAACCTCTAGGCCCCTAAATTCTACAGTGTAAACCACTGAGATTACTTTTTCCAGAGTCATAATAGCAAAATTATACAGTATCTATCCTTTGTGCCTGACTTATTTCATTCAATATTATATGCCCCAGGTTCATCCATGTTGCCATATACTTCAGGACTTCATTTTGCCTTACTGTGACATAATATTCCATTATGTATATATAACACACACACACACACACACACACACACACACACACCATATCGTGTTTATCCACTCTTCTATTGATGGGGACTTGTATTGTTTCCATATTTTGGAAATTGTGAATAGTGCCATTATGAACATGAGTGTGAAAATTTCTGCTGGTGTCACTGCTTTCAGCTCTTCTGGATATACTCCAAGTTTTGGTATTACTGTGTTGTAAGGCAACTCAATATTTAGGTTTCTAAGGAATTGTCACACTGTTTTCCACAGCAGTTGTACCATTATATATTCCAATCAGCAGTACATAAGTTCTCTAATTTCTCCACATTCACTCCAACATTTGTAGCATTCTGTTTGTTTAATAGCAGCTATTCTTAATGGTGCGAGGTGATATGATTTGCACTTCCCTTATAGCTAATGGAAATGAGCATCTCTTCATGTGCTCTTTAGCAATTTGTAGGTCCTCTTTAGAAAAAGTGTCTATTCATATGCTTTGTTCATTTTATGATTGTGTCCTTTTGTTGTTGAGTTGTACAATTTCTTTATGCACAGAGGATATCAAGCCTTTATCTGATATGTGGCTTCCAAATATTTTCTCCCATTGAGATGGCTGCCTCTTCACCTTTTTGACAAAGTTCTTTGAGGCACAGAAGCTTTTGATTTGGGGGAGTTCCCATTTATCTATTTTTTTCTTTCATTGCTTGTGCTTCAGGTATAAAGCTTAGGAAGCTACCTCCAATTACTAGATTTGAAAAGTTTTCCTATGTTTTCTTCTAGGAGTTTTATGATACATTTAGGTCTTTGAACCACTTTGAGTTAATTTTTGTATAGGGTGTAAGATAAAGGTCCTCATTCATTCTTTTTCTGTTGATATCCAGTTCTCCTATGCCAGTTTTTGAAAAGACTATTCTGTTCCAGTTCAGTGGATTTGGAGGCCTTGTTGAAATCAGCTGACTATACATTTGGTGACCTATTTCCACAGTCTCAACTAAATTCCTTTGGTCAATCCTTCTATCTTTGTGTCAGTACCATGCCATTTTGATCACTGTGATTTTATAGTAAGCTTTGAGGTCAGAAACTGTTAATCCTCCCTCTTCACTCCTTTTTCTTTTTAAATTTTGGATCCCTTTAGTTATTCAAGGTCTCTTTGCTTTCCAAATAAATTCTGTGTCTTGCTTTTCCAAGTCTTCAAAGTAAGTTGTTGTAATTTTTGTTGGAATTGCATTGAATCTGTAGATCATTTGGGTAGAATTTATATCTCAGCTGCATTTAACCTTCCTATTCAAGAGCATTGAATGTCTTTCCATCTGTTTAGGTCTTTGATTCCTTTAGCAATGATTTGTAGTTGTCTTTGTACAGGTCCTTGACATACCTGGTTAAGTTTATTCCTAGATATTTGGTTCTTTTGTTTGCTATTTTGAATGGAATTATTTCCTCGTCTCCTCAGTTACATCATGATGTGTGCATAGAAATACTACTGATTTTTTCTACATTAATCTTAGTATGCCACCAATTTGCTGAACAATTTTATTAGCTCAAGGAGCATTTTCATATATTTCTCAGGATTTTCTAAGTAGAGTTTCATAGAGTCTACAAATAATGAATGTTTTACTTCTTTTCCTATTGAGATGCCTTTTATCTCTTTCTCTTGCCTGATTGCTCTGACCAGAACTTCTAGCACAACATTGAATGATAGTACTGACAGTGGCATTTTTGTCTCAATCTTGATCTTAGGGGAAATGCTTTCAATCTCTCACCATTAACTATGATGCTAGCTATGTGTTTTTCAAACATGCCACTTATGAAATTGAGTAAATTTCCTTTGATTTTTATCTTTTGAACTGTTTTGATCAGAAAAGGTTGCTGAATTGTGCTCAATGATTTTTCAGCATCAATTAATATGATTTTCTGTTTTTTCCCTTTCAATTTTTTAATGTGCTGAATTATACTGATTGACTTTTTTGTGTTGAACCACCCTTGCTTTCCGGGTATAAACCTCACTTGGTTGGATTGTATAATCTTTTTTTTTCCCCCTTCTTTTCTCTTTGCTTTTCTTTTTTATGAAAAATAATATATATACACAGAAGCAATACATTTCAAATACATTGCAAAATTAATTGTATAACAGATTCAGAGTTTAGTATAGGTTATGTGGTAGTTAGGTTCAGGTGTCAACTTGGACAGGTGAAGCACCTAGTTTAATTGCTGTGGACATGAGCCAATGGCATGTGAAGCTCATCTGATGCTGATTACATATGCAGTCGGCTAGGAGGCATGCAAGTTGCGGTGAATGATGTTTGATTTAATTGGCTGGTGCTTAAATGAGAGAGCTCAATGTAGCACAACCCAAGCAACTCAGCATGCATCATCTCAGCACTCACAGCTCAGCCCAGGCCTTTGGAGATGCAGAAAGGAATCATCCCAGGGAAAGTTGTTGGAACCCAGAGGCCTGGAGAAAAGGCCAGCAGAGATCATCCTGTGCCTTCTCGTGTAAGAAAGAACCTCAGCTGAAAGTTATCTGCCTTTCCTCTGAAGAACTATATGTTCACTAAATAAATCCCCTTTTATTGAAAGCCAGTTCATCTCTGGTGTGTTGCATTCCAGCAGCTAGCAAAGCAGAACAAGTTACAATTCCACAATTTTAGGTTTTTTTTTTCTAGCTGCTCTAAGGTACTGGAGACTAAAGAAAATATCAATATATAAATTCAGCACTCATACTCATTTGTTAAACCAGACTTTCTCTGTTTAACTCCACAATCACCTTTGTTCTTTCTATCCCAGTCATTAGAAGCATTTGGGTTATGGCCATTATAACTGTTTTATGTTGGAAGAGGTTGTTGATAATATGGGATGGGGGATGGAATAATTTGATGTTCTGGTAGGGTGACCTCTCTGCATTTCAGGATTCATCTGGTCCTGGGACCTATATGGAGGTTGGAAGTTTCTGGACAGTTAGCTTAGTGCATGGCACCTTTGCATATGTTATATAATGCCCTAGGTATTCTTTAAGATTGGCAGGAATGGTTTTATTTTGGGTTTGGCAAGTTGTAATAGTCACAATGGCTAACTGAGGTTTGCATAAGAAAGTCCTCCAGAGTAGCTTCTCAGCTCTATTTGAACTGTCTCAGAAACTGATGTCTTTTACTTACAATTCTTCTCCCCATATTGGTCAGGATGGTATTGTTGACCCCATGGTGCCAGGGCCAGGCATATCCCTGGAGATCATTTCCCACACTGCCAAGGAGACTTTCATCCCTTGGAAGTCATGTCTTACACTGTGGAGAGGGGCAACGTTTTTGCTTGCAGAGTTGGGCTTAGAGAGAGAGAGAGAAAGAGAGAGTGAGTCTACATCTGAGCAACAAAAGAGGTTCTGCAGAGGTGACTTTTAGGTTAAGCTTCTCCACTATATACATAAGCTTCAGAAGAATAAGCCTCAAGATCAAGGGCTTGGCCTATTGATTTGGGTGTCCCTAATGTACGACACAGTATCTGGGGTTTTGGTAAAGTTTAATAATTCCATATTGTTTCTCCCATCCCTAAATGGACTTTGTCAATACTTTTTGATTATCTGCTTAATATACTCTGAGATGAATCCATGCAATACATTTAGCTATATAGAATTCAAAGCCCTCATTCTTATTCTGGGCTCCAGAGTCTGTATTCTGGATTGTTTAAATGATCTATCCAGACAGGTTGAGTTAGACTATGTGCTACAGAAAATTTAGGCTCTGGACAAAATAAACCTTTCTTCCTTTGGTCTCAAAGTGTAGGGACAAAGTGTAGGCAATGTCTTCTTTACCCTTGTATTCATAATTGCCTTAATTCTGACTTTATCAGCTTTGTTCTTATCTCTAAATACCAGGCTATATATGTATAAAACAGCTCCTCAAATTCCAGAAATAACAATTGCCACTGCAGACTAAATGTGACTGCTAAAAGAGGTAACAGTCTAGGGCCCAGTTTTCTTATAAGTATTTCCTAAATGAGGTCATACAATATTTGATCTTTTGTTTCTGGTATATTTTGCCTCACCAAGTGCCCCACATGATCATTTACACCATTGCATGCCTCAGAACTTTGTTCCTTTTTGTGGCAGCACAATATTCAATTGTATGTATATACCATCATTCACAAGTCTACTTCTCAGTCAGTGTGTCTTTCAGTCACCTCCATCTGCTGGGCCTCATGTATAATGTCCAAAGTCAACAGTTCAACAATTTTTGACAATATCCTTATTCTCAAGAGAATGATATCCAATAAATGCACCCTCACCAAATAGGAAATCCAAATCTCCCCCTAACTGTTGTCCTTTCCCCCATTATGTACCCCTAATATTACTGTGGTATTGTTATGGTTTCCTGTTAAACATAGCCCATAGCAGGCAATAGCAGTGTTCACCCTACACCCTAAAATTATGCACTCTTTGTATAAGATTCTTACCATTGTAGAAGTTAATACAAGAACTTATTTTTATATTTATATTGTTAATCAATGGGAAACATTAGTCTATAAAACCCCTTTCAGTCATGTTCACCTTCAATATGGTAACATTACTTGTAGACCCACTAGTGAGTCACTTCCACTTCTATCTAATCACTTAAAACTAAGTTCACCTTCATTAACTAACTGTTCACACATCTTGAGCTTATGTGTGCCTCTAGGTACCCTAAATTCTGTATTTTAATCCTCTGATTTTACCATGGTCATAAGAGTGGAAACATACAGTATCTATACTTTTATGTCTGGCTTATTTCACTCAGCATTATGTCCTCAAACACATCCATCTTTTCATATCATTCAGGATGCCATTTTTCTGTACTGCTGCATAGTATTCCATTCGTCTGTTGATGGGCACTTGGATTGTTTCTGTATTTTGGTAATTGTGAATACCGATGCTATGAACATCTGTGTGCAAATGTCTGCTTGTGTCACTGCTTTCAGCTCTTCTGTATATATACCAAGTAGTGGTATTGCCAGGTCGTAGGACAACCAATATTTAGTTTCCTAAGGAACCACCAAACTGTCTTCCTTAGTGTCTGTAACATTATACATTCCCACAAGCAGTGCATAAGTATCTTAATTTCTCCATGTCCTTTCCAACATTTGTACTTTTCTGTTTGTCTAATAGCAGCTATTCCCATGGGTGTGAGGTGCTATCTCATTGTTGTCTTGATCTGAGTTTCTTTTATAGCTAGTGCAAATGAGCATTTTCATGTGCCTTTTAGCCATCTGTATTTGCTCTTCAGAAAATGTCTATTCATATCTTTAGCCCACTTTAAAATTGGGTTGCATGTTCTTTTGTTATTGAGTTTTGTGATTTCTTTATGTATACAGGATATCAAACCTGATATGTAATTTCCAAATATTTTCTCCCATTGAGTTGGCTGCCTCTTCATCTTTTTGACAAAGTCTTTTGAGGTACAAAGGCATTTGATTCTGGGGACTTCTCATGTATCTATTTTTGTTGTTGTTGTTGTTTGTGCTTTGGGTGTAAAGTTTAGGAAGCTACCTCCTTTTAATAGGTTTTGAAGATGTTTCCCTATATTTTCTTCTAGGACCTTTATTGTACTGGTTCTTCTAATTTGGTATTTTATCTGCTTTGAGTTGATTTTTGTATAGGGTGTAAGGTAAGGGTTCTCTTTCTTTCTTTTTTTTTTTTTTTTTTTTGGCTATTGATACCCAGCTCTCTCATGCCCATTTATTGAAAAGACTATTTTGTCCCAGTTCAGTAGATTTGGGGGCTTTGTCAAAGATCAGTATACCAATGAAGATCAGTTGGTCTGTTTCTGTGATCTAAATTCAATTCCACTGGTCAACACTTATAACTGTGCCAGCATCATGCTGTTTTGACCACTGTGGCTTTACCATAAGTTTTTTTTTTTTTTTTTTTTTTTTTTTTTTTTTTTTTTTAAAGGAAAGACAGAGAGAAGGAAGGAAGGATAGAAGGAAGGAAGGAAGGAAGAAAGGGAAACATTTTTAAACATTTTCTTGTTTTATTGTATTCTGTTTCTCCGTTTTTGTTACATGGGCTGGGGCCGGGAATCGAACCGAGGTCCTCCGGCATAGCAGGCAAGCACTTTGCCCGCTGAGCCACCGCGGCCCGCCCTACCATAAGTTTTAAAATCAGGAAGTGTTATTTCTCCTCCTTTGTTCTTCTTTTTAGAGATGCTTTTAACCATTCAGGGTCTCTTTCCCTTCCAGATGAATTTGGTAACTAGCTTTTCCAAGTCTTCAAAGTAGGTTGTTGGAATTTTGATTGGTACTGCATTGAATCTGTAAATGAACTTGGGTAGAATTGACATCTTAACTTTATTTAACGAATATATTTCCACCTATTTAGAACTTTTATATTTTTCTTTTAGCAATGTTATGTAGTTTTCTCTGTACAAGTCCTTTACATCCCTAGTTATTTTCTATGCACTTGATTTTTTTAGTTGGTATTTTGAATGGAGTTTTTCCTTAATTGATCCTCAATTAGGTCATTGCTTGTGTATAGAAACATTGCTAAACTTTGCACAATAATTTTATATCCCAGAACCTTACTGAATTTGTTTATTAACTCAAGTAACTTTGTTATAGATTTCTCAGGATTTTACATATGTAGTATCATGTCATCTACAAATAGTGAAAGTTTCCTTTTTCCTTTCCAATATGAATACCATTTATTTCTTTTTCCTACCTGATTACTCTAGCTAGAACTTCTGGTACAATGCTGAATAATGGTCGTGACAGAGGGCATCCTTGTCTTATTCCCAATCTTAGGGGGAGAGATTTCAGTCTCTTTTAATTGAGTATGATGCTATTTGTTTTTCATATATGCACTTTATCACATTGAGGAAGTTGCCTTTGATTCCTATGTTTTGAAATGTTTTTATCAGAAAAAGATGTTGAAATTTGTTGAATGTTTTTTCCAGCATTAAAAATCATGTGATTTTTCCTTTTCATTTTGTTAATGTGCTGTATTACATTAATTGATTTTCTTGTGTTGAACCATCCTTGCATTTCTGGTATAAACCCCACTTGGTGGTGGTGTATAATTCTTTTAATGTATTGTTTGATTCAATTTGTTAGTATTTTGCTGAGAATTTTTGCCCCTATGTTCATTAGGGAAATTGGCTTGTAGTTTTCTTTTCTTTCATTACCCAGTTTTGGTATTAAAGTGATGTTAGTATCATAAAATGTGTTAGGTAGTGTTCTTTTTTCCTCAATTTTTTGAAAAATTTGAGAAGGGTTCATGTTAGTTCTTTTTGGAATGTATGATAAAATTCTCTGGTGAAAGCATTTAGCCTGGGCTTTTATTCATGGGAAGATTGTTGATGACTGGTTGAATTTCTTTACTTGTGATTGGTTTTTTGAGATCTATTTCTTCTTGAGTCAGTGTAGCTTGTTCATGTATTTCCACGAATTTGTCCATTTCATCTAAGTTGTCTATTCTGTTGGTGTGTAGTTGTATAGTTGTTCATAGTATCCTCTTATGATATTTTAAAAAATTTCTTCAGGGACTGTGGTAATGACCCCCCTCTCATTTCTGATTTTGTTTATTTGTATCCTCCCTTTTTTCTTTGACAGCCTTGCTAGTGGTCCATCAAGGAGCCATGCCTCCAATCAAGGAGCTCCAAAGTACATGAGACAAACATTGGCAAATCTGAAAGGAGCAATAGATGTTTCAACAATAATAGTAAGAGATTTCAATACACCATTCTCTTCTATAGATAGAACAACAAGACAATGGTTTTCTGATTGATTTGACTATTGATTCGCTCAAAGAACCAACTTTTGGCTTTATTGATTCTTTCTATTATTCATTTGTTCTCCCATTCATTTAGCTCTGATTTAATCTTTGTTATTTTTCTTCTATTTGCTTTGGGGTTAGTTTGCTGTTCTTTCTCAAGTTCCTCCAAGTAAGCAGTTAGGTCCTTGGTTTTTGCTCTTTATTATTATTAATTTTTATTATAGATATTTAGGGCAATACATTTCCCTCTAAGAACAGTCTTTGCTTTATCCCTTCATTTTGATATGTTGTATTCTCATTTTCATTTGTCACCAGATAGTTACCAATATCTCTAGCAATTTTTTCTTTGACCCACTGGTTGCTTAAAAAGTGTGTTATTTAATCTCTATACATTTCTGAAATTTCTCATTCTTTGGTGGTTATTGATTTCCAGCTGCATTCCATTGTGGTCAGAGAAAGTTCTTTGAATAATTTTAATATTTTTAAATCTGTAAAGACCAGCTTCATGACCCAGCATATGATCTATCCTGGAAAGTGTTCCATGAGCACTAGAGAAGAATGTATATACTGGTGTTTTGGGTTGTAACTACCTATATAAATGTCTATTAGATCTAATTCATTCATCAGATTGTTTAAGTTCTTTATTTCCTTGCTGATCACCTGGCTGGTTATTCTATCTATAAAGGAGAATGGTGTATTGAAATATCCTACTATTATTATTGAAACATCTGTCACTCCCTTCAGCTTTGCCAATGTTTGTCTCATGTACTTTGGGACTTGATTAGGAGCATAAACATTTATTAATGTTATTTCTTCTGGTGAATTATCACTTTTATTAATATATAGTGTCCTTCCATGTCTTTTATGGTGGCTTTATATTTAAATCTATTTAGACTTCATAGCAGTATAGCTATTCCTGCTTTTTATTTTTTATTACAACCTGTGTGGAATATTTTTTTTCATCCTTTCACTTTCAATTTATTTGTATCTTTGTTTCTAAGATGGATTTCTTGTAAGCAGCATATAAATGGATTCTATTTTTTAAACCATTCTGCCAATCTCTATCTTTTAAGTGGTAAGTTAAGTCTGTTAACATTCAAAGTTATTATCGTAAAAATGTTTCTTGAATCTACCCTCCTGTATTAGTTAGGGTTCTCAAGAGAAACAGAATCAACAGGGAACACTTGCAAATATAAAATTTATAAAAGTGTCTCATGTGACCGCAGGAATGCAGAGTCCAAAATCCACAGGGCAGGCTGTGAAGCTGACGACTCCGATGGATGGTCTGGATGAACTCCACAGGAGAGGTTCACCAGCCAAAGCAGGAATGGAACCTGTCTCCTCTGAGTTCTCCTTAAAAGGCTTCCCATGATTAGATTTAGCATCACTAATTGCAGAAGACACTCCCCTTTGGCTGATTACAAATGAAATCAGCTGTGGATGCTGCTGACATGATCATGACCTAATCCTATGAAATGTCCTCATTGCAACAGACAGGCCAGTGCTTGCTCAATCAGATAAACAGGTACCACAACTTGGCCAAGTTGACACGTGTCCCTAACCATGACACCTCCTATTCTTTGGATGTTATTTGTCAAATCTATATATTCCTTTCCCTCCTTCTTTATTTATCCTTTAAGTTACCCCTACTGGTACTCTTCAATTCTGTGCCCTCCACCAGACCTCCGTCTCTTGTCTTATTTTTTCACCTGGCATAAGTCCTTTTAGTATTTTCTGTAGGACAAGTCTCTTGATGACAAGTTCTTTTAGTATTTGTTTATCTGTGAAAATTTTAATCTCTCCCTCAGTTTTGAAGGACAACTTGGCTGGGTACAAAACTTTTGGCTGGAAGTCTTTCTCTGTCAGTATCTTAGGTATATCATACTACTGTCTTGCCACCCCCATAGTCTAGTTTAGTAGTCCAAACTCAGTCTCACGTGGTTTCCCATGTATGTAGTAGACTGTTTTACTCTTGCCACTTTTGGAATGTTCTGCTTCTCTTCACCAATTGACCGACTGATTAGTATGTGTCTTTAGGAAGGCCTATTTGGACTTATTCTATTTGGAGTTTGTTTGGCTTCTTTGGTTTGCATATATGTCCTTTATGAGGGATGGGATGTTTTCCCCCAATTCTGTCCTCACCTAATCTTCCTAGCACTTTACTCTTCTATTCTCCTTCTGGACTACTAATGATCCTTATGTTTGTGTGCTTTGTTTTGTCCATCATTTCCCTGAGATCAAATTCAATTTTTTCCATCTTTTTTTGCCATTTGCTCTTTTGCTTGCTAAAAATCAGTTGCCCTGTCCTCCAGTTCACTTATTCTTTCTTTTTCCTCTTCAAAACGTTGTTGTAGGGCTGACCATGGTAGCTCAGCTGGCAGAGTTCTTGCCTGCTATGCCAGAGACCCGGGTTCAATGCTTGGTGCCTGCCCATGCAAAAAAAAAAAAAAAGTTGTGTTGTGTGTCTCTAGTATATTTTGATTGCATCTACTTCATTTTTAATCTCTGTGATATCTACTTTTTTTAATTTATTCTTTCAAATTCCTCTTTACGCTCTTCTAGTGTCTTTTTTATCTCCTTTATGCCATTAGCCATCCCATTGATTTTATTTAGTATAGTAATATGAGTATCTTAGACTAGTGGTTCCAGAATCTGTTTCTTCTCTGTGTTTTAATTTGATCATTAGGCTTGGCTATATCTGTCTGCATCATGACATGCTGAGTGTTCTTCCGTTGCCTTTAAGACATGCAAATATCTTGATAAAGTTACTGCGGTAGTTGATTTCCTTCAGTAGACTAAAGCTTTGCATTTTTAAGATGGATCTGGAGCAGGATGTGGGGCATAACAGTTCAGTGACAGGGTGCAGCTCAGGTTTAGGTACTGAATAAGAGACGCTATGCTGGCACCTGTGAGCCTGAGGTGCAGTGCATGGGGTTGCAGGTGTGTGGTGCATGGACTGTGGGAGTTGTGTGTACCTCAGGCAGGTCTTTTAGTGCAGGAGTAGGGCACTGTATGGGGAACACCGAGGTAGGGCACAGCAACAAGCAGATGGGGGTGCTGAGCAGATGCACAGGGGCCAGTGCACAGACAGGATATAGGTGGATGTGTGGAGCACAAGGGTTGTTGGTATCAGAATGTGGACTAGGTGGTACCGAGGTCAGGACACAAGGAGTGCAGGACGTGGGTGCATCCTTGTGCAGGTGGAAGGGATCATGGGGCACAAGATGTGGATGTGCAAGTGTGTAGGGGCAGGGAACAGGATGTGGGGGTTGTGGGATATGGGTCAGGGGTGGGCAATGTTGGGTGGGTGGGGCTCTGGTGGCAGTGTGCAGATATGAGGGTAGCTTGGGGCAGGAACATAAGTAGCTTGGGGGGCTATATAGCACAGATGCACACATGTGTACCTGTCAGGTGTGAGAGGAGGGTGCTTTGTGCCATGGGGTGGGGCAAGGGTGTGCACATGTGTGAGGCAGGGAGTTTGATAATTAAAATATTATCAAAAAAATTTGATAATATTTTAATGTGCCATTAGATTCAATTTGCTGATATTTTGTTGAGAAGTTTTGGATCTACATTCATCAGAGAGATTGGTCTTTAGTTTTCCATTCTCAGAGGGTCTCCAGTTTTGGTATTAGAGTGGTGTTAGCTTCATAAAATAATTTAGGTAGCATTCCTTTTCCTCAAAGTTTTTGGAAAAGTTTGAGTAGTATTGGTGTTGGTGCTAGTTTGTTGTTGTTATTGTTGTTGTTGTTGTTTTAGAACGTTTGATAAATTATCCTGTGAAGTTATCTGGTCCTGGGCTTTTCTCTGTAAAATGATTTTTGATGACCGATTGAATCTCTTTAATTGCAATTGGTTTGTTTAGATCTTCTATTTCTTCTTGAGCCAGTGCATGTCATTTACGTGTGTTTCTAGTTTGCTAGCTGCCAGAATGCAATGCACCAGAGACAGATTGGCTTTTAATAAAAGGGGATTTATTTTGTTAGTTCTTCAGAGGAAAGGCAGCTAACTTTCCCCTGAGGTTCTTTCTTACGTGGAAGGCACAGGATGGTCTCTGCTGGTCTTCTCTCCAGGCCCCTGGATTCCAACAACTTTCCCCGGGGTGACTTCTCTCTGCATCTCTAAAGATGTGGGCTGAGCTGCGAGTGCTGAGAAGAGGAATGCTGAGCTGCTAGCTGTGCTACATTGTGATCTCTCATTTAAGCACCAGCCAATTAAGTCAAACATCACTCATTGTAGCAGACACGCCTCCTTGCCAACTGCAGATGTAATTAGTAACAGATGAGGTTCATGTACTTTTTAATTTCTTCAGAAATTTCCCCTCATTTTGGATTTTGTTTATTTGTTTCTACTTTCTTTTTTTCTTTATCAGCTTAGCTAAGAGTCCATTGATTTTAATGATTTTCGCAAAGAACCAACTTTGGTTTTGTGGATTCTATTATTTGTGTGTGTATTGTTGTTGTTCTCCTGTTCATTTATTTCTAATTTTATCTTTGTTACTTCTCTTCATCTATTCATTTGGGATTAGTTTGCTGTTCTTTTGCTAATTTCTCCTGGTGAGCAGTCAAGTCTCAATTTTTTCTCATTCTTTTTTTCAATAAGGGCATTTAGAACAATAAATTTCCCTCTCAGTACTGCCTTTACCATATCATATAAGTTCTGATATATTCTCATTTTCATTCTTCTCCAGCTAGTTAGTGATTTCTCTAGCAATTACTTCTTTGACTCATAATTTAAGAGTGTGTTGTTTAATCTCCATATATTTATGAAAGTTCTGGTTCTTTGTGGTTGTTAATTTCCGGCTTCATCCCATTGTGATTAGAGAAAGTGCTTTGGATAATTTCAATCTGATTACATTTATAAAGACATGTTTTGTGCCTCAGCATATGATCCATCCTGGAGAATGTTCTATGAGCACTGGAGAAGAATGTATATCTTGGTGTTTTTTGGGTGTAATGATCTATAACTGCCTACCAGGTCTAATTTATTTATCACATTGTTTAAGTTTTCTATTTCCTTAGTGAACTTCTGTCTGGATGTTCTATCTATAGAGGAGTGTGGTGTATTACAGTCTCCCACTACTATTGTTGAAATGTGTAGCTGTCCCTTCAGTTTTGCTAATGTTTGTCTCATGTACTTTGGAGCACCTTGAGTAGGAGCATAAACATTTATGTTTGTTATTTCTTCTTGGTGAATTGCCCCTTTTATTAATATGTAGTGTCCTTCTTTGTCTCTTATGACATATTTACATTTTACATCTGTTTGTCTTGTATTAATATTGTTCCTCCTGCTTTGTTTTAGTTAGAGCTTGCATAAGAAATCCTTTTCCATCCTTTCATTTTCAGTCTGTTTTCTTTGGTCTAAGATGTGTCTCTTGTAAACTGTATATAGATGGATAATATTTTTAATCATTTCTGCCAATCTGTATCTTTTAACTCATGAGTGTAGTCCATTAACATTCAAACTGTAAAATCAGTTCTCATATCTACCATCTAATCTTTTAGTTTTTATTTGTCAGATCTATATACTTTTTCCTATCTCTCTTTTTTACCCTTTAAATTCTCTTATTGGTACTCTTAAATTCTGTGCCCTCCTCCAAATCTTCCTCTCTTTCATTCTTTTTTCAGTTGACAGAAATACTAAAGAGTATTTCTTATAAGGCATGTCTCTTTGGACTGGTTCTCTCAGTATTTTTTGCTTTTGAAGATTTTAATGTATTCCTCAATTTTGAAGGACAACTTGGCTGGATAAAGAATTCTTGGCTGGAAGCTTTTCTCATTCAGGATCTTAAATATATCATACCACTCCCTTCACACCTCCATGGTGACTGTTGAGTAGCCTGAACTCAGTGTTATGTGGTTTCGCTTATATATGATAGATCACTTTTCTTGTGTGGCTTTCAGGATTTTCTGCTTCTTTCAGCATTTAGCAGTTCGATTAGTATGTGTCTCAGAGTAGAACTATTTAGATTTATTTTATTTGGGGTATATTGGGCCTCTTTGATTTGCATATTGGTATCTTTTATAAGGGTTGGATAGTTTTCTCCAATTATCTTTTCAAGGAAATTTTCCAGCCCTTTTTCCTCCTTCTGGGATACCAATGCTTCTTATATTTGTGTTTTGTTGTCTATCATTTTTCTGAGATCTACTTGCTTTTTTCCCCATCTTTCTTGCCTTCTATTCTTTTGTGCATTCTAGTTCAATTGCTCTATCTTCCACCTCACTTCTTTCTGCTTCTTTGAGTCTGCTATCATGTATCTCTAGTTTATTTCTAATTTGGTTTACAATGCCTTTTATCCCTTTGAGATCTGCTATTTTTCTATTTAATTTTTCAAACTCTTCTTTCTGCTCTTCTAGTGCCTTTTTTTAATCTCCTTTATTTCTTTGTAAATATCCTTGAGTAGTTGTTCTACATTCTGTGTCCCCTCTGGTGCTTTAATTTTGTCATGTAGTTAGGCCATTTCTATCTGGATTTCACATGCTTTATGATATTATGTTGTATTCAGGGCATTTGATTATCTTAGATAGGTTATTTTCTTTATTTGTCCTTTACTTATTTTGTATTTCAAAGGTCCACTTTTGCACTTGGTTTCTCTGTAGTTGCCTGTCAAACCAAAGCCCAGATCTCATGTAGGATATGTAATTCTACTTGGAGGTCTATTAAAAACTAGGCAGAAGAGATGCACATGTGGTTCAGCAGCAGAATATTTGTCTGTCACGCAAGAGAGCCAGATTTGTCTCCCTGCCCATACATACACAGAAAAAAAAAAAAGAAGGAAGAAAAAAAATACTTGAGGGTCTACCAAAAACTAGGTAGAAAATGGTGCACAGTTGTTTCAGTGATAGAATGCACCCCTGTCATGCACGAGACCTGGGTTTGACTCCTGACCCATGTACCAGAAAAAAGAAAAGAAATTTAAGAAAAAATTGAAAGTCTGTTAAAAACTATGTAGAATAGGGTTCACAGGTGGGTCAGTGGTTGAAAGTTCACCTGTCATGCAGGAGACCCTAGTTTGACTTCGGCCCATGCACACACACACACACACACACACATATACACACGAATGGCAGCACACAGCTCATCCAGCCTCTTAGGCCCACTGCTCTGTCTATGTATGTCTGGTATCCTTGGGCCTCCATGAGTAAAAGGGAGGACAACTAGACCCCACTGATCCTCCCTGCCTAGCCAACCATTGAATCAACTCTGCTTCATGTTATCCCCTCCTCCCTGAGAGAGAATCCCCAGTCTCCACTAAAACTAAGTGTCCATGGCAGCCCACCTCAGGGGTGTGGAACAGACACTGCACCAACACAAAGATCCTCATGCACAGGGGAAGAAAGTCCTCACTCCCAGGATCCCCATGGGAACTCCCAGCCACAGAGCTGTGAAGGAAGACCTCCCAAGCCTGCTACAGTAGCAGACTGGAGCACAGAAGTGAACCGCTACTTTGGGACCCACACATTCCTATGCACCACCCACCCCCAATGGGCTTGCAGCTTAGAATTCACCCCTCTCTTTCAATCCCAATCTCTCTGCTTCAACTGCAGTCCTGTATAATTTTCTTTTTTCAACCCTTTTCTTGTTCGCAGACCTTGAGTGAAGTCAGTCCACCCTACTCCACTATCTTCCTGGAAGATCTTATAATTTTTTGAAATGTTAAATATAAATGTCCTTATGGTCTTAGTGCTTGGTAAAACCCTTAATGCAAAAGCATGTTATTTGTAGTTACAAAATTCTCTCCTGCCATGCTAGACACCTGGGTTTGATTCTTGGTGCTTCCCCATCAAAAAAAAAAAAAAAAAAAAAAAAAAAAAAAAAATATATATATATATATATATATATATATATATTTGGAAGTCATTGACTGTGCATTTGAATAAATAAATAAAATGATTGTGTACATGACATTGTGAGGCACCATTTTCAGTGCCATTGTGATATAGACAGTTTCAGGCAAGATATATTGATAACCTAAAAAACAAAGCTTAATTGATTTATTATGAATACACATTTGTGTGATACAAAAAAAAGAAGTCTTTAAATGATTTATCTTTAACATATTTTAAATCTGCACAGCAGACAACCTCATCCCTATCCCCAATATTGTCCCATCCTTGCTTTTCTGCAACCCATTAGTGATTCAGAGCCAGATGGGGACCTGAGCTTGAACTTGGGACTGGATGAACAATTATGACCCTGATAGTTGGCCAATAAGAGATGAAAGTAGTTTGGTGTATCTGAGCATCACAAATAGTAGGAGACCAAAAAGTAGAAGACCAATATTTCAATTTTGCATGCTTTATGTAAGTATGTTTCTCATGAAGCATATAAACTGTGTTTTGTTTCTTAGCACAATCCAACAATCTTTTAAAGGGAAAATTTAACACATTTGCATTTAATGTAAAACCTAACTTTATACCTCCCATTTTACTTCAGATTTATGACTTATCTTTCTTCATTATTTTCCCATTTCCCTTTTCTTTATTTTGCTCCTGTTTTCATGTTACTGCTCATTATATGTTCTTACCACATTAACTTCCTTTTCTGATTATTCAAATGAAACACACATTTCTTTACCATTCTATGAAAGTAAAATACCAATTCTCCTTTAACTGAAGTGTTCTTTTTCTCTTCCAACTGTCCTCTGCTATACTATATCAATAAAATAAAGTCTTTAAAGCAGTTTTAGTCTTTTCTGTCACCTCAGTCTCTATTTTGAAATAATAGGAACCATATGAAATTTCTGATACCCGTTCTTAAAAAATCACAATTTCTTATGGTTCAAACCTTATTTAGGGTTTCCCTTGTAGAGTCTCTATTGAGTTAGAAATCTTTATTACATTTTTGTATATGACTCAAACTTATGTGATTATATTTGCATGTGTTAAAAATAATGTTTGTCTCTATATTTTGCAAGGTTCATGGATTATCATTTTCTCTTATCATCATCCTCCCTAAGTTGAACTCTTTACTCTTACCCACATTTTGTTCAGTTAAACTCCACTCTTAATTATTTTCTTCAGGTCAGATTTATGTACTACATATTGCATGGATCCTTGAAATTAATTATTTTTTCACATTGACAAGTAAATGATAATTTGGTCTGACATGAGATTATTGAGTAGTAGTTCTTTTTGGTTGATCTTTCTTCAGAAGATTTTAATTTTTCTTAATTTTTGAAATTTAGAAATTTTATGAGAATCTTCATATCTCCTTAACCTATCCTGAATCTTTGAAAGAAAGAGGTCTTCAATCTGCATATTCTTTTATCAGTTCAGATTATTCCCCTGCTTATCGGCTTACTTAGGTGTTAGTTTCCTAGGGGTGGTGTACAAACTATGGCAAAGTGGTGGCTTAAAACAACATAAATTATTGTCTCAGAGGTATGGAGGTTAGGAGTCCAAAACAAAGGTACTGACAGGGCTGTATGCCCCTTCAACCTGCAGGAAAGAATTCTTCCTTGCTTCTTCTAACTTCTGCTGTTTGCTGGCAATCCTAGCTTCTATATACACCATTCCAATCTCAGTCTCCTTTATCATTAGATGTGCTCTTCCCTCACGAGTCTATCTCTTTCTTCCTTGTATTGGTACTAGTCGTATTGGAATAATGACCTACCCTACTTTATGGCTTCATCTTAACTAATTCCATGTTCACTGATCACGTTTCCAAATAAGGTCACATTCTAAGGTATTGGAAGTTAAAATGCCAATTTAAGTTTTTTGGGGGGTGATGAGGGGGAACGATTCATTTAATTTTTACTTCATGATTTCCATCTCTTTTTACATTTTGCTTTGTTCTAATCTTTGTTTTCTACTTGTTACACAAAATGATTATCTCCCTTTCAGCTTGTCTATTGAATGTTCTAGTTTTAAGAAATCATATGTTTTTAGTTTCAGAAAAAAACTTTTAGGAGTTGTACTTGGGCCACATTAAATTGTTTTAATTTTTTTTTCTTGTTTTTACTGTTATTATCTATCTCCTCTCATAGTTTGTTTCTTATCCTCTGAAAAGCAATCTGTTCTTGAGTTCTGCTAGATCTTTATGGCTCTGGACCTTGGATCTCTTTAGAGTCATTTAAATGTTTCTTCACTCTTCCTGTGAAGCTCAGTCTGCTACATTTACATAGATGAGTATTGACTCTGTGGCAGCAAAATGCAACTTTGAAGTCCCAAACCCAAGCAAGGGATAGTGCCCTCAACAATAGCTCACCTGTGAAATTTTCCCAAAACTTCTGGAGGCACAGAAATTAGTGTTATCTCTTCCTCTTAGAGTTAATGAATCTTAAGAAGTCAAGTGCTTTCTGGGTCCCATCCTCTTCTTATCTTTGTTCCAAGGTTTTCTGGATATAGTCTTCTTCTTCAAGGAGGAGTAGTTCTGCATTACCTTGCTTGTAGGAAACCTAGCCAGTCCCACATAATTGCTCATGATTTCCAAGTTCTGTATTCCTGCCATTCCCAATAACTACTTGGCCCAGGAGAGAAAAAATGATGCTTGGAAGGAAATTGGTAGGAAAGAAGTCAAGTTCCTATCGTGTCAAAATTCATGCTTAATTCCTATACCAATTGTTTCTGACACTTGAATCAATTTAATTCACCAATCTCCAATATACTTTCTCAGATAACATTCTAAATATTAGTGCATCGGATGTATTCCTTGTCCATACTTGTCACTTTCCTTTTGTATTTAAGGCAGTTCAGTATAATTCAGATGTTTTCTAGGTATTGTTTTATTTGATGAAACCATTTTAAAAATCTAAAAATGACAAACAAAGTTTAATAGGAATGTTACAGGAGATATTAAATGGAATTGTTGAGCACTTTATAATGAACGTGTTTGCTTATTTTAACTTAAAAAGAAAAAAAACCAAGGAAATGAAAAGCTGTGGCAGAAGGCTTTCAAGTTTAATTCACTGGCATCTTATATATCTTCAACTCTATAGATTTTGAGTTATACTGGAAATGTGCAGAGAGCTTATACAGAAAGAAGAAAGGAAAAAAGAAAAGAAAGGAAAGGAAAGAAAGAAGAAAGGAAATAAGAAAGTAATGGAGGAATGGGGAAAAAAAAAGCCCCAGGAAAAATTGATTGTCTCTAATTTGGTTTATAAACTAAGATAACGGTAAACTAAGAATTCAGCTTCATAATATTTGTGTAACCCAGTAATTGAAGCATATTTGAATTAGCTTTCTTAAAATGAACATTTGAATTATTTGGATAGTTGCTGAAAATCCGTTTGCTTGACCTCCTGGAATGATTAGTCAGAAAAGCATCTATATTGAATCCATAAAATGAGTCAATGGTCTCCTTGAAGCATTTCCAATAGATGCCTCTAGTAATTAGTAACTATCCCTAAGAGACGACCTCCTAATAGTATAGCCTTTATAATTCAGGAGGTACAAATGGGGGAGGCGATGTTAGAACAGTATAGCAGTTAGATGTTCTAGTTACCTTTAATAGGTTTGAAGAGACAAAGCCCAGAACTGAAAACAAATTCAAAATGGAGAATTAGAATGGGTGTGGAATATTAACTGTTCTTCATCGTTTATTTTCTAATTTCTGTGCTTCACTGATGGATAAAGAATAAAGTTTTGCATGGAGAGGGTGCAGTATTTTACTTAATAGTTTGCCAGAGCACGTAGGCACCCTGTGATAGGAACTCTGGATAAAGAGAGCTATTTGTCGCTTTATATTAGAGTGGTGGAGACAAGTGAATGTGTTTTCTTTCCCTCTATTGGCTCTGAATGTTTGGCTGTCCCTTCTCAACATGAATAGACAGTATTCATAAGATTTTGAGGTTTCATTTTAAATTGCGTGTAGAAGGCATCATTTCTACCTACATGAGATCTTATCTAGGACCCCATCAGAAGGAAAATGGGCCATGGAAAGGAGGGTTGTAAAATGTTTCTTTTTCCCTGGTTCCAAGAGAGATAATGCCACAGTGATTATGCCTCCCTCTAATATCTCTGTAATGTTTCATCTGATATCTCAGAATGAAGAAGGTGTAGAATAAAGAGAAAGTAAAACTTTGTTTTATTTCAGTTGTCCTTAGTGACACATATTTTTCTTGAGTCAACAATTCATGAACATTTTATCTCATTGGTATCTTTTCAGAGTCATTTTTACTAAAGTTTAAAACACTAAGACTTTTGTTACTAAGGTGACCTTCATGCTTTTTTTAAAAAAACTATCTGAGGAATCCCAAGAACCTTGATTCTTACGTGGTTAACTGTTGTAAATTTTTGGAGTTTTACATTATTACAAATATTAAGGACCTTCAACTGACAGCTGTGTTAATGTTTGCAATGTGTACTTTCTATAGTATTTATGTTTTGTAAATGGGGGTGAGGAAGTGGATTGCTACTGGTTGGGACTGAGAAATGGTTAGTTCATGGCCATGCAGTTAAACTTAGTTAATATTTCTAAGTCCATCACATTTTATTTCTTTCATGTGATCAATCAGCAACTTATATTTAATGGACTAAGTACACCATCAAAATAGTGTAATGTAACAAGAATTTTAACTAAATGCATTTATATAATGTACATGTATAAAGAACAATGCACACTTTTGCTTTTAGATATATATTTTGCTAGATCTTGCTTGAGACCCAGCAATCCAATATTCACTTTATTCACAAACAGCGTATTTAAAATACTCTACTTAAAACTAGAACTTACAGAATTTGCAGAAGTTTTGCACAATCTTGAGCAAACCTGGTTTGCCATTTTCTACCAGAGAGAGGTCTAAGGTTGACAATCTGGAGTGTCTGAACCTCTTGGAGATAAATTGATTAATAAACTGTTTTCAAGATCTTAAAACATAGCAGTAATTAAATACTTATTTTCAAAAAGCTTGCAGAGATTAAGTAAATTTTCATTGCTTGCATTTCGCCAGAGATACATAAATCCATTGTGGTGAAATAAGTAAGCTCTTTCTCTTCAAGGGCCCTTGTCAGCATAGTAGCTATAATAGTGCATAAATAATTATTAAAAATACAGGAGTTTTGAGGGACAAAACATCTTTATATATGAGGTCCATGGGAGGGAAAACTAATGCAAACATATAATCTAAGCTGAGTCTCCATAGCATTTCCAGTATGTAAGGAGATAGCAGAATTTATGGGGACAAAATAAAGATTAAAATAAGTTAAAAAATTGAAATGCAGTGAAATAGAATTGAACAAAATAAAATAGAACATCGATATGTTATTTAGAGCACCTCATGGATCTTGAATTGTCCTTTGTCTGTTCTGAGCAAAGTTCTCAATGTCAGAGAGACCTATTAAACTTCGGGAGATTTTAATGCAGAGAAGACCATTTATTATCCACTTTCTTCTCTCTCTCTCTTTCCCTTTATCCTTTCTTCCTCCCTTCCTTCTGTCCTTCATTTCTTCTTTTCTTTTTTTCTCATTCCATCAGTCTCAAATACTATGAAAACTTCTTGCTTTATTTATTTATAATTACATAAAATTTAGAAAAATATAAGAAGTCTTATTTCAATTTCTGTAGCCCTCCCATAGAAATCTTATAAAAACTCTAATAGTCTCATAAAGAAACTCAAAAGAGAGAATTATAAATCCTTCAAAGATTGTCTTGATGTTCTTCTTATGATTCTTTTCTATAATACCCTCATTCACCTTAGTCAATTTCTTTCAAGTCCTAGAAAATTTCTACCTCCTGTAGGAAATGCTGTGTTCATTTACCACAAATAAAAAGTAATCTCTTCACTTATCTAAGAGTTTTCTACAATATTTTATAAAACATTTATCCCTTATCTTTTATTGCTTCATTTATACTTGCCTCAACTGAAGATGGCAGGCTCAACTAAAATTAAATTGTGCTAAATCACTGTCCTAAACCAATAAAATAACACTGTCTCTGTATCACCTGCAACTTACCATTACTGACAACTGTAACTACCCTCATCCATATGTACAGAATGCCTTGCTCAAACATATTTTTAATAAAAGTTATACATTAATAGGATAACAAGAAAATCTAAATTTTCTGAATTAGAAAAATATTAATTATTGTTTCAAATATTCCTCTATTCTTTGGTTCTACCATGTTATTTGTCTCATATTTTAACTCTTGGTTCATAGGATGGTATTTCCCCAGTTGAATGAGAGTTTCTTGAGGGGTAGGTAAGAAAGAGGATCATGACAAAAGAATCATGTTTTTTGCATAAACATTGATATATGAAGTTGATAATGTTAATTACTTTAGCTCTTCTTTTTTTTTTTTTTTTTTTTAGAAAGTCAATGTCTAGTTTACTGGTAGATAGCAAAAATGAGATTTATATTTTCTTAACTTTTTTACTGTTTTTTTTTTTATTGAACATTAACTGACAGCTTTGACATCTCTCGAACTCTTTCTCAATGACACCAAATTAAAGGTGAGCAGAATACTTATGATGTAGGACACAGATTGCTTTGACTCATAAGGTGTTGTACATATCAATGAATCTGAGTAATAACATAAATGACCCTTAAAAAATATGGTGTATTAATTTGTAAGCTGCTGGAATGCAGTATACTAGAACTAGAATGGCTTTTAAAAACGGAATTTATTAAGTTGCAAGTTTACAGTTCTAAAGTCATGAATATATCCAAATTAAGACACCAACAGGAGGTTGACTTTACTCAAGAAAGGCTCAGGCCATCTAGAACAGCTGTGTCTACTGGGAAGTCACATGGCCAGCATCTGCTGGGGTCTTTGGGTCCTGGACACCTCTGTCAACTGGGAAGGCATACAGAAATGTCTGCTAGGTTTCTCTCCTCATTTCATAAGGCTTCCTAGGGAGGCACCTTCCTTCTGCATTTCCAAGGGTCTCTGGCTGTGTGGGCTCTGTTGGTTCTGTTGGCTCTGTTGGTTCCTTCCAAAATGGTTCCCACTTAAAGGACTTGTTCTAGCTTGCTAGCTGCCAGAATGCAACACACCAGAGAAGGATTGACTTTTAATAAAAGGGGATTTATTTCATTAGTTCTTCAGAGGAAAGGCAGCTAAATTTCAACTGAGGTTCTTTCTTATGTGGGAAGGCACAAGACGGTCTCTGCTGGCCTTCTCTCCAGGCCTCTGGGTCCTAACAACTTTCCTAGAGTGATTTCTTTCTGCATCTCCAAAGGCCTAGGCTGAGCTGCGAGAGCTGAGAAAAGGTATGTTGAGCTGCTTGGGCTGTGCCATGTTGAGCTCTCTCAGTTAAGCACCAGCCAATTAAGTCAAACATCATTCACTGCAGCAGGCATGCCGCCTAGCCGACTGCAGATATAATCAGCAATAGATGAGGTTCACACACCATTGGCTCATGTCCACAGCAATAGATCTAGACACCTTCCCCTGGCCAAATTGACAACTGAATCTAACTACCACAGGGCTCTAATAAGCAAACTCACCTTGAATGGGTAGAGACACATCTCAAGGGAAACCATCTAATCAAAAGTTACCAGCCGCAACTGGTTGGGTCATATATCCATGGAAACAATCAAAAAGATCCCACCCAGCAATATTGAATGATGATTAAAGAATTTGGGTTTTTGGGGGTACACAACAGATTCAAACCAACACATTTGGATGAGGTGTAATTAAATGAGATTTAATTTAAAAATTAAAAAAAAAAACAACTAAACTGAATAGCCAGAGATCCAATTATATAAGGAAACCAGACAAAAGTCAGTCTACCATTCACAGAGCAGATGGCAAATCATTTATATTGGCAAAATTAATTAGTTCATTTCCATTTCAATTGTTAACAGCTGACTAATATGAAAGCACTATCCATAGAAATATTATTTTGGGGAAAGTATGTTTTATAATTAAAGAATATTCAGAACTTACCTGACATCTTGCATTTAACTTAAGAAAGAACTTCCCAGATATTGGAAAAGTTATTTTGTTGATAAGTGTAATAAAAAATGTGATTATTTGAAGAACTCTTTGAAGAACTGTTCAACATTTTTGAAAATGTGTGACAGTATCACATTCTAGGAAGTTTAACCTAATATTGTGCAATATTTATATGGTGATAAAAAGGAAAAATATTTGAGAGTATGTGATATTGGAAGTGTTTCCATTAAGATAACTTGCTGGCTTTCCAGAAGGAGATCCAAAATTTAGAAGTAGGTTCAGCTGGAGCCCAAAATTTGCAAGATATTGCCCCAGAAGTAATGACTGATATTTTGGCTGTATTTGGGATTACCAGAGGAGAGGGCAAAGAAAGAGAGAATGTGTCTAAAGACTGCCCTTTGTGGATGTTACTGCATATACTGCATGGGCAGATACAATCTGAGCCTTCCATATTAAAAAAGCAAGTGGGTTTTCTTAAGGGAGAAAGAATCCTTTGCTGTAGTATTACAGTGTCGGGGTAGGAGGGAATGCGCAGCAGGACCCCATGAGCAGAGGAATGGAGAACTTGAACTCCTGGGACAAGTCCTTGGGGTGGCTGTGAAGAAAAGTCCTGAGAATAGGCTCAACAGCTAGGGATACAAAACAGATGGCACAACCCTAGCTTTTGTGACTTAGTCCCAAATTTTTAAATGATGCATTTTGACGTTTCTTTAGAGACCTTTTCCTATTTTTTTATGTTAAAATGGGATGATATGGTGTGTGTATATGTGTCTGTATGTGTTTAAGTTAAATGTCATAAAATACATTTGGAAAGAAGTAAATGTTACTATAACAATTCATTGTGGAGAGTAATAATTATTAACTTTTTTTTTTCAGCATGGGCAGGCACCGGGAATCGAACCTGGTTCTCCGGCATGGCAGGTGAGGACTCTACTTGCTGAGCCACTGTGGCCCGCCCAGAGTAATAATTAAATACAAGCAGGTCTTTGTAATACAGAAAAAATTAAAAAAAAAGAAATGATAAGGGGAGGAAAGGAAATAATTTGCATTTTACTTTCTCTCACTAAGGCCTACAATGATTTAAAGATTGATACAATCACTTCCATTGATAAAATAGGATGACAAAAGAAAATAAGGAGACGATTCTTACTTTAAAAAAGAAAACACAGCCAAAAGTCAGGCTAATTCCAGGTTTTTGTATGAAATAAAATTTTTTTATAGAAGCTAAAATAACATGTGTGTTTTCAAAATCAAAGAATGCTTGTAACAATATCTTTGAGATGTATGAGCTCCACATAGCTGTCTCTTTTAATTTCTCTTTAATTTATCCTCATTACTTTTTTCTTCTATTGTAGAGCTGGGCAAGATTTAAGAAAAGTAAAAAAAGATCGTGGGTTGATTATTGGAGAAGGAAAACAAAACCAAATACTTGCACTCAAGGTCTGATATTATGTGCTTAAGATGATTATTATATTATAATAATTAAATTATAAACTCATTACATAATATATTAATGATGAAGGGGCCCATGTATTTAGTTATGCTCAAATCAATTGGAACGATATTCTCATTTTTTAAAGAATTTTAGGAATATGTCATATCAATCTCCTTCAGCTAAAACACAGTCTTTCATGTGTCTCTTCAGAATATCGCTCTTCAAAAGTTATTTCTTAGTAAATGAATCTTGAAGAATAAGTGGGCTTATAAATGAACATTGCTTAAAATATAAGTAATCAGAACAAACATGAAAAGAGCAGTAAGTGTGATTAATTATGATTAATTTATACTTTACAGCAAGATATTCCCTAAAGGTCAATTAAAGTTTGCCTAAGTGAAATGTTATAATTACAGGCTTTGATTTCATACTAGCTAAAGACAGAAACCAAAAAATACTCAACCAAATTGTCAATGATTTTTGTTTTTATCTCCATAGCAGAGATAAAATCCCCAAATATGCAGTAGCTGGTTCAATTGTAGAGGAAAGAAGAATGAAATAAAACCAAGGCTATGTGTACTCTGAAGTCAGTAGACATGGCATATTCAGTTGGATCAAGCTGATCCCTGGCCTTTTTATATTAAAGCCTACCTAGAGGGGGGCTATGTATGGTATTTGTTTATATGATGACTTTAGTAAAGGATTTTTGAGGCTTAAATCCTAAAGAATGAAAGATGGAAGCTAAGGTGGTAAAAATATTTTTATTAAATCTGACCCTCAATAAACAACAACTTCTTACCACCTCTACAATAAGTACCATGATTGAAGCAAGCATCAACGTTTGTCTGGATGATTAGAATGCAATAATATCCCATCTAGTATTTCTCCTTCTGTTTCCCCCTTCTCTCTACAAATTAGTGTCAACAAAATGTTTTGAGTAATCCTATTAAAATATAAGAGGTCATGTCTTTTCTCTGCTCACAATCTTTCATTGTTTTCTCTTTGGTCTCAAATGTGTAAAAGATGAAGCTTTCCCAAAGGCTTAAAAGGGTTTTTAAAAGCTGGCCTCCCACAAACTCTTTGTTTGCATCAACTATCTCTCTCCTCTTCTCTTACTCCAGCTTTACCTGCCTTCTTGCTGTTTCCCCAAAGCTATGAGTACATTCCTGCCCCAGGGCCTTTGCATTTGCTGTTCACTCTTCTCCAGAGGTCATGTGATTCACTCTCCCATTTCTTCCAATTCCTTCACACATATCTTCATATTTTTGAGGACTTTCCTGATTGCTCTCCATAACATATTAGACATTACTCCCTTTCCCCCATCTTCTAATCCTCTAACCTTGCCTAATTTTCTTCCAACAGAAAGCAGACAGGAAAATTGTGAAATTTTTATATGGTTTATCATATATGTCTAGCTCCTATGAGAGTACCTGGTACATGGGAGATGCTCAATGAATATTGAATAAATAAATTAATGAATGAATGATAGTTTTTAATCAAAAATAAAGATACATCTTTATCTATGTGCATTATCATTAATGAGATAATGAGTTTGCTTACATACATATGACAACTCTTATAAAATTGTACTTCAAATATGTATAGTTTATTATATTTCAATTATACCTTAAAATAATGTAAAAATCATTTTAAAATTCATATGTACCTAAGGAAATCATTGGACCAATTGACCAAATATCTCATTATTATATTTTCATTATCTTTCTATTGAGCTCATTTATCCTTGCAAATGGAATCGTTTGTGTTTCAAGTAGCCACAAACATAATGATATTCTTTGACACTGATATCCTGTTCTTTGTTCTGACACTGCAGAGTCTATCTGACTCTTATTAAGTGCAATTCCGCATTTCTTTAGCAGTAATGAAAATGGAAATACAGGAGATTCAGAACAGAGTCAGAAGAGTAGGTTAACACCCAACAATTTTCAAATTCATGGAAGCAAAGAAATTTTCTTTCTCTTAGCCAGGGCTTAACTTTTTTTTTTCTTTCCCAAACAGAGTATGTTTAAACATTTATTCTTTCAGCTGTGAAAAAGACTCTTTGAACCTACAAAATGGCATGGGATCTTTAAAGAGTAAAAGTTTATTACATCATGTGTGATTCTTCAGAAAGAAAACATCATTTCTATTCAATCTGCTTTTGAGGTTTACAAGTACATTCACAAACATAACTTCATTTACCTCTCCCTAGGATCCCAGGAGGAGGGCAAGAAAGACATTGTTATTCACAGTTTTTTAATCAAGAAACTGAGACTTGGCGAAGGTAATGACTTCCCTATGGTCAAAGAGGTGGTAAATGGGGTTGAAACTGAGAACTCTGACTTCTTTCTCAATCCGAGGAAATGCTTTTACAAAAATGGTTGTGTGGCCCTTGTCCTAATCAGAAATTCTTAGCTGAGGTTAGTTTCAGGGCAGTTCTTAAAAAGTGGGAAGATTTAGTGGAGGGTGACCATGGCTTATCTTAGTTGACCTGGTTTGTTCATCCATAAAAATCACTGAAGGCAGAAGAGATAAAGTCTTCATAAGTAAAATTAGAAAGTTGTTGTCTTGGCTCAGCACAAATGAAAGCACTGAGGGTGGGGAAACTGAGTGGCAGACAGCCAACAAGAACTGCCAACTCAACATCTTCTGCTAGAGGAGTGAGCTTCAGAAGGCTGCTTGCAACCTGTGTGGATATTGCACCAGGGAGCATTCTAATATCCAGGCTCCCTTTGAATGCAGCTACCCACTGAGATTTTAAGATCACCTAGAGAAAGGTTAGGACACTTTTCAGGAGAAGAAAATATTTTTATTGTATGTCTCAAGACTCAAAAGCATTACGATAAATAGAAACATAAGAACAAGTGCAAAAAATGGAGAACTTAAAATCTTAAATAATGCACAAAGAAGGAAGTATAAGGATGATATTGCTAAATTCTTGTGCCAGATGAAATGTATGTGGTTTCTGTTACATTGGTCTTCAAATATAATACCATTTGAAGAAAATAAGACTTTGGCTAATGATCAGTTGTACTGTTTCAAGATTGATAACTTCTTAAATATAATTTTTAGAGATTGTTTTCCTGGGAAATTAATTGGGCAAAGGCAGTTTCTTGGGAGACTTTTATAATAACATGGTTTCTTTTCTCTTCCTAGTTATTATTGCAGTTATTTTTGTTACTGTTTTTAAAAACTAACAGCATTCAGCTATATTTTCAATATATGATTTTTCTTTTGAAAATATCCCAAGAAAAAATGTTGAAGAAGGTAAAAAATACATAAACATATATATATATATATATATATATATATATATATATAGTTGTAAATATAAATAGTATTAATTTAAGGGCTTGTTTCTCAGCTGACTAAATACATTTTTTTTTTTGGCTTTTAAAAAGGGAATAATTAAGTTGCAAGTTTACAATTCTAAGACCATGAAAATGTCCAAATTAAGGCATCCAGATAAAGATACCTTAGCTCCAAAAGAAGAGCCTATGAAGTTTGGAGCTTCTCTCCAAGCTGGGAGGGCACATGGTGACATCTGCTAGCTTTCTCTCCTCATTTCAAAAAGTTTCCCCTGGGGCATTTTCCTTTTGTATCTCTAAAGGTCTCTGGCAGTGTGGGTTCTGTTGGTTCTAAAGCTTATCCAAAATGGTGCCTTTTTTTTTTCTAATATTTTTATTGTAAAAACTTAACATACAATCATAAAAATATTCTTGACATACAAGCATTCTATACATGATATACAGCCGATGGCTCACAATATCATCACATAGTTGTGTTTTCATCACCATGATCACTTTATTGAACATTTACATCACTCCAGGAAAAGAAAGAAAAAAGAAAAAACTCATATACCATAACCCTCACCCTTCCCTTTCATTGACTATTAGTACTTCAATCTACTCAACTTATTTTAACCTTTGTTGCCCCAATTATTTCTTTATTTTTACCTATAAATTTTGCTCATCTGTCCATACAAATGAGTGTCTGATGCTCCTAGATAAAAGAAGCATCAGGCACACGGACTAAACGCATTTTGATAACATAAGATAAACAAATCATCTATAAATTGATGATTGCTAATTAAAATTCTAAAAATATTTCCATTAAAAATACTCTAAGTCATCATTTCCTTCATCTCCTTTATTCTAGGAAGAAACGACTGGAAGCTTTAAGAAGTGATTAAGTACACAAGTTGATTTATTCAGTCTGACAGTAAAAGCATGAATAAATTGATGTTTATTTTGTAATCAAATGCACTCCCCCACACACCTATCTATTCTGGAAAATGTTTTGCTCTGGGAAGTATTTCAGTTAATTATTTGATTTGATAGAAGTAAATGTACATTTACACAATTTATGTTTATTAAACATATTTTTATCCTGGATTACTTTTAAATAATTGGCAGTAATCATTCTAAATTTGATCTTCTTAAACTTCACTCATGTAAAAATGAAAATTTGGGCGGTGCAAGGGTAGTTCAGTGGTAGAATTTTCCCTTGCCATGTGGGAGACCTAGGTTCGATTCCCAGTCCATGTACTTCTCCCCGCAAAATCACAAACAAACATGGAAAAAACAAACAAAAATTCAACAAATCATGCTGCAATAATGGGATAATCATATGGAAAAATAATGAAATGTGACCCCACCATATAGCATACAAAAGAAAAATAGTAACTTGGACATATGGTGTGTCACATACAGCAGCTCAAAGTTAACAATTATGGAATTCACAATTCTTCAATCAGCTAGAGGGAATAATTGCCTAAGCAAAAAAGGAAATATCACTCTGGTTTAATGTGAAGAGATGTGTTTGATGGGTTTTCGCAATGCAGTTGGTTTCCTCCATTCTACCCCAATTTATTTTTTCTTTTCTGTTCTCTTTCTTCATCTTAGTTTCTCCTTTCTTTCCTTTTTCCTCAGTTGCTGAGTAACATTTAAGCACTTGCACGACATTAGGTTTTAGAAAATCAAGGATGGAGAAGCATACTCTGCTTATGAAGAGTATTATCCATGGTAATAAATAATTATGATATAATTTCATAAATACTATAAAGATACCCAGTACTAAATAAGATCTAGGCAAGACTAGTTATTTCTATGAGTCAGGATGTCACAGAAAAGACCCCACTTAAGAAACTGTGTTTAATGTGAAATTTCAAGTGTGAGTGGTTTTCCAAACCCATAGGTGATGTGCAGTAGAGAGAATTCCAGACAAAGAAAAAGGAAAATAATATATGCAAATGAACCAACATTAAAATAAATCATGACTTGTTTCAGGAAGAGTGATGACTATGAATTTAGACAGGCATGCTTTTTTCCTCAGCCTGGCACAGATTGTGATCTCTCTGAGCCATACACATTTAAAAACAAAAGAGAAAATCTGAGGACTATTTCTGAATTTCTGCAGGAGAGTATGTGGTTAGTATAACATATGTGCATGAATAGTTTATTTTATTGGGTTTTAAATGATGGCTGGCAATGACTATTTGTTTTAGTAGCCAAATGATATACAGTTAAAATTAGGCAAATTATGTTATAGTTTAAATCTGCTATGTCCATCCTAGCCAGTATCCAAGGTGGATTATTTACTTTCTAGAAGAAGGTTTGGCAAACAAGGGCTTAATGGCCAAATCTAATCTGCTGTATGTTTTTGTAAATTTTATAGGAACACAGTCACATCCATTAATTTAGAATCATCTATGGCCACTCTTATGCTGTAACAGTAGAACTGAGTTGAAGAGACATTGCCTTTATGACCCGTAGAGTCTAAAATATTTACTCTCTGGCCCTTTATAGAAAAAGTTTGTCAGTCTGTGCACTAGATAATCTGAAGCAATAATTATATCCCAATTTTTCTGACTTGTCTTGCTTCCTAATATTGGGAAGTCAAAATAGTAAGAATTCAAAACAAAAATAATATAACAATAATTATACAAAATACTGCATACACATAGGTCTCTATATTTATCTATCTATATAATTATACATTCATACACTGTAGGGAACCATTTAAATTACTAGGTTTTAATGATCTTTTATATTTCCCCTTTTGATATAAGAATTTACTATATTTAAATAGGTTTCAGTTAGCTTTTAAAACAGAAATGTGATATAATTCATTTTACTTTCCTCTTTCCTCCACTGAATTTAATTTTTATTTAATTATTGTTGTAACTCCCTTTTCACTCTTGCACATTCTGTTCCTTAATATTATGTTGCCTTTGAAATTTGGCACTTGAAACATAGGCTTGCTGAAATTTACTTCTCATGAGTGTTATCTGATACTGCTAAATACACATCACCCATCTCTGGCTTGGGCATCTCCCTGGAAATAAACGTTATCCTTGGCTAGTCCTAGTTGAGCCAGTTCAACAAAGATTTGTACCAGTCACTGAATGTTTGTGAAACACATGGTATCAGACACATTTAAGGATCAGGTTAGATACATATTTCTCAAGTTCAATATTTTTTAATTTAATGTTGTTTATTTTTGTATTAAAATATTTCTGCCATTTTTCAGGTATAGAGGAAACTGAAATATGTAGAGCATGTTTCCTGAGCAACCCAACACTCCATTTCCAGGAAATTGGATCTCCCCAGTTAACATTCACTGGAACCAAATTTGGTTCAAAGTATTGTGGATTGTTGCAATTTATTGCAATGTTAAATGGAGAAGTGGTTCAGGAACTGAAGTTACATGAGAAGCTTACTCAGTTCAGGTAGAGGTCAATACTGGAACCTCCATAAAGAGAAAAGAGAGGATCTAAGTTCAAGAAATTGGCTTGAATATTGAAAAGTATAAAGAAGATTCTGCTTTACTGACTTGTTGGTTGCTAAGAGCAATATGAAAAGAAGGAACATATTTGCTTAGTACCACGTGAAAAAGTAAATATATTTAATATAAATTACTTTTATAAATAATATAGAGAGAAAGTTCATATGAGAATACTACCTTTCAGTTTCTTACTTATTTGATATGAGAAATGCTTATGTTTTTATGTTCTTTTTAGAAAAGTTGTAAAACTTTTTAGAGAAGTATTTACAGAAACATCACACAGAAAATACAGTGTTCCCATATGCCTCTCCCTCCCATTATTAACACCTTTCATTAGTATGATAAATTTGTTATAACGGATGAAAGAATATTATTATAATTGTACTATTAACTATAGTCCATGGTTTGTATTGAGCTTCACTGTTTGTACAGTCTTTTGGGATTAAAATAAATGTTATAGTAACATATATACAACCTAAAATTTCCCCTTTTAACCACAAATATATAATTCAATGCTGTTAATTACATTCACAATATCACCACCATCCATTACAAAACTTTCATCTTCCCAAATAGACATGCTACAGTATAAGCACTAACTCCCCATTGCTTACCCCTACTCCAACTTCTGGTAACCTGTATTCTGGTTTTTGACTCTATACATTTCCTTGTTCTAATTATTTCTTATCAGTGTAATATGAAATATTAATATTTCATATCTCTCCATTTGTGTTTGGTTTATTTTACTCAACATGATGTCTTCAAGGCCCATTCATGTTGTCACAGGTATCAGAATTTCCTTCCTTTCAGAAGCTAACTAATATTGCATTGTATGTATATACTGCATTATGTTTATTCATTCATCTGTTGATGGATGCTTGGGTTGCTTTCACTTTTTGCCAATGGTGAATAATTCCACTGTGAACGTCTGGGTGCAAATATCTCTTCAAGTCTCAGGTTTCATTTCTTTGGAGTACATACCTAGAAGTGGGATTGTCAGGTCACATGGTAAAAAATTCTATAAGTAACTTTCTAAGGAATGGACAAATTGTCTTTCACAGTAGTCGCAGCATTTTACATTTCCAACAATAATAAATAAGTATTCCTATTTTTCCTACATCCTCTCCAACGAGCACTTATTAGTTTTTTAACAGAAAGAGTACAGTGGGTGTGAAATGGTATCTCATTGTGCTTTTGATTTGCATTCCCTTAATGGCTAATGATGTTGAGTTTCTTTCAGTGTATCTTTTATGATTTGCATATAGTCTTTGAAGAAATGTTTATTGAAGTCTTTCGTCCATTTTTTTAAAACTCAAAATGCGAAGTATTTTATTTTAAAACTTCTAAAATTTGATAACAAAATATCTTAGGTTAAATAATACAGTTTTTTCAAAGCTGAATGAGCTCATTTGGAGTTCATTTATTCTGCTTGGAATAAAAAAAAAAAAAAAACAACTTCCTAAAACTCCTGCACGAGGAAAATACCGCTTTAATGACCTATGATTAGATGACTATTCACTCTCAATGGAAAGCACTGTTTTTTTAATTTTATTTTAAAGTTAGGCTTAGTGTAAGGGTTTTAAAAAATCTAGAATGGATGCATCTGCCAGCCCTGCACTGACAATTTTATTCCAAATGTCTCCTAACAGGCCTATACCATATACAGGAATCCATTGTCACCATTCTCACTTTTATATACTTCAGAAATCACTGTGGAAATGCTCAACATGCTGTGTTCATTCACCATAAGAAGAAGGCTTGATTAGCATTTGGCTCTAAGCACATTCTAATTACTTTGATTAGTTCACCCATATGTTGAAATGATCTGGTAAAGGATCCCAGTTGTATCTAGAACAAGAAGCTGCTTCCCACCCTTGGATCTTTCTATCATCACCGAAATTTTAGTAGGATGCTGCTTTCAGATAAGTTGGGCCTCTTCAACTATTTGTTCTAAGGTGTGAAGTTCTTCTCAGACATGTTGTAGCAGAGACAGCACAATATTAAACCTTTATGTGATATGTGGTTTCCAAATATTTTCTCCTATTTTGTAGGTTATAATTTTACTTTCATGATAAATTCCTTAGAGACAAAAGTGTTTTAATTTTGATGAGGTTCCCTTCATCTATTTTTTGTTGTTGTTGCTCAAGAAATGCTTATAAAATGCCCATTTCCTTCTATAGTCCAAACAGCTGCTGAGTTTTATGACTAAGGGGATATATCTTTAAGTTTGTAAGTAAAGGGTCTTAAATTTTGGATGAGTGGATGTGATTTTTTTTTTGCATGGAAGTGATAAGCAATGGCAAGTGGTCCTTGGTTCTCTTTGTTCAACCAGTATCAGTGAACAATATGTGGAAACCTAACAGAGTCTTCCAGATGCCACTGTCATCTGAGATTTCCTGATTTAGTCCTACAGTTATGGCTGAGTAGTAACCAAGATGCAGCTCTCTGGGGTCAAAGACCAAAATCTGGGAGCACTTTAAGGTTGTTTGTTAAAAAATCAAGCAGATCCTATTTCAAGAAAATCTGGGGAGTCATTGATACTATAATTAAAGTAATTTAAAGAAGAAACCTTGCAGAAAGATTTTAGAAAAAAATTTAAATTGCCAACTAGGTATGTTCTGATGTTTATTATTGTTTTTGTTTTTGCTGTATTCTATGTTCTATCTTTGAACTTCATCATGAGTTGCTACAAAAACTTACCAGGCAACATAGTCATGTTTAAAACTGTAGAGTTCCTCTGGATGAGATCCAACCTTACTCCTCAGGGAAGGATGACAAATCATCCCTGTTTATCTTCTTTGCAATAAATTAAGTTACACGCACCAAGAAGCTTTTTTGAAGTAGTTCTCCCCACTCAAGATGTTGTATATTTTTGGCCACCTTTAACTCAATTTTTCTTTCCAAAATTCGAGTATTTTCTCATCCACAAGCATAAATACTAAGATTATTCTATGCTAATGTTTTTGTTTCATGTCATCTAACAAACCATGTTTGCATTTTGTTTATAACTAACAAAGACAAGATGAGTTTTTTCCCTTAACATTTCTCTTTGTATTATTATATCATCTTTTAAAAATAACTATTTAGCACTGACATGTATACAGCTGATCTAGGAACTATAAGAGGTACAAATATAAGGACACATAATTCATCCCTTTTTAACTGTTCCAAGCTTTACGTCTCTCAACAAGTATTTATTTTTATTTTTTTCATTCACGGCAACTATTATTTCTCATTATACCAAAGAACTGGTTCTTGCTCTGAAATTGTTCTTTGGTAGCTGTCTTCAACAAATTATTTTTAATGTCTCCAAAGAGAATGGATTTTAATCCTTTAATTTGTATTTCATTTTGGATCCCTTGATGCTATATAGAGATGAGTCAGGGCAAAGGACCCCTGGCATCAAATTCCTCGGCTCCATTCCCAGTTGCTATATGTACTGTGTGACCTTGACCTAGTCCTTTATGTCCTCCTAGTTTCAATTTTCTTACTTATAAAATGAGGACACTGAGAAGAATTAGCTCAGTAGAGTTGTTAAGAGTATTAAATAAAGGGGAAATGTGAAAGTGTTTATTGGCACGACTGCTGCCTCATCAAAGTAAGCACATGTTATGTAGTATTATTCTAAGTCAGGGTAGGTAATACATGGAGGCCCAGAAATGCTAAGCTTGAAACATATATATATCTTGAATTGATTTCTAAACTAGAGGAATTTATAAAGAGGATTCCTCAAAATTCATTGAATAATTAGAACAAATGCATGGCTTCCGTGTCCACTTGGAACTTGCAATCTAGAAAGAAGTTGCAAACAGATTTGAAATCATGTATGGAAGAAGTTGGATGTTGTCCCAGTTTGCAAGGGCTGATAGGACAAATACCAAAGACTGGGTTGACTGAAACAAGGAATTTATTGTCTCAGAGTTTTGAGATTTAGAAGTTTAACATCAAGGTATTATCATCATCCTTCTAGAGGCTATAGCATTCTAGTGATGGCTTGCCAACATCTCTGGCATTCTCTAGCTTGTAGATGCTTCTAGTACATGGTGATCTCTTGATTTTCCACTGGTTTCTACTTCTGTGCCCAATTTATTTGCTTATAAAGACTTCAACCATATTGGATTAAGGCCCACCCTCACTCAGTTTGGCCCTTTCAAAACTAATAATGTGATCAAAAATAAAAATGGGCCCACACCTATAAGATGAGGGCTAGGACTTGAACATGTCTTTTTTGAGGGACATTATTCAATTGCCAACAGGCATGTAATAAAGTATGTGCATCTTTGCAGTTCAAAAAGAGGTATAGTCATAAGAGAACATTTGCCTCTAGAGATGAAGTTTTCATAAATTTAGTTAGCGGCCTTTCTAAATACTGTTTGTATATACCATTTCATCATAAATCTTGCTGCAATACGTTGTTTTGCTTTGGACACCTTGACAGCTCATTATGAGTGGAAAATTCTCCCAACCTCCTTAATGGATGTTCATAGGACAGTTTATTTAACACACTGTGATCCCAACCAAATTGACATTATTTCTTGTTATTTTGAAAGTTCTTTGGTCATAGGGTTTGCTTATTATTTGCTTAACTCTGTGGGTACTGTTCACTTAAACCATAAAAGCTCTTCTAAACACAGCTCCATATTACCACCTTTGCTAAAGGCTAGGTAGAATTTATCTTGGTGTTATAGCATGCATTTGAATGTGAACTGACAGAGATATACATACCGTTTAGGTAAAGTAGTTGACGTTGTCTGAATGATAACTCTTGACCTGAGAAGTTCTGAAAATTAATGAAAGGGAGAAAAATTTCCATGATTTGTGCCATAAGCAATATGTATAATGTAAGAGGGCTTTAAACATTAATGCATTCCCAGAGAAATACATGAAAGGAGACAGGAAAGGTTACTGGATGATCATCCAAATGTTATATTTATTTGCAATGTTTTCATGTGGAAGATTATTTTAAGGAACTTCTTTTTCTCCATTAATTTAGTATACAAAGAAGACATTAATATCTTGCTAATTTGAAAATACTTTCTGCAAGTTTAACTCTTTTAATTAAGGAGAAAAGACACAATTCTGCTTGAAGAAATAGGTGATTGATTTCTTCTCATTAGTTAAATGGCCTACAATACCTCTTAAGTTCTTTTATTAACTCCTTATTTTGTGAATCAAATAGCTTGAAGCATTTATAACAAAACAATTACATTATTACTGTATCTAAGTATCAATTAGAAGGGGAAATTGATTCTTAAAGCCACTACAAAAAAAAATATATATATATATATAATTGTAAAGTTAAGGGATTGAACTATGAGATTGGCAACATTTCAGAATAATTAATTTAGAATTACTTATCATGACTTTTTACTTTTTGTCTAACAGTGGAGAAAGTTTTCAAAGTGGCTTCATAGTTCTTACTTATTTTTGCCATCTTAAAAATGAAATGACTTTAAATGCAGTGTTAAATGACTTGAAGGGAAAGGTATTAAAGACAATATTCAAGAGAAAAGGGTTCAAACTTGTTTGATATTTCATTATTCAGATTTTAATTCCTTTGGCAAATTCTGTTTCCAGAACAACTAATTAAAAAGTAAGGAATTCTGTCAGTCAAAGATTAGATTTTCTTCACAGCGTCAAATTGTATACACTGAAGATACGGAGTTTAATATTTGTTCTGGAAATGTAGAAAGAAATTGAATGACCAATAGTAGGATTAGCTGTAGCATCAGTAGGAAGGTTTATAACCTCCACAGAGGTTCACACTCTTGAATTGCTTTCCCATCAAGTCTTCTTAAATAGTTTTCATGATCTTTTTAGCAGGTTGGATCTCAATCAGAAAAGAATTGTGGATATTATGACTTACTTTACAATATTCCTTTGAGACAGACATAAATAGATTCATTTTCCCTTATCTCATGTCTTATGGAACATGACCTAATATTACTTCATTTTACAAATGAGAATAATCATTTAGGAAATATGCCCAAGACAATACAAGAAAGAAATACATTTAGGATCAGAATTAGAGATCTAGTTTCCCAATTTTCCTCCATATTGAACAATCATTTTTCTCTGGGATAAGTTGCAGAATTACAAATAGAAATAGAGTGGTGGGCAGGGCATAATTTTACCTTTGCAGGCACACAGGACACATAAAAAGAGAATTGATTGAGGATTTTCACTTGGTTCCGTTTTAGAGATGTTAAGAACATCTACGACATGAATCCACAATGTAAGGATATATTCAGCTATTAACTGAACTTAGAGCCAGTTAAATGCTTCCAAATTAAATAAGTTGTTTTGCAAACTATTTTTTTCCCCTAGATAGTCTCTGTTCTCATCCTAGTAGCTTTGAAGAATCAATGATTACTGCTACCATGAAGAACTTTTTTCAGATGAGCACTGCAGACTCACTGAAAAGATTCTCAGTTCTACTGATATACATTTAATGGGCATATTCATCCTCTCTGTACTTTACATCCCTCATAGCTGTAGCACTGTATCTAGACTGCCAGACTATGGAATCAAGCAGGGCTCTAAAGCTTCAATTCTACCTGTGATATTGGATGGGCTACTATTCTCTTTAAGCACGCATGCCCCTTTGCCTGTAAAAAGGATAATGTTATTCTAATGTTATAGAGTTATTATTAGGGTTGCTTAGTATATGAATAACAATATCTTTCTAAATAAGTGGTCAAAATGTTTGCCATTATATTATGTTTTCAGTGTCTCTCTATGTCCTGCAAGCAATTATAAAGTGGATTATATGGCAAGGTGAAAAATGCATCAAAATACTATCTTCCATGAAGTTTATGTCCCCACCTCAGGGCATGGAATTTCTTCCTTTTCAGAATACCATGATTCTTATTTATTCATAAATTTAACACTGCCTCTTTGCTTGCCATTATGAATTTATATGTGCCCTACTGCCCCAACTCTGTAGTAAGCTTCTTGAGAGAAGGTGTCTGCTCTTAGAAGTCTTTTTAAATACCACAACATATACTCTGAACCCAATATACCCTCAGAAAGTATTTATTTCAAACCATATGCCGCACATAGAAAGTCAGATGACCTTATTCCCTGTCATGGTTCTTGCTCTCAGTAATTTACTTTTCCTTCTTCAAGGTACCTATCAAAATAAGTGGTATTGTCCTCATTCGTAAAACGGTGGCATTACCGTCTCCTTACCATTTAGAATTGTATGAATCATACAAGATAGAGCCGATGAAAGTACTTTAAACTTTAAGCATGCACCAAGTTAAGAAACTAAAGGTGTAACTTGAAAATAAGAATGAGATTGGGTTGTTATTATGTCTCAGTTCATAATAGTATCACATTGAGCTACATTTATATACTTTAAATGACAATGTGATTTTGAAAATGCACTTGAATACAGCAATTTACGGATGGATGTGATTTGCTTATCAATAAGGGCTATTGTTGGTTCTATGTTATGCCTCCTGGAATCTGTTTTTTCATGTCATCAAGATATATACAGAAACATAAAGAAAACAGCTATGGAGAGGCAGTCACTTGTATGAATGCCATGCATCCAATACCACCAATCCCCATTAGGAATCAGTAGGTCAGCTCGAAGAAGAACTGAAGTGGGACAAGAATAAATTTTGTTATTTCTTTTCATTCCCAGAATGAACTTTCACCCTCCTGGAAGAACAGTCTTGAAATCCAACCTTCCTTCTAAGGTTTTAATAAACATAGACAAGGTTTGTTTCCATAGCTTTCAGAGGCTGGAGTGAGAAATGTTGAAATACCACATGAAAGGCCTTGGTTTCCAGCTGAGATGGAGGCTGAAGTGCTGAAAATTAGCACAAGGGAGCCAGGGCTTCGTGATATTTCCAAACAAACCCGTAAGGCCCTAGGGATTGGGGTAAACGTAAGGTGAGCATCCGGGTATGCTCTGGCCCACCTGAAACTCATCCCTCACAAGGGTAGAGCATTTACAAAAAGGGAGAGTTTTAGAAGAGTTTTTGCCGTGCTGTTTTGTATTTCATATGCCATTGTTTGTAAGGATTTCTATGCTTTGGATAGGAAAGGAATGGATATATTTCACTTAACATCAAATGTTAACTACATTACAGAAAGTGCTGCTGCTTCTCCATTTTTTTTTTTTAAATGACCTCTTCTCGACAACAGCCCTGTGGAAAATGAAGCGTTACTTGCCTTAATAGGTTTCAATCTCCTGCCCTGCCTGCTTCAGTGATATTTTGGAGTCTATTAAAAGGTACTGAAAATTGACAGCAGGAAGGCACTACAAATATTTTCTGGCAGCTCTGTTTTCTAGATTATCCAGAGGGAAAAAATGGTTTTATACAGGTGCTATTTATTAGTTTCTTTTGTTGTTGTTCTATTGATGTAAATGATAGTGTTTCTTACTAACAAATTAGTATCCAGGTAAGTGGCCATAAGTGAATAAACAGATGAGAATGAGATTAAGTAATGATTATTAAATTAATAGGACAGTTAAAAGTAATATTTAGTTTGAAAAGCAAATTACTATATTGTCACAATCATTCCAGCTACTTTGATATTCTTTTGTTTTTAATGGTCCAGACAATTGTCTGAATATACATATTTTGCTATTTTAATCTACTATTAAAAATTGAAAAAGTGAATAAAAACCAATCACCATCTGTTTAAATGACAGACATAATTTAAAAAATAATAAATGTTGAAAACATAAATACATTATTTCTTTCATATTCCAATCTCATTTGGGTATATAATCCTTGTATCATTAGCACTTTTATTGACACTTGATGTGATATTGTACTTCTCCTGCAAGCTTACTTCATTATGTGTATGATTCTTGGGAAAAACAGGACTTCTCTCACCATGTATATTTTATATCTAAAATAGAGGAATTGTACCTGAAAATGATTTTTTGTTTTATTTTTGGAGTAAAATACAAGGCTTTTATAGGAATGTAAAAGCACTCATTTTAAGGTAGATATCAATTACATAATGTCTAATTAAATCTTGTTTTTTAAAAGACTATTTTCTTCCCATGATATGTTGAGTATATTTTACTTTAAAGCAGGGGTCTGGTTTTGCTTTTCTGGCACCAAATTAAGCAGAATAAATATTCTCTGGAATATTACACTGGTTGCAATGCTTAAACCACATCCTCCTGTTACTTTGAGTAAAAGGCAAGAGTAAAAGAATGCTGAACGTAATTATTTACATAATTATATATGTATGCATGTACATACATTGTGTATATTCTCATACATTATATATATATATATATATTTGCACACGTATGTACATACACAAACACACAAGCACACACTTGCATATGTATGCTGGGTCATGATGATGAGTTCAAAGTTTCTTTTCGTTTTAAACTGTCTTCACATTTCTTCCCAACATTTCCTCCCCATGGTTGGAGACTGAGTGAGTTTTGGCAAACAATTAAACAAAACAAGTGGAAATGGTTTGCTGAATAAGCTGGTGCAGGCAGAAATCAAATTTATTTTTCTTATGACTTCATCATCACCCTCCATCTTTTTCATGCATTCGTCAACATCATACTTTCTCTCATTCTCACTCCTTTGGATTGAAATATTAATTCTCATAATTTCCCCTATTTATTGCTTTTAATTAAATGACCAACACAGCTAAATTTCCCCAGGTTTAAAGGGTTTCCTGGTGCATGGGACTTTTAGTGCTAAAACTAAGAAAGTCCTGAGCAAAGCGGGATGATTTGTCACTCTAATAGTGCAGTCCCCAAATCACATGACTCCAAATTTCCTCCCTACTTCAGGCTTAAAACTCTGCAGTGCAGAAAGCACATACAGTTAATATTTTCCCTATTCCTTACCTTATTCTTTTACTATTCCTCTTTGGATCAGAAAGCTGCATCTGGCTGCCCCAGGTTTGCTGTGGAAAGAGTAGAAAGGTCTGCCTAGACTGGTACAAATGGATCAGTAAGCTGGAAATGCTTTAGAAAAGCATTACCAGATGCAAAGGAAAGGTCTTTCTCAGATATTTTTCTAGTATTTCACTACAGTATATCAGAGGATTTGGGAGAGATAACTTCATATTGTTTTGCATAGTTTATTTTGACTTTTAGAAATGCAGTTAAAATGAACTTTGCGCTAGCCAGAAGCAATAGTTGTCCTAATGCGAGCATTCTCTAAGACCTCAAAGTAGAGGAAGGCACATTTAAATGTAGCCTAGAAACCATTTTGAAGTGTCCCCTTGCCAAAGTTTAATCAACAAGAAGATTTTAATCATTATTCCTTTTTCTCATGGGGAGTGTCTCTGGATTTTTTGAAGGTGATCATTTCCCTACCTGCCTCATCCCCCAGTTCTTGCTTAAGATCTGTTACCTGCAGTTCTCTTGCCAAGAATGATCCCTCAGTACTATGGTTCTAATAAGTCCCTCCCCCCAAAGCAACTTGTTTCTGGTAGTCCAGCTCTTTGTGGGGGACTCTCCATGCCTTCTGAATACATATGTGTGTGTGTGCATGCGTGTGTGTGTGTGTAATGGAGTTCCTCTTGATAAAATCCATTTTCTTTCTAATGGACCCACCTCTGACCTTTACAAGTCTCCCACCCAGACTTATTCAAGCTCTGGCTGTACCACCCACAATGCAGTTCAGTGTTTACACTCTGCAGTCAAAGTGGCCAACCTGCCCATAGCTTCTGACCTTTTGGACTTTGTGGGTATGTCAGTTAAGAGTCCGTTTATGCCTTAAACTCTAGTGGAAACGTGAAAAGTATTAGAATGACTCACTTTTCTTTCTTGCTGTCCTCCCATCTCCGTAGTAGGAGCAGGGATGTGAATTCACAGCAACATCACAAATTCTCTCTCTAAGGCAATTCTTATTCACCATCTTCTCTACTGTCTCAGTGCACAGTGGACTAACTCAGTGGATATTTGCTTTTATTTCCAGGAGGTAGGTGAAAGCTCAGTGCTGCCAAATCTGGTTGTAGTACATCCTGTTTGCCAATCCTGCATAGAAGATCTAGAACTTTCCTTGTTTTATAAGAGTAGATATCTATTGTTGTTGTCTATTATTTTTGAATTTTGGGGTCTCTGTTCAAATGTCAGCTATCAGAAAAAATTCATTTAATAAGTATAAAAGAAAAGAGACTGAGTGGGAAAATTAATAGCTTATTCAAAAGAAAAGTCTGCTTAGAAAGTAAGAGAGAATTAAATAGTAGTTAGAATGAGGTGGACTTTTTGAGAGACTGTCCCTGAGCAAAGATCTCAGTGATACCCACATGCCTTAACCAGTAAGTTTTGAGAGGGTCATACTTTTACTTTCGCCCTTTAAAGCAACTTCACTAGATCCAAAGAAAAGACTTCTTTCATATTTCTGTCTAATATTTCTCTGCAGCATATCAGAGAATTTTGGAAGAAATTACTGGATTTTATGTTCGATGACTTAATCTCATGATTATGAAATGTAGTGTAGATTAATTTTGTATTAGCCACAAGCTATATTTGTCCTAATGTGACCCTTCAAAAATGTAGCATAGCACACTTAGATGAATTGTTGAAACCATTGGAATTATTCCCCTGTCAATTTTAATCAGTAATTTCAAAACCTTGTATTTGTTGGGAAGGAGGTTTAACAGGAGACGTATCTATGAAAAAAAAAAAGTGCCTTCCTAGCTATATGTCTTCCATTGCCAAACCTGGTATAATTTTAGGCAACAGGTAGACTATTACAATTTACCATTTAAGAAAGATGAGCCAATAACTAAAAATAAGCCTTTCCTTCTGGATCTATCATACATTGCCTGTAGGGTTTGGCACGGTTCTGGATTTGCAGACAACTCAGAAACTCATAGTCATGGAAAGGTTCACATTTTAAATTATTAGCTAAGACATTCATGTTATACCCTCTAGAGAAAAAATCCCTGGAAGGGCAAACATTTCTAAGTTATACCCTAGAGAGAAATTCCATGGAAGGGCAAAAATTTCTAAATGTTTCCACATTCTTTATCCACATTAATTTACTTCTTTTTTGAATTTTTCAGGGTTTTACATTTGCCATTGGTTCCTTAATCACTCTGCCTTTACGTATCCATAACACTTCCATTAATAGTCTGCATTTGTATTTGGAGGTGAATCTCTGAGAAATCAGGACATTTCTTATAATGAGTGAGCCAAATATAAAATAAACATTTATCTCTGTTCACGCAATGAAAATGAAAACAAACAAGAACAACCAAGGCTGTATCTCGGTTGTTTTTTGTTATTTTCACTGTATTTACACCTAAATTGATCTCAGCTTATGCTCTAACTAGTTTTTACGTTCATAAAAATGATTTTAATCATTTCAAAATGTCTTTTACCACAGCACTTAAAATCTCATTCTATGGAAGTAGACAATATTTCAAAATAAAAGTGTAGGTACTGTAACTTTTTATCATTTACTCCTTACTATCCAATTCTTACTATTCAGTCTGGAGGTGTTTATCTTTGGTCAATAGAACGGGTCTAGATCTTACCTGTGAAATATACCTAAAATAAACAGAGTAACCATATAATATTCTTCCCCAGCAAGGAAAGTTTTGAAATGAAATAGGGCACTAAAAATATGTAAAATCAAGTAATATTTGAACAGTTGAGCGGCAAGTTGTTTTACTATATTGGTAGAACTAGAAAAGAGTCCCATCCCAATTTCTTCTTAGAAATGAACTTATATAAAATACTGAAAATAATACATATAAATATATTATAAAACAAAACGAGAGACATTCTTATTAAAGTTTAAAAATAAACACTTTAAATTAAGTAGATTAATTACTCTTGGTTCTTATTCATATACTTCAGAGTTTCTTAGTCATATCTTAATTTCTTAGCTGTTCCAAAATATAACAATTTCTTTCTAAGTCATGTATCAGTATGATTTTCTTATTTTAAATATTTTTTATGGCATTTTCTTCAAAATTGAATAATAAATAAGCAATTGTTGACAACTTAAATTGATTCATTTCTGTAGATGGCAATATTTTTAATTCAGAAAATGTTTTCTCTGAAAGTTCTAAGATATCTAGAAAGCTCAGAGCAAATTTTGCTAAATGGGAAATATTCTCCAACCTAACTTCCTTATTAAAATATATAAATATTTCAGCCCACGTATTCTGCCAGCTTTTTACATTAATTCAGAGATAATTAATTCAGCAAGTATTTTTATAAGACAAAATTGTTAAATAAATTTTCTCAATTTATGATTCTTTTAATTGCCTTACCAATATCAAAGTCCTTCTCAATTTCATTTTAAAGAAAGATAGAAAAATGAGAAACCCCTCATATGTAGTCCTAACAGTTTATGGTGTTAGATGCTAGCTTCATCACAAAAAAGTTGTATTTGAGTTATTCTAAATTTATGAATGTATATAAAATATTTATAGCAATGGACAATGACAGTTTTAATTAGTAGAACATCACAATTTCTCTGGGTGCAATGATAAATTATGTCTCCATGGAATCTAATTATTAAGTATATTTCTGCTCCATAAATTTCTTAACTTTCATATATTTGATCATTACTAAACCAAGTAATTTTCTGAACTTTATAACTGAAGTTATAATCCAGTCATACTTTTGTGGATATTAACTCCTCAAAATAATATATTTTCATAATCTCTGTTAAACATTTCTAACTGAACTCCATCAGCATTACAATAATATTAGATATTTTTGCCATTAAAATAAATTTCAAAAAATTTTATTCCATTAATAGAATTTAAAAATTGAGTCATTATTAAAATTCACCAATTTTCTACTTAAATCATCTTATCTATTGACTGAAAAGAGGATTAATTTAAATGTTTGCCAAGTTCTTCTGCTTAATAATTCAACATATTAACATATTACTTCATACTTTGTGCATGAACAAGAGAACTTGAAATGGAAAAGAACAAAATAAATTCACAGTAATCAATTGATGTAAATGAAAAGACTAGCTTTGCAGTATGAAATGGGTGCTTTATATAGCTGTACATGTTAAATCATTGTCTTTGGGTATAGTTTCCTTTAAACAATGTATTAATTTTCTGCCTAGCAAATTATTCCAATAATATTGCTGCCTAGCAAACTATCCCAAAATTTAGCTGCTAAAACAACAGCTTCTGAGTGACAAGAGGAGCTTAAATGGGTGGGGTCTTTCATAAGGTTCTTGTCAAACTATTGGCAAGAGAATTGTAACAAAATAAAGTATCAGTGGCTAAGAGAATTCAAATAGAGTTGAGAAGCTATTCTAGAGGCTACTCTTGAAGCTTCAGCTAGATGTTGCTATTTACCATGGCTTGCCAACCACCAACCAAAATCATTCCTGCCAACCTTAAAGAATACCTAGGGCTCTATCTGAGATTCTACAATGTCCCATGGACTAGGATCACTTTCCAGAAACCTACAACCTCCAGATGGATTCCTAGGCCAGATAAACACTGAAACTCAGAGTGGCCAGCATTTCCAGAACATTAACTAGTTCGTTCCTCTATTCCATATAAATGAGAGCCCTTTCCAACATAAAAAAAAATTAGAATGGGCATAACCCAAATGGCTTTAAAGATTGGGAGAAAGCTCTAAGGAAAAGGAGAAAGGAGGAGTTATAATAGAGAAGATAAGATTTAACAAATGAGTGTGACTGATGGATCTTTATATTGATAGTTCTTTTAGTCTCCAGTTCCTTGGAGCAACTAGATGGAAAAACATAAAATTTATCTTTTCTGTAACTAATTGCTGTGGTTTACTTTGAAATTTATTGCCTTATTGTATATATGCTATATTTCACAAAAAAAATAAAAAAATAGATAACATCGTCCTTTCATATACACCTTTCTTAGTTGAAGTGGTATTGTTTTAGCTGTTCTTGTTATATAAAAGTATCCTTTCCTGGACTCTAGATGATTTCTTTTTAATTATTCAACAGTAATTAAGGTTTATCAGAAGGCATCAATTTGGAATATGCATGTAAACTTATTTTAGACATTAAAAAGTAATTAGTTTTTAACATTTTATTCTCTTCCAAAATGTTTGTTTTCATGTAGATATACTCCATGGGACTCCAAAAAATATATGATATGTAGAAATGCCAAGAAATGATTGTTATTCACCAATCCAAGGACATATATGCCAGCAACATTACCCAAACATCAAATATATACATTTTAGACACACACACACAAACACAGAGTTAGTAGTTGTTTGCGATAGTCAGCCTTCAAGTCATTTGTGATACCAATGACTTCTGCTTCCTGATATTCCCATCTTTGTGTAATCCTCTCCACACCACGTGTGATGGCATGTCACATCAAGGTTGGGTCATACACCAAAGGTATAAGCAACAACAATGACAAAATAGATAAATTGAAATTCACCAAAATTAAAAAAAAACATTGGATCATCAAAGGCTATTGTTGGGAGAGTGAAAAGAGAATTTACAAAATGGGAGAAGATATTTGCAAATCATATAAGGGCTTAGTTTCCAGAGTCTATAAAGTACTTACAATTAAGCAACAAAAGGATAAACAATCCAAGTTAAAAAATAATGAGGAAGAGACTTGAATAGACATTTATCCAAAGAAGATATGCAAATAACCAATAAGTACATGAGCAGATGTTCAACGTCATTAATTATCAAATAAATGCAAATAACACCCAGTAGCATAGCTAGAATTATTTAAAAAAAAAGGGGGGGGGGACTAACACGTACTGGCAAAGATGTGAAGAGATTGGAATCCTTGTACATTGCACAGTGCTGATAGGAATATAATATAAAATGGTTCTGCAGCTGTGGAAGACTTTTTGAAGGTTCCTCAAAATGTCAAATATGGAATTATCATACGACCCTGTAATTCCACTAGTATGTATATTTACTAAAGAATTGAAAACAGATACTCAAACAAATACTTGTACACAGCACTATTCACAATGGCCCAAAGTGGAAATAACCCAAATTTCCATCAACAGATGAATGGATAAACAATTTGTGGTATATACATACAATGGAATATTAATCAGCAATAGTAGTTTCCCCACATGCCCCAATATTATCTACTCTATGTGCCACATTCATACCTTTGAAGTAGTTCATGCAATAACTTATTTATATTTATAGTTTTAATTGTTGGGCTACTTGGCTCTATACAACCCCTTTCAATCATGTTTACCTTCAATATGGTAATATTACTTATAGACCCACTAATGAACAGCCTTCCATCCATTTTCTTACATTTAAGTTCAACCTCATTGGATAACTGTAATTAGCTAGCTAACCAATCTTTAGATTATGTGTAACTCTAGGTCCTATATTCTGTATTATAAGCCTCTGAATTTACCTGTACCAAGGTCATCAAAGTGAAACACTACATTATCTATCATTCTGTGTCTGGTTCATTTCACTCAGCATTATGTCTTCAAGATTCATTGATATTGTATGCTCCAAGATATCATTTTGTCTTATTGCTACATAAGATTCCATCATATTTATATATACCACATTTTGTTTATCCACTCATCTGTTGATAGGCACTTAGTATGTTCCCATCTTTTAGCAATTGTAAATAATGTTACTATATACATCAGTGTGAAAATGTCTGTTTGCATCACTGCATTCAGCTCTAATAGATATGTATTGAGTATTGGTATTGCCATGTTAGAGGACAACTTGATGTTTAGTTTCTAAGAAGCTACCAAACTGTCTTCCATAGCAGCTGTACCATTATGCATTCCTACCAGCAGTACATAATTGTTCCAATTTCCCCACATCTTCTTCAATATTTATAGCTTCCTGTTTAACAGCAGTGATTCTTGTGTGAGTTGGTATCTCATCTAGTTTGAACTGCATTTCCCTTATAGCTAATGAAAATGAGCATCTCTTATGTTCTTTTTAGGCATCTGTGTTTGTTCTTCACAGAAATGTGTATTCATATTTTTAGCCCATTTTATAATGGGGTTGTTTGTTCTTTTGTTGTTGAGTTGTATGATTTCTTTATGTATACAGGATATCAAACCTTTGTCCAATATGTGATTCCCAAATATTTTTCTATTGAGTTGGCTGCTTCTTTAACTTTTTGACAAAGTCTTTTGAGGCACAAAAACGTTTGAATTTGTGGAGTTCCCATTTATATCATTTTCTTTTGTTGCATGTGCTTTTCTTGTAAAGTTTAGGAAGCTACCTCCTACTACTAGGTTTTGATGATGTTTCCTTATATTTTCTTCTAGGAGTTTTATGATACTAGTCCTTATATTTAGGTCTTTGATCTACTCTGAGTTAATTTCTGTCAATGGTGTAAGGTAGGGGTCCTCTTTCATTCTTTTGGCTATTGGTATCCAGTTCTCCCATGTCCATTTATTGAAGACATTTTTGTCCCAGTTTAGTGGATTTGGGGGCCTTGTTGAAGACTGGCTGGCCATAGATTTTGTGGTCTATTTCTGTACTATCTATTTGATTCCTTTGGTCTATCTTTCTATCTTTGTGCCAGTACCATGCTGTTTTGACTACTGTGGCTTTATAAGAAGCTTTAAAATCAGGAAGTGTTAATCTTCCCACTTTGTTTTTTTAAGGATATGTTTAGCTGTTCAAGTTCTCTTTCCCTTCCAAATGAATTTGATAACTAGATTTTCCAAAAATCAAAGTAGGTTGTTGGAATTTTTGTTGGTACTGCCTTGAATCTGTAGGTTGATTTGGGTAGAATTGTCATCTTAACTATATTTAACCTTCCTATCCATGACCAGGATAGGAAGGTTCCACCTATTTAGAACTTCTTTGATTTCTTTTAGCAATGTTATGCAACTTTCTGTGTATGGTTCCTTTACATTCCTGATTAAGTTTATTCCTAGATATTTGACTGTTTTAGATGATATATATATGTATATATATATTTAAAAAAATATATATATACATTTAAAAAAATATATATATATATATTTTTTTCATGGGCAGGCACTGGGAATCGAATCTGGGTCTCTAACATGGCAGGCAGAATTCTGCCACTGAGCCACCATTACACTGCCCTTTTGGATGCTATTTTGAATGGAATTTTTCCATAATTGTCTCCTCAGTTAGATCATTCTTTGCGGCGTGGGGTTTGCCTTGCCCGACCGCACTGGGGTCTCGACCTCGGATGTGGTTCGGCTGGAGAGCAGCGTCAGCCGAAACCACGGGGCTCGAAGGTCTGGAGGGCACGCGAGCACAATAAACCGAGAGCAAAAAAGATTTGCAGCAGTTTATTGCAGGGGTAGCTCGCGGAACCTAGCTGGCTGGCAAGGCTTACAGGCTAGACTCCCGAGAGGGGGAAACACAGAGAATATGTAGGGTTGGTGAAGGGGAGGTAACATAGGCGGGGAAACTTTAACAGACGGCTAGTATGGAGTATGTGGATTGGTTAAGGGGGTGTGTACATGGTCCAATGAAAAGCTTGAAGATGTTGCTAGGCAGAGAGCGAGAGGACGAAGGTTGGGCCAATCGGAGAGTGAGAAGACAGTGGTGCGATGTGAGGTCAGCAGTTGCTAGGTGGAGGGTTAGATTAGCAAGGCTTGCAAGATCGAGAGATGTTTGGACACGTCAGGGCATGTCAAGGTAAATAAGAGGAGGCAGTTTTTGAATATATGCAGCAAGTATTTGTATACAGAAACATTACTGATTTTTTGCATATTAATCTTGTATCTCTCCACTTTGCAGAATTTGTTTATTAGTTAAGAAACTTTGCCATAGATTTCTCAGGATTTTCCAAGTGTAGTATCATGTCATCTGAAAATAATGTAAGTTTTACTTCTTCCTTTCCAATCTGGATGTGTTTTACTTGTTTCTCCTGCTTGACTGCTCCAACTAGAGTGTGTAGTAAAACACTGAGTAATAATGATGATAGAGGGCATTCTTGCCTCATTCTCTATCATTGAGTGAAGGCTTTCGGTTTCTCACCACTGAGTATGGTGTTGGCTATGGGTTTTTAATATATTCCCCTTATCATATTGAGCAAGTATCCTTTGATTCTTATCTTTTGAACTTTTTTATCAGAAAAATATAGTGAATTTTTTGAATGATTTTTGAGCATCAATCAAGTTGCTCATATGATTTTTCCCTTTCAGTTTGTGAATATGTTGCATTACATTGATTCATTTTCTTGTGATAAACCACCCTTGCAAACCTGGTATAAACCCCACTTGGTCATTGTGTATAAGTCTTTTAATGTGTTGTTGGATTCTATTTGCTAGTATTTTGTTGAGAATTTTTGCATCTCTATTCATTATGAAATTTTTCCTGTAGTTTTCCTACCTTCTATTTGGGTAATAGAGTGATGTTCCCTTCATAAAATGAGTTAGGCTAGTGCTCCTTTTTCCTCAATTTTTTTGGAAGAGTTTGAGAAGGGTTGGTGTTAGTTCTTTCTGGAATGTTTGATAAAATTCCCTTGTGAAGTCATCTGGCCCTGGGTTTTCTTTGTAGGACAATTTTTGATGACTGATTGAATCTTTTTACTTGTAATTGGTTTGTTGACATCTTTTATTCCTTCTCAAGTCAGTGTAGTTTGTTCTTGTATTTCTAGGAATTTGTCTATTTCATCTAAAAATTGTCTAGTTTGTTGGTGTGTAGTTTTTCATAATATCCTCCTATGATTTTTTAATTTCTTCAGGGTGCATGGTAATGGTCCCCTCTCATTTCTTATTTTGTTTGTTGGCTTCCTCTCTCTTTTTTTCTTCGTCAGCTTATCAAGGGGTCCATCAATTTTATTGATTTTCTCAAAGAACCAACTTTCGTTTTTATTGATTCTTTCTATTGTTTTTTGTTCTTCATTTCATTGAATTTTTCTTTAGTCTTCATTACTTGTCTTCTTCTAATTGCTTTGGGCTTAGTTTTCTGTTCTTTTTCTGGATCCTCCATGTGAGAAGTTAAGTCCTTGATCTTTGCTTTTTCTTCATTTTTAATATGGGCACTTAGAATAATAAATTTCCCTCTCAGCACTGACTTCACCACATCCCGTAAGTTCTGATATGTCATATTCTCATTTTCTTTCAATTCCAGATAATTACCAATTTCTCTAGCAATTTCTTCTTTGAATCATTGGTTGTTTGTGATTTTGTTATTTAATCTCCATGCATTTGAGAAAGTTCAGGTTCTTTGGTGGTTATTGCTTTTCAACTTCATACCATCGTGATCAGAGAAAGTGCTTTGAATAATTTCAATCTTCCAAAATTTATTAAGACCTGTTTTGTGCCACAGCATATGATCTATCCTGAAGAATGTTCTATGAGCACTGGAAAAGAATGTATATTCTGGTGTTTTAGGGAGTAACAATCTATATATGTCTGTTAGGCCTAAGTCATTTATTAAATTGTTTAAATTCTCTATTTCCTTGTTGATCCTGTGTCTGGTTATTCTATCTATAGAGGAGAGTGGTGTATTAAAATTTCCTACTATTATTATTGAAACATCTGTTGTTCTCTTCAGCTTTGCCAATGCTTGACTCATGTACTTTGAAGTGGGGGGGGGGGTGAGATAAGGTATGGATGTGTGGGGCACAGAGGTCATGGGGATTGGCATGCAGGGGGGCAAAGACATCATGGTGCAAATGGGTGAGACATGATTATGCAAGTGTGTAGAGTGCCAGGATGGCTGGGTTTAAGGGCTGGGGCCTCTGGGGTTGGTGGGGAAATGTCACAAGTGGGGCAAGGCATGGATGTACGGGGACTTGGGGGCAGTGTGTGGCTGTGCACGTTTGTGGGGTGAGGTTAGTGGGGCATGAATGTGCATGTGATTGTGTGCGGTAAGGGTTGGGGTTGGAGGTCAGGGCATGGGAATGCTTTTGCACAACTAGTGGTGGAGCGAGGCACTGGTATGCATGTGCATTGGTGGCTGGGTATAGGTGTACTCCTGAGCAGGGGAAGGGTGTGATGGGTGATGTGTAGGGTCAGGGAGTGGTGTGCAGGTGCACAGGTCATGGAGGGCCACATGTGGATGCATGGCTTTGGTGTATTCAAGGGGCACTACTTGGCTTACTCCCTTCTTCCCACCTCCCTGTCCATGCACTCCTGAATACTCCTGGTCACCTTATAAAAAGGGGAACTGGAGGCCCTGTGCACTATCTGGATGGTCTCTATGACAGGGAAAGCAATTCAGTGGCTTTCAGGCTCCCCAGGCATGATATCCCAAGTCAGCTGTGAGGTGGGCACATTCTTTGGCAAGACCTCTTGTCCTTGATGGTGTCCTGACAGAGTCCACTCACCCAGTTCTCTGTGTATCAATTCCTCAGCTGTTTCATCCAAGACTTCCCTAAGTGTTATAGAAGACCCTTTCAGGTCTTTTGAGCTCTGGAACTACTGTCTTGGTCATTTTTCTGTGATTTCTCTTGCTCTTCCTTGGAGAAAGGGTTAACTCAGCTTATCTTATTTTGCCATCTTCCCAGCAAGTCCTTAACTTTTGCATTAGATGAAAATATAAATCTTCTGACTTTCAAGGGGCAAGAGATATAATAAATCCCTATAGAGTATAAGGAAGATTGACTAACATTTGGGTAAAGACATGTTCATCATTATCAACTTTTAGAGAAGCAGAAATACTGTGCCTAAGTTTTATTAAATATTCATTTTGAATTCTTGAACACTTTGCCATCAAGAGTTTAAGAATAAAAATAACTATAATGCCATAAAACAAATGATAAAAATAGTGTAGTAACAATATTGAGACAATTCTTTATGCTCTGTGGCTAAACATTTCAGTCTTTATTTCCACACATATCTTATAGAAACCAAATCTGCAGTTGTCCATGTTTACCACTATACCATTAATTGGCAAATGGGAAACTGTGTGTGTATTACAGGCTGCACAATGGGCAATGACATAACTAGCTGGTATAAGTAACTAGTCAGGAGGAAGAGCTGAGAGACCAGAAAGATTGTCTTTCTAACTGCTATTTTTTGAGAGTACTAGTTATTTTTATTATACATATAGGTATGTGTTATATATCATATCCTTGAAAAGTAGTTATTCATACTTTGCATGAGGAAAAGTAAAAAAAAAAAAGATGGATTATCATTAATCATCGTTCAGATTTAACTACTTTTTAAAGTGAGAGAGCTCTGTTTGTGCATTTTACTTGCACACACTGAGACTGTATTAGAAACTTGAAGTAATACTAAATCCATCCTTATTCACTGTAATATAATGCTCATAATAATAATGCACTAACACCATTTTATTTAAAATTATTAAAACTTTAAGACAAATGCCAAACTGAATGGTATCCTAGGCCAATTGGAATAAACCAGTATTTTCCTGACAAACTTGGTGGATGGTCACTGGTCAACCTAATAATAACTTTATATTTAGGCTAAGGAGTAAAGAGTCATGCAAGCTAATATGCATATTATGTGGCAGAATTTCCAAACTTTGCATGGTAGTGGTGAGAAATCTGTCACAAGGATTTTTCCTGTTAAATGCATTGTCAAAATTGGAAAGTTATGAGAAGGGTAGCAGCTTCTAAAGTCCTATTTCTTTATTTACTTTTAAAATAGAAGGAAATTATCTCTATTACACTAGTTTGCTTCAGTGATAGAGATATTTTCATACTGGATGAGGTTGCTGAGGGTAGTGATGGTGTAAATAATAGGTAAGTAAGCAGATGGTAAAACAATTTGAACAAACATCAAGAAATAAATGGATAGTTTGCCAAATGTTAGTGATATACCTATTTCTAATACTTTAAAAAGTTTTACATAAGCACTCTTTTAAAAGTTTTGAGTCACTTCCAAAAGCATCTTAGTGCTTCTCTAACAAAGAATTAAGGTGCAGAGAATAGGTTTAAAAAGACCTGAGCTAAACTCACACCCTTTGTTCTACACACTTTATCCAGTCAAGATGTTAAATTATTTCCTCCAACTGAAGCACCTGAGTTTTTAAAGCTTGGCTTTTTAAAAAGTATATATTATGAAAATTTTCAAACATAGGAAAAACCTTTGCATTCTGCTAACTAGTCTTAACAAATATATAAATTTTGCTCCTGACCCCCACTTTTTCATGAGACTTGCTAGGTTGTGAGCCTTTACAATATTACTAGATACTAAAAATTGCTGTCCAATACATATTGCAGCCATATGTCCTTACTAATGCCAGAATATACAATTTTAACAATCTATTTATCATATTGTTGTACTAATTTGAATTTACCTGATGTTAGAAAAATTGAGTATAACTTTAAGTAGCTAAAGACTGTGGAAGTTTTCATTTCTAAGTCTTGCCTGTTCACATCATTTATCTACTTTTTATTTGACTTATTAATCTTTTCTTTGATATGAAGGGGTTCCTAAGATGTGCTATGTAGTATTTTTTCAACCTTATAAATTCCAAATATCTTTTTAGAGTCTGTAGCTTGTCTTCTAACTTTGGAATATGGTCTTTTGTCTTAACAAATTCTGCAAAGTTAACATAATCCAACATAGCGCTCTTTCTTAATTGATTTGTGCCTTTTGTATTACATTCGTCAAATGCTTCTTTTTATCCGAAGGCCATAAAAAATCATCCTGTATAATCTCCTAGAAATTTAAAATTTTCACACTTATATCTTTAATTAGTTTGATATTTATTATAAAGGCATGAATAAAGAATTAACATTTTACCCTTTGGGTAAAGTATTTCCCCTTCAGCACTATCGATTCATTTTCTTTTCCTTAACACTTTGTAATGTCACCTGCTCATACATTAATGTCTGATAGAGTCAACATTCTATTTCTGGAATCTCTGCTTGATTTCACTAGGTATTTAATTGTTTTAAACTAATACCATACAGTTTTAAGAATTATACATTATAATGAACCTCAAAATTTGATAGAATAAGTGCCTCATCCTCATTCTTTATTTTTTATTATTAAACTTTCAACTTTGAAATAATTTAAAACTTACAGAACAGCTGCAAAAATAATAGAAAACAGAGATCTCCAAAATATCCCCCTCCCCTGATACCCACATCTACCAGTTTTAATATTTTGCTACATTTAGTGTATTATTCTCACCATCCTCTATATGTCATCTTTCTGCCAATTTATCCGTTTTCTAGATTTTGACAGTAGATTGCATACATCATGCTCCTTGAACACATAATATCCCCATGTACATTTCTTAAGAGCAAGGGTATTCAGTTGTATAACCATCTTAACATCCATATAAATATTGCAGTCTAAATTCAAAATTTTCCGTTGTCCTGGTAATGTCCCTGTGGGCCTTTTCTTCTCCATTATTAAATCCAGTCCAGGATTATGGATTGTATTTAATTGTCATTGTCTCTTTAGCGGTCTTTTTAAATAGTGGAAACATATACCTAACATGAAATTCCCCATCTTAACCACTCCCTAGCACACCATTCGGTGTCCTTAAACACGTTCACAGGGATGTGCTGACTTCACCGCCAAATAGTACCAGAAATGACCTTTGATAGTCTTGGTCTTTTATGATTCTATTTGAATTTTAGAATCAGTTCAAGCACATTAGTATACCTCTGTTTGGCTATTAATTGGAGTTGCATTAAATATGTGTTTTTTTTATTTTGGTAAAATTGGTATCGTTATAATATTGGTTATTTTCAGACAGGATATTAATGATTTCCATTGACTTTCTTATAAAACACTTTTTTTTTCCGACAAAGGTTTGCTGTGCTTCTGTTAGATTTATTAGTAGTTACTTTCCAAATATTTTCTTATGGTGAAAGGAGCTTAATTTATACCACATTTTCTAATTGGTTTCCACATATTGATCTTATAACCAGCAAATTTGCTGAAATAAATTAGTCTTCGTATGTTGCCTATAGATACTTATGAATTTTCAATGTAAATAGTCACATCTTTTCCAAAAATAGCAATTTTTTTTCCTACTGTTCAATACTAATATTATTTTTTTTTAGTTTTTCTTACTCCATTGACTGGGACTTCAAGTATAATATTGCTGTTGTAGGAATTGGCATTTTCCTGATCTTAATGCAAGTGATAACATTATTTTATTGTCACGTTGGTTTTGTCATATTGTGTTATATTGTTAATATTTTAATAACTTCTATTAAAGTTTTTAAAATTATAAATAGCGGCTGAATCTAATTGAATGCTTTTCTGCGTGGGTAAAAATTATTTTTCAATTGTTCAAAGTTTTGGTAATATAAATGAATGTTGTTTACTATCACTTAGCATTTTAGTATTTTCATATTGTCTTTGTGTAATATTGATGTTGAGATAATGCTAACCTTACAAAGAAATTTGAGGAAAGTTCTTTCTCTTTCAATTTTCTGGAAAAGTTTGCATAAACTAAGGATTAACTAAATCCTTTAAAATATTTCCTATATTCTTCAACTGCTTTAGATTTCTGATGCATTCAACCAGATATTTTCTATACATATGTCCAAATTAGTTTTATTCAATAGTAATTTTGGGGGGATGATTGTCTAATCCGCTTTTCCCTAGAAATGACACTTTCATTATTGTAACCTGCAACCAACTTCTCCTTTTTGATTGTACATATACTTTATGTAATTCTTTCAACAAAATTCAGTGAATTTAAATTCAGTTTTTATATGACTGAAAATAGTGTTAATTTTACTTTCATTCTATAATAATAGTTCAGCTAGGTATCAGATTCTAGAGCAATATTATTGTGTTTTCTTATTACATTTATTATTGTAGCTGAGAAGTTGGTCATTCTTTCAACTGTTGCTTTATTGTAGATATGTATTAGTCACTCTTATGTTGACTTTTGCAAGTATTATTTCAGTATTTAAAAGGTGTGGATCCTTTGTCCTCAGGCCTCCATTATTTGTAATCCGAACTCAGTAGAATTTAGAAAGCTGTTGCAAATAATTTCTCAATGTCAACCCTATTTCTTATATAAAGTTATGGTTAAAGCAAACAAACTTTTAGGGGCTGCAATTTGGGGGACTTTTGGGTTACAGCTATAGTCCTTCCTTTTGAATACTCAACTTTACCCTAGTCTTTCTTTAAGCATTTTCAATTCCTCTGGGCCAAAGTGATTTTTCTCCTTTCTCAACATTTGAATATTCATTATTTGTAATGCAAATTTGAGTCATAGCTCAATTTAGATTTTTCTTTCTTTTTTTAAACTTTTTAGGTGAGCTTTCTTGTTTTCCCATTTAACTTATAATTTACTCTGGGAGGCAGTCTTTATTTATTCATATTTATTCCCTTATAATGTTCTGTGTAATGACCTGCATGCATAAATGCTCAATAAACACTGTTTTGTGTGAACAGTTAATGAATACATGCTCTGGTAATAATACATTTTATAGCATCCAAGTTGATATCTACTCCTTTGAAAGAGATACTTTTTTTATTGGACTTATAATTGTGGTTACATGTTAAAGACATCTAAATTCAGTTATTCATCCATTGAAGTATGCAAATATGAAAGGACGAAGAAAGTTGAAATTAAGTTATCATTTTTAAACTAAACCAATACGACACTGAGTTCACACGTGGTTAACACTAAAAATGGACTCTTTCTCTTCTACACTGTTTTAGTTTCTTTGGATACTCTAGAAAATAGCATGCAATGAGTTGTCTTAAACAATGGGAATTTATCAGCTCATGGTTTTAAGCCTAGGATAAAGTCCGAATCAAGGCATCACGAGGTTTTATTCCTGAGGATTCGTATCCTGGGGCTGGTATCCTGGAACTGGACTCTTCTGTCACATGGTAATACACATGACAGCTTCTTCTGATATCTCTCTTCTCTTCTGGGTTCCATTGTCTTTCAGCTTCTTTTTTCTCCTGGCTTTCTCTATCTATCTTTCTGAATGTCATAAAGTACCCCATTAATAGAATTAAGTCTTATCCTGATTGAAGTGGGTCACACGCTAACTGAAGAAACCTCATCAAAAAGTTTTACACAATAGGTTTACAACTACAGGAATTTCTTAAGCTTAAAAACATGTTTGTCTAGAATACATACAGCTCCAAACCACCACCCAAACTTTGTAGTTTTTCATTATGAAGACCTGCATTACCAAGTAGGTTTTCTTCTACATGCTTAACATATACTTTTTAGAAATCTGTTTTCTTAATGACCATAGTGAATTTATTACCTCCATGTATATGAGGTATTATGCTCTGTAACTAATACGTTTTCTCTCTCTTTAGGCCCAAATATGTGGTATTGAATATCTGTGTCCCTTTTCTATCCCACCCAAATTTCTGTCCTCTCCATCCTGGAGGGTGATAATCAAAGAGATAATATAACAGTGAAAAATATAACCCAGACTCCCTGTCCTTCAAATCCTTGCCAGCATCCCATTCTCCTGCCTACTGTTTTGGCCAATGCCTTCCTTATTCTGGCAAGGTCTTATGATAACTCCCATATTCTTATAGTCATTAATTCATTGACTCTAGTCAATAGCTCTCCTCTCTTTGTGAAGTTTCACTCTTGGGTGTCCTGTGTATAGCTGTGATGATGTGAGTTGGCCTATGGATCATCCCATTCCTCTCTATCAACATTAATTACACATCAGTGTATTATTGTTTTCTGTCTAAATGACATCCAACTGGTCCTCTCATCATTTTATTATTCTCTACTCCAACCATGGCTATTCTCAGAAAGAAAAACAAATCTTAAGGGCCCTTAGTACTACACAGCTTTATTTTAATGAATATTTTTACCTTTTCACTGTTAACCTGTCCTTCCAAACCTTCCCATCATTTCTAACATCTCAAGGACCAGCACCAGAAAAAAAAAATAAATGAACTCGTGCAGGTGATAGTACAAATTTAGTTTGTCCAAATAGTTGGTTATCACCCAGTTTATTTATTTTAGCAATAACTGGTCATAAGAGCTGTGTTTTCACAAAATGCCTTTAGTGACAGTGGGAAGAAGAGATTGTAGGTTAGAGAAATTTGAGGTATGTGCACTCATATGGTTGTTGGACAGAAGAAGACAGTTATGTCTTGCCTTGTATCAGTGATGGAGAAAAAGAATCAATCTGAAAAATCTATAATAGGTAACATCATAGGTTAGTGAGTGACTTCATGGAGAAAGAAAGAGAGAGAAAGAAACCAAACCATCCATTATCCATTCAAGTTTCTCGTGTAAATGATGTATAGTATGTGGTGGATTCAGCAACTGATTCAAGAGGATAAACAGTTTTGCTTTAAAAAACTGCAACTTTATATATTAAAAAGTGTTTGCAGTTTGTGAATGAGTGACCCATTTGGCCTCCAGAAAGAAATGACCAGCAGATCATTACAATTATAAGCCTACAATCCAGGAGGAGAATTATGGGTTGAAGTTATGAATTTGGGGGTCATGACAATATAGATGGAAAAAAGACAAAAATTGCATCAAAGCTTTCTAGTGAGAGCCTCAAATGTAATATTTAGGGATTTGTCAATGCTTCTCTAGGATAGATATTTCACAGAATGTTGTCTACCAAACAATTTAGTATATTATTTACTCTGTTCCCTACCAGATATTTTAAATTAGTTTTCTTTAATTTGTGCCTGCTTCTACACATTTTCTGAGGATGCCAAAATAATTTTTCTCTGACAACATTTAAAGAAAATAAGGAGCAGGTCATGAAATAATCATAACAAAATAAAGCTTTATAGTTACAAGTGTAAAAAGAAAGCCATACATTTTTTGATTATTTAATTTTTTGTCCTTAGTTTTATAATATTCAACAGCAAAAGCAAACAAAACAAGAAAGGAGAAGAAACATTTCCAGAAAAGAACTGGTCCCATGATTTTCTGTGACTTCTAATTTCTGAGTAAAATAATTTAATTAACTAGAGATTAGTAGAAATAAGTAATAAATACTATTTTGCTTTTATGAACCACTAATCTTCTGTCTGTAGTATATTCAACAGCCAGGTTTCCTGAAGACAATCAGGACCTGAACTGGCTGTAGAAGGAATCCACTCTAAGAACCAAAGGGCCCTGTCTGCCTAAAGGTCCACGGGCCTCCTATTGGAGAATGCATGAACAGGTTAGTCGAGAGATAAGACTTGAGAATCTGAAGCCCAGAACCTGAAAAGATGCATGAACTGCTTCCAATCCCACTTTGTCCTATTCGCTGTTTTCATTTCAGGTGCTTTGCTCATTCGTAGCTAAATAATCAGTATATCTTTAATGAAAGAATGAATGATTTTTGCTTTACCAGAAAAGACCTCTCTGCCACCATGGATAGTATTTCATTATTTCCAAAATACAAAAAGTCAGTTCTCTCCAAGTCTGTTTTCATCTGTTTTTCTTACTCTCTACATCTTCCCTACGTGATTTCACTCCATGGAGTTTCAAAATGGTGCTGGCATTTTGTAGACTATGATAAATAAAATCTAAGACCCAACTGAAGGCACCCAGAGCTAAGCCTCAAAGCAGCAGAAGCAAAATCTAAGTAAGTATTTAATTCTTTGTAAAACCTTGCCCAGAAAACAGAATTTAAATCAGCCAGTCAGCTATGGCCAACTCCCTATTATTACACCAACTAATTTCCTCATTGATAAGCAATTCCCTGCACTAACCATATTAACGAATGTAGTCTGCATTAAAAAATGAAAATGTCTTCCCAATGTCCCTTGTTCTGAATGTAAAAGCCCACTGCTCTTTTTATTCAGCAAAATTCCTCTCTATCTCTTCATGGATGGTGTCTCCACAGTTCATGGGTTGATTCAATAAAATCCTCTGAGATCTAACCAGATTTTGGTCAAGTTTTAATTTAACAAACAAATAATATTTTATTAGTGAAAAAACTATTAATAAAATATATTATTCTAAATGACTCCACTGATCTGTTTCTAAATCCAGAAATAATTTTTGTGCTTATTATTACAAATTTAAATATGTTAATATTAATATCAACTACTGAAGGTATACATTAGTGGATTCTTCCATATTAATTAAATATATAATTACCCGAGTCTGTCTCCTCTAAGCCAATATTTAAAAATATGTAATGATAAAATAAAATGTACAATCCCTGTGGAAATCAATTTGGAAGTTCCTCAGAAAGTTGAGCATAGAATTGCCATAGGCCCAACAGTCCCATTTCTAAAGTACTCAAGAGAACAAAAATCAAGGACTTGAACAGATATTTGTATGCCAATGTTCATAGCAGTATAATTTATAGGAGCTAAAAGTAGAAGCAACCCAAGTGTATATCAACAGATGAATGGACAATAAACTATTATGCACAGATGGTTAAAATGGGAATGTTTGAGTTGACTATGTTACTATGATTAAAAATAAAACAGGAAAAAGACACTTCAGGAGGCACAACTTTTCAGATCTCAGTTCAAGGAGGTGGATAGAGGAGGGGACAGAGGACTTGGCAGGTTCAAAGTCTTTACCCTGTTCAAACTTCTGACCCCTGCACCAGGCATCCCACTCCAAGCCATCATCGTTCCTTCCCTTCCAGCACTCCTGGGTCCCTTCTAACCCCAATGCCTGCTCAACCCTGTGTCAGTGAGTTCTGACCCTATCCTGCCTCCAGTGCCCTGCTTCTAGCCCACCCCTAAACCTGAGCCCCCAGCCCAGTGGCTGCAACCTACCTATGTGTGTGCTCCAACCACCTTCCCATCATCCACCTTTTCCCTGGTTTTCCCCTCAGAAAGGGAATATGATCTCTGGTTTAGGAGACTTCCTAGGAAGACCTTTCTTTACAAGAAGATCACATGGACATTCCTGCGGTCCTATTTATACTTTTTGATCATTAGCAGTACTAACAAATGCCATTTTTAGAAAGAAAATAATGGATTATTGATAAAAATTTCACTATAAAAGGATATTTATGAAGAGTGAAGGAAGTTCAGACCTTCCTTCTGGGGTTTGCCTGGGATGCTGTGGAATGTTCTTCATTCTGAGCTCTCCCCTTCTACGCACTCACCCTACTCATCATCCTGAGTTCTTCCCTTATACTCACCCTGCTAGACACAGACACAACTGCCCTCATCTCTCTGACAAACACCTACACACATGTACTTAGAACCCAGGACTCTGTGCATCACCCAGACAACTTGACTCTGCACCCTAGGCATATATCCTGCCCCTACCACCACCTCCATAAATGGAAGCATGTTTTAGATGGATTCAATTAATCCTTACAGAACTTTGTGAGGTGAGTATTTCATCTATCCTCATTTTATGTGTGAGACAACTGAGTCTCAAATAAATTAACGGCAAGTATCAGAAGCAAGATTTGAACTCAAATGTGAGAGCTTCTAAGCTGTCTTCTTTAATATTTTCATATTTGGGAGAGCCCATCCTACATGAGAATAACCCAACCAGCACTCTGATTTCCAAATTCCTCAAACTTCTCCATGCCAAGACTTTCTCTACTCTCTATTCCAGTCCTGGGCATCATTTTGTAGAAATCTTTCTCATCAGAAATCTATACTGTATCTCTTACCACCATCTTTTGTCATTTCAGCACTGTCACACCTTCATTCTTGTCTTACATGCTCTTTGCTTTGATAGATATTCTCCATACCTTGATCCCTTTTTCTTCTAAGCTGCCTTCTCCTTCTTGTCCTTACTTCTTTTCCTATCAGCTTAGAGAACAAGTCGTGAAACTTAATTGTTAGAATAGCAATTCAAACTATTCCAGCAAAAATACACTTACTGTCACTGGACTACAAAGTTTGAATATAAGTCACAATTATGTCATCAGGACATTATCCCTCTCCATTTTTCAGCCCTAAACCTTGCCTTTTGTAACTATATGAACTCCTGAGTTAAAAAAGAAATTATTCCAATGTTACAGTGTTGAATTCACAGAGGTACTTCAGCACCACTTAACATTTCTATCATTTTGACTGGACCCTTTTTTATTTACACCATGTAGAAATATTTCTCTCTTCTGTTTCCCTGCCCAGTTCCCATCTTCCTTATCCTCAGAAAAAAAGCCTGCAACCAGCTTAGAAAAAGTCCATGAAAGAAGGAATTCCTTTATTTTCTCACCACCTCCAACCTTCAGGTTTTCTAAAGTTCTTTCGTTCTTCTAGTCTCAAAGTAGAGATGTAGTCCTGCTCTTCATTTGCTCTTTAACTCATTGCATTTTAGCTTCTGCCTAAACCCCACTGAAATTGTTTTAGCAGATGTTGCCAAATTCCACTGATAATTTTCAGTCCCTATTTTACTGAAATTTTGAGCTGTCTCTTTAATGCATCTTTTTGATTATTTGATTATCAATAAGGCTCTCTTACTTCACTCCTACCTTTATGACCATTCCCTTTGATTTTCTGTATGAGATTCCCATGTAGGGCTTCCCTACCATTCTGTCATTGATGCACTGTTGTTTTGCTCTACATATATAACTCCTTGGACGGGTCAGCTATAGACTGAGCACTGATAGTACCATTGGGTTCTGGCTTTTGCATCCACTCATTGCTTCCCCCCTGCCCCCTCAGATATATGTCACAAATAGTTCAAATTCATCATCTTCCAGCATATTATTTCTCCCCCTGGGTTCAATAGTGTTGCTATCCTGCCTGACGAATAACAAAGGTAAAGTACAGTTATTGCTGCTAGTATAATTATTATGATCACTACTTAATGTTATTTTATATTTCTGGGATGTATTTAAACAGTGACTATTTCACAATAATTTTTAATGATGAACTATATTAATAAATTTATTTCCATATTTTAAGCATGCCTCAGTCAACTCTTTAAGGAAATAATTTATATCATTATTATTGTTATTATTAGTTTCTTTCCTAAATTACATTTAAATGCTTTGAGGGATGTACCATCATAACTGATTTGCTATTGTAACTCCAGTTTCTATCACAGTGCCTGAAACGTTATTAAATTATCAAATTTTGGTAAATGAAACAAATAAAGATATCACTGCCAATAAGCAATTGTTTTTAGCCTAATTGGAAAATTCCCTTTCTTCTTTCTTCTTCTTTCCTTTTTTTTCTTCTTCATCGTCACCCTCTTATTTGATTATTTCAAGCTTCCCATGGAGTAAAATACCTACTATCACTGACAGCTCCCAAATTTTTGTTTCTAGTTGAGTTAGTGTTTTGAAGTCTAGTCTTAGCACCTCAGTCTTCCATTTGTTCAGAACAAATGTCCCTCAACTCTTTGGTATCTTTGTCATCTTATATCCAAAACTGTTGATTCTTTCTTTAGAATCCGGATTCTGATCAGCACTTCTCAGTACTTCTTCCCAATCACTCTACTCCTGTCAGCTAAGCTCTGTCCCGTCCTCTGTATCATTTAAAAACCTTCTATCTAGCCCTGCACCGACCCCTTCCCCCCACCCCATGTTTTACCCTTGGTTCCCTATAGTCTTTCATCAAAAAACAAACACACAGAGTGTTCCCTTTAAAGACTAGATCGGATCATGTTGCTTCTCAACTTCAATCTTTAGAGTAGCACTCTATCGCATTAAGGGTAAATGCAACAATAAAATGTCCCATAGGTCCCTATGTGATTTGGCCCCCCACTACCTCTTTGACTTAGTCATCTATGACTTCACTGTCAACTAACTCTACTCTTGCCTCACAGGTCTCATTCCTTTCCTTCTACAACATTAGGTTTTCACCTCCAAGACAGTTCACTTGTTCTCTCTTCCCTGGAAGGGCCCTTCCCCAGCATCCTCATGACTTTTTCCTTAACCTTTAACCTTTTACTCAAATTCCCTCTTCTCAGTGAGGCCTTCTCAAACCTTCTTATTAAAATAATAGAGTAAATCCTACACCTCAAACTCAGGCCCTTCCTTGTTTTACTTCCTTCCAATGTACTTGGAAGAAATAATTTGCATTTTATCTAATTATCTATCACATATCACCTATTTGTCATGTCTTTTACACCTCTGATCATACCCACCCACACATAGACTCACTGGAATATGAGTTTATAGGGACATTAATTTCATCTCATTTGTTAACTGCTATATCTCAAGCATGTAGTACAATAACTTATGCAAGGCAGGAATTCCCTAAACATTTATTGAATGACTAAAACTATATGAAACTCCATGTCCTATTTACAATATTCTAGATATCAATAGGGTGAAACAGCTTTTTGATTGCGATGGCTGATTGTTTGAAATAAATTAAGCTAACTTGAATTATCTTAGAGGAATAATGAAAAGTCTTCTGTTGAGAAAACCCAAAGAACTAAAGTCTCAGTAATTCAACTTTGCTATGTATGTTTTTCCAAAATTTTAGTTTATTTTGTGTTGTTTTTCAAATAAAATATGGCTTCTCTTTATCTTTTTGTCTTCTTGCTCTTTTTCAAGTAGTGTTCCCTGAAATGTACAAGTACTGCTCGGTATAAGGAAAACAGTATATTCAAATCTTAAGCCATTTTTTTAAACATTTAGTGCTGAGAGGTAAACAGATGTACTTTTTAGCAAAGATATTTTAAAAAGACTGGTTCGCTGAAATCTAGCAAACACAAAATGTTAAGAGAAACTGGATTAGTGAATCTATTTTTTTTTTCCTAATTTATTAAAGAAAAAGAAAGGTTGCAGTCATGGCCAATGGTTTTATATATATATATGAATTCCTGGGATTTAAAGTCTTTCTTCAGGCATTTAATTGATGTTATTGTTTTCTATATGCAAAGCTTTCATTTTTATAAATATTGATGAAGATAGATTGTTTCTGAGTTTTTATTCCAGGACTTATATTAAGTGTTCTGTAAATAATATTAGCATACAGATGATGATAGTAATAGCTGATCAAAAATAAGCCAAGCATGGTTATATGTCCTAGTTAGTAGAAATATTGAAATATTATTACTCAAGGAAAAACTGAACTTTAACCAGATTCTACATGGATTGTCAAATTTAAAGTCTAATTATGAGCAATTTATGTGTCATCATCGACCTATATTGGCCCAATCAACACAGTCGAGTTTGACTACTCACTGGTCCTTGATGTCCCTGTCATGTTTCTAATCATTTGATTACATGTTCATTAGGACTGAAACCAAAGTTTATAAACGAAAAGAACAAGTTTGTCCTCAGAAGTTTTTCTGTGTTGAATAAGATGTATTGAAAATGTGAATTCCAGTCCATGGGCCAGAAATGTAGAGAATTGCATATTTTTTCCTAGTTTTCAATTAGCTTATTTTTTTAAGCTAACCCCAACCTGCTTTGGAGACATGGAAAGTAACCTCATTTTTATAGATGCACCAAAGAGTCACCTTATCTCTTGGTCACTGTATGCCCCAGTTATTAAGGAGAACTCTTGTCTCAACATTAGTTCAGGCTTGTTGACTTTAAAGCTTCTGTAAAGCAGAACTTCTCGCATGAGGCCCAGGAATCACTGAAAATACTGGGTCCGTGTAGATATTCCTCTAGATATCACTCCCTTACAAGGCAAAGGTAAAGAGGTAAAAGAATAAAGAGTCACACAGACTTATTTCTTGATTAAGAAACTCATCTGTCCTCAACAATTTTCTACATTTTGGCCCTTTCCAAGAAGTTCCAGCATAATCTCATCAATGTCCAGAGGCTTTAATAGGTTAAATACCTTAAAGGGAAATGTCTTACAGAATTTCTACTTTCTGCCCAGTCACAAACTAGCACTGAGGTAAGAACGAACAGAATCTGTCCCCTACTTGAATGAAAAGCAGAACAGAAAACAAAGAGAGAAAAAAACATGGGTGTGTAAACATCTGTAAAAAACTAACGCCACAAAATTGATTGTATTAGGAATAAATGTCACCCCCCAAAAAAGGAGGAGAAAATCACTAACAAATGAAGTATTCAGTATTTTATCAGAAATATTTGAAAGAACTAGGAATAGTTATTTAGAAAAGGAAACCGTTATATAATCATCTTGTTCTTTGTCACTCTGGAAGGCAAAAGTTGCCTCTGGAGAGGCGAGCTGTTTCAGTTCAGCAAGAAAGAGAAACATCAAAGTCTGACGGAAAGAACACAAAATATGAAGTCAGTATAAAACGCCTCCAAGCCTCATATCTTTTGTCCTTTAAGCCACCTCCTTACTTTTACCCAATTATTGCTCTAGGACTACACGAAAATCATCCCTATTCTTAGAAACACCCTGTTACTGTTTTTAACTTCTGTCTTCCCAACCTGTTCAAGCCAGACAGGACTAGAACATGCCAATTATTGCCGCTTACACGAGCACAAAGCAGCAAAAATCTCACCTTAAGTAACTTAGCCACATATAACCCTTAAAAGCTCCACCCTCCCATCCTGCTTCTGAAGATGTGATGCAGAAACAAATATGACCCTCTCACTATGCATGCTTCCCCTAGCTCTTCCCTAAATCCCATGTCATATCACACCACTTTACAGGAGTGCCCTTACCCCACTTCCATAAAAACCCTGCTCATTTCTCAATCAGAGAGACAGATTTGGGTTTTATCTCCAATCTCCTTGCTTGTATGCCTCACAATAAATCTCCTTCTTTTCTCAAAACCCTGGTGTCATGGCATTGACTTCTGTGTATGTTAGGCAACAAGCACTCTCACTTGATAACAAGAAAAACCTGGGTGATGCCCTGATGAATCCCAGAGTGATTTGATCAGTGAGTGGAAAACTATTTGCAAAGTCCCCTTCGGGGAATGGTGAGAATGGGGGAAAACGCAACTTCCCCAAGTTGAATTCTTGATATTCTCACAAGCAGTGTGGACAACCAAAGCTATAGGCTGAGCCCCCAGGCTAGGGGTTTGTTCATATGAAACTTAACCCCACAGGGGATAGGTCAAGCCTACTTAAAATTAGGCCTAAGAGTCACCCCCAAGAGAACCTCTTTTGCTGCTCTCTCTCCAGCCACACAACACGCAAACTCACCACCCTCCCCCTGTCTATGTGGATATGACTCCCAAGGGTGTGGATCTTCCTGGCAACGTGGGACAGAAATCCCAGAATGAGCTGAGATTCAGCTTCAAGGGATTGTGAAAACCCCTAGAATGAGCTGAAACTCAGCATCAAGGGATTGAGAAAACTTTCTCGACCAAAAGGGGGAAGAGTGAAATGAGACAAAGTGTCAATGGCTGAGAGATTCCAAACAGAGTCTAGAGGTTATCTTGGAGTTATTCTTACGCATTAAGTAGATATTACCTTGTTATCCAAGAGGAAATGGAGAGGCTGGAGGGAACTGCCTGAAAATGTAGAGCTGCGTTCCAGTAGCCATGTTTCTTGATGATGATTGTATAATGATATAGCTTTTACAATCTGACTGTGTGATTGTGAAAACCTTGTGTCTGATGCTCCTTTTATCTACCTTGTCAACAGATAAGTAGAACATATGGAATAAAAATAAATAATAGGGGGAAAATGTTAAAATAAATTTAGTTTGAATGCTAGTGATTAATGAAAGGGAGGGGTAAGGGGTATGGTATGTATATATATTTTTTTGTTTTCGCTTTATTTTTCTGTTGTCTTTTTATTTCTTTTTCTGAACTGATGCAAATGTTCTAAGAAATGATCATGATGATGAATATACAGAAAAAAGAAATGTTTGTGTATTTGTTTGTTGTTTACAGTAAAAATATTAGGGAAAAAGAAACTGGGTTTCTTTCCAGTCTTTCAACTTTTGGAAAAATCAGTGTATGAGTCTTAGTTTCTTTAATCACTCCTTACCTTCCTTCCTTCTTTCCTTCCTTTTCCCTCTTTCCTTTCCTCCTTCACTCTCTTCTTTCTTTCCTTTCTTTCCTATCTTCCTTTCTTTTTGATTTTCATTCATTACATAAATGCTTACATAGTACCATTCATATTTGGGATCCAAAGCACTGTGTTAAATTTCTAGTCTCAACAAGCAGCAAACTCAATGTATGCTTCCTTATTGTTCAGTGAGGAAGGCAAAAATGATCACAATAATATTCTAATTTAATGTACAGTAATAATGGTGACAAAATCTACAAAGTATAAGGCACAGCACTATGAAAGTTGTGACAGAGGACTTGGACAAAGGAAATAAGGCTCAAATTGTGACTATTTAACCTAACACCCAAATAAACTGGCGTAGTTTTGTTTGGGACTGTAGGATAGAAATCTAATCATATTTGTCAGCATCCATAAAGAGTGTCATGTAGCATTATCAAGATTGAGATAACATTTGAAAGTTAGGATCATATAAATATTACCTTTTGGTAATGATTACAACTTTCTATAATGTAAACTATTTTATTTTGAAGCAGATAATTCCCACATGTGAAAGTATTTGAACAGAGATTAAATGACCATCCAATCAGAATGTCCCTTGATTTGCTTTTACCTTTGTAGAGTGGTTGAAAATGCAGAGCATTTTCTGCATTTAGACGCCATGATTTTCTTTAGGGACATTCTGAGGAGAAACTTACATGAATGAACTTGGCACTGCAAACAAGATTCTGTGTTTTTGCAATAACACAAGTTGTCTCTACCTTTTTAACCCTCTTTAGTTAGGTTTTCCCCATAGAAGAATCTCCAAAAGATGGGCTCTTTATCTGACAGGGCTCTATGGGTAGAATATATCCTTTTACATTAGTGGAGAGAAGTCAATGGGAAGGAGAAGTTTTTATGGGGCCTCCTGTGTATTTATGCATTGAAGATTTAGAAGCATGAATTTTCTTTAAAGTCGTGGGTTATTACCTACTAATTTCCTATCTGCAGTCATTAATAATGTAAAAAAAGATGGAGGGAGTGATCCAAAAGTTGATAACTGAAACTTTCTCCAAATGATTGCCTTTAGATGATGAAAGGTCACCTGAGGCATTTTGGATAGGAAGTATACCTAATCCTCTCCCTCTGTCTCAAGAAAGACATATTCTGACATGCACTTAATGCTCCCGGGGTCATACTAAAGGCAGACTTTCTTTAAAATCACATTCAGTTGTAAATTCTTTCTCTTTCTTTCCTGGCTTCCCTTACTCCTGTAAATCACATATACACGAATTATAGCTTCAGGCTTTGCGTCTAGAGATCCTGACATAACGCATTGGCATATGTTATTCTGCAATTTCTAAGAATGTCTTTCTTTTATGAAGAGTAAACTAATGAATATATTTTAATATAATGTCAAAATTGAGATAGGTAGCATTTTCTAAGGCAAAATACTAAAAAAAACCATAAATAAATAAACTCTGAACTATAAGAGTAAAGAAGAAAAAACATAACTAAGCCAGGTTTTGTGTCCATGTACAATGGAGTAGATTTTTGCAGATGAATACTCTGGTAAGAGCTAGAAAGCATGACACAACCACAGCAACATGGTTTTGAAGGCATAGGAGAGCTGCGGAGTCAAGCAGAATTCCAGGAGATAGAATCCCAGTAAAGGGGACACACAGGGAGAGGTTGATTATTCTGCTGCCTCTCTCCTCAGGGCATCTGCTGATTTGGTGAAGAGTGAAAAAGCTGAGGATTCAGGTAAAATATGTGGGCAGACAAATGTGCTGGGAGGCAGTAAAGCCAACAGAACTTTGGCAGTCTTGTGGGGCTGTAAAGATAAAATTAGATCCTTGAAAGAGCTGAAATTCTAGGAAAAAAGGAGGGAGAGAGCTCTGAGCCCAAAGCTCTGATAGAATTTCCCCTCAAAATGTTTGCCTGCTTTGGTACCTGCACAGAGTTGATGTTTAAAAGCCATAAAGAAAGTCTTTTAAAAAAATCGCACTCTGAAGAGTCTGAGAAGACAATGGTTAGTGTACAGAACTACCAGGGTAAGGAACCCCAGTTAATAGTACCCCAGGCTCTCAGCTAGAATTTTCAGAAAGTTATGCCTCAGCAGCTGGGCAATTCAGAGTAGAGCAAACTTTAGTAAACCTTCAACCCAGCCTCAATTACACTTAGCTCCTGACTGGGTTAAGGTGGCCATCCACACTGTATTTCCTGGCAAAGGAAAACTTGAACTTTCTCTGAAGAAAGACTGCATAATCAAGAATGTTTGCTTTTTATGTGCAGTGCCCTGCATTGAAGGAAAATTGCCAACTTTACAAAGAGACAGGACCAAATGACCAATCCAAAACCTGGGGGGAAATATAGGTAATAGAAACAGACTCAGGTGATACAGATATTGGTATCATCAGCTAAGGATGGTAATATAACATAATTGATATGATCAAGAAAAGAGAAAACTTGAAAACAGGTGAAAAGATATATTATTTTACTGGCTATAGAATCTATAAGAAAGATTCAAATGGATACACTATATGGATACACTGTAACTGAGAAATTTTAAAAATTTTGACTCTTTAAATATCAATTATAGAGAGAGAACCATTTAGCCCTTGCCAGTTCCCCCAATGATAACATCTTGCAAAACTATACTACGATATCACAATGTAAATATTGACATTGATACAGTCAAAATCACAATTGTTACTGTTAGAAGGATTCCTTATGTTGCACTTTTATAGCCATACCAACGTTCCTCCCACTCCCATTTCATTCTTAGTCCTGGCAATCACTAAAGTGCTTTCCATTTCTATAGCTTTGTCAATGCAAAATGCTGTTATGAATGAAACAATACAGAATGCAATATTTTGCGATTCGTTTTTTGGATAAAACACAATTCAATGGAGTTTCATACGGGCTATTGTGTGTATCAACCATATGTCCGTTTCATTGTTGAGCTGTGATTCATGATATGGATATGACACAGTTTGTTTAACCATTGACCTGTCGAAGGATACCTGGGCGATATCCAGTTTTTTACTAATACAAAGAAAGCTGCTATAAACATCAATGCACAGGTTTTTATGTGAACATATGTTTTCAGTTATTTTGGATAAATGTTCAGGATTTTAATGGTTGGGTTCTAAGGTACTTGCGTGTTTAGTTTTTGAGCAACTGCCAACAAGCTTTGCAAAGTGGCTGTGCTATTTTATATTCCCACCAGCAGTAGATGAATGATTCAGTTTCCATGCACTCACCAGCATTTACTGTTGTCACTACTTTTTATTTTAGCTATTCTGGTAAGTATGCAGTGTTCTTTCATTTTGGTTTTAATTTGCAGTTGTGTAATGGCTAATGATTTTGAACCTCTTTTCATGTGCTTCAATGCCATCTGTATTTCCTCTTCAGTGAAATGCCTTTTTATATTCCTTACCCATTTTCTAATGGGATTATGTTTTTAGGAGTTAAGTCTAAGAAATATTTGTCTGCCTAGCCTTAGATATCAAAGATCTTTTCCCTAAAAGTTTTGTAGTTTTACATTATATATTTAAATCTGTGATCTATTTTGAGTTAATGTTGGATAAACGATGAAATTTATATTGACGTCCATCTTTCATGTTCTGTTTTTATTTTTTGCTTATGAATGTCTAAATATACCAAAAACCATTTGTTAAAAAGTGTATCTTTCCTTCGTTTGAATTGCTCTTCACACTTCTGTCAAAAAACAGTTGGAGGGTGCATGGGTGGTTCAGTGGTAGAATGTTCACCTTTCATGCAGGAGACTTGGGTTCCATTCCTGGACCAGGGACTCAAGGTTGATAAATAAATAAGATGGGCATACGTGTGGTCTTTCCCTAAAAGTTCTCGATCTTGTTGCATTGATCTCTGTCTCTATACCTCTGCCACTACCCCGCATTCATATTTACTGTAGTTGGATAAGTCTTGAAATTCCGTAGATTGACTCTCCTCATTTTATTCTTCTTCTTCAGAATAGTTCTTTTGCCATTCCACAATCTAGCTGAGATTTTGGTAGGAACCATGTTAAACACTATCTTAGTTTGCTAGGGCTGCCATAACAAAGTACCACAAACTGGGTGGCTTAAAGCAGCAGACATTCATTGTCCCGCAGTTCCAAAAGCTAGATAGGTCAAGGTGTCAGCAGGGTCATGCCTATCTAAAACCCATAGGGGAGAATTTTTATAACTTCTGGTATTTGCCAGCAATCCCTGATGTTTTTTCGTTGATTGATGGATCACTCCAATCTCTGATTTCTCAGTTTTTCCACGGCTTTGTTTTGGCTTGCCAGGCTGCTGTGACGAATAACACCCAGTGGACAGTTTTGTTTTGTTTTGTTTTTTTCATTTGGCTACACTTTAATAATGACATCTTCAACAGACCCCATTTACAATGGCTTCAATCCCACATGGACAGAGATTAAAATCAAGAGCATGTCTAAATTGGGGTTTGTAAGTCAATCTACCACAGCTTTCTCCCTTGTGTCAGTTTGTGTCTATGTCCAAATTTCTTCTTCTTATAAAGACACAAATCACATTGGATTATGCCTCACCCTAATCCAGTTTAGATTCATCTTAACAAATCACATCTTCAAAGGTTCTATTGCCAAATAAGGTCACATTCATGGGACCAGAGTTTAAGACTTGAATATGTTTGAAGGAATATAATTCGACTCAATAGGTCCACTCCATCAGTTCCCAAAAGTCATGCCCTTCCCACAGGCAAGTACAGTCACTCCATCAAATGTCTCCAAAATCTTAAGGAATTCTGGCATTACAAATTCTGTCTATACTCAGTGGGAGAGAATTACACTCCATCTTCTCCATGAAGGAATATCAAATAATTTGTAGACATATTTTTAAATGACCATATATTATGCTGAGCAAACGAGGCCAGATTTAAAAGGCTATGTGCAGTATGATTTCACTTATATAAAGTTTTAAAAACAACAAAACCAATAATCTGCTATTAGCAATCTGAACAGTGCTTACTCTTAGGGGGACTTCAAGTATGCTGGTAAAATCCTTGAAGATTTTTTTTGTTGTTTGATGAATTTTCTTGTTATTTTTTTTTGGGGGGGGGGATCAGCCTAAATGTTTACTTGTTATTATTAGAGAGAAAGAGTAAACACTAAAAAATTTGCATTTATTTTCCTCAAAACCAAATGCTGGGACATGATTATATTTGAAAATTAACCAATGCATCAGACATTAAATTTCTGAATAGTTACAAAAGCTAAATAGTTCATCCCCAAAATCTTGATATAAACAGCCTAAAGAAGTGCTCTTAAAATCATGCTTAGGCAGGGCGGGCCGCGGTGGCTCAGCGGGCAAGGTGCTTGCCTGCTATGCCGGAGGACCTCGGTTCGATTCCCGGCCCCAGCCCATGTAACAAAAACGGAGAAACAGAATACAATAAAACAAGAAAATGTTTAAAGATGTTTCCCTTTCTTCCTTCCTTCCTTCCTTCTCTCTGTCTTTCCTTTAAAAAAAAAAAAAAAAAAAAAAAAAAAAAAAAAAAAATCATGCTTAGGCAAAACCTGCCTGGGAAACACTGGGTGTAACATATACAAAGACATATATACCATTTTCTAGTACAAAAGCTTTTGAAAAACCCTTGGAGAATTCCGTAATTTATATTTTAAAAGAATGCTGTTTTATTGACAAAAACAACTCAGAAAAAAGTGGCCAGAGTATTATTTCTTACAGATAAGACAACTAATGTCCTCAGATATCAAAATCCTTTACAAAAGGAATTAATTTAGTAAGTTCTAGTTCAGGATTTTTTTGTTTTGTTTTAGTCTATTACTTCTTTTTTTTCTTTTTCTTTTCATCTACTTCTATCTTAAGCTTAACTTCTTCAGTTGTAAGTGCTCCCAGTTTCTTATTCTATGCTTTTTTAACCTTTTCCTTGATGGCAGCAAAATCAATTTTAATTTCAGTAGAACCTTCCTTAGGTTTCAAAGCTGGTTTTTCTTTTGGTGGAATAAAAGCTTTGTTTCTTTCCCCTTGTCTCCTACTGAGAGCTTCTGCTTGTTTAGCCTTTACTGTTTCCATTTTCTGTCGCTTTTTCTGACTTGCTTTCAAAAAGTATTCACCACTAGCCAATTCTTTATCAATCTGACTTTCTGGCTGTCGTGGTGGGAATCATGTATACTCTTTTTTAACAGTTTTTTTCTTTGGTTCCTTGCGTTTATTCACATTTTTGTGTTTGAACTGTGGCAAAAATCTTTCCCAACTCTGTGACCTTAATTCAGAATCTCTTGCTAACTCTCGCTTAATCATTAAGGTTTTAATGTTATAGATTGGATGAATATTCTTCATAGTATCTAAGACTACTTTTCTTGTTATTTTAACTTCACACTTTCTAGATGAAAGTTGTTAGCAAAAGTTTAGAGACTATATAATTTACAGGAAGTGGAAATTTACATGGTCTTTAGAATTCTAGTGATTTTATGGTAGAGAGAGAGAGTTTATTGTTTTGTGCAAATTTAGTGACCAGAGAGAGGTCAACACACCTGAAATATTTTAATGAGTGATTTAGATTCATTTTAAATAAAAAAAAAAGGCTAGTAGAAGTTTTAGTCATAGACTGTTGAGATGATTCACTGGCGCTTCGAACAATGTTATAACGCTATCACTGAAATCCCATTAAAAACCTCAGAGGACATGGGGTGATGTGGTAAACTGGGTGGCATTTTAGAGTCACTTTTTTCTCTTTCTCTACAGGAGGATAAGGTATCCAAGAGCAGAGAATGGCTCAAGTTAAGAAGTTTAAAATCTGGGAAGGGAACCCAAATCTGAGATTTCCCAATGACAATTTAGATAGAGAATACCAGGTTTTCTTCTTCTCATGCTGTGCCCCTGAAAAACAAGAAAAATTAGAAATCAACAAAGGGAGTTCCCATGCTATCTGTACTGATCCAAATCAAGAAATCTCTTCAGGCCAGGGGCCATTAAATCAAGAGCTGGATGCTATGCTGTGAACTGGCTAATACCAGACTCTACCATTACCACACATGTATATGTTAGACAGGACTGTGCTTCACCACTCTTGATTAGAAACTGGGGCTAGGAGAAGAAAGCACACATTTGACTTGCTACATTTGTGGAATCATAATATTTTCATTAACTGTTTATGGTAATTCAGCGAATGAGTTACTACTCAGAAACATTTAAACCATAATTAAAGGATAAAATACAGGTCTGGAGCTGACTAATGGTTGCCGATATTGCCAACATACCAAGATTATTTCATTAAAAAAATCAGTAATGTGGAGGGCCTACCTGCATTACTCCAAACATCTGAATATTTATAATTAGATGTATGAACAACCTCATATTTTGGCATCTTATACAATTGGTGACACTGAATGGATTAACCCCAATCATTATGCCCTAGGAAGCTTGACCAAGAAATTGAACATTAAGATTCATGACGATAATTTGAATTTTTGTGTTTTATATTCTTCAGAAAATTTACAAATGAATTATTATATTTGTCCTATGTGCAACCCATTTTGACTAACCAGAGTTTGTTTATTCTCTCTTTTCTTTTCTTAGAGATGAATGAAACAAGTTTAAGTAGCTCCACTAAGGTTGTAGTTGGTTAGATTCAGATGAGAACCCATTTTAAATAAAATCTATTTCTTTCCTACAAACTTTGCTGCAGTGGAATTCAGCATAATGAAAAGCAGTTGTGAAATGTACACATCTATTGAAATAGAAACAACAATATATTTTGATGTTCCCATCTCCAGTGTGTCACATGATACTCCTCTTGAGAGTAAAATTGAGTTTTCTGTACACATGCTAGATATTTTCTTTTGCATGGACTTAAAACAAGAATATTTTAGAACAGAAAAAAACATAATAGTAACTTCATGACAAATTAAGAGAGACGTGCAAAGAGGCTAAGTAACCTGTTTGAAGCCAATTCAGAGGTGATAATAGAACCAGTTCAGTGATTTATGTCAATCATTCTTCTAGCATACTATGTGTTAACTTTAGATGAAAATAAAAATTTGAAAACTTAGCTAAAAAGAATGATATGATTCCTAAGAACTATTATTGACTGTATCATGGTGTCATTTTCCCAAGATTAATACAAACAATTTCAGTTGTAATTCACAATTTGGAAAAAAAAAATGAAACTTTATGTTCCTATCTATTTGGGCCAGCAAACTTAGAATTGTAACACTGTTTTACCCTTTTAAATAGAAGGCTGGAACAGAGAAACTTTATTCTATAAATAGTACTTTTTGCAATTTTATTTTTCTATGTTGTTAATTTTTCTCTATTAATCTTACCTGAATTTCTTCAGTGTCTAACTCAATCACTATGATGCTTATTTTATAAATTTGTGCCTTTCTATTTTAATTTTTTTTACTTAAATGTTTTTACTTTAAATGTAATATCTGCATGAAGTATGAATTAGATTTTAGTGCAAAAGTATTAAATGTGTGGTGGCCTGGTTTCCTGGCCCCTGTCCTAAAAACCTGTAACAAAACTGCTTTAGCAAGGACAAAGGTCAAGAAAGTAAATGGTATCCCTGGGTGGGAAGAATGTAATTATATATGTAAAAACCGACATTCATTGTATCTATGCCTTAAACACTAAGTAGTAAAACATCGGGTCTTAGGATCTTTTAATGATTATACTAGAGACCCAATGTCTTCCTACTAAATGGAATGTCTTTGTTCTGAAATCATATATTGTCTCATGCATTTGTGTTCCCTTCGAGGAGTTGTCACCGGAAAACTTCCATTTATAAGTCCCAATAAACGCATGTCCAGTTCTGTGCCTGGTGTGTTTTTCAGTGTAACAGCTGCCCTCTCCTGGGCTCTTTAAGAACTTGGTCTAAGCCTGATCAGTGGGTGAGCCAGGCAAGAGACCAAAACATTGCTGGCAACAGTAGGCATGGGTCCGGAGAAAGGAGAGTCCATCACAGAAAATCCCAGCTTGCCCTATATCATCTATGTGGAGAGGAGTGGCTGCCCTTCTGGACAAATGGGGACAGCCATGAGAGTATGGGGACATCCTGAAACTCTGGCAGGGTTGCTAACTGTTTTGCAATGGGTGGCAGAACAGCTAAGTCTTAGCAAAAGGAAAAAAAAAGAATGCCTAGTAGTAGCAGTCACAGCCCAGCCCCTTTTAGGAGCCTTACATATGGCCAGAGAGGCAAAAAAGGCTGCAAAATCAACAGCCCACCCTCTAGAGGAAGAATTCAAATGAGAAACATCGCTAGCTCAAGTGGACATGAAAAATGCCTTAACCAAGAACTTGCATTGTGTAGATGGCCAATTAGAAATAGCCTGTAGATATGCTGGTACCTGTGGTAGAAAATTACCCCGAGTGTGAGTCAGGAGAATGCTAACTAATTTGAGGTGGGACCCACAAGCGTGGGATCCCATAGATTTTTTCAAGTGATGATGGAGAGAAGGAAAAAGGAAGAGGTTTGGAAAACAGAGAAAGAGGAGACACTCAGAAAGTGTGCCCAGTGCTGCAGCAAAAAAATAGAAACAGCACAGGAGTGCCTGCCAGAGTAGACACTCAGAATTTACAACCTCCTGAGTGGAAACTCCAGGTTTCTATGGGAGATTATACTGTGGTGGAATTAGAGGACCCTGAACAGCATTAGAGTAAGAAAACCAGGAAGTCACTACCTGATTGGTGTTTATAATTATGAGACACAGAAGCTGAGGGTGTAATATTATTGATAACTGGATGGAAATGAGTAAATTAGCATCTGTCACAATGTACCCATCCCCATGACAGTGCCTGTGTGTTGCTCTAAATCAGGTAGAAATGGTATCCTTGTTAGTTTGGCTAATAGCTGCATGCAAGACTGCCTGGCCCAAGGATTGAGATGTTCCTCATTCTTCTCCCCACTGGTAATCTATGGAGGAACTGAAAGATATTTTGTGCAGATTTGGGATAAAACATGCAATATATTTTGTGAATTTTATAGGCCCTGACAATGAAACTTTTACAAGGATGAAAAACACCATCCTGCACATCACTCCTAATCATTTTTATGGAATCCTTGTATCCATTTTGACTCTTTTAGTGGGACAGCCTATCCTAAGAGCTGCCCAAGACATAGCAGATTCCAGAGAATCCAAGCAGCTCCAAAAAAGAGGAGTAAAAGCCATGGAAAACCTCCCAAGAGCATGATGGCCCTAATCAGATGTCACATAAACAAATGTGGGCTGACATAATTACCATGGGGACAGAACTAGAAATCATAAACAACCAAATGTTATTTCAGTTGAATTGTGGAGCAAATCACCCAAAGACAAAAAACAAACAAAAAAAGATTTACTAAAATAAATCCATGAACAGCTGAATGGGAAAATAAACTATCTAAGAAAACCCCTTTCCAAATATGAGAACCCTCCACATCCCCAGAGGAGACTTGGAAAGTTCTTAGTGGAGGGGACAGGAGTTCCCAGTTTGAGCAATAGCTGGGGACCCCAGGGATCCGAGGCCACATGTGGAATTAACTTCTTTGCTGGTCCCCTACAAACAAGCAGAGAGTGTTGGCACTAGTGGATAAGAAGACTGAATGTACTGTAATTTATGGAAACATTCAATGGGGCTGTACTGGCCATAGATAGCTATGGGGGAAAGACAATCAGAGTCAAACAGAATAACTGATCTTGCAAATGGGAAGGTTGACCACCCCCCCCCCCCCCCCCCCCCCCCAGGAATACACTGATCTTCTCTTAAATTCCACATTACAGAATACCACAGTAGGATTCCACCTCTGGTGTAAAGTAGTGAAGGCAGTCTTAAAGGGTCAGGAAAACCAGTCCCTGAAAAGTAACACAAACTTGGAGTATTGTAGCCACAAGATAGTATAAACTCTCAGGGGTACACTGAAAGATTTCTGTAATCATTAAGGAACTAGAAATAGTGGGAATATTAATACCAACCCATATCCCCTTTAATAGCCTGTGTGGTCAAATGGAAACCTGATAAAACCTGGTACATGACAGTGGATTACAACGAATTAAACAAAGTAAGGTCACATTTCTATTCAGCCATTCCAGACATTGTCTCCTTACTACAAGAGATTAGCACACAATTATGTCATTTTCACTTTGTTTAGATTTAGCCAAAGCTTTCTTCCATATTTCCTTAGATTAGACCAATCAACTTGTTTTCCCCTTCACCTAGGAAAGATGATAGAGCACTTTCACTGTGCTCCCACAAGGCTATTTACCTAGCCCAACCATTTGCTATGGCCTATTAGCAAAGGACTTGGCCAGTTGTGAGAAACACAGATCTGTGAATTTATTTCATTATATTGATGATATCATGTTAACTAGCAATTCTCCTTTAGAACTAAAAGAGGTGTCAGGCATACTAATAGCCCATCTTGAGATCTGGGCATGGGCAATCAATTGTGACAACTGCAAAGTCCTGACTGGTCTGTCAAATTCTTGGGTGCTTTGTGGTCAGTGAGAGAAAAAATTATTCCTTCTGTAGTAATTGATATGGTACAATGTTTTCCTATGCTGCATATGCTAAAGCAATTAATGGCCTTTCTAAGACTACTAGGATATTGGAGACCTTTCATTTCCCATTTGACTAAAATATTAAATTCACCTATATGCTAATTTGACAGTGTTGCACTTGGGAATGAGATGACCCCCAGAGGCTGCTTTTGAAAAAGCCAAAAGGACAATAGCACAGGCACAGGCACTGAAGGGGATAGATACTGATTTACCTTGTAAATTGGATATGGCTAACACTGACATTGGCTTTGGCTGGGGTCTGTGGCAGAGGCAACATTCTAAACAATTACCCCTAGGATTCTGGTGGCACTTATGGAAAGGGGCCGAATTAAGATATAACCCATTAAAAAAGGAACTGTGTGCTGCATATAATACTGTATTGCAAGTAGAAGGTCTGATGTAGAAATGTTCCGTCACCTTGAGGCCCATCCTCCCTATATAGGGGCCGATTATGGCCAATAAGCCACACTCTGGCAGTACACAACTAAGTACCTTAACAGAGTGGACAGCTTATTAGTTTCAGTGCAATGTTTTCAACACCAGCCTTCTTAGTGCTGAGATGCATGAAATTTTAAGACTAACATTATATGTGGAAGTTCAACAGCTAAAATTGCTGCATCTGAAATAGCTATTTAAGTACCCACAATAGACGGCAGAAGAACAATTCGCAAGTCTGCTTGGTACACTGACAGGTCCATTAGCAGATAGCTTCTCACATGGCAGCTGTGGTGCTACAACCCAGTACCACCACCATATGGTAGGAGACAGATGCTAGGTAAAGCAGGGTTGAATTAAGAACTGTATGTATGGTAATAATACATGAACCAGGTGATGTGTTAACTATGTGTACCAACAGCTGGGCTATTTACAAACACCTCGTGACCTGGACAGCAACCTGGAAACAAGAACAATTGACAATCATAGATCACCCTGTAGACAAGAACTGTGGAAGATATCTTGGCATACCTGCTGATGATAAAAGGTAAATGTCTATCATATCTCCAACCACGACACCCTCATTTGAGTCTGGAGCCACACTGCTGAAACTTAAGATGCAGCTGAGTGGCTTCATCAAAAGAGTGGACGCTGAGGGTATTAAGCCTCATGGCATTTAGTCCAGCAGTTCTATCCATCATGTTCCCTGCAATGACCATGCCAATTGCCCCACCAGATGGGACACGTTGGCCCATCATAGGTTCTAATGACCTAGTAAATGGATTGCATTGGCCCCTTTCCAGTCTCAGAAGGGGAAAGAGATACACTGACTGCAGTAGATACTGCCACAGGCCTCTATTAGCTTTTCTGGTGGGGAAAACTAATCAGAGAGCTGCCATATGATTCCTAGAAAATGTAAGTGTCTCTATGGAATACCTACCCAAATAGATAGTGATTGGAAAACCCATTTCACTGGAAAGATGAACTAAGCATGGGCTATGGCTTTTAATGTAATGTGGAGTTTTCATCTATCCTATGACCCCATAGGAGCAGACCTTATAGAAAGAATGAATGGTCTCCTAATAGAACAGTTGAAGATGATAAGAAATCCCTCCAATGGACTGAAAGCTTATCAGACCTTAAACTGCCTCAGTGTTATACAGAGAGCTTCCAGCTCCTATTGAAATGCTAAGGGCAGAACAATGCTTTGAGAATACAAATTAAAGGGCTAGCTGCTTTACAGCTTAAAGGGGGAATGATAATAATTTATTGTTACCTGCGCCTCAGACCATATAAATGGGGAGAAATGAGACCCTTCGGTCTTGATCCTGGCCCAAGCAGCCAAATTGGTTGGGAATCTTAAATCCATGAGGAATAAGGGTAATGCAAAGTACTATAATCTGGCCATCATTTATATTAAAAAAAAAATCTGTTAAAATTTTTATCATCAATATGGAGCCTCATATTCCCACGGGAATCTTATATACAACTTTGTGTTCTTTTCTTATGCCTAAGCTAATGATTGATGTCTTAGTAGAAGACCCTCAAGACTTACAGGGGTAGAGTACTTGGTATATCAAACCTGTTACCCTACTATCTACCAATGGAACTTGTATATTTATATATACATGGAACATGTATACTTGCATGTATATTACTAGATCAACAAGATCTACCCCTTATTATTTCCCATAAACTTCTTTCCTTTTGCCCATAGCACCCTAGCAAATACTTTACTGTGGTGGGCTTCAGTGGTAACCCATTCCCACAACCAAAACTAATGTTGTGTTTGACCAGATATGCCATCCTTGGGTACTACCAGCCTTCCCTGGACTATAACTCGCACTATGATGAACACCCTGTTGATATGGCAGAATTAGATGCTTTGCTAAATCTGAAGTGAGCTATTCTCTTTTAAAACTGAAATCCCATCACTGTGCTATAATGAGACTCAGGGTTATATCTTTTTCCTTGTGAGGGAATTAGTAGATAAGCCCTGGCCTATATTAAAGTATGCTGCACATGCTGGAATAGGATGGCTGACTGCAGAAGCAGTAACCTTAGGCTGCATTGTCCCTGTCTACATGGAACATCTTAATGGGAATGGAGATATGGAGTGTTTATCTCAGAAGTGTGTAATTTTACAATAAGCTACAAAATGATAGCTTTTTCCAATGGCAAAGTGCCTGCAAAGGCCTGGAGCATATGTCACCCTATGGACTTCTGAGCAATATGAATGGCCCTATTAAACTTATAATTGGACAGGACACTGTACATGGCAACAGCTGTATGTCCCTGCTACATTATAAGATTCTTTACATGCACTCCCAGCAATTGGGAAATGTTGGTTGTTTTCTTCCTTAACTATTTTGTCCCAGGGGAAAGTGCAATGGTTACTGAAACGCATATAAAGCCTTAGCTAATCACACAGCTTAGGTGCTTAATGGATCTAAATTGGCGATATCATTGTTAAATGATGTGACTACCAAATTAGGGAAAGCAGTCTTACAAAATAGAATAGCTTTAGACATTTTGATTGCAATGTTGCACATATATTCCTGATAACTCATGTAATATTTCACAAGCTTTAAATCATATGCAAAAACACATACACAATATTAATTATCTATGGGTTCCCTTTCTACGTGGTTTAATTCTCTTACTCAGCCTTGGTGGCATTTCTTTATAGGATTAACTGCCCTGTGAGTTGAATTGGTACTATTCTGTTGTCTTTTGTATTATTGCTGTTGTGTTGTATGGATGCAATGTCTGTCCCCATGGTCAATGCAGCCTGTTACAGCAGGGGTGGACGGAATGTGGTGGCCTGATGCCTGGGCTCCCTCCGAAAAGCCCATAACAGACCTGCTTTAGCTAAGGACAAACGTCAAGAAAGTAAACAATCCCTCTCCAGTGGGCAAGGCATGTAATTACAGATGTAAAAAATGGCAGTGATCGTATTTTAAGTCTTAAACACTAACCATAATAAAACATCAGGCCTTAGGCCCCTTTAATGATTGCTTATACTAGAGATCTGATGTCTTCATACTATATGGAATGTCTTTGTTCTGAGATCATATGTTGTCTCCTGCATTTCTGTTCTCATTGTGGCATCATCACCAGAAAAATTCTTCTATTCAAATCCCAATAAACCCATGTCCACTTCTGTACCTGGTGTGTTTTTTGGTCTAGAAGCCACCCCCTCTGAGGTTCTATAGAAACTCAGTCTGGGCCTGAACAAAATGCATAAAGAAATATTTAAGCCCCAGAAGCAAGTTAATGTTAAAACCAAAATTATAAGAAATGCAAAGTGCTCCTGATTGCAAAATAAAACTATATTTTAGCATGCTTTATCAAAAGTCTTGTTGTAAATCAAGGCTATATTTTTGTACATATTTTATTACCTCACATTTTTATATACATGTATATCTTTTTATTTACTCCTCTGTTTAGTTTAATCACTTTCTCTGAAATTTATGGATGAATATTATTAATCCAACACTAGTAATTGCATAATCTATAAAATAATATGACATGTTTTTAGATTTATAAAATTAATTGGTGCAAAATGAAAACGTTTGTGTAGTTTAGCATGTGTTTATTCATCTCAGTGCAGCTAACCATTTTCTTGTCTTCATGTGAAGTTATTTTCCAAAGATTTTGATTCAGGAAAATTGATAAAGAGGAAGCCACCCTCTGATTCTTCCTTTATTAACAACAATGAAATGAATTTTTCTGTGAAACATCCATAAGACCAGTTCAGATAGAAGAAAAACATTGAATGATGAAGATGATACATTTACCTTCTAAAACATGATCACTTTAATGCAGGTTAACAATATATGCTTATATTAAATATGTTAGATATTTTAAAATTTTTGTAAAGTTAAAGCCGTCTTTATTGCTTTATTTGAAATGCTTGGTTTTAAGTTGTCTTAAAATTTAATTTCACATGTGAGCTGATTTTTTGAAAATAGAAAATCATAATATCTTCTCCTGATTTTTGTTTGCATAACTATATATGCCGTTAGGTGTATTTATGCCTTTATATTATATTTTTAAATGCACATAACTGGTTGCTGCTTTGGTATAGGCACACATAAACTCATGCTATTATACACACATCATATTTCATATACATAACATATTTGGCTAACTCTCAAAAAATTTTCAACTTCTGGCTGTGTATTTTTTATTTCTATAATTTAATGTTTCTTTTTTTAGATTATTATCTTGTCTCCCCTCTCTCTCTTTTTTTTTTTAACTTGTACTTACTCACTCACTTCTATGATATCTGTAAGGGTGATATCAGTTTGCACATTTTTTTAACCATGTTTTCTGTATTTATAATAGAAAGGGAGGTACTATGAAGGCTCGCTCTTTTCACCACAACATATTAAATTTCAGAACATGGTAGAATTTATAACATTGTATTTTATATTATTCTGATAAAATGTGGATCATAGTTTCACTAAGAGGCTTTGGTTTGTTCCTTCATGCTTCTTCGTAAGTGGAACACCTACTAATATCTAATTATCAGCAAATCAGTAGGTGTTTTTATCTCTAGTAACTTCAACAAAAGATACAATAATTTAGATCTATGGGTTTCTCCCACTTGGTTATCCTCTTCATTATTGAGCTTTATTGTTGAGCAGAGGTAAGCCAGTGCAGTATTCTTGTATTTATTTGCTTAAACACCACTGTGGAGTGAGTTGTTATAACAGGGAACACAGTTGTACAGGCTCATAGACACAAGAGAAAATTTCAGAAAATGAGCTCTTTATTACTTGTACAGCATAAAGAGCCCAGAAGGACAAACGATCCCTTCATGACTTACAGAGCACAAAGAGCACAAAAGAGCAGTTAAAGAAGTCTCTTCATGGCCAGTCTACCTGGATAGTCAAAACCTGCTCACGGTTGGGGTCCATGGCAAGTTCCCCTTTAAGGTAGAGAAAAGAGATGAATCTATACTGTTTGAGTGAGCATGTTATCCACCTCAGGGAGAGGGGGTTGCACCACTGAAAATTCCTGCATTGATGTTAAGTAGCATCTGATGCTGCTTGTTCCTGGTTTCTATATTGAAGGTCGATGGGACTTTTCCATTAGACTTAACATCTATTTGGACAAGAATAGGAAAGGAGATGGAAATAGGGGAAGACCCGAGGATGGGCTGCTTATCAGGTGTCTGACTTCCCTAACAACATCTAATTTCCATCAGAAACTATAGGAAACATTTGGTATAAAAGTAAAGGGATAATCTGAGTTCTGAATCATTTATCAGCATTTATTAACTGCTGTTGTTCTCTGTCAGTAATAAGAAGTTGACTTATCTGATGCAGCTAGATTTTGCCTCTTGGGCTCCAAAACAAAAAAAAGAGCAATCTGAATTTAATTAAATTGTCTGTGAATTTATGGATTTCCAAATATTGGTTGTTTTGTCTACAAGTCATCCTCCTGCTCTTAGAAAGAAAGAAGTCAGCATATTAAAATTAGAATGCCAAAACCAAAAATACATGCCATGTTTTTTTCATGTATATGCATTGATTTACACTGGAGATCTGGACCTCTTAGAGTTGAACTCTTAGAGGTCCCTCTTGGCCTTCTGTAAAATACGGTGGAGAAAATTAATAAACATTGAAACAATTAGCATATATGTGTTGGATCAAATATACTGAAATATTGATTACTCTGGTGATTTTTATAAGAGAAGATCTAATTTGGCCATTTTTAATGCATTAAAAATTAGTAAGTAGAATTCATGTTTCCTCAGTTGAAATGCTCTTAACGATTTATTCACATGGATGCAACAAAAACTATGACAAGATATTTAAAATATATATAAAATAGCATAAGAGAATATTTTACTGATATATGCCACGACAGAGATTCAACTTATTATATTATGTTGCCATATTGTTTTAGATCATTTTGTTTTAAGAGATAAACATCTCCAATACCCTTCCTACTTATCAAAGTCTTGTTTCTCAATACACAGCGACAACCATTATCCTCAAGTTTATATGTATCCTTAAAATTAATGTTTTTATATGTAAAAATCTCCAACAATATATATGTTTCTCTTGCTTTTAATATACTCGTAATTGACTTCATACTGTATGTATCATTTTACAACTTTCTTTTTTTTCACTGAAAATTTTATTTTTGAAATATGTACAGATCTGACATATGGATGTCTAGTTAACTCATTATAGAGTCCCATTATATGAATAGTTATTTATTATCCTGAGAATATGGGTACATAATTTCCAATTTTTCACTAATGCAAAAGGTATCTAAATGCAAACATTTAGAATATTTTCTAGAATATTTCCTTGGAAATGAGATTTTTTTGGTGGTAAACTTTGTATATCTTTGTCATTGTAAAGCTGATATCAGAGCTATCTACCCATACTTTTCACAGAATTCACAAAAGGCAGGCATGACATGCTTTAACCTTGGAGTGTACTTGGATCCCTCTGACCTTTCCAAAACTCAACGCCTTTATCCAGAATATGTACACAACTAAGGTCCCTAATATATCCATCATTTAGTGATAAACTATTATAAAGCAAAAAAGTAACTTGGTGATTTTGAAAGTTTTATCTTGCTGCACATATTTCTTAGATTGAAGCATCCTTCCTGCCAGCAAAGCTCATACCATTATGTAGCTCTTTCTCTCCAAACTTTGTATAATTTATTGTCATTGAAGATCACTAGCAACTTGGTGTTTCCTTTCCTCAAGGTACATCTAGAAAATGATATCATCTGAAATTAAATTGCCTTTATTAGTCTATTCCAAGAGTTCTATTATGGAAAGAGATGCAAAACGTCTATATCTTTAAAAACAGGTTTTATGTGTTAATCTTTCATTTATCACTAACAGAATACCAGAAAAAGTTCAGGATTTCCAATTGAGAGGGTACACTTTTTTGGAATTCACTATAGCTAGTCCATTTAACAAGAGGTGAGGCCTCCCAATTATTGCCCTTCCTCTGACTTCTTCTATTCCCTCTCTCCCTTGACCAAGATTCTTCTCAAAATAGGAATATGATCCTTGCTTAAAAACATTTGATGGTCTTCATTTTTTTTTCAAAAGTATTCTTCTCTTGCCATGCAATAACATGTCTTTTATTATCTGATTCCAACCAACAAGAGAAACTTAAACTCTTGCTGCTTTTCATTCCACCCTCCTTTTCTCACTCTAAGCTCCAATCTAAACTTTAAACTTTGAATTGCTCATAATATCCTTCCTTGGACATGTTTTTTCACAATTTCCATGACTTTGGGTATACTCTTTCTCCTGTCTGGAATACCTCAGTACCCTTTGTTTAAAACTCCTGTTCCCGTCCTTTATGAGTCAGCTCTGATATCTTTATGAAGGATATGAACCTGTCTGCAGGTAGCATTAATCCCTTTCTTATCTATACTCCCATAAAATATTTAAAAAGATTTATAATAAAATTTTACATGTGTCTTATTTTCACCCCAAATTTTGAACTCCAAGTACAACTTATTTAATAAAAACATGATTTAAAAACTTTGAGAAGAATGAATAGATCTAGTTTTTCTCTGCAAATCTGCAGTATTCACTAGACATGTATCAAGGAATACATGAAATTTCTATTGTTTAATATTTTTTATGTTCATTAGGCAACTGTTTATGAAGCACAAACCTTGCACCAGTATCTGTTCTACAGAAATAAATGCATATAAACTGCTTCCCTTTACCCTCCAAAAAACTGAGGATTTGCATCTCCCATGAAGATTCTCACCTGTGTTTCTTTGAGTCTCAAGGTCATGGGTTAAGCCAGTGGCCTTGGAACATAATAAAGTAAGTGACCTCTCTTGGAATTGAACTAGCAGCAGGCACCTCATTTGGACAGAGCCCTAAACAATTACAGTAATAGTGTTTCCATGAATAAGGTGTGCATGCATGAACTTGCTGAGCTCAAGGAGAGTTACTTGAATAGATAACATTTTGAAGGTAGCACTAACCATGGAAAATTGGTCCCCAGCCACTGAAGACTGAATGCTGTTCCACCTACTACATTTCACCTCACAGTATAATTTAGTCTTGCACTTTGCAAGATCCCAAATACCATGCAAACATTATATTTATAACAGCCAGAAACTGCGGTTAACTTTCTTTAAACCCTTGTCCCACAGATCCTTCCACATACGGAGAAAGAAATATTTTTTCAAACCATGTTCCTTTGGACTGACTACAAAGACCTGATCACAACTCCCTTGTCATTTTTCTCTTTTTGAGAAATAAAACGTTAAACTACTTTCGAATTATGTGAAGGGTGACAGTGTATATTTTCTTCTTTGAAAGCAATTTAAGGTGGAGTTCTCTAGCACAAAGGCAATTCAAAAATAGTTGAAGCTTAAGAGTTGAAACTCCCCCTTGTCTGGGCTATAGTGAATAGAGTTATTAGCAATCAGAACTGTCTTCAAGTGCCCAAGGCAAAATGTAGAAGTGGTTAGCTTTGGAAATACTTTGCAGGCAGTGGAAATGTCAAATCAGGGGTACAATTTGTTTGTTTAGAATTTTGAAGAACAATGAATGAGTAGATGTCATTTTTATTGATTAAGTCTTTTCAAATAAAAAAAAAGAGAAGAAAATCAAATTTAAAATATTAAAAAGGAGGATATCTTGATAGTTCAGGTTGTCATTCTAATATTAGCTTACTTTACAATCATGAAAATATGGCAGTTGGTATGGAAGACAGGTTAAGAAAATATTAAGACCAAGAGCTTTGGACTCAAGAAGACCTTGGTTCAAATCTTGTCCCCATTATTTGTTTTCTATTTATCTTGATCAAATTTCTGAGCTTACTAAGATCTATAAGCTTAGTTTATATTTATAAAATGTAAAAATGTGAGTAATTACATCTAACATAAACTGTTGCCAAGGATCATCTTCACTGAGAGTATTCTTCTCCCCTTCCTCGTTGACTCTAAATTAATTTATCACTTTTCAGAACATAAAGTGCCTTGAGCATTTACAAATATGATTCATAGGAAAATACTTTTTCAAGATCATGTGTGTTTCATATAGTAATAAATATATATATTATATGGAGGAGCAACTCAGAAAAAATCAAAAGCATAAAAGTTTCACCAAAGACTCAAACCAGAAATATATTAGTTTAACTCATGTGGTGGGTAGCTGTGCAGAAAGCTTTATGACGTAGAGTAAGGGCCAAGGCAAAATTACCTCATGGAAATGTCAAGGGGGATGTGTCTTGATAGATGGCATAAGAAGAAAATACTGACATTTAAAGTTCACATCATTTTTAATAAAGGGAAGTATCACATATGTGCTGTATCACTCTAGGGAAAGGTGATGCTAAGAGAGGAATATAAGGAAAGATGATATTCAACCAAAATTAAAGCCACACATATACCAATATAAAGACTGTGAATGGCTACACATGTAAATGGGTGGAAAATAATGGTTGAAAGTACACATCTCTAATCAGAAAAGCTGCAAACCTTCTGTCAGTCTTGAAGGCCAAGTTTTTCCAGTTGCAAATGCACTTTGGCCATATGTCTGAATTGTAGGCAATGAAATATAGGCAGAGCTGATGATGGACACAACTTCCAGAGCAGAGCCATTAAAAAAAAAACAAAAAAAAAAAACTTCCTTCAAATTTCCCTTCTGCTAGTTTCACATAGATGAGCATAAGAAACTTGAAAGCAGTAAGGATAACTGAAGCATAGATGGAAGGTGCCTGGAAAATTTAAGATGGAAGGACCTGAAATTCATCCATGCTATTGGTGCATTCTTTTACTGTTATTGTTATATCCCATTTAATAAATATATCAAAATTTGCTTATCCATTTTCCTGTTTAAAAATATTTAGGTTATTTTGAGTATTGGGCTTTCATGAAAAAATACAAATGCAATGATGATCCTGGTGCAAGCGTATTTTGGTAGATATATATTTTCATTTCTCCCATGTATACTTAGATATGGAATTTCTGGGTCATGGGGCAAATATATGTTTGACATTGTTTTTATTGCCAAATGTTTTTCTTCCTAAATTAGTTTTACTATATTAAACTTCCCCCAGTGATGAATGAGGTTTTCATTTGTTCCATATATGCACCAAAATGTAATATCATTATTATTTTTAAATTCAGTTATTCTAATGAGTGGAAAGTGATATTACATTGCTTTAAGTGAAATTATTAATGACTAGTGATGTTGAACAAATTTTGAATTGCTAAAGTATTATCTTCTTTTATGCTTAAGGTTCTCTTATTCATGAGATGTCTTTGCAAATTTTTTGCCCATTTTTAATGAATTTTTTCTTTTCATTGAGTTGGGTGTTCTTCATAAAATCTGGATCAAAGTTCTCTCTCAGGATGTGTATTGAAAATATGTTTGCCAGTGCATGGCTTATCCTTTCTTCCTTTTAAAGGTGTCTTTTGATGAACAGACATTTCTCAGTTATAATGAAGTCCATTTTACTGACTTGAAGGCTTCTGTTTTTTGAATAATAAGGAATCTTTGTCTAACCCAAGTCTGTGAAGATATACTCCTATGATTTCTTCTAACAGTGGTATGGTTTTAGGTTTTTTTACACTTTTATATGTCCAAATTCAAATAGACTTTTGAATTTGGTTTGAAATTGGGTGTGAAATAATTTTCTTTTCTTCCCAAATGATTATCCAGATTTTGTAGCACTGTTTGTTGAAATAACTATCTTTTCCCCATTTGCCTTTTGAAACCATCTTCAAAATCAATTTACCATGTACATATGGTCCTATTTGTAGATTTTCTACTCTGTTTCACTAAGGTGTTTGACTATCCTAATGCCAATTTTCAGTTGTTTCAATTGCTGTAAATGCAAAATAAGCTATATTTACATTCTAGTGTTACTCTTTTCAGATTTCAAATTTCATTTGACTTTCCATGCATTTTAGATTCTACTTTTGAATTTCTACCAAAAACAAAACAGAACAAAAAAACATCTATTTTTGCTTTTAAATGGAGTTGTGTTGAATTTATAGACCAAATTTTGGAACTTAACATCTTAGCAATATTAAATCTTTGCTTCAAAATTTATCTTTGTCTTATTTAATTATTCTTATTTAATTTAATTTAACTATGGTTGTCCTGCATTCCTTGAATAAAGTTACCTTTAAGTATTTTATATTTTTATAGCTATTATAAATAATACTTTTAAAAATATTCAATTGTTCATTACCACTATTTATGAAGATAATTATGTTTTGTATATTGACTTGCTGTGTCTATGATCTTATAAAATATCATATGTAAGTTATTATGTTTTCTTTTAGATAACTGAATTTATTTTTTGCGTTTATTGCATGTAAATTATGACTGAATTACTAAAATAAAAAATAATAAAAGATGCAAAACAATTGCAGAATAAAGCAATTGATTTTCAGACTTTTTCAATTAATAAGTATTTTAAAAGACATACCCATGAATTTTGATAGTAGGATAATTTTTTTATTCAGGTTCTCTGTGTCCTTGATCCTTTGCTCAGATATTACATCTATTGGAGAGAGTGGTGGGTTGAAATCTCCTACTATTATTGTGGAGACACATCTATTTCTCCTTTCAGTTGTCCCAGTGTTTGCCTCATGTACTTTGGAGCATTGTGGTTCAATGTATAAATATTTATGATTTTTATTTCTTCTTGGTGAATTGTCCTTTTTATTAAGACACAGTGTCCCTCCTTGCCTCTTATGCTTGCATTTAAAGTCTATTGTGTCTCATATAAGTATAGCTACCCCAACTTGGTTTTGTTTAGTTACTGCTTCAATGGTACCACCTTTTACCATCCTTTCACTTTCAACCTATTTGTATCTTTGGTCTAGAATATATTTCTTGTAAAAGTGTACAGTTGGATCATATTTTTTAATCCATTCTGCCAAATTGTGTGTTTTGATTGGTGAGTTTCATTCATTAAAATTCAATATAATTACTAAATAGCTGTTTTTACTTTGAACATTTTATACTTTGACTTTTATATGTCATCTATTATTTTTCTCTCTTTTTATCCTTTCAGTTACCCTTATTGATAGACATCACTTCTATTCTCTCCTCCAAGGCTCTCTCTCCTGTCTTTTTTGTCAAGCAATAGAACTCCTTGTATTTCTTGCAGGGTAGGTCTCTTGTTAAGAAACTCTCTCATCATTTGTCTGTGAATATTTAAAACTCTCCCTCACATTTTCTTAATCTTCCATATTTGTATTAAGTTTTTGTACCATGGTTTTCTTTTTTTTTTCATGAATGTCCCTATTTCATTACTCTTCCATCCAAACATTGGATAAAGGAATTGTCCATAACAAGGTTTTATAATCACAAGATCACCCAATAAATCATTATCAAAAATCAAGGCTAATTATTCACAGTTTAACAATTTCAGGTATTTCCTTCTGGCTATTCCAACACACTAGAAACTGAAAAGAAATATTCATGCAATAATTCAATAGTCATAATTATTTGCTAAATCTGAATTTCTCAGGTACAACTCTTCCCTCTCATTTGTCCATTCTCTTCAGGGATCTCTGGGCAAAGACCATTTTAACTTCTTCATACTGGAAAGGGGTGTTAATCTTATGGGGTAGGGGAATGAAATTGGTTGATGTTCTTGTAGAGACTGGTACTTCTGGATTCCAGGGCTTATCTGGCACAGGAACAATCTGAAGGTTTTAAGTTTCTGAACAAAACAACTTACAAAAAAAGAAAAACAAAGCAGACTTTTATATGGTCTTAGATAGAGCCCAAGGTATTCTTCAAGGTTTTCAGGTATACTGTTGTTTGGGGCTTGGCATAGTGTAATAATTTGCAATATATGGCTGAAGCTTGCATAGAGTAAGGTATAAAATAACTCACAACTCTATTTGAAATCTCTTAGTCACTAAAATCTTATTTTGTAGCGTATCCTTTCCCCCTTTTGGTTAAGAAGGCATTTCAGTCCCATGATGCCAGGGCCTGGCTCATCCATGGGAGTTATGTCACACATTGGAGAAAGGGTAATGAATTTATTTGCAAAATTGGCTTATAGAGAGAGGCTACAACTGAGCAACAAAAGGGGTTGTCTTGGAGTGAATCAGACATAATTATAAATAGGCTCTGCTTCACCATAACAGAAATAAGTTTCATAAGGGCAAGCCTCAAGATCTAGGACTTAGCTAATTAAATTAGGATTCGCAAATGCTTGAGAGAATATCAGGAATTTCCGAGGTGGTGAAATTTAATATTTCCACATTTTTCCCCCTTCTGTCAAGGGGACTTTCAAATACTTTTTAATTTTCTTGCCAAGATATTCTGGAATGTATCAGGGCATTATATTAACTTGTACAAAATTGTAAGATCTCAATTCCTATTCTAGGTTCCATGTAATTATCTCTATGGAGATGTGATGCACCCAATTGTGGATGTGATCATTTGATTAGATGGAGATGTGACCCCACCCGTTCCAGGTTGGTCTTGATTAGATTACTAGAGTCCTTCAAAGAGGAAACTTTGGAGAAACCACAGAAATGACAGAGCCAGCAGAAACATCAGAGCAGAGACCACAGAAATGACAGATGCCTCAGAGCTGACACAGCAGAGCTTATTGAGCAGAGCTGACACAGATACCAAGATATGGAGATGCTTGGAGACTAGCAGATGTTGCTGTATGCCTTCCCATGATATGTTAAGCAAGTCAGAACCTGGAAGGAGCCAAGGGAAGGCAAGAGACGAATGCCAGCTCTGTAGAAGCAAAGTGAGGGGCTACCACAGGAACAGAAGCTGAAAACAATGGAGCCTAGGAGCAAGGGACCAGCAGATGGCAGCCACATGACTTCCCAACTGTCAGAGCTGTTCCAGACCCATTAGCCTTTCTTGAATTAAGGTATCTTTCGTTTGAAGCCTTAGTTTGGATATTTGCATAGCCTAAGAAATATAAACGTGTAACTTATTAAATTCCCCTTTTTAAAAGCCATTCCAGTTTTGGTACATCACATTCTGGCAGCTTCCAAACTAATACAGAAATCCTGGTGTCTCAAAAATTGGTCATTTGGGCACATCGAGCCAAATGATCCACTATCTTGCTCTGGTAACAATTCAATCTCTTTACTTGTAATTGTTTGTATATGTCATCTATTTATTCTTGAGTCAATGTTGGTTGTTCATGCCTTTCTGGGAAGTTGTCCACTTCGTTTAAGTTGTCTAGTTTTTTAGCATATTCTTGCTCATAGTATCCTCTCATTATGTCCTCTATGTCTGCAGGGTCAGTAATTACGTTCCCCTCCAAATTCCAATTTTATTTATTTGCATCTTCTCTGTTTTTCACTTTGTCAGCCTAGCTAAGTTTCCCCCAATTTTATTGATTTTCTCAAAGAACCAACTTCTAGTTTTGTTGATTTTCTCTATTGTTTGTTTTCATATTCTCTATTTCATTTACTTCTGCTCCAATATTTACTATTTTTTCCTTTTGTTTTTTTTTGGGGGGGGTTAGTTTTCTATTCTTTCTCTAGTTCCCCTGGTTAGTAGATAAGTCATCAATTTTTGCTCTTTCTTCTTTTTTAATATAGGTGGTTAGGGTAATAACCTCCCAGCTCTGCCTTTGCTACATCCCACAAATTTTGATATGTTTTGTTCTCACTTTCATTTGCCTAGATATATCAAATAATTTCTTTTGCAACTTCTTCCTTGACCCACTGGTGTTTTAAGAGTGTGTTGTTTAGTCACCATAAATTTCATAATTTTCCATTCTTCTATGTCTTATTGATTTCCAATTTTATTATGATCTAAGAAAATGTTTTGTAAAATTTTGATCTTTTAAAATTTATTGAGAGCTGTTTTGTGATTACTATGTGGTCTATCCTGGAGAATAATGATCCATGAGCACTTGGGAAAAATGTGTATCCTGCTGTTGTGGGGTGCAATGTTCTGTAAATGCCTGTTAAGTCTAGTTCGAGAACTGTTTTTCTGTATTTACCCTCTCTGTGGATGTTCTATCCATTGATGAGAATGGTGTATGGAGCCTCCAATTACTTCTACATCTCCTTTCAGTGCTGTCAATCTTTACCTTATGTATTTTGGTGCATTCTGGCTCTGTGCATAAATATTTATAATAACTATTTCTTCTTGATGAATCATCTCTTTTATTAATAGATAGTGCCGTTCTTTGTCTCTTTTGTTTGGCATTTGAAGTTTAATGTAGCTGATATTAGTGTAGCTACCCCCACTCTTTTTGGTTGTGGTTTTCATGAAATATCTTTTTCCAGCATTTCACTTTCAACCAATTTTTCTCCTTGGGCCTAAAGTGACTCTTTTGTAGACAGCATATAGATGGAGCTTGCTTTTTTTTTTTTAATCCACTCTGCCAATCTGTCTTTTGATTGGGGAATTTAACTCATTAACATTTAATTTTATTGCTGTAAAGGCAGTATTTTCTTCACCCGTTTTGTCTTATGGATTTTAAATGACATATCTTATTTTTTTTTCTCTCTTTTCACCCTTTTAGTTACCATTACTGATATCTTCATTTTTACGTTCTTATTTAAACATCTCTCTTCTATCTTTTCTTATCTGTATGTACTGCTCCCTTTAATATTTCTTATAGAGTAGATCTCTTGTTCACAATCTCTCTCAATGTTTATTTTTAAATATTTAAATTATCCATCACTTTTGAAAGTCAGGTTTCCTGGATATAGAATTCTTGGTTGGTAGTTTTTTTTTTTCTTTCAGTGTTTTAAATATATCACACCACTGACTTCTTGCCTCTGTGGTTTCTGCTGACAAATCTGCACTTAGGCTAACTGAGTTTCCTTTGTATATGATGGATCACTCTTCTCTTACTGCTTTCAGAATTCTTTTTCTTTGGTATTTGACAGTCTGATTGTTAAGCATCTAAGAGTAGGTCTATTTGGATCTATTCTGTTTGAGGTGTACTGCACTTCTTGGACCTGTAAGTTTATAACTTTCATTAGAGATGGGAAACTTTCAGTGATTATTTACACCATTATTCTCTCTGACCCTTTTACTTTCTCTTCTCCTTTTGGGCCTCCCATAACATGTATATTCATGTGCTTCACATTGTCATTCCTTGATTCTCTGCTCATAATTTTCCATTATTTTCCGTATCTGTTCTTTTGTGCTTAGGATTTCAGACATCCTGTCCTTGAGTTCACTAATCTTTTCTTTTGCCTTTTCAAATATGCTATTGTATGTCTTCATTGTGTTTTTCATCTCTTCTAGTTTTCATTTCATCCCATACATTCTGCCATTTGTTTTTTCAAGTTTTCAAGTTCTTCTGTATATTTACCCAGTGTCTTCTTTATATCTTTAAGTTATTTTGCCACACTTTCCTTCAATTCATTGAATTGATTTAGAAGATTTCTATGAACATCTTTAATTAAATGTTTCTACTCCGGTATCTCACTTGAAATGATACTTTTATCCTTTGACTGGGCCATATCTTAATGCTTCCTAGTATAACTTGTGATTTTTTTGTTGGTGTCTAGGCATGTGGTTTTCTTTAATTAGTTGATTTTGGAGGTTGTTTTTACTCTTTTGAAGAGCATTTTCTTTTTGATTGGCTTTGTTCTCTAATCATTTTTTGACTTTTGGTTCAACTTATTCTAAATCTCTAGCATAGCTTCTGTTTAACAGATCAGAATTTTTCTACTGTTATTTTTCTGAATCTTGCCCTGCCTGTATGGAAGTTTTTTGGGATTGCCTTTTTTTAAAAAAAAATGTATGTGCTCTCTCTTCCTTCCTCCTTCTCAGGGAATATTGATCTGCTGTTCTTTTTTTTTTTAAATATGTTGTTAACACTCCTTCCCTTACTTCTAGCAACTTTTAACTGGGAGTCTGACTCTGGGAGGAGTTTGCTCCAGGTAGGATCCACTCCAGTCAGATTTTCCCTGACAAGATAAGCCCAAGATTAATGAAGGGAGTGTAAAATGTATCAAATTTCCCCGGAGATGAGACCTGTCAGGGTGCCCATTTTACCTTTGAAGCCTCTTAATTCTGTGCTTTTTCTGTCCTGCCCAGCAGATAGTGCTTGTCAACCCATTGCTCCCCAAAGGCTTAATGTGGTGCAGCACCTTTAATTCTCAGCAGATCCTGTCCTACCAGGGATATGGCTGACATAAGGGTTGAGTCTCAAAGTGGACTTTAACTGTTTCTGTTTTCCAAGTCCTGGGGTCTAAATTTCCTAAATAATTATAACCACTTGTGCTGGTCCTTTCCCCACCTCCTTTTTTTTTTTTAAAGGGGGAAGGAGCTGCTCTTCAGTCCCCTGTTCCTTGAAGGGTAGAAGTATCATAGGTAACTCAACAACTCCCTTTTCCCCCTTCTGGAAGCATGTTTGAGATAGGCTGAGTTCCAGTTTTTTACAGGTTAAAACTGTTGTGTGTTTGAAGGAGGCTGGGCTTTCCTTCATGTAAGCTTCAGAAATCCAAGCCCTTGGGATCTAAATTCTCTATACAAGAGCTCCTCCTTGTTGCGGGCCCTTACACTCCCATTTCTTGGGAACGACTTGACCTTTAGGCAGCCAACTCCTCCACCTGATTGCTACTTTATCATTTCTTACTTTCACCCATGCCTGGAATTAATCCTTTCTTCTGCCTCTTCAAATCTGCTATTGTAGATAGCCTGCTGCTTCCTTTAATGGGCTGCTAAAAGAAGATGAAAAGACAAAATTCTTCTCAGAGCTGGTTCCCAACTCCCCAGATTCACCAATCGTGAGCCAGAGTTGGTACTTGGCTCTATGTGCCCCTTTTCTTGAGGCACAGTCATTTTCATGACTTCTGCTCTTAGCCAACTCAAGAAACCTCCGTTGTTGTTGTTGCTGCTTCTCATAAACTCTGCCTCTTCACACCTGGATAAATGTTATAGACCTTCAGGTTTTTTTCTTTGCATTGAATGTTTAACTGTACCCAAAGCTTGTATTCAGCAGTCTAAATTTGTTAATCTGCAATTCATGCTTGGTTGAGCTCTCCTTCCGTTGCTCTTAATAGAGGGGGCTTCTGTTTACCATCAGGGAGAGATCTGATTCAGCCTGTAGTGCCAGTTGGTGAGGAGCATCAGCCTCCACAGTGGAGAAGAATTTACTTAAAGTTCTTTTCTGTGATCTTAGCTCTTCCATTTGACAGACTGGTTTATGATGTGCATCTTGCCATGGATGTTCCCCGAACAATTGTTTCAGACAGTTATTGACTATTTACTAGCTGCCCTAGAGGACAAACTAAATCCCATAGCTCTCTACGCCATCTTGCCCCCAAACTCCTGTGTCTCTCTCTCCTACTTGTAAAGCACAACTTTGTTGTACAAAGAATTCTTGGCAATTTTTCCCTTTCAATATTTGCTAACACTACCTTCTCACCTCCATGGTGTCAGTGCTGAGTCTTATGTGGTCCCCCTTGGATGTGGTGAATTGCTTTTCTATTGCTTCTTTCAGGGTTCTCTCCTCTTCAGCATTTGACAGTTTGATTAGTATATGTTTTGGAGGGGATGTATCTGTATTTATTCTATTTGGCTTATGTTGCATTTCTTGGATTTGCATACGTATGTCTTTTATAAGGGTTGGGAAATTTTCAGCTATCATGTCCTCAAATAATCTCCCTTGCCCTTGACCCTTCTCTCCTCCTTCTGGGACAGCTTTAATGGGTATATGTGTATATTTCATGCTGTCAGTCATTTTGCTAAGACCCAGCTCAAGTTTTTCCATTTTGTCTTCTGTTTGTCCTTTTGCCTATTTGAGTTGTTACTTCGTCCTCTAGTTCACATATCTTTTCTTCTGTCTTCTCAAATCTGCTGTTGTGTGTCTCTAGTATATTCTTAGCTTCACCTACTGTATTTTCCATAGTATCTATTTTTCTATGTAGTCTTTCAAATTACTTTTATGCCTTCTTAATATAATCTTAATATCCTTTATCTCTTTAACCATATCATTGAAATTATTTAGGAGATCTGTTTGATCATCTTTGATTAGTTGTTCCAAAATTTGCATTTCCTCAGACTTTAAAATTTTACCATTTGGTTTGGCCATATCTTCTTAATGGGCCTTGTAATTTGCTGCTGGTTTCTGTGCATCTACTTATTTTGATAAGATTATTTTGATAGTTGGTTTCCCTACCATTTAAGAATTTGCTGTTGATTGGGTTCATGTTGAAGATTTACTTTGGTACTAGCTTCATCAGTATTTCACAGCCAAATCAGAGCAACTGACCCACACAGGGGCTGTAGACCCCTATTAAAGGGCCCTAAGAAAAGGTCAGGAAAGTTCCTTCTCAGACTGTACTTTTTCAGCCTTCCCAGTAGATGGTGATCTTCTCTGACCTATTCCATACAGTCCTACACAGGTAAGTTATTTTTTATCCCTTTGACCTCTCTGCTTCTACAGTGAGCAGGGATAAAGGGCTTGCAGTGCTGTGGACACCTGTCCAGAAAAGACTAAAGTTGTGGGCTTCCCATCATCCTCTCACTTGTCAAACATTTGAGACAGGGAGACCACTGCAGAACAAGATATGTCAGGGCTGTTGGCCTCAAGGGTAGAGGAAGGATGCCTGAAGCTTCAGTGGAGCTCAATCACTTGTCACAGCTTCTCTGTTTGTGGAAATAGTGGCGGTGCAAGCACCTTAAGGCACCTGTACAGACACATTCAAATCTGCAACAGCCAGAATGGTCATCCTCTCCAGCTAGCAGCTGGAATAGCTTTTTTTTTTTTTTTTTTCTGAGGGGAGGGCCTGCTCATCTCTACCAGCCTGCTGCAGCCACCTGAATGACAGCCAGATAGGTTTGAATCTACTGACCTCGGGGGTAAGGGATGGTTGTCAGACCCCTTGGTGCAGTTAAACCTCTAGTCACAGTCTCGGAATTTGAGGAATCAACACAGCTGCAAGCTCCTGAGTTGCCACACAGAAAGGCTCTAGGCTGTAGGACTTAGAGGGTCAACTTCACTGACCAAGAATTTGCCCAGGACTGCACCTTCTGCTGGCTTCAGGGTGGGGTATGAGTAGTGGGAGCCACAGTGGAGACCTGTCTCTCAGCTCTTGGGATCAATGGAGCTGCAAGCTTCCAAACTCCTGCATGAAGGCGGTACCAAATGGGCCAATCTTGCTGACCCTCAGTTGGAGCCAGAGTGTGCTACTGAGAACCAAACTGTGGCACATCTGCCGGGCTCACGGGGTGAGGGGGCGGGGAGGGGAGTGTCAGGTGCTTTTCTTGCGCTCACTAACCATAGTTTCTCAGTTGTATTTCTCCATTTTTTCATCCAGCATCTCCTCATATGTTCAGTTGGTCTGTGGTCTCCAGAGCCCCAGAATCACTGCTTTGTATAATTATTATTGTTTTCTAGGTGTTTTTGTTGGCGAACTAAGCTCTGCTGATCCTTATTCCACCATCTTCTGCTAATATAAACCATTATGTGACCTGTGCATGAGGAAAGTTTTACTTCTTGCTTTTCCATCTTTATAAGTTTTATTTCTTTTTTCTAGTTTTACTTCACAAGGTGTGATTTTCAGTACAGTATTGGATAGAAGTGATAAGGGAGGAGATTCTTGCCTTGCTTCCAAACTTAAGAACTTGTGTCAATTTTGACAAATTTGTGCCTTTTAAGGAATTGGTTCATTTCATCTAAGTTATCCAAATTTTTTAAATGAATGTGTCCATTGTGTGCTCGCTCTTATTTTCATTTCAATACCTATAGGATTTATAATGACCTATGTTCTTCTATTACTGGGATTTCATTTTATATTTACACTTGTCTTAATCATTCTTTATCAATTTTATTATTGATTTTTTGATGTAATGGACTTTGACTTAAGTAATTTTATCTACTGATCTTGCCTTTTCCATTCACTTAAAGAACCCTACTTCTATTATTTTCTTCATTCTTATACTTTATTTACTTATCTCTTCTTTTCCTAGATTCTTAATTTGGAATCTTAGAGCATTGATTTTTTTTATTAATTAAAAAAAATTAACAACAAACAAAACATTAAGATATCATTTCATTCTACATATACAATCAGTTATTCTTAATATCGTCACATAGCTGCATATTCATCATTTCTTAGAACATTTGCATTGATTTAGAAAAAGAAATAAAAAGACCACAGAAAAAGAAATAAAACGATAACAGAGAAAAAAAAATTATACATACCATATCCCTTACCCCTAGCTTTCATTTACCACTAGCATTTCAAACTAAATTTATTTTAACATTTATTCCCCTTATTATTTATTTTTATTCCATATGTTCTACTCTTCTGTTGATATAGTTGAAAAAAGCATCAGACACGAGGTTTTCATATTCACAGAGTCTCATTGTGAAAGCTATATCATTGTTCAATCATCATCAAGAAACGTGGCCACTGGAACACAGCTCTACATTTTCAGGCAGTTCCCTCCAGCCTCTCCACTACATCTTGAACAACAAGGGGATATCTACTTAATGCATAAAAATAACCTCCAGGATAAGCTCTCGACTCTGTTTGGAATCTCTCAGCCATTGACATTTAGTCTCATTTCACTCTTCCCCCTTTGGTCGAGAAGGTTCTCTCAATCTCTTGATGTTAATTCTCAGCTCATTCTAGGTTATCTCAGTCCCTTGATGCTGAGTCTCAGCTCATTCCAGGATCTCTGTCCCATGTTGCCAGGAAGGTCCACACCCCTGGGAGTCATGTCCCACGCAGAGATGGGGAGGGTGGTGAGACTGCTCATTGTGTTGGCTGGAGAGAGAGGCCACATCTTAGAGCATTGATTTTTAAAGTCATTCTGAATTTTTTCCTAATATAAGCGCTTAAAATGGTACATTTCCCTCTAAATACTAGTTTAATTATTTTTAATAAATTCCCATTTAAAATTTTAAAATTTTCCATTTCATTTATCCTTCAAACCTTGGGTTAATTAAGAATGAATTGCTTAATTTGCAAATATTTGAAGTTATTTTAAATATTTATTTGTTATTTATTTCTAATTTAATTCTGTTATGGTTAGAAAACATACTCTGATTGATTTCCATCCCATAAATCCATTGAGAATTGTTTATGGCCAACAGATGCTCTATATTTTGAATGTTCCAATACACTTTAAAATAATGTATTCTGCCATTGTTGGGTGCAGTTTTCTATATATGATAATTAGGTTAAGTTGGTGGATAATGTTTTTCAATTTTTCTAAATCCTTCCTTACTCTATATATATTCATTTATTTCTGTATTTTTCTTTTAATCTGTCAAGAATTTGCTTCATAATTTTTGAAACACTTGTTCATTAGATGCATGAAGATTAGTATAAAGATTCCTTTCTGATGAGCTGACAATACAAATGTCCTTCTTACCTATGACAATATCACTTGTCATGAAATCTATTGTTTTTGAAATTTATATATATAATTAACAAATATATTGACTTATAGTTTACTTTCAATAGTTTTTTTCATTGCACATCTTTTTTCATTATTTTCATTTTATCTTAACTGTTTTTGTAGTTAACGTGTGCCTATGGTAGAAGGCACATAGTTAGGTTTTGATGTTTTATACATTCTGAAATCTATTCCATACAAAGTATTTGATCTATTTATGTTCGAGTTAATTATTGAAATTATTAGATTTAAGCCTACAACTTGTTAATTGTTTTTTCCTCCACTCCCCTCTTCTTTAACTCACATTTCAGATTCCCTATCTTTTTTTTTTTTTCATTTTGATCAATTTTATTATGCTTTATCAGTTCAGTTGGCTTTCAGCTGTACCTCTTCGTTTTGGGATGTTGTTTAGGGATACACATAGTTAACACAGCACACATTACCTTCAATTAATATTTTACCATTTTAGCCATTTTATATATAAGAACCTTATAAAACTTTTACTAGATTGATTTCCAATGTGATTAGTTCTATCCATTGTTCTAACCATTGTCCCCATAACCACTTTTTTGAGTTGCCACTATATGAATAGAGAGTTCTTTTGATTGTGATTGCAGGTACTTTCAGTTCATTTTGTGTTGAGCCTCAACATTACCTTGAATCCAGATGTCATCACTGAACGAAAATACTTGAGTTCTGAGCCACTGCTGCTTTCTTGGAAAAAAATTGCAAGTAAGGGTAAATTGACTGGCTTATTAAGTTTTTATTTGTGTTTAATTATTTCCTGTATTCTAATTTGTCATGTAAGCCTATACTGTCTTCTAAGTCTGAGCTTATTTCTCCTGCTCCATGCGGAACTTTCTGACAATCACAGACTCATTCCTCTGTTCATTGATAACTAGAATAGATATGGAAGCCTCCCTATGTATAAAGATTGTTTCTTTTTGGAATTCAGTTCACCACTCTTCATAAGCACATATAAAAGTATGCTTTTTATGTATTTGGGTTTTTCTTGGATGTTACTATAGGACTGAAGGTCATTTCCATCATCTGTACCTTGATTAGGAGCAGAAATTTCAATATTCAACTCCATTATGGATTTTAAAATTAGTTCTGTTTGGTTTTGTCTTTAAACAGGAGACTTTTAAGAACAATATTACAATACTCTAAATATTCTTCAGAATTATATATTAGAATAGTATATTACTAGATTAAATTGGAAATCATGAAATAGATTTGTTTGAAAACATTCTTTGAGTTTACATGTAAAATCAATTACGAATTAAGAAAAAAAAAACTAAGAGGGAGAATTTGAAGAATGAAATGCAGATCCATGATATATTTAAGTAATGTCTTAAGTGCCAACTTACCAACGTCTCTTATGGAGGGGTTAATTAAAAATCTTAACAATCAACAATCAGGGAAATAAGAATAGAAAAAAGACTCAGAGGTTTAGTGTCCAGAGACATTCAACAGTGCTAGATATTATCCTGTCTGTTGTGGGACTCGAGATAGTTCATGTGCCCTGGGGAAAAGTCTATGATGGCTGAGAAATCAGAGTCACTTAGGATCTAAAGGTAAGGTATTTAAAAATTTTAACAACAGGCAATCTGGTACATTGAGCCCTACTTTTGTATTATTTACTCGGTGACACATACTAAAATACTGGTAGCTTGTAGCCCCATAATTACTTTTTCTCTTTTAAGTTCTCTCATTCATTGTGACATAATTTCTATATTGTTTACATACATAGGTGTTTTCCAGGGTTATGAAGGAGTTCCTAAAAAGCAAGGATTTGCCTGAAAAATTCTAACAAATATGTGCCTTTGGAAAAGTAATCTTCTCCACAATAAATTCTTTGAACTGAAGAACTCTATTTGAGGTTTACATGTTTGCATTTTAAAAATGTAACTTATACTTGTTGAAATGCATGTTTTTATTCAGTATGGCCAACTTTCATGAACCAAGAATGAAAAAATGAAACCTACAAAATCCATGATCTCACATATTATCAGTATTTATTTATTTATTTACTATTTGAAATTGGCTAATTCTAAAGTTGAACACTGCCCTGCTTATTGTTACAGAAGAGCCTGCATCAATACAATACTAGAAAGAAGATTATTAGCTTATTTATAATTAAATTAAGTGGTAAAGTGTTCCCATAGTTCCCCAAATATAAAAACTTTAAAACTACCAACAGTATGGAAACTATGAGAGGCCTTTCTAAAAACAACAGACAAAAATGGAGGGGAATCTCCAAACACCTTGAAGGTGACCTCAAATGGGCCATGATGCACTGAGTTTTAATGGTATTCAAGCACTCTGTAAACTTCCGACTTACTGAACTGTGAGGAAGCAGATAGTAAATATTTGAGGTTTTGCAGGCCCTATGACTCATGCTATAAGTATTCAACTCTGCATTGAAGTGCAAAAACAGCTAAGAAAATATATTAACAACATAACTTTATTTAGAGGAACCAGTTAAATGGCAATACAAAGGAAGCAATCGGACAAATTAAAAATGTGGAATTCTTCCAGAAAAGCGAAAGTAAGTCAGTGGTCTAGCAAAGAGAGAAGCAGCTCATTTAGAGTAAAAGAGAATGATAAGCTTACATCTAAATGCAATTTGTACATACCATTTGAAACTGCCTGGAACAAAAAATAAATGGAAATAAAAAAAGATATGAATGGAGCAATTGATCATGGACTGGACAATATTTAAAATTTTGTATTAACTGTGTTAGATATTATAATAGTATAGTGATGTGTAAGAATGTCTTAGAGTTTTATGTGTTATTTTCTAACATGTGATATATATGTGTGTTTGTGTGTGATAAAATGTTCTTATTTTTCATTAATGTTTTCTGAGGTATAGGAATGAAAATCTGGGAATTACTTTAAAATGGTATTTTATCAAAAATCAAAGAAAACATGAAAAAGCAAATATGGCAAAATGTTAGTATTTATGTGATCTTGAATTAAGCATTGTTATCCCTTTCTATTTACTTTCATGGAAGTTTTAAAGCTATCATAATAAAACCCTTAAAAATAAAAATAATAATATAAATAAAAATACCTTTGTGGTAAGTTCTCTCCCATTATCAGCATCCAAATGATTAGTGCTTCTTAAAAGTTACTGTATATTCATTTAAACTGATTTGGCAACACATTTCCTAAGAACATTTTGTTAGTTTTCCAGGTTTATGAGTATGTATACATTCTTGAGTATTATAAAAATGCATGGCATTAAGAACATCATCTAATTCAATTCAGTCAACTTCCTAACAATTCTAAACAGTTAATTTTGATCTACTTTAATAAATATTCTGGATATAAAATATAAGATACAAATAAAAAATCTAAGTATGGATATCGATGCAGTTATTACACAATAGGTATCTCTGTACATGAAGTTATTGCTTTGTTTTAAACATAAACAATGAGGATTTTTATCATTGCCTATTGATAAATTTAACAAAAAAGATAAAAGAAAGTATCATCCAATTCAAGCTATCCTGACTCATGTAATCATTATTAATACACCATAAAATAAAGTCATCTTGCTAGCATTTCTCAGAAAAGAAGGTAAAGTTACCATGAAAATCAAAATAATAAATTACACATTTTATACCCACATATAAAAGTATTAGATATATCCTGACCATTCTCACATTATTGTAAATTTCCCTAATGCAGGCTGTTTATGCTCCTCTATAAACAAATATTTTCCAGATAGCAAGGTTTTTTATTGTAGCACACAGTTAAGTATACTATTTTGCATGACATAAATTTACACCTAAACCATTCCTCATTTTTACAGCTCTAGTCACATTCAAAGTTAATTGGAAACTTGAAATTTCCCCTAAAGCTCTTATGATATAAATGTCGGTGAAGAGGTAATAATAATTATCAAAAAAAAGAAAAAGGAGACAAGGTGAGGCTGTTAATAAACTACTTTATCTAGAGCTGTTTCATAACACATACATTTAAAATTGTAAATTCAGAATCAACTTTTTAGAAATCTCTAGATAGAGAAAGAAATAGCAAGGGTGCTAATGTGTGGCCTTAAACTACTCAGTTTTATTAATGGTGACAGCAAATTTGGAATCAAAAATGGATGCAAAATTATATAGGGAACAGGAGCCATGGAGAGAGGGAAAAATATTCTTGAAAATAATTTAATCTAGCTATAAACAAGTCAACTTATTACCTTAGAAATTATTATCAAATTGTCATTTACAATTTAGGATTTTAAATCTAAAATTTTTCATCATTCTAACCTTGCAAATGAATCTGTTATCTTTCACCCATAATTAAATGAGTCCTTGAGTGCCCTTGAGTTCTGACCTCTGAATCTGCCTGATGGGATGACCACATAATTTATCTTCCAACCCAGAACATGTTTGAGAGTGAAAGAAAGCATGTTGAATAATTATATTGGGATAATGAGAAATGAAAACTGCTCCAGGCAAGCCAGAACATCAGCTCACCCTCCACAGAACTCCACCATCCTGGACCATAAAAGGTCAACACTTCAACTACCATGGTCGTTTGATCTCTAGTGCTAAAGCAGGAGTGTGGAACACAGTTCTTTACTACAAAATCATCAAGCTGGTAGGAAATTTGGCATAGGCTAGCCTATATATGGCGCAGTTTACAGAAGACCCTGAACCCAAAGGCAGCTCAGTACAGCACACAGATTCTTTCGCTGTCCTGTTTTCGGGTCCTTTTTACAATTCTACCCTAAACATAGGTTGCACTCTAAGGTATATATATTTCTCCCTTTCCCCATCACCTCTTCTTCAATTTGAGTCTTATTCTCAAAATGAGAAGGCCTGGCACCTCTCATGGGTGTGTTCTCTGAATATTCCAATTCAAGGGGCCTCCTGCAGCATGAAGGGATCTGTAAGTGAATGAATGTTGTCATACTTCCATTCTCTGAATGTCTGGAAATTGGCAGGAAATCATATCTAAAGTGAACTAGCTGTCCCATTGGTAGCTTTAGCCACAGGTGGTCATTGAAGAACTACTAGTGTGACTAGTATAAATCAAGTGTGCTGCAATTGTGAAATACACACCAGATTTCAAAAGCATGGTATGCCAAAAACACTGTATCTCATTAATAATTTTTATATTTATTACATGTCAAAATGATAAAATGTTGAATATATTTGAGCAAATGAAATATATTATAAATTCATCTACCTGATTCTTTTTATCTTTTTAGTGGCTACTGGAAAATTTTAAAGTATGTATGTGATTGCATTTGTAACTCACATTAAATTTCTGTAGGGAAGGTTTTGTAAATCTTTGCTTTATTTGACTTTTGTTGATGTGCTAATAACAATTCCTTAATATTTTTCTGTCTTTTACTTTATAACTCAGTGCTTCAGACACGTCTATAGGAGATTTTGATTTCCATTATACATGCTATTTTAGCAGCCTATTGAAAATGTTTGCAGTGCATGGGTAATATTCTGCTATTCTAGAACTTTCTGTAGTATCTGTCAAACTTTCAAAATAAGACTCAACCCTTCCTGTGGTCATTTCTCCTGTTATTATTGGTTGCTGTTACCAGTTAGCTGTCAAATAGGAGTTATTCTCATGGTACTAACATACATGAGATGGCCATTAGTGGATGCTGAGAACATAAATTAGTTCCAGAGGGAGTTTTACAATTATTTAATGTACATACGTCTTTATTGACTATGTTAATACATGTCTTTCACTGTATATTCATGAAATTCAGAAAAATAAAGCACTGTCCTGATTTATAGATATAAAATTTACTTCTGAATTTACTACCCACACAAATAAAGTGATTAAAAATCTCTGCTAATTCTGCATGCAGCTTACATCAGTTTTCAGCCAACTTAATCCATCCTAAGATAAATATGGCTTGCAAAAAAAAATAAATAAATCTTTGAAATCCATCCTCCCCAAATAAGGACTGTGCAAAAATGGCTCTGAATAACTAGTCACCATTACCTTCCCATGTAACTCAATTTTTCTTTGTTTCATTGTCTGTCCCTAAGAAAGCTTAGAAAACAGGAACTTTCTAAGTCTGTTCTGAAGTTCAAACCCTGCATAACAATGGAGCGAACAAAACTATAAAGACAAATGAGTCCAAATGTAGAGTTTTTCACCTACATGCAACTCTTATATGGAAGCTTCAAAGTTTTCAGAATGTATTTATTATGCAGTGCAATATAGTAAGTGTGACTCAAAGTTGAATTTAATGTGGCCCTCCTTCTTTATGATCCAACAACCCAGCTCCAAAATTTCTTAGGACAAAATAAGGTAAATGTATTGTACAAGGTGCTATATGAGTTCAGAAAGGAGGGACAGCTGAAGGCTCTGAATTGTCTGAGCAGATTGCTTTCCCTCTTCGTGATGATAAACAATGAAAGAAGACTAATGCACACAATGTAAGATATCATCAAGCATACCCAAAAGTTGTTTTCCAAGGGAGTTTAGTTTTGAAAAAGTATAAAGTTTGTTACGAAGCTTAGAGTTAACATATACAGACTGCAGAAGCCTTCTTTATGATTATTGGTTTTGTTTTTATATCCTTGTCACTGAAAACTATCCATTGCTGAAGAGAATAACATAGCCTGAGTAAACTTAATGGATGACCCACAAACATTTTTACAAAGGAATGCTAACTACTTCTATATTATCAGGATGTTTTTTATTTTCCCACTATTTCTTTTGGAAACAATCTGGGGAGGGTACACATACTTTACAGAAATGCCACTTAAATTCTGTTGCAACGATTTGCCACTTAACACTTTATGAGGCCTCGTTTGATTGTGGGTGTGTTTGGAGAGGCAGCAAGGAAAGAATAACATTCTGTAGCAAAACAACAGCGGGAAACTTCTAAATGTCCTTCTTGCCACACTTTTACACCTGTGGTTTTGGCATCATGTAGAACTTTCACATCTGATATAGTGTTTAGCCACTTAACCTCCTTTTTTTCACTGAACTCTCCCAATACTGTATATTGAAATCAGTTTAGTTGACAAGGGATTTTTCCAAAGGTGAAGCACTCAGAGATTTCCTATTCTTCAGCAATATTCTTTAATTGAAGACATTTCAATAATCACAAGAAAGTGGAAATCAGACAATCGTTTAATTTATGAGGTCAAAATATCAGTGATCAAACTGAAAATCATGCAGAATATCTTCAGGGGTGAAGAACCATGAAGTCTGCCAACAAGGCTACACTATACCTGAGAAAAGACCATTTTGCTGGAGTCAATTCTTCTTGCACAATCTTCTGGCAACTGGACTTTTAAAATGGGCTCCATAAATCAATTAATCCAGGCTCTGTTAAAGTAAGTACTTAGAAGAAGAAAATAAAAGTCGATTAGAAAAAGAAAAGATTATTTAAACATAAATTGTAGTTTGGATCAACAAAGCCAACAGAAGAAAAATTAGTACTAAGAATGCTTAGAGTGGAGGTTGATTTTAGGGTTCCTCTTAATTTAGGTCACAAACACAGAAAGGAACAAATATGCTATGTTTTGTGGTATTTTATTTTTCCTTCCTTGCCAAATCCCATTCCCATGATTGGCTATTTATGTAGGCATAAATGACATCTCTTTAAAAGTCCTTTCAAGTTCACTTAAGAAACAGTTTCCCTTGTCAGTCATTAAATCTTGCAAAATTAAATGAACCTAGGAATATGGCGGTTAGATTCCAATGTATTTTGAACATTTATTATATACACAATCATTTTTGAAAAACCTTTAATTGGGGTTTTAATTATGCACTTTTTCATCAAATACATTTTAATCCATAAAAGGCAAAATGCAAATACTACATTTTTTAAAAATTAGGTAAAAATTACATATGTGTGTGTGAAATATCCATTTGAACAAATTAGCTTGTTGCAAAAGTATGATTAACAACTATTAGCACTCTTTTTTTCTTTAGGAAATAACGCAAGATAATATAACCTTTTCATTAATTACCTGGAAAATGTGTGTCTAAGTCTCAACCCTAGTGCTGTTTTATTTCCTTTAAGTTTTGAAAACCATCTCAACATCCTACTGTGTATAAGAGTAGATGAGGTAAGAATGTTAAATACAGTTTGAAAGTTCCATAAATTTTAAATACATATCTAAAAAGATAGTGTGCTTGAACAGGCAGTGTGACATATTAAATATGCTATGAATGAGAAATCATGAAATTTGAACTTGAGTTCTGATTTTATCATTAAAAAGCAAATTTAATCATCTGGACTTCTTTGAAAATAATGAAACTGGACTATTTCACCTCAAAAATCTTTAGTCCTTTTATTCTCTGAGATACACCCTATGGTCAATTTATTCTTTCAACAAACCCTTACCACCCCTACCATGTGTCACCTGCTTATCCTTCTGGGTGTAGTGAAAGCAACCGTTCATCAGTCATAGAGAACCATTGCTTTCATAGCAAGAAATAAGCAAGAATCTATGAGGGAAAGGCATGTGTTACAAAGAAAACAAAGTATGGTGCTGCCAAGAGAATGTGTGTAAGATTACTTTAGATAGCTAATTAGGAGAGACTATCTGAGAAGTGAAACTTAAAGTTGAATGACTGGAAAGATGATAGATCTGGGGGGAAAGAATCCAAACAGAGAATTAGCAAGTGCCAAGAACTGAGAATGTAAAAGAAAAAAAAAATACAATTTAATGGGACTAAAACTAGTGAAGTTGCTGAGGTGAGCAGAAGGCAGATCCTCGGAATGCCTTGTAAATCAACATTCAGGGTGTGAATTTTAGTCATAGATCCTGAAAATAATATGTACTGATTCATCCTTTTTTAAGATGGCCCTGGCTGCTGTGTGGAGAAATCATTAAAAGATTGAGGGTGAAAGCATACGCCAGTTAGATAACTAAAAAGTGAGAGCTGACTGAGTTGGTTGCGAAGATGGGGAGTGCTGAGTAGATCAGATTCAGGAAATATTTGGAATGTATTATTGATAGGAATTGCTGTGATGGTTTGACTTAAGGGTAAAGAAGAAATAAAAAATGACTCCCCATTTTTAGGCTTGAGTAATTAAGTGAATAGTGCCATCTACTTTGAGAAGAGTACAGGAGAGACAGGACATTTGATGGAGGCATTAAAAGTTCAGTTTAAACAAATCAATTTAGATGGTTTTAGACATGCCAGTGGAGAAGGATAAGTCTGGAGCTAAAGAGTTTCTTAACCAAAGATAGAAATTTGGGAATAACGTATATAAAACAATTTTAAATCCAAGAGACTGAATAATAGCTGATTACTTGCAATAGATTTTCCATAAAGATGAGGGTGGTGTGAATTGTTTAAAGGGATTTGATCAGGTAAGCATGTTATTAGGAGAGGCTGATCTTCTTGCTAGGTTGGAGAATATATCTCAGACTAACCCTGGAACTCATATTTTCACAGCCAGAAACTTGGTGTGTCTACATAGTGAAAATCAATTCCTTTCTCATGGGCTCATTCATACCAGGTTCAGATAGACTGAAATATGAATCTGAAATTATAATTTATTAAATAGTGATGAGTGTATGCCTGCCATATAAATCAGCGTATTTTATCAGCAAACATAACCTGTTATTTTTTTCAGCAGAAATTTCTACAGATGAGACCAAATTATTTTCAGGACCATTCTTATGCTTATCCTTTAACTTCCTTATTCTGATGCCAATCTCATCATAATTTGCCTTCATCTGTAGAATTCCCTACAATGAAAAGAAAGGGTTACTTACCTTAATAGAATTAGCTTAACATGCTTCCTCTTTCCAGAAATTGCTGCCAATATCTTTAGATACATTGGTGAAGATTTTCTTTCTTGGAGAAACTATGAGCTATGCTCGAGTGGATACTACTATATTGACCTCTCAAATCCTACTTTAAATCTCCCTTTGCTGACCACCCCCTTTATTCTGATTGGCACATTCTTATTTAGGATATATCAAGACATTCATTGAGACTCCTTCAGTTGCCTAGCAATTCAATTTCTTTAACTCCTTTTGACTCTTTGTGTTTTAGTTTAATATCAGACTTCTTTGGAAACAATGCTCTATCTACTTTTTCTCAGTTCTATGGGGAAACTGTAGGTGCCCATAAGTTCTGTAGTGTGAATTTAACTGTATTAATTAAAATAGTAACAAGATTAAATTTTTCCTCTACATTATGGATGGAAAAAAATAAACTATTTTATGACAAATTTGAATTATCCATATAACTATGAAACCATATTTTTCTCAACACTAACACATCTGGTAAACACATTACTTTTATAGCAACTTATTTATTCAATGTGAGAACTCAGATGCCATTATTTAAAAGTTTATTTCCTCCAATATTAGAATTCAGATGAAATTATTTAAAAGTAATTGAGATTCATCTAACAATTTACAGATTGTAAAGAGTTTTCATATCTAGCTCTTTGAAGCTCAAAGCAATCCTGCTTTATGGAAGATTTCTTGGCTAGTAAGTATTAAGCCAGGATTTATAAACACTTAGTCTTCTAATGATATTGATAGCCAAGATTATCTGACTCTTTTCTATGAGTTGTGTATTTTACTAGATGCTTTGTATAGGATATCTCACTTACTCAGTACTCAAATCTATAAGGCAGGTCATTTTATTCTCCCTATTATATAGAAGAAGAAACTGAGGGGATGGCACAGAATTTGCATTCAGGAAATCCGAATTCAGAGTTCATGGCTCCTAATCTACAGTGCTCAGTTATGGAAACACTAATGCCACAGATGTTCTTTATTTTCATGGCACTTCTGAAATATGACCACCTCTCCAAAACATCTTCTGTAACATACCTGGCATTATATCTGTTAATGTGGAAAGGGAGAGTGAATCTTTAATAAAATGGACTTGTAGCTAGACAGATGAGATTGGAAATAGGGTCTCATCATCAGTCCTTGAATCTTTGTAAGCTTTGCATAATATTACCTAGCATATACAGTATCCACAGAATGAATACTGTGGATACAAGAGATAGAAGGAAGAAGTCCTTGAGTATGGTCTGACTGAATGGACTGTCTAAAATATTAATAAAAAGCAGATTTAGCATTATAAAGATTAAACTCCCCTTCCCATATATATTATGCTCCAAGTAGTCTTACAATCACCTGTAGAAGTCTCAGTTCTATTTCTTTGTCATGGCAATGTCTATGCTCTAGAAAGGAGAGAGATAGAGAGAAAAAAAATTCAGTTTCACCCACATTTAAGAAATGATGAATAAAAGTTAAAATCCAAACTGTATACTCTTTAGATATATTGCTTAGTCACTTAAAGCATGATATCTTAATAAAGACAAGGAAAAAACATTCTTCAGGATTCATTTACCAATTTTGGATGGGGCTAGGAGCATTCAACCTCATCAAATTTTTACATTTCCTCCCTTTATAAAAACATCTCCAAGCATGCATACATTTTAAGATGAGCCAGTCTCATCAACTTCTCATGCAACGCATATCAAAATATCTAGAGTGTAATAAATTGCCCATGTTGTGTTTATATCCCTTCTACTCATCGTAATAAACAGCATTTTCTTCTTTATCATCTATGCTCATCATTTTATTTATAAAGGGAAGCATTACATTATTTCTTACATAGCTTTGTCAACCAACTTATGCCCTTAATATGATACATAAATTATCTCATAATTCTGAATAATAAATTAACTCATGTGTTTTCCCTGAGACCTGAGGAAATACTGGAGTCCTTAGTCCTGAGTATTAATGACATTTTTTTGCATTACATTGTTTTGTTATTCAGATAAGCTGTAAGCAGCTTCTACTTGCTGTCACCACCACTGCTAATTCAGGGGTCTATTTGCATTAGACACTTAAAATAGCATTCTGTTTTGCTTGTTAGTTTGATTTTTTTCCAAACTCCCCACTACCAAACAACTAGAGGCAAATTTCATGATGTAAGACCAGAAATTTCCTCTGAGACATAACTGTGCTTTTCCAAAAGCTTTCTTCTTTGCCTACCATGGAGTGATTTATTACCATTTCTGCACTTTGCAAAGTCTCCCATCAAGAGTCCGTCCGAAGATTGTGAAGCCCTACTTTATTGTCTGAAAGTCCTCTTGATTTTGTCCTTTACCTGTATAGCAAAGACATTCATGAATTGTTAATTAAAAGTTTGCAAAATTAGTATGGCAATTAAAAAAAATTATGTGGCAGAGAAAATACTGTGTTCATCAAAACCTGTTTCAGAGTATGGCCTACCACTCCAGTCATTTTTGTAGGACATGATCCCATGCTTCCTAACCCCTGAAAATTGGACCAGACATCAACAACGTTTTGGGATAATCTGGCAGAACCATGTCCTAAGCAGAAGAACTTCAAGTAAATAACCATTCAATGTAGAGAGATCCAAGAAGAACTAAGTTTGTGGTTATGCTGAGTTTCAGCATCATCTCCGTCAGTAAGGTACAGTGTATGTGATCTATCTAAGCATCAGTGCTTTCATTTGTAAAATGAGGAGGCCCAACTAGATGCAGCAAACGTCCCTTTGCTTGAGTTTTTACGAGTTTAATATATATTTTCTTGGTTTCATTTGTTGGCTTTATGTTATCTTTTCCAGAAAATCATCTTTAAGCTCTTAAGTCCAGTCTGTGAATCCTTTTTCTCTGTTGCCACCATACCTTGTACTAACTCTATCATATCTATTGCTATACAGTATTGTAACTATCTGTTTACTTTGGAAAGGCTATCATTAAACCAAGAGCTCACTGAGGCCGAGGACTTTGGAACCTGGAACACAATGGAATAATTTTGTTAAGTAAATAATTTCTTAGTGAATGCATATGCAAAAGGGATGGGTTCTTAAATATAGTTCAAGACTTTATACATACTCACATAAAAATTATAAATAATTCTGTTTTGACCAGAATTCTTTATCTTCTCTGAAAAATCTGTGATGTGCTACAAGACTTTTATCAAAAGCAGATGTTGTGAAGTTGGATGAAGCCATCATTCAGACATGTGAAAGGCCCAAAAACTCTGTCACTTTTCGACAGCTGGGACCATTTGTCTGTTCTGATATCTTGCTTTGGTGACATAGACTGCTGTCTGCACTGAAGTATTGTAGTTCATCTAAATCTCAAAATTACAAACAATTTCAAACTTGTATTTGGGGCGTAGTATGGAGAAATACCAGTACAATTCCTCTATTTTTAACTCTGATCAGATTTGGCAAACATTGAGTATAAAATCAAATTAGGTTTTATTTAATATTGTGAAAACTCTGTTTTGTAAGTTTCATGTGGTTATCATCTAATTTTGGATGGTAAAATGTGTTAAAATTTGAGATATTATATTAGTACTTTCAATTTATATCTGAAGTCAAGTTTCTAATTCCAACAATGGCCAAAGTAGGATTATTAAAATGGATAGTGTTGTTTTATTAGTCATTATAGCTACCTTGAAGTCATGTATATAACTGTTTAAGAAAACTGCAATCAAAATAATAATTCATGATTACAAGTGAAGAAATACTAGACTTGTGTAGAATATTCAATTTTGTCTAGATATGAATATATATATCAATAAAAGTTCTGTCATATAAATCTTCTATCTTAACAGCCTACAAAGAACAGACAGGTAGAGCAAAAATTCTAAGGATATTGAAAATCTTAACAAAATACTACTGAATTTCCAACTTTGGAATGATAGAAGGCAAATTCAACCAGTTGGAGGCCACTGGAGTATCTGACATCCATTGAGGTATCCTCTACCCTAGCAAATGGACATAGCTGCGATCTCTTAAAAACTTATCAAATGATGGCATCCAAGGAAAGATCCTTGGGCACCCCTTCCAAGGGAAAAAATGATACTTGGAAATTTGAGAGACTGTGAAGAAACTTGGAAACATATCGTGCAAAGTAGTAGAGAGATAAGAATATTCCTCGATGAAATGGTGAATCATGTCATTGCCTCTTTTCACCTTTCTGCTGAATTTTCTGCTGTTTTCTCCTAACTTTCTCATTTTTTTCTTATTTTCCTTTTATACTTCTAATGATAAACCCATTTTCATTACAGCAACCCTCAAATTCAGATTATTAAGTTTACCTTCTCAACTCTTGTCATTCCAAGCTTCTGCAAATATGTCTTTTAAAAATAAGATTAATAAACATTGCCTACGATGAATATTAAGCTATCACATATGATTTGTTTCTCTCTTAGCTAAAACTCATCATGTGTGGCTAAAACAATGCCACAAAGTGGAAATCCTGTAAGGAAGACATTGTTTCCTGAATTCATTTCTGTATTTCAATATGTATTTCATACTAAAGAATTTCAGTAGCATTGATTAGAAAAATACAGGTGAATCTAGTGTAATATCATAAATCAAGCACTCAATTGCACAAAATAATCTTGAACCCTAACACAAAAAGACTTTTTAAAACTTCTTCATTCTAGAACTTTGACCAAAACCTTAGAATCCATGGGGTCTTTGCAAAATTTCACAGGTTCTGAGCAACACAGTTGAAATCTGCTGTTCCTTACTGCCAAAAGAATGAATGCGGGGCCAGGACTGAGGCTTTTCTGGAGGTGGCCTCTGCTCAAATCTCAAGACTCGTCTGTTTGGTAGGGCAGGCTTACAGGAAAATGGCAGAATAAGAGAACAGAGCTGACTTCTCCACCATGGAATAACTAGCAAAAAGACAGAAAAAGACCAGGGCAGTGGTTCCAGGGTGCGAGCAGCCAGCGAGGAACTTCTACATTATATGGGGAGTACCTGGGTGGAAAAGTGGAGAAATTGTCATTCAAAGGATGGGGTGAATTTATTTTAGCATAACTGCCTCTGGGGCTGAGTGCCACATGCTGCCCAGAACAGAGAGAAAGTGAGAGAGAGGCTGAGCACTTCCTCATTCCTATCTCTGCAACCAACTGGAGAGTCAATTCTCAGCACTGTAGTTGGAAACCCCCTTATGGGAATTCAGGAACAAATAGACTTACTTTAGCCACACATAGAGACCTTGCTGCAGTGTGCAATGACTACCGTGAACCCAAACTGCAGGTACCTGATTTAGGGTAATCCTGGGTGGTCCCCCCTCAGGAAGGGAAAGAATGTAGAGCAGAACAGAGCTGATCTGACAGTGAATAGGTGAGCGAGACATTCTGTGTTTCACTGCCTGTATCTTCATTCCATGGAGAGCAGTGGAGTCCACCACATCCACAGGCAGACAGGTGGGGACAGGGAGAGAGCCACATGGAAACACCAAGAGCTCCTCCTCCACCCCAGTGACTCACAGGTACGTGATGGGCAGGGACGCGGTGGGCCGTTGAGAGCTGGCTGAGGGCTGGCAAAGGTAAAACTCTTAGTCCCACAGCCTGAGGTTATTCCACTCAGAAGCCTGGGGATTACCAGACTCATGATGCCCTCCAGTGTATTCTCCACCAAAGTGAGCAACGCCCAAACTCCACTCCCAGGGCTGGCTGTCTTCAGTACACACGGAGACCTGCTCCACAAACTGGACTTTCACCTGGTTTGAACCCTGCCCAGTTGGCTGTGGCAGTTAGAGAAAAGAGGGCTTGAGGAGAAGAGGTGGCCCAGGAGCTCAGTCTGCTGGGAAGATAGGGAAAATGCACTCTGGTAAATTATTGTTCTGCCAAATTTCTTTCGGATGTCCAAATAGACTTGCATCTCCCCTGGGAGGGCTTGGCCTTGCTCTGACAGGGAATTACTGATATAGTTCCAAAGGAGACATTCAAATATAAAATCTTAGGTGAACAAGGGAAAGCAAATTTCAAAAGAATCTTATCAAGATAGTCTAATGTGAAGAAATGATCAGAAAATAACAAAGCACATGAAATGCAAGAAGATATAGTCAAACCAAGTGACTAAATTCAAAAGCCTAAGGAAGCACAAAATTTAGAACAACTAATCAAAGAAATGTATATAGATCTCCAGAATAACTTCAATGAGTTGACAAAAGACATAAAAGACATCAAGAAGACACTAGAAGAGCATAAAGAAGAATTTATAAGAGTAAAAAGAAAAATATCAGAACTTAAAGAAATGAAAGATATTGAAGATCGAATTAAAAATATACTAGAGACACACAACAGTAGATTTGAAGAAACAGAAGAAAGAATAAATGAACCAGGTACAGGGCAATTGAATGCAAATGCACACACAAAAAAACAAATGATAATAAAGATGTAATTTGAATTATATCTCTAGGGAAATGATGGACAACATGAAGCACAAATATAAGAATTGTTGATGTCCCAGAAGGAGCAGAGAAGAGGAAAGGGCTAGGAAGAATATTTGAAGGGATAATTTGAGGCAAACTTCCCAACCCTTTTTAAAAACATAAATATGCAAGTCAAAGAAGCCCAATGAACTCAAAATAGAATAAAGCCAAATAAACTTACTCCAAAACATGTACAAAAAAATTGTCAAATGCTAAAGAGAAGGAAAAAGTCTTGAATGCAGCAAGAGAAAAGCAATTCACTGCATACAGGGAAGGCACGTAAGACTTAAATACTGACTAATCAATGGGCACCATGGAAGCAAGAAGGCAGTGGTATGACATATTTAAGATTCTGAAAGAGAAAAATTGTCAGCCAAGAATTTTTTATCCAGCAAAATTTTCCTTCAAAAGTAAGGGAGAGTTAGAAATCTTCATGGACAAACACATGCTGAAAGAATATGTGAACAAGAGACCTGCCCTGCAAGAAATAGTAAAAGATCTATTGGCTGAAAAAAAAGCACAGGAGAGAAAGGGCTGAAAAAGGGCAGGGAATTAAAGCATATTAGTAAAGGTAAATTAAAGGATAAAACAAGAGACAAGAAAAAATATATATATATAAAATAAAAACCAAATGATAAAATGATTAGTTTAGACATTTCCTTTACAGTAGTAACTTTGAATGTAAATGGGTTAAACTCACCAATTTAAAAATCCAGATTGTCAGAATGGATTAAAAATTATAATCAATCTATATGCTGTTTACAAGAGACTCATCTTCATCCCCAGGATACAAACAGATTGAAAGTGAAGCATTAGAGAAAATATTCCATGCAAGCTGTGACCAAAAGGAAGGAGAAGTAGCTATTCTAATATCAGACAAAATAGAACTTTAAATGCAAAGATGTCATAAGAGACAAAGAAGGATATTATATGTTAATAAAAGGGACAATTAACCAAAAAGAAATAACAATCACAAATGTTTATGCTCCCAATCAACGAACTCCAAAGTACATGAGGCAAATATTGGCAAAACTGAAGGGAGCAATATTTTTACAATAATAGTGTGAGACTTCAATACATCACTCTCATCTATAGATAGAATAACAAAGTGAAGTATCAACAAGAAAATACAGAACCTAACCAATGTGATAAATGAATTAAACCCGACAGACATATATAGATCATTGCATCCCAAAACACCAGGCTATACATTCTTCTCTAGTGCTCATGGAACAGTCTCCAGGATAGGTCATATGCTGAGGCACAAAACATGTCTCAATACAGTTAAAAAGAATGAAATTATTCACAGCACTTTCTCTGATCATAATGGAATCAAAATGGAAATAATAACCACCAAAGAACCAGGACTTTCACAAATATATGGAGATTAAACAACACACTCTTGAATAATCAGTGAATCAAATAAGAAATTGCAAGACAAACCATAAATATTTGGAGATAAATGAAAATGAGACTACAACATATCAAAATCTTTGGGATGCAACAGAGGTGGTACTGAGAGGGAAATTTATACTGTAAACACATACATTAAAAAGAATAAAAGAGCAAAACCCAAAACCTAATATTTCCCTTATGAATACGGATGGTAAAATGTGCATCAAAATACTTGCAAATCAAATCTAAAGGCACATTACAATAATTATACACCAGGACTATGCCATTTGAAACTGTTTTGTACTCCAGAAAGGCCGTGTTCGTCTAATCCAGTCTTAGTGGGTAGCAGACCTATTGTTGGGTGGGACCTTTTGATTTGGTTATTTTGATGGAGATGTGACTTCACCTTTTCAAGGTGGATTTTATTATGCTTCTGGAGTCTTTTAAGAGGGAGACATTTTGGAGAAAGTATATGGGATTGGAGAAGAAAATGCCCTGTGAGATGCTAAGCTAGGAGATGAAATCCAGAGTTTGACCCAGAGAAGCTAAGAGAGGACTCACAGGTGCTTAGAGAAAGAAACATCCCAGAGACACTAAGAGAAGATCCACAGGACACACAGTGAAGCCACTGGAAACAAGTTGAAAACAATGAGCCAGGAGCAAGGACCAGTAGACACTAACCACAAGCCTTCCCAGCTGACAGAGGTGTTCCAGATTTCAGTGGACTTTCTTCAGAGTCAAGTTATCATTTTGTTGATGCCTTAATTTGGACATTTTCATAGCACTAGAATTGTAAATTTCTAACCTAATAAACTCTCCTGTAAAAGCCAATCCATTTCTGGTATATTACTTTTTGCCAGCTTTAGCAAACTGAAACAGATTTTGGTACCAGAAAAGTGTTATGCTGCAATTTGCAAATACAAACAGTGCTGGAATGGTTTTGCAAATGGGTAAAGGGAAGATTCTGGAAAAGTTGTGAGGCGCTTAATAGAGAAAGCCTAGATTGCTTTAATGAGACTGTTGGTATAAATATGGCCTCTAAAGGTACCTCCAATGATACCTTAGACAGAAATAATGAATGTGTCATTGCAAACTGAATATATATATATATATATATATAGGCTCACTAACTGTTCAACTTTGGGTTGGAATACTCAATGATGGTGGAAAGGTCTTTCACTGCTGTGATTCCACAAGTTGAAGTTTCATACACTATGTGATGAAAATGCTTTTAGAATATTTTTTCAGAAGCATAACTAATATTATTAACTTCATTCAGCTTTTTATTTTTTGTTTTAATTTTTCATATCTTGCATAAATTTCAATGCTTCATATAGACACTTAAAGAAAATATATCCGGATATATGGAAGCAGAAATGTTGCAATGGAGCAGTGTCATGGTCAGGTTCATGTGTCACCTTGGCCAGGTGGTTTGTCTGTTGCTATGAGGACATTTCATAGAATTAAATCATGATCATGTCCACTGCATCCACAGCTGATTGCATTTGTAATCAACCAAGGGGAGTGTCTTCTGCAATGAGTGACATTTAATCTAATCACTGGAAGGCTTTTAAGGAGGATTCGAAAGAGACAATCTCTCTTCTTGCTTCAGCCAGCAAGCCTCTCCTGTGGAGTTCATCCAGACCCTTCATCAGAAATGTCAGCTTCACAGCCTGCCCTGTGAATTTTGGACTCAACGTTCCCACAGTTATGTGAGATACTTTTATAAATTTTATATATATGAATATTTCCTGCTGATTCTGTTTCTCTAGAAAACCCTAGCTAATACAGCTTGATACTGAGAATGGGGTGGTTCTTAAGAACCAGAATCTTAAAAATGGATTTTTACAATTGGTTTTCTCCTCTGACTGGACTCAAAGCCACTCAGGACTCTGATTCCCATAATCAGAATGATCCTGTTAATCCATGGGGTGAGTTGGCAAAAGGTATACTTAAAATATTGCCATTGGATTCTTCTAATGCTTCCCTTGCATGAAGCCAGGCTCTGGGGAATAATGTTTTTGACACTTTTCCATAGTTTTGTGGAAATAGGAGATATAGAGATATTGGCTGGTTGTTGTTAGATATACAGTACACATTAATAAGTGAAAAGGATGGGCTTAAGGCTTCAAATGAGAAGCTTGTGCACTGTCTAACAAATGTAAATGTTTCTATGACTGCTGGTCTAGTTTTCTAGCTGCTAAACTAGTTTGCTAGCTTGCTACCAAAGACAGATTGGCTTTCAATAAAAGGGGATTTATTTAGTTAACGTATAGTTCTTCAAAGGAAAGGCAGCTAAACTTCAACTGAAGTTCTTTCTTATGTGTGAAAGCATAGGATGATCTCTGCTGGTCTTCTCTCCATGATTCTTTTCTGCATCTCCAAAGGCCTGGGCTGAGCTGTGAGTGCTGAGATGAGGTATGCTGAGGTGCTTGGGCTGTGCTATATTGAGCTCTCTCATTTAAGGACCAGCCAATTAAATTAAACATCATTCACTGAAGCAGGCATGCCTCCTAGCTGATTGCAAATATAATCAGTAACAGATGAGGTTCACATGCCAGTGGCTCATGTCCACAGCAACAGAACTAGGTATATTCACCTGGTGAAGTTGACACCTGAACCTAACTACCACAAGTGCCCTGCAGGAAAATCTCATTTCCTGTAGCCATAGACTTGCTATCTCTGAAAATCAGACTCAGAATCTTATTTAGAGTAGCAACTTTACAACATAAACTGAAATTTCAATCTTGCATGGTGTCTGCCTTTAAAGTGAGGGCATTGATTGGAAAAGAATAGGACCCTGAAAAATGGGATGGCAACATATGGATTGATAATGAGGTCGGTTGAGAGGTTGAAACACTAGGTCATGTGGAGCCTTCTCTAGATAACCCTTTAATAGTCTGCCATGAGGACATAGCTGACCCTCCGCCAGCCTGTCCTGAGGAGTTGGCCACCCAACCTCCACCTGAAGGCATAAGCCCTAGAGTGATTAATCTTGTTTCACAAGATGAAACAGCAAATGAATGTGCCGAAGCAAATAGCTTGGAAGATACTTCTATTCTTTTCATGATCCATCTCTACCAACCCTCATTTCTTCCAGACCTATAACTAGACTATAGACTCAACAGGTCCCAAAAGGTGAGGTACAAAATATCACCCACAAGGAGGCACTCCAAAAGAACTGTGTGAGTTTTCCAATTTATATAGACAGGAATCAGGGGAATGTGTGTGGCAATGGATTTTAAGGGTGTGGGGTAATGGTGGGAGAAATATAAAGATGGATCAGGCTGAATTTATTCATATGGGCCCACTAAGCAGAGAGATTCTGCATTCAATATGATAGCTTGAAGGGTAAGAAAAGGCATTAAAAGTTGTTTGGATGGTTGGCTGACACATGGATCAAAAAGTGACCAACATTACCTGAGGTGGAAATGCCAGAACTGCCCCAGCATAATGTAGATGAGGGGATACAGTGGCTTAAAGAGATTGGGATGTTAGAGTGGATTTGTCATGGATAGCCTGCTCTTATAGCCCAAGAATGTCTGGAGGATGCATCCTTTACCAAAATTGTGAGAAATAAATTTGTGAGACTAGTGCCATCATCCCTGAAGAGCTCTGTTGCACTTCACTATAGGTCAAATATTACTATGGAATCAGGTATGTGGATAGGCCCTTCTGAGTGGGCTAAAAACATTAAGATATTTGTGTCCCATGTGAATGCACACCAGAGTGTAATTTCATCAGAGAAAGGTTTTAATAATCAAGTGGATACAATGACTCATTCTGTGGATGCCAGTCAGCCTCTTTCCCCAACAACTCCTGTCATTGCCCAATGGGCTCATGAACAAAGTGGTCATGGTGGTAGGGATTGAAGCTATGCATGAGCCCAGCAACAGGGACTTCCACTCACCAAGGCTGACCTGGCTACAGCCACTGTTGAATGTCCAATCTGCCAGCAGCAGAGACCCACGCTCAGTTCCCAATATGGTACATTCCCTGAGGTGAGCAGCTGGCTACATGGTGGCAGGTTGATTACGTTGGACTATTCACATCATGGAAGGGGCAGCAATTTGTTCTAACTGGAATAGGCACACACTCTGGATATGGGTTTGCTTTACTTGCATGCAATGCTTCTGCCAAAACTACAGCCCATGGAGTTATCTATCATCATGGTTTTCCACACAGCATGATATTCCATGCAGCATTGCTTCTGATCCCACAAGTGAAGTGCAGGAATGGGCACATGCTCATGGAATTCTCTGGTCTTACCATGTTCTCCATCTCCAGAAGCACCTGGATTGATAGAATGGTGGAACGACCTTTTGAAAACTCAATTACAGTGCCAACTAGGTGGCAACACCTTGCAGGGCTGAGGTAATGTTTTCCAGGAAACTATGTATGCACTGAATCAGTGTCCACTGTATGGTTCTGTTTCTCCCATAGCCAGTATCCATGAATCCAGGAACCAAAGGGTAAAAATGGGAGAGGCACCACTCACTATTAGTGACCCACTAGGAAAATTTTTGCTTCTTGTCCCTGTGACCTTGAGCTCTGCTGGTCTACAGGTTTTAGTTCCAGAAGGGGACGTGCTTTCAGCAGGAGAAACAACAATGATTCCATTGAAGTGGAATCTAAGGCTGCCACCTGTCACTTTGGGCTACTCATGCCCATGGATCAACAAGCCAAGAAGGGGATTACTTTACTGGCTGGGGTGATTGACTCTGAATATCAGGGGAAAATAGAACTGCAATTGCACAATGGAGGTAAAGAAGAGTTTTCCTGTAATGTAAAAGATCCCCTAGGATGTCTGTTCTAGTTTGCTAGCTGCCGGAATGCAACACACCAGAGATGGAATGTCTTTTAATAAAAGGGGATTTATTTTGTTAGTTCTTCAGAGAAAAGGCAGCTAACTTTCATCTGAAGTTCTTTCTTACATGGGAAGGCTCAGGGTATTCTCTGTTGGCCTTCTCTCCAGGGCTCTGGGTTCCAAAAACTTTCCCCAGGGTGATTCCTTTCTGCATCTCCAAAGGCCTGGGCTGAGCTGCGAGTGCTGAGATGAGGTATGCTGAGCTGCTTGGGCTGTGCTACATTGTGCTGTCTCATTTAAGCACCAGCCAATTAAGTCAACCGCCATTCATTGCAGCGGGCATGCCTCCTAACCAACGGCAGATGTAATCAGCAACAGTTGAGGTTCACGTACCATTGGCTTATGTCTGCAGCAACAGGACTAGGTGTTTTCACCTGGCCAAGTTGACAAATGAATCTAACTACCACAGCGTCTTTTAGTACTACCATGCCCTGTGATTAAAATCAATGAAAAACTGCAACAACCCAACCCAGGCAGGACTACCAATGGCTCTGAAATTCAGGAATGGAGGTTTGTGTCACCCCACCAGGCAAAGAACCATGACCAGCTGAAGTGCTTCCTAAGGTAAAGGGAATATGGAATGGGTAGTGGATGAAGGTATTGATCAGTCTGAACTATGACCATATGATCAGTTATAGAAACAAGGACTATAATGCTCTTTTATTCATGTTATAGTATTTAAGTTGTAAGATATCAAGTTTAAGAATGAATATTACCCAAGGACATGTACCCTATTCTGGGGAGACTTAGTGTATTTCTGGTTGTGCATGGGACAGTTGAGTATTGTTAGGTGGGGGAAAAATGTATATTTTATTGTTTTCTATTTAGAGGTTAACTATGGTTAAAGGTGATACAGCTGCCAAGTTGACAAGGGGTGGACTGTCATGATCAGGTTCATGTGTCAACTTGGCCAGGTGGTTTGTCTGGTTGGGCAAATGGTGGCCTCTCTGTTGCTATAAGGGCATTTCATAGAATTAAATAATGGTCATGTTGGCTGCATCCACAGCTGATTGCATTTGTAATCAGCCAAGGGGAGTATCTTCTGCAATAAGTGACATTTAATTTAATCATTGAAAGGTTTTTAAGGAGGATTCAGAAGAAACAGTCTCTCTTCCTGCTTTGGCTGGTGAGCCTCTCCTGTGGAGTTCATCCAGACCCTTCATCAGAGTTGTCATCTTCACAGCCTGCCCTATGGATTTTGGACTCTATGTTCCCATGGTTACGTGAGACAATTTCATAAATTTTATATCTATGGATATTTCCTGCTGATTCTGTTTCTCTAGAGAATCCTAGCTAATACAAGCAGTAATTGGCATTGAAGATTACAAAACAATATAGTAATATTAACCTGTTTCTCAGCATTCACATAATGTACACTTATTACAGTAACTTTGCAGCAAGATATTAGCAGTATCTTTATATATTTAAAGGAAGAAATATTTATATTGTGAAGGCACATCAGGTTATTTCTCCAGCAAGTTCCAGTCATTCCTTCTCATCAACTAACCATTAGCAGTAACAATTCCAACTAGAGAGTACAATCTATGAGGTAGTGTGCTATTTTTTTCTTTTATCAAAAAGTGTCTGCAATGGGCAGGCAGCGGTGGCTCAGTGGCAGAGTTCTCACCTGCCATGCCAAAGACCTGGGTTTGTTTCCTGGTATCTGCCCATGTGAAAAACAAACAAACAAAAAAACATATATATATCTTCAACAAATAATTTTGATCTTAAAATTTGCTTTATAAAATCTTATATTAGAATAGACCAAGCATGATCCAATATCTCTTGAATTTCTCATAGTTTCTCTTTGGCTATATATATAGAAAAAACTGTGTTGAAAAGAAAGTAGCTGCCCACCCTTCTATTTATGGTCATTACTACTGTGACGTTACTATGTTCTTAATTTATTATTTTCTGAATAGTGAACTGAAGGATATGCATAAAAATTGTATCCTAGTGATCACTGAATCATTCACAGTAAATAGCAGTTACATGACACTTTTGAAAATTGATTTTTCACTTTTAATACTCCTTCCATCTGATTCACTCTGTTATTAGTGAGAGTGAAATAGTGGGAAAGCCCAATAATCAGCTCTCAGAATTTAAGCGAAAAAGGCGGAAATTTAAATTCATCATGAGACCATCAAGGAAAAATATATGAGGGGTGATGTATGTCTTTCCATCCAAGACTTTAAGAAGTAAGCGCTTCCCCTCCACCCTATCTCTCTCCTTCCCCTGGTGCCGTATAGATAAACATTTATTGTTAGAGATATGGGAAACCCAAACCGGAAAGATCCGGGGCAGGTGAACCAGTGTATGGAGTGTAGTCTTTTGTTGCCTAATAATACCTTCTGTGAATCAGCACATGAAAGAGAAATAAAATTCAATTGTGGTTGGACTGTTAGCACCCATTTTGAGTTATTTTATTAAATGATCTAATGTTATACATATATATATATATATATATATATATATATATGATCCAGTTTATATATTCTTTATAGCTTGATCAAATATGGCTTATCTTGGGTATTATAAATGATACTGGAGTTTTCCGTCTTGCAAAATTTTGAGGTGACAGTGATAATGATATAATGTTAATTATCTTCCCAAGATGTAAAGAAATCTCAAATGGATTTTCTTTTCCCTTAAAAACTCTTGTAAACAATGGAAGTAAATGACTGAATTATTAAAGAATTCCAATGGTCCAATGCTGGACCAATATATTTGTATATAGACTAGAAGTCTGATACCATCTGATCTCCCTCAATGTTTGTTATACTTTAGAACAATTGTTTAAGCATTGTTAGCTCCAGAAGGATGTATTGTTCTCCCCAAAATTATTTTGCTCTGGTAACCTCTTGGTATTTACACTGTTTCTCAATCTATTGACCTATTTAACTACTTCAAACCATAAAATTTAGTTTTCACCACCCTCAATTATTGGAGGATTTAACTTTTGCAATGATAAAGACATTTATATTTCAACTGGTACAACTTTGGTTAAAATGTGCATAAAAAGACTTTTAGTCCTAATTATATCCAGAATGCTAAGTTATAATCAAAGTAACTATTTATATATGAACTCTAAATCTAAATGAGTTGATTTGATTGTATTACTGATATTGTTGAGCTGATAAATATGAGTTAGAAAATGCAATCACAGTATCATTAACCATGATACAAGTTCAGCTATGACAGAAATGACATGGATATAAACATTTGACCATTCCTTGTTCCAAATCCAAAGGTCAACACTGAGAACAGATTTTTACCAAATACTAAAGATGAACTTCACATTTGTTATACTGTTATTAATTCCATAACATTTTGACATCTCACACCTCACTGTCTTTGCACACACTGTTTCCACCCCCTTCATTCACCCCATCTCTCTGATAAACCTGCCTTTCTAGATCCATTTGAAACATCTCTTCTCGGGAAATCTACCTGGAACATGATTCCATCCATCATAACCTCTTTTAACCTTTCAATGTCTATAAATTATGTATTGCACTGAATTTAATTATTTAAATATGCATGAATCCATGTGTATACAGATGCATGTGTGTGTGCATATATGTATATACATGTAGCAGAGGGAGGATCCCTGTGGTGGAGATGGGAGCCAATATTACCAGCATTGACTTCCGGAGAAGATGGCGGCTTAGTAAGACGCGCAGATTTTAGTTTCTCCTCCAGAACAGCTACTAGGGGAGTAGAAACAATACGGAACAGCTCCCAAAGCCACGACAGAGATAAAAAAGACCGCGTACCCCATCCTGGAATGGCTGGCTGGCTGAGAGAACCTGCTCTGGTGAGATTGCCGAGGGGCACAGGCTTCACCGGGCGGGGTGGCAAGAGGCCGGAGTCACTCCCTTCCCCCTTCCTGGGCCGGCTGGGAGAATTGGGCAGGCGGTCCCCTCAAACCGCGGCGGCTAGCGCCCACACCACGCGCGGCCCCCCAGACCAGCTGAGAGAATTGGATCGGAAATCCCCAGGCCGCGGAGAATGGTGACGGGGGCGGCCCTTCCAAACCCGTGACTCCCCGGGAACGGTGCACTTGCCCGGGCGGGCCGCTGTGGCTGGCGCCCTCCTGCCACGTTTGGCGCAGCGGGCCGACTAGGAAATTCGGACGGGCGTTTTCCTGGGCTGCGGCAGCCAGCGACCGTCCCCGCATTACGGACCCCGGGCCGGCTGGCACTCTTCCAAGCCGCTTCGGCTAGCGAAGCTCCCAGATGGTGAGAGTTTTCCAAAGTTAAAGGACCCACAGCACCTTTTACTGGTGGGACCCGCAGACAAACGTGTGCCACGAGCGCCACCTACTGGGCAGGATAAGAAAAACAGAATGCAGAGATTTCACAGAAAAATCTTCCAAACTTTTGGATCCAACACCCAGGGAAATCTGTCTAAATGCGCAGACGCCAGCAGAAGATAATGGATCATGCTCAAAAAATTGAAAATATGTCCCAGTCAAAGGAACAAACCAGTAGTTCAAATGAGATACAGGAGCTGAGACAACTAATGTTGAATATACGAACAGAAATGGAAAACCTCTTCAAAAACGAAATCGATAAATTGAGGGAAGACATGAAGAAGACATGGGCTGAACATAAAGAAGAAATAGAAAAACTGAAAAAACAAATCACAGAACTTATGGAAGTGAAGGACAAAGTAGAAAAGATGGAAAAAACAATGGATATCTACAATGATAGATTAAAAGAGACAGAAGATAGAATTAGTGATTTGGAGGATGGAACATCTGAATTCCAAAAACAAACAGAAACTATCGGGAAAAGAATGGAAAAATTTGAACAGAGTATCAGGGAACTCAAGGACAATATGAAGCGCACAAATATACGTGTTGTGGGTGTCCCAGAAGGAGAAGAGAAGGGAAAAGGAGGAGAAAAACTAATGGAAGAAATTATCACTGAAAATTTCCCAACTCTTATGAAAGACCGAAAATTACAGATCCAAGAAGTGCAGCGCACCCCAAAGAGATTAGACCCAAATAGGCGTTCTCCAAGACACTTACTAGTTAGAATGTCAGAGGTCAAACAGAAAGAGAGGATCTTGAAAGCAGCAAGAGAAAAACAATCCATCACATACAAGGGAAACCCAATAAGACTATGTGTAGATTTCTCAGCAGAAACCATGGAGGCTAGAAGACAGTGGGATGATATATTTAAATTACTAAAAGAGAAAAACTGCCAACCAAGACTCCTATATCCAGCAAAATTGTCCTTCAAAAATGAGGGAGAAATTAAAACATTCTCAGACAAAAAGTCACTGAGAGAATTTGTGACCAAGAGACCAGCTCTGCAAGAAATACTAAAGGGAGCACTAGAGTCAGAAATGAAAAGACAGAAGAGAGAGGTATGGAGAAGAGTGTAGAAAGAAGGAAAGTCAGATATGATATATATAATACAAAAGGCAAAATGTTAGAGGAAAATATTATCCAAACAGTAATAACACTAAATGTTAATGGACTGAATTCCCCAATCAAAAGACATAGATTGGCAGAATGGATTAAAAAACAGGATCCTTCTATATGCTGTCTACAGGAAACACATCTTAGACCCAAAGATAAACATAGGTTGAAAGTGAAAGGTTGGGAAAAGATATTTCATGCAAATAACAACCAGAAAATAGCAGGAGTGGCTATGCTAACATCCAACAAGTTAGACTTCAAATGTAAAACAGTTAATAGAGACAAAGAAGGACACTATATACTAATAAAAGGAACAATTAAACAAGAAGACATAACAATCATAAATATTTATGCACCGAACCAGAATGCCCCAAAATACGTGAGGAATACACTGCAAACACTGAAAAGGGAAATAGACACAAATACCATAATAGTTGGAGACTTCAATTCCCCACTCTCATCAATGGACAGAACATCTAGACAGAGGATCAATAAAGAAATAGAGAATCTGAATATTACCATAAATGAGCTAGACTTAACAGACATTTATAGGACATTACATCCCACAACAGCAGGATACACCTTTTTCTCAAGTGCTCATGGATCATTCTCAAAGATAGAACATATGCTGGGTCACAAAGCAAGACTTAACAAATTTAAAAAGATTGAAATCATACACAACACTTTCTCGGATCATAAAGGAATGAAGTTGGAAATCAACAATAGGCAGAATGCCAGAAAATTCACAAATACCTGGAGGCTCAACAACACACTCTTAAACAACGAGTGGGTCAAGGAAGAAATTGCAAGACAAATTAGTAAATACCTCGAGGAGAATGAAAATGAAAACACAACATATCAAAACTTATGGGATGCAGCAAAGGCAGTGCTAAGAGGGAAATTTATTGCCCTAAATGCCTATATCAGAAAAGAAGAAAAGGCAAAAATGCAGGAATTAACTGTTCAATTGGAAGAACTGGAGAGAGAACAGCAAACTAATCCCAAAGCAAGCAAAAGGAAAGAAATAACAAAGATCAGAGCAGAAATAAATGAAATTGAAAATATGAAAACAGTAGAGAAAATCAATAAGACCAGAAGTTGGTTCTATGAGAAAATCAATAAGATTGATGGGCCCCTATCAAGATTGACAAAAAGAAGAAGAGAGAGGATGCAAATAAATAAGATCAGAAATGGAAGAGGAGACATAACTACTGACCTCACAGAAATAAAGGAGGTAATAACAGGATACTATGAACAACTTTACGCTAATAAATACAACAATTTAGAGGAAATGGACAGGTTCCTGGAAAGACATGAACAACCAACTTTGACTCAAGAAGACATAGATGACCTCAACAAACCAATCACAAGTAAAGAAATTGAATTAGTCATTCAAAAGCTTCCTAAAAAGAAAAGTCCAGGACCAGATGGCTTCACATGTGAATTCTACCAAACGTTCCAGAAAGAATTAGTACCAATTCTCTTCAAACTCTTCAAAAAAATCGAAGTGGAGGGAAAACTACCTAATTCATTCTATGAAGCCAACATCACCCTCATACCAAAACCAGACAAAGATATTACAAAAAAAGAAAACTACAGACCAATCTCTCTAATGAATACAGATGCAAAAATCCTCAATAAAATTCTAGCAAATCGTATCCAACAACACATTAAAAGAATTATACATCATGACCAAGTAGGATTCATCCCAGGTATGCAAGGATGGTTCAACATAAGAAAATCAATTAATGTAATACATCATATCAACCAATCAAAGCAGAAAAATCACATGATCATCTCAATGGATGCAGAGAAGGCATTTGACAAGATTCAACATCCTTTCCTGTTGAAAACACTTCAAAAGATAGGAATACAAGGGAACTTCCTTAAAATGATAGAGGGAATATATGAAAAACCCACAGCTAATATCATCCTCAATGGGGAAAAATTGAAAACTTTCCCCCTAAGATCAGGAACAAGACAAGGATGTCCACTATCACCACTATTATTCAACATTGTGTTGGAGGTTCTAGCCAGAGCAATTAGACAAGAAAAAGAAATACAAGGCATCAAAATTGGAAAGGAAGAAGTAAAACTATCACTGTTTGCAGATGATATGATACTATACGTCGAAAACCCGGAAAAATCCACAACAAAACTACTAGAGCTAATAAATGAGTACAGCAAAGTAGCAGGTTACAAGATCAACATTCAAAAATCTGTAGCATTTCTATACACTAGGAATGAACAAGCTGAGGGGGAAATCAAGAAACGAATTCCATTTACAATTGCAACTAAAAGAATAAAATACCTAGGAATAAATTTAACTAAAGAGACAAAAAGCCTATATAAAGAAAACTACAAAAAACTGCTAAAAGAAATCACAGAAGACCTAAATAGATGGAAGGGCATACCGTGTTCATGGATTGGAAGACTAAATATAGTTAAGATGTCAATCCTACCTAAATTGATTTACAGATTCAATGCAATACCAATCAAAATCCCAACAACTTATTTTTCAGAAATAGAAAAACCAAAAAGCAAATTTATCTGGAAGGGCAGGGTGCCCCAAATTGCTAAAAACATCTTGAGGAAAAAAAACGAAGCTGGAGGTCTCGCGGTGCCTTGCTTTAAGGCATATTATGAAGCCACAGTGGTCAAAACAGCATGGTATTGGCATAAAGATAGATATATCGACCAATGGAATCGAATAGAGTGCTCAGATATAGACCCTCTCATCTATGGACATTTGATCTTTGATAAGGCAGTAAAGCCAACTCACCTGGGACAGAACAGTCTCTTTAACAAATGATGCCTAGAGAACTGGATATCCATATGCAAAAGAATGAAAGAAGACCCATCTCTCACACCCTATACAAAAGTTAACTCAAAATGGATCAAAGATCTAAACATTAGGTCTAAGACCATAAAACAGTTAGAGGAAAATGTTGGGAGATATCTTATGAATCTTACAACTGGAGGCAGTTTTATGGACCTTAAACCTAAAGCAAGAGCACTGAAGAAGGAAATAAATAAATGGGAGCTCCTCAAAATTAAACACTTTTGTGCATCAAAGAACTTCATCAAGAAAGTAGAAAGACAGCCTACACAATGGGAGACAATATTTGGAAATGACATATCAGATAAAGGTCTAGTATCCAGAATTTATAAAGAGATTGTTCAACTCAACAACAAAAAGACAACCAACCCAATTATAAAATGGGAAAAAGACTTGAACAGACACCTATCAGAAGAGGAAATACAAATGGCCAAAAGGCACATGAAGAGATGCTCAATGTCCCTGGCCATTAGAGAAATGCAAATCAAAACCACAATGAGATATCATCTCACACCCACCAGAATGGCCATTATCAACAAAACAGAAAATGACAAGTGCTGGAGAGTCACACTTATCCACTGTTGGTGGGAATGTCAAAGGGTGCAACCACTGTGGAAGGCAGTTTGGCGGTTCCTCAAAAAGCTGAATATAGAATTGCCATACGACCCAGCAATACCATTGCTGGGAATCTACTCAAAGGACTTAAGGGCAAAGACACAAACGGACATTTGCACACCAATGTTTATAGCAGCATTATTTACAATTGCAAAGAGATGGAAACGGCCAAAATGTCCATCAACAGAAGAGTGGCTAAACAAACTGTGGTATATACATACGATGGAATATTATGCAGCTTTAAGACAGGATAAACTTATGAAGCATTTAATAACATGGATGGACCTAGGGAACGTTATGCTGAGTGTGTCTAGTCAAAAACTAAAGGACAAATACTGTATGGTCCCACTGATGTGAACGGACATTCGAGAATAAATTTGGAATATGTCATTGGTAACAGAGTCCAGCAGGAGGTAGAAACAAGGTAAGATAGTGGGCAATTGGAGCTGAAAGGATACAGACTGTGCAACAGGACTAGATACAAAAACTCAAAAATGGACAGCACAATAATACCCAATTGTAAAGTAATCATGTTAAAACACTGAATGAAGCTGCATCTGAGCTATAGGCTTTTGTTTTGGTTTGTTTTGTTTTTACTATTATTACTTTTATTTTTTTCTCTATATTAACATTCTATATCTTTTTCGGTTGTGTTGCTAGTTCTTCTAAACTGATGCAAAGGTATTAAGAAACGATGATCATGCATCTATGTGATGATGTTAAGAATTACTGATTGCATATGTAGAATGGTATGATTTCTAAATGTTGGGTTAATTTCTTTTTTTCCGTTAATTAAAAAAAAAAAAGAAAAGAAAAGGGGTAATTGGAGCTGAAGGGATACAGACTGTGCAACAGGACTGGATATAAAAACTCAGAAATGGACAGCACAATACTACCTAATTGTAATGCAATTATGTTAAAACCTTGAATGAAGCTGCATGTGAGGTATAGGTTTTTTTTTCTCTCTATTATCGTTTTAATTCTTATCCTGTTGTCTTTTTATTTCTTTTTCTAAATCGATGCAAATGTACTAAGAAATGATGAATATGCAACTATGTGATGATATTAAGAATTACTGATTGTACATGTAGAATGGAATGATTTCTAAATGTTTTGTTAATTTTTTAATTAATAAAAAAAAAGACAACTGATAATCATAAAAAAAATAAAAATATTGCCAGCATTGATGACTTATAGTGTTTGAACAGAAAACAGGGAAATTCCCTCAGGAGCTGACTTTGCTCAGCTCTGGCACCAGCTTTACACTACAAATATTCCTTTATTGTACCATTAAGAAAGCTTATCACTTAGTTTTTAAGACCTGAGGTTTGTCTGGTGCAGGGATACAACAGCAAAAATCTTTGATCTTTCTAACGAAAGCAGAAACTTCTACAATTGGTTCCCCTCATTCTAAAGTTTAGAAGAAAATCTAGCTCTTTTCTATTTCCCACAGGAAAAATGATGCTTGACCGCTACCATTTCCTATCATGACAGGTACCTTTCCGCTGGCACTCCCAGTAAAAAGAGAGACCCAGGCTTGGTTATATTTTAGCAGAGGACACCCATATCATGCTTTAATCAGCTGAAGCTTTCTTTGGTAAGTATAAAAGGACATCCAAGTAGTACTCTCCATTTGAAGAAAACCCAGGGAAAAAAAGAAAATAAATTAGACAAGGAAAAAAACAGAGGAAAATGGAAAATGGCCAAAAAAAAAAAAAAAACTGCTAGAAAAAATAAATATTCTTATTTGTTTCTTTAGAGAAATATATTAAATCAATAAAACAAGAATAGATAGCTAAGAAAGAGAAGCAACTGAACATTAAGAAAGTATTCTGATCATCAAAATTATGGTAAAAATAGATTTAATAAAAATAAACTTGAACTTTTCTAGAAAGAAAAAATACATATGAAGACGCAATTGAGTGGTTGTATTAGTTTCCTGGGCTGCTAAAGCAAAACAACACAAATTTGGTGGCTTAAAACAACAGAAATTTATTCTTTCTCAGCTCTAGTGGCTAGAAGTCTGAAATCAAGGTGTTGGTAGGGCATTCTCTCCCTCATGATCTTGGAAAGAATCCTTCCTTGCCTCTTCCTAGCTTCTGGAGGTGACTGGCCATCCTTGGCATTCCATGATTTGTAGCTGCATTGTCTAGTCTCTGCCTCCATCTTCACATGGTCTTCTCCCCTGTGTGTCTCTGTCCCGATGTTTCTTCTCCTCTTCTTGTAAGGATCCAGTCATTTTGTACTAGAATCCCACCTACTCCACTAACTTAATTAATAACATCTGCAATGAGCCTATTCAAGTAAGGTCCTGGGGGGCTAAGACTGCAAAACTTTTTTGAGAAACAATCAACCCATAACAGTAGTTATCTTAACAATAAGAGTTCTTAAAAAGTGAATAAAGAGAAAATGGAAGGAAGAAAATAATCAAAAACATGATAAAAGAAAATGTTACAGAGCTGAAATAACATAAAACATCTTCAGATTCAAAAGACCTGCTAAAGAGCAGACAGTGTCAACACAGAAAGACCTATACACACAGAAGTAGTTCCATGAAATATTGCAAAATCAGGCATACAGAAAGTGAAATCTTAATGCAAAAAAAAAGGAATTTATGTAAAAAGGAAATAGAGTCAAAACAGAATCATATTTTTTGTCAACAAATTGGATACTAAAAACAAATGGATAAAAGAAAGTTACTTTAAAGTAATTCTCTAAATAGGAAAGTGACATTTGAAGATACAATGAACTTCAAGTAAAGATAGAATAAAAACATTTTTTTAATACATCCTTTTTGTAGGGAAAGTAATCTTGAGTTCATACACCAGAACAAAATAAACAAATCCAAGAATAAGAAAGCATGGGATCAAATAAACTGAAAACTTAATTGAAAGCAGCAGTAAAATATAAATCATGATACTAGTTATGCTTCCTACTCATTTGGAGCAGAAAATTAGAGGATTCAAGCTAAACTGGTTTTCCAAAAAAAAAAAAAAACAGATTACGTAAAAAAGACAGCATAACTTTGATGATGAAAAATCTTAGCGATGCATTATAAACATGGATAAAGAAATATTGACAGCAATCAAAATCATAATGAAAAGCAAAGCAAACTAAAATGTGGCATAATTTTGAATTCTAAAACAAAAAAACTCATTAGATTTGTTCTTTCTCTGCATCGAACATCTTCAGTGAAAGTGGATTCTTTTTCTTTCTTAATATGAAACACTATGCTGTCTGAACAACTATTATTTACATAACCATAAAATTGTTCAATGTTCAAAATCAACCTATCGCCAATAAAGAAAGACAATTAAGGCTGCAGAATGAAAATGTAAAGGACCATAAAACAAGTAGAAAGTAGAAGGTGTAAAAAACAAAGCATGGCTGAGCTAAGAGCAGAATCATTAATTTCATCATCTTAAATAGTGGAGAGTCAAGAGTTACTCCAAAAGTAGTAGAAGAGTTGAGATTTGTGCACATTAGTATAAGACATAATGGACCTAAAGATGTCCTAAAAATAAGTCTAAATATAAATATTGATAGAAGAAAGGAAGATAAAATGTGGGAAAATGAGGTAAATGAGCTAACTCATTGTCTTTCATAGCTTAGACCCAACAAATGGTGCTTAAAGTGGACAAATCAGGAAATAGACGTATCAGCATATTACTTAGATGTTAGAGTTATCGAACTACCTCTCCTTAAAAGAAAATTAATACTTAGATGTCATTAAAGGGATGTTCTTCTGGGCGGTGAATTGCATTTGGGTCATGACATGTTTGCTCTTCACACTCTTCTTAAAAGTGTGCATTTTCCTTTTTTAATAAAAAGTGTCATTTGTGGGAAAGTTTTCTCTATGCTTGTTTGTGTCATCCATCTTCTCAAATACCTTTCTGCCTTATCTACTAGGCATTTAGGGCATAGCATCAGTTTGGGTCATTAAATAAATTGCAGGTGATTAGTGAACACTTGAATTCAGCTAATATTGTTACTAGAAGAGAAAGCAAAAACAGTAAAGTCAACTGAAAAAAAAATCTTTTGAGCTACCTCCAAGAACTTTACCATTTTAGTTTATCACTTTTGTTTCTTGAAAATCTTGTCTGGTATTAGAACCATTTTATGATGACAAAACCAAAGTCCAAAATGACTTTCGAAGGTCATAATCTCCATTTGCCTCATGTTTATTTTGTTCTCTGTCTATCCCATGCTGCTGTTTTTATAGTTTAAGATTCCTAGCTGGATTTGAAACATGGAAAATCTGTTTGTGAAAAACTCAGTATTATTGTGGATATATGTACTTTAACAATCTGGGCTAAATTAAACTAAGGGGTACAACTTGTAACATATGTTCTCTGCAGAACATATAAGAGACGTGGAAGAGAAATCCCAGCAGTCCAAAATGCTTTTGGTAAATGAATGGTCATGCCACACAGCCCTGCTCTGCATGAGTTACATGTTAGTCACCAACAGTCAAGGCATCTTGAGGATTTCAAATGAGGATGCTGATGAAATGCATGTGTAGATGCCAAAAATGCTATTTTATTCTTCGAGTTTATGCTTTGAATTTCGAGCTGTCTAAAATATTAAAACAGTGATACAATCCTGATTGGAATATATATAGGAAAGTTATTCAATGGGTAACCAAATTAAAAATCATGACCATCTCCAAAAATAGAAATAGTTTTTATTATTTGCAGGAATTGAGATAGTAGATCTCTGTCAAAATAACTGAAACATTTCATCCCTGCAAGAACTCAGAATCCTAGAGACAGGACAAGCTACATAATTTGCACAGCCCAGCACAAAATGAAAATATAGGACTCCTTTAAAGATACTAGTATTTTAGATAGAGATAGAAAAGCATTAACCAAATGTGAGCTCCTTTTATGAGTGGGGGCCTATGTGATTACACCGGTTGCACGCTCAAAAACCTGTCCCTATCTAGGGAGAGAGCTTGCGGAGATGCCTGGGAAGGTGAACCAGATTGTAGAGAAAGGGTAGGCAGTCTACAAGTCTGTGAGCTCCTGCTCTAGGCCTTAAGCAGCCCTGTCTCTATGACCCTAGCTTTCTAATCTTTATCAAATCTTTCAACACTAGAAGATCTGAAGAATCTGTTATCAAAGTACCTCAGGTAATGACAATAATCTTTCTTCCTGTATTAAAAAACGTCAGCAATGTTTGGGGCAGCTTCCCAGTTGGAATACATAGATCTGCTCCACAATCATTCTGCATTTTCCCAACCTGTCTCTTCTGTGTCCTGGAAATGACCTCTTCCTTTGTAGTCAGTGACTCTCTATACATTTATGGGTCTTTCTGTTGCACATTTATAAAGAAGACCCCAAAATTGTGTACAATTTTTGCAACATAAAACTTGATCCATTTATTGTTATTTTTGTTGTTGCTGCTGTTATTATTATCATTTATACTACTATGATTGGTATTGATTATAGAAATGCAGAAGTGCTAACTCCAGAGAGACTTACATCTTTGCATTGGTAGAACTGAACTCAATTCTTATTCTGATATCTTCTGCTGCCTTATTCTATTATTGCTTTAATTTTACAAATGTGGGCACTGACGCACAATAATCATTAGTCACTTAGCAAAATCTCACAGCGGCTAAATGAAGACAGCAGTAGTCAATCCAGTGTCTCTGACCACCGGTCCCGGGAATCTCCCACCCTCAACCTTTCCTGTCTTCTCTAACTTGTGTAGGTGTAATCCAAAATACTGCACAAGATTCAAATGTAAAAATTAACAGGGCTCCTCCTAAAATTCTTTCTTTCTTTTTTGGCAACCCTGGGTAAAATAATTTGTCTTCTCATTCTCAAACCTGTTGTCTGTGTAATGACTTAAATGCAATAAAATAGCAAAAAATGCTATGGTCCTCTTGATAGACGTGGCATAGAAGACACCTCAGGTTCATGAAATGTTCAATTTTGCTGCATTAATATGATGATTTGAAATAATAATCATAACTAATAATTCTTATATAAGACTTTGTGCCAGGTACCATTCTAAATGCTTTGCATCCTCTAACATATACAATCTCCAAAACAACTCTAAAAGAAAAGCTGTTACTATTTTCCCTATTTTACAGATGAACACTCTTAGGCCCAGGGAAACTAACTTGCCCAAGGGCTGATAACCTTATTGAATCCGTATTACAGAGTCACTTAATACTCACTTAATAGATGACATAGGCCTTTAAATCTAATATAAATGTCATATTGCCACTCTGGGTTTGCCTTACCTAGTCTCTATGGTCCTTTCTAGGTTTAAGATTATGTAATATTAGAGAAGAAAAACATCAGGTGTAAATGACATTCAAGCAATTCCCATCATCAACAATGTAATTATGTGTTATTTTTACATCGCTCTTGTATTTCGTTTTACTTCAAAAATTAAGGGATTGCATACCAAATGAGGGAGTTTTGTCCTCATTTAGTCCTTACTTCAAATATAGGCACAATCATTTCATTATTCTGAATCTATTGATTGCACTTCAAAGGTCCTGCTTCTGCAATTAGGAAAAGCTATAATCAACCCCTTTCTAAATCTTCTCTTCAACAACATTTTTCGCTTTATTTTTCACTTGCGCACTTAAATATAATGGTGTTTCACAAGATTTGAGGTTTTCAGGTGAAACAGTTTACGAGGGTGTTTTGACTAAAGGTAAATGTGTTTGACCACGTTCCCTTTATGTGTAGCTTTTTATATTGCTCATTCAGCTCTCAAAAACATTTCTGTTGGGTGACACTGCATAAATTAAATCGTGCTGATTTATGTTATAATTAGTTATATGGTGCAGTATCTTAATTTCTCAGGAGAAAATTGCCTTTTCTTTTACAGAAAAATGGTTTAAATGCTAGTAATACTTAAAGCCAATTAGCTGTAAAAGTCAGTAATTAAAGGGCAAAATGTCACATGCATACATCAAAGATGTTAATACAGAATGTTAGCCAATATGGTTAAGTTCCTGTGAAAGCATGTTGTGCAAAGAAATTAATAACTTGTCAAAACATTTTTAAAATCTTAACAACAGCCTTTCATTTTTCTGTTGTCTGTATTTATTGTGCCTCTGAAAATGAACTACATACATATACATGATAAAACTATAAAAACACATGCAGATTAAATAATTAAAATACAAGTATAGACTTCAGAGATCTAGATCTTCAGTAGAAATCAACAGAGGTTTAACAACTTTTACTTTGTGAAAGACTTTGCTAAGAGAATGAAAAGACAAGCTACAAACTGGGAAAATATAGTTGCAAAATCACATTTCTGTCAAAGGAAATGGAGTCAAAACAATATAAAGAAAATCTTAAACTCAACAGTAAGAAAATAAGCCAAATATTCGAAAAGGCATTTCACCATACAGTATATACAGATGACAAAAAAGCACATGAAAACACATTTAACATCATAGCCATTAGATATTAGGTTGCTAAAATAGAAAAATGCAGGCAGTATCAGCTGCAGATAGGAATGGGGAGCCACAGAAACTCTTTTACCTTGCTTATGGAAATATGAAATAGCACAATCACTTGGCAGTTTCTTACAAAATTTACAGTTTAATAGGAAAATATTTGACAGTTTCTTAAAAAGTTAAATAAACAATCCAGCAATCACATTGCTGCTCTAGAGAAATGAAAATGTTTGCTGACATACATACATGAATACATACATGAATGCTCATCACAGCTTTATTTGTAATAGCAGAAAATTGGAAACGGCACAAAACCATCAATGCCTGGAGAGTTAACAAACTGTGCTGTATCTGTACAATGGGATTGTATTCAACAAGATAAAAGGAACAAGTATTGATACAGCAACGTGAATGGATCCCAAGGATATTGCATTGAGCAAAAAAAGGGCCAATCTCACAAGGTGACATACTCTATATATGATTTCATTCATAGAACATTTTTGAAATAAAATTATAGTGGTGGAGAACAGAGAAGTGGTTACCAGTGGTTAGGGTTAAGGGGGGAGGGTGTTCCTACATAGAGGTGGTGTGAAGGAGTTTCTTTGTGGTGAGGGAACAGTTCAATGCTTTGATCATGTGGCAGTTACAACAATCCACACATGTGATAAAATTTGCTAGGTATATATACTAAAAAAAGGTAATGTAAAAACTGGTGAAATTCGATGGAGGTCTATAGTCAGCTAACAGTATTTACCAATGTCAGTTTTGTGGTCTTGACATTTGCACTATGGTTCTGTAAGTTACCGTCATTGGGGAAGACTGGGTGAAGGGAACACAGGAACTCAGTGTCAGGTTTTGCTAGTTCTTGTCTTTTTTTTTTTTTAATTTTAAAAAGTAAATTAACTTAACGCTTTTTTTTTTACTGTTAACCCATTCATTTTGCATTTCAAATTGCTGATACCTTGTAATAGATTTCAAAACAGATTGGACGTGGACAATATTGTTTATTACTAATCTCTAATATTTTTCTCTCAATGACAAATGTACTCAAATAACTTTACAAGGAATATGCAATCTTCAAGTTTAATGGACATATAAATTATTTATGTGTAATCACTTAAGGAAGGATTGAGTATAGAACAGAAAGGATCATTTTTGTTTTATGTTTAAATTTGAATTATTCTATGGGGAGGAAAATTTATAGCTAGTTCTTGTCATGTAAATAGATTGCTTTCTGCAACAAGATAACCATATCATAATAGAAGATGCAATTTACTAATCTGACCAACTACGCATTTTGCTTCACTTGTGGTTGACCAGGAAATTTCCAGCATATATTTTGTCACCTTGTCCCTTAGCTGATTTCATGGGCCAGATTTTTAAAATTTAGCCAAGAACTATGTAGGTAGAGATGTATTCATGTTTTCCTTAAGTTCTCCTATTTTTCTGAGACTGATGATTTCCACAGTAAAATGCATTATGTTGAATAGCTCTTTTGTGAAAAATCTATTATAATATTTTTCCAGACAAAATAATTACCTAACAATAGGAACAGCATGCTATAGAAAACTCACCATTATCTTTCTGAAAAGAATCAGAACTTTTCAGAAGAGGGAGGAAATAAATCAACAGGGCACACCAAACAATATGTTTTGGGACATAGCACGTTTAATAAAAGCAAGTTTCATTAAAGCAGGTTTAATGAAGGAGATACCACAATAGCTAGCTCTTTGTTATGTGGACTGATGATTACAGTTAGGATAAAAGGACAAATAATTACTAGAAATTTTAGGTAATTATATGGATTTATTATTTCCTTTCATACTGAAGACTGTATCTGACTTTGAAGAAATTTTTTTAATGTGCCTCAAAAGATTGAGGATGTAGAGGAAAAAAAGACAGCAGAACGTGATGGCAGAAGTTATCATCCAAATAATTTTAAGGTAGTAGATTTCAATACTAAATCTATGGTGATATAACAAATATGTGTACATTAGAATGTAAACCATTAGTTACAATAAGAAATAGTTGCTGTGGTCTTAAATAAAATACTTTAGAGCATTTTCCCACCATTTTGCTGGGAACGTGATATTGAAGCAATAGTAAATGTGCTTCCTTTACTTGAGAAAAGTAGATTTAAATGAACATACTTGATACCATTGACAAACCTAACAATATAGGCAATAATACCATCTAGCACATAGTAATTTCCAAATTTCTTTCATTGTTTTTGAATAAGTTGATTTTTTTATTGAATCTGGATCCAAAAAATGTTTAGTCATTATTAATCCATAAATATCTTCTAATACACACCATTTTTTTTAGCATGGTCAGGCTCCAGGAATCGAACCTTGGTCTCTGGCACAGCAGGTGAGAATTTTGCCACTGAGCCACCAGTGCACTGCCCTCTACACCATTTTTAATGTCATTGATATGCTCTCGAGCTCAGTCATTTATCCTTTTGAATTTTCCAAATACTGTATTAGAATTATGTCCTCATATTGCTGACATTGTTACTCCATGTGCAGGTTTGAAAGGATGTATGTCCTCTAGGAAAGCTATGTTTTAATCAAAATCCCATTTCATAAAGGCAGAATAACCTCTATTCAATACTGTATGTTTGAAACTGTAATCAGATCATCTCCCTGGAGATGTGATTTAATCAGGAGTGGTTTTAAGCTGGATTAGGTGATGACATGTCTCCACCCATTTGGGTGGGTCTCGATAAATTTCTGAAGTCCTATAAAGGAGGAAACATTTTGGAGAATGAGAGATTTGGAGAGAACAGAGAATGCTGTAGCATCACGAAGCAGAGTCCTCCAGCCAGCGATCTTTGGAGATGAAGAAAGGAAATGCCTCCCAGGGAGCTTCCTGAAACAGAAAGCCAGGAGAAGAAGTTAGTAGATGATGCCATGCTCGCCATGTGCCCTTCCAGATGGAAGAGGAACCCTGACGGTGTTACCATGTGTCTTTCCAGATGAGACAGGAACTCTGACTGTGTTCTCCATGTGCCCTTCCATTTGAGAAAGAAACCCTGAACTTCATCGGCCTTCTTGAACCAAAGTATCTTTCCCTGGATGCCTTAGATAAGACATTTCTATAGACTTGTTTTAATTGGGACATATTCTCAACCTAAGAACTGTAAACTAGCTACTCATTAACTTCCCCTTCTTAAGAGCCATTCTGTTTCTGGTATATTGCATTCAGACAGCTAGCAAACTAGAACATTCTGCTCCCAGCATTTTCTGTAAATTGAAAGTTAGTGCTAAAGACTTGATTAGATTAAAGTGCAACTTTTTGGCAAACATGTATCAGGCATTGCACTGGGTACTTCGCATTCAGCCATACTGTGAGATGTGTGGTGCCTGGTTGTCACATTTTTAGTGATGTTAAGTTAGTTTAGTGATGTAAGTTAATTTAGGTCATGGCATCTAGAGATGTCTGCTAAAAAGTTTCTAGTTGGCAGTTCTCCTAATGGTTTAGGTAAGAGTTATGGCATTAGAGGTTCAAAACTGTGATTTTTTCCTAATTTTAAAACCCTTTTACATATATTATATATGTTCTTTACAGAAAAATGTCCCCTCAAGCTAAATCTATTAGTTACCATGAGTATAATTCATACCAGATAACTATGTTACTTGAACAATTAATATTTTTTAATTACCATTTTTTGGAGAAATTACCCTAGGATGAATCATGAGATTTTTGTTGATTTGAAGACTTGTTTGTTGTAAGGGTTTGTTTTCTGTTTATTTTGCTTGCTTAATTTTTTGTTGCTCCCTCAATTTTTCCTCTGTTAGTATCATGAATTAATGGGTTTATATATAATTAATGTTTTCAATTAACTGCAGGCATTCTTTTTGATTAGCTAATTTTATTCCAAATTTAGAAAATAGGAGCAACTTCACTTTGCTTCTGTGTTCTTTTGGTATAATCCCTTTCACCTTTGATAGCTTCCTTGATTTCTGTAGTGCATTATGCCTTAGCTAATATTTGAAATGTCCAGCCCCTGCTCTCTAGCAGCCATTTCTGCATGTGATTAGGATGCTATTTAGGTACCAGTCTGGGCCCTGGCGCTGGTCATAACTACTGAAATTTTACTGCTTCTATATCTTTTTAATCGGCAGTGTGAGAAAATATGTTTTTTAAAAAGACGAAAACGTATTTAGTTTATAATGATATTTTAACTTCTAATTTAACTTTAAGAAGGTGATAACATTAATTCTTTAATTTGATACCTGTATCACTCTGCGAACCTGCTCTAATCAGCCTTTTGCATCATTACTACATGAAGTTGCTCTTACAAAGTTCTCAAAATATTTCCAAACCTTAATTGTCTTCATTTTATTCTGATCTTAAAACCATTCACAGCATTTGGCCAACTGATATTTCCAGCATTCTGTAATTTCTTCACTTAGAGTATCAGTTGACTTTTGTTGCAAAAATACTGCCTAGCAATGTCAAAGCCTCAGTGTGTGAATGTATGTGTGCCTGTGCATTTAGCTCATGCTTCTGAAGATGATTTGTGAGTCAGCTGATCTAGGTCAGGCTTAGACTGGCAGCTCTACTGATCCTCAGTGGCCTCCTTCAAGCCTCTGTATGTCAGTTGGAGGTCAAGCCAATCTAAAGGAAACTGGTATGTGACACCTTGGCTGGGAAGCTCTACTTCACATCTTTCTCATTTTGGGGAAGCAGACTAGTCCAGGCAGCAGGAAACATACTATACCCATATAGTGGGAAGAACTCCAAAGACTTAGCAGATATAGGTGCTCACTTATTCAATAATATTTTTGAATTAATAATCAGAAATCAATATAATGACACGAAATTCTGCTTTGACCCCACCTTTGAACTCTAGATCCATATAGCTCATTGCTTCTTTAGGATCTCTACTTGAATAACTTTTAAGAATTTTAAGCAAACTGTCCAAAACTGAACTCAAAATCTTTCAACTCTACATACATGTAAGTGGCAACATCATCCTTCCAGTTTTTAACGCCAAAACCTTGAGGTCAACTTTAACTTCTCTTTTCTCTCACAACCCACATTTTAGTATATGTGTATATATATCTGTAACCTATTGGTAAGTTGGTCTGGCAATTTCTCAAGAAGTTAAATGTGTTCATAGCAGCTTTTTTCCTACTAGCCCAAACTGGAAATGATTTGAATATCTGTTAAAAAAAAGAATGAGTAAACATAGCTTTGATATGTATGAAGTAGAATACTACCCAGCAATAAATGAGAATGAACTATTGATACCACAACATGGGTGAACTTGAAAGCCTGCTGAGATTAAAAAAAAAAAGAAAAAAAAGCCTGCTGAGTTAAAGAAACTAGAATAAAAAATACTACATTTAATTCTATTTTTATGAATTTTTGGAAGAGGTATAACCCATCTATGGAGAAGAAAATCAAATCAGTGTTTACCTGAGGGCTGGTGATGCACCTGGAAGGGGCATAATGAATATTTCTGGGTGATGAAAATGTCTGTATTTTGATATACATGTGGATTACAAAGGTGTATGCCACTATATAGATATATATTTGCATCTGTTATATACTTAAAATGATTAAAATAGTATATGTCACATATGTGTCAAAGGTGTCGGTATTAATTTTAAAATAAAACACCTTGAATAATTAATACCAAACTTGCTGAATTGAATAAAACTAATACTTTAGAAGTTCTACATATTTTTTATTGCAGAAATTGTTGATTTATAGAAAAAATCATGTAGAAAGTAGAATTCTTATATACACTCCTATTATTAGTACCTTGCATTAGCATGGTAGATTTGTAACAATTAATGAAAGTGTATTATATTATAAGTGTTTTATTAAATATAGTCCATGGCTTATGTTAGTGTTCCCTGTTTGTGTTTGTGGTGGTTTGAAGCAGTATGTATCCCAGAAAACATGTTCTTAAATCTCATTCATTTCTTCAGATGTAAACTCATTGTAAGTAGGACCTTTTACTGAGGCTACTTCAGTTAACATGTGGCCCAACTCATTCAGGATGGGTCTTAATACTATTACTGGCGTCCTTTATAAATGGAATGAAGAGAAAGAGAGAGAGAGAGCCATAGCCACAGAAATAAGAAGATCAAAGCAATGAAATCTGGAAGAGAAAGGAGAAATGATCAGATGCCACCATGTACCTTGCCATGTGGTAGAGGAGCCAAAGATGACTGGTAGCTTGTCTTTGAGAAGAAAGCACTACCTTGATGATGCCTTCATTTGGACATTTTCCTAGACTCTAGCCATATGCAAATATGTTCCTATTGTTTAAGCAGGACCATTTCGTGGTATTTGCTTGCAGCAGTCTGGGATACTGAAAGTGTTGCACAGTGTTATATTATTGTTGTTGTTTTTAAAATTTTTGTTCTAGTAACATATATCTTGATTGTGACATCTTTTCTTCTCTCCAAAAGTGAAAAATACCTTGAATTATGTCTTTATCCTTCTGTTGTTTCTCTTTATTTTGCTATATATATATGAATATCCGTAAGTAATATATTTCATAGATTTCCATGTTTTACCTATACAAACTATATCACACTGTAGGTATGATTCTGCATTTTGATTTATGTTTCTTTTGATGAGCAGAAGTACTCAACTTCAAAGTAATCAAATTCATCAGCCTTCTTGTATGGTTGTTCGAAAATCTCGTTCGAAAATATGTCTATGCTGAATATAGGAAATATTTTGCAGACTTCTACGTCTTTCTTTTAAGTTTTGCTTTTCACATTTAAGTCCTTTGGTCACTTGGAATTTATATATATATATATATATATATATATATATATATATATAGGTAGGGATCTGATTTTGCTCATTTCTGTTTGTATCGCCAGTTGTACTAGCACTAATTATTGAGTAATCCATCATTATTCCACTTTATTCTCACATATGTGTAGTTTCTGAGAATATGTGGCTCCTTTCCTGCAGTTTGATCCTATGCACCACTCTACTTTTCTATCTCTCCGCCACTATCATACTAACAATTTCTAGAATTTTACAATAAACTTTAACAACTTGGTGGAAAAGCATCCTCAACACCCCTTTTCCTTTTTATTGGGAGTAGCTTGAATATACTTCAATTTACATGCAGTATCAGCTTGTGAAATTCCGTTATTTTGGATTTTGATTAGATTTATATATTTGAGGTCTAAGGTGAAAACTAAGTGCGAAGAATTGAGTTCTCATCCCAGTACCAGACACTTGCTGGTGACTGTACAGATCAAAATGGTCGAAATGATATCTTCACTATATAGCATCTTCCTATTCATGGTACACATTAAAATTTATTTATAACAGGTTTAATATCTGAAAGTAATATTTTATAATTTTCTCTATTTCTGGTTGTTATAATAATTTATTAAAAATAGGTTTGGATTTTTCTCGTGTTTTTTTATTTCATTTATGGAAAAGATCATATGGTTTTCATTACTAACTTGTTAATATAATAAATATCATTAATGGAGTGTCTAATTCCAAAACAAATTTACAGTTTGGTTTTCTGGCTTAAATGCAACTTGACCGTGTTGATACACACACGCATTTTTTTTGTTTTTTTTACCAATGTTGATTTTGATTTGACAATATTTTATTTAGGATTTCTGCTTTCATGATCAAGAATAAAATTGGATAGAAATTTTTTCATACTTTTCAGTTCTGGTATCAAACATTTTAGTGTCTTAAAGCATATTTGGATATATTCTCTCTCTTTGCATTCATTGAACAGACTTATGCAAGACTGAAATTATCTGTTTGAATGCTGGGTAGAACTCCTTTGTAACTTTTTGAGTCCGGTGTATCTAGTTTTGAAATCTTTAAAACTATTCAACTTATTTGATAATTATGAGGATTTAATTTACTTTATTTAACTTTCAGTCAGTTTTTTTAAAATTGCAGTTTGTGACTCTTTGCCCAAGGTAATATAGTGAATAGCATAGACTTAGGTGAAGAGATAGTGGGTCTCTTAGTTAATGTCTCATTCTCTAGGCTTTATCTCTAACCACCCACCTACCTGATTAGAAGCTGCTATGGGCCATAATTCCAGACTTCATGAAGAAACAGTTTTACAAACTTTCCCCCGAACTTTGTCTTTATTCTAGGGTCCTATTTCAGGGGGAATACTTCTCTTCTTCAATAAATCAGAGGCACTGCACCCTTGGTCCCCATCACTTATAGAATTCAGCAGACCAGTGTCTCTAGTCTTATTCATATGTGTTTATATTGATTTTTGAGTCGAGATTCATAATCTTTTCTATGTTCAAAGCAAAGTAAGTGCAACAAAGAATGCTTCCCTATCTCCTGATTCACTCCTTATAGTTACCTATCTATACATTGACGGAAAGATTATGATTTTTTCCAGTTTTCAGAAATATAACTGTAAAATATTTTAAATTGAGTAGGTTCTTCTGATGCTCTTTCTATTATGGCATGTTTGAAATGAAATGAGAGAGTTTGAAGGGGAAGTTTATAATGGCATACCATTGAAATGAATTTTAGGAAATTGTTGATCGGTTAGATTAGATAACCTATGGGCTACCTTTCTCTCTGTTTTAACTTCTTTTTATTTCTAATGCATTCTATATAAAGAGTAAAAGCACAGGCTGTTAATAATGAAGAATAAACATTTAATTGAGTATGTAAAGTGCTTTGAGAATACTCAAGGTGAAAACCTAAGTGTGTTTTGAGCGAGTGGAGCCAGGATATTCCATTTGGAGGGAAAACTATAGATGAATCCAGTGGGATGATATCAGATCCTCTTAGGCATTATTATCAGTTTGTTCAGAAAGCTTTTCTTTGAAAATGTTAGTGTGAGTAATGATAAAAGATGAAGCAAATCAAGGCTGGAAGCAAGTAACAAAGCTCTCTACAGGCCATTTACAGAAAAATAGAATACATTGATTTATTCCTAAACTTAGGGAAGGCCACAAACTGCTAAACAAATCAGTTAAAAGCCTATAGTACCAAAGTAAAGTTTTTCACAACTTTCCACCACTGCTATATATAATTTTCAAAATACCATCCATATGTGAGGTTAGACTTATAATATTAAACTGAGGTGCAGTGCCTAATTCGCCAGCAAATGTTTAGTACTGGGACAAAAATTCAATTCTTGGCAGTTAGTTTTCACCTTAAACCTCAAAACTATACATCTCTAAAGCATATGGAACTATATTTTCCCAAAACCAAGCTTATAGTTTATCACTGTAAACTATAGGTTAGATGGTATCAAAGTATTAACCTGGGCATCACCTTTATGTAAATAATCAATGATTTATGATCTCAGGAAATTGGTCTTTGTTTGTTTGCAGGTTTGAGTTCTTAAAAAGCTTAAGAATTTATATATTTCTAATGAGTGTAAAATTTCCAAACATAAATTTTTCAAATGCATTCTGTTCTCAAAATTTAGTGTATGAGGCTCTTTGAGTTGATTCACTTTCCAGCTTTTTATAGTTTATCAATATCAGAACTCTTTACAAAATAATACATTGAAATATGTCTTATAAAAAGATAAGTGTGTTTTCTAAATTATATTCAGTTCAACTGCAAAATTTAAATACATACTATTTATATTACCTTTGACTTTTGTGCTCGCTTCTGCAGCACATACAACTTTAACTCTTTTCCAATACACAGCAAGATTATTTTATAATTCAGAATACATAGAAGATGACTTTCTTGAAAGTGAAGAAATGTTGCTGCCTCCCAATTAAAATGTTGATCAAAGCTAAGAAAAAGAAAGAATGTCCATAGAATAAAGTCAGACGTACAAATACATTTACAAATTGCCAAGGGTGATGAAATATAGAAAAAAGCTGTTTTCCAATAAAGTCAACATACCCAAGGGATATTTATAAAATCTCCTACTCTTAAACTCTACAAACAGTAGGGTTTATCTCTGATATCATGACCCTGGCCTTTAATATTTTGATTCATATAGTTTTTATTATTTTATTGCTTTATTTTATCAAAGGAAATAATATAGAAGGAATACATAGTTTTATTTTAAATACAGTACATCATAGTACAGAAAATTACATGGGTCTTACAAAATCCTGAAGTTCAAAGTTTCAAGGTGACTCTAGTCTATAATGTCAGAGAAAATGAGAAAATATATTGTCATAATGTGTTTACATGGAAACTATTTTTAATGCTGAAGATAACCTAATGAATCTCCTAAGAAGACAGTCCTTCTTGGGTTCTGGGCAATTTGCTGTGCTTTTTCAATTTATCAGTTCCAAAGTTTTTGCAATGTTTGTGTCTCCTATCTTTGTGTCTCCTATTCATTATAGCCCTGGGAATAGAGAATGTCTGTGGTTCCATTGACAGAGAACCAATTCGTAACTGACCTAATTTGTTAGATTAGTAAGTAATCTAACCACGAAAGAATATTTAAGAACTAGCTGCATTTCAGGGAAACTGGGCTGAGAACCAAGGTTTCCTAGATAGAGATATGGCTAGGGACTATAAATGAAGAGGAGGAATTTAGAATAAGGGTAGAAGATCCTGAGTGAATAATAATAAAAAATGGCCACATTTGATATTTTCAATGTTATTCTACTTATTATTACAAGTAAAAAAAAAATCATAATCACAAATATGCATAAAACGCTTTTACATTTTAACTGTCAATGTTCCAAGGGTCTGCGTCAAGGTATTATTCATGAATAATCCAAAGATTCCTTTGTTTGCACTTTGCCTGTGTTTCTTAACCTCTCTGTTCCTTAATTGTCTGAGTGCAAAATAGGAACAAGAATATTTCTTCCACTCCTTTGTAACCACTTCTGAAAGTCCCTGGTAGTTTCAGGTGACTTTCTTGTAACCCTCCCTCCACTCTTTAAACTCAAATTTTCATTTTGGGGCTGTTTTAAAACAAGGCCCTCAACTTCTTTGACACTCCTCTTATTCAGAAGTAGGGCCAAGGGCCACCTCTCCGTGATCCGGATCCACTTGTGACTATTTCAACCATAAGAGTACTGTGTGCTTCTGAGGCTAGGTAATAAAAATGATGCATTTTTAGCCCTGTTCACTGGAAAATTCATGATTCAAGCCCTGAGCTACCAGAAGGACTATCTGGTCATCATGAGTTCACTCTGCTGTGGGGATATGAAGCTACATGGAGATGTAATGTGTTAGCATTCCTTCCATTTGGCACAAGCTGCAAACATGTGACTGATGGAGCTTACAAATGATTTTGGACCCCAGACGTGGAGTCACCACCCAAGCTTTGAACTGATACTTCAGATATTATAAAAGAAAGAAAAACCATGCACTCTGTCTTCTATTTGACATCCAGACCTATAGATTCCATGGGCATTATAAAACGGTTGTCAATAATTATTGTTGTGAGATTAAAACAATAGTTAACCTACTGTTTCTGATACCAAAAATTCCTTGCAGAAGAGACTTCCAGAATTTGTACTGTAGTAGCATGTGACTTTTAGAGTCTAGGGAGAGAAGGTATCTTTCATTTGAGAGGAACCCAAATATTTTGTGGCTAGAAGAGTCAATGTGGTGATCTCAAAACATGATCTCCAAATTCTCTTATACTTTTCCCATTGAAATTTGGGTCTATGATCTTTCCCTGGGACCTTGGAAGGCTTTGACAAATAGAATACAGCAAAAATGAGACTATGCAGTTTCCAAGGCTAGGTCATAAAAAGTGATGCTGCTTATGCCTTGTTCAGCCCTAAGTCACCAAGTAGTTTGTACTAGCCTCTTGAGTTTGCCAGGCTGGAGCCACACTTTATTCCACAATCCCAGCTAAGTTCCTAGGTAGCAGTTAGCATCAATTGCCAGCTCCATGATTCAGCCATCTTAGATGAAGGTTAGTGGAGCCTTGGTGTGACTTTAGTCCCAGCTGACATCTGAATATAAAAGTATGAGCCAGTCAAGTCCTTCCCACATTTCTAACCCACATAATCATGAAGAGAAATAAAATGCTTATGTTAAGCTGCTATATTTTGGGTAATTTGTTATGCAACACTTAGATCTGCTCTATTTTTTTTTTCTTTTCTTTTAAAAGTGCATAAAATGTACTATGGAAAAATTTGCATATAATAAGGTACACCTGTTTTCAGAGTACAGTTTGATGAATTTTGACACCTCTATAGCCACAACTCCTGTCAGGATAAAATACATTTCTAGAAAGTTTTCTGGAACCAACTTCTTTCCAGACAATTTTCATTTACCTCTTACCCCTACCCAGCAAGATGACCACTTTTCTTAGTTATATTACCATAGATTAGTTAATTTGTCAATGCTCTCTTGAACTTGAATCCCGCATATTCTAATCTCCCTTGTAACTAAATGTGGCATGTGATGAGGTCCTGCCAACGAAATTTGTGAATATCTCACCCACCCACTCCACCCCTCCTTCCAGCTGCTCGGTAAATGCTGACCCTCCAGGGCAGAGGTAGAAAGGGGCTGAGATCATGAATCAATATATAGCTGTGATCCACCGAACAGTCACATTGGATGTTGCCTGAGCAAAAAGTGAGCATTCATTTTGTCACCAAGATATGGGGATTTATCAGTTACAACATATGGTCTTAATTCAAACAATGTGTCATGCATATCAGACTCTTAGAATCTACCATCTTATTATTAAAAGAAACATAAAAATCAGTAACCCCTCCTCTTAAGCTACTGAGAAAGCAAAATCCTCTTGCGGAGCATAGAGTCACAGCCAGGAACGCTGACTGATTTGTGGGGAAGCTGTAGGGAAGACCTTTCACATAGGGCCCAAATACTCAAAGTTCATTGACCTCGGAGCACCTCCTCTGCTATAACTTTGATGCATATTAGAGGGTCATAATTTTGAAGAGTTCCAATCTGAGGTCTTAGTAGTAATGTTTGCCTGATAAATGTGCACATTTGCTGTATAAGTTGGGCATGATACATTTTTGATGTTGTTTTAATTTTCAATTCAATTTGTTAATCTAAAAAGAGTTAATCCAAAAGAAAGGTCAGTAATAAAAATGACAAAACTTTCTTTCTTCCAATTAATAAAAATTTGGGGATGCTGACTTCACTTGAATTTTCTGGACCATATATTCAAAAAGTTTAATATTTCTTCATCTTTTCTTCCTTTCTTCCAAAGAAATATTTTATTTCATATAAATTAATGGGATTTCGGAATGGGTCTGAGATTTAATTTATACACCTTAGATCCTTAATAGGAAAATAATTCTCTAAAGTTTTTAGGCCAATGAGAAATTTATTTTGATGTATTAAATCTTGAAATTATGATTTATTGGCAACAGAGAAAGCAAGCTATCCAAAAACAATCTGCTCTCCCTTTCCATAGAATACAGTTGTTGCTATACATATCCAGCAGAATGATCAAATAACCCCATGAATGAAATATATCCAAAACTTAACCTAGTATTTTAAAAATGCCAAAATTGCACAATTTTGTGGCTGTATTTTCTGTAGGGATGATGGCACAAGTTGTTATGAGGATCTGATAAAATAATTGATGGAAAATATTCATGATAGTGATTTCTCCTCATTTCTTCCTCATCAACATATAATTTGGAATAATGCCAAATCTACAGAAATGATGCAAGAAACATACAACCAACCCTATGAAATCATCACCTATATTCACTAATTCTTATCATTTTGCCACAGCAAGCTTATCACATGCGCACACTATACACACATAAACCTTTTTCACTGAAACATTTGAAGGAGATATACAGATACTATGAAATTTAATGGCTAAATATTTTAGCAGGTTTCACCTAAGCAAAGAATATAAACATATTCTCCTATATAAAAACATACAATTTGTCACATTCAGGAAAGTTGACATTAAAATAACACTGCTTTCTAATGCATACATCATAACAAAATTTACCAATTGCCTAATAATCTTCACTATATACTTAAAAATCAGTTCATTATCCAGCCCAATAATGAATGCAGTGATCCCAAAGTATGTGCAAAGAAAGAAGCCATTCTTCATTCAGCAGGAAGGGAAGCCTCCTGTGGACCATTTCCTGGGAGCTCCTATGGTGTGGATGGAAACAGCAATCTCTTCACAGAGGAGTCATGAGCACACATTTGACAAGACCCTAAGCTCTATCTCTTGCCATGCTACCAGCATTTTCCTCACTCAGGGAGTGTCCTGACACCCACTCAGCCACTGGTGGATACAAACTCTTCTGGATTTTCTCATCTTGGGATAGCTATTGACATCCTGTAGGTGCTCAATAAATTGGTTGAATTGAAAAACATTGAAAAAAAATCAATTCAGTATGCAATCAAATATCACCTGCTACATTTTAATTTTGTGACTTTCTAGCTTTTTTTAAATCCATAATAGTTCTTCATCATTTTTTTGTCTTTCATGACTGTATCATGAATATTTGGGGTTATTTGGAAGAATGCAATTTCCATTTGCCTGTTTTTTTTTTTCCTCGTAGTTATATTCAGATTGAGCTTTTATTTTTTTCTGTCAAGAAATAGATGATGTATTTTTCTTTTCATTGCTGAACTTAGAGGGCACACAGTGTAATTTTTCCAGCTTTGGAAACTTTAATTTCAGAAATAATTTGAGATGTGGGAATTTTTTCTTCTAGGATTTTTTTACATTTTTTTTCTGCCAGGCACTAAGGCTCTGGGGTTTTCTGATCTCCCTAGATGACCTGAGAATGTGACCTGAGAATGTGGACTCTACCTCATCCTCCCAAGGTCAACTCTTCATGAGCTCTGCCCACAGCAAGTGTATCACACTGGGTTTCCAATTTTCACTGACCCTGTAGCCCTACCCAATCCCTCTACGAATTACAGTCCACTCAAAAAAAGAAAAAAAAAAAAAAAGCTAATCTTTCAAATGTTATTGTAGATTAACAGATGGTCCCAGGGTGGGCACAGCCAGAGGGCAGGGTGATTCTTTAACCACTGCTGGTGGTCCCCAGCCTGAACTCAGACTAGATTAGAGAGCTCCTTTAAACCCAGTTGCTGTTTTGTCACAGGCAAGCCTTAGGGTTAGTCCCAGTTCAACTGCAGTTTTTTTTGCGTGTGCTTTTATCCCCATCATGACACTGGTTTTGTAATTCCTCCCAATTTTATTAGGTCTTTGATGTTACCAAGATGTGGTGTGCTATTCATTCATTGGTTTTATATCCTTGGAGGAAGGTTTGAGCCAAATCACTTAGGCCACCCGTATTAAAAGAACTCTTACTGATCTTTTTTTTTTTTGTTTGCTCTATGGCAGGGGTCGCATTTCATTGTTTTCCATATGAATATCCCATTATAGCAGCACCATTTGTTGAAATTTGTTTGCTTGTTTGTTTATTTGTTTGTTGTTTTGGAAAGTGAATGGGCCGGGAATGGAGCCAGTTCTCCCACATGATAGGTGAGAATTCTACCACTGAACTACCCTTGCACCCCACTTAGTGATCTTTTTCAAATTGTCTTCAACACTCTTTATCTCTTCTTTCTATTTAACTCTCATAAGCAGCATATTGCTGATTTTTGGTTTGTCTTCTATGACTCTGTTCTTCATACATCTCTTTTACTTGTATTCTTATGGCACTTATCCCTGACATAAAAAGCTAAGATTAAGCATTTTAAACTATAGAGGGATTTTACCTTCTCTCCAAATAAGACAACTTCATAACAACATAATCACTCCTCTCTGCTCTCCACTCACCAAATTTGACCACCATGCTTTACTGTAGTCTGAGATATCCATCCAGGGTGTCACAAATAGCAAAAAGAAATAGACTAGATTTTTTTTTAAAAAAAACACACATTTTAGGAGGTAGCACACCTCAAAAAGGCAAGTACTGTTTTATGAAAGTTTGTTCATTTATATACATGTACGCAAGTGCTTACTGAAAATAGAAAAATGTGCAAAATATATAAAACGTGTCTGTATAGAACATATACATATTTATACACATATTTGATGTCACAATTTTAAATATGTTGGAAACTCACTAGTTTAGTGTTTTAACTCTGTGCTTTATTGTACTGATGAATATATCCTCATGTGTTTACAGATCATAGTACAGTATACTAATGCATCCACTTTACCCTGCCTCCCATTTATATTATTATGTCTTCCTTCATTACATTTTCCTTTCTCTGGGGATATTTTATAAGGGTCTTTCCAAGTGATGAACCTTCTGAGATTTAGTATGAATAAGAAAAATTTTATTGTACTCTAACATTTAAATAAGAGTCCATTTCTATTTCTGATATAATATACTTTCAAGGTATTGTATTTATTACTATATTGCCTCTTTTGCCTCCAGTAGTATTATTACTAAGCCCAATGCCAACATAATTTTGTTCCTTTGTTGTCTTTCAGATTTCTTTTTCCTTTGGGAGCTTGTAGAATTTATTCTTCATTTTCAGAGAGAAAAAATTAGCACTATTTAAAAGTTCTCACACATTTGTCCTTTGAACATGGCACTTGACTTTCTTTACTCCAAGTTGCCAATTTGTCTCCATATCACTTTGCAAATATTACCTATGTTAGAGTTCTTCATTGTCTTTACATGTTTCTTTTCTGAATCTGATGTTTCCCTCTTAGTTCTTTTGCTTCTCCTAGGATAGGTTTTATGCTAGGCAGTAAGGGCCAATCTATGTTTGAATGCCATCTCGCCAGCCTGATTGATATTATGCATAGTTTTAATGCATCTAAGCTTCTAGAAAGAGCACATATAGTCACCCTTTCAGCTTTCTCAATCAATTTCAGTTCAATGAAGTCTGGTTTTCTTCCTATACCTTGCAACACAAAACTATTCTTGTCATTCTCATCACTGACCTCCATGCTGTTAACCCCAACATGACTCAACTTTGTGGTCTATAACTTACTAGCTCTTACTAGCTCATATGTACTGTCAACCATGAAATAATTAAACATCACTCCTGGCTAAGATTCTTTTTTTTTTTTTTTAACATGGGCAGGCACCGGGAATCGAACCGGGGTCTCTGGCATGGCAGGCGAGAACTCTGCCACTGAGCCACCATTGCCCTCCCCTGGCTAAGATTCTTAAGCAAAATTTATACTTCGTCCATATTCTACTTCTCTTTAACCTCCGTTTCTCACCTCTTAAATGTCTATTATTCCTGAGTTTTAGATATTGCTGCTACTTGGATGTCTTAATTTTCCATGTCTGCTATGGCAAATACCATGCTGCACTTGTTGGCTTAAACAATAGGTGTTTATTACCTCCTAATTTTGTTGTCTAGAAGTTCAACATTAAAATACTGGTAGAGGTTGCCTTCTCCTAGAGTCTATAGATGCTGACGATACTCTGTCACTTGGTAAGTTATCTCTTTCTCTCCTACTTTTGGCTTCCATTTCTATGTCCATTTTATTTTGTTTATAAATACTCCAGTCATATAAATTAAGGCTCCACCTTAATTCAATTTGACTTCATCTAAATAAGATCTGTGGAGATCCTCTTTACAAATGGGTCCACACTTTAGCTATTAATAGCATCTTCAAAGGTCTTATTTACAAATGGATTCACATCCACAGGTCCTAGAATTAAGACTTGAAATGTCTTTGTGGAGATATGATTCAGTTCCCAACACAGGGCTGCACATGACATGCAAAACAGGTATGCAATGGACACTAAACCTATCTCTTTAACAGAAAAAAAAAACAAAACAAAACAAAAAAAACACTCTGTTGAGTTCCAGAGCCATATATCCATGAACTTACTCAACCTCTCCACTGGGTATCCCACAGGCATTGCAATTCAACTAAAATCATCACAGACTCCTTAAACATGACCCTGGTCCTGTGTATCCCATCTTACATTTTCATCATTTCAGATTCCTAAGCCATAAAATGCAGAATCCTTCTGGACTCTCATTGTATGGTATCCTCTTTCCACATTCCTCTTCTCCACTTACATACAATCTATCATCATTCTTTTATCTTAATACCTCTTGAGTCTATATATTTACTCCATTCTTATAATCCATATGCTAAGCCTGGTTTGTATTAATTTTCACTTGACCCATTGCAATAGTCTGTCTTCTGGCCTAATGATCTGTGGCCATATCATTATATATTCTAATATATATTCAACTCCGATAACATAATCACAACAACATAACTTCCCTACTTAAAATTTGTCTAGTTGCTTCATGATAAAAATGTAAATAAATTCAGAGTGTGAAAGTTACTTAAATGTGGTTTCTCTCTACACAATGTACCCCATCACCCCTTTAAATGTCTTCACTGAACATTTTTGTATTTCTCAGATCTCACCTCATAGTATCTCAATGTTTTTTCACATAGTATTCCTTGGTATTCTCTGGAATACCCTGGCGTTGCTTTCCTAATTTTATTCCCTTTTCAAATTTCACTTCAAATAATATCTATTCTGTAAAATTTTCTCTGAGTTCCAAAAAGCCATAGATGTTGCTGCTCATGTGCTCTACTGCATTTTGATTTAAAATAAAATATACCATAATTGTTTCCATATTTGTCTACTTGTTAATTGTTGGCTCCCATGGGAAGGATTAATAACTGACTAGAAACTACTGCATTGTGTGGAATTGAAATTAAATTACTGGAACACAGTAACAACATCATAGGTGTTACCTCTGTTGTTATATTAATACTGATTAATCCACAGATTTCCTATTCATAAAAAAATAAAACTGCTGGAAACAATACTATAGGCCATCAATAAACCTATAGTGAATTAATGAATACATTTGGAAGTATGTTGTATTCATTTATCTTAGTCCCAGTGTTATGTACTCATAGTGGTAGTCAAGAATCATGCTTCTAATTTTCAAATAAATCAGTAGATATCACAGGTATTATGATATCAAATATTATATTAAGACTTCTATGTGTTATAGAAGTCTAAGTCCAGGAAAATTGGACACAAGGATCTAGAATGAGAGTAATGCACAGCATTGACTTCATGTTCCACCTCACCCCAAATGCAGGCTTCTTGCATAATATGTTAAAAGATGTTATCAAAACTTGATGGGAATAAGATAAATTATCCCGGGAGACAGCCTGAACTATTGAGTAGGTGAGGAACATGAATTGAAATTTTTCCTCAGATCATATCCATGCACTTTTCTCTATGAAGCTACATATTGAAGATGATGATTATTATTATGACATGAAAAAAAAACAGAGGGATTGCTTTACAATCAATGGTATAAATATTCATTTCAGCATTGTGTACTTTGTTAAATTATGAAGGAAATCTGCTAGGACCAGTGCCACTGTCTCTGGCAGAGACCTGGAAATATGTGTATATGCATACAAATACACACAAACATACAATTAAACACATCCTCATAAATTGTGTCCATGAAACGACAACCAGCATTGCTGTTCTTTAAAATTAAATCTGCTTAAAAACTTTTAGTGGACGATCTCTTAAAATATAACTTGTCTTGCAACCATGACAAATTGATATGTTAAATAGTTTAGCTGTGAAATTTGAGGGGTTACACTTTGTTTCAATTTCAGTTATTGTTAATACTGATTGAAATTTTAGATTATTTCTTAATATTTGCTATCCCTGTGGCACAGCATTTCTACAGAGGTCAATTGGAGCTGAACATAGTTTTCTTCCACAATGTCAGAAAAGCAAGCAACCTCTGGATTGCTATATACCACTGACTAATCCAATGAGTTACAAAACTCCAAGAAAAAGCATTGTCCTTCTTCACAAAGAAAAACCTCTGTCAACAAATAGTTGTCTATCCAAACTGCACTCTTCCATTGATTGCTATTATTGGGAAATCTACCTGATAATTTTAAAGGGCCATCACGGCAGGTTTACCATTTTTGGTAAATTATTTTAGTAGCATTCGATTTGTTGAGACTGAAGGAGTATAATGCATCAGAGAACTACCCATTTTTTTCTCCATCTTTGTATGATGCCTTTTTCTCCATTTTTGTGAATGATAAGTATGTTACTCTCTGCTAGTTAATCTTATGATAGATAACAAAGTTTGTAAAACTGGGCAAGATAGCTAGTAAAGACAAAATACTTTTTTACTAAAAAAATGTATATTCTTTTATCTACAACAAGTGAATCTCTTTTGGATATATTGGATTTATCTACAAACCAATATCTTAATAATAGCTTATTCTTTTCCTTTGGGCTAGTAGATTTGGGGAGTATTTAGCAAACCTTTCAGTTTGTTTTTTTGGTTATCTGTGTACTCTAGATTTATGGTGATTCTAGAAAGTTCAATTATTATCTCAGTCTTTTAAATTTTATTTTATCTCAGTCACAAGCTGGCTTTGCTCATTTAACTTGTGTACCTTAGGTTCAGAAGTTTCTGCTGGTTGCAAAGCTTATATGTTTTATGCTTAATATATTGCCAATATGAGAAGAGATTTGTCTTCAAAACCAGAAGGGCACCAGAAGGAAGTAGAAGAGGTATTGGCCCATGAAACCCAAATAATACCTTTCAAACTCGTTTCATTGTAATTTACTTTTTTTCCTGGATATTAATTGGGAAAAGTAAATACTATCCATTTCCCTTTTCATTTTTCTAAAATAAACTCAGTGAATTTTTATTAAAGAGATATAAAATATGTTTGTATCATGGGTTCTTCTTTGAATTTTCTTCAAAGAAGAGAGGAAATGGTTAACAAAAAGACAAAAAATGATTGAGGCCCTAGAAGTTTATCAGGCATTAGCTTCCAATTTTCATTGTTATTATTCAAGGTTTCCTCCCAAGTTGATGCAATGATGTATGATGATCAGTACTGTGTTAAATATTGATTGCTAAAAACTGTGGGGATATAGCAGACATTAGCAAAAATGGTAACTGAACTCAAAAAGCCCTGGTAGAATTAATAATGCAATCCCTAGACTTAGCATAAACCATGGTTCTATCCCTTCTGAAAACCCTAGAACTAATTAAATGATTTTTTAAATTGATTGCTGTCTTTGAAAACAACAAGAGGAATTTTTAAGACTGAGAAAACATTAAAGTGTCCTGAGCAGCAGAGAGGGGAAGCAGGATGTTTCCTGAGTAGCCAAGGAGTACAAATAACAAAGGGAGCAGTCACCCAAAAGCTGAGCAACTGAAATAACTCCCATAGTCATACTCTTCACATCAATCTCTTCGTAAAGAGTGAAAGGACCAGAATGATCAGCAAGACACACACACCCCTTTCACGATGACACACACACACACACACACACACACACACACACACGCACTGTTCAAGGATATTCACTAGTTGACAGAACAGGAAATGTCCACTATAGAGATGAGCACAATCAGGAATTTTCAAACATTTCAGGAAACACATGTCATGAAATGAAATCCAATTGTAATACATGTAAGAACATACATAAAAGGAAACACAGAAACAGTGAACATAAGACACACTCATTTAAGTAATTAATTTAATAGTCTCAGAAAAATGTGAAAGGGTATTGGGTTCCTGCAAAATAATCAACTAGGTATCAAGAAAATTTGAATTATGAGAACTGAAAATCAGAATAAAAATCTCAAAAGAATGAACTAGAAATCTTGTCAATCAAAGAGAAGAAGGCTCAGAAAATGTAACATAAAAGGATAAGTAAACATAATAATTATGGCAGAGACATGAAGGATACATCTAGAAATTGCAAATGTATCTAAGGTGTTCTAAGAGAAAATAAAGACAGTGTTGAGGAGGAGACATATCCAAAAAAACATAATGGACAATAATTTCTCAGAATAGATTAAAGGCATTCATCACCCGTAAGGGTCTATTTAGTGCCAGGAAGAAGAAAACACAAATGTACATATAAACACCTATGAAACCCACTGTAATAAAATCTTAAACTACAAATGAAAAAAAAAATTTGCCAGAAAGAAAACAATAGTAAAAGTAACAGTCGCTGCAGCAGTAAACACTGGGATTTCATCTGGTATTAGACTTCCAGTCATCCGCAATATTCTCAGCACAATGTCAATGGAGAAACAGACATAAATTTGTGAAGGAATGTGACTTTTAATCTACCTAGAACAACACATTTAGTAAAATAAAGACATTTCAAACATTCAAAGATTCTGAACATTTACCTTGGACAGATTCTATGTGAAAATTTGATTAGAGGATCCATTCTGACAAAGTCAAGATTTGAACCTCAGAGGAAGAAAAAGCAGGGAAAGTAGTAGGTGATAATCACTATGGGAAGTTAGTTCAACTCAGCAAAAATTAAGAAATGCTAGAGAACATTCAAATGCTAAAATTCGAAAGCAAATTGTAATAAAACTGTATCAAACTTTGTATCCTCTAAAGCACAGAACAAATATTTTAACGAGCACAAATGATTACGTGCTAAGCCACAAAGGGGGCAAAATAATACTTTGAATTTGATATTCTGCTGGCTAGTCAGGGACTATAGTGCAATAACCCTAGAGAAAAATATGTAAAAGTAACTGAAATGTATATATTTGGACATTGACAAAAGCTAAACATGGAGTTTAATATAAATTTAGCTGGTAAATACAGTTATTTAAAAAAAGGCCATATGATGGCAAAAACTATTAAAAACGTATAATTCATGCTGTACAAAATATACTCATTAGAAATTTTAAAAAAACGTTAAAAATATAGCAACTAATTTTTACCTTCAATAAATTGGAAAATATACTGTCACAATTTGAAGTTGTATGGATCCTAGAAAATCCTGTTCTTCAAGTTAATCCATTCTTGTGAGTGCGAACCTTCTTCATGAAGAAAGGCTGCTGGGACTTTTCTGTCACATAGGAAGGAACATGGTGATGTCTGTTGGTCTGTCACTTCTCTCTTGGGTTTTGTCACTTCCAGCTTATTGCTTCAGTGGCTTCCTCTCTAAGAATCTGCATGTTTCTCTCTAGCTTTTTGTCTCTCTTGGCTTCTCTCTTAGTCCCTTCAAAAAAACTGACCTTTTTTTCCCTCTGTGTGTTTTCTCTGTCTTTTATCCTCTTAGAGAGGCCTCCAGCAAGAAGACCAAGACTCTCCTCAAAAGAGGGGCCTCACATCCTAACAAAATTACCGATCAAAAGGTCCCACCTACAATAGGTCCAAATCCACAGGATGGGATTTAAAGAACATGATCTTAAAAAAAAAAAGAAAAGGAACATGACATTTCTGGATTTTTGGGGTACATACAGCATCAAACCACCACACTCTCTAAATTATTTTGCAAGACATACACAAAGAAAACAGGACTACTGTCTTGGGACTTTGATAGGAACCATCAAGTTGGACAATACTAATAGCCAGACTGTCACTGTGGAACACATTGAGATATTGTGAACATTCGTGAAAGCTTTAGCCTAGCACTCAATTTAAAGCCTTAAAATTGTGGATGGGTAGATTAAAAGATGCATTCCTTAGTTAGAATTTCTTTGGAAAGGGTTATTATGCTGTGGGACCCCAGCCTTTTGGCAAAGTATCAGAGAACATGATGTGGGCAGCCTGCTGATGGAAGGACTTAATGTCTGACTCTGGAGGGGCCATAAAGACAGGCCTTTTGAGGAAGAAGAGGAATATGAGGCTGAACTAAACAATAAGAGACTATCTGCTACTACATAAAAATAACTTGGCAAGTTATGGGATCTACACAACAATCACCCCTGAGCACTTTTAGAACTTCACCCAATTCCAAGTCTAACTCCTTCAATAAACCAGTAATAATGCAAATCCTGAGAGACAAACAAAATTAGAATAGCACAATAAGAGGAGATAGTAAGAATATCTCCTAATTAAAATCATGGTAAATCAAATGGTTCTTGGATAGCACATAGTAGTAAAGTAAGCTTTTACGTAATTATCTATGTATAATAATATAATTCACTACATTAATAAATCAAGGAGAAAATATCATTAAAGTAGATGCCATATAAAGCTTAGCTAAAGTTAGACACTCAGTCATGATAAATTTATATCCAATAAATACCTTGGAAACTATGACATAAAGGGAACATCAATAGGAAACAAGTTGCTTATTATTGTAACCCAAAACCAGGTAATTAATATAATAAATAACAAAACTGAATTTATCATAGCAAGCATTTAGAACACATTGAAGTTTACAGTCACTTGAAACACTGAGAAACTGAAATGGCTTTGAATACCAGAAAGAAAAGACAAAACTAATTTTATTCCAAATGATATAACTGTCTACCTAAAAATTATGATCAACAACAAGAAATCGGAGAGGGGACTAGATAAAAATCAGATCATAGGAATCAATACTGTTTCTAAAACAAATCAACCAATAAAAAAATAAAATACTCTTCACAGAACTTGATAAGATAATTTAAAAATGCATACGATGTTGTCACCATGTAATAATAGCCAAACGAATAATGAAAGAGAGAGAGAAATCATTCTTCCAGGTATCAAAATATTTTAGTTATACAAATTTGGACAGTGTGATAGTGGTTTAGAAATGGAAAAGTAGATGTATTGACTGAAACAGAGTCCAGATACAGACCTATGTACACATATGAATTTGGCAATGGGCAAAAGGCTACAGCAGTATTATATTAGAATGAAGGCAATAAAATTAGATGCTTACTCAATTCACTAGAATTGCAAATGGAAAAAAAGCATGAAAATAAATAAAAATATCAAAATATCAAAAGAAATATGCTTATGAATTTCAGGGCAGAGGTTTTCACAAATAAAATATATAAAGCCAGTATCACAAATTAAAAGGACCATAAATTCAGCACATTGAACATACTGAAGATTCTATGAGGCAAAGCACAAATCAACCAGAGGCAGGGCAAACTGTAGACTAGAGGAATATGCTAATAACACAAATAACTCTAAAAGCTATTCTCCTGACTAGAAAAATTCATCGTGAAAATAAAGAAAATACAAGGAAGCCAGTAGAAAATTGGAAAATGGCTATGAATTGGCAATTCACAGAAGAGGAAATAAAATTGGTTAAGAATGTAGGGAAAACATCATCTTTACTAGTAGTAGGTGAATGCAAATTTAAATGACAAATGCCAAAATTCAAGTTTTAGAGAGCTTAGAGAGACCTCTATATTAGTCAGGTTTCTCTAGAGAAAAAGAGCCATCAGGAGATATCTGTAAATATGATATTATAAAAAGGTCTCATGCAACCATGGAAATGGAAGAATACAAAATCTTTAGGGAAGGCTGTGAAACGAGCAGTTCTGATGAAGTGTGTGAAAACATTCCACAGGAGAGTCTCACTGGCTGAAGAGGCAGTGAAAAAGTCTCCCTTCTTCATTAACTTTTCAACTGATTGGATTATCTCATTAGTGGGAGACATGCCTTAGTTGATCATAGTTGTAATCGGCCATAGATGCAATCAACTGACTGATGATTTAATACATGAGAATTCCGGTTTATCAACCAGCCATGGAATATCCTTGGAGCAATGATCAGACCAGTGCTTGTCTGACCAGACAACAGGCATCATGATGGCCACGCTCAAACCAGAACTTAACAATCACAGTTCACCCTTTGTCAAGTTGGCAGTTGTACACATCACATTGAAACATGCTTAATTTTCAAATAGAAGACAGCAACAGATATATGTTTCACCTAACAATACTCAACTGTCTTGAATATAACTGGAAATGAACTATATCTCTCCAGAATAGGGTGTAATCCCTTAGATGACATTCACTCTTAAACTTCAAATCCTATGACTTAAATACTATTACATGAACAATACAATTTATGTCATATGATAAGAGAAAACTAAGATAATTGTTTATGTACAAATGAAAATATACTCATAACAAAGCAGGGAGGAAACATTCATATAATCACAGTCCTCATTTCTGTAATGATCACATGGTCGTAGATCATATTTATCTCTATCCATGACCCATTCCATCTTTCCTTTACTCTTAGCAAGCATTTCAGCTGGCCGTCATTCTCTATCAAGTGGGGTGACCCAAACCTTTTGTGGTAGTTAGATTCAGTTGTCAGCTTGGCCAGGTGAAGGCACCTTGTTCTCTTGCTGTGGACATGAGCCAATGGTACGTGAACCTCAACTGTTGCTGATTATATCTGCAGTTGGCTAGTAGGCATGCCTGCTGCAATGAATGATGTTTGACTTAATTGGCTGGTGCTTAAATGAGAGACTGCAATGTAACACAGCCCAAGCAGCTCAGCATACCTCATCTCAGCACTCACAGCTCAGCCCAGGCCTTTGGAGGTACAGAAAGAAATCACCCTGGGGAAAGTTGTTGGAACCCAGAGGCCTGGAGAGAAGGCCAGCAGAGACCACCCTGTGCCTTCCCACATAAGAAAGAACCTCATTTGAAAATTAGCTGCCTTTCCTCTGAAGAACTAGAGAAATAAATCCCCTTTTATTAAAAGCCAATTCGTCTCTGGTATGTTGCATTCTGGCAGCTAGCAAACTAGAATACCTTTATTCCTGAAATTTCTAGACCATTGTTAGTACTGCCTGGATTGGGTTGTTGCAGTTTTCCATTAGCTTAAATTACAGGGCATGGTAGTACCAAGAGAAATCCTAGAGGATCTCCTGTATTCCAGGAAAATTCTTCTTTACCTCCATTGTGTAGTTGTAGTCCTATTCCCCTCTTAATAGTCATAATCAGTCACCCCAGATAGAACAATAATCCCCTTTTGTACTTGTGATTCAGTGGCATAAGAAGCCCAAAGTGGCTGGGTGGCAGTCTTAATTTCCAATTCCATGGAATCATTGATGTGTCTCCTGATAGGAGGAAACTTCTTTTTGGAACTAAGACCTGTAGACTAGCAGAGCATAAGATTTCAGGGACAGAAAGCAAAAATTTTTGAGTGGATCACTAGAGGTGATAGTGAGCATTGCCATTCTCATTTCCACCCCTTGATTCCTGGACACATGAATCCTAACTATGGAAGAAACAGCACCATAAAGTGGATGCTGACTCAGAAGATATGTTGCTGCAACCCTGCAAGGTATTACCATTTAGTTGACACCATAATTGGGTCTTCAAAAAGCCATACCACTATTTTATCAACTCAGCTGCCTCTGGATAATGGGGAATATTGTAAGACCAGAAAGTTTCATTTGCATGTGCCCATTTCCACACTTTATTTGCTGTGAAACGAGCTCCTTGATCAGAAACAATGGTGAGTGGAATATGAAGACAGTGGATAAAGCATTCTATAAGTCCATGGATGGTAGTTTTGTTGAACCATCACGCACAAGGAAGGCAAACCCATATCCAGAGTATGTGTCATTCCTGTTAGAACAAATCACTACCCCCTTCCATGATGGAAGTGGTTCGATGTAATCAACTTGCCACCAGGTAGCATGCTGATCACTTCAGAGAATGGTGCCATATTGGGGACTGAGTGTAGGTCTCTGCTGCTGGCAGATTGGGCATTCAGCAGCAGCCATAGCCAGGTTAGCCTTGGTGAGTGGAAGTCAATGCTGCTTAGCTCATGCATAACCTCCATCCATACCACCATGATCACTTGTTCATAGCCCATTGAGCAATGGTAAGAGTGGCTGAGTAACAAAGATGACTTACATACACAAGGATAGTTCATCTTATGCACTTGATTATTAAAATCTTCCTCTGCTGAAGTCACCCTCTGGTGAACATATGGGGCAGAAATATCTTCATGTTCTTTGGCCACTCAGAAAGTTCTATCTACATATGTCTTCTCCAGTCCTCTTTGTCACCAATTTTTCAATCATGTTTCTTCCAAGTCCCTGACCATCCAGCCAAATCAAGAGCAACAGTCCCTGAGTCAGCATATAAATAACCTGTGGCCAGCTCTCCTTCCAAGTAAAATAAACAACCAGGATCATTACTCAAAGTTCCACCCACTGGGAGGGTTGCCCCTTACCACTTTCCTTTAAGAACATCCCAGAATGGGGTTGTAGTGCTTCAGCTCTCCATTTCCAGATGTTCCCTGCATATCAAGTAGAACCATGTGTAAGCCAGTCCCAAGTTTTCTCTTTTTTAGTCAACTGACTGGAAGAAATTCCCCAAGAGGCCATAGCTGTGGTCTGGGAAAGAAAAATGGTAGGAGTAGGGGTCATGAACATATGAGCCACTTCCTCATGTAATTTATTTAGCCTTCAAGATCTGCTCAAGCCCTATCTCTTATATAACATTTCCATTTTATGATGACGTGCTGCTGTACACACCCAACTTTATGGCTTAGTGGGTCAGACAACACCCAGTTCATGATAGGTAACTCAGGTCTCATGGTAACTTTGTGGCCCAAGGTTAAGCATTCAGTCACTACCAAAGTCCAGTAGCAGCCTAAAAGCTATTTCTCAAACAAAGAGTGGTTATCTGTATCAAATTGTAAGGATTTGCTCCAAAATCCTAAAGGTGTACATTGTTATTCTCCTATAGGGGTCTGCCAAAGGCTCTAGTCAGCATCCCTATTTGCCACTGACATTTTCAGCACCACTGGATCTGCTGGATCATATATCTCAAGCTGCAAAGCAGCTTGCATAGCAGCCTGGACTTGTCACAGGGCCTCCTCTTGCTCCAATTCCCAGTCAAAACTGGCAACTTTTCTGATAACTTGGTAAGTGGGCTAGAGTAGCACACCAAAATGAGAAATATGTTGTCTTCAAAATCCAGAGAGGCCAATTAGGTATCTTGTCTCTTTTTGGTCATAGTATGGGCAAGATGCAACAGCTTATCCTTCACCCTAGAAGGGATATCTCAACATGCCCTACACCACTGGATCCCTAGAAATTTCACTGAAGTGGAAGGTTCTTGTATTTTTGTTGGATTTATCTCCCATCTCCTGATATGCAAATGCCTTACCAATAATAATAAACTAGTTGCTACTTCTTGCTCACTAGGTCCAATCAACATGATATCATCAATATAATGGACCAATATGATGTCTTGTGGGAGGAAGTAACAATGAAGGTCCCTACAAGATTGTGACATAGGGGCTGGAGAGTTGATACACCCCTGAGGCAGGACAGTGAAGGTATATTGCTGACTTTTCCAGCTGAATGCAAACTGTTTCTGATGCTCTTTACTGAGAGCTGTTAAGAAAAAAGCATTTATGAGATCAATAACTGCATACCTGGTACCAGGTGATGTGTTGATCTGCTGAAGAAATGATGCCATACCTGGAATAGCAGCTGCAATTGAAGTCACCACCTAGTTAAGTTTAAGATAATCCACTCTCACCCTCCAAGACCCATCTGTTTTCTGCATAGACCACATAAGAGAGTTGAATGGGGATGTGGTGGGAATCACCACCCCTGTATCCTTCAAATCCTTAAGAGTGGCACTAATCTCTGCAACCCCTCTAGGAATACGTTACTGCCACCAATTCACAATTTTTCTAGGTAGGGGCAGTTCAAGTGACTTCTACCGCAATAGTCCTCTCCCTATGAGTCAGAGAAACTGTAGGGATTCTGCCTGTAGCTGAGTATGTTGATTCCAATAATGCATTCTGGAATTGGGGAAAAGACCACAGAATTGGTCCAGGGACACAGTGGACCCATTGTGAGATGGACCAGAGTTATGACTCCATTGATCACCTAATCTCTATAAACCCCTACTCAGACTGGAGGACAAGAGTGATGTTTTGGGTCTCTTAGAATTAGTATCACTTCTGAGCCAGTGTCTAATAATCCCCGAAATAGCTGATCATTTCTTTTTCTTCAGTGCACATCACCCTGGTAAAAAGCCATACGTCTCCTTGGGGAAGGCTTGAAGGAAGGTTAACAGTGTAAATTTTAGGCAGGGTAAAAGGGTCCTTCCCTAAGGATACACAACCCTTCCCTCATTCAAGGGGCTATAAACTGTCTCAAGTCTGGGGATTGATTAATGGGCTATGGCCCTCTGGTTTGTAATTCAAGTTAGACTCTGTTCACTTGACCTGAATTCTTCAGTTTATACAGTTCAAACAAAAATTTAATAGACTGCCCATCTATTTTATTTCTAGGTACCCCACAATCTACTAGCCAATGTCACAAGTTTCTGCAAGTCAGATTATTTTGACTGCTGCATTGAGTCTGCTGTCCATTATAGTGGCCATGTCCACCTTGTCTATGGTGATTAACTGTCACCACATGGCTTCTACCAACTCAGGATCATTTCTTCTCCATTATGTTTAAAAATTATAGCTCAGTGACAGCAGTTCCCACAGTAATATCTGACCTACAGAGAAGGGCAACTACAGAACACTTTTGGGATGATGGAGCTAGTCTCATGAATTTATTTCTCAAGGTTCTGGTGAAAGATATGTGCTCTGGAAATTCCTGGGGTGTGTGAGCAGGTCTTCCACGATAAATCAACACTAAGCTTTTGGATCCCCTCATCTACATTATACTAGTGCAGTTCTGGCATATGAACTTCAGGTAATGTCAGTCACCTTCTGATCTTTTTTTCAGCCAATCATTCAAACAAACTGCTAATGTCCTTTCTAACCCCTTGAGTCACAACAATGAATACAGAATCTCTTCTCAGTAGGCCTATATAAAAAAATTCAGCTTGATCCACTTTATATTATTTCCGCCATTATCCCGCACCTTTAATATCTATTCCCGCACATATTCCCCTGGTTTCGATCTATAGAGATTGGAACACTTAAGCAGTTCTTTCGGAGTACAGCATACTTCTTCATGTGTTATACTTTGCATCTCATATTTTGGGACCTTTTGGGACTTTAGTCTAGTTATAGGTCTTGAATCATGGGGTGGATGGTGAAAAAACAAATAGAAGTATCTTTCAAACCAATTACCTCAAGGTATTCCATTGTAGTTTCATTTGGTGAAACGGGTTAGTTGCTCTACACAGAGGAGTGAGGGTCATTTCCTCAGGGGAGGTGATTACAGGTTTAGCAGGGACTGAAGGGTTAATCTCCTTAGGTGGAGGTTGGATGGAACACACCTCTGGGCAGATTCAAGTCTGGGAAGCTGTTTCCTCAAGGTAGGCTGGACTGTGAGAAGCTTTTTCCTAAGGGCAGTCCATTACAGGACTATCGATCAAAGGCTCAGCAGATTCCAGGGGCTCCATCTCTCCATCACCATCATCTTCACCTCCTATGCAATCCCATATTTCAAGATCCCATTCTTTTCCAATCAAAGCCCTTATTTTAACAGCAGACACTCTGCAAGGTTGAGATTTTAGTTTATGTTGTAAATCTACTACTCACACAATGAGGCTATGGGTCTGATTTTCAGAGATCTCAAGTTTGCAACCACAAGAAATAAGATGTTCTTTCAGGGCATGCATGGAAATTCTTACATCACTCATACAATGCTTAAGTTGCAAATTTGAAACTTTCAGTTCATCCCTTTCATTCATCACTGTATCCAGCATATCTAACAACAACCAGCCAATGCCATTATACCTCGTATTTCCCCAAAACTCCATAAATGTGCCAAAAATACTCTCACCTGGAGCCTTGTTCCATATAAGTATACAGTTAGCAGAACCTAATGGTGATTTTTTGCATATCTCTCTTGCCAACTCACCCCAAGGATTGTCAATGCCATCTTGATTATTGGAAACAAAGTCATTAGTGCCTCTGAGTTTACTTAGAGTAGAAAGTCAATTGAAAAAACCAATTTTTAAGTTTCTATTTCTTAAGAACCACTCTGGTACCAAGCTGTATTAGTCAGGGTTCTCTAGAGAAATGATCAACAAGAGATAACTGTAAATATGACACTTATAAAGGTGTCTCCCACAACCGAGGAAATGGAAGAGTCAAAATCCATAGGACAGGCTATAAAGCTGGCTGCTCTGATGAAGGGTCTGGATGAAATTCATGGGAGAGGCTCAATGACTGAAGCAGCAGTGAAAAAGTCTTCCTCTTTCATTAAAATTCTTCAATTGGTGGGAGAAGCACTTTAGTTGATCACAGATGTAATCAATAACAGATGCAATCAACAGACTTATGAATTAATACACCAGCTTTCTGGCTTATCAACCAGCCATGAAATATCCTTGCAGCAATGATCAGGTAGTGCTTGCCCTACCAGACAACTGGTCATTATCACTTGGCCAAGTTGACACCAGAACTTAACCATCTCAACCTACATTCTTGTCTGCCAATAGGAATAATTTATTCAATAACTTTGTGGAAAGGAAATTCATCATAACCCATTAATATAAATAATATGAATAACATAAATGCTTATGTCCTATCAACCACCAATTCACTTTTTGGATCACTACTTTCACACATGTATACAAGAAGATACGAACATATATTAGAACCTAAATTGCTTCATAGCTTATAATACTGGGAAAAACCTCTAAATATCTATGCTTTCAAAATAGCTAAATTAACTATAGCATACTGTTGCTATGATAATCTATTATCCACTTAAAGGGAAAAGATCAAGTGGTATTAGATATATAGTAATAAAAAAGTTCCATGCACATATTGCAAAATAATTTAAACAAAATTCATCCAACAATATTATTTATGAGGTTACATACATATGAATGAAAATGCATAGAAAAATATCTGGAGGCATATACACCAAGCAGGGGACACATTTTTCCTTTGGGAGGACACTAAGATATGATGGTGTTGGTTGTGGCCAAAATGAAGTTTAGCCTACACCCCGGTGCCAGTGGAAATGTGAATTGGATTGTTTCCATGGAAATGTAACACACTCAATTGTGGGTGTGACCTCTTGATTAGATGGAGATGTGACTTTATCCTTTAAAGGTGATTAGTTTACTGGAGTCCTCTAGAAGGGGAAACATTTTGGAGAAAGCTCAGATGCAGACGCTTGGAGAACAGTTGCTTCAATACTGACAGAGATGCATATTTGGAGATGCAACCTCAGCAGACGCAGCCAGGTGCCTTCACATGAGATGCTAAGCAAGCCAGAACCCAGAGTTTTGTCCCAGAGTTTATTAGTGAAGGCCCAAATATTCTTAGAGAAGGAAACACTGGCATTAGAAGCTGGAAATAATGGAATGGGGAATAAGTACCAGTAGATGCCAGTCATATGCCTTCTCATGTGGCAGACACTAGCCTTTCTTAAATCAAGGTAACTTTATCTGGATGCCTTAGTTTGGACATTTGTATGGTCTTAGAACTGTAAAGTTGTAACTTAATACATCCTTTCTTTAAAAAATCCAACCCATTTCTGGTATAATGCATTTCTGGCAGCATATAACAAACCAAGATAGATTTTGGTGTCAGAGATGTGGGGTGCTGTGGTTTGCAAATGCCAAACATGTTTGAACAGATTTTTAAATGGACAAGTGGAAAATTCTGGAAGAGTTATGAGGAGCTTGATAGAGAAGGCGTGGAATGCTTTGAAGAAACTATTAATAGAAATGTGGATACTAAAGATACTTCTGACAAGGCCTTAGACAGAAATGATGCATGTGTTATTGCAAACTGGAAGGAAGGTGACCATTGTTTTAAAGTGATGGAGTATTTGGCAAAATTGTGTACTGCTTTTGGATGGAAGTTAGAATGCAAAGGTGATAATCTGGGAAGCTTAGCTGAGGAAATTTCCAAACTAAATATGGTAAATGCAGCCTGGTTGCTTCTTGCAGCTTATAATGAAATGTGACCAGAAAGAGATAAGTTGAGAACTGAAGTCTTGGGCACAAAGAAAGCAGAAATTGGTGGTCTGGAAAATTCTGGGCTCCCAGGAAGTAAGACTCCAGAGATTAGTGCCCCACATGAGGATTTAACCAAGCAAGGAACCAGTCATCCATTTCAGAAAAGGCAAGCATTGAAGATGGGGTTATTCAGAAAGTATTTGTAGAAAGTCTTATTGTCTGATAGCTATAATCTCTGAATATTACATGAAAAACTAACAAACTTCTTGCAAGGTCTGTATGAACAGAAGCACTGCCAGTCTGAACTAAAGGGACATAAAATGCACACATTGAAGGAAAAATTACTTCAAAGGCAGACTCATGGTAGCTAAGCTTTGAAGCCAAGATACCTTAGGCCAAGAGCATGGACCCACCCATCTACATGAAAGGGTGGGAAGGCAAAGGTGGGTCATTCTCTTTGTTGCTAAGGAAGAGTTTTGCCAACTCATGTCTTGGAGATGGTGGAGCAAATTCTGCAGGGATTTGGGGGAGCCTGGCATTTGCCCCATTGGTCTGGAAGGGTTGAGCATGTGCCTAGGAGATGACAGAGAGACTGGTAACTGCCCCAATGCTTGGAGAGGGTGGAACTGAAGAAAGATGGGCCTCCAAATGGGCCTCAACACTGCAATCATCACCCCAGAATTTGCTGCTGTATAAGCCTTGGAAAAGGTGAAACTGCCTCTTTCTAAAGCCCTGAGGGTAAATGACTCGCAGACTTTGAATTCTGATGGAGTTTTCTCTGCAGGTTTTAGAAATTTTCTCTGCAGGTTTTAGAAACTGTTTGGACCTGGTGACCCCTGCTTTATTTTCAATTTATCCCTATGGGAAAGAAACATGTATCCTATGACTATTCCTCCTTTATACTTTGGCAGCAGATAATTCGTTTTAAGTTTCACAGTTCAACAGCCAAAGGAGAATTTTTTCGCCTTGAGACAAACATGACTGTAACTGATTTGATGAGACTTTGTACTATTTATGACTTTGTATTGCATTTGTATTGTTACTAAAATTGTTTAAGGGTTTTGTGATATTGTGATGGAATGAATACATACTGTTTATAGAAGGTGGAATGTGCTGGTTTGAAGCTGTTATGTATTCCAGAAAAGCCATATCCTTTTCCCTGATCCAATCTTGTGGGGGCAGCCATGTTTCCTTTAATTCTGATTCAATATTATGGGTGTGGAAACTTGGATTGGATTGTTTCCATGAGATATGACACAATCAATTGTGGGGATAACCTTTTGATTAGATGGAGATGCAACCCTGCTCATTCAAGATAGGTCTTGATAGTATTGGAGTCCTTTAAAGGAGAAAGTTCAGATGCAGAAGCTTGCTTCTGAGCTAACAGAGATGCATGCATTTGGAGATACCAACTTAGCAGATGTTGCCATGTGTCTTCCCATGAGATGTTAAGCAGCGAGAACCTAGAATTGTGTCCCAGAGGAAATAAATAAAGGTCCACAGATGCTTAGAGATGAAATCACTGACGCAGAAGCTGGAAAAGTAATGGAACCAGGAACAAGGACCAGGAGATACCATCCATGTGCCTTCTAATGTGGCGACCATTAGCTTTTCTTGAATTAGGTTACTTTTATCTGCATATCTTAGTTTGGACACTTTTTATGGCCTTAGAACTATAAGCATGTAACTTAATAAATCCCCTTTTTAAAAGCCATCCATTTCTGGTGTATTGCATTCTATCAGCATTTAACAAACTGAAACATTGCCATGTTTTAATTTTGCATAAGATTTAGTCTATCCCATGATAGTTACGGTAGATCAAAGAAGAAAAACTATGTAACCATTTACTTAGATCATATGGGTTTTTCTTATCACTTTTTTGTATTCCATCATTATAACTTCTATTCCATATGTAGTACATTTGTAGATCAATTGGTATTCCCATATAAAAAAATATATAGGTGTGCCTCTTAATGCTTTTAAAGGTGAAAATGGAAGGTTACACTGACATGTTTCAGAGAAGTGGTCATGTGGTAAGTTTTTGTGCTATTTGGCCATCATTGTTTTAAACGAGTCATCCAACATTGCTGTCTTAGCTTTCTGTCTGCCCTGACAAATACCACAAAATGGATTGTTATGACAAATACCACAAACATTTATTGGCTGACAATTTTAAGGCCAGAATTATCAATCCAAGGCATCAGCAAGGTCTTTCTTTCTCTCCAAAGTCTGTACCATTCTGGGGTTGTTTTCCTGCAATTCTTAGGGTACCTTGGTTTGCATATCTTCTTTGTGTCACATGGCACTCTCAGTCTCCTTGTGCTTGCTTTTCTGGTTTCTGCTGACTCGTGGCCTATGTCTCTTCTTTATAAGTTTCCATTAATGCAGATTAAGATCACCCTGATTAACTGGTCATACCTTAACTAATAATATCTTCAAAGGGCCCTATTTTCAATTAAATTCACACCTACAGGAGCATAGATTAAATTGAGAACATGTCTTTTGAGGAGATACATAACTCAGTCTAGCACAATTGCTGTTATTTTTCTTTCAAAGATGTTTGTTTGCTATATCATTAACAACATCCAACTACTTTAATTTCTTTCTTTAATATTGAAAAAAGTAAACTTATTTAGGACTGAAGTAAACCAGGTTTAAAACACACTGAGGAAATAAATGATTTTTTACCCTCTGAAGGTCAGGGTTCTTTCCATCCCACCCACTGCTCACCAGCTCACTTTCTGTCCTAGCAAGAACAAGCAGACATTTCCCAATGTTGAGATACAGCAGTGGCAAGTTGACAAGTACTTTGCCATCTCTTAAATCTCTGAGGGAGCAATTAGGAAAAGAAGTACAAGTGCTATAAGGGCAGAGCTGAGGAATATTTTGTACTTTAAAACTGACTTTAAATAATATCAGGTTGGGAGAGAATTCAGCAACTGATATATTCCAAGGCTGATTATTTTGTTGCTAATAGTTTGGGACTAATGATGGTTGGAGGATTTGGGATGGGGGTAAAATATGACAAAGAAGTATATAACCCACATAAGAGGAAAGCATGAACCTATGTCCACTATGTATAAGGTTTCATTAATTATCTAATTAATTGGATTTAACACTATACTCATTAGAATTACATATTAATGTTAATCTGAAGTGCAGTTGTGCACATGTAAATACGTACCCTATCCATGTAATAAGGGGTGTGATCAAAGAGATGAATATAGTGAAATTGACTCTATAACTCTTGGTTTCTGGGGGGCAGTAGAGATGTGATTGATGATGGTTCTGAAGGATAGGTAGGGTCAGATAAAGGGAAGCCTTGACTGCTGCATGTGGAGAATATTGGGTACTGTATTGAGATCCTCAGAATTCTGACTGGGGGCTGATAGGTACAGAAAGACTTTCCAAGAATTACCCATGCAGATAGCTTTAAGAGAATCAGTTTTTAGATCCTCAAGTTTCAAGTCCTTAGTTTCCACATAATCTCTCTCTAAAGCTTCTTGAGGAAGTGCCCATGATCTTATTAACCTTCCCCCACTTTCAAAAGAAAGGCACCACCTTTATTTTAATTGTCTAATAAGGAGATTTTCCTTACATTTTCCATTTAACCATTAAAAATTTTGGAATATTATCATTTCAAAGCACACATGCAATAGGGGTTACTGAATCTGATTCCTTTAAACATAATTTGTTTTTTTCCTAGGATGACTAGATTTCTCTAGATGCATTAAATAAAACAAAAGGATAAAACATTTACATGAGTTATTTAAGAGTGGATGTGCATTATTCAATAAGGTATCTAAAACCCATATTATCAAAGTATGAAATATTTATTTCAATTACAGTAAATCCTCATTTAATCATATAGAATGTTGAATATTTTTCACTCCTATTAAACAAAAATAAACTTCTAAAAGTGTGATGAAATGCTTGTAAATGTGAACAATTGTTTGAGGGAGAAAGAAAACAAAACATTTTGAAGACTGCTGCTGTGCTCTTTCATGGAGAATCATAGGGCAGGAGGAAGGCACAAAGGGGAGCTCCATAAGTGCAGTTTAACTTGGTGGGTCTGTGAAGTGGCAGTGGAACGCCTGAGGGGGTTCTAAGAGCAGACCAAATTCCTGCTTCTGCACTTCTAAGTACACGTCCTTCAGTCAGTGGATGGGGTAGAATATTTCTTGAGCCTCTTGTGTGCATGTGTGAGGCAACACAGTAAGGACATGGCAGATTGGTGTCTTTTACCATTAGAAGGTGGTGTAAGTCAAAGTTCAGTGTCCTTAATTAATCCTCTTAACTAGAGTACATAAACTCTGTAAGCTCTGTGGAAAACTGAAAATATACAGTTTTATAAGAAAGAACAGTTCTTTTCTGGGCAATGAGTACATTATTTTCAGGTTAGGGAAACATGCCTTTGATTAAAAGAAAGATTAGGAAACACTGTTAAAGGATATTAATTGGTAATGAAGTTAATCACTCTCTCTCTCATCCCCTGCTTCTTCTAGGTCCCAGCTTCTCATTTTTCTCCTCCTCCTTCTCTTCTTTTTCTCTCTTCTCCTCCTTCTTAAGTTCATTCTTCTTTTTCATCTTATCTCTTTCTCCATCCTCATTTCCCTCATCCTTCCTCTCTCTTTCCTTCATCTCCCCATCTCTCCTCCTTTTACTTCTTCTTCTCTTCTATTGCCCTACATGGTTGTATCTGAAAACAAACAAGGAAAACACAATACAGGCAAGACTGATTCTCTCTATTTACTTTCCCTCCATTCTTCCTCCTTGAAGCATTCACTGGAAAACTTCTCCCAACACCCACCTACAACCTGTAATATATCTAGTGTTTAAAGCTTGCATCATGACAATGCTGCAAAATTAGTTTTTTTAAGAGAAAAAGTAGCAGCACCCAAATTGAAAGGGTATGGCAATCTTTAAAGAATAGCCTATTATTGGGTATTTTAGGGAACTAGTGGACTTCACACCACATCCTGAATTACATGTTTAATCATTAAAAAAATACAAAATATAGAATCATGTCATCTGCAAATAATGAAAGTTTTACTTCTTCCTTTCCTATTTGGATGCCTTTTATTTCTTTCTCCCATTCAATTGCTCCAGCTAGAAGTTCTAATATAATATTGAGTGATAGTGGTGATAGAGGGCATCCTTGTCTTGTTCCTGATCTCAAGGAGGGTGCTTTCGGTTTCTCACCATTAAGCATAATGCTGACTATGGGTTTTTCATACATGCCCTTTATGAGGTTAAGGAACTTTCCTTCTATTCCTGACTTTTGAAATATTTTTATCAGGAAAGGATGCTAGATTTGTTGAATGCTTTTTCAGCCTCAAGCAATATGATCATATGATTCTTCCCTTATGATTTATTAATAACTGTATCATGTTGATTGATTTTCTTATGTTGAATCATGCTTGCATTTCTACTATTATTGACCCAACAATAACTCCTTAGTATATACCCTGAAGAGCTGAGGGCAATGACATGAGTAGACATTTGCGCACCAATGTTCACAGCAGCACTATTCATAACTGCCAAGAGATGGAAACAGTTCAAGTGCCCATGAAAAGGTGAGTGAATAGACAAAATGTGGTATATACATATGATGGTATATGCAGATAAGTGGACAAATCCCACTTACTTAGAACGCTGAGGATGGACGAGACTGAGGAAGTACTCCACAACTGCTGAATCAAAGAAAAAAATATCAGATAGGAAAATTCTGCCCCAGACCACCATTTGGCATCTGTCCCCCTCTTCCTCACTAGGTCCCACACAACTTGGGAGTCACCCAGAGGCACAGGCAAGGTTCCTCCCACTGCAGACAGAGATTATAGAGTAGCTCATAGCAGTGAGTCAGAGCTCCATGTATGCCCAGGAACAGGACCTAAGTCCGCAGAGACCCAGTGGCACACAAGCCACTGAAAGTGCTGCATATAAAAGCCCTCTTCCCCCAGCACAGGGTTGGGCAGAGACATTGTGATAGAACTGCTGGCAAGAGCTGTTATGCCATTACCATTACTTAATCTGGTTTCAGTCAGCTGGACCACTAAACCACACTTTTGTGAAGTGACCCACCTTTCTGGAGTGACTCACTCAAAAACAGTAACAACTGAACTATACAATACAATGGGTCAATAACAGTGGGGGGGGGCGATAAGGTATATGGGAGGATTTGAATATACTTTTCTTATATTCATTTCTTTTTTGGAGTAATGAAAATGTTCTAAATTGATCATAGGGTTGTATGCATAACTATGTGAAGATACTGTGAGCCAGTGACAGTACACTTCAGGTGGTTTGTGTGGTGTGTGAATATGGTGTGTTTATATGGTGTGTGAATATAGCTCAATAAAGTTGCAATAAAAACCCAGGACCAGATGGCTTCACAGGTTAATTCTACCAGTCATTCTAAGGAGAAGTAACACCAACACTACTAAAATTCTTCCCAAAAACTGAAAAGAAGGGAAAACTACCAAACTCATTCTATGAGGTCAACACCACACCAATATCAAAGCAAGATAAAGATACTCCAAAAGAAAATTACGAATGGATTTTTCTTCTGATTATAGATTCAAAAATGTTCAACAAAAAACTTACAAATCAAATATAACAGCACATAAAAAAATTATACACAATGATCAAGTGGGTTTTATCCCAGATGTGCAAAGGTGGTTCAACATAAGAAATCAGTGTAATATACCACACTAACATACAAAGAGGATAAAATGAAATGATCATTTCAATTAACACAGAAAAGGCATTTAACAAAATGCAGCATCATTTCTTAGTAAAAAATAACTTAGAAAAATAGGAATAGAAGGAAACCTCCTCAACATGATACACGGTATATATAGTGAAAGACTAAAAGCTTTCCCTTTGAGATACGGAAAAAGACAAGGATACCTAATGTCACCACTGTTATTCAACATTGTACTGGAAGTTCTATCCAAAGCAATTAGGTTTGAAAAAGAAGTAAAGGCATCCAAATTGGAAAGGAAGAAGCAAAACTCCACTATTTACTGATAACATGATCCTCTATATGGAAAGTCCTGAAAAATCTACATTGCTACTAGAGCTAATAAGTGATTTCAGTAAAGTGGTGGGGTGCAAGAACAACATGCAGAAATTAGCAGCATTTCTATTCACTAGTAATGAACAAACTGAGGAGGAAATCAAGGGAGAAAATCTGTTCACCATAGCAACCAAAGGAATCTAAATATGTAAATATCTAGGAATAAATTTGACCTAAGATGTAAAGGACTTGTACATAGAAAATTACAAAACATAGATAAAAGAGATCAAATAAGACCTAAGTAAATGAAAGGACATCCTGCGTTTATAAATTACAAGACTAAATATTGTTAAGATGTGCATTCTATCCAAAATGATTTACAGATTCAATGCAATCCAGCATTAAATTGAAATTCCAGCAGCCTACTTTGCAAAAATAGAAAATTATCAAATGTATTTGGTAGGGTCGGGTAATGGGCCCTGAATAGCCAAAATCATTTTGAAAAAAGACAAAGAAATTGGAAGTCTTATACTTCCTTACTTTAAAGAGTATTACAAAGCTACAGAGGTCAAAACAGCATGATACTGGCAAATGGATAGATATAACCACTAATAGAATTGAATTAATATTTCAGTAAAAAGTCCTTCACTTCTATGACCAATTGATTTTTGACGAGACTGTCAAATCCTCTAAATTGGGAAATAACAAATGGTGCTGGGAGAATTGGATATCCACATGCAAAAGAAAAATGAACTCAAAATGGATCAGAAACCTAAATTATATTCCTAGAAGAAAATATGAGGAAGCATCTTCAGGATCTCCTGTTAAGCAATGGCTACTTAGACTTTACATTCAAAGCACAAGCAACAAAAGAAAAATAGATACATGAGACACCCTTAAAATTATAAATATTTTTGTATTAAAAGATTTTGTCGGCGGGCCGCGGTGGCTCAGCGGGCAAAGTGCTTGCCTGCTATGCCGGAGGACCTCGGTTCGATTCCCGGCCCCAGCCCATGTAACGAAAACGGAGAAACAAAATACAATAAAACAAGAAAATGTTTAAAAGATGTTTCCCTTTCTTCCTCTCTTCCTTCCTTCTATCCTTCCTTCCTTCTCTCTGTCTTTCCTTAAAAAAAAAAAAAAAAAAAAAAAAAGATTTTGTCAAGAAAGTAAAAAGACAACCTACTCAGTGGGAGAAATCATTAGAAACCACATAACTGATAAGGGCTTAACATCCAGAAGAAATGAAAATATCCTTCAACTCAATAATAAAGGCAAATAGCCCAATTTTAAAATAGGCGAAAGATTTGGATAGACAGTTCTCCAAAAGAGGATACAAAAATGACTAAAAAGCACATGAGAAGATGCTCAACATCACTAGCTATTAGAGAAATACAAATCAAAACCACAATGAGATATTATTTCACAGCCACTAGAATGGCTACCATTAAAACAAAACAGAAACATGCAAGTGTTGGAGAGGATGTGGGATAACAGGACCACTCAATCACTGCTGGCAAGCATGTAAAATGGTGCGGCTGCTGGGAAAGTCAGTTTGGCATTTCTTCAGGAAACTAAATATAGAATTACCATATTAACCAGGAATTCCACTATTGGTATACACCCAGAAGAATTTAAAGCAGAGACTGAAACAGATATTTGCACAATGATATTTCATAGCTACATTAGTCACAATTGCCAAGAGATGAAAGCAAACCAAGCATCCATCAACTGAAGAATGGATAAACACAGTGTGGTATATACATGGACGGAATATTATTCAGCTTTAAAAAGGAATAGAGGCCTGATACATGCAACAATATGGATGAATCTTGTAGATATCATATTGAAGATATATCACATCACCTTGAGGATATCATCATAAAATGAAATAAGCCAAATAAAAAATCACAAATATTGTATGATCTCATTGATATGGACTAATTTTAATAAGCGAACTCATAAATTTAGAACCTAGACTATAGGTTAACAGGGGATTTATTGGGGATAGAGAATAAGGAGTTCTTTAATTTGTATGAAATTTCTATTTAGGCTGATTGTAAAGGTTTGGAAATGAATGGTAGTGATGGTAATCAACAGCATTTATGTGAGTGAGGTTGAAAAGGGAATTTTGTGTCGTGTGTTACTAGAATGAAAGTTAGGAGACAATATATGGAACTGTATAACACAGGTACCATGTCTTAGATAATGGTTTGGAGTTAATAGCACAAGTATGAGAATGTTCTTTCATGAATTATAACAAATGAAGTACACTAATACAAGATGTTAGTGAATAGGTGGTATAAGGAAAATATGCCTTATGTAAACTAGCCTATGCTTAATAGCAGTACTTTAATAATCTTTCATCAATTCTAACAAAGGTCCACACTAAAATAAAGTATCAACAGTAAGGATTTTTATGGAAATGCTGCATTCTTTTACATAACTCTTCTGTAGACCTACAACTTTTTTTTTTATGTGGTATGACAGGGGTCACATTTCATTCTTTTTCCATGTGAGTATCACTTTATTGCAGCACCATTTGCTTTGTTTTCTTACTTGCTTGTTTGTTTGGGAATGCATCGGCCAGGAATCAAACTCATGTGTCCTGCATGACAGGTGAGAATTCTACCATTGAACTACCCTTACAGCCTCCTTACAACTTTTTAAATTAAAAACAACATTTTTTTAAAAAAAAAGGTAATGGCCTCTGTCATGGTTAGGGACATGTGTCAACTTGGCCAAGTTGTGGTACCTGTTTATCTGATTGGGCAAGTGCTGGCCTGTCTCTTGCAATGAGGACATTTCATAGGATTAGGAGATCCTTATAGGATTAGGTCATGATCACGTCAGCTGCATCCACAGCTGATTCCATTTGTAATCAGCCAAAGGGGAGTGTCTTCTGCAATTAGTGATGCTAAATCTAATCATGGGAAGCCTTTTAAGGAGGACTTAGAGGAGACAGATTCCATTCCTGCTTTGGCTGGTGAGCCTCTCCTGTGGAGTTCATCCAGACCATCCATCGGAGTCGTCGGCTTCACAGCCTGCCCTGTGGATTTTTGACTCTGCGTTTCTGAGGTCACGTGAGACACTTTTATAAATTTTATATTTGCAAGTGTTCCCTGTTGATTCTGTTTCTCTAGAGAACCCTAACTAATACAGCATGGGTAGGCACCCAGGTCTCCGGCATGGCAGGTGAGAACTCTGCCACTCAGCCACCGTGGCCTGCCCTGGGCACTTTAAAAAAAAAAAAAAAAAAAACTAAACAAAAAACTTTTTTTTTCCAAATTAGAACACATAAAAATATCACAGAGAATTGTTTAAAGAGCATCAGTTTCGGAACCAAATTACATGGGATTGATTTTTAATTCTGCCACTTCTTAGTTCTGTGGCCTTGAGAAAGATATTTAAACTCTCTGTGCCTTTTCATCTGTAAAATGGGGATGATAATAGTTACTATCTGGAGGGTTCTTATGAGGAACGAATGAGTTACTCTGGAAAGTCCTTAAAATAGTGTTTTTCATATAAGAAGTACTTTATAAGTGGGTCCTACTAGCTATTATTAGAAGCCCAATATATAAAATAGCTAAAGCAGAGGACAAACAGAACCTGGACCTCTGAGTAATCACTTTTCACCTCAATTCCCAAAAACCTCCTAAGGATATATAGAGCCATGTTTGAAAAGCAAGGTTCGGTGAATAGATTTTGAAAGTTTTCCCAAGCTAGCCCAAGCCTGCCTATTCCTTATCTGTCCCTACCCTGCACCAGCAAACCAGACAACCAGTCCTGTAGGAGGAGAGATAAGGAATGTTCCAGTTTTCTACTGCTGTGTAACAAACCACCCCAAAACTTAGTGACTTAAGATAACAGGAGGCATCCATCTTGCTCACAGATCTGTGGTTTGCCAGGGTTCAGTGGCATGGCTCATCTCTGTTCCATGGGGCATGAGATGAAGCAATTCAACTGGGGGGTGGAGGAAACACTTTCCACAATGGCGCACCCACATGGTGGGGCTGTCAGCCTTGGCTCCTGTTCGTACGCATCACTGCACAGGGCTGCTCAGACTTCCACATGGCATGGCTGCCAGCTCCAAGAACAAGTGTTCTAGGAGGCCCGGGATGAAGCTGCAAAGTTCTTACAACCTAGGCTTGTAAGCCCTAGAAGAGCACATTCACCACATTTTATGGATCAAGTGAGTCACGGGAGTCAGGCAGTGTGGAAAGAGAGGGGATTGGACCCCACCTCTTAAATAGTCATCGGCGGCTATGTTTCATCCACCACATTCCCAGGGGATTTGACCAACCCAGAGACCCCACCAGGCGCTCTAATAGCCATCACCCCCAATCTGCTCAGCCCTCTGGGAAGTTGTACATCAGCTCTCTCTGTGTCACCTTGTCCAGTTTTGTGGAAGCAATCGCTGGGCGACCCAGAGGAACAGACTAGAGCAGCACAGTGGTGGCCCAGAGAGGAAATGAAAGACAGCGTGGCCATTAAGTGTGAGGAAGAGAAAGGCTTTTTTACTCACAGACTGACACAATGCCACCTACAGTAACAGGTATTTTAATGAACAGAAATAGAGGAGAGATTATCATTGGACATAGAAAAGAATTGAGAATCCTCAGTGATAGCACAGAACCATCCACATAGCAAATTCTAAGTGTGTAGCTGTGGATGTTGGTAACAAAGAGGTAAAGGGTACAGTCCTTCGCTTAGAAGATCTACAAGCTAATGTAAGAGACAGTGAGCAATAGGCCAAAAAGGCTATTGAAGTCAGGGTGTTGCTGGGGAAGAGAAATGGACACAAGCTTTGTAGTCCGACGTGTGAATACTGGTTCCATCATTTAGTAGCAGCTTAATCCTGGGGAATTCACTTACTGTCTCTGAGCTAAGGTTTCTCTGTGAAAGGCTTCAGGGAAAATGAAATGAAACCAGGTACAGCAACATGCTGAGCCAGCCCAGTACCTAATCTAAAGTAGACATCAAGCAAATGTCCCCAGTTTTGTTTATTGTGGTTATAATCACCAAGGCACCCAAAATGATGCCTAGCACAAGTAGCCATGGGGATTAAAACACCAAGATGGACACTGGAAAAATGGTGTGATATTTCCATCCTTGGAAAATTCTAGGAAAAGACAGAAAACATCTATTCTAGATGGCTCGGAGTTCGGTAGATGCACTGGAGTTAAAGGACCGCCTGAAAACCAAGCGTCCTTAAACCCCAGGTTACAAATCTCTGGATGAAACTGACATCCCACTAAAGATGAAGAGTGGACCCCTGGACCAAACTAAGTTTGGTTCCCATATTACTCTATATAGTTTCCTCTTTCCTTGTAGCTCCTAATGTACTATGATTAAATAATCATTCAAGACATTATTGGTTTAATACAGACCACCCATGCTAGATTCTAAGCCCCCACGTGAAGGTAAAGGCCAAGCTTGTCTCGCACACCACTATATCCCTCATGTCTAGCCCCACCTGCCACATAGCATGTCCTCAGTACATTTTAGTTGAATTAATTAAATGATCACTTGATGGCGCTTCCAGCTATGGATTTCTAGGCTCCCACCCCAACCATCTGACCAGAATTAAGAATATGAACTTGGTCTCAGGCAGAGGCTTCCAGACAGTGAAACATGTAGGAATAAAACCCACAGAACCAATGCTTCGCTCCCTGGCACTGCTCAGTGGTCCCATGAATTGCATGTGTTTTATATATGGAACCCCATTGACGTCACTGGGGATTTCATGGATGGAACAAATGAAAAGGAAGAGGCAGCAGTAGAAATCTGCAGCTTGAAGCTGTCAAGAAGAGGTACTTTGTGACCAGGAGACCGGAGAGTGCCAGAAAACATGAGGGAAGAGGAGATTGCTGACGAGAGGTGGGCTGCCCTTCAGAAGAAACTGGGGGTCAAGAACTTCCGCTGCCCACTTGCTCCGACAACGCTGGGAGCCTGAGTAGGTTCTGTAACAGCAGCCTGGCCCCACGCACCATCCCACGTCCCCTTCCTCAAACCCCTGGCCCTGCCGTCCACTTCCCTCCCACCCGTTCTCAGACAAAAACAAAAGACCCATCACACAGTTATTAGCGTCATCTCGCATATCCCCGGGAGTGAGACAACTGCCAACCCCACTTCAGCTTAAAATGTTTAACAGATTTGCCCACATCTAATTTCTGTCACTGTGTTTACAGTACATGGGACCCAGAGAGGAAAGCCATGGAGAAAAGTAGTAGGGTTGGAGTTGTGGGGGGACAGCGGAGGGGGCAAAAAATAAATGCCAAACTCCTTAAAAGGGTGACATTCCTCCTTGCGGTTTGCAAATACCAGACCTATTGAAATGGTGTTTTGGATGGCTAAGGGGAAGATTTGGAGGAACTGTGAAGAGATTGATGGAGAAGTCCTGGAGGGCTTGAAGAGACTGTTGGTGTAAATGGAACCACTGCCAATCTTGGCAGAGGACACAAAAGGGAGAAATTGGAGTTTGCAGAGTAAGAACCATGGAAGCTCGGGTCTGAAGCCAAGAAACCTCGGCCAGGAGAGTGGACCCACCCATATACATGGAGAGGGTGAGTTTACCCTGAAGGGCGAGGATGAATCTCCCCTCTTATTACAGTGGAAGAGTTGTGCAGCCTCAGGCCTTGGAGAAGGCAGAGCACGCTCCTTGGGGGACTGGGAGAGCCTGGCTGCCACCATGTGGAGGGGTTGAGTGTGTGCCCCAGAAATGGCAGAGAGCCCAGGGGTGGCCCTGATGCCTGGAAAGAGTGGAGCCCAGAGGTGGTCTCCTCGATGTTCCCCGAGGTTGATTTGGAAAGAGGCAGGCCACTGCATAGGCCCTTGGAAGGGGTGGGACTGCCGCTTTCTACAGCCGAAGGATAAATGACTTTCAGACTTTGAAATCCCATGACACTTGCCCTGCAGGTTTTACATCTGTGTTTCTTCCAATTTCTCCCTATGTAAATGAAAATCTGTATCCTGTGAATATCCTCCTTTGCTTATTGGCACCGGACTTGTTTTGAGATTCACATGCCCACAGCAAGAAGAGAAGATTTTGCACCTGTTTAAGGTGATGCTTGAAGTTGCCAAGTTGACAAGGGGTGGACATGTGTTAGTTAGATTCAGTTGTCAACTTGGCCAGGTGAGCATACCTAATCTTGTTGCTGCGGACATAAGCCAACGGTACGTGAACCTCATCTGTTGCCAATTACATCTGCAGTCAGCTAGGAGGCGTGTCTGCTGCAATGAGTGACGTTTGACTTAATTGGCTGGTGCTTAAATGAGAGAGCGCAATGTAGCACAGCCTAAGCAGCTCGGCATTCCTCATCTCAGCACTCGCAGCTCAGCCTAGGCCTTTGGAGATGCAGAAAGAAGTCACCCCGGGGAAAGTTGTTGGAACCCAGGGGCCTGGAGAGAAGACCAGCAGAGACCATCCTGTGCCTTCCACGTAAGAAAGAACCTCAGTGGAAAGTTAGCTGCCTTTCCTCTGAAGAACCAACAAAATAAATCCCCTTTTATTAAAAGCCAATCCGTCTCTGGTGTGTTGCATTCCGGCAGCCGGCAAACTAGAACAGCCTCCTAAAGTTGTTGGCTAAGTAATCCACCATTTCTTTAGGCTCCTTTCATAAGTTCAGTATGCCCTTCTAGTCACACCAGCAAATTTAAAGCACAATTCCATTATGACTGTGTGAATCAAAAGCAAACTTCTGGTTCAAGGTACAAATCAAAAATGCTTAGAGTTTAGACAAATCCACAAAACAGTTTCCCTGGTATGCTTAAATATTTGATTAACAATATGCTCATGTTGCATTTTGGGTATCAAGGAGAAAAATTTGGGTTTCTGACAAACATAGACCTTTATAAAATCATGCATTTGGGTATTTAGTGAAAGGTCCTGAAATATAATAAGTGATGTGGTGAGCAAATTATGGTTCTTGAATTAATGCTGCCAGGCAAAACCTCAGCCACTAATATAGTCTCTTATTCCAGGCATGTGCTATTATCAAATCTTCAACCACAATATTAATGAAAATGCTAGTGTAAATCAACAAGGTTTTAAGCTAGTATATTAATATGATACACAAAATGCTGGTTTATAAAGTATATAATACTGTGCAGTCAATTCAAAGTCTTATTTTAAAAAGATGATGATTCTGAATTATATTTTTGTCTCTCTGCTGTGACAGCTTAAACTGAATATGTTCTTAGCTTTTCATTCTAAAAATGAAACTTATGTCAATTCATCTGAGGGGAAAAGAATGGAAGTGGAAAGCAACACAGGGAGTTTAGTATTATATCATAGTCTAAATTAAATACCTATTTTGTCTCTAATGTGAGACATGGTTTCCTGGTTGCACAGAAGTGGAATTCAGCTAAAGCTGAAGCTAATTTCTCTGCTGTGTTCCTGGAACACCAAAGGCAGAACTCAGCACCCCATCAGGTAGTACTCCCGCAAAGCTAATAGATTTAGTACAATTGAAAAGTAATATGACCCTTGGGATTGAAAAACTTGATGGCAAGGTAGAAATACCATAACCCTTGGATTTCCCAGTCTTGGTTCCAAGACTTACCACATAGTAAGACACAGGTTTACAGATTAAGATTTCAAGACTCATAAGTGTTTCCATTTGTTTAGATAGGCTCACAGAGTGGTCTCTGGAACAACGAATTGCTGAGAAAAAGCAGGAAAGCTGAGAATGGTGACTACTGAAAATTCTATGATGAAGGAGAAAGAAATGTTACAGCTGATAATTTTTCACTTTTGGTTATAGGGTCCCTGCCTTTCTCTCTCAGGAAATGTGTAATTAAATGCTGCATTACTCTTCATCTTCAGAAGCTACTTTTTATTTGTTGAATAACTACAAATATTTATTGTATCAAAAAATTACCTTGAATAACCCAATATATGAGATCAAAAATGGTATTTTTGTTCTGAGAAAACCATCATCTTAAATGAAGTAGGATGTTTCAGGAGGTCACAGGTGGGATCACAAGGGAAAATGGGACAGAGCAAAGCAACTCTACCAGCTAGGACAGAGGCAAAAGGCAGGCCATCACATCTGATAAAGAGTCATTATTAAGAACTGTTTTGGAACTATGCCCCATTTCTAACTTTATGATTTAGGAAACAGATTACTAAATCAAATCCTCCATAATTTCAAGTGTGTTTGTCCATATATTATTGTTATTGCAGTATTCATGTTTGACCATAAAGACCAAAGAACTCCAGTTTTACGTATCTGTATGTGTAGAAAGAAAAGGAAATTGTGAGCTATAGCAAAATAGCTGTTAAACCCATTAGACAAATAGATAAATAAACAGAAAACACAATCCAAAGTATCTTTTAGCTGCAAGGTTCTGATAAGGTAAACCTCCTTAGACCATTTCTTTCCAAATCTAAGTCCGCATGTCATTTTTTTCAGTAGTATAGGTAGCGCAACTTCTAGCTGTCATCAAATGTTTGTCATTTTTGACAAAAAAAAAATTTGCTTCCACAATTTAGTGAACTCCAGTTTCATACATTTTAAGCTTGCAAGTATGGGCTATTTTGCCCATTGAGTACATAACTAATAATTGCAATTATCATAGAAAACACGTTGAAAAATGCTTGAGACTTTGCAGGTTAATATCATTGATGCTTGATTTAAAGAGGTCAATTTTATAAATCTACTAACCTAATGATGACTGTTAGGTAACAAAATCTCTTGATTGAAAATCCTTTCTGCTTATTCATGAAAGCATTAAAAATTTTAATTTTTTGCCAAGTCTCTGACATTTCTTGTGATAACTATCTTATTTTAAAGAAGCTAATTGTGATGTTCCTATGAGTAAATGTAATACACATGCCATATACATATATATCCTAGCCATTTAAAGAGGAAATGGATGTTAGTAATAAAATATTTTTAAGAACTACAATGAAATATAAGCATAATCATTAGAACAAAAAATTAGATATTATTCAAGTTATTAATGATCTTTCTCTGGTTATACTATGCTTCAAATATCAACTGTCATTTAATCAAGATATTTAAACTGTAGGTTGCTTAATATTGAAACAGAAACACACACAAATATACATACACAAATGCAAATACAGCTTTTTAAAATCTAAATATATTTTATCTCAAATATAGAAAAACAAAACAAAAGACTGCACAAACTGAATATTTATGGTTCACTTGTGTACTATTAAAAGATGCTTTTTTTTTTATGTGTTAAAGATGTTATTTTAAGGAAACTGCTACCAAGAGTTTTTGCTTTGAAATTTGTAAGATTAAAGTAGAGAGTTTTATTTTTTTGCAATGTCTCTTAAAAAGGTCAGAAGGGATGGAGAGTTTTATCCTCCATTCTACAAAACTGGCAAGAATATTAAAGGAAAAATGAAAACATTTTTAAAAAGCTGCATTTACATGTTAAAGTCATCCAATGACTGTATATAATTTATGTTACAATTTAGGTATGTGGGATTATATAGCTATCTGTTACTTATTGAGACCAATTCTAATAGCAATGGCCATTTACAATACCTGGGAGATTCTGAGAAGTTTATTAAAGTGCTTATTTTCACTAATAGGAAATCTGATCACTAGCTCCTTTTTCTAGTGTTATGAAATGGAGAAGGAAAACGCATTTTCTCTAGATTAGATTTGAGGGCAATTTATCTTTGTAGTAGATATAGATTTACTCTTATTGTTTTAATATATCAAAAGAACATGCTTTTAAAAAGTTGTTTAATAAAAGGATTCTGCAGGGAGTACAAAGAGGAATATGCACCCTACCAGGATATTTCCTCAGTAGAATGAATTGGAACAACAGATCCACTCATTCACATGCCCAAATAACTTGTATACTTGTCTTTTCATTCTATAAGCATAAACATTGAAATTGGAAAACCTAAGTGTCTTCAGAAATCTAAATTTCAATATCAAGCTTCCTCTGCATGGATTCTTTTGTTGTCGAGCATATCACCGAGCTAAAGGGAAATGTAACTTCATTTTTCTTTGCTAATGGGGATAAGTAGAGGCTTGTACAAAGCAATTCAGAAGGATTGTAATTTTCAATATCTTTGGAATCAAACATTGGTAGATACTAAATATACATACAATTAACCCAGGACATTCCTAAATAGCACACCATACCAGAAATTACTGTTATGTAAATTTGGATATCATATTCCTTCAAATGAATTTCTATAATGTGGGAGAGGATAAAAATTGACATCTACTATCACTAAGAATAGTAAAATAATAGTGATAATAACTATTTATTGCTCGTTTCCTTTATGCAAAGTGCTATGTGAATTGCTTTATATGTATTCTATTATCTCACACAAGCAAGAAATGTATAGATTTATTTTAATTACCTCCAGCTCCAAATTCATACTTTCACTAATTTGTCAGTCTCTTTTGCCTCATGTTGTGAGGATATCTTATCTCGCCATCCCGTGAAAACTTCAAATAGAGTCTTTTTTCTTTGATTTGTACAAAACACTATTTATAAAACCAACTATTTCCAATAGAATTTTAATCTTATTTGAGGATAATAATAGAGATTACACTGTTGTCCATTCAACAAAAGCGTGTTTGTGTAATTAAAAGATATTCCTATTCAAGGGTATATGGATTGCTTGTTTGCTGTTTTGTGTGTTTTTTGTTTTTTGTTTTCTTTCTGGGGACTCAGCCACAGGCATGCAGGAGCTGGGACTTCAATGAAGGAGGGTTTCAAGTCCCAAGGGAAACCTTATCTTGTTGATAACCACCCATGTCTGACGTTGGGCTATGGAGAGACACAGTGGGTCCCTAGTCCTGGTCTCCAAAGAATCCCTGGAGCCTCCAACCCCTGGATCACAGATGGCAGCAACAGAAAAGGGTACACATAAAATGGAAAGTGCTTCAAGATTGTTTTACTATCACTTCCCTTCTCCCTGCTCTTCTTTTGTCTCTTGCATTTTGTTGGTTCTTGGTCTCATTTCTGACTCATTTGTCCTTGATTTATGCTGGAAATGCTAATGCCCTTATAATATTTTTGTGAAGAACAAACCTACTCTCTCTTTGGTTATAATGATTTATATATAACAAGATGAACTGCCATATTTTAATTATTAAAAAAATTCCCTGCTACACTTCAAAAAATAAATGTATTTAATTCTGATTCTAGCATCTAGTGATTGGTGATTGGACAACCTTAATCTGTATCCATTGCAAAATAATCTATTTCCATATAAGTGGCCCAATTCTATCAGGCTTCAAACGTTCAGCAAAAATATGGCCTAGATGGAGAGCAATCTGTTTGGCTTCTGCATTACATGCCTTCTGAAAAGTGGGCCTTTTGAACCTCTCCACCTTGCTTGGATCTGCTGTAGTGGAACAGAATTGTGCAGAGTTCCTAAGGGTTGGGAAATTATTTCCCCCTATGATGAATCTGAGATAAATTAATTGACTCCATTGCCATTGTCACAGGGCACACCTTGAAGTTGAGTCACAATTGAACTGCATGATGTTACACAGCCTCAGAGGTAACTTGGGCTGAAGTCCAGCCACACTCATCAGGCATATGCCCAGTGTCTGTGAAGCTGTAGGCTCCCACAGGAAGCTCCTGTTTTTAATTCACTAGGGGTGTTCTCTATCTTATCTGCAGGCCTGCATGCTTTGCCTAGCATGTGTGACGCGTGTTAGCTGTCAGAGTGTACAATTCTTGTTTCTTCTATTAGTTTCTAGTTCAGGGATGGCACTGGGTGAACTCCTTATACTATTTGAGAGTTCCTCTTATTTTCTAATACCTTTGGTAAGGCTGATGCTAGTGATATACTCAAGAGTACCACAGAATATTACATTTTGTTGCTATGCCTCTATTCCTTGGAAATAACAGGCTTTTATTTTGAGGACACAGAATCACACATGAGCTTCTTCCTGCATTGAATTCTCCGTAAAATAGCCCACATTTTGTAATTAAATTCTGAGATGTGATCTGAAGATAAATTCAGATCATAAAATCATGCTTGAAAAATATGTTTCTCTCCAAAAGTCCCATCTGAATAGTCAACGATAGATTAAACAAATGTTTCCCATGACTGGACAGTCTGCTCTGAGCATAATGATATAGAACGGTGGTACTCAACCCTGGCTGCATGTGAGAAACAGTGGGGAGCTTTTACAATTCTCAATGCTAAGACCTCATCCCAGGCCAATTAAAACAGTGTTGCAAGGGAATGAACAAGAGCGTAAGTATTTTTTCAAGATTTTCAGGTGATTCCAATGTGCAGCTTAAGTTTGGTACTACTGATACAAGTGCTATTTTCTCTGTGATAAAATAAATTTTATGATAATTATATACCATTTATTAATAGAATGGATAGAACATAGATTTCACTTCTGGTACAGTTTTCTAAGAATAAATCAGTTTCTGATTAATGAATCTTGAAAGTTTTGACTCTCAAATTTATCTGAGAGACCTTATAAGCATAAGGGAACTTAACAATATCAGTTATTTATTCATTCTTATTAATTTGAAGCCATTCCTAAACAGAGTCATATGTTTAAGAAAATATGTACAAAACAAATTTTTGTAAGAAAGAGATTTTTACTCTTAACTGAGCTCAGCTTCCTGCTATCTATTTCCCATGTAATGTCATAATTTTCTATGACATCACAATTAATTCCCGCACAGATGATTCTAGTTATACAGATTTCAGGAAAGTGACAAGCAGCAGGGATAATTTTTCTTATTTATTTATTTATTTATTTTGATCTCAAAGATTATTAGCTTGGTAAGAGTGAAAGCCAGTAAAAAAAAGTGCCTGCAGAATATTATAAAATAGGAGAAGATTTGTAGATTTATTTTCTTTAGTTAAAGGACATCCATCCTTTAAACAGTTTAATGTTGATTGTACTCGCATAATTACTTAACAGCTAATGTTTTGTCTACTCAGTCATATATTTTATTATTATGGTTTTAAGTTAGGATTCTAAATGTACTTTGTAATTTAGATTTAGAAGGATCATTTTGTGAATATTGACTACCTGCGAAAGTTTAGCTTTACCTTTGACTTCATAGTAGTGATGTAATAAATCTGACCTTATGGGATGCCTTCTCTCCCATCGAAATTATCAAGAGCTGAATGATAAAAGCAAGTGATTTTTAAATTTGCATAAACCCTATTTTCTTTTGAATGAAACAACTATCAGTTTCCTAAATTCCATGAAAAGATAGTCAAAGAATTGTGTACAAAATATAAGCATCTATACTTTCACATAAACATTCATCATATCACTTGATCCAAAAATGTCTCTTGTTATCACTAAACATTCTACACATAAAGAAATTCAGTCCCATATATGAGATATGACTTGGAGACTTACAGGAAAAATGGCAGAAAAAGGAAGAGTCAACAAACTTGACATGGGTCAACTTTGACTATGAAGCAAACATCATTCTTACTTGGTCATTATCTGATGATGTTTTGCCAATGAGGATGTTTGGCTAACCACAATTTTTCAGAATTTTTGTTTGTTCAGATTGTCAATATGTAAGGGTATATAATTCAACAGCTCCATCCACTAATAATCTAAATCATTGAGGATCTTTTTCTTTCAAATTTCTCCAGAAAAGAACATGTTCCATTTATTTATTACATAAAACATTCATCTTCAAAGGATAGGAATCAGACTAAGCTTATCTGCTTTGTTTCTGAGGAATGCTGAGTGATCAGTCCTAGAAAATTTAAATGCCATAAGCAAAAAATTAATAATGCCTTCCATATTTTTTGCATTGTTCTTAAGATTGACAGTAAAAATAAAATGGAAAATTTTGTAAACACATAAGGAACGGCTAAGTTGCCATTTTTGAGGCTATTTTTTTTTAATTTGAAGAACTTCATTAATAATTTCCCAAACACAGTTTTCATTCTAAAAGTTTTCTAGTTTTGAAAATGCCCTAATAATTATTTGATTTAAATATTGTCTTGATGAAAGAGTCTAACCAGCTAAGATTAATTTCTCAATTTCTTATTCACTAAATATCTAATTTACCCAAGACGCTAATCCAAAATGTGCAGCACTCAGAGCCTCATTGATTATAATTTGTATAAATGATTTGTTTCTCTCCAAAACTACTGAAGAAGTACGACAGATACAGAAATCAGCAGACTGGTTGTAACATATGGTATAGACAATCTCTACATGGGCTGTTATGAAACATGATCTAATTATTTATTTTAGAAGTTTAATATCCAAAAAGTTAACTTCGAGAAATACTGAGACTATTGCCAGATGGCTATGAAAATTGTTTTTCATTAAATTGGACTGTACAAATTTTCCAGACCCATGGTTCCAAGAACAGTTTAATCATAGTCAAAAGGGAATCGTAACTCTGTAAAGCTAAGCAGAACCCCCTAGTCAGTGCTATAAGGATAATTATAATGAAATAATACCACATGATCAGGAATTAGCATCCAAGTAAGTAATTCTAGCCATCCGGACACTGACACAAGATTTTTGTCAAAGGTAGCCCTTGTGGAAAATTTCTAGATAGTCTGTTGAAGAAACTGGAAGAGGAATTTAATATCTTTGGGAGAGATAGAGGTACATGATATCATCTTTGGGTTATACATACTTGGAATTGGGATTATAGCTTCAAATGCAATATTCATTTACCCCATCAAAGTAACATTTATCAAATACTTCTTTCATTATAGAAAGGTTGGATACAAAGCAATGTGACTGATTTTGGAAATAAAAAGTAACGTGACTGACAGATGAGTGATAATTAAACCTATGTCATCATGACAAAATTTCTGGGATGCTCCCTAATTCTTAAACTACATTGAAAACCTTTTTTCAAAACATTTTCAGAATTAGTTCCCCAACAATCTAAGATAATACTTAATTACTTCAGATGTAGCCATCTTAAAAACACAATTGCCAAATTTTGTGGGTTGATGAACTAGCTGAGAATTTATTTACCTAAAGAGGTAAAAGTGGCTGTTTCAGCTGTCCTGACTCTAGAACTTTGAGAATCTGGATCTCCATTCAAGCTATAGATTTCTGCCACCTGGACCCATCCAACTGATACCACTGGCAGAAGGAGGGAGCAATAGGAAATTGTAGACCCTTAGGTTTTGGATCAAGAAGTTCCCAGACCCAACCTAGTGCTATTCCCAATCTGAAAGTCAACTTCTGGTGTGCTATTGGATCTTGGAATAGATTACCAAGAGCTTCCATATCTTCCTGAATCCAGAAATGCACATCATGTCCTTGGCCCTGGGTCTAGTCCCAGGAGGACTAAACATGAGAGATCTGTGATGATTTGTAGCTGTTACGTACACCAGATAAGGCCATGTTCTTTTAATCCATTCCTGTGGGTGCAGATACTGATATAGGTGGGACCTCTCGATTAGGTTATTTCAATTGAGAGGTTGCCCCAAGGTAGGTCTTACTCCTCTGGCTGGATTATCCTTTAAGAGACATGAATTTAAGACAGCCTCTTAATCCTTTGAGAAGAATTTAAGAGAGTCTCGCAGAGAAATGCCATGGTGAATCTAGGACTTCTCCTAGATTCAGAGAAGCTCAGAGAGAAAGCCACTGTAACCAGAAGTTGAAAACAATGAAACCCATGAGCGAAGGACCAGCAGACACCAGCGATGTGCCTTCTCATGTGACAGAGATGTCTTAAATGCCAGCAGCCTACAGATATCCTGCTGATGCCGTGAGTTGGGTATTTGCACAGTCTCAGGACTGTAAATTGCAAGCTAATAATAAATCTTCATTGTAAAAGTCAACATATTTCTGGTATATTGCATTCCAACAACTTTAGCAAAATGAAACAGGATCTCTTACCCTGCTTTTTTGTATATGTGACATTAATATACCTACTAATCAAAATTCAAGTTATGAAATAAAGTAAATAATAAAGCAGTCATTTGTTTAAAGTTTTCGTTGTGCCTGTGTTTCCACAGTGCACTATATGGCAACTTGCTCCACAGGGAAAAAGAAAGAGAGATAGGGAAAGGAAGGGGGAGGGAAAGTGGGGAAAAGGAAGGAAGGAAAGAAAGAGAAAGAAAGAGAGAGAGAGAGAAGGAAGGAAGGAAGGAAGGAAGGAAGGAAGGAAAGAAAGAAAGAAATGAAATGAAAAGAAAGAAAAAAGAGAGAGAAAGAAAGGGAAGGAAGGAGGGAAGGAGAGAAGGAATAAAAAAATAAAGGGAACAGAAGGTAATAGTGATTTTATACTTGTCTCTAATAGTAATTTTATATTTAGAATTGAGTAAAGCCTTGCCTTAGCTGAAAATGATTGCACCCTTTCTTGAACACACAATATGATTTCTTTAAAGGTTGCAGCAAATAGCAAATTGCATTTTAGCTAGTTTTCTTCCTGTTTCTCTCATAAGATTAGTGTGTCAGCTCCCAAAGGGAGTGATTTATTATTACGCTTCTCAACATTCTTAGAAATTATCAATGCCAAGTTCTAGTGCTCAGTGAATGGATAACTAAATGGTTGAATGAATGAATGAACACTTGAACATAGTTAAATCTCCCTTCAGCCAAGGCAAAATTGACTTCGCTTTTTTTCCATATAGTTTTTACATAATGCTTATATTTTCAAACAAAGCAGAAAGCTCGTATGTTTGTTGTTCAAATACTAGAAAGGCCAGCAAAGTACAAAAGTAAATGTTATCACCTGATTTGGGGATGATTTGTTCTGATTTGATGATTTTTTTTTGGAAACCTTCTTCAGAGACAGCTCACAGGCTAGCAAAGCTTATCATGCCCCTAGCTTCAGAAAGCACTGGGAAAAGAGTCAGGATTGAACCAAGTAAGACCTAGTCCTGGTTAAGTAAATTTCTAGTAGTTATCAGAATGGTAAGGATCTTTGACATATTCTTTGACCTACAACAGAGCCAGCTTGTCTGAAAGCATTAATTTAGACTCCATTCTTCAGATCAAAAAGCAGCAACGTCCATGAATGACTTCCACATTTGATTTTTGCACACCCAGGAAAAACACAGATCTCATGAATTCTGTTTCCAAGGCCCCGTGATGAGAAACTGTTCTCTAGTGTGAAATCACAGATATTTGATCACAGAAATAGCAGAGGTAGTTTGATCCTGAGTGATTAATTCTCAAAATATTTAAAGAAAAATTATTTTCTCTTAAGCCATTAAAAAGATTCACGACCTTTAAAGGATTTAATATTTGCAAAGATGATATTGCATAAGCTAAAGCTTCCTGAAGTATTTTGTAAATGTGAAAACCACCCACAAAACAGTCAATATATGTAAATGATCCTCAATAAAAAAAGATGGCTTGAGTTGGGCACAAGAGAGATGAAGTCAATTAACCTTATTTTGATAGAAACAGCAAACACTAATCCTAGAGAAGATTTCCTTCAGCTTCAGTTGTTTTTTCAAAAATCACTAGAAGGTAATCCCTTTTAATGTTTTTGAATACTTGATGATAAAAATGTACAATGTTAACTCTGATAGGAGATTAATCCTCAATGACTGTCTTTTCCATAAAATGATGCAATTCTTGAGCTGTTGTAGCATACCGCTCAGCAGGACCTGGTACACGGCTGCCACTTTCTATCAGCTTTGGTGATGACAAGCTGAGCGTAGTTTACTAGAGATTTTTTGTGTTTATCCTTAAGGTTGTCAATTTTCCTACAACTTTTGGTGTCCAGACTCATTCATGAGTTACGGAGGCGAGAAAAATTTGTCACACCCAAGAACTGCTTTCAGCTTGCATGCTGAAAGCCATAATAGACTAGACCAAGTACTCAAAAGTTTGGATGCTTAATTGTACTCCATTCAAAAACAATCTAAACAACTTTTGATATAATATTCTGACACTTTTCACTTAAATCTTGTATGAAAGAGCATGGGCAGAGGCAATCAAAAACAAAATTAAAATGTGGGGTAGAAAGAGTAGATACTGCAGCTTTATGAATATAAACAATTTAAATTAAATTTGTGGTTAAGGTCTATATAGTGCCTTGATGGAAACTCAGAGTTAGTAATTACTGTAGTAAGGCCATTTATTATGTCTACCTGGAAAGCAAACATATGATAAGATTAGTTGATATTCTTGTCTGTGCAGACTGAGCCATTTCTCAAGTCTCTAACTATGTGGAATATCAGAGCTCAGATTCTTTAACTTTTCCCCCCCCTTTTTTGTTTGTAAACAGGTTCCTGTTTTTATACATCAGATTAAACCAAAACAGAACTTTACTGCATGGTGAAGACAAGTAAATTCCCTCATCTTCATGACCCACCCTGACCTCCTAATATTGCTAATTTGTCTCTTGCTGTTCATACAACAATGTTCAACCTTCACTTTTGTGATGATAAAATGCACACCCAGGGCAGGGTAAAGATGAACTTGACCTTTCTTCAAATATACTCTAATGTCCAATGGAGGGACCTGGAATTAGCAGGTGAGCTCATTCTCTGAAAAGGAAAAATAACAGATATCATATGGATACACTGAAATATTGCAAGGTATTTAGCCTAAGAAGTCACATGCAAATATATCACTGGAAATGACAGGGAAAGTATTTAGCAAATGTGTGATTCTTAGTGGAGAATCAAAGGGTTTTCAATTTTTGTTTGCTTCTTAATCTTTTCTACTTACTGCTATAGTCTGGGTGTACAGAAGAGTGCTAGAGTGTCTGTCACATGCAAGTGCTCAATGACACACAGGTTGTGTTAAAAGAATGCAACAAATCAATAAAATTAACAAAAGTTGGCATCTTAATAGAATATGGGGAAACAATAGAAGGATGCAGTTAAAAAAGAAAAACAAAGAATTGGTAAGAAGAATAAGTGATTTTTGGCCTCACTGGTAATCAAAGGTGCATAAACATGAAATGTATGTTTTCCTGTCAAAGTGTTCATTAACAACAGAAATACTAGTATTTTTAGTGAGTGTGTGATAATGTGGTAAAATTACTGCTCAAAATGTGAACAGTGGTAGATATGAGTGTTCATATCTAATACCAAATCTTCAGAATATGCATACCCTTTGACACATAAATTTTACATCTAGGAACTGATTCTTTGCCAATAGCAAAACAAGTATATAAATATACTGTCCAAGGATATCCCTTCTAATAGTATTCATAATTAAAGAAAATGCTGGTAAATACCGTCTTAATTTCCATCAAAATGTTGAATATATAAAGTAGGGGGATAGGGGGGATAGCTATACATGAAGTATGAGGCACATTAATTGATATAAAAGTTAATGATCTATTGTTAACTCAAAAAGAGGCCTACAAAGCAATATGTATTTATATGTAAATTGTGTGTGTAAACAGATGGAAGTCTTCCAATTAAATATTAATTGAGCTTATATTTAAGTATTAGTAATAATACTTAATGACACTTAAATAATAATATTTAATAATAATTTTACAAGGTCTATGTGCCACATTTATAACTTGGAAACACACTATTTGTGTTTTGGAAAAGTGTTATTTCCTCATAGAAAATTAAGAATACCAAGTCCAATCAAGTTTGTCGCATTTAATGCACAATAGATATGCATTTATTTCTAGTTCTCTGGAATCACTCTGACTGACCACGTATATAATTAATTTGTCTTTGGTCCACCATGGTTGAAATACATTTATTAAGATAACTTTTTAAAATGTCTTAATCACCATGATTGCCCAATTCCTCTGTTCTGATTGCAGGCTCATGGTCAGGAGAAAACGGACAGAAAAGATGATGCGAGTTAGTAGTATTACTTTCTTTTGAGACTGATTTGCCTAAACTAACAAAATCTCTGGACAAACTAAGAAAATTGAGTTTCTGAATCTGTGAAAGTGAGAACATCGGTGTCTTATCTCCAGAAAGCAGTGTCACCTTGAAAGTTGTCCTGCTCTGTATGGTAGGGTTGGAGCCATCATTACAGCTTCGATTGTATTGGACAACAGGGAGCTTTTAAATGTATATTATCTGTAGTATGTATGCTATGAAAAGGCCTCTTTGATATCACTTTTTCCTTTCCCTCCAACCTTATGTCCCATTATTCCTAAAAAATATAACTTGCCCACCCACATAAACCACTTGTACTTCCCCGAATTTTGATAACAAATGAACTCCTCAGTCTGACCTTGTGCTGTCCATCTTTCTCTGGTAAGGCTTTTTTGATTACTTAATCCAGTTTATGGTCTGCCTTTTCGTGATCTCATAATTCAGTTGTCTGTTGCCATTTTGTGCTGGTATGTATTGCTTTCCTTGCGTCTCTTCTTTCTTTTTCTCAGAGTCCTGGGAGAAAAGATTTAAGTCTTAAAATAAAAATTAAAATAAACAGAATCTAATAAAACAATGCCAGGCATCTACAAGCCACTGGAGAGATGTTAATATAAGAATGAATAACTGAATACATAAATGAAGGATGATAAATAAAGGCATTAACCTCACTCAGAAGATAAGACAGTCTTGATAGTTTCAGCTACTACATCCAATTCTGACTTCTAGAAACAGTGCTATGATTATAATTTTAACAAGGCAATCAACATAGCCCTTTAATGAGAAAAATATAGCACTTTTCAATTGGAAAAATTTTAATAATTCAATATTTTTTACTATAGTGATATTACAAAATATTTTAAGTTCCGGAAGCAAAATAAATTAAAATAAATCATGATCAGATAATCAATGCATCATAATGCCATAGTCATTTTAACTTTATGTTACCTTTTCTTATTTTTTTATGTCATTCTCTGTGAATATTTACTTAGAACTCATTATGCACCAGGGATGATTTTAGTAGCTCAGGATATACCAGTTAATAAAACAAACAAGGTTTATGACCTCATAGTGTCCATGCCGGGAGGAGATAGGGGAAAATGGTAAATAATGAAATAAACAAACCTAGTTTCAGAACATGATAAATAATGGAAAGAACCATGTGGCATGATGGCGATAACTAGGGATAAATGGTGTGTCAGATTTAGAATGGGGGTGTTAGAGGAGGCTTCAGTAAAGGGATGATAATTAAATTCCTGTCCTGGGCAGCGACAGAGTCTAGACACCTCTTTTCATCTTGATAGAAATGACATGCCTTTCTTGGTATCAGGTCCATCCCTACCTTGATACTCTCTACTTGCCAGTTCTAGTTTGATAGCTGCTGGAATGTGATATACCAGAAGCAGAACAGTTTTTAAAAGGAGAAATTTATTAAGTTGCAATTTTTCAGTTCTAAGGTCATGAAAACGCCCCAATTAAAGCAAGTCTATAAAATGTCCAAATTAAGGCACCAACAAGAGGTTACCTTCACTCAAGAAAGGCCAATGAAGTTCAGGGTTTCTCTCTTAACTGGAAAGGCACAGTATGAACATGACACTGTCTGCTAGCTTTCTCTCCAGGCTTCCAGTTTCACGAAGCACCCTCAGGGTTTTTTTCCTTATTCATCTTCAAAGGTCTCTGTTCTCTCATGGATCTCACATGGCTCTAAAAAAAAAAAAAAAGGTTTCTTTTTTTTTTTTCTCCAAAATGCTTTCTCTTTTAAGGAATACCAGTAAACGAATCAAGACTCACTTAGAATGGGTAGAGTCACAACTCCATGGAAACCGTCTACTCAGAAGTCACCACCCACAATTGGGTGAGTCACATCTCCATGGGAGCAATCAAAAAGCTCCCAACCAGCAATATTGAATGAGGATTAAAGAACATGGCTTTTCTGGGGTCCACTGCAGATTAAAACCGGCATACCAGTGTTCATGGGCAATTGATAAAGGCTTCCCTAGTAGGGGAAAGGGAGACTACCTAGATTATACTTCCTCTTTATTTCATGGATCTTCCAAATGCTGTCAGTTTTCAAGCTTCTTTTGTCTTGACATTACCGGATGCAAGTTTTTTTCTGCTACTCAAGTGGTAACATGTTTCCTATATTTCAGGGGTGATGCCTGATTCATGGGAACAGTGGGATACTTATCTTATACATTCGCAGTTTGCAAAAATAAAAATAAAGCTGTTGCAACTGATGAAGCAAACCACTGTCTCTCTCTGACTTTAGGAATTTCCAAATTTCCAAAGACATTCAGATTTGTTACACCTCATAAATAATATTAACATGCCAGGTCTATTTTACACCCTCTTGTACCAGACATAAGTAGAACAGATAGCCAATGAAAGTACATAAACAGTCAAATATATGCCACTTAGAATAACATATGGGGTCAAGTAATTGCTTAATTTAATTCTTTTCTAATTTCATTTGCGTTTCCTATGATTGAGTTTTCCAATGAAAAGGCTATGTTTAAGGGAGATTTGTCACTGGGGTAGAAACCCTCTGAAAGTCTCTCAGCCTAACTCTTCATCTTGTCGTGATAGTGCCATAGGAGCGTTCTGGGCTGAATGATTTCAGTTACATACAAGGAAATGATATTCACTGAGTGGCAGATCTCCCATTGCTTTCAAAACACTGTCTTGGTTGTCATTCCCCCTTAGTTTCAGCAAAGCAAACAAAAAATCCATGCAAAGTGAATGACAGATAGACAGAAACACACACACATACACTACAGTGTTTTCTTCTTGTCAAGTCAGCCACATATACATATACATACACATTAATGTGCTAGCTTGAAGAGTAAAAAGCATGGCTTTTTATTTTGGCTTCGGAAACAATCATAACAGTTTTTACGCCTCTAAATGTTCTAAGATAAATAGCTTGATGCTTTCTTCTACAGCTCCTAGAACAGCCACATGCCCTCTCCAACTCAAACACTTTTTATTCTGTTTTGTTCTGTGTTGTTTTAGCCCTTTATTTGGCAATTAATCACTGATTTTGCACTGATCTCTTCAAATGTTACATAAACTGGTGGATTGTTTGCCTCAATAGGTGGAATTCCCTCTGGAGAGGCTCTCCGTATTTTCCTTCCCGCTACTCTTGTGAGCGTTATACTCCAAGACGCTCAGTTCATGTCAATTGATGTTTTTCTATTATTTTGTCAGCAATTCAATTGCTTGAAGACAAATGTTCAAATATGTATATGATTATACATTTTAGTAATTAATGACTTGCTATAAGACAGCAAAGGTCAGGGTGTTCTTATCTGAAGTATCATTTAACTTGAGATTAAATTTGGGGAATAACTGGGGGAAAGAATGTTTCAGGTATACTGAAGAGCAAAAAATGAGAGAACTCCTGTATGAATAGAGTTCAATGAGCAAGAGGAAAGCCTTGAGAGATAAGCGGGAAGGAGAATGCAGCAGCCACATTATGTAAGTGTTTGTAGGACAAGCTAATAGAATTTGAATTTTGTGGCAAGTATAATGGGAAACTGCTAAAGGGTTTATGTTGGAGAATAGAATTGTATGTGTTAAAAAGATGCTACTTTTTTTTTTCTTTATTTAAAGGTCTTATCATTCTCTACTTCCCACATTGCTTTCAGATTAACCAACATCAAGTACAGTTCCTATTTACTTTAATTATAGTCATCCTCACAGTCCTTGTTCTTTATGTGGAGTTTAACATGCATATCTCACATGTATTATCAAATTTATTCTTTACTGTCACCGTAACAACCCTGATGATGAATGAATTAATATTTTTTATTTGAAAAGTAAGCCAACTGAAGGTTGAGAAGTTAGATAGCTTTCTTTATTTACCTTAATTTTGCCTGACTACAAAGTTCATTTTGGGGTGTTGTGCACTGCCTCAGTAAACTCCTAAATTCCTCTTTTCACCAAAATCACATTTGAACTTATAAAAATATCATTTCAAGCCCTTCACAACGTACCAACATTTATATATCCACATTTATTTCCTTCAATTCTCACCAATAAAACTTTTCTTGATTTTTTTTTTCCTTTACCCAGCCAAACCCCACCCCCATTTCCTGGCTCCCACCATCTATAACTTTCTAACACCCTGGATAATGACGTACTAGCAAAACTTCTGGTCAGCAGAAAACTTCAGTTCCATGCCATGCTCATGCATTAATCGGGTCTCACTGAACCTTGAAAATGTTATCCTTAAAATCTAAATGATAATCTCCAGCTTACCTGCTTTCCAGGAATGGACTGAAATTGAAACAAAATAATGTAATATACGTGGAGATTTTCTTTTAACTCTAACGTTTTTAAACTTCTACACACTTATATATTCTATCTTATATATTACTTCAGAATCTTTCCTTAGCCATATTTTCTGCCCATCCTTCCATCCATCCAAACCCCACCCATACAGCAGGCTGAAAGTAAAGAAATGTCATGAGCACAAAAGGATTTTCTCATTGACCTTGACTGCTATTTTCCTTTCATGCATTCATACCTAATTAAGGAATTAAGGGCAACTCATTCCTCATTGTGTTTTCTTAGTTTTTTCATGCGTGTGAACCACAGTTGGCTATCACTGATGCCAAATCTGAACACAGATTATATTTCCCATTTTCTGTATCCTCCCCATGCCTACCATAGTGCTGGTAGAAAAGCAAAGTCTAGTGGTTCAGAGAACAGACCCTAGCTCTGCTACTTATTAGCTAGGTAACATTGATTAAAAATCATGAATACTCTCCATTTCAGTTTTCTCAGTTTAAAATGGGATCATTACTTTCATCTCTCTAAGTTGTTTTGAAGTTTAGGTCAGAAAATACATGGATAACAGTGGCTGTCTTTGATTCTGTTAACTATCATTACTATTATCCTTCTTATAATAAGCATTGTAATGCCTATCTTTCTGTACCTCATTACCATTATTTTCCGAAAGCTCAGTTAATGTGTGTTTGTTAAGTAGCTAAATATATCATCTATTCCTTATGATTTCTGAATGTAATATATTCGCTTGAAGCAGGTGCACTGATCATAATAGCTGTTTAAAGTAAATGGTAGTCAGGCTGTCTCCTACTTTGGACGAGAGAAATTGCTTTCTGTCTTATCAGGTGATAATGTCATTTCCCAGAGACTAAACACAGTATAGTTTATTTTTAGCAACATTTTCATTATCCAGAATTTTTAAATATTTAATCATTTAAAAGTTAATACTCTTAGTCTTATTTTCTATGGAGTATAGAAATACCATACCAGAAGAAATGGAACTGACATTTTTGTTACTGGTTAATGTGCTAGACATAAATGGTGGCCGCATGGAAAGGCAAATATCTTTCTTTGAAATTATGAAAGTGTAGTGTAATAGTGTAAAATGATTCCACATACCTATGAAACAAATGTACCTGGAAATGATTTGGGTTGCTATCCTTAGTTTCTGAAATTTTAAATTTAGATATTAATTATATTATGGTACCATATTAAATTATTCACATACTCCGCTTTATGAATATTTTGAAGCCTTCCATCATAAGTAAATAACATAGACATTTTAGGACCAATATATTAGGCATTTTAGAGAAAGAAGACTCTGGAAAACCTGTTACAAGAATCTATATTACTTTGACACTTCACTAATAAACTAGACTTAAGATGGTTTAATCATGTCAGTTCTTATTTACATTCACGGCACTAAACTGATTGCTGGATTCTAGAATGGAGGGTTTTTTAAAGGACATTGTGAACATAATTTGGCTTCTAGCTATTTTGTAATTGAAGAGTTCAGTTCATTAAGCAGATTCACCTTTAAAGCTTACCATTGCTTTAGAATTTCTCAGAACACTGAGGTCAACTTAACCAAGAAGCTCTTTGAAACTTTTAATTTTTAAGTTTCCAAAGTTATTTGGGAGTTGAGGTACAAGAGGAGAGCAAGATGGACTTAAAGTTCTCTGTTCAGTTTTCTCTTTTCATCTCCTCTTCTCTCTGTCTTCGCTTCTCTCTTTTCCTTTTTTTTCTTTTTCTTTCTTTCTTGCTATTAAACCTGGTACATGGAATAGACCCATGTAATAAACAGAGATTCAAAGCTTGATGATGGTGTCTAAATCTTCACAGTCAAAAGTCCAGTGGGGACTGGAAACTATTTACCATGTTCTTTCTAGTAACCCACATCCATGCCTGGTAGCCCAACTGATATTGCCTTTCCTGGAGAATGGATTCAGTGAAATAGTACATTGAAAGCATTTGACACTGTGCCTAGCAGGTGGTAATCACTTTAAAAGTAAAACACTTTTTAAAATGTAAAGAAAATTATGATATTCTTTCTTTAAAACTTTTTAAGCCCTTCCCATCACTGTATTACAGGGCTTTCTAAATATGTCATTTAGGTACTACGTCCACATATTTTGTCATAGGATTACAACTCCCAATTTAGTTTCCTCCTAAGCAGAAATATTCAAGCAATTACATGCTGTCCTCATTATATTTTTCTCAAATGAACACCAAAATAAATTTATAGCTATCAAAATTTAAAATCTGGTCATACGTGCACCTGGTAAATTTTTCTTTCATGGTAGGTGTTCCTCTTTTGAGAAACATCAACATTAACACATAATAGTTATTACAGTCATTGTTACAAGTCAGATCATAGAAAGTAAGGTTCTGAAAATAAGGGAGTCCAGTCTTACTGAACTCATTTATTTTGGTTTGTTTGCTTACTAAGGACGTTTACTGATTTATGCCAATCCCTGATACCTCCATAGTTGGCCATTCTAGTCCTGGAAAACTTTTCACTTAACATTTAAAGCAAATTGATACAAAAGATTTCAGACATTATGAAAATATTTTACTTATCTCATTTATTGTGCATGTGTGTATTTATTATTACTGTCACTAGTACATTTGTAGTGTGTGGATGTGTGTTTATTATTTTATTTGCACAGCTCAACAAAGTCTAGAATGTGATCACTTCAGTGTAGAACTGCAGTCTCCATGGAAAACTGAAAACAGTATTTCTAGAGGACTAACTCCTCTTTGTAATTCTTTCATTCTTTTTTTGTCTTTTCCTTTTAATACGTCTTAAAAACAGACCTAAAGTTGAATCATTCAGTTAAAGTCTCTCAGGTAATTTTCTCACCTTAACATGTCACTTTGAGTCAGAGACTGTTAATTGTTACAACTTCGGTTGGCTGGAAGAGATAAGAAAGATGTACTGAGACAAGGACAGGCATAAAACAGCTCATTAACGCACACTCATCCGCCCACTCCTCGCTCTGAGATTCAGGGAGCTTTTATTACACACCTGTGTGGTTCTCATCATTGAACTAACTGGTTCCTGCCAGACATGGACAACTCAGACCTCTCTGAAATCCCTGGGAGTTTTGGGTCAGATTTTTCATTTCACACATCATTCGACGTTTGGCTCCAGTGAGTCTGAAGAGCCAATACCCACCTGATCCTGTGGGCACATCAGTGCCAACCATTTAAATTCATACTTTGGAGAGGTGGAGATAATAATACAAATACTTAAAAAGCATACATACCTGGAACTTTTATGGTGGATTTTCTCAGAGATCACATCAGAAAATGATGAAATTTGGAGCCAAGAAACAGGATAGTCTATTTTACTGACCAATCTTCACGTTTTAAGTAATGTTTCCCTCAATATGTTTCTCTTTACATGCTCATAATGTATAATTGCACTTGGGTTTACTTGAAACAAGCATTATTTCCCTTAAACATAAAATATCTTCTCTGGTCATAATTGCTCGATGTCTGACCGCCTATTGGAGAGAAAGAAGATCCATTTTTAATTCTAAATTGACCCTTGCCTAAAAATGTCCACATGCAATAGTACTCAAAAGTGCGTAGTTTTCAAATTGATATTGAGTGTTTACATGAGGCCAACACAACTGGCTTAAAGTTAAATAGAAATAATAAAATTAATAATATTTTAAAATCAGTTAACCCAATAGCAGGAAAAGAATAGAAATGCGAACTGAATTGTGAATAGGAGGTAGGTAGGCAAAAAAGGAATGTGGGAAAAATGCATCCACACAGAAATATACATTTCCTTCATCCTGAGACTTCAATTTCTTCATTTTGTTATATGTGTGTCTTCAGACTTTCGCTTAAGCATAAATCGGAGGAAGTTTCAACAAATAGACTAATTAGCATCTGTGTGGATCTTCCATAATTATTAAATAGATAAATTCTTAGGTACCAGATATTTTATTTTCTATGAAAAGAAAGAGCCCTTTGGTTTAAAGAGAAAGAAATATTTGTAAAGTTTTATTTCTATTAGTGATGGTTTAGAAGTAGATGTGGTAGGACATAACTAGCAGGAACATACAAACTAGGGGAAGACTAGGATAAAGATGATGGACCAATTAGTGAATAACACAATGTTTATTATGCATAGTTAAATTATGGTGCACAATTGATTAGAGAAGTAGAGCATTAATAAGGACTGCTATAATAATAATAATGATAGCCCGTATCTGGATATTGCCTTTAAAAATCTTCAAAACACCTTCACACCTATTTTCTGTTTTCATCTTTATGTCAAGTCACTTAAATCTAACTCCTTAAGAATTGACATAGAAGAAAATGAATTTTGATGTCAATTCTAAATCTGTCATTAATTATTATTGTAGCCTTACTCATGACACTTATGGTCCCTTGGCCTATCATTAAATGGGAATGCTGCTCTCAGAATTATAAGGCTTGCCATGAAATGAAATCAAAAGAGTCATCCTTCTGCCCCATTATTTTTATATTTTTTTGTAACATAACTAGGTAGGAAATCTTCCTATTTATTTACCCTTTTGGCATCCCTACTGTTACACCAAGAAGTGAGTCAGAGAAGAGACTTTATAAATAGATTGGTGAATGCATACTTACTGAAGGTAAAGTTATTTAGGATGCTTTCAGCTTGAAGAAATGAGAGGTGAAGGATGTTAGAAGGAAGGAAATAAGGAAGTATGAAGAGAAGGAAGGAAGGAAGGAAGGAAGAACAAAGTAAATTTAGCTTATATTGTCTTATGTAACAGAAATCCTGGAAATAGGCTGATATGAATGTAAGGGTGGATATACCTGAGAAGAAAGAAGAAAGAAAAGAATTTCAGAATTAAGATGGTATGGTGATTCGAAGCTATTATGTACCCCAGAAAAAGGCCATGCTCTTTAAATTCTTTCCTTTGGATTATTGTTGGCGGAACCTGTGGTTAGGTTATTTCAATTGAGATGTCTTTTAGTTTGCTGAATGCTGCCAAATGCAATATACCAGAAATGGAACAGTTTTCATAAAGGTAATTTATTAAGTTATAAGTTTATAGTTCTAAGGCCATAAAAATGTCCAAACTAAAGCATTCAGAGAAAGATACCTTGATTCAAGGAAAGCCAATATCTGTCACATGGAAAGACATGTGTGGCATCTGCTGGTCCTTGTTCCCAGTTCTGTTGCTCCCAGCTTTGACACCCATAGTTTCTTCTCTAAACATCTGTGAGCCTTTACTTAGTTCCTCTGGGACACAACTCTGGGTTCTGTCTTGCTTAGCAACTCATGGGAAGGCACATCTGCTGGGTTCTGCATTTCCAAACGTTCATGTCTAGGCATCTGCTCTGTTTTGGCACTCCAATCTTCTCCATATGTCTAAAACTTTGTTGGCGCTGAGATTTTTCCAAAATGTTTCCTCTTTTAAAGGACTCCAGTAAACTAATCAAGACCTATCTTGAAATTGGCAGGGTTACATTGCTAGCTAATCAAGCGGTCATATCCACAATTGAGTGTATCACGTCTTTATGGAAACAATTCAATCCAAATTTCCACCACACAATCAGGATTGAAAGAAACATGGCTGCCCTTGCAAGATTAGCTCAAAAAAAAGGACATGTCTTTTCTGGGGTACATAACAGCTTCCAATTGGCACATGATGTGAATCACTCTTCAAGGTGGGTCTTAATCATTTTACTGGAGTCATTTATGAGAGGATAAAAGAGATGAAGCCCAGATAGCTTAGAGAAAAACCCCAGAAAATCTAAGAGAGGACCCACAATAGTTCAGAGAGGAAACCACTGGAACTAGAAGCCGAAAGCAATAAAATCCAGAAGAGAAGGATCAGTAGACTCTGGGCATGTGCCTTCCCATGTGACAGTGATGTCCCAGATTCTAGCTGTCTTTCTTCAGAGAAGGTATCCTGTTTGTTATGTTTGTTATGCCTGAATTTGGACATTTTCATAGCTTTTTAATTGTAACTTGTAAATTAATAATTTCCCATTATTAAAAGCCAGTCTATTTCTAGTATATTGCATTTCAGCAGCTTTTAGCTAATTGAAACAGATTTTCGTACTGAGGAGTGAGGGATTGAGATGCAAATACAAAACATGCTGGATTGGCTTTGTAAACCAATAAGGAGAAGATTCTGGAAGAATTGTGAGATGCTTGATGGTAATGCTCAAGGTTGCTTTGAAGAGACTGTTGGTAGAAATGGATGCTAAAGGTGCTTCTGATGAGGCCTTAGGCAGAAACAATGAATGTGCCATTGCAAACTGGAGGAAAGATGATCTTTGTTTTAAAGTGGCAGAGAATGACTTCAAATGCAGAACCATGGAAGCTTAGTTCTGGAGCAAAGACACCTTGGGCCGGGAGAGCACACCAACCTGTGTGTGTGGAGAGGGTGAGTTTGCGCCAGAGTTTATAGACGGTGGGTCTTCTGCACTGTTTGTTCAGGAAGAGTCTTACCACCCCAGGGCTCTCAGGTGCCTGTGGGGATTGATTACTACATTGTTTAGGAAGTGCTGCTACCCCAGACTTCAGAGATAGTGAAGCACATTCCCTAGGGGTTGAGCCTATGTCCTGGACATGGCAGAGATTGAGGCTGCCACTCCAATGCTTAAAGAGAGTAGAGTCAAGAACTTGGCTGTTATCCCAATGCTTGGAGATATTGGAGCCCTGACCCCAGTATTTGAAGAAGGCAGAACCTCTATGTAAGCCCTTGGAAAGGGTGGAGCTTCCATTCTACCAGGCCCCAATGACAAAATCTCATTCTATACATGACTTTCAAATTTGGAAATCTACTGAAGTTTTTTGAAACTGTTTGGATCTGGTGATCCACGTTTTCCTTTCAATTTCTCCCTATGGAAACCGGAACATCCATTCAATGACCATGACTCCTTTGTATTTTGGAGACATATAACTCGTTCTAAGTTTCACCGGTCCACAGCCAGAGAAGAATTTGTCCCAGGACAGGCCATGCTTGTTACTGATTTTAATGATTTTGATGACTGTTACTGAAATGATTTACCTTTTTATTTGTGCTATTGTGATGGAAAGAATGTATTTTGCATAGCAAAAGAACATGTCTTTTGGGGTTCCAGAGGGTAGAGCATGCTAGTCTGAAGTTGTTACATATACCAGAAAAGACCATGTTCTTTTAATCCATTCCTGTGGGTGCAGACCTGTTGTAGGTAGGACCTATAAGTTAGGCTATTTCAATTGAGATGTGACCCAGAATATTCAAGGTGAGTCTTAATCCTTTTATTGGAGTCCTTTATGAGAGTATATGAGAGATGAAGCCCAGAGAGCTTAGAGAAAAACCCTAGAGAAGCTAAGAGAGGATCCACAGAAGTTCAAGGAATAAGTCCCTGGAACCAGAAGCTGAAAGTAATAAAACCCTGAAAAGAAGGACTAGTAGATGCCAGACATTTTTCTTGTCATATGGCAGGGGTGTCCCAGATGCCAGCAGGCTTTCTTCAGAGAAGGTACCCTCTTGTTGATGCCTTAATTTGGACATTTTAACAGTCTTAGAATTTTACTTATAAGCTAATAAATTTCCATCATTAATAACCAGTCTGATTCTGGTATATTGCATTTTAGCATTTTTATCAGACTGAAGCTGATGGGTTTGTGTTGGGAAAGAGATGGTGTGTTAGTTTGCAAGGAGCTAGAATGTGATATACCAGAACTGGAACAGCTTTTATAAAAGGGAATTTAATAATTTACACTCTTTACAGATGAGCAAAGAGTGTCCACTAAAAAATAACCATGAGATGTGTATCTGTATTTGCACCTGAGCTGAATGACTGGGTCAGAGAATTTGCATTTGTATGTAAAACACTTTTTTAAAAATATATCCTAAGAAAGTGAAAATGTCCGAATTAAGGAATTAAGTAAAAGAGATTACTTTCATTCAAGGAAGGCCGATTGGTTTGGAACACGTTTGTTAACTGGGATGTCACATGCCTGGCATCTGCTGGTCCCTTCCTCCCAAGCTCTGTTGCTTTCAGTCTCCGTCCATGTGGAGGCTCTTCCCTTTGCTTCTCCAGTATGGCTTTCAGTTCTTGGCTTCTCTTGGCTCTCTCCAGATTCTAGCTTGCTTAATATCTCATGGTAATGTCTTCTGGGATCCAAGCATCTCCAAACATCCATATCTCTGTTCTCCACATGTCCATTTCTGTGTCAACCCTGCTGTGAAGTTTCTGTTGGCTCTGAGCCTTCTGTTCTGTCAGCTTTGTCTCTCTCCAAAATGTTTCCTCTTTTAAAGGATTCCGGTAAACTAATCAAGACCCACGGAATGGATGGAGTCACATCTCCATTTAATCAAATGTTAATACCCACAATTGGGTGTGTCACATCTCCATGGAGATAGCCTAATAAAAAGATTCCAACTTACATTATTGTATCAGGATTAAAAGAAATGACTGTCTCCATTACATTAGTTCAGGATAAAAACATGAATTTTTTTATGCATAATACATTCAAACTGGCACAGATGATATTACAGAAAGAGATGAGAAGTTTGGGAGGTAGTCAGTTGGATTTTCTTGATAATACATTATCCCTGGCACTTCTGTGTTTAATGGATGTCAAATCAACACTTTGATATAAATTTAAGTTTAAAATGCATTTTTATATGTTTTGTCCATAAGGAGAATACTATGTATTTACTCTCTCTTTTAAACTATATTTTATGGTATAAAACATTTATTTTTTGCCAAAAACAGAGATTTAGCTTTACTCCATTTGTAGATTGTAAAATTCTATCTTGTAACGTCTATCCTGTAAAATTGTTATTATCTGGTGCAGCCAATGTCACTAAATTGAGGGAATGTTATTATGAACATTATTATGAATGTTCTGAGGCTCAGCAGTATTGACCTTCATAATCACCAACTAATAAACTGTTCTAATTCAATAAAATTAGTGTCTTTAAGATTAGTAGTGCTCTTTGCTATTGAGAAAGCACATTTATTGAATCAATAAGCATATACTTAGAGTCTATTGTGCTGTGGAGTTCAAAGATAAATCAGTTAAGATCTCATACATACCAAATTTATAGCTAGGAGACAGATGATTCAGAAATCTCAATTTGTTATACTAAATGCTTTAATTGAGATGTATGTATGGTCCTATCATAGCACATTCAACCCTCATTGCAATCTTGTGAGTTAGTTTTGCTTAGAAAGTTTAAATAATTTGTTCATTGTCATGAGTTATTATGTGGTAGAGCAGTGTTTAAATTTTCATCTTTTACTCCAAACACTGTATCTTTCTCTATAGCTTCTCATTGCTTGAAAACATGGAATCCATGCATAACATATGCAGTGAATATATTTTTAAAAAAATGTTTTACATACAAATGCAAATTCTCTGATCCAGTCATTCAGCTCAGGTGCAAATACAGATTCACATCTCATGGTTATTTTTTAGTGGACACTCTTTGCTCATCTCTTGTTCTTTCAAACACAGCCACCACACCCAGCTGTCTCTCCAAAGGAGTTTCACAATCAACTATGTATGGAGTCATATGCAATCACTTCCATAAAGCTCTGAGAATGTATCTAAACTTGAGTCACCAGTCCATAGTCTTTCCCTCTCAAAACCAATTCTGGTTTTGTGTCCTGTTACTTTTTTACTCATATAAATTGGTCTACTTCATTCCCAGACAAATATGTGAACCAGAGCAGCCATTTTGAGGTCATAAAATGTTCCGTTGTATCTTTAGCAATTGATGCCAGCTAGCCCTAAACTTTCATAATTAAGAAGTCCAAGGGGAAGCAATCCGTTAATTTTTTTCAGCAGCAAAACTCTTTCTCAAGGTGACATGTAGTTACTAACTATAGACATAGAGATTTGGCATAATTTTATGCCTCATGGTTGGTGGACATGTTTTTTATCTCTGTCTAAAGGGAAAATTGGATATTCTTTGGTATTTTAAATATAGCTGTAATCATGAGTGCATCTCAATCTCACACTAACTCAACTGAGCAAGTTTTTAAACTGAATGAGATCATTGATAGTCATGGTGACACCTACATTTATTGCCACTGGTTATGGTCAGCGTCATGTGTCAACTTGGCCAGGTGATGGTACCCTGAAAACTTTTCTGGTTAAGCAAGCACTGGCCTGTGGCTCAAGCTTCATCAACACAGTGAATGCATTCACGGCTGATTACATCTGTAGTCAACCAGGTACCTTCCACAGTTAGTGACCTTTATTCTAATCAATTAAAGGCTTTCATGGAAAACTTAGAAGAGTGAATCACTCTCTCTGCTTCAGTCAGTGAGACTTTCCTGGGTGAGTCATTGAAGATCTTCATTGGTGCTGACAGCTTTGGACTGAATTTGGACTTGTTCATCCCCACAGTTTATGAAATCTTATATTTACAGATAACTCCAATGATTCTGTTTCACTAAACACAGTTCTAGAGAACACTGATTAATACAGCTAGGTACCAGGGGTGGTTCCTGAGAATAAGAATCTTAAAAATGGGTTTTTGCAATAGGCTTTCTACTCTGATTAGATTCAAAGACACTAATGACTCGATTTCTGATAATCGAGGTGGCATGAGTTGGCAATACAGAAACACAGAATACCACCATTTGATTATGCTGATTCTATGCTTCTATAAGGCAACACTCTGGGTGACAATGTTCTTCATACCTCAATGAAGTTTGTGGAGTCAACATATAATGATGTTGGCTGGTTGTTCTTAGATACACTGGATACAGTTATGAGAGAAAGAGAGGAGCTAAAGTTTCCAAATTTGAAAGTTAAATGTTGTATGAAAGATGTAAAAGTTTCTGGGTGGCCTGAAACTTATTTCCTGTGGTCACAGACTTGAGATCTCTGAAAACCAGACCCAGAGCCTCATTGTAGAAGTAGCAGATTCAAAAGTAAACTACATCTTCAAGCTTGCAGGGTGTCTGCTCTTAAAGTAAGGGCTTTGACTGGAAAAGAATGGGATGGGAACACATGGGTTGATATTGATGAAATCTTGGATTCTGCTGAGTTTTGGCTAGGTAGAACTGCAATGGTCTGTATGAGAAAACAATTGCCCCACCTCCAACCTGCTTTGAGGAGAAACATTCTTGGCCTCCAGCTTGCCTTGAGGAAATAGCTTAATGGCATCTAGTCTGCCCTGAGGAGTCCACCATCCAACATTCACTTAAAGAGATCAAACTTTCAGTGCCTGCTAAACCTGTAACCACTCCCCTGGGGGTAACAGCCCTCAATTCTATGACTGGGGAGATTAATCTTGTTTCACCAGATGAAACTGCATTGGCATGTCCTGAGGTAATTGGCTTGGAAGACAGTTTGAATTATTTTCATGACCACCCCCACCATTCTATTACTAAAGTCCCAATAGGCTCTGAAAGGTGAGATACAAAGTATGACCGATAAGGAGGTATCCCACACTCCAAAATAACTCTAAGACTTTTCAGATTTACAGAAGTAGAAATCAGGGGAATATCAGTGGGGATGGGTATTAAGGGTTTAGAATAATGGAAGGAATATAAAGTTGAATCAAACTCGAATTTATTCATATGGGCCTACTGCATTCAGTATTGTAGCTGGGATGGGAAGTTAGAAAGGGCTTGTGTGAGTTGTTGGCTGAAACATGGATTAAAAGTTGGCCAACATTACCTGAGCTCAAAATGCCAGAACTACCATGGTATAATGGAGAGGAATGGATACAAAGGGTTAGAGAGATGCAAATGTTAGGGTGGATTTATCATGGAAGACCTGTTCACACACTCAAGGGCTGTCATGAGGACACCCTTTTTGCTGGATTTTAAAAAATAAACTTGTGAGACTAACTCCATTATCCTTGAAGAGTTCTATAGTCAACCTTCCCTGTAGGCCGATATTACTGGGGAACTGCTGGCACTAAGCTGGAATCCTTGTACATAATGGAGATGATCAGATTCCAAGTTGGCAGAAGATACATGGCAGCACTTAATCACCAAAGGCAAAGGTGATATGGATAGCAGACTCAGTGCAGCAGTCAAAATAATCTGACTTGCAGAGACTTATGGCATTGGCTAACAGATCATGAGGTACCTAGAAATAAAATATATGAGCAGTCTACTAAATTCTTGTTTGAGCTGTGTAAGCAGAAAAATTTTAGGTCAAGGGAACAAAAGTCAAGCTTGAGTAACATGAACAGAGAGTCACTGCCCCTTAATCAATTCCCAGACTGGAGACAGTTTACAGATCCAGAGATGCTTGAACAAATGGAAGACCAGTACAGTTGGGGAAGGACCCTGCTACGCTGCCCAAAATTAACACTGTTTTACTACCACCCTTCCCCAAGGAGACCTACAGCCTTTTACTAGGGTAACTTGCATTGGGGATAAGAAAATGATCAGATATTTTGGGGATTATTAGACATTGGCTCAGAAATGACATTAATTCTATGAGACACAAAATGTTATCCTAGGGCACCATTCAGAGTAGGAGCTTATGAAGGTCACATAATCAATGGAATTTTAGCTCATATCAGTCTCAAGGTGGGCCCAGTCAATTTCACACCCATTCTGTGGATATTTCTCCAGTTCTGGAATGCAAAATTGAAATTGACATACTCAGCAACTGGCAGAATATTCACACTGGTTCCCTGATTTGCTGAGTGAGGGAAAGGTAGGAAAGGCCAAATGCAAGACACTTGAACTTCCCACCTACCTAACAAAATAGTAAATCATAAGCAATTCTGGATTCCTGGAGGGATTGCAATGATTAGTGCCACTCTTAAGGACATGAAGAATGCATGAGTGGTGATTCCCACCATATTCCCATTCAACTCTCCTTTCACCTGTGCAAACCAGATGGGTCTTAGAGGATGACAATGGATGATTATAAACTTAACCAGGTGGCAAATGCAATTGCAGCTGCTGTTCCAGATGTGGTATCATTACCTGAGCAAATGAACACATATCATTATCTGGTGTGCAGTTTTTTTCTCAATAGCTGTCAGTAAGGACCACCAAAAACAGTTTGCTTTCATCTGGCAAGGCCAGCAGTATTCCTTTTTTGTCCTACCTCCAGGGAACAACAACTCTCCAGCCTTATGTCAGAATCTTGTCTGCAGGGAATTTGATCATTTTCCCCTCCCACAAGACAGCACAAGATGGGTCCACTGTATTTATGTTATCAGATCCATTGGACCTAGTGAGCTAGAGGTAGCAACTCCTCTAGACTTATTGGTAAGGTATTTGTATGTCAGGGGATGGGAGATAAGTCCAACAAAAATATAGGAGCCTTCCAAAAAAAAATACAGGGGCCTTCCACCTCAGTGAAATTTCTAAGTGTCCAATTGTATAGGGTATGTCAAGATATTCCTTATAAGATAAAGGATATGCTCTTGCATCTGGCCCTTCTATGACCAAAAGTGAGGTACAATGCTTAGGTGGCCTCTTTGGATTTTGGAGACACCACATTCCCCATTTGGGTTTGCTGCTCTGGTCCATTTACTGAGTACTAAGAAAAATTGGTAGTTTGAGTGGGGATTGGAACAAAAGAAGGCCGTGTCACAGGTTCAGGCTGCTTTGCAAGCTGCTCTGCCATTTGGGCCCTATGACCAGGCATATCTAATAGTGCTGGAAGTCTCATGGCAAATAGAGATGCTGTTTGGAGCATTTGGAAGATCTATATAAGATAATCAAAATTCAAGCCATTAGTTTTTTGGATTAAAGCCTTACCATCTTCTGCATATAACTATTCTACTTTTGCGAAACAGCTTTTGACCTACTACTGGGCCTTTAGGGGAGACTTATGGCCATGGGCCACCAAGTTACCATGAGACCTGAGTTACCTATCATGAACTGGATGTTGTCTGACCCATCAAGCCATAAAGTTGGGTATGTAAAACAGCACTACATCACAAAATAGAAATGGTGTATATGAAATGGGGCTTGAGCTTGTCCTAAAGGCACAAGTAAGTTACATGAGGAGGTGGCCCAAATGCCCATGGCCCCCACTCCTACCACAGTACCTTCTCTTTCCCAGCCCACAGCTATGGCTTCTTGGGAAGTTCCTTACAATCAGTTGAGTAAGGAAAAGAAAACTCAGGTCTGGTTCATGGATGGTTCTGAAGGTAACACCAAATGTGGACAGTGCTGCAGCCTCTTTCTGGGATGTCTCTGAAGGATAGTGGTGAGATGAACTACTGCCAGTGAATGGAACTTTGAGCATTGTACTTGGTTCATTTTTCTTCAAAGGATGACTCACCAGAGGTATGTTTGTATAATGACTCTTGCGCTGTTGCAGATGGTTTGTCTGGATGATCAGGGACTTGGTAAGGGCATGACTACATAATTGGTGGCAAAGAGCTCTGGGGAAGAGTTATGTGGGTAGACTTTTATGAGTGGTTAAAAAACATGAAGATATTTGTGTTCCATGTAAAGGCATATCAGGTCTTTACTTTAACAGAGGAAGATTTTAGTAATCCAGTAGATAAAATCACCCCTTCTGTGGATACCAGTCATCCTTTTTCCCCAGCCATTCCTGTCATTGTCCTATAGGCTCCTGAAAAAAATGGTCATGGTGGTAGCAATGGAAGTTATGCATGGGCTCAGCAATATGGACTTCTCCTCACCAAGGCTGACCTGGCTATGGCTACTGCTGAGTGTCCAATCTGCCAGCAGTAGAGACCCTCACTCAGCCCCCCATATGGCACCATTCTCTAACATGATCAGCCTGCTACCTGGTGGCAGGATGATTACATTTGATGGCTTTTATCATGGAAGGAGCAGTGATTTGCTCTAACTGGGATAGACACATAATTTAGATATGGGTTTGCCTTTCCTGCATACTATGCTTCTGCCAAAACTACCATTCTTGGATTATGGAATGCCTTATTCACCATCATGGTATTCCACATAGTACTGCTTCTGGTCAAAGGATCCATTCCACAGCAAATGAAGTATGGAAATGGACACATGCTCATGGAATTTTCTGGTCTTACCACGTTCTTCATCATCCAGAGGTAGCTGGGTTGATAGACAGTGGAATGGCCTTTTGAATACCCAATTATGGTGCCAACTACATGAGAATACCTTGCAGGGCCAGGGTAATGCGCTCCAGAAGGCTGTGAATGCTCTGAATGAGCATCCATTCTATGGTGCTGTTTCTTCCATAGCCAGGTATGCCAGTTTGAAGCTATTATGTACCCCAGAAAAAAATATGTTTAAATCCTGATCCAATCTTGTGTGGACAGCTATTTCTTTTAATCCTGATTCAATACTATAGCACAGAAACTTTTGACTAGATGATCTCTACAGAGATATGACATACCCAACTATGGGTATGTCCTTTTGATTAGATTGAGATGTGACCCAGCCTATTCAAGGTGGTTCTTTGCTGCATATATTCAAAAACTGTCTCCTCTTATTTGCCTCGACATGACCTGACATGTCCAAACCTCTCTCGATCTTGCAAGCCCTGCTAATCTAACCCTCCACCTAGCAACTGCTGACCTCACATCGCACCACTGTCTTCTCACTCTCAGATTGGCCCAACCTTCGTCCTCTCGCTCTCTGCCTAGCAACATCTTCAAGCTATTTCATTGGACTATGTTCACACCCTCTTAACCAATCCACATACTCCATACTAGCCGTCCGTCAAAGTTTCCCAGCCTATGTTACCTCCCCTTCACCAACCCTATATATTCCCTGTGTTTCCCCCTCTCGGGAGCCTAGCCTGTAAGCCTTGCCAGCCAGCTAGGTTCCGCGAGCTACCCCCGCAATAAACTGCTGCAAGTATTTCTTTGCTCTCGGTTTATTGTGCTCGCGCGCCCTCCAGACCTTCGAGCCCCGAGGTTTCAGCTGACGCCGCTCTCCAGCCGAACCGCATCCGAGGACGAGACCCCAGTGCGGTCGGGCAAGGCAAGCCCCACGCTGCAGTTCTTGATTAGTTTGCTGGAGTCCTTTGAAAGGGGAAACATTTTGAAGAAACCTCAGAGCAGATACAGACACTTGGAGAACAGCTGCTTCAGAGCTGACAGCCAACACAAGACCCAGACATTTGAAAATGTAGGGACCATCAGATGTCACTGTGTGGCCTTCCATGAGATGCTAAACAAGCAAGAACCCAGGGTTTTGTTCTGGAGGGGCTACGTGAAGGCCCACAGATGCCAAGTGAGAGCTCCCCCCCACCACCACATACAAGAAACAAAGCCTGAAAGCCCAGGAGCAAAGGACTAGCCAATGCCATCCATGTGTCTTCCCTGCTGACAAAAGTGTTCTGGATGGCATTAGCCTTTCCTGAGTGAAAGTAACCTTTTGTTGGTGCCTTATTTTGGACATTTTCTCAGCACCAGAACTATAAACTTATAACTTATTAAATTCCCTTTTAAAAAGTGTTTCCATTTTTGGTATATTGCATTCTGGCATCTTTAGCTAACTAACACACCAGAATTCATGGGTTCAGGAATCAAGTGGTAGAAATGGGTGTGGCACCACTCACTATCACCCCCAGTGATCCACTACAAAAATCTTTGTTTCTTCTCCCTCAACCTAAAGCTCTGCTGGTCTACAGGTATTAGTTCCAAAAGGAGGAGTGCTCCTACCTGGAGACAATAACAATGATTCCATTGACTTGGAAGTTCAGGCAGCCACCTGTCCACTTTGAGCTTCTCATGCCTCTGAATCAACAGGCAAGGAAGGAGATTATTGTACAGGCTGGGGTGATTGATCCTGACTATCAAGTGGAAATAGGGCTGCAGCTACACAATGTAGGTAAAGAAGTGTTTTCCTGGAATGTGGGAGATCCTCTGGGGCGTCTCTTAGTACTACCCATGCCCTGTTATTAAAGTCAATGTAAAATGGCAACAACCCAATCCAGGCAGGTCTACCAATGGCCTAGAAGCTTCAGGTATGAAGGTTTGGGTCACCCCACCAGGCAAAGACCCATGACCAGCTGAAGTGCTTGCTGAGGGTAAAAGGAACATGGAATAGGTCGTGGAAGAAGGTAGTGATAAATACGAACTATAAACATATGACTAGTTACAAAAACAAAGTCTGTGATGGTAAGGATGTTTCTTCCTTGCTTTGTTATGAATAAGTTCGTATTTATACATAAAGCAAATATCTTATTTTCTTCACTATCTTATCCCCTTATCATATGACATAAATTGTATTGTTCATGTTACAGCATTTAAGTCATAGGATATCAAGTTTAAGAGTGAATGTTACCCAAACTTGCACCCTATTCTGGAGAATTTTAGTGCATTTCTGGTTTTACTCAGGACAGTTGAGTATTGTTAGGCAAAACATATGTCTGTTATTATGTTCCATTTAGAGCTTAAGTATGGTTTAAGGTGATACGTATAGCTGCCAAATTGATAAGGGTTGGACTCATATGGTTAGGTTCATGTGTTAACTTGGCCAGGTGATGGTACCCAGTTATAGGGTCAAGCAAGCAATTGCTTAACCATTACTGCAAGGATATTTTGTGGCTGATTAATAAATCAGACGGCTAATTTAGCAAATCATCAGCACATTGTTTCTGTCCATGGCTGATTACATCTGCTCTTGGCCAAGTGGAGTCTCTTCCACAATTAGTGATGCTTATTCTAATCAGTCAAAAGATTAAAAGGAGAAATCAGAAGATAGATTCACTCTCTCCACTTCAGCAACCCAGTCTTTCCTGGGGGATTCATTGAAGACCTTCATTGGAACGGTCAGCTTGCAGCCTATACTGTAGAATTTGGACTTGTTCATTTCCACAGTTGCATGAGACAGTTTTATAAAATCTCATATTTACAGATATCTCCTGTTGGCTCTGTTTCCCTAGAGAACCCTGACTAAAAGTTATCCCAAGGCTGTATGAGAAAAATTCAATACAGAGAAAGCAGTTTACAAAATTCCATGCAAGCGCAGGTATAGTTTTCTATCACTCTTATCTTATTAGGTCTCAGTCTTTCTCCAACTGAATATGTCATTACATTTTTCCTCGCTTTTCCTTATTCCTATTTCTTGCCTTCAGTCACATTGTGTATATTTTCTTTTGCAGTTTGGTATGCTGACTGCTTAGCACTTAAATTTATTTGGAGGGGAGAGAATTTATATTAAAGTAGCAACATTCAATAGCTTTGTAGTTCATGTGCTTGAAAACTAATTTTAGTGGCCAGAGATGCTCAGCTAATATTGATATGCTAAAGAGCACTCACATACATTTTAGTATGTATAATAACAATAATAGATATGTGAAATTACTCTTTATATTCCTGATATTATTTATTTTTCCCAAGAGATGTCCTAGTCATCTATTGCTTGAATCTCTAACCAAACTAATTATTGTGGGAAATAATTTCTTGTTAATTATAACAAAGATTCCATGACAATTTCTATAATGAGGATATATTATATGCAGTATATGTATTTTGTTTTGTATGTTGGAATAATGAATCATAGATTGTATTACAATCGCATAAAGCCCTTCCAATATTTGTCTGTACATGAAAATTTTCAATTGCACAGGGTGAGAGTGTGGAAAAGTGTGTATGTAGGTGTTAGAATGATAATTGTACATATAAAAATATATGCTTGGAAACTATAATATGTGACATGAAAAGGAGAAGAGAATAGAAGAGGAAGAAAGATATATTTATATTGTCTACCGACCACTTCTTTTTCTGAGTATTGCATCCCACCTCCACCCACCCCACCATCATTCTCATTATGACAGCAAGGGAAGCAACATTACAATGTGATTTTTTTCCCTCTACATAGTTGATTAATCTCCAAATGTGACACATGACTCATTTTGATCAATAACTTCTTCACCTTAGTCTCTATCACGGTCAGGTTCATATGTCAGCTAGGCTAGGTCATGAGGCTTGGCTGTCTGGTTGGGTAAGGGCTGGCATGTCTGTTGCTATGAAGACATTTCCTCACCTTAAATCATGACCACGTAGAGCCGATTGCATACTTAATCTAATCACTGGAAGGCTTTTAAGAAGGACTCAGAACAGATTATAACTCTTCCTACTTCAGCCAACCAGCCCCTCCTGAGAGTTTTTTGAGGACCTGCCAGCTTGTGGTCAGCCCCATGGACCTTGGACTTCACATCCCCATGGTTATGTGAGACAGTTATACAAATTTTATCTTTGCAGATATCTCCTACTGATTCTGTTTCTCTAGAGAACCCTAGCTGATAAAGCTTGGTACCGGGAATGGTTCCTAAGAAACAGAATCTTAAAAATGGGTTTTGATGATTGGCTTTCTACCCTAGCTGGGCACAAAGGCACTAAAGACTCTGTTTCCAATAATCAGAATGACATTGCCAATCCATCAGTGAGCTGGCAAAAGAGATAGTCAAAATATCACCATTGGAATCTGTTAAGGCTTTGTTTATATGAAGGCGGGCTCTGGGGGACAATGTTTTTGACACCTTTTTTGGGTTTTATGGAATTAAGAGCTATGTAGATATTGGCTGATTGTTGTTAGATATGCTATACATATTGATGAGGGAAAAGGATGAGTTGAAGGCTTCAAATGAGAAGCTTATGCACCATATGTGAGATGTGAACGTTTCTATGAGTGCCCTGAAGGAAAATCTTATTTCCTATAACTGCAGACTTGAGATCTCCAAAAATCAGACTCATTGTTAGGGTAGCAACTTTAAAACATAAGCTGAAATCTCAAACTTACATGGTCTCTGCCATTAAAGTGAGGGCATTGATTGGAAAGGAGTGGGACCCTGAAAAATGGGATGGCGACATATGGATTGATAATGATGGCTGTGGAGAGGTAGAAATCTTAGATTGTGCTTAGTCATTTCTAGATAACCTTGTAATAGTCTGCCCTGAGGACACTGCTGCCCCACTTCCAACCCTCCCTGAGGATTTGGCCACCCAAACTCCACCTGAAGGTATTAACCCTGAAGTGATTAATCCTGTTTCATCAGATTAAACTGCAGACAAATGCACTGAAGCAATAGGACTTGGAAAATACTTCTAATTACTTTCATGACCCACCCCCACCACCCCTCATTTTTTTCATACTTATAAGTAATGTATGCTATACTCCAAAGAACTGTGTGAGTTTTCCCATTTACATAGACAGAAATCATAACAATATGTGTGGCAATGGATTTTAAGGGTGTGGGATAATGGCGGGAGGAATATAAAACTGGATCAGGCTGAATTTATTGATATGGGCCCACTAAGCAGAGATTCTGCATTCAATATTATAGCTTGAAAGGTTAGAAAAGGCATTGACAGTTTGTTTGGATGGTTGGCTGAAACATGGATCAAAAAGTGGTTGACATTACCTGAGGTTGAAATGCCAGAACTGCCCTGGTGCAATGTAGATGAGGGAAACAATGGCTTAGAAAGACTGGAATGTTAGAGTGGATTTATCATGCAAAGCCTGCTCTTACACCCCAGGAATGTCCAGAGGATGCACCTTTTTATCAGAAGTATGAGAAATAAATTTGTGAGACTAGCACCATCATCCTTGAAGAGCTCTGCAGTTGTACTTCTCTATGGGTCAAATATTACTGTGGAAACAGCTGTCACTGAGCTGGAATTCTCAAGCACAATGGGAATGATCAGATCCTGAATTAGCTGAAGCCAGGTGGCAGCACTTAATCGCCAAAGACAAGGTGGATGTGGCTATCATAAAGGACAACAGACTAGCAGAGAATTGTGGTGTTGGATAGTAGATCATGGAGTACCTAGAAGTACAGTAGAAGTGCAGTGTACTAAATTCTTGTTTGAGCTGCATAAGCAAAAGCATTCTAGGTCAAGTGAGCAGAAGTCTACCTTGAATTACAAAAACAAAGAGTCACGGTCCCTTAATCAATTTCCAGGCCTGAGACAGTTCACAGACCTAGAGCCTCTTGAATGAGGGGGAGGCCAGGTCCCTTTGGGGAGGACTTTGTTACACTGCCACAAATTTATATTGTTACTCTTCCTCCAAGCTTTCCCCAAGGAGACCTATGGTCTTTTACCGGGGTAACTGTGCATTGGGGAAAAGGAAATGATCAGATATTTCAAGGATTCTTAGACACTGGTTCAGAAGTGACATTAATTCCAGGGGAAAAAAAAAACAAACACCACCCTGGTACACCAGTCAGAGTGGGAGCTTATGGAGGTCAAGTGATCAATGGAGTTTTAGCTCAGGTCCATCTCACATTGGGCCCAGTGGGTCCCTGGACCCATTCTATAGTTATTTCTCCAGTTCCAGAATGCATAATTGGAATAAACATATTGAGCAACTGACAAAAGTCCCACATTGGCTCTCTGACTTATGGAGTGTGGACTGTTATGGTAGGAAAGGTTAAGTGGAAGACACTAGAACTGTCCCTACCTAGCAAAATAGTAAATCAGAAGCAATACCAGATTCCTGGAGGGATTGCAGAGATTAGTGCCACTCTTAAGGATTGAAGGATGCAGGGGTGCTAATTCCCACCACATCCCCATTCAACTCTCCTATTTGGCCTGTGCAAAAAACAGATGGGTCTTGGAGGATGACAGTGGATTATCATAAGCTCAACTAGGTGGTCACTCCAATTACTGCTGCTGTTCCAGAGGTGGTATCACTGATTGAGCAAATCAATGCATCCCCTGATACCTGGTATGCAATTATTGATCTGGCAAATGCTTTTTTCTCAATATCTGTTAGTAAGGACCACCAGAAGCAGTTTGCTTCCAGCTGGGAAAGTCAGCAGCATACATTCACTAACCTACTTCAGTGACATATCAACTCTCCAGCCCTATGTCATAATCTTGTCCATAGGGAACTTAATCAATTCTCCCTCCCACAAGACATTATACTGGTCCATGGTATTGATGATATCATGTTGATTGGACCTAGTGAGCAAGAAGTAGCAACTACTCTAGACTTATTGGTAAGGCATTTGCGTGTCAGAGTATGGGAGATAAATCCAACAAAAATACAGGGGCTTCTACCTCAGTGAAATTTCTAAGTGTCCAGTGTGTGGGGCATGTCAAGGTATCCCTTCTAGGGTGAAGGATAAGTTGCTGCATCTGGCACCTCCTATGACCAAAATAGAGACACAATGCCTAGTTGGTTTCTTTGGATTTTGGTGACAACATAGTTCTCATTTGGGTGTGCTACTTCAGCCCATTTATGGAGTCACCAGAAAAGCAGCTATTTTGAGTGGGGACTTGAACAAGAGGAGGCTCTGCAACAGGCCCAGGCTGCTGAACAAGTTTCTCTGCCACCTGTACAGCACTTTTTTTTTCTGTTTGATAGTTTGTTTGGATATTTAAATTACATGTATCATGCATATAAGCCTGTTTTGAACCCGGAGAACAGAGGCTCAAAAGTAATGCATTCTTTTTTTTTGTTTTGGACATTGGGTCAAGAGAAATGAACATTTGCAGCAGCATAGAAATTTAAGAAATGTGGAGAGAAAAAAAATACCCTTCCTTTACTCCCCTCCACACTCCACCATAACTTCTCCACACTTCAGTTATTAAAGATGATCCGGCAGATCTAATGGTGCTGGACATGTTAGTGGCAAATAGAGATGCTGTCTGGAACTTTTGGAAGCCCCCTATAGAAAAATCACAATGTAGACCCTTAGGATTTTTGGAACAAAGCCTTACCATCTGCTGCAGATAACTACTCTCCTTTTGAGAAACAGATTTTGGTCTGCTACTGGGCCTTAAGAGAGACTGAATGCTTGACCATGGGCCATCAAGTTACCATGAGACCTGAGTTGCCTATCATGAACTGAGTATTTTCTGACCCACCAAGCCATAAAGTTGGGCATGTGCAGCAGCACTGCATCATAAAATGTAAGTAGTATATATGATATAGGGCAAAAGCAGGTCCTGAAGGCACAAGAAAGTTACATGAGAAAGTGGACCAGATGCCCATGGTCTGCACTCCTGCCACATTGCTTTCTCCTTCCCAGACTGGAGCTATGACCTCTTGGGGAGTTACTTACAGTGAATTGACTGAGGAAGAGAAAACTCAGGCCTGGTTTACAGATAGTTCTGCATGATATGCAGCTACCTTCTGAAAGTGGACCACTGCAGCACTACAACCCCTTTCTGAGATGTCCCTGATGGACAGTGGTGAAAGAAAATCTTTCCAGTGGGCAGAACTTTTTTAGTGCACCTGGCTGCTCATTTACCTTGGAAGGAGAACTGGCTAGAGGTGCATGTGTATACTGACACATGGGTTCTTGATAATGGTTTGGCTGGATGGTCAGGGACTTGGAAAAAAGCATGATTAGAAAATTGGTGACACAGATATCTGGGAAAGAGGTATGTGGATAGGTCTTTCTGAATGGGCTAAAAACATGAAGGTAGTTGCATCCCATGTGAATGTGCCCAGAGGGCAACTTCAACAGAGGAATATTTCGATAACCAAGTGCATAAAATGACTGGTTCTGTGGATATCAGTCAGCCTCTTTCCCCAACCATTCCTGTCATTGCCCAATGGGCTCATGAACAAAGTGGTCATGGTGGTAAGGGTGGAAGTTATGCATGGGCTCAGCAACATGGACTTCCATTCACCAAGGCTGACCTGGTTACATCCATGGCTGAGTGCCCAATCTGTCAACAGGTGAGACCAACCTTCAGCCCCCCAATATGGCACTTCTCTCTGAGGTGATCAGCCAGTTACATGGTGGAAAATTGATTACATTAGGCTACTTCCATCATGGAAAAGGCAGCAATTTGTTCTAACTGGAATAGACACATATTCTGGATATGGGTTTGCTTTCCCTGCATGAAGTGCTTCTGCCAAAACTTCCATCTGTGGACTTACAAAATGTCTTATCCATCGTCATAGTATTCTACACAATATTGCTGCTGATCAAGGGACCCACTTTAGAGCAATGAAGTATGAATGGGCACATGCTAATGGAATTCTCTGGTCTTACCATGTTCCCCATCATCCAGAGGCAGCTGGATTGATAGAATGGTGGAATGGCCTTTTGAAAACTCAATCACAGTGACAACTAGGTAGCAATTCCTTCAAGGGCTACGGTGATGTTCTCCAGGAGATTGTGTATGCTCTGAATCAGCATCCACTGTATGGTGCTGTTTCTCCCATAGCCAGGATCCATGATTCCAGGAACCACAGGCTGGAAAAGTGAGTAGTACCACTCACTATTACTCCTAGTGATCCACTAGGAAAATGTTTGCTTCCTGTCCCTGAGACCTTGAGCTCTGCTGATCTACAGCCATTAGTTCCAGAAGGGGGAGTTCTTTCACCACGAGAAACAACAATGATTCCATTGAACTAGAGTCTGAGACTGCCTCCTGGTCACTTTGAGCTACTTATGCTCCTGGATGGACAAGCCAAGAAGGGATCACTTTACTGGCTGGTGTGGTTGGCTCTGACTATCAGGGGGAAATAGGACTGCAGTTACACAATGGAGGTAAAGAAGAGTTTTCCTGGAATACAGGAGATCCCCTAGGGCATCTCTTAGTACTACTATGCCTTGTTATTAAAATAAATGTAAAACTACAACAACCCAATCCAGGCAGAACTACCAATGGCTCTGAAACTTTAAGAATGAAGGTTTGGTGTCACCCCACTAGGCAAAGAACCATGACCAGCTGAAGTGCTTGCTAAGGGTAAAGGGAACATGGAATGGGTAATGGAAGAAGGTAGTGATAAATATGAACTACCACCATGCTATGATTTATAGAAATGAGGACTGTAATGATATGGCTATTTCTTCCTTGTTTTATAATCAATGTCTATGTATTTATGCATAAATCAAATATCTGTGTTTTCATCTTTATTTTATCCCCTTTATCTTATGACACAAACTGTTCTGTTCATGTTATAGCATTCAAGTTGTAAGATATCAAATTTAGTAGTGAAATTACCCAAAGACTTGCAACTGATTCTGGAGAGATGTAATGTGTTTCTGATTGTACACAGGACAATTGAGTATTATTAGGCCAGGAAAAATGTGTCTGTTATTGTTTTCTATTTAAAGATTAAATATAGTTTAAGGTGATGTGTATAGCTGCCAAGTTGATAAGGGGTGGACTGTCATGGTCAGGTTCATGTGTCAACTTGGCCAGGTGGTGGTGCCCAGTTGTCTGGTCAGGCAAGCACTGGCCTGTCTGTTGCTATGAGGACATATCATGGACTTAAATCATGACCACATTGGTGGCATCCACAGCTGATTGCATTTCCAGTCAGCTATGGGGGGTGTCTTCTGCAATGAGTGACAATTAATCTAATCACTGGAAGTCTTTTAAAGAGAACTCAGAAAACACAATCACTCTTCCTGCTTCAGCCAGCCAATCTCTCCTGAGAGTTCTTTGAGTACCTTATTGGGCTACCCTACAGACCTTGGACCAAAGTTATGTGAGACACTTTTATAATTTTTTTTTGGGGGGGGTGCATGGTTTGGAAAGTGAACCCGTGCCTCACACATGGAAGGTGAGCATTCTACCACTGAACCACCTGTGTACCCTATAAATTTTATTTTTATGGATATCTCCTGCTGATTCTGTTTCTCTAGAGAACCCTAGCTAATATAGTCTCCAAACCATCAAGCCCTCAAATGTTTGATCCAGAGGTGGGGTTCAACCCCATGCTGAGCCAATGAGAATTTTCACCAAGATTTCTGAACTTGTGCCCAAGAAAGCTGGTGCAAGGTCTCCTTGAATGATTGTGAAAAGCTGTGAGATGAAAGGTGTCCAAAGCAAGTTTTCCTGCTTCAATAATGCCAGAAGCTGTTCTACAGAGCATAATGAGGAGAGATAAGGAAAGGAGCAGGGGAAAGAGAGAAAAAGCTCTAATGCTAATGTATTGGTTTCTGAAGGCTGGCCACATTGCTGTCTTTGGTTTCTGAATTCAAACATCCCTTTAATATAGTTCTCCATTCTGTGTGTACTAGATTTAACTGAGTAACTGTGATTCTGACCAGCAAATGTTAACTACCCCACAGTGTACTGAAGTGTCTGCTGTATCAGAAGTACAACAAAAGGGTCCAGCCTTCTTGGCCTCCTATATATACAGCACAGAACATGATCCACCACTTAGAAATGTAGCCAGTATTGTGAAAGTTTCAGTGATCAGAGGCCTGACTCTACATCAGTGCCACCTCTATCTGTTCCCTGCTGCATTCTCAGCCACTGCTCTGGACTACAAAACTATAAAACATTATAGAGCATTCTAACAATAAACCAGGAAATTGTTCCCAGATATCAGATGCTCACTTCATTCCAGCAGCACTAAGGCCTCTGAGACATGAGGCAGGCTGAAGGATGCTGGGTCAAAGTTGCTCACTGTGTGCACCACTCCAGAGCAGACTGCAGCATAACCTCAGACAACTAATTCACTCTCAATAAGCTGTGCCTGGTATTCTTTCTGCTCCCTAATTCAGGCCTGGTTATCTTGATAGCCACCATTCTTTACCATTTAGGAAAATGGCAAAGTAAGAGGAGTAAAGACCTGGGATCTTGTGAAGTTGAGTACATTAGTATTTGAGATCTATGGACTTTAGATATGAGCTAAAGATAGATGAAGATATATATAAGTCCTCACTTTCATCCTCTCTATTTCAGAGATAGAATAGCTTATAGTGGTTGACTAACTTAAGCCTGAGTTTGTATATGGAAGATACTATGGCTAATTGAACAACATGTAGGATGCAGGGGCCCAGGAATTTAGAAGGAATGCTTGTGGACCCCAGTGGGCTACCGTGTTAGCAGTGCTGTGATCTGGTGCTCTGAACGCAGTACGGTGGCCAAAACATCAGATTTCAGCTTGCTTGAGAAGGCAAGAATGGGTTAAATGGAAAAAAATGTATCTGAAATTTAGTGCCTCCTGGCCACTGTGTAATAGGTTCCCACTGGCATATGAGGGCAAAACGCCAGTTGCTGGTGTTGGCAGGGAAAAATGTCTCAATTAGACAAATCTCTCCACTTCTTACTTCCAGCACTGCTAATGCTCTGGTGGTTGGCCTGGATTATTTCAATAACCCCTGCTTCTCCTCTTGTCCCTTTACAGTCTTTCTGCCACATAGCCCAAGAGATCCTTTCAAGTCATTAAGTTACATTATGTCACTCCTCTGTTCAAAGACCTCTGATTGTTCCCACACTCACTCAGCAAGTCAAAGTATTCATGGTTTATATTATTCTTTATGTTCTGCTTCTCCCATTCCTTACCTTTCTATCATAACTGCTACTGCCTTCTCCAAGTCCATTTCCCTCCAACCGCAGGTGTGGCTCTTCACTTGTTCTCAAAAATGCTATGCACATATCCTCATCTGGGCCTTTCCACTGGCTGCCCCCTCTCCTTGACATGCTTTTCCTGCAAATGGGTATGTGTGTTCTCATGCACTTATCTGAGTCTTGAGTTACATATTAGCTTCTCAGAAAGGCCTTCTGGGCAGCATTTTCTAAAGCTGGAGACCTCCTGGGCATCCAATATCCATTTATCTAATTACATACTTTTCTCCATTGCACTTATCACTTTTCAAATTCATACTGTCTTACACATAAATATGCATATATACGCACATATACACACACATAAGTGCATGTTTTTATCTGTTTATTTATTTATTTATTTTATCTTCTATCTCCCAACCCTTGAATACAAGTTTCTTTGGCTGTTTTATTCACTGATTTAACCCCAGCACCTAAAAGTGCCTGCCACATAGTACGTTCTCAATCGATATTTGCTAAATGAGGGAACCATGGAACATAGCTCTCCCTTCAATTCCTAGATATGCCATGCAATTACTACAGAGTTTCATTTGAGGGAAGGGGATAGAATGATCAAATGCAAAGACATTAGTGAAACTATGTTTTTACTTAAGTCAGTAGGTAAGCCAAAATAAGGCTTTTCATTTACTGGGATATTTTTAAGTGGCCTGTGAATTAATCAGTCTCTCTCTGTGTCTGTTTCTCCTCCTTTCTCTCTCTTTTTTCTGTCTCTCCAATACATTTTAATCTAGTCTGAGATGAGTTATTGCAAAATAATTAATTATAGAAACGCTTACCTTACCCTGTTTTGCCAGGAAAGAAAAAAATTTCACATAAAATTCAGTGTGAAATAAGGTCTTCTCACTGTGTAGAATCTATGCATTTTATTTTCCTATTTTATGTGCTGCAAAATCAAGCATCTCTTCTAAAAGCTATGTCACTTCTGTTGTTTCATGATCTCTTTCTATCTAAATGCAGTCCATACTTCATGCTGTTGTGGATAGAAAGAAAACCAAAGGTAGAGTCTAATCTAGCAAAACTGCATGCACATAAATGCCTGCCTCTGTGTTAGGGCAAATATTCTTTATCTGAAACACTAAGAATTTTCTGAGTTTAAGGAAGGAAAATGTGAACTTGAATACTTTGATTTACTTTAAGTTCCGTTTTAATGGTAAGGAATCATGAGAAATGATTTTTTTAAATTTTGGACAGGAGATATATTTAATTTAAACTATAAAGTTTTCTTCTAATCTCTGGTTATGAGGAGCTACTGAATGTTAGTGCAAGAAGGTAACAAAGATCCTATTAAGTAAGGAAGATGAGTTAGGACATAATGAAAGCACTCAAATTCCAATTTATGAGTTTGGGATCTTGTCAATGGGAGGGAGTTATTAGATTGATAAATGGATAGAATTCATAATGAAAAATGCATATTAATGAATTTTGAGCAATAGTGAGGGAGGCGTTAATATCATAAACAGAAATAAGCAACCAAGAAGAGAAGGAGTTACAAGAAACATGATCAATTCATTTTCAGACAGGTATAAATAGAACTGCTGGGTGGGGAGGGGTGGGAATCTCTAGCAGAGAGTTGGGAATATAAGGAAATAGTTGAAAAACTTTTTGGAAATGCAAGCTTAAAATTTTGGATTTGTGATAACAAAAATAACAATTTTGTCAAGAATAATAGTCTAGAAAAATAAGAGAAAACCAAAGATACACTTACACGTATGCATACATACCACCTACATTTAAAGAATAAGAAGAGAAAAATTACCAAATAATAGCAAAAAAGAGAAGAACCAGGAAGATAAAAAAAGAGTGTCAATGTTAGAGTTGACAAAAGAGAAGAGGATTTCTCAGATTTCAGGCAAGGACTTGGGCAGAGCTACAGGCTTAAAAACTCTATGGTTGGGAAAGTGCAAGAATAGTTCAGTGGTAGAACTCTCACCTGCCATGCTGGAGACCCAGGTTTGATTCCAAGTCCATGCACTTCCCAAAAAAACCAAACAAGCAAAATAAACAAAAGAACAAACAAAAATTCAACAAATGGTGCTGTAATAATGGGATAATCACACGGAAAAATAATGAAATGCAACCCCACCAAACAGCACACACACAAAAAAGTAAAACTATATGGTTGGGGGTGCAAGGGTAATACAGTGGGAGAATTCTCACCAGCCATGTGGGAAACCTGGGTTCGATTCCTGGCCTGTACACCTACCCCCCCCAAAAAATCAGCAAATGGTGCTATAATAACGGGATAGTCACATGGACAAAGAATTAAAAATGACCGCCACCATACTTTATACAAAGAAAAAAATATATATGATCAGCGGTGGTCTTTAAGAGGAGATTTTCAGTTATGTGGAGGATGGGAGCAAGACAGAAAAGAGGTGAAAAATGAAATCAGCCCTGGGTGAAGAGAGCCAAAGCTTCTTGGAGACGTGGATGAGTCCAGGTCTGGGTTTCTCGGAACATCCTGTCCTGTCAGATATTAAGCATGTTCTCAAAGACTATTAGGTTCATGTCAAAATGACTTGAATTGATTTGAAAAGGCTCCCATTGGCCAAAGAAGATACAATTTAAACATTGATAGAAATTATAATTGCTAATCATTAAATAGGTTTATATACATGAATTCATAATGGCAACAAAATGACAAAGGAAGGAAACTGGTCTTCAATGGCTTACACCTGGAAACAAGTCCATCAATTTGGAAATTGGTAAATGGAGAATCAAGTGTTTACATTGCCTTTCTTATACACTCCATAAAACTGATAAACCAAATATTAAATGAGGATAATTTCTTCAGAGTAGTAGTTTTCATCACCATGAAGAAAACATGATAAAATTAGAAATCATCAGTTTACAAAGTTTGTATGAACAAGTGTATCTTAGCATTGATTATCACCAGCTGTTTACATAAAATAAAGAGATAATCAGACGTTATGCATTTTGATGGAAGGACACTCTACCTTCAATGAAGCAATCTTGCTAGCATACATACACAGAGAGAAGTTAAGCAAGTCTTTAGAATCAGCTGCCAATTTACAGTAAAGCATGCTAATATATACTATGGGTATTTAACCAGCAACATTTAGATCATGGGAAATTTACAGGACAAATAACCCAAATAAATAAATACGAAGGAAAAAGAGAAAATGGGCACAACCTACAAAAGAAACTTAGAGCAACATCAACCAGTTATGTTTTGTGGATTTTATTTGTGCTCTTATTCAAACAAAGAAACAGAAACTAATAAAAATTATGAGACAACTAGAAATTGTATCCCTGAGTGAATATTTGATTTTATTAAGAAATTTTTATTACTTTATTTTAGATGTTATAGGGATAAATTATTTTCCTTACCTCTTGAAATATTATTTGTTGAGAGTATATGATACCTGATATCTTCTTCCTAATAATATGTATTAGAAGGAAATGGCTGAGAATAAAAATCGGGCATGATTTGATATGGAATGATTGTTTTCATATTAGGTGATGGGTAAAAGGGGATTCATGGTACAGGTATGCATGTTTGAAATTCTCCATGAAAAATCTTAAAACTAAATTAAAATATATAAGTAAGCTGTTGGTCAAAAACTAATTGCAGAAACTTTTGACTAGTATACAGACATTTGTTTTTGAAAGAAAGAGGAAAAAGGAAAAACGTCTTCATTGAGGTTGGGGGGACTGTTATTTTCTTGATCTCTTCTTATAAAATAATGTAATGATTAAGAGAAAGATATTTGGTATAAGAAAAATAAGAATGCAATTTCAGTCCCAGCTTTACAACTCTCCTTTTGCATTAATTGAACAAGAAACCACATATCTCCGACTCTCAGTCCCTTTATCTCTAAAATGGTAATATTTATAGCATTAATTCACTGGGCAATTATGAAGACTGAACGAAATATTCTATGTAGGGCACTTAGCACAGGGCTTGCTGAGTAATGTTCAGTAAATATTACAAATAAAAGTAGTGTTTGTGATATTTGTACCCTAATAGAAGGATCTGGTAGGGATGAAGAAATTGAAGAAATGGGAGAAAGATCCTCAGGCAATACAATGGAATTGTACCCAAGGCTCATATAGAGTGGTTTTAGAGAGGTTAGGGACACTTTTATGAGGTTTGAGGCAGAGGAAAAGTGAAGGACTGAAGTGAAGGCGGTCTGACCCTCTTCTACCCAGAATCTCTCAAATCTCTTTTATGTGCACTCCTCTCCCTGGCTTCTGTGTTCACATGCTGCTAATGTTCATGCCACATGACTTTTTTCCAAGGACTTCCCTTGAATTACAGGAACATCTTTGCTCACATGTGCAGAGAGCACGATATGCCTGGGAGTTTGCATCCTTTGCGGGGGCATTTGGGCAATGACTGCCTAGTGAGCAAGTAAGAAAACTGAGAGGCCATGCCTCTAGTTGGAACACTTTCTGAAGATTAAATGAATATTTCTCTGCTCTCCTGTGGAATCAAGCTGAAACTGGGACTTAGCTTGGTTTCTCCTCCTCCTCTCTCCACTTTCACTTCCTATGGGTCTCTCCTGAGAGCATTTCCTTAGTAAATCATCTGCATACATTACTCATCTCAGGCTCTACTTCTCACAAACACAAGCTCAACACAAAGGGTATATTATTAGAGAAAGATTTTGAGGGATGTAGAGGGCATGGATCTCTGAATTGCAATGCTTCTCTTGGTAAGTGGTCTACAGATGGGGGTATTGGGGAATGTGTGTGGGACTTCAGGAGAATGATAAAAAATGACATCATGCAGGAAAATGTTTGGCAACCCAACAGAAACAAATAAGTGCTAAGCATTTGAGAATGTCCAGAGGAGGTTGAACAGCATAAGACATACGGATGATTTTAATTTCTTTGGACTAAAGTGACAACACAAACTGGATGCTTTAAACAGCAGAGATATATTGACCCATAGTTCTGGAGACTAGAAGTCCAAAATCAAGGTTTCAGCAGGACCATGTTTTCTCCTCCATCTCTACGAATAATCTATTCCACACCTCTCACCTGGCTTGTGGTGGTTTGCTGCCAATCCTTGAGCTGCAGGGTCTGTATCAGCTGCCACAGGCCACCTTCTTACTCTCTGTCTGTCCAAATTTTCTCTTTCCATAAGGATACAAGTCATATTAGATTAAAGGCCCACCCTAATCTCCTTAATAATAGCATCTTTAAAGACCCTATTCCAAGTAAGGTCACGTTCAGTAAATCTAAAGTTAGGTTTAAACACATCTTTTTTAGGACTTCAACCCATAACATGGAAGTTCACATAATTTCACAGATCTATTTCAGTATGCTCACAGCTTGATAAAATATGGCACAGAAAAAAACTCTCATATAATAAGCAGAGACTCAGCCTGGTAATTGGCATCTTGGGGGTCTAGTAACCAGAAACTTCTTGATTGATAAAATATTTTAATATTGATGAAATTTCTTTACATAGATTTCCTTTATTTTTTTTGCAGAAAAAACACAATCATGTGTAAAAGGGCAAAATGTATTCAAGAAATGAATTATAGATTTGTTTCACTGAAAAAAAGATAGTTTGGAGAGAGAAGTATTGAGAAATTTGAGGCTGGCCCATGATTTTAGATGATCACAAATGCCAAGTTAAGGATCTTTTCTTATCGTTTATTAGATTTCTTTCAGTATAGAAGTGACAAGGAGAAGGAATATTAATCTTTGGTTTGAGTAATTTTAGGGATATTTGTTAAGTGACCTTTCCAATATTTTCAGTAGAAAATGATAAAGGCTTCCCTTACACTAATATTACATGAGTGAGAAATAAAAGAGGGATATATTTTGAAGGAAGAAAATTACCAAATTAAACAAGTATCCTAATGATTAAAATAGTCTTGCTTAGTATTACATGTATTCTCAAACACCTCTTATAGCAAAGGCATCAGGATTGTGTGAAATTATTGGAGTTTATTTTTTTCCTCAAGGATTACTTAGTTGCAGACAAGACTGATGCCTATAAAATAATTAAATATTAAATTATAGTTTTTATTTGTCAGAGTTTTGGTGTTACAAATAATTGATTCAAATGTTTTTGGAAATATCTGATAAAAGTAATAAACTGATTTTTTGAAACTTAATTTTCAAAAAATAAAAATAAAATAATATAAATAATTATGGCTTCATCAATGCAAAGGAGAAATTTATGAAAGGTGATTAATGAAAGAAAGGACAAATAAATAAGCTGAAACTGAGATGTTTCTATAAGAAATCACGCAACTAAAGTTAGAAGAGAAGGGTGCATGGGTGGTTCAGTGGTAGATTGCTCGCCTTTCATGCAAGGGATCTGGGTTTGATTCCTGGACCATGCACTGCCCCCCCCCCCCCCAAAATACATATATATTAGAAAAGAGAAGAGAACGTGTTTCCTAAATTGGAGGATATGAATCGAAGAACCAAATTAGACGAAACTTAAGAAATTAATGGAAGCCGATTTCATAAAAACCTATGTTTACAAAATGAAGCTGCTCTTTAAGGATAAATCAGATAGGGGCTTTTAGTTGGAAGAGAAACTGTCTATAAAGACAAATGATGAGAGCCACTGAATGAGGCTGGTTATCTGCAAAAGCCCTTTCTCAGGACATACAGGGAAGGCCAGGCAAGAAGATTGTTATAATCCAAAAGGCCCAGTGAGAAAGACTTGAAGCAAGTCCATAAAGAAAGATGCATTTGTGGAGGGATAGATTCAGGAGTATGGAATAGGCAATCTGCAATACTCCATCCAGGTAGGGAGGCAGTCCTTCAGGAATATAGAGATACAATGTAGTGAAGAGCATGACTTTTCAACCAGAGGGCTGAGCTTAAGTCCTGGCCCCTTGTTTACTGTGCTTCAGCATTCTTATCTGGAAAATGAGGATAATAATAGTACTCACCTCATAGAATTATGGAGATTAAGTTGAGTAACAAATATATGCCACAGAGCAATGCCTGTGCCATAATAAGGCTTAAACACATGTTAAAAAAGGATTGGTAATGGATGCATTAATTTATATCCTGGTACACAGCATTACAAAGTCAGTAATACAAGCTTGAGCAGGCAGATAATTGTTACAAAAGAGGTCACACTGCATTTAGTAGACTGCAGCCAGTGGGATAGAGACTGTATTAGATTTGCTCTCCAGACATTGGATTCCAAGACTGAGATTTGCACACCAAGGTTTACTGAGTAGTGCACTCAGACCAGCACCTTGAAGGCCTAGAGAAGCAGGATGGTAATCTGTAGTAATACTTGGGAAAGCCACAAAAAAATACACATTCTTTGGGTGAAAGTTCATGAAAGTTCATAAAAATGAGACACAGACTCAAAGAGCTCTCTAAGTATGGGGGGCTGCTCATGAGATTTGTTGTACAAGGAAGGAATTTGAAACCTGGAACAAGACAAGATTCCGATTGCCATAAATGAAATATTCATTAAAAGCAGAAGGAAAATGAAGATTAACTGGTGGATGTATCCTAGAAGTTATCTTATTCAATCATCACAATCATCCTATAAAAATGAGGCTATCATCCCATTTTAGAAAGGCAAACCTTTAGATGAAGTTGAAGAAAAGTGCACAAGTTAACACATCTGTTAAATGGAACAGTCATGACAAATCCCAGGTCTTTCAGACCCTAGGGCTTAACTTCAATGTCAATCTGTTAGTTTTAAGCTTTCAGGGCCACAAGGGTCATCACCCGGCACCTGACCCTTAAGGCTCATGAAGATCTGGCCTGTTGAATGAACACTGCGAGGTTGACTCCTTTCCCTCAAAAAGGCATAATATGCTATGGTGTGAATGGCGTCCTAGGCATTGGTGGAAATCCGGGACCTGATCAAACTAATTATAAACGTTTGGCTCTGTCTATGCCATACATTGTCCTCCAGTAAGTATGAAGCTGAGTTTCTAAGTTGGTACAAATATACTGACAACAGGTTCCAAAAAGGAGAAACCATACGCAGCAGGGGACCAATCAAGGCCATCAGTTTCAAGCATAGAAGCAAAAGAGTATGGATAGAGCAATATTTTTTGCATCATTGGCCATTATTAATGCATCAGCAAGCAGCAGACCATTTCCATTCGGCTACTGTATTAACGCCAATTTAAGAACAGAATGAGAATAATTGGCTGAACATGCCCATATTCCCTTGTTTATCTAAGAATAAAACACTGAGAGGCACGTAGGAAAATTAAATGAAAATGAATCCTGTTCATAACCAAATAAAAATGCAATACATCCAAAGAACATTCTTGTATTGAACTTCCCCCCATACTCTAACTAACTGGTTAGAATGATTTTCTAAGTGCTGTTTTATTCAGCTTTTTTGAACTCAAGAAATTGGAATGAGAATTCTGTATTTTAATGTAAAACTGGATACAAAATCTTGGCATTGTTAGGATGATCTTTTACATAGCACAAAAATACAGGCCCTAGCAAGTGTTAAAACCAGAGTGAATGCCTGAAGTCATACACATATACAGAAAAACTGTAAAAAAGATACTACTCTGAATGTGATCTAAGCCATAGAAATTAAAACTCACAATGGTGGCATAATTTCACTGGCAGAAAGTAAGAGTTAAAAAAAAAACAAAAAAAAAACCAAGACCTTTTTTTGTCTGAATAAGTAATTTTATTTGACACTTTGGTAAATATTGTTCTGATGGGATTAAAAAGCTACATAATGCTTTATGAATGTTTGATGCTGGGGTAAGTAGAAATACATATTCAAATAAATCTTTTCCATCTGCATTTTTATTTAAATGGATCACTAACAGGTCTCTACACAGAAAACACAAAACAAAAAAGAAACAACTCAACATATTGACATAAACATAATGAATGTTCAACTAATATGAGGCCAGATGTATCCAGGAAGAGTGTGGGGTCTGGGAGTCAGATGAGTGTGAAATAACATTCCAATTGTAGTATATATTACTTAAATTCTTGTCCCTCAGTATCTGAACCTATAAAGAGAATATACTTGAGGATGGCTTGAGAAATAAATAAATGTAATATGTGATCAAATCTAGACTTAGACTTCATACAAAATAGGCACATTAAACTCTTTCCTCCTTCAATAAATAACTTTTGAGAGACACAAAAACTCATTTATAAAACAACTGTGAATGTTATTGCCAGTATTGACAGTTTAATTATGAAATTTATTGGAGAGGATAGTAAAGCTGATAGTGAAGCTGACGTGTTTTCAATATGAATAGGCAACCTCAGATATGCTCAGAAAGCTTATAGAAAAATTCTAGACCCCAAATGCCTTCTAGACTGATCCACATTATATTATCTATCTCTTACTGTGCCAGGTATTTCAATGCTTAAATTTAAACGTAAAATTTGCTTAATTTATCCTTTTAAAAAGCTTACCTGCATTTGAATAATGACATTTATAATGGGTCACTGAATAAATTGATATTTTAACTTGAAAACTGAACTTGAAGAGTATTGTTAATTGTGAAATTATTAGCCATTTGCTGAAACCATTACAGCCTCTAATTCCTGCAAATCTGAGCATTAGATATTCTGACAGGAGTATAGATTTCTCCTTAAGAAAATATAAAATTGAGAAAGAATTAGCACTGTAAATCCATTTTGAGTGACATCAACTGCATCAAGGTAACATCAATCTTTATTAAGTATTCTTGGCATTTTTACAATGAGATTTGTTTTTTAAGGCAACAAATTATAGAGTCCTAGGCAGAAATGTGTTTCAGTCTTGTTTGTATATATAAAACATATGCCATAGTCTCATAAAAGAATCTTTCTCTCTCTATCCATATTTAGCAAAAATCAATGTTTAACTAATTAATTAGATTATTATAGACCCACAATTCTTCAGCTCCATGTGATATTTTTTCAAATATGTACAATTCATTCGAAAACTGGAGACTGGTGAAAAATGTCCACTTTCCATCTAAGACCTATGATATTCACCTCAGTATTTTGATTTTGAAATTATTTTAGATAGCCTTGCACAATTGTTTTGCATATATTATTTATGTAGAAGCCCTTTGGTGAATTTCTTGATTAAAACAAACACTTAAATTACTCATCAAGAAACAGCACAAAAATTTTTATTGCCATCTAAAGCAACTTTAAAAGAACAAATGTGGGACTTCTGGAGTGGCTGAAGAAATATTTCTCTCCCCACCTGGTGAAAATTGTCAAAAATAACCATTTAAGGACTCTGGAAATTGACCAAAAACATATAAATTGAGAAGCATTCATTAGAGAAAACCTACAGATCCTCAGGAAATAGAGGAAGACTGGGAATTTTAGCCTGGGGCTATTCTCTTCACCACTACCCAACCTTCATGGTACAGAAGTTCTATCTGGGAGGGCAAGACAGGATCTGAGTACCAACAACTTCACTGCAGGAAGGTTATGTGCACACGATTATGTGAGAACTCAGATGACATTCGAGTGTGCCCTAAGGAGCAACTTGTCCCTGGTTGAATTTTAGGCATTGGAAATTCAGCAAGTAAAATTGGGGACATATTTATAAACTGTCTAAATTTTTAATTCCTTCTCCAAACTACAGATATCTATTGAAAAAATACAGACGCCGTCCTGGTTCAAGGTATTTGCTTATAACATCTAAAGAAGCACTAGCTCACTAATCAGCTGTGCCCACCCAGGTACTATCACCCAAAAATCCAAGCTTGAAAATAAAAATAAGAATTAAAAATTTAAAATTCTGGCACAGAGCGCACATAATTTGTCTAGGGAAATAAGTAAATAAATAGACAAACAAATAGACACAAAAAATACCCCCAGGGTAATCAAAATACAGAATGATTGTATTATATACAATGTATAAAAAGTACTGTTTTCAACAACAATAAAGACAGATGTGAAAAGAAAACAGGAAATTGAGTCTGATATTTGGGGAAAAATATAGTCAATAAAAACTCTCTGAGAAGGCCCAGATTTTAGATGTAGGAAACAAAGACATTAAATCAGCTGTTATAAACATGTGAAAAAAATCTAAACATATAAATGAAACCATGTTTAATTAAAGAAAAGAATGATGAGAATCAATTCTCACATAAAGAACATCAGTACAGAGATAGGAAATATAATAAAATGAGACAAATTGGAATTCTGAAGATTGAAAATACAATAACAAATAAAATTTTTATGAGGACAACTTAACAGTAGATTTCAGCTGGTGGAAGAAATAATAAGTAAACATGAAGATAGGCAAATAGAGATTATCCAATCTAAAAATATAGAAAGGAAAAAATGTGAAGCAAAATAAAAAGAACCTCAGAGAACTTGAGATACCCTCAGGTGTAGCAGCATGCATGGGATGAGAGTACAAGAAAGAGAAGAGAGAGATGGCAGGAAAATAATTGAAAAAATAATGACTAAAAATTTCTATGTATATAAAATCTCAACAGTTTCCAAGTAAGATGGATACAAAGAGCTTGATGCCCAAAAAAGTTATAGTTAAAATATTGAAAGTTAAAAATAAATAGAATTTTTTTAAGTATCAAAAGAAAACATGATTTATCAAAATAAGGATGCATAAGATTAACTGTTGATTCCTCCTGAAAATAATGGAGGCCAGTAAACAGTGGAGGTGGCTATTAAAAACATTAAAAAAACAAAATCCATCAACCAAGACTTTATATCCAGAAACACTAGTGCTCAGAAATGGAGGATATACAGATATTCTCATGATAAACAAAGTTTGAAAACATGTGTGGCTAACAGACCTAATTTACAAGAAAACATCAAATGAATTTGTATAGAATGCAAGGAAATGACACCATAGGATAATGTGAATGGACATGAAGAAATAGTGTTGATAATGGTAATGAGTAATTATAAATAATAGCAGCTTATCACTATACTTTCTTCTCTTTATTCTTAGCTGATTTAAAAGGCAATTTCATGAGAAAATAATTATGAAATTTGACTGTTGGGCAAAACTATATGAAATGTTTATAGGAAAATGACACAAAAGAGTGGGAAGGAATGGTAATTGTATATATGGGAAGAGATGAGAGTTGCAAAAATGGCAAATATGCAGGTTAACATAAAATATTCCATAAATATATTCATCCTTCTTTAGAAGATACAATTGTATAACACAGGGCAGGACCAACTATAGCTTGTCGGCCAAATATGGATCATCGTCTCTTTCTGTAAGTAAATCTTAATGGAACACATTCATATTCTTTTTTGTAAGTAATACCTATGGCTACTTTGCACTAAAACAACAGAGCTGAGTACTTGGGATAGAAAATTCACAGCCCACCATCTAAAATATTTACTATTTGGACCTTTACAGAGAAGGTTTGCTGATCTCTGAGATAAAACAATAATTACAATACTATATTATTAGTATATTACCTATATTACTAGGTTTATAATGTATACAGACATATAAAACAGTAATTCACAAAGGAAGGAAAGAAATGTAATTATATTGGAGAAAAATTCTAGTATTTGCTGTGACCAGAAGCAGATTATGACAAATCAAGAAGTATGTTGTAATCATTAGAACAACCACTAAAACTAACTTTAAAAAATTCAACAATGGAATTTAAATGACACAAAAGAAAATTATCAATTTGATAGTTAAAAAGGCAGAAAAAAGGAAAAAATAGATATGTAACCTATGGAATGCCAATAGTAGAATAACAAACACAAATCCAACTATATAAATAATTATAACAAATGCACATGTGTCAAACACCTAAATTGAAAAAAAAAAAAAAAGAAGAGCTTGTCAGCTGGATTAAAACAAACAAGATCCAACGAATGTTTCCTGAAAGAGACACATTTCAGATTCAAAGTCACAAATGGGTCTATAGTAAAGGAATGGGAAAAAATGGAAAAATTTATATCATACAAACTTAGGAAAAAGCTGGAATGTCTATATTAATATCAGACTAATAAAAATTAGGGCAAAAAATGTTTTTAGACACAAATAAACACATGACACCTAATAAAAGAATTCCAAAATGCACAAAGCAAAAAGTGACAGAATTGAGAGGACACTAGACAGTTAAACAAAAAGGTTTTAAGAAATTAATGCCCAACCATCAATAATGGATAGAGAAACTAGACAACAAATCAGAAAGGCTATAAAAGACTGAGATGTGACCAAACTGACATCTATAGAACACTTCTCCCAACAACTGTAGAATATACATTTTTCTCGAGTGTACATGAAACATTCTCCAGGATAGATCATGTTCTTTGCCATAAGTGAAGTCTCAATAAATTTAAAATGACTGAAATCCTATAAAATATATTATCTTATGGAATTAAGCTAGAAATCATAACAAAAAGAAATCTGAGAAATCCAATGATAATTGGAAATTTAACAGCATATTTCTAAATAACTCGTGGGTCAAATAATAAATGACAAAAGAAATTAGAATATATTTGAGATAAATGAAAATGAAAACACATGTCAAAATTTATAGCGTGCCTCTAAAGCCATGGTTAGGGGAAATTTACAGGTATAAATGCATATTTCAGGCAAACAGAGACATCTCAAACCAATAACCCATAATTCCATCTTAAGAAACTAGAAAAAGAAAAAATTAAACCCAAGCAAAAGGAAGGAAATAACATCAGAGGATAAATAAATGGCACAGAATACAGAAAAATAATGCAAAAATTAGGTGAACAAAAAGTTGCTTTGTGGAAAAAAAATCAACAAAATTGTCAAATCTTTAGTTAAAGTGGCCAAGAAAATGAAAGAAGATGCAAATGACCAAAATGAGTAATGAAAGAGGGAATATCACTACTGGATTTTACAGAAATTAAAGGATCACAAGAGAATTCTATGAATAGTATTTTCCCAATAAATGAGACAATGCCAATAAAATGGAAAAATTCCTAGTTAAGATGTAGATTATTAAAACTGGGTCAAGAAGATTTAGAAAATGTGAATAGATCTATAATAAATAAAAAATCGATTTAGTCATTAAAAATGTCCCCCCACAAAAAAGACCAGTCTCTGATAGCTACACTGGCTAATCTCTTTAATCCTTTCAAGAAGAAAATACCAATCCTTCACAAACGTCTTCTGAAAATAGAGGAGAAGGGAACATTTCAGACTCATTCTGTGAGGCCACATTTACCTTAATTCTGCCTTTCACTACTAGAAAGGCATCACTGGGAAAAACAAACTAAACTAAACAGAGGCCTGTAGTTTTCATTAATATTGATGTAAAAGCTCTCAACCAAATATTAGAAAACTAAATCCAGTATATAGAGAAAAGATTAAAAACCAGGCCCAAGTGGGGTTTATCCCACAATGCAAGTACCCAATATCTGAAATAAAATTACTGTAATACACTATGCTAAATGAATAAAGTACTGAAGCTTTATGATCATATCAATAAATGCAGAAAATCATTTTGTAAAATCGTATACCTATTCCTAATAAAAATTCAACAAAGAATAAAAGGTAATGTCCTTAAAGAATATCCTTAAATTTCCTAATACTATCTTCAAATTAAGTTGATGAATGACTCAATACTTCAAATAAGACCAGGAAAATGGTAAGGATCTCTGCTTTCACTACTTCTTTTCAACATTGCCCTGGAGGATCTAGGGAGTGCAATTAGGTAAAGAAGCAAACAAAATATATAAAAAGGTAGGTAAACGACATCTATACTGTAAAAGAAGAAATAGGATTGCCTTTATTTGCAGGCGACCTGATTCTGCATGTAGAAAACCCAAAAATGTCACAAAAACCTATTAGAACTTTATGAAGATCACAAAATTCATCATCAATACACAAATTTTAATTACTTTTCTATATTCTTTCATAGAACAAACGTGAAATTAAGAAAAAATCCATTCACTATAGCATCAAAAATAATAAAATAGGAATAACGTTAACAAAGGAAGTGCTGTGGGAAAGAAGAGCTAGATAAATGGAGAGAAGTCCCATATTCTTGAATTAGAAGATACAATGTAAAGTTGGAAATTTGCACTGAACTCATTTATAAATGCAGTGCAATCACTCAAAATCCAAGCAGAATTTTTTAGTATTGGAGAAATTGACAAGTTGATCTTACAGTTTAGAGAAATTCAAAAGATGCAAAGTAGCTAAAACATTACGTAGAGCACAAGGCCAGGATACTTACACTTCCTACTTTCAAAAATCACTGTCAGTCTACAACAAGAAAAAGAGTGAGATAATGAAATGAGGATATACTTACAGTTCAATAGTAAAATAACTGAGGTTTGAGAAAAAAATCCTTTATATTTTGGTGGAAAAAAAAGCAGTACTACAGCTATAATTCTGGTCTTTAATGTTTGCATGCTAACAATTACCTGGGTAGTCTGTAAAAAAATAAAAATAGTTACTTATTAGCAGGGCAATAATAGCTAGATAAAACTTTAGAGACCTGCATCATGAATATTTGTTTCATAATTATATTAAAGCAACACTGGTCCTGGGGTAGGGATTTTTAAAGTGTGTTCTGTAAGCCACTAAATCAGTATCAACTAGAGCATTTATTGGAAATGAAATCTCTGAATCTCGCCCAGATATATTAAATCAAATTATATTGTCTGTAAACCAAAATACATTGTATATATAAATCATCATTCATATGCACAATAAAGTTTAGAAACCACAATTTTAGGGCAACCACAATTGTGGAAATAAATATACCATGCAATTTCTGCAATTGCTCAGATTAGAAGGAAAATGTCTCATTTTAGGGTACAATATAATAATAATAATAACAAACATATTTTGACAATGAATTATTTTTAAAAGTCCACAAAAATTTGTCTTTTCAGAGGTTTTCACTAGCAAATTCTTCCACTGAATAGAAAAAGAGAAAATAACCCTGAACTCATTTTTTATTGGGTTAGAATAATCTAGACAAGAAACTTGAAAGAAAAATTGTAGGCAGATTTCTTTCATGAATATAATTGTGGAAACCTAAAAAAAAAAAATTAGGGAATAAAATCCTGTGATATAAAAAGTGTTTTTTTTTTTTTGCTCTGTTCTGATATGCTTTTGGATGAAGGGAATAATTTGTTTCTTAAATATTAGGGAAAATCATAAAATAGATCCATTTACAAATATTGTAATCATTGAGTTTTTCTATCTTCTTTTGTTGGCTTGCAAGGAAGCATAATCAGTGACTCTCTTTATTACTTCCATTACTTTCAGTCAAATTTTAGTTAAATTATTCCTTTAATTTATCCCCATTTTTACATCTAATGAATTGTCCATTATATATTCTAGTTTTACTTAATTGATTATCAGTGAATCATTGACAGGTACACTTGAGTTGATAAAGTCCTAATTTGTCTTTATCTTTCTCTAGGAAGAAACAAGGTTTTAAGAATATTTAAATACTGTTACTCTTTCACAATATCAATTCCATTATTGCTTAGGACTTTAGTTGCTTTGTATTGTTAAACCACCCAAAATTAATCATGATTTGTATTATTATACAAATTAATCATGATTTGTATTATTATATATTAATGCCAATAGTTACTCATCTTTATTAGTGTTTAATAATTTAATTACCCAAAATTGTCTTTTATTCTGGATTTCATTTTCCTCTTCCTGAAGTTGAGCCTTTAGTATTTCTCAAGTATGAATTATAATATCAAACCTTCTCATTTTTGGTTAATTTGAAAATAACTAGTGTTCTAGTTTTGCTAGCTGCCAGGATGCAAGATACCAGAAATGGAACGGCTTTTAAAAAGGGGAATTTAATAAGTTACAAGTTTACAGTTCTACAGCTGTGAAATTGTCCAAATTAAAACAAGTCTATAGAAATGTTCCATCTGAGGTATCCAAGGAAATATACCCTGGTTCAAGAAGGCTGATGGCATTCAGCATTTCCCTTTCAGCTGGAAAGGTACATGGAGAACATGGAGGCATCTGCTAACTTTTTCTCCAGGCCCCTTGCTTCATGAAGCTACTACCCGGGAGGTGTTTTCCTTCTTCACCTCCAAGAGTTGCTGGCTGGTGGACTCTGTGGTTCTCTTGTCCTTCTGTCATGGTTCTGTGTCTCTCTCCTCGTTCTCAGAAAAGCATTCTCTCCAAAATGTCTTTTCTTTATAGGATCCCAGTAAACTAATTAAGACTCATGTAGAATGGGTGAAGACACTGCTCCATTTAACCGAGTTTAGTACCCACAATTGATTGAATCACATCTTCGTGGAGATGACCCAAGTTTCCAATCTGTAGTACTGAAGAGGGATTAGAAAAAACCGTTGCTCTCACAAGACTGATTAGGATTAAAGCATGGCTTTTCTAGGGTACCTAAATCCTTTTAAACTGGCACAACTTGACTCTTCAATTTTTGCTGATAAAAACCTTGCATCATGATACAAGGAAGACTTATAAAAGCAATGCATGCATTTAATACATTAATTACAGAAGCTATTTGCAGACATATGGCATGTTTATGAATAAAACACAACAATGTTGAAGGCATTGCCTTCCCTGTGGAATGTTAACAACAACAAAAAAAAGTGATAGTAAGGGAATGTCCCTGATAATATTTCCTGCCTGGGAAAGGGTTTCTGGTAAAGGATTTCTCAAACTGGCCAGTAATGTTTGTTTCTTCCCTGTTTACTTGAGATCACCAATGCCATCACACATATTCTATGTGGACCATGCTCATTTGCAATAGACACAAATATTTTATTTATGCTTCTAATTTGTTCTTTTTTTTCTAGCCTTGAGGTAATGACACAATAAAGTTTATGGCACGCTATACCTCCAGCAAGTTAAAATAAAATAAAATAAAGAAATACTTATTTCAGAAAAGCAGTTATCTCTTCCATAGCTTTAAAATATTTTTAGATGGATGGGCGGGCCGCGGTGGCTCAGCGGGCAAGAGTGCTTGCCTGCCATGCCGGAGGACCCCGGTTCGATTCCCGGCCCCAGCCCATGTAAAAAACAAACAAACAAAATATAATAAAACAAGAAAATGTTTAAAAGATGTTTCCCTTTCTTCCTCCCTTCCATCCTTCCTTCCTTCTCTCTGTCTTTCCTTCCCTTCCTCCCTCTCTCTTTAAAAAAAAAAAAAAAAAAAAAAATATTTTTAGATGGAAATATAAATGTAACTCCTTAGATCGCATTCTTATCATTGATTGAAATATTTTCAAGTAAATTAATCAAGAATCATTTCCTCACAACTTTCCTGAAATTTTATGTTATTTAATAAGATAAATGCAGTTAAATTTTAAATTTCCATGTTAGATTTTCATCTTAGAACAGCTAGCTAAACCATTCAGAAATGTTGAAGATGTTTTTTTTGAGAAATGTTGTTTTATAAAGACCAGTAAGAATAGATGAGATCATAAGAATAATACGAGAGCAGAAACAGCACTTACCAAGTATCTCACTGTTGAAGCTCAGAGGAAAATCCCAATGCCTTGATGTTTATAAAATAAAAGAGAGCAGAGATGTCAAAGAAAAATAATAAAAATAACTCTTTCTTTAAAGTTCTTCATGGTCTGTGATAGTGCCCCCCCTCCCTCTTATTTCTGATTTTGTTTATTTTCATCCTCTCTCTTTTCTCCTTTGTCAGCCTTGGTAGTGGCCCATCAATTTTATCGATTTTCTCAAAGAAACAACTTTTGGTTTTATTGATTCTTTCTATTGTTCTTTTGTTCTCCCATTCATTTAACTCTGCTTTAATCTTTATTTCTCTTCTTCTATTTGCTTTGGAGTTAGTTTGCTGTTCTTTCTCAAGTTCCTATGGGTGAGCAGCTAAGTCCTCAATTTTTGCTCTTTCTTCTTTTTCAATATAGACATTTAGGACAGTAAATTTTCCTCTCAGCACAGCTTTTTCTGCATCCCATAAGTTCTGATATGCTGTATTCTCACGTTCATTCATCTCCAAATAGCTGCATATCTCTAGCAATGTCTTCTTTGAACCACTCATTATTTAAGAGTGTGTTATTGAATCTCCATATATTTGTGAAAATTCTCATTCTTTCGTGGTTATTGATTTCCAGCTTCATTCCTTTGTGAGCAGAAAAAATGCTTTGAATAATTTCAGTGTTTTTAAATTTGCAGGACCTGTCTTATACCCCAGCACATGATCTATCTTGGAATATGTTCCATGACCACTAGAGAAGTATGTGTATTCTGATGTTTTGTAGTGTAATGACCTTTATACGTCTGTTGGGTCTAATTCATTTATCAAATTTTTTAAATTCTCTATTTCCTTGTTTATCCTCTGTCTTGTTGTTCTATTTATAGAGAGTGGTATATTGAAATCTCTTACTATTGTTGAAACATTTATCTCTCCCTTCAGTTTGGCTGATGTCAGGCTCATGTACTTTGGAGCTTCTTGATTGGGAGCATACATATTTATGATTATTTTTTCTTGGTTAATCGTCCCTTTTAATAATATATAGAATCCCTACTTGTCTCTTATGATGTCTTTACATTTAAAGTCTATTTTGTCTTATATTAATATAGCTACTCCTGTTTTCTTTTGATCACAGCTTGCCTGCAACATCTTTTTCCATCCTTTTACTTTTAATCTATTTCTGTCCTTGTGTCTAAGATGAGTCTCTTGTAAGCAGCATATAACTGGATTATATTTTTTATCAATTCTGTCAATCTGTATTTCTTAATTGGTAATTTAGTCTGCTAACATTCAAAGTTATTACTGTAAAAGTATTTTTTGAATAAACAATCTTATTCTTTGGATTTTATTTGTCAGATCTATATATTCTTTTCCCTCTTTCTCTTTTTATCCTTTAAGTTACCACCCTTACTGGTATTCTTCAATTCTGCGCCCTCCTCCAGATCTCCCTCTCCTGTCTTTTTTTTTTTTTTTTTAAGCCGGCAGAACTCCCTTTAGTATTTTTTGCAGGGCTTGTCTCTTGTTCTTGTCTCATATTCTCTCAGTCTTTGTTTTTCTGGTAAAATTTTAATCTCTCCCTCAATTTTGAAGGACAACTTGGCTGGGTACAGAATTTTTGGCTGGAAATATTTCTCGTTCAGGCTCTTAAATATATTAAGTTACTGCCTTCTTGCCTCCATAGCGCCAGTTGTGTAGGCCAGATTGAGTCTTATGTGGTTTCCTTTGTACGTGGTAGATTGCTTTTCTCTTGCCAGTTTCAGGATTTTCTGCTTCTCATCAACATTTGACAGACTGCTTAGTACGTGTCTTGAGGTCAGCCTATTTGAATTTATTTTATTTGGAGCCCAGTGGGCTTCTTTGATTTGCATATTAAGTCTTTTATAAAGTTTGGGAAGTTTTCCCTCACTATATGCTCCACTCATCTTCCTAGACGTTTACTCTTCTCTTCTCCTTCTGTGACACCAACGATTCTTGTATTTGTATGCTTCGTTTTGTCCATCATTTCCCTGAGAGCCGATTCAAATTTTTCCATCTTTTTTTTGTCATTTGCTGTTTTATATGTTCAAAAGCAGTTATCCTGTCCTGTACTTCACTTATTCTTTCTTCTGCCTCATCAAATCTGCTGTTGTGCGCCTCTTGTATATTTTTTGTTTGGTCTACAACATCTTTAATCTTGGTGATAGCTGCTATTTTTCTTATTCTTTCAAATTTCTCTTTATGCTTTTCTAGTGTCTTCTTGATCTCCTCTATGTCATTAGCCATCCCACTGATTTTATTTAGTAGAATCATATGAACATCTTTGAATAGTTGTCCAAGGTCTGCATCTCCTCTGGTATTTTAATTTGGTCATTCAACTGGGCTGTATTTGTTTGCATCTGCATATGGTTAGTGATCTTTTGTTGTCTTCATGGCATGTAAATATCATGATAGGGTTACTTTGGATTTCCTACAGTAGTCTAAAACATTTACTTGCAGGACAGTTGTTGAGCAGGATGCAGGGCATGGTGAAAAACACAGCAGTGCAATGACTGGGTGTGGTGCAGGTATATACTTGGGTTGGGGATGCTATGCTGGTGCCTTTGAGCACGGAGTATGGGTCTTGGGATTGTGGAGCTGTGGTGCAGGAGCCATGGAGGTGAGGTGCAGCTCAGGCAGGCCTTGACATGAAAGTGTAGCATGGAGGACACAGAGGTAGGACATGGTGGGAGGTAGATAGGGGGCCTGAGTGGATGTGCTGGGGTTGATGAGCAAGATGCAAGTGGGTGACAGGGTTCAAGTGAGTGGGGTGTCGGGGGATTCTTGTGTCATGGGGGGTTTGGCAAGCATGAGGGTAAGTGTTCAAGGAATAAGTCTTGGATTGCTTCCTTATGACTGTCTCCCAGTCTATGCACTCCTGAGGGCTCTGATCCTCCTTTTGAAAAGAGGTGCATTAGGCTGTTTGATCAGCTGGATGGTTTCCAGTTCTCTGCATCTCATTTCTTCTACTTTTTCAACCAGGGCCTCCTCATGTGGCATAGTAGACCTTCCCAGGTCACTTACACCCTGGAGTTACTCTTTTCTGTCCCTTCTTTAGCTGTTCCTTGGAACAGGGGTGAACTCAACCTATCCTATTCTGCCATCTTCCTAGAACTCTGATTCTTGTTCTTTTGAGTTCTGCATTTTGATATACAATTTTGGCAAGAAGATTATCAAGCACACAGTTGATGTTGATTTGAGCGTGTGATAAGGTAACAATGGCCTTTCCCCAAGAAAATCATCATGTGCTGTTAGTGGGAAAAAGCGAAAGAGTGAGCAAGGTCAAGGTGATTCATATTTTTAGCCCTGGGGTAAATCCATTGATTAGTTTATATTTTATTTGCCTGTGTGTTAAAAATGGAAGAGTTCATTATCATGTTTTTATGTTTTCTCAAATGAAAAAATGGCACTAGGATGTTTAAAAAGTGCAACATTAATCAGGGAGGTAGAGAGGGTTTACTAGATCTAAGTGTTGGTTTCTACTAGTGAGTTACATGTCAAACCCTTAATAATTGTCTACTAAATGCAGCTGAAGCCCAGCATTTTTACTGGGCACTATGGGAAAATATCTAGTAAAGAGTAAATTTAATCACAGTATAATGTATGTTGTGTGTGTGTAAAGTGAGTATATATGAGTGCATACACACATATCCCATCTTTTATTAGAAATACTCGGGGAAATCAATGGTGATTTGTCTCATATGGCCTGTAATTGAAACTTTAGGTGACAGTGAGCATCTGGACAACCTTTTTTTTGAAGGAAAGTGAACTTCTCAAATCTCCTATCCTTTAAGCCTGTGCAGAGTGAGTTCCACCCTCACTCTCTACCTCTCCACCATTTTTTACAAGTTGAAGGACATACAGACAAGCCTATGGCTAAGTTAAATTCTTAAGACTCTGCTCTGAAACAAACTAGGGAAATCCAAGTCAGTAGAAAAGGAAAATGTAGTAGACTAAAAATTAAGGCCACCTAGAATGAGAATAAAATTATTAAGAAGTTCCTGTGCAGTTACCATGAATCAAACTTCAGTGTTCAAGCTTGCCTCTCTCCACATCCAGGGGCATAAAACAAGTGCAGATCTAGTTCAGAACTAGCAGGCAATTAAAAATTTATACATTTACATTCTATGAGTACAAAGGTAACTTTTTCCTTAGTCAAGATGAACTTTAAGAAACACAGTGAAAAATCACTGTGACAAAAGGATTGAGCTAAGATTTTGATTATAAAAATTCCCTCTTCTCTCAATTCCTTCCAATAACTCTAGGATTACCTGACTATATCATTAAGCTAGCCTGCATCAGTGTCATTGTCCTGTACTTCCTTGATTTTTGCCTATTTCTGCTCATTCCAACCAAAATCAGAAATAACTCTGCCCCCTGAAGTTACTACCACAAGGGCCAACTAAAGAATACTGTTAATATTATTGCAGCCAATGTGTATGTTTTGTTCTGTCTCCAACATGTGTTCACTCTCTTGCACTGTCTTTTTATCAGAGAGGACACTGTCTGCCTTTTTATAAATCTCCTTTTATTGTCATTTGATTATTTATTGTACCCTCCCTTTCCTTAGGATTCAGAAATTGTTTTCTGAGGACGAGGGTGAAAGTCAGTTATTTCCCCCTTCTGATTTAGTTCATTTTCATTGAGTCAAACCATATGTGTTAATGTTTCTATTAATTCAGCTAGGTCTTTTCTTGGAGATTCTTTAATTTCTTTTGAGAGTCAAGTTCTATAAATCTGTTTCAAGATTCAAGATTGAATAGAAATGAGGTTCAAACTTTTACAAGTGATAAAAGAATGATGCTGGTTTCGTAAATCTATGAATTAAGACCAAATGATCTATAAATTTATAATTACGAAAAAAATATAAAGCTTTGGGTGCTTACTCAATTCTAGTCATACATAGAATTTTTATTTTTTTTTTTGGCATGGGCAGGCTCTGGGAATCAAACCCAGGTCTCCGGCATGGAAAGAGAGAACTCTGCCATTGAGCCATCCTTGCCCGCCTGTCAAGTGTAGTCATATTTTAAGTGTTTAAAATGTAGTATCCCATCTTAAATTCACACAATAAACATATGAAGTATATTATTATTATCCCATTTTAACATGTACAGAAACTGAGGCATAGAAGGTGTATCAGTTTGCTGATGCTGCTGAAATGCAATATACCAGAAATGGATTTGCTTTTGCAAATAGGATTTATTATGTTGCCAATTTGCAGTTTGAAGGCCATGAAAATGTCCTATTAAAGCATCAACAAGAGGATAACGTCACTCAAGAAAGGTCGATAGTGTCCAGGGTTTCTCTGTCACATGGGAAGGCACATGGTGAGGTCTGCTTGCCCTTTTGCTCTCAAATTTCATTGCTTTCACCTCCTCTCTGAGCTTCTGTCTATCTCTAAGCATCTGAACTCTCTCAGATCTCTGTCTCAGTTTTCTTAAATGATTCTAGCAAACTGATTAAAATCCACCTTAAAAACACAGGGTCACATCTCCATCTAACCAAAAGTTCCCAACCACAATTGGGTGGGTCACATCTCTCAGGAAACAACCTAATCAAAAGCCCACCCACCGGCACTGGGTGCATTTTACTTTCCACATTGCTAAGAACCTGTAATGGGTTGGTTTAAACAACAGGAATTTATTGGCTTACAGTTTTGAGGTAGGAGAATTCCAAAATCAAGTCCTCATCCAAGTGATGATTTCTCCTAGAAGACTGTGGATTCCTGGAGCTGGATGCTGGCAATCACTGATCCTTGGCTTTTCAGTCGCATGGCAATGCACATAGTGGTCTCCCTCAGCTTTCTTTTCCAGGTTCTGATGACATTCAGTTTCTGGTTGCTCCTTCTGTCCTTCTCTCTCTGTGCGACCTTCCCTGTAAGGCCTTCATTAATCAGAATAAAACCCATCCCAACTCAACTGGGCCACATCTTATCCAAAGCGACATCATCAGAATGTCACATTAACAATAGTTCACACTCACAGGAGTGGGCTAAGTCTAAGAACGGTGTGTGTGTGTGTGTGTGTTTATGGAGTCCATAGCTCCAAACCACCACAGGGAGGTTAAGCAACTTGGCTGAGTTTACATGACTAATAAAGGAAGAACCCAGAATTCCAATGTAATCAGTATGAAGCAAGAAGCCAAACTCTCAATATAGTATATAGTATCAGGATGGTCTTAAAGAAGTTATTAGTCCATCAAACTCAGAGCTTCATTAAGAGGATAAACTGGGTATTCAAGAATTTATTCAATGTAAGTAAGTCTTTTAAGAGTATAAATTTCTCCAATCACTGAAAAAAATAGAAAAATGCAATTTATACAAATGAAATGTTTACACATGCACATATATAACATCCATAAATTTATAACTGTTTTGCAAAATTGATGCATTTTAAATAGGGCTCAAATATTTTTTTAATAAAGTAAAATAAAACTTTTCTATTTCTGTTATTCATCTTATACTTCTTGGAGAAACACAAACAATTCTTTTTGAAACAGGAATTAGAAAGAAAAAAACAGGATTCTATACTCCCTACTGCTGGGTAGAGCCATTTTAGCTGACTTTAGTATTTGAAAACAAACCTTTCAAATATTGTGTTTCCTTGCCTTTATAATAAAATAAAAATAACCCAAACTTGCTAAGCAAGCAGATTGGAAAACTAGTCTGTTAACCACAAAATTTTCCAGAAAGTTATGCAGCCAACTATATTCCCTTTTCTTAATTTAACCAGAAAAATAGTATATATTGCAACTTGTCATACCCACTAACAAATGTAATAGACAACAGTTATTTCTGGAATAATATCAAAAGGTGTGTTCTACTGACCGAAAGCTGAGAGGTGCTCTGAGGCTGAATGCAGTGTACAGATTCTTCTGTAGAATCAAATAAATCAAGTTTCTCCTTACAAACTACGTAAGAGTCACCTGGCAAGTTTCTAGTCAAATGTATATATATATATATATATATATATAATTTATTTCCAGATTTTCACCAAAGCTTCCAAAAAGAATAAATGTTTTTAAAAAGGTATCATTTAAGACAAAAATCAAAACAAAACAAAAATTAACCCACATTAGAATAGAAAGAACTCCTCATTAGAACAAAATATACAAAAGTAATCAAATTCCTATATATAATACAAAGAAGACTGAAGATTAATTATCATCATATTGACAAAACAAAATATTAATGCACATTGAGAATGAGAATGACTAAATGTATATGAATAGATCAACTACACCTAACTTGATTATTTTATGGAATACTTTTGTAGAAAGAACTCATAAACATCCACTGAGTATTTTTTTGAATAGTATGGCAGTGAAGTTTTGTTTTATTGTGTTTTACTTGATTTATCTGTTTAATTATCTGTGTTATCATGTTTTATTTAATTTATCTGTAATGTTTACTTGGTCTTTTCCTTTTGCATGGGTATTAGAAGGAGAGGAATATATAGGAGAGGAGAGGAGAGCTATTTGACAACTTCTCAGTTTCTCTTTAGGTCTACAATCTGTTTATAACTGTTCCTGCGTCAAAAAAAAAATTCTATTTTCCTAGGAAACCAACCATGTAATCCAGTATTCCCAATGTATTTGCATAGAGTTCAATGAAGTGCTCCCATTCTTTTATAAGATCTGATTAATATTTATTTTTATGTAATACTAATTTTATGTTTGTGGTTTCTTCCTTTTTCTAGGATACATGTTTTAGTTCCTTATTTATTTTATTTTACTTTACTATTTTATTTATGTCTGATCAGCTATATGGGATGGCGGAGATAGGAGCCAGAGGGTAGGAAGTAGGAGGTAGGAGATAAGAGATACGTGATGTGATTTGGGAGCTAATTGCAGGGAAAGACTCAGCCAAAGGTTGGTCAGGAGCTGGGGTGCAAATGGGAAGGTGGGAGGATATGTTCTCATAACATCTCTGAAGTGGGAAGAAATTTATCCACAACACCCCAGTTTCTACCGTGTACTCTTTACACACACACACACGCACACATATATAATATATATATATATGCACATATATATAAAGATATCTATATTATATATAATCTTTGTTATGAATAGTCAATGTTAAAAATGTGAAACATATGGAAGCTCTTGCTTGTGAAGTCATTTGCGTTATGCTAGCTGCAGAGATGCAACATTGAGCTCATTGCTGCATATGAGCATATTTTCTTCCTCGGCCATATGATTTGAAGTTTGCTCTCTTTATAGGAGTCATAATAGTGAAATCATCCTATATGTATGTTTTTGTGCCAGGCTTGTTTCAATCAGCACTGTATCTTCTAGGTTTCCCCACGATTTCATGTGCTCCCATACCTCATAATATCCAATCATATGTGTATACCACATTTTATTTACCCATTCATCAGTTGATGGGCACTTGGGTTGTTCCTATCTTTCAACAATTATGGATAATGTTGCTATAAACCTTAGTGTACAAACATCTATTGGTGTCACTGCTTTCAGCTTTTCTGGATGTATACCTAGTATTAGTATTAGCCAGCTCATAGGGCAACTCAGTACTTGATTTTCTCAGGAACTGCCAAGCTGTTTTCCACAGTAGTTGTACCATTACACATTCCCACCAGCATTGAATAACTGTTTCAATTGCTCCACATCCTCTCCAACATTTGTAGTTTCCTCCCTATTTATTTTAGTTACATTTCTTTTAAAAAAGAGAAAATATTTTAGCTTTCTTCTATAGCTTTCTAAACATTGGGGTTTACAGTTAATCAAGTTCTACTTTTATTATACTAACCTATTACATATGTTGATTAAATTTTTTCTAGTGTGTGCATCGAATATAATACTTAATTTACATGTTTTCAGTCTTTCTAACATAGGTATGTGTTTGCTTGTTTACGTTGCTTTTTTTTTTACTGAGCCCAGTTCTAACTGGTTATAACATATGATTTTGTTATCATCGTCTTTTAGATTTGTGCTCTCCAATGTTAGTCACTGCACAATGTGCCTATTTATATTTAAATTTGTCTTCATTGAAATTAAATAAATTATAGATTTAGTTCTCCCATCGCTTGAGCTGTCTACATCTAGTAGTCTGTTTTGCCTTTATGAGAATGAATTCATACTATATTAATTTTTCTGTAATTGTTGTTTTCTTTTAACAGTATGCCAACTATATCTTTCAATGTCAATAATGAGTTAAGCATGCTATGAATTTAGCTCCAGAATCAGATTGTCTGGATAAAATCCTGCCACCTTTATTTCACTGACTATTTAATCTAGACAGTGGGTTTGAAATTTTTCCTGGTGGACAGAAAAGCTGTGACCTCTGGAGGAATCCACTGGTGTATTTGTTTGACAGTCTTTTATCTTTAGCTTCCCCAGCAAACTAATCCTGTAGGCCTTCCTTCCTGCACAAATTCTTCAAAAATCATGCTTCATTTATTTTGCTGGCCATTTATGGATTTCCTTGTCTGCTTTTTCACCTTCCTCCACTTTTTATATATTTGCCATATTTCAATGCAATTTAAAAAGTAGAAATATGTTTAGCTTAAAGTATTAAACTTGGAATATCTGATATTTTTCCATAAAAATTATTCAACCTGTACTCAGCTTTAGGACCTGTGGAAAATTGGCAATTTTAATTAGGTTAATACAAGCTGCTTTAAAAGTGGATGTTTCCTCTTTGCAGCATCTCAAAGCTTTTTAAATATTTTTAATATATAATGTTTTAAATGGTTGCATATGGTATTGTCTACATAGGTATATATCAGAATGGCTGTTTTGACCGTATTAGCTCAATAATTAGTTCAGGGGAACTTGGATTAAATCATGAGCAAATTTAGTTTAATTGATGACTCTGTCTTCATATTTTCAAAGACTTAACTGGTTTTATTTTATCCACACTGGTTTTACTGTCATCTGTACATAAAATGACTTTTTTTCTATATATAATATAAGCTAAGATTACTAACAATATGTTGTATCTCCCCTCTTTGCATTGGAAGTTTTGTCAGAAAAAGCAAGTGCATATGCAAATGATTATTGGTAACAATCCCATGTGCTCTTACCAATTAACATGAGCCTGGATATTTGAAAGATACGTGGATATGACAATTTTCAAGTATATACTTAAAGGTACTATTAATGTACACTTGAGCTATGACTGAGTCTCCAAGTTCTGGCTTCACTCTTGAGTATGTCACTATATCTGAATAAAATACATCTCATGGTATTATTGTTCACATAAAATGGAGGGCTCTGAGAGTTAAACTTGTTATACACTATATTAAAATGGAAATAATTTAAAAGTCTGCATTCTGTTACTCTTTAACTATGCAAATAAGAAAGGCCATTCAATTTGTTTGTTTTCATTTATGCTGTTTCCACATGGGAACTTAACTTCTCATTGTGAATTCATTCCCATTTGCCAGCCTCTTGACTCTACATCTTAACTTCGGAAAACAAGTTGATGCCTCAATATTTTTAAGTGAATTTTAATCATTGTAACTAATCCAAGCCCAAGTTGATATAAATGTATAATTCCAAGAGATGAAGCATTGTTATCAAGTCATTGCCTTTTGCAATTTAGCCTTATGTTGTTAATGATATCCATATTAAGAAGTCTATAATGAATTTAAGTAATAATAATTAAAGGATGAAGAATTATATTTCATAAACCTACATATTTCATCTTGAATTCATCACATTATTGAAATGAAGTTTCTCTTTTTTGTTTAAGGAAACACAGGAGAAATATCCAGTTTTCATGAGTAGAGTTTTCTAGATAGTATTCTCATTCTTACATTATTTCTTATCTTTGCCACCTTCTTGTATGATACTAAAACCTCAGAACATTGTGACTATGATTACCTCTTCTCTTGATTAATATGTATTGCTGTTTTATATTTAAAAATACTTTTAATCCAATAAAATAATATTTTTTCTATACTGTACAGTTAATATTCTGCAATTACCTACATAGTTTTCACTTTCTTTCACACCAATTTTCTTGCATCTTAGGGTTCCATCTTCTTAATAGACAGGTCAGAGAGGATATCCCTTCAAAGATGTTTTACATTTCTTTTTCTGCTGATAACTACTTAGTGAATAGTCCAGGACTATTTTATGGACTAATTTCAAGGACTCATAGTGTAAAATGTAAGTAGTGAATTCTCGGGGATATTTTTCACCACCTAGAGCCTTGAGATCAAAACCTGGTGTCCTGTGTACAGTTAGTCTAATTATTCAAGCCCCTTGATTACTGAAGATAGTGGTAAATTTCAGGGCACCTCAAGACTCAGGGTTTCCTGCATCTTTGGTATTGGATTTTTGTATTGCTTTCATTTCCAGAATTCAGCTGTGTACTTGATGATTTGCATGTATTTCACCCATTAGTTTCGGTGCTTTCTTTAGCCTACATTGATTTTTTGAATATACGTCTTCTAAAATGAATTGTAAATTAATTTATTAAAATTATACATTTTCTGCTACGTGGAGGATTGGGGGACCATTGGGGAACTAGCAGTCCACATTCTCATTGCATAACCTGCATTTTTTTCTCCTTTAAATATATTCAGCTAATAAAATACTAAGTGACAATGATGTGAGAGAGAAGACCATGGAGATCCTCATAATATTTTTAATTAGAAAGGATTTTTAAAAGAATTGAGGTATTTTTCAGTGTGCAGTGCTTTTTTCAGTTGTTTCCATAGAACCCATAGAAAATATTTTGTATACTATAAATATTTTGTAATTTTGATTTGCTTTTTTTTGCAGCCTATGCAGACTTATTTTATCAAGTAAGCAACAAGTTTAAATACCTGATTTGATACCTCCTTGTCACTAATTTTATAATGATTTGCTATTTCAATTTCCTAAAGTGGCATATCATTAGTTTTAAAATGAAAGTCGCTTAACAAAAGTTTAACAAGCCATTTTTTTTTCTTTACAAAGCAGAAACATACTTTTTGGCAATGAAAAATAAATCTATAAGTTCATTTTAGAAATATTAGAGGGAAAAATATGTTAGAAATTAACATGCTTAATTCAGATCAAATGGCTTAGAGTTTCCTGATGCTTATTTACTCCAGTCAATTACTGGACTGTGTGTATGTGTCTGTAAGGGAGAGTCTATACATAACAATGCCAACTAGTTTTAAAACAGATACACTGTTTTATACAGTGACATAACTTTATATTGACATAGAAATAGACTATTCCCACAGTGACTCTGCTATTAGTTTTTATTCTTTATCACTCATTTTTCTGTCTTGGAAAAATATAAATATTATAGAAGTGCTGCCAGCTGTAGCAAGAATTCTGTTTCATCCAAGGCATTAAATACTAACCTATTCATGACTGCAATTTAAGGTTTGAATTTTGCAGACCATGTATGATCACTTTTTGAACCCATTCGTCTTTAGATTCTTTCCTAATATGACAATGAGGCTGGCACATAACTTTTAATCTTGAACACTTGAAATTCTATTTAATTATAAAATAATGATAAATGAAAACACTGATGTTAGTAATGCTTTCCCATAGCAGTGTCAAACAAAATTTGGATCTCTTTGGTAATTTTAAAGTACTCTTCTATGCCATTCATTATAGATCTGGATAGAAAATATCATTTTCTATAACTTTCAAAACACTCTGCAATCATTTTTATTATATATACCCATAGTTTTCAGTGGAAGATATGATGTTGTCTACTTGACCTTAATGAAAGTGTAAGGGTGAAAGAATATAAATGTAGTTCAGCATAGATTTAATGAACACATTAATTATAGATGAATATCATATAGAAGAGAAAGCTGAACTCTCTACCTATATAGAGTTTTAAACCTAGGAAGGGGAAACAGAAATAAATAGACATACTAGCATAAAATGGTCCAAGTATTGGAAGCAAATACACAGAAAGAGAAATTGATTCAGACAGAGAAGCTATCACAAAGTCCTCATGAACAACTTAGGAATTGAGCAAGCTACTAAACACAGCAACACTTCATCCAACACTGACATTGCTAACGGGCAAGATATTGTCTTGCCTTCAAGAAACTGACGACCTGGATAATCTAGTCATAGTGATAGTGATAAGACCTTTTGTTCCCCCTTTTCCTTAATTGCAGTTTGTTGTTATATAAACTATGATAGAGATACACACAGTGCTTCAGGAGCAAAGGAATGGTATCAGATAATGTTTTAGGCCTTTGAGATAAAGGTATGGTGGGTTCTATAGGGAGATGTTTCCAGCTGTGCAAAGTTTTAGGACTGAAAAAAACCTAGACTAGCCACTTGAATAACAGTGAAATTTACATCTAATACTTTTAATTCCAAGCTAATCCTGTCCTTCAAGGTTTTGTTATGGAAAAATAGAATAGCAAAGGTGATGGTGCACAATACAGTATAAAAATTTTGCAGAAAACGTAGTGGCATTGTGGTTAAGCAGAGTCTTTCATTCAACACGCAAATCAAGAAAATGACAGATAACTTGAAATTGTCAGTAAAAGACAGGGTAAGCAAAGCTCGGGTTTCTGTGCACAGAAGCATGGCAGTACAATGGCTTCTGAAACAAAAATTTATTCAATAATCCTGAAGTAAGCCTCCAGTATATGCTAGACACATATGTGACAGATTATTTATGAATAAATGAAAGCACTGCAGCAAACCGATAATACCATCAAAAGGGAAATTTCCTGTTTGTTAGGCTAGACTTTCAGGCTGGTTGTCTCTCTGGGCAAAACTTGTAACCTAAAGAGGATGCTCTAGAGATAGATTTATGGAACTCTTGTCTGGTTTCTTTGTGGAGTGAGTTGCTACATGGTGTAAAATAGAAATACAGACTCAGGCACAACAAGGAATTTTCAACAAATGACTACTTTATTACCTACACAGCACGAAGGGTCCAAAAGTGCAGGGGAAGAGATCACATCATGGCTGGTTCCCTGGGGAACCCAACTGTTTAGGTCAGGGTCAGTGGATGGTTTCTCTGTAGGACTAACTTTACGTCAGAGATGAAAGATGCCTGTGTTGCCTGAGGGTGATGTATTTATACACCCCATGGAGAGGAGGGTCCTACTACTGAGAGAAAAGGATGTATCAAGCAACTTTGTGCAGAGTGCCTGCCCCAGCAAGCAGCTGGGTCCACTTGTCCTCAGCTTTGGATTTGTGATACAGTGAGGAAAGTCCATTAAATCTAATGTCTCCCTCTGTGCAGTGTGGTACAGAAAGGAAAACTAATTGAAACATCTGCACATAAGAAAAGGAGGGAAAGTGAAGGCAAGGCTAAAGGATGGCTACTAGATATGTCCTTAACTTCCCTGCATTTTCCACATGTGCTCCCTGCATCATTAGTTGGCCTAGCTCCAGTTCTACCTTCTACAACGTAGAGAAGGTCTTCATATTACATACCTCCCATTTAATTAGAGGAGATGAGTGGGACAAGGAAAGGCCCTTTCTCTAGCGTAGATAAAAAATTAATCAACTTGTTATTATCAGAAAATCCCACACTAGCCTAAAAGGCAGGTAAAAATGATCTTACTAAAATCATTTTAATAGAATTTTAGACCACAGTCAAAAGTCTGGTGATGACTGTTCTGAAAGGGCAATCAGTATCTAATTAATAACTCTATTAACATCCAATGCTTTGATTACCTTAGAATTGCAGAGTTAAAACATGTTAATAAGGAGATCTAAGAAGTATAATGTATACTATAAAATTTTAGTTACTAGCATAGCATCACATATGCCCAGGCAGTAAATAAATATTTTTAGATGGGTATTTGATAGGACTGTGACTAACTAACATGGTCATTTATTAGATGAGGAAGGGGAAATGCGAGAAAAGTAGGTTTATAACTGTTTTTCATTCATTTTTCTTTGTTGAGGCTCAACTGAATGCTTTTGGATAATACAGTCAGCAATCAACCTCTGAATACAGGCTTGATTGCTCCAACAATTTAGGGTTTTGTCAATCCTCTTCAAGAACACTCTGATGTGAACATGAAATGCAATTCCATTTACAAAGTTAAATATAAATAGGATGTGTTTACAGGTGTAAAAATACGATGACATCTCAATTGGGGTGCTGTTTACATGAGTATATTTGCTTTGTGAAAATTAAACAAGCTATGCAACGATGATTTCTGCACAATTTTTGTATGCCATGCCTCAATAAAAGGTTCTGTTAAAATATTATTGTCCTACTTTGTTGTCTATGATTAAAATATATTCTCCTGTTATTGTTAGATAAAACGGAATTATATATAGAATTAGAAAATAATCAGAATTCCATATGTGAAGTATAGCCTATATGAGAGAAAGTTTTTTTAGACAGCTTTGGAAGTTTTATAAATGTTTTCAGGCCACCAAGAGATTTCCTTTATGGATAATTGCTCTTTCTCATGCATCTACATGTGTTTATCTGTTGTTAATATCATAGTTGTCAGTAAATGCCCCAATCAATGTGTATAAATAAGCAATGGAAATAGTTGCCCATTTATGGTTCTTGTTAAATTCAGAAGGAAGGCAATAGAATTAAGTTCTGGCTTGAAAGACATGAAATCCAAGTTCCTTTTTTTTTAATCTATATCAATTGCTAAATAGTTACATGATTTTGCATGCATCAATTCATATTCCAACCATGATTAAATCATTTACAAATAGTCATCTGATTTCTAAAAATTCATCCAGATATGAACATTTTGTGGTTATATTGTAAAAAATAATTTAAGGAGAAGTTTATAATTATTGACCAAAATTTCTGAATTTTTCTATGAGTATTGCCTTGGTTAATTCAGATGTACTTACACATACACACACACACAATGTATATTTTCCTAGAGAACAAAGAAGTCACCAAAAAGAGTTTTTATGCCATTTCAAAATTTAGAAATCTTCTGGCAGTGTTTTCCTTATGCATGAGAAGCGTCTTGGATTGTCAAGTAGCTTTAATTATGCATCCAGTTAACTTTATTTTAGACTTTGTTATAAACTTTTCTCTTTCTTCCTGGTTATCTCTTTAAGAGTCAGGGTTTGATTTTAGAAGAAAGCTGAAATACTGAATATTAGATTTATATATTAATTTCCATTTATCATGATAAAGTAATAAAATAATTGATATATAAAGTTATTCTTTCTTCACTACATGTGATATAAGCAAGGAAAGGAATAAGGAAATGAAGAAAGAATAAAAGTGACGTAAGAAAAAGAAAACGACTGAAAAGCTAGGTCCTTAACAGTGAACTCCTTGGTCACTTTCCTATGTTCAATGTTAGAGATAGCAGAGTTGTTGTGAATGTCTGGATCTTATATAGAAGCCCATTTATTCAATTCAGTTTATTAAATCCCAACTATGCAATGCCCTTAGGAAAAAAGATATAAAAAACCTATTATTTTATTCTAATGTGATCACAGATGCCAATGTACACAGTAAAGGATGACAAGTACTGTGGTATAGGGAGTCAGAGGGTGTTATGGAAAATATTGGATGAACTAATTCCTTAACCTATGACAAGTCAGGCAAGACTTTCTGGAGGACAAGTTGGCTTTGGAAAGAGGAGGCTGCCATGAGAAAAATCAGAGAACAGAGAATGACTTGTGAGAAAGGATACGGATACAAATTGCAAATCATGACATTTGGGGGGTCCTACAGATGGCTTGGATTGCAAAAATGTAGTGTGTGAATTAGTAGATCAAGAGGAAGAAGTCTGGGCACGCGCCCCGCAGCTACCCCCTCTCTCTCTCCGCCGGACCGCCGCGTGGCGCACGCGCCCCGCGGCAGCCGAGCCGCCCGACCTCCCTACCCCCTCTCTCTCTCCGCCGGACCGCCGCGCGGCGCACGCGCCCCGCGGCAGCCGAGCCGCCCGACCTCCCTACCCCCTCTCTCTCTCCGCCGGACCGCCGCGCGGCGCACGCGCCCCGCGGCAGCCGAGCCGCCCGACCTCCCTACCCCCTCTCTCTCTCCGCCGGACCGCCGCGCGGCGCACGCGCCCCGCGGCAGCCGAGCCGCCCGACCTCCCTACCCCCTCTCTCTCTCCGCCGGACCGCCGCGCGGCGCACGCGCCCCGCGGCAGCCGAGCCGCCCGACCTCCCTACCCCCTCTCTCTCTCCGCCGGACCGCCGCGCGGCGCACGCGCCCCGCGGCAGCCGAGCCGCCCGACCTCCCTACCCCCCTCCTCCCCCCCCTCCTCCCCCTCCTGCTCCGGCTGCTCTCCAACCAACACGGTGCCCTCTTCCCCCGCCTTCACCGTGCTCCTCCGCCACCAGCCTCGACAGCCTTGCCGCCCTCACCTTTCCTCCTCCAGAACAACTACTGGGGGAGTGGAGATAATACAGAGCAGCTCCCGGAGCCACGAGGGAAATCAAAGGGACAGCGTACCCCATCCTGGAACGGCTGACTATCTGGGAGAACCAGCTCCGGTGAGATCACCAAGGGGCACGGGCTTTCCTGGGTGGGACAGCAAGCGACCGGAGTCCCTCCCTTCCACCTTCCCAGGCCAGCTGGTAGAATTGGACAGGCGGTCCCCTTAGGCCGCGGCGGCTGGTGCCCCCACCACACGAGGCCCCCCGGAACAACTGAGATAGTTGGGTCGGAAATCCCCAGACTGCAGAGAACAGTGACCGGGGGATCCCTTCCAAACACGTGACTCCCCCGTCGGCTGGGAGCAGTGCACTCTCCCGGGCTGCGACAGCTGGCGCCCTCCCGCCACGCTTGGTGCCCCGGGCCGACTAGCTAGTTTGGCCGGACGCTCTCCTGTGCTGCGACAGCCGGCGACCCTCCCCGCGTTTGGAACCCCGGGCCGGCTGGCATTCTTCCGGGACGCTTCGGTTGCCGGGCCTCCCCTACGGCGAGAGTTTTCCAGAGTTGAGGGACCCACAGCAACTTTCGCTGGTGGAACCCACAGACAGGCGTGTGCCACGTGTGCCACCTACTGGGCAGGATAGGAAGAACAGATCCCAGAGACTGCGCAGAAAAATCTTTCAACCTGTAGGGTCGAACACCCGGGGAAATCTGACTAAATGCCCAGACGCCAGCAGAAGATAACGGATCACGCTCAGAAAATTGAACATATGGCCCAGTCAAACGAAGAAACCAATAGTTCAAATGAGATACAGGAGCTGAAACAACTAATGCTGAATATACGAACAGAAATGGAAAACCTCTTCAAAAACGAAATCGATAAATTGAGGGAGGACATGAAGAAGACATGGGCTGAACATAAAGAAGAAATAGAAAAACTGAAAAAACAAATCACAGAACTTATGGAAGTGAAAGATAAAGTAGAAAAGATGGAAAAAACAATGGATACCTACAATGACAGATTTAAAGAAACAGAAGATAGAATTAGTGATTTGGAGGATGAAACATCTGAACTCCAAAAAGAAACAGAAACTATCCGGAAAAGAATGGAAAAATTTGAACAAGGTATCAGGGAACTCAAGGACAATGTGAACCGTACAAATATACGTGTAGTGGGTATCCCAGAAGGAGAAGAGAAGGGAAAAGGAGGAGAAAAACTAATGGAAGAAATTATCACTGAAAATTTCCCAACTCTTATGAAAGACCTAAAATTACAGATCCAAGAAGTGCAGCGCACCCCAAAGAGATTAGACACAAATAGGAGTTCCCCAAGACACTTACTAGTTAGAATGTCAGAGGTCAAAGAGAAAGAGAGGATCTTGAAGGCAGCGAGAGAAAAACAATCCGTCACATACAAGGGAAACCCAATAAGACTATGTGTAGATTTCTCAGCAGAAACCATGGAAGCTAGAAGACAGTGGGATGATATATTTAAGTTACTAAAAGAGAAAAACTGCCAGCCAAGACTCCTATATCCAGCAAAATTGTCCTTCAAAAATGAGGGAGAATTTAAAACATTCTCAGACAAAAAGTCACTAAGAGAATTTGTGACCAAGAGACCAGCTTTGCAAGAAATACTAAAGGAAGCACTAGAGTCAGATACAAAAAGACAGAAGAGAGAGACATGGAGAAAAGTGTAGAAAGAAGGAAAGACAGATATGATATATATAATACAAAAGGCAAAATGGTAGAGGAAAATATTATCCAAACAGTAATAACTCTAAATGTCAATGGACTGAATTCCCCAATTAAAAGACATAGACTGGCAGAATGGATTAAAAAACAGGATCCTTCTATATGCTGTCTACAGGAAACACATCTTAGACCCAAAGATAAATATAGGTTGAAAGTGAAAGGTTGAGAAAAGATATTTCATGCAAACAACAACCAGAAAAGAGCAGGAGTGGCTATACTAATATCCAACAAATTAGACTTCAAATGTAAAACAGTTAAAAGAGACAAAGAAGGACACTATATACTAATAAAAGGAACAATTAAACAAGAAGACATAACAATCATAAATATTTACGCACCGAACCAGAATGCCCCAAAATACGTGAGGAATACACTGCAAACACTGAAAAGGGAAATAGACACATATACCATAATAGTTGGAGACTTCAATTCACCACTCTCATCAATGGACAGAACATCTACACAGAGGATCAATAAAGAAATAGAGAACCTGAATATTACTATAAATGAACTTGACTTAACAGACATTTATAGGACATTACATCCCACAACAGCAGGATACACCTTTTTTTCAAGTGCTCATGGATCATTCTCAAAGATAGACCATATGCTGGGTCACAAAGCAAGTCTTAACAAATTTAAAAAGATTGAAATCATACACAACACTTTCTCGGATCATAAAGGAATGAAGTTGGAAATCAATAATAGGCGGAGTGCCAGAAAATTCATAAATACATGGAGGCTCAACAACACACTCTTAAACAACAAGTGGGTCAAAGAAGAAATTGCAAGAGAAATTAGTAAATACCTAGAGGCAAATGAAAATGAAGACACAACATATCAAAACTTATGGGATGCAGCAAAGGCAGTGCTAAGAGGGAAATTTATTGCCCTAAATGCCTTTATCAGAAAAGAAGAAAAGGCAAAAATGCAGGAATTAACTGTCCACTTGGAAACTGGAGAAAGAACAGCAAACTAATCCCAAAGCAAGCAAAAGGAAAGAAATAACAAAGATTAGAGCAGAAATAAATGAAATTGAAAACATGAAAACAATAGAGAAAATCAATAAGGCCAGAAGTTGGTTCTATGAGAAAATCAACAAGATTGATGGGCCCTTAGCAAGATTGACAAAAAGAAGAAGAGAGAGGATGCAAATAAATAAGATTAGAAATGAAAGAGGAGACATAACTACTGACCTCACAGAAATAAAGGAGGTAATAACAGGATACTATGAACAACTTTACGCTAATAAATACAACAATTTAGAAGAAATGGACAGGTTCCTGGAAAGACATGAACAACCAACTTTGACTCAAGAAGAAATAGACGACCTCAACAAACCAATCACAAGTAAAGAGATTGAATTAGTTATTCAAAACCTCCCTAAAAAGAAAAGTCCAGGACCAGACGGCTTCACATGTGAATTCTATCAAACATTCCAGAAAGAATTAGTACCTACTCTCCTCAAACTCTTCAAAAAAATCGAAGCAGAGGGAAAACTACCTAATTCATTCTATGAAGCCAACATCACCCTCATACCAAAACCAGGCAAAGATATTACAAAAAAAGAAAACTACAGACCAATCTCTCTAATGAATACAGATGCAAAAATCCTCAATAAAATTCTAGCAAATCGTATCCAGCAACACATTAAAAGAATTATACATCATGACCAAGTAGGATTCATCCCAGGTATGCAAGGATGGTTCAACATAAGAAAATCAATTAATGTAATACACCATATCAACAAATCAAAGCAGAAAAATCACATGATCATCTCAATTGATGCAGAGAAGGCATTTGACAAGATTCAACATCCTTTCCTGCTGAAAACACTTCAAAAGATAGGAATACAAGGGAACTTCCTTAAAATGATAGAGGGAATATATGAAAAACCCACAGCTAATATCATCCTCAATGGGGAAAAATTGAAAACTTTCCCCCTAAGATCAGGAACAAGACAAGGATGTCCACTATCACCACTATTATTCAACATTGTGTTGGAAGTTCTAGCCAGAGCAATTAGGCAAGAAAAAGAAATACAAGGCATCAAAATTGGAAAGGAAGAAGTAAAACTATCACTGTTTGCAGACGATATGATACTATATGTAGAAAACCCAGAAAAATCCACAACATAATTACTAGAGCTAATAAATGAGTACAGCAAAGTAGCAGGCTACAAGATCAACATTCAAAAATCTGTAGCTTTTCTATACACTAGTAATGAACAAGCTGAGGTAGAAATCAAGAAACGAATCCCATTTACAATCGCAACTAAAAGAATAAAATACCTAGGAATAAATTTAACCAAAGAGACAAAAAACCTATATAAAGAAAACTACAAAAAACTGTTAAAAGAAATCACAGAAGACCTAAATAGATGGAAGGGCGTACCGTGTTCATGGATTGGAAGACTAAATATAGTTAAGATGTCAATCCTACCTAAATTGATTTACAGATTCAATGCAATACCAATCAAAATCCCAACAACATATTTTTCAGAAATAGAAAAACCAATAAGCAAATTTATCTGGAAGGGCAGGGTACCCCGAATTGCTAAAAACATCTTGAGGAAAAAAAACGAAGCTGGAGGTCTCGCGATGCCTGACTTTAAGGCATATTATGAAGCCACAGTGGTCAAAACAGCATGGTATTGGCATAAAGATAGATATATCGACCAATGGAATCGAATAGAGTGCTCAGATATAGACCCTCTCATCTATGGACATTTGATCTTTGATAAGGCAGTCAAGCCAACTCACCTGGGACAGAACAGTCTCTTCAATAAATGGTGCCTAGAGAACTGGATATCCATATGCAAAAGAATGAAAGAAGACCCATCTCTCACACCCTATACAAAAGTTAACTCAAAATGGATCAAAGATCTAAACATTAGGTCTAAGACCATAAAACAGTTAGAGGAAAATGTTGGGAGATATCTTATGGATCTTACAACTGGAGGTGGTTTTATGGACCTTAAACCTAAAGCAAGAACACTGAAGAAGGAAATAAATAAATGGGAGCTTCTCAAAATTAAACACTTTTGTGCATCAGAGAACTTCATCAAGAAAGTAGAAAGACAGCCTACACAATGGGAGACAATATTTGGAAATGACATATCAGATAAGGGTCTAGTATCCAGAATTTATAAAGAGATTATTCAACTCAACAACAAAAAGACAGCCAACCCAATTACAAAATGGGAAAAAGACTTAAACAGACACCTACCAGAAGAAGAAATACGGATGGCCAAGAGGCACATGAAGAGATGCTCAATGTCCCTGGCCATTAGAGAAATGCAAATCAAAACCACAATGAGATATCATCTCACACCCACCAGAATGGCCATTATCAACAAAACAGAAAATGACAAGTGCTGGAGAGGATGCGGAGAAAGAGGCACACTTATTCACTGTTGGTGGGAATGTCAAAGGGTGCAACCACTGTGGAAGGCAGTTTGGCGGTTCCTCAAAAAGCTGAATATAGAATTGCCATACGACCCAGCAATACCATTGCTAGGTATCTACTCAAAGGACTTAAGGGCAAAGACACAAACGGACATTTGCACACCAATGTTTATAGCAGCGTTATTTACAATTGCAAAGAGATGGAAACAGCCAAAATCTCCATCAACAGAAGAGTGGCTAAACAAACTGTGGTATATACATACGATGGAATATTATGCAGCTTTAAGACAAGATAAACTTGTGAACCATGTAATAACATGGATGGACCTAGAGAATATTATGCTGAGTGAATCCAGCCAAAAACTAAAGGACAAATACTGTATGGTCCCACTGTTGTGAACGGACATTCGAGAATAAACTTGAAATATGTCATTGGTAACAGAGTTCAGCAGGAGTTAGAAACAGGGTAAGACAATGGGTAATTGAAGCTGAAGGGATACAGATTGTGCAACAGGACTAGACACAAAAACTCAAAAATGGACAGCACGATAATACCTAATTGTAAAGTAATCATGTTAAAATACTGAATGAAGCTGCATCTGAGCTATAGGGTTTTTTTTTGTTTTTGTTTGCTTGTTGGTTTGTTTGTTGTTGTTGTTTTTTACTATTACTACTACTTTTATTTCTTTTCTTTATATTGACATTTTATATCTTTTTCTGTTGTGTTGCTAGTTCCTCTAAACTGATGCAAATGTACTAAGAAACAATGATCATGCATCTATGTGATGATGTTAAGAATTACTGAGTGCATATGTAGAATGGTATGATTTCTAAATGTTGTGTTAATTTCTTTTTTTTCTTTCCGTTAATAAAAAAAAAAAAAAAAAAAAAAAAAAAAAAAAAAAAAAAAAAAAAAAGAGGAAGAAGTCTGAGTGTAGCGAGGTACAGAGGTAGCAGGTAAATCATGTTAGGTTTTTATGTCAAGATACATCATTGGATTTTTCCAGAACGAGGTGGAGGGTCGACCATTAAAGCATATTAAACAAGATTACAAGATCAAGTTTCTACTTTCAGAAAAGCACTCTGGTGGCAATGAGTAGGGTGTTGGGTATGGTGTGAGGAAGGCTGTAGAAGGAACAAAACAAAGGTATAAGAAAAAGATCAGCCTTTTATCCCAGATGGTGCACTTAACTATTCCTTTGCCAACAGTGAGTTAGATCTCTGGGTTTCTCTACCATCTCAACCTCCAATGTAGTATGCCTGAAGTAGATGCCCAGATTCTACTCTCAGAATCTCCTTCAGTATCCTATCATTTTTTCTAATCTCCACCCTTTGCATTAGATTTTATTCATGTTTTTCCTCCCTCCTTTATATTTAAGGATTCACGCAAGTAGTGTTGCTAGTAGGAGGAACTGCAAGGCACTCTGAATACCCGGTGAATACATGCTAATGGCTATCCTTCTGAGAATGGTGCATGGTGTCAAAATGAATATAATCCAGCATTTTTTAACAATGTTGTCCAAAAGAAGAATGTTTTCATAAGTCAAGTGACAGATATTCACAGAAAAGTGGTTCTGTTTCAATGTTTTTCTAAAAATAGACATATGAAGGAAAAGGTAAGAATTACATGCATGGCAATGATGATCAGTCAGTTTTCAGGGATTAAAAAGGATTCAACATTTTCCTTAGGATGCTCATCTTGTGATCTGAATTCAGATGCCATGAGTGCCGGCATGTGGCTGGGTGACACTCCTGATAAAGGACAATGAAAGGACCTACACACTAAAATCAATGTTAAGTGTTGCAATGAAGTGTCTGACTCAATTTTTTGATGTTTCACTCCTAACAGCTTTTAATACTAGCCCTTACTTCTTTTCCTCTGGGAAAGTTGATAAGAAAGCCAGGGTGGAGTACCCTATCTTGTGGTGCAGGTGAGAGATCCAAACCATGCAAATCTTATCCATGGGAACCCTCACCCTGATCCCATCCTCTAATGACAATAAAAATTCCAAGCAAGTTTCCTTTCCATGCTCTTTCAAGCCATGTTGGAACTGCTTGAGAACCCTGTCCTGCTCCCCCTAGATACTTCAATTATATAAACAATGAACCATTTCATACCCTGCTGGTGTTTATATGTGGCATCATCAGTCATTGAATCCAAATTTGATGTGGGAATCTTACCTGTTTTTCAATGGTGGACATAACAGGGAAAGACAATAGTGCCCATTTATTTCTAAGACCCTATAGAACAGATTCAATGTTTTGGATAGCAACTGGTTTCCAGTCAAGACAAGGCAAAAGGATAACATATAGACATAACTCCTAGCCTGTGAACCATTTGGTTCCACACATTAAGTTTTCTCAGTACTCTGCCACACCCGTGGTCCATCTCTCATCATCCCACGTGCTGGTTTGAAAGTATTATATACCCCAGAAATGCCATACTTCAATCCTTATGCAATCTTATTGGTGCAGCCATTTCTTTTAAATGTGATCAATACTGTGGTTTGGGAATTTTTGACTAGATTATCTCCACGGAGATCTGATGCACCCAATTGGGGTGTGACCTATGATTGGATGGAGATATGGCTTCACCCATTCCAGATGGGTCTTGATTAGTTTACTGGAATCCTTTAAAAGAGGAAACATTTGGGAGAGTCAGAAACAACAGAAGCCTCAGAGCATATATAGAGAGAGCAGGTGTAGACACTTAGAGAACAAGTTGCTTCAGAAAACAGAGACACAGATGTTTGGAGATGCTTGAAGGCCAGCAGATATCACCATGAGATGTTAAGGCAGCCAGAACCTGAAGACAGCTAAGGGAAACCAATAAATGAAAGCCAGCCCCAGAGAAGCAAAGTGAGGAACCTGCAACAGGAAAAGAGGCTGAAAGCAATGGAACCCAGGAGCAAGACAGCAACAGATGCCAGCCTCATGACTACCCAGCTGACAAAGGTGTTCCTGACCCATTCACCTTCCTTGAATTAAGGTATCTTTCCCTGAGTGCCTTATTTTGGACATTTTTATGGGTTTAGAACTGTTACCTTGTAATTTATTAAATTCCTCTTTTTAAAAGTCATTCCAATTTTGGTATATCACATTCTGACAGCTTGCAAATTAAAAAATCTCTCTTTGGGTGGTTTTCAGCTGTGTGCTTCCCCGAAAAACATGTTCTTAAATCTAATCCATTCCTATAGGTGTGAACCCACTACAAATAGGACCTTTGATTAGGTTACTTCAGTTAAGGGGCATCTCTACCCAATTAAGATGGGCCTTAAACATATTATTGGAATCATTTATAAGCAGAATGAAATTCAGACAAAGAGAAAGAAAGCTACAGGAAGCAAGAAGCTAAACATCATCAGAACCCAAACTAGAAGGAGGGATCTGGAGATGTTGCCATGTGCCTGCCATTGATTAAAGACTAAGGGTGGCCAGGAGCTAGCTCCAGAGTACCATATTCTTTGGGAAATAAGCATCACCTTGATGATGCTATGATTTGAACATTTTACCAGCCTTAAACCATGAACAAATAAATTCCCATTGTTTAACCTGACACATTTCCTGGTATTTGCTTGGGTGGCCTAGGAAACTAACCCTTCCCACCCCCATCCCATTTGGACATGGAGCGCTCTGAGATCCAACTGATGGTAGGCATTGTTTTCTATGCACAATGGACTATCCTGTATGAATGTTTGCAGGATGATGATGGTGATGGTTTGGAGCTATGTATCCAAAAACAACATGTTCTTAAACTCAATGCATTCTTTTGTATGTGGACTCTTAAACAAGATTTCTCCAAGATGTTATTTCAGTTGGGGTGTGGCACAAATGAACCAAACTGGGTGGTAATCAAGATTACTGGGATCTTTTGTAAGCAGTGAAAATCAGCTAGGCAAAAAAAGCCACAGAGGGAACAGCCTGAAGCTGAGCCTCAGTGGAACCCAGGAGAGAAGGGAGAAGTCAAGAGAGACCACTATGTGTATTGACATGAGTCAGGAAAGCTAAGCACCACCAGTCTCCAGTAGCCAGACCCAGAATGCCACAATCTTCTAGGAGAAAGCATTATCTTGAGGACACCTGATTTTAGACTTCTCCTAGCCTCAAAACTGTGAACCATTAAATCCCCATTATTTAACTCAACCCATTGCATGGTATTTGCTTGACCAACAAAGAAATTAAAATAATAATAAAATCCATTTTTGAGGGGCCACCAAAGTGAGCATTTCAATAGATGTTGGACATACAGGAGAAGAAAGTCAGCTGAGGTTAGACTTTAGAAATTACTATGAATTAGAGATAGTTAAAAACATGGCAGTAAATGATTTCTCATAGATGTGGGGCAGAGAGAGAAATAACTTCCTCAATCATTCTCTCCCTATGACTATGTTGGATTTGAATCTGTGTCCATCAACTCAAGACAATTAATCAATGCTCAATTTAAAAATTTATCACAACTTTTCTTGAAACTTCAAAGTGAATGTGGGGGGGTGAGGAAATAACTACTAACACTCCAATAATTCTAAAATATACTTTTCTTTAGATTAATTTGTCACTTTAAAACTGGTGAAATCCAAGATGAAGAAAAGACGAATGCCAAAATTTGTGGGGGCTGAGTAGTCCCATCCCACTTCAATTCAGGCAACTTTCCAAAGATAATAGAATGGCATTACAGAAACTGTTCTCTTGAATTTCCAGAATAAATTTCCAATTCCTAATGGGCTTGATTATTCAGATAAACCATGGCTATGACTGCAAACTTTACAAGTCCTTTTTAAATTGGGCCCAACCTGGAAGCCCAATAACTCATAATGGGAAATGTTTTGAATTTACACTGGAAAATGGCTATTGTGTTTAATGAAGCATGGTTACAATATAATTTTATAGCATTGCTCATACAACAATGGATCACAACTGATTATGTCTGTACAGCAAATACAGTTTTACTCAATAAGTTACAGCCAAGTGCATCCTTGAGTGTATGGGAAGGAACTGTGAGAAAGGAGGTAGGAGGGCAAGCAAATACAACCATGTTCATTATGCTGAATGATGAGAAATGAAATCAAATGATACATTTACATGTCTCTTGATCAGTTCCCAACCATTACAGCTTTGGGAGGTTAATTTCTCTTTTTCTTTTCTCTTTTTCGTTTATTTGGGGAGGTATAGAGCACAAAGTCTACAAGCCAGAAATCTGCAATAACATTGGCTTTACAAAGCATATAGGATTTTATCTACAACTTTGAGAAGATTTTCTTTGTCAAAAGGAAATTTGATAAAAACACAAATATTAATGACTTTTGTTAGTATGCATTTAAAACCATTTGCTAATGTTCAGATTTCTTTAATGCTAGAGTGTTTATGTATGCAAATGTTATTGAATGCCTAATATATGACCTGATACTATCAGTAACCATAGGTTAAGCCTCAAAACTTTCAAAGGAAATCTTATTTTCATGTATTTAGGCACTAACATTTATTTAGTTCTGACTATGAGCATGGCAAATCATCTTGCTTTGAATTGATTGGGGGGGGAGATAGAACTTAATGGTGTTTTTATTATTAGCTGAACCACAAGATATTTTTAACAAGATATATTGAAAATAGCAAACTTATTGGAGGTTAAAATTATCATACAGGAGTTCGTTTTAAACTAGATTGAATATTTAATTTGCCCCATTAACTTATGGGTGAGAGTTTTTGAAAGTAGCTAATTCACCTTCAACCAAACAAACAAAAAAGTTCATATGGCTTTATCTATATTTATATATATATATATATCTATAACTATAACTATATCTATATCCATTTCCCTACCCATATGCACATCTATATTCATCTATATCTATATCTATATCTAATCCATATCTAATCCATATCTATATCTATATCTATATCTCTATCTATATCTCTATCTATATCTATCTGTTAACCTGATATTTAAAGTCATAGAGTTAACCCTATCTTTGAAATTGTAGTGCAAATTAAGATTTTTGACTGCTCTAACTTTCTTGTCCCCAAAATGAATGTTTAATTGGGAAAATTTTAGGATGTGAATCAATTTATTATACTGTTGTTTTGGTCTTGCTTTTGTTTGTTTATATGTACAATATCTTGTTTAGTACATTTTCATTTGGACTTGGATGGCCTTATTTCTTTTGCTGTATAAGTAAATGTCTCATTTAGAATGCATTGAAGCATAGGTTCAAGAAGTCTCTAGTCCCATACAAAATTTTCAGGACAGACTTGTGAGATTAAGTCACTTGTATTTTATCTGTCTTATGGGTTCAGCTTTCATTGGATCATGGATCATATGGTCAGTTCAACATCTCTGCTTGGTCAGGGAACCCCAGAAACTCATATTGTGGATCAAAAAAATAGCATGCTGACCCTTATGGGTCAGAGTTTTGTCAATATAAAAATAGCAAAACCTTCTTGGAAGAATTCATGCTTCTTATGTAAATTGTACTATAATCTTTACTTTTACATTAATCTTGATAAATAGAAAAATGTTTGAGTTAGTATAACCGTGATGATTCCAGGGAAACTTTAACATTTCAAAAATTCATAAATTAATATTTAAGAGAAACTTAAAAAATAAAAAAGAAAGAGAGAGAGAGAGGCAAGCACCAAACATTCGAGTCAGCTTCCTTATTGGTATGCTGACGTCTCAAAATAAAATTAAGTTCTCCCAGCTCTGGACAATAACTGCTTTTAGAAACTGTAAAGTAGTTAGTAGAGAACAGTTGCCCAATATACAGAATTTTTTTTAAAACATGGAACAAGTGTACTATGTGGCCACTGTCTTCACTGTTACTTGGTTATGAGAGTAAAACCATTCCTCACTACTCTGACATGTTGAAAAAATCATTTAAGGGAAAGTTGGATGCATGTTCAATTGTCCCATCAAAGGAAGCAGCATTACTCTATAGCAGCATCCATTCTTGTTTAAGCCTTCCACTGTTAGAAATTTGAAGTTACATGATATACTTTATTCTCATAACTGATACGACTAGAGAATTAATATTGAATTTATAGCATCAACAGAACAGAAAATGTGCCATATTTTATGCATGTCAATAAATGAATGACCTGTTCTTGTTCTATGGAGAGTGGAAATTGGAAGTCAAACACCCTTTATATTCCAAAATAAGATTTCAAACATTTTGTAATTTTCATTTAAATTGTTAGGAAACTTGGAGTTATCAGTTAATCTATCTTCCAATACACTGTTAATATAACACTGAATAAATTATTCAAGTTGTTAATGGATGAGTGATCAACTAATAGCTCTGCTAGTAATTGATTTATTTTTTCTTCAATAAAGTTGCATAAACCAAAAAAAAAAGGGGGCTATAATTTAGGATTTTCCAATACCAATAGAAATTTGCAGCAGAATTCAAGATTTTGTTAGATTCTTATTGTCTTAAAGTACAAATCTCTACCAATTGGTTAATTGTTATTTACTTAGATGGGGGAAATGTTGAAAAACTGTAGGGTAAAAAAGGCTATAGCATTGGCAAATAAATATCCACTTCAGTAACTTTTTATATAGCAAGTTATATATGGGTTGAATCATTTTTCCTACAGACATGTTCAGGACTTCACTCAGATCCTGTAGATGTGGACTCATTAGTAAATAGGATCACCAAAGATCCAGTAAAGGTAAGGCCAAACTGATTCAGGGTGGATCTTCATCCAATAAGGCTGGAGTGCAATAAGCAAAGGAGTTTGTACACAGAAGGAGGAGGAGACAGGGGACAGCTCACCATGTGACAGAGACAGAGATTTAAGTTTTGGATTGCTGGCAAGCCACCTTTAGAATGCCACAGATTTCATAGAAAGCATTACCTATGTAAACTTTGAATTTGGACTTTTAGTCTCCAAACTTGTATGACAGTAAATTCCTATTGTTTAATCCAACCAGTGTGGTATTTGTTATAGTAGCTGTGACAAACGAGTAAGTCTGAATTTTCTTTCAAGAATAGTTCAAATACTATCCTTTCTGAGACATCTTCTCAGATTGCTGAATCAGTGCCTATTTTCTTTCCAGAATGCTTTATGTCATCAGAAATATTAGCCATGGAACAGTTAAATAGAAAACACCATGAGCTTCTATAGACTGAAGGGATGCTTAATAATGTCATGTAGTGAATGTAAGGGTGCCAAATCTTCTTTCAAATAGAGAATCTATTGTTTCATTTGACACGAATCCTGAAGATGTTCTTTCTGCCAAATTTTGGAAGAATAAATGAACCCTTTCAATATCACAATGAAGTCAATAGACACAGCTGGCCAGAGGAAAAAAAAAATGCTGGACAATTCAAGAAATCTGTAAAATTACCAGCCCAGAGACAATTTTTTCATTGACTTCTGGATTGGGGTTTTCACACATACTTGGAGAAAGAAAAAAAAAAGTTATTTTCTGAGTCCTCTGAATAAAATTATATCATTATGCTTTAAGTTAAATGCATAGTAATAAGCTATTTAGTGAAAGGAAGATAAAATCCTAGTGGAGCAATTCCTAAGGACCACATCATTCCTGTATTTGGGTTTCATAAGATTCCTTAGAATTCTTCTAATTTACTTTAAATGGGTTTCTGTGACTTGCAACTATACAATTCTTAAATAATACAGGAGAAAACAGGGGACTTATAAGTTTGTAAATAAATCCTCTTCCATACTAGTTTATATAAGAAATGTCTATGAGGGAAAGTAACAAGAAAATCCTGGAAATCCAAGGACAGGAACTCTAATTCTGGCAAGTTATATGAGAATCAGAACAATGAACCAGAATCCCATCCAGCCATCTATTCAGGGCAGATAATTTCTCAAAGCCCATGTGTTTCTTTCTGCTTACCTAATTCATTTTCATTTCTTTATCAATTTGTTTTTCCTTATTATCTACAGTCCCTATTATACTACATCTTTTGAGTTTCACATGTGCAAAACTTACTAAGGCACTGAATCACCCTTATGGTACTTGAAATAATAAGAACAACAACAGCAGTGGCTGGCACTTATAGTTCTTGTTTTTTCTCCCGCCACCCATATAGTTGCGTCACAGGAATATGAGTGAGGTTTCATCAGTCATTTGGAACCATCTGAGTTCTTGAATCAGAAGCTAGTCATGTGAAAAGGCAGAGACTGCGGGTAATCCATTTTGGTGAGGATGGTGGTGGCAGGAGCCCCTGAATCTTAATTCTAACAGTAACCGTGCCACCAGAAATTCCAGGGATAGCACCGGTCATTGATAGCATTGGTGGGTTAATGTATGACATTTGTACCTCACAACAGTAACAGCAGTCTTTTTATGGACCAACTCTGCCGAATAATTGAGAATTCCCATAACCTGGAACTGCCAAACTTGGAATACAAGGTTCGCTGAATTTCTCTGCAGTACATAGTTTCTGTAATAATTCTCTTAAATTATCCAAATGCAGTTTCACTTTGTTCATAAAAAATAACATTGATTTCACATGTACCACAACATCAAGGATTGGCAAACTTTTTCTGTAAAGGTCCATATCACAAATATTTTAGCCTTTGATGGCCACATGCAGTCTTTATGATATATACTGTCCCTATTTTTTTGTGGTCATTGTTATTGTTTATTTCATTTTGTTTTTTACTACAAGTACTGGTTTGAATTGGTACCTGCCCCCAAAAAGCTTTTATCCAGTCTTGTGGGGGCAGACCTCTTGTTTGGTAGGACCTTTTGATTAGATGGTTTTCATGGAGATGTGAACCTGTCAATTCATGGTGGATCTTAATTCACTTGCTGGAGTACTTTAAGAGAGAGCAAAGAGAGTTAAAGAAGTTAAGAGAGAAAATTCCCCAGGGGGAAAAAAAGGACCCACAGGAGCTGAGAGAGTGGTTTGAAACCAGAAGCCTAGAGAGAAGGACAGCAGACGTCACTATATGCCTTCTCATGTGACAGAGGACTCTTGGATGTGAGCAGCATTTCCTCTGAGAATGTATCCTCTTGTTGGTGCCCTGATCTGGACATTTTCACAGCCTTAGAATTGTAATCTGTAACTTAATAAATGCCTTTTTAAAAGCCAGTCCATTTCTGATATATTGCGTTTTGACAGCTTTAGCAGACTGAAGCAGATTTTGGTAACAGACAAGTAGTATGCTACAGTTTGCAAACACCAGAAATTCAGGAATGGCTTTATGAATGGTAAGAGAAAGGTTCTGGGGAATTATGATTTGCTTGATAGAAAAGGCCTGAATTGTTTTGAACATATTGTAAGTAGAAATATGGTCTCCAAAGATACTTCTGTTGAAGCCTCTTTCAGTTTGTTAATGCTGCCAGAAATCAATATACCAGAAATGGGTTGTCCTTTATAAAGAGAACTTTTTAAGCTATAAGTTTGCAGTTCTAAAGCTATAAGGCATCCAGAGAAAGATAACTTGACTTAAGAAAGACTGATATGGGAAGGCACATGGCTGACATCTGCTGGTCCTTTGGCTTGTTTTCAAGAAGCTTCCAGATTCTGATGCCAATGGTTTCCTCTCTAAGTATCTGTGGGCTTCACTTACTCTCATAGGACACAACTCTGGATTCTGGCTTGCTTAGCATCTCATTGGAAGGCACATGGTACGGTTTGCTCGGCTCTGCATCTCCAAACATCCATATCTAGGCATCTGTTCTCTCTGTCTGCACTCCAAGTATCTCCAAATATCTGTGTCTTTGTCAGCTCTCTGCTTTCTCCAAAATGTTTCTCTTTTTAAAGGACTCCAATAAACTAATCAAGACCCATCTTGAAGGGCAGAGTCATCTGCCATCTAATCAAATCTCCATCTAATCAAAAGGTCACACCCACAATTGGGTATGCCACATATCCCTGGAAACAATCCATTCAAAATGCCCCTCACACACATAATATTGAATCCGGATTGAAAGAAATATGGCTGTCCCCACAAGATTGAATCAGGAAAAAGGACATGACTCTTTTTGGGTACATAACAGCTTCAAATCGTCACAAGGACTTAGAAAGAAATTATGAATGTGTCATTGCAAACTGGAAGAAAGGTGACCATTGTGTTAAAACAGCAGAGATTTTGGAAAAATTGAGCCCTGGTGTTGGATAGAAGATAGAATTTGAAAAAGGTTAGTGGAATACTTAGCTGAAGAGATTTCCAAACTAAATATAGAAAATGCAGCCTGGTTTCTTCTTGCAGTTTATAGCAAAATGATCCTAGAATGCAATAAACTGAGAAGTGAATTCTTGCATACAAAGAACCAGAAATCAGTGTTCTGTAAATGGAACTCCAGAGGTTAATGCCCTGCTTAATGATATAAACAATCCTGGAACCTATCAGCAATGTCCAGATAAGCCAGGTTTGGAGATGGAGTTATCTAAGAAGGATTTGTGGGTTTGACCCCTGTATTCTGCATACTAAGCCAAGAAAATTTTTGTGAGATCTGTATGAACAGAACCACTGGCAGTCTAGACTAAAAGGGACAAAAATAGAATAATTGAAGAAAAAATGACTTCAAAGGCAGAACTATGGGAGTTAAGATCTGGAGCCAAGAAATCTCAGGCCAGGAAAGCAGACCCACCCATGCATGTGAAGAGAGTGAGCTTGCCCCAGAGGGAGAGTTGGAAAAACTCTTCAGGAAGAGTTTTAGTGGTTCAGGACTTAGAGAGGTTGAAGCGCATTCCCCAAGGATCGGGGAGACCCTGGCCACCACCTCATTGTTCTGAAGGGGTTGACCATGTGCCCTGGAGATGGTAGAGAGTCCAGGTGCCACCCAGATACCTAAGTAGGGTGGAATCAAGAACCAGGTGGTCTCCTCAGTGCTCTCCAATATTGCAATCCTCACACCAGTGTTTAGAGAGAAGAGCCCGTGTATAGGCACTTGGAGAGTGTGGAACTGATGCTTTTTCAAGCTCTGAGGATAAAACATCATTCTATAAATGACTCAGACTTTGAAGTATAATGGAGTTTGTCCTGTAGGTTTCCAGAGCTGTTTGGGAAACAGTTTTCCTTCCAATTTCTCCCTTTGTCTATGGGAACATATATCCTAGGACTGTTCCTCCTTTATATATTGGAAGCAGATATCTTGTACTCAGTTTCACAGGTACACAGTGACAGAATTTTGCCTTAGGACATACCGTGCTTGTATTTTATTTTGATGAGACTTTGTACTATTTTTTACTTTGTATTGCATTTGGGTTGTTATTGGACTAGTTTAAGGCTTTTGTGATACTGTGATGGAATGAATGTATTTTGTCTGTGGAAAGAACATATCTTTTTGGGGTCCAGAGGGTGGAACATGCTGCTTTGCATCTGTTGCATGCCCCAGAAAAACCTATGTTCTTCTAATCCTGTCTTGTAGGGACAGACCTATTGTTGGGTGGGACCTTTTGATTTCATGGAGATGTGATCCCCACCCATAAAGTGGGTTTTAATCCACTTTCTGGAGTCCTTTAAGAGAGAACCAATAGAGTGTAGAAAAGCTAAAAAAGAAAACACCCCAGGGAGAAGCAAGAAGTGTCCACAGGAGCTAAGAGAGCTATTTGAAACCAGAAGCCAGGAGATAAAGAGAGCAGATGTCACCATTTACCTTTCCATGTGACAGAGGAATCCTGGATGCTTCTACCTTTCCTCTGAGAATGCATCCTCTTGTTGGTGCTTTTATTTGGACATTGTCACAGTCTTAGAATTCTAACTTGTAACTTAATAAATGCCCTTTATTAAAGCCAACCCATTTCTGGTTTATTGAATTCCTGCAGCTTTAGCAATCTGAACCACTACCCTTAGCTCACAGATGATACAAAAAGAAGTTGAAGTTTGCCAGTTCCTGATTTAAGATTCTAGTCCAGCTGCTCCTTACCACAATTTCTCTGTTACTCAATTCCAACAGGCAGATAAATTGATTTTATTCTGTTAATATTTCCAAAGCAAGTTGCTCCTAAAGATAGATTCAGAATATACTCTTCTATGTCAGTAGAAAAACCCTAACCTAAGGCAATCAGGGAAAGGACTTTGAGGCTATGACTTACTGTTGGTATACGTGTATTCCATGGAGAAATAATGTTCTCTCCTCAAGCTTTACCAGCCTGACTTCCTGCAAGCTGAGCCAGTCCCAGGAACAATATGATCTATGTGACCCCTATATTTCCCAAACCCATGACTGTGCTGTTATGATAGAATAGCAACTGTTGATGTTCAAACATACCTGCCATATATTTCAAAATAAGCACACAAGCAAACCTCAAAGGGTCTTTTTAGCCTTCTATTTTATTTAAGTGGATATAAAAGTAAACTGAATTGGCAGATATGGAGAACCCACATATAGACCCCATGCAACTCAGGAAAAGGTGTCTATGGACCCTAAATCCCAAACATGAATGTGCAAACAAAAAACATACAAGTAAATGAACAAAACCCTGGAAAGATTTGCTATTGTTTAAACCCATCTAAAACTCCTTTCACCTCTCCTCCTAGCACATGTTGTCTCTACTTACCTCAATCAATAACCAGGCCGATTTGGATTTGGCTCACAGGGAGCACAACAGGATGTGGGCAGAGTGAACACTATTAGTCATGTCCATTGGAAAGGGGAGTTTATGGAGAAGGCTTTTAGAAAAGGAATGTCACAATGATCTGTATCAAGTTAACCCTTTTAGTAAAGCACAACTTCAAATGCTTATTGCTTTCATGGCATTCCATTAACTTCATTTTACTCATTGGCTTTAGTGCTGCTTGAGTACAGAGGAAAATAACTAGGCACGACCCCTGACCTGCTTTTGCATTGGTAGAAGTTCAGACAATGAACTCATGCCACTTACATAGATTCAATTAAGCCCAGCCAGATCATAGCAGTAAAGTGCAACTGAAAATAGTAAATACTGTAATCAGCCAGTTCAATGACATTAAATTATATTTAATTTTGTATTGCAAATTATAGTCCCTCTTTTGTTTTCAAATGAACAGAGAAGCATCTTTCATAGTTAGCCAAGACCCAAGAAAGAAACATGCATGATTCTCCTTTATGGATATCTGTCAGTTATTTGTTTGGTCTTTTCTGACTAATACCTAAGCCCTATTCAAGTAGCAGGCCTGTCTAAAGTAAATAAGTTTATGCCTTCTCTTCTCAGCCGTAATACTAAATTAGTGAATAATTTGCTTTCAAATGTTTAAAAATTGGACAAAATAAAGGTTAATTACTAGTTTAATCCTTCATATTTGATTATTATACTTTTCTCTGAATGAAACTTAACTTAGTCTTAGTCATTTAACTGAAATATTAGCATTTTAAATATTTATGGTTTAAATTTCCAATTAGTTTACAACATTAAGGGCAGAATAAACAACTACTCTAATGCCTTGTCAATTTTCAGAAGAATCCTCAGGAAGTCAGTGCTGACATTAAAATCATTAAAATTATGAATGATAAAATGATTCCTTCTATTTGGATTTCAAAATCCTAAGTCTGACACTCTTGTCTTTGAATGTCCAAGATGTTGTGAAAAAAAAAGCAACAGGAATTATAGCCCATAAGGTTCACTTTAGGCAGACCACAAATTTCTAACTTACTTATAGAAAAGAATGTAAATAAGCTACATCCATATAAGACTAAGTTATAATGAAATAGCTTAGAGCCGGTCTTCTCAGTCTTCCTGGGTTCAAATCTTGACATTTCCACTTTGTAACTTGGGGCAAAGTACTAAAAAACTTGCAGATGAATTTATGTGAAGTCAATTTGAGTAATTAATAATAAGAGAAAACGTGGACTTTAAAAAGCACTTAAATGTTGCAATGTTTATGAGAACCAAGGTTTTGTTCTGTTTTGTTTCTTCTGTTTTGTTTTGTTTTGTTTTGTTCAAGGTTGGAATTAACAAAGAATGACTTTGAGTTTTGGTTCTGCTCATACCAGGTTGAGTGATTTCAGTCGTTTCTTTAACGTCTCTAAACCACAAATATTTTGTTTTGATAAGCAGAATAAAGTCATTGTAGGCATTCAAAGAAATAATAAATATGAAGTTTCTATAACTGGTCTTGTTAATAGTAAGCATCTAATTAATACTAGCTATTGCTACTGTTATTGTTGTCAGTTAATGCTACAATATACTCACATGAAGGCAAAAGATTTCTCTGCTCTTGACCAAATTGCTATGCTCATTAAAACTTTTTTTAATGTAAAGCTTAATTCAAAATATAAAAATAGAAGACATTGAAATGTTACAAACAAAACATAATCCCTTCATGCTTTCAGTGCTTATGACATTCTGCTTTTATATAGCATTTGAGGGGTTAAATTGCTGTGGCATTTATATCACATCCTACGACCCAAGCAAACTCCACATCTTCCAGTTACATCAAATAGTTTGTTTAATAGAATAGAATTCAAGCTTTCAAATTATTCTTACATATCCTCTAATGAATTTTGAGAAGCTCTATATTCTCTAATGATTTCTTTTTCATTTTTTCACATGGGCAGGCACCAGCAATCGAACCCAGGTCTCTGACATATCAGGCAAGAGAACTCTACCTGCTGAGCCACTGTAGCCCGCCCTCTCTAAAGAATTTTTAAGGTGTCATTTTAAAATTTTTGCCTTTAGTTTTAAAACATTACAAAGCTGATAATTTGAGTGGATTGAAAATATTGTCATTTTAAAATATAACTGTCACCTTACTCTTTTAACTGTTTCCAACTCAAAACAATTATTATAGTAATGTTGTATTCAACATTAAAAAATATACAAACACGTTCTTCAAATGTTGCACATTTTCAGTCTTCCCTTTATGTCCTCAAACTCATTTATTCTTTCTACAATTTACACAGAATCATATCCTAATTTACTGTTGTTTTATGTTTAAAAGTATTTTATCAATCACCATATTATATTTCTTTATGCACTGTACTGGTTTGAAAGGGTGTATGTACCCTAGAAAAGCCATGTTTTAATCAAAATCCCATCTCATAAAGGCAGAATAATCACTATTCAATACTGTATGTTTGAATTTGTAATTAGATCATCTCCCTGGAGATGTAACCCAATCAACAGTGGTTTTAGGAGCTGGATTAGGTGATGACATGTCTCCACCCATTTGGGTGGCTTTTGATTATTGTATCAAGTCCTATAAATGAAGAAATATATTGGAGAATGAGAGAGATTTCTGAGAGAGCAAAGAATGACATAGCCACAAGAAGTAGAGGGTCCACCAGCTAGCAAACTTTGAAGATGAAGAAGAAAAACACCTCCCGGGGAGCTTCATGAAACAGGAAGCTAGGAGAGAAAGCTAGCAGATGAAACCATGTTCACCATGTGCCTTTCCAGATGAGTGAGAAGCCCCAACTGTGTTTGCCATGAGCCTTCTCACTTCAGAGAGAAACCCTGAACATCATTGGCCTTCTTGAACCAAGGTATCTTTCCATGGATGCCTTTGATTGGACATTTCTATAGACTTGTTTTTACTGGGACATTTTCTCAACCTTAGAACTGTAAAGCAGAAACTTAATAAATTCCCCTTTTAAAAAACCATTCTCTTTCTGGCATATTGCTTTCTGGCAGCTAACAAACTAGAACATGCACTAACAATAACTATATATGTAACATATGTGCGTATATATACATGTACATACATATCTGTCTATCTATATATATATATATGCTATTTTAAAAAGTTATTGTGTTCTTGAATAGCCTGTAAATCTTTTAACTAGTTTATTAAAATTCTCTGAATTGAGTTATTATTGTAATAACATTTGTACAAAATTGGTTGAAACAATATATATTTTATAAATGTTATGAAATAATTATGAAATACTACAGCTAACAGTCCTTATTAATGCATTTTAATGAGATGGATAATTTTTTTCTTCAAATAGTTCCTATATCCCTGGATAAGAATTATTTGTTGCTCATATTCCACAAGTCATATCCTCAATTATATCTCTATGTTACATTTTTTTAAATGAAAACGATAACAATTTTTGCCATAAAGTGTAACTGAATTCATTCCAAATTATATGCAAAATATCACTTAGCAATCCATCATCAAAATTTACTTTCAATGATCTGTTAATTGGAAATTCTGTTCCATCCTCCTTCATTTTTGTTGAAAACACCAAGTCACAAAAAGATCCTTCTCCAGGCAATTGAGTTATTTATAAGATTTCCATAAAGTTTATCAAAAGAACTTTGCTGGGGTTCTACTAATTATAGTTTATTATATTCATTATTCTTTCATTTAAAGGCATTTCATTTGAATTGGTATGCCCAGAAATATTTGAGAACACAGACTGTTTACTTCACCAACCACTGTATACAATGCATAATACTATCTTATTAATAGATAATAGATTAATAGACAATAGATTAATTGATAACATTATCTTATTGTGCAATTTCAGTGTATTTGCACTGAAACCTTGGCCCTGAACTTGCAGGGCAGACTCTACAGGGTACAGATCTTTCTCACTACTGAAAATGGCCAAAATGCAGAGAAGCAGATGGGCATTTCTAAGCATAATCTCAATAGCTTTTAAATATTCAGCATCTAACACATATACATCAGTCAAAAGCCTTTCCATGATTTGGTCTATTGAATGAAATATAATATTACTGTCTTTAATATATTTGACCAAAGCTCTATTTATTTGGTCTTTTTTGCTCTCCCTGTGGAACTCAAACCATTTAGCTTTTGAAAGGTTAGGGATGGTCTTACTCTCGTTGTCCAATGTCCAATACATGTGAATTCATGGCATTATAATTAGTGAATAAATACTCCATTTACAATGCTATACATCACCAATAACAGAAGCATTTATAAAACAGGGAATGACATGGAGCTACTGGGGATTTATGGTGCCTTGCTTAATGCAGAATTCCTCAACACTGATATTTGAACTGTTTGGAGACCAAGGACTTGCACAGTCTGGATCAAAGCACCTTAGTGCAATGTGAGATGAAGTTATACATTTATAAATTGGAGGAAGGGCTATTGTGTAATGGAAAGTGAAGAAGGAGAACTAGAAAGATACCACAAACACATGGATGTTCTCAATTTTAGGGAAAAATATTGTAACATATGGAAATCAAAATCTGAAAGATTTTATCAAAATTATGTATGCCAACACACCACTTGGAATATTCTAATGTATATACATCACATTTTGAATTTCACAACTTTTATTATAGCAAGAAGTAAGCTATGAGGGAAAGCTCATGGGCTTTACAGCCCATCTGACTTATTTTTGAACCCTAGATAATTCTTTTAATACCATTTTGGATTCTGTAACATCCTAAGTATCAGTTTCTTCTTATTTTTGTAATTTATAATAAAGAGATAGCAATGTTAAAATGGTATCAGATTTATGTGCAGTCATATGTGTGAAATATCTAGTATACTGTCTGGGATGTAAGTGGTGCTCAAAGAGTTTAAGCCCATGTTTTTATCAACCTCATGCAAAGAATAATTTATTTTTCCCCAGAATTACTCTTGTACTTTGTGAAACAAAGATAATATCAAATTTTAATTTGCCACAGATTTCTTGTATATGAAAGTTGTTTATTGAGTGCCTAACATTTTCAAAGCAATACAATCTGCATATGCTTTAGGGACTAGATTATTAAAATTCATATTGTGATTTTTGTACAAATATATACAGACCACAAAAATTTGTGTTTATAAACCTGTGTAAGAATTTTTATGGGAAAGCTAACCTGTGGTCATGAATAAATAGATTTTTCATCCAGATCAGCATATTCTCTCTTCTGTAGTCTAGTTTCATATGGGAGGCAAACTGAGATGTTTCATGCCAAGAATGGGATAAGAATAAGGGAGGTTATGCTAATGAATTGCTTAATAGCATCAAACTAAGTATGTTGATGCATCCTTCTTCCAATAAGGATGAACTTCTCTTTGAAACCACAAATGCTCAAGGACTTCTTGACTATAAATCTTTCAACACTGAATATTCAAAGTCAAATTGCAGGTGGGCTTAGTCTTCACTGGACCGTGTTTGGATGAAAATTCTCATGGTTTGCTGTTCTGATTTATATTGTTTTCCACTGGGTTTATTTGGATGACCAATCAGTAAATCTATGGGCATATTCTTTTAATTTAGTCATATTTCATGGGACAGTCACTCAATTCTTCATAGCATGGGAAATATTCATCTTTAGGGTGATTTTCCATATTAGTCCTCTCATATGTTGTTGATTGTTTTTTGTACTTTAACTCAGAATAAAAAATCTCATTTCCCTTATCTCCATTCTCTTTAATAAGTAGCATCTCTATTAGTAGTATTACTTAAGTCTATCACTCTTATTAAATTAAACAGCAGCGAATAGAAGCAAAATATAGCAAAGAAATATCCCTACCAAAATGACCAAATAAAACAAGTTCAGGTCCTGTCAGTAAAGCATTGTCATAGTTGCAAATATATGCCATTTATGTTTGGGAATTCCCTTGTAAGAAAATAATTCTTCTGGTTCTGCTTAAAGGTGTCATTATACTTTTACTGGTTTCAGTCCACTTAAAATAATTGTCTACTAAGATATATCATATTTAGTGAAGATTAAATCAAGGGATTCATGACCATCTAAAACACACTTCAAAAAAAAAAAGAAAAAAGAAATAAAGAAAATAATGAAAAGAAAGGAGAAGACAGTAAAGGAAGTAAAGAAAAAGAAAAGGAAAAAAGTAAAGAAAAATCAAATCAAATAAACTGCCATAAAATAATATCTGAAAAATGAATAAAAATTTTTTAATAGTAAAGCCTGTGACTGTCCTTTAGCGGTGAAAAACAAAATATCCACTTGCATTTTACAGTTCTTCTTTCTCCTGACAATCTATGAAGAGGAACAACCTAATAAGACAGTCATTTTGAAAATCCATATATGGCTGCATGGCTCCCTAACTTCTGTAAAAGAGTACAAACATGTATTGCATTTGTTATTCATTAACTACTCTATTTCAGAGAGTATTTAAAACAGCTTAGAATACCAATTTGTAATATGTGGCATCTCAAAACAGTTATAGTACTATCCTTGCCCCATTCTATGAAGATGCTGCTGAAATGTTATATTTACTCTGGGCATGGGATTCTGACTACAGTTGTCAATATGATCCATCTGGCTAGTTGAAGTACTGACAATTGGAACAACAGAGAAAACCACTAAAATTACTGAATCTACATCATGGAATAAACCATATGCAAGTTGTTAAACTGGTATCCTAAACACATATTTTTGTTTCAATAAACCATAATTAATGGACCAGTCTACCTACAGCATGGTTGAAAAAAATTCTTAGCCAAAAGCGGATCTGGAATTTGCTAATTTTCCTGAAACTATTTCTCGTTTACAAGTAATTTTTAGCATTTCTTTTCTACTTCTTCATTTCAAGTAATCAAAATTCGGAATTTCAAGTATGGTGTTTTCCTAAACATATTTGCTGGACCCCTGCTTTTCTATATCTAAGTGCTATTATTTTTCAAATCCACGCAATGCACAATTTTAAGTGTGTTCATTCTTTCCAATGTATGCTCCTAATCATGCCCACACACATACATTCCTAAGCATGTTTAGATAACATTTTTCTCTTTGCCTTAAGATTGAGTGGTAGAGATGAACTTTAAAGATTGTTCTATTTTTGGAATAGAGTTCAACCCACAAAAGTTTTTTTTTCTATAGATAATAATAAAAAATAAATTATCCTTTTTTATTAATAAGGATAGGAAATGCTACCTAGAATTTGTTTTGACCATTTATTATGGACTACCTGTATTCAAACGTCTTTGATCACCTTGATCAAAATGACTGAGCAATCAAAATGACATATGTATGTTATATATGCACAGACACATAAATAATATTTATATATGTCAGTCAGTTTCGTTTCTGGAAATAGAAAACTGGCTTATTGTGGAATAATCCTTCTCCTGGGAAATAGAAAGCCTGTTATAATTATTAAAAAAAAACACTTTAAATTCATCAGAAAGCTACCAAGTTCCTGAAAAGATGTTGATCTGAAATCCAGTAGGGAATGGTATCCCAGAGGGGTGAGCACAACATCTGGTCCCATCTCTCCCCTGATGTATTTGATGATTTGAAAGTGACAGCTGAGCAGCTGAGAACTTGAGCAGAGGTTTTGGCAGGTACCCGTGAATGCTCAAAGACTAAAAAAGCAGGAGAGTCTGAAAAACATCTCTGGTTTTTGATTGGGACCCAATGCAATGATAAACTAATTACTAAAGAAGGTAAGAAAGGTGAGAAAAATAAACAGAGAACATGAAATAGTTTATGACAAATAAAAAGCAAAACAGTAGTGTGGTATATTTAATCTCAAATATATGACTTAAAACATCAAAGTTAGCAGGTTAAATACTATAATTAGAGTATAAATATTATCAGATCATGAGTAAAACTAGCTCTATAATTGAGCCACTTATTTACAGTGACAAAGAAAACCTGAAGTCAAAACCATGGAAAAAGATATATATGATATACAGAGAAATATGGGTGATTTATATTACTACTAGATCAAATTACATAATAAAAAATTAAGGCAAGGAACATTATTAGAGGTAGAGGGAGATATTCAAAGCAAAACTCACCAGAAATATATAGCAATTCCTAACTTGTATGCATCTAATAGTATATCCTCACAGTGTATAAACCAAAACTCAACAGAATTAAAATTAAAATAGAAAAAAATCACAATTTTAGTGAGATATTTTAAAATAATTGTTTCAATAAAGGAACAATGAAACAAAATTTATAAGCACATAGAATACTGGAATACTGTGATTATCACAATGTGATTTAATAGACACATATAATACTGTACTCAACTTCAGAGTACGTAACTTTGAGAGTATACATGGAACTTAGATCAAAATAGAATTTGGGTTCAACCACGAAGCAATTCTTGACAAATCACAAAATACTGAAATTATAAAGAGAAGGTTCTCTGAGTTAAGTGGAATTAAAATAGAAATCAATATAAAACAGGTAACTGAATAATCCCTAAATTCTTGAAAATAAGCAAAACAGGTTACTTCTAAACAATCCATAGGTCAAAGAAGAAATTATAAAATTCTTTGCTGTGATTCATAATTATAAAAATGCAATACATCAAAATCTGTAGACTGCTATTAACCTGTTCCAGGATGCAAAATTATACCCTTAAATACACATATATTATAAAGTTTGAAAATCAAGAATCTTTTTCATAAAGGTAGAAAAAGAACAGCAAAATACAGCCAGAAAAGGTAGAAAAATGGAAACTATAGACATTAAATGGGAAATGAATGAAAGCAAATTTACGAAGAAGATAACCAACAGAAATGAAGTTAATCATTAGCCTTCAGGGAAATGATAATTAAAACCACAGTGGGATTCTACTAAACAAGTATGAGGAGGTAAGATGAAAATTGAAAAAGATTAACAGTAAATAGTATTGGTAAGGAGGAAGAAATTGTAACACTTTTATACTACTGGAATGTAAATTGGTGCAACCACTTAGAAATAAATCTACCTAAGTTGAATATACATATACCCTATGACCTAATTTTTTATCTATGCATTAACTAACAGAAATAATGTACTTATGCTCCCCAAGACATATGCAAAATATACATAGCACAGCTATATAAAATAGTGCCAAATATAAAGCAATCTATATATCCATCAACAATTGGTGTTTATAAAAATTTGGATATATTTCTTTAATTTAATTTAATGGGAATTCATACAAGAACAATGAGTGAATAATTTACTTATATATGCAAAAGCATGGATGAATGTAATGTTGTGCAAAAGATGCCAGGCACAAAATGTCCATACTGTAGGGTTCCATTTATTACCCATTTATATTTGAGAATGGAGAAAGGGTGCACGCAGGAACTTGGTAATTTTTATTATTGACATGAATATTGGATCAAGCATGGATTCATTTTATAATAATTTGTACCATTATAACACTAATTTGTATACTTTTCTGAATATTAAAGAGGAATGTGGTCAAATATGAAATTCGGGTCTTCATAATGTGAAATCACTAACTTGTCAGACCATCTCAATCAATCTTTTTCTCTGGAATTCTGTATATGAGCCTTTGATCTCTACAGTTCTTATGATGGATGGTGAACATAGTGTCAGTGGACTTAAGTGCTGTCAACAGTTAGGGCCAGAGAATCACTGGATTTAAAGGTTTGGCTATATTTCTATTATTATAATTCTCCACCCACCCTTACCGTGCAGGAAGGGAATTTCCTGGCACAACTCGATGAATATAGCTGAGTATAGCATGTCCTATCCAAAGTAAACTCCTCTTGGTATTGGCAGCTCATTAGGTGAAATGAATGGAACTAACTGGTTTCCCCACCTGTGATAAAAATAATAATTGCATTTTCTTTTCACATAAGGTAACCTTTTTTTTGGGGGGGGGGGGAGATTTACATGATCTGCCAGACGTTGCGTATGGAGTCAGTAGCAAAATTGGGAATGGAGACACATGATCCATTTCTCCAAGTACCCGATTCCCCTGCCAGACATGTACATCCAAAGAGAATGTTTCCAGGGTAATTCAACAGAATTCATTTGATGACTGAGTTATATTTCATACAAGAAGAATGAAAATTGAGCCCTAGGTTTCAGGACACACTGATTATTACGATGTTATATATAGTAAATACCACTATATATATATATATATATACACATATATATATATATATATATATAGTGGATTTACCCAACAGCTGTAAGATCACAAGTTCACAGGAAGTTAGATAAAATGACTTTATATATCTAAGGGTCAAATTTGAAGAGTTGTATTTCAAAGTGCATTAAGGAGTAACAACCCAAACTAATAACAAAAATACCACCACAAGCTCAAAGCAGTGACCTTAACATAGTCGTTGGAACAGTTATCTGAGAAAATTCTGAGCAGTTTGTGTCTCAATCCAACTCAGCACATCATAAACATTCAGTGAGTCAATTCTCCCATGTAAATAGGCTGCAGATGCAGAGTTAAACAAAGGGAATGATTTCTGGTGATGAAAGGTTAGGGAACCAGCCTGGATCTCTCATTGCATGTGATTGTTTGCTACATCTGCCATCTGCTGCATTACAAGATTTTGGCACTGGCCTAAGGGATTTACCCACCAGCTAAGTCAGGAGACTCTTAACTTCTGTGACACTCATAAAACTATATAGGGAATGCAGTGGGTTTCTTGTAGCCTTTTACAATATATTTTAAATTTAGAAAGTTACAGTTGGGAGCTTGTTCTCTCAGATTGATTTAAATTCTCTTTGTTGGTGTTTATGAGTTCCTGCTGGGTTATAGTCATGAAGTACTCAAATGTAAGAGCCCTAGAAATAGAGAGGCGGAAGTATAACTGCCAAACAACAAAGACTTCCCATCTTGCAGACCTGTGATTTCCTGGGTGAGGAGATGGTAGTTATGTAGCACACAGGCTTGTGCAGGGATTCAAGATGGGCCATCAACAGTAACTACAGGGTTTTGGAACTCAAGCCTGAGAGAGAATATTAGTAATATTAGTAGGGAAGTGTGGATAAATAGTATAGATTAAACTGAAGACACAGACATGAAAAACCTAGTTTTGATGACAAAGTGTTCAGGATTGAGTTATGCTCCCCAATAAAAGGCATGTTTAGGCCCCAACCCCTAGTACTGTGGGTGTAGACTCACTATCAATAGGACCTTGGTGATGTTACTTCTGTTAAGGTGCAGCCTAACTAAATTAGGTTGAGCTGTAACAGAGATTACTAGAGTCCTCTATAAGCAGAATGAAATTCAGAAAAAGACAGAGGGAAAGGCACAGGGAGCATCAAGAAGCTGGAATGCAACAGAAGTCAGAAAGAGAGAAGACACAACCATGTGAATTGCTGCATGCCAAAAAGCCGAGGATCAACTATCAACCCAGCCATCCACAGTGGTTAGAGGGAAAAAGCATAATTTGCTGACTCCTCAATTTTGGTTTTCTCGTAGATCCAAAACCGTGAGCCAGTAAAGTCCCATTGCATAAGCCAACCAATTGAATAGTATTTGGTTTAGCAGCTGGGAAACTAAACAGAGAGCAAAAATAAGGGAGCCAAAGAATGAAAGAATGTATTTGTGTGTGTGTGTGTGTGTGTGTGTGTGTGTGTGTGTGTGTATGTGTGTATGTGCATGTGTGTATGTTTGAGGGGGACATATGAATGAGAAAAAAGGATTTTAGGTGGTAAGAGGAAATTTTTAAAGTCCTAACGTATCTTATTTGATATTTAGAATCAACCAACTTCCATGGAGATTTTATGAAATTTTGGTGTATAAATCAGTTGACCTTTGTGGGAGAAAACAACACTCCCTTTTGGATGTTAAGGCCGGATTTCATCTCAGGACAGAAATAAAAAATAATCCGGAACTCTGAAAAATGCAAATTCTCCTCCTCCTCCCAGAGATGCATATAACATAAATACACATTCAAATATAATAGAAATGGGTAAGTATTTCAAAGTCTTGTTTAAAAGAAATCCAGAGACACCATAAAATGGAAAAACAAGAATTGTGCAGATGTTGCCTGATTTTCAGACATACAGAAATGATTATATCATTCTATCCTGGCCTTTAATTGCATCTCAAAGGAAGTAAAATTCCATAAGGTGAACAAATTTTTTGTTCAGAAAACACTTCTGACACATCAGAAAGGAATAGTTTTATGGCATGGCTTGGAAATATTGGTTGCTCGAGTAAGGTCAAGATGCATGTGTTTTCTTCTCCTAATTTCATAGTCTAATAGCCAGTCACTACCTTATATCAGTACTAAGCATAAGAAGTCATAACTGATCAGGACATAGAATCATATCCCTGAAAACAACACTGCCACCACCACCCATCTATCCCAATATATCCTTTGCATCCTAATGAACCATGTTATCCAAGCTATAAGTGAATTTTTGGTGATTATTAATTTCTCATGGACTCAATATTCCAAAAGAATTCTAAAAACACCAGCTAGTCAAGGCCTACGTAGACAAGAAAGAAAGCTCACAAATTAAAATTTCCCTTATTACTTTCTACCAAGAATAAAGTTATTCCTTCCTGTTTTCAAATGTGAAGTTGTTTCTCATTCCACACTTCTCTCATGCCTGGATCTGAAAAGTTATGCTTTTAGAATTTGGATTTTCATTTGATATTAAGCAGCAAAACCTTGTTGTAGTAATCATTTTCCTTCATTTGAATTGAAGAAAGAACGAAAGTCACAGGAAAATTAATAAAAGTGGGCCAATAACGCGGAAGAGTTGAAAACTGGAGGAAGGGAATGACAGATGTGAATTTCTCATTTATATAGCTTTTCACTTAAGGACAGTTCACACTTGATCGCTGTGCATGGCAGGTAAAATTTTACAAGTTTGCCTTCTAGGCAACCAAAGCTCATTGAAAGTAGGAAGGTAATCACAGAGAGGAGATGGTTAAAAAAGGGAGCATAAAATTTCATGTAAAGCTCTGCCAAATATTTTACCAATCTTTGAGACATATTCTAGCTAAGAGTCAAAAATAAGAATAACTATTAAACAGTTTTCACAAAAGTATTGAAAAAATCCATAACATAATATTGGTAATGTTGAGATAGAATCCAAAATTATACAACATGAGAAGAAAGAGGAAAATATCATCCATTCTCATGAAAAAAGACAGTAAGTAGATAAACCCAAGAAAAACCAGATGTTCATGTGAGCAGATGAGTGACTTAAAGTAACCATTGTAATCTACCGAAATACAAGAAAGAAAATATTCTCACAGTGAATAAAAAGACAGAAACTTTCAGAGATATAATCTTCAAGGGACGGAAACTAATGGAAATTCTATGTCTAAATGATTGCAATTTCAAAAAAAAAAAAATCCCAGATAGGATTAACAACAGAAAGATGATGCCGGAGAAGTCAGTGAATTGAAATATAAAATCATTTGAAATTATACAATCTGAAAATAAAAAGAAAAATGACTGTAAAATATAAATATGTTTCTGCAGGCCCTCAGGAAGCTAAGTGTAGAACTGCCATATGATCTAGAAATCCTGTTATTAGGTATATATTCAGAGTAACCACAGGCAGGGATACAAATGGACATTTGCACACCAATGTTTATAGCAGCATTATTTAAAATTGTCAAGAAATGGAATCAGCCCAAAGGTCCATCAGTGGAGGAGTGACTAAACAAGCTGTGGTATACACAGAGGATGGGATATTTCACATCTGCAAGACAGAATGAAGTCATGAAGCATGTAACAATGTGGATGAACCTTGAAGACATCATGCTGAGTGAAATTAGCCAGAAACAAAAGGATAAATAGTGTATGCTCTCACTAATATGAACTGACATTAATGAGTGAGCTTTGAGAGTTAAATTTAAGAACACAGGTTATCAGGAGATAAAAAGAGGGTAAAGAATGAGCATTTGGTGCTGAAGGAGTACTGAGTACAACAGGGCTGATTTTAAAATTTCAGAAATGGGTAGTACAATACCATCTGATGGTAGTACAATAATATAAATACACTGAATGAAGCTGAATGTAGGTATGCTTGAGGGAGAATGGCTGAGGCTATATATGACACCAGAAGGAAAGATAGAAGATAAAGACTGAGATGGTAGAACTTAAGAATGCCTAGAGTGGACAATGATGGTGATTAAACGTACTAATATAAGAATGTTTTGAATGTTTTTCCATGAGGAAGGACAAATGAATGTCAACATTGTAAGGTGTTGAAAATGGGATGGTATACAGGAAAAAATTACAATCAATGCAAGTTAGGGTCTATAGACTATAGTAACATTGTAATATGCTTTCACTGAATGTAACAAAGGCATTATGCCAAAACTGAATGTCAACAAGAGAGGGAAAGGTATAGGATTCTTTGGGGAAAAAAAAGAATGTCTTCATATGGATTATGGTGTCAAAGTTATGGCTATGCTATTATACCAGGAACCACTGATTGCTTATTTAGGTTGGATCGTATGATGTGCAAATAAAACTGTTTAAAAATGAACAGAGGGAAATAAGTGCTAGAGAAATTGTGGAGAAAAAGATGTGCCTGTTCACTGTGGGTAGGAAAACTGAGAGATGTAGCCCCTTGGAGGGCAGTGTGGTGATTCCACAGGAGGCTAGTTGTGAGGTTGCCATATGATCCTGCAACCCCATTGCTAGGTATTTAATTAGAGGAACTGAAAGTGGAGACAGGAATGGACATTTGCACACTGGTGTTTATGGCAACAGTGTTCACAATTCGCAATGGATGGAGGTGGCCTAAGGGTACAATGACTGAGGAATGGAATGGGGGAACCGTGGGTTATATATACAATGGACCACAGAGTGATTGCAAGAAAGAATGAAATTGTGAGGCATGCAATTCGGTGAATGAATCTCGTGGACAGCATGTTGAAGGAAATGCCAGAAACAAAAAAGACAAATATTATCATGCCTCACACATATGGGATAACTACAATATATAAACTTGAAGAACTGAAGTCAAGAGAATGGGTTATCAGGTTGGGGACCTAGTAAAGGGCACTTGATTATAAGCTCTTACAGCAGTCACATGTATTCTGGAATTGTAACTGTTATTTCTAAATTCTGAAATGCTGAACTATTTGTGTATAACCTGGTCATTCCCTGAAACTTCAGGTGTTTACGTGGCACCTAAGACTCAGAGTTAGAGCTCTGAAACTATGAAAGTCAGCATTACCTCATATAGCAAATGGTTAGAAAGCTGAAAAAGGGATCAGAATTTTTAACTAGAGATATGAATGAAGCTGATCTGGATAGGACTAAAGTAAATCAGCATATAAGGGAAAGGATGATATGGTCCATATTTTAAAACCCCAACTTCTGTATAAGACCAAAGGAAGAGATGTTTATTTTGTGCAAAATTTATATTTTGAGTAGCACATTATCTAATTCAACTTGTATGGTCAGTTTATTCAAACACCATAATTACATGGAATCTGGTATAGGTTATGAGACCTTGCTGGTTTGTGATATGCCAATACATCCCAGAGTAATTTAACAGACTATAAAAAAGTATTTGCAGAGTCCTCTTGGGGAACTAGGAGGGAAAGGAGGAAATATTAAACGTCCCCGTCTGGGGAATTCCTGATATTCTTGCAAGCATTGGAGACAACCAATTCAATAGATTGAACCCTTGATCTTGGGTTTTGACTCTCTGAAACTCATTCTTGAAAAGGAGAATCTGAGCCTACTAATAATTATGCCTAATCGTCACCCCCAGAGAATTCTTTTGTCAGTCAGCTGTAGCCTCTCTCTCTAAGCCAACTTGACAGGTGAGCTCACTGCCTTCCCGCGCTACGTGGGACATGACTCCCAGTGGCGTAAATCTCCTTAACATGGGGCAGGATTCCTGGGATACTGTCGTGACCTGGCATCATGGGATTGAGAAAACCTGTTTGACCAAAAGGAGGAAGAGAGTAATGAGACAAAATAAAGTTTCAGTGACTGAGAGATTTCAAACAGAATCAAGAGGTTATCCTGAGGTTATTCTTAGGCATTAAATAAATATCCCCTTTTAGTTTATGGCACATTTGAGCAGCTAGAGGGAAGTACCTGAAACTGTATTACAGTAGCCTTGATTCTTGAAGATGATTGTATAACTAGATAGCTTTGATAACTTGAATGTTTGATTGTGAAAATCTTGTGCCTTTTCTTTAGAGTATGGATAGATAAGTGAAAAAATAAGGACAAAAAAAAAAACAAATAAGAGGGTGGGGATGTTAAGGGATAAAAAAAATTGAGTAGATTGAAATACTAGTGCTCAATGAGATGGAGGGGTAAGGGGCATGTTCTGTATGAGTTTGTATTTCTTTTTCTGCAATAATACAAATGTTCTAACAATTATTATGGTGATGAATACACAACTATGTGATGATATTGTGAACCACTGATTGCTTGCTTTGGATGGGCTGTATGTAGGTGAAGATATCCCAATAAAAACTATTAAAAATATATATGTATCTATAAAAATAACAGCACTCTAGGCTACTATAGGATAATGTAAATAGTTTCAATGTAGAACTAATCGAAGTCACAAAAGTAGGAGAGCGGACTTAATTGGAAAAATTATTATTTCCAATTAAATTTTTAAAATGACATACATCCAAATTCAAGAAAATTGGTGAACCCCAATATTATAAATACAAAGAAAACCATGTCTGATTTATCAGTCAAACTGCTGAAAATCAAAAATAAACAAAATTATAAAAGAGATAAAATGAGACATTGCATGTAGGGGAACAATGATTCAAACTACTGATGACTCCCTCCGAAAAACTACATAGTATTAAAGAGAGTAGAGCAATATTTTGAATATGAACGAAAGCCAAATTGACAAGATTTCATAGCTTGGTATGGGTTGTAGTTCCACAAGTTGAAGTTTTTCATTCTAATTGCTCCAAGACACTGGAGACTAAAAGAAATATCAATGTAATGATTCAGCAGTCATACTCATTTGTTAAATCTTATCTTCTCTATTATAACCCTTTCTTTTCTTTTCATCCTTCTCTCAATCTTTAGCGATATTTGGGCTATGCCTATTCTAACTTTTTAATGCTGAGAAGGGGTGTTGACAATATAGGATAGGAAATGGAACTAGATGTTCTTGGAGAGGCTGACTCTTCTGGGTTTCAGGAAGTGTATAGCCTAGGAACCATCTGGAGGTTTTAGGTTTGCAAAGCAAATTTAATGGGTGAAACATTTGTAGAATCTCACATGCAGGCCTGGGTGTTCGTTGGCCAACCATGGGAATTAGCAATATCTAGCTGAAGTTTGCATAAGAGCGGCCTCCAGCATAGCCTCTCAACTCTATTTGAACTCTCTTACCCACTGAGACCTTATTTTCTTACATTTCTTTTCCCCCTTTTGGTCAGGAAGGTATTGTCGATCCCACAGTGCCAGGGCCAGCCTCATCTCCGGGAGTCATGTCCCTAGTTGTTAGGGAGACTCTCACCCCTGGATATCATGTCTCACATAGGGGTGAAGGTAATCATTTTACTTGCAGAGCTAGTCTTAGAGAGAGAGTGAGAGCCCATATCTGAGAACAGAAGAAGTTTCTCGAAGTAACTCTTAGAAATAACTTTAGGTAGGCCTAGTTTCTCCACTACAGAAATAAGTTTCATAAGGGCAACCAAGATCAAGGGCTTCGCCTATTAACTTGGGAGTTGCTGATGTTTGAGAGAGTATTAGGGGTTACCCAGGTGGGAAAGTTTAATAGTTCCATATTTTTTCTACAGTCCCTCTAGGGACTTTGCCAATACTTTTTCATTTTCAGCCCAGCATACTCTGGGGTATGTCCAGCTATTACATTAAGTTATACAGAATTACAAGCCCTCATCCCATTCTGAGCTCCATGTGTTTGAGTTGTTTAAATGATCTATCCAGACAAGTAGAGTTAGATCATGTGCAACAGAAACTTTAGGTTTTGGACAAAATAAAGCTCTCTCTCTTTGGTCTCATATAGTAGGTGAAGCTCTAAAATACAGCAATATCTTTCTTTGCCCTGTATTCTGATTTACCTTATTCCCAAGACCAGCTTCATTCTTATTTCTAATTGAGTCCTGATCTCAATCAGTTTGTTTAACAGTTGAGCAATCAAATATCTTATATTAAAAAACTTTCATGAATGCAGAAACTATACAGATAATTTCAGATTAAACAATAGCAACATAACATGAAGGAATATGTTGCCATTAGACAACATGTTCTAAATGCTAAAGTAAGTACTTTTGTCAGAAGGGAACTAATACCAGATAGAAATTCAGATCTTCCTGAAGAAATTAATAACTGGCCATTACAAATAATCGAGTAAGTGTAAAAACTTTGCTTTTAATCTTTAAAAGACTTTAGACATTTAATGCAAAAAATAAAATTAAAAATTATTGTAGGGTTTAAATGTACATAGAGGCAATATACACAAACACTATGGAATAAAGATGATGTTGGTGATAAATGAAACCAACTAGTTGTAAAGTATTTACATTTTACATTTAGTAGCAAAATATTAACTGTAGGTGGATGAAAGACCAGAATTCATAATGCAATTATTACAGATATCTTTAAAATATACAGGAGGAATAACTAAAGATCCAAAAGATAAATTCAAATTTAATTCTAAAAATTATTCAAATAATCCAAATGAAAAAAAAAGAGAAAGAGGAAGAATCTGAAGGAACAAGCAGTACACAACTAATAAAATGTTAGACCTAAATCCAACCCTAAAAATAAACTTATTAAATGATAACAGGACTAAAAATTCAAATGAAAAGGCACAGATTTATAGACTCGGTTCAAAAACAAGACAAGACTACAAGTTGTCCACACGAGATGTCTTTAAATATAAGGCAAAAGAGAAGTTGAAATTCAGTTACGCATTTCAAGTAAACTGTAAACATATCAATTCTGCCATGGCTACAACTAATATCAGATAAAATATACTGCAAAGTAGAACATACTACCAGAGGAAAAAATGGCACATTTCATAATGATGAAAGGGTCAATTTATCAGGAAGATACAATAATTATAAATTTATATGCACATAATAATAGAGCTTCAAATACATGAAACAAAACTGTTATAAACTAAAGAGAGAACTTCATAATCATAGTTGCATATTCTAACACCACTATCCCAATATTGCATACAATAACTAGGCAAAAAGTCAGTAAAAGCACAAGTGATCAGAGCAACACTGTCAGCCGCCTTGGCCGAACTGATTTTAATAGAACACACTATGCAAATCCTGTAATATACACATTTCTTTCAAGTTCATTGTACTTTCATCAAGACAGACTACATACTAAATCATAACAGATATTTCAGTGCATATAAAAAGACTGAAATAATAGTGTATTCTCCATTTGCAAAGGAATTAATTTAAGAATAGATAACAAAAAGATATATATATATATAAAATTCCTAAGACTGGGAAATTAAAAAAAAAAAAAAAAAACCTAAGTAATTCATGGGTCAAATAAGTATCACTAGTAAGTTAAAAAAATATTTCATTTTAAGTGATAGTAGAAATTTAAAAAATTCAAAAACTTTGAGATGCTTTAAAGTGGTGCTGAGAGAAATTTGTAGGTTTAAATTGTAATTTTAGAAAATAATAAAGATCTGAAATCAGAGACCAAAGGAGTCCTTTTTAAGGGCTGCAAAAGGAAGAACTAAGTAAACCCAAAGTAAACAGAAGGAAGAAAATAATTTATGTAAGAGCAAATAGCAATGAAATCAGAAACAGACAAAAATGGAAAAAAGTAAAATTTATAGTACCTTTATCCACCCGCACAAGGATCCTGTGGTTGTCAGCGTGCTGTCATGACTGTTCTCATCCCCGCCAGGTCTCTGCCTCCGCACCACTCTCTGTGTCAGATGAAGGCACTGCGCCCTTTCACCCATTCGCCATAGCTTCTGCTACCATTTTCTACCGGCACATGGATTTATTCCAAACGGTTCCAAAACCATTTCCTTAATTGTAGCATCTTTTTAAAATCCCAAAATATACTTGGGGACTTCTTTCTTAACAATTAGTCTTTGAGATGATGTCAATTTAAAATTATTTTATTTACCCTTTTGAATTCGTAATCTGATTTGTTACTATGCATCACTTTCCTGTCACTAAAGCTAGTCAAGGTAACTGGTCACAGAGTACCTGTCAATGACAAATCTAATTTTTGGTAACTTCCACCTATGATCTTTTTCATTGCCTCCTATGTACCATTGAATCTGGTTTCTGCCTTTTCTGAGATCAACACACTTTAGCTTTCTGGGCCTCACCCACCTTTAAGTCCCCAGTGCACGTCAGTTCCTATTTGACGTGGCTATTCTAACTGTGATCACCCCCGCCATATCTTTTCTCCCTGTTTACCTCTGGTCTGATAAACACTATTGGAGTAATGTGCAATAATGTTCCAACCTGCTTCATTATGAATGCACTCTTACAAGTCATCAGTTTGCCTTGATTGGTGCTTGACAAGCATTTTAATTGCAACAATGTATTTTAAAACACCTAACACAGAGCCCCGCATTTACGTGTCCAATAGCTGTGACAGTCCTCTCTTCCAACCACTTCCCCTAATTTCTCTGCCACTTTTTATTCATCTTTTATCCATATTCTAGCTTTACTCTTCAGAGTGGAACTTTCAAATATTTTCTCTTCTAGAAACTTGATTCTTATTTAACATTACCTCACCCCTTCATATCTTCCATGTGCAAAGCAGAATGAAAGCTACTCTCTTCTATCCTCTTTGGATGAAAATTAGATATTCTTTGCAGTCCTCTTTTCACAGGATACCAAGCAGAACCTAAAATAACATTACCAGTAATAAATGAGCAACTATGATTGTTTTTAATATTTATTTTAATAAAAAGAATGTGCTTAAATGTCATTACATATATTAAAGAGTATAAAACTAAAAATTGAAAGTATTCCATTTCTTCAAAGTTAAATTCATTCCCTAAAGGCAAATACTGTGGATTGATAATTTGGAGTATTGTTTCACATCCTTTCTTATGCATATGACACCTGCTCAGGATCACAAAAAGAATAGTGTTTTGCGAACTTGGTTTTTCATACTTCATGTAGCTTTTTCGTGTATATCAGTATATATAGAGCAAATTATTTCTTTTCAGCAACTGTGTAATACATGTAATATATATATGTCAATGTTATTTATAAAATATATAATATATAGGTCAACTTAAAAAATGATAGTTTACTTTTGTTAGGCAGCTATCACAAACACCACAAAATAATTTATTGGCTCACGATTTTAGATGCTAGAAGGCTTACCGCCTCCCAGCTTGGTAACTTGGTTGAGAAGCAATTCTTTGGTTCCATGGCTTTCCTGTCACAGCGCAATGTCCTCTCCTTACTCTTTCAGGTTATGTTGACTTACAGTTCCTGGTTCCTCCCCATGGCTTTCTCTCTCTCTAAATTTCTTCCATTAATAAAGGACTCCAGTAATCTGCATTAAGGTTCAGATTTATGTATTTGGGCCACACCTTAACTAAAACAACACTTTCAAGATATCCTGTTTACTATGAGTTCACACCCATGGGACTATGAACCAAGACCAGTAACACATCTAAATAAGGGCACAAAACTCAAACCATCAGAATTAGACAGATACCTATGATAGCCAATATTATTGAGCCCCATTTTTGCCTTTCCTACAAAGCAATGTAAAAGAAAAAGAAAGATTCCTCTGCACGGTGATCCACTTTATTAATATTCTACTTCACCAAAATTGTTGATGAAAACAGCTTTGAAAACAGAAACAATTCTCCCAGAGGGAGATCACAACCTCTTCAACATAAAGTTGTATCTGACTGACTGAAAAACTTTTTGGAAAGATGTTTGTTGCAATGCAAATAACACAATTCCAACTGCAGTATGTGAATCTTTGAATAACAATGTGATAAGATGAGATCCAGTCATACTTCATGACCATCCACATTTCTGAAGGTTTCTTGGCTCTCCAAATTGTGAATCTCCTACACATCAAAGGTTGAAAAGATATGGGATGATTAATAGTTATTCTTATTTAGCATAAAGGAGTCCAATATATCCGCATGTCTCTGATCTTTTGCTGTAAATTTTATTACTGATTGTTACAAAATTCCAAAAGCTCATAAAGCATATAGTATAGAAAGCATGAAAAGAAAATAGTGTACTTAGGGAATGAATCTACAAAAAGTGAGGTTTTCAGTTCTCTGTAAAGAATATCACATTATATACTTTTAGGAGTTTGCATTTCTGATCTTATATCATTTTCATTTTTTTTTTGAAAGACAAATTAGGACATGGAAATTAAGCTGCATTTTCGTTGTTATTGCTTGATCTTCTGGTATCTTCCAAATATGTCTGGAGTATATTAATCAAGGGGCAAAAGTTTTGATGGGAGGAAAGTTCATTCCATGAAAGAAATATATTAAATTATATTCATATTATGCTTATTGCAACAAATAAATTATACCAAAACTTTAAGGCATCAATGGTAGCTGAGAAAAAGTGATCTACTTTTGCACAGTGGCCATTGTTATGAAAGAGACTCTCATTTGTTTTCACTGTATCTTCTTTATAATTGATATCATCCTCTTATTAATGACTAAAATAGAAAAATCAAAACTAAATATGTTAGTCCCAGCCATCACTTATGAAATTATTATGCAAAACCAAATCATATGCTTTACATGATTTTTCCATTGTAGTCAACTTTCCCTCTCTACCTCAGATTTAAATCTTAACACTGAAATGATCCTGTGAAGTGTTCAACACAAGTGGAACTTTTTACAACGGATAAAGAAAATCAGACTATCAAGATTACATTGCTAGTGTGGTATCATTCACATAGGGAAATAAGACATTCCCTGGAAAAGCTCCATTCAGAATCATCTAATGAAAGGACAAATCCACTTTCTTAGAATTCTGAAGGATGATAGAGACTGGAGAAGGACTCCAGTAATAACGAATTAAAGAAAAGAAAAATAATCTCCAAAATCAGGTAGGAGATTTCTGTCTCAGACCTACTAGTATGGGCATTCCCCCTTACTCGGTCTCATGCGGTTGGAACTTGCCTTAAAGTCTGGGTCTCTTTCTGCCTTGAATATAGGCAATAGAGCCATTCATAGTATCTAGTTAGACCCCAACACATTTCCCAGGCACAGAGACCCAAGTCTGCAGAGAATCAGGGCACAATGCAAGCAATTAAGGAGTGCCTCATACAAAAGGATCCTCAGGATGGGGAGACCATAGCAGAAATGATGGCAAGAAGTGTGTACCCTCTGCAGCCTGGACCACATAAATTCAAAGCAGACTTTTCTGAATTGGCCCACCTTTTGAATTGAATCCACCAGAGGTGGGAAGAAAGGCTGCACAGAACAAAAGGATAGGGGAATTGAACTGCTATAAGACAGGGCAGCTCCCAGAACTGAAAACTGAAAGAAAAGAGGTCACTGAGTAAAGAAGGCACTTTAAACAAATAATGGGAACTGGGGAGAAAATTCTACACAAAAACAAACAGAGCAGACCAAGATTTAGAGAAAAGGAACAGAGGAAAGGAAGATTTCTTCTGGAGATAAAATAATCACCCAAAAAGTGTAATATTAAAATTTGTGCCACATATCCAGGACAAGAATAAGATGAAGCAGTGCTGACAAAATCTGAACAGTTAATCACCGGCTACTATAAAGTCCAGAATAATTTGGACTAAGCATCAAAGATGAGCCTTAACACAACGTCAATCGCCAATAAAACCCAAGAAAAGTGGGAGAAACTGGCATCAAGAGTTAACATATCAAAATAATCAAATACCAGACATCAGCAAAAAATTGCAAGCTGTACTAAGAGCAGGAAGATTTTGCTAAGACAAGGGAACAAATTAAAATTTCAGAAGAGAAACAATTTAGAACAACGAATCAAAGAGGTTTAAACAAGTCTCCTAAATCAATTCAAGGAAATAAAGGAAAATAGGAATAAAAAGCTAAAGGAGAATAAAGAAGACAATTTGTGAGCATAAAGGAGAATTTGAAAGTTTAAAAAGAATCATAACAGAAATTATAAGGATGAAAGGTTCAATAATGGAGATTAAAAATACACTGGAGTTGGGCAGGCCACGGTGGCTCAGCAGGCAAGAACACTTGCCTGCCACACCAGAGGACCCAGGTTCAATTCCTGGTGCCTGCCCATGTATTAAAAAAAAAAAAAAAAAAAAAAAGTACACTGGAGGCCTACAACAACTGAGTTGAAAAGGCAGAAAAAAGAACCAGAGAACTAAAGACAGTACAATAGAAATTATGCGGTTACAAAGCCAAAACAGGTAGAGAAAAGAATAGAACAAAATTGAGCAATATTTCAGGGATTTGAGTGGCTATTGGAAGCATAAAAACATACACACCATGGGTGTCTCAAAAGGTAAAGTGAAGAGTAAAGAGGCAGAAAGAATATTTGAAAAAACAATAGCTGAAAATTTCCCAACTTCATGAGGGACATAAATATGCATGTCCAAGAACAACACATTCCAAATAGAAGAAACACTAATAGACCTACTCCAAGACTCTTACTAATCAAAATATCAAATGAAAAAGATAAAGAGGGAATTCTGAAAGCAGCAGTAGAAAAAGGAATTCACCACAACTAAGGATCCTCAATTAGACCAAATTCCAATATCTCATCAGAAACCAGGATGGTGAAAAGGCAGTAGTATGTTACATTTAATACACTAAAAAAGAAAACTGTCAGTGCGAAATTCTTTATCCAGAAAAGCTGTTCTTCAAAAATGAGGGAAAAAACTGTCCTTCAAAAATGAGGGAGAGTTTAAAATACTAACAGGTAAATAGAAATTGAGATAGTTCATCATAAAGTACCTGCCCTACAATAATTACTAAATGGAATTCTGCAGATTGAAAGGAAAAGACAGGAGAAAGTGGCTTGCAATAGTGTAAAGTTACCTTCTAGGGCAAATGTGAAACCCAGTGGTACCATATCCACAGCACACAACTCTGCTTTTTAATTCCTATAAGAGTTAGAACAAGAACAAGAGAAAAGCATATTTACTGATAATGGACATGCAAAATGCACTGAGGTAATGTGGAGCAAAAACATTATAAAGAGGGGAAATAGAGGAATACAGGAGCAAAAAATGTGCATGCTATTAAAGCTAAATTGGTAGCTTTTCAAATTAGTAAGTTATGGATATAGGTCATGTAATAAAAACCCCAGGAAAACCACAGAGAACGTATTTTCAAAATATGCAGAAACAGATATGAGAAGGGAATCGATACATCACAGAAGATCAACTATAAAGAAACAGAGATTGTAGTAAAGAAAAGAGACACAAAAAAGTTACAACATACGAAATCCAAAGGACAAAATGACTGAAGTAATTACTGCCTTTATAAGAATAACATTGAATGTTAATGGACCAAACTATCCATTAAAAAATCAAAGATTGGCAAAATGGACAAAAAGTAAGATCCAATGGTATCTTAGGCCCAAGATACAAATAAGGTGAAGATGAAAGGATGGAAAAAGATATTCCATGCAAAGAGTAACAAAAAAAGAGCTGGGTTATGTATACTAATATTGGAAAAAATGAACTTAGGTCAAAAGCTTTTATAAGAGACAAGGAAGAACACTAAAAACTAATAAAGGGGGCAATCCACCAAGAAGAAATGACAATCATACATATTTATTCACCTAACCATGGTGCCCCCCAAGTATTTAGCAAACACTGAAAAAAATGAAGGGAGAAATACATACTTCTACAGTAATTTTTGGAGATTTCAATGCACCACTCTCATCAATAGATAGAATGTGTAGACAAAAGATCAACAAGGAAAGAGAGAACTTGCATACTATGTTAAATGAAAGGACTTAACAGACATGTTTAGAATCTTGCACTTCAAACAGCAGGATATACATTCCTCCCAGTGCACAGGGACAGACCACATTTTGACCACAAAACATGCTGGTAAACTTTTAAAAGACTGAAACTATGCAAAGCATCTTTTTTGACAATAAAAGAATGAAGCTAGAAGTCAGTAACAGGCAGAAAACTGGAAAATCTATTAATACATGGAAGTCAAATAACACGCTCTTAAACAATCAGAAAAATCGAGACATCAGTAAACATCTTGAGACAAATGAAAATGAGAACACAACATATGTAAAGATATGGGGTGAGGTGACAGAAGCACGGAAAGGGAATTTTAGAGGCCAAATTTTTTACATTATAAAAAGAATAAGGGCTAAAATCAAATATATCTTCCTGCTTGAAAGAACTAGCAAAAGAAAAGCAAACTAATCACAAAACAAGCAAAAGGAACAAATAACAAAGGCTAGAGAAGAATAAATGAAATAGAGAATACTAAACAACACAGAGCATTAAAAAACCAAAAAGTTAGTTCTTTGAAAAGATCAACAAAATTGAGAAACACTTATCCAGACTGACAAAAACAGAGAGAAAATGCAAATAAACAAATTCAGAAATGAGAGGGGGTACATTTCTGAACAACAGAAATAAAAAAAAAATTCATAGATGGGTGCTATGAACAACTGTATGCCAATAAATTAGAAAACTTAGATGAAATGTACAAATTGCTAGGAAACAAAAACAACCTACACTGACGAGAAGAAATAGATCTCAACAGACCAATTACACGTAAAGTGATTGACACAATCATCAGATACCTCCTAAGAAAGGAAAACTCAGGATCAAATGCATTCAAATATGAATTCTACCAAATATTCCAAGAAGAATTAAAAACACTTCTTCTCAAACTCTTCCAAAAATTGAAAATGAGAGAACACTACCTAATTTATTCTAGGAAGCCAACATCACCTTAATATGAAGGTCAGATAAAGACACTGCATGAAAAGAAAATTAGAGACCAATTTCTCTTATGAAGGTGAATGTAAGATTTCTCAATAAAATGCTTGCAAATTGAATCCAACAGAATGATAAAAGAATTATACACCATGATCAAGTGGGTTTTATCCCTGGTATTCAAGGGTGGTACAAAATTAGAAAAATCAATTGATGTAATACACCAAATTAACAAAACAATAGGAAAAACCACATGATCATCTCAATTGATGTAGAAAATTCATTTGCCAAAATTCAGCATGTTTTCTTAATAAACAAAAATTTACAGCTAACATCATACTCAATGATGAAAGATTGAAAGTTTTCCCTTCAAGATCTGAGACAAGGCAAGTATGCCCATTGTTACTACTGACATTCATCATTGTACTGGAAGTTCTACTCAGAATTATTAGGCAAGAAAAAGAAATAAAAAGTATTCAAATTAGAAAGGAAGAAGTAGAACTTTCACTATTTGCAGATAACACCAAATATATAGAAAGTTCTAAAAAAGTCTATAATAAAACTACTCAGCAGTGTTTCCATACTCTAGTAATGACCAATCTGAGGAGGACATTTTTTAATCCATTTACAATAACAGCTAAAAGAATAAAATATCTAGAAACACATTTAACTAAGGATGTAAAGGACTTGTTCATGGAAAACTACAAAACTTTGCTAAAAGAAATCAAAGAAGATCTAAATAAATGAAGTACATTCCATGTTCATGGATAAGAATACTAAATCTTGTTAAGAAGTCAGTTCTGTCCCAAATTATTGACAAATTCAACACAACCCTAATAAAAATTTCAACAGCCAACTTTTCAGAGATAGAAAAGCCAATGACCACAAATTTATTTGGAAGGGCAAGGGGCCTCAAAACACCCAAACCACCTTAGCAAAGAAAGATGAAGTTGGAAGACTCATACTTTCTGACTTTAAAGGTTATTACAAAACAGCAGTAGTCAAAACAGCATCGTACTTGAACAAGGATAGATATATAGACTAACAGAATCAAATTAAGGGTTCAGAAATAGACTCTCACGTCTTTGGACAATTGATTTTGACAAGGTTACCAAGTCCACTCAATTGGGAAAGAATAGTCTCTTCAACAAATGATGCTGAGAGTACTGGATGTTCATATAAAAAAGAATGAAGGAGGGTTCCCATCTCACAGAACATACAAAAATTAAATGTAATTGGATCAAAGAACTGAACGTAATAGGAAGACTAGAAAACTCCTAGAATAAAATGTAAGGAAGCATCTCCAGGATCCAGTGTTAGGCAATGTTTTTTTTTTTTTTTTATACTTTACGTCTAAAGCACAAGTGACAAAATTAAATATATATATATATATTTTATATATATATATATATTTTATATATATTATATATATTTTATATATATATATATTTTATATATATTATATATATATATATATATATGACCTCATCAAAATTAAATATTTTCGCCCTTCAAAGAACTTTTTTCACAAAAGTGAAGAGACAGCCTACTCATTTGGAGAAAATGTTTAGAAACTACATATCCAATGAGGGTTTAATATCCAGAACATAGAAAGAAATCCTACAATTCAACAATTTAAATACAAATAACCCAATTTTAAAAATTGTCAAAATACTTGAATAGACATTTCTCCAAAGAGAATACCCAAATGATTTTAAAAACACATCAAAACGTGCTCAACAATGTGCACAGGTGGTTCAGTGGTATAATGCTTGGCTTTCATGTGAGAGTACAGTTCAATTTCCGGTGCCTGCCCATGCAAAAAAACAAAAAAAGATGCTTAACATCTTTAGCTATTAGGGAAATATGAATCAAAACCATGAGACACCGTTTCATACACACTAAAATGGCTACTATTAAAAAATAGAAAATATAAGTGTTGGAGAGGATATGGAGAAATAGGAACACGCCTTCATTGTTGATGGCATGGGAATATACAATGGTGCAGCCGCTGTGAAAGATATTTTGGCAGTTCCTCAGAAATCAAAGTATAGAATTAAAATGACCCAGCAATCCCTCAACTGAATATATGTACAAAACAATGGAAATCAGGGACTTGAACAGATATTTGCACTTTTATGTTCATAGTGACATTATTCACAAACACCAAAGGATAGAAGGAAGTGTCTATCAACAATGAACGGATAAACAAAACGTGATCTAGACACAAAAGGGAATATTATTTAGCCTTATAAAGGAATTAAGTTCTGGTTCATATAACAACATGGATGTACCTTGCAGACAAGTTGAATGAAATAAGTCAGGCACAAAAGGACCAATATTGTATGATTTCACTGATATGAAATAATTAGAATAAGCAAACTCATAGAGATAGAAGCTAGAATATTGGTTACTAGGGGGTGGGTTAGGTGTAGGAAATGAGGAGTTAATGGTTAACTTACACAGAATTTCTATTTGGATTCATTGAAAAGTTTTGGAAATGTATGGTAGCACAATGCTGTGAGTTTAATTAACAGCACTGAATTTATATATGTGAATGTAGTTAAAAGGGAATATTTTAGGTTTATATGTATTACTAGAATAAAAATTAAAATATAAAACTTAGGACTTTACAACAGAATGAACCCCATTGTAAATGACGGATTATAGATGAATATAATTATAAAAATACTCTTTCATGAATTATAAAAAATGTAATACACTAAAGTGTTAGTAATAGGGTAGTATATGGGAGAAAATATCCTTTAGTGTGACTAATGAATATAGTTAACAATGTGATTATAATTTCTTTCAATAATTGTAACCGAGTGACCACACAAATGCAGGAAGTTAATAATGGGGAGGGTATATATATTAGAACACTGAATTTTTTACATGATTTTTCTGTAAACTTCCAACTTCTCTCATTAAACAAATTTACAAAGAATTTTTTTTTAATTACCGTTCTGCTGAAATGCTTGGTTTCCTAAGATTTAGCATACTCAGACCTTTGTAGCTAATATTATCTTATCATTATTGCTTTTAGCAAATATTTATATTTATTCTACAGCTGATGTTATACATATTAATTTATTGAGAATTATTAACAATTTTGCTCAGAAAGAAAAATAATTGTAATTTTTCAACTTATAAGTGTTCTCCAATCCTCCATCATCCATGTGGTGTCACTTGTTTCACTTTCCATATTTCAATGATAATATTATAATAACAAACAGGAACATTGTACATTTTTGTATACTGTATGACTGGGTCACATTTCATTATGTTTTTCATGTGAGTATCCCATTATTGCAGCAACATTTGTTAATTTTGTTTTTTAAGAACACTGTACATTTTAAGCCTTGACTTTTCATTCCCTATCCCTACCCCTCCCCTGGTAACCTTTATTCTAGATTGTGACTCTATGATTTGTTTTTGCTGTGGTAGGGAAAAAAGAATACAAATGTAAATTGTCCCTTCTCTCTCCCAGTTCTGGGAAACAGAACAAGCCCAGGTTTCTAAGACATGATAATATTTGCTCCCCACCACCCCAGTAACTGCTTCCTGTTTCAGGGACTGACTTAATGAAAATAATTACTGATTATTTCATTGACATTAAGAATAATCAAAGAACAAAGCCAGAATGGACCCATAGACAATGAAGAAATAAAGCTGCTATTGGACCGGTATTGGGAAACTGGAATCTTGCAGAGTGGGGAAAGTAAAAAGAGAGGCCAATGGTGTCTTTCAGGAGTATAAAACTCCCTCCCATAAAGGTATTTTAGTTTTCTAAAGTGCCAAAATGCAATACAGCAGAAATGGATTGGCTTTTACAATGAGAATTTAACTTACAAGTTTGCAGCTCTGAGGCTGTAAAACTGTCTAAATCAAGGCATCAACTGACCTTGCTTTCTTCCTATGGAAGGCTGCGGGCGATCTGGGACTCCTCACACGGCAAGTTATTGTCTGCTGGTCCTTCTCTCCCGGGTTTCATTGTTCTCACCTTCTGGCTGCTCCATCTGTGTCTTTCTTTCTGAGCTTCTGTGTCCATTTTCTGCTTCTATGTGTCCTTCTCTGTTAGTTTCTCTAACTTTTTTCTCTCAGCTTCTCTTTGTGTTTCTCTGAATTTCATCTTTTATAAGAGACTCATCTTTTATTAAGATCCACCTGGGACATGCACCAACTGAAATAACCTAATCAAAGTTCCCACCCACAATGAGTCTATGCCAACAGAGATGAATTAACTTTAAGAACATGATCTTTTCTGGGGTTTTACAGCTTTAAAGAATTATGCAGGGATCATTAAAAAAAAAAAAAAAACAGAATCATGGACAAGGATGGATGGACAAGATCAAAGTACCTGGATCTTGAGGACAGAGATAGGATGTCTTGAACTTAAGTTATATGCTACTGAGTCCATCTAGAGAATTAGCATTTAGAAGACGTCCAGGATTAGTGTATTTTACAAAAGAAATTGTAATGATGATTAAAAAAATATTTAGTATTGCTTCTAGCCTCCAATGTTTTGGTGCAGCTAGAAGGAAAAATCTGAGATGATGGTATGGTAGCCCAAGACAAACTCTGGGATCTGTCCTATAACTACTTGCTGAAGAGTGGTTTGAAAACTGTTGCTTTTTTCTTTCTTTGCTTTGAATATTTGTTATATAATATAATTTTAAAAGTTAAAAAAAAATTAAGAAAGTGCAAGCAAAGACATGGAGACCACTAAGACATAAGGCTGAGCCCATTCCTGCTCTCAGACCACATATTTGCTAGGTTCTGTATGTGAGACCTTGTAATGGAGGAAAATGATGCCTGAGTAGAACGTAGGCCCAGCTTTAATTTCGTCAAGAAAAACTTTACAAAAGGATATTATTTTTGCTTCTGAGTATTGTGTAGAACATTCACATCTGTTTTACTAATATATAAAATTCTTATATTTTTAAATTTGTTTTTGAATTTTACTTGCTAACCTTTTATTTAGAACTTCTACATCATAGTTCATAGAGACTAGAGCCTGTAGAGCTGTGCATGAGAAAGGGTATGTATATTGTTGTGTGTGTGTGTTCACACATGTGTGCATCTGTTTGTGTTTTCCTGTTATACTTTCCAAGTTTCTAAGAGCGTTACAGTAGTTTCATTCATCTACCTGGGACATTAATAAACTCTTCTAAGGTTTTGAAAAATATTTAAATTATATGAAAATTGTTTAATCCAAGGATGCTTGAAAAGACGTTCCTACAAAGCCAACTGAGCTCAAATCCTTTCTTCTTTAAAACAGCATCTCTCTCTCTCTCTCTCTCTCTCACACACACACACACACACACACACACATACACATCACCATGGTTATCATTCTAAAGAGATTTGCTACTAATATTTTACTAAACTTAAGTAATAATTGCTTTTCTTCAATAGTGTTTATTTTGGTGAAATTGTCCATTTATAAATGTATAAGTTTACAATATAGAAGCAGTTGGCCACAATGACTTTCATTGTTCGAATCTCAGCTCTACTCTTCACCAGCTGTTAACTCAAGCAAATTTGCCTATTTCTCCTAATCTAGAAAAATCACTAACAGTGAGTATAATCATAGCATCTGCTTGGGGATTTTGTAAGATTTAAATGAATAAAAGAATATAGCCACAGTTCATGAAGCAGAAATATTAGTTAACAATATTTTTGCCTTTCATTCCAGTTTTTACTGTCCATTCTGAGGGTTGTCTCAATGAGTAGTCCACTTCCTTCTCTTCTTGCTTTCCAAATGAATTTAACTCAACCGACCTCTAGATAAACAAACTAGAGAATTATGCTTTGAGTGTGGATATTTTCTTAGTAAATTAGAAAAACAGATACAGTGGTTTTTTAATCACTATGGAAAATTAAATCAGTAATTGTCTCACCAAATCAAACTAATGATGAAAAGAATCAGGATAGATTTTTCAAGGTTATATGAAAATAAATGCTTTTAATAGAACTCTAAACCAGAAAGCTGCATATTAATTTGCAAACACGTTTTAACATATTTTATTTCTTTTAACTTAAGCTGCAAATTGGAACATGAAACATATGGCAATCCTTTCATATATATTTTCTACGTATTGAACTTAATATTTATAAGGCATAGTTCAATATATGTATATGTGTATGTGTTTAAGTCAATCTATTAACTTATAAGAATGTGATATCAAAGCAGTTTGTAATAGTGACTCAAATCTCAGCTCTACTAATTACCGACTATGTGAACTCACATAAATTTGCCTCAATTTCCCTCTTTTATTGCTCTGTAAAACTCCTATTAGTAAATGGTATCTCTCTAAAGTTTAGTTCACATCATTTTGTGTGGTGGAACTAGCATGTATATTTGAGTTTACCTAAGTCTGAACCCTTACTGTTCTACATTTGAATAGTTTTTCATTCAATAAACATCAATTAAATGCTTTCTATTTTCCAAGCATTTTTTAATATATTGGAGATGCAAAAATATTAATAATAAAATGTCTTGCCTTCTGATAGAGGAAAAAATCTTTTCAATTGGGTGGAGTGCAACAGAGTTCATTAGTTTTTAGGGTACACACATGGCCAAATATTTACTTTCCAAACAAAAAGGCTTTAGAGTGAAACCCATGCTTCATCCAAGGATGGTAAGATGACTAGGTTGGCAATGTGCAACTGGGAAAGAAATACTGGTGGAAAAGAAATGTAATTAGGTAAGACGAATAGCACGAGAGGAGGTATCAAGAACCAGATAGTTCTCTGAGTATAATTTTAATAGAATCCAGGTCAAGTCTCCTGAAATTCTTATTGAAGAATAGCTTGCAGATGGAACCTGATAGCTTTGTATTTATAGCATACATAATCCCTTTATGTTTGATTCAAGTAAAAAATATAGATCAGGCAATTCTGCATTCTGCTGTCTTTCATATCACCAGCCTTTCCTTCACTCTGGGAAAGCATTCACACAAAGCTGTTGTTATCTCACAATGATGGAAATAAGCCACCCAAACTAATAAATAAATTGCAACATTGTTAATAATAAAAGTCAATAGATATTCCTAGCAAATGAGACTCAAAGTAATTTTTCAATAATCTACATTCTATCCATTATAGGTAGAATGTTAGATTTTTTGGGATCCCCATTATAGGTAGAATGTTCATAGTGATGATAATAGAAGCAACTTACACTTACATGGACCTTCACCATTTGCAAACTTTGGCATTTTTGTTTGTTTGAGTGTGTTTTGATGATATTCTAATTATGCAAATTAGGCAAGACAGTACTTGGAGAAACCAGAAGATGAAATCGGACATCAGACGTTTGTACAGAGAAGATCTTATCATCTACACTTAGAAATTCCTTCCCTGAATCTACTAAACGTTGAGGGTTGGAGATCACATGTATCAATTTTGCATTCATTAATTAGAAAGAAAAATATAAAAGAGTTCAGGAAAATGAGATCTGACGACCATCCAAACCATGGATACATGTCCTGTCATTCATTTGATCTCTCTTAACTTTTCAGTTTAGGTCATTTAAAAACTAAACTAGATACTTTTACCTGCCAACATCCAAGACTTTCCCAGGTCAATTGAATGGCTTTTCCTGGGACCTGTCCAGTTTTGAGAATCTTCTCATCCACCCTCCGGCCCCCAGTCTTCAAGGGGAAGGATGGGGCATAGCAGGAAACCCAGCCAACAGCTGATGTTAAGGGCAGGTCGGCATGAGGCTGTGGACATTTTCTGAGTGCCTTGCGTTTTCCAATTTTCAATTTTATGAATGATTTTGATCTCACCAGAGATATCAATATCAATGATATGGAGAACTATTTCTCAGTCCTCTTTTCTTTCCTCCTTCCATTGCTTCTGAACAAACACCTCCCACAGATTCGTTCATTGGTTTGTTAATACACTCTTTTTTATTGCCAGTAAGCCATTTGCCAAGCAGGGAGTGAAATGCCAGTCACCTCTTTTTGCAAACAGCCATGGATCCCCTGAAGTCTTCTCATTTGATTAAGGAGAGAATGAATCAGAATGATCATACAGAAAAGTATAATCAATGGATCTTACCCCTAGGAAAACTAATCCAGCAGGGAAAAGGTCATGCAGATTTCAATCAACAACTGATCACTGGTATTCTACTGTTAGATGAATTGCCTATCAGAGATGTAAGCAAATATTTACAATTGTCTGATGGATTGAAATTACCCTGATTTCCACTTTATTCCTGTCTCTTTTAATATCATAATTTTAGTGATCACTTTTTATCTTTCCTGATCTCTCAGACCCTGTCTAGTCTAAAATGATGTTTTTAAAATATTTGTCATTTATGTTCAACTCTAGAAACATTCAGCTGTTTTCCCATGGGAAATATTTACTAAAACTGTTCTTTTCCTTTCTAGATTTATTTGCATTAAAGCCCTCTGAGGCAGCATTAACTTTGTATTTTTTAAGATCCCCATTTTCAAAGTTTGTTGACACTGCACTTGATGATCTACTTACTAAAGCAGTAATCTGTGGTTGGTATTACTCCGTGTTTTAAACCTACGCAATTGAGAAATTAATTATGACATTTTAAATGATAGAGGTCTTCATATCTTATGAGGTTGAACTTGCTTTGGGAATATTTTACTACCTAAACGTACTATCCACTGCTTTATGAAAACTATTAAGGATGACATTGCTTTCTTAAAACATGCCAGTAGACCTAAGTGCTATTATTAGGTGTGTTGGGGTGGGGGACAATGAAAGTTTTTCTACTGCATCCACAATTGTGCATCCCAGTCAATCCATTTAGAATGGGAAGATCTGAAGAACATTATATTAAAGAGAATATGAAATTCTCTGGTAAAATTTAAACTGTAGATTTTTGAGCCCATTTCTGCTTACCGATCGCATGGCAATTCCCCGGTATGTCTCTTAATGGTCTCTGGAAATGTTTTATAATGAGAAGCAGATTCCGGTAATCCACATAGTGATCAAATTACTTTTGTCAGAGTCTTTCATTTACCAATTATTACATATACAAAGCCTAATTTGATAGGTAAAGAATTTTCATTGCCAAGCCACCCTGATTGTCAACTGTCAGCCACTGATATAAAATGACTCATTATAGGAACACAATTAGAACTTTAAAATGCTAATGGAAGAGCACATAAATGCAATTCAAGGGTTTTTTAGATTCATTAAATAGACTGAAGCTGACTTATAATGTGCCTACTCTCAATGCTTTTCTATACAATAAATGAAATAACTGAAAATTGGAAAATGCTGACCAATGGCCCAGAAAGTATTATTTCCTGCATTTAGAAATTTTCTCTCTTCTTAACTCATTGCCTTTCAAAAGGCTGATATAAATTAATCTATTTCCAACCATTTCATGGTTTTCTTGTGCAGGGAAAAAAATGTTAACAGGACCAAGTTGGCAATAAAATTTAGTCTGCTAGAAATGGGGAAACGATAAGACAAGACCCACACTATATGAACCCTTTTACCTTCCATCAATCTTGGGGTTAAGGGTCCTGAGTCTTGAATTTCTGTTGAAACCACAAAGATGGAAAAATAATAGAGATCAATAGCCCTCACATTGTGAAGAGAAATGATGAGTTCTTCGTGGCTGACTTAATAAAAGATAGTAGAGCCAGTTCAGCACCCTCAATTTTCATCAACTTATTCTAGCCGCCCAAAGACAAGAGAAAAGTAGAAGTTTAAAAGTGATTCAGTAAGTAGAGTTTGTAGGCCAGTAATTAGCTGTAGTTCTAAAGGCAGACTGTTCTGCTTTAAGACCTCCTCCATGAAGGAAGAGAGAAGAATGATTTATTCTCTCCTTAAGTCAAGTGAGAAGACTTCAGGGGATCCATGGCTGTTTGCAAAAAGGGGTAACTGGCATTTCACTCCCTGCCTGGCAAATGGCTTACTTGCAGAAACTGCTAGGCTTATTTCAGAAGAGCCTCTGGAGGAATACAATGAGGCAATTCATATTAGACAGTGATGCATATTCTTAGGTGTTTGGAGGCATATATGAACGCAGTCACAGGCTGTTTCTTGCCAAGAACATCTGAGAAATGGTAGATGATTAGAAACCATTGTATTGTGAGGACAAAGAGAAAGGGTAAACCAACTTTCAGGGTTTGACATGTCAGTGACGTGAGAGTTCTCATTTACTTTAATAAAGACAGAAAAGTAGGCTGGTCTCAAAAAAATTAGATTAAATACTGCACAAAGTTTGGTCCACTCTGCACATGTGTATATATGTGTACGTGTGTGTTATATCTCAGTATACACCATAATTTGTATTAATTCTCTGAGTTTTATCACTAAACATTAGAAAATAGTGTTTTGCTTTCATTTTTGTGTTTTGTATGCTGCATGGTGGGGTTGCATTTCATTATTTTTCCATGTGAGTATCCTGTTATTGCAGCACCATTTTTTTAATTTTTGTTTGTTTGTTTTGCTTGTTTCTTTGTTTTTTAGAAAGTGCATGTACCAGGAATCGAGCCCAGGTCTCCCTCATGGCAGGCAAGAATTCTACCACTGAACTACCCTTGCACCCCTGAAAATAGTGTGTTTTAAATCTTTTAGAAATCCTACTAGAGATGTTTCTGCTAGATGTTTTAGGAAGGATGCTTGTAATGGGAAAGTAATGGATCAGATGAAACTAAGTTTCTTAACTTAGAGGCGACAATCCAGTTTTTGCAGTATTAGTATAAGAACACAGAAAAGCTCAAACTGTCCAACTAGGATGACCTCACTTAGAGTGATTTTGGAAAAACTTTGATGTCCAAGAAGTCATTTTTTACCCATAGATCATGAGGTCTTTCAGAACAGAAACTTTGACTATTTCTATTGTCAAAGAATTCCAATTCCTAGTAGAATCCATTTATAGACACTGAGGGCATATAGTCAATAGAACAGCGTCTTTGTGAGGAAACCAACCCCTCCTGAGTCAAGTTCAACCAGCTTGCTAACTCTAAAGGTATTGTTGAATCAGAAATAGAAAAATGTGTAACCACTCTTCATGCTGCTGTTCGGGTACTTTTAGTTCACTATCTCACTGAAGACGTGACTTCCCCAAACCTTCCCCAAACACACCTTCCCCAAACACACACACACTGAATCTGTTCATGGCTTGAGATTGAGTAGTTTCATCAATGCTTCAACTTTATTATGTTTAAAAATATTTAGATGCACATAGTGAATATATCCTTACATAAAAGAGGAACAAAACAAGGGTAGAGATTGTATGTTTCTTTTTCATTTTTTGTAATTGGAATATAAATTTAGATGAAGGCAGGTAATTTTATTTCATTTCTCTATTCCATTCCATTCCCCCACCTTAACACATTTGTTACAATAGAAATGGTTTCATGGAAAATCAAGGACACGGTATTACAAATTTAAGTGGGGGAGTCCATATAATATTACCTACTGATATGTGTTTTTATGTGTTTCTAAGTGTGTAATGAAGCATGAAGGACTAGGTTAAGCCATCAACTTTAACAATGTCCCATCTATATTAGGTAAATAGATAGTAATTGAATCCGTAATAGGACAAGTTATTCAGAATGAGGGAAAAATTTCAAGAATCTCAAAATTCTCACCTCATAAAGTCACCACAGTTACAAAGGAGTAAACCTCTAAAAGAAAAGCATCACTGCTATGATTGTAACATTTCTCATAAACTTGTCTAGGAGAGAAATATATCAGGATTCATCTTGGGAAATTCCAAGCAAATGAAGACATTACACGTGGCTGGTCCCTCCTTGTTCACTTTGTTAGACAGCATATTCAGTCCAAGTTCAAAAAATGGGGAGATTTCTTGCTGACTGCTGAATTTCTGCTCATTGCCTTATCTGTTGAATTTAAAACAGAATTCTTTCCCAGAAAATATGCAGCTGATGTTAACTTTTTGGTTACCAATTATTCTACTCTGAGATGAAACTTCACTAGTAAAATGATTACTCTCTTTTTTTTTTTTTTTCAACTATCCAGTCATGAAGAGATGTACGCGTAGCATCCTTTAGAGTTGTCCCATCCATGGGGGTACTTGAAGGCAAGTACTTTAAATTAGCATTTTTCAAAACATTTTACTACTTTTGACCTTACCAGTGTCTCTATTATTTGAAAACAATTCATCACAAAGGTAACATTTGTGATCTTTTTTCTATTTTCCTTAAAATTTCTTTTTCCCTGTCTCTCTTTGAACTTGACTAGGTAACACTAGATAAGATCTACTGGGTTCCTGTGGGTCAAAGCTGACAAGCACAACTTGAATTTCTACTTCCATGTGTAAATAGGAGAATTTGTGACTCTGACCTCCTCCTGCCCTTGAAGATCATGAAAATAGCCTCTATATTCTTTTCAGTTGGTATCCAGAGAAAACAATAAAAACGTTTTATCTTCCATGCCTCCAGTTTTTCTTTCTCTCAGAGGAGTAGTAGATATAGTTTGTACATTATTAAAAAAAAAAACAAAAAGCTGTTAGCAGTGATGGGCTTGGGAAAGTTAAATGATTGTCTTGGAAACTATTTCCTGGAAATGTGATACTAAACTAGCCATTTTAGAATATTTATATCATATCAGCAAAAAAGATTAAGAGATTAGAAGATAAAACTGAGCAGCATTTGCCAGGTGTTCTACATGGTTATAGTGAGGTACAATGGGGAGACCACCCATTTTTTGCATGTGAATTTACTGGGTTTTTCATGGATCTCCACTTCACCGCCTATGTAAGTGACTCTGAGTTTCCTCATTCATTAGTTGTGCACAATATCAACTTTGACAGTTTGGGGAAAGAATGTGTTAATGAATGCATGTAAATTTCATAGAACAGTAACTTGCACAAAGTAGAGGCACATATTAATGGTGATGGTGCGAGTAGTAACAGCAGTAGCAGTAACGGAATAGCAGTAGATAAAGAAATAGAAGAAGCAGGATAATATATACAAAACATCTAGGGCCTGCTTACAATAAAAAGCTTTATCTCTCATGAGGCTTTACAGAACACTTTCTCCTTAGTCCTAATACTTATGTAGTGAACTTTGATTTTCTGTATTCACTACCACACCTGATACTGGGCCTGCAGGACTACACAATTCATCTTCAGAGTCCCCACCATGGGGAGACATAGGCCCATGGTCTGTGTCCAAAGCCACTTTCTACAATCTACTGTGGGACACATAAAGTGAAACTTGGTGTTTCCTTTCCTGGTTAATGAATGTGGCCTATTTAAATCTCTGAGAACAGCCCTGGAAATATCACCATCCACATGGTAACTGCTGCCTTTTAAAAAGAGTCTTAGGTAATGCTAACCATCTGGATAGGCTCTGATCCAGGGAAAGGGCTAGCACTGAGGTCCTAGGAAAACCAATCCAGCTAGATCAAAGAATAATGAAGAGGGCTCAACTTGAAGATATGTGGATTGAACTGCTGGTCATTGGAAAGGAAGAGGTGGGCTGGAATAACATAACAGAAAAAGCAGGGAAAATACAGAACTTGTTGTTTGAAAAGACTTCAAATTGGCTAGTTAACTCCGTATTTAAAAATAATTGAGTATTAGAATTCATTTTACTTACTGTAAAATTTACGATTAATTGTGAATACATACTGTCTTTGCGTGTGTGACCGTGCCTCTTTTATAGAATAAGCCACAATGCATTTCATCTTGCTGATCTAGATGTGCTCCTTGAGGTCACCTTCAGATGATTGTTAATCTGCCAATAATATCGTTGGCAGTTGGGCCAGGAAAATTAATGTTATGTCTCAAATATCGCCAATTTCCTACATTTCCCTGGATCCCTTTAAAAATGCTCTTAAGGAAGAAAAGCCAACATTCCAAAATACATGCATTAATGTGCGTGGTTGTGTAAAAATTAGTTTCTGATAGGAAACAAGGCTACAACATAAAATTTCAAAAATTTGCTCACAAGCCTTTCAAAAGAAACACTGGTCAGCCAGAGCTGCCGAAGGGCATCATGATGTCCTTTAAGAATTTTACAAAGGACTGGTGAGGCTTAAGCAGTAGCATGTTGATTTCCACAAACTCTATTACTAAGAACAAAAGCTGTGTGGATTCCAGATTTATGCGGCTACGCATGTGTTTTCAATGAAGGTCACAAAAGTTTTTCTCTTTGTTTCTACTTTCCCATCAATAAAACTCTTGCGTTTAATTATTCACTCTTTTTTTTGGGGGGGTGGTGGTGGTGCATGGTCGGGAAATCGAATCCCGGTCTCCCGCATGGAAGAGGAGCATTCTACCACTGAACAACCCGTGCACCTATTCATTCATTTTTTAATAACTCTTTTAGGCATTTATATATGCCAGGCAGTTTTCAAGTTGTTGTTGATTGAGAAATGGGCAAAAGAGACAATGTTGATAAAATCTTAGTTCTTATACTCTAATCAGAGTCACAAAAAGATTAATCAGAAAGAGAAAGAAATCGTTCCAGGAAATGATCTAACCCATAAAGAAATATAAAGATGGTGAGAAATAGGAGTTTTACAATCATAGAAGATTTGTAGATGGGGTATGGTGATCAGGAGAGACTCTGTAAAAATTATATCTCATGAGAAATCGGAATGGTATGAAAGAGAACCTTATGGGAGGGGAGGGTCTACTTCATAAGTAGAAGAAAGAGTCGGTAGCTACTTCCTTAAGTAGCATTGTCACCAGAGGTTTTTCAGTTGTCTGAGGCAATTGCTAAAGGTTGGTCTAGGTAAGTAAGCAAGAACTCTCAGTTCTTTAGTTCTTCTTTTTAGCTTCGACACTCTATATATCCTGCTCACATTTCCCCATCATCCATGGAAGAATATCCTTTGATTTCCCAGTATAAGAAAGTAGCAAAGATTTATGTTCACCAGAAAGATAAGGTGAAGCGTTAACTCCTAAAATTGATCTAGGATCCAAAAAATGCAGATATATAGGAATTCAAAGAAAAGAAAGTCTTCTTTTAATTCCCTCAAATATCTCTTTCAGTATTTGCCTAAAGGGACAGTGATTATACAGAAAAGTATGCTATCTTCTCAAGCACAGAAGTGTTCCAAAAATGAAATCGACCTGGGACAACTGAGGAACATTTTTTTCAAGTAGAGGGTGAATATTAAGAGATATGAGCTCTAATTCAGCTATGTCCCTAATTAATATACATGGGTCAGAGAAATATGCGCACATACAGTGACATTAAATAGTATCTCGTCCATTTTGGAAGGGAGTAGATTGAATGTCCGAATAGGTTTTATTACAACTGAGTATTTGAAATAATCTTATTAATTAAAATAATACCTATTTCAATTGGTTCTTATTGAAATCCTGGGAGGTTAATGGTCCTGTTTCATATTGCAGTTTTACTGATGAGGAAACCAAGACACAGAAAGGCATTAAATTACTTCATTTCTATTTAGCAAATATTTATGCTTTGATTGGTGCGTGCCAAGAACTGCTGTAAGTGATCAGAATACAATAAACAAATCGGTTTCTTTTTCACAAAGCTCATAAACTAGCAGATGAAACAAGCAAATAGACAAGTGAACCAAAGACAATATGGTGCCATTATAGAGTTAAATACAAAGTGCTAAGAGGCCACAGATTAGAGAATTATCTGTATTCTTTCAGGGCCGTAGAAAAACATGTACCTGCACACAGTGCTTATATGCCTAGTGTACCACATAGGGCATAAATGACGCAGAAGGAAGGGAAGAGAGGAGAACACAGCGGTAATTGAATCCCCACCATATGCCACATGCTCTGCTCATTAGCTCTTCAAAACAACCCTGTGGGTAGGAATTAACATTCCCATTTTAGAGATTAACAAATGGAGCTTGAGCAAAGTTAATTAGCTTGTGAAAGTCACACAGTTAGCTTCCAGGGAGGGTTACACTGCTTTGCTATATTTCACTGGACTAGTACTCAGAGAGAACATCATACTGAATGACAGAAGTAGATGGTAGAGGGGTTGGACTATGTTAACGCTGAAGATACTGCCAATTCTGAGCTTCTGTGGCTTTGACTGATGGTGAACTGGCACCGGTTTCAAAAGCAAAGCCCTTTTTCTGGAAAAGGAAAAAAAGGCATGACGCACGAGGGTATGAAATGGCAACCCTGTTAAGGTTTTCACCTGTGGGGAATCAAATCATCTTAAAAACAAACATGCCTCCTGTCAAGGTATTATGTTCAGATTTTTAAACTTTTTCCTTACAATATTGGGGGGAAATAATCAGCATATCTTATTTCATTAAAAATGTATTCCCAGGGTGGAACAATGGTGGCTCAGTTGCAGAACTCTCTCCTGCCATGCCGGAGACCTGGGTTCGATTCCTAGAGCCTACCCATGTCAAATAAAATGTATTTCTAGGAGAGTAAGATATAAACTTCAACGACAAAATGCAAATAAATAGGTTATGTGGTTTTTGTCTTGAAAAAATGCAGATATGGAAATCAAAAAGTGAAAATCTTGGCGTTGTGTACAGCTGCAAAAGATCCCTGCATATACTCTATATAAATCAGCAAACACAATTTCCGTGAGTAGGGCATTATGCTCATTAAAAACACAGGTTTCATGATCTGAATATCTGTATTTAAATCATGGTTTTATCACTCAAAATCTGTGTAAAACAGATTTTTTATATCTCAGAGTACAGTAGTTAAGAAAACAGACTTCAAGGTCTGACAAACCTAATTTATCCTGCTGCGCTGATACATGATAGCTGTGCACATTTGGGCAAGTTATGTGCCTTTTCCCTGCCTCCATTTCTTCGTCTGTAAACAAGAGTATTTATAGTACCTATCTTATAATGTTGTGGGATGGAATACATATAAAAAACTAAGAAAAGCTTGAGGCACATGATCTTCAAGCAACAAATGTGAGCTAATATAGCATACAGAAGGCATATCCCTTTTGTAAGAAGGTGCCATGGGCTTCCCAGCCAACGACATGGAGGAGAATTTGGGAAACATAATTCCAAATTCCATCCTTCCTGTAGGAAGTATAAAGTATAACCCATCTTAAGAATTATTCCTAAATTCATTTAAAAACAATGAATCCTGAGAGAGAGAAGAAGGAGGAGGAGAAGGAGGAGGAAGAGGAGAAAGAGGAGGGGACAGGGAGAGAGGGAGTGAGGGAGGAAGGAGAGCCAGAGCTGGGGAGAACTTTTAATCACACTATAACTGATCTGGATATGTCACTGTAGATTATTTTGATTATAATAAAAACTATTTGAAAACATGAATATAAAATACTGTCATATGTTTTCAATATGGAGCACTGAAGATCTCAATTATTGTGGTCAAGTCTAGGAAAGACGCAAGGATATTGGCAAAAATAAAGACCTTCTCCTGAAATTTCACGTGTCCTCCCTTTTGAGGATGCTATTGTTTGGGACAAGATACTTCTGTGAATCCCATTGTGCAAATGGATGACTCAATTTCTATATGACCTAATGCAAGTGCCAGAATATTGAACAACAGAAAAGTTGTGATTAATTTTCATTCAGATTGTTCCTTCCACCTCAGTTAACTGAGCTGTCTACAGCATGGCTAATATAGTAAGGTGTATGCCTAATTAAGTCATTAATATTGATTTGTGCATGGTTAGTTTTAATAAATATTTTAGGCTAATCATAGGGTATAGGGCCTAATAATTATGAGACAGACAAATGGTTACCAAATTTAACTCAATAGTGCAGTCTAACAGCAGCAGCTATAGAATGCAGAGATGTCAGAGAATTTTATCAAGAAGGAGCTATTCATAGAGAAACATTAATTGAATGCAAGGAATCCACCTTGGATCTTATTAGAAATCTGTCTAGACTTAGGCATGAAATAGCAAAAATATTGATTAAAGGCTGTTCTGAGCTTGTAAATATGTTGAGAAGACAGAGAGGAACAATGACTCCTTTGAGGTTAAGAAATCATTGTCACTTTATATCAGAGGCAAGAATAATCAGAATTTCCAAAAGAAGATATCATTTTCTGATGGGCTATTATATCGACAGTCTTCTTCATCACAACCTACTTGAAATGAAGCCACCCATATGCACATGAAATGAATGACAGAGTCTGAAGTCTTATACAGAGCTAGATGGAGTTATTCAATGTCTGGAACTAGGTGACATTGCAATATGCCAGCTTTTTTGCATTTGTTTCTGCCTAAGAATATAATAGTAGGATAAGACATTGAGATGAAAATATATAAATGTGAATTCCGCATGGGTGTCATTGCAAGTAAGAGAATTTGAGGAGGAATTCATGATTAGGCCAACCATCAAAATTAAGATAGACAGGGTCAGGACTGGCAGAGGATATAAAAGGGGCACTTTAGACTGGTAGACTGAGCATATGGAAAATATTTATGAGACAGCTAGAGGGAAGAAAGGCTGGTTTGTGAGGTGAGGCCATGGCATGTGAATGAAAGTAGAGGAAAACTACTATTTGAAGAATGATTTGCATCCTACACAGTTTTCAGAGTAGAATTCCAGTTGGGCAATTGATTATGTGACTATTTGATTGTGGTCAATGCATGCAAATAATTTAAGATATCGGTGCTGCAATTTTCTTCTGCACAACAGTACTTGACCTTTCTAGATATATTGAAGGAATGATTAATTAAAATGTCCCCAAAGTAATTTGAACATGGGCTCAGCCTATAGGAATTAGCCACGTGTTCCTTTTTCAATTTCTCTTATAAAAAAAAGAGAGAGAGATAGAGAAACCTGTAAGTGAATCACTTTCCTGTCTATATTAAGAAATAAATCAGAATATAAATAATATTTAGATTTTAGAGCCTTAAAGTCAGTAAGACCAAGTATATTATATTGGGATTGCCTATAGTCTAATGTAGTAAATATTGTAGGTTGAGGAAATACTGAAGATTTTTCATGCTTATCATTGCCAGTATATAATACTGATTCCTCATCTGCAAGATGAAGAAGATGAAATATCAGATTTTAAGAGAATTATATTATGTTGGGCACTGTAATGATTTTTACTGTAAAAATCTTTGTCTGAAATTTCCTATCCCAATGTCTGCAATAAAGTAGAACACAATAGATGTTTGTTAAATGGATAAATGAATGAAAAATGATAGTTTATTTTTCTTTAAAGATGTGGAAAATTTAGATTTTATGCTTAGTCTGTGTATCAGTCAGTGTTCTCTGCCCAAGCTGAGATGTGAATTGAACCATCACAGTCTCCTTTACAGGAAATATATGAACTTAAAGCATATTCCCAACTATTTGGATTAATTCGTACTGCAAGGGACTTTCATCAATCTTTAAGGCTGATAAAGGAAAGTTAAGAGAGACAACACTTTGGAAACCAGTAGAAAAATATGGGGTGAAAATGAACAGTAAATATCTCATATTCTAGATGGAACTCGGATAGCAAAGTGAAGCTGAGCTGCAAGCCATGGATGTCTACTTTCTGGAGAACATGAAAGTTCATAGGACGTATTTTATTCTGCTAAGGTCATATGTTGGTTTCATTTTACTTTTCATTTTATCTCATCCTTGAAGACACGCTGCTCCCCAAGAAATAAGATTTAAGTCATGAGGAGCCAGTTTCTTTAATAAACTCCCTCACTCTTTCTCCCTCTTAACCAAGAAATATTTGTGTTCACTTTAGTTTGGGAACTGGAGTGGAATAGATAACCAGAAAAGATTTTCAAAGCTTAACTTTTTTTTGTTTTTTGGTTTTATTTTTTAGGCACACAACTTTGAGTTGTGGACACTTGATCTTCAATACCTTAAAAAAATAATTTCTAATGACAAATACAAGTTTTTTAGGAAAAAAAATTAAGGAAAAAATTCTTTAAAATATAGATACTGGATCTCCAGATACTGAATATAGCTATCTAAAAAAAAATAATAATTTCTTATTAACAAACACAAGTCTTAAGCAAAAGAAGAACCAGAAAAAACAGCTTTAAAAATGCAAGAAAAGACACCTGGGAAGATGGCCAACTAAAGTAGCTCAAGATTACCCCTGCCCCATGGAAAAGTTAGAGAAGGGACAGGAGAGCAATTGAGGTGGCAATTCAGGAGTTTGGCTGACCTGGGATAGATTGCTGCCCATATGCAGCAGCCCTGGTTTCAGAGACCAGGAACTGAGAGGCAGAAAGCTGGAGCCTGGCATGGAGGCACAGAGGTGTGGAGTAGGAAGTAAGCCAAGCCACGTTCCCTGGGTGTTACCCTCACCAGTGTAGCCCCATGACCGGATACTCACCCCATACCTCACACGCCTGAACCCCATCACCTGCTCCCATTCCCTGAACTCCAGGAGCTCTCACCCCACCACCCCCAGTGCACATATTTGCCTCCCACCCCCACCCCAAGTGCAACCCAACCCACCTTTCCTGCACCCCTCCCAAGCACTACCTATCCCTCCTTGTTCCCTGCAGGCAGTTGCCAGCACATAGAGTTTGCAAGCACTAACCTTCATACCTAGGCTACCCCCGACCTCTGCCCATAGTGTCTTACAGCCTCACCCCACCCTCCCTGGGTTCAGCGCATCCATTTATGGCACTCCCAGGTCCACCCATGTGCACAGGCCCCCAGTCATGCCATTCAGCTCTGAGAACCGCATTTTACAGCAGTCCTAGAACTGCACATGTGCACAGCCCTCAGCCACAGCTCTTCCAACCCTGAGAAAGTGCCAGCCTGCACAGGGGGGCAAATCTGCCCTCAATCCATGACGGCATAATGCTGACCTGCTGCCACAGCTCTACCCATATGCACAAAGGGCCCCGTGCCTTTGACCAGTGACACCAGTTTTATGCCCCCCAGACCACTACACCCTCACAACTACATCCTCCCTGACCAATGGGTGCCCACTTCATATGCATCAGTGTAACATCCCCAACTGTGCACATATCTGCCCTAAAACAAATGATACTGAGTGCTCCAACCCATGTCCTGCTCCCTGCTGTACAACTATCCAGCAAACACAAGGCCTTAGATTACTGAAAGAAACCAACTCCCAAAGTAAATCAATCAAGACATTTTACATGTGATGAACGCAACAGAAGATCACTAAGCATATCACAATGCAGACAGATAGAGCCCTGCCTACAGGCCAAATTAACACACTAGAGGAGACACAGATGTTGGAATAACTAATCAAAGATGTTCATACAATTCTACTTGATAAAATAAGTGGGATAGCAAATGATATAAAGGAGATCAAGAAGACAGTAGAAGAGCATAAAAAGTAATTTGAAAGAGTAAATAGGAAAATACCAGAAATCACAGAGATTAAAGACTCTGTTGGCCAAATAAAAAACATACTAGAGACACACAACACCAGATTTGAAGAGACAGAAGAAAGAATAAGTGACATAGAGGAGAGGATAATTGACTTCAACAACTCAAAATATAATGGCAAATGACAAAAAAATGATGGAAAAAATTGAATGGGAACTCAGGAAAATGATAGACAAAATGAAGCACACAAATATAAGAATAAGAATCATTGGTGTACCAGAAGAAGAGAGGAATAAAGGGCTAAGAAGAGTAATTGAGGATATAATGGAGGAAAACTTCACAACCCTCATAAAGGACATAAATATACAAGTCAAACAAACCCAACAAACTCCAAACAGAATAAATCCAAATAGGCCTTCCCCAAGACACATAATAATTAGTCTGTCAAATATTGAAGAGAAGTAGAAATTCCTGAAAGTGGCAAGAGAAGGACAATCTACTACATAAAGGGAAATCAAATAAGACTGAGTTCAGACTACTCAACTGCTTACCTGGAGGCAAGAAGGCAGTGGAATGATATATTCAAGATCCTGAAAGAGAAAGACTTTCAGCCAAGAATTCTGTACCCAGCTAAATTGTCCTTCACAATTGAGGGAGAGATTAAAATTTTCACAAAAAAGTCCTGAAAGAATCTGTCAACAAGAGACTGGCTCTACAAGAAATACTACAAGGAGTTCTGCTGGCTGGAAAAAAAAAAAAGACAGGGGAGGGAGGTCTGGAGGAGGGTGCAGAATTGAAGAGTACCACTAGGGTAATTAAAATAATACAAAGAGAAAAAGGGAAAAGAATATATAGATCTGACAAATAAAATAAAAAAGATAAGATGGTGGAATCAAGTAACATCTTTTCATTAACAGCTTTGAATATTAATGGCCTAAACTTACCAATTAAAAGATACAGATTGGCAGAAAAGATTAAGAAATATAATCCAGTTATATGCTGTTTACAACAGACTCATCTTAGACACATGGGTACAAATAGACTAAAAGTGAAATGATGGAAAAAGATTGTTCATGCAAGTTGTAACCAAAAGAAAGCAGGACTGGCTATGCTAATATCGGACAAAATAGACTTCAAATGTAAAGATATCATAAGAGACAAAGAAGGACACTTTATGCTAATTAAAGGTTCAATTCACCAAGAAGATATAACAATCATAAATGCCTAGGATCCTAATCAAGGAGCTCTGAAGTACATGAGACAGACATTGGCAAAACTGAAGGAAACATCTATCACTATAGATGTTTCAACAATAATAATATAGACTTGAATACACCACTCTCTTCTATAGATAGAACAACCAGACAGGAGATCAACAAGGAAATAAAGAAGTTAAATAACTTGATAAATGAATTAGACCTAACAGACACATATAGATCATTGCACCTCAAAGCACAAGGTTATACATTCTTCTCTAGTACTCATGGAACATTCTCCAGGATTGATCATATGCTGAAACACAAAACAGGTCTTTATAAATATAAAAGCATTGAAATTATTCAAAGCATTTTCTCTGATCACCATGGGATGAAGCTGGATCTCAATAACCACCAAAGAATGACAACATTCACAAATATATGGAGATTAAATGACACACTCTTAAATAAACAGTGGGTTAAAGAAGGAATTGCTAGAGAAATCAGTAGCTATCTGGAGATGGATGAAAATGAGGCTGCAATTTATCAGAACTTATGGGATGTGGCAAAGGCTGTGCCAAGAAGGAAATTTATTGTCCTACATGCCTATATATTAAAAAACAAGAAAGAGCAAATATCGAGGACTTAACAGCAAACCTGGAGGGACTTGAGAAAGAACAGTAAACTAACCCCAAAGCAAATAGGGCAAGAGAAATAACACAGATTGAAGCAGAGATAAATGAAAGGGAGAACAAAAGAACAATAGAAAGAATCAATAAAACCATAACTCGGTTCTTTGAGAAACTCAATAAAATTGATGGACCCGAAAAAAAAAAAGAAAGAGGATGTAAATAAACAAAATCATAAATAAGAAGTAGTGTGTTACCACAGACCCTGAAGAAATAAAAGAAATCATAAGAGGATACTATGAAAAACTATAACCAACAAACTAAACAACTTAGATGAAATTTATGAATTCCTGGAGACACACAAACAAGCTACACTGACTCAGGAACAAATAGAAGATCTCAACCAATCAATCACAAGTATAGAGATTTAATCAGTTATCAAAAATCTTTCTACAAAGAAAAACCCAAGACCAGATGGCTTCACAGGAGAATTTTATCAAATATTCCAGAGAGAATAAACAACTATCCTGCTCAAGGTTTTCAAAAAGATTGATGAAAAAGAAACTCTACCAAACTCATTTTATGATGCTAATATCATTTTAATATCAAAACCAGGTAAAGATGCTATAAAAAAGGAAAACTGAAATCCAATCTTCCTAATGAACATAGATGCAAAAATTATCAATAAAATATTAGCAAATCAAATCCAACAGCACATTAAAAGAATTATACACTATGACCAAGTGGGGTTTATACCAGTAAGGCAAGATGTTTTAATAAAAGAAAACAATTAATGTAATATAGCACATTAACAATTCAAAAGGGAAAAATCACATGGTCATCTCAGTTGATGTTAAAAAAACATTCAACAAAATTCGGCATCCTTTTCTTATAAAAGTACTCCAAAACATAAGACTCAAAGGGAATTTCCTAAATATGATAAAGGGAATATATGAAAAACCGATAGCCAGCATCATACTCAATGGCGAGAGACTGAAAACCTTCCCCTAAGATCAGGTACAAGACAAGGTTGCCCACTGTCATCACAATTATTCACCATTGTGCTAGAAGTTCCAGGTAGAGCAATGAGGCAGGACAAAGAAATAAAAGGCATCCAAATTGGAAAGGAGGAAGCAAAAATCTCTCATTATTTGCAGATGAAAAGATACTATACTTGGAAGATCCTGAGAAATCCACAGCAATGTTACTTGGGCTAATAAACAAATTCAGCAAGGTGGTGAGATATAAAATTAATGTGCAAAAATCAGTAACGTTTCTACACATTAGTAATGACCTAACTGAGGAGTCAGTCAAGGAAAAAATCCATTCAAAATAGCAATTAAAAGAATCAAGAACTTAGGAACGAACTTAACTAGGAATGTAAAGGACTTGTACACTGAAAATTACATAACATTGCTAAAAGAAATCAAAGGTGATCTAAATAGGTGGAAAGACATTCCCTGCTCATGGATAGGAAGGCTAAATATAAATTAGATGTCAATTCTCCCCAAATTGATCCTCAGATTCAGCACAGTACCAATCAGAATTCCAATAATCTACATTGAAGATTTGGAAAAGCTAACTACCAAATTCATCTGGAAGCCAAAGAGACCTCAAGTACCTAAAAGCATCCTAAAAAAGAAGAACGGAGTTGGAGGCTAATTTTTCCCGATTTTTTAACCTATTATAAAGCTACAGTGCTCAAAACACCATGGCACTGGCACAAAGACAGAAGCATTGACCAATGGAATTGAACTGAGCATGAAGAAATAGACCATCAAATCTATGGTGAACTGATTTTTGACAAAGCCTCCAAATCCTCTGAACTGGGACAAAATAGTCTTTTCAATAATTGGGCATGGAAGAACTGGATATCTTACACCCTACACAAAAACTAACTCAAAGTGGATCAAACACCTATATATAAGAACTAGCAACATAAAACTTCTAGAAGAAATTATATGGAAATATCTTCAAGACCTAGTAATAGGAGGTAGCTTCCTAAACTTTACAACCAAAGCACAAGCAACAAAAGGAAACATAGATAAAATGGGAACTCCCCAAAATCAAATGCTTCTGCACCTCAAAGACTCTTTCAAAAAGATGAAAAGACAACCAACTCAATGGGAGAAAATATTTGGAAATCACATCTCAGACAAAGGTTTGCTTTCTTGTATACACAAAGATATCATACAACTGAACCATAAAAGACCAAACAATCCAATTATAAAATGGGTTAAAGATATGAATAAGCATTTTTCTGAAGAACAAATACAGATGGCTCAAAAGCACATGAAGAGATGTTTATTTTCACTAGCTATAAGGGAAATGCAGACCAAGACTGCAATGAGATACCACCTCACACCTACAAGAATGGCTGCTATTAAACAAAAAGGAAATTATAAATGCTGTAGAGGATTTGGAGAAACTGGGATACTTATGCACTGCTGGTCGGAATGTATAATGGTGCAGCCACTATGGAAGACGGTTTGGCGCATCCTTAGGAAACTGAATATCGAGTTGCCCAATGACCCATCAATACCACTACTTAGTATATACACAGAAGAGCTGAAAGCAATGACTCAAACAGACATTTGCACACCGATGTTCATAGCAGCATTATTTACAATTGCCAAAAGATGGAAACAAATCAAATGCTCATCAACAGACGAGTGGATCAATAAAATGTGGTATATACATACCATGGAATATTATGTAGCAGTAAGACAAAATGATGTCCTGAAGCACATGACAAGATGGATGAGCCTTGAGGACACAATGTTGAGTGAAATAAACCAGACACAAAAGGACAGATACTGTATGATTCTAATTTTATTACCAGCATAAAGGTATGATCAGAGGCTTATAACACAGAATATAGGAGACTTAGAGATACATAGATGGTAGAGTTGGGTGAATTGTTAGCTAATGAGGTTGAACTCTAATGTAAGGAATTAGATAGGAGCAAAGGTAATTCTTTAGTGGGTCTAGAACTAATATTGCCATATTGGAGATGAACAAGACTGAAAGGCGCTATACAGACCTACGTGTACCACTGACTCACACTAGAGATATGAATGAGTTCTTGTAAGAATTACTTCAAAGATATTATTCTTGTATAAAGAGTTTTTAAGGCCATGGTACAGAGGGAAAACTGCTATCGTACACTATGAACTATGTTCAAAAGGAAACCATCAGCACTAGTACAGCAACAGTAGAGGTAAATAATGGAGTGAGGAACAAAAGTTGAGAGGAGGTTCAGATTTCCTATTTGCTGGGGGTATGTTTATTGGTTTTCATTCTCTTGGGAACAATGAAATAATCTAAAATTGAGAATGTTGATAGACTGTGAACTTCGGGCCCTCTATATGATGCCTGATGAATGCAGGTGGCTGAAGGATGCACTGATGGAGAAGTAAATTGGAGAACAATGGTGTATACTTATGAGTGAAGGTTGTGCTACAAAAAGGAACAATGTCGTGAGGCATGCAACGATGTGAATGAACATGTGGGATATTTGGTGAGACAAAATAAAGCAGAAACAAAAAAACAACAGCCTTTAGAAAATGCTTATAAGAAAGCAGATATTGATTGTAAGTTTTTAGAACAGACACATTAAGTCCAGAGTGGTGATTATTATTTCTGGATTTTGAGAGGCTGTTTTATATATATAACCTGATATTTAGAGATAAGAATGAAGCCAAACAGGTTGGGGTTAAAGTAATTTAGAACGTAGGGGTAAGGAAGACAGTGGCTGCATTTTAGAACCACCCATACTCTTGGACACCAGTGGAAGAAAGGTTTGTTTGATCTGGAACTGAAATTTTGTGTGGTGCATAATCTAATTCAACCTATCTTTATAGCTCATTTGAACAACTGAAACACAGGGAGCACAGAATAAGAAAGAGGTCCTTTAATCCTGTATAGATCATTGTAATGCCTGGAAACATCCTAGAGTATATTAAACAGGTAATCAAAAAGTATTGCCAAAGTCCCCTGAGGGAGAGAAGGAAAACTATGGAACTGTTAAACCTCACCATCAGGGAATCCTCTGAAACTATGTCAAACTTCAGGGATACCCAAATCAATAGGCCATACCCTCAGTCATGAGGCTTACTCTTGTGAGCCTTATGTAGGTGGCAGAGAATCTTAGACTACCTACAGGCATGCCTAAGAGTTACTTCTGGAGAACCCCTGTTGTTGCTCATATGTGTCCTTAGTTTTTCTAAGTCCAAGTCTGCAAGTGAAATCATTGCCCTCCCCCCTAGGTGGGACATGACATCCAGGGGTAAAAGCCTTCCTGGCAATGTGAGAGGGGAGTCCTGAGGATGAATCCAGACCTGGTACCATGGGATCAACAATTACATCCTGACCCAAAGGGGGAAAAGAAGTGTAATTAATAAAGTATCAGTGGCAGAAAGAGTTCAAATAGAGTAGAGAGGCTACCCTGGTGCTAATGCAAGCTTAAGGTAGACCTTGCTACCTATCATAACCTGCCAACCCCTAACCAGGACCCTTCCAGCCAATCCTAAAGAATACCTAGGGCAATATATAAGATTCCACAAGGGTTCCACGCACTAGGGCAACTTTCCAGAAACCTACAACCTCCAAATGGATCCCTGGTTCAGATAAGTTCCAAAACCTAGCCCAGCCTTTCCAGAACATCAGATAGTTCCATCTCCCTACCTGACATTTGTGACAGACCCTTCCAATATCAAAAATTTAGAATTGCCATAACCCATAACCCAAACACCCCAAAGTGGAAAGATCAAAGGTAATGGTGAAATTATGTGCAGAAGATAGGACTTAACAAATGAACACAAATACTGAATCATTAAATTGATATCTCTTTTAGTCCCATTTAGAGCAGCTAGAAGTTAAAACTTAAAATTGTGAAATTGTAACCTATGTCAAAGTCTGAAATATGTCTACAATTAATTGTGGTGCTGCACTTTGAAATATATAGCTTTTTTGTATATATGTTATTGTCCACAAGGGGGGGGGGGTAAAAAGATGCAAGGAAACAGAACCAAGTGAAAAATAAAAAAAAGAGCTAAAGTTGATTAATACTGAAACTTTCAACAGGCAAAAGTTTCATTTTTTTATTTTTATTTTTATTTTTTTTTAGAATATTAGAGCAACTCACTTGGGATTTAAAATAAATAAGCTTAAGTTTATTCACATCCTCTGGTCCCAGCTGAGTTTTAGTGTCATGGCTGTGCTTGCTGTTGGTAAATTCACCCGTTATTCTTTTGGTGTGAGCCAGCTTAGTGTGAAGATACTCACATCTATATTTCTCTTCATGGTAAATGGGATTATACTACTTGATCTCCCCAAATTCTTGTAAAGCATCTTCATGAACATTCTGATACTCTTTTGAACCCGGAGGTAAGTGCTTTTGTTGTGCATTCAATTTGATAAATCTTCTAGCTACAGTCTCCCCTCCTGGAGTACAGGGCCCTCGTACTTATACTCAGAATCGAAGTTAACCCTGTAATTCTGGTGTTGCGCATAGGAGACAATAGCAATATATTTTATCAAATAATCTGGGGGCTCAATTTTTGAAGAAGGCTCCAGAGTGACAGTGCAACCCTCTTGAACTCCTTCGCTGGAATTCGGACTGGAATTATTTAGCCCAGCAATTTCCTATTCTCTTTTAAAGTCCTCCTCCTTTTCCTCAACAGTCACAGTGTTGTGCTTTTTTATTTGGTCCTTTTCTTTGCTGTTCATTTTTCTTTTTTCTTTCCTTTTGGACTTTTTGTGAGATATTGTATGGTTTTCTTCCATAAGCTTTGGACACTTTAGTAGAACTGTACCGGGGTGGGGGGTTGGATAAGTTTCCAGAGATATCCTAGAGATGTATCTGTCTTGCTGGTCTTCATATATTCCACCCTTTTGACTAAAACTGTCAACAGTAGGTCTTGACTTCCCGGGCTGCCTGGAGTCCGAGGGGAATTGGAGTGAAGATTTACAGATTGAGGAGGGGTTGAGACCAGTAGGTTGGTTGAAGGTGGCAGTGGAGGGGTAGGGATGACAGTGGCTACAGTGGGTAGCAGGAGACCTGCAGCTGGCTTCTTACTCGTGGGATTCAAGTGACCATTTAATGTTGGTGGTACTCTGTTTATCAGCTGAGATATTCTGCTTTTTTAAAAGGATCAATGAAATCTGAATCCAACAGCTGTTGCTGAGAAGGAGAAGATTCAGTGTCTTTACCAGAACATAGGAGAGATTCTGAACAGCTGGTGTCAGCAGCTTTCTGACATGAATTTGTTTTCTGGAGAGCACTGACTCCAAAGACCATCTTTTTCTCTATATCCAGGTCAATTTCTTTGAAGCTCTTTAAAAATATCATCCTTTAAGGTTTATGAGAGGTCCTTAGGACTCAAATTGGCTACCTGTTGCAGAATTGCTCCAAGGGGGTTCTTGTCTTTTTGACTGATGCCATCTTACTGGCATTGAAGGCCTCTAAGAAACCTGAGCTGTCTGCTCACTTGAAGAAAGATGGCATAATATATAAAATAGTTCACATAATAACAATAGAAAATTTCCTTTCCCAAGGGAATTGAAATAGGTTGATTGATGGAGGTACTTAAGGATAAATTCCTCTTAAAAAATATGGGCACATTCGTATGTGGGTTAGTGGAAGATAAGGATGTGTTCCTTCAGTACACGCTTTCCTGAAAGCAGAGCATCTAAAACAATGAGGAAGTGATGAGAAGTGGGAAAGCTAAGTTCTTGATTTATTTTAAACATCTGCATTCAAAAGACAAAAATAAAGGAATTTCAAGTCATTATGGAAAGATATTTTTGCTTGTTTTATAAAATGGGATTTAAATGGGTTGACTATGAATTTCAATATCTATAAAGGTGGAAGTATCTTGTTATAGCCTCTCTCTGTAGATAAATTAAATAGAGAAATAGATAGAAGGATTTAGACAGATGATAGATGGATATGTGCGTGTGTGTGTGCACGGTCTTTCAGAGTTCTTTACCTCTCCATTGTATTTCTGGGCAAAAGGGAGTCATCTTAACCTGAAACCTTTTAAAGTGGATTTAGGTGTCATATTCAGCCACAATTATTTAAAAAGAATTAGTGTTAAAGCATACAGGTATTTCTTAAGGGATGTACGTTTTCTGAAATCTGGAAGCTCCTAGCCTGCACTTTTTTCCTCTTACTCATATGGAGGCAAGTAGAGGCTGTGTTACTGTGGAGGACAGTGGCATCTCTTTTGAAATCATATTTTCATGTTTCAAGCCCTTGCTGTAACCATGAGGAGAACTTTATGTGCTGATGAATGAGCACTTCTGTGCATTCCTGTCTCACCATCCTCCCCTCTGTGGGGAGTGTTTAGCTATGAGCATGAAATGCTGGTACTGAAGAGAAGTGGCCACTGGTCCATGAGCATGATTTTGCTAATTTGAAAAGTGATTTAGAATTATTTATTTATTTTCTCCTCTCTCCTGTTACTACCTCAGAGAAAATCAACTTCTCCTTTTCCCAAATGAAATCCCTAGTGTCGTTTTGATTTATGTTCCCTTCCACTCAACTATCACATCGGTTCAGTTACCAAATTTTTCTTTCCAGTCTCTCTCCTTTTAGTCTTTTCCATATAAGAAGTGAAAGAAGCATCTTTGGAACTGTGGGGCAAGGCAGCCATAGCTATTTGGGACATACCAACTGCATAAGGATCAAACTTGCATGTAGATGGTTAGGAGACACAAATAAACAATTGTAGATTAGGCTATTACAAACTATCATGTCTTCATCTGTAAGGGAAACAAGCAAAGCAATACTCTCAACCAGAACCTCAGTCATGGGAAACGTGGTATTTAGGAAATATCTAGATGTCTGCTATATACAATATATGAATTAATCCTTTTTAAAAACAACACTCGTATATAAACATACAGTAAGAGAGATCAGATGAAAGCCTTCCAAATATATGCCATTATTATCAGCAAAGATCTCTGCTTATGCCACATTTGTCTTAAAAATTTTACCTGGCTCATATGGGACAGATAGATTTCTCTTGAGGAAATGTTTCCAAAGGATATGTTTGTCTTGTTTTTCAAAAGTTTGAACTTAGAGAAAAATATGTGGGGGGTTCCAGTTCAAAGAAAATAGCTCTCAGATCCTAGTCTCATAATGAGCCAATAGATACAGCTCTTCAACCAAAGAATTGTGTAGGATGACTTCTGGATCCTTTTATACTGTAGATGTTTTAAATTGAAGATTATACTGTATCTAGCACCAAATGCATGCCTAAAAGTGCACTAAGCAGTGTAGATTATACTAGGCTTTCTCAGCCTTGACACAGCTGATATTTGAGATAAGATATTTTTTGGAGGGTTTGGGGTAGGGATTGTAGTATATTTTGCAACATCCTTGGTCTCCACCCACTAGCTACCAATTGTACCTTCCCCTACAGTGACAACCAAATATTTCTAGAGACATTGTTACATGTTCCCTGGGGTCCAAAATAATTTCAGTTTGTGAATAACCACTGGATTATACCAAAATAGAAGATAGCCTTGGTATCTTTAAAACCTCATACATAAACTTATTTATGGAAAAAGCATGCATCCCTGATCATAGGCAAATATACATATTATGTTCATGTACAATGTATATGTAATTCTTGTTAACATATCACAGTCCCATATAATATGAAAAGGCAAACATACATCCAAAGGATATCAACATGTAAGAGGTAAAAGTAGAACAAGTTGACATATGAATGCTTTGGGCCATAAGGCATCATTTCTCAAATTTCATAGCATACATTAGAATCACTCAGCAGCTTGTTAAAACACATATTACTGAGCCCTACCAAGAAATTCTGACTCAGTAATTTTGCAGTAGAGCCCAAGAAGTTGTAATTCTAAGAAGTTCCCAAGTGACACCGATGCTGCTGGTCCAACATACACTTTGAGAACCACTGCCTTAAGAGATAATAGGCTATAAGGATGGGTTGAGTGGATAAAAGCCTTTATCACCTATACAGCGTTGGTTCTCACATGAAAGAGTTGGAGTTAGATGCTTTAATCATCATCCGTATATACTAATATACACATACACACACACACACACACACACACACGTACTAGTGTGTGTGCCCCATCAGGAGAATATAATCATTGAAAGGTCATAAGAACTGTATCCCTTCAAACTATAAATTCCTGTACCCTAAATCCTAATCCTGAGTTACTACATCTCTTACATTACTTGCTGATAGTCCACTGAATATTCCCAGGTACATAATGTGGCTCATTGTTGAAAAGATTCTTGGCATGAGCATTGCATACAGGCCATGTCTAATTTACCTTCTGAGCAAACTAACCAGAACCCAGAACATTATAGGAATTCAATAAAGGTTGAGTCATTAAATTAATTATCTAAAGTTTCAAAGGCATGTTCTTTCCACTGTGACTTAAATGGTAGTTTGCTCTCTCTATTGCTTCTGTGGGAATATTTTCAGTGCTTTAACCATTGAGTTATTTGTATCCTTTGATATGATAGGTAGGCACATTCATATTTGCATCTTCAACTATTCCTAATTCTTCTAACAAGAAAGAATCTATATATAAAATTCTGGCCAGAACTGGCATCACAAAGAAATAGGTGAAACTGCACTGCAGAATTTGATTATCACTTCAATAAATGGCCTTTTTGCCTTTCAGAATTCTCCTCCATACCTTAGTAGTTATCGATTTTTTTGTGGGTTCTAGAAGACTGTCTTGTGGTTCAAAATCTACCAGAAAACCATTGAAATAGTGTGGACTCTGAAGATTGATCGAAAATTATTAAACTTACCTGACATAAGGTATTGATAAAAAAAAAGTCTCTCTTTTAGGGAATATTTCCAACTTAAAACTCTTAGAAGTTATCTGCAAGGTCTCTCCTTTCTTCTTTGTGCTTAAGTTCTTACAATAGTTTGTAGACCAACTTATTTTACTAATATATCTGTTCTCCTACTCATCCACTGATCTTGCAGATAATGGGTATGCTGGTTTGAAAGGAAGTATGCCCCCTAAGAAAAGCCATGTTTTAATATAAATCCCATTTCATAAAGGTAGAATAATCTCTATTCAATACTGTATGTTTGAATCTGTAATGAGATCATCTCCCTGGATGATGTGATTTAGTTAAGACTGGTTGTTAAATTGAATTAGGGTATGACATGTCTCCACTCATTTGAGTGGGTCTTGATTGGTTTCTGAAGTCCTATAAAAGAGGAAACATTTTTGAGAATGAGAAATTCAGAGAGAGCAGAGAATGCTGCAGCACCACGAAGCAGAGAGTCCACCAGCCAGTGACCCTTGGAGATGAAGAAGGAAAATGCCTCCTGGGGAACTTCATGAAACTGGAAGCCAGGAGAGAAAGCTAGCAGATGACACTGTATTCGACATGTGCCCTTCCAGCCAAGAGAGAAGCCCTGACTGTGTTAACCATGTGCTGTCTCACTTGAGAGAGAAACCCTGAACTTCATCGGCCTTCTTGAACCAAGGTATCTTTCCCTGGATGCCTTAGATTGAACATTTCTCTAAACTTGTTTTCATTGGGACATTTTCTTGACCTTAGAACTGTAAACTAGCAACTCATTAAATTACCCCTTTTAAAAGCCATTCTGTTTCTGGTATATTGCATTCCAGCAGCTAGCAAACTAGAACAATGGGATTTCAGTGTGATTTCTTAAAACTCCTATCCTGAGCATTCTCTGCTAAATCGCTCATACCACTTTTCACGTACCACAGATACCAGAAGCAATTCCACTAATGCTATGTTCTTTCTTCTCTCCTCTTAAATTTAAACCATTTCTCAGGCCCACACTGGCCTTTCCTCTTGCATAAATGTGTAGGCCCTGAATTCTGTTGGAATTTCCTGGATGTCCTGAGAAGGTCCTTTGTAATTACTGTTGTCCTCATAGTGCCTTCAAACCATCTATCCCCTGTTCACTGACCTTTGTTTCCTAGACTGGCTTGACAATACTTCTATTAAAAATGTTGCTCATACAAAATCAAGTTCTTACTAATTAAGATAGGATGCATTTTAACCTTTGATCACATGCTGCTTCCCACTGTTATTTACTATTTTGTGTATGAGGCTTTTTTTCTGAAAGAATCATGGAGTGGCCCTGATCGAGGCTTTTTTCATATCCATATCCTTTATAACATCTTGCACAGTGAACAGTTAATTGAATGATAAACATTTTACTGATGGAATAAAAGCTTCTCTTGCCTATGATTGTATTATATCCTCAGTTGTTTATTTAAATAAGTCAGAAATCCATAATAATTAAATGAAATGGGAATTTTTGGATCAGAACTTGCTCCTGAATACCATCAAATCACAACATTGACTTTTTCTACTTGTCTGCAAAAACCTTGATGCTTGTGCATTATTTTATTTTTCCTATTTCATCAGTGTTTAGATATTTCATATAAGGTAGAACTTTCTTTGACTCTTAGTGTTTTATTAGCTATCTTTCTGGTCCAGAGCCAGCTCATCCTTATTTTTAATATCAATTGTTTGTGTCTGTGTGCATGGGTGTGTGCGCATGTGTACATAATCTTGTACATTTCTGAGGTAGATGAATGCTGAAAAGGATGCAAAAGGGAGGGAAGCTCAACAACATGGGAGGATCCAGGAATGTCCAGGCTGTAAAGTAAACCATGCATATATTTGTCTCATGTAGACTTAGGTTCAGAATTAATGAGATAATTTTCCTGCTAGGATTTACTGGCTTCCAGAAACATGGGAGACTTTATCTTTCAGGGAGTGAATTATCTGACCAGGGATGATTCTCAGATTTATTACAAACATCATTTTATACGAACATTAAGAATTTAAGTGGAATACCATCTAGTGCTGGCTTTCTGCCAATTTAGAAAGGCAATCATAATGAAGAGAATTTTCAGTATTTATTGTAGAATGCTTAATTGTCAAAGCTTACACAGTAAGGAACAAGAGGAAATTTCATCTTAAAGCTTCTCCCATAAATGACTGCTCTGGGAAATTGCTCTAGATCATAAAAATCAATTGGAAACAAGGTTATAATAAAAAGGAAACCATTTGAGAATTTGTATGATGTAGTCAAAAAATCACACTGAAAGAGGAGTATGTTGTCTTCTACTCACTGTTGAATTGCCTCATTACTTAGAATCTGTTTCCTCACTTATATTCTGAGATGGTCAAAATGCAGGTCTTGTCAATATCATTGTCATTCTAAAATAATCAATAACAATCTCCGTGATATTGCAAGCCCAAATATATTTAATGTTATTACACTTTCATTGATAGTTTTTTATTTTTCCCAAGCTTGTAATCTCAGAGGGCAAAACACCTTATTCAATTTCCAAAGGTCCCAGATTCCAGTAGTCACTGTATTAAAATATATAAATATTTCATTTGCACCCAACCATTACAAGTATTTTGTTTCGTTTCCTGGAAATTCTGTTTTGCAACAGAAAATAAAGGCTGTGTTAAATGAGTATGTTACCTTATTAAAATGATGTCCTAGTCACTTCAAAAAAAAAAACAAAAAACAGAAATATGCAAGTGACTAGGCAAAGAATCTGTTAGAATCCATTTGGATCCATGAGCTCAGCATTGAATGCAATTTGATGGCTGGGTCTTGATAAATAAAATCCCTTCCCAATCAACGACTGCCAACAAAAGGCTCTTTTGACACAACTCTGTTTGCATTTGATAGCCAATTTGAAAGTGTCTGTCATTTGAGCGTCCCAACCCAAAATGCAATTACCACTGCATCTGTAACAATGCAGCTTGGGCAGACAAAATGAGTTGCCATTACTTTGTGGTTGTTAAGGTTGTTGCATTCTCTTGTTTTTCCACAGGCAGTGATTGAATGTGCAGCCTGGCTGGCCATCATACTCACGCTGTCAGAGCCCCACCATGTTCCGTCTCACGGTGAACACCGGTTGCTGGCTGAAACAGAACCTGAGAGCTTATAGAGCAGTTGCTTTTCCCCATCCACCAGTCTCTCTCTGCAGGAGAGGGGAATGATTGGGAGCAACCTTGTCTCAGGGACCTGTATCTGTGTGAAAAACTCATAGAATATGTTCAGTAGAGTTACATGCTCTTCCTGAATTCTTTTGCCAATTGCCAGTTCTGCTTCACAACCTGTAAGAGAATTTGACTTTCTTTTCTTTTTCTTTTTTATTTCACTTGCTTCCTTGCTTGTTTTCACAGAAAGTTAATTATGTTCTTAATAAAATGTGCACATATTGAATATGTAGTTAGAGGCTTTTTTTCTTTTTAATACTCCCTGATTTGCTCTTGTTGAGACCATTTGTTTTGACATCAAATGATACCTGACCCCTTAAACGAAGGGCATAATTTAGCAACAAGATTCACACAATTGGTATCATGAGGTTCTCTTCTTCAATTTGAATATATAGGTGATTTAAGGGCAAAGTCCATCAACTTCCCAGTTCTTTTAAGATTATCTAGATGTTGCCAGAAGATCTTCATATTCATATTCCTACTTTAAGTAGGATTTTAGGCAATGGGCTTCAGCACAATGTTGTGTCAAGATTTCAGGAAAAAAATGGACTTTCAGCCCGCACAGTAAAAGTCATTCTCAGGGTTAGTTTGGTACTTTTAGAAATATCTCCAAGAAGTGACAATTTGGCCATCTATATTTTGTCCTGGTCATCTAGGGGAAGATGAATTGTAGATCAGACAGAGCAATGGAACTTTTCTGTATATAATTTAGGAAATCCTCATAGCGAATTCAACATGGCTCACTTCCAGAGAGATGGTGGAATAGGTTTGGTTGGATTCAATCCTGCTCCATCAAACAAGATAGGGGATGGGGAAAAAATGACAGGGACTGCAGTCCTGGTGGATGAATGTTTGAAGAGGGTCTTCAATAATTCATAGGGAGGAAAGAGACAGAGAGATTGGGATGGAGAGAGCTGGGTGGGTCTGATGGACCATGATGACCAGTGAGGGATCCAAGAGAACTGACGTCCCTCTGTTCCAGCCTGTTACAGCTGCTGACTGTGGAAACATCTCTGCACGGTTCCATAGCCAGCAGCACCCGTAGAGAACCAAGAGGCATGCCTAGCCAACCCCCATGGATAGCTCCACCCCCAGGCAAGGGGAACAGTCACACCGCTGGATGCTGTGAATAGCTTTTCTGGCAGACATAGTAAACACTGGATCTGCCAGGTTCTGCAATCAGCTGTTCTCTTAGTGCTGTGTTCAACTCCCCATTCCACATAGGAGGACCAGTCATCCCCCCCACTGCATGCTAAGAGCAGACTCGCACCACATGCTCTGTCTTCACAGCTGACCACAAAACAGTCTGAATGGAGGCGGTGCCTCAGGCATGCCACCTGCTGGAACGAAGCTGTAAGTGCAGTTTGGCAAACTCGCTATCCGCCTAGCTTATTTTACATATATTCTCTATATTTTTTATTGTAAGTATTTTTATTTTTAACTTTTATTCATATGCATTTTATGTATTTATACATTTTATTATTTTTTTTTAATTTTTCTCTCTCTTCTGTGAGCACCAATCTGAGTTCATTCTCAATATATCATGTGGGGGAGTCTCCTTCTGACTTCAGGACCCACTATTGCTGAGGTGTGTTTTTTTAACATTTTTATTTTAATTTTATAATTATTATTTGTTGGGGGTGGTGGTACATGGACTGGGAATCAAACCTCAGTCTACTGCTTGACAGGTAGGATTCTGCCACTGAACTAACCACGCACCCCTATCTAGCTTTTAATAAGCCCTCAGGTAGAATTGTATACCCTACATGTGATCCAGACCTTGGTTTGATGGGGAATTGCTGATACACCAAGTGCAAAAGTGAACATTCAACACAAAACCAAGTAAATGCAAAGCTTTAGATGAGTAAAGGAAACAAACTTGAAAAATAAACTTATTAAGGTAATCAAATACCTCTAATACAATAGAAAATCACAAAGCACATGAAGATCCAGGCAGAAATGGCCCAGACAAATGACCAAATCAAAACCCTGGAGGGGACACAGAATATGGAACAACTACCCAAGTACATTTAAAAAGAAATAAAGGGTATCAAGAAGACACTAGAAAACATAAACAAGAATTCAAAAGATTAAATAGAAAAATGACAGATCTCACAGAGATAAAATATACAGTAAACCAAATTAGAAATGTACTAGAGACATACGATAGCAGATACAAAGAAGCCAAAGGAAAAATACATGAGGCAGAAGACAGAACAATTGAACTGGAGTGCACAAAGGAACAAATGGGAAGTAAAATGGAAAAAAAAGAACTGGGTCATAGGGAAATATGGGCAATAAAAGGTGCACAATATAAGAGTCATTGGTGTCTCAGAAGGAGAAGAGAAGAGTAAAAGACTGAGAAGGTTAGTTGAATATATAATTGAGGAAAACTTCCAAGCATGTATAATAGAAATAAATAGGCCAATCAAAGACACCCAATGAACCACAAATAGAATAAATCCAAATAGGCCTACTTCAAGACACATATGAACAAGCTGTCAAGTTTTGAAGAGAAGCAGAAGTCCTGAAAACAGAATAAGAAAAGTAGTCTATGTATAAAATCAGTCTGACTTTGGACTACTCAACAGGCACCATGGAGGTGAGAAGACAGTGATATGATATATTTAAGATGCTGAATGAGAAAGGCTCCCATGCAAGAATTTTTTACCCAGCCAAGTTGTCCATCAAAATTGAGGAGAACAAAATCTATAAAGACAAAGATAGAGAAACAGTCAACAAGAGTCCATACCTATAAGAAATACTAATGAGAGAACTGTCAGCTGAAAAAAGAATAAAAAAGACGTGAGATGCCAGATGGCTCCCTGGGCCAGATACGTCGTGAAACCTAGAGGGCTCAGCCTCTCCAGAACATCAGATAGTTCCATCTCCCTATCCTACATTACTGACAGACCCTACCAACATGAAAAAGTTAGAATGACCATAGCCCAACCACCCCTAAAGAGAGGGATAGAAAAATGAAAGGTGATGGTGGAGTTAAACAGAGAAGATAGGATTTAATAAATGAATATGATTAAATTGATGTTTCTTCTAGTCTCCACTATCTTAGAGCAATTAGAAGTAAAAACTTAAAAACTTAAAATTACAATTACATGGGAATTGTAACCCATGCCGAACTCTCAGATATGTTCTACAACTAATTGTGGTACTGTGCTTTGAAATTTATTGCTTTTTTGTATATGAGTTAATTTTCCAAAATAGAAAAAGGTTGGTTATAATGATGAAAAAATATTTATTATTGTTAGCCTCCTATATTCTGAAGCAGCTAGAAGGAAAAATCTGAGAGGATCATATGGTAAACCATGACAAACTCTGGAATCTGTCTTATGACTACTTGTTGAAAAGTGCTTTGAAAACTTGTTTTCTTCTTTCTTTGCTTTGTATTTATGTTATATTATACAATAAAAAAAAGGTTAAGAGAAAAACATATGGCAAGGAGAAAGATCAAAGGTGATGGTGGAGTTACATAGTGAAGGGCAGGTTTAAGAAATGAGTATGAGTGCTGAATCATTATACTGATATTTCTTTTTGTCTCCAGTGCCTTAGAGAAGTTATAAATAAAAACCTAAAATTGTGGACTTATAACTTATACCAAACTCTGAAATCTGTTCTACAAATAATTGTTATGATGTACTTTGAAATTTATTATTTTATGTATACATGTTAGTTAAAGAGAAGGAGGAGTGTAACAGAGAAGATAGGATTTAACTATTGAGTATGACTGCTGAGTCATTATATTGATGTTTCTGTTGGTCTCCAGTGTCTTGGAGCAGCCAAAAGAAAAAAAAAAGAAATATCGTGAAACTGTAACCCATACAAAACTTTAAAATCTGCTCTACAACTACTTGTTAAAATGTACTTGGACATTTACTGTTTTTTTTTAATATATACTATATTTCATAATTATCATTTTTTAATGTTTTTTTATTATATGCTATATTTCATAATAAAAAAACATTAAAAAATATAGGAGAGGGAGGTCTGGAGGAGGGCACAGAATTGAAGAGTACCAGTAAGTATAATTTAAAGGATAAAAAGAGAGAGAGAAGGGATAAGAATATATAGATGTGACAAATAAAAGCTAAAGAATAAGATGGTAGCTTCAAGAACGGCTTTTACAATAATTTTGAACTTTAATGGACTAAACTCACCAATTAACATAGAAATATTGGCAGAATGCATTAAAAATACAATCCATCTATATGCTCTTTACAAGAAAAGCATCTTAGACCCAAGGACACCAATAGATTGAAACGGGAGGGATGGAAAAAGATGCTCTATGAAAGCTTTAACCAAAAAGAAAGCAGAATTAGCTATACCAATCAGATAAAATAGACTTTAAATGTTAAGATGTCATAAAAGACAAAGAAAGACACTACATATTAATAAAAGGAACAATTCACCAAAAAGAAACAGCAATCATAAATATTTATAACCCCAATAAAGAAGTTCAAAAGTACAAGAGGCAAATATTAGCAAAACTGAAGGGAGCTATAAACATTCCAACAATAATGCTGGAAGATTTCAATTCATCACTCCCCACTATAGATACATCAACCACACAGAGGATCCATAAGGAAATAGAGAACTTAAACAATTTCATAAATAAATTAGACCTGATAGACATTTATAGATCATTACACCCCACAACCCCAGGATATACATTCTTCTCTGGTGCACATGGAATATTCTTAGGATAGAGCTAATGCTGGGACACAAAATATGTCTTTATAAATTTAATGAGTGAAATTATCTAGAATACTTTCTCTTACCACAATGGAATGAAGCTGGAAATTAATAATCACCAAAGAACCAGAGCTTTCACAAATATATGGAGATTAAACAATACACTCTTAAATAATCAGTGGTCAAAGAAGACATTGCTAGAGAAATTGGTAAATATCTGGAAATTAATGATAATGAGAATAAAACATATCAAAACTTATGTGATGCAGCAAAGGCAGTGCTGAGAGGGAAGTTTATTGCCCTAAATGCCTAGAGTCCAAACAAAATTGAGCAAAAACTGAGGACTTAACTGCTCACCTGGAGAATTTAGAGAAAGAATAACAAATTAACCCCAAAGCAAGTAAAAGAAGTGAAATTACAAAGATTAAAGTAGAAATAAATAACCTGGAGAATGAAAATAATAGAAAGAATCAACAACATAGAAAATCAATAAAATTGATGAACTCCTAACTAGACTGACAAAGAAAAAAAAAGAGAGAGAGAGGATTCAAATAAAAAAGAATCAGAAATGGAGGGGAGGTCATTACCATAGACCACGAAGAAATTTTAAAAATCATGAGAATACTCAGAACATGCATATGCCAGCAAACTAGGCAACTTAGATGAAATGGGCAAATTCTCAGAGACACATACACTACCTATTCTGACTAGAGAAGAAATAGAACATCTCAGAAAATTAATTACAGCTAAACAGATTCAATCAATCATCAAAAAGTTTTCCATAAAGAAAAGGCCAGGACCAGACAGCTTCACAGGGGAATTTTATCAAACACAAATTCTTCCCAAAAAATTGGGTAAAAGGAAAACTACCTAACTCATTTTATGAAACTATCACTCTAATATCCAAACCAGGTAAAGATGCTATAAGAAAGGAAAGCTACAAACCAATCTCACTAATGAACATAGATGCAAAAATTCTCAAGAAAATACTGGCAAATTGAATCCAATGCCACATTGAAAGAATTTTACATCACAACCAAGTGGGGTTTATACCCAGAATGTGAAGGTGATTAAACAGAAGAAAATAAATTATATTGCACATTTATTTGTTATATAGCACATTAACAAGTAAAAAGGGAAAAATCACATGATCATATCATTTGATGCTTTAGAAGCATTTAACAAAATTCAGCATCCTTTCCTCATAAAATCAATTCTAAAGCTCAGAATTGAAGAAGAATTCCTCAATTTCATAAAGGGCATATATGAAAAACCCATAGCTAACACCATACTTAATGGTGAGCAATTAAAAGCATTCCCCCTAAAATCAGGAATGAAACAAGGGTGCCCATTGTCACCAGTATTATTGAACATTGTACTAGAAGTTCTAGCTGGAGTGATTAGACAGGAGAAAGAAATACAAGGCATCCAAATAGGAAAGGAAAAAGTAAAATTTTCATTATTTGCAGATAACATGATCCTATACTTGGAAAACCCTGAGACATCTATGACAAAGATCCTTGAGCTAATAAACAAATTTTGCAAAGTGGCAGGATACAAAATTAAGCTACAAAATTCAGTAATGTTTCTATAAACAAGTAATGACCTATTCTATAAACAAGTAATGACAATAATTAATAGGAATAATTTCTATTCAAAATAGCAATCAAAGGAATCAGGGATCCAGGAATAAGCATAACCAGGGATGTCAAGGACTTGTACACAGAAAACTAAACAACATTGCTAAAAGAAATAAAAAGTGACATAAATAGATGGATAGACATTCCGTGCTCATGGATAGGTAGGTTGAATGGCATTTAAGAAGTCAATTCTACCCAAATTGATCTACAGATTCATTGAAATATCAATCGAAATCCCAATAACCTACTTTGAAGACTTGGAAAAGCTAGATATCAAATTTATTTGGAAGGGAAAGAGACCACAAATAGCTAAAGATATGATTAAAAAAAAAAAGATGAAGAAGAAGAGTGAAGTGGGAGGCTAACACTTTCTGACTTTAAAGCTTACTATAAAGCCACAGTGATCAAAACAGCATGGTACTTGCACAAGGATAGAAGTATCAACCAATAGAATCAAATTGAGGGTGTGGGGATAGACCACCACATCTGTGGAAAATTGTTCTTTAATAAGTCCATCAAATCCACTGAACTGGGACAGAAAAGACTTTTCAATAAATAGACATGTTATAATTGGGTATCAATAGCAAAAAGAATGAAAAAGGACGCCTATATTGAATCCTATAAAAATTAATTCAAAATGGATTAAAGACCTAAATGTAAGAGCAAGTACTGTAAAATTTCTAGGAAAAAACAACAACAACAACAAAGAAAACTTCTAGAAGAAAATGTAGGGAAACATCTTCAAGATCTAGTGATAGGAGGTAGCTTCTTAAAATTTACACCTAAAGCATAAGCAGCAACAGAAAAAAAATAGATAAATAGGGACTCCTTAAGATTAAGAGCTTCTGTGCCTCAAAGAACTTGGTCAAAATTCCTTATATACAGAATTGAAGAGGCGGTCCCCTGAAACAAAGACGGCTGGCGCCCACACCACGCGCAGCCCCCGGACCAACTGAGAGAATTGGATCGGAAACCCCCAGGCCGCGGAGAACGGTGACGGGTGGGGGAGGCCCCTTCCAAACCCGTGACTCCCGGGGAACGTGCACTCTCTCGGGCGGGCCGCTGCCGCTGGCGCCCTCCCGCCACGCTTGTTGCCCAGGGCCGACTAGGAAATTCGGACGGGCTCTTTCCCTGGCTGCGGCGACCAGCAACCCTCCCTGCGTTCAGACACCCTCCCTGCGTTCGGACCCCTGGGCCGGCTCAAGCCGCTTCGGCTAGCGAACCCCCAGGACGGCGAGAGTTTTCCAAAGTTTAAGGTCCCACAGCACCTTTTACTGGTGGGACCCGCAGACAAACGTGTGCCACGAGCGCCACCTACTGGGCAGGATAAGAAAAACAGAACCCAGAGATTTCACAGAAAAATATTACAACCTTGCTGGGTCCAACACCAAGAGAAATCTGAATAAATGCCCAGACGCCAGCAGCAGAAGATAACTGTCCACGCTCAAAAGATCGAGAATATGGCTCAGTCAAAGGAACAAACCAATAGCTCAAATGAGACACAAGAGCTGAGACAACTAATGCTGAATATACGAACAGAAATGGAAAACCTCTTCAAAAATGAAATCGATAAATTGAGGGAGGACATGAAGAGGACATGGGCTGAACATAAAGAAGAAATAGAAAAACTGAAAAAACAAATCGCAGAACTTATGGAAGTGAAGGATAAAGTAGCAAACATAGAAAAAATAATGGATAGCTACAATGATAGATTTAAAGAGACAGAAGATAGAATTAGTGATTTGGAGGATGGAACATCTGAATTCCAAAAAGAAACAGAAACTATAGGGAAAAGAATGGAAAAATTTGAACAGGGTATCAGGGAACTCAAGGACAATATGAACCGCACAAATATACGTGTTGTAGGTGTCCCAGAAGGAGAAGAGAAGGGAAAAGGAGGAGAAAAACTAATGGAAGAAATTGTCACTGAAAATTTCCCAACTCTTATGAAAGACCTAAAATTACAGATCCAAGAAGTGCAGCGCACCCCAAAGAGATTAGACCCAAATAGGCGTTCTCCAAGACACTTACTAGTTAGAATGTCAGAGGTCAAAGAGAAAGAGAAGATCTTGAAAGCAGCAAGAGAAAAACAATCCATTACATACAAGGGAAACCCAATAAGACTTTGTGTAGATTTCTCAGCAGAAACCATGGAAGCTAGAAGACAGTGGGATGATATATTTAAAATACTAAAAGAGAAAAACTGCCAACCAAGACTCCTATATCCAGCAAAATTATCCTTCAAAAATGAGGGAGAAATTAAAACATTCTCAGACAAAAAGTCACTGAAAGAATTTGTGACCAAGAGACCAGCTCTGCAAGAAATACTAAAGGGAGCACTAGAGTCAGATACAAAAAGACAGAAGAGAGAGATATGGAAAAGAGTGTAGAAAGAAGGAAAATCAGATATGATATGTATAATACAAAAGGCAAAATGTTAGAGGAAAATATTATCCAAACAGTAATAACACTAAATGTCAATGGACTGAATTCCCCAATCAAAAGACATAGATTGGCAGAATGGATTAAAAAACAGGATCCTTCGATATGCTGTCTACAGGAAACACATCTTAGACCCAAAGATAAACATAGGTTGAAAGTGAAAGGTTGGGAAAAGATATTTCATGCAAATAACAACCAGAAAAGAGCAGGAGTGGCTATACTAATATCCAACAAATTAGACTTCAAATGTAAAACAGTTAAAAGAGACAAAGAAGGACACTATATACTAATAAAAGGAACAATTAAACAAGAAGACATAACAATCATAAATATTTACGCACCGAATCAGAATGCCCCAAAATACGTGAGGAATACACTGCAAACACTGAAAAGGGAAATAGACTCATATACCATAATAGTTGGAGACTTCAACTCACCACTCTCATCAAGGGACAGAACATCTAGACAGAGGATCAACAAAGAAATAGAGAATCTGAATATTACTATAAATGAACTAGACTTAATAGACATTTATAGGACATTACATCCCACAACAGCAGGATACACCTTTTTCTCAAGTGCTCATGGATCATTCTCAAAGATAGACCATATGCTGGGTCACAAAGCAAGTCTCAACAAATTTAAAAAGATTGAAATCTTACACAACACTTTCTCGGACCATAAAGGAATGATGTTGGAAATCAATAATAGGCAGAGTGCCAGAAAATTCACAAATACGTGGAGGCTCAACAACACACTCCTAAACAACGACTGGGTCAAAGAAGAAATTGCAAGAGAAATTAGCAAATACCTCGAGGCGAATGAAAATGAAAACACAACATATCAAAACTTATGGGACGCAGCAAAGGCAGTGCTAAGAGGGAAATTTATTGCTCTAAATGCCTATATCAGAAAAGAAGAAAAGGCAAAAATTCAGGAATTAACTATCCATTTGGAAGAACTGGAGAAAGAACAGCAAGCTAACCCCAAAGCAAGCAAAAGGAAAGAAATAACAAAGATTAGAGCACAAATAAATGAAATTGAAAACATGAAAACAATAGAGAAAATCAATAAGGCCAGAAGTTGGTTCTATGAGAAAATCAATAAGATTGATGGGCCCTTAGCAAGATTGACAAAAAGAAGAAGAGAGAGGATGCAAATAAATAAGATCAGAAATGAAAGAGGAGACATAACTACTGACCTCACAGAAATAAAGGAGGTAATAACAGGATACTATGAACAACTTTACGCTAATAAATACAACAACTTAGAGGAAATGGACGGGTTCCTGGAAAGACATGAACAACCAACTTTGACTCAAGAAGACATAGATGACCTCAACAAACCAATCACAAGTAAAGAAATTGAATCAGTCATTCAAAAGCTTCCTAAAAAGAAAAGTCCAGGACCAGATGGCTTCACATGTGAATTCTACCAAACGTTCCAGAAAGAATTAGTACCAATTCTCTTCAAACTCTTCAAAAAAATCGAAGTGGAGGGAAAACTACCTAATTCATTCTATGAAGCCAACATCACCCTCATACCAAAACCAGGCAAAGATATTACAAAAAAAGAAAACTACAGACCAATCTCTCTAATGAATACAGATGCAAAAATCCTCAATAAAATTCTAGCAAATCGTATCCAACAACACATTAAAAGAATTATACATCATGACCAAGTAGGATTCATCCCAGGTATGCAAGGATGGTTCAACATAAGAAAATCAATTAATGTAATACACCATATCAACAAATCAAAGCAGAAAAATCACATGATCATCTCAATTGATGCAGAGAAGGCATTCGACAAGATTCAACATCCTTTCCTGTTGAAAACACTTCAAAAGATAGGAATACAAGGGAACTTCCTTAAAATGATAGAGGGAATATATGAAAAACCCACAGCTAATACCATCCTCAATGGGGAAAAATTGAAAACTTTCCCCCTAAGATCAGGAACAAGACAAGGATGTCCACTATCACCACTATTATTCAACATTGTGTTGGAGGTTCTAGCCAGAGCAATTAGACAAGAAAAAGAAATACAAGGCATCAAAATTGGAAAGGAAGAAGTAAAACTATCACTGTTTATAGACGATATGATACTATACGTCGAAAACCCGGAAAAATCCACAACAAAACTACTAGAGCTAATAAATGAGTACAGCAAAGTAGCAGGTTACAAGATCAACATTCAAAAATCTGTAGCATTTCTATACACTAGTAATGAACAAGCTGAGGGGGAAATCAAGAAACGAATCCCATTTACAATTGCAACTAAAAGAATAAAATACCTAGGAATAAATTTAACTAAAGAGACAAAAAACCTATATAAAGAAAACTACAAAAAACTGCTAAAAGAAATCACAGAAGACCTAAATAGATGGAAGGGCATACCGTGTTCATGGATTGGAAGACTAAATATAGTTAATATGTCAATCCTACCTAAATTGATTTACAGATTCAATGCAATACCAATCAAAATCCCAACAACTTATTTTTCAGAAATAGAAAAACCAATAAGCAAATTTATCTGGAAGGGCAGGGTGCCCCGAATTGCTAAAAACATCTTGAGGAAAAAAAACGAAGCTGGAGGTCTCGCACTGCCTGACTTTAAGGCATATTATGAAGCCACAGTGGTCAAAACAGCATGGTATTGGCATAAAGATAGATATATCGACCAATGGAATCGAATAGAGTGCTCAGATATAGACCCTCTCATCTATGGACATTTGATCTTTGATAAGGCAGTCAAGCCAACTCACCTGGGACAGAGCAGTCTCTTCAATAAATGGTGCCTAGAGAACTGGATATCCATATGCAAAAGAATGAAAGAAGACCCATCTCTCACACCCTATACAAAAGTTAACTCAAAATGGATCAAAGATCTAAACATTAGGTCTAAGACCATAAAACAGTTAGAGGAAAATGTTGGGAGATATCTTATGGATCTTACAACTGGAGGCGGTTTTATGGACCTTAAACTTAAAGCAAGAGCACTGAAGAAGGAAATAAATAAATGGGAACTCCTCAAAATTAAACACTTTTGTGCATCAAAGAACTTCATCAAGAAAGTAGAAAGACAGCCTTCACAATGGGAGACAATATTTGGAAATGATATATCAGATAAAGGTCTAGTATCCAGAATTTATAAAGAGATTGTTCATCTCAACAACAAAAAGACACCCAACCCAATTACAAAATGGGAAAAAGACTTGAACAGACACCTCTCAGAAGAGGAAATACGGATGGCCAAGAGGCACATGAAGAGATGCTCAATGTCCCTGGCCATTAGAGAAATGCAAATCAAAACCACAATGAGATATCATCTCACACCCACCAGAATGGCCATTATCAACAAAACAGAAAATGACAAGTGCTGGAGAGGATGCGGAGAAAGAGGCACACTTATCCACTGTTGGTGGGAATGTCAAAGGGTGCAACCACTGTGGAAGGCAGTTTGGCGGTTCCTCAAAAAGCTGAATATAGAATTGCCATACGACCCAGCAATACCATTGCTAGGTATCTACTCAAAGGACTTAAGGGCAAAGACACAAACGGACATTTGCACACCAATGTTTATAGCAGCATTATTTACAATTGCAAAGAGATGGAAACAGCCAAAATCTCCATCAACAGAAGAGTGGCTAAACAAACTGTGGTATATACATACGATGGAATATTATGCAGCTTTAAGACAAGATAAACTTATGAACCATGTAATAACATGGATGGACCTAGAGAATATTATGCTGAGTGAATCCAGCCAAAAACTAAAGGACAAATACTGTATGGTCCCACTGATGTGAACGGACATTCGAGAATAAACTTGAAATATGTCATTGGTAACAGAGTTCAGCAGGAGTTAGAAACAGGGTAAGACAATGGGTAATTGAAGCTGAAGGGATACAGACTGTGCAACAGGACTAGATACAAAAACTCAAAAATGGACAGCACAATAATACCTAATTGTAAAGTAATCATGTTAAAACACTGAATGAAGCTGCATCTGAGCTATAGGTTTTTGTTTTGTTTTGTGTTGTTTTGTTTTGATTTTACTATTATTACTTTTATTTTTTTCTCTATATTAACATTCTATATCTTTTTCGGTTATGTTGCTAGTTCTTCTAAACCAATGCAAATGTACTAAGAAATGATGATCATGCATCTATGTGATGATGTTAAGAATTAATGATTGCATGTGTAGAATGGTATGATCTCTAAATGTTGGGTTAATTTCTTTTTTTCCGTTAATTAAAAAAAAAAAAAAAGAGAAGGGATAATTGGAGATGAAGGGATACAGACTGTACAACGGGACTTGATATAAAAACTCAGAAATGGACAGCACAATACTACCCAATTGTAATGCAATTATGTTAAAACACTGAATGAAGCTGCATGTGAGGTATAGGTTTTTTGTTTTTGTTTTTTTTGTTTTTTTTTCTTCCTATTATTGTTTTAATTCTTATTCTGTTGTCTTTTTATTTCTTTTTCTAAATCGATGCAAATGTACTAAGAAATGATGAATATGCAACTATGTGATGTTATTAAGAATTACTGATTGTACATGTAGATTGGAATGATTTCTAATTGTTTTGTTAATTCTTCTTTTAATTAATAAAAAAAAAAAGAATTTGTTTCAGTAAAAAAAAAAAAAAAAAAAAAAAAAAAAATTCCTTATATAAAGAAATTATATAGCTCAACAACAAAAGAATAAAGTGACCCCACTATAAAATGGGCAGAGGATTTCAATAGATAGTTTTCCAAAAAGCATATAAATTGTAAAAAGCACATGAAGAGATGCCCATTTTCATTAGCTATAAGGAAAATACATATCAAGACAGCAATGAGAAATCACCTGATACCTATAAGAAAGGCTGCTATTAAACAAACAGGAAACTACAAATGTTGGAGAGGATGTGGAGAAATTGGAACACTTATTCACTGTTGGTGGGAACACATAATGTTGCAACTGCTGTGGAAAACAGTTTGGTGATTCTTCAGAACACTAAATATTGAGTTGCCCCATGACCCAGCAAAACCAGTACTCAGTATATACCCAGAAAAGCTGAAAGCAGTTAAACGAACAGACATTTGCAAACTGATGTTCATAGTGACACTATTCGCAATTGTCAAAAGATGTAAACAATCCAAGTGTCCATCAATAGATAAGTGGATGAACATCATTGTATATAGATATGATGGAATATTACACAGCAATAAGACAAAATGAAGTCCTGAAGCATATATTCATGTGGATGAAACTTGATGACATAATGCTTAGTGAAATAAGTCAGACTCAAAAGGATTGATAGTGTATGATTTTGCTATTATGGCTCTGTTAAAGATAATCTCAGAGTTAACTGCAGAACATAGGAGACCTAGAGGTACCCAAAACTAGACACAGAAATAAGGCTCCCCAAAGAGGCTGAACTTAAATGCAAGATGAATAGAAGTGACGGTAACTAATCAGTGAGATTATAAGTAACATCGCCATATTGAAGGTGTATATGAGTGAAAGGGGTGTATAGTGCCATGTATCCCACTGATTAAATCTACAATTAACAAGCTCTTGCAGGAACTATTTCAAAGGTTTGATGTTGGACAAAGAGCCAATAGTAGAGGGATATAGGGGGAAATGGAAATTGCATGCTATGGTTAATGGTTAACAGGAAAACATCAACAACACCATAGCATTATCAGGAGCAACTAATTGGGGTGGTGGGAGGGATAAGTGATAAGGAGTAGTTTTCATTTGATATTTGGTGAGGCTGTGTTTGCTGGTACTTTGTCTCTGTGATCTAAAACTGAGAGTACTGCTGATTGTTCTACCAAGTGAGAATACTATAAGACATGGCTTGTTTATTTTGGATATTATCCATGATGATTGGTATATGGAGGGAGCCAAAGGGTATAATGACTGAGAAGCAGGATGGCAAACTGTGATACATTTATATGATGGAAAATCATGTGGCTATAAAAGAAAGGACATTGAGAGACACACAATGAACTGAATAAAACTTGGGGACAATGTGTTGTGCAAAATAAGCCAGAAACAAAAGAACCAATATGCTAAGGTCTCTTTCAGAAAATATGTATAAGAAAATTGGAGCCGGGCCACGGTGGCTCAGCAGACAAGAACACTTGCCTGCCAGGCCAGACGACCCGGGTTCGGTTCCCGGTGCCTGCCCATGTATAAAAAAAATAAATAAATAAAAGAAAAATAAAAATTGGAGCCTACATTGTAAGCCCTTATACTGGCCACATTTAGTCTGAAGTTGTAAGTGTATTTCTAGATTCTGAAACACTGAGCTATATGTGCAACAGCAGGTATTTCCCTGTAATTTTGAGTAACACTCTAACATGTAAGTCCCAGAAATGGGATGCTGCAGCCCTTAAGAGGTTATATATATTGCATATAGCTATATGCAAAAACAGTTAAAGTAACCAAAAAGGAGATTGGGCCTCAATTAAAGATAAAAATGAAGACAATCTGGCTATAACTACGGTAAATCAGAATACAGAATAAAAGTGATAGTGTATGCAATCTAGTCCTTCACCTACTGTATGAGACCAAAGGCACAGAGGTTTATTCTGGCTAGAACCTAAAATTTCTGTAACACACAATCTACATCAGCCTTTCTGGATAGCACATTTAAACAACCCAAATTCCTGGATTCCAGAATGGGAACAAGGCCTTGTAATTCTGTATAGCTTAATGTAATACCCAAACACATCTCAGACAATGGTGGGCTGAAAATTAGAAAGTACCAATAGAGTCCTTTGAGGATCCAAACAAACAAACAAAAAAAAGGAACTACTAAATAATCCCATCTAGGAAATGCCAGGCTCTCTCCAACCACTGGGGACTTCCATGAAAATAAACCAAGCCCATGATTTGAGGCTTGCCCTTATGAAACGTATTTCTGTAGTGGAGAAGCTAAGACTACGTATAACAAGGCCTCAGTGGTGCTTCCAGGAAACCTCTTTTGTTGCTCATATGTTACCTCTCTCTCTCTCTAAACCAAATTCTGCAAGGATAATCATTATACTCCCCCTATATGGGACATGATATTAAGGGGTGAAATACTCCCTGACAATGTAGGACAAGACTCCCAGGGATATGCATCGTGGGATCAACCACGCCTTCCTGACCAAAAGGGGGAAAAGAAATATAATAAAATACGACATCGTTGGCTAAGAGAGATCAAATAGAGTCAAGAGGTTATTCTGGAGGCTGCTCTTGTGCAAGCTTCAGTCAGATAGTGCTAATTACCATGGTTTCCTGAACCCCAACCAACATCATTCCTGTTAACTCTTAAGAAGACCTAGGGCTTGAGCTGAGACAAAAGGAAAGATTTGTACACTGTTTACTTTCCCAGAACCTGTACTTTCCAGAGGGTTCCAAGGCCAGACAAGTCTTGAAATTCACAGGGACCAGCCTCTCCAAGGCTATCAACTAATTACATTCCCCTTTCCTTTAGTGTCAACACTAAAAAACATGAAAAAGTCAGAACAAGAATTGGCTAAAGAGTAGGAGAAGAATCCAAGGAGAAGGAGGAGAAAATAATAGAGAAAATAGGAAAATCAGATTTAACAAATGAATTTGACTGCTGAATCACTATACCAGCATTTTTTCCACCATCCAGTTTTATTTTATTTTTGGGGGATCATGGTCTGGAAATCGAACCACCCTCCAGTGTTTTGGAGCAGCTAGAAGGAAAAATCTGAAATAGTGGAATAATAACTGATAACAAATTCTGAAATTTGTTTTGTAAGTACTTGTTGAAGTGTATTTTGAAAATTATGATGATGATTTTTTAATATTTTTACTGGGAAGTCTTCACACACATACAGTCCACCCACAGTAATCAATCAGTGGCTCACAATATCATCACATAGCTGTGTGTTCATCATCATGATTACTTTTAGAGCATTTGCGTAACTCCAGAAAAAGAAATAAAAAAGAAAAAAAAAATACATCCCATATGCCTTATCCCTTCCTCTCATTGACCATTAGTATCTCAATCTACCCCTATGCCCCCCTATTTTTTACTTATTTTTCCCTTATTTTTTTACTCATCTATCCAACCCTGGAAAAAGGGAGCATTAAACAAAAGGTTTTTGTAATCACATGGTCACATTGTAAAAGCTATGTGGTTATACAATCATTTACAAGAATCAAGGCTACTGGAACATAATTCAACAGTTTCAAGTACTTCCCTCTAGCCACTGCAATATACCATAAACTAAAAAGGGATATATATATCTATATATATGTAGATATATATAGATATATATATATATATTTTATATGATATTATATATATATTTTATATGCATATATATATTATATATTTTTATATTTATATTTATATATATTTATAAACATATATAATTTATATGTATAAATATTTAATATATTTATACATTTTTTATATATTTATATTTATATATTCTTATATACATATTTTATATGTATATATAAAATGCATAAGAATAACCTCCAGGATAACCTCCCGACTCTGTTTGAATCTCACAGCTACTGAAATTTATTTTGTCTCATTTCTCTCTTCCCTGTTTTGGTCAAGAAGGCTTTCTTAATCACATGAGGCCAGGTTCCGGCTCGTCCCAGGACTCCTGTCCCATGTTGCTAGGGAGATTTACACCCCTGGGAGTCACGTCCCACAGAGGAAGTAGTGCAGTGAATTCACCTGCTGAGTTGGCCTAGGGAGAGATAAAGGCCCTATCTGAGCAGCAAAAGAAGTTCTCTTGGGGTGACTCTTAGGCATAATTATAAGTAGGCTTAGCTTCTCCTTTGCCAGAATAAGTATCATAGGGGCAAACCCCAAGGCTGAGGGCTCAGCCTATTGAATTGACTGTACCCACTGCTTGCAAGAATATCAGGAATTCCCCAAATGGGGAATTTTAATATTTCCTCCTTTTTCCCTAGTCCCCCAAGGGTACTTTGCAAATATTCTTTTTGTTCTCTGCCCAAATTATTCTGGGATTTCCTGGGGCATCACACTAACCTGTACAAACCAACAAGATCTCACATACTATTTACAATTCCATATAATTATGGTATTTGAATAAACTGACTACAAAAGTTAGATTAGATAATGTGCTACATAAAATGTAAATTTTGCACCAAATAAACATCCCTCTCTTTGGTCTCACACAGAATCTGAAGTTTTAAAATATATACCAATCATCTTTTACCTTTTATTCTGATTTACCTTAGTCCCATCTAGGTCAGCATCATTCTTATCTCTAGTCAAAATCTGATCACTTTTCCAATTTTTTTAACAGTTGCTATATAGGGCAATGCTGACTTTCATAGCTTCAGAGCTCTAACTCTGAGTCTCAGGTGTCACATAAATACCCGAAGTTTCAGGGACTGACCAGGTTATACACAAATATATCAGTAGCTCAAAATTTAGAAATAACAGTAACAATGTTATATAACTGAATATGTAACTTGTAAGAACTTACAATCTAGGATCCTTTACAATAGGTCCTAACCTGATAACCCATGCTCTTGAGACTTCAATTCTACACTTGAATTCTTCAGTTCTGACTTATTTCATTTAACATACTGTCCTCAAGGTTCACTCACCTAGTTGATACCTACAACTTCATTCCTTCTTGTAGTTACTCAGCAGTATGCTGTATGTATATATCACAGTTCCTTCTTCCATTCCTTGGTCATTGGACCCTTAGGCCACCTCCATCAGTTGCCAATTGTGAACACTGCTGCTGTAAATACCAGTGTGCAAATGTCTATGTGTGTCCCCACTCTCAGTTCTTCCAGGTATCTACCTAGTAATCGGGTTGCAGGATCATTTGGCAACCCCACCCATAGCCATCTGAGGAATCATCACACTGGCCTTCCAGAGGGGTGCACCACTCTGCTTTCCTACCAACAGCGAATAGGTACATCTCTTTCTCCACATTTTCTCTAGCACTTGTTTCTCTCTGTTCATTTATAAACAGTTTTACTTGCACATCATACAATCCAACCTTAGTGAATATAGATTATGCCACCGTAATCTATATAAAGACATTTCTTTTACTTCTGCAAACAATTTATATTCCTCCCTCATGCCCACTATTTGTTGACATTTAGTTTTGGCATAATGCCTTTGTTACATTCAGTGGGAGAATATTACAATGTTACTCTTTGACTACAGACTCTAGCTTGCCTTGATTATATTTTTTTCTGTAAACCATCCCATTTTCAACACCTTACACTATTGATATTCATTTGTTCTCCTTCATGCAAAAGCATTTTTATATTTGTGCACTTAAGCACCATCATTGTCTGCTCTAGGCATTCCTAAGTTATACCATCTGTCTTTCCTTCTGGTGTCATACATGCCCCCAGCCTTTCTTCCCCATCTATTCACATTCTCTTCATTCAGTGTACTTATATTATTGTGTTCCCATCAGATGGTATTGTGCTATCCATTTCTGAATTTTTACAACAGTCCCGTTGCATTTTCTGTACTCCTTCAGCACCAAATGCCCAATCTCTACCCTCTATCTTCTGATGATCTGTGTTCTTAACTCTCAAGACTTTGAAAATTATTGCTTTTTTCTTTTCTTTGTATATATGTTATATTTTACAAAAAAAATTTTTTTTTAATTCAACATGACATTTATTATTAACCCCAATTAACAGAAGTGGAAAGCGAGGCTAGAGAAGGGAAAATCCCTTACAGAAGCTTGCACAGCTTGCCAATTCATAACTGTAACTGGCATTCAAATGCAAGTCACTACCATCTCCCTGTTTTTTAGATGTTATTAATGCACACTGAAGTTTAGGTTTCACATATATTAATGAAAACTAAACTATATTTTATGGACCTTTGAGGCAAAAATAGTTTTAATTCAATTTCCAAATGTCAGAACAAGTGAAAATGCTTAGGCTTTTCTCCTTCATTGGGATTATAGAGCTAAGCAAGCAAAGGACAGAAGTTCAGGTCATTTGAGGCTTGGTTCCTGCAGAGACACAAATTGCACTGCAGGTTTGTAAGCTGTGTGTCCGTGAGATGCAAGGGAAGTTAGGGAAGATGCCAAGGCCAAGCCAAAGCCTATATTTGCTATTTATAAAAGAAAGTATTTTGACGTCATACTAAAAGTATATTTAGTCATCACAACTGCCTAGAGAAACAAACACATTCAAATTTTAGAAAATTTCTTACTTCTAACAATAGTTTCAAATCTCTATTTTTATTTAAAAATGGATGGTTTCCAAATATTCTTAGCTATCTCCCATGTTAGCAAAATATTTTCTCCAATATTCTGTGTAGTTTTTAAGTGCTCACTCATTGCACACCAGGAATTAAATGGCAATAATCTGACATCAGCTTAGATCTACCAGTTTCTTTTTGTTCCCTTATATTTATCAGATAAAGTGGCAACCGCCTTTATTTTATCAATGTATATACAGTCTAATTTTTTTTCCTTTGGCTGCTTGTTCCCATAACTATACTGGGTCCCATTCAGAATGGTATGCATAGGAAACAAGCATTATCACACTTTGACATTTTCAGAATTTCCAGCACAAGGATCTCCAGAGACATAGTGGCAGAGTGCAATGAAGAGCTAAGCTAGATTTCTTTTAAAAAAGCATTTTAAGGCATAAATCCCTTCAGACTATTGGAAAGACAGTATCAATCAATGGTCATGAACAAGGAGTTTAGAATAAAACAGAACTGGAGCTATGCAATCATTTCCTGAGGTAGTCACGAGGTAAAACAGAACTATGTTTTAGCTCTTGCTCTAGTGCTTCTTAAGTATGCAGTCTTAAGTAAGTCATTTTACCTCTCTAACCATGCTACAGTGATTATTAGGTGGGGATGATATTCTTGTTTAACATGTTCGTTATAAAAATTAAATGAGACTATATATAGAAAGTACGTAACAAAATGAATTAAGCAGCCAAAAAGTGTTTACTATACTAGCACAGTCTGTTCTAGTTAGGCACTTTTGGGGATGGGGTAAGAAAGATTTTTGTTTGTTGCCATTAGTAGTTCAACCACCTTGAGGGGGTTTTTGCTGGTAGGGCGAATCTCTTTGTCACATTACTGTGCTCTTTTAGTTTTCTTTATATCCCTCAAGCACTCTCTTCTGCTATCTCCTTATTGCTGATCTCACTGTGATATTTATACATTGCCTTCTAATATTTCTGCTTACTGTGATAAACATGAGAATATCAGAATACAGAACTAATGACAACAAGAAACAACTAAATAGAGCATTAGGAGACAGGAAGTAAGAATTCATGACTTCTATTTCTTGATCTGTCATTGAGTTGTTATTTAAATGTAGGCAGATTCTTTAGTTGGACTAAATAAGAGCCTGTCTTTCAGAAAAAAATAAAGCATACTCATTATCAGATCACTTTCTGAACTTACCAAAGCAGTCTTGTAAATTTAGTAGTTTATGTATTTTTTTTTCAAGGAAACTGCATTGATTGGTATATCACTTGCATACTGTGACATTTTTTTCTCACCCAACAGAAACATAGAAGTGGATAAATTATACAACGGAAGCTTTAGTGCAGAGTAAAATTTTGCTAGTTTGAGTACCAGAGAAGAGGGTCACCAATCTAACAATAATCAAGCCCATTTGTAAGAGAATTCTTGCACATTTCTAAGAATAAGGAAAGCATTAAAGCATAAAGCATTTGCTCAAACTTGAGCCAAGTGGAGGATCATAATGTCATGCTAGTATTTTATTTTATATTAGAAAATTAATTATACTTAATTATAAAATTACGTCCATACATATAATTATTTAAAAGCAATTGATAAAGGTGAGTGAACCATATTTGCAAATGATCATGACACAGATGACCCAGGAGTATGGAGAATGTTTCTTACAGCACAGGAAGCTTGGAAAAATCCAAATATTTAATTAAAAAGGTTATCATCATTGGAAATATGGGAAAATTCCATCCTCCTTTTCTAAATATAAATGGGTGATCTAAGATATCTCAACACACTGAAAATATATTATCTCATTTTTAGATTGGTGAGCCATTTTAAATATATGTATTTGCCTGCTTGCTGTCAACTCAATTTGATTATTTTTTCCTATCTATTTAGTAACCCCTTAACCAACAATTTGTCTTCTAAGATTCTTCTTAAGGCTGGTGTCATATGATCATCTCCTTCAGTAACAATAATAATGAAGAATTTTGAGACAATAATAAACCCTAGGAACCATGCTGAGAACTTTTCATGTTATCCTATTTAATTTCATGGTTTATGCATGAACATTCTAATACATGACCTGGACACTGTAGGACACCTTCGCCTTTTGTTTTGCACAGAAAAACATCTCTGTAGAAGATTCTAAGCCTAAGGCTTACAGAAAATGGATTATTTTGAAATGGGCAGACAGTTGTGGACACAGGTGGAAGTACAATGAGCTGTTGGGTTAGAGCCTTTGAGAGCCCAAGGAATGGCTTTTGATTGCCACTGAGCTTTGCTAATCATTGCAAAAGCCCAGGAATTAAAAGCCCAGGAATTAAAGTGGAGCCTGTATATTCTTTCAGGGACGGATGAGGAATATGTTGGAATTCCCCAATGTCTTCCCACACATGACAAATTGATAGTTGTATTTCTGACAAAATGGTAGTTTGAATAAGCCATGTGGTTTTAAATCCCTGACAAGGTATACTATTTATGTTCATGATTGCATTCTTTATGTTAAGTTAGAGAAATCAGAGGACAACACATCTATATTTCAAAGCAATTACAGGCGTGCAGTTCAAACTGGGTAGGAGGGGACATAATGAGTAATTGAGCAATTCTATCTATTCTGTAAAACCTAGACTTTATAAGCCTAACTCTTTTCAGCCAGGAGTTGATTAATCACTGATTACTGGATTCTTTTGTCCTTTGGACTATGCAGAAGTATACTCTATAGCTTATCTTAATTTCAAATAATTGAAATTTAGTTTTATGTATCCCAAATTTTTCGAGAACCAAATAGTGGCAAACAGTAGTGGCAGAGGCATGAGTAACAGTGGTGGCTTACTTTAGATAGTATTGTCCAGGAAGACTTATAAGAGAAGTCCTGTGAGAAAAGAAAAGTCAAGTGAGAATATCAACAGGATCATTTTGAGATACCGTAGTGAAAATATCTTTATGAAGGACATTCCAATTAGTCTGAGCAGAAAGCACAAATCATTGGCTTGCATGGGAGTGAGCCAGAGTTATTTTTTATGCTAATTATTGTGAATCGTCTTTGGAGGATTTATTTCGTGCTGGGCTGACTTAGTTTTTTAAAATATCACTGGCCTTTTATTTAAAGGAAAGTGTGAGGAGAGAAGCTCAATTAAGTAGGTTTTGCAGTGGCCTGAGCCAGAGACATGGTAGCTTGAACTAGGTTAGTAGCACTGGAAACGTGAAGACTGGTCAAATTTGTACCATAGGTTAGCACTAAATTGCAACCGATTTTATAATCATTATAAATCCCTTACCAGAAAGTGTCATTTATATCAAATGTGTGCGGTTGGTTAGAGTCACAAAACCTGACCTATTGGTCTGGTTCTTTTGTGTTTTTCTTATTTTCTCTGAAACAGTGAGTCTCAAAGGTTACTGTACATCACACTTCCCCACAGGGTTTCTTAAAATGCCAATTCCTGGGCCCTTTCCCCAGAGTTCCTGATACAGTTTGCCTGGGCAAGGACGTAAGAATTGTTTTTCTATAACGTTCCCAGTTGTTAATGACACTGTTGCTCTGGAGACCGCTTTTGAGAAACATTGCTCTTGAGGAGGGAGCTTTCAACTTTTTCTGTTAAACGGCCAGAGAGTCAATACCTTTGGCTGTGTGGGTCTTAGAGTCTCTATCACAGCCACTGGATTCTGGTTTTCTCTTTTGAAAGCAGCCAAATGCAATATGTAAATGGACATTCCTGTGTAACAATAAAATATATTTATATAACAGATGCTAAGCTGAACACCACTCTAAACCATTCATTCTTGCTCCAGATACCTCTATCTGCTCAATATTATATATATATTACATATATATGCAAGTGCACATGCGTATATGTGTGTGTTTATGAGAACTACAACATGTTTCTTATCTCAAAGCTTTTTCTAGTTTATTTTTCCACATCTTGCAGTTGATGCAGTAGATTAATCAGTAATACTGTAATTATATCATGGCAGTCATTATTTTTTAAGCATCTTCAATATTCCATTATAAAGCAGGTAGACTTGGGGGAAATAATTTTATAATTATTATATGTGCTAATTTTGGAGGGTCAGAATACATTACCAAAGTTATCTGCTCTATAATAACAATTTTCCATTATAATCAACTCTCTTGACCTAAGAATAATCCCTTTTCACTGTGCAAAACAAATGATGTGCATATAGAGGGACATTATTAAATAAACATTATTCTTTTGCAGGCTTATGAATATAATATAAATATATTGGGACAAATAATGCGGAATATTTGCTTGAAATGAATGTGACTTCCATTTTCGTCAGAATTTTTTTTGTAAGAATGCAAAGAAAATCACTATAGTTTCCTATAGACTAAACTACAGTTTGGCAGTTTTGCTAGTGGTCTATGAGTCAAAAAACATAATCTGATATGTCTTGCAGCTGCCTTACTTCAAAACAACACCATGCAAATAAAATAATAAGATGTATAACGTCACAGGAACTCTAATTAAGCAAATATTGTGTTATTGTATGTAGAAGTTCTATTTGCCTTGCATTTCACCCTGTTTGGTAGGAATAAAAGGTTGTTATCTTTTTTTCTGAGATACTAGATGACAATGTCAAGACTTAAACATTTATTCTGCAAATACCCCTTGTGTAGCTACAAGGGCAAGACACGGACAATATAGTTTCCCTCCAAATGCTGTCTTTGGAGAGATTATCGGCTCCTCTCTGAGGCTTTGCATGGAGGTCTGTCACTTCCCCTTCTTGCCACTCCCCAGTAATTCTCCTCAGCAGGTTCTCACTCTGGAGCCACTGTGCACCTGCCCTAATCACCCTTGGGCCAGGTATCAAACAATTGAAGACTACTCTGTATGCTGCGGCCCTTTAAATTATTCAAATTAGCAAATCCACCGGGAGGACAGGTAACCTAGCTAGCCCCACTGCTTTTTCCATACTTAAGCTGCCTCCTGCAGTTTGCAAGTTCCAGTTTGCAACCCTCTGTGTAATCCTGCATGGCAGTTTTCTCTTCCTTGGAGCTGTAAGTAGTTTACTTCTGCCTTTAATCTGTTGAATTGTCTTCATGTTATGTCCCATGATCCAAAAATCTATGATCATTCCCAATGTTGTGTAATTATAAAACACTAAGAAAACTGAGTAATTTAGGCAAGGTGACATCATATGTATTAAAAGTAGTTCACAAATTTAAGTCTGTGGACTGCAATTTCACTTAACCACTGTGCTTTGCTGGTAAAGAATGGGGGTGATTTTGAGAACAGAGTAGTTTCTTCAATGTATAGTATTGTCTTCCAAAAGCCAAATGAACCTGAATATAAAGTGTGGGCCAGTGTATCCAAAAGTGTTCTTCAGAAAGTATACACTTTAACATAACAATTTAAGTATAACACATATGCAGAAAAGTAAATGAATCTATGCACAGGGTGAATACACCCATGTGATCATAATTCAGAAAATGGAATATTGTCAGACCCCCTGATCCTTTGGGAAGCAAAAATCCTGAATTCAGCTTTTATGGACATTTGGCACTATATGTCTTGTTTGCCTTATTTTCTTACTAATGTTAGCTCCTCTAATGAAAACAACTTAATTTCTCTTTATGCAATGAATCCCCATTCTTTACCAGAATGTAGATAAATCTGTTAGTCTCCAATTTTCAACAGTGAGGTCAAGCAACTACTGACTCTACACCACCAAGATAGTAAAATTATTTAGTAAAGTGAGAGACTCCTGGGGGTGCAGTCCTTTCAGACAGATCAATCAGGTTCATGGAGGAAACAAAAGGGACTTTGTGAGAAATGCTCTTTACCTTAGCAGAACTGAAGGCTACATAGTTTGGTAGAATTTCTTCCTAACTTCTGTGATTTATGTAAATCGCCTCCCTTTATTGTCAGACTGTTTTCTGGCAAGAGAGATGCTGGCCTCTTTTGTTCAAAATATATATATTTTTTCCAATTTTAGTAATTTAGCAGAGTGTCCATTAAAGACCTAAAGCATAATAATGATTTTTCTCCTTCCCTCCCTCCCAACCTTCCTAAATTATAGGTTTACATAAAAGTCATAAGTAGAGTACAAGAGTTTATTTTCTTGCAAACCATTTTAGAGTAAGTTTCTAACACGATGTCCCATCCACCCAAATAAGAGCATAACCACAATATCACTAAAAATAGGGTATTAACATTGATGTCTTAACGTTATGTAATCCTCAGACCTCATTACAATTTTACAAGTGTCCCAATAATGTCCTTTATAGCAAATGAATCAGCATGGCACACATTTAATTATGAGATCCTTCCTTCATCTTCATTACCTTGATAACTTTGAAGATCTCAGAACAGTTATTTTAAAAAAAAATCTCACAATTCAGGTTTGTTTGAAGTTTTCGTATAATTAGATTCAGATTATGCATATTTGGCATGAATATCACAAAAGCTGTATTTTTATTGTATCTTATGACACAGCAGGCAATTTTGATTTGTCCTACTTCTGATAATGTTAACTTCATATACGTGACTAAGGAAGTGTTTGAAAGACTTCTCCAAAGTGAAATTCTACTTTCCTATTGTAATCAATTAATATTTTCTGGAGAAGTATTTGAGACTATATAAATATCATGCTCATCATCAAATTTTAATTTGTTCATTTATTTATATCAACATGGACATGAACATGCCTGTATAATTCAAAAGCTATAATCAATTTCATCATTATTTATTTGTGTTAATATTTTTATTTTGGAATAATTCTAGATTTACAGAAAAGAGGCAAAAATAGAAAAATAGAAAAAATACAGAAAGAGTTCTTGTATACCTACTCTTCTAGCTTCAGCTGCTCCACACACACACCCAAACACACATATACACGCACATTACTGTGGTATATTTCACAAAACTAAGAAACTAACATTGGTACACTACTATTCGGTAAACTGCATCCTTATTCCGATTTCACCAGTTTTCTGTTAATGTCTTTTTTCTGTTCCTGGATCTTACCCAATGTAACATCTTGCATTTAGTCATCACCCTTATTTTAGTCATTATGTCTTCAAACTTTGACCATGTTTTAGTCTTTCCTTTTGTTTCATTGACCTTGACACTTTAGAAAAGGACTGGTAGGTATTTTGTAGGAGTCCCTCAAATATGGATTGCCTGATGTGCTTGGGATTATAGGTTTGGGGGAAGAATAATACAGAGGAGAAGTGTCTTTCTCATTGCATTTTATCAGCAGCAACATGACAGAAATATGACTTATTGGGTGATGGTAAGTTTGATGACTCAGTTAAGCTGATGCTTGCCTGATTTCTCCACTTTAAGTTACTATTTTTTTTTATTTTCCATATGCTATTCATTAGAAGTTATTTATGAAGCCCAACCCACATTCAAGGGAAGAGCAATTAAGCTCCGCCTTCCAAAGGGAGGAGAGTCAAATACATTGTAGACCTATCACAATTTATTTTTTTGTTTGTTTGTTTTAAATTTTTTAAATTTTATAGTATAACATGTACAAAGCAAAGAAGTTAAAAGGCAATAGTTTTCAAAGCACCCTTCAACATGTAATTACAGGCCAGATCCCAGAGTTTGTCATGGGCTGCCGTACAATCCTCTCAGATTTTTCCTTCTAGCTGCTTCAGAATATAGGAGGTTAGAAGGCTTAAATATTTTTTACCATCACAATTGATTTTTTTCTGTTTTATTTGTGTGCATGTGTGTGAAAAATAACATATACACAAAAAAGCTATAAATTTCAAAGCACAGCTCCACAATTAGGTGTAGAACATATTTCAGAGTTTGGCATGGGATACAATTCCATAATTTTAGGTTTTTACTTCTAGCTGCTCTAAGATACTGGAGACTAAAAGAGATATCAATTTAATCATTCAGCATTCATATTCATTTGTCAAATCCTATGTGCACTGTATAATTCCACCAATTACTTTGATCTTTCTATTCCTCTCCTTAGGGGTGTTTGGACAATGGTCATTCTAACTTTTTTGTATTGGACAGTTTTGACACTAATGTGGGGTAGGGAGATCGAACTCTCTGATGTTCTATAGAGGTTGGGCCCTTTAGGTTTCAGGACTATCTGGACCATCTGGACGTTGTAGGTTTCTGGAAAGTTACTCTAGTGCATGGAACCCTTGTGGAATCTTATATATTGCCCTAGGTGTTCTTTAGGATAGACTGAAATGGTCCTGGTTGGGGATTGGCAGTTTATAATAGGTAGCAAAGTCTATCTGAAGCTTGTATAAGAGCAACCTCCAGAGTAGACTCTCAATTCTATTGAATTCTCTCTGCTACTGATATTTCATTAGTTACACTTCTTTTCCCCCTTTTGATCAGGGTGGAATTGTTTATCCCATGGTATCACGTCTGGATTCATCCCTGAGAGTCATCTCTCACATTGTCAGGGAGACTTTCACCCCTGTATGTCATGTCCCATGTAGCAAGAAGGGCAATGATTTCACCTACAGAGTTGGGCTTAGAGAGAGTGAAGCCACATCTGAGCAACAAAAGAGGTCCTCCAGAAGTAACTCTTAGGCATGCCTATAGGTAGTCTAAGCTTCTCCACTACCTACATAAACTTCCCACAAAAAAGCCTCATGATTGAGGGAATGCCTATTAATTTGGGTGTCCCTAAAATTTGACACAGTATCAGGGAATTCCCTGACGGTAAGGATTAATAGTTTCATATTCTTTCTCCCATCCCTCAAGGGATTTTGCCAATACTTTTTGGTTACTCTGTTTAATAAACTCTAGGATGTATTCAGACATTACAATAATTTATGCAGGATTAAAGGACCTTGTTCTTATTCTAGGGTCCCTGTGTTTCAGTTGCTCAAATAAGCTATACAGATAGGTTGAGTTAGATTACGCACTACAGAAAATTTCAGTTCCAGACCAAATAAACCTTTCATCCTTTGGTCTCAAATGGTATGTGTAGTTCTAAAATATAGACATTGTCTTCCTTCCCCTGAGTTCTGATTGGTGAATACCTTATTTCTAAATATCAGGTTTTATATACATATATATATATATATATATACATATATAAACTTGATATTTATAATATATATGTGATAATATATATATAGTAATATATATATATATATATATATATATATATAGTAATACATATTATTATTTCTGGATTTTGAGACGCTCATATATATATAAGCCTTTGGACTTAATGTGTTTGCTCTGAAAGCCTATATTCTGGGCCCTGTTTTCTTATAAGCATTTTCTAAAGGTGACCATACCATTATTGTTCTTTTATTTCTAGCTTATTTTGCCTCACTAAATGTCCCACATGTTCATTCACATCGTTGCTTGCCTCACAACTTTGTTCCTTTTTGTAGCAGCACAAAACTTCATTCAGAAGTATCCACCCTCGTTCTGCAATCTGCTTCTCAGTCAGTGCATCCTTCAGCCACCTGCAATCATCTGTCATCACGTATAGTGCCCAAAGTCCACAGTCCATCAACATTTTCAGTTTTCGATAATTTCTTTGTCCCCAAGAGGAAGAAAACCAATAAACACATACGTGCCAAATAGGAAATCTAAGCCTCCTCTTAACACTTGCCCCTCCCCCCATTATTTACCTCTGCTGTTGCTAAGGCAGTGTTGATGTTTTCCTTTGGAATATAGCCTATAGACTACAATAGCAGTTTTCCCACTGTACCCTGGACTTAAACACTCTTTGTAGTAATTCTTGCAAGAACTAATTCATATTACTGGTGTTAATGAGTGGGAAACTCTTCTAGTTTTCTAGCTGCTAGAATGCAATATACCTGAAATGGAATGACTTTTCAAAAGGGGAATTTAATAAGTTGCTAGTTTACAGTTCCAAGGCCAAGAAAATGTCCCAATTAAAACAAATCTATAGAAATGTCCAATCTAAGGCATCCAGGTAAAGATACCTTGGTTCAAGAGGGCCAATGAAGTTCAGAGTCTCTCTCTCAAGTGAGAAGGCACATGGTGAACACAATCAAGTTTTCTCTCTCATCTGGAAGGGTAAATGGCAAACATGGCATCATCTGCTAGCTTTCTCTCCTGGCTTACTGTTTCATGAAGCTCTCTGAGAGGAGTTTTCCTTCTTCATCTCCAAAGGTCGCTGGCCAGTGGGCTCTCTGCTTCTTGTGGCTGCATCGTTCTTCTCTGGCTCTCTCTGAATCTCCTGTTCTCCAAAATATTTCCTCTTTCATAGGACTTCAGAAACTAATCAAGACCCACCCAAATGGGTGGAGACATATCGCCACCTAATTCAGTTTAACAACCACTCTCAATTATATCACATCTCCAGGGAGATGATCTAATTACAGTTTCAAACATAGAGTACTGAATAGGGATTAGAAGAAACGGCTGCCTTTACAAACTGGGATTAAGATTTAAACATGGATTTTCTAGGGGGCATACATCCTTTCAAACTAGCACAGATGCATAGGTCTATAAAACCCCTTTCAATCTTGTGCATCTTCAATATGATAATATTACTTATAGACCCACTAAAGAACCACCTTAATTTCTATCTATTCCCTTATATTGGAGTTCAACCTCATTAGCTAATGATTCACCCATCGTTATTTTCTAAGTATTTCTAAGTCCCCTGTATTCTTTGCTAGAAGCCTCTGATTATACCTTTATGCCGGTCATAAAAGTGGAATCATACTGTATCTCTCCTTTTGTGTCTGGCTTATTCCACTCAGCCTAATGTCCTCAAGGCTCATCCATCTGGCTTATTCCACTCAGCCTAATGTCCTCAAGGCTCATCCATCTTTTCACGTGCTTCAGGATGGCATTTCATTTTACTGCTGCATAATATTCCATCATATGTATATACCACATTATGCTGATCCACTCATCTGTTGATGGGCATTTGGTTTGTGTCCATCTTTTGGTGGTTGTGGATACTGCTGCTATGAACATTGGTTTGCAAATGTTTGTTTGTGTCATTGCTTTCAGCTCTTCTGGGTATATACCAAGTAGTGCTACTGCTGGGTCATAGGGCAACTCGATATTTAGTTTCCTAAGGAACCGCCAAACAGTCTTCCATAATGACTGTCCCATTATATATTCCTACCAGCAGTGCGTAAGTATTCCAATTTCTCCATATCCTCTCCAACATTTATAGTTTTCTGTTTGTTTAATAGCAGCCATTCCTATGAGTGTGAGGTGGTATCTCATTGTAGTCTTGATCTGCATTTCCCTTATAGCCAATGAAAATGAGTATTTCTTCATGTGCTTTTGAGCCATCTGTATTTGCTTTTCAGAAAAATGTCTATTCATGCCTTTAGCCCATTTTCTAATTGGATTGCTTGGTCTCTTGTTGTTGAGTTGTATGACTTCTTTGTATGTACAAGAAATCAAACCTTTGTCAGATATGTGATTTCCAAATAATTTCTCCCATTGAGTTGGCTGCCACTTCACCTTTTTGACAAAGTTATGTGAGGTGCAGAAGTGTTTGATTTTGAGGAGTTCCCATTTACCTATTTTTTTCTTTTGTTGTTTGTGCTTTCAGTGTAAAGTTTAGGAAGCTACCTTCTATTACTAGATCTTGGAGAGGTTTCCCTACATTTTCTCCTAGAAACTTTATGGTGTTGGTTCTTATATTTAGGTGTTTGATCCACTTTGAGTAAATTTTTGTGTAGGGTTTAAGTTAGAGATCCTCTTTCATTGTTTGGCTATTGATATCCAGTTCTTCCATTGACCAATTACAAAAAGACTATTTTGTCCCAGTTCAGAGGATTTGGGGGCCTTGTCAAAAATCAGTTGACCATAGATTTGGTGGTCTATTTCTGCACTCTTGATTTGATTCCATTGTCAGTGCTTCTATCTATGTGCCAGTACCATGTCGTTTTGACTACTGTGGCTTTATAATAAGTTTTAAAGTTAGAGAGAGTTAATCCTCCCTCATCATTTTCTGTTAGGGTACTTTTATCTATTTGGGATCTTTTTCCCCTCTAGATGAATTTGGTAGTTAGTTTTTCCAAATCTTCAAGGTAGGTTGTTGGAATTTTAATTGGTACTGTGTTGAATCTGTAGATCAGTTTGGAGAGAATTTACATCTTAACTATATTTAACCTTCCTATCCATGAGCAGCTAATGTCTTTCCACCTATTTAGATCTCCTTTGATTTCTTTTAACAATGTTATGTAGTTTTCTGTGTAGAAGTCCTTTGCTTCCCTAGTTAAGTTCATTCCTAAGTACTTGATTCTTTTAGTTGCTATTTTGAGTAGAATTTTTTTCCTTAAATGACTCCTCATCTAGGTCATTGCTTGTGTATAGAAATGTTACTGATTTTTGAACATTAATTTTATATCTCATCACCTTGCTGAATTTGTTTATTAGCCCAAGTGACATTGCTGTACATTTCTCAGGATTTTCCAAGTATGGTATCATACCATCTGCAAATAATGAGAGTTTACTTCTTCCTTTCTAATTTGGATGCCTTTTATTTCTTCATCCTGCCTGATTGCTTTCGCTGGAACTTCCAGCACACTGTTGAATAATAATTGTGACAGTGGGCATCCTTGACTTCTACCTGATCTTATGGGGAAGGCTTTCAGTCTCTCTCCATTGAGTACGATGCTGGCTATCAGTTTTCATATATTCCCTTTATCATATTTAGAAAATTCCCGTTGATTCCTATCTTTTGGAGTGTTTTTATCAGAAAAGGATGTTGAATTTTGCCGAATGTTTTTTTAGCATCAATCGAGATGATCATGTGGTTTTTCCCTTTCGATTTATTAATGTGCTGTATTACATTAATTGATTTTCTTATGTTGAACCTGGTATAAACCCTTCTTGGTCATGGTGCATAATCTTTTAATGTGCTGTTGGATTCGATTTGCTAGTATTTTGTTGATCATTTCTATATTCATTAGGATTATTGGACTGTAGTTTTCCCTTCTTATAGTATGTTTACCCAGTTTTGGTATTAAAATGATATTAGCTTCAGAAAATGAGTTAGGTAGAGTTCTTTTTTCCTCAAATTTTTTGAAAAGTTTGAGCAGGATTAGCATTAATTCTTTTTGGAATGTTTGATAAAATTCTGTTGTGAAGCCATCTGGCCCTGGGCTTTTCTTTTTAGGAAGATTTTTGATAATTTATTGAATCTCTTTACTTGTGATTCATTTGTTGAGATCTTCTGTTTCTTCCTGAGTTAGTGTAGCTTGTTTGTGTGTACCCAGGAATTTTTCCATTTCAGCTAAGTTGTATAGTTGTTGGTATATGGTAGATCATAGTATACTCTTATGATTTCTTTTATTTCTTCAGGGTCTGTGGTTATGCACCTGTTCTCATTTCTGATATTGTTTATTTGCATCCTCTCCTTTTTTTCTTTGTCAGTCTTGCTAGTGGCCCATCAGTTTTATTGAGTTTCTCAAAGAACCAACTTTTGGTTTTATTGATTTTTTTCTATTGTTCTTTTGTTCTCTCTTTCATTTATCTCTGTTTTAATCTTTGTCATTTCTCCTCTTCTATTTACTTTGGGGTTAGTTTGCTGTTCTTTGTCAAGTTCCTCCAGGTGTGCTGTTAAGTCCTCGATTCTTGCTCTTTCTTGTTTTTAATATAGGCATGTAAGGCAACAAATTTCCCTCCCAGCACAGCCTTTGCCACATCCCATAAGTTCTGATAAGTTGTATTCTCATTTTCATTCATCTCCAGATAGCTACTGGTTTCTCTTGCAATTTCTTCTTTGACCCACTGGTTATTTCAGGGTGTGTTGTTTAATCTCCATATATTTGTGAATGTTCTCATTCTTAGGTGGTTATTGAGACCCAGCTTCATCCCGTTGTGATCAGAGAAAGTGCTTTGAATAATTTCAGTATTTTCAAATTTTTAAAGACCTGTTTTGTGTGCCCCAGCATATGATCTATCTTAGAGAATATTCCATGAGCACTAGAAAAGGATGTGTAACATTGCACTTTGACATACAATGTTAGGTATAATTCATTTATCGAGTTATTTAACTTCTCTATTTCCTTGTTGATCATCTGTCTATTTGCTCTATCGATAAAGAAGAGTGGTGTATTGAAGTCTCCTACTATTATTGTTGAAACATCTGTTGCTCCTTTCAATTTTGCCAATGTCTGTCTCATGTACTTTGGAGCTCTTTGATTGGGAGCATAAACATTTATGATTGTTATATCTTTTTGGTTGATATAACAACCAAAATTGACCCTTTTATTAGTATACAGTGTCCTTCTTTGTTTTTTATGATGACTTTATGTTTAAAGTCTATTTTGTCTGATATTAGCATAGATAATCCTGCTTTCTTTTCATTACAACTTGCATGGAAAATCTTTTTCCATCCTTTCACTTTCAGTCTATTTGTATCCTTGTGTCTAAGATGAGTCTCTTGTAAGCAGCATATAGCTGGATTATGCTCCTTAAACCATTCTGCCAATCTGTATCATTATATGGGGAAGTTTAGTCCATTATCAAAGTTATTACTGACAAAGGCATTTCTTGAATGAACTATCTTATCTTTTTACTTTTATTTGTCAGATCTATATGCTCTTTTCCCTTTTTATCTTTTTATCTTTTAAATTACTCTTACTGGTACTCTTCAATTCTGTGCCCTCCTCCAGACTTCCATTTACTGTCTTTTTTTTTTTCAGCCCACTGAACTGCTTTTAGTATTTCTTGTAGGGCCGATCTCTTGTTGACAAATTCTTTCAGGGCTTGTTTGCCTGTTAAAACTTTAATCTCTCCCTCAGTTTTGAAGGACAATTTGGCTGGGTACAGTATTCTTGGCTGGAAGTCTTTCTCTTTCAGGGAGGTGCAGCAGGGGGCAGGACACGGGGTGGGACATGACCATGCAGTGATTTGTTTCAGAGCAGGTATAGGTGGAGGTTGGAGATGTCACCCTGATGCTTGTGAATGTAGGCACCCAGCAGCCAGGAAGGATGTAGCTGTGTGAATGCACCAGTGTGGGTGGTGTAACCCTGGTGTGTTCTTCCTAGGGTGAAGGGCCCTTTGTGCATATGCAAAGAGCTGTGTCAGCAGGTCAGTGTAATGCTTTCATTTGTGGGGGCAGATGTGACCTGGCTGTGCAACACTATAGGCAGGGGACAGGGGTAGCCTGGGTATGGAGGTTAGCGCCCATAGTCTTTATGCACTGGCCACAGCCTACAGAGAACAAGGAAGGGAAGGTAGTGTTCAGGAGGGGTGCAGGAGAGGTAGGTTGGGCTATAATTGGTGTGGGGGTGTGGGGTGGGTGCACGCACTAGGGGCTGGTAGGGCAGGAGCACTTGGAAGGTGGGGAATGGGAACAGGTAACAGAGTTCAGGTGCATGGGATGTAGGGTGAGTCACCAGTGAGGGTAGCACATTCAAGGAACATAGCCTGGCTTATTTCCTAGTCCCTGGCTCCCATCCATACACTCCTGTGGGCTCTGTGCCTCTGTGCCAGGCTCCAGCTTTTTGCTTTTCAGTTCCTTAGCCTCTGCAATCAGGGCTGCCCTGTGTGGTGCAGAAGGTTCTCCTAGGTCAGTTGCACCCTTAAATCACTGTCTCAGTCACCCTCCCATCCCTTCTCTAATTTTTTGTGGAGCAGAGCTGAATATGAGCTACTCTATTTAGCCATCTTCCCAGAAGTACACAAATTGGTTTTATCATACTCGAAAAGTTCTCCTTCCAAATGACTCATTTGTCTTTTTCTTTCTGAAATTTTATTTGATGAACGAAAAGATTTACTCAGTCACTTTATTCAGGGCTCATGTATTTACCATATAGTATTCTCTCGTTCTCATCTCTAACACTTAAAGAGTCATTAAGTTTTGTTATTTTTACTTCCAAAATTGTTCTTGTGTCCATCACCTTTTCTTATCGCTCATCTCTTCCCTGAAATCATTGCATCCCAGAAGTCCTTTTTAGAACAATAATCAAGTATTGGTGTTATTAAATGTATAAACATACATACATAATTTTTAATGGTTCAGTGGTCAAATCATTTTGAGAAATACAGACTAAATAAAAATGTATTACTGTTGGATTTCTCAGAGACCTTAAAAATAAATATGCATTGAAATGCTCCAAGAGGCAAACATATTATCAACGATTCCACATTCAATTGCCTATCTTCATTCCTTTTTTCCCAGATTATCATTTCTAAAAGTATTCCAAGGAACACAGTTTGGAAGTGTTGTACTTAACTTGACTAACTATAAAAATTTCTCCGTTTCTTTCTTACTACCTTCACATGGAAAATCTTTTTGACTGTCAAAATTTCAATTTTCCCTCTCTGGAAAAGATAGCATCCCCACCCCTCTATACTTTGGCTCTTGGCCAAACTACCTATTCTACTGTACTTCTATTCCATTTGTTTGATATCACTTTTATAGTACTTATGCTCTCCATTGTTTAGTAATATATATCCTTCACTATATAATTATACTCTCTCAAAGTAGAGTATCAATTTCTTATTAGCAGAGCTTATTTTCTTTACTTTGTTATACCCATGTTGAGAGCTTGGTAAGTACTCTTCAAAGGTTTGTTGAGGAGTTATTGATCAATATCTTGCTCCAAATCAGACAATTAACTTACAGCAGGGCCAGGATTGAGATACAAGTGATCTGAATCTCAGTCTTGTGATACCTCAGATAAACAAAATACATTTTGATTATAGATGTCATGTTGAAATGCACTTTATTTTGGGCCATTTAACTATGTTAGTGATTTTAATATGGACTATTTAAGACATTATTAACATTTCCAATTTCTTGAAAAAAACTATTTTCAAAATCTACTTGAACCAAAAATATATTTCCAAGAGTAGTCTTCCTATAAGGCTTATTTAAAATCACCTGAAAAGAAAAAATGAATATGTCTTTTTAAGAAATTCTACAGCAATAACATTTCTGTTCAATGTTTCAAGCATCTTAATGTTTGCTTGACCCATTTCAAATGTGACTGTTGCTTTTAGACCTTCATTACAGTGTAAAACATGCACTTTCAATTATTAAATTCAGCCTTTCAGCTAAAGTATATCTCAAAGAAAAAAAAATTCTATGCCCTTATAATTCCTGTAAAAGCCAAAAGTTGGCTGTATCTCATGGAAGTAAACATGAGAGCACATATACAATGGATATTCTAAGCATTATTTAAAAGAGTTTAGAAAACTATTGAATGCTATTATCTGTGTCATTATCTTGCTCCCAGGGGCAGATAAGTTTGTAAATACCAAACATAAATATTAGACATTTATCAGGATAATAGACAATGGGAACGTACAAACTTAAAGACATTCTGAGAGGTTGGTGAACTATGTGCAAAGATGGATATGGCTTGCCACCAATGAACTTGCTACCAATGTGTTCCCTAGAAAGTGGCAAAGCAAACAAGGGCCTTTTTTGCGGAGAGTAAATAGGGTGGGGTGCTCCTTTTAAAAGAGGTCACTCTGCCCCCTGGGGACACTTTGGAAGTTTGATTCAAGTGTTTTCATGGTCACCATAATTTCAAAGTGTTCTGCCATTTAGAGGGCATGAGCCAGAAATGCTCATGGACTGCATTTCCATGGGATGCTCCAGTACAACAAAGGTATTTTCAGTGCCCTACAGGAATTCAAAGGTCTGCCCAAATACTCTTATCAATAAAAAAAAATTAAGATTGTCTATGGTAACTGTCATAGTCAGGTTCGTGTGTCAACTTGGCCAAGTGGTGGTACCTGTTTGGTTGGGCAAGTGCTGGCCTATCTGTTGTCATGAGAACATTTCATAGAATTAAATCATGATCATGTCAGCTACATCCACAGCTGAATCCATTTGCAATCAGCCAAAAAGGACTGTCTTCTGCAATGAGTAATGCTTAATCTGATCACTGGAAGCCTTTTAAGGAGGATTCAGAAGAGACAGGCTCTTCCTGTTTCAGCTGGCGAGCTTCTCCTGTGGAGTTCATCCAGACCTTCCATCAGAATCATCAACTTCACAGCCTGCCCTGTGGATTTTGGACTCTGTGTTCCCGCAGTCACATGAGACACTTTCATAAATTTTGTATTTGTAAGTTTTCCCTGTTGATTCTGTTTTTCCAGAGAACCCTAAATAATACAGTAACAATAATAATTATAATCAGAGGACTCTTTTATAGTGTGAAATATGGGCAAGTTAACTATTCTAAGTGTTTTACAAACAATGATGTAAACCTAATTAGATTGATATTACCATTTCCATTTGACAGAGAAGAGGACAGAAGCACAAAAGTATTTAAGAAATTTTCCCAATTTCACAGAGCTATGAGGTAACAGAGGCACTATTCCAGCCCAGAAAATCTGGCTAGAGGGTCCCTTCTCTGAGTTACCACATAGTTTTCATTTTCTTTCTAAGCCTAGAATTGAACTTCATTTCCATTTAAACATCATTTCATAGTTTTAATATACTGAATTTTTCAGAAATGTTGTTATGGTGGCTATACAACTATATGATTTGATCAATTTTCATAGTGTTTGTTCCCCTTTTATTATAAAGGTCTATGAGTTTTGACAAACACAGTAGGGTAATCACGTATAAAATGTGGGGATGTTTTAATTATTTTTTAAGGCTTACCAAGATTTTTTTCCTGTACTTAGAAAATAACATTTCTGATGTTAACACAGCTTGTAGTATTTGGGATGTCAGCACATCATATCTCTATTAAACTGCCTTTGTAGCAAGCTACAGATATGTAAACATCTGACTATGTAATTACAGTCTTTAGTCAAGATATGGAACAACACCATCAGCCCTTAAAATTTCCTCACGCTCTTTCGTAGATTTGCGATTACCCATGTAGTATACATGTGATACACTCTAATACACAATCAATGTTTATCAGAAGTTCACCCCTTTTTAATGCAGAGGAAAATTCTTTTAAATGAGTGTACCACAGTGGTTAATTCATTCATCCATTGCAGGACATTTAAATTTCTACAATTGGGGGGTAATTTTAGAAACTGATAGTACTGTCCTACATCTTGATTGTGATGATGGTGGCAATACAACTGTAAGTGTCAAAACTCTTAGAACTATGCAAAAAGGGTGAATTTTAATGTACTAAATATACCCCAGTCAATCTGACTTAAAAGAAAAATCTGAATTTACAGGACTAGACAAGCACATCTATTTCAAAATGTCAATACTCAATATTAGACTAGAGACAATGATTACAGAGTGCAATGATATTTTTGCATTTTAATTTGAATTTCCTTAATGACTAATATTGTTGAGCATCTTTTCATTTGAGCCTTTGCTATTTATGTATCATCTTTTGTAAAGTGTCTGTTCAAAATTTTGCTTTTTTATTGGATTATTTCTTTACTTAAAATTTTTACAGTTAATATTTTCTCATATTTATTTTGAAAAATTTTGTCCCAGTTTGTGGCTTATATTTTCATTTTCTTAGTTGTGCCAGTTGAAAAGTAGAAGCTTTTAATTTTGATGAAACCAAACTTATTGTTTATTTCTTCTTTCTTGAATATTACTTTGGTATTCTGTTTAAGGGTTTCTTTTTTAATTTTTTGGCTGAATCCAAGACCACAAAGGTTTTTCTTCTATGATGTATTTAAGGGGTTCATATTTTAGGTATTATATTTAAGTCTTTGGCCATTTCAACTTAAGTTTTGTATATGGTATGAGGTATGAGTGTGATCATTATTTTTGCATTTGGACATCCAATTTTTACAGAAGCATTTGTTGATAATATTATTCTTTATCTATAGAGTTGTATTGCACCTTTATGTAAAAAGAATTGACCCCGTGTGCGTATGTGTATGTGTGTGTATTTTTGGAATCCTTAATGTGCTCCATTTATCTAAGTGTCTATACTTTCACTGCCTGGATTATGATGGCTTTATAGTAAGTCTTAGGATCAGGTAATATGAACTCTTCAACTTTGCTTGTCTTTTTCAAAATATTTTAAAGTATTCTATTTCTTTTATTTTTCCATAGAAAATTTAGATTTAGCTTGCTTATTACAAAAAGAGAAAAAAAGGTATTTTTTAAATTTGGAAAGTGTTGAATCTATGGATTCTTTGGGGGCAATCAATATCTCAACACTACTGAGTCTTTCAATCCATTCACGTAGTATGTCTCCCCATGTGCTTAGGTCTTTTTGGTTGTCATCTTATTTTGTTTTCTTCTGTTTTCTGAGTGTGTTAAACATATCAATGTGCAGACATTCACATATTTTATTAAATTTTTACCTAACTATTCATATTTATTGTAAGTAGTACTATTTTATGTTATGATTTCCAACTTTTAATTGGTAGGTTACAGAAGTACATTTGATGATTTATATTTAACTTATAGCCTGCAATAAAGCAAACAATCTTAACTCTAGTAGATTTTTTGAAAAATTTTTTTTTACCTAAAATACTACATCTGAAAACTGAAGAATAATTCTTATTTTCCAAGATTCTGAAACAAGGACATATGATAAGTCATGAAATAAGTTATAATGAATTTAGAATAACTAAAACTATACAGAGTATTTTATCTGACTACAACAAATTTAAATTAGTAATGAACAACAATAAGAGAATTAGAAAAGTTACATATATTGAGAATTTAAGCAGTCACTAATACCTTATTCCTGGGTAAAAACTAAATAGCACAGATTAAATAACTATTTTAAATTGAATTAAAGTAAAAATAAAATATTTAAAATATTATAGAAAAAATGTATGAAAAATAGCTAAAGGAGAGTTTAGATGGACATGTATTACATAATTTCCTTATATTAGAAAGCTATAGAAGATTAAATTCACTCACCTGTGTTTCCATCTTAAACTTGGAAAAGAAGCACAGTATAAACCCAAAGGTAATAAAATAAAGAAAATAATGAAGATAAAAACAGAAACTGAAAAAAAGTAAACTGAGCAAAAGAGAAAACTAATAAAGCAAAAAATAAAAAGATACAAAATAATAAATCTGAAGCTATAAAAAGCAAAAAAATAAGGTAGCACAAATCACCAACATCAGGAGTTAAAACAGTACTGTTTAGACTTGCTGAAGCTGCTGGAATGCAATTTATCAGAAATGGGTTGGCTTTCAATAGGATTTATTAAGTTACAAATTTATGTTTTAAGGCCATGAAAATGCCCAAATTAAGGCATCAGGAGTTAGATACATTCTCTGAGGAAACGTTGCTGCCCATCTGGGGTTCCTCTGTCACAAGGAAAGGCACACGGTAAAGTCTGTTTGTCCTCTCCGGGGTTCTTATTTCAAGGGCTCTCAAAATGTCTCTGGGCATTTCTTCTATGCTGACCTGTTTATCTGCCTTTTATTATCTCAAAAAGAGCTCCAGTGAAGGATTAAGCCCCACCTTGAATGGGCTGGGTGACATCTCAATTGAAATATCCTAACCAAAATATCCCACCAAAAATAGGTCTGTCCTCACAAGAATGGATTAAAAGAACATGGCCTTTTCTGTGGTACATAACAGATTCAAACCAACACACCAACTCTCTGAACCCAAAAAGACATGTTATTTCCATATGCAAAATACATTCATTCTATCACAATATCACAAAAGCCTTAAGTCACTTCAGCAGCCATATTAAGTACACCATCTTACCAGAAACAGTTGCAGGCATGGTCTATCCTAACGCAAAATTCCCCACTGGCTGTTGACTTGTGGAACCTAGAACAAGTTATCTACTTCCAATATACAAGGTGGGGGGGACAGTCATAGGATAAATGTTTCCATTACCTAGGAAGAAATTGAAAGGAAAGTAGGGGTCACAGGATCCAAACAATTCTGAAAAGCTACAGGCATATTTCATTAGTTTTTAAGGTCTGGGAGACATTTATACAATGACATTTTATCCTCAGGGCTTGAGTGAGCTGCAGCCCTACCCACTATAAAGGCTGATGCAGGGACCTTGCTCTCTCCAAACACTGGGGTGAGGGTTCCAATCACTCTAAGCACTGGGGAGACCACTTTGTTCTCTGCCAATCCTCCTCAAGCATCTGATTCGCAGCTAACTCACTGCCATCTTTGGAGCACACTCTCAAGCCCCTTAGAAGAGTAGAATGTAGAGCTTATTCTTCAGTCCCGGGGAATGTCCTCCACTACTTTGAGGCCAGGGGTGGTAACATTATTCCTGAACAATGGGCTTCCTTCAATTCCTCAGGGGTCTGAGAGTCCTGGAGTGATAACAATTCCTGAACAATGGGGTGGAAGGCTCAAACTCTGCAATCTCCAAGGCAAACTCATCCTTTCCATGCGCATGGCTGAGTTTGCTCTCCTGGGCCAAGGTTTCTTGGCTCAAGATCTTAGCTTCCATTGTTCTATCTTTGAAGTCATTTTTCCTTCATTCTGTCCCTTTTTTGTGCTTTTTAGTCTGAATAACAGTGATTCCATTTATACAAATCCCACAACACACTTGCTAGTTTTGCATGTACCATACAAGGGTCCCAACATCAGACAATAGGACTTTCCACAGATCATTTCTGGATAACTCTATCTACAGTACTGGACTCAGTCTGAAAAGGCTGACTAGTTAAATCCTCATATAGGGTTCTATTCTCTGGGGACTACTTTCTGGAAACTCAGAGTTTTCCAAACCAATAATTTCTTGTTGCTTTGTATTCAAGAGTTTAGTTCTCAGTTTATCCCTTTCTTCCCACATTTCACTAAAAGCCACAAGAAGAAACCAGGATGGATTTGCCACATAGTTTGGAAATCTCTTCAACAAAATTCCAGCTTGTCACTTTCAAATTCTACCTTCTATCTGATAACAAGCTTCAATTATGCCAAATTTCTGCTACTTTAAAACAAGGGTTTTTTCAAATTAGCCATGATACATTCGTAATTTCCATCTAAGTCACTGTTTAAGTTTGCTAATGCTGTCAGCATGCAATACACTAGAAATGGAATGATTTTTGTAAAGGAGATTTATTAACTTATCAGTTTACAGTTTTAAGGCCTAAAAAATTGTCCAAACTAAGGCATCCAGATTAAGATACCTTCACACCAAAGGAAGAATAATAGTGTTCATGAATCCTCTGTCAGCTGGCAAAGCATGATAGCATCCATTGGTCCGTGTTCCTGGTTTAGTTGTTCTGTGCTTCTGATTCCAATGGCTTCCTCACTAAGCATCTGTGGGCCCTCGCTTGGATGCTCTGGAGAAAAACTCTGGGTTTCTTCTCTTAACTGAGCATCTCTCAGGGCTGAATAGTCCTCCTGACCATTTTTGTGAATACTTGTTTAGTACTCAGGCTTTTTCCATCTTTTTCTGTCTCAATCTCCAAACATCCATGTCTGTGTCAGCTCTCCAAGTCATCTCTCAAATGTCTAGGTCTGTTCTCCATGCCAACTCTTTGAAGGACTCCAGAAAACTACTTAAAATCCACCTTGAAAGGGCACAGTCACATTTCCATCTAATAAAAAGGTCACAACCCACAATTGGATGTGTAACATCTCCATGGAAAAAACCTAATGAAGAGGTTCCATCTGACAATATAGGATTAAAAGAACATGGCTTCCCACAGAAGAATGCTTTAGGATTAAATGAACATGGCTTTTCCAAGGTACATAACATTTTCAAACCAGCATAAGCCTCATCAGAAATACCTTGATCTTTCATATTTCTACCAATAGTTTCCTCAAAGAAATCTAGGCCTATTTTATCAAGCATCTCACAATTCTTCCAGAATCTTCCCCTCATCCATTTATAAAGCCATTCTGAATTTTGGTATTTGCCAATCACAGCACCCCATTTTTCTGGTACCAAAATCTGTTTCAGTCTACTAAAGCTGCCAGAATGCAATATATCAGAAAAAGTTTGGCTTTATCAATGGGGATTTATTAGACTAAAAATTTACAGTTCTATGGCCATGAAAATGTTCAAATTAAGGAATAATGGGGAAATACATTCTTTGAGGAAATGCTGCTTGCATCTGAGGTTCCTCTGCCACATGGGAAGGCACATGGTGAAGTCTGTTTGTCCTCTCCTGGGTTCTGGTATCAATAACACTCTTCAAATCTCTCTGGGCATTTCTCTCTATACTCTCCTGCCTTACACACATTTTATCCTCTTATAAAGGGCCCCAGGATTAAGCCCCACCTTGAATGGGCTGGATCGCATCTCAATTGAAATAGCTTCATAAAAATGTTCCACCGAAAAAGGTTCTGTCTCCACATGAATGGATTAAAAGAACATGACCTTTTCTGGGGTATATAACAGATTCAAACCAGCACAGATATATATCACTACAAATGCTGAAGATACTACAGAATATAAAAAGAAGGATTTTATGAAAAAAAACTTAAATGAAAAAATTCCTTGGATATTTCAATTTACAAAACTGATACAAGTTTGAAAATTTTGAATCGCTCTATATCTTTTAAATAAATTTAATTTATTGTCACAAACTTCCCCAGTAAGAAAGAAACTCCAGTTTCAACTGGTTTCACTGATGAAATCTATTAGCATTAATATTAAATAAACATTTATGGTATTATTGAGATATCTTCACATGTCATACAGTCTACCCAATGTACACAATCAATAGCTCACATTATCATCACATAGTTGTGTATTCATCATCACATGATCATTTTTTTGAACATTTGCATCACTCAAGAAAAAGAAATAAAAAGAAAAAAGAAAGACCCTATACATCCCATACCTCTTACTCCTCCCTGCCATTGACCATTAGCATTGTAATCAACCAAAAATGTTTATGCCACTTATCCCCCCTTCATTATTTATTTATTTGTTTGTCCTTAATTTTTTACATCTGCCCATACCCTGAATAAAGGGAGTATTAGCCACAAGGTTTTCACAACCACACAGTCACCTTCTAAAAACTATATAGTTAAACAATCATCTTTAAGAATCAAGGTTACTAGAATACAGTTCAACAGTTTTAGGTATTTCCTTCTAACTATTTTAATACACTGAAAACTCAAAAGGTATATTGATAAAATGCATAAGAACAACCTCCAGAATGACCTTTCAATTCTATTTGATATCTCTCAGCCACAGAAATTTTGTTTTGCCTCATTTCTTCCTTTTTCCTTTTGAACAAGAAGTCTTCCTCAATCCCATGGTGCCATGTCCCAGTTCATTCCCAGGAGTTATGTCCCACTTTGTCCTGAAGATTTATATACCTTGGAGTTATATCCCAAATAGGGAGGAAGACATTTTTTTTCCCTCCTGCATTGGATTTGAGAGAGAGGACGCATTGACCAATAAAAGAGGTCCTCTAGGGTAATTCACAGGCATAATTACAAGTTGGCTTAGCTTCTTCTTTGCAGGAATAAGGTTTATAGGGGTGAATCCCAATATTAAGGGCTCAGCCTATTAAATTCATTTTCCACAATGCTTGCAATAATAACAAGAATTCGTTGGTGGGGAATTTAAAAATTTCCTTCTTTCTCCCCAGTCCCTCAAAGGGACTTTACAAATAAATTTTTATTCTCTGCCCAAATTACCCTAGGATGTATCAGGGCATCACTAACCTATACAAACAGGAGTTCACTCCTTATTCAAGAGTCTACATAATTGTGTTCAAATAAACTCACCATACATGTTAAACTAAATAGTGTGCTATCCAAAATACACAATTTGTACCAAATAAACATCTCTTCTTTGGTCTCACACAGAATTTGAAGTTTTAAAATATAGACCAATAATCCTTTACGCAGAATTCGGATTTACCTTAGATTCATACTGATCAGTTTTATTCATATCTCTAGTTGAAGTCTGATCACTTTTTCAACTTTTTAAATAGTTTCTGTAAGGAATAATGCTGGCTTTCATAGATTTAGAGTTCTAACTCTGCATCTCAAGTATCTCATAAATACCTGAAGTTACAGGGAATGACCAATTATATACAAATAGCTCAGCATCTCAGAATTTAGAAATAACACTTGCAACTTTGGAATAGATATAACTGCTGTAAAAGCTTATAATCTAGGAAACTTTACAACAGGCCTTCACCTGATAACCTGTGCTCTCAATTACAAATCTCTGAGATTGTATACTATTGTTAGCCCATATGAGTGAAGCATGATACTATTTTCCTTTTGTTTCTGACTTATTTCATTCATCACACTGTCCTTAAGGTTCATTCATCTAGTTGCATGTCTCACAACTTCTCTCCTTCTTTCAGCTGCTCAGTAGTCCATTGCATACAACAAAGTTCCATCTTTCATTCTTCAGTTGATGTACCCTTAGGCCACAATCATCCACTGCAAATAGTGAACACTGCTGCCATAAAAACAAGTGCACAAATGTCCATTCCTATCCCCACTCCCAACTTCTCCAAGTATACACCTTGCAGTGGAGTTGCAGGATCATATGGCAAGCCATGCTTAGCCTCCTGTGGAGCCATCACACTGCTCTTTTATATATAAAAAGGATTCTGCATATGACCAAGTAGTATTTATCCCAGAAATGCAAGGTTGCCTTATCATTTAAAACCATTTGCTATAATTCAACATATGAGTAAAATCAAGAAATCCATGTGATTTTTTTTAATAGGTGGACAAAATTATTTGATAAAATTCAATACTCATGACAGGAACTTTCAAAAAACTAAGAACAAAAGGAACTTTTCCACTCTTACAATGGCATCAACAAAAAGTCTACAGCTAACATCAAACTTTAAATTCAAGAATAGGTGAAGATGTATGCTCGTATCATCTTTATTCAACATTGTACTAGAAATCCTAGACATTGCAACAAGTAAAAATAAAAGGAAAGAAGAAATCAAGCCCTCTACTTTCCAACATAGTTTGAGCATAGTAAATCCCAGGGTTCTCCTAAAGAAGAGTTAGCTCTAACAAGCAAATTTAGCAAGGTGGAAAGTTGCAAGTTACTAACACACAGCATAGTAAATAAGTTGTATTTTTACATACTAGCAGCAAACAAATAAAAAAATTTAAAAACATAAAAGCATCATAAAATGTAAAATATTCAGAATAATTTTAACAAAGATGTGTATGACTGTATTAGTTTGTTAATGCTACTGGAATTTAATATAAGAGAAATGGAATGGCTTTTTTTTTTTTTGATGTGCGCAGGCTCTAGGACTCAAACCCAGGTCTCTGGCATGGCAGGCAAGAATTCTGCCACTGATCAACTGTGGCCCACCCTTGGAATGGCTTTTAAAAGTGCAATTTATTATGTTACAAATTTATAGTTCTAAGGCCATAACAATGCCAAAATGAAGGCATACAGGGAATAATACCTTAACTCCAGAAAGGCCGATGTGTCCAGAACACTTCTGTTAGCTGGGAAAACATGTGACTGGCATCTGCTGATCCTTTGGCTTCTGGTTTCAAACAGCTCCTCAGGGATGTTTTCTTTCTGCATTTCCAAATGTCTGGGTCTGATGTTGGCTCTGAAGCAACTGTTCTCCAAGCGCCTGTATCTGAGGTTTATTAAAATGTCTTCCATTTTAAAAGACTCCTGTAAATTAATCAAGGCCCACCTTGAATGGGTGGAGTCACATCTATGACTGATAGATGTGACTATGATTGAGCAAGTTGATCTCCATGGAAAAAGTCAAATAAAAGGTTTCCACCCTAAGCAACATGTCTGGCTGCACAAAATTGGATCAGGATTAAACCATGGCTTTCCTGGGGTACGTAATAGTTTCAGACTGACCCATTACACTGTCTGGACCACAAAAGACAAGTTCTCTCTGTATACACTAAACATTCATCCCATTAAAATATCACAAAATCCTGAAACCATTTCAATAACAATACAAATACAATGCAAAGTCAGAAATATTACAAAATCTCATCAAAGTCAGTTATAGACATGGTCTGTCCTAAGGTAAAAAAATTAGCCTCTGTGAAACTCAGAATAAGTTATCTGCTTCCAATATAGAAAGGAGGAACAGACATAGGTACCTGTTCCCATTGCCATAGGGAGAAACTGAAAGGTAAACATGGGTCACCAGACCAAAATAGGTCCAAAAACCTGCAGGGCAAACTCCATTTGATTTCAAAATCTGAGAGTTGTTTATCACCCTTGGAGCTTTAGAAAGTGGCAGTCCCACTTTTTCCAAGAGCTTATGCAGTGATCCTGCTTTCTGAAAATGCTAGGGTGGGGGTTACAGCCTAGGGGATCATTGGAGAAACCACCTTTTTCATGACTCCACCCTCTCCAAGCACTGGGGAAGCACCTGGACACTCTGCCATCTCCATGCCCAAATCCCTCAAAACAATCGGCTGATCATCAGGTACCCTCCAATCCTCCAAGAATTTGCTTCAGTTTCTTCAGGGCCTGAAAAGGCAAAAACTCTTCCTGAAAATCGAGGTGGAAGGCCCGTCCTCTGCCTTTAGGGCGAACTCACCCTCTCAACATGCATGGTGGACCACTTACCTGGCCCAGGATTTCTTGGCTTCAGACCTTCGAGTCTATGGTTCTGCCTTTGAAAACATTTTCCCTTTAATATGTCCCCTTTCAATTCCTTTTAGTCCTGACTGGCATGGTTCTATTTATACAACTCTTGTAATAAAATAGTTGATTTTCCATATAGTATGCACAGAGCACAACTGTGAGATAATAGGACCTTCCACAGATCCTTTCTGGATAATTCCATGTCCAATTCTGGCTTTTTCTGAAATGGGTGGTTCCATATTTGGTTATATCCTCACCTGTGGCACTATTCTCTATGGTTTTCCTTTCTGGAAGCCCAGAATTATTCTGGCCATCAATTTCTGGTTTCTTTGTACCCATGAATTCAGTACTCAACTTACCTCTCTCCTGTCTCATTTTACTATAAGCTTCAAGGAGCAACCAGGCAGCATTTTACACATTTAGCTTGGAAATTTCCTCAGTTAAGACTTCTGGGTTGTCACATTTAAATTCTAACTTCCACCCAACAGAAGTACACAGCTTTTCCAAATTCTTCACCACTGTAAAACAAGGGTCTCTTCTCCTTCCAGTTTGCAATTAACACATGCCTCATTTCTGTCTAAAGCCTCATCAGAGATATCTTTAGAGTTCACATTTCGAACAACAGTGTGTCCAAAGCAATTCAGGTCTTTTCTTCCAAGTATATCACAATTCTTCAAGAATCTTCTCCTTATCCATTTAAAAAGTCTTTTATTTCCAAACAATAGCAGCGTTATTTACAATTGCAAAGAGATGGAAACAGCCAAAACGTCCATCAACAGAAGAATGGCTAAACAAACTGTGGTATATACATACGATGGAATATTATGCAGCTTTAAGACAAGATAAACTTATGAAGCATGTAATAACATGGATGGACCTAGAGAACATTATGCTGAGTGAGTCCAGCCAAAAACTAAAGGACAAATACTGTATGGTCCCACTGATGTGAATGGACATTCGAGAATAAACTTGAAATATGTCACTGGTAACAGAGTCCAGCAGGAGTTAGAAACAGGGTAAGATAATGGGTAATTGAAGCTGAAGGGATACAGACTGTGCAACAGGACTAGATACAAAAACTCAAAAATGGACAGCACAATAATACCTAATTGTAAAGTAATCATGTTAAAACACTGAATGAAGCTGCATCTGAGCTATAGGGTTTTTTGTTTGTTTGTTTGTTTGTTTTTTTACTATTATTACTACTTTTATTTCTTTTCTCTATATTAACATTTTATATCTTTTTCTGTTGTGTTGCTAGTTCCTCTAAACCGATGTAAATGTACTAAGAAACAATGATCATGCATCTATGTGATGATGTTAAGAATTACTGATTGCATATGTAGAATGGTATGATTTCTAAACGTTGTGTTAATTTCCTTTTTTTTCCCTTTCCGTTAATAAAAAAAAAAAAGAAAAGAAAAGAAACTGTTGGGGAGGACGTGGAAGTCACAGGAAAGCCCATCCATCATTGGTGGCAATGTAAAATGGCGCAGCTGCTGTAGAAGGGGGTTTGGCGGTTCCTCGGAGCTACCATATGACCAGGCAATGCACTACGTGGTATCTAACAAAAGAACTGAAAGCAGGGACTCGAACAGATATTTGCACACTCGTGTGCATAGGAGCATTATAAACAGTTTCTAAAAGATGGAAGCAACCCAAATGTCCATCAACCGAGTGGATAAATCCTTACATACAATGCATTGTTTTTCTTCTACAAAGGGAATGAAGTCCTGATCCATGTGGCAGTGTGGAAGAACCTTAAAAAGTCATGTTATTGAAATAAGCCAGACACAAGAGAATTAAAAAAAAAAAAAAAGAAATGGAATGGCTTTTAAAATGGAAATTTGTTAAGTTACAAGTTCACAGTTCTAAGACCATAAAAATGTTCAAAATAAGGCATCTAGGGAAAGATACCTTGACTCAAGAAAGGCCGATGTGTCCAGAACACCTCTGCCAACTGGTGAGGCAAGTGTATGGGATCTGCTGGTTCTTTGGCTTCTGGTTAAAAACAACTTCCCTTGGGGTCATTTTCTTTTTGAGTTTCCAAATGTCTGGGTCTCCTATTGACTCTGAAACAACTGTTCTCCAAGTGTCTGCATCTGAGATTTATCTAAATGTTTCCCGTTTCAAAGGACTCCAATAAACTCATCAAGGCCCACCCTGACTAGGTGGAGTCACTTCAAAAGGCCACACTCACAACTGAGCAGGTCACTCTCCATGGAAAGTCTAATCAAAGGTGTCCACCTTAAACATAGTTCTGGCCGCACAAGATTGGATCAGGGTTAAACCATGGCTTTCCTGAGGTATATAATAGTTTCAAACAGACACAATAACCCCCTTAGTTTAAAATCTTGAAAATAAAGTTTAGAAAAATCCAATGTCTATGTAAATGGAGGATACACACACACACACACACATACACACACATACACACACACACTATATACACATATATATCTTTATGAACTGGAGAACTCAATATAGTTAGAAGTCAGTTTTCTCAAAATTTATCTTTACATTTAATATAATCTTAATGAAAATTCAAATGAGTGCAAGAGATACAGAAAATACACATTTTATTAAATGGAGTACCTATTTAGAGGATTTTGCTACCTGATTTTCTAGACTAACTATTAAAGTATAGTTAGCAAGAAAATGGTGCATTAGCATACGGATAAAGAATTCAGAAACAGATTCACACATATATGGTCAATTTACTTTTGACAAAGTTGCCAAGGCAATCCAGTGGAGAAAGGAAATTCCTTTTAATAAATTGTGTTAGAGCAACTAGATATCTGTATGGAAGAAAAACTATAAATACAGGCTTTTACCTTTCATCACACAAACGTAAGGGTAAAATATATAAAAATCTAAATGTAAAAGCTAAATTGATTAAACTTGAGAAGAAAACCTTGCATTAGGCAAAGATTTCCAAGATATAATACAAAGCACATTAATCATAAACATAGTAATTGTACATTTTCAAAATTAAAATAGCTTTTTTACCCCTTGTAACACTGTTAAGAAAATAAGAAGGAAAAAGACTTGGATAAAATATTCATGATACAATATCTGACAAAAGACTTACATTCAGAATATATTAATGACACATGTAGCAAAATTGATACATCTCAAAATTATTATTTTGAGTGAAATAAGCCAGACCCAAAAGACTCAACAATATGTTTCCATTTAGAAATTTTACACTAACATATAGTGACACAAAGCAGATCAGTGGTTTCCTCTGGTGAAGGCTGGAAAGGGAGATGCTTACAGAGTGGCATGAAAAATTTTATGGAGTGAGGGAACTCTGTATCCATTGTGATGGTGGTTTCATAAGCGTATACATTTGCCAAATTATTTAATTTTACTATTTCAATGGACACCATTTCTTGAAGTTATATTTTTAAAAAATTGAATTAAAAAACATGTTGTTGAACACAATAGGGATGAGAATTCTAGGTGTAGTTAGATCAGAGGGACAAACAATGTTATAAATGCTGAACACTAACTTTGACTAGAAATATTGACATTCTATAGCTCTCTTTACTATAATAGACTAAATCTGTAGTATAAGAAAATATCTGAGTCCTTGCTTCTCCCTCTGTATAACGGAGAGAGTTTCTACCTATCAGAGTTACCCTAAAGCTAAAATTAAAGAAACTGTGCAAAACACTTAAAGTATGGTAAATACTTGCTTCTTTAATTTTATTTTTGGAACACTATTGTTTATGTTTGTCTTGAATATTTCTTGTGTGTGATATCAATTGCCTGGGATAGCTTCCCTGCCTCATACTCACCATTTGAAATGAAAATATTATTTCTCATTTTATATAAATATTGTTTTCACATTTTATTTAAAAACATTACTTCTCATTTTATTCTTTTGCTCATAATTCTCATATCTATATTGACCAAACATTATTTATATATAGCATAATCACTTGCATTATTTTTGTGCAAGAGTGCCATTTTTCCCTTGGGTGGTCTTTAAATATATATGAATAAATAAAGTATAGAATAGTAAAAGCCAAATGCCACGGACTGCATAATAATATAGTACCTACCAAATCACTAGCATATGTGGCCAAAAGGAGAGCACATCTATGTATAAAAGAAGGAATTAACTCCTAAATACAGGCTTTCTTTGTCTTCTAACACCTTTAAAAATGTGTCCTCAAAACAATTTTAAAAAAAAACAGTATTAAAGAGGGTACTTTAGTGTTTCTTGGCTGCTCAAGCAAACACCAGGAAAATGGGTCAAGAGAAAATCCAAGTCAAGACTTCATCAAGATGATGCTGTTCTCCCAGACTGGCATTCTGGGGTTGGCTACTGGCAATCTGTGGTCTTCGTTATTCTGCCACTTGGCAAAGTATGTGGAATCCCTTGGCCTCTCCTTTCTCTTTCAGTTTTTGTTGATGTCCAGCTTCTTGCTTCCTGTGGTTTTCTTTCTATCTGTCTGAATTTCACTCCACTTAAAAAGGAAGATTAAAGACCCATCCTGACTGGGCTGGGTCACACCTTAACTAAAGTAATCTAATGAAAATGCTCTACTTAAAATAGCCTCACTTTCTTATGATGGGTCCTATATAACAGCTCCAACATACAATGATATGGATTGTATCCATATACCACACCCATAGATATGGATTAGATTTAAGAACATGTTTTTCTGGGGTACATTCCGCTTCAAGCCACTACAGTGACCAAGGTATGTTTCTATAGAAACAGGGACAATTTCTCCAGAAACAAAAGGATCAAGTGCTGAACTCTTTGGAAGTCAGTGTTTCTCATTCTGGGCACAATTTTTTTTCTGAGTCCCATTTGCCTAAAGGAGACTCAGGCAGTGTAAGATGGATAGTTGCCCACTATTTCCAGGTTACATGCCTGCTGTCTACTAATATCTTTTTGATGTTTTGATGGATATGGGTCAGAAAACTCTTGATGCCTATAATTCATATAGTCATAAATGGTTTAAGCCTTTTCTAATTTATCACTAGTACATAAGAGCTTATGAAACACTGTCTCTTGATGCTCAGTTCTCCTAAAATATTTGGGCAAAAGTATGTATTTGTCATCTTGGAAGAATAGAATCATTCTTCTTTTGAAGTCATAACAAGGCTAGAGTATAGAGTAGAAAGACCCTAAACCTGTGCTATCATCAAATCACAGCTTTAGCTAGACCATGGAACATTTATTTGAGTCCTATGAGTCAGTCCTCAAAAATGCCTAAGTAACACATTCTTACTCATTGATACTCTTAACTTCTAGCTGAGAAACATTATTAAGTGGTTCTTCAACAAGTTAGCTGTGATACTTTAGGAAAGTCAGATATTCAAGTGAAATTCCAGTGAACCTCAGTTTTTCTTTTTTAAAAGGAGGAGTTGAGTTCAGATACCAGTAGGATAATCTTCAGTTCTTATGTCTTTTGATTCTACATTCACTATTTTCATATGTAAATGTGAGACTGATTTCACTCCATTGCATATTTTATCAAGATATTTTTGCAGCCTCTCCTCTTTTTTTCAAAGAAATCATTTGATTTTTATAAGTTTTAGCTTTCCAGGAATTAATGTTCCTAGCAGAATCACTAGTATGATGGCATATTAAGCCATTAGGCCTGAAAACGAAAGAAAAAAATACCCTCAACCTCATTAAAAAGATAAACTACATGTTTTCTGAGCCAAAATCACCCTCTATATTTACCAATCAGCTTGTTTTATTTTGTCATAAATTGTGAGGCTTTTAAGAAACTGCCAACTGCTTTTTTTGGATAATATTTCTTATATTCGGTCAGACTTTAATCATAACAATTGATTTGATTCATTTATGCAATAATTAATCTTTATTAAGCCAAAATGGGAACCAAAGCAATATAATAGAGTGATTTAAAGGTTGTATGTGTAGTGAGGCTGGATTCAAATTTGGTTACCACAAATCATGCTACTAATGTATTCAGAACTTTGCTATAAGAAGTAAATGAGATAAATGAGTATAAACTACCTGGTGGCTATTTTTTTTATTACTACTGCTATCATTAGTACTATATCTTTAAATAAGAGCATTGAATTTGGAAGGTCATCATTCCTCTAGTCCCTCAGGCATAAGATGATGGACTCAGCTAGAAGTTGTACAGAACTAATGGAGAGTAGAGCCATAATTAAACCAGATTTTATTTTGATTATTATGACTATCACCCCATTCCCCTGTCTGGAAAGTAGTAAAACCAGCCTCACTTAAGCTATCTTACAAGACAGTGAAATTTCATCTTGCAGATTATACTCTAGAGGCAGACCTTATAAATGCTTAATATCTTTGAACAGATCATTTTTATAGACAGAAAACTACTGATAATAGTAAATTGTCAAAATAGAATCTTAATTATTATATATCCGTGAATAAGCACATTGGACTTTTCTCATTCAGCCAGGAAAAAACAAAAAAAAGAGCAATATATATATTTATGAATGCACATGTTTGTTTTTATGTCTTTCCCAGTGTATATTATTAGTTTGATAAATCAGCATAATCAAATTTGATTGATTAATAAATGGATTCATAGAGTCTTCTATTCACTGTGTGTAATGTGTAATGTTCACTTTAATGGACATTAGGGGCATGTACAGATCTCCTCCACATTCTGGGCAAAAAGTAAGATTGCAGGACCCTGGACCTTTGAAGTTAGGTGTGGATTTTTGACTTGGTCTGGCAATTGTGAGCAGGAGTCATATGTCACTTCTGGATGATGCTTGAATAAACAGAATGCCATGTGCACTTGACTGTCTCTCTGGCATGTTGTCATGGGAGTTCACATTGAAATGGACATGAACTTCAACACATCAGTCTGGTCCCTGGATCACCACCATGATTACAGCCTTCTGTTGAACCAGTAAGATTCATAAACTGGGGAAGGAATATTTCTTTATTCTGCTAAATTGTTAGGATGTGTGTAGCACCCCCGGGTATACAGTTGTCCACCCTAGGGTATACAGTCAACAAATCAAATTCTGGGGTGGGCAACTTTCCTCCTTTTCCTATTTTGTCATGTCTTCCATTAACTGCTGATTGCATGTGTAATAAATTCCCAATTTTTTATGTGGCTTATAATACTCTGCCTACATTTCTCCAAGAAAGACTCTTACATCTGGTCTTCCTAATCCAGTCACAGCTGTCTCCTTTCAAATTCTTGACAACCACCACTCCGACCTCAGGGCTCTTTAAAATGCTGCTCTTTTTGGATCTCCATATTGCCAATCAAGTACATTAAAAAACAGTTTTGAAATATATATTTTTTCTTCTTTGTTTTCTTTTCTTGATATAATTTTAACTTTCATTTCTATCATTAAAAGTGAACTTGAATGTCTTTTCATATGTTTAAAAGCCATTTGCCTTTCATTTCCTGTGAGGCTCCTTTCCTTCCACACTGAGAAGCTGGGCTCAATTATCTTCTCGTATCTAGTCCTGCTGTTGAGAATTCTGGGGCTGATCCTGACTCTTGTTCATTCATAGATGATCTCCCTTATATATTTTTATGATTTTAAGAATTTTGTTTTTATATTCAAAAGTTTACTATTTTATTTATAGGTGTGTGTTTCTTATCTAGTCTGTTTAATACTGAATAGATCCTATTAATATCAAACCTTATTTTTCTTGGCAATTCTAGAAATTGTTGGTATTTATTTCTTGAAGTATTTCTCCCTTTTGTTTATTTTTTGAGCAACAGTGAAAACTATTCTAATGTTGCAAATTCTACTTATAACTGTTATTTTTAAACTAGTCCTTTATATATTCTACCACTTTAGATCTAAGCTGAAAATCAAGAAGAAAAAGTAATTTAAAAAGTCAAACAGATTGTAAGAGACATGTGGGATGCAATCAAGCATGCCAATAAACACATAAAGGAAATCTGAGAAAAGAAAATGTAGTGAAAGTGGGAGAATGAATATTCAAATAAATAAGAGCAGCAAACTCCCCAAATATAAGAAAAGACATGAATATATACATTCGAGAATTCTCACAAACACCTAACTGGATAAACTTGAAGAGAACTGTTATGAGACACATAAAAATACAGTTATCAAAGGTTAGGACAAAGGAAGAGATTGAAAAGCTGCAAGAGCAAAGCAATGTTTGAGTACAGAGGAGCACAATTAAATTAAGTGAATATGTCTTATCAGAAACCACAGAAGCAAGAAGGCAGTGGGGTGAAATATTTAGAGTTATGAAAGAAAACAATTGCCAACCAAGAATTTTACATCTGGTGTATTTTGGTTTGCTAAAGCTGCCAGAATGCATATGCCAGAAATGGGTTGGCTTTTACCATGGGGATTTATTAGGTTACAAATTTACCTTTTAGGCCATGAAAACATCCAAACTGAGGCATCAAGAGGGAGATAACTTCTTGGAAAAAAGGCTGCTGGTATCCAGTTTTCCTCTGTCAGATAGCAAGGCAAATGCTGGTGCTTCCCTCCTGGGTTTTGCTGCCTGCAGCTTATGACTCCATTGGCCTTCTATCTGAGCTGCTGTTGGCCATCTCTTAGCAGCTATGTGGCTTTTGTCTGTCTAAGCTGTCTTGGCTTTTTTTGTCCTTCAACCTCTCACAGAGGACTACAGTAAAAGGATTAGGAGCCACCTTGAATGGGGTGAGTTACATCTTAATTGAAATAATCTAACTAAAGATCTTATGACAACAGCTCTACACCCACAGGAATGGATTAAAAGAATATGGCAGCAGGTGGAGATGCAAGGGTAGTTCAGTGGTAAAATTCTCTCCTGCTAGGCAGCAGACCTGGGTTCAATTCTCAGCCCATGCACTTCATAAGCAAGCAAACTAACAAACAAACACAAAAATTCAACAAATGGTGCTGCAATAAGGGGATACTCACATGGAAAAAGAGTGAAATGTGACCCCCACCATACAGCATACAAAAAAAAAAGAACATGACTTTTGCTGGACACAAAACAGCTTCAACTCAGCACACTCCACTGGACCCCAAAAAGACACATTATTTCCATATGCAACATATATTCTTTCCATCACAATATTATAAAAAGCTTAAATCATTTCAATAACAATATTAATAACAATGCAAAATCAGTTTAAGGTGTGGTCTGTCCTAAAGCAAAATTCTCTTCCAAACGTGATCCTGTGAAACTTAGAACACATTATCCATTTCAATATATAAAGGAGGGACAGTCATAGAAAAAATGTTCCCACTATCATAGGGAAAATTGGAAGGAAAACGGGAATCAAAGATCCCAAACAGTTCCAAAAAACTGCGGGGCAAACTTCATGCAGGTCTCTTAGTCATTTATAGAATGATGCTTTAAACTCAGGCCTTGAGAAAGCAGCAGACCCACACGTTCCAAGGGCTTGTGCAGCAGCCCTGCTCTCTCAAAACACTGGGGTGAGGGCTTAACATCTCCAAACACTGGGGAGATGACCATGTTCTCAGCCCAACCTGCCTCAAGCATCTGAGTGGCAGCGAGACTATCTGCCATCTCTAGGCACAGACTTAACACCCTCAGAAAAGTGGGATAATGTCCAACTCTCCCCAGTACCCAGGAAATAAGATCTACCCTATCTGAAACATGAAGCAACAGCACTTTTCCTGAGCAACACAGTGGCCAAGCTTGCCTCAATGCCCCCAACACTCTCACCACCAGCAGCCCCACCTCTCCAACCCCCACTTCCCCAGCCTGATATCTGAAAGCCCTGGAGGTGATAGCACTCTTCCTGAATAACTGGGCAGAAGGCCAATGTTCTAGTTAGGGTTCTCTAGGGAAACAGAACCAACAGGATATATTAGTAAATACAAGATTTTATAAAAGTGCCTCATGCACCTGTGGGTATGCATGAGCCCAAATTCCATAGGGCAGGTTGTGAGATGACAACAACAATGAAAGTCTTTGATGAGTCCCCCAGGAGAAACTGGCTGGCTAAAACAGAATTGAAAGTAATCTCTTCATACTGCTGAAATTGTCACCCATCCCATAAAATTCTTCAACTCATTAGATTACATCAAGATGATCATATTTTCTCATTGCAGAAAACACTCCCCTTAGTTGATCATAGATGCAATCAGACATAGATGCAATCAATGGCTGATGATTTAAGACCACAAAATATCTCACAATAATGGTTAGGCCAATGATTGCCTGGCCAGACAAATGGACATCATCAACTGACCAAGTTAATCATAACAATCCACCCTTTGTCAACTTGGTAGGTATACAAATTAAACCTTAATCTCTATAAATAGAGATTATATTTAATCTCTAAATAGTACACAATAGCAGATGTATTTTTTGCCTAACACTACTCAGCTCATCTGCCTACAACTGTAAATGAACTAAATCTCTCCAGAATAGGGGGCAAGTCCTTGAGAACATAAACTCTTAAACTTGGTTTCCTATAACTTAAATACTATAACATGAACAATAAAACTTACAACATTTTATTAGGGGATAAGATATAGAAGAAAACGAGATATTTGCTTTATGCAAAAATATAAGCATACTCATAACAAAACAAAGAGGAACTATCAATGCAATTACAGTCTTCGCTTTTGTAACTGTTCACTTGGTCATGGTTAATATTTATCACTACATTCTTTTACTACTCATCCCACTTTCCCTTTAACCTCAGAAAACAATTCAGCTGGCTGTAATTCTTTGCCTGGTTCATGACACAAACCTTCATTCCTGAAGATTTAGAACCATTGATAGTCCTGCCTAGATTGGGTTGTTCCATTTTACATTGATTTATTCACAAGGCAAAGTAGGAATAAAATATGCCCTAGGGGGAGTTCCTTTATCCAGAATACTCTGCTTTACCTCCATTGTAAAGTTGTAGTCCTATTTCCCCTTGATTGTCAGGATCAATCACCCCAACCAGGACAATAATCCCCTACCTTGCCCATTGATTCAGAGGCAGAAGTAGCCCAAAGTGGCCAGGTTTCAGTTTTAACTTCCATTTTGGTAGAATCATTGCTATGTATCGTCGTGGAAGCACTCCTCCTTTAGGAACTAAGACCTGCAGACTAGAAAAACTTAGGGGTGTAGGGATAAGATGCAAAAATCTTTCTAGTGCATCACTAGGTAATGCCACTCCCATTTCAGTCCTTTGATTCCAGGAACTATGAATTCTGGCTATGGGAGAAACAGCACCAAAGAGTGGACTCTGATTCAGGGTGTACACATCCCCTGGAGAACACTGCCTCAACCCTGCAAGGTATTGCCACCTCGTTGGCGTGATAATTGAGTCTTCAAAAGGCCACTGACCATTCTATCAAACAAGTTGCCTCTGGGTAGTCAAGAACATGGTAAGAACAGAGAATTCCATAAGCACATGCCCATTTCCACACTTCATTTGCCATGAAGTAGGTTCCTGAATCATAAACAATGCTGTGGAATACCATGACAGTAGATAAAGAATTAGTTCATGGATGGTATTTTTGGTGGAAGCATTGCATGGAGGCAAGGCAAACACATATCCGGAGTATGTGTCATTCCAGTTAGAACTAACTGCTGCTCCTTTCATGATGGAAGTTGTCCAATGTAATCAACCTGCTACCAGGTAGCAGGCTGATCAACTTGAGGAACGCTGCCATACTGGGGACTGAGTGCGGGTCTCTGTTGCTGGTATACTGGGCACTCAGCATCGACTGAAGTGGAAATCCATGTTGCTGAGTGGCTAGAAAAAGATGATGATTGGTATCCAAAGAACAGGTCACCTTATCCACTAGATTATTAAAACTTTTCTCTGCCAAAATCATCATCTGGTGAGCATTTCCATGGGACACAAATGTCTTCAGATTTTTTGCACACTCAGAAATGTCTGTCCACATACTTCTCCCCCAGATCTCTTTGATAATAATTTTATAATCACACTCTTTCCAAGTCCCAGGTCATCCAGCCAAACCATTAGCAATAGCCCATGAGCGGAATACAAATACACTTGTTGCCAAGTCTTCTTTCAAGCAGAAGGAGCACTCAGGTGCACTGCTTGAAGTTCAGCCAAGGGAGGATTTACTCTCATCACTATCCTTCAGGGATGTCCCAGAAATGGGCCACAGTGCTGCAACTCTTCACTATCTGGTGGTACCTGTATATCATGTTAACCCTTTGTGAACCAGGCCTGAGTTTTCTCTTCCTCAGTCAAATGATTTTCAAGGGATTCCCCAAGAGGCCATATCTCTGGACTGGGAAAGAGGAGGTAGTGTGGCCCATGGGCATTTGGGTCACTTCCTCATGTAACTTACCTGTCCTTTCAGGATCTACTCAAGCCCTATCTCATATATATCATTTCCATTTTATGATGGAGTGCTGCTGTGCAAATCCAACTTTATGGTTTGGTGGGTCAGACAACACCCAACCTATGATAGGTAACTCAGGTTTTTTTGCAACTTTGTGTCCCGTGGTTAAGCATTCAGTTTCTACTAAGGCCCAGTAGCAAGCTAAAAACTCTTTTTCAAAAAGAAAGTAATTATCTTCAGAGGATGACAAGTCTTTACCCCAAAATCTTAAGGGTTTTTGTTGAGCTTCTCCTATAGAGGTCTGCCATAGGCTCCAGACAGAAACTCTATCTACCACTGACACTTCCAGCATCATTGCATCTGCTGGATCATATGACCCAAGTGTAAAAGCTGTTGTCACAATAGCCTGGGCGTGTCTCAAGCTTCCTCTTGTTCTAGTTTCCACTCAACACTAGCAACTTTTCAATTCAGTCAATTCAATCAGTAGCACACCCAAATGAGGAATTATATTGTCTTGTAGATCCAAAGAGGCCATCTAGGTATTGTGCCTCTCTTTTGGTCATAGTAGGTGCCAGATGCAACAGCTTATCCTTCACTTTAGATATCTTGACATGTCCCATATGTCTGGACGTCTAGAAATTTCATTGAGGTGGAAGCCTCCTGTATTTTTGTTGGATAAATCTCCCATCCTCAGACACACAAGTGCCTTACCAATAAGTCTAGAGTTACCACTTCTAGCTCATCCGGTCCAAACAACATGATATCATCAATATATTGGACCAGCATGATATCTTACAGGAGGAAGAAATGATCAAGATTCCTGCAGACAAGATTATGACATAATGTTGGAGAGCTGATATGTCTCTGAGCTAGGACAGTTAAGGTTTACTATTGGTCTTGTCAGCTGAAAGCTAACTGTTTCTGATGGTTTGTATTAACAGTATTGAGAAAAAAAGCATTTTATAGATCAATAGCTGCATGCCAGTTACCAGGGGACATGGTGATTTGCCCAAGCAATGATACCACATCTGGAACAGCAGCTGCAATTAGAGTCACTGCCTGGTTAAGTTTATGATAATCCACTGTCATCCTCCAAGACCCATCTGTTTTCTGCACAGGCCACATAAGACAGTTGACTAAGGATGTGTTGGGAGTCACCACTCCTGCTTTCTTAAGTCCTTAAGAGTAGCACTAATCTCTGCAAACCCTCTAGGAATCCAGTATTGCTTCTGTTGTATTATACTGATATGTAGGGACAGTTCTAATGACTTCCACTTGGCCTTTCCTACCATAATAGTCATCATTCCATGAGTCAGGGAACCAATTGGAGATTCTGCCAATTGCGGAGTATGTCAATTCAAACTATGCATTTTGTTAACTGGAGAAATAACCACAGAATAGGTATGGGGACTCCCCAGACTGACCTGAGCTAAAACTCCGTTATCACCTGGCCTCCATAAGCCTCTATTCTGACTGCATACCAGAGTGATGTGTTCCATCTCTTTGAATTAATGTCACTACTGAGCCAATGTCCAATAATCCCCCAAATATCTGATCATTTCCTTTTTCCAATATATTTACCCTGGTAATAGGCCATAGATCTCCTTGGGGAAAGCAGAAAGAATGATTAATAGTATACATTTTTGTGATGTAACAGGGTCCTCCCCAAAGGGTACCTGGGCTCCTACTTATTTAAGGGACTCTGAGTACATTAACTGTTTCAAGTCTGGGAATCAATTAAGGGGCTATGACTCTCTGTTCTTGTCATTTAAATTAGATTTTTGTTCACTTGAACTAGAACTTTTCTGCTTATACAGATCAAACAAGCATTTAGTAGGCTGCCCAATTATTTTGCTTCTAGGGATGCCATGATCTACTAACCAGTGCCAATAAGACTCTGTGAGTCATATTATTTTGATTTCTGCTTTGAGTCTGCCATCTATTATGGTAGCTACATTCACCTCGTATTTGGTGATTAAGAGCCACCACTTGATTCTGCCAACTAGTAATCTGATCATCCCCATTGTGGTTAGGGATTCCAGTGCAATGTCAGAAGTTCCCACAGTAATATACAGCCTACAGAGAAAGGTAACTATGGACACCTTCTAGGATTATGGTGCTAGTCTCAAATTTATTCCTCAAAATCCTGGTAAATGTTGTATCATCTGGACCCTCCTAGGGTGGGTCCGCAGGCCTTCCTTGATAAATCCACTTGAACATTCCAATCTTTCTAAGCCTTTGGATCCCTTCCTCTACATTATTCCAGGGCAGTTCTTGCATTTCAACCTCAGGTAATATCAGCAATCTTTTGATCCATGTTTCAGTCAAAACCCAAACTAACTGCTAATCCCCTTTCTATCCACACAAGCTATAAAATTGAATGCAGAATCTGTGCTTAGTGGGCCCATATCAATAAATTCAACTTGATCCAGATTTGTGTTCCTTCCACTTAACCCATAGCCTTAACAACCACCCCCACACATGTTCCCCTGATTTCTGTCTACACAAATATGGAAACCCATGCAGTTCTTTTGGAGTATAGCATACCTTCCTATGAGTCCCTGTTGAAACGTCAGTCTAGTTTGAGGTCTTAAAGAAAAGAAGGGTGGTGGGGTGGGTTATGAAAAGAATTAGAAGTGTCTTTCAAGCTTATTACCTCAGAGCATTCCATGGCAGTTTCACCTGGTGAAACAAGATTCATCTCTCCAGACAGAAGAGTGAAGGCAGTTTCCCTTTAGGTGGACGTTTAATCTCCTTAGGTAGACATTGGATAGCAAACTACTCAGAGTAGAGTTTGGAAAGCTGTTTCCTCAAGGGACAAGGGTGGCTGATGATTGCAGGTTTATCTAGCAAAGACTCAGCAGAATCTAAGGTTACAGTATCTTTACTGTCATGATTATCAATCCATATGTCCCCCTCCTACGTGTTAGGATCCCATTCTTAACCAATCAGTGCCCTTACTTTTACAGCAGATACCATGCATGTTTGAGATTTTAGTATACATTGTAAATTGGCTACTGCACAGTGCTAATTTGGGTCTGCTTTTCAGAGATCTCAAGCCTCCACAGGAAATGAGATTTTCTTTCAGGGCACACATAGAAACTTTTACATCTTTCACATGGCATTTAAATTGCAGATTAAAGTTTCAGCTAATCCCTTTATTTCATAACTGTATCCAGCATATCTAAGAATAACTAGCCAGCATCATTATACCTCTCATCTCTATAAAACTATGTTAAGGTGTCAAAAACACTGCCACCCAGTGCTTTGCCTTCTACATGAGTACGATTAGGAGAATATATGTGGTTTTTGCATATCTGCATTGTGAACTCATGTCATGTACAATCAGTGCCATCTTGACTACTGGAAATAGAGTCAATAGTACCTTTGAGTCTAATTACAGTAGAAAACCAATTGCAGAATGCATTTTTAAGATTCAGTTTCTCAAGAACTATTCCTGGTTCAGGATACTCTAGGGAAACAAGACCAAAAGGAGATATCTATAAATATGAGATTTTATAATGTTTCATGAAAGTGTGTATGTACACGAGTCCAAATTCCATAGGGCAAACAATGAGTTGGTAACAAAGATAATGATCATCCATGAATTCCCAGAAGGGCCTGGCTGGATGAAATAGAAGTGAGAATTTTCTCTTTGACTACGGAAATTGTCACCTCTCCCTTGAATTCTTCAACTGATTGAATTACATTCAGGAAGTGGACTGAGTGAGACTGATTGGATTAAATCAAGCTGAATGAAATTGTGGGTGCAATTAGCAATAAGTGCAATCAACTGACTGATGATTTAAGTCCACAAAATGTCCTCAAAGTAAAAGTTAGGCTAGTGCTTGCATGACCAAAACTTGAGCACCATCACCTTGCCAAGTTATCATGTGAATCTAACCATCACACCCAGCCTCTCCAAACTCTGGCTCCACTCTCCTGGCCTGAGTTTTCTTTGCTTCAGAACTCAGTTTCCATTCTACTGCCTTTGAAATAATTTTTCCTTCAATCTGTCCCTTTTCTGTCCCTCTTAATCCAGGCTGGCAGTTGTTCTGTTCATACAGATATCTTAAAAATCTGGCCAGATTTACTTGCAGCACATAGGGGTTCCATCCATCAGACAACAGGACTTTCCACAAATCCTTTCTGATACCTGCATTTCCAATCCTGATTTGTGCTGAAATGGCTGTCTGGCTTCATACTTGGTTAAATCCTCACATGGGACATTGCTCTCTGTGGACTCATTTTCTGAAAGCTCAGAATTTTGCAAACTATCAATTTTTTGTATCTTTGTGCCTGAGAGTTCAATTCTCAGCTTATTTATTTCCTCTCACATTTTACTATGAGTTGCAAGGAGAAGCCAGTCTGCATTTTCAATATTTAATTTGGAAGTCTTTTCAGACTAATGTCCAATCTCATCACTTTGAAATTCTGCCTTCCAACCAAAGTCAGGTCTCAATTTCCTCCAGTTCTCTGCCACTTTAAAACTAAGATCAACTTGCTTCCAGTTTGCAATGGTAAATTCATCATTGCTGTATAATTTGCCATTGCAAGCTGCAAGAAAGTACCTTTAGCATCCAAATTTCTATCAACAGTCTCTTCAAAGCATCTAGGGCTTTTCTATCAAGTATTTCACATTTTTCCCAGAATCTTCTCCTTATCCATTTATAAAGCCCTTCCAGCATTTTTTTGTAATTGAAAATTGCTGCACCCCATTTCTCAGTACCTAAATCTATTTCCATTTACTAAAGATGCTATAAGGCAATATTATCAGAAATGAATTGTCTTTTACAATGGGGATTTATGAAGTTGCAAATTTACAGTTCTAAGGCTATAAAAATGTCCCCATTAAGGCATCCATAGGATGATACCTTCTCTGAAGAAGGGCTGTTGCCTTCCAGATTTCCTCTGTCAGACAACAAGGCACATGACCAGCATCTGCTAGTCCTTCCCTCCTGGGTTTCATTGCCTTCAGCTCTTGATTCCAGTGTCCTTTTCTCTGAGCTTCTATTGGCCCTCTCTTAGCATCTCCAGGGCTTTTCTCTGTTTAAGTTGTCTTGGATTTTCTGTCCATTGTCATCTCATAATGGACTACAGTAAAAGGATTAAGACCCACTTGAATGGGATGGGTTATATCTCAATTGAAATTACCCACACAAAACAGGCCTGCATCCAGAGGAATGGATAAAAAGAATATAGCCTTTTCTCAGGTATATAATATCTTCAAACCAGCACACAATGAGACTGACAGACAAATTAAAACAATCCCAGATAAACAAAAGCTGAGGGAGTTAAGCAACAATAAACCTGTCTTACAGGCAAGTGGTTCATCATACTAAAAAGAAAGGTCTCTAGACAATCTCTTGAAGTGACAATAAGAAAGAAAGACCTCCAGAAAAGAGAACCATATGAATAATTATAAATATCCATTCTATTTATTGTATTTGTATATAATTCCACTTTTTTTACTACTTACAGGTTTTAAGACCAATGATAAGCACATAAAAAAATATCTGAAAAATGAATATAGAAAGAAATGAGAATGGACTTAAAAATGAAACACTACAAATGAATAAGTAAGTAGGCACTAATGGAGGAAATGAGAGACCTCGAAGACTTATAAAGACCAAATACAAAATGAGGCAGAAAATTCTTCATTATCATTACTTTAAATGTAAATGGATTACACTTTTCAGTCAAAAGGCATAGATTAAAATTATGGATAAAAAAGTACACTCAATTATATAATGTTTACAAGAAGTTTACTTTAAATTCAAAGACACAAGAAAGATGAAAGCGAATGCTTGGAAAAAATACACCAGGTAAATAGTAAAACCAAAAAAAGAGTGGAGTACCTATACTAAGATAAAATGGACTTTAAGTAAAAAACTATGAAGTCACAAAGAAGGTCACTATAAACTGATAAAAGAACAAACTCAATATGAAGAAATAATTATAAATATATATATACACATGCACCCAACAGTAGACCCCTGTAATGTATGAAGCAAAAACTAACAGATTGGAAGGGAGAATTAGACGTTTCTATATTAATAGTAGGACATTTCAATATAAGACTTTCAATAATGGATAGAATATCTAGACAGAAGCTCAATAAGGAAATGGATAACTTGAATGATACTCTGAACCAAGTAGACCTGACAGACACATTTATAGCTCTTCACACAATAACAGCAGAATGTGTGTTCTTCTCTAGAGTGTATAGGTCATTCTCCAGATAAGACAATATGCTAAGTCACAAAATAAGTCTGAACAAATTTTTAAATATTGATATCATGCCATTGTACCTTCTTTGACCTCATTGAAACAAAGTTGGGAATAAATAACAGGAAGAGCTGGGAAATTCACTAATGTGTGGAATTTAACTACACACTTAAATAATCAGATGGTTAAAGAAGAAATCACAAGGACAATTAAGAAATAAACAAGTGACAACAAAACACCAATATGCCAGAAGTCATGGGATGCAGTAAAGGCAGTGATGAGAGAGTCATTTACAGCTCTAGTGCTTACATTAAAAAAGAAAGATTTCAAATCAGAGACCTAACCTTACAATTCAAGGATCTATTAAAAGAAGAATAAACTAAACCCAATGCAAGGAGAATGAAGAAAATATCAAAGTTTAGACCAGAGATAAATGAATTACAATTTAAAAAAGAGAGTATAAATGGAACTGAATCTGGTTCTTTGGAAAGATCAATACAATGAACAATATTTTAGCTAGACTAATGGAGAAAAAAGTATGATGCAAATAACTAAAATCAGAAATGTAGGGGGGCAATACGACTAGCCTTTCAGAAACAAAAATGATTACAAGAAGACAATATAAACATATCTGTGTCTACAAATAAGATGAAATGGAAAAATTCCTAGAAGCAAATTATTTACACTGACTTAAGAAGAACTGGAAGATTCCCAATAATAAGTAAAAGTAAAGAGAAAAAATCAGTAATCAATATGCTCCAAGAAAGAAAAACTCAGGATCAGATGGTTTCACTGATGAACTCTACCAAACATTCTAACAAGGGTTAACATCAATCCTGCTTAAATACTTTCAAAAAAATGAAGAGGAAAAAATGCCTCTTAAGTATTCTATAGTGCCAATATAGCCCTAATACCACAATCAGATTAAAAAAAAAACATTAAATCACAGATTAATATCTCTCATGAACATAGATGCAAAAATCATCCACAAAATATTTGCAGTCTGAATCCAAGAGCATCATGATGGATTGGGATTTATCCCAGGTATGCAAGGATGGCTCAACATAGGAAAATCAATTAATGTAATACACCACATTAACAGAACAAAGGAAAAATGAAAAACATATGATCATTTCAATTGATGCAGAAAAGACATTTGGCAAAATCCAGTACCCTTTCTTGATAAAACATGTACAAAACTAGGAATACAAGGAAACTTGTTCAACATAACAAAAGGATTATGTGCAAACATAGTATCAATGGTAAAAGAATAATAGCTTTTCCTCTAAGATCAGGAAAAAGACAAACCACTGTTATTCAACATTGTAATGGAAGTTCTAGCTAGAGCAAGTAGACAAAACAAAGAAATAAAAGACTTCTGAATTGGATATTAGTAAGTAAAACTTTTCCTATTTGCAGATCTTAAATCCACAGCAATGCTACTAGAGCTAAAAAATTCAGTTATGTGCTGGAGTGCAAAGTCAAAACACAAAACAAAAAATAAGTAGTGTTTATATATACTAGTATTGAGCAATCTCAATCTCAAATCAAGAAAAATTTCCATTTACAGTAACAAAAAGAATCAAATATCTAGGAATAAATTTAACAAAACATGTAAAGGACTTGTATGTGAAAATCTACAACACAGTGCTAAAAGAAATATCTACAAAAAAAAAAGATTTTAACATCATACTTAACTGTTAAAGACTAGTGCTTTCCCCCTCGTTTGAGAAAAAAGCAAAGATGTCAACCCTCACTCTATTCAACATAGTACTAGAAGTTATAGCCAGCACAATAAGGCAAGAAAAAGGAAATAAAAGGAATATAAATTAGAAAAGAAGAATTGAAATTTCACCTATTTGCAGATGAAATGATGGTCAGTATGGAAAAAATCCAAAAGAATCTACCCCAATTTTTTTAAGTTAGTAAATCAGTTTAGCAAGGTTGCATTATATGAGATCAACATACAAAATTTTACTGTATTTCTATATACTAGCAACAAGCACATCTATTAGAACAGCTTAAAAGAAACAGTGATAATATCAAGCACTAGCAAAGAGGTGAAAGATTGGGTCCATATATTGTTTGGAATGTATAGTACAGTCACTGGTGGAAAATAATTTGACAGTTTCTAACAGAAAACCCAGTAATTGCACTGATGGGCATTTATCCAGGAGAAAAGACAACTGATGTTCATGCAAAATTCTGTACATGAATGCTCATAGCTGTTTTGTTTGGAACAGAGAGACTAGAAACATCAAAAATGTCCTTCAATGAGTGAATGGCTAAGCAAATTGTGATATGACCATACTTTAAAATACTACTCAGCATTGTGCTGAGTGGAAAAGGCCAATCTTAAAAGGCCATATAGTTTGATTCCTGTATATAACCTTTTCAAAATGATTAAATCATGGAAATGGAGGACAGTTTAAAGGCTGTCAAGGATCAGGGATGGTAAGGAGGAGGCAGATGGATGTGACTATAAAGGGACAGCTCAAGAAAGGGCTTAGTATTGATGAAATATCTGCGTCTTGGTTGTTGCAGTGGTTATTGTGAAAATGTCCATTTCCTAGTTTTGAATTACACTATAATTATGTGAAATAAAATCACTGGGGGAAACTGGGTGAAGGGTACACAGACCTCTCTGTACTATTTTTGTAACTTTCTATGAATCTATAATTATTTAAAAATAAGAGTTTAAAATGAAACACATTGGGTATTTAATTACCAAAAAACATAAAATCCAATTTATAATGATTTTATTTTCAAACACTAAATATCATAAAAATTCACATTCAAACTTTAATTGAACATTGAATTGGAAATCCCCTGATCCTTCACTCGATATTTAATATGGTTCATTTCCTATCTGAGAAAATTCATATATATTATTCATTCTGCCTGCAGACTTATACTCTATTCTAGTAACTCTTACTCATTGTATCTCAATTTATATGTCATTTCCACAGGAAACAACTATCTTTCACTCAGATTGATTTAGTTTTCTTGATTAATCATTCTCACCGCACCATGTATTTTCCATTTGTAATATTTACCATTAATTCATAACAGCTGTCTTTCACAATATTGGTCTATGGTGGCATGTATTTTATCCATTTTTTCAAGTACCAGTGTGTACACATTACCTAACAAACATAGAACATTTTGTAGGTGTTTACTAAAAGTTTGTTAAATAAATGCATAATGAGAATGTTTCTTACCACAGAAAGAAATGTAGAAATCCTCTGAGAATTTAATAAGAAAAATCCAAAACACTAGTGTAGTTACTGATATTTAATAATTTGTAACTTGTGAATGGAATAGCACCTCTTTTCCAAGAAGAGTATCGTAGCAAGACAAGGAAGAGATAGAAGAAGGTTGAGAAAATTGCTTAAAACGTATACCTTTATTTATTTGGAAATAAGGAAACATTATTGGTCTATTGGACATGATAGGTTCAAAGCAATAATTTAGGACATTTTCATTGGTCTAAATATGAAGATGAGAAAACAGGAAACCTAAGTTGACCTCGTAGACTTTAAGTTTGTACAAGGAGTTGCTATTATAATTCATTTTCATATTCATAGAAACACACACAGTACCTCACAGAGGAAGTAATCAGTAGATAAGTATTGCAGGTATAAATGAGACTACATATATAGATGGGGCTAAGTCTGGAAATTGAACCAGGATTCTGGCTGTGAAACTGTACTGGAAGTAAGTGATGTGTGGAGCAAAGTACACAATGGTTTATTAGAACTGCATATCAGATTTTTTGTGCTTATTTCCAGATAAAATTTGTGCTAAATCAGTCTGACAAATAACTTGAAGCACCAAAGGTACAGAATTTTAACATCTGTACACAGGCTTGTGGGAAAGACAAAGCTTCCTCAACTTAACCATTAGAATAGCATCAATGTGTGGTAAACAAGTCATTCGTTTCCAAAAATGTAACTTGTGACTTGCTTTGCTCTTGGGCTTCCGAGAGCAATATACTGAGGTGCTAGCAGCAACCATAAATTGTCCAGTCATTCACTTCACTCTTTGACATGTGTCCTTGTTTTTATTTATTTATTATTTTGCTTGCCTGTTTGGTTTTTTTTCCAAGAAGATGAGCAACCTTCTTTTGAAATAAGGAAGTGATGAGAAGCTATGCTCCTGGAAGAAGATCCTATTTTATTTTAATCAGAAGAAAGACTGCAGCTATGTTTAATAAAACTTTAAATAACTTATATAGTTTTATGTTTACCATTTGCCTCTAAAATAAACATGGTCAGCACCTGCTGCTCCTTCTCTTCCAGGTTTCATTGCTTTCAGCTTCTGATTCCAGTGGCTTCCTTTCTGAGCTCTCATTGGTCCTCTCCTAGATTCCCCAGTATTTGTCTCTATGAGCGTCTCTAAATTTCATCTCTAAGTGTTTCTCTAAATGTTATCTCCTATATAGGACTCCAGTATGAGGATTAATATCCACCCCAAATAATGTGGGTCACATCTCAATTGAAATACCCAATTTAAAGGTCCCATCTACAACAAGTCTCCACCCACAAGGATAGACCAAAAGAACATGGCTTTTTTCTGGGGTTCATTACAGCTTCAAATCACTGGTGTCAGTTAGCTGGATGATAGGTCAGTAGAAAACATGCAAGCTGATTCGTGGAGGATCATGGAGAATGGAGAACAGAAAAAGACATGAGAGACATATAGTATATGGTGAAAGTCTAACATGACTGAAGTCCTGGAAGAAGAAGAGAAAAAAGAGCAAAGTAGAAGCAATACCAGAAGAGGTAAGAGCTAAGATTTTTCTAAAACTAAGTGACATTGACATAGTTAAAAGAAGTATCATAAGGAAAAAGCATACCTTGGATATGTTCATGGACGCATCATAATGAATCTTCTGAAAACCAATTAAAAGAAAAATATAAAAGCAGCTAGAGAGAAAAAAACACTGCTATACTAAAATAAATACTGAAGTGAGTTCTTCAAACAGAAGGGAAAAAGTTCTCAGACAAAAGCATGGAAAATCAGGAAGCAGTGAAGAAGAAACAGGGTAATGGTTCACAGTATTTAAATGCATGGTAACAATATCACAAAACAGAATTCTGGATTGTATCACGTGTCCACTAAAGACATGCTCAAGTCTGAACCCCAAGAGGTGTGCATGTGAACTTATTTTAAATAAGATCTTAAGAGATCTTATTCATTAAGATGAGACCAAGCTGAATCAGAACATTGGCCTTAATCCAAAATGACTAGGGTCCTTTAAGCCGAGGAAATTTGGATGCAAGAAGAGACAAAGGGATAGATGGCAATCCTTTTGATAGAGGAAGAAATTGAGCTATCAATGGTGGGCAAGCCATACCATACTGCTAAGACTTCAGGGTAATCATGACCTGCTGACAGCTTTGCTTTGGAATTCTAGTCTCCAAAACTGAGAAATTCAGTTGGTTAAAGAAACTAATAGGTAGTACTTATGTTGTTATAGGTGTCCTGACAAATTTTGACAGGTCACTAGCATTTGAGATAAAATTCTGTAAGGGCCTAGCATTGTTTGGGAACTGGCAGACAGGGATACAAGCTGTGATAGGTTAAATCTTCAAAGAACAGTAAAAAAGTGTATAAATTAGTGGGCAGGAGAGATTACATATATAATACATTAAGAGGCACTATTCCACTGATCACACTTTGGGAAGCTCTGCTCTAAGGCAAGGATCAGAAAACTTTTGTTGTAAAGGGCCACATAGTAAATGTTTTAGTCTTTGTTGGTCATATAGACTCTGTTGTGACTACTGAACTCTGTCATGAAATGTGAAAGCGGCATAAACAATATGTAAATGATTGAGCAAGGCCATATTCCCATAAAAGTATATTTACAAAAATGGGCAGCCAGCCAGATTTGACCCATGTGTTTTCAGTTCACAAGAAAGAACTTGAATCACAAATAGACTTTTTGTTAAAGGCTTACTTTAAGAAGGAAGCAGCACATTAATTAGCATTCTGGCTCAAGCTCCTTATCTCCACTATAACTATTGTACTGACTTCATTTTAACTTTTGCCATATAATATTTTAATATTTTAAAAGCAAATACAGCGATCTTTCATTTAATTGCTTCTGAGCCGGTCTTCATTAGAACTGTCTCTCTGACTCTTTAGACTGCACATGTGGTCTCCTATATTTTCTTACAAGAGTTGTTTTATTTTTATATTTCAGCATTTAAACTAACTGGAATTGTTAATATAATTTATGTAATAACGGGCTCCAATTTTATTTTCTTCTCTGTATGTATCCAGTGGTAATAGCATCATTTAAAGTTAGCTTTTGCCCACTGAAATGAATGTCCCTTTTCATACGTTAAATCGTATAAAATAGAAGTTATTTCTGGAGCCTCTAATGATCTATTTCTAAGCCAACATTTATTTATTTAATTAGTGACTTTATAGTTGTTTGGTCTATCTTTTACCTCATAACAGCAATATTATCCCACACTTAAGAGGCTTAAAATAATAGACGTGTTGTCTCAGTTTCTGCAGGTCAGGAGTCCTCTGCTTCAGAGTCTCACAAAGCTTCAGTCAAGATGTCGGCTGGGCTGCCATCTCACCTGCGGTGTAACTCAGGAAGAATCCACTTCCCAGATCACACGATTGGTGGCAACATTCAACCACATACAGGCTCCCAAAACTGAGGGCCTGGGTTTTAGGCACATATATTCGCATGCATCCTGCCACCCTTGTTGTATTCTGTTAGAACCAAGTCGCAGATCCCTCCCACACCCAAGGGGATATTTACACACGAATGCCAGGAGGTGGGTATAACAAGGGCCGTCTTATAGTCTAGCTGCCTCAACAGTGTATTCTGATAACTGGTAGGGCACATACTCCCTTTATCCCAAAATATGTCTCTTGATTTTTCAGGTGTTTATTCTTCCACATATATAATATCATTTTATCAACTACCACCCTCCCCAAATCTTTTGGGATTCTACTTGGAATTATAGTAAATGCATTTCAAGAAAACTGCCATTTTTATGATACTGTCTTGCACCACCCATCAACACAGTGTCCTTAATCTGTTCAGACCTTATTTTATGTCTCTCAGTAAGCTTTTCATTTTCTTTATATAATATCCTTGTCTTTTTTGTTAACTTTATTCAGGAATAGTTATGTTTTCGGTTGCTAGCATGACATCCACATCATACTATCTCCCCGCTATAAAAATTAAAAGCAGTGTTTTTGTATGTCTGTCTTGTATCCAGCCATCTTACCAAATTTTCTTAGTAGTTTTAAATTAGAATCTATTGGTTTTTCTAAGTATACACCAATGGCATCCATAAAAAATATATAGTCTTATCTCTTCTTTTTCCACTGTTAGTTTATTTTTTGTCTTGTTAAATTTTCTGGATAAGCCAAAATTATATATAATAATAGTAGTAAGCAGAAATCCCTTTCTAGTTCCTGATTAACTCAAATGTTTTTTAGCATTTTACCACTTGTTTTAAAAATTATTCACTAATTTTTTAAACTGTTGAATAGAAATCAACCCCGTTAAAAAGAATATTAGTAAATACCCCACTATCAAGAAGTTGGAACATAGCTTTCTACTCCTGAAGTGTGGATTCTGTTTACTGAATTTCTTCCAAAGAGTGTAGTATGGAAAGCAGAGGAAAGGAGTAACCTTATAGTGAATAAACCTGGGAAACACGATTTTGGTCAATTGAGCAAGGTCGATGTCACCAGTGATAAGACATGTTGATTGAATGTACTCTTGATGTAATGTGATGAAAATGACACTTTATCTCTGTGGTCTTTCTCCACTAAAACCCATAAGCCTAGTCTAATCACAACAAAACATCAAGCAGAGAGAGACACGCTACAAAATATCTGCCAGTACTCCTGGAAACTGTGAAGGTCATCAAAAGCAAAGAAAGTGTGAGAAGCTGTCACTCCCAAAGGGCCCTGAGATAAAACAGACCTAGTAAATGTAACATGGTATCTGGGATGAGATCCTGGAGCAGGAAAAGACATTAGATAAAAAAATTAGGAAATCTGAATAAAGTGGGGACTTTAGTTAATAATGATGTATCCATATCAATTCATTAACTGTAACAGTATATTTTCCTAATATACAATGTTAATAGCAGGGAAAACTGATATGCATATATGGAAACTGTCTATATTATCTTCACAGTTCTTTCATAAATCCAAAACTGTTCTAAAATAAAAATATTAAAAATAGCAAATAATGTCCAGTAATACATAAAATAAATTATACATCATTAATTTGGGCTTATTTCTGTGATCAATAATTGCTTAAATTTAAAATAGCAGTATAAACTATGAATTTGGTATGGAGAAAAAACTTGCTCTAAACAAAGTAGACACCTGAAAAGATGCTAAAAACATTCATTAGCACTTAACATCTAGTGATATAAATATCGGTAACTAATTATGAATAGAAGGCTGTTTTCTATCTGAGTACAAACATGAGGATTAATGGCAAAATTCCAAAAGAATTCCCTATAATTTCTGAATGAATCAACATTGCATTTTAAATCTATTTCTATATAAAGCAACAGCCAAAATAAATGTAAAATTGATATAACTTTCTTTGAAAGCAATAAATTGAACATTATTTGCATATAGCATGTTTGGAAATGCAGAAAATTCAAGGGAATACATAGTTAAAATATTACAATTAATAAATTTAGCAAAGTCCCAATGTTTAAGGTAAATATACAGAATGTAATTCAATTTGTATATACCAGAAATAAATAAAAAAATAAAACTTTAAAGTATGTTATTCAAATAATGTACAAAACATCAAAAACTAGGAAATAAATATAAGAAAAATGTGCAAAATGTCTAAGCTGTGTAATACCAGCAACACTGAGGGAAATTAAAGAAAATCTTAAAAACAAAGGTTGGAGGAACCCACATTGCAAACAAGTTAATTCTCCCTAAATTGATCAATGTAAAATCTCAATTGAAACTTAAATTCTAAGTGAGCATATGTGTATGAGTGTATACGTGTGTGTGTATATGTAGATTTTACCAATGATTCAAAATTTTATGGAAATTCAAAGGATCCAAAAAAAGCTAAGCAAAATCTTGACAAATAAAATATAACAGAGTTCACACTATCAGCAATCATTTGATTATTAAAAGAAGGGAAACACATGGATACAGATCAGCACATATGCAATCATTTGATTTATAAAAGTGTTGACAAAAATTCTTATAAATCAGATAAGAAAAATTTCAAAAGTATGATGGCATGGACGGATGATGAGGCTGTGAAGAAAAAATACTCTCTTATATTGATGATGGAAATATCAAAACCTCTATGAGAGAGAGTTAAGCCATACATTTTTAACTTTTATCTGGAAATATCAGTTCTAGAAATATTTCCCAGGGATAAACTGGCACCTTAGAGAAATCTGTATAAATTATTTTTAATAAGTTAAGACATACCTAATAAGATACTAGTTAAAATTACCCAGATATCTATCAAAAAAAAAAGGGCCTTGTATTTAAGTTATAGTATATACATTCAACTGAATGCCATGTAGCTATAAAAAGGAAGTAGGAATATCTCTGCTACTTTAATAGAATTATCTGCTGGAAATATTGTCACATAAAAAACCAAATGAGGCAGGATAAATATAAGCCAAATAAAAATAAGAAAACCACATATAGGGACATCATACTCAGGATACTGAAAACAAAATTTAAGAAAAATACATTTAAAAACAGTCAGAGTAAAGAGAACTACAAGAGAATAATGGTTGACTTCATAAGACAAATAAAAAAAGCCAAAAGAAGATCAAAATCATTTATATAATGTGTTGAAAAAGTAAGTTAAACAGTCAAACTAGAATTCTATATCTAGATAATATTTTTCAAAAATGAAGTCAAAATGAAGACATTTACAAATAAATAAAACTTGAAATATTATATCAACAAGTATGTGCACTACAAAAAAAATGCTAAAGGAAGTTCTTCAGGATGAAGAAAAATATCTCCTGACAATTCAGATGTACAGAAAAAAAAACTACCAACACTGCAAATATGTACATTCTTAATACTCTTTCCAAAAAATGCAAAAGAAAGAAGCATTTTTCAGTTCCAATATTAGGGATGAAGAAAGGATTTCACTACAGATCCCACAGACATTAAAAAGATAATAAGGAAATACTACATGTAAACAAAATCTATACACATAGATTCTACAACTTAGATGCAGTAGGCCAATTCTTAAAAACCCATAATCTTCCAAAATTCATCCAAAATGAAATAATCATAAATGAAATTCAAATTCAAATTCAAATTTTAATACCTTAAAAACAATCTCTTTGCCAAATAGTTTCACTGGTGAATGAAACCAAATATTTAAAGAAATAACACCAATTGTACAACAGTCTCTTCCAGGAAATAAGAAAGGAAGGAACCCTCCTCAACCACTATTACCCTGATACTAAAATCAGAAAAATTATTACAAGTTTAACAAACAAGCAACAATAACAAACATCCTCACATACCAAATTTCCATTTGAATACAAAAGCAAATATTAAATGAAATATTTGCAGATTGAATCCATTAATACATAAGAAAGGAAACTACATCATTACCAGATGGAACTTATCTCAGTTGTGCAAAGTTGGCTATTATTCTAAAATCAGTGAATGTAATTCACAATCTCAAGAAATAAAAAGGGGGAACCATACAATTTTGTCAATAACCTTAGATAAATAATTTGACAGAATTAATCATGCATTTGTCATAAAATCTCTAATCAAATTATAAATTAAATAGAATAAAATGGAACTCCTGCATCTAATAATGGCATCCTCAAGAAAACAAAACAAAATGTCTAAGTTAACAGTTTACTTAATTGTAAAGGACTGAATGATTTTTTTCTAAGACCAGGAACAGGGGACCAATTTCATTTCTTACTTCTAATCAGCATTGTACTGGAAGTTCAAGCTAAGTCAATAAGGCAAGGAAAAAAAAATAAAGACATACAGACTGGAAAGGAAGAAGTAATACTATAACGATAGTTTACCTGGATTTGAAATGTAGAAGATCTTAGCTCTATTCTACATTACGTAATGAAATTTAAAAATTGCAAGAATTTATAAACCATATTAATAAGATTTCAGGATACAAGATCAAGATGCCCAATTCAATAATACTTATGCATACTCACAACAAATGAGTAAAAGTGAAATTACAACTCATTTGCAGTAGGAATATAAAAGGTTTCAGTGAAGAGAAAATCTGAATAGCAGTAAACATAAAAAAGATGCTCAATAATCCAAGATCAAGAGATTAAAACCCCATCAGATAAGCAAAATTGAATTAGTCCTGGTGGGAAAGTCAGTAAAAATGATTAGTTTGGAAAATAATTCAATGTTACCTAAGAAACCTAAACGTGTGCTTCCCACTCCTAGTTATATAACCTAGACAAACCCTGCATATGTATGTCAGTAGACATTTACAAGGTTCTTAAAAACAGCATTGCTCTAAATAGTGCAAAATTCACAAGTTAAATATAAGTCAAAAAGTAAAATAGAGAAATAAGTTGTGTATAGTCATACAATAGAAAGCTACAGAACAACAAAAATCAATGAATTAGAGCTATAACCACCAACATGAATTAATCTTACAAATAATGTTGAGGAAAATAAATAAGACAGGAGAGAACACATACGAAATGACCATATTTATATAAAGCCCCCAAGCCACCTAATTAAAATAATATGTCACATATACATACCGAGGTGTTAAAAGTATAAAGTGAACCAAGGGAAGGATTTATCAAAAAAAGTTCAAGGAATTGATTATCACTGTTAGGGAGGAAAGGGTAGGCGACACAAATACTGCTCACAAGAAAATCCTAAATTACTGACAATTCATATTTCTTAACTAGGATGAGGATTACATGGCTACTTACATCATTAGGACGTCTTTCCATAAAAATGTTTAATGAACTTCTATGTGTGTATTTCCAAATGCAAGCTTTTAAGAGGAGAAAAATATCAGTTGATATCAATTTAACTGCAAGATCTATTTAAACATATAATGACTTTGCTGCCCAAATGAAGTAGTTAGTAAATTGACTCTCTTTCATGGTATACATAAATATGCATAGCATTTAGAAATTAAAATATATTTTTATAAACAAATTAAGCTTTGGCTGCCTCTGAAACGATGAGCTTTTATACCTATTGATCCTTGCAGAATTATCGGTATTAAATAAGAATAATTTTATGCCATCCTCCAACTCAGCATACCTCACATGCCTCTACTGGGGAAAGGGTGTATTGTCTACACAAGGGTTAAAGGCAAACCAACCTTTGCATAGCCCCCGATACAAACATCCATTGGCCACAAAGAGAACAGAGATGTCCCATCCAGAACAAATAGGAGGAAGAGTTTTCTCTATGGACCACTAAGTCAGATGAAAAACAATTGGGTTCAAGAAAACTTATTTACATAAACATAGTCTTAATTCTATAAGCATTTATTGAGCATCTGCTAGGTCCATTCATTGTACAATGCCAGGGATAGCAGGAAGATCATACTATGAGATCTGCCTCAAGAATCTCACAGGCTTTCCAAAGAAAGAGCACCTAAAATAAAATTGCAACCTCTTATAAATACTATAACTGAAATTTGTACTCCAGGCAGAGATATTAGTGAATAGAAGGTAAATAGACATTATCCAGAAATGGAATCATGAGCCAACCCAAAAGATGATGCTTTTGGAGTTTCCCAGATGGACAAATATGGCATTGTTTATTATTTTAAAATTGTGATATATAACAAAAATGTCCATGGCATTCTTTAATATTTTTAATAATGTCAAGATCATAATATCAATGGTGGCAGAAATACAATATCCTTTTTATATTCTTTTTTCAGTTGTCAACTACCAAATATGTTTCATCTTGAAAAATACAAATTTTCCATTTGTCCATTCATTCAACATACATTGAGTCCCATCTGTGTGCTTCAGTTGTAGCACTGACAAAACCATGGTGCTCACAGAACAGTAGTGATGATTCTATATTTTATCGACAGTTCCCTCTTAGTTTTGTGTTCTTATTTTCACCTTCACACACCATTTACATCTTCTTATTTGGAGAAAAATCTCCTTATAAGTACAGTGTAGAAACTCCTTTGCCCCTGGATAGATTCACAGCGGCTACAAATTAGCTTTTCTTTATAGAAAATTTGGCCTCGTAATAATAACTCCCTTTGTAGAGGTCTCGCAAAGATTTTTTTCTTTCCATGTGGTGTTCCGAGATTAATGGGAATAGTGTTCACATATTTGCATTGCTGCCAGACTATCCCACTTATCTGAAGCCCAGTGTCAGGCCTCGCTGACAATTAATCACCTCTGCTCCCTGAAATAAAAATCTGCATTGTGCAGTTCCTTCGATTAAGGAGGGAGGAAGGGTATGGCGTGGTCTGGGGCTGCTTCTCATCATTAATTTTCAATTATGACTGCAAGAACCATCCCAGTTAAGCTCACATTGGAGGAGAAGGGGTAAAAAAGCCCCAGGGAAAACTAATAGGGACCACAAGGAAGGGGTTGGGGAAACTGGGACTTATAAGCCCTTTTATGGAAAAGAAATATAATAAATAATTTAAAATATTCTTACCAGGGTGGTATAAAATATATCCAAGCTAATTGGAAAAAGTCACATAAAGGACAAAACAACAAAGGCTTTTAAAGGCATAAATTAAAAAGACCAAAGTGCACATCTTTCCTAAAATTGTGAACTCAACTTTCCTCACTAATTAAGATAGTTGTTTCTACTCTAAAAAATAATAATTTTATGCTTCTTCAGTTCTCCTGGCATTTCTTGATCAGACAAAGGAAAACATTTCATAGTTTTTAGAAGTCTGTTCAGAAGTTTTTCTGGTGTGAAATGAGCAAGCATAGAGCTATTTTTAAGAAAGAATTTACAAATCAGGCGTCTTCAGCAGACCGAAGGAATGTGAATAACGTAACAGAAACTTTATGTTTGGCATTCTTTATTTTAGAACTGGCTTTTATGTATAATCTTCTCATCTCAAAGCATTCTATGTTGCCAGCTTTATATAAACCCCATTTTTCAACTTACAGCAACTGAAATTCGAAAAGCAAAATGATGTGCTCTGTATCAAATGTGATACAGATTCAGATTGTCCTTCTCACTCATTCCTTATCCCCAGTTTCTCATTTCATCTTGTTCACTTTTGAGGGATAATTCCTCATTATAAATATTTTGGACAGGGCTTGTCACTATGAAAGCTCTGCAGATCAGATCATTCTATTCCCACTTGAGCTTAATCACACACTTTCTCCCAGCATATAAAATGTTGAATGAGAAAAAGAAGGACCGGAGTCTCCCTAAAACATGACCTTGACAGTCATTCTTACTACCTAACTTCTAGTGGAAAATCTTGGCTCTTATCATTTTACCAAAGTTTTTACTTCCACGCTCTCCCAGAATCCTATCAATTCTGAGCTTCCCATATATTTTTCCAATACATTCCCTGGTTGACTAACAAATCAATATTTCATTTCTGTGCATTACAATCAAGAGTGTGATAGATTCATGCCCTTTTGTAGCCTTGAATATTCATGGGTTGCAAAGAAGCTAGCTTGATTCTAGCTCTTGTGATGCCAGAGTCTCATATAAGAAGGTACTTTCTTTCAGATATGAAATTAAATCTTGACTCAAGATATTGGATCTTGACTCAAGATATTGGAAATAGACTAAATAATCTTCCAAAGCATCTCTTGGGAATATGTCACAATGCTTCCATTTTAAACACTGTGGAATACTAATATTATTTTAACACTTTTATGAGGTGTTTCCTGACTTTTGTCATTTTAATTCAGGTAAAACACAGTTTGTATGTTTATAGAGTGGCTCAAATAAGCTGCTAAAATTGGCTGAGGCAAAATTTCAAGAGTGAGAAGACACTGAAGGCTTTCAATACTCATATTTGAAGACTGCAATGCAGAAAATATAAGATGGCAAATATATTTCTCAGTTTTTCTTGCATAGCCAGTTATGGGAAACTTTCTCTTCCAAATTATACTCACATGGCTTTTTAAGTTGCATATTAGTTTGGAAAATATTGTAATCAAAGCATAATAGGTGAGTAAAATGTTTATTCTTCTTAATTAAAAAAGAATTTGAAATAATTCTGGTTCTGAAACAGTTAATTATATGTGATTATACCATTCATACCCCAAGTTGATCTATATGTCTGATTTTTTATACTAATTCTGATTTGGGAGATGAAAATGGCAAATCTTATGAAAAATGATCTTCTGTGGAATTCTCAGCCTTATTTTCACGTTTCATTATTACTCTTTTATATTGTTAAGTCTCTGTCACCAAATGTGCTTTTATAGTAGGATAATATCAAAATAAAGCCACTGGAGAATGGGAGATTTACATGGTAAGTGTATTAGAAGAAATTCCTCACTGAGTGACAAAAGCATGTGTTCAATTTCAGGTTTGATGAGATTGAAGCTAGCTTTTATTTATAATGACAGCTAGTTATAAACTGTGGAAACAAACTAGTTTAAGAATTTCCTGATGCTTTTGCTCTGAAGATCGTGTAGCAGGAAGGACACTGAATTGATATTGAAGCAAAGATTAAGTTTCACATTTACCCCTAGAGATTAAAAGCTGAAGTTGTCTAAACAAGGTGCTCAATGGAGTAAATACGGGCCTGCATATTGAATCAAACATGCCGTAACAACATCCCTCGAAATACGCTGAATAAGATTTCATTTTATCTTGGATAAGAAATGTGGATTTGCATTAGCAAGGATTAAGTTCTTCAAGGAAAGGAGGCAAATAAAAGAAGGAAGAAATATATATATATATAACTTCCTATAAGTTTCTCCTTTAAAATTGACAGGAAGAGAAGAAGGGAGGGAGGGAAAGAAAAAAGTGAAAAGAAAGGAAAGAAAAGGAAGGAGGTAGGAAAGAAGGGGAGGAAAAAGGAGAGGAGGAGAAATACGAAAATAAACAAATTAAATGGCAAAGTGGCCAAGCATCAGACAATATGGCACATAAACTCTGGACCCTGGTTGCCTGGGTTCAATTCATGATTTGACATTCACAAGCTGTGTGATCCTAGGGAAACTACGGAACCTCCTGGTGACCTATGAGCAGTATAGAGCTAACATGAACCACTTCATATGGTTCTCTTAAGGGCAGAAATAAGTAGAGGGTTTAGAACAGTGCTTGGCACATCAAAAATTTTACATGTAACATTATTATTATTGTGGTTTCCATAACCCTGGCAGCTCTCTCAAGCTTTCAGGGTCACCTGCTGCCTAGGCTCCACCCATCCGTCCCAACCCAGATTTCCTCGCAGGCCAATAGACTAGCTTTACAATAAAGGCCCTAGACCTACAAATCCCATCTTTACCATTGCTTGCTTTCTTAGATATACTGTATTCTCATTCTTTCTGAAAACTCCTTCAGAAAGTATCTGTCCTTCCTTGAAGAGAATTGATCTCAATGAACATCAGTTGCTGCCTAACCAACTTGCACACAATTTTGTGCACATGGGTAACACCCAGTGTCTGGAAATTAACCCTTCTGGTCATAGCATGGAAACCCTCTTGTGTCCCAAGGGCATTGACAATGTATTGGCACATTTTCTTCACCACGAGAAAGATTTATATTAAGTGGCTTGGGTCCCCTATGTGGACATGCTTCTCTATATTGCTACATAATGTGCTTTTATCCTGTGAAAATAGGGGAAAGATCATGGAATTTGCAGTTTTGGTTTGTTATCTCGGCCACTTGCTAGGAGTGTAAATTTGAGCAAATTATTTAATGCTTTTCTTCACTCACTGATAAATGAAATGTATCATTTATTAATGTCCAGAACTAAAAGGAGGCATTTATCATTCAGGTATGGAGCAAATATTTATTGAGTATCTACCTATGGACCTTAAACCAGGCATTGGGTTAAGAAAATGTGGAAGCAGAACCTGCCCTTAAAGTTCTTATAAGCATTGAGGGAAACAAGTACTCATGATGAGAAATGCTTGACTAGAGTTGTTCCAAGTTTGCATGTGAATTTAGAGGAGGAAGACATTAAACTTCTTAGGTATTGGTGTGTAGTTAATGGCAATTGAATTTCTCTTTTTTTGGCCACAGTCATAACGAGTAGAAAGATAGTAGAGGTTTATGTGGATTTCCCCCAATTATTTCAGATTGAAAATGTGGGAGTCTTCTACTTGATTAAAGACTGACAGCTGTACCCCAAATTTATTATCCATTCTACAGAGAAGATCAGTAAGTCCATTTGGTACTTCACATAGCCGTGGTGAATGCTAGTTGTTGGGCAGAATTGGTTTCATGGAATGCCTTCTCTTTGCTAAAGGAGATACAGTAAAATCTTCATAATTCGTAAGATTAGAAGACATGCAGAAATCACAACTACATTTATGAGGTGATACACCAAGAATCTGCAAAGAATTTAGACTTATAGCACTCTACTCTCAAAGAACTACTTGCTAGAACTTGCAGGAAATAGTATGAACAGCATGAAAATAAATACAAAAAAAGTAAAATAATCTGTGCCTTTCTTGCTCCAGGTCTTTTGAAGTAAGTCCCCTGGGACACAGCCATGAGTAACAACTTTGTCTGTAGACCTTTCATATGACAGGATGAAAGAGCTTATTAGAGTGAATTACTTGAAAGGATTCATAGTTTTATTTCCCTAACTTATGAAAACAAACCAAAAATAAAGAAGGCAGAAAACAATCTCTAAATCTTAAGGGAACAGACTAGGAAGCAGTATGCTCCTGCTTAGTGTAATCAAATAGCAGGACAATATGTTGATAATTATAAGCTCTTGCACATGTTCTGCCTCACTGAATTGTTAGCAGGCCCTGTACAGTATCTAAACATATTTGACAGCCCTATAAGCCAATTTTAACAATGAGAGTACTATTAAGAGTTTTTATTTTGAAATGATTATAGTTTGATAGAAGAGTTGCGACAATAATATAGAGTTCTCGTAAACCTTCATCCATCTATGCTTAATATTATCATCATGTATTCCCATGGCAAATTCATAAAAGCTAATAAACAATCATTGGTTTATGATATTATTAACTGAACTACAGATGTATTCCAATTTTACCAGGGTTTTCACTAATAACCTTTATCTCTTCCATGAGCCAATTTAGGATACAGCATTGAATTTAGTCATCACGTCTCCTCGATTTCTTCCGGTCTGTGAGAGTTTCATGATCTTTTCTTGTCTTTCATGACCTTGACACGTTTGGAAAATTCTGATCAGCTATTTTTTAGAATGTACATCAGTTTGGTTTGTCTAATGCTTTCCCACCTTTAGACAAGTGTAATAGATTTGTGGCAAGAATACTGCAGAGGTGAGATGTCCTCCTTTTGGCAAAATATCAGTGGGAAAATGACACTTATACCAGAGTTGACACAGAACTTATTACTGGGGTTGTTAACCTTGATCACTCGGATAAATTGCTGTCTACCAAGTCAAGCCATTTGTTATTAGTTTTCCCTTTTTCTATGCCATTCCCTAGTTTCAAGTCAATAAGTCCAGTCTATAATCAAGTGGAGAGAGGTAAACTCCACCCCCTAAGGAGGGTGGAAAGAGTGAAAGAATCTGTAGTCATATCTTAAAAGCACCAAAGTAATTAATAAAAATCTTGAAAGAAATGCTTTGACCCTAGGGAAATATTCCTTTACTCTTTAAAGGTTTTGCCACTCATTTTATCATTCATCAGTTGCCTGCAAGAATTATGACTGTGCTGTTCTAATGGTGATTTTCCATTTCTTCATTCCTTCTCCATTTATTATTCGGAATTCTTCTTTGTAGACAATTTGTCCCTTTTCCCTCATTTATTCATGCACTCAATCGCTCATTTATATCTGTATGGAAACATACTATTAAACTCCTGCATTGATTTATTCTTGTATTTATATTAGGACATAGTTTCATGTATCTTTTATTGATGCCATTAACCATTTAATAAACTGCTATAATGTATTTAACATTACACATTTTATGCAGGAGTTTTACTGAAGTTTTAATGGGGTTGCATTAAGCAAGCTCAAACAAAAACATCAAATCAGTTATCATTTAATACTCCCCTTCCAAAGGAAATTTTTTTAGTATTTTGCTGCTTTTTGTTCTAATTTCCTAAAGTCACTTAACATTTTTTTTTCTATTTATTGGGAAAAAGAAGGATCAGGTAGAGAACTTGGGAAAATCAAAATCATGTGAGAGGGTCAAAGAAAGGGTTAAAATATAAGAGGTAATATATAATCAGGAATCATTTCATTTAATGTATTATGTCAAGGTTTAAAAATGGGGAGTTGGCTAAATTAATTATGATCACCCATAGGAAGAGATATTACACAGTCATTCAATTAATACTTTTGTAAAAGAATTTGCAGTTGCATAGAAGCTGAGAGATAGAGTGAGAAATATGGCTGGATATAAAAGTAGATACGTTGCATGATATTAATTCTTTCAAAGAAGAAAGGAAAAGAAAATAGAGTAATCTTAGATGTATGTATGCCAAAATATGAATAATTTATAAAAAACCAAGGGAGACACTTAGTAGAATATCACAGGGTCTAGTAGCCTGTCTGGCATCTGCTGACTTAATTACTGAAGACAAGAAAAAGTGGAATTTTTAATAATAATATTCCTTACCTTTGCTTTATATTCTAAACATGTATTATTTGGTATAAAAAATTGCAATTAAAAAAAAATGTCCAAATAATAGTTAGCCTTGGATCACCCTTAAACTTGCAAAAATGACCCTCGGTGGAAGTGCTTTGCAACTGTATCATTTACAAGTTATATTGTGGAAGAAAAAAATATTTAAGAAAAAAATCGCAAATTAAAACAAATCTCTTCAAATTAATCAGCCTGAGAACATAGCTGGCCAAAATGAATGCTGTAGGTCACCTGAAAAGCAAACAGTATAATTGTAACTGCTTTAGGAGTCTTTGAAGTTATAGATTAAGCCAGTGGGAAATTAGCCAGATTGCCGTTATAGCTGAAAAGTGCCGGAAGGCCCTGGCAGCCGGTGTAATTATGCAAGCTTTGTGAGCCTTGAAAATTTTGTGAGTGTAATGCGTGCTCTCAGCCTTCATAAAATTCAGCACCAACCTGCATGCTTCCAACTGCTGTCTGGTTCAAGAGCAGAGTGATAATTTAGCAGAGAAAAACAAATACTGTAGCAAATCTTCCCTTGTACCATGAGTTTCTTTACCTGTTGTGTTCTTAAAGGGGGCTGGGATGGACACATTTTGCCCTCCAAGTATTAACTTGGCCTGAACAAAGTGGAGAAGCTGCCCTTTCCATGAGCCTTTTCTCACAGGGCAGGCATGCATACACACAGCTGTGTCTAATTATGGCTGGAATCTCAATTATAAAAGAGGCCAGCTGGGTGCAGACAGGGGTCATTGATAAGATTAGGGACTCACCATAGTCTGCTAAACTTCCAGAACAGTGTTCTGAGGTTTTAGCAGAGGTGAGTCCAAAAGAATGCTCCCATGATCGCCTGAGTGGGTTTTGTTGAGGCTCTCTTAAATGTGAATGTTGCTCTGAACTCAAATGTCACTCAGCTGGAGAATGTGCTGAGAGAAAGGGAGGGCTAGTTTGGGGTGAGGGTGGACCTTTAAGCAGTGTAATTATTGAGGGGAAGGGGTGGAAAGGGGACGTATAATCAAAATGTCATTACATTCATAAAAGGACAAAACCAAAAGTAAAGGATAAAGGGTGACCTCCAGGAGAAAGGCTTTCATGCTCAATTGAAGGAGTGTGTGCTGAGGCTAAAGGGGTAGGGGGTTGTGTGAAGGGAGGACTTTAAAGAGTAGGAGGAAGCTCAGCTAAGGACGTGTGTATTCCATCAAACTCAAGGAGTAAAATTCATCTTATGTGTAACCTTTGATTAGTCTGCAGATTCCTTGCCAAAGACAGCACTTCAGACAAGTCACATCTGGTTTAGAAAATCTGACAACAACAACAAAAAAAGTGTGCAACACAGTGGCTCTTGAGTTTTTGCGGGGCGCAGATCACTTTACGAATTTAGTAAAACCTCTTGATTCTCCTCCCTGACACATTTTCCCATTCCCTCCAGATTCATTACTCAGGAAGTTCAGAGACCCCATAACATTCTACTAAAATGCATGACCTTGTGAGTTGCCTAGATGAATACGTAGAACTTGATGACATGTAATTTCTTATACACTTTCACCTTGGATTTGAAGGAGCATTTCTCAAATCCCTAAGTTTGATTGTTTTGGAAAAAGATAGATTCTTGCTTTGCGCATAGGGATACTGAGGCAAAGAGAAGTCAAATGGTAGATGATGGTTATTTGGCTGTGATTCAAGACAAAGAAATGAGATAATGAATTTCTTCTTCTATTGTTCATGAGCTTATTGTTCATTTCCAATCAGTTTGTAGAGATTTCAAGGAAGTTTGGGGATTGGAGGAATATATCTGTGGAGACAAGAATATTTCATTCTCAAAAGAATGCTTGGGAAACCATTCCTTAGTATTTTAACATATCTTCACATGATGCAAACACAGAGCTGCATCAGCAAATTTTAAACAGTTTCTGTTATTAAAATTATTTTAATACATTGAAAAACCTATTCCAAATTTACAAATGCAATCGCTGATATTAACAGTTAATTTATTCATGGTTAAATTTAGTACATACGCGAAGAAGAGAAAATATTGCCAAATATTAAAAAAACTAAAACATAAAAATTGACACAGTTATGTAGAGCTTTCCAAAATAATGAGGATCACAAATTGTATTTGAACAATAATATTTTCATAGTCCCAATGCAAAGTTTAAAATAATATGCTCATTTTGCTCTCTCTATTGTATTCAGTTGTCTCATTAATTACTAGAGACAAATGCCGACTGCAAGTTCTCAACAATTCCTCTGTGTACATTCTCCCCTATCCTAAAGGGATTGTACAGTTTATAGAACATTTAACTTTGGCACCTGAGTCATTTGATAAGTATATGTACACACAGAAACTACACACACAGAAACTTATAGGCATGTATTCATGTTAACATTGCTATTCACCCTAGAAGTTATTTAATTCTTGGGCATTTCATGCTGCTCCACAGACATCTGCAGAAGAGGAAAGGTTCTTGGTGTACAGAGTGGAGACAGTGGTGCCCCCCTCCCTCAGCTTTCTTCTTCAGGGCTAATCTTTTCCTTGAGCTGCTGAGACTATCAGTTGATGAAAGCTCCTAGTGGAGCCCCTCATGGGAAACCAACCAAGCTAGCAACCCCTCCATAGGAGAGCTTATCCAATGACTGACTCAGGCTAGGATATTGAAGCATTGCTAATTTGCCTCAATTGGTGACAACTCTGAAGGGCCAATCCAGCTCCAGAGCCCCCTGTAAGAGGTCTCATTTGCAAGTGGAATTTGGTCAGCTTTTCTCTCTGTCCTACAAGAATACTGTCTTACATAGTCTTCTTCATTTTGGAGGTATTTGCATGCAATCCACATTTATATAGTTTTCTTGTATATTTATGTATATTATGCAAAAAATAGAATTTTCAACTGACCTGCAGGCTTTATTTGGATTTCACAAGTTTTTTCCACTAATGGTATTTTTCTGTTCCAAGATCTAATCTAGGATACCATTTGACATTTAAACAATATGTGTTCTTAGTCTCTGAATCTATGGCAATTTTTCTCTTTCCTTTTATCACCCTATCACTTTTAAAGAGTGTTGGTCAGGTATTTTTTCAGACTGTGCCTCAATTTGGGTTGTCTAACGTTTTCTCATAATCAGAAAGGAATTATTGATGGGGAAAAATTATCAAAGAGATAAGTCACTCTTCTCATTGCATTATATCAAGGGGTAGAAGGCATGAACATGACTTATTACTAGTGACGTTAAGCTTGATTTTCTACTGTAAAATTACTGTTTTTACTTTCTAAAGATGCTCTCCTGAAAGCATTCCCCAATAAAACTCCTAAATGCAGTTCTCAGTTTCAAAGTCTGTTTCCACAGGATTCAAATTAAGAAAATATGAGTTGAAACATTTGCCTACTTTGTTTTAACCGTTGGCTTCAAAAACTGCAGAATGATTTAGTACTTGAAATTTGACATATATAAGTAACTATTAAAATAGGACTGGTAAATTGTAGTTTACATTAATTTTGTAGTCAAGCTAATGAAATATCAATAAGTATGTACTTTACAAAGTTTACTGGTTATATTTATGCTATAGCTTTAATTCAAAGAAATGATCAAAATAACAGTATTTTTAAATAACCACTCACAACAATCTAGTTCTTGACTCTAGTTTGTTGTGCAAAATAGATGAAATTCTTACCTCATATAACCCCATATAATGAACAAGGAACTACATTTCTATCTTTACTAATTGTCCAAACTACTAATTACACTAGAAATTCATATATTCCGTTTTGAATCATTTTCCATCAATTCAATGAGATCATATTTTACCCAAATCCTTTTCATTAGTAGATTCTATATCGAAAATTATTGGATTCAACTATCACATCTTTGTCATTTCAAGATCTCCATTGGAAATGGTCTATGGAAAAACTCATTTGATACTATAAAACCATCGTCACTTCATTTTCAATGGCTTTTCCTTTATTTGCAGTAAAGAAATGTTGATGTAATTACGAAGAATGAGATGACTGATTTTTTTAATTGCTCTATCTGGCTAATTTAAAATAAAAAATCCACAGATTTTGAGTTATAGACTAAATAAGGGTTATATTTTTCATTAATCAAATTACTATGTTGTGAAGAAAATGATGTATTTTTCACACATTTCAGAAATGCGGTCGTATCCAGTCTCAAAAAGGCCACCACCTTTTCTACCAAAAAGAACAGCGTACTTTGTACATTTTCTAATTTTTTGTAAAGAACCACAGCAGGTGTGATGATTTAGACCCAGAGCCTTCGATGACTTTTATGGCAAGCATCGCAGAAGACAACACAGCCTTCATTTTTGGAGGCAAAGTCTTTGAGAAAAGTTCATGCTAGTGAAACATCTCATGTGTTATCATGATACCAGGTTATTCTTCCTTGACAGAGGACAGAAATCCTGACTTTTTTTTGCCCCTTGGCATGGCAGGGTCATTCTCTGTATGCATTGAATCACACATATGAAGTTAAAATAAAGTCTCTTTTTGGATCAGATTGATACCAATCAAATGGTCCAGGTAGCCAGGGGCTTTCTTCATGCCAATACTTTTTTTTCAGATAGCAGCTTGACTGAGCATTGGTGTTCTTATCAGTGAGGACCACCTAGAAGATCCTATTTAAATCAGCACACAAACCCAGACAATGTAGCATCTCCCTTCCTTGCTTACTCTTTCTCCAAAACACTCAATATCATTCTGTGTTTTGCTTTTTTAATGTTTTCTTAATTTTGTCTCATTTTTCTAGAATGCTAACGAGGGACAAACAGGCTTTTCTTTTTTATTTCAAATTATATCCCTTGGGCCAAGAACAGTGCCTGACATATAATAGGTGCTTAGTACATTTTTAATGCACACTTGAATTAATACATTTAACAAATATATGTAAATTGTTTGATACTTTTGAAATAGAAAGAAAGGTAGCATGTCTTGCTGACCTTAAGGCTAACAAGCAGACAGTAAAAATTTTAATCCACTTCTCTGCAAATTAATTTTTGAATATCGCACTACAAAGAACCTCTCTGTATGTCAAGATTAATAACTTATTCTTCTTCTCATCTCCTTATCTGCACTTTCTATGAAAACAAACAAAAAAAAGACCAGTAACGCTTTGCCTTCCTCAGACTCCTTTGGCCATAGCATCCAAACTGTTAAATTATTTTCAACAATTAAAAGAGCTGTTTTTTCCAAGGGTCTGCTTTTCACTAGCGAGAGTCTACACATAGAAATAATATATTGGGTTGTCTTTGTCACAGCCAAGATTTACTACTGACTCAAGGTCTATAAATGTATGCATTTCTACCTGATATAATTGTTTTGACCATTCCTATAGGGTTACCTGTGGCCACGAGGATTACCTGGTGATTTAACTAGTCCCCTTCATTCAGTCCTATCCATCTTTTTGGCTGTGCTGCATTTTCTTCTATATAATATCAATTCTGGTAGCTTAAATAGTAAACACTTGAAAGTAATAAGCATCTCACTGTAATTCTTTGGAAGTGGAAAGTTTGAAGGTTTCACAGGATATAATCTACAAAAATGCTTATCAGGGCTTTAAAAGATCCATACCAAGTAGACATAACTTCAAAATTATATTCTAGTTACTCATGCTTATTAGTGGAAGTTTATGGAAGAAGATATCAAAATAATATGCACCACTATCCTTAATATTTCAGACCAGCCTTGAGGATGGTTCTCATATCTGAAAGGTCACTTTCAGGTTAGACAAATAGAGTAACACTGTGCCATTTTCAGAAAATAATCATTATTGATGTTGTGCCTAAAGGAGTCACTCACCAAATCTATCAACTTGTACTTCTTTAAAACAAAACTATTATTCAAGGGCTTTATTCAGGAAATGTGAAATTAATGAACTTGCCTTTGTCAATAACCTTACAAGTGCCATCCACAAAAGGACACGCCACATGTAATAACAAAGCAGATGGCGAAAGGAGTTTGAAGCAACCGACTTCATCATTTGTTCCATTAGGATTATTACAGGCTATGGCATTAGGTTCTATTCATACATTCCTAGCCTCTTCTCTTTCCAATATTGTGAAAATAGCCTTCAGTTTGAGATGAAGCACACATCCGTCCTGCCTTTGATGGCAGTCATTACCCAAAGAGATAAACAGCAGCTCTGTAGTAGCCCTTGTTGGAAATTCCTTTCATTGGTTCACTTAGATTACATTTGGTTTGCTGTGTTCCCAAAAGTGCCACGCATTCCTTCTTACCATTCCAGGTTCAGTAGCTTATTATTTCCATTACAGGAAACTTTCCATTAAAGTAGATTTCAATTCATGGTCATTTACTGTCAATGTGTTTGTCATCACTTTTCTTGTCACTTCTCTTCATTGTCAAAAACAAAACCAACAAGCCTGCCCTCTTTAACTAGAGCAGCCCTCTCTTCACTTTTAAGGAAGTTAGTTATAAAAAAAGAGGATGAAATCTGTTTTACTTTATTAGAAAACGGTGTTTTTTTCTTTGCTGATACAATCCTCTTATGTCTGCAACAAAATGGTCAAATTAAAAATAATCGGGCGGGCCGCGGTGGCTCAGCGGGCAAAGTGCTTGCCTGCTATGCCGGAGGACCTTGGTTCGATTCCCGGCCCCAGCCCATGTAACAAATACGGAGAAACAGAATACAATAAAACAAGAAAATGTTTAAAGATGTTTCCCTTTCTTCCTTCCTTCCTTCCTTCTATCCTTCCTTCCTTCTCTCTGTCTTTCCTTTAAAAAAAAAAAAAAAAAAAAAAAATAATCATTTCAATGAGAGCAGACTAAAGTGTCCTAAACATTGGATTATAACTAATTTCACTGTGGTATCAGTCCATATTAGAGTGAAATTTTTTATTGCTTTGGAAATAAGATTTTATTAGAGAAAAAATATTGAAATTGCATTTTTGCATGCCTGCAATAAATCCCATTTGAATGTGTTATAGACTTCTTTTAATGCACTGTCCAATTCAGTTTCCTGGTATTTTGTTGAGGATTTTTTTGCACCTTTATCCTTAACAGATATTGGTTTGTAATTTTCTTTTCTTGTACCATCTTTATCTGGATTTGGTATTAAGAAGATGGTGGGCTCATATAATGAGCACAATCTCAATAAAAATGTGAATGACTTTCTTTGCATAAATGGAAAAGCCAACCATAAAATTTATATGAAAGTATAAGGGACCCCAAATAGCTAAAGCCTACTTGAAAAAGAAGAGTGAAGTTGGAAAACCCACACTTTCCAATTTTAAAACTTATTAACAGCCACAGCAATAAAAAAGCCTGGTATTGGTATAAAGACAGTCATATAGACCAATAAAATCAAAGTGGGAGTTCAGAAATAAACCTTCATATCTATGACCAACTGACTTTTGACAACAATGCCAAGTCTACTAAATTGGGAAGGAATAGACTCATCAACAAATGAGAAAACTGGGAAAACTGAATGTCCATATGTAATAAATGAAGGTGGACCCCTGCCTCACAGCATATACAAAATTTAGCTCAAAATGGATCAAAGAACTAAATATAAGAACCGACAAAATAAAACTTCTAGAAGAAACAATGGAAAACATTTGTAGAGTCTTATACTAGCAATGGCTTCTCAGGCTTTATACCCACAGCACAGCACAAGCAACAAAAGAAAAAGAAATAAAACAGATAAATGGGATGTCATCGAAATTTAAAACATTTGTGCATCAAAGGACTTCATCATGAAAATAAAAACAGCCTTCACAATGGGAGAAATTACTTGGAAACCATATATCCAATGCAGGTTTAATATCCAGAATACATAAAGAAATTCTGCTACTCAACAGCAAAAAGACAAACAACTCAACTTAAAAAAAAGGCAAAATATTTGTATAGACATTACTCCAGAGAAGATATACAATGTCTTTTAAGCACATGAAAAAAATTAACATAATTTGTGGCTAGGAAAATGCAAACCAAAACAAGCAGATATCATTTCACACCCACTAAAATAGCTGCTACTAAAAAATGAAAAATTAGAAGTGTTGGAGATGATGTGGAGAAATAGGAGCACCTGCTCATTGCTGATGGAAATGTGAAATCATGTCGCTGCCCTGGAAGACTGTTAGTTCCTCAAAAAGTTAAGTATAGAATTACGATATGACCAAGTAATCTCACTTCTAGGTAGGTACCCAAAAGAATTTAAAGCAGGGACTTGCTTTAAACTGCTTTAAAAGATAATAGCAACTAAAGTGTCTGTCAACTGATGAATGGTGTCATGGTTAGGTTCATGTGTCAACTTGGCCAAGTTGTGGTGCCTGTTTATCTGGTTGGGCCAGCGCTGGCCTGTCTGTTGCAATGAGGATATTTCATAGAATTAGATCATGACCCCGTTAGCTGCATCCACAGCTGATTACATTTGTAATCAGCCAAAAGGTAGTATCTTCCTCAGTGAGTGATGCTTAATCTAATCACGGGGAACCTTTTAAGGAGGATTCAGAAGATCCAGGCTCTATTCTTGTTTCCGGTGGCGAGCCTCTCCTGTGGAGTTCGTCCAGACCCTCCGTTGGAACTGTCAGCGTCACAGCCTGCCCTGCGGATTTTGGACTCTGCATTCCTGCCGTCACGTGAGACATTTTTATAAATTTTATATTTGCAAGTGTTCCCTGTTGATACTGTTTCTCTTGAGAACCTTAACTAATACAAATGAATAAACAAATGTGGTATACACATGAAATAGAACATTATTCAGCTGTAAAAATGAATGCAGTTCTGATACATGTGACAACAGGGATGCACTTTAAACATATGTTGAGCGAAGTAAGAAACAAAAATAAAAATATTGAACGATCTTCCTGATGAAAAATACTTAGAATAAGCAGATCATAGAGTCAGGAACTAGAATATAGGTTATTAGGTTCTCCAGTGGGAATAGGGAAGGGAGAGTGAATGCTTAAATTGTATAAAGTTGCTATTTGGGATGATGGAAAATTTTTGGTAATGATTGGTTGTGATGGGAGACAACATTGTGAACACAACAGCATTGAATTTTATAGTTAAATTTAGCTAAAAGGGGAACTTTTATGTTGTATATATGTTACTAGAATGCTAGAATGACAATTAAAAATAAAGAACAACTCAAACAATGAACCCTAAGTTAAACCATGAATTACAGTTTCTAGTATAATTATACTAATATTCTTTCATTAACTGTAACAAATATACCACACTAATGCAAAGTGTTAGTAATGGGATGATGGGGTACATTGAATTTCTGTATTTTCTGCATGATATATCTGTAAATCTACATACAACTTTTCTCATAAAAAAAGGGTACTTTGAAACCACTTTATGAGAAATGAAAGTGAACATGTATTGTGCCCCTATTCTCTTTTCTAATTTGTGATATTAGGTTCTCATTTAAAATACTAACATATTTTTTCATTATGTATCTTTCCTTTCAGGTCTACATACTGACACTTATAATTAGATAATTATTGATACTGGACTGTGTAACTAGTATCAATCTTCAACAGGAAGTCTTTAATTTTAAACTTTCATCTTTTCTATTTAAGTCATAGTGCACAATTTAAGAATTTTTTTTCAAGAAATTACATGATTCTTGCCTACAGAAGTAACCTGGGATGTTAATTATAAATACAATTTCTTGACTTCTTTAAGCCTCACATTCCTCCTCTGAAAAATGACGATAATATAACCTAACTCACAAAGTTGGTGTGGGAATTAAATGAACTGAAGCTAGTTAACAGTTAACACTGTGCTTGACACTATTCAATTATTATCATTACCAAGAGATGCCTTTAATTTCTTTTAGGCATAACTAATGCAACATGGTTGGCAAAAACATTTTGTGGTCACAGGATTTGTGCCTTAAGTCACAAATATTCCCCCTCTCTCTCTCTCTCTTTCAGCAGTACTCTATAGGAAATTTGGAAGGTTCCATCAAGGATGCTAGCCAATGCCATTTTAAGCAAAACTTTACTTGTTTTGCTACAGGATTATTTGTACACTTAATTATCAGGAATTAATTATCAGGAATCAGGAATACAGTAGAAGTCAAAATGCATTGTAAAGGATATGAGGAAAGGAGATTCTAATATACTTTCTTATCTCTAGTATCAATTACTTGAATAATCCTTGATATTTATAACTAAGAAGAAAACCTTACTGAAGATATATATATATATATATATATATATATATATATATATATATATATATATATATATATATATATATATATATATTGCAGGTAATGGAATACTCAATTCATAGAGGTGTCTTACCTTTGGGTATTCCCAGAAGCAAACCCTGAGAAAAGGATTAAAGTACATTTAGTTTATTTTGGAGATGGTCACAGGAAACACTGGTAAAGGGGGAAGGAAATGAGACCAGGAAAGGAAGGTAGCAAGTAGGAGTTGTTCATCAATCCTATAAAACCTCTACAGGCATCTGAAGCTTGGTGATGCTGGGATGCTCTGTGCCTTCATGTCAAGCAAATACCTTAAAGTCGCACCACTTGAGGGGGGATGGGGTTGAAGTATTTATGCACCAGCTATTTTCTGTCAGTGGTTGCCGGGTTGCACTGAGAAGTGGGCATGACAATGAGTGCTTCTGGAGTGGTAATTGAGTGGCAAAGCCTGCAGACTCTGGTAGACAGGGAAACCACTTAGGGAAAGAAGTGCAGGTGCTGTTGATTGAAAGTCAGTTCAGTGTGCCCTAAAGTGATAGGAATGCATGGGCAGAGCACAAAAACTGTCTGCTTCAGGGGCATTAAAAAACAGAGGTCCTCTCAGTATCTGTAAAATTCCAAGATTAGCAGTGCTAGCACTGATTCCTGCAGACCACAATGTGAAGCAGTGGGAGCTCTGCGTGGCATTTCTGCAGTTCTCTTGACATTTCTGTCAGGCTTGCTACTTGGCTGTAGTCACTCCAAGCCCTATGTTCTTTCAACTTCAAACAAAGAAGAAAGAAAAGGAGTGTTGCTCAGCAGAGATTTTCTCCCCATGAGTCTCTCTTTTAGCAGGAGGGAAATATCTTCCCCAGAATCCCCCCAGCTGGCTTCATAATACCTCATTGATCAGATAGAAAAGGGGTTGGCCCTATTTTCATTTAGGTCTTTCAAGCTAATGTCTGAACAAAACTGAGGTTTACAGAACAAAGAAGACATGGGGAGCAAGGATAGCTTTTGGATAATTAGCGGCTTATATCTGCTATGAAATAGAAAAGAAAAAAATAAAGCTAAAGTTGTCCTATGGGCAAAAACACTTATTTCAGTTCTATTCTTTTAACATCCTTGTTTAAAATATGTATATGTAGGTGGTAAACTAAAATTCTTCACAATTTCCCAAAATATGAGAGGTTGTCTTATTTTTTTCTTGAAGTATTACAAGTCATGCTGTCTTCTGACAGCAGGGTGTGTCATGTAATCACATATTTAATCATTATTACCTTGAAATGTTTAAATCTCTTAAAATGCATTAAAAAAACATATGGAGGTGGTGCAAGGGTATTCAGTGGCAGAATTCTCACTTGCTGTGAGGGAGACCCAGGTTTGATTTCCCCACTTGCCCCAAAAACAAACAAGGAAGCAAAACAGGCAAAAACCAAACAAACAAATGAACAAAAATTCAACAGATGGTGCTGCAATAATGGGATGCTGACACAGAAGAATAATGAAATGTGACTCCACCATATAACATAAATATATATATATATATATAATTAGGGGGTACATTTTATTTTAAGAGCGTTCAAATGACAATGAATCTCCCACTTCTATGTCATTTTTCATACTTTTAAATAAGAAAGAATGTTCTAAATATGTATGGCCTCTGTAATCTTTCAAAATATTAATATTACCTACATGATATCTTAAACAGAGAATTGTGTTTTCCCATAGAGTGCACCACTCTTATCCATGGATAATGGATTCTGTTTGTGTGACCCTATGTGTTCTATAGGTGTATTCATGTCATTAAACTTCACACATTATACTGCAAACTTTGTAGAAAATGTATTAATATTGCCTTCTAAAATAAAATAGTCATAATATTTTCCTTTATTTTAGATGTGATTGATAGACAATGTTAAAGGGAGAGATATATTAATGTATTCAGAACTAACAGACTAATATCTCTAAAGATTACAGAGATTTCAAAGCTTAATTTAATTTCTTAGGTTCACTTTAATTCACTAAACATCTATCAATGACAACTATCTGATTCTATATTAGATATCCTTTAATGGGTCAGAATACTGAAACATTGCCTTAGAGGGGATAGTAGAAAAGGAAGCCATGTTAATGAATAATCAAAATACATCATCACCATTGGAAACAAAGAAGTATCAAGTGGCAGTTGTAATTCCAAGAAATGGTGTTGATCAAACCATCATTGTTTGTGAAAGAGAAGAATCCCCTGAAAAGGTAACAGTTCAATAATGTTTTTAAGTTTAAAGCACATCTCACCAAGTTGGCATGAGTGTTGATGGTGGAATGAAAGTCACTCGATAAATTAGTATTGTCAGAGGGAACAACAGTGTAAAACCATACAGCTGTGATGTGGCAAGGTGATTTAGAGGAATTATAGGTCCTTGATTATTAGAACTAAGTTACATGAGCAACTGTCAAGAGAAACCAAAGGTGAAGAAGATAAAAGGAGACTTGTTTAAACCGTGAAAAGTGTTTTAGTTAGGGTTCTCTGGGAAAACAGAACCAACAAGAGATATCTGTAAATGAGATTTTATAAAAATGTTTCATGGAACTGTGGGGATGCAAATTCCATGGGGCAGACTACAAGCATGTAGACCTGATGAAGGTCTTCAATGAATCATCCAGGAGAGACTAGCTGGCTGCAGTAGAGATGAAAGTTCTCACTTCTGAGTGTACAGACATCATCATCTCTCCCTTATAAGCTTTCAACTGATTGGATTAAACCAGCAGCTAGGATTCTCTCATTATGGAAGGCACTCCCCTTAGTGGATGGTAGATGTAAGTAGCCATAGATGCAATCAACTGACTGATGACTTAATAAATCAGCCTTCTAGTTTATTAACCAGCCACAAAATGTCCTTGCAGTAATAATTAGGCCAGTGCTTGCATGAACAGATAACTGTGCATGATTACCTGGCCAAGTTGACACATGAACCTAACCGTAACAGTTCATATCAACATAAACCATACTTAATCTCTAAATAGAACACATTACAGACATATTTTTCACCTAACAGTACTTAACTCTCCTGCATACAGCTAGAAATGCACTAAATCTCTTCATAATAGGCTGCAAGTCCTTGGGTCCCATTCAATCTTAAACTTGATATCACTAATGTGATATGTTTAGGACACAAGATAGAGAAGAAAACAAATATATTTGCTTTATATACAAGTACGAACATAACAAAGGAAGAAATATTCACATCATTACCGTCCTCATTTCTGTAATTGGTTATATGTTCATAGTTCATATTTAACACTACATACTTCCACTACCAATTCCATGTTCCCTCAGCAAGCACCTCAGCTGGCCATGAAATATTCATTCCTGAAGTTTTGGGGCCATTGGTAGTCTGCCTGGATTGCGTAGATGTTGTTTTACCTTGACTTTAATCACAGGGCAAGGTAATACTAAGAGACACTCTAGGGATCTCCTGTATTCCAGGAAAGCTCTTTTTTCCCTGCATTGTGTAGTTTCAGTTCTATTTCCCCCTCATAGTCATGATTGATCAATTACTCAAGTCATTACAGTAATCACCATCCTCACCTGTTGATTTAGAGGCACAAGAAGCTCAAAGTCACCAGGTGACAATCTAAACTTCCACTTCCATGGAATAATCAGTGCGTCTCCTACAGGAGAATTCCTCCATTTGGAACTAAGAATTGTAGACCAGTAGAACTTAAGGTTGCAGGGACAAGATGAAAAAAATTTTCTAGTGGATCACTAGGGATGATAGCTAGTGTTGCAACCCCCATTACTACCCCTTGATTCCTGGATCTGTGAATCCTGGCTATAGGAGAAACAGCATCATAGAGTAAATGCTGACTCAGAGTATATGCAACCTCCTGGAGAACATTCCCCCAACCCTGAAAGGTATTGCCATCTAGTTGACGCTGTAATTGACTTCTCAGAAGGCCATTCCATCATTATATCAACCCGGTTGTCTCTGGATGATGTGGAACTTGATAAGACCAGAGAATTCCATGAGCATGCATATTTCCACACTTCATTTGTTATGAAGTGGGTTCCTTGATCAGAAGCAATGTTATGTGGTACGATACTGTGATGGAGGATAAGCCATTCCATAAATCCATGGATGCTAGTTTTGGTAGAAGCATTGCCTGCAGGGAAGGCAAACCCATATCGGGAGTACGTTGGAACAAATTGCAGCCCCTTTCATGATAGAAGTGGTCCAGTGTAATCAACCTGCCAACAGGTAGCAGGCTCATTAACTTGGGGAATGGTGCCATATCTGGAGTAAGTGTGGATTTCCTCTGCTGGCATATTGGGCACCTAGCAGTGGCTGTAGACTGGTCAGCCTTGGTGAGTGGAAGTCCATGTTGCTGAGCCCATGCAAAACCATTGTCCTTACTACCATAACCACTTTTTTCATGAGTTCATTGGGTAATTACAGGAGTGTCTGGGGAAAGAGGATAACTGTTATCCAAAGAACCAGTCATCTTACCCACTTGATTATTAAAATATTCCTCTTCCAAAGTCACCCTTTGGCTCATTCAATGGGAACATCCAATGGGACACAAAAATCTTCATGTTTTCTTTCCCCAGATAGATAGAAAGAACTATCTGTACACCTCTTGTCCAGATCTCTTTGTAACCAATTTTCCAATCATGCTCCTTGCAATTCCCTGATCATTCAGCCAAATCACTAGCAGCAGCCTATGAGTCAGTATACAAATGTACCTCTGGACAGTTCTCCTTCCAAGCAAAATGAAAAATTCAGTGCACTGCTAAAAGTTCCACATGCTGGGAGGATTTCCCCTCACCAACCATTGTCCTTCAGGGACATCTCAGAAAGGAGCTGCAGTGCTGCAACTATCCACTTTCTTGTGGTACTTGCAATTTGCACAGAATCATCTGTCAACCAGGCCTTAATTTTCTTTTCTTCAGTCAATGATTATAAGGAATTCCCCAAGAGGCCATAGCAATGGGTTGGGAAAGAGAAGGCAATGTGGCAGGAGTGAGGCCACATCCACATGTGAATTCCTCATGACTTTAGGACTCAATTAAGCCCTATCTCATATCTATCATTTTCATTTTATGGTGGAGTGCTGCTGTGCACAACCAAGTTTATGACTTGGTGGGTCAGAAAACACCCAGCTCATGATATAAAGCTCAACTCTTATGTGAAGTTGGTGGTCCATTGTTATCTGTTCAGTCTTTACTAAGGCCCAGTAGATGTTCCTACTTCTTGCTCACTATTTCCAATCCACATGATATCATCAATATAATGTGCCAGTGTGATGTCTTGTGGGAGGGAGAAATGATCAAGGCCCTTGTGGACAAGATTATGACATAGAGTGGGAGAGTTGGTATACCTCTGTGGTAGGACAGTGAAGGTATTTTTCTGGCCTTACCAGCTGAAAGCAAACTGTTTTTGGTGGCCCTTACTCATAGCTATTGATTAAAAAAAAATTATTAGATGAAAATCTACATAGTAAGTACAAGGGGATGTGCTGATTTGCTTAAACAGTGATACCGTATATGAAACAGCAGCTGCAAATAGAGTCACCACCTGGTTAAGTTTATGACAATCTACTGTCATCTTCCAAAACCCATCTATTTTCTGCATAAGACAAACAGAAGAGGTGAATGGGAATATGGTGGGAATCACCACCCCTGCAAGTCCTTAAGAGTGGCACATAATGTCTGCAATCCCTTCAGGAATCCAGTTTTACTTCTGACTTACTCTTTTACTAGGTAGGGGCAGTTCTAACGACTTCCATTTGGCCTTTCCTACCATAATAGCCCTTACTCCTTGAGTCAGAGAACCAGTGTGAGGATCCTGCCAATAGATGAGTATGTCAATTCAAACTATGCATTCTGGAACTGAGGAAATAACAACCAAATGGGTCCAGCAACTCACTGGAAACTCTGAGACTGATTTGAGCTAAAACTCTATTGATCACCTGACCTTCATAAACCCCTACTCTGAGTGTAGCAATAGAGTGACATTTTGCTATTAGATGTAATTGGAATTAGTGTGTCTTCTGAGCCAGTATCTAATAATCTTCAAAATATCTGATCATTTCCTTTTCCCAATGCAGTTGCCCTGGTATTAGGCCATAAGTCTCTGGAAGGCTGGGAGAACGATTAACAATATAAACTTTTGGCAGTGTGACAGGATCCTTCCCCAAGTGTAATGGGCCTTGCCTTCATTCAAGGGACTCTGGGTCTGTGAACTATTTCAAGTCTGGGAACTGATTAAGGGGCCATCACTCTGTTTTTGATACTGTAAGTTAGACTTTTGTTCATTTGAATCAGAAACTCTTTTAGATCAAACAAGAATTTAGTAGACTGCTCATTATTTTGCTTCTAAGTATCTCATCATGACCTACTAACCAGCACCGTAAGTCTCTGCAAGTCATATTATTTTGGCTGCTGCTTTAAGCCTGCTGTCCATTATAGTAGCTGTGCCCACTTTGTCTTTGGTGATTAAGTATAGATATGTGGTCTCTGCAAACTCAAAATCTAATCATTCTCATTGTTAGGTAAGTATTCCAGCTCAGTGACAGCAGTTCCCACCATAATATGTGGCCCACAGAGAAAAGCAATTACAGAGCTCTTCAAGGATGATGGACCTAGTCTCAGAAGCTTATTCCTCAAAGTCTTGGTAAATGATATGTTCTCTGAACATTCCTGGGGTATGTGAGCAGGTTTTTCAAGACAAATCCCTCCAACATTCCAATGTTTCTAAGTCTTTGGATCCCGTCCTCTACATTGTACCAGGGCAGAGCTGGCATTTTGACTTCACATTATGTAGGCATCTTTTATGTGTGCATGTGTGTCTAAAATGAGTCTCTTGTAAGCAGCATATAGTTGGATTATAGTTCTTAATCACTTCTGTCAATCTGTATCTTTTAAATCACAAGTTTGGTCTGTTAACATTCAAAGTTATTACTGTAAAAGCATTTCTTGAATCTACCATATTATCCTTTGGATTTAATTTTTCAGATCTATATATTCTTTTCCCTCTTTCTCTTTTTATCCTTTTGGTTACCTGTACTGGTACTCTTCAATTTATGCCCTCTTTTGATCTACATTTCAAGCAACCACTCAAATAAATTCCTAACACCCTTTCTAACCCCTTGAACTACAACAATGAATATCAAATCTCTGCTTAATTGGCTCATAGCAATAAATTCAGCCTGATCTAGATTTATATTCCTTCAGCCATTATCCCACATGCTTCATATACATTCCCACACATATTCTCCTGATTTCTGTCTATATAAATTGGAAAACCTATGCAGTTCTTTTGGAGTGTTACATACCTCTTCTTGGGACACACTTTGTATCTCACCTTTTAAGGCATGTTGGGACTTCAGTTACAGGTCATGAAACAAAGAGGGGTTGTGGGAATGGGTTATGAAAAAATTAGAAGTGTCCTTCAGGCAAGTTACCTCAAGGTATTCTGTTTTAGGTTCATCTGGTAAGAGAGGATTAGATCAATCTCTCTGGACAGAGGAATGAGGGCTGTTTCTCCTGGGGAGGTGGTTATAGATTTAGCTGACATTAAAGGGTTAATCTGTTTAGGTGGATGTTTTATGGCAGAGCCCTCAGGACAATATGGAGATTGGGTAGCTATTTCATCAGAGCTTGCTGAAGTTGGGGCAAAAGTGACTATTTCCTTAGGGCAGACTATTACATTTCTGCAAAATAGCAAAATTTAACAGAATGAATAGTTGCAATTTTCCCATCACCATCATTATCAGACCATATATCCTCATCCCAACTTTCAGAATCCCATTCTTTTCAATAAATGCCTTTACTTTAACAGCAGACACCCTGCAAGATTGAGACTTTAGTTTATGTTGTAAATCTGTGACTCACACAGTGAGACGCAGGGTCTGTTTTTCAGAGATCTCAAGTCTTTAGCCTGTGGAAATAAGATTTTCTTTCAGGGCACATATAGAAATTTTTAGCTGTTTTATACTGCATTTAAATAACAAATGTGAAGGTTTCAACTTATCTTTTCTCTTATTACTGTATCCAGCATATTGAAAACAACATCTAGCATCATTACACCTCTTAACTCCACAGAACTCTGTTAAGGTGTCAAAAACTTTCACTTGAAAACTCTACTTCATATAAGAGTATGAACAGGAGAATCAACTTGTGATATCTTGCATATTTGTATTGCCAACTCAGTGGACAGTTAGTACCATTTTGATTATTGGAAATAGAGTCATTAGTGCCTTTGAATCTAACCAGGGTAGATAACCAATTGTAAAAGGCCATTTTTTTCCTCTTTAACATTTTTTACTGTGAAATATAACACATATACAAAAAAAAGTTCAAAGTACACTTTATCAAGTAGCTATTGAACAGATTCCAAAGTTTGGTATGAGTTATAGCTCCACAATTTCAGGTTTTCCTTCTAGCTGCTCCAAGACAATGAAGACTAACAAGAAATGTCAATAAATGATTCAGTATTTACACTCATTTGTTAAGTTCTAACTTCTCCTTCTCCTTTGATCCTTCTCCCAATCTTGATTTTATGTCAATTTTAACTTTCTCACGTTGACAATATGGAATAGGGGGATGGAACTGGTTTATATTCTTGAAGAGACTGGAACCTCTGGGTTTCAGGACTTATCTAGTCTAGGAATCATCTGAAGGTTTTAACTTTTTGAAAAGTAAACTTACTGCATGCAACTTTTGTAGGGTCTCAGATAAAGCCGTAGCTCTTCTTTAGTTTTAACAGGAACGATGTTCATTGGAGTTTGGCAAACCATGGGAATCAGCAATATCTAGCTGCAGCTTGCATAAGAGTAGCCTTCAGATTAGTCTCTTGACACTCTCTGAACTCTCTTAGCCACTGATAACTTATTTTCTTATATCTCTTTTCCCTCTTGTGGTCAGGAAGGCATTGTTAATCCCAAGGTGCTGGGACCAGGCTCATCCCCTGGAGTCATGTCCCATGTCGCCAAGGAGAATCACACTCCTGGACATCATGTCCTACATACTGGGGAGTATAACGACTTTACTTGCAGAATTGGGCTTAGAGAGAGAGGCCACATCTGAGCAACAAAAGAGGTCCTCTGGAAGTAACTCTTAGGCACAATTAGAAGCAGGCCTAGCTTCTTGGCTACAGAAACAAATTTCATAAAAGCAAGCTTCAAACTCAAGGATTTGGCCTATTAACTTGGAACTTCCTAATGTTTGAGAGAAGATCTGGGTTTTTCAAGCAGGAAAGTGCAACATTTCCATATTTCTTCTCTAGTCTCTCAAGAGACTTTACCAATACTTTTAAATTATCTGCCCAACCATACTCTGGGATATATTCAGGTATTACATTAAGCTATACAGAATTATAAGCCCCCACTCCCATTCTGGGGCCATGTATTTAGGTTGTTTTTAAATGAACTATCCGGACAGGCTGAGTTAGAATGTGGCTACAGAAAATTTAGGTTTTGAACACAGTAAAGCTCTCTTCTTTGGTCTCATACAGTAGGTAAAGTTCTAAAATATAGATACTATCATCCTTTATCCTGTATTTTCATTTATGTTAGTCCCAACCAGAGTAAAAAGTCAATTTTTAGATTTTGTTTCTCAAGAACCACTCCCACTACCAAGCTGCATTAATTGGGTTTCTCTAGGGAAACAGAACCAATGGGAGATATCTTTAAATATGAGATTTTCTTAAAGTGTCTCATGCTACTGTAGGGATGCATGAGTCCAAATTCCAAAGTTCAAGCCATGAGCTTGCAACTCAGATGAAATGTTTGATGAATTCCAGATGAGGCTGGCTGGCTGAAGGAGCAATGGAAGTTCTCCATTCTGTGTGTGCTGACGTTGCCGCTCCCTTGAAACTTTTCAACTAATTGGATTCAAGCCAGCTGATTATATTTTCTCCTTGAGGAAGACACTCCCTTTGGTTGATGGAAGATGTGATCTGCCATAGATGCAATCAACTGACTGATGATTTAGTAAACCAGTCATGAATGTCCTTGCAGTAATAGTTAGTCCAGTGCTCAGACACCCGGGCAACATTAGCTGGCCAAGTTGGCACATGAATCTATTAGGTTCATGACACAATGTAACAATAACATTTGCATTTTAGAAGGATAAGCCATGCTGTATAGGAAATGGGCTAGATCAGTATTCCTTACTCTCTTTGGTGTCAGGAGCCCTTTACATTTAAAAGATCGTAAGTAACCCAAAGAGATGTAATGTGAATTTTAGTTATTGATATTTATCATATCTGAAACTAATACTAAATTATATAAAATTGTTATTAATTCATTTACATATATCAATAACAAATCTACATGTTTTTAATTGAAAGTATTTTTCTAAAATAATACCAGAAAAAATTAGTGAGAAGATGGCATAATTTTATACTTTTGTAATATAAAACAACTTGGTTATCAAATATGCTTTTGTATTCAGTCTGTGTAGCAATACATATTAGATAACTTGTAGAAAATTCTACCATATACTTGTGTGAGGTTTAAAGTAGAAAAAGAAGAAAATATCCTAGTGTTATTAAGAAAATGTTTTTACACCTTGGACCCCCATTAATGTATTTGGAGACCCTCATGGGTCCCTGGCCCATATTTTTTCAGAAGTACTGCCCTAGAAAAATGTGTTCAGTGAAGAAGCTATTGTGATAGGCTAGGCTAAAGATCATTAGTAATTCCTGTCTGTGATGGTTAAGTTCATGTGTTAACTAGGCCAAATTACAATGTCCAGTGGTTTGGTCGAGAAAGAACAGGCGTCTTTTGTTATTGTGAGGATATTTCATGAACTTAAATCATCAGTAAATTGATTGCTTCCATGACTGATTACGTGTACAATCACCTGAGGAGAATGGCTTCAAAAGTGAGAGAAGTCTCATCCAACCTGTTGAAAACCTTAAAACAAGAAGTGATAATTTCAGCAGTTGAAAGGGAGCTTCAGCCAGACAGCTTCTCCAGGGGAATTCATCAAAAAGCTTCATAGGCGTTCACACCTTGGGCCTGCCCTAGGGAATTTGGGCTTGCCCATCCCCACAGTCATATGAGCCAATTCTTTTTTAAAAATCTCATAGTATTTACATCACATATACACATACACACATATATCTCCTGTTGGTCCTGTTTCCCTAGGCAATCCTTACTTGTGTGGTATCTAAACTGAAATCATTCATTTATTTCTTACTATATTGGTTTATGGTGTGCCTTCTCTGTGCCCAGCACTAATAGAACCAGTCAGGTAAAAAGAGTTAGAATAGCGAGAGAGATGGTGCTCCAGGCAGAGAAAATACATGTGCAAAGTCCTGTAGATAAAAGGGAGCATTTTGTAATTGAAAGATGTTCTATTTGGCTTGAATATAGATTTTTACCATGAACTGTTAGGTGAAGAATCTTGTGAAAATCAGAAAGGACATCAGAAATGTTTGGACAAGAGGGTATTTATTCATTTATTTCAAATTTCTCATGATCTTTAGAAGAGAATAAAACTAAGAACCTCACATCTCAAAACTTTCTTCAGCCTGCTTCCATTCATACTTTGATGTTTAAAATAGACCCAAGTTGGATTGTGTAGCCTGCATGGGATGAGATTGGGCATGCATTTATTTACCATTCACTTTAAGTAGAGAAATGATTTTATGTGAATATCCCTCAACTTCCCTCTATGTCTTCTTTTAGAAGCTAGTTTCTTTATAAAGATTTATATATATATTTTTTAGTTGAAGGTCTGTTTTCTTGCTCTAAATATATCATTCTTTGGTAAGCCTTAGAATTGTGGTTACTATAAATGAGTCTGCATAACCCTGTCAATTAATTAGGATACTAAATGTAAGTAAACTTGAACTTAATTTAAGCAAAAGTGAGGAACTTATTTTAAAGTGTCTGCACAATTAACTGTGGCTAGAATGGTTGAAATCAAATTGACTAGATTGAATAACCATGGATCCTAGCTGTTATTATCTTTGAAGGGTAGGACAGTTAACAAACATACTGTGAGATGGGTAGATACTCATAAACGTGCTATTAAATGAAAATGTTAAAATCTGCAAGAAAGTCTATCACAAAGCTGTTGAGAAGACTGCTTTGTATATATATTCAAATAATGATGGATCACCATTGTTGCAGGAAAGACTTGTGTAGAATTGCCATTTATAGAAGGAATCTACAGAAATATGATATAGTGTTGGTGATTCATAATATTAGACCTAAATTTTTTCTAACAAATATCAAAATTTATTTACGAAACTCTGCATTGCATTGAGCTATATTCCCTATTGTTCTATTTGAAATATGAAACTAAAGTAAAGCCATCAGCATTCCTTCTGAAGTTTGCCTAAGTCCTGATGGAAGTTTGAGTCTGTCAAAAAGAAATAATCATTACTTACAATATCTGTATATTTTTAGTTATTGATATCGGAGAATTCAGTAGAAACAAAGTAAGTAAGAATGCTGCCGAATTTAGTGCTAGTAAAGTGTCTGGTATATGGAAACAACCTATATATCCATAAAAAATACACCACTCTGTCAAAGTAATCGTCTCCATAATGAATAGCTTCATGCCCACAAAGAGGAATTCTCTTTCCTAGTGGAAATATCTGCACTTATTAATGGCTCATAACATTCCCAAGTTCTTAAACAAAGAAATCACATGATGGATTGGGGATGTGATATGCAGTCTTACAGTAGGGCATAATCAGAAAACAGGATCTCTCTCAAAGCATATTTTTAGTAGCCTGGCCTAAATTTGAACCAGTGATCAGAGAGATAGAAATCTTTATGTTTTAGGCTTAAGAAAATATATGGGAGAAGGTAAGATTTTCCCAGAGAATATTATCTAAATGGCTCTTCATGATTTAGGGGAGAATATCCAGCTGGGAATTATCACTACAGGAATTGCTTGCATATTGGCTCTCCAGTCTGACCTTGACTATTGTGACTCAATGCAGCCCTCATTCTTAAGACCAGTACATGATATATATCCACTACACACAAAATACACTCAACGCATGTATAAAGGCACCTACTCTACCCCACCTCTGCCTCCCTAATCCTTGTTTTGGGCCACCTCCAGAGCTGAAAATTATTCTTGTTCTCTTTGCTTGTCCTACAATGTTATACAACCCAAGCCCATAGGTTTTAATAGCAGTTTAGTGAATGTTTAGAGACAAAGGAGAGCAGTACTAGCAAAGTGTCAGTTATATAAAAATAATCACACAAACAACTTTAATGTGAATTTCAAATATATTGCTTTCAGAAAACCCTGAGACCTTTCCCACCGCAAGGAATTTCTCACTGCTCATGTCCTTCCCCGGGTCCTAGCTATCACCACAACACCCACACTCTATTATATCTCAACATGCAACATTTTATCTCAAGATCCTTTCTCTCCTTTTCTCTTTCAGGTTCCCAATACACTTCTCTGCAAACTAGGGAAGAAGTTCTAATCAATATATTATGCAGAAAAAAAAAATTTCTGTCTTCCCCATTCCTATCTAGGTTATATAACTAGAGACATTTTCTTTTTTAATCATTAGCCCTATGTTTTCCTTAGAAGGGAATAATTCTCTTTGTAAGAGGTTTTTATTGTTTACTTTTATAGTTCCCAGCCAAGATACTTCAAACTGCAGCTCTGCTATTTATATGTTCCATGTCTCTACACTCATGGTGCAGAGCGGAAGGTACCCAAGTGAGATGTGACCGTGGCCATTGTGGCCCAATAGCCCCAGGCTACCAAGTTGTAAACCAGAAGATACAAAAGAACATTGAAATCCATTCTAGCCTCTAGGAGGAAAATTCATAATAAAGGTACTCCTTAGCCTGAAGGCAGCATATTTCATATTTTGAGGGGAGTAGCATTCACTTCATACAATAAATAAAATCTGGATTGGGGCAAAAAATTTTTTCAAGACATCTAACATTTGGGAGGATTAGCTGATGAATTTATATAACCTGACATCATAGATGATATTTTTATGTAGTCCATGTTTTTATTCTTGACAATTCAATGGATTTTTAAATTGTCCTTTTAAAAATCATTCAAGTGGAATTTGCAGAATGTTAATTTTCCAAGAATTTGAATGAAAACTTGGTAATTTTCTTTGGTTCGAACACCAGCAATATCTGGGGCCCTAAATGGAATTAGTTATTAAAACTATTGACTTACTTTTTGCACATAAAGACATTTAAAGGCTAAAATCATCTGCAGATTTAACTCGAGGAAACAATTTCTTCCTCAGGGCATTTTGGCATTTTGGCCAGGACCTTGAGTTGCTTTTTCCTCTCTCTCTTGGCTTTCCTCTCTAGGGCACAGAGCAGGGACTCTTCATTAAGATCAGATGCATGTGATCACGATCAATTTCCTGAAAGTGTAGAAGGGGTAGGCACTAGAGAGCTTTGGCCTCAATTTTTATTCTGTTTCCATGTGTGGTGTTTTTCTATCAGTAAGAGCAACTGGAATCCAACTATGTGAAGGGGGAAAAGAAAAAAAATGAAACTTCTCTTAGGTATGAAAGTATTCTGTTTGTCTGGTTTCTTTTCTTTAAGAGTCTTTTCTGTAGTTCCAATTTCTCTAGTACATGCAATATGATGAAAGCTATGGAAACATAGATTCAACTCAATATACACTTATTTGATGCCACAAATCTGAAGACATGCCACTTAAAAAGCCAGTATCCAGTGTTTCACAAAGAACAGATCTGTCCTTTAAAGTCCCCAGAGTACCTATACCTGGCTGTTGCTTAAAGCCTCAGCTGTGAAGAAAGTGTCATTTTTGTTGGTTCTCAAAATATTTAGGACTTGAAGGTCACTTGGTTCATTGACAAGTCATATACCAAGTAATAAATTAACAAAGGATCATTAAGAGCCTTTCTCCTTTCCCACAGAACTTATAAGTGTGTGTGTGTGTAAAAACAAACAAAATAGGCACATATATATATGCCTGTTTTACAAATGAAAATAGGAACCATGGTTTAGAGAAAACATTTTCTGGAAAAATCTGATATTTTAATACCTCAATGTCATTTTAGAAATACTTTCCTAGACCTACATTTTTCTTATTATGCTCTTAGCTTTTTACCGAGAACAGGGATTTAAAGACATGTCATAGGAAGAATCATCTTCATTTTTGTGAAACTATTCTTGCAGATATTTTTCATTATGTTATTCAGTTCCTTCAATATGCAAATCTATATAGGAGTAGCATTGGGATACAATATCTTTTTTATGTAAAAGAAGGTATATGAGATAGTTTCATTCTCCTCTGGTTGGAGACTCAGTACTAAATTTTAGGTTTGGCTGCAGTTATTATCCTTCATTCGGACTTTCTGATAAAACTATTCCCACATCATCTTTCATAATTCATAATATTAATAATTATCATTGTAACAAGGAGTTTTATTTCCCTCATCAAATAGAACTGAACTTTTAGACGAGGAGTGCGGTAACTTGACGTCATCCGGAGTATGTAGAGATGCATCTTCTTGAGGTAGCTGACAATTGACAAAGTTTGACAAGTCATAACTTATACCATGTGGTTCCCACTCAGAAAATGGACAGCAAGGAGGCATGGCACAAACAACTATAAGTCCCCAGTTACATAAATACTGGACAGTTAACTAGCCCAGTTTTTTGGTTCAGGTGACATTAGTTTTCCATATACGTACAAATAGCATAGTCATCTGGGGAGGGCTCCAAAGGAATGGACCTTCTGGGAATGTAACCAGTTACCCTTGCAATATATTTTCTCTTGGCCTATTTTAACTGGCACGTCCTGGACAGCTGTCTTAGTCTCAAAGCAATTTCTTGACTGAGATTCCCAATTACTACAGACAACCCATTCTCCTTCCTACAGATAACCTATTCTCCTTCTTACCATCAAGTCTCCTTATCTCAATGACACATCTCTTTAGCCCTCTTCTGTCTTTTTTATTTAATAAAAGAACCTGGTAGTTGTTAAAGAAAAGAACCCAAATTCCTCATTTAAATTGAACCACATATTATTAGCAACTTGCCTCCCCATTCCTTGAATCTAGAGGGACTCTTATTTTCAGGACTATGACCAATTGACAGCTATACCTGAAGGGAAAGAAAGATTTTTCTGTTTCAGCCTGACATAATTGTTTTACCACCCCAGGATGGTTTAACTAAATTCTCATCATGAAGCAAATAAAGAGGGTAAGTCAGATTCTCAAGTACAAATTGTTTGAAGGTTGAAATTATGATTTCTAATGATCATCAGTGCACTGCTTTTATAATTAGATTTTACATATGTTCCCTCATTCTCATAACAACACAATTAGTGAGGTATTAACATTAGCCTTAATGCACGGATGAGAAAATGGAGGATCAGGGAAATTGTAACTTGCCCAGGATTGCAGGAAAGAAATTGGAAAGCTAGGAATCATTTTCTATTTCCTTTTTATTACATGTTCAAACAACACAACAACTTTCTCACAGCAATGATCATTCCTCTCTTACTTTGTGTTATTGGCTTTTAGTATGGATTTGCTCATTTTTCTTTTTGGCAACTCTTACTGATTGATTGTTTTGAAATGAGATGAAGGTAAAAATTATAAAAACACCAAAGAAAGGCATTATATGTTAAAGAAAACAATGAAAATTTCACTGATTATTAATCAATTAAACTTGCAGGCTGCAAAAGATCATCCCTTGTTATTCTATCCTATATAGCTATTCCAAATATGACTTATGCTTAACACTTGTTCTTAAGGAATGTCTTGCAAAACCTGCAGAAATCACTATATTTTGTAAGGTACTGAATTAACCCCATGAAAAAACGCTGATTTTAACTGTAGCTCTAAGTGAGACTTTTATCCATTCTAATTGGGTGGACTTTTCGCCTCCATCATTCACCTTAAGAGACTTATGAGAGACTCAAATTAAGTGAATGACTGGAAATGCCTAGTAATTAAACATCTGGTTTTTAACACATAAAACAAATCACTTCATGCCTGTGGTCTCTGTCACTTGATCCCTCCCCATACTCTCAGTTTTTACACTGCTTCTGGCTAAATTTAACCTCTTAGCCAAGCCAGACATAACTCCCGTGCTTCTCATAGTAGCTCTTGGACATTTTTGTCCCCCAGGTTTTCTTATAGTTTTACTGAATCTGTTGCTCAGGCCGGGTTTAGAGTATAATTTCCCTCTCTTGTTCTTCCTGGAATAAAATCTAGCTGAAGGAAGTGATATTGATATGCATTTAACTCCAACTGGGACTCTTTCAATTTCATTGCGAGTGAATGTGGTAATGGAGAAACCCCCACTCCCATCCTAGACTAGGTCTTCTAATGGGGAAAATACTACCTGATCTGATTTTTGAGGTGTCATTCTGGACACTTTGTTTATTCTCTCCTAAAGCTCTTTTTAATACGATACATTTTTTTGAAAGGTTACACTAGTTGTGATAAACAAAGAAAGAAGGGCTTTAATTGCAAATGAGAAAGATTTGGGATACTTCTAGCTGCAACTGTATTGTCGCAAAGATATGGAACATGTCTTCTTCTCCGTGCCTCTCATCCTAAAACACCATGTGTACAAGGTAAGTTTTGCCTCTTTTAGTGGATGCCTGTTGTTTCAGTCTCCCCGGAGTCTGTGATTTTTCTTCTGAGGTGTCTTTGGACAACACTTTGCTTCACCTGCAGGCTGTGAGCTCTGGTAGGGCCATCTCCAACCTTGTTTTAAGGTCTAGACCTAATCAGTCAGCTCATTCTTTTCCCTGAACATGGTAACGAATGTAGGTATGAGAAAGTAACTGGCCCAAGTCATTTCAATCCCATCCAATTCTGGGATTTTACTGGAGATATTAGGAAGAAATCAATTTCAGCTGAAATTGCTGGAAAAAAATATATATAAACATGAAGTTTCTGCTGGGCATATTTTTTCCCCACCACTTTAAAAAAGAACTGTACCATAAAGCCATCAAGAAACCATTAAGCAGATCTGGGTCATGATGCAAATTGAGCCCACTATCTAACACTTTCTTTATGCTTTCCAAAAGAATAAACCAATACATTATTTTTTTATTTAAACCCATTTGATTTACATTTTTTGTCTATAGTTTTATCTTTTACAACAAAAAATTCTTAATTCCACTTCAAAGACCCAGAACATTTCATTTCAAAGGAGACCCCCATTTTAGCAATGGTATAAGCAACATTTTCAAATATAAGCTTTGCATAGATCAAACTCTTATTTTGATCCGATTTTTGTTCCTTGACTCTTTCTTCAAATCAAATCGAAGAACAGGAGTTTATCACTCTTTTGAAAGTTACAAAATTCCATGCAAATTTAATTCCTCTCTTGTGAGGAATGGCTGGTTAAAAACCTCTCTCTCAAATAAACTCATAATCTCCTCTGCCTTTAGCTAGTCATATGGAATTAGTTAATTGCTTTATTGGAAAGACTAGGATTGTCTCATGTGTCAGGTTGCCAGATGAAACAGAGGTATGGGGCATACACTCAAAATTACTTGTTGTTTATCTCAAATTTAATGTTAATTGTACACTTGTGTTTCATTTGTTAAATCTGGTGCCTTTCTCGTGTGTGCTTAAATAACCGCATGAACAAGATATCACTTCCTTTGATTTAATTTGAACTAACTGCTGAAGTTCCCTTAATTATAGACTACTCCGTTATCATTCAAGCTAGCAAGATTTTATCTGAATATTGCCTTTATTTCTATGTATGGCATTTTAATCAAGCCCTAACAACTGTGGAGTATTCAGGGAAATATGAAGGAGATGGTGAAAAGACCTGAAAGGTTCTCGAACATTCGGGAAACATCCTGTAGAAATGAAACTAAGGGTTAGGGATCTGAGAGAGATGTCATCAAATAATAGAGCATTTCTTATGTAGAAGAAATGGCAGATATAATCAGTATTTTCTCTGAATATGCAGCTTAAATCATAGGAAAAGTCACAAAGGTGGCACATTAGAATTTATTACAAATGTAACCAGAAAGAAAAATAAGAGTATTGCAGGCATTCACTATAGAGTAGAGTATAATAGATTTCTGCTCATAGAGACTGCTAGTGTTTGAGGAAGCATGCTGTCAAGAACATAATACCAAGCATCGTTGCATTGTTGTTTTCTGCTGGAAGTCCATGGAAAATAATTTCGGGGAGGTCCATGGACCAGAGGAAAGAGGAGAGATGGTGAAGAATTCTAGGCACAGAGTTGGGTGAGAATAGTTTCCCCAGAAAGGCATTCATGTGAGATTTTTGAGAAAAATAGCCAATGAAAAATTTGTCAAACAGGATAGTCAGAAAATTCTCAGAGAGAGGAAGATTAATATTCAACTTAAATTGCTTCCTGCTCTGTGCTGGTATGCAATTCCCTTTTATTGTTTCAAAAATGTCTCTAAAATGTGGTGCATGTAAAAGTATCTTGTTGGTGGAACTTTGCGATATCAAGAAGAAAGATCAGTAGCTCTGTGGCAGAGAAAAATGGGAAAGAAAAAACTCAATAAAATGAGAAGGATTAAGGCAGCTTTAGAAAAGGAAAGAAAAACCAACATTTGGAGTCTAAAAATTTTAAGATGCAATGATGGTGTCTCAAACTATTATATATGATTATTAAGTAAAATGTTTGCCTCAGAAGGGAAGGCTGCTTGAGGATATGCTGGGGATATGAGGGCAAGATTTCTACTTTTTAGACTTTCCAACATTGAAATGGGCTATTTCACGCAATGGTAGAATCCTTGAAATTACTCTTATTATATGTCAAGAGCATTACAGAAGCCTTCCTTATATTGCACAGGGAAAAACAGCAGGACCCTTATCATTTATATCCCACGATTATTTGATTGAATCCCCTACAACTCTTCATATAGCTATTTTTTCATCGTTACTACAGCATGTTCAAATTCCCAAGGCATCTACAGATGAATTTGAATTCTTGCAAAAATAATCATTTTCTATATGTCTGTACACCATCTATAACAATGTATTAAAATCTGTGTAGTATAAAGTTAGGGAATAATGTAATAATTCTATATGAATCAGAAGCAAAGTCTCCCTACAACTCTAATCAACACCTAATGAAGAAAATGTAGAAGCAAAACAAACAAAATACAAAATACTGTGTTCAACTTACTGCAAACTTATGATGAGTCCATAGAATTATGCAATCCAAAAATGTTTATATATTCTTAGACTATAATAAAAGCAAAAAAGATAAGGTCATAATCTCACTTAGTTGCTAGCTCTGAATACTACATAAAAAGTATTATTATTAGTTTTTAGGTCCTTTTAAAAATTAGTTGAATAATGTCTCATTTAATCAAAAGATTAAAATGGTAAATTGCTTTATGTAGAAATATTAAACATATCAGAGGAAAACTATTCTTATATCCGTCACTTCAAGCAACCATTGCTTGTATTTTGTGTATTTCTTCTGGATATTTAATATTCTCTAAAGTTATTATTATAATATGGTGAAGTTTTATATTGATTTTTCTCAGTTGAAATTTGAAAAATTCTGCAATTTAAAATTCTTTTGAACTCTAGATGTCACCTAATATTCCATTGTGTGTCTGTAATCCTATAGTTTATTGATTGCCGTACTGTAAGAATTTGAAATTGCTTCCAAGTTTTTTTTTTTTGGTTTTTTTTTTTATTAATTAAAGAAAAAAAGAAATTAACACAACATTTAGAAATCATTCCATTGTACATACGCAATCAGTAATTCTTAACATCATCACATAGATGCATGATCATCATTTCTTAGTGCATTTGCATCGATTTAGGAAAAGAACTAGCAAAACAACAGAAAAAGATATAGAATGCTAATATAGAGAAAAAATAAAATAAATAATAATAATAATAAAAAAGAAAAAAACAAAAGACACAAACAAACAACAAAAAGAAAACTATAGCTCAGATGCAGCTTCATTCAGTGTTTTAACATAATTACATTACAATTAGGTATTATTGTGCTGTCCATTTTTGAGTTTTTGTATCTAGTCCTGTTGCACAGTCTGTATCCCTTCAGCTCCAATTACCCATTATCTTACCCTGTTTCTAACTCCTGCTGGTCTCTGTTACCAATGACATATTCCAAGTTTATTCTCGAATGTCGGTTCACATCAGTGGGACCATACAGTATTTGTCCTTTAGTTTTTGGCTAGACTCACTCAGCATAATGTTCTCTAGGTCCATCCATGTTATTACATGCTTCATAAGTTTATTCTGTCTTAAAGCTGCATAATATTCCATTGTATGTACATACCACAATTTGTTTAGCCACTCTTCTGTTGATGGACATTTTGGCTGTTTCCATCTCTTTGCAATTGTAAATAATGCTGCTATAAACATTGGTGTGCATATGTCCATTTGTGTCTTTGCCCTTAAGTCCTTTGAGTAGATACCTAGCAATGGTATTGCTGGGTCGTATGGCAATTCTATATTCAGTTTTTTGAGGAACCGCCAAACTGCCTTCCACAGTGCTTGCACCATTTGACATTTGGGTGGGAGCATTTTGATTGCTTCCATGAAGATGTGACTCACCCAATTCGCGGGTGGTAACTTTTGATTAGATGATTTCCATGGAGGTGTGTCTCCACCCACTGAAGGTGGAGTTGCTTGCTGGAATCCTTTAAAAGAGGAAACATTTTGGAGAGAGTCCCTTTTGGTAGAGCCACGTGAAAGCCAGCAGACGCCACCATGTTCACCATGTGCCCTTCCAGATGAGAGAGAAACGTTGAACATCGTCAGCCTTCTTTTTTTTTTTTTTCAGAAATATTTTTTTTATTAATTAACGGAAAAAAAGAAGAAAAAGAAATTAACCCAACATTTAGACATCATACCATTCTACATATGCAATCAGTAATTCTTAACATCATCACATAGATGCATGATCATCGTTTCTTAGTACATTTGCATCGGTTTAGAAGAACTAGCAACACAACAGAAAAAGATATAGAATGTTAATATAGAGAAGAAAAAAATAAAAGTAATAACAATAGTAAAAAGAAAGACAAACAAACAACCAGACAGACAAAAAAAACAAAAAACAAAAACAAAAACAAACAAACAAACAAACAAAACAAACCTATAGCTCAGATGCAGCTTCATTCAGTGTTTTAACATGATTACTTTACAATTAGGTATTATTGTGCTGTCCATTTTTGAGTTTTTGTATCTAGTCCTGTTGCACAGTCTGTATTCCTTCAGCTCCAATAGCCCATTATCTTACCCTGTTTCTAACTCCTGCTGGTCTCTGTTACCAATGACATATTCCAAGTTTATTCTCGAATGTCGGTTCACATCAGTGGGACCATACAGTATTTGTCCTTTAGTTTTTGGCTAGACTCACTCAGCATAATGTTCTCTAGGTCCATCCATGTTATTACATGCTTCATAAGTTTATCCTGTCTTAAAGCTGCATAATATTCCATTGTATGTATATACCACAGTTTGTTTAACCACTCTTCCGTTGATGGACATTTTGGCTGTTTCCATCTCTTTGCAATTGTAAATAACGCTGCTATAAACATTGGTGTGCAAATGTCCGTTTGTGTCTTTGCCCTTAAGTCCTTTGAGTAGATTCCCAGCAATGGTATTGCTGGGTCGTATGGCAATTCTATATTCAGCTTTTTGAGGAACTGCCAAGCTGCCTTCCACAATGGTTGCACCATTTGACATTCCCACCAACAGTGGATAAGTGTGCCTCTTTCTCCGCATCCTTTCCAGCACTTGTCATTTTCTGTTTTGTTGATAATGGCCATTCTGGTGGGTGTGAGATGATATCTCATTGTGGTTTTGATTTGCATTTCTCTAATGGCCAGGGACATTGAGCATCTCTTCATGTGCCTTTTGGCCATTTGCATTTCATCTACTGAGAGGTGTCTGTTCAAGTCTTTTTCCCATTTTGTAATTGTGTTGGCTGTCTTTTTGTTGTTGAGTTGAACAATCTCTTTATAAATTCTGGATACTAGACCTTTATCTGATATGTCATTTCCAAATATTGTCTCCCATTGTGTAGGCTGTCTTTCTACTTTCTTGATGAAGTTCTTTGATGCACAAAAGTGTTTAATTTTGAGGAGCTCCCATTTATTTATTTCCTTCTTCAGTGCTCTTGCTTTAGGTTTAAGGTCCATAAAACCGCCTCCAATTGTAAGATTCATAAGATATCTCCCAACATTTTCCTCTAACTGTTTTATGGTCTTAGACCTAATGTTTAGATCTTTGATCCATTTTGAGTTAACTTTTGTATAGGGTGTGAGATATGGGTCTTCTTTCATTCTTTTGCATATGGATATCCAGTTCTCTTGGCACCATTTATTGAAGAGACTGTTCTGTCCCAGGTGAGTTGGCTTGACTGCCTTATCAAAGATCAAATGTCCATAGATGAGAGGGTCTATATCTGAGCACTCTATTAGATTCCATTGGTCGATATATCTATCTTTATGCCAATACCATGCTGTTTTGACCACTGTGGCTTCATAATATGCCTTAAAGTCCGGCATCGCTAGACCTCCAGCTTCGTTTTCTTTCCTCAAGATGTTTTTAGCAATTCGGGGCACCCTGCCCTTCCAGATAAATTTGCTTATTGGTTTTTCTAATTCTGAAAAATAAGTTGTTGGGATGTTGATTGGCATTGCATTGAATCTGTAAATCAATTTAGGTAGGATTGACATCTTAACTATATTTAGTCTTCCAATGCATGAACACGGTATGCCCTTCCATCTATTTAGGTCTTCTGTGATTTCTTTTAACAGTTTTTTGTAGTTTTCTTTATATAGGTTTTTTGTTTCTTTAGTTAAATTTATTCCTAGGCATTTTATTCTTTTAGTTGCAGTTGTAAATGGGATTCGTTTCTTGATTTCCCCCTCAGCTTGTTCATTACTAGTGTATAGAAATGCTACAGATTTTTGAATGTTGATCTTGTAACCTGCTACTTTGCTGTACTCATTTATTAGCTCTAGTAGTTTTGTTGTGGGTTTTTCTGGGTTTTCGACATATAGTATCATATCGTCTGCAAACAGTGATAGTTTTACTTCTTCCTTTCCAATTTTGATGCCTTGTATTTCTTTTTCTTGTCTAATTGCTCTGGCTAGAACCTCCAACACAATGTTGAATAATAGTGGTGATAGTGTACATCCTTGTCTTGTTCCTGATCTTAGAGGGAAAGTTTTCAATTTTTCCCCATTGAGGATGGTATTAGCTGTGGGTTTTTCATATATTCCCTCTATCATTTTAAGGAAGTTCCCTTGTATTCCTATCTTTTGAAGTGTTTTCAAGAGGAAAGGATGTTGAATCTTGTCAAATGCCTTCTCTGCATCAATTGAGATGATCATGTGATTTTCCTGCTTTGATTTGTTGATATGTTGTATTACATTAATTGATGTTCTTATGTTGAACCATCCTTGCATACCTGGGATGAATCCTACTTGGTCATGATGCATAATTCTTTTAATGTGTTGGTGGATATGATTTGCTAGAATTTTATTGAGGATTTTTGCATCTATATTCATTAGAGAGATTGGTCTATAGTTTTCTTTTTTTGTAATATCTTTGCCTGGTTTTGGTATGAGGGTGATGTTGGCTTCATAGAATGAATTAGGTAGTTTTCCCTCCACTTTGATTTTTTTGAAGAGTTTGAGGAGAATTGGTACTAATTCTTTCTGGAATGCTTGGTAGAATTCACATGTGAAGCCATCTGGTCCTGGACTTTTCTTTTTAGGAAGCTTGTGAATGACTAATTCAATTTCTTTACTTGTGATTGGTTTGTTGAGGTCATCTATTTCTTCTTGAGTCAAAGTTTGTTGTTCATGTCTTTCCAGGAACCCGTCCATTTCATCTAAATTGTTGTATTTATTAGTGTAAAGTTGTTCATAGTATCCTGTTATTACCTCCTTTATTTCTGTGAGGTCAGTAGTTATGTCTTCTCTGATCTTATTTATTTGCATCCTCTCTCTTCTTCTTTTTGTCAATCTTGATAACGGCCCATCAATCTTATTGATTTTCTCATAGAACCAACTTCTGGCCTTATTGATTTTCTCTATTGTTTTCATGTTTTCAATTTCATTTATTTCTGCTCTGATCTTTGTTATTTCTTTCCTTTTGCTTGCTTTGGGATTAGTTTGCTGTTCTTTCTCCAGTTCTTCCAAGTGGACAGTTAATTCCTGCATTTTTGCCTTTTCTTCTTTTCTGATATAGGCATTTAGGGCAATAAATTTCCCTCTTAGCACTGCCTTTGCTGCATCCCATAGGTTTTGATATGTTGTGTTTTCATTTTCATTCCCCTCGAGGTATTTACTAATTTCTCTTGCAATTTCTTCTTTGACCCACTCGTTGTTTAAGAGTGTGTTGTTTAGCCTCCACGTATTTGTGAATTTTCTGGCACTCCGCCTATTATTGATTTCCAACTTCATTCCTTTATGATCCGAGAAAGTGTTGTGTATGATTTCAATCTTTTTAAATTTGTTAAGACTTGCTTTGTGACCCAGCATATGGTCTATCTTTGAGAATGATCCATGAGCACTTGAGAAAAAGGTGTATCCTGCTGTTGTGGGATGTAATGTCCTATAAATGTCTGTTAAGTCTAGCTCATTTATAGTAATATTCAGATTCCCTATTTCTTTATTGATCCTCTGTCTAGATGTTCTGTCCATTGATGAGAGTGGAGAATTGATGTCTCCAACTATTATGGTATATGTGTCTATTTCCCTTTTCAGTGTTTGCAGTGTATTCCTCACGTTTTTCGGACATTCTGGTTCGTGCGTAAATATTTATGATTGTTATGTCTTCTTGTTTAATTGTTCCTTTTATTAGTATATAGTGTCCTTCTTTGTCTCTTTTAACTGTTTTACATTTGAAGTCTAACTTGTTGGATATTAGTATAGCCACTCCTGCTCTTTTCTGGTTGTTATTTGCATGAAATACCTTTTCCCAACTTTTCACTTTCAACCTATGTTTATCTTTGGGTCTAAGATGTGTTTCCTGTAGACAGCATATAGAAGGATCCTGTTTTTTTAATCCATTCTGCCAGTCTATGTCTTTTGATTGGGGAATTCAGTCCATTAACATTTAGTGTTATTACTGTTTGGATAATATTTTCCTCTAACATTTTGCCTTTTGTATTATATATATCATATCTGACTTTCCTTCTTTCTACACTCTTCTCCATACCTCTCTCTTCTGTCTTTTCGGTTCTGACTCTAGTGCTCCCTTTAGTATTTCTTGCAGAGCTGGTCTCTTGGTCACAAATTCTCTCAGTGACTTTTTGTCTGAGAATGTTTTAATTTCTCCCTCATTTTTGAAGGACAATTTTGCTGGATATAGGAGTCTTGGTTGGCAGTTTTTCTCTTTTAGTAATTTAAATATATCATCCTTCTGTCTTCTAGCTTCTATGGTTTCTGCTGAGAAATCTACATATAGTCTTATTGGGTTTCCCTTGTATGTGATGGATTGTTTTTCTCTTGCTGCTTTCAAGATCCTCTCTTTCTCTTTGACCTCTGACATTCTAACTAGTAAGTGTCTTGGAGAACGCCTATTTGGGTCTAATCTCTTTGGGGTGTGCTGCACTTCTTGGATCTGTAATTTTAGGTCTTTCATAAGAGTTGGGAAATTTTCAATGATAAATTCTTCCATTAGTTTTTCTCCTCCTTTTCCCTTCTCTTCTCCTTCTGGGACACCCACTACACGTGTATTTGTACGGTTCACTTTGTCCTTGAGTTCCCTGATACCGTGTTCAATTTTTTCCATTCTTTTCCCGATAGTTTCTGTTTCTTTTTGGAATTCAGATGTTCCATCCTCCAAATCACTAATTCTATCTTCTGTCTCTTTAAATCTATCATTGTAGGTATCCATTGTTTTTTCCATCTTTTCTACTTTGTCCTTCACTTCCATAAGTTCTGTGATTTGTTTTTTCAGTTTTTCTATTTCTTCTTTTTGTTCAGCCCATGTCTTCTTCATGTCCTCCCTCAATTTATTGATTTGGTTTTTGAAGAGTTTTTCCATTTCTGTTCGTATATTCAGCATTAGTTGTCTCAGCTCCTGTATCTCATTTGAACTATTGGTTTGTTCCTTTGACTGGGCCATATTTTCAATTTTTTGAGCATGATCCATTATCTTCTGCTGGCGTCTTGGCATTTAGACAGATTTCCCTGGGTGTTGGATCCAACAGTTTGGAAGATTTTTCTGTGAAATCTCTGGGTTCTGTTTTTCTTATCCTGCCCAGTAGGTGGCACTCGTGGCACACGTTTGTCTGTGGGTCCCACCAGTAAAAGGTGCTGTGGGTCCTTTAACTTTGGAAAACTCTCGCCGTCGGGGAGGTTCGCCAGCCGAAGCGGCTTGGAAGAGTGCCAGTCTGCCCAGGGTCTGAATGCGGGGAGGGTTGCCTGCTGCCACAGCCCGGGAGAGCACCTGTCCGAATTTCCTAGTTGGCCCGGGGCGCCAAGTGTGGCGGGAGGGCACCAACCGCTGTGGCCCTGGAGAGTGCACCATTCCTGGGGAGTCACGTGTTTGGAAGGGGCCCCCACCCCCGTCACCGTTCTCTGCGGCCTGGGGATTTCCGATCCAATTCTCTCTGTTGGTCCGTGGGACCGCGTGTGGTGTGGACGCCAGCCCGCGGTTTGAGGGGACTGCCTGTCCAATTCTCCCAGCTGACCCGGGAAGGGGGAAGGGAGTTACTCCGGCCGCTTGCCGCCCCGCCCGGTGAAGCCCACGCCCCTCGGCGATCTCACCAGAGCGGGTTCTCTCAGCCAGTCAGCCGTTCCAGGATGGGGTACGCTGTCTTTTTGATCTCTGTCGTGGCTTTGGGAGCTGTTCTGTATCGTTTCTACTTCTCTAGTAGCTGTTCTGGAGGAGGAACTAAGATCCGTGCGTCTTACTAAGCCGCTATCTTCTCCGGAAGTCTGCTTCCAAGTTTTTGAGATTATAAGTAGCATGAAAATAAGTGCTTTTGTGAATCAGGCATTTCTGTATTTTAAACTATGCTTTTTGGCATTATAATCATAGAAGTATAATAGCTATATAAATGAGAATAGATACTTTATAGTGTGTATAGATAAATCTTAGAAAAATGTAAGTATCCATATTAATATACCATTGGCTTTCTCTGAGTATTATTACTTCTGTGCTTTTATAATTTGAGAAATTTAAAGTAGAAATTTGCATTTTTAATAAACTGGTGAGTTTTAGTACGTTCATCAGCACATATTAGTTAGTCATATTTTATTTTCCTTGCCTGTGACATATATTTTTATTTAAGCTTTGGCAAATATATTATTGTGGATGATGATGCTTCAAACTCTAAGAATGCTTTCTGTAGATTGCATTAATTTTATATGTTTTATTCTATTGTTTTTATTTTTAGTCCTTTTTGTTTGCATCTTAAATTTGGGCATGTTATGGGGACCAGGAATTAAGAATTCTATGTGCTAACATCTTTGGATGTTTTATTTGATATCTCTTGAATTAAATATAAAATTAGAAAATCTTCTCTATCTAGGAATTAATTTGATACATTCAATTTTAGAGCTAATTTTTAATCCATCTAGTGTTATATGATCAATCTATAAATATAACTATATTTATGAAGTGAGAGATGAAAATCTAAATTGATTGTTTTCCAAATAATTAACTAATTGGCAAAGCTCTATTTATTAATTTATCAACACCTTTATTGATTTCTGATACCTTTTGCATCTATTTATTCTTCTAAAAAATCAATTACATTTTTAATAAATCTATTTTTCTATATCCTATATAATTGGGGTCTTGTTTAATATATTTTAATGATGATTTATTGATTTATAAAATAATTTAAAATCCATCAAGTTTAACTCTCTGCATTATTCTTCCATTTCCAAATTCTCACGTCTTTTTCTATTTGTATTAGTTTTTTATTTTTTATTAATTAAAAAAATTAGCAAAACATTTGGAAATCATTCCATTCTACATATATAATCAGTAATTCTTAATATCATCACATAGTTGTATATTCATCATTTCTTAGTACATTTGCATCGATTTAGAAAAAGAAATAAAAAGACAATGGAAAAAGAAATAAAATGATAATAGAGAAAAAAAAAAACTATACGTACCATACCCCTTACCCCTTGCTTTCATTTACCACTATTTCAAACTGAATTTATTTTAACATTTGCTCCCCCTATTATTTATTTTTATTCCACATGTTCTACTCTTCTGTTGATATAGCAGCTAAAAAGAGCATCAGACATAAGGTTTTCATATTCACAGAGTCTCATTGTGAAAGCTATATCATTGTTCAATCATCATCAAGAAACACGGCTACTGGAACACAGCTCTACATTTTCAGGCAATTCCCTCCAGCCTCTCCACTACATCTTGAACAACAAGGTGATATCTACTTAATGCGTAAGAATAACCTCCAGGATAACCTCTCGACTCTGTTTAGAATCTCTCAGCCATTGACACTTTGCCTCATTTTACTCTTCCCCCTTTTGGTCGAGAAGGTTCTCTCAGTCTCTTGATGTTAATTCTCAGCTCATTCTAGGGTTTTTCTCAGTCCTTTGATGCTGAGTCTCAGCTCATTCCAGGATCTTTGTCCCACATTGCCAGGAAGGTCCACACCCCTGGGAGTCATGTCCCACGCAGAGAGGGTGAGGGTGGTGGAACTGCTCATCATATTGGCTGGAGAGAGAGGCCACATCTGAGCAACAAAAGAGGCTTTCTTGGGGGTGACTTTAGGCCTAAATTTTAAGTAGACTTGACCCATCTTTTGTGGGGTTAAGTTTCATGTGAACAAACCCCAAGACTGGGGACTCAGCCTATAGCTTTGGTTGTCCACACTGCTTGTGAGAATATCAAGAATTCAACTTGGGGAAGTTGAATTTCTCCCCACTCTCACCATTCCCCGAAGGGGGCTTGCAAATACTTTTCCAGTCACTGATCAAATCATTCTGGGATTCATCGGGGGATCACTCTGTACAAACCCACAAAATCTCATGTGCTACCTGAGATTCCAAGTACTTATGACATTCAATCAAACTATTTACATGAGTTATATTAGGAAATGCTCTAGTCAAAATCTAAATTTTGTAACAAATAAACATTTTTTGCTTTAGTCTTACACATAATGTGACATTTTGTAGTATTAGTTATCATCTATTTTCAGCACCCTGCAATAATGACATTCCTTTGTTCTTCCTCATGCAAAAACATTTTTAAAATTTGTACATTGTACATTTCACTATTATTATACACTCTAGGCATTCCTAGATTATACCATCTCGATCTTTAACATCTATCTTCCTTTCTGTTTTCATTTATGTCCCCAGCCCTCCTCCCTCTATCATTCTCACATGCAGCTTCATTCAGTGTTTTAACATAATTACATTACAGTTAGGTAGTATTGTGCTGTCCATTTCTGAGCTTTTTAATCATGTAATTGATTTAAAAATTATCACTACATTTTCTATTCAAATAATATTAACATAGCTGGTTATTTCTCATTTGGGTCATATTGGCCCTATGTTGAAGTTAGGCAAGGGACTGTGATTTGTCAGTGTGTTGTGAATAAAGTGACATCTGTTACTTTTGGGGCAATGCATACAGGAACAAGGTCATCTCTATTGACTTTCTTCTTCATGAGTTGATCCAGGATGTCCCGTTTTCAAGATGGTCGGGCCTCCATCAATTTGGAGCTAGAGTGCTGTGGGGAGCACCATTCCCTCCACTGGATATGCACTACAAAGAGAATTAGACTTTTGTTGTGTAAAGCTAGTGAGATTGGTGAATAAGCTCTTTCTCTAGCCTAAATGAGGCCATCCCAAGTTTTGTAGTCTTATTTTTGAAATTGAATTAATTTCTGCTAGAGGCAAACCCTAAAGACGTATCTTTCTTTTCTTGTGAGACAAAATGTTTTCATGGATTTTATGTGGCATCCTTCATTTCGCTCATCTTTGTGAGAAAAATGGAATGTCTCATTTTTATTATAATAAGTGAGTAGGTACTCTGAGTGGCATTCCTGCTCCATGAAACTGGTTCCCAGATGTGATCCACTTTTAGAAACATGACTGGCGTCACAAAATAAATGTGTGCCCAACGATGAGAGATGTTTGCACTGGGATGGGCAGAATCTAGGATTCCAGTGCCCCAGTATAATTGGACCCCAAGAAGTGGAAGAATTAAAGGTGGGAGGCTGAGACCCTAAGCTGGAACAGCTGAGAGTAAGAGAAGTGGAGAAGCACAGAGATTGCTCAGAGAGGTAAGGGGTAAAGGTGAAGCCAATTCCTATAGCTCCATAGTTGCAGAGAATGGTGATTTTGGAACTAGCAACCAGGCAAGGAGCTTAAGCTAAAACCCCCATCTTGAGCTAAAACATTCATGAGAGGTCAAGGTAGGCCTGGGCTGTTGCTGTCTGAATACTATCAAAATCAGAAGTATATCAGTTTGGTATAAAGCTTATCCATGAAAGGGTTGCAAGATTCTCACATATTAACTTCAAGCACAATTTCGCATGCAAAGATTACCAAAAATGCAAGAAGGCAAACAGCTATGTATGAAACAGAAGAAAAAGGAAACAATGATTTTTGATCCCTAATAACCAAAGACGTTGAAATACTGAATTACAGAGTAGAGAACTGATATGTAAAATTGTTTGAGAAAATACATGCAAATATAAAGATGAGCTTAAAACCTAAGCTCTTATCAATGAACAGATAATCATTAGAAAGGACAGTTAATGGAAATGTAATTACAAATATAAACCCTCAATGATGGTTAGGTAGTAAAATATGTACAATAGAAGAATAAATGTGCTTAATTGAAGAAGCTGGGGGAACTATAATAAATAGAATGCAGGAAAGAACGTTTATGAATAGAAAGAATGACAGTAAAACATATGAAAGACAACATTAGAAAGTCTAACACATGTGAAGAAATCTTAGGAAAAAAGAGAGATACTGTAAGGGAAGAAATACTTAAGGAAATAATGGTTGTGAATTTTTCAGAATTGATATAAAACATAAACCCACATGTGTAAGAAGTATAAAATATTCCAAGAGATATTAAAAGAAAATCCATTACTAGATATGTTGCTTAACTGTAGAACACCAAGAAAAAGAGATGTTGAAACTGGGAGAGAGAAAGAAGATATCACCTGAAAAGGAAAAATATTAGAATGACAACAAATAGAATCCATCATATGATGGAAAAATATTAACAAAGATCTGGTTGAAATAAACCATCCAGCTAAACTTGGGTAGTTTGTGAAACTGTGAGAATGAAATGAAAACATTTATAGTCACTTCAGGGAATTTACCTTGAGGAGAACTTCTGTAAGTGAAATTCCAAAATAAGCCAGTGTGAGATTCAATAAAGGATAGCAAACAAATAAGTAAATAAATTAAGACAAATACTTTTTTTTTTTTTTTTTTTTTTTTTTTAAAGGAAAGACAGAGAGAAGGAAGGAAGGATAGAAGGAAGGAAGAGAGGAAGAAAGGGAAACATTTTTTAAACATTTTCTTGTTTTATTGTATTTTGTTTCTCCGTTTTCGTTACATGGGCTGGGGCCGGGAATCGAACCGAGGTCCTCCGGCATAGCAGGCAAGCACTTTGCCCGCTGAGCCACCGCGGCCCGCCCAATACTTTTTTATAAAATGTTAAATCTGAGTATTGAGGTTTAAAAGAGAAGCAACTAAAACTTTTGTAGCAACAGCACCTAAGTTGGTAAGAGAAGTACTAGAGCTAATGTCTCTATTTTGGGGGAAGAAACATGAAAGAGGTAAACAATCAATACTTTAATTTTAAATCTCAGTTTAATTAAAAAAAATTTGATAAAATTTACAAGTATAACAATTTTAATTGGAAATATTCAGCATTATTTCAAAACCACTATGAACTATGAAGAAAAGATGCAATAGAGAGAGGGAATGTACAGCAATAAGAAGCTCCAAAAAAAAAAAAAGAAGAAAACAACAACAAAAAATAAAAATGTAAAACGAGGAGTCAGTGGTGGTAAAAAATAAGTCCAAATATATCTGTTTTTTATCTAAACCTGAATAGACAAAACTTGCTAATAAAAGTAAAGCATTCTTACATTTTTGACCAACTGATTTTTGTCATGGGAGCAGAGAACACTCAACTGGGAAAGCATAGTCATTTCAACAAATGGTGCTGGAAAAACTGGATCTCCATTTGGGAAAACAAAAAAACATGAGGACCCCTACCACACACCTTATACCTACATAAACTCAAAATGGATCAAAGACCTAAATACAAGAGCTACAACTATCAAATTGCTAGAAGAAAATGTAGAGAAGCATCTTCAAGAACTTGTCAGCCAATTACTTCTTAGATTTTACACCCAAAGTACTAACAACAAAATAAAAAATAAATAAATGGGATCAAATTAAAATAAACAACTTTTTTGCCTTAAAGAATGTTATCATGAAAGTAAAGTGACAACCTACACAACGGAAAAAAGTATTTGGAAACCACATTTCCAACAAAGTTTTAATTTCCAGAATTTATAAAGAAATCCCTCAACTGGGCAAAGAAGACATACAAATGGCCAGAAAAGAATAGCAATTTTTAACATTTATGCATCTGATAAAATAGAAACATAAATGTAAACCAAAAATGATTTGAGCTGTAAGGACAGTTATGGGACTGTTAGAAAATTCAGCATACATCAATTTAGAGAAGGTAAGGAAAAAATCAACAAAAAATATTAATATAAAAGATACTCAACATCATTATCCGTCAATGAAATGGAAATCAAAACCACAATGAGATACTCTTTCACACCCATTAGAAAGGCTGCTATTAAAAATAAGAAAAAATGTGTTGGATAGGATGCAGAGAAATAGGAGCAGTCATTCATTGCTTATGGAAATGTAAACTGGTACAGTCACTGTAGAAGACAGTTTGGTGGTTCCGTAGAAAGCTAAATATGGAACTAATGTATGACCCAGTTATCCCACTGTTTGGTGTATAATCAAAAGAATTGGAAGCAGAGACTCAAACAGATACTTGCATACTTACTTATATGATAATGCCCTTATACACAATTGCCAAAAGATGGAAGCAACCAGAGTGTTCGTTAATTGATGATGAATGGATAAATAAAATGTGGTATATAATAAAATGGAATCTTTTCAGCTATAAAATGGAATGAAATCCTGATTCATGTCACAACATGGATGAACCTTGAGTGAAATAAGCCTGACAGAAAGACAAATATTGTCTGATATCACTGATTTGGAACGATTAGAGTAAGCAAACTCACAGAGTGAGAATCTAGAATATAACTTACCAGTGGACAAGGTGGGATAGAAAATGGGAAGTTAAGGCTTAATATTCACAGGGTTCCTATTTGGAATGATGGAAATATTTTGGTAATGGATAGTGGTGATGGTAGCACATTATGAACATAATTAAGAGCACTGAAATATATATCTGAATGTTATTAAATGGTGAAATGTTAGATATATGGTAACAGAATGAAAGCAACAAAAAGTACATGGAATTACATTCCAAAAACAGTGGATCCTAAATTAAACAATGGATTATATTTAATAGTACAATTATTAAAATGTGCTAGGTGCACTGGTGGTTCAGTGGCAGAATTCTCGCCTGCTGTGCCTGAGACCCAGGTTTGATTCCCAGAGCCTGCCCATGGGAAAAAAAAAAAAACAAAAAAACGGTGCTATCATCAACTGTAACAAATGTTCCACACCAATGGCAGGTGTTAATGATAGGGTAGTGTATGGTATTTTATGCATGATTGCTCTGTAAACCCATAACTTCTCTAATAAAAGTAATCTGGACATAAAGTCAAAGATTGTCAACTAGGGTAAAACAAAAATACAACAGCTATATATTTTTTACAGGAGATATAATAAAAAATATAAACTTGGTGATTGGAATTATTTATCTTATAGTAGCTAACAAAATAAAGCCTGAGGAACCATATTAATATCAGGCAAAATTCACTTTTAAACAAAAATAAGAATTAGTAATAGAGCTATGACCTAATGCCACAGAGATCAATTCCTGGTTCATTACCAGAAAAGAATGCAATTTTTAACATTTATGCATCTGATAAAAAAGAAACGTAAATGTAAACCAAAAATGATTTGAGCTCTAAAGACAGTTATGGAACTGTTAGAACTGTGGAAAATTCAACATACATCAGAGAAGCTAAAGAAAAAATCAGCAAAAAATATAAAAGATAACAAAAGTAATGTTTATGTGAATAACATGTACAATTCCACACCTGAAAATTTGAAGTACACATTTTTCTCCAAAATACATGAACATTTACAGAGTTGATCACATACTAGGCATAAAACAAACCTCAACAGATTTCAAAAGATAAATATCACAAAGGCCATCGTTCTGATTCAAATTACTTTCCATGTATATCTCAATGGGAGATTTTATCAAGTTAGCAGAAATATTTAGGAGATGTATATTTCAGGTCAATGAAAGTATAAAAGAAGACCCTTTTGAAAAAGAAAGAGAAGGTGATCCGTATTCAAAAAAGACAAAGAAAATTCTGGGTCAAGCAAATCTAAACAACTTCCCTAATGCAGAATTTTCAGAGCCTTTAATAGCCTATTCCAGGGGTCAGGAGAGGGAGCAATGAGCTCATGTCCTGAAGTAAACCTGCCTTAAATTCAGCTCTGGCATTTACTAAAAAAACTAAAGGTAAGGTATCCTACTTCTTGTATCTCCATTTGTTTATTAATTGCTGTAAACTCATGATATTGCTGTGAAAATCAAGATCATGCCTATACGGTCTTAAAAACATATGCTGTTTTGTTCCCGGACCATGTACCCCCCCAAAACAAACAAACAAACAAACAAACAAGCAAACAAAAATGCTGGCGCACAGGAAACATTCAAGAGATTTTAACTATTATCATTATGTATGTGCATATTGAATCTCTAAGAGGGGATTCGCGGGAAATAACATCCTCCAAACCTGGTTCACACTGGATCTTTCTTTTTTTCCTGTTTCGTAAAACCAGCTCAAAGGAATGATGTTATGCACAACACATTTTGGGAAATGCTATTGGGAGGGTGAAACTGTCATGCCAAAATAAAAGCATGCATTCTTTCTTTCTAACTTTCAGATTCAGAACTCATGACATCAAAACTGAATACATACTCAGGCATTCAAAAACTATTTTTTGAGTGCCTACTGTGTAACCAGGTATTCATGGATAAGTACATTGGTGGAGTTGGAGGGAGGGCAGGGGCATCTTATCATTTATTTGAGCTAAAGAATAATAATTTTCAATAACCGTAAAAAGTCATTGGAGATGGTCCCTAAATTCAGAAAGCACAGTGATTTCCCCTTTCTTCCTTAGGAAATTTTCTTTTATTTCTGCATAGAGAATGCTGGGTTTTGTGTTTCACTCTTTTTTTCCTCTTTTCGATTGAAAATATAATATTTCCATGTCTTTCTCATATCATTCAATTATTTCTTCACTCAGTACAAACATTGTTGCTCCTCTCCCAAGGCATCATGCTGAATGCCATTAAAGAGAAACGTGAATACCAAAGACCCAGCTGTGCTTCCACTGAGTTTAAACCTGGTTGGAAGAAATATTTTCAAATAAACTTGACAAAAATGTGAAGGCCAACATGATATTGGAGAATGCAAGTGTTAAGCAATAGGGACAACGATCGGTGGTTAATTTATGTAACTAACATTAATTATTCTAAAAAAATTACAGAACAAAACAAACACAACCTTTCTCTGACTTTAAACCCACAATACAATTTATATCATTGGCTAGGGCACCCTGTTGTTAATTTGAATACTTTATATTTGAGAGTAGAAAAAATGAGAGTCTTGACATGGAGGATGTTTGCAAATCCCATCTCCACGGTAACTGGAGACTCTAATGCCATTTGGGAAAAGGGCAACAGTTCTAATGTCCTGGGGCTAAAGATAGTCCTCACCCAGACACACAGATTTAAAGCAACTGGAGAACAATAAATAGCAAGCATGTCTGTGTGTGTGTGTACACGTTTTTCCTGATGAGCCAGTACTGGCACTTTGCTTAGCATTTCTCCATGCTGAACATATTTTAAAACTGTTCTAAGTTTGGGGCTTCCTGATTGCCAAACACACTTGATAAACAAGATGCTTGGTTGATTATGCAAAAGCTGAAAAACTAGAAGGTCAATGCTAAATATATCCCCTTTAAATGACCTTTGTAATAAGATTTTTCTCCAAGTCCTTGTTGTGAGACTCAGCTATATATTGCTAATTAGTTTTATTATTAGCTTACCTTTTCTGGCAATTGGCCTTGACCACTTTGCAACTCACCCTCCCCGCAATCTAAAATTATTCATTAAGAACAATTGAAAGAAATGATCACTCATGCTTATGTATTCAATTTGTTGATTTGCAAAGCCCTTAGTATTGGTTATTAAGTCTGGGCAACAGCATATGGAGGAAAGATAATTATGGGGCAATTTGATAAGTAGTAACTATGGGTGTGGCAAAGCATGCCATTCCAGTTACTTGATCTCACAGAAATTTCAAATTGGAGACTGAGACAGATTCAAGGTTGTGAGGCACCCAAACTTGGTTCGTGGACTTTTGAGTTATATGCTCATGGACCTCCAATTCACCACTTACTGGAGGAAAATGAATACGTCACCCCACAGATCCATATGGAAAATTAGTGGTCCCAACGTTGAATAACTTATGATGAAAGCAATTTCTTATTTTAGCAGGTATAAAAAGCAAGTGAAAACACTAATAAATGGTACCATTTTGGAAATTTTTTGTCACTATGTCAAGAATAAAAACATATGATTGTAAAGAAAATTGTACTAGGTTTTTCTAAACATATTTGACACACATGTACACATTTTGGTGCATTTGATTCCTTTAGAGGTATAGAAACCCTCTAGAATAAATACTAGTTCCAGATGGATGTTTATACTTTTATTTATTCTGTAGTGAAAGTTGGTATTTTATTGAAACTATTGCTGATACTCCTATTTCTGGTGGGCTGAGTAGCTCCTAATATGCTTTAGATTATGATTTATAATTACATATGAGAATTATTAAACTGTGTTGTTAGAGAAACTTCTAAACACACACCCATAAATATTCTTACATGCATTGTGTTTTATAAACTATTATATTTAATGGGAGAACTATAGAAAAACCCAAGAGGATGGCGTGTTACATTCTTCTTGAGATAGGGAAGACAGTAACTCCTGTATATTGGTCACATGTGTTTGTAGCAGTAGTTATTCTGCCATCATCCCTTGCACAATTGTTCCCTTAACTGAAGCCATCGACCCCTAAATACAGACAGGAACCTGTGCAGACCATTGACTGTCCACCAAAACTCTTTCTCCCTTTATTCTAGAGGAATAAAATTATAGCTGGTCACATGGTAGACAACATTTCTCATCATCCATTGCAGTTAAGGGTGGCAGCTGTCTAAATTCTAATCACTAGAATATGAACATACACAATTTTTGTGCCACTTCTTGCCTGGGTCTTTAAGAGAGTAGAAATGTCTCCTCCATTTTTTGTTTTTCACCAGCTACAATGTGGACTTGGAGACAATCAGATTCCACTCACTAAAAGGAGCAGAATTCTTTAGAAAAAGGCTGACAAACATGTGAACTCAACTTGAGCTCCTGAGTCCCTGATAGACTTCACGGAGCAGACCCTCTTGCTAATCCCGCACACTGATATGCTGCACATCAAGATTCCATCTTAATTACCTGAAATCTTATATAGTGAATTGCCCATTATAGCAGTTTGATTTTTTTGCCTAATGTATGCCGCATCTATCTGAAATCTTAATGAGAGAAATATTTGTAGTTGCAACACAGAGGAAGACCTTTGGATTTTATGTTATTGTCATTCTTTGTATTATAGTGGCCTTGATCTTGTGCCACAGATTTAAAACTCTATATGCCTTGATTTTATGTGCTTGAGTTGTGATTTTGGTAATTTGCATAGTTGCTCTAGAACTTGGACCCTCATCTTCATGCCAATACCCTTTATCAGATAGGGGTTTTCTCACTTGGTGACTGAGATCTGCTGATTTTTAGCCACTGAAAACTTTCCTAGGCACCCAGATATCCAAATAAAGTTTGCTTTCAGATTTGCTTTACTCACCTTGACAGGATTCCCCATTGCTTTGTGTTGAACATTTTCTCTGCTCGGCTACCAACACTAACTTCCGTTCACATGCTATGGTTACCTGTCCCTCTACAGTGGGTAAGTCTGGTTACAGGTCTGAGCCAATCTAAGTCTGTTCCATTAGAAGGGAATATAACAAGACAACAACCCATCAACGTCCAGGATAGAGTAGATTCCAGCTAATGGTAAAGAAAACATAAAAACAAAACTTTGTGGAGAAGCCTGATATACAGAGCATGTGTAATTGCATCAGAATGACATTTCTCCCCATTTCCAGTTATAAGCACAGTGAATCCCGGGCTTCTGTGGCATAATCATTGAAATCTGCAGTTGTTTTAACTCTGTCATTTCGTAAATGACAAAATTGAGGTTCCAAGCAGTGAAAAAGACTTAGCGTTGAAACATATCACAGAGAACTGAGGTAAGAGCATGGGCCAATGGACTTTCTTGTCTGCACCTAACCCCCTTCCCATGGTCAATTCCACAATCACTGCACATTCCTGGATAACTGCCCAAAACTGCATTTGCCATGTGAGATTAAGCAAAAGGCAGCTAAAAATTATTACTCATAATATTTGGGAAAATGGCATTGCTTTTACTTGTACTTAACTTGATGGGTCAAAAATGCTCCCTTTCCAACCCTTTACTTATAACTGGGGCAAGTTCATTTTCATGATGCTATTCAGGCTAATATTGTACAGTACTTCTGAGGAAGATTTACCCCTGGCTCACGGTCAGAAGCATTTGTTTCTCTGGAGTTGGTAATCTTCATTAAAACCTCCAAGGAAAGGAATTTTGGTGGGATGCCTTTTAAGGCTGCCAAATATTAAATAGCATTTGAATAACATACTGGTGAATTTAAAACATTATTATTTATTACTGAAAATAAAATTGGTAATTCTCAATGGATTAGAAAGTATTGGAAATTATATTCCAAAGAGTTCATAATAATTATGCTGATCGCATTTTGTATTTCTATAATTTTATTGGCTTATAAATTATTTCTTGCATTTTGTCCAATAAAATTCTTTAATTGGTAAAAGAAATTGCAGTTTGGATAAAGATACAATTTAATTCACTTTATGCATTTTGGCATATTATTCCTTTGTGAAATTTATAAATTACAATGAATGAGGTCATATAAGTGGCAGTGGAGAATGAAATACATCAATAACCATGCATTTTTAATAGGATTCAGCACATTTCAGTAGAACAAAAGGATTGTGAAGTCGTGTTTTGTAAATATTGAAAAGCAACAGTCAAGAAACCATATTCCTAGAATCATATTTGCCTTTTCTGTTCTCTGATTGCATCCTAATACTTTTTCTTGTATTTGGTTTGTACTTTTCATCCAGATAAATAAATTCCTGTGATTTTAGATGTACTAAAACAAAAACTCCAAGGAAAATTATTTATTAAAACAGTGTTAAAGATAAATTGTCCTTAATAGGACAGATAGACACATATAAACACAATTCTGCACATAAAAAAATCCACAAACACACAGATATAGCTATAGATATAGTTATAAAATCATTGCTTCATATGTCCTAAAGAAAGCAAACCATCGTAAAAGAACCTCCTAGATCACAAACACATTTTACTTTTTATTCTCTCTCTCTCTTTCTCTCTCTCTCTCTCTCTCTCACTCTCTCTCGCCCCTTAACCAGAACCTTGTTTTTTATTAGAGGCATTTTTCCTCCCTTATTATAGCTTGATCTTATAAAAATTATGTCAATCCCATCTTATCTCTTCCTAGCTTCTCAGATACCTTATGTTACCAGTTATATCTTCAACTACTTACTACCTTTAATAATGCTACACTGGACATATTATGAATATTCCCACAGGGAGTGCACTTTTTATCCTAAAGTTAATTCATAGTTAACTTGGCTAATTACTGACAAATTGCTCCTCAGAATCTCAACTACCAAAGTTCAGTGTTTCTTATTTACAAATATCTTTTTTGGTAATTGTTTAATCTGTTTAATTCATGCCAATCATATAGGCATAGATGGGTTTTCATTATTGGCTTTAATTTACATTTTTTTAAATACTAATGATTTTGATATTTCTTCAGGCTCTTTTTCATTCAATTTTTGTTTTCTGAGAAATGTCTGAATATATTCTTTGCCTAGTTTTAGTTTAATAAAATAGGTTTTTGTCAATTTCTCATTCATATTCAAGAATTCCTCATATAGTCTAGATAGGAAACATATGAGAGTTTTAAAAATGACAGATGGCTTTTCTCAGTTTGCCATGTGTCTGTTAATTTGGTCCAAGGCAGTGGTTTTAAGGTTCTCAAAGGAAAAAAAAAAGAGTTTTTCCCCTTATAGTTTTTTAAATTAGCGGAGGAAATTTTGCTTACCTCAGACAATAATTGTAGGATTTATCCTGGCCTCTACAGGGCTAGAACCAGGAAAGGTAGATATTCTATACAATTTTCAAGTGTCCTACCAAATAATGATTTCCTAGAAAATTCTTAACATTATTTGAACCTAGAACCAAATTCCATTTATAATATTTCACAAAATAATTTTATGCTGTTTAAATATACACTGATTTTTCCAGAAATGCATCTGTAGCATAAATTGAGAGAATTTCAATTTCAAAATTTTGTTTTGAACTTTAGTACATAGTTCAGCAATTCTGAAAATCATATCATTGCCGGCAATGCTCTTCCTGGTATATTCTGAGTGTCCAGCCAAACGCTACTACAACACTGCTGCATAAATTTAGGTTCATAGCCAGCCTTGAATTCATAGTCATTCTGTATATAGAAGCTAACATAGTCCTAACCAAGCAAGTACATTTTCAAATACTAAACATTTTATTATGAATTTAATTCCTGCTATGTTGTCATAATACAGTAGTAGTATGATGTACCACAGTACCATATTATATGTGATAGTAAGTTATGATATCAGTTTTTTAAACCTAGAGAAGAGAGCTTTATACAATATTCATGTTAAAAAGGACATTTGACATTTGACATGCTGCATCAATGCCTACATTGACTCTGATGAGAACAAAAAGTCCTATTTTTGAGAAAATCCAATTGTTTCCTTATGCTTTATGCTTTTTGGTACTTTTTGAAGGAATTCCCTATCACCCTTAGGTTATAGCAATATTTGCATATATGTCCTATTACCTTTATAACATTCACATTTAAGTTTAATACACATAGGGTGCATGATTGCATGTAATAAGATAGGCATTGCAGTTTGATTTTTCTTTGCATGTAAGCAAATTTTCCAACACCATTTGGTTTCCAACAGTTCATACTTCATGCATTTTTTGTGGCGCCCACCATACATAGGTCTCTGAGCTCTCTAACAGTTATTTTGGTTATTTTTTGTTTCCTGCAAGAGTGCTTTAGTTTTTTTCACAATGTGTTTTTTGGAATATTTTGATAGCCACCTTTGTGATTAATGGATTGATATTTTCCCATATACCATTAAAATGTGTTTATTAAATTTATTAGAAATAACTAGAACATAAGTGAGATTGTTTTATACATAAAACATCTGGGATGCTTATGACCTGGATGCTTTCATTTAAATATATACATTGTCCCTATCTCTTTAAGTTTTCTCAGTATGTCCTATTATCTATATAACTCAGAAAATTAACTCTTTAACCAAATTTTCTTGTTTACTAATTTACTTTCCATTTATATATATATTCTGGAGTTTTGTGTGCTTTATTTAAATTGGGGTGCTTTTTCATGTCCACAATTTGGCATGGTTCTTGTACTGGGATTTGAGGGTGGATAACTTTACCTTAATGCAAGGATTATTGTTTTTGATGAATTTATTCATCTCTTTAATTCTTATTTTTAAAGTAAAACTTTTAAGAAACATTTAAAATATACAAAACCCTGTGTATGCATTTTAATGAAATGTATAAAGAGTATTATAACAGAATCACTTAATTTGAAATATAGAATAGAACTTGATCTGCTGAACCTCCATTGACATACCTCATTGATGGCATCTCCTGTTTGCATGGAAAAAGAGACCACCATCTTTAATTCTGTGCTTACATTCCATTGCTTGAGGTTTTTGTTTATTTTGTTTTAATATTTATACAAAATCTTAAACAATAAATTGTCTCATTTTGCAAGTTTAATTTACATGGCTTATGTATCCTTCTATGACTTGCTTACTTTGTTAAATATTATACCTGTAAGAATTATCCATATTGGCACATGCTGTTTTACTTTATTCATTTTTTAAACTGAATAATATGCTATTTTCTTAATCCACAATAATACATTTGTCTATTCTTGGGTTGGTAGATAAGTCTTTTTGTTTTTTTGCATGGGCAGGCACCAGCATGGCAGGTGAGTATTTTGCCACCGCACCACTGTTGCACTGCCCTAAAATCAAATTTCATTTTGTATTTGTATCTTCTTAAAATGCTACCATAGCTTTTTCACTTAATGTGTCTTCTTCCATCAGTATATTCCAATCTTTTCTTATTTTCAGATTTTATTCTTATTCAAAATTATTTGAAGATTGTGATAGTGAAATATTTGAGAGAATTAAATATCATTAAAAAGTCTTTAAGCATTTTTTTAATATAATAGAGTACTACAAAAGAACTATATTATAAGAACTTTAGGGAGTAATCAAAATAGTAATTTTTGATGGAAGAATTTTGGAACAACATATATACATAATATATATTTTGTTCTTAAAAGTTAAAAAAATAACTATTATGTGTAGAGAGTCAATAAGCTTACAACTGGTTAAGGTTGGATATTAAATTTATGTACCAATAATTATTATCCTTAAAAACTATGATTATGATAAAATGTTAGCATATTTTAACTTTATTTATAAATATTTGTCATAGTATTTATTGTGTACTGAAAAGTAGGACCTAAATTGGTGATTTGATCCCCACTTGTATTCATTTAAAATTTAGAAAAATGTGCAATAAAATTAACTTTATTCACATTGTTCAAATTTAACTGGATGAAAAGTTCCTATTTTTATTTATTGTGTTTCCGTATATTTTCAAAATTTGAAAAGATAAAAAAGTAAGCAAAAAAATTTAAAAAGAAAAACTCTGTTATAAAAACCCTGTTTCAAATTCAGTCTAGTGAATATATTTAGTAAATTCCACTTTAGTGTAAAAGATAGTTATAAATACTTGACTGAAAATTAGCATGTAAATTAGTGATAATGCGTCTCAATTTGAATTCATTTAAAATTTAGACAAACACCCCAAAAATAATTTTAGTCATATTGTTCTAACCTCAAGAGTCTCTTAAATAAAATAGAAATTCTGTGACTCCAGACTTTCTTATTAGTGTTTTCTTACTTGTGGCATTTAACTTTATTTATGAATATTTGTTATAGTATTTATTGTGTACTGAAAAGTAGGACCTAAATTGGTGATTTGATCCGCAATACCAATATATACTGGGTATACATTCTAAATACCAAGAGGAATCTTTCTGATCAATTTAAAAACTTTTGACACATAAATTACATACAAGGCATTTCTCTGAGTGTAAAATAAAAAGTAACATTATCATGAAAATTGTCTTCCATATAAACACACTCAGTTAAGGGCACCCATTTTTTGTTTGGTATTTTAGAATACTTTGATATCCCAGAATTTTTATTTTCAAGCATCAATAAGTAGAAAGGGAGCAATTCATGGTTATAAATATGTTTCTTTCTGAAGTAAAAATGTCATATAAGGTGAGAATTTGAATCCAGCAACCATTAAAGAATAGGTTATCCAATTAATTAGTTCTATGCCAGAAATTTCATCCCTGAATAAACAATGGAATGAGAGGATTTAGCAATAATCTTTTAAATTATTTTTAAATGAAAATTTCATCAGTGTCAAATTAATATTTTCTGACTGTGTCGATTAGAAAACTTGAATGAATATATGGTGCAAGTAAAGATTAGACTCAGATGAAAACTTCAAATTAAACATTAGATTTAATAATATGAAAGTTGATGTTCATCTTGACATGAGCAGTTTTAGGGGGAAGACTGTATTGTAAAGAGAGATTGTTAAAGATTAAATGGGAAAAGAGAAGATTTAACGACTAGGTATAGACAACTCTTGCAATAATTTTTGCTCTAAACAGAACAAGGTAGGGAAGCACTGGAGAAGACATGAAGACAATAAAGAGTTTTATTTGTTTTGTTTTTGCAAGTTATGTTAGTCTAGAGAATAAAATTTATGATACACTAGAGAAAGGAAATAATTTTAATAGCCAAGTCATTGGAAGAGTAAGAGAGAACAGTGTGTGAATCTCAAGTGAAGGATGGTTTTTAGTAGAAGGAAGAATAAATCACCTTTCATTATCAAGAAAAAGCAGACTATGCTAGGACAGATGACTATGGACTAGTAGGTTTAGTTGTGGAGATGTGTGCTGATTTGAAACTAACATGCACCCCAGAAAAGCTGGATCATTTTAATCCAAACTTTTGGGGATAGACTTGTTGTTGGGAGGGACCTTTTGATTGCAATATTTCCGTGGATATGTGACTCTGCCCATTCAAGGCGGGTTTTAATTGGTTTAGTGAAGTCATTAAAAAAGCGCTCATGGAGAGAGAGAAAGAGTTCAGAGAGCAGGGATAAAACCAAGACATAGATATTTGGAGATGCAAAAGAAAATGTCTCTAGAGGTGCCAGAAGCTGAGAGAGGCTTTTGAAACCAGAAGCAGGGAGAGAAGGACAAGGGATATTGCTATGTGCCTTCCAATGTGATAGAGAAACCCCAGATGTGATTGGCTTTTCTTGAATGAAGGTATCTTCTTTCTGATCCTTAATTTGAAAATGTTCATGGCCTTCAAATTGTAACTTGTAATTGAATAAATCTCCTTTATAAAAACCACCTCACTGCTGTATATTGCATTCTGGTAGCTTTAGCAAACTAAAACAGGATGTGAAATATTTCTCTTCTTGCTTGCTTTTATTTTTTTAATAACAGAATAAATTGTTGAAGGTATGAAGACGAGCTAAGAAAAGACATAAAATAATTGCCATAATGGCAGGGAGTCATTTGATACAGTGGTTTAGTAGGATTGCCTGATATTGTTGAAGTCCCATGTGCAGGTTTGAAAATAGTATGCACCCCAGAAAAGCCATGTTTTAATCATGATCCAATATTAGAAGGCCAGACTTATTGTTTAGAGTGAAACCATAGAGATTGACATTTTGATTAGATTACTTCCATGGAGCTGTGAGATATCCAGTTGTGGGTTATTAGATGCAGATGTGACTCCATCCTGTATTCAAGGTGGATCTTTATTAGTGTAGTGGCAGCACTTAAAAAGAGAAACTTAAAAAGAAGAAACTTTGAAGAAACAGAGGTGCAGACGCTTGGAGTACATTTAATTCAGAGCCGACAGAGATGCTATTGGAGTGCTCACTTTCTCAAGTCTCCACCTAGAGACACCTAGAGACACCTAGAGACTGGGTAAATGTACCAATTCTACTACAAGATGCAAGTTTAAGATCCACTGTGTGTTGGATGAGGAAATGCAGGGTAGGGACTGAATTAGTGTCAATGACTACAATCTCCTTTGATAGTCAACTAGAATTCCAGAGTTTTGCAAATCAATATTGTATGGGAAAACATATTGGTAAGAATATTTAGTAAGGAAAATTAAAAAAAATATTAAAGCATTAAGACATTATAATTCTATGAATATATTGCTGGGTTTATTTTTTGATATGTTCTTTTGGAAGTTAGGTTGTTATAGTGTATCTTCTTAGGCTGCCCCCAAAATTGAAAATATTGAAGGTTACTCTATCTGTTCTAAGGGAACTGGATCAATCAACTATCTCCTTGTGATTTCAACCAGTGATTGCTGTGTTGTTTGCACAAATTATCCCTTAGTAATGACTGTACTTGTGAATTTAGACATCTGAGAGAGAGTAAATAAAATTTGAAGGGACATTTTAACACAAGTGAATAATCTGGGAAACAAGAAGTTATTGCAAATACTTCTTTTATTGGGATATTCTACTAGCTCCTAGAAAATGAGTATGGCATTGTGTTAAGAAAGCTTCTTTAAAAGCAGTTAGTCAGCATATTAAAGCCTGAAAACAACATTTCCCCTGATAGCTGAGACTTAGTTTGCCACTTTTGCCTGTATCACAATCTCATTGGGACGTGTGACTAAAATGTTAATGAAATTTTTCAGAAGATGTGGCATTACACAAAGGATTTTATCCTGAAACTCTGTCATGAATTTCTAAACATGTAGCAACTATTATGGAAACTCCTGGATAAATTTACTGTGCCATTAGTGGTATTTCTGAGCCACTTAGCTATGACACAAAGTTGAAAAAACTCCAAAACACATAACTAGTCAGCAATAGCTTATTGACTCAGTGAATTTGTTCTTTACACAAGCTCAGTAGAAGAAATGCTCTTCTTCAAAAGAGCTCTATCAACAAAAAAATTAACGTAATTTTTAAGTTGTTCTTTCTGTACCACCAATTTGAGGGAAACAAATCCATCTGACTTGGCTACTGCTGATGAAATGATATATTGTGCGAAAAAGTGAATGTTTATGAGTTTTTTCGGTTTATTTTTGTGTATGTGTGTGTGTTAAGTCAAACTATATGATATTACCATAAAAAGGCAAATATTATAATTGTTTATAGTTTGAACTAATAGTATATGTACTTGTATACATAAAACATGCATCACATACAGTATCTTTATATGATACATATCACTGTATTGTGATAAAGAATATTTCTCATATGTCCACAACATAATATTTGACACGTACATTTTGTGTAATTTAGCTTCTTATCCTAGGCACATTTCTTACTCCATCCACTTGATAACATTATGCTAACTTTGTCTTAAGAAAGGACAATTAAAGCCAGTACTCAAAGTATTTGATTAAGTCAGACTGAAATATATTATATTTTTTGAGATAAAAAGATATCAGCTTGATAAAGTTCAAGTATTTTTCTTATAGGAAGAAGTCTCTCCTCTCAAATCATGTTTTCTGCTATGGAGAGGTAAATTGTCACCATATTTGAGTCTTACATTGATATAAAGTATTGACAATATATACTGAAAATGTGAAAGAAAGCCACCTAATCCAATTTTAAGAGAAAGTAAGTAGCTTAAGTTTGTTTTGTCATTTTCTTTCTCTCTCTTCTCATATTGTTTTGGAAATCAGCCCCAAAATGCACTCTTCGTAGTAAGCCTAACCTAATTATATATGTGTTGACTTTGTTATGTTTTGTTCACTGCACTTGTATTACAATCAAGCTAAAAAGACAACATATTATTTTAGTTAGTGGCTGTAAACAAATATATCTTACAGAATGTTCATTTGTGTAGCATGTGATCAGACTCTTCATCATTGTTTCCCATAAAGTAATTATACATAAAGTTAAGAAATAAGCATAAATGTGGTAGGTTGAATTATGTACGCTGGGGCAGGGGAAACAACAACAACACGTGTTCTTAATCTTAATCCATTCCTGTGGGTGTGAATCCATTGTAAATACAACAATTTGAAGATGTATTTTTAGTTAAAAGCGTGGCCTAATTAATGAATTTGGGCATTAATCCTATTACCGGAGGCTTTATGGAGAGAAAAGCCTTGGAAGAAAAGAGGCTGCATGTCAACAGGGACTGGAAGAGAAAGGAGATGCATTATGCATCTCCAGTGACAGAAAAGCCAAAGACCAAGGTTGGTGGGTAGCCAGTCCCAGACCACAATCTTTAGGGAAAATGTATTGCCTTGCTGATGTTTTGATTTGGATGTCTAGCCTGAAAACCATGAGCTGGGAAATTAGCATTGTTTTAAGCCTACCCATTTGTGGTATTTGTGACTGCAGCTTGGAAACTATTTGATATTTGATATTATTTGACATAGCCAATCCACATAATTCTCTGCTTTTAATTTTGTATTTAACAAAGTTTTGCTAGGTACCTAATATGTACCAGAATAGTCACAGATTGCCGGGAAGCAGTAATAAACAAAGGCAGCTAATCAGTCTCAGTATTTTACATCATCACACTGGCAAATCCTATTTCTTCTTTATTCCACCATCATAATAACATATGTAGTACAAATACACACTCATCCATGAATAACTGATTATGGATCATGAGCCCTTATCTGTGACCTTCATTTCCTTACACCTCTGGGCATCTGTCCCAGCATTACCTAAACACAAAAATATATCATCTCTGGGGCAGATTGCACATTTATTTCTATCTTTCCTAGGAACATGGCTAAATTGTACCTTAGTCTGTCTTCTGGATAACTGGAGATGTGTGATTGAGGTTTTGACAATGAAATATAGATACAATTAGTTAATGCTACTCAGAAAAATCATTTCCGGTCTGGACACGAAGGAACTTGTGAAGAATTCTAAAGTATTACAGGAGGATAGAACAAAATTATTGAAAGTCATCGGTCCTTAAATGATCCACTGGATCCACTTGTGTCTACCATCAACCATCTAGGACTGCGATCTGAATGAGAAATAAAAATTTATTGTCATAATCCATTAAGATTTTGAGTTGTTGGTTTGAGCAGAAAACTTCCTCTAATTGAACTTTCATGATGATAATTTTCCTGAGCATAGATGCCCATCCTACCTTGATGCTTCATTTTTGGAGATATAGTCTATACTCACAAAGTGGAAGTATTTATGAACAATTTAGAATTTTCTGCTGTGTTGACTCCTCCAGTGACATAAAGCTGAAGAGTTTGAAGCAGCCAGGGACATGGATTATTATTGGCTTAAAGTGCTTATTCAGATGCAACTGGGTTTTGTTCTCAAAAAACATGATGACATTAAATCCTTTCCTATTGTGAAAAGAGGATAAATTTAGAAATCAGGAGGACACTGAATGCATGTATAAGAGATTTTCTAGATGGGAGAATGAGACGGAAGCAGAAAATTGAGGCAAGTCATCTAAAAGGAACGTCACTGATTTCACTAAGTTGGAACACACCAGGAGCTAGTTGTAAGTATTTGAAAAGGAAAGGGTATGAATTTATTCACAATAATTGCAAAGCACACAGGAAAAGACCATGGTTATATTACATGGAGGAAGAGTCTGACTCAGTACCATAAGAAATTATTGCTAAGAGCAATCTCAATGATAATACATCTCTACTACTGACAATACATCAAAAAGAGTCTGCTTGCCCAGTTGTAAGGTAGACCCCTCTCAGTCATCTCCTTTAATAATTGCTCAACTTCCATTCCCACATTTTAGTACTTGCTACTAGAGCCCTGAAATTTCTTGGCTTTTCCAATGGTCTTCACTGTGCTCTATTCCTCATAGGTTTTGACAACAGATTGCACTGTCATTCTCCACAATGCCATATACTCTGTACTGTCTTCCTAAATCCTTTCTGCATTTTCATTGACACCTACAACCACTCTCTGTCAAATTTTCCAAGCATTTGTCACTTTCTTTTATAAATATAGGTATTTAAGTAAAAAACAAGAATATATTTTCATTTTAGAATTTTCTATAATGATGCCAAAGATAGTTGAATTTTTTTTTTTTTTTTTATTTCTGTCCTGATAGGTCCTACAGACTGGACTTCTTTGAGATTCTAGGATTTTTAAGTTTCTTTATTCTTTAGTTTCTTTATTCTGAGTTGGAAAATTAAAATTTATCCAAATCTTCTATTTTCTGTTGTGTGGTTGAAAGATGGAAGAGATTTTTCAGAGACACCATGTGTTTCTAGGACGTTAGAAAAACTCAAATACATATTTTGGGTTAGCACTTTCTCCTCTAGTTTGAGGCATTTCTTCTCTTCCATTTTGAACTTATGCTTAGTTTGTTTCCCTTACCAATGATTTTTATCTGGATTTTTCTCTGCATATCAATAATGTTGCTCTCCATATTATTACTTTCCATGATACTCCCAGTTCTCTCTCTGTATAAATATATAATATATATATATAATTAATACATGAATGTACATAAATATAGCTAGATATATATGCATATATATTTATATCTATGTCATATAAATGTAAATAATGATATATATTATATATCAATATATAAATATATGTTACCATGATATTATACATGATAGCATTATAAAATAACACATTCTCATATACATAATACATGATATCAAACATATTGTATACTAAATATTAGCATTTATTATAATGAATTGCATAAGCATATCATATATACAATATATGTTATATTTTATAAAGACATACATATATTTCAGAATTTGAAAAATCCATTCGCTATCATGCATTAGCATATGATGCATATACAAAATTAATTTGTTATGTATCAGTTCTCTTATCTGCAAAATAGGAAACACTATAATATTTACCCCATTGAATTGGTAAGAGTATTAAAAATATCATATATATAAAGTGATGAAAAAGGATTCCTGCCCTATAGAAGGCACCGAATAAATTGTAGTTGCTTATTAGAATCAAAATCATGCCTAGTGTCCAAACAGACAATTGGTGCTTAAAAAGAATTGTTCAAGGTATGTGTAACATGTCTTTATTTTTTATTTTGCTGAAAACAAATTATATTTCAGATTTTATTTTTCTAAGATAAAGCCTTGTGAGTATCTCATGTATCCACTGATATCTTATGACCTAAGTTGAGAGGGTCTATGGATATCAGTATATCCTTAAAGGGTGCCAAATTGTTAAGGATGATCTCCATTTCTGGGTAATTCAAGTTGGTAGTCATAACCCTTTCTGCATTGGGCAGGGGTCTGATTCCAAAGGTAAATAAATGGTATTCCTACTATTTCTCAATAAGTTCAGGATGAATCAAAATAGAGTCTTCCTTTAAAAACTGTGCCTTTAAGTCCTATAAGGTTGACACCTAATAAAGCAACTTACATATTCTACCAATTCCCTATCATAGTGAGTAATGAACCATACCCGGTTCACTCATTGCCTGCTCACTTGTAGCTGCCAATTGTAATTTCTGGTCTCTCACCTTGTAGCTAAAACTGGCATAAAGCAATATGAGCCTCCTGGGTACATCACACTGTTGAATTCATTAATCTCCCTCCCCAAACACCCTTGTTCATCCTCCAACTATGAGCACATGAGTTGGGACTGAAAGACCTTCCACAGAACTCCTCTGCTTTTTCTCAGCCTGGCACATATAGCAAAGGTTTATGATACACATATGAGACTGTTTATTGAGTGTTATAAGGAGAACATTTTCAATGTAACATGATAGGGAGACTAATATAGTAGATATGCTTTGGCTTGATGTGGTTACCAAGTCACATGTGTTGTCAGCAAAGGAATTCTATAACTTGTTTGTGAAGAATGAAAAGATACATGTATTCTTTAGTTCTCTGTTAGAGAGTTTGTAATGAGAATGTGAAAATCCACATAACTTGTCAGTGCGTAGGTTAACATAACTCAGGAACTGGTCTATAATACACACTGGGCCATTTAAATCATTTAAAGCATTGTTTGGCAAACGGTTACACTGACTTGACAAATTGGGACTCCTTGTTAGTTTCAGTGTTGTTTTTGGCTCCAATCTTCTCAACCACCCCCTCTACTCCTAATTTCTAGCTGGATAATAGCACTCTTGAACATATTGAAAAAGATTGTGTGTGGTAAAGCTGTGGGGTGGGGAAAGATAAGCAAATTGTGATGTATTAAAAATTTTAAAGTATATTTAACAACTGTCCTTTGAAATGTGTAGAATATGCCTGATCTGAATTATTTTTAATTTTCCTGAAACCTTGAAACATGAAACAATAAGAGAAAAGGGAGTAGCTGGAATGGAAGTCCCTGGCTGGCCTAAGAGATCGTATTGCCACTCATATGCAAGGCAGACTCAAAGCTCCAAACATGGCCTGCTCCCAGTGGCACTTAGCCACGACCTGGGACTTGGCGGTGAAAACCATCCCACTATCGACCAAGCCAGGATCTGACATCATCACGTCAATTACGACCAACCATAATTTTTGACCTTTTGGAGTACAGAAAGGATAGAATGTTTAGCACAGAATGTCCAGATTTTCAAATTTTTAGATGTAGAAATATATGCTATTAAGTAACCGATCCAAAGTCAGACAACGGATGTAAAGCATGTTTGATCGTAGACTATATTGAGTTTGAAGTAAGTTCAATGAAGCTGTAATTCAAATCTCTTAACAATAGTAAAATTCTTTTTCTTTTAATAGGATGCTATTTGAAAAATTAGAAGTCAAATTATTTCTTAGAGTTTTAAGTTTTGTATTATTTTTCTTGAAGTACCTTATTTTGATATTGTAAAAATATTATAAAATCAACTTAATATGTCACAACATTGGTAATTGTGTATTGGACACAATAAAGTATAGATATAATCATACTTTAAGACTGCTAAAATTTTTAATAAAAGAAAAGATAAATAAATTATACTAGAAAAATTATAGAGAGTAAATTATATTAAATACATTCAGTCTCTGACACAGAAATGTGAACATATATTGATGGGACTGTTGAAATGAGTTTAACCAAATACAGATATACCTGGAGAGGTTCATGGAGAGTGAGTATCTAATGATATTTTGAAGGGAGAAAAAAATATGCCATTAACCTAAATAGCTGGCAGATAGAAGAGAAGAAAAAATTTGTGAAAAATCATTTTAAGTGAACAATTCAGAGTACAGTGGGAGTTTATGTATAGGAGGGAAGCAGATGGAAGCTTTTGAATAGTCATTTTTATTTAAGATTAGGCAGTATAGGGAAAGTAATAGATTTGCATACAGAGCCTGTACCATTGAAATGTTTAACATAATGATTTTTGCTTTTTTTATACCTAAAACAAAGGGTAATCAAGAAAATGGTAGAGGTCATGCATATCAAATAATGAGAAGTGGGGTAGTCAAAGCATACAAGGGTTCAGATTAGGGGCAGGAGAAACATCCCCAGGTGTGTCTCTAGAAAATAAGTGACAAGCTCTGGCAATGGATTAGAAGCTGGGCTTATAAAAAGACTCAGATTTCTGAGCTGGCTGCTGACAGGGTGACACAGGCCTGACTATAGGGAGATAATGGTCTGTTTGTGTGAGGAGGTGTCACTGGAAGAGTGACGGGGACAAACGGAATGGCCAAACCATAAGTCTGCCTATTAACTCCATTAAAAAGAGAATCTTCAGGAGATAATAAGTAACTCTGCAGACCCTCTTCCCACCAGAACAATAAACTCACTGATAAAGACTTTTTAAAGCAATCATTTAAAGTGCAAACAGACCAAATGGAGAAGTATTCATTCAAGAGAGTCTACTAAACCTTGGTAAGAACAGCAAGAGTGAGTGGCATGTAAGCTACACCAGCAGAGGTGGGCAGATGTTTCTCATCCTTCCAAGCCCAGGGCTCCCTTCCTTTACACAGGCTTCCTCAGAGTGTGAAAGCTTTACTCTAGTACAGCAGACCAAGGATGCTGGGACCCTTCTCTAAGGGCTCCACCTAGGGTGAAAGACAGTTCATAAAGACAAAAAAGCTCTGGAGCTCTGCTGTAGGAGACTAACTTTATTTGGAACAGAGCTGAGAGAACTCCATGCCTAAGGACATCATTGAAAACAATCAAGATGTTAATGAAGAGAAATTAAGAAGAAACTAATAGCTCAAGATAAAATCTGAATGGCAGAGCAGCAAGAAGATTAATAGAATTAGAGGAAGAAACAGACATAAAGAGGCCTTCTGGAATGCAGTCAACTCTAGAAATCAGAATGGATGTACACATGCACTAGGCTGCATGACGTCAGTGCCATCGCAGAGAACCTCCAAACTACAATTTTCTGGCCAAATATGGTGGCAAAAATCCTTTAAGCTCCATGAACTTTGAGCACAACCTACAAGCAAATGGTAAAGGGTAGATGTGTGTGTGTGTGTGTGTGTGTGTGTGTTTATGTGTGAGACTGTGTGCATATGTATAATGGTAAGGGATAAAAATATAATTTGCTAAGGGGGCTTAAGCACAACTTTGGCCACCAAGTGGCTTATACTGACCAAAACATAAGTCACACCTAGGTAACCAAACAAAAACATAAAATCAAGAATGAAAACTCTGAGCAGAGGCATTAGAGCATGAACAGAAGTTCAGCTGAGTAACTAACAAGGAAACAAACAAACAAAAAACTTCAACCCTGGCCCAGATGGAGGATGGGCAGGGAAAAGGAAAATCAATATACAGAGTTACTAAAATTTATCATCTTGTTGCAGGCAGCCCCTGTTTGTAAAAGCCATTTCCTGTTGTAGAAGGCAGGCCCCTTCTACAATCATTTTCTCTTTGAAAAGTGTCCCAGGCTTGAAGGATGGTCAAAACTGCACGTAGGCAGGATAAGAGAAGTCCCTGTGAAGCCCCTTCTGCCATATCTGCTCATTAGTTTCTGTAAACTCAGCTTTGCAATCCTTACGTGTCTGATCAGGGACACACAGCCAATCATTTCCCTTGACCATCACCAGTTACCATATTGGGGAAAACCCTGTCCCAAATGAGCCATTTTGTCTATCAAACCTTTTGTCAGCTCCTGTTCAGAGGTTACTCAGCTGAGCCCTACAGCCATAAATGAATAAAACCTACTTCTTGAAACTTCAGAGCCTCGCCCCCAGTTTATTCTGTTTTTGTGTAACATTCCTGGAGGCTGACAGCCTTGTTTCTGGTTTCATGCAACATTTCTGAGGGCTTGTCTGGGATCGAGAGGCCAGTGATATTCTTACCTCCCTTGCCTGTGGCAGCGGCATCACCTAGACTGGAGACCCCACAGAATCCAGTGCCGGCAATGGGGCTTTTCCCCATCTTTTGAATCCCTGACCTTCCCGGCTGAGGCACTTGTCACTGCCAGAGCAGCAACAGATCTGGGACAGTTTCTGGAACCAGGTTCCTGGGAGCACCGCCCATCTGACTGGTAAGCACCTGGGTGTGCCAGTTTCAGCCACTTGTGAAAGGCCAGGGGAGCCTGAGTGGAAGGGGAGCCTGATCACCTCCCAGAGACGATATGAATACCGGTCTCCATCTGGAGGACCAGAGGAAACGGATGTCTTCCGGCTTGGTTTTGGGAAGGGTGGTGAGTGAGGGGCATCAGAGTGTGCGTGTGTGATCTTGTGAGTGAGAGGAAGTCCTGGGCCACAGGAGATGAGCACGAGGCTGCGACTGTGTTTGGACCCTGCAGTTCCTGTGACCCTGCTAAGGGCCAGGCCAGACAGAATGAAGAGATAGTGTGTTCAAAACCCTTGGTTGTTTATCTGTAAGCCTCTCCCTAATCGTTGGTGACACCAGATATGGGAGGGGAAGTCAGTAACACACCATTGCGGGGCGTGATGTCCAACTTTAAGAAAACTCTTACTGATGACTAGGGAGTCAAATTGATTTGACTTAGGAAATTGTTAAGGTCAATGGTATATTTTTTTCTCCCTTCAGAATATCATTAGATACTCACTCTGCATGAATCTCTCCAGGTATATCTATACTTGGTTAAACTCATTTCAACAGTCCCATCAATATATGTTCACATTTCTCTGTCAGAGACGGAATATATTTAATATAATTTACTCTTTATAATTTTTCTAGTATAATTTATTTATCTTTTCTTTTATTAAAAATTTTAGCAGTCTAAAAGTATGATTATATCTGTGCTTTATTGTGTCTAATACACAATTACCAAGTTGTGGCCAACTTAGGAAACTGTGTGAATTAGAGTGGACAACTTTTGGGAAGGATAAAAAGAAATTCTCTTATTTTACTGCTTATTAATACTATGCCTTGTAAATTAAAATTTTCACATTTCAGAGTAAGAGAACAACATCTGTGTAGGGGCTTTAAAATGTATCTTATTAAACAAACAGGCTTATAACAATGTTGATACAAGATTTTGCTACACACAATAACAATTGCATAGTCAACCAAGAAAGTGTTAAGACTACCCTGTTACACAACCATTAAAATTATGAGGCATTATGTATACGCATCATTTCATTCATGTATGCATTTGGAAAACTGGGTACCTACTATATGTAAGGTGCTGCTTAAACACTAATTAGAAAACAGAGATTAATCATCTAAATTTGTAGAGTCTGTTCTGTACAACTGATGTTGCCATTGTGTGACCTTGGTAAGAAACAGTTGAAATGTGCACTCTAGCTGGGAACTATCCTGCCAGAAGGAGGTGTACTTTGATAGCGATATCTAGGTCCCAGGAAGCTCCTTTTGGTCCTTAGCCAGTTCTCAGAGGACCAAACTGGGCCTGGTCATATAAGCTAATTGGAATTTGGCCACTATTGTGTGAAGATATCATTAAAAATAATAATAACGTAAATAAACTGCATGCAAACTGTTAGGGAAAGAAAAAGGAGAAACTTAGGAAAAGAAGAGAGAAAAGAATCTTATGAGAGATGGAGAGCACCTCATCAGAATCTTATGCTCTGCTATGGATCTTAACTAAGGAGACTCTGAATGTTGTCAAGATCACTGTGAATTTTTACTAATGAAACTTGAAATGCTACTTCTGAAACTCTCCAGCACTTCTCTTCAGGTGTTGGTGCCACCTTATTTGGTGATGTAACTATGCTTTATTTTTGAAGACTCTTTTAATTACTGTCTTTTAATTATTTTCTTTAATTACTTTCCTAATAAAATATGTTTTTATGCCACTGAAGTCTGTGTTTTCCATGTATCCCAACCTATAAATTAAATGGCCACAAATATCTCATTGCCTTTCATGCAGCAAAATTGGTACTGTAAGCAGGATTCACATTTCAACATGGCTTCATAGTGGTGAAGGTCAGTAGGACAAATTTTAGAAAATTTGTGCGGAAAATATGGACGGTGTTCTTCTAAATTATTAGGACCATTCTTGATAAATTTGAAGTTGCCAGTTTCTTGTCCTTTTTGTATGCAGAATGTTTTGGATTTGAACATTTTTTTCTCCCTGGTTTGTACTTTCTAATGCCATAAGACACTTGGGAATTTTTAAGTCAGTAACCCCTCTTTAAGATTTACTTGAGATAAATTAACAGTGGAGCATAGCTTTGGACATAGATTAGAGAAAATGTCATTTTTGAAAAAGTCCTCTGAGCTTAGAGTAAAGAACCAAGAAATCCTGGGATGGGATGATTTACCTTACTCCTCACTTGCAAAGGAATGGGTAAAATGCTCGGGATCCTGTGAAGATTGGGGGAATAGAATTAAACAGGGAGAGCCTATTCAGGTTCCTCTGCATCCAGAAAACATTCCATTAGAAAAAGGGAAAGAAATTATTAGAGTGTGTAGAAGAGGATGGGCTTTGTTATCAGAATATAGATAAGTGTGTGAACAGAAAGATGAAGCAATCTCTGAAAAAATGAATTATGGAACGGAATTGGCAGAATTATAAGAAAAACTGTCCATGCTGCAGAAGCAAAATTTTGTTTTGGAAAATCAAATTTGTAATTATCAGTCAGTAGCTGAGAGGCTGCAGTCCATGTGGCCCAATATAAATATAAAAAGAGATAAGGTAAAGTGGACAAAGGGAAAATACATATGGCACTAGCCATTGCCACTGCTGATTGGGACCCTGTTAAGTGGGATGGTGATGTGTGGGTTGAGGAAGATGATGAAAAAGATGGGAATATGTTTGATGAGAAAGTTTTTCAGAAAGAAAAGCATAAATATCTTCCAGAAATAGGAGCTTGCCCAATATGAAAGCGAAAAGAAGAGAAACAGGGCAATCAGAATTGCTTTCAAAACCACTACAAAAGAACAAGAAATAACTGGCATTCTTAGGTATTTTACTCAGAAAACTGGTAAGCCATTAATTGCCTGGATGGTCAGAATTGCTAATGCAGGGGCTGAAGGAGCAGTCCTGGACTATGCTGATTGCATGAAACTTGTAGGAATTAGCATCAATCCCTTTATACAGACTACTTTTCAGGAGTTTAGTTGGCAGACTGGAAAAAGTTCTAATTTGCTGGCATTGGCTGCACAAGGGTGTAATAAGCAATGCCCTGCTGACACTCTGTGACCATGAAATGATTGACCCTGGTACACTTTGTGAGATGCTATGCAGAGATTGAAAAAGGAAGTTATGAAGTCAGCAACTGCTTTGGGAGAGGCCAACACATACCACCTCCTCCCTGTCAGTGCTTCACAGAGAAATGCTATCATTAAGGCTGCACCTCCAGTGTATAAACACTTGATGATGACTTTATTATTAGGACAAACAGGCAATCCACTTAATAATGTCTTAAATAAAATGGCAGAGCTGGGAGACATGGGAGACTTGAATACAGGGGAAGGAAAGACCAAAAGATATAATGGGAGATGGTTCCCCAATACCAGTAACAGGATTTCCTGCAGAGACATATTCCAAGCCCTGCTGGAAGCTGGGGTCAACTGAAAAATTTTTAATGTTTAGTCAGATAATGAGATAAAGAAAATGTATGAAGAAAAATGTAAACCAAGTTATAATCATAAAGTGAATAGTGCTCCTACTCCTGGCAAGAGAGAAGGCCTATGTCCAGCTCCTTTGGCAACTCTGTACCCTCATTTAGTCCCTTTCTTCCAGAAAAAGGGATTAGGCCAAACCCCATTATATTTGACTTCAAATTTGTGGCTCTCCTTTGGTTTTATGTTTTATATTTTGAATTGGGGAAGCTGTTTAATATTGAGAAACTCCTTGCTTGTAAGTTTTACCCTTACAGCTTTTTTTTTTTTGAAAAGAATCTTAATATGTGCCATTAATTCTTACTAAAAAAATTATATATTGATGTTTCAAATATGCACCAACTAAAGCATTTTAAACATTTAATATTATTCTGACAAATTCATAGTGGTAATTGTATGTGTTGAAATGTTTGCTTGAAGTAATGACTTAAATATGAGAGATATAAAGGATGTGCTTTTACTAAAAGGAAAAACAGTAGTTTTGCCCTAAGGAAAAAAAAATTCTGTAACAGAATAAAGAAAATATAATACAAAGCCTCAACAAATATAGTAAGTTGCTGAAGGTTTGGAGAAAAGGAAATTATGGTCAAAGTTAGGAAAAGTTTTAGGTGAACTAAAAGGAAAGGTGTTGGAATCAGTACCCAAACCCTTTAGCTTCCTCCCTTACATGAGTTTGAGCCAGGGGACTTGGTGTGGGTAAAAGACTGGGAAAAAAAGGCTCCCTCAAGCCTCAATGGAGAGGTCCTTACCATGTTGTTTTAGTAACCCCAACAGCTGTCAGAGTCGCAAAGATCATCCCGTGATTCACCACCCTCGAGATGACCCCTGGAAGTGCACCCCTGATCCTGAACACCCAAGGCACATCATTCTATGGAAGCCACTGCGCCCTTCTCCATCGCAGCTGAGATCAGTTGACCAGCTTGCAACTGAGGCCTGAATAACCATCATTGCCCTGCTCTAGCTCACTGGAAGCAGCTAGTCAATGTACTGCTGAAGCCTGAGGAAATCTCTGAGTCCTGCTTCAGTCACCCTGGAAGCTGACTGATCTATGCATGGCTGAAAATTGAGGAACTGACACATGGACATCCTGGCCTACCTGGTCTGTGGACTAATTGTTTTTCTTGCTCTTTGTGCTTGTCTTTCATTTAGCAGTTTTAGCCTTCCTGGAAATAGGTTTCCTGGAGTTCTTCCCCAAAATTAACTTTACTCTGATCTGCTGGGATCCCTCTTACCCAGTTAAGTTCCCCCTTCCTAGCTGCTGCTCAGAGTGTGTGTCTCCATTCCTTCCCTGAGGCTAATTTTATGCTCTTGTAGTGGCACTCCCCATAGCCAGCATCATGCGCCTCACTCCTCTGTTTCTGCTCGCCATGGTCATAAACCCTTTCAAGGGGAATGACACATGCCAGACATGCTAAAGACCACCTATGTTGGGTAAAAGGTGGAAACTATAACCAGTATTCATTCTAGGGCAGTTCTCAGATTTGCATTATTCTGTATGCATCCTAAAGGAAGGCCCCCCAGTATGGTATAATCCCACCTTGCCAGGTTCAGCAGTGCTGTTTTCACTACTCTAGGGTCGCAAGGCTATCGCCATAACCCCTAAAAAGGGAAACAGTTCCCAAGTCCACCTGACCTTCCACGCATGTACAGTTTCACCCTCCACCCAATCCGACACCTTTCCCGGTGCAGTCCTCCTGGTAGTGCACTGCATATGAGAATAGTGGGCAGCTCTTGGCTGTGCTGAGCTGGAGGCATCCTGGGACCTGGGACCATGCAGTTTTCTCTTGCCCAAAGCTATGAGCTGGGCCTTCACTGGAGAAAAAAGACCTGGATTTCCCAAAACATGTGGCCAGAGCTGGGGCCCCACTAGCAGGTGAGGGAATCCCAAGGCAGGTGCTGTGCATAGAGACCAGGGGACATATGCTGTCAGGGAGACAGACTGGACCCTCTTGGGGGGCATTACCCCTCCCTCACTTGCAAACTTCACATCACCCTGCTTGGCCTCGGACAATGGTTGGTTAGCCAAAGAAGGGTAAGATTCCTCAGGGAAGGAACAACCTAAGATGGGCACAGACACAAAGGGGCCAACAGGAAAAAACTTGGGGTCAAAAAAGGTAGGGAACAGACCCTCACCCCCTCAAATTTGCAGGGACCTAAACCCTGCATGGCTACCTTGTTTCCCATGCTCAGCTCAGATCACGACATATCAACACCTGCAACAAGAAGAGGGTGAGACATAGGTGATGCTATTGCCCACTGGTGTGGGCAAGTATCAAAAGGGGGAATGTTGCAGGCAGCCCCTGTTTGTTAAAGCCACTTCCTGTTGTAGCAGGCAGGTCCCTGTTTACTCGGGCCATTTCTTCTTTGAAAAGTTTCCCAGGCCCTGAGTTTGGTCAAAACTGCACATAGGGAGAATAAGAGAAATTCCTGTTAAGCCCCCTCCACCATATCCGCTCATTTGCTTCTGTAAATTTAGTTTTGCAATCCTTCCAGGTCTGATTGCCAGCGCACAGCCAATCATCTCCCTTGAGCATTGCCAATTACCATATTGGGAAAAACTCTGTCCCAAGTGAGCCATTTTGTCTATAAAATCTTGTGTCAGCCCCTGCTCAGGGCTCAAACTTTCAGAAGCTACTCTGCTGAGCCTTATGGCCATAGACAAATCAAACCCATTTCCTGAAACTTCAGAGTCTCTATCCCGGTTTGTTCTGTTTCTGTACAACATTCCCAGAGGCTTACAGCCTTGTTGTTGGTTTCGCCCAACAATCTAAAAGATCCGAAATCAGTAATGTAAACTTGCACATTAAGAAACTAGAAAAAGAAGAGCAAACTAAATCCAAAGCTAGCAACAGAAAGGAAATAATAAAAACTAGAATAGAAATTAATGAGTCAGAGAATGAAAAAGATAGTGAAGAAAAGCAACAAAACTAAAAGATGATTCTTTGAAAGAAATCTACAAAATTAAACTTTTATCTATAATGACTAAGAAAAGAATGAGATGACTGAAATTGCTAAAACCAAGAATAGAAGAGATAAATTCACTACCAAGTTCACAAAAATAATAAGGATTAGAAGAGTCCACTCTCGATAACTGATGAAATTAACAAATTCCTAGAAAGGCACAAACTACCAAAACTGAATCGAGATGATTAGAAAATCTAATAGAGTTCTAAGTACAGAGATTGAATTGTTAATGAAAACAGAAAACTAACCACAAGGAAAATCCCATACTCAGAGGGTTTTAATGGTGAGTTTTACCAAGAATTTAAAGAAGAATTAATGCCAATTTTTTGTACCCTCTTAAAAAAAAATAGAAGAAGATGGAATGCTGTCCAAATCATTCTATCAGGCCAGTGTTACCCTGATACCAAAATCAGACAACAATGTTACAGAAGAAAAAAATACAGACCAATATTTGTAATAAATATAAATGCAAAATTTATCAACAAAATACTAGCAAACCTTATCCAGCAACATATAAAAAGGATTGCACACAATGACCATGTGGGATATATCCTTGGAATGCAAGGTTGATTTGATATCTGAAAAATAAATTGCTGTCATATATTAAATGATAAAATCTTTATGCTTATCTCAATATATGCAGAAAAAGTATTTGATACTTGATATTTTCATGATAAAAAATATACAACAAACTAGGAAATGGAATGAAACATCCTCCTTCTGATAAAGGGCATATAAGGAAAAAGAAAAAGCTCAAATAACGTCGCACTTATCAATGAAAGACCAAACACCTACCCCCTAAGATCAGGGACAGGACAATGATGTCTACTTTTGCTTCAACTATTTAACATTGCACTGGAGTTCTAATGAAGACAAGTAGGCAAGAAAGATAAATAAAAGGCATTCAGATTGTAAAAGAAGTAAATCTATATCTACTAGAAGATGACATGAGCTAGTCTATAGAAAATTCTAAGAAATCTACTAAAAAACTGAACTAATAAAGCAGTTCAATAAGGTTGCAGGATAGAAGAGCAATATTTTAAAAAATCAGTTTTATTTATACACACTGGCAATGAACAATTGGAAAGAAAAATAATAAAGAATTCCATAGTGACTGTAGTGGCTGTTTGAATGTTTCAAGATCTCACAGAGGAGTTTTAATTCATCATCTGTCAAGACCTTTGCATTGAGGTCTAGATGGACCAGGTTTCTGTTACACAGAAGAACTTCAGAGAGGTTTTCACAGGAAGATTCATTGAAGTAGCAGTAAGTTAATACTAGGGCTTCCAGAGCGCAGTCTGGGTGATGTAAAGTCTCACAAACAGGTCTATCCTTTTATCCAAGTGGTTGTGTGCTACATTAAGATGGTTCAACTTCTGTTGAACTGTTTAGGACTGAAATGACGACTTCACAGTCATCAGCTGAGAAGCAATGCTTTGGAAGCAACTTTTGTTCTATGTTGTACCTTGGCTTGTTCAAGAAAAACTTTTCCTCATTGTGTGAAAGTTCCATGTTACTGAGGTTCAGGAATTTCGCATCTGGGTTATGTATGAAAGCCTCAACTGTCTCCAGAAAAGGAAACATTATTTAACCCAAGTTTTTGAAGGCAACAACAATTGGGATGTCTCAGCTGATGACACATAATAACAAAGGCACATTCATCAAGGCCACTGTCAACTTGCAGTTCTCTGAGATGTTCATTTGTAGTAAGCACAGAGAAGGCATGATGCCACTGGAGGAGATTATAGCATTAGCATCACATAGAGTTGTACCTATTCTCCTTTTTAAAGTCATTTTGGATGGAAAGCTGAAGTTTTCTCAAGCCAGAGCAGTGCTTGAGGAAGTAGGCAGAAACCATCATGTCCACATTGTTCATGATCGAAAAGTTAACTTTTTGGAAGTAGTCCATGGCCTGCTTCACAAAGGCATCATCCTGCATCTCAAACAGACAGTAAAATAACGTCATGAAATTTATCTATCCCTGAAGATGTTCATGCTCACTTAAGTTCTTCAGGTGCTGATAAAGCTGCTGCTTTATCTCCAGGGACAGCTGGAAGCCAAGGAATGGATCCAGCCTCTGTTCTCCCTTTTCATTTAAAAGGCCAAACATAAAATATCCCCCCAAAATCCAATGCAACTTTGTATTCTTTAAATAGGTCCATAGCAGTGCCTCCAAGTATTCAATGGCTGGGTAGAGGTGATCACTGGGATTCTTTAGCAAAAAGAGCATAGCAGCACAGAAGTCTACCATCATTTTTTAGACTTCTCTGAACATTTAGATTATTTTCGAGGCCTTGTTTTTCTCTCTTCTCAATCAAAATTTGCCCCTCCTATGACTCTGCAGCAGAAAGCATTTTGCTGCATTTGGTACGTCCTCCGAACAATTTGTAGACACCAGGTGCACTGAAGTACAGATCACTCTGGTCTCTTAGTGTGATTGGTATGGCTCTAACATCCCATGGGCTGATTTGAATACATTCTAAAAAATACTAACTGAGAACTTTTCAAGCCCACCTACCCCCTCCCCCCATCACTGAGTAGGATGACTCTCTGCAACATTCCTACATTACAATTACTTTTCCATAATTTTGTGGCTTTTGGAGTTTTGTTATTATTGATAAAATTCTAAGAATTACAAAATTCTCCCTTAACTTAATGATCTTGCTTTTAAAACTATAGATAGGACTAGTGGGAATCTCTACAAAACTAAGGGATGATTAACTGCACATCCCTTAAAGAATTTCCCTATCATGCAGTTAGTTATTTTCACTATAATAATGATATGCAATAACTTCATTAAAGACAAGATATATAGGGGGGGACATGGTGGCTCAGCAGTCAAGAATGCTTGCCTGCCATGCCGGAGGACTGGGGTTCGATTCCCGGTGCCTGCCCATGTAAAAAAAAAAAGACAAGATAAATAGAAGATTAAAACTATGTGTGTATAGAAACTTTTAATGACACGCATACTCCTCCTGTTTCTTGGGGCTCCAGGTTTCTCAACCTCAGAACAGATAGATGCTGACATAGTTCATTGAATTCTTTTTTTGACACCCTAAGGAGGGAGCAAATCCCTCCCTTAACTCATTCTACTTCAGCACTAGAGCAGCTCTTCATTACCTGAGGCTGTAGACTTCTAGAAGGTGAAAAAGATGACCCTGGGTGGTGAATAGAGAGGCTCCAAGTGTGGGAGTAAATTTTTTGCTAATTGAATATAAAGGCCGAGTTAATTTTTCCACTTCACTTCTTTTTTATATATAGCAATGAAGGAAGAATGCTGGCCAAAGCCATTTTAATTTTTTTGAAGTAATATCAAACTTAAAGAAAATATGAAAGAAATGTTCAGATAATCCCCTTACCCAGATTGCCAAATTGCTAACAGTTGCTGCATTTGATCTATCAACCCACCTCTCTCTCTCTTTCCCTCTCTCTTGTTACCTTGATTAAGTTGATATCTTTCATATTTCTCTAATTTTTGTTTGTAGTGGATCAGCATTTTGTGAGGCGAATCTCCAATACTACACCAATACCCATTCCTCATCGCATCTTTCACCTAACCTTTGCATCCATTGTTGACTCCCACCTGGATCAAATACTTACTGAACTTTTTAGTGAAATTTCAAAGATCATGTCATACTGGACTACAAAATGAAGCACTTCTTATTTGATTATTGTTCTGCTTTAGGTTGAATCCACCATGGGAAGAGACACTTGAATGAAAGGCAAGTTATGAGTATTACTGGTAATATGAAGTAAATAGAACAAAATGAATTCATTAAACTGCAAAGGAATTCCTACCCAGATCAAATATTTCATCCTCAATATAAGATTATTCCCTGTTTATGTATGATTCTGTTGTTAATGACTTTCATTGTTTGAGAGATAATTATTACTTTCTTTAATAAATTCTCTCTCAAAGAATGGGCATGTACGTGGTATATATGCTGTTTTTCATCTGTGAAGGGGGTGCTAATAACCTACTCTCACTTGGACCACTCATTTTCTGTTGTACTGTGTTTTCTTTTGCTTCCCAATTCTATAATCCACTACCTCAAGCCAATATGTGCTTTTATTTTGTACAGTACTTTATTTACCAACTATTTATTAACAACCTAATATGTTAATGCACATGGTAATCATCTTCAACAAAATAGTAGCTACCTGAATACTGCAATGTATAAAAAGATAATAAATTGTAAGTAGGATTTATCCTAGGAACACAAGGTTAGTTTAACATGTATAAAACAATTATGTGATGTACCCTATTAACAGAATAAATGATGATGTTAACATGATGATATCATTAGATACAGAAAGAGTCATTAAAGCGATCATTCATTAAAAACAAAACCTCTCAAAAAACAAGGAATAGATGGGAATTTCCTCAATATAATAAAGGATTTCGGCAAAGATACTACAGTTAACATTGTACTTAATGGTGAGAGAGTAGATGATTTTCCCTAAAACCAGGACAAGAAAGGATGTCCCCTTTCGCTATTCCTATTCTTTATTGACTGTTGGGGCTAGTGAGTATAATCAGGTAAGAAGAAGAAGTAAAGGCATCCAAAGTTGACAGAAAGAAAGGAAACTCTCTTTATCCATGGACAGTATGATCCTTTTTATAGAAAGTCACACATGCACTAACACAGATACACTCATAAGAATGGTAGCATGCTCAAGAAGGTCATAGGAGAAAAGGTCCACATACAACATAAAGAAGTCTGAACGATTAAAAAAAAAATCTTAACAAAAAAGTGGCCAGAAATGAAAGAATGGTCAAGAAAAGCTATAGAGAAAAACAGCAGCAATTCCTGAGGGAGGACTGTTTTCTGGCCCAAAATGTGACCTGCACAACTTCACAGGTGGGCTGGCAGGACTATTTGGGGAAGATGTTTGTTGTTCAGAATCCTCTCTCTTCAAATTAGGAGGGCCAGAATGGCATTCCTGCACCTCATTCTTAATTAGTATCAGTATTAAAATATAACAGGTTTTAGTGGAAATGAAATTGAATGTCAAGGGGAATAATAAAGTGTTTGTTTACAAGTACTTGTATATTTTCTTATGTAAAAACAAAGCAAAACATTTTATTCCTTCAGGAAATTTTCTTAAGTCAGATTACTATTCCCTGCTATTTCCCTTGGGTGTAGTAATTTGTTTAGCTCATTTCATAATCAACAAGCCTAGGGAATTAGAATGAGGAAACAAAGAAGAGAGAGCAACAGCGTATTTATTATATTTAATGTGTAATGTTTCATGAGAAATAGTAACTTTATCGTTGCCCTGTTTTTCCCTAGGTAGGAGGGCAAGTTGGGGATCCAACAAATAGAAGGTGAATGTATTTCAGTCAGGGACTTTTCCTCCTTCCAAATAACTGTTTGATATAAGAAAAAAAATTGTGCGATTTTAATGCATAGAAATAAATATGGAAGAAAAGGGAAACATTCTTTTCTAGAAAGATCAATTATGACAAGACTATTTCTACATAAATTCATGCATAATATTATCTTAGCCTAGTGCTATTAAATTTTCTGGCAGTTTAGCTAATAGTTTCTGTTTCGATTCTATGATTTTGAGCAACTCTAGTTGTAGATTGGCTTCCTGCGTGATGAACAGAGGAGATCTCCTACTATTTAGCTATCATGTATTAGTATGTATTTATCATCAAAAAGTGATATGAACTACAGTCTATAGTCCTTATTGGGAATAAAGATGAAAGAGACAAGGTTACTAAAATTTGAGCTGTTACGTTTTAGTTGTAAATGATTATCTTGTTTTTCTGATGTTTATATAAGTAACTAAGAGAAAAAAAATGCCTGCTTCCCAACTCGTGAACCTGAGGGTTTGATTTGAAATGTAGAAAAATAAAACTTCATACTGACTTAATTCTAATTCTACTTACTGGTATTAGTGTTATCCTAGGGACATGCAACAATTTGAGATTTCTCAAAAGAGGTTGGAAACCAGCGCTGTAAAGTCAGGAAGAAAGAAGAAATATTCAGGGGCAGTGAAGGGGAAACAATTATGGTAGCTATTTTTATTAAAAATAACTAAGGAATACAATATTTGAGGGATGAGGAAATCATTGGATGGATTCAAAAAGGGGTTTCTGGGTAGGCTTTTGAGATAACTAAGAAGACATAGCAAAACTGACTGCCAGAGAGCCACTGCAGATGTGACACCTGGAAGCTGTGGAGACAAGTGACCACCATCATCCCAGCTGTGATGGAGGGACAGGAGAGCAGATTAAGAAGCTGCTGATGCCGCAATAACCACTTGATATTTTGGGTCAGCTCTGATGCAGTCACAGCTATCTCTCAACACTCATGAAGAAATATTGCCAGAGACTGGATAATGTTTCTCCATGACCTTGTTTGCCAGATGAAAGCAATGAGAGACGCAGGCAGATGACCTTCACATCTTTCCAAACGTTCTAAATTTTTCTTCAGTATCTCTAGCTAACAGATGTTAATTCACATCAAAAACCATAGCTGCAAAAGAGATTTCATTAAGGCACACTGGAAGAGTATGGAATATTTTTCTAAATATAGATTATTCTGCTCAGATAATCTAAGGAGATGACACAACAAAAGTTAAAGCAGGAGACAAGGCAAAGATCAGGACTGTGTCTGTCGAAGGACCTATTTGGGAAGATCATAGAGAAAATAACATTTAATAGGTTCTTATATGTTTTCTATAATATTTTAATTCCCTCCCTTAATTCACTATTTAGTTAAATCTTTTACATGCATCATGACTTTGCGGTGGCATGGATTAATGGAAATGTGCAGAACGGACTGCAGTGAGTTAATGGAAGTGGTGAGTAAAGGAAACCTGACATTTCCCATCAATGGTGCGCCATATAATAGCATTATGTTTTTGTGAGTTCAGTTAATGTGAATCAGTCTCGGATATCTGACTCAGTATTTAGGTACAAACTTAAAATCACTCAAATTAAATTCTGTATGACAGCCCATGGTAGATTTGCCCAACAAATGCCACTCCGTGAAGTGTTTCTGCTATGAACTGAGCTGCCAAGAACAAGATTTGAAAATTCAAAATCTGCCCGTAGAAGTCAAGTAAGACTTCACAAACGAGCTTAAGTGTGATCTCTGTCTTTAATGTGATTTCTCCTGTTTTTCAGAATTTCAGTTGTGTCTTCACAGTGAAATGGTACAAAGTGCCCGCATATTAAAAAAAAAGATTTTTAAAGCTAGACAATTCATTTTGAACTCACTAAGGATAACCAAAAGAATCTCCTCCACTATTCTCAAGGATATGTATGAGGAAATGAGGAGATCTGATAAAAGGGAGATTTGAAGAAATTATCTCTTTTGTAGTTGTCTACATACTAGGTCTCCATGAAAGCCTGCCATGGAATTGTACCATGGAGGTTTCCCTTCAAGAAAAAACTTTTCCTTCAGCTTTGATGAGTTCAGTGAGCTTCCAGCCTCAAGCTGCAGCTCATTTAGAATCTTCTACCACTCTAGAGGAAAGGACTCATTCTTCTTAGGCAGCTAAGAAGTAGCAGCTGGCAGTGACAGCACAGCAGGGTACTAGGGTCTGGACAGTGCTTCCCAACTAGTTTGCTAAATTGCATAGGTGTTACTACCCATTAAACTCCTAACTCTTCCTCAATATTTACATCCCAGATTACCTGAACTGATATCCCATATGTTATAGCTTGCTAGCTGCAAGAATGCAATATACCAGAAATGGAATGGATTTTAAAAGAGTAGTTTAATAAGTTGCTAGTTTACAGTTCTAAAGCCAAGAAAATGTCCCAATTAAACAAGCCTATAGACATGTCCAATCTAAGGCATCCAGGAAGAGATACCTTGGTTCAAGAAGGCCGATGAAGTTCAGGGTTTCTCTCTCAAGTGGAAAGGCACATGACAGACAAAGTCAGAGTTTCTTTATCATCTGGAAAGCCACAGGGTAAACACAGTCAGGGTTCCTCTCTCATGTGGAAGGGACATGGCAAATATGGAGTCATCTGCTAGCTTATTCTCCTGGCTTTCTGTTTCATGAAGCTCCCCAGAAGGCGTTTTCCTTCTTCATCTCCAAAGCACTGACTGATGGACTCTGCTTCGTGGTGCTGCAGCATTCTCTGCTCTCTCTGAATCTCCTTCTCCAAAATGTTTCCTCTTTTATAGGACTCCAATAAACCAATCAAGACCCACCCAAATGGGTGGAGACATGTCATCACCTAATCCATTTTAACAACCACTCTTGGTTAAATCACATCATCCAAGGAGATGATCTTATTACAGTTTCAAACATGTAGTATTGAATAGGGATTATCTACCTTTATGAAATGGGATTTTGATTAAAGCATGGCTTTTCTAGGGGGCATACTTCCTTTCAAACCAGCACACCATGGGAGGCATATTTCACCTGCATTTATGGAATGAGGGCTAAAAATAAGAGGAGTATCTGCATGTATGGAAAGCAGAAAGGGTTTTAGGAGCAGCAAGTTGTACTTCCACTGACAAATGGAAACCTTGAAGATCTGTGGGTCAAGTGAGCCCTTGAAATTTAGTCATGCCTCTCATGTCTAAGGGAGTAACTTGCTGCCAGAGAAGAGGTAGCTTTGACACAAAGAAGCTGGAGGTGTACTTTTGATGCAGAAACTCAGTGAGGAGGAGGGCATGAATAGTCCATTAGGGATTGCCTGACGCCTATTAGGGAAGGATACTGTTGAAGATCCCCAGTTGAATGGCATCTGAGGAACCCATAAGCCATCATAGTGGGAAACAATGCAGCTTTGGGGTTTCTGTCATACCCAAAGGACACCTTCTAAAGAATACAATTGCGTTATGAAGCTAAGACCTTTTTTGCTGCTTACATGCCCCCTCCCTCCACTCCAGGTATGGAGAGAAAGGAGGCAGAATAGTGAGTGGAAAAGAAGAGATGAGGTTATACTGAAGAAATAGGATAAATCAAAAAAAAAAAAAAAAAAAAAAAAAAAACAACTACTCTCCCTTACAGCAGATTCTGGCTGTATTTAGACCCACTTAGGAAAAGAAAGAATTTTGAAGTACAGAAGAGACTAGTACTTGTATTATTGATTTAGCTGGCCTTTCTGACACCTGAAAATGACCAGAAAAGCAATATAATCTCCCTTGAAAGCTAATCAAAGAGAAAAGAATAAACCAATAAAGCAGGTTTTAACACTCAGTATTGAACTAATTAAATAAACAAGTATGGTTGCCTCATATTCAGCTAATAAACTAAATTTGTATGTAGATGACAAATGGATCAAAATTTGGCAAATGAATAAAGTAAATGAGCCATATTTAAACCACTGTAATAAAACCAAGATGTAGCAGCACTTAAGCTTTTTTATTAATTTCGCCTCTGCTCATTTCTCTATGAATTTGCAAATGTACTGTCTATCCTATTTTATATTCTACTTATACTTAATAACTTCCTATATGATTAGACAATACTTATAATAATTAAGAGTGGATAGTTATACTACACTAAATGAATGTACTATACCTTAATAAATTGTATTTGTACTGTAAAATATTTAAATGATCTCATATTTTCCAAAATCAACATTACTACACTAAACTACACTGACATCTTTCTTCTTTTTTGGGGATGGGTAAGCTCTGGGAATTTAACCCGGGTCTCTGGCATGGCAGGTGAGAATGCATTAACATATTTTTATTTTGAATTTTATAACAACTTATTTTGGTTTATTTATTTGTATATATTTGCCAGTTATTTTTCTAATTCTTAAGATAAATATGTGAATTCCTTTATTACTTTCTCTAAGGGTTGTATCAACGTGCACTGTCACAAGCATTACGTGCCTGTACATATTGCTGTATCCTTGATAATGTTACATTTTTTTTTTTTTTTTTTTAAAGGAAAGACAGAGAGAAGGAAGGAAGGATAGAAGGAAGGAAGGAAGGAAGAAAGGGAAACATTTTTAAACATTTTTTTGTTTTATTGTATTCTGTTTCTCCGTTTTTGTTACATGGGCTGGGGCCGGGAATCGAACCGAGGTCCTCCGGCATAGCAGGCAAGCACTTTGCCCGCTGAGCCACCGCGGCCCGCCCGATAATGTTACATTTTTGAGAAACTTTGAAGTTCTGTTGGTTTTCACCCTCGGGAAAATGAGAATGACATCTGGTTATTTGTCATCAAATCTAGGATAAATTCATTATATAGTACAGAAATATAGATTTTCTTTTTATGCAAAAATTTAAAATCATCCATACAAGGGTAGAAACAGGCATCATCATTTTTTTAAAAAATACATTCTCTTGTCCTGGCCTAAATAGTGTAAGTTTGTTCATTGAAATCCACATAATGTATAACTGATGTGTACCATCCTGTCTCAAACTTCTCAGGGTAGTTTTGGTCATCTTTATTAAAACAAAGTTCTCTTTAATAAAAGTAAGGGCAAAATGAAATAATAGGGTTCTCACACAGTTTTGTATTGTCAAAGAGTGTCCTAAAGCCCGAAGCTAAATATTAACTGCTTTTGAGTATTGGTATTATTGGAAGCAGCATTGTTTTTCCCTCTCTCTAAAGAATAACTGTTCATCCAATTGTACCGATAAATATATTTTTACAGAAAGGTATAAAATCAGTTACAGTTTTAGGTTGTCTAATTTGGTGGCAAAAAAAATCAGAGTATGCATTATAGTTTTCTTTTCTTCTAACAGGCAGTGCTTGTAAATCAAAATGGATTCTAATTTCATCTTGAGTTTGATAAAAATGTAAAATAGGGACTGAAAAAGAAAATAGGAAAAATAAGCAAAATTATGGTGGAATCTTATTAGTTTCTTCTATTAAATCCCGTAACTAGAAATTTTATTTTCCAGCTTCATTCTAACAATCATGGGTTCCTTGTCATGAATTTAGTCCCTTACCCCCTCAAGTTTTAAGAATAGAAAATAAACTGTGCCATGTAGGCTTCAAGCTTTCTTTTCCTTTGTAGTTGTTGAAGGCATAAATTGTAAGCGGGAACCTAAAGATGAAATTACAACCTTTGTAATGTTCCAACTAGGTACACTTTATTTTTATAAAATGGATGTTTCTGCCAACTCAACCAATATCAAATTTGCACAGAATTCACATTAAAAATAACTTTCTATTTTCCTTTATAAAAAAAAGAGGAAAACACCATGGACTTTAAAAATTATTTCAGGTACACATTAAATTTTTCAACAATTAAATGTTTTTTAAAAAGTATTAACAAATAAAGAGGATATTTAAAGAAATAACTTTTAACCATTTAAATATCTTCTTTCACAAAATATCTATTCAAGTACTTTCCCCATTTTAAAATTAGAATGTTTGTCTTTTTGTTGTTGAGTTATAGGATTTCTTTATATATTCTGGGTATTAGCGTTTATCGGGTATGTGATTTCCAAATATTGTCTCCTATTGTGAAGGTTTTATTTTATTTTTATGATGAAGTTCTTTGGTTCACAACCATTTAGAAATTTGATGAAGTCCTATTTATCTGATTTTTCTTTTGTTGCTTGTACTTTGGGTGTAAAGCCTAAGAAACTATTTCTTAATACGAGATTCTGGAAATGCTTTCCAACATTATTTTTAGGAATTTTACAGTTTTTGTTCTTATAGTTAACTCTTTGAACCACTTTGAGCTAAATTTTGTATATGGTGTGAGGCACGGGTCAACATTCATTGTTTGCATATGATTATACAGTTTTCCCAGAACCATTTGTTGAAGAGAGTGTGCTTTCCCCATTGAATAGACTTGATATTGTCAAAAATCATTTGAACATACATGTGAGAGTTTATTTCTGAACTCTCAATTCAATTCCATTCATCTATATGTCTGGCCATGTGCCAGGAGCATAGGGTTTTGATTATTGTAATAGCTTTGTAATAAGTCTAAAAAATCAGAGAATGTGAGCCCTCCAGCCTCATTCTTTTTCAAAATAGTTTTGGCTACTTGGGTCCTCAATACTTTCTATACAAATTTAATAATTTACTTTTCCATTATTACCAAGAAGACTATTGGGAATCTTTATTGGGATTGCATTGAATTGGTAAATTACTTTGGTTAAAACTGACATCTTAGCAATATTAGTCTGCTGATCCATGAACATGGAATGTCTTTCCATTTATTTAGAATCTTTGATTTGTTTTAACAAATTTTTGTAGTTTTTCATGTACAATTCTTTTACATTCTTGGTTAAAATTATTCCTAGATATTTAATACATTTAGTTTCTATTATAAACTAATATTGTTTGTTACTAATGTACAGAAGCAGTACTGATTTTGCCTGTTGATCTTGTATTCCACAACTATGCTGATTTCATTTATTAATTATAGTGTTTTGTTGTGGGTTTTTCAGGATTTTCTGCATATAGGGTCAGATCATCTACAAATTGGGAATATTTTACTTCTTCCTTTCCAATTTGGATGTCTTTTATTTCTTTTTCTTGCCTAACTTTACAGGCTAGAACTTCAAGTTAAATGTTGAATAACAGTGGTGAAAGTGGATATCATTGTCTTATTCCCAATATTAAGGTGAACACTTCCAATCACTCACCAATGTGTATGGTGTTTGCTATTGGTTTTTCCTATATGTCCTTTATCATATTGAGGAAATTTTCTTATATTCTTAATTTTCTGAGTTATTTATCATGTAATGATGACAGATTTTGTCAAATGCCTTTGCTATGTCAATTGAGATGATCAGGCATTTTTTTTATTTTTCCTTTCCCTTTGATGTAATTCATGAATTGATTTTATTATGTTGACCCTTCCTTACATATCCAGAGTAAATCCCACATAATTATGGTATATAATATTTTAATGCGCTGTTGGATTTACTTTGCTAGTATTTTGTTGAGGATTTTGTCATCTATATTCATAAGGGATATTGTTATTTTTGGTGTTTTTTTCTTTCTTCACCTCATAGGCTGACTTAGAAAGTGGTCCCTCCTTTTCATTTTCTTGGAAGAGTTTGAGTAGCATTTGTGTAAATTCTCCTTGAAAGAGAAGACTTTAGGAAGTTGTCTTGGGCTTTACTCAGTTGGGAGGTTTTAATTACTAATTTGATTATTGATCTCTTAACTTGTTATTGGTCTGTTGAGCTCCTCTATTTCTTGAGTCAGTGTATGTAGTTTGTCTGTTTGTAGGAATTTGTCCATTTTATGTAAATTTTCTAATTTGTTGGTGTGCAATCATCCATACTATCTTGTTATAACCCTTTCTATTTCTGTGAGATAGGTAGAAATGTTCCCCTCTGTCATTTGTGATTTTAGGTATTTGTATCCTCTCTTTTTTCCATCATTCTCACCAGACAACGATAGCACTTGATGATGTTATTAATTTTCTTAAAGAACCAGCTTTTATGGATTTCCTCTATTGTGTGTGCGTGTGTGTGTGTATGTGTGTTTGTTCAAGGAGAAAATGTCTAATAATTTATTGACAGTTTCTCATTGTGAGAAAAACAAAAGTTTTAAAAAAACCTCAAAAGCATGGAAGTAGCAAACTACTACAAACAGGAACATGAATATTTTCCTTTTTCAGCTTAGGAGTTTTGTATGTGGATCACATTCAATAGCCAGGGAGGAATATTACTCAGCTGTAATCATTCTTATTCAGGTAGGCGTCAAGCCTAAAAAAAAAGGGCATACACAATTCTCCATTCTTTACTACATTATTCTCTATTTCGTTTATTTCCACTCTAATATTTTTTATTCCCTTCCTTCTGTTCTCTGTGGGCTTAGTTTGCTCTTCTTTTTCTACATCTTCCAGTTATGAGGTTTGGTTTCTGACTTGAGATATTTCTTGTCTTTTTAATGTGGGCATTTAGAGTTATAAATTTCCCTCTCAGCCCTACCTTTGCTACATCCCATAAGTTTTGGTATGTTGGTTATTTGTTTGTTTCATTCATTCATTCAAGGTATTTCTTAATTTCCCCATAATTTCTTTTTTGACAAATCGGTTGTGCCAGTTTGAAAGGATGTATGTACCCTAGAAAAGCCATGTTTTAATCCTAATCCTATTTCGTAAACCATTTCTTCTAATCCCTATTCAGCACTGTATTTTTGAAACTGTAATTAGATCATCTCCCTCGAAATGTGACTCAACCAAGAGTGGTTGTTAAGCTGCATTAGGTGGAGATGTGTCTCAACCCATTTGGGTGGATCTTGATTAGTTTACTGTAATCCTATAAAAGAAAATGACAATAAAGAAAGCCAGGAGATTCTGAGAGAGCAAGGAATGACATAGCCATGAGAAGCAGAGAGCCCACCAGCCAGTGACTTTTGGAGATGAAGAAGGAAAACGTCTCCCAGGGAGCCTCATGAAATAAGAAGCCAGGAGAGGAAACTAGCAGATGATGCTTTGTTCACCACATGATTTTCCTGAAACCCTGACCATGTTCGCTATGTGCCTTTCCACTTAAAGAGAGAAACCGTGAACTTCATCGGCCTTCTTGAACCAAGGTATCTTTCCCTGGATGCCTTTGATTGGACATTTCTATAGACTTGTTTTAATCGGGACATTTTCTCAGCCTTAGAACTGTAAACTAGCAACTTATTAAATTCCCCTTTTTAGAAGCCATTGTGTTTCTGGTATGTGTAATTTTAGCCGCTAGCAAACTAGAGCATCAGTCATTTCATTTTCACTTACTTGTGAATTCTCTAGTTCTCCCTTTTTGTTGATTTCTAGATTTATTCCACTGTGGACATAGATCATTTGCTAATCTGCTTTGCTCTCCTTCAAGATTGCTCCCCTTCAGAGTTTATCCCTCCTCTCAAGAAAATCAGCCTGAGGTGTAAGTGAACTGCAGTGTCCCCTCTGTCTTTTCTGAGTCCTTGTCTTCTAGATTTGTGCTTGCCTTGGAATTCTCCTTCTTATAAGAGGTCAAATTTCCTCTGTAATCCCTAGAAAATAGACACTACCCCCCTCCTTGATGCTCTATTGTATGACTTAATGCAGGTAATCCTTTGCCCCAGGCTGCTTTGACTGAATTGTTTCTTATACTGCTTTACTGTCATGGGTGAGAAAGGGATTGGGAATAAAGTTCATAAAGTGATGCACTTCTGAATGGCATCCAGTTTCTCAAGAGCAAGACTATTGTCTAGAAGATAGTAGATCAAATTCTACTAAAATTCATGGAGAAGATAATATAACTAGTCATCCTATGAATAAAGTGTGTTAGAACCAAAACATCTTCAAACATCTTTTCAAAATCTTTTAAAAATTTACCCCATCATGTCTTTTTGTAAGAAAGACTTGATTCTGCAAAATAAATTTGTCAAACCAAGGAGTTAAAAGATGAGTTATGCAGAGAATAGAATCCAACACAAGACATTAATACTGAAATAAAAGGGCAGTTGTGTACTCCAACCAGTGAAGAATCAGGATTAAATAGTATCACAGTGATGGTGGCTAAGGAGAAAAGTCTCCCAATAAAAGAAAGAAGGAGCAAGTGAGTGAGCGAGCAAGAGAGAGAGAGAGAAAGAGAGAGAGAATGAATGAATGAATCTAAGAGGTGTTCGGAAATGTTTGAGTATGTTGAAAATGGTTTTAGTTGACACAATAATAATATAGGCACTGATTATCATTTTAACCAATATTCTAATAGAAGTATAGTGATAGCATCTAAGGATTTAAAAAAGGGAAATAGTAGATGTGATAGAGGAAATAAAAGAAAATCTCAACTTTATTATAGGCTAAAGATGCATTGACAATATTGATTAGCTTTTTTCGTTACCATTTGTAGAAAAATTCTTAAGACGATAAGAAATTATCAAACGGGAAATGGGTCTAGTGCTACAATTTTCCATGAACTGGGAAATTTAGGGTGGGAAATAATAAAAATTGCTAAATTTTAATGATCAGGCTATATTTTCAGTAATAATATAACAAATTTATATAAGGCAATACAGTTTAAACAGTAGATAGTTATGTACATGTATTAGTCAGATTTCTCTAGAGAAAGAGAACCAGCATCAGACAGCTGTAAATATGAGATTTATAAAGTGTCTCACATAACACTGGGGATACATGAGTTCAAAATCTGTAGAACAGGCTACAAGCTGGCAACTCCAATGAAGTGCCTCAATGAATTCCCCAGGTGAAGATAGTTGGTTGAAGCAGAAAGAGAGATTCTCTCTTCTGAATTCTCCTTAAAAGCCTTCAAGAGATTAAACTAAGTGTCACTCATTGCAGAAAATACTCCCTGTGTACCAGCCATGGATGCAACCAATGTGTCCATAATTTAAACCCATGAAATGTCCTTACAGCAACAGGTAGGCTAGTGATTATTTGACCAGACAACTGAGCACCATCAATTAGCCAAATTAACATGGGAACCTAACCATCACACTCCACCCCTTGTCAACTTGACAGCTATACGCATCACCTTAAATTATACTTAATCTCTAAATAGAAAACAATAACAGACACATTTTTTGCCTAACAATGATAAATTGTTCTGTGTACAACTGGAAATGCATGAAATCCCTCCAGAATAGGGTGCAAGTCCTTGGGTAATATTCACTCTTAAACTTGATATACAATAACTTAAACATTATAACATGAACAATACAATTTATGTCATATGATAAAGGGAATAAAATAGAGAGGAAAACAAGGATATTTTCTTTGTATACAAATACAAACATACTCATTATAAAACAAGGAAGAAATATTCCTACAAGTACAGTCCTCATTTTGTAACTGGCCACACGGTCATAGTTCATATTTATCACTACATTCTTTCACTACACATTCCATGTTCCCTTTACCCTCATCAATCACTTCAGAAGGCCATGGTTCTTTGCCTGGTAAGGTGACACAAACCTTCCCTCCTGGGCCATTGGTAGTCCTACCTGGATTAGGTTGTTGCAGTTTTCCTTTGACTTTAATCACAGGGCATGGTAGCAATAATAGAGAAGGTGGAATACGGCGAAGCCTAGAAGATCGCCGGTATTCCAGAAAAACTTTTCCTTACCTCCATTGTGTAATTACAGTCCTATTTCACGTTGGTAGTCAGGGTCAATCCCCCCAGCAAATAAAGTAATATCCTTCTTGGCTTATTGATCCAGAGGCATGAGTAGCCTGAAGTGACTCATTGGCAGTCTTAGCTACCAGTTCAATGGAATCATTGCTGTGTTTCCTGGTGGAAGCATTGCTCCTTTTGGAACTAAAACCTGTAGACTAGCAGGGCTTAAGGCTGCAGGGACAGGAAGCAAAAATTTTCCTCAAGGATCACTAGGGGTAACAGTTGTCCAGGAAAGATTTGTGGAAATTCCTGTTGTCTGATGGTTATGATCCCTGCATATTATATGGAAAACCAACAAGAGTGTTGTGGGTTCTGTATAAATAGAACCACTGCCAGACTAGATAAAAGACCCAGAAAAGGAACAAATTGAAGGAAAAATAACCTTAAAGGCACAACCATGGAAGCCAGGGTCTGAAGCCTAAAAACCTTGTGCCAAGAGAGCAAACCCACCCAAGCAATTGGAGAAGGTGAGTTTGTCCCACAGGCAGAGGATGGGCCTTTCACTTTGATGCTTTGGAAGAGTTGGGGATTAGAGAAAGCCTTGCTACCACCACATTGTTCTGAGGGACTGAGCATATGCCCTGAAGATGGTAGAGTACCCAGTGCTTCCCGGATGTTTGGAGAGGGTGGAACTGAGAAAAAGGTAGTCTCCACAATGTGCCCCCAAGGTTGCATTTGGAGAGAACACGGCTGTTGCATAAGCCCTTAGAAAAGATAGGACTGCCACTTTCTAAAGCCCCCAGGATAACTAACTCTCAGACTTAGAAATCTAATGAAGTTTGCCCTGCAGGTTTTCTGAGCTGTTTGAGTCTGATGACCCCTTTTTTCCTTCCAATTTCTCCCTATGGAAATGGGAACATTCATCCTTTGGCTGTTCCTCCGTTCTATGTTGACAACAGATAACTTGCTCTGAGTTTCACAGGTCACAGCCAGAGGAGAATTTTGCTTTAGGACAGACCATATCTTTAGTTGACTTTGGTGAGATTTTGTAATGTTTCTGGCTTTGAAATGTATTTTTATTGCTAGCAAAGTGGTTTGTAATATTGTGATAGAATGAAAATATTTTGCATTTGGAGAGAATATGTCTTTTCGGAGTCCAGAGACTTGAACATGCCAGGTTGAAACTGTTGTGTATCCCAGAAAAGCCATGTTCTTTAATTCTCATTCAATATTGCTGGGTGGGATCTTTCTGATTGTTTCTGTGGAGATGTGACTCACCCAATTGTGAGTGGTAACTTTTGTTTAGGTGGTTTCCATGGAGATGTGTCTCCACCCAATCAAGGTAAGGTCACTTACTGGAGCCCTTTAGGTGGGAACCATTTTGGAAAAAGTTTCAGAGCCAAGATGGCCCACACAGCCAGAGACCTTTGGAGATGCAGAGGAAAAACTTCCACACCAGGGAAGCCTTATGAAATAGCTGGGAGAGAAAGTTAGCAGATATCACCATGGGTCTTCCCAGCTGACAGAGCTGCTTCTTGAGTGAAGGTAACCTCTCTTTGGTACCTCAGTTTGAACATTTTCATGGCCTTAGAACTGTAAACTTGCAACATAATAAATTCCCTTTTTAAAAGCTATTCTATTTCTGGTGTATGGCATTCCAGCAGCTTTAGCAAACTAAAACAGCATGTATGTGCATATGCATATATTATTATTTCATGACAACATGATAAAGAATTATCCAAAATCATTTCATGGGATTTTTATGAAGTTATCAATGCATAGTATAAAGTAATGCAACTTAAACAGTATATAACTATATTGCCTTATATTACCATGAAGGACACAGATTCAACTCAGAGAGGCTAAGGATCCTATCAAATACAGTCAAATAATGCACAGATTAACACGGATCCAGTTTTCTCTACGGATATTAAATCCACCATTCTTTTAACTTAAGCCCAAATGGGAAAAATTAATGCCGTGTTAAAAAAAAATAAGGAAATGATTAAACCATGAAAGATGCCATATATATTCCTCTGAAATTCAGTATTTATCCCTCTGATTATTTAAGAAATAGTTGGTCTGAACAAAGAGAGAATTTCAGCTTTTTATAAAGTTAATTCTCCAAATTTTTATATACTGTGTATAAGCAACATTGTTTTATATTTGGTGTATGTCATATATTCACATTTAGAACATACTGAAATATCTATATGCATATAGGTTTGGGTACTCTATTTAATTAATTGACTTGGGGTTTTGTCTTTTTGATTTGTAGGAAAATTGAGAATGTAGTTTTCATGGTTGTAAGAAATTTCAGAATGCCTCTTTACTTTTTCCACAAGTATCTCTGGAAACATTTAATCACTGCTATCACCAACGATTGTGCATTTTATCTCCTACCCCACATACACAAATCCTATCAATCGTAGGTTTAAATGAGGGGAAAAAACAAAAATCTCACTTCTTTTCTGTTCTTGTGAGTACAATGACCCAATGATATGCCTTACATTTTTCTGAGTGCTTCTGTGTGTCAAGTGACTCAGCTAACACATTTGTTACAACTTGTTCCTGTCAAATAAAACAATCCCATTAAACTCATTTTATATAGGGGATGATGCAGACTATATTTGCTTTCTAGGAGAAAAGGTGATGTTATGATTTCACATAAAAAATCTCATACTGCCTCCCTATTCTCCACTGGCATAGACATGGGTATACTAATATTTATATATGTATGTTACTGTGTATTTTAAATGACGTGTAGTATTATTTCCTTGGAAATGTTAATTTTAAAAACATTATCTCAAAATATGATTCTGAATATTTCAAATGCTTCAGAACAAAATTAAGAATTTATCTAATAGACAGGTTTTAAAAAATGGCTATTACTGTCTGAAGCAATAATAGTATTAGCAAATAAGAATAACAATAATAATTTTTAAAAAAAGTTTTTATTAAGCGCTTATTAAACGTCAAGCACTATTATTATTTTAGGCCTTTAGATGTGCTAATGCTTTATAGCCTCATGATTGTTTCTGCTCTCAACTTATTTTATAAATGAAAATACCACTATTTCAGACCTAGTACATTCCAGAGTTGGAATATGTATCTAATACACTAAATACTCATGTATCTAATCAACACTTTCATATGCTAACAGTTTTTTCTTGTTCTGAATATTTAGGATTAGGCATAGCAAATAAAGTTGCATTTCTAAGGTCTTCTTGTTAGGATTCATACTGATAGTCTTTTTCCTCTCGCAAAGTCTTTTCTTTGTTTCATATTGCTACTTAAACATGTGAAAACAAACAAAAGAAAATTTTCTAGAAAAGACAAAATCATGCACCTGGCCAAGAGATATTTCAATTCAAATGAGAAACTGTTATTTTATACTGCTTATATTGTCTCAGAAAGCAAACACAAATATTGTTACCATAACAACATCCGTGCTTCTGATCTATTTGTTGTTAGTCTTTTTAGTAAATACTGTGAAATCAACCAATAGTTGTATTTATATCTCCAAAGAGTAATAAACAGGAGACAATTAACTGGTAATTATTTCCACCTGCTGAACTCTATTTTGAGGAGATTTGATTAATTAACAGTAAAGATCTGTCATCATTAGATCCGGAGTCTTTTTCTTTTTCAAAGCACCAAAATACTCACTAACATTAGTTTGGAACAGTGTCTCCTGTCTATTTTCTGGGTCATTTCTCCTGAACTCATTATCCACATAATTGGAAAATGAGACTACTGTTAATCAATGTGAAAATGTGATTCCATTTGTGAAAGTTAATAGTAATTTTGGAAAATGAGAAAATAAACTCGACAAAAAGTAGAAAATTGCATTATGAATGATTATACCAAATGTTTGACTTTTAATCACTCAAGGGATGGGATATTTTTATTTAAATAAAATATGTTTTTATATTTTGGAAAGAAATTTGGTAATGGTTTGAAAGATTTGCTTTGTGCCCTGCATGGTCTTTTAATTTTATTTCTTTTATTGCAAGAATGGTGCATAGCAGAGTTTTAGATCAATTAGATTTCGACTTCTGTCTGATTTAAGATTGTGTAGAAGAGAATAACTCTGTCTCTTGGCTCTCCTTTCTCTCAACTGAGATTAATGCATTTCAATACTGTATGAACTTCCTAATCACAGTGTACAACTGGGGCATTTCCCATTTTTAATCTCTATTATGTATGTTAAGCAATAAATAAAGGCCATCATGGGATTTAAAGAGCAGCAAAAATGCTAAGGATCGTTTTTTCTTTAAAGAATTAATGAATATGTTGGCATAGTCATCCAACTGTGAGTGTTAGGAAATTTCATAAATTTTCTAAATCCAAATTGAAAAATTCAATCTCACAAATGCAAATTGATTCAAGCTGAAAGAATTCATTGTGCTTTCCATCGCATTTGGAGGGGAAAAAATCATATCCTCAACATGTAGAAAGTATGCGGCTGTGAGCATTTACATTTTTGACTTTTGGAAAGCTTAGTTCCTCGCTTTTTGGTTCAGTGCATAAAACCTGCCTTTGTCATTATGAGTGCTGCCTGGAGGAGGGGAGGCACAGGCATCTACAATTCTTCTTATGATTCACTTATTGTATTTTATCAAAATCGTGCTCTGTTTTTCATGAGTATACCATTGTGATATGTATTCCGCTAGCCTTCCAGTGTGGGAATTCGGGAGGAAGTAACCCATGGCTCAAGTAGGTTTCTCATGCATCCTCAAACAAGATCAGTACGGGAATGACATGGATAATCTTTTAACTAGTTAAAATATGGATAAATCCAGTTCACATTTAAATGAGTCGCTTTTCTTTTCTAATCTCTTTCCTACAGATGGTACTCACCCCCCTCCCCATTTTTAATTTAAAGGCAATATCTTTATACCATTTCCAGATAATGGTACATTCTGTTTTTTTTTTCCATTTCCTCTTTAATGAAGGTGTATTAGTAAGGGTTCTCTAGAGAAACAGAACCAACAGAGAACACTCATAAATATAAAATTTATAAAAATGTCTCATGTGACAGAGGGAAGGCAGGGTCCAAAATCCACAGGGCAGGTTGCGAAGACGATGACTCTGATGGAGGGTCTGGATGAACTCCACAGGAGAGGCTCACCAGCCAAAGCAGGAAGAGAGCCTGTCTTTCTGAATCCTCCTTAAAAGGTTTCCCGTGATTAGATTAAGCATCACTCATTGCAGAAGACACTCTCCTTTGGCTGATTACAAATGGAATCAGCTGTGGATGCAGCTGACGTGATCATGATTTAATTCTATGAAATCCCCTCATTGCAACAGACAGGCCAGCACTTGCCCAACCAGACAAACAGGTACCACAACTTGGCCAAGTTGACACATGTCCCTGACCATGACAGAAGGGTTGTCAGAATTGAATAAATATTTAAATTTAAGGTGATTATCCCTCAGTAGAGGGGATTAAAATATTGTTCTTCATAATATTTAATAGAATCTACTCAAATATTAAAAGTTTTAACTTTAGATGGAAATTTACAAATCATTGCCTTAGATGTTCCTAGATTTTACAGGTCTATAGTTGGTGCCATACATGAAGCCTTCAATTTCTGAACCAAAACACTGTCATTAATTATTTTAGTTATTGATTTTCCAAAACAGGTCAAGACTATATGAAAGTGTAGTTGCCCCAACTCTTTCAATTGTTTGTCTCAGTTACTATTCTCATTCCAAAATTAAGCATATTTATTTCTTTCATCCATGCCATAGTCAAGCTTTTTCTTTTGTTTGATTTCTTTTTTAAGAAGAAGGTATAGGAAGAGAATAATGAGGAGGAAGAAGAAGTGATAGAAAGAAGAAAGGGATGCCCATAGGCACTTTATAGACAATATGGTTTGTATTGCTTCAAATCGTGGGACTTGGGGTTTGGCCATCTTTGTTCAAATCCAGATGCTTCTGGTTAAAAAATGCCTTCACTTGGCAAATTACTTAACTCAGTTTGAGGCTCAGTTTACTAGGATGAAGAAGGAATTAAATTACCCACTTCTTGAGCTTTCTGTTAAAATTTATGTGATACTGCCATGTAAATTTCTTAGCACAAGCTCTGGCATATAATAAACCTTCCGTAATTGTTAACTATTAAATAATAATAACTTATAACTGACCTTGATCAAGTTTAAATCTAAACTGAAGTCAACTCAAAACTTAGTTTATTGCATAAGAAAACAAGTCATCAGATATAAGGCACTTTGTTATTCTAGAATTTGGGCTCAAATGAGACAATTTTAATTTAGTGGGTCACATTTTAAACTCCTAACTTAATTTGAATTTAGCTTTTGAGTGCCTGTATGACACATCTGGAGAAATGGAATTCTTTGGCACAGAAACCATTTCATTTACAGCAATGTCTGATCTGTGATACTGCTGTTTGGCCTCACAGTTGATCTTGTGATAGAACAATCCAGATGTGCAGCAAGCCATGAGCCCAGCTTGGACTTGCTATTGCATATGGTGATGGAGCTGGCCCTGATGATGTTACTGATAATCAGAACAGAACTGTGATGCAATGCAGATGGTGGGTCATGTCATGCATTTACAGTGTAAAAGTGAGTAGGGATCATTTATGCTTCACAATATTTTTTTCTATGGCTTTTCCATAATCTCTTAACAAGGTCTGAGTGAGCAATGTAAGCAGAAGTAACCAGTATCTACCAGGCATACTTGCAGCTGAGATTGAAAGTTTAATCTGAACAATGAAACATTTTCAGTAAAAAAAGAACAGTGGGGTTTTGGGAAGAGGTAAAAATGTAGGTATCATTGAAAAAGCAAATTTGCCTAGCAGTTACCATTTCCTCGTTCAAAGTTCAGCCTTGCTACTTGCTAACTGAGAAAGCTGCTTAAATTCTCCATGTTTTAGTTTTGTCATCTGTGAAACGGGATATTATCTTGTAATAGGGGTATTGTGGGATTTAATAGTCCGTATATGTAAACCATTTAGATTAGTACCTACTATATGATAAATGTAAAAATCTATCTTGATATAGAGGTTTACAAAGATTAGGAAAAGAGGAAAACTAAAACCTGCCCTCTAATGTGTAGTAAGTACTTGGCATAGCATCATAGCTAGCCCAGTTTCACAATGTCATCCCACCAAACAGGGCTTCTTTGTGACATCCTTGGGCCCTATGAACTTGGCCTTCTTTGGCCCCTTCCTCCATTAGAAAGACACGCAAGATTATATTTTATTATTTCTTAAGTATCAAGTAATGATATCTGATTTTAAAATAAATTTTAAAATTTCTTTGGTCCCTGAAAGTATGGAGGATTCTAGGCTCTGTTTTTCTGTGCCTGGTGGAATAGTCATCCCTGTACCAACGACCACTATTCTCACTGAACTGTTGAATGTCAGAAAGGTTAAGAAACTTAACTCAGATTTACATATTTAATAGGTAGCAGAGCAGGGATTTACCCTCAGATTTAACTCCTAAACTTGTGCTCTTCCTGTCACACCTCACTGCTTCTCAAGGGGAAGGACTTCTGAACTGGCCTGAGCTTTCCTTTGCCACTCTTCCTATTCCCAATCATAGGATCTCCTTTTCCCTGTTGGATCTCTTCTGCTAGCATCCCACTTCCTATTCCTGAGTGCTTCTTTAGCACCTCCAAGGAATGCCTTCCTTTTTCTAATAGCAAACAATCCAATAGATTACATTTCAGTTAATAACCACATTACAAACAATCGAATAGATTACATTTCACAAAAATATTATTGATTGATAATGGCATGGTTTCTCCTTTCAAGGATATTCTAATTTAAAAAGCTTGAAGTAGAAGGTGTTTTATAAAAAGGGTAGCCTTCATGATATTACACATTCAAATATAATAAAAGACCAATTGTAGAGAAAGTTCTCCCTAATATCACTGTATTAAAAAAAAAAAAGGTCTCTTTCATCCTCATGGGCAAAACATTAGTTCAAACCCATGCTTTCTTTTCTCCAGTCTGCCACAAAATATGCTTTCTCATATTTCTGTTTCACTGTGTCAGCACCTCTTGTAAATGAGTCAACACATATTAATATTATTACATACAAACTAATTGTTCATCTAAATCAGAACTTCTTAACTTTGGTATTATTGATATATACATATGAACATTGTCCTCTACCCACTACATGCCAGTAGTTCCTCCTACCAGTTGAAACAGCCAAAAGTGTATTCTAGACATTGCCAAATGTCTCTGGAGAGGGTGGTCAAAATTACGCCCAGTTGAGAACCACTGCTCTAAACAAATGTAACTGAAATGCTTAGAAAAACAAGTATTAGCAATCACTTTGTAAAAATGTCCTATTAATTAATACGAATGTCTCCAAAGAATTTTAAGATCTGGTAGAACAAAGCTACAGTCTTTTTGCTTTAAAACAAAGTAGGAGTGGGCGGGCCATGGTGGTTGAGCAGGCAGAGTTCTTGTCTGCCATGCCAGAGACCCAGGTTCGATTCCCGGTGCCTGCCCATGCAAAGAAAAAACCAAGGAAGTTGACTGCAATCAATTACCAATGAAATGAGAATAATATCTTACCATTACTTCTTACACTAGGAGCTGTATTATTTGGCCCTTTCCATCTCAATGATCATTCAGAAACTGCTTTCTTATAATGTTGACAAACATAATTCATTATAATGCAAGCATTTTATTATAATTAGTATATAATAATTATTTTCTGAATTTTTTTCTGTGACGTATCATGGAAAAAGCACCAATTTGGAAGCCAAAAAATCTTAGCTCTCTTACTTCTATTCTTAGCTTGTCAATATTTATAACATTCATTTATTGTTGCTTGCAGCCATTCATGTATTCACTTATTCATTTCTTACATCCTGGTGAGCATATACTGAGGACCAGGATCTATGCTAGACATCGGGGAAGCAAAGCAATTTTAGATTAAACATTATCAATACCATGATTAGTGCTATTTTCAAGGCAAGCACAAGATGGAAATGCAATGGTGCTCAGAATTGGAGCAACCAAACCCAATAATGCCTGTGTATTTGGTTAAGGAGGAAATTTAACATGGGCTCAACTAATTTGAATGTAGACTAAAATTTTTTTAGTCTCATGATTGGGAGAAGAAAGTTTTCATTCTTATTGGACATGAATGAAAAAGCCAGTAGCCTTAGTTGCTGCTGGCAGCTAACCTACACCACAAAGGAAGAAGGATGAGCCTTATGAAATTCTATGAAAAAAACATAGAATTGCAAAACAGAGAGACGAAAGGAAGATTAGTACTTTATGGCATCATTAATACCAGACAAACCCTTTTACGAAGCTTAAAAGTCCGCTGCTATTTTCTGATAATGAGTCAATTCTCAATTTTGTCTAAAAAACGTTGCCATAGAAAATTTACAACTTGCCAGTAAAAGCATTCTATCCAATTCATTCCTCCTTAAAGATAGCAAAGCAGAGGTGGCAGTGTCGTTTTCTTCTCCTCTTCCTTCTTCTTACCCTTCTCCTCTTATTCTTTTGCTCCTCCTTCACCTCTCCCTCATTCTCCTGCTTCTCCTCATGCCCCGCCCCCCTTCTTCTTCTTCAATTCCTAAGGGATCTTTACTTTTGGCAGGTTTTATCTCTCTCCTTGGTTGATCTGAAGGATGGAAAATTTTTGATATGTCCTTTAGGGAAGAGACTTGATGGCCAGGTTTCCACCATTCTCTTCTTCTCTAAGAATTTTGAGCGCTGCACAAATGTATCTTATCTCTGCAGAACACACACACAGCTTCAAAAAGCTTTCCTGAGAGTCTCTAAATGGCATAAAATAAATGGGCTGGTCATTCTAATCCACCCATCACCTTTTCCATAATTCTGAAACCTACTCAATTTTCACACATTATACCCCTGTACCTCTGATACCAAAACACAAACCAAATACTAATTTTTTTTATCTGATGGTCAAGGCTTTATGAGCTGAGGAATAGAATTATACTTGAAGAAATCAAATACGTGTTTTTGCCTCACAAATAATGTTCCATGAAATAGGAGACTTCGGGCGGGCCACGGTGGCTCAGCAGGCAAGAATGCTTGCCTGCCATGCCCAAGGACCCGGGTTCGATTTCCGGTCGAACCCGCCCATGTAAAAAAAAAAAAAAAAGATAGGAAACTTCTGGGCTTGAAGAAAATTACAATGAAAGAAGATTCCCATGCTGTCTGTCTTTCTGTGCTTTCTTCTTAGAGCCAAGAAGTCGACCCTCATTCAGTCAGGCAGGACCCAACGAGCCGTGTATGCTGTTCACATGCTACTTCTTTGTGTTCACATCTTCTGTCAATTCATCTTGGGAATGTGGGAAAACTTGCTCCAGCCGTCTTTCAACCAGGCTGATGATTGACTCTTCAAACTTTACCATAAATCCCCCTCAACATCAATTTTCAGATTAGCAAGCTTTGCAGATGGTTTATTTTGACCAAACATAACAATACAGCATACTGCATTTGACACAAAATGTAAACTGTAAATTCCTGAAAATTGAGTCACGTTTGTCAATGATAGTACTATACGACAAAATTCAAACGACAAAAAGACAGAAAAATCGATCCCTGGGGAATTGTTTTTACTCTATTATATTATTATACATGTTAGGGGAAGGAATGTATGGAAGAATCTTCAGTCCTTCAATCATTTTGCTAATCGGTTTAAGTTTTGTATGTACCTGGCACCATGTTCAATGTGTTGATGAGCAAACTAAAACTAAAAGACATGTTTGTACTATCAAAAAGTATTAAGTCGGGTTGAGGAAATAGAAGCAATCATTGAAAAGAAAATCTGTTGTTCATTCACTAGACTGCATCTGTCGAGGGATAGGGAAATGAAGAAAAGCTGCATGAAGGAAGACAATTTGAAAGTATTACAAATCAGGGTGGAGAAATGAAAACCAGACTGAAAATAAAGAGAGGAAAGTAAGCATAACATGTGCATGTTGGCAAAGTTACTAATATAATGAAATATTTTGGGGAAATACCTAGATTATGCTGAAGAGTTTATAATGCAATATGCATATGCTGCATGTCAGCCAGGTAGCTTTTTTTCCCCCTTGGGCAGGCACTGGAAACCGAACCCGGGTCTCTGGCATGGCAGGCGAGAACTCTGCCTGCTGAGCTACCATGGTCCGCCCCCAGGTAACTTTTCATTATCCATTTACTTTACACAAACTGCTGTTTGTGTAAATGTAAATGGTACATATTACATATTCATTGTAAAACAATTCTAACATGGATAAACACAGAAGAAAATAAAGTCAGGATAGGGCTCACCCATCAGATAATTGCTATTAGTATTTCATGGCTAATCTTTCATAAATCTCTCTTATGTACTTACACACAATTATAAAGATAGGATACTACCAAATATTCTGGTGCAGTGGTGTCTGTGTGTGTGTGTGTGTGTGTACCTTTTGTACAAAGAAATCCTTTTGGGGGCAAGGTGCACAGAAGGTGGTGAGAGTGGTTTAACGTACCTGTGCCACGCTTGTCACAACCTCTCAAGTAACTTTGCTAAAGTATGGTGGAGATTCTCCATGTTCATTTTAACACACACACACACACACACACACTCACACAAACTCACAAACACATCTCTCAGATGGATATATATAGGTAATTTGTTTTGTTTTAGCTCTTTTTATATTTATAAAAGTCATACCACATGCTGCATGTAATTTTCTAGAATTCATTTTTTCATATTATATTGTAAAAAATCAAAAACATTGCAGCGTATAGTTAAGATTTGTTCATTTTCTCTGCTGTAAAATATTTTCCTGTAGTCATATACTTGACTTTAAAGTATGTGCTTCCAATGTTTCTTCAATTAAAATGATGCTCCTATGTTTTTTTCAGAGTCCCTTTATTAGAAAACAAAATTTCATTATTCTTTTTCTAATTTAATATGCAATTTTAACACTTATTTATGTTGAAATCTATCAAACGCTTTTTTGCAATTAAAGAAAATAATTATATATAATATTTTAATTTAAAATTTCTGACTTTTTTTTTAATCTTTAAACCAGCTTGTTTCTACCTAGGTTAAATCAAATTTAGCTATAATGTAATTTGGTTGTATAATCACTGTTGAGTTTGTATTTCTAATATGTGCTGTAAGTTTTCTTCAATATTTATGAATAAAAATGGACCTATAAGTTTCTTTTCTTAAAACGGTTTGATTACTTTCTTTTCAAGGATTATGCCAATTTGATAGAAAGAAACTTTCTATTTGGAAACTTTTTTCACTCAGTGTTTAAAGAGAAAGTAGAAATGTAAGTTTTTAAGTAGGGAGATTAAATTCAACAAATCGGTGTCAGGAAATTGGAAGAACTGCAGTAGCGAAAGGAAGAAAGGGGATGATGGAAAAATAATTAAGTGAGATGATATTAACTAAATGTCAGAAAGTTTCTATCATCCTTGAACTGAGGCCCCAGATAATAATATGCTGATCTACTTGAGACCAGGCAGCAGTTCCTGTTGCTTGTGGCACTCCCCAGCCCCAGCCCCCCAACCTCACTGCTCAAAAGCAATTCAAGAATCACATCTGGCTACTGCTGCAGAAATTACAGATATTTCTTGACCCACAGTTACCTACACTAAAGCCCACTATTGCATACTGTGACTGATGCAGAAGGTGTGGTCAAAAGCATTCTGATTTCTAGGAGTGACTCCTGCTGACAAAACTTAACCAGGTACTAGCCTTCCAGGGAGTGGAAAAACGTGACTTGCAGTCGTCCAGTTCCCTGTTCTATAAATAAGAGTCAGAAAGGCAGGAAGGTTGCTGACTAGCAAACAATCAAGTGACACAGAGTGTATTTCTTCTCTTTCTCTCCTCTGGAAGATTTTAAAATAATTTTCAGATAATCAATTCCTTAGAATTCCTTCAAGTTCTGATGTCTTTATTGTTGGACTAATTTTAATTACACCTTTAACTTCCTTATTAGCTTTAGGACTCTACATGCTATTTATTTCTTCTTTTTGGTAGGGTATTTTTTAAGGATGATCTCCCACTCAACTATATTTTCAAAACTTCTGACCTAGGTATAAAAGTTGCTGATATTCTCTTACTTTTTAAATCTCTGCTTTTCCTGTAGCTAAATCCATTTTTCATTTTATTTGGTCTTTTTCTTTTCTTTATCAATATTGACTGATATTCTCTATTTTATCAGTTTTCAAAATGATTAACTTTTGGCTTTGTTATTCTGCTCTTGTATCTTTTCTACTGAATCTTCATTGATATGCATCCTTATTGTGATTTTGTATATTAAAATTATTGTAATTTTTTTCTTATTTCAGTGAAAGATTTTATTAGAAAATGTTGCTATCTTTGTCAAATACCCTTTTAAAGCAATTATTTAGTATTACACTAGGCACTTCTTTTCTATAATTGTGTGATTTATTATGTTAATAGAATACCTAGTACTAAACCATACTTGCATTTATGGAATAAATCCACAAACTTGATCATAGTATTGTATTTGACATATTGCTGTATTCAAATGAAAGCTATTTATTGGAAATCCTGTATCCAAACTTACCATATTTGTTATCTATAGTTTATCTTTTGCTTTACACTAGTGGTGTTGATATTAAGATTATGTTATATACATAAAATAAAGTGGGTGGATTTCCTCTTGTTCTATTTTTATACAGTTTGAGTAACATCAGATTTATCTGTTACTTGATCCCATAGAATTGTAAAGTCTCCTTTGGTGTTTTTCTTCAATATTACCACCTCAAATCACTTTTCTATACCCTCTATTACAGCCGATTTCTTCAAAATGTTTATATTTTGAGTCAGTTTTATTAATCTATATTTAGCTGTAATATTAAGGTTTTCATTTAGATTTTCAAATATATTACCATAGATATTTATGTAATATTTATATATAAGCTGTGAAACTCTTCCATATCTGTTTTGTTTTTTTTCTCATTGAAGAATTTTTAAAATTTTCATTTACCTCAACTGATTATTTTCATGACGTTTATATATTTTCAAAGAATTACTTTTAGATTTATTTAATATTTATTAACATTAATTTTTTATATTTAAAACATTTTATTTTTCATTATTGATATCAATCACCTTGTACCTCCTTTTTAATTATTATAATTTTTTGCAATGGCAGGCAAGAACTCTGCCACTGAGCCACCATTGTCCACCCAGATAATTTATTCATTTATTTATTTACATTATTTTTATAAGAAAAATATTAATTTTATTTACTGTTAGCCTTTCTTTTTCAATAATGAAGGCAGTTTTATTTTCTCTACAAAAATTTTTACATGTTCCATAGATATTCTCTAAAGTGTATCCTTTTAATTGATTTCTAAATGGTTTGAGATTAAAATTTTAATTCCCCTTTTAATCCAATGATTTCATTGATTCTTTCATAACTTAGATGTAGTTAAGATTGTAACAATTTTTTAATTTTATTTTTGATTGTTTAAAATTGCAAAATCCCTATTTTAAAGTACTTTATTTTTGTTAAGGATTTTCTGGAAAATTTCTATTTTTGTAAGCAAATTGCTGATACTGTTATTTCATTTCTTCTGAATTTTAATTAACTTTTGTCCCCTTGAGAATATAAGAAAATACCATATTATTCCTGTAATTTTGTCAATTTTTTTTCCATTTCTAATAGTCTGACTTCATTCAATATTAAGCTGCTCTTTCATTTAGTGTGAGCACATTTATTGCTGCTTTATCTTTATCATAACTCATACCTTATGGTATTTGAGAATGCCCCCTTCATACAGCTAAGTGCTCCCAATTAAGACTGTACTTTATCTAGTATAAATACTTTCTGTTTAATTTTCTTTTAGGGCGTACAAGTGTGACTGCATGCATATTCTGTGCTTTGCCTATATTTTGTTTTCAGCTTTCATTTATCATTTCTTACTTGTTTTTCCTGGAAAAAAATATAACTTGATCTTCTTTTTCAAAGCAATTTACCTCAGTCTTTAATAGAAGAATTAAGCACATTCTTATGTATATAAAATCTGATTGACATATTTTCATATTACTTTATATCTGTTCACACTTCATTTACCTTAATTTTCCTTATATTCTTTTGCTTGTTTTTATTGATTTGAACAATTTACACTTCAATTCAAATTTGTCCTTTAAAATTTAGATCCTCTCATGTTTTTCAATCAGCTAATATGTGCATTCCCTTTAACACTCACATTTGCTCATAATCAAATATTTTTCTTGCAATATTATATTGAAAAAACTATTTACCCTACTCAGATGCTAAATTTCTCCACTGATTCTCTGTTTAGGCCAATAGAATTAAACCTGCAGAATATTTTTATATCTCTTTTAGTTTCAGATATGACTTTTAGAGCATTTTACTTTCCTTTCAGTTAAAAAAATAAAACACCAAAAATTAACCTTGTGAAGAGGAACTTATCACTCACAAGGAAGAACCCAATGTTAAATTTGAGAATACCTCTATAAATTAATGGGAAAAAAAAAAAACTCATGAAAGCATAAAGGAGGTAAATGAGAGAGAACCAAGCAGAAATAGTTCTGATCAAATTTAGATAAAATTATTTTTAAAAATAGAAAGTGTATATGTTAATGTAAAGTTTCAAACTAATTTATTCAAATCACAGATCATACAAGCAAACATTATTGGTGTGAACAAAAATGTGCAGAGACGAACAAGTCTACATCAATCAAGCCTTCATTCTTTAACTATGTGTTATTTGCTTGTTTTGTTTCATCAACGAGAAATACAAAAAAGTCACAATCTAATATTTCTAAATAGTTTTAAAGTTCCAAACTCCCAACCTATTAAATAATTTAGTTTTTCCATTTGAGGTTTATTTTACAAGCTGACCCCTGCCTGCCTCATCAGCCATCCTTTTAAGGAATTCTAAAAACCTACTCAGGTATGTTTCAAAATTCCAGGGAGTGTTATTAATCAAAGGTCTCCTAAGTTCACTACTGCTTTCCTCTGCTAAAACACAACCTTTATTATCATCCACGTTCTCACTGTCCACCTACACCTTTTCACCTTCAACTTCCTTATTTCTATCCACTCTCACAGACCATATGAAGGATATGTTCGGTGGCCTATTTGGCTGGGTGATGGTGTCCAGTTCTCTGGTCAGGCAAGCACTGGTCTCTACTACTGCAAGGATATTTTGTGCCTGGCTGATTAAACAGAAGGCTGGTTTATTATATCATCTGAATGTTGATTGCATCTGTGACTAATTGCATCTGTGATTAGCTAAGAGTGTGTCTTCCACAAAGGAGAGACTCCAAACAGGTGGATTTGATCCATTCAGTTGAAAATTTTCAAGGGAGAAGAGAGAACTGTTTTTCTCTTTCAGCCAGCCAGCCTCTCCTGTTGATTGTCGAGACTCTTCATCAGATTTGCCAACCTGACCACCTGCCTTATGGAATTTAGGCTCTTGTCTCCCCATGGTTGCATGAGACACTTCTGTAAATCTCCTGTTTACTGATATCTCCTGTGGTTCTATTCTCATCTTGGTACCAGGAATGTTTCTTAGAAATAAAATCTAAAAACTGGGTTTATGCAATTGGCTTTCTACTCTGATTAGACTCATAAGTACTAATGACTCTATTTCCAATAATCAAGATGGCATTGGCAGTCCTTTGGTGAGTTGGCAATAGAAATATGCAAAATATCACCATTTTATTCTGCTAATTTTATGCTTGTATGAGGCAAGGCTCTGTGTGAGAGGGTTTTTGACACCTTAAGGCAGATTTGTGGAGTTTAGAGGTAGAATGATGTTGGCTGGTTGCTCTTAGATATTCTGGAAATAGTTGTGAGAGAAAGGAATGAGCTGAAGGCTTAAAATTTGCAACTTAAAAACCATATGAAAAATGTAGAAGTTTCTATATGTGTCCTGAAAGAAAATCTCATTTTCTGGGGTTGTAGACTTGAGAACTCTGAAAACCAGACCCAGAGTCTCACAGTGTGAGTAGCAGACTTACAACATAAACTAAACTCTCAATCTTACAGGGTGTCTGCTATAAAATAAGGGTTTTGATTGGAAAAGAATGAGATCCTGGAACTTGGGATAGGAACATATTGGTTTATGATAATGGCAGTGGGGATATGGAAAGCCTAAATTCTGCTGAGTCTTTACTAGATAGACCTGTAATGATCTGTGCCGAGGAAACAGCCAGCCTACCTCCATCCTGCTCTCAGGAGACAGCTACCTGAACTTCAGCCTGACCTGAGGAAAGAGCTTCCAGATCTCAAGCCTGGCTTGAGGAAACAACTTCCCTGCCTCTAGTCTGCCATCCAACCTCCACCTAAAAGATTGACCTTAGTGCCTTCTAAATCTGTAACCACCTCCCCTGGGGAAACAGCCCTCACTCCTCTATTGGGAGAAATTAATCCTGTTTCACCACATGAATTCCAAATGGAATTCCCAGAGGTAATTGCCTTGAAAGATATTTCTAATACTTTTCGTCACCCACCCCCATCACTTCTCTTTTCTTCGAGACCTATCATTGGACTAAGTCCCAATAGGCCCCCAAAGGCGAAGTACAAAGAATGACCCATGAGGAGGTATGCTATACTCCAAAAGAACTGCATGTGTTTTCCAATTTATATAAACAGAAATCAGTGGAATAGGTGTGGGAATGGATATTAAAGGTGTGGAATAATGGTGGAAGGAATATAAATATGGATCAAGCTGAATGTATTGATATGGCTCACTAAGCAGATTTTACATTCAATGTTGAAGCTTAAGGGGTTACAAATGGCATTAACAGAGTGTTTGGTTGGTTGCATGAAACATAGGTCAAAACGTGGCTGATGTTACCTGAGTCCAATATGCCAAAACTGTTCTGGTATAATGTAATTGAGGGCGTCCAAAGGCTTAAAAAGATTGGACTATTAGAGTGGATCTCATAAAAAACTGCTCACACACTCCAGGAATGTCCACAGAACAGACCTTTTTTTTTTTTTTTTTTTTTTAAAGGAAAGACAGAGAGAAGGAAGGAAGGAAGGAAGAAAGGGAAACATCTTTAAACATTTTCTTGTTTTATTGTATTTTGTTTCTTTGTTTTTGTTACATGGGCTGGGGCCGGGAATCGAACCGAGGTCCTCCGGCATAGCAGGCAAGCACTTTGCCCGCTGAGCCACCGCGGCCCGCCCAGAACAGACATTTTATCAGGACTTTGAGAAACACATTGCAGATCTAGCTCCATCATCTCTGAAGAGCTCTGTAGTCACCCTTCTCTATAGGTCAGATATTACTGTGGGAACTGACACTGAGTTGGAATCCTCAAACACAATTGGGATGGATAATTGGATCCTGAGTTGGTACAAGCCACATGGCAACAGTTAATCACCATAAATTAACTTGAATTGCAAAAGCAGAGAGTTACAGACACTTAATCAATTTCCAGACTTGTGACAGTTTATTGACCTAGGGCCCCTTGAATGAGAGGAGGGCCATGTACCTTGGAGAAGGACCTTGTTACCTGTTCCAAAATTAACGCTGTTAACCTTCCTCCCACATTTCCCCAAGGAGATGGATGGCTTTTTTACCATGGTAACTGCATTGAGGAAGAAGAAATGATCAGATATTTTGTGGATTAGACACTGACTCAGAAATTACACCAATTCCAGAGGACCCAAATTATCACTCTGGGCCAGCAGTCAGAGTAGGAATTTTTATGGAGATGCAGTTTCAGCTGCGGTCTGTCTCAGAGTGGATCCAGTGGGTCGCAAGACCCATTCTGTGGCTATTTCCCCAGGTCCAGAATGCGTAAGGAAATGAACTTACTCAGCAACTGGAAGAATCCCCACATTGGGTCCCTGAATCACGGAGTGAGTTCTATCATGGTAGGAAAGGCGAAACTGGAAGCCATTAGAACTGCCACTACCAGCCAAATGAGTAAGTCAGAAGCAATTTCAGATTCCTGGATATATTGCAGAGATTAGTGCCACTCTTAAGGACATGAAAGATGCAAAAGTTGTAATTCCCAACACATCCTCCAGCAACTCTCCTATTTTGCCTGTGCAGAAAACAGATAGGTCTTGAAGGATGACAGTGGATTATCATAAACTTAAGTAGGTAGTTACTCCAATTAGCTGCTCTTCCAGGTGTGGAATCATTGCTTGAACAAATCAACACATACCCTGGAATCTGGTATGTGGTTTTTGATCTAGCAAATGCTTTGTTCTCAATAGCCATTAGTAAGGACCAACAGAATCAGTTTGCATTCAGCCTGCAACTATAGCAGTATACAGCAGGACATCAAACCTCAAGCTGTACATCATAATCTTGTCCACAGGGACATTTCTTGATCATTTCTGCCCCCCATGAGAAATCAGACTGGCCCATTATATTGATGATATTGTGTTAATTTGACCTGGTGAGCAAATGTAGCAACTACTCTAGTCTTATTGGTAAGGCATTTGCATGTCAGGGAATGAAGATAAATGCAACAAAAATACAGGGGCCTTCTATCTCAGTGAAATTTCTAGGTGTCCAGTTGTGTGGGACATGTCAAGACATTCCTTCTAAGGTCTGAAAGATAAGCTGTTGCATCTGACTCCTCCTATGACCAAATAAAAGGCTCAATACCTAAGTGGCCTCTTTGAATTTTGGAGACAACATATTCCTTATTAGAGTGTGCTACTCCAGCTCATTTACTGAGTGACCAGAATAGTTGATAGTTTTGAGTGGGGAACAGAAGAAGAGGAGACTCTATTACAGGTCCAGGCTGCTGTGCAAACTGCTTTGCCATTTGGACCATATGATCCAGGAAATCCAATATTTCTGGAAGTGTCAGTGGCAAATAGAGATGCTCTCTGGAGACTTTGGCAGGCCCTTATGGGAGAATCAGAACATAGGCCTTTAGGTTTTTGAAGTAATGCTTTATCATCTTCTACTTATAACTACTACCCTTTTGAGAAACAGCTTTTGGCTACTACTGGGCCATAGTAGAGGTTGAATCCTTAATCATGTACTACCAAGTTATCATCAGACCTCAGATGCCTATAATAGCTTGGTATTGTCTAACCCACCAAGGTATAGAGTTGTCTGGGCACAGCAATACTATATCATAAAAGGGAAATAGTATATGAGTGATAGGGCTCAAGCAAGTCCTGAAGGCACAAGTAACTTACATGAGGAAGTGGCCTAAACGCCCAGGACCCCCACTCCTGCCACATTACCTTCTCTTTCTCAGCCTAGAGCTATGGCTTCTTGTGAAGATCCTTATAGTCAACCGACTGAAGAAGAGAAAACTCAGGCCTGGTTTACAGATGGTTCTGCACAATATGCAGAGACCATCAGAAAGTGGACAGATGCAGCACCACAGCTCCTATCTCAGGTGTCTCTGTAGGTCAGTGTTGAAGGGAAGTTCTTGCAGTGAGTGGAAATTTGAGTAGAGCACATGATTGTTCATTTTACTTGGAAGGAGAACTGGCCAAGGTGTGTTTGTGTACTGACTCATGTGCTATTGCTAATGGCTTGGCTGGATTGTCATGAACTTCAAAGGAACAGGATTGGAAAATTCATGACAAAGAACTCTGAGGAAGAGCTTTGTGGATAGTCCTTTCTGAAGAGACAAATACATGAAGATATTTGTGTCCCATGTGAATGCTCACCAAAGGGTGACTTCAACAGAGGAAAGTTGTAATAATCAAGTGGATAAAATGACCTGTTCTGTGGATTCCAGTCAGCCTTTTCCCCCAGCCACTCCTGTCATTGCCCAATGGGCTCATGAACAATGTGGGCATGGTGGTAGGGATGAAGGTTACGCATGGGCTCAGCAATATGAACTTCCACTCACCAAGGCTGATCTGGCTATGGTCTAGCAGCTGAATGCCCAAGCTTCTAGAAGCAGAGATCCCTGCTGAGTCGCCCATATGGCACCCTTTCCCAAGTGATCCCATCTACCTACTACCTTTTGACAGGTTGATTACATTGGACCACTCCCATCATGGAAGGGGTAGTGATTTGTTCTAACTGGAATCAGCACATACTTCAGATATGTGATTGTATTCCCTGCACACAGGCTTCTGCCAAGACTACCATCTGTGGATTTATGGAATACCTTATCTATTGTCCAATGAAGTGTGGGAATGGGAACGTGCTCATGAAATTCTCTGGTCTTACCACGTTCCTCATCATCCAGAAGCAGCCTCGTTGATAAACCAGTGGAATGGCCTTTTGAAGACTCGATTACAGTACCAACTAGGAGGCAATATCTTGCAGGCTTGGGGAAATGTTCTATAGGAGGCTATGTATGCTCTGTATCCACTGTATGGTGCTGTTTCACCTATAGACAGGATTCACAGGTCCAGGAAACAAGGGGTGGAAATGGGGTGGCTCCACCCACTTTCACCCCTATAATCCACAAGAAAATTTTTTGCTTCCTGTCCTTGAAAACCTTCACTTTTGCTGGTCTATAGGTCTTAATTCCAAAAGGAAGAGTGCTCCTATAAAGAGACACAACTATGATTTCATTGAACTGTAAGTTAAGACTGCCACCTGGCCATTTTGGGTTTCTCATGCCTCTGAATCAACAGGCAAGGATGGGGATTAATGTATTGGCTGGGGTGATTTTTCTTGAATATCAAAGGAATATAGCAATGCAACTACACAATGGAGGTAAAGAAGAGTTTTCTGGAATATAGGAGAACCCCTAGGGTGTCTTTTATACTACCATACTCGGTAATTAAAGTCAATGTAAAATGGCAACAACCCAATCCAGGCAGGTCTACCAAAGGCCCAGAAACTTCAACAGTGTGCGTTTGGGTCACTCCAGCAGGCAAAGAACCAGGACCAAGTGAAGTGCTTGCTGAGGGTAAAGGGAACATGGAATGTGTAGTAGGGGAAGGTTATGATAAGCATGAACTATGACCAAGCGACCAGCTATAGAAATGAGGAGTGTGATAGCATGAATATTTCCTCCTTGTTTGATTATAAGTACATTAGTATTTGCACATAAAGTATCTTGTTTCCTTCTTTTCATATGACAAAATTTGTATTGTTCACTTTATAGCATTTAGTTTACAATATCAATTTTAAGAGTAAATGTTACCTAAGTATTTGTACCCTATTCTTGGAAATTTAGTACATTTTCAGTTGTATGCAGGACAGTTGAGTATTGTTAGGTGAAATGTGTGTCTTTTATTGTGTTCTATTTAGAGATTAAGTGTGGTTTAAGATTATGTATATAGAGCTACCCAGTTGATAAGGTTTAACTGTGATGCTTAGGTTCAGGTGTGAATTTGGCCAGGTGATGTACCCAGTTGTCTGTCAGGCAAGTACCAGCCTACTCATTACAGCAAGGATATTTTGTGACAGCTGATAAGCCAGAAGGCTGGTTTATTAAATCATCAGCACGTTGATTGCATCTGTAATTAATTACATCTACTATCAACTAAGGCTGTGACTTCTACAAAGGAGAGACTCCAATCAGATGAAGACTTTTAAAGGAAAAGAGAGTTTTTTTTTTCTTCTTCAGCCAGCCAGCCTTTCCTGTGGAGTTCTCAGAGACCCTTCATCAGAGTTGCAATCCTTGCAGCATGCCCTAGATTTTGGACTCTTGAATCCCCACAGTTGCATGAGACACTTTTATAAATCTTAAAGTTATAGATATCTCCTGTTTCTCTAGAGATCTCTGACTAATACAGACCCCATTCTCCAAACTTCCCACAACCATTTCAGTCTCTCTAATAAGTTTAAACATCATTCCTTCATTTACTCCAAATTGTACCTACTAGAAAACCTTACCTAGTGCCATTTCATTTCTTAAGAAAGGTTTTGTTAATAGTGAACCTCAAAAGGAAAGAAGGTTATAGACTCCTTGAGCTACTTGCAAGGAGTGTGCTTCCTGTGGATTGGTACTAACATTAAGAGTCTTTAGAAAGTGACCTCCATTAGACAATGAGACATGGGATACTGTTTGCCTTTCTTTTTCACATTTTCCTTTGCATAACACTGAAGTGCTACTCACATTTTTTAGAAAGAACAAAGAAAATCTTAGCTAGACAACTTCTCAAGTTCTTGAGAAATAAAGCAGTTGATATCTTTTCAAGTTATAGTACTTTAAGTCCCATCTCACCAGGCAAAGGAGCTTCTGCATGCAATGAATGGTCTTCATCATCCTTACTGAACTCCACATTCAATGGAATATGAGAACATAGTATACATAAGTAACTTTATAGGAATAGCTTTAAAATGGCACATATTTTCAGACATGCATGAACAAGAACTATAATAAGATTCACCTAATCTGATGATAGAGACTTTTTACATAAAAAAAATACATATAAATGTCTCTATCTCCAAGTTTATCCTGAATATGTGACTAAATGAAGGCAGGCAATAAAACTAATTTTGCAATATATCCCAGGGGGTTGTGGGGTTATATTTATTGCTCAGAAGGGACCTCAGTAGACACCACTTAGACACTATAGTCTACAACAAACAATTGTTTGTTGTTTTCAACAACAATTATAGCAACAAGGAATAGAACATATCTATGTATGGATCTCTTGCAGGCTTTTTGGTAAACTAAGGTCTGGAGATTTGGTTGGGATGTGCTCAAATTTAGAGATATTTAGAAGAATAACTACAGTTTTAGAGAAAAATAACTGAATATTCAAAGTGTCTATATAATTAGATAGGACATTCTTTAGACATAATAAAACCAATAGAAACTATTTTAACCAAATGATGAAATAATGGGTCATCAGTTCTCCGGAAATAGGGCTCAATACCTGGGCCCTAATTAATTAATTAAAAAGCTAATCAAATATTCATATTTTGCCTTTTCTTTTAGTGCTATAGCAAATTTTAGATAAAAGAGTATGTATTTCTAGTTAGACAATTATGAGTTCAAAAGCTGTGAGAAACACTTAAGCCTAGTTTCCTTATTTAAAAAAAAAAAGGCAATTATAAAATTTCTGTGATGGTTTGAAGCTATGTACCCCAGAAAAAGATAATATTCTTAAAGCTATTTCATTCCTGTGGATGTAGACTTATTGTGGGTAGTATCTTTGATTAGGTGATCTAAGTTGAGGCATGCCCCAGATGGCTCTTAACCCTCTTAGTGGAGTCCTTTATAAGAGGATGAAAGACAGTCAGAAGCAGCCAGAAGCTGAGGCAGAAGGACACACTCAGAAGCTTAGAAAGAAAGCTATGGATGGATAAGCCAGAAGCTGAAAACAACAAAAACTGGGAAAGAAGAGAGAGAAGACAGAGACCTGTCTTCCAAGTCCAGGTATCAGCTTTATGGTGTCTTGATTTGGACATTTTCATGGCCTCAAACTGAAAGCTTGTAAGTAAATAAATACCCATTGTAAAAAAAGCCAACCCATTTCAGGTATATTCCATTTTGGTTATTTTAGCAAACTAAAATAACTCCCTTTACTATGTGAAAGCAAAATTATATAATTATGTCAAAATAGCAAAGATTCTCCCTGACCATAGCTGATACTCAATAAATTATTTCCCAGTTAGCCTTTCCTATCATGTAACTGTCTAATGTCAAAAATCCATGTTAAACCATCTCACATGTTCCGCTTTGAAATATAAACAGATTTACTTGAAAAAAGAAAATAAAATAAATCTAACATTGTTTGACTGCTGTGCTATCCAAGAATCATCTGTTTGCAAGAAATAGAAACCAACTCTAGCTAGCTTAAGAAAAGAGAATGAGGGTTTGTTGGAGCTCTTGGAAGATTCAAAAGGACAATAAATGTGGTCAGGCTTGTGAGGAGCTGCCACAGCAACTAGCATGCCATTAGCTATGAAGGTAATGGGTCTCTTGCCCCCCCCCCCATCTCCCCACTCCATGATCACCCTGTTTATGGAGCTGTTAACCTGGCTGGTCCCAATTAATCTCATTTCCCAGTGCCCCAAATTAACCTGATCATCTAGAGTTCACGTTTAACTGATCTAGTTGTTTCTGATCCTAATTGTTTGGCCTGATTCTGACTCTTTGGATTAAATGTCTACCTCTGTTTCAATTTTCCCTGGGTGAACTGGATAGAAGGGAAATGGAAAATAGATAGCAAAGGATTGCATAGTACAAGGACTCCTTTCTTGAAGGCTGAGAGTTGGCAAGTTCTTTATGAAGGGAATTTGGGACAAAGAAAAAACGTTGAGCATTTCAATATATATTTAATATGCAAGAAGGCTGCCAACCACTAAAATGGCCTCCCTATAGGAGAAATTATTAAGGATAAATAACAGGATTACCATATTATAGGATAAATTATGAAGCTTGAGATCTTAGGTTAAGGTATGTATAGGATTCTCAGAGGTCCTTAAAGGTTGTTACTAAGATGATGCTTTAGTCAAATTCTGTCAGTCTTTCCACCCATCTCTTTTAAGTTCAAAGCCATTTTTATCCATTTCTTCTTTTGATGATTGATAGATAAAAAATATAAATCTCATGGTCAATAAAAATTTTCACCTGGACCAAGTGAGCTCTCTGTAAAATGAGTAAGTACAGAAACCCACTCTTATAAAACTGATTCCTTTCTCCCCCCCCAAAAATAAATTTAAATGTCTTATCTCTATTATATTTATATTTAAATCAGGGTATGTTAAAATGCGTCTTATGAGATGGGATAATCAGGACATTCTGGATTGCATAAATCAAACAGTTTCTATGTCATTTCAACTATATTAATTCAAAATCTAACAGAAGAATTTTTTCCTCTTGCACCTCAGTGGCAAGTTAATCTATGGGAAAAAAAAGCAACATCTGCTAGAGCTATAAAACAAATGAAAAATTAATTAGGTATTTGAAAGTCTCCTTTTGAGACAATGGAGTTTAGTCGTGTCTTAAATTCTCTTATGGCTTAAGCCGTGTGTTCAGTCTGTAAAAGATCTTTCCTTGTTTCCTGATCATTGTGTTTCAGATCATTTTCTTCCTCTTGGCTGGACTAAGGGTTTTGATTGGAGGAGCCACAATGGGCTTCATTAAGTTACAAATGCTTCCTCAGCATCCAGAAGGGTGGCTTATAACATCTTCACGTCCTTAATAACTTTCTGATTCTTAAGTCCTGAACTACCAAGATAACTTGTGAAACATACTCTTTCAGTAAGTGTTTAGTGAGTATCTGTTCTGCGCTTATTTATGTTCACTATCTAAACCCTTTCTTGACTTTTTCTCTCCCACATTAAGACACTTCATAATGCAAAAGTATTTTCAAAATAAATATGATATATATATCATATATATATATATATGTATATATATATATTTAAGCACCAGATAATATCATAGGAGCCAAGGTCACACAAATAAAAACATAGCTTCTGGCTTCTAGAAATTTTGGACAGTAAACTTTAATATAAAAGTGCAATGTGTTGAAAAGTATATGAAAGTTTGAGAATGCAATGCCAAAGCTTTACTTTTATGGGTCATTTAACTCATTTGTTGGGGTTGCGGGAGGTTTTGAAGAGGAGATTCCTGATTCTTGTTTGAGAAGATGAGCAGGAATTCATTTAGCAGAGTGGATGGAAGTTATTCCAGGTGGTAAAAGAGCATGCTCAAAAGATGCATGTTGTGAATGACAAGACACATCTTAGAGTATCAAGTAATTTTTTTTTTTATTAAACATTTCATCATATAAGATTATGCTACCATTTGTGGGAGTATCAAGTAAAATTTTTTTACAGTCGGAGCATAGAGAGACTGTGATACAGCAATGGGTAAAAAAAAATTAACTAATTAATTTTTTTAATTAACTAATTAAAAAGCAAGGCTATTGGAACAAAGAAAAGGAATCTTAACCTTGTACTGGTAAACTTTTCAAAATATGCTTGCGGGCTAGAAGAAGGGAATTTTAATTTCTCTGAGAATTCCTAAGAATAAAAGCCCTTCTCCAGTTAGAGTTTCAAGATGTATTCTCCAAATGCTGAGGTCATCTTTTCCTGCCATATTTGTCACTACAGCTGCATGCACCTCAGTGGCATTTGCCTAACACTGCACTGGATCTGTCCCAGGCCTGGAATGATATTGAAAGAGCCTCATGAGCGTTATAATTCTTGGGAAATATAAGACAGGTGTGTTAGCTGGCTCTGCAGTTTTCAGGTTGCAATACCAAAAGGAAGATTTCATTGCATTCCTTGAGCTAATGGCTGGTGTCATGGAAGAGAATCTGGTCAAAGCACAAAAATCTGTCATAAAATTCAGTTTTGTTGCCTTCCCTTTCTACATCTGGGAACCCCCAAATAGTTATCCTGAGGTAGTATTGTATTTCTTCTGATATTTCATCAGAAGGGGAATGTTGGAAGTAATTGGGTAAGCAGCTAGAGATGTTCAGATGCTGAGCCTATGAAATATAAAAATTCTGGGTCTTAAGTACCTATGTCTGAATGAAATAATCTTGTTCTCATGCCTGCTATTTCTAGTCAAGCACAGAAAAAATTTTAGATTCAGATTTTGTACATTTGCTATTTTTTTTTCTTTTAGGAAAACCATGTTCTATAGAAAATTTGGTAATTATAGAAAATTGCACAGAAGTAATCATTAATCCTGGCAGAACTTTTCAACCTCATAATTGACTACTTTGATACTTGGAGTCTATTTGCTCAAATATTTTTACCCAATTGAGGTCAAAATGCAGTTGGCATTCTGTTCTTTTAGTGCATATGATGATGAGAATATTTTTTATATTAATAACAGATTTCCAAAAGGAGAGAGGTAAAAATCTTTTAAAAAATGTTTATGAGGAATTAAGTGAAACAAGCAAATTTTAGAATAGCATAGTATCATTTAAAATGAGACATATAAGTTATTATGCATATATGCATATATGTGTGTGTGTGTGTGTGTATGCATGTACAGATGGCCTGTTTTTTTTATTTTTTTGCATTTCTTTTTTTATTAATTAAAGAAAAAAAGAAATTAACACAACATTTAGAAATCATTCTATTCTACATATGCAATCAGTAATTCTTAACATCATCACATAGATGCATGATCATCATTTCTTAGTACATTTGCATCGATTTAGGAAAAGAACTAGCAAAACAACAGAAAAAGATATAGAATGTTAATATAGAGGAAAAAATTAAAAATAATAATAATAAAAAAGACACAAACAAACAAACAAAAAACTATAGCTCAGATGCAGCTTCACTCAGTGTTTTAACATAATTACATTACAATTAGGTATTATTGTGCTGTCCATTTTTGAGTTTTTGTATCTAGTCCTGTTGCACAGTCTGTATCCCTTCAGCTAGATAACCTGTTTTTATGTGTGTCTACTTGTGTAGATAGAACTGGGGTGGAACAGGACTGAGTAGAACAGGAAAACAGCATATGGGATGTGAGAAATTCAGACACTTGAAGGTTTAGAAGATAGTTCCTAAAAGTTAGGTGGAAAACATTTATTTTTCTGGTGATTTTATTCTTCACATCCAATAGAAATTAAAATGTGAGTTAGAGGGAGACAGAATGATGTCAATGGCTTTTCTTACTTCCTCTGAACTTTTATGTGTTGTTCAGGATTGGAAGTTGAAGGAAGACCAATGTCAAGAATGTGTTCTTGGGCGGGCCATGGTGGCTCAGCAGGCAAGAATGCTCACCTGCCATGCCAGAGGACCCGGGTTCGATTCCCGGTGCCTGCCCATGTTAAAAAAAAAAAAAAAAAAGAATGTGTTCTTAATCCGTTTTCAATACTGGTGCATCTAATTAGAGATTTTTTTGCCAATCTTGGACATACTGTTTCTCCAGTTTTACTTACAGTGTTTTTCAAAGTCACTTTTGTCTCATTATATATATACCAGTTATATCATTCAGCTTTCCTTAGGTTAAGCTGCAAATAACAACTTTCAGTGACTTACAACAGAAAGGTTTATTTTTCACTTCTGTTGCATGTTCTTTATGTTCTTGTTGTACAGATTCTATATCTTCTTCACTTAGAGATCCAGGCTCAAAGAACAGCTGCCATCTGGGTGAGCCATTCTTGTTAAAGAATGGAAAGAGAGAGGCAAGGTCAGGCATTACTCTGTGATGCTCATAGAGCCGTGCTCAGGCATAACATGCATCCTTTCTGTTTTGCTTTGCTAAATCTGTTGGAAGGCAATATACGAAAAATGGACTGGCTTTTTTTTCTCTTAAATGCTGTATGGCAGGGTCACATTTCATTATTTTTTTTTTTTTATTGCAGCACCATTTGTCAAATTTTTTTTATATTTCTTGGGTTTTTTGTTTGTTTGTTTTTGCTTGCTTGTTTGTTTTTTGGGAAGTGCATGGGCCGGGAATCAAACCCAGGTCTACAGCACGGCAGGTAAGAATTCTACCACTGAACTATCCTTGTACCCACTGATTGGCTTTTATAAAGGGAATCTATTAAGTTATAAGTTACAATTCTAAGGCCATGAAAATGTCAAAATTAAGGCCCAACAAAAGGATATCTTTTCTCAACGAAGGTTGATCAGATCCAGTATTTCTCTGCCAATGGGAAGGCGCATGCTGATGTCTGCTGTCCTTCTCTCCAGGTTTCTGGTTCAAATGGCTCTCTCAGCTCCTGCATCTCCAAATGTCTGTGCCTTGGTTTCATTTCTCTGCCCCCTGTGTTGGTTCTGAGCTCTCTCCATGCTTTCTGCCTTTTATTCTCTTCATACAGGTCTTTAGCAAAAGGATTAAGACCTACCTTGAATGGGCAGGTGATATCTCCATCTAATCTACAGGTTCCACCCACATCTGGGTGGGTTGCATCTCTCTGGAAACAATCTCATCAAAATATCCCACCCAAACAATAGGTGTGCCCCCACAAGATTGGATTAAGATCAAAAGATCATGCCTTTTCTGGGGTACATAATAATTTCAAACACCTTCCAATCATTTTGAATTGACCAAAGGAAGTTCATTGAAGTTCTGCAAGTCACACAACAATAGTCTGAATATAAGATTCTCTGGCTTGTGTGTATGGGGCGTGGGGAGTGGAGTGCTAGAAAATACCTATAAACAAAATTCAATGTAATTTATATCACTGGGTATTTAATCAGGACAAGTCTAATGGCAATGGTGTGTGAAGTATAGTCATCCTCAGGAATGTACTTCAAGTCACATGGTTTGGGTTGCAGGAATATGATGTTTTCACAGAAATATAAGAAAGAAAGATGATCTCCACCCCACCCCACCCCCATACTTAAACATAGACTAGAACAGTAAGAAAAGGTCAGGATAAGCACAATTAAATCTCCTATTTGGAAGTGGGTGAATAATGGGAAGAACGTATAAAACCCTGATCCAAAACAATCATAAAATATTGTTGTGCACATTGTTGTTTCATGGGGGTGAGACACCCTGGCTCCCTTAGGATGATGTGGTTGACCTGCTTGAATAATTCGGAAGGGTTACTGGGAACAGAAACCCAGCTACTCAGAGATAAACAACAACTGCACTTGTCCCTTTCATAAAGAGGATTGTTTGGCTAGGGCGTCTTATCCACAAGCCAGGGTGTGGATAACTGGTGGTTAGTTAATCTGAGGCTCATCTGGTTTGCTCCAGGTGATAAGAATGTACATAATATTAGATCTTAAGTTTGGGCCTGACACTGGAGAGAAAGAAGAAAAACAACACAACCATTAGACCACTCTTGAAGTTTCTCCATAAATCACATCTGTGTTCATTGCAATGGCCAAAGCAAGTCACATGGACAAGTCCAGCCATCAATTGATGAAGGAAATGTACTCCTCCCATAGGAAATTTTGCAAGTCACAAACCAATAGTTTGAATGTAAGCTCCTCTGGCTTGTGTGTATGGGTTGGGGGGCGGGGCAGGGACGAGGGACAGGGTAATAGAAAATATCTGTAAAAAATAATGGAATTTATACCAGTGGATATTTAATATAAAGTTAGAAACAGTTTGGCCTCTTTCTAAATGAACCAGAAAAGCCTTAATTTGTTGATTTTAAAAACTGTAAGTAGAATAATTAGCTACAGTATAGGGAAACAGACAAATCACCTCATTTCTGAGCAGTTTTTAATTCTATACTTTGGCTTCTTTTTCCTCATATAAGCAAACAGTATTACTTACTGTTGATATTAGGACTATCCATTAAAGACTAAGCTTGATTTCCTTTCATTTTTACTTATGATGCCATCGAGTTATTGCAAATTTGACAATGCTAATGACAATCCTTCCATGTACAGTTTCTATAAGTTAAAAAGTAGTTTACAATAAAAATATTTGAAGGCAAAGAGATGAACTATTGCCAAACATTGCAGTCCCCCCCTTTTTGCTACAAGGGTTAGCTCCTGTAATAGGAAGTTATTTTATTAGCTGTGCCTCCAGAAGATTACAGTTATTTCTCCCCATATCCAATTTTGTTTCCAAAATCTAAGATTAAAAATAAGAAAGTGCCTGTGTCTTTGTCTTCAAAACCTGTAGCCCTACACTCAATTTTATTTTATTGTTATTCTGAAAGATAGAGCTGGGTCAATAAAGAATTGAGAAAACTGAATTTCCTGATCTAGGTAGCAAGGACACAAAGTTGTGCTGATTCACAGTATACTAGTTTTAAAACTATAGAGACTGCTGTTAGTCAGCAATAAAACTCAGAGGAAGGTGGGGTCAGAAGGAAAGAAACAAGAGAAACTCTATTACCTGATGGTAATAAACATAATATCTCCAAAGGTAACATTGCTATAAGCCACTGAATAAAATCCTTCATGTTCTGAATGGAAAGAAATAGCCATTATCCCAGAGCTTGCTAACCCTTGATCAGATGTCTAATATGCAGTAGAAATACTACCAAACACAGAATCATTTTCTGATAGCTATTCCTGCTTTCAAAATATACTGTTGACATTCCATAATGACTTTTGAAAGAGGCAATGGCAGAGTGAAACTGTGCCTCACTACCTAATTTGAATCTATTAGTTAATTGGTAAAATTGAATAAACAATCCATTCTTAGTTTCATTCACTGTAGGCTCAGCTAAGAAAGTTTTTTTTATTAAATTGATGCTATAAATGTCCCAGATGATGTTTACCCAGTGCTATCTACTTTAAAAATTTTTTTCAATTGAGATATAATTCATGTAATAAAAAATGCATTCACTTAAGTGCACGTTTTGTAGTTTTTATTATGTTTCTACAATCCTGTAAGCATCACCAAATCTAATTTTAGAATATTTTCACCACCCCAAAGGAAACTCCATATACATTGGCATTCAATCCTCTTTTTCCCCCTCCTCCTCATTCAATGCTATAGATGAAGCACTAATGCCATTTCCATCTCCATAGACTTGCTTATTCTGAACATTTTGTTTAAGCGGAATCATACAATATGTAGCCTTCTTCTACTTAGCATAGTGTTTTAAAAGGTTCAACCATATTTCAGCATGTATCAGTAATTCGACTTTTTATTGCTAAATAATAGACCATTGAATGGACATACCACATTTTGTTTATTCATTCATTAGTTGAAGAACATTTGAATATTTCCCATTTTTTTACTATAAAAAATAATGCTGCTATGAACTTGTGTTAAGTTTTTGTGTGACATAGTTTTCATTTCTTTTAAGTATGTTCCTATGAGTGGAATTGCTGGATCAGTGGTAACTCTATGTTTAGCATTTTGAGGAACTGTGAAATTATTTTCCAAACTGTTTTCCAAAATATTCACACAATTTTACAGTCCTATTATTCACATTTTGTATCTATGGTTTAAGCCCTTCATTTTCATAAGCTTAACTTGTAGCAGCTGTGTGGGAATAGCAATGAATGCCTACAGATAAGGGTCAAAAAGTGTTTGATGGTGAAATAAAGTGAAGGTCAAACCAAATTAACCTGTAAATTCCATATACCACTTTGAAAGTGTCAGTAAATAATCTCCACAATTGCCATCATAACAATACACTGTATAATTATAAGATAATGTGCAAAGAGATACTGGCTCTAATTAATACCTATAAAACCCCACTGTGAAGTGGGGGGGGGGATTTCACACTTTTAATTATAGTAGTCAAAAGTGATATGCTAAGAGTTGGTGTGGTCTTGAGTCTGTCATCAAAAAAGAAAAGGGAATACTAGAGCAACAACAAATGTGTGTGTGACTGACATGGCTCAAAATTGTTTTCAGTGATTTATCACATTTGAGAGGAGAAACTCCGTTTTTAGGTAATTCAACAATAATTATGGGAAAGCAATCTCTGCTATAGGGTTTACCTATGATCCTATCAGAACTGGTTCTACATTAACTTTTTTGATTCAGTCTCCTAGGCTGCTTAAAGCAGATACCATGAAATGAATTGGCTTAAATAATTGGAATGCATTAGCTTACAGTTTTGAGGCCAGCAAAGTGTTCAAATCAAGCCATCTGCAAGGTGATGCTGTCTTTCTGAAGACTGGCTGCTGGCAATCCTTAGCTCCTCTGTCTCATGGAAAGGCAGATGGTGGCATTTGCTGTTCTCTACCTTCTCTTCCTGGTTTCATTGATTTCAAAAGCTTGCCTCCTTGACTTTTTCTGTCTGTATTCAATTCATTTATAAAAGACTTCAGTAATATGATTAAATCCCATCCTTAATGAAGTGGGCCACCTCTTAAATTGAAGTAGACTCATTAAAAGATCCTACTACAATGGGTTTACACCCATGGGAATGGATCAGATTTAAAAACATGTTTTTCTGGGGTACATACAGCTTCAAACCACCACACTTATAAAGATGAACCTAAAATGTAGGGTCATTGTTTTGTACAGCTTAGAATTTAAAACAAGCTGCTTAATTGTTATTAAATAAATAAAATATGTACTAGAAATATTAGCCACTTAAATATCTCATGTTATTGGGATATTTGGCTATCAAATAACATTAGGACAGATCACATTCAGTTTTATATATTATTTTTCCAGAGACTCTATAGCTGAAAAGGCTGGGAATGGGCAGTGTAGGGTAATTGGAGATAATACTACATTTTGCATTTTGAATAGCTCTTTTTAAAGTTGTGTACACTTGGACTTCACTCTCACCTTGCTGTTCCTTTGATTGTAAACAGATCTTATGCCTTTTCCTCTTCCCTTTTCATAAGGACACAGGACATAACAGATTAGGACTCACCCTAATCCTGTTTGGCCTAATCTTAATTAATCATATCTTTAAAGACCCTATTTATGAATAAATTCATATTTAGAGGACAGTGGGTTAGAAATTTAACATGTAGTTTTGAGGACACAATTCAAGCCATTGCATGTCTTATATAAAAGCTTTTGGTTTTGTTTGTTGGTATTGTCTATTATAAAGATCTTTGCTTCTTATTAATTGGTTGGGCTTTATTTTTTCCTTTATTAGAGAAGTTCTGGATTTAGAAAACAATCATGCAATCCATCTACTAGGTATATGACCCAGCAATCCAACTACTAGGTATATACCCAGAAAAATTAAAGCAGGAATCTGAACAGACATTTTGAAATTGATGTTCAAAGTGACAGTATTCACAATTGCCAAAAGATGGAAGCAACCCAAATGCCCACCAACTGGTGAATGAAGAAACAAAATGTATACATTGGGCTGTCTTTTAAATCCATCTACTCACCATTTGTCATCTCAATTATTTCCTCTCTCATTTACATAGCATATTAATTCAATGCAAAATTAGCTCACCGTTATCTTCCCCAGAAATGAATACCCATACTTAGTACATTTGAACTGAAGACTGTTCATGTTTCCATGGCTGCACTCCTTTACTCAAATTCTTTTCTTCCACTCTTGCACTTTTTCTCCATGGCACATTACCTGCCCATCCTTAAAACACTGTGCTGGGGAAGTCGCAAATGCACATCCAACAGCCATCTCCTAGTTCTCATGCATAATTCCTGTCTTTGCTACTGTGTGCAAATGTTTCAGTATATTTCCATTCCAGAGCCCAGGGAGATTGTTAGGTCTAATGAAAGGGCCTGAAAACCCAGCACAAGCAGTCCCAGTTGCTTATCAGGGCAGGAACTCTCAGTGTCAGCGCCCTGTCTTCTGGGTCACAGAGATATCCAACTCTTCACAACAGATTGTCTCTCCACTCTGACAGGAAGTGGAGCATGCACAGCTGCCATCCACTGACCCTGACCTGAGCAGTTTGGCCTCCTTGGAAGTCCAGCCATGATGGGATCTCTTCTTCTGTTCTTCTGGACCCTTTGTGTTCTGTAAGTAATAAAGTGATCATTTGCTGAAGGTTTCTGTTGTACTCGAGCCTGTGTTCCCATGACTACATCGTGTAGCATCTACTCCAGACTCATGGAAAGCAACAATTGTTCTTAAGAGACCACCATTAAAAATGCATCAGTTTTACTCTCCTGTGAGTTATTAATTTCTGTCATGTAATGTAGAAATTGAATGGCAGGGAGCTGCCGTTTTATTAAGAGAGCAGTTCTATCATGCATTACATCTTAAGAAGTATGGTAGGAAGGATCTCAATAGCTTTGATTTAATGTCTAAATTTGAATTGCATTTATTTTGTTTGTGCATACACTATAATCAAGAAAGAGTCAAAGGCAATGACAAAATAATCAATGTTGTGAAAAAGAATATAATGGATGTTGCTTCCTTCAACATTCTGCAAACTGTCTAATGGACAGTGATTTTTATATTATATTCAAAAACTGCCAATATAATTTCAGGCTTCTTTACTACACAGAGTAGTGGAGTCTGGGTTTGTAGTCAGAGGAGGCGCATTTTGTTTCCAGCAGATTTACCACTGATCAATAAGAAACAAAGCAATCAAACAAAAAAATAAACAAAAATGAGACATCTACTATAATAACAGTATGCTTTGGTGTTTGCATATTCCAATGGGTTTGAAAATGACTGCTTTGCCAATACTGTATGATCATCATAAGACATCAATGAGATAGTGACCATTGTACTACCTTGCACAGTTGGGAGTATGTATGCTGGGTTGCCAGGGAGACCAAAGCATTTCAATTCTTACCAGAGGATTCTGTACCAGGCTTCTTCCTCTTCTTTGTCTGGGAAATTTAGGAGAGGATAAAATCAAATTTCTTTAAGCATATATCACCTTTAAATTTTTTTTTGTCTTAATAAGAAATATAGTTTGTATAGGAAAAAATGCATTAACCCATGTGTACATTTAAGATAATACAAAATGATAAACCTAACTGCCTAGTACCTATCTTAAGAGATGGACCTAGGAACTCAGATGCACTCTGTGCAATCTCTCAAATTATCTCATCCTTAAGATAAGATTGCCCTTCCAACTTGTCAATTCTGTGCATAATAATGTCCTCACTTGTGTTTGTAATATTGCTGCCAATGTAGGTTCCATTTAATTTTAGTGATTTGTTCCATTAAAAGTATTATTCTGTGCACATTATTCTTTGAGTTATATCTTTTGAACAACATTATAGTTTATAAAATTACCCATACTGATGTGTATAACTATAGTGTATTCACATCTGCTACTTCTAATATATGACAATAGGTTCATTCTTTCTGCTGTTAATGGGCAATTGGATAGTTTTCAGATTTCTGTCCTTATGGAAAATACTGCAATGAACAGATTAGTATATGTCATCAAATACACATGTGCAAGAATTTCTCTAGTGTATATATATGGTATTTTACCTAAATTATAATGCTATAGATAGTAAAATATTGGTCATTATTCTATACAATCAGTAAGGAAAAACTCCCCAATGAAACTATATTGCACACTTTCTTATAATCGTTTATAAGATTGTGTTTCAATTTCAGAAATATTAGATTGAGAAATGTGGCTTAGAATCAGTGAAGCAGAGGAACTGGGAGTGGAATTACTAGACCATAGATGTTGTACCTTCAAATGTACTATGAAACATTCCAAAGATTTTCAAAAGTGGCTGAGCTTACATGCCCACCACCAGAGTATTAGGGTCTCTGTTTCTTTATATATTTCTGCTTTTACTTCATCTGTGACCTCTTGAGCCAGGTCAGCAGTATACTTTAATTTTTATTTTAAGTCATCCATTATTTTAGCACTTCAATGGGAAGCATCTAATCTGCAATATTGTCAGAAATGGAAACCTACATAAGGTACCTTCAAGGGATAATATATCCATCTTGATGTTGCATGTGATAAAACTTTGCTTACTTAATTTTCCCTCCTCACATTCTCTCCACCTTAAGACATGGCCAAATACTTTGAGTATTTTAAGATTCAGTCTAAACTTTACCCCCATTGTGCTTCTGGGTTCCAGAAATGTCTATACCCCTATTGAATTGCAATTTATTTACACTTTTTTTTTGTGCCCAAAAGATTGTAGCCTTCATTTGGGCCCGTACCAAGCGGATTGCAGACATTTAGTATAAGCTGTCTGTTTATTAATTGGTAATATATTAATGATGGAAACTATATTTCCCTCTCAAAGGATTCTCGAATTTCATGGCCAAGACTATGGTATGGGTCAGATTTCCCTTTCTTGCTTTAAGCGTCACACCTTGATTGCAATGCAATTTCTCTTTTCTAGCCTCTTCCAGGTGAATGCAAGTGTAGCCATTTTATTTACCTGCTATAGATATATACAGACCTGTCATTATATAAATCAGTATATGTTATAGAGAACACTCACCTTCATCATGCAACTAATTATAGACATTGCCTCGTTAACATCCCTCAAATCAGTAACTTCTTGACCTTGTTTTAGTTCATGTTCTCAGTGGTTCTCTCTTGGAGATTGTGGCTACTCCAAAACGGAGATAGACTTTCATGACATAGGGACTCTCAATTCATGAGCTCCTTCAAGGGCCTTGGGTGGGACCTTGATATTGTGTTGATATGTTTATTCAAAATTTGCAAAGGTAAGCTATATGAACTTCAGCCTTTTAAAAAACAATGTCTTGTTCTTCATCAATTCTCCTATCACACTTAAATTTCGCTTCATTTGATATGCTTATGGGCATTTTTAGAATTCAGCTAAGAAGAGAACCATACTAAATATATGTATTTATATGTCATATATACTGTATATGACATACATAATATATACATATACTATATGATTATATGTCATATATTATATGTCATATGTACATATAGTATACATGATATAAAGCTCATAATATGCCAGGACCACAAAGACATCAAGGGCAATTAGCTTAATGAATAACAATAATTTAAGTAGAATTTAACTTTGACCTCTACACACAAAAAAATTGAAATTCTAGGAAATCTTAGAGTTTGCATGAAAGAAACTTGATTATAGTTTCACCAAATTTCACATCAAACTTAAAATATTTTATGGCATTACCAGTAATGTGTTACTAAGGTTAAAGTAACCTATCTATACCATCAAATTAACAATAAAATGAAGTGAAGTTCAATCACACTGGAGCAAAGACTAACTTCACTTTCTCTTCTCTATTGAAAAACATCATACCAAATGTCATTAATAGAAAATGTAGACACATTGAAGGAAAAAAACATTATAGCAGAGTTTTAGTAACTTAACTCATATAAATAGCATGTTCCTTGTTCCTTTTCTGAATTTTATGATGTTTCTGATATATGTCAACCTTTAAAAATTTGTAATATGTTATGATTTATTTTCTGATTTGAAGTAAATATTTACATATGGACTTAACATGACTTTTTTTTCTTAAAGAGTCTCTCCCCTCAGTAAGTTTCAGGCCCCACAAAAAATTAGGCTTTCTGATTTCTCTGCACAGATTCTCACTACTGTAATCTCCTCTCCTGTCCTCCATTGGCAACCTTTGTAAAATCCAATGCTCCCCTCCTATGTATATATAAGGTACATTTTAGGAATTCAAGAAATGTTTTTAAATGAATGAATGAATGAGTAGAACTACATGTCATCTCCAAACAATATTTTTTTTCATGTGTCCCTCTCTTCTATTAGTCTGGTTGTTTGTTAAGAGCTATTGAAACAAATTTTAAATATAGCTTATATATCATAGGTGCTAAATACTTGATAAATTAATGAGTCAACCAATGCATTAATGAGCCTATAAATCAACGATTGATCTCTGGGTTCTGGTTGCTTCAGTTATTTTACCCTGTCATGTTACAATTTTTCCTCCTAGAATATTTGCAGAGATCATTTTACTGTTTATTACTCTTTTTATTCTTAAAAGTTAAACATCTTACATAACATCTCTAAACAAGTACTTGCTCCTGATCAAAACTGAATCTGAAAGCCAAACTAAAAGAGAAAACTTAAAATGATGAGCTATGTCCCTTGAACTTATTTTTTTTTCCTGTAGCAATAGGACAATATATCCCTTTCTCCTTTTCACCTGTGACAATTTCTTTCCCATATAAAAAAGACTAAAATTATGTAAGAGCTGAAAGTTAGCTGTTTCCTGGGTAAAGAAAGGGGAAAAATCAGCTCAAAACTATTGCTCATATTGTTCTTAGGTACAAAAGAACAAGATAAGGGCCCACAAGTCATGATGAGACTGACAATCTCAGGATACAGAAAGGTTCCAATAGCAGCAGGTGAGCAAAGTGGCCATTATATTTTGAAATATTGAAGAAAAAGACATTGAATTTCTGCTTTTAGAAGGTTTTACTTCTCAGGAAGGTATTTTCTTCCAAAAAATCACTACTAGGGACAGTGTGGTACCTAAAGTTAGAGAAAGAAAGGAATAATTGTAATAATGAAGATGAATAACTCTATACTCATATCTCTTTCCTTGGTCCTGTGTGGATTTTCTCTTCTCAGATTATCTCACCAAGACTTAGGCAACAGGTAGAATAAATATGATAAATTTTTTAATGTAAAAAAAAAGAGCTCTTTTCAGAAGATTTTTTGGGTACGTTCACATGGTTAAACCCAGTGATGAATTTCTCTCTAAGGAAATTTTCTTATTACATGATTTAGTAATTGGTGCCTTGAAGAAAAAGTTTTCTAAGGTTTCATTCTAGCACAATATGCAACCAAAACGTGTGAGCTATTATAGTGTCACATTGCTAATGTAAAAAAAAAAAAAAAAAAAAAAGGAGGGAAAGTTTTGAGAGCCAGGAGACAAATAGTTGAGAATGGAGATTCTGAGGCAGATTAGATAGAGAAGGAGGGAGGGGGAAGTGACCCTAATATACATAACAAAAAAATTACTTTTGGCTCACACACACTTAGCCCCTGCACATCTAGCCCTCCCTGAGTTGGATACCTGAAAAGAACCAATGAAAGGTGCAACTCATCAATACCTTATTAGCATAGACAGAGGGGGAAGAGCCCCTCCAAGTTTTTATAAAGCAAGGATCCCAACCTCAGAGGGATTCTTCTCCTTTGGAGAATGCCCATGCTCATTTTCCTTTGAGTGTGCTTTTGCTGCTCATTAAATTTTTAATCTGTACACACTGGCTAGTCTTTGGATTCTTTGGCTGTACACACTGACTAGTCCTCAGGCTATTTCCTGCAGCTGAATCAAGAACCTTCACAACATCAACCCCTGGTAGAGGTCTTGACTTCTCTGAGAAATCTCAGGACTCTGGCATTCAGCAGAAAATTCCCAGGGCTCCCCAGCATCCAGTCAAGGATTCCCAGTACTCTTCAGTATCAAGCTTGTTAAATTATTTGGCAGTACATACGGACTAGTCCTTGAATTCTTTCCTGCGACTGAGTCAAGAAAAGTACCAGTCCTTGGCTGAGGTACCAGTCCTTGACTGAGGTCTCAATTTCTTGGAGAACTCCCGGGGCTGTCTGGCATAAATTCCACTGTCTTCATCCAATAGGCATGTTGTGAATAGGCATATTGTGAATATATGCATGAGTACTTTGTAGGAATACTTCTTTGTCCTGCTTCTACTACCCTATCACTCATATAATAGCCCTGTTCCTCTAAGAAATCTATAGAATTATTTCAGAAAAGTCTGAGAAGTGAAGCCATTTTTAAACTTAGAAATTCAGATCTCGAGGTTGAGGTTGATTATTTCATTTTGGAAAACTGCTTTTTATATTTGACGATGAACAACTAACTTTATGGAAAGAGCTGAAATTAAGAACTGGCAGGATTATTACTCCTTTCTAGACAGTTCATTTTAAAATGAAAAGCTTCCTATCTTTAAGAGTTTCACAATTGAGATGATATATGTGAAGATCAGCTAATTAAACTCTAGGGATATGCAAACATTAGTTATTAATACTGTCAACCGGTTTAATTCTTACAAAAATAATGTGAGAAACCATCATCATTATCCCAATTTTACCCATGAAAAGAAATCTCTTGGTTTCAATTATTAAGTTATTAAGTTATAAAGCTAGAATTGGAATCCAAAGCCTCTTTTAATATGCCCACACAACTTAAAATACCAGTTAGTATGTCTCAACAAATAAAGACATTTTACATGATGACATAAGAATGTTTAAAAGAGCAGTTCCTATTTTTTTTTCTTTTGTCTAACAGCTGGTCCTTCCAATTACACTACCATTTTGCTTTTCATTGTTGTTTTGACATATTTTACTATAGCAATATATAAATCTTTAATTTACCACAAGGTGATAATATTTCCTTAAGGAGAGATTGTCATTGACTTTTTGCTTTTTTTTTGTCCTTTGGGAATAATGTCCTTTCATCTTGTCACCTTTTCTTGTTTTAAAAGTAAGTTGGGGGCAGGCCACGGTGGCTCAGCAGGCAAGAACACTTGCCTGCCATGCCAGAGGACCCGGGTTCGATTCCCAGTGCCTGCCCATATTAAAAAAAAAGTAGATGGGGGATAAGTAAGCTGGGGAGTTAATGTCAGTGAAGCAAATCCTCACTAGTCTTTCACCCTGTATCCAATCTTTGTAACTCATGCTTGAAAAGTGTTTACCCTTAGCTTAGTTAAAAGGAAGAAACAAACAAACAAAAAAATGGAAAGGAAAAGGAAAACTTGTGTACATTTTTCACCTTTAAGCTTGTCATCTGTCAGGGGAGGATGTCAATCTGGTGCCGATTTCCTTGACAGCGTCTTCCTGTTGCGAGATTATTGTAGGAATATGTTTCAGACAGTGCCTCCCAAAGTGCTTGGGAGTTTGGGAGGACCTAACAAGGGACAGTTTAAGTTCCTGAAAGATAAAATTGCCTCTTCACCATTATCCTTTTCTGCCAGATACTGTCTTTTACATGACACACTCATAAGCTCCTTCAGCACCAAACATAACTCCACCCAGCAATGCAGTCCCCTGAATTCACTCAAACAGATGAAGCTCTGATGGAGTCAACTGTGGGGAAACAAATGGCCTAATAGAGAACACAACCCTGTAAACTCAGAGAAAATACAGCAGCTATAGAAAAATGAGATAAAAACAAAGCACATCAAAAAGTTGATTCCTCAATTATGTGTATGAGTGTGTGTGTATGTGTGTGCTAGTGGTGGTGGCAGAAACTGAACTGATTATCTGAATGCATTTTAAGTCATCCACAATAATGAGGAAAAAAAGACTATAATTTTTTTGAGGATTAGACATTTTCACATATCTTCCTTTATTCCTGTGTGCTGTTATTGAAATACTTGCATATTATTGGTGATAAAAGAAGGATAATTATCTATCCTAGCATAATAAACTATTTCTGATTTTCACAGCCTAATTCATGTTCATGTACATACTATAGTTATCCATAATAGACAATAGTATAAGTATACCTGATTTTGGCATGCTTATTCAAGAGAGGGACTTTTTAGGATGAGTTAAATTAGTGCACAATATGTCTGCTAAATTTTCCTATGTGATGCCATAATACAAACTCTATCAGAGAGTAGTATAAATAAGACATTTATTAAATATTTTTCCTGATGAACATATCTCTGTTGCTTATTTTTTTTCAATTTTTCAGTGACTACTGGAAATGTAATGGCTTTGAAAAAATAGAAAAGGAGTGGTGAGTAAGAATGAAAGTAGATTTGCTCATTTTCTTGAGTCCTGAAACAAAATAAGGGTTTGGCAAAGGAAAGACCATCATGATTGTTTCATCTCTTCCTTTCCATACATACTCATTTTGTCTCAAGTGAGATGGTGGATGACTCAGAGCCAGAAAAAGAGTGTTTCTATTGAATAATATGTTCACATGATGGACTGAGTAAGAAATAACTAAGCCAGTCAATTTTAAAGATAACGGGGAGGAGTTTGTAGCCAATTTGATCCTTTGAAATTACCCCTTCAGTTTTAGGCTAAATTTTTAAATAATTCCATCTCTCTTTTAAGAACATAGGTATCTGATTTCAGTGGGCGTCCACAGCCTGTTAGCATCTGAGAGTCGTGAATAGCATGGATAGCGGAATCCTTGTTACTCCTCTTAGCCACAAATATCAACTGAGTATCTACTACACGCCAAGCACATGAGCAAATCACACCAAGACCCTGACAGCCTAGAGCTTCCACGCTTCCACTTTAGTTCTTTGTCTGAAGCTACTTTTTGGATGCTTTGCTGATGCTTTACCAGTGCAGGTATCAAGAACACTTAATCCATTGAGTTAATGAGTTATTAATAAATGATTTAGACTTCTGGGCAAGTAGAGCTTGATATGCTGTCTCTAAAGGCAAACTCCACCATCTCAAAGGAATCACACAAAACAGTTTATGTTTTTACTCATCACAGTGAGATGTAGGTTGAGTGACGTTCCTCATCTTATAGTTCTATAATCTGAAACATGCAGCTTCTAAGGTTGCCCCAGAAGGACGAGAGAAGATTGGAGGCTCATACTGAATGCCTCAGTGGCCAGGTTTGAAAGTGGCTTACATTATCAAACACACACATCTTGTTGGTTTAAACCCTGTGATGATGTCCCAGACGAATTGCAAAGGAAGTTGGGAAACAGACAGTGGGTGGATATTGTCTCTGCTTCTCGTCATCAAGTTTCCCTCTGCTCCTACCCAAAGTCCCATCCAGTCACTGCATCCATCTCAAGGTACAGTCTCTCTGAGTTAGGGTCTCCTCTGTCAGATTTGGATACAGCTCTTCTTGGTAAAGTGGCATATCAACTAAGAAGCCTATTATGTTCACCACCCTTAAACATGCACACACACACACACACATACAGTGCAAAGGGGGAGAGTAGGGACAAAATAACTACACTAAAACTCAACACCAGAAATAGGAAGAAAAAGACATCCTCAATAGATCAGGCCAAGGTTATGGGAAAATCATATGAGGCCGGCTTCGGAATGCTTTCCTTCCATGGCAGAGAGGGAAGTTTGAATGTTACTTGGGGACACTTCCCTGTTCATTTTTTCCAAGTTCCTCTGGGAGTTTCTTCCTTGTACATAAACCGTCTTGACCTTATCTAAAATGAGCTTGATAGATCAGCCCTTTTGGAGATCGCAGAGCTATATCACTCCACTTCCTATTTTAGAGGCAGTAGAAGGTTCGAGGGTTGTTTTATTTCTTCAACAGTAAAAAACATTTTTTTTTGCTCTTTGGACTCATGACTTCTTTGGCAGTATAATCCTCTCCAAAACTTGTCAGTCTTCTCACCAATATTCATGCTTCCAGGCAATTCTATCTTCCGGTGACATATCCTAAATTGTCTTTGAACCATGTATAAAACCTCAATTCCTTGAGTTTTCACCCCATTCCTTCACCTGGACTCTTGTCTCTTTCTCTCTCTCTGTTTCTCTTAATTTAAAATCTGCTCTTTTGAACATATCTGGAAAATATGTTTGAAGACCTCACCTTTACTTCAATATTTGCACTCAGTCATTAAAATCAGCTGAGATAATTTGTAAAAGCTTTGTGTCTCAAAGCTTTTTAATCCCATCTTTGGTAGTTAGGTTCAGGTATCAACTTGACCAGGTGAAGGTGCCTAGTTCTATTGCTGCAGATATGAGCCAATGGCCTGTGAAGCTTGTCTATCACTGATTACATCTGTGGTCCACTAGGGGGAGTGCCTGCTGCAATGAATGATTGATTAAACTGGCTGGATATTTAAATGAGAGAGCTCAAGGCAGCACAGCCCAAGCAGCTCAGCATACCTTATCTCAGCACTCATAGCTCAGCCCAGGCCTTGCAAATGCAGAAAGGAATCACCCCTGGGAAAGCTGTTGGAACCCAGAAACCTGGAAAGAAGGCCAGCAGAGATCACCCTGTGCCTTCCCATGTAAGGGAGAACCTCAAATGAAAGTAAGCGTCCTTTCCTCTGAAGAACTATATGCTTTTAACCTAAGTAAATCCCCTTTTATTAAAAGCCAATCCATCTCTGGTGTGTTGCGTTCTGGCAGCTTTGGCAGACTAGAACACCATCTCTTATGGTTTGAAATACAGAATCACTAGATTTTCCCCGCCCTGCAAGGCCACATAATTTGGAACCATCTCCAGTTATTTGCTTGCAAATAAACCACTTAATTTCAGAGTTCATCCATTCTTGATAGCACCTATACACAGAGTTAATAGATGATAGTAGCCAGCGCACACTACAAAGGGTCTATTTTTCCATCTCTTAGAGTTACTCCTAAGTAAGCGTGCTGTCTCCTTTCCACATTATTATAGAGAATAGTTTATGTGAATGTTTTGTGGCTGTACAACATGGATCACTGTCTTTCCATCCTTTTTAATATCAATTTCTCATTGTCTACTGCTTGGAAGCCAAATTAATGCCTCATAAATTAGATTTTCATTTTGGCATTCCTTCATTTGAAGTTTACAAACTGAGGCAATAGGCAAATTCTGAAATACCAATGTCTTAATTAAACATTTTTTTCTCACTTCACAGTCAGCTCTGGGTTTGGTAATTCTCATACATATTATAACTGCCTGGACTCCACGGTCATGTTTTCAAAACTAGCTGTAGAAGTGGCATGTATTACTTCTATTCACATTCCATTGATCAATAATCACTGGTATTGTTTGAAAATAATTGTAAGACAGGATGGAAAATGTAGAGGGACAATAGCTATGTAATGAGTACTAATATATCTTTGACATAAACCTCCCCATCAGTGTCTCTAAGGGCACGATTGAATTCATGGATAATATACAAAAAGTTGTAGGTCACTGAGTTCAAGCAAGAGTCAGTAATTCTAAGGATCCTAAACCTCCTTAAATTGGAAATTGTGATTCTGTAGAAAGTCTGAGTAGGGAGAAAGCAGAAAAATCATTTTTGAAATCTATGGAATATTATCTCATTCTCCTCAAGAAACTTCTCCTTTGCAATCCCAAGTTTATAGCTTATGCACCAGGCCAGAGAACAAATAAATCATTGGCTTTAGCTCCGTACTCTTAACAATCATCTGTCAATCATACATTCCAAACCAATTTTGGGAAGAAATGTCACCATCTCCTTTTAGTCAACCCAATTATATTGATTTATGAATAAAGGACACTTGCCCAATTTTACTGAAATATGTTTAGCTTATTTGAAAAACTGAAGCATGGGTTACATGGAACTAAATGGAGAATCCAGACTTTCCATTTAATTAGTTGTATCCAGTAATATAACGTATAGAAGAAACTAAATTATTCAATACTGCTAAGGGTTTACTTTCTTGGCTTGTTATTGTGGTTTTATTGTTTGTTTTTAATGAAGAATTTGAAACTTTTATTTCCTCTAGCTATCCCAACTTTGAGTCAAGATATATTAAGCTAGCAATTGCAGTTACAGCAACTGTATCTGTCTCACAGCCTCCTCCAATTGGTTTCCTGAGATAATAGTAATTATAGTCATCATGATAGATTTCTATCCACCTAGTATTTTGCTAAGCATATTACATTAATGGTTTCATTTATCCCTAACTAGAATCCAGAAATTTAGGTATTAGGCCCAATGTAAGGCATCTGTGGTAGTTAAGGTCATGTTTCGACGTAACCAGGTGATGTGCCCAGTTATCTGATCAGGTAAGCACTGGCCTAACCATTATAGCAAGACCATTTCATGGACTTGACTCATCAGTTGATTGCATCTATGGTGAATTATGTTCTATGATTAACTAAGGGGAGTGTTTCCTACAGTGAGAGAATCCAATCAGTTGGATGTAATCTAGTTAGTTGAAAACGTTTAAGGGAGAGGTGACAATTTCCACAGTCAAAAGAGAGAACTTTTGTCTCTGCTTCAACCAGCCAACCTTTCCTGGGAATTCATCAAAGACCTTCACCAGTATTGCCAGCCTGTGGCCTGCCCTACAGTATATGGACTCATGCGTCCTTACAGGTGCATGAAACACTTTTCTAAAATCTCATGTTTACAAATGTCTCCTGTTGGTTCTGTTTTCCTAGAGAACCATGACTGTACAGCCTCCAAGACCATTCATTTACAAAGAAGGGTTTGGACCTTTTCTTCTGGATTATTGGAGGATCACCTTTTCTCTTCAATAGTTATTAAAAGTGAATTAGCAAGAAAACCTACCTGTTGGCAGACATTTGTTAATTCTGTTCTCAAGGAAAGAGGACAACAATGAATTTCTAAAGGCCTCTTAAAGTAGGGCTGCTAGATAAAGGACAGGACACCAAGCTAAATTTAAATTTCCTATAAAGAACAAATAACTTTTAGTATAAATGAGTTACAAATATTGCATAAAATACACTAAATACTAATGCAAAAATTATTTTATATTTAATTGAAACTAAAATTTTCTTGGGCATCCTGTATTTTTATTTGCTAAATCTGGCAACATTATCTTAAGGAGATATTATTTAAGTTTATCCCAAAATAGAGAATGAAGGCAAATGCTTTGAAGGGGCAAGTTGGAAGGAGATGGCGTGTCTTGATGGTTTGTAAATGTAGAGCATGAAGGAGATAGAGGTAGATTCTTTAAATAGTAGGGGGCAGTGTCCCACTGCCATGTAGGTAGGTGACAGGGGCTTGAATTAAGAGGCCCAAGAATGTCAAGAAGATTGAAAATCAAGGGACTTAATTTGGGAGCTACAAGGCAGGTTCCCCATGTTGAGAAAGAATAGAGAACTCCAGCCTGAGCAAGAAATGTTTCAGTTGACAAGAGTAGAGTGAAGGTCAAAAGATCTTTCCTTGACTCTTCTGGAAATACACATGCGTGTATATATGTGTGTGTGTATTCTTCTGGGGCTAATACAATATTTGAAAATTCTGTATGATCCAAGAATGAATAAAAAGAGCACATTAAGTCATGACATCCTAGCCAAGAAGATGTATGGGTCTCAGAATATATTAGACATGATGATGAGAAATGAAAGGACAAGCATTTCTTGAGTTCTGATGTGGTAGTCTACAATTCACATCTGTTGGCTTTCCCACTACAGTTCTTACCTTCGAACTTGCTCCTAGGTGCCCTCTTGCAGCAAACTACTCTGGCTGTATTGGGAGAGAATATTCTTCCCTAACCAGTTAATTCTGTAATATATTGGGTGCCCAGGCTCAGTGTAAGTGAAAAATAGAATAGCTTCAAATATCATGGTGCAATCCTTTAAAGAATCTTGAAGCAATTACATTAAGTTCTGTTTTCAGGGTACATTTGAGGAACACCCCAGAATCACCTGACTCTTGCCATCCTAGTAAAAGGTGACAGATCCAGTCCATTCACAACACAGTCACCTGAGGGCAAGTACTCCAACAGGAAACTCTCCCACTGAGATTATGATCAGCTGCCTCTACTTTACTGGAGTTTGATTTGCAGTGGCCTAGGGCCCCAACCCCGGTGTCTAAAACTCTTCTCTGTGTGGTCCAAGGCAATGAAGACTACAAGAATGCCACAGAGATATTGGGCACAGGGCAGTGTCATACTGTATTGCAGAGTAAGGCTCTAAAGTCAGTGCTGAGATGATCATGAATCATTGCAATTTCCCTTGGAAAATCCTTTCCAAGTCTTGTTTGGAAACTGGCATACTATCTTTCAAGACAGTGAGTTCAACAGAGTAATTAGTCCTGTGGATTAGACCATTATTTCACTTCTTTAGTTTAACATTAGGTTCAGTAGATGGTTTAAGATTATTAAAAAGTTACATAAACATAAAGAGGCATAAAAAGTATGTATCTTTCAACCCTGCAAGTCTGTTCAGTTAGGTTAGATTCTTGCCCAGTGAGAGTAGTGAGGAAACTGAGATGACCTAGGGACAGGCAAACTAGAATCTCTCAACTTACCTCATTCAGGAAGGGAGGAGGACAGTAGGATAATTTAAGAAGAGCCTTATATTCTATGGCTCACATGATTTAAATTTTTACTAATTTTCACTCTTTCTTTCTCCCTTTAAAAAGCATATATAGTTGACTTTATGTAAATTAAATGCACATATAATGAGATTTCATACAGATCAGACTGCCGGCTTCAGAGGAATTGCTATTTAGAGAATATTTTGAGTCATACTATACTCCTTCAAATGCAAATACCATCCAGAATTGCGACTTGAATCTTGCAATTGCATTCTGATGCACTGCAAAATTTCAGGAAATATGTTACATAAAGAATCAAGGAGAACTTATGTAACTTATGCAATACACATATTCTATAGATTAACGCACACACATATATTGCTTGCTATATTTAACTATAAGTGCAATGGAATTGCAGAATGAGGATATAATGGCTCTATGGAAGAAAAGTGTTATATAAATCAAAGGCTATAAGTGCACTACGTATAAAAAATCCTAGTGCAATTTTAAAATTTAATAACTTTGGATGAACCTATGACAGAAGCAAATGGCAAGAATCATGTGGAAGTATATTTCATAGACTCTAATGTGAATATTTAATGTCCTTTTATTCAGTGCTTACTGGAAAGCACCTTTTATTCGGTGCTTATTCAGAAAGTAATGCATTATTGGCCCATTAGTTTTCATAAAAGTGATGGTCCATGTTAAACTTGCCCTCCTGTAGTTTTGGAGCATTGCATTTTTCCTGATCTCTCATGGTAACAATGTTCTACTGCCTTCTTCCAACAGGATTCTATTTCTGCTCCTCTATTTTGACTACTTACACCTGTGAACAAATTGATTTTCAAAACACTTTAGATGTTAACTGATTTCCTGCCATCTCATCCATCTATTTTTATGGACATGTATCTGTTTGTGCTTCAGTTTTTAGTCTGCTCGTCAGACTACATTGTTTGGTATGTGTTGAATATCTACTATGTTTAGAAACATTTCTGAATGACAAGACTGACTTTTATTCATTTACATCCCATTCTAAATGTTCATGAAGTTATTCTTTTTTTCTTAAAATGTAAACTAAAATGGGTATCATTTTATCAGTACTCATAACTTCCTGATAATTCACCTGGGGCTTTTGGTACCACAGAAATTCATGTCACCCAAATCACTCTAATTCCTGTAGCTGTGATAAGTCCTCATATTATACTACATTTATCCTAACATATGAGCAGCAAAGACTTAAATGCCTTAGTGAAAGTAATCTAAAGGAAGATTTCTTTCAGGCAGAAAAATATAAAACCATTAAAAAAGAGAAACATTAATGAAAGTCTACTTTACAGAGAGGTGGGCAGTATTCAGGGAACAAATGAAAGATGGTGAGGTACCAAAGGGTTACACCCCAAAGCTGAACTGACAATGGAGGGAAATTGAGTTATCAGGGCCCAATGAGAGTGGGAAATTCTGAAGATGCAATTGTAGTCATGTGGGAATGCAGCACCTGCCAAAGATGCGGCCTTGATGCAGGAAGGGAACATGGAAGAAATAAGCCCCCTCTCTCTTCCCTCAAGTCCTGCGGGTACTTTTCATTGGCTGAACCCAACTGGAAATCAATGACAAAGATACCTTAGAGATGCAATCTCCAGGGCTCATCCTTCTGGGCACCTTACAGTACAGAGAACGGTGGAGAGTTCCAATAGAGGCATTAAGAGAATAACCAACTAGAGGTCTGGCAGCTCGAGAGGCCCCAGGAGTGGTATCTCTTTCACCAGGCTGGGCTTCACATTGACTATGTTTTTTCTTCTCCCTCTTGGTTTGAAAGCATCCAGTGCTTGCAGCACAGGAGCAACACTGTGTCTCCTCATGATGACCCTCCTAGTCATGGGATGAGGATCATGAAAGTGCTTTACTTGTTTCCCCATTCGAACAAGGACATGAAGAACACTTCTTGTAAATAGCACTTGACCTGCACACATTCCACTCATTAACATTTTCAAAAATCAATTTGTAACAGTCAGTTTCAGCCTTTACCTCAGAGGTATTTACCTCCTCCTAGGTGACCTCTCCAAGGACATCAGTAGCCACCATGGACTATTATCTTGAGGATTTTAATACCTTCCAGTTTTAAATTCTTAGTATTTTAAAAGGCTAGTTTCCATACCAGTCAATGATCAGTCATTCTCATCTATCATGCTGACTGGCTATGCCATCCCAAGCAAATTTCTTCCATGCCTAGTATTAGTTATTTGTCTCTGAGTTTTTGGCTTACTTCTAAAAATTCATGGTGGTTGCTGGTCCAAATTACTAGCTCACTGTAATGTACCCAAAGAGGCAGAGGTGAATGGTCCAACAACCCACACACCAAGCCTTCCAGAACAGCCTTTACTGGGGTTAATACTTAGATCAAGCAGCCATAAATGTGCAGGCTGTTTATAGCACTTCTCAGAGGCAGTGTCCTAGGATCTCTTGGGACCAGATATCAGACTTTGGTAAGGGATCCTGCCTTGGGGTGCTCTGCATTTAAGCCACATGTGATGGTTAGGTTCTGGTATCATCTTGGCCAGGCGATGGTGCCCAGTTGTCTGGTCAGACAAGCAGTAGTCTAACCATTACTACAAGGATATTTTGTGGCTGGTTGATGAACCAGAAGGCTGGTATATTAAATAATCAGTCAGTCAATCGCAAACAAAATAACCCAATCAATTGGGATTGATCCATTTGGTTGAAGACTTTTAAGGAGAAGAGAGAACTTCCACTGTTTTTTAGACAGCGAGTTTCTCCCACGGAGTTTGTTGAGACCCTGGAGTTGCCAGCCTCGCAGACTTCCTTATAGATTTTAGACTCTTGCATCCCCATGGTTTGTGAGACACTTTTATAAATCCTATATTTACAGATACCTCCTGTTGGTTCTGTATCTCTAAACTACACTGCATGATGACAGAAAGCATATCAGGTCTTCTTCTAGAGTGATTGACACTTGGAAGAACCTGGGCCTATACTCCTATCTCATCCTGATCTTAGCTAATAGAGCCGCAGAATTTCCTGGCATTATCAAAGGTCAGCTGCAACAGTACAACACTATAGAACAGTGGCATGAGCTACCGCCTCACATTCTACAAGGTTGATTATTTTAAGAACTCAGATGTAGTCAGTTTTCAAAGAAGCTATCCAGGAAGCCATCGCATACAGAGTCAGTCTTGGGAAAACTAACCCTTAACTCTTCTTTCTCTAATTTTTGGTGGTTTTCTCTTTTTTTGATTCTTATGTTAAACAAAGTTTAAATTAAAATTGTAAAAGTTGACACTATGGGATATTTTAAACTGATATTACTATTTTATCAATGTTTATATATTATAAATATATAAATAAATCATGTTTATGCTATATTATAAGACTGTAAAGTGATACTATAATAATACTATAATAATCATTTGAGCCTAATCAATTTAGGACCATAATTTCAATGTTCTGTTGCCATTTAGTTATGTTATCATTTCCTATTGGTAAATAATGATGTGGTTGAATCTTACACATATGTATATTTTGGAGTCATGTTCAATATTTTTATAAAATTCTGTCAGTCCAAAGGATATGCACATTTTATAAGCATGTATCCTTCATTATGGAATTATAGATACAACTTGAGTATATGAATCTAGTAACAGTTCTTAACCATTCAGAAATATCAGAAGGTAAGTAGCAGAGGATATATGTTTATATTAGTTCTGTCACCTAGGTCCAAGTAAATGTATCTTACAGGGCACTTGGTTATGGTGGAAAGCCTGAAGTTTCCCTAAGTAGCACTGGAAGTTTAAGACAAGTGTCTAGGACTAGAATGAACATGCAGCACACACTCAAAATTGGAGGATGTTTCATGTGGTTATATCTCTTCATTTCAAGATGATCATGCCATCCAAAAAACATAGATACAGTACTCTACAGATTTATAGAGTTAAGAAGAATGTCTACTCACACCTCTGTACTTATTCTTTCATCCAATAAATATTTTTTGAGCTAGTGTGACCAACTACTTCCATTTGCCTGGACCTGAGGGGCTTCCTGGAATACACAACTGTCAGTGCTAAAACTGATCGAGTCCCAGGTAAACCTAGAAGCACCTTATGCAGCTCTTAGGTATCATACATACAAAAGTTCTATTCTTATGAAACTGTGTGCTAGTGGAAGGAGATAGACCATTACTTAGATAAATCAGTGAAATATAGTATGTTGGATTGAGATAAATGCTAGTAAATGATATAATAGATATGAAGAGAGGTTCCTATATTGGGTAGGATGGCCAGGAAAAGTTCACTGAGAAGGGAGCATTTAAATATAAGCATGAAGCAAGTGAGATCTCAACAAGAGGACAAAAGGAAACAGAAGTCAGAGTCCCTGAGGCAATGGTAAATCTGATATGTTCTAAGAATATCAAAGAGAATAATCTGGCACGAGCTGAAAGACTGAGGGATATCACTCAGAAATGAGGTCAAGGAAATAATGAGGCTAGAAAACACTGGAGCAAATGGATCACTGAAAGGACTTTGTCTTTGGAACCTTTTGAGCAAAGCCATCACATGCTTTGATTTACATTTGGGAATCATTGTGACTGCTGTGTTGAAAGAGGCAAGGATGAAAGAACAGAAATATATTAGAAGGCCACTGCAATAACACAAGTCAAAGATGATGATGGCTGAAACCAGGTTGGTAAATGTAGAGATGATGGTGACAGGTCACATCCTGAACATAACGTTGATGCTAAAGAGGACAGATTTGCTAATGAATTAGACATTCTGTATGAAGGATATAGAACACTTGAAGGTGACTCTGATATTTGGAACCTAAGCAATCAAAATAATCAAGTAGCCTTCTGTTGAGATGAGGGTATTACTTTTGTTTTGCATGAGAGAAACAGAGTTGAAGGGGATCAGGGGAAATCAGAAATTCAGTTTTAGGCATATTAAGTGTATAAGTCCATGAGACCTACAACTGGAAATGTTGACTAAGAAGGTGGCTATATAAGACTAGAGTTAGAGGGGAAAAGGTGAGTTTATTACTGTTTAAAGTCATAACGTTAGGTGAATATAGATATAAAATGAAAACAATGCAAATACTGAACCCTGGGGTTCCCCCAAATTTAGCAATATGACAGAGCAAGGAACCACAGAAGTGCATCAGAGAAGGTGGAGAAAAAATAAAAGAATGTACTGTCCTGAAAACTAAGGAATTATCTCAAGGAGTAGAGATCAACCAATTACATCATCTGCTACTGATAGGTGAAACAAGGGGAGAACTAAAGATAGGTTAGCAAAGTAGAAGATTGCTGAGCAATGTGAGATCACAGGGGTCTTTGAAGAGAGTGGTTGCAGTAGAAAAGCCTGACTGAAGTGAATTCAAGAAAGAATGGAAGGAGGAAAATTGTAGAGAGCAAATATATAAGAAAGTCACAGGTGCTATGCTGAAAAAGGAAAATGATGGTGTAGATACACATTTAGAGTGGAATCATGGTTAAGAAAGTGTACTTTTTTTCTTTTTTAACTTTTTTTTATTCTATAGCATAACATATATACAAAGTAAAGAAATACAAAAGCAATACTTTTCAAAGCACTCTTCAACAAGTGAGTACAAGACAGATCCCAGAGTTCGTCATTTGCTACCATACAATCGTCTCAGATTTTTCCTTCTAACTGCTCTAGAATATAGGAGGCTAGAGAGCTTAAAAACTTTATCATCACAATTGACTTTTTTTCCTTCTTTTTTTTTTTGAACAATAATGTATATACAAAAAATGCTATAAATTTCAAAGGACAGCACCACAATTAGTTGTAGAATATATTTCAGACTTTGGAATGGGTTACAATTTCAGACCCTCTTCTAGCAGCTCTAAATTACAGGAGACTAAAAGAGATATCAGTTTAATGATTCAGCATTCATATTCATTTGTTAAGTCCTATCTTCTATGTATAATTCTACCACCACCTTTGATCTTCCCATACCTCTCTTTGAAGTTGTTTGGGCTATAGCAATTGCAAATTTTTGATATTAGGAGGGTCTGTCACTAATATGAGGTGGGGAGATGGAACTATCTGATAGAGAGGCTGGGCTAGATTTCCGGATTTATCTGGACCAGATAAGTTACTCTAGTGCCTGGAACCCTAGTGGAATCTTATATATTGCCCTAGGTGTTCTTTAGGATTGGCTGGAATAGTCCTGGTTGGGGGTTGGCAGTTATGATAGGTAAAAAGGTCTACCTGAAGCTTGTGTAAGAGCAACCTCCAGAGTAGCCTCTCGACTCTACTGAATTCTCTCTGCCACTGATGCTTTATTAATTACACTTCTTTTCCCCTGTTTGGTCAGGATGTAAGTGTTGATTCCATGGTGCCAGGACTGGATTCATCCCTGGGAGTCATCTCCTATGTTGCCAGGGAGACATTCACCCCTGGATGTCATGTCCCACATAGTGCGGACAGCAATGATTGAAAGAGGCAATTTTAAGATGGGAGAAAATGGCAATTGTGTATACTGCTCAGAAAGATTCAGAAAATTGGAGGAAAACTGATGAAGAAGCAGAGGGAAGGGATGATTCCAGAAGGAACCTGGAAGTTGGTGAGAGAGGGCAAATGTTAGGGTAGTATAACAGTCTTGAAAGCAAATAACAGAACCTACTATAGTGTAAAGCAAAAAAAAAAAAAAAAAAAAAATTGCAAGAGATATAAAGAGACTAACAGAATAACTAAGAAAGAAAGTAGAAACAGCACCAAAGTATATATTGTAGGACAGCCCCATTAGAGCCCCACTGCTGCTGCTCTGACCAATTGTGCTGTGACCTGGATGAATGGCTGGATACTTGACCACTGCTACTCACAGAAAGCTGCCTAACTCTGTCATTACCCTTAGCAAGAAGAATTCTGTGCAGTCTCTGCTTCCTTGTCCCTCTCTATATATCCAAGAAGAGTCTGATTGGATGAGTTAATGTCAAATACAATTACAAATAGCTGGAAGAGACATGGAAAAGAGAAGAGTGTCTGGCTTCTAATTTGAAGTGTGAACTTACATGAGGGTAGTTCCTGGAGCAAAGGAAAGATGGAGAAAGGTACACAGTGGTCAAAGAGGCATAGTGAATGTCTGCTATTGTTTGGTACTAATATTTCAGGACTGAAAGATTCATTAAAATTTTTAGTAAGAGAACTTAAAATACATACCCCAAATAATAAATTCCTAAAACTGGATTGTCTAATGTTAGTAATCTTTTTTTTTAAGTCAGTGATCTGTTTTTTCCTTCTCCTCACCTAAATATGCATACATATTCTTATTTTTATTCAGCATGAAATGGAATCAAAACTCATACATGGATGAATAGCAAAAATTAGTAAAGTGTTACCCTACTGTTTGGCATCAACTAAGTTAGGCAATTTTGGTTCAAAGTAAACACATGATGCTAAACACATTTTAAGATGCAGTGTTTGCGCTTGCCTGCTAACTTTACCTCTGAATAGTGATTCCCATTCCTAGAGCAATTGTTGGAATCTGTAGTCAAAGGAGATGTTTTGCATTAATTAATATATATTTAAAATATTCTTTAAAGCCTATATGTCTTTATGGGACCATCTAAGCAGTATCAAATATTTCATTATTTTGCTTAGTAATCTTTCAACAGAAAATTCCTTATTTAAAATGTGTCTATTTCTTTTTAAAGTCTCCATACCAACAACTGAATTAATATAAATGAATATTAAGATGTTTCTCTTTGGGATAATAAAGTCTTATGCTTTATACATTCAAAACTTTTAAGGAAAGATATCTTTTTTTTTTCCTTTCTAACCTAAAATAAGAATAATTAGAGTAAAAGGATACTTTCTGGTACAATATTTAAAATACAATATGAGCAAGGGATTTATCAAATTCTCAAATAAAAAATTGTTGAGTCAATATATCATTCTAGGTTCCAATTTAATTGTTAATGACTGTTCTTGTGGAATTAAATTCACTCAGCAGCTTTAGTTATTCAAATATTTCCATGCAAGAGGAAGTGGATATTGTATGCCCAAATGAGTTGTTACCTTTGTAAACACTCAGGCACCATTCCATGGATGCATTTTGACAAGTGACTTGAAAGGTTTTAGCTCCTCTGACAGCCACTTTTTCTCCACTGAGGAAAGCTTGGTGCTCAGAGACAAACCAACATCCTCCTTCCCACTGTGCACTTCCTCAGCACTACTACCTCTCCATTTTCCCCATCCCCTACTTCCTGTGGCCATGAGAGACTAAACTGAAGCATGATTATACCTCTCAGTAGGATCAGTGAATTAGCCTTGCGAAAAAAACTGGAATAGCAGGCACCAATCCTGACTCTCCAAATTAACTAAGAGGCAGGAGCCAAATCTCAGCAGAACAAGCAACCAAGGGGAAAGTTGGACCAGGCTGCAGGAAAGAATGACAAAAATAAGGCATTTGGTGTATGAGAACTTTTCTAATGTCATTGGTAGGGAAGGGAAATTGGGAAAGACCAGGAGGGCCAGGGACCACTCCGAACTCTCTGAAAATCCAAATCTGTAAAAGCATGTATGTGTTTGCCAGATGTCTCTATTTCTGTTTCTAATTGATGAAGGCTCTTACCATGTTAAATTTTCCCCAGCTCTAACAGTCATCTTATGTACTCACATGTACACATAAGCATACACAACCCACAACAAATTTAGACATTTATATTTGTTTGGGGTTAATACACATATATACGAATGTGTGTGTGTGTGTGTGTGTGTGTGTGTGTGTGTGTGTGTGTGTGTGTGCATATGAAGTTCAACTAATTGTTAGGAAAAAAGCAAAGCTTTTGGAGTCTGAAACCCCAGATATGAACATGGCTTCATCAATTCTTACTTGACCATATGACTTAATTTCTCTGTATCTCAAATTCCTCATCTAAATTGTGGGGAAAGTAATAACTCACTCAGAAGGTAAACAGAAGACAACAGTGGGTCATGTGTGTAAGTAAAGCCAGAGGCATGTTATAGAGGCAAAATCAAAACTTCCTTATCTTCCATTCTCCCTACCTTCTGGAAGTGAACATTGTGGGACTGGTATGAGTCACATAAAGAAAACATTTAACTACAGTAAGATAATTTAAATTGTGAAACAGGATGTGGAAGACAAAATTGCTGCACAGAATTTAGAATGTTCAATTTTGCTTGGGCAGTGTTTCTTGATCAAATGTTTTTAGATAGAAACAAAAGCCTATTGGGAGGACCCTGCTTTATCAGTATCCTTCAAACCTTATGGATGGTAGCATGTTTATTTTAATGAAGGATTTAACATGGTGAAGGGAAAGGGAATGACAAAACACTCTCAAACTACCCAGGAAGTAGGGCTGGAGTTGGAAGGAGGGATTCCTCCCAACCCCAAGACTGACAATACTTTTGCATGTTCACTCATTCAGAAATCATTAGGCAAATCCCATGGCTGGGCACGTGGTAAGAGGTAGGGCTATAGGGCAGAGAGAACATTAGAGCCTGATGTTGTGATCCAGCAGCCAGTGCAATAGTCAAGCCTCTGGCCCCTTAAAGGAAAGAGTGATTCTCAATGTAAAATGCTACATAATTTAGACAAGACGAGGAACCAGGAAAACGTCACTTTATATGATTGGCAATGATTGGAACTTTGAAAGAACAGTTTGGGAGAAAAGATATAAGAAGTTGGCTTAAAAAAGTACTGTTTGCTATTCAGCTTGGTATTTTGGCTTCTTGCATGATGCCTGGTGACTGGTTAATATTAATCACTCAACAAGAGGAGTGCAGATAAAGAAATGAAGGTTAAGAAAATATATTAAAGTTTTAAAAAAGATAGTAAATAAAAGGTGGTAAAGAAATAAGTAGGTAGAAAATGTGGATGATAGCAACATTTAGGTCACAATTTTGAGTACCGTAACAGAGTTTAGGATTTCAGTTCTCTTTATAAAAGCATTTCTGAGCATGGTAGTGGAAAGAAGTGAATGAATATACATATATGAAATAGAAAGGAGAGTAAGGATAGGGTGATGAGAATGCTAATAAAGGTGAGGATGAAGAGGAGAATTCAAAGAATGGAATGAGATAATTATGAGGTGTGAGCATTTGAAGCTGTATGTACCCCAGAAAAGCATGTTCTTTAAACTAATCCATTCCTATGGGTGTGGACGTATCATAAGTAGGATCTTTCAGTGAGGAGGATCTTAAATTGAGCAATAACTCATTTAATTTAGGATGGGTCTTAATCTTCTTACTCGAACCCATTGTAAGAGAATAAAAGACAGGGAGAACACATAGAAAAAGCCAGAGAAGCTAAGAAAGACAGAAGCTGAGAGAGGACACACAGAAAACAGGAAAAAAAAAAGTCAGAGATGGAATAGCCATAATCTGAAAATGATGAAACCTGGGAGACAAAACCAGCAGATGCTGGCATGTGCCTTCCTACATAATAGAGGAGGCATAGATTGCCAGCAGCCTTTCTTCAGGAAGAAAGTATTGTCAGGTTGATGCTTTGCTTTAGACATTTTCACAGCCTAAGAACTCTGGCATATAAGTTAAAAAGTCATCATTATAAAAGCCAATCCATTTCTGGTATATTGTATTTCATCAGCTTTAGCAAAGGAAACATGAAGTGATTTCTTATTCTACATCTGCGCTTTGCTAAGCTACATGGCAGAAGTTAATAAGAATTGGAAAAAATGAGAATGCTATATTCACAAAACACTTTAAAATAGTCAAGTTAATTATAATTAACATAACTTTGTTGGTAAGAAGAAAAATTGTGCCTCCCTCCACCACCATTTGCTACACATACAGATACCAAGACTGATAATTTGGAGTTGGTAGAAGGTCCAATAGGGTATGCTCAAAATACAACCTCAACTGAGTAGGGCACAGAGAAGGGACAGACTTTAGAGCCCCAGGGAATTTACTTATTCCATATAAAACACTTCAAATAAATGGGATAATAGCTAGGATGCTTCCCTAGCTTCTGAGTAATTAGCATGCCCTACATTCAGGAATGGATGTTAAAACTGATTTTAGATGTGTTAGTTTGAAGCTGTTATGTACTCCAGAAAAGACCATGTTCTTCCAGTCCATTCCTGTGAATGCAATCCTGTTATGGGTAGGACCTTTTGATTAAATTATTTCAATGGACATGCGATTCACCCCATTCAAGGTGGGTCTTAATCCTTTTACTGGAGTGATTTATAAGAGTGTAAAGGGCACACAGAGGAAGCCAAGATTGCCCAGAGAAGCTCCCCCTAGAAGATTATTGACTCAGAAAGGAGGTTCAAGAGAAACTTTAAATAAAGTTAGTCTTAAGTAGTTAGGCAGGGATTTCTAAAGTCCTTTTGAAGTAAAAAAAAAAAAAAATTCCCATTACAATAAAAAACATTACCTTACTAAATATACAAATTTGTACCTAAGGCCAAAATTGTCCAGCAGAACTTTCTGCAAAGGTAGTTGTGGTCTATATCTTTATGGTCCATTACCTTGAGTCATTAGTCACATGTGGCTATTGAAAACTTTACATGTGGTTAGTGAACTGCGGAAATAAAACTTTAATTAATTTAAATTAATTAAAATATTAACAACTACATGTGGTTAATGACTACCACATTGGTCAGTACTATTCCAGACTTCAAAAAGATCTGAGACAAGTTTGGGCTTAATCGTCTTGATTCTATCTCTACCAGTCCTTGTTCTCTCAGTAAGAAGTGAGAAACAACCAATGATGAAAATCTGTTATACTTAAGAGCACAATCCTAAAAGTAGCTCCTTAGCAGACTCATGTGAGCTTACAGAACCCATGCCTTGATATTTGGTCAAATGGAGAAATCAATATACTTTAGACTTAATTAAGAACTAATCACCTGGAGTTCATATTTTTAGCTTCCTGTATGGAGAGAGCTTAAATACAGAGAGTTCAGGCAGACTCAAAGAATAAAAGATGGAAAAGCATGGTAAATAAGCCTTAAAAGTAATGCTAAGATTTATGTAGTGATGATTACTTCTCAGACTATTGCTTATTTTTTTCCATATTTGTTTCTGGATTCCTATTTAAGCTCACAATTTGAGCTTTAGCAAATAGCATATGGCCAATATGTAGTAGTGTGTTTCACAGGCTATACATGGCCATTTCTTTGCCATTTTAAGCAGATAATGTTCACACGAAGATTTCATGGGGTTATGCTTATTGTTTAGCTTGTGGCTTTATTGATATCTTCATTATTACAGATAATAACTTCATAAATATTATTCTTATTTTCTTTACAAAATAATACATATTTATCCTTTGTTATTTTTAAATATTTTTATGTATATTAATCACCTTTCACGTAAATAGAACTGGAATTAAGAGGACTTGGTAAAAATTAGAGAAACAGCCAAAGTGTAAGATCAAATCATATATAGCTAACATTTTACCTGACATACATTTTTTTTTTAACCAAGAGAAAATGCTTTTTAATGAATACCATGCATTTAGGTACAAAACTGCAACACACAAATAGAAAAACATTCTATCAATAATAACATCAAAAGTAAGAACACAGAAACACAGAAATTAAGTTATTAAGAAATGTTAAGAGGAAAAACATTCTTTAAAGTCATATTCAATTGACTCTGTGAGGAAAAACAACATTCATTTGGCTCTGGTCACAGTTCCATCATGTCCACTTTCTTTGTAAGTTGGGTTTCAACGGTATCCAATTCTCGTTTTGCTTCTTCAATTTTCACTTGAGCAAGAGATGGATTCGGCATTAAATCTAAATAGGACTCTAGTTTTTCTTCAAAGGTATAGTCTGTCGTTTTAGTTCCGCCAGTTTCTCTGACAGTGCTACTAGTGACTGATGAGACAGAGAAGCATCCATGCCTCTGGCTGAAAGTTGCTCCTCTGCAGCCTTGATTCCAACTCTGAACTCGTCTGATTTTGCTTTTAGGAAGTCCATGTTCTGAAGACGACTGTCAACTTTGGCCTTTTCCATAGAGAGATGCAGCTCTGCCTTTTTGAGGTCCTCTCGTAGACCTTTTTCTAAGACTAAAGTTGCAGTTAAGTTTTTTTTTCAAGTTTGGTCAATTCAAGCTTGATTTCTTCATTTTTGGATTTGGTACGATAAAGATCAGAGGTCAAATCATTCACTGTGGGGATAAAACTAGCTAGTGAGGTATCCTTTGTTTCAAGCGCCATTGCACTGTCAACCAAAGCATTCAGATATCTGGAACTAGTGCTAGAGAGATTGGCAGAGTAAAAATTCACACTCTCCATGAGAAGTTCTTGAAGATGCTTGGCTTCTGATTCATATTCACTTGCTTTCTGTTTCAAGTCCTCTATTACCAGGGAGACATCCCTGTCCCGGGCCTTGTTCCGTTCTGAAAGGTGATATAAAATCTCTGTGGTCCGTGGATTCACCTCATATTATGGGATAGGATGATTTCCAAATATTTTTTTCAACCAGGCAGCGACCTGTGCTTCTTTCTCCTGGGGGCCGTCCATATCTGCCCCTGACATACATTTTTTATAGGAAGCTGATTTTTGTTTTGTTTTGTTTTGGTAAATTTTACTTTCACAACCCCTTCAAAAGCCTTGGGAAGGGGGCTGTTCCTACCCATTCATTACCCTAGGAAGTAGGTGGAGAGGAGTAGGCCAATATTGCATAGAATATTTCTCAGTTGGACAGGAGGGTACCTGCACATCATCAGGCCAATCTACGAGCTGAGAGTGATTAGCATTAAATTCAGGAGTAAGGGCAGACCATTCACTTTGTAACTTTACTTGTTCACTGTTTTGTCAGCATTATTTGGCACTTCTTTTTTAATCCTTTCCTATCTCCATAGAACTAAATATCCCATGTGTAGTCCTGAGAAAGGGTTCATGTAAACGTGTGACTTCAGCCAGCATACATCACACAGACCCACAGAGTGGATCCCTTGTTGCTGTATGAAATGGGCACTGGAAATGTAACCTAGAGGGGAATGTGGGTTACACAGAAAAATGAAGAGCAAGTTAACATAACTGCTTCTCCTAGAGGTTGCTGACCAATGCCATAGTCAGAGATGACCCACAGATGTGGCTTTTGCTAAGGTGCTAGTTTCTAGCAAATTCAGGTTTCCAGAGTAAAGTGTCCAGCAGTTGGTATATTCCAGCAGCATCAGCAAATATCAAAACAGCATTCCATCCCAGGAAGATAAGGCAGTAACACCAGGCGCTACCCAGTGGAAGCAGTATAAACTGCCAGCAGAAGCTTCTCCCAGTTCCTCTTCAAATTTATGACAGATATCCTTGCTTTCTCTTTGTAGAAATACAGTTCCATTTAGAATTCAAGAGTGATGCCACCATGTTGTTTCTTGCAGGAAGAATTTGAAGATATTCTTCTACATCTCAAAGATTTCCACAGTTGGTGAAGTTTCTTCTATAAGCTACAACAGGAACCCAAGCAATGTCATATGGACCTATCTCTTAGAACTGTGGAAAACTTGGCATATTTTCTTAAAATGTCAATGGAGCCTTACATTGAAAGGTAAGGATAATAGTCATGAATTTAAATTCTCAAGATCCTGCAAATAGCCAGGTTCATAAAACTAGATATCTTGGAGCCCAGCCCTTTACTTCCCAAATGAAATTATAAGGGAAATGGAGTTGGAAAACAAAATGCTTATTTCATGTCCCATTATATTAGGGGATGGCAAGGAAGTGTTATGTTAATATCATTACAGGGTCAGACTGCTTAGTTTCAACCTTCAGCCTTGACCATAATTTACTTTATAGATGCCTCTGTAAAAAGAGAATTATAATAATAGTACCTGCCCCATAGAGTTAGTGCAATTTTAAATGAAGTTAATGCATGTAAATACTTAAAAATACCTGGCACATGGAAGAACATTCAATAAAATATTTGCTATTATTTTTATGAGTATAAATGGTGTAAAATCAAACCCATTGGAATCAGTACTTGTGGTGGTTTGAAAGGATGTATGTACCCTAGAAAAGCCATGTGTTAATCTTAATCCCATTTTGTAAAGGCATTGTTTCTTCTAATCCCTATTCAGTACTGTATGTTTGAAACTAATTAGATCATCTCCCTGGAGATGTGATTTAGGGAGCCACATCTTGATGTGATCTTGATGAGATCTTGGGTAATCAAGAGTGATTGTTAAAATGGATTTGGTGGAGATATGTCTGCACTCATTTGGGGGTTCTTATAAAAGAGGAAACATTTTTGAGAAGAGGATTTTCAGATAGAGCAGAGAAGAATGACACAGCCTCAAGAAGCAGAGAGAAACAGCCAGCAACCTTGGAGATAAAAAAGGAAAATACCTCCCAGGGAGCTTTATGAAACAGGAAGCCAGGAGAGAAAGCTAGCAGATGACGCCATGTTCGCCGCATGACCTTCCAGATGAGTGAGAAACCCTGACCGTGTTCCCAATGTGCCTTTCCAAATGCGAGAGAAACTCTGACTGTGTTCGGCGTGTGCTCTGCCACTTGAAAGAGAATCCCTGAACTTCATCAGCCTTCTTGAACCAAGGTATCTTTCCCTAGATGCCTTAGATTGGACATTTCTATAGACTTCTTTTATTTGGGACATTTTCTCGGCCTTAGAACTGTAAACTAGCAACTCATTAAATTATCTTTTTTAAAAGTCATTCTGTTTCTGGTATATTGCATTCTGGCAGTTAGCAAACTAATACAGTACTGGTTCCAGAGATTAATATAGAAGTGTCAAAAGGAAGCATGTTTTACCAATTCACTGACCACTACTGATCCCTTATGGAGTCTTCATTTATAAAAGTCATTAAGCTTATGTCAAATTATTCCAGAAGATGATATACTCTTTTTTCCCCTTACATTCCCATTTGATTCTTTGAAGATCTTTGACTTTATGGAGTTTTCATTGAGAATGAAACATACTGTAGTTATAGAGACTCTGCTAGCAAGCTCTACTTCCCATTAACCTTTTGTGCAGTAAAAAAACCTTGGGCTAGAATGCTATGAATTAAATTTATGAAGTTTTCCTTATTTGCTTTGCTTCTCTCCACACCATTCATACAAGAATGGACATATACTCTCTAAATTCATTATTAAACAGTATTTTTTTGGAAAGGACCATTCAGCATCTGATGAACACAAACATGAAACTAGTAAGGATTTTAAATGCACTTATGATCTCTGATATATCATCTGCATTCAGGAAATAGCAGAGTGGTCATGCTGAGGGGGGGAAACAGTCACAGGGGCTATGAATGCTGTTTTCAGCTGAGAAAAGCTATTTTAAGAGACTTTGGGTAAGGAAAAGTCGTTTGTGGAAAATTACATAGCTTTTATTTTGCATTCTGTTGTTTGAATACAAATGAGGTTAACGGAAATATTCTCGACAACACTGGAAAACTTATAACTGAAGATCGTAAGGTTCTGTTGTCTTGAACTGAAAATTCTGAGTAAGAGTTAAATACTGGGTAACCCAATCTCCTCACCAAGAGCATTCCCAAGAAACTTCGTGGTGAAAAAGAGAAAATAGCCAATATGTTCATTTGGCATTAAAATATTAATTATAACTTTGACATTACTGAAACCTGGTCATGCTTTACCAATGGAGAAAGTAAAGACAGGAAATATTAAATGATTTGTCTCGAGCTTCAATGTTATTTTATCAATAGAACTAGAGCTTCATTCTTTTTACTTATCTTAAAAATTATCTTTCATGAAATTTCCATTTAATTATTTCAATTACATTGTCAGTTCTTTTAACCCATGAATTTCTCATTTATGTTCCTTTTTGATGTAATGCTCAGCTACAGGAAATATACTTTCTGGTGTATTTCTCAGGAAGAAAAATAATGACGCATTGTTTTTATTGTTCATATACTTTTCACCCATCTTCTATGTGAACAGCTATCTGAGTATGTATTTCTCTCAGCATGTCTTTCAAAATTCTATACATATAGCTTCAGAATTTGTGACTTTTAATCACTCAGAATGTGATTCAACCTAGATATTAAGTTTTTAGTAACTAGATGCTTGAAAGATTTTTTTTCTCCTTTAAGTCTCAAACATTTCCCCAGGCATAGATAGCTGTTGATAACATTGTATTAATTTTTAATGATATTCTATGAATTCTTTTAACCTGTACTCTAAATCTTTCCATAAACTCAAAGAAAAATGTTTTCAGTACATTTTTGAATGATGCTTCCTCTTCAATTTGTACTACTCATCTGTCATCACATTTATTAGTATTTAATCCCTGTTGTCTTTACATTCTAGGGGAGTCTTTCTAAGTTTTCTTTTACTTCTTCATTCCCTTTCCTAGCTCTTTTATTTGTGTCATTTGCTGTCATTGATGCACATTATAAATCTGTTACTCTATTTTAATATCCCTACTATTTTTTACTATTTCCTTCAAAAATGGGTCTCTCATTTTGAGTCCCTGTGACCTCTTATTTACAGCTCCCCTAATTTATTGTGGCAATGTACTATTGCATCAGTTTTCAGTATACTAGGCATACTTCTCAAATATTTGTTACTACTTTTCCTTCACTATAATTTCAAAGGTCTAATGCAGTTCTTGCATTCTATTTACTCATCCCTGAACTGAATAGCATGAGGTCTGTGCAGCATTTGGCAACACAGGCTAGTAGAATGTTTTTAACACTCCCTGTTGTTTATGTGAAGATAAAGTTTCCCACCTTCTCATTTCCCATCTCTAAAAGTAAAGACATTATGCCTAATAGTTATCCATGCCCAGGTTAGTTGTCCTTGGGTCTTTCCCAGCTTAAATTTTCCAGTTCTCTGACTTATACTTTAGATATAGATATAGGTTTTCAGCCTATAGTATTTGCTGCTTCCCATGTTCTTATCTCCACCCCCAGTTATTTAACTTTCATTTAGGTCCCTACCATAAAAAGATAGCATGACTGCAATCATCCCTTTCTTCTTATTAGTCAGTGTTGTATATTGAAAGCTGTAATCCAGAGAAAGGGAGGTGATTTAGGCTTCATGTCTTTCTTTCCCACTTCTTTATTCATTCAGTTTTTATATAAGTATAGTCTCATTATGTTTGTTTGTTTCTTTCTTTTACTTTAGGTTACATTTCAATACTGCATTGTTTACTTGATTACTTAAGTTGTCTTACCTTTGTTCAACTGGAAAGTAAGGATGTGCTCAAAAGCATAAAAGGAAAGAGGCATATCAGAAGGACACAATAGTCTGTTGGAAACAGATTGTTATTGTGAGGATATTGCATGGATTTAAATCATCATCAGTTAATTGACATATTGCTGATTATATCTACAATCAACAAAGGAGATTGTCTTTAACAATGAACAAAGGTAAGACAACTTAAGTAACTTTCCAGGTTTATTTTATATATTTGCTGCCCTTGCCACATAATGGGCCATTTCTCAAAAGAACTCTCATTCCTGTTATTGTAGAATGATATTTAGAAACAAAGTTATGGGTGCTTGCTTTTTATGTTTTTCAAACCCTATGATAATGGACTAATGTTTAATTACATGAACACTTGAAATTCAAATCAGTTCATGCTCATAGTTTACTTTTCTGCTAAACTACTCAGTAATATGTTAACACAGATCAAAAATGATGAGAGATATATGCAATGCTTAAGTTTATATGTCAGCCTGGCTACGTTATGGTGTCCAATTGTTTTGGTCAAGTCACCACTTGCCTGATTGTTATTGTGAGGATATTACATGGATTTAAATCATCATCAGTTAATTGCACATATTGCTGATTATATCTACAATCAACAAAGGAAATTGTCTTTAACAATGACGGAAGTTGAATCCATTGAAGACCCTAATGGGAAAACGGATGATTTCTGCAGTTAGAAAGAATTTCTATCTCTACTTCAGCCAGCCAGCTTCTCTTGGGGAATTTATTAAAACATCATTGAAGTTCCCAACTCTTTGCTCTCCCTGTGGAAGTCAGATTTGACAATCCCCATGTTCTTATGAGCTAATTCTTATAATAAATAATATATATATATATATCCATATATATCCATCCTGTTGATTCTGTTTGTTTGGAGAACTCTACCACAATATGGTAACACGAGTGGTTCTTGAAAACACAATCTTAAAGATGAGATTTCTGAGTTGGTTCTGGGGTTGTAGCCTGAAATATGATTAGATTCAAAACCACTAATGATTCTAAGTCCAAAGATCAAGATGGACCAGATAATTCATGATGGAAATTGGAAATTGAGATAAGTATAATATACTCACTGGGGGTGGTGGGAGGGTGGTTCAATGGCAAAATTCTCACCTGCCATGGTGGAGACCTGGGTTTGATTCCCAGTGCCTGCCCATGCAAAAAAGAATTATATAATCATTGGATACTACTCCTTTAATGCTTATAAAAGGCAAGGTTCTGAGTAACAGAATATTTGATACCTTAGCAAGGTTTTGTGGAGTCAAAAGTAAAATGTTGTTGCCTGGTTGTTATTAAATATGCTGTATACAGTTGTTAAAGAAAGGGATAAGCTCAAGGATTCAAATTCTTCCCTGAAGTGCTTCATGAAGGGCATGAAACTTTCTCTGTGTGCCCTGGAAAGAAATTCATTTCTTATAGATGCAGACTTGAGATTTCTGAAAAACACACCAAGAGGCTCATTGTGCAAGTGGCTGAACTATAGTGTAAATTTAATTCACAACCTTACAAAGTGTCTGCTGTTAATATTAGAGTATTGATGGGGAAGGAAAGGGATCCTGAAAATTGGAATGGGAACATGTAGGCCGATAAATGATGTTAAATGATGTTAATAGGGACACTGAAACCCAACATTCTGCTGAGTCTTCTCTGCCACATTAAACCTGTAATGATCTGTCCTGAGGAATCAGCAATCCCACTTCAACTGAAGAGGTTAACCCTGCTGTGCCTGATATACCTACAAATACCTCCCATGAGAAAAAAGTTCTCACACTTCTGAGTGAAGAGATTAATTCTGTTTCCCCAAATAGAACTGCAGTGGAATGTCCTTAGTTAGTTGGCTTCCAGATCTATAAATAGACTGAAGTCCCAACATGCCCCAAAAGGTGAGGTACAAAGTATGACCCATGAGGAGGTATACCACATGCCAAAAGAACCGCATTATTTTTCCTATTTTTAGAGACAGAAATCAAGGGAACATATTTTGGAATAGATATTAAGTTTATGGGATAATGGTGGAAGGAGCTGAATTTATTGTTATTGGTTCATTAACCTGAGATGTGGGATTAAATGCTGTAGCTCTAGGATTAGAAAGGGCTTTAACAGTTTTTTGGGATAGTTGACTGCAGCATGGACCAAAATGTGGCCTACATTACCTGAAGTCAAAATACCATAACTTTCCTGATATTATGTAAATAAGGGGACCCAAATTCTTACAGAGATTGGAATGTTAGAGTGGATTCATCATGTGAGACCTACTCCTCCATCCCAGGAATGTCCAGAGGACATACCTTTCACCAGGATTATGAGGAGTAAATTGTGAGAATAGCTCCATTACCCCTGAAGATCTCTGAAATCATTCTTCTGTATAAGTCAAATATTACTGTGATAACTTCTATTACTATACTTGGATTCATAACCCAGTGAGGTTGTTTATATCCAGAATAAGCAAAAGCCAAGTGGCAGCACTCAGACAACAAACATATGGGTGTGGCTACCATCATGGACAGCAAAGCAGTTATCAGACTATCTGATTCACAGAAAGCTGCAGTGTTGGCCAGTAGATTATGAGGTACCTACAAGTGAACTAGATGGGCAGTCTGCTAAATTCTCACTTGAAACCATCTAAGTGGAAAGGTTCTAGGACAAGTGAGAAAAAGTCTATCTTGAATCACAGAAATAGGGAGCCATGGCCCCTCACTCTCCCAGACTTGAGACAAATTATAGACACAGAATGCCTTTAATGAAGGGAAGAATGGGTCTCCTCAGGGCAGAACTCTGGTACATAGCTAACAATTTATACTGTTAATATTCCAGCCATCCCCAGAGTGACCAGTGTCCTTTTACCCAGGTGACTGTATATCAAGAAAAAGGAAATGACCAGACATTTTGAGGATTAGTAGACAGTGGCTTGAAACTGGCATTAATTCCAGGAGACCTAAAACTTCATTATGGTTTAGCAGTCCAAGTTCTGGTTTATGAGATAAGGTTATCAATGAAATTATATCTCAGGTCCGTCTCACAGTGGATCCAGTGTGTCCCCAGACCCTGATTATTTTCCCGGTTCTAGAATGCTCAATTGGAATAGTAATTCTGAGCAACTATTTGGTTGCTCCCTATTTGGTTTCCTGACTTGTGGATGAGGCCTATTTTGGTAGGAAAGGCCAAGTGGAAGCCACTGTAACTGTTTCTACTTAGAAAAATAGTAAATCAAAAGCAATACTGCATTCCTTGAGAGATTACAAAGATTAGTGCTATGATCAAGTACTGGAAGGATACAGAGGTAGTGATTCCTACTATATCCCTATTAACCTCTCCTAGTTGGCTTTTCCAGAAAACAGATGAATGGTAGAGATGACAATGGTTATTTGTAAATTTTTAAATTTGTAAATTTAACGAGGTGGTAGCTCCTATTCCAGCTACTGTTCCAAATGTGGTATATTGCTCGAGTAAATCAACATATCTTCTGGGATGTAGTGTTATATACGGGTATTGAACCTGAAATTGTTTTTTTCTTGATACCTGTTATTAAGACCTCCAGAAACAGTTTGCCTTCAGCTTGCAAGGCTAGCAATACATCTCCACTATCAGACCCCAGGGTAACATCAATTTTCCATCCCTATGTAATAATCTAGTGTGCAGGGACCTTCATCACCTTTCCCTTCCAAAAGATATCATGCTGGTCCATTATAATGACAACAGGTTGATTGAATATAGTGAGCAAGAAATAGCAACTACTCTAGAATTGTTGGTAAGGCAATTGTATAACAGAAGGTGTAAGATAAATCCAACAAAATTCAAGGTTCTTCCACCTAAGTGAAATTTTTTGGCATACAATGGTGTGCCTGACTTTATCCTAAAGTTAAGGATAAGCTGTTGCATCTGACATATCCAAAAAAAAAAGAAGCACAATGCCTAGTTGACCTTTTTGGATTTTGGAGGCAACATATTCCTCATTTGGGTATGCTATTCCAGCCCATTTACCAAGTAACCCAAAGCTCCTGGTTTTGTTGTAAGGCCAGAATAAAAGGAGGCACTGCAAGAGGTCCAAGCTGCCATGCAAACTGATCTGCCTCTTGGACCATATGATCCATCAGATCCAATGCTTATAGAACTTTCAGTAGCAAATAGAGATACTGTTTCAAGTCCTTGGTAGGTCCCATTAAAAGAATCACAGCACAGATCTTAATATTTTGGAGATATCCCTGATGTCCTCATAGGATAACTACCTTCCTTTTGTGATACATTTTTGGCATGCTAGTGGGCTTTAGTAAAGGCTGAATACTTAACCATGGGCTACCCAGTTGCAATGAGACATGAGTTGCCTATCTAAATGGGGTGTTGTCTAATTCATTGTTTCAGTTTCAAAGCTGCTCAAGCAAATACTGTGGAATGGATTAGATAAAATAAAAGGAGATTATTAGCTCACAGTTTTAAGGTTAAAATAAAGTTCAAATCAAGGTGTCATAAATGCAATGCTTTCTTCCCCCAAAATGGCAATCTAGGGCTGGTTGGTGGTCATCCTTCACTCTAGTTTGTCACATGGCAGGGCACATAGTGGTGACTGTAGTTCCCTCCCTTCTCTTCTGGATTCCATTAGCGTTTAGCCTCTGGCTGCTTCCTCTGTGACTTTCTCTATGTCTGAATTTCATGCTTTTATGAAGAACTCCAGTAACAGGATTAAGACTTATCCTGACTGAGGTGTGCCATGCCTTAATTGAAGTAACCTCACTAGAAGGGCCTATTTGCAATAGTCCACACCCACAATAATGGATTAGGTTTAAGAACATATTTTTCTTGGGTACAGAAAGCTTCAAATGACCACACACACTAAGCCATAATGTTGGATGTACACAGTAGAACTACGTCATCAAATAGAAATGTTATATACAAGATTGGGCTTGAGCAGACCCTGATGCACCAAATAAGTTACATGTGGGAGTAGTTCAAAATGCCCACTTGTCTTCTGCCAAAACCACCATCTGTGGACTCAAGAATGCCTTATCCACCATAATGGTGTTCTACACAGTATTAATGCTATAAAATAATTTTTTCACAGCAAATGAATCATGGGAAAGATATATGTTCATGGAATTCATGGTCTTTCCATGTTCCCCAGCACCCTGAAGCAGCTGAATTGTTAGAACAGTAGAACTGGTTATTGAATGCTCATTTATGGTGCCAACTAAGTGGCAATACTTTGCAGGTCTGGGGAAACATTCTCCAGGAGGCTGTGTATGTTCTAAACCAGTGTCCACTCTAGTGTGCTATTTCTTCCACAGCCTGGATTACGCCTAAGAATCAAGGACTGGAAATGGGAATATCATCAGTTACTATCACCTCCAGTGATCCACTAGAAATTTTCACAACCTTAAGCTCTGCTGGTCTACAGGTCATAGTTCCAAATGAGACAGTGATTTCCTCCAAAAGACAGAACAATGATTCCATTAAACTGGAATTTATGACTGCTATTCAGACACTTTGGGCTTCTCACACCTCTTAAAAAGTAAGCAAAGAAAGAATATACCATACTGGCTGGGGCTATTGATCCTGATTATCAAAGGGAAATAAGACTGAAACTACACAATGGAGGTAAAGAATGGTTTACCTGGAATACAGGAGATCGCTCAAGGAAATATGCAACAACCCAATCCAGACAGGACTACTAAAGCCCAGATCCTTCAGAATTGAAGGTTTGGGTCGTGTCATCAGGCAAAGAACCAAGACCAGCTGAGATGCTTGCTGAGGATAAAGGGGATATGGAATGGGTAGTGGAAGCAAGTAGTTACAAATATAAGCTATGCCCACATGACCAGCATCAGAAATAAGAATCATAATAGTTATAAGTATTTCTTCCTTATTTTGTTATGAATATGTTTGTATATATAAAGCAAATATCAGAAATGGGTTGGGTTTTACAGTGTGGATTTATTAGCCTATAATTACCATTCCAAGGCTGTGAAAATTTCCAATTCAAAGGATCAACAGGAAGATACCTGAACTCTGAAGACAGGTGCTGGCATTTGGGGTATCTCTGTCACATGGCAAAGCCCATAGCCAGCATCTGCTGCTCCTTCTTTCCCAGGTTTTGCTGTTTTCACTTTCTGGCTGCTCCTTCTCACAGCTTCTTTGGGTGCTTCTCTGAATTTTGTCTTAGGTTCTGTATGCGTTTTGTCTTTTTCTAAAGGACTCCAGTAAAATTTAAAACCACCTTCGGGAAACTCCTCAACTGAAATACCTTAGTCAAAAGGTATCACCTACAATAGGTTTGCACCCACAAGAATAGATTAAAAGAACATAGCCTTTTTCTAGGGTACATAACAGCTTCAAACCACCACACCATATTATTCCTTTATCATGGAACATAGATTGTATTAACTTTATGCCATAGTATTTAAATCACAGTGTATCATGTTCAGAAAGTCAGTATTATCCCAAGTTCTTGCATCCTATTCTGGGGAAAGAGTTAGTATAATCTCAAGTGCATAGAGGACAGACGAGATATGTTAGATAAAAGTATGACTGGTATTGTTTATAGTTAGTGGTTAAGAATGGCTTAAAGAGATGTAGATTGGTACCAAGGTGCCAAGGGGTGAACTGTGATGGTTAAGTTCAAGAGTCTCCTTAGCTGGAATAGGATATCTAGGCATTTGGTCAAGCAAGCACTGGCCTGGTTGTTACTGTGAGGATATTCTCTGGATTTGAAAATCATTAGTCAGCTAATCGCATCTATGGTTGATTGCATCTATAATGAGAGAAACCTTATCCAATCAGTTGAAGGTCTAAAAGGTGAACTGATGATTTCAGTAGTCAGTCATTTCCTGTAATATATTATATACATATTTTATTTTTTATTAATGCATTATATGTATATATATAAATTGTCAGTCCTGTTTCACTTGAGAATCCTCACTAATACAATATGGCCTCTGATTTACATGTTTCAACATAATTTGATATTTTACTATTCCATATAATCCAACTTTTAGTATTTCACATTGTAAGGATTTGTTTGAACAAAACAATAAATTTGAAATGCTTATGAAAACAAATCAAAGGTAGCATAATTTTTCACTTTAAAAATGTCAGCCAACAGAAAATATCTTTTCATTATGGAATATGTCTATAAAATAATTTTTTTGCTTTAGTCTTTGAATAAAAGATCAGAATCAAAAGCTTTGACATGATAAAAATGCCTACTGTTTTTTGTTAGTTTGCTTGTTTGTTTTTGTCTTTTATAGCATGATACCTATATCATAAAAATAATTTAGTACAGTATTGTTGGTATCTCTTATAAAACCTATAAAATAACTTATGGACACAGACAATAAGTAATAGGCCATGGAGAGGGGAATTAGCATGGAATCAGTAGAAAAAAAAACTAGCTTCATTTGAACTTCAGAAATATACATGGAGTGAAAATCTAAAGATAATGGTACTGTGTTTGGAACTGGAATATATGGGTTCAATTCTGATTCCACAGAAAGCTATCTATGTAACCGTTGGCAAGTTATTTAACAGACCTGACCTGCAGATTTCTTATTGAAAGCAGAAACAAATTTCCTGCTCAGATTACTCCCTAGTACTATTTTGAGATTATTAAGATAATGCATAGGTGAGCGATCTGTAAATTGCAAAATGCTACGCAAATGTAAATTAGCTTTGTTATTATTAATGAAGAAACATCAAAACCTTATAAATAAGAACTGGAATTCATGGAGTGAAGGGGAATGGTAGATAATGGGGTGATTTTTTTCTTTCTTTTTTTTTGCATAGGCAGGCATGGGGACTCGAACCTGGGTCTCCGGCATGGCAGGCAAGAATTCTGCCACTGCCACCATTGCACTACTTGAGGTGATTTTAATAGTATTCCTGTGAAACACAGTGGCTAGCTCAGTGCAGCAACAATCCAAGTCAGTAAAAACACTTGAGTAAAAGTGAATAACTTTAGAAATATGGTACTTTTCTTTCTGTTTCTGCTGTCACTGTCCTCATTCTGCTGTCACTGCCCTCATTTCACTGATTAGCAACAACCAATGACTCCTCATCACTATAGAAACAGTTCTAATCTTTTTGATGCAGTGGACCTTTTAACTACAACTCACCTTTCCATTTCTATTTTCCACCATTCCATCACACAATTTTTTTCCTCAACTAAAATTCACTATACCTTTTTTGTAATGAATATGCACTATTTTAGCTGCTTCTATTTAAGAATATAGGTAGTAGTGATCATGCATAATTAACAAGTATTTGTTTAACTTTTGCTAAATTGTACGTTGTAATTGTACATGAAAGGAAATAAATGGAAGTTTGAGTACATATTTTCAAATTACTTACATTTGCAATGAGCAGAGGAAAATTACTCAGAAGAAGCAAAAGATCATAGATTATAATAGATAAAATATTGGTTTACATCATCAGGTTTATCAAAAACAGAGCAAAAATATTGCTGATGGATGAGAGGAAGTTTTGGGGGTAATTAAGACTTGAGTCGGATCTTGAATGATGGCAGTGTATCAACAGCATTCAAGCAGATATTCTAATTCAGAAGAAAAGTTGGAAAATACAGGTTGGGCAACATTATTTTTGTTTATTCATTCTTCATGCTTTCATTTATTCATTAATTTGACAAATATTTACTGAGCATCTACTATGCACACTAGGGTTCTCCAGAGGAACACAACTGACAGGATCTATCTATCTGCCTATCTGTCTATCTATCTATGTGTTTACAGATATATTTTTAATGTAAATATTATGAGATTTTCCATAGGAATTGGCTCACACAAATCTGGGGATGGGCAAATCCAAATTACATACGGTAGGCCACAAGCTGAAAACTCTGATGAAAGTTTTCTATGAAATCCCCAGGCAAAGCTAGTTGGCTGAAGTAGAGATGGAAGTTCTCCCTTCCAGCTGCTGAAACCATCATTTCTCCTTTAAAGACCTTCAACTGATTGCATAAGAACCCTCCTATTATTGAAGGCAGTGTCCTCAGTTGATTGTAAATATAGTCGGCTGTAGGTATGATCAACCAACTGATGATCTAAGTCCACAAATACTCTCACAGCGATGATAGGCCAGCGCCTGCTTGACCAAACAACTGGACACCATAATCTAGCCAAGCCGATACATGAACTTGACCATCACAATATGCCAGACAGTTTCCTGCCCACCGAGGATAAACAATGCACAGAACAAATCCCTTGCTCTTAAAGAGCTGACATTTTAATGTGGAAAGACCGACCTAAGCAAAGAGACAAAAAAAAATGTAACATGTCAGTTAGAGGTAAATGTTTGGAAGAAAAATAAAGCCAGGGATGTGACGGAGAGTGATGGGAGGAAGTGGGGGTCATGGAAGGCCTTCTGTGTGTTTGAGAAAGAGCTGAGGTCATGGGGAGTGAGTGATTGGTATACCTGGAAGAAGGTTAGTCCAGGACAAGGAAGCACCAAAGACCTGAGGCAGGAGCATGCTTGAAGAGCTCCAGAACAGTCACAGGCCTTTGTAGCTGTGGCAGAGAGAGCAAGGGAGAAGAGGGTTAAGTGATTAGGTCTGAGAGATAGCTGGAAACAAGATCATGGAGGGCCTTGAAGGCCAGTGGATAGACTTCGGATGCTACCCTGGGTCAGATAGGATGTTACCAAATGTCTATGATCATAGAAGTGACATTATCTGACCTGGGTTTAAATCAGTCACTTCGGCTGCTATGGAAAATAGATCTTAAGAGGAACAAGGAAGAAGAAAAATCAGGGAGGAAAGGAGAAAGGAATATTTGGGTGGGAGGAGTTGAGGTTGGTCTAAGGTGGTAGCAGCAGAGATGCTGATACATGACCTTCAGAGGTTTCCTGCTGCATTTGAGAACAGGCAGTACTCATTCAGTTGCCATAAGTATACATGGTTTGATTCCCTGCTGATGATGTCTTTGCTACACAAAAACCAAATTGTGTCTTTGCTTACTGTTTTTTCTGTCGCTCTCCACACTCTACTTTTTTCCAGTTCAGCCTTTTAATGCAGGGCATTTGAATATGTTATTTCCTCTGCCAAAAAAATTGTATTCCTATCCTTATTCATTTAGTTGAATCATTTTGATCTTTTAAGTTTTAATACTTTAGAGAAGCTCTCTTCAATCTAACTGACAGAATCAAATTCCTTTAATATAGAGTCTCATAGTATATTATATTTACAATTCAGAGCAGTTGCTATTATTGTCATTTTGCATCTACTTTGCATCTATTTATGTGAGCTTAGTGTGGGCACACATGGCTTAGTGTGAGCACTATGAGATAAGGAAGCTTGCACTGTTTTTGCTGACAGTTAGCCAACTCATGGCTTAACATGATAGTTAGACTGTTGAGAAAGTATGAATGAATTGTAAGTGGGTAACTGAACCACAGTCAAGCAGAGAGAAATATTTGGCATAAGAATATATGAATTGGTATCAGTTTTTCATGTTAAAGGTGAAGGGTTTTGTTTCTTGGTGTGTAAACTTCAGATTTGGGGAATAGCTGGGTTAATGGATTTTAAATTATCCTCAGGCTCTAAAATTTTAGACAGATAAGTATCATCACTGACAACATTAATTTCCTCTTTTGATTATGGCATAACATTTGCAAAATTCCAGGAAATTGAATAATTACAATTATATCTTTGATTTAAATTAAGAATGAAGAGTTTGCTCCTAAGAGAAAAGGAAAAAATATATATATATAAGGATGCACAATACAAAGAAGAGTAGGCAACTTATTAAAATGGGCAAGATCTATATGGAGAAAATTAAGAGAAAACTTGGGAGAAAATAGGGTCTTTCAAAAATTTTCAGTGGCTTTACATACACGCAGAGGGGCCTGGTGCCTCCCTGTGGCAACTAGAGGTATAAGTGCTCAGGGACCAAGATTTAGTGGTCAGAAAACAGTTTTTACTGGATGGTACCTGAAGAATATCCAGAAATCAAGCAGGCTTCTGAATAGATGTTCCAAATTAGCAACTAATTTGCTAATCTATTCCTTTTCAGTTTTTTAGCTTACAGACAAAAAAGGTCAGCTTAGGAGTTCAACATCTTCTCTCTCCACAGTGGAGGGCGTGTTCATCTAGCCGTCAGTGGGCATATAAGGATCACCCCAAAATTGCTGACTGCAGGAAAAACAAGAAAAGCAAGTATTCATTGCAGAGGTTTATCAGATTTACACGTTTGAACTCACATACATGTGCACGTCTGGAAGGAGATAGGACAGTACTGAATAAAGGCGCAAACCAGTATTCACACTTGTAAAATTTTTGACATATAATAAATAGGGTAATGAGGGAAATAAGAAGAAAAGCACTTAAAAATACACTGTTGTTGATTTTTATTTTTCCTTTTCACCTACTTGGGAGGCAGAATTTTAATTGATGTGCTTAATTATACCATAACTTCATTGTTTGAAAACCAAATATTTCATCTGTCTTCTAGATTTGTGAATTTCTCATCTCATCAACAACCATTCCTCCTACTGCCAAAAGAAAGACTTATTGAAAATGTAACTGAGAAATTAGAATTGAAGGGATGTTATAGTTGCTGAGTATAGATAATCCTTTTTTGCTTTCTGGTATATTGGAGCAGACAGAGAAAGAATTGAAACCTTTTAAACTATAACCCAATGCCTTGGTCGGATAATGATTGTATATCCTTTGTCTTAAGCCCTTGTGATTGTAAAAACCTTGTGACTGACTCTTACTTGTACCCATTTTATCTGTTTTTTTTTGACTTTGAAATCTTGTGGTCACTTAGGAAAATCTCTAATGTTTATTAATGAAGGATCTTGGGTCAGCCCAGAACTAACTCACCCCAAATCCAAAGTTACCTTGATAACCAAAGATGGATCTAACTAAAATAGGCCTTCCTGATATACACAGTACCTTGACCTACAAGTCACCCATACCTCACATAATACTAAAAATCACTCCCATCATCATATTGAGGCTGCCATTTACTTACATACATTCTGTGACTAAGCCTGTAATCAATCTGCACATGCTTAATAATTAGATCACTTTTACTTATATCATCTGGGGCCATTGTGCTCATTATCTTTAACTCTGCTCATTTTTTAATGCTATAAAACTAACAGAATTACTGCAGTTCAGAGAGATACATTTTTGGACTGATAGGCATCTGGTCTCCTGCTTCATGCCTAGCAATAAACCTTTTCTCTCTTTGAAACCGGGTGTGGCAGGAATTGATCAGTGAGTGCATTGGGCAAAAGAATCCACCTCCTTTGTCCAGTAACAGAAACACCTGTAATTTGATACTGAGTTCTATCATTTTGAGAATAAATCAGTGAGAATGTCAGAGGAAAAATAGAAATGGAAATGGGAGCAGGATAAGTACAGATATATACACGTGTCACGGATTGCACTAGAGAAGTAACCTGTGCCTACTCTACATGAGCACTACATTGAGAGCTAATAGATGTGTGAATGGCACCAGAGGCTAATCTTAGATTGGGAAAAACTGTGTGTGTCTAACTGATGCAAATAATCTATTAAAACAGTATTAAACAAAACAAATGAATACCCAACGAGTTAAGCTGCTAGCCATCTTGAGGAGTCTTACCTCAGATTCTATGGCTGATAGCATCAGACTTCAGACAGGCCCACTCATATGGCTTGAATTGGAACTCCATTCTCTATTTACTGCAATAGTCAAGCTTCCTAATTAGTCACTCTTGGAAATTCAGCAGCATAAACCCCAAAAAACAATACTGTAATATAATTTGTATTTAGAAAGAAAGAATCACTTTAGAATAATACACATGCTCTTTGACCTGCCCTCCATTTCCTTTTTGCTTTTTCTTGCAACTCTTAGAATTATTGCAGTTCTATCGAATTTCCTGGAAAATGGAAATTCAATGAAATTTCACATCTGGCAGGACAACATCTTGAACCTAAGCAACAAACCACTTTTAGTTTCTAAACATGTACTATTTATTATTGTCATTGATATTTTGCTATGAATAGTGATAACATTAGCCTCATGAAATGTAATATGACCCAGGACAAAATGCAGAATAAGGGAAGGAAATGACTTTAGCTAGGGGGCAAGGAGGGTTTTCAGTATTCTTTATAACCCAGGAGAAAGCACACATTACCCAAATTATGTCTGTAGTTAAAGGGTCAGTTGCTGTATTAGTCAAGGTTCTCTAGAGAAACAAAACCAACAGGAGATTATCTGTAAATACGAGATTTATAAACGTGTCTCACAATTGTGGGAACAGAAGAGTCCAAAATCTGTAGGGCAGGCTGTGAAGCTGTCAGCTCCAATGAAGGGCCTTGATGAAACTCCACTAAAGAGGCTTGCTGGCTGAAAAAAAGTGAAAAGTCTCTTTCCTCCCTGAAAAGTCAACTGATTGGATTATCTCACTTGCAGGAAACGCGTTCTTAGTTGATTGCATATGTGATCAGCCATAGCTGCAATCAGCTGACTGATAATTTAATAAACTAGCCTTCTGGTTTATCAACCAGCCATGAATATCCTTACAGCAATGGTCAGGCTAGTACTTGTCTGACAAGACTACCTGGGCATCGTCACCTGGCCAAGTTGATACCAGAACCCAACCATAACACTTGCCTTGATTTCATTCTCTGTATTATATCAGAACATCTCTTGTAAACTTATAGCTTGAACACAGGGCATTTTGGAATCCCAGGTCTCAAGAATTGGTGCAGCAAAGAGTACAGAAAATAATCCAAATGGAGATTGGCCTCATGATCACGGACAGGAGTTAAAAATAAATATATCTAAAAAGATATTAGCAAACTGCCTGCAGATCAGATTACTTAGAGGGTTCATTATGATTAAACAGTAAGATGTGTAGGACAGGGGTCACCCTTGAATATTTTTTTTGGGGGGTGCATAGTCCTGGAATCACGCTTGAATTTTATAACATTGTTCTTCCACAAAATCTTTCTGCTTTGAAACAGAAATGAGGTGCATTGAAAACTGGAGTGGAGAGATCTCTAAAGTGCTGGACAGTAAGTTATGTTCCAACAGATAGACAAGATCTTTCCCCCAGCATGGAACCCAGAGGGTACTCAAGAGACACAGCAGAAACTCAGGAAGAAGGAGTGGACCAACAGAGGTGGGTCTAGAAGAAAGTAGCATCTGAGTGGCATGTGGGATTTTAGACCCGAAGTCTGCAAGACACATTTTTAATATCTACCACCAGTAAACTTCAAGCCCTTGAAATACTGAGTGCTGCAGTCTAGTGAAGTGTTTTTAAAATTCTGATGAAAAGACAAATCCCCTGGGGATCTATTAATGTGAAGATTCTGATTTTATAATGCCAGGTTTGGCCATGAGAATGTCATTTCTAACAGGTTCTCTTTTGGTGATGAGTTCATAGAACACACTCTGGGTAGGAAGGCTCTAAAGCTTAATCATTATTATTTATTATTTTGATAAATTGATCATAGATATCAAGTGCAAATGAAGATTTACACACCTCTTCACAGATCTGGAGTGAAGCATAGCAATATGATATGCTGGTTTGGATTTCAAGTGAAATGCTGCTAGATTTAACCTACATTCCAGGATCTTGAATAGAATTTCAGGCAGCAGATTGAAGACTTTCTTTTGATTATCTGCCATCAGCAGTTGCGTCTGACTCGAGAAAGAAGTGACAAAAATACTCACCTTTAGAGATAATATAATTTTACAGGATGTTTATTATTTTACTCTCAGCAATGGATAGCCTATGTACCAGTTTGAATCCGTTATGTACCGTAGAAAAGCCAAGTTCTTTAATCTTCATTCAGTGTTGTTGGGTGGGATCTTTTTGACTGTTACCATGGAGATGTGGCCCACTCAGTTGTGGGTGGTAACTTTTGATTAGATTGTTTCTATGGAGATGTGTCTCAATCTATTCAAGGTGTGATTGCTTACTGGAGTCCTTTAAGAGGAAACTATTGTGGAGAAAGCTTTAGAGCCTACATAAGCAGAGACCTTTGGGGATGAAGAAAGAAAATGCCTCAAGGGAAGATATTTGAAACAAGAAGTCAGAGACCCCAGCAAACATTACCATATGCTTTTCCAACTGACAATTGTTCTGGATACATCAGACTTTCTAGAATCAAGGTCTCTTTCCCTGGATGCCATAATTTTGGCATTTTCATGGGCTTAGAGCTGTAAACTTACAACTTAATAAATTATCGTTTTAAAAGCCACTTCATTTCTTATATGTTGCATTCTAGCAGTTTACAAACTGAAACAACCTACTAGACAGAAAATCAGCAAGTATATATTGGAATGACTGAAAACCGCAGTCAAGCAACAGAATCTCAATGACATATATAGAACATTCCACACACAGATAGTGGAATAAACATTTCTTTCAAGTGCCCATAGAACGTTCATCAAGATAGTTCATATAAGGACTACAAAACAAACCTCAGCAAATTTTTAAAACTTGAATACATACAGAGTATTATCTATGATCATTATGGAAACAAAATAGGAACCAATAAAAGAAAACCAAAAGGAAAATCTCTATAAAAATTGGAAAATAAGCAATAAAGTTTGAAATAATTCAAAAGTAAATCTCAAAGAGATAAAAATGTTGAACTGAATGAAGTTGAAATTGAAAAATATATACAGGTAAGGCAGTGCTGAAAGGGAAATTTATAGTACTAAATTCTAACATTGGGATAGATGAAATGTTTCAAAGCAGTAATCTAAGTTCATTCATCTAGAAACTTAGAAAAAGCAAAATAAACTTATAGCAAGCAGAAGGAAGGAGAAAATAAAGCCAAACACAGAATTCAATGAAATTGAAAACAGAGAAATAATAGAGAAAAATCAATGATTAAAAAAACCTTGTTTCACAAGTGTCAATAAAATTGATAAAACTGTAGTGATACTGACAAAGGTAAAAAGAGAAGACACGAATCACCATTATCAGAAATGAAAGAGGAGATATCACTACAGACCCTGCAGCCCCTCCAAAATAGTAAGGGAATGCTATGACCAACTTATGTTCACAAATTTGACAAATTAGAAGAAATGGAGCATTTCTAAAAAGCCATAACTGACAAAGCCCATTGTGCATCCATGATAAAAACTCTCAGAAAGGTGGAAATCAGGGAGAACTTTCTTAACTATATAAAGAGAATCAGTATAAAATCCATCATATTTAAAGGTAAATAACCGAATTATTTTCCTCTCACATTGAGAATAGGACACATGAATTCGCTTCTTATTTCTGCTATGGCAAATTATTATACGAGTAGTGGCTTGAAATAACGCACATTTATTATCTTACAGTTCTCAAGGTAAAAAAAAAATTGAAGTCAGTTTCACTGGGCTCAAATCAAATTATTGGCAAGTCTAGTTCCATCTGGAGACTCCAAGAGAGTACATGTTCTTTGCTGCCCCCAACTTCTAGAGGTGGCTGTGTTTCCTGATGCATGCCCCCTGATCCATCTTCAAAGTCATCAATGACTAGTTGAGTCTTTCTCATGCTGAATCACTCTGAAACTCCCCTGCTAAAGTTAAATCTCCCTTTACCTCCCTCTTATAAAGATACTTTTGATTACAGTGGGTTCATCTGCATAATCCAGCATAATCTTCCATTTAAAGACCCTCATTAATTACCTCTGCAAAACTCCTTTTACTATGCAAGGTAACAACATATTTACAGAGTCTGGGTATGAGACTTTGACATCATCTGGGGACCTTATTCAGCCTAGCAAGCAAGGATGTCTGCTCTCACCACTTTTATGCAATATAGCATTTGACGTTCTTGAGTTGTAATAATGCAAGAGAATAAAAAACATACAGTATTTAAATTAAATCTGCTAACTAATTGCATGGTGCATTGTCTCCTCATATTTTTATTGCATTTGATTTTGAACGCACATTTATTTTCTATGTAGGTTATAGAAGTGTCTCTACATAGTTTTGTATATTTTTACTGACCTAGTGTCATTTTTACATTAGAGTCATTGGTTGGAGTTTCCACTCCCTAGGAATTACATAAATCTAGACCTGACACATAAATTACCAAGCTTTGATTTTGTTTCACATGATATACTTTTCCCCCCATTTCTGTTCAGACTCTCAAAAGTCAAAATAAGAATTATTATACATCCAATGACTAAAAAGTTATGTTATTCTCATTCTTTAGAATGAAAAGGACAAAAATTCCAAAATCCTAGCTACATAGGGATGTTGTGCTTTTCTGAAGGTCTGTGCTGATTTGAAGCTCTTATGAACTCAGAAAATCCATGGTCTTTTTCTTAATCCAATCTTGTGGAAGCAGATCTATTGTTTAGGGTGAGACTTTTTGATTAGGTTGTTTCCATGGAGATATGTCTCTGCCCATTCAAGTTTGGTCTTAATCCATTTAATGGAGTCCTTTAAAAGGGAACCATTTTGGAAAAGCTGAGCGCTGACATAGACAGAGACATCTGGAGATATAGAAAGAAAATATCTCTGGGGAAAACCATTTGAAACCAGAAGCCAAAGAACGAGCAGATACCAGCCATGTGCCTTCCCAGGTAACAGAGGTGTTCTGGATGCCATTGGCCTTTCTTAAATAAAAGTATCTTTTCCTGAATGCCTTAATTTGAACATTTTTATGGCCTTAGAACTGTAAACTTGTAACTTAATAAATCTTCTTTGTAAATGCCAATTCGTTTCTGGTATATTGCATTCTGGCAACATATGCTAACTAAAACAGTGTCCAAACATATAATTCATGTTTCTGATTGAGCTTGTAGTCAGGTACAGTATATCTTTAATTCATTATATTATCAACTTGTTAAATTACAACTATGAATTTGTATCCTTGTTTCTAACCTGCCTCCTTTGATTTCTCTTTCATATCCTGGCTGGTTATGTATTTCATTTTGTTGTTATTATATTTTATCTGGCATATCTCTGTTTACAGCAAGAGAAGGCAACTGTGTTTGCTAAGCCTGCTGGTTGCAGACACAGGAACTTCAATTTGAACTTCACCTTGGGAAAGTCACTTAATTCCGTTAGACCTCATTTTTTTTTTTAGTTTTACAATGAAATTTTTGGATTAGATGTGTTTAGGATTCTTTCTGCAGTAATCTATATACTTATAAATGATTAGTTTGAGATAAATAAATAACCACCAGAATAAGGAATATATGTAGAAATTTTTTAATATCATAAAGTATATTCAGCTATTAAGTTCATACATAATATCTCTTGCCCTAGAAATATTTTACCTATACTTATCTTTAATAAGTAGTTCTTGTGGAAGAAATCATAGAAAGAAGGGCATGGAAAGAAGGAAAAGAATTTGCTTGATTGATATTGATATATTGGAACCTATGGAAAATTTACATGACTCTTCTCTCTCCCAGTCTTTGCTCTGATAGATAATGCCTTGTAAGTTTTTTCTATGCAATAAAAGTAGATGAAATTAATACCCAGGGAAGTGTCCAAGTACTTAAACAAGTTATATCTGTGCCTCTTCCAAGAAATCAGAGAGAAGTTTATTTAACTTACGTTTAATGCTCTATTAAATATTTCTTCCATTCTCCTTGTAGTTAGTTCAGTGGTAGAATTCTCGCCTGCCATGAGGGAGACCCAGATTTAATTCCCGGTCCATGTACTTCCCAAAAAACAAACGAACGAACAAAACAAACAACAGCAACAACAAAAAAGAAAAAAATCAACAAATGGTGCTGCAATAATGGTATACTCATGGGGAAAAATAATGAAATGTGACCCCTCCATATAGCGTATAAAAAAAATAGGTGGAAACATCAATCTGCAATGTCTTTGATGAGGTAAGAATTATTTTGAATGGATGTCTCCAACAAATTCCACCAATACAAAAGGCAGAGTAGCCATCATCCCTGCCCTATTAAGGCAGTTACCTCAGGCTGGGGACAAAAAAATGCATCATTTGAGCCCACCACCTAACAAGAAGTAAGAACTTGACTTCTTTAGATCTGCATAGATTCATATTTTGACTGACAGTTGGAGGCACCATTGTAGTATCTGGCATTGAATTGAATAGGGTATAAGGGGACTGAATCATTTGATTGGATTCCATATATTTTTTTCAATCATTTCCATCACATTATGTATAAATGACCCAAATTGTATTCCAACCCAGAGGGCAGAAGTAGCTCTTAGTATGACAGATGGTAAAGCAATGATTTAAAAATGATTATATTTAGAGATGGGAGAAAAAAGCAACAAACCTGGTAAGCTAGCTCCAAGATTTGGGGCAAGTTAAAATGAATGCTAAGGAGTGGAGATTTTATTCATCAGACAGTACAAAGCCATTGAGTATTTGCTATAAAAAGAGCAACACAAACTCTGCTTTAAGATTAATCTAGTGCCAATACACAGTACGTATATGGAGAAGATGTAAGTCCAGATTGCCTATATGGCACAAAACTCAATCTATGAATTAAAAATTATCAATTTTGTTAATGAAATCCTTCCTATTAATAAGGACTCAGATGCTAAAGTCAACAGTGAATCTACTGCTTTCAAGTATGTAGGTAGAAGGTAGAGGACAGATTTTATTTTATATGTGAATCTTTTGTTATTTTTGTTTCTGTTTCAAGTGCAGAATTTTAATTTTTCAGCTGTTTGGTCTGTTTTGAAACTTGGTTAGTATTCTTATCATATATAATTGAAGTGTAAATGTCAGAGTACTTCTTTAAAAACAAATGCCAATTAAAATGAGAGATGTTGGAAATAGGCACAGGCTCACTTCATTTATTATAACATGTTCTGACCTTTTCATTATTTTGGTGGTAATTATTCCATGTTTTTGCAACCAACAAAAACTCAGATGGATTATTTGTTAGTGTTCTCTCATCTTTCTCCGAGTTCATACTTTACTATTCCTTTTCCTCATACTGAAGGCTGGTGACTTTCTTCCCATATTTCTACTTCTTTCGCTAATAGATAATTTAAAGACTTGCTCATTTAACTTCAGAAGAAATAGCCAACAAGTTTAATAGCTTAAGTTCTCTGCCTGATTTATCAATGCACTTATACTGATGTCAGTTTGTATTTATATTATCACATTTTTATTGGGGGTTCATTTTCTTTTTTCGAGGTTAAGACTGAAAACTCCTGAAGATGAAGACAGTATCTTTCTGTAGCATCTTCAGCATTGCCTAATACAGAATAGATATTATTTTGCTTTATTAAAAAATCTGGGCTTAGGTCTGCAGACCTCCATTTACTCATTTTTATAATATCATTGGATATTTCCAGAGTATAAAGATTTTTCATAGCTTTGCATCCCTTGCAGCCTCAATGAAGTATTTTCGCATACAAATTTGAATAAAATGGAATCACTTAAAGATTATTTGATTTTCCATTTGTTTTTCACTTGGCAGTGGATAGTTATATTATGTTGATGCATGTGCATTCTACTAGAACTAGCCAGTACATATTTTTTCTTCAAAGCTGAAAAAAATAAAAACAAACAAATCGTAAACACCTCAACATAGAAACAAAATTATCTTTTTTTCTGGGTAGTGATAAAGCATTGATTCAATTTTGTTTGCTGATTTAATAATCATTGCTCAACTGTAAGAAGCCTGGGAAATGGGGTCAGAACAGTTCTAGGATAACGAAGAAAATTAGTTGAGCAGAGAATTGGTATAAATGTGTGGTTTTTTTTTTTTTTTTTTGTATGCACTATTGAAAAAAAGATGGCACAGAGATACTCACCCCTAAGTCAAATAGAAAGTCAGTACTGAGAAAAGAATATAATGCGTTCTAATGGATACAAAGTCCTCAAAAATTTTTTCAGATACAAGGAAGGGACCAGACAAGATTGCATTGGTGGATATAGCTGGTCTTACAAAATCAGAACCAGATATACATGACTAAAGGGTCTACCAAAGATGATAACACACAGAAGCTGGGAGCAATGGATGGACAGGTGCCTATATAAAGACTATTTTGCACAAATGATTCACTTGGCCACAGAAGAACCATAAAGACTGAGAAATAGACTCAAAGGAGGTACTGAGATAGAGTGCATATGTGGAAAATGTGCCTCTGACCAAAGGCTTAGGAGTAAAAATGTAGTGGTTGCCAAGTAAATGACAAATTTCTGAGATCACTTGGGGAAACCATATTCAAATATGTGTTTTAGAAGCACAGATGCAATCTGAAAGCACCAATAGGTCCATTTAGAAGGTGATGCACCATCTGTAGCCAAGAGGAATGGAACAAATTGGGGCTCCTGGTTTTCTTTCATTTCACACTTTATCACTCATTGATAGTGGAGGAAGTACCTAGATATCAAGCAGGGGCCCAGACATAGGATAAAGTAGTTTTGTTATTCTCTCAGTCTGAGTGGAGAGAAACCTTACAGCTCATCAAAGGAAGCAAGTCAGTTGAACATATATATCCAGGAATTGAATTTTGATTTTGGCAGCTTCACATCAACTTATTCTGAAGAAATCAGTGTGAGGACAAAGTAGGTTTGGGCGATTCGATTTGTTGCCATCCCTCGAATTAACCCATGAGAATTCTGACACGAATCATTTCATGTTTTGCAAACTATGTTCTCCTCTGTATACCCAAGCTTAAACTGAAAGTAGCCCTCATTGTGATAGTGCCATTAGCTTATGGAATACCCACCGAATGCCTTTGTTGGAGTAGGTAACTGGAATGATGGTTTCCATTATTTGCATAATATAATCATTAAACATATACATTGCTATATATTTCTAATTTTCATCTAATAATTACTGAGCAATTTTATACATATAAGAATATATATTTCTTAAACCAGGGATTGGCAAACATTTTCTATAAAGAAGCAGATAGTATATATTTTTGTCTTTGTAGCCATCTCATCTCTGCCACAGCTATGCAATTCTGCAGTTGTAGTGTGAAAGCAATTACAGATTGTGTACCAATAAAACTTTATTTATCTAAACAGCAGTGGGCTAGATTTGGCCCACTGGCTATAGTTTGCTGACTCCCATCTTAAATAATTATCAATGTCTTAAGCTTTGTAATGAACATATCTGCTATTGTAAAGGCAGGAGAGGATATACATATATTTGTTAATGGATAACATGATTACAATAAATTTTATAAACATACACACACATACATATATATAACATGGTTACAATGTTTTTTGTATATATGTACATACCTATATATATATACATATGTATACATATACACATTATGTATATATACATGTAATATATACATATTAGTGTATGTCTGTGTATAGTATTTATATATTTCTTGCTTTTTTTTTTGTTTTCAAAATATCTTAGTATTGATGGGGCCAAGTCAAGGCATGATGCTAAAACTCCAATGCTTTGAGTAGTGTTGGTCAAAAGCAAGATCTCACATTTTAGTTTATTTAGTCTCAAAATATCTAAGAGCATGGAAACACAGGAATGGACTTGCTCTTGAATGTACATGCACATTATCCTTCAAAATCCAGTTGGCTTTGTTCAAGCACTCCATCCTTTTCTCCAATGATATTTCTTTCTAATCATTATAGCATAATTAGAACTCTCTTCTCTGACATCCCAACAGCACTATTCTCACATCACCACCAATTTACACTTTCCCATTTCCCTGAATGTGCATTTTTAAGTGCTGCAGTTTGTAAGTACACCTGAGGGCTAAAATGCATCAGGACATGCCCCTTAGGTGGAGCACGCATATTTTGAATCCTCATTTCCTACTTTGTGAAGAACCAATAACATGTGAAAGCTGGATCTCTGTATTATATCTCTTCATATGCAGGAGCATCTTCAAGCCCAAAAGAAAGCTCTTAAGAATAGATTTATTGTACATATTTGCTTATAATTCTCAGCTAACAAATGCCTATATGTGTGAGACATGAAAATTAACTTAATAAGAGCGTGGAATGAAATTTTGGGAGGAGGGTTAGTAGGTAAGCTTTTCTCCTCAAAATTCTGGTGGCTACCATTTTCTACCAAATGCAATCTAAGAGGTGTGAAATAGATCAGTTCACAACAGTTTGAAATCTCTGATAACTCTGTATACCAAATAGCACCTACTTACCATTTTTGGTAGGAGAAACTAAAATTTGGGCAAAGAAATCTCAATTATTCCATGATATTCCTGATACTAAGCATGGTAAAATTCTACTTTTCTTCCCTATTCATTTCTGCTGCCGCAAACTCTCCTTAAAAAAATATAAGGACTTGAATTGTAAGATGCCCATTTTTTGGTGACAGTATCTATTGACACCGTGTTTTCTTGGCTTAAAAAAAAATTCAGCGAAACAAGATGGGAAATTTGTTGTCATCTTACTCACCGATGAAGGGAAATGATATCTTCTCTAAGGTTAAATCAAGGGCAGCCAATGTCAATTTGTTTTCAAGAAGTTCAGGCATTGAGGGAGTTGTTAACATCCTATTCTATTTGAATTAAACAACTGTATTCAGTTGCCTTGGATAATGAGGAAAAATGGGGTCTCTTAAATATAGCCTTTTGCTATAAATAGACAATCCATCTTACATTTAATTATTGCCATCGTTAAAGTATAGACTCATAGAGGCAGTCACAGAAATGTTCCTAGACTGGGAGCTAGGCATCTGGTTCCAATTGCAGCTCTGGCACTCATTAAGTGTGTGGCCCAGGTTGATTAATTTAACATCTTCAGGTCCTCTGTGCTCTGGAGTATCAGTTCTCTCTCCTTTATGATTTTCAATGCATCTTGCTTTTCCGTACTTATTGAAGCTGCCTTTATTCAGAAACTCATGTTTTCTTACTTGTGTTATTACAAGAAGTTTCTTTCTGATTGCTATTTTTCCAGGTTCTCCTTTTTATACACCACATCCTCTGCCAAAGGATCACTTAAAGTCATAGTCTCTAAGTCTTCCAAGAATTTCTTGTGTTTTCACCATGAAGGACTAATTCTTCAACATGATATAAAGGGAACTGCCAGAATTAGCAATGCCTGTTTGCCTCATTTTCTCAGGAAGTTTACCTACAGTCCATTCATTCCAAAACTATTGTATTTTATTGACTATGCCTTATCTATTTAGTCCTAGAATTTACAATTTTGCATGTTATATTCCATCTGCCTTCCCTCTCCACATTTTTTTGGCTCATAGCTCCTTGCCATTTTGGCACTTAGCTCAGAAATCACCTCTTCCTGGATGCCTTATCTCCAGTCTGGATCTGGACATGAATCTGCCTGCTTGCTGGCACTGTACCCTAAGAGCCCAGTTAGCATGAAGCTTTCCAGAGGACACTGATGGCAAGTATGCTCCTTTCTGCTTTGAGTCATCCCCTTCCCCTAATAAAATGTGAGCCTTTTGAGGGAAAGACCTGTGCTTTCATCTCTATTTTTCTGTAAAGCATCTGTAAATGGCTGGTGTGCAACAAAAAATGTGAGAGGAATACACAAGAGGACTGGACTGTAAAATTCCATCCATCTTTGATAACCCATGAATGCATAATCATTCAAAAATCATTTTGCATTCTAGAAATTCATCATTACGATGTTTTATCTTGACTTTTGATCCAATAAAGAGAGGTGTTGATATCATAAGTCTTTGTAGAATAAAAAGGAATGCTAAATCCTAAATTGTACCTAATATTAAGAGGCAGCCAATATTACATTCTGGGACACCCTCTGCCAAAGTCAGTTAGACTCAATAATCGGAAGAGTCATTTTGTTCAAGGATGTAGCTTAACAGATGCCAACTGAAGCTCATCAAAGATGAGAAGCAGAGTAATGAGCTTAAGAGTAGAGAAGAAAATGAGAAACTGATAAATGGAAACTACTTGGAGTTGACCAGGAATTGCATTCAGAAAATATTTGTTTGACATCTTTATATCAATAAAAGGAAAAAATAAGAAACAGGAAGAATGAAAGATGGTCCCGTATTTTAATACAATATTTTAGAAACAAGTGATAATATAATGTAATTTGGGATCAGAAAGTTGCAGAGCAGAGCAGAAGAGAGATGTAGTGGTTTGGGAGGTAAGCAATGTGCATTCTTTTTCTAGATCTGCTGCAACTACTGCGTGACCCTGGGTTGTTTCCTTCATGTTTATGGGCTTCACTTTTTTCCTTGGCTGTGAATTGAGGGTGTTGAATTAAATGTAAGTCTGATTTCCTGCCAGTGTGTCATTCTATAAATCTTCAACATCATGCAGCATTACACAATGAATCTAGGAACCTACAGAGAATGACTCATTCTCTCCTAAGAGAGAAGAGATGGAAGAAACACTTGGATGGAAGAATCAGGGGACGATCAGTTACTTTAAGGCATGTTTGGAAAAGAGGAATAAGAACAGAAACAATAGTCATTTTGAGAGCTAGAAAAATTATTTATTAGGGAAATTGAGCCAGCTTCTAAACAGAATGGGCTGAGAATTAACAAAAGAACCCAATATTTACACTAAACCCCATCCCCTTTCTATCCCATATGATTTCATAAGCCTGTCTAGGAATCATAAATCTTCCCCTTTCCTCAAATTCCTATGATTTGGTAATTGGCAAAGATCTTGTAGACCATCTAGTTATCTAATGCAATTATCTAATTTTATCCAACTGAAGCCCAGGAGGGATTGTGATTCCTATAAACTCCTGAGCAGGTGGGGTCTGTTTCTTGATATTTTCCTTCTTCTTTCCACTTGTTCCTACTGCCTCTATGACACTCTCTTGCTATTTCCCCACGCCACACCTTTCCACACACCTGTATCTTTACAATATTCTGAATGGCAACACGACTTCTATGCTACCTTAGAAAACAGAATTAAATTCAGCTTCCCTATCTTACCTATCCAAATTGCTTTTCTCTCCTCTTTCTTCCCCCATATAATAGCTCAAGTGTACAGCAGTTCTTCTTTATCCAACATCAACAAGGAATGAATTATTTTGAAGAATTAGGTTTTCTAGCCCTTGACAACCCCCATTTTTATTTCTGGAATCCATTGTTTTTTAAAGCAATTGATGGTTTGATTTGAATGTACTAAAGGATTGACCTCTTCCTGTCCCCAATGATTGTAGATAAATATTATCATATTTAGAGCTAAACATAATCCTGGAAAACTATAATCCTCGGTAGGATAGCATTATTTGGCTCTTCACTAAATTGTCCTGGTTTTATGCTACATTTTTCCTTATACTTTTCCAGCCTACTCTCTTGTAAGCATCTCATTATCAGTTCTGTGTGTCTCCTTTAAGTGGTTTCCTATCTCTGGTTTCCTGATTTTGTGTATTTGAGTGCTGGAAGAATTGAAAAATAAATTAGCTATGAGTGAGGTGCTCAAGTTTCTGTCATGAGGCTTTTTCTCTTGTTCCCCACTTTTTTCTTTTCTTTTTTTTCATCCCCCACTTTTTAATAAAAGTTAAATGAGTGTAAAAATAACCATAACCACCCTCTATTATATTTTTATGTGTTCTCAGAGCCTTACTTGGAAGGAATGAAGTTGATGGGGTCTATATTTGCCTTAGAATAATAAATAAATTGAACATAATGTCTCGAATTGAAGTTTAAGATGAAGCATCAAACATACAAAATAAAGATGAAAAGGCAAAGTAAATACCAAAAGGAAAGCAAGAGATTAACATAAATGTGAATAAAAAATACTTCCTTACCTATAACCTGCTTAGGTTAGCAATTTTTAATACTATTTTCCACAAGTTCAAGGAAAGCTAGCTTGCTTTATTTCTGCAGTTGCTTAGTTAGTTATATCTGTCTGTAGCTCGGTAGCACTCTATTTAGCTTAATGCTTATACCACCCATAAAGCTAGGAGAAATGATTTGTAATTAAAGACTTGAACATTTTAACAGTCTACCCCAAAATGTTACTTAAGTGTTATTGCAGTAGGATAGTCATGTATCAGGTTTCATTTTTCATTTATTAAATGAATTAGCATATATTACTTTATGTTCTATTGTTAAAAAAGAGTAGAGTATATCTATTGAAATTAGAAGATGCATTAATGGAAAGGTTTGAGTGTTATTTTTAAATTAACTATACAGCATATTTTTACTAGAACTTTGTAATAATTCACTTTTTGCTGATTCTGAATTATTTTAATAATAAAAATCCTATTTAATTGCAAAGCACAAGTTATTTTAGACTTTTCTCTGAAGGAAAGAAGTCTTGGCTGCTAAATTAATATTGCTATTACAGAAAAAAATTTGCTGAAAAGAAAATAATATTGAGGTTTTCATGAAGTCTGTTATCATCAAGAAACTTCATTCTCTGGATGGCACTACTAAAAACCAACTGACAAGTTAAATGGGACCAATAAGAAATTCATCCTTTCACCCTATTGGTGTTGCTAAATTAATTAATTAATGATAATGTTGCGAGGGATACATTGGAACTCAGTTGAGAAATTCAGCATTTAAGAGCATAATTAATATATAATTAGTAGTTCTGAATCCATCTTATCAGCTTCCTTTAAAAAGGGATTGACATTTAGTAATTTCCTGTTTGTTTCCACAAGAAATTGGAAACAACATCATTGAATAAATGTGATATGCTATGGACATTTATGAGAATTTTAGTAAAACAATGCAGGAATACCTACATTTAAACCATGGTTTTGTCATTTACAAGTTGTGCTATCCTTGGCAAGTTATCCCTTCAGACTGGAATCCTGTTTTGGCTTTTGAAATCGAGATACCCCAAGCAGAGATGATTCTGCCATGGTTTAAACGTGTTTCTACCAACAACCTACATTGAGTTACCTAAGATGCTTATAAGAAATTCAGATTTCTTGGTCACACTTCAGTCACCTGAATCTGAATCTCTAGGATATTTTGCATTTGCTTATTTGTTGAGCTCTCCTCTTTTCCTTCAGCTCACTAAACTTCGGGAACCACTAAGAGGTTTGGATGTACATTGTAGGTAAATTTTGACCAGCCATTACAAAATGGAAACCTTCACTCCTATTGCTGGTTCCATGAGAAAAATAGCAGAAACCAAGCTCATGTGACCATAAAACACAAGCATATGCAATTCTGCTCTTTGACATATGCCTCCTTAGGATAATAACTGCAGAGTTGCAAATAAAACTTAATTTCTGAATGTAAATTGTTATATTTTGATCATGTTTGCTTGCTCATTAAAATTTTACTGTGGTTTTTCATTCATTAAGCAAGTGTTTTTTAAGCAGCTATTTTTTCATGAGTTTTCAGGATTTCCATTGTAATCACTTGTATATATTTTCCACACTTCCCATTAATGTCATTAAAAACCAGTATTTGTGGAGCACTTTCCACGTACAGACACTGCTTTTGAACATTTTACATGCTTTTATAACATTTGACCAACAAACTTACCCCAATTTAACAAATGGGAAGGGAAGCTTGTAAGATTCAGTAATCATGGCCAAGATTCTAACAAAGCTAAGATTCAAACCCAAATCTGTATGACTCCAAGTGTCACCTTTCAGGATTTTATGCATTATATCATTTCCTCTCTATGTTGTAATTTTCTAAAAGTAGGGGTTTGTGGAGAGAGTTACTAAAATGGTTGGTCATGGGAACACAGCTTTAGGGCAGAATATAAACCTTTAGCAAATGATCTCTCTATTACTTGCATAGTGTAAAAAATTCAGAAGGGCAAATAATCTCTTTATTACTTACATAGTATGAAGAGTCTAAAAGAAAAAGGGAAGAAATCATCTCCTGAGGGGCCTAAAACTGCTCACGTTGGGGTCAATAGATGAGAGCTCCACATACTCCATGGCTCATCAGAGAAGACAGACAAAGCTATACTGCTTGAGTATGGTTTTATCTGCCTTGAAGTGGGGGAAGCCCTGCCTCTGAGAATTCCTATCCTGATGAGCATCTGGAGAAACTTGTTTTGGTTTTGAGGTTTAAGGTCTAGTGGGGCTTTTCTTTAGACTTAATATTTCCCAGGCTGCAGAATGATACACAATAGAAAAGTAGGTGGGGGGTAGGTGAAGGCCAGAGAATGACCTCTTAGTATGCTTTTGGTTTGTGACCTCCCCAAAGAAGGAGATGGGGGTAAGTGAGGGCTGGGCAATGGCCACTTAATAGGTATCCTGAATTCCCCAGCAAAGCTATGGTTTCCAAAGCTTTGTATACCCTTCAAACAACCTTCTTAACATCACATATTCTACACAGCAGTGAATTCATGAAGACAAACATTTGCTATCTCTACTCAGTTAAAAAATCCTCCCTAAATGAATCTTATAAATGCGTTCAGGTGACAGGTTCAGTCAGTGAAGTTTGGGGTCTATAGATTCAGTCTATGTCATTTGTGATTGCCAATCTCATCCATTTTTCCCATATAAATAATGCTACAATAATAGTGACAGTAACATGAAAGCACATACACACAATTCACTAGCTCGCAATTCTGGTTAAATGAAATGTCAATGTAAATGCTCATAATAATGTGAAGTCAATGGATTCAAAATGATTTAATTAGTTATGTGGTTAATCTTAAAATCCTGCTTGCTTGCTTTCAGTCAGTTTTTATGTTAATAATATTACATCTAGAACCACATTGTTTCAATAGATAATTGTTCAAAGTGACTAAGTGGTTGGAAATGTATAATTAACGGTAAGACACAAATATTAGTGAGTTAAATACACCTCAATTGAGCTGATGTGCCTTAGGTAAAATTGGCCTTAAAAAGCAAAGCTTTGTTTTATTGATTCAGAGTTGGAAAGGAATTCTAGAAATTAAAAGATATATCCTTCAGCTTCCAAAAAACCCAAAACACTAAGTCATTTATCAGTTCCAGTGTTAAAGATGGTTTGATTTATTCAAGGAAATAGTCATTGGAAAATAATAAAAGAAATTATTAAAATTTGACTGTTCCTTTTGAAAGCCTTTTACCCCCTGCCCTCTACTAAAGACAGTAATTGGCATTTTCTCTATATGGTTTTAACCCAGGTCTGAAATAAGCATTTAATTACACTTGTACAGAATCTATGTCATGGCCAAATGCAAAATGGCTTCAAAATTCTTAGGAAGGATTTTGGCCACACCTGACAAAACTTTGTTTAGTCTAAGTTATTTCCTGATTTTAAATTTATAGAAGAGGGAAAAGTAGCAGAAACCTAGTTTCTAGCCTTGACTGAATAAAAAACAGGCTGTGGACTTTGGACAATTAACATCATTTCTGTTTGACTGTTTGCCCATCAGTGAAATGGGAGACCAAAAACCAATAATCTTTCATCTCAATGACTTTAGGAGGCAGTCTATAAATTTTGAGGTATGGGAAATAAAGACCAACAAAGTCTATTTAAATCTCAGTCTTACCATTTACAATGAATCATTGGGCTTTTTAATTACTGAGCTTCACTTTTTTTATTCTCAAAGTGAGCATAATATATTTTTCAAAAGGCTATTGAATGGATTGAGCACTGTTGTCTTTAATGTTGTAAACCTTGGGGTTTTGAGGGAGCCCTTAATAAATAACATCCCTACCAGGTTCTGAACATTTTCAGATACAACACAAAGATGTGAAGGCCAAAATATCCTCAATGTCAAATGGAAGAAGGTAGCTTGAAGAGGCAGCCCAATGGGCCTCTTATGTAAATACCAAAATTAGGCAAACTTGATCCTTCATACATAGGCAGAGCTAGAACTGGGTAGCAGTTACCAAGTGAAAGCCCAGATTAACACTCACCAAGGGTTGGAGCAGAGGGAAACTCATGCTTTCTTGATGCCATCTCACTCCTAAGAGAAGTAAAGAGCAGAGCTGAGCAAAATATGCACTCTTCAGTGAAGCCACTCGCCCTTCCTATGGGCAGGATGAGGAATATAATGGAAAAGTTAATAAACATAATACCTGATTGCCAAAGATGATCGTGCTGGTTTGAACTTTTATGTGTCCCGGAAAAGCCATGTTCTTCTAATCCAATCTTATACGGGAAGACTTACTATTGGGTGGAACTTTTTTATTAGGTTGTTTCCATGGAGATGTGGCCCACCCAATTGTGGGAGGGAACATTTTATTAGATTGTTTCAATGGATATGTGACTCCATCCATTCAAGCTGGCACTTAATCCATTTACTGGAGTTCAATATGAAGAGAATAAAGGGCAAAAAACATAGAGAGAGCTCAGAGCTGACGCAGAAAGCAAAGATGAAACCAAGACACAGATATTTGGAGGTGAAACCTAAGAGATGAAATCCATAGTTTATCCCAAAGAAACTAAGTGTGGACCCACAGATACTTAGAGAGAAAGCCACTGGAATAAGAAGCTGAAAGCAATGAACCAGGAGCAAGGACCAGCAGACACCAGCCACGTGCCTTCCCAGCTGACACAGGTGTCCCAGATGGTCTTCAAAGTCAAGGTATCTTTCTCTGGATGCCTTAATGTGGACTTTTTTTTTTTTTGCCTTAAAATGTATAAATTTGTTCCCTAATAAATCTCTTTTGTAAAAGCCAATCTATTTCTGGTATATTGCACTCTGGCAGGATAAGCAAACTGAAATACTGTTGAAATGCAATATACTTAAAACGGGTTGACTTTTACAATGGTGATTTATTAACTTACAAGCTTACAGTTCTTAGGCCATGAAAAATCTAAAATCAAGGCATCATCAGGATGGCACCTTCTTCCTGAAGAAATGCTGTTGTTTATCCTGGACTCCAGTCACATAGGAAGGGACATGGGAATGTCTCCTGGTCTGTCTGCTTCATCCTTGGCTTGCTTTCTGTTTTCTGTGTGTCCGTCCTTACCTTCTATCTCTTTTGGCTTCTCTGGATATTCTCTCATCCATCTTCTCTGTGTTCTTCTCTGAATTTCATCTTTTGGTGTCCCTGTGACATTTTTCTGAGTTTCATCCTCTTTTAGAGGACTCTAGTAAGAGGATTAAGACTAACCATGAATGAGGTGGGTCACAGCTCAACTGAAATAGCCTAAAAAAAAAAAAGTCCCACTGACAATAGGTTTATACCCACAGGAATGGAGGAAAAGAAGGTAATCTTTTCTGGGGGTAGATAGAGCTTCAAACCATTACAATTATAATGAAGGGGGGAAAAAGCTTTAGAAGTTCAAAGAAACATGGCCAACCAACAATTAGCATCCAATACCTGATACTTGGGTGAGTATTTTTGAGATATTGCTGGGACCGGCTCAGGGCACTTTTGCCGGAGCTCCCGCTTGGGGTCTACCTCGTAGCGAACGGGGGAACCGAAATAGTCGCGATCTGCCTTTGGTTCTGGGGGCTCGAAGGTGTGGAGGGCGCGCGAGACAAAGGAACGACTCACGGGAACTGGCGGAGCTGGCAAGGCGTGCGCACCAGAACGTTTATTAGAGGAAGTACAGAGGTTTATATAGTGGTGAGGCGGAAATGGGGGGGGCCAGGGGAGGCGTGCTGCATGATTGGTGAGGAGGCTAAGGGTGTCAGCGAGGGATTGGGTGTGCTGAGAGCAGAAAGGTCCAATGGAATGGCTTGAATATGTTGCTAGGCAGAGAGCTAGAGGAACGGGGCCAAAATTACATCCGGCAATGCCTCCCTTTTTTATTTTAAAGGAGGGATAAGGTTAGAGGAGAAGTGAAGAAAAGAGGGCACGCTGCTAGGTATTGAGCGACCAGAGGGCCAGGTGGGTAGCAGGCTCCCTTGGAATCTCTCGAAGGGCAATACCGACCCATACTCACGGACTTACCCTGGGGACCCTCACTGGCCGGGCGATTAGGTCCCAGGGTGGGCAACACTGGCTAACCAGACCTAAGCTTGGCGGCGCTCCTCCAGGCAGGCGGTACCCCTCATTAGCTGTAGGGTAGCAAGAGCAAGTAGTTGGGTTTTTTGCCGGTCGGCGGAAGCACACTGGGCTAAACACACAATTAGGATGAGTAAAATTAGAAGAAGGAGTAGAATATTATAGAAAATTAGGTTTGAAGGTTGAAAGAGTGAGGAGAATTTTGCTGCTAACTCGGAGAGAAGGGTGGTTGAGAGTTTAGGGACGGTGGTTTCTTGCAGGGTAAGAATTTTGGCTTGGAGCTGGTGGGTATGGTTCCAGAAGGACTCGTTATAGGCAGTGAAGATCCAATCGCGAAGGGTAAGGCGGGGTTGAGACCTATTCATGGGTATTGGGGTGATACAGAGGTGGGAGAAGGGGTAGCGTCCATCACATGTGGAAGAAGCGAGTTCGTAGAGCGCTTCGATATCTAGCGCCATTAAGTCGATTTGGTATTGCAGGTGGAAGATAGCACGGTGTTATAGGAGGTTGATGGCGTCCTGGTCGCCGAGGACGCGGGCGGCAGTTAGGGTGATGTTTTCGAGGACATTGGCGATGGTGGAGGTTTGGGTAAGCACAACAGCGGCGGTGGTGGCGGCGGCCACGGACGCGATGAAGGCAGCCGTGATGGCAGCGGTGACCCCGAAATCTCTTTTCGCTCTGCTATGTAGAGTTTCTGCAGGGACTGAAAGAGAGAGTTGTGGGGCGACCCAGGTGGTGACAATGACAGGAATCCAGAGTAGGCGGGGCTGTAGGACTAGAAAGGCATAGGGGAATGAAATGTTCCAGAAATTTGCAAGGTAGCAGGAGTATTGGAAGGGTGGGGAGGGACAGAGCAAGAAGGCGAAAGGCGGTTGAACGAAAACCTGGGTGCATATAGTAATGTTGGGGCCGGGCGTTATATTAAAGGGCGATGACTTTGATGCCAAAGAGTCTGGTGGTTTTATGGTTGTGTTTGTTATTGTGCAGTTTTCGAGGCAAATGAGGGGTCGGAGGTTAAGGCATGCCCAAGACCCGCATAGAAACATGTCTGAGAAGGTGGGAACGGAGGTTGCATAGGTGACTAGTCCGGCCTGAACGCCAATCATGGGGACATAAAATGCAAAGGAGGAGTTGGGTAGAAAAGGCAGGGAGGAGTTATTAATACGGTCGAAAAGGATGGGGGTGGGAAAGTGACAACTGTACCAAGTAAGATGAGTGATGGGGAGGGATTTGCGCTCACGGGTTAAAGCCGGGTGGGGGGTAGAACAAGGCCAGCTAGGGGGTGAGGCATATGGATGTTTTGGGGAGCTGTATGTGCCGGTGGGTTTGGTGCCGTTAGTGGGGGAAGAGGTTAAGTTCAGGTATGGCATAGAGCCATTTTGGCGGTAGTGCTCAGCAGAGGGCCATGAGGTGCTAAGCAGCATTAATGAAGTCCAATTTTTGCTTTTGTCAGCGGGGCAATAGGTTTCCGAGATGTTGGCAGAGGTGATATTGAGGCAGTTAATGAATGGAGGGGGGCATGAGGAAAGATTGGAGTTTTTGCCATTGATATCGGTGAAGAATAAGAGAGCGGGAGCGGGTGGAGTGAGTGAGACATTAAGGGGGGCTTGAGTAGTCAAAAGGTGGGGATTACAAAGAAGGCCGAGAGAACAAGAAGAGTGAAGTAGAGTGGGGAAGAACGGACTGTCCGGTGTGAGGAAAAGAACTCCTGGTGGATTTTGCACTGCGGCCCAGAGTTCGACAGCTTGACCTGTGGAGGCAAGGGTAAGCATGAATATGAGGAGTGGGATAAAAGGAGAAGAGGGTGGAGGATGAGAGCGTTGGACCCTTGTATGGTGGGCCATCTTATCAGTGGTTAGATACGCACGGATTCGGTTGTATGTTGGTTGGCTGCGTTCTGGGAGGTTTTAGCAGGAACTGTGGGAGTGCTGGAAGAGAACAGAAGGGTTTTTCTCAGGATATCTTTAGGCCCTGGAGGGATGGTTATTTGTTTTTGTTTTTTGGCTGGCCCCATAGGAACTGACCAGCTGTGACTAGTGAGACATCTACGGGGTGATTATCACCGTCTTTCCCGTTTGAGGGAGGGTGGTGGTGGAAAAAGGGCAATCTCGGGCCCAGTGGTAGCCATCATTGCAGCGTGGGCAGGGCGCAGGAGGTTTGCGCTGGGGCCTGCACGGAGGGGGGCTTGGTGTTGGACATTCCTTGGCAAAGTGACCGGTTTTGCCACATCTAAAGCAGCCTGAGGTGAGAGACATGGCGGTGGCGATGGCTTGCGCCAGAGAGGAGGCACTAGCGTCGATGTTAGTACATGCTAGGACCCAGTCGTGCACCCCCTTTTCTTTTATTAGGATGAGCGCTTGCGTACAAGCAGGGAGGGCTCCCTCAAAAATGAGCTCTTTGGCAAGTGCCATTCGAGCTTGGTTGTCAGCTACTTTTCGCTCGCAGGTGTCAGTGACCCGTGAGACAAAGGAGGCGAAATCCTCCTCTTTACCTTGAGTAAGTTTAGTAAATTTTTCTGGCTTAGCAGGTGAACATGTGCGGAAGGCTCGTAGAGCTACTTTCCTTAACTGGAGCCAGAAGCCCGGTGAGGCTTGCACGTAGTGCGCAGGAAGGGTGAAGGGGCATGTCCCGGTGAAGGCTTCAGCCGGGAGGTCAATGCCGGAGGCATGGTTAGTGATAACTTGTTTTTCTGCCTCTGAATGAAAATGGGCTCGCCAGTCAATATATTGACTGGGGGTAAGAATGGCTCGTGCTAACGAGATCCAGTCAACAGGGGTACATAATTGTTGGGACAGCTCTTCTAGGAGATGGGTGGCATAAGGGCTGTTAAGGCCATCCGCTTTGACCGCCTTGCGAAGGCGTTTAACTTCGTCGGCATTAAAGGGGTACCAAAGGAGAGAGCGTTGCAGAGTGGGTTGGATATTCATAGGGAAGCACGAGATTGGCTGCTGAAGAGCGGACAACGCAGTTGCAAAGGGGTTGGTATGAGCAAGGGGTTTGGGGTGATTGTCCCAGGCAAAATCGCGGGAGGGATGCCAGGGGTTAGCGGCCTCTGCGGCTCGCTGAAATGGCGGCCAAGGGGGCGTGTTTGTGGGTGGTGGGCCATTACAAGATGGCGGGCGGGGCAGTGGGATCATAAGATGGCGGACAGGGCAGAGCAGAGGCACAAAAATGGCTGCCAGGGGCTTTCCCCAGTGAGGGCGGGGGAAGGGCACTTCCTGTTTTCTTTGTCTCCATTCGAACAAGAAGGAGGAAGTTCGCCATTTTCACTAGCCTCGATATTGTTTAGCTTGGGGGGGGGTCAAGTTCGAGCGCATTGTTAAGCTGTTCAAATAAGGCTTCAGTGTCCGACTCAGGGTCATCAGGAGAATCCTCTGCCTCAGGTGGATATTGCACAGACATGGCCTCTCGCGGGGCACAGCGAGTTGGAGGCAGCGAGCCTTGAAGGCAGGAACGAACAGTGATGAGCGTAGGTAAGAGACGGGGGGGGGGGGGGGGGGGGGGAAGCGCTTATTTTAATAGGGCGGTAAAAGGGAAAGACCGGGGAACTTAAGAATAGGTTACGGTGAAACGAGAGAAAATTGAGGCTTCTTAATGCACGCTATAATGAAGAGGAACGCTAAGGCGAGGAAAACTCTTTGTAAAAGGTTCCAGTCGCTTGGGGCAACTTTTGCTAGCCCTATGGCAAACAGCAGGGCAAGAGGGCAAATTAACAAGAGCCAGTACGCTGAGTATTTCATGGGAAAGAGTAATGGAATAATTTTATATGGGGTCCCTTGCCGTTAGGGACGGGGGCCCTTACCTGTCAAGCGACGGGGAACGGGACTGACGAGGAGACCAGTAGTGCCGGTCCCTGTTCGGGCGCCAACTGTGGGACCAGCTCGGGGCGCTTTTGCCGGAGCTCCCGCTTGGGATCTACCTCGTAGGGAACGGGGGAATCGAAACAGTCGCGATCTGCCTTCGGTTCCGGGGGGCTCGAAGGTGTGGACAGCGCGCAAGACAAAGGAAGACTCAGGGGAACTGGCGGAGCTGGCAAGGCGTGGGCACCAGAACGTTTATTAGAGGAAGTACAGAGGTTTATATAGTGGTGAGGCGGAAATAGGGGGGGGGCAGGGGAGGCGCGCTGCGTGATTGGTGAGGAGGCTAAGGGTGGCAGCGAGGGATTGGGTGTGCTGAGAGCAGAAAGGTCCAATGGAATGGCTTGAATATGTTGCTAGGCAGAGAGCTAGAGGAACGGGCCGAAATTACATCCGGCACTTCCTCTGTTTATCCTGGACTCCAGTCACATAGGAAGGGACATGGGAATGTCTCCTGGTCTGTCTGTTTCATCCTTGGCTTGCTTTCTGTTTTCTGTGTGTCCGTCCTTACCTTCTATCTCTTTTGGCTTCTCTGGATATTCTCTCATCCATCTTCTCTGTGTTCTTCTCTGAATTTCATCTTTTGGTGTCCCTGTGACATTTTTCTGAGTTTCATCCTCTTTTAGAGGACTCTAGTAAGAGGATTAAGACTAACCATGAATGAGGTGGGTCACAGCTCAACTGAAATAGCCTAAAAAAAAAAAAAAGGCCCACTGACAATAGGTTTATACCCACAGGAATGGAGGAAAAGTAGGTGATCTTTTCTGGGGGTAGATAGAGCTTCAAACCATTACAATTATAATGAAGGGGGGAAAAAAGCTTTAGAAGTTCAAAGAAGCATGGCCAACCAGCAATTAGCATCCAATACCTGATACTTGGGTGAGTATTTTTGAGATATTACATTGGCTTAATAATAGTCTTTCTTCTGTATGAGACAAAGTCTTCTGCATCTTTAAAAAACTTTTACACATGAAAATTCACACACACAAAAATAAGTTCTCACATTCAGAGAAATAGATCATTCAAGATTTGCATCAGAGTGTAAAATTGATCTTCCCAAGGAGCACACTGAGTTTTTTTTTTTAATCTCCTTTCTTCCCAAAGCTAAAGGCTTAAACTTACAGATATTTTCATGATTTTAGAAGAAATCTCATACTGGCCCTCTGATTTAACTTTCTTAGTTTTATCTTCTATGAAGTTAAGTACCATTTTCCTTTCCTTTCTTACCGTAACAAGACTGTCATGAGGATGAAATAAGCCAATGGATAGTAGGAAAGTGTTTCAGAAAGTGACTCACAAATATTTGAACTTACTGATGGTTGTGTTTCCAATCTTTTTCTGAACATGTGTTCCAAGATTTCTGTACTCTTCACTTACTCTCCTCTTCATTCCTATGTGATGTAAAGGCAAATATACCAATTCACACAAAGGTAAGAAAACTGTCTATTGTTAATAGTAATAGAGTATCCATATGATACTAATCATGAAGGGATGAGCTTATAAGAAGGCACTGCTATCTTGTCTGCTGGATGTGGAGGGAGAAGTACATGCTGTAGTGGGGAGGGGAGACCCTGATCAATGCCCTAAACATTGGCAACACTAAATATTCTGATGTGAGTAGAGAGAGAAAAGTTTATCACCTTTAAATCCCCATGTTTCATTTTAGTGAGCTTTATCCAGAAGTAAGATAGTGTGTCCCCTCTAAGTCTATACACACTTAGTTCACCCTCAAAACTTACCATGGCTACCCTAAGAAGAAAATGAATAATCCAAGAGAAAGGAGAATTGAGTTGTCCCATCAGTAGTTCTTTTAGCAAGAATAAGTGAGGGCCCTTTGAAGAAAAGGCTAGGGCTTCTCAACCCCCCACAGAGCTACCACAGTCCTAGGAAGAAGGGGAGAAACAAAAATCTTTTCTTCCCACTCTGCATTGTTACAAAGCTGCCTTCTGATAGGAAGACACACTGTAATTTTGTTTTAATATCTTGGGTAGAATGGTGTCATTTAGTTCAGCTTTTAATGTGGCCTTAAATTGCTATTTTGTTACCCTTGTTGACATTCTGGAAGCATGAAATTAGCAAATCACATTAAAGAAGCAAACAAAAAAAAAGCAAGAAACCTCAGCCTAGTTAAACAATGCCAGCATAAGCCAAGTATTTGAATAATGTCCTTACCTTAAAACACTGAACATATATTTATTTGAAGGTTTTTTTTTCCATAACCAATGAATTATTTTATGAATAATTGCATATTCCATTACATTGCAAATGCATGCACCCGTGGTGACCTTGAAAAAAATGCTTTGCCTTTGTGTGGCATAAGAGAAAGAAGATAGTTTTGTAATACTTCAGTGTCCTTCTCAGAAATAAGATTCCTCTTGACTCGGTTGGATGAAAGCATCCTGTTTTTAAAACACTTGTCAATACCTTCACTGCTCCACACAGTATGAACACTTTCTGTTCTATTACAACAGTGATAATTTTAGACAAAGTAATTTCACAGTTAGAAATGAAAACTATTTCAATCAGTGTATCTTTACGTGTTATAATTCAAAATGTAGCCAACTATGTATTTAATCAAACAAAAAGTCTTAGTAGTAATGTGAAAAAATGATTATGTTTACATTCTTTAGTCTTATTAAATAAAGGAGTGATCACAAATATTCATTTTAATGGAGTGTAATAAATGGCAGACTTTGTATGGTATCCTTTTTTTTTTTTTTTTTTTTGCTTTCTGACATCTATTTTCTCTCCTTAACAATATCTGAATTTCATCATGAGAAATTAGCTAGGATAATATGCTGAGCCTATAATTGATTTTGAATCTTGAGCAAAGGGTTTGAAAATTCTTAAATTTCTGTTATAGAAAGTGACAGGGTTCTAGCATCACATAAAGACCAGCCAGCCTGGACTTGAATCCTAACTCTATCACTTACTAGAGGTCTCAGGGATGTCAGACACCTGTTAAGTGGCTTTTGCCCAGAACTCACCTACCCCAATTTCCCTCTTTAAGGAAGTCAGAAACACCTGCTAAGAGTTAGCCTTCTGCTCCCTTCACTTTCTTTTCTATTGAGTGCCATTCCACAATCTGGGGAAGATGTTAAGTCTAATGAAAAAGCCCAGCCAGACTTTAAGTCTGGAAATCAGGAACAAGCAATCCAGAGATGTTTATCAGAACAGAAATTCACAGTGGTGGGGCCCAACATCACAAGGTAGATAAAAATAACACTCAAACTCTATAGATTCATCTCTCCTCTCTGATGTGAAGTGCTGCCTTTGGAGCTTCCATCTAGTGTCACAATTTGGAGCAGTTTTTGGCCACCCTGGGAGACTGGACATGATGGGACTTCTTCCCCTATTCTTTTGGACTCTGTGTTGTCTAAGTGACAAATAATAAAGGGATTATTTGCTGAAAATTTTTGTTGTGCCCTGAACCTATGTTTCTATGGTGGAATGCTGTAGCAACTCATTCCATAGGGTTATGACAGATTACTTAATTATCTGCCTTAGTTTCTTCATTTATAAGTGGGAAGAATAATGGTACCAAATGCATAGAATTGTAATGATGGTTAAATGAGATACAGTTGTAAAGCACTTCAGAGTCGACGAAGGTTGACTCTTGGTGTTATTTGTGGACAATCCATTCTGTGAGTGATATATCCTGACCATTCCTCTTCTCCATGTTACCATTTGTAGAGTTCCAACTCCCTAAACTCCCAACCTGCATCGTTGCCTCCTCATTTCCAAGTCAGGTTCTCCTCTTCTTGTTGCTTCTGTGAGTCCCTGGTATACTTGCAATAAGTTATTTACTGTTTAAATCACTTAAAGCTATTTTCTGGTATCCCATGGTAACCGTGGAATCTTTTCTGATATACTCATGTGCTGAGACCTTGTAGTTTCTATACAATGCCAGGTTTGAAGACAGCATATTTAAGTTTTAAAAAGAAAGATGAAAACAGGAAGATTACAAGATTAAAATTTAAACCCTACCAGTAAGACATATGCAAATGCTATATATTAAAATTTGAAAGGCAAGCCTTTGGTTGAATTCTCTGCAAAATGACTTAACAAGTCATCGACAATAGCCAGTAAGATAATACATGTTTTCTTTGACAAGTAAATTTGGATCTATGAGATATGTATCTAATAATAAGGTACTTTTCTTCAAAAAAGTACTACAAGTAAGGTCATAATGAAAGCATTCTTTCATTTTTTTTGGTCCTGTACTTAAAGCCAAAAATGAAGACTTTCTGGAAAGTCCAAAGGCTAAAGAGCAGGCAGAAGAAGATTGGAACTGAGGTTCCACCTAGCCAGCTACTTGGTGATACATTGAGTTGAAATAAATAGCATCACAGGTTTTGATTCTCATGGACACTTTAAATACCAGGAGTTAAAGTATGCGGGTATTTTTTCAGTTTGTTTTAATTTAGAATAGTTCTAAAGTAGCTTTTCACTTCATAATTCAACATACATTTTATTAGTTTTAAAGCAAATGCAACAATTTGATTGATTTCTAATAGAAATTCATAAAAGTTGAAGAGAATAATGTCCTAATGCTCATTCTACTATTCAAAGACATTCCTATGTCTTTTGGAAAGGGACAAGGTGTCTGTCTTAGCTGTCCCCTTAAAATGGAGATAATAGTAAAGTCTGACTCTTCTTTACAGAGTTACTCTGAATTATACAAAAGCAGAAATGACTGAGCCTTCTAGTCTAAAATGTCACTAAAGCAATTTTAAGATTCAAGATATTTCTGGAATAAGATTTTTCTTTGTGCTAATGAAATAACAATGAATAAAGGAATAACTAATGTTATCATCATGCCAACATATAAGTCAGGAACTATTTTTATTATTATATTCTACAAGTGGAATCGTGGCCTAGAATGGTTAAGTAACTTGTCTAATGTTGCACAGCTATTAAGAGGTGGAGTCTAGATTTGCACGTAGGAATTCTGGCTGCAAACTCTACTCATAACCACTATACATCTCACTCCCAAAAGCACCCATGTAGGTAGCATAGCTTCCAACAAGGAATGCTAATTCAAGAGATGTAGTAAAGTTTTGACCTAGTGCACATCTTTCCTAGACAAGTTTTTAATATTCCTTCCAGACTGTGATTTATGATGTTTTCCACTCGATAAAGGAGATGCTGAAAATGCTAAGATGGGTGATTGCTGTGAGCAAATCATGTCAGCAAAGCTTTTTGATGGTTTTTACCTCTTAACTTCAGGTACTAACCATGCTAATTGTCCTGCTGTCTCTTGGAAAATAAAAAAAGTCAAGATGGTTGGATATTGGCAGTTGAGTATTTGAATTGTCAAGTTGAAAGTGAAAAAAAATTGTTTTTTTCAGGAAGTCTGTTTAAGCTATTGACATTTCAAACAAAACAAAACAAAACAAAAAAACATTGCTGTCCAAAGTGTCTAATAGGTGCAATAATATGAGCTTAAAGGGAATTAATTGGTATGCAGTAGGGATGCAAAAAGCAATTGTTTTAGATTTCCTTGCTTACTTAATTAAGCAAATACCATGCAATGGATTGACCTGAACAATAGGAATTCATTATCTCATGGTTTTGAAGTAGGACAAGTCCAAATTAAGCTTCATCAAGATGATATTTTCTTCCTGAAGACTTATGTTCTTGGGCCGGCTGCTGACGATTCTCGGTCGTTGGTTCTGCTGTCACATGGCAATGCACATGGTAGCCTCTCCTGAACTTTCCTTTCTGTCCCAGATTCCAGTGATCTTTGGCTTCTTGCTCCCCATGGCTTTGTCTCTACCTGTCTGAATTTCATTCTGCTTATAAAGAATTCTATTAATAGGGTCAAGGCCCATCCTGATTGAGATGAGTCACATGTTAATCGAAGTAACCTATCAAAACGTTCTGCAGACAATGGTTTACACCCACAGGAATGGATTAAGTTAAAGAACAGGGTTTTTTTCTAGGGTACATACAGCTCCAAACAAAGCAACAAAAATGAGAAAGATCAGGCTAATGTACTACTTCTAATGACAGAATATAGACTCTGGCCTTTGAGAAAAATAATGGATTGCATAAAATGCAACCATAGCTGTAGTTAGGTTAAAACACAAAACATTATTAAGGTATTTGCCCAATTCTTACCTACCAATACTTTGAAAAAATAGATGTATATCAAAATTCCATTTTATGAAAGTTGTTTTATGCTTCCTCACAAAGAAAAGCCAAAGAAAGACAACTTATGCTGAGTACCCCCCCATCTTACAAATGAACCCCATTATTTACTAATAAGTTTGTGTCTGCAAACATATTTAGAACACCAGATCCCTTCACTCAAATATTCAGGGGAGCAAGTATTTGCAATGCAAGTTTCCAGTTCCTGCCTATACCCCTTCATGCTTCACCAACACTTAGGGCATTCAGGTCACATTGGCATTGATTTATTCATATTTCAATAAAAATTGACAGAATTCTATCCTATCTTAGGCACTGTACTGAAAGATATGAATTATCAAAAAGCACAAAAGAACGCTGGTGGATGTTACCATCAGAATAGAAGAGATGGTCATTTGAAAAAAGTTAAAATTTAATTAACAATTTTGAAAATAGTACTAATGCAAGCATTTTGCTCTAACTAAAGTGTAATTGGAAGAGACAAAGTCCAGGGAATGCTTTTATGATAAAAGAACAGCTTTTAATTCTTGAGGTTACCTAGCACAGAGATACTCCAACCTACCAAGTAATTAAGCAACTCAACTTATTTGAAAGAACAGAAACATTAAACTCAAACAGACAGGAGTTAAATCTAACTATATAGATTTTCATAAGTTAATTCACCTCCTTGTTCTGAATTTCCTTTGTCAGTAAAATGGTATCAATACCACTTTGAAGTACTGTTTGGAGAAGCTCAAAAGTAGCTATGGCTTTGCACAAAGTAGACTCAAAAAATTACAGAAGTATGGCTGCTATTATTTTATTACCATCAGTGATGACAATAAAAGTGCATTTGTTGAGTCTCTGGCTGTTTACCTCTTTAAGAATGTAAAAATGAAAAATTTTTAAACTAATATATTGACTTCTACTAGTAAGATCTATTCACTGTCAAATTATATCAGGGGAAACACAAATATGGAAGCTGTCATTAATATCGTCTGTTCATTGTCAGATATGAAAAAAATGTCAGGAAGACTAACAGTTTCATTGGGAAGTGAGAAGACAAAATAAGTAACTGATTCCAATGATTTATTAGTCTCTGTGTTAATTGTCTATGAAACTGTAGACATGAAAGATAATGCGCTTGTCATCGCATAAGTCCCCATGTGATTTTGCGCACAATTTCATTGAAATAAAACATTTCAATCATCTTATACCTTGATCTATGCACAATAGCATCCAATGCAGCTGTTCTATTCTTGAAATTTTCCATCAGAGAAAAAATTCTGGCAAATTTTCTGTCTAAGCATTCAAAAATGAAAATGAATTTAAAAAAAAAGACTTCAGTATTTTTAAGGTGAAATCTATAAGTTGCTCCAGTCAAATTTTTACCTTTAGGCTTTAGAAAGTAATTGGATGGATTAAAAAACAGACTTTCAAAAGTTTTGAATTAGAAACTACCAACTATCTGAGTCCACATCCCAAAAGTACAGAAGACCTGATTGAAAGTGTTCTAGGAACTCGTGTTGGCCAAGCAGATAGCAAATCTTCTTGTCCAACCTTGTAAAATTTGGAGCCTGGGAGCCGACTGAGTTCTTAGAATTTTCACTTCTGCCAGGAAGTCTATAGGGTATTGGCCAAAGCGTGATCCATGATAACCTGTTTCAAGATAACTCACAGAGCTTCTTAACAATTCCTGAACTTCCCAGAGTTAGGGAATCAGATTGCCTGGTGATAATTTCCAGTTATCTGCTTTCTAAGCAAGTTTCTCAGGTCATTCACATGCATGCCGAAGTTTGGGTGGTACTCAGGAGGGCGGTCTGGAGCTGTATTACAAATCCATCCTGTACAGTAAAGTATGCCAGGGATCATGCAGACCCAGCAATCACAGACAGCAGGAATGCATGGATGTTTAGATCTGTTTTAAAACAGGAGAGACTGGGCAGATTTTTCTGAGCTTGAAAGCTAGTATCTTCCATAGAAATTTAAACTTAAATAGTCATAGGCACACACTGAGTGGTTAAAGGTCCAGGGTTTGAAATGACACCTTAATCTCTGTAAATCCACTCTCTTAAATGTCCTTCCCTGGCCTGCACATTAAGTTCCACCCAAGCAGGACACTGATGGAGTAAATTATTTCAGCTATTTTTCTCTGCTAATATGTATTTCTAAAAATGTCTAGTTTAGAAAAATATATGCCCATAATTAAATTCTATGTCTGACATATTTACTAACCAGAATTATTCTTTATTGTAGAGCAAAGACTAGGTAAAGCATTTTCTCTAGAGACACGTGGACATTTTTCTGTTTTTCATATTTTTCTGGGCCAATCCTTTTTCAAATGGTATCACTCATCTTCTCCATCTTGTATCCTTATTTGTCAAACAGGAATCCAAATTTTTGTTTCAGAAACTGTGATCAGCATTTTATATCTGTGACACATGGAAATACTTAACTTACAATCAAATCTCTGTTTTTGGATCCAAAATTATTAACTATAGAGATCAAATCTGAATTATTCAGTCATTCCAATGATCAAATAAAATATGTATTTAGATAGACTAGGGATTGAAGTTTACCATTTTCATCTGAAATTTTGTTAGCGTATGTATACAGCTAATTATTTTTTTGTGGATTTATGGGCAATGATATGTGAAAGCAGAGTCTTAGTATTTGATTGTTTTACTATCTCTAACATGATCTGGGTGTTACTTTTGTAGTAGAAAAGTGTAGGACTGAACATAGGCATCAAGAATTAATGAAAAGTTATACCTTAAACCCATGCTTATCATACTTTACTAACATTAAAAATGTGAGTACTGCCTCTATGTTTTTCTTTCTCACATTTTTTGTTAGTACATTTTTTTCTCCCACACTGCTCATGAGTGTTCTGTTATGCTCTGATCTTTTTCAAGTGTTTGTGTGTAACAACATCCTTGCCACTTAGTGTGAAGTGCTGTCAGTTCTACAAGGTGCACTATGCCTGTTCCCAGTTTCTACAACATCCTGCAGAAATCAATACAAAGCTGCCAGTTGTGTTAATAAATCTGCAATTAAAATGTAATGAATTTTGAATGAGAAATGATTTCTTTTAAGTGTGACTGAAGATCATGCATTAATAGTGAAATAAGAGAAGGACAGAGAAACTTGACTTAAAGTTTAAAGTTTCTTAACTTCGCCCTATAGTTGCCATGATCTTGCAATTTACTTTAGCAATTCTGTCTATGCTTGTCATACCCAGGTACGTCTAGACAAGAAATACCTTGTAGATTAAATGCAACATGAAATTGGTGAAAATATTAAAGGACAAAACATAAATTTAGTTAATAAAAATGTCTTGGGATGGCTTATAAATTTAATGGTGTCTCCATCCTAGACAAGTCCTAATTGGGGTGTTCCTATAGTAATTTTTCTAGAAATAAAATTTCTACCTCAGGCATTAAATAAGGCATCAAATATTATTGATTATTTTTCTCATCCTAGCTAATATGGTTTACCATTTACATCCTCCCATAAAGAAGACAAGAGAGCATGTTCCCTTGCGTATGTGTCTTTCTCTGGGTCCAAGAGCAACTGTCGTTCACCTTAGCCTCCCCATGATGAGTTAAATGCACCTCGTTCTGAGGGACATGGGGCACATTCCCTGATCCTCCACTTCACCCCTCACATGATATAAGTCAATAAAGTAATCGAGTTCTGGGAGATGAGAACATCTACCTGCCATCTCCTCTATTTCAACGGTGCTTCCTTTTGTTTTGTGAAGCCTAGAATATTCCTTCATTCTCCTTATTAGGCATCTTACCTGCTAGTCCACCCAACTCCCAAGGAACCATGCCATTCATCTTCTTAGAGGATATTTTATTTAATTCTCTCTATTAAAACATTCAATAACTTCTTATCACCCAATAGATAAACTATTGTTTGTCAACCATTCCAGCAACTTCTCCTGCCATTCCCATTAATTAAATCACTAAATAGAGTGGAATACAGCTGCTCACAACTGTTCCTCTCACTGGCATCTTCCAAAGTTTCATCACTTTTTCAGAACTAACTCATAACTGTCCTTTAAGTTTCTTCTCAAAGCAATAACCTCTGGCACCTTTCATGATGCCTCCAATATGCTATGCTGAGCCCAGCTAGAAGTAGTTTTCCTTTTCAGTGAAGCTCTGTAGAATTGTAGTTGTCAGTTATTTAATGTCAGTAACATTTTTTTATTGTTAGGCATACTTTATTTTTCTTCATAAATTATAAATTTCTGGAAAGAAGGATTATGCCAGATTTTCTTCCCTTTTTTCTTTTCTTTTTTTTTTTGTGTGTGTGTGTGTGTTCACAGAGTCCTAGGCACAATATCTTGGATATAGGAAGTCTTAAGTAAACTTGAACAACTTTTTGGTGAAGTATTGATAAGCAATAAAGCAAATATAAGAAATATCTGTGTTTATTGGCTATAAATAACTCTCCCTATAATCATTCAGTGTACTTATTGTTGACCCTAATGCATAATGATTTATTTTTGTGAGCAATCCTGTTATATTAAAGTACATGTCAATATTGAATGAAATTAAGTTACCTTAATGTACCAAAGATTTTTTTTTTATTCCCATCACTCTCAAACCTCAAACTCTTAGTTTCCTAAGGAATTTTCAAACTTATATTAAATTTCCCGAGTTAACCACTTGAAATTCATCACATTTCATGAATGACAATATATAATTCTAAAGCAATAACATTCGATATTGTTCAAGACACAATTATATCTATTTATGAAGACTATAGAAAGACTTTCTTATTCCCAGAGTAGAAATCTGCCCACATAAGTCAGAGGATTGACTTCTATCATTCAAAATGTTTCCTAATGTATAAATGATGAAAGTTCCATTCAAGGAGGGAAAAAAAGAATATTATGAGAGGATATTCAAGTTCCCAGCCCTTCAGAAGAAAATGTCTGTGACAGAATATGTCTGTGACACAATGTGTCTGTGAAAGAATGTTGGAAATATGAAATAGATGATTTATACTGTCAATTGTGCAATCATATTGAATCATTTTTAGAATATAATAATCTGTAGTTAAGGACAAACCTACAGATGCTGACCTCTTTATTACCTGAATCATTGTGCTGTACACAGTTTGGAGGGAAAATGAGCTCATCGATCAGATGATAATGTTTACCAGCACATAGTTTTCTTCTGAGCTGATGACTTTAAGGAGCAATAGTACATGAATAGCTTTGTAAGAATCACTTGGATAAGGGTTTTGCCTTTACTATATGACTCACAGGAAGTCTTTTACACTAAACAACTAGTCCAATCTAACCAATCACAAATAGAGAAGGCCTTGAAAAATTCAAGGTCTCCAAAGCTATTTGAAGTAAAAAACTCTTGTTGAAGAATTCACTGGCTTCTATCTGTGGTGCATGTTCCACTGGGATGTGTAATACCTTCCTATAAAAGAAGGATCACTTTGAATTAAAGTAGGTGCATGTCTTTGATTTGGAGTATTGCCATTTCGTCATATCTGAAAAAAGAAAGTGATTCTCATGAAAAGAAAACTCTTGGAAATATGTCCAAGCATTGGATGTCCTCTATTCAGAAAAGATTTCTATTGGAATATAACTACCTGGTAAGAATCTATTCCAGTCTTCCTAACTCTACTCCTGCCTTCCAATGTCTCTTTACATAAACAGGCTTAGACTAGTATTTGTATTATGTCACTTTTAATGTAACTTCTTCACTTCCTCACCCATGATGAAGAACAATTAATGGTATCCTATTATTTTAAAAGTTCCGTGTCTTGGCATTTTATTTCTCCTATAAACTGGCTAACCTTAAACTCAAACACACTGCTTCAATAACCTGAGCCTTTTCCCACAGTATTTCTCCTAAAAAATTTACATCTATTTTCACCTACCACCCTTCTTCCAAATATGCACTTGGCTTTTCTTGATCCCTGCTGTGTCTGCCTTCTTCTTATTGGCAGGGCATGCCTGCCCAAGTACACTGTAAGCCAAGATTTACACCTCTGGGAACCCCAGCACTAAGATGAGGAGTTCCCTCAATAAATATTCAAGACCATGATATTTAAGTTCAATTCCTCTGCCAGGAAATTCAATATAAAATAGCCATCTGGTACATCAATTAATTTCAAGCCCTAATGTAGAGTAAGGCTGATTGTGTTAGTCCCCAATCCCTAGAGCTCTGTTGAAGATGAGAGAATATGTATATCAATTGTTAGCATAGGGCCTAGTCCCTGATAAGAAGTCAATATATCTTATAACCAACAATATAATTTGCCATCATTACGGTCTTTCTGTCTTTGAAATAGATGGAAAAAAATTTTTTTAAAACAACACCCCACTTTCCAGACCATACCGTTTAGTCAATGTATTTTAAGGGTATCTGAAAAATGTTTGCTTTCCTGATAAAAGGAACAAACAAGGCTTACTCTCCTCTTTTCTCTTTTTTCCCCACCTTGAACACAGAAGAGACAGAACTGGGGAGGCTATTTTGTGAACACATTTAGAGACGCCAAGGGAAGTAAAGACTGGCATCAAGACTGCATTCTTTTAAACTGTTTTTAGGGTATTTCCCCTCAAATGGAAAAAAAATACCTACTGATCCCAAGCATAGCCATTATATTAACTATTTTTCTTTTGTTGCTTGTGTCATGTGTCATAACTAATGAGCATTATACAGAACAAAGAAAAATAATTAATAGAGGAATCCATCATGAATCCATTAGAACCATGAGAAACTTCACTGAGTGTATACATTCATAGCAAATGAAAATCATTTTCATGGAATTTTGAATATCATAATGTGGACTCTCCAAATTTTTCAGTGTGTGAAAATAAATTATCAAGTTGGAAGACATGATTTTACAAGGATTTGGCCTGCAAATATCAATAACCGATGTTACTGAACATTAGCTTTGTGGGTAATTTGGTATTGTGCACAACCACATTTAATCCTTCCAAGTATATTATTTTGTTGGTACTACAAAAAGCTATACAAAGAAAAAAGCATACCTATAAAAGTTAAGTAAATTTTTCAAGATCAAATAGGCTGTGGTGAAAGTAGCAATCAAATTTGTGACTGTCCAATTCCAAATCTGTCATCTTAAATATTTTTATACGTATTCACACTTTAGATAATGTATTCTACTTTAGACAAATGAGAATTCATATAATCACTGAATACTTTGAAATCTGTTTTGACTTGTAGTGTTAGCTCTAAACTAACAGAATTCACAGTGTGTTCATTCATTCAACCAATATTTATCTGTTAATTATGTGGATATTAGGCCCTGGGAATATAACATTGGAAGAGATAGTCATAGTTCTTACCCTCAACAGGTAGAGAATTTACAAAGAAAAACAGAAGCTAACAATGACTGTTAACCTGGGTCTTAGATGAGAGAATGAACGTCATGTGTACCCATTTTGTGGCTTAGAGATGTTTCCTAGGAGCATCTAAGTTGAGATTTAAAGGGGGATTGAGAGTGAGGTGTCATAAGGAAGAAGGGAAGACCATTCCTGGTAAAGAAAGCATGCTGTGGTGTTTTTGTAGTAGGGACTTCCATTCCACCAAATGACAGTATAAATTTTCAAGGTAGTATCTTCCCATAGACTCGCTGAAGAACTAACAAAAACTGGCAGAGCTATCTTCTTCAAAACTCTGGAAAGCTGGTAAATGCATTAATCAAGAAAAGTAGCTTGAAAAATGGTAGGGCTTTGCTGACCCCTCCCCCACCGTTGCTTAGGCATGATGTGAAGCCAACTGGAGTGTCTGTTGTCATGCCCTGGTGCTGTTCCAGAGCAAGCAGAGGAACCCTATTTGCATACTGGGGTGTCTATACATCAATGTCAATCTATTAAGTGGAAATCTGAAATATTGTAGTAGGAAACTTGTCTCAGGCTCATTTCCCAGTATTTGTCTTGAAGACAAAGAAGCAGCTTAAGGTAGTTAAAGCAGTGAAAGAAACAATTAAGTGGAAACAATCTAAGGCAAAGGACTATCTGCATTAAGTCATTCAATGCAGCACCCAGGACTGAGTGAAAGTCTATTCCAAAGGGAATAGAGGGGACATTTGAATTCCCCTGTAAACTGGAAATTCTTAAAGCCATGAGAATGTAAACCTAAGACAAAGAAGTATTTTCCATTCAGGCTCAGATAAGACAGAGAAGACCCTGCATTTCTCATTTACTCTGGAATAATCTTGATAGGAGAGAGAAGCGCTGAAGAAGATCACCATCCAAAACAAAACTAATTTCCAAAGACCGTTAAATATCTTTTCTGCTTTGGTTTGTTTGTTTTTGTTAGCTCTTCACACTCAAAGAATCTGTCATCTCACTATCTGGATGCAAACATAAGGAACCGACAGCTCAGGAATAAAATCCCAGACAGAGTTGACACTGAAAACTATTAAGATCTATAGTGTGCAACTGTTTTGGATGTTGTGTGAAACTTCTTTGGGTGATGAAATACAAACACAGATAGCCAGCCAGCCAAGAATGCAGGAGAGAACAGCCTTGTCAGATCAGAGGCCCTGGTTGGGAAAAGAGGAGAAAGAGGGTGGTGAAGGGTCCCAAGTTTACCTAACCTAGGCTCCTACAAGGGACGATGAAGGAGATGGGGGATGAAGCAGACATGTGGGTCCTAAAATCCTGTCTTCATTGTGACCCAGAGGAGATAAACAAAAGATGAAGGTGCTCATCACCACTAGAAGTGCCTTATAAGCAATGTTAAAAGGAGTTCTTCAGACTGAAAAGAAAGGACTGAAGTAACATAAAGAAATGAAGACTCTGGTAAAGGTAAATATATAGTTATTATAAATGACAGTACTATTGTCTTTTTTGTAATGTAACTCCACTTTTTACATCCTACAATTTCTAAAATGCAAAGGCATAAAGAGTAATTTAAATATATGGTCTTAGATATACAATAGATAATGATATAATTTGCATCAAGCCCAACAAAAAGATGAGGGGATAAAGGATTGCAGGAAAAGTGTATTTGTATGCAATTGAAGTTAAAATAGTACCAAATCAAGCATAATTGTTATAAATGTGGATAATAATTTTAGTTCCATGGTAACAGAAATGAAATATATGAAAAGTTTGGACAGGAAAAGAGATTCAAGATGGTGCAATGTGAAAATTCAAGTAAATATACAAGTAGACATTATAGGAAGAATTGAGGATCAAAAGAGTTATAAGATTTATAAAGGCACAGAAGCAAAATTGCAGAAGAAAGCCTTGCTTTATCAATAGCTACTTCAAATGTAAATAGATTACACTCTCTTGTCAAAAGGCAGAGCTTGGCAGTATGGATAAAAAGCATGACCTATCTAAATGTTGTTTATAAGAGAATCACCTTGAATTCAAGGACACAAGTAGTTTGAAAGTGAAAAAATGGAAAAAACTACATATTATACTAGTAGTAACCAAAAGCTGATTGGGGTAGGTATGCAAATATCATGTAAATTATACTTTAAGTCACCCCTGTTACAAGGGACAAAGTTCACTATACACTATTAAGGGAGTCAATTCAACAAGAAACATACTGATTATAAAAATATATGCACCTACTGGCAGAGTCTCAAAATGTAAGAAGCAAATATTGATAGATTTGAAGGAAGAATTAGATGGTTCAGCATTAATAGTTGAATAATTCAATATACCACTTTCAGTACTGGATAAGACATCTAAACAGAAGATCAGTAAGGCAATAGAAGACTCGTATGATACTATAAACCAACTCAACCTAACACACTTAAATAGAACACTTTATCCAACTGTTTCAGAATGCACATTCTTCTCTAGTGCACATAGATCATTCTCCAGGATAGTCTGTATGGTAAAACACAAAACAAGTCTCATAAACTTCAAAAATATTGAAATCAAACAATATTTTTTTTACCACAATGCAATGAAGCTAGAAATCACTAACAGAGGGAGAACTGGAGCATATACAAGTATGTGGAAATTCAACAATGTGATTTTAAATGACCAGTGGGTCAAAGAAAAAAATTACAAGGGAAATCAGGAAATATAGAAATGAAAATGAAAACAGAACAAAGCAAAACTTATAGGATTCAGCAAGGGCAGCACTGAGAGAGAAATTTATAGCTCTAAATGCTTACATTAAAAAAGAAGGATGTTCTCAAATCAGAGATGTACCTTACAACTGGAGGATCAATTTTTAAAAAAGATCCAATGAACTAAAAGCAAGTATATGGAAGAAAGTAACACAAATTAGAGTATAAATAAATGAAATAGAATTGAGACATCAAGAGGAGATGCCATGTGCATTGCCATGTGACAGAAGAACCCAATTCCAAGAATCACCAGCAACCAGCCCCACTATGACATTTTCTTCCAGGAAAAAGCATCACCTTGATGATGCCTTCATTTGGACTTTTTCCTGGATTCAAGACCATGAGCCATTATAATTCTCATTGCTCAAGCTATCCTTTGCATGGTATTTTCTTGAGCAGCCTAGGAAATGAAAACGGCCAGGCATTGAGCTAGGACATACTAATAGATCTTATAATCTAGGAAGAGAAATTTTAAAAAAAGTATGATAAGGTTTATATTAAAGATGCCAGGTGATAGATACCCACCCTTACATGACCCTAGATGAAACAAACAAAGAAAAAATTGTGTTTCATTTCATAAGTTATATCATAGTAACTCCTACTCAGAACCCCAAATCTGAAGTTCTCAAATTGGCCTCTGTGTCCAGAAAATTTTGTTCCCTATCACTTCATTTCTTCCCACCTTCCCTGAGCTTAACTGATTAGCAACACTGATCTCCTAATTGAGATATTAATATACCCAAAATATTCCCACTTCAAGTCTTTGTATGCTTCTTCCTCAGCCTGGAACATTATTATTGGCCAAGATATTTGCACGGTTTTTCATTCAGGTCCCTGCTCAACTACCATCTCATCAAAGAAGCCATCCCTATCCACATTAGTTAAACTATCACCTGGCATCAGGTGCATTTATGCCTTTCCCTTGCTTACTTTTCTCTATAGCAGTTAAAACAACATAACAATATATTTTTTATTTGTTTATTGATTTTCTGTATGTTTTCCCAGCCAGCTCCATGAGGGAGGGATATTATCTATTTGCTTCACTGCTGCCTTCCCAGCTCATAGAACCATACTTGAAACAGCTGAAATAAAGCAATAAATATTTGCTGAGTCATTTAACATATGAATGATTACATTTTGTTCATGATGACTACTTTGAATGGAATAATTCTGAACAGGCAGCAATGGGAGTGATAAGCTATAGCACTCTATTAAAAGATTCTACAAAACCAAAGAATCTTCCCTCTTTGGAATAAACACTTTTAAAGAAAGTGTTGACTTTAATTCCTAGATCCCACTCAAATCAATGCTTATGATAGTATGAGCCATGATCTAAAGAAGAGAAAAAGTCCGGATACTTGGGACCAGCCCTGGATGACCACATTCCTCTGAAGGCCTCATATGGATTCAGCATTTAAGGATAAGAAACTTTAGCAACAATTCTGGAAACTACCAGGCTGAACAAGGAAGCCAAGACATCAAAGTGTCAAAAGAACCTGATAAAAAAATTTCTTCCACTGACCTAATCCCAAAAATAAAAGAATAAAAACTTGACTCAAGATGTATCAGTTTGCATCATACCTATATGAGGGAAACAACAAATGAAACAAGGTTCAGAAAGGGACAAGATGTAGGCTATGAAGAATCAATTGTTTGTTGACACTGTTATTGTTGTTGATTCACTTTTTCTCTGTCACTGGAACCTAGTTATTACATTTCACAGCTACTTAAGGAGCCAATAACATCACAAACTTTTCTCATATATAGGTCTCATTTACAGATATGGGAAAGGACAAATAGACACATGCCTAAAATTTTTTCACTGTATAAACATTTGCATTTGGTATCAGGAGATGTTAGAAAATAAATTAACAAACAGCAATTGCACAAGAGAAGGCTTTTGCATCTCAGTTTACTTGGTCTCCAGAATACTGGAGGGTTGTCAAAGGGCCTGAAGCTCCAGGGTCAGGAGATGGAGACCAGGACCCTGAACGTGCTGAGGGTCAGGGCCATCCTCAACTCTCTGGACCTCCACTTCCTCAAATTAAAAATGAGAGATGCCTTCCATCTCTAAAATGCACTTTAATTTCTTGAAATACACGATCAATTTGTGCTTTACAGAGGAATTGCTCCTCTTTGAAGAGCAGTCTGCATTTCAAAACTAGAAGGAGCTAGAGATGAAAAATCATCAGGAACAACTTTGCCCAAATCCTTTCTTTTGGAAATGAATAATCTCAGGAATAGAAAATTTAATATGCACCCCAATCATATAATCAGCTGGAGAACTAAAGCTTCCTAGGACCCTGAGTTTGAAAGCCAGAATCCCTTTCACTATGAGCTCTTTTCTTGAGAAATATACCTTCCTCCATTTATTTCATTCTTTCAAAACTATGTCTGAATATTGAAAACATTATCCCAAGACCTTCGAAATCTTTTTAAACAATTTATTTTACAAAGGGTCCAGAATTTTTCAACCCTGGGTTGTCAGATTATGACAACTGAAATAGAAAACCACTAAGAGTCACTTACAAAAAATGTCAAATCAAATCTAGTATAGACAAGGCTATCAGTTCCTATTTGCATATGAACCTATATATGAGAAATAATCTTTCAGGAGACTTTGTTTCATGCTGAAATTTTTCCTTCTGTGCTATTTTCAGTTTAAAAATCTATTCAACTAGTTTTTAGCTTGTCAACTTCTTTTAACAAAAGAAAAAAAAAAAAAAAATCAAAGCCCTTGGCTCTGAAGGTTTACTCCGTAGTTCAGATACAATGAAATGTTTAAGAGGTTATTTTGTCCAATAGTATAAGAAAAAAAAATGCAACATACTGTTCCTGTATTATACCTCTTAATACAATAAAAAGTTCTTAAACTTGCTACTATTAATTCATTATAGACTTCATCGCAGAGGAAATATTCTAGTATCTAGTAAGTTACCATCTGTCCACTTATAATATCAGTTGTTCATCCTTTTATGCCTGTGCTTTGGAATAAGTATTTGAAGGCACCCATGTAAGAGCTCACATATTATAATGAAAGGTGGCGAACAAACATGAAAACTATATGAGCACCAATGTACACATCTAATCACTTTCATAGTTTTTCAACGTACCTCTCAGAATCTCTGGTGGAGGCTGATAACATGAAAGAGAATCTGCAAAACACTGAGCAGAAAGTTAAATATAAAAGATATAGATACAGACACAGAGGCAAAACTTTGTAGAAAGATGAAAAGAGGAAGCTAGAAATAACAAATTTATTTATTCATTCATGCCCTTATCAAATATCTATTCACTAATTAATATATAAGAACGAAACAATAATGGAAGTTCAGAAATAAAAAGATGCAGCCCCTGCCCAGAGAAATAGTAATACTGTTAATATAACCTTGACTTTCAGTTGAAGGAAAAATCCATGTCTTTGAAAGGTAAGAATAGGATTCATAAAAGAGACAGCACACAGACAAGTGATTGATGAAGACATAGGTAGGGGCAAAAAGAGGGGAAAGGCTTGGGGCTTAAGGATCTTGAAAAACTAATAGTGATATTATGCAAGGAAAAAGGAACATGTTGACATATTCCATTTATTTGTCTGATAATGAATACCACAAACTAAGTCTTAAGTTGTAGGTGTCCATGTCATGGGCAGTGGAGAATCTATAGCAATGGTTGAGAATAGAGTGACATTATCAGATTTGATTTTTAAGAAGACAGTTCTGGAGATAGAACAGAGGACCAGCTAGAGAACAGACAGGCAACAGAAACCAGATAAAAAGGTTTTGGAGTAGTTCAGGAAAGAGGTATTGAAGTGTCAACAAAGATATTGGCTATGAGCATGGCATGGAGGTAAAGCCTTGGAAATCGAATAATCTATTTAAGTGGTATCCCATGTCCCATTTTTGTGCCATATTGTGCTAACGTGCAATAACTGACCATTTTGAAATAACTAACACTTCACTGAGCGGCATGGTTTACTTGAAGAAATGTGGAATTTGGAAGCAGAGGGCAAGTGTCTGACTCCTAATACTTCCCTTAACTATCTGAGTGACATTAGCTCAGCCACCCCTGTGCAATTTAGTGTTTCTTATTTTAATCTTTAAATTTTAAGTAGCATTTTCGGCATGATTTTTCTTCACTTGGCCATTGTGACTTTTAAATGAAATTCTAAAAGGAAAATGTCTTCTCTCTCATCTCTAAAAGGATGCTTCCCTGGCATCCTGGGACTAACTCTCTCATAGCAGTTATACTTATTTTTATTGTCTGTTTGCTTGCTTTTCTCTTCCATGAAACAATAATCCTCTTTAAGTTAGGGACAATACCTTGTTCATCAGAAACTAATACAGTGCTGGTATTTATTGGGACTAAATAAAGATATGTTGACGGTATAATGCACCCAGAATGGTGCCAGGTGCTATGAGTAATTCAGATGATGTAGAATAAAAAGATACTTGGCTTTAAGTGGCCCAGAGTCCAGCTGGATCTCGTGGCCTTTCTTTTAAAACAAGCTAAAAATGACTGTTATTTCATTTCTTCTTCCCTTTCTATCTCTCCCTTCTTTTCCTGTTCTTTCCTGAACTACTTTGCCCTCAAGTCATTTGGTGGGACTGAACAAGTCAGACTTGCTGGAAGGGAGGACTCCAGTGTGGGAGTATTAGAAACAGAACAGCCTGAGAAGGAATGTAGAATGTGTTCACATGGAGAGGTTACCCAGACAGAAGTCAGACCCTGTGTAAAATGAAGAGGGTATGGTAAATTGAATTATGTACCCCAATTTAGACACATTCTTAATCACTCTCCTGTGTATGTGAACCCATGGTAAACAGGAACTCTTGAAGATGTTATTTTTAGTTAAGGTGTTGCCCAATTGAATGAGGGTGAATATTAATGCATATTTTGGAGGCTTTATAGAGAGAAAGGAAAAGTCACAGAAGGAGAAAGGAGAAGACATCACATGTGACAGGAGGCAGAGAAGCAAGCCAAGTGTTTTAGTTTGCTAAATACTGTCAGAATATAATATTCCAGAAATGGAAAGGTTTTTAAAAAAAGGAATTTAATACAGTCCAGGTTTATGGTTCTAAGGTCATAAGAATGCCCAGACTAAGGCATCCAAAGAAAGAAACTTTAACTCAAGAAAGGGTGATCTCTGTCACATAGGAAAGCACGTGGCTGGCTTCTGATGGTTCTTATTCCTGGTTCCATTGCTTCCAACTTCTGATACCAGTGGTTTCCTCTCTAAGCATCTGCGGGTCTTCACTTAGCTCCTTCAGGATACAACTGTGGGTTCTGGCTTGCTTAGCATCTCATGAGAAGGTGCATGGCAACATCTGCTGGGCTCTACATCTCCAAACAACCCAGTCTAGGCATCTGCTCTCTCTGTCAGCACTCCACTGACTCTTTCTGTGTCTCTGTCAGTTCTGAAGCAACAGCTCTCCAAGTATCTGCATTTCCTCCAAAACGTTTCTCTTTTTAAAGGACTGCAGTAAACTAATCAAAATCCACTTTGAAAGGGCAGAGGCAGATCTCCATCTAATCAAAAGGTCCACAACCACAACTGGTTTTGTCACATCTCCATGGAAACAATCCAGTCAAAGTTCCTACCCTAAATAATAGGTCTTCCCCCACAAGATTGGATTAGGAAAGAAAACATGACATTTCTGGGGTACATAACAATTTCAAACCAGCACACCAAGAGCCCCAAGGATTTCAGCAAGCCAGTAATTGAATGCTATAGTCTCGGGAGAGAAAGCAAGCCTTTTCAATATCATAATTTGGGACTTTACGTAGCCTCAAAATTGTGATACAGTAAATGCTTGTTTTTTAAGCCAACTCATTGTGATACTCATGATAGCAGCTCAGCAAACGCCACAGAAGGCATCTAAGTGGAGTGGAGGGATGGGTGTATGTCCACTAAGGAGGGGTCAGAAGTGGAAGTGGAATTGTAAAAAGGGACACACAAGGGGGTGGGATGGCCTAATCAGATGAGGAGGATGTAGAGCTGGGAGGGAAGGTGTGTTGGGTGTCAGAGTTCAAAGTGGTGAAGAGGTCATCAGTGCTGACGGAGGTAGTGATGGCTAAGAGAGATTGGCCATGTGGAGGAAGATTGATCAAAGAGGTAAATTTGTTAAGAATAATTGGAACCAGATTTCTTCTGGAGATGGAATTTATAAAAACGGAAAGGGAGAGTCAATTTTATCTATTTATATGCTGTATGTATGTATAGCTGTGTCCACAAAAAAATTCTGATTTTGGCAACAACTCAATCATAATGAGCATGATTAGCACCCAGATCTTAGTTTCTAAGTACCACTAAATGGTAACGGGTCTCCTTGAAGAAATGGCTAATTCCAGGCTTGAAGCAGAAAATGTATAAAATGAACCCAAAACATCTTGAAATACCAACAAGTGGTAAGTCCTCAAATAGTGATGAGAATAATGATAATAAAAAAAAATAAAGACACAAAAGCCAGCTTAAAGAGGAGTCCCATTGCCAAGCATGGGACTTTGGTCTTTAAAATATATCTTGATAGTAATGGATTATAGCCATTGAATAAAATATTAAACCAAATATGAATAAAATATGGAGCCCATATTTATATACATAAATTTTGAAAAAACTAAAAAGATGAGAGATATTTACATAGTTTCACACAACATCCCATAGAATCTTTATTGATTGCAAAGGAAAATACAATTTTATAGTAGAGGAGGTTATAGACACTACCTTAATCAATACATCCACAGAGTATATCATTAGTAAAATGGTAAATTATGTGCCTCCTGATAGGTTGCAAGGAGAATGCAGCACCATTTCTGTGATATTCCTGCCAGTGCTGCATAAACTGAATCTAATCAGAAAAAAAATAAATAAATAAGAGACAAGATACAAAATAACTGACCTATAATTTCAAAAGTGTTAAGGTCATGAAAATCAAAAGGAATGAGTTAGGAACTGTTCTAGAATAAGAGACTAAGAAAATCTGATCATAAAATGCAATGTGTGATCCTGAATTGGACCCTTTTGCTCCTACTACATTATCAGCTCACTTAGTAAAGCTTGAGCAAGGTTTGGGAATTAGATGGTATTAATGTATCAGTGTTAATCTCCTGATTTAGACTGTTATGTCATAGCTGTGTTAGAGAAGTCCTGGTTTATAGGCAATATGCACTAAACTATTAGGAGTGATGGGTCACCAGTAAGTAACTTAGTCTGAAATGATCATGAAAACAGTCATTGTACCATACTCACAAATTTATATCAGTTTGAGTTTTTAATTTTTTTTATTGACAAAAGAAGTCATGAGTTAAATACTGGGTGCTATTCTAAAAAGCGCCGACTTATTCTCCAGCGGAACAACTTCATGCTGTCTCTGCATATCTGTCAATGCCAGGACTTCACATCCAGGCAATTTCTCTCTAAGATGGAAATTTAGCAGAACCATCTTCTCTTTATGCTAACAAAGCTATCAGTCCTTTCTGTAGCACCCCCGGATTTAGCAAATTTTCAGAAGAAAAGATATCTGATTGTTTTGAGTCAGCACAATCTAAATGACTAGTAGCACCAAGAATTATAATCCTCCCAGCATTGTCAACTTTTTAAAAGAAGAGCTTGATTGCTCCAAAGAAAGAATATCAAGTGAAATCAACCTTGAATGAAGATGCTTCTGGCAAAAATTAAAGTACAATGGTAATTCAAGAATGTCACCAAGGTCTGTTACACAGCCCCTCCTTCTTTAAACTCATGGTGTCTGTCAGAGATAACTGTGGCTGATGGGCGGAGGGGCAGTAGAAAACTAATAGATCTGGAAGAGAATATAGTAAAGAGTGATATCATGCACTTAAATGCAAAATCAGAGAACGTCTTTAAAAAAGAGGTTACTCCTCCACTCCTCCCACCTTTTGTCCTTCCTCCACTTCCAATATGTTCGTTTGTGTGTTGTTTATGGTGAAGGGCTAGGTCAGCATTTATTCATTGAACCACTACCACTCTCATTCCACAGCTTTGCCTTTGGTTTGTATGCACGTGTTTAGCTTGCAAACTATTTTCTATTTATCCTAACCTTGTAATTATGAATTCTTGAAATGAAAAAAGAAGGACACTTTAATGAATCTAAATGTGGCCCCAATTTCAGGAAAACCAATTTCCAATTCACATTCTTTGGTAGAATTACATTACGGATTTGAGGTACTAGTTTCCAATAAATTCAAGAATCGTTTTATTTTGTCAGTGTTGCATTTTACCTGAGTCCTGAGAACCTGGAAGAGAGTGATGGGTTATTTTGTTGTTGTTGTTCCAGGAAATGGCTTTGTGTGAAGAACTACCCTTCATCCATGGGATTTAGATGGATTCAGAGATGGCCCCTTGTTTCCCTATGACAAGACCAGGCACAGACCTTCCAAGTTGCATTGTTTTCTTACTAACAATTAGCTGAAATGTTTGCACCCACTGACCAATATGTACAAAATAACTGGTTTGAACAGACTCTAGGTAAGCTTCACTCCTTCCCTAAGCCATCTTCAGACTGAACCAGTGTGCATTAAGGACCACTTAATGCCCACTGATTCAGTCTCATTAAGGACCACTCCTAGGAAATTAAGTTCAAAGAAAAACATTTGCTGATGATACTGCTCCCCACTCCCCATTTCTCCACTTCCTCCTTCTCTCTTCCCACACTGTTCTTTCCAGCCTTATCTATCCCCCATATATAAGAAAATTCCTTTCTGCCTGACAGCTACAGATTCTATGGTCAAAATATTCTCCCTATTGCAATAATTCCCTCCCCCATTGCAATCCTTTTTCTTTATCTTTTAAAATAAAGTCTTTCCCTTTCTAAATTTGGTTTTTATTTGACAATTTACTATTTCTTATTTGTCCAGATTTCAAGTTTCTCTTTCCATTTTTTCTAACTCTTTGGAGTGTGGGCTTATTTAAGGAAAACATTTCCTTTAGCATCTGTTTAAAATATCAAAAAATTTCAAATAGTTTATCTATGTCAAAGCAGAAATTGCAAGGTATAAATGAGAGGATACACATTAAGCACTTACTAGAGTACCAGGCAAAGAGTACACTTGAAATGTCGGCTGGTTGATGATGTTAAACATTATTTAAATATTATTATATTAAAAAAATCTCTGCTTACCAAATTCTTTTTTTGCTCCCAATATCTAAGACAAAATCTAAATTCCTTTATGCAACTCATGCGGTCTTTTATGATCAGGATCCTCCAAATTTTGCCTCATTGCTGGAATGAATGCTTATGCTTCGTTTCATATCAGGCTCTCCTGCTCTTGCTTATTGTATTTCAGCTGCCTCAAAGACCCTATCTTCTCATCTCACAATTAATATGAAAAATAATTCTTGCTTATGAATATTTTGAAACTGTAATGGCATGTCAAGAAGAATTCTAAAATGACCATATTTACAGATCATTTTTAATGTTTTTGCTCAGTATTTATGTGTTGAGATCATTTTATCACAAATATGTCTCCAGTGAATAATTATTTTCTATGTCATTAAAATGTTTTATAAACATAGTTATCCATGGTTGTATGGTGGTTCATATTCTGCATAATATATTATTTATGTGACTAACTTTGTTTAGCATTTTATGCTTTATCTATTTTTGCTATCATGCATAAGATTATGATGAGCATAGCTGTGCATATGCATTTATCAACATTTTGCATAATTGCCCAGAGTTTTATGTTTACAGAATCAACAGCGACTATCCAGATTACCAGATCAAGGTACAGATAAACATTTTTAAAGTTCATATTTCCAAAAGTGTATGAGAATTTTGCTTGTATTACACACTGATCAAGATTAAATAGTCTCATTTTATATCCTTTGTTAATTTTTTATAACTCTATATACTACTAAAAGCAATAATAGAAATGTATTTTCAGCAACAATGATATGCTATGTTCAGTATCAAATATTGTATTATTTAATTATTTAAGTCATACTAATTTCATAGTTTGAAACTCACTTTTTAAATCATTATTTATTTATGATATTGACTCTCTTTTTAAAACTATCTTTTTATATAATTTCCTCCATTCATCTAGTTGGGTCCCAGGGTTGTTTCTGTCATTTTGTAGGAGCTTTGTAAATAGTAAGACATTATTCTTATGTTTCATAACATATTGGTAGAATTTTAGTGTGTTTTGCATCCAAGTTTCTTTCATTCATTTTATAATAAAAGCAATGATTCCTTATTTTAGAAAATTTCTAATGGATTTATAAAATTACTAGTAACAAATAAAGCTATCTATAATCCCATATGCAAATAATTAATAATCTAATATTTAGAAAATATTATTTAACCATTTAATGTAACTATTTGCAATATAGTCTAGATTTTTATGGGAATAATATGTGTATTTTCACTTATTTTTCAAAATATTTAGGAATGCTGCATAAATATTTTACTCTGAATAGATAAAATGCTGTATCTTCATTCTATTTTTTTTATCCTGTTTATTCACTGCTGCAGTCCTCAAAAACTAGAACAATACCTGCCATACAGTGTACATTCAATATTTGTTGGATGTAGTAATTTTCATATAACTAAAATCAGTTTCCTACATCCTAAGACTGCCTTACCTTTGAGGATTTGTGGGCTCTTATTCCAACAGGAAAAAAAGCTGTCCCTAGTATCTACTCAAGAATGAGATCTAGATGTCATGGGGCACACAAGCCTGAGACACCAGCAGAGCTTGACAATCTTCTTCCAGACAACAGACCCCAGCAGCAACTCCTTAGAGGATCATAGCTGGTAAACACCAAGTTCTCCTAGGGTAACATTATAGTTTCCTTAGGGTAGTATAACTCTCATTTCAGACAGTGAATTTTCACTGCCATTTACTGCAGATTAGCATCAAGAGAATGGGCAGTGACAGCTAATTTGATTCCTGTACTGCTTATGGCAGATCCAAAGGAATCCTGGAAATTTCAAGGAAATGCTTTTCTCTACTAATGTAGAATGTTAATCAGGTGGGCCACAGAACCTAAAGAGTGTTACAAAAGTATAATTTTCTAGGTGTGGTTTGCATAACATGACAGAGCATTGCTGTTAGGGTAACTGAGCCCCTCACCTTCACTGAATGTATTTTCTTCTCACAAGGACTGAGACTTACATCTTTAAAGGAAAAGATCCTTTCCTGGTCAATACTTCTGCTTGAAAGATGATACTTCACCAAGACCTTCCTTGATCTCACTTGACCCTCAACCCAAGTTTTAGGAAGATTATATATATGAAGATGCCAGAAACACGTAACATTTAACTGGTGTGAGCTCCTGTTCCAATGTTAACAGTGGGCCCCTTTGCATCTGCTGTAATGCAAAACTTTGGATTTCTATGCCACTTTCTATTCTAGAGAAATATAAAGGATGAAATTCTAAATAGTGACTAATTTTATAGGTATGAAAGCCTCAGAGGTTGTAATGGTAAGAAGAAAAGCAGAGGCAGTTTATGCTAAGGAAAGAAACTGAGGAAAACCCATTGAAAAATGAATCAGAATTCGTATTTGATTAACTGGAGATGTCTTCAAAAATAAACTGAAGGGGATGGCGGGGAAGTCATTCCACATTTTAAACTTGCTTTATACAATGGATGCTTTCCCAAATACCATCACTTTACATTTTAGAGCATTATATCTTAAAGAAAATACGGGTATCCATGATGAAAAACCTATGGAAAATGCATTTTAAAAGCCAATAATCAAGATGATAAAAAAAAAAAAACAATCACTGATTTTTTTCCACTTTATAATTTAAGCCTCATGAATTTTTACAGATAATCAAAATGGGAAGAGGCCATTTACATTTGGGGAAAAGAACAGGCTAACACTTGTTGAGCAGTTATCCCTCTAACAGTAACTCATAATTATTCCTTACCATAGCTCTTTCTGGTACATATTTGTATAATCTGCATTTTTGAGGCAAGGTCAGGGAAGAGAAGTTGCTTGTCCATGGTCATGGGTCAGAGGCAGATTCCAAGTTCTTGATCTCTATGCTCAGTCTATCCTTGTGGTCACTAGGGAAATTAGAGACTAGAAGACGTGCATGGGCAAGAGTCTTGTCCCAGTTCTCCATCCTCAGACAACATCCTCCCAGAGCCAGCCCTCCTCTCCAGCACTTCTGGGACAATGGCTTATCACACAAAGGTGCAATTACTTGTCCAGCTGCCCATAGTCACCAGTAGATTAAGCTAAGGAGGGTTTATGTTTTATTTGTCCCTATCACAAGTACCAAGCACAGTGCCTGGCACTAAATGAATGACACCTCCTGTAGTTGAGTGTTACATTATGCCCCCCAAATGAAGCGTCTCTCCCAGTATTTATGCCTGAAGGTATACACGTAATGGTGGATATTAAATAAGAAAGAGAAACAGGGAGACGATGAAGAACAGATACACTAAAAGGGGAAAATGAATACCATAATTTCAGAGCAACACAAGATTCTGCTAAGGAATGTTTTTTGAGGGGCTTATGTGCAAGGCAGTACCTCAAGTCTAGAAGAACCAAGCTTTGAGTCTCTGTAGGAGAAAAAGAGAATATGGGCTTTACTTAACATCCTGAGATAACCTTCTAGAGAATCTACAAATTGGCTGGTTGGCAAAGCTATAGAATCTTATGTGAATGAGTTTAAAAACAGGTCAGATGCTTTTCAGTAGAATGCTTCTTCCCATGAATTAGTGGGTATCTCAGAGAACCACCAATTTCAATGATTTGATTCTTAACATTAAAAAAAAGATGAGAAAAAAAGAGAGAGTGATGGGAGGAGGGAGATATATATGTATAGATACATGGCATAAATTTCAGGTCGAAATAAGGAAATAAAGGATGTTTTACCTCAGAAAAGGGGAAAAAGTTCATAAAACTGAATCACACTTAAAGTTACATTGTTGAAAAATCCAAATTGCTAAAATTCATATCCTCATATCACAACAGTAAAAAAAAAACAAAAACAAAAAAACTGCAGGCACTTTTCAAAAAAGTTTGACATTTAAAAACCAAAAATAAAGAACAGTACTTTTACAATCTCTCTACACTCATCATAGAGTATTTGATTTACAAACACATGAATGTCGGTGCGAACTTTTACCATGATAGCTAGTAGAAGAATGGGGACTAAAATGTCAATCTAGACAGATTCCGTTTCATTCTGACAGCTTCTCTTCCTTTGGGTGGGTAAACCAGGAGTCCTGAGAGAGACGCTTGTCATGTCACATTCATCTCAGTCTCCTTTCTGAGCCTGCAGCTGATCATGAAAATGTGATAAATCTTCTGTTTTAGCTTTAATGCTTTTTTTCATTATTTCACTTTTCTGGTAGTAAACTGCAGCAGGCCTTCTACTTCAATTCCATCACCTTGTCTCAAAGATCTTCATAACGTGGCCCAGGAGAAAGGTTGTTGGCCCAGACCAGCGAGGGAGAGCAGCTGGTCCAGGTGCCGTCGCTGTCGGGTGGGTTGCGGAGATCAGGCAGGTAGCACAGGATGAACTTCTCCCGGCTTTCCGTCCGTCGCTTCTCACTTTCCGAGTAGGGACGGAACTGTTTCGAGAAGTGGTTGGCCTGCTGCCTCCCCCCACCAAAAAAAAAAAAAAAACAAAAAAACCCAGCTCCTCCACCACTGCGGCTGCCTCACCCCCACCATGGCGCCATCAACGCTGCCAAGTCTCTTCATTTCATTTTCTCATTTTTTGGGGGGAGTGGTGGGGTGGTGGATATGTACAGGCACTTGGAATCGAACTCCGGTCTGTGTTATGGCAGGTGAGAACTCAACCTATGAGCCACCATTGCCCGCCCTCTTCATTTCGTTTTGAAGAACTAAATGAATATAACCTTGCTCATAAGATTCATAGTTATCCTATTAGACCTTTTTTTTTTTTTTTGCCTCCATTTGTTTTTTGTATTTTTTAGGAATGTGATCATGAACATCTCTGTTTGAGAACATGCGTGTTAATTTATGATTATTTCTTCAGGTGAAATTTCTAGAGTTTGGATTACTAAATTTGCATGAAGGGACTTGGCTTTATGCAGTTGGGGAAGCCAGTGAAGCAGCCCTGCAAAGGCACTGTCTGCATGTCTGATGCTTAAAATGCGCAGGAGAGGCAATGGGGAAGGGAAAACGGAAGTCACGTAGAGAAGAGCAAGGACAGAATCTGCAGCACAAGTGGTGGGTTATGTAAATATTCTCCAATTGTATCTGCTTCTGTGATTGAGTCGGGACTGATGCACAGAAGAAGAACATTGAAAACACAAGCATAATAAATACAATGACAATGAAGATGGGTAATTTTTGCAAACATAATACACAAGCATAATAAATACATAACAATATAGATAGGTAGTTTATGTGCCAGGCATTCTTCTAAGTGTTTTTATACTTATTAACACCTTGTTACAATAGCCCTATGAGAAAACTACTACTATTCTTGTGTCAAAGAGAAAAACTGAGTCATAGAGATGTTAGGTAACTACTGAAGGGTTCTTAGACATTATACTTGTGTTCTAGAAAAAAAATTGGAGGAAAATAAACAAACTGTAATGCCTTCATTCATAACTCTATTTTTGTTTTGCTCTGAATGTGTTTTTATAGTCTTGTTACGAATTGAATTGTGCCCCCCAGAAAATTATGTTCAAATCCTCACGCTGGGTCTCATGAATGTAATCCTATTTGGAAACAGTGTCTCTGAGGAATTTATTTTATTAGTAATGAAGCCAAAGAGGATTAGGGTGGTCTTAATCCAATGACTGGGGCTCTTATAAAGAGAAGGAAATTGACACAGAGATAGAAAGAAAAGATGCCCAAGTGACAGACTCAGAAATTGAGCTTAGCCACTGATTGCTGGCAAGTTACAGACAAAAACCCTGCAAACTTCAGAGGAAGCCTGGGTTTGCCAGCATTTAATTTAAAACTTGTAGCTTCTAAACCATGACAAAATAAATTCCTGTTGTTTTAAACCACCCAATCTCTGATACTTTGTCACCACGGACCTAGGAAATTAAGACAACCACTTTTGTCAAAGACCATTTTGCTGTCTGGCAATCTGAACCAGGACCAGAAATGGGAGGTAGGGAATGTTTATAGTCACTTTCTAATGTGAATTTGAACAGCTCCCCTTTTCTGAGCTTTGTTTTCCTTATTTCTAAAACAATGAGCGATTTTACTTATTGGCTCCACAGTATGCTCATTTTATATGGATGTTGATTTAAAACATTTTAGGTCTAATCTCAGATTCTAGAATTGTTTCAAAGATGAAGAAAGCTGAGTGATTAGGTTGGAATATATGAAAAGATGAGGATGAGGGGAAAGAAGGAAGAGTTTTTTGATATGCATAAAAGCAGTCATTAAACCTATTTGATACATGTGACCCTGAGTTTTCTAGAAAAAGGCAATCAATACAGAAAATAATTAAAATAATCAAAAACAACTTATTTTTACTAAGCACACACTAATAAATTAATTTATCTTGAATGCAAGGAAAACCAAAAAGCACAATAAGAATGCAGATGTCCAAGGTGATGATTACAGATTCCAATTCAAAAGTTTGGGGTCAGGTAGGAAATCCATATTTTCAAAGTGCCCAGAAAAATTGCATGTGCATCTTTTATAGGAACCACCACCTTAGGTACCAATGAAGTTCACCCAAATTTTTAAATCAGTGCTATAAAAGGATCAATATATGTTCAGAACGTTCTCTTTGTTGCCGTATTAGTAGATAGATTGGAGTGAAAAACAGAGTCTAAGCAACTTCATAAGGTTATATCAAAGATATAATAATGCTATTATATCAAAGATATAATACTTTGCAGAGAAGAAGTGGAACATATTAAACCTCATATAAAATATTTAAAAATTAATATGTGAAACATTTTATATTTACAAAGAAATTTGATTTACATTAGACATTGAGTTTGCCTCTCAAAAGAGCTGCAAAGTAAGTCTTTATATTAACTCTTATTTACAAATGAAGAAGTCCAGGCTACCCGCCTCTATGGTTCACCTTTCCCGTTGAAACATCTGGCTTCTTCCTTAGGAGCAGGTGCTTCGTAGTCAGAAATCTTGTGTTCGTAAACTGCTGTTGGCACTTTTAGTTTGGTGTTCCAGAACAGGACACTTCAAGTTCTCAGTTTCTATTTTTATGTTAAAAAATATATATAATAAAATAATAACTTCCAAATTAGGTATGAAAAGTAACAAAAGAAAACAACATGGTCAGCAGTTTTTGATACATGTGAGGAATTATTGCTATAATTTGTATTCCATCAGGCTTTCATAAAAGTCAACTCATACAATATTTATTGACCCTGAGATTAACCTTTTTTTTTTTTCATTTAAATTCAAGAAAAAGACAATGTTCTAGAATTTGCTTAGGGTAACAAAGAAGCATGAAGTATGAACTTCATGCTCAGTCGCTTTGAATCTATTCATAATCATGACATTTGGGAGATTATCTGGAGCACTGCTTCTCAAACTTTAATGTGAATACAAATAAACAAATCACCTGGGGAATTGTTTTAATAGGGGTTTTGACTCAGTGGGTCAGGAGCGTGGAGTCTGCAACTGTGCTTACCTAACTGACACCAGTGCTACAGGCTATTGCTACACGTTGAGTAGCAAGGACCCAGCTTGCTTCTTGTATTATAAACTAGGCAAGTGGGCTCATGCTCATGAACAGGCTTAGCAGGAGCCCCAGAACTATGTGGGGGAATCCTGTGATTCTAAGAACTTCGATTGCCCCTATAACTTCTTGGCTTCAACTTGAACCAAAAGATACTTCTGAATTCGTACTTCAGCGTATGTTCCTTTCTGGCCATAAGGCTCTTACATGTGTGAAGTCAGAAAATCTTAGTTCAGATATCCTCTAAAGCTTATTAGATTTATGACTTTGGGCAACTCATTTACCTTAGCTTTGGGGACTAGGAATAAAACTACTAATAATGTATTTCCAGAGTTCCTGAGAGAAATAAGTAAGCTAGCATATTATAAAGGTATTGTAAATACTTGAGTGTTGCATCAATCACAGATTCCTCAGGGAAGCACTTCAAATACTGTGACAGTCATTTATTGCTTCTGGTAATATTCATTCCCAACACTTATCAAAATAGTAGGTGTTTTAGTTTCCTGGCTATTAAACAGATATCATATAATGGGTTGGCTTAAACGTTTTATTGGTTTATGGTTTTGAGGTCAGGGGAAGTCCAAAGTCAATGCATCAGCAATGCAATTCTCTCTCTCAGAGGACTGTGGCTTTCTGGGGCTGAATGCAAGTGATCCATGATCTTTGGCTTTTTTTTTTTTGTCACATGGCAATGCATATGGTGGCATCTTTTTTCTTTACTGGGTTCATTTGACTTTCCACTTCTGGCTGCTCCATGCAGCTTTCCTCTCCATCTGGCTTTCACTTAGTTTATAAAAGAATACAGTAATCCAAAACAAAACCCATCCTGATTCAGTGGGGCCACACTTTCACTAATGTAATATTCAAAGAGATCTTCTTTACAAAGTGTCCATATCAGCAGAATGGAGACCAAGACCATCAACACGTACAAACTGAAGTATACACATCAATCCACTACAGTAGATAAATAAATATTTCCGTAAATGTTTGTGTAACTTCTGACTCTCCTCAGAGTCTGTAAACTCTCTGAGAGCAGGGATCATGCTTCTCTCAGAAGGTTATATCTCTTATATGTGAACAACAGATTTGACTTTTTTTTTGATGGACCTTGCCAGAAGATAGTTTCATTTCTATTCAATTTTGTTTCCTATATAAAGAAAATGCTGACCCTGACCCACAAAAATGATACCACAATGTAATAATGGGTTATAATATATGCTTAGCAAATATTTAGTGAAAGAAACACCTAGATGCTCTTCATTTCTTTGGATAGATTCTAATTTCCCTCTGGTACATCCCTGCATGCAAAATGTCATTTAGCATTTCTTATAATATAGATTTGCTGTCAATGAATCCCTTCAGCTTTTGTTTGTCTAAAAATGTCCTTATTTTGTCTTCATATTTAAAAGATATTCCCATATCTATAGAAATCTGTGTTTACAGTTTTCTGTTTTTTTAATCAATTTAAAGATATTGCTCCATTTTCTTCAGTCTTCCACATTTTCTGACAGCAGTTCTGCTGTTATTATTTTATTTCTTCTTACTGTGCTAAAGATTTCTCTTTATCTTTGATTTCTATAAGTTTGTCTATGATATTTCTAGGAGGATTAATTATTTTCTTTCTGTATGTATCATATCTATTGTATTTTTTTCAAGTTCTGTAAGGTTCTTGGGTCTTTGCTTATTCTCTTTATTTAATTTTGGAAGACTCTTTACAGTTAACTTTTCAAGTGTTACTTTGACCCTATTTTTCCCTTTTTCTACCTGCAAAATATATGCATGTATATTAGATCATTGGGCATTTTCTCATGACTCTTGGATGTTCTGTTCTAATTTTTTAATTGAAATTTTTATTGAGATAATTTTAGACTCACATTACAGTATACGAAATAATACAGAGAGAAGCCAGGTATCCCTTATTAAATTTCCCCCAGTGATAACATCTTGCAAAATTATAGCACAATCTCACTGCCAAGATATTGACATACAATCTCCCAATTCACCAGTGATACTCCTATTTCCCTAGTTTTATTTGTATTCATTTGTGTGTATGTGTGTACATTCAGTTCTATAAAATTTACCTGATGTGTCGCTTTGTGTGTCAGTCACCACAGTCAAGATACAAGAGGGTTCTATTACCACAACAATTCTCTTATCCTTTAATAAGTCACCCAGCTTCCTACCTCCAACCCAAACAACTGGAAACCACTGATATGTCTCCATTTCTAAAATTTTGGCAATAGAATTATTACAGAAACACAGTCATACATTGTGTAACGTTTTACGGTTGTCTTTTTTCACTCAGCATAATTCCCAGGAGATTAAACCAAGTTTTGCTTATCGATAGTTGTTTTGTTTTTTTTTCCTTTTTAAAAAAGGAAGTGAGTAATAACAAAAAGAACTGAATAAAGGGAACACTGATTTGTTTTCCATGGTTTATATGTACTGCAGTTTCATTCACCCATGAAAGACATATGGATCAATATTAGTTGAAGTAATGAAAATTGGTACATAGATCTTTTCTGAACATGAGTTTTCAAACCTAAGTCTCACATTTTATTTTATTTTATTTTAATTTTTTTTACATGGGCAGGCACCGGGAATCGAACCCAGGTCCTCTGGCATGGCAGGCAAGTGTTCTTGCCGCTGAGCCACTGTGGCCCGCCCACATTTTATATTTAAAGTATTCCCACCAGCAATGTATGGGAAATCCAGTTTCCCCACCTAGTGGACAGCATTCAGTATCGCCACTATTTCCTCTTCTACCTTCCTTCCTTTTTTATTTTTTATGCAATTCTGAGGAGTGTTTAGTAATTCTTCATTGTGGGTTTAATTTATTTTTTCTTTGATGGCTAATGATGTTGAATGTCATTTCACATACTTATTTGTAATCTCTAGATCCTCTTTGATGAAATGTCTTTTCAAGTCTTTTGGTCATTCTCTAATTGGTTGGTTGTTTTTATACTTTAAAACTTTGAGATTTCTTATATATTCTAGATTATAGTCGTTCATTGGATTTGTGATTGGCAAATTTTCTCCCTATTTGAAGCTTTTTTTAATTTAATAAACAGGGTCTTTCACACAGTAAAAATTTTAAAATTTGGTGTAGTCCAAGTTACCAATTTTTTCTTATATGGATCATGCTTCTGGTACCAAATTTAAGGAGTCTTTGCCTATCTCTAGATCCCAAAGATTTTCTCCTATTTTTTTCCTAAAACCTTTATAGTTTTGCATCTTATATTTAAGTCTGTGATCCCTTTTGAAATACTTCTAATAGAAGATATGAGACTTAGATTGGAGGTTCGTTTTTGATGCCCATTTGCTTAAAGACTACCCTATTTCCTTTTAATTCAAAGTCAGGTATTTTGTTTTGCTTATTATTTACAAAACTCAGATGTTTGAAAGTCAGCAATCAATGTGCATATTTGTGTAAATATATTTCTGGTACTCTCTTTCACTGACCTATGTATCTATCTAGCCATATCATATTGTCTTGGTTACTGTAGCTTAATAATGTCTTAATATCAGGTACTGTGCTGGTGTGAAAGTAATATGTACCCTAGAAAAGCCATGTTTTAATCCTGATCCAATCTTGTGGGACCAACTATTTCTTTTAATCCTAATCAATAATGTTAGGCTGGGAGCTTTTGATTAGATTATCTCCAAAGAGATGTGATACACCCCATTGTGGGTATAATCTTTTCATTATGTGGAGACGTGACTCTATCCATTCTAGTTGGGTCTTGATTAGTTTACTGGAATCCTTTAAAAGAGGAATCACTTTGGAGAGACACTTCAGAGGTGACAGAAAGGACAGAGCCTAGAGAAATGGCAGAAGCCTCAGAGCCAACAGAAACTTCACAGCAGAGCTGACACAGATGCGGACACATGGAGAATAGACATGGCTGTTTGAGATTCTATCTCAAAGACTTCTTGGAGCCCAAGCAGACGTTGCCATGAGATGGTGAGCAAACCAGAACTAGAAAAGAGACAAGGGAAGCCAAGAGATGAAAACTAGCTCTGAAGAAGCAAAGTAAGGACCCCCACAGAAACAGGCTGAAGGCAATGGAGCCCAGGAGCAAGGGTCCAGCAGATGTCAACTATATGACTTCCCAGCTGACAGAGGTGTTCTAGACCCATCAGCCTTTCTTGAGTGAAGGTAACTCTTGTTGATACCTTAATTTGGACACTTTCACTTCCTTGGTACTGTAAACTTGTAACTTATTACATCCCCCTTTTTTTTATTAATTAAAAAAAATTAACTAACACAACATTTAGAAATCAATCCATTCTACATATGCAATCAGTAACTCTCAATATCATCACATAGGTGTATAGTCATCACTTCTTAGTACATATGCATCGATTTAGAGAAAGAAATAGCAAGACAACAGAAAAAGAAATAAAATGATAAAATAGAAAATAAAAATAAAAAGTACAAAAATATATAAGAAAAAAAAAAAAAACTATAGCTCAGATGCAGCTTCATTCAGTGTCCCAACATAATTACATTACAATTAGGTAGCATTGTGCTGACCATTTTTTTCTTTTTTTTTCTTTCAGAAACCATACCATTCCACATATGCAATCAGTAATTCTGAACATCATCACATAGATGCATGATCATCGTTCCTTAGTACATTTGCATCGGTCTAGAAGAACTAGCAATACAACCGAAAAAGATATAGAATGTTAATATAGAAAAAATAAAATAAAAGTAATAATAGTAAGAACAAAACAAAACAAAACAAAACAAAAACCTATAGCTCAGATGCAGCTTCATTCAGTGTTTTAACATGATCACTCTACAATTAGGTATTATTGTGTTGTCCATTTTTGAGTTTTTGCATCTAGTCCTATTGCACAGTCTGTATCCCATCAGCTCCAATTACCCATTATCTTACCCTGTTTCTAACTCCTGCTGAACTCTGTTACCAATGACATATTCCAAGTTTATTCTCGAGTGTCGATTCACATCATTGTGACCATACAGTATTTGTCTTTTAGTTTTTGGCTAGACTCACTCAGCATAATGTTCTCTAGGTTCATCCATGTTATTACATGCTTCATAAGTTTATCCTGCCTTAAAGCTGCATAATACTCCATCGTATGTATATACCACAGTTTGTTTAGCCACTCGTCTGTTGATGGACATTTTGGCTGTTTCCATCTCTTTGCAATTGTAAATAACGCTGCTATAAACATTGGTGTGCAAATGTCCGTTTGAGTTTTTGCCCTTAATTCCTTTGAGTAGATTCCCAGCAATGGTATTGCTGGGTTGTATGGCAATTCTATATTCAGCTTTTTGAGGAACCGCCAAACTGCCTTCCACAGTGGTTGCACTATTTGACATTCCCACCAACAGTGGATAAGTGTGCCTCTTTCACCGCATCCTCTCCAGCACTTGTCATTTTCTGTTTTGTTGATAATGGCCATTCTGGTGGGTACATCCCCCTTTTTAAAAGCCATTCTAGTTCTGGTATATTCCATTCCAGCCCCCAGCAAACTAAGACAGGTAGACTGATGACTCCTGCTTGATTCCACTTTGTCAAGATTCTTTAAGTTATTCTAGGGCCTGCATATTTTCATTTAAAGTACGCACTGTATCTATATATACAAACACATTGCTGGAATTTTCACATGAATCACATGACAGCTATAGATTAATATGTGGAAAATGGATGTGCTTACTATGCTAAGTTTTTCAGTCCATGGCCATGATACCTCTCTCCATTTGTTCAGGACTTCTTTGATTTATTTCCTTAGCTATTTGTTATATCCAGCCAATAGATCTTAGACATACTTTACAAGGGGTATACCTAAGTATTTACTTTTTTTGGAAAAAAATTAAATGGTATTATTATTAATATTTCAGTCTCTGCTTGTTCACAGGTCAAAAATGTGTTAGTTTTTGTGTATAGACCTTCTAAACTTCACTCTTACTAAAGCCATTTAGTCATTTCTAGGACTTTGTTTAGATTCCTAGGGATTTTCTACATAGAAAATCATGATTGGAAATAGGAAGAGTTTTAATTTTTCCTTTCCAATCTGCATGGTATTTCTTTCTTTTTTTTGCTTTGTTTTTTTTTTGTTTTTGTTTTTTTTTTTTTTGCTTTATTGCAGTATTTGGAACTTCCAGCACTATGTCAAATAGCAATGGTAAGATTAGACAGCCTTACCTTATTCTTAATCTTAGGGAGAAACCATTCATTCTTTCACCAGTCAGTATGATGTTAGCTGTAGGTTTTCTGTAGATATTCTTTATTAAATTGAGGGATTTCCCTGTGTATATATTTTCTGACAGATTTTGTCATGAATAGGAGTTGAATTTTACCAAATTCTTTTTATGCATGAAACAGATTAACTAGAATTGTTCTTATTTATTCTTTAAATATTTGGTAGATTTCTTAATGAAATCAGTTGAGCTTGGAGATTTCTTAATTTTTTTAATAATAGAAATTGTATGTTTACAGAAGAATTATGCAAAAAATGCAACCTTCCCATATGACCCTCCCCATAATTAACACTTTGCATTAGTGTGACACATTTGTTAAAATTGATGAAAGAGGGCAGGCTATGGTGGCTCATCAGGCAGAGTTCTTGCCTGCTATGCAGAGACCCAGGTTCAATTTCCCGTGCCTGCCCATGCAAAAAAAAAAGAAATTGATGAAAGGCTTTTATAATGGTATTATATACTACAGTCTATAATTTTTCATTAAGGTGTATTTTTTTCTATTATTTCACCCTATTATTAGCACCTTGCATTGGTATGGAACATTTGTTATAATTGATGAAAGAACATTTTTATAATCATACTATCAACGATAGTCTGTCATTTGCATTAAGGTTAATGTGCTGCACAGTCCAAAGTTTTATCTTTGAATTTTATACCCCCCAGATTTGTCCCTTTAACCACATTTACCTATATAGTTAGATGTTGTTAATAACACTCGCACTGCTATGCTACTATTACAACCATTAATTTCCAAAACTTTACAATGAACCCAAATAGAAATTATGTACAGATTAAGCATTAATGCCTCATTCCCTACTCCCAACATACATTCCCTTCCCCCAACACAACCTTGGTAAGCTATATTCTAGATTCTAACTCAATGAGTTTGTCATTCTAATTAGTTCATAACGGTAAGATCATTCAATATTTGTTTCTCTGTGCATGACTTTTTCACACAACACAATGTCCTAAAGTTCATCCATATTGTCTAGGAATCAGAACTTCATTTTTTTGATGCTGAATAATTTTCCATTTCATGTGTTTGCCACAATTTGTTTATCCATTCATCAGTTGATAGACATTTGGGTTGCTTCCATTTTTTGGCAATTATGAATAACGCTTATATGAACATTGTTGGGTAAAATATCTGTTTGAGTTTCTGTTTTCAATTATTTGGGGTGTAGACCTAGTAAAGGAATTGCCAGGTCATATAGGATTTCTATACTTAGCTTTCTGAGAAATAACCAAACTGTCTTCCACAGTGGCTGCATCATTTTACATTCCCATCAATAATGAATGAGTGTTCCTATTTCTCTACATCCTCTCTAACACTTGTAATTTGATTATTTTTAATAGTCTTTCTAGTGGGTGTGAAATGGTATTTTACTGTGGTTTTGACTTGTATTTCCCTAACAATTAATAATGTTGAACATCTTTTCATGTGCTTTATAGCCATTTGTATATCCTCTTAAGAGAAATGTCTTTCAAGCCTTTTGACATTTTGTGATTGTGTTGTTTGTATTTTTATGCTGAGTTATAGGATTTCTTTATATATACATGATATATTTATTTATATATTCTTGTTATTAAACCCTTATCAGGGTGCATGGGTAGTTCAGGGGTTATAATGCCCACCTTTCATGAGAGAGACCCGGGCTTGATACCTGGACCATGCACCCAAAATACTACAACTAATAATAATAATAAACCCTTATCAGATATGTGTTTTCCAAATATTTTCTTCCATTGAGTAAGCTGTCTTTTCAATTTCATTACAAAACTTTTCAATGTTTAAAAACATACACAGAAGTTTTTAATATTGGTGATATCCAATTTCTCTATTTTTTCTTTAATATCTTGTGCTTTAGTTGTAAAATCTAAGAAACCATTGTTTAACACAAGATCCCGAAGATGCTTCCTTATATTTTCTCCTGGGAGCTTTATACTCTTAGTTCTTATATGTAGGTCTTTGATCTATTTTGAGTTAATTTTTAAGTATGTTGTGAGCTGGGGGTCCTCCTTTATTCACTTGCATATGGATATCCAGTTTTCCCAACACCAATTGTTGAAGAGACTGTTATTTTCCAATTGAGTGGATGTGGCAAACTTGTCAAAAATCAATTGGCCATACATGTATGGGTCTATTTCTGAACTCTCAATTTGATTCCACCGGTCTGTATATCTATCCTTGCACCAGTATTATATTTTAACCACTGCAGCTTTGTAATAATCTTTAAAGTCAAGAGGCATGAGTCCTTCAACTTTGTTCTTTTTCAAGATGGTTTGACTATTTGGGGCTCTTTATCCTTCCAAGTAAATTGAATAATTGGCTTTGTTATTTCTGTAAAGTAGATGTTGGGCCTTTGATTGGTATTGCATTGAATCTGCAAATAATTTTGGATAGAATTGACATCATAATATTTAATCTTACAGTCCATGAATGCAGAATTTCCTCCCATTTATTTATATATTCTTTGACTTCTTTTAGCAATGGTTTGCCATTTTTAATGTATGTCATTTAATCCCCTTGGTTAAATTTATTACTATGTATTTGATTCTTTTAATTTCTATTATAAATGGAACTTTTTTCTTGATTTCTTCCTCAGAGTTCTCATTCCTAGTGTATGGAAACACTACTGATTTTTGCTTATTGATTTTGTACCCTGTCACTTTGCTGAATTCATATATTAGCTCTAGTAGCTTTGTTGTAGATTTCTCAGGATTTTCTATACAGAAGAACATGTCATCTGAACATAATGGCAGTTTTACTTCATCCTTTCTAATTTGGATGTCTTTTTTTTCTTTTTCTTATCTGACTACTCTGGCTAGAACTTTCAACACAATGTTGACTAACAGTGAGAACAGTGGGCATCCTTGTCTTTTTCCAGATCTTAGAGGGTCAGTTTTCAGTCTTTTACCACAAAGTATGATGGCAGCTATGTGTTTTACATATATGTCCTTTATCATTTTGAAGAGGTTTCCTTCTATTCCTATTTTTTAGATGTTTTTATCAATGAAGGATGCTGGATTTTGTTAAAATGTTATTCTATAACAATTGAGATGACCATCTGTGTTTTATTCCCCTTCATTTTGCTAATGTAGTGAATAACATTACTTGATTTCTTTTTATGTTGAACCACCCTTGCATACCTGGGATGAAATCCACCTTATTGTGGTGTATAATTCTTTTAATGTGCCATTGGACTTGATTTGCAAGTATTTTGATGAAGATATCTGAATTCATATTTATAAAAGACATTGGCCTGTAATTTTCTTTTCTTGTCGTATCTTTACCTGGCTCTGGTATTTTTGTGATATTTGTCTCATAGAATGAGTTAAGTAGTATTTCCTCAGGATGCTTGGTAGAATTCACCTCTGAAGCCATCTGTGTCCTGGGCTTTTGCTTATTGAGAGGTTTCTAATGACTGACTCAATCTCTTTAGTTTTAATTGGTCTGCTTTGATCTTCTGTTTCCTCTAGTATCAGTGTGGGTTTTCATTGTGTCCATTTCATCTAGGTTGTCCACTTTGTTGGCATATAGTTGTTAATAATGTAATCTCTTATGATCTTTTATCATTTCTGTGGGATCAGAAATAATGTACCCCCCCCCACTTTTTCTCTGATTTTATTTAATGCAGCATCTCTCTTTTATTTGTATCAGTCTAGTTTTTTTAATACTGTCTATTGTTTTTTATCCATTTATTTCATTTATTTATGCACTGATATTTGTTATTCCTTTCCTTCTGCTTACTTTGAGGTTAGTCTTATGTTCTTTTCCTGGTTCCTCCAGGTATGCAGTCAGGTCTTTGATTTCAGCTGTTCTTTATATACTATGCATATTTAGGGCTATAAATTTCCTCTCAACACTGCCTTCACTGCATCACATGAATGTTGATATGTTGTGTTCTCATTTTCATTCACCTAAAGATATTTACTGATTTCTCATGTAATCTCCTCTTTGTTTCACATTGTTTAAGAGTGTCTTACTAGACTTCCATATATTTGTAGATTTTCCAGTTCTCAGCCTGTTATTAATTTCCATCTTCATTCCATTTTGGTCAGAGAAGATACTTTGTATAATTTCAATCTTTTAAAATTTAATGAGACTTATGTTGTGACCCATCATTTGGTCTATTTTGTAGACTGATGCATATGTAATTGAGAAGAATGCATAATGCTTCTGTTTTGGTGTGCAATATTCTGTATGTGCCTGTTAGGTCAAGTTCAATTGTAATATTATTCAGGTTATTGTTTCCTTATTAACATTTTGTGCAGATGCCCTGTCTATTGATGATAGTGTTGTACTGAAGTCTCCAAATGTTATTGTAAAGGTGTCTATTTCTCCTTTCAGTTTTGCCACTGTTTTTCTCTGTAATTTGGGGCACTGAAGTTAGGTGCCTAAGTATTTATGATTGTTATTTTCTCTTGGTGGATTGACCCTTCTATTAATACATAGTGTCCTTCTTTGTCTCTTGTAACAAAATTTGACTTAAAGTCTATTTTGTCCGATTTAGCAACCCCAGCTATTATTTATTACTATTTACATGGAATATCTTTTCCCATTCTTTTACTTTCAGTCTGTTTGTGTCTTTGGATCTAAGGTGAGTCTCTTACAAACAACTTAATAATTGGATCATGCTTTTTTTAAATCTATTTTCCCAATCTGTGACTTTTTATTGAGGAGTTTAATTCATTAGCATTCTATATTATTACTTTAAATACAGTATTTACTTCAGCCATTTTGTCCTTTGTATTTCAAATGCCATACCTTTTTTGGGGGTCTCTCTTTTCCTTTTTTTTTTTTTTTTTTTTTTTGGCTATTGTCTTTTCTGTGTGGTTGGTCTTTGGTGATCTATTTGATCCTTTTATCCTTTTTTCATTTCTGTTTCTGTCTATTTGTAAAAAATTTTCTTTGTAGTTACCCTGTGGTTAACTAATTTGAAAAACTATCACCTTAGATTCAATAAGCGACTAATTTGAAAAACTATCACCTTAGCTTCAATCACATGAACACATAAATATTTTCTGTTCTTATATTTCTATTTCCACTCTTAGTGCTGTTTTTATTCCACTTTATCACTTTTTATTTTGCATGTTCATTATCAGGAAATATGCATTTTTTTCTGTTAATTGTATTCTGATCCTTACAGGAATAAGAGAATAGAGTTGTACATTAAGTATGGAGTACTATTGGATTTTGTATTTGCCCTGTTAGTTACTCTTACTGAGCTTCATTTCTTCACACTACTCCAAGCCACTCTCTTCTGTCTTTTCATTTCAACTTGCAGAACTCCCTTTAATAATTCTTGTAGGACGTGTCTTTTATTGACAAACTCTCAAAGTTTCTGTGTCTCTGTGAATATTTTTAACTCTTTCTTTTTTTAACTTTTTAAATTGTATAGCATAGCATATATACAAAGCAAAGAAACTGAAAAAAAAAACAATAGTTTTCAAAGCACTCTACAACAAGTAATTACAGTACAGATCCCAGAGTTTGTCATAGGCTACTGTATGATCCTCTTTTATTTTTCCTTCTAGCTTCTCCAGAATATAAGAGGCTAGAGGGCTTAAATATTTTTTATCATCACAATCAACTTTTTTTCCTTCTTTTTGTGAAAAATGACATATATACAAAAAAGCTATAAATTTCAAAACACAGCACAATTAGTTGGAGAACATATTTCAGACTTCGACATGGGTTGCAATTTTACAATTTTAAGTTTTTACTTCTAGATGCTCTAATATACTGGAGACTAAAAGAAATATCAATTTAATGATTCAGCATTCGTATTCATTTGTTAAATAATATCTTCTCTGTATAACTCCACCATCACCTTTGATGTTTCCATCCATCTCTTTAGGGGTGTTTAGGCTATAGAAATTCTAAATTTCTCATATTGGAAGGGTCTGCCACTAATATGAGGTAGGGAGATGGAACTATCTGATGTTCTAGAGAGACTAGGCTAGGTTTCAGGACTTATCTGGACCAGGGACCCATTTGAAGTTTGTAGGTTTCTGGAAAGTTACTATAGTGCATAGAACCCTTGTGGAATCTTATATATTGCCCTAGGTGCTCTTTAGGATTGGCTAGAATGATCCTGGTTGGGGGTTGGCAGGTTATGATAGGTAGCAAGGTCTACTTGAAGCTTATATAAGAACAACTCCCAGAGTAGCTTCTGGACTCTATTTGAACTCTTTCTGCCACTGATTCTTTATTAGTTACACTTCTTTCCCTCTTTTTGGTCAGTAAGAAATTGTTGATTCCATGGTGCCATGTCAGGATTCATTCCTGGGAGTTCTCTCCCACGTTGCCAGGGAGACTTTCACCCCTGGATGTCATGACCCGTATAGGGGGGAGGGCAAAGATTTCACTCACAGAGTTGGGCTTAGAGAGACTGAGGCCACATCTGAGCAATAAAAGAGGTCGTCCAGAAGTAACTCTTAGGCATGCCTATAGGTAGTCTAAGATTCACAAGCTACCTACAGAAGCTTCACAAGAGTAAGCCTCCTGATTGAGGGCATAGTCTATTGATTTGGGTATCCCTAAAGTTTGACACAGTATCAGAGGAGTCCTTGATGGTAATGTTTAATAGTTCCATATTTTTCTCTCATCCCTCAGGGGACTTTACCAATACTTTCTGATTATCTGCTTAACATACTCTAAAATATATCTATGCATTACAATAATCTATACAGGATTAAAGGACCTCTTTCTTATTCCGTGCTCCCTGTGTTTCAGTTGTTCAAATGAGCTATACAGATAGGTTGAATTAGATTATGCACTACAGAAAATGTCAGTTTCAGGCCAAATAAACCTTTCTTCCATTGGTCTCAAAGAGTATATGTGGTTCTAAAATATAACCACTGTCTTCCTTACCCCTATTTTCTGAATTACTTTAACCATCACTTATTTTCGAAGGACCACTTATCTGGATGAAGAATTTTAGACTGATAGTTTTGCTGTTTTTTTTCAGTACCTTAAACATATCATATCACTTGCTTCCATGGTTTCCCATGAAAAATTTTCATTTAAACTTATTGAGGATTCCTTGTGTGTGACAAACTGCTTTCTCCTGCTGGTTTCAGAATTCTATTTTTGACATTTGACTTTCTGATTAGTGCGTGTCTTGGAAAAGGGTTTATTCTGTTTGAAGTATGTTGTACTTCTTGGATATGCATATGCACGTCTTTCAAAAGAGTTGCGAAGAGTACAGCTATTATTTCCCCAAATATTTTCTTCTGCTCCTTCTGGGACACCCATAACGCATGTTTGCAAGCTTCCTATTGTCACTTAAAGTCCTGAGACTCTGCTCAATTTTTTCTATAATTTTCAATATCTGTTCTTCTGCCTACATGGTTTTGATTGTGCTGTCTTCTACTTCACTGATTCTTCCTTCTCTCTGTTCAAATCTGCTGTTGTATGATTCTTGTGCTTTATTTATTTATTTCACATGTGCAGGCACCGGGAATCGAACCAGAGTCTCCATCATGGCAGGTGAGAACTCTGTCTGCTGAGTCACTATGGCCCACCCTCTAGTGAATTTTTAATCTTCATTATTTTGTCTTTCATCCACATAAATTCTGTTATGTTTCTTTTTAAACTTTCAAATTCTATTTTATGCTCACACATTGTCTTCTTAATATCCTTTATCCCTTCATGTATATTTTTCTTTACCTCCTTGAAATGATTCAGGAGATTTGTTGGAACTTTAATGAGCTGTTCCAAATTCTGTGTCTCCTCTAAAGTTTTAATTTGTTTCCTTGGCTTGACCATATATTTCTGTTTCATAATATGGCTTGTAATTTTTTGCTCATGGGTGTCCACCTGAGTATTTTGATGTGTTAAGTCTAAATGTAGGTTTCTCCCTCTTGTCTAGGACTTTATTTTTGGTTGGCTTTGTGTTAATGTTCTTCTCTGATGCTTAGTTCAACTTATTCTGGTCCTTTAGAGTAGCCTATGTTTGTTTAGATTTTCTCAGGTCTTCTTCATCTGATTCTTGACTTGCATATGAAGTACAATTTTTAAGATTGCACTTTTTGTGCAATTGGTCCACTTCCATGAGAAAACTTCCTATTCTCTGTTCCTTTTCGGGAATTTTGATCTATTTCGTTTGTTTGGGTGCAAACTTTTCTCGTCGGGTCCTATGATTTGTCTCAGTTCTCTCCCTCACCCTGTGCTTCTTCTTCGTTGCAGTTGCTGGTCTGGAACCCATCTTGTCTTTCAGCAGTTCAGTTACCCCCAGCATTTTCTTTCTTTTTTCCATGAGATTTTTTTGCCTCTGTCTTTTCCCTTGTTAGGGTATCCTTCCCCCAGGACCAAGATAGATTAGTCCAGAAAGATGGATCAATCCACAAAGGTCCACTTTTGCACTCAGATTTCCAGTGAAGAGAGATTGAACTGAGTGAACTTGCCAACAATTCCGCCATGAACTCTCTCTCTCCCCACACCCACCCTTGGTCCCCTTTTGTATGTGGCATCCCTCAGCAGCTTGTGGTCTGTCCTGAGATTTTGTGGGCTTTGGTTCCTGAGCCTGGATAAGTGTAGGGTTCTAACTTTCTGCTGTAGGTGGTTCTCTTGTCTACACTGTGGCAGAAGGACCTGAGATGTGCTACCTGTGCAACTCTCAAGCTGTGTGGGACTCAGTGAAGGGGTAGACGTCTGTACTGGCAGCTCTAGAAAGAACAGTTTCTTACCTGACTTAGAGATTATTAATCTTTTTCCATGGGGCAGGCAATGGTAGTGCAGTGGCTCTTTCCTATCATGCCAGAGATTGGGTTCAATTCTGGTGCCTGCCCATGCGGAAAAAAAAAAAAAGAAATTTATGAAACACTTCTCCAGTATCTCTCATCCTATAGAGTTTTAAGCATATGAGGTTTGTCTTTTTAATAGCTGATTCTGAGGGAATAATTTTCCAGGGTATATCTTTTTCACCATGTTGATGATGTCTTCGGGATTGCTTTTGAATTGAATTGGGAGTTCAATTTCTTTAATGGTTATGGGACTTTCCCAATTATCTATTTTACATTGATTAACTTCTAGTAGTTCAGGGTTTTAAATAAATTTATCTATTTGTTCTAAGTTGTCAAATTTATTAGCATAAAATTATTTGTAGCATTCCTTTAAATGTTTTTAATAGCTGCTAAATCTATTGTGATAACTCTTGTTTCTTTCCTCATTTGAGGGTTTGTAGATTCTGTATTTTTATTTTGTCAGCCCTGGTAGAATTTCATTAATTGTGTTTATTGTTTTTGAAGAACCAGATTTTTGTTTTGTTTTTGAGCTTTTCCATTATTTTCTTTATTTCAATTTCATTGACTTCTGTTATCTTTATTATTTCCTTTCTTCTGTTTGCTCTTTTTTTTTTTTGAAACCTCTCCTCATTTCATATGTAAGTAGTGAGTGATGTAAATGTCTCTCCGTCCATGGGGTTTTAGCTATGCCCCACATTTTGGTATATTTTATTTTAATCTTCATTGCATTCTATTTATTTATTTTAAATTTCCTTTGATACTTTACTTTGACCCATGGATTTATTTAGAATAATGTTGTTTAATTTCCATGTGTTTAAAAATCTTTCTGTCTTTGCTATTGATTTCTTTCTTATTGCGTTATTGTCGGAGAACACACTCTGCAGAACGGAGCTTATTTTATAACAGAATACAATCTGTCTTGATGAGTGTTTTATGGACACTTGGAAAAAATGTGTTCTGATATTGTTGGATATGGTGTTCTATATATATATCAATTTGATCCTGTTGGCTCATTATGTAGATGAGATGTTTGGTATTCTTCCTAATTTCCTGTCACATGGCAATGCATATACTGTCTTCTATTTTCTCTGTTCACTTCCTGGTTCCATTGAACCCATAGCTTTCTCTCTCTCTCTTTATATATATATATATATATATATATATATATATATATATTCATTCACCCTATAAAAGACCTCAGTAATAGGTTACTATTACCCATCCCAATGAGGTGATGTTCTAGTTTGGTAACTGCCAGAATGCAATGTACCCAAAACAGAATGGCTTTTAAAAAGGGGAATTTAATAAGTTGCTAGTTTACAGTTCTAAGGCCAGAAAATGTCCCAATTAAAGCAAGTCTATAGAGATGTCCAATCTAAGGCATCCAGGGAAGGATACCTTGATTCAGGAAGGCTGATGCAGGTCAGGATTTCTCTCTTAAGTAGAAGGGCACATGGCAAACACAGTCAGAATTTCTCTCTCATCTGGAAAGGCACATGGTGAACACAGTCAGAGTTCCTCTCTCATCTGGAAGGGCACATGGCAAACACAGCATCATCTGCTAGCTTCTTCTCCTAGCTTCCTATTTCATGAAGCTCCCCAGGAGGCATTTTCCTTCTTCATCTCCAAAGGTTGCTGGCTGGTGAACTCTGCTTCTTGTGGCTATGTCATTCTGCTCTGCTCTCTCTGAATTGCTCTTATTATCCAAAACGTTCCCTCTTTTATAGGACTTCAGAAACTGATCAAGACCCACCTGAATGGGTGAAGATACATCATCACCTAATCCATCTTAACAAGCATTCCTGATTAAATCACATCTCCAGGGAGATGATCTAATTACAGTTTCAAACATACAATACTGAATAGGGATTGGAAGAAACGGCTGCCTTTACAAAATGGGATTAGGATTAAAACATGGCTTTTCTAGGGTGCACACATCATTTCAAAACAGCTCAGGTGGGTTATACTTTAACCAAAATGTCTTTATCAAAAGGTCCTACTTGCAATGGGCTCACACTGACAAGAATGAATTAAGTAAATGTTTTAATCTAGACTACATAGAGCTATAAATCACCATAGGGATATTTTAAAAACCTTGTTGGAGATAGAGTTATGTACCCCAGAAGAAAAATGTGCTTTTAATCTTAATCCATTCCAGTGCATATGAACCCATTGTAAAGAAGATCTCTTCAAGATGTTATTTCAGTTATAGTGGGGCCCAACTGAAACCTATTGGGCTTTAATCCAGGTTGCTAGAGTCCTTTATAAGCAGAATGAAAGTAAAAATGAAGCCACAGGGGCAACCAGAAGCTGGAAATCAACAGAACCCAGAAGAGAAAGAAGATGATTACATAGACATTGCCAAGTGACAGAAAAGCCAAGGACCAAGAATCACCTGAAGAAGTTCCAGAATGCTGTAGTTTTCGGGAGAAAGCATTGTCTTGCTTACATCTCATTTTTAAACTTCTCCAATTGTCTCAAAATTGTGAGCCAATAAATTCTCATTTTTAAAGACCAATTCACTGCATGGTATTTGTCTTAGCACTAGGAAACTAGAATATTACTTTATATAAATATAGAATATATATATATATTTCTCTAAGTTTCTTTTCAGCTCACTCAGTTTGGCTTCATGAATTTTAAGTCTCTGTGGTTTGGTGTATACACATTTAGGATTATTTGTCTTGCTGTAATTTCCTTATTTTATGCTAGCAACTTTCTTTTCTTTGAAGTCACAATATTGTATATTAATATGACAACTTTTGCATTTTTTTGTTAATGTTTAAATGGTTTATCTTTTTTTCTATCTTTTTAATTTTAGCCTACTTGTGCTGTTGTATTAGAAGTGAGTTTTATACAGCCAACATAGAGCTGAATCTTGTTTTTATTTCTCATTCTTATCATCCGAGCTGCCAATTTCTGTCTTTTGTTTGGTATATTAAAACCATTTACTTTTTGCCATTTTATTTGTTTTCCATTTGTTTCTTCAGGTTCATGTACTTCTCATGGCCTTTTCTTCTTGTGGGTTACTGGAACATATGCTTAAGATTGCATTTTGTTTATCTATAGTGTGTTTAAGGGGTTTCTTTATGTAATTTCCATAGTGTTAATTCTGAGTATTACAAAAAACATCCATATCTTATTAAATTCTGCAGATACCATTTCAAGGGAGCTGTGGAAACCTTTCTTTCTTTTAGGTCATTCTACCTTCCCACTTTCAAATATCTTTGCCTGAAATATCAAGTAACATTATGGTGTTTTGACAAAGCAGCTGGAATGTCATATACCAGAAATGGGTTGGCTTTTGCAGTGAGGATTTCTTAACTTGCAATTTACAGTTCTAAGACCATAAACATGTCCAGCTTAAGAAATCAACAGGATGAACTTGGACCCTTCCCAGGTTCAGGCTGCTGGCATCTGACACCTCTGTCAGATACCTCTGACACATCAGAAGGCACATGACCAGTGTCTTCTGGACTCTGCTTTGAGTTTTGTTGCTTTACGTTTCTAGCTTCAGTGGCTTCAATTCTCAGCTTCTCTCAGGGCTTCTCTATGAGCTACTCTTAATTTCATCTTTTTGCTTCTGTATGTGTTTTAAACTCTTTTAAAGGACCCCAACAAGAAGATCAAGTCCCACCCTGAATGAGGTGTCACATCTTAATTGAAATAACCTAATCAAAGCATCCCACCTATAGTAGGTTTGCATCCACAGGAGTGGATTAAAAGAACATAGCCTTTTTTTGAGGTATATAACCGCTTTATACCACCATAAATGGTATTAAAAATTTTATTTCAAAATCAAATATGATTTATAAAACTGACAAAGAGAAGATAGTTGTTTTTATGTGTTTATTTCTAATACTTCTGTTGCTTTTTCTTCCTTTCTCATGCCCAAAATTACCTTCTTTTATCATTTTCATTCTGTTTAAAGGACTTTCGTTAGCCTAATTTTAAGAGTAAGTGTAGCAAAATATTATTTTAGTTTTTCTTCTTGTAACCATGTCTTTGTTACCTTCTTATTATTAAGGACCATTTTAGCACATAGAATGTGATGTTGACAGTTATTTTCTTGCAACACTTGAAAATGTTTTGCCACATATTTCTAGTATCCATATTTTCAGAAGACAAAATCAATGATATTCAAATTGGTGTTCCCTTATAGGTAATGTATTATTTCTCTCTGGCTGCTATGAAAATTTTTTCTTCGTTTTTAGTTTTTAGAAGCTTAATTATGATATGTCTTGGCACAGATTTCTTTGGGTCGATTCTGTTTGGGGTTTACATAGCTTCTAAATCTCTTCTTTTGTTTCCTTCACCAAATTTGGGGTCTTGGCTATTATTTATTTGACTACTCTTATCTCCACTGTCATTCTTTTCTCCTTCTGGGACCCTAGTCATACCAATATTAGATACTTTGTTGTTTTCCCAAAGGTGCCAGAAGCTCTGTTCTTCCTTCCTCATTGCATTTTTTTCTCTATTGTTCAGTTGGATAAATTTCACTGTTCTGTCTTCATGTTCATTGATTCTATCACCTGTTACCTACACTTTACTATTGAGCCCATCCAGTAAGTTTTCTATTATGTTACTGTGTTTTTCATCTCTGCAATTTCTACTTTATTCTATTATTACACTTTGATTTCTCTCCTAAGATTTTCATGATTGCTCAAAAATTCCAGCAAAGTGATTCAACACGTGTTTCAACATGTTGCTGCTGTCAGTTTATTTTCTTTCCTCATTAACGTTGTGATTTTCCTCATGGTTACTAGGACAGGTGACTTTTATGATATGAAGACTTTACCTATTATGATAGGAGACTGGGTCCCATCTAGATCTTTTATTTTAGCAGGCAACTGCTGTGTTTAGATTTTGCAGGCAGATCCTGGTCTACTTTTGTGGGCTTCTATTTCAATGATTATTACATGTTTAGGATCTTTCTGGTGTTATGTTGGTCTACTTGCTTTATTTAGTGCCAGTGGGGCTCCCAATGTTTCCTGCTAGTGCTGGCTGACAGGGAAAAAGGAGATTCTCCAGGCCCAGCCACCCAGTGTCTTTGGTTGTAGAGGGTCATAGACCTTCAGGAACAAAGTTTCCTGGGATGGGTGCCTATTGTAATGGGATCTTTCCTACCTGTGAGGGAAGAGAACACTTACCAGACTGGGTGATTATTGTGTTAGAATTGCCCCTGACCATGCTTGCCAGCAGTCTCTGGGCAGAAGGCAGGAGACCTCAGGGAAAAATAGCCTCCCTTACTGGACTTCTTGTTATGATGTAATCACTGTTGTCAGAGCTGTCCAGATGCCCTGGTATATTTTTGAGGTAAAGGGACAGTATGCCTACTGGAAATAAGAACCACTTATTTTTAGCAGGACTGCTTGATCCTCTTTGCTGATAGAGTTGTCAGAGAAGGCGGCCTTCTTTCCCAGGTTGGGTGTTGGGAAACACTGGTCTTGGTTGTCTTCTTCAATTGTGTAGAGAAACATAAAACATCTTGCTGTTCTTCCTCTAGTCCTGAGGTCTCAAACCATTTCACCTTTTTCTTAGAGATTTCAGTGTTTTCCTTTGGTTCCTTCTTACATTTTTTTCAGAATTTATGGTTGTACTGAGTAAGAAGGAACAGGGAAAAATGAGTCTATGACATTTTGTCTGGATGAGATGTATGTTCTATTTTGATCCATTTATTTGCATTTTGTGCCTCATATTAATTAATTTACATAGACCTAGCCTCAAGTCCACTGATTCCTTCCTCCTCTGTGTCCAGACTGATGATGAGCCTGTTCATTTTTCATACCCTTTAAAAAAAATTTCTAACATTTCACTTGACACTGGAATACTTCTAATCTCTATGCTAAAGTTGATTATATGTTGCATGTTTTCTGTCTTTTCTGTGAGCTCATTTACCATTTTTTTCATTTACCATATTAATCTTAGTTTTTTTTAAATTCCCTATATGATAATTTCAACATCTTATCATTTCTTATTTTTCTGTTTATCTCTCAACAGTAGACACTTTCCCTGGCTTTTATATATGTCTCATGATTTTTTGTTCAAGGTCAGATATCACAAACAGACAAATGCAAAAGATTTAATAAATATTTATATCCAGAAGTGGATATAATAAGACCTATTCTTATGACAGGTCACTGCTGTGGGAAATTAAGGCAATCTAGTTATTAGTTTAGCTATTCTGTTTTTCTTGTTGCAATCATTAACCTCCATATACCGTGGGCTTCAAATTTTTTAAAAAGAAGCCATCTATTTTCTTATGCTTAATTGATTTATGACACATACTCTGAAAATTTATAATTTCACAGATTATCCAGAATTTATTTGTCATAGGATGGCAGCAAAATTCACATGTGACTTTCTACATCCCAAGTTTGAAGATAGATCTTGCAGTATTTGCTGATGAATTGAATGCAAGACTTGAAAGAAAGAATTACCATTAACTTTTTTGGCATAGGCAACTGGTTGTATAGTGCAATAATTTCCTAAGTAGAAAAAAACTGGGTGAAGAGCAGATGTGAGGGTCACAATCAAGGATACAGTATTGAACATGTAAATTTTGTGATTCTGATTATGTTTTTACTTTAAAGGTAAAGAGTTAGCAGTTTTTAAATATAATCTGGAAACAGTCTGGAATGAAGGCATACATTGGGAACCAGCAGCACGTAAGTGAAACTTAAAAGCAGGACACTCTATGGAATGGCCTTCAATGTGCTGTAGTGAGAAGGGAAGCACTGATATGCTGCAACATTTAGAAGTCTCTAAAAAGTCAAAAGCATAATAAATAAATCAATAGCCAGTTAGAAAGAGGAGAAACAGAGAAACATAGAATCCTGGAAGTAAAGGAAAGAAAATATTTCTATAGGAAGAAAGTGTTAAATTCTACCTGATTCATACAAGGACAGACATAGCTACATACATCAAAGGAAACATATTGGGAATTCAGAAATCAACTCTCACATGCATGGCCAATCCATTTTTGAACAAGACAGAAGTCCACTAAATAGGGAAAGAATAGTCTCCTCAACAAACGGTTCTTGGAAAACTGAATAGCCATGTGTAAAATAGAAAGTGGACCTACACTAACACTACATACAAAAATTAAGTCAGAAATAGTGGTAAATGAAAGCGAGGGGTAAGGGGTATGGTACGTATAGTTTTTTTTTCTCTGTTATCATTTTATTTCTTCTTCCATTGTCTTTTTATTTCTTTTTCTAAATCGATGCAAATGTACTAAGAAATGATGAATATGCAGCTATGTGATGATATTAAGAATTACTGCTTATATATGTAGAATGGAATGATTTCTAAATGTTTTGTTTGTTAATTTTTTTTAATTAATAAAAAAAAATCTTGAAGCCTTGACAAAAATAAAAAATGATCCTGGAACTAAAAAAAATAAAAATAAAAATAAGTCAAAATTAATCAAAGACTTAAATTTTACTGCAAAACTATAAAACAACTAGAAGAAGGCATAAGCAAACATCTTTAGGACCTAATATTAAGTAATGTTTTCTTAGGCATTACACCAAAAGCACAACAACAAAAGAAAAATAGATAAATGGGAGTTCATAAAAATTAAAATTTGTGCATCAAAAGATTCATCATGAAAGTAAAAATAAAATCTACAGAATGGAAAAAATATCTGGATACCACACACCCAGAAAAAAGTTTAATTCCAGAGAATATAAAGAAATCCTGTAACTAAGAACAAAACAGAAAAATGGCCTATTTAAAAAATGGGCAAAAGACTTGAAAATGTTAGATGGTGGAATTCAGAAAAATCACATGTTAAATGGCCAGTAATGACGAAATTGTCTTTCCTCAGATTTTCAAGAACGGTTCAACATTAGGAATGCTACCAATGTAATTCCAATTATAGTAAAAATATTGGTAAGGCAGATAAAAGTAACATTCTGTGCAGTCAGTATAAAAATCTGCCTATATTATCCAAATGAATTAACTAAAATTAATTTAGCTAATTATCCAAGTGAATTAACTAAAATCTGTTAGAACTAATGGGGAGGTGGTGTGTGAACCCCAGAAGATGATGTTCTTAAAGTTAATCCATTCTTGCGGGTGTATTAGGGCATGACCAATTGTGGGTCTTAATTCTCTTACTGTTGTCCTTTATAAATGGGATGGAGAGAAGAAAAAAAGAGAGAGAGAGCGAGATAGGAGAGAGGAGAGAAAGTTAGTAACAGAGAGAGAGAGACAGGCAGTGTAAGCAAGAAACTAAAGCAATGAAACCCAAGAGAAACGAGAGACCAGAAGACATCACCATATGCCTTGCCATGTGGCAGAGGTCCCAAAGATCATCATCAGCCAGTCTTCAGGAAGAAAGCATTGTCTTAATAATGCTTTGTTTGGGGTGTTCTCACAGCCTCCAACTGTAAGCTAACGAACTCCATTGTTAAAAAAAAAAAAAAAAAAAAAACAAACATTTCATGGTATCTACTTTGAGAAGCCTAGCAAACTAAAAGAGATTTTTCTGCCTCTGGTAGTTTGGAGCTATTATGTAACCCAGAAAAGGCCATGTACTTTTCATCTATCCCTGTGGGGACAGACCTGTTCTGGATGGGACTTTTAGATTAAGCTGTTTCAATTGAGATGTGACCCAGGCCACTTAAGTTGGGTCTTAATCCTTTACTGGAGCCCTTTATGAGAGGATAAAAGGCAGAAAAACTGTGAGAGAGAGTACTTAGGGAGAAATGCTTGGAAGATGCTAAGAGAGGCCCACAAAAGTTCAGAGAGAAAACCACTGGAATCAGAAGATGAAAGCAATAAATGCCATGAGTGAAACACCAGCAGCCAGCCATGTGTTTCCCATGTGACAGAGAAACTCCAGATGCCAGCAAACTTTCCTCAGAGAAGGTATCTTCCTCTTAATGCCTGTCATGGTTAGGGACAGGTGTCAACTTGGCCAAGTTATGGTACCTGTCCATCTGATTGGGCAAGCACTGGCCTGTCTGTTGCAATGAGGACATTTCATAGGATTAGGTCATGATCACGTCAGCTACATCCACAGCTGATTCCATTTGTAATCAGCCAAAGGGGAGTGTCTTCTGCAATTAGTGATGCTAAATCCAATCATGGGAAGCCTTTTAAGGAGGACTCAGAGGAGACAGGTTGCATTCCTGCTTTGGCTGGTGAGCCTCTCCTGTGGAGTTCATCCAGGCCATCCATTGGAGTCATCGGCTTCGGAAACTGCCCTGTGGATTTTGGGCTCTGTGTTTCTATGGTCACGTGAGAGACTTTCATAAATTTCATATTTGCAAGTGTTCCCTGTTGATTCTGTTTCTCTAGAGAACCCTAACTAATACATCTTGGTACCAGGAGTGGTTCTTAAGGAACAGAATCTTAAAAATGGGTTTTTATGAATGGTTTTCTATTCTGACTGGGCTCAGAGACACTAAGGACTCTGATTCCCATAATCAGAATGACACTCCGAATCCATGGACTGAGTTGGCAAAGGAGATAGTCAAAATACCATCATTCGATTCTCCTAATGCTTCGCTTGTACGAAGCCAGACTCTGGGGGATAATGTTTTTGACACCTTTACAGAGTTTTGTAGAAATAAGAGTTATAGAGATGTTGGTTGGTTGTTGTTAGATATACTGTCTACATTAAAGGGTGAAAGGGATGGGCTTAAAGCTTCAAACAAGAAGCTTAAGTGCCTTCTGAAAGATGTAGAGGTTTCTATGAGTATCCTGAAGGAAAATTTTATTTCCTGTAGCCGTAGACTTGAGATCTCTGAAAATCAGACTCAGAATCTTATTGTTAGAGTAGCAACTTTACAACGTAAACTGAAATCTCAGTCTTGCATGGTGTCTGCCGTTAAAGTGAGGGCATTGATTGGAAAGGAGTGGGACCCTGAAAAATGGGATGGTGACATATGGATTGATAATGATGTTGGGGGTGAGGTTGAAACCCTAGACCATGCTGAGCCTTCTTTAGATAACCCTGTAATAGTCTGCCCTGAGGACATAGCCGCCCCACCTCCAGCCTGCCTTGAGGAATTGACCACCCAACCTCCTCCTGAAGGGATTAGCCCTAGAGTTATTAATCCTGTTTCACCAGATGAAACTGCAAATGAAAGCCCTGAAGCAAATGGCTTGGAAGATATTTCTAATTCTTTTCATGACCCACCCCCACCACCCCTCATTTCTTCTAGACCTATAACTAGACTAAAGTCCCAACAGGCCCCTAAAGGTGAGGTACAAAGTATCACACATGAGGAGGTACGTTATACTCCAAAAGAACTGTGTGAGTTTTCCAATTTATATAGACAGAAATCAGGGGAATATGTGTGGCAATGGATTTTAAGAGTGTGGGATAATGGTGGGAGGAATATACAGCAGGATCCGGCTGAATTTATTGATATGGGCCCACTAAGCAGAGATTCTGCATTCAATGTTATAGCTCGAGCAGTTAGAAAAGGTGTTAACAGCTTGTTTGGGTGGTTGGTTGAAACATGGATCAAAAGGTGGCCAACATTACCTGAGGTTGAAATGCCAGAACTGCCCTGGTATAATGTAGATGAGGGGATCCAGAGGTTTAGAGAGATTGGGATGTTAGAGTGGATTTATCATGCAAAGCCTGCTCTTACACCCCAGGAATGTCCAGAAGATGCACCTTTTACCAGAACAGTGAGAAATAAGTTTGTGAGACTAGCACCATCATCCCTCAAGAGCTCTGTGGTTGCACTTCTCTGTAGGTCAGATATTACTGTAGGAACTGCTGTCACTGAACTGGAATCCTTAAACACAATGGGGATGACAGGATCCCGAGTTGGCAGAAGCCAGGTGGCAGCACTTAATCACCAAAGACAGGGTAGGCGTGGCTATTATAATAGACAACAAATTCAAAGGAGGCATCAAAATTATATGACACGCAGAGATTTGTGGCATTGGCTAGTAAATCATGGGGTGCCTAGAAATACAATAGAAGGGCAGTCTACTAAATTCTTGTTGGAGCTGTATAAACAAAAGAGTTCTAGGTCAAGGGAACAGAAGTCTAACCTGAATTACAAAAACACAGAGTCACAGCCCCTTAATCAATTTCCAGACTTGAAACAGTTTACAGACCCTGAGCCCCTTGAATGAAGGGGAGGCCAGGTCCCTATGGGGAAGAAACCTGTTACACTGCCACAAATTTATACTGTTAACCTTCCTCTAAGTCTTCCCCAAGGAGACCGACGGCCTTTTACCAGGGTAACTGTGCATTGGGGAAAAGGAAATGATCAGATATTTCGGGGATTATTAGACACTGGTTCAGAAGTGACATTAATTCCAGGGGACCCAAAACGTCACTCTGGACCACCAGTCAGAGTGGGGGCTTATGGAGGCCAGGTGATCAATGGAGTTTTAGCTCAAGTCTGTCTCACAGTGGGTCCAGTGGGCCCCCAGACCCATCCTGTAGTTATTTCCCCAGTTCCAGAATGTATAATTGGCATAGACATACTGAGCAACTGGCAGAATCCCCACGTTGGTTCTCTAACTCGTGCAGTGAGGGCTATTATGGTGGGAAAGGCCAAGTGGAAGCCACTAGAACTGCCCCTACCAAGCAAAATAGTAAATCAAAAGCAATACCAGGACTTCCTGGAACATGGCGGCTTAGTAAGACGCGCGGATCTTAGTTTCTTCTCCAGGACACCTACTAGGGGAGTAGAAACGATACAGAAAGCGCCCAAAGCCACAACAGAGATAAAAAAGACAGTGTACCCCATCCTGGAACGGCTGGCTGGCTGAGAGAAGCAGCTCGGGTGAGATCGCCGAGGCGCGCGGGCCTTACCGGGCAGGGTGGCAAGCGGCCGGAGTTACCCCCTTCCCCCTTCCCGGGCCGGCTGGGAGAATTGGAGAGGCGGTCCCCTGAAACAAAGACGGCTGGCGCCCACACCACGCGCAGCCCCCGGACGAACTGAGAGAATTGGATCGGAAACCCCCAGGCCGCGGAGAACGGTGACGGGTGGGGGAGGCCCCTTCCAAACCCGTGACTCCCGGGGAACGTGCACTCTCTCGGGCGGGCTGCTGCCGCTGGCGCCCTCCCGCCACGCTTGTTGCCCAGGGCCGACTAGGAAATTCGGACGGGCTCTTTCCCTGGCTGCGGCGACCAGCAACCCTCCCTGCGTTCGGACCCCGGGCCGGCTCAAGCCGTTTCGGCTAGCGAACCCCCAGGACGGCGAGAGTTTTCCAAAGTTTAAGGTCCCACAGCACCTTTTACTGGTGGGACCCGCAGACAAACGGGTGCCACGAGCGCCACCTACTGGGCAGGATAAGAAAAACAGAACCCAGAGATTTCACAGAAAAATATTACAACCTTGCTGGGTCCAACACCAAGAGAAATCTGAATAAATGCCCAGACGCCAGCAGCAGAAGATAACTGTCCACGCTCAAAAGATTGAGAATATGGCTCAGTCAAAGGAACAAACCAATAGCTCAAATGAGACACAAGAGCTGAGACAACTAATGCTGAATATACGAACAGAAATGGAAAACCTCTTCAAAAATGAAATCGATAAATTGAGGGAGGACATGAAGAGGACATGGGCTGAACATAAAGAAGAAATAGAAAAACTGAAAAAACAAATCGCAGAAATTATGGAAGTGAAGGATAAAGTAGCAAACATAGAAAAAATAATGGATAGCTACAATGAAAGATTTAAAGAGACAGAAGATAGAATTAGTGATTTGGAGGATGGAACATCTGAATTCCAAAAAGAAACAGAAACTATAGGGAAAAAAATGGAAAAATTTGAACAGGGTATCGGGAACTCAAGGACAATATGAACCGCACAAATATACGTGTTGTGGGTGTCCCAGAAGGAGAAGAGAAGGGAAAAGGAGGAGAAAAACTAATGGAAGAAATTATCACTGAAAATTTCCCAACTCTTATGAAAGACCTAAAATTACAGATCCAAGAAGTGCAGCGCACCCCAAAGAGATTAGACCCAAATAGGCGTTCTCCAAGACACTTACTAGTTAGAATGTCAGAGGTCAAAGAGAAAGAGAAGATCTTGAAAGCAGCAAGAGAAAAACAATCCATTACATACAAGGGAAACCCAATAAGACTATGTGTAGATTTCTCAGCAGAAACCATGGAAGCTAGAAGACAGTGGGATGATATATTTAAAATACTAAAAGAGAAAAACTGCCAACCAAGACTCCTATATCCAGCAAAATTATCCTTCAAAAATGAGGGAGAAATTAAAACATTCTCAGACAAAAAGTCACTGAAAGAATTTGTGACCAAGAGACCAGCTCTGCAAGAAATACTAAAGGGAGCACTAGAGTCAGATACAAAAAGACAGAAGAGAGAGATATGGAAAAGAGTGTAGAAAGAAGGAAAATCAGATATGATATATATAATACAAAAGGCAAAATGTTAGAGGAAAATATTATCCAAACAGTAATAACACTAAATGTCAATGGACTGAATTCCCCAATCAAAAGACATAGATTGGCAGAATGGATTAAAAAACAGGATCCTTCTATATGCTGTCTACAGGAAACACATCTTAGACCCAAAGATAAACATAGGTTGAAAGTGAAAGGTTGGGAAAAGATATTTCATGCAAATAACAACCAGAAAAGAGCAGGAGTGGCTATACTAATATCCAACAAATTAGACTTCAAATGTAAAACAGTTAAAAGAGACAAAGAAGGACACTATATACTAATAAAAGGAACAATTAAACAAGAAGACATAACAATCATAAATATTTACGCACCGAATCAGAATGCCCCAAAATACGTGAGGAATATACTGCAAACATTGAAAAGGGAAATAGACTCATATACCATAATAGTTGGAGACTTCAACTCACCACTCTCATCAAGGGACAGAACATCTAGACAGAGGATCAACAAAGAAATAGAGAATCTGAATATTACTATGAATGAACTAGACTTAATAGACATTTATAGGACATTACATCCCACAACAGCAGGATACACCTTTTTCTCAAGTGCTCATGGATCATTCTCAAAGATAGACCATATGCTGGGTCACAAAGCAAGTCTTAACAAATTTAAAAAGATTGAAATCTTACACAACACTTTCTCGGACCATAAAGGAATGATGTTGGAAATCAATAATAGGCAGAGTGCCAGAAAATTCACAAATACGTGGAGGCTCAACAACACACTCCTAAACAACACTGGGTCAAAGAAGAAATTGCAAGGGAAATTAGCAAATACCTCGAGGCGAATGAAAATGAAAACACAACATATCAAAACTTATGGGACGCAGCAAAGGCAGTGCTAAGAGGGAAATTTATTGCTCTAAATGCCTATATCAGAAAAGAAGAAAAGGCAAAAATTCAGGAATTAACTATAACTATCCATTTGGAAGAACTGGAGAAAGAACAGCAAGCTAACCCCAAAGCAAGCAAAAGGAAAGAAATAACAAAGATTAGAGCACAAATAAATGAAATTGAAAACATGAAAACAATAGAGAATATCAATAAGGCCAGAAGTTGGTTCTATGAGAAAATCAATAAGATTGATGGGCCCTTAGCAAGATTGACAAAAAGAAGAAGAGAGAGGATGCAAATAAATAAGATCAGAAATGGAAGAGGAGACATAACTACTGACCTCACAGAAATAAAGGAGGTAATAACAGGATACTATGAACAACTTTACGCTAATAAATACAACAATTTAGAGGAAATGGACGGGTTCCTGGAAAGACATGAACAACCAACTTTGACTCAAGAAGACATAGATGACCTCAACAAACCAATCACAAGTAAAGAAATTGAATTAGTCATTCAAAAGCTTCCTAAAAAGAAAAGTCCAGGACCAGATGGCTTCACATGTGAATTCTACCAAACGTTCCAGAAAGAATTAGTACCAATTCTCTTCAAACTCTTCAAAAAATCGAAGTGGAGGGAAAACTACCTAATTCATTCTATGAAGCCAACATCACCCTCATACCAAAACCAGGCAAAGATATTACAAAAAAAGAAAACTACAGACCAATCTCTCTAATGAATACAGATGCAAAAATCCTCAATAAAATTCTAGCAAATCGTATCCAACAGCACATTAAAAGAATTATACATCATGACCAAGTAGGATTCATCCCAGGTATGCAAGGATGGTTCAACATAAGAAAATCAATTAATGTAATACACCATATCAACAAATCAAAGCAGAAAAATCACATGATCATCTCAATTGATGCAGAGAAGGCATTCGACAAGATCCAACATCCTTTCCTGTTGAAAACACTTCAAAGGATAGGAATACAAGGGAACTTCCTTAAAATGATAGAGGGAATATATGAAAAACCCACAGCTAATATAATCCTCAATGGGGAAAAATTGAAAACTTTCCCCCTAAGATCAGGAACAAGACAAGGATGTCCACTATCACCACTATTATTCAACATTGTGTTGGAGGTTCTAGCCAGAGCAATTAGACAAGAAAAAGAAATACAAGGCATCAAAATTGGAAAGGAAGAAGTAAAACTATCACTGTTTGCAGACGATATGATACTATACGTCGAAAACCCGGAAAAATCCACAACAAAACTACTAGAGCTAATAAATGAGTACAGCAAAGTAGCAGGTTACAAGATCAACATTCAAAAATCTGTAGCATTTCTATACACTAGTAATGAACAAGCTGAGGGGGAAATCAAGAAACGAATCCCATTTACAATTGCAACTAAAAGAATAAAATACCTAGGAATAAATTTAACTAAAGAGACAAAAAACCTATATAAAGAAAACTACAAAAAACTGCTAAAAGAAATCACAGAAGACCTAAATAGATGGAAGGGCATACCGTGTTCATGGATTGGAAGACTAAATATAGTTAAGATGTCAATCCTACCTAAATTGATTTACAGATTCAATGCAATACCAATCAAAATCCCAACAACTTATTTTTCAGAAATAGAAAAACCAATAAGCAAATTTATCTGGAAGGGCAGGGTGCCCCGAATTGCTAAAAACATCTTGAGGAAAAAAAACGAAGCTGGAGGTCTCGCGCTGCCTGACTTTAAGGCATATTATGAAGCCACAGTGGTCAAAACAGCATGGTATTGGCATAAAGATAGATATATCGACCAATGGAATCGAATAGAGTGCTCAGATATAGACCCTCTCATCTATGGACATTTGATCTTTGATAAGGCAGTCAAGCCAACTCACCTGGGACAGAGCAGTCTCTTCAATAAATGGTGCCTAGAGAACTGGATATCCATATGCAAAAGAATGAAAGAAGACCCATCTCTCACACCCTATACAAAAGTTAACTCAAAATGGATCAAAGATCTAAACATTAGGTCTAAGACCATAAAACAGTTAGAGGAAAATGTTGGGAGATATCTTATGGATCTTACAACTGGAGGCGGTTTTATGGACCTTAAACCTAAAGCAAGAGCACTGAAGAAGGAAATAAATAAATGGGAACTCCTCAAAATTAAACACTTTTGTGCATCAAAGAACTTCATCAAGAAAGTAGAAAGACAGCCTTCACAATGGGAGACAATATTTGGAAATGATATATCAGATAAAGGTCTAGTATCCAGAATTTATAAAGAGATTGTTCATCTCAACAACAAAAAGACAGCCAACCCAATTACAAAATGGGAAAAAGACTTGAACAGACACCTCTCAGAAGAGGAAATACGGATGGCCAAGAGGCACATGAAGAGATGCTCAATGTCCTTGGCCATTAGAGAAATGCAAATCAAAACCACAATGAGATATCATCTCACACCCACCAGAATGGCCATTATCAACAAAACAGAAAATGACAAGTGCTGGAGAGGATGCGGAGAAAGAGGCACACTTATCCACTGTTGGTGGGAATGTCAAAGGGTGCAACCACTGTGGAAGGCAGTTTGGCGGTTCCTCAAAAAGCTGAATATAGAACTGCCATACGACCCAGCAATACCATTGCTAGGTATCTACTCAAAGGACTTAAGGGCAAAGACACAAACGGACATTTGCACACCAATGTTTATAGCAGCATTATTTACAATTGCAAAGAGATGGAAACAGCCAAAATCTCCATCAACAGAAGAGTGGCTAAACAAACTGTGGTATATACATACGATGGAATATTATGCAGCTTTAAGACAAGATAAACTTATGAACCATGTAATAACATGGATGGACCTAGAGAATATTATGCTGAGTGAATCCAGCCAAAAACTAAAGGACAAATACTGTATGGTCCCACTGATGTGAACGGACATTCGAGAATAAACTTGAAATATGTCATTGGTAACAGAGTTCAGCAGGAGTTAGAAACAGGGTAAGACAATGGGTAATTGAAGCTGAAGGGATACAGACTGTGCAACAGGACTAGATACAAAAACTCAAAAATGGACAGCACAATAATACCTAATTGTAAAGTAATCATGTTAAAACACTGAATGAAGCTGCATCTGAGCTATAGTTTTTTGTTTTGTTTTGTGTTGTTTTGTTTTGATTTTACTATTATTACTTTTATTTTTTTCTCTATATTAACATTCTATATCTTTTTCAGTTATGTTGCTAGTTCTTCTAAACCAATGCAAATGTACTAAGAAATGATGATCATGCAGCTATGTGATGATGTTAAGAATTAATGATTGCATGTGTAGAATGGTATGATCTCTAAATGTTGGGTTAATTTCTTTTTTTCCGTTAATTAAAAAAAAAAAAAGAGAAGGGATAATTGGAGATGAAGGGATACAGACTGTACAACGGGACTGGATATAAAAACTCAGAAATGGACAGCACAATACTACCCAATTGTAATGCAATTATGTTAAAACACTGAATGAAGCTTCATGTGAGGTATAGGTTTTTTGTCTTTGTTTTTTTTTGTTTTTTTTCTTTCTATTATTGTTTTAATTCTTATTCTGTTGTCTTTTTATTTCTTTTTCTAAATCGATGCAAATGTACTAAGAAATGATGAATATGCAACTATGTGATGTTATTAAGAATTACTGATTGTACATGTAGATTGGAATGATTTCTAATTGTTTTGTTAATTCTTTTTTTAATTAATAAAAAAAAAAAAAAAAGTGTGGTAGGCCAAATCTGCAAGTGAAATTGTTGCCCTCCATGCTACATGTGACTTGACATCCAGGGGTAAAAGTCTCCCTGGTAGGTAAGAGATGACTCCCAGAGATGAGTCTGGCCCTGGCACCATGGGATCAACAATTCCATCCTGACCAAAAGGGGGAAAAGAAGTGTAACAAATACGGTATCAGTGGCCGAGAGAGTTCAATGGTTGAGAGGCTACTCTGGAGGTCACTCTTATGCAAGGTTCAGTTAGACATTGCTACCTGTCACAACTTGCCAAACCCCAACCAAAACCATTCCTGCTAATGCTAAAGAACACCTAGGGCATTATATGAGATGATACAAAGGTTCCATGCACTAGAGTAACTTTCCAGAAACCTACAAGCTGCAGATGGGTCCCTGGACCAGTTAGGTCCTGAAAAGTAGAGGGTCCAGCCTCTTCAGAATATCAACTAGTTCCATCCTTCTACCCCATACTATCAGCAGTCCCTTCCAACATGAAACAGAAAGGGCATAGCCCAAATACCCATAAAGAGTGGGAGAAAGATCAAAGGTGATGGTGGAGTTATATAGAGAAAGTAAGGTTTAACAAATAAGTATGATTGCTGAATCATTATATTGATAATTCAATTAGTCTCCAGTATCTTAGAACAGCTAGAAGTAAAAACCTAAAATTGTGGAATTGTAATCTATACCAAACTCTGACATCTATTCTACAAGTAATGACTGCAATGTGCTCTGAAATTTATTATTTTTGTATATGTGTTACTTTTCACAGAAAGTTGATTGTGATGATAAATGCACAGTTATATGATGATATTGTGAACCACTGATTGTACATTTTGGATGATTGCATGGTCTGTGAATATATAACATATATCAATAAAAAATATCAGTACAGCTAAAAAAAAAAAAAAAAAGCAATACCATATTCCTGGAGGGATTGCAGAGATTACTGCCACTCTTAAGGACTTGAAAGATGCAGGGGTGGTGATTCCCACCACATCCCCATTCAACTCTCCTATTTGGCCTGTGCAGAAAACAGATGGGTCTTGGAGAATGACAGTGGATTATCGTAAACTCAACCAGGTGGTAACTCCAATTGCAGCTGCTGTTCCAGATGTAGTATCATTGCTTGAGCAAATCGATACATCCCCTGGTACCTGGTATGTAGCTATTGATCTGGCAAATGCTTTTTTCTCAATAGCTATTAGTAAGGACCACCAGAAACAGTTTGCTTTCAGCTGGCAAGGTCAGCAATATACTTTCACTGTCCTACCTCAGGGGTATATCAACTCTCCAGCCCTATGTCATAATCTTGTTCACAGAGACCTTGATCGTTTCTGCCTCCCACAAGACATCACACTGGTCCATTATATTGATGATATCATGTTGATTGGACCTAGTGAGCAAGAAGTAGCAACTACTCTAGATTTACTGGTAAGGCATTTGCGTGTCAGAGGATGGGAGATAAATCCAACAAAAATACAGGGGCCTTCCACCTCAGTAAAATTTCTGGGTGTCCAGTGGTGTGGGGCATGTCGAGATATCCCTTCTAAGGTGAAGGATAAATTGCTGCATCTGGCCCCTCCCACAACCAAAAAAGAGGCACAACGCCTAGTTGGTCTTTTTGGATTTTGGCGACAACATATTCCTCATTTGGGTGTGCTACTCCGGCCCATTTATCGAGTGACCAGAAAAGCTGCTAATTTTGAGTGGGGAACTGAACAAGAGGAGGCTCTGCGACAGGTCCAGGCTGCTGTGCAAGCTGCTCTGCCACTTGGGCCATATGATCCAGCAGATCCAATGGTGCTGGAAGTGTCAGTGGCAAATAGAGATGCTGTCTGGAACCTTTGGCAGGCCCCAATAGAAGAATCACAATGCAGACCCTTAGGATTTTGGAGCAAAGCCTTACCATCTGCTGCAGATAACTACTCTCCTTTTGAGAAACAGCTTTTGGCCTGCTACTGGGCCTTAGTAGAGACTGAACGCTTAACCATGGGCCACCAAGTTACCATGAGACCTGAGTTGCCTATCATGAGTTGGGTGTTGTCTGACCCACAAAGCCATAAAGTTGGGCGTGCACAGCAGCACTCTATTGTAAAGTGGAAATGGTATATATGAGATAGAGCCAGAGCAGGTCCTGAAGGCACAAGTAAGTTACATGAAGAAGTGGCACAAATGCCCATGGTTTCCACTCCTGCTGCCACATGACCTTCTCTTTCCCAGACCAGAGCTATGGCCTCTTGGGGAGTTCCTTACAGTGAATTGACTGAGGAAGAGAAAACTCGGGCCTGGTTTACAGATGGTTCAGCACGATATGCAGGTACCACCCGAAAGTGGACAGCTGCAGCATTACAACCCCTTTCTGGGGTGTCCTTGAAGGACAGTGGTGAGGGGAAATCCTCCCAGTGGGCAGAACTTCGAGCAGTGCACCTGATTGTTCATTTTGCTTGGAAGGAAAACTGGCCAGAGGTGCGTTTGTATACTGACTCATGGGCTGTTGCTAATGGTTTGGCTGGATGGTCAGGGACTTGGAAAGACCATAATTGGAAAATTGGTGACAAAGAGGTCTGGGGAAGAAGTATGTGGATAGACCTTTCTGAGTGGGCTAAAAACATGAAGATATTTGTGTCCCATGTGAATGCACACCAGAGGGTGACTTCAGCAGAGGAAGATTTTAATAATCAAGTGGATAAGATGACCCGTTCTATGGATACCAGTCAGCCTCTTTCCCCAGCAACTCCTGTTATTGCCCAATGGGCTCATGAACAAAGTGGTCATGGTGGTAGGGATGGAGGTTATGCATGGGCTCAGCAACATGGACTTCCACTCACCAAGGCTGACCTGGCTACAGCCACTGCTGAGTGCCCAATCTGCCAGCAGCAGAGACCCACACTCAGCCCCCGATATGGCACCATTCCCCGAGGTGACCAGCCAGCTACATGGTGGCAGGTTGATTACATTGGACCACTCCCTTCATGGAAGGGGCAGCGATTTGTTCTAACTGGAATAGACACATACTCTGGATATGGGTTTGCTTTCCCTGTACACAATGCTTCTGCCAAAACTACTATCTGTGGGCTTACAGAATGCCTTATCCGTCATCATGGTATTCCACATAGCATTGCTTCGGATCAAGGAACACACTTCACAGCAAATGAAGTGCGGGAATGGGCACATGCTCATGGAATTCTCTGGTCTTACCATGTTCCCCATCATCCAGAAGCAGCTGGATTGATAGAACGGTGGAATGGCCTTTTGAAAACTCAATTACGGTGCCAACTAGGTGGCAAAAACTTGAAAGGCTGGGGTAATGTTCTCCAGGAAGCTGTGTATGCTCTGAATCAGCGTCCGCTGTATGGTGCTGCTTCTCCCATAGCCAGGATCCATGGGTCCAGGAACCAAGGGGTGGAAATGGGTGTGGTGCCACTCACTATTACTCCTAGTGATCCACTAGGAAAATTTTTGCTTCCTGTCCCTGCTACCCTGAGTTCTGCTGGTCTACAGGTTTTAGTTCCAAAACAGGGTGTGCTTTCTCCAGGAGAAACAACAGTGATACCACTGAACTGGAAGTTAAGATTGCCACCTGGCCACTTTGGGCTACTTATGCCTCTGGATCAACACACCAAGAAGGGGATTACATTATTGTCTGGGGTAATTGACCCTGACTATCAGAAGGAAGTAGGACTGCAACCACATAATGGAGGTAAAGAAGAGTTTTCTTGGAATATAGGAGATCCCCTGGGGCGTCTATTAGTACTACCATGCCCTGTGATCAAAATCAATGGAAAACTGCAACAACACAATCCAGGCAGGACCACTAATGGCTCTGAGACTTCAGGAATGAAGGTTTGGGTCACCCCACCAGGCAAAGAACCACGGCCAGCTGAAGTGTTTGCTGAGGGGAAAGGGAACATGGAATGGGTAGTGGAAGAAGGTAGTGATAAATATGAACTTCGACCACGTGATCAGTTACAGAAATGAGGACTGTAATGCTGTTTTGTTTGTGTTATACTATTTAAGTTGTAAGATATCAAGTTTAAGAATGAATGTTGCCCAAGGATTTGCACGCTATTCTGGAGAGATTTAATGTGTTTCCAGTTATATGCAGGAGTTGAGTATTGTCAGGTAAAAGAAAAAATGTGTGCTTATTTGTTTTCATTTGGAAATTAAGTATGGTCTAAGGTGATATATATATATATATATATATATATATATATATATATATATATGTGCCAAGTTGACAAGGGGTGGACTGTCATGGTTAGGGACAGGTGTCAACTTGGCCAAGTTATGGTACCTGTTCATCTGATTGGGCAAGCGCTGGCCTGTCTGTTGCAATGAGGACATTTCATAGGATTAGGTCATGATCACGCAGCTACATCCACAGCTGATTCCATTTGTAATCAGCCAAAGGGGAGTGTCTTCTGCAATTAGTGATGCTAAATCCAATCATGGGAAGCCTTTTAAGGAGGACTCAGAGGAGACAGGTTGCATTCCTGCTTTGGCTGGTGAGCCTCTCCTGTGGAGTTCATCCAGGCCATCCATTGGAGTCATCGGCTTCGGAACCTGCCCTGTGGATTTTGGACTCTGCGTTTCTACGGTCACATGAGAGACTTTCATAAATTTTATATTTGCAAGTGTTCCCTGTTGATTCTGTTTCTCTAGAGAACCCTAACTAATACAATGCCTTAGTTTGACATTTTCATGGTCTTAGAACTATAGATTTGTAAACTCATAAACTCCCATTGTGAAAGCCAACTTGTTTCTGGAATATTGCATTCCGGTAACTATAGCCAACTGAACCAATACCAGAAGAGTGGGGTGCTGCTCTACTGCAAATACTAAAAAATGTGGAAATGTCTGAGGAATTGTAAAGTGCTTGATGGAAAAGTTCTGAATTACTTTAAAGAGATTATTTGTAGATATGTGTATGCTAAATGTACTTCTAATGAGGCCTTAAGTGGACATGAGAATGTGTCATTGCAAACTGGAAAAAATATGATCCTTGTTTTAAAGTGGAAGAGAATTTGGCCAAATTGAGTTCTGATGTCAGATGAAAGACTGAATTTTAAAGTGACAAGCCTGTATATTTAGCCGAGGAGATTTCCAAGCTAAATATGGAAAGTAAAGTCAGAAGTGCAGCCTGGTTTCTCCTTACAGCTTATAGTAAAATGTGAGAGGAAAGGTATGAGCTAAGAACAGAACTCCGAGGCACAAACAAAGCAGAAATTGATGGTTTGGAAAATTTTCAGCTTCTGGAAAGTGAGTCTCCAGAGAATCGTACTCCATGTGATGGTTTAACTGAACATGGATTCATTCAACCATTTCAGTGCAAATCAATGTTTGAAATGGAGAGAAAAAATCATGGAGCATTCCTTTGTCTAATGATTTGAACCCCTGTGTACTACATACAAAACTGATAAGCTTTTTTCAAAATCTGTATGAATTGAACCACTGCCAGCCTGGACTAATAGGGGCAAAAAAGGGACAGATTGAAGGAAAAATGACTTCAAAGGCAGAAACTTGGAAGCTGAGGTCTGGACCAAAGAGGTATTTTTAGGCCAAGAGAGTGAATCCACCCATGTGTGTGGAAAGGGTGTGTTATACCGCTGCACTTGAAGAAGACAGGTCATCTGTCCCATTCTTTAAGAAGAGTATTACCACCCTAGTTTCTTGGATATCTGAGGGATGGTGGAGACTCTGGCAGACACCTGAATGTTTGATGAGGGTGGAGCCTAGAATCTGGTCACCACCCCAAGGCTTGATTAGGGTGGAGCTTAATGCCGGTCTACCATCCTTATATTTAATAAGGATAGTACCTTCACCCCAGTATTGAGAGAAAGCAAGGCCATTAGGCAAGCATTGGGAAAGGGTGGAGCTGCTACTCTATCAGACCTGAAAAACAAAATATAGTTCTATAGATGACTCTCAAACCTTAAATTTAATGAAGTATGCCTTACAGATTTTTCAAATTGTTTGGGACTCAGGTACCCTAAGTTTTTTCCAATTTCACTCTCCTGGAATGGGAATATTTATCTTTTGCTTGCCCTTCCTTTGTACACTGGGAGCAGACAACTTGTTCCTTAGGTCTCAAAGGTCCATAGTCAGAGGGGAAGTATGCACTAGGACAGATCATACTTGTAAACAATTTTAATGAAGTTTTGTACTTAGTATTGTTAATGAAATGACTTAAGGCTTTTCAGGATATTTTGATGGAATGAATGCATTTTTCATACAGAAAAAACATGTCTTTCTGGATTCCAAATGGTGGTGGTTCGAAATTCAGAAAATCATACTCTTAACTAATCCATTCCTGCAGGTGTAAACCTATTTTAAGAAGGACCTTTTGATCAGGTTACTTCAGTTAAGATATGGCCCACAGCGGGTCATAATCCATTTACCATTATCCTTTATAAACAGAATGAAGAGAGAAGGAAAGAGCCAAGGAAGCAAGAAACTGAAGGCAATTAACCTCAGACGAGAAGGAAGAGACCAGTCAGAAACCACCACTGCCTTGCCTGTGACAGAGGACCTAAGGATCTCTGGCACTCAGTCTTTAGGATGCCTTGACAATACCTTGATTTGGACATGCTTATGGCCTCCAACTGGAAGCTAATAAATTTTCATTGTTAAAGCCAACCCATTTCATGGTATGTGCTTTGAGCAACCTAACATATTAAAAAGGCTGATACATATAAATTATACATAAAAAGAAAGCAAAATTTGCTAGAAAATACAATGCAAAAGTAAATTACATTCATATAAACACAGAAAAGCAAACTTTTATTAGGAATTAAACTCAAAAGGGATAGTATACAAGACCTATTTGAAGAAAAGTAAAATTTCAGTAAAGTATATATAGTGATACTTAAAGAGGGAGACACAACATGTTTTTGAACAGGATAACCTGAGATGATGTGCTGTCTTCCCAAATAATCTACATATCTTCATATCAGAATCACAAATCCTAATATTATTTTTAAAAGTTCTTGAGAAACCAATATTTACATTTACATGTAAGGCAAAAATCTATAGGGAAGAACCAAAGAAATTTTGAATAAAAAAACTTAAGAAAAAACTTGTTTTACAAATATAAAACTACAGCATGACACCAAAGCATTTATTACAGTAGTAGACTTGACTCAACTGTATCACTGGAGTCTTAAAAATACTATAGTCTTAAAGCAGATAGATCCATGTAGAAATATAAATTTAGGCTATCATAGAGATAGAATTTCAACTCAATTAAAGAATGATCACTGTTCAGTAAATTGGAAGAGATGAAGGTAGATCCAAACTTATCAATAAATACACTCCCTCACACACATGCAAATTCCAGATGGTTTCAAACAAGACTAAAAAGGTAGTATAAGAGAGCACAAGAGAAGTTCTTATGGTTATTTTTATACTCATATTACCAAGAGTATAAAAATACAACATAAGGCACAATACCAAAAATCTGTAAAGAAAAATTTAGATCAATTTGACACAAATGAATTATAATTTCTATAGCATAAATAATAATAAATGAGGATAAAAGGCATGGTAGACTGAGAAGAATATTTGGAACACTTGTACAGAAAAATAGGATTGATATCCAGAGTACAAAAGTCTTTCAAATTAATAAGAAACAAATTCTCTGTTTGAATAAGAGCAAAAGAAATTGGCAGGCAATTCACAACAGAAATGCAAATGACCATTGTTTATATGGAAATATGTGCAACTTTAGAAGCAGTCAGAGAAATGCAAACTAAAACAAGATACTATTTTTCTCACTTATCAAACTGTCCAAAACTTTACAAGATTACTATTATTTAAACTAAATGAGGTTTCAAATAACTGGACCATCACACACAGAGTAATGAATAAGTGAAGGAATACTATCTGGTGGACAATTTTTTACATTATCGAAATTTTAATAATCCATAGCTTTTGACTGAGCAATGTTGCTTTAAAATCTGTCATACATGCATATTTGCACAAGCATGCTCAGTTCTTTGTATCAGGATAGTACATTGCAATGCTGTTTGTTGGAGGTGACCTTAACATTTCTCAGTAAGGGCTGTAGGAAAAAAAAAAGTAGAATCCCAATCAATAAAATATTAAGAATTTTGATAAAAAGAATGAGAGAAATCAATATGTATCGCAATGAAAATAGCTATATTTTGAAATGAATAGCAAAGAGAAGTATGGGTTACAGGGACAGAGTCACAAACACTGAGAAAATAATGACTGATTTGAAAATAGATCAGGGAGAGGTAGTATGTGTGTCTGTTAGTAGTGTGTGTGTGTGTGTAGATAATGAATAAATTATAAAAATTTGGAGAAAACAACATAAATATCACTCAGTTAAAAGAAGTTAGGTCACTCACTCAATCTCTCTGACAGAATTTCTGATGATAGGTGAGCTACTTTGCTTTCACTGTCCAGATACTGGGAAATAATTATAAGTCATTGTGTACTTATATTGCTTTCACTTCAGTGTTAAAAAAAATTCTTGCTTAAAGTAAGACAAAATCATATAGATAAAGGAATGTCCAGGTGTGTTTTATTTTTGGAAAACTGAACAGTTTCTGATGGTTGATTCAGTATTCAATATACAGTTGTGGAATAATTCAAAGGGAACAAAATCAATGAAGAAAGGGGAGGAGAAGAAAAGAAGTGGGAGGAAATGGAAAAGGGACAGGGAAGAAATAAGGAATGAAATGGGTGTGAGTGGATATAACAGATAATGTGGTAAATGATTTAGAATATAATCTTGAGGGAAATAACCAAACAACTTTACCTTGTCACCATTTTGTCCATGCTCCATAATGGTTCTAACTTGCTAACACAATTGACAGGAATATCATGTACTATGACATAGAATGTAAATAGGTATTGGCGACAGATACAGTTTGATCAAAAATAAATTTTGAAAAAATAATGGGTGAACTGAAATAAGACAAATTCAAAATCACAAGATGATCATTCTTTGCAAATATGAGACACACATATGATTTGAATCAGTAGTATAAATATTGGGATATACTTACTTCAATATCATTTCAATGCCTTTGATAATGTTGACCTTCATCTTAGCCTTGTGTGCTGGTTTGAAACTATTGTGTACCCCAGAAAAACCATGTTCTTTAATCCGGATTCAAGATTGTTGGGTGGGATCTTTTTAATTAAGTTGTTTCCATGGAGATGTGACCCTTCCAATTGTAAGTGGGACTTTTGATTAGGTGGTTTCCATGGAGTTGTCTCTCCAGCCGTTCAAGGTGGGGTTGCTTACTAGCATTCTTTAAGAGTGAACCATTTTGGGAAAAGCTTGAAAGCTGACATAGACAAAAGACCTTCAGAGATACAGAAGGAAAATGTATCCAGTGAAACCTTTTTTATTTATTTATTTATTTATTTTTTATTTTTTTTTATTAACGGAAAGAAAAAAAAAAGAAATTAACACAACATTTAGAAATCATACCGTTCTACATATGCACTCAGTAATTCTTAACATCATCACATAGATGCATGATCATCGTTTCTTAGTACATTTGCATCGGTTTAGAGGAACTAGCAACACAACAGAAAAAAATATAAAATGTTAATATAGAGAAAAGAAATAAAAGTAGTAATAATAGTAAAAAAAACAACAAACAAACAAACAAACAAACAAGCAAACAAAAACAAAAAAAAAACCCTATAGCTCAGATGCAGCTTCATTCAGTGTTTTAACATGATTACTTTACAATTAGGTATTATTGTGCTGTCCATTTTTGAGTTTTTGTATCTAGTCCTGTTGCACAGTCTGTATCCCTTCAGCTTCAATTACCCATTGTCTTACCCTGTTTCTAACTCCTGCTGAACTCTGTTACCAATGACATATTTCAAGTTTATTCTCGAATGTCCGTTCACATCAGTGGGACCATACAGTATTTGTCCTTTAGTTTTTGGCTGGATTCACTCAGCATAATATTCTCTAGGTCCATCCATGTTATTACATGGTTCATAAGTTTATCTTGTCTTAAAGCTGCATAATATTCCATCGTATGTATATACCACAGTTTGTTTAGCCATTCTTCTGTTGATGGACATATTGGCTGTTTCCATCTCTTTGCAATTGTAAATAACGCTGCTATAAACATTGGTGTGCAAATGTCCGTTTGTGTCTTTGCCCTTAAGTCCTTTGAGTAGATACCTAGCAATGGTATTGCTGGGTTGTATGGCAATTCTATATTCAGCTTTTTGAGGAACCGCCAAACTGCCTTCCACAGTGGTTGCACCATTTGACATTCCCACCAACAGTGGATAAGTGTGCCTCTTTCTCCGCATCCTCTCCAGCACTTGTCATTTTCTGTTTTGTTGATAATGGCCATTCTGGTGGGTGTGAGATGATATCTAAATGTGGTTTTGATTTGCATTTCTCTAATGGCCAGGGACATTGAGCATCTCTTCATGTGCCTTTTGGCCATCCGTATTTCCTCTTCTGGTAGGTGTCTGTTCAAGTCTTTTTCCCATTTTGTAATTGGGTTGGCTGTCTTTTTGTTGTTGAGTTGAACAATCTCTTTATAAATTCTGGATACTAGACCTTTATCTGATATGTTGTTTCCAAATATTGTCTCCCATTGTGTAGGCTGTCTTTCTACTTTCTTGATGAAGTTCTTTGATGCACAAAAGTGTTTAATTTTGAGGAGCTCCCATTTATTTATTTCTTCAGTGCTCTTGCTTTAGGTTTAAGGTCCATAAAACCGCCTCCAGTTGTAAGATTCGTAAGATATCTCCCTACATTTTCCTCTAACTGTTTTATGGTCTTAGACCTAATGTTTAGATCTTTGATCCATTTTGAGTTAATTTTTGTATAAGGTGTGCGATACGGGTCTTCTTTCATTCTTTTACTTATGGATATCCAGTTCTCTAGGCACCATTTATTGAAGAGACTGTTCTGTCCCAGTTGAGTTGGCTTGACTGCCTTATCAAAGATCAAATGTCCATAGATGAGAGGGTCTATATCTGAGCACTCTATTCGATTTCATTGGTCGATATATCTATCTTTATGCCAATACCATGCTGTTTTGACCACTGGGGCTTCATAATATGCCTTAAAGTCCGGCATCGCTAGACCTCCAGCTTCGTTTTTTTTCCTCAAGATGTTTTTAGCAATTCGGGGCAACCTGCCCTTCCAGATAAATTTGCTTACTGGTTTTTCTATTTCTGAAAAATAAGTTGTTGGGATTTTGATTGGTATTGCATTGAATCTGTAGATGAGTTTAGGTAGGATTGACATCTTAATTATAATGTCTTCTCTTCCATTTCTGATCTTATTTATTTGCATCCTCTCTCTTCTTCTTTTTGTCAATCTTGATAAGGGCCCATCAATCTTATTGATTTTCTCATAGAACCAACTTCTGGTCTTATTGATTTTCTCTATTGTTTTCATGTTTTCAATTTCATTTATTTCTGCTCTAATCTTTGTTATTTCTTTCCTTTTGCTTGCTTTGGGATTAGTTTGCTGTTCTTTCTCCAGTTCTTCCAAGTGGACAGTTAATTCCTGAATTTTTGCCTTTTCTTCTTTTCTGATAAAGGCATTTAGGGCAATAAATTTCCCTCTTAGCACTGCCTTTGCTGTGTCCCATAAGTTTTGATATGTTGTGTCTTCATTTTCATTCACCTCTAGGTATTTACTAATTTCTCTTGCAATTTCTTCTTTGACCCACTTGTTGTTAAGAGTGTGTTGTTGAGCCTCCATGTATTTATGAATTTTCTGGCACTCCGCCTATTATTGATTTCCAACTTCATTCCTTTATGATCCGAGAACGTGTTGTGTATGATTTCAATCTTTTTAAATTTGTTAAGACTTGCTTTGTGACCCAGCATATGGTCTATCTTTGAGAATGATCCATGAGCACTTGAAAAAAAGGTGTATCCTGCTGTTGTGGGATGTAATGTCCTATAAATGTCTGTTAAGTCAAGCTCATTTATAGTAATATTCAGATTCTCTATTTCTTTATTGATCCTCTGTCTAGATGTTCTGTCCATTGATGAGAGTGGTGAGTTGAAGTCTCCAACTATTATGGTATATGTGTCTATTTCCCTTTTCAGGGTTTGCAGTGTATTCCTCACGTATTTTGGGGCATTCTGGTTCGGTGCATAAATATTTATGATTGTTATGTCTTCTTGCTTAATTGTTCCTTTTAATAGTATATAGTGTCCTTCTTTGTCTCTTTTAACTGTTTTACATTTGAAGTCTAATTTGTTGGATATTAGTATAGCCACTCCTGCTCTTTTCTGGTTGTTATTTGCATGAAATATCTTTTCCCAACCTTTCACTTTCAACCTATGTTTATCTTTGGGTCTAAGATGTGTTTCCTGTAGACAGCATATAGAAGGATCCTGTTTTTTAATCCATTCTGCCAATCTATGTCTTTTGATTGGGGAATTCAGTCCATTAACATTTAGAGTTATTACTGTTTGGATAATATTTTTCTCTACCATTTTGCCTTTTGTATTATATATATCATATCTGACTTTCCTTCTTTCTACACTTTTCTCCATGCCTCTCTCTTCTGTCTTTTTGTATCTGACTCTAGTGCTCCCTTTAGTATTTCTTGCAGAGCTGGTCTCTTGGTTACAAATTCTCTCAGTGACTTTTTGTCTGAGAATGTTTTAATTTCTCCCTCATTTTTGAAGGACAATTTTGCTGGATATAGGAGTCTTGGCTGGCAGTTTTTCTCTTTTAGTAACTTAAATATATCATCCCACTGTCTTCTAGCTTCCATGGTTTCTGCTGAGAAATCTACACATAGTCTTATTGGGTTTCCCTTGTTTGTGATGGATTGCTTCTCTCTCACTGCTTTCAAGATCCTCTCTTTCTCTTTGACCTCTGACATTCTAACTAGTAAGTGTCTTGGGGAATGCCTATTTGTGTCTAATCTCTTTGGGGTGCGCTGCACTTCTTGGATCTGTAATTTTAGGTCTTTCATAAGAGTTGGGAAATTTTCAGTGATAATTTCTTCCATTAGTTTTTCTCCTCCTTTTCCCTTCTCTTCTCCTTCTGGGACACCCACAACACGTATATTTGTACGGTTCACATTGTCCTTGAGTCCCCTGATACCTTGTTCAAATTTTTCCATTCTTTTCCGGATAGTTTCTGTTTCTTTTTGGAATTCAGATGTTTCATCCTCCAAATCACTAATTCTATCTTCTGTCTCTTTAAATCTGTCATTGTAGGTATCCATTGTTTTTTCCATCTTTTCTACTTTATCCTTCACTTCCATAAGTTCTGTGATTTGTTTTTTCAGTTTTTCTATTTCTTCTTTATGTTCGGCCCATGTCTTCTTCATGTCCTCCCTCAATTTATCGATTTCGTTTTTGAAGAGGTTTTCCATTTCTGTTCGTATATTCAGCATTAGTTGTTTCAGCTCCTGTATCTCATTTGAACTATTGGTTTGTTCATTTGAGTGGGCCATATGTTCAATTTTCTGAGCGTGATCTGTTATCTTCTGCTGGCATCTGGGCATTTAGTCAGATTTCCCTGGGTGTTGGACCCCACAGGTTGAAAGATTTTTCTGTGCAATCCCTGGGTTCTGTTTTTCCTATCCTGCCCAGTACGTGGCGCTCGTGGCACACGTCCGTCCATGGGTTCCACCAGTGAAAGCCGCCGTGGGTCTTCCAACTCTGGAAAACTCTCGCCGCAGGGGAGGCTCGGCAGCCGAAGCGCCCTGGAAGAGCGCCAGCCGGCCTGGGGCCCCGAATGCGGGGAGGATTGCTGGCCACTGCAGCACGGGAGAGCGTCCGGCCGAACCAGCCAGTCGGCCCAGGGCGCCAAGCGCGGCGGGAGGGCGCCAGCTGTCGCAGCCCGGGAGAGTGTACCACCCCCACCCGGACAGGGGAGCCACGCGCCTGGAAGGGATCCCCCAGTCACCGTTCTCCGCAGTCTGGGGACCTCCGACCCAACTCTCCCAGCCGGTCCGGGTGGCCTCGCGCGGTGGGGGCACCAGCCGCCGCGGCCCAAGGGGACCGCCCGTCCAACTCTACCAGCTGGCCTGGGAAGGTGGAAGGGAGGGACTCCGGCCGCTTGCCGTCCCACCCAGGAAAGCCCGTGCCCCTTGGTGATCTCACCAGAGCTGGTTCTCCCAGACAGCCAGCCATTCCAGGATGGGGCACGCCATCCCCTTGATCTCCCTCGTGGCTCCTGGAGCCGCTCTGTATTATCTCCACTCCCCCAGCAGCTGTTCTGGAGGAGGAAAGGTGAGGGTGGCAAGGCTGTCGAGGCTGGTGGCGGAGGAGCCGGTGAAGGCGGAAGAGGGGAGAGGAGGGCGGGAAGAGGGGAGAGGAGGGCGGGCGGGTCCGCTGCTGCGGGGCGTGGGCGCCCCGCGGCGGGCCGGCCGACAAAAGAGGGGAGAGGAGGGCGGGCGGGTCCGCTGCTCCCAGTGAAAGCTTTTGAAATAAAACCAGGAGAGAAAGCTAGCAGACATGCCATGTGCATTCCCAGCTGGCAGAGAAACTGCAAATGTCATCGACTCTTTCTTCAGTCAAGGTATCTGTGATGGTCAGGCTGGTGTATCAACTTGCCCAGGTGGTGGTGCCTGTTTTTCTGGTTAAGCAAGCACTGGCCGGTCTGTTGCTGTGAAGACATTCTACGGACTTAAATCATGACCACGTTGGCTGCATCCACAGCTGATTGCATTTGCAGTGAGTGAGGATTAATCTAATCACCAGAAGGCTTTTAAGAAGGATTCAGAAGAGGATTCACCCTTTTCTGCTGCAACCAGCCAGCCTCTTCTGAAAGTTCATTGAGGCCCTTCATTGGAGCTGCCAGCTCACAGCCTGCTCTACAGAACTTGGACTCTTATGTTCCCATGGTTGCATGAGACACTTTTATAAATTTTGTATTTTCAGGTATCTCCTGATGTTTTGTTTCTCTAGAGAACCCTAACTAGTAAGTATCTTTATCTGGATGCCTTAGTTTTGACATTTTTATGGATAACAGTAAACTTGCAACATAATAAATTCCCTTTGTGAAAGCTATTCCATTTCTGGTATATTGCATTCCAGCAGCTTTAGCTAACCGGTACACCTTGTGTTCCTAGAAAGCAGGAAACATCTAGCAATGGACTGATATTTCCCCACCCCTTCTCCCAGTGGTAAACCACAGAAAGACACCATGCTTTTTCATGTTCTGAGAAAAGAGCCAATTCCACACTTCTTCAAGGATGTGAATAACAGTTAAGACTCTTAGTTTTATATTTATGGAAACTCCTCACCATGCCCTGTTATGTTCCACTATTTACTGCTTCAAAGTTTCTCCTTTTTTTCAGGTGGCAGCATGTTCTACTTATTTTTGTTATACCGTATATATCATTGCAATTTGCACTTTCATTTCTTGTCTCCCAATGGAATTTGAAGTTCTCTAGTTCAGGAGCTAATGCTACTTTGCCTCCTTGAAAATCATCATAGTACCAAACACATGTGTTTTACAAATGACTAATTGCATGCATGCATGCATGATTGAATGACTGATTGAATGAATGAATGAAATAAAATAATATATGTAGTTGATGTGAAAACATTTTGCAAGAAGATATGAGGTGACTATAGATTTTACAGCTATCCTTGAGAAGAGTTCATTAATTTCAGAGACATTGTTATCCCAAATAAATCTCATTGATGAATTTTAATGGAAACTATTTGATGCACTGTCAGTTACTTTAAATAATAATTGCAGTTGTCTTCCCAACTCCGCTAACTAAATTGACAATAAACAGTAGAAGATAGTCTTAAGTCATACCTCATCATAGTTATGTATTGTGCTATGAGTTATTCCAAAACTTAATGGATTAAAATAACAAAATGTATTTAGCTCAGAAATCTGTGAGTTTGTTGGGTAGTTCTTTTATTCCTATATGGACTTTTTCATGTGTCTGCAGTCAACTCAGCAGTTCTGTTAAACTTGGTTGATCTTTGCTGGGAAGTTTTTCTGGCTTCTTGTGGAATTCATTCACCTATCTAATGGTTGGCTAGCTGCCAACCTGGTGTGACTAGCATGAATGAGGACACCAGTTTCTCATCCTCTAGCAGGGTAGCTTTGTCTTAAAATCACACATGGAATAAGTACAAAAGAGAGAACAGAGTCACACAGATCTACTGACGCCTAGTCTTAAAAGTGGAACACAACTGCATGCTATTGGTAAGAATAAGTCACAAGGCCAACCCACCTTCAAAGACATGAAAAGGGTCATAAATTTTTGACAGGAGGAGCTGAAACTGTGCATTGCAACAAATATGAGTCCAGACAGGGGTGCCACATTGATTTGTAGAATCATTTCTGCAATCGATTTACAATACATCATCTGTGTAAAACTGAGTAATTTTGCATTCCATTAGGATAAGTAAATAAAAAACCAATACTAGAAGAGTAGTTTAACCCAGAAGATATTTTAAAATCTCCAGGGAACCAGTAAAAAGAAGAAAATGAACATTAAGTTTTTGATTGCCTGCTCTGTATGAAAAACAGTATTCAGCACATTTGATTTATTAGGCCATAAGATTTCCACTATGAAGTTCCCAAAAAGAAGATATTATCTTCATTACTTTCAAATGAAGGAACTGAAGCAAGAGAATTTTAAATAATTTTCTTAATCCCACACTGCTAATAAGTGGCTGAAACATGATTCCAGTCCAATTCCAAAATACATGTTCTTTGATTGACCACAAACTGCCTGTGAAGAGCTGCTCTTTTTTTTGTTTGTTTACCTATTTCCCCAACAGAGCAATAAGCCCTTAAGTCAGAGACCTTACAACTTTTCCAATCATCCATTAGTTCTAATAGAATTAAGTTATTGGCTTACAGCTGTGGGTGTGTTCAAATGACTTAATATTAAAAGAAAAAAACTCTCAATTACTTGAACTCTAAATAGAAAATAAAAAAGCCTTTGTCAATGTAACTAAAATAAATGTTCTTGAAATTAACAAAGACATAAGGACAATAATATTCATCTCTCATGACTACTCTGCTCAAACTCATCAACTCTCCTGCAATTTCTATGAATAAAAAGCAAAAGCAGTAACTGGGAAGGGGGTGGGGTGCAGTCCTTTACTTTAGTCCCATGCTGAATGATTGTGCAATATGATAGCTAATAAAAATACGTTTTCATCAGGTAATTCTATCCACAAAAGACAATCTTTTTAATGTAGTCCCCAAAAGGATGAGGTAGCTGCAGGGAATCTCTACTACTCCTGCTTTCCCCACAATTTTATTCAGAGGCAGAAACAAATCTTACCAAAATGAACTCTTTAAATATGAAACGATCACCAGAGGCTAATTGAAATAACAGACAATTGAAGCAAATTACACATTCTTCCCTTTGATAAGAGACTTAAATTATAAATCCTTCAAGACTAGAAAGTGTGAAATAAATTGAAATGCAATTAAGTTTCAGAATGAACAGCATTTCCCAATTATTTCTTATATAATCTCCTGAAATGCTTTGAAGTTTGGGAACTTTGTATTTACCTCAATCAAACTTCTTGCAAGTTTTGTTTAAAAAGAGAAAGGTCCACCAGATCAGCTCTTTAGTCTCTACCTGGAAATGCACCCCTTTCTTTTTCTTTCCTTCTTCCCCTCATTTCCAATCTTTCTTAACTAGCATTTAGTTTGGCAATAGGAGCAAGAGGGATTCTGCGCAGCAGTATTTGTTTCTTCAATCAGCTCTATCTTCAATGATTAGTATTACGTGAAGCTTATTATAACAGATACTTACCTTGAGTTTCATGCTGAAAATTATGCAACACTTGAAATCTTATGGCTGTTGTCCCTTCCAAGAGCTGATGGACAGCTGCTGTTGTTGAATTGTTCAATCTGAAAATATATCAAAATGATTTGTTTGGTTGTCATTTAGATACGCCTGTGAGCAACTGGTATAATCTAGTTCATCTAGTCTTCCCAGAGATAGAAACTAGTCAGGAATTAGTGTGCATTTGTACAATGTCCTTTTCAGCAAAGAGAAATTATTTCCTAACATATATGGATACTAATAAATAAACAAATTTCCTTACCACTTAAGAGTCACAGACAATAAATGCTATACAGTACCAATGTCTTCCTAAACAAATCAAATTTTTTTTCTTTGTGAACCTATATTTGAACCAAAGAAACTTAAGTGGGCAGATGCAAAATTGTCTGTGGAACAAAATGATTGTTAATAAAAGGGAGAAATGTCTTCTACCACCAGAGCCTAAAAACCACTGCTAGTTTTTTTTTTTTTACACAAGCAGGCACCTGGAATTGAACCCAGATCTCGGGCATGGCAGGTGAGAATTCTGCCTGCTCAGCCACCATTGTACCGCCCACTGTTAGTTTTTAATGGCAAACAAAAGTATGTTTTTAAAAAACCTAAGGTATAAAAAATAAGAGATGTAGGGTATTCCTTTCCCCAAATTTCAGGGAAATTAAATCAATGCCTTTCTTTGAGAAGGATTAATATATTCTGTGTGGCTTGCTTTGAAGTATTATACATTGAAGAAAAAGTCTCTGATCCCCTATATTTAATAGGGAGTTATCCAAAACTACTAGAAAGAAATAGAGGAGCATGTCACGTAAAAAGGAAACAGTGGATGCATGGGTGGCTCAGTGGTAGAATGCTCACCTTTCATGTGGGACACCTGGGTTCAATTTGGACCATGCACCCCCCCCAAAAAAAAGGAAAGTGTGTAATTTCAGGCTGAACACAAAGAATGTAGAATTCAAGGTGCAGACTCAAGGAAATTCCTGTATTTTTATTTGCACATTAGGTATAGGTTCTTTTGATATAAAAGCTGTGACTTTATATGAACTAATGTCTTGTAGCACTCTGTGTAAATCTACTAAATTAATATAATAAGAAACCTGCACAATCTCAAAGGAATTACATAAGTAAACAACCTCACCCAGAAATGCACTTCCTTGCCCATTATTCAAAATCAAGGCCTGTGGTTGGAAAAACCAAGTTGTTTTCCATAATGTAAGAACTTAGAATACAATTTTTCCTAAATCATGCTATTAGGAAATGTCTGAGTGGGACTGTCTGGCTTGTTGATCATATATTAAACCATCTTGACTCCCTCATATGTATTGTCCAGACTAGATTATAAATTCCAAAAGAGTGGGGACAATATATCATTGCAAATTGAAATTCTAGGCCCTCCCGCAAGTATTTAAAGAAAAAGAGTCTTTCTTACCTAAAAAGTAACAATGTCCCACTGGTTTATTTGGTTCATTGTCTCATTTTAGCTGTCCATCTCTGCTGTGCCTCTTTCCCTGTCACCACCATCGCGTCCTCTTATGTCAGGGCACTTAAGCAATAGTTTTATCTGTGCCTTGTATTCTAACAATCTATCCTTACTACCATAGAAAACTAAAAGAAAAATAACAGAGATCTGAGGTCTTTAGCTAACATTTATTAAACTTGTACTACAGGATGAGTGCACGTAAAAACTAGTGAAATCCAAACAAGGTCTGTAGTTTACTTAATAGTATTTTACATTTTTCAATTTCCTGGTTTGGGTAATGTTAGATATTATATTGGGGAAAGCTCAGTGAAGGATATGAGGGAACTCCATCCCAAGTTCTTCTGACTTTTAGATTATTTCAAAATAAAAGCTAAAAATAAAGAAAAAAAAGCAACTTTACCACCATATGACATAGCTTTAGATGTGTTCATACACTATTTTTTTATTTAATTAAATTTAGTAAAATTAATATGCAGTTATGTCCTAATTCAAATTTGTTTTTTGAGGATTACACTTGAATGTTCTAGATAATCAATGACATGAACAAATTTATTGATTTATATCCCTTCTGACAGCAAATATACTCCAATATAATATCATTAATCTGTCAATTCAAATCCATGATATCCTGCTCAAACTAGCAGTTGTCTTCCTTTCTGTGACCAATTCCTCTTGATTTCAACTCCTAAGGTTTCTTAAGTGGATCCATTTCTCCCCCTTCCCCACTGCTTCTACCTTAGTCTAATAACCATCACTTCTTGCCTGGGGACTGACTGCCTGTGAACCGGCCTTCACACATTTTATCTTTCCTCCCCAATGCTCATTAACTCTTTCAGTATACTGCAAACTCCTCAAAGAGAGGAATGGAGACTATGCTTTTTTTTTTTCAGTTTGAGTTTCAGCAGCAACAGGCCCTGAGACAAGAATTTGAGTGTGAGGTGATTCCGGGAATTACCATCCGGGGAATGGAAAAATGAGACAGGAAAAGGACAGAAACTGATAAACCTTATATAGTTCAATCCACCTATAGTGTATCTGAGGGATTTGGAGTATTTGAGGGGTGATTTATTGCCATCCCCTCTCCTCTAACCATTTAACACCTCTTCATCTTCCAAGTTATCTCCTGTAGACTTCCCAAGGAACACCATTATCAGATGTTCTCATGCACCACCCATGGCCTCAGCACCTCTTTGTATATCCAAGATTTATAATGGCTCTCTAAACACCAACACTCACTCTCTTCAAATCCAGAGGTAAATGCAGGTTTGGGGAAGCTCAGAGCTTAAGTAATTTTAAGGGTCTATGGCCTCTCCCATTTTTCACCTGTCTTTACAAGGGTGCCGGCATGTTCTCTCACATGTGTACCTAATAAACTTTCTATCTGCTTACTCTATGCTGTGCTGTGCCCTTGAGTTCTTTCTCATGGCGTGGCCAAGGAAGTGGAAATCAAAATCTAGCAACAATCATTTTAAATTTCCCTTAGACTTCTATTCAGTCATTTCAAAATTCTCAATAATGATGAGATGATTCATAGTCTCTTCTATTTCTTGAGTCATTCCCTTGGAAATTTCCCTAAGAATAAGCATGTTCCTTTGACCCCTAAATTAGAGTACACATTTGAAATGGCTCAGTTTATAAATTGGTGCCTACTATGGGAACTTTTTTTAACATTCTCTTAAGGATAATGAGTATCTGAGATCTTGACATTCTAGCAGATTTCACCTTGCTCCTGGAATTTCAGGGTCCTTTCCTTTCTGCTCCAAAATTCCTGGACAATAATTAAGTCTCCTCATGGATAAGAATTATGCTGTCACCCTTGATCTGTTGATGGATTATCTTAAGAATTTAATGAAGATATTTCATTGGCTCTCTCTTTCCAAGGGAGAGATAATAGTCAATCATTCAGCTTCTAGTTAATACCTCTGCTAACTTCTTTATTTGCCTAGACCTATAAAATCAAAACAGATATTCTTTCCTTTCACTATCTGCCCCAGGGCTCATCAGGCAGCCTGTTGTAATGTAACTTACACTGCACTGAGGGTCCAGCCCTCCTGGTTCTGATTCTGCTACTTTCTCCTTATGAGATGTGGGAATGTTGGCTTCATTTTTTTTTATTAGGACAAATGTAAGTAATAACATTAACCTTGGAGTTCTGAAAGAATTATTGTGGGGATCAAATTAGATCATTTATATAATTTAAATATCCACCGTCTAACTATCCCACATTTGTTGACCATTTATTAACTACTCCATCATTTCCTTACTGCTGTGCAGTGCCGATTGTATCATTTACTTTTTATTCTCTATTCAGTTTCATAAGATGATACTAATTACTGTAGTTAGATGATATGTTTTGGCATATAATAGGAGTATTCCCCACATAAATATATAATTTGAATTTTTCAGTGTTCCAGAAAGTATTTATTTTCCAAATGTTCTTTAGTATCAGATAGCCTAATTCTACAAAAAAAGAAAAGCAAACAAACATTATAATATTTTTACTGGAATCATATTAAATTTATAGATCGATTTAGGGAAAAAATAACAGCTTTGTATTATTGGGTCTTTATAACTAAAAAGAAATGTTTTCATTTATACGCATTTTTTCCTTGTGTCGCTCATTTCTTAATATAGTCTTCATGGATTCTATCTTTTATTATTATTAATGTAAATGAAGTCTTCCTTTCCATGGAATTTTTCACCTCTTTGTTGTTTTTAAATAGGAAAGACATCTGTTTTTACATAAAATCTATAACCCGATCACATAATTTACCAGGTTTCCTTATTATTTTTTATTAGCATAGAATCACTTAGTGTCCTTTCCCATTTCTCTGAGTGACTTTTCCAAACCATTACTCGTTTTCCTTAAACTATCTACCACACCTTTTCTTGTGTCACATTTATCTTTGGTTTTCTGTATGTTTTATTTGTGCTCTACAAGTGTCCCAGTTTGTTGCACTTTCCCTTTCTTTCTATCTCTGTATGCCTCAATTATCTTTAAAGTCCTTTCTTCCCTTTTCCTTCTATTTGAGCTATCTGATCCCTCTGAGTCTCTCTCAGTCCCTTTTATTCATTTTACAGATTCCTCCTCGTCTTTAAAGAACAAGTTGCATTTAATTTCCTCTCTGTTGTCTTTCCTGAGACTTGTCTGGGCAGAGTTAGAGCATACTGTATGTCTCTGCACCATAGTTATCTATTATGTTGCATTTTCATATAGTTTAATTTATATTCAACAACAATTTAGTGATTTCTTTACTAATTAGAGCTGAACAAATATTGCTAAGCTAACATTGAGTATTAATTCAACACATTATTTTTTATAGTTATGAAGATGTACCTGCAATACTTAATTGTTAAATATCTTGATATAATGGTTAAATGTTAAATATTTTGGTTCTTATTTAATTTGAGAGATTGAAAAATGGTTTGATTTTAAAGTAAGCTAACAGATGATTACTAAAAACAATAGCATATTTTGAATAATCTCATCTTTATTTTAAAAGAGGGATATTAGTCTTAAATACTATCAGTTGTGGATTAATCAGTTGTGTTTAAATGAATTTTCATTTCACAGAAAAATAACTTCATTTAGCATGGTTAGAAACTAATTCAAACACCAGAATTCTTTCCCAGTTTTTCTTCTAACACTAGTAAAAACAATAACAATTTTTATTCTAGGGTTAGAAGGCAAGAATGTACAAAGGTGAAACCCTTTAATCATTTTGATTGCTTCCACTGAACACAAGAGGCCTTTTTACATTTAATACCATGCTAAAAAATTTGCTAATTCTGGAAGCAGCAGAGTCTACTCAAAGCTAAAGCATCAAATAGAATCTTCTATTTACTTTTAACATACATATTATATTAAATAATCCACAACCCCAAAAGCAATACATTTGTTGTTACTTTAAAATATATATATATTTAGTTATATAACACATTGATATAAACATATTTTTTTCAAACTACCAAAAAAAAAAAAAAAAGAGAGAGAGAGAGAGAGAATCATCCATGGTCCTTTTCAAGTACAGATTTGGGTCATTCATCAATACTGACCAGCGAAGAGTGACTGGAGTATCTATGTACATTTAAAGTTTTCAGCTGATTTTAGTGATGTGGAAATTTAGGGAAATAATGCTTTAGAGATGCTCCATCATCAACAACAAACAATTGGTAAGTGCATACTTAATTGATGGTTACAAATGACTTTCGGTATGTGAATAGTTTGCTCACTATATTTTATATGAAATTAATCTTACCCAGGACCCCTGGTTTTAGAAACATTACTCTGGTAAAACCAGAATGAGGAGACTTGAGTATGAATCAAATGGTCATATCAGTTCCCAACGTCAAGAAACTTATATTACTGTTAATATTTATTCTCAATAATAATATTAAGGCTACTTTCAATATTAGTAGTGAAAATAGCTAACATTTGTTGAGCTCTTCAAAAAGGTGAGATTTGCATGCTTCAGTCCTGAGTATTAGTTTCTATTATCATCTCAATTTTAAAGAAGAGATGATGTATAAGTGATTAAATGTCCTACAGCCAATAAGAGGCTGTGCTAGGATTCCAACCCAGAGAGTTGATCTCCAGAACCCACACCCATAACCATGCGCTTACTGTCTTGTATCAAATCCAGCTTCTAAGGATGATATTTCTTGAGAAAGATAAGAATTTAATTTTTCTTTTCAGATTGATACTGACTTTCTATTTTCTCCTTTTGTCCATGCTTATCTATGAAAATTATTATAACAACAACAATGAATGCATACGGATTATATAGAGACTTGAGGAGAAAACAGAAAGATCTCTATGGAATATCCTATTGTTAATTATGTTTATATCCTTTTTATTAGGGATGATATCTAATAGAGGGAATAAGTGAGCCCTACATGTATATAAATCAAATAGCAGATGTATAATTTCAAGTCTGAGACAGCAATCAGATATTTCACCTAACATTTTGGCTGTGTGAAACTATTTAACTCGTATATTTCTCTGCTTGTGGCTGAAGGAATCATGTGCGTGGAATTTTTGAGGTTTTCTTCCTGAGTCTACTAGAGGCAGTGGTCTTCTCTCCTTTGGCTACTATAAATAGAAGAACCAAATGATAGCACAGAAATGCCCATAATCAGACACTAGTTTCACTGACAATGCAATTTAGTCTGCTTTCATTTTCATCAGAGAGATGTTACTATTTCAGCAATTGTTTTTATGTTTCAAAAATGTGCAAAATAATTTCTAAACAAGATGGAAATGTGCTTTACATGAAACTGGAACATTCTCTTTATTCCTCTGTTGACTAAATATTCTGCCAGAAACAAGTACTTACCTATAAAGGTAAGAGATGTCACCTGTAGTAAACCGACAGACAGGTTGAATAGATTCCTGGATTCTTCACAAAACATCCCACGGTTACTTCATCACAGTGGAACATTTTATTTTGGCTTTTATATAAATATTCTAAGTGACCAGTACCTGATTTTTTTTAAAGGAGTGCAATTCTTCTTGGATAACAGCTGTGCTAACTGTGAAGTAAGAAAATTAATCTGCTAAGACTTTGGTAAAAGTTCAAGCTCTTATAGTCAGCATGGAATATACAAGGTTCTGTTCGTTGCTATAACACCATGTGCTCTGGTCTATTTTAAGCAATGCCAAAAGTGTGGTTAAGTTCCAAATTATCTTTATGTCTTTTTCCTTTCAGCATCCATGTAAAATGAGCCCCATATTTAGTGAGAATATCTTCTACATTCTGTGTTTTAGCTCAAGTAAAATAAAGGACTTATCTATCATTAGAACTTTAGGGTATTGAGAGTGGATGAAAGGACAACTGGCTCCAATTTTGCCACAGGCAACATTAAAATATTTGCCAGCTACAGAGGCTTTTTGCAGCAATCCCCTACTACTGGTTCACATACTGATGTGATAAGTTAAAGCTGTTCCTGGCTGGGACTGTCAAAGCTTTCCATAGAGGAATGCAGCAGGCACCAAAGATTACATCACTCACCCTGAAGGGCAGTCACCTCCCTGATGAGATGCAGAGGGTGTGTTTTTAATGGTGCATAGCAAAAATATGGAATAGGTGCAAATTTCAGTCTAAGAGTGGAGGAAACTAATTCAAATTCAGAATGAATTTAGGCAAGAAATTCAATTGTTAGGATTGTAATGAGATAGTTTTACATACTGTTTTTGTTGTTGTTTAAATCTAAAAATAACATTATTTTCTATAATCGATGTCTGATCAGCTTAAGAATGAGGAAAACATAGTTATTTTCACATAAAAATGATGTAGGAAGTAAAGAGAGAGAAAAGAAGAAAGGAGGACAGGAAATTTCATCTCATACATTAGTTTGTTTTAGCAAACGTGTTGTTTGTTCTAACAGAGATTCGTAATAAACTTTTCCTGGCACTACAGGGTTGCAAAGATAAGCACTTCTCAGATAATCCATTGAAATTTGAAAAAGAGTTCACGGAATGGGAAGCCTACACAATTTTAGTTTACTGATCATGAGTAACTCTTTTGAGGGACTATTTCTTGTCTTAATAATGAATCATCTTAGCTTTTAAGCTAGTTGATAATAGGGATATACTTGACAAAATAAAACAAAAAACCTAATTCCTTAGAAGTGGTAGTCATAGAAGAGTTTTACTATACCCTCAATAAGAATAGGCAAAGTATTTTTTAAAAAGATCTTTATTTCTGTTCTTTAGGCTTGCATTATTGCCTGTCATTGCTGTTTTTAACCTCAGTGCTGTCATGTAATGAAAAGTAAATTTGTATTTGAGCTTTAGGTAGTTTTTTTTTGTAAATCTCTTTGAATCTTACTTTTCTCATTCACAAAGTTGAGAAAAGGAAAATTTCTTTGTAAGATTGTTGTAAGAATTAGATTGAAGCATGTAACATAGGGAACACAGCTGATGGCACACAGTGCCTCTCGCCAAAGTAGATGGTCTCATTATCATTATCAGGACTCATCTGCATCTCCGTTCTCTGTTTATTTTCAGTGACATTAAAATAAGATATGATAGTTAGTTTATGAGATGACCTTTTAACTTCCCAGAGCTATCCTGAGATGGCCAATAGAATGGATGGAGGTTGTCGACACATGTTTGACTGTAATAAAATTTTCCAATTTTCAAGGTGGTTGGTATAATACTAATAGGTACACTATTCTGTTATGTTGGTAATAGATGGATATGCTCTGGAATATACAGCTATACAATAAAATGTTGTATGAGTAGGAGAGAGTTCCCAAAGTTTTTTACATTTTTCAGTTGGAGATAAATTCTGACATTAAAAAGTGTCCAGTTTTCAACTTTTAGCTCATTCCTCAATGGTAAATCACAGAGATGTGCCCCAAATTTCCCCTGGAGTAATGAAACATTGATCACTTTATGCATTAAGCAAAGAAAATGAGTATTATTCTTAATAACAGGCTCTTGCAAATTTGCAAACATGATGGTATGTCTTACAAATACAAAAGAACATTTCATTTAAATTGTATTTTTTTCTCTGAGACATACAATTTCTTTCATTTCCCCAATTTTTGAGGAACAATTCTTCAGTGGTTACCACTATAATGGCTCGGAAAAAAAACAATTCTGAAAGTTACCTTCTTACTCTTACCAGGCGCTCCACATTCTGAATATTCTTTTCTTGTTTAATGTTATTTTTTGTATTTATTTTAAAAATTCTTTTATTTATTATCAAATAATAAGTACATATATGAGGAGTGCTTACAATGTATTAATTTCTAACATGACACTTTCATTTACATCACTTTTGTCTTTCGTCCCTTTCCCATAAAGTATCAGATGTCATAATTGCTAAAACTATTTACTCTTCTCCATTTTCGTTCTTCAATACTTGGGGGGAAATAATTCTATTTAATTTGTATTCATTTTTAGATCACCACACCACATTTAACTTTTACTTTGTGACATGAGTCTATTTTTATTCTGAATAATAATAACAACAAATGATCCTGACTAATGAGTCAGGCTGAATCTTGATAGAATTGCATCCAAATATGTGACATCTTGGTTCAGGAAATAGTCAATTGCCCTGTCTTTCATTCCTGTCTTTACTATTCTATGCCTCAGAGACCCCACAATTAATTTTGAAGAGATGTTGAAATTTCACATAATTGTGGTTTCATTGTCCATCAGTCTTTCTTTCTGCCCAGGGACAATTGTACATTCTCCCTTTCATCGTCCTCTCCAATGACCCCGGTCCAAATGAATGATTACATTTTAGCGAGCTGGATTCTGCATTTCTGGAGCCACTAAACACTCCATTTAAATGATGGACTCTCGCCCCATTTTTCATCTTCATTTAGCTGATATGGGAGCCATGTGAGTGTGTCGTATGAATGCTTTAGCATCCTCAGGAGTAAGCCATATTTCTGTATTACTTCATATGTCATCCTCTCCTTTGTCACACACATGGCTCCAATTTTAGTACTTTATTTCTAGTTGGCCCAACAATTTAGTTTATTTTTCCCTGATTGTATCAATTTATTTTAAGTCTCCTATTTCTGTGTTTGGATTTCTACCCCTGCCATTCCCACACCCTGTGAGTTTGTAATATTTTATCTGATTCTTCTATGTTCTTTTTATCCTCATATGAGTTTTATCTTAATATTCCCTTTTTTTTTTATCCTTACAAAGTCTTTTCAAAGCCTCACAAACATCAACGGACTCTTTTTAAACTATCCATAGCCCTTGTTATTTATGCTTGCACTAGGCAGAAGGGCTCTGGTTAGTTTAAGTCAGAGTTTTAAGTCCAGCAATGGTCAACTCTCTATTCTGCCACACTGAAGATCATTTCCTCCCTCTATGAATATCGGTCACAGGATCCTCACAAAACAGGTAAGAGGGAAAACCACAAAGACCAAAATCAGCTTGAGTGCCCTTTAATAACCTTCAGACTCTGTCTTTCAAAATGCTGAAACTGAGGTGTCTCTGAAACAAAGAAGATGAAGAAATGGCATCCTTTATTCTGGCTTCAAATACAACTCATTTAAGTTATAGAGAAAATAAAACAGTAACATTCTGTTTGCTCCGTAATAAGCATAATAGTGTTGTTTTACATGATGATGATGATGATGCTTACAGAGTTCTCATCACAAGTAGATTTTAAGATGGAAACTGTCAACTTAAAATCTATTGACAATCAGAATGTAGTTATTGTGTTCTACAATGAGCTCTATCACTAATGTTCCTCAACTAAATACTTTAATGTACAGAAAATGTTTTCCAACAAGAGAATATTTTCAAAGTACTCTGGTATCCTTATTGTTAGATGTACCATATATTCTTATCTTTTAATAATTTATTCAATTTCTGAGCATGCATGGATATAGTTTTAAGCAAATCAGATTAGGAAAAGTACATGTATCTCATGCCCACCCTGACACACACACATATGCACAAATATACAGGTAAAACTACTCAGATATAAGGAAAGTCAAAAGTTCTGATGGATAACATTTAGTCATTTAACCTTAACCACAAGAAAAGATCTAGCATACATTTGGTGCTATGAAATATCAGATTCTATGTTATATGTTAGAATCCCAAATATTATGACACCCAGTCCTTGCCTGTGTGTCTAAGTGCTACTCTACTATTAGAAAACGTCAAGTGTCCTGAGTGTGAAAAGAAGAGCATAGTCCACTTTCTTTGGGGAATTCAGGTAAAGAGAAAAAAAGAATGTGTAGTTCTATAAAGGCCTTGGGCATGAAGAAAATTAACCTGAGTTTTAGTCCAATCTTTTCAAAGCAACATTTATGCTACTGTGAAAAAAATCTCAATCTCTACCTTAATTTTCTCATCTGAAAAATACAATAATAATAATTACCTCTAAGTAGTGAATTGCTTTGAAGATTAAATGATATGATGTAAAGAAACCATCTAAGAAAATTTTGGAACGTACTAAATTCTATATATATAGAGAGAGAATATAGCATATAACATCATATAATCATATACATAATTTTCCCCTTTCTTTCCTGTGGTGGGAAAAAAAAGATTGCTATGGCACAATAGTTTCCTCATGGCTAGAACAGAAAGGGGCAAGCCTGGTAGTGCATGGACACAAGAATGAAAATTTGAACAGGGCTAGAATGCTAAAGTATCACTTGTTGTCTTAGAAATTTGGATTCGAAAACTGAAAAACATCAACAGTAAATCAGCTTTTTGCTATATAAGCTTGACTTCAGAATTCACTATTTCACAAAATTCTTGCCCAGGGTAAAGGAGTTGCAAATAACTTAAATGTTAACTTCATGAACTTCCTGAAAATCCATTTATCTAAGCAAAAGACTATGCAACTTGCATTCATTAGGGTAAGTGGACCTTTCTCAGAAGTACATCAACCAACTAGACTCATCCAACAACTTCTAAGAGTCACCTCTAAATGTTTGTCTCTTTTATCCACCAATCAAGCAAATATTTTGTCTTTGATCTCCCCCTTTTGAGATGTTACTAAGACTGTCAAAGTAGTGCTCTCTCTTGCTGCAGTAAGCAATATGCTTGGCTTGCTTTATCGATACATTAATTTTGTGATCTTTCTGGGGAAAAGTCAATAGATATTGGGGATTGAGTCATGTGTCCCACAAAATGCATGTTCAGGTCCTAATTTTGGTCCTGTGGGTGAACCCATTTGTAAATAGGATATTTGAGGATGTTATTAGTTAAGATATTCCCAAACTGAATGATGCTGGGCCTTAATCTAATATGGCTACAGGTCTTATAAGCAACAGAAATTGGACACATGCAAAAAAAAAAAGTCACAGGAAAATCAGAAACTGGAAGACAAAGGAACCCAGAAGAGAAAAAAGAAACTATTTCCATATTGACATATAGTGGAGAAACCAAGGACTAAGTTTCCCAGGCAGCCAACCCCAGAATGTCACAGTTTTTCGAGGGGGATGGGAACAAAACATAACCTTGCTGGCATCCCAATTTTAGATTTCTAGCCTCAAAACCACAAATCAATAAATTTCAATTGTTTAAACCTACCACTGTATGGCGTTTTTTTTTTAACAGCCATGAAACTAAAACAATAAAGTCCCTGTAATTGTTTTAAAAGTTGTTGTTACTGTTTTTAGTTTTCATGGTTTCATAAAATTTGAACCTTTAAGAGAGTAAGTTTGGTAGCAAGGGAATAACAAACTGAAGTAAAGAGAAGCTAAAAGTCAGAGCAATGCTTATTGAAAGCATCCAAACAAAAGCCCATAGATGGAACTGGAGTAGTGGTGATGCAGATGGTAAGAGGGGAACCGATTAGAGGGCCATGTCTGAGGAAGGATCAACATGGCTTTGTGAGGGATAAGTTTTGGAAGTAAGAAAGCAGAAATCTTATGTGACTATGAGATTTTGAATCTTTGAGTCCTGGTGAACTGGTGAACTCTATAAAAGAGATTAAAGATAAAATAGTGTGAGGTAGTAGTAATAATGGAATTGGTTTGTAAGCCTTGAATTTGAAGAGTTTATGTCAGTGTATCTCAGACAGTGAGTAGAGGTCAGCGATGCTGACAAACATCCTAGATAGCACAGGACAGGTCCCATGACAATGAATTACACAGCCCAAAATGTCCATATTACTGAGGTTGAGAAATTCTTCCTTATTGGGGCAAATAAATAACAAAAATTATTCTGCAATATAACTGTTGAATTAATTACTTCCATTCTTAAAAATGAATTCAAAAGAGCAGTTCATTGTTAGCAATGGGAATGTCATAGAAATGGTAAAATAATTTTATCAGGAGGAAAGAACAGATCATTTGTTATCTAAGTGTATTCTGTTCCCCTCTTACTCTGGACTCTTCTCCCACTACTTCTGTCATCTACACTATTTCTTTCTATAATTACTACCTTCTGAAATTCTACCCACCTTCTAAGACCTAGGTCCAAGGTCATGTTGTCCAAACAGCCTACAGATACAATGCTTTACTCTGAATGTGAAATCACTCTCCCCTTTGGTCTCATTTAGTTATCTTCCTAGGTTATCAAGCCCTTTGTAATATAATTACTAGAACTCAAGTCTTGCCAGTCCATCAAGTTCTCAGTTTCTTGCCTGAGGCATATTTGATAATTTGACTCTTCATTCTTTCACTTTCTAGTAGGGAACCTACTATTGCACACATAGTAGGTGTGCAATGAAAAATTGCATGATTAAGTAACTCCTCCCCAGACTGAATGAGTTGAGATGCACTATTCAGCAAGTGTTTGCATATTTCATGTTAAAGGATACTTTTCAAAAACAGGCAAAATTATGTTTTTCATAAAGATTATTTTATTATTTCCCCCTCCTACATTGTGCTTTCCTTCCTGAGGATAAACCAAAAGCACTAGGAGGATTATATTTAGGCTTACAAAAAGTCCTTTATTTCAGGAGGTGCCAAAACCTTTTAGGTGATTATACTATTTAATGATCAAAACTCCTTGTACAAGTAAGTTTAAAAATAAAAAAAAGTAAAAGTGTTAAGAGAGACTTGCTACTGAAACCAAATTACTTAAAATTCCCCAGTGACTAAAAGATTTCACAAAGCCAATGATAATGGTCATGAAAATAAAAGTTTGATGTATTAGGCACCTCTTATATAGCAGAAACTGTGCTGAGAGCCTCCCATATATTACCTCATTAAACCTTTATATGATAGGAAATATTTTTAAAATATTAACTTCAGCTTCCTTTTACCTTGACTCACTCTTTCATGCAACAGGAATGGCAATCTATATTTTCTTCCACACATTTGAGTTTAAAGTAGATTTTTAAATTCTCAGTACAAATTTTGTATGACAGAAAATTTTAGGGTTTCTTTTTGAGTATTGAAATCCAGAGCCCTAGCTAGGATGGAATAGAGGCAGATAAACAAGGGAGTCAAAAGGAAAGGTGGAGAAGGGTCTTACCTGGGGATATAGGAGGACAAGGCATTGTGTTTAGACCTTTCTAGAACACAAACGGTGGAGAATTTTTTAACCATCCATGCTTTCTGGAAGCACCTCACTGATAAATTTTGACATTGTCACCTGATTAGAAAAATTTCCCATGGCCTGGGATTGAGAGGTTGAATCATAAAAGAGAGCGAAAGACAAGAGAGAGAGAGCAAAAGAGTTAGAGGCCATTGTGGCTTTGTGAAGGTACCTAAACAGCTTGATTTCACACCCACTCTTCAGGAACCATGGGGTCAAAATCCAAATTTGAAATCTGGGAAGGATAGAACATCCATATGAGTACCAGAATCTGAGAGCAGGGAAGAGGTTTATTATTCCTCAGTCTAACGGGAAACATCCACCACCATCCACTCCTTGCTGCCTGTGGGTCTAGGAATCAGAAGAATGAACATGCGCTACAGCGCATCTGCCTGGAAAATACCAGACGCATCCTCAGCAAACTCATCATGCTTCCCTGGAGTTGCAGAGGGGCATGTAATTTCCTGGCAAACACTAGACAAGAAACTGGTCTTGAGTCACAATTCACTCTAGTCATCTCATATCTTTCTTGTTGTATCTCACATTTCTTCCTCACATTTCTAGAACACAAGAATTGCATTCATTGTCATGTAACCAATATATCATTCATGTTCAATAAACATTTGAAGAATACGAAACTCAAAGAATCTGTGACAATGTCCATGGCTTAGTTAGAACAAGGATTTTAAGTCTCTACATTATTGACCTTTGGGCAGGGTAGGTAGCTCTTTGTTGTGCAGGGGGGGAGGTCATCCTGTTCATTGCAGGATGTTTAACAGTATTTCTCACCTCTACCCACTAGATGCCTGTTCCCCTGAGCTGCCACACCCAATATCATCAAATATCTCCTAGGTGAAGATTCACTGGTCTAAGAAGCACTGAGAGGACAGTCTTCTGGAGGAATTTCCAAGAAATTTCTCTCTTCTACTTTTGCAGGGGATCACAAACAATGTTCCCTGTTACTTGTTTCTGCCTCTTACTTTGTTGATTCTTGAATTTCCTGTACTTGCGATGCCATGAGTGGAGTAGGTAACCCACTGATGATGGAATGTTGAGGAACTGAAATGTCTTCTCTTTAATTTCTTCACCTAAAATAAATTCCTTCCAACTAACTTGGTTTTATGCACTCTATAAGCTTCAGTTCTAATCTACTGTGACTCTCTGAGCAGTGATTAAATCCTTATGACCCCAATGTCCTTTAATAGTCATAGGATTAAACAGCAGAGATTGAGTATCTCTCCAAAGATTTGGTTCTAGAGATACCTGTAGGAAACTTAATTTACAGTTTGTTTTGTTTGTTTGGAGGAAGAAGTATTCGGAATGTCTTTATCCAAAAGGGAGGAGGAGAGGGGCCCTTCATCCCCAAAGGGTATGAGGAGAGAACAGGAAGAGATTACTTTGTGCAAGGATCAATATGTCTTACTTCATTGTAAGAGAGAAAAAAAATGAAAGGAAATCCATAAAAGGGAGTGGGAGAACTCTGGAAACTCCATTTTCTATACAGAAAGAGTTTAGAATTAAAGATTTGCTTGAAGCACATCAAGGAAGGGGATGAATCTCATATTGAAGATGTAGTTTGTTTAGCTTCATGACTGAAAGGGCAGAATGCAGCAGGGAGGGGCTGCTGTGCTGGATAAAAAGGTCAACTCTAGAACAGCAACTTGGGAATGGCTAAGCTAATACAACAATTTGGTGGGTCTTAAGGTCCTGCCTGGGTTTCAAAACCTCGTGAACTTACTTTTCTTTTCACCATGTCAAGTATAACTTTCAGCCTTACTTTAGGATGCTCATGAGGACAGAGAACCACCATAAACCTAGCAGAATGCATGTACACTTTTGTGTCACATGTGTGCAGGTCTGTAAACTATTAATTGTGGACTGAGGAGAGTGTGGCTGTCTTCTCAAAAGATTGCAAGCTTGCTCAAGGAAGGGATACATCTCTTCTTTTTGTGACCTTCAAATGTAGTAAATGAACAACTAAATCTTTCTGGAGCCAAAACGAAAAATTATTCTGGTGTATCAAGTTACTGGACAGCCAAAAGGGCCAAATTCAAGCCAAAGGAGTCACTTAATCATTTGAGAGAATGAAGACCTAAATTCCATGAAAGACCACACATATCTTGATCGTAACTGTGTCCCTGGTTGTGTGACAGAACCTAACTGGTATTCAGTAAAGAAATTCTGTTAAATGAATTGAAGATTGATTGGATTTATTTTTATCCTTTAATCCTTGTATGCTGAATGTGGGATTTTGTTTTTTCAGTTTTTCTTAAATCGATATTTTAAATTCTATTTTTTCATGATTTATGCAGATATGCCCAAGCTTTTAATTCTGTGGGTTTTTCCCTCATTCTCCTTATTCCCAATCATCCAAGACATTTGAAAATCTTCTGTAAAGAAAACTCCATGCATTCAGAAGCAATGAAGGCAAAGCCCTGACGGGATCTGGATTCTGGATCAAAGGCAGATTTAAAGACAGCACAGTTGCCTGGTCCAAAACTGAACCCTAAGGTAAAACAAATAATTCTCTGTCTGCTTTAATTGGTGAAGTGAGCAGAGAATCGATATGGGAGATTGTTGAGAGCAGGGCATTAATTTCAGTGCTGATCAATACCAGACTTGCCTCAAGGGAGAGAGAGACACCCACTAAAGCTATGCCACCTGCTCCTAAAACACTTCAAAAGAAAAACAGGGGGAAGTTTTTCTTCACACATTGTAAAGCCAATTTCTGAGAAGGTAAATATATATGTATATACATTTAAAGACATACCAATATTATCCCCTAGGCATCTCAGCTGATGAAACACACTGCATTGCAACTAACATTTTCTAGAAAAGCTAAATAGAAAAAAAATCCACTATTTAATTTATAAAAATCTTAAAAAAATTATTTCGCATTTAGAGCAGTGAAAAATTACCATATTATTCCATTCGACAGATAAGGGAATGAGACCCATGGAGTTTTACTGATTTGACAGTGGTCACCCCCTTAAAATTTTAAAGTTCAAAGAGAAAAGTAATGTTTTCCGCCTATATTAGAAAAAAGAAAATGTCTCAAATCAATGACCTTAACTTCAACTAAAGAAGCTAGAAAGAAAAAAGGAAATGAAAGCCAAATTAAGCAGAGGAAAGGAAATAGAAAAGATCAGAGCAGAAATCAAAGATACGGGAAACAGGAAAACAGGAACGGAAGTACTGGCATTAGTCAGGAAGAACCAGATAACCGAAAGAGCTCACTATGTGTTAACATTATGTGCTAAATTAGCTGCATTTATAGTTAAGAAACCTTCCCATAAGGAAAATACCAGGCACAGATCGTTTCAATGGTGAATTCCACCAAACATTTAAGGAAGATAAAATAGCAATTCTATTCAAGCACTTCCAAAAACTTTAAGAAGAGGGAATACTTTCTAATTTACTATGTGAAATTATCACTACTCTGATTTCTAAAACTAAAGTGAGAGACCAAATAACACCCATGAGCAAAGATGCAAAAAATTTAAACAAAATATTAGCATATCAAATCCAAAATATATATACATGGCAAATATAATGAAGAAGTGGAATCATCAAAAAAAATTAAAGGTTCGTTTGAAATTGGAAAATAAATCAATGCAATTCATCGTATTAGCAAAGAAAAAAAATGGAGAAAAAGTGTGCTCATCCTAGCAGACACAGAAAAAGCATTTGACAAGCACCAAAACCCATTCATCAGTGCAATCCACCACTTTAGCAAATAAAAATGAATTTAAAGAAACATATGCTTACTCTCACTAGATGCAGAAAAAAAGCTTTGGTAAATGCCAGAATCCATTCCTCATAAAATTTCTCAGCAAACTGGAAATAGAAGTGAACTGCTTTATCCTGATAGAGCAGAAACCTAAAATCTACATTAAGCATCACCTTTCGAGGTAAAAGATAAAATATATTTTTCCTAAGAACAGAACAAAAATAAGGATGTTTGTTTTCACCACCTCTGTATAACATTATCTTGGAGGTTCTGGACAGTGCAATCAAGAAAAAGAAATAAAAGCATCCAGGTTGGAAAGGAAAGAGTAAATTTTTATTCTCAGACAACATAATTATTTTCATAGAAAATTTGATGAAATCTACAAGAGTGAATAAGTGAGCTTAACAGGTGACAGATCATGGAGAAATAGAATTGGTTGCGATGGGTCTATCCCAACAGAAGATTTGGCTAAACTAGGTAGAAAAAAAAAGTTGATGCCTAGGTTCATTCATTTCTCATAAAATCTCATGCAAAGTAACCTACATTTTTGATCTTTTGCTCCCAAACCACAGGCTGCCCAAAATTAATCTGGCCTCAGCATTATTTTTTCAATGCTTATATCTCTCTCCTTCTCTCCCTCATTGTCACTCTCTCTTTCTCAACCAAGACATCAGAGATTCATCTTTCAGGTGGACTCATTCACCTCTTGCTTTGCCAATGCTTGAGCGAGTAATAAATCTTTGAAAATTATCTGTAATCACTGTCTTCATTGTGTGTATTTTGGCATTTTGTAGTCTTAAAGAGGAAAGAACAGCAGATCTCGCAGGGAGATGCATGGAACTTTAACACTGGATATAAGTCACTGTGCAGAAATCAATTGTATTTGTGTTTCTGGTTGTAGCAACTAACAATTGTATATTGAAATTAAAAATAATATTTAAACAGCATCAAAATTATGAAATATTTGGGGATAAATCTTAAAAAAAATTTGAAAAACCTGCACATTGAAAATTATAAAACATCACTGAAAGAAATTTAACAGGACATATTAAATGGAAGATATATATAATTCAGTACAATTGCAATGAAAATTTGGTAGACATTTTTATTTATAGAAATTGACAAACTACTTATAAAATTTGCATGAAAAAGTAAAAGGCTTAGATTTGCCAAAACAACTTTAATAAAAAGAACAAAGAAAAATACAAACAAAATTAGAGAATTTATATTACTTTATTGCAAGACATATTATAATTTTGCAATAATTAAAACAAAGTGGTGTCAAGATAGAAAAATAGATCAACAGAATAGAATATAGAGTCCAACAGTAGAAGAACATAAATATGGTCAGTTGATTTTTCACAAAGATGCAAAGGAAATACAATGTAGAAAGGATAGTCATCAACAAATGATTCAAAAAAAATAAATAAATATCCATAGGTAAGAACATGAAATTTGACTGATAACTCCCATTATATACAAAACGACCTCAAAATGTATCATAGACCATAATATGAAATCTAAAACTATGAAACATCTAGAAAAAATAGGAGAAAATCAGGTTGTTACCTTTAGCTAGAAAAATATTTCTTAGATATGACACTAACAGTGTTATCCATAATAGAACAAACTGATAAATTGGACAAAATCAAAATTAAAATTTTCTGCTGTTCAAAAGACTCTGATAAGGGAATGGAAGGGCAAACTACAGAGGGAGAAAATATTTGTAAATATATGACAAAGGATTTGTATTGAGAATATGAAGCTACAAGAAACTCAAACCAAATAAAAATAAAAAAAATAATAAAAGGGTGCAAATATGTAAACATATTTCAACACAAAGGATGTAAGGATGAATAGATGTTCAACATCATTAGTCATTGGCTAAAATAAAAGAATGTAAAGGAACTGGAACTCTCATTTACTGCTGGGTAAAATAATACAACTACTTGTGGAAAGAGTTTGGCCTTATCTTAAAAAGTTAAACATACATCTGTCTTATGATCCAGCCATTCCACTCAAAGCATAAATCCATACGCATTTTGTACATAGATATATCAGCCTTCTTGATATTTGTAATATTTTTTTAATGAAAAACTGGAAACCAACCATAATAGCTATCAATAGATGAACGGATAAACAAAAAATGGAATTTTCTAAAATGGAATATAAATCATCAATAAAAAGGAATGAACTATTGATGCACCCAACAATGTGGATGAATCTCAAAAATAATGCTGAGCGTAAAGAAGCCAGATAAGAAAAGAATGATTACATTGGATTTCATTTATGTAAAAGATCGAGGAAATGCAAACTAAACTGTGGCAACAGAAAGCAGATCAGATGTTGCCTAGCAGTACAATTGTACAGGCGCCTAGGGTAAGGGGAAGGAAAGGGAAGGATTTTAAAGGGACAGGAGGGAACATTTGGGGTTATGGATATGTTCATTATCTTAATTTTGGTGATGGTTTGTTTCATGATTGTATCTGTATGTAAAAACCTATCAAAATATAAACTTTAATATATAGTGCATTACATGTCAGTTATACCTCCGTAAAGGTGTTAAAACAAAAATTAAGCCACCTGTAGTCAGAAAAAATATATATAATGTTTTCTTACCCCTGATTTGATGCTCTTTTTCCTTTATCACTTGTAAAATAACAAAACATATATAGTGAATGATGGCTAAATAATTATACAATAATACTTATACAGTTACACCATTAACTATTGGTAATGCAATATACATACGTCATTCATTCTTCACATTAGTTTTAGGGAGGAAGGGTGTAGCAAAAATAATATTTGTAGAGCTAATACCATGAGCCAGGTACAATTGTGAGTTCTTTACATGTTATTTGATTTAGTCTTTACAAAACCCTGTAAGATAAGAAAGATTTTTCTCATTTCATAATTTATGAGGCACAGAGAAAATGAATGACTTTCTCAATTTCACATTATTAGCAAAAGGTGGAGATGCAACTCAAATCCAAATTTTGATGACTCCAGAGTTCATGTCTTACTACCTTACCACATAGTAGTACAGGGCATATTATGTCATCTAATGCTAAATATCATATCGTATTATACTTTATGCATTCGATATTATGATGCTTATATACTTGTGCTTATATCTCTGAAATGATTGCTCTGAGGACCTTCCAAATATAAACTGCCTATACTGTGATTCTATAAATATCTTGTGTACCCTTCCAAAATATAACAAATGCAGTTTATGTAACAAACACGTATTTGCAAATATTTTTGTCAATTCACGATATATCTATGAAAAAATGTACATATTTCATAGTCAAATATCAAACATCAGTTGTCTTCAACAGCAAAAAAACATTTTTACAGTTCCATCATTAACATGAATTATTTGTAAGGCACTCTGCTTTCATTAATGTATATGATTTAATAGAAACTCTTCAAAACACAATCATTATTTATCTCACTTCACTAAAAGGAGTCTCACATTCAGCCAAGAATTTTATACTGAAAACTACACTAAAGACAAAAGATCTTTCTTGTCTTAGTTTGTCAGGCTTCAATTACAAATAACACAAAATGGGTGGGCTTAAACAAGAGGAATTAACTGTCTCATTGTTTTGAGGCTAAAAGATATCCAAAACTGAGGCCTCACCCATACAATTCTTTTTTTTTTTCCGTGACATTGGGGCTGGCTGCCAGGGATCCTTGGACTTTCTTGGCTTAGATGACTGCCTTGCAGCACATGCCCATATATCTTTTCCTTTCTCCTCTAGCTCCATTGGCTTCCAGCCGCTGGCTCCTCCTTGTGGCTTTCTCTATATCTGAATTTCTTCTTTTTATAAAGGATTGCAGTAATCTGGATTAAGGCTCACTCTCATTCAGTTGGGGCAAACAGCAACCAAAATACCATTTTCAAGAGGGCCTATTTGCAATAATTTACATGCACAGGAATGTGGATTAAGAACGTGTCTAAATTGGTGTACAGAGTTCAACCTAATACAATTTTCACATTTGTCTGGAAAAGAAAAGTGTAAATTCTATTGATGTATTACTCATTGTGCTTCACTCACACAGACTTTAATTAGTACACTATCTTCAATTTTCAAAGATGTATATATACATACAAATATCAATCTATGTACATATCATATGAAAGTCAAAGGAACATGAGCTATTCATTTAACGTGGAGCAAGATTCTTACTTTTGGGGTTCTGGCTATGAGTCTGCTTTAGCTATTCTCTGCAGAGGAAAGTTCAACTGATTGAATGACAATATAAATTTGTTTTTGTCCAATGATCCTAACCAATCTCCTTTTATACCCATAATGTTACCATTCTGAAGACTTGATTGAAGTAGTCACTACTGAAGAAAATCCCACTAACCTGCTGTTGCACAAGCAATTAAATCAGATATCACATTTCAATTAAAAACTCATGTAAATACGAGAAAGCACAGCAAAGAAAGATGTAGCGATTATTTGATTTTCAATCTACAATGAACTGAAACTTTGTTTCTTGCTATTAATTTTTGAGAAAAGAACAGGCCGTATCTGTATTGTGCTTGCCCCCAAACCATAAACCTACAGAAAGTTGATTTTCCTTTCCACTTTCCTTTAACTGCTGCTTACATCACTGTGTGCATCTGAACAGGCAGTTAGGAGGACAGGGCAAATAATAAGGATTTGACTTATTATCACTGAATAAATTGTTAGAGTGAAAACTGAGGCGATGGTTGCAATTCATGACTATCGATGGAGCAATTATTTCAAATATACAGTTTTTGGTCCATTGTTAGGTCATGAAAATCCTCCCAAATGTAGTACAAACTGATTAAAAAATGTCTATCATTTATGTTCTTAATGGTTCATGATTCTCAATTTCATAGACTTCGTTTTCTATAAACAACTAAGAACTATTTTTGATAAGCAATAATGTGAGTTGTTTAATCTTACTAAAATTTGGAATTAATGAGATAAGAGTTTATTAAAGACAGTATTTTGCTAAAAAGTCTGGCTGCCACATTAAGATGGGAAGTCCTATAAATTCTCCATCTGGCTTAGACACAGAGGGATTTTCCAGAAATATGGTGTTGTCTTGAATTGGTTATTTTTAATTGCTTCTCTTCTTGTATTTTAATCATTACTTACTAAAAGTATATATTTCATTTCGCTGTGGAGTCTACAGTGAGTACTGATGCATTTTCTCTAAATGGTATTTTTAGTATTTCCAAAGGCATGAATGTAGATAAAATATGAACTCACCAATAACCCCATTATTCCATGTATATAGTTTTCTCCAAAATGTGGTACTTCAGAGACATTTCATTGGAAATAGGTGAGGTAGGTGGGCCATGGGTCAAACTGCCCTCTCCCTAAATTTATTTATCTGTCCATCTATCTATCTATAGATCTATTCATCCATATAATATAATATAATATAAAACATAATAAAATTTAAATCTACTTAGATATATAATTTAGATACATAATATAAAATATTATATACATATATAGAGAGAGAGATGCAAAGGAGTTTGCAAAAAATGTATGAACTTCTTGATTTTAATTTTTTTATTTTAATCTCTTTCATACTCCCTATGAGGATATGGTGTATGTGTGTGTAGTAGGTTTAGAGAGGGAAACTGAATATATGGAATTATACCACTGTACCACCTAGCTTCCTGTTCAACTATCTACAAAATATTCATGGGTACTTCTAGATGGGTAGTTTATAAGTAATTTTAACTTTACAGAAACATTTATTTATGTAATGAAAATTGTCTACCTGTCACATGCATTATTATTAAAATAATGTTAAATATGAGTGACTTTTTCTTCATACTCAAATCTCTACTTTGCACTAGAAAATGGGGGGAGGGTGATAGCAGGGAGGTTGGGGAAGGATGTAATTATACATATACCAAAACCTACTACTTTTTAGGTGGGATCTCATTATGATATGTAATGAGAATGCCTGAACCCATGTTTCAAAATGAGAACAGTATTATGTTCCACATTTTAATATAAAGCACAGCCATGTTCTATGCGGTGAAACAATATTAACTTCTTTTTCCTCATATTTTATGTAAATATTTTGATCTATTTTCAGGCTGGGCTCTTCTTTTTCATTGCCCTTAATATCATTTTTGTCATTCCTATGACATTTTGTCCATATAAAGACTGGTCTTTTGTTTCAATGCTCATGCTGATTATTGAAATCTCTTAGCTTTGTTGACACTTCCTCTATTCAATATCTTTACATCTCAAGCTATTATTAATTGATTTCTAATGAAGAATATGCCTTCCCTCAATAACTTTGCTAAACTGGCTTTGACAAATATGGTTTTCTTTTCTCACCAATTTGTGTTTTCTCTTTCAATGACTTCTCTCTATAGTGATCACTCTTTGCAGAATGCTGCAGTAAGAAAGATACCTTAATCTTTTCAGAGAAGGAAGAATCACTTTTTGCCTGGGGTCCCCTAGATAATAACAGATCCTCCATTTAGCACTCCTGTGACAATTGCCTTTGTAGCACTATTAAATGATCTACAAGAGCAATCCTTTAGGAAAAGCTCTGGAGGATTACTATTTACCCATTTAAAGCCCAAGTTTGATGTGGCTGGCTAGGATCAGAACATCTATATTTTTCATGGGCTCTGTAAATTTTACTACTATAGGGTGCTTGCATTCCTTGTGGTGGAAAAAGTGATTGTTTATACGTTTTAAAACTTTGGGGGAATACTTTGGAACTAGTGTGAATACACTGAAAATGGTCTTCTGCTGATCTTCTGCAAATGCCGTAGAAACTACACCAGGTTTGGTGGCGGTAGAACCAAGACTAGCAATCTCTGGGTTTATCTGAACCAATTTAACATATGTGAAATTGACGCCATAGTTTATAATAACTAACCCACTTGTTCAATGCAGCTTGAGTGTTCTTTTGAAGATGGCTATGCAATTACATTATTCTAATAGTTTAAGTCCAGAATTTTTAGGATAAAGAGCAAAACACTTAATATAGCTTTCCAGTCCTGTGTGGTCTTGCTAAAGTCTCTCAGATATCATTTTATGCTATGTCTTCCTTCACTATCCTTCTTTAAATCACACCAGCATTTGTTCTATTTCATGAACCAAATATTCTGTTTTTCATTTCAGTAGACTAGCACAGACTGTTCCTTGTAACTGAAACAATCTTATCCCTCTCATCTTTTCTAGCCAATTCCTATTCATCTCTCAATTACCACGAATTTGTCAGGAGATAGAACTGACAATGACTATCTCCTTGACTATGTAATATGAAATCAGGATCTCCTATTCTCTCAGTATCGATCCATTAATTGTAACAAATGTTCCATACTAACATAAGCTGTTAATATGGGATACTGGGTGGGAGTACAAAGAGACTCTATACTATCTTCACAATTTTTCTGTATATCTAAAATAGTTCTAAGAATCAAAGTTTCTTTGAAAATATATAAAGTGTCATAGAATTACTTGTCTAAGTTCTCTTTTCCCTGCTCCAGTCTGTGTGTTCCATGCATGAACAACTCCATTTGACTTGTTCACTACCATATCTCCAATGCTTATACACTGTCTTGCACATAAGAAGCTCTTCATATGCAATTTTTTGGATGAACGAATGATAAATATATAAACATACTGAAGTCTATAAGGCCATGCCAGTTTACTTTAGCTCTTTCACCATATCAATTAGCATCATCATTTCCCAGGTAAACATGTTGTCTCTCAACTGGATTTGGGTTCCTTAAGATGTGAGCCAAGCCTTATTTATCTTTATATCTGCACATTTAGCCTGTACCTGGCACATAGAAGGTCATCAGAAATAGGCTGTTTGTTGATTAAATGCCTTGAATTGAATAAAATCAAGGGTTAAGTATTCTATTCATCCATGCAGGTGCTTACTTTTATGTTTGAAATTTTACTTCTTCAATATATCTCCATCTACTGTTTAGAGACTGATTTTAATGAAGAATTGGCAATAAATTAGGTTCAAAGAATTTTAGGAATAAATAATATTTTGAATTTACTGAGTGTGTTTTAAATAGATTACCTCACTTTCTAGGTATACCACACTCAGGTAAATTAAATGCATTTTCAAAATAATGTTTAAATATATCCAAGGAATTTCAAGAAAGGAACTTTTGGAAATTAGTCTTAATAATTGACAAAATTATGAACACTGAAAAGACAAATTTACGTGTGGAAGTTGTGGCTTAAGATATTTAAAGTACATTATGATGATTCTCACTAGGTTTTATTGACAACAATACATCAGTTTTGTGGAAATCAGAAAAAAATAACTGAATATATTGAATCATCAGAATCTGACATTTGTAATTTCAAATCTGGTTAGGTTATTTTCTTTCCTAATAACCTGATTAGTAAATTAAGATACTGAAAATGACCCAATGCTTTGTACCCATTTCTCATCCTTTTTTACCTAAGCATTCCTCAGTCAAGTCTGAAGAATCCAGTGAATTCTGAAGGACACAGGGCTTTGGTCAAGTCCCCAGGGTGTGCTACAAAAGTGAGAAATTGTTGCTGTTAGTGTCAAGGTTACAGGAAAAGATAGAATTCTTCAGCAAAACAGTGGGGAATTATCTCCCTAGTCTCAGAAAGCAAAACAGTTATACATATTTTCTAATTGCTTTTTAAGTTTGTGGGGAACATGTTGGGCAGAGTGAAAGAAATGCAATAACAAAATTCTTTTTAATGTCTAATTGTGTATTAGACATTTTGGAGTCTCCAAAAGCATTACCTACTGAATCATTAAGATTTAGATTGGGACAAGATACTCAGAAAAAAAAAATCTTTAATAGAGTAGTGTATTAGTTAGGGTTCTCTAGAGAAACAGAATCAACAGGAAACACTAACAAATATAAAATTTATAAAAGGGTCTCACGTGACCGGGGGGACGCAGAGTCCAAAATCCGCAGGGCAAACTGAAGCGGACGATTCCGATGGAAGTTCTGGATGAACTCCACCGGAGAGGCTCACTAACCAAAGCAGGAAGAGAGCCTGTCTCTCCTGAATCCTCCATAAAAGGCTTCCCATGATTAGACTAAGCATCACTCATTGCAGAACACACTCCCTTTTGGCTGATTACAAATGGAATCAGCTGTGAATGCAGCTGACATGATCATGATTTATATTCTATGAAATGTCTTCATTGCAACAGACAAGCCAGCACTTGCCCAACCAGACAAACAGGTACCACCACTTGGCCAAGTTGACACATGAACCTGACCATGACAAGTAGGCATTCTAAATAGGGACAGTATTAGCATTGCCATCTTCATGCCCAATATTTTGGAAGAGGAGATGTCGTTAGGGCTACTACAGAACAAATTTTGAGAAATTGGGGGAATGTTTAGATTTTTATAACAAAATATTCTATCTTGTTATGTTACAATTATCCCCAGATTTCCTTGAGGGCTATTTCAGTTTGCTAAAACTGCAAGAATGCAATATACCAAAATTGGGCTGTCTTTTACAATGGAGACTTTTTAGCTTAAAAATGTACAGTTCTAAGGCCATGAAAATGTCCAAATTAAGGCATCAACAGGAGTCTGTCTTCTCTGAAAAAAGGCTGCTGGCATCTGGGACACCTCTGTCACATGGGAAGACACATGAGCAGCATCTGCTGGTCTGTCTACCTTGGTTTTCATTGCTTTCAGCTTCTGATTTCAGTGGGTTCCTCTCTCAGCTTCTGCAGATATGGCCTTCTCTCTGAGCTACCTTTGGGCTTCTTTGAGCTCTCTGGACTTTTTCTGTGTGTCCTTTATCCTCTTATAAAGAACTCCAGTAAGTGAATTAAGATCCGCCTTGAATGCGATGGGTCAAAATTAAAATAACCTAATCAAAAGGTTTTACCCACAATAGGTCTGTATGTACAGAATAGATTAAAAGAATATGGTCTTTACTGGGATACATAACAAGGGTTATTACCAAATCTTATTCAGTTTTGTAATTCTGTTTATTGGTGTGTAGTTCAAATAAAGGCTTTATGAATAAAATATGAATGAAAGGAATCCCACTCTGCTGTTGTTCCCCTTGCCGGATTACCTATGGCTGTGTCTAATTTTTTTTTTTTTTTTTTTTTTTTTTTTTTTTAAAGAGAGAGGGAGGAAGGGAAGGAAAGACAGAGAAGGAAGGAAGGATAGAAGGAAGGAAGGGAAACATCTTTAAACATTTTCTTGTTTTATTATATTTTGTTTGTTTTTTGTTTGTTTTTTACATGGGCTGGGGCCGGGAATCGAACCGGGGTCCTCCGGCATAGCAGGCAAGCACTCTTGCCCGCTGAGCCACCGCGGCCCGCCCTGTGTCTAATTTTAACACCACTTTGAAAGCAGACTGGATTGGAGTTGGGGTGATCATAACCTAGAAGCTCAGAGGAAGCTCGGACCACTACAAAAGTCCATCACGGACTCTATGGAACAGAACCATCTTTGGACCTCACATCTCTGAGGTGTGTGTATGTTCTGGGAGACGTCTGAGGCTGAAATCAACTGCTGCGGTTACTGTTCTTCCCAGACAACACTGCCAGGAATGCAGGAATGGCAGACAAGCTAAAGAGGGAAATTTCCCTCCACCCCCACCTCTTCCTGCCTTTTACTCCCTTTTATACTTATTTGGGGCAGAAATAAAAACAAGAAATAAGATGACAAATAGAAATTTATTTTGTAGAGTCCCACTCCCAGCATCATAAAGCAAAGTAAATAAATAAATAAATAAGAGCAGGTATTGAGCCAAGACACAATACTTGAATAATCAGATGCTATATTAAATTTCAAACTCAATTGCAAACTTCTTGAAGGCAAGACCTTCTCTAGTGCTTCTCAATATGAATGGAAAATTAAAGGTGCTTGAAACTCTTTGCTGAAGTGAAATAATTTATTCATTTTTAAATTATTTCTACCAACACTTATTGAGGACAAATACTTATTTTAAGTACTTTGATACATACTTTAAGTAAAATCATGAAACTGACACCATCTCTATTATCAGATAATTTGTAACCCAGTGGAGGAAATATATATGTAAACAAAAGCAATAATAGATAGGGTAACATTTGTACCATGGGGACCAAGATACTGGGAAGGAGAGAGAAAAAGAGCTAACTACTGAAATGATGGATACTTATTCCATTTGTTCAACAATAGAACACTAGACATCATTCAAGCTACTGTTCTCAGCCTTGGGGATACCGTGATAACCCTGGTGGCATAACCTCTGTGCTCACTGTGCTTACAGAGACAATAGACAAGTAAGGCAGAACTTGGTCTCATTTGCCACACTGTTGATTATAAGTATGGTTTTAACATATCTGGCTAACTGACCAGGTGCATTTGAAGGGAAAACCATCATTAGATACCATCTGTGCTTTCAACCTAGCATAAAGGCCATGACTCTCTGGCAGCCCCAATGACCAGCAAAATTAGACCATCCAAAAGAATAATGCTTTACAGTTCAGCTAATCCTCCAATGATGTCTCCACTTCTGGATCTGGCAAGGTAACCAGAGTGGGGCTGCACAGGCAAATTAGATAGCACTGTATTTTTAAGACTACAACATTTCCACTGCTGTGGTTTCAGTGGAAGGATGAGGCTTGAGCTCAGGAGTTAGATAGACACAGTTCCAAAGCTTTCATTTGCCAACCTATATAGTACAGACAGGTTATCTAAAATACCTAGTGTTCAGTTCCTCAACAGAAATGTGAGAAAAAGACAGTATACACATAACATAGTGATTTAGGAATCAATGAACATTTTTATAATACCCTGCTGCGATATAGCAAATATAAACATGGTTTCCTCCTACCATCTTATTCTTTATATACTTCAGATCACTGTAATGTTGAATTCCACAATCAGGACAACTCTGAGAGTTGTGTGTAATAGTTCCTAACATCACTGTACAAATGAAAGCAAGAAATAGAAAATCATTTTTCTTTCCCAAGGTCCTATTACAAATCAGTGGCAGAGCCTAGTCTACCAACAAGGGCCCTTGATTCCTATTAGCATTAATTTTTGATGGAAAAGAGGAAAAACATATGCATGTTTTAGAATAAATGCAAGAAAAGAGGAATGCATAAATGAATGAATGGATGGATCGGAGGTGTACAATTATCACTCAAAGGCTTGATCACTTTTATTAATAGAATATGAAATTATAAGACCTTAAAAATAAGGTTTTTCAACAAGAGGTTCTATAAATTTTCTATTAACTACTGGACACCAATGCAGGAACTGAATGTATTCACAGTGTAGAACAGACAGTATGAATTTTTAAGGATATCTCTATGGACCAAAACATACATCACTCAACCACACAGAGCGAGCATCTTCCAACCCTAAAGCAGCCATTATAGATATATTCTCAGAGAAGCAACACAGAGACAAAATCACAAAGAAGCATAATGTCTAGGAAAGCTGGTCCTACAATTCAAGTTGGCTACAGTTATAAATAGATTCAAGCCTCTAGGAATTCCATTGTTTGACTTATTTTTTTAAAAGAAAGGAATAAAAATGTAATAAACTCTAATGGAAACCATATTTCTCTTCTAGTTCCAGATGGGAATACAATATTATTCATAATTCTATGTGTCTCCTTCTATGAAAAGGGAATATGAGTAAGAGAAAGAAAAAAGAAAACAACTGTAGATTTGTTTTAACATTTCAGAGCAGACAATGGTAACAAAGAAATCCCCATATGAAAAGAAAAATGAATTTTTCTCCCAATGGCTAAGAAAAAACACTATTGAAGTCTATAGTCATCAAATGCACTTGAAGAACAATCATTTAGTGAAAATTTTTTAAGTAGAGGGTCCTGTTGACACCCGAGAATGTCTAAGGACCATAATGTCTTAAGAAAAAGAATAATTTGAAGAAGAACAATTATAGAACCTAAAAGGAAAATTTATTTACAAAGTTGCTGAATTTTGTAAAGGAATCAAACACTTCTATTAAAAAGGATGAGAAAAAATAAAATGAAGCTCTACTCTGAGACGTCATTGTCATCACTCTCTGTGTTGGTTTGAAAGGATGTATGGACCCTAGAAAAACCATGTTTTAATCAAAATCCCATTTCATGAAGGCAGAATAAACCCTATTCAATACTGTGCATTTGAAACTGTAATCAGATCATCTCCCTGGAGATGTGATTTAATCAAGAGTGGTTGTTAAACTGGATTAGGTGATGACATGTCTCCACTCATTTGGGTGGGTCTTGATAAGTTTCTGGAGTCTTATAAAAGAGGAAACATTTTGGAGAATGAAGGAGATTCAGAGAGAGCAGAGAATGCTGCAGCCCCATGAAGCAGAGAGTCCATTAGCCAGCATTTTGGAGATGAAGAAGGAAGATGCCTCCCGGGAAGCTTCATGAAACAGGAAGCCAGGAGAGAAAGCTAGCAGATGATGGTGTGCTCGCCATGTGCCCTTCCAGCTGAGGGAGAAACCATGACTGTGTTTACCATGTGCCTTCTCAAATGAGAGAGAGACCCTGAACTTCATCAGCCTTCTTGAACCAAGGTATTTTTCCTTGGATATCTTTGACTGGACATTTCAATACACTTGTTTTAATTGAGATATTATCTCAACCTTAGAACTGTAAACTAGCAACTTACTTAAATTCCCCTTTTTAAAAGCCATTCCATTTCTGGTATATTGCATTCAGGCAGCTAGCAAACTAGAACACTCTCCTCTTCTATTTAACAATAGCAGAATCTAGCTACTTGCATTGTACACTTTACCAGTTAGGAAATAGTATTAGTTCATACTCTGGATCTCAAAACACTTATTCTTGTTTCCTTGAAGACTAAATCTGCAAAATTGTCACAGCTTATATGTGATTTTATTTTTGCTTCTCAGGACAAATGGCAGAGGGATTGCCATGAGTTTGATGTCTGACCATAGCACAACCTGAAAGCTCAATTGCCTTTGGTTTTCCTAAGGTAGGATTCCTCTTAAACTTACAAATCTTGTACGTCCTGCTTTTCAACAAACTTCCTTGCCTGGATATAACAAAGACATCTCATAATCAACATTTCCAAAATTTTACCCATCCTCTTTCTCAGAATACCTATTTGATTATGTGATCTATAATTTATAGGATTACCCAAGACGTAGAACTACTTAGCAATTTCTACAATACATCCAACCACCTCAACCACTCAAGCATATAGTTCTAAATATTTCACTTCTTAAATATTTCTGATTGCATACTTGTTCCAAATCTCACTGCTGACACTCTAGTTCAGGCCGGTATGATCCCAGGCTTGTAGTATTAAAATGGTGTCCTACTTGGTCACGTTGTCTGCAATCCTATACATGACTTGTATAATCTCTGCATTGTTACTAGGTTCAATTTGTAAATGCCCAGCTAAACACATCACTGTCCTACTTAAAATGCGCTTACTGTTTTTCATTGTCTTTTGGTAAATCCAAAACTCTTTAATGTGGTTTAAAAGAGCTTCATAATTATCCTTTCTCAATATCTGCCCTCTTATCCACTCCTGGTAAGTTCTACCCTGAATGTCCACTCACATACTTTTGGGTCTGGCAATAGGAGGTAGTGAGGAAAAATTAGGCCAGAAAGAAAATGGGTTCTTAAATTTTCTATTAAAAGCCTATTATTGCCAGATATTGTGCTGTGTATTTGCATCATATTATCTGTTTTCATCTCATAAATTTTCAGCAAAGATGGTTATTATTCCTATTTTGCAGTTCAGAAAAGTGAAGATCTAGGAAAGCACAGATTGAAAATGGCCCATACGCATTACTGTCTGGACCAGAGTTTGAATCTACCTTTGTCAGCATCCAATTCTGACAATTCTTCTCACTATTCCAGGATACAGAAGGAGTAAGGCATAGCAACAGTTTGTTTACCTTTTTTTGCACTTTGATCATAGGGCTCAGTAGACTCTTATCCATCCTCTTTGTTGCAAGATCATTTCACCTACTTTCCAATTGCCCTTGGAAAAGAGTGGGATCAAAAGCTAATAAGATAGATCAAATCACTATACCACCTTAGAGACTGAAAAATGAATATCTGATTTATTTTCTTCTCCTTTCCTCTATAGATTGATTGGGGTAAGTGGAGGGAGAGGCGTAGAGATTCTTGGTAGGAATAAAAAGACCATAAAAACTTGGAAAGGGCATTGTCCTCATGGGACTCTTTAGGAAGGTCTGTGGAAGAGCCATGCTTTGGGTAGAGAGAAGAACATTAGAGGTTGAAAAATTTCTGGTGATTTTTAGATTGTAGAGTGCCAGACCATGGTCAGAAAAAAAGCACCCTCTGGCCTCTGGCTTATGGGGAAATGTCAATGGAGACCTTGGGGTTTCTTTCTACTAACAAAGTCTTTCATTTATTGGGTGCTTAACACGCGGCAGTCACTATGCTGTAATTCACATATATCATTTGATATTCATAAGCCACTGAGCTTAAAGACATGTAGACATTAAGCACTCTGATCCAACTCTCTTGGACCCAGGCTGAATAACAATAACAATCATACTTTCTTTTGATATCAAACTGTTTTCAGGAATGACACATTTTTACTAAACTGATTTCCTGGAGTATTTAAAATTTATCATAGCACTAATCAGAAATCTAGTATTCATTTTCCTCACCCCCAGAATACAACCTCATCTTTCACTTGCATTTGCCTGTGCCTTATTCTTTCCTGCCTTAGTCTTTTCTGCACATTCCTGCTTGGATGAGTAAATATCCTAGTCCTGGTCGTTCCTAATTTCTTGTTGCATAGGTTTTGAAATATGTTACTCCTGTCCCTTCTTCTTTCCGTAACAAATCCTGTTACTTCTATAATTCTCCCTCCCCTCCTTTTCTCACTATCCTTAATGAGTAAACTAATTTTCAGTATCCTTAAGTCCTTTCTTCTGCCTCACCTCCTATTACTGACAATCCCACCACAGATACACCACTTGTGGTAAATGGAATAATGTTCCTCCAAAGATGTCCCTGCCTTAGTCTGGAGAACCTGTGAATACATTACCTTATATGGCAAAAGGAACTCTTCAGATGTGAATGAAATAACCATCTTGAACTGTGAAGTTTATCCCAAGCATTCTGGGTAGGCCAGATTTAATTATAAGTGTCTTTATAAGAGGAAGACAGTGGGATCAGAGTTAGAAGAAGAAGATGAGACCATAGAAGCAAAAGATTGGAGTGGTTCCTGGGAAATGTCATGAGCCAAGGAATGAGGGCAGCCTCTATTAGCTGGAAAAGGCAAAGTAATAGTGTATCCCTTCAACCCTCCAGAAGGAATGCAGACATACCAACCCCTTGATTTTAGGATTTCTGACCTCCAGAACTATAAGAAAATAAATGTGTATTGCTTTAAATCTGTTAGCATGTTGCAGTTTGTTACAGCAGCAACTGGGAACTAACACATTTCACACTTTCCATAGATCATTCTCGAAGCAGTCACCATAAATAAAGAATATTAAAGGCAAAGGACTAAAGAACTTAATATATTCTGAAGGCTTGAAAATATTAGTAGTTTGTATGTAAACTGGGATTAAATTAATAAATGTGGCTGACCTGGAAAGAAAAATATCTTGATCCTCTATCACATTAAACATTCTTTACATGTTGGTTCAACATGTACTTAGTGAGATGAAACTGATTCTACGACAGAATATATTGCATTTTTTCTCACCATTGACTCCCCAATGCCTGACATATATCACATGAGTGATATAGATTTGTTGAATAATTGAATGTGGTCTTTCTAATTAGAAAGCTTATTTATGCTTGAGATTCTTTAAATCTAGGTAATGAGACACACTACTCATTCTCAAATCCAAGACTAAGCTGTGCCTTATTTAGTTTCAGAATTTCTATTTGTTCTGATAATCAACTTCATAAAATCATCAGCTGACTGATCTCAGGGTTGAAGGCATGAATTTGTATTACAGAATTTATGTTGGGCCACCACAAAATCTCCCAAACAGGGATAAATTGGCCTTGCAATTTTTTTTTTTTTTTGCATTAAGGGATGATATCTAATCAGTTGAAGCAGAAGCTATTTACTTTGTTATCAGTTTTAAGGAATTGTATGTGGAAAGCTAAGTCAACTGGATTCATATTTATGACTTATATCAGTGATATTTCAGTGTTCCCTATAGACTAGATTCAGAAAATAATCTGTCTTTGATCTAAAAATACTGCTAAATGAAACAAGAGTCAAGTCTTCACAATTGAATCAGCCAAAGAAAAGCTTCAACAGTTAGTATAATAATTTCATTTATGAAAGAAATAAAACCACTTTCTTTTAAAATCATTCAAAATTCTATAATCGAAAACATTCACTTTATATCAGCGTTCTCCTATTCTCCAGGTTACTTGAGTCAGTGAAGTTTTGTGAAATTTATATTATATGAAAGTAGGAAAAAATTTTGTCCTAAAAGCCGAGAGATTAGATTTCTGATCTTGCTTTGGTAATTGACTTGGTCGTATGAAGTTAGGTTTAGAGGGAAACATGCTAAATGAGTGCTCAATTCACATGGAGGCTAGTCTTAACTTTTTACCAAATTTCATGAACTTTAGCTAAGTCATTTTACTTCCTTATTATTAAAAAAAATACCACTGGATTCAGATGGACAAGAATTTGATTCCAGATTAACATGCTGCATTGGTTTGTTAAAAATGGCAGAATGCAATATACCAGAAAAGCAATGATTTTTAAAAAGGAAATTTATTATGTTGCATGTTTACAGTTCTAAGGCCATAAATAGGTACAAACTAAGGCATCCAGGGAAAGACAGCTTGACTCAAAAAAGGATGATTGGTCCTGAATACTTCATCAGCTGGAAGTATTTGGCTAATGTCTGGTGGGGTCTTTGGCTTCTGGTTTCAAACAGTTTCCTAGAAGCATTTTCTTTCTGCATCTCCAAAGCTCTGTTTCTCATGCTGGCTCTCAAGCAACTGTTTTCCAAGTGTCTGCATCTCAGGTTTCTCCAAAATGTTTCTTTTTCAAAGGACTTCAGTAAACTAATCAAGTTCCGCCCCACCCCCACCCCTGCTCTAAATGGACAGAGACATATCTCCATCTAATCAAAGGGACATACCCACAATTGGGTGTCCTATATCTCCACAGAAACAATCCCAAGTCTCCACCCCACAACACTGAATCAGGAGTAAAAGAAACCTGGCTGCCTCCATAAGATTGGATCTGAAAAAAGGACATGACTTTTCCAGAGTACATAACAGCTTCAAATGAGCACACATACCTACTATGTAAACAAATAAATTATTCGACTTTTCTAAGATTATAGCACTGACACCCACGGAAATTGTTTACTATTGCATTGAAACATTGACCGAATACCTACTGAGCATTTTCAACACAGTGTTGGGTTCTTCAATCGGGGGGGCTACTAGTTGTTCTCCTGGGATTGTAGGAATTAATAAAAGAATGTTTCTCAAGTCCCAGCAGAGTATCTGGCTCCTAGGAGGCAGTTGGTAAATGTCAACTATTATTAGTAGTGGAACTGATAGTGGTAAAATAAGGGTCATTTCTAAAAATAATCACCTGCTCCATTTCTCAGGGCTAATGAATGAAATGGCTATGATAATTATGCAGACCTTTTTAGAAATGGGATTGTTATGCAAAGGCAGGCTGTTACTATACAAATCTTCTTATCCCAACTGGAGATAAAGTTCAAAAACACTCTAGAAGTCCACATCTGGCATCCTCTTGGCAGCCGGCATTTTCAATTTATATGGAAGCTTGCACTTAATACCACACAAGCACATTGTAAAGGAGAAAAGCTTACTATTCTTTTAGGATATGCAACTTGCCTCATGTGAAAAGATTCTGTGAGCATTGGAAAGAAACTGTTATATCCATGGATTGATGTTAAAAAGGATCTTTGTACCTGGCATTGTGCTGGGCACTATTCAGAGTAACTATATGGGGTTCCTAACTTCTAACATTTTAGAGACTGAAACAGAAATGAATCTAGCAAATGAGTGTAACTAAATATAGGTAAATTGTTCCTGCATGTAAAAAAAAACAAAAACAAAAAAAACATGATGTGATAGTGAAGACGATGCATTGGAGGAAATCTTGTGAATAGGAAGTTTTGTTGTATTTTAAGCCCGTATCTCTCAGAAATCTGGCTCAAGAAAAGAATCCACTGTCATAATCCTTTTCACTCCAGAACACAGGCAATGATAGTGTTCTGATTGCACGAAAATCAAGCTAAGGAAGGAAGGTATTTTGGAGAATCTAAGTTCATAACGATGCATTCTTTTATTTTGGTTTCTTTTATATCTCTTCTTGCCTTTCTACCAAAATCCAATCACACCATCAATTGTATTAGATCTTTCTCCATGGTCACTAATCTCATCTGCATTATGAACCCAAATCTCCTGAACAAATTTTATTTTTTCCCCGCTTAATTAATCCTCCATTGCTTTTTCCTTAATTAGTAAGCTTAAAATCCATTGTTTTAGTAGGGTGTGAGGTCAAGGGTGCTTTTAAGACACTATCAAAGTGATTTGAGCATCATTGGGTGATACATTTTTATCCAGATTCAAAATCTGTTTTTCTTATGTTCACTGTCCCTTGGGGAGTGGTTAATTTTACTTAATAGCAATGCATAAGAACATTAAATTATACTAAGACCATGGGCTTGGTTTTTCTCCTAAGCTCAACCTCTTTGACTTTTGCCTTGTAGTCTGACTCTAGTTTTCTTCTACCTCAATTTCCTTTTTTCTGTCTCCTTCCCCCTTTTCCCAAGACTTTTGGTTTGCAACCATTCAGGGTAAAGTTCTAAGCAGTTTTACAGACTGGAACTCCTTTAAAGCTTTATAAGTCATTTGTCATAACTATTGCTTTATCTATAAAAGCATCTATGAAAAAAAGAAATGAAAAATTCAAATGCCACTTGCCATTTGTCTATGGTACAGTGACATTATTCAATAAAGTCTGACTTAAATTTCCTCTAGGAAAACTTAAATCTTAAAATTGTATGGCTCTTAAATTTTATTTAACAAATTTTAAATTTCAACTCTCTTAGGAGACTCAGTTTAAGGCCAGCTTCATTCAGTTCTCCATGGCACTCTTCCATTGATTTTCAGAAAGATGCTGAGGACTGTCAGGAAATATTGGACCAGTATGAGTTCTGAAGGTGGAATACAATAACTCACACAGAATAAATGTATAATAAACAGTATAATGCCATTGAACTATAATGGAACATTCTTCCCAACAGAAAATTAGCATACCATAAATGTGCAATTAGCACCCAATAAATCACACGAACAAGAATGTCAATACAGTAAGGTGTATCAGTCATCACAATTAATGCCTGCATCTTGTATTGGCGAAAGCAAGCTGTTTTCATGTTATAGGCATTAAGGATGAGATAGTTTCTGCAGCTAAATTGTTGCAAGCAGTTAAGTATCTAATAGAGATGGTGCACTTTGAACAAAGGCCACTGCTTTTAATTCCAAAAACTACAGAAGATGCTAAGCCATCTTGAAGAAAAAAAAATAGTTTCTAATCTATCTGAAATAGAACAACTTTATAAGAGTATTTAACTAAAGCACAAATATAGGTTTGTTTCAGAGTGGTTTTCTTTTCCTTCCTGTTGCTTATTTTCTCAGTCAGAAAAAGGGATCCCAGAGTCAAACATAAAATGTTCAACAAAAGATGATTCAAAACAAAGACATAACATGATCTGAAAATACATTCCAAAGAAAGCCTAAACTGAGGAGATGTGTGCCTCACTAGGATTCTGGAGTTTTCGACTGAGAGCTGAAAGATGAATGGTTTAACAATGAGACAGAGGTGTTAGATGGAAATTAGGAAATTGGAATTTTAAAGTAGCATCTGCCGCAAAATTGTCTGTCTGGTGGGTCTAGCTTTAGATAAGGCATTTAATTTACATATTAGAATTCTTTCAGTTGTTCCGGAAGGAACATAGAAGATTTGGGAGAATATTTAAAGCTGAAAGAACAGCAAATGTAGTTTGGAGATAGAAAAATATTTGTGTTTTATTTTATTTATAGTAAAATTGCAATGAAAGATTTTAAACACAGTACTATCATGATCTGACTTGTAATTTAGAAATATCATTTCTCCAGCTGGAGTATGCAGCAGAGTATGGACAGCTATGATGTTCTAGAAATTGGAGGTGATGGATGCTTCGGACTAAGAGTGCAGCACAGGAGAAGATGAGAAAAGCTTGGGCTCAGTTTACATTTTAGATGTGACAACTGGGCTAAATAAAAGATTGTTGGAAGTTGTGATTTAAGGAAAGTAATAAATAAGGAATGAGTTAGTGATCCAATAGGACTCCGCACAGCTATTTGTGATGACTTGTGTTGTTTATAGAAAGGTTAGGATGGACTGGGGTTGGAAAGAATTGTTTGGCCAATGTGCTGGTTTGAAACTGTTGTGTACCCAAGAAAAGCCATATTCTCCTAAACCTAATTCAGTCTTGTGGAGGAGCAGACCTATTGTAGGTTGATTCTTTAGATTAGATTGTTTCTACAGAGCTTTGACACCACCCATTCAGAGGGGTCTTAATTAGTTTACTGGGGTCCTTAAAAGAACTCATGGAAAGAAAAAGAACTCAGAGCTGACACAGAGAGCAGGGAGATTGAACCAGGGGACAGATGTTTGGAGATGCTGAACTAAGAGGTTAAACTCAGAGTTGTCCCAGAGAAGCTAAGATATTTAGAGAGAAAGCCACTGGGATCAGGGCCATTTGAAACCAAAAGCTAGGAAAGAAGAATAGCAGATATCACCATGAGCCTTCCCATGTGACAGAGAAACCCCAGATGACATGGGCTTTTTCTTCAGAGTCACAGTGTCTTTTTTGGATGCCTCAGTTTGGACATTTTCACAGCCTAGAACTGTAAACTTGTAACCTAATGCATCATCATTGTAAAAGCCAATCCATTTCTGGTATGTTGCATTCTGGCAGCATTAAAAAACTAAAACAGCCATGTTAACATTTACATGCCTGGCATAAATACAAGTTAGATACAAGTCTAGCACTCAGTACAGGGTGACCAGGCTAAAATTGGACTTTTGAGGGTCATTAGCACATAAATACAGAGACCTGGGGCACTGACCACACTGTGAGGTAGTTCACAAAAAACTGACAAGGATGGAATCATAGAAATGTACCAGAGAAAAATGTTTCAAGATCAAAGAAGGTGGAGGGGAATATAGGGAAAAGGGAAGTTGGTGTTTTGTTTTGCTTGTTTTTCCCATAGCTTGTATGAAGGTTTGTGTTTGTATGTCAATGGAAATTTTCTGATGGAGAAGGAGAAACTGCAGATTCAGGAAAGAGAAAAGAAAAATGCAAGATTTAAGTTCTTGAGAAGGAGTGAGGTTAGTCTCTAAAGCACAAAAGGGAAAGCTGGGTTATTTGTTTAGTTGCAAGGAAAAAGAAATGTAAGCATCTTTCTTCTTTTTTGAATTAATGAAAAGTCATTCTTTTCTGATCAAATCTATATTTTTATGTGAAGAATGAAGCTGGGTGCTATGCAGAGTGAGGGGAGGAAAAGGTATTGGAAATTGGAGAAAGGGAGAAGAGGTGAGATAGTTGTTCCCAGAGTGTGAAAATTAAATTCTCTAAGGAAGGGTTGTGGGATTGTCTGATAGTATGGCAGACTTGTGGAGACTTATGTTCCCAAATCTGAAGCGAGTTCAGACAGCATAGTTGTTTGATTTTTCTCCAATGACATTCAGCTCACTTGAGGGCAGGTGAAAGGTAAAGGGATAGCTGGTTTTAATAAAGACTAGAGATTTGCCAGAATAATACAACAGAGGAAGAAGAGTGGCAGTCAATGGTCCCAAGGAGTGGTGATAATGAAGACATGGACTCTACAGTGGAAAAACAAAGAAAGCAGGACCTGTTGGAAAAATGGAAAAGGAAAAAGCATTCAGATCCATTGATTGAAGGTCAGATTTTAGGGTATTTGAAATTGAGATTCTGATGTGGTGGGCTTGTAGGTGGTTCACATATCTAAAGTATAAATGTTTAAGTCAGTTTCTAAGGCAGGATGAAGGAAAAGGTCGGTTTGGGACTGAGGGAGCAAGAATATCTTCACAGATGTTGAAGTCTCCAAACATGATGAGAGTAGAGGGAGCGGGGGTTGAATGAGAGTACTCAGGTGCTGAAGTCTTGGATGAATTTAGATTACAGCCACAAGGAGGGTATAAGGAGATAAGGTCCAATGACAATGGAAGTACAGACTCTGAAGGAGAAGAAGAACGGAGAATAAAGAGCAAAACCCACACATCCAGGTTAGGACATTTTAGAATGAGAAAGAGCCAGTTTATGATCTACAAGAAAAATACAGATTCCTTCCTTCATAGGCATGGCATGATTTTCACCAAACAACATTACATGGCTCCATGCTTTCCCTCCTTCAACAAACTTGTCTCTGAATTACTCACATTATATCTTCAAGATAATATTGATATAACTGAATATATTTTAAAAGATTATGTACAATCTCTGAAGGACCATCCAAATGATGTTATTCTAGATTAGTTTTAACATGAAATTTATTGGAAGGAATGCAGACTCACATAACAGAGGGTTCTAAGCTTTAGATTCTAAAAAATAATAAATAGATAAATGTGTGCTATTTTCTTCCTCCTTGGCATCATGTACTGCTTGATTCCCTTAATTATTGATAGCTCCACCTGTGAATTAGGGATAATGGCACATCTTTTGTAGAACTCTTGTAAAGATTCAAGTAGTTTCCATAAAATAATTTGCACAATGCTGAAACCATATCAGGCTCTGAGTAAACAGACATATTATATTGAAGTATTAAAAGAATATTACTTATTTTACTATATATAACTGCATTTATAAAAATGTGTTTTATACATATTATTTTTATTTTTGGTAATATAATTTTGTATTTGTCTTATTTATGGTTAAAATATCATAACAATAATAATTTGGGTGACAAAAGGCAGCTCTCAAAAAACTGCAACTTATTTTACTTTTTAAATTAATTTGCATACAACTTTGAATCTACACACCAAACATATCTCAAGGTACAAACCAAATCTTCTAACAAAAAAATAACAAGCAATCCAGTAACATCCTACATAAGGAGATTTTGTTGTACATAAGAAAACAGAATTCTTAAGCAGTATCTTAGATCTGAGTAAAATATCATTCCAAATTTCTGATGAAAAATTTCTCAGCATTTTTCTCTAGAAATTAATAAATAAGCAAGAATATGAGACATTAAACTAAATAAAATGATCAATGGCTACTTTCTATCAGAAACTAGGGGTCATAGGTGGACAAATCACAATGGAAAACATTACAAATATATGCTAGCTATCTTCTCTGGATAAAACCTTACTTCAAAGCTTAGTAGCTTAAAATAACAAACATTATCTCACATAGATTTTGCAGGCCAGGAATCTGGGATTAACTTGTGAGAGATTCTAGCTCAGGATCTTTTATGAGATTGGAATCAGGATGTCAGCCAAGGCCAGAGTGAGCTCAAGCTTAATGGAGGTTAAGAATCCCATGTCCATGCTCACTCAGTAATTGACAAACCTCAGTCTCTCCCAGGTTGTTGGCCAGAACCTCTGTTCCTGAGTGCACAGCTTTCTCCAAAAGGTGCCCAAGATGGAAGTCACAGGCTTTTATAGCTTAATCTTAGAAGTGAAATACCATCACTTTTGACTTATGTTATGCTTTGCACAGACTAATCTGAGTACAAAGCAGAGGAAATTACAAAATGGTGTTATTACTAGGAGGTGGGGATCATTAGGAACCAAACTAAAAAATAACAAAGACAATTTCTTTATATTTATTTTTGAAAAGATGGGAGAAAAATTAGTGATTTTAGATTTGTTTATCTCACCTTTTCAGTGTACATAGATGAGACCCCCTTATCTCAATCAAACCAAGCCTAGCAAAATGCACAGTTGCTTGGTCTTGTGGGAATGTTTAATCTGTTCCATAAGAGTTTACAGAATGCCAGGAGACGGCCTTTTGCCAAACTCTTAAAAGGTAAGCTTGAATATTGCTTTTAAACTCAAATCCCTCATATGCAATAGTGGCTTCTGGAATGCAGGGAGAAATCAAAATGGCTCAAAACATCTCAACTCTCCTAATGGTTTGAATTTTGTTCCTGCTCTCTTGTTATCCAACAATCTTTTCAGTTCTTCCTCTTAAAATAGCCCATTCTCTTGTATACACTATGGCTACAATCGTTGGTGATAACATATGCAATGTTATCTGAATCTCATAAACAAGTCTCCTTAACTTCCAAACTGTTTGAAGTATCATGGATGAGTTCAATAACAGCACAGAGAAGGATATAGTTTATCGTTAGATGATGATGAAGAAAGTCGTAATGTTCAGAGAATTAGATTAAACTACCAAACGACTTTAAGCTATGGAATGAGCAATTTCACAAAGCTTTATCTCCTCTTTTTATTTTCCATATTTACTTTAAATTGGATTCAGAGGTTTTCCTGTGTTTATTGGAATCATAATAACAGCTTCCATGCTTGGAGCACTTATTATGCACAGGCATTATCCTATGTACTGGACACATGCCATTCCACTTAAGTCTTACAACAAACCCTCAAGATAGAGAAGGAATTTATCCAAACAAATTTCAGTCAAAGTCTGAATTGCTCTTTAAGCTAGAATTATCTTTAGAAATCATCCTAATGCAAATTTTCTGTCGTCCTAAGACTAGAGACTAGGAGCCAATACAATTAAGATAACTGCTCAAAAATGCAGAATTTAGTAGTAGAGCTTCTATTAAAAATGAGAGTTTTTTATTTCTTATATAAGCACTCCTGAGACTCTACAATCAATTCAACAGAACACTCAACTTTCTCAACTGATACTATAGCAAACAAATATTTATAGACTGGCATTTATTTTGAACACATTTACACCTGCTGTTGTACATATGTAGTTTTAAGTAAAAGATATCTTAAGCCCACAAAATTGAAAATGAAAATGAGACCTTTGGACTGAAATCCCTCAACTTCTTGTATATTTTGTCAGATGAAAATTACAAACCCCTAGAATATTATGGGATTTTGCACTATTTTAATGGTAGGATTTGAAAACAGTAAGGCTTATACTTTGCATTAAATGGAAGTTGTCTTAAGCCCAGGATGCCAAATATAAGGGTTTTTGTATTTATATATGGGTTTATAAATAAATGAAAAAGAAAGAAATAGAAAGCTATAAAATTAGAAGTTACATTTAATAATTTTAGGCATAATTAAGTTACTTTGACCCATTAGTCCCCTTTATGTGTAACACTTCACGCATGGTTTTGACAGAAATTCTTTGAAATTGATGATTAAATATTTAAATCATGTAAGGAGATGTGTGTGTGTTTGCATGTATGAAACTTCAAACTCAATAAACTTATATCAGCTAAGGCAGTATATATGTACAAAAAGTAAAATATTATACTGCCTCATATATTATTATAGTGTATATAAAGTATAAATTATGTGAACCCAATTGAAAAAATATGCATGCATGAATACATGATATTAAATTAACCATATGAAACCAATGTTTTTTGTTGAAAGTATTGTCAATTTCACATAGTTGAACCTAATATTAGCCATGGTTTTTGTTGGGTGGTGAGGTTACACTTCATTATAACTTACTCTGCTTTTTTTAAATTTTTTTGCATTTGGTAAAATATCAATAGTGTGCATATATTTTTTTATTATCAGGAAAAAGTAATATATACCTGTGTATAAAAACAAATCAGAGACATTGACTCATATATATGAAAAGTCTGTTAGACATTTCAAAAGGGAGACCCACAAAGAATCTGTAGTTGTCAGCCAAGAAACAATATTTGTAACTGGGTACTATCCTTGTTTTCAAATAATCTTTTAAGTTCTTCCTCTTATCTTCTTCTTAAAATGAGCTATTCTCTTGTATACACTATAGTGACATGTTTGGTGGGAACGTGTGGGATTATGAACAACAAAATCTTCAGGAATCTAGAAAGATCCCCTTTCTGGGTAGCAGGGCAGAGAATCCTCACCTCTCTGAAGTATTGGTTCTACCTCTTTTTTAGGTGCCACATGCATATTTAATAATTTTTGCTCATTTGACATTTTCATTGGAAATAGAAAGCAAAAATAATTTATCATACTCACAAATATTAGTGGTACTTGTTAATAGTTGTGGTGGAGATAAATAAATTGCAGGTTGTGTGTAATTCTACTCCTTCTACTTTCTCTCAAAAATGAAGAGCTAATGCAAATGAGCGTGACATTATTTTACAGGTAGATTTCAATCCACTCAAAGCTTTTGAGCAAGACTGCATGGGGTATAAGCATACAAACCTGCTGGGAATCACCAGTTGCCATTTCCACAACTTAACATGTCATTTCTTCGGCTGATTACTTAAAATTTCAGTGCTTGGCCCTTGGGCCTCTAACAGTGCATCTCATGCAGGTGATAGGATTCCATTGTCACGTCAGAAATCCCCCTGGAACAAAGCCTGCTCTCTTCAACATGAACTCATTTGGTCCAAAGGAAACCCTCATCTTTGTCCCTACCTTAACAGAAGTACAAAGTTGGGCTCAAATCATACTCCTACAATCTGTTTGATTAACGTAGGTCAATCACTGTAGTCTCATGCTTTTAGAATTCTCATTCTGGAGTCAAGTAGTCCATTATGACTATCAAATTTCAAGGACACATACACATAAGAGCTCTGCAAGTGGTCCTTGATGCTCCCTACCCTCCCAAGGTTTGGGGTGAGAGAAAGGTACTTTCTTCTCTTCCCCAGTTGAGACTTCCCTTCCTCTAAGTTTAGGCAAGGGCTCATCATCCAGCAGTCAATGGGTCACTGTTGTGTTGAAACCCTAATGAAATATTGTATATGTTTAAACAAAATCTCATTTTTCAAGGTCTATAATTTTATCTTGGGTAGATGCCTGTTTAAAAATCTTATTATGGTCATTATTTTTGAGATGTTTGGTTCAGCTGGAGAAAAATGTTCCTGCATAGAGAAATATCCAAATTTGATAATACATAACTTCTGGGGCATTTTAAGCTACAAAAGATTAAACAAGAGAATGTCACTAAACACAGTAATTCAGAACAGACTACAAATAAAAATACAAATGGTTGAAAACATGGAGAATAAGATTAGATAATACCATGATTATGGTGATATCATTGCATGTATTTATGGCTGAATAAGCCCATCGAATTATTCTGACTTCATCTCAGTTTAGCATACAATAATTTCTGTCTACTCATAGAAAATCTGACGGCTACATGAGAGGGAAGTTACAGCTGAGAACATTGAAACAGGGAAGCAATTTCAGGCAGAAACATTTGAAGTGAAACTCTGCAGCTATTTGCTCTGTGGAATTCTGGTAACTCTTGAAACTACCAGTGTCCCAGTATGAGTCAATAAAGTTCTGCTAACAGTTATTTTTGGATTGGTTGTGGATCAGCCTCAGGAAGGATAGAGCAAAAACGTTGTTAAGATCTGGCTTAATAATAACTGTCCTTTACTAAAAACACCTAATGAATGCAAGCTATGCTATGATATGTTAGGAAGACAGGTGTAGAGATACAATACAAGATTTAGTCCGATTACTCAGTGAATACTACTGGGAGAAAAGAGGTACATAACATCATCCATAATAATAAACAGGAAAAATTCTCTTGAAGACTGAAGTTTGTCTCCTAGACTGGAACTATTAACCTTGGTAAGAATATGGGCAGATTCTAAAGCCCCAATTGCAGAGACCAAGGGAAAGACAGGATTTCCTGGCTATTGGAGAAGGTTTGTAGCAGTACTAAAACATTTCTAACTAGATTGATGTCTTTGGGATCTAGATATTTAAACATTGAACCTAGTCAGGCAGAATTTTTTAATGTGCTTCCTTATTTGGTCTAGGAAGTTTAAGGTGCAAAGACAAAGATATTAATTTGAATTGTTGATCTCAGATCAAGAAACTATTTCACAAAGGCAAGAAATGTTCAGTTTGGTTCAAAAGTGTATTTAAAATTAAAAAACATATACTAGAGGAGAAGTAAATGTAGTTAATGTGCATGTAGGTTTGACCTTAAACCGTTCTTTGTAGTGCGCTTCATGTTTTTAAATATGCTACTTAACCTCTTAGTATTAATTTATTTATCATTATAATGGGCAGTTATGAGGATTTACATAACTCCTATTTACCTATTACAGTGAATTGTGCACAGTTATTTGCCTCTATTTCATGATCATATTGAAAATATAATGCCAAGTTTGTACTTTATCCCAAAGACAATATATTTATTGATTTTGTCACTCATAAATATTCATTGAATGTTTATTATTCCTAAACACAATTGCAGGTGTAGGTATTCAGAGGTGATAAACTGACACATACTTAAGAGGTTTGCATACCATTTGGGGAAAAACACTTGTAACAAATTAAAAAACAAGAAAAATAAGTGATAATAATATTATCAGATTTACTGAGCTGATATATTTATGGAAAGTAATAGTTACTGGGCTGACTGGAGTTTGGGGAGACTGAAGACAAAGAAATAGACAAGAAAATGCAACAAATTTTATTATGTAAAAAATGCATAAATATGTTTTAAAAATCAGGAACAGATTATGGCTATCAACTATTGCAAGTCTCATATTAACTGGAATTTCCTCTTTATTAGAATACTGAAAAATCCTAAGTCAGGGACAAACAGTTGCAGGTTAAGATAGCAAGTCTTTTGCCACGCTTTTCTTCATTCATTTTTCTTGTTCTCCACTTACATGCCCCAAATTCCTGTTATGCCCCATTTTCTCATTTTCTGTTATCAAAGCTAATTATCCCTTGATCTGCATTTGTCTGAAGTTCAGACTTCAATGTGAAAGAAATGTCTTTCTAGATTAGATAATTCTCCCATCAGTCTATCGCTTTATGCTCCTAATTACTACTGTTAAATCTATGCAGTGCTGTCCATCTATCAGGCAAAAGTGTTCTTTAAAATGTCTTTGGAATCTTTGATGAGAAAAAGTTCATACATATACTTTTATTTACATACGAAAATAAAATGTGTGTTCACCACCATAGCTCCAATAGCTTTTTATTACCTATCGTTGCTTCAATTCTCACCTCTCAACAGTTCCCTAGGCCCAGTGTAGTGGCTGAACTTTAAAACTATGTTCTGATAGCAAGACTTTGACTAAGTGAGGATTTCTATTTAAAATCCCATTTTTTTTGACATATCGGGAATGCTTCTCTCTAAGATCTGGTTGCAACTTGATTTTAATCCATGGCACGAACAGATGTATGATTACTTCTGCATGCTGATAACTTTTTTGAAGTAATGTTTTGTTAAAGCTAGCACCCATTAAGATGTGTCAGAAGAAAATTAAATATAGGTCAATTAATGAATTTTGTTGTTTTCCCTTTCGCAGCTATTAAGCAGAATTGAGATGTGTAATCATGGTGTCTATTTCATTTCCCTAGTCTCTTATCTAAGCTCCTTGTCTCCAGTCTTATCCACCACTAATATCTCCTTTAAAATGTAGCCATTATCATTCCTTCTTTTTAAATAATGTATTATTTTAACAATTTCAAATATTAGAGGAATTGTTACACGGAGGCAGATTTAAATTTTTAATACCTTTGAATACTCCAAGAGAAAGTCACAAAACTTGCTTTGTGACAGTTTTCAGTGATCAATTTATAAGATATATGGTGTGCAGTTTGTTTAACAGCGTAGTTATTTGGGTTCTATATGTTTCTACACTTGGAGAGTAAAATAAAACACACAAGGGCTAAAATAAAGACGTGTACTGAGTGAAGAGTTGATGGCTAGAACAGAAAAGAGAAATGTTGAAATAAAGGAGGGAAATGATAAATAAGGTTGGGCAACTGAAAACAAAATAAATGGCCTGTCCAAGACACTGGCTAGGCAGTAGATTCATGGCCTTATACACTCACAGTGCAGCTTCCTTCTGGTCCAGGAGTATAAGTGTCCATACAGAACAACAAGTATTTGTATAGGATTCTTTGCTTGGTGAGTTGACAAAATTTGCCCTAGTGGACTTGCCCCGTTTCTCACTTTATGTTTTCTCTGTGGACTCCAATACCTTGTGGCAGTCTTCATTGAAAACATAGATCTCCTTGGAAACCTGCAAATAATCCATTATTCCTCTACCTTTCTTTCCCCAGTTTCTTTCTAAAAAATAAAGTTGCGTTATTTTGATCCTATTGAAAATGTTTTAGCAGTTTCCCAAGATAAAGCCCAAAATGCTATAATATGTGTATCCAAGGCTCTTTATTTTTCAGTCTCAGGAAACATAATTTTCTCCAGGCACACAAAAATTCTTCAATTTCCTGAGCCTGTCAGGGAGCTTTTCCACATTCTGTTCCCTATCTGGCTGTTTTTTTGTAAGTATAGCCTTTGGGATCTGACTCCATGCTATTCTCTAGCTAAAGCCTTTCTTAAAAGGCCGCCCCACCTTTGGAATTTGCATACTCCATGCATGCATCATGCAATGTTTTTAGTCAATTGGGATCATTTACTTACAGAAGCATCTTCACATTTGTGTTGTAAGCTCCTACAAAGCCTAGACAAGGTCAGCTTCTGCTTTGCTTGTCCTGAATTTGCAGTGGTACCTGGTTCTTCTCTGCCTGAAACTTTCTCCTTAACCCACTTTTTGAGAAATTCTTATAACCACTGACCTAGGTAATTCTCTCTGGGTATGTGGCCTTGGTGGCCCATCAGTGTCATGCAAAAAAAAAAAAAACAATAGAATGCTGGTGTAAGTAGAAAAGAAAATATTCAGAATCTGTTAAAATGTCCTCAAACTTGGTTTCCAGTACCATTAGAATAAAACTCAATTATGTATATGTCATAAAATGTAATCCTAGACTATAAATCAGGGAAAAGATTTTTAGAATGTATGTTATCAAAACAAAGTTCAGTGATAATGCCATAGTGATATTTTGTTTTTATAATGAATATTCAAAAACATTTAGCTGCTGTGCACTTAGTGGCAATGTGCTATATCCTGCCATTAATATACACATTTTACATCAGAAACATTTTGCAGAATACGGTCCAGCAATAATTATAATTTGCACTCATAGCTCAAAACTAATAACTCAAAGCACCTCACAAAGTGCTGTTTAATTTCTGTCTTCCCATATGCTACTTATTTCATACTAACTCATCCAGCAAGGTACGTGAGTATATTCCTGTCACTTACATAATAAAAATAAATGAAATGCTTAATGTGAAATAAGAAACTGAATATTCTTCTATAACTGTCTAGAGTAACTGGAGCACTGGAGGGGTAGAGGAAAACATTATAAGGAATATTTGTTTGTAGTTTCCCTAAGCCATAGGATCTCTTGAGGGTAGGGGCAGAAAGGTTCTTGTGGATGAAATGCTAATTTAAGTAAGTGGGTTTACCTGTAGTCTAGAGAGTCAAGTTTCTGAGAACATTTGAGGAGTTTTTGTTTTTGTTTTTTTGTTTTTTACATTTTTACTGCTAATCTCAGCAAACATTTCCCATAGAAAAGAGGAACATATTTACCTATTCTGGAAACTGGACTGACAACGATCTTGTAACACTGTAGAGTTACAAGATCAATGACTAAACCAAATCTTCTCTTTGGGGATCTCTGTTTTGATTTCCTCTCTTTATACTAGGGTTCTGAATAGGCCTTCAGACAGAATGCCATGGTTTTTGTCTAACTTTCTAGTTATATTATACTGCAATGTAAGGTTCGGTCTCTACTACTCCAGTCAATTTCTTTTAATAATTATGCAGTTATTCAGATTTTCTCTTTCTTCTTGTGTCAAGTTCGGTAAACTTGGTTTTGCTGGGACTTTTTTTTTATTTCATTCAAATTGTTAATTTATTTGGGTACTGTTCAGGTTTGCTAGAGCTGTCGGAATGCAATATACTAGAAATAGATTGGCTGTTATAAAAGGGCTTTCTTAAGTTACAAGTTTACAGTTCTAAGGCCTTAAAAATGTCCAAACTAAGACATCCAAGAAGATACCTTGACTCCAAAGAAAGGCCGATGCCTGTCATGTGGGAAGGCACATAGCTGGTGTCTGCTGGACCTTGTTCCCAGTTCAGTCACCTCCAGGTTCTGATTCCAGGGGCTTCCTCTCTAAGTGCCCGTGGGCCCTCAATTAGCTGCTCCAGGACAAAAGTCTGGGTTTCATCTTTTAGTTTAGCATCTCTTGGGACTGGAGATTTTTTCTTTTCTGGTTCTGACTATTTCTGTGAGAACTTGCTTAGCACCAAGGCTTTTCTGTCTCAGTCTCCAAACCTCTGTGTTTGTGTCAGCTCTGAACGGTCCTTTTTTCTGTGAGCTCCCTTAAAGACTGCAATAAGCTAGTTAAGACCCAGAGTCATATCCCCAGCTAATCAAAAGGTCACACCCACAATCGGATGTCACATCTTCATGGAAACAACTTGATTAAGAGATTCAACCTGCAATATTAGATCAGGATTAAAAGAACATAGCTTCCCCACAAGACTGGATTAGGAGTAAAAGAGCATGACTTTTCTGGGGTACACAACAATTTCAAACCAGTACAGGTATTCTTTCCCAAATAAGATAGGAGGTCTAACTATCCTCTTATCTTCTCAATATCTATATACAGGATCTTCTGCAATTTCTTCTTTTCATTCCTAATATTTATCATTTATGCCTTTTTTCCTTGATCAGTAGGGTTAGAACTCTATCAATTTTGGCTCCATTATTCAGGTATATTGTATTTTACTTTCATAAGTAAAATAAGTTGATGCTGTTTGGCTAAACCTAAAGTTAGTGGGAAAGGGAGACAGGAAAAATACGTGAATAAATGTTTTTATAAAACAGTAATCTAGTCTCTCATACCACGTTAACCTTTGATGTCTTGATTCCATTAAATTCTCTTCACTGCCTTCATTGACTTAAATATGAACATTCTGACCACGCAATGGGCACTGCCTTATTTCTCAACTTACATCCACATATGTTAATGAGGGTTTGGGACTATAGAGGAAAGATACAACTAAACCGAGGTGACAGCCTAAGACTGAGTATTATTTTTCATTGCCCCAAATTCCACTACACAGGAAAGGTTTCTTCATCATAAACAAAGTTATCATCTTTGACCCTTTTCTCCCCAGTATGCATCTCTACTTCTCTCTGCTTTTCAGTCTTCAGTCCCCAAACTTCTGCGGCATTTTCATACAGTTCATCTCGATCATCTCTTTGTCTTGTCCTTTACAGGCTGTCTGCAACAGCAGGCCTTTCTCACCTAGAAAGTCTCATCAAGGTTTAGAAAGTGTTTTCTCAGAATGAGGGCAACCTGCCTGAGATATGTAAAGGTACTGCAAACACACGTTTACAAATTTATTTTCCCTAAATGATATTTTTATCCTGTTCTACACAAATATCTCTCTCTTTCAATTTCTCAATATTTTTGGCACACATGTATAGATACACTGACGCACAGACTCAAATACATCTAATCTATATGCAGTGCTTACATTGATATATGAACGCATCTATAGCCCTGTCTATATTTGTCAATAGAATACATTTGGAAGTATATAAATATTATTTTAACAGTGATTACTTGAGTAAACTGAGCATGTGGGAGACAATGAGGGAGAAGAACTTATACACATTCTCCTCTATTTTTTTAACTGATCTTATAATATTTTTTAACTTAAAGAATATTAAAAATAGCCATGGCTGTTCTGTATTCTGTTTTATCTTAGCTAGCCATGAGGTTGGAAAATATACTGAGGTAAGTGGAAACCAATAATTGTTCAAAGCACCACTCTGTAGAAAATGTTAGAATTGCCTAGAGACCAGTTATGAATTTTTGTGCACTGGTAATTCTCTAATACTGAAATTATTTATTTATATATACTATAGACATTGTAAATGTATAATGAAATACTTTGAATTAGAGAGAATTATAATATGGTTCATATACTGCAAATGCATGCTTAGAAGTGAGGTACAATATTTAGCTAAGTTATTCTTTCTTCCAAGAAATTGCTTGGAATCCCATCATTAAAACATATTTAGGCAAAGCTTCTCTGTGTGGAGAGCCTTTAGCCCCATAGCCATCATGCTTCCAAACACATATTTATAGTAATTAAGATGACGGAAAAGAGCCTGAGCTTTGGATTTAGAAAATCTTGGGATTGATTTCCGGCTCTGCCACTTTCTAATCCTGTGGCCTTCTGTGGTTTAGTGGGACACTCTAAGTCTTCCTGTCCTCACCTGTGAAGGGGGGCTGCCCATGACTTTCCAGGTTGTGTGGAGAAGACATCAGGTGAGTTTGACAGAGTACCTAGCCCTCTGCTATATCTCTGCAAGTATGCCATAAATGGGACTCTACCCCTGCCTTACCTTTTTTTCCTATCACTTGTTTGTATTTATACATGAAATCCGATTTTTCTATTTCTAGGACCACCAGGATGGTCCAGTCTTTTCTATAAGAGGGCTTGAAAGGGCCAATGAATTTTCTGGCATACAAAACATTCACAGAGAGAGCTAAAATTCCTGAGGCCTTCACAAGTAGACAGATGATTTTCCTAAATTGATTTCCTCTTTTTCCTAATCTTTTCTCTATACCTTTTCATAGAAGGATAACTTTGCACTGCGCATTCAAATTATGATTCTGTTTAACTTATCTTAAATATGCATAAGCAATTTGTTGTTACCCAATGGGCATTGTAGCTTTATTTTATGACTATTTTCAGTTCTCCCATGTGAGGAAAATATGACAGGTATGATCTCCCAGTAATCCCTTGAATTGAATTCTCTCTCCCTAATGATAATTATTCCTTTTGGTGCTTTCACTGTCATGAGAGGACACACTGATCATTCAGGTTTCTATATACTCTAAGTCTGAGATTCTTTTCCTGGTCTGTTACTTTTTTGATTGTCTGCTTAAAGTATAATTCATTTTGGCATTTTCTGAATGTAATACTCAGCCCTTAAATCCACTAGGCTCCCATTCTATCGCATGATAAAATGACTGCAAATAGCTCAATTTGCTTCCAGAGAGTTCAGAAATCTTCAAAGAATCTCTTCTCCCCAAATATTAATACAGGCAAGTACTAAATTCTTAGTTATCAGAATAGTTATTGGGTTGACAGTTTACATTTGGGAGTCTGTATTTAGTAAGCAATAAAATTTCCTTGTATTTTAAGAAAATTGGTCAATTTCATGGTTAAAGACTATAAATAAATATTTATTATATAAGTAACTTCACTTGGTTGCCATAGTAATGAAAATGAGAGAAGCTCATTTTATGTTCAAGGTGGAAGCTTAAAATAAAAGACAGCCCTGAAATTATTAGTCTTATGAGAATGGCAACAATAGCTTATTTTCTATTCAAAGTATTTGGATTCCAATTATAATAACATTACCTGTATTAAGCTGTGAGTTGCAAATAATTTAGTTAGCATGACTCAATATCTTGTAACAATAAAAAAAAAAGTATCTCCCTATATTTTTCATTTGTTTTAAGTCTATCCCATCCCCATGATGGAAATTATGGGAAAGGAATATAAGACACAGTACTTAAGTTCAAGAAGATGATTGCATGATTTGTATATACATATATTCGTGCACACAAACATATATATAGGGAGAGAAAGAAGATTTTACATCTAATATATATATAATTAGATGTAAACATACACATAATCACAAGACAAAACTCGATATTCTATATGAGTTTTATTGAATGAAGCTTTAAATTATTTGTGTAAATAAGTGAACTGGGAATAAATGAGAAATTCGAGTAGGAGAAAGTAGTTGAGAGTCTTAGCTGAAACGTAAGGAGTTTAGATAAAGAATTGTGGACATTAAATTCATTCAAGATGTATTTCAAAGACCTCATTGTTGTCTGTATATATATATATATATATATAGTTAGGTGCTTTAGTGGATACAAAGATGAGTAAAACAATCTTCTTGTGTTTTGGATGTTTTACAGTTTTGTGGGACAGATAGACCACAGCTGAATAACCCCAAGACAAGATCTTGTGATAAGCATAAAAATGGAAAGAAAACAGGAAATTGAAGTATTTAATCTCCAAAGGAGATAAAGAAAGTGGGAGTTATTAGGGAAAGTGCATTTGAGTTAGCTCCTGAAGCATTGGTAGGAATTCAACAAGAAGAGCTAATAAAAAATGCAAGGGGAGGGGATAGAAAAGAAGAGGATGTGGCATATTTATTGTATTAATGACCACAATTAATAACTAGTTAGTTTCTGTGCCTTTTACCCTGTAATTTTGTGATGATTTTTTATTCTGTTTTTGGCTCAGAAAATTGTTTTCTTGGCCAATGAGATATTAGCAAATTTGGTGGACGCAGAGGCTTATATAAACAGGCATTATTGTGTGTTGGACTTTATTCTAATGAAATAACTCAGATCAGAGTCATAGAAAACCCACAGCATTTTTAAGTTTCCATATAAGGCAAAGTTGACCAGCTTACACTTAAGTGGACTACCAGTTAGAATTTTATAAAAGCCTCATGGAGCCCACCTTTATACTGACAGGAAGCAAGCAGACTGAACTTTCTTGAAAGGCATATTTACCTATCTCTTCTTCTGAAGTGGTTACAGAAGACCATAAAAGGAAGGAGCTCACAGGAGTCAGAGCAAAGACAACAGAACCTATTTTAATTAAAGGTCAAGTTCTACTTTTGTATTTGGGAAACCTGGTGACATATACTTCATTGGCTTCAGATGGCCATGGACTAGTGATGGCTACAGGCTTCTCATTTTTTTCCTTTGTGAATGAGAATGACTATTGTGGTACCTTGCTTTGCATCGCCATTGTATTTTGAGTGGGAATAGATAACTTATCATAGTTCATATATTCTAAGAATGAAAGGAGCAAATTTAAGGAGCTTCATTAAGACTTGATGCAAATTGCAAGACCCTGTGTTTAGATGAGAATCTTGGAAATCTTGGGAGTGAGTGACTTTATTTAGCATGTGGTCAGGGAGTCAATAATTGAGGCCAGAGAGGGAGAACTGTGGTAGAGAAATTGGTTCATGACTCCAATTAATTATCCCCTGTATCCAAGTCTTTTATCTTGTAATTTTACCCTGTAATCTCCTCCATTCTGACTTTGGATTTCATCATCTGATGTGCTTTGTCAATGGGATGTTAGTAAGGTGATACAATAAGATGTTTGAAAGTGAATTTCTGCTGGTAGTTCTTTATAGCATGGCTTGCTTTCTCTTGTTGTCTGTGATCACTATAAAAACATGCCCAGGATAACCTGATAGAGGATGAAAGCCACAGGTAATAGAGATATGTGACCACAGCTATAGCCATACTAGATTCAACAGAAGACAGAGGATATTATAGATGTCCCAGCTGGGACTAGAGACCAGAAAAACTGTCCATTCAAGTCCATCCTAGAGCTATAGCCTGAAGATTTGAAAGCAATAGTAAATGTTTGTTATTTGAAGTCACATCATTTTGGGAACTGTTTTCATGTGGCATTATTGTGGTAAAAATAACAGATACGGAGACCATTTTAAGCAAAGTGGAATGAGGAATATGGACCTATGGTATAAAGACAATAATAAAAGTAAATCATAATTATTGAATAGTTACTTTATATTAGGTACTATTCTCGGTTGCTTTGTGTGTACTTGATCATTTGTTATAATTCTTACAACCACCTTTAAATAATTAAAGCCTAATATAGTCCCTACTCTGTCAGTGAAGAAATGGAGACACAGAAATTAAACAACTTGAGTTCATACGGCCACTAAATGGTAGATATAGTGGCAACAATGCAAGGAAACATAGACAGTTGCACAGTGTGAAATTTGAAGAAAGACCTGTGAATGTCAGAGTCAGCAGCTTTTACAGAAGATCATGGGCTGAATTTAACAGTGTAAGAAAGGACAAAATTGTATATTGAATTGGTAAGAGTAATACAAAAATAGGATAAATAGACAATGCTTGCAGAGCACTGGGATCAACTGGTTAGCAGAGGTGGATGCAATGAAAGATCCTGGAAAGAAAAGAAAAGGTCAGGGAAATCAGAGAGGAGGGAATAAATGTAAAACAGAGAGATAAAGGAGGAAGAACTTAGAAGAAGGAGGAAGTGGTCAAAGTACTTCTTGCCCCAGACAAGTTAGAGTAGAAACACTCATGAGTTTCTGTGGAACTGTAATCCATTCAGAAGTGAAGGAAAATTCAAAAAGTTAGAGGCACAATTTTAGTATATTCTTTCCTATCTAAGAAGAAAAAAAAATTTGAAAAGTAAGAAAAAAGAAAAATAAAGCCTTTATTGGTGAGAAGAAATAGGAGGAAAAGAATAATAAAAATAATAAATAAAAGAATGATGGTTAATGTGATTGAATTACTTCAAAGGTAGGAAGGGATGTGATCATGAACCAAAATGTAAGAATTTGTCTTGAATAAGTGTAAAATAACCTCTTTCACTGAGCAAAATAGAAGGTGGTGATGATAGAAATTCATGAAGTAAGTATGTAAATTGGTAGTGTAGAAAGTCAGTGCTTTCTGGACCAATGGCCCATGTCTTCTCAGTGAAGGAGAAAATTCATGTCTCTGCTGAAAGTGAGAGTGTAGAGGGTAGAGGTGTTTTGGGAAGATGGATAGGTAAAAGGAGTTTATATAAGTCAAGTATAATAATTGATAAGCAATTTTTTAGCCCCAATTAAGATTGAGTACTATGAATTTGTTGTGGCACTAAAATACATAATGCTATGGTGCCTAGATATAGGCTGGAGACACAAAGATGGTAGAATTAATACAGGATTTAGGAGTGGTTGGGAAAGAGCAATGGATGAGGAAAGGAATGAGACAGTAGAAATTACAGCAAAGTGCAGCAAAGTGGTCTACCTTGTGTCCAGGCTCAGATGGGAAGAACTTGTAGGTAAAGATAATTATTAAGAAACACACACTTCTACCCACCACCCTTATGTTCAGGTCTTTTTGGGTTTATTTCTCTCATTGGAAATCACCAAATAAATTCTTAATCCAAGCCTCTCCTGCAATTATTTCCTTTGCCTGGAACAATATGCCCAAGATCTTTACTTGCTGATTCTTTCTCATCATTCAGATCTCAGATCAATGTCCCCTGCTCAGTCAGGCTTCCTTTGTGTACATCATCTCAGCTGCTCCCACCACGTCCCTACACAAGCTCAAGGTAAATCTTGATTACATTATTTTCTTAATTTCCTTGTGTTTTAATCTATCCCACTCAATAGAATGTAAACTGTATGAAAGCATCATCTTTTTTTTTCTTACTCTTAACACAATTTCTGGCACCTTTAGAGAGTGTGTTGGTTTGAAACTCGGTGTACTCTAGAAAAGCCATGTTCTTTAATCTTGATTCAAATTTTTGGGTGGGACCATTTTTGATTAGGTGGTTTCCATGGACATTTGTCACCACCCATTCAAGATGGGGTTGTTTACTGGAATCCTTTAAGAGGGAGCCATTTTGGAAAAAAATTCAGAGCTAACAGAGCACACATAGAGACCACTGAAGATGAAGAAAGAAAATGCCCCCTGGAGAAGCCATTTGAAAGAAGAAGCCAGGAGAGAAAGCTAGCAGAAGTTGCATTGTGCTTTCCCAGCTTACAGAGAAACCCTAATTTTCATTGACCTTTTCTTGAGTTAAGGTGTTTTTCCCTGGATGTCTTAATTTGCACATTTGTTAAGGCCTTAGAACTGTAAACTTGTAATAAATTTCCTTAATAAAAGTTAATTATTTCTAGTATATAATATTTCATCAACATTAACAAAACAAAACAGAGGGATTCAAGAAATACTTGCTGCCTGAAGGTGGTTATGTTCAGAAAATAGAGCATAGGCTATTTGAAAGGTGAACTAGTTCTGAATGAGGAAAAGATCTAGAATATGGTCACAAAAGCATTTGCTGAACTAGAGAAAGCTTTTCTCATTGAGGAGGCCAGCAAGTGAAAACCTGGAGAGTTTGATAGAGTCACCAAATGGTTGTTTAAATCACAAAATTTATAGCTCGGTAAGACAATAAATCACTAATCTGTATCCAGCAACTACTGTGAGTTTCCAAGGAAAGTGAGATACAACCGAGGTGCTGGAAATACAGCAGTATCTGTTTGGGTGGTCAAAGGGAAGTGTGGCCACATGAGAGATCCAGTCTTTCATGGAGGCAGAAGTCTCTGAAAGAGCTGAGGGTAGAAAAAGATGAAATTTTTTTCTTGATGAAAAAATCAGCATTTTTATGATTCTATAGAACGGTTCTTTCTAAGACAGTAGCCACTAGGCAAATGTGGCTATTTAAATTTCAAGTACAATTAATTAAAAATTAAATAGAATGTGAAAGACAGTTCCACAGCCACACTAGCCACATTTCAAGTGTTCAATATCTACATGTGGCTAGTGGCTACTATATTGGAAGTGCAGCAATAGAACATGTCACCACTGAGAAAGTTCTAATGGACAGACCTTCCATAGAAAGAGTACAGCCATGACCTGTGTTCATCATATTACATGTGTTTTTGAGCTTATTATCTTTTCTATATTTATTCTTTTAAGACATTGCAGAATTACATTGAGATACATATTTTTTGTGTTCAGTGACACTGTATTTATGTTCCCTGTTAACATGGTTAAACCAAAGGCTACTTTCCTTTCAGGTTTTGAAACCTGCCTTCTGCCCACCACTTCGATTTCATAAACACCAAGTCAGTAAAGGCCTAGTATGCCTTAAAGCTGAATCTGTAAGTTATGATAGCTATAATGACTGTGATTTCCACAGAGAGGAAAAAAAAGAAAAAACCAATTGCTCTGATGTTTCATTTAGGGGACGATCCAGGCAAAATTGCATTTATTAATGAAAGAAGAAGAGCATGAGAGACCCAAATTGATAAATGTCATTCTCTAGCTCCTCCTGATTTTATCATTTGTTATTTTTGATAAACAGCTATTTATCTCAGCTATGCATTAACCCTGTCCTCAATTGCCTTCCTCTTTGAGATTTGGGTGCTTTTGGATTATTTCCTCCCTTACCTCTGTCATAGTTATTATTTAACTGTGGATTTAGGGCATTTAGAGATCATAATTTGAGCAAAGTTTCTTTTTCTCCATCGTGCAACCAACCTGCTTTATTTACCTACTTTCTTCTGACTTCTTATGCAGTTCCTTTTTAATTCCTCAAAATTCAAACACAAATTCTACCATCATATTGAAAGTAAATATTGCAAAAGCAAATGTAACTCACTGTGTTTGTGATGGATGCATTCTTAAAATTAAAAAAATAAGCAACGTGGCGGGCCGCGGTGGCTCAGCGGGCAAGAGTGCTTGCCTGCCATGCCGGAGGACCCCGGTTCGATTCCCGGCCCCAGCCCATGTAACAAAAAACGGACAAACAAAATATAATAAAAAATAAGAAAATGTTTCCCTTTCTTCCTCCCTTCCTTCCTTCCATCCTTCCTTCCTTCTCTGTCTTTCTTTCCTTCCTTTCAAAAAAAAAAAAAAAAAAAAATAAGCAACGTATTAATAGCTTTGCAATTTATCGGCTTGGAAAAACAAAAACAAAAACAAAAAAATTTGACAAGTATATATTGCCTTTAAAATCTCATAAATGTTCATATATTCAGAAAATAAGTGGTGTTAAAACAGATGGCAATAACATCATGCCTCATAACTTCCTAGAACGTGTTTATAAAAAGTGATTGATAGAGAATTTCAACATCAAAATTTTAGCAAATATTCAAAATAGTAATCAGCAGTGAAACATTTTAGAATCTCTGATTCTAAACATATGTCAATAGTACTACACTAAAACACTAACATGCAATGAATAAATGAGAATGTTTTTCTTAGTCTTAAAAACTAGGGTATCTGTGTTTGATAAGTAATAATCAAATAGCCTTCTGCAAAAATGATTTTCCCTTAGATAGAATTAATTATATAGGAATAAATGTAGTTTTTATTTGAATGACAACCAAGGATAAAATAGGAGCAAGATTGAAGACTTTGCTTGTGTTGTATTACTTTCCCAGATGTTACAAGCTACTTTCCCCAGCAATCCAGCTGTTTACAAATATGGTGAGTCTAGCATCAACTGAGCCATGTTTGTAGTGAACTGGATGCAATGCTCCTTTTTAAGAGTGTTTTTGCATTTGAGAAATACAGCTTCTGTCTGGCTCAGACTAACAGCAAGTTAGTGGGCTTGCAATGGCAGTGGTAGACCATCTACAACATGCACTCAGAACGCCTGGGGTAACTGTGACCTGGGCTAATGAATTGTGGAGAAATAATTTCCTCTGCCTTTTTTCCCCTTTAAACAAATTGCAACCTCATATTTCAACCAAATGACCTTTCTAAAACTCCACAGTGACTAATTATAAGAGAACAAGGGGCATTTACTATTAACAGAAATGATATTAAAATTTGCAGTAACCTTGGGAGGCGACGTAGTCAATGATGTTTGTAATCTGGGGTGATTAGAAGGGGGTCTCCTCCAAAGGTTGTTGGAGATTGCTCCTGGCGCCGTGCTGCTGAGCTCCGTCTATTCAATGCCACAAAGTTAGCAGCTTGAAATCCCCTGTCTAGATTTTATGTGCTAATAATCTTCAATTGAGTACTCTTAGGAGGATAGAGGGAAACAAGGAGGAACAGAAAGGAAAGGGGATAAAGAGACTGAAAGAAATACAAAATGAGAAAAGTCTAAGAAGAACCAATGAAAATATAGCTAATTACTCATTCCCAACATTTTTATTAAGAACATTCTATTTATGAGACATTATTGTCGATTCTGAGTATTCAGAGCACAGAGTAAAAAAGACATAGACATGCATAGTCCCTGGTCTTGTGGCATTTAGAGTCAAACTGAAGGGATAGATAATAAATAACAAAACAAATGAATAATAAAGTAATCACAAATGGTAAAGTGTTCTGAAGAAAAGGAATACTTTGCAGAGACAGATAATAATAAGGAAACCTCCAAAAATACCAAAGATATTTTAAAATGGAAGAATCCACGTATTCCAACATTTTAGAAAAGAGGAAAGGGGGACAGTTTGCATGAAATTTCTGAAGTAGAAAGAAGGTGAGCATGTTCATGATACAGAATATAAGATGATGAGATTGAAAATTAAAGCAGCAAGGGAGAGTAGAAAGAGATAGTGTAGAAGATTTAAGTGTCAAATCATATAGAGTCTGGTAGGGCAAGTCAATATATTTGGTTCTAAGCATTGGGATCCATTAAAGGTTTTGAGCAGCTGGCATGACTATGTAGATAGATTTTATGGGGCTTGTATAGACAGGACATGAGCAAAACTGGGAGAGTATAGATCAGTAAGATGATGGCAACAGTCCATGTTAGAATTGGTCTGGATAGAAGAGGTGTAAAGTGAAAGAATCAGAGAGGTTTGACTGGTATTTTAGAGACAAAACGTGTTAGATTTGCTGATGAATTGAATGTGGGACTTGGAGAAATTGAAAAGACCCACAGGTTTCTGACTTGAGTAACTTGGTTGATGATCTTAAATGTACTAACTACATGATTGTCATTTTAGAGCTTCGAGAGGAAGTCAAGGCTAGAAATAGAAATTTGAGTTACAGTTACAGAGAAGTGTTTAAGCCATGGAGATGGATGAGCTTACTTAATGGAAAATATGTGGAGAAAATAGCAGAGTACCTAGGGCCGGTACCTAAGGAACTACATATTTTAAAGATTTGAAAATGGGAAAATGGCCAGAAAAGGCAACCAAGAAGGAATGTCTTGGTTCAAGGAATGCCAGAAGAATGGGTATCAGAGAGAAGCCAGATAGAACTGTCCTTAGTTATCCATATCCTACAGAATGAAATTCAAACTTCTGAGCTTCTTTTAAAACTATTTATTCTTAAACTTTCAGTCTTATTTCTTATAATTTTCTACATTTTTTTTTTCTGTGCTTCCCTTTTCCCCAATGTGAGAGCACATCCAATCCTGATTTCTCTCATGGTTCACACCAAGTGCTTGTTTTATTATGTGTAGGCATATTTTCTTCTGAACTGGAAGTTAAACTTCTTGGGTATTTCCAAATTCCCAACAAGACTGTCGGAATTCATGCTTTATATGTTGTGATGCTTGTGATCAATGGGCACTGACTTCTAAGAGGTTTCTTGTGCTGCAAGATTGAGAAAACCAGTAAAATAGCACTTCCTAGGCATCTTCTAGCTACATTCTTCATGGGACTTATATTTCACCAAATAGAAGTAAATAGCTTTGAGATTTGGGGAGTGTGAGTGATGCTGAGGTCATCTGCTGCCTCCTCTTTCTTGTGCCTAATAGGACTGTGGAGTTAACAGTAGTTATGGCAGCTAGACCAGTATTCCAATGTCTAATAATGGTTCAGTGAATTTTGCATGACAGTAACCATGGTCTAGCACCCTTGACCTCCAGAACATGACTATGTAATTACAAGAATGTGTTCTTTGTGTGATATTTCAGTAGTGTCCATTTGACTCCTCTGCCAGACCTTCCAAAAGCTTTGTAAATAACTGATTTTCTAAATAAAATATATTTCTCCTCAAAATACCCAGACAGATTTCTGTTTCATTCATTGAACACTGACTGAGGAACATATGGTAGAGATTATATTATAGGATAACTAAAGGAATAAACAAAAAAGAAAGCCAATGATGGTATTTTTGAGATATAATGAGTGTCCTGCTAGAGTCAGCTAAGAAGTATTCTCAGTGGGCCCCTTCTACTATGCTCTAGAGGCCTTGCAAGCCAGAGGTAGGAAATAGATACAGATAATGGTAGTGAGTCAGAATGGAAGTATCATCAAGGGGCAATGGAGTGGAAAACAGTGATATCTTAATGAGAGCTCACCTATGAAGTCCAGGTCGAGTAGGTCAGCAAACATCTAAAGGCAGCTGATGTCCTAGATAGAAAAGCAAAGAGATTGACAGCCCCAGGAAAAGATGGCAAAGCACTTACAGTAAAGGTATATTTGTGGGCATAATTAAAATACTAAAATAAAAGAGGCTGAAGTGCTATGTTTATATTTCTCCACATAAAAAAGGCATAGAAAGTTATAGGTTTGGTTTAGCTACTGAGCGTAGGCCCTATAGTCTGTTCCATTTTTTTGCTTAGCCTTTTGTTGTGATGCTTCTTTCTTCATGGTGGCAAGACAATTTGAGTAGCTTTAAGCAACTTGTCCTCAAACTATAATGCGCAAAAGCAAGGAGAGAAGCTAAGCTTTTCTCTATGCTGCTCTTGTTTACAACAAAAAGAAAAATCCTTCCCAGAGCCTGCAGCCTACTTACCCATGCCAGCCGCAGGAGGTTGAGAAAGCAAGTATCTAACATTATATGGAGCAGAAATTCAGTATTTGTAAAAAGTATATGCTCTTACTTAAATGGGGTTAGTAATTTCTTCTAGCTAACTCTATATAACTAGTACAGTTACAAGATCTATATCTATTAGTATATCTAAAATATAAATCAAAGAGCCATCATAAACCTGGAAATATATTTAGCATTTTTCCTTATGATTTTTTTTTTAAGATTTTAGCTCCAATTATGATTTTGGTTTATGGGAATAATTTCATTATATATAGTTACTTAGTGCATGTTAATTGTTGTTAAGAATGAAACCACGACAATATATTCATCATCATCTTCTTTGTACCAACAGTATACATGCAGGCAGAGCAACTTACTGCAGGTAAGTAATGGAAAGGATAAGGAGCCTTCAGACAAAGGAAGCTGTAATTGCTGGAAATATGAATTCAATTATGAGATAAATTCTGATTTATACTTATTTAATTTTAGCAGCCTTCCTTAATTTTTCATTTCTAAAAAAGTAGATTGGTAGAGATTCAACCTCTAGTTAGTAAAAAATTGATTAAGGCCACACATTATAGTTGTACAATGTATGATAAGATCTGCATGACTTCATGCCACTTTTTGAGGTGTCTAATAGATATATTATCAATACTTAGTAATAAGATAAGTAATATCTATCTTTTTAAAGCCTATTGGTTTATAAGATGAGTAACGAGTACCCAAGAGCCAACCGAGTAACTTATATAAAGGATTCATTCATAGAAAATCTAAGGAAAACACACAAATATTAGGGATTTACTAGGGCATCAAAATGGGAAAGTTTTAGGATACCAAAAGTAAAATATTCCTTGTTTTAGAAGAAGAAATTTTACATTAAATCCTGAGTAAAGCAAAAGTACAGGGCCAGGTTTAGTGAGCTACAATGTAGGAAGGTCATTGGTTTGCTTTACTTTCCTTTACCAGTCCGTTTTTTGTAGCTATTGAATTCACACTGTTGTCTTTTTTTCTTAAGCTAAACTCTTGATATAATAATGAAATAAGACTGAACTCTTTTAAAACTAATTTCAACTCTACAGTTTTTAACCTTCTACAAAGACACTCTTGTGGCTGTAATTCCTAATAGGTGACCGAACAAGCTTGAATGTTTAATTCACACCCATGGCCCTGGCATTTCCCTGTGAGTTAGAAAGAATTGTAGCTCCCAGGTGATTCTATTGCAAGTGACCTATGAAGGTCTTTGCCACCAGTGAAAGAAACAAACTCATTCTTTCCAGCTCAGATGTTGGAGTCCGTCATGCACAGCAGTGATTTCAGATTGAGTTCTTTAAATACCTAGTGGTTAGAACAGAGCCAGCCTGTGTATCTGGGGCATTAGCCCCACTTAAAGGAGAGGTCTCTGAAAACAGACATTTTAACCTGTCCAAACGATGACAGACTTGAGAAAAACAATGACCAATATGATGAAAGCAATGACATGATGAAAATGAAACCATTTATTTTGAAATTAACTGCTAAACATGAGCTACTACCCCTTTATTGGCCTGCATTTAACCTTCTTACAAAATGCATTTGTGCCTGCTTATGTGTATAAAAACTGGGCTAAAAATGATGGAAAAGGTAATTCAATCTTTGTAACCAAATTACTGAATAACAAAACCCTAAAAATTGAAAGGGACCTCACACGTTTTCTAGTACCCATGCATGGAATTTTCACAGAAGCCTATGCCGCCAGCCCCAGGGAGCAAGAACTCCCACCATTTTGAAAACAAGCCCACTAAATTTGGGGGCAACTCTCATTGTAAGAAATTTATTTTCAACAATTCCTCAAGATGTCTACTTATACTTTCGTCCCACTGATCCAAGTTCAAACTTCTTATCTCCAAATAAATAGACTTCTTCATATAGAGTACTGAGAGCCGAATATATGAATCAACTATCATAAGTGGATCCTTTTATAGGGTACATATTCCAGATTTCTTCTATCAGTTTCAAGATGCTTTTTCTTCAATTTTTCTGACCTCTTAACCCACTTAGGTTTGTTCATACCCCAAGTATGTTATGCAGTGGGGTCCAGAGGTGGAGTTAGATCTTCTTGATTGTGGATACTGTACTTTTCTAAAGTGCCTCTGAGGTTCATGTTGCCTTCACTGGGGACCCGATCACCCCACTGGCTAACATTGATCTTATAGTCAGCAAAAGTGCCTGTAATATTTTAACCCCCATTGCTATTGAGCCTTGCTTCTCCCTTACTTGTTTGAACCATATGATTTCTGAACTAAGTGCAGGATATTGAATTTATTTTTTTTAATGCCATCTTTTTAGAATCAACCCCCATTTCAGATTGTCAAGATGCCTTTGAATCCTGATTCTGTCTTCCCTTGAATTAGTTCTCTCCCATAGCTCATTGACAATGAAGGTTTGATAACATGCCGTTGTGTTCTCAACCAAGTCAATGATAAAAATGCTAAGGGGACTAAACCAAAGATAGAGCAATGTTGCTGGCAGTCCTCCAAGTTGTGAAGGCTTTAAAAATTTAACTGAAGATTTGATTCAACCAGTTGAAAATCTACTCAACGATAGTAAAATACCATACATTCCATTTCATATGCCATATGTAAGATATTTTGAATTTGGTTCTTACCTTCCTCCTTGACATTATTGGTCCTTTAGTCTCATCATTTGGTGCACTCTAGCCATACAATCTTTCTACCCTTGAGATACACATCTTAGAGACTTTGGTATTTCTCTTATTTTTGCCCACACTACCTTTCTCCCAAATACTTGCATGATTGGTTCCTTACCATTTAGGCCCAGATAACAATCATCTCCTAGAGCAGGGTTTCTCAGATGATGCACTATTGACATTCTGGGCTAAATAATTCTTGGTTATGGAGGACCAAACCCCCTCAAGAATGTTTTGTGATTTTTAATGCACAAGTCTTGCATTTCTTTTATTAAATGTATTACTTAATATTTTATTATTTTGGTGCTGTTTAGAATGAAATGGTTTTCATTTGAACTTAAACATAAATCTTTTAAACATTTTCTTTTCATAATAAATCTTTCTTTGTGAGCATCATTGACTGTTAACCAAATATAGTCAGGTATATTATATATACAGGGGCACCAGTAAGGCATATTTCATAAAATAAAACCCATCTATGCATGTGCTGGCAGCACATTTAGGGCTGTTTTAGGCAGCTCACCTGGCTATTACATTAAATACTAATAAATACTCTAATTTTGCTTAAATAATTCTCTGCTTTGCTTCCTGTAGTATAATTCTTAAAATAGAGAGCTTCTAAAGTCAATCTCCATGATTCTGCCCTCCCATTTCCCAATATTACTCTGAAATATGAAAATGCCCGGAAAGGTTTTCCTACAAATAGAAATGGAAGAAGAGAAGGGCAATGACAAATTTTCCTGCGTATGATGTGTAGCTGGACAGGGAAAGTAGGAAGTTTCAACTGCAGATACATGAGTATCACGTATGCTTTAGTTCAAATCTACTAAAAAGTTTTCTCTCCCTTTCCATCAGCTTTCTCCCTCCTTGCATCACTGACTAACCTCTCTGCAACAGCAAAATATGGTTAAGTCTGTTGCCCTACTATAACGTGACCAAGATTCAGCTGTGCCTTTTAGGAATACATGAAGTTCTCCATAGCCACAATATATGTATTTTATCCTGCTCACCTCCATTGTTCATCATTTGGTTATTACAAGATTAAAAGCAAAAAGAGGACAAGGACCTACATTGCTCAACTTTGCATCCTGCATGGATTTCATTTTGATTCCAGAACAATAAACAGGTATAAATGAATGTGTTTTCTGTATGACCTTCTTTGATTGCTTGTGCTGATACACTAATAAAGAACTTCAGTAACAGCAAGAGAAATATCCATATATCAAAATCACAACTTCTTCCTTGGTTCTTACAAATGAGTGAAATAAGGAAAGAGGAAATTTCTAGGATGTGACAATCTTTCATAATTCTCATTAGAATTTAGGGTAAGATGCTAATGAAAATGGTTCTGATTCATAAAGAACTCTCCACAGGTATTGAAGTTAAGATGATGTATAAAGGGCGGGCCGCGGTGGCTCAGCGGGCAAAGTGCTTGCCTGCCATGCCGGAGGACCTCGGTTCGATTCCCGGCCCCAGCCCATGTAAAAAACAAACAAACAAACAAAATACAATAAAAACAAGAAAATGTTTAAAGATGTTTCCCTTTCTTCCTTCCTTCCTTCCTTCTCTCTGTCTTTCCTTCCCTTCCTCCCTCTTTAAAAAAAAAAAAAAAAAAAGATGATGTATAAGCATTAGTGGACATCCATGTAAAATCAGTCAGCCAAAATTCACCGGGGCCACACAACCAACATATCAGCAAGTAAACTCTTTAATCTTAGAGTTCTGACATCCATTTTATTATCTAGAACCAGGTTCACTGCTTCCCCAGAACATTTTCATAAGCAGAATTTTATTGCAACTATATTCATGCTAGGACAGTGCTTCAGTCTTGGAACATAACCATTATGTTTAGAAATAGATGTATACACTTGATAATTAATATCAAGAAATGTATTACACTGATATTTCAACTCATATTTGCTATTCATATTAAAATGTCATCCATCTCTGAAGGAAAAAAGAAAAGGAAGTTTCTTCCCTTAGATGAGGAAGCCTTATTCATATACTATTCAGTTCTTTTAAGTTCTGCAATAAAGAGGGCAGTTAAACCTGATTTAACTCTACATTTCACCAAATTGTTTGACCCCAGAAAACTTTATTCAACCAACAATATATTGATTCCTGTGGTTCACAAATAACAATTGAGAAACATTAGTGTGGAGACACAGTGATAAGTAAAAGAAGCAGATTTTATGGCTTTCTATATAGTTTTTTTTTTTTTTTGCATGCTATAGTCCCAGGGTCACATTAAATTCTTTTTTCATGTGAGTATCCCGTTATTGCAGCACCATTTTTAAATTTTGGTTTGTTTGTTTTGCTTGTTTGCTTGTTTTTGGGGAAGTGCATGGGCTGGGAATTGAGCCCAGGTCTCCAGCATGGCATCTGTGTATTTTAAAATATAAACTGTAAGAGGAGAGCTATCCATCAGATGTGAACTACAGAATGGTTATCTTTAGATAGCACAGTTATGTCCTTATTGTTTTTATTTCATTTTCTTTGTACTTTTTCTTTTAAAAGACCCTGAATATGTATTATAGATACTGTAAGAAAAAAAATGTCATGATCAAGAAGTATTGGCTAGGAAGATCTATATGTATGTGTACATGGGTATGCATATATACTCAAAAAAATATTTTTCTATAGGAAAATGTGATAGTTAATTTTAATTGTCAATTTAGCTAGGCTAAAGTGCTCAGTTATTTGGTCAAATATTAGTCTAGATGCTGCCGTGCATGTAATTAGTATCTATAATCACTTGGTATTAAGTAAAGGAGATTATAACCCAAAATATGGGTGGGTCTCATCTGACCAGTTGAGGGGCTTGAGAGTAAAAAAACTGAGGATTTCCAGAAAAGAAGAAATTCTACCTCAAGACTGTAGCATAGAAATCCTGCCTGAGTTTCCAGCTTACCAGTCTGCCCTACAGATTTCAGACTTGCTGTCCCCCACAATTATGTGAACCAATTTCTGAAAATAAAAATATTAATAAATACATACATATACACTATGGGTTATATATATATATAACTGATAGAAATATCAAGAATCATAAGGTCAGGATTTGTGAAACTCTTGCCAAGTTTTGCATATACTGCCTTATCTAAAAGGGGGATTTGTTTTAATTCAGTAGAGCATTGATGAATTTTTTTTTCTAACTAAGTGCAAATATTAATTGAGGGTGCATGGGTGGTTCAGTGGTAGAATGCTCACCTCCCATGCAGGAGACCCAGGTTCAGTTCCCGGACCATGCACCTAAAACAAACGAACAAAAATCTTAATTGAGCCCTTTTTCTTAATATAGGATGAGGAAAACCTACATTATATGCATCACCCATATTTATGCTTCCATTGTCGAAAGATCCTGCAAATAGTGTAGGTGTTTACATTCAGCCTTTCATTCTCCACATTATGGTAGTATACCTCAAGTGTTGGCTCTATCATAAACTTCATAAACCTGTGTGGAAAAGTTACTGGACTTGGAGTGAGCATTTCTGGTCCTGGACTGCCACTCATGAGTGATATACTCTGGGCAGATCATTCATTCTCTGGGAGATTCATTGATTCATTATGGCACTTTAAATGACCAAAGTAATGTGGCTGCTGAGGCCATTTTTAATGAGTTGGTGGCATTCTCAATCATGCATAGTGAAGGCAGAGGACAGAGGCTTCAATAACATTGGATAAGACACAAAGTATAATACATCCGTGCAGCAATGAGTTATAGGTATTTGGGTAAATGAATTTCCCTCCTGAATCTGCTTAGGTTACTATTCAGATCTGCGTTTGACCAGAGCACTCCCTCCATGTGGAAATGGGCCTAATCATATGGAAAGGCATGGGCTTTGTTTCCAGGTGTAGATGAATAGAGATGCCTGTGCATAGGGCTTACCTCTAAGACTTGTTTTTCCAAATGGAGTGAACATGAACCAAATTTTTGTGTGTGTGTGCTGTATGGTGGGGTCACATTTCATTGTTTTTCCATGTTAGTATCCTGTTATTACAGCATCATTTGTTTTATTTTTGTTTGCTTGTTTTTTGGGAAGTGCACAGACTGGGAATCAAACTGAGTCTCCCTCATGGCAGGCAAGAATTCTACCACTGAACTACCCTTGCACCCCCCCCCCCCAAAAAACTTCTTTTATCATGTTTTTCTTTTTTTAACATGGGCTGGCACCGGGAATTGAACTCAGTTCTCTGGCATGGCAGGCGAGAACTCTGCCACAGAGCCACCATTGCCCGCCCTATCATTTAATTTCTTAAGCTAAGATATTTGACTCAATTACATAACCTGACTTCTTCCTAATTTGGAACAAATTAATCATTTTAGTCAAGCAGTTAGCGGGATTCTAGCAAATTGGGCATGGTCAGTACAAAGAGCAATCCAGGCGAAGGATGAAAGGAATCAGATCATATGGGTGAGGTCATGTTGTGGACAAAAAAAATTGGGTTATTTGACAACTTTCACCAAATGAGGGAGAGTGAAAGCAGGTAATTTTAAACTTAAATAGTTATATTTAGGATCAAAGCATTCTTTATTTCTTTATGTGTAAGATGAGGAAGCCTTTAAAGCAGCAATAATGATTTGAATTCTAAAAGAAAACTTCCAAGCACTATTGAAAATAATCTATAACTTTTAAAGAGTGCCAAGGAAGGAAATGTAAAAGATTCTAACTGAATTTTGGCAAATATCTGCATATCAATGTCATAAATTCATACAGAAGGCTTGGGCAAAATAAGCTTTTGAAGGTGAAGTGGATGCAATTCAGTGTAGTAATTCCATTGTGCGGGACTAAAAGAAGTGAAGAAGGTGAGTTCTGAGGGCCAGTATAGGCAGGCTGCCACAGAGGACCAAAATGCATCCTGGGGGAGCTGTTACCTACTGTGAGGCTTTGCCAGAGATGTCCCTGATCACCCTGGTAGCCCCAGAATTCTCATAACACTTTGCATCAGAATTTAGTAAATATAAAGCCTGTATATGCTCAGTATTGAAATTTCAATACAGAAAACTAGAAAAAGAACTCGCCTTGAAGACAGATAAAGTAAATTTAAAACAAATAATCAAAATCCCGGGGCTTGGGGTAATATTCTTGAGATATGGAAGAGGGGAGCTAAGGAACGTTGGCCAGCTTGTTTGGGGATGGACTCACTTGCAAATACATAAAACATTTAATCCTGCATTTTGGAGGAAGGCATCTGTCAGAGAAGCCCCCTGGCATGGGTGGAATATTTTCCTTGGGCTAAATTCAAGTCAAAACTGTTTACAGAGTGGTGGTTTAAAATTAAAGATCTGAGTAGAACACAGATGGACAAAACTTTTGTCTTTTTTGGTCTCAGGGAGAACTGAATATATTAGTAAAAATATATCCAAAATAATTCATAGCAAAAGCATCCAAGTTAGTTATTGACCTTAAGAAAATCACAACTATTTGAAGAAAGAGGCTTAAAGAACTAACAGCACACATACTAGCAAACACATATGTTTGATGCTTAATAATTTAATCTGCCTATAGAGACACAGAAAGAGAAACTTATCTTTGAACAAAATTAAACCCACATTTACTTTCAAGAAATGTATATGATTTTTTTTTCCTACACAAGCCAGGCTGTGTATAATATATTGAATACATTATATCATGTCCATCCAAATGCTTGACACAATTAAGGGACTATACAAAACATAGTTGAGTAAGTCATTTAAACAACTGTGTCAAGATTTAAGTCAGTTTGTTCAAAGTTTACACAACCAACTTAATATCTGCTTACCTTAGAGTTGAAGATGGCTGGAGAGATAGTCTAGACACAAATACAATGGTAAGGCATTTTGGAATGTGTACAGCCAGTTTACTTAATCTTAGTTCAAATTTAAGAGAAGTACATCATTCATCAACCCACAGTCTCATAAATTTGGTGTAGTGTTGCAGTGACTTGTATCTCAGTATTCCAGACCTACGTATGCTGAGGCATCAAAAACAAAAATCTCCTTTGGCTCAAGGTGCTCATCAGCCATCTGGAACTGCTTCCCAAGTGTCATCCATTATGCAAATGAGATTTAGTATTCGTCGTGTATCATCTGCTCATACTAATACATTAATGTTGGATGTTACAGCATAAGCCCCCAAGAAGATATTGCCTTTTCATCAGTCATTGACTTGAGCTCACACCTCATTACTTTTAATGGGTCTATGACACATAATGTCACTGGGTTCCTAAGTGCTGCTGCCTGGGGTGTTGCCGATAAAAGCAATATTCTCTATTTAAGTGAAGCATTGCCTCCATTTTATTCATTTATTCGTTTTAGTTTTTATTTAGCTATTTCTTGTCACTGTGGAATTTCCATCACTGGGAAATAGATAATGACTTTTAATCCAACAAATAGTAGAGCTATCTTTCAGAAAAATAAAACTATTTCTTGTAAGAATTTAAAGAAAAAAACCGATGGCCCATTATAAACGTACTTTAGAATCTATCTATTTTTCTATCATCTATCTATATGAATACTTTTTAGAGCATTTTTCAATTATCCTTCTTAAATATGTTCTCTCTTTAGCATAGTATAAGAGATAAAGCTTGGTTGGACTCCTCACTCTTACATTTGCTATCTTTGTGCATCTAGGAAAACTACTTCTCTGTGCCTCATTTTTTTCATCTTTTAAATGGTGATAATAACAGACTTGTAGTGAACAACAACTGAATCAATATTAAGTGCTTAAACATTCTGGCACATAATATATGCCAAATAAATGGTTGTTAAATAAACCACTCCTGATCAATCAATTTAAATTAGTCAACGTCCAAATTTCGATCATTTTAAAAACAAAGAGTCAAGTCCAAATAAAAGTTCAGACTATTACCTAAACTACTTAAGTTGTTAAAAATTAATTGACTCATAACCACTAGGATAGCTTTTAAAAAAAAACAGGGAGAAACAAAAAAACATGTTATTAAGGATTCAGAGAGTTTGGAACCATTATACCTTGTTAGTGGAATTGTAAAATGATGCAACCTCTATGGAAAACAGTCTGGCAGTTCCTCGGAAAGTTGAATATTGAATTACTATATTACCCAACAATCTCACTTCTAGTTACACTCAAAAGAATTGAAAGCAAGGACTCAACAGATACTTATATGCCAATGTTCACAGCAGCATTATTCACAATAGCCAAAGTTTTGTAGCAGCCTAAGAGGCCATCAACAGATGAATGGATAAAGAACATGTGCTATACATATACAAAGGAATATTTTTCAGGTGTACAAAGGAAAGACATGATAAATTCTACAACATGGATGAACCTTGAAGACTTGGACGGTGATTGAGATAAACCAGATACAAAAGGAGACAAATAATGTATGATCTGATTTATATAAAATACACAGAACAAGCAAACCCACAGAAATAGAAAGTAGATTAAAGGATACCAGGAGCTAGTGGGGAGAGGGATGGGTCATGTTTGCTTAATAGGTACAGAGTTTCTGTTTGGGGAATGAAAAAAACTGGGTAATGGTTGCCGGCAATGGTAGCAGAACATACTGAATGTAATTAATACCACAAAGTGTATGTTTGACGGTGATTAAAATGGGAAGTATATGTTACCATAATTAAAAGCTAAAAAAAATTAAATGAGAAAAGCAGCTTTCCTTTGCACTAATCAGCATAAATAATAATAAAATGTTTAATTTTCAAAGAAAAATATCTTAAAATTTATACAAAAATCGTTGAGAAAGCCTTGTTAAAATGATCATTGTGAATTAAGGGCCTAGATCCTAAAGAGGCACCAGAACTTAACCACTTTACTGGAAACTCCCTCCCCAAAATTAAGAAACAGAAATTTTAGGAGCTCTGCAAAAACTCCCAAGCATAGTCTCAGTGTGTGTCTGTGTGAGTTTATGTGTACAAATCTTACAGAATATGGATATAAAAATCCTAGCACAAACTAGCATTATATTAAAATAATATCATTATTAATTTGGGTATATTCTAGGAATATTGAGTATATTCACATTGGCGCATACTTATGGTGAATCACAATAAATAAAAGGAGAAACAAACAGCTTTGTAACTTACTATCTAAGATGCCAGAATAAACACATTTGTTTGTCTTCTTTTCTTCTCCATAGCCAGCTGATAAAGCAAAAAACACATAAGAAAGTGTACATTAATAATAGCTGTGGAAAGCTTGAGTTACATACCAAAAATGGAGCAGAAATTTTGATGGCTAGGAAAGTACTTTCTAAACAAAACCTCAGATGTAGAAATAAAGATAGTTGATATATTTTATTAAATATATAGTCAAAATTACTTAATGCCAGAAAAATATAAACAATGTTAAAAGTCCAGTAAGAAAGTTAGAAAAATATTTGCAATATATGAGACAAAGTGTTAATTTTCATTATACGTAAAAACAATCACTAATCAATAAGCAAAAGGAAAGCTCTCTAACAGATACACTTAGACTCACCAAGCAGAAATTGTATACTTTAGTGGCAACAAACATGTACATATTGGGCTCCTAACACTCACAAAGAAACATATATACAAACACATGTACATACACATAAACATATGTACATATACACCAATGCATACGTACACTCAAGCACAAATACAAGCATCAATATATTAAAAATTACTTAATATTGCCAACGAAGTGTAAATTAAAACAAGATAACCTATTTACCCAACCAACATAACAAAAAATAAGAGAATAGCAATGCAGAGCACTAAAATAGTTTTGGGGAAATGATTTATTACAATATCTATTATACAAATAACATATCTAGAAAACAATTTTGCAATATACATCTAAAATATTAATAACCTAACCTGAAATTTTGCTCCTAGGAATTTCCCCTGAAGAAATTTTTGGATTGGTGTGATAGATATTTTAATAGGAAAAATTTTAATATATTTTGACATACAAGATGATGAGACATGATTTAATATATTATGATACTCTTATGAAATAAAATATTATGTTATCAGTGATATGATGGCATAGATTCATATTTATTTACATCAATACACTTCCTATTGTACTGTTAAGTATAAAAAAGTTATAAAAGAATATAATACCATGTGTAGGAGTGTGTTTGTGTGTGTAAGCATATATATATATGAGTGTGTGTGTGTGTGTGTGTGTGTGTGTGTGTGTGTGTGATTGCCAAAGAACCTTTTGGCTGAAAGAGACATAATGTATCAATTGAAACTAGACAGAGTTAGAAGGAAAATTATTGGATCATAAAATTGGATTCCAAAACAGAAACTTGCTTCATGTACATATTAAAGGTCATAAAGATTGTCAAATATTGCTCTCTCCTTTTTTCTCACCCTCTTTTGTTCTACCTTTCATTCATTGAAGGTTCACAGGTGACAGATAGCAGCTCCAATGTCCCATTCAGCTTTCTTAGTGACTATACTTAAAATAACATGTCTGTTCCCCAGTGTCTTTAATCACAGTCACAGGTAGTAAGCATAGGACAGTGCTCCATTGTACATGCCTCCCTGAAATGGGAGTTGGATTCAGCCCAACTATAATGAAGAGACTGCCTAGAAGTCAAGCCAACAAAAAGCAAAGCAGAAAAACAAGGAGTAAGGGAGGATTGGAGGAAGGGAAGGACGAGTGAGGGAGAGAGAGAGAGAGAGAGAAACTCGAAAACTTTGTGGTCATGGACATATTTTGGAAGCAAGCTTCACAATGTGGATCTCCCTATTTTGTAATCCAATAGTTACCCTCTAATTTAACTACCTTAAATGTACATATTATCACTTCCACCTAAACAGATCTTTACTAACAACATGGACCAAGAATGTAAAAGGTGGCACTACTCAAAGAATAGGCATGATCATTAACTTCCAGATAATTTCTGATGCATATAAGCATATAAGAGAATATGGATGGATACAAACAAAATAAAAAACATTGCAAACTTTGGATAGAGAGTTTTAAATGGACTTGTCTTCCTGGTTTTATCTGACATTTATTTTCTTTTTTTCTTTTTTTTCATTTGTTGGCTTAAAATGAGCATAAATTATTTGTGTAGAAGGAACATATTGTTACTAAAATATATAAAAATTAAACTTTATGTTAAAATGAGCATGAAAGGAATGGGAACTGTGTTGAAATTCTCAGTGCTCACAGAGAAAGATGCTTCCTTGGATCTGAGGGGACTTAGGAGTCAATTATTTAGGCCTTTCTTTGGTGAAGCTGGCCATCTCAAAGGCGTGAGACATCTTTTCCCATCACTGGAGGCCAACTGAGATGGTTTTCAGAGAGGAGAAATCCAAATAATGTGAAATGTACACTCTGGACTTAGTTCAAGGCAAAAATGAGGGATGCTTTCAGCAAAACCTTAGTTTTATTTAATGTTTCTCAAACTGTGGTCTCGGACTACGTACATCAGAATTACTTTATCACTTTAAAAATTAAATGTACTAGACCAAACATTAGACCTAGTGAATTAGAATATTTGGGGTTGGAGTATGGGGATAAACATTTTAAAGAAGTTTATAAGGTGATCTCCATCTCTTCCAATTTTTGCAAACCAGTGGTCTAGTGTGTGTGTTCAGAGTAGTACACTCTGAATTAAAATGTATTAAAATTATGTTTAGGAATGACATTATCATATATTCATCAAAACCAAATATTTTCATGTGCATGTAGTATAGGTGATTGGAAATTTTACAACTGAAAACATATGCCATGTCATATCCAGGTCAAGGGGAAAAATTAAAAAGTAAAATGTATGTTCTCAAAAGTAGAACAGAAGTTTTTATTGCAGATAGTCTGAACATGGGGAAAACTATACTTATGGCTTTAGAAATCAAAGAAAATAAGAGTGAAACATTTGCTTTTTGCCTTCAAACAAAGGAATGAAACATATCTGAAAATAACAGGAGATTGAACTGGAGAGAGAAATAAAAGAAAATGGAACCAGAGATAAATTTCCAGCTAAGAAGAAAATCTGTTATCACTGAATTTGGAAACTTACTTCCATTACATTAATTTTTATTTTAATCTACACCCTGAGAACATGTATTTCAAGAATCCATGGCATCAATTTTCTGAGTGAGTTTTATATCATCCCATAAAACTAGGGGTTGGCTCTGAATGTATGTAGGGCTGGCATCACGGAGCTGTTATAAGAATTCAATGAAATGAGAAAATATATGCAAAAACACTTTGCAAATTAAGATTTTTCAAATATTATACGATATTACTTATTACATTTATTCATTCAGAACAAGACAGAGCTGCATCTTAATATGATTTCAGTTCATCTTTCAATATATGGAAACTAAGAATTTAAGAACTATCAGTAAGGTATAGATAACAGAAATAGAAAGACACAGAGAATACGTCCTCATTCTTTCATAAAAACTGCTGAGAGTTTGCTAGGGGTCAGGAACTCTGTTAGGCAATGGAAAGGTGGTTTAGCAGGAGGAAGAAAAGAAAAAGGTATATTCATTGCAGTGTCATATGTGCTTTGATGGGGGCCAGTGCAGACAGTTCTGTGTATACTTGATTAGTAACGCATAACTTAGACTTCCAGGGTTGAGAGGTTTTTCCATAAGAGGTGATATTGACACTAAGCTATGCAAGATGTGGAGGAGTTTACCAAAGTCACAGTGGGCTATGACTGGACCACGTTTAAGAACTGTTGGGAGAGATATGGCTGGGAGATAAAATTTGAATAGGAGGAGTGTTGAAAGATAAGCCTGAAGGTTGGTGTGGAACTTTTGCCTGATTGGCAAAGGAAAATTACTGAAAGATTTTAAGCAGGTGAACTAGATGATTTAGAACCAGGTCAGTAGATGTTTTTGCATAGGGTTAGATTAGTAGATATTTTACTTTTTGTGAGCCAACGGTCCCTACTGAAACCTTTTATCTCTATTGTTGTACTGAAAATGGAGCCAACGACAATATTTAAAGGAATGAGCATGGCTGTGTTCCAATGAAACTTTATTTCCAAAAACAGGTGTCACGCTGGATATAACCCATGGACCATGTGCAGACGATGGAGCCATTCTCTGAGGTAGCAAACACAAGAGCTAGAGAAGGAGGGGCAGAGGGATGAGTTTTGTTATATACTAGTTGAAACCTAAGGGCTGTAATATCCAAGTTGGCTGGGCAATTACGCCCAATAAGTCAGTAACTCAGAGAAGAAATCTGAGTAAGGAAATGATCGAGATGTTTCACCTCTGGAATTCTCCTATTAATAGGAATAATGAGACAAATGTTCAAACATACAGTATAAACACACACACAAAAGCACAAACAACACAGTCAAATGGTGAAAACTATATTCTGTGGCACATTAATATGAGGGAGGTGGTAAAGGCAGCCTCACCTGAGAAAGTAATTGGAATGCCGAATGGCATAAAGTAAAAACCATTTTGTATTACTGTGGAATAGAGTACTTAAGGACATTTTTTTCCCTCTCTAAACTTTACAATGATAAGATGATCTTATAACTATTATAAACCTGACATCATAAATTGGGAATGTTAAAATGTAATTATTTCCCATGGATTCAATCTGAAAATGTCAGCTTGGAGGTTCTGTACTTAATAAAAGCAACCCAGCTATTTTACTGACGGACGGCTTTAGATATGAGGTAAAAGTATTTAAGTCAAAGACGAGAAAAAGAGTGTTCTTTTACTGATAATGCCAGTATTTGTTAAAATCACCTCAATTGGACATTAATAAGCTTTGCCAATATTCATTATTTTATTATTAGTACTCTTTTTTCTTTACTTGTGAACATAATATAATTTCTTTAAATAATTTTTAAACATATTAGAATTTCATGATAATGTGTTCTATGTTTATATGGACTTGGGACCTATCAGAAGCCAAATAAAAGTCCATTGAGACACATACCAAAAAATGTGCATTAAACTAATCCTGAAAAAATATGCAATGCAAATGCTTCACCATACAGGTGTAGAGTTTATTTTGGGTAGATTTAGGGACATTTTCCCAACTGCATGTTGCTTAAAATGCAATTGCATTATCCTTTATGAAAAGTGTGAATGTCAGGCTTCTAAATTTTTGTTCTGAATGTTGTCAATCAATCCTAAGTTTGTATGGTACTTGAAGACATACTTGTTCACATCCCAGGTTAAAGATTTTATCTCCTAATTAATAAAATTTCCATAGTTCTATATTTTATGTCTTTAGAGATACAAGGACAACATGTGAAGGACTGAGGGAAAAGTTTCAGAATAAATTAAATTAGAGAACAATTTACGGTGTTTACCCTTTATAGTTATTTTCTCTATTCTTACATATGCTGAGTTGTCTAGATGGTTACTTTTTTCTGTTGATTCCATGGAAGAAAGTCACTAGTTATTATTTTGTGGCAAAAGTAAAGCTGTATCTCATGACTTGAAATCGAAATGTATGCAAAAATAGAAGCAAGAAATGTTATTGTCAAATACACTGTAATATTATTCTTAAAGTTGAAAAATAAAGGAGGAAAATAATGATTATCAATGCATTTAACTCAGGAGCTAATCTAAACGCATATTCATTGGGAATTGCTCACTGAGTTGAATTGTATACATGCATTGTAAAGGCTAGTGCAATCAACTAAAGTATTCCATATGGAGGATTAGCTTGTCACAGTGAACATTTTGTGGCACTTTTAAGTGAAAAGTCAATGAACACTACCAAAAGAGAGAATATATCTACATATCAAAAGCAGAATTTGCAATGGATGATTAGGAATTTTTGTGTAACAAATGCTTTGTTTAAAATGTGTTATCAGTGATTTAATTACAACCAAGATTCACGTTTACTCCTCTTTGCTTTTCTCCTCAATTGTGTTTTTCTGTGATCCATGAGGTTTCATTATTATGGCATTTGTTGTTATTCAGGTCATGGATTTTTTCTAAAAATGGAACATAGATGGATTGGGCTTCAAGAAATATTTAATAGTTACATGTCATAAAATGGTATCTCTCTTAAGGCAGTTTTAAAATAGCAAATTTTACAGCATTTTTCTATTTATACCTTCCCTAGTCAAATAATCAAATTTTCAACTTTTCTTTAGGCCATCCAAGAAAAACATAATCTGGCTAAGCAGTGGCAGTAATTCTGAAGTAACCACTATAGCTTTGTCCAGCCAAGTGTTCAAACAAATATCTGACTTTTGTACAAAGAGGCAAGATTGACTGCTGGTTCTCATGACCTTGTCTCAGAATAGCAGACTAAAACTTAAAAAAATTGAGATATTCAAGATATGGATTCTCTAAAAGTTTTATGCAAATTCTTTTCTCAATTGGTCTGATTCAAATTATCTCCTTATTTTTTTCCTCACTCAAATTTGACAGCATTTGCCAGTTAGTGAAATTTTCTAAGAGCAATGAATATGAATTTAGAATGAGAAACAAAAATCTTGAGATTTGAATATGTCTTTCTATGTGATTAACTATCTTAAACAATATGAAAAGCATCAAGTTTGCTGCCAAACACTAACAGTCATTTATACTTCTCTTTGTCTTTTAAATTACAATTCATTTGACTATTATTTATGGAAGCACATTTTGAAATTGGCCAGCAAAATTGCAGTCTGTTAAATTCCCACATTTACTGTGTCATATCAGAGCTAATTCAACTTTGTTCGTCCTACTGAAACTGAGCCTGATTTTAAATGAATGCTTTAAGTGAATTCCAACTGGGAAAATCAATTCAAACCTTGTAAACAGTTTCTTATTCAAAATTGTAGATAATTCTGGAATTAATAATGAATTCTGTGCTGGCTTGAAACTGTTACATACCCCAGAAAAAGCTATGTTCTTCTAATCCGATCTTTTGGGTGCAGACTTACTGTATGTGGGAACTTTTGAATAGGTTGTTTCCATGGAGATGTGACTCTCCCAATTGTGTCTTGGACCTTTTGATTAGTTTGTTTTCTTGGAGATGTGACTTTCTCCCTCTTGTGTTGGGTCTTAATCAGCTTGCAAGAGTCCTTTAAGAGGGAAACATTTTGGAAAAAAGCACACACACAGACACAGATGTTTGGGAATGCAGAGGAAAGCACCCCAAGAGACACCAGAAGTTAAGGGAGCTGTTTGAAACCAGAAGCCAGGACAGAAGGACAGCAGACCTTGCCATGTGCCTTCCCATGTGACAAAGGAACCCAGATACCAGCCTCCAAGAAAGGTAGCATTTTGGTGCCTTAATTTGGACATTTTCATGGCTTTAGAATTGTAACTTATAACTTAATAAATCCCCTTTATAAAAGCCAATTCAGTTCTGGTATATGGTAGTCCAACTCCTTTGGCAAATTGAAACAGATTTTATTATCAGAGAAATGGGGTGTTGTGGTTTTCAAATACCAAAAATGCTGGAATTATTTCATAAATGGATAAGGGAATGATTCTGAAAGAACTGTGTGAGGGGTCATAGAGAAGGCCTAGATGGTTTTGAAGAGACTGTTCATACAAATAAGGACGTTAAAAGAACTTCCAATGGGGCCATAGACATAAATGATGATTATGTCACTGCAAACTGGTAAAAAGGTGAGTTCTGTTTTGAAGAGGCAGACAATTTGGCAAAATTGAATGTCGGTATTGGATGGAACATAGAATTTGGGCTGGAATACGTAGCTGAACAGATTTCCAAACTAAATGTAGAAAATACAGTCAGGCTTCTCCTTGCAATTTATGGTAAAATGTGACAGGAAAAGAATAAAGTGAGAACTGTACTCTTGGAAACAAACAAACAAATAAGAAAACAGAAACTAATAGTTAGAAAATTCTGAGCTTTTGGAAAATGTGTCCCCAAAGAAAGGTGCCTCATGTGAGGATTTAACCAAACATGAACCAACCATAAAGCCATTACAGGACAAGCCAGGATTAAAGATGGAGTTATCCAGAAAGAACTGTTGGATAGTGATCCCTGTATACTGCATGGAAAAGTAACCAGAGTATTGTGGGATATGTACAAATGGAACCACTGCCAGTAGGAATAACAGAGACTGAAGAGGGACAAATTGAAGGAAAAATTACTTTAGAGGCAGAACCATGGAAACTAAAGTCTGGAGCCAGGAAATTTTGAGCAGGAGAGCAGATCCATCAAGGCATGTGGAGACTGTAAGCTTGCCTTGGGGTCAGAGGGCGGGTGGAAAACTGGCAGCCTCAGACCTAAGAAAGGGTGGAGCATTTTCCCTGGGGATTGGGAGAAACTGGCTACTGTTATGAAGTGGTTGAGCATATACTCCAGGGATGGAAGAGGGTCAGGTGCCACCCAAATGCTTGAGGATGGTGGGGCTGAGAACAAGGTGGTCTCCCCAATGTTACAAACTTCATCCACTGTTTGGAGAGAATATGGCTGCTGCATATGCCTTTGAAGGAATGGAATCACCACTCCCTCAAGTCCTGAGGATGAAAGGTCATTCTATAAATGAAGCTTAGACTTTGAAACCTAATGGAGTATGCCCTGCAGGTTTTCAGAATTGTCTGGGTCTGGTAACCCTGTTTCCCTTTCAATTTCTTCCTGCAGCAATGGAACTGTTTATCCTATAAGTGCCCCTCCTTTGTATATTACCAGCAGATAAGTTTTTATGAGTTTACACAGATCCACAGCCAGAGGAAAATTTTGCCTTAGGACAGACCATACCTGTGGCTGATTTTGACAAGATTTTTTACTGTTTTTAGTTTGGTATTTTATTTGTACTGTTACTAAAATGGTTTAAGGCTTTTATGAAATGGGGATGGAATGAATGTGTTTTGTATATGGAAAGAACATGCTTTTTGGAGGTCCAGAGGTTCAAACCAGGAACATGCTAGTTTGGAACTGTTATGTACCCCAGAATAACCATGTCCTTCAAATCCAAGACTGTGGGTGCACACCTATTGTGCCTTTCATCCAAGAAGGCATCCTGATTTTTGGTGCTAAGATTTGGACATTTTCGTGGCCTTAAAATTGTCACTTGTAACTTAATAAATCCCCTTTATAAAAGCCAATCTATTTTTAGTACATTGCATTGCAGCAGTTATAGCAAGCTGAAACATCTGCATTTTTAAAAATATCTTCCAAGAACTTGAAGAAACTAATTTCATTTGGGCTAAAGGAAAGCTCTATGAAATGATTCAGTTAATCAGAGTGCATTGGAAGAGCACTGTTTCACCAAAGAGTCTGGGATCAAAGAGAAAAGAAGGCAGATGTTTTAAAGAAGAGAGAAAGCCAAAGAGTAGAGTTCAGTGTCACCATCACCCAATTTCCACCATGCATGTTTGCATTTCCATTGATACAAATCTTCTAAGATGTGATCATGGTGATGAACATATAAATATGTGATGATATTGTGAGTTATTGGTTATATACCAATAACAGAATGATCATATGGTAAGAATGTTCGTGTTTGTATGTTGTGATGTTTAAAAAAATTAAATAAATAAAAATAAATAATTTCCAGTATTTATCAGCCTTGGAGCATTCTTTCTGGAATCCTATATTATTTTCCTTTTATGAATTGGATTATGTACACCACAAAAGCTATGTTCAGGTCCTAACCCCTATTCATATGGATGTGAACCCACTTGTAAATAGGATCTTTGAGGATGTTATTAGTTAAGATGAGGCCAAACTGAATTAGTGGTTGGCTTTAATCAAATATGGCAAAGACCTTTTAAGCATATGAAAATGGACATGGTAGCAGTCAGAGAAGATAGAAGCAGAGATTGAGTTATGGAGTACCAGCAAGTCACAATAAGAATGTTACAGACTTCAGAGAAACGATGATCCTGTCAGCACCTTGATTTTTTACTTCAAGCCTCCAAAATTTTTAAAACAGCCATTTCAAACTAAAACATTACTTAAATCATGAATAATATTTGTCAGGATGCTCTAGGGAAACAGAACCAACAGGAGACAATCTGTAAATATGAGGTTCTATAAAAGTGTCTCATGCAACTGTGGAATGCATGAGCCCAAATTCCATAGGGGGGCTGCAAGCTTGCAACTCCAGTGAAGGTCTTCAATAAGTTCCCTAAGAGAGGCTGGCTGGCTGAAGTACAGATGAACATTCTCTCTTATGTGTATGTTGACATCACCACCACTCCTTTAAAAGTCTTCAACTGATCAGATTAGGTCCAACTGATTGGATTATCCCATTATGGAAGATATTCTGCTTGGTTGATTGTAGATGTAGTCAGCGATGGATGCAATCAAATGACTGATGATTTAATAAACCAGCCTTCTGGTTTATGAACCAGCCATGCAATGCACTCACAATAATGGCTAGGCCAGTGCTTGCTTGCTTGACCAAACAACTGGGTCCCACCATCTAGCTAAATTGACACATTAACCCAACCATAACAATCCACCCTTTGTCAACTTGGTAGCTACACATAGAACACAGTAACAAACATATTTTTCATCTAACAATATTGAGCTGTCTTGCATACAATGGGAAATGCACGAAATCTCTCCGGACTAGGATATAAGCCCTTGGGTAACAGTCATTCCTAAATTTGACATTCTATAATTTAAATACTATAACATGAACAATATACCTTATATCATATGATAAGGGAAGAAATACAGAAGAAAACCAGGGTATTTGCCTTATGTACAAAAACAAATACAGTCATAACAAAGTAAAGAAGTAATCATACCATTACAGTGCTCATGTGCTGGATTGAAACTGTTATATACCTCAGAAAAGCCATGGTCTTTTAATTATAATCCATTTTTGGGGAGCAGACTCATTGTTTAGGGTGGGATCTTTTGATTGGATTGTTTCTACAGAATTGTGACCCCACTCATTCAAGGTGAGTCTTAATTAATTTAGTGGAACCATTAAAAGAGGTGACACAGATGCAGATGTTTGAGATATTTGGAGAATGGACATGGAAGGCAGATAAATAAAACAAAGACACAGATGTCTGGAGATGCCAAGCTAGGACACGAAAACATGAGTTTGCCCCAGAGAAGCTAAATGAGAGTACACAGAAACTCAGAGAGGAGGCCACTGCAATCAGATTCTGAAAACAACAAAACCCAGGAGGAAAGAGCCATTGGATATCACCATGTGCCTTCCCACGTGACAGAGAAACCCCAGAAGTAGTTGGCTTTTCTTGGGTGAAACTAGGGTTATTGATGCCTTAATGTGGACATTTTCATGAACTTAGAACTATAAATTTGTAACTTAACATATTCCCTTTATAAAAGTCAGTCCATTTCTGGTATACTGCATTTCAGCAGCATTACTAAACCAAAACAGATTTTGGGGCCAGAGAAGTGGGGTTCTATGGTTTGCAAAACCAAACATATTAGAATGATTTTTGACACAGATAAGGAGAAGGCTCTGGACATATTGTGATGTGCTTGCTAGAGAAGGCCTAGATTGTTTTGAAGAGACTGTTGTTAGAAAATGGACTTCAAAGATACTTCCAATGAGACCTTATACAGGAATGATGAACGTGGCCTTGCAAACTGGAAAAAAAGGTGACTCTGGTTTTCAAGTTGCAGAGAATCTGGCAAAATTGAATGCTAGTTCTTGATGCAAGAGATAATTTGAAAGCAGCCAATTGGGATATCTAGCTGAGGATATTTCCAAAATAAATGTGGAAAATGTAGCCTGCCTACTCCTTACAGATTATAGTAAAATGTGACAGGAAAGGGATAATTTGAGAACTGAATTCCTTAGTACAAAATAACTAGAAACTGATAATCTGGAAAATTTTGGGCTTCCAGAAAGTGAGAACCCAGAAGCTGGTGCTCAACAAGAGGATTTAACCAAATATGGAAGTGGTCACCCATTACAGAACAAGTAAGGATTGGAGATGGAGCTATTCAGAAAGGATTTGTGGAAAATCCTATTTTCTGATGAATTTGACAGTGCTATTTGCCAAGTCAAAATTTTTGTGAGATCTTGATTAATGGAACCCCGCCATTCTGGACTAAAAGAGACAGAAAAAGGACAGCTTGAAGGAAAAAATTACTTCAAAGGCAGAACCAAGGTCTGAAGCCAGGAAATCTCAGACCAGGAGAGCAGATCCACGTAAGTACATGGAGAGGATGAGTTTGCCTCAAAGGCAGAAGGTGGGCCTTCCCCCTCGATGTTCTAGGAAGAGTGTTGCTGCCTTGGGCCTCAGAAAGGGTGGAATACATTCCTGAGGGATAGTAGTGAGCCTCACTGCCTTTCTAATTGTTCTGATGAGGTTGAGTGTGTGCCACAGAACTGGAGAGATTCCAAGTGCTGCCCTGATGCTTAAAGAAGGTGTAGCCAAGAAAAAAGTGGTCTCCCCAATGTCCCCCAATGTTGCAACCATCATCCCAGTGTGTGGAGAACACTGGGCTGCTGCATAAGCCTTTGGAAAGGGTAAGATTTCTGCCCTCTCCAGTTCCAAGGATAAGTGACTTTCAGACTCTGAAATATAATGGAGTTTGCACTATGGATTTTTGGGACTCTTAGGGTCTGATGACTCCTGTTTTCCTTGCAACTTCTTCTTATGGCAATGTGAATGTTTATCCTATGACTATTACTCCTTTCTATATTGGAAACAGATAACTTGTTCTGAGTTTCACAAGTCAACAACCAGAGGAGAATTTTGCCTTATGACAGACCTGGACTGTAACTGATTCTGATGAGGTTTTCTAACTATTTTTGAGTTGGTATTGTGTTTGTACTGTTAATGAATTGGTTTAAGGCTTTTGTGATAATTGTGATTGAAAGATGTGTTTTGTATATGGAAAGAACCTGTCATTTGGGGGTCCAGAGGATTAAATATGCTAGTTTGAAACTGTTATGTACCCCAGAAAAGCTACGTCTTTTTTTTGTATTTTTATTGACAGATCTTCACAAACACACATTGTGTATATGGTGTATAATCAATGGCTTACAATATCATCACATAGCTGTGTATTCATCACCATGATCATTGTTAGAACATTTGCATCACTCCATAAAAAAATAAAAACATAAAAGAAAAAACTCATACATCTCATACCCCTTACCCCTCACTTCTCCCTCTCACTTACCACTAGTATTTCAATCTACACAATTTATTTTACCCCATATCCCTCTATCCTTTATATATTTTTATCCAGAGCTCTTTTTTTACTCATCTGTCCATACCTTGGATAAAAGTAGCATCAGACGCAAGGTTTTCATAATCACACAGTCACCTTGTAAGAGCTATAATGTTATACAATCATCTTCAAGAATCAAGGCTACTGGAACACTACTTAACAGTTTCAGATATTTCCTTCAAGCCACCCAATACACCACAAACTGAAAAAAGGATATCTTTTATCCTTTTAATATATATATTAATACAAAAGAATAGACTCCAGAAATAACCTTTCAACTGTTTGAAATCTCACAGCCACTGAAACTATATTTTGTTTCATCTTCCTTTTCCCCCTTTTGATCAAGAAGACTTGCTCAATCTCATGATGCTGAGTCCCAGCTCATCTTGGGAGTTCTGTCCCATGTTGCCAGAGAGATATATTCCCCTGGGAGTTGTGTCCTATGTAGGGGGGAAGGGCAGTAAGTTCACCTGCAAAGTTGGCTTAGAGAGAGGCCACATATGAGAAACAAAAGAGGCTCTCTGGAGGTTACTCTTAGGCATAATTATAAGTAGATTTAGCTTATCCTTTACAGGAAGAAGTTTCATAGGCACGAACCCCTAGAGTATGGGCTCAGCCTATTGATTTGGATGTCTGTCTGTCTCCGCCTGTGAGAATATGAGGAATTCTCCAATTGGGAAAGTTGAATATTTCCTCCATTCTCCTCAGTCCCCCAATGGGACTTTGAAAATACTTCTTTATTCACTACCTAAATTGCTCTGGAATATATCGGTGATCATACTAATTTGTAAAAACCAACAAGATCTCAAGTGCTATTCCAGATTCCATGTAAGTGTGGTGTTCAAATATAACTGACCATAGAAGTTAAATTAGACAATTCACTACCCAAAATATAAATCTTGCACCAAATAAACATCTCTCCCTTTGGTTTCACTTAGAAGTTGAAGTTTTAAAATATGGACCAGGTCTGTCATGGAACCAGTGAGGCCAACAGCAAGATGGGAAGCAGGGAGTTATAGGTCATGTGAAGAAGGAGTTTCCCCAATTGGGTTCAGGAATAAGAACATGAAACACAAGAAGTGGCATCCTAACTATCTGAAGGTCCATGTTCAGAGTGTCCATGAGCGGTAAGGCTTTGTATTTTGAAGAAACTGAAAATTACAATAAATTACTATGGAAGACAAAAAGGCTTAAACCTCATAAGAATCTCAGTTCACAGGTAGATACCAGATCATCTGAAACATCTCTATTTGGCTGAAGAGGAAAGATTAAGGAAGCAAGTTTAACAAGTTGACTAAACTTTGTTAGAAAATCAAATTGACCAACCATTGCCAGAGCAATGTAGCATTGATCTGACTTTATCTGAAGAATGATGGAGCATTGACCAGCCTCTACCAGACAAAGTAGCAAAACAGTAAATTCCGTTGCTACTTCAAAGAAAAATAAAAAAGAAAACATCAAATCAAAAAGCACAAGAAGAGTATGAACAGGTACAAGCTAAGCATGCTCTAAGAAACAAGAATTTGAGAGAAGAAAGCAAGAAAGAGAAGAAGGTCACGGGCTCTACAAAAAAGAAGAAAATGAAAGTGCTCAAAATATTGAGCAAAAAGACTAAAAAAGGTCAACCAAATTTGAATTTACAAATGGAGTATCTTCTTTAAAAAATACAAGAAAAAAATTAAATAAGACATTTTATCCTTGATCAAGAGTTAAATTATCTGCTGTCTGTCTATTGGGTTCTTTGATTTAACGCACCTCTGTTTTTAGTTTCTAGTTGCTAAAATAAATACCTTAGATTGGGTTGGCTTAACAACAGGAATTTATGGGCTCACAGTTTCAGAAGCTAGTAAAGACTTGCTTCTTCCCAGAGTTGGCATTTTCTGGCTGGCTGGCAAATTTTGGGGGCTCCTTGGCTTTTCCATCACATGTCAGTGCACATGGTGGCATCTTTTTTCTCTTCTGAGTTCCATTAACTTCCAGGTTCTGGCAACTCTCTGTGGCTTCTCTTTCTGTGCCCAATTTCCTTTATATATAAGGACTACAGCAATATTGGAGTAAGGTCCACCTTCATTCAGTTTGGTCATTGTGTTAGTTAGATTCAGTTGTCAACTTGGCCAGGTTAGCATACCTAGTTCTGTTGCTGCGGACACAAGCCAATGGTACGTGAATCTCATCTGTTGCTAATTACATCTGCAGTCAGCTAGGAGGCATGTCTGCTGCAATGAGTGATGTTTGACTTAACTGGCTGGTGCTTAAATGAGAGATTGCAATGTAGCACTGCTAAGCAGCTCAGCATTCCTAATCTCAGCACTTGCAGCTCAGCCCAGGCCTTTGGAGATGCAGAAAGAAGTCACCCCCGGGAAAGTCGTTGGAACCCAGGGGCCTGGAGAGAAGGCCAGCAGAGACCATCCTGTGCCTTCCACGTAAGAAAGAACCTCAGTGGAAAGTTAGCTGCCTCTCCTCTGAAGAACCAACAAAATAAATCCCCTTTTATTAAAAGCCAGTCCATCTCTGGTGTGATGCGTTCCGGCAGCTAGCAAACTAGAACAGTCATACCTTAACTAATAACATCTTCAAAGGCCCTATTTAAAAATGTATTCACATGCACCAGACCAGGGCTTCGGACCTGAATGTGCCATTTGTGGGGGCATGATTTAGGCCCTAGTAGCTTCCTAATAATTTACTAATTTTGTCAACATAAACTGAATTGCTAAGCTAAACTAAATATGTAATGTCACAAATAAATTTGTTCTTAAAAAAGAAAATTTTCCATATAAGCTCTATCTAATATAATTTCTTTCTTACTTATATGCCTCTGAAGAGAGGTTGACCTGAGGAACTGAAGGAACTTTCTATTTCTTTCAAGCTCAGATGCTCAGATATGTAATATTTTTGGTATCAGGAAATTTGTATGAAATAAAATATCTCAAAAGTTAAAAAAATATATATATATGGACCATACCATCCTTTACTGTATTTTCTGATCTACCTTAGTCCTATCCAGATCAGCTTCACACATATGTCTAGTTGAAGTCTAATCCCTTTTTCAACTTTTTAGACAGTTCCTGTATGGGGTAGTGTTGACTTTCATAGCTTCAGAGCTGTAACTCTGAGTCTCAGGTGTCACATAAACACCTGAAGTTTCAGGAATAACCAGATTATAAACAAATATCTCAATATCTCAGAATTTAGAGATAACAGTTACAACTCCAGAAAAGACGTGACTGCTGTAAGTGCTTATAATCTACAAACCTTTACAGTCGGCCCCAATCTGACAACAAACACTCTTAACTTCAGTTTGTATGTTATAGTTAGTCCATATGAGTGAGGCGTGATAATATTTGTCTTTTTGTTTCTGACATTTCATTCAACATCCTGTCCTCAAGATTCATTCACCTGGTTGCATGCCACACAATTTGTTTCTTACAGCTTCATAGTAATCCATTGTATGTATTCACCACAGTTCCCCTTTCCATTCCTCAGTCATTGTACTCTTAGGCCACCTCCTACTATTGTTAATGGCAAATACTACTGCCATAAAATACAGTGCACAGATATTCATTCCTGTTCCCATTCTCAGTTCTTCCTGTTATATACCTAGCAATGGTGTAGCAGGATCATATGACAACACCACCCCCAGGCTCCTGTGGAAACACCACACTGTCCTCTGGAGGTGCTGGGCCTCTCAGCTTCTCTACCAGCAGTGAATAGGTACATCTCATTCTCCACATTTTCTCTAGCACTTGTTTCTCTCTGTTCATTTTTAAGGAGTTTTATTCACACATCATGCAATCCAACCTAAGTAAATAGCCATGCCTTTGCCACCATAATTTATATGAAGATATTTCCTTTTCTTCTGCAAAGAATCCATACCCCTTCTCTACTTGTTGACATTTAATTTTGACATAATACCTTTGTTACATTCAGTAGAAGCATATTACAATGTTACTCTTGGGTATAGACCCTAGCTTGCAATGATTGTATTATATACTATCCCATTTTCAACACTTTGCAATGCTGACATTCATTTGTTCCCCCCATGTAAAAACATTTTTATATTAGTTCTTTTAATCATCTTCATTGGTTGCTCTAAACAGTCCTAAGTTATACCATCTCAGTCTTTATCCCCTCTCCTTCATTCTGGTGTTATATGTGCCCCCAGCCCTTCTCCCTCAACCATATTCACATTCAGCTTCATTCATTGTACTTATATTATTGTACTACTATCATATAGTATTGTGCTATTCACTTCTGAATTTTTACACTCAGTCCTTTTGCACATTCTGTATTTCTTCAGCACCGAATGCCAAGTCTCCACCCTCTTTCTAGCTCTTAATTGCCTGTGATCGTAACTTTAACTCTTAAAGCTTACTCATTCATAGTTTGTATTAGACTGTATGGTTGCATCATCCTTCACTGTAGAAAGGATATCTTGATAGGCCCCACACCATTGGTCACCTAGAAATTTCACTGAGGTGGAAGGTCCCCGTATTTTTTTTTTAAATTTATGTTCCATCCTCTGACACATAAATACCTTACCAGTAACTCAGAATAGTTAGTACTTCTTGCTCAGTAGTTCCAATCAATAGATTGCCATCAATATAATGGGCCAGTGTGATTTCCTGAGCCATGGAGAAATTATCAAAGTCCTTGTGGACAAGATTTTGACATAGGGTTGGAAAGTTGATATACCCCTGAGATAGGACAATGAAGGAATACTGCTGGCTTTGCCAGGGGAAAGCAAATGCTATCTGGTTGTCCTTACTAACAGCTATTGAGTTAAAAAAAATAAAACAAAACACATTTGTCAGAACAATAGTGGCATACCAGGCATACCAAGCAATGTGTTGATTCACTCAAGCAATGATATATCATCTAAAACAGCAGCTGATATTGGATTCATCACCTCATTAAATTTATGATAATCCAACATCATCCTCCAAGATCCATCTGTGTTCTGCACAGGCCAAATAGGAGAGTTGAATGGGGATGTGGTGGGAATCACCACCCCTACATCTTGCCAATCCTTAAGAGTGGCACTAATATCTGAAGCCCCTTCAAGAATCTAATGTTACTTCTGCTTTACTACTTTGCTAAGTAGGGCAGTACTAGTGGAAAGCTCATGCAGTTATTTTTGGTGTATATTGTACATTGAACATGCTTGGCACGTCACCTTTTGGGACTTGTTATGACTTTAGTTATAGGTCTTGAATAAAAGTGGGGTGGTGAAGTTGGGTCATGAAAAAAATTAGAAATGTCCTTCAAGCCTATTATGTCAAGGCATTCCATTGCAGTTTCATCTGGTGAAATAGGATTAATCTTTCCAGAGAGAATAGTGAAGGCTGGTTCCCAGGGGATTGGTTACAAGTTTACCAGGCATAGAAAGGCTAAGCTTTTTAGGTGACAGTTGGATGGCAGACTCCTCAGTGAAGACTAGAGGTCCAGAAACTCTTTCCTGAAGGTATCCTTAGGGTTGGGTACCTTTCTCCTCACGGTGGGCTCCTGGAGATTGGGTGACTCTTTCCTCAGGTCAGGCTGGAAGTGGTGGTGGGGAGTTGTTACCTCAGGGAAGACCATTATAGGTTTATCTAGCAAAGGCTCAATGGAATCCAGGGTTCCAATGTCCCCACTGCATTACTGGGACTCATATATCCCCATCCCAATTTTTAAGATCCCAATCTTTTCTCATTAACACCTTTATGTTGACAGCAGTCCCACTGCAAAGTCGAGATTTTTGTTTACATTGTAAATCTGCTATCCACACAATGAGACTCTGGGTCTGGTTTTCAGAGATCTCGAGTCTGTGACCACAGGAAACAAAATTTTCTTTGGCACAATAAAAACTTTTTTATCTTTCATGCAGTGCTTAAGTTACAAATTTGAAGTTTTCAGCTCATCCCTTTCTCTTATAACTGTATGCAGCATATCTAAGAACATCCAATCAACATCATTATACCTTTGAACTCCATGAAACTCTGTAAAGATGTCAGAGCACTGTCACCCAGAGCCTTGCCTCCTAAAAGAGTATGACTAGGAGAATCAAATGGTGATGTTTAGTGTATCTGTTTTACCAACCCCTGCCATGGATTGTCATTGCCATTTTGACTATTGGAAATACAGTCATTAGTGCATTTGAATGTAATCAGAGTATAAAATGAATTGTAAAAACCCATTTTTTAAAATTGTGTTTCTCAAGAACCATTCCTGGTACCAAGATGCACTAGTAAGGGTTCTCTAGAAAAACAAAGCCAACAGGAGATATCTGTAAATATGAGATTTTATAGAAATGTCTCATGCAATTGTGGGGTTGCATGACAATTTCCCATGGGGCAGGCTGCAAGCTGGCAGCTTCAATGAAGTCTTCAATCAATTCTCCAGGAGAGGTTTACTGGCTGTAGTAGAGAAGAAAGTTCTCCTGTGTATTTATGTCATCATTTCTCCCTTAAAAGTCTTTGACTGATTGGATTAAATCCAATTGATTGGGTTCTCTCATTGTGGAAGACACTTTCCTTGGTTGACCATAGATGTAATCAGCCATTGATGCAATCAAATGACTGATGAATTAATAAACCAGCCTTCTAGTTTATTAACCAGCCATAAAATGTCCTTGCAGTAATGGTTAGGCCAGTGTTTGCCTGAACAGACAACCGGGTATCATCACCTGGCCAAGTTGTCACATGAACTGAACCATTGCAACCACCTAACATATTCTACATAGAAATCATATAAGGTGATGGTTTATATGATTCCAAAGCAGATAGAGGTAGAAATTGGTGTCATAGAGATTGAACCTCTATCTCTAGCTGTTTGTTTCAGGGTTTGTAAGTCAATATCTGTATTTTTATCTCACATTCTGATGCCTTCTGAATAAGTCACTTTAATTTGAGCATTAATTTGACCATCTGTAAATTCAAATTCACAATGGTCATCTAAATATATTCACTAAAAAAACAAAATTTGATTCTTCAAAAGCACAATTAGGAGCAATTGAAATTATTTAGAAATGAGGTTTAAACATAGGTGAAAAGAAGCATGAGAGAGATGAGTTAAGATAATTTTTAGAGCTTTTCAATTAAAATGATGTAAAGTTTCAGGCATATGTTCCTGTGTAAAGGTGAGTATGCTGGGGACTATATATAATAACAAAAATAATAAATGACTTAAAAAGCTTTGATGTATTATATTGTTATATTAATTCATAATTTAAATATACTTTAATGTTTGCTGTATTATTTAATTAAATATTTAAAGTGATTAAGTCACCATTATGTTTGTGATAATGTAATGACTGTTATCCTTATAATTATTAATAATTTAATAGGGTCTTTTTGTGTCAACTCTACAATTGTCTTCAACTCTACGATTTCTTTTAAATTTACTCAGTAACTATCATTAAAGTTGTTAACCTACTTAAATTATCTTATACAATGGAAAGGTATTACCAAGAATGTCTAATTATGACTTACCTTTCAGTTAAAGTGTGGTCCATTCACATTTCAATAGGTGTGATTTTTATAGACTTAATTTGCTTTTACTTATATTTGTTTTTGCAAACATTTTACAATATAGGGCATAATTTAAATCTATCACACATAGTGTTAGTTCTGATACCAGGTTCTAATATTAACCCAGATAATCTCAGAGACTCCCATTGACTACAGTCTTATAGGTTTCTCCTGAGAATCAATGGTAGAATGTTATGAAATTTCACTCTGTTAAGCAGTAGGATTTGGAAAGATCTTAGTTTCTTTTTTCATAAAGACCAAAGATCATGATAATCAAGAAAGACCTTTTTAGTTGCTTCCTCTCTGAATATGTCAAGAGCCCCTGGCCATTCCAGTCTCTAGTGAGGTTTCTCTTCCTCACTGTCTCAGCCCAAGATTTTAGAGCCTTCAGCAAAACACTAACTTGCCCCGCCAACTGGGAGGGCTGCTTTCCTGCCTTGTTCCTTCAAGCACCATTTTAGTAGCTGGCACCACATACTCACTTTTTTCTTTCTCTCTTTAGATGCATTTTCCTTAAAGACTCTGTTCTAAATTTGATGCATCTAAAATTGATGCTTTAAATCTGATACAGTAATCTTGCATCTAGGATTTACAATTCTAGATGCAACCCCATTCTACCCCATATATTGAACCTGAAGTATTAGAACTAAGATGGGTTAACCATTTTTTGCGTTTTAAATTTTTCTATGGTCATCAATCTGGGCTTTCCCTACGTTTCTGCCTTGAGTTTGTCCACCAGTTCCTAGTGAACCTGATTTGATCCTCATTGCATGTCCAATATGGGGCCTTCCAATTTTCTAATGCAGATCAATGCTGGGGTGATGTCTGTATAGCTCTGCGTTGCTCTAATTCTAAGGAAGTAGATGCAAGCTGTATGCTTTAAAGAAATGGGTGGCAGGTTGAAGAGAATTTTAGCTACAAGTAATTTCCTATTATTATCTCTTTGGTGCTTTGTATACAGTTTATTAAGGTGCATTTCACTCATGTCAGGTGGTCCTAAAACTAAAGTTTACAACTTAGTTTCTATATGTCAAATACTTCTCTAAGCACTGGGAATTCAATTTTTAATAGTAGAGACAATTTCTTCTTGCCTCCACAAACCAGATATCCTACTGGGGAGAAAGATATAACAAACCAAGGTGAAAAGCAAACAACTCTTCACACCAAAACTTAAACTGGGTGAAAAATAACAGATGGAGAAAAAACTAATTAATTATAGAGAGTTTATGTAAGCAACTGCTGAGGTCAATAATGACGAAGAACTAGCATTTGCTTTAAATTACAAGGAGACCTCTCTGAAGATTGATGGATGGAAAGGCTATGTGAAGAAAAGGTGTAAATATGAGGGGGCCAGTATTCACAACAGGACAGGAACTTAATATCAAGATGGAATCTAGATGTTCTTTTAAGTACATATCTGAGATTTGATAAAGGTTTTTTAAAAGTAAGATTTTGTTTTCTTTGTGGAAAATGTATTATAGGTAGCCAAGAGAAAAGGCAGGAGGATCGGGCAGGAAAGGGAGATGATAACCTAGACCAGATAGAGGCAGGAAACATGGAAAGAAATGTCCACTGAAAGAGTCATTTGGAGAGAGGAAAAGAGAGATATGAAGGATGATACCTCAGTTTCTTAATTGTCTCTATGTTCTTTTGTATATTCCTTCTGTATATGACCCTTCTGCCTTTGTCATTTAGTAAACACATATTGGATATCAGCTGGGGGCATCTTGCATCTTTTCCTTAGTTTATCAGGCTGCTGTGACAAATTACCCCACACTGGGTTGGCTTAAACAACAAGAATTTATTGGTTTTGAGGCTAAGAGAAGCCCAAAATCTAGTTGTCAGCAAAGCCATGCTTTCTCCCCAACAATGTAGCACTCTGATGTTGGCTGCTAGCAATGCTTGGGGTTTCTTGTCTTGTATCCCTGATTCCCTTGTCACATGGAAATGTTCCTTCCTTTCATTTCGTATTCCTGCTGACTTCTAACTGCTGGCTCCTACCTGTGGCTTTTCCTAACTGTGTCTAAAAAATTCCTTTTGCTATAAAGGATTCCAGTAATTGGATTAAGACCCAGCCTCATTCAATTGGGCCACACCCAAAAATAACATCTAAGTAACTAAAAATAGCATCTTCAAGAGATCCTTATATACACCCAGGAATGCAGATCAAAAGTAAGAAGATGTCAAAAGCAGATTATATATTTCAATCTATCATAACCTTCAATCCTGTTTAAAGTTTATTTGAATCTGCTAATTTCTACAGCCAATGAAGCTCTCAAATCTCTTTTGATTTCTAATTATTCCAATAATGTTGGGATTTGCTCTATTTGCACTGCCTTGCTTTGTGCTGGAAATCCTTATCATAAAGTATTAAGTCCATGCACCAGGTCATCTAAGAAATTTAATAACAACCACCCTTTTCTATCCTTGCAACTTAGTTGAAGATTTTGAATATTCAGCAGATTAATTATTATGAAATATAATGCATATCCTCAACTTCATCTCCATTTTCTCCTTTCATTCTGGTTTCCTTACATTCTTTTGTTCATGCTACTCTGATCAACCTAAATTTTCTCTGCCTCAATGTTATTTGATCATAACCTTGCTCTCTCTCTCTCTCTCTCTCTCTCTCTCAGGCACATTTTTCACTTTTTATAGCAGATTGATGAGTTAGGTATACTTTCCCCAATTTCAACCATGAGAGAACTGGTAAAGTGAAGTTTTTGACTGTCCAAAATCATACATTTGCTAAGTGCCAACAATTTGAATCAAAAGCAGTTCTGTCTGATTCCTGTCTTCATGTGTCCAGTCTAGAACCTAGCAAAGAGCCTGTGAACTGTGCTCAATAAATGTTAGTTTCTTTCCTCTTTCAACTCCTTCTTTGTCATAACAATCAAAGTATACTTCATGGGTTAACGGCTGATGATTTATTTCATAAATAAAATATGAATGCAATTGTCTGTTCATGTTTTGTGAAGAACAGCTTTGGGGCTATTTATTTGTATGCTTTAGTAGCTATCTTTCTGCCCCATTTAACCAGCTTTAACATTTTTTTCTTGCAAATAGTTTGAAAGAAATACTAGTTTATCCCCAGAGTGCAGCTGTCACACACTGTCTTCCTTATGGCTAAGATTGATCCCCCAGTTGGCAGAGTGTCACTGAGTGACTTGGTTCTCCTCTTATCTTTCACCTTAAACTTACAAAGGTGTTTGCAATGTCACTTCTAGCTCATGCCCACAGAACTCCAATTGTCACTTCTTGACTGACAAGTTTGCAAATCCTTCAACATGTACATTTTGTATCTAGAGTTATAAACCTTGGACAGTTATATATCCACTTAATACCATTGTAGGATACTAAGAGGACAAGTCCAAGGGCCTGATTTCCTTTTCAATTTAATTCATTTTCAATTCTCCAAGTTTTATGGTTCAGGTTTCAGTGTACCCTTCTCTTTAAATTTCTCTCTAATGCTATGTATGTTTGTTTGCTTTCCTCTTAGTCTCTAAATTTTCATCTATCTTTTTTTCTTTTGCCTTCATGAAAAATAATTTTGACTCTCATGAGAATAACTTTTAATAAATCAGTAATTTGAATGATTGTGTCTTTATTTTTGTTTGGAGCATCTCTTTTTTTTAAGTACAATAACACTTTATTATTATCTATGTAACAGTACAAAGACAATTCTCTATTCCATTTATTTATGCCACTGCTGATCATTCATTCAGTCCTCATTGGACTTGTCAGCTGCTTCACTCCACTGATACAGATTTTACCCACCTCAATTTATCCTCTGGATTCATCTTTCTAAAATACGTACCAGATCATTTTAAAGCCCAGGACCCCGTATTAAACCCCATACCAGAAATGATCTGGTATGAATCTGCTTTTGACATCTTCTACATGGAATTTCCCATTTTCTACAAGAAGAGTCTTACAGTCGTCACAATTTATCCCCAGACATTTTCTTGATGGAGCCAATGGAAATGTTTCAGTCCTTAACTTACTTTACTTTCTGTTAACTAGAACTTAGTTAACTATTCTCCCTAAGTCGGTTTCTCTTTCACAAAGCATGGGACTAGCCAACTTGTGAATCTGGCTGTACCATCTCCTCACCCAAGACATTTTCATGATCCCCCCTGACTGGAAAGAATACTCCGTAAATGTTTGGGTTGGCACATCAGAGTTTCACTGCTCTGTCTCTCATCTCTACCCCACCCTCATCTTCTTTCATCCAAGCTGAACCACGTGAAATTCCTCCAACTTGCTTTCTTTCAGCTCTGGACCCTGACACACACATGCCATCCATTCTGTGTCTTTCATACACATGCGCACACACACACGCACTTTCGCCCTATCCTCACCTGGAATGCTTCCATTCAGCTCAGGTATAACACCCTCCAGTAAGTTTTACTGCTGCTTTGTTGTCATTGTTCCTGAAATGTCTTTGTGTATTTTCCTTTCGAGAATCATCACCGTGTAATATAATGACCTGTACTTGCTGTTTCCCCATTGTACTATGTGCTTTTTTTAGGGCAGATCTATAATGTGTTTTGTTACTTGTTTCCCCAGTGTCTTGGACAATGTTGAGGACAGTGCTACTGCCTAGGCAACACTGGAGACCAAATTACTTCAATGAATGAATGAATTCTTGAAAGAAGGAATAATCCCTATGACTCTGACTTCACATTTGTCCATTCATTCCTTTCCCTACCACCCTATCTTCCAGATTTAGGAAAGGAAATTTCTCTTTATTCCCAAATAGGACATACTCTTAAACTCCTCTGTTTATATATCATACAGTTTCCTTTTGTCTCTAATAACCTTACACTTGCCTCCAACGATAAAACTCCTATTCATCTTTCAAGATCTGGCTAAAATATCATCTCCACTATAAAGTCTTCCCTGTCTACTTCAGTAGCTCTCCTTTGTGCCCATGTAATATGTTGCCTAACAATACTTCACAGTTTTATCTGTTTTACTTCACAGATTTATATATGTGTCTTTCTTTCTGAATGAGCTTTAGAAAGCAAAATATTCACTATAGTGTCTCCAATTTCTAACATTTGCCAGGTGGGTACCAAGATGCTCATTAAGTAACTGATAGATGTGAACACATCCCAGCTGGTTGTGGTGATTTGTTATTTATATATGCCCAATTGTCCTCATCTGTTATAACAGTTACGATTATTCCTTAATATTGGACTCCTCAATATAGTCATGTATTTAAAATTATCTGTTCTCATCCACAGACAATTCTTCAGTTTTAATGCGAATTATCTCTTGTCCCAAATGAATAACCTTTTTAAAATCCAAAATATTTTTGTATTAACTTTACTGGAGTACACACATGTTTCCATATAGCTTGATTTAATACTTCCTTTTCATCCTGACCCTTTCTTTAGGTTGTTGGGTTGCTTTACTATCCCCTATTTCATTATCTTTTGGGACGTCCTAGAACCTCAGCTTTCTACCTCTCCTATTCATTAATTTAACAAGCATGCCCTGAAAAGCTACTATGAGCCAAGTACGTTCTAGGAGCTGGGCATACATTACCAGATAAAACAGACAGAACCCCTTGCTCTTATGGAGTTTACATTCTAGCAGGAGGAAGTAGACGGTAAACAAAACAAAAAGTAGCTATCTTGTTTATCAGAAGGTGAGAAGTGCTATTGAATAGATAAGACTAGAGTAAGGAGTGACAGAATGTTGAGAATGGAAAGATGGTTGAATTTTAAATAAAGTGGATAGTGACTTTTAAATAGAGTGAAAGAAGGTAACTTTGAGCAATGGCTGGAAAGGAGTGAGTTGTGTGCCCTACAGACTTCTGTGAAGAACATTACCAAGAAGAGAATAATATGTGTACACACAATAAAGCAACAACATGTCTGGAGTGTTCAAGGAAAAGCAGAGCCTACTGTGTCTAGAAAGAAACAAGACAAAGGAAGATTAATAAGAGATGGCAACAGAGAAGGAACAAGAGGAAATGAGAGGACAAGGACACCAAAAGTTTTGAACAGAAGAGTGACGTGATTTGTCTTATCAGACCAGGAGACCAGGAGACCACCTAGGAGATGACAGCAAAAATACAGACTAGAAATGAGTGGTTGCTGGAACCTTGGTGGTTGTGATGGAGATGAGAAATTATAAGAATCTGGACATATTTTGAAGGTAGAGCAAATATAAATTATGAATTGAATGTGGAATATAACAGGAGTAGAGGGTGGCTGTAAGTTGTTGCCTTGCATCATGGAGACATTAGATTACTATTAAATGGAGAGGACCTGTTTTGGGAAAATGAGAATATCAGAAAAACGGTTTTGTGTATGATAAGTTTGAGATCAATATTTAAGTGGAAATATCAAGTAGGCAGTTTTACAAATAAGTCTGGAGTTCAAAGAAGAGATAAAGAATGAAGGTAAATTTGGGCTATGAAGGTGGCATTTAAAGCCATGAGATTGAATGAAAGGAGATCCAAAGGTTGGATCCTGGATTAATCTTATGCTAAATTGGGGGACAGCTGAAGAAGAACCAGCACAGAGCGACAGTGAAGGGGCACTCTCAAAAAAGAAATCATGCCCAAATGAGAACTTAGGTGAGATGAGGACTGGGAAGTGATCATTGCATTGAGGAGCAAGAAGTTTACTGGTGACCCTGACAAAGTAGTTTCAAAGAACTGCTAATGGCAAAAGCCTGGTTGCACTTTGTTTCTGTTGATCATTTGATTAATACTCTGGGAAATACTGAATCCTATTTTCAGTGTTTCCTTTGGCATTACTCCCATAACTGCCCCTCAGATCAATGAAGTAAAATACTATGATACAGTCTTTGTTAAAACAACATTGTCAGTAAAATGGGGGATGGTATTTCTGGGAAGACGGAGAAGGAGAGATAGAAAGGGCAATGTAAGTAGTTGAAGAATTGTCTCTGTCACATCCAAAGAGTCCATTCTCTAGAGCAAAAAGAAAGTGCACAGTTACGGAGGTTGTGTACTGCATAAACCCTGGAGAATACACTTATGTCATAGTTTATGTGAATGGAACCATCCAAGGTTGTACAGTTGACATCTGAAATAATTGTACCTAGTGAGTCTATTTCTAGGGTCTGAGGTAGAAGACACACATCTATTTTCGCCATGGTCTCAATGTCTACCTTTCTTGTGTTTGAACATTTCTTAGCACAAAATGGGATTCTAAAATTTAAAGGAATGCATGCTTCAACAGCTTAAAATTTAATCCTCCCCCTTTTGGAATACATAAAGTCACAAATAATGTTTTATGATAAGTGTTTTAGAATTTTTAAGGGTGATTTTGATGATAAGCAATTATTGCCTTTTGTGTCAAGCTTAAAATGTAACTCCATATAAAATAATAATGATTTTAATGTCAAACCTGTGTATTGTCCAAACTCTGGAACTGAAATGGTTCAATCACATATTTTACACAATTATTCAAAACCATCATTCATACCCTTTATCTATCTTTCCATCATTCAAGAATCTATTTGTGCATTTCTGTATGCTCTTTCTGCTTTACCCAAGTTCCCAGTTTCTCAGTTGGGGATGTCTGGAAGACTGGACTAGGCTGGATTTCTCTCCTTCACATAGTCTCAGACTCTTTCCACATGGTCTCTCTAGCAGGGTCATAGGACTTCTTACATCATGACTCAGGATTCCAAAGGTGAATGTTTCAAGAATAAAATGAAAACAGACAGTCTCTTAAGTCTAGGGCCAGAAAACTAGCACATCATCACTTCCATTGTATACTACTGATGAGAGAAGTCACACACTCTTCCTAGATTTAAGTGGAGGGGCCATAGGCCTCACCTCTCAATGAGTTATATAGCAAAAAACTTGGGGCCATTTCTAGTATGTCATATCCACAGTCTTCTTATGGAGAAACTGTATTTATTAACAAAACACATTTTAGTGACTGAGGAAAAGTCACTAACATTATAGAGATTGGCTGATGAGATCATTTTCCTCTGTTAAATATATCAGGAAAGCCTATGTTAGAGCTTAAATGACAAAAATCTTTGCTTTGCCAAGGAGAAGTAACTGAAATATGGATAAAGATTTTGGAAACCTGAGCCTTAAATTTTTTCCATTTAATGCTCTGCTCTTTAAAGGAAGTGTTTCTGAGAAGGCAAAGACTACCACCATAATCAGCAAAAATTTGACACTTCATTTCTAAGATCTTGTCTGGCTCCAAATAACTTATCTCCTCATATTCCTGTTTTAGTTTCCTAGCTCCTAAGACAAATACTATACAAGGGATGGCTTAAACAATGGGAATTTGTTGGGTCACAGTTTTGAGACAAAGATTAGTACAGAATCGACTCATCAGCAAGGTGTTTTCTCACAAAAGGCTGGCATTCTGGGGTTGGCTGCTAGTGAACCTTGGAGTTGCTTGGCTTTTCTATCACATGGTAATGAACATGGTGGCCACTTTTCCTTTCTCCTCTGGGTTCCATGGGCTTCCAGCTTCTGGCTGTTCCCTGTGGCTTCTCTTTCTGTGTCCAATTTCCTTTGCTTATAGGATTTCAGCCATATTGGGCTACAGTCCACTCTCATTCAATTTGGGCATACCTTAACTAATTATATCCTCAATGGTCCTATTTGCAAATGGGTTCGCACCCACAGGACCAGGGGTTAGTACCTGAACATGTCTTTTGTGGGGGATATAATTCAATTCCCATATAAATGTGTCTGCATAGCAATGGAAACACCAAGTTGATCACTTGGAAAATTCAAACAAATAAAACATTCCATACGTAGTGACCCTGCCATGGAATGAGTATGATATGGAAGAGATAAATCTATTGCTCTTCTGATCTGCTATGGAAAAAAAAAGTCATTTTGTTGCTATTGAAGACAAAATAATTGCAATATTAATATTAGGTCCTTATGGTCTTATACTGCTCGATAGCCCACAGATTATGTTTGGAAGAAAATGCTCCTGGACATTAATGTCAAAAGATAGTAAATACTCATACAGATTATCCATGCATCCTCTGAAGCACTATAAAAGCAATCCATATCCGCAAAAGAATTGCTGAAAGAGTTGCTATATATCTAAATATAGCCATGTGTGAGGTGATGGCCTTATCATAGAATAGCTTCAGAGTAGAAGCTATATTACCTAAAAAAATAAATAAGTAACCTGTTGTTACTTAGAAGGCAAAAAATCCAGAATTGTCACTACCACAAAAGCATCAAAGCAAGATCCTCTTTTAAATACTGACTGAAGATTTTGTATTTTGTATGAGGAGTTAAATGTGTAGTGAAGAAAGATTGTTTTTTATACCTCTTCTTGAATTTTCAGAAATGACAGGGAGAAAGCAAAACAAACAAAAAACCTAAGCAATAGCTTAGGTATCCTAAATGCAGTGATGATTTTTGAGACATCCAGATCCATTCCTGAGTCAGTTATTAATAACAAAAAAATCAAGACAAAAAAAGATATAACACAATGGGAAACAACTCATTAAAAGAAGAGAGCTATAAAAATTAACTTGTAATAAAGTAAATTAGTTTTAATGAGCCACGCATTTTTAAAGATTTTCCCTGAAACATGAACCATGTTGTCAAAATAATCTATTTTCTTAGCAACGTGATTATGAACAGGAAATTTGTTTGTAGCAGTACAAAAAATCATTTTTAACTGGCCAGTTTTCCAAATTCAAAACTTGATTATGAATTATTATGCTTCTTTTGTAATAAATAGAACATAAAGTAGAAATTGAGAGTTTTACCTTCTCAAAAAATAGTGAATTTTAGCCCAAATGATTCTGATATCTAAATTATAGTTCCAGCAGATAGCAGTCTTTTTCACCTTGATCAAGAAGACACAAGCAATAATGAAAAGTTAAGTCAGAGAATGCCCAAAGGATCATCAAAATACAGCTTTTTCTATTTATCTGGCAGTTTACGTTTTTCCAAATGTTCAACCAACACTGTTTCATTCACTCCTCACAAACCTCCGTGAAACAACTTATAAGAAGTGCTTTGCGTGAGCTACATTTTTTGGATGAAGATGTTGAAGCGCAACTTTCCCTTTAGGTGTTCCGAACAAATTAACAGTCATGTCTGACCTGATGCTCCTCCTCTGCTAAAGTCTTATTTGCATCATCTAATTTAATACCCAATCCCTCACATTGTTCTGCCAATTGTACTCTACAGAATTTTTTAATTAGTTGATCTATATTTTACTGAAACACAGGTTTAAACTTGTCCTAATATGCATCTTTGAAGGCTCAACTAGGGTTTGATACTGTGCACAAATCTAGTTATGGTTGTAGCTGAAAGAATCCTTCAAATCTATAATTGAAATCACCATGTCCTTTATTTATGTTATAACCAAAACTAGAAGTGAAGATGTACATGCTGAGATGTTTAGTACTCACTAAATATTCATGGACTTCTCTGCCTTTGCAATATCCTTGGAAAAAAGATTATGGTCAAGTGATTACTGATGGCCAATGAAATATGAGCCAAGTTGGCATGTGTTACTTCAGGGTCAAAGCAGTTAATTGTGTAATGGTTGTGCCTCCTCCATTACCCTGATGCATATTCCAAATTCTACAACGGCAAAATGGAGGAGGTCAGCCTGACCTGCATCAAACTGAATAAACCAATATTGGCTTAAGCAACTAAATTTACAGGGGTTTGTCTATTGAAGGCATTAACCTCACATACTCTGACTAATACAACACAGTGCATTCATGAAGTAGAAAATGGTCTCTGAATCTAATGCAGTCTTCATGATAGTTGACATAATTTATTAAACAGCAGCACTTCAGCTGCAGAGAGCATGTTTAAGCATCTTCTGAGAACTTTCGCACATATGGGGCACTATTACAGTCCAGAGTAAACTTAGAAATCCCTCTTTTCCACCCTAGAACACAGGCTAAAATCTCCTTGTACAGCATGTGACACATCATGAAATGTTCAAATCAGAGAGGAACTGAGAGAAAATAGAATGCGGTAGTGTCAATAAAAATAGGGAAATTGTGGTTGGGGATCAGTCAATGAAAGCAGGTTTTTTAGAACATCGTGTAAAGAAAAGAAGGTTTTTAAATATGTATAATTAATGAGACAAATAGAGTTTTAAGCACAATAGCAATGTCTCAGAAATAACTTCTTGTAATTTGATCAGTTGAAAATAGAAAGATCTGCATTGCTAGGCATTTTAAATCTGAACACGAGAAAAGTTACCGGATATATCATTGAGCACTCCCCCCTGGGGGTATTGACAACCATCGGTATACAAAAGGAAGCCACAAAGGAAAAGAGAGCTAGAAGAGGCTTTTTATTTTTCCTTAAGGATACCCTTTTAATGATTGTGCAAGTTCCTAAGAACAAGGATTATAAGTTAATGCCAAGCACACTTATAGTAGCCACGTCCTCTTTTGGTGTATATGTGCATGCATGTGTCTAAATCCCCTTTTCATTTAAATTAGTAGTTCCTTTTCCTCATAGAGTCAGCATTCTTCAATTCATTTTATTTTTATAACCCAGGTATAGAATTCTTCTGTGTATTCTTATAGCCAAAGGACTAATTGAGTTGCTCTCAACTCGCAATTGAAGACAATATAGTCTTATGCTCATTCCAGGTAACCAGATGAACTTCACCTCTTGAAGAATGATGTTTTCACCAAGCTTATTCCTGTCTGCATGTAGTACCCACAACACTGAAATCAAGAGGTTAAAATCAAGTCTTCTTCAGGAAGGGCATAAGCTCGGTAGCTCTGCACTATTCTAGACAAATAGAATAAGAAAATCAGAAAGCTTTATGCCTAATGTGTGTTAAATAACTTAAAACCCTGAATTGTTTGGATTTTATGTATCCATGCAAATACCCACAAAGATATATCGGTATTCTGTTATTGAATTGGACCAAGAATAAAACCACAGTCTCATTCTAGATTAACAGTCATTTCCTGTTAGAATTAAAGGTGATTTTTATACCTGGACAGGATAGGCAATACTATCTTAGAAAGGATTGAAAGGATTACCTTCAGTTTTTATGTTGTCATGAAGATATGACAACTGAAATTGAAATCTTAATGCCCCTCCAATTTCTAAAATACTCCTTAAAGTCTTAAAGGATGCTGGACTCAACCATTAGGAGGGAGTAGTTCACAGAGTTTGTTCTTGGTCACTTTTTAGACTGCAAAGGAAAGGCTATTTTTGTTTAAAGAGGTAGAGTGACCTAATTGGAAGCCAGTTTAAAATATAACTTATTTCAGTATCTATTTCCATTTCCTTAGTCCTCAAAATAGCAACAAATCAAAGGATACTAAGAGTATACAAAAAAAAATGTACTGCTTTTTAAGCATCACCTTTGACCCTATGTATTTCTGTTCTTTGAGTCACTTTCACACATACACAAATACACACATGTGCACACATACACACTCACAGGGATGATATAAAAACAGAAGGTGTAGGAGGGCAGCAGGAGCCCACATATTCATGTTCCTACTAGAAGTGCTTGCATTAGTCACTGGGTTAGCGTGAAGATTTTGGATTTTTTTACTGTTTATACTTCGGCTTGAAACCTATCTGCCTGCCAATAAATTTTCAATGCATGTTTTATTATAGGTGTTTGAATCTGTGCTGGATTTTGCACACCAAAAACAATGACAAAGAATAACCTGAGTGACAATGACCAGTTTGCGATGCCTCTTGGCCTTACACGTCAAATGTTGAAAGTGATTAATAAGAAAATGAGTCTTCAGTGGTATTTTACTGATGTGGGAAGGTTTTCTGGTATTGTAAGTACATTTTTAGAATGTACCTTATGTCTTCTCATTCCTACTGCTATTATTTGAGTTCTTGTAATGATTATTTGTCCCAATCCAGACATTATCACAAATCTCAACCTTGTACCTTCTCTGTATTTGAGAAATGAGTGTTCACTGATTTCTTTTCAAAGTAGCATTTCCAGTTTAACAATTGAGACCTTTATTCACTGTGTGACCTTAAGAAGGAGAGCTGAACCTCTCTGGGCTTTATCTTTCTTCTTTGTAAAATTAGAGAGGAGTGATCAACGTGAGTTCTATTATTGAATACCAACATTTCTTTACAATTCCTAAAGCACATTTTTGTTTCTTCCAAAAATTTTTATCATTGCCCACTCATTTAGGGGGCTAAAAGTACAATGAAATGAAGACATTTTCAATAGCCAGATTTTTGAAAAGATTTGCTCAGACTCTGCTTTCCAGATAAGTAGTTAGTATCTTTTCTTGAAGCTTCCTTCCTTTGGGGAAAGGGAGCAATGCAGAAATCACAGTTCCTACTAATGCCTGCCAAGGACAAGAATATATCAAAGGAGAAGGACTCTTTGTCCTGTGTTGGGGTTAAGTACTTACCACACTAGAAAAAGCTTACATTTCTTTTGTGCTATGTGTCTGTAAATGTTTTATGAATCCAATTGAGCTTAAGAATCAAATTTCTCTGACAGACACGGTTTATTCAGAAGAATAAAGATACAGCAGAAAGATATTGATTTTTGAGGCATCTACGCTTTGTGAAAAATTAACCAGACATTCCTTCAAAATCAATACGATTACCCTTGCTGCTTTAGAACTGTTACACCGAGGCTGACAATGTCTCCATCACTGAGGATAGCGGCTGGTGTTTTGGGTATTTTGAAAACCACAGGCAGGTGATTTTCTACTTACTCTCGCCTTTCCTCCTACACTTTCTAATTTCCTCCCTTGCTTCTACACATGCACGCATAAAAATAGCTTCCATTTTCTTAGGTTCAACTTGAGGCTCTGCTGCCCTCCACAGCAGGGGCTTAGAGAACTGGCACTATGCATTGAATCCATTCCCAGCACAAATAGTAAGATGTTGGTATTAATACCCGTCTTGAGAGCAGGCTTTATTTCCACTTTTCAGGTGGCAGTTACTATTCTGTTCTTCTGAGACCAACGAGTTTTGATCACTTTTTATTTTTTGACAGTTGAGAACGGGGCTGCCCTTTCCCATCTCTGCTGAGATGCAGTATATTTTATTCTTTTTACCACTGGATCAATATAAATGCATGTATTTATGCATTCTGATGTTCCCATCTAGCTCATTGACAAGCAATTGCCCAATTGTTGGTCAGATGCTGAGCCTGCTGTTGGAATATCCAGATGAAGAAGATATAAACCTTGTCCTCAAGGAGCTAATTGACTTTCAGTGTTTCTCCAAGACAGTGCTTCTGGGATCCAGGGCAAGGGAATCCTTTATTGCAGAGGATTGCCCTGTGTTTCTGCAGGGAGCATTTAGCTTTCTTAACCCCAATCTATTAATTTTCAATAACACCCTTTGTTATTGTGGCATTCAAAAAATCCCTCTTCAAATTTTAAACAAACTTTAAAGAAGTAGTCTTGCTACCATCTGAGCCTCTGCCAGGTTGCTTAATGTCTGCCATGATATTTTGGTACCAGATGGTAACCTGCTTCTGAAAACAGACTCATGGATTTTGCTCACTTGTGTCCCCTGGTTCTCATGGAAACCACAGTCACTAGCATGTCAATGGTACCTCTGAATACACTTTGTGGACACAACCTAACTCACCTGGGCTCCTCTTGATGAGCAAGATGTGGGTGAATAAATCTAATCCTTCAGGACAATGTCTGTTCAACTCTTGAGTGCTATCAGTAATTTCCCTAGCAAAATGTTTGGGAAAGAAGAATGCTTGTCTGTAAGATTTTCTTGACCAACTGACAATGTAAAACAATGTATTTATCAGGGTGGTCTCACTACAACTAACCACATCCTTTACTCTGTCATTTGCTCATTCATTTAACTATTTAATATTAATTCAGCAGCCATAAGTGCCAGGCATTTGGCTGGTTTCTCGTATTACAACGGTGAGATGGAACAAACATAGTTTCTTTTCCTGAAGATTTTACATTCCTTCAGTGAAATGCCCTAATCAAATGATCAAACAAACAAATGGAAATTGCAACAGTTATAAGTGTAAAAGAAAGGGAGAAAGAGAGAAATCCCAAAAGCATACTGGGACAATCATCCTTATCAGAGGATACTGTGACAATTATCCAGAGAAACTCACTTGAGACAAGATCTAAACTTTAGAATCTGAAGGAAAAATAGGAATTAGCTAGATGAAGAAAATAGAGATGAGCACTCTATTCAGAGGGACCAGCATGGGCAAGGGCTCTTTCATGGTGGGTATGGTGTGAACGTAAGACATGGGAAAAGACCAGGATAGTTAGAGCTGAAAAGACCAGAGGTGTGTGTAACAAGATAGGCTAACAAGGAGGTAGAAGGCTTGCAGTGAAGGATTTTAGCTTTGAGACAATTTTCTGATAAGAAGTATGAAGTCCTTGAAATTTTTTTTTCAGTAGGGAGTGGGAGTGGGGTTGGGACATGTTCTCATTTGTGTTTGGAAAACATCATTCAGCAGATTATGGAAGAACTATAGTGCATGTAATACTACACAATGAGAAGTGATTTTTCATCAATCCAGGAGATAAATAACGATAGCTTGATCTTGGATAATGTTGATGATTAAGAAAAAGGATTGAGGAAGGTCTGTACAAAATATAGTTAGAGATAACAAGGTGGATTATACAAACACATTTACAAAGAATAGGGTATACATAAAATATCATTACGGCAAGTATCTAATTGAGATAGGAAACAATTAGAAAAAAAATTGAAGTGGGCTGGGGAATAGAGGTTATATACTCAGTTTCATATGTTTGTAAAGTTTCTTTGACACAATAAGAGGGATACATATAGCAGCTGTTTAAATATATATGGGTCTTGAATTCAGAAGACTGATGTGAGATGGATATAGAAATCTCAAAGTCATCTCCATAGATGAGGTCAGTGGTGCCTTGGGCATGAACAATATTTCCTAGGAAAGGTTCAGAGAGAGCAAAGAGCCAAGGATCAAGAACCAAGCCTTGGGGAACTCCATACTGAAATGGGCTGGGACAGAAGGGTGAGCCTGTAAGGTAGTCAGAGAAACAGGACTTACACAATAGCATGAGAAAAAATCAACACAGTGGCATTTCATGGAAGCCAAGCATGATAGCGTTCTAGAAGTCAACAATTTAACATGCTGCTGAGAGGCAAGATGTATGGAGGACTGAAAATGTCAAATGACACAGAGGACAATGTGGGCCTTAACCAGAATAACTTTGGTTCATAGATGAGGCTGGAAAGAAAATGGGAATGGATTGAAAACTAAGAGGGAAGTGAGGAAATGGAGGAAGCAAGTAAAACCCTTACTTAGAGAAATGTCAAAGTGATAACTGGGAGACGCTAAAGAGTTAAACCAAATATTCTTCTTTGTATTTTTTAATTGAAAAAAAAAGAACAAATAAAATCTTTCAGCCTCCTTAAGAGCCAATAGGTAGAAGAGGTGCCTTGATGAAGAAGGACAGGGCACCAATATTCAAAACACAGGTGGAAGCATTTACCTGAAACATAAGGATGGATCAACTCTATTATAATAGCATGGAAGGAAGATAGGATGTCTGTCTCCATAATTGGTTCAGGGAAGATAAGCAACATTTTTCAATTTTGACCAAAAGGAATGTTGCTGATTTTGGAAACAGTGGGCTTGGGAAGGCACACTGTTAAAGGTCTAAGCTATCCTACAGATCTAGGCAAAGATGTTATTCAGAATATGTAACATTTGGAACAGCCTGGGTACCAATGACTAATCAGAGTTGGCAGTGGTCAGCATGTGGGTGCCTGCTGGCTAGCAGCTCTGAGATTAGGTCAGGATTCTGTAGCTCAGGTGCAAAAGTAGGAGAAAGATTTTCTAACTTTGTTTTCATGCAAATGATTTCATTTCACACATTTACAAGCAGAGGGAAATGCACAAATGGAGAGTGAGCTTATCACGGGATGAGATTTATGCTTATTTAAATCCATTTATTAAAGATCAATTATGTGAGTGGGTAAGAACCTTCCATATTTGAAGGAAATGAGCTGTATTCTCCTCCCAGGTAAGATGCAAATGTTCCATTCGTATTAGGCAAATTGTTTGGTCTCTTTAGACCTTGCTTTTCACATATGAGAAGTGAAACAATTGAACTTAAAGTATTTTAAATGTCCCTCTGTGTTCAGTGTGACAGATTTGTTTAATAAAAATAGCCTGGGATTTGAAGCCAGATATGGGATCAAACCCAGCTCTGGGTCTGTGTGAGGATGGACAAGGCCTTTAACCTGGTGAAATTGTAGAAATAAAAAAATAGTGAAAATTAGAAGAGGTGCTTTATATGCATAAGTTCTAGCCCCAAACAAATAATCTATATAAAGTAACTATCATTGTGCTTTAACATATCAAAACTTTAAAATTCAGTGAAAGGAGTTTTAAGTAATTTGAAATATGCATGATTTCTGAAAATTAGATTTTTATAGCTTTATATGTTTTATTCAAATTAAAAAAATGTTACCACATTATACTAAGTGTATCTTAAAAGCAGCATTTGGTTTTCTAGAAACTATAAGGAAATTTTTAAAATCCATACAAGAACATAAATATTAATGAAAATACTAATGCTCAATATTTTTTCTCTTCTACTATTTTTCCTAACTTATAATTTGTCTTTATTCATATATATTTTAACAATGCTCATTGCTATTTCAGGATATAGCAATTAAAATTGGCTCTATTTTTTTTTTTGTTTGTTTCTTTGTTTTTCTTTGTAGGTCCTTGGCCCATACCAAATGGCTCCCGAAATTTCTCTCCGTTACAGGAACTAGTGGGTGTGAATTTAGCCTCTGATCCAAGTTTTGCAGGATCACATGCCATGTGCTTAGGTCAAGCTAGTTTGTGTTTCAACTGATTAAATTCTAATAATTTCAATTAGGTGTTCTCTCATTAGTTTAGTCAGCTCTACTTTAAACTGCCAGTTTACCTCAGTCTGTCTTCTACCCTTAAGTCAAATACTGCCTAAAGTAATGTTCTTCAGAATTATTATTACCAAAGTAAACTGAAGTGAATGGAGCAGATTCTGGTCCACCCAACCATATTTATTTTGGCAAGTCATGACCACTTTTGTTCCTTACTTCACCATTTCTCAAATTAGACCTTGAGAAGAGGTCCGTGGATCTCCTACAACGTTTCTTAGAAGCTTAAGACTCTGCAGAGGCCCCGGGAGGCACTGAGGAAGAATTTTCCTGATGTCTTCCCATTTTTAACTCCCTATGGCAATGGATTCAACTATTGATTCCTTAATTTTGTTTCCAAGAAATAACAAAGTATCTACACAACCTTGGCTCAAAAATAGTCTGTCTTTAAGAAAGCATGGAATAGTGGGAAGGAAAACAAAACCCCTCCTAAGATAGCAAAATAAGTCAGTTCAACTTCACAGGAATGACTGATTCATTACACCTTCATTTAGTAATATGCGGGAGATACAGTGGTAAACAAGACACGATTTGCTGTCTCTGAGCTCATGTTGTATTAGAGGGAAAAGAAATAAACTAGAAAAAATAAAAGTATAGTCACATGTCAAGGACTGATGCATGGTATGAAAGCAAAATTAAATCAAAGACCAAGATTAGTAAGTGATGGGAAGTTTATCAATTATCTAACTCTGTGTAACAAAGAATTCTAAGCTTGAATAGCTTTAAAAAAAATTTTATTTCCTTGTGATTAATTAACTTGAACTGGATACAGCTGTTTGGTGACAGGGGCCTTGGCAGTGTTGTCATGTGATGGCATTGAGCTGGCAGGTTGACTGGGGGCTAGGCTCGGTTGGCTGGTTAGGATTCTCCCTCTCTATTCTTGGTCTTTCCACAAAGTCTATGCATGTGACCTCCTCCGCTCATTGTTCTACACCTTTTCTCCAGCAGTGTAGTCAGTCTTCGGACATAATAGTTCAGGACTTAAATGGACACAAAACTAGATGCTTTCAGGACACTTAAAGCTTAGACCAGCAGTGGTACAATATTGTTTGCCATGGTCTATTGATTGAATTGAGCCCCATGGTTCGTCTAATTCAAGGGGAGAGTACATGTATGTGTGTGAATACCACAAAGCATGTTTCATTGGAACCCCCAATGTGACAAATCATCCCATGAGGTTCTCGTATAGGGAATTTAAATAGGGAAGGCCTCTTGTGCAGAGATCTGAAGTCAGAAAGGATGTGAGAGAGGGAATCATCCAAGGATCTGGGAAAAGAGCTTTCCAGCCAACAGAAAAGCAAGTGTAAAGGCCTGGGGGTAAGAAGACTTGGTGGTGTGTGCGTAAGAAGAATATGAGCAGAACTAGAGTGAAAGGAAGAAAGGAACAAGTAAAAGAGTAATAAATAAGTTCTGAAAAATATGCGGGGTTCATATCACATACAGGCCTTTAAAATCATAGCCAAAAGCATTCATTTTATCATGATAAGGAGTAATAAGAAATCATTAGACAGTTGTGACCAGATGAATGATGCCATTTTATTTTTACAATCATGTTTTTGCACAAATTGACTGATTTGGGGCAAGAATGGAAAAGGGAAGTAAGGAGGCAATTGGAATCTTTCCTCCATTGGGCATGGTGGTGGTGAAGGGTTAAAAGGTGGATAGATTTTAGAAATATTTTTAAGACATAACTGATGAGATTTGGTAATGAGTATTGTGTGATTATGGGACAAAGAAAGACATGGTTTTAGCATGAATAGTGAATCAAAGATGATATTATTCATGGATAAAGAGAAAATTAGAGGTACTGTTTGGAAGGGGCTTGAGAAATCAAGAGAACTATTTTGGACTTCTTAAGTTTGAGGTGTTTATTTGACGTACAAATGGATTTGAGAACTGACGTTACTACTAAGAAACAGGAGAGACTTTGTCTAGGGTATGGGCAGGTGAATAAAAAAATATGAATAAAAATAAATAATGGGGAAAAAGGTTAAAATAAATTGAGTTGATTGAAATACTAGTGGTCAATGAATGGGAGGGATGGGGTATGGTATATATGCATTTTTCTTCTTTTCTTTTTTATTTCTTTTGCTGGAGAGATGCAAATGTTCAAGAAAATGATCATGGTGATGAATATACAACTATGTGATGATAATGTTGAGCCATTGATTGCACACCATGCATCGAATGTTTGTATGTCAAGAACAAACAACAAACATATGTTTGTTTGTTAAGGATTGATAATAAAAATATTTTTTCAAAAGTTAAAAAAAAGAAATAGGGGAGAGTCAAAGCATTTAGATGTTTTTGAAGCCATTGGGCAGTATGATATAATTTAGGGAATGAATGCACAAGATTGAGAGATTTCAAGGTCGGGAAGACGAGGAAATTCAGAAAATGAGATTATGAGAAAAGAGCTAGGGTTGTCCTTGACTTGCTTTCACGAGGACCCTGATAGCAAAAGGGTATGAGTTGGATGATGGATGCTGGAGTGGTAGAGAGACAAATTAGGAGGCCATAGGATAACATAGGGGAGACAAAACAGTCCTATGCTTTGCTTGCAGTATAGTGGGAAGCCTGAAGAGGAATTTTGGGCCACTTAGGAAGAGAAATAATACGCTTTGTTGGCCTACAGGATATGGATTAAGTAACAAAGTATATATTATTTTACAAATAAAGTTTTGAGATCAATTGGTTCTATTAAAGTCTAAGTCATTTGAAAAATTCTTATAATAATGACAGTTATAAAAATTCAGTATAACATTGGCATGATCTAGCATTGACTGCTCTTATTACCTAGATTAAGACAAAATTTTTGTCATGCAGCTCCTTCAGCATGGTCTCATGTGTCTAAAAGTGTTGGACTATACCCAGGTATCTCCTATCATGGTTTTCTCCTTCTTAAAAGTCATTTTTTAAATCTCATTAAGTATTTTTTTTAGGAAGTCCTGTTTCCATTTATTTTAGTCTCTTATAAAGGTAATTTAGGATGACATTCTTGGGGAAGAAAAATGTGAGTGAGAAGTCATTACTACACTTGTATTATGTTTGTCCTAGTGTGAGTTTGGGACCTTATTAACTTGGGTTTTCTTCAGGTTAAATAAACTCCTGCTGCCCCCTAGTGGCACATTAATGAGGAAAAATCTCTGGCCCACTGGTTTACTTTGTGGCACTGAGCATTGGTGCCATAAATCATGGTACATGGAGGAGAACTCCAGAAGTTAAGGCATTTATAGCCATTACATCTATGATTATTTATGCATACTTTTATGAATAATTGCAATCAACTCGCTGTCACCATTGCAGTTAACTGGACTCCTGTTCAAATGAGGGTACCACCATGATGTTTGCCAGTCAAAAGTCAGTCATTTCTTAAAGCGTCTTAATAGTTTGGTTATCGTAATGACAAATTCTGAACACTCTTCTTCTGCAACCCAAGTACACTATATCGTGTCCATTGCCATGTTAACACCTGGGTTTAATGGACGTTAGGCGGTCATAATAGCAAGAGAAGAGTATGTGTTCCCCCTGCAGGTTAAGAATCTGCTCCTCAATTATTATTTCCTGGCTCATGTGTGTAAAGTCAGCCATGGTGACTGTGTGGGATGCAATTTCATTCAGAAAAAACCCAATGTCTATTCATAGTGCTGAGATAGAGCCCTCTTATCAAATGTCAAACACATCAGAATAAAATTGTTCAATATCAATATTCAGCCCACCCCCACACCTTTTCATAGCCTCTTCTCCCTTGCTGAAGGAAAGACCAGGCATACGTCACCTTGAAAGTCCTCCTAGCTTAGCTTCTCCTCTACATACAACTGCTCAAAAAAGGCTGCGCACGAATCCCTCCTAAATCCATAATTTTCAAATTGAAGTTGGTCTAAATTAAATGGGAAAAGTACTCTTTCTTCCCAAAAGGCCATGTAAACCTTTGTACTTACCTTCTGTTGGAAAATACAACCAATTATTTTACCAAACAGAATAATTCACTTATAAACCTAAGATATCTGCATTTAGGTAAATGATGAGTTGGGGCTATCACTCAATGGTGGATATGTGTTTTACACTCTCTTAATAGGAAGATTTTTTGTGAGGGGAGAAGGGAGTTCTCATAAAAAGGTACTTTAATGTTTGCCTAAAGATGAATCTATCTCTAGAGAGACAGGAACTGTTAGCCTAATTTGGGTACAAGTTTTTTAAGGCTCTGTAACTTACAAATTAGAAAAAGAGAGAGAGAGAGAGAGAGGGCAATACCCCTTTAAAATATTGTCATTTAGAAAGTCAACATGATACTGTGTCTCCTATTTATTCTCAGCTTAGGTCTTCAAACTCTTTAGGGCAGAAGAAATGACAAATTTTTATAATCCCAGCACCAAGCAATAGACTAACTTACAGTAGGTGATCATCGAAAGTTTGTTGAAAGGAACCAAGAGAAAAGAGATATGCACTGTACTGAGCAAGAGATGAAAACATGAATGGCCCCACTGAAAGATAGTATGTCACGGAGGGAAAACCTATGAAATGATGGCATGTTGATTGAATAAGAATGAAAACTATTCAAAACTGTTCTTTGAATGAAGGACTCCTAGCTTATTTGTGATGGCTATTTTTATGTGAATTTATATTGCAAACTATTGAATAATTTATAAAGTTGAACCCATATTTATGAATTCCATCTAAGTTAGCGACTAGATCTATATTTAGTGATAATATATGCAAAGTTGCTATTGGTGTGTTCTGTCTCATTAAAAAAACAAAGCAGAACATCTCTTTTTCTCTACATTGGTGAGGACTCTTCTGTAAAGAAAGAGAACCTCAATTATTTGAATGTAAACATTTTAAAAGAAGACTCAAGAAGGGAGGCTGATGCTAACCACAAGTCATGCCATTATAATGAAATATATATGGCAAGAAGTATATTTCAAAAAGGTGTTTGGGGGAAGTGATTGATTATGAGACGTAATTCACATGACCTTATCCAATAAGTCTATAGCTTAGGCCAGTCATGATTGTAGTAAACCATGCCACATCCAGAGATTTAACTTAGAATTTTGTAGTTTCTTCCTTTGCTTACTAAGGAGCTGGAAATTCACTATCGCCTTTCTCAATAAGCTCCCTTGGGAATCTTATTGTCTATTGAAATCCTTTGTTCACATCAATATTTAACATTTTAGAGACATATATTAGAGCTTATAAATGAAGAGATATTCAAGACTCAGTTGTTGATATTCTAAAAAACAGAGATAGAAAATATATTCTTCTCATTTTAAATAAGGTGTTGAAATTTTGGTAGTGTACTCGATCTCAGTTTTCATTATAATGAGTTACTCAGTGATGTCCTCCATTAATGTACATCCATTAATATAGATAATAATAGGAATCACTATGTATTTTCCAGTGATTTTAAACAATCCATTTGTTTGAAACCTTAAGATTGATTTTTCACCCCAAAGGAAATTAATTGCTTTAATTTTAATTGATTTTTAAAGCTTTTATTCATAAGTAGCACTTTGCATCTCATTTTTCTAAGGATTTTTGATGTTCCAATGCTTTGTAGTAGTTTAAACAGATTATGTTTAACTTCAATAGACTTAGCCCAGAAAGTGTTCAATTTGTAATTCTTGCAAAATAAGAGCAGTATAAAGTAACACAAAAGGCACGCTTTTTATATCGGACCAAACTAGACTAAAATCTCATTTCACCCCTGAACATATTATATGCGTGTGATTGGACAACTTATTTCACTTCTTTAAACTTCTCCTTTTTTAATTCTTAAACTATATGTGATCTCTTCCTACTAGAGTTGTGTTGAAGATTAAATGAAATAACACCTAATGTACCTGAGGCAAATAAGTACAGAAAACTCGGATCTGTTTCCACTATTTTCTATCCAGTTTTTCAATACCATCATTGTGTCCAGGTTTCACTAAAATATCCTATCAAATGTATAAATAAAATTAGAATTTCCATCCAAATAGTTTACTCAATGTACAAAGAAAATGTATAATTAGATAATTCTTGAAAATGCCTGCAGAGTACTGAAACATGTCTTCCATTATCATGTACTTGTCCACCACAAAAAGTGGTAAGAGAAAGGGAAGATTTAGGAACAGACTCAGAAAGCTGAGTTAGAATAGGATGGTGGATTCATATATGATATATCAGCAGTAGTAAAGAAATGAGCAGAAATGAATATAATTAGGTGCAGTCTGGAAATAAGTTTTAATATGCAGTGCTAACCTGGTAAGCTAAGGAACAAAAAACATTTTAATGATAAGAAACTTATTTCTTAATAACTGAAGCAGAATGTCTTAAACATGGCCTTAAATATACTGTATATATCAGTTAATTACTTAAACAGTGAGATTCATTTTACTAGTTTTGGAGACAAAGCTTTCCTATCTGCTAGATGAAGTTAACCAGAAGAAAGTAAGTGTAAACTGAGTGTTTAAAAGGTGGGCAGACATGAAAGAATGCATTTTCAATCTCCACTGAGGTAATGCTTTAGAAATAATTTAGGCTATATTAACTGAATGAGAAACTATTAAAAATAAGCAAAGGGACATCAATATTTAAAGATGGAAAGAATTTCCCCCTCTTACTGAGATGGAAAGAATTTCCCCCTCTTACTGAGCTGTTCTATATACACATTGTATGTTATTAGTAAGTTATACCACACAGACAAAACATGTAGACATCCTTCCTTCCTTCTAAGTATTTAAAATAGTAAATAGCATATTGGGTCTAAACACAGCTGTCTATTTTCTAATAGCATTTGTAGAATCCAACATCAGGTGATGTGCATGCTTTCTGAAACATAAACACAACACCAATAAACTATAGTTTCATTTATTTGATAGAACAAGAAGTTGGGAGAACAATGAGAGATCTCTCAATCCCTTTGTCATTGACATGCTCTGTAACTGTCTGTCAGTCAATAGGTGTTTGCTGCTTTCTGTTGGTGAATTCATCAATGGTAATATAGTCATCTGTACTTTTCTCTGCTTCATTTATTACCAGGTGAATTAAAGATAGCATTTATTAAACAAGTTTTGCCAAGTGCTTACTGTATGCTAAGCACTGTCATACACCTGGTGAGGAAAGGTTTGAAATGCCATCCAAAGCAGTTTTCAAAGGGAAAAATAAGATGGCACCTGGCAGAAAATTACAGGGGGCAACTTTTCTTTGGAGATCATGAAATACATCGTTCATCTGCTATTCCCATGGGTCTTGCTATTCTCATCTTCTGAATCCAGTCCTCTAATGAGTGCACGCTGCCCTAAAAACCTTTGAATGATAGAATCCTACGGTTGGAAGTGGCCTTTAAGAAAGCCAATCGAATGACCCATGTGATATTCACAGCATCTCTAGAATATCCCTGCCAAATGCTTAATAGGCAAGGACAATAGAAAAATACACATTAGTAGGATAGGGGCTAGCACAAGAGGGTAATGGAGACACTATATGCCTTTGGAATCAGAGGTGATGCCTAAATAGAGACTGAAAGCATGGTATATCCTCCATCTACTTGCTAGGAAACAGATGACCATGGAATGGTCAAGTTATTTGCCCAAGTGACTGCACAGAGATTGAATCCATGCTGGTGTCACTCAGTAACCAACCTTCTTAATCAGACACTGACATTCCCTCCGCTGGAGTGCTGTTAGGATGAACTCCATAGTAAAGGCTATATATGAGAGAGATTCCTTCTTTGCCAGCATTTTCCTCTTAATAAAATTCTAAATAATTTCTGGAACTCCAAAATAGAATTTATGGTTTGAAAACTGAACCCCTAGAACTTGAGCCATTTTACAAGTTAACAGAACAGACTATCCTTGTTGGCCTGGATTCCATTCCCAGCTCAGCTCTTCAGTGGCTTCTGCTTTGGTCAAGGCCTCCTGTGGTCTGGCCCCTCCCTCTCATTTCAAGGTCTTCCTCTCTACACATCCTCCAAACCACTGTACTCCAGCCCAGTGGCATGTTCTTGACTCCTCAGATATGCCCCAAAAGTTTTCCACTCCAGATCTTAGTATTTGCTCTTCTTTCTCTCTTATAGTTATGTCTCTATATATGTCTCTATATTTTTCCCAATGACCCTTTAGTTCTTTATTGTCTCAGATCAAATGTAGACTTTCCTCCCTAAAATTTTGCTATTCTCCATGCACCTCTCTCTATCTTTCTGGTGCTTAACGTCTGAGTTGATGTTGTATATTTATTTGTTTAAGAATTATTTTTTGACTACTCTACTAGGAAGAAAGTACCAGAAGTTTGAGAGCTTTGTACTGCTTAGTTACTGCTTTATCCACAGTAACCAAAATAGTGCTTAGCACATTCTATATTCACTATATGCTTAGCATATAATGAGACTGGAAGAGATAAAAGGATGGTGCATTCGCTCTTTCAATTGATATTTGCTGGGTGCCTCCTGTGTGTTGAAAGCAAATGCAATTAAAGAACAAAAAATTTGCCTGTAGCAAGATAATACTATATAAATATATTTTATTTCAACATTTAAAAATAAGAAAACTGAGTCTAAGAATAAGTAACTTGACCAGAAGACTAGTCAACCAGCTAATAGGTGGACTGTATTAGTTGGCTAAAGCTGCTGGAATGCAATATCACAGAAATGGAATGGCTTTTAAAAGGGGGGATTTAATAAATTACACAAGTTTACAGTTCTAAGGTCATAAATAGGTCCAAACCAAGGCATCCAGAGAAAGATATGTTGGCTCAACAAAGACTGATCTGGGAAAGCATGTGGCTGTTGTCTCCTAATTCTTGTTCCTGGTTTGTTGCTTTCACTTCTGATGCCAGTGGTTTCATCTCTAAGCATATGTGGGAATTCAGCTAATTCCTCCAGGATCTAACATTTGGTCTTGCTTAGCATCTCGTAAGAAGGTACATGGCTATGTCTGTTTGACTCTGCCTATGTCTAGGCATCTGCTTTCTCTGTTGGCACTACAAGAATCTCCAAACATTCATGTCTCTGTCAGCTCTGAAGCAACTGTTTTCCAAACATCTGAGATTTCTCCAAAATGCTTCCCCTTTTAAAGCACTCTAGTAAACTAATCAAGACCCACTTCGAATGGGTAGAGTCACATCTCCATCTAATCAAAAGGCCACACCCATTATCTAGGTGTGTCACATTTCCATGGAAACAATCCAAAGTTTCCCACCCTAAACAATATGTCTGGCCTCACAAGATTGGGTCAGGATTAAAGCCTGGCTTTTCTGGGGTGCACAATAGATTCAAACTGGCACGTAGAAGAACTAGAATGCAAACCTAGCTCTCTTTAAATCCAAAGGGATTCCATTTGTTCCTCTATTTCATAAAATATGTCTAACATTAAAACAGAAATGTAGCAGTGAGTAGAAATCATAGAGGATGGGGTAACTGATTCTGCCTAGGTAAATAAGGGCAGTTTCTCAGAGGTGACTTTTTAATAGGGTTTTGAAAGATAAATAGGAAGTTGGCAGATGGAGAAGAGCAGCAGGGAGACATTCTAGACAGAAAGAAAGCAGTCCACATAAAGGCAAATGGATGCAAGTTAACAAAGTCTTACATGACACTTGGCTTCTTCAGAACAGGCTCAATTGTGGCAGCAGGGTTTTACAAGTTCTTGTAAGAGTGCCTACAAAACAAGATTTGGCCACTAAAATTCAAGCCAAGACATTTATAGTTATCAATAGACCCACTGCAAGTGTAACAAATCAGCATCTGGTTCTGTCTATCAAAGGCAGACCAACAAATTGAACACTTCACAAGAACATCAAAGCCTCATTGGAAGGAACAGGGATGGTGGTTGATCAACCAGAGGTCACAGACTTGCACTATTAATAGATTAGATTCTCCTGAAGGGTGCAGATCACAGTCTGTCATTTTTATTTGCACGTTCATTTGAGACCTGCCGCCAGATCTGCAAGGTTAACTACCCATTGAACGGCTGCATTAAGTCTCAGAAAGAGAATATGAGTATTGATTCTCATGCTCCATGAAATGAACTGCAGTAAGAAATTCCCTCTGAGAATGCCATAAATATGTGTATCCCAAAGTCATTGGGAAATTGTGCCTAAAACAGATTTAAGTTATAATTCAAAGAATTTTCAGAACAATTCATTATTGACATTAATATTAAGTAGAGTGGGATTACTGATGATTCGTGTCTATCTATTAGCATTAAATTCTCACTCTGCAGAAAAGCCTATTGCCTGTTAAGAGGAAATTTACCAACAGGTTTCTGGTGGTGTGAATGCACTAATGCATCTCAAATCCAAAGTGCATATTATTTCCCTGCCAGAATCATTGTTCTTAACTTAATCTCTATTTTAAATAATATTTATCACTTGAAAGTAGGTGGTTTGGGGTGTGTGTGTGTGTGTGTGTGTGTGTGTGTGTGTGTGTGTGTGTGTGTGTTGTATGTGTTTCTCAAAATAAAACTTTTATTTCACTTTATTTTCTTAATTAAAATGAAAACAAGTCCCAGGTATCTGAAATCAAACAGCACAAAGGCCATTTCGCTGATAAATTCTTCTAGGGATTTCTTTTTTAGAGGTGTCTTCTTGAATTGCTTGCATTTTAAACATCTGTAATAAGTTATGTACCATTTCTAACTATATTAGCACTGAATCATTTACTGTTCCAAGAAATAAAATCTTTTTCTCTGTTTCACCACTTTTTATTTCATGATCATGCACATGTGAATATCTCAGGCATTTTTTTTTGCCTCTGGGGTTTTGCATACGTATGAGGAATAAAAATAGGAAGAGAATTAACCAACTTATCAAACATCTCTCTTTTCAGCAGCCAGTAGGAATGCATTTGTGAGTTAAAAAGTGGTATGATTTGAACTAGGGGAGCTGTTAAATCTACCTTTAGAACTCAATGTAGGATATAAAATTCTGGAGATATAGCTTTGTTTCAACTTCATCTCAACCAGCTTTAATTTCTGCATGAAGGGAATATTAAATCTTGAAAAGGCCTAGAAAAGGACAAAGAATATTTCTTTGTGAGCTCATTAAATATACCAGGCTTCTACTTTGTCATAAAACTTGCATGAACAAATGTAAGAAGAAGGAAGGAATGAGGGTCATTGTTCTCTCGAAGCCAAGTCCACCAATTCTCTACCATTAAAATATGAGTTTATGAATTAGAGTAGTGAATAACTACTAAAACAATATTTTGCTATGATTTATAAAATCATTGACCCGATTCTGTTAAATGGGATGAGGTAAAAATGAGTTAATTAGCAATAGGCTTACCCATACATTCAGAATAAGGTGGAAATATGTGTAAGAAGTAGTTACTGTATGTAGAAAAATTTCAGTACTCAAGATACATAAAAATGATATTCTAGGTACATACTCAAATAGGTGATAATTGTAGAATTAAATTTGTGATTTGAGCTATTTCTCCATGAGTAGGGATGATTTCGTAAATGTTCTATAGAATAAATTTTTTGCCTAGTTTATGGATAAATTCAAGAATTTAATGAATAAAACTTGCTTGCTTCTAGATCTTATTATTTTAGCTTGACCGTCAAAGGAAGAGACACTTCAGTTTTTTTCAACAAAACAGAAATGCGATGAAAGTAATTGAGGATGGTGTATGGCTACAGAGTTGAAGTACATCATTTTGTTAAAATTAACACATCATTAGAATTACTCCATGACTTCCTTGAAAACAGGTGAAATCTTTTCTTAAAATAAAAAGAAATTTTAGAATTGAGGTACAAGTTAGACCTCAGCCTAAGAACTTGAAAAGATCTGTTTTCCAGTTGGTTCTCTGGGGAAATTTGAGCTGGTTTAGGCTTGGCATTCTAAACAAATTAGCGCTCCCTCTCTAAAAGGAGAGTTGGATTAACACTAACACCCAAAATACTGAGTTTAAAGGTTTGAAATACTGTGAGTGGACCTGTAAGAGTTATTCACAACTATGTTTAGGACTATAAAAATTGAGCTTGAAACATTAGCTATAAGAGAATTTTTTCTTTCCAAAATGGATGGTGCTTTGATTTTCCATTAAATAAGCATTATCTGCAGGGTACCTTTATCGCTGAATTTCTTACTTCTTCAACTAGAATATTACAAATTGCCTACAGAAGGAGAACTCTATACATGCAAACAACTGTTGCTCTTCCTATAAGAAGACAACTCATTTTTTTCTGTTGATCAATATAATAGAGGAAATAGGAATTATTTGTATCCTTCCCACTCAGTTACTTATAAGTCCAGGTAAAGTCTATGTTGCACAAAGTAAAAATGGCTTATTTAAAGCAGCTGAAGTTGGAGGATTCCTACTAATTTTTAAATAATAGAAGCACAATTCACTTGTCTATGGCATGATAGCTTGAAAAGAGGCTAGTTCCAAGGTTACGAGAGAAGCAATGTTTCAATTTTGAAAGTCAGTAAAATGGGAATTCCTTAAAAACTCTTTTTTGTGGACAAGATTATGAGATTAGCTGTACTTGTTTTATGGCATCATTCCTTCTTTGTCATGTCTACGAAATTACCTTTAAAGTAGGTGTTTAGTAAGCATCAAGAATAGAAATGAGTTTAAAAAATTTGGGGGGTTGGAATTGGTGGTAGTGACGGGGCAGGGAGGTTCTGAAAGTGGTGATGGTATTAGCTATCCTTATGGAGCTCTTTATCCTAAAACGCTGGGTTTAGAGGATGAGAAGGGTATAAAAGAAGGAACTATCATCACAACAGAACTCAACAGCATTCTGGAAATGAATAACTTCTCAAATGCAATTGAGGCTAGATACAGAAAATCCATTCATAGTTACACATACGTAATACTTTCTAAAGCAGCCTCTAAAAATCTTTATAAGTTATCTTCATTTGTATTGTCCTGAGATCTGCTTTTTTGTTTGGCAGCAAACATTTTTTTTTTCTTAGCAGAGGGCTTGAAGTTAGCATACACTTTCAGTTTCTGCAAGTCAACTAGAATATAGAAAACTAAGCTGTGGTGGTAGAGGCTGGAAGGAATGGAGAGAGTTCTGCCATTGCTTCACAATGCTTTTGAATTCATTTACATCATTATTGTGCATCCATTTCTCATTAGATGGTTGACTTTTGATCTGTTAATTGACCACCCTCAATCTTAGTAACATCACCTGTAAAATAATAATAATAATATCTGCCTCACAGCATTGACGAGGGAACTGAAGCTGGCATGTATTTGAGCCAACCACCATAGCGCAAGGCACAGAGTTCCTTGTAGACATATAGGCTACAAGGAATTGATGATACCATATAATGTATCTGTACCACATAGAGTCTGTTCTGAAGAAGCCAAGTGTCATGTAGAACTTTGTTAATTTGCGTACATTTGCCTTTATGCGGACTGCTTTCTTTCTGTCTAGAATGTCTCCCTATAAATATAAATAGTAGGTCATATAGTTGGCACTATCTGTTCCCTTCTTCCTTTATACACAAAGGTGTTCTAATGTTCCCCATGCGAAAAATAAAAAAAAAAACATCATTTAATTCAACTTCTTCCACAGTCCCACCCACAACCCTGCTACCCTATACCTACTTAGGATTATCTGCTATAAAAAGAAAATCACTTATTCTTACTTAAAACAATAATTTCTCTTGGCCTCATGATACATCTGTTTCCAGATTTCCCTCCTACCTTGTTGGTCTTTCTATGTCGGCCTCTTCTTATAAGCTTCTTATAAAAGAAGAACTTTTATATACAAGTTCTTCAGTTTTAGGCATGAGTACCTTCGTATCTGTGTATTCCATGCCTACGATGTGGAATCATCAATTCCTGTGTCTTTAAGCATCGTGTAGTCTTTGAGAAATAAATATGGGAAACATATGCATGTCTCCAGATCAGTTCTCTCCTCTGCATATCAAATCACTGTTTTGCCTTCTCAGACCTATCATGTCCAAAAATATGCTGTTGATTCAATACTTCACCACTGCCCAAACTCCCTGATTTCTTCCTCATTCTGAAATGGTTCCATCCTCTGTCAGTAAGATACAATGACCAGAAGCATGTGCTCTTTGGTTTAAATATTGGCCCTGCCATATTATGTGATCTTGGACAATGTTTTCTACCTCTCTATGTCAGTTTCAACACTTGTGAAATGGAGATTATTTCCCAGAGCCTAGGCACACACAAAAAAAGGAGATTATGATAGCATTGCCTATACAGTACTGTTTACAATAACCAATTGAGGCTATTGTATGCATTAATGAATTATTCTATCAAAAGCATTTTGCACAGGATTTTGCTTAGAGAAAATACATAATAATTATTACTTATCATGATCGTCATCATCCTCAACATCATCTTCATCTTCAATGTGGTCTCCATTGCCATGATCATCTTGTTTATTGTTGACTTTCTGTCACCTTCTATATTCAACCCATGTACCCACGTAGGTTTCTAAATATATTTTTAAATGTCTTAAAATCTACTCATTCCTTTCTTTCTCCTCTGCCACTGTTTTAGTCTAAGCCAATATCATTTTTCTTTGGATTACTATGATAACCTTCTAGTTAGTTTTGGCCAATTCTATTCTTCTGGCCTTTTAGCTCTCCGTTGTAACATAAATGAATTTCTAAAATGTCAATCGTTTGTCTTTCAAAAGCTTTACATGATACTTTAAAATAAAATTAAAATCCTTGTTATACCTTAAGTCTTAAATGACAAGGCCCCATCTCTGCCTTTACCTTGTTCCACATTCTACTTTGCTCATCAGGAGACTAAAATAATTTTCTTTAATTTTTATGGGGTCGTCCAGCCCCTCTTGTCTCAAGGCTTTTTCACATCTCTTTGTCTATTTTCCTCTGTTTATCATTATGTGTGGATTCTTCTCATCCTCCAGGCCTCAAGTATAATGTCACCATCTTAGACCATCCCTCCCCACCCCTCTTAAGTATCACCATTTTTCTATGTCCTCTCACTGTACACTGTTTATTTATGGTTCATCATCACTGATTTTTGTCTGCATCTTCTGCTAGGGAACACGCCCCTTAAGATCAGGTATAATGCCTCTTTTATTCACTGTGACATCTTCATTGCATGGGGCACTATCTAGCACATATTAAATGCTCACAAATACTTGGAAGTAAAACACTTGGTAACCATGGATATAGTTTTAAAACTATATTTTGTTTGTTTGAAAGCTCTTAAGAACTGTAAGTGTTAAATATTTTTCTGATGAAATAATATTTAAATGTTTACTATGGAAATGGGTCTATAAACTAATTAACAAATGATACCCCAAATTGCTGATGTTGTGTCCAAGATGAATAATTTTCCATAGACCAAATTTTTAAAATTTTCAGTCACCCAAATGAAAATGCAAAACCTACCAAACTGTCAAGGAAGAAAGAGAAAGGGAAAGAAAGGGAGAATAAAAATGGGAAGGAAAAAGAGAAGGAAAAGGAGGAGAAACAAAATGAAAAATAAGGTTAATTTCTAAAGCAAGTCTCTACTATATTAAAGACAACATGATGTGGCTTAAATGTCAACGAACAACAAATAAATTTAGGTATAGATAGGTATTTGAAATACTTTATCCTCAATGTCAAGGATGATATTGCGAAGTCATAATTTCTTTTTGTTTTTTTACATGGGCAGGCACCAGGAATTGAACCTGGGTCTCTAGCGTGGCAGGCGAGAACTCTGCCTGCTGAACCACTGTGGCTTGCCCATAATTTCATTTTTATGCAAAACCGTTTTCTTTCTTATTTGAGGGGAGTGTTATTTATCTTTACTTTTTGGAAATAAGAAAGAATGGATAATAATAAAAATAATGAAAAGTTATCAAAGACCAACCCCACATACAGTCACATTCTTTTGTACAATGGCCTAAAATTGTGCCTATTATAATGAGATGAATTTGCATTGATTTACTAAAGATTGCTGCAAAAAAATTAGAATATATTCAAGAAAGCTCAGTTTGAAATAACAATTCGCCATTAACTCACTATAGTAGCTTAACTTACATTTGAGAAAACTTTTGTATATAGTGAAGAAACTAGTTCCAAATTTTTATTCATGGAAAAACTATTTATGATTTACAATAAGACAGAAGTTTCAGGAGAAATACATATTTTAAAATTACGCAGTGATACTCATCTCAGCTGTGATACTCTTTTCTCTCAGTTTTGTAGCCTACAAAGTATATAAACAGACAAATATTGTAGCCTACAAAGTATATAAACAGACAAATATTGGAAAACCATCTAGTACTGAAGATGAAGAAAATTATGTTTCATTCTATTTCTTAGGATTGTACAGTTGTTTTATTTTTTAATTCATTGCACGTTTTGGCAATAATATATGTAGTTTAATGAGTTTGTATTGACTTACATTTTATGGCTGATTTTTCTCTGTTTATTTTCTGATGATGTTTTTCTATTTTTTTAGATCTGAAATTTTGCCAGCATTTTATTAGACCTCTGAAGATAAGTAAAATTTTTAAGTGTTTAGTGCAATCTTTTGAGGATATTGAAGCAGAAATCAGTGTTTCTTTAATAAGGGTTCCAAAATTCTAGAGGTCAAAGATAACTTCTCAGATATCTGCATAATCTCTACAAATTTCAGATGTGCCAAGACATGTACATTTATGGTAATGTTAGCACAAAATAATGACATCCAAATATTCATGTCAACTTAAGAAAAAGAAAATGGGGCAAATATAATCCATTAATAATGACTTCAGATTGAAGCAAGATTAAGTAATACTAAGGCAAAGGTTTTGTGCTGGTTCAAAATGAGAAAAAAAGTGAAAAGCCTGTATTGCCATCTGGTACATGGTAGTCAGAGTATACTACTAAAATAAGGTAAAATAAATTACATCTTAGCAGTCAGAGCCGTAGTCAAACTGTAAGTGCTGATTTAGTGTCTACAAAAGAACATCATTTTTCATTGCAAACTAATGCTGTGTGTTTAAATTTAATTGTTTTTTTTAGTTTCGTTAGTACTTACCTTATATTTCTTTTGACTTTATAGCTTTATAAAAAGTTATAATTATATCAGTTTGGATACTTCGTTTATGCTTACAATTATTTAATTAACGTCATAATAAAATCATATAATTAAATGTAAAACAACAAGAAAGGCTACCTAATACCATGAATTCTCAAGAAAAAACATAAGCAGAAATATTTGTCACAATTTTCATGTTTTGCCCACTCATGTAGTTACTCACGAAAATCAAGTATAATAGCAAGCAAGGAAGGAATCTACATGCTTATCCTCGTCTTTATTTTCTTTTTTAACTTAAAGTTTTTTTTTTAAATTTTGAAATATGGATTCATACTTAGTTGTGACACAGTACAGAGTGATCCAATGTAGCCTTTCCCCAGTTTCCCCTACTGGAGACATCTTTTGAAACTAGAATACAATATCACAACCAGAATATTGGTATTGATATAACCAAGGTAACAGAACATTTCCATCACCATGATTTCTTATTTTACCTTTTTTAACTGCACCCATTTCCCTTCCAACCTCACCTCTAAGGCCTGGAAATCACTAACCACTTCTCCGTTTCTTCATATAAGAATGTTATATAAATGAAATCACACCATATATAATCCTTCAGATTGCCTTTTGTTTTACCAAGCATAATTCTCTAGAGATTCATTCAGATTATTCTACATATCAATAGCTTATTATTTTCTATTGCTGAGAGTTGTGTTCCATAGTATGAATGTACCACAGTTTGTTTAACATTGCTCCAATTTTTGGTTACTATGAATAAGGCTGGTATAAACACTTGTGCAGAGGTTTATATATGAATAAAATTTCTCATAAATGCCCAACTGTGCAATTGCTGACTCAGATGACAGCTGCACATTTAGTTTTTCAGGAAATTGCGAACCTGGCTTTCTGAGTGGCTGTACCATTTTACATTCACACTGGCAGTATCCAGTGAAAAATCCAGATTCACCACATACTCACTAGCATTTGGGGTTGTAAGTATTTTCATTTCATTTTATTTTATTTTAGTGATTCTGATGGCTATGCACTGATAACTCATTGTGGTTTTAATTTACATTTCTCTAATGGCTAATGATATTGAACATCTTTTCATTTGCTTTTTGTCATCTTTATATTCTCTTCAGTGAATTTTTTTTCATGTATTTTGACCAGTTTCCACTGTTTTTTTTTTCTATTGAGCTCTGAAAAACTTTTTATACTCTACATACTAATCCTTTGCTGGAATTTTGAGTTTGGACATATTTTCTCCCAGTCTGTAGTTCATTTTTAATTCACTTAACAGGATCTTCAACAGAGCAATGTATCATTTTTTTCTTTTATGCATCATGCTTTTGCTGACAAGTCTGAGAACACTTTGTCTAGGTCAAAATTATGACAATACTACTTTTTTTCCCTAAAAGTTCTATGAGTTATATTTTACATTTAAATCTGTGATCTGTTTTGAGTTAATGTTTGCATATACTTTAAAACCTATGTTACCATTCATATTTTGCCTTGTGGATGCCCAGTTGTTTCAACAGCATTTACTCCACTGCATTGCATTGCACTTATGTAAAAAAATCAGTTGAACATAGTTGTCTGTACTATTTTTCATTCACATGTTTTCTGTGTGCTTTATTTTGTTCTATTCATCTTTGTGCCAATTCTCTGTCATTGCCACACAGACCTGATTACTGTAGCTACATAATAATCTTGAAATTGAGTAGACTAATTCCTACTTCTTTATTATTATTTCAAAAAATATTTTAGTTAATCTACTTCCTTTGCCTTTCCATAGAAATGCTAGAACAATTTTGTCTACATCTACAAAAAATCTTACCGAAACTGTGACAAGAATTATATTATACTTATATAAAAATTCAGGAAGAAGCGACATTTTTACTATTTTGAGTCTTCAAATCATTGAACACAGTATGTCTCTCCATTTATTTAGCCTTTGATTTCTATCATAAATAATGTAGTTTTCAGCATAAAAATCCTATATTTATTTTAATGGGTTTACTCTGAAATATTTCAGTTTTTGAGGGATCATTTGTGGTATTTTATTTTTGACTTAGGTGTTCACATGTCCTCTGACAGTGTGTAGAAACACAATTGTGTTGTGCACAATTGTATCTGCCCCCTTGCTGACTTCACTCATTAGTTCTATGAATCCTTTTGTACATTGCTTGAAATTTCCTAGAGACAATCATGTAATTTTTTAATATAGACCATTTTGTTTCTTATTTCCTGATCTGTCTGGCTTTTATTGACTTAAGACATTTTTTTCCTTATTGCACATTTAGAACCTCCAGCACTATCTTTAATAAGAGTGGTGAGAGCAGTCATCCTTGTTTTGTTCCTTGTCTTAGAGGAAAAGCATTCCATCTTTGACTTGAAAGTCTTTCTAGCTATAGGGTTTTTCCAGATGCTATGTAATAAGTTGAGAAAGTTCCCCTTTATTCTTATTTTTCTGAGAGTTTATATCAGAAAGGGTGTTGAGTTTTATTAAATTATTTTTCTGCATTGATTGAGGTGCTCATGTAATTTATCTTCTTGAACTTATTAATATGGTAGATTGCACTGATTGAGTGCAAATACTGGACATGCCTTGAATCTCTTAAATAAATCCCACCTGTTCATAATGTATATAATTCTCTCTTTTATCTATGTATTTATTTATCTATTTAAATTACTGCAAACATTGCTCCTTCTTACTTGCCCCAACTCTCTCCCCCACTTACCTCTAATCTGCTTTCTACCTCTACAAATTTGCTATTTCTACTATTCCTTATAAGTGATATCATACAATTTTGTTCCTTATGCATCTTGCTTATTTCACTGAGCATAACCTTTTCAAGCTTCTTCCATGTTTCAGCATATCTTATAACTTCATTTTTTTCTTATGGATGCATAATATTTAATTATGTGCATGCACTAACTATTGTTTATCCCCTCATTTATTGATGGACACTTATTTTGTTTCTAGTTTTGGGCTACTGTGAATGATGTCACTTTAATGTTGGTGTACAAGTACCTGTTTGCAACCGAGCTTTTACTTTCTTTGGGTATATATTTAGAAGTGGGATTGCTGGACCAGATAGTAATTCTCTATTTGACTTTTGAGGAACTACATATTGCTTTCCACAGTGACTGCAACATTTTCATCGCCACCAAAATGCCCTAATGTTCCAATTTCTCTGGACCTATCCAATCCAATCCAAGGAGTTGACACCATTTTTTAAAAATAATACTCATCCTTGAATATGTGAAGTGGAATCTCATTGCTATTTTAATTTGCATTTCCTTAATGGCTAATGATGTTGAGCCTTTTTCATGTGTTTATTGGACATTTATATATCTTCTTTGGTGAAATGTCTATTCAAGTCTTTTGCTTATTTTTAAATTGGGTATCTTTTTGTTTTTGCATTGTAAACATTCGTTATATATCTGGATATTAAATAATTATCTTAAATATGACTTGCAAATATTCTTTCCATTCTTTAGGTCATCTTTATACTTCCTTGATAATTTCTTTCAATGCACAAACGTTTTTAGTTTTGTTGAAACAAAATGAATCTATTGTGGTTTGTTGTTGTTGTTGTTGCTTGTGCTTCTGGTTTCATATCTAAGAATACATTGCCAAATTTTAGGTCATGAAGATTTGCCTCTGGGTAATATCCTAAGATTTCTATAGCTTTAGATCCTATGTATAGATCCTTAATCCATTTGACATTTATATAATATGAGGTAGAGGTCTAATGTTATTCTTCTGCATGTGAAAATCCAACTCCTTTTATATATTGCTGAATTATATTTATGAATATTTTGTCAAATATTTTTGCATCTATTCAGTGATGATTTTGGCCCACAGTTCTATGTTATTTTTTTCTTCTTTTTTTAATTTGGTATTATCTTTGTCTGGTTTTGACATCAGCATCAAACTCGCTTAGTAAAATGAATTGTAAAGGGTTCCCTATAATATATGTTCTGGAAAAGTTTTGTAGACTTGGTGTCAATTATTCTTTAAATGTTTGGGAAAATTTTCCAGTGAAACCAGATGGGCTTGGAACTTTTCTTCTTTTGTGAAGGGTAAAGAAAGGGGAAAGTTTTATATTACAAATGTTATTCCCTTAATAGTTACAGTGTTATTAAAATTATATATTTCATATTGGGTAAGTTATGGTAATTTGTGTTTTTATAGGAATTTGTTCATTTCATATAAGTTGTCAAGTTCATATGCATAGAGTTGTTTGTAGCATTCCTTTACTTTCCTTTTGATTTCTGCAGGATATATAGATATCTTCTATTTCATTTGATATTAGCATTTTTTGTCTTTCTGGAAATTGGCTAATTTTACAAATCTTTTCAAAGAACCAGGTCCTTTTCAATTGATTTAACTATTGTGCTTCTCTTTGCATTATTTCCTTCCTTCTCCTTGTTTTTTATTTATTGTTCCTTGGATCATTGAGATAGGAGCTTAGATTGTTGATTTGGAACGTTCTCTCTTTTCTAATGTTTACATTACTGCTGAAAATTTCCTCTCAGAATTACTTTAACTGTGCCCCACAAACTGTGCTATGTTGAATTTTAATTTTCGTTCATATATATATATATACATATATATATATATATATAATATACATATTAAAGTAAAAGTACATATATATAAAATTTTTCTTATGGCTTCCTCTCTGTCCAATGGGTTATTTACAAATGTTCTGTTTCATTTTCAAGTTTGAGGAGGTTTTTTTCTTATTTTCATATTTCTTTTATTTATTTCTAATTTGCTTCTATTGGAGTTGGAGAAAACACTCTGTACAGTTTAAACCCTTTACAATTTGTTAAAGTTTTGTTTTGTGGCCCAGGATATGGTCTATCTTGGCATATATACTGTATGCATTTGGAAAGAATATGTATTCAGTTGCTATTTGAGTAGAGTGACTTATAAATATTGATTGGATCCTATTGGTTAATTGTTTTGTTGAGCTTTATATCTTTGCTGAATTGCTCTCTAGTTACTCCATCAATTGTCAAGAAGGAAATGTTGACATTTCCAAATATAATTTTAATTATGCAATCCTTTCAATACATCGGTTTTTGCATATATCGTGCAGCTGTATTGCTTGGCGCTTAAACAATTAGAATTGCCATCTTCTTAGTGGATTAACCTTTATACCATTATGTAATATCCCTCTCTATTTCTTGTAATTTTCTTTGATATAAAGCTGACTTTATCTGTTTTCTTTTAATTAATGCTCACATGATACATTTTTCAATCATTTTGCTTTCAACTTGCTTATACTGTTATATTTGAAGTGAGTTTCTTATAGACAGCATATGATTGGATCATACGTATTAATCTACCCTGCCAATATTTGCCTTTTAATTGGATTATTTAGACCATTTACAGTTAATATAATTATTTATATTTTAGGCTTGTCTGCCATGTTATGTTTGGTTTTCTATTCTCTATTTCTTTTTTTTTCTTTTTTCACGCCCTTCTGTGGGTTATTTCAACATTTTAAAGTATTACATTTTGATTTATCTATAATGCTTTTGAGTCTATCTCTTCTTATAGGTTTTTTAATGGTTGCTCTAAGTATTACACTACATATACATAAAGTATCACAGTTCACTAATCATTTTATCTTTCTTTAAACCCCTTTATCCCCCTCTGTTGATAATATAACTTTCTTGAACAGTTCCTCTACATATATGTAGCAGTACTTCAATGTTATAATTTTTTCTTCTATCATCAAACAACATTTAGTAAAATCAAGAGAAGAAGGAAAGTCATATATTTACCCATATTTTTGCTTAACTTGTTTTTATCTTGTTTATCTTAGATTCCTTCACTTATTGCTTTTTTATATACCATTTATTTTAAGATAGGCCTGCTAATGACAGATTGACTTTATTTTGCTTCATCTGAGAAAGTCTTGATTACCCTTGTATTACTGAATTTTATCTTCTCTGGATATGGGATTCCGGGTCGACAGTTCTTTTCTTTCAGCACTTGAAAACTGTTGTGTCAAACCAAAGCTTCAACGGTTTCTGGTGAGAATTCTGCTATCATTCAAATTGTTTTTCACTATAGGTAATGTCTATTTCTCTCTCTTGCTACTTTCAAGATTTTTTCCTTGACTTTAATTTTCAGGATTTGACTATTAGATGACTTGGTATGGATTTCTTTCAGCTCATTCTGCTTGGGTTCATTCATGTAACTTTTTGAAATTGTAGAATTGTTTAGCTTGCTAAATTTGAGGAGTATTGAAACATTGTTTTTCTGAGTACCTTTTCCTCTCTACTCCCTTTTTCTCTCCTCTTAGAATTTTCTCCTCTTTGACATGACTATTAGTTATTTTGTCATAGGCTCACAGATCCTTGAGGACCTGTGCTTTTTGTTTTGTTTTGTTTGCAGTTGTTTTTCTCTGTTATTCAGATTGAGTAATTTCTATTTTTCTGTCTTCTTCATTTCACGGTTCTCTTTCCTCAATCCTTTACATTCTACTGTTGAGCCTTTCGATTGAGGTGTTTTGGTTTTTGTTTTATTTTCCATTATAAATATTTCAGCTTTAAAATTTATGTTAGGTTCTTCTTCATATATTGTTTCTTTCTGAGACTTCCAATTTACATAGTTGTAATTACATTGTTTCAACTATGTTACACTCATGTAAGCATTTTTATGACAACTTTGAAATATTCTTTATGGAATGCTAACTTTTCTCACACTATTACCTATTGCATTTTTTCATTCAGTTGTAGATGTTCATGGATTTTTAAATGATAATGATTTTTATTGAAATATCGACATTTTTATGTTATATTCTGTGATTGTGGATCTTTATTTAAACTTTCTGTTGCAGCTGTTTTTCTATGATACTTCTTGTGCTGATTTGAAGCCTTTATGTACTCTAAAAAATGCATGCCTTTTTTCATGATCCAATCTTGTGGGGGTAGCCATGTTTATTTTATAGCTCTAAGGCCATTCAATTTGGGTCTTGATTAGTTTATTGGAGTCCTTTAAAAGAGGAAATAATTTGGAAAAAGCTCAGAGCAGAAAAAGAAGTTTGAAGAACAGTTGTTTCAGAGCTGACAGAGACATAGACATTTGAAGATGCCTGTAGTGCCAACAGAGAAAGCAGATGCCTAGACACAGATATTTGTACATGCAGAGCCCAGCAGACATTGCCATGTGCCATATGCCTTCCCAGGAGAGGCTGAGCAAGCCAGAACCCAGAGTTGTGTTCCTGAGAAACTAAGTGAAGGCCCACAGAGGCTCAGAAGGAAACCACTGGCATCAGAAGCTGAAATCAATGGAACCAGGAGCAAGGACCAGTAGATGCCAAACACATGTCTTCATGTGACAGATATCATCCTTTCTTGAGTCAAGGTATCTTTCCCTGGATGCCTTAGTTTGGACATTTTTATGGCCTTAAAACTATAAACTTGTAATTTAATAAATTCCCTTTTTAAAAGCCATTTCATTTCTGTATATCGCATTCTGGCAGCTTTAGCAAACCAAAATACTGTTCTGGCAAGGAAGCAGGTCACTTCTCATTCCTGCCTAATGCAGGTAGAATTCCAGTTTCCCCATTCAGCCCAAATTGACACCTGAGTAGAAAGGGATCCTCCTTACTACTGGGTGGGACTGGGAGTTCTGGCTTCCACTAGACCTCCACTGAAAACTTCTTAGATGGGAAAGATAGAAGAGCCTCTTTACTGCTCTCCATGTAGCTTTCATGAACACCATGGGTAGGTGGCCTCTGGGCAGTGGAAAAGTCCTGAATTTCCATAGGCTTCCTCTGAAAATACTCAGCATGGAGGGGCAAGATTGTCTTAGGTTCATTGTTAAATGAAGGTGTGAATCCAGGTTCCCCATAGTGTTCTCCGTTAACACTGTGATGGTGGGTGGTGGGGTAGGCACTTGTTACCACCTGCTGAACATGCATTTCTGGTCCTCTATTTGGCCTTCTCTAACACCATCCTGGCACAGGGAATGGAGGGCTATGTTACAGTCTGTGACAGTAATGGATCCCACTTAGACTTTGTTGGTCTGAGCACTGGTAGACCCACAGTTCTGTCTGTAATCTTTGTCTAGAGAAGAGAAGTTATCATAGAAAATATTTCTATTTTGCTACACTGTTCCTTTCTTTATCCTTTGGATAGAGAAATCAGCTTTAGTTTGGACTGTTTTCTTTTTCTTCTTTTTTTGGGGGGTGGGGTGGGATCAGCAGCTGTTAGTGTTCCTAGAATGCGGTTTCTTCAGCTCCAAGTCTGGGAAATATGCAAAAATAAAACATACCACCATGTCCTTCTCAGGGTCATTTAGTTCCTATCTATCTGCTTTCTTCTTTCTACCTTTCAGGTTCTCCTTATGCTTGTTTTATATATAATGCATAAGTTTTTAGTTTGAACTTAGCAAATGAATAGGTTCATGTGTCAACTTGACAAGGTGATGGTATCTAAGCACTTGCCCAGTCCTTTTGTGGATTTAAATCATCAATAAGTTGATTGCATCTATGACAGATTATATCTACGATCAACTGAGGGAATTGCCTTCAATGATGAGAGATATCCCAACCAATCTTTCAAAGGAGAAGTGATGATTTCAGCAGAGAGAGAATTTCCATCTCTACTTCAGCCAGTCAGCTCCTCCTGGAGAATTCATCAAAATTTTCATTAGAGTTCTCAGCTTGTCGTCTGCCCTACCAAATATGGACTTGTGCATCCCCACAGTTGCATAAGATAATTTTAATAAAATCTCATAATATTTACAGATATCTCCTGTTGCTTCTCTTTCCCATGAAAACCCTGACCAATGCAGTTTTCATACCAGTATTGGTTCTTGAGAAACAGAATTTTAAATATGTCATTTCTAAATTGGCTCTGGAGTTTTTGGAATTGGTTCGCTAATCTGGAATCAAAGGCACTTATGTCTCTATTTCCAATAATCAAGATGGCACTTATGGTTCATAGCATGTATTGGCAATAGAAATAGGTGAAATACCACCTTGTGTATGGCTACTCGAATGCTTATAAGAGGCAAGGTTCTGAGTGAGAGTGTTTTTGACACCTTAGCATAGTTCTGTCGAGTGAGCAGGTATAATGATGTTGGCTAGTTGTCCCTAAATATGCTGGACATAATTATAAAAGAAAGGAATGGGCTCAAGGCTCCAAATATGTATCTTAATGCTGCATGAAACACGTATAAGCTTCTGTGTGTGTCCCGAAAGAAAATTTTATTTCATGTAGTTGCAGACTCCAGATTTCTGAAAATCAGACCAAGAGTCTATTTGCACAAGTGGCTGAATGATGACATAAGTTAAATTACTGACCTTGTAGGATGTCTGTTGTTAAAGTGAAGGCATCAGTTGGAAAGGAATGGCATCCTGAAAATTGGAATGGGGACATATGGGTTGATAACAATAGTGGTGGAGACAGTGAAACCCTAGATTCTGCTGAGTCCTTGCCAGATAAACCTGTAATGAACTGCTTAGAGGAAACAGCCACCCGACCTCTGCTCTGCTCTGTAAACTCTGACATCCTACCTTCACCTAAAGAGACTAACCCTGCTGTACTTAGAAACCTGTAAACCACCTCCCCTGAGAAAGTAGCCCCCACTCTTCTGTCTGAATAGATTAATTTTGTTACAACAGATGAAACTGCAACAGAATGCCCTGAGGTAACTGGCCTGGGTCCAGGAATCAAGGGTAGAAATAGGAGGGGCACAACTCACTATCACCCCTAATAATACACTAGAAAAAAAAATTGCTTCCTGTTCCTGCAACCTTAAGCTCTACTCTACAGGTCTTAGTTCCAAAAGGAAATAATAAGTGCTTCCACCAGGAGACACAACAATGATTCCATTGAACTGGAAGTTAAGACTGTTATCTGGCAACTTGGGGCTTCTCATGCCTCTGAATCAATAGGCAAAGAAGGAAATTACTGTGAGGCTGGTGAGATTGATGCTTTCCAGAGGGAACAGGACTGCAACTGCACAAGGGAGGTAAAAAAGGTAACAAATGGTCTGCCTGGAATACAGGTGATTCCCTAGGGCATCTCTTAGTACTATCATGCCCTGTGATTAAAGTCAGTAGAAAACTGTAACAATCCAATTCAGGCAGGGCCACCAGTGGCTCAGAAACTTCAGAAATGAGAATGTGTGTCACCCCATCAGGCAAAGGACCACGACAAGCTGAGGTGCATGCAAAGGGCAAAGGGAACATGGTGGTGAAAGAAGGCAGTGACAAATATGAACTACAGCCAGGTGACCAATCACAGAAATGAGGATTATAATGGTTACAGATATGCCATCTTTTTTTGTTGTTGTTGTTCTTAGTATGTTTTTATCTGTACATAAAGAAAATATCTTGGTTTTTCGTCCTTGTATTATCCTTTTACCATATGGCTTAAGTTGAATTAGTTTCATGTCATAATATTTATGTTATAGGATATCAAGTCTAAGAGTGAATATTACTGAAGGGCTTGTATTCTATTCTGGAGATAGTTAATGTATTTTCATACTACACGAGACAGTTGAGTACCGTTAGGTGAAAAATATTATTTTATTGCTTTATTTAGAGATTAAATATGGTTGAACGTGATGTGCTTAGTTGCCAAGTTAGCAAGGGGTGGAATGTGATGGTTAGGTTCATGTGTCAACTTGGCCAAGAGGTGGTGAACAGTTTAGTTAAAGCAAATACTGACCTGATTGTCATTGTGAGGACATTTCACAGACTTAAATCATCAGTAAGTTGATTGTATCTATGACTGATTGCATCTAAAATCAACTGCCTCAATGATGAAAGACATCTCCTCCAATGAGAAGTGATCACTTCAGCAGTCAGAAGAGAGAATTTTGACTGACTTTTACTTGAGGCAGCCAGCTTCTCCTGGGGAATTCCTTCGCGTTCCCAGCTTGCATCTGCCCTACTGAACTTGGACTTGTGCATCCTCACAGTCACGTGAGACAATTTTTATTTAAAAATCCCATATTATTTACAGATATCTCCTATCACTTCTATTCTCTTAGAGAACCCTGAGTAATACAGGCTTCTTCTCAGAAGCAGAACCTTTGCCTTCCTTTTATTTTTATTTTTTATTTTTCGCCTTCCTTTTAAAATGAAAAAATCCAATGAATCACACAAGTCAGCTATTTTAGTCCCAAGTTTAAGATACAAAATGTTTTCTATAGTATCCCTTCTTTCAACTCCATGCTCCACTAAATGTTTTGCATTTTAGTTACATTTTTTCACATCTGTAAGGGATTGACCTCCTCTTCTCCAACTCTATATTCTTAGTGTATCTAAAATCTGCTACTATTCTCCCCAGCCTAGGCATCAAGCATTTAACCTGAATTTCTGTTGCTTTTTTGTTTGTTTGCTTTTGATGGATTGCTTTTTGTTTTTATTTGGCTGCTTCTTTTCTGGTGCATCTTGTCTTCCATTCCTGTTTTTCCAAATTCTGCCTGATGGCACTACTGGTGTATATTACAGAATTGCAGGTTTCAGCTGCGGTTCACTAAACACCCCATAGTCAGCTGCTGCTGGATTTAAGAAATGCATAGATACAAACCTTCTTATAGTTTGATGCTTCAAAAGACCAAAGAAAAAAGCATGTACAAGATTTCTAAGACTCAAATCCTTTTTTGTTTTGACCTCAGAGGCTTAGCCATTTCTTCTTCTGGGCCTTTGAGTTTTGAAATACTCTTAACCAAGCTAGATCAATAGAGCCTCCTGAGTTTATTCAGCTTTTAGTAAATACCAACATCTGTCTAGCCTGGTCCTCATTATTTTTTTCTGAAGCACTTTCTTCGCACATTTATCCATCCTCAGCCAAACATTACAATGGTTTAGTTTTGTTTTGATTATTAAATCACACTCTGGAAATCTTATAGTCTGCTAATCCCTCTTCAAACCAGTTGGTTTATGAGATAGATGTGAATGTGCTTAGAAAAGCTAAAAAAAAAAACTTTCATTGAAGTGCAGGGAATTATTATCATTAAGAGTTCATTTTAAAGTAATTCAGTATCCAAATACGTTTATGGGTTCAGACTTCAAAAATGGCCAGCACTTCTTCTGGAGTCTGACATAGATTCAGCCATCTTAGAATGAGATGGAAGTAGTAAATGTTCCACCAATAGTTTTATTTATTAACATGGTGGGAATTTATTACATACATATTTATGTATAAATGCATATTTTCTCTCAGTAGCAGTTGACATAATTTATTATTATTGTATAACTGGTGAATTTTCATTAGCAAATCTATATTTCTCAGTTGTTTGGGGAACCTGAAAAGTCAGCCAGTAAAAGGAAGAAAAAAGTGAAATAGTTTACACCTTGCTTAGATTACAATAAAGAATGATATGAAAGATGCTGTTCTGTTTTAAATATAATCTGTAAACTACATAGGTTGGATGAGAATGCTTTTTGCCCTAGTTCCTAAAGGGATGCCATATGAGGAGAAAATAATTCAAATTACTTCTCTTGTCATTACCAGTCATGTCTTCCTTTTGTAGAGAAGGCAAAGCAGAATATAAGATGTAGTAGAAAGCCATTGTTTTGTCAGTTCCAGCACCCATGTCTTTTTCTTTAAAGTAGGACCATGATTTTCCTTTGGGAACCTGCTACCTGCAATATTGATGGTGAGATCTACCTCCAACTCTGGCCCCCAGGATGGACACTTAACCTAGTCCTGCCAATCAACTGCTGATGCTAACCACAGTAATTTGCTCAGTGAGGTCCCTGTGGTCCAAACTAGGCAAATAAGGGTGAGACCTTTCACTGAAACAATGAGCAAATGATGCATAGCAATATAGCAATATAGATGAGACTCTAGAGGCAAGCTATCTAGCTCTTCAACTTCATTATCAAGGGCACGTTTCTTAACTTCTTTATGCCTCCAATTCCTAATTTGCAAAATGCAGATAATAATAGTGCTTATTTCATAGATATTGTCAGGAATAAATGAGTAATTCTAAATAAAGTGTTTGGAATGGGGGCTTACTTTTTATTCTTGCTGATTTTTGCTTAACTGGTGGAACCTACGTATGGAGCTGATAATAAATTTTTTGCCGCAGAATACTGTCATAGAATAAACTCAATAGAGAGGAAAAGTATAGCTGAGAGACAGAGTGACAGATGGAGACAACATCATCCAATCAACTGAATCCACTTCTATCTTCAATTGCTTAAGCTCATAACTTCTCTTTCACCTATGTCAGTGTGCATTAAGTGTTTGTTCCTTGTAAGTGAAGGAGCCTCAGGAATAGAGGAAAAGATGGAGAGGAACTCTTTCTGTAGCACTCTACCCAAGATCCAAAGAGGGACAGTAAGATCAGATTTTCTAAAAAAGAAGAGTTGACACCAACTATGGTAAAGACCTTCAAAAGTGTTTGCTGAGTGCTGACTATGTGTCAGGTGCGAGGTTAAGAATTTGAGATGTTTTTAAAAAGCAGCTCCTATACTAGAGCGGCATTACCATCTGATGAGAAGTTAGGCAAGTGACTGACAAAGCTATCCAGGTTCAAGGGCATATATGGTTTAATAATGAATCTTCAAGCATTTTCCTAAAAGATTTATCAATGAAATAAAATATTTGAAAAATGAAAACGCCCAAAGGCAGTTTCTCATAAGTAAATGCCTAATAAAAAAATACGCATCATGGAGATAATTCTTTATTAAAATAACCCTGCCTTTCTAAAAGGCATTTTATGGGGAAAATGTTTATTTTGCAAGATAAATTGGAAAGCACATTTATCACATGTTTATGTGCTATGGATACTGAAACTAAACAACTTCAGAAGAATATATTAGAGCATGTTTGAGCCCAGTCTGTATATATTAACTTTACCAGGTCAAGCTGTTTAACTAGTCAATGAATGCAATGTAAAAGGTAAAAAACATACACTTGACATTTGAAAAATAAAAATAAATAAGTCAAAAAGCTTCATTGATCTGACCACAGATTGAGTTAAAAATGATTGAATCAATTAATTGATTGAAGCTTTTGCAATTCCTAGCACTAAAAAAGTATAACTCACAGGTCAAGGTGGTGATAGAAATGCCAAGGGTAGTACAATGCTTGCTACATTGCATCTTGTAACCTAATGCTGACAATGAACCAGCTATTCTCTAGAAGCTTCACCTACAGTATTGCCTTTTATTTTTACTACAACCTTTAGAGGTGTGTGTCACTGGCTATAGAGGAACCTGGGCAAAAGGTGCTCTTCAAGCTCAGCTGCAGGGCACTTACAACTTAGCTCGTATACATGTAGTTGAGTCCATGCTCTTGTTCTTTCTCCTTCAACATGCCCTATTCCAGGCTGAGCGGAGCATCCGCCAGAACTGTACCTGATGACAGGAGTGACCTAATGAAAGTGAGGAAAACATGGTAAGTCAGAAATAGAAGAAACGTAGGAAGAGAAGGTCATAGGCCCGGGATGCTATGCTCAATGCACATTATTTTGGTTTTGTTCTCATGATAACATTTAAATACCCAATTTTTTATTTAATTGTTAGCTCCTCAAAAAAAAAAAAAAAACTATCATGCACTTGGTTTAAAAAGGAAAAAGAAAAACACTTCAAGAGCCTCACAATACACAAATAAAAAAGTGTAGCAACTATCTTCTTTGCTTCTTGCCAGTTCTCAGTACCACTCCCAAGAGGCAATGGCTTTCTATACCTTTAGTTTTCTCTTTGGGATTTACAGATTTCTGAATAATGTGCTTATGCTATTATTCTTTGATTTGATAATCTAGATGTTATCTCTTGAATGCTTATGATGAAATATGAGGATTTTAACTCTCTTTAAATCTCCTTCTTCTCCCACTTCCTCTAAATAAAATTAATAAATCTCTGTTCCATATCATGGCTATGTAATTATGTTTCACTCTCAAGCCTAGTAGGGAAGAATTATTGCATTTTCTTTCTTGTGTTGTTCTTTTTTTAATTTTTAAAATTAATTTTAAAAATTACAGGAAAGAAACACAAACATTTTTAATATGTGATCATTCTCTTGTATCTTCTTGTTTTGTGTTATTTTGCCTCATTTTCACATGTGTACTGTTTTCTTTAACTTTGGGAAAGTTAGCCAAGTGCTACCTTTCCCATTTTTGGTTCACAGAATATTGTTGGAATCGTCAATACTCCTGCCTCAGTCAGGACTGTTTGCTCTCTAGAATGATATCTTGGAACTTTTCTTGCTTTTTCCTGAGTCAGATGCAACCTTTTCCTGGATCCTGATTGCTCTTCATGCTGCTGTAGCTCGTCTACCAGTAAATTCTGTGGAAAAGGATGAATATAACAGATAAATTATTTGAAAATTTCTAATTCTGAAAATCATTTCTATTCTTCCTTCATGTGTAATTGATACTTTATTAGGTTACAGATTTCTAGGTTGAAAAGCATTTCCTCTCAGAATTTTGAAAGGAATATTGCATCACATTACCTCTTTCAATGTCATGTTTGAGAAGTTTGCAGCATTGGATTCCCATCTCTCATATATTATTTGATATCCTCCCAGCTTCCAGAATGTTTAGAATATTTTACGTGTCCCTTGTATTTTGAAGTTTAGATGATTATTTTCTTGGACTTATTTTCTAATGCGTTGTGATAAACAGCTGATGGAGCTTTTTAATTCAGAAGCACATGCATTTTTGTTTTGGGAAATGTTTCTCTATAATATTGTGCTGGTTTGAAGCTGTTATGTAACAGCTGAGATGTAACTCTGCCCGTTCAAGGTGGGTCTTGATTAGTTTACTGGAGTCCTATAAAAGGGGAGACATTTTTGTAAAACACAATTGCTTCAGAGCTGAGAGAGATACAGACATTTGGATATACAAACCTTGGAATGCTGACCGAGAGAGAAGATGCCTAGACAGGGATGTTTGAAAATGCAGATTCAAGCAGCTATTGCCATGTGCTTTCCCATGAGATGCTAAGCAAGCCAGAACCCAGAGCTGTGTCCCAGAGAAGCTAAGTGAAGGCCAACAGAGGGTTAAAGAGGGATCCACTGGCATCAGAAACTGTAAGCAATGGAACCAGGGACAAGGACCAACAGATGCCAAACATGTGCCTTCCCAGGTAACATATATTTTCTTTCTTGAGTCAAGGTATATTTCCCTGGATGCCTTAGTTTGAGCATTTTTATTGCTTAGAACGATAAACTTGTAACTTAATAAATTCCCTCTTTTAAAGTTATTTCATTTCTGGTAAATTGCATTCTGGCAGCATTTATCAAACTAATACAAATACTATAACATTTTCCTTGCCTATGTTGCTGCTTTCCCCTATTCCTAGAACTCCCCTTGGTTGGACAACATACTTTCTGGATCAGTTCTTTAATTTTCTTATCTGCTCATTCATATTGTCCATCAGTTTGTTTTTTGGTCTCAGGAAAGCTTAGATTGTTTATTGGTAAACTTTATTTTTTGAGCAGTGTATATTAACAGGTAAGATTGTACAGAAAATTATAGAGTTCCCTTTTACTCCCCAAGCACATAGTGTCCCCTATTTTTTATTAATACCGTCTTGCACTAGTATGGTACATTTGTTAGAAATGATTTAAAAATATTGCTACAATGTTAGTAACTAAAGTCCGTGGTTTACATTATTATTCTTTCTTTGTGTATACAGTTCTCTGGGTTTTGACAAATGCATAACGTCATGTATCTTCCCTTCCCATATCACACAGAATAGTTCACTGCCTCTAAAATGCTCTGGGCTCCACATCAACCCCTGGCAATCCCCGATCTTTTTACTGTCTTTGTACTTTTGCCTTTTACAAAATGTCATAGAGTTGGAATCATATAGTGTGTACTCTATTTAGACTGGTTTCTTTTACTTAGCAGTAGGAATTAAAGTTTTCTCCATGTCTTTTTTGTACCAGACCTAGATATTATATTCCAAATCTTCAGTTTTAAAAAGGTCTATCATGCTTTCACTTTAAAAGAACTATTTCTGATTTTCTGATTTTAATCATATTCTGTTCTTCTATTACAAATGAAATATCTCTAAGGATCAAATATAATTTGCTGAAATTTTGTAGAGAAAATAAGCTTTTATTTGCAATAGCAAAAATCTTTTACACACTTAAGGATAAATCTAACAAAATGTGTATAAGGCCTGTATGAAGACAATTTTAAAACTTTGATTTTTTTTCAGAGTTTAGGATTCAAAAATATATAAGTTTCTCAAGAAATGTCTGGAAAGAAATCCTGCCTGGAAAGACTATTTAAGACTATATGCTTGTAATACCAATTTTGTAAATCTCAAAAATACACAAAAAGATGTAAATAATAATTGTAAATTTTAAGATAGTGGTTACCTCTGCAATGTGAAAGGAGAGAAAAAGAGACTTATTGGTACCTACATGTGTGTAATTATGTTCTTATTCTTGGGTTGGAAATTGAAGTCCCAGGTGTTTATACTATTTTTTATGTAACTTATATATAGGTTGCAGATATTCTTAGGAAATACCAAATATTGTATTAAGAAGATACTTAAAGAAAAAGTTGTAACAAAATAAAAAACTGGACTAGCCCAGAAACATCCTTCTTTTAGCTCTAGAGTAAAAATTAAGTAGATAATCCATGACCTGTGCTAAAGTAATGATTGCATATCATTTATATCATGCCCATATATGTATTTAGTTATGGAATCCAGGCTATCATTTGAGTTTAGTCAATTTTCTTTATCCCTCTTTTGTCTTTCTACAATGTGGTTTCTCAGAGTGTGGAATTTGGGTCAATACCATCAGCATCTGCCTGGGAACTGGTTAGAAAAGCATACTGTAGATTTCACCTTAGACCTACTTAATTAGAAACACCTGGGGCTGGGGCCTATGCCCCCCTTTTATACAAGCCTTCTGGGTGATTCGAATGAACACAAAAGTTTGAGCATCTCTGTTCTAAAACTTCAAGTCAAGGAACTGTTCTATAAATTGCTGCAGAAGGAAAGGTAACTAAATGGGGTGGACCTAATTGCTGTTATTTCCAAAGTACTTTATCTAAAGTGGGCAGACCAGGTAAATAGCCTTCCTCATGGAATGGGCAATATTTTTTATAGAGTAGTTTTGTTGAGATTATAGTCACATGCCACACAATCCATCCAAAGCGTACAATTAATGGCTTTAGTATAATCATAGAGTTATGAATTCATCACCACAATCAATATAGGACATTTTCATTACTCCGAGAAGCAAAGCACCATACCCCTTTCCAGTCACCTCACAATCCCTCCAATTCTTCTCCAGCCCGACCTAACCACTAATCTAATAATCTAATAATCACTCTGTATAGATTTATATTTTATATAAATGGAATTCTACAATATGTAGTACATTGTATCTGATTACTTTCACTTATCATAGTGTATTTTTAAATTATTGGGGTTTTTTTTAAATAGAGAAGTTGTAAGTTTATAAAAAGCCATGTAAAAATTACAAAGTTCCATATATCCTCCGTTGTTGACACTCCGCATAACATATCTTTGTTACAGTTGAAAGAATACTGAAAATCACTATTAACTATAGTCCATAGTTCACATTGTGCATTTTCCTACATACACCACCCTTTTTTGACACCTTGTAATCGTATAGTATATTTGTTATGATTCACGAAAGAACATTTTATATATGTATGCTATTAGTTATAGTCCATCATCCACAATAAGGTTCATTGTGTCACACAAATCCCATGCTTTATCTCTAACTTTCCTTTTAATAACATATACAACCCCAAACTTCCTCTTTCAACTACATTCACAGATATAATTCAGCGCTGTTAATTATAGTTGCAATAATGTGCTACTATCCCCAATATCGGTTTCGAAACATTAAAATCAACCTAAACAGAAATTCTGCACAAATTAAGCATCAGTTCCTCATTCTTTACCCCCATTTTATATATATCCTGACAAACTACGTGAGCTTGCTTATTTAAGTTCACATCAGTGAGATCACACAATATTTATCATTTTGTGTCTGGCTTATTTCACTCAACAGAATGCCCTCAAAGTTCAGCCATGTTGTTTCATGCACCAGAACTTCATTCTTTCTTATCACTGAATAATGCTCTATCATATACTTACGCCACATATTGTGTAGTTAATAGACATTCATAAGTTAATAGAAATGTGGGTTGCTTCCATATTTTTGAAATTGTGAGTAAAGCTGTTCATAACATCATTGTGCAAATGTCTGTTCAAGTCCCCTCTTTCAGTACTGCAGAGTATATGTTTAGTGGGACTGTCAGATAGAGGATTGCTGGATCCTAAGGCAATTCTACACTTTGTTTCCTGAGGAACTGCCAAACTTTCGTCCACAGTGGCTGCACTATTTGACATTCCCACCAGCAGTAAATCAGTGCTCCTATTTCTCCACATCCTTTCCAATTCTAATTTTCTATTCTTTTAATAGTGACCACCCTAGTAGGTATAGAATGATATCTCATGGTAGTTTTAATTTGCATTTCCCTAATAGCTAGTGATGTTGATCATTTTTTCATGTACTTTTTACCCATTTTTTATTTCCTCTTTGGAAAATGTCTATTTGAATCTTTTGGCCCATGTATTAACCTGGTTATTTGTCTTTTTATTGTTGAGTTGTAGTTAGTTTAGGCTTTAGGTACATGTAATAACTTTTGAGGAAAGAGTTTTCTCTGAATGGATCTTGGTATTCTACTTAGGCAAGACTAATTTATTAGATTTCTATTGTTGCATAACAAATCACCATCAAATTAAAGTGACACCATTTACTCTAAGATGAGTCCCATAGGTCAATGTTGCACAGGATGATTTGACCATTTGCTCAAGATATCATGAAATGGAAATTAAGGTGTTAGCCTGTCTGAGTTCTGGAGGCTCTCAGGAAAAATCCACTTCCCAGCTCATTCTTTTTGTTGGTAGAATTCAATTGCTTATAGTTTTAAGGCTGAGATTCCTCTACCTCTGCTGGTTACCAGCTGAGAGCCATGCTCAACAGCTCGACACTGCCTATATTCCTTGACTCATGGTCCCTTGAATATTCAAGCCAGCAACAGTCCATCCATTTTTTCTTATGCTTCAAATCTCTGGCCTCTACCTCTGGCCTTTTTAAAGGGCTCAATGATTAATCCAGGCCCACCCATGTAATCTATCTATTTTAAGGTCAACTGTGCCATATGCCATAAACTAATCAAAATAAAGAAATCCCTTATATTTAATTTCCCAAGAATTATACAGGACAGCAGGAAATCTTGTGGGCATTTTAGGATCCTGCCTGCTATAACCATTAAGAGAAAATCCTATCCTTATTCATCTATTTTTAAAAATATGTTTTGATCTACTTTTAAGGTTAAGAAGTTTACAAAAATATCACATATTCTATATCACACATCCAACCTCCCCCAGTGCTAACAACTTATACAACTTTAGTAGAATAATCAGAACCAGGAAATTAATATTGGTGTGGTATCTTTCCCACTGCTTTTTCCTGCACAGAACTGATATTATAACTTCCATGCATCAACCTCTACTCTTTTCTGAAATTCTGAACTTCTCTTTCAAAAGTTAGCAAAAAATTACCCCCTAGGAGAACCTCAACCTCCATCTTCTGAAAAGCTATATTATAACACTTAAATTATTAAAGAATAACAGATCTGCTTGTCTATACTGTGCATTTTCTTATCAGATATTTATTAAGAACTTCCATAGTTCAATATGCCAGAAGGGGATTTATGAAAACAGGAACCACATCTTCCTTCCACTCCTTTCCCTATACCATTTAGTATAAACCATAAAAGAAAATTTGTTATATATTAAAATTTGGTTGAATAAGAGAGGTGAAAGATTAAGGTTTTTCAAAGACTGAAATTACAAGACCTTTGGATTTCAAAATATACTCAGAGAACACAACATTATGTATTAGTATATATAACACGTTTTTTAAAAACTCAGATTTGATAATTTTTTTTCTTTTTTCCTTTAAGGTCATTACATTGGTGTGCAACTTTTATTTGTTTGATTTGGGTAATAAATAGCAATCTATATAGTCATAGGTCTTCTTTAGTTCATGCACATACTCACAGATCCTTTCTTAAACTTAATGGAGCTTTTTCTTTTTTATTTCTTTATGCCAAAAATGATTCTCTTGATAATAATGCTCTTAAATTCATCAACTAGGACTTCAGAAACCAAGGCTTGGCAGATCGCTGGATAGTAAAACAAAATGCACAAATGCAGGTGTAACTCTATGTCATTCCACTCTTCCATGCATACACAAAATGATGAATGATGTTCTTCTCTGCCAAGGACAGAGCAAGGAAAAGGGTACCCATTAGACCTTCATATTATATAGGAACAGGAAAGACCTCAAAGCACAAGGGCACTTTCCCATGTAGCATATGGAGAACATCACATAGCAGGCAGGGCAAATTAATGGCCTCATAATAAAATACGTTTTCACATGCTATTAAAGCTGTTGTCACACTTCATTGCATAGAGGACTGCAAGCTCATGGTGATGGAAGGTGAGGTCAGCTTTCTAAGCTAACCTAAGTTATTAGTGGGCAGTTCTTTCCCATAAAGTCTCCTGGAGCTTGGGGAGTTCTCCGTGTTCAGTGTGGCCACATTCTTTAAAGAGAAATAAGTAAGGGTTCTTCCACATGTAGACTTGAAATAGAGGTGCAAAATGGTCCTCCCAGGTAGACACCACTAACTGGAGTTCCATCCCAATGATGAAAACAGAAATGTGACTAAATTCTCTTTAAAAAAAAAAATGAGTTGCTTACTTATGGTGTGTCTGGATAATAGAAGATGGCTTAGAGTTTCTGTGAAAAGGGAAATGGAATGCAACTTCTGGAAACTAATGGACTCCAACATGTATTTACACTAACATTTTGCATAAAAGCAGTCTATAGAAATTTGCTTGGGCCTACATTAAGGACCACCAAGGCATTTCATTTAAAAAAAAGCATACCTCATTCCTGGATGATTCAGTTGCCTCTTACCTATCAGAAAAGCAGTAAAGGTTCACTATCTGGCCATGCTTGATTACAGATGTTTCACATTTTTAAAGCACCCAAACAATTAAAATAAGATGACACCTTATTCCATTTTTGTTTTTGGCCAGTTAATAGTTACTCAAACATTTGGTATTTTAGTGTACAATTGGTGGAAACAGTGATAATGTGGTAGAGTAGGAATGACTGTGGCTTGGGAAGCAAGAAATCAGTGCTTGACTATCAGGTCTGTACTTAATTTACTGTGTCACCCTGGACCAATCATCTCATCTTTCAGAATCAGGGTTTTCTCATTTTAAAGTGAGAAGATCAGACAAGACAAACTCTGATTCCCTCTTTTTCAAGAATTCCATGACTTTTCGGTCTCATCAGCTAATAACTTCATTAGCACAGAAGTCTATGCTAGACATGTTTTAAAGAGTAAGTGGTAATTATAAATCATGGTCTTTTATTTTAGGATTCCTTATATGCACTCTGTATATTATGAACTGCAGAAAGTTAGTCACAGAATTATTCTGGCTAGGGAGATGAATGCATGTCTTGTCTTACATGTACCACAACCACGGCAGTTGACCCAGCGCATAATTTATCAATGTAAAAGAAAGAGGCAGGCACACTCCCAGAAAGGGGAGGAAAGCTCCCTTATGCATTCCAAGTATTAACAGCTATGGCTTTTTGTATCTCCTCTCAGAATTTGAGCCCATTTTTTCTTTTAGTCATCTAAGACTCCATTTCCTGAACCTAATCTCATAGATGTCTGCATTCAACTGTGACAGGGCTGGATAAGGATTGCAAGGTTATGCTATCTGTGGTCAAAGCATAAGCTGACAGGTCTAAAATTCAGAGAATGAGTTCATAGACTGATGTATAGTTAATTGCACCATTATTGTGGACCCCACACAATGTTCTAAACACAAGGACATATACAGCAAGGGAACAATGGAGAAAAGTGTTTTCATTTAAACTGTTACAATATTTTCTCAAGCTACAAATGAAATACACTATCTGCTTCAGCATGCTACCATGCATTTGGAGACATAATATCATGTTTGCTTCCAGTATGTTTTCTAGAATTCTAAGGATCCTCACATAAATTAAAAAATTCTTCTAGCTATTTTCTGTTCAAAGAGTCTAACAGTTATGAGAATAAAATAAAGAATACTGACAGCCAAACAAATATATAAAATCCATTCCCACTAGTGTTAAGTGATTACCAATTAAAATAAAATGAGAGATATCATTTTTTTGGTTTTGGTAAAAAATCAGAAATTAAAATTTATAATGTTATGAATATATAGCAAAATGCTCATATCTCTTCTTTCTTACCCTTAAAAGCATTGTCCCATTAACAATAATGGATTCAGATGTATGTTGGGTTTCTTAAATACATATATATAATCAAAAACCTATGTAACATAGCAAACTAGATTTTATAAAACCAAGTATATATAAAAGACACATAATTTATTATTTATTAGTGAGATACAGTTAATTAGATAAACAGGTCATAAAATTAAGCAGAAGTGTTCTTGCAACATCCCAAAATAGGGAAAATTGGATCATGATTCTAAAAAAGAGAAGTAAGAAAATAATCCAAGAGAAGTTTAAAATAACATTATAAATGAAATACCCATTTCCTTTTTGAAAAATATACCTTCTCCCTCCCCTTCTCTGATGATGGGAGATGTCATTTTGATGGAACAGAATCTGTAACTTACTCTCTACTCCATGTAGAGTTCTGTTTCCATCTCTCAGGAAATAAAGTGAGCATATGCTTGGGTTGCTTTCAGGGACCATGTGGCACCAGGTTATATTCCTTTCCTGCTCACCATTTTTTTTTTTGCAAAATAGGGTAAGTCCAGAGGCAGATGCCACCCCACTGACTCCTAGTCTCTGATGTAGCCTTCAGGATGGGAATGATGCTGCAGTCTGATGAGGTTTGGTACTTGTCAGTGGCTATTAATAGAAAGGATATTGCGTGTGTGAGTGATGGTGAGTGTGTGCTTAACTAAATGCCTCCAAAGAACAAGAATTTCTTACTCTGTTCATTGAAACTATTAGTTCTAATTCCATCAATCTCAACTTTTTGTTCTGATTTTTAACTTTTAATTTTTCTTGACTTTACACACCTTACCTTGGTGCTTTTTGTTTTGTTTTGTTTAGAGCTTTCCATTGTGAAGGACTTTTGAGTTAACAGTATCATTTCAGGCTATAAAACCCATTATCACCTCCTTTTTTTTAACAAATAAAAATGAATCATAAATAAATTAAGTGGCTTCCCAAAATGACATGTTTCTGAAAGATCAGTGGAGTGGAGGGTCAGGATCTATTCCTCTCCCTAAACAGCTCTGGCTTTCGGATTGAGAGGATCTTCTGGGCAACTAGACAGGGAACAGATTCCTTGCTTGGTCAGTTTCAATGGGAGTAACTGTCCTGTATTATTTTCCATCTCTGTTATTGGTATGAAGACTTTAACAAATTGAACTTCGTAGATGTTTAAGCATTCAAGTTAATTAATCTCTCAATTTGGGGACTAAGTAAGAGAGAGCCAGGTTAAGTACAAGGATATTGAGGAAAAAGAAAGTTAACTGATTTGATAAAATATCAGGAAAGTATTTAGGTAAAGAACTAGTTCTTCAAATCAAGATTTCTAACTAGTCACATGCATTATTTTGTTTCACTGGTATTATTTTTTCCTACTATATCAGAGTAGGAAAAAATGTTTTCCTATATGTTTTATATTTCATATGAAACATAAACAAAATTTCCTTCCCAGACCCCTCCTTTCTCCTCTCTGTTCACATAGAAGAAAAACCTTATTTCTTCAGAAAATTATATTTTTTTCTATTGCTTTATTTTTCAACATTTCAATTATGATTCTATTATTATTTCACTTGGATAAGTAACAATTACCTATCACAGCCTAGACTATAAAATCACATGTTTCAACAGTTGTTTCTTACAATTTAATATTAGGTTAGCGTCTATGCAAATATCCCTTAATTTTCCAATTTGTTTATTGATCATCTCTAGTTCTTAGCATTATGTGCACTCATCACTGCACAATTCTGTGATTTCTCAGCTCATATTACTAGAAGTGCATTAGAAAAAGGACTTTCCCAAGTACATGTTCCTGTAATTGTTGTCACTTCCAACATTTGGTGCCCATTCTGTAATTAAATCAATTTAAGTTATGATTCTCAATCTTCTCTGATGTCATACATCATTCAGTAAAAAAAAATATATATATATATATATATATATTTGTAAATGGATTCAAATCAAGTATTCACAAACACACACACCAATCATTATGGGTGATTAATTTTCTTTTCTAGACTCCATTAAAGGCCTTCACAGACACTCTTACCAGAGGGTGAATTCCCTAATTTATTTCTCTCCCCTCCTCCCTGCAACACCCCCTTTTTAATGGTCCAGGGTCCTGCTGGGATACTCATTAGTTTCCTGCCGGCTGTTCTGCCAAGCAGCCTCCAAAGCCTCAGCGTCACCTCAGAAATCATTAACGTAACTGGCACTGCAATCTCCACCTGCCAAGCATAGAGTAATCTTTTAGAGACCGAAACCTGCTCCTCCATAAATGAGCATTTTGGGGGAGAGAGGGGTGGGGAGAGGAAACTCCATGTGTTGCAGTCATTTTCTCAAACAAAAGAGATCTCGACAACTTAGATCAAAAAGCACACTTTTGCAAGCATCTTGGTCGTGTTTGAGAAACAGAAATGGTTTGATGTTGGAGACAGATGTGATTTTCTTTTGGCTAAAGAAGTAAAGACAATGATATACTGAAGACCAAAGGGTGTTTAATGACATTTGTGATTTTCTAGAGCTGGCTTTCCATTCCACTGTGATCATACAAGGTGGTAGAATTTTGTTGCAGATGTGTTCTGCCCTGAGGATAGGATAATGCCAATCTTAGCAAGGATATGGAAAACCCATTCAATTGTGAATCAGAGAAGATTATTTACGCATGCATTTCTATGTGGTTTATAGGTTTCATGGTTAAAGACAGAACTACAGGCACTTTCCCTTATGCCATCATTCAAAATTGTCTTATGTACCCACTTAGTGGTTTCATGTTAGGCCTGCTGACCCCAAAACACAGTTTTCTAAGAAGAGAATGCAAGGCTCAGACTACACGTGGTTCCTGCCTTATCGAATTCAGAGAAAATATGGATCTTTCAGGAACAAAGGTAGAGACTCTGCTTATAGGCCTTCCTGTGGCCAAGAACTCTGCCTATTTCCCCTGTGGACATCAAGAACAGTGCTTTCTGCTGGTGCTTTTGCCAACAAAACAGCCTGATATACTTCTGCAGCCCATGTCTGCAGCAAGCAACTTGATGTGGTGAAACAAAGGGCTCTGTGTGACAGGATGGAGTCAGGAAGGCATAGTCCGTAAAAGGACCAACTACAGGATGACATAGAACAAAGCTCAGGGGCTATTAATGAGCTGTGTAGTCTAAGGCAATAAAACAAAAAATTTCTATAATCTCTCTCCAGATAAGTCATGATATTTTTATTTGCTATTTAATGCCATCCTCTCCCAGATACTCGGTTACTCACAAGACATCTGCAGAACCTCCCAGGTGGCTGGGGGCTCTGCTCTGCCTTGCAGGATGCAAGCGCAGATGATGCCTCCCGGTTGTCCCCACCTTTCACCTGACAGATTGACCAGCGATGAAGAAGTCAGTCTCTTCTTCCCACAGAACTTCTGCCTCAGTCCTAGAAGAGGGTGACCCCAAAGGCATGCCAACCCCAGAGAATGTTCTCAGTACCTGGATGACGTGGGCAAGAGATCTGCCAGCCTGCGGTCGGGACACCCACTGCCTACTCAGTGATGCCTTGTGACATGTAGTATTCAGTAAATATATACCGACTTACATGCAATTAAAGGTCTATTTATATAACTAAATCATAACTTCCTTAAGAGAGTAGCTATGTCTTAAATACTTCTTCAAGGAGACGGCAGCTCTATATAGTGAAAAAAAAAATGGATCCTAAAATGGACTCATATGAGTTTACAATCTAGGTCTGCCCCTGCTAGCTGTGTTATTTGCAGACAACATCCCTTTGAGCTTCTACCCTGTATATTTGTAAAACAAGAATAAAATAACTATTGTATAAAGTTGTTCACGGATTTAATATAATGAGACAATGCATGTCAAGTACTTCATATGTTTCAGGTGAGTGTTTCAATAATGGTGGTTTTCTTCTTAATACATAGGTATGATTTTATGATAGGAAAATCTCCTTTCTCTGAATGAAGCAACAAGATACAATTTAACATTATTTTATCATCTATTTTAGTCATGAAACTGGCATAGGCACTGAGCTCCTGTGCAAACAACTTGTGTGGAGCCTGAGTTAAGGGACTCCATTATTACATTCATTGAGATATACTTGTAAACCATTTAAGATTTAGTTTAATATCAAGTTGTAAAGCTGTAGCATGTCCCATTCATGTCAAATGGTGACTAAGATAGCCTTGACTTGCAGATAGGGTTGATGCTTTCATGGCAAATGATCAGGCAGCTTTTGTTACCTGATCATTCATTCATCTGGTCCCTTGCATTCCTTCTATACTTCTTGACCAGAGGGTCTTTGAAAATTCTTCCCTCTTGTGGGCCTGAAAGAGTCATCCTATGACCACAGGAAAATCCCTCTAGGTCAAGGAAAAGCCAATAAGTGATAAAACTATCTTCTCTGACATCTTTTATTTTCTTCTCATCTCTGATCTGATGCTGACTTTAGTAAAACAGTTATTTCCATAGTGACACACACATGACAGCAACAAAATGAACTTAGCCTGGGATGATGGATGGTGAAGCTAGATTATGGTTCTCAGCTCTGCATTCAGTGACGTCTATGAAGTTATTATGGTTCTCAGCTCTGCAGTCAGTGACGTCTATGAAGTTATTTTCTGACATTTTTAGGTGCTTAGGTGTTCATGCCCCTGAAGTACTGGAAGAACACCCGGACCACTTTCTCTTAGACTTATTATGTCTTCACTTTATTGCCGGCTTTACCTCCATGAGAATTAGCTTGCTAACATGCTTCGCTGCAATTACACCTTTACTTCTCTATCAGTCTCATTAGACAGTAAGCTACAGGTATGTTAGGCCCCAGTTATGTGATTTATTACTGTATTCTCATTGATTATTTCAGACCTTGGCACAGGGCATTTAAGGAAGGAAGGAAGGGAAGGAAAGAAGGAGGCAAGAAGAAAAGAGAGTTTAATGGAGTTTATCAGTTATTTTAAAAGATACTTAACTGTCTTTGATATTAAATTGGACCTAGTCTAAACTTTGGAATAGGTTTGAGTACTTTCTCTTTTTTGCATTAAAAAGTTGTACCTTAATGCACATGAAAACATGTTTTACAAATGTGACAATACCATGGTTCCAGAAATCCTTTAGAGGCTAATTATAAAGAGTCATATATATATATAAACTTCATTGTTTTCTGCATAATTCACATTAAAGTGCTGTACAGATGTCATCTTTGATATATAAAGTTGAAGACCTCAAGAAACTTTTTTTTATTGCAGAGTAAGAACTTGTGGAAAATTTACTGTAACGTAACTGTTTACATTTTCCTTTTCAATTAACTTGGTAGTTAGCAAGCAAATATTGAAGTGGGAGAGGTACAGGAGCTGATGGAGCCCAAAGGGAAGGTACAATATAATAAAAGGAGATTACAGACTACCCGTGAACAGTGTTCAATGAAGTGATAAGCCGTTTCTATTTTTTTCCTAGAAAAGGAATAATTCCAGTCTGGACCCTTATCTTTCAGGCATCAGTGTGCTCCTTTAGGCCTTACATACATAATGGTGTGGTACGTTACAGGGGTGTATAGTTGCCATATAAGCTAAAAAAGCAGCCGAAGCTTTATATTTTGGGGTTTTGGCATGAGAAAGAACAGATGATAGGGATTCACTCTAAATTGTAAATGAATAGCTCGTTGGTCAAGATGATTTTTCTTTTAGGTCAAATGATATTATGCAGTAGAAAGAAAACCACATGCATTAAATGATGGACTAATTATTTTCTTAAGAGCATTACCTATGCTGCCAGCCTCTGTGGCAGGATCCATGGATGGCTTTTCCGTTCTGCTGAGCAGGCAGGTGGCCTGTGGGCATGCAATTTTGCTGATGTTCTTGCACGGGCAGTGAAGTCCCTAGCTGCCAGCACTGCAAATACAGAGAAGCAGATCCAAACATTGCTATCGCAAATGAAATGCCTCATCTACCCAATTGTGAAGACTGTGGCTAGAGTGAAAACCCTCACCTGTGTGCAGTTTTTCCAAGGGTATTCTCTGCTCTTTTCATCTTTCTCTTTCTTTCTTTTTTTTTTCCTCCCCTCCACCTCCCACCCCATGGGAGGGAAAGAAATAGAGCTTCAAGAGTTGATGTCTCTCTTCTCCCTTGAATAAAATAGTGGAGGCAGCTGGTTGTTTCTGTGAAACAATTCCCACCATGGCTAATAAAAGGCATTCCAATTTAGTAAACATTAAAGAGCAGAAATGTAATACAAATTCAATGGATGCAATAGAGTTGAAATGCTTTTGGCAGTACTGAAACTAGATAAGAACATGAGGCCTAAAATTAAGGGAGTGTTAATAACTATCTGCTGAGTTGCATATTTTAACGAGATAATAATATGAAAGGGAATTATAAAGAATTCTAAAAGGAAATGGGAAAATCACTGCCTCCTTCAATTCAGAAAATGATAAAAAACACAACCTTTTACTATGGAAATTTTCCTCCCTCCCTCCCTCCTTCCCACCTTCCTTCTTTCCTGGCAGCAATATACCATCAAACATCTACTAATGTCTATCTATATTGCACAAGTCACAATGTGACCTTATGACACAAATATTAGTAAATCAATAACCCTTGAACTTGAAGATATGAGTCTGAAAGGGGATGTTTTACAAAAGCATAAACACATGACAGTGAATGAGTTAAGAGCTTATTGAACTAAGTGCTAGATATTATAAAGTATTTGTTTTTGTTTTTGTATTTTAATTCTCCAATACGCTTGGGCTAATGACTGAATTTTTCAACAGCTAAGCCTTTCATTGAATTTTGCTACTTGTTAATATAACTACTGAGTTTGGTAAAGAATCTGGAAAAATTAAATTAGATCAGCCAGAGTGGAAGATAAGAGAATGCTTGTCTTAAGAAACCTAATATTAGAACATGTGTTTATGCCAAGTATAAGAACATTAGATGATACCCTCAGCACTTGCTAAATATCCGTTCATTAATTCATTTCCGAGATAAGCAGAGTGTATATTTGGACAACCTTTCTAAAGAGACAGCTCCTACTTGCAGAGCATCTACTTGCAGAGGAACTTGCATAATCATCTAAGAGGGAAGGGTCTCCTCCTGGGTCTGACACTTGCTAGCTAGTTAACTATTTCTTCTGGCCTCCATTTCCTCATGTGCCAATTTGTTATTTTAATATAAATGCCGAACTTATAGATTTGTTATGAGGATTATGTGAATAAATATTTGTAGTACTTAGAACAGTGCCTGGATCATGACAAGACTATACAAGTGTTTGTGATCAAGTAAATAATGTCTACCAGGTAAGAGAATATCCTCCTGGATATGCTTCAAAAACACCTTATTTTTCCCTATTGGATTATATCTTTTTCATTAATAGTTGAATAAATTACTGAATACAAAGAATAAATGCCACTTGAATCGCCTTTTAAAGAAAGATTCTCTGGTGATTCTAAATGTGTCCCATTTAGGAATGTACTCCAGACATATGTAATATACCATCAACAAAGACGCATAGTAATATCGGCATCTTAGTAGGAACAGGACTCAATGGTTTTTATTAAAAGCATCCTAATAAATTATCAGTAGGTTTAATTTAAGAGCGTGTGGAATAAAGAGAATGCTTAGAAATGGGCTCTGGCCTCAGTTTACCTGGTTTTAATATACAGTTTGAAAAAGAAGAGGGAGAGTGCACAGGTAGTTCAGTGGTATAATGCTCCCCTTTCATGCAGGAGACCTGGGTTCGATGCCCGGACCATGGACCCCCCTAAAAAAGAAGAGGGAGAAACACAGCATAAATAATACTAATATAATTTTATTTTAAAAACTTCATCTTGACTCATTTAAATGGTTATTTACCTGGTCTTTATATCTCAGATTAGTCTTCTAGACCTAATGTAAGAGGAAATACTTAAAGAACTAGAATTAGAAATAGTCAAATAAACACACATAACTTTTTAATATCAAAGTAATAAATAATAGATACTGTAGGCATCGTATGACATTTTTTGAAATCTTGTTTCATGTGGGAAGAACAGTGTAATTGCAGTTTAATGGATCTATATAATTCCTTTAAGCATTTACTCAGAATGAATGACCCAGCAGACTTGTAGTGAAGTAAATCTAATTATTTATTGAAATGATAGAAAAATAATGACTAAAATCATAATTCAGAAAGAAGATAATGGTACCATGGAAAACAACAGCATGAGACTATAGCTAATAAATCATGTTATACCAACTTTGTAATACTACCAAAATAAGTAAGATAATAAATGAGAAAGAACGTAGTTAATGTTGCATGTGATTTTTGCATTTAAGGAAGGCATTTGAGGTAGCTCATTGTACTCTAATTTTAACATATTACTTGGAGCAAATGATTAGTTCCTATCTAATTGCTGACTCGTTTGTGTAGCATGCATAGGGAAAGAATGAAAAACATACTTGCTATGTTGATTAAAATATTCACACTCCAATGAATTCACATGTTAACGTGGAAACATAGCATGAATCATATGAGTTACTTCCTGGCTGGCCACTCATGAGGTCTGTGCGTATGATTAAATGAAACAGTTTGCATTTGATTTTCTAGCTTAAGAATGAATTGTGATCTTCAGGTTTCATCCATGCCTTAATTTTCATCATCTATATCTACTCTGCTATTATGGATATCATTTTCTAATCCATGTTGAATGCATATGAGATAACTGACCTATATGACATGAGGTCTGAGTCCTCTAAGAACATAAGATGCTCTCATTCAATTCATCAATTATCTATAATGTCTTACTTTTACTCAGGATTCTTTCTTCTCAAAATACATTTTTTTTTCTGTTGGGTACAGATAAACCATGACATCACTGTTGTTCATTCTAATAAGATTAATTTAATGTAAATCTGTTTTATAACAGTGTTATTGAAATATAATTTACATACCAATATTCACCCTTTAGTGTGTATAATTTAGTGGTTTTTAGTATATTTGGTGCAACCATCACCACCATCTAATTTTAAAGCACTTTTCTTACACTACAAAGAAACCTTGCACTTTGTAGTACTTGGTATTCCACCCTGACCCAGTCACTGGCTAAAACAAATCCATTTTCTTTCTCGGTGTTCGTTCTGTATATTCCACATAAATGGATTTATACCATCATGGTCTTTTGTGAATGACTCCTTTCACTTAGCATAATGACTCCCAGGTGCATCCATATCAAAACCTGCACCACTTTTCTTTTCTACTGTTCTAGTTTGCTAGCTGCCAGAATGCAATATACCAGAAACAGAATGACTTTTAAAAAGGGGCATTTAATTAAAGTTGTTAGTTTATAGGTCTAAGGTCGAGAAAATATATCCCAATTAAAACAAGTCTACAGAAATGTCCAATCTAAGGCATCCAGGGAAAGATAACCTTGGTTCAAGAAGGCCAGTGAAGTTCATGGTTTCTCTCTCAAGTGGAAAGGCACATGGCGAACACATTTAGAGTTTCTCTCTCATCTGGAAAGGCACATGGTGAACAAGGTCAGGGTTCCTCTCTCATCTGGAAGGGCACATGGCAAACACAGCATCATCTGCTAGCTTCTTTTCCTGGCTTCCTGTTTCATGATGCTCCCTGAGAGACATTTTCCTTCTTCATCTCCAAAGGTCACTGGCTGGTATACTCTGCTTCTCATGGCTATGTCATTCTGCTCTGCTCTCTCTGAATCTCCTTCCATTCTCTAAAATGTTTCCTCTTTTATAAGACTCTAGAAACTTATCAAGACCCACTCAAATGGGTGGAGACATGTCGTCACCTAATCCAGTTTGATTAACAACAACCACTCCTGATTAAATTACATCTCCAGGGAGATGATCTGATTACAGTTTCAAACATACAATATTGAATAGGGATTATTCTGCCTTTATGAAATGGGATTTAGATTAAAACATGGCTTTTCTAGGGGACATACATCCTTTCAAACCAGCACACCCACTTATTACCAAATAATATTCCATTGTATGTATATACCATATTTGATTAATCCATTCATTAGTTAATGGAGATTTGGAGATTTGGTTAGTTTTGATTTTTGTCTATTAAGAATAATACTGCTATGTATATTTGTGCACACATTTCAGAGCAGACATATGTTTTCGATTCTCTTGGGGGTATATATAACTTGGACTCAGATTTTTAGGTCATATGGTAACTCTAACAGATTGAGGAACTGTTAAACTGTTTCCACAGAGGCTGCAACATTGACATTTTATAATCCCACCAGCAATTTGTGACTATTCCAATTGCTCCACCCCTCAGCATCACCTGTCATTGTTGTTTTTAGATCAGTGGATGTGAAGTAGTAATACATTGGGGCTTTGATTTGCATTTCTTTAATGACAAATGCTATTAAGTATCTTTCCATGTGCTCGTTGGCCATTTGTATGTCTTCTTTAGATAAATATCTATTCAAATCCTTTACACATTTTAAAAAATAGATTTTCTGTCTACTGTTTTTGATCTGTAAGTGTTCTGGAATAAGATATAAGATTATAATAAGAATAAGATAAAAGATAAGATTCTAAATATCAGACTTTTAGAAAAATATTTTCTAGAAGAATTGTGGGAAGATGATGGAGAATGAAGCTTCAGGTATCAGTCTTTCCACCAGAACAACTATTAAAAGGACCGGAGTTGTTGAATCAACTATTTCAAAGCTCCAGTGTCCAACTGAACACAATTTAGCATCCAGGGGTGAGTGGGAGGAGGAAAAGGCTTGTAAATTACCTTGGATACCAGTAAATTGCTTTCTCCATGTGACAGTTACCAGTGCCCACCCCCCCATTTCTGTGGCATGCAGTAGTGGAGTTTCCCATCATAGGTTGCTGGGACCAGTGAAGGACATAAAAATCCACTTCCCGATGAATGGGAGGTGGGAAGAGACGAGTAAGCATCTTCCTGACCACTGCTTTACATTAGCTACTTTGGATAGCTGGGGTCTTGGCTCAAAGCATAGCTATTGTTCCAACCCTTCCTGGAAAAAGGTGGCAGAGATTTAAAGAGGAGACACTTCCTCAGAGCTGTTGAGAATAGAAAAAATAAGTAAATGGAACTCATGAAAATTTAAAAGTTTGGGCCTCAAAGGATTTTAAAATGACAACCTTCACAATGGAAAAAAATATTTTAAAACCACATACTTGGTAAGAATTTAATATCTAAAATATATAAGGAAATGCTACAATTCAATGACAGATAAATGAGCAACCCAATTATAAGTTAGGCAGAAGACTTGAATAGATATTTGTCCTAGTTTGCTAGCTGCCAGAATGCAATATACCAGAAACAGAATGGCTTTTAAAAAGAAGAATTTAATAAGTTGCTAGTCTACAGTTCTAAGGCTGAGAAAATGTCCTAATTAAAACAAGTCTGTAGAAATGTCCAATCTAAGGCATCCAGGGAAAGATTCCTTGGTTCAAGAAAGCTGATGAAGTTCAGGGTTTCTCTCTTAAGTGAGAAGGCACATGGTAAACACAATCAGGGCTTCTCTCTCAGCTGGAAGGGCACATGGCAAACATGGTGTAATCTGGTAGCTTTCTCTCCTGGCTTCTGGTTTCATGAAGTTCCCTGGAGGCATTTTCCTTCTTCATCTCCAAAGGTTCCTGGCTCATGGACTGCCTGCTTCGTGGTGCTGCAGCATTCTCTGCTCTCTCTGAATCTCTCATTCTCCAAAATGTTTCCTCTTTTATAGAATTTCAGAAACTAGTCAAGACCTACCCAAATGGGTGGAGACACATCATCACCTAATCCAGTTTAACAACCACTCTTGGATAATCATATCTCTAGGGAGATGATCTAATTACCATTTCAAACATACAATATTGAATAGAAATTAGAAGAAATGACTGCCTTTACAAAATGGGATTAGGATTAAAACATAGCTTTTAGGGGGGTACATACATTATTTCAAACCAGCACAATATTTCTCCCATAAAGACGTACAAATGGCAAAAAAATTACATGAAAAGATACTCAACATCATTAGCAATTAGGGAAATGCAAATTAAACCCACAATGATGTATCATTTCACACACCCTAGAATGGATTTTACTAAAAATGGAAAGTTAGAAGTGCTGGGGAGGATTAGAGAAATAAGAATACTCACTCATTAAAGGTGGGAATATAAAATGGTACAGCTGCTATTGAAGACAGCTTTGCATTTCCCCAGAAAGTTAAGTAGAGTATTACCATATGACCTAAAAATCTTATTTCTGTTTATATATCCTCAAAGAATTGAAAGCAGGGACTTGCACAGATATTTCTGTCATATGTTTTTCAGGGTTTACTAGACAAACAGAGCCAACAGGACGTATCAGTAAATACGGGATTTGTAAAGGTATCTCACACAACTGTGGGAAAGGAAAAGATCAAAATCTGCAGGGCAGGCCATGAAGCTGGCAGCTCCAATGAAGGGTCTGAATGAACTCCACGGAAGAGGCTCACTGGCTGAAGATCAGTGAAAAAATCTGTCTTCTTCATGAAAATTCTTCAACTGATTGGATTATCTCATTGGTGGGAGGCACTGCTTAGATGATTGTAGATGTAATCAGCCACAGATGCAATCAACTGATTGATGATTTGATACACTAGTCTCCCAGTTTATCAACCAGAGATGAAATATCCTTGCAGCAAAGGTCAGGCCAGTGCTTGCCTGACCAGACAACTGGGCATCATCAGTTGGCCAAATTGACAACAGAACCTAAAAATCACAGTCCACCCCTCTCAATTTGGCAGCTATACACATCAGCTTGAAACATGCTTAATTTATAAATAGGACACAATAAAAGACATATTATGTCCACCTAATGATACACTACTGCCCTGCATACAACTGGAAACACACTACATCTCCCCAGAATAGGGAGCAAGTCCTTAAGTAAAATTCACTGTTAAACTTCATATCCTATGACTTAAATATTAGAACATGAATAATACAACTTAGGTCATATGATGAGAAGAAAACAAGATATTGTTTATGTACAAATGTGAACATACTTATAATAAAACATGGAGGAAATATCCATACAATCACGTCCTCATTTCTGTAACTGGTCACATGGTTGTAGTTGATATTTATTACTACCTCCTTCTACTACCCATTCCATATTTCTTTTACCCTTAGCAAGCACTTCAGCTGGATGTGACTCTTTGCCAGGTGGGGTGACATGAACCTTCATTCCTGAAGTTTTTGGGCTATTGGTAGTCCTGCCTGGATTGGGTTGTTGCAGTTTTCCACTGACTTTAGTCACAGGGCATGGCTGTACTAAGAAACACCCTAGGAGTTCGCCTGTTTTCCGAGAGAACTCTTCTTTCCCTCCATCATGGAGTTGCAGTCCTATCTCTCCTTAATAGTCAAGATCAATCACCCCAGGCAGAACAGTAATCCCCCTTAAAAAACAAATTTATTTTTCTTTAAATATGACACATATATAAAGAAAAGGTAATGATTTTCAAAGTACATTTCAATAAGTAGTTATAGCACATATTTCAGAGTTTGTTATGGATCACCATTTCACTATTTTAGATTTTTCCTTCTGGCTTCTCCAAAACCCTGAAGGTTAAAAGAATTATTCTTTCCTTTCTTGTGAAAAAAATTCATATATACAAAACAGCAATAAATTTCAAAGCACATTGCAACAATTACTTGTAGAACAGTTATGATTTCTGGATTATGAGAGGCTGTTTTATATAAGTATAACCTGGTATTTAGAGTAATCCTTTTTGTGCCTGTTGATTTAGTGACATGAAATGGCCCGAATGGCCAGGTGGCCGTCTTAACTTCCAGTTCAGTGGAGACATTGTTGCATCTCCTGGTAGGAGCCCTCCTCCTTTTGGAACTAAGACCTGTAGAACAGCAGAGCTTAAGAATTCAGGGACAGGAAACAAAACTTTTCCTAGTGGATCACTAGGGGAGGTACTGAATGGTGCCACTCCCATTTCCATACCAGGAATTTTGGCTATGGAAGAAACGGCGCCATACAGTGGATGCTGACTCAGAGCATAAAGCTTCCTGGAGTTACCCCAGCCCTGCAAGGTATTGCCACCTACTTGGCACTGTAGTTGAGTCCTAAGGCCATTCCACAATTTCATCAACACAGCTGTCTCTGGATGATGGGGAACATGGTAAGACCAGAGAACTCCATGACCATGTCCCTATTCCCACACTTCATTTGCTTTGGAGTGGGTTCTTGATAAACAATGCTATGTGGAATACAATAATGGTTGATGTCATTTTGTAAGTCTACAGATGGTAGTGTTTGTGGAGGCAGTGAAGGCAAACCCAGATCTGGAATATGGGTCTATTCTAGTTAGAGCAATCATTGCCCCTTCAATGATGGAAGTGGTCCAATGCAATCAACCTTCCACCAGGTAGCAGACTGATCACCTTGGGGAATTTTGCCCTATTGGGGACTGACTGTGGGTCTCTGCTGCTAGCAGATTGGGCACTCAGCAGTGTCCATAGCCAGGGTGGCTTGGTGAGTGGACATCCATGTTGCCAAGCCCATGCATAACCTCCATCCCTATCAGCATGTCCATTTTGTTCATAAGCCCATTGTGCAATGGCAGGGGTGGCTGAGGAAAGAGTATGAATTATATTCACAGAACAGGTCATCTTATCTACTTGATTATTAAAATCTACTTCTGCTGAATTCACCCTCTGGTGAGCATTCACATGGGACACAAATATATTCATGTTCTTTGCCCACTCAGAAACGTCCATCCACATACCTCTTCCCTGGACCTCTTCATCACCAATTTTCCAATCGTGCTTTCTCCAAGTCCTTGATCATCCAGCCAAATCATTGGCAACAACCCATGACTCAGTATACAAACACACACCTCTTGCCAGTTCTCCTTCCAAGCAAAATGAACAACCAGGTGCACTACTCAAAGTTCCACCCACTGGGAGAATTTCCCCTCACCGCTTTCCTTTTAGGACATCCAAGAAAGGGGTTGTAGCACTGTAGCTGTGCATTTTCAGGTGGTCACTACATATCGTGCAGAACCATCTGAAACCAAGTTCAAATTTTCTCTTCCTCAATCAACTGAGTGTTAGAAACTCCCCAAGGAGCCACAGCTGTGGGCTGAGAAATAAAAGGTAATGTGGCAGGAGTGGGGACATGGATATTTGAGTCACTTCCTCACATAATCTACTAGTGCTTTCAGGAACTGCTTGATCCCTGTCTATTATTTCTGTGTTATGATGGAGTACTGCTGTATATGCCCAAGTTTATGGCTTGGTGGGCCAGACAGCACCAGCTCATGATAGGTAACTCAGGTCTCACGGTAACTTGGTGGCCCATGATTAAGCATTCAGTCTCTGTTAAGGCCGAGTAGCAGGCTAAAAGCTGTATCTCAAAAGGATAATAGTTATCTGCAGTGAATGGTAAGGCTTTGCTCCAAAATCCTAAGTGTCTGTGTTGTGATTCCCTTATAGGAAGAATTTCAGACAACAATATAAATGCTCCATACAGCATCCCTACTTGCAACTGCCACTTCCAGCATCATTGGATCTGCTGGATCATATGGCCCAAATGGCAGAGCAGCTTGCATAGCAGCCTAGACATGTTGTGGAGCCTCCTCTTTTCTGGTCACCACTCAAAACTAGCAGCTTTTCTGTTCACTTGGTAAATGAGCGCAACAAAATGAGGAATATGTTGTCTCCAAAATCCAAAGAGACAAAGGTGTTGTGCCGCCTTTTTAGTCATAGTAGAGGTAGGATGCAACAGCTTATCCTTCATCTTAAAAGGGATATCTTGACTGGCCCCACAACACTGGACACCTAGAAATTTCACTGAGGTCAGAGACCCCTGTATTTTTGTTGGATTTATCTCAACCCCTTGACAGGCAAATGCCTTACCAATAAGTCTAGTGTAGTTGCTACTTCTTGCTCATTAGGTCCAATAAGCATGATATCATCAAAATAATGGACCAGTGCAATGTCTTCTGGGAGGGAGAAACAATCAAGGTCCCTTCAGACAAGATTGTGACACATGGCTGGAGAGTTGACATACCTCTGAGGCAGGAAAATGAAGCATACTGCTGGTCTTGCCAGCTGAATGCAAACTCTTTCTGGTGGCCCTTATTGACAGCTATTGAGAAAAAAAACATTTCCAAGATCAATAGCTATATACTAGGTATCAGGTGATGTGTTGATTCTCTCAAGCAATGATACCACATCTGTAACAGCAGCTACAACTGGAGTCACTTTCTGAATAAGTTTATTATAATCCACTGTGTATTCTGCACCGACCAATTAGGAAAGGTGAATGTGGATGTGGTGTGAATCAACACCCTCACAATCTTCAAGTCCCTAAGAGTGGCACTAATCTCTGCAATCCCTCCAGAATAATGGTATTGCTTCTAAATCACTATTTTGCTAGGTAGGGGCAGTTCTAGTGGCTTCCACTTGGGCTTTCCTACCATAATAGCCTTCACTCCATGACTCAGAGAACCAGTGTGGAGATTGTGCCAGTTGCTGAGTATGTCGTTTCCAATTATGCATTTAGGGACTGGGGAAATGCCACAAAATGGGTCCAGGGACCCACTGGACCCACTGTGAGACAGATCTGACCTAAAACTCAGTGCTAGAACAGAGTGATGTTTTGGGTCTCCTGTAATTAATTTCACTTCTGAGCCAATGTCTAGTAATCCCCCAAATATTTGAACATTTCCTTTTTCCAAGTGCACATTCACCTTGGTAAAAGGCTATATGTCTCCTTGGGGAAGGCTGGGAAGAAGGTTAAAAGTGTAAATTTTGGGCAACCTAAGGGTACCCGGCCCTTCTCTTATTCAAGGGGCTTTGGGTCTCTAAACTGTCTCAAGTCTAGGAATTCATTAAGGGGCCATGACTCTCTGGTTTTGTATTTCAAGTTAGACTTCTGTTCACTTGACCTTCAGCTTATACATCTCAAACAAGAATTTAGTAGACTGCCCATCTATTTCACTTCTAGGTACATGATCTTCTAGCCAATGTCATGTCTCTCTGAATCAGATTATTTTGACTGCTGCTTTGAGTCTGCTGTCCATTATTATGGCCACATTCACCTAGTCTATGATGATTAACTGTCTCTACATGTCTTCTGCCAACTTGGGATCAAATCATCCTCATTGTGTTTAAGGATTCCAGCTCAGTGACAGCAGTTTCTACAATGATATCAGACCTACAGAGAATGGAGACACAGATCTATTCAGGAATGTTACAGGTAGTCTCACAAGCATATTTTTCAAGGTTCTGGTGAAAGATGTGTCCTCTGGATATTCTTAGGCTGTGTGAATAGATCTTCCATGATAAATCCACTATAGCATTCCAATCTCTCTAAATCTCTGGATCCTTTCATCTATGTTATACCAGGGCAGTTCTGGCATTCAACCTCAGGTAATGTAGGTCACCTTTTGGTTCATATTTCATCCAAACATCCAAACCAATCATTAATGCCCTTTCTAACCCCTTGAGCTACAACATTGAATGCAGAATCTCTGCTTGGTGGGCCCATATCATTAAATTCAACTTGATCTAATGTTACATTCCTTCCATCATTATCCCACGCCCTTAATATCATTTCCATGCATATTCTCCTGATTTCTGTCTATATAGATTGGAAAACTCATGCAGTTCTTTTGGAGTATAGTGTACCTCCTCATGGGTCATACTTTGTACGTCAGCTGTCAGGACCTGTTGAGGGAACTTTAGCCTAGTTATAGGTCTTGAAGAAAAAAGAGATGATAGGGGTGGGCCATGAAAAGAAATAGAAATGTATTTCAAGCCAATGACCTCAAAGCATTCCGTCACAGTTTCATCTGGTGAGACAGGATTACTTGCTCCAGGATTACTTTCCCAGAGCAAGTGGTTACAGGGTTAGCAGGCAGTAAAGGGTAATCTCATTAGGTGGATGTTGGATAGCAGACTCTTCTGGGCAGACTGGAGGCAAGAAATTGTTTCCTCAAGGCAAGCTGGAGGTCGGGAAGCTCCTTTCATCAGGGCAATCCATTATAGGCCTATCTAGCAAAGGCTCAGCAGATTCCAAGGAGTCCATCTCCCCTTCGCCATCATTACCAAACCATGTATCTCCATCTCATATTCCAGGATCCCATTTGTTCTAGTTTGCAAGCTGCCAAATTGTAAAATACCTGAAATGGAATAAGTTTTTAAAAGGGGAATTTATCAAGTGCAAGTTTATAATTCTAAGACTGTGAAAATGTCCAAATTAAGACAAGATTATGAAAATGTCCAAATTAAGGAACCAAAGATACTTTGGTTCAAGAAGGCTGGTGATGCTCAGGGTTTCTCTCTCAGCTGGAAAGACACATGGTGACCTCTGCTAGCTATCTCTCCTCATTTCATAAGGCTTCCTCATGGGTGTTTTTCTTCTGCTCCAAAGGTCCCTGGCTATGTGAGCACTGCTGGTTCTAGCGGCTCTAAAGCTTTTTCCAAAATGGGTCCCCCTTAAAGGGCTCCAGTAAGCAATCCCACCTTGAATGTGTGGAGACACATCTCCAAGGAAACCACCTAATCAAAAGTTACCACTCACAAAAGGTGTGTCATATCTCCATAGAAGCAATAAAAAAAGATTCCACTCATCAAAATTGAATGAGGATTAAAGGACATGACTTTTCTGGGATACATAATAGCTTTACACAGGCACACCATTCTTTTCCTATCAAAGCCCTTACTTGACAGCAGACACCCTGCAAAGTTGAGATTTTAGTTTACATTGTAAATCTGCTACTTGCACAATGAGGCTCAGTGTCTGGTTTTCAGCGATCTCAAATCTGTGATCACAGGAAATAAGATTTTCTTTCAGGGCAAGCATGGAAACTTATATATTGTTCATACAGCACTTAAATTGCAAATCTGAAGCCTTTAGCTTATCCCTGTTCCCTCATCACTGTATCCAGCATGCCTAACAACAACCAGCCAACATCATTATAACTCTTAATTCCACACAACTCCATAAAGGTGTCAAAAACACTCTCACCCAGAGCCTTGCCTCATATAAGAATAAAATTAGTAGAACCTACTGGTGATATTTTCAGTATTTCCCTTGGGATCTCACCCCATGCACTGTCTGTGAAATCTTGATTACTGGAAACAGTCATTAGAACTCTGAGTCTAATCAGAGTAGAAAACCAATTTTAAAATACCCAATTTTAAGATTCTGTGTTTTTCATCAACCTCTCCTGGTACCAAGCTTTATTAGTCAGGTTCACTAGAGACAGAACCAACAGGAGAGATCTCTAAACATAAGATATTTAAAGTTGTCTCATGCAACTGTGGGGATGGAAGAGTCAAAAATCTGTAGGACAGTCTATGAAGCTATGATGAAAGGTCTAAACAAACTCCACAGGAGAGGCTTACTGGCTGAAGAAGCAGTAAAATGTCTCTCTTCTTCCTTAAAAAGCTTCAACTGATTGGGTTATCTTGTTGGTGAGAAGCATGCCTTTGTTGTTCATAGGTGTAAAAAGCCACAGATGTAATAAACTGATTGATGGTTTAATAGACCAGCCTTCTGGTTTATCAACCAGCCATGAAATATCCTTGCAGCAACGGTCAGGCCAGTGCTTGCCTGACCAGACAACTGGGCATTATCACTTGGCCAAGTTGACACCTGGATCTCACCATCACACACCACAATGTTCAAAGTGGCATTATTCACAATTGCCAAAAGATGAAAACAACCCAAGTGTCCATCAACTGATGAATGGATAAACGAAATGTGAAATATACACACAATAGAATATTATTCACTTGTAAAAAACATGAAGTTCTGATACATGTGACAAACATGGATGAACCTTGAAGACATTGAGAAAAATAAACAGAAAAGGAAAAATATTGTATGATCACCTTGATATGAAATAATTAGAGTAAGCAAACTCACAAACTCAGAGTCTAGAATACAATTTAACAGGAGATAGAGTGAGGTAGAGAAGAAGGAGTTAAGATTAAAACACGCATTGTTATTATTGGGACAATGGGAAAATTTGGATAATGGACGGTTTTCTAGTTTGCTAGCTGCCGGAATGCAACACACCAGAGATGAATTGGCTTTTAATAAAAAGGGATTTATTTCATTAATTCTTCAGAGGAAAGGTAGTTAACTTTCAACTGAGATCTCTCTTTTGTGGGAAGGCACAGGGTGATCTCTGCTGGCCTTCTCTCCAGGCCTCTGGGTTCCAACAACTCTCCCCAGGGTAATTTTTTTCTGCATCTCCAAAGGCCTGGGCTGAGCTGCAAGTGCTGAAATGAAGTATGCTGAGCTGCTTGGGCTGTGCTACATTGAGCTCTCTCATTTAAGCACCAGCCAATTAAATCAAACATCATTCATTACAGCAGGCATGCCTCCTAGCCAACTGCAGATGTAATGAGCAACAGATGAAGTTCACGTACCATTGGCTCATGTCTGCAGCAGCAGAACTAGGTGCCTTCACCTAGCCAAGTTGACAACTGAATCTAACTACCACAATGGTGGTGATGGTAATACAACGTTGTAAAAGTGATTAACAGCACAGAATTATATATTTGACTGTGATTAAAGGAAGAGATTTTAGGTGGTATATGTGTTACTAGAATAAAGTTTAAAAAAAAAGAAAAGCTATGGAATTGCACAACACTAGCAATGAAACTGAAATTAAATGAAGTATGATATATCAGTTGTAAAATTGTATCAAACTATTGCAATGTGGGAATAATAGTATGGGAACATTGTATTTTATGTATGATTTTCTTGTCATGAAAACTTCTCTAAGGAACAAAAATGAAAATATTTTCTCTCATTCAATGTTTTATCATTTCACTTTGTTGACGGTGGTCTTTGAAGCACAAACATTTTAAATTTTGATGAACTCCAATTTATCTAATTTTTCTTTTGTTGTTTGGGCTTTTGTTGTTATAGAAACCACTGTCTAAACCAAGGTCATGAAGATTTATTCCTATGCTTTCTCCTAAGAGTTTTATGGTTTTAGTTGTTATATTTAGATCTATAATCTATCTTAAATGAATTTCCATATATTGGATTATGTACGTATCCAATTTCATTCTTTTGCATATGCATAGCCAGTTAAATGCAAAGGTTTATTTCTGTACAGTCAAATCTAGTCAATTTATCTTCACATTTATTCTTATGGCAGCACCACACTGTCTTGATTATTGTAGCTTTGTGGTAATACTATAGCTTCGAAATCAGGAAATGTGAGTCCTCTAACTTTGTTATTTTCCAGGATTATTTTGGTTATTCTGGCTCTCTTATATTTCTATGTGTATTTTATAATCAGCTTATCAATTTCACCAACAATACAGCTGGGATTTTGATAAGAATTGTGCTGTATTTTTTAGTTCATTTTGGGAGTCGTCCCATCTTAATAGTATTAAATATTCCCATCCAAGAACATGGAATGTGTTACCTATTTTTTCCTTAGTTATTTAATTTGTTTCAACAATATTTTGTAGCTTTTAGTGTACAAGCCATGCACGTCTTTTGTTAAATTTATTCATGAGCAATTTTATATTTTAATATTATTCTAAGTGGAATTGGTCCTGAATTAATTTTCAGATTGTAAAAATTAATTTATACTTGATCCTGAATATGTATTAACTATAGACATCTACTTCACAACATTCTTGATTTAAATATAATAACAAAACACTTAGATTTTATTATTATTACATGCTTGATGTTGTATGCTACATATATTCCTGTGAGGTACCATATCACATATGAGACATAAAAAATTTAGTGATCCTTTCTTATTTTAAGACAGTGTGTTTTCCCTTATCTCTCTGAAGATGTCATTTATAGGCTCATTGAATTTTTCATTAGTCCCTGGATTCTCTCTGTTTCTTAAGAAGCCCCTTTTCCTTTTAGTTTGTGTTGGATTTTGCTTTCATATCTTCTGAGGCTTGGCTGTTGATTGGACCTCTTTGTCCATGTGTAATAATTATTAACTGATGGGATTCAGGGTAGGAAGATTGTACAGGGATTCTGGATTTTCATAAGGAATTTCCCCGACCTCAGACATAAGTATCTGTTGTTTTTCTCCAGAGATCATCTGGTATCACCAAGGATGAATATGCCACTCTAGGTTGGACAGTGTGTGAACTGGCTGCAGGAATTCTGAGAACCAACTTGGAGAAATGGATATGAGCTGGCACTATTCAGTGGTTCATATATTTTCACGGAATCCTCATTTTCTGTTTGGAATTTCATCTTCACTGGCTATTTGACTTGTGTCCTTGTACTTGAAATCTCTGGAGTTCAACTTCTTAGTGGATAAACTTATTTCCAGGGGACGGGGGTTGGTTGGGAAGGAAAGAGGGGTACAAAGTGGGGGGAAACTTTATGGGGAGTCAGTTTATACACCTTTACATCATCTCCTGTTGTTAGCCTTATTTGTCATCCTTATCACTTAAATGTGTCTCTAATGTGTCTTCCTCACATTCTAAATAACTTGCTCAGCTTATAAAACATTTGCACTTTCAAATACCTAGATTTCTTTATCTACTAACATCATGCTCTGTAGGGACTAGTTTTTCAGCTTTTTCAGGGGTACTGCAGCTTCTGCATGCTTTTTATTCTTCCAGAAATAAATTCACGTCTCTCCTCTCATCCATTCTCATCCCTTTTCATTTTTATACCCTAGTAGGTTTATATGTTTTAACTCTTATTCACTCCATTTTAGAGGTTTCTGAAGAGGCCTTACACATAAATGCAAATCACCTATCTGCCAAAATGAATGACAGTATTCCAGGTATTTTTTACACAGTTTCTTTTTTCCTCCTGAAACCATCAAGGAAATTAGCACATAGTAGGTGATTAATAAAAATGTTAAATCTAATTGAATCAAATAGAATTGAATGGGACATGGTATGGAAGGAATGCAACTGAACATTATAATTTAGCAAAGTCATTGCCAAAGGACTAGGGAAAAACAATTTTTCTTGAATTACATATATTATCTTCTAATAAAGTCAAAATATACTGAGTATAAAAGTTGTTGGAGACAAAGGCATCTAGTCAATAAAACCTGGACCACTGTGGCAGTGATGTCCAAATGTTCATTGTCCATTCATGCTCTGCTACCTTGTGGTAAGGTCACTGTTTGAGAGTAAACAGCCCAATCACTAAATACCTTTCAATGCCCCCCTCCTCCTGCATCTTAGTTTAGGCACTGTGACTCAGCAGAATATAGAATGAATCAATGCATGCACCGCCACTCTCAGCTCATAAAAATCACTCATCCCTTCCTTTGGCTGGACATCAGAGTTCAGAGAAGTTACACATTAAAAATCATGAATCTTACTTCAGATTTGGTCCCTGGATAAGAGTAACCCTTATCTCACAGGACATAAAATAACTAAGAAATTTCCTTGTATAATGTTATGCCATGAGTATTTGAGGCTTTATTTGTTAATAACATTACTCTAATAATAAAAATACAAACAAATATAGTGTCATCAGTATGACATTTAACAGGAAATAAACCTGACGTTTGTTTAAAAATATGTTAATATATTGAATAACTCCTGGAAACTTAGCAGAACTCACCTGACTTCTTGAGCAATTACTTCTATTAGGAAAGCCCTGAAAATATAGCATCTTGAACAAAAGATTTAAAAATCCTTATTTATGTTTATTCCTCTCCATATGTGTGCGTGTGTGTGTGTGTGTGTGTGTGTGTGTGTGTTTGGTGGCGCATTTCATAACATAGAATTTTTGCAAGCTCAAAAGACAAGGACAATATTCAATGATTCAGCCTTTCCTTGAGGTGAAAGTCTTAAGTTATTGGCCAAATTCCAGATCTAGATTGTAATTATTCTTAAATTGAGTAATTTTTTTAAGTAGAACTTTTTATAGAAATGTAGTGTTTTCATCGTCTGTTGAAAATTGGCAGATCCAACAGAAATGCTGCATTTCTGTACAAGCATAATCAGCTGGGACTGACTGGATTCACCAGCTTTGATGGGGTGTCTATTTCCAGTTCCCCATGGATGCTGGCACGCTCTCAGTGTATGCGCACACCTACCCCAGGACTGATTTGTGTGACCTCTTTGGTCTCAATAGGAATTTGGTTCACGACATCTGCTAAAAAAATACCAAAACACTGGTACATTTTGTCATAAGATTAAATATATGAAGTTTGTTTTTTGGCATCTGGATTTTATAATTTACATGAATTTATTATTTGTCTCATGCAGTGCTGAATCTGTGATTATCATAGGTGAATGTCAGAGAGGCCAATTGCTATTATCATCTTACCTTTACGTATTAGTTCATATTAACAGACCCATCTGCTAGTTACACTTAGTCTTTATCTACTTATTTGTTAGGGGAAAACATGAAGCAGTGGTTATGTTTGGTTTGAAATGGAGAGTCAATTTAAGAAATATAAAGTGTTAATCTCGTTACCCTATATGAGTCTAACAGGAAGAGTATATATAGTGTGGACCAGACTTCCAAGGGTATTTGGAAGAAGTTGTCATCAACTCACACACCATGTGCCTATATTTCTAAATATTCTTAATAGCTATTTCAGATGTAGACTTGGGGAAAGCAATGTCCGTTTAATTTTATTTAGTGCTTAAAACATTGTGTGACTTTATTTATTTTTCTTTTTTGTATTTTTGACTGCCCATTATCTGGAGAATCCCCGCTGCATTAGTTAGAATGTATTCAGTAACAAAAAACTTTAGTTCAAAGGAGTTTATTTTTCTTACATTATTAGAAGTCTGGATCTGAGTTTCTGCTGGCATTCATTCAGTTGACTCAATATTATCAGTCTTGCATCTCTGTAATTTCCCAATTTCTGTCATGTGCAAGATGATTTGTACAATTCTAGGCCTTATGTCCACCGTCAAGGCAGGTCAAGAGAAGACATTTGAAAAATATTAGGGAAAGCACAAACCTCCCCAGAAGCCATCAACATAATTCAATGCATGTCTCATTCACTAAAAATAGTTCAGATGACCATTCTTAATTCGAAGAGAGGCTTGGAATGAAAGGGAAAGAGACAAAATGGTTGTTCAGTGAACTAAACTATTTGCCTGTGCCCATGAGTCTTCAGAGCAATGAAAGGAGGCACAAACCACTTCTCACTATGGGTTTGGAAAATACCGGATATTAATTTACCCACTCACACTTGCCAGGCAGATGCTCATCCTGCATGATTCTCACTAGGAATTTGCTATGGAGCAGAGAGGGTGATGAGTCTGTTCTAGCAGTAACAGTCAAACTGAAATTTCAGAGTCAGCAGTGACAAAAATGGAGTGGCAATGTCTAGTAACTAGTGTAATGATTGAAGTAGTACAAGCTGTGGCAGCTAATGATCAACATCATCAGCACTAGACTGATTTATGGCATGATGGTACAGGGCTCCTGGCTACTACTCAGCCCCACTTACCCCTGCCCATCTCCCATGAATAATTCTGTAAGCTTCTTAAACATTCCGTGAAATGTCAGTATTCTTTTCTTGAGTCCCTTCTCTGTTTCTGGTATCCAAAAATGCTGACTAGCACAAGAATTTGCACAAGTTGTTGCAAACAAAAGGCATTCAGAGAAATAAGGAGAATCCCAGGATAAGCTAATTATATTGTTATCAGTGCTTACCTGGTAGCAGTTTCCCTTTGAAGACAACCTTTAGAGAGCCAAAGGAATTGAGAAATAAAATGTAAGTCTTTCAGATAGGGTGGTTTACTCCAAGGGGAATGAACAATTTAAATAAACAGATTGTTAAGTTCAAATCCCTTTGTTATTGTTGTTCAAAGTATAATAATTTTCTGACAGAAAATCCCCATGGCTTTTCTGAAATGTACTTACCTCTACGAGTCTCTGAACTAAGAAAGCCAAACTCAAACATAAAGTTGCCATAGTAGCAAACATACATAGACAATATATAGGCATAACTACTTTGATCTGCTTCAGAAAAGTTCAGGTAACCAATGCAACTGCTGACTAATCCATCTTCCAGAAGCAATGCCAAAATCAGACTCAATGCGGTGAGGCAAAGCATGGAGACCAAAACAATCACCTGAGGGTTCTGGCCTTCTTCCATTAGGGAGGCTTATGAACAACTCTGGAAATGAAGGCTATCACACATATCTTTCTCTTAGTATACAGATAAAAAGTATCTTTCTCCTCTTCACTTTCTCCCTTATTTTGTATAGATATTATTTGATAGTGATGACATTTAAAATTTTGTTTATATTGAATATTGAGTTGGAATTATTTCAGAAGTAGTGGAGAAATAGACATGACCAAGCAATCATGAACTATATGCTGAATGCAATTGCTGATTAAATTTGGGGTTGCTCTTCATTTAGGAAGGGGTAAGCATATTTTTGTTATGAGCATTTTAAAAATATGTGTATAAAAATATATGAATAAATTAATAACTAATACGTTACATCCATATTGAACTTCTTAGTCATTCCCTCACTGTGACATGTTATATTAGGAAAGTAGCCTGCTATTCTTAAACCCTGAAACATTTTTCTTGTTGCATCTGCTTCCTGAAATGCCCCCTTCCCCCCCTATTTAAACAGCCATCAAAAGTTCAGAATCTGAGTCTTTGTCAGGCATTACCTCCAACAGAAATCTTTCCCTGACTCTTATTCTATACCCTTGACTGGATAAGGTACCCTCTCTTGGGCCCCCAGACCAACCACTAAGTGCTTCCCTTTCTCTAAGTTGTGAAGATAGGTGCTAAATATCATGGTGTGGCTAGTGTGTAGGACAAGCTTTTGGATATAGTGTGCTTAAAATTACACTGGTCACATCTTACTATGCAATCATGTATTTAATACTCTCTAGTCACATTGTTAGTGACTTTGTAAGTATTTGATAAATAACTAAATAAATGATTATTGTTCCTAGACTATACATCTATACTGATACTACCTGGATACTCCACTTCAAGGAATCACTCAAATTTCAGTGTCACTATTTTCTTTTCTTACTTAGCTAGATCTAGAGTGGGTTGCCTTCTATTCTCTCTGAACTAAAATTATCTCCAATGTGAGCCTTGAAACAATTGTTGCTGGTGTATAATTAGGTGACAATTCTCAACTAAATCCAGGTGATTAAGAATATACTCTCCTGAATTAGATTACCTGGGTTTAAATCTTGCCTTTGAAACTAATTAGCTATGGAAACTTGGGTGAATACATGGAAAAGGCTTAAAGCAACAAAGGCTTAATGTAACAAAGGTTATGTGTTGTTCCTATTATTATTATTATTATTATTATTTTAAATTTTATTAATAATATTTCATGAACACCTGGAATCAGTCCTGAGAATTATGGAATATAGCCTACTCACACTTCTCTCTTCCTCATCTTGATTTTCAAGAAATTCAGTTGCACAAATAATCATTAAATGGTGTCCAAGGATGGTTTGAAGATGCATGAATCATAAAAACTCATCAGAACCATCCAGGACATGCCTGAATTCCATGCCTTTCTTGCTGCTTATCCTGTTTCTAGGACCATGCAAATAGTGGGAAAGGCCTTGATGTTAGCTACAACCCTAGTTGTATGAAAATTATCCATTTTGGGTTTTCTTAGTTGGATCATTTAATTGAAATCCAATTGAAATCACAATCATTTAACTATATACCCTAATTAAATCAGATATCCTCTGAAGCTAGGATTTTGTAATGCCACAGCATTCCAAAAGATGCTTAGTTCTAGAGAGAAGCATGACACTATTGAGTAGCTGTTAGTAGGTCATGCACCCTGAATTGTTGTTTCAGATGGGTCAAAATATTTGCACTGGGTCCTCAGTATTTTCACACTTGATTCCATTGTGGCCAGTAACATGGAAATAGGAGTTGAATAGGAATTTAGAGACTTTCCATGGGTTGCTCAGAAATAAACCATTTTTCTACGGAAATGAACTTGACTTATTGGCTTCTGGAGTATTTGACTAGTAGTAACATCCCTTTAAATTTACATACTTTAAAATAACTTATAAGGTTGGGGTGCATATTTTACTTGGCTCGTGATCCCAAGAAGTAGAGACATGTATATATGACTTTATTTGCTCTCTAAACAATGAAATAAGACCAGATAGAAATCAAGCAACATCACAGAGCTAATAAATGGAGAAAGTTGAATTGGAATAAGTTGTTCAGAACCCACATCAATTCTTTTGTACCATGCAATCTTGGTGGGTTCATAGCCATACTAAAAAAATGGGATTGCATCTTATAAATATACTCATCAACTTTGATAGGTTTGTTGCCTGAAAGTACTCCAGAGGTGTCATAATGGCAGTGAATTTGTTTGACACCCCTTCTTTCTTCCTGGGTTGGATGATTGTGGAGGCTCTGATGGTTCTATACTTTGTACATAAGGAAAGATGTTGCATTCATAACTTAGTAGGCTTAGTAATCTGCATAAGTATATTTCAAATCTTTGATCATCCTTCAGAATCATTCATGCCATCCTGTTTAACTAGATACACATAAAAAGACCTAGCAACTAATGTTTTGGGGAACTGTCTCTGAGGTATCACTTAGAGCCCTTTCAGGGAGCAACTGCGACATTTCTCCCAAAAGAACTTTGAATAGCCACAGGCACCTGTTTTAGTTCATATTCTTAGATGTAAACAGCTCTTGCTGATCTTTTTTTCTTTTTGAATGAATAGTCAGGAAACAAGAAACCCTATCCTTACGTCTAAATTCTGAGTATACTATTATTAATCTCTGTGACCATGCAAGTGTATATAGGTAAATATCAATGAAATTGAGAAATTAAAAGAATTATATATTTACATTATAATATCCTGTTAATTATCAAAATGATCAAGCTAATGGCAGGTCAATAAAGCAGAGAAAAAGCAAAATAAAGGTCTTCATAACTTTGGAACAGATCCTTTTCCATTTCAATTGATACAAATATAAAATGCTTTTCTTTAACTGAGTGTCCATATTGATTTTGCTTTACGATCCATGCATCTTCTCTGTGACTTCATCCCTCTCACTAATACCACAAATAAGACAAAATCCATCCATTCTCTAGAGTATTTTCAATTTTCATGATGGATCAACACAGGTTTTGACCAGAATACCAACCGTAATTCTCTTCTTTTTCTCTTTTGACAAGTAATTGTATTAGCTCTATAAAAAACAACCCTCATTAATCCACATTATTCTTTTCAAAACCAAAGGCTTAAGATTTTATGTTAGATGTTGACTGACCATGCATTTCAAATACTCTTTTGTTTCACTGGAAATGTTCAGAGGATGTTACCCATAAATGAACTCCACATCTTGGAAAGCATTGTGGTTAAAAAGACAGCATAGGTGCATGGGTGAGAACTGAATTAACTAGGCATTTTAAGAATGCTGAACATTTACAATTTCAGCACATCTAATTAACCTTGTAGGTATTACATTCCAGTCGATTCAAAGAAACTCAAATACATGCATGAAAAAATCATTGCCACAATGAAATGGTGAGTGTTTCACACTTACATCCCTACAGGCAGTTTCCTTTTTCCAGAATTAAATACTCATCAAGTTGCAGATTAGAATTTACTTGAAACTTTTCCAATATGTGTTCTTTTTCCTCCATATCTTTTTTACTTTCAACTCCTAGTTAGGGTGAGAAAGAGAGTCTGTGAAAAGTCATGAAGGAAAAATTCTGATCGTAGACATAAGGAAAACATTATACTCAGACTTCATGGTACTTTGTATTCACTCCCTGCATTTTCAATCTAGGAAGCTACACCCAATATTCATTTTAACAATCAAAAGTTTGGTGTAAAATCTTTATTCAATACTTGACCTTCCAACAGAGTACAAATAATATCATCACATGCCTATAGCAAGCCCTAATCATTAACCAGGCACTTTCTAAATTAACTTCCAAAATGGTTAATGACCATTTGGAAAATTCCTCCTATGTGCACTGTATAACTCAGAATTCAAAACCAACAATATGATCCTAAAAGCAATGATAAGATGCTAATGGTTTCTTATATCATGAATTCCAGACCACAAAAGGATAATATTTTCTAAAACTATACATAACATAGTTGAGTTCTACATGAAAATGATTCAAAATAAATCACTTTCTAAGAATAATTACTTGGTTTCTTCAACTCAAAAGCATAGAACAAAAAAAATTACTCTGAAGTCCACAACCCTTCTAAATGACAGAATCAGAAAAATTCATGACTAATTCAGTTGACTGCAGAAATTTGTCTTTCAAACAATCAAGAAACAGAATCATGAAATGCCCCATTTATTGGACAAACAGCTTCTCTCTACATGACTAAGTAGAATAAGAGTCAATTTCTCCATGAAGAAAATCTATAACTTTGAACATACATGCAAGCACAGGAAAACATTTACCCACACTGATTTTGTGATCTTAATGTTTGTTCATTTTATTTGTATTTTGTTATTATTTTATTTTGCTTTTGTTGTGGTAGTTTTGCTTCTATTTTACTTCCGGGAGGGACTCTTAACCTCCTTGGTTACCTAAATTTTAGTCCCCAAGCTAATATGACTGTTTTCTTTCTTTTTTTTTTTTCCTCCAATTGTCCCTTAAAGATATCCAGGATTAAAAAAACATGATATTCATATTTCTCAAAAAATTGTGAATCAAATAAATTCTTTCAAATAGAAATAGAAATACAGATAAAAATGAGGAAAAGAGAACTTTTATAAAACCAAAAGCCAGCAAAAATTTTCCTGTACTTATAATGTGGAAAAATACACTCTATCTCTAAATTTTAGACAGAAAATTCCTAAGGAAACAATGACTTCTTAATTTTTCTGGCAATTGTTTTCTTATTCTCCTTTCCTAGCTGTTTTTCTGAGATAGATATAGTGTGCACATCAGAGGAGTAAACACTATATTCTGCAGATACCATATTACACACATAGCAATTTGTATGATAATTTTTTCTTGATTGCAATTTACTCTTTAAAAATGCAAATTGTATAATTACTGCCAAAAAACGTTCTCTGTGTGTACCAATGGAAAAAAAGATGCATAAAAGCGCTATAAATTTTGCAGAATAATGGGTTTATAGATGAACAAAGGAGTGAACTATATTAGGCAAATTCATTACAAGAGAAAAACATGAGGTCAAAAATCCTTGGAGCTAGAATTTTCTAGGTGGTTGTTGATCATTATTCTGAGGCTCACCCTGCTTTTCCAAAAACTGTTGTAGGAGGCACAAACTGATATTTTCTTCCTCTGATAGATTAAGCAAATTAAGCCAATTAGTACAAAAATTATGTCAGAATGTGTACAATTAAGCATTCAAACCTGCAACTACTTGAACATGGGCAATAAAGCATAAGAAAAAATAGGATCTATGCTTACAAACAATTGCACAAATAGTTGAAAATGCAGATTTCTGTAACTATACACACATGTGTACTATTTAGTCTCCATATTTATTTTTGACTTTTTTTTTTTTTGCATGGCCAAGTACCGGAAAGTGAAACCATCTCCACAAATATTTTTCTCGACTAATTTTTCTTTTTATGACTGGATAGATGTAGATAAATGAATTCTCCCAAAGCATAGTGTCATCATATGCACCAAAAGTGGCTACAACAAGAACTAAACTTTAATAAGCAGCTTCTATATGCCAATCTCTGTGCTCAATAAATTATAGAGCATTATATGATTAAATCCTTTATATGTATAAGATCTCAATTTAGGGATAAGACCTTGACAGATAATGAGGATAATTCAGAGGCCTGTCACAAAGACCCAATTTAACCATATGTTGGAGATTGAATCATCTACGTCACAAAATAAATGCTCAAATCTTAACCTAAGCTCTTGTAAATGTGAACCCATTTCTCAACAGAATTTTGGAAGATATTATTACTAATTAGGGTGTGGCCAAGTGTATTGGGATGAGTCTTATCCCATACTACTGGAGGCCTTGTACAGAAAGAAAATTTGAATATGGTCGATCAGAGAAGGTTACAGGAGGAGACCAAAGAAATTGCCATGTGATACAGGCAGAGACTCAAGTCAAGCAACTCTAAGGATTGTGCTGAATCATTAGTATAACACTACTGGCTCTATGACAAAGTATGGTTTTACCGATGCTTTGATCTGAAGTTTCTGTTGCCTAAAACCATAAGCCAATAAATGACTGTTTAATCTAGTCCATTGTGTGGTATTTTTCATAGCAGCCCTGGCAAACTAGGCACTATGGCAGCCTACAGCCATAGAACTATACCCAATTCCTCCCTTAGGAACTACCAGATTCAGGTATCAGTTAACTTGACTTGGCATGTGGGCAAGTTAATTAATTGGTGTCTGCCTCAGTTATTCTTTTCCGAAAAATGGAAAAGTTAATTCACTTGCTTGCATGATTCATCAGCAATTTGTAAAATATCATGTAAATTAACCTTGAAAATTGATGTATTATATAAATGCAAACTATTGAAATATTTATAAATGGTATTAGATTATTTCCACTTGCATTATTTTTGATACATGAACTTTAAAGGATTAAGAAATGTGAAATGAAAAATATTGGGCTTAAAACCTAATAGTGATAGTCAAGACCTATAACTATTGCATTTCAAGTTCAATATTTAATAACTAGGTAAACTCAGAAAATATCCTTAAACACAATGAGATTTCCTGCCCTGTGAAATGGGGACAGTAATAACCACTCTACAATATTATTGGGAGAACTGAAATAATGCCTGAAAAACAATTTGATATATAATAGATATTAAGCAAGTCAGATTTATTATTATTGTATGAGTCATAATAATAGCTGTGTAGAGATCAGTCAATAAAATCTTGGGTTCATTTACTACTTGAATATTTCTTTTATATATGAAACCATCTGTTGATTGAATAAAAGACAACTCCTAGTTTAATAAGCCAGAAAATAAATTAATATAATCCTTTCTCCCTAATATCAAATATGATAATATTTTGATTAACTCAATTAGAGAAAACATTCTTGTAAATTTCTAACATGCCATATTTAGGCAAGTTTAGTTCATATATTAAAACGTTTTTTATTTGATCTCAATTTCATCTTAGTGACCACGGTCCCTCTTTTCCATTCCGCTGTGTGTTGCCTAATCACCTATATTGGACTTTAAAGAAGTTGAAATAAGTTCTGTGACTCTTTGAGGACCATAACTCCTGGCCTAAAGGTGATAAGAAAGATTGGAAGTATAGGTGGAGATTAGCAAAGAGAATGATTTTGGAAGTGGTATACCATGGGTGCCACTCCTATTTCCTGGCAGAGTAGTTGGCACACTCATTTACCTCCAGAATTAATGAAAAGGACTTCAAAGCCACCATTCAAAACAGCTTGATACTCGTCTTCTACACGCATGGGTACAGAAGACAGGTGTTTGCCATACATCTGAAGAAAACAAGGGCCAGAGGTTTGCTTGATGACTTACACTTTCAGAGTTTGTCAGGTAGCAAGAAGCATGAGTATTTTCTTGTACTAGATATGTGCTCATGCGTGCAAGAAGCTGTCTAGGGATATCTTGGATTCTGTTCACGAAAGTTACTTAAGGGTTAAGGGAAATCCATAAGGCAGCTTCAGTTATCTCCCTACCACCTGGGAATTATATCAACAAATGGAGGAAGGTATGAGCAAGTGAATGGCAAGCAGTACAGCTGGGACCACAGCATACTGCTTTCTATACTCAGTTTTCAAGTTATACAAGACAATAAACATTGTTATTATTTAAGTCAGTTTGATTTAGGGTTTTGTTTCTAGAACCAAAAGCAATATAAGTAAAATATCTAATCTACATGGTAGTTGTAGGTATTAGTGGAAGTATTAAAGTGCCATTACCAAAACATCTAGCATATTATTGGCAAGCACTGGATAAATAGTCACTGTTTTCTTGCTGAACTATTCTTTGAAGGAAAGGAGGGAGAGAAGAAATGGAGGATGTGGGTACATAGAAATACATTAAGGAAGATAAAACACATGAAAAATAATAATAAATATCATGGTAAGTTAAATGTTCTATACCAGTCTGAGAGTTTTCAGCAGAGGAGAGATTATTTTCAACTGAGGATATTATTTTAGACAGAGCTTGTTTTCTGGTGTTTCCCAGGCAAATTTCAGTGCACAGGTATGTTTGCCTGTGTACCAATAAAGGTTAAATCAGAAGAACAGAACCCTATGTGTATATAAAACAAGGAGGTTGTTAAGAGATTAGGTCTAAACAAGGGTGGGAGCTGGTGGACAGGTGTATGCAAGGCTGTTGTTTCTGTTTTTGGTGTTGAGTCTGAATTTGCTATACATCAGCCAGGCCAACATTTAGAGAGAAAAGATGGACCTTAAATGGTCAAGAGCAAGAGAAAATTGGAAACCTTGTTGATGAGCAGGTATAGGTCCACAAGGATAAATTAAAATATATCTCTGTCTCTCTCTGCCCAATCTTGTTGATGTGAGTAACCTTCCTGAATAGAGAGTGCCTTTACCACACGTATCTGAGCCATGACTCAGAGAAACCCTAGAAGAAAGGATAACATGAGTTGGAGGAACCAGGCATCTGGACACCACCCCATGCCAACAGCATGAGTTTGCAAATCAGAGATATTTTACAAGACCAGCTACAGAGCTGAGCTTCAGAAAGTAAAAATTCCTATACTATACTTCCAACTTCTAAATCTCCTTCAAATTTCTTTTGTGGTCAACCCTAGTCCAGAACCATACAGGAAAGGGGATTCTGTGAAATACAGTTTCAGCTTAGCTAAATTGACATAGCACCAAGTCGCCATAGTTGTAGTTCTTTATCAGAATTTTTTTATATCATTTAAGTATTAGGATACTTCAAGTACATGACCAAATATCGTGGCTTCACTTAAAAGAAAATGATCAGCTAGGCCAGCATTCCTATACGACAAAAGTTGACTAGAGACAGGGAGAAATTCACCATAGATGAATCTAGTGCTCCCACCTGTGACCAGTATTTGGCATACCCATCATCCACCATCACTGAAGCCAGTCTGTTATCATTGCCCATCAGGCTCTCCTTTTTTCTTTCACTTCAGTGAATCTGAATTCTGAAGGGCTTTTATTTGGAACCCATTTTCTGTAGGAGACTGGGGACTAAGTATCCAGATTGGGTTTGCGTTTGTCAGGGAAATGATAGGTATTTCAGAAAAAGTCATTAAAACAGGTAATTTAAAAATCACGAATGGTCTTAGTCCATGTGATGTTCAAAACCAGTGAAGCAAGTATTGGTGAATCTTGCCAGTTAGAAGGGAGTTGAGAGTCAGATGGTTAAGGGTCTTGAATGCTGATTTGATTTAGTAGCCATCAGGAGGTAATTGAAATATTTTAAAGAGGTGAGGGAAATAACCACAGCCATAGTGTAGGAAAGTTGTATCATGGTGAATTAGATAGGAGCAGAGACAGAGGTAGGAGCTCTCTTGGTGATACAGCAATTGTTACTGTGTTAACTGTCTGTCCATGAATGCACATTTGGCTCATCTTGTGATCCTTAGGCCATTATATTTGGTGCATTTAAATATGTCACAGAAGTTGAAGCTCTGGAACTATTTATCATTATGTTTGAGAGATAGAACTCCAAGTTTTCCAATATTTAAGGGAAATACATTTAGACTGGTATGCAAGTTCCTGTCCAAGCTCCCTAGGTAGTTTGGTTGTCTAGACTGTTCTGGAAAACTTGCAAGAACTGTTTTGCGGCATTTCAGCACGGCTGCTTTCAATCCTGGCTGGAAACCATAAAAATAGTATTTCGTTCATTATGCTTTAATGGAATTTCTTAAGGCTTAGAGGGGATATTATGGAGACAGGAACACATTCCTGCACAGCAAGACATCAGACAGAAAAACAGTGAACTTAGGGGATGACAAAGAAATTATAACATTACACTATCACCAAATAATTATGAGCATTCAGTTACATCCTCTAAGGTAGTAACTGATTAGAGAAGGAACTTATTTAAACTATGAAACTGGGAGGACACTGTAGTCCTTCCTCAGCAAACCTGTGCTTTTTTTTTTTCGGAATAGTAAATGGAGTCAGTGTCTTTTATTAGAAGCCCCGAATCACAGTGAACTAAGGGAATATGACTCCGTTAATTACCTTTCAAATAATAGAATGAGAATCAGAGAACTAGGAAGCAACACTGTGAATGTCGGCAAAATGTCAAATGAATTCGAGATACACAGCTACTAGAAATAGAACTTAAGAAGTCAATAAGCACTGAATTACTTTAAATGTTACTTAAGTCTTCTGCCCTCTTTAATCGGAACATTTGATAAAAATCACCTTCTGTTGTCTAATCAGGTATACATATTTTGCTATGCTTCCAGTGCACACATAACAGGTTTGACTCCATTTAGAAAAGTTCATTGTTAAGTTACAGAGCTATAGTTATAATGTGATGTGATGAGATCATTAATTTCTAAAATTAGAAAGCTTTTGGTGCTTAATAAAATAAATCAAGGCCCAAGTTAGAATATGCGATCTCCTCTTTCTTCTGCACTGGAGCCCGTTTCCATCTTTGGCACCTACAAGCCCTTCTTCCAAACCTCCTAGACTTCATCTTCCTAAAGAAAGAAAGCTAGTTCAAGGCAGAGAATAGACCTTATCCTTTAATCAATCACCCATTTCCTCTTTCAGGTGCGTATGTGTGTAGGCCAATCTACCAATGCAAGATTCTATTCTGCAGCATCCCAATCTTAAATTCATTTGCTTCTTCTGTAATTCCATCTCATTCGAACCACAACTCTTGGCCAATTAGTAGTTCATAATTACAGGAAACGTCTCAATTTCTATGCTTCTTTCTCCTCACCTTGAGCATCAGCATAATGATCTCTTTGTACAATAACTCAAAGCTTTTGCTTACATCAATCACTTGGTTACATATTCATATGATTCCCGCACCTATCCTTTGTCCACATCCCTGCCTCTGTCCTTCTGCTTGATAGGTATCTTTAGCAGGTATTTCAAGACCTAATTCAGATATAGGTTCAAAATTGAGGTTCAGGCCTCTGAATGTGCACCCAAGTCCTTCACTTCTGTCCAGTATTCTTTAACTTTTTCAGTGATGTAGTGATTTGAGGCTCTATACCCCCAAAAGAATATGTTCTTAAATTTAATCCACTCCTATGGCTGTGAACCCATTTTAAGTAGAACTTTTGCTGAATCCTTTACAAATAGAGTGAAATTCAAATATAGAGGGAAAAACCACACAGGGAGCAGATAGAAACTGGAACCAACTAAACCTGGAAGAGAAAGGAGAGGCAAGGAGGGGCTGGCATGAGCATTGCCATCTGCCAAGCTAAGGATAGGAGTTGTCAGCAGTCAGCCCCAGAAGGCCAGTCTTCAAAAAGAAAGCATCGCTTTGATGATGTCTTGATTTGGATTTTCTCATAGCCTCAAACCCATAAGCAAATAAATTCCCCTTGTTTAAGCTGGACCATTGCATGGTATTTGCTTGAGCAGCCTAGGGCACTAAAACTACTGTACTTTTGTTATTATTTTTTCTTCACATTTGCCCTCAAAAATCCCAGTAACTGCACTGATTTTAACTATTTAGAATTTCCATAATCCATCCTGTTCAGTGGCCACCTTCAAGTAAGTACTGGAGTCAAATTCTAGAAAATCTAACAAATAGTGATTTAAATGAAAGAAAAATGTTTTATACCAGTAGTCTTTCTACTTATATGGCCTTATATTTCATTTTACTTTAAACCTATTACCCACAGCATTAATCAGTGCTCTAGATCAACTGTTGTCAACCAACAACATAGAAGCAAATGATATCCATCATTCTTCTGAAGATTATTTTCAAACTTAAGAAATAATTTTATATTTGGGGGGTGGGGACTGAACTCAGCATGTAAACATAAAGCTATTTTATATTCAAAGAAGTACCCTGCGCTAGTCTGCTTTGTCCCTTCCCATGTCCTACTGAGATGCTGGTGGTGCCCAATTAAGTGAATCTCTTTCTGGTCTCTGGGGCATGCATGATCTCATCTAACCCTAAAAACTACCCTGCGTAGACACTGGAGCAAAAAGTGACAGGTAACCTGCCTAAGGTCACCCAGCTAAAAAGTGGAAGAGCTAGAATTTGGAGGCAAACAGTCTGTCTTAGAAGCCAGACTTAACCATGGTGCAATACCACCTTGTATGGGAAAGAAAGGTGCAGTCATGTAGCCAGTGTATATGAAATTGTCCATAACCTTGACTGTACCTCTTTGAATTGGTATGTGCCACCTGTCACATGTCATGTCAGCCCTAGAAGAATGAAGGGTTGAATGAATATTTTATATTCCTGATGGAAAGAATATTTCATTTTCTAGAAAAGGATGCTAAGAGCATGGTCTACTGATAGTAGAGTTTCTGCTCAATTGATTAAACCTGACCCAAAGCAGAAATTCCTTTTTCCAAATCCCTCACCTTCATGTTATTTCAAGATATAGGTTTTTGATGAAAAAAAGTTCTGTAAAAATTTCTATAAGATGAAAGTATTCAGAGGAAGACTTAATGCTGATTTTGGGCTTTGGACTTACAGGATATAAATAAAATCCAAAATCAGCCTATCATTTTTGCATTCACATAGGAAAACACAAAGTCCTCTTTTTTTCTTAGGTTTTGGACTGACTGGCCATTAGAAATGCCCACCAGTGATTTGGCTGATCTGCTTGGAAATTATCTTCTGTAGGCTCAGAATGAGGGAAATGCTGCTTTATGTAAATGAAAGCAGATCTGAGAGAGGGAATGAGAGACAAGGCTCAAATGGAATCTTGATTAAACTTTTTCATAGTCTGTCTCATTCACGCAGAATTCCTTAGAGATTTTACGTTAGTCATCTGACTGAAAGACATGCTCACAATGATAAAAGGAAAAGACTACTTTTAAACGTGGGGAAAATAGGGCATTGAGATTTCAAGGCAGCTTTAAGTATCTATTCTAAGCCACTACTATATGAAAAGTAAAGAATTACTGTATAACATGGTAGAAAGTTTGTGAACACTGGATTCTGGTTGTCTTTCTCAGATCTTAAACCCATTGGGTCCGCTTGGTTTTTTTCTTTTTAAATAGGCACATCTATGGAGGGATGGGGATTCAAATCGGGTTCTTATGAGAAGCAATGAAATGATAGTCTCAAGTCATTGTGCTCATGGAGAGTTAGAATAGTGTAGGTTAAGAGCAGGGACTTGGGAACTTCACTGTGTTTGAATTGTACCTTCATCACTTCTTAACTGTATGACTTCAGGAAAGTTACTTTATAGAGTTGCACCTAAAAAATTGAGTTGATAATAATTGTTATGAGGAATAAATGAGTAACATTGTAAAGTGCTTGGTATAGTGCCTGGAACAGAGTAAGTAATATGCACATGTTTGAAAAATAAATGCTATATTGGCTATTATCAGCCTGACATCTGTTTCCTCCAATTCCAGGAAGAGCATACTATTTTTGTTTTGGAAAACTTACCTTCTATCTTTGTACAGTCAAACAAGGTGCTTCAACGAATCCTGGACAAATGGTGGGGATGTGACCAAAGCAGGCTATTAAGACACTTTTTCTCTGGAATTTGATTCTCAAGCAGGTAGCATACAGACTGAATTGCAATTCATTCACTCTTATTATTACACCATAAAGAAACCCCCCATTAGATCCTCACTTTAAGATTCCCAAGGCCAACTCATTTCTACCCATTCAAGAACATATTTCTTTAGCTTAGGCATCAATTCTATGAGCCAACCTCCATTATTTCAATAAATTATCCCCTATTCAGTTGTTTATTTAAGTTGTTTCTGTTACTCTAAGCACATTCCCCTAAATATATTCAATAGGTACACAATAAATTGTATTTATTATTTAGTATCACAGAGTAATCATTCTAAATTTTCCTCCCTTTCTAAATTAATTCATTAGCTGTGTAAAAAGTAATTTAGTTTTTGAAATGATATCCCTAAATAAGTATGTTTGTTATTATTTAAATGCTGATGAAATTATTTAGTCTATATCATCTCTGTTCCCATCCACAGTAAGAAAAATAAGCTATATAATTGTAACCTGCCAAGGGTTGAAAGTGTCTATGAGTGGGGAAGGGTTTCTCCTATGGGACCATCTCAGCTGTGGGGTCTAAGAGATGAGCCTGGCCAATCAAAGACCTACAGCTGACCCTTCATTTCCTGGTAGTCTCTGAGGTGCATAAGATTACATATCAAGTTCACAGAGGAGAAAGAAGTAAAGTCATTGATACTTCATATGTCTTTGTTTTCTACAATGGCCTTCCACTCAATACTAAAAGAAGGAAGGATACTTTTCAGAGAGAAAGACAAATTATATATGAATTAATTGAGAATGGCTAATTGGCCTTTGAAGAAAAACATGTATATAACAAAATTAATTTTTAATTGCCAGTATTCCAGACTCTATTAAAAAGTAAAGAACTTTATACTGAGAGGTTAGAGACAATGTGGTAAGCAATTTGGGAGTCAGGAAATGGATCTTTTCAGGATGGACCTACATCTTTTATCAAATGCTAAAGGCACATCTGTAGAGACAGAAAGCACATTAATGGTTGCCTGGAACTGGATTGGAGGTAGCATGTGATGTGGGAAATGATTGCTAATGGATACAGGATTGCTTTTTGGAAAGATGAAAATACTGTAAAATTAGATAGTGATAATGGTTGAATAACATTGCAAATAAACTAATGATCACTGAATTATACACTTTAAATGGTGAACTTTATGGGATATAATTTTTATCTCAATAAATCCGCTGAAAAATGAATTCTGCCATTCCCCTCTTTTGAGCAATTGTGAAGGCCTACCTTGAATGAAAGTTAGCAGCTTGGATGAGGGAAATTGAGAACAGGACAGAAAACGTGAAACATAAGTAAAATGAGCCCAAGCCAAAATCTATGTTGGGATCTCTAATGTCAGAATCTGGCCCCAAAAGGAAATAAGGGGATGAATGACAAATAAGTGGGGTGGGGTCAGGAAGAACAAAGACTCGGATATAAGCAGAAGCAAAGACATTTCAACCCATCACCCAGAACTTGGTTTTTATGATTTAGTGATGGGTTCTTGAATGAGACATGGTCCTCATATACTGTCTACCTGATCCACTTAAGATCAAAGAGCTGCTGAACCACGATTCTTAAGATCACCCCCCTCATAGTTTTTTTATTCCCCTGTTTCATCAAGTGTTCACTAAGTGTTCTCAGCCTGTTACCAGCAATTAGCACACATCTCTGAGTGTCCGCAGGTTGGTTCCACAGGAGCAGGGAGGTGTTTATCTATTCACGGTATTTCTGTGGTTAATTGATAAGGTTCTCCTCTCCTTTATTTCACTAAGTGTACATGGCAGCAGCTCTCATTGGAAAAGAGAAAGCCCAGCTGATTACTTACAAATTGAGTTTTAGTCACATATTGAAAGGATTAATGTAGGTAAGCAATGAGGATTCAAAAATTGTATTCAAGAAGGAAATAGTTGAAATTAGAATGTTCAATGTTCCTACATGATTTTGTAATGTTTCTACATGTATTTTTAACCAGAGCTTAAGGACTGTGTTAATTTGAAACTGCTATGAACCCCAGAAAAGCCATGTTTTAATAGTTTTCCAATCTTGTTGGCCAGACCTATTGTTTAGGGTGGAAACTTTTGATTAGATTGTGTCCATGGAGATTGGCCCACTCATCTGTGGGTATGACCTTTCGGTTAGATTACTTTCATGGAGATATGATGCATCTAATTGTGGGTGTGGCTTTTGATTAGATGCAGATGTAACTCCACCCATTCAAGGTAGATTTTGATTTGCTTCCTAGAATCATTTAAAAGGGGAAACATTTTGGAGACACCTAAAATGCAGAAGTCCCAGGAGATGCATAGAGAACAGTTGCTACAGAGCTGACAGTGACACAGACATTTAGAGATGCTTGGAGTGCCAACAGAGAGAACAGATGCCTAGACAGGGACACTTAGAGATAGAGACCCAGCAGACATTGCCATGTGCCTTCCCATGAGATGCTAAGCAAGCCAGAACCCAGAAATATGTCCTGGAGGAGCTAAGGGAAGGCCCACAGACATTGGAGAAGAAACCACCATCATCAGAAGCTGGAAACAATGGAAATGGGTATAAGGACCAGCAAATGCCAGCCATGGGCCTTCCCATGTGAACAGATAGCAGCCTTTCTTGAGTCAAGGTATCTTTCTCTGGAAGCCTTAGTTTGGACATTTTTATGGTGTTAGAACTGTAAACTTGTAACTTAACAACTTCCCTTTTTAAAAGCTGTTCCATTTCTGGTATATTGCACTCTGGCAGCATTTAACAAACTAACACAAGGAATCAAAGATAGTCCCTTCTAGAAGTTCTTAGGCATTCCATATGGTAGTACAATTGTGATAAATGGATTTAATACAGGCTACAAAGCATCTTAATTATATGAGTCGACAAATAAACTGCAGAATATAGACATTTTTTACTTCTTTCCCCTTAAAGGTAACATGCCAGAGAGGGGAAAATAAGAGTGTTATCATAGAACTATTTTACTTTGAAAAAAACAAAAAATAATATGATTCATTTGAAATAAACCTCACAATGGATTTTTACACACTCATATTTCATAAAAGCAATCCAGAGAATCTACAAAATGTTTCTGCTCTTAAATTTATAGATGAGGAGAAAGAAGGCAAATTTACTTTAGAGATTTTGCTCGAGCATTGTTAATCCACATTAAAGTTGACTGTTTCCAAGAATAAGGGTTTATTCTATTGCAGGATTCCCAGGTTTTCAGACCAATGCATCTCCAAATTGAATGTATATTAAAATGCAAATCGACTTGAAAACTTTGTCAATATCCAGAATCGCACGTGGAGTTGTTCATTTCTTCTATATCCAAATTGCATCTATAATTTGCAAAGCTCTTTATATACAGCACTGGTATTTCATTTCCAGAGCACCCATGAAAACAATGACTTAAATGCACTTTTATAAATAATAGTGTTAGTAATATTCCTCATGGTGTGTACTAAATGATAGATCAGGAATTCGCACTAGGAATCTGTGACTCTAAATCTTAAATCCTTTGACCATTACTTCTTGGTGGAAACATATTTGATGAATGTTTTCTTCTGAAATCTAAGAGGAAGGCCATAGCTGTAACTTTTCCAAATGTCCTCTTATTTCATTTATTTTCATCCTCTGTTTGTCAGAGATTTTTTTGACATTTTCTATTTCTAAATATGATCCCATTGTAACTTTTACTGTCAACATCCGCCACTGACCCTTTCATGGTAAAATTGTATTTCCTCCTTTGGTTATTTATATATTTCTCCACAGGTTTCAAATCCCCTCTATAGTCAGACACTTAGCCATGGTACATTAAGTACATTAAATTCCCATAATCTATATCCATCCATTAATTTGCCTCTTAATCATATTTACTATTTCCCTGGAACTGTGTGAGTATCTCAATCCCATCTTTGTACCAGAGTAATCAACAGGAACACAAGCTCTCAGAATCCCACATTTCCTACATCTGGACGTATAGAGCAAAGACAGCTCTTTGTTCTCTTCAAGTCCTTTTTTGGAATAAAAGATATCAAGCAGCTTCAAGATATTTTAGGCTATTTTATTTAGAAATCAAAGAGGCAACAGAGGGGAAGAGGAGATGGAGCACGTTTGGAAGGATGATTTACTGGAATTACAACTCAAGATATTTCATTATGTTTTTAAAAATAAATCTTACACCATAAGATTACTAACTTGGAAACCTGGAAAAATATTAAAGATATACGACAACTAATTTCTCCATATGGAGTTCTTAAAAATTCATAGCAACTATATTGCTTATAAAAGGGGATTTGTTATTATTTATAATAAAAATATGTAAACATCTCTTAGTGATAAAGCATGACTTTATAAAATTTTTATGAAAAGTTATAATTGTTTCCCAATTATAATGGTGAAAGACTACTGAGTGAATTAATAACCATTCAAGAAACCGAGGGACATATACCATTACTTCTAGATTTGGGCACCATGTGTTCTTTCTGCTTAGTTTTTCTCAAATGATATGAAGCAATATCTGCACCATCCCTTCTAATTATTTCTGATTCATCAATTCAAACCTATGTCTTTTATTTCTTCATTTATAAAGACAATGAGGACCACTTAAAAGGGAAGAAATGAAGATCCCAAAAGAGATTGCCCACTCTTCGTGTCCTCTTTAGATTATAGCACCTCATGGTTGTTTTTAAATATTTGCCATATCAGAATCTTGCACTGTCTGTAGCGCTGTTTGTTGAGGTAGCAGAACGAAGGCATATAATTCTCTGATTTTGAGAAAGGATGCATTATATGCTGATGAGAGGTCTGATAAGACCACTTAGTAGTCACTCAAAGCTATATGTTCATTCCCATATTCATTCTCAGAAGTAGGACAGGATGCAGATGTCACTATCACTGTTAAGGAGATTCTGTGAGATTTGGGTGTGTGTTTGCAATAGAATTCACATTCTTTGCAGTTTTGGAAGAAAAGAATTTCACAATGGTACAAGGAGGACCCAGAAAACAAGAACAACTCTTTCCAAGGTGGAGAGATGTAGATCCTAGGATAGTTATTTTCAACCCTAAGACACATGTTAGAATAGAACAGATGAAGAAATTTTTAAAATAGTGAATGTTTCAGATTCAATTCAGATCAGTTAAATGCGACCATCTACAGATGGAGTTTTAAAGCTTTAAAGAGTCTCATGATATTAATGTGCAGACGGTACTGGAATCATCAATTTACATAAAGAAGGAGGCTACTTTAGAGGCCATCTAGGTGGATTGTTAAAAAATAAAAAGAAATTCAAACTAAATTAACAATAGAGTAGGATGACTCCTTTTTAATCAAGTGCTTTTTTGTTGCAAGACAAATTATTTCAAATAAATGTAAAGGGGGATACAAATTAAATGATTACATATTTAGCAAACTGTAGAGGAAAAAAGTCATGGGTATACGTTTCAGTAAGGTAGAGCAATAGAAATCAAATTTAAAACCCCAAGGGGAGGAAATCACCAGGGTCAGTGAAAGTGTATAGTCAGGGGAAATTATGTCACATATTTACATTATTATTTAATTGTATGTTAAACAGGATTTGTAAAATGAGCTACAAATCCAAACACTCCCAAAGAGACAGAGTGCTAAAAACCTTCATCTCAGGTTGACACAGATTAAAGATTTGAAAGCCCACTTCTCCTTTTACCACGTCAAATTATAAAAGGAAAAATAAAATGCTGATTTGAATCTTTAATGAAAGGTAACTGCAGTTATTGGAAACATTCTTTCACTGCACGAGCAGATCTTGTTACGGCAGAGAGCTAGGCCTGTGTCTCCCTACCTTTAGGTTTTGATGGTGAGATTACTGTTTACTTTCATCTGGTTTTCATTTGAAAAATCCCATCTGTGCTGAGCCTGAAAGAATTGTAAAAATACTAAAGTTACAAGCATTTAAATAAGGTGAACAGAATTTCCTGGGTTTACTTTGCTAAAATGATGTTTAAAGAAGATTTTGGTGATGTAGGCTGTGAGACCACTATACTATACCTGCTACAACTAATTATGTGTCTGAGATGAGACACAAAACAGAGCTTCAACCCCAGAGGCGAGGGAAAAATATTCTGGCAGCATTATGCACTTATACTAAGTATGGGTATTTTCAAAAATGTATGTATTATACTTAAACTAATTATGCAAAACTTTGGATAATAGCATATTTTGTCTGCCATTTTATATTATAACCTAAACACTTATTGCTACACAAAAGATGGAATGATGGAGTGGATGAAAGAATGTTTCCATATTTCAAAAGATCTAAAAAATAAATAAACCAGAAAGTTTTCCTTTTATGTGTGTAGCACTCACAAAGGATCATGCTTGCTATGAGAAAACATTGTACAGCTTAGTTCTTCTTGCATCAGTAAATGAAGTGTGTCTAAGAGAAAAGAGGACATAAGAAAAAAGTGGAAATTTCAATAAGTTGGATTTGAATGTTTTCAGATATCTTAGGTGTGGATATTATAGAAGTAAAAGAAAACATTTGAGTCAATCCTGGATTTTTGGGTAAATAGTACACAGTATACCTACTCATACCACAAGTGCATCATTTATATTATTGGAAACAATCCAGGCCAGATATCTTCAAAGACGATTTAGATTTTTCTAAGGCACCCATTCCAGGATTCAAAGGAGGCACCAAGCAACTTTCTGGGCTTTTCCAAACTTTGGATTATCATTCACTGAGCATTTTAATGAAGTTAAGACCAGTTGTTGGTCCAAGAATCCACTTCCATGTATAGATGATTTTAATCCAGCTACTTTAAATCCTTTGCCAGCTCCGTATCAATGAATTGGTTGCCTCCATCTGCCTTTGTAAAAGTTCAAGCCAAATTAAAACTACTGAAAGAGACCAAACTCAATCTCTAACTCTTGCCCAGCTGGACACTTTCAAATTTGCAAAAATATTTCATCTCATTTTTTAACTAGTTGTTTTCTGTGAAGAATTAGTCTGGAGCTAAAAAAAAAAAAAAAAAAAAAGCCTTAATAAAACTGCATGAAAGACTATAGAGAGCCACATCATGGGATAGAGGGCTCAAGGGATTCAGGAATAGTCTCTCCAACAAGATCTGTGTAAGTGTACTTATTCCCTAGAGGTAAAATTATCATTGGAATATCCAGTTCAGTTCCTTTTATTGCTACTTCTTCTTATTGGTCACAGCACAGTTAAACTCCACTGTCACGGCTTCCAAGTAAATTTCCCTGATCCTAGCTTAATTCTGTTATGATATTTCTCCATTAAGTTCTCATAATGGCATCTACATTTAAAGTAGAGCTTACTATATTCCTTTGTAATTACTTAATGGTCTGTTTCTCCCCAGCTCCCTAAGATCCCTGAGGGCAGAAACAATATCTTAGGTACCTTATTTGAGTCACCACAAGTAGGCATCGATAAATATTTTGTAAATAAATGAAGCTTTGAATTTAAATTGAGTTGATTAGGTAGGCATAGAATTTATTTTTCTTCTTTTCTTCAAAAGCTTTGGGATCCGCAAATATATAATGGAACATTCGCAATACTCACCTTGATTGCCATGTTAATATATTTTAGATGAAGCCCAAATGCGTATTGCTGTTTTAAAATATAAATTTGGGTTATCTGAAAAAATACATATTTTTTTTTCGAAATTCTACCAAACTTTTAACCAATAAAACCAATAAAACTTTTAACCAAACCAGTTCTCAAAGACTATGATCAGGAACGCTTAAGTTTAATTTTCAGTTTAAACGCTTACATTCTGTGCTTATTGCCTTGCCTAAACATTTTATTAACCAACATTTTACAGAGCAAACTGAATAGAATTCTGATGATGGGCTCCCTGCAGTATGATACATGGGAAAGTAAGCTTTTAAGAAAAATAAGTAAACTTACAAGCAAAATGCCATATGATGTCATTTAATTTACCCTTCTAAAATTTAAAGAAATATTTATATGGATTTAATTCTAAGAGCCAAACTCAAAAATGCGTAATAGAGTGGCACATACCACAGAAGTCACATGTTACAATATTATTTAGGAAGAGCAAAAGCTTAGGCAATATTTGCGATCTCTTTTTAATAACATGCAAAATGTGTGTAAATGCTATTTTAGGTAATTTAAAAAAATCAGAGACTGTTTCTCACAATTAGCTATTTCATGTCCTTGGGTTTTAGATTTTTAAATAGTGTCCTTGCAAGGCAAACAAGGCTTTCTTGCCATGAGTCACTTGCTGGTGCAACAGCTTGATAGAGAACAAAAGTGGAATTCCCAATTAGAAAGATATATTTATAATGTTCAAGTCCTGTCCAGCTCTGCAGATGGAAGGGACAGAAAATAGGAAATGCATTCCTTTTACATATAACAAACAGGTTTTGCGCTATAGGAAGCATTTTTTAAAAGCAGGACTCTGCCCATTTTGCATGAAGCAAATTTAAATAAACCAAGTGTGAGATATCTGGAACCCAGTCCTGGTTTCCACACTATGGAGGTTAAATAGTTTGAGGAAAAAATAGAAAAAAACAAGTTATCTTATTAATAAGAATTGTTTGCATTTCATGATCTTTGAACATTAAGATCATCTTCATTAATTAAAACTGGGACTATTAACTATTTTTAAAGAAGGGTTTTAAAGACACCAACCATTCTATCACAATTTGAATGTCTTTGTAAATGAACAGCCATTTTTCCATTGTCTTTCTTTCCAGAACTCACCGTGGAAATAATACTGAAGGTGAATCTTGGTAAAGGGAAATGATTCCATCCTGAGAAACTCAAACCCTGAAGCTCTAGTCCTTACTGCTAATGTTGCTTGGGCAGAGTCTTTGTTTCAAACTATCTATACATCCAGTTGATTTATTCTGTAATCTTTTTGGAAGCAGATATTTGCCTTGCCTGCCAATCAATGATTACTTCACAGAGTGCACAGTATATTTGGTGAAGTACATGGTACCTGCCCTCCAGGGGCTTATGTTATTTGACTGGATGTCTTGATTAATCTAACAGTTATCTAAATGAAGAACTCCCTTTGACTGTGTGCCAGTTCCTAAACCAGGTAGTTCTTAATCCCCTCAGTATTCCTATGTGGGGGATGTTTTTATTGCCATTTTACAGATGAGAAAATAAAACCTCAGGGCCCAAATTTTCATAGTTAGTAAATGCTAGAATTCAGGCCAGAATGCCTTGCTCCATAGCCCTGAGTGTTTAATTTCACTAATTTTCCTGATATTGGTCCAGCTTAAACTTCTGTTAAGAGGTGTCCTCTTCCCCTTTGCTTTTGTTATCACATGAAATAGCTATTTGCAACTTAAGGTCCCTCACAATTGTTGACAGTAAACCTATTATGTTTTATTTTTCTATTATATTTTTAGACCATAGAACTTTTAGGGGAAACGAGAAAAAAAATATTTTTAAGTGCTCAATATGTAGACAAGGGAAATTTTTGTTTTGGGTGAATGTGCTGGGAACTTGAGAAGTTCACAATGAAAATACAGTCTAGAATGAATAAATGTCCATGACAACAGTAACAACTGCAGCAACAGAAGTCCTGCACAGCCTTTTTTCTCTATAAACACTGTCCCCAGTAAAGAGATGTTTTAGAACCATGCTTTGATCTTGGAGAAGAAAACATCACTTATTTATGAAAATACTAGTATTATGTTTTGGCTGATTAGGTTTAATCAATCACTGAATGTATGAAGAACAAGCTAAGTAGAAACACGGCATAGAAATAAAGGTTTAAAATACACTTGACACAAAGGCACTGGTCATTGTCAGCCCTGGGAGGAAGCCCTTGCAGCTTACACAACCCAGGAGAGACTCGCACTTACATATTTCACTTAACAAATTGTGCTTCAGGAAGGAAAGTACTGGTGAAATGTGTTGACTGAATATTCTATGACTTGCTTTTCTTCTTCCCAAAGATATTCATTTAAAAAGTAAGCATCTTATCCATTCAATAAATAGTTATTAAACACATATTATTTAATGATTTGACAAATCTTTTTGCAGCACTTATGTGCTAGATATTGATCTAAGCTCACTACAAATATGAATGTATTTATTGTTCTGAATAATCCCTTTGTTCTCTTTCCAGGAGGTACTGTTATTATCCCATTTTCCAAATAAGAGAAGTAAGGCACAGCAAGACTGAGAAACTTACCCAAGGTCAGATATCAAATTTTAGAAATCCAACCTTGGAATTCATGCAGGTTCTTACTTTGTAAAGAAATTGCGCACTTTCAGCTCTCAAAATTCAGGGTGCTAGGGAGCTAACTATTTTGTAAAGGTCCACTGTCAAAAAAAAGTAACATATTTTCTAGCAACATTAAAGAAATTCATAATAAAATGATTTATCAAGCCATCTATAAAAGGCTTATGTTCTTAAAAATTAGTGACCTAAAGGACAAACCTAGTTGGCTAGACAAATGACTACGAGAAAATTTGCATTCCTTTCTAGCCCCAAAAATGTTAATAACTAGGGATGTTCAAGAAAAAAATGATTTGGAGGTTGCATTGTATTTATTTTTTATTTTAAAACAAAAATATGTGCTATTATTCAAAACTCAGTATCCGTGTGCCATCCACCTCCATGTGCTGTTTCTCACTACAGATTTCAGAAGCTTTGGTTGCATAAGCCATCTGTAGAATTGTCTCAGTTCTCCATTTTTCTGGTGGCAATACAGGCTGGAAATTGAAATGAAGACTTGTAGAAGACATAGCAGCCAGCACTGAGTGCCATTTCCTGCTTGCCCTCATATTTAATGCAGAGGTGCAGTTAGTAGAAATTGCTTTGCAAATCAGGGGAAGAATGCATTGCACAGGGGAAAAGATCATCATTTCCTTATTAAACTAAAAGGCCATGACAGCAACATTACAAGTCAGATGGGCCTTATGAAGAGTTGGTCATGCTTGACTAAAACCCCATATTTATTGAGATTCTTGCACGCAAAAAAAAACACATATTTATTTGTGCTATCAAATGAACCAATAAAAGAAATTCTATAGTATTGCATCAGTCAAATCTGCCTCCATAGATTACATAATTTGCACACAAATAAGATTGACTATCCTTGGCCCACTCTTCTCTATGGGAACCCCAAATCTGTGGTTCATTTTCTCAGGCAAAAAGAACGATCCATTTCCCAGAATGGCATCTTATTTTATTTACAGAAATAGGCGTGCTCCTTATAAGACTTTCCAAAATACTTGAAATGGGAAATGACTTTTTTCTCACCCAATATTATTGTCAAAAAGTATCTTCAGAGGGTTAGGTTTCTAGGTCTAGGGTTTTAAATAATGTATAGCATGTGTGCATAACATAAACAGATATACAATGTGCATGATAGCATTTTGGTTTTCTTCTGTCTTTTTTCTTTTGAGAGGGAAAAAGTAAAATAAACTATATTTCAAATGGAGATTTAAATGTTTCTTATTTTCAGAAAATATGCAACTTTATGTAGATTCTGTTTAAACAAATTATTCCTGCCTAATGCCTGGCATGTTTTCTTCATGGAGGCAACAAACTGTGTAGAAATATAGTTAAAGACTCTGTATCTGTGCATACTCTGTGTGACAATTTCATTGTCTACTCCTTCCTGGCCAGGGATGACAATGACATTTTGAAAATACTCATTGGCTACTAACTTTAGACCTTCCATTGCTATTCTATTTTTCTGCTTTCCTTTCCACACTTGATAGTGATAAAGGACAGACCAGACTTTTTGACATGACTGTAAAGCAAAAATGTGTTCCTAAATACACCCCTTTAAAGACATTCCAGTGGTAAATGCACTCACATTGTGGTATAAACCCCCTTTCTCAACAGTTTCTAATTTATTTAATAGCAATTGGCATGCTCACTTTCTCTTTCCTTCTTCCCCACCACCTCGCCCCTGGAGTCCTGATTCTTTTCAAACTGGTTTGCCACAGAGAGAGAGATAAAAAAAAAAAAATTGGACTTAAATAAAAGTGAGAAAGATGGTAGAAAGTGCTCAGCTGTGAATGCTCTGAAGGTTATAATAGAAATCAGATGAACAAGTGACATCAGTGTGGCTCAGTGACTGCTTTTGGCAAAATCTGTTCTTCATTTTTGAGTTGCCTAGAAGCAAAATAATATGTAAGCAAGATGGTTATAAGATCAATGTGTTGGTTGGTATCATGTAAGTCAGCCATAGTATCACTCAAAATATGTAAAAGCGCTCATATGTGCATTAATGGAGCACTGGGATTTAGATCAGAGAACAGAACATTGGAACATCAAAATAAATAGAGAGGAGACGATGTTCTTTTACTCATGTTCTCTGAGGGGTCATGGCCGTAGCAAGCTCCTCATACAACAGTTTATTATGCACCTTGAGCAAGGCACAAACACACTTGTGGGAAACAAACACGGGACACTTTCATACGCCTTCAACCATTGTCTCTAAATCAGCTATCCTAAGTCTCCTTTCCCTGCTTGGTGAAAAAAAAAAAGTTATCCATTTCTTGGGCCAGTCTCTTACACTGTTGAGCTATTAAATGTCCAGTCTATCTCCATACTCACATTTCCAGCTTGGCTGTTCCTGCCTGATGATAGCTTTGTCATGAAGCCCAAACATGAGAACTTTCTAGAGAGCTTTTGGGTGAGCTCTCTTATTGCAGTTTCCCAAGGCAACCTGGGCTCCACAGAGGGATCAACCACAGCCTTTTGATGATATGGTTCCCTCACCACGTAGTTAGCCCTGTGGAGTAATTTAGCAGCCAGAATGTGGCGCTGGCCTATCTGCTGTAGTACCCACTTTATTCCACAGGATACTCTTCAACTTTTGTCAAGCTAAAAGGTGGGAGCATCGCTTGCTTCATCACTTGCCCCTCTCTCTGCTTATGTATCTCTTTCCGGTTCACTTATCCCCACATCAGGTAAGTGCAGAGAGGATAAGGTTGCTACCTAGACTGGTACCCAATCCAGGAAGGAGATACCATGTTTTCCTTCTTGCATATGAGGTCTCTCCTTCATTAGATAGAGGGGAAGTTATCATCCTTTTCCTTGCAGAGAGCAGAGGGAAAGCCTTAGGTCTTCTCAAGTCAGTCTCAAATCTGAAGATTTCCTCTATTTTTCCCCTTCATTTATAAAGTTTGGGAGAGCAGAGGCTGGAGCGATGATTATAGCAGTAGAGCCTATTCTCAGCAAGCACTGAAGGAGGTGTCAAATCCTAATTTTTGGCATCAACCTCTCTAGAATGTGGGTTAATTTATGCCAATTTATACTGTACTTTTGGCCATACCCATCAATGCAAGTATATCTAGAAGGCACTTTTAAAAGCGATGTTACACTAGTTTAATGTCACTTGCTGTGCTACCCCTATACAAGGAGTGATTTTTCAATAATGGAACCAAATAAATGTACTGCTAAACCTTTTAAATTGATTTAAAAGGTAGACAAATGCTTAATTCTTTCTCACTCTATTATTCTTCCTTAGTTCCTTCCTTTGAATTACTATACTTCTAGAATAATTAATTTTATTCTTCGATTGAAATATTTGCTGTCTATGAGTACACAACGTAGTCCAAACTTTTCCGTGTCCCTTGGCGTTCCTGAAACTCAACAGCTGTTTACCAAATGCCACAAACCCTGACAGAGAAATAGTCAGAAGACTGAAGAATTCTTGTTTATCAATTATTTACTTGGTTATGATCAAAACAGTATTGCTAAAATGTAACACGTAAGAATAAAAAGAGAGATATTCTTTTTCCTAGAGTTAAAAATCTTTGTGACAGTTATTATTATGTTGGCACTCCTGGTTTCCTGTGGAATATTTCCCTTGAGATAAGTAGTATTCATTTTCATGTTTCAAGGATTTGAAAATTGACAAATTGATGCACACAGAGGCTTATTCCCATGCTCAGAATTGTAGTGATTATGGGAACAAAATCCTGGGCTTGGGCTTTTGGAACTTCAGGCTATGAAAACTGAGTTGTATAAGCTCTGATTAAGGGTGAGCCTCTTAATATTTTAGGGTCCGTTCCTGCTTAAGATCACATTCCTTTCTCTTAGAAAGACTGGGCACATTCAAGAATCTCAAATTTCATGGAAATAATGCAGAATGGCTTATTGTGATAAGTCATATCACATCCAAACCTCATGAGGTTGGCGAGCCATGTGAAATAACACTGCTGTACTCTGTCACTGAGATTATCTGTATGAATGGTTAGTTGATGATGCCACTCCAAACCTCAAAAATGGATAATGCTACTTTCATTTGAGTCAAACGTGTTCCGAATTCTTTGACATCACTTAAAGTTGCTTTGGAAACCAAGGCTGTACATAAATTCCATTCTCTTCCCACTGCAAATCATATTCAAGAATTCTTAACTTGCAGATACAGAGTCTCCTGAAGACAGCATCTTGGGCTTTGTGTCCTTTGCTTTTTAAAAGTGATACTGAAGTGAGCCATGTTTCAAAACACATACGTGAGTACCAATATGAGACATATTTATCTTATGCCAAGTTTATTTTGAGGATTTGTAGTATATGGCTCTTGAAAAGAAACAACTGAGAGTACAACCTGTAATAGAACATTAATGTTTTCTGAACAAGGGGTGGTGGGGTTCCTTTGTAGGCATGAATTTATGTTCACATACACAAATGTGTTTATACAGGCACATTCATGCACATGCTGATAAATGTGATTTCCTTCCACTCTTTTTAGTTCTGGGATAGAATTCGGCCAATGCCTTAAAAACATTTTCTTTGATTTCAAGCCTTTTCATTCCAAACAAACACACAAACATAACGCTATTTGGTATGAATAGATAGGAATAACTTTTGTTCTATATCTCAGGTTAGTAAATTTCCCACATTCTGCATCCATCTTAACAAACGCAAATAAGTCCTCCAGTTTTATGCTAACATCAGATGTCCAACTGTAACAGCCTACTTGCAATCACCTAGCAGTGAGAACGGCATCCATTTCTTCTATTAGTTCCAGTTTTTCTGGTCTCTTAAATCCTGGGGAAGAAGCTGCTCTGCCCTGGTGAAGCTGGTATTCTTTTCAGAGTTGAACAAATTGTCTTTCTTACTGGTGCTGATTCCTTCAGCAGTTTCTCGAGCTTGTCAAGGACGAGAAGGGTCAAGAATAGCTTTCCCATTTTAAGCTACATGACAAAACAACCTAAAGTGTCCCATTTCAGCAAGTCTGCATGAAGTTTATTCCTGTCATTGGTGCAATCAAATCAAATCTGTTCTCCAGAAGTCAAAAGTATTAGCTCTATTCTGTTTTATAATTCAGGAATTAGAGAGCCATCTACTGGTCTAATCTTCCTCAGTGGTTTTCCAAAACAGCAAGGGAAATGTCTTAAATCACTGAATCCTAGGCCAAATCTTTAAGCCAAACACAAAATATTTACATTTCCAATCATATTTGGGGAAAAAGGAGGAAACGTTTTTCTCTTCTGTGATTTCAGAGAAAAATAAAATGGAACTTTTGTTGGGCAAGTTAGAGAAAATAGAGAATATACCTTATAAGTAAAATAAAATGATAGTTTATATCAATTAACCAGTTAATTAATCAGCAAGTAGATATTGAAAATATCCTGCATGTTTAGATTTAATTTTCCAAGAATAATTATTAGATAAGCTAACTGCTATCAGAGAATTTACATCTAATTTGAAATAAAAGAAAACAAAATACAAGCAATACAGTATTTTGGCATCAAACAAAGTATACAGGACTTGGAGTGAGAACACTTGAGCCTAAATTGTGCATGCATGGCTTATTAACCAGATGGTTTTTGGTAGCTCACTTAGTTTCAGTTTTGCTATATGAAAATGGATAAAGATCATATCTATTCCGATTTACTGTGATAATAAGCTGTAATCATAAGTGTCTCTATCTGCTGGATATAAAATGCTGAAATCATGGCACAGATTCGAAACCGTATAGGGAGAGCAACGGAGGTAGAAGAGCTTAGGGTGGGGTTACAAAAGAGTAAATGACAAGTAATGTGTCCAAGGAGGAATCTGGTTGAGACAACACTTTATAAATTAATTTAAAAGAAGCCCTCTCTCTCCATCTTTCTCTTTTTCTCTTTTCCTTTCTTACTGTCTTTCAATCCACAGTACATTAACACATACGTGTTAGTCTGGTAAGTTGCATGTTAGTTTGTATTGAAGTGCTTGAAGGATGGGAATGAGGACAGACTAAGACAAAATTGAATATCTGGATAGCTGAATATAGCTTTTTAAAAAAGTCAGCAAGGAGCAGCATAAACAGTATCAATATAAAACGAGAAATGGGAAAAGGGTGGAGATAAAAGAGTTTCAAAGAGCATTATGCTGAGAAGGGTGATTTCAGGAAAAATATGAATGAAAACTGTGAAAGAGTCAAACAACTTGGAGAGCAGAAAAAAATAATCATTTTAATGAATAAAATCTTTGGGATTTCTGGAGGCTTTGTATTAGCATGAGAACTCTAGGATAAATGCGTGCAATACACAGCATATGATAGTCTCCTGAAACTACTGAGTAATTACCGATGTCTAGGAGAACACTGCTTCCTTCATTCAGAATCCACTGTAGGTCAGAAATGTGCTGCCTACCCAGATCAAAAGGTTTGAGGTTTCTGGAAGCTTCTTTGCAAAGTGAATTCTAAAACTGCCTTAACCCCATACAGTGAATAAAGGTACGAATGGGTTTCCTTTGCATGTCTTCATTCAAGAAAATCATGTTTCCTCTGAATGCAGCAAAAAAAACATTGAAAATATAAAACTGATTTCCTTTTAAGGATTGCATAATGAGAGTGATTAATATAGCTATTGTTAAGTTTTAAACAATGAAATAATGCCAGGCAATATAATGTGTTTTCCAAAGCCTCCCATCTTTTAGTATAAAATAAAGAGCATGTTTCCCTTAAATTTTTTTCTTAAATTTTTTCTTCAAAAATCTCATTGACCATGATTCTTATTAATATTAAAGGAATTAGGGGAAAATAAAGGATTCCTAAATTTTAAATTATATTTTCTATTTCATGGAAGATTTGTTATTTAACATTGGGTAAGGCAATTAACCATCTAACAGCCTCTGAGTTTGTAATGCTAAATTCAAATACAAACCCCATTCTTTCGCATGCGTAATATCTCTCATATGACCCCTCCTACCAGAAGCCTTTATTTCATCTCTCAAATATCACTCCTCTTTCCCTCCAAAACCCCAAAGTTCTTAACAGTTCCTTCATTTATGGTTTTGATACTTCCCCTTGCATTTTAATAATCACTATCTTTTATTTTAAAATTTCCCAAACTTACACTTTGTATCCACCAAGGAACAATTTCCTTTTCCCCTATTTTCATACACTAGCATTCTCTAATTTACTTTCTGTCTCTACAAATTTACCATTTCTATATATTTTATGTAAGTGAAACCATGCAGTTTTTGTCCTTATGCGCCTTATTTATTTGACTCAACATAATGTTTTCACCTATGTTGCCACATGTCTCAGAACTTCAATCCTTCTCACAGTCAAATAATATTCCACTGTGTGCAGGTGTCATATTTTGTTTATCTGTTAATCTTTTGATAGATACTTGGGTTGTTCCCATGTTTTCACTGTTGTGAATAATACTACTCTGAACATTGATCTAAAAGTATCTGTTTGAGACCCTATTTTCACTTTCTCTGAATATATAACGAGTGAAATTGCTAGATTATATAGAAATTCTATCTTTATCTTTTTGAGGGACTGCTATACTGCTTTCCACAACGGCTGCATTATTTTATGTTCCCACCAGAGCATTTTAAGTATTTTTGTCATTGTCAGTGGATCTGGGCAAAAAGCATTGCTTTAAATAATTGTCACCCTCTGGGAGGAATCAGTGGGTTACTTATCTCCCTTTTTCCTGCCAACACATGCCCATATCAGACATGTAACATTAGCAGCCTTAAGGCACACCACCCATTGGGAGTCCTAATATGATGATTGGTTACCATATGCTAAGGGTAAAGCAACTATACTAGATTAAAGAATCTAATCAGCAGTGGCCAAAACTAGCTATGCATCAAAACAATCTGGGAGTTTAAGAGAGAAAGGCAGAGAAAGAGTTTAGGCTCTAATTTAGAAATTCCAAATTATATTTTCTCAAGCTGAAGCCTTACACTTTATGACCCTAAGTGATTCTTTTGTAATCATTTGAATAGTCTAAGAAAATTTAAAATTACTTAAATCCTGAGCTACACTGTTGAATGAGTTTAAAGCTAGGGATGCTTTCAACTCTCTAACCTTGCCAACTCATGTTCTTTGTAAGGGTTTAGGCATCAAGTACAACTTTTTGTTAGCCTTTTGCCGCATTATTTTGTTTCTACCTTAGACAACTTGTAGGGTAGAATAAATTTTGCAAGCAGAATTCTGGGCACCAAGTTAAAATTCAGGATATCTTGGGCATAATCTAAATTCCCTTGCCCCCCTCCTGTCTCCTTAATATTTCTAATACTTATAACTTAATTCTGGTTTAATACATTGAATTGAATTAATGATAACTGCAGAATTTGGAGTGAATCCACCAAATCACTAAGGTATACTTCTTATAAGGGATAAATTAAGCATTAACCTAGTAGTTGAGTCATAGTTTCTGTGTTCATAAACTCCTTTAGGAAGCTGGGGCTAAATGTGTGGATTTTCATGTCAAGCCATTGGGATTCAAATTGCATCCTATATTCACTTGCTTTCAATCAGGCCCAAGGTGCTTAATCTATCTCAAAAACAGTTTCCTCATCAGTGAGTTGGCAATAATAATCCTCTCTACATCCTAAGGTGGTTCTGGGAATCACAGGGAATATTACAGTAACATACTTAGCACAGTGTCTGGTACTTAAGTCTAAATTCCTACCTGCTAACACTGCTTTTACTATGATTATTAATAACATCCTATTGTAAATGTAATAATGGGTAGCTTTTTCAATCAAAGAAGTCAAGCTAGTGTCCTAAATTTGATTTATACCTCTCTCTAATACCTTGAGCAGGTTAATTTCCAATACTATAAAAGCATGTGGGTAAAATTCACCAGAAGTTCTTGAAAAAAACCCACTTGTGATCATAAACTAAGCTCATGAGCACGTGTCTCTTTTTTTCTTCCGTTCAACTCTCAACCACACTGCAAAATGTCAGTTCTCCACATGGAATTCACAAATGTGAAATTACCATCAGAAGCCAGGAAGCTTTGACTGCAACATCGTGACTAACTTTGGGTCACAGGAAAGTTGTTTAATCTCTCTGCTCCTTAGTCCATCTTTGAAACAACAACAAAAAAACCTGCCCAAACCTTTAGTACTCCTATAGGGAAAAATGCCTGTGCAGAATCAGGTAATTACAAACTCTGAAGGAGGTATTCCTTTGAAATAAGTTGATGGAAACAAAACCCTCAGAAAAAAAAGATTAAATATGTGAGCAATGATCCAGGAGTTTTACTTCTACCACTTGGCTACTTTCAATCTCTGACATTTCATTGTCATTCATTGAATAAATTGATCTCTTAACTATGAGAGCTTCATTCCTTATGTCTCAGACAGTCCCTGAATTCTGTGTGTTCTGTGAATGCTATACCACTTTGTGGGATTTTATGTGTACTTATTTATGCCTTTGAAAATTATCTTAATATGAGCAGTTACATGTTTTGGGATTTGGTCAATATTCCACATAAAGTGGTAAGTAAAGCTCACCTATATCACCTGAAAAGTCCCTCCAGTTAAGGGTTTAATTTATAATACCTCCCAGAACAAAGGAATAAAAATAAAGTACCACTTACATCCACATTTATATAGTGTGTCTTATGTATCTCAATTCTTCCACAGGCTGAAGCTCTCTAACCTAACAGACAACTAGAGAGCAAGAGTCTTACATTTTCATAAAGGGAACATCCTAAAAATGTCTTTCTGTGCACTGTAGCATAAGACAGAAAGAGATATTTTCCTATTTAATCCAAATCATTGCTTTAAATAGATGTTTATGCATTTGTCACTGCCATAAAATGTTAAACATGCATACATCTTTTATTCTAAAAACTTTTTTTCAAACATAAAATAAACCTCTCAGATCTGAAGAGTGAACATTTTTAGAGATTTGACCAATGAAGCAAGTGGAGTCTGAGTGGTCTGTCCATGATGATTGGTTGGTTACAGCATATATAAAAACAGGACTTCTGGAACTTGGGATTTTAGTAATTGGTGACTTTTGTGTGTATCTACTAAGATTGAAAAAGTCTTTGCTGAAAATACAAAATGATGGACCCGCAGTGAGGAGTGGGGAACAACTCTAGGTTTAAGTCTTCTAATCTCCCACTTTATGACTCAGGCAAGTTGAGTTTTACATCTCTAATATGAAAGGCATTAATAGAAGGTAATAATCTGATGAAATAATAGTGATATTGATGATGATACTAGCAGCTAACATTGTGGATTGTTAATTATATGCCAAGCGCTGTTTGAATGCTCAATTTGCTTTATGTTATGTAAAACAAACAAGTCAACAAACATGATCTTCAAGATACTAGCAAACACATTAAGATGCTCAGGGAATAGGGCCTATAGAAGGGAGAGTTTAAAACATTTATCAAGTCAACAAACATGATATTCAAAATAATAACAAATACATTAAGACCCTCAGGGAATAAGGCCTATACAAGGGAGAGTTTATAACCTTTGGTCAAAGTATCTAAAATGAATCAGATCTGGGTTTATGACTTAACTCTATTTATAACATCTTCACCAAGAGAAATCTTGCTACTTCACATGGCATATAAGACCATTGTCTGGCCTCTGTTTCTCCCTACAGTGTCTTCTCCAAATTTCTTGTCATTATCCAGTTTATAGTTCTTTGTTTCAGTGATAGTGTTTGTAAGGTGTGTTGTGTAACTTTGCACAGGATATGCCCTGTGTCTGGCGAACTGTCCGTTTATCCCTCGACTACCTGTCAAACTCCTCTTTGTCCTTCAAAGACCTGGTCAGTATTAGCCTCCTTTGTGAAATGTTTCCTGTAAGTCTAGAAGTAAGGTGGACACATGAGGCAGTAGGGTCAGATAAGCTCAGGGTCAGATTCTATCTACAACATACTGATGTTTTGTTGTTGTAGAGTTTTTCATTAATATTCATTTAAAATAATGCAAGAGATATATCTCTTGATGACTGGTTTTTGGTATGATCTTAGTTTTGTGCTTAAGGTAAGTGGCTTACTTGCCTCATTCTAGTCCCCAGGCCTTCTCCGTGACCACCCACCATCCAACATGGATATAATCACTTCTCTTTATTTTGTGCAAAATTATATTATTACACATGCCACACAATGATGCTTGCATATCTGTGAGCATTGTCTACACTCATGTAAGTCTTAGAAAAATTTTAAGAACAGTACTATATAATTAAATTTGAGGTAAATACTATTATTTCCCCATTTCTGAGATTTGAACAATAAGACTTGGATATATATTTACCCAATGGTATGCACTAGTGAGTGGCAGGCAAGAAAAAGTGAAACAAAGTCTAACCACAATTCCTCCACTTGTAAACAAAAGTTTATATTGAGCACACGTTTAGTCTCTAGCAGCCCCTGAGTTAATCGACACTGACAGTTTCTGATACAGGAGGCAAGGCCAAGAGTAATGCTTGTAGAACCTACTCCAACTGAAGGAAAATAAAGTTAGGAAATCAGGTCTTCTAGAGAAACTTAGAGGTCAGTTGCCCAAACTTAAAATCCTTTCTACAGTTTTGAGTTCTTATATTTGAGCATCTCTAGAAATACTACCTCTTCTTAGGTACACAAGAGGCAATTAAGAGGAATCAATATGCACTTTTAACTCTCATTGACAAGTGAAGGTTGATTCTTTTTCCCAATATTTCAGGGTAACTTGTTCCTGCAAAATTATTAGGTCTCTGTGACTTGCTGACCAACCTGACTTCAAATAAAGTTCTTTCAATAGATAATGAAAGTCTTCAAAGCTCACAAGACAAGGAAGACCTTAATTAAAATCAATGAAGAAAAAATCTGTAAAAACAATTAAGCACTTACATTGACTCCTTTTAATTTGAGGTCTGAAGGTCTTCTTGGGAAATTACCTGAATCACAGGGATGATTTAATTTGACTGCCTTGAAGTAAGGTTGGTGGAATAGAAACATTCTGTCAAATATTTAATAATATATAATACTTAGAAGCATTACAGGAGCAGTAAAAATTCAAAGAAACAACAAACATTTATTTAAAGAAACATTTGGATACACGAGTCAGCTATCCTCTGGAACAGATTATTTCAGTGGAAATATTTAATGGGCTATCTGTTAAATAAAAAAATTCTAGTTGAAGCCATTTTCTCTAAAAAATAAATGGAAATTTTAATAGAAAATTTAATCTAAGAAGTGTCTATGCTTCAATTCAGACTGTTTATAGAATTTGTGTTTATTGAAATAAATGTCAGTGAAGAGAATAAAATCAGCACTCTATGGTTCCTTTTTAAATTGTTGTATATTAGTAGGTAAAGTCAGGAGTTATAAGGGAAGTCATTGTCTTATTTCTCATCCTTGAGCTGTTTATTGCAAACAGGAAAATATAAACTTTAAAACAATATTTTTATAAGACAGATAATAATGATCTTGCTGACAGTTACACAATTTACTCAACTTAAGGGGCATTAGTTGTTTCTACTGTACAGCATGAATTACATCTCCTTTGGGAAACTATTTGTCCCATTTTTCCTTTCTGCAAGGATTTTTTGGAGCTAAACCACTCTAACTCTAGTAGTGTATGTGTAATTCAAGTTTTCAAAGTCAATTGGGAAGTCTATTTCCCAGGATCAGGGGTAGCCATGTGATTCAATACAGTCCAAAAATTAAGGAACAAACCAACAAAAAAAAAAATCAAACCTAATGCTTTCTTTGTTTAAATGATTGCAGAAATAAAAATTATCTTTTCTTGTTGGACTTGTACCTGTAAAAATTTGAGTCTGAGACATCTAGAGTCACCATGTAAGGACAGAAAAAATAGAGAGAAACCAAATGATTGCATTTTGGGTCCCTGGATCAAACTGAGTTTGAAGACAATACTTAGCTTTTAGGTATTGCTAATTTTTCTACATAATGCAGTTTAGATTCACTGTTCTCTTATTTTCACACACTAAAGTAAATATTTGTAAGCAACCAGGTGACACCCTGAATGAAAGCACATGTTTACTTGGGTTACTTAGGAAATAACAGATTCTCATTTCTCAAGAAAGATTTCCTGCTGATTATTATTTTTAACTTCTTGAAGAAGTCATTTGTTCTATTTGCATGGTTTTCTTGGTTGCTTCAAATCTGATTATCTACAACCACTGGAGAGGTCTTTTAAAAATTCTGTCTTTAAATTTTATGAGACCCCTTTCATCTGAAATTCTGACTTTAACATATAGAACGTCATAAAATGGAATAATAATCTGAGACTTGTAAATTACAAGTAGAACTAATCTTAATATGTTCAAATGATAGTAAGTATAGGCAGACAAGTAGTGAATGTTGAAAGCTGCTTTTCTAAAAAGTAAATTCTTATTTGGAATGAGGGAAATGTTTTGGTAATGAATGTTGGTGATGGTGACACAACATTGCGAATGCAATTTACAGCACTGAAATACATATCTTGAATATGATTAAAGGGAAATGTCAGGTTGTATATATGGTAAAAGAAAAAGTTTTCTAAAAAATCCATGGAACTGAACCTTAAGTTATGCCATGGACTTTAACAGTACACTTATAAAATTGTGCTATCATCAATTGTAATAAGTTCCACAACTAAAACAAATTGTAACAAATTCCACACCAATGCAAGTTGGGGGGTGGTGAATGGGAATTCTATATTTTATTCATGATTATTTTGTAAATCTAAAACTTTTATAATAATGAAAAACAAAGTAAGTTCAAAGTAGCAATGGTTGACTAATAGATAGAGCATTACCCTGAAAGAAAATAAGATTAAATAATTTAAAATAATATTTTTAAATCATAAAGAGACCTAATCTCTTTAATTTCTTAATATGAATTGTTGCCAGGTAGGTTCTTATTGTACTACCATATAAATAGATTTTGTTTGAGTTAAAGCAATCCCTAAAATGTTTGTCCAGGGGTAAAGAGAGAGAGAGCACCAAGCTAATAATACCCAGTTGTGTGAATTTTCACTTTCTTGGTTAAGTCAGCCTCGTATGGACAGTCTTTGGAACACAAGCTCTAATACTCTTGTTAATAATGAACTTTCACTGCAATTAACTTGCTCTGGCTTTTCTTTCCCCATTTGTAGTGGGTGACATACCCCCACTGATTCACTTTTTTTTTTTTTTACTCACTTTTGACTTTAAATTATAGAACAATGCCAAAGGTCTTTTCAAAAATTAATTGTTCTGTATGTGATTCATAATCAAAATAATGATGTTAACTTCTACAAAGTTTCTTAAAAAATAATTATGCTTTATGGACAGCTGTTTTGAGTTTCATTTTTAAACCCACATTAAGTTAGAAGTATTTGATCAAATAAAGCTAGCTTAAAAGCAATAGGCAGGCTAGAGAGGAGATGGTGCATCTGCTTTAAAAATTAGATCAACTAGGAAGAGTAAGCATGTGGTGTTTTTTTAGTTTTTTTGTTTGGTTGGTTTTTTTTTTGGTAATTTGTATAAAAAACCGAGGTCCGTCCTGAAAGTCAGGGAAGTAAGTCTTTGTTAAATGACCTCCAAAGGTATTATTGATAAAGCCAGAATGGATTAATAACCTTAATAAGTACAATTATAATTCCTATTTATTGAGTCCCTGTGTACATCAGACCTAGCTAAGCTATGCAAATGTATTTTCTCAATGTTTCAATGTAAAAACTTTGGGGGTTAGATATTACTAAAACCTATAATTTGCGGAAAAAAAACTTAAATTTAGTTTTTCCAGGATCACAAATTAATTAGTGATAAAGTAGGTATTTATACGAAGGTTTGCTGATTTTTCAGAAACAACTAAAATGACTATCTGTATCTATGAGTGGATCAGAAACTCTGTTCCCCATTTACTATGCAGTGTGCCTGAAAATAAAAATTTTGCTCACACTTGAGATGAGAAAAGTAATCTAAAACTTTATGGTTAAAGCAGTTCATAGACTCTAGAAGTTTTTGTTTCTTTGTTTTCCTGGCTGTCTCACTAGCCAATCTTGATAGAGGTTTTTTTTACAATGCCTTCTAATGATTTCAATAGTATTCTAAGGGAGCACCAAAATCCTCAGTAGATATTGAGTATATTAGTCAGAACTTCCAATGTGAGTGACAGAACCTCAAGGTAGTTAGTTTAAGCAATAAAAATGTTGGATTGACTTATAGGATGACATAACTAGTAAATCCATGGGTAGATAGAGCTTCAAGCACAGCCAGATCCAAGAACTGAAATAATTACCGCTTACACTTTCTTCACAGCCACACCCACCCATCTTCTAGCTCAGCTTGCCTATATGTAGGGCGATGACTAAACAGGAAGATGAATAGCAACAACTTCAGGATCACAGACCCAACTTAACAAGTGCAGCAAAGTGCAGTTCTTTCTTCCTGACAACTGTGGATCACTTTCAGGGAAGGATGATGATGATTTCTTTTGGATCACATGCCCAAATTTTGGACCACTAAATGCTGCCGGAGGGTGAGTAATAAGCAGGTACAAGTCCACAAATAAAAGTCTACACCTGTCCTCATTCTAACCTCAATTAGAAGGAAAAGACCATAGGAAGACAAAAATTACAGAAGCAGTTGTTTTCCTGTGTGCCAAGTGTTTTATATATAATATATAAACCTCTCAAGCATACAAGGAGGTAGCATTGTTAACTTTTTTTAGTAAGTTGAAATTCAAGGATCTTAAGTATTTTACCCATTATGACATAATTAACATCATCTTCAATACTAAGGCACATGTTCTTAGCCACAATAATATAATGCTTTTGAAAGACTGATGTTTCTTCCCCATGATAAGAGAAGGATGTTTTCCCCCATGCCAAAGCTATGATAATCTAATAAATCAAGCTGGTTACCTAGAATTTGGAACAATTCTCCATTTCCTCTAAATTTGACTTAGAACTTCCAAATCTGCAAAGTCAGATCTATATCAAAGGAGCTGGAATATGACTATGCCTAGAACTTCTCAAACTGTAATGGAAATCTCCCCACAATTTTATCTATTTTATTGTAGAGAAAGTTTATAGTGCTCATCAGTCTGATTTCCATTTTTCTTACCAGCCTGAATGAGGCTAATTTAATTAGACATACTGGGGAGAAGAGAATAGATAAAAGACAAGGATTACTAACCTCATTTTATCTTTGAAGACTTAGTTGAGTCACCTCAACCAATGTTTATTAAACAGTGATGAAAAACAGAGATGTTTTGGAAGTCTGGAGGCCATTGGTGAAAGAGGTAAGAGATTCTTCAACTTCTTTGGAGGCCAACATGTATTCCCTCCAGAGAGGGAATGAATAGTCACATTCTTAAATAACTTTCAGAGTCTACTTACTCTAAAATTTCCTAGGACATCCCTGAAATCCTGAATTTAAGAGCTGAGATATTTAAAATCACCAAAACATCATAATTTTCAAAAGTATTCTTTTGAAGAGCTACCTAGAATACCAAGGTTCTAGAAAAAGACCTGATAGGATTGATAAATATCTACAGGCCTCAATATAGAACAATGAAGTCAATGTTAATATCTGAATGTCAGGGGATTGACTAAATATTTCATTGATCGATGTTGGATTGGGTTTCCAAAGTTTCTGAGGATCAGGAACCCTTAAAGTGTTGCAGTCAATACCTTTTGGTACTTACACAGATGAGTCCAAGGACCTTAGCTGAGTAACAAAGATGCTGAGGAATCCTTTATACTGGTCCACAGGTATTAAGTATGAATTGTAAAGTTGTGTCTCCTTGTTCCCCTCCACAGTTAATCTCAAAGTTTAATGACACTGTGAAAGAGAGATGAAATTCCCTACAAGAGAATTAGAAAAGAATTAGGTGAGTATTAACTTTGTTAGCTACTCTTTTCACCAAAATCTTAATGAATCTCTTACTGTTCATCCCTGCAGGATTCCTTGTGCCCAAATAAGTTGTTGATTCTGACAAGCACAATGTCCCAGTCAAAAAATTAATGCACAGAGGCTTCATGCAACAATAAAATTGAATTTCCAAGTTTAATGGCATATAAAAAATAAACAGTGTTTGCTTAAGAGGTCAATACAAGGTTCTATTTGAAGCAATTTAGGATATTATTATTTAGAGAACATAAAATCAACTTGAAAAATAGTTTTCCCTTATTTTTCTTGTAAGATGTTATTTTCAAGAGTGCATCTTTTCATTTTATTATTCCCGAATTTGTTTTTAACTCTGCTAGGAAGAAGTATGATTAAGAAATTGACTCAAGTAGTATATGAGTGGGCTCTCGGTTGAGAAAAAAATGAAGATGCTATTTTAGGAAAATATGAATATTTATTGTAATTTTCTCCTAAGCTAACTTGCAAACTGTCTGTAAACAGTATCCACAAAGATGCCTACATATCTTTGTGTCTATCTACCTATCTACTTGTCACCTATGGCTGTATATATCTCAGGGATATCTAAGTTTACTCTAGTTGTTGTTCACCAATTTATAAGCTTATCAACTCCCATTTTCTGAGTAAATAATACAGATACTAAGATAGGACGGTGATGAGGAGAATGTAGTGGAAATTATCTAAGGCACTGTTATCAGCATAAATCCTCCTTTAAGATCTTGCCTGCAGACAGTACAGTGCTCCAGCCACCATGCTTCAGGGTCTGTATAATTACTGTCAAAGAAGTTTAGCCTACTTCAAGCGAAGCAAAGTCAGACTTGAAAACCATATTATGGAAAAGAGATTGAAAAAACTGACCTTATTTTCACTGGGTGTGAAAGAATTCACAATGATATAACCTAAGTTTATGACATTGTATCTGATTTTATCACCATTTAAGCAAAAGACTTTCACATAAAATTATATTCCAAATGCAAAAGAACACAGTGCTGAAATTAGGGATCTGGGAGCAAAAATCAGTTTCAAGAAAGACAATCTAAGAAAACAAGAAGTGGGAATGTTTTCCACCCAGAATCCCTCCAAATGAGGAAATTCAGAGAATTTGAGATAAAAACTATTGATACAGGACTTAAAGGGCAAAGATGGAGACCAAAGGAAAAAACAACTATTGGAAGCTATCACAGTATTAGGATTGACTTTTTCATTATTCATGGGAAATCAGGAAGACCCTGACTTTGCCTTATCCCTTTAAATGGGAAGTCATCTTCATGGGGAAAAGTCCTCCCCCAGCCTTCATAGCTAGGCAGTTCTTGTATCCAGAAGATGATTTACTGGTGTGTATTTATTAATGAATTAATAGACTTAGCTTGAAATTTATGAATAGACATTTAATATTCAAATTTGAGTGGACTTTAAAATAATCTCCACTTAAAAATGTTTACATGAGTATCTTCCTAATAGAAATATTAAATCTGTACTGTATGTTATAATGTTTATAGAGCTTTGTCTTATATTGCTTCAATTGAACTCTCTAAAATTTTGTGAAATAGGAAGGGAAGGAATTTTTTTACTTGGTTACACAGGGGAAGAAATTTTAAGCTATTTAAGTCTAAAATAACTGCCTCAATTTACACAACTACTAAAGATCTAGTAAGAAACTCTGTAATAGAAAAATAAGTAGATCAGTAAACACTGGTAATTAGTCTCTAAGCAGTGGCTTTAGCTCTGGAAATCTACAGTATAACCAGTCTTCATAGCAATTGGTGAAGAAAACCCTGGACCAAGTCATTTTTAATAAACAGATAAAACAGGCAATTTTAGAGTTCTAGCATCATTCCTTTCTTCATACATTCACTCCCTCATTCATTTGCTTTACTACTATAGTAAGCAATTCTAGAACCATAATCCGATATAGCCCCATCCAAAGCTAGAACATTAACATTAGCTTGATTATTTCTTTGTGCTCCTTCCCCATCTCACTCCCTTACAGTCTCATGTTCCCTAGAGGATATCACTCTATTTAATTTTGTGCTTGTCAAAAACTTGCTATTATAAAAATCATGTATACACACACACACACACACACACGTATATACATATACACACACATACATATTATATATACATATATATGAGACTCCTTCCTATATGTATATTTTACCTTACACACAGTATATATTTTATAAAACAGTAAAATTTTATGAAAACAATAAAATTCATGTTTTAACATGCTTTTTAAAATTCAAATTATTCAAAATTGTGTTACAGTTATTTTGTTTACTCTTTTGTTTAGTTACAGTTCATTTATTTGTACTGTTTTATAGTGTTCCATTGTGGAAGTATGCCATAATTTATCCATTTTCTCCTTGAAGGCATTTAGCTATTTGTTATCCATAATGAGTGAAAATACTATGCAAATTCTTAGAAATATTTTCTGTTACAGATAAGCTACAATTTATCTTGGATGTATACCTATAGCTATCCTCCACATCATGACTTTCCACCACTGTGGTTTCACTATATCATAGATCGACATAAGAAATTAAATGGGAATTTGGGGGGAGTTTTGTAGAAGCCACAGATGACATGTGAAGGCCCAGCATATATCTTAAAAAGTATAGTAACTCATAAATGAATAAAATGTATGACTGCTATGTATAAGATTACTGGTACAGTATGCATTTTGCTGTTTAACAACATAAATGAACAGCTACCCAATTTTTTTTTTCTTAAAATTAAATTTGTAGTAAAAGAATGGTAGTCGATGCACTGGTTTGGGGATGCCAAGTGAGTTTACAGCAGTTTCTCATGTGACATCTTGCGGTGATCTCTCAGTGATCTTTGCAACTCAACTTTCTCATATTCCGTGTGGTGTAAATGCTATAGATTCTATTAAAATCATGGGTCACAAGTGTAGTGCTCATAGTTGTTTGGAAAGTGCTCCCAAGAAACAGAGGAAAATGATGAACTCAAGGAAAAAGCAGCCGGACCAGCTGCTGTGGTTGGCCACTATTATGTTGTTAATGAGTGACTCTAAGGCATATTGAAGGAAGAGAAGGAAAAGGTTGTTGCAGTGAAACCAACAACAGCAAAGTGTTTGCTTTTCCCACAAGATCCCCATCTCTCTCTCACACAAAGAGCACAACGTTCTTTTGGATGCAGCATTGTTATTTAAAAAGGCATTCTGGCAGGCTCTACATCATACTAGAAAAGGCAAAGTCATTTTATGATTCACTAAGGGAAAATGAAGGAGGAGGGTCTACCCTTATGGATTTTCAGACCAACAAAGACTGTTTGAAAATTAAAAAAAGAAAAAAAGAAAATGTTTAGCCTGTGCAATGTAAAAGTAATAGGAGAGGCAGTGTGCGCTGATCAAGAGGCAGCTAGGGAGTCTCCTGAAACCCTAAAAAATAACATTTTACACAGATTTTCCAGATCACAGAGTGTCATGCTCTTAACTTCCATGACGTGGAAGGGATAACTGTGTTCTGTGTTGGATGAGTCATAGGTTATTGAATATTCAACTTTAGGAGACATGTTAAATTGTTTTCTAAAGAAGTTGTATTGATTTACACCTCCACCAACAACGTACAAAATAGCAGATTATTGACGCTGACTATCGTCAGACTTCACACCTTTTCTTCCAACCAAATGTTTGTAAAAATGTTTCTCATTATGTCTATGATGGGTACCTTTCTGGTTACTAGTGAGGTTGAGTATTTCACGTGATTATCTTTTGCTGTTCATCTTCTCATATTGATATGTAGAAATTATTTATATATTCCTGTTAGAAATCCTTTTTTGCTAAATGTCTTAAAAATATTTTCTCCTGGTTTTTAGGTTATCTTTTCATTTTTTTAATGGTGTCTTTTGATGAACTGAAGTTCCTAATTTTAATATAGTCAAGGGTATCAGTCCTTGTGGCTTTGGCTAGGACTTTGTGCCTCCCTGTGCTGGTTAAAAGGAAGTATGCCCCCTAGGAAAGCCATGTTTTTTTATCAAAATCCCATTTCATAAAGGTGTAGTAGTCCTTGTTCAATACTGTATGCTTGAAACTGTAATCAGATCATCTCCTCGGATGATGTGATTTAGTCAAGAGCAGCTGGATTAGGTGATGACGTGTCTCCACCCATATGGGTGGGTCTTGATTGGTTTATTGGAGTCCTATAAAAGAGGAAACCTTTTGGAGAATGAGAGATTTGGAGAGCAGAGAATGCTACAGCACCACAAAGCAGAGAGTCCACGAGCCAGCGACCTTTGGAGATGAAGAAGGAAAATGCCTCCCAGGGAACTTCATGAAACCGGAAGCCAGGAGAGAAAGCTAGCAGATGATGTTGTGTTCGCCATGTGCCCTTCCAGTTAAGAGAGAAGCCCTGACTGCATTCACTGTGTGCCTTCTCACTTGAAAGAGAAACCCTGAACTTCATCAGCCTTCTTAAACCAAGGTATCTTTCCCTGGATGCCTTTGATTGGACATTTCTGTAGACTTCTTTTAATTGGGACATTTTCTTGGCCTTAGAACTGTAAATTAGAAACTTATTAAATTCTCCTTTTTAAAAGCCATTCTGTTTCTGGTATGTTGCATTCCAGCAGCTAGCAAACTAGAACACTTCCTAAAAAAAATCTTTCCATATCTTGAAGTAAAAAAGATATTCATCTATTTTTTACAAGTTTCAGAATGTTGCTTTTGACATATAAATGTTTAATCCCTCTAGAGTTTGGTTTTGTATATAGTGTTAGCTGGGCATCTGACTTTTAACATGAACATAAATTTCTCCTCTACATTTGTTGAACAATAGATTCTTTCATTAGTAATTTGCTATGCTACCTCTTTCATATATCAAATTCCCATTGTGGGAGTCCATTTCTGGGCTCTCTGTTTTGTTCATTGGTCTATTTTTCCTTCCCTGCATAAAGACTGCACTCTCTTAATTATCAGTATGTTACCATAAGTCTTTGTGTTTGCCCTATCCTAAATCTTCTTCAAAAATACCTTGGAAATTCCTCCCAATTTACAAAGCTATACACATTTTCTAAGACATTATTTTACTGTGAAATACAGGATACATACAGAAAAGTGCATAAGCTATAAATAGACAGCTTCATAAATTATGATAATGCAAACACCTAGAAATACAACATAGGTTTCTGCCCAGAAGCCCTCCAAATCCCTCTTTCTAATCACAGTCGTCTTCCTCTCCTTAATGCAACCAATGTGTTTCTTTGGTTTATGTTTTTACCATTGACGGATGTGTGCCTTAACAATAATGTTTAATTTTGATGGCTCTTGAATGCTGTATTAGTGGAATGTCTGGCTAACTTTGCATGTTATTATCCTTTTATGATACATCCGTGCTGTGGAATGTAGGTATAGGTCATTCATTTGTATTTTTGTCTGGTACTCCACTATATTAATATATACTACAATTAATATATTTGGTGGACTTTGGATTGTATCCAGTTTGGAGTTATTAAGAATAGAATCTATATGAAATGTTGCAAATGTCTTCTAGTATACATGCATACTTATTTCTCTAGGATAGTTCTGGGACTGAAATGAATAAGTTATAGGGGATGCATAAATTCAAATTTAATAAATACATGCAGAACTGGCTGACCCAATTTATACCGTCAGAAATATATAAAAATTCTTGTCACTCTGTATTTTCTCCAACACTTTATAGTCAATTTTATATCTTGTTTTATTTTTGCTTCTGTTTTTAGCTCCTCTAGTGGATGGTATATCAAAGTTCATCTTTGTATTTCTTTGATTACTAATAATATTGAGTTCATTTTCACATATTTGTCATCCATATATATTATTTCCTTTGCAAATGGCCTTTTTTTCTATTTGATCTCATTTTTTCATATTAAGTTGTAGGATTTCTTTATATTTTAGAAATATAACCGTGAGTGTTAGCTCACTGGCTTAATGGTGTATTCTCTTTCTCTCTCTCTTTCCCATGAACAAGTTAAACTTTAACTGTAGTCAAATTTGCTGATCTTTTTATTTGTGATTGCTGTATTTTGTGTACTGTTTACAAAATTTTGAATCATCCTGTCATTTTACACACACACATACCCACAATATATGTGATTAATAGATTTTCATTCTAATTACATTGAAAATATGAACAATTTGGGAGAAATCTGTAACACTGCATTATTGACTTTTGCAATCTATGAAGATAGTGTATTTTTAAATTAATTATTAGCAATAATTTTGATAGCCTTCAAGAGGTGCTCAAATCACTTTTTAAAGATTTAACTTAATATAGAAATATCTGAGATTATTTCTAGATATTTGTTATTTGTGATGTTACTGTAAAAAATATCTTTTTAAATTTCATTTTTTGTTCATGTCATTTTTGCTTTAGAAATAAGAGAGATTTTTTGTACGATGAATTTGTATTAATAGTTAAATACAAAAATAGAACCTGTTGTAATTTTTGAAATTAGAATTGTATTAAATCCTTACAGAATCATGGTGGGAACAAATATGTTTATGATATTAAATCTTTCCATCAGTTTATTGAGCTCATTCGAGTGACTTTTGGTACTATTTTTATAATTTTTGCACATCTAGTACAGTTTTCTACAGGTTTTTATCTAAAAACTATACTCTTATAAGTGGTGAAATCATTCCTTTTTACAAATTGTATTTTGGCTGGAGTATAAATATGCAGCTGTTTATGTCATGCTGATTTTATATCCATGCACATTTATATATAAACACTTCAATATTAAAATAACTTGTATTTTTAATATAAGTTCAATGTGGTTTTATTCTATTTTCATTTTGAGTTGCCCACATTTTGGCGATTTTTTTTTTCTCCACAAACTTAAATGTGAGGAAATGGGATTTTAAATCTTTTCTTCTACTATCCTTGCCTTATTTTGTATAAAAAAATATATACGCTATCCACCTGAATTGTGCTGGAAAGCATTTCATCTTTTCCCTTATTCTGAAAGAACATTTATGTTTAATATATCCTATTCCTTGATCAAACTCACTTATGAATATATTTGGGGTAGATGAGACAATTATTCAAATAACTCTAATTGCTCAAACCGTTTGTGAAATTAATTTCTTCTTGAGTTATTCTTAACCAGATGTAAACTCTCAATTTTACTAGATAAATTTAACAAAATCCCCTTTTATCTTTGAAATGATGTGTTTTACCTGTTGCTACAGCCCCCTTTTGTTTGTAATATTATCTGCTTTCTCTTTTTTGAATTAGATCAAATTTTTCCAGTTTTATTTATTTCACTAGGCTTTTTAAAGATCCATCTTTTGTGGCCATTGACTCTTTTTATTTCTTAAGTGATTTTTGCTTTCATCTTTATTTTCTCCATTGCATTTCTGGTTATTCTGTTGCCTTTTCCTAGTTTTGTAAATTGGGAAGTTAGTTCATTTATTTTTCACTTTTCTTATTTTCTAATGTGAAAAGACTAAAAATCACTCACAGAACTCTACTTTTGCTACATCTCTCAAGTTTATATATATATATATATATATATATATATATATATATATATATATTACATTTTCATTCATTTCTATATTGTTTAAAGTTTCCATGGGTTTCTTCTGTGACCAATGAATTATTTATCTATGTAGTTTTTAGTGTCCAAATATATATGAGTTGTAAAATTTATCTAAGTAATCTGGGTGATACTACTTTTTAAAAATTTGTTGGGAATCTCACTATGTCAGTTTTAGGAAATGTTCAATGTGCTTCTACCAGTCAGCTCTTGTTATAATGATGAATATTCCCATTTTTTCAGTATCTTACAACAACCATAGCAACAACCAAACATTTCTTAAATCACAGTATACAGGGAGAGAACATCACCTCAAACCGTGTTCAATTCTTGTCTCAGTTGAGCCCCACGTGTCTTCTTGATCCAGAGATCATGCTGAAGGAGAATCTCCTTGTTGGGGCACGGTGTCCTCATAGTAAAGAACAGAAACACACAAGAACAGAATGCATGGGAACAAATTATTGTTTTCGCCTCATTGTGGCATGTCTGGGCTGCTCACCTTCCCTTGTAAAAAGCAAGTCAAACGTTGCCCAATCCTGACATTGGGGAAGGGACACACAATCTAATGAAGATATGACAAGGTTGGGAATAGTAATACTTTTACCGGCAAGTGATCAAATAATTGAGCACAAGAGTAAAGTCCAAAATAATGATTGAAAAGAATGGTTAGTCTTATTTTTCTTCAGAGAAGTCTTTGTGGGTTCATTGACCAAGTTTATAAAGTATGTTGTTCAAATCTCTGTACCTTCATTGATCTGTCTGCTTGATGTAACAACAGCTGAGAAAAGTTCAACAGGAAAATAAAATGTAAATACTTAATAAAATAGTCTCATGTGTATAAAACAAAAATTATTTGAACTACTGCAGAATTAAATAAATCCATTATCATAATGGGAAGATTCAAAACACTTCAAGTCACTGGCTAAAATAGAAACAAAGCATTGTTCTACTGATCTTTACTATATAAAAGTTTATTTCATAGAATTTTTGCAAGTGACTTTTTCTTGTCCTAGGAATAAATTAGAAGAATATTTAATTTCTGAACCTGTTTCTATATTGTATTGCCATTCAGATTATTTTCAATGAAGTGGTTTGAACAAAGAAGGGAAATTTTTTTTGTTTTAAAAAGATTTACATTTTTGAAGTTTAAAATAGATTAATGAGACTTAAGCTGTTGTTAATGTGACTACAGATTTTATTTTGGTGACTTTCTGTCATTTGAGACACAATTCAATACAAAGATATGGATTTTCTCTCATTGGCCAATAGTCAAATATGCACATGTGCCAAAAGTAAATATAAGGAGCTTGGTAGGGACTTAGGTTGTTGCCTAAGGTAAGGCCCAGAATTGTGACGTTCAGGTGACAAGAGTGATAAGCACAAGTGCAAATTATAAGGTGAGTGGTAAATTTATAAAAAGATACTTGATTGTATAGATTGTTTCCCACACAAATTGACCCAGTAGAGAACTTTCAGCAGTAGGAAAATCTGTTACTGCTACTAGAAGTTGAAATCTATGGAGTAAAGCACAATTTAGGAATTGTGTGTTTGTGTGTGATTCTTTGTACTGCTCCAATTGAGATAAATTATTTTGTTGCCTAATTGTAAATTTACCATGAATATCCAACGAACATTTCTCAGCCAGATTCTCCACGTAGCTTTAATTCTGATAGGGTTTTTTGAAATGTGCATTTCCAGCATTTGACAGAGGGCAAGTCACAGGCAAAGATCAGTCCTTCCCTTCCTCAATGAATTTCTGTTTCTCCACTGATTTGGCCCATGTTAGAGTGGAATGTAAATACTTCCTCTGAGAACCTCGTTCAACTGTGGTGAAGAACATGAATTTTTGTTTACAGAAAGAATTTCAGACTGTATTCTGAACACAGGATTTTCTGTATATCAGGATGAATTCTTCATACTTGATCGTATCCTGAACTAGTCAATTAGGCAAATATTAAATCAAATCTATTGTACTGTTCTTAATTCATTTTGGTTATTTCCTAGATGGTATCTTCCCTCAAAATATCTGTTGAAAATGAAATTATTCTCAGCTTCCCAATTTATTTTTTAAATTAAGATTATGTTCATTCATTCATTCATTCATTCATTTATTCAGCAAAGTTGTATTGTAAAAGCCTCCTGCATGCCAGGCACTACATCGAGCAATAGAGGCATATTTGTATTAGACAGTCACCATAACTGTTGGAGTTACTTTTTAGTATGTATTAGCTACTTTGAGGATATAGGGGGAAAAAAGTTAATTTCAAACTTGACTTCCAGATCCATCCCTTAAATGCCTAACTAGAGTCAGTTACTGAATATTGCTAACTTAGTCTTTAATTGGCTTCCAATGTCATTTTATGACATGATTCTTCATATAAAGAAACTACAGGTGGTGCCTCTCCCATTATTTCTCAAATTAATTTTAAGATGCTTATTCTATCCTTAGCCACACAACTGTTCTTATGCTCTTGCATCATCCCACGAACTTTTGACTTTCTATGAGCTCATTCTAATTTCAACAGTTAGACTTACATATTTTTTATAACTAAATGCATCCCAGAAAATGTACAGTACACAATCTCACTTTATGATCTTGGGATAATATAGGTCTGCTTTTCATGGTTGGTCGTCTTTTCAAAGCCAGACTGTTTTCCATGAAGAGAGATCCCACTTACAAAATGTGTGTTTGAATCAATTTAGCTCATCTTAGTTCGAAACTGGGATTTATCTGGGAGTTAGGTATGAATGTTAGACTATTGTCAAAAGGTAAAGTTTTTCATAAGCACTGAATCAATAGAAAATACATTTATGAAGGTTTGGATTTGTTTTCAGAAGCTGAGAAAGATGAAAGACCTGATTTTAAAGATTAAGGGTGAGTTATGGGAAGAAGGAAAGACAACGTTAGGCTATGTTTTTTTTTTTTTTTTTAAGATGAGTCATCTCTAAAACCAAAGCAAGTACAAAGCATGTGCTCAGATCAAAATGAAGAGGCGCACTTGAGATAAAAGAACGAAGTTATCGCATACCTTTTCTAATTGCATCATATGATATTTTGATTCTAGTTTTGAGATTAGAACCATGGATAATGTGAACTGCAGTGTTCCAGAGGAATATATGAATTATAGTTAGTTTCATTTAATTTGAAAGAAACTCATGTGATATGAGAGAGGATTTTTCAAAACAGAGATATCATTACTGAAGTCTTAAGAAAATCAATTAAGAAAAAATTTCCTTGCAGAAATGGGAATAATTAATAATCAAAATGCTAGCTCTGGGAGTTTTAAAAGTCTTAACATGCATAGATATGGTAATTATTATGTCTAAAGTCCTCCATTAAATCAATTAATTGTAAGCTTACTCTGCCTTTTTTTCAATGTAGTTTAAGGACATATATCTAGAAAAAAACAATAGAAACACATAATTTCTGAGATTCCTAATTACAAAAAAGGAAAGGATCTTTGAATACACAGGAATTCAGAATTTGGTTAAGATATATTAGAAAGTCAATATGATAAGGAAAGCCCTTCTAAATTCTATTTTCCTGCAATAATTTTATTGGATTAGTTGAACGTAAAAGAGGAGATTTCTCATTAGGTGAGGGAAAGCAAATAAAGCTCATTTCAAAATACATTTTCCCAGGAATCTGCCTTGACTCAGTTTTCATTTAATCAGTAGAAGCACGTATATACTTTCTAATCAATGTTCATGCAAAGTGAAACAAAGTCATACAATTTGGGGAAACAATTATCTGCCAATTTTGGGATCATTCCTAGCAAAGTCATCATACATCCCTCCACCTCCAGACTAGTGCCTCCTCCCATTTAAGAGGGATCATACTGGTTTAATGCAAAATTGATCATCAAGTGGATCATAAGTGTTGATGAATTGCTTCACAAAGCATGCAATATTCATATAAGGGAGGCAGGATTTTCCTTAGATTACAGATGGAGTGTTTGAATATACTCTGTTACTGCTAGGCTATTAATATTTTTCTCTGATTCTGTTTTCTGGAACAGGGTTCAAAAATATTTTTCCACATTATCTATGCTGTGATTAAATGTGATTCATTTAAGAGAAGGAAGGACACAGATTGGGGCTTCAGAACATCAGAAGGCAAGTTAGGAAAACAGGCAAAAAATGCAAGATTTGCAGTGCTTGACTCTGGCTCACACTGGATGGTTAAATTTAATAGGAACATTTACTTTCTCAGACCTCCGTTTTTCATGTCAGTACAAAGAGGAAAATGAGAATCACTACCCTTTCAATTTCTGAGAGTACTGTGTGGATACACTTTGTATGTTTAGCTGCTTATTTCAATTTTTTGGAATAGCACAGAAAGAAAATGTTTTTCTCTGGCCCTTGTTATCTCCAAATGAACTCCAAGCAAACTTTGAGTTGCATCTATAATCCTGACCCTCTTCTCCCAAAACTCTCATTATTTTTGTTTCCCAGAGCTGCCTTTTCATTCTCCTTGCTTCTCTGGTTCATTCTGCTCTCCCTACCCTTCCCTACGACCTTGGTTTCTATTGTATTTCATCGTAGTGTTTTCCACTTAAAAAATTCCTCTATAAAGCCCAGCAACATGATTTAAACACTCAAAAACTATAACACGAGGCCCCATATGAACTGTTTATCCTAGTCCAAAAATCAGTCGTTATTCCCCCTCCTTCATCTTTACTGCCATTTCTTCAGGAAGATGAAGCCCTGTTAATCTGGGAACTGAAATCTGGTTTGGGATTTGGCTGTTGAATTACAGCAACTATGTAATATTTCCCCAACCCTGGTTTCTTCTATGGGAGTTAAATGACATCTGTTTGGTGTCTCAGTCAATCTGCTTTGGTTGAGGTAACCATCTTCTCTGACTGTATATCAGGAAATGAAAGATGAAGCTAAAAAAGAACTATAAACTGCCAGAGTACTTAAATTCTGTGCCTACACTAATATACACAGATATACTAATGATATTGTATGCATGTAATATCATTCTTTTTGGACCAAAGGGCATCTATGTTCCCTCCTTGACCTACCCTCTAGGAAAATGTAGACCTTGTTCAAGCAGCTATCACATACCACAGGATAAGCTTGCATGAACTGTCAAACTCCCAGTTTAGAATACTCATTCTGTTTGATAGTCTTCCCTTATGAAACACATACTATTTCTAGAAAATAAGTTGTTAGTAATGGTGTGGTCTTTGAGTGCCTAGAATTTGAAAGCCCATAATTTTCAAATCATTGCATTTGAATTTTTTATCTTAATAACTACTCCAAGAGCATGCATTATTATTTTTTGGAGATCTAAACCTGAATGGCGTATGGAGATACACTTAAATTCTGCTACAAGCAATGCCATTTTCTAATTCCAAAGCACAAACAAGCACACATGCATACATAAAGTTCCAGAAAACCCATGGTGAGTATTTTGACATGCCCAAATGGTGAGCATTACTTTTACAAAACAATAAGATCTAGCTCTACTGGGATTATCTTAGAGTGGTATTAAAACTAGAAAGTTTTCAGATACAACCTATGAACAATATAAGATTTTGAAAACTCAATATAGAGCCCAATTTGACAATTTAATAATGTGCCAAGCATTACATTTCACTGGATACTGAGAATTACCCTTGTAATGCATTATTGGTTTCAAGGTTTATTTTTCTTCAAGTGAGTATTTCAGATCTCAGTTATGCAAGCAGTGGCAGCACTCTTACTGGCTGATTGGCCAGCCCCTGTTTGGTGTTAATTAGTCTTTTAAAATCAGTACTGAAACATACACATGCATAAATCACATTTGATCAAGCGTAACAATTAGTATTCCACATGTCTGGAGAAACAAAGTATGAACTGGAAAAATTGGGTAGCCAGAAGAAAAGGAACTGAATACGCTAATGCATATAAAAGTTTGTATTCATTTATTATTCAGTCACTAATTGTGGAACCCATTTTATAATGCAGTTAAGCATGATAAAATGATATTGTTTTACTCTTTTAAAAAATATTTTGCATAAGTAAGTTTACTGATATCCAAACATATTTTGATGAGCAGAATCTTGCTCTAGGCAAAATCTAATGCATAAAACCAATCTATTTTACAACAGATGTATGGTGGAGATGCCACTGCGGAGGTGAGTCAGTTGAGGCAAAAGTGTGAACACAACACTTATGATTCAGAGACTTGAAGAGTCCTCTAAAATACCTCCACTTGGGTAATCCTTAGTAACTCTGCCCAGAACGATTTTCAAACCATTACATTTGAATTTTTTATCTTAATAACTAGTCCGAGAGCATACATTATTATTTTTTTGAGATCTGAGCCTGAATGGCATATGGAGATACACTTAAATTCTGCTACAAGCAATGCCATTTTCTAATTCCAAAGCACAAGTCATTTTTTTTGTGGCACCACTTTTTTTCTATATGAGAAATTAGGTAGGTGCTTCTAAAGTAGAGGTCACTGTAAAAGAGGTTTTAGTTACAGGTGATTGTTGCACAGTCAAAGATAATTACTTTGGTGTGATGATTACAGAAATGCCTATGGATGCTTTTGGACCTTAGAAATGCTGACAATTGAGATACTACAAGCAACTGTATAAGGTAATAACGTACTCTGGATCTTTAAAGTGTGGAAAGGTGATTATTCTAACTTGAAAAATATCAAAGAATGAATAAATTATTTCCAACTTAAAATTCTCATTTTCAAGTACATGTTCTGGTCAATTTCATTGATTTTTGATCTCCCTGAACTTTTTCTGCTTGTCACTAGTGAGTCCAGTCTTTATTCATTACCTATGGACCCATATAATTTCCAGTTAAAACCATTACTTGTGGAAAGAAAAAAATCGGTATCTTGTATCATTCACACTAATATAGAAAATTCAATATATAGGAAGGGTTTTGAAACTCTAGCTTGATTTTCGTTTTTATCAGTGAGGTATTTTGGTTTAGAAAGGTAAAAGCAAAAAGCAATCTTATTTTGAGCCAGGCAATGTAAAGTCTTCATGCATGATTTAAGGACCCTGGGATCCTGTCTAGAGGAAAAAGAAAGTGAATCTTGAACTCCCAACTATTCAGCTTTTGTTCTGTGGGTGCTTAAAAATACAATGAATGTGTTTGATATTGTGAGTGAAGCCATGCCAGAATATTTAAAATTATTTGGTACATTTAAGCACAAAATTGTATTTAAGTTTCTTCTCTTGGAAAAATTAGGTTAGTAAAAATTTCTTTAGTGGATTAGAATAAGTTAAATTATTCAACACTGTGGCATATTTCTCAGGGACTGGAGCCTAGCCATGCTTAAAATTTTTTAATCCTTCTCTCCCTCTCTGCATTCACTCTCTGCCCTCCGTACCTGTAACCCCCCTCTCTGTTCCCCCCTTCCCCCTCTTGTTGTAGACCGCCCATTTCCGTAGCTCACCACAAACCCACAACCCTTCCTGTTTTTCTCCTCCCTTCTCTACCCCTAATTCTAGCTCTACACCTGCCTGAAGCTTAGCAACTGCCTCCTAGCTTGTGTGATTTGCTGTCACCTCCTGACGTGTGAGCCCGAAACTCCACCCCTTCCCCGAATGTACTTAAGCCCTGCGCTTTCCGAGCTCTGGGTCGTCCGAGCCCCGGGGTCTTCGGACCCCAGACGTCTCACTCCTCGGGTTCCCGGGTGGCCCATCCCGGTGTGTATCAATAAAAGCGTTAACCCGAATCTGGCCTCAGTGAAGACTTTTCTCGCGACCGCCGGCTGGGGAAAGCGCTGGCTCCAGCTTACCCAGGTTAATTCCCTGCGAGCTCGCCCCAAACCCACCCAGTGTACCGGTCGCGCGGCCCAGCTGAAGCTATCAGCGGCAAACACATATTAATAAAGACCCTATTGTACACCAGGCATTGTGCCAAGAGCTTGGGGTACAGAAATTGCTTTTCCAAAGTTCACAGTCTAGTGGGTAGGAATAGATACCCCCAAACAATAAAAATTGTTAATGACGGCTAAACAATATTTAAAAACTAATCATGTATCTTTTCCTACATATTTGTTCCTTTCATATGTCAAGCAAATTACTGCCTCCAGGAGCTCTGGAAGAGAATCAAGTTTGTACCTAATATCAAAGGTCTTTGGAGGGGCCCCAGGAGGTGCTGGGACCTGAAAGGTGAAGGACTGGGTAGCACATGAATGGAGATTGGGCCCTAATCTTCCCTAATGGCTCAGTGCCATGAGCATGGTGGACAAGCAGCAGCAGGGACTGGGAAAAGGGATGCTACATCACAAGGGGACTCTTCCCAATTAATTAATTAATTGATATATTGATTTAAAGTGATGTATTACCGCAGGACATTTTCATAGTATAGGCAACAGCAAAATGACTACCATTGAATTACTCATCATCCCAGCAGGATGGATGTTTGAGGTCAGAATTAAGTTGATACCAAACAAAACAAATGGAGTATATCTGTGAAATCTGAAACTGAAATGCATAGCTATACAATGTCTTTAAAACATTTTTTATTGTAAGATCTATGAAAAAGCTAAGGCTAATCAAGGAAGTATCTATGGAGGTAGGGCTTAATCTAAGAACTAGGTTCATGAAGAACACTGTCCAGACACATGCTAGATTTATGGAGAGAAATTGCACCTCTTTCCACCTATGTGGTCCTCTGTAGTCCCACATTAGTGGGGGGATGGCATTACTTGTCTGGGTCAATGTTTTGAAATTTCTATAAGGTAGAAGCCATACTCCTGTACTGGATATGCAGGGTCCTGGAACTCCCATTCACATCTTAGCTCTGATGCTCACGTTTGGCCATTCCTTGCTTGCATTCTTCATTCTTTGTGCAGAGACATTGGCAGGCACCCCAAGACCATGATGGTCTCTCTCATTTTCATGCCTTTGAATTGTAAGATTCTCTCTGCCTCAAATGCCTTGTGAAAATCCTGTTAATCCACAATTGACTAAAAGGTCCAATCTCCTTTGAAATTTGTCTTGACCTTCTCTAGGTAAGTTGAGAACTCTGCTACCCCATTGTGACAAAGACTCCATCTCTTTATGTATCCTTTACATCAGCATTGAGTTGCTTAGATACCTGTAGTCACTTATAGCTCATAAACACTGTAGGAGAAGGTACTTCATTGTATGGGTAGAATTTAACCCAGAACCTCACACCCTTTCTAAAAATGAATAAATTTAATTGAGTCTATTCTTTAAAAAGCTGGGAACAATATTGGTCACATAGAGATGAACTAGATTTTGCCTTTCTCCTTTCAAATACCTCACCTTTGCATCCTTATGAGCCTGGCCCTGATTCTGGGATGACCAGCATTTCAGCATGATCTTCAACATGGTGAAGTTGAGCTTCGTTGGTCTCTCAGTATGTTCCATGCAATATACAGACTGATTTACTCCCAATATATTCTAGAGATTGCTTAAACCAGGTACCTAGTGCAAATTGTCCATATTCCCAGTTTCTCATTCAGTGACTCCTTTGCATAGCTTGAAGTCATCAATGGTATGGATGGTTATGGAATAGTTATACCATGGAAATGGGCAAATGCTACAAATCACAGCTCTTAAGGAAAGGGGTAAGGGAGAAAGTTATATATTTTTAACATTTATCAAGCCACACCTGTTTATATCTTTTGTTTCGCACCACTCGGAAATGACTGTTATCTATAGCCTTCCATTAAACCTGAGCAACTAAGGCTTAGAGAGTTAACAAATGTGTTCAAGGTCATATAAATGACAGGACCAGGATATAACTACAGGTTATACAAATATAACTAAACCATCATGTATACCATCTCTCTTCTCTCACCTAAGCCCCTCTAATTCCCTTATTTCTACTACTCTCAGCTGTGAGTTTACAAGATACTCCTTTTTGTTAATTTGACAGAGATATGTCTGGGGTCAGGGCTGAGGCTCACGTGGCTACTAATCAGATCAGAAAGCAGAGGAACTGCTGAGTAATACTGTCTTAGTGATCCTTTGCCCATAGCCCCTGACCAGTGGAGCACCATCACTTAGTAATGGTCTGATGTACTACACCAAGCAACCCTGGAGCCATGTGTCTTAATCTCAGTATATTATCTTCCTTTCACCCTGAGGCAGAACGTCCTTCAGAGGCTGATTGGTGTCACAAAAGAGAAACAAATGGGTGGGGGTTGTTACCTCTAGACCTAGAATTTGTCTGACTATGAATCATAGTTGCCAAATAGAGCAAAATTGTAGAAGCAAAAAGTGCATGAGTGAAATCTGAGTTTCATTTATGATGTACCTTTTGAAAAAAGAGAGTACACATATTTGATTGACTGTATAGCACAATTGCTTAATCTCGGACATTGACCTGGAACAGGGCCACTTAGGATGTGCCCTGTGGCCCTCCTGGCATTCATCAGAGCAGAGTGGCAGAGGAATTTGGGTCCATGAGACCTTCAGGCTTTTAGAAGCTGCCTTTTTGCAGTCTGCTAAAGTCCACCTGTGCTTCTAAATCAAATTTTAAAGCAATGACTTAAGATAGGTGTCAGAATGCTTTGCGCTTTTAAAGATTAAGGTGTGGAGACTGAGGTAAGTGACCTTAGCATCCCCTCATGAATCACTAAAATGAGCTCAGAAAACAAAAGGGTTTCTTCTTCTAGCCCTAGTGGAAACCTCTGTCTACCCGAAGGGAATGAGGATTTTACCGTAGCTCTTCAAGGGGACAGATTTGCAAAGACAAGATAAAGGTTCCAGCTTCTAAGTGCCAGGTAATTTCCCCAAATCAAATTTGAAAAATTTGCTGAGGAGAAAGAAAGATAATCTGTGTCATTTGGAGAAGTAAAGTGAGAATCATATCACTAAAATATTAGCAAAGCTACTTTTCTCTTGGAAGATGAGTTAGATTTAGTGAGGTCCTTCTTTAGTAAGCTCCTTCTTTAATGAGCAATGAAGAGAATTCACCTGTCAGTCAGCCTCTGGGAATTGAGACCCTGGCTCTCTACTTCTCCATGGAGATGTAGAAAGTATTTCCATTTTTTTTAAATGAGAAAAAGTACAAATACTCTGTTGGAAAATCCCTTCTCATTTCTTGTCAATATTTCCTCCACTCCCATCATCCTGTGTTGACAGGACCAATTTGCAGAAAGAGGGTTTAACATTACAAACACACTTTCATCAACTTAAAAATTGAGGCGAGTCAACATTTACATCATGTTGCTGATCTTTAAAAGTACATACCCTGTTTTCTGTCCTAATAAATAGCTGTCAGTCTTGCCTCCATCAGAGCTTAGTTGAGAGGGAGTTGGCATGCTCAGTGGTCCCTCTGTTCCGGGAATGGTCTAATATTTCAGATCTCTCATGTGACAGCAGGTCGATATCTTGCTCTCACTCCTAAATATTGGTTTCCAATGACAGACCTTATAAAACCATTTAGGTCTGCTTAAGCAGAAAAAAAAATCCATAGGATGCTGGTTTTATCTTGTTTCCAGAAATGAATAATACTTATTAAGAAAAAGTAGGCGGATATTGGCTATCCATTTTGCTATGCAATTTTCAGGGCCTATTTTTATACTTAAAAAAAAAACTGGATGAACTTTCTGTAATTCTTGTGCTTAACAAGGAAAGGTAGTAATATCAAACTGGGGAAATAGCAAAGCTCTCCATCATTCAGCAGAGAGTTCATAACCACACTTGTTCATGATCCTCCTTTATTTCTCTCACATGAATGCTATTGATAGCTGGATAGATTTAATAGGGGTTGACTTGGGATACAGCTATTCCAGCGGGCACACACTGACCACAGAGGATTCTAAGGATATATTTATTTATTTTTCTCTGGTTGTTATTGCCATTATTTTTTACCTTCAAAAATCACTGGTGTGGTCCAGAAACACAGAGGAGTCAAGACCAGCCTTCTTTTCTTTTGGACCATCTGCTTCTCAGTCTGCAGAAACCAAGCCTGGGAAAGTCTGGTAAGTACACTTGAAAAAAATAATTAAGCAAAGGGACGTAAATAGAAATGATCAGAGAAAATATAGATGTCCAGAAATACTTGAAGGAATGTACATTTTACAAATATGTACTAAGAACTCTGCGCTTAAGAACAAATGAGGTTGAGATCTCTGTTCCCCAAATTCACAGAGCATTTCTGGAGACAAAATAAGAAAGTGTGACATGAAACAGATATTTTTTTCCTGTGATTCCATTCCTCCCCCAGGCCATGCAGTAAAGATGTGACTTATGAGCACAGATTCCACGGAAGTGGTCCAGCAGAGAGGCTAGGGGAGACACGATGCTGCAGATATGGATGTGACTCCCTTCAACTGTGTTTGTGTGTGCATGCATGTCTGCCCATGTGTGGCAGGGGAGGGAGGTGTCATTTGGAGAAAGACAGCCTTCTACCAGCTTGCTTTCTCCCATTTCAAAGATTCAATGATTTCCAGTTGATCTAAGAAACCACTCTAATTCAGCGACAAATCTCAATAATATATTTGCATGTGCTATTTGACTAGATGATGCTTAATTCCTAACATCTGATTATGAAGATGGAGTAAGTGCAAAGGTTTCAGTATCTTCAGATTCAAATAAGACAGAAGCTGGAGAAAGGAGGAGAGATGCTCAGTCTCTCATGTCTTCTGAAATCCATATCTGACCTAAGTACCCAAGCTGAAGTACAAATAGGAATCATTTCCACGTGGCTAATGACTCAGCTTTTGCTATAGATTTGATGTCAGCAGGTGTTTTTGAGCTTTACCTGGTTACAAATGACACCTACAATCGTTTCTCATGCATTATCGATAGCTGTACCCAAACAACCAAGATGAAAAGACAAAACCTTATAGGTAGATGTGCAGAGTTAAAAATCCTCAAATGTAAAAAGTGGGAAAATGTCTGAACCATCAATCACAAAGAATGGATTAGAAATTATGTAGATATATTGTCAATAATTAGTCTGCTGATTGAACAGTGGTTAATTTCAGCCCTTGACTTCACATTTTTTCAAGGTTAATTTCTCTTGCATAACAGGACAATGTTCCTTTTCCTGCATCATGCTGGAGAGTTGGTGAGAAATTGTTTAAAGATCTTCCTGCTGTTAATGGCTGCTTTGTTTTGCTTTGGTTTGGCACAGTGGATTATCCATTATGTGATGAGTTTTTATTGCTATGGTTTCTAAAGTATGCAAGGAAATGAGGTAAATGATTAATGGCAAAGTAACTTAAAGCAAGATGGAATTATATGAAGCCATTGAAAAATAGATGGTAAATGCAGCCTCCCAAATGGAATTTGGTCCAGCTCCAAGAGTAACAGTCTTATCAATGGTGCCACAGGATTTTACTCATGATCCCAAGTAGAAGGGCTCTAGGTATTCAATCTTAGTAACCACAGAAAACCTTGAAGCAACAGGAAGTTTCTCAGCCCAGGCAGGTGATCCATCCTGTCTCAGAGGGAAGCCCTCTTGGCTCTGGGTCTAGCATCATTTTTATACATCAACTCCTTTTTTTTTGACTTTCTAACATTGAAGTTCAGCTCACTTAAAATTTGGAGAGCTTCTTAAAGACCAGCTGGATGCACTACAATGGGGGTGGGTTTTTTCTGTTATTTCAAGCTGCAATATAAAGAGCTTGGTGGATCAATGTTGATAACAGACCCAGCAGATCAAATTCTAGTTTTTTCCTGGGTTAGCTTTACAGCATAAACAGAGGCTATTGTGTTGTGAGAATCAATTGGCTAATGTGGATGAATGATTCTAGATGAAAACAAACTCACTCAATCAACTTAATAAAAATAGCTCATAGCATGATGTCCTACATTCTTAAATACTTGAAATTTTAAAATGCCAAATAACTGCATTATTTTACCTTTAAGAACACAACTGAATATTTTCTTGTATGATACATAATAACTAACCCACATCAGCTCATGCAGAACCATAGTTTCTTCCCCAGTGCTCACTAGTCCTATTTTCAACATTATTCAATAATAAATACTATTATTATTAACTAATGCTATTAACTAATAATATTCAGTAAATAAAAACATTTGTTCAGTTCTTAACACACATACATCACTTCTTTGAATCCTCACACGAACAATATAAGCTATATGTTAATTCCCCCATTTTTATAAATGATGAAACAAATCTCAGGTCAAGTGCTTTGTTTCTGACCAGAATGGGACCTGAATCTCACGTTTTGTTTTATGATACATTGTTTTTCGGAAAGATGTGGGGGTCTCACTAAGAATACATTTCTAAAAGCCTCAATAGTTTCTTGAGCAACAAATTTCCAAAGCAGCTCAAGGAATTTTGCAAGAGTAGAGTTGCTGATTCTCTTACCTCAGCTTACCACCTAAATGATCTCTTTCAGTGGAAAAACTAAGGAGAGAACAGAATTTTTCCACCTATTCCTTCCTGTCTGCCTTCACCTCACCCCACTTCACTCAAGCTAATCCTTAGGCCTCAAAACAAACGGGATCGAGCTTTTACATTCTTTCCTAGGAGAAGTTCCTAAAGCAAGAAGGAAAAGTATCTTAAATTAGCCATGTACTATACAGGCGAGTTCATTGGAAAGAGAGATTAAGTAAAAAAAAATCTAACAAGACATAAGCAACATATGTGCCAAGCAACAAACAGACAAACAAAGAGAGAAAAAGAGGAACCACTAATGGGCTAACACCCCTTAATAAAATCAGAATGTTCTGATTATACTTGTGATAAGAAATAACATTTTCTATTATTCTTTTCTTGTTTTCATATATTTTTAAAGAAATCACTTTACAATACTTAGTATGTTCTATTTTATAAAGTTGATATATATTCTCTTCATGGTCTGAGCACTTGTCAGTTCATGGACAGTTTACCCAATACTGTTTTTTAGTCTCAGTTCACGGTGTCTTGCCTGAACTTCTCACGGGGGAAAACTCCAGCTCAGAATCAGATACCCTGCAGAGAAAGGCTAAGTACATTTTGCTGTGTGTATGCACCAAATGACTTATTTTTCAATAAAACCTTCAGTGTGACTTGGTAGTTATATGTTACTTTCTCTCTAAAGAGCCCAAGGGAGCCACAGAGCAAACTGAACCATTGAGCTTTGTGGCACTGTACAACTGGGAAGCAAAACTCAGATGTTAAGGGAAGAAGTCTTTACAAGAGGTCAGAGAGAAGAGAGGGACATCAGCAGACGGCTGTCACTCCATTTCCCTTAAAGACACATTGTCTGGCTGTGAATATGAATGCTTGACACAGAGGAAATTCTGCTCTGGCAGGAGGACCCGTACCTGTCGTAGCTCACCGCTTCCTGCACGTTTATAAAATTGTTATGGTAAGTAGTTACAGTTAAAGGGAATTACATGCATTGTGGCCAAGTTATGGTTGTCATGAGAAGCATAAGTCTGATCTTTTTGACATACTGTCAACGAGAGCATTTTGTTAGGATAGTTTTGCATACAGTTTTGATGTTAAGAAGATAAGTGATACAAAGATTTAAATAAGAACAGCTGTTCTCTAACCTACTGATGATTGATGCATTTTTCAAATAGGATGAGGTATAATCTTCTGTTAGATTCTGAAGGAAATATACACTGAGAAATTTTGTCTGAAACTCTCTCCTTTGACTAATTTAATAGATGGTCCATACTCATAGTCATTACCACAAAGATTGCTTTGATTAATTCTGAAAATTCATTACAATATAGGTGTCATAGCAGCTCAGTGTCACAAGATGGGTGGGCTTAAACAATGGGAACCTACTGGCTCACAGATGTGAGGCTAAGAGAAGTTCAAAATCAAGTTATCAGCAAGGTGATGATCGCTCCTGGGGTCTGTATATTCTGGTGCTGGCTGCCGGCAATCTTTCGGGTTTCTTTGCTTCTCTGGTCACATGGCGGATTCCTCTCCTTTCCCACTTCTGTTACTCCAAAACATCTTAATAAAACATCCAATAATCTGGATTAAGACCCAGCCTCTTTCAGCTGAACCACACCTTAACTAAAAATAACAATTTAAAAGGTCCTATTTACAATGGCTTCATACCCATAGGGACATGAATTAACATTAAGAAATTTTGTTTATTGGGTACATAAATCAACCTACCACAATAGGTTTTGAAGATTATACATACGTAGAACATAATAATCTATCAAATAAGTAAATTGTTGACCTTTGGGGTAAGTGGTTTTCTTCTTGTTTTCATAACAAATAATTTGTAACAACTGAATTTTCTTTTTGTTAAACCAGCATTGATATATTTCACAATTTTTTCTCAGCACCTACCATCAATCTTATCTAACATACATCCTCTGTATTGCAATTTTCAAGTCACCATTCTTAAATAAGCATGCACACAAGAACATATGGAAAATAATGTACAATTTAAATAGAAAGCTTTTGGTCTTCTGCTAAATTGGTTTAAACTATCAGAAAAGTAGGTGTAAGTACCCATGGTATATGTTACTGTTCATTTGTCATTCCAAAATTATCTTACAATCTTGGAATTATATATAAACATAAGATCTTAGATGTGGAAACTCAGTAAGAAATAGTTTTAAACTTTCTAAAGTACAGAAATATAAGAGTATTTGTAAGACTTAAAAGGAGTATCCTAAATTATTCTTTACCTAAATTGGTCCCTAGATCTCCTATCAGAATGAAAAACACAGCTAGGCGTTTACCTGAGATTTTATGCTATTAAGATAGATAATTAAAAGTTACTTTGGAAGAATAAACCAGAAAATATTGGTGATATAAATTTAAAGTGATAGGGACAGGAATGGAAAAGAAACTTTCCTTTGTATACCTTACTTATCTATGAATATTGAACCATGTGAATGCATCATCTAGGCATAAACTACATCTTTGAAGTTATTATTGACAACACTTACAATGCTTTTAAATTTATAAACTGTATCTTTGTAGGATGAGATTTACTGGTGCTGAAGTTATTCATTATGCTTAAACTCTTCCTTAATTTTTCCTTCTGTCTTAGTAGAAGTGTAGTAAGAATCCACCTCTGAAAAAGAAATAGCAACCTTGAGTTAGTGGAATGTGCAGACCTATTATGACCAATATGGTAGCCACAAGCTGCATGTGGTTTTTGAGCAAACTAGAAATAGACCAACCCTCATAAAACACAGATTTGAATCAGCTCAATCTCTGCTACATTGAGAGACACTGCCCCTACCACTCCTGCATTCCAGAATCAGTGTGAAATACTCTCTAGAGAAAGACACACATCCAGAACCTAGAATTCTACATTTTTAAGTAAACTATCTGTCAGGCAGTAAGAAATAACCATTCATACAAAAAGCAACAACTGATCAAAGCAATATATACATAACAGAAAATAAAAATAAAATTTCAAGAAATCCAGCTATTGGAGTTATCATAGACTTTAAACAATAACATGTGATTAATATATTCAAGAAATTACATGACAGAGAATGTGCACATGACCAGAAATGATCAGAAAATGAAAATTCTTGAATTTAAAAAGCAATAACTAATAAATATTCCAATTAAAAAGCAAAGGTTTTCAGAATAGGTGTTGTGGTTTGCAAGCTGCTGGAGTGTGATATATCAGAACTGGAATGGCTTTTTAAAAGGAAAATTTAATAAGTTACAAATTTACAGTTCTAAGGCTATAAAATTGTCCAAACTAGGGCATCCAGGAAGATACCTTAATTCAAGGAAGGCCGATGCACCTGCAACACCTCTGTCAGCTGGATAGTCACATGGCTGGTCCCTTGCTCCTGGGCTCCATTGCTTTCAGCCTCTGTGCCTGTGGACGTTCCTCATTTGCTTCTCCAGGGCTGTTGTCGAGGTAACATCTGATGGACTCCAAGCATCTCCAAATATCCATGTCTCTGTTCTCCAGGTGTTGGCATCTGTGTCAGCTCTACTCTGAAGTTTCTTTTGGCTCTGTCATTTCTGTCCTCTCTGACTCTCTCCAAAATGTCTCCTCTTTTAAAGGATTCCAGTAAATTAATCAAGACCCACCTGAAATGGGTGGAGTCACATCTCCATCTGATAGACAGGTCACACCCACAATTGGGCATATCATATATCCATGGAGATAATCTAACCAAAAGATTCCAATCTACAGTGTTGAATTAGAATTAAAAGAAATAGCTGCTCTCAGATGATTGGATCAGGATTAAGACATGGCTTTTCTGCGGAACACAATATTTTCAAACCAGCACAGAAGGTAAAAAATAAACTATATGCAACTTACAAGAGAGAGAATTTAATAAAGAGATTTGTAAGTGTTGAAAGAAAAATTTAAAAATCGTATGCCATGAAAGAAATAAAAGTTATGGCTAGATTTATATCATGTAAGGTAGAATTTGTCAAGAAACATTGTTAGAATTAAGTAGGGAAGTAAAATTTTCTAATCAACAGGAAGATATAATTGCATTTGTATATTTTGAGACCTCAAAATATACAAAGCAAAATTAACATGACTGAGAGTAGGAATAGGAAGATCTACAATCATATTGGAAGATACAAAATTAACTCATTTATTAAATGATAGAATACACAGACAATTCAGTAAAGATATTGCAGTTATAAATATTAGAATTAATTGGCTATATGACATATATATAATACTATACCCATTAACTGTGGAATCTACAATCTTTTCATGTAATAGGGGAACATGGTCAAATATTTATATTTTGTACTATAAAGCAAACTGAGTGAAAATTAAATTGAACCATATCAAAACTTGTGGAACACAGCTAAAGTTGTGCTTAAAACAACATTTATACCCTTAAATGAATACATTAAAAGGTAAAGAAGTTTGAATTCAATAATCTAAGCATTTATTTTGAGATGCTAAGAAATGGAACAAAATTTTTAAAATTAAAAAAAGGTAAAAGGAATAGTAAAGTTAATAGCAAAAATGAATGAAATAGAAAATAAACAAATTAAAGAAATGATAAATAAAGCCAACCTTTCATTCTTTTAAAATGCTAGTAAAATTGATAAATCCCTGATAAGATTTGTCAAAAGCAAAAAGAGAAGAGGGGTTGTCTTAGTTTTCTGGGGTGGCTGTAACAAAGTACAACAAAACTAGTTGGCTTAAACAGGAATTTGTTGTCTCCCTGTTCTGCAGACTGGAAGTCTGAAATCAAGGTCCCAGAAGAGCCATGCTTCCTCTTAAAGGGAAGAATCATGGAATGGAATCTCCTCTGGCTTCTGGTGGGTGGCTGGCAATCCATAGTGTTCATTGGCTTGTGGTGGTATAACTCAATCTCTACTTCCATCACATGGCCACCTCTCTTTGTCTCTGTTTCTCAACTACATCCAAATTTCTTGTCTCTCTCTTGACTAAATAATCTTCAAATACTCTATTTACAAATAAGTTTATAGTCACAGAACCAGGAGTCAGGACTTGAACATGTCTTTTGGAAGGGACATATTTTAATCCATAGCAAATATAATCAATATCAGGATTTAAAAAAAAAATACTATGTATCTCACAAAGATTAAATAATAATATTTTTAAATAATGGTTTTGCTAATGATTTTGAACATTTAGGTAAGAATTTAAATGTTGTTAATTTAAGTTGTGAAGATTTAAGTTAAGTCTTAACAATTCTGACACAAAAAAAATAAGAAATTTGAATAATCTTGTAGCTATTAGTAAAACTGTATCCCTATTAAAACATAGTTTCTACAAAAATAAATTTAGGACCTGATGGCTTGGCTGACAATTCCTACCATGTCATATAAAAGGGAGAAAACATTAAACTGAAATTCCTCCACAGTACAGACAAATGAGGGAATACTTCTCAACTGATTTTATAATGCCAAAATAGCTTCATTATCACAACCTGAAAGGATGTTGTAAGAAACAAAAGTTTACAATCTTTCAATAATCATAGATATAAAAATCATAAGGAAAAGTAAACTGACTCCACAAATAAATAGGTCATGTGGCTCTCCTGTCCATCGGTTACAGTTGTTCAATGGATCATTACTAAATATCACGTGGATCACCTGGGCTCCACATGTGTTTCTCCCTGTTACCCGTGTTTATCAGCCATCCTACCTCTTCCTAATATTCAGGGTCATTTTCCCTGAAAAGATAGAGCCATTGTTTTTGTGGGTTTTTTGTTTGTTTGTTTGTTAGTTTTGTTTTGTTTCCTGCTGCTCCCTGCAAATCAGGAACCCAAAGTGTCCAAGTGGTACCATAGCCTATAATTTAATGGTGTCCTCTGGTGAAAAAGTTCCTCTTTGTGATGAAGATGTCTGTCCATTAAATTATAGAATTACAAAGGTGGGAAGCACAAAGTTCCCCAGTGGATAAACAGGAGTTGGGTAAGTGGGATACTCCTGAATCCAACCCTTGGTTCCTAGACCAATAGCTTCTTTCTCATGGAGAACATTTCCATAAAAGGATGCTTGGTTCAGTACATATACTGCATCCTAGATGATGACACTTTATCTTTACAGAGTATTGCTTTCAAACTGGCATTTCAGCCGTTTCTCCAGATGTCCATTACAGCCATAATGACAAGCTAGTGCATATGATGTATAATACAATCAATGAATCATGCCATGATTGTGTCACTCTCACACCATCTCTACTATGAACTGTATCCTCTTGACTAATAATATATCTTATGGGATCACATGACAGTGGATCCCAAACCACTGGATATAAGGTAAGCTGAGTTGCCAAAAGTGGGAAACACAGCCTTGTATCTAGAATATATACCTGCTGCAGTGAGAACGAACCATTGTCTCTTCAAAGTATAAAAGCCCAGTGTGATCAATTTGCCAATTGGCTTCCTCAAAATTGGTGAAATACTAGTGGCTAAATTTTGTCAGCAAATTAACCATTCAGAAGCAGCAATGGCTAGACTGGTCTTGCTAAGGGGAAGTCCATGCTGTTTGAACCTCCATCGTAGCCATTTCATTCAGACACTCATTGTGCCAAATCTGGGGAAGCTGATGACAGAAGCTGGATTATATCAACGGGTTAGTGATTTTTTTCAACTTGTTTATTTTAGGGTCTCTTCCGCATTTTTTGCTCTCTGTTAGGAATCAATATATGATACAAAGATGACCACACTCTATGCCCTCTCTCATGTGTCCTTCCACACATCTAAATTTTTCAGTTATTTTTTATCCATGATATATTTTTCCAACAACTTTCCCTCTAATACCAAAGGGTCTGCCAGACTATAAGGCCATGCAGCAGAGCTGCTTGCAAAATTGCCTGGACCTGCCGTAGCTATTTCCTGTTCTGGGCTCCATGCAAATTGTCATACAGTATATGAGACAGATCACTATCATTAGGTACTGACTATTTTGCTTTCAGAACCAAAAGAGTCATTTCATATGTTTTGCTTTCTTCAGGGAGGGTGTGCAAAATATACAGATTAGCCTTTTACTTTAGAAAGGATGTCCTAGTATGTCTCTGACCACTGAGTCCCTAACTTTTGTTACCGATGTGGCAGGCCCCTGAATCTCCTTTCCAAGATCTGAGGGGTCAAAGTTTTTGGGTGCATCCATTCAGGTGTCTTAATTTCTCTTCAATGAATGCCCTCATATTGTTATAATAGAACTTTCTTGATTGGGCTTGTAACTCTTTTTTAAGTTCAGCCACTTTGATTATTAAGACTTAAATTTGGCCTTTGGCTTTTCCACTCTTCTGCTAGAGAAAATGGGAGCTTTTAGAGCATGCAACAAATGAGCCCTCTGTCTTTCACATCTGGCTTTCAGTGCCATGTTACTCTGTCAGCTTTGCATTATATTTTTTGTAGAACTCCAACTGTGCTTACGAATAATCATCCAATTCCTTATCTCTATAGCTAATGTTTTCTTCATACATCTCGATTGCTTGATATTCTATGATCATCAGCACATTTTCTTTTACCAATACACCCTCTCAGTTCACCACAGGTGAAATTTTTAACAACTGAATTATCACCTGTTATCAAGGGTGGGGTCCTCATTTTTGGTAGGATAGTCAGTGGCCCAGGCCCAAAGCAACTGCTTTCTAGGACCATCTCCAGACCACACGTCACAGACTGAGTTCTCTGAAGGAAGATGCTGAAAGAGGGTCAAGATGTTGATTAGGATTTAACACCTGAAGCAGGGTTGGGCAGAAGAAGTTCAACTCCAACACAGGCCTGACAAAGCTGGGACCAGGATCAGTCAATCGAATGGGCAACTCTAGAGCAAAACTTTATCCACCTGTTTGACTGAGTCATAAATGTCACTGTCCCAGGAAAAGAGTGATCTAAAGCAAGGCCACTCTCAGGGCTGAGGCAGACACTGAGGGAGTTAACAGCTTAATCACAGGACCCACGATGGGGTAGCAAGTTCTTCTTTGAGCAGGGAACTGAGAAGACAACTCTGTGTCCAGCACAACAGCCCCCCCCATGCACATGCACGCGCGCGCGCACACACGCACACGCACAGAAGCACGCTAAAGGAGAAAACCTCAAGAATTGACAACTTAATCCATAATGAGCCTAGAGTATCTGACTGGCTCTGAAAGCCTCTCTTTAAACACTAGTCCATCGACTTTCAAAGTTTGAGGTTTTAAATGACTGTGATTCACTACCTGTGAAACTGAGGAAAAATCAGCAAAGTGATTAGGTTGTAGGCTGGAGTCATGAATAAAGTTGTTCATGTGAATCGATGTCATCCTGCCACTGTTAACTAACATGACATTGATAGCTAACAGCCTCCAGGGCTCCTGCTCAAATGCTGCTTTAACCATAAGGACAAATGTGGGAATACTTTTCATGCCCTTTGCTAATAGGTACAGAATGAGTCCTGATTTTTATTATAATAAGCACATTCTTCTAACAGAGCAGCCTGACCAGTTATAGATTGTCATAGATTTGCTGGAGTTCTGAAATGTATATCATGGATCTGACAAAACTAAGAATTGTATGTATTGATATCTCTGAGCCTGAGAAAACAACTTTAGTCATTGGATGGAAACTGGGGTTGAATAAAAAAGAAATTTTACTCTTCGCTGGATGCAGCTAAGAGTATTAAGACTGATATAACTAAAGATTTTGTGGCTTTTTGTTCTCAAGTCTACTAAAGATAATTGCAATAAGTACAATTTCTTAAAGGTACTATATGCTAGACACTTTATCCATTTTGATTTAAAAGGTAACCCTTTGGAGTGTATGTGGCCATTGAGGCTTAGACATGATAAAGGTGTTGCCCAGAGTCCCACAAAAGGCAAACACTAAATTAGAAACCCTGTCTATTAGACTCTAAAGCTACTCTCAGCTACTCAGCCAGCCAGATAAAAGCCTTGCAATTGGTGCAGAAGCTGAACCACTTTAAGATTAAATGATATGTTCACATTCATTTAAAAATATTAATCCCTACAATGATCTTTTACTTTGGTGGGTAGCATTTAATCCATTTCTTATAGATGAGGAATATAAGGTTCATAGGTGCAAAACAACTTGCAGAAGGAAGCATAGGTTAGTCATTTGAAGATAGGAAAATTGAATCCAAATGTGTGTGTGTGTGTGTTTCTCTTCTTTCACATTTTTCAAAAAGGAAGTTACAAACAAACCATAGGAAAATATTATATGTGAGCTTTACATAAAACAGTAAGTCCATATTGCATATTGCCAAAGTATCCAGGCAATCTTTCACAAGTAATGGATTTTGTTTGAGGAAATTAAAACATGGTTCTTGGAAAGGGCATTCAGCCGAACACTGATGCCTGAATTCCGGGCACTGTTTCTCTGCCAAGGTCCACCACTGCTGAACCACTGCTGCTACAGCTTCCACTGCTATAGCAAACCTTAGTAATCGCTTGCAGAACTTCAACTACATGCCAGGCGCTCAGCTCTAGAATTGACAGACACTGGCACGTACTCCTCACGGATGTTTGTTGAATCGGGTGTTATTCTCCCCATTGTGCAGATAAGAAAAGAGAATGCTAGAGATTTTAATTATTCAAAATCAAAGAGTGCAGCTAATCATCAAGGAGTCCATGTTCTGAAATCATAGCTGTGGATTCAAATCATAGCTTGGCCACTTGGCAGCTCTGTGAAGTTGGAAAAGTTATTTAACATGTCTGATCTCAAATTTAGGTGCCCCTCTGTTCTCTTACGGTTCCCATGAAACCTCCAGCAATTTAGCCACAGCTCACAGCCTTGAGGGGTTGCCTTAGAAATTAATATCAATGCTAGCAAATTCTGGGCTCAATGAATGGAACCCAATTCCTACAAGTTCCCTATAATGAGCCATTCAATTGCTTAAGGACAGCCAGAATTAAATTTCCTGCCTAGGAGTAAGTTGTAGTTTATGGGATGGCTAAATATTCTGGGTGAAGGGGAGTAGAGTACGGCTCTGACCCACACTTCGTCATTATCTACCGAGCTCCATCTGCCTGTGTAGCTATTCTTATTTCTCCATGTGGCCAGCAATTTTTTTTCTCTCTTTAATTGACTTGAAGCTTCATTTTCTTTTAAACTGTCTCTAAAAGCCCTGAATGGGGGCCAAAAAGCCAAAGGAAAGACAAAATTCATTTCTTATCAGTGATCATTGTGTGAATTCTTTCATTTCTGCTGTAATTTAAAAATTTCAAGTGTTAAAATTTGTTCAACTTCTGATTACTAACATTATGCGCACTGAGTTTGATGTGCATTCTTTTTGATTGTGGAAATGGAATCTGATTCATTCTAATTAATGAGAAATTACCTGTATATTTTAGAAATAAGCTAAAAAAAATAGAGGAATCTTTAAAATATATATTACATTCCAAAATTCAAAAGCAACCTTCAATGCTTTTTTTTTCTTTTCTTTTCTTTTTTTTTTTTTTTTGACATACTGAAGAGGCCTTGGGCTTTCAAGTCAGAATTAGGTTTGAATCCTGCCTCTACACCTCACTGATTTCTGACTTTGGATAAGTTACTAAATATCTCTGTCTCTTCAGTGACACAAGAATAATAGTAATTATTTTAAATGGAGGCTATAAGGATTATATGGGATAAAATACATAATGTGTATCATATATAAAAGGCACAGAAGGGCCCCTGGGAATCATTGGTTCTCTTCCTTAGACAACTGAATCTTATTACTGGCTGTTCATTTGTTAGTGAACAAGAACTGAAGGGTGATATTTATGTTGGAGAGGATAATACTCTTTGGTGACCTTGAGTAAAAAGGGGAGTTGTGCTTCCCTTCCATTTAGAATTGCCATGCCAGGAATAACTAGACAGATCCTTTTGAAATAGGAACATTCCTACCTGAGCCACTGCCCAGAAATTATGGCACCACTTCTGGGAAATTTTGAAAGCACTTTGAACTTACTTTCTAAATTTGCTTTACATTTTGTACTTTTGGGCCCCTCTGCATATCCATGGCTTGGCTGGAGCCAGTGCTGGCTATGTCAGCACATTTTCAACTTGCTCAAGGATAGGGGCTTGAAAATGTTGTGAGACTCTGTATTTGTGAGATTTCCAAATTTATCCCAAGACCTACAGATCACAGATAAATGCATAGTTCAGACCAAAAAAAGAGAGATTCAACTGGTTCTAAGGTACATCAGTTGACAGGCTTAGTTCAGATTGAATTAGGGACAGTTTAGGAGTGTGACTTCTTATTTCACTTCTGGTAGGAGAAAAAGAAAGTCATTGTTTTACAGAATTGGCTTTCAAAATTATCACTAGTGGAAAGTTCCTGGAAACTGAAATAGAATGTTGCCTGGCTGCACTTAGAAAGATTTGGACTCAAGTTTTAGACTGCTCCCAACTAAGTATGTGTTCTCCTGGACTAACCATAAATTTGCCTGTTTTCATGCCTTTCATACATGGAGTGCTGCCAAATATATAAAGACAGCAGTTTCTTAGCAATTGTCAGATATCTCCTGAATGAGATGTTGTTCCGTGTTTGCCCTTATTGTCTAATGGTATACAGCATTTTCAACCACCAATAGTAAGACAGTTTATGTTTCCCTTCATTAGTCACACTTTTGGAAAGATCGTGTCTATTGAACAATATTGATTATATAATAGTTAATTCATTTCCTCCATTTTAATTGGACATATAAGTGTCAACCAGAGATTCTACTCAGTATGAAGCATCCAAAATGCCATATTGATCTGATGCAATTCCAGGCAAAACAAAAGTCACATGGTGATTTAGTTACACTACCACAGCAGTATTGTGGGAATGTTTTCAGTTTCTATAAGTTTTTTTAGGTTTTTTTTTTTTGGTAGTCACACATAGTATAAACCAATTGCAATAAGGAAATTTTGAAAACAGGAGAAAATTTTCTTAGGGACATCTTCTAATGACCAGGATATGTGCATGAACCTTCAAATATGTTGTTATATAATCAAAGAAACAGCTTTATAAATTAGAAATAATCCCATGTACTTTACATAGGGGGACACTGAGAATTCATGTTACTTACATATGGCCACAGAGATAGAAAGTGAGATAGCAAGTTTGCAATCCCAGAACTGAGTTGATTGCTCACTGCAATTGTCTTTGACAAACTCAGATGCCTCCAGGGTCCAGGAGCATGGCACATTAGTAGATTAGACCAGGTGAAGGATGTGCTCGGTGATGTTGGGCTCCAATATTGGGTAAATTATTGGGGAGCTGTGATGGCTCTGGGGAACTAGAGAGTACATACCCTATATAAAAATAACTCTTACCACTCATTTCCAGAAATGTTGGCACAGAAGTCATCCCATTTCTCAAGAAAAGCCAGAAATCTAGATTTTTTTTCTGTGAAATCTTCTGACTTGTAATTTTTATTAACTAATTTGATTGTGGGCAAAAAAATAAAAATTAAAAAAATTAAAAGCACATCTAATGGTCACTGCTATTTAACTAATGCTTTAGAAGGAACTTATGATTCACTTCCATTTCCAAAGGAAAAGAAGTGCTAACATGAATAAAAAATGTGGACACATTTGATCAAGTTTCTTAATGAATCAGCTTTCAAGGGCAAAAAGTAAAAATGCCTGTTTTGTGATAAAAAAAAAAAAACAACTAATAAGTCTCTTTGAACCCTCTTTACCTTCTTGTTTCTTTCAGTTATTTTTATTATAATTTCAGATTTCTGAAACAGTGATAAGAGTCATAAATTGTTTAGGTCTAGAATTTAGACAACATGTTGGTCAGTAAGTGATGAGAAGTTTCCTGATGCTTCTATATAGTTCATGCAGCATGACAAGATTTCGGTTGGAATGTCAGAAATTCTTATTTCTTCTGACCAGAAAGTCACTTTTCCTGTTTGAACTTCTGTTTTCTCTTATATAAAATGAGACCTTCAAATTCATTGTGCCCAAATGAAAAAACTGAACAGGACTCACTAGCAATTGCAGAGCTTCCTTTTCAGAACCTACCAGATGAGTTCATTCGATTGGCTTTGGAGAAAGTCATGTTGGAAGTGTTTAGGACATATGGATCAAGAACATGACGTTTGGGTTGATTCCAGAATTTATCTGGTCAATGCTGAAGCTCTACCTAAAATTTCAGTCAATCTTTCAGGACTGCAGCTAGAATGACTGGTGAAGGGCCACCCACAAAAGATCCGTTGCTTAATTCAAATTTTACTTCTTGCAATACATATTCAGTCTAATGATTCAATCTAGGATCATTGTTCACTATCATTTTGCAATAATTTTTTAGTACTTTCCTCAAACAATTATGTGAAAGTTTTTGTCAGCCAAACAAATATGTATTAAAATATAAGTACCCTCTTAATTTTGCATTAATCAAAGACAAAATGAGTGCACAATGAAAGTAGTGATTTTCAAATTATATTAAATTGCCTTGTTTAATTAGATGTTTGCTGTTTAGATATCCATGCTGTTGTGCTGTTTGGGTTTTTTTTTCTTTATAATTAGTAGCCAATTATAAATGGTTACTAAATTATAACTAATTATATAAATTTCCTTATAATTACCAATTAGTAACCATCTTGAATACTAGAGATCATAGAATGAGAACAATTTATTATAATCCATGATTTAAGACATCCAACTCTGAATAGCTCTTTTGTCCTCAGAAGTAAATCCGGATACCTTCGGCAAATCTACTCCTTTCAGGAAGCTTTTGTGGTTCATTTCATGCTATGATTTTATTTTTTCCATTCTCTGAAGGGCGCAGAGAAAGACAAATTGAGAAGAAGGCTTGGATATCAGTGTCTGCCTGATTATTTCCAAAGTGAAAAGCTGGTACAAGTAGTTATATACCAATATTAGGCCTGGTCTTCAATCCTCTGAATCATTTTGTTCATTCTGTCTTTTCACTCCTTGGCTGGCAAAACGCAAATGATCCATAACAAGACTCTTAGTCCCAGAAGGCAAGAGCACCACTTTATAGCAAAACTTCCCTTCCCCCAAATCTTATGTTTCCCTTTAGTTATGATATAAGTGAACCACACAATTATATTGTGTTAAATTCTTGAGCTTTCAGAATTTATCTGCTTTAGCACCTGATGTTATTTACCCGGATTAATACAGCTTCTGTCATCTGTCTCTCAATCTGTCCCTCCCTGAGACTTAAAGTGTCCCCATTTTGTGAAAGCAACCCTTGACTTGTTGATATTCACATGATAATGCTTCTGATGTTCACAGTGAAACTGATAGGGTGGATGATTGGCTCCTAATTTACAGATAAAGGATCTGAGGCTTAAAGGGTTTAAATGACTTAACCAAATAATAGCTAAGAACTGAGAGAGTTAAGACTCAAACCCAGGTCTATTGATTCCCTACCTTGACCTCTTTCCCATAAACCATGCTGCTGCCTGTTCATCATGAAAGCTAAAGTCTTGTAACCCAGGTCATCGAGGCCAGATGTGATCAACTAATCAATGCATATAGAAGAGGTTTCAATGTCTTCCTAGCATTCCCTGGAGAAATAACCATATACATGTGTGCCTTCTAGAGGCACGTGGTAGTTAGATTCAGTTGTCAACATGGCCAGGTGAAGGTACCTAGTTCTGTTGCCGTGGACATGAGCCAATGGTATGTGACCCTCATCTGTTGCTCATTACATCTTCAGTCAGATAAAAGGCATGTCTGCTATAATGAATGATGTTTGATTTAATTGGCTGGTGCTTAAATGAGAGAGCTCAATGTAGCACAGCCCAAGCAGCTCAGCATACCTCATCTTAGCACTCGCAGCTCAGCCCAGGCCTTTGGAGATGCAGAAAGAAATTACGCCAGGGAAAGTTGTCGGAACTCAGAGGCCTGGAGAGAAGGCCAGCAGAGATCACCCTGTGCCTTCCCACGTAAGAAAGAACCTCAGTTGAAAGTTATCTGTCTTTCCTCTGAAGAACTAAAGAAATAAATCCCCTTTTATTAAAAGCCAATCCATCTCTGGTGTGTTGCATTCCAGCAGCTAACAAGCTAGAACAAGGCATGTTACCCATTTTGTAACCCTTTTGTTTAATCCAATGAGAAGAAGTTTAGAGACAGTCTATTGAATGACCATGAGTATTCAGTAAAGTGATCATGGTAAACACGTGCAGCAGAAGTAACATATTTCATGGCAGTATCTAACCTGTTTTGATTTTATGTGAAACAAACCTGACCAATGCCAGTCTTCCTTATCAATTTTAAGATAGCTTCAAATTTTTGTTTTGAAAAAGCACTGGTGAACACAACATGTATTTCTCCATAAAAGATGAGGTTTGAGACTTGGAGAAATCACTATAAAAAATTAGCAGCATATATAAATTTTTAGAATGTTAATTGAGCCAAAGAAACATACTTTAATTTCATGAGAAATAAATTCATTTCTTTGACTATAGCAAGATACAACTTTGAATAATTCTGTCTGGTGCCTAGTACATAATACAAGCTCAAAAATTGTTGGCTGAATGAAAAAATGAGTAAATGGATGATTGAATGATTAAGATCATAGTTCGCTTCCTGGAAATTCTCATTATAAATCAGCAAAAGGAATCAAGAGAGTTTTTGTTTCAATATTTAAAACAATATGGATGAAACTTGAAGACATTATGTTGAATGAAACAAACTAGACACGTAAGAACAAATATTGTATGATCTCACTGAATTAAAATAACTAGAATAAGCATATGCAGTGTCTGAATCTAGGATATAGGTTACCAGCAAATGGGATGGGTATAGGGAATGGCAAGTTAAGGTTTAAAATGTACAGACTCTTATTTGGAGTGATGGGAATGTTTTAGTAATAGATACTCGTGACAGAAGCATGGCATTTTGAATACACATATGTGTGTGTGTATATATATATATATATATATATATATATATATGTATATAACCTAAAGGGAAAATTATAGATTGTACATATGGTAACAGAATAAAAGTTAAAAGAAAAATGAAAAAAACTATGGAATTGTACTACGCAAACAGTAAACCCTAAGTTAAACCATGGACTTTAGTTAATAGTATAATTATAAAAGCATGCTATCATCAATTGTAACAAATATTTTACACTCATGCAAGGTGTCAATGATAGGTTGGTATATGGGAATCCTGTATCTTTTGCATACTGTTCTGTAAACCCACAACTTCCCTGACATAGAAAAAATAAAAATAAAAATAAAAAGGATTCTGCGACCACCAAAAAAAGAAAAAAACTGAACTTTCAAAGTGCTTACATCTGTTTTAGTAATTATTTTTATTCAAATTGATGGTACTTTGTCCATAAGATTTATATAGGTTCAAAAATTAGTTATTATTATGATAATAATAATAGCCAACATTTATAGCACACCAAATTTTTTTTAATCCTTACATAAATCTGTTAAAGTAGGTGATATTATTTTCTACTTTCAGATGTAGAAATTTATATTTTGAAATATTAAATAACTTTCCCAGAATGTCTCCAGTAAATGGTGGAACTTGGAGAGAAACCAAGCATTTTACCTCCAGAACAAGTGCTCTTGATTATTTTAGTGACTATAAATTGTTCAGAGTTTTCATATCATAGAAGCAAAGGATATAGGAATAGGCTTTTAGGCTGTCTAATTTATACTGCTGCCATTAATGCAAGATTGCCCTGCCTTAAACTGTTCACACATTGCATTTGTTCTCTATTTGGTCAGATGCCCACTATCATTTAGTTTATCTTCCAGAGACCCTGTGCCCTATGGGGCATGTAAGATGGTTTCAAGTTGCACAAAGAAGCACTTTAAGGTGTTAAATTATGCACTTTTTAATTTGCACTAAAAAATATAACTGATATATTGGCACTATGATTTCACTGGTACACTTGTAGTGAAAGAAACAGGGGAAGGAGAGCCAATTTGACGTTCACTTAAATAAAACAAAATCACACAAGTAATAGTAAGACAGATCTGCATTTGGATATAACTAAAGTATGGCGATTATTTTCCAATATATAATTATTCAGAAACAACAGTTTGGGTGTTGATTCTTGATTAATCTATTGCCACATTTAGAGCTCCAATTCTTAGCCTCAACAGGTGCTAATGCAAGGAGGTGTCACATATCCAATACTCATGTGTTAATGGCCAAGCTGTCATTGTTTTAGTTTCTCAGTTATAAGTATATTTCTCTCATGGTCTCTCTTTGGTCAGTGCTTCTTTATATTGTGAATGTTACCTGGATTGCATACCTGTTTCTGCCGGGAGACAGTTGGCTTAAGAAGGCAAAAGGACCTAGTTTATATGACATTTTGTTAAACAATGAATAACGCAATACAAAATCTTTATGACTCATGAAGCCATGCCAATAAGGCAGATGTCCTCTGTATAATTCCTTGGGGCCTAATATGCAAATATTGATGTGCTGATAATAACCAGACCCTAGTTTCAGTAATCGTTTCTATCTTCATTATCTTCTATTATTCCCCATAAGAAATCCATTCTCAGCGAAGGAATACGATGCACAGAATACAACTCATATCAAAGGTTTAATGCCCTTGCCTTCAATAAAATGAATTAAATCTCTCTTAAGGGGTAATGATTCTACAGAAGGGGCAACAGATAATAAGACCATGGCAATAGAACATTCAGAAATGATTCTTACACAATGAAACTTAACATTATGGCTAATTGGTCATTGCTACCTATTCTTTTAGGCATATTGTATATGTTCCCTCATAAATCCCTCAATTCCAGCACACTTGCTTCAAGAGAAAGTCTTCATTGGCAGTATGACACATAATAAAACTATATAATAGGGCACCATCTTTCAATTTCAACAATGTTAGAGAATGTACCATTACGTATAAACGACTTAATAAAAAGGTAGACAAGTTCCTACTTTAAATCTAAGAAACAAGTTTTGAAACAAGCTTTCTCATCATTTGACAACCTGAGTTTTGAACTTTTCTTTTCCTCATTTTGCTTTTATTTCACTTAATTTTCCAATGGTTTCTTTAGTTATGTCCTGGTAAAGCTATGACTTTCTTATCATTATGTTATTTAATAGTAAACCAATCAGAAAGAGTAACTGGAAGCAGCAATTGAAAAGTATTTTTTTGAAATGATGTGTAAGTTTGCTGCCATCTATAGGCTAGCAGTAACTTTTGTGGCCAAAATTAACCTTGAAGACCAGTTTCACCCACAATATTAATATAGAGATAAGGTGTTTCTTGACTATTAAGAATAAGGAAATATGTAATCAATATCACATTGTTTAATTTCTCCTCACATAACAGTTTAGAGTTTTCCTTGGTATGAAGACATGCATCAAAATTAATAGGCTAAGCAGTTGTTTTAATAAAAGTTATAGGTTTTCTATGAGCTGACTTTTTTTTTTTAAAGCAGCAAGGGACATGAACTATTAGGGCAGATCTATGTCTGTCACTTGAGATAAATTTGGCAGTTGTGCATAAATTACCTTTTGCCATTCTATGTTCTCCAGTTTGTCATAAATTCTTCTCTGCCATTATATACCATCATTTATCCTACAAATCTCAGATACATACTTAGTCTCTATAACCACTAAACAAGAAACGAGTTTTTAAAGCACTTCTTTGAAGTAGTGTACAATATTAATTTATAGACTTTTTAACACAAATGTTTAAGCCTCTGTAAAAAATGATTTTGACAAGAGATTTGACCTGAACTGATTTTTGCAAAGCATTCTTCATTCAGCACTCTGAATTTAAGAGCCAATGCTGGGCTCTGTGCAGAACACCCCAGAGGCAAAGCCTGTGGAAAAGAAGGCCAACTTGCTTGGGCCCAGACAGCATTAGTTCAAATATGCAAAATGCAATGTTCTTGGACAGGGAAGTGCTACAGGCTCGCTAGAGGCTTGCCAAGGGGTCTAGCAGCCCTTGCCATCACAGGTGGCGTCTATATACATCCCAGGGGAAAAACAAAAATCAGTTGCTAATCATTCTATTCCACTTCTACTGTCAACACATATCATCTGACTGTCTCGCTGTATAGCTTTATTGGCTAGATTGGAAATAATACATGTGTTTGAGATTTCTCTCCTTAGCTAACTTGTCAAACACTATAAGGATAGTGCCTTATGGTAGTCAAAACTACACTGTTTTGAACTGATTAGAAACTCAATATATAATTATCAAATAGTTATAAAGACTGAGTAGCTGAAAACTATACCACAGGGAATTCAAATTTAACCATACTAAATAACTAGAAACATTGGGTCTCTATCTCCCTATCCTGTGCAAAAGTAGAAAATGTGCCAGTCCTGGCCAATTAAGAGACTATCCATGCCCCATCCTTGTCTTTTGGTCCCTAAGCATTTTCTTTGATATTTACTCCAACATTTAGAACTTACATTTAACCTCTATAATAATAGCAATTAAAACAATAATTGAGTATTTACTTTGTTCCTCAAATATTCTAAAAAGCCTACAGTAGATATTTTGGAGTATCCTCTAGTCCAAACAATTCAGTCTACTCATAATCCACCATTCAAGTGTTGCCAAATCCCTTCTTAAGTTGCACCTTTGATTCTGGTGGCTTAAATCTATCCTATATGACTCTGTCATAGTAAGACCATTAGCCAGGACTTCCTCAAGTCCTGGAAATCAGTAATTGGTTGAGCCCTGCCTGTTATTGAGAGTATGGAGGGAGGATTGGAAGTCCATTCTGATTTCCCTCTAATGTATTTTTCTTTCCCTTGCATGCTGATGATTTATTTGTCAGAAAGCTTCCTGGTTACCACAGGCATGAGTTCTGCTAAAACTAGATCCTACTGGTTAGCCGGTCCAGCCAGTCTCTTGGGATCCCACCTAGAACAGGCTGGATTACCCCAGAAGTCTTAGGCTCTGCTCTGAGTGTAGCCATCCTCTGAGTCCAGCTTGCAAGTGCTGTTGTGTTGCCATAGCAACGGTGGGCAAGTATGGTCCCCCCACCCACGTTGCTGTCAATTAGAATGGGAAAGGGGATTGAGCTTGGGTAGTATTGGGTGGTCATCTAAGCTGCATTTAGACATCAGGATGAGTAACTTAGAGCCAAACAGGCAAATGAATTTCTGGACCTCCATCTCACACCCACCTTTTACTCTGACCATTAAAAAAACTCCACATTTTATAGCAGTTGCTTTTCAACTTTCAATAATCAACATAATCATCATCACTGTTGCTTATTATAAATGAAATTTCCCAAGCCATATCCTGAGAGATTTTTATTTACAGCCTCTGGAATGAGGTCTTAGGAATCTTCCTTTTAAAACATTTTCTGATGCAAAAGATTTGGAAACTACCTATGATAAACACTGATTTTACAGAAGTATACACTGGAAATCCCAAGCCTTATGGCATTATATATACAAAGCATCTCTCAAAACCGCAAATAAGGCACAAATGCTTCTTTAAAAAGCAGGAAGGCTGTAACAAACAGTTCATAATTATGGCTTATGTTCTTTTTACGTGGCCAGTACAGTTTTATTCATAGAAATTTAAGAATGATCTTGTAATATTGCATGGATTAGAATACAGACTGAGTATAGGCGACATTATGGTTTTGTGGCAAATTAGATGGTAAATATTTTTTGAGGGAAGGTGAAAAGAGATGAGGATCTATGATTCCTGAATGTATTACTTGGGAATATTCAGGGAAGAGCCCTCGGGATTGTGGACTGCAGCTAGAATTCCTAGAGCAGATAGATGGAACTACCCAATAATATATTGACAGGTACCAGTGATAGGTTAAGCAATCAATCAATATAAAGTTTGTGGAAATTATTGCATATTAGACCAATGATACCTTTCTCACCCCTCTTCTGGTCTAATCAACATTTTATTCAATAATTCAAGAAAGTCTTAGATAAGGTAGGCTAATCAAATGACTGAGACTAGTTACGAAAGAATCAGGATGCACAAAGACTCGTAAATATGCTGAACTTAAAATTAATGTAAATATTTACTCTTGGAACCCCAAATTTTTATTGGTTATTTTTGCTCACTTACTAATTTATTTCTATTTATAAGATGCTTTAGATAGTGATGTCCATTTCCTCTTTACCACGACCAGTATATGAAACATAAAATTAATTGTCACCAAACTCTAATTTGTGAGGCTTGCCTTGATACCTCAAAACGTATTTTGTTAAATTATTTCAATTAATTGAGTACAAAAATTGAAGTCGTGGGATCCAAAACTGACTGGGCATTAGAGGTGCAGACCCTAGAAATGACTGGCGAGAACAGTGTTAGCTGTGCTGTTTTTGCCCTCCACCCCGTATTATAAAACATGCTTTTCAAAAGACAGAAAAACACGGTGGTATTTTCTAAAGCATATACTAAATCTTGGATCCCTTTCATTTTTGTGAGGGATTGTACATTAGAAAAGTTTACAATTACTATGGAAATTTGCATCCAAATACCAGTGGTTTAATCCACTAGAGGTTTGTTTCTCTCTCATGGCTGGATCTGCCCAGGTATCCTTGGTTAGTGGGTGACTTTCTTCCGAATGATTCTTGAGAACTCAGGTTCCCTCATACCCGGTTCACTGCTGTCCTCTGGGGCCTCAATAGTCTTCGAAGATTCCCGTGGAAGGACAGCAGCATGGAAGAGATAGACCTAGCTCATAAATATTATGGTCTGGAAATGCTACACATCACATCCTCTCACTTACAAGACAAGTCCTAGACAGTCTCTTCTTAGGGAAAAGCAAGCTGTGAAATGTTCCTGATGATATGGGAGATTTCTGGTAAGAACTATGGAAAAAGGAGCACAAATTTTGCTATACAACTAACTGCCTCTTTTGCAAATCTCAAGTTAATCCTCCAACCAGGATTTTGTTCTCAGTGATTCATATCCCAGAAGAATAAAAAGCAACTGAGAAGAAAATCTGAGATGTGCAAATTTTAATCACTTTATAGTTGAAAAGTAATTTTCATCTTGCACAAAGAATTTAAACTTACATAGAGGGTCTTGTCCTTTATGATGACAATTTTTTTTTCCTTCCAAAGCTTTGTTCCTCTTGAATAATAAAAATAGACTAGGGGCTAACAATTGTATAAGAGCAGAATACCTGGGAAAAATTGTTGCCATGACAATGTAATTTGCATTGTTAATAATTTTTATTTATTTCTGCTCTTTTTAATAAGTGAAATATGATAAAATCTTAAAATATCTTCTAAAATACTGGAAAACTAGGAGACATTCTTTAGGATCATAAATAGTCATATTTCCTGTACTTGAAAATGATTAGAAATGAAACACACAGAATTTCCTTGTAGTCACCTTAAATAAGCACTGAATTTACTTTAGGCAAATACCCTTTTTTTTAACCTTGAGCAATATGCTTATATACATATGTGGAATGTTTAGAAAAATCCTATATACCAAATATATTAAATTGGCATTAAGGAAGGGGAAAATAAAATTAACTGGCAATTATGATAGTGTTCAGAACATGGAAAATGGGTGCAATTTATGATAAAACTTTTGGGGAAGTTCTGGTAATTTCAGGCCAGTTAATTTAATAAATTTTTCTAATCTATGCATTATTCCAATGTACAAAATTGCCCTATTCCCTTTCCAATTTTTGAGTTTAGAATGCTAGTGGATTACAATCCTACTACTTACCTCAAAATTTAAATTCAATGTTTCGACATTGTATCAGCGTTCCCAGAGCATGAAATTTCATCTTGCTGCCTAACATTTTCTTTCATATGTGACCTTTAGCTTCCTTTTCTACCAAATATTGAAATCTGCGCTTTTTGTTTTTAATTCAAAAGAGTGGGAGGGGATAAAGGACTATTCTTGTGTTCAGTACTCTCATTTCCAATTCTGCCTTTTTTTACTGCATGGAGCGATTTGAGACAACATGTATTAGAATGGTATTCCCCAAACTTTGTGTTATAGTAATTTCCTACAATGCTAAATAGATGATATATGAAAAATGCCTTCTTTCAAATGTTTAAGAAATAAGAGTTAAATAGTTGTGCATTTGTGCTGTTCATTCTTTTCTTTTTTTTTTTTTTTACTTGTTTGTCTTCTTTGCAGCAAGACATCCCAAAGTTTGTAATCACCAATATATCTTTTGACCCACCAAGACAAGAAATAATTTTATGGGGGTTTCCCAAACTTATTTGTCATGGCACCCTTATTCTTGGGCATCTTAAAAGGTTAATGCTCAGCTGAACATTCTCTGGAAAATATTAAATCAAAACTCACTCACACAGGCTTCCAAGAATCCCTTTACTGGATTTAACCCCTAACACAGCGTTAAATTATTTCTCTATCACTCCCCAATCTGAGTCTTGTTTTTGACATTAAGGTGTTCTCTATTTTATTCCTTTGATCTATGGTTTCAATATTAACCTTAGTGATTGTTTTCATATGAACCATTTGACTAAAACACACTTTGCCACATATATAGAGCAATTTTTGCTGGGGTAGGACCTTAGAGAACATGACCCACTCTTCCAGCTCTGCTTTGGGTTTTAACCTGGCTCCTTTACTTCAAGTACTATAATTTGGAAAGGCTAGCAATGATGCTTCCAATAGCAGTAGTGCAGCAGCAAAACTACAAGCTTTCTGATGTTAAGACCATTGAGTTGCAGGAGAAAAAGCGCGATATGTAACACATGGAGAATGGGCCCTCCCAGGCGCTTTAATTTTAATAGTTAACTTTTTAGCTAATTTCATACTTACATAAGAATTACAAAAATAATTCAGAGAATTGCCATAGGCCCTACACTCAGCTTCCCCTTACGTTAATAGCTTGCATAACCACAGAACACTTATTAAAACTAAGAAATTAACTTGGGGCAATACTACTAATTGAAGTACAGAACTCATACAGAATTCACCAGTTTTTGCACCAATGTTCTCTTTATGCCCCAGGATCCAACACTATATATGGTTGTCACTCTGCCCTATATGTGCCATTTCCTCAGTCTTTACTTATTTTTCATGACTTTGACCCTTTTGAAGAGTTCTGTTCAGTTATTCGTTAGAATGTTCCTCAATTTGGGTTTGTCTAATGTTTTTCTCATGATTATATTGAGTCTATGCATTATCGAGCATGGTGCGCCTAAGAAGAGGTAATGCGCTGATGTGTCTGTCACAGTGTGTCATATCACTGGTACATGGTAAGCATGATCTCATCGTAAGATAATGCTTTCCCAGGAATCTCCACTATAAACTTACTAATTATCCTTTGTAATTATTTCAGGATGATACTTTAAGACAACGCAAGTATCCCTGTTTCACCTCAAAGATTTGCCCACTCATTTTAGCATCCATTGGTAGGTCCTCTCTGTGGAAATTATCACCATGGCATTCTAATGATTTTCTATTTCTTCATTCCTTCCACAAGTATAAATTGGAATTCCTCTGAAAGGAAGAATTGTGACTTTTCTTCCATTTATTTAGTTATTCAATTATTTATTTATATCACATGAATTTATGGATATTTATATTATTCTTTGGGTCACATTCCAATACTAAAATAATTTACTGCATTGCTCAAATTGTTCCAAGCAGAAGATTTTAATAAGGACTGATTAGAAGCAATTATGTCCTCCTTTATAGAGCATTTTATAGGTTGCCACTTGTAATAGATTAAATTCAGTGAGGTGGGTGGCAGGAATGTAAATTATGTGTTCTGAAAAACTTTCCTCTGCCTTGGTTGAACTGTATGTGTATTGGGGAAATAATCACATGCACACTGGCATTGTGTTGTCCTGTGCTCCTTCCTGTCCCTGTTGATTGATGGAGCCAGATGACTGAACCCCTAATAAAGGACACTCTCAAGAGTTACTGTTTTATGTGCACTACTTGTCCTAATCCTTGGTCACTATTAAATGCTGGTCCTCAAAGAGACCCCATGAGAGGTTCCCTTCTCCAGATGCTGCATTTGTACTTCTTTCTGCAATTGTGTACTCTAACAAATTAAATGGGCATGGTTATAAGGGCAAATAGCCTTGCCTTTGTTTGCAAATTCTAAAAGTGTCTTCTCCCATCCATTGAAGAGGAGCCCCTTACAAACCATAACTTTTCCTTGACTAGCAAGTTATTGTGTTCACCAAAACATCCACTCCCATTTAATTTTAGAGCTAGGACTCACCAGTGATATCACCAATTCTGTTAACCCCACCAAAGCAGCCTTTCGAAAAGGGATGATTTTGATTATTGATTTAATTCTGGGAGTAAGAATCACCTTCTTTTCTTTTTTTCTCTCTTCTTATCACATCTCACATAATTATATTATAAAAATATATTCATATATATACGTTCCTATAGTTTCATATACAATTAATACATAATTTACATAATCTTTTAGATAGAAGATATATGAAAGGTAACTTCTCAGAAATCTGCAACTTTATCAAATAAGCAGATCAATGGTGCCTGGCTCTGCTGAAGGAGGAAAAAATGCATATGATAAGTTATTTTCATAGGACCTTCATGTAAGAACACTTATGATCCCCTGATAAAACTATGACAGATATGCTATTAATGCACCCATTTTACAGATGAAGGGTTGAGAGGCTGAAAAGTTAAATACCTTACTTATCATCATACAAGCATGAGTGATGGGTGTAGGTTTGAGCTGAAGAGTCCAGCTCCAGAGACTGCATCTTAACCACCAAGCACGTAGTAAATCTCAGCCTGGGTATATACTCTTGGCAATACTTCTCTGAACCCGTTATATGTAATTTGTGATAATATATGATATAGGTAGTATTTATGGTAGCTTTCTTGATTTTTCTGTGCTCCATCTCCTCTGCTTCTCCTTGACTCTATTCAGGTATAATTATTAAGTTTAGTAATAATAATTACTATTATAAATAAGAAAAAAGGGGAAGACGAGGAGAAAAAACTCATTTTTATAAAGAATTGCTAAATATCTGTTCTAAGGGCTTTATACATATTCACTAATTTAATATTTACAATCTCCTACATGTTATGTATTAATATTCTTACCAATTTTGGACTATAGACTATAAGTGTCTAGTCAATTACTTTTAGTCAATTACTTAGAATCCAATCGGTTTGCTCATTCATTTCTTCAGTTAACATTAACTGAGATTTTTCCCTGTGCCAGGGCCTGTGACAAATGCTGGACAAGGGAGGGCTTGGGGTGTGAATGTGAAAATGCATAAGGCATGATCTTAGTATTCAAGAGGGGACACTACCAATAAAAAAAAAAATCACTCTGCTGCTGCTGCATAAATGCCTTGAGGCGTATGTAGAGAGTGCTGGGAGAAAGCTACTTATCATGCCTCAGGGAAGCAAGGAAGGCTTCATGGAGGAGGTGAGATGTCAGCAGTCTACTAAAAGGTGAACAGAGAAGAATCCAGCATGTGTGGCAGAAAGGAGCAGCAACACCCTCAAAACAAAATCAAAACACCATGACAGTTAAAAGAACTGTCTGAGGTTGGGAGTGGCTGGAGTTTAAAGTGCTTGGAGGAAGAAGGTGCTGGGAGTGAGAAGGTGGAACAAGGGACCACAAATCTAGAGAAGAAGGCAAATGTCAGTAGATCTTGAAAGGCCATGTACCAGAATTTGGATTTGATCCTTTGGTGAGGAAGAACCACTGTTAGCTTCAGAAGAGATACCCAATAGAATCAGGCTGGGACTTGGTATCTATCCATATATGCTTGGCCCCTGCTCTGGCCATCAACAAGCTGTGTGACACTGGATGGAACAGGTATTCCTCCTGGACTTCAGGTATCCACTTCGAAAGTGAAGATCTAAGATCATATTATTTCTGGGATACCTCCCAACTCAAACAAAACATTTATTAACATAATTATTACACTGTGGCCTTTGTATAGGAAGAGTCAGAAATTCTTATTTGTGTAGAGCCTTCCTGAACACACAGGAAATTAGAAAATACTACCTTGTCCCAATCAGAATGACAAGAATTTTCTGGGGCAATTGGTAGCCTCCGTCACAGGGCATCAATACTTACTGCTCCAGGATTCTGTTGTTGCTGAACATTATGGTTATGCTCAGCATTTATCCCTTGCATTTCTGTAAACTGTTATCCTAATGTCAATGGGGATCAAGCTTCATAGTTGTAGGCAACTCTATCAAAAGTCTGTTTAGCCCAAGGTATCTTTATTCTTGGAACAAGATGTTTTATTTAGCCCTCAAGGTTGTCTTGGGAAGAGAAAAGGAGAGTTGCTCTGTGTTTGGAAGCTTAACACACTTTTTTCAAAATGGGGGGTACAAAAACATGTGTCATACTTTGTGTCTATACTTGTTTAGCAGCTATATCCATTCCTTATCTAAAATACCTTTATGCAGTTTATATGGCAAACAAATATTTATTTTTCATCTAGCAAACAAGTAATGAAGCATTTTAGAGAACATTCACAATTCCACACACACACATGTTCACACACATACACACACACAGAGGTTTGGGTCAGATATAAAGCTTCCTCTTTTTCAGGGAAAATAGCTTAGCTGAAATGTGTTCCATGTATGTTGCCCCTGGGTAGGTTGCTTTTTCTTCCAGTGTCATTAAGATAAATATGCATCTGCAAAATCAAAATCCATGTGAGACTTCCTTTGCTCTCTTTACTTTCTATTTTTCTAACATAAAAGTCTGCCAGAAAGTGAGAAAATATTAGAGGATGCCAAGAAAATTTTCTTCCTGTGAAATTCCCATGAATTTGAGAGCAATCATTAAGACGGCCTCTCTCCTTAGGACACCAGGTTCACAGAGCAGAGGTTAAAGATGATCTTATATGTGCAATTAGAACAGAGCATCTGGACTCCTACATCCCGGCCTGCCTGGAGTAGCTGTTTTGAGTCCCATTTGGGGGAAAGCCCCAGGATGCTGATACCATATCTCCTGTTTCACAGGCAAAACACATTATACTTCCTGCTTATTCTATAGTTTCCATGACTTTGGTCATTTTCCCCCCCAGTTGTCTCTTTAGTCCTTTGTGTAACTTCTTGCCCTGTAAGTGATAGAGACCTATATTGACTAAGTTCTTCAATGGATCGCCTTACACTGTCTTTATTCCTTTATTTCCTGTTTTGGAGTCCTTCCCATCTTTTGCCATTTATTCAGCCATCTCCCACTTCTGGAGCCCTGTCTCAAGGTGATAGTTTCGTAAATTAATTTCCATGTTTCCTAATTATTTTAGTTGTGTAGCATGGAGGCTATATGAACACACAAACTTCATTTCAGCAAGTTGCTGGACAAAGGAAAGCAAACATTTGGTTTGTTTGCTTTGCTTTACTCTGGACTTGCTTCCCAGACCCTAATCTATGCCCTATTCTTGCCTCAAGTTCTGGAAGAAGTTACATAACCCTTGAAATCATCAATACATGAGTAAAATTTCTAATTTCTATTGTGACTCCATGCATTTTTAATTTTGTTTTCTTTACCATTCTTCTCTTCCTGGAGATTCTTCCAAGCATTGCTAGCATTCCACAGTGTTCTAGTTTGCTAACTGCTGGAATGCAATATACCAGAAACGGAATGGCTTTTAAAAAGGGGAATTTAATAAGTTGCTAGTTTACAGTTCTAAGGCTGAGAAAATGTCCCAATTAAAACAAGTCTATAGAAATGTCCAATCTAAGGAATCCAAGGAAAGATACCTTGGTTCAAGAAGGCCAATGAAGTTCAGGGTTTCTCTCTCAAGCAGAAGGGCACATGGCAAGCACAGTCAGAGTTTGTCTCTCACCTGGAAAGGCACATGGTGAACATGGTCAGAGTTCCTCCCTCATCTGGAAGGGCATATGGTGAACACAGCATCATCTGCTAGCTTCTTCTCTTTGCTTCCTGTTTCATGAAGCTCCCCAGGAAGCATTTTCCTTCTTCATCTCCAAAGGTTGCTAACTGGTAGACTCTGCTTCTCGTGGCGATGTCATTCTCTCCTCTCTCTGAAATCTCCTTCATTCTCCAAAATGTTTCCCCTTTTATAGGACTTCAGAAACTAACCAAGACCCACTCAAATGGGTAGAGACACGCCTTTACCTAATCCAGTTTAGCAACCACTCTTGATTAAATCACATCTCCAGGGAGATGATCTAATTACAGTCTCAAACATACAATACTGAATAAGGATTAGAAGAAACGCTGCCTTTACAAAATGGGATTAGGATTAAAACATGGATTTTCTAGGGTACATACATCATTTCAAACCATCACACACAGTTACCCACCAATTCCATTCACCAAACTTGAACCTGACTCCCAATATTTCTAAGAACACACTGTGCATCAAGTTTGAATCTGCTCACTTTGACTTTTCTTCCCCTCCACCATGAAAAAATCGCATTTGGAAAACATTAACCACTTTTTCTCCCTCTTATATGTTCATATTATATATAAGTTCTGAGCAGTCTCTGAAGAAATGTAGTTCTCTCCCTTTAAAAGTGAACTCTGTGAACTATAACTTTAATGATTTTGCCTTCTTTTCCCTTAAACTTACCCTTGCATATCAATGATTTTTTAAATTTTCTACTCTTTCTCCTCACCTTTATAAATAGACTTACCCCTCATTTTAAAATAAATAAAATAAATATTTCATTCTGTTTACTCATCAAGCTATATCTCCATTGATCTCTTTTCCTTCAATACCATTTTTTTTTTAGTGATCTTTACCTGCTCTCTCTATCTCTCCCTTCATTCATATTTTATTTCCCTGCTTAATAGTCTCATTCACTCTAATGAAGCATTTTAAAATTGATGTTGGTAATAAAACTGAAGTGTTAAATGCAACTGCTTCATTGAAGAACCTATTTGCTATTTGAACTCTCTGCAAGTTGAAACAGTCACCTCTCTTTGGCTTCTGAGATGTAACTGATCCTCCTCCTTTTTTGGCCATACTTTTATGTGACAAAGTCTGCTAGAATGCTGGAATATCCAAATGCACTTCTTCCTCCTGGGCACATATCTCAACCTCAGTTCTCAGCTCCTTGCAGTTAGGTGTGTAAGTGTGATTGAGTTCTGGCAATAGAATGTGATTATAAGTTATGTGAGCCACTTCTAGATCCACTCTATAAAATTTTCCCATATGATGGCTCTCCCTATGATGGTTAAGTTGTTTGCAAACTTGGCAGGGTTATGGTATCTAGTTGCTTGATCAAGCAAGCACTGGCCTGTTGCTGTGGGATTTTTCATTGGCATAAATCATCAGTAAATTGATTGCATGTATGACTGATTACATCTACAATGAACTGAGGATATTGCTATCAACAATGGGAGAGGTCTCATCTCCAATTGGTTGAAGGCATTAAAAAGAGAAGTAAAGATTTCAGCAGTCAGAAGAAAGAATTTCCATCTTTACTTCAGTCAGCCAATTTCTCCTAGAAATTCATTGGAACCCTTCAGTGGAGTTCCCAGCCTGTGAACTGCCCTATGGTATTTGGATTTGTCCATCCTCATAGTTGTGTGAGAAAATTCTTATAAAAAATCTCATAATACTTACATAATATCTATCAGATACACAAATATGTATCTCTGGCTGATTCTGTTTCCCTAGAGAACCCTGACTAATACAACTTCGGCACTGGGAGTGTTTCTTGAGAAACAGAATCTTAAGGATAACGTTTTTGAATGGGGTCTGGTATTTGGCAAATGTGATGAGATTTGAGGCACTAATGCTTCTATTTCCAGCAATCAAAATTACACAGGTAGCCCATGGCATTAGTTGGCAAAACAGACACGCAAAGTATCACCACTACATATAGCTACTCAAATGTTTAAAAGTGGCAAAGCTCTAGATGAGAGTATTTTCAACACCTTAACAGTTTTGTGAATAAAAGTTATAATGATGTTGGCTGGATGTTCTTAAATATGCTGGATACAGTTGTAAACAAAAGGAATGAACTCAAGCTTTCAAATTCTCATCTTACGTGCCCCATGAAGGATGTACAAATTTCTGTGTGTGCACTAAAACAAAAAGATAAACTTAGTTTTGTTGTTACCAACTTGAGATTTCTGAAAACCAGACCCAGATTCTCATTCTGTGAGAGGATGAATCACTCCGTAACCTAAATTCTCGAACTTGCATGGTGCCTGCTATTAAAGAGAGCACATTTATTAGAAACGAATGAGATAATGAAAATTGGACTAGGGACTGTGGTCATTTGAAGCTGTCCCCCAGAAAAACATGTTTGTAAATCTAATCCTGTGGGTGTAAACCCGCTGTAAATAGTTTTTGATGAGTCTATTTCAATTAAGGTGTGACCCACCTCATTCAAGATAAGTCTTAATCTTATTAATGGAGTCTTTTATAAATGGAATGAATTCAGACATAAATGAAAGCCACAGAGCTAAGAAAGTGAAATATGGAAGAAAAAGGAGAGACCAACCAATACCAACATGCTTTTTCCCATATGATAGAGGTGTCAAGGATCATTGGCAGCTAGTCTTTGGGAAGAAAGCATCACCTTGATGATGCCTTGATTTGGGCATTTTCTAAGCCTCAAAACTGTAAGTGAATAAATTCCAATTGTTTAAGCCCAACCCATTTCATTGTATTTGCTGGATCATCCTAGGAAACTAAAACGGGGACATATGGGTTAATAATGATGATAGTGGAGAAACATAAAACCTAGGTTCTACTGGGTCTTTGTCAGACGAATCTGGAATGTCTTGTCCTGAGGAATAAGCCCCCTACCTCCAGTCTTTCATGAGGAATCTGCCACGCAACCTCTACCTGAAGACAGTAGCCCTGCTCTGCCTGATAAATCTACAACCAACACCCTGAGGAAATAGCTCTAACTGCTCTATTTGAATATATTAGTCTTGTTTTAGCAGATGAAACTGCAAAGGAATGTCCTGTGGTGATTGCTTGCAAGACACTTCTAATTCTTCTTGTGACCCACCCCTACCACCCCTCTTTTCTTCCAGACCTATAACTAGACTGAAGTCCCAACAAGCCTCAAAGGTGAGGTACAAAATGTAACCCATGTGGAGGTGCAATGTACTATAAAAGAACTGCATGATTTTTCTAATTTATATAGACAAAAATAAGGGGTAAATGTGTGGGAATCAATATTAATACTTTGGTATACTGTAGGAAGGAATATAAATTTGGATCAGGCTAAACTACTGATATGGGCCCACCCACTGAGTAGAAATTCTAGATTCAATGTTGTTGCTTGAGGATTAGAAAGGACTCTAACAGTTTGTCCTGGTGGTTGGCTGAAGCATGGATCTAGAGATGGTCTATATTGCATCAGGTCAAAATGCCAGAAGTGTCCTGGTACAATGTAGAGAAATTGGAATGTTACAGTAGATTTATCATGTTAAACATGCTCACCTACCCCGGAAATGCCCAGAGGACACACTTTTCACCAGGAAGTAGGGAATAAATTTGTGAGACGAAGTCCGTAATTCCTGAATAACTTTGTGGTCACTCTTGTTTGTAGGTCAGATAACACTACAGAAATTGCTGTCACTGAACTTGGATCCTTAAACATAATGGAGATCATCAGATCCTGGGTTGACAGAAGCCAAGTGGCATCAATTAATTGCCAAACACAAGGTGGTTATAGCTACCATAAGGGACAGCAGACTCAAAGCAGCAATCAAAATAGTCTGATTTGCAGAGAACTATGACACTGACCATTAGATCATGGGGTATCTAGAAATAAAATAAGTGGGCAGTCTACTAACTTTTAACTTGATCTACTTAAGCAAAATTGTTCTAGGTGAACTGAACAAAAGTCTAACTTGAATTACAAAAACAGTCACAGTCCCTTAATCAATCCCCAAACTTGAGACAGTTTACAGACCCAGAGCCCCTTGAATGAAGGGAAGGACCCTGAGGTACAGCCAAAATTTATACCATTTATCTTCATCCCAGACTTCCCCAAAGAGACTGACAAACTTTTACCAGGGTCACTGTGCACTGGGGAAGAGGAAATGACAAGATAGTTCATGGATTATTAGACATTGGTTGGAAAGTGACATTTCTGAGAGAGCAAAAATGTCACACACCATTTAGAGTAGGGATTAAGGAGGTCAGGTGACCAATATAGGTTTAGCTCAAGCTTGTCTCCCTGTGGGTCCAGTGGGCCCCAGGACCCATTCTGTGGTCAATTCCTCAGTTCTTGAATGCATAATTGTAATCAACGTACTCAGCAACTTGCAGGATCCCACACTGGTTCCCTGTGGAGTGAGGGCTATTGTGATAGGAAAGACCTAGTGGAGAACACCAGAATAGCCTCTACCTAGCAAAATAGTAAATCAAAAACAATATCAGATATAATTATTTACAGATAGTTCAGTACAATATGTAGGAACCAAATGAAAGTAGACAGCTGCAACATCACAGCCCCTTTCTGGGACATACTAAATAACAGTGGTAAAGGGAATTTGTACCAGTGGGCAGGACTTCGAGTAGTGTACCTGGTTGTTCCTTTATCTTGGAAGGAGAAATGGCTAGATTTGCATTTGTATACCGATTATAGTTGTTTGTTGGATGATCATGGACTTGGAAGTGATGCCATTGGAAAATTGGTGGCAAAGATGTCAGTTTCAGCTTTCTAAAGCTGTGGGAAAGCAATATACCAGAAATTGGTTGGCTTTTTCAATGGGAATATATTTGCTTGCAAATTTACATTCTAAGACTGTGAAAATGTCCAAATTAAGGCATCAACAGGAGGATGCCTTCTCTGAAGAAAGGCCGCTGGTATCTGGGACATCTCTGTCTCATGGGAAGGCACATGACTGCCATCTTCTGATCCTTCTCTCCTAAGTTTTGTTGCTTTCACCTTCTGGCTTCAGTGGCATCTTCTCTTTGCTTTTACAAGAGCTTTTTCTCTGAGCTCTTTGGGCTTTTTCTGTCTCTTTCATCCTTTCATAAAAGACTCCAGTAAAAGGATTAAGATTCACATTGAATGGGCTGGGGTCTCAATCAAAACAATCTAACAAAAAGGTCTCAATCATAATAGGTCTGTATCCACAGGAATGGATTAAAAGAACTTGACATTTTGGGAGGTACCTAACAGCTCCTAACTACCATAAGCCTGAAGAAAAGGTACATGAGTAGACCTCTTTGAGTGGACAAAAATCATGAAGATATTTGTGTCCCATGTGAATGCTTACCTGGAAATGACTTGAGCAGAAGAAGACATCAATAATCAAGTGGATAAGATGACCCATTCTGTGAATTCCAGTTGGCCTTTTTCCCTAGCCATTTCCATCATTGCCCAAAGTACTCATGAACAAAGTGGCCATGTTGGTAGGAATGGAAGTTAAGAATGAGCTCAGCAACATGGACTTTCATTCACCACAGCTGATCAGGCTACACATTGCTGAGTGTCCAAACTGCCAGCTGCTGCAGAGACCAACACTCATTCCCTGATATGGCACCATTGCCTGAGATGAACAGCCTGTTATCTGTGGCATATTGATTGCATTTACTCAACTCCATCATGGAAGGGGCAGCAGTTTGTTCTAACTGGAATAGATACAAGCTTTAGATATAACTCACCTTCCCATCCCACAAGGGTTCTGCCAAAATTCCCATCTTTGTACTTACAGTATGCCTTCTCCATCATCATGGTAGTCCACACAGCTTTGTTGTGGATAAAGGAATCCACTTCACACCAAACGAAGTGTGGGAATGGGTCCATGTTCATGAAATTCCCTGGTCTTAACATGTTCCATATCATCCTGAAACAGCTGGGTTGATAGAATGGTGGAATAGCTTTTTGAAGGCTCAATTATGGTGGCAACCAGGTGACAATATCTTGAGGGGCTGGGGCAATGTTCTCCAGGAGGCCATATGTGCCCTTGTGCTTGTGCTGGTCTGAATCTATTATGTATCCCAGAAAATCCATATTTTAATCTTGATCCAATCTTCTGGGAGCAGCTGTTACTCTCAATCCTGATTCAAGAAGGCTGATGAATTTCAGGATTTCTCTCTCCACTGGAAAGGCACATGGTGAATATGGCAATGTCTACTAGCTTCTTTTCCAAGCCTCTTGCTTCAAGAAGCTCCCTGGTGGCATTCTTCTTCATCATCTCCAAAGGTCACTGGCTGGTGAACTCCATGGTTCTCTCATCATTCTGTCATGGTTCTGCAGCTCTCTCCTCATCTCTCTTTAAAACGTCTCCTCTTTTATAGGATTCCAGTCAACTAATAAGACCCAGGTAGAATGGGTAGAGACACATCTCCATCTAGTCAAGTTTAATACCCACAATTGATTGAGTCATATCTATGTGGAGATAACCTAATCAAGTTTCCAATGTAGAGTACTGAATAAAGATTAGAAGAAACCATAGCTCTCATGAGATTGACTAGGATTAAAACATGACTTTTTGAGAGTAAATAAATCCTTTTAAACTGGCACAGAGGCAAGCTTGTGAGGATTAAATCAGATTAAGAGAACACACAGTGATCCACATAATGTGCTAAACACTTTTAAAAAATGTGTTTTTGGAGAACTTTGGGGAAAGATGACAGAGTAGGAAGCTCAGAGAATCAATCCTTCCACCATAACAACTATTTAACAGGCAAGTATTATCTGATACAATTGTTTTCAAATCCCAGAGGCCAGAAGAACACTACGCAGCCCCAAGAGAAGAGTGACAGGAAAAGGCTGATAAATCATGGTAAAAAACTGTAATGTACTCTCTTCACGTGGTTGATGCTGGTGCCCATCCCCCAGTCTCATGGCAAGCCACAAAGTATTATGGCTATTGGCTAGCTGCTGGTGACAGCAAGGGACTTAAAAATTCTCCTCCCCAAGAACAGGGCTGTGCACAGCTGATTATGGATCACAGCTTTTGATTAGAATATTTGGATTGCTGGGTCCTGGCTTTGAGGGAAGCTATTGTTTCAACCATGCCCCCAAGTAGTTGGTGATAGCCATTATTTCAAGCCAGTCCCAGCAAAGGTGGTGACAGCCGTTGTTTCAAACTTCTTTGGACAAGGACAGAGATGGTGGAGATTTAAAGATGCAGGGTTTCCTCACAGACATGAGAGAAAGTTAGTTGAAGGGTTGTATTTCCTGGGCAGGCCAGGAAAGCTTAGCTTTGAGGAACCACCAGAAAAGCTTTATGTGTCCTTCCTGACTCCCTCCACAGGGCATTTTGGAGCTTATCTGTACCACCTGTGCAGATACCTATCCCAGTTTTGGCTGTGAAAGACAAACTTGGGAAATCATCTCTAGGGTGACCCTCCTCCCAGAATTTTCCTTCCAGAAAATAAGCAGCATGAAATGAGTATAAAATTATAGAAATGGGCAGAGTGGAACAAAAGACTGCTGGCTTCAGATACCTGAGAGAGGGAGGATTATCACCTGAAAAAACAAAGGAAGAACAAAACTCCTATAAGCAGGGGAACTCCAAAACAACTAACAAGCAAAAAGCTAGAAAAGACAGATGCCTGGTAAAAGGGGGGGAAACTTCTACAGTGCATTCACCTTGGGCAGGTATTCTGGATGGGGGGCTGAAGCTCAGGAAAATGTCCGTCTTATCACCAGCTATTTTCAAAACCAGAAAACGGACATCTCAGGGAGTAAATTCTAGAGTTAACAGTTTAAAATATTAAAATGTACAGTGTGCAAAAGAGTAAAAGAAAAACAAAGGAACTAGAAAGGATGGCCCACCAAATGAAGGGAATTAAAATACAGAAAATATCAACAAAGAAGACAAGATTATGAGCATATTGAAAAAAGCCTTTACATAAATACTCTTAAAAATCCTTAAAGAGATGAAGGAAAGTACAGAGAAATAACTACAGGATTTTTACAAAAACAATGAATGGATAATACAGGAGTCTAAGTAAAGAGATACAAATTTTAAACAGGAACCAAACAGGATACTGGACAGGGAGACAGCAGCATCTGAAGTGAAAACTGCCCAGGAGGGTTTCAAGCGCATAGTGGAAATGGCAGAAGAAAAATAAAAAACTTCAAGATAAGACAGTTAAGTGATACAAATTGAGGATCAGAAAGAGAAAAGAAATATTAAAAGTGAAAACAACCTTAGAACAGCTATGAGACAACATCAAGTATGCCAATATATGTATTATGAGATTCCAGAAGGAGAAAAACGAGAGAAAAGGGAAGATGGAATAGTCAAGTAAATAATGACAGAGAAATTTCTAAACTTAGCAAAAGTACACATCCAAGAAGCTCAGAGAACACCAAGTTCAGGATAAACACGAAGAAAAAGATACCCTCTCATATATATTCAATATATCATTTACAATATTTAAAAAAGCCTTTAAATAAATATTCTTAAAAATCCTTAAGCAGATGAAGGAAAGTATATTAAATATATACTAATAAATGTGGAAGACAAGGAGAGAATTCCAAAAGTTGCAAGAGAAAAGCAACATACTACATACAAGGAATCCCAGAAAGACTGAGTTTCAATTTCTCATCAGAAATCATGGAAGCAAGAAGCCATAAATCACATGAAATTCTTAAAATGCTGAAGGAAAACAACTGTGAGCTAAGAATTTTAAATCAGGTAAGACTCTCCTTCAAAAAATGAGGGCAAATTAATGCATTCTCCGGTAAACAAAGTTGAAAGAGTACATCACCACTACACCTACCCTGCAAGTAATGCTAAAGAGAGTTCTTCAGATGGAAACAAAAGGGCAGTAAACAGTGGCTCAAAGCAGAATAAAAAAAATAAAGACCTGCAATAGAGATAACCTTTTGGGTAATTATAAATATCAGTATTATTGTATTATATTATTTTGTATGTCACTCCACTTCCTCCTACATGTGCTAAAATGCAAATATATTAAAAGTAATGATAGATATAAATTTTTGAATGTAAAATGTACGAAGACATAGGTGCTAACAAGCACAAAGAAATTTGGGGACAGAGGGTTATAGAAAATTATAAATGCATGCTATTGAAGTTAAGTTTGTTTCAAGCCAGATATGATTATATATAATGAAGATGTTAAATTTTAAACCTACAGTTTTCACAATAAAAATGTATGAAAAATATATCCACATAGAAATGAGAAGGCACTTGTGCTAGCTTGAAGCTATTATGTACTCTCAAAAAGCCATGTCCTTTAATCCTCATTCAATTATACAATATTGCTGGGTAGGGTCTTCCTAATTGTATTCATGGAAATATGACACATCCAACTGTGGGTGGTAACTTTTGATTAGATGGTTTCCATGAAAATAGGTCTCCACCAGTTCAAGGTGAGGTCATTTACTGGAGCCCTTTAAGGGGGAACCATTTTGGAAAAAGCTTCAGAACCAACAGAGCCTACGCAGCCAGAGACCTTTGGAGATATAGAAGGAAAGTGCGCTGGGAAAGCCTTGTTAAATGAGAAGAGAAAGCTAGCAGATGTCAGCATGTGCCTTTCTAGCTGACAGAACTGGTCTAGATCCATTGGCCTTTCTTGAATCAAGGTATTTTTCCTGGATCCCTTAGTTTGAACATTTTCATGGACCTAGAACTGTAAACTTGCAACTTAATAAATTCCCCTTTTTAAAAGCCATCCTGTTTCTGGTATATTGTATTTCAACAGCTTTTACAAACTAAAACACTCCACATGGTACACCACAAATAAGCAAATAATTGTAAACTTAGGTCTTCACAGAACTATGGGACAAAAATTTTACATATAAGACTATAAATGCTGAATAGCAAAATGACATAAGAAAGACCTGCTTTATCAGTAGTAACTTTAAATGTAAATGGCTTAAACTCTCCAGTCATAGGCAGATATTGGCAGAATGGATAAAAAGCATAACCCAACTATATGCTATCCACAAAAGACTAACCTTAAAGTCAAAGATACAAGTAAGTTGATGGTTAAAGAATAGGAAAAATAATATACCATGCAAGTAGTGATGCAAAAAGAGCAGAGATAGATATACTGTGCCAGTTTAAAAGGATTTAAGTTCACTAGAAAAGTCATGTTTTAATCCTAATCAATCTTGTGAGAGCAATGGTTTCTTCTAACCCTTATTCAGTACTATAGGTTGGAAACTTGATTAGGTCATCTCCACAGAGATGTGACTCAATCAATTATGGGTATTAAACTTGATTAGATGGAGACATGTCCCACCCATTCTACATGGGTCTTGATTAGTTTCCTGGAATCCTATAAAAGGGGAGATTTTAAGAGAGCAGACGATGACAACCAAGCCACGAGAAAGCCACAGCAGAGCTGAGCGGAGCCACGAGGCTGAGAGAACCACAGAATTAGCCAGTCATAGACCTTCACAGATAAAGAATAAGAATGCCCTGGGGAGCTTCATGAAGCTAGGAGAGAAAGCTAGCAGACTGTTGCCTTGTTCATCAGGTGCCTTCCCAGTTGAGAGAGAAACTCTGAACTCATCAGCCTTTCTTGAGTGAAGGTAACCTCTTGATGGAGGCTTGATTTGGACATTTTTATAGACTTGCTTTAGTTTGGAGATTTTCATGGCCTTAGAACTGTAAACTGATAACTTAGCTAATTCTCCTTTTTAAAAATCCATTCCATTTCTGACATATTGCATTCCAGCCGCTAGCAAACTAGAACAATATACTAATATCAGATAAAATATACTTTAAGTAAAAAATAGTTATGATGGAAATAGATGGTCATCACATATTGAAAAAGGAGACAATTCAACAGGTAGATGTAACAATTATAAATATGTATGCATGTAACAGAGGAGTCCAAAATATATGAAACAAATACTGACAGATTTTAAGGGAGAAATTGATAGTTATACATTAATAGTATGAGACTTTAGCATACCACTCTCAATAACGGGGAGGACATGTCGTTAGAAGATCAGTAAGGAAGTACAGGATTTTAACAACTAGACTTAGCAGGCATATATAGAACATTGCACGCAATGAAAATAGAATACACATGATTCTTGAGTGTTCATGGATCATTCTTCAGGATAGACCATATGTTGGGTCACAAAATGTGTCAATAAATTCAAAAATATTGAAATAATACAATATATACTCTCTTACCGCAATGGAATGAAGCTAAAAATCAATAAGAGAGGGAGAAAGGGAAAATTCACATGTATGCAAAAATTGAAAAACATACAACAAATGGATTAAAGAGGAAATTAGAAGCAAAATTAGGAAGTATCTTGAGATGAATGAAAATGAAAATACAATATACAAAAAACTTATGGGATGTAGCAAAGGCAGTGTTGAGAGTGAAATTTATAACTCTAAATGTCTACAGTTAAAAGAAATATTTTTCTTAAATCAGAGACCAAACCTCAAAACTGGTAAAACTGAAAAAAAAAAAGAGCAAACTGAACACAACGCAATGAATTAAAAAATAAAAATGAAAGCAGGGATAAATAAAATAGAAAACAAACAAAATAAAATAATAGAAAGAATCAGAAAAAACAATATTGAGTTCTTTCAAAAGATAAACAAAATTGAGAAAACTTTAGCTACACTGAAAAAAAAAGAGGATAAATAACAAAAATCAAAAAATGCATAAAGTTACATTACTAACAACACCACTGATATAAAAAGTACTATAAGTGGGTAATATGAAAAACTGTACGTCAATAAATTAGATAATTTAGATGAAATGAAAAATTGTTAGAAACACACAAAGTACTGTTAGGGAAAGATAAATTTGTAGAGTCTGTTCTGTTCAACTGATGTTGCCATTGCATGACCTTGGTAAGAAACAGTTAAAATGTGAACTCTAGCTGGGAGGACTGGCTATCCTCCCGGAAGTAGGTTACATTGATAAAGATATCTAGGTCCCAGGAAGCTCCTCTTGGTCCCTAGCCAATTCCCAGAGGACCCAACTGGGCCTGATCACATAAGTTAGTTGGAATTTGGCCACTACTGTGTAAAGATATCATAAAAAGTGCATGCAAGCAGTTAGAGGAGCAGAAAAAAGAGAGAAGAGAATCTTATGAGACAGAGGAGAATCTTATGAGAAAGAGAGCATCGTATCAGAATCTTATCCGGGCAAAGAATATTCTATTGTGGATTTTTACTAAGGAGACTCTGAATGCTGTTTCTAAGATTGTTGTGGGTTTTTACTAATGAGACTTGGAATGCTGCTTCTGAGACTCCCCAGCACTCCTCTTCAAGTGTTGATGCCATCTTACCTAGTGAAATAACTATGCCTTATTTTTGAAATCTCTTTTAATTACTTTCCTAATAAAATCTGTTTTCATATCACTGAAGTATGTGTTGTCCATAAATCTGAACCTACAAATTAAGTGATCACAAATATCATGTTACTTTTCATGTGACAACTACCTACATTGACTCAAGAAGAATAGAAGATCTTAATGAATAAATTACTAGTAAAAAAGTTTGAATCAAAACCTTTTTGACATCAGAAACCTCCCCCTCACAAAAAATACTCAAGACAAGATAGTTTCAAGGGGAATGCTACCAAACATTCAAAGAAAACTTAATTTCAATTCTACTCAAACTCTTCCAAAAACTGAAGATGAGAGAGCATTCCATAACTCATTCTATGAGACCGACATAGAATGGGTAAAGATACCACAAGAAAAGAAAGCTATAAGCTCATACCACTAATAAATACAGAGCACCAATCCTAAAATAATAATAATAGTAACAAAGTGAATTCAAATTCAACAGTGCCTTAAAAGAATTATATACCGTGAACAAATGAGATTTATTTTTGGTTTGCAAGGTTGGTTCAACATAAGAAACTCAGTTAATGTAATATACGAAATTAACAGAAAGAAGGAAACACACGCACACATGATCATCTCAATCAGCACAGAAAAAGTGTTTGACAAAATACAGCACCCTTTCTTAATTAAAAAAAATATATATAATACTACAAATAGAAGGAAATTTCCTCAACTTGATAAAGGGCACATGTGAAATGCCCACATCTAACATTCTGGTTGGTGAAAGACTGAAAGCTTTGCCTCCAAGATCAGGAACAAGACAAGGTGCCCACTGTCAGCACTGTTATTCAACATTGCACTGAAAGTTCTTGCCAGAGCAATGAGGCAAGTAAAAGAAATAAAAAGCATCCAAATTGGAAACAAAGAAGAAAACTTTTCATATTTGCCAACAATGTGATTCTATATAGAGAAAATCCTGAAAACCCACAACAAAACTTCTAGATCTAGAAAATGAATTCATCATACTGGTAGGGTACAAAATCAGTAATGTTTCTATACACAAGCAACCCACAGTCAGATGAAGAAATCAGAAAATATTCTATTCACAATAGTAACTAAAATAATCAAATATCTAAGAACAAATCTAACCAAGGATAGGAAAGACCTGTACACAAAAACTGCAAAATGCTGTTAAAAAATTTAAAGAAGACCTAAAAAATGGAAGGGCATTCCATGTTCATGGATTGAAAGACTAAATAAAACTAAGAGATCAATACTATCCAAAGAAATTTATAGATTCAAAGCATTCCCAACAAAAATCCCAACATCCTTCCTTGCAGAATTGTAGAAATCAGTCATTAATATTTTTCATTTCCCACATTTTGATTTATTTTGTGTTCAGTAAAACGCTTGAAAAACACATCATCATGCATGAGCCTGTTATGCCTTCTGTTTTCTTCAGATGGCTTTTCAGTACAGTAGAGTCTTATGATTTTCCTTCTGGCCCTCAGTTCTGAACTAGCTGTATAGAATCCACAACAAGATTCTTCAATTGGTAAAATACATTTAGCAAGGAGTTACAACAAAATTCCTCACATAGCGTATAACCTCACCATCCTCTTTGTATAATAAACCCTATTTATACCCTACAATTTGATCCAGTCATTTTCTTCTGGTGTAAAATAAACATTTTTATTTAGTGATTTTTTAAAATCATTCTTTCTTTTTTTTTAACATATGTTCTTGACATAAAAACATTCCACACATGGTATATAATCAATGGCTCACAATATCATCACATTGTATATTCATCACCATGATCATTTTTTTAACATTTGCATCACTCCAACAAAAGAAATAAAAAGAAAAAAGAAAAAACTCATACATACAATACCCCTCTCCCCTCGCTCTCATTTACCACTAGTGTTTCCATCTATTCAATTTATTTTATCTTTTGTTCCCCTTTATTTATTTATTTGTTTCTATCCATATATTTTACTCATCTGTCCATACCCTAGATATAAGGAGCATCAGACACAAAGTTCTCACAATTACACAGTCACATTGTAAACATTATATCTTTATACAATTGTCTTCAAGATCTAGGCTACTGGAACACAGCTCAACAGTTTCAGGTGCTTCCCTCTAGCCACTCCAATACACCATAACCTAAAAAGGGATATCTATGTAGTGCATAAGAAAACCTCTAGGATAACCTCTACACTCTGTTTGAAATCTCTCAGCCACTGAAACTTTATTTTGTCTCATTTCTCTTTTCCCCTTTTTGGCCAAGAAGGCTTTCATGATCTCTTGATGTCAGGAACTGGTTTATCCTGGGCTTTCTGTCCCATATTGCCAGGGAGATTTACACTGCTGGGAGTCAGTCCCACATAGCGGGGAAGGCAGTGAGTTCACTTGCTGAATTGGCTTAGAGAGAGAGAGGCCACATCCAAACAACAAAAGAGGTTCTCTGAGGGGTGACTCTTAGGCCTAATTTTTAGAAGGCTTAGCTTGTCCTCTTCAGGAATAAGTTTCATAGGGCCAAACACTAATTTCATAGGGCCAAAGCCCAATTAAGGGCTCAGCCTATTGCCAATCATTAAATTTATTTGGAAGAGTAAGGGACCCCAAGTAGTAAAACCATTTGACAAAGAAGAATGAAGTTGTAGGACTCAGTTTCCGATCTCAAAATTTATTACAAAGACAGTATCAAAACAGCATGGTCCTGTCACAAGGACAGTCATATAGACCAATAGAATAGAATTTAAAGCTCTGATATCATACCTTATATTTATGGCCAACTAATTCTTTCTTTCTTTTTTTTTTTTGTATAGGCAATCTCCAGGAATCAAACCTGGGTCTCTGGCATGGCAGACAAGAATTCTGCCCCTGAGCCACCACTGCACTGTCCTACAGCCAACTGATTTCTGACAAAGCAGCAAAGACTGTTCAATTGGGAATGAGTAATCTCTTCAACAAATGATGCTAAGAAAACTGGATTTCCATTTACAACAAAGGAGGAGGCCCCTTACCTAATGCAAAAAAATTATCAAAGACCAAAATATAAGAGCTAGAACCACCAAACTCCTAGATGAAAATGTATGGAGGTATCTTCAGGAAATTTGCAAGGCAATGGTTTCTTAGACTTGATACTTAAAGCACAAGTAACAAAAGAATAAAAAGGATTTTTTTTTCAATGAGGGACCTCATTGAAATAAAAACTTTTGTTCATTAAGGAAATGTGTCATGAAACTACAAAATGTGAGAAATTACTTAGAAACCACATATCTGATAAAAGATTAATACCTAGTTTTTATTTAAAAAAATCCTTGAACTTGACAACAAAAGACAAACAATGTAATTTAAAAAAATGGACAAAACATTTGAACAGACATCTCTCTAAGGAAGATATACAAATGACCAGCAAAAACATGAAAAGATGCTCAACATCATTGACCATCAGGGAAATGTAGATCAAACTCCCATTTCACCCCCATTGGAATGGTTGCTATTAAAAAGTGGAAAATAAGTTTTGTAGGCAATGTGAAGGAATAGAAAATTCATTCATTGCTGGTGGCAATGTAAAATGGTACGGCTGCTATGAAAGTCAGTTTGGCAGTTCCTCAGAAAGCAAAGTATAGACTAACCATCTGACCCAGCAATCCCACTAGTAAGTATAAACCTAAAAGAATTGAAAGCACAGACTCAAACAGATATTTGCACAAAGATCCTTATAGCTGCATTATTCAAAATTGACAAAAGATGAAAGCAACCCAAGTATGCATAAACAGATGAAACGGATAAATAAAATGGTGTATATATGCATGTTATGGTCAGGTTCATGTGTCATGTTGGCCAGGTGCTGGTACCTGTTTGTCTGGTTTGGCAAGTGCTGGCCTGTCTTTTGCTATGATGACATTTTGTAAAATTAAATCATGATCAAATCATCTTCATCCATAGCTGATCCCATTTGTAATCAGCCAAGGAGAATGTCTTTTTTTAATGAGTGAGGCTTAATCTAATCACTGAAAGCCTTTTAAGGAAGATTCAGAAGAGACAGGTCTTCTTCTTGTTTCAGTCAGCGAGCCTCTCCTATGGAGTTCATCCGGACCCTCCGTCGGAATCGTCAGCTTCACAGCCTGCCCTGCGGATTTTGGACTCTATGTTCCCACAGTTACATGAGACAATTTTATAAATTTTATATTTACGACTATTTCCTGTTGATTCTGTTTCTCTAGAGAACCCTAACTAATACAACTTGGTACCAGGAGTGGTTTTTAAGAAACAGAATCTTAAAAATGGGTTTTTATGAATGTTTTTCTACTCTGACTGGACTCAAAGGCACTAAGGACTCTGATTCCCATAATCAGAATGGCATTGACAATCCATGGAGTGAGTTGGCAAAAGAGATAGCAAATATACCACCATTTGATTCTTCTAATGCTTCACTTGTATGAAGCCAGGTTCTAGGGGATAATGTTTTTGATACCTTTATGGAGTTTTGTGGAAATAAGAAGTATAGAGATGTTGGCTGGTTGTTGTTAGATGTACTGTATACATTAATGGTTGAGAGGGATGGGTTTAAGACTTCAAACAAGAAGCTTATGTGCCATCTGACAGATGTAGATGTTTCTGTAAGTATCCTGAGGGAAAATCTTATTTCCTGTAGCTGTAGACTTGAGGTCTCTGAAAATCAGACTCAGAGTCTTATTGTTAGAGTAGCAACTTTACAACGTAAACTGAAATCTCAATTTTGCATGATGTCTGCCATTAAAGTGAGGACATTGATTGGAAAGGAGTGGGATCCTAAAAAACGGGATGGTGACATATGGATTGATTATGATGTCAGTGGAGAGGTTGAAACCCTAGGTCATGCTGAGTGTTCTCTAGATAACCCTGTAATAGTCTGCACTGAGGACATAGCCACCCCACCTCCAGGGTGCCTTGAGGAGTTGGCCACTCAACCTATACCTGAAGGGATTAGCCTTAGAGTGATTAATCCTGTTTCACCAGATGAAACTGCAAATGAATGTCCCAAAACAAATGGCTTGGAAGACACTGCTAATTCTTTTCATGACACATCCCCACCACCCCTCATTTCTTTCAGACCTATAACTAGGCTAAAGTCTCAACAGGCCCCTAAAGGTGAGGTACAAAGTACCACATATAAAGAGGTACGTTATACCCCAAAAGAACTGTGTGAGTTTTCCAATTTATATAGACAGAAATCAGGGGAAGATGTGTGGCAATGGATTTTAAGGGTGTGGGATAATGGTGGGAGGAATATAAGGCTGGATCAAGCTGAGTTTATTGATACAGACCCACTAAGCAGAAATCCTGCATTCAATGTTATAGCACGAGGGGTTAGAAAAGGCATTAACAGTTTGTTTGGATTGTTGACTGAAACATGAATCAAAAGGTGGCCGACATAATCTGGGGTTGAAATGCCAGAACTGCCTTGGTATAATGTAGATGAGGGGATCCAATGGCTTAGACAGACTGGAATGTTAGAGTGGATTTATCATGCAAAGCCTGCTCTTATACCCCAGGAATGTCTGGAGGATGCACCTTTTACCAGAACAGTGAGAAATAAATTTGTGAGACTAGTGCCATCATCCCTGAAGAGCTCTCTAGATGCACGTCTCTGTAGGTCAGATATTACTGTGGGAACTGCTATTGCTGAGCTGGAGTCCTTAAACACAATGGGGATGACTAGATCCCAAGTTGGCAGAAGCCAGGTGGCAGCACTTAATTGCCAAAGACAGGGTGGACTTGGTTGTTATAATAGACAGCAAACGCAAAGCAGGAGTCAAAATAATCTGATTTACAGAGATTTGTGGCATTGGCTAGTAAATAATGAGGTACATAAAAATACAATAGATGGGAAGTCTACTAAATTCTTGCTCAAGCTGTATAAACGAAAGACTTCTTGGTCAAGTGAACAGAAGTCGAACTTGAATTACAAAAACACGGAGTCATGGCCCCTTAATCAATGTCCAGACTTGAGACAGTTTACAGACCCAAAGCCTCTTGAATGAAGGGGAGGCCAGGTCCCTTTGGGGGAGAACCCTGCTACACTGCCACAAATATATACTGTTAATCTTCCTCCAAGCCTTCTCCAAGGAGACTAACAGCCTTTTACCAGGGTAACTGTGCACTGGGGAAAAGGAAATGATTAGATATTTGGGGGGATTATTAGACACTGTTTCAGAAGTGACATCAATTCTAGGGGACCCAAAACATCACTCTGGTCCACCAGTCAGAGTGGGGGCTTATGGAAGTCAGATGATCAATGGAATTTTAGCTCAGGTTCATCTCACAGTGGGTCCAGTGGGGCCCTGGAGCCATTCTGTAGTTATTTCCTCAGTTCCAGAATGCATAATTGGAATAGACATGCTGAGCAACTGGCAGAATCCCTACACTGACTCTCCAACTCGTGCAGTGAGTGCTATTATGGTCGGAAAAGCCAAGTGGAAGCCACTAGAACTGCCCCTACCTAGCAAAATAGTGAATCAGAAGCAATACTGGATTCTTGGAGGGATTGCAGAGATTATTGCTACTCTTAAGTACTTGAAGGATGCCGGGGTGGTGATTTCCAACACATCCCCATTCAAGTCTCCTATTTGGCTTGTGCAGAAAACAGATGGGTCTTGGAGGATGACAGTGGATTATCGTAAGCTCAACCAGGTGATAACTCCAATTACACCTTCTGTTCCAGATGTGGTATCATTGCTTGAGCAAATCAATACATCCCCTGGTACCTGGTATGCAACTATTGATCTGGCTAATGCTTTTTTCTCAATAGCTGTTAGTAAGGAACACCAGAAACAGTTTGCTTTCAGCTGGCAAGGTCAGCGATATACTTTCATACTCCTACCTCAGGGGTATACCAACTCTCCAGCCCTAGGTTATACTCTTGTCCTCAGGGACCTTGATTATTTCTCCCTTCCACAAGAAATCACACTGGTCCATTGTGTTGGCTGGACCTAGTGAACAAGAAGTAGAAACTACTGTAGACTTTCTGATAAGGCATTTGTGTGTCAGAGAATGGGAGATAAATTCAACAAAACTACAGGGCCTTCCACCTCAGTGAAATTTCTAGGTGTCCACTGGTGTGAGGCATGTCAAGATATCCCTTCTAAGGTAAAGGATAAGTTGCTGCATCTGGCCCCTCCTACAACCAAAAAAGATGCACAACACCTAGTTGGTATCTTTGGATTTTGGCTACAACATATTCCTCATCTGGGTGTGCTACCCCAGGCCATTTATTGAATGACTGTAAAAGCTACTAATTTTGAGTGGGGACCTGAACAAAAGGAGGCTCTGTGACAGGTCCAGGCTGCTGTACAAGCTGCTCTGCCACTTGGACCATATAATACAGCGAATTCAATGCTGCTATAAGTATCAGTGGCAAATAGAGATGTTGTTTGGAGTCTTTGGCAGGGTCCTACAGAAGAATAACCACATAGACCACTAGGATTTTGGAGCAAAGCCTTACCATCTGCTGCAGGTAAATACTCTCCTTTAGGAAACAGTTTTTGGCCTCCTATTGGGCCTTAGTAGAGACTGAATGCTTAACCTTGTCCCACCAAGTTACCATGAGACCTGAGTTGTCTATCATGAGCTGGGTGTTGTCTGACCCTCCAAGCCATAAAGTTGGGCATGGCAGCAGAACTCCATCATAAAATAGAAATATACAACAAAGGGCCAGAGCGGGTCCTGAAGGCACAAGTAAGTTACATGAAGAAGTGGCCCAAATGCCCATGGTCTCCACTCTGGCCACATTACCTTCTCTTTCCCAGACCAGAGGTATGGCCTCTTGGGCAGTTCCTTACAGTAAACTGACTGAGGAAGAGAAAACTCTGGCCTGGTTTACAGATGATTCATCATGATAAGCAGGTACCACTCAAAAGTGGACAGCTGCAACACTACAATGCCTTTCTGGGGTGTCTTTGAGAAACAGTGGTGAAAAGTCCTCCCAGTAGGCAGAACTTTGATCAGTGCACCTGGTTGTTCATTTTGTTATGAAGAAAAATGGGTCAGAGATGCGTTTGTATACTGACTCATAGGCTGTTGATAATAGTTTGGCTGGATGGTCAGGGATTGGAAAAACCACAATTGGAAAACTGGTGACAATGAGGTCTGGGGAAGAGATATAGTGGGTAGACCTTTCTGAATGGGCTAAAAACACGAAGATATTTGAGTCCCATGTGAATGCACATCAGAGGGTGACTTCAGCAGAGGAAGATTTTAATAGTTAAGTGGATAAAATGACTTGTTTTGTAGATACCAGTCAGCCTCTTTCCCCATCAACTCCTGTCATTGCCCAATGGGATCATGAACAAAGTGGTTATGGTGGTAGGAATGGAGGTTATGCATGGGCTCAGCAACATGGACTTCCACTCACTAAGACTGAGTGCCCAATCTGCCAGCAGCAGAGACCCACACTTAGCCCCAAATATGGCACCATTCCCCAAGGTGACCAACCAGCTACATGGTGGCAGGTTGATTAAATTAGACCACTTCCTTCATGGAAGGGGCAGCAATTTGTTCTAATTGTAACAGACATGTACTCTGGATATAGGTTTGTTTTCCCTGCATGCAATGCTTCTGCCAAAACTACAATCCATGGGCTTACAAAATGGCCTTATCCATCATCACGGTATTTCACACAGCATTACTTCTGATCAGGGAACACACTTCACAGCAAATGAAGTGTAAGAATGGGCACATGCTCATGGAATTTTCTGGTCTTACCATGTTCCCCATCATCCAGAAGCACGTGGATTGATAGAATGGTGGAATGACCTTTTGAAAACTCAATTATGGTGCCCAACTATGTGGCAATACCTTGAAGGGCTGTGGTAATGTAATCCAGGAAGCTGTGTATGCTCTGAATCAGTGTCTACTGCATGGTGCTGTTTGTCCCATAGCCAGGATCCATGGATCCAGGAACTAAGGGATGGAAATGCGAGTGGCACCACTCACTATTACCCCTAGTGATCCACTAGGAACATTTTTCCTTCCTGTTCCTGCAACCCTGAGCTCTGCTGATCTACAGGTTTTAGTTCCAAAAGGGGGAGTGCTTCCACCAGGAGAAACAACAATGATTCCATCGAACTGGAATTTAAGACTGCCACCTGGTCACTTTGGGCTACTCATGCCCCTGGATCAATAAGCCAAGAAAGGGATTAGATTCCTGGCTGGGGCAATTGACCCTGACTATCAGGTGGAAATAGGACTACAACTACACAACAGGGGTAAAGAAGAGTTTTCCTGGAATATAGGAGATCCCCTCGGGCATCTTTTAGTACTACCATGGCCTGTGATTAAAATCAATGGAAAACTGCAACAACCCAATCCAGGCAGGGCTACTAATGGCTCTGAAATTTCAGTAATGAAGGTTTGGGTCACCCCACCAAGCAAAGAACCACAGCCAGCTGATATGCTTGCTGAGGGTAAAGAGAACATGGTATGGGTAGTGGAAGAAGGTAGTGATAAATATGAATTATGACCACATGATCAGTTACAGAAAGGAGGACTGTAGTGCTGTTCTGTTCGTGTTATACTATTTAAGTTGTAAGATATCAAGTTTAAGGATGAATATTACCCAAGGACTTGCACCCTATTTTGGATAGATTTAATGTGTTTCTGGTTATATGCAGGAGAGTTGAGTATTGTTAGGTGAGAAAAAACAATGTGTCTTTTATTGTTTTCTATTTAGAAATTAGGTATGGTTTAAGGTGATGAGTATAGCTGCTAAGTTGACAAGGGGAGGACTATCATGGTCAGGTTCATGTGTCAACTTGACCAGGTGGTGGTACCTGTTTGTCTGGTTGGGCAAGTGCTGGTCTGTCTTTTGCTATGAGGATATTTTATAGAATTAAATCATGATCACATCAGCTACATCCATAGCCGATTCCATTTGTAATCAGCCAAGGGAAGTGTCTTCTTTAATGAGTGATACTTAATCTAATCACTGGAAGCCTTTTAAGGAGGATTCAGAAAAGACAGGTTCTCTTCCTGTTTTGGTCGGTGAGCCTCTCCTATGGAGTTTGTCCAGACCCTCCTTTGGAATCACCAGCTTCACAGCCTGCTCTACAGATTTTGGACTCTATGTTCCCATAGTTATATGAGACACTTTTATAAATTTTATATTTATGAATATTTCCTGTTGATTCTGTTTCTCTAGAGAACCCTAACTAATGCAATGCACAATGGAATATTTTTCCATCATGAAATATTATGAAGTACTGATAACTTGTGCAAAATGGATGAATGGATGAACCTTGAAGACATCATATTGAGTCAAACAAGACATACTCAAAAGAACACATATTGTATGATCTCACTGATTTGAGACAATAGAATAAACAAACTTATAGAGTCAGAATCTAGAATATACATTACCAGGGGATGGGGTAGAGATAGGGAATGGGTAGTTAAGGTCTAAAATGTATAGCATTTTTATTTGGAATGACAGAAATGTTTTGGTAATAGATTTTAGTGATAGTATCACAATGTGTGAATGCAAATTACAGCACTGAAATACACATTTGAATATGATTAAGAAGGAGATATGTTAGATTGTATACATGGATACATAAAAAAATATTTTAAAGTCTATGGAACTATGCTACACAGTGAACCTTATGTTAAAACACGGATACAGTTCACAGTACAACTATAAAAATGTTCTATCGTCAATTGTAACACATGTTCCACACCAGTCCAAGTTGGTAGTGGAGTGGTATATGGGAATCCTGTATTTTATGCATAATTGTTCTGTAAACCCACAACTTCTCTAACAAAGGGGAAAATGTACTCCCATGGTGTGCTGGTTTAAAAGGATGTATGTACCCTAGAAAAGCCATGTTTTAATCCTAATCCCATTTTGTAAAAGCAATGGTTTCTTCTAATCCTTATTCAGTATTATATGTTGGAAATTGTAGTTAGATTATCTCCATACAGATGTGACTCACTCAAGAGTGAGTATTTGGACCTGATTACGTGGAGACGTGTCTCCATTCATTCTAGGTGGGTCTTGATAACTTTACTGGAATCTTATAAAAGAAGAAACATTTTAGAGAAAGCTAGAGATTTAGCGAGAGTAGAGAAGAATGACAGAGCCACAAGAAAACCACACCAGAGAATGCCACAGAACCACAAAGCAGAGAGTTCACCAACCAATGACTTTTGGAGATGAAGAAGGAAAACACCTCCCAGGGAGCTGTAGAGGAAGCTAGCAGATGATGTCATGTTCACCATGTGTCTTTCCACTTGAGAAAGAAATCCTGAACTTCATTGGCCTTCTTGAATCAAGGTATCTTTACCTGGATGCCTTAGATTGGACATTTCTATAGACTTGCTTTAATTGGGACATTTCCATGGCCTAAAAATTGTTAACTTGCAACTTATTAGATTCCCCGTTTTAAAAAGCCATTCTATTTCTGGTGTGTTGCATTCCAGAAATGCAAACTAGAACACTTGGTGATAGAGTCGCTTTCAATAATCAAATATACTGATAGTCATATGCCTATGCTACATTATCAGTCTAAACAAAAACACACACACAAAAATCATGAAACTTCAAGGAGTAAACTACTTCAATGAGTCCCTTTTCTTCTACTGAAGTAAAGCAAATAATTCAACATGACTTGTAAGCCTTTGTGATGGGCAAGAGGGTTATTGAAGTTTTGAGATATTAATTCTCCCTGCCCACAGAATCTGGGGTGTTCAAACTCCCAAGCTGGTGGCTTCATCTACCAATAGCCTCTTTTATTTGCTCCAGAATAGCATATACGTGTTTTTATTTTTGTCATGTGCAGTTAGGTGAAGAAGTTTGTGAAGCACTGCTGTTACCAAAGGAAACTGCCTTTAATTCTCTAATTCACTGTGGCATGCCTTTCTTTCAAGTCTTCTAACATTTGTTCCTTCTACTGGAAAACAGTTTTTCCTTTACTAATTCCCCAAAGGCTGCCTAACCCCTTGTGTTAATTTTCTAGGTCTTTTGTAACAGACTACCACACTGGATGACCTAAAACAACAGAAATTTGTCTTCTCCGAGTTCTAGAAGCTATAAATCTGAAATCAAAATATTACAGGGTTGCACTTTCCCTGAAGGCTCTGGGGAAGAATGCCTTTCTTGCCTCTTCCTATGTTCTGGTGGCTCCAGGAATTCCTTGACTTCTGCCTCAATTTTCCCATGGACATCTTCTCCCTCTGTTCCTCCATAATCATGTGGAATTCTTCTCTCTCTATCTGTGTGTCTGAAGTTCCCTTTTTTTTATAAAGACACCTTATCAGGACCCTAACTCAGTATAACCTTATCTTAACTAATAGCATCTCCAATGACCCTATTTCCAAATAAGGTCATATTCAACAGTACCAGGAGTTAGAACTTAAACATTTACTTTGGGAGGACACAATTCACTTCATAACACCCAAGGTGAGCTGCTGTTTCCCAGTTTTGGCATTGTTGCTTCTTGTAGGCCCTCTTTTAGGTCCCTGCCCCATTCCATAAGACTGTATTAGGTATTTCTTCCATTTCCTTAATACCCCAGGCTGCAACTCTGACCTGGCTATCACTATAGGGTTCTATAACTACCATCTTGCTGATACCCTTCACCGGACCCTGAGTGACATGAGGGCAGGACTGACTTGCTTCATGCCTAGCACTTAATACAAGACCTGCCAGGTGAGAGGTCCTCAAACAATATTTGCTAAATGAATGAATAAATAGAGAATATAGCCACAGTTTTAATAGAAAAACAAAAGATTTATTAGACAAAGAAATCTGAAAACACAGCAACCCAAGGAAAATCAAGTGAAACAGATTTCAGGGCAAAAGCAGAAGCAAGACCTTTGGTTCCCAGCAAGAGAATGTAGTTCAAATGGAATAGGTTGTGCTGCAGTTTGGAGCTGTTATGTACCCCAGAAAGACCATGTTCTTTTAATCCATTGCTGTGGGTGCAGACCTATTATAGGTGGGAAATTTTGATTAGGTTATTTAATTGAGATTTGACCCACCCCATTCAAGGTAGGTCTTAATCTTCATATTAGAGTCATTTACAAGAGAATAAAATACAAACAGAAGCTGAGAGATGAAACTGACAGATACAGAGAAGTTTAGAGGACGAACCACAAACAGAGAAGCCAGAGCTGAAGCAACAAAACCCAGGAGAGAAGGGCCAGTGGACTTTGCCTTGTGTCTGGCCATTTGACAGAGGAGTCTAGATCACCAACAACCTTTCTTCAGAGAAAATGTCATCCAGTTGATGCCCAAATTTGGACATTTTCATGGCTTTGGAATTGTAATATGTAAACTAATAAATCTACATTTTTAAAAGCCAACCCATTTCTGGTATATTGAATTTTGGCAGCTTTGAAAACCAAAACAGGTTGTTTTCCTTATTTTAGCATCTGGAGGAAAGACCATTTGAATGGAAGTGCTTTCTGTGAATTTAATACAGTAACTACTTAGGAGTCCTTTTAGATCAGGGATTGTAAACTTTTTCTCAACCGTCAGATGGTAAACATTTTAGGTCATATGGTCTCTGTTGCAACCCTCAACTCTCTCACTGTACCACAAAAGCATCTGTGTTATTCAGAGTTCTCTAGAGAAAAGCAATCAATGAGAGAGATCTGTAAACATGATATTTTTAAAGGTTTCTCGCACAACTGTGGTATGGAAGAGTCAAAGATCTGTAGGGCAGGCTGTGAATTTGGCAGCTAGGATGAAAGTTCTCGACAAACTCCACATGAGAGACTTGCTGACTGAAGAAACAGCAAAAGAGCCTTTCTTATTCCTTATAAAGCCTTCAACTGATTGTATTAACTTGTTGTGGGAGACACGTCTTAGCTGATAACAGATGGAGTCAGCCACAGAGGGAATCAACTTACTGATGATTTAATACACCAGCCTTCCGGTTGATCAACCTGCCACAAAATATACTTGCAGCAATGGTCAGGCCAGTGCTTGACTGAACAGACAGCTGGGCATGATTACTTGACCAAGGTGTCATGAGAACCTAAGCATCACAGCATCCATAGAAAATATGCAAATAAATGAGTTTATCTGTGTTCCATTAAAAGTTTATTTACAAATCAGGTGGTAAGTCAGATTTGGCTCACAGATTGTTGTTAAAGTCTACTCCTGTTCTAGATGAAAGATTCTCAGCCTATAAATGGGAGGGGCTAGTTGCATTTAACCTCCAGAAGCTGTGACCATCAAGCCCAAGTCAGTCTTATAGTCACTATTTTCAAGGAGCCTTAAAGACTAATTGCTATCACTATTATTACCACACTGGAGTACATTGCAAGTCCTAAATGTCACGTGGATAAGTCTTCCAAATAGCTGTACAAAATCAAACTGTTCACTGTACAAACAGAAACTCTGAGAGGAGGCAAACCAGGCATCTAGGTAAACTCACAAGATTCACAATTGGGATCTTAGATCAGCCCCTATTCCAGTTTGCCTGAGGCACAATATGAAGCTATTCTGATGAGAAATCAAGCGTGAAATAGTGCCTTAGTTTCACAGTCACTAAAAGATAAATACCATAGAATGGGTTGGCTTAAACAGGAACTCACTGACTCATGGTTTTGATGCTAGGAGAAGTTCAAAATTGAGGCATCGAAATGTGATGCATTCTCCCTGAAGAACGTGATATTCTGGACTGGCTGTCACCCAGTCTTGAGTCCTTGGCTCTTCTGTGACATGGCAATGCACATGATGGTGTTTTTTTCCTTTCTCTTCCAGATTATGTCAATGTCCAGCTTCTGGCTCCTCATCATGGCTTTAAATTCCAATGCCTGAATTTCTTCTGCTCATAAATGACTCCAATAATCAGGAGTTAGGGCCAACCTTATTTTTTTGAGCTACATTTTTTTTTTTTTTTTTTTTTTTTTTTTTTTTTAAAGAGAGAGGGAGGAAAGGAAGGAAAGACAGAGAAGGAAGGAAGGGAGGAAGAAAGGGAAACATTTTTAAACATTTTCTTGTTTTATTATATTTTGTTTGTTTGTTTGTTTGTTACATGGGCTGGGGCCGGGAATCGAACCGGGGTCCTCCGGCACGGCAGGCAAGCACTCTTGCCCGCTGAGCCACCGCGGCCCGCCCTTGAGCTACATTTTAACTAAAATTTCATCTGCAAAAAATCCTATTTACAAGGGTTCATGACCACGGGAATGGATTAGGATTAAGAACATGTATTTTTCTGTAGTATGCAGTTCAACCTACCACAAGTAAAGACTGTTACACCACTCTGGGATCTGTCAGAGTGTTAAAGGATATGAAAACAATCTGGTAGTTATGAAGGAGGTTTCTTTCATGATAATTACTGATGTGTTGTCAGCATATACCCTTTCTCAAGAGAGGAGGATGCTGTTTACTAACCACAAACCAGGTTCATGTGGCTGTATGTCAGGAGGAGATTTCACAGGGAACACGAAGAATACTCTGAATGTCTTCCTTTTATTGAGGAACACAGAGGACAGAAACTTAGCTCACGTCTTATGAGAAAGTTAAAACACACTTTGGACCCCATTCCAGCTGTCACCTGGGAACCCCAGGCTTCATGGTTTGGGAGGCTTTCCTGTAGGAGTACTGAATTCCTGGGACTCCTGCCCTCTGGGAGTCTGTCAAGGTGAAGGTACAAAGTATTCATTGTGAACTTGAAATCAGAGGTAGGCCCCATTCTTGAAGAAGCTGGTGTGGAAACACCTTTGAATCTTGCACCTCATTTGCATGAGATTGCAAAGGAGATAGAGCAGAGAGCAGAAGTTCTAAACTGAGAAAGGAGGGCTTCAATATAGAGGAATCTTGCCAGTAATTGCCAAAGCCCACAATGGCGCCTTGAGAGACAGCCACCGTACTCATCTGCCTGGCCCAGAGAGTAGGGAGCATGGCCAGGTAACTGGGAGACCTTTACTTCTCCCCATCCCAGACACATTTCAGAGACCTTATGAGGAGTAAAATGGCAAGGGAGGCTGGAGGTGAACAGGTATAATCCTGTGTCAAGTTCAATCTTTGATTCTTTTCCTCAACTGACCATTCTGACTAATGCACTGAAGCTCCATCTAAGACTTGAAGTATTGACAGGACTGTGCTGGTTTGAAACTGTTGTGTACCCCCGAAAAGCCATGTTCTTTAATCCTCATTCAATATTGTTGGGTGGGACCTTTTGATTAGGTGGTTTCCATGGAGATGTGTCTCTACCTATCCAAGGTAATTGCTTACTGGAATCCTTTAAGAAGGAACTATTTTAGAAAAAGCTGCAGAACCCCCACAGCCAGAAACCTTTGGAGATACAGAAAGACAGCACCCCCATGGAAGCCTTCTGAAGAAAAAGGGAAAGAAAATTAGTAGAATGTACATGCCTTCCCAGCTGACAGACATCATTGGTCCTTTCTTGAGTCAAGATGTCTTTTCCTGGATGCCTTAGTTGGGACATTTTCATAGTCTTAGAATTATAAACTTGCAACTTAATGAATTCACTTTATAAAAAGCATCTCATTTCTGGTATGTTACATTCCAACAGCTTTAACAAACCAAAAACAGGGACCTAAGAATGATGAGACATGCCAGGAGAGTTTTGCCCCAATGGAGGGGAAGGTTGCCTCCACTGAACCCATGAATCAAGCTTCAGAAATGTGGGCAGCTAAATAAAAAAATGTTTTTAACACAATCTGCATATTATTATTCTAATTATTATAGATCCTCTCTGAAGATTTAGACTATTGTCAAGTAGGATAATTTCTTTAACACTACACTAACCAACATGTGTTGAACATCCATTATTTGCAAGTACTGTATTAGGTACTGGTGGGAATGAAGACTTGTATATTAACCCTACCCACAATGATTTATGATATAGCAGAACTGATTAAACATTTAAGTAAAAAACTGTCATAGGAAATTATTCTTTCCTTCTAGTCTTTAAACTCTTTGAAGAGCAGGGAAAAAATGTGTTTCTCCAACTCTAGCTAGGACAATCACGAGTAGCACATTACAGGCAATGAATATTTGCCAAATGAATGAATAAATGTTCTGTCACACAAGAGATTTTAAGATTTCTTAAAATGCAAGTCAATAGAAATTCTAGAATTGTACAGTGCAGTTTCCTAAAAACAGATGTTTGGCTTCAATGACATGCGATTATTATTTTTAACTTGTAAATAATGGGCCAAAGAACCTTGGGATTTTAAATGATAAAAGCCCATATTAACAGCCATTTACACAAAATTGGCCTTTTAACAAAGAGATATTTTTAAAGACAGTTCTAAAGTATTATCTCTCATGTTTTGCTTTTTAAAGAAAAAGGGGTGATTAGGAAGTGCTTTCCATTAAGGAATTACCATTTATCTTATCATAATATTTACTCTCTTCTCATGAGTTTTATATTTCCTTGCTGCTGGAGAAAGAGCTTAGAAAATTCACTGCGCAAAAGTTGTTGTTGAGTTTCACATTAAAATAAGTATATTTTCTCTACTGCTCTGAAGGTTTCCTAGTTTGATGTTAAAGAAAGGTTACAGTTTAAAGGAAAATATCAAGGGTCTTGGTGGGGTTCAATTATTTGAGGTTGCAGTTTACTAGATAAGAGCTGGCAGAAATCCAGCCCCACACATCTTATTGCTCCTTTGCAAACACATCAACACAGCTCCTAAAATTTGACTCAATTTGTCATCTCAGAAGAAATCCTGAGAAGGGAAAGCGTTGTAAAACAGTGGACCTAGTAAAGGGAGAAAGAATCAATCCTCCTCAAATATACTTCTCTGCAAGACTGAAAAATTTGAGTTCTGTGTCCCACTGCTGCTCTGAAGGAAAGGGAAAAGGTCCGAAAATTTTAAAAAATACAAAACACATTTGGGTGCAGCTGGAAAAAACAAAGCCAGTTTTGGAAGGGCTGATTCCAAAGAAAGTGGGTTTTTAAATGTTCTCTGGGGAATCTCTCATCTACATTCAATGCTGAGCCATGTATATCACACAATCTGCCTCGCTCTCAACTAACAGACACTGGACACAGGAAGGAAGTTTCCAGAACACCCACTAAACCCATCTAAACACCCATCTAAAGCTTTTCATGGGTGGGGACTTCTTTGGTTCCTGCTGACCCAAGCCATAACCATCATTGTTCTCCTTGTACAGGAATGGAATTTATCGGATGACATAGGCTCTCTCCTTAGGCAGGAATGTACTCTCAACCAGTCAGGGCTTCTACATTGATGACAGACTTAGAAGCATGTTAATATATAAGGACGATTCTAAGGTGTAAATACCCTTTAAAAACACATTTTTGTTTATGAAAGATGCACACACATAATACTTGCTGTTACTAGGGAAGTAATATGTTCTATGTTAATGTATAATGGCGATTCTAAGGTGTAAATACCCTTTAAAAATACATTTTTTGATTATGAAAGATGCACACACATAATACTTGCAGTTACTAGGGAATAAATATGTTCTATGAATTGTTCTAAGGGCTTATTTGGCTTTTAATGAAATTACTTACATTTTTTTGATGAGACAATAGAAAGATAAGAGGTTTAGTATATGGCTAAGGTGATAAAGAGAGTAATTGGTTGTTCTGGTTTGCTAGCTGCCGGAAGGCAATATACCAAAAATGGAATGGCTTTTAAAAAGGGGAATTTAATAAGTTTCAGTTTACAGTTCTAAGGACATGGAAATGTCCAAATTAATGCAAATCTATAAAAATGTCCAAATTAAGGCACCAGCAAAGTCTACCTTCACTCAAGAAAGGCCAATGAAGTTCAAGATTTCCCTCTCAACTGGAAAGTCAATGGCGAACATGGTGACATCTGCAAGCTTTCTCTTCAGGCTTCTTACTGCATTAAGCCACCTCATGGGTGTTTTCTTTCTTCATCTCCAAGAGTCTCTGGTTGCATGGGCTCTCATGGTTCTCATGGCTATCTCGTGGCTCTCTCATCATTCTCTTTTTCTGGTCACTTTCTACAAAATGTTTCTTCTTTTAAAGGATTCCAGTAAAGTGATCAAGTCCCACCTGGAATGGGTGGAGTTACAGCTTCATCTAATCAAATAGTTAATGCTCACAATTGGGTATATCACATCTCCCTGGAGATAATCTAATCAAAAGACTCCAACCTAAATTATTTAATAGGGATTAGAAGAAACAGTTGCTCCCACAAGATTGGAGCAGGATTAAAACATGTTTTTTTTTTAGGGTACATAATCCTTTCAAACCAGCACAGTGGTAGAGTTGGTATTTAAACCCAGGTATTCTGTCTCTAGAATCCAACATTTTATTGGCAGCATTTAATATGAATCACAAATTTAATGCCAGGCCCTTATATTTCATGACAACCAAGTTTGGAGAACTAATATATGGCCAGCATAGCAACTGACATGTTCCATATTACTGGTCTGGAGTGTAAATTAAAATACCTATCTTTTAATTACCAAATCACATGGCATAACTCTCCTATCAGGTCATTGCAAGATTTTTCTGGGCCACTTTCTCCAAGTCAGTTCTAGTCCCATATGCATACTTATACAGTTTAGTCTTGATTAGGATTCCCCTTAGAGCCGAAATCAAAGCCTCTACCTGAAGACTTAATGCTTCTCCAACACCTAAGAGCTACTCAGAATGACACTTTCAGCCCACCCCACTCCTTTCCTAATCACCAATAAAGAATGTATGCCTTATCACCAAAGAAATGTAGTCAGTGACAAGTAGTTCACCATTGTAGTGCCAAGTGAAAACCATCTGAGCTCAATTTCAAAAGTCTTCTGCCGCTGTGATAAGCACCATCATTGAAAACAGATTAGCTGCCAGGAAGGATTGTAATGCAGTCCTCAGGGCTCTGTTAGAGCCACTGTTGTTTTCCAGGGAGTGGAGAGGTAATCAGGAGAAGGCTTTGTCCCACAGATATACCACACTAACTTTCTCCCTTGCTTCTGTTCCCTTTATTATGGTGCTTTATTTAAATTTTTCATACACTGGCATTTAATTGATAAAGAGTGTCTATAATATCAAGCGGCTGAGTTAAGAGAATTGGCAGGCAACTTTCCATGATTACCAGGCCCATATAGGATTGGGTCACCAATACAAGCTATTCCTTCATCTGCTGTTTTCTCATAAGAAAGAGCCAGTGTCTGTAATTGCTCACCAAATTCATTTAGGACTATTTTAATCATGAGATAGATTCCATGAAGCATAAGGCTCATAAAGCAAAGGAATAGTGGTCTGGAAACTTTCTCTGTTTTGATACCAATATCTCTATGAACACTGACAATCATCTAGGGGAATATTGATTATTTTTTAAGAAATAGAGTGGGTTTCAAGTTTTTCTTCTTAATTAAAATTTTGTTAGTAGGGTAAAATGCTTTAGAACCTACCATTAGATGAAAAAAAAAGCCAGATGACTACACTACCAAGCTTATTTAGACATGATGGATTGTAAACCTTATAATCTTTTGACTTTGCTTGGTTTTCCTAACTAGCCTAAGGAAAACTTATAACCATCGTTTGCCCTCTCTCTCTCTCTCTCTCTCAGATATTTCAATACTTAGTAACTTAGATCAAAAGAGAACTTAAGGAATCACTTCACATTTTGCCAATATGGAATCTGAGACTCACATTAGTTGTGTGAACTGTGTACTGCATCCAGATGGCAAGTAACAGAGCAGGGTTAGAATCCAGACCTTCAAAATCAGAATATAGGGTTTTCCCACATTCTGAGTATGCTCTTTCAATTGCATTGATTTAATTTGTTCTGATGATGTGATTCTAGATGGACAACAAGGAGCTCTGTAGTTGTTAGCATCCCTCCACTCACATACCCTCTCTCTGGGTAGGTTGTGGCTTGGGAAATGTCGTACCACCACCACCAAACAATCAGGGAGGCTCATAGAAGTTGACTCATGTAGAGACAATAGCCAAAATGCTCTATCTGTTCATATTACACATGAGCTCTTATACATAAATTATTGCATACTGAGCTCTTAATCTTCTGAGGTCAGGATACTCATCTTTAGACTCATCTAAAGATACAACCTTTTTGTGTTCATGTATACCATGGAGGTATTGAAATTATGGATGTGTTGACTTGGTTTCAAATGCCACTTCTACCTCTTGACCAAGTTATATGACATATGAGGGCTCAATTCCTACAATGGAATAATGAATAATAGCATGCCAATAATTTGTTATGAGAATTAAAAGATATTAAAAGTTTATCACAGGACTGGCATGCAGTAGACACCCAATAAGGAGTAGATTTCTATAATCAAAGAAAGCTATAGAGGAATTTTTTATAGTATTGTCCATTTCCCATTCACGGTAAGCAGAAGAGGAAATACATGAGGAGTGAAAATCATCAGGAGTAGGGTTCAGGAAATCTATTGACATGATTTGGTTAAAATCATTAAATAATCAAAAAGATAATAGTACCAAATAGGGTGACCCAACTTGAAGGGTGTTTTGATCATTACATGTCAAAAATTCTGATTGAATGATATAATGGAATTGAGCCAAAAATAGACTGCTGTTCCTGAAATTGAGTTTTGAGAGGAATTATACTGATTAAAAATAAATTCTCCTTTTCTGACACAACAACCTTGGGAGAGATGGGTCTCATCAAGGATAGGACTTACCCTGAAGGATGAACAGAGGGGATGGAAGATGTGAGAACTAGTTCCCATCAAGTATTTGGCTACTGTATTGTCCAATTTGCCTGAAAAATGATGCACTGGCACCCAGCTAGACCCTGAAAACTTCCTCCACAAGAACAAGGCAAATGACAGGAAGTGAGGGCTTACAGCAGCTAAACCATGGTCTGAGAGCTGTCAGTGTGTGCATTTATCAATTCTAAAGGAAAAGGATTAATTGGGAACTTACCATTCGTTGCTAGAGGTATGAGAGGCTGCAGTCAACTAATACCAATCTCATCTTTTCTTTGACCGTGATACCCAACTTTTCTTTAAAGTTTACTTTTTTAAATAGAAATACATGTAACATAACATAAAATTAACTATTTTAAAATGTACAGTTCATTGGCATGTAGTACATTCACAGCTTTGTGCAATCACCACCTCTACCTAGTTCTGTAAAATTCTCATCATAGCAAAAGAAATCCCCATACTTCTTAGTAGTCATTCTCTCTCTCCTCCCTGTCCCTACATCACCTTGGCAATCACTAAACTGCTTTGTTTCTATAGATATACCTATATTAGGCATTTCATACAATATGTCATATGTCATACAAATGGAATCAAACAATATGCCACCCTTTTTGTCTGACTTCACCCAACTTGTTGCACATACCAGTAAGTTATTCCTTTGCATGTTTTTACTTGTAACAGGGTTCTATTTGGTTAAATAAATAATGAAATATGCAGAAGGCTTGGAAAAGTCAGAAAAATTTTAAGCTAGTGCAGAAATCATTCTGTAAACATATATCTACTGGGTGCCTGTCACAGTTGCAGGCACTGGGGATTCAGAAGTGAAAAAGAACTCTCTAATTGAATAAGTCAACATAAATACATGACTCACTTTATCCACACTGGAGGCTACCCCCCAAAGCAGATTACATGGACATGGCATGGTGAGATGTGGGCATAGGGATTCCAAATAGATTCATATTCTATAGTCTGTAAGGAAAAGGATAACTGAGTATCTCCCCACAGCATCTGCGAAACTCTCTGTGCCAGTTTGAAAGGATTTGTGTACCCTAAAAAAGACACATTTTAATCTTAATCAAGCTTGTGCAAGCACCCATTTCTTCTAATCCCTGTTCAGTACTGGTAGAAACTTGATTAGGTTATCTACACAGAGATCTGACTCACCCAATTGCGGGTATTAACTTTTGATAGAGGGAGATGTGACTCCACTGACTTCAGGTGGCACTTGATTACTTTACTGGAATCCTTTAAAAGAGGAAGCATTTTGGAGAGAGCTTGAGAATGATGATAGTAGCAGAGACACAAGAACTACAGATTCCACCAGCCAGTGACCATTGAGATGAAGGAGAACATCCCTGGGGTTGCTTCATGAAGCAAGAGGCCTGAAGAGGAAGCTAGAAAATGTCACCATGTTCACCATGTGCTTTTCCAGTTGAGAGAAAAATCCTGAACTTCATCGGCCTTTCTTGAGTGAAGGTAACCTCTTGGTGGTGCCTTAACTTGGACATTTTTATAGACTTGCTTAAATTGGGACATTTTCTTGGCCTTAGAACTAGAAACTAGAAACTTACTAAATTCTACTCTTCAAAGCCATTCCATTTCTTGTATATTGCATTCTGGCAGCTAGCAAACTAGAACACTCTTTTCCACTAATGTCTATGTGAACACACATTTGAGTCACCAGTTCCCTCTGTGCCCTTCAGAGAATATTATGTGAAGAAAGAATAATGTCTTTGTAGTTAAGCAGACTTAGGCCTTAGTGCATTTGACTCTGGCACTAGAGCCTCTTGGACTGGACTGCCCAAATTTAAGTTCTGGTTGTGTCAACCACCAGCTTCAAGACCTTGGACAAGTTACTACTCTTCCTGCACACTCATTTTGTTCTCTGAAAATAATAATAATAATGATAATAATGCTTTTCTCAGAATCACTGGGAAGATTAAATGCATCTACATATAAGAGGCTATGACAGTGTTAGGCCCACAGTATGTCCTCAATAAATGTAAGTTATGATGTTGAAGAAGAAGATTAAGATGATGATGGTGATGCCGCCTTATAAGCTGAGTAGTTAAGGCAAGTCATTAAACTCTTTCAGACTCACCTCCTTTAGAAATAAAACTAGAGATAACACCATTTACTCGAAAAAGAGTGTCTTTAGTATTCCATGGACACAATATGTGAATGCATTATAAACTACAAATGGCTATTTAAAAGAAAAATTGCTGTTTTATAATGTTTCATTTTTTTCTTCCCCATGGGGTTCTGAATGCCTCTGACAATCTGGACAAGGGAACCCCTTTGAAGGTGGGAAGCTGCTGTTCATTTTCTACAGCATGCTGCAAAGCAGGCCCAGCATTGTCTAAAGTCTACTGATTTGTCAAAAGAAAATGTAAGTACACATTTTTAAATATAAATCCCCAGTTTTAAATGTTGGGAACAAATCAAGTCAAGGATTAAACAAAACAAGTAGTCCCAGTAGCCTCTGGGCTTCTGATAGCTGCTACTGTTTTAAACAAGTTGGTACTAGAGCCATAATCAGTTATATAGCAGGCACTTAACTTATGCATCATGTACAAAGAAGACAGATACAGGATTACTAGTCCCTGGTCCTAGTAAGCACATGGGATATGACTGTGTATGCCTCGGTACTAATACATATAATTGCTGGTACATAGAAGTCACTAAATAATCATTGAAAGTGTCATAACTTTCATTCTGCACATTGTAATAATAGAAATGTCCAAATAAATGAATATCAATCAAAAACACCTAAAGGCCTAGAAACAACTAAGCTATTAAAAATAAAAAAAAACATTTTTAACTCCTTTTTGTTTCTTCATTCATTTATTCATCCATTCATTCAAAAGTCATTCTCTATTGTCTGCTATGTCTGAGGTGATATGCTAAATGCGCTTTAAAAGGTTGTATTCAGCACACACAAGGGACAGCAAAGATGCCAGCTGGTTATAGAGAAGAGAGCTGGAGCAGATCAGACCATACAGGGCCTTGTAGACAGTTGAAAGAACTCCACCTCAACCCCCTAAATAATATGGGAAGCCATTGGGAAATGTTGAACAAAGGAGTGACCTGATCAGGCATGTTTTAAGAAAAGAATATTGGCTCTTTTATTCAGAGTAAAGCATTGCAGATAAGGATGAAAGCAGGCTACACAGATGAGATGGTTTTGCAGTGATCCAAGCAAGAGATAAAAGAGGCCTGGATCAAGTTGATAGCAATGGTGGTGGTGAAACATTAATAGTTTTTAATATTCTTTTAAAGCACAGCCAGAAGGATTTGCTGCTAAATTGAATGTGAAGAGTGTAAGAAAGTACCGAATTGAGGGAACCCTCAAGATTTGGCCCTGAGAAGTTGGAGAGTTAGAGTTCCCATTTACTGAGACAGAAAAGATGACAGGAGAAGTAAGTTTAAGGGATGAAATCAGTTTTGACATGTTAAATTCAATATGCCTATTAGTTATCCAAGTGGTGATGTCAAGTAAGCAGCTGGATATATGAGGCTGGAGTTCAGGGAAAAGGTCTGGGCTGGGAGATATTAATTTGAGAGTTGTCATCATAAAGATAGTCTTTAAAGCCACAGAGTTGTATGATATCATCAGGCAATGAGTGTAGTTGCAAAGGAAAGAGGCCTGTCTTCTCTCCCCAGGTTGCTTCATGTTAATCATTATAATGCAATACAATAGCAATAAATATGCATTTTACACTTTGAAGTCCTTTTTTCAGTCCAAAGAGAATATTTTAAGGCTTTAAGACTCGAGCAATTTTGTAGCATGGCATTCTTTAGTCTAAAGCAAATGTTACAAGTCTAGGGCATATGGGGAAAAGATGAAAGTAAGTTTGCTTACTTAAGAATAAATTTATTTTTCTGTCTTCCTTGACATGCAAATGGAGAACTGAGAGTAATATTTTTCCTAGTCATCCTTAATCTCTGAAACTATAAGCCATTAGCATTGTACTTGAATATAAAGTGGATGTTTTCTGAATTACAGTGATCTTTAAGAACTAAGAAAAATGTGGCAGCTTTCCATGTCTTTAATTTTTTCTGTCACAATGGTAGATCAGACCTGGATCTTGAATATGATAGATTTCAAATGGAAAAAATTAAATTTTACCATCAGTAAGTTAAAAACTAGGTCCTTATTTCGGGTTCATTTTAATCAAATTATTAGCACAGTAACAAGGTTGCTTGAATGAACTCCATTTCATCTAGTTTTAATCTCTTTGGATTCTATAGAGAAATAATTAAATTTCTTATGGAAATGAGCAATTTTCAGTAGCATAAAAAGGGATAGAATATTGCTTTCTAAGCTATAAGTCAGCACACTTGGCATTCTGTTTGGCCCTTTTCTAATTTTTATTTGTAATAAGAATGAATGATTTTAATTAATACTCACAAAGTAGTAAAAATTAGAAATTTGAAAAAGAAAAAATGCAAGACCAACTAAACTACAAAAACTTTTCTTAGCACACTAAAAATCAAAAGCATTCCCTGAATTCTGAAACTTAGGATGGAAGACTTTATGTGGTTTTATCAAAACAAACTGAGCAATATCTCATTACTACATAATACCCAGAGCATAGAGTGAGGAAGAGAAAAATCTATGGCTTTCTCCACTCCTTCTCAATTACCTTAGTGAAATAAATATGATTCCCAATCCATGCTGACAAAACTCACTAGATAGAAAGTGATGTTGATCAGAAACAACCGTAAATCATGTGTGGAGTTAAAATAAACTACAGGAAGGATAACTGGAGAGGAGGTAAAGAGCTAACAAGATGAGATTGTTATAGTTACTGCTCACGTGGATCACTTGAAATATGGTGAGGAAGTCCATTTTAAAGTTAGAAATGCATTAGCTCCTAGTCCTGTGAACTCACGGGAACCAGAATGTTTACACTGAGTGAACACCCATCCCTCATTACCTTCTTGCACCAGTCACTGAAACAAGAGGAAGTTTGGTCTGTAAACAAAGGCATCCTTTCATTCCGTGAGTCTTCTGTGAGGGGCAAGCTGAGGTGGGGACTGGGAATTGGACTTGTCAGTCCCATCTCACCTTCCCAAAATAGAATTTAAAAAGTTGCTTTGCTTATATTTCATTAACATTGTACTGCCATTTACTCACACTTAACCAAGATCTTTTGTAGATTCACAGCTGTAGAAGAGCTCAAATGTTACGTTTCTCTTTTGTGATGTACTCAGAATCCTGAGTTAATATGGTCTGTTGATTTATGGGAACAATTTTAAATCGACATTGATATGTTGGAACGACCTGGCTGTCTTCTTGAACAATACCCCTATTTGGAGTTTTATTACTGTGCCAGTTTGAAATTGTTGTGGACCCCAGAAAAGCCACATTCTGTTTTCTAATCCAAACTTGTGGGGGAGGATCTATTATTTGGGTGGCATCTTTTGATTAGGTGGTTTCCATGGAGATGTATCTTTGCCCATTCAAGGTGGATCTTAATCCACTTACTGGAGTCCTTTAAGAAGGACTCATTTTAGAAAAAGCTGAGAGCTGACACAGACAGAGATATTTAGAAATGCAGAAAGAAAATACCCCTGGAGAAGCTGTTTGAAACCAGAAACCAGAGCACCAGCAGACACTGGCCACTTGCCTTTCCAGGTGACAGAGGTGTTCCAGATGCCATCAGCCTTGCTTGAGTCAAGGTATCTTTCTCTGGGTGCCCTAGTTTGGACATTTTTATGGCCTTGGAACTGTAAACTTGTAATTTAGTAAATTCCTTTTATAAAAGCCAACCCATTTCTGCATATTGAATTCCAGCAACACTAGCAAACTAAAACAATTACCATTTCTGTGTATATGGGTAGCTTGCAGTTTTAATACTTTCTTTTCAAGGATTAGGTACTTTTTCTTTAAATCCCTCTCTCACCAAGAATGTGATTCAAAATGTATCCTCTTTTGTGACCTTTCTCATGAGATACATTTTTGGTTATTTTTCCCTGAAGTGATTCCCAGAGTAAAAACAACAACAACAGAATCTTTTTCTTAGGGTTGCTCATCGGAGAATTGTCAGAAGGGTCCTTTTTCAGTGGTCAGGCTGAAAACACCTCCCTTTCTTATAGTGGAGGGTAGTTAAAAGAGCACGGGCTTTGATTCTTAACAAATCAGGGTCCAAGTCCCACCCCGACCACTTCCTCGCTGCTCCTTGGACCTCAGGAAAAGGGAATCCACAAGATGATTGTGCTAAGTGCTAAACTTGATAACATGTAAACCAAATTACCACGGTGTTGGCATGTGATAGGCACCCAAGAAATGCTAGTTATCATTTTTTCTAGAGTCTGGTTCTAATTCCTTAAAATCACTCTTCGCTGATTAGGCCATATACATCATGCCCATGAACAAATTCTCCATAAAAAAGGTACTAGGCCAATAATAATAGCCATGCTGACAATTGTGATAAGAATTTTGCATGGATGTTCTCTTTTTTCACTCACAAATCCCATAGGTATAAGCATTTCATTTTTATAAGAGAAAGCTGAGGCTTAGAATGTTTAAATTACTTGCCAAATGCATAAGCTGGTTAGTAGACCTGTCTTTGAATACTTCAAATTCCGAATAACTCCACAGGTCTGGCTTTAGCAGAATGATTCCCACATACAGCACCAGAGGCACACACATTTGGGAGGTATAAAGTCCCTCTGCATTGTTGCAAAATACGACCCCAACCCTCTCCGTGCTTGACTTCTATTAGCTCTGGTTTCATTTATAATGAAAATGCAGCTGGACCAGGAATTTGTGAAAATGAGACTATCCATGTGTTTTTGGTTGAATTGTGTACCCTGCCATGGTTAGTTTCATGTGTCAACTTGGCCAAGTGGTGATACCTGTTTCTCTGGTTGAGCAAGTGCTGGCCTGTCTGTTGTGATGAGGACATTTCATAGAATTAAATGATGATCATATCTGCTACATCCACAGCTGATTACATTTGTAATCAGCCAAAGGGGGGTGTCTTCTACAATGAGTAATGCTTAATCTGATCACTGGAAGCCTTTTAAGGAGGATTCAGAAGAGATAGGCTCTTCCTGTTTGGGCTGGTGAGTCTCTCCTGTGGAGTTCATCCAGACCCTCCATCAGAATGGTCGGCTTCACAGCCTGCACTGCGGATTTTGGACTCTGCATTCTTGTGGTCACATGAGATACTTTCATAAATTTTATATTTGCAAGTGTTCCCTGTTTGATTCTGTTTCTCTAGAGAACCCTAACTAATACAGCCCCCAAAAGGTATATAGAAGTCCTTATCCCCATACCTCAGAATGTGTCCTTATTTGGAAACAAGGTACTTCCAGATAGAATTAGGTCATGTTACAATGAGGTCATACAGAAGGAGGATGGATCTTTAATCCAGTGTGACTGAGGTCCTTGCAAGAAGAGGAATTTGGATGCAGACAGATGTGGGGAGAACACCATGTGGTGACAGAGGCAGAGAATACTGTGGTTTGTCAGCAAGCCACAACCAGAAGCCAGGAGAGAAGCACAGGACAGACTGTTTCCTACAGACCTCAAAGGAAGCATGGCCCTGCTGAAACTTTAATTTCAGATTTCTAAACTCCAGAGCTGTCAGAGAATCAATTTCTGTGAAGTCACCCTGTTGTGGTGCTTTCTTATGGAAGCCCTAAGAAACTGGCATACCAGTGTTTCCCAGCCCGTTTGAAGACAGACTTAAAAATTATGAGATGTATCTCTAAGAATCGCTGAAATTCTGTTTATTAAAAGTCATCTACTCTGGACAGGCCATGGTGGCTCAGCAGGCAGAGTTCTCACCTGCTGGCCAGAGACCCACGTTCGATTCCTGGTGCCTACCCAAGCCCCGCCTCCCCTCCAAAAAGAAAATCATCTACTCTAAAAAATAATAAATGGTAGCAGACTCTTATTCAGTTGTGTTCCCATAGGCATCTGAACAGGATAACAAAAGGGAAGCCAGCAGCTTGACTGCTTTCTCTGGACCCGCTATATTTATGGGCAATGCCTATAACCCCGGTTCTCTCCCAGAGAATATCAGCCATCATCTGCACTTCTGAACAAACAAGGCTGAGAGCTACTGATCATAGTGTAAACTTGAGCAGTGTTTTTTTTTTTTTTTTCCTTCTATCCTTCCACTGACCTTCTCTAATGTTTATTGAACTGCTCATTCTTCTTGGGAAGAAATCTAAGGTTAAACTGAAGATACACTTTTATAGAATTCCTTCAAAACACTCCACATATCATAACAACGCATAGCGATAAGATCATGGATAAAAGGGGGAAAGAGATAAATTGATTATTTTCCCTTGCATTTGAATTATGTTATCAATAACTGTCATTTCCCAAAGAAAATCCCTGATCACCTGTGTAAGGATAAATGAAATAGTTACCTGATAATGAACGCCTGAAATGAAATTCCCACGTGAATGCCTATGAAAGGTTTTTAATAAACATGGGCTGGACTTCTTTTCTTCTCTAAGTAGATGCCCTAGAAAGAAACCTTCCATGCCATCGCCAAATCACTGGCTTTTTCTTTGCATGACCAGGGCCATCTCTTTTCCCACCTGGGCCCGTGTTTGCCAGGCTGCTGCAGGGAGGCAGGCATGGAGGAACCTGGACAAGCAGAATCAGTACAGGGCAGGTGCCACAAATTTCAAGTTGGTTTCATGCTTTTTATTTTTAAATCATCCTCTCCTGTATTTTTCAGTAACAACATTTTTAAGATAAGTTTTAATACTAGGATAATGTTAGCAAACCTATTTGTAAATATTCAGAAGGAGAATAAGGCTAACCCTGTAAGTCACTAAATGAATAAAAACATGAGCTTACTTCCTTTTTTTTTTTATTTTGTTGCTGCAGTTTCTAAAATCTTACAGAGAAGAGCGGTCTCATAATCATTCTGATGATTCTGATGAGAAAAATCATAGGTTAAACTTAACAAGATTAGACTTTTCTCGACATTCTCTAACCCTTCCTAAATAAAATTGTTATGCCATGTCCAATATCTCTCATTCCTCAAAGTTTTAAATACTTGAGACAAGATGACATTGTTTTCCTCCTGCCAAATCAGGTCTTGGATTGACCTATTCCATTTACATTCAGATGCCATCATCTGAAATGGTGGCTTCAGATCCTCGTCCTTCCATGATGCCAGATCCAAGCCTAAATTTCACTCATGTTTTATGGCCACCGTAGATATTCTCCTCTTATGATATGCAAGCGCTGCCACCTTGAAATGCTTCCAGATTCTTCATGGTTGCTGAGCATCCTAGTTCTGTCTCAGCGGTGTGGAGAAAAACTATTCAAAAAATGCAATTCGGTTGGACCTAAATTCTAGCCACAGCTAAAGAATTGAGAATTAACATTTGAGTCTTGTTCAGGGAGAGGCAGGTGCCCAAAGCAGCAGCGCTTCAGATTTCCTTAGGTGGTGAGTTCTCAGGGAGAAGTCAGGGTTTGCTCTGCTCTAATGCTGACCAGTGAACACACTAATTACTCTCTGAGGCTGCTATGGGGGGTATTTTCTGCATTTAGGAAGCCTGTAACAAAAACAGCTAAGAACAGTGTATTATTGGCAGCAACGCTATGTCCAGCTCAACTAAATGGCCTATTCTCTCTTGAGTCAGATATTCCAAGTTTAACCCAAAATCATTCTCTTTTCCTCTCTTTCCTTCCCTCCCTTTGACTCCTTTTTTCCTTCCTTCTTTCCTTCCATCCCTCTTTCCATCCATCCTTCCTTCCTTTCCTTCTTTGAAAGGTATATTCTTGGAGATCCCCCACTTAAAGTTCTAAAAAAATATCAAAAGAGAAATCAGGAAAAAATAGACCTATTAATGTTGAATTATTAATTATTGCACATTATACTTAGTTCTTAATTCTATCTTCTTTCTCTCCTCTTTTTCCTCTTCTTCCACCTCTCTTCATTAACTTTAATCTATCCAGTGCTATAACACCACTGAGAGAGGGTTATCAGGAAAAGGAGGGGTAGATGAAACTTCAATTGATTCATGTTGCATCTGCAATTATGGGGGTTTTCTTTTTCCTTCCTCCTCCTCATTGTTCTACTTTTTTTCTTTTTCTTTTTGTTTTTATGTGTAAGAGTGGAGAGAGGTGAGGCGGAGAAGTGGTGGAAAGATATATGAGGGGTACTTTTGGATTTTAGTGATTTTTCATTAAACATCAACAATATAATACAAAAGAGAAACAGAAAGAAGGAAACAAGCCAAATAGTAACACTAACTTATTGGTGTTTGAATCCTGTCTCAGTCCCTGGTGGGTAAATTATGTAACCTCTCAGAGCCTCACTTACCTCATATAATTCAAATATGTACACCTTCTTTGATGTGTTTTTATGGGGATTAAATAAGGTAACACATGTAAACCCACTGACTTTTAGTACAAAATAAAGTATATCCATTATAATTACTTCAAACATTGAAAGTACCTGGTACCTTGTAATTAATTATAATCACCCATTAAAGTAGGAACAGAAGTTCCCCAATACACATATGTATGTATGTATGTATGTACGTGTATAACATATATATATTTATTTATATTTGAATGTATAATACTTGCCTATTACTTTTTATCATATAACTAATTTATACCTAATCTTATATAAGATTTCTAATTCTTAGCCATTGCATAAATCATCTGACAAATCCTTATCTCTGGTTTGTGGGGAAGAAATTAGATTATGGCACACTGAGATTCTAGCAGTGCCTTGTCTATATCTCTAACAATTCAGATTGGTTTAGTGATTATAGTTACAACTTGCAATTGGGTATATTTTAAACACTAAGAAGTCTAAGTGTCTTCTAATTGCATTGCTCTAATATGCAACATAAACTAACTCTGCTTTTATAAAAAGTAAATCAATATTTAAGAATTAAACTACAAGCATATAATTCTTCATGAGCTATTCTAAAAATAAGGAGTATTCTGGGAACATGTGTGATAAATAAATTTATCAATTTTCACTAAAAACAAGTAGAAACAATCTTATTTTAAAGCAGTGAAAATATAGAAAGCAAAGTTAGACATGTCATCCAAGTGGCAAAATTCAATGTTTAGCTATGTTTGTTGAACATCCAAAACCTTGTCCTTTAAGGTAAGACGTGGTTCATGCAAAGAAGCAAGGAAGACAATGCGGGGTAAACATCCCTTATTTCATTAGTACAACTGTGTTCCATTTCAACAACATGAGATATTTGGGATAAGATAAGTGTTATATTTCCTTGGTTATAGCCAGAATTATCAGTGGATCACTCTCAAAACAGCTCTGTGAAGAATGAAATGGCTTGCCTAACGTCAACATTGACTTAATTATTTTGTATTCAATATGTCAACTTACTCTCTCAAAATTCTGCATAAAGTTAATGCATGCCAAATGAGAGGCAGTTTATAGGAAAGTCTAACATGTTAATTAACTCCCTCATTAATAATGATTATTACCTAGTAGATGCTAAAAACTTTTCAAATATCTGGTGTGTCAGTTTGAAACTATTACGTACCCCAGAAAAGCCATGTTTTAATCCTGATTCTATCTTCTGAGGCAACCATTTTTTAATTCTAATTCAATATTGTAGGTAGAAACCTTTCTTTTTTCTTTGGCATGAGCAGGCACAGGGAATCAACCTGGGTCTCCAGCATGGCAGCGGAGCCACTGCCGCATGGCCCTGTAGGTAGAAACTTTTGATTAGATTATCTCCACAGAGATGTGGTGTACCCAATTGCGGGTGTGGCCTTTTGATTAGATGGAGATGTGACTCTGCCCATTCAGAGTGGGTCTTAATTAGTTTACTAGAATCATTTAAAAGAGGAAACATTTTGGAGATCACAGAGCTGACACAGATGCCGACATTTTGAGAATGGAGACACAGATGTTTGGAGATGCTTGAAGTCCAGCAGACATCGCCATGAGATGCTAAGCAAGCCAGAACCTGGGGAGAGCCAAAAGAGGGCAAGAGATGAAAGCCAGCCCCAGAGAAGCAAAGTGAGGAACCCGCCCCCCCCCCCCCCCGAAACAGGCTGAAAGCAACAGAGCCCAGGAGCAAGGGAGCAGCAAATGCCAGCCACGTGCCCTCCCAGCTGACAGGGGTGTTTAGAAAAGCCATCAGCCTTTCTTCAGTGAAAGTAAACTTGGTGGTGCCTTAATCCGGGCACTTCCACTTCCTTAGAACTGTCAACTGTTATTTATTAAATTCCTTTTTTAAAAGCCATTCCATTTCTGGTATATTGCATTCTGGCAGCTTAATAGACCAATACATCTGGGAAACAAAATTGGTGACAACTTTGTCCCTGCCTTCCAAAAGAGCAAGAAGCACATAATGAAGCATAAATGAAATCAGAAAGAAAGATAGATGATAAAGATTGAGATGGTATAATCTAGGAATGCCTAGAGTTTATAATTATAGTGACTAAATGTACAAATTTTAAAAATGTTTGTGCATGAGGAAGAACAAAGGAATGCCATTACTGCAGGGTGCTGAAAATAGATGGTAATTAATATTTTAAAATTTCACCTTCAGTGTGAGACTAAAGCAAAAATGTTTATTTGGTACAAACTTTGTATTTTGACTAGTGCATTTCCTAATATAACTTATGCAGATAGCTTGATTGAACAACATAAGTACTTGGAATCTTGGGTAGGACATGAGATTTTGTTGGTTTGTCCAGAGTGATGCCCGATGAATCCCAGAGTGATTCAATCAGTGAGTGGAAAAGTATTTGCAAAGTCCCCTTCAAGGAATAGTAAGAACGGGGAGAAATTCAACTTCCCCAAGTTGAATTCTTGATATTCTCACAAGCAGTGTGGATGGCCAAGGCTATAGGCTGAACTCCCAGTCTTGGGGTTTGTTCATATGAGACTTAACCCCACAAAGGATAGATCAAGACTACTTAAAATTTAGGCCTAAGAGTCACCCCCAAGAGAGCTTCTTTTGTTGCTCAGATGTGGCCTCTCTCTCCAGCCAACACAACAAGCAGACTCACCACTCTCCCCCTGTCTATATGGGACATCACTCTCAGGGGTGTGGACCTTCCTGGCAGCATGGGACAGAAATCCTGGAATGAGCTGAGACTCAGCATCAAGGGATTGAGAAAAAACCTAGAATGAGCTGAGACTCAGAATCAGGGATTGAGAAAACCTTCTTGACCTAATGGGGGAAGAGTGAAATGAGATAAAATGTCAATGACTGAGAGATTCCAAACAGAGTCAAAAGGTTATCCTGGAGGTTATTCTTATGCATTAAGTAGATATCACTTTGTTATTCAAGATGTAATAGAAAGGCTGGAGGGAACTGCCTGAAAATGTAGAGCTGTGTTCCAGTAGTGATGTTTCTTGATGATGATTGAATAATGATATAGCTTTCACAATGTGACTGTGTGATCATGAAAACCTTGTGTCTGATGCTCCTTTTATCTACCTTGTCAACAGACAAATTTAGTTTGAAATGCTAGTGATCAATGAAAGCGAGGGGTAAGGGGTATGGTATGTATAATCTTTTTTTTTTCTGATTTTGTTTTATTCCTTTTTCTGTTGTCTTTTTATTTCTTTTTCTGATTTGATGCAAATGTTCTAAGAAATGATAAATATGCAACTATGTGAAGATATTGAGAATTCCGTAGAACGGAATGATCATATGTTAATGTTTTTGTTTGTGGTTAATTTTTTTAATTAATAAATAAATAAATTTTTAAAAAGAGGCACATAATAGTGGTATATATGTAATTAAATATGCACACACATATGTGCATAGGTATGTTAATGTGATAAACACTAAAATTTCAGTATGAGATATCGTATTTGTACAGAGGAGGAGGTGGTGGTTAACTGGTTGGAGTGCTCACAGAATGCTTCTTGTGGGCAGTGCATTTCCATGCTTTCTTTGTAGACTATTATTTGCATTTTGCCACTAAAGCTATTGCTGTTCCTAGTGGTACTATTCCTACTATTATTAAGTATTTAAATAATTTATTTGCCATAGCTATTTTAATTAAATGTTTCCAATGAGACAGGCTTTGCTACCTATTGTACATTTGTCAACTTAAGTCTTTAATAATAACCCTTATAAGCTGGTGACCACAGTTCTATTTTATAGGTGAGGAAACTCAGATTCAGACAGGTTAAGTAGTGCTGCCAAGACCGCCAGCTAATTGGAGGCAAGACCAGGATTCAAAGTGAGCCCCATTTGGCTCCAAAATGCATAATCTTAAGTAAAATTTATGTACCCTTCCATTTTAGAGGCATAGTCCTTCATACCCAATCCTCAGACTACTAACTAGATGATCAGTTACATTTCAAATACTTATTTTAAGTTTTCATATTAATCAATAGCTAAATATTCAAGAGACTTAGTCTCCCATTGAGCTATGTTTTGAGATTTTTCCCCTTGATGCATTTCAAAAAGCTTTACATGCTCACCATCAACTCATTGCTGGCTGGGTTGTTTACTGCCATTTCAATAGAGATCTTCCCACAGGGTAGAACACGTTTGGTTAACCAGGAACAAAAAGAAGAATGAAGACAATCAGCCTCTCTGCTTTGTGATGGAACTCTGGTGGAAAATTCTAGGAAAATAGAATCTACTTCCTGAGTTAAATAGGCTCCAAGGTATCCTGGCTTAAAGTGTAGCAAAAGGAAAGCAAGCCTACATAATTAAATCAGCAGCCTAAATTCTGCCTTGCACACAGAAGATTCATTCTGCCTATTAGAAGAAGGCATTTAAATCAACTGAGGTTAAAAAAAAAAAAAGATCTGAAAGTAGAGTAAAAATATTAAGATAGTTCTATAATATTTCCCAGTCTTTATTTTGTTGGACTTTTAGAGATTCTCAAATGTAAGATATAATATATTTCTCCCATAATCCAAAAGCAGGAAAAGGGTTAGAAAAATAGTAGTTTATATTTAAGGCATATGCAGTGAATAGAGAATCCTTAATGATTGGGGTACTAATTCTGGTCTGCTCTGTACTTACTAACTCTGTGATAGCTTCAGCACAATTTGTTCATTTATAAAATGAGTACAACCATTTATGTCCTGCCAGATGCATAAGGCTGCTGTATGAATTATATAAGAATTCTTATAATGAAGTACTTAGAAACAATATTGACGTAAAAATTCAATGTACGCATAATTCCTTTTTGTTACAAGACTTCCTGTTTTTTTCAGCCTTAGGAAGACAATTTTTTGCATATTTAGACTTTGCTTGAAAATTTTCAAGTAACCTACTGTTTACTGGTTACCATGTTGTGGTAGTCTGAGTTTTATGTACACCAGAAAAGGCCAAGTTGGTTTTAACCCATTCCTGAGGGTACAGACCTATTGTGGATGTCACCTTTTAATTAGGTTACATTAGCTGAGGTCTGCCCCAGGGTGGGCTTTAATCCCCTTACTGGAGTCTTTTGTAAGAGGATAAAGGACATACAAAAAAAAGCCCAGAAAGCTTAGAGAAGCTGAGAAAGATGAATTTAAGAGAAGCTCATAGAGAAAGCCCCAGAAAAGTGAAGAGAGGACCCAGAGAAGCTCAGAGAGGAAACTACTAGAACCAGAAGCAAAAGCAAGGAAACCCAGAAGTGAAGGGCCAGCAGGTGCCGGGCATGTGCCTTCCCACGTGAAGAAGTGTCCCATACGCCAGCAGTCTGTCTTCACAATCCAGGTATTGTCCTGTTGATGCCTTGAGTTGGACATTTTCCAGCCTAAGAACTGTAAATTCCTGTTGTAAAAGCCAACCCATTTCTGGTATATTGCATTTTGTCAGCTTTAATGAACCAAAACACATGTTAAATACAAATCTTGCAATGCTATGCCTTTAACTTTCCCCATGTCAAACATCCTCCTTTCTTCCATTTATTCTATACTGAACTAAAGCTTAAATGTTAACCTAGCTTCCATAAGTCCTGGGACTTCTGCCAGAGTATGTTTTTTTTTTAACTATTTAATTTATATTAAAATATTAAATTTATATAACCACACAAGCTTAGCTTTTAAAAACAAGCAAAACAGTTGGCCCTCTGCCTCATCTCTTTAAATGCATCATCTACTTCTGAAAGATAATGACTTTCAATTTTTTTCTGATATACCACCATATATTTTAAGAGCATGGTTAGCTTGCTGCATTTTGAGTTTCAGTTTTAGTCTTCATCTATTGATTTCCATGAAGGAACATGAGATTTAGAAATCTCTCCCCACTCTTCACCCCTGCCATATACACCCTTCCTCTGGATTCTCAAACTTGTAATGTAATTTGCTTTGATGCATAGTTAGTGCTTACATGTTGAAGATAATGTAAGCGTTACTCAAAGTAGAGCAAAGCAACACAAAAATTACTTTCCAGTACAATGTCCTCATTTTCCCTGGAGTTATGAAATGCTCTAATTTATAGTGTTTAGTTTCCCACATACTAACTGTTCAACACAAATTCCTCCCTATTCATATGAATCTCTTCTCAATACATTAAAACACAGCAAGAATTCTATTAATTTCTTATTCTGGAAAAGGTTTTGCCCGGAGCTTTCCGGGCTGCTTCAATCAGAACTAGTGAAACGTCTCTTGTCAAGGGATCTCCTATCACTTGTTCCCTTCACACCCACATTTCTCTTGCATTATTTCTCCTGTTTCCTTTATCATGACTTCCTCTTTCTCAGTTTACTTTTTTTTTGTTTTGGTGGCTATTTCCTTGTGCAGTTCTTTGAAAAAAGAGACATCAAAGTAATTTTGAGGCCTTGTAAACAAGAAAGTAGCTTTAATTTTACCCCTACTCTGCACTGATGGTTTGGTGGGTATAGAATTCCAGAAGGAAAATAACTTTCCCTCAGAGCTGTGAATATGTGAACATATTCTTTCATTGTCCTCTAGATTACAGGATTGTTACTGAAAAAACTTGGTTGGAATCGAATCTTTGATCTCTAGCTCTCTTTTGCACTAGTTCTCTCTTGCTCTCTCCTTCCTTCCCTCCCTCACTCTTATTATTTTCTCTCTGGAAGTATGCAGCATTTCTTTTTGTCACATAAGGATAATTTCTGTTCTCAATCTTGCAGAAAGAGGAAGTGAGAGAAATTCCAGGACGGCAATTCCTTTAGGTAGTAGATATCACACATATCACTTTCATATACGTTCTTTTGTAAGAACTTAGTTCATGGTCACCTCTAGCTAGAAGAGAAGTTGTATTAATCAGGGTTCTCTAGGGAAACAGAAGATATCTGCAGATATCTGTAAATATGAGATTTTATAAAGTTGCCTCATGCAACTCTGGAGATGCACAAGTGCAAATTCCATAGTGCAGTCCATAAGCCGACAGCTCCAATGGAGATCTTCAATGATTCCCCCAGGAGATGCTGGTTGGCTGTAGCAGAGAGAGAGGTTCTGTCTTCTGACTTCTCCTTTAAAGCTCTCAACTGATTAGATTAACATCATTAATAGTGGAAGACACTCCCCTTGCCTGACTGCAGATATAATCAGTGATGGATGCAACCAACGTGCTGATGATTTAATGAACCACTTCTGGTTTATTAAACAGCCACAAAATGTCCTTGCTGTCACAGTTAGACTAATGCTTGCTTGACCAGACAACTGGGCAGCATTATCTGGCCAGGTTGACACATGAACCTAAACATACTGAAGTCATAAAAATTTAAGCTTTATTTCACTGGAAGAAGAGAAGAGCAGAATTTTGGGGATGATTAGATGTGTAGGTACAGAGGATTTGTTAAAATGTCTGGAGATCTTTGGTTATTTGTTCAACTTTACATTTGGCCACTATGGAATTGTTGAAAGTTCTGTGCGCTGGTAAAATTTTTCTGGTGTGTTCTTGGTTATAGGGTAAAGAAACTCCTGGTCTACTGAATTCCTTTTCTTAGTTTGTTTCTTGTTTTATTCTGTTTTGACTGGAATCCTTATTACTGTATCTTTTTTTTATTAATTAAAAAAATTAACTAACACAACATTTAGAAATCACCCCATTCTACATATGCAATCAGTAATTTTTAATATCATCACATAGATGTATGATCATCATTTCTTAGTATATTTGCATCGATTTAGAAAAAGAAATAGCAAGACAACAGAAAAAGAAATAAAATAATAATATAGAGAAAAAATAAAAATAAAGAATACAAAAAATATATATAAAAACAAACAAACAAACAAACAAAAAGAAACTATAGCTCAGATGCAGCTTCATTAAGTGTTTTAACATAATTACATTACAATTAGGTAGCATTGTGCTGTCCATTTCTGAGTTTTTGTATCCAGTCTTGTTGCACAGTCTGTATCCCTTCAGCTCCAATTACCCATTATCTTAACCCTGTTTCTAACTCCTGATGGTCTCTGTTACCAATGGCATATTCCAAGTTTATTCTCTAATGTCAGTTCACATCAGTGGGGCCATACAGTATTTGTCTTTTAGTTTTTGGCTAGTCTCACTCAGCATAATGTTCTCTAGGTCCATCCATGTTATTACATGCTTCATAAGTTTATTCTGTCTTAAAGCTGCAAAATATTCCATTGTATGTATATACCACAGTTTGTTTAGCCACTCTTCTGTTGATGGACATTTTGGCTGTTTCCATCTCTTTGCAATTGTAAATAATGCTGCTATAAACATTGGTGTGCAAATGTCCATTTGTGTCTTTGCCCTTAAGTCCTTTGAGTAGATGCCTAGCAATGGTATTGCTGGGTCGTATGGCAATTCTATATTCAGTTTTTTGAGGAACCGCCAAACTGCCTTCCACAGTGGTTGCACCATTTGACTTTCCCACCAACAGTGGATAAGTGTGCCTCTTTCTCCGCATCTTCTCCAGCACTTGTCATTTTATGTTTTGTTGATAATGGCCATTCTGGTGGGTGTGAGATGATATCTCATTGTGGTTTTGATTTGCATTTCTCTAATGGTCAGGGACATTGAGCATCTCTTCATGTACCTTTTGGCCATTTGTATTTCCTCTTCTGAGAGGTGTCTATTCAAGTCTTTTTCCCATTTTGTAATTGGGTTGGCTGTCTTTTTGTTGTTGAGTTGGACAATCTTTTTATAAATTCTGGATACTAGACCTTTATCTGATATATCGTTTCCAAATATTGTCTCCCATTGTGTAGGCTATCTTTCTACTTTCTTGATGAAGTTCTTTGATGCACAAAAGTGTTTAATTTTGAGGAGCTCCCATTTATTTATTTCTTTCTTCAGTGCTCTTGCTTTAGGTTTAAGGTCCATAAAATCGCCTCCAATTGTAAGTTTCATAAGATATCTCCCTACATTTTCCTCTAACTTTTTATGGTCTTAGGCCTAATGTTTAGATCTTTGATCCATTTTGAGTTAACTTTGGTATAGGGTGTGAGATACGGGCCCTCTTTCAATCTTTTGCATATGGATACCCAGTTCTATAGGCACCATTTATTGAAGAGACTGTTCTGTCCCAGGTGAGTTGGCTTGACTGCCTTATCAAAGATCAAATGTCCATAGATGAGAGGGTCTATATCTGAGCACTCTATTTGATTCCATTGGTTGATGCCAATACATGCTGTTTTGACCACTGTGACTTCATAATATGCCTTAAAGTCTGGCAGCCTGAGACCTCCAGCTTCATTTTTTTTCCTCAAGATACTTTTAGCAATTCGGGGCACCCTGCCCTTCCAGATAAATTTGCATATTGGTTTGTCTATTTCTGAAAAATAAGTTGTTGGGATTTTGATTGGTATTGCATTGAATCTGTAAATCAATTTAGGTAGGATTGACATCTTAACTATATTTAGTCTTCCAATCCGTGAACACAGTATGCCCTTCCATCTATTTAGGTCTTCTGTGATTTCTTTTAACAGTTTTTTTTAGTTTTCTTTGTATAGGCCTTTTGTCTCTTTAGTTAAATTTATTCCAAAGTATTTTATTCTTTTAGTTGCAATTGTAAATGGAATTCGTTTCTTGATTCCCCCTCAGCTTGTTCATTGCTAGTGTATAGAAACACTACAGATTTTTGAATGTTGATCTTGTAACCTGTTACTTTGCTGTACACATTTATTAGCTCTAGTAGTTTTGTTGTGGATTTTTCCGGGTTTTCGACGTATAGTATTATATCGTCTGCAAACAGTGATAGTTTTACTTCTTCCTTTCCAATTTTGATGCTTTGTATTTCTTTTTCTTGTCTAATTGCTCTGGCTAGAACCTCCAACACGATGCTGAATAATAGTGGTGATAATGGACATCCTTGTCTTGTTCCTGATTTTAGGGGGAAAGTTTTCAATTTTTCCCCATTGAGGATGATATTAGCTGTGGGTTTTTCATATATTCCCTCTATCATTTTAAGGAAGTTCCCTTGTATTCCTATCCTTTGAAGTGTTTTCAACAAGAAAGGATGTTGAATCTTGTCAAATGCCTTCTCTGCATCAATTGAGATGATCATGTGATTTTTCTGCTTTGATTTGTTGATGTGGTGTATTACATTAATTGATTTTCTTATGTTGAACCATCCTTGCATACCCGGGATGAATCCTACTTGGTCATGATGTATAATTCTTTTAATGTGTTGTTGGATTCGATTTGCCAGAATTTTGTTGAGGATTTTTGCATCTATATTCATTAGAGAGATTGGTCTATAGTTTTCTTTTTTTGTAATATCTTTGCCTGGTTTTGGTATGAGGGTGATGTTGGCTTCATAGAATGAATTAGGTAGCTTTCCTTCCACTTCGATTTTTTTGAAGACTTTGAGGAGAGTTGGTACTAATTCTTTCTGGAATGTTTGGTAGAATTCACATGTGAAGCCGTCTGGTCCTGGACTTTTCTTTTTGGGAAGCTTTTGAATGACTGATTCAATTTATTTTCTTGTGATTTGTTTGTTGAGGTCATCTATTTCTTCTTGAGTCAAAGTTGATTGTTCATGCCTTTCTAGGAACTTGTCCATTTTATCTACATTGTTGTATTTATTAGTGTAAAGTTGTTCATAGTATCCTGCCATTACCTCCTTTATTTCTGTGAGGTCAGTAGTTATGTCTCCTCTTCCATTTCTGATCTTATTTATTTGCATCCTCTCTCTTTTTCTTTTTGTCAGTCTTGCTAAGGGCCCATCAATCTTATTGATTTTCTCATAGAACCAACTTCTGGTCTTATTGATTTTCTCTATTGTTTTCATGTTCTCAATTTCATTTATTTCTGCTCTAATCTTTGTTATTTCTTTCCTTTTGCTTGCTTTGGGGTCAGTTTGCTGTTCTTTCTCCATTTCTTCCAAGTGGAAAGTTAATTCCTGAATTTTTGCCTTTTCTTCTTTTCTGATATAGGCATTTAGGGCAATAAGTTTCCCTGTTAGCACTGCCTTTGCTGCATCTCATAGGTTTTGATATGTTGTGTTTTCATTTTCATTCACCTCGAGATATTTACTAATTTCTCTTGTAATTTCTTTCTTGACCCACTCGTTGTTTAAGAGTGTGTTGTTGAGCCTCCACGTATTTGTGGATTTTCTGGCACTCTACTTATTATTGATTTCCAACTTCATTCCTTTATGATCCAAGAAAGTGTTGTGTATGATTTCAATCTTTTTAAATTTGTTGAGACTTGCTTTGTGAGCCAACATATGGTCTATCTTTGAGAATGATCCATGAGCACTTGAGAAAAAGGTGTATCCTGCTGTTGTGGAGTGTAATGTCCTATAAATGTCTGTTAAGTCTAGCTCATTTATTGCAATATTCAAGTTCTCTGTTTCTTTATTGATGCTCTGTCTAGATGTTCTGTCCATTGATGAGAGTGGTGAATTGAAGTCTCCAACTATTATGGCAGATGTTTCTATTTCCCTTTTCAGTGATTGCAGTGTACTCCTCATGTATGTTGGGCATTCTGATTCAGTGCATAAATATTTATGATTGTTATGTCTTCTTGTTTAGTTGTTCCTTTTATTAGTAGATAGTATCCTTCTTTGTCTCTTTTAACTGTTTTACATTTGAAGTCTAATTTGTTGGATATTAGTATAGTTACTCCTGCTCTTTTCTGGTTGTTATTTGCATGAAATATCTTTTCCCAACCTTTCACTTTCAACCTATTTTTATCTTTGGGTCTAAGATGTGTTTCCTGTAGACAGCATATAGAAGGATCCTGTTTTTTAATCCATTCTGCCAGTCTATGTCTTTTGATTGGGGAATTCAGTCCATTAACATTTAGTGTTATTACTGTTTGGGTAATACTTTCCTCTACCATTTTGCCTTTTGTATTATATATATCATATCTTATTTTCCTTCTTTCTACACTCTTCTCCATACCTCTCTCTTCTGTCTTTTCATATCTGACTCTAGTGCTCCCTTTAGTATTTCTTGCAGAGCTGGTCTCTTGGTCACAAATTCTCTCAGTGACTTTTTGTCTGAAAATGTTTTAATTTCTCCCTCATTTTTGAAGGACAATTTTGCTGGATATAGAAGTCTTGGTTGGCAGTTTTTCTCTTTTAGTAATTTAAATATATCATCCTACTGTCTTCTAGCTTCCATGGTTTCTGTTGAGAAATCTACACATAGTCTTATTGGGTTTCCCTTGTATGTGATGGATTGTTTTTCTCTTGCTGCTTTCAGGATCCTCTCTTTCTCTTTGACCTCTGACATTCTAACTAGTAAGTGTCTTGGAGAACGCCTATTTGGGTCTATTCTCTTTGGGGTATGCTGCACTTCTTGGATCTGTAATTTTAGGTCTTTCATAAGAGTTGGGAAGTTTTTAGTGATAATTTCTTCCATTAGTTTTTCTCCTCCTTTTCCCTTCTCTTCTCCTTCTGGGACACCCACAACACGTATATTTGTGTGCTTCGTATTATCGTTCAATTCCCTGATCCCCTGCTCAAATTTTTCCATTCTTTCCCTATAGTTTCTGTTTCTTTTTGGATTTCAGATGTTCCATCCTCCAGTTCACTAATTCTATCCTCTGTCTCTTTAAGTCTACCATTGTAGGTTTCCATTGTTTTTTTCATCTCTTCTACTGTGTTTTTCAATCCCATAAGTTCTGTGATTTGTTTTTTCATACTTTCCATTTCTTCTTTTTGTTGATCCCATGCCTTCTTCATGTCCTCCCTCAATTTATCGATTTGGTTTTTGAAGAGGTTTTCCGTTTCTGTTCGTATATTCAGAATTCGTTGTCTCAGCTCCTATATCTCATTTGAGCTATTGGTTTGTTCCTTTGACTGGGCCATATCTTCAATTTTCCTGGTGTGATTTGTTATTTTTTGCTGGCGTCTGGGCATTTAATCAGATTTCCCTGAGTGTGGGACCCAGCAGGTTAAAAGACTTTCCTGTGAAGTCTCTGGGCTCTTTTTTTCTTATCCTGCCCAGTACATGGTGCTTGTCTGTCTGCGGGTCCCACCAGCAAAAAATGTTGTGGCTCCTTTAACTTTGGAAGACTCCTGCTGCTGGGTGTGTGGTGGAGACAGAGAAAAGGTTGTAGGTTGGTTTTAATGGCTTCAAATTATGAAGTCCTGGGATCTGACTTCCTTGAGAGAGGGATTCCACCTGAGTTGTGTTTCACCCCTCCTGCGGGGAAGGTTCAGGTGGTAGAGAGCCCTAAAAGCAGCCTATTTCTGCGTTTGGGGAAGTTGTAACCTATGTAATCCCAGCGCTGAGCCCAGAGGCAATGAAGCCTCTGTAGAAACAGCCGCAGAAGGCTCTGTTTCGCCCCCTTTCCTCTTTTTCAGTTAGCCCAATAGGCGACTTCTGCCTTGATCAGTTTTGCCTGAGCTGAGGGCTTATTTTTAGTAGTCAGAAGTTGTTCCTTAATGCCACTATTGGTGTTAGGTTGGGCTCAGTCTCTACTACTGTTGGAGACTCTTTCCTTTCCCTCCGGGAAGTCGCCTGTGGGGGAGGGTCGCCAGCCGCAGCGGCTTGGGGAACCACTGTTCTGATGCTCCCAGCCAGCCTGCGAAGCCGCGTGTATGGAAGGGGCTCCGGTCGCCGCGGCTTGGGGAACCGGATCCAAAGCTCCCAGCCAGCCTGGGAGGGAGGGAGGGAAGGGCTCCGGCTGCCAGCTGCCTTGGCCCGGGGAAGTGCACGCCTCTCGGGGACCTCACTGCAGGGGAGTCTCTTAGCCGGTCCAGCCGGTCCTGAATGGGGTGCGCTGTGTGTCTGGTCTCTCTATTACTGTATCTTTATCACTTTTTCTTAGGCTGGTCAGATATCTAAGAACTTTACCATTTTCCTTACTGAATATTTTAAGTCTTGCTGATGATGCTGCAGAATCCCACATGGGAACTAGAAATCTTTGAGTCTGTGTGAAACTTTTGCTGAAATCCCCTTCATTGAGGATGCCCCACCTGCATCTACATCTATATATACCAATACATAATCCAGCTAATATACCTTCCCCTGAGAATAAAAATCCCACATTTTGCAAGAATTGGTCAGGGAGAGATTCTTACTTAGCTATGCAGCACTAGAAAGGAACTCCTGGTTCTGACACCTTCCTTATTAGGTTTTGAAACAATTCTCCAGTTTTTGCCTGAATTTCACCCCCACATCCACAGGCAGTTGGGGAAGCCTGTGTTATAAATCAGGCCAGTTTTCCACCTTCTTAGTGTTGGATGTTGGTAGGATCAGTGGAAGCCCTACAGATGAGCAGCTGTTCAAATATCTCTGTTCTGTTGCATCAGTTACTATAGGCCACCTTCTCTATAATCATTTCCCTCAACAAGGCTCACTTCTAGATTGAATGAATGTTCTGCCCTTCCCTGAAACCAGTTGCTAGTTTTGCCTCTTCTGTGAATTTTTTCTCCTGACCCCTTATCCTTTTCCCTGGAAAAAATAGATTATTTGTGGTTCTGTCATCCCTACCTTAATATAGCCAAATTTGTGATACTAATTTTACTTAATAGTATACTGTATTAACTTAGTCAAAATTTACCTGTCATCATCCCGTTCAATCCCATCTACCATCCATTGTGAGTACCTTATGGTAGTTCCTTAGCTTTTAAATTTTTGTATTACTTCCACCCAACATAAAATAAAGAATGTGTGCTCACTGAATATTCATGGATAAATTAAAGAATTTGTAGGTGTAGATTGTGCAGAAGTTGGGCAAACATTTGAGTATGAGCAACGTATTTAGTTTTCCTAAATTCTATTTAAATATATATTAAGTCCTCACTGTGTACTACCAATGCATGTGACCAATCCCTAATAATAGTTTTCCTCCTTGCAATATTTCTTTCCATTGGGAGATTAGAAATAGCATGCAATATTTCAAGTACCATAAAAATGACCAACTGTTGCAATGAAATGCTCAGTCCTCAGTCTTTTTACATCTTCTCTCACATTGATCTACCATCTACTGGTGACTCTTAAATTTGCATCTACAGCTCTGAAATTGCTTCTAAACTGAGGACTCTGAAATCCAAATACCTTCTTCACATATCCACTTGGTGCCCAACAGGCACCTCAAAATAAAAATATCCAAATCCATTATTTTTCGAGGCTTTCCCCTTTTTCTGAGTGACATCATTGTCCATCCAGTTATCTAGGCCAAAACCTTGAAATAATCCTTGCATTCTTTCTTGCACCTCATAGCTAATCTATCAGCAAAATTATCAGCTGTACGTTATAGATGGTTGCAGATTTTCCAATCACGTGAATCTCAAACCCAACAAACATAAATCTATGGTATTAGAAGTTAGAATCATGATTACCTCTGGTCATGGGAAGTAGGGAAGAGACTGGGAGGGAAACATAATGGTTTCTAGGATACTGCTCAAGTCATTTCTTGATTAGGTTATATGGCATACTCAATTTATGAAATTTTGAGCACACCATTATGATTTGTACACTTTCTGCATGTATATTTTACTTCATTTAAAATATCTGCTAAAAGATAAAAAAAGAAGATTAATGGCTTCTTCAGCTTTATAGAAAAATGGGAGACCTTTCAAAATTATCCGCATACACACTCCAACTTTACTGCATTGGTTCTATTACTCCCAGCCACTATAGCATTACATGGAAACAGAAAGAGCACTTACCCTCAAGTTAAAGAGACAATGGTGGAATCCTGGTTCTGTCACTGACAGAACTGATTGTATTGTGACGAAGTTCCCACATTTGTAAAAGAGTGATAATAAATCAACTTTACCGAATGGCCATTAGGATTACATAAATTAACGTTTGGTCTGATGCTCTTCTTTGCTGTAAACTCTATGATGACAAATTCTGAATCATTCATTTCTATATTCTCTGATCGTAGTGAGAGCTTAATAAATGTCCATTGCATGAAAAAAATGAATGGACAAACTAATTAATACATATGTGTTACTTATTTCTGAGAAACAGAAAGAGGGGAAATCAAATAATTATACTTTGCTTGTCTCAGTTTTTTATCGCATCTCTTCCTATCTGAACTCTTCCATTACTTTTTGCAGAACTTTTTAACTATGTCCCTCTCTACTTCCTTCCCACACTCTCTCCCTCTTTTCTTTTCTTTCTATCTTCTTCCTTCCTTTCTTCTTTCCTTCTATCCTTCTATCCTGTACTAAAATTCTCCTCCTCAAACTATTTCCACTATATTCTACATAAAAATAGTCTATATAAAAGGACAGTAAAACAGTGAAACATCAACTGCAATTTTCTAGTAGGAAAAATGGAAGAAATAGTTGATATTAAAGTTAATCTATATAATGTATCAGCCCAATTTTTATTATCACTCTTAAGCTCTAGATGCACATGTCAAATTTACTATCAGGTGGCATAAATTTTGTTTTGTTTTTCTTTTGGAATTGAAACTTTATTTTGTTTATATCCGAATGATATTTCATATACCTTTATATCTATAATATCTTCTGTGTTTTTGGCATAAGTTTAATTCCATTGCATGTGTGCTGCCCAACTATATTTTGGTATTAAAAATTATTTCACTTTTTAAGATAAAAAAATTAAGTCTCTTGATAAATATGATCACTGACTTAATTTCTACCTCCCGTGGTCCATCTTGTGACTATTTACTAAACATTTACTCAGGGCATAATATTATATGTATCAACTCATTTATTCCATGCTGCAATCCTGCAAGCGAGACATGACAAAATAACAAAAGTGAGGTTCGGGAAGTTTAAAGTTCCTTACATGATGTCTCAGAATACTTAACTGGTAAAATAAGTCCTCAAATTTAGCCTTTCCTACAAAGTCCATGATCAATCTACCACATCAAGCTATGATTCTTTACAGCCTGTCAGGACAAAAAGAAATCTGGTTTCCTTGACTGACTTCTCATCATCTCTTGCTTTGGCATAAGTATGGACTGAGTTTCTCAAACACCTGGACAGAAATGTTTTGCCAAGTAACATAAAAATAGGTCCCCCATAATTTTCATAATATGGCAGTGTTGATGCAGCCAGCAGCTGCTGCTTTATATGGGCATGCAGAATAAAACCAGCAGTAGGTAAGCTCGGCCAAGCGTGGACGGCTCTATGAGGTTTTAAAGGCCTACATGAATTGAAGGTCAGAAAAGTCCCTGAGTCCAGCACCTCCCTCAGCATACTGTGCCGCATTAGGTCACCACAAATAGAAATTTTAAGAAGGGGAGTTTCTTTAGGACAAAAAGTTCCATGCCTTAAGGATCTGTAGTCCATTTCTTTGTCTAAATCCTGACTTTTGATTTCAGTTCTACTGATTATGATTTCCTTGTATCTCCTGCCTATCCTTTTCTCTCCATTCCCATTCTCACTATTAAGGTTAGGCCTTTTGCATCTCTTACCTTTTTTTATTAAAACAACCTCTATCTTGTTTTCCCCTTTCTAGCCTAATTGTCTTCTGTGTTAGTTTCCCACTGCTGTTGTAACAAATTGCCACAGACTTAGTGGTTTAGAACAGCACAAATTGATTGTGTTGTAGTTCTGGAGGTCAGATGTCCGAAAACAGGTCATCCTGGGCTGAAAGTAATGTATTTATAGAGCTGCATTCCTTTCTGGGGACTTGAGGGAAGAGTTGTCTCTTCCCTACTCACATTTCTTGAACAGTGGTCCCATCTTCAAAGCTAACAATGCAAGAATGAGACTTTCTAATTCTGTCACCAGAGCAAATAACCGATTGTTTCTCTACCTCAGTTTCCATATCTATAAATGGGATAATAAAAGGTTTTTACAGGTTGCTATAAGGAAAACATATGATTACTTCATTTATTGTCCTGACAAAACTATCTAGCCCTTAATAAGATGGTTAGTTTTCCAATTTATTTTTCTAAACCGTAATGCCCCATAAAATAGTCACTATCCACATGGGGATACTTAAATTTAAATTTTTAACATTGCATTGAATTAAAAATTCAGTCTTTCTATCATCTGAGCTACATTTCAAGTGCTCAGTAGCCACATGTTGCCAAACTATTAGCAAGACAAATATAGAATATTCATTTCACTATGGAATTTCTAGGAAAATTTCATTTTAAACCATTAGCTTTTTTATTTTTACCATTAGCTTTTCATTGCTCTTTTTTATAAGTCAAAAATTGGCAATACTGTATGGTTTGATGAAGTACCTCTTGGCTATCTATTTTTGAACTCAACATATTCAAGAGGAATTTCCTCATGCACTCCTTACTCTAATGAAACAGCTTGCTGATAATCAAAATAAACTCCAACTCAGCTTTTGCCTTTACTACATTTCAAACCCAGGAATATTATTAGTAATTTCCTAATCAGGTTCATAAATTGTTTTTTAAAACTTCCACAGAGCATTTTTTACATAACAGCAAATATGTCCTGAGGTTGAAACATGGCATTTTACGTAAACTGGCTTGCATTTTGGTTGTTTTCAACTTGAGCTGTCATTTTTTACTTTTGCTTTTATTTTATTTAATATATGTATTTAATGTTCCTAAAGAGTTTTTGGAAAACATAAGCTTGATTTTTTCTAGTTTAAAAGTTATGGATATGACAGCATTTGTAAGTGGAAAAAAAAAGATTTTTTAGCAATTTAATGGGACACTTTGACTCGAAGGTTTGCATTTTCGGATCTCTATAAAACTTCATTCAGCCTCATGTTAAATTACCCCAAATAACTTAAACATACCACTGGAATTGGGATCCCAGTTCCTGACTCATATTTTCTTCTTGAATATTCTGTTCAGTTGTTGATACAGCTGCAGACTAAGAGAAAATACTAGAATGAAAACATCACAAGTACAGTGTGGTAGGTTGAATTATGTACCCCTGGGGGGGTGGGGAAGGTGACCTTAATCCCATTCTGTGGGTATAAACCCACACAAGGCCTTCTGAAGATGTTGTTTTAGTTAAGGTGTGGCCAAGTGAATCACGATGGGTCTTAATCCTATTACTGGAAGCCTCATAAAAGGAAAACCATCAGAAGTTGCTGCGAGCCAGAAGTCAATGGAAGAAAGAGGAAAGAACATCACCATGTGGCAGAAAGCCAAGGAACTCCAAGGATTGCCAGCCGGCCAGAACATTACCAATCCCAGGAGGAATTAAACCTTCTAGCCCCCAAAACTTTGACACAAAAGGACCCCATTGTTTGAGCCAACTTATTCTGTTGTATTTGCTATAGCAGCTAGGAAATTAGGATTTACAGGAATATTTGATTTTTGATAACTATGTCCCCAAGATCTAATACAATGACCAACACGTAATAGGTGCTCAATAAATATTTATGAAAAGGTCTATTACATACATTTGTAATACATTTGCAATGTTATACAAACTCTTTGACCCGAAAATGTACAAAACAAGCATATTCATATTTGTGCATCTTAGAATGGCAGACAATTAGAGCTGGACTGTTAGCTTTCTATGGCACAATACCCTCATTTTACAGGCCAGGCAATGGATTCTAACAACTTGCTGACCTTCTCATTTAGTGACAGTAACATAAGTACAAAGCCAGCAAGAGTAAAAACACTTTTCAAAATTAATTCCTGTTGCATTACCACTTGTATAACATTGATTATATGTCAGGCATTGTTCTAGTTGTCTTAAATGCACTAATTTTAGTCCTCACAAAAACCTATAAGGTAGGTACTTTTATTATGCACATTGATACGAAGAAACTGAAATACAGAGTGATAAAGTGACTCCCTCAAGGTTGCCCAACTGGAGTAGAGCTAGAATTCAAACCAGGAAATCTGGTTCTGGGAACTTCATTCCACCAGCCATCCTGATTAAATAGACAATTAACTACGGCACATCCACATTTTTAGCAAGAGTCATAATTTCTTTCAGGAGTACCTGACCTCTGTTTAGAAAACCTAGCCTAGATACAGTTTGCATATGCAAATATAGGCTGACTATTTGGGTTAGGAGAGAAATCACTCTCTATAACCAAGTAACTAGAGTTTTGAAGTCACCCCTCCTGGTTCCAGAAAGCTGGGTTTACAGCTGCTTTCATTTAACAGTTTTTTGTGTTTCAATCCCTAATCTTGAGGACCGGAGGACAATTCAGCTACGTTTCATTTCTAGGTTCTGAATGAGTCCTTTTCCCTGCTTTATGTCAGTAATTTGATTTTGTTAGGCATGCCTGTGCACCTGTGGGTGGAAAAGGGAATCAACTTTTTAATTCTTTTTCTTTTTTGGTAAGGTTTCATTTGACTGCAAAGAAGGCTAGGTCAGAACAGACGACAACCTCTGTGAACCTGGGATCTCCTTGAAGAATGAAAGTAGATTCCCTTTAAAACTAGAAAATTCTCAACTTCAAAGGCCGGTAGTTAACAGAGGATCAGACACTTTCAGGCAAAACCCTGGAAGATTGTAAAAAAACAAAAGCATAGTCTTTCTTCTGGGCACAGCAAACACCTCTGCTTACACTATTTTATAGACGTAGAGGGATGATTATTTCCATAACCAAGGAAATGGCCAACTAAATGTGAAGAGCTTCCATTCATCCAATAAAGGGATAATTTCTGTTTCTATATTCTTAAAATTTTTATCACTTTATTCTACAAAACAGAGTAGTTACTCCTCTTTTCCACAAACTGAGAATAAGCATGACATAAGGTTTTCTATATAAAATCTGAAATTTCATATTTAAGAAGAATCTCTCTAAAACTTCAGAAATGGCACTTAAACAAAAATGTATCAAATCACATACACAATTGAAAGCATTCTTTAACTAAAGCAGAACTTCACCCCTTCTAAATTTCTTTGCTATTTGTAGCTTAAAATACAATTGCATTTTTTTCCTTCTATCATTTCATCTCTAAAACTTACCTCTGCATTTGGTTACTAACAATGGGTGGACAACACCCTCTATATATTCTACTAAGAAAAACTTGTATTAAGTAAATTCTAAAGACATGATGGATTTTATACAGATTAATGCTATTAACACCAATGTCTTTAGACATTTCTTCAAGTGTTTTAGGGTCCTATTACCTGCATCTCTGAGTGAGACAAGCTGACACAAATCTGTAGGTAGATAGATCATTATAGTGTGTTCACCCAAGAAATAGAAGCAACCCAAGAAGTTACAATAATGATGATAAAGTCTCTTCCTTTTTAAGGTTTATAAAATACCAATGCTCTTTGGATTTTGTATCCCAATATAATTTACCACTGAGTGGTGTAAGCAAGTAAAGATCTGCTTTGCATAGTTCATAGAATCAAGTATCCATGGCCAAAATGCCATTGCATAACAAATAACTTCAAAACCTCTGAGGTATAAGCAATATGCCTTTATTACCCACATGCCTGCTGTGGTTATCTAGGAGGCTCTGTTCATTTTAGCTAGGCTCATACAAAAGGGGTGGGTTGGTAGGTGACACATCAATGCGGCCTTGACCAGGATGGCATGAGTTACTAAGCTCTACTCCACATGTACCTCACCTTCCAGGAATGTTCTCATGGTAGAGGCACAAGAGAGAGCAGAGAAGCTTATCACACAAGAGTTGTGCAAGCATCTACTTGAGTCCCATTTGCTATTACCACTTTGCCCAAAGAAAGCCATTTGGCTTAGCCCAGACCTAAAATGAAAGGCATGTCACATTGTCCAAAAGTCACACGGACAAAGTCATATGGGTTTAAGGAGTGGTCATGTATTGGGACCATCTTTAGAATCTATCATATCCATCATTTATAGAGATAAAATAAGATTCTAATTCTAATCATGGACCTAGAGCATCTCTGGAAAGGTCAGAGATTATGTTTAAGTACTAGGCTAATGGACTAGACTAGCAAATGGTCAATATAATGTGAACATTTATAGTAGTTTGTGATTTGAATGCTGTCAAATCATTCCCTAGACATTGAGGTAGATATCTGAGGCAAAACTAGCAGGATATATAAGGCTTCAAGAACAGTATACATGAAAGGGTGTAGCACAGGAAATTGGTGATATTCAAATATTCTAATTTAAATAGTTTTAACACCGACAGAATTTCATTAAAGGAATCAAACAGAAATATACCTTTTGGCCTCATTGCTATTTCTTGACTACTCCAAGCAGACTCCCACTTCAAGGTCTTTGATAGTTTCCCTTATCTCAGCGTCCAGCACACATAAGGTATATATGTGATTATTTAACTGAGACCTCTGTTGGAATATGATTTCCTTAGAGAAGACTGCTTTGACCATCATATCTAAAGGAGCCCTTCTTTACCCTGTAATGTTTGATCCCACACCCAGTTCAATTTTGCTAATGGTTCAAACCCTCAGACAAGATATTGTACTGTTTATTGTGTACAGCTTCCTACCCTCCAAACTCACCCAATGACATGGAAATTCTCTAAGTATAGGGATAAGGTACAGTCACCCCTTACTTCAGCCAGGATGTAGAGTATGTAGAGCAATCTTGGTATGATAGTGCACCAGCCCCCAATGGTTTAAAATGAATTGACTGAGTGAATGATTCAATGACTGGAAAATGACCACCATATTATTATCTCTTATATACTCAGACTGTTGTTATAAAGATGACTTCATTTTTTTCTATGAAAAATATGCTCCTTTTATTTCTACTTTTCAACAGCTCCTGTTAACTCTTTAGATTTATTTTGTAATCTCTTCTTTCTTTCCAGTCACATGCATCTTAATAGTTCTTATCTGATGCTGGAAGTGAAGACTAATGTGACATTACTTAACTCGATGTGGCTCTTTGGCATACAAGTGAGTTGGTAAGGCAACTCAAACAAAGTTTGACTATATTGAATTATGGGTAATAGGCACTTGGGTAAACCTAACTTCTTGCCAAATAAGTCATTACTGTGACCTATATGTAAGAATTGTGACCTATATATAAGAACGGTGACTACATTTTGCACAGTATCTTTTATTTTAGAGACACTCAAAATTACAAAATGAAGGATAATGCTCTATTTCACTCTAAATGCACCAAGTATATTTTTGAGAAAATTGCATCTTTGTGTTATTTTATAGGGAAAATTTTATTTTAAAAAATTTCTTTCAAGATGGATAACACATATAACTAGGTCTATTTAACCATCTTGAATTGACAAGATTAGCATATTAAAAGATCTGAGAAGTCCTTCAGTAAAAGAATAAATTTTGTTGAACTCAGAAGTTTCCAAGAAAATTTGACCACATATCTTACGATTGATTCATTTGCTGGTTTTCTTTGCTTTATTTGTTGCTTTCTTATTTGTTTGCATGTTACAGAGCTTTTTACATATTCAGTGGAATATATTTTTAGAAATACCGTTCTAATCACATACAACCTTGCTTGCTTATAATTCCAGTGCTTTGCTTAAATTTAGATGATGTTCTCAAAAGAGTTCAAGTCCTCATTATTTATTTCTCTTTAAGGGACTCATAGAATGTTAGTCAGCTGAGTGAGCAAGATAAATCCCACAGTGGTTTAAATTAGATCCAGACTTGGACTCAGTCTTCAAATTCAAATTCAGTGTTGATGCAATGAATGGAACCTAGAGATTAAGTGAGGGTGAGGTTCAGAGAGGTTGCGCAATGCCCTGGATAATTTGTTCCTATAAGTCCTTCTCCATCTTTCTCTACCCTGTTTTCTGCTCCAGGAAGAGGATCTCTATGAACTTCATCAATGAGTTTCCTTGCTCTCTGGCCTCTGGCTGGGGTCCCCAATGGAATATATACTGTTAATATTAGGTGCAGAGACTGACTAGAGTGGAGGGCAGGAGTTCAGAGTGGAGAGGAGAGAGAAGTCCTGGTAGAGAGTTAACAATTCTCTTGCAGACAGACCTTTCAGTCTCTTTCTTTCTTTCTCTCTCTCTATCTCTCTTTCTCCCTCTGACATTCAATGACCACTTCTTCCATTTAACCCTTCAGATAGAATCTTAAAATTGCCTCAGGTTTTTACTTGTTCTTCACTCTATTGCTCTAAACATGTCTATACCTTTAAAAAGTATCTTTATCAAACTGTGCCCAAGCCTCAGAGTAAGTGGACCATCTCTGACTAAAAAAAAATGATGAGCAAAAGATCCCATAGCTAGGGAATGAAGAAGCCATAATTTGAGCCCAAGCCTATTTGATCAAACCTTTGTTCTCTTCTTCACTATTCAAAACTATCCATCCACACTGAGGAAACGGTGGTAATAGGAAATTTTGGGTTTCTACTTCCTATCTGAATAATGATAACAAGCAAAAAAAAAAAAAAAAAAAACAATAGTAACAAAAATTCACAAATTAAGGGCTTACTTTATACTAAGCATTATTCTAAGTCATTTATAAGTGCCAAATCTTTTAAACCTTAGCACAAGCCTATGAAATGAATACAATTATTAATGCTATTTCCCAGATGAGGAAAACGAAGTAGATTAACTTACTGTTCATTATCATATTGATGGATGGCATATGGACTCAGGTAGTCTGGGCCAAGAGACTGAGTTTTTAATTGCAAATATATACTGATGTCAACATAGTGGTAATTCCTAATTATGCTGTTATTAGTATAGATATTTACATATTTTGTGCTATAATATTCTCTTCTTCTGAGGTCCACTGACACAATGCCTCAAGAAATCAACATCTTTCAGTGATTGCTGTGCACTTTTCACTCTGAGGATAATACAAAGAACAGACTACACATTTTCCGTGGTGCATTAGGGAACACAAGACTTTTAAGATGAAGTGATAAATATACACTAAAGTTGGAGCGCCAGAGAAAATGTATCCATTTCATTTTTAAATTTCATGAAGTGCATTGAATGGAATTTTAACCCTGATTTGGGGTTAAGATGTCAAAAGCCCTCATTACCAAATGATATTTAGGCACTTGAATATTTTTGCCACCTGTCATTTTGCTTCCTCTCACCTATATAAATGGCATTTATCTCTGTTGACATCCTGATTATAATGTTATCACTGCTTTTCAGTTATTTCTACTAACCCATGACAGGATTATTTTTTCTTCACATGTCATTCATTTGACATTTATTTGCTTTCTTTAATTTGGGTTGAAATATGAATTCCTAAAATCTGACTTGATTATATATTGCTGCTTAACTGATATCACTCATTACCTTTGAGATTATTTTCAATAGAACATAGCTAGTGATATTCATTCACCCTTTTAATAGTTTTTATGAAGGCATACACAATAGGTAATGACCTGGGCAGTGGTTTTCAAACTTGAAGTTTGGTGGTATTAGAATCAGCAGTTAAACTTTTTTCAGAGATACCCATGGCTCACCATCCCACCATGCCACAGCTACCACTTTGGAAATAATGATACGTGGAAGGAGTAAAGGACTCAGTGCATCTTTTGAAAAAAGCATGCCATGTAATTCTGAATTGACTTTTCAACAGTCAGATGATACATGCAGTGTGGTTATCATGACAGAAGTATAATGTGGCCAGAAGGGGAGAAGACAGGAAGTGGAAATAAAGCAATAACTTTGGAGCAAGACTAAACCTGAGAATTTAGTTACAGTCAGGAAAAAAGGATGCCAAACCTGGGACCTGGTTGGAGCCTAATACCATACCAGGTTGAATGCACCAGGTTCTTCCCATGAATAGTTTTAATGGATTATTGTAAAGAACAAATGAGAAAACACAGAGCAAGGTGTCTGGAATACAGAACATACTGAATAAACCTGGTTATTATCATGATTAAAGTTATGTGATAGTGAAGTGAAGCCTAGCAAATACCAGAGAAATCTTAAGTTGAAACATATGAAATTGCCATACTTTAGATGAAAAATCATCAAATACAATTTCATGTGGTTCAACCTAGTTTTATTCATTATAATTAATGTGTAGAATGCTGTCATCATAATTGTTAGTGTTTCGGTTGGAGACATAATCCTAAAGACTACTAGTGATCTCTTGGGATGATGAGTTCATTCCTGAGTATTGGGCTTTCCCTGGAATGATACTCAGCCTTTCATACAAATGAAAAAACAAAAAACCTATGGTTGGAAGTTTTACTCTAATTCATTGCTGGTGGAAATATGAATGAATTTGTTTCATCTTTGTAGAAAGCCACATAGTTAATGCTTATTAAATTTTTTTAAGCATATGCATTCTTCATCCTAGAATTCCAACTCCTAGAAACCTATTCCAGAGAAATAAAAGCACTAGTGCATAGGATACATGTGCAAGAAAGTTTATCATAGCTTTGCTGATAGTGGCAAAAAAATCTGGAAACAAAATATATATACTCATCAATAGGAGAATGCATGAATAAATTATGGTAACTCCACACCACTGGATATCATTATACATTCATTAAAAACAAATCATTCAAAACATGCAAGTTAAGTTGAAAAGATTTCATAAAATATTGCTAAGTTACAAATGCAAAATACAAGAATAAATTTTGGATACTGTGACTCTATGAAATAGCAAGATCTTTAAATGTACAATTGCTTTTTGTAAGGCTAGGGTATGTGAAGATATAAATAGCCTGATGCAAAAAACCACTGCTTAAAGAACTTCTGGATCTGAAGTTTTGGGAGAGACTGATTCAGCAAATGTTATATAATCTTTTAGCATGTTGCCACCTTTGTGTAACTTAGTATGAAAACCTGTGGCTGCATAGATTGTGGCCAGAGCGGAATGATTAAAGCACGCCCACTCTACAGTCGGCTTTCTTTTAATTTGCTACCCGGCCGGAATAACCGATCCTTGAGCTGGAACCCGACATTTGGCAGAGTTGGCAAGATATGGTGAGTGACCCCTCCACCCCAGAGGTGAAGGACTAGGCGGGTTATGGCCCCCTACAGATTTGTGGTATCCTGTAACAGCCGTGTTGTGCACTGGTCTGCTCTGGAGGCTTGGAGTCATGTGGATCCCACCCTACAGGCGATCGCCAACGCTTTGGAAGACCTTGAAGGTATCTTGGTTTTTTTAACCATGCTGCAAGAACAGCATAAGGAAGCTTTGGCAGCTCAAGCGCATGTTCGGAAGGTGTAGCAATGACAAGAATTGGAAACCCGGGTCTGAGCCGTAAGAGAAAGCGGCAGCGCCTGGGCTGCCTGGAATCGAGGGAATCGAGAGTGAGTCGGCACTATCCTGGGCAAATACTCCCCCCTTATTTCATGCCCTCCCCAAAGTAAAACAACGAGTTGAGCACGACCAGCCCGGGGCTCCGGCGGGGTGAGGGTGGGGTTAGATGATGTACAGGGGATATACTCCAGACGGACTCTGGAATCTCACGAAACAGGTAAGGCAAAACCCCAGTGAAACACTCCCGGCATGTCTGTCATGCCTGTGGGTCGGTGGGGCTGACAACCCGAACTCTCAGAAAGTGAGATGGCGCACCTAGGCTCCATAACTACCCATCCATTCCCGCGACAGCATATACAAAGCTGCTGACGGTTAGCATAGGGAAAGCATTTGTTTATCAACTGACTGAAGAGTCTGGCCCAATAGGTCTGGCAAAATCGGGGAGAAATCCCAGAGACTGTAAGTGAATGGACTACATACATGGACATAGTCCAAATCATCCAGGAAATGGGGATGCAGCAGATGATGTCCCAGGTCCAATATGGAACCCCTGATGATGAGCCTTTTACACCTCATGAAGGACATGGTTTTGGCCATGTCACCTCCTGGTACCTTTGGTGCCTTGGCTGCATTTTTGGCCCCCTATGTGGACCGTAGTGTGTATGAAGTAACCATGGCCATGGCACAGTAGGGGGATGCGGAAATATGCAAACGAGAAAAAGGATGTGTCCAATGCGGAAAGTAGTAGGGCCATCAACTGAGTGGAAAATGTCCCATGGACGGAGAAAGGATGGCAAAGCTGATGGTCCCACCAAGGCATCTTATTTACAAATGTGGATGGGCTTGTTGGCCACAGCGGTGGATCCAGAAAAGATTGATCGACAGCCTAATGAAGTCTTATGAGCTTTGTGGAAAGAGCTACCCCAGAGCAACAATTCACCAAACTGAAAGGGAAAAAGCAAACAGAGAGACGCCCATTACGCTTGCGTGATGTCTTATCCGGTAACTTTGACTTGTTAATATAACCATGATTCAGCACATGTTATATAATCTTTTGACATATTGCCACCTTTGTATAACTTGGTTTTAAAAACCCGTTGCTGTGTAGATTGCGGCATGGAGGGAAATGATTAAAACATGGCAACTTTATCAGTGGCTCCTTGTGCTTTCTTTCAGTTCGCTACTGGGCCGGAAGAGCCGATCCTTGGGCTGGGACCTGACAGTATTATCAAAGCATGGAGAAAAATATAAAAGGATCTATCCAGGTAGTAATCATGGTGAGATTATAAGACTAGAGGAGAAGTAAAGGGAAAAGGAAAATAAAAAATAGAACAATGATTTTAAAAGATTGCATCAAAAATTAACGAAGTGCATGATGTGGACCCAATTGAGCATTTATGTAAAATTATATTTAAAATTTTTATTTTAAAATACAAATTTTAAGTTCTAAAAGCTTTTCTGATTTATTGATTCATATACTCCTTCAATAATATGTTAAAATTATCTTCTCTGATCTAATACTCTGTGTTACATATAGTAATTAAAGTTGGACAATGTCCACAAATAAGAATAAATAATTTCTAGTGTTTTCAGACCACAATGCAAAATATTCATTTGTTTCTAGACACGTATTTTCCCACACTTCAAACATTTCAGAATAAGTGGAACATCCAACAACTATGGGGCAATATCTCCACAAGACTTTAGTAATTTAAATTGGTTTTCCAATTAGTGAGATTGTCTGCACTTCCACAATCACCTGCTGACTTCATGAAGATATTTAATGTGCCTTCTCCCTCCAATAAATGATCAATTACTTAGAAAAAGCTATGCATCATTTGCTTTGAACTGAAGTTTTCTATTACCCATGTCTCCTATATTAGAAGATAATTTCATTTCTCCAATGTTGCATTACTAAACATACAAAAAGAGCCACCAGAAGAGAATAATGCTAACTTGAATAAAAATTTATATTAATTCATAATCAGCTACCCACTTGTTCAAATAAATTATCCATATTTTGTTGGGACAGGCAAATTATTTTCCCCAAAACCAGCCTCCAACAAGTTTGTGGAAAGTAGACTCACATGAAATAAATTCACTAATTGCATTTCTCTCAAATTAGCCTATTTGAGAGAATTGGCTAGCCACGTTGTCTAACCAGTGATTTTTGTTTTCAGAAATAAACCCAACTTGTATCTGAAAATACAGATTTAAACTAATGATTTTTGTATTAATTTTTGGATTTCAAATTTTAAGATGTATAGCATTGTGAAATTTACCAATACAGTTTTTTGAGATTTTGCTACCAAGCCAAGTGAACCTGTACCTTTACAAACATATGTGTCATGAAAAACACACCTGTAAGGAAAAAATACATAACAGGAGTAATTGAACTGATGATACTGTACTTGACTATTTATTACATTACATTATAATGAAATATAATGTAATATCCTTAATCAGGACAGTTCTTAATCCTAGAACTGTAGTCCTTTATAAACTGATTGAATACAGTGAGACAGAGAGAGAGAGAAAGCCACAGAAAAACAAAGCAGAAATCAGTGAAGCATAAAAAAGAAGGAAGAGATCAGAAAATGCTGCCATGTGCCTTGCCATGTGGCAGAGGAGCCAAGGATCTCTGGCAGCCAGTCTTTGGGAAAAGCACATCACCTGAAGATGCCTTGATTTGGACATTTTCCCAACCTCAAACCATAAGTGAATAAATTTCCATGGTTTAAGCTGACCCATTTCATGGCATTTACTTTAAGCAGCCTAGGAAACTAAAACAGGTTTGTGTATCAGGAGAGTGGGTTGTTGCTATTGCAAATACCAAAAATGTTGTAGCAGCTTTGAAATTGGGTAATGGGTAGAGGCTGGAAGAATATTGAGGTGCTCAATAGAAAAGTTCTAGATAGTTTGAAGTAGAAATATGAAGGCTAAATTCACTTCCGATGAAGCTTTAGAAGAAAATTATGAATGTGCTTTGAAAACTGGAGGAAAGGTGATCCTTGTTTTAAAATGGCAGAGAACTCAGTAAAATTGAGTTCTGATGTCTAATGGAAGGCAGAATTTGAGTGATGAGCTTAGATATTTAGCTGAGGAGATTTCCAAGCTAAATATGGAAAGTATAGTCTGTTTTTTCTTTGCAGCTTATTGTAAAATGAGAGAGGAAAGGGATAAGCTGAGAACTGAACTCTTGGATATACACAAACACACACACACACATGCACACACACACACACAGAAAAACAGAAATTGATGGCTTGGAAAATTCTGAGTTTCTGGAAAACAACTCCCCACAGAGTAGAGGGTTTAACTGAACATGGAACCAGTCATCAATTTCCTTGGAAGTCAAGATTGGAAGTGTAGGTATCTAGGAAGTCTATGGAAAGTTGTTTCTTGACGGTGTGGGCCTCTTTGCACTACCTGCAAAACCAGCAACTTTTTGTTAGATCTGCGTGAATGGAACTGCTGCCCACCTGTACTACAAGGGACAGAAAAGGGACAGGTTCAAGGAAAAATTTTTTCAGGGTCAGAACCATGGAAGCCAAGGTCTGGACTGAAGACATCTTCTGTGGTCAAGACAGCAAGCCCAGCCATGTGTGTATAAACAGTGAGTTCACCCCAGGACTTTGAGAGTCCCATTGTTCAGGAAGAGTGCTAGTGCCTCAGTCTTCAGAGAGCATGGAATAAATGACTCAGGAGAGTCTGGCCACCACTGCAATGTTTGGAGAGGATGGAGCCTTCACCTCAGTGCTGGGAAGAGAATGGCCACAATGCTAGTACTTGGAAGGAATGGTGCTGCTACACCATCAAGCCCAGAAGACAAAACATCATTTCATAATTGACTCTCAGATCTCGAAAGCTAATGAAGTGTTTCCTGCTGGATTTCAGGATTGTTTGGGCCTTGTGGCCCCTGTTTCCTTCCAGTTAAACCCTATGGGATTTGTAATGTTTATCTTTTGTCTATCTCTCTTTTGTATATTGGAAGCAGATAACTTATTCTCTAGGTTTAACAGGACCACAGCTGGAGGAGAAATTGTGCCTCAGGACAGACCACACCTATAACTGATTTTTCTGAGACCCTGTACTACATATTGTGATGGAATGTATTTTGCATGTAGAAAGAACATGAATTTTGGGGGGTCCAGTGGATGGAATGTGGTGGTTTGAAGTTGTATGTACCCCAGCAAAGCATTGTTTTGAATTTATTCCAACCCCATGGATGTAAATCCATTGTAGATAGGACCTTTTGATGAGGTTATTTCAGTGAAGGTGTGACCCACCTCAGTCATGATGGGTATCAATCTTATTACTGGAGTCCTTTATGAATTGAATGAATACGAAGAGATGGGGGCGGGGGCGGGGGGGGAGAGAGAGAGAGTTCCACAGAAGCAAAAAGCTGAAATCAATGAAACCCAAAAGAGAAGGGAGGGACCAGAAGATGCTACCATGTGCCTAGCCATGTGGCAGATGAACCAAAGATTGCTGACTGCCAGCCTTTAGGAATAAAGCATCACTTTGATGATGCCTTGATTTGGAAATTTCTCCAGCCTTATAACCGCGAGTGAATAAATTCCCATTGTTTAAGCAGAACAATTTCACGTTATTTGCTTTAAACAGCCCAGGAAACTAACACAAACCCATTGCCAAAAGGGGAGAGTTGGCTGAATGGCTTTCTGTTTGTGAACTAATAGGACAACAGTTTGCAATATGCCATATATCAAAATGAATTTTTAATGAGATTTTCTTCCATATTTTAAGATGCTCATTCTAGGAGACAGTTCTCTATTGGGCTTCCACATTTTTGCATATCTTGTGAAATGAGGCACTGAATATTCTTTGCTCCAAACTATCTGTTCAACAATTTTTTTTATAGGGAGCAACCTTGAAAGATGAAGTATTGCCTCCTTCTGGAGTAAGGAGCAAACACATTTATGTCCCGTATAGTGAAGACAATGTCTTACTCCAAAGCAAAGGGCAGGCATGCTTTCTGTCCATTATTATAGATTCAAGTTCCCTAAGGTCAAGGTTCCTTTTTTGAAATGCAATTGAATGCATGGGCAGGTATCATCTGGCCCTCCACACATTACCTAGTGGGAATTGGGGTTTAGGGTGTATCAGAATGAAAATGCTGATATTCTGCCTACTGTAACTGCCATGAGAAAAAAAAAAAACATTTTCTAGTAACATCCATGAAATGGAGGCTACCTTGGTAGCTTATAAGTGAGGTAAAAACTCAGACACTTCTAGTTTTTTACATTAATGCTGCTTTTTTAGACTGTGAAAGAGTATGGCTAAAATGGCTTAAATGAATCCTTTGCCTGTGTTTATCTGGAGGACTTATAGTCCATCCCATGAAGATTAATTGATGGATGATGATATTCTTTCATCATTCTGTAATCAAGGCTTTCTAAACTTCAGACATAATGAAGTGCTGAAATTGTCATTTGCTTGATAATTTAAAAATTATTTTACAGTTTTTAACTTAAAATGCATGCATTTTAAAGTAGTGTATTTAAAGGGAATCTGGCATTCCTAAATTTGAAAGTCAGTCCAAGTAACATAAATTGACACTAAACATGCAAGTAAATGAAATGATGTCAGACTGAAAAATAGCCATCGGTGCCCCACCTAACATCACCGGGACCTTCTTTTTGGAAATTCTACACGAGAAAATTGGCAGGAGTAGCAAAGAGAGAGCTGAATGACAGCTGGAATTCAGGAGGGATTGCCGCTCTAAAACCTCTTCTCTTGGAGAACTCATCCACATCCTTCACTTCCACACCTTTACTGAAGAGAACCCACCTTGTCTGAACTCTCTGTCAACAGGTACATCTAATAGGCATCTTCATGAAGTTCTCCTGATATCACTTAAAACTCAGCACATCTACAAATGCATTTTTAATCCCCAAATAACCTATCACCCCAAATTTCTACCACTTCTATATCTTTGGAAAGTAATAACCCAGTATTCTAGGCACCAGACTCAACTCCATTCTTCACAAAGCCATTACCTTTTTTCCCGTCTTAAATGACGTGTGTTGGCCAATGTAATCCTGTTCTCTCTGCATCTATCCATTTTTCCATCATAACTGATATCCCACCATACCAGTTTAAATTTTATTTAACTTTGATTAGTTTAAATTTCAACAAAAAGTTGAATATTTCATTATTACCTTTGTATTGATTGGTTGATAAAATTGTAGCATTATATATTTGTTATGTTAATTAAAATATGTTATTAAAATTTATTTTACTTGTTTCTTTGCACTATTTTTGTGATACGACTATGAGAAAGTTTTAAATTGCACTTTGATTTTTAACTATATTTCTATTATACAGCATTAGTAGAACATAGCAAGTGTAGACAGAATGGGATTAACCAATTTTGAAGAATCAATGTGTAGTAAATTGCATGCTAGACATTTTACCACTTGAAGTACATGATCTTCTAATTATTTCTAATAAATATATACTCATTCCTAATTTTATACAGGAAAAACAAACAGAAGAAGGAGAGAGAGAATATGTCAGTGTATTACCCAGAGTTCTCCAGAGAAAGGAAACCCAGGAAACCCAAAGGATATATAGATATGATTTGTTATGGGAATTAGCTCATGCTACTACAGAATTGGTAAGTCAGATTTCCATAAAGCAGGCCACAAGTTGGAAATGTTGAAGCTGATGATGAATTCCCCAGGAGAATCTAACTATGTAGACCACACATAGAAATTCTTCTTCATAAATGCTGAAATCATCAGTTCTCCCTTTAATGCATTTAACTGATTGAATGAAGAGACTTCTTTCCTTGCTGAAAGTAATCTCTGTTTATTACAGATATAGTCAACAATAGATGTAATCAAGTTACCTATGATTTAAATCCATGATGAATAATCTCATAGAAACAAACAGGTCAGAACTTGCTTGACCAAACAACTGGACTCCATAATCTAGCAAAGTTGATAAGTGAAATTAACCATCACTGTGAATAGATTTCCTGAGTTCACAAACTAAGCATGAAACATAGTAAGCCTAGAACAAACTTATTAAGTATAATTAGTAAGAATTCAAATTCAAGTCACTAACATAACATCTACCCAGCGTTTTTCTGTTTTGCCCAGTTGTGTGCTACTGAAGGAGCTTTTGGAGTTGTGTGATATTGAAGGCCAATTAGGCTCTAGGGGAGAGTCTCACTGCTAACTCTGCTTCTTGGAGGCCCAGGATTGCGCAATGGGGTTTGATGAGTCAGCTTGCAGCAGCTGCCTTGGCATCTGTGTTCATAATACATCCCATGATACTCTCCATCCTCACGATATTCCTAAGCTTGTGTGATCTGACCCAGCTGTACAAACTCAGAGCCGTCTACCACCTGGGCTGGTGAAAGTGACTCAATACTGGATCACAGATGCATGCCCAGAGTTGTAGCTGAGGCAGTGCTGGCTGACTGCTTTTCAATGTGGTCAGGCATGGCTGATTTCCAGGCTCATCCATCTTCTTGCTTGGTAGAAAACAGGTCCTGGGCATTGATGGGGTTCTTCTAATTTAGCAACCTACTTCCTTTGTACCTTCAGCTCCAAATAAAACCAGGTAAAGTCCCTTTTAACCCACTCCAAGGAGAATGCAATCTGTTGGTTGTTGGGCAAGAGTGTTAAAATGTCTCCAGAAATCTCATTTTCAGCCTACAAGCCAAGGCTAGCCTGGCAAGTAGAAAACCCACTGTGTGATATGATTTGCAAATTTTCACAGAAGGGCTGTCTTCGTGAAGGTATTCTTTATCAGAGTTACCTAGGCTATGTTACATTCTTCTATTTAATATGGATGATTTCTGGATTTTGCCATCTCAATAATACAGTTAAAATTCAAGGAGCACTGGTAATAATTTGCAGCTACTACTTTAACCAAATGATCTTAGATTGCTATGGAAGTAAATCAGGTAGAAATGCAAAACTGGATATTCCATTGTAATAATAATATCGAAAAGAAATGTATCATAACAGTATTTGCATTCTTCATGAACACTTATAAAGTGCTTTATATTATTTCCTTTGATATGGATAACTCTTCCATTTTATGCATATAATTATTCCAGTTTCTAAGAGGATAAAACTGTGACATTAAGTAATTTTCCCAAGATCACACTGTTTGAATGACACCGCCAGAATCCAAACTGTGACCTTATCCTAAGTCCTACTTCCTTTTTATGCATTGTAATCAATGGACATTTTATTTTCTTTATATGAATACTTAGCTATTTCACATAATTAGATTATTTTTTGTTTGATGCTTTACCGGTTATTTATGTTGCTTTCAACGTCATTCTTTTTTTTATTCTAGAGGGAAAAAATTCATATTTTACCTATATTTCAACTTTTCATTCATCTACTCATATACTGAACAAGCATTTATTAAGCACCTTCTCTTAAAGATAAAGATTAGCAAGAAGAGTGATAAAGATTAGCAAGAAGAGTGAAACACTGTCTTAACATCAGGGTATGCCAAACTAGTTCCACAGAGGAATGGAGACACATACACGACTCTGCATCTCAAAGTTTCATGGCCTTACACACCATCTCTATGCTAATGACTCCAAATCTATGTACCCAGCACTGACTGCTCCACTGAAAACCAGGTTGACATAAACAAAAGCCTGCTTGATACCTCTGCTCAACAAAAAAAGTACTGCAAACTTAGCATAGGCAAAACAGAACTCTTGTTTCCCCATGAAACACCTCTCCAATACTCTCTCTCCTAGCATTCATAGTCTCTGGAACAAGTAATGCTGTCCACCTCATTATTCCTGCCCAAATCAAGGAAACAGCCACAACTCCTCTTATTCTACAACCTTTGTATTCAAATCCACCAGCAATTCCTGCCAGCTTCACCTTCAAAATCCATCCTTGTTCTATTGTTCCCCAGCCACTTTCCTAACATCCTAGCCTGGGTTACCATCGTCTCTTGAATAGACTACTGAGTCTTCCAACACTTCCAGCTTTCATTCATATCTACACACAAATCATTAAAATGGAGGTAAATTTTACATTCAGTTAAAATGCCCTGATTTGTAAGTGTGCAATTTGAAGACTTTTGACAATATATACAATTATCCCAATCAAGATATCAAGTATTTTCATCACTCCTTTCATGACCACTTTTAGTTTATCCCACCCCATCCTCTTTAGAAAACCACTGTTTTAATTTTCCTCATTATAGATTGTGTATTCTTTAGAAAATATAAATGCAAGCATAGCATATGTGTTCTATTGTAACTTTTCAACATAATGTTCATGAGATTCTTTCATATTTTATCTGTATTGGTAATTGATTTTTTTATTGCTGAATAGAATTCCATTGTGTGAATAAGCAGCAATATGTATATGTATTTTCCCACTGATGAACATTAGATTGTTTCCAGTTTCGTGTCATTTTGAATGAAGCTACAGTGAAAATCTGGGTTCAAGTCTGTGTGTGGACATGTTTTCAATGTTTTTTGAAGAAAAAAACTTTTAATTTAGCAACAGTCCAATTTCTCTTTCCTTTTCTCTTTTGATTATTAGTACTTAAGGTCCTGAAGATAATCTTTTATGTTTTTTTTTCCTAGAAGTTGACGATACTGGGTTTTATGTTTCCAACTATGATCGAGCTCTTTTTATTTTTGCTTGTACAGAGTGAATGCGGGGTCAAAGATAACTTTTTTTCCTCCAAGATATATAATTGTTCTTTTCTTTTTCCTCCAAGCAGATATCCAATCCTGTAAAAAAGACTTTCTGTTTTACCATGGAATTGACCTAATGTCTTGTCTGAAACTAAGTTGTCTACATATGAGTGGGAATATTTCCACATTCTCCGTTCTGTCACACTGATGTAATTATTCGTATGCCAACATCATATAATCTTGATTACAAGAGCTTTATGACAACTCTTGCAATCAGATGGTATGAGTCCAAAACTCTGTTCTTGATTTTCATAATTGTTTTGGCCATTATAATACCTTTGCATTTCTATATAAATTTAAAAATTTACATTCAATACCTCCTTAAAGAAAATGGCTTGAATTTTTATTGCAATTGTGTGAATGTATATATAAATTTGTTTGAGAATAGATGTCTTCCAATCCATGAAAATTGATTAGGACTCCCTTTGGGTTTTCTTTAGTGTCTTTCAACAGTATTTTAGTTTTTTGTTGCAGAGTTTTGCATATTGTTGTATTATTTCTAAGTATTTATTCACTTTGATGTGATTGAAGATGGAATTTTTAACATTTCATTTCTAATTCTTTGCTGCTAGTATATAGAAATAAAATTTTGCATAGTAACCTTACATAATGACACCTTGATAAATTCTCATATGAATTCTAGCACTTTTTTGGTAGATTCTTAATATTTTCTGCATATGCCTCATAAATCTACAAGTTGTAAGTTTTACCTTTTTCTTACCTTATTGCACTGGCTAAGAGCACAAATACATTGTTGAATACATGTTGTAAGATCAGAAAGCCTTGCATGATTCCCAGTCTTAGGGTAAAATAAATTTCACCATTATGTGTGAAATCAATTTTTAATTTTGACTATGAATTTTGCAAAACTGAGGAGGTTCCCTTCTGTTTAAAATCAGAAATGTTAAAAATCATAAACGGTGCTATGGTTTGAGATCATATTATTTTTCTCCATTCTCTCTCTCTCTCTTTTTTTTTTTTTTTTTTTTGTTTTAACATGGGCAGGCACCAGGAATTGAACTTGGGTCTCCAGCATAGCAGGCAAGAACTCTGTATTCTGAGCCACCATGGCCTGCCTTCTCCATTCTTTTTACATAGTGAAATATATTGATTTTTTCAAATATTAAAACAAACTTGTATTCCTTGTAAACTTAGAAAAAAGAACGCAACCATGGTATAAAATCCTTTTTGACTATTGCTGAATTCAAATTGCTATTTTTTTCCCAAATACCACACTATGTTAACAACTTGCATTGGTGTGGAACATTTTTATAATTGTACTATTATCTATAATCCATTGTTTAACTTAGTCTTCACTTTGTATAGTGCACTTCCATGGATTTTTTTTAAATGTCTATTCTAGTAACATATATACAACCTAATATTTCCCCCTTTTTAACCACATGCAAATATATTCAGTGCTGTTGATTATGTTCACAAGTTGCACTACCATCCCCACCATCCATCACCAAAACGTTTTCATCATCCCAGATAGAAATTCTGTACATTTCAAGCCTTGGCTCCCTCTTCCATGGTTTCATCCTCTCTCCTGGTAACCAATATTCTAGATTCTGACTAAACAAGATTGCTTATTCTAATCAGTTCCTATCAGTGAGATCATACCATTCTTGTCCTTTTGAGTCTGGCAGATTTCCCTCAACATGATGTCTTCAAGGTTCATCCATATGATCACCTGTAACAGGACTTCATTCCATTTTGGGCTAAATAAGATTCTGCTGTGTGTATATGCCAAATTTTGTTTATCCATTCAATGGTTGATGACACTTGGGTTGTTTCCATCCTTTGGATACTGTGTATAATACCACTATTAATATAGGTGTGAAAATACCTGCTTTTATTTCTTTTGCATATGTACCTAGAAATGAGATTGCCAAATCCTGTGCTAATTCTATACTTAACTTTCTAAAAAATGGTCAAACTGTTTTGCAGCAGCTGTACCATTTTCTATTCCCAGCAGCACTGAATGAGTGCTCTAAATTGTGAATATTTCTAAAGGATATTTTGCATCCATGTTCAAAGATGTCAGTCTATAATTTCTTTTTATTATAATGTTTTTGTCAGTGTTTGGTATCTAGATTATGTTTATTTCATAAAACAAGTTGGGAGTGTTCTTTCTATATTTTTCAAAAGAATTAGGTCTCTGAATTGAACTCTTCTCACATTTCATAATGTGAGCATGTAGACCTATAAATTTGTCTCTCCACACTGCTATTGCTATATATAAAATAAGTTTTGGTATGCTGAATTTTCATGTTCATTTGCTTCAGGATATTTCCTGATTTCCCTCGAGATTTCCTCTTTAACTTCTTGGTTGTTAAGTATATGTTATTTAATTTCCACATATATGTGAATTTCCTTTGCTTTCTTTATTTTGAGGTGGTCAGATTAGATACAATGTTATGATTTCAAGAATTTTTAATTAATTGAGACATGTTTTGTGACCTAACATATGCTCTGTCCTGGCAAATGATCTGAAAAAATGTGCATTCTGTTGTCGCTGAGTGTGGTGTTTATATATATACTTGAAGTTGTTTAAGTATTTTATTTTCTTATTGATCTTCAGACTAGATTATACCACTTTCTATACATTATTGAAAAACCATAGTCTCTTAGTTTTAATATAGAATCATGTATTTCTCCCTTCAAATCTACTGGCATTTGCTTCATCTATTTGGGAGTTCTGCTGTTAGGTACATTTATATTTATAATGGTTACATCCTCTTATTGAATTGATTCCTTTATCAATATATAATGACTGTCTTTGTTCCATATAAATGCTTTTGAATGAAAGTCCATTTTATCAGATATTACTATATCCACTCCAGTATTCTTTTGGTTACTACTTACATTGTATGTACATTTTTTCCATACTTTCACTTCCAAACTACATGCATCTTTGAATTTCAAGTGAGTCTTAAATTCAGACAGCATATAGTTGGATCATGCTTTTTTACCCATTCTGCCAATCTCTTTTGACCAGAGAGTTGAATACATTTATATTTAAAGCCACTACTGATAATGCTGGATTTTCTACATTATCCTTTGTAATGTTTATACCCTTTTTGATCCTCAATTCTTCCATTAATAACATTTGTATTATTCAGGGTTCTCAGGGAAACAGGACCAACATGGAGTATCTGTGAACATGAGATACATAAAAGTGTCTCACACAACCATGGGGATGAAAGAGTCCAAAATCTGCAGGGCAGTCCATGAGCTGGCAACTCCAGTGAAGGTCCTCAAAGAACTCCTCAGGAGAGGCTGGCTGACTGACACAGAGAGATTCTTTCTTCTGAGTTCACTTTAAAAGCCTTCAGGCGATTGGATTAAGCATCATTCATTGCAGAAGATACCCCCCTTAGCCAACTGCAAATGTAGTCAGCCATAGATGCACCCAAAATGCTGAAGATTTAAGTCCACAAAATGTCCTCACAGCAACAGATAGGCCAGGGATTGGTTGGCAGACAACCAGGCACCAACACCTGGCCAAGTTGAGACATGAACCTAACCATCACACCCACTCTCATATTTATTTGATTTTTTGTATTGCCCCATTTTGGATCCCTTCTCATTTCTTTCTGTATATTTTTTCATATTTTCTTGTGATTACCATGGGGTTAAAATTTAACATCTGAAATATATAGCAATCATATTTGACTTGATACCAACTTGATTTTACTAGAATACATTAACAGTATACCTTGTTCCTGTACCTCTCTGTCCTTCCCCCTTTTTTGTACTTGTTATAAATTATGTTTTTGTACATTGTATGTTCAAAATCATAGATTTTCTGTTACTTTTAATGCATTTGCATTTTAGTATCTGCAGGATGTAAGGAGTAAAGTTACATACCTAATAATACAATACAATAACATTAGCATAATTATTATGCAAATGGCTACCTTTACTGGTGGTATGTATTTCTTTATACCACTTTGAACCACAATCTAGTGGTTCTTTAAGTCTGAGGAACTTCCATTAGCATTGCTTGTAGGGCTGTCTAGTGGTGATGAACTCCTTCTGCTTTTGTTTACATGGGGATGTCTTAAGCTCTCCCTCATTTTTGAAAGAAAACACTCACCATATATAAATAATTCTGTTTGGCAATTGTTTTCTTTCAGCGCTTTAAGTATTTCAACCCACTGCCTTCTTGTCTCCATGGTTTCTCATAAAAAACCAACCCTCAATCTAATTGGGACTGCCGTGTAGATAGTACATGGCTTTTCTTTTTAGTTTTCAGAACTCTCTCCTTGTCCTTTGAATTCAATTGTATGACCAGCATATGACAGAGTATGTTTATCTTTGTTTACCCTGTTTGGTGTTTGTGTTTCTTGGATGGGATATGCATATTCACATCTTTTGCAATGGTTGGGAAGTTCTTTGTCATTATTTCTTTGACTATTCCTTCTGTCTCTTTCTCTCTCTTTTTCTTCCTCTGGAGCTCTCATGATTTCTATATTGTTAGGCTTGATGGTGTCCCAGAGGTGCCTTTGGCTATTTTTGCTTTTTATAATTCTTTTTTCTTTCTTCTCATTGTGTCTCATTGCAATTGTTTTGTTTTGGAGGGCAATGACTTTTTTTTTTTTTTTACCCACTCCAATCTGCTGTTGAAACCCTCCTGGGAATTTTCCATTTCAGTTATTGTGTTCTTTAACTCCAATAGTTCTGTTTGATTCCTCTCTAAAAATTCTATTTCTTTACTAGGATTTGCATATTTCTCATTCATTGTTTTCCTGATAACCTTTAGTTCATTCTCTGTATTTCCCTTCAGCTCCTTTAACATTTTTAAGATCTTTTTTTTTAGTCTTTGGTATGCCCACATTCTTGTCATCTTTGTCGGATTTTAATCCTTTTTCTTTGTTTCTGCCATTATTTCCTGTTTCTTTGTTTGTCTTGTACTCTTTTGTTTCACACTGTAAATTTTAATATTTTTAGAATGTTAACTTTAGGATTTATTCCCTGAAATGGCTGTTTCTTGATTTGATGACCAGCTGGTGATAAGGCCAAGATTTTCTTAGGCTTCATCCTTTTCTATCAGGGAGGACTGCCCAAGGCAAATGCAGTGTACAGGATCCTTCCCATCTTTTCTGGGCCTGTGTCTTGTCCTGGGCTTGTGCTTGTCGGTTGTTTTGAAGTTCCCCCATTTACAGGAAGTACAAGCACAAGGATGACTGTCTATTTCCCAGGAGACAGACCTCCTGGATTTTTAAAGCAGGCATGCCTTTGCCCCAGATTCTTTGCCTCTTTATTTCTTATGTGCCTTTTGTTGTCTCAAATTGCTTCTGCGTGGAGGACAAATTCTAAGGGGGGAGGGTGATACCAGAGAGAGAGGAGTTTCCCAAGTCAGACTTTCCTAGCACAGACCAGGTACAAAATGTCCTTGGGAGGGGATCAGGAAGCACACCAGCAACTTTTCCCTTGGCTCTTCAAAATGAGTTTCCTTCACATGCCCAGTAAATGCACCTTTTCATCTAACTTTCTCCTGCAGCCTGGAGAAGTGTCTCGGTTTGCCAAAGCTGCTTGGAATGCAATACACCATAGATTGGTTTTTACAATGAGGATTGTTACAACTGTAACTTATAATTTACAGTTCCCAAGGCCATGAAAGGTCCCAATTAAGGCATCAACAAGATGACATTTGTACTCTGAAGACAGGCTCTTAGCATCCAGAATTTGGCTGTCAGATATCAAGCTACATGGCTAGCATTTGTTGGTTCTTTGCTCAAGAATCTCATTGCTTTTGGCTTCTGGTTCCAGTGGGCTCCTATCTGAATGTCTGTGGATCCTCTCTTATCAACTCTAGGGATTTTCTCTCTAAGATCTCTTGGTTTTTTCTGTGTTTTATCCTCTCATAAAGGACTCCAGGAAAGGATTAAAAGCTACCTGGAATGGGCAGGGTCACATCTTAATTGAAATAGCAATGAAAGTGTTCCATCCATAATAAGTCTGCATCCGCAGGAATGGATTAAAAGAACATGAAGACAAAGATGGTGGCATAGTGAGTTGTTGAATTTAGCTTGTCCTCCAGCACAGGTAGTAAATAGCCAGAAATGGTACATAACAACTGCTGGGATGACATCAGTGACCAGACACACAACATACACCAGTCTGGACCAGATGCAATGGTTGAGATCCTACACCAAACTATAAGTCCCGCAAGCCATGGAGGCCAGTATCCCTCTTCCATGGGCATGGCAGGCTGGTTTGTTGAGAGGAAAGGAAACAGACGTTACTAGTAGCAAAGGCTCAGCTCAACCAAGCTCCAATTTTGGAATTAATTAACAAATTCTGACTACTGAAAACAGGTCCCTAGCATAGGTAAACCTGGAATAAGCACTAAAGCAACTAGAAGTTTTTTCCCCCTAGCATAAATGGGATGAGGTTGATAGAGAAGAAAAAAAAAATACTAGAGGCTTTTTGAGTTGAACAGCATAAACTACTGAAAAAGTACTGGATCCAAAGAAAAGGTAGTACATAATGCCTGTAGATACACAGGGCCACATGCAACTCAAGCTTTTGTTTGGCAAACTCAAGGAGCAGGGGTCCAGCTCTCAAAAAGGTTTTTAAGCCTTTTTTTTTTTAACTTCATACAGCTCATTAGACAGAACAGCAGGCATTCTCAGGCTCCAGTACTGGACCAGGCAAGGACAGATCTAAGGCTTTTCTGAGAGACAAAGTAACTTATCAGGTGAAGGGGTTAATTCCCTAAGGGACATTATCTTTCCCAAGAAAATTCACAAATATACGGAGGCTAAACAGCACACTTTTAAGCAACCAGTTGGTCAAGGAAGAAATTACAAGAGAAATCAGTAAATATCTCAAAGCAAACGCAAATGAAAACACAACATATCAAAATTTATGGGATATAGCAAAGGCAGTGCTGAGATGGAAATGTACTGCATTAAATGCCTATGTTAAAAAAGAAGAAAGAGAAAAATTTGAGAAACTAACTGTTCACTTGTAAGAACTAGAGAAAGAACAGAAAACTAACCCAAAAGCAAACAAAAAGAAAGAAATTATAGAGACCAGAGCAGAAATAAATGAAATTGAGAATATGAAAACTATCAAGAAAATCAGCAAAATTAGAAGTTGGTTCTTTGAGAAGATCAATAAAATTGATGGACCCTTAGCTAGGCTGACAAAAAAAGAGAGGGAAAGAGAGGATGCAAATAAAATCAGAAATGGAAGAAGGGACATAACCACTGACCCCACAGAAATGAAGAAGGTAATGAGAGTATACTATGAGCAACTATATACTAATAAACAAGACAATGTAAATGAAATGGATAACTTCCTAGAGAGGCATGAACAATCAACATTGACTCAAGAAGAAATAGATGACCTCAACAAACCAATGACAAGTTAAGAGATCAAATCAGTCACCAAAAAGCTCCAGAAAAAAGAAAAGTCCAGGACCAGATGGTGAATGTGAATTCTACTAAGCATTCAAGAAAGAATCATTACTAATCTTGCTCAAGTTCTTAAAAAAATTGAAGAGAAGAGAATGTTACCTAACTCATTCTATGAAGCCAACATCATCCTAATGCCAAAGCCAGACAAAGATACTACAAGAAAAAAATGTAAAAACCAATCTCTTAAATGAACATAAATGCAAAAATCCTTAACAAAATACTTGCAAATAGAATCCAGCATCACATTAAAAGAATTATATATCATGACCAAGCCATGAGTAAGTGGAATTTATTCCAGGGATGCAGGGCTGGTTCAACACAAGAAAATAAATTGCTGTAATACACCATATCAATAAGTCAAAGTGGAAAAATCACATGATCATCTCAATTGATGTAGAAAAGTCATTTGACAAAATTCAACATCCTTTCTTGATGAAAATACTTCAAAGGATAAGAATAGAAGGGAAATTCCTCAATATAATAAAGGGACTATATGAAAAACCCACAGCTAGCATCATCTTCAATGGGGAAAGACTGAAAGTTTTCCCTCTTAGATAAGGAGCAAAACAATGATGCCCACTGTCACCATTGTTATTCAACATTGTGCTTGAAGTTCTAACCAGAGCAATTAAACAAAAAAAAGAAAGAAAAGGCATCCAAATTAGAAAGTAAGAAGTAAAACTCTCAGTGTTTACAGATGTCACAATACTATATGTTGAGAACACAAAAAAATTTATAGCAAAGCTACTAGAGCTAATAAATCAGTACAGCAAAATGGCAAGGTACAACGTCAATCCCCCAAAATCAGTAATCATTCTATACATAGTGATGAGCAATCTGAGGAGGAAATCAAGGGGAAAATGCCATTTACAATAGCAATAAAAAAAACAAATATTAGGGATAAATTTAACTAAGGATACATAAGGTCTATACACAGAAACCTACAAGAAATTGCTAAAAGAAATTATGGAACACCTAAATAAGTGGAAGGGCATACTGTGTTCATGGATTGAAAGACTAAATATAGTTAAGATGTCAATTCAACCCAAATTGATTTATAGATTCAATGCAATGCCAATTAAAATCCCAACAACTTACTTTGCAAAAAGAGAAAAACCAATAACCTAATTTATTTGGAAGGGAAAGTTGCCCCTCAATAGCCAAAAATGTCTTGTGAAAGAAAAATGAAATGTGTGGGGGGGTGTCTAACACTACTTGACTTTAAAGCATATTATGAAGCTGCAGTAGTCAAAACAGCATGGTGGGCGGGCCGCGGTGGCTCAGCGGGCAAAGTGCTTGCCTGCCATGCCGGAGGACCTCGGTTCGATTCCCGGCCCCAGCCCATGTAAAAAAAAAAAAAAACAAACAAACAAACAAAATACAATAAAACAAGAAAATGTTTAAAGATGTTTCCCTTTCTTCCTTCTTTCCTTCCTTCTCTCTGTCTTTCCTTCCCTTCCTCCCTAAAAAAAAAAAAAAAACAGCATGGTACTGGCATAAAGACCAAAGGAATCGAATTGAGTTTTCAGAAATAGACCCTCTTATCTATGCACAATCGATCTTTGATAAGGTGGTTAAGCCAACCCATGTGAGACAGAGCAGTGTCTTCAATAAATGGTATTTGGAAAACAAGATATCCATAAGCAAAAGAGAAAGAGGATCCATATCTCACACCTTATACAAAAATTAACTCAACATTTATCAAAGACCTAAACATTAGTGTTAAGACCATAAAACTGTTACAAGAAAATGTAGGGAAACATCTCATAAATTTCATATAGGATGGTGGTTTCCTAGACCTTACACCCAAAGCATGAGTATTGAAAAAATAAATAGATCAATGGGATCTGCCCATTTTAACACTTTCATGCATCAAAGAACTTTGCCAAAAAGTTAAAAGGTAGCCTATACAATGGTAGACAATTTGGAAACCACATATCAGAAAAAGTTTTAGTATACAGACTATTTAAAGAGATCCCTCAACTCAACAATGAAAAGATAAACAACTCAATTTAAAAATGGTCAAAAGACATGAAAAGACACTTTTCAGAAGAGGAGCTGCAAATGGCTAAAGAGCACGTGAAAAGATACTCAACTTCACTGGTTATTAGAAAAATGCAAATCAAAACCACAATGAGATATCATCTCACACCCACCAGAATGGCTATTATCAAAAAAATAGAAAACAAAAAGTGCCAGAGAAGATTTGGTTAGAATTTACATTTTACATTACATTGCTGATTGGAATATAAAATGTTACAACTGTTCTGGAAAACAATTTGGCACTTCCTCAAGAAGCTAAGTATAGAATTGCCATATGATCCAGAAATCTCATTACTAGATATATATTCAGAGGAACTAAGGGTAAGGACACAAATGGACATTTGTACAGCAATATTTAGAGCAGCATTATTTATGATTGCCAAAAGATAGAAACAGCCCAAATGTCCATCAATGGATGAGTGGCTAAACATGCTGTGGTATATACATATGGTGGAATATTACACAGCTGTTAAGACAGAATAAAGCCATAAAGCATGTAACAACATGGGTGAACTTTTAAGACATTATGCTGAGTGAAATTAGCCAGAAACAAAAAGACAAATATTGCATGGTCTCACTAATAGGAACTAATATTAATGAGTGAACTTTGAGAGTTAAAATTAACACAGCTTATGAGGAGAGAGAAAAAAGATGGAGAATACAGATTGTGCAACAGGACTCATTGTAAAAATTTGGAAGTGGATAGCACAATACTTCATTAAATTAATGAAGTTGAATGTGAATATGGTTGAGGAAGAAAGGCTGGGGGCACACATAAACGCAGAAGAAAAGATACAGGATAAAGCCTGAGATGGTATAACTTAGCAATGTCTAGAGTGGGCATTCATAATGATTAAATGTACAAATGTAAGAACGTTTTTGCATGAAAGAGAAGAAATGAGCATCAACATTGCAAGGTGTTGAAAACAGATGGTATACAGAAATACATATAATCAATGCAAGCTAGGGCCTATAGTCAACAGTAACATTGTAATATGCATCCACCGAATGTAACAAAGGCATTATGCCAAACTAAATGTCAACAAACATGGGGCATGAGGGAAGGGTATGGATTCTGTGAGGAAGAAAAGGAAATGTCTTCATATAGATTATAGCGGCAAAGCCATGTCTTACTTAGGTTGGATTGTATGATGAGCAAAAAAAAAGCATTTAAAATGAACAGGGAGCAACAAGAGCTAGAGAAAATGTGGAGAAAGAGATGTACCTATTCACTGCTGGTAGGGAAGTTGAGAGGTGCAACCTCTCTAGAGGGCAGTGTGATGGTTCTACAAGAGGCAAGGGGTGGGTTTGACATATGATCTTGCAACCCTGTTGCTAGGTATATACCTGAAGGAACTAAGAGTGGGCACAAATGGACACATGCACACTGGTGTTTTGGTGGCAGTGTTCCCTGTTCACAATGGATGGAGGTGACTTGAGGTACAATGAGGAATGGAAGGGGTCAGTGGTGTTTATATATATCACACTACTAAGAAGCTGCAAGAAGGAATGAAGTTGTGAGGCATGCAACTAGATGAATGAACTTTAGGGACATTATGTTGAATAAAATGTCAGAAACAAAAAGACAAATATTATCATGCCATATTCATAGGGATTAACGAGAATATACGAACTCAGAGAATTGAAGCCAAGAGCATGAGTTATCAAGTTACAGCCTATTGTAAAAGTTCCTAGATTGCAAGCTCTTATAACACTCATATATATTTAGGAGTTCTAACTGAAATTTCTAAATTCTGAGATACTGAGGCATTTGTTTATAACCTGGTCGTTTCCTGAAACTTCGGATATTTATGTGACACCTGAGACTTGGCGTTAAAGCATTGAAACTATGAAAGTCAGCCTTACCCCAATGAGCAACTGTTAAAAAAGATGGAACAGTTATCAGAAAAATATATAAATTTTTCATATAGAGATATGAATGGAGTTGATTTAGATAGGACTAAGGTAAATCAGAATGCTGGGTAAAGGACGATATGGCCCATAATTTCAAATTTCAACTGCTGTGCAAGACCAAGGGGAGAGATGCTTATTCAGTGCAAAATATATTTTGCATAGCACATTATCTAGTTTAACCTATATGGCCAGTTTACTTGAGCACCACAATTACATGGAATCTTGAGCTCTCATTGGTTTGTTCAGGTTAGTGTGATGTCCCAATATATCCCAGAGTAATTTTGGCAGAGAATAAAATAGTATTTTCAAAGTCCCCTTGAGGGACTTGTGAGAAAGGAGGAAATATTCAACTTCCTTATTTGGGGAATTTCTGATATTCTCACAAGCATTTGGGATAACCATTTCAATAGACTAAGCCCCTCAATTCTGGGACTCCCCCATTTGAAGCTTATTCCTGCAAAGGAGAAGCTAAGCCTACTGATAATTATGCCTAAGAGTCACCCTGAGAGAACTTCTTTTGTTGCCATGATGTGACCTCTCTCTTTAAGTCAACTGGGCAGGTGAACTCACTTAGGACATGACTCCCAGGTGTGTAAATCTCCCTGCAACGTGGGACCTGACTTGCAGAAGTGAACTGGGACAAGGCATCATGGGATTGAAAAAGGCTTCTTGACCAAAAAGGGAGAGAAAATAAAATCTCAGTGGCTGAGAGATCTCAAACAGAGTTGAGAGGTTATCCTAGAGGATATTAATAATATAATTAATATTATATTAACATAATATTATAATAACCTAGAGGTTATTATTATGCATTATATAGATATCCCTTTAGTTTATGGTGTATTGGAGTGGCTGGAGGGAAGAACCTAAAGCTATCGAACTGTGTTCCAATAGCCTTGATTCTTAAAGAAGACTGTATAACTATACAGCTTTTACAATGTGACCGTGATGGTGAAAACCTTGTGTCTGATGTTCCTTTTATCCAGGGTATGGACAGATGAGGGGGGAAAAAAAGGGAGTTAAAAATAAATAGATAATAAGGGGCGATAAAGGGTAGAAAGTGGGTAAATTGAAATTCTGTGGGTCAAAGAGAGGGAGGGGCAAAGAGTATTGGATGTAGGAGTTCTTTTTTCTTCTTATTATTTATTTTTCTGGAGTGATGCAAATGTTCTAAAGATGATCATGGTGAAGAATACACAACTATGTGATGATATTGTGAACAATTGATTGTATAATATGGCTGGACTGTGTGTATCTTGATATTTCTCAATAAAAATATTTTTAAAAAGGAGAAAGAAAAGAAAAAAAGAGAGACCTGGAACTATAGACATCTGATTCCAGCAAGAAACTGGGCTTATCCAGAGAACACACATTAATGGAAAGCTGAGGATTTTCTTTAACCATACAAAGTAATGATGTATGTTGAAAATATAGATAGATCATAGAGGGTAGGCTTTTAAAAATTTATCTTTCATGGTCTGGAGTTACTAAATTTACTTTATATGCTCTGTTATATGCTCTGCAGTAGAAAGATACAAGCAATATCCTAAAATATTTCAGAGCCCCACTTAAATAAAACCAAACACAAAAAGTTATGTGAACTGAAAAGCAATGAAATGGTTTAATTTTGTGCCCATCACATCCAGGGCTTCTGTGCTGGTTTGGAAGTATTAGATACCCCAGAAAAGCCATGTCCTTTAATCTCAAATCAATATTTTAAGGTGGAAACCTTTGATTAGATTGTTTCCATGGAGAGTGACATGCCCACTTGTGGCTGTGGCCTCTTGATTAGAGGGAGACCTGATTCCATCCGTTCAAGGTGGTCTTGATTAGTTTACTGGCATCCTTTAAAAGGGGAGACGTTTTGGAGAAAAGATAGTTGCTTAAAAGCAGACAGGAGTGCACATATTTGGATATGCTTGGGGTGCTGACAGAGAGAGCAGATGCCTAGACAGGGATGTTTGGAGATGCAAGGCCCAGCAGATGTCATCATGTGATTTCCCATGAGGTTCTAAGCAAACCAGAACCCAGAGTTGTGTCCTGGAGGAGCTAAGTGAATGCCCACAGACACTTAGAGAGGAAACCACTGGCGTAAGAAACTAGGAACAAGGAGCAGCAGGCATCTGCCACATGCCTGCCCATGTGACAGATATTGACCTTTCTTGAGTCAGAGAATTTTTCTCTGATACCTTAGTTTGGACATTTTATGGCCTTAGAACTGTAAACTTATAACTTAATAAATTCCTTTTTTAAGAGTCAAAAAAACAAAAACAGAACATAGCCTTTTCTGGGGTACACAACAGCTTCAAACCAGTACAGGAAGTATAGTATCTTTAAAATCCCTCCATCAACAGTTTTGTCCAGGGCAGTCTGGAACAAGGCTGCCCTTATAGCCAGCCCCCCCCCCCCTCAGTGATCCAAAATGAATAATCAAAAGCCATGTCCACATTCAGTCTTTGGGAAGAGGATTTTTAGGTTTCTTTCTGTCACCATCGAGCTACCTAGAAGCTGGACCCTGCTGTAACCTGCTGCAACAGTGGGGGCTGGGGACTGGAAACCACTGCACATGAGACCAATTTACTGTTTTTTTCCATCATTTACCAGCCTCTACCTTGCACTTATCCATGCATGCTATACAGTGTTCCACTGGCCTCCAGAGTTTCAAAATTATTCTTTCAGGTAGATCTTTCCTGTTTAATAGCTGTTCTGGTGGAAGGACTGAATTCTAGAATTTCCTATTCCGCCATCTTCCGATAATCCTGCAATGTATTTACTTTAAATATAATTATTTATAGAGGTGGGTTTAGCTTTAACATTTTGTTATTTATGTTTATATTTGTCTTTGCTGTTTTGTTCTTTCTTCCCTCTTTTTCTGTCTTCTTTTGAGATACTCAAGTATTTTTAGTATTTCATTTTAATCCCACAACTGGCTTTATATCTATCATGTTGCATCATTTTTCACTGTTCTATTGAGATTAAAATATGCATCCTTAGTTTATGAGTCTACTAGAATTCATCCTTTGTGTTATTATAGTCATCTGTGTTATATTTGTTTACAGTGAATAGTAAACATTACAATGTTAATGCTATAGTTTTGCTTTAAACAATCTATTATTTTTTTAAGAAATTGAGAGAATGAATCAAATTAGTTTTATACTTACCACATAGTTAACATTTGGAGTGCTCGTCATTCCTTTATATAGACCTGATTTTTTTGTCAGATGTCCTTTGCCTTCAACCTAAAGGACTTTAATTAGTATTTCTTATAGTGTAGGTCTGTTGGTAATGAATTCTCTCAGGTTTCTTTCCCCTAAAAATATTTTTATTTTGTCTTTTGAAAGGCATTTTTACTGGATATGTATGATTCCAGGTCAACAGTTTCACTTATTTTGTTTCAGCATTTCAAAATGCTGTTAATTGCATTTTGCATTGTTTCCAACGCTAAGTCAGTTATCGTTTGCATCATTGTTCCTCTGTATGTAATATGGGTTGTTTCTTTGAATGTTTTCACAATTTTTTCTTCACTCCTGGTCCATAATTATTTGGTTATCATGTGCTTTGGTGTATTTTTCCCTTTGTGTATTCTGTTTGCATTCAGTGACCTTTTACTATTGGGTGGTTGATACTTTTTACCACATTTGAGAACAATTGGCTTTTATCACTTTAAAGATTTGTTCTGTTCCATTCGCTGTCTCATTTCTCAAGGACACCAACTAATAGTGTTTTAGACAGCTAAATGTCATTGAGGCCATGATCAATGTCTCTGTTCTTCAAATTGGAAAAAATTTATTGACTTGGCTTCAAATTCACTTTCCGTTAAGTCCACAAAGTGAAATTTTCAATCATATGTTACAATTTTCAGTTTTAGGATTTTTATTCATTTTTCTTTTTTCATGGTTTCCATCTCTCCTGAGGCTCCCCATCTTACTTATTATGATTATCTCTTTCTTTCTAGCCCTCTATGTATTTATACCACCTTCTTTAAAATTATTTTCTGCTAATTACAAGTTTTAGTCATTTTGGCTGCTGTTTCCATCAACTACTTATTCTTTTGACAAAAGCTACAACTCTCTGTTTCTTTGCAGGATTAGTAACTTTTATTGTATACTAGAAATTGCAGATTATAATTTACTGAGACTCTATCTTGCTATGAAGTGTATTAATTTTTAGCCTAGCCAATATTTAAATTATTGGTTGATTACCTTGAATTTTGTTTTATACTTTGTTATGCACATGTTTTTTTAGTTTTGACCTTAGTTATAAAGCAACTTTCATAGTCTTGGAACTTTATGTAAGACTTTATCTTGGGCCTTAATCTTTGCTCTTAAACTATATTCCTTGTAGAGATTTTAGGGAAACCTTGATGTTTACCCAGGTACTCAGGCTAGATTTAAACTCCAAACTCGGTGCCCTGTTTTGTGGACAGCTGCTGAAATCTCTGTTCAGTTTTTCCAATCTAATTGTGTTCTCAGCTTATTGGAGTCTCACACATTTTGCAACTTAAGAGTCAGCCAAGTTTATGAGGAAAATGTGTACAGATTTGGGGTCTCGATTTCTGTAGCTCCCTCTTATCCAGAATTATCCTCCTCAATTTCCAGCCTTTCTAGCAGGCCAAAACTCCATGCTCTGTTATATCAAGCCAATAAGACTGCAGCATTCTGCTTGAAGTTTAGCCATCTGCACATAATAAGCAAGTGCCCTCAAGAAAATACCATCTAAAAATATATACATCATCCAGTCCACTTTCCTTTTACTTTAGATTCAGATAAACTCCATTTCCCAGCTGTTTTGGTGTGTTCTCCAATTGCTTCAGTTGATTTGTCCAGATTTATGATTTTTATCAGAGGGAGAGCCCACTATTACTGAATACAATATTTTCCCATAGTGGGTATTTAATGGACATATATGTTTTTTTTAATGTAAAATATGTCAGGTACCTTCCCTTTTTAAAACATACCAGCAATATCTCCTTTCACTAGGAATGAAATTTTAGTATATATCCTACTTCGGTGCTTTTCGAATTGCTTGCACATTGAGTTACAAGGGAAGCCTACTAATATTTTGGCCACATACTGACAAATGTTCAAGAGTTCATCAGGTGATTCTAGCAGCCAAGTTTTAACAACATCACCTTACATAATTTTACCCCTCATACCTCTATCTCAATCACTCTCCTCCTTATTCTTTACACTCCAATCATGCTAAGTTCCTATTACTCAAACCCAAACCATTTTTGCCCCTATTCTTAACACATCCTGAAATTCTTTGCCTTCCTATCTTTTGCGTTCATATTTTAATGTAAATGCCTCATCTCCAGTGCTAAAATTTCCTGCCATTGCATATCAGAAACCAAATTTATACACTTTTAAAATTATTTTTATTTTCTTTTTCTTTTTTTTGGAGGGGTGCATGGTCTTTGAATTGAACCTGGGTACCCCACATGGAAGGCAAAAGATCTGCCACTGATAGCACCTTGTGCCAGCTTGAAAGTGTTGTGTACCCCAGAAAAGCCATGTTCTTTAATCCTGATTCAGTATTACTCAGTGGGACCTTTAATTAGGTGATTTCCGTGGAGATATGTCTCTACCCATTCAAGGAGTCCTTTAAAAGGGAACATTTTAGAAAGAGCTTCAGAGCCCACACAATCAGGGACTTTGGAGATGAAGAAAGAAAATACCCTGGGGAAAGCCTTTTGAAATGAAAGGCCTGGAGAGAAAGCTAGCAAGCATCCTCCCATACCTTCCCATCTGACAGAGGTGTTCCACATCCATGAGCCTTTCTTGAGCCAAAATATTTTTCTCTAGATGCCTTAGTTTGGACATTTTTATAGCCTTAGAACTGTAACTTGCAGCTTAATAAATTCCCCTTTTAAAAGCCGTTTCATTTCTCATAATATTGCACTCCAGCAGCCTTAACAAACTAAAACACACCTCTTTCAATCAGAAATTACCTTATAATATTTATTTTTACTTATTTTTGCCTGTTACCCATTACCAACACACCTGTAATAAATTGTTTAAACTTTTCAAACATACTATCTACTGTGCCCATAGTAATTGGCATATAGTAGGTGCTCGTATGTGAATATTTGCTCAGTAAATGATAAAATGTATGAACTAATGAAATAAAAAGTGATTGGCATTATGGATTGTAAGAAAAGCATGAAAAAAAATGTGTTGGAAGATTCTGTTCCTAAAAGAAATACTCAGGTCATAAAAAAGTATCAGTTATCTCAGAAATATCTTTTAAGATCCTTTTCTTCTGTATTACTCTACTGTACATTCTTAAAGCAAATAAGGTGCTGAAACTGATGACACCATATATATTAGCTAGGGTTCTCTAGAATCAGCGGGAGATATCTGTAGATTTAACATTTATAAAAATTTATGAAAGTGTCTCACATAACCATGGGGATGTAGAGTCCAAGGTCTGTAGGGCAGTCTGCAAGCTGGCAGCTCCAATGAAGGTCTTCAATGAATTTTCAGGAGAAACTGGCTGGCTGAAGCAGGAAAAATGATTTTCTCTTCTGAATTTTCCTTAAAAGCCTTCCGGTGATTAGATTAAGCATCAGTCATTGCAGAGGACACTCCCCTTAGCTGACTGTAAATGCAATCAGCTGTGAATGCAGCCAATATGGTCACGATTTTCGTTCATGAAATGTCCTCATAGCAACAAACTGGCCAACGCTTGCCTGACCAGAAAACAGGCACCACCTGGCCAAGTTGACACATGACCATGACACCATGTATCTCATATTTAATCTCCAAATACTAATTTGGCAGCCAGTAATAACCACAATATCACATTTAGGTTAAGAATTCTAATTTAGACTAGCATGATGACAGGGTTTCCACTGAATCTATGAGATAGGCTATTTTTCTATTTCTTTACTCATCAAATCACATGAACCCCTTTTCTAAGGAAATTGTGGTGGAAATTCCGTGACTGCTTTATCATGCTTAACTTGAGCTCTAGCACACATAGGGCAATGCAGATGTCAAAATTCAAAGAGAAGAAGGTAAAACGTCTTATCTTCTAATGCATGGAAGCATCATTTGTAAGTACCTTTCAAAGATCTCTTTCAAGTATCCTATAATACAAGGAGGAACAGTGAGCTCATAGTCTTATTAACAATTATATTTTAGATTGCAAAAAAGATTTTAGCTATGTTCTTATTTTTCTGTAATGTTAAGATCTTATTTCTCTGGGACGCTCATCACTGGTGCTGGCTCTATGCTCTGCAACAGAACCGATGATGTCTCTTCACATGCAAAGCCATTCATATAAAACCAACAAACCCAACTACCTTTAATTTTCTTAACCTCACGATAACTTTGTCAGAAACCTTCAAGAGATCTAAATAGGATATGGATTCTAGACTCTTCAGATCCTTGGTTTCCCTCTTCCTGGGTGCTTTCAATGTTATGGTTGTCCCTTAAAATAAGATCCCCATGAATTTCCATATGAGATATGACCAGAAAACAGAACATAGATTTACTCCACATAATCACTGAAGCCATAGGCACACTTACGTTGAATGAAAAATGTATATTCCCTAAATACAAAAATGTATCAGGAGCCACATAGCTTGCTTGTTTAATTCATTATCTTTGATTATACCCTGAAGCCTGACTTGTTTTTCTTTTTATAATCCTTCAGCAAGCAAATATCGCAAGACAGAAGACAAATAATCCAAGAAAAATAGCTCTTGGGTTGGAAATGATAGGATACTGGTACACTCTATATAATGGTACATTATTAAAATAGGGAATAGAAATCAACCAAAGTTCTGAAACTATGCTGCATGTATAGCAAAAATTCAGGCACTCCTTAAAAGTATTTTAGTTTGCATTTATTTTTACTATTTTTTTAATGGGGACTAGGAGAACAAATCGATGTTTCCATCAGAGAGAAAGTGCCTTTTAACTGCAAAGCATTTTTCAGAAGCTCCTTCCAACACCAACTTAGGTGACATCACCAGAAGAGGGATTATTTAACTAAAGAGGATCATTATCTGTCATTGAGATTTCTCTACACTGAACAAGCAATTCTTCTGTCAAAGATGGATGGAGTTCTTAAAACAAATGTCTAAAACATGCTTACAATGCCTTTCAGTGTTTCTGACAAGTAGAAAGATTGATGTACATGCAGAAGTGAAGTTTTGGTTGCTTTTTTCCCTAAGAACAAAATAACAGTCTTCATATCTGTTTGGTTTGTTTCCAATATTACTTGGATACATTTAACTCATTCTAAATATTCTAATGCCCCCTTCCATTATCTGCCTTCCTTATGCAGTAAGCAATGATTTCACTAATACACATTCTTGTCCAAACACATGACAATTAAGAGACACATGAGTAGTGAAATAAACATTATAAATGAATATGAGCTATTCTACAATAGAGGCACTGACCATTCTTGACGTTAATTTTAAGATAAATTTCATTAAAGTAAATTTTCCCTTGAACCTATAAAGAATGATTGAGAGAAGATACAAATATGAAGAGAGAAACCATTCTGCCTACTCAGATAGAAGCAAAGTTTGTCTCCACTATATTGAATCTAACTCTGGATTGAGCTAATCAGATTTTCTTCAGATTATCAGTCCATTGGATAAACAGATAAAATTTACTGAATATGAATGTAAACTTGCTCTTTTCATTCATCCCCAAAACATCACAAATCACCTACAGATTTTTTAAAGTAAATAAGAAGTTAAGAGTCTATTATTTCAGAAGTGGGTGGTGCGACAGGGGCTCAGTGACAAAATTCTCGCCTGCCATGCCAGAGACCTGAATTTAATTCCCGGTGCCTGCCCATGCAAAAAAAATATATATATATATTATTATTTCAGAAGTATAATTTTAATGAGCTTTAGAAAACACTTTGGGTTACTTTTTCATTATAATAATGTTATCTATTGAAAAATAGTGTCCTAACCGCAGATAGATACAGCGAGTACTTATTAACCTAACTCACCCCAAAATTCTATAAGATGATGAGGCAGTTTTCTTCTAAGTTGATGAGAAATAAACAGTTCCTATTAGCATATTCACAGCTTTTTTCCCTTTGAATTTTTTAAAGATAAAATATATTTTTACATTTAAATTTTAAGTACTCTTTGTTCTTTGTCTTCCCCAATTATTTTTTTTATCTCTTCCAACCTGGGAAACACAGTTTGGCTCATATATGAATGTGTGTGTGTACACATATCCATAAATACACACTATATATAATATTGATTGGTATAATTTTTTAATTTTTATGTAAAATGCAACATACACAGATAAACTTTTGCAACTCATTTTTCCCTCTAATATTATGGTTTTGAAGCTTCTGAAATCTCTATATTAAATCACAGAGTTATAGTATATGCGTATTATGTACTATAAAATATTTTAATTTGAAAAATACATGAATAAATATATTTAATTTGTTTATGCATTCCCATATTGATGAACATTTTAGCTTTCTTCAAATTCCCTCCTTCTGCAAATATTGCTCTAATCATATCCTTGTACATGTAACTTAGCTCGCATGCAAGATCTCCTCTAGTTTGATGGATCTGAGTGTGGTCTACAAAACCCCGGGAGATCTTGAGGTCTCATCAGGAGGTTTGCAAGATCAAAACTCTTTACATAATAATATCTGGGGTTTTTTTTGTCTTTTACTTTCATTCTCTTAGGAGTATAGAGTAGAGTTTTCCAGATGCTACATGACATGTGGTGACCTTATCAATACGGTAGTTAATAGACTGTGCTTGTGTATTCTTGTAATTTTTAATTTTCCCAATTTTAATTTCTAAAAGTTAATATTGACATATAAAACCCACATAAACCAAAGGACTTTGTTACATCAAAAATTCTAAGAGTGTATAGTCATCCTAATACCCAAACTTTTGAGAACAACAAAGAGAAGTACATACTTAAGCAATGCCTAGAAATGAGAGTTTTATTATATAGTCAAAGTGCTTTATAAAGCATTTGTACTACTTTACATTCCCCAAAGGAATTCCCCTCACCTAATTTCTTACTTAGTATCATAAGACTGATAGATTTTGGTAGAAACAATAAGGGAAAATAATATCTCAGAGGTTTGTTTATCTGTCAAATTTTGCTTTGTTTTTTGAGTTTGTTACATTTTAGGCCTGAAATATTTCAAACCAGGGGATAAAAGAAAATAATATCCACTACCAATATTTAATTAATGTTAACATTTTGCCACATTTACTTTACTATTTCACAAAGGCACTTAAAAATATTTAAAGGAAATAAAAGCATCTTTCTGGAAAATGTGTGCTATTTTCATAACCATGTTTTGAAACTTTTATAAATAAGTAAAATTAAAGACAACATACATCTTAATTTTCTGTTTTTTAATTTATATTGATGGCTTAACTTTTTGTCACTTTTTTTCCACTCAATATTGTTTTTACAATATATCCAGGCTGATACAGGAAGACATTGTTCATGCATTGAAACTGATTCCATGAGACTGTAGGGTGAAAATAAATAGTGGAGTTTCTTTTTACTTTCCTCTATTTATGGTAGTTATTTCCACATTTTTCACTTTCCTATAAATAAAGGCAAGCAATGAGATAGTTCAAAACAGAAGAGTGAAATGGCATATATTCCTTGTAAAAGGCAAACTCTGGCTCCTTGGTGGAAAATACATTGGATTCAAGAAGAATGGATGCCAGAAGCATACTGCAGAAATCCCCACAAGCCATGTCAATAACTTGGGCCAGCATGGTTACAGTGGAGACAAACTAAAATGATAGATGAGCTAGAGAGAGATTTAGGAGGTAAAAATCAGCAAAATTTGGCATGATAATTTGGATATAGTTGGTAAGAGAGAGGGAAATATAATTTAGTAAATATTGATTGACCCTTTAAGAAAATATAGAGTAGTGCAATGGTGGCTCAGTGGCAGAATTCTCGCCTGCCATACCAGAGACCCGAGTTTGATTCCTGGTGTCCGCCCACATGAAAAAAAAAGAAAAAGAAAAGAAAATATAGAAAGAACATCTTCAAGAGGATATAGAGAATCATAGATTCAGTAGCTCCCTTAAAACCTATTCCTTCACCAAAGTTATCTTTCTGAAACCCATATTTCACTAAAACTTGCCTTTCAACTCCTCCTATAAATCACCATTATAAAGTTTACATTTTATTGTACTTTTTTTTTTTTTGCTTTTTGTCAGATGAATCATTTCAATTGATCTAACTTCACATTTACTGACATACTAGGTACTCAATAAATGTTAACTATTATTATAAGTATCTACTCTGTACCAGGCATTGTTCCAGGCACAGCAGTTCAGGTTTTCATAGTAAGTGGAACACATCCGCATTGCGTCTAAAAACAGCAACAATAGTAACGATGATAAAAAAACCTCAGGTTGGGGGGGCATTTTTGGGGTCAAATTTTCCTCTAAGACCCTGCAATTTTCCTTAAAGCTCCATTCTATCTAAATTAGATTTAAGCAAAGGCAACATGAATTCCTAAGAATGTCTCCTTTTACATAAACCCTTAATAGACAAGCACTGGAATTTGAATTCTAATTCTGTTTCTTCAGAGAATTTCCTTGGATATCATGAAAAGACCCAAAGAGATGTAGGCAGGAAAACGAGAATTATTTGTGGCCAACAATAGGTACTTGACTATTGTAGGCATTTATTTCAAGGATATCATAAATAATAAATGTTCTTTAAATAAATTACGTCATAAAAAGTGTGTTTCCTATATATTTTCTGAGACTCCAAAGTCTGCTATTTCTGCTACTCATTAAAACATAATAATGATACCCTTAGAAGATGAGATTTGGCATTTTTCAAAGCCATTAAAAGGATTAAAAATAAGGGGTGAATTAGAAAATAACTTCTATTCTACTGGCATCTACTGAGCACCAACCATGGTCAGGAAAAGTGGTAAGCAGTTGCGTTAGTATACAGTCAAAATAAAAGCCTAGCTCATGAGTTAAAATATACATAAAAAGGACATTTCTAGCCCATCTTATTCGCAATCATTTGAATTCCCTTTTATCAAACAAACAAAAACTTTTCATTTTTCATTATATTCACCCACCATTTGGGCATTAGCCCATTTTCCTACCACAAACTCACTTTTGAATAATTTATCTGCCTTTTTCCCGGGAATCTGTAGAACTCTTTCTAATTAGAAATATGATTTTCTTTCCCAAATTTTCTCTTTTACTCTTTTTTTGTATTCTGAATGGCAGGGTCATATTTCATTATTTTTCCATGTGAGTATTTCATTATTGCAGCATCATTTGTTGGATTCTTGTTTGTTTGTTGTATTTGTTTGTTTGTTCTGCTTGTTTGCTTGGGGGGAAGTGCATGGTCTTCTTTACTCTTTAACTGAACTTCTATTTGTTCTCACATTCTCTTCCTTCAGAGGAATTCAATAAAATTCAGAATTTACTTTACTAAATTCTGTCTTGTATTTCTCTTTGAGGCTAGAAAACAAGTATCTCTAAAAAGAACAAAATAGTATTAATAATCTGTCAGATTAACCTCTGCTTTATTCTTTTCCAAGGCACAAAAATTAACTTCCTATAGAGGGGCTATAAAGTACAAATATAGTAGGTGAAATGTTCCTACTTAAATTCAGATGCAAGAAAATGAATATGTGTAATCACATTCATATAAATGTTTGGACACATTCATTTCCACCCACATCTATCTCATCCATTTCTATCAGAGACAGAATTTGAATCAAAGTAATTTGAGGCCAGAGCTATTTCCTTGGTAACAGAGACAGTATTAAAAATTAGCGTTAACAGGATAATTTACAGAAGTACTAATTTCTATTGTCTTCTCATTGTTATATGAACCCTTGATAGATTTAAAAATATTACTTGTCTTCCTCCTTCCCTAGATGGAAGGGCAGGCAACCCTGTGTGCTCAAGATCAAGCCTCCCCCATCTTCAAGTAACAAGGATAGGTATGTGCTTCTTTACTGGGAGGTGAAGTGGCTTTAAGGAATTAGACTGAAACATCCTTGTGAGTTCAGGAATAGGACTCGTGTTCTCAGACCAGAAGAGAGAATAGCTCAACATAGGAGACAACTGCTTCCCGAAGACAGGGAATGAGGGGAAAGGGCCCCTCAGCTATTGGAGTTCTGTGCCCTACCAGAAAAGTAGACTCCAAATGGTTGGATTTTTAGTACTACAAATGGGAGCCTTCGTCAAACCTATGTGTTCACAGTTGATACAAGAAACGATAAAGCCTGCTTTTCTCTCTTATGCTGCTGAAGCCAATATCATGAAATTGTTTAGCTTAAGCAATGGGAGTTTATTAGCTTGTGGTTTGGGGGCTAAACGAAAGTCCAAATCAAGGACTCATCATGGGCCAGGTGCACTAAGCAAAGCAGCCAGCTAATGGATAGACAACTGAAGATGCTTTCCCAAATGTTTGGGCTTACCTGTACTAAAGATGGTGTGCAAATCAAATCAATTTAATTTAGTTTTGCTTGCTTTTAATGTGATATTTGCTTTACTTGGGTGTTGCAGAGAAAGTGCATATCATTCACATCTGGTTCGGGAGTGTAACTCTGCTAGTGAAATCAGGAAGAACCAAATGCACCCAGTATAATAATGGTAAATCATCATTTCTATGAATATGGTCAGAGCCTTGCTTTTTGAGCAACTGCACTTGTGTCAATAAGGGTTCAGAAAGTGGAAGGTGTTATTAGTAGTTAGCAAGTGGTTGTTTATGTTAAAGCACAAATTATTTCTTATTCTGGAAACAGCCTTTGATTTTCATTTGGGATTTGACTCCTTCCCCACTTAAATTTCACATTGTCTGGGTTGAGCCAATTCACAGGAGGCTGAGAGATGGGGAGAAAGATTAGAAGCCCAGTGACGTTATTTAAGCCTCTCCATCAAGCAGCAGCTGGAGCTCAAATGAGTCCTGGACTTCATGTACAAAAGCAATATATTTCTTTTTTGATGAATCCTGTTGCAGTTGAAAGACTTTACATTTTTTTCATTTCTTTTGTTTGTTTGTTTGTTTTCTTTTATATTTGCAACACAAAGGGTCCAGATTTTTACAGTTGGCTAACTAGTAATGGAACCAACAGAGGTGCAGTTCTCACTTACAGGGAGATCGAAAATGAAAACTTGCAATGGAGAGGCTACTTGAATCCTTTCTTGTAAGTAAGTCAATGGCTCATCTTCTACCTTACTCCCTACCTACCTTATTCTCTCTGGTCTCTGTCAGGTTTTAGACAGTAGCCGACTGAGAAATCAGAGAAACTGAGTCCAAGTTTAAAATTTTATTGTCCTGGGGCGAGGTTCCTGGGTCCGGGTGCTCAGGGTATGGGACCAGGGAAGTTGCGCTCCCCCTAAGAGCGGTGGGGTTAGATACAGGCTAGCTAGTGGGGCCTCCTGTGGTAGGTTAGGGGTTTCACGTGCATTAGGGACAGGGGCATAGCCATGGGCTGTGGCCCAGGGGCATAACTTCAAGTCATGTGTAGTGGGCATAGCTACGGGGCTGTGAGCAGTGGGGGTCCTTTGTTTGTCAGGGCAGGTCCTGATTGGCTGAGTTTGAACAGCTGTATGTCTGGATGTTTACAGTTTTAGTTCAGGTGGGGGCCAGGCCTTACAGTCTCCTGTAAGAATAAGTCAGAAGCATTAACTTCACCTGGCTTATGTCCAGGATACTTCTCAAGACTGGAGGACACTGGATTCCTCCAGAGTGAAATCTCTTCCAGAGTTAAGGGAAATTTCCATAAAATGGGTGCTTGAGTTGCAGTCAGTGACCCTTGACAAAGGAAATATTTGAGAAATAGAGCATGCCAACCAGAGGGCAGGTGGATCTTCCAATGTAGATCCCCTTCTCATAGAATCTTCAGTTTTTAGGTGACATTCTCATGGAGCATTCAAAAGTAAAGTCCATGTTCTTTTTTTTCATAATTCCCTTATGAGATTGTATGAAATCTGTGGTAAGGAAATTTATATAATTAGGCAGACCTTGTGCAATCTGGCATGTCCATTTCTTAGAGTCAAGGAGAAGTGTGGTAGATATTCCTTTGCATGGTTTCTGGGAGTTTGATAGGGAAGGAAGAGTTGTACTAAAACTCACGGTCTCCAGTAATTCAGTTTTTAATGGTGTACAGCCCACAAGAATTTGGAGAATATCTAAAGACTCGTGACCCTATGAGAGAGTCCTGGAGGGTCACATACAAGTGTGACAACAAAACCAAACCTTCTGGTTACCCAAAAATAGTAGGAAATTGGCTGTGTGGAGAAGGGTTCCAGCTTTGCCCTGGGTTATGCATATAGGGCAAAGGACATAAGCAAAACATGAATTTAAACCTAAATGTTTGATTCAAATATATTAGGTGAAAAAGAAAAGGTATTGCTAATAATATTCTTAATAATACAATATTTCATCCTATATTGTCCTCATCACATTAACAAATGTCTTCATAAATGGAGAATTCAAATAGTCACCTGATTTTGCCTGAAGTTTGCTCATGCCCTAGTTAAATGGTAAATTATAAGGCAAACAATATCTTAATTTCCTGCACCTTATAAAAATAAACTTAGCTCACTCTCATTTAATTTTCTGTATTTCTGATGATGTTCTCTGGGCCTTTAAATTCAGAAGGTAGAGGTTTTTTCAGATTTTATTTAAGAATACAAAAACTGATGTTCGGCAAAATAAAACCCGTGCCCCCTTCAAAAAAACACCTCCTTCGGTTCTTTTAAAGATAGCTTTAAATTAGCACACAGCAAAACATATCACTGAAGTTTATACTAAAATTTTAGAAACAGGCCCAAGAATGCTCATATTTAATTATGGCTCCATGTAATTAAGTGTGGCAATCTGGTGATAAAACTTTAAGTAATGACTCATAAAGAGATAAAAATGGAGCATGTGCTTAATCAGTTCACAGCCTTCCTCAGAAGCTGGCACAGCTTAGGTGCTAATGAGACACCTGTTGCTGGGGACACCAGAGAGAGCATGCAAATCAATCAGGGGACAGGGAAGAAGAGCATTCACCTTTGCTGAAGGCAGGTGGATTTGCCGAGATGACTGTCAGGAGGCTTAATCTCTGATCAGACATTTAAATGAAAGCATGCAATGAATCCAGTGTTTTCTTAAGTAAAGGGAAGCAAGAAAGGTAGAAAAAAAATTTTTTCTCCCTTTCAATTATAAATTATGTAACAATCGTTCAATTTTTTGTTCATAATACATTCAACTCTTCAATCACCAGCATATGAAAAATTCCTTTTCTTCATGATTTTACAAGCAATTGTTTTATGTGCATTTTAAAACATTATTTATACTGTGCATTCTTGCAGTTTTAATGTATTATTCAAACTTGAGTAGTGAGTTTTTTCACTACTCAATTATTTGCGTCTGGTTTGATAATAGAAAAACAAACTTGCCTTCTGATCTGTATACCTTGGTTTAGCTCTTTTTCTGACTATGTTGTCTGTTACCTCACAAGGCAAATGATATGACAACGGATGTTTCTTTACAGCTAACAAAGGGGAAATGGGGCATTAATATCTGATTCCTATGAAACTTAGCAATGCATTAGAAATTTGACAAACTTAATGGCCCAACAAAGAGAAATGAAGACAAGACCCTTACTCCTGAAAGGTGAAGAAAACATTTCCTAGTACTTTCTTCCCTAGAGTGCTTTAGCATTGTCACAGAACAGCCTCCTTCACCCTTAGAATTATTTCCCACAGCCTATTCAACCTTTGGTTATAAGCAGAATCCAGCACCAAGGAGTTATTTGGCACTGAGTTTAAATAAACACATGCTGTATTAAAACAGGCTTTAACAACATCTTAGAAGGATGTCTTGCTATTTCTGGAGATGGAGTTAATCATGAGCTTCATGGAGTGTCAGAAGTTTGAGAAGTTAGAGGTTAGAGTAAAATATATGGGCTTTTATTTTGCAAGAAAAAGAAACAAAAAATATCAAAAGAGCAATGACTAATTCCTTTCGAGGCAAGACAAGTAGAGGGAAATATTTGGAAGGAAGAGTTGTGATTCGAAAATTACGCCAGTTTGATGTGAATCAAAGCAGTGACAATACTGATGATAGCTCCATATTGAGGATTTGCCATGCAAACTTGGCTAGCACACCCTGGCATGTGTTATATCCCAGCATGAGGAGCTCACAGAACTTCAACAAAGAACACTTGTTCTAAACACAGCACCTCTGTAGCCAAAATAAATGGGACAGCACTCTAATGTCACAATCTGATCCCCACCTCACATTCCCTGCCAGCCCTCAAGAAAGGGCACAGAAGGTTATTTAGGCCAACAATTGAAATACTAATAACAAATTATCTATGATCGATAAATCCATCAGTCACTCAGCCTCTCAATTTTTCCTTTCTAGGTGTGTTTTGTTTCATGAAAATGTTCAAAATGTCTACATTATTGCTTCATACAAATTGTGTAGCTTTTGATGTTCCATTTAAAGGTGGTTCTTTTGCACATTTAGTTATTTAATATTGGGAAGTCAAGAAGTTTGATTTTTGTATCTGTTTTATACTAAATTCTATAAAAGGAGATCTCTAACCTCAAAAAATATGCCTACATAAAAAAGCAAATAAATGAAGATCTTAGTAACTGTTCAAACCTTGAAAGACACTTGTCTTTGCAAAACATTAACTTTATATTCTTTATATTCATACTGCATGTAAGAAATGGTGCAGATTTATAAAAAATTTTGTGAAAATTTGCATTAGTTTAAAACAAATTTTCAGAAAAAATATTAGTTGTATAAAGTAATATCAACTTGAATTGGAATCATGCACTGCATATTTATATTTATATTAATTTTATAGTTTTACATTCCTTTTATAGTTTGTTAATTGTTTTATTCTTAATGTATTGTATTTCTACAAGAGAATTACATGGGTTGCTTTTAGCAATGTGATTCCTTTCTACCAACAGCATTTTAAGTGAAACAGGAATACATGAAATGATGAGTAATAGCTGACTCCTTTTATGAAAATTCATGGGGAAAAGCGCAAAAATATTATTGAGGGTAGAGTAAAGAAGAAAACATCAGAGTACCTGGTACGTTAGTTAATAAACCAATTCTATTGCTTCTTTTCAGAAAAGCCACTCTAAATTATGACTTCTGAAATTTTGCAGAATTGAGAATTCTAGACTAAAAAAAAAAAAGTAATCAATAATGTTATTTTAAAAGAGTATGTACATTTGAGGGTATCTGTCAAATCTGAATAATCTCATCCCAGTATTTTTATGCCAGCAGCCTTCCTCTAACCATTGAGTGCTGACCTACTCTGGTGTCTTGGGGATGTATAACTCAGAAAAGCATGTTATTAAACTTAATCTATTCCTCCGGGTGTGACCCCATTGTAAATAGGAACTTTTGATGACGTAACTTCAATTAAAGTGTGGCTCAGCTGCCTCAAAATGGATCTTAATCTTATTACTGAGAGCCTTATACAGAAACTCATAGGGCGCAGCCAGAAGCTGGAAATCAACAGAACAGGAAAAGAAAAAAAAAAAAAAGCAAGGAAGTTGCTTGCCCTGTGACAGAGGAGCCAAGGACCATGGATTGCTGGCAGCCAGCACCAGAATGCCAGTCTTCTGGGAGAAAACATCACCTTGATGACACCTTGATTTTGGAATTCTCCTAGCCTCAATAAATTTGAGCCATTAAATTATCATTGTTTAAACAATTTATTGCATGGTATTTGTTTTTACAGTTAGGAGACAAACACCTGCTTTTGCTGGAAATTGGTCTGCCCTAGTAAGAGACAGCGTCTAGCCTATGTGCCCCTTTTGCTTATAAGAAGGGAATCAGTTGAAAGAGGAATCTGTTCAAGACTAAAAAATGCTCTTCTTTGGGTGTTTTGGGAACAGAGGAGTGTGGTCACCGAAATGACTGCACAAACCTTGCTTTTACTGTAATTTTTTTCACAGCATCTTCAGATTTTCACGCCACAAGCTGTGATGTACACTTGTTAAAGGCTAGTTGCATAATCCCTCAGTTTCTTGTTCAGTTACAGATTCTTCTCAGGTCCTTTCTCTTTGTAGGTAAAGGCTATATTTTAATGGTCTTTTTGGCTATTTACACTTAAAATAATGGGAGTTTATCCTGCATCGTTAAAAACTGTGTACTCTTATTTTATTATATATTTTCTTTACATGACTGGTATTGTGTTGTACACTTACCTCATAATGGCTGACAAACTATTGAGTTTCTAAATATAACTTACTGTTTCTATTAAAGATATCCACAATAGATTTTCTTCTTTTCTATGCCTTCACATGAAGATTGATGATTCCATTTTTCCCCTGATCAATTATGTTTTTGTAGAGATGGCAAGAATTTTGTCTTTCCCAAAACAAGACATAAAAAGAAATAACCATCCATTTACCTAAAAGGATTATGCTGGAAATGCTATAATTAAAGTCAACAAATACATTTCCAAAATTTTGGAGAAAGTCTCAAATCTTGCTTTCTGACATGTTATTATGAAATGAAAATGGCTTGTATTAATATCTCTAATTATCTATTCTTTCTCATTTTTTAGAATAAGTAACTGATGCTTAAACTGCAAATTTCTTCCAGATAATTAATTCCCAAACAGTTAATGTTATATATTATGTGTAGACTATGTGCTAAACTGTTTATAATTCTAAATTCAGTTACTTTAGTAGATACTTAGGGAAGTAGATAACTATAATGATATCCTTTTATTGGAATCTTTAGCCATGGATTTGGAGTCCTGCATCTGTAGGTCACCCCTACTCAGTTTGTACAATTACTCGTGCATACTTGGGAAAACAGAGCTTTGAAAGTGGTCATATTATTTTTTACTATTTAATTCCCTATTTTTCTCCTGTCTTCACTTTATAAAAGGAAAAAATGCAAATATTGTTATTGATTGAGAATATGCTACCTACATTTTATACAGTTCTTTTATAATTCAAAACAGTTTTTATTCATGCTTACTCTTTGAATAGCAGTTGCCTTTTTTATTAGTGGAGATTACATGAAAATCATTATTGAGTATTGTAGCCCTGATATAATTAAGTTCTTCTTCAAGAATCCTGCTTCAGAAAATTAAGTGCTTAATCAACTAATGTTTTGACTACTTTACATTTAAGCTGCAAGGTGAAGAACTAATTTAGAATTTCAATTGTATGTGAATGGGTTTTCTTTCTCTCAACAATAAAAGACCTTTTTAGGGATCATAAACCCAAGCCTGGTGGCCAGACTTTCCATCTGGTCAACATACCAGTTAAATCTATTCATTCCAGGGTTTAATTAACTAATGTATTGCCTGCATGCTTAAATAGCATCAGGTAATACTTTTTTAGACATTTAAAATCCCTTTAGAAATGTACAATCAGAGTGATTCGACTGAAGAGGTTGTCTTCTTTCTTTAAATCCTGTAAAATACTTAAAGTGCATCATAAATGTAGGAATATATGAGAGCATCTTCTTAAATGAGGATATATACATTTTACCCTTAGATTTATTAAAATTCCAAAGCTGGAAGAGAACTAATCCAATTTTATTAATGTGAAACCTATATCTTTGTGAATTTTCCATTGACATGGATGATTACTGGACAAGACGGGGCTAGGATATTTTCTGTAGGACTCTAGCTAATGATTTTTCACCCACTAATATTTCTCATCCTAGTATATACGTGGCTTTGGGTAGCGGTGTGGTAATGTGCATGTATCCTGTGGGTATGTTCCTTATGTGCGACTTTGTGTATAATATAGAAAAAGATGTGTTAAGAAAGTCATCACAGGGTTGAATGTTTTTAGGAATATTTGCTGAGGTTATCATATTATAATTGAAAATATTTTCATAGCTTTCAAAAGTAATTTTACAAAGTGGTAGATTGACTATTGGTTCTCAGTTAGCACTGAGTATCACAGCACCTAGAACGACAGACACCAGAATGTGAAAAGTAAACCACTGTTTAATGAATTATTGAGAAGAGAAATAGAATGCCATTTCTGATGAGAAAGCATTTGTGTGCTGGGGGATGGTGAATAAGTCCATATTACTGGCATATCAAGAATGGGGAAGGATATGGAGGGAGATGAAGCTGGAGTACCTTTGATTTCCACACTAAGTTGTCTCTTGGTTCTGTACTCACATACAGCTACTGAATATTATTGAAAAAGAAAATGTCATCCCTCAGATATTAGAAAATGAGTGTTTATACAGTAAAGAGAGATTGAAAAGGTAAGAAATAATACCTTTAACGGTAGATTTTCTTTCCTTTTACCTTCTTTCTTACCAAATGAATAAATAGAATTGCTTGCCAATGTAACCCTTTTAAATCCCTCCTCCATGTAACCCAGTCTCTATATAAAGCTATGTCTAAAGAAATACCAACACAGGACAGAGAAAGAACAGTCTAATTAAATTCAATACTTCCTGTAAATTTCTCTTAAATCTCTCTTCTCTCCCTCCAAACTGTCACTAACCACCTTCCATCATGTTCTTTCACTCTTCATGGCATTCTTCCCAGTTTGCTTCCTGCAGCCTCAGCTGACAAACTCTCCCTGCCCTCCTACTCCCAGCTCTCTTTGGTACTTAGGTAGACTTATCTCAGATTATGTTGTTATTCTCCCCATACTTCTCTTCAACAAAAAAGTCCAGAAACATCTCTCATGTTGGGTAAATATAATTAAAACAAAATCTTCTCCCAACCCAGTAAAGTTCTGCACAAAGGTAGAAGAGAAACAAAAACATTAAACCAGAATTGATGTATCACAAGCTGCAAAAAGAATGCAAAGATGGACAGAAAGCTGGTCCTTTTTATGTGCCCAAATGTACACAACCCATTATATACACTCTCAAGACATCTAGGAGGTTGATTTATAATTTGGAGCCAGAAGCTCCGGAAATTATGTTAATTTCTCCCCAGACAACTGGTAGATAGGGGTCATATCTTTTTTCATTACATTACAAAGAAAATGAATTCCTTCCATGAGGAAACCTTGTGTGGTGAAATTTATAAGTTATATTCAGCCTTTTACATACATTTGAATTTGCATATATTTTTAAAGGACAAAGCAAAAGGAAATTTACAGATTTTCTAAAGTAATGCAAAGAGATATAGAAGGGAGTAGAAAGCCTCTTCCCTTATGTTCAGCAAGTAGACTTAAAACCATTATTATTATTTTTTTTAATTTAATTTGCTTTTGTCCTTAGCACTAGCAAGGATTACATTATCTTTACAGGACTGGGAAATTGAGGAGAACAAACATTCTCCAGGTGTAGACTTTGGGAGGAAAAGATAAGAATATTTATATGTGAATTAGATTTGATTCTGTGGTGATTTCATTGAAAAATATCTCATTTCCCCCAAGATGAATTCTGCCACTAATGGCCTTTCTTTTTGGCTTGAAATAACACTAGTCTGGCAAAATACTGATACTTGCCTTTTGCCAAGTTACTGAAAGGTTAGAATACAATTAAGTGAGAAAAGAAAGGAAATCTTTACTGAGTTACAGAATTGTTTGTGTCCTTATTGTATCAACTCTGTTTAATGTGTGGAGAGATTTTTTTCGTGTAAATATTTAAGAAAACAGAATTACTCAAATTGGTCCTAATATGAGCATTCCCATCTATGATTTTGATACTCCTAGTAAGCTGAGAAAAGTCGGGCCTTACAAGTAATTGAATGAACCTCTTGAGACCCATATAGAAGATGGCTTCATATAGTGGTTGGATGATGATTCAGGTGAAATGCTCCTTCCAATTTTGGGCCCATTATGGCTCAGAGGCAATGATAATATGCACATAAAAGCTACAGATTGATCCAGAATGGATACTATAAAGAGAGCAGTTTCTTAATCATGTCATCATTTGTTTCTACTGGCTTGGATTACAGCCTGGATGTTCAAAGACAAGAGTATAAACGGAAAACATTGGAAAGTATGTAACCATCAGCCAGTGATCCTTAAAATAATATAATCACAGCATCACAATCCCCAAAGTCAAAACACGTAATGGTGTTACAACCCAACTTAGCCCTGAGACCAAAGAAAATGCCTGGCATGGAGTTACCATGAGTTTCACTGGGGACTTGCAAATAGGAGACTATTCTTCTCAATGCTGGCCAGCTGGAATGTGGAAGTCAGTGTTCTGCACAAGAGAGAGGAGAGCCATGGAAGCAACTTCTAAAGGTTGAGGTCCACAGGGTGTGATAATGGGTTTCAGCAGAGTCTTGCGAGATTTGATTAAGGAGAGGGGAGCTTTAGTGGCATCCTTTCCCCTCTGAGGGGGTCTATTCACCTTTAATATCTGTCCTGGTCTTGTAGGCAGCTATGTGCAGTGGCTTGTTCCCTAATGGAAGACTGTGGGTGAGGCCCAGGCCTTGGGTCCTCACAATCTAGCCCCACACAGCAGACTACATTGACCATAGTGCAGACACTGTATCCATATTGCACAACAGTATACGTGACAACAGACACTAGGAGACCTTCCCACACACACAGAGATACCAACCCTACAAAGTCATGAAATCCCCTTAAATGGGGTTCTTTTCCAGATTTTCTGATGTACTGAATTTTTCAGGCCAGCTGGTAAATTGGCCACACAGTCCTATATGCTGGGGTCACAGTCCAAGGCAGGCCAGTGGCATCTGACAATGACAGTTCAGTGCACACTCAGCATTGAGATTTATTGTGCACATAGATTACCACACAAGTCTGCTGCAGAAAGGTGTTTGCTATGATGTTTTTCATCTTTCTATGAAAAGAAAGATATTTATGGGGAACTATGAGAGGCAAATCTCATTGATCTGATAGAATACAAGCTAATTTCCCATTAGTAAACAGAAGTGATACTAGAGAAGGGGTGTGATGAGGCAGTTTTAGATACCACAACAATTCATTTTCCCCTTCAGTTGCAGGCAGACTTCTGGAGTCAAATCCATGGTTAGCCTGGGCATAATAAATGCCAACAGAATGATATATTCTGTGCCTTGAGGTGTGGGGCGCTCAAGTTGATTACATATACAACTTCTGGCATTTGGCATTTTGTGTATAAACTGTGGTCTAATACTTAAATTCTGGGTGACCCTAATACCCACTGACCATAAAATTCCCAACTAGCACAGCTGTATTGGCCAGGACCATAACCAATCAACCTTATTTCCCCCAATTTCTAATGCTTGTGGTACAGGCAAGAGCATGTTATTTTCATTACCTTGTTGTGGCCCTAGTGTTGCTGGTCCTTTTATCTGAATTTCCAGTGTGTGCATGGGCCCTGCTGTTACCAGTTCACTAGGAGTAGGAGCAACTCTTTGGGGACATGAATGGAGGCTGGTGAGGGCCAGATACAACTTGCATGTCCACTGCTGCAGAGATTGCTTGTTATCTTCTAACTGCTCTTGTAAAAGCCCATTCATCCTTTCAATGTGGTGGGGTTGTAAGGCAAATGAAACATCCATTAGATGTAATGTTCAGTAGCTCAGGCATGGGTTGGTTGTCCACATGTGTGGGGACTGCGAATAAAGCACTTAGCTTTTCTAAACTCCATACTGTAGCTCTCTGGTTAGCTTTCCCTATTGGGAAGGCCAGCAACAGTCCAGCAATTTATCCCTGGTTGTAAAGACATATTTTGCATCTTCAGATAAGGGAAGGGGCCCAATATAATCTACCTGCCACCTATGACCAGAATCTACTCATGGCCAATGTGATCGACTTTCTGAGGAAGCATCCTTGGACATCACAACCAACAGGAGGGGTAGGCATTCACAACATCCTTTAGCTGTTGTCTGGTGATGGGCAGTTGAAATTTCTGTGCCAGTCTCCACAGAGCTTGGTACCCTCTGTGTCCTGTTTTCCTAAGCAACCACTCAATACTATGTGTGATGTTGATGCTAGGCTATGCATTCTTGTTAATGCATCTGCTTCAATATTGCCAAGTAAGGACCAATGTTATGGGCAGAGACATGAAACATGTTAACTTTTGCTTGTGACAGGCAGTTCAGACACCTTCCCACGTTTCTTTTCCCCATAAAGCACAGTTGACATAGACCATTCCTCTTGCTTCCAAGTGCCCATCCACACTGTCAGGGCCAAGGACACTATCCAATTGTCAGTACAATTAGTTAATGCATCTCCTAGTTCATGGACAATGACCTTAATTCAGCCTTTTGGGGGCTCTGAATGGTTCCATTTTCCCACAATATAGTGTTTGTTTTGGCTTGTTAATGTTGTCAGAAATGAAATATACTGGAAACAGATTGGCTTTTATGAAGGAAATTTATTAAATTATAAGTTTACAATTCTAAGGCTATAAAAATGTCCATACTAAGGCATCCAGAAAAAGATACTGTAACTCAAGACAGGCCAATGTGGAAAGCCATGTGGCTGGCATCTGCTGGTCCTTTGGCTTCTCATTTCAAACAGCTTCCCTAGGGACATTTTCTTTTTACATCTCCAAAGCTCTGGGTCTCTTGTTCAATCTGAAGCTTTTTCCAAAATGGTTCTCTCTTAAAGGACTCCAATAAATTATCTACTTTGAATGGGTAGAGATGCATCTCCATGGAACCTACCTAATCAAAAGGTCCCTCCCACAATCTCTTTGGAAATAACATAAACAAAAAGATTCCACCCAGCCATCTTCAATCAGGATTAAAAAACTTGGCTTTTCTGGGGTACACAGCAGTTTGGCATAGTATCTATACTAGGTTGCATGGCTACTGCCGTCCATGTGGCAGGCTATGTGTCTGCTGATCCATCAGTATACCAGGCAGACTCGTGTTTACGACCACAACTGTCGATGTGAGCACAGAAACAGCCACCTTGGGAAGATCATCAGTGAAGGTCAAGCATTATTCTTCCACATAGGAAACTGGTCCTAAGATATCATGCATTTCTGTGCTTAAGTGACTGTGATTAAAAATGCTGTGCTATAGCAAATAAGCTTGGACTATATGTAAGTCCCTTTCTAACTTAAGTTCTTCTTTTAGGTGGCGAGCTGTAGCTTTAGTGGCCAGCTAAAAGACCAAACATGCAGCTCCTAACAGGGGCCATACATGGCCACAGCAGTATGATGGCTCTCCTTTTTCTTATGAAATCCTAACTGCCCTGTGGCCTGCTGCAGGAATACTGACAGTCTGGCTGGGGAGTCCTGGGTGTCCTCATACTCCCTCAATGGTCCCCTCTCAGCTAGGAGTATAGCCACAATCCTGGGATTTCCCCTGGAGTCTTCCTTCCCAGTATTCATGTGTTTTATGGCCAGCAGCTGTTTTGTCTCTTGGCTGGCTTGCCAACTGTTTCAACCCAACATAGCCCCAAGACCAAAGAACATGCCTGGCATGTAGTTACTGATGAGTTTAATTAGGAATTTATAAACAGGAGATGATTCTTCCCAATGACAACTGGTTGGGAAATGGAAATCAGTGTCCCACGCAAAAGAGAGAGAGAGAGAGGAGAACTATGGAAGTGGTTTATAAACGTTTGGGTCCACAGGGTGTGACCACAGAGTTTCAGCAGGGCCTTGCAAGATTTGATTAGGAGTAGAGTTCTAATGACATTTTTTCCATTCTGAAGGGGTTTGTTGACCTTTAATTTTTGTCCTGACCATGGAGGCAGATGTATACAGCAGCTTGTTCTCTAATGAAGGAAGGTGTGGGGCTCAGGCCCTGTGTCCTCACAGATGGCTTCCTATTAATTTAAGAAAATATCTTTCAAGCTGGGTTAAAAGGGTCTTTGTGATATGGCTCCTGTCTTCCCTTCAGGGCTACCTTGTTCAGGTCTCACTCTTCATCACCAGGTCCTCTCCACCCTTTATCTGGTCCTAGCAACTGCCTAGACTACCCCTACTCTATAACTGTTTACTGCGTCCTTTCTGCCTGAAATGTTTTCTCAAATGATCTTCCCATGGGTGGTTGTTTTTTCCATTAGGGTCTCAGCCATTTTTATCCATCCACTGAGCACTTAATATTGTCAAAATCTTTTTTCTTTTTTTTTTATCCCCCCCCCCCATTAATCTACCTTTCTTTCCATCCCTTAAGCTAGCCTCATGGTTTAATAATACAAACAGTTGTCTGGTAATGCATGCCCTTTATTTGAGTCTGAGAGTGTAAAATCTGATCAAACAAGACATTTTAATATTTTTTTAATGTGATTTAAACTCAAAGTAGAACTTCTGAGCAGTGTCACTTTATCTTGCTTTCACTGGAACATTGCAGCAAAGCTGTGCCAACAAATAAATTCCCTGGACTCACCGTGACATTTCTTTCTAAACCTCTATTTTCTCAGGGTGTCAAACATGTACTGCACAGATGTCCTGACCTAAGATAGCTGAAGCAAAGGCCCTGCTCCAGCCTCAGGGGCTTCCTCCAGAGATGGTTTAATCCCTCCATGTTTCTGCAGGTGTTTTGTTAGGTTTTTCTTCAAATCTCTTCGATTACTACAGCAGCTTGTTTTCCCCCACTGAGGGAGCATCTGGTCATTTGTCTAAGAGAAGATGCTAAGGAAATTAGTGTCTGGTCTCATTTCAAATCATCCTTCATCTGAATTTGCAGGGAAGGCATGCTTATGAGCAAAGTGAAAGCACAGTGAGAATCAGACTCAAGATAAAAATCATGTCACATCAGGGTAAGACCCAGTTTGACATTACGGTTGGTATTCATTTTGCTTTGTTAATAAATATGTGCTGTAGACTATACAATAGATATGGCAGAGGATGCAATACACTCACACTCACACATACATATGCATATATATAATTTTTAATTGATATAGTTACAATTCAGAACATTATGACAAAAAAGGAATAAAATCACTTATAAATTTCCTCCCTAGTCATCTAGTCTTAGCATTTTGGGTTTTTTTGTTTTACATTTTCCTATTAGTATTTCTAATTCAGCAACTTAAAAACATTAGCTTCAAAATTCAAATGTCTTTGGTAGTCCACCTTGTTATTTTATATTAAATATTATGTGTAATTTCATTTTATAAAAAATTGCTAATAACTATCATTTTAAAAATGGCTTAATATTTCATCAAGTGAGTAGGTTATAGTTTGCTCAATCACTCTTCTATTTAGTATTACTGCTTTATATCTAAATTATTTTCAAGTGTTTCATTAGTTGGCTTCCTTTTTAAACTTCATGGTCACTAATTAAATTTAAATAAAAAACAAATATTCCTTCTAAGAGGACATATTCATGTAAGGACCTCAATTTATTTTATTTGAAATTCTGGGAAAAGCAATTGTCACTTAAATGTCACTACTGATCATTGTACTGTCAGAACATACAGAATTGTTCAGATATCAAAATGCCATTATATAGAAGTACGTACACAGGAAGGAAAGACAGATTTATAAGAAAGACTACCACTTCCATTCTTTTAAAAATATAAAAAGATTCTCATTTCCAGTCTCTCATTATGTTTAAGAAAACTTGAGGAATCTGATGAATCATATTCTCAAATGAATTTTCTGGTTTAGAATAGTAAATGAATCAATTGATCAAGACATTGCTACTGCCCACCTACCTCCAAGAACAAAAGAAGTTAAACTGTAGGTCACTTTTAGTTAACTATTTTAGCTTCCAGCAGCTGAAACAAATACCATACAAGTTGTCATTACAACAGGAATCTATTGGCTCATAGTTTCAGAAGCTAGAAGATTTGCTTTCTTCCAGGGTCAGTATCTTCTGGCCGGTTGGCAACGTTGGGATTTGTGGTGGTTTGAAGCCATATGGACACCAGAACAACATGTTCTTAAACCTCATCCATTCCCGTGGGTGTGACCCTGTGTGAGTAAGACCTTCTGAGGAGGTTACTTCAGTTATGGTGCGCCCCACCTCAGCAGGATGGACCTTATCCTATGACTGGAGTCACTTATAAGCAGACTGAAATTTCAGACAGAGAGTGAGAAAGTCACAGGAAGGAAGAAGTTGAACACTAATGGACCAGAAAAGAAAGGAGAGATCAGGAGATGCCACCATGTGCTTTGTCCTGTGACACGCTAAAGACCCTGAAATCCTGACAGCCAGCCCCAGAACACTGATCTTAAGGAATAAAGCATCATATTGGTCAACTTGTGTACATATCACAGCTCCCCTCTCCTCCTCTTTTCTATTTATTCACATCTTATTAATTCCTCAAAGTCTATTTTAAGTTGAATAAGACCTACCACAACTGAAACAGACTATAGTGATCTTCTCCTCCCTCCTTATTTGGAATATCTAGAGTACCTATAGACAACGTAGATAACTTTGAGCACTTGCCCTGTGTATTCCTTATCTGTGTATCTTTCTCCTCCCTAACCAGATTGTAATCCAGTCCACACAGCCACTGCACAAACACACGCCCACTCCCCACAAACATATGCATGCTTTAAGATCATTCCTTGATCTTCTAGGTACCAATCACATAGCTAAGTAGGTCATGAAAGTTTGATTTTTCACAATAGCCTTTGGTAACACTTGAGCTTTACATTTCCCCAGTGCTCTGCAGAATGCCTTTTATCTATAGATGTTGATACCGGAGGACACTGACTGCTTTCTGTTTATGTTGATCCCCAGAAGCTATTGCAGTGCCTGGCATATATAATTTATGTTTTATAAACATTTTGTTGAATGAATGAAGGAATGATGAATGACAGAGATTTCATTTTTGCCACAGAAGTATTCTATATAGAATGTACATATAGACATTAAATTCATAGATAAAATTGGAGACCAGAGCTAATATAAAATAAGAATTGATTACTTTTCTAATGAATGAAATAAATTGCTATTGAGAGTACATCTACAACTCAGCCAAGCAGTACTATTTCAATCTTTCAAAATGCAGCTACCACTTTAATGTTAAGGGCCAGATTTAATCCTTATGTAAGTTTCTGGTTTGAACCACATAATTCTCCCACCTATCCTCCCCCAGACATTTTATCTTTTGGAATTGTGTTTTTGAGTGCTTTTCAAAAGAAAAAAAAATTTAAAGTAACTCTCTCGCCTGGGTGTAAAAATGCATCATTCCTGATGGATGTGGCAGCAGTTTGTTGACAATATGAAAATAGAACTGGTGAGAGCAATGCTTCCAGATGCCACATATGACAAAATAACAAACGAGGCACTGCGTGGCCCTTAATTTTAGATTATGTCCTGAAAACTATATGTTTTTTTCTTTTGTTATCTGTAGCACCTGCTCCAGGATTTAAATGTAATATCTTAGACTTAGATGTCAAGCTACTCTAGGGCATTCATTTGATTAATAAAATATTTCTTGAAGGTCTAATAAGTAACAAGCATTATGCTATGGGCTGGGTTACAGTATTGAACAAATCAGACAAGATTCTGCCCCCCCTTGAAGCTTATATACTAGTGAAAGGGCAGACAGAAAATTGAATGCAAATACATATACATATGCAAATCTATATATATGTAAATTGAATAGCACAGGTAGTGGCATGTGCTATGGAGAAAAAAAATGATAGGGTAAAATGATGGAAGATGTTGGGAGAAGCTACTCTTCCGTGGTCAGGATGGCCTCCCTGTAAATGTCCGAGATATGAATTCCAAGAAGAACCTTGCTGTGCAAGATGAAAAGATCATTCTAGGGAGAGAGAAACAGCATATGAGAATAACCAATGAAATCTATGAGAATTTACAGGATGTTGTACTCTAACATTATTATTGAATTTCTAAGAAACTTTATCACAAGTCAAGATAAAAATAATTACTTAAATAGAGAAAAAAGAATTGAGGGATGAAAATATTTCAGACCTTTTCTATCAGAATTATTTTTCCTATGAAAATTCCAGTAATGAAGATGTTTCTTAATGCCTGAGCAGGGATGGTATTCAAAATACGTAACAGCCGTACCTGACAGGGATGCAATTCTGAAGTCAGCTTTAGGAGTATTGTTATAAAATATAAACATCAATAAGTAAATATAGTGGTGGCTGTAAATAGCTCTGGAAAAGAATAGGTGTCTTGCTTTTCCTATCAGGATCAGTGCTACTACCATCAGCACCACGATTTTCATACATTTTTGTCACTGCATCACCCATTGCTATAAAATACAATGCTATCCAAGAAACAAAAAATCCAAAGCTTTTCCATCTTCTCATACACAGTGTTAGGCTCTTCCACTTCAATGGTATTTTCAGATGAAAATTCCAATAGTAGCTTGGATATTGCAAATTTCATTCCCAAAGTAACTGATCATGTTATCTCCAGTTTCCTTTGGAAATTTCATTATTCATTCATTCTGTGGTTACTTATTGAGTCCCTACTTTGTGCCAGATGCAGCTCGAAGGAACTGGAATCACAGTAATGAAAACAATAGAATAAAAATCATGCCCTCATGAAGCTTATATTGTAAACAGTGAGACCAAAAATATACATGATGTATAAGTGAAATGCAAAAGCAGTTTAAGGTAGTAATAAGGACAGTAAATAAATAAATAAAGCAGGAAATAAGGATATGAAATATTAATGGGAAATTACTTTTTTTAAATAAGGTGGCCTTACTGAGTTAGTTTGGAACACAAGCCTGTAAAGAGGCAAGGAATCTAGTTGTGTATTTGACTGTAGGGAAAACTTTCCAAGCAGAGGAGACTAAAAGTGTCATGTCTCTGAAGCAGGAGTGAGACAAGCATACAGGCAAAGCAAGAGAGCAAGTGAAGCCAAAGCATTGTACATAAGTGAGAGATGAATGGGAGACAAGTTCAAGAAACAAGATGGTACTAATCAAGCATGCATTAGAGGACAAAACAAAGCTTTTGACTTTAGCTTAGGGTAAAACAGGAAGCCATTGGAGGATCTGAATAGCGGAGTGACATCATGAAAATTATGTTATGACAGAATGATTGTGGATGCTCTTTTGAGATAGAAGAGACACCTGTGTATCTTGGAGCCTGAGCATGCCTCTAACTCCTTCCTATCCCTTGAAAGGATTTGTATCATCATAAGGGAACAGAGAGGCCTCAGAAATATTTCTATACTCCCTAAAGGTAATGTCTAAGATAGTTCTTGGTTTGCAAGGGTATACGCTAAAAGATATCATTTGATTAAAAAATTTCATACTTCAAGTCCCATTTCCTTCTTAATTTGATTATTTCTTATTCACCAGGAATTATGCTAGACATTTAAGGAAATACCTCATCCAGGAATTCTGCATAAAATAAAGATATGACTAGTCCTTTTTAAATCTTTTTGTTTTCAGATTCCTTGAGGATGCAGAATCTAGAGAAACACAAATAGTCTAAAAAGGGGAAACGTTGCCTTTCATATATCTTAAACAGTGATAGACTTCTTCTGGAGTCATTGTGGGAGAGATCCATCAGCAGGAGGTACAGAGGATGGATTGGTGCTCCCTCCTCCAGTAGAAGAGTGGTCCACCTTAACAGCAGTCCTAAGAGACCCAGTCAAGCAAGACTCTCATAAAAAATGTAGCAGAACACACAGAACAGAAACAATATGAAAAGACAGAAAAAATAAAAAGCAAAAAGCCTTAACTGAACTTAAAGGAGAAGGAGAGGGGTGGGCCACGGTGGCTCAGCAGGTAAGAATGCTTGCCTGCCATGCCCAAGGACCTGGGTTCGATTCCCAGTGTCTGTCCATGTAAAAAAAAAAAGAGAGAAAAGGAGAGGGTCTATGGAATGAGGAGGGGCAAGAGTTTAATTTTATCAGGTGTGGTAGTTTGGAGCTGGATGTACCCCAGAAAAACATGTTCTTAAATTTATTCCATCTCTGTGGGTGTAAACCCATTGTAATTATGAACTTTGAAGAGGATGCTTTAGGTAAGGCATGACCTACCTCAGACAGGATGGGTCATAATCTTCTTATTGGAGTCCTTTATAAATGGAATGAATATGTGTGTGTTTGTGTATTGAGAGAGAGAGAGAGAGAGAGAGAGAGAGAGAGAGAGAGAGAGAGAGAGCCACAGAAGCCAAAAGTTGAAATAGAGGAAACCCAGAAGAAAAGAGAAAGACCAGCAGACAACACCATGTGCTTTGCCGTGTGGCAGAGGGTCCAAGGATTGTGGGCAGATGGTGTTTGAAAAGCAAGCATCACCCTGATGATGCCTTTATTTGGGCATTTACTTTGCCTCAAAACTGCAAGCTAATAAGTTTTCATTGTTTAAGCCCAACCAGTTTGTGGTATTTGCTTTATGGAACCTAGGAAACTAAAACACCAGTAAAAGTACTAACTACACATGCCCTAGATTTTCAAAGATAAAGGGGAAAAGATCAAAACACATCTAGGCACAAAGAGCTGTTTCTATGTGGGTAAAATCATAGACTAGCTTCATTTCTTTTCCCATCTCTAAATGCTAGAAGACACTGTCATAAATTTCAGTGAGAAAAAAATTATCCACTGAAGTTGTTCTTATATAAGAGTGAGTGAATGATATTTCAAATAAATAGAAGCTCAGAAAGCAGATCACCCTTGTAACATGCTGGCAAGTAAGAAAGAAAGACATCAGATTTAAGACAACTTTAAAAAAAACCATAAAACAGTTAAAGTTTGTACAAATGGTGGTATAAAATAGCCATTGGTAAGTAATGAAAACTGGTGAACATAGAATTTAGACAAAATACAGCTAAAAACAATACAATTTTAAAAATAAATAATGTGGGAAATATTGCAATTTCTGTTTTCAAATTTTATGTAACCCCAATACCTATACATAACAAATAGGGCACTAAAATAAAACTACAGAACACTCTCACTTTTGAGTAAAGATGTGAAATCTAAATAAAATACTGACACATAAAATTCAGCATGATATTAAAAATAATACACTGCAAACAAGGAGTGTTTTCTAAAGGAATGCAAGTGCTGTTTAATATTAGAAAATAAAATAACATATCCCATTACATCATTAGATCAAAAGTAAAAAGAAAAAAGAGCATAATCAAGAAATTTAAAAATGTTTGAAAACTCAAAACCAGGCCTGAATAAAACACTTAGCAAAGGAAGAACACAATGACTCTCCTTTAACATAATAAAAGATAGCTGTCTCAACAAACAGCCAGCATTATTCTCATGACTCAAAAATACTGATTCAATAGAAATTTAAGTGATAAGAGCAGACAGTCCCTGTCTTATCTGAAGCTTGCAGTCTAATGGAGTGTGAGTTTTGAATAAGGACCCATAATGAGATGAAGATCTGTGTGCAAATTTGTCTATGGGTAGAACATTCAACACTTACTACAAAGCTTTAGTAATCAAAAGTGCGGCACTGGCACAAGGATAGACATGAAGACCAACTGAATAGAATTAAAAGTCCAGAAATAGACCTATCATCCAGGTCCAGCTGATTTTCTACAAAGGTGCTAATGCATGCAATGGGGAAAGAAAAGTTTCTTCAATAAGTGATGCTGGGAGAATTGGATATCCACAAGGAAAAAATTAAGCTGACCCCTACCTCACTCCATATACAAAAATTAACTCAAAATGAATCAACGCCCTAAATATAAGGGCTAAAATTATAAAACTCATGAAAGATAAAGTAGGGGCAACCCTTCACAGCCTTGGATTTGGCAATGGATTCTCAGATAAACTTGACTTCATCAAAATTAAAAGCTTTTGTGCATCAAAGGATATTATCAAAAAGACAAGCTAAAGAATAGGGAATAAAACAATTTCAAATCATATTTCTCATTAGGGCTTAACATCAAGAATATATAAGGAACTCTTACAATCCAACAAACAAACAACCCACATAAAAAATGGGCAAATGACTGAATGAACATTTTTCCATAGAGACTATGTGAATAACCAATAAGCACACAAAAAGTTGTTCAATGTTATACGCTTAACAATAAGGAAAGACAAAGCAAAAACATGAGATACCACTACACTACATACCCACCTGGGTGATGGCTACTCAAAATGATAATAATAATTCTTTGAGAGGATGAGGTGCAATTGGAACTTTAGTGCATTGTTGGTGGGAATTTAAAACACTGCAGCCACTGTAGAAAATGTTACGATGGTTCCTTAAATGTTAAATATAGAATTACCATATGACCCTGCAAGTCCACTTCTGAGAATATACTCCAAGAAATTGAAAACAGGGTCTCAAACAAGCACTTGTACACCTATGTTCTTATCAGCATTGTTCACAATACACAACAAGTGGAAACAACACTATGTCCATCAACGATGATTGGATAAACAAAATGTGGTATATTCACACAATGGAATATTATTTAGCCATAAAAAGGAGTGAAGTCCTGAGATATGCTGCAACATGGATGAAACTTGAAACATTATGCCAAAGGAAATAAGCAAGACATACAAGGGCAATATGGTAAGGCTTGTCCTAGCTTGGCTTGCCACCTGTCCCTGAGGCCCACAAATAACACCATGTGTTCAAGACCAGGTGTGTCAACCTGGTGATATAAAACTCGATCCCCTAGTAGATAAGGGGACTGCTGGTATATTCCTTCCTCCACTGTGCCGACCATTTGTAAATGCTCGCTGGCAACAGTCTGACTGTGGTGGGCACATATCCATCCAAGATGTCTTGGATGGATCTCAAGACATCCAGCTCACAGCAGGGTGGTAAATGTGTCGCTGGCAGGGAGGGAGTGGGGCTTCTCTGCTGTGGCAGCACAGGAACGCAAGAGAGGGCTGCTGTACATACAACACTTCACTGTGTCGGCCAAGAATTGAGACCCGCTCCTATAGGGAACAGGCATCCACTAGTGAAACAGAACATCTTGATGGAAAGATGTTCTGTTCAAGCAGAATGGGAAAGATGTTCTGCCTGAACAGAACATCTTTCCATCAGGGCCTGTGTGAGTTGTGCATTTTCTGGTGACCCCAACACCGGCAGAGGAGTGGGCTGACAGCTCTTTAGATGTCTCTTCTTCTGATTGGCAGACAAAGACTATGATTTTACATACATAAATTATCTAGAAACAGTACATTTGAATAGAGAGAAAGTAGATTAGAGGTCACCAGGGATTGGAGAAGGGGGAAGGCGAAGTTGTTTCTTAGTGTGTAAAAAGTATTTATAAATTTTTCAAACAAAAAAGAAAGAGAAGCATTCCAGGCAGTGGGTTGGGAGCAGTGATGCAAAATTAAAAAAAATGATTCAGAGGCAAGGCAATGATAATTTTTTATCTTTACCATCTGTCAATGTTCTAGAACTTCTAGTGAAGGTGAGAATGGAAACAAATTGGAGACAAAGAAAGAGGAAGAGAAAGAGCAACAGGAGGAGGGAGATGAAAAGGAGATGGAGAGGCGGAGACTAGGAGGAGGATGAGCTTGATGAAGTAAAGGAAGAGGAGGGCAAAAAAAAAGTAGAAATGAAAGTTCAGAAGGTGAAAATTATAATTTATTACAGAATATAATTTATATAATTGTATAAATGAACAAAAACAAATTTAAAATTTGTTGGAGTGTTTGGGTAGACAGTGAGTTACAAATAAATATATGAAATTATTAATGTTTTCTAAGTGATAGCAATAAACAACCATAAAGCTTAATGGAAAGTAAAATCCCATTATCAATACTAAACCTTTAGAAAATATTTAGGTGCAGGCAGTATAATAGATCAATAAATGGACTATAATGAAAAGCCTCAGTGGATTTAATAATATATAGGAATTTAGAATGTTAAAATAATTTAAATCAGGGATAAAGATTATTTATTTATAAAATTTCCAAAGATTATTGTCTTATTTATTTGATGATAAAAATCTAAACCCACACTAAAGCTTATATAGACTAAAGAGTCTATTTTTTAAAAAGAAAGTGATGAAAGAAGAAAAATCTATATGTTGTTAGGAAAGAAAGATTTTATTAAAAAGTAAGAATTGTTTCTGTTTAAAGCCTACACCCGATCTTAGAAACATGTACAGACATTTTCTGGTCATTGAACTATTTCCTATTTGAAATACAAAAATAATCTTCCTATTTTATTTCCTAAAAGAGAAATAATTCCACAAGTATCCTTTTGTAATCATTCCTACAATAAGAGTTTTTATTCTATATGTTGAACATAAACCTTTAATGTAACAATCTTAGTTTGATGCTTCCTGGTGGGAAGTAACATGGCATGGGTGAAAGATCATGGGTTTTGATCTTCTTAAACCTAGATTCCAGTCTTGAATATAGCACTGTGTGTATGCATGTGTGTGTGTGTGTGATTTATCATTTCTTAGCTTCAAATTTCTCACTAATAGATTTATGAAAATTACCTACTTTACAGTATGTAAAATACGCAATTAATTTTAAAATGAACAAATTTGCAAATTTCAGTTTACCTCAGTGCCCTGTAATTTCGAATGCAAATATTAAACCTCTACTCTGATTAACTGCTTTGCTCATTATTCCGTGTCTGTGCCAGATATTCTCCATTGATACTCAGCACTACCCTTTTCCTTTAAGTTCTTTCCTGCCTTGCAGGCTCTAAGTCTCAAAATTACTTCAGCAGATTCTCTTTCTAACAAGGTTTTATTCAAAACTCCACCACTATGAGGCTGTCTATGAAATTTTGAAGATGGAACAGAAAGAGCCATTTTCCCCCTGTGGCAATGAATTGACACGTGGGTAATGGAAAATATGAGGGTTCCCTTGACTTTGTTAAGCCACCTTCGCTATTATAGGCAGCTGAGAATCAACCGAGCAGTGCCTATGTGTCTCAGTTTTGACATGTCATGTCACATGTCATGATTGCTATGACAAATACAACACACTGCTAGGTTAAAAACAGGAATGCATTGCCCCACAATTTCGGGGGCTAGATATACAAAATCAAGGCATTTGCAAAGCTACCCTTTCTCCTCATGGAATGTGTACTGCTGTGGTGCTGGTGGGCTGCAATCCTTGGAGTTCCTTGGCTTGTATCTCTGCCTCCTGTCACCTGGTGATCTCTTTCTCCTTGTTTCTGCTGATTTCCAGCTTCTCTCTGTTTCTCTGACTCCTAGCTTCTTTTTTTATAAGGTCTCCAGCCATACAGATTAAGGCACATCCTGACTGAATCTGGCCACACTTAATAGCCTATTTACAAATGAGTCCACACCTTAACGTATAATATATCTTCAAAGGGTCTTATTTACAAATATATCCACATCCATAGGAATGAAGATGAAGATTAAGAACACGTCTTTTGTTGGGATCCAGGATTGGAACTACTCTATTGTGATTTCAATTTCTTTAAAACAAGAAGTGATCTTCTATAACCTTCCTTCCCTAGATTTTGAAAGCATGTATTTAAACTGTGATATAACATCAATTTCTGGACTTTGGAGATAATAAAGGTAGAAAAATGTGCATTTAAATGTGTTAAAATATGACAAGAGGTATTTCTGTTCTTCATGGAACTCTTACTGATGCTGTATATAATGTGATATAATTCCTGAGTTTGGAGCTGAGTCTTCTTTTTTTGTGTCCTTAGCAAACAGCCTGGCTTAGAGTAATTGTTTACATAATGTTTATTAATGAATATATAATTATTTCTCCCCTTTACACCACACAGAACACACACCCCCACAAACATAGACTCAAAAAGCATCACAGAAATCCTGTAATTGATCACACAATTATCTAATGTTTTCCATTATTACTTTTTTAATATTGGAAGAAATATAAAGTCAGTAATTGGACATGATCTCTGGAAGAAAAGAAAATGGAAAATGGCTCATAGATATGTAATTATCCCAGCATTGCCTACTTTGTTGCTACATTAAAAACTACTTACCTATATACTATTACGTATATACTGTTTGCATAAGTTCTTGCTAGTATCACTTTCCTTCTATTAAAACCCTATTGTCAAATATATAACTGTTCAATGTTGTAAAAAATCTAACCTACTTATTTTTTTCAAATAGAACAGCCTTTATCATTCTAGGATATATAACTGCCTTGCATTTAGTGATGACATTTCTATGCTCCTTTGAATTTGCTCTTTCCTTAGTTTCCCTGACACTGTAACCCTGACCATATCCCAGCTTCTGTAATTGTAAATTCTCCATTATCACCGCTGGTTTCTCTTTTTCTTTTTTCCCTCCCTTTTAAAGGTATCATACATATTTCAACTTTCTCAGCCTCCTACTGAAAGAGGAACTGTGCTCATCTTGAATTGCTGCCAAGTCTGGTGAAGTCTCCCAATTCACTGATTTTAAGCAATTAAAGAGAGATGTAAATATCCACAGCTGCCAATCAATTGATTTTTCTACATTCTGATATTTTGCAGATTTGATGGGTACAGTTTTCCTCTCTCCACAGACTGCAGCTGCAAATTTGCAACTTTTCAAATTCTCTTCATTTGCGGTTTGAAAGATTTGTTAGGAAAAATTAAAACTTCTTGTGCTGAAAAAAGTCAGGCAGCATTCTCTATAAGTGCTGCATAAGTCAATAATATGGCAGGAGAAAGACTAGTGGTCTAGGTGATCTGAATGAGCTCCAACGAGTTTTAAACCATATCCTATGCAACAACAATTTCTTATCCCAGAGGCCTACAGCAATCCCTGTGTTCACAAAACTGGACATACATCAAAGCAATGAAATTTTAGTGCCATAGAGAAAGCCCTCTAATGCATCAATATAACCTAGGTGCTTAATTGTACATTGTAACTTTATACCTATGCCTATATGTGGATATTTCTATTATTAATATTTTGCAAATAGTTAGATTTTCTTCCTTTCACTTAAAAAAATAAATGTCTATGGGCTGCTTAGATCTGGTCATGTGTATATCTTTCCCCACTGTGAAAGTATTGTTCCATTAAATAATTATTTGTTCAGCACATCCTGATGTCCCAGCATCCAGAACAAAACACCGCCCTGACTGAAATTGCACACTGTAATTCATTTATTTCTCACAAATACTTTCTTTGTTCACATTAGTGTGGTTCCAGTTTATCATTTTTTGCTTTCAAAGAACATGTTTTGGGGTTGCTGTGATAGAGCCATAGATGGAGGAGGGGGGTAAAGGACCTATATTGAGTTTTTTTAAGGAAATGAACCCTAAAGAGAAGTAATCGTCAGAGAGAAGGGAAAAGGTGAGGTTATTATCAATTGTTAAATTATTCAAATGTTGCTGAACAGCTAAGACTAGCCCCCGTAAGATAGATTTAAAGATGTAAAATATATTAAAAAATCAGTAATTAGATCCAATCCGCTAGATAACAAATTCTGTGTCTAACCCTAATAAGGCTCCATTGACTTTTCCTTCCATTTGGTCCTAATGTCCTGTTGCAGAAAATATGATTCCAATAGGAAAATATATAACTAGTATTAAAGCAACAGATTTAAGTTCCTTTTCAGCACCTCCTTTTCTGAATATGAGAAAGGGAGAAACCCAAGGCTTGACTATAGATGTGCCTTCATTTGGCTGCTTCTAGGCTCACAGCAAAAACCCTATAGGAATGAGGCGGCTAGGACTAGATAATACACTTGGATAGAGAACCAAAGGACTCACGGAAAGAGATATGACCTTAGCAAAATAACCATACAAGCAGCCATCCTGACAGAACAACTAGTAATCATCAGGTAAAACAACTCATTTCCAAGAAACAGAAGGCCACAAGAAAATAATGAACATATAGTGGAACACCAAGGTCAGCCCTGATAACACCATCTAGACTGGAAGCAATAACAAAGGACACAGAAGCTGCCATTAACCTGGATGACTGAAGAGAGAAAGTAATGGGCTTGAGGTTTGGGCAGAGCTAGACTTCGGATCCACAGGAAGAATGAATTGCTTCCAACACAGGATTGTCTGTTTGATTTGTTTTTGTAGCCTGCAAATAAAACATTCCATATGTTTCTGATTGTGAGCGAAATGGAGGGGAAAACAAAACATCCTACTTTCAAAGTGGGAGGCAAATGTTCTCAAATTTCTCCTTCCATGAAAGGGGATTCTACTATGCTCTCCAGAAATATTATGACGGAGAGGAAGGACAATTTATAGAGGATTTGTACAGGTGGCTGAGGAATATGATTCGTTTCTAAAGTTTACCTGAACTCTTCTGTTTTTTTGTATTGAGAAACCTCAATTAAAATTTTTATTTGGACATAGATTGCACATAATGCAAAGAATTGGGATGATTACAAATTTAGTATTATGTGACCAAACATATTCCAAATAACATCAATAGGCTTTTGATTAGAACACAAACGAGATGGAAAAATACAAGGAAAAGCTAAGACACAAGACGAGTGCCCAGCATAGCTTTTTTCATGTGCTTTCCAACTATTTTTTTTCTTATTTGATTAAAGATTAACTAAAGATAATATGGGAGAGACACTAATTAAACTTCAATGTGTATATATCTTTTAAATTTATGTTTCAGCTAAAGATTGTTTTAGTACAACCCATGATCTCTTCTTATCTTTATGGATTCTAATATAGTGAGTCTTCACTGTATATTCTACTCACTGTCATATTATAATGCTTCTTGATAGTTCATTAAAGAAGTCTCACTATATTGTTCTTTCAATTATTTTATTTCTAAGCTGTATATTCCTTCAGATGTCCATTAGAAATATTTTGCCCAATATTAATCATTGCATCTAAATAGGATTAAATTAAATTTATATATTGGTTAAGTTATATGCTATTACCATACCTATCATGTGTTCATTCCTCCAATGCACACAAAAATGTCCTAACTCAGGATTCTCCCAGCCTTGAACGCTCTCCTCCCAGATATCTACAAAGCTTACCTTCTTACATTTCCAAGTCTCTGGTTAAATGGCATATTTTCAGAGAGCCCCTCCCTCACTACCTATTGTCATAAAGAACCTCCTTCCACCCCACAAGCAAATGATTGAACTCAAATGTCCCCTACATCCGACCACCTTGTGATTTCTAAAGGAGGTCACGTTATTATATCCTCCCCCTCCACCTTTCAAAAGCAGTTCTCCAGTTGTTGTTTTTTTTCAAGTTCATTTCTCTGTAGGTGTATATGGAGTGGGTAGCTTCTCACATTTCATGACTCAGTGCCTGAACTCCAACAGCCCTCCATTCCACCTAACACCTTACTGTTAACTCTTCAGAGCCTGAGCCCGAAATTACCGCACTCTGAGGATAATAATTACTTCCCTCAGATTGCTTCTGAGACTCCTTCTGGAATTTCAAGCAATAAACTAATATCAGTGAAGCATCTACCATAGGTGGGTGGGGCATCATGCTGGGAACATCCTATCAGTAGTCTTTTTGATCACCACAGCAATCCTGCCAGCTATGGTGTGTCAACCTCTACGATATTAGAAAGTCAGAGAATTGAGATAAGTTGCCTCAGGTCACATAATTCATATGGAGCAGATCTGAGACTTGGACACATATCAAGGAACATCAAAGATAGACAACTTATCTTTGTGTGTGTGTGTGTGTGTTTGTAAAGGAGTTGTGTACCTGGATTGTCTATGTAGACTTCAGAAACTCCTTGTGAAGACAGTAAGGCTGATCAGTCTGGACAGGCTTCTTTGCCAAGTTACATAAACAAACTCAAACTTATGAATATAAGGAAGAAGTTGCAATAGATTGGAGGTAAGGTTGACATACAAACGGACCAGACCTAATCATCATTCAGCTGTTACCCCACGTGCTGTGCTCCATCTCTTGAAGCCTGTTATAGGCTTGGCAGATTTTTACAGCAGTGAGCTGAGAAAAAGCTCAGATAACAGTGAAAGTGAAACCTCAGAACTGTAAACAGCTAATTGCCAATTCCGTATGTTTGCAAGGGAAACAACAGCCAGTGATATCAGTGGTGAGAAATCGCTGCAGTTTGTGCTTAGATAGACAGCAGAAAAATGGAATTATATAAAATCATCATCCTCACTAATTCTGCCCCACCCCAGCTCAAGAATTTTAAATATTAAGATTAAGGACCCCTGAGTTTAAACCCCAGCCATCTCAAAGATTTGTGCTGTGATTTTTATGCAACCTACTTAAATCTGACTTAATCAGTGAGGATATAGGAATATGACCAAGGTTACACTAGACAATATAGCTCATGGCTTTGAGCTTAGATTGCCTTTGACCTTTACCAGCCAAGCGATTCTAGGCATGCTGTTCAACCATTCTGAGACTCAATTTTCTGATCTATAATAACACGTAATCCATAGTCTTTGTCTGTCTTAGAATATATGCTCAGACGTGTATTAACTACTAGTATAGTTACTAAAGTACTGGGATGGAATGAAAATCATTTAGTTAAAATGTCTTAATGGCTAAATATTTCTGGGAAAACAAATTCTGAACTAAAGCATTGCATCATCGTCACCAGTCAGTAAGAACCAAAACTATGGAAGGCGTGACAAACCTGATATGGCTCTTGCTAAACAAACTAATGTCAATTTTGAAAAGAATAAATAAGCATAGAAATCCAAGGGGAAATGTTTAACAGTTTTTCCCCTTCTCTTTATCCCCAGTGATCTCCATGTGTTAAGATTAAGGACCTTAATCTGTCTGAGGTGAGAAAGAAGAGGGATGTTATATTCTTATAGCTTTATTAATAACTGAATATGGGACCATCAAGATTTTTGTCAATCCATTAAAGGAGCTAGAATTGAGAATAGAATGCATTCAAAGAGAGATTACCCAAAGTTACAAAAACTCAGAATGTCATTTTTCTTTTCTTTCTCTTTCTCAATTGGAGGCTGCTGCACATTAACCACTAGGTTTAAAACCTCTATTCTTTACTCCATTTTTTTGTAAAGATGGGTGTGTAATTGTTTTGCAAATTGATCTGCAGTTTAAAATAAAGATAGAAATAGTCTTTTCACAGAAAAATGAATAAATCTGTCCATTCATTGATATAAATAATGATAACAAAGATAATATTTATGATACATATAATGTAAACTATGTATATACTTATGATATTATGTATCATGGATATAATATATAAATATACCTACATATTATGTTATACAAATATCGTGTATTTCATGTTTAGAAATTATCTATATTTTAAGTATATGTTCTTATAAAAGAACACAAAATATTACTATAACTTCTATTTTTATTGAATGTTTTTTATGTGCGCCTTACTGCATTTACGTTAGCTCTTTAATATGCTCTTAGATAATTCGTTCTCTTTTCAAAGATCAAGGCACAGAGATTCTGGGAGGATAAGTGATTTTTCTAGATTTACGCTCTGTAAGGGCACAGCTGGTGTATGAATCTTGGTCTCTAAAAAATGGTTCCTGGTCTTTCCAACATTCCTTGGTGGTGATGATAAAAAAGTAAAAGCAATGAAGAAAAATTGCTATCATATTTTGAATGTTTAACCTATATCAGACATCCTGATATGTGTCACATGCTGTGATTAATGCTTTATGTACATTATCTGAGGAAGTAGTCTTGGAGCAATTAAATAAATGACTTGATCATGTTTGTAGTTCTAAAATATGTCATGCCTTAAAACTTTTCTTTCATGCTATGAGATGTCTGTTATTTTGAAGCTACTTTGAACATTTCTGGCATACTCATTCAGGTGAGCTGTGTTTTATAATGTTATAAAACATTATAAATGGTAATTAATAAGACACGATAGTATCACTGCTCTTTCTCACAGTCTGTATTGGAATTCACTCTCAATAAAGAAGCAAATTAATGCCACCTGCAGACGTTAAATATACCACAACATTCAGAAGCTTGAACACACTTATGCGATAAATGCTATTATAGTGAGCTGTTTTGTTTTTGCAATTGATGTCATCACACAACAGAATGAAAGCAGCATATCATCTAAGAGGGCACCAGAGAAAGTCAAACCTAAATTCTGCCCTGACCTCATTTCCTGCAGAATTGCATTTGTTCTTATCTGTATGTTATAATATGGTCCTCCAGAAGGACTCATTAACATTGATTTCTGATCGATCTGTCTTATGCCAATGTTCACATGCAGCCAACTTGACATTTGGCAATCATAAAAAAGGGGATTGTCAGATAGATGTCAACTTAACTTTTGACCAAAATGCTACGTAACTGAACAAGAAAGTAATGTTAACATTATGCATTTGATCCCAGTTCATGTGCTCAACGGGCTAACATTTTAGAGCTCTGACCCTTAAAATTTTAATGCATGTCAAATCAGTATGTAAATACCAGCAATTCTGGAGAGAGTTATAACGTACAGCCCTATGTTAATAAGCAATATCCCAAGGAACTGGAGGTTTTCCATTCTCTCTCAAATGTGAATCAGAAAATTGGAAAGTAGATCAACTTCTGAAGTTGTTTGGAGACCCTGAAAGAGATGGAAAGTGCCTAGATGAGGGACTAGAATTGTACACTGATGATGATAAATAGTAAATGAATAATAGCTCCTTCTCAAATCACTTTTCTAGCTCCAAGGATGGCAACACAAATTAAACAAAATCAAATCCCCAACAACAGAACCCAAAAATAGAGAGTTGACAAAGGGTAATATAAAATATGTATGTATGTATGTATGTATGTATGTATGTATGTATGTATGTATGTATGCAGAGAAAGTATTCTTATTCAGTAAATCTTAGAGACTTGCAAATTTTAGAGATGAAAATGTTCTCCTCACCAGCTATTTAAAAAATATGCTGATGTTTTTTGTTGACCTTTATTTGTGAAGAGACAAGAGCTGAGTGAGATTGCTGATTAGAGTAACAGAAATTTTGCTCTTCTTACTATCTGTCTTCCATCCAAAGTTTCTTCATTAAAAATGTGTCTCATTGTTACCCCTACTTGAGTACCGCAGAGACAATGTGGAGTAACAGAAGGACAATCCTGGCCTAATTCATTCTATTATTATTTGTTTACTGTGTGAAATTTTAAAGCTCTGTGTACTATAAAATGGGATGGGATAACTCATTATATAAATGTCATCACAAGAATTAAACATTAAAATGCTCGAGCAAATATAAAGCACTATGATATAAATAATATTATTGACACCTTCATTCTTGTATTGGTCACTACAGAATAAACAGTGCTGTGACTTCAAAGTTTGATAGGCCTCTCATCCTCAGTCAACAGGAGCATTTGTAAAGGGGTTCCTCCACATTTAAATTATCTTTTAAAAGCAGCCTATTAAAGTGCCTTTGAAAAGTTTACACTACCATTTCTCTTGCAACTATGGATCTTCTCTTCCTGTAAAATCCCAGAGCATTTCAAATAAGGAAAGGTCATTTACTTTATCTGGTCCATTCCAGCTGTGATCCATTACCCCAAGGAGAAGCAAGGGAAGCGTCTCATTTCTTAACGTGCATCAGGGAAAAAACTCTTAGACTATTAGGACTAAAACATTACAGATGCCACAAGCACTAGGCACGTAATTTCATCACAGAGGATTGATGATTCTGCCATCCAGCTTCAAACAAGCCCGGAACACTGGGGCTCAGTGCTTTGGTGGGGAGGTAGGTTCACTGCAGCCTTCATCCAGTTAAAAAAATATTTTATTGACATATAGAGCATTCAGAGTCATAAAAATATATCATGTTTATCACTGCTTTTATGGCATGCATAGATATGACACAGGGGCATTGAGCCATACAGCATTAGACGAGTGTTTATTTCACCCTAAGCAGCTACGAATAATGCAGAGCTCAGCTTCTATCCTCTGAGCACACAGGACAGATTTCATCAGAAATAAGCATTTCGGAAACACGAAAATCAATGCAGATGCATATATTAGTGGAATGTCCTGATTGGGTTTTGCACGTGCTAAACAAGCCTGTTAGTAATACACTTGTGCACAATTCTGCCAAAGCCATCAGATTACTGAAGGAAAGGCTTTGAAAAATGATCATTTTCTGTGCATGTGGGAATACAGCCAGGAAATATACCTTTAAGCACTTTGACTAACACCCGTAGTTTATGACTACATTATCACCCAAACTCTGATACACATTTTTTATAGAAAGCTATTTCCTGAAGAATTATGATCTCAGACATTTGGGGCTTTAGTTATTGAGTGGACAAACAGCTAAATATGGATCTAGATTTTACAAACACAAAGATGTCCATTATCTGAAGTCTGGGTTAGGGCAAAGTTGGAGAGAGAGAAAGTTTTACAATGAGACCAGAGAGGAGACTGACATTTGCATATAAATGGCAAAATGTAAGTAAGTGGAAAGGAACCATTAAGAAATTTGCATCTGATTTAAGCCTTGTCCTTATTCAGCAGAAAGCAGTTGTCACAACTTGTTGAGCTGTGTAGAATGGGAGCCAGAGGCAAAGACAATGTTGAAAGAGATGAAGGGAAGGAAAGTTTTTATAATCATGGACATGCCTATCTGTCAAATGCTCAGAGAAAGTTCTCAGGAGCTGTCTTATGGAGTGACACATCCCCAGTCAGACTGAATGTTTAGCTTACCTGGAGGCACAATAAACCTTGCTCTTCTCCTACACCCTTCAAAAGAAAAAGAAAAGATTTTTATTTTTCTTATGAAACACCATAACAGTGTTCTTTGTGTTAAAGCACTTGTATATGACTTTATAGAAGGCTATAAAGGCCTCCGAGTCGGGGACCTTCTCATTAATACACATGTATCTCAGCATTCCTACTTTCTTGTGTTACTGCAGTGAAAGACACATACCAGGTCCTCAATAAATAAACAGCAAATAAATGAATGAATGAAGAAAGAAAGGGGGCAGTACAGAATGGTTTCATTATTATGCTCTGCCTTTAGCGTACTTCATTCTTAAACTAAGAGTCATTACCAACAATTAGCCCTATTGGAAATAGAAAATGAGTATGACTGCTGAATCATTATGTTGATATTTCTATTGGTCTCCAATGTCTTGGAGTAACTAGAAAGAAAATCGTGGAACTGTAACCCATATCAAACTTTAAAATTTGTTCTATAACTACTTGTTAAAATGTATTTGGAGGACAAGCAATGGTGGCTCAGTGGCAGTTCTCTCCTGCCATGTCGGAGACTCGGGTTCGATTTCCAGTGCCTGCCCATGCAAATAAATAAATAAATAAATAAATAAATTTAAAGTACTTGCAAATTTATTGCTTTTTTGTATATATGCTATATTTCACAATTTAAAAAATGTTAAAAAAAACTAATCTGGTAAAGAATAATGAGAGAAAACATGATTTCTTTAAGAAAATAAATATAAAAAGCAAATACCACTTTTGTTGCAAAGCTAGCTATTATTTGTTCCAAATGTAACATTTAAATCCCTTTGAGTTTAAGAAAAGTATGCAAATGCATGAGCAAGTATGGTCTCAAAATCAGAAGTCAAGGAGCAGGAAACATACCTGCAGCGTAAAATCAAAGAATAAAGCAAGAGAAGGCTTTCATGTCACTAAAAATGAAGCAGACGTTAGTTTGCTTTACTGTGCTTAAAATAGACAACAGTTAAGACATGGAATGTTCTTCTGAATTCGAAAAGTCACATGGAACAAGTAGATTGATTCCTTTGCACTGTGAAGTCATTTACCTGTTCAGGATGGTTTGCTGGAAGTTTGAAAAGAATTGCAGACAGGTAAGTTTCCCTTGGTGTAACTTAACAGAGTTTAACATATCTGTAAGCTTCTAAGATAACGTTTGAAAGTTAGCTATTTAGAGGAGGAAAGAAAAAGTTGTTTTCAACCAAGATGTATAAAAATGGAAGGTGAAACTAATATATTTTTCATCCCATCTAATCGTTCTTATTTTAAAGCAGCAGTATATAATAAAAAAGCTGTGCCCAGTCTCACACTACTTAGCAATCTAGCTGGTAGTGCGTGTGCAAAGGGGTTCCTGGAGAAGATCTACTCACCTTCTGTTGTGCAACCTTGAGCAAGTTACTTACCATCTCTGCCTCAGTTTCTCAGTCCAAAAGGGAGATATTTTTTTATTTCTAAGAAATACACGAGTTGACGCATAGAAAGCGCTGAGAATAGTGACTGGCATTTTGAAAGCATTCTATGGCCTCTATTTGTGAGGCCAGAAGGATAGTTTGGGAGCAGTGGACAAATTTTGCTTTTCCTTCCTCTTTTGCATCCTGGTTCATATCCTGTGTCATGGTCAGGTTCATATGTCAATTTGGCCAGGTGGTGGTACCTGTTTGTCTGGTTTGATAAGTGCTGGCCTGTCTGTTGCTATGGTATTTCATAGAATTAAATCATGATTGGCTACATCCATAGCTGATTCCATTTGTAATCAGCCAAGGGGAGTGTCTTCTTTAATGAGTGATGCTTAATCTAATCACTGGAAGCCTTTTAAGAAGGATTCAGAAGAGACAGGTTCTCTTCCTGCTTCGGCTGGTGAGCTTCACCTGTGGAGTTCGTCCAGACCCTACATTGGAATCATCAGCTTTACAGCCTGCCCTATAGATTTTGGACTCTATGTTCCCATGGTTATGTGAGATAATTTTATAAATTTTGTATTTACAAATATTTCTTGTTGATTCTCTTTCTCTAGAGAATCCTAACTAATGCACCATGACAACACAGCTCTCCACAGTGAACTCTTTTCAACCTAAACATTGCCATTGTCTCACAATTCATAGTTCTTATACTCTCCCTTTCCAAGGGGAGATGGCTCCTGTTAAAAATGTGGGCATTCAACAGTTATTTAAACACTTAACATCTTAAGTGAGCCTTCATTGCCCACTGAAAGAAGTTTCAACTCTTTAAGCTATGGATTTAAAATTCATGACTTTTAATGAAGTAGCTTAATATTTTCCATCTATTACCTTCTGCTGCTCCCATTAACCACTCTTAAGCTATAGTCAATGCTGATTACTTACAGTTTTTCAAACATACTCTTGTGCATTTTGACTTTTGTTTCTCCTACCTGGAATGTCCTTCTTCTCCATTTATACTGGTCCAAGGCTTGCCTTTTTTTCAAGGATGAACTGATAAATGATTTCCTGTGAAAGACTGTCCCTGATTCACTGATGCCCAAGAATCACTTCTCCCTCTGGATTAAGATATAATTTACATATCCCTTTCCAATGGAAGTTTTTACTATAAGCCTCACTTACTTATGTACCACCCCACTTCTATCAATAAACCATAAGCCTCTTGAGAACTGAAACAGAGGCAATTGACACTATCCTTGCTTATAATAGATCCTTGGTCAATGTTTCATGAATGGATAATTCTCAATACTTAACACACAGAAGCATGGATTTAAACAAAAGAGCCCCCAATCCTAATACAGGAACTCTCTTATCATTCTCTCACTGAATATTTTTTAAAAAAACAAGTATTGCCAGAGTTTGAGTTCAATACTAGATATTTAAAGATTGAACTCTCTGATCTTGAGGACTTTGGGACATTAGCAACCTCTTCTGAAGATTCTATTTTAGTAGATAAATTATAGTTCAGTTAGCTATAATATTCCATCACAGATATGTAACACACTATAACCATTCATCCAGGCAGGCTTGACAGGGGAGGTAATTTGCATTGAATACTGGGGGAAATTTCCAAACAAGGCAAGCAAGTAGAGGAAGAAGCATAATCAAAGGTACCATGTTAGGAAAGGAGCTGATAAATAATAATTGCAAGAATATCTGACATTGATTAGGCACTTATTACGTGACAAGTACTATCTAGGCTCCTTGACCATCACTTACTTAGGTGCAATTATTATTCCCACTTCACCAAAGAAAAACTGAAGTCTATAGAGTTCAAATCATTTGGTAAAGTTCACATAATGATATGCTGCAAGCTGAAATTCAGACTCCTACTTTATATTGCCTGGTTCACTCACTCCACGAACAGGTGAAGTTTCTGGAAAGAGCTGGCAGGTCATATACAAGTCAGATCTTTAAAGCAAACCTGAGTAGAGTCAGGAACTGAAAAGACTGGTTACAGCTGTAACTGAGAAATTAGGATTTAAGAGATGATTTTGATTACTGAATCATTATATCGATACTCCTTTTTGCTTTCTGGTATATTAGTGGACAGAGGGAAATACCTAAAATGTCTAAATTGTAATCCAGCCATCTTGATCTCTGATAATGATTGTAGAGTCCTATCTTGTGCCCCTGTGATTGTAAAAATCTAGTGACTAACCTTCATTTGTACCCATTTACCCAGTTTTTCAGCTGTAGAGTCTTGCAATCACTGAAGTCAGCCCCTAATCTTTATTATTGAAAGGTCATGAATTAGCCCAGAACTAACCCAACAGCCCAGAACCAACCCAACCCAAGTCCAAAGTTATCTTGATAACGCAGGCTGGATATAGCCAAAATGGGCCTGCCTGATATGCACAGTAGCTTTAACTTTAACTTACAAGTCACCTATACCTCATTATAATACTAAAAATCATGCCTATCATCATAGTAAGGCCACCATTTTCTTATATATGGTCCGTGACTAAGCATGTAATCAATTTGTACATGCTCAGTAACTAGATCACCTCTAATAACATCATCTGGAGCCACTGTGCTCATTATCCTAAAACTTGCCTATATTTTAATTCTATAAAACTATCAGATTACTGCAGTTTAGGGAGACAGATTTTGGGTCAATAGGCCATGTGATCTCCTGCTACACAGCTAACAATAAACTTTCTTTTTCTTTGAAACCCCAGCATCTCAGAAATTGTTTATTTGAGTGTATCCAGCAAACGAAACCACTGCCCTTCCAGTTACACAACTGCCAAATCTAAATGGTTTAGCCAAGAGTTGGCAGCCAAGTAGAAACAGAATCAATGTGGGAACAAGTATTGAACAATAAGAGGGTTTGCAATGCCTAATCACCTTTTCTGGCAGTTGATTTCATGGATGTACTGTTTAATTAACCTAGCTTAAAGGATGAATGGACTTAACAAAAGTCTGCCTGGAGTCTTGTCAACCACCAAAAAGACTGTTATGAAAATCCAAGCCAAAAAGTGATGAGAGTCCAAGCTAAAGATAATAACAGAATAGCTAAACAGATGTGAAAGGGGACAAGTTCAATTCACATAGCTCGCACATGGTAAGACACTTGCCCTTCTTCCTCAATGGTTTTTAAATAATTAATACTGACTAGGTCTTTAAGGACCCAAGTGTACAAACATAGGGAGAGAGGTACAAAGAGACATAAAGAACATCCAGCAAAAATTCAAGGAAGATATTCAATGAGAGATGCTAAACAATAGCTGTTGTGCCATACAAATAAATCTATAGATGTGTAACCCCCCAAAAGATATATGAGGAAAAAAGATAGTGGCATATGAAAATTGCTCCATCTTGTTCTGGGAAAAAAAGGACTCTAAATAAATGAAACTTAATGAATGAATAAAAACAGTATGAAAGTCGTCTTATTGATTAGCAAGACACAATGCCATGCTCTTCATATATGTTATATAATTTAATCCATTAGATGTTATTAAAAACAAGTGTTAGTACCTTTTTCTTTCTTCAGAAAGATGGAGTAAATTTTCAATAGGACTACTACCTGACAGAGGCATAGGACAGGCATTGTTTGTTCCCTAAGTATGTAAGTGAAAAGATGTCTTTCTGTTCACTATTTTATTTATTTATTTTTAATGATAAGCTATAAGGGGTCAGGAACATTGCAAAATATCAAGGTCACTGTTTTAGTTTCCTTCTTGCTAAAGCAAAGAACATGCAATGAGTTGGCTTAAACAAAATTTTTGACTCATGGTTTTGAGTCTAGAATACCAAATCAAGGGATCAGCTATCAAGGCTTTGCTTTCTCCCAGGAGACTGCGGCTTTCTGGAGCTGGCTGCTGGCTGTCCATAGTCCTTGGTTGTTCTGTCACATGGCAATGCACGTGACAACCTCTCCTGGCATCTTCCTTCTCTTCCAGATTCCACTGACTTTCAGTACTGGCTACTCCCTCTCCTGCTTTTCTCTTTCTTTGTCATCTTCCCTATAAGACATTCTGTAATGGGATTAAAACCCATGCAGACTGAGGTGGACCGAACTTTAACTGAAGTATACTCATCAAGAGGTTCTATTATAGAAGGGCTCACACCACAGGACTGGATGAAGTTTAAGAACATCTTTTTCTGGGATACCTAACTTTAAACCACCGCAATTGACTATCACCAGGACATTGGTCTTACAGTAAATTATCCTACAGTATATATCTACCATCCACTCCACATCACATAGCATAATCCAAGGATTATTCTACCAGTGAAGGAATTGAAGGCTGTCTCACCAATCTCCTCCCATCCTGACTTTATTATTTCTTTCACTGGTGACTCTCCTGGCAGAAGCCCAATTGTATGGCCTTGTGATTCTGGACCAGGTACCCCACATGTGGGAGCTGCAATGGTAGTTTTGTGTTCCATGGGTCATTGCTGCCGTTCTAGCTCCTTAAGAACAAAACAGAGTCAGAGAACAGCTTCCCATTGCATCCTAGTGGATGAAAACCTAAAATAGCAGTCTACTGCGTATATCATTTACATCCAAGGCCAGCCTTTAAAACCCCAGTAAACGGTTCATTAAATTTAAGAAATTTGCAATTACTCATAAATTATAAACACTTCTTCTGTCTGTATATTTTTTTCAGCATATAAATATGATGAAAGCAACAAAACCATTATTTTATAAACTGTAATATGGAAGTATAGTTAGAAAATGTCAGAAAAGTATTGAAATTTCCAAGTTAAACAATAGGGAATTGTTATGAAGATTGTCATATATTATTTTTAAAAGTTATTCAAAGTTATGCTGCCTGCTTAAACATCTCTTTTACTTTTCATGTTTGCATTTCCTGGTTATGTCATGAAGAAAAAACTGATATTTATAGGATATCAATGAAGGTAGCAGAATTTTCCTTTACTTGTACATGCAGGAAAGAAAAAAACAGGAATACATGTGATTTTATACAAACACATACCCAAAAACCTGGGGTGGTGCCTAAACCACTACTATTCAACAAACATATTTGGAGAATCTATTATGTTTCACGTACTGGGGACTCAAAGAGATTAAGATATAACCCCTACCTTGATATAAGGTAAGCCTTAGAAAAGAGAAAGGGATAATTAAGCAGGCAGTTTCTTAGAGAGTAACAGTGCGGCACTGCCATCTCTGAGAATACATTATGAAGCACCAGAACAAAATTTGAACAAAAATAGAGAGAGACAAGGTATTCAATGTAGTACTTTTGTGAAAGCAAAACACTGGAAACCAACCTAAATGTCTGTCAATAAAAGGCTAGTTGAATTAACTACGGTACATCTGCATAATGTACCACAGTACTATGCAGTTGTAAAAGAAAATGAGAAATGATTCTATGTAATGCTATGGAGTAGCCACCTGGAATTCTAAGTAAAAAAAAAGAAAATGAAGGAAAGAACACAGAGCAGACTACCATTTATCCTATAGGAGGGTTAGAATATGTATATATGTCCACACACACATTTGCTTATATTAATAATAGAAAGGAAGCCAACACAATGCTTGAATGATTTACAATAGGGATGGCAAGGAAATTGTTTGAATAAGACAGGAACGGAAGCAAGGCTCTTCTGTTTATAATTTCTTTTATAGACTTGACTTTGGAACTGTAGAAATATTTTGCATTTATAAAAAAGGAATGAAAATAAAGCAATTTCCAAATTGTAAAAGAAAAATGAAATGTAAGAACTTAACTCTATAAGAAGTTAGTTATGATAACCACACAAAACAGAGTTATTCCAGGTCACTTTAAAACCATTGATTTGACTACACATCTGTGATGGGATATACCTAAGAACATAAAGAAATGCAAGACAAAGCAACACAAGAAAAAAAAAATACTGCTGATGTGGAGCTGGGACTGTCATTCTGATGAAGTAAGTGAATAGTGCTATTAGTGCCCTTGAGGACAGCGATTTTTGTCATGGGAGAAAGAACATGTGGATGAAAAACTGATGAAATTTAGTAAAAATCCTTACTTTTTTATTATTTTTCAAATTAGTCCTGAATTTGAATTGGAGATGTTTGCTTGAAATTATGATTTTTTTTTCCTTTTAAAATTTGCATTTCCTTGGATTATCCACTAAAAAAATGACTAATAACAATGAGTATTCCAGTAGCAACGGACACTTACAAAATCCCTGTTATAGTCCCTAAAGAAAATATTCCATCGAAAGAACCCAAGGCTCCTGGGAGAAATGGCTGAAAGAAGTGTGCAAAGTGTTTTGATAACAAGCAAACTGCCAAAGAATATTAGGGGTGTGTCAAGTGACTTGGGAGCCAACTTAAAAACCTTTCCGCTAGCCACATTTGTAATAATTGGAGTATCAGTAAAGATAGTTGCAGTGGATTGAAATGTGTCAAATTAGTGTTAAAGATCTGAGCTCTTAATTAAAAAAAAAAAAGGATTCATGGGTACCAACACCTTATTTGGAAACCTGCTAAATAAGAGGAAATAGTCAAACATTCATAAATATTCAAGCATTTATGCTGCTTTTCTTTATGAATTCCATCTCAATGTCGTCAAGTCATTGCAGATGATTCCTCTTTTTAAAGTAGTCTAGATAATAAAGGATTGTTACAATTTAGAATGAATTAGGATTGTTACAATTTAGAATGAATTAGAATTTATTCATAAGTTGAAAGAGATTGAAGTCAAGAAAATTATTCCGTTAACACTAAATTGTACATGCCAGTTCTCATCACCCTCCCATGTGTATCAATGCTTGCGGGTCATCCCCACTTATATTCTGATACTACTTCTCATTCACGACATTCTCAAAGCAAAACAATTGTTTATCTCATGCAAACTCCTCCTGACTTTGTTTTTATTTCTCATTTCTCCCATTCATGTAAGCTTTCATCACCCTTGATTCATTCCTCTGTCCATGAGCTCTTGTATCAAAGAGTTTCCAAGTCCTGTCTTATTTTACCATAGCAATTTCCTTAAAACACTTATTTTTCCCATTCTTTATGAGTGTCACACTTAGACCCAGATAGGCAAGACCCCTTCAAAGGAAAGCTAAATGGAGGCTGCTCTGGCTTTTCTTTGGAAACACCCTTCACTATAAGGTGAAAAGTTCCAAAGACCAAGGGAACTTGCCCATGTTAAGCTCATTCACCCCCTCCTAAACTATACTACAGGTATCCAGGACCCATTGTTGACCCTACCCAAATATCCTCACACCTACTGTTTCAGTTTGCTAATGCTACTGCAATGTAATATACCAGAAATGGATTGGCTTTTAGAAAGGGGATTTATTTAGGTTCAAATTTACAGTTCTAAGGCTATAAAAATGTCCAAATTACAGCCTCAACAAGAGGACACCTTTACTCAAGAAATCTTATCGCATCCAGAATTTCTCCATCACGTGGGAAAGCATATGGCAATGTCTACTGTTCCTTTGCTCCCAGGTTTTGTTGTTTTCAGCTCATTCCAGTGGCCTCCTCTCTGTGCTTTTGTCTGTCTCCAAGTGTTTGAACTTCCTCTGTGTCTGTGCCAGCTCTTTCAAAGGACTCTGTCACAATTATTCCACTATGCAAAGCAGCAATAAACAATACGTAAACAAATGGGTGTGCTGTGTTCCAATAACACTTTTTATAAAAGCCAGCAGCAGGGGGGATTTGGCTCACTGGCTATATGTTTGCTGATCCCTGGCTTAGTCACTCTTCCATGAGCATTCTCCCGCAGAACTGTAGAACAATACATATTCATGCTATTTTTTCCATTTTTTCATGTCCATGCCTATTCAGGATCCATTTCAAATGCAAGGTGCTTTAAATATTTTTTCTGAGCATCTTGGTAAAGAATATTTTGCAAGCCTGTACTATAGTACTTATGCCGTTATAACTCTTACTAATCTGTATTTTAATTATGTATGCAATCAATCTTTTCTACAGATTAACAACATAAGGGTAGGGAAAACTCTGCTTGTCCTACAGCATCTGATTTTGTGATTTTGATTATTTAGTAGGCCATTTTTTGGTAATGATCCATTCAGCATTCCTTTGAAGGACCACTGCTTCCCTCATTCAGTCCCTATAGTTCACATAGAATTAAGCCCATTCAGGAATCCAGGGGTGGGCCCTTGACTCAATCCTAGAAAATCAGATACTACCTTCCACTCAAGTACAGTGACTGATTTAGAGATGAGCAGGTGATCAGTGAGAAGCAATGGTATAGATTCTTGCCAGTTCTGTTGATTGAAAGTTACCTTTTCATTTTGACTTGGTTTGGACAGCTGTCTTAGTTTGCTAGGATGCTTCCATAGGAAAGTGCCACAAACTGAGTAGCTTTAAACAACAGAAATTTATTGTCCTACACTTGCGCAAGATAGAAGTCAGAATTAGGGTGAAAGCAGGGCAATGCTCCCTCTGAATGTGTAGGTTCTGGCAATGGTTTGCTGGCAATCAATGACACTCTTTGGTGTGTGGCATAGTCACCCTCTGCCTCTGTTACATGGCAGAGGCTGTGTTCTCTTCCTGTCTGTGTACAAATTTTCTCTCTTTTGAAATACACCAGTCATATCGAGTTAGAGGCCACTCCAATCCAGTCTGGCCTCCTACTAGCTAATAACATCTTCAAAGATCCTATTTCCAAATAGGTTTGCACTCATGGACCTGGAGGTTAAGGTTTGAGCATGTCTTTTTGGAGAACACAATTTACATTATGGATATGTGAGGTTTTAGGCCTGAAGCTTCACATAGCTATTGAACTACCACAAGGAGTCTAAGAATAATGCTGACATAAACTAAAAGGGAACAAATGGGTTAGAGAGTCTGGATCCTGGAGAAATCATTATGACTAGCTGTGGCAGCCCAGGGGTCAGGACCCCGCCACCCCTTAGGAGAAAAAGTAAATCCTTAAGCATGTAGCACCTTGTGTGACCAGAACACAGGCCAGAAGGAAAACAGCCTCCCTGGGGGAGGCAAAGAATGATCAAGTCACTTATCTGAGTTAACCATTGAACAGAACTGTTCTGAAACTTCTTTGATGATTACCTGCCCTGTTTTTCCAAGATGAATCGATGTTGTTAGCACTATTATCTTAGAATTATACCCTAAAGATCCTTCCAGGCACATGCTAATCCTAATCTCAAAGCCCCTTGAATAATGAGACCTCACTGGACTCAACTGAATTTCCATAACTGGCCCTGTTGATTCCCACTTCATTGTGGAGCATTAACTTTTCATTTCCCTACCAGCCACCATGGGGAGGAATCTTCTCCTATTTGTAAGTCCCATTAGAATTCATGCCTGTCTCTATGCCTGATGTGTTCTTTGGTCTTTTGGCTGCATTGACCTGGGCACTTTGAGAGCTGAGTTGTAACACCATCTTTACCAAGAACTAGAAATTCCCATACTTCACCTCACACCCTCTGACTTAGCTCCACTGCCCCTCTCTGGCTTTTCTTCTACATGTGGCAATAAATTCTGTTTTTTTCCTTAAACCACCTAGGGTTCAGTTTTCTTTCATTTTCTACTAAAAAATCAATGTTTGGGAATACAGATATCTGAGGAATAAGTGAAATAATTACCTCACTGTAGTGCATGATGAACATTTTTTTAAATGGATAAAATAAAGCCCTCCTTTCTTATATCTAAGCATGATTGAAAGAATGTAATAGCCTATTCAACATTTCAACATTCACTTCAAATTGTTCCAAAGCCCTAGGAATTTGAAGAAATGGTCGGGGGTGGGGGAGAGGGAAGAAATGGCACTTTATAATTCATTTCTGAGGCCAACAAAAGATGTGCTATTCATCCTTTCTAACAAGATGACTTCCCTAACAAGGGTGAGAGCCATTACATCTCTAACAGAAGTTCTCTTTTCCAGGCTGTGCCACTTGTTTTAAATTTAAAAAAATCAGAGAAGAGTAGGAAAAAAAGCCGAAGTCGTCAGTGAATAAAATCCAAGCAGTGACAAACTGCTGGTAAACAGAGGAGAGCAGCTGCCTCCACTCAGCCTCCAAGTCACAGATTATATGGAATGAAACTGCTTTTTAAAAGGTTTCCGCTGGATAAAAAGTGATGTTTGTTCTTGTTCATTTTAAGATTTTTCATAGCTAAAAATGAACTTGCCACAAAACTCATTGTTCAAATGGATGAGCTAACGTCAGCTTGACTATGAGACAATATGCTTAGTTTAAAAATATTTATCAACACAAACGATTGTGCATATTTGACTCTTTTTAATGCATAAAGGGATCGAATAGACCTATGCTTTTACAATGCAATGCCCTGTAACTAATGATTTTTTGAAAGCTAAATTTGCATTTATAATAATTTTATGTGGAAGCGAATGATTTCAAATGATGAATAGTTACTTAAAAAATACTGAATTTGTGTAGTTGATGGTTTCTCATAGCTAATGAGAGAGCATCACTGAAAATTTTAGGGAGTATTGCTCTTTCCGTAATGATGCATTGCATAGATTCTTACAACTTTATCCAATGATTTGTAAATAAATTTTCTAAAATGGAATCCATTCACATTATATTATTATGTAACACATACATATATGCTATTATGACTTCTTTTTTTTAACATTTTTATTGTGAGAGATGATATGTATATGCAAAAAAGCAACACATTTCAAAGTATATTTTAGTAAGTAGTTATAGAACAGATTTTAAAGTTTGGTATCGGTTAGAGCTCCACAATTTTATGTTGTTCCTTCTAGCTGCTCCAAGATACTGGAAACTAAAAAGAAATATCAATATAATGATTCAGTGGTCCAAATCCTTGCTACTCTGTTACAACTCCTCCTTCTCCTTTGATTCTTCTCCAAATCTTTAGGGATATTTGGGCTATGGTCATTCTAACTTTTTTTCATATTGAGAAGGGCTGTCAACAATATGTGATAGTGGGATGGAACTGGCTGATGTTCTTGGAGAGACTAGCACCTCAGGTTTCAGGACTTATCTGGCCTAGGACCATTTGAAGGTTTTAGGTTTCCTGAAAAACTGAGTGAATGAAACTTTTATAGGCTCTCAGACAGAGCCTTGGCTGTTCTTTAAGGTTAAAAGCAATGATGTTTCCATTTGGTAAACCATGGCAATCAGCAATATCTAGCTGAAGCTTACATAAGAGTAACCTCCAGAATAGCCTCTCAGCTCTACTTGAACATTTTTAATCACTGATAGCTCATTTTAAATTTCTTTTCCCCCTTTTGATCATGTGGGCTTCATTGATTCCACAGTGCCAGGACCAGGCTCATCCTTTGAAGTCGTGTCACATGTTGCCAGGAAGACACACACCTCTGGACGTCATGTCCCACACATAGTGGGGGAGGAAATGATTTTACTTGCAGAGTAGGGCTTAGAGACAGAGAAGCCACATCTAAGCAATAAAAGAGGTTCTGTAGAAGTAACTTTTAGGTATAATTATCAGTAGGCTTAGCTTCTCTGCTACAAAAAGAAATTTCATAAGAACAAGGCTTAAGATCAAGGGCTTTGCCTATTAACTTGGAATCCCTAGTGGTTGAGAGAGTATTCGAGGTTTCTCAGGTGGGAAAGTTTAATAGTTCCATATTTTCTCTCCAGTCCCTTAAGAAACTTTGCCAATATTTTTAATTTTCTGCCCAGCATACTCCCGGGACATATCCAGGTATTAATTTAAACTATATAGAATTATGAGCCTTCACTCCCTTCTGAGTTCCATATATTTGGTTTGTTTAAATGAATTATCCAGGCAGGTGAGTTAACTGTGTGCTACAGAAAAATTTAGGTTTTGGACAAAATCAAGCTCCCTTCTTTTGGTCTCATATAGTAGGTGAAGTACTAAAATAAAGACACTGTCATCCTTTACCCTGTATTCTGATTTACCTTGGTCCCAACCAGATCAGCTTCGTCATTTTCTCTAATTGAAGTCTGATCTCTTTTCAGTTGCATTAACAGTTGTTGTATATAGCAATGCTGACTGTCAGAGCTGCAGAACTCCAACTGTGAGTCTTAGGTGACACACAGGTACCCAAAGTTACAAGGAAATACCAGGTTATACACATATAGCACAGCATCTCAGAATCTAAGAATAACATTTAAATAAATGTGACTGCTATAAGAGCTTTCAATCTAGGCCCCAATTTTCTTGTAAGTATTATCTAAAAGAGATCACACAGTATTTGCCATTCTGTTTCTGGCTTATTTTGCACCACATAATGTCCTCACCTCTTTGCATGCCTCACAACTTCATTCTTTCTGTAGTCACACAATATTCCATCATATGCATATACCACAGTTTGTTTCCCAGTCATTTTACCCTTCAGCCACCTCCATCCACTGGGCATCATAGATAAAGTCCAAAAAAACAATCCATATCTCACAGTATCCTAATTTATTCATTCATTATCACTGTCAATATTAGACAGTTTTCATCGTGCCAAACACAAGAATAATAAACACACCCTCACCAAAGAGAAAATCCAAAACTCCCCTTAACCATTGCTCCCCCAATTATTTGCCCCAGTATTGCTGTGATTGATGATGTCTTCATGTTAAACATAGGCCATTGCATAAAATAGCCAAACTTCCCCTCTACCTCTCTATTATTAACTTTTTGTACAAGATTCATACCTTTGAAGTTGTTCATGCAATAACTTATTTATTTTTGTAGTGTTATTGGTGAGATATAACCCCTTCAATCATATTCACTTTCAATATGGCAATTATACTTATAAACCCACTATTGAAATACTATCACTTCTATGCATTCCCATAGCTAAATTAAGTTCAACCTCATTAGCTAACCGTTCACCTATCTTTAGCTTCTGTGTATCTCTAGGTCCCCGTTATTCTATATTATAAGATTCCCTGATTTTATCTTTACCAGGTTCTTAGAAGAGAAATCATACAGGATCTATTCTTTTGTGTGTGGCTTATTTCATTCAAAATTATGTCCTCAATGTTTGTTCATATTTTTATATGCTTCAAGAGCTCGTTTTGTTTTACTGCTGCATAATATTCCATTGTATGTATATACCACATTTTGTTTATCTTAATTGATGGGCACTGGATTCTTTCCATCTCTTGGCAATTTTGAATAATGCCATTTATGAACATCAGTGTGCAAATGCCTGAGAGTTCACTGCTTTCACCTCTTCTGGGTATATATCTAGTAGTGGTATTGCCAGGTCATAAGATAACTTGATACTTATTTTACTCAGGAAACACCAAACTGTCTTCCACAGTGGCTGTAAGATTATAAATTGCCACCAGCAGTGAATAAGTATTCCAATTTCTCTACAGCCTCTCCAACATTTGTAGTTTCCTGTTTAATAGCAGCTGTTCTTATAGATGCAAGATGATATTTCACTGTAGTTTTGATTTGCATTTGCCTTATAACTAATAAAGATGCACATCTCTTCACGTATTTTTCAGCCATTTGTATTTGCTCTTTGGAAAAATGTCTATTCATATATTTTGTTCATTTTGTAACTGGAATGTTTGTTTTGTTATTGAGTTGTATGGTGTCTTTATATTAACTGGATTTCAAACTCTTATCCAACATGTGGCTTCCCTTTAAGTTAGCTGCCTCTTACCTTATTAACAAAGTCCTTTGAGGTAAGGGAGCTTTTGATTTTTAAGAGTTCCCATTTACTTATTTTTTTTTCATTGTTTGTACTTTGGATGCAAAGTTTAAGAAACTATCTCCTATTACTAGGTCTTGAAGATGTTTCTCTACATTTTCTTCTAGGAGTTTATGGTACTGTCTCGTGTATTTAGGTGTTCAGTCCATTTTGAGTTAATTTTTGTATTGGATGTAAGACAGGGTCCTTCTTTCATTCTTTTTGTTACTGATATCCAGTTCTCCTAGGCCCATTTATTGAAAAGACTATTCTGTCCCAATTCAGTGGATTTGGCAGCCTTGAGAAGATCAATTAACCACAGATTTGGTGGTCTACTTCCACACACTCAATTTGATTCCATTGATCAATATATCTATATTTGTCCCAATACCGTGCTGTTTTGACTACCGTGGCTTTGTAATAAACTTTAAAATCAGCAGTTGTTAGTCCTACCCCTCCCTTCTTTTTCTTTAGAATATATTTGGTTATTCAAGGTCTCTTCCTTTCCAAATAAATTTGATATTTAGCTTTTGCATGTCTTCAAAGTTGGTTGTTGGAACTTTGGTATTGTGTTAAGTCTGTAGATGCATTTGAGAATTGACATCTTAATGACATTTAACCTTCCTACCCATAAACATGGAATGTCTTTCTACCTATTTTGATATTCTTTGATTTTTTAAGCATTGTTGTATAGTTTTCCACGTACAGGTCCTTTACATCCCTGGTTACATTTATTCCTAGATGGATGATATTTTTTAATCCATTCTGCCAACCTGTATCTTTTGATTGGTGAGTTTAGTACATTAACATCGAAAATTATTACTGTAAAGGCAGTTCTTGAATCTACCATCTTATCTTTTGGTTTTTATTTATCATATATATATATATATTTCTTCTTCCCCCCCCTCTTTTTATCCTTTAAGTTACTTTTACTGATACTCTTCCATTCTGTGCTCCCCTTCAGACCTCCCTCTCCTGTCTTGCTTTTTCAGCCAACAGAACCCCCTGAAGTATTACTAATAGGGCAAATCTCTTGTTAAAATTTCATAGCATTTGGTTGTCTGCAAAAATTTTAATCTCTCCCTCACTTTTTAAGGACAACTTTGCAGGTTAAAGAATTTTTGGCTGGAATTTTTTCTCTTTCAGAATGTTAAATATATCATACCATTGCCTTCTCACCTCCATGATGCCTTTTGAATAGCACAAATTTAGTCTTATGTGGCTTCCCTTTTCTCTTGCTGCCTTCAGGAATCTCTGTTTCTCTTTAGCATTTGACAGTCTGATTAAAATGTGTCTTAGTGTGTCTATTTGGATTTATTCTACTTGGGGTTTGTTGGACTCCTTTGAATTGAATTTTTTGTCTTTTATAACAGTTAGGAATTTTCCCCCACTTTCTTCTCAATGAATTTTCTTAGCACTTTACTCTTCTCTTCTCCTTCAGGGACACTGATGAATCTTATATTTGTGTGCTTCCTGTTGTCCATCATTTCCCTGAGATCAAATTTCAAACTTTCCATCTTTTTTGCCATTTGTTCTTTTGTGCACTCAAATTCATTTGCCCTGTCCTTTAGTTCACTTATTCTTTCTTTTCCTCTTCACATCTGTTTTTGTGTGTCTCTTTTATATTTTTAATTTGGTCTATAGTATCTTTCATCTCTGTGAGATCTGCTATTTTTCTATATATTCTTTCAAATTCTTCTTTATGTTCTTATCACATCTTCTTGATGTCTTTTATGTAATCAGCCATTGAATTCATTTGGGAGATTTGTATGAACATCTTTGATTAGTTGTTCCAAATTCCATGTCTCTTCCAGTGTTTTAATTTGGTCATTTGGTTGGGCTATAACTGCCTGCATCTTCATGTGCCTTATGATTTTCTGTTGGCTTCAAGGCATTTGATTATCTTGATAAGATTGTTTTAAAAGTTGATTTCTCTCACTTGCACAAGATTTTGTATTTGCTTGGGTTTGCTTTGAAGGTCTCCTTTTGCTCTTGGCTTGTCAGTAATTTCCCACCAAACCGAGGCTTGGACCACATGTAGGAGATGCAACTCTACTTGAAGATCTTTTGAGAGCTAGGCAGGTAGGCAGTTTGTCAAATTGAACTTTCTGGGACTTCCCAGCAGATGGCATTCTTGGTTCACTTCCTCCCCTTAGCCCACTTCTCCCTGACTGCAGCAGCCACTGAGCAGGATGGAGACCTAGTGCAGTTCCAGTCAATGCTGCTAGTCTTAGTGTGTGCTGAAAGTCACTGAACCTGGGGCTTGGGGGTGGGCAGTGTGTACATTGTCAGGACTTGGGGGAGGGCAGTGTGTACCTTGGCAGAGAATCTTTTTGTGGGCCCGATGGGTCTGGTGGTTACCAAGCTCCCACTTGGAATGACCTTGGGCTATGGGACTGAGCATTTCAACTGCCCCTGTCCTTAGCCAGTTTGGAAAAGCCTGGTGGCATGGCATTGCTTGGATCACTTCCTCAGCTGCACCTCTCCACCCATATATGCCTGAGGGCTCCAGGCCTCTGTGGCAAAAGGGAAGCAATATTGGAACTCAATGATTCTCTTTTGCCAGCCAATTGTCAGACCAACTCCACTCTGCATTTCCTCCTCTTCCCCAAAGGAGGGCCCACCTGTCTCTGCAAAGAGTCATGCATCCATAGCAGCCTGTTTCAGAGGTCAGGGGCAGGCACTGTGCAATGGGTGGAAGGTCTCTGTGCACAGCCAAGCCAAGTATGCTGGCTTTCAAGTTCCCCACAGGAGCTTGTGGCTGCAAAGTGAGAGGGAAGGTCTCCCAAACTAATTGCAGCAGCAAGCAGGAGTACAGAGGCATCCTGGTCCTTTGGAATCCACTCCTTCCTGCACCAACGCTTGCCCCAGGTAGCGTCACAACAAAGCACAGTCACTATGTTCTCTCCATCACATTTCTCTACTTTTTCATCCAGAAAAAAAAAGTGTAGAAGACCCTTTCTGGTCACTCACACCCTGCAACTGCTGCTCTCGTTGTTTTTCTGTCACATCTCCAGTTATTCCATGGAACAGGGGTGAATTCAGTCTATTTTATTTCACCATATAGCCAGAATTCCACTACTGTGACTTCTGTAAGAACACTGAAAGAGGAATATCCAATAGATTGCTCTTTGCATTGAATCAGTGCTGATGACCTCTTCACTTGCAGTCATTTCTCTTTGCTCTTGTGGTATTTTAAAAGGTGTTGAACATTACATTAAAGCAGAAATCATAGAAACTGTAGCAAAACGTATTGTTTTTTTCTGGAGCAGTGTTTCTCAGACTGGGGCAATCTCTAACCCCATCCCAGGGAACCTATGGCAATGCTGGAAAGATTTCAGTTGTCACAACTGGCAGGTGCTACCAGCATGTAGTAGAGAAAGGCCAGGGATGCTTCTAAATGTCCTACAATGCACAGGACAGCCCCCACAGTAATTATAGCTATCTGGTCTAAAGTGCAATAGCACCAGGGTTATGAAATCCTGGTCTAAAGGTAAAGAAAAGCACCTTCCCCACATCCAAAGCCTACAATTTATATAATCAACAATTAAAATCACTGCTATTTTTCTCAATTATGCCCTATCCAATTTATTATTCTTCATGAAACATCAGCAATCTTCATAATGCCTATCAGGCTGTGTGCCCCCTACATGCCTTATGATTCTTTTTTTGTCTCAATGAGGGTGATGCTCTCTTACTGGTTTCTGGCTGTCTCTGCAATTAAAAGGCTGTTTAGGAGATTGCCTTGTTCATCTCATCAGTTGCAGGTCCGCTATTCTGGCACCTGAATTGTCATCCAAGATTCAGATAATTGTTGGACATTTGCTGTCTGGCCAGTAATGCTTGTCCTGCAGACCAAGGCTTTCTCCCCCAAAGAGCCCTTCCTGATTTAAAATGACTACCCTTCCCCCAGCCACTCTCTTTTACTCTGCTTTGTTTTCACCACATCACTTCTTTCCACCTGCTCCCTTGGTTTATTTATGTGCCAACCACCTGGCTCCCTCACAGCAGGCCCTTGCCAAACCACTGTACCCCTGAACCTGCAGCTCAATGACTGTGGGCTGTGTGGAGGGTACCTGAGCCCCAGCTGCCCTCATACCCAGCAGGGACGGCCACCAGCATCTTAGCTTGTGGCTGCCTGTGCCAGTTGCTGCTCACCACGCCCCCGGGAGTCCATGACATCATCTAGCAGCTCTGCATGTGAGGAAGAGCAGGGCTGTCCTTGTCCCTTATGCCAGCTGGCCTTGATGGGGGCCTCGGTCCTCTAGCCTTAGACAGCTCTGCAGAGGTGAGGGAACAGAGACAGGGAGCCTGGGCCTTCCCTAGGATGGAAGTTCTTGCTCTGCTAGTAGCTCTTCCCCTTCCTCAGGTAATTTCTGTTTGAGAAACATTTTTCCCACCTTCAATACAGATAGTTCAGGTGAGGCTGGAGCTGCTCAGGGGAGGGCAGGGGGAGGGGTCAGGAAAGGCTTCCTATGGCAGTGAGCTTTGAGCTGAGATTCGAAAGATGTGCAGGAGTTACCTAGCAGAAAGGGGAGAGGAGTGATGAGGATTCCAGACATACAGAGGGAACAGTGGGTGCAAAGACCCTGTGGCAGAGGTGAGCACTGAAAAGGTTCAATTTTCCTTGACCCCCTTGTCCTGGAAAGCAGCATAGGATAAGGGACACCCACCCACCCTTCCATTGTACTGCTGCCCAAGGCAGCCTTAACTCCTCCTTAACTTGACTCAACTTTGGGCAGGTTTCTCCTTATTTTTAAGCTTGTGCATCCCCTCGGTCCTTAGAGAATCCAGATAGAACACATTCCACCTGGCCTGGACAGTCAACCTAGGAGATAACATCATGCAACTGCTATATACTATTGCTTGACCTTCTGCCCAGGACTCTTCATTAGCTCATCCCAGGCCTTAAAAACTCTTCTGCCCTCCGCTTCAGCATAGTTGAACCCTTTCTCTTTCTTCCCTGTTGTGACAGCCTTCTTATCTATCACCTCTGCTTTCTCATCTCCAATGCACATAGCTTTGAATAAAGTCATCCTTGACTGTCAAAAAAAAAAAAAAAGATTCAGATAATGTGGGAAACAGAAGAAAACTTAACATGGTTTTCTCATCTATCTAAAGTACTGAGAAGATTATCCCATAAGTTGGAACACAGATGAAAATTACAAAAGTCTCACAATTGGAGTTGGAATCATAGCTTTAAGTCAGTCTTTTCTGCACTATAATAATGATTGTATGCAAAATGAGACACACTTTCCAGTTTGTTTTTCCAGTTTGTTTTTAAAGTATATTGGTTCTATATGAATAGAGGAAATAACATTTTATGGTATCTAATAACAAAATGACAGTCATCTTAAAATATAAAATATGATTTCAGCACTTAGCTCCAAGAGTAGGTATATGTGCCATTTTACACTGGCTGACACTTCCTTCAGAGGAAGAGTGCATTTGGTCACAGATTAGGAAGATTGCTATCACTCAGAGACCTTTTTATAGAAGCCAAGTTGAGCAGTGCAGAGAGAAACCCACCCATTGTTGGATCACATCGATGCACCCATTCGTCCGGAGCTTTATAAGGTAAAATCTACTTCCGAGTTTAAATAGCTGCCATCCTGAAGTAAACAGAAACTCTAACTAGTTTCTTCCAAACTTAAAATGACTCATTCTTACTGGACAAGAAATTGCATACAAATGACCACTGTGTTCTTAGAACAGGTGTCCATAAAGAAAACTAAGGAAACATATTGCTCTAACTTCACTAAGTTCTGTGGATATCCATGGATATTCTCCTCCTTTGAAAGACCACATCACATTGCAAGAGTTAATGGATGAGAAGGGAAGTCAATGTATAGATATTTTGCCATTTGGAAGACACATAATTTGCTTCATCTCAAAAATTCTGGAAGCCAATATGTTTATACTGCAATTGGAATAGAACCATAAAATGTTTAGCTCTGAAGTGAGTTAAGTAGCTGATCCGAGTTAGTAGATTATTTAAAATATTATAGCTCCTTTTCAGAGGGAATAGAATTATTATTTTTTTCTAACATTCTAGGAGGAATAGAAACATTTTTTTCTAACATCCTGTTTTGTCTGGCCTATACTGGTTGCCCATGATATAGCATATCCTATTCTGAGAATTATAATTTAAATTTTTAATAAAAATGCAGAGAGGCATGAAAAGAGTTTGATAAAAAGAGAATATTAACATGAGGAATCAACCTGAAAAGCAATTCATTTAAACTAGCTTGTGAAATTTCATTCCTGATACTCCTTAAACATAATTTCTATCATTTAATACCTCAGATAAAACAGATATATCATTCCATTTTGGTCTCTTTGTTATAAAATATGATGGTGGTGTTGGACAGTACTATATGATAAAAACTTTTTCAAATCACTTCTAGCAAATAAAGATAACTTCTTCCTTAATTGTAGATATTCCTGGTCTTAATGACAATTCTCTAAAAAAGCATTTCTTACTGAAGCCTATTTTTTCTTCACTTTTTCTGAAAACATATGATTCTAATTGTTATTATTCAAACTGCCCTCATTCATTTACTTAAACCTTCTTTTTATTTTAGTGCTTCCTAGATTCAATACCCTCTACCAGATTTAATTCTGGATCTAGTAGTTCCTTTGCTGTTTCTTAGCTTGAGATTATAGCAACTGTGGGAAAATACAGTTAAAAGAAGGCAAAAGTGAAAGAAAAATCATACGATTCATGAAGGAATCTACTTCATGCGTACTTCAACAATTTATTTTGGGTTCCTGATTCAGCATCAATGGTATGACTTTTGTATATAAATGAAAGCAAATAAAACAAATTCATTTATTTATTTCTACTGAAATTTTATTAGTATTTAAAATATTAAAATAATGCAATGCATATGGGAAGCAATGTTAAGTAGTAGCAGTGACAAATGTTTGGATTGTATAACGTTAGTTATAACCCACTGCAAACATATTATGAATAGGCCATATTTCTTTATAGAATGTAAAATATCTGAATAAAACTAAAGAGGGAATAAAACATAAAAAAAAAAAGCAAGATGAGAAAATAATGCTAAGGATGAAACATGTTCTAATATTTTGTTACCTAACTGAATTGAAAAAGAATATTATTTAAATGTTTTCTGTAGTAAATCTATCAATCTAAAAACTTCCATCAATCTGCAAAATTATGGAATTTAAACTATTTATAAATTGGAGGACCACAAATGTTTTTGGACCAAATGTCTCTTTATTTCAAATGAGAAAACGAGTCTGGGAGCTGTTTGCTTTAAGTTTTTTCCATAATCAGGGCTTGAAATGACTGAACCAAATTCAGAATTAGATTTTTCCCCCAAATGAGATGTGAGACTTTAAAAGTCATAACATGAAAAGTAAAGCAAAAAAACAAATGAACAGAAACAACAATGAAATAATCTACTGGTGCTTAAGGCAGAGATGGAGAATTTGATGAAATGTGCTTCTGAGAATATTTCTTTCATTTTAATCACAAATTGACATTACTATGGAAGGTAAAAGTTGGAATTTTTGCCTGTATGCATGCATTTATAAATGATCTCCGTATTGGTATCCTAACTGGAATAAGTGTTAAACACTTCTCCAGGGTTGGGAATTTGATGTGGTTAAGCAGAAATTCACCAAGATGAAAGTGGATTATAATTATCATCAAGGGGCTAGGCCCCCCTTGCCATTATAAAAATGAGCCAAACTATAGAAAATAGCTCCAGTACATCTGCTTATAATGGTGCTTGGCATTTGGAACAAGATTATTTGGGTCATCTGTGATATCTTAGCAAAGATCCAGTTACCATCTTGCAAATAAAATTCATGCACTTTAGAGTAGAAAAATAATCATGTGTTGTTTTTACAAAAATAAATAGCTTGCAATTATTATTTTATTTTGAAATGAATATTGTGATAAATAATCTTAAATAGGCTTTTTGCCCTCAGTAATACCCTCTGAATTTCCTGTGCACATTAAGAAGAGGGACTTTACTGGGTGACAGGCTTTACTGCAAAGTCAACATTTGGAAACAAAACACTTTGTTAAGGATTGAGATGAGGAAACATGAACCTCTACCTGATCAGAGAGCTGATGCAATTCAAACAAAAGCAAATCAGACATAATGTATTTTTGAAGGAAAATAATAGTTCCAAGCTAGTTTGCCACTAACTAGGTGTAAATCCAATCTGACTAATCTCAGACAGGTGCTCTTGGTTCATAACTGAATCCATGTATGGTTCCCACATCAGTGGTCTCCACACTGGATAATTAGTTTTCTGGGATCCATGAATTAATGAGGTCAAAATCTCTGGGGAAAGTTCACAGATTCTATATTTGATAATTCTTCAGCCTTGGGGACCACTAGTTTGGATGTAATTTATGTTTAACCAAAATTTCAGAGAAATGAGATCCAAATACATTTTTTGTGAAGTGTAAACCTTTCAGGCATTATGAAAACGCAGTTTATAAAGGAAACTTGAGAAAAATTATTTCATAATTTAGTTACTCCTTAAATTAATTGAGCCCATAGGATTGGCATTTTTAATGGGATAAAAGGTTTTCTTAAAAAAGAGCTTACTTGCCTGGATCTGAAAGCCTAGTAAATGAATTTCACATCTTAGTGAAGCAGGCATTTTAAAATTAAGTTAAATCATAATTCAGATTCATTTGACTTTTCACTTTATGACTTTTCGAGGTGTCTTGATTTGTGTTCCCTAATGCATTGCATGAACTTTGACCATAGATGAAGTACCAAATTGTTTATTTATATTTTGCAAATGATTTGTTTATATCTAGAAATTTGACAAACCAATTAACTATTGTTCCAGATTCAAGGTGACTTTGAAATGAATTCATTCAATAAACATTTATTCAAGGAGAATTTTGGGCCAGGCCCTGATTTTTCTGATAAGGCAAAAATGTTTTTATTAGTTTAGCATCCATTAACAGCATCACAAATCATTCATTGATTTTTTTATGGGCATATAAGAAGTAATGGGTACCAAAAATAAAAACAGAAAGAAATGGGGTGATTCCGTTTTTAATTATCAAATACCATTAGTGAATCACTGGTTGTTCTTTTATATTCTTTTCAATTTAAAATCACTTATTGCACTGATGTGATATTCAAGACATTGGTTAAGAATTAAGAGATAGAAATGGACCCTGAATTTCATGATCTTATAATATAAAGTAAAAATATCAATAGCATAAAAAGGCTAATATTTGTGTCTTTTAAGGGTAGCACAGATCATCTATTTTTAAAACTAAACAGGAATGGATACCAAAAAAATAGGCATAAGGGATCTTTCAGTAGACAATATAAGGATTCTATATTAAAGACAAACACTCTTTTTAAGATAGTCTTGAGTTTTGTCACATCTGATGGCTAAATTTAAGAAAGCAACTTGCATATTTACATATATATTGTGGTTGGACTTCTAGTATGCCTGCATTCTATTGATAAAGTCAGCTTAAAAGAACGATCAGGTAGTACCTCAATAAGCGCTATATTTAATAGAGGTTCTATTTACTAAATCTACCCTTATTAATACACTATCATGCAGTGGTAAGATTCAAGTGCTGATGGATATGTTTTATAATTCCCTATTATGTTTTACCCGTATTTTTATGATTTTGCACATCAATGGAAGAAAAGCAAATATATACGTACTGAATCTCTCCTACTTAAGCTCACTTATTTAAAAAGTGTTCTACCCTCATTCCTCATGGAGACATCAATCCTAGTTATGCCAAAAATGCAAATAAAACCTAAATTCAGGTGAAGACTCTCTTCTTTTTTCAATATCTAGAACACGTCAAGGCCAACAGAAATCCAAAACCCTCTCCAAAGATTGGTGCTACTTCTCAAGGGTTTATGGGTTTAAGACTTCATTAGGGGCGGGCCACGGTGGCTCAGCAGGCATGAATGCTCGCCTGCCATGCCAGAGGACCTGGGTTCAATTCCTGGTGCCTGCCCATGTAAAAAAAAAAGACTTCATTAGCTTCCCTTATGCTTCTATCTTTACATATATATTTGTGTTGTGCTGTATTGAACCAGATGTAAAATTAGGCATCCTTCTCAGTTGAACCAAAACTTACAAATATATGGCAATATAAATCACTTGTGTGTACAGAATACTTACTCAAAGATTTAAAGGGGAAGACATATAACGGGGTTTATTCTGACCCTAGTTTCCTAATTTATTACCAGGAAATTCTCTCTCCTTCAGTTCCAGTCTATGTGTTCTCAGTGGAGTCACCTCCAACCCTGGAGTAGAAGAACCATCTATCCCCTTGCCTGCATTGACTGGTGGGGGGAAATGTGTATGGCTAATCAGGCTCAATGAAACAGACCAAAGACTTCGGCTGGACATACTCTTTGCCCCTGGATCTCAACCTGAGAACTCCTGGCTACCATCTGGTGTCCACAAGGAAATGAAAACCAAGTAAAAAGGAATCAAGAAATGGATCTTGCTTACCTAATCAGCAAGGTAAGCATGGCTTCAAGCCTTGAACTGTGCAATGAAACTCAATATTTTGAAATTACATGAGGCAGTCAATTTCAGTATTTTTAAATAACATTTTTAGCACTTGCACCCAAAAGACTCCTAACTAATCCAAGGACTGAAGATATTGTTGACTATGCAATCCATTGCTCTTTATGTAGAATTAATATGAAAAAGTCTTCAAAGAATTTGGAGTAAGAAGAAATTATTCTTTTATATTGAACATATTCTTCCTTTATTAAGGTTACTAGAATTAGATAATAATTATAATTATTCAGAATAAAAAACAAATAAACTAGATTTCACAAATATCAGTTAAGAAAGCCTCCTTTAGAAGTATAGTTTGCAATAATACCAAAACTTTGTGCTGAGTTTTGGCATTTGTTATTTTTAATTAACAAAATGACACTGATACACTTTAACAGGTTCATCAGATTCGTAGAACCACTCAGGAAACTACTCAGAATTATGAGAATGGGGCCAAAAGATGTCCGTGCACATAATTAATTAAAAGGCTTTCAGCGAATCCATTTTTGAACAACTGGTAAATATAGAAATAGTCTCTCTCACACATACACACATGCACACAAACACATACACAGAGCTCCACATAGGTAATTGGCTTTTATTTTCCAAACCAATGAAAGGATAAAAAATTGCCTTGAGGAATCAAGTTTAAGAGAATGCCTCATTCCTCTTCAGGCATCTCCTTTACTGTGTGAGCTGAGGATGCAGACAGCAGTAGAAGGTAATTCTGAAATAGCAATATCAATTGCTGATTTACTTCCAGGTTGGTAGAATAATTTCCCCATTCTGTGCAGAAAAATGAGCCTGAATGGTGAGGGCAGTAATAAAATCCTCAATTGAAAGAGAATAATATGATTGAAGTAACAGAAGCATAGTATGGGTAAATTCAGCAGAAAGAAGGGATATGCTGGAAGGGTCAGAGGAAGCTCAAAGAACCAAATGATATGCAGAAGAACTAGAACTTCTAAAGTAATGAAACTTATTTTGAGGCGCTGAGTAATAAGAATCAACTGGTGACAGTTTTCTGTGGGTATCTGCAGAGGGGATGAATTAGCATCACTTACCTTCCTATGTCTCTCTGATACCGATTGATAACTTCCAGAGAGAGTATATGGCTGAGCTTTGCTCACTCACCCACCCTAGATTATGGGAGGACAAGACTTCTTGAAAGGGCATGCGAGGGGGAAGCTCAGTTTCCCAAAGGAAACTAAGGGTGCTGCTTCAAAAAAAAGGGGGTGGGGGAGGCGGTGAAGGATATTGATTAGGTAAGAAAATGTAATTAGGCCACTATGACAGACTGGTCTCCAATCCAAAAGTGTCCAAAAAGATATAAGGAATAAAGGACTGCCAGTTAGGAGTCTTCCATTCTCTAAATTCAAGAAGGACTTGGAGATCTGGAGTAGCCAGAGTTTGTATTAAATCCATTGACAGACTTTTATCATCTAGAAATGCAAATTAGTCTGTCTGAGTCACTCTAGTCTTTGCGCCATTATCTGAGTTATTCAATATCGTAGAAAGATCCAGACTTTTGAAGGACCTTAACATTCTGAAAATTGTTCTACAGTGCTTCCAATTCAGAGTAGATTTTTTACAATGTGCCTTATTATATGTATTTTAATAATCATACTTCTTTTTTTAATAACCGCACTTTTTAAGTAGACTCACATATATTCAGTTCATTTCTGTACCTCTAAAAACAAGTAAAATAAGCAATGTTAATATATATTTTTTTGATGTGCAAACTGAAATTTATAGACTTGCTCAAGGAAGGCATCAGTATTATAGCTGAAAGTTAATTCTAGTTAATTCAGTTGCAGTTGCCTAAGCTTGCTGAATCTTGGTTTCCTTAGCCCTCAAATGGGGGTAAAATGCATATTTTATAATGTTCTCATATGGATTAAATAAAATAATGCATCTAGCATTATCTAGCATAGTGCCTGAAATATATTATGTAACCAATACTCTCTTAGAGAAATAGCCATGCCTGAATTTACATCCTGCTATTCTAATTTCCAGTTCCATTTTCTCCAAGGCCAAATTTTTTCTATTTAGTACATTAACATATAAATTAAAAGTTATTATAATAGTTTGATTGTGTGATTATTTATTTTATTGAACCCTTTCGTTCTAGTTTACTAGCTGCCAGAATGCAACACACCAGAGACATATTGGCTTTTAGTAAGAGGGGATTTATTTTGTTAGTTCTTCAGAGGAAAGACAGCTAACTTTCCACTGAGGTTCTTTCTTATGTGGAAGGCACAGGATGGTCTCTGCTGGTCTTCTCTCCAGGCCCCTGGGTTCCAACAACTTTCCCCAGGGTGACTTCTTTCTGCATCTCCAAAGGCCTGGGCTGAGCTGCGAATGCTGAGATAAGGAATGCGGAGCTGCTTAGCAGTGCTACGTTGCAATCTCTCATTTAAGTACCAGTCAATTAAGTCAAACGTCACTCATTGCAGCAGACATGCCTCCTAGCCCACTGCAGATGTAATTAGCAACAGATGAGGTTCATGTACCATTGGCTTATGTCCGCAGCAACCAGACTAGGTATGCTCACCTGGCCAAGTTGACAACTGAATCTAACTAACACACATTTCATGATAATCCTGAAAAATACACTATATTTCTTATGTAGGGCAGTACTTAAGTCCATGGAGTCATAGAAGCATGAGTTCAAATCCAATCTCTGCCATTTCTCAACTGGGTGACCTCGGGCAATTTATGAAATAACCCTAAGTCTTAGCTTTCTCATCTGTGGAATGGAGATAATATGTAAAAGAGTTCCTACTTCTCAGATTACTTATGAGGACTAACATGAAATAGTCTATAATCACGATAGTCAAAATCATTGAAGTTTATTTTGCTATTTTCATTTATACAATTATTGTTCTTATATTCATCATGTGTTGGTTGTTATGCCTGTGATTTATTACTAGGCACAGCTCACCCAGAATGAGAAAGAACTATTTTTATCCACACATTTTGCTGAGCATCCTCCAGTACACGAAATACTTCCATCTCCAAGTGACAGTGTAAAGAAATCAGAGGTGTTGCTTACATCAGCAGTGAGTAGGCTGGGAAGTAAATTATTTAGCAGCAAACCTGCAAACCATTTTCTCCTGTTGGGAATCTGGGTAGAAATGCTTTCAAGAAAGAAAATGGGTGACCCAGTCTAATGGTATTGAAATCATGCTAATAGCAAACTATCTACTGACAAACACACTAATGTGATTGCTGGCAAGGGAATCCTTACCCAGGGAATACTTTAACTAAGTTGTTCCTGGTTGCCTATAATTGCTAATGGTAAATAAATCTGGAATCTAAGGATTTGAGGGGCATGCACAAAGGTCCCTTAAGTTACATACCTATGTGAGGATTTAAGGAGATGACTCCTGCTATACGTGTGTACCACACATAGTGTTTAAATATTTCATATATTAATTTTGACCCAGATTGCATCCAATGAGGCAAGAAAGGACTTGGGGACTTGTGTTGGTAGCACTCCTGGATATTTTATATCTCTTCTGGATCTCTCCCTTTCTCTCTTCAGCTACATGATTTCCTGTACCTTTTAAATTATTGTGAAGTTTTGAACTTGGGGAGGATTTCTAATTTGTGTCAGTATGACCATTTTCAAAAGAAATTGTTAAAGTTTAAATATTTATTTCACTATCCAATGAAGAATAGTCTTGGTTATTACTCACCAGCACTCTGGAAGTATTCTATAAATCCTTAGCTAAAATGAAGTCCTGTGCTCTGATCAATGGGTTGTCATCCTACACAAAATTATTTGGGCTCTTAACTGAGTTGATGGATATACACATTTTAATACTCTAACAACTGAAAAAATAACAGACATAAAAAAATAACAACATTCAAAGTTTATATCCTAATTACCAAAGCAAAATCTTGGAAAGCCTCAGATTAAAATCCAAGAGAGAGGCTTAGATCTCCTAACTCTATAGAGGCTTCTTGGCTATTAATTTTCCCTAGACCTTTGGAGAATCCCCTATTCATGTCTTTAATGCCTACTGCAGTGCTGCCCTTAAACCTAGCTATAGAGGTTTCTACCTTGGGGCTCCCTGATCCAACCTTAAGAGTGCCCCTCTTGGAATCCTCCTCCACTCAGACTCCTCCCTACAGAACTAGCATGCCCTGGGGTCAAAACAATATATCCAACTAAGCACACCCCCCTCCTCTTCTAGAGCATGCTCTTGGTCCTTGGAATTTCTGTATTCTCTATCCAAACCACCCAAATTTGCTTTCAGGGATTATTTCAGTGCTTTTTTAGGGAGTGTCCTGCATTTGTTTTAACTGAGCTGTCAGAGTGAATACCACAGAATTGCGAAGGAGTGGCTGTTGCCAGGGTTGGGGCTGAGGGGGTGGGGGCTTTGGTGCACAAAATTTAGACAAACAGACTAACTTGCTAGGCATCAACTCCATGCAAGACTGAGCTGGGGTTGAGAATAGGGACTGGACCTCAAGCACAGGGTCAGCTCTTCTCCTCTGTCATATTTTATCATGGAACCAAAAGGATCCCAAGAATTCCAAACTCTAATCTAGAATTCCAGATTATTTAAAGATATATTTGTCATGAAATGACATTCATGACAATGAAATTTGTCATGAAAACCCAGGTGTTTTTCAGCCACCCTGGGAGCCAGTCGTGATGGGACTTCTTTTCCTGCTCTTTTGTACTCTTTGTGTCATGTAAGTGACAGAGAAATTTGCCTTTTCTATACTTTTTATTCTGTACAATAAAGTGATCATTTGCTGAACGTGTCAATTATGCCCTGAATCTGTGTTTCCACTACACACCATTGTAGCTCAGTAGGAACACTGGATAGATTCTTATTAATTCCAATCATAGCAACGCAAGGGGATTACATGATGGCCAGTTGTAGAAAGATGCCTCCAAAAATTAACTCTTTCTACTATGGTAAATATTTTCTTCATTATTTTTAGTGACATGATCTCATTTAGCATCATTAGCTAAAAAAATTAAATTCCATATATTGATTTTCTAACTTTAAAATTTTTATTGTAGAGCCGACCCGCCCACCCTCCTTCTCCCCTCTCTTTTTCCGCTGGCCCGCCACGCGGCGCCCACGCCCCGCAGCAGCCGACCCGCCCGCCCTCCTTCTCCCCTCTCTTCCCCCTCCTGCTCCGGCGGCTCTCCAACCACCACGGTGCCCTCTTCCCCCGCCTTCACCGGCTCCTTCGCTACCAGCCTCGACAGCCTTGCCGCCCTCACCTTTCCTCCTCCAGAACAGCTACTGGGGCAGTGGAGACAATACAGAGCAGCTCCCGGAGCCACGACGGAGATCAAAGGAACAGCGTACCCCATCCTGGAACGGCTGACTGTCTGGGAGAACCAGCTCCGGTGAGAACACCGAGGGACGCGAGCTTTCTTGGGCAGGATGGCAAGCGGCCGGAGTCCCTCCTTTCCTCCTTCCCAGGCCAGCTGGCAGAATTGGGCAGGCGGTCCCCTCAGGCCGCGGCGGCTGGCGTCCCCACCACGTGAGGCCCCCCGGACCAACTGAAAGAGTTGGGTCAGAAATCCCCAGACTGCAGAGAACGGTGACCACAAACACGTGACTCCCCGGTCCGCCTGGGAACAGTGCACTCTCCCGGGCTGCGACAGCTGGCGCCCTCCCGCCACGCTTGGCGCCCCGGGCTGACTAGGAAATTTGGTCAGGCGCTCTCACGTGCTGCGGCGGCCGGCGACCCTCCCCATGTTCGGACCCCCGGGCCGGCTGGCACTCTTCCAAGACGCTTCAGCTGCCAAACCTCCCCTATGGCGAGAGTTTTCCAGAGTTAAAGGACCCACAGCAACTTTTACTGGTGGATCCCGTAGACAAACGTGTGCCACGAGCGCCACCTACTGGGCAGGATAAGAAAAACAGAACCCAGAGATTTCACAGAAAAATCTTACAACCTGTGGGGTCCAACACTCAGGGAAATCTGACTAAATGCCCAGACGCCAGCAGAAGATAATGGATCACGCTCAGAAAATTGAAAATATGGCCCAGTCAAAGGAACAAACCAATAGTTCAAATGAGATACAGGAGCTGAAACAACTAATGCTGAATATACGAACAGAAATGGAAAACCTCTTCAAAAACAAAATCGATAAATTGAGGGAGGACATGAAGAAGACATGGGCTGAACATAAAGAAGAAATAGAAAAACTGAAAAAACAAATCACAGAGCTTATGGAAGTGAAGGATAAAGTAGAAAAGATGGAAAAAACAATGGATACCTACAATGATAGAGTTAAAGAGAAAGAAGATAGAATTAGTGATTTGGAGGATGGAACATCTGAATTCCAAAAAGAAACAGAAACTATCCGGAAAAGAATGGAAAAATTCGAACAGGGTATCAGGGAACTCAAGGACAATATGAACCGAACAAATATATGTGTTGTGGGTGTCCCAGAAGGAGAAGAGAAGGGAAAAGGAGGAGAAAAACTAATGGAATAAATTATCACTGAAAATTTCCGAACTCTTATGAAAGACCTAAAATTACAGATCCAAGAAGTGCAGCACACCCCAAAGAGATTAGACCCAAATAGGCATTCCCCAAGACACTTATTAGTTAGAATGTCAGAGGTCAAAGAGAAAGAGAGGATCTTGAAAGCAGTGAGAGAGAAGCAATCCATCATATACAACGGAAACCCAATACGACTATGTGTAGATTTCTCAGCAGAAACCATGGAAGCTAGAAGACAGTGGGATGATATATTTAAGTTACTAAAAGAGAAAAACTGGGCGGGCCGCGGTGGCTCAGCGGGCAAAGTGCTTGCCTGCTATGCCGGAGGACCTCGGTTCGATTCCCGGCCCCAGCCCATGTAACAAAAACGGAGAAACAGAATACAATAAAACAAGAAAATGTTTAAAAATGTTTCCCTTTCTTCCTTCCTTCCTTCCTTCTATCCTTCCTTCCTTCTCTCTGTCTTTCCTTAAAAAAAAAAAAAAAAAAAAGAGAAAAACTGCCAACCAAGGCTCCTATATCCAGCAAAATTGTCCTTCAAAAATGAGGGAGAAATTAAAACATTCTCAGACAAAAAGTCACTGAGAGAATTTGTGACCAAGAGACCAGCTCTGCAAGAAATACTAAAGGAAGCACTAGAGTCAGATACAAAAAGACAGAAGAGAGAGGCATGGAGAAAAGTGTAGAAAGAAGGAAAGTCAGATATGATATATATAATAAAAAAGGCAAAATGGTAGAGGAAAATATTATTCAAACAGTAATAACTCTAAATGTTAATGGAGTGAATTCCCCAATCAAAAGACATAGACTGGCAGAATGGATTAAAAAACAGGATCCTTCTATATGCTGTCTACAGGAAACGCATCTTAGACCCAAAGATAAATATAGGTTGAAAGTGAGAGGTTGGGAAAAGATATTTCATGCAAATAACAACCAGAAAACAACAGGAGTGGCTATACTAATATCCAACAAATTAGACTTCAAATGTAAAACAGTTAAAAGAGCCAAAGAAGGACACTATATACTAATAAAAGGAACAATTAAACAAGAAGACATAACAATCATAAATATTTATGCACCGAACCAGAATGCCCCAAAATACGTGAGGAATACACTGCAAACACTGAAAAGGGAAATAGACACATATACCATAATAGCTGGAGACTTCAATTCACCACTCTCATCAATGGACAGAACATCTAGACAGAGGATCAATAAAGAAATAGAGAATCTGAATATTACTATAAATGAGCTAGACTTAACAGACATCTATAGGACATTACATCCCACAACAGCAGGATACACCTTTTTTTCAAGTGCTCATGGATCATTCTCAAAGATAGACCATATGCTGGGTCACAAAGCAAGTCTTAACAAATTTAAAAGATTGAAATCATACACAACACTTTCTCGATTCATAAAGGAATGAAGTTGGAAATCAATAATAGGCGGAGTGCCAGAAAATTCACAAATACGTGGAGGCTCAACAACACACTCTTAAACAACAAGTGGGTCAAAGAAGAAATTGCAAGAGAAATTAGTAAATACCTAGAGGCGAATGAAAATGAAAACACAACATATCAAAACTTATGGGACGCAGCAAAGGCAGTGCTAAGAGGGAAATTTATTGCCCTAAATGCCTTTATCAGAAAAGAAGAAATGACAAAAATTCAGGAATTAACTGTCCACTTGGAAGAACTGGAGAAAGAACAGCAAACTAATCCCAAAGCAAGCAAAAGGAAAGAAATAACAAAGATTAGAGCAGAAATAAATGAAATTGAAAACATGAAAACAATAGAGAAAATCAATAAGACCAGAAGTTGGTTCTATGAGAAAATCAATAAGATTGATGGGCCCTTAGCAAGATTGACAAAAAGAAGAAGAGAGAGGATGCAAATAAATAAGATCAGAAATGGAAGAGGAGACATAGCTACTGACCTCACAGAAATAAAGGAGGTAATAACAGGATACTATGAACAACTTTACGCTAATAAATACAACAATTTAGATGAAATGGACAGGTTCCTGGAAAGACATGAACAACCAACTTTGACTCAAGAAGAAATAGATGACCTCAACAAACCAATCACAAGTAAAGAAATAGAATTAGTCATTCAAAAGCTCCCTAAAAAGAAAAGTCCAGGACCAGACGGCTTCACATGTGAATTCTATCAAACATTCCAGAAGGAAATAGTACCAACTCTCCTCAAACTCTTCAAAATAATCGAAGTGGAGGGAAAACTACCTAATTCATTCTATGAAGCCAACATCACCCTCATGCCAAAACCAGGCAAAGATATTACAAAAAAAGAAAACTACAGACCATTCTCTCTAATGAATATAGATGCAAAAATCCTCAATAAAATTCTAGCAAATTGTATCCAACAACACATTAAAAGAATTATACATCATGACCAAGTAGGATTCATCCCAGGTATGCAAGGATGGTTCAACATAAGAAAATCAATTAATGTAATACACCACATCAACAAATCAAGCAGAAAAATCACATGATCATCTCAATTGATGCAGAGAAGGCATTTGACAAGATTCAACATCCTTTCCTGCTGAAAACACTTCAAAAGATAGGAATACAAGGGAACTTCCTTAAAATGATAGAGGGAATATATGAAAAACCCACAGCTAATATCATCCTCAATGGGGAAAAATTGAAAACTTTCCCCCTAAGATCAGGAACAAGACAAGGATGTCCACTATCACCACTATTATTCAACATTGTGTTAGAAGATCTAACCAAAGCAATTAGACAAGAAAAAGAAATACAAGGCATCAAAATTGGAAAGGAAGAAGTAAAACTATCACTGTTTGCAGATGATATGATACTATACGTCGAAAATCCGGAAAAATCCACAACAAAACTACTAGAGCTAATAAATGAGTACAGCAAAGTAGCAGGCTACAAGATCAACATTCAAAAATCTGTAGCTTTTCTATACACTAGTAATGAACAAGCTGAGGGGGAAATCAAGAAACAAATCCCATTTACAATCGCAACTAAAAGAATAAAATACCTAGGAATAAATTTAACTAAAGAGACAAAAAACCTATATAAAGAAAACTACAAAAAACTGCTAAAAGAAATCACAGAAGACCTAAATAGATGGAAGGGCATACCGTGTTCATGGATTGGAAGACTAAATATAATTAAGATGTCAATCCTACCTAAACTCATCTACAGATTCAATGCAATACCAATCAAAATCCCAACAACTTATTTTTCAGAATTAGAAAAACCAATAAGCAAATTTATCTGGAAGGGCAGGGTGCCCCGAATTGCTAAAAACATCTTGAGGAAAAAAAACGAAGCTGGAGGTCTTGCGCTGCCTGACTTTAAGGCATATTATGAAGCCACAGTGGTCAAAACAGCATGGTATTGGCATAAAGATAGATATATAGACCAATGGAATCGAATAGAGTGCTCAGATATAGACCCTCTCATCTATGGACATTTGATCTTTGATAAGGCAGTCAAGCCAACTCACCTGGGACAGAATAGTCTCTTCAATAAATGGTGCCTAGAGAACTGGATATCCATATGTAAAAGAATGAAAGAAGACCCGCATCTCACACCTTATACAAAAGTTAACTCAAAATGGATTAAAGATCTAAACATTAGGTCTAAGACCATAAAACAGTTAGAGGAAAATGTAGGGAGATATCTTATGAATCTTACAACTGGAGGTGGTTTTATGAACCTTAAACCTAAAGCAAGAGCACTGAAGAAAGAAATAAATAAATGGGAGCTCCTCAAAATTAAACACTTTTGTGCATCAAAGAACTTCATCAAGAAAGTAGAAAGACAGCCTACACAATGGGAGATAATATTTGGAAATGACATATCAGATAAAGGTCTAGTATCCAGAATATATAAAGAGATTGTTCAACTCAACAACAAAAAGACAGCCAACCCAATTACAAAATGGGAAAAAGACTTGAACAGACACCTACCAGAAGAGGAAATACGGATGGCCAAGAGGCACATGAAGAGATGCTCAATGTCCCTGGCCATTAGAGAAATGTAAATCAAAACCACAATGAGATATCATCTCACACCCACCAGAATGGCCATTATCAACAAAACAGAAAATGACAAGTGCTGGAGAGGATGCGGAGAAAGAGGCACACTTATCCACTGTTGGTGGGAATGTCAAATGGTGCAACCACTGTGGAAGGCAGTTTGGTGGTTCCTCAAAAAGCTGAATATAGAATTGCCATACAACCCAGCAATACCATTGCTAGGTATCTACTCAAAGGACTTAAGGGCAAAGATACAAACGGACCTTTGCACACCAATGTTTATAGCAGCATTATTTACAAGTGCAAAGAGATGGAAACAGCCAAAATGTCCATCAACAGACGAGTGGCTAAACAAACTGTGGTATATACATACGATGGAATATTATGCAGCTTTAAGACAGGATAAACTTATGAAGCATGTAATAACATGGATGGACCTAGAGAACATTATGCTGAGTGAGTCTAGCCAAAAACTAAAGGACAAATACTGTATGGTCCCACTGATGTGAACTGACATTCGAGAATAAACTTGGAATATGTCATTGGTAACAGAGTCCAGCAGGAGTTAGAAACAGGGTAAGATAATGGGTAACTGGAGCTGAAGGGATACAGACTGTGCAACAGGACTAGATACAAAAACTCAAAAATGGACAGCACAATAATACCTAATTGTAAAGTAATCATGTTAAAACACTGAATGAAGCTGCATCTGAGCTAAAAAAAAAAAATAAATAAAAAATTTTATTGTACACTTTTATGGAATTCTTGAGCTCTTCAAGACTTCTGTGTGATGAGTAAGTTCTAGGGCTATCAGAATCAGAAATGTAAAAGTGTAAAAAATTCCTTATCATGAAACATTTTAGAGCAAAATCATATTCACTTGTGCTTGTGTCATTTGTAATTTAACTCCAGATTTTTCAAGCTTATTTTATGCACTGTTCCTTTTGCTCTAACTCTTAAAAAAAAATTGTTATATAACTTACACACCAAAAAATTCATCCTTTTATTAAGGGTACAATTCACTTTTCATATATTCACCAAATTGTGCAACCATCACCACCATCTATCTAATTTCAGAACATTTACATCACCCAAAAAAGAAACCCCATACTCATTAGCAGGCACTCCACATTCTTCACTTCCCTGAAGTCCTTGGCAAATACTATTCTATCTTGTAGCTTTATTAATTTGTCTTTCTGGACATTTTGGAATGTCCAGAATCATAAATGTAATTACAAAATATTTGACTTTTATATCTGGCTTGTTTCACTTAGCATAATGTGCTTAAGTTTTATTAAAGTTGTCACGTGTTCCAGTCCTTCATTTGTTTTTATAATTTTCCATTATATGGATATACCATATTTGTTTTATCCATTCATCAATTGATGGACATTTGGGCTGCTTCAACTTTAGTGCTATACTATAATATTGTTTTGGACATTTATGTACAATTATTTTTGCATGGACATATGTTTTCAATTCCTTTGGGAACATACCCAAGAGAGAATTGCTTTATGATAAATTTGTGTATGTATAAATTTTGGAGGTACAACCAAGCCATTTTCCAAAGCAGCACCACAATTCTACATACCCACCAGCAGTACATGAGGAGTTCCAATTTCACCACATATTTTCCAACACTTGTCGTTATCAGTCTTCTAGGTTTTCTCCACCCCTGTGGATGTGAAATGTTATCTCCCTGAGGTTTCAATTTGCATTTCCCTAATGACTAGTGGTATTGAACATCTGTTTATGTGCTTATTGGCCATTTCTATAACTTCTTTGGGAAAATGTCAGATTCTTTGCCCATTATTTAAATGTTTTCTTTTTCATATTATTATTCAGTTGTTTTGTTTTCTTTATATACTCTGGGTACAAATTCCTTATCAGGTAGGATTTGCAGATATTTATTCTCATTCTGTGGATTAACTTTTCTCTTTAAAAACATTAATTTTCATGAAATGCATTTTTTTCTTGTGCTTTTAATGTCATATCTAAGAAACCATTATCTTATTCAACGTTCTGAAAATTTACAGCTATTTTCTCTGATGAGTTTTACAGTTTTAGCTCTTACATTTAGTTTTTTTTTATTTTTTCATCAATTTCCAATTAATGTATAATATTGGAATAGAACTTAATTCTTTTGCATGTGGGAACCTCGTGTCCCAGAACTGTTAATTGAGAAGTTTATTCTTTTCCCAATGAGTTATCTTGGCACCCTTTTAAAAGTCAAGAGGCCATAAAAGTGAGGCTTTAATTCAGACTTTAAATTATTTTCCATTAATCTCTATGTCTATACTTATGACAGTATCATGCAGTCTTGATTACTGTAACTCTGTAGTAATTTTTAAAAATAGAAAGCATGGCGGAGTGCAAAGGTAGTTCAGTGGTAGAATTCTCACCTGCTATGAGGGAGACCCGGGTTCTATTTCCGGCCCATGAACTTTCCAAGCAAACAAAAAACCAAACAAACAAAAATTCAACAAACAGTACTGAAAGAAGGGGGCTACTTACACGGAAAAAGAATGAAATGTGACCTCCACCATACAGCATACAAAAAAAAAAAAAAAAAAAGGAAAGTGTGAATCAGTCCTCCCAATTTTGAAGCAGTCCTCCCAATTTGCTATCCACTTCTAAGATTGTTTTTACTACCTATCCATTCCTTTTCATTTACAAATGAATTTTAGGATCAGCTTGCCAGTGTGTGTAAAAAAAAGGCAGTTTGGATTTGTAAAGGGATTGTGGTGAATCTGTAGATAAATTTGGGAAGTATTGTTAACATAATATTAGCTCTCTTAATCTGTGAATATCAGATTGTTTTCCATTTATTTAGGCTTTTATTTTCTTTAAAGGGTGTTATTTATCCTTGTCAGTGTATAAGTTTTACATTTCATTTGATAAACATACTCCTAAGTGTATTAATATTTTTATGCTATTGTAAATGTAATTTTTTTCTTAATTTCATTCTTGGATTGTTCATTGCAAGTGTATATAAATGCAATTGATTTTGTATATTGACCTTGTATTCTGCCACCTTCCTGAATATTTTTATTAGTTCTAATAGGTTTTGCATATATTTAGCTTCCTAGGATTTTCTGTATAAAACTCATATCTGTGAATAGAGATAGTTTTATTCTTCCTATTCAATATGGATGTCTTTTATTTATTTTTCTTCACTAATTACCTGGGCTAGACCCTCTAGTAAAATGTTGAATAGAAGCGGCAAGAGTAGACATCCTTTTCTTATTTCTGACCCTGGGGAAAAATGGATTCAGTCTTTCACCATTAGCTATGACAGCTATGGATTTTTTGCAAATGCTCTTTAGTGGGCTGAAAAATTTCTTATACTATTAGTCTACCGAGTGTTTTTTGTCATAAAAGCAGGATAGATTTTGACAAATTATCTGTATTTCCATTGAGTTAATCATGTAGTTTTTTTTTCTTTATTCTATTAATATGCTATGTTAAATTGATTTGTTTTCTTTTGTTGAACTTATCTTGCATTCTTGAGATGAATCCCACTTGGTCATAGCATATTAACTCTTTGATATGTTGCTGTATTGGATTTGCTAGGATTGTGTTGGGGATTTTTGTGTCTATATTCATAAGGATTATTTTTAGTTTTCTTTTCTTGTGGTATCTCTGTCTGCTTTGTTGTGAGGGCAATCTCAGTTTCATAGAAGGACATGAGAAATCTTCACTGTTAATCTGATTTTGTAAGAGGTTATGAAAGAATCATATTAATATTCCTTTAACTTTTGATGCATTTCACCAGTGAAGCCACCTGAGCCTGGGCTTTTCTTGGGGCAGTTTTTTGATTATCAATTCATTACTTTTATTTGTCATAGGTTTATTAATATTTTCTATTTCTTCTAGAGTCAGTTTCAGTATTTCTTGCTTATCTAGGATTTTTTTTTATATTTCTAAAAGGTTATCTAATTTTTTGCTATACAATATTTTATAGTATTCCCTTATTATAAATTTTATTTCTGTAATATCAGTACTTATATCTTTCACACTTGACTTTAGTAATTTTGGTTCCTTTCTTTTTTTTTAAGTAACCTATTTAAAAGTTATAAATTTTGTAGATTTTTTCCTGAAGAATAAATATTTTGTTTTATTGATTGTTCTCTATTTTCTTTATTCTATATTCCATTAATTTGTGGACTCATCTTTATTATCTACTTCTTCCTGCTTATTTGAATTTAATTGGCTTATTTTTTATTTCTTGTTTCTTACAGAATAAGTCCTATTTATTTGAGATCCTTCTTTCTTATAATAGTGGTGTTTGCAGGTATAAATTTCCCTCTAAGCGCTGTTTTACCTGTTTTTGTATGTTATGTTTTCATTTTAATTCATCTCAAACTATTTTTTAATTTTCTCTCTCTTTTTTGACCTATTGGTTGTTTAAAGAGGTGCGTTAATTTCCAAAATTTGTGAATTTTCCAGTTGTCTTTGTTATTGATATCCAATCTTATTGCATTGTGATACTGAACATACTTTGTGTAGTTTCATAATTTCAATTCTTGTAAATTTAGTGGGACTTATTTTATGGCCTAGTTATGGTCTACCCTGTAGAATGTTCTAAGTGCACCTGGGAAGAATGAATGCTCTGCTTTGCTGGGTGCATTGTTCTCTGCCTGTCATATCTAGTTGTTTTCTAGTGTGCTCAAGTCTTCTATTTTTTGCTCACCTTTTGTTAGTTTTTCTACCAACTATTAAAAGTAAAGTATTGAAATCTGTAGCTGTTCCAATTGAATTGCCTACTTATTCTTTCAGTTCTGTCAGTTATTGCTTCATGTATTTTAAAACTTGTTAGGTGCATAATCTATGCTTATAATGTTTATGGCTTTTTAGGGATTGACACTTGAATTAATATAAAACATTCTTCTTTGTCTCTAAAAATAGTTTTATTAACTTATATTTTTCTGATGTTAGTACAGTCAATCCAACTCTCTTGGTAATATTTGCCTGGTATACCATTTTCCATTCTTTTGGCACTCAAGCTACTTGTTTCCTTCAATCTGAAGTATGCCTCATAGATAGTAAAATAGGATCATGTTTTTGCATGTATGTGTGTTTAGTTTGCCAACCTCTGGTTTTGATTAATGTATAAAACATTTACATTTGATATAATTCTAGTAAAATAGGATTTATAATTGCCATTTTGCAGTTTTTCTGCATGACATAGTTTTTTGATATCTCTGTTTCTCCTTTACTATTTTCTTTTGGGTTAAGTGTATATTTTCTACTGTGCCACTTTAAATCCCTTGTTATTTATTTTACCATATATTCTTATTTTCTTAATGGTTCCCTTGGGATTACAAATAACATTTTATAACCATCTAGTTGAGATTACCACCAACTTAATTTCCATAGTACACAAAATTTTTCGATACAGTTTATTTCATCCTGGTTGTTCTATTATTACAAATTACATCTTTATAACTTACATACACTTAAACAAAGATGTATAATTTTTGCTTTTTGAAATTGCCTTTAAAATCAGATAGGAAGGAAAAGGAGATATAAGCATTAACTCTTTTATACTGTCTTTTGGTTTTACCTAATGTATCAACTTCATTGGTATATATTTTTATCCTTCTATGGATCCAAGTTATAGCTCAGTGTCCTTTTATTTCAGCCTAAAGGATTCTCTTCAGTACTGCCAGTGCTGCGACCAGCATGGCTCAACCAGCATGGCTCAGTGTCGGGACTGAAGGGAGGCGACGGGGAATCTAGAAATAAACGTAAGAGACAAAGATATAGTTAAAGCTGAGACCAGCCAGGTGGGACTCTGAGCTCGGATGGAGACAAGATCTTAAAGCTGAGACCAGATGGGACTCTGAGCTGGAATGGAGACTCAAAGACCTCAAAGACCTAGAGAGATTCCGCACTGTTATTTTATAGGGCTGTGAGGTAAAGAAAGTCAAAAATGTAACTAAAGAATGCGGGAGGAGGAAGCAGAACTGAACCATTTGCTTCCTTGTGACCCGAGAAGTCAAAACTTACAAATGTTTCTTAAGGTCTCCTTCCGCCCCAGATTCAAGAAGCTTTGCAACACTTGAGTCTTTTCAGGACATCAAGTGACTTTTCCCACAGAGACACCTTCGCTATATCTCTGTAGCAAACTTGTGACCTCTGTCTCACCCGCGCCTGACATCTCCCCCTTCTTTTATTTTTTAAATGCACCTCAAAGGTATTTAATTAAAGGATTCAGATTTGGTTTCGGAAGATCCGGATTCCGACTGAAATGATAAGAAACAAGAGTAGTAGCAAAAGGATTATAGCCATCGAATACCAAGCTGAGTATTTAAAAATATTTAGAGGATCAAAACCTTGTAATTCACTCAAGATGTCCCTTGCCACTGTAGCAGGATCACCAACTTCATCGTGACTTCTTCGCATGCTTAGAATTTCTTCATGTAATTGTTTTAAATTTAAACTGATACTATGGTGGCTCCAAACTCCCTGCAAATGCTTTTGAACTTAAGGCCAGTTCCATAATGACTGATTATACGGAACTGATGTCACACATATGTACCAATAATTAGCGTAGTATAGCAACTTTTGTCTGAATTTTAAACTTTCTACCTCACTACCTATGCCTATGACTGCAGCCTCTAAAGCATTAAGCTTAACTTCTAATTTAATATCGTTTTTGTTTTTTCTTGCTCTTGCAAGGAAACAGAAGTTTTTTGAGCTAGGTTATTAACAAAATAATAACAAAATTGTATACTTTGAGAAAGAGCAACTGCAGAAGCAGTCAGGATCTGGTTTCTCCAGGACAGGAAAAACCAGAAACCTGGTGGTGTCTTCACCCTCAGCTTGAGCCCCAGGACTGCTTCCTTGTAGGGAAGAAAGTGATGCAGAGGAAGCGTTTTTAGACTCAAAGGCCACTTTCCTACTGCTAGGTGCCCCACAAGCAGCAATGAATGCTTTGCAAAACTGAATTTAGATAGTTCTCCTCCTCCTCCTCAGAGTCAGAATGATAGATTTCTGTTCTTGCTCCCTCTTGTAATTTTATTTCATTACCCCCATCTGACTGTTTATGCAGGGTCGGTTTCTCAGAACTGGGGGGGAAGTAGGTTCGACCGAAGCAGAGCTCTTTGAAGATAATTTAAGACTGTCACATCCCCGTACAGTTTCCTTTAGAGTTTCCTCATAACTTGATTCTGCTGTCTCAGTTTTCAGGAGCCGGCCACCCTTTGGGCCAAGATCAATCCATTCCTGAATTAAGGACCACATAGAAAAGGTATAAATGGGTGTTTCATCTGGACCCTCTGCTGCGTAGCGATCTCTTAGCCGTTTTTCCACCTTAACCCAGGTCTCCAGATTGACCGTTCCTTCCTCGGGAAACCAAGGGCAAGTTTCTTGGCAAAATCTAAAAAGATATTAAGCTGGCGTCTCCTAATATCTCCTCCCCTAGCCTTCAACATAGTCTTTGACATAATTATAATTCCCGTTCCTTTGAAACAGAATGTCCCATGATTATTACACCTGGCTGTACTTTTATGCACTCCCCCTTACCTTAGTTCCAAATTGTGCGCACCCCACGGTAGCATTCCCTCCTCTCGGTATAGAGCTCCTCTGTATTCTGGTCCCTGCTCAGGCGCCATCGCAACCAGCATGGCTCAGAGTCGGGACTGAAGGGAAGTGAAAGGGAATTGAGGAAAAAACACAAGAGACAAAGACATAGTTAAAGCTGGGACCAGGTGGGACCTTGAGCTCTGATGGTGACTCAAAGGCCGGAGAGGTTCAGCATTGTTTATTTTATAGGGCTGCGAGATTAAAGAAAGTCAAAAATGTAACTGATGAATGGGGGAGGAGGCAGCAAGAGCTAAGCCATCTGCTTCAGTGTGACCAGATGAGTCAAAAAGTTACAAGTATTTCCTCAGACCTCCTTCTGCCCTTGACTCAAGCAGCTTTGCAACACTTTAGTCTTTTCAGGGCATCAGGTGCCTTTTCCCACAGAGACAGCTTTCCAATACCTCTGCAGCAAGCATGTGACCTCTGTCTCCTCAGCGCCCTACGCTTTAGTATTCCTCAAAAGACAGGTCTGATAGAGATGAATTCCTTAAGTTTTGTTTTCCTGGGAATCTCTTAATTTCTCCTCATAAATATGAAGGATAGTATTGCTAGTTATAGAACTCCTGGTTGACAATCATTTATCTTCTAGCATTGTCTGTCACACCACTGCCTTCTGGCCTCCATGGTTTTGATGACAAATAAAACGTTAATCTTATTGAGGATCCCCTGTGTGGGTTGAGTTGTTTCTTGCTGTTTTCAAGAATCTAACTTTGTCTTTGTCTTTTGAAATTTTGATTATGCTGTCTAGATTGAAATTTCTTTGATTTTATCCTGCTTCCAATGTTTTTTGGACATCTTGGATATGTAGATGATTGTTTTTCATCAACTTTGGGAAGTATTTGACCATAATTTCTTCATGTGTTCTTTCTGTTACTTTCTGTCTCTCCTCTGACACTTGCAGTATGTATATATTGGATACACTTGGTGTTCCACATGGCTCTGATGCTCAGTTCATATTTCTTCATTTTTTTTCTTTCTTTACCTCAGGCTGGATAATATCAATTGGTCCATCTTCAATTTTTCTGATACTTTCCTCTGATAGTTAAAATATACCACCACTTCCCTCTATTCAATTTTGCATTTCAATTATTGTAATTTTCAACTCTAGAGTTTTTACTGGGTTCTTCTAATCTCTTATCTCTATATACTGATATTCTCTATTTGTTGAAGCATTCTTCTCACACTTTCTTTTAGACCTTTAGACATAATTTCTTTTAATTCATAGAACATATTTAAAAGAGCAGATTTAAGACTTTGTTTAGTAAGTCCAAAATGAATTTCCTTGGGAACAATTTTTACAGAGTGCTTTTTCTCCTGTGTATAAGCCATAATTTCTTAGTAATGAATACCACATAATTTTTGTTAAAAACTAGGCATTGTAAATATTAAAATGTGGCAACTATGGAAATTAGATCCCCACCTCACCCCCTGCCCCTCTCAGGTTCAATTTTTTTTTTTTTCTGTTTGCTGTTGCTGATTGCTTGTCTAGTGACTTTCTTGATATAATTTTGTAAAATCAGTATTCTTTGTAGCCCCTGAGTCTCTGCTTAGTTAGCCAGTAGCCAGCAAATGATTGGTCAAAGATTTCCTTTAAAGTATTAAATCAACCTTTGCTGAGGGGCTCTGTGTATGTGTCGAGTGCATCCCATGCCTTCAATGCTCAGGCAGGCAGTTTATAACCCTGCATTTGCCTTTACTTCTGGCTTATGAAGAGCTTCAGTTCAGCCATACATGAGACATTAGGGCTTATCAGGTATCCTGGGCAGGCACACATCTCAACATATATGGATAGACTTCTAGATGTCCAAAAGCATGTCAGAGCTTTGCAAAGTCCCCTATGAACATCTCTTTCCCCAACATTTCCTATTAAGCTTTTGGGTCACCTTCTTGTTTACCCCAACTGTTGTTTTGCCCCAGGTGGCTTAGATATTAAATAACTGCTGCTGATTCTTTTCAACAAGTGCCCCTGTATTAAAAGCTATTTAAAAAGAATGGACCTTGAGTCAGCTCAAATAAAGACAAGCCCTGTGAGTGAGTTCCTGGGTGATTGCCAGACATCTCAGATAACTGATAGTTGTCTTGTGATGGAGCTTTTGGGGAGCTCCAAACCAACACCACGGCTGCTAAGCTGCTAGCTTTCATGGTGGGCATGACTCTGAGGTTTTTACTTTCAAGGCTAAATCAGACCAGGAGAGAGAGGGACAGGGTTAGAGTAAGTAAAAACATGACAAAACTCACTATTCTTACTGAGATTGAGAACTTTTTCTTGAATAAATACTTCTTGCATTGTTAAAAGTGTTAAAAGTTAATTTCCAGAGTCCCAGATAAGTTGGTTTTTACAATTTTTTGCAGTGTTCTTGTTGTTCTTATGGAGTGCGGTTTTAGAAGTCCTAAATCTGCTATCCTCACACTCTCACATATCTGAAACAAGTTAATAGTCCACTATCAAATCTCTTAATATTCTGCAAAAAATGAACATGTAGGAATCCAGCCTGATATTTTTGAAGGCACAAAATACTTGCATAACCCAGATTACTTTCAGGATTTCCCCAATTTTCATACAAATATTTGCATTTTCCTGGGCCTTGCCCTCTTTCCAAATGAACTGCAGTGGCTTAGGAGATTTCACCTTAGGGTAATATATCCACATTAGTTGGATTGGAAGCTATTTTATATGACATAATTTTAACATAAGTTTTTGGAATTTAAATACAAAGCAAATCCAATTACAGTCTGGGAAGGGAAAAAATACTCAGAGTATGCCTTTATTAGATGAATTCAAAAAGAATTTTCACAGAAATGTTTTATTGATTTTATTTAATTAAGTATTTTTAACTCCTTCTGTAGTGCAATTATCATAGATCACAAATAGATGTCCCTTTCTGTATCATTTGGGGGAGGAGGAATCATGCACAATTACATAGTTTTAACTCAAATTTTTAAATAAAGAAAAATTGCCTGTCTATTTAATGCATAATATCTACAGTTAGAATTTCACTAAATAATGCAAAGAAAATATCATACATACTTTGACCGTTAGCTATACCCAATCACTAAATTTCGTTAATTTAAATGTTAATTTTATTGGCCATGCTTCAAAAAATGAACACAATACACATTATTTAAGTAGACTTCAATGAATGTTGAAAGAAGGAAGAAAGGGAAATTTTTGCACATAAATTTTCACATAAATGAAAACATTTTATGTGTTTTCAGTCAGCTTTCAAAAGAGCCCTTCATTTACAAATAAAACATGTTATACATTATCTTGTAAACACATGTCCAAAGTGGATGAAAAGCTTTTAGGAAAATTGTTAATGCTACTAATTTTAAACATACCCATCAGGGTCCATCAAAGACTTTATGCTACTCTGGCAATAGCTATAGAAAATAACTTTCTATAATATCAACATTATACAGACGATTTTATTTTAAGTCAACTTTAAACAAAAAGCAACTTATAGAGTTTTAGAGTCAGTTAAAATCTAGACTCTTAAGACCCTTCTAAGAACACTTCTGGCCATTGTAAATATTGGAAGGTTAGCACCTACTAAAAGTTCATTTTAATAAAATACTCTGCTGTCTCATCATGATGTTGTTTTCATTGTTCATGATTTTTCTTTAAAGTTTAATATTAGAAGCGAAAGTATATGATGATAAAGTCCTTCTGGCCATTCCAGAAATAAATTCACTTATGAAGATTTTATAATGGTCCAAAATGCAACTGAATTCCACTGTTGCTATAGAAAAGTATATTTGATATCCCATATATAACTAGGATAGTCAAAGTCAGGTTCTTAAATAAGATTAAGAGCTCATGGCAGTTAGGCCGGCAGCATAACATAGACACCAGAGAGTTGGAAACATTGGATTCTGCTCTTACCTGCAGTGTGGCCTTGGGCAACTGCTAACCCTGCTGTGTGTCAGTTCTCTCCTCTGTGAAATAAGAACAGTATTATCCACCTTGCAGAGTGCTAAGCAGAGTAGGTGCTCAATGTAGAATAGCTACTATATTTTAACAATCAACCAAGTTTATTATGGAGTGGAAGGCTAAATTAATTTAATTTTCTCATATATAAAATGGAGTAATTACATCAAAAGATTATTGTGAACCTGCAATGAGACTATGTGTAGAAATTACTTAGCACAATGATAGGCACATTATAAACCCCCACTGTATATTGACATAGGAATAAGCTACTTCTGGTAAAGGATTATTATATGTACCAGAATTGATAATAATATATGGGAGGGAAATATCCTTCCTTGAAATACAGCAAAAATTAGAGTAAAATATTTGAGGGGGGAACTTGATTTACTTATCTATTGCAGATGTCTGTGATTCCAGAGTATATATTGAAGTATACTGCATTGGCTATGAGGAATGGGCACCCCCGAACTCATATAAATCACATGCAAAGTTCTTTCTTTAAATGTAAATTTCTAAACATGTACACAGAATAACAGTAGGGGGGTGCAAGCATAGTTCAGTGGTAGAATGCTCGCCTGCCAGGCAAGAGACCCAGGTTCGATTCCCGGCCCATGCCTTTCCTAAAAACAGACAAACAAGAAAACAAACAAAGAAAAATTCAACAAATGAAGCTGCAATAATGGATACTCATATGGTATAGAATGAAACGTGACCCCTGTCATAGAGCATACAAAAGATAATAATAATGACAGCATGAATCTGAAATTTGAACTGAGAGAGAACTTTTTTTTCTTCTCCCCACCCTTCCCCGAGAGAGAACTTTTAAGGATGTGAACCTATTCATAACTTATTGCAATTGGGATGTCACAGAAAACACTGCTGTAATGAATTGCCTCAGTGAGAATGGAAACTAGGAAACTGAGTAGTGAAAAATTAGTTTGAAAAGTCAAAGCATTTAGTGAGTGACGGAAAATATAGGCCTTCATGATATTATGCTGTAGTCAGAGCACGTGGGGATTGAATCGCGCCTCCCCCCTCCCCCCCCCATATAGACATGCTGAAGTCTTATTGCATTTTCCTGTGTGTGCAAACCCATTCGTAAATAGGACCTTTGAAAATGTTATTACTAATTAAGGTATGGCTCACTTGTGAGTAGGATATTTGAAGTTGAGGCCAAAATGAATCAGGGTTGGTCTTAATCCAAATGGCCGAAGTCCTTATAAGAGAGGAAATCTAGACAAAGACACAGACAATTGAGCAAAAGAAGTAGAAGCCAAAAAAGAGAAGCCATGCTTGTTGAAGACAGTAGAAGGAGCATGAATGTTAGAAGGAATTAAGGCTTTTATTTGACCAGGCACTTTATCTGGAGTAATCCAGTCTTTAGACACCCCATTTGGGGACCCAAATGGGAATAATTATGAGATGTAAAGATGAAGTAAATTAATATACAGTAAGCACTGAGAACTGAGCCCAATGCAAAGGAAGTGCTCAATGAACGCTATCTTTTATTAAAATTACTATTACCACCCCTATGTGAACAAAAAACACACTTTTTAATGAATTAAAATTTAACACTCACTAAATGCAAATATTTGGCTACTAACACACCCCAAAATCATAATCACTTTCTGCAGCATTTTTAAATCTGGATTCATGCTCTTGGGAGCCTATCTTCTTGCATAATGGCAATATGATATCTTGCTTATATCTTAGGTTTGTCAAATCAACCCTTTAGGAATTGGTTGACTGGATTATCTGTCCCTCCATTTGAGTATCCATGTAGTAGAGAAAAATAAAAGCATGACACCTGGCTTTGTATGAACTGGATGGACTTTCCCTAACCACTGGCAGAAACTGCACTAATTCATGATGTACTTCATTTAATTTCTGTTGAGAGAAAATTCACATATATCATTCATTTTCACCCAATCCATATTTACCATTTCATAATTCTTTCTCCATTCCAGACCTTGGTGTGCTCAAAGAGAATTTTGCTTAAGCAGAACTGTTACGAGAATCAAGTATGTGTGTATGTTTGTTTAAATCAAGGTTCTGACATAAGTAAAATTTAAAGAATACAAGATCCAGTTATATCCTCATCACCCAAGCTATGTAAAGATCCTTTGAAGTTAGGGAAGAGAAAGAAGACTCAAAGTGGAATCAAGAGCATTACAGCAGGCAAAAATGCCAGAAGGGCTGTTGCAGGCAGTTCCCTTTCCCAGAGGCTAGAATAAATCCCCAAAAGAGATTTGAGATTAAGAATACAAGAGCCCATGGCCCCTTCCTGTCTGACTGTCTTGGCAATTGGAACACCTCCTATAGTTCTCTAGCCCACCATGGAATGGTATGTGGAAAAGAGATGGCAGGATGGAAATCCCAGGAAGTTGGCTTAGGATATCCCAGGTCAAGTTTTCCTGCACACTGAAAGGGCATGAATTGCCACCCATGTTATCTCAGGTGGTCAGAGTGAGTTTTGCAGTTAGGAAACCCAGAGCCAGCAGACCTGCAGTGTTTCTTAGCAGTAGATGTGGTATAGACAGTGCAACCAGAGAATAAGTGACAATACAATTGTAGTGTAGATGGTTGCATGAGGTAATTACACCCAACCATAAGATGCTGTCTGGCTTAGTTTGCCAGTCTGCTATGACAAATACTACGAAGCAGGTTAACTTAAACAATGGGAATTTTTTGGCTCACAGTTTTGAGATTAGAAGTGCAAAATTCTCAGCAAGTTCATGCTTTGTCCCCAAGGTCTGTAACATTCTTATGCAGGCTCCTGGTGATCCTTGACTTTCCTGTCACATGGTTATGTCATCTTTCTTTTCTGGTTCCATTACCTTCAAGCCAATGGCTCCTCTCTATGACTTTCTCTCATTTTGTCTGAATTTCTTCTGCTTATAAAAAGACTCCATAATGCATACGAAGGCCCATCTTTCTTCAGTTCACCACCCCTTAATTAAAAATAATTTCAAGAGATCCTATTTACAATAGGTTTTCACCCATAGAAATACAGATTAAGATTAAAGTTTGTCAAAGTTGTGGTACATGCCTCAATTTACAACACTACCAAATAATAGAGGCATTGCCTCTCCAATGAGAAATGGGGGAGAATTAGCTTGCTTTTGTTGGTGGTGCTGTTGTTTGTCTTGTTTTATTTTCCCTGAATCAGAAGGAGAAATGTTGAAGTTATTTAGTTCTCCTCACAAATGGAGAAAGAGTTTAAGATGGTGAGAAAATCTATTCATTATGAACAAAGTAGCATTTCTCATCTCCTCCCAGAACCTCTGAGGTGCATGATGTTTGAAGATTTTATATTTGCCTTAGACAATTATAAAACCAGTCTAAATACTGCTAACATCTGAAATCTGCATAACAAATTTGTGAGTGGGTTAATATGAACACTTAATTGGCTTATGAAAATACTTAGAAAAGTTGAGGAACATTGATTGAATACCTACTATGTGCCACTTACTGTATTGGGTGCTTTGTAATATTTACTTTGTTCTTGGCCACAACTTTTAGAGATTTACTACTTCGCAAATACTAAACCCAAAGCTCAAAGGGGTTATGTAATTTGACCAAGTCTCACATAGCTTGCAAAAAGCAAGGGCTGATTTGGAATGAAATTTGCTCACTTAAAAAATTAGTTGTTTGGGATATCAATGCATAATCTTTCTGCATTAATATCATTTTTTTTATCCACCACTCCTAGTTTAACCTTTGATACCCCCACTGAGTTTTAGAGCAACCTTCTAACTCTGTCATGTATACATCAGGCATTCAAACTCCTTGGCAGTGCTGAGTGTCCCCAGTGGCAGTCTTTACCCTGCTCAGCAGCTTTGTGACTTGGACAAGTTTAGCATCAACAATTTTTAACCTTTACTTAAAACTGAAGGAGCAGTACCATTTTTTTTTTTCATTTTACACTCCTGATGAGGGAAGAGAAAACGGTTGGATTTTTGACAAGAGCTCAGATCAGTAGAAAAAACATTTCTAGTAGGATGACTCCTAATATGTCACTTTCACTCTGGGATACAAGTATTTCTACCCTGAAAATTGGGGTATTGAAGGTACATTTGAAATTAGAATTAAGAGCTGACTCTGTGGAGTCCTTCTTTCATTGCCAAGTCCAGGACATTTCTTTTTAGCGCACTCTTGTTATCTTTTAATTGAGTCCTAATCAAATAGTGCTTTTTGATGTAAGAATCAGAGACTTTCTTATATACTTTATCTCTTAATCCTGCACCATTACTATAGAAACTTGCAGAAAAGTATACTACTTTCTTGTACATGCTTAATTCTTTTTCACTTTGGATGCTGAGAATTCAATTCTTTTTTCTTTTTTTATTAAGTGATTATACGTACTTGTCAGTAAGAAACTTTGACAATAGGTTGATACTCATAGGCATGCAGAGTGTCTCTGGTATTTCAATTCACTCCATCATTTTTCTGGAAGTTTTTCAGTAATTAACTTGTAACCGATGCAACTTGGTCTGCTCTAAGTACATTTCCTTAATTAGCCTGCATAGTAGTTAGGGTTCTCTAGAGAAACAGAATCAATAGGAAATATTCATAAATATAAAATTTACAAAAGTGTCTCATGTAACCATGGGTATAGAGTCCAAAATCCACAGGGCAGGCTGTGAAACTGATGATTTTGATGGAGGGTCTGAACGAACTCCACAGGAGAGGCTCGCTAGCCGAAGCAGGAAGTGAGCCTGTCTCTTCTAAATCCTCCTTGAAAGGCTTCCAGTGATTAGACTGAGCATCACTCATTACAGAAAACATTCCCCTTGGCTGATTACAAATGGAATCAGCTGTGGATGCAGCTGACATGATCACGATTTAATTCTATGAAATGTCCTCATCGGAACAGACAGGCCAGCACTTACCCAACCAGACAAACAGGTACCACCACTTGGCCAAGTTGACACATGAAACTGACCATGACAGCCTATGAGAACAAACATTTATTAAAAAAGAGACCGCCTGGAGAACATTATTTCAGGCTCACTACTGCCTAAGAAAACAGAGACCTCTCTATAGAATTGAAGGAAAAGAATCTCAGAAGCTATTATTTCAGGGTTAAGCATGGCTTGACAAAACAGCTTAAATTGATCTTCCTTTGCTACTGAGGTTAGGAAATGGATTGATCTAAGTTTCTTGATGAAGGGAGTGCAAGGGTAGTTCAACGGTAGAATTCTTGCCTGCCATGTGGGAGACCTGGGTTCGATTCCCAGTCCATGCACTTCCCAAAAAACAAGCAAGCAAAAATTCGACAAATTGTGCTGCAATAACGGGATACTCACACGGAAAAATAATGAAATGTGACCCCACCATACAGCATACAATATATTTCTTGATGAAATAGTCACAAAACATAAATTCTATCATGGAGACAAATTGCTTGCCATAAATTGAAAACACAAGGTAATCAATGTTTTACATATTGCTTTTAAGATATTTTTGTGCACAATCTATCTTGATACATTGATCTTCTCAATTGATCCAAGAAAACCCTAGCAAATTGTTAATCTTAGATGGAAAAACTGGGTTGTTCACCTTAAAATAAATGAGGAAGGAGTGAATCTTTGAGGTCTTGTATCAAATCTCAGTCTCCATATGATGGGAAACCAGCAACCTTAGTGATGTCTGCCTTGTCAATTTAGAAGCTCTGTGAAAATGTCCTTAATACAAGAAGTTTGCTTTTCATTTGGCTCCTTTTCTACTGGCTGTGTATCTACGTCTGGAGCCACATTCATGTTTTCATTACTTGGCTGCACCATTCTTGTCTCATCTGTTTCACTGAGCAGAATAATTCAGAAAATTATTAACCTTTCCTTTGTTCATACTGAGTATTTTAAGAATTCTTGGAAAATTATACAATTTTATCCAAAATAATGAATTGCACTGCAAAACTACTAAAGTGTTTTCTTTAGTAATTATATAATTTAAATAACTGGAGTAATTATTTCTTAGTTAAACATAATATGTGACAATTTAAACAATTTAATATAATCTTACTCTAACCACAGCCTTGAAATCCTGCCTTATTAAGAAAAGAGAATTTTTGCCAGCAAACTGATGGTTTTTAAATTTTACCTCAAATCACATTCTAGCTTTCAGAAGCTTAGACCAAAAATGTTTGGATATAAGAAAAGCTTCTCTAAGAAACAATTTATCTTCAGTTTGGTACAGAAGCACAAGGAGAGTTTTCACATTTTGAATCCAGTCCAAGAAACTGGCAGCATGAAACCAGATGAAAATGCAAGGAACATTTTAAAGAAAAGGTTACTATAGTCTTTTGAGTAATCCAAAAGATATATAGCTCATATTATACAGATTTAGATAGAATTACTTGGGGGGAAATGTTCTTATTGTACTGAAACCAGCTCTCCTCTCCTCATCAGTTAGATAACATATTAGGCATTAGTGATAGAAAGATATTTGAAAGCACTGCCATTTCAGCATAATCTTAATAAATGTCTATGAAGTTATATAGAGTGTATTAGGAAAACCTCCATATTGAGGGAAAATATAGCTGCATGTCAATAGCACAGAAGAAAATATGTTCAAAAGAATGACTTAGAGAACTCCATATGATGCCACTCAAGTGCCTTCCAAATCATCAAAGAATATTTAACAAATGCAATCTATAGTTTTAGGAAATTCTTGGTGCATTAATCCATTGCTAGTTAGCAATTTATGGATGGTCTATATTTAACTGTCAGTGGAATTGTATCTTTCATTCTGTATTAGCAGTCCAGCCATTATATTATATTACAAACTCAGAGGTTGGAGCATAAGCATTGTTTTAGTTTCTCAGCTGCTAAAACAAATACCATACAATGTGTTACCTTAAACAATGGGAATTTATTGACTTACGGTTTTAACGCTAGGGGAATTCCAAAATTGAGGTGTCATCATTGTGACTCTTTGTCCCTGAAGACGGTGGCTTTCTGGAGCTGGCTGCTAGATTTCCTTGGTCTTTGGCTTTTCTGTCACATGACAAATGGGCATGGAGGCCTCTCTCTATTGTAAATCTTGACAAACATACAAACACACACACATGCCACTCCCTGTTTCTTTCTCTTCCAGGGTTTTCTTGACTTCAGCTTCTGGCTGCTTCCTGTGGTTTTCTCTCTCTGTGACCAATCTTCTTTGCTTATAATGACAAATATATTGGATTAAGGTCCATCCTCACTGAGTTTGGGCACACTTTAACATCATTTTCAAAGGTCCTACTTAGAAATGGATTCACACACACAGGACTGGGGTTTGAACATTAACATGGCATTTGTAGGGGATATAATTCAATCCCCAATGACTATAAACAAACATAAAGCCAATGTTTGATATCAAGTGTCTTCTTATTGTGGAAACTAAAACTCTGACTCAAGGAAATCACTATGAGGACAGTATTCTATAGGGAGACTTAAAATTGAAAGTTTGGCTTATGGGACTTCTGGGTGTCTTTAAGACATCTTTATTTTACCTGGAGTTAGCATCTCCAATATGTACCAAAAAATCTAATTGATGCCCAAGGTAGCTTAATGAGTTCTCTGGTCAGCAGACACAGCAGAATATTTTCATGGAATGTCTATAATGGCTTAGCAACAGGTAAAGCACAAGCTATTTCTGAAACAGTAAAAGTTGTGACCCAAACTTGAAACTTTCAGGTTAAGTTGCCTTGTGATATACCTACTACCAGCAGAAATGTGTTGGGCTTTTGGCTACGAGAAGCAGTAGACCTCATCTCCTAGTGCTGCCCTTTCTTTGAGGTTGACAACTTTAAGATAAAAAAATGGTAGTTGTTGGGAGGGAAAACAAATACAAGAGTTTTATTAAGCTAACTAAAATCTTGTAATTTTATCAACATAAGTGAACACATGTATGAATATGTGTGCATGAGTATGCGTGTGTGTAGCAGACCTACTATATGCAAGGTATTGTTTTGGATAATTTAAGTATATAAAATGTTTATAAAAAACAAATCTTTGCCCACAAGGACATTAATCTAGACTGCAGTACTTCTCTCCGTATATCTGACAGTTAGAAAAAAGGATAGAAGAAATAAAAGGATGAGAAAGTATAGTGGGATAAAAACATGTAGATAAACTGCATAAGTTTCTTAATAAGAAAAAGATCATTCTAGAAAAAGTTTATTGAGAAAGCAGCACTTGAGTAGGCCCTTGGATGATGGGTGGAGTAATCATATAATTTATATTCCAAATTGGGACACTTTTAGAGTTAAAGAAGCAGTTGTAATAATTGAATAATTAGTCAAGTCCATGTCTCTGGTCTACAAGCTGCCTGGAGTCATTAGTTCTTTTTGAGGAATGGACAGTGTTAGAAGAACAAGGCAGGGAGGATTTCTTTGCTCTGAAATTAATAGTTGTTGGGTCTCAAATTGGAAGTAAGATTCTGAGTGCAGCTTCTGAGTGCAGGAGTGCCTGGTCAGAGCTCGGCTTCTGTACAATGTTTCAAGCAGAATGTACGGGCAGAAGTGAATTAAGGTGGTGGCTTTGGAAACAAAGAGGAAGAGACATATAAAAGTAGAGGAGATGGAACTGATAGAACTTAACTGTTGACAAGGAGAGAGCAAGGCAGCTCAGGTGTACGAAGTGGGGGTTGCTTGGTTCTAAACTTTTCTCTTAGAAGAAAAGAAGAAATGCTCTGCTCTTTGCCTGTTCTTTGGGCTTGAAACTGAATATTCAAAACCACTCCTTTACAGTGAGAAAGAAGGCTATAAGCTCCAACATTGTGGGAGAGTATTCGACTCAGGTGATCTCTCAACAGTAATATTTTCTTATGCCCCTAAAGCATTCCTAGTGTATAAAAGTAGCAATATATTAAATACTGTTCTGCTTGAGGGGTCTTCCAAAAGTCTCTTAATATTTCCTAGGTCAAATCTCTCCATCCTTCAAAATTAAAGTAAAAGGCAATGTGGCATGGGAATTGAGATGTTTCCAAGATTTCTTATGCTGCCCTTTAAGAGTAGAGTTGGGTAAGTTTTGGATGAAGACAAAGTGAAAGGATATTCTGCAATAAACCTTAAAACAAATGATTAAAAATATTCCTAATGTGAATAGAAACCAACCTAGTTAACTGTTCCCAACCCCACTGCCTTATCCCCACTGCCAGGGAAAATTTCTTTTCAGAACTAGTCAACTTACCTGGCAAATACTGAGGGTTTGTACTTCCAGTTAGGTGGCCAGGAAAATTATGCCATGGATCATTTTGCTCCTAAATCAGGCCGAAGTGTTATTTTGTCATTTGTGGCAGCTATTAAGTATTAGATTTCAGACTTCTGATTTCCACGGGCAAGATACAGAAGGTTTTCTTGCTGTTTTACTTGGATGTCAGAGAGGTGCTCAGGAACGCTTTTTCTAGAAAGGTATGTTTAACCATACAACTGTAGGCATAAACCTCTTCCTCAAGTAAGAACCGCTGCAGCAGAATTTATCAAGATGTTTTGAAGCATTTTACATTCAGTTGTTATGGTCTCATTCTTCAAGCCGACTTTTGAAAATATCATTTAATTACAACAATATATGACATTCAATTACTCCTGAATCCATCACTAGGCCCGGGTCACGCTCAAGAGTAATTAATTCTCAGCCTGGTGAAAGCTCCCACCTCTTCTCTCAGGTAGGAATAAGTGTTCCTCTTTGTTCTGGGCGATGAATATACTTGTCAGGGAATGAAAATGGGAAAGATAGGCAGGAAGAGAAAATAGCTCAAGCATACATCAAAAAATCACCAGGGCTTCGAAATACGCAACTGAGCATTTGAGAAAATATCAGATCTTGTCGTAAGACAAAATGTGTATATTTAGAATATTCTGGAGAGATCTGAAAACATTTCGACTTTAATCATAAAGCCATTGATTCCTTTGAAGAATGTGCTCAAGGAAAGGAATCAAATTCTCAGAGGAATTAAAAAATTATATAAGGGAACAAAAGCAAAGCTGAAGAACACGAGATTTGTATGTGGCCCAAATTTTATTTTAAAGCAAAGAATTTCAAGGAAAAAAAAAGCTTTAAATAGTAAAGATTTGTAGGAATGGGCAAAGCCACTGAATATGCACTACCTTTGCAGGAGGTACCTTTGCCTGGGTTATCTGAGGCAACTAATCAGAAAGTAAGAGGCTGCAGACTAGAGGCAAATCAAGCAGAAAGAGAATATTTAAAAGTCAAGGTCACATTGGGTGGGCCCAGTGAGGCAGAAAAAGGGTTGACAGGACAACTTCTTCATAGGATATAATAGACTCCTTCCTACCATAAAACTTGAGTTTAGAACTTTGAAAGAGGAAGGAAATGGTGATGAGAGATTGCCATTGGAAGAAAATTCTGGAAAAATAAGAATTTTATTTCCATTTCCTGAACCCCTGAAGTGGGTAAACTTTTGGTTATTTGGACTTGAACTCTAAGAGTTTATATTTAATTTGTAGAAAATATGATGGTGTACCTGATTCTCAGTAATGCAAAACAAACAACAATCAAATAAATAGTCAACTCAGCAATTAATACATGTGGAGCTGAAACTTGTCTGAAATGTTCCTATATTCTAATTGTTAAATATGCAGGAACAGATGGCATTTCTGAAAGAAGGATATAATGTAGAGAAAAATAGGCTAAGGCAGAATCATAAAGATTCAGTGGTATGTGGCGGAAGGCCAACAAATGAGGATAAGAGATAAGAGAACCGGCTTAGTGACAAAGCTGTATGAGCATTAGAGTTAAATATAAGGAAAATAAAAGGGTCTTCTCAGCAACCATAAAAACATGACCTTCATTATATTTCTTATTATACTTGTTTCATGAAAAATTACTTGAGGGTAAGGGGTAGGGTGAGAAGTGAGCTTTTATTTTACCATTTCAATGGAAACTTTCCATTTCAATTTTATAACATAGGAATTTGAAAAACGAAGACTTTTACTTCCAGTAGCTCTGAAAGACAGTGTTTTCTCAGGGGTGTGGTGGTAAAGTGTGAAGGACACCACTGGATTTGGCAAAAATCCTTGCCACAGGGATTTTTAAGAGACTAGGTACTTTAGAGTTGGACATAAGAAGGCAAAATTGCCCAGGGTTAAGTCAAGGTTCTCAATCGTCTCAAAAAAAAAAGTCATAAAATCATCTCAATCATAAAGTCCACCTGTAATTTTCATTAAAATACAGATTCACAGGCTTAATTTCCTGAGATTCAAATTCAAGGGGAAGGGTAAGACTTGTTTAAATTTGCTATTTTTCCCCCAAGTAACCCTTTCTATGTTGAGGCAGATAGATCACCAATCAAACTGTTAGAGGTTCCTTGGGGAAAAAAGTGAGTGGTAAAGCAGTAAGAAAAAGCAAGCCCAAAAGTATTCTCTTGGAAATAAGAAACATTCAAAGTAAATTCCTAAATGCAACCTATTGGGTTATAACACTGTCCCAAAATGCTACAGAGGAGGGAAAGAAGATGAGTAACTCAGAAAAGAGTGATGATGTAGTCAAAGACTCAAGACACTTTTAGATTCATAGGAGAGAAAATGCATCTCGGGGAATTAAGATTATTATCTATACCCCATTTCAAACATTAGGATTATCAGCTGCTCTTCCTGCTCCCTAATGCAAAAGTAGTGCTCAAGTAGACCATTACATGCTAAGGCAGAGCCTGAGAAGCAAAATGAGAAAAGGGCCATTTACTCGTCTTATATATAATGGAAAAAAACCTGTGTTGCAATTTTAGATGACTGATATTAATAAAGAATTATAAAAGGATGGCGCATGAACAATTTTTTCAATTGATTTCAATTATTTTACACCTACAGACTACTAAACTGAATTGAATAAAGACAAGAGTACTTAAATATAAGATGTCCTTTCCCAAAGGAGCTGCTCCATCAACCATGCTTAGGATCTTGTGGTTTAAGTCGTAGACAATGTGCATCAAAATCAACTAAGGGTGTTGTATTAAATTCAGATTCCTGGGTCCTACCCTATATCCACTGAACCAGAATCTTAGGGGCTGGCCTGAGAATATCTTAATAACAGCTTCCCTGTTGCCCTCCCTGAGTGTCAGTGCTTTTGCTAAAATGACCGTCTTGTTCCCATACTTCCTTATATTCCCTGACTAAATTAGTAACACCTGGGAGAACAGGTCTTCAAGAGCTTGTTCCAGCGCTATAGCTTGAATCCTTTCGGATAGTCAGTGAACACGCTATACTGGTTTTTAGTTATTTTGTGCGTCATATTGAACCCTGTAGGTTCCAAATGGGAGAGCTTTTTTAAAGTACAAATCCCCAGACTCTACCTGCTGGATGGCTGATTTAGCAGGTCTGGGTATGTGACCCCAAACTTGTATAGTCACCAAAGGTTCCCAAGTTACTGGAGATTATTCAGGTTTGGAAATCAACTAGAATCTTGCTGCTCAGATTGTGGCTGGGATGCCATCTCAGCATCACCTGGAAGCTTGTTAGACATGAAGAATCTCAAGCCCCCCGGATCCAATGAATCCTAATGTACATTTGGAAAAGATATCCAGGTAAATCTTATGCACATTAAAGTTAGAGAAGGACTAATCTAGCGTACTCTACAATTGCCTTGAAGTAAGTCAATGGTGTCCACGTAAAAATTCTATTCCCAAACATAAAAAGGAACAAGAATTTAGAAGGGGCTAAGCCTATGGCTAGATAGGTAAGAAAAAAAAAAATATATTGAACTGACCTCCAGGGGAACAAGATATTTTAGGAGCAGTCATTTTCTGTGAGATGGCCCTGAGTCACTGAGGCATCTGTTAGATGACAATGTTAATTTTTATTTTACTGGGGCTAGGTTTGCTGGTATGCTGTCCATTTCCATTTTAAGCCTGGAGTTCCTGAGATTAAGAAACTTTGGCCTATTTGCATCGTTTTATAATCACTTTATTGTGATAATAATGTGATTATAAAATAAACAACTTTATTGTGGTTTTAGTTGCCTTTGTCTTCTTCATATTCATCCAGTTATTTTTTTAATTAAGGGGGCTTATTTGAAGCAATCAACTTAAATTCTCTGTCCCTCTCTCTTTTGTTTTCTGTAATCAATATGTACTGAAAAGCAAAGGAATGTATCAGAAAGAGCCCTAGACTGCAAAGCAAAAGACCTGGGTTACGAACTCCATCTTCCCACACTATATTCATAGTCACAACACATTAAATCCTTGCATTGTGCCAGGAACTTCAAATCAGCCCTGAAAGAAAGTTACTGTTCCAATTCAAAAATAACTTGCGCAAAGTCATACTGTTAGTGAGTGACAGTGATGAAATTTGGAACCACATTAGTTTAAATTTAACTATCAGTAAGTATGCTAGTTTGAAACTGTTCTGTACCACAGCAAAGTCCTGTTCTTTTAATCCAGTCTTGTGGAAACAGTCCTATTGTTTGTTAGGTGAGGACTTTGATTAGGTTGTTTCCATGGAGATGTGACTCTGCCCTCTTCATCCACTTCCTGGAGTCCTTTAAGGAGACATTTTGGAGAAAGACAGACCCTTGGAGAAAGAAAATGCCCTGGAAGGTGCTAAACTAAGAGATGAAATCCAGAATTTGCCCTGGAGAAGCTAAGGGAGGACCTACAGATGCTGACAGAGACAAACACCCAGGGACACCAAGAGAAGACCTGCAGGGCATTAGAGGAAAAGCTGCTGGAATCAGAAACTGAAAGCAAAGAACCGGGAGCAAGGGCCAGCAGACACCAGCCAAGTGCCTTCCCAACTGACAGAGGTGTTGCAGATGCTGGTGGCCAGGTATTGTCCTGTTGATGCCTGAATTTGGACATTTTCATGGACTTAGAACTGTAAATTTGTAGACAATAAAATCCCCTTTGTAAGCCAATTCATTTCCAATAAATTGCATTCCAGCAGCATGAGGAAACCAAAACACTAAGCATATTAATATTCTTAGTGGAAATGGACAAATTATTTAGATTCCTTGAATTCTGTTTTTCTCATACATAAAATAGAGACAGGGGTGGGGATGGTATATTAAATGGAATTTTAGTTTGAGCAGAATCCCAAGATCCAACATTTATTAATGTGTAACTTTCAAAACCTAATAATTGCACTAATTTTTAAAAAATTTTTATTGATAAAACAAAATGACATACAAACACAAACATTCCATATTTGGTGTGCAGTCAACTAAATTTCTTTTAAAATAAAAAAAAATCAATGATTTTAATCTGTACTGAATAACATAAACTTGCATTTTATTCTATAATTAAAATTTTCAAAAGTATAAAATCAATTGTTGTCCTTTAGGATGGAAGATTTTTAAGGATGCGACTTTAGAAACTGCACATACATGCACCCACAGACCCACGCCCACACATTCTAAAGGCGTAAATAAAGAACAGATTGTGAATAATCCAGCTGACTTGGAAACCATCAGACTTCAAGTACTATTATAAAACTACAGTAATGACAATATTGGAGGTGTTGGCATGAAATAGAAATAGAACAACAGACCCAGAGTAAAGTTCTAGAAATATACATAGTCAGTTGATTTATGTCAAAGGTACAAAGTAATTCTGAGGATAAAGGCTAATCCTTTGAAAAAAATTGTACTTGAACAATTAGATGCCCTTATTGGAGAAAAAAAGAAATTTGATCTAGAAATCATACCATATATAAATTTAACTAAAAAGTTATTGTATATCTAAATTCAAAACCTCTCTGTATAAATTCTATAATGAAACTAGGGGAAACATTTTTTTACCTTAGGTTTGGGATAGAGTTCTTAAAAACAACACCAAGATTATAATCCATAAAAAGAAAAAAAAAGATTTATTGAACTCCTTCAAAATTAATTGTTTTTTTTTTTAAGAATTAAGAAAGATGTCAAAAGAATGAAAAGAGAAGCCACAGACTAGGAGAAATATTTGTTAATCATTATTGGAATAAAAGACTTTTTATCCAGAGTATATAAAGAGTTGTCACAACAAAATTATAAGGAAATACACAACCCAACTTAAATAAGCATGGGTCATCAGGTTGGGGCCTATTGTAAAGGATCCTAAAATATAAGCTCTTACAGCAAGTTACATATATTCAGGAGGTGTAACTGCTATTTCTAAATTCTGAGATACTGAGCTGTTTGTATATAACCTGGTCATTCCCAGAAACTTCAGGTATTTATGTGAGACCTGACACTAAGAGTTAAGAGTTCTGAAGCTATGAAAGTTTAAAAAGTTGAGGAAGGGATTAGATTTCAACTATAGATATGAATGAAGCTTATCTGGATAGGACTGATCAGAATATAGGGTAAAGGATGACATGGTCTATATTTTACAACTTCAACTTCTGTGTAAGACCCAAGGGAGAGATGTTTATTTGGTGCAAAATTCATATTTTGGGTAGTGTATTACCTAATTTAACTTATATGGTCAGTTTAGTTGAATACCATAAATACATGGAATCTTGACTAGGACTTGAGATCTCATTGCTTTGTCCAGGTTTGTGTGATGGCTTGATTTATCTCAGAGTAATTTGGACAACGAATAAAGAAGTATTTGGGGGAGCAGGGAGAAAGGAGGAAATATTCCGCTTCCCATTTGGAGAATTTCTGATACACTTGCAAGGAGTAGGGACAACCAAATCAATAGGCTGAGCCCTTGAATTTGCAGTTCACCCCTATGAAACTTATTCCTGCAAAGAATAAGCTAAGCCTACATAAAATTAGGCCAAAGAGAACCTCTTTTGTTGCTCAGATGTGACCTCTCTCTCTAAGCCAGCTCAGCAGGTGATCTCACTGCCTTCTCCCCTATGAGGACATGACTCCCAGAGGTATGAATCTCCCTGGCAATATGGGATAAAGCCCCCTGGATTTGCTGGGACCTGGCATCATGGGATTGAGAAAGACTTCTTGACCAAAAAGCGGGAGAGAAGTGAGTCAAAGTAAAGTTTCAGTGGCTGAGAGATTTCAAACAGAGTAGAGAGATTATCCTAGAGATTATTCTATGCATTATATCGATATTTCTTTTTACTTTATGGTGTATTGGAATGACTGGAGGGAAGTACCTGAAACTGTTGAGCTGTGGTCCAGAATAACAATATAACTTTTACAATGTGACTGTGTGATTGTGAAAACCTTGTGTCAGATGGTCCTTTATTCCAGAGTATGAACAGATGAGTAAAGAGTATGGATAATAAAAAAAAAATTAAAAAGAGGAATAAGGAGTAAAATTAATTGACTAGATTGAAATACTAGTGGTCCTTGAGAGGGAGGGGTTTTTCTTTTTATTTCTGTTTCTGGAGTGATGCAAATGTTCTGAAAATGATCATAGTGATAAATATACAACTATGTGATGATATTGTAAGCCATTGATTGTACACCATGTATGGACTATATGTTTGTGAAGATTTGTCAACAAAAATATTTTTAAAAATGTTTGCTACAACATGGGCAGACACCTTCCTTTCAATCTTATGAGAGACCCTGGCCTCAGGGACCCAGTTAAGCTGTGCCAGGATTCCTGACCAACAGCAACTGTGAGAGACAACAAATGTCTGTTATTTTAAACTACTGTTTTGGAGTAACTTGTTGTGCAACAAGATAATTAATAAACCATGTGTCAGGCACTACATTGAGTGTTCAATAAATGTGTGCAAGCTCATAAAAAAACAAAAAAATGCAATTATAAGGAAATATACAATCCAACTTAAAAATGTGAAAAATAATTGTACACTTCTTCAAAGAAGATACATAAGTGGAAAATAAGCACTTAAAAAGATGGTGAACACCATGTGAAATGCACATTAAAACCACAATGTGATACCTCCATTGACCTATAAGAATGGCTAAACTTGACCACATCAAGTATTGACAAAGATGAGGAGATACTGGTATTCTTGTACCTTGCTGATGTGAATATAAAATAGTACAATGATTTTAGAAAGCAGTTTGGAATTTTCTTAAATGGCTAAACATGTATAAATGTCTCATCAATTTAATCTTAGACATTTATTCAAGAGAAATGAAAGCAAAAATTCATAAAAGCTGTGCATTTATAGTAACTTTATTCATAACCCAAATGAATATCAGTAAGATGGATAAATGACTTGTGGTATATCCATGCAAAGGAATACTAGTCAGCAACACAAATGAATTGAATTGAACTCCTGATACAACAATATGGATGAATCTTTAAGTGATTATGGTGACTGAAAGAAGCCAAACAAAAACGAATAGTATGATTTTATGTATATAACATTCTAGAAAATGCAAACTAATCTCTAGAGACAGAAAGCAGATCAGTGGTTGCCTAGGGATGGAGAGGAGGAGAGGAAAACTGGGCTATAAAGAGGTATGAGGAAGCTTTTAAAAGCGATGAGTACCCTGATTATGGTGATACCTGTTTATGCATATATTAAAACAGTTAACTATTATCGTAAACCAATTATACCTTGTTGTAGTTTGCTTAAGCTGCCAGAATGCAATATAAAAGAAATGGAATGCTTTTATAGAGAATTTTTTATGTTACATGTTTACAGTTCTAAGGCCAGAGAAAGGTCCAAGCTAAGGCATCCAGGAAAAAGATACCTTGACTCAAGAAAGGACAATGTCTGTCACATGGGAAGTGCATGGCTGGCATCTGATGGTCCTTGTTCTTGGTTCTATTGCTTCCAGCTACTTATGACAGTGGTTTTCTCACTGAGTGTCTGTGGGTCATCACTTAGCTCCTCCAAACACACCTGTGGGTTCTGGCTTGCTTAGCATCTCATGGGAAGGCACATGGCGACGTCTGCTGGACTCTGCCTGTGTCTAGGCATTTTGGTCTCTCCATTGGCACTCTAAGCATCTCCAAATATCCGTGTCTCTGTCAACACTGAAGCAACTGTTCTCTAAGTACCTGCATCTGAGGTTTCTCCAAAAGGTTTCCTTTTTTAAAGGCCTCTAGTAAACTAATCAAGAGCCACCTTGAATGGGTAGAATCACATCCATCTACTCAAAAGGCCACACTTAGACATTTGGATGTGTCACATCTCCATGGAAACAAACCAATCAAAGTTTCCCATCCTCAACAATAGGTCTGACCCAACAAGACTGAACCAGGATTAAACAGTGGCTTTTCTGGGATACATAATGGTTTCAGGTGTGCACATCCTCAATAAATCTGTTTTATTTTTTATTTTGGGGGGTTAAAGAACTAGGTGAACAAGGCAACTGTATAATCTCAAAGTGAAAACTTCAATATCAACTTAAAAATACTTTCTATTGAAAGTGAAATACTAATATTAGGTAGACACTTTCACTTTCAGTTAGGTGTTCGTGAAATTCTCACAACCGTCCTGGAAACAAATTTCAAATTACAAATTTTTATGTAATACAAAGATATAAAACTTTTTATATCCTTTTTTTCAGTATGATTCCACCTCTAAAAATCTACAAATTTTACCTTTCTACTTTGTTTTGATTATAGTTTTGATGAGTTCTTATAAACCTGATACAGTCATTCCTAAAAGTATCCCTCTAGTCATGTAAAAAGATCTGTTTTTGTCCCATAGAAGAAGAAAGAAATCATTTTATACACATACACATTTGTAGTATGATTTTCCAATACAACAGGATGAAATCTGAAGTCTTGCTTAACCTGAGACCAATACTAGGTCATATTTAATTGATATTCATAGCTCACTTTTATGTAGTGAAGTGATTTTTGACTGCAGCCAAAGAAGTATCTTGTTTCCACAAGGTTTTTTTTTTCTTACCCTTTGTACAAGTGTTGTACCTTTACAGTAGTTCATATAAGAACTTATTTATATTTGTAATGCTAATTGGTTTGGTACATAACTTTAAACAACCCCTTTCAATCACATTCCCCTTCAATATAACACTACTACTTATAAACCCACTAATGACCCACCATCTCTTTTATCCATTTCCATGCTTTTACTTGCCTCCCAGCTTTCTCTGTGCTTGGAGGAGGATAGACGTTAATTACTTGGCTTAAAAGTTGTAGTTTTAAGTCTTTAGACAATTATACTAGTGACAGCAGTGGCAAAAATATATATGGATGAATATTCAATGATTGTAATGTTTTCTGCTTATTTTGGAAAAAAAAGAGTAATTGTGTCTTAAAATAAAATTGCCTCTTTGTGGTAGAAAGTGAAAAAAAAGATAGTAAACAGCACAGTTAAGTTGTAAAAGATTTGAAAGGTAGTGAAGTTTATTTGCCTTGTTTTAAAATACTTGCAAATAAGGAGTTAGAAATAAACATTAAAATGTGTAAAATTTTTGCAAAGTTGTTTCAATCTTTATGGTTTTATTCATAAGATGAAGAACCAGATTGTTAATACAATAAGATATTTTATCAGTGGTATAAAATAAGGTACAATTAGAATTTGGTTTACTTTTTACTAAAATAATTTAAAAATGCACAATGTGGCTTCTGTGTGTTTTGCTTTGATAACAAATATTCCTTAGAACATGAGAGCCTGTTAAATTTTTGTGTATTTATTTTTGCAGGGTCCTGAATATATATATACATATATTTTAACAGAAGTCACTTCCAAGAAAGTTAGAGCTCCTAAAAAATTCAGTTACTTGATACTGTTTTATCTTAAACATTACTTCTCACCTTGTCTTTGTACACCTATGACTAATACACTTTTTCTCCTCTGACAACTATTTTTCACTTTACTTTTTGCAAATGTAGCCCCAAATCCACAGTAATAAAATGTCTTTTACACCTAAACTATCTTTGGGGTTTTCCAGGCTGCATCTGTTCAATGTCAATGATGAGCTCTCTCATGTTTCAAAGAACGATGCTAGAAATAAGTAGGTACATTTAACATTTTTTATGTTTTTAATTAGCTCAACATTAGTGTGAGAGCTGTCCTGTTCATCAGGTTCTCAGCATGTGAATAGCTGAAGTTATCAAAAGAAAAGCTCAACCTTCCCAGGTTATTTATATGTAAGTAAAATGACATCAATATCAAGGCATATATGCAAATGTCTACTTTTCATATTGGTTAGAAGAAAAATCACATTCATATAAAATGACTGGTGTAATAACTGACAAAATGTTTTTTTTTTAAATGTCATATTTAAGTTTCACTAGTGTTGATGCCTATAAGCACCGTGTGAACAGTTCTCTATACACTAGAAGTCAGCCAATTAAAAAAATATATAAAAAAATGAGACAAATTTGTCATGGGAGCCACATTAAAACTGGAGATCAGTCAGGTCAGGCTAGATTCACTGGCCAGGCAGTTATGGAAGGTAGAATTGACCTGAACTTCTTCCTTGTTCGCCACCATGGGGTCTGGATAATCACTAATACTTCTTAGTGTACCTGGGTTATGTCTCAGGACAAGTGGAAGTCAATCCACAGATAGAAGGAGAATGTCCCTTGACTTTGTAAGGTATGCCTGGATTGTTTATGGGATTTGCTTAGTTGGCTAGGTCCAGGACTCAGGGCAATGTGGTTGAGGTTAACAGATGTAAGATGTTCTTGTAGGTATGTTTTTAAAAAAAACATTCCTTTTCTCTTGGAGATACATATGGAAATGTTATGGAGTGTCCTTCAAAATATTATACTTAGCGGTGGGAAGCAGATGGTATAAATAGAACAAGAATGACCATAAGTTTATAAAAGCTGACAATGTGTATTGAGTACATAGGGGTTCATTATGCCTTTTTTAACTTTTATATGTGCTTGAAAGCTTCCATAGTATGAACTTAAATGTATTTATATGAAAAGTCATAGGGCCCAGAAGAGTCACAGCAATGTTTAGGAAGAACAAAACAATAATGTTTGTTCTATTGAATGACAAAGCTTGCATAGGTGGATAAGGACAGTCTGATAGTGGTGTAAGTGTGGGCAGATATGCCAATGAGATCATATACGGAGTCAAGAAATAGTCTTTCCACATACAGAGAGTTGATACATGCAAATGATAGCACTTTAAAAGAGCAGTGGGGGAGAGAACCTTTATTCAATAAATATTGGGAAAAGTAATTACACTTAATCTTTCCCTCACAATATATCTAAAAATAAATTCCAGTGGATCATATTTTTCATGTAAATGTGAAAAAATAAAACAATTAAATCTCTGAACAATAGCAGGAGAATATTTTAATGACTTGGGGTGGGGAATATATTTTTTAAAAAGGTCACAAAAAAGAATATATTGATAAATGAGTTCATATTAAAATTAAGTTCTGTATATTAAAATATAACATTAAGAAAGTGAACAGGCAAGTCTAAGCATGGGAGAATATATTTCTGTACATAATAACTAAAAAGAGTTTGTATCAAAAATACATAAAGAACTACTATAGATACAAAAGAAAAAGTCTGATTATGCAATTTTAAAATGGGCAAAACACTCATACAGACACTTCAGAAAACAAGATACCCAAATGGCCAATAAATATGAAAAGGTTTTAACATCATTATAGTCACTAGGAAAATGCAAATTAAAACAAAATGAAACATCCCTACACATCCACTGGAATGGTTAAAATGAAAAAATATCACTAAGTGTGGAGTGAAGGAAATGTTTAAACATTGCTAACGAAATAGTAAATTGCTAGACACTTTGAAAAAAATTTGGGAGTATCTATTGAAGTTGAACATACAATACCCTATTTTATCCCTAGTTATATGCTTGATCAAAATGTGAACACATGCTTACCAAAACTTAGATACAAGAATGTTAATAGAACATTATATGAAATAACTAAAATCTGGAAATACCCCAAATGTTTTATCAGCACGAATAAATGATATGTAGTTTATTTACTACACAGCAACAAAATTAAACAAACTATTGCCTCACACAATAGCACAGAAGAGTCTCACAATTACAATGGGAATTCAGAAACAAAATAATGCATGTTATATAAGGTTCAATTTCTAGAAAATTCAAAACCAGTCAAATACAAAATATCGTGTTAGAAGTTTCCTTGGGTTAGTGATTAAGTGGGGCCAGAAGGGGGCTTCTTAGGTGCTGACACAATTCTAGTTTTAGACATGAGTGGTGGTTTACAGAGACATTCACTTTCCTCAAGTCTATTGAGTTGTATACTCATGACTTGTTTGATTTTTCTGGAAGCATGTTGCACTTCAGTGAAAAAGTTAGATACATATATACATACACATACATGAATGCCAACCAAAATTCCAGCTCTTTTCCCTTCACAGACAAGAAAAGTCCCAGTAGAAGGAAATGACTGAGCTGGCCAAATTTATTGCTGGAAAAAAAAAAAAACAGCACCAGGTCATTATACTATTCATAATGATAATGAAAATCACTGATATTTAGAATGAATAATTTTGAAAATAGCTAATGTTTAGTGGATATTTACTATGTGTTAGTACTATGCCAATACTTTTACTTAGATTATCTTATTTAATCATCCTCCCCCAAATCTTATATAGTGAGTATAATTATTAGAGAAACTCAGTCCTAGGAAGGGGAAGTCACTTGTTCCTGATCCTAAATCTAGCAGATTTAGGTGGAGTATGATGAAATGGAGATGCCCTATTCTGTACCCCTTGAGCTCACCCACCACGGCACACTGCCTTCCACTAAACCATTCCACATGTGAGTATCTGTGAGTCACCGAGAGGGGAAAATTTGAGAAGCAATTGAATTAGAATTACCCTGAAGCTAAAATAAACTGAGCATTGAGAAGCAATTGCTAAGCAAAAGGGATGTTAGTAATAAAATTTTCTTTTTTACACGAGTGAGGAGACTGCATCCAGTTGGAACAGGTCATTAAGCTCAAGCAAAAGTTCACTGAAGCAAAGCCACCTATTGTTTATCTCACAAAATAACTGAAGGGTTTTCTAGAGAGAGTGGAGCAAATGGTAAATTACCTAGTGGAAATGTCAGCAGGACAGGACTGTACACTAGGGTCTTTTTCATGTACGATTGACAATAGCTAAAAATAAATTGAACCTGGCAATAGCTCCCTGTGTTCATGTAGCCCCAGGATGCTACTTTCATTTTAATAAATGATTGAACAAAGCGTTTAACTTCTTTCTGTTTGCAGACTGATATTCAGGGGCACAGGAAATGCATTATTGAATATTTTGTTCTGCTTTGGCTTCAGGTCAACTGTTGTCCTTAATAACCAGTACTGAAAGACTGTGCAGATTGACCATTAAGAGGATAGGAAATTCAGGTTGTTTTAATGGTAGACGTACAAGCTTGTCCTTTGCCATCCATATACTCTTCTTACTTTTCACAAACAGACAAAAAAGTAAGACTTCTAGCCAAGGTTAGGATGTATCGACTGTGATCATAAAATAAAATGAAATTAACAAAAAGCCTGGGAGTGATTTTATGATTATGCCAAGTGATTGTGAGCTGGAAGAGAAAAGGGAAAGAAAAGGCAATAAGATAAAGATAAAAAATAATATTGTCCTAGTGAGAAGCTGCAATCAAAATAATCGACACCAAGAGTGTCAGGGGTCCATTGAAAATGGAACATATTAGGAAAATGTAGGAATCTTTGCTTTTAAATTCCTTAAAGATAATATCTATATGATTATTATCTATATTTTCTCTCCAATAGCACTTTGCAAACTCTGTTGTATTTTATGAAATCACATTACCTTATTATTTTTGGAGTACTGTCATCTGTATGTTACTTTGAGAAATATAATAGTATAACAAATAAATGGCTGCCATTTTTCATCATTCAAAATGAGGACTGTTCTACAGGTTTACATGCATTTTTTTCAGTAAATTAGGTATGATTATTGTCCACATATTAGAAACAAGAAATAGAAAGTATGGGGACATTGAGTAAATTTCTGAGGTTATATAGATGGCAAGGCTGGGATTTCAACCAAGTCTCTTTTACTCTGTAGTGTTAGTGAGTTATCAAATACATGTCTAGTAGTTTGTAATCTTGTCTGCGATTGGAAGATGTCCTGATATTAAAGAAACTGAACTAATGCCCATGGGATGTTTGGTGGAGTTTAGTGTTTCTATTCCTATACTGTAGATGGAATAATTTATCCAGGAAATACTAATTTTCTAAACTATGAGATCTAAGGATAAGAAGAATCACTCACAACTAATTTATTCATTTAAAAAACATTTCTAATAGAATTATCTATACAGCTGCATTATATTCAGAAATTCACACAAAAACAGGATTCTCATAATTATCATTAGATACGTGCTTCGATTTACTAAATTGAATGTAATATACCAGAGATGGATTGGCTTTTATAATGCAAATTTATTAGCTTAAAATTTACAGTTCTAAGGCACATGAAAATGTCTCAGTTAACACATCAACAGGGTGACATCCTCTCTGAAGAAAGGCCACCAGCATCTGGGATGCCTCTGTCACATGGGAAGGCACCTGGTTGGTGTCTGCTGGTCCTTTTCTCTCAAGTTTTGCTGCTTTCATTTTCTGGCTTCAGTGGCTTCTGCACAGCTCCTCCAGGGGCTTTTTCTCTCTCGAAGCTCTCTCAGCCTTTTCTGTCCTTTATTCTTTTATAAAAGTCTCCAGTACAAGAGTTACATGAACTGAACTTTTTGGTTAGGTTATTTTGATTGAGATGTAACCCTTCCCATTCAAGGCCCCACGCATAACAGGTCTGCACCCACAGGAATGGATGAAAAGAACATGGCCTTTTCTCTGATACATAACAGCTTCAAACCAGCACAATATGTATTAGGCTGGTACTACATGTAGGACATGTAAGGTGTTGGAAAACATCAATAACAATGCCTAAATATGAGGTCAATCAGCTTATGTGGAAAAATGAATTCTCTTATGAACAATTTGTGTTTATATTATAAGAAAGACATTTGCATAAAGATGTCCTAGTTAATACAGGAAAGGAAACTAACAAAGTAGGTAAAATTGGAAAATCAAATTTAGAACTTGTCAACAAAAGCTACATAGTAGATGCTCTGCTTGTGGATGAGTTGTCAGAGTCGTGAGTGTGTAATGGCTGTTTGGGTTCTAATCTGGATCCTTGGAGGTCAAATATGACTGTGAATGGTAGGACCCAGGAAAACATCTGCATAGGAAGCAGAAGGGAGGTTTACAGGTAGGAACCAGGGATATACTCTGTCTCACACATTAAGAGACAAGAGCTTCAAAATGGCGCAATGTGGAAAGAGTATTAGACTGAGTTAGAAGCTATGCATTCTAGCCCCATTCGGTAGCTGTGTCTTTGGGCCAATCATTTTGCCTCTTGGGGCTCCATTTTCTTGTGTGTGTTAAATGGGGTACTAGATTAGATCATTTCTGTGTTTTTTCCCAACCCTACTACACTATATTCTATGACTTTCAGAGTGGAAGTGGTGAATATCACTTAATGTCTTAAATGAGGAAAACAGAAAGTATTCTACTCAATTGAATTAGGAAAGAATACCTGATAATCTATGAAATCTGTTGACTGCCAATATGAAAACTAAATAGTGGCTAATCATCTTATCTTAATTATAAGCATTTGGAATAATCTCCCCAAAGTATACTGGAGACCCAATTAATTGGAAAGTAAATGGGTGGTTAGTGTATCTAAGTCCGTAAGTCAGTCCAAGAAGCCAAGGATAAACATGGCCACAGAATAAAGAAGCTATTGATAAGGGTAGCTAAGGAGAGAGCAATCTGGGATGGAAGAAAATCAGGTAGGGGATCAAGATAAGCACTCAACATAAATGAGATCGCATGCTTGCTCAGGCAGAATGGCAAGATGAGTAGCTGTGGCCTAAAGCAGACTACTGGCTTAAATAGCAAATCTCTGATGCATGCACTATTCAACTTTTCAAAGACATTTCTTTGTACACAGAGCCATCCACATAGACAAAACTCCAGGAATACTGGACTGTTTATTCCAACTTCTCAATATCCAAAGGGGCAAAGAATCTCTCTTCTGGATACAGCCTGACTTAAGGTCATCTTTGGAGAACTTTATGGTCGATTCAGTTTTGCTCTGTGTACTCTGTTTAAAAAGGCAGGGAAAAGCCCAATATAATCTAGAGAATCTATTTTTTAAATAATTATATTAAAGTTTAGTAACAAGTTAGTGACCCTCAGTCATCTGGAAAATCAGCTTATGTGGAACACATCATGTTGGAGAAATAAGATACTATACTAGCTACATTTTCCATGGCATCAAGTGACAGCTTCCACCAAAACAAAGCAAAACAAAACAAAACTCACAAGGTACTGAAAAATTCACCTGGATTTCATCACCCACAAATGAACATGTTGTTAAAAGTGTTATGTTGTGCCTACTTGGGTGTTTCCTAATTGGTATGCAACTATCTCTCTACCTCCTGTGGTGGTTATTCACAGTCTGTAGCATACTGATTTTCATACGCTTTCTTCCTGCCTTGGACCAGTGAAGCAATAAATAAGGAGGTAAAAAAAAAAAAAGGTAGCGCTCTCTAAACAGCATCAGAGCAGTGATGCAGGAAATAGAAAGCAACTCCCTGAAGGAGCAAATGCATTCACAGCAAATTCCACAAGCAAACGAGTGTCATCCAGCTAATTATATGTAATTGTCCCCTATATTGAAACAATAAATAATGTGGGAGGCCAGTGCTGCTTGCTGGAGATTACAACTCTAAATAAATACGAGGAAAGCAAATGAAGAGAAAAGTGAAAATAAGTGGTATGTACTGAAATTGTTGTGATAACATTTTTAATATAGGTCTATTGAGTACTTCATGGAGGAATACCAAAATAAGAATGGAACAGCAGAATTCCCCCATTTCTAGGGCAGCTCTGAACATGCTACCAAGAATGTAAGGTCCCCAAACCACTGTTAATATTTTGGTTATGTTAACATGGACACTTGGCCAATGGTAACCATTTTAACCATCTTAAGCATTTGAAAAAATGAGTCAGAAAACAAGCTACCATCAGTGTGACCAGAACATTCATTAGAAGCCATTCCCTTGTAACATAGCCACTTTACCATGCTAGGGAATCTCTGACATCTAGAACAAAATTTCTGCATGGCAATGGCAAAGCCAACAACTCAATGTTATGGCAATAAATGGTCCATTATAAAACTATGTCTCTCTCTTCTGAAATTCAACTTGATCTAAACAAATATATTTTGTGTGCATAAAAGAGATAGATCCTTACCTGCCCCACATTTTCAATGTATGCAAAGACAGAGCTTCCTCTATTTATCCTGCATGCATCTTTTTTTTTATTATTATTAAGGCAAAAGCTCAAGTTTTTTTTTGTTTCCTACTCTTTTCTAATCTTAGGCTAAGGCTAAGATTAAAGCCTCTTATTTAAGTAACAGAACCCATAAATTGTCATTATTGAAGGCAGCTAGTAGAAGAGCTAAAGGGAATCAGGATTCAGATTTGATATTGCAGGACTCTGATAATTTGTCACTATCAAACTTTTATTTTCATGATGTCTTGTAATCCACAATAGTACTAAACATGTTTGTTCATCTGTCTATACATCCATCCATCCACCTATTTATTTTTCTTTCAGAGTATATGTTGAGTACCTGACATGCACTAAGGTTCATGATGGCCGCTGGAAACACAACACTGAATAAAACATAGCATCTCCATTCAAAGGCTCTTAGACTGGAGAAAATGAATTGAACCTCTATTTTATCTCACTAATGATTCAAACCAGTTCATAATAAGCCAGAAGGGAAAGAGAGAGGAGACAATCAAAAGAAATATAAACTAGTACCTTTTCATTCAATCAGTTTGTAGTTTTATTGATGAAATAAGGCAGCAAAATGAAATATAGCCATATATGATAAAATGCTCAACTAAAAAACTCAATATGAAAATGCATAGTTCTATTATCAGAAAGTCTTTTATTTAATTTCTAGTTCCACCTGAAATAACCGTTAGCAAGACTGGGTGTGGCTGCAGTAAGATGGACACCTGAGGTCCTTGGTCTTTTCACAATTCTCCTGATACCCTTCCAGGCAACCTTAGACAGGTACTTACATCCTGCCTCTATAGGAACACCCCACTATTGTTAGCACATACCCTGAGGTACATTAGTCCAGAATCTTGGCATCCATTTCTCTTCCACTTGAATTTTTATCCTGGCAAATCAACTCCAGGTAGATGCATTCTTCATTTCCAAATATATTCTCTTTCTTGGAATTTTCATGATGCTATCTTTTTCCTTTCCACAATTCTTATTCCAGTAGTAATGTACTCAGAGTCAGTTTTATCTGTTTGTTTGGTTTGGGAAGTTTGGAAATAAATTGAGAAGAATGTAAAATTTGTCATTGTAATTATGGTTTAATTTATTTTTTTAAACCAGTGGAAATATATAAAAATGTAATGTTATTTTCTATTTGACAAATGTTGAGTGAGTACCTACTACAAAAAAAAGATTCGAGGAGAAGGACAAAGAAGAATAAGAAGGAAGGCATACATAGGTCAAAAATGAGTCAGAACCCTGAAGCCTATTAATTATGTGAATAGCTAGCCACAAACACACTGTGATAAATTCTTGAATGGTCTTCTTACAAAAACTACACCCCCATACAAAAAATGCTAATATGTGACAGTCTTTCATTAAAGGTCTATTTCTTTTGATGAACAGTCAACAGGCTTAGTCTAAATGAGTTTCTAAGCTTAGTTGTGACTGACTACAAAATCCATGACTTGCTCCGAAACTACTTTTTTTAGCTGAAAATCTGCCTTAAGAGCTCACAATATAGTGAAGAGCCAGACAGATAAATAATCAATAATAAGGAAGAGCAGCAGGAGGAACAAAATAAATGCAACAACAGCACAAACGACAAAAACACAACATACCTGGTGAATATATGCAAAGATCCTAGATTAATTATTTGTAAAATACATAAAATGCCATAAAATGATGGAATTTTGTGAAGTATTTTGATAGATGATGGCTTGGGAGATTGTTTGAAAAGCCTGGTGGGCGGGCCGCGGTGGCTCAGCGGGCAAAGTGCTTGCCTGCCATGCCGGAGGACCTCGGTTCGATTCCCGGCCCCAGCCCATGTAAAAAACAAACAAACAAACAAAATACAATAAAACAAGAAAATGTTAAAGATGTTTCACTTTCTTCCTTCCTTCCTTCCTTCTCTCTGTCTTTCCTTCCCTTCCTCCCTCTTTCTAAAAAAAAAAAAAAAAAAAAAAAAAAGAAAAGCCTGGTGAAACACAAAATGGTGGAAGGCAATGCATAGGCTATGCCCCATGGTGTTTTCCTTTGACATGAGTACATTTAAAAATAGCCTGATGGACCACAAGCCCCAGGTACTAGCTGTTCATAGCTAATTATCCAAAGGCTTGAGGAAGGCAAGCTGTGCAAAGTCAATTCAACTTGCCTAGTACAGCCTGAAGCTACTTTAGTTAAACCTCCTTCATGGTGTTTTTAATGAAAGGGGCAAAACAGCATAAAAATTGCAAGCCCCATTCAGTGCAAGTGACTAAAGTTATAAGAGGTAAAGGCACACAAGAGTCAATAATTAAGATTGCTGGTACTATTGTTTTGCTAGAAGCCCAAACTGTAAGAGAGATCAATTGTTTTCATTTAATTCAGCTTCTAAGATAAAACTCATTTGATGGGGGCTCGAGATTATAGCTTATTCAAACTGTGCCTACAAAAAATTACTATTTTGAAATTGAACAGAAAATGAACTAAATGTACATTAAACATATTGTTTTCAATGAATTTGTTTTCATAGAATTAAGACAGAAAAAGTGCTCACAATATACTAAGTGAAAAACAAGGATATAAAACATATGGACTTGTTCCCACCAAGGCTAATTTGGCTACTGCCTCAAATAGATGACTAACATGACCAAAGCAAAGACCAACACTGAGGCCTTCCATACAGTATCATCACCCTGAAGACATGTTACTTTCTGAATCTTTTCATCCTGGAAACAGCAGCTACTCTTCTGGAGTTGATATAAATTCTGGATGAGACTTTTGCCATCTTTGCTCAAAATCCCTCTTCAAGCCTATAAACTTACAGAACATTTAATTCACCATCATTATATTCCTTACAACATTGCTTCTGACCAAGGAATTTATTTTGCAGCAAAGAAGCTGAACAATAGTCTCATGATCATAGCATTTACTGGAATTACCATGTATATCATCACCCAAGAAACAGCTGGCTTGACACAATGGTGAAATGGCCCATTGAAGACCCAGGGTTCTAAAAAGTGGGTGGATACATGTGTTGAGTATGTGCCTTGGTCTCCTAGAGCTGCCATAACAGAGAACCACGAATTGGATGGCTTAGAACAAGAGAAGTATATAGCTTCACAGTTCTAGGGACTAGAAGTCTGAATCAAGGTGCCAGTAGGGAATAAATTATCTGTAGGGAATAAATTGTTCCTTGCCTCATTTCTGGTTTCCGGTGATGGTTTTCCAGCAACCCATGATGCATATACTGATTTTTCCTGCATTATTTTGGTAATAGTTATCCTCACAATTTAGTATTTAAATTAAAGAATATTTAAGTCATTTTGTGACTAAACTAAAATAGGAAGTGAATTCACTTTGTGCCTCCCTGATTTAGGGAGAAATACAGTATTTCCATCTGTCCAAAGGATAGTTGTTCCTTCTTAGGCAGAAAGATATAATTGTTACTTTGTTGCATGGAAAGTCAAATATGTGTAGAACAGTGTGTTAGTTTGTTGAATATTGTGCAGGTGGACTCTGCTTATATATTTACATGTCCAAATTCACATTCTTGACTTTTCTTTGTAAAACTGAGACAGAATTCTGCAAACTATGTTTCCCAGACTCATTTCCTAGCAGGCTTTCTTTTAGGTTCTGCCAGAAGAATCTGTTAAAGAGAAATTATAAAATAGCATGAGGGGAAAGGGATTATTTCATTTTTTTATTGTTTACTCTTTCTCACTCAATGTACCATCAATGTTTGCTGTCTCAAAACACCAGCTTCTTTCATTGCCCCCAAATTCAGCCTTTTTGTGCCACCAAATGATACCAAAGGAAGCCAGAGAGTACACCCTTCTCAGAATCTTAGTGTAAGCTTTCTAAGGCTCTTTCCTAAACTTCTGAAGTACCACCTGTAACCTGTAATGTCAACACCCTCTGCAAAGAAGTCAGAGCACCATTACAAGAACTCTCTTCTGAATCCAGAGGACTTAGTAAGTCCCAGTTGAGTGAGTCATGTTACTTAGTTCCAGTCAATGTGCTATGATGGAAATTCAGTAATGTCTTGTTACATTTCATTTAATTGCCAGTGTGGAATTATTCAGTATTCTCATTCACTACAGCAGTGATTTGGAGGGAACCTCAGATTGGGATGGTATAGACCCTGTCATTGAAGCAGCATAAATTGCTAAATCCCCACATAGAGGTCAATTGTTCTAGATAATCTAGATGGTCAGTAGTAAAATTAGTATGGGTGAGAAATAAATGTTTTTTTGCATTAAGCAACTAAGATTTTTAAATTGCTTTCACCACAACATCACCTAGTCTATCCTGATTAGTATAGAAATCAGCACCAAGAATAGCAGGGTGTCACTGTGACACGTTAAATATGTAGCATTGGCTTAGTCAATAGGAACCTACTGAGAAGAACTGCTTCTTAGTGTATCTGCCCTTAACTACCCTATGGTAGATCATTGAACTATACTCTTATGGCCTATATTGTTATGACATAAACTTGCTTCTGCACTCAGCTCCCAACTTAGGAGACTTCATTACTTTGGGAATCATCTAGAGAATAAAGAGCTTTGTATAAGTTATTTCTTCTGTTAGTTCCCCAAGCCCTCTGGCAAAAGATAATTTTTTTTAAAAAAGAGGGTATTATCATGCTTCTCCTATAAATATAAAATGAATAGATGTCAACGATTTTATATAACATTAATTAACGAGGGCATTGGAAACATGTTGCAATCTGTTCAGATGGTGATCTCACTTACAGAGATTTGTACTATCTATTGGAAAAAATAGTTTGCATTGTTATGAACATACATCATTTTCAGTGCTATGAACAGAAAGTATTTCTAGTTTTCAGTTTTCTACTAGTTACCTTCCATGTTTACAGATTTGTGAAATAACTTAGTCAAACAATCAAAGGCAAATAGGGTTTTAGAATCATAATTCATGCACAGCACTGCATTGAAAAGAAATTCAGTAATCTCTTTTGCCAATTTCAAAGTCATCCACAACTTTTTCTAATACTCCATTAATTAAACTCAGCTCTTGTCCAGTCACCTCTCTTCAAAAATGAATAAATAAAGATTCAGATATAATCAAAAGGATTTAATGGGTAAGCAAATATTTGATGAATGGCTACCTAGAAGAATTATTCTTCTACGTGTAAAACACATTTTTGAGAAGATTGGACTTACTAGTATGTTAGCAGGAAACAACTTAATTATTTTCCACTTCTACTTCTTCAAATCCAGTCTTTCAATTTGTTTATTCCAACTATGGATGAAATATTGGGCAATACCCATAGTTTTTCCCAGCTTTAATCAGGCAATGTCTGTTTTCTTTAAAATCTAGTTTGGAACATGAAACCATTAAAAACTATCTAATTTAAAACTTCTTCCCTTCTCCAAACAGGCCTGATTTTGAATCAGAAATCTGCAGTGAAGAATAGAGTATGTCAGATTTCTCTATATTTTCTTTTTCTCCTTCTATTCTATTCAATAGCAAATACTTTGGGCCCCAATGGCTTGAAGCCAAGGGAGCTAAAGGGAAAGAAAGGTGTATTCGATTAATAAGAACTGGAGTCAAGAATTTGTGCCTTGTGGGCATGGTATGTTCCAACTGTGCATCTCATGATGGAGGAGCTGCTCTTTCCAACCAGCCTCTTATAATTTGTCCAGTTCTATTTTACAGAAATCTATGCTTCTTTTAGAGTCATCCCACTTTCCTAGTTGTTCCTGTAGCAGACTACCTATCAAGAAACAAAGACAGATTCTTTTATATGATGTTCATATTTGGCTTGCTGGAAAACAATGCAATGTTTAGAAAGTTCAATATAAGCCTTTCTTAGTATAAGCCCTTCTCTCTGCTTTATTACTAGATAGGCTGCATTAGCCACAAGCATGGTGAGATGAAAATTAGGTGGCAGATTTTCTGTCCTTCAAAACAAACAATGCATGTTAAGTATTTGGTTCTCCTGAAGCCCCTTTTTCTTGACTTGAGACAGTAAGAAGAAAACAGCAACCATAGTTTTCTTACAACTTATATAAAAGAATCTTCACCTTGCAATCTCTTCAACTTCAAATAATGCATGCTCAATGTCTGTTTATTTAGTCAGATTGTGGATGACGGCTCGTGATGGAAAGACCTAATTTGCAGCCAACTCCATTCTCCACTGAAAGTCCTGAATAGACGGTCTAGTACCTTACCTTAGGATGTAATTTTGCCTTGTGCCAGTTATTTTGGTTTTGACTGTTGAGCTCTTTTAAAACCCCACTGCAACAGGAAAAGTTGCATTTTACATCTTATTACATTAAAAAAATAGGAGGAAAAAATGGTTGTATGCATTAGGCAGGTAGATTTGAGCTCAATATAAGGAGAGCTATTTAAGCATAGACTGGACGGCCACTTATTGGAATGTTGTACAAGCATTAGAAGGTTGAATCAGCTGACTCACCTTTCCAAACTTTTAAGATTATTTGGATTAGACGACACTTTTGAGTGCATAGACCAATGTTTTTTATCATATATTTTTTTAAGATTTGGAAACAAAAGCCTTGTGAGAATAAATATCAGCTAGCATGTATGATACAATCAATTACTCAGTTTACGAATATTTTTTGAGAGCCTAATACATGTGAGGCATGCTGTGAGGCCCTAGGGAAATTAAATTATGAAGCCAGATATTGTTTCTCTGATCATAGAGCTGATAAAGGTAGAATAGGAAAAACCACCAAATCCTCTTGGTATTTCCACTCCACAACACCATCTTGCCTATTTAAAATTCTTCATTTGAAATGGATCATAAACCAAAATAATTTTTTCATAGATAATTTAAAATGACAAATCACTGGCAATTTAATGTAAATCAAGTTAGTATCAGTAATTAATTCACACATGTCATATTTTATATACTAGATTGTAATTCACTTATTATGCTGTCACATTTCAAAGAGCTGCCTGGCCTGCACAGGCAATTTCCTCTGAAATGCATCCTGCTTTTATGGAAGTCTTCTTTTTTCCTGTCCTGGGGAAAACAGAAGGCAAAGCAACAGAAATTTAGACTGAAATGCTCAGGACACAGCATGCCTAAACCCTGTGCACTATCTCTTTGCAAAGTGTCCAAATACCTTAACAAGAAAAGTTACTCAGGAAGGAAGGACTGCCTGCAGAATTAAGAGTGAGAGTGTAGCTGTGTAGTTTACTTTCGGTTTGTTAACTGAAAATCAATTTCCTATTTTAAAAGCAGACACCTCAAAGGCAAGTGTCCAATTTAACTTAAGCTCTACAATATGCTTTTCAATAAAGTGTCTTTTTGCTTCTTTCCCTTTTCTTATTTCAATGTCCTGTTACATATTTCCAAAAGCTTGGCTTTCAAACTTGGTATATGCTATGATTGTGTGGAATAAAAAGCTCTGAAAGGAAATAAAGAATGGTATCACTTGTCTTAATCTCTGAGGAGAGGGCTCTTTGAATTAAGACTGATTCCACCTGCGCAGCCTGATTTAGTCTGAATTGATAATGTCCACGTGTTGTGGGTTTTCTCGCTTTATTTCCCCTAGCATTCTTTTTCATTTCGGGATGTATTGTGGGCTATTATCTGATTTTCATAGCAGCATAAGTGGTTACTAAAATGCTATGAAAGAGAACTAAATTCTTAAGAAGTGGTATTCATCGAAGGCTTCTAGGAATCATACGCTAATATTCATCACTAATTATTGGGATTCAAAGCCAAACGTTGAAAACATCCAAAGGAATTTATATCTCACAAAGATATATTTTCTCTTCTTAAAATGCTTAGAATTCTTGAGATGGAGTGTTGAAGTTTCTTTTTATGTTTTCACTCTTATTACTCTTTACTTAGATATATAACATGGTGTGGCAAAAGAGAATGACAAAAGCCTAACTCTTTAATTCAAATGAACTGTTCTTTCTCCAAAACCAGCTTGTAGAGCTTCACTCTGAGAAGCATATCATCCTTTGCCCACAGGAAATGTAAAGGGAGGTTTTGAGCCATCTGCTAGGATGACACTTAGCAGAAAATAATTGAAAGTGGCTAGAAAAGAGCAACGCTGGAAATGTAAGAGCTGCCTATGAGGAGACCATATGGGCCACAATAACCAATGCTCTGAGGAAGCCATTGGCAGAGCCAGCAGAGTGAGCCATGCATGCAACACACAATTGCAACTGATGCTCACTGAGCACCTACAATTTTCCAGATACAGGTATAGGCTGTGGGCATAGAAAAGTGGATTAGGTACACCTCCCTTCATGCTCACACCTATAATATATGATGCACATGCAGTAAAGAAGAGGGTATACAATACTATAGGGAAATTAATATTAAAGTACTATACGACACACACACACACACACACACACACACAAACCACACACACAACAAAAGGGCGGTGTGTTGGTGGCTCAGTGGCAGAATTCTCACCTGCCATGCTGGAGACCTAGGATCAATTCCCGGTGCCTGCCCAATGTTCATCAACTTTATTTTTTCCTGCAATGTGCATGAACCCCAACAATATGTGGGGCCAAAGAAATCAGACACAAAAGACCACATGTTGTATGATTCCATTTATGTGAAATGTCCAGAAAAGGCAAATCTGTGAAGACAGAAAGTAGATTAGTTGATGCCTGCAGTTGAGGTTGGGAATGAGGATTAACTGTAAACAAGCATGAAAATCTTTTTGTTGTGATAGGAATATTTTAAAATTGGATCATGCTGATGGTTATAAAAATCAATAAATTTACTAGAAGTCATTGAATTGCACTCTTAAAATAGTCAATTTTATGGTATGTAAATTATACCTAAGATAAGTTGTCTTTTAAAAAAAATGCTACATGAAATAAGGGGAAGATGAAGAATACAGATTAATTGAACCCTTTTGAGGACGGATCTGCATTAGTTTCCCATGGCTGCTGTAACAAATTTGGCTTAAAATAACACCAATTTATCCTTTTACAGTCATAAGTATCAGAAGACTGAAATCGCTTAAAGTGGATAAAAGTCAAAGTGTCAATTAGTGTTGGCCAAAGTCAAGGTGTGATTCCTTCTAGAAGCTGGGGAAAGAATATGTCTCCTTGCCTTTTTCAGCTTTCAGTGGCCACTTGTTTTCCTTGGTTGTGGTTTCTTTCTCCATCATTTAAGTACATCAATCCAATCTCTTCTTCCTCATCATGTTGCCTTCTCCTCTGATTCCTTGCTTCCCTCTTATAAAGACTGTTATGAATGGTTGTGATTACAGCCCCCAACCTAACAATCCAGGATAATCTCATCATCTCAAAATCCTTAACTTGATCATCTGCAAAGTCCTTTTTACCATGTAAAGAAACATTCACTGGTTTCAGGAGTCCAATGTAAACATATTTGGTGGCTATTCTTCCGTTTACTTGAGGAACAAGTTGCTATATAGCACGATGTGAGAACATAGGTTCAGGGACAATAGAAACTTTCAGCACTTACACAGCACAAAGGGTCCAAAAGAGCACAGGGGAAGAAATCCCACCACAGGTGGTGCCCTGGGGAGGCCAACTACTAAGGTCAGTGTTGGTGGATGACAGCTCTGCATGCCCTACTTTGCATGGGAGAGCAAAGACAAATCTGTGCTTCCCATGGGTAGGGTATTTATATGATGACAGTAGTGTGCTAAAAGGGCTTACACACAGGATGACAATCCAATGGACTGGACCTGTGGGGCCTGTTACATACATGTTGGAGATTAGTGGGCATCACTTCCCCTTGGTTGGGCCAGTGGTCCCCTTGGGAACCGTCATAGGATTCCTTTCAGGATTCCTGACAACTCCCATGCATCAGAAAGGAGTAGAAGTGGGACAGAAGATATGAGTAAGGAATATAGGTTTATGGGAATTGATGTAAGGTTATGGCTTAAGGCAAAGTTCAGACAGACTGGGTGGCCTCACAGGGAAAAGATAAGTTACTGCAAATAGGTTAAGAAAGTGTCCCCCATGCGAAGTGGTTGCATGACCACGATGTCCAGACTAGTTACTGTTCCATATACCTGTTTTCTACAGACTTGACTCAGCAGCAACCTGGAAAGGAAAACAGCTTAATTCAGCCCATCCATTAATTGCCTGACTCAGGCAATTGCGGCAGCAGGAAATATGACAAACAGCTGGATATTGGCACTCAAGGAGCTGATTTTCCCTGCTTTACCTTTGAATAACACTGGGAAGTCCTTCATTCATGCCCTGTGACAAAGATAAAGGCACATCCATTGGCTTGCACTCTTCTTCTCTGCACCCCTGGAAGACCTGTCAGGATGCAACAATTCTCAATTTAATCTGGAAAATGTTAAGTCATTCCTCCAATTTTTTATCTCAAGCAAAGCTTGGGGGATCCATGATTCTGGATTCACTTCTTTGGCTATATCATTTTTGCCTCAACTGGGAGTGGGCACCAATGAACACAGCTGTCTTGGCTAAATTTGCTGAGTTCCAAAGTAGTGTTTGATAATCACATTGCCTTAGACTTTCTCCTAGCACAACAAAGAAGTGTATTGCTAAAAGTTCCTGCTATACATGGATTAATACTTAATGGGAGATGCCTAAAATCCAACAACAAGCCCAGTGGCTGCAAAGTGTATAGATTAAATGTAGGACCTCTTCAGCTGTGTCCAGGGGATAGAGGAATGTGGATGCAATCACTATTGCAGACAGGTCTAATCACCCTTCTTGGAGTAATGGAAATCACAGGTGAAGTCCTTCTAATATGCTGCATCCAATGGTGCTCCCAAATCTTTACTGCCAACATTGTTGAGAGTAACAAGCCAGTAGGCCCTGCTGTCTCTGCCTTCATGTCCATGGCAGGAAATGAGCTTGTGCTGTGTAAGTTAAGTAGGCTAGGTCTGGTCTACGGCCGACTATTGAAAAAGTCAGGGACACACTTAGTAGCCATCTCCAATCCCTGAGTTATCCCCATCCCTCCATTTTTAGTGTGTACAGATAGTTCTTTATGTTTGCATTCCACAGCCCAGAGGAGATGTTAGGTTTAATGAAAAGGCCTGCCCATACCTTAAACCTGAAACCAGGAACAAACAACCCTAGCTGCTTATCGGAGCAGGCACTCTCATTGGCAGGGCCACCTCCCCTGGGGTTATATAAGTACTCAACACTCACACAGCACAGGTTCTCTCCTCTACAACACAAAATGGGGCATGTGTAGTTGCTATCCACTGGTCTTGACCCAAGCAGTTGGAATCCCTGGGCGACCAACCATGATGGGATCTCCCCCACTGCTCTTTTGGATCCTTTGTGCTGTTTAAGCAATAAAATGGTCATTTGCTGTAAGTCTCTCTTGTGCCTGAACTTGTGTTTCCATGACACACTGTAGAGCAATTCACTGTGCACTATCATAGGCCCATCATTCAGAAGAGAAGAATTTTGAGGTGAATCTTGCAAGATGCTGCTTTTCAGATAGAAAAAGTGAGGAAATTCATTCCAAGTAGAAGAAGTGGTGTCAGCAAAGGAACAAAGAATTAAAATTTCATGTTGTCTATGGACGTATCATGGAGTCAGACCATACCAGTAAGACCTGGTCACAGAAAAACAAATACTGCTAACTGCTCTCACTTTAAATTTATGGGTAGGAGATTTCACTCTTCCAGGTATATATCTCTACTTCATCATCACTTGTTCCCATTTAAACTGAATTGTTATAAGCAGTATACACATATCCTGTGTGTATATTACATATTCTGTAATATCCTCCCACCTTCAAATACTGTCCTTGCCTCCATGTCCTTCTTCATCTACAGCTCCCAACCTTTGCTTATTTATTTTCACAAACCTTTTAGGAAAGTATCTATTCATATATTTTGCTCTTCCTTTGTTATACAATTCTCTGAGACTCATTCTAGTTTACATTTCACTCCTACCATTCCATTGAACCACTCTCACCAAGCTCAGAGCTGACCTCCATGTTGCCAAATTCCAGGTCATTTCTCATTCCTCATTTTCTTGAGCCATTAGCAGCAATTGATCAAGCAGATTATCCTGTTTTCAGAGTATACATTTTTCTCTTGGCTTCTAGGACATTAAAGTTCTCTGATATTCTTCTACATATATCTTCTATATATCGCTTTCTTTCAGATCTCAAACATAGTTATTTCCAAAATTGTGGACTTCTGACTATCAGCTTTTCTCTTTCTCTGCTCATTCCTTAGGTTTATTTCATCCATCCCCTATTTCTAAGTGTTATTTTTACAATGATGACTCCATTTATAAACCGATTGTAACTTTTATTTTACCATCCCTAACCTCTCCCATAAAATCCAAATTTCTAAATTGAATTGTCTACTTCAACTCTCTACTTGGGTGTTTAATAGCTTCTCAAAATTAATATAATTTAACCAGAACTCTTGATTTCCTTCTTCTACCCAAGAATGCTCCTTTACCAATCTTCCCTTTCTTAATAAATTTTATTACAATTCAGCCAGTTTCTTAGGACAAATTCTGGCAAAATCTCTAAACCTTCTATTTCTCTCCTATCTCACATCCAATCCATTATTAAATCTTCTTGGTTCTACCTTCAGAATACATACAGAGCCAAACCTCTACTATAAAACCCTTGTTCAAGAAACCATCTATCATCTATTTATTTAACTATTTCAATAGCCTTGTACCTGTCTAACTGTTTCCAGTTCTGACCCTCTACATTTTAAATTCATACAGCAACAAGATGATCTTTTTTAATACATAGGTTAGATCATGTCACACACTTATTCAAAAGTCTTTTTGTGCAGCATTCCACAGAAGTTCTCAAAGCTGGTTTTCATACCCTGTGGGGTCTTCCCTCAACTGTACCAAAGTGGACCCGTGTGACCAATAGATAATAATTGGTAGTAGGCTGATTCCAAGATAAGGTTATAAAAATAGTGGCTTTTGTCCTGGGAAGCTCTCTTTCTCTGTCTCTATTTTTCTCTCACACGTAGACAGCTGTTTCTAAGGGAAGCCATGTCATGAGCAGCTGTCCTACGGAAAGAAAAATATATCAAAGAACCAAAGTAAAAGGTACATGAGTGAGCTTAGAAAATGATCCTCTAGATTCACTCAAATCTTAGATGACTACAGCCTTGAATGACACCAATTCTGCTGCCTCATGAGAGATCCTGGGCCAGAGCCACGTAACTCAGCCACCCCTGATTCTTGACCCACAGAAACTGAGGGAAAGAAAAGTTTGCTGCTTTAAGCTGGTAAGCTTGTGATATCTAGTTTTGCAGCACTAGATAACTAATTTTTAAAATAAATAGCAAAATATTGCCTCATGGTTTCGTCTGCTGGAAAATAAAACGTTCAAAAAGATGAGGTGTATTTATTGTCTGATGTTTTCCATCACTGATAACTTCTCGTTAATTATGAGAACTAGAAGTCATTTTGAACTAATGGCGAAAACAAATGTCATTTGAGATACTTCTATCTCAACACTATTTAAAAAGCAGTCATGGAATAATAGCCTACCCATTCAGTTAGGTGGCTCAGTTACAATAAATGAAGTATACAGTTAAGAAGAATAAGTCTAAATTTTAAGAGCAGAGAGGCCACTTTTGTAATTAGCTGCAAGGAAAGAAGAATGGCACTCTGAGACCATTCATTTGTTCATGTATTCCTTCCTTTCATTAACAAATGTATGGAGCAGCTATTCTGGGGGAGGCACTGACAATTTGATTGTTAACAATGCATAATCCATACCCTCAAGGTAGAGAGATATAAGAAGACAGGCAATTTCTAAACATCACAGTAAATACATGCAGTAGTGAATTACTTAATAAAAATACCAGTTTTCATTAAAGTCACAGAGATGCAGAAGCACACTTTTTTTTAATTGTGTAGTTGATTTTTCAACATAAAAAACACAGCCATACTGGCAAAAGCCATCAGTCTGTTAGATTTCTGTATTCTTACTTTATGGTGCAGCATCTCTTTTCATTTTGAATTACATATGCTGGGTTAGGATGGGAACCCTAGATTTGTAGTGTTTGGGTTTATAAAGGCCTAATCCAGCATTAAGCATGTGCTGAGAACCAGTACAGGATAAATGGGAGCATGTAAGAGAGACAGGTAAGCCCTCCAGACAGGTCTTGGAAGGCTACTCCAATGAGGCGAATATGAGCTGTGATCTAAAGTAGGAGGGACTAACCAGTTGGGAATTTGTACTAGGGTATTCTAGGTATGTTCAACTTTAGCAAGCTATAGAGAACATGGGAATATACAGAAACCTATAAAAGTAATAAAAGAGTAATACTGACAGATGAGGCCTGAGAGTGCACAAAGGCCAGAGAGTTTAGCAGGGATGCATGGCATGCTTTGAGGAAATTGCATTTGTACTGAGGCCAATGGGGAACCTTCTTGGTAGAAGAGCAAACAACATGATTAGATTTGTATTTTGGGAAAATAGCACCTGCTATACTGCATGAAGGAAGAATTTCAAAGGCAGAGGAAGATCAGAAGCAGTTAAATTGCAATAATCTATGGGATTAAATATGATTGTTGCCTTTTCTATGTAATAGCAGTGAGGGTGATTTAATGTGTGTAAGATGGGAGAGAGTGGGGCAGGAATCATTAGTAGCACCAATGTTTCTCATTTATGCAATCTGGAAGATGTTTACACTGTTATCTGGGATAAGGGACGCAAGAGAAGGCATAGAATTACACTGTATAGATTTTCCCAGCTGCCAATTCAAATCACTTGAAGGTGTTCCTTCTGCTTCTCTTTTCTGGAGAAGATTGTAGTGAATTGCTATTACTTCTTCTTTAAGTGTTCAGTAGAATTTATCAGTGAAACTATTGGGGCTGATGTTTTCTGTTTAGCAGGCTGCTAGGTGTTGATTTAATTTCTCTAAAAGCTATAAGTATATTCTATTATTTAACAGATAATAAATTATTTGCTTACCCTTGTATACATTTTCATAGATGTGTCTTTCAAGGAATTCACCCATTTTATCTATGTTGTGTAATGTGTAGGCATAGAGTTGTTCACAACATTCATTTGTTTGTTGTTTTATGCCCATGGGATCAGTAGTAATCTCTCTTCATTAATTTTTCTTTTCAAAGTGCTAGTCCTTTGAAATTTTATAGGAATTCCTGAGCAGTCTGGGAGCAGAGCAGCGAGGAATAAGAAGACACAGTTTGAGGTCACTTTATGACTCATAAAACTTTCAGTAAAGTGTTTTCTAGAAAGCTATGCTTAATTTTAGTTTTTTTAATTATGCAATATATTGTACACACATAATAATATATGGAAATATTAAGAAGTTTCAAAGCCCAATGATAACATGCAACCCATATAGATGTGTATTTAGTTCTTCTTTAGAACTAGAGTGTTACCAGTTACAATCATATGTTCCTACTTGCATGCTACTTCCATATCCCATCTTTGCATCTTCCAGAGAGTTTAAAGTTATCTAGAATCTGTCATTCCCTTGGTTTTATTTATAGTTTTTCTATATATATCCCTCTAAGTAGTGTCATGGGATAACAAGCTTTTTTTTTTTTAACATGCTTTTAAAGATTACATACAGCTCATATGTAATCTTTTAAAAATTGCTTAAGCCTTCATTACATTTCTAAATTTTATCTATAAACTTCTATGTAACTAAAACTGATTCATTTTCTCTGTTGTGCATTCTTCTATTGTTTTACTATACCAAACTTCATTTCCCACTCCCCAGAAGTTGTTTCCATTATTTTGCTATTTTAAAAATTGCCCTATGAACAATCCTTGAAATGACTCTTGATATTCGAAATTAAGTGTTTCCATACTTATACATTGGATCAAGGGATATAGAAATGACCAACTTTACAAGATAATATCAAATTATTTTACAGTGTAGTTATACCAATTCGAACTCTCACAGACATTGCATAAATATTTCCATTTTTATCAGTTCTTGGTATTTTGAGACTTCTCTGCATTCATGTGCAAGCACTGGTTCACCAAGCCAATCTTGAGAAGTGGCAAGCAGCAGTTGGCCAGGCTAGGCTTAATTCTGGCTCAACCTACTCATTACTTCACTCCTCACTGTTGCTCATGATGCGGATTCTACCAAAGTTGTGTTATCTAGTATCCTCAATAGCTTTCCTGAATACCTAGGTAACACAATCAGTTACTACAGGGAGAATGCTGCATGAGACAATTTTTGACCGCTAAGAGATAGAGGATGAGACAGGGCCTGCAGGAAAAGTTTTCTTTCCTCCCAACTACAAGGGACTGTTCTGGAATCCAGTACTTTCAGTCAGCATTTTTATTCATTCATCCCCTTTGGATTCACACTTTTTACTAAATATTAGGTTTTTTATTTATTTGTTATTATTATTTATTTTCTTGCAGTTGTTTTCCCTTCTTCTCTGACATATTTTCATTTTGCCCTCACACTTTCTTTCCTGGACTATATCTGCTAGTGAAACATTAACACATCAATTTTTCTTCACATTGTTTTTCTAGGAAATCCAGGCTGAGATAGTAATTAACTTTATTCTTTATAGTCCTAGCTATTCTTTAGTTTTGCTCTAATATGTAAGATTTACAAGCAGCTAATTTTTAAAACCCATTATTGGATTTCTATTGGAATTGCATGAAATTTATGGAACAATTCGAGGACAAATGGCACAATCTTGCCAATCCATGCTTATCCATGAAAGTGGTATACATCTTCATTTGCCCGTCTTTAAGGTTTCCTTACTGAATTTACTGCGAACATATATTTTTATTGGTTTTCTTAGGCACTTTAATTGCCTTTGCTAGTGTATATTCCACTCCTACAAAATCATATTTTATACATATTTATTGCTGATGCATTTAATTTTTTTGCATATTGACTTCATAGTCAACCACCATTTTCAATTATTTTATTAAAAATAAGAGTCATCTGAGTATGTTTTTTCCTTCTTGGAAAGGTTTCTGACTATTGAAAGTATTTTTAATAGTTATATAAATATTCAGACATTCTGTCTCTTCTTGATTCAACTTGTATATTTTACATTTTTAGGAAAGCTTGACAATTTCATTTAAATTTTCAAATTTTTCTAATTTGTTAGTTTCATGGAGAGACATAGCTAGATTTCTGGACAATATAACAATAAGTTAAGAAGGAAGAACTAGAAAATGCATTGAACATTCTAGCAATACTTCAAAACAGTCTCCTATAATTTCTAAAGCAGTGATTCATAAGTAATCATTAATTTATTCATTCAGTCCACATATATTAGGCATATATTCCTTAAAACACAGTACACCTATAATCCCCACCTTAAAGGAGCTTATAGTTTAGTCAAAAGAGATAAGAAATGTACCTAAAATAATTAAAATGTAAAGTAAGAGGTACTCCTGGACACCTGAATGGAATAGCAAAAGTGTTGCGATTGTTACAAGAAAAGATGGATGATTATCAGCTGAAGTATTTGGGAAGACATCAAGAATTCTTTGCTATATATTGCCTATAGTAGTCAAGTAGCCCAGGTTGAATAGTTTCTTTAATTTCACTTCTAGGTGGTGATGAGCATTTGCAGACAGGCCATCAATTACAATACCATAGAAGTGAGGCTTCTCAGCCTCACCGTGCTAGGGAGGTATATAGAGATAGGACAGCAGCAAGGACAGCCTACAAACTGTCCTTGAACCACAAAACAAACTTGTTCAAGCCAAATGTGAGCAAGCCCCATTGATGTATTTAAAGGAAATGATTAACTTATTAAAAAGTGTAATTTTCTGTGGAGTCCAGAACAATCATTTTGATGCTTAGAGATTTTATTCTAAATGAAGGTCTAGTAAATGGAAAATAATAATTTTTAAAAGCCTAAGCATTATTTAAAATATCTATTAACTTTTGGTTTGTGTTCTAGTTTGCTAACTTCCGGAATGCAATATACCAGAAATGGAATGGCTTATAAAAGGGGAATTTAATAAATTGCTAGTTTGCAGTTCTAAGGCCGAGAAAATGTCCCAATTGCAAGTCTATAGAAATGTCCAATCAAAGGCATCCAGGGAAAGATACCTTGGTTCAAGAAAGCCAATGAAGTTCAGAGTTTCTCTCTCAAGTGAGAAGGCACATGGTAAACATAGTCAGGGCTTCTCTCTCATCTGGAAGGGCACATGGCAAACACGGCAACATCTGCTACCTTTCTCTCCCAGCTTCCTGCTTCATGAAGCTTCCCAGGAGGCATTTGCCTTCTTCATCTCCAAAGGTTGCTGGCTGGTAGACTATCTGCTTCTCATGGCTATGTTATTCTCTGCTCTCTCAGAAATTTCTCGCATTCTCCAAAATGTTTCCTCTTTTATAGGATTCCAGTAAACTAATCAAGACCCACCTGAATGGGTGGAGACATGTCTCCACCTAATTCATTTTAACAAACACTCTTGATCACTCGAGATCACATCAAGATATGACTCCCTAAATCACATCTCCAGAGAGATGATCTAATTACAGTTTCAAACATATAGTACCAAATAGGAATTAGAAGAAACGGCTGCCTTTATAAAATGGGATTAGGATTCAAACATGGCTTTTCTAGGATACATACATTCTTTCAAACTAGCACAGTTCGTTACCATGTTACAGGTACCCTGCTAGATACTTTAAAGGAATTGGCAAGAAAACTGGGGAAGACCTCAGAAAATGGACAGGAATGAGGCAAGTTTAGAATGAGAAACCATAGCAAAGGCAAGGATATGGCAGGAACCCTTTGCTCAACAACTATGCCCTTTAGTTCTGGAAAATCATCCCAAATGACAACAAATAGATTATTAACTGGCTCTGCATCTTGGTGATACTCACTGAAGATTCAAGGTATTGGAAGAGAACATCCAATAATCCTTGCCTGCGTACTGGATGGAAGTGAGGAGGGAAAGAACACTACTCTATCCAGCTCTTCAATAGAAAGCAGTTTCTTATTTCCCACCTGGACCTTTAGAATTGGAGAGTGTCCCCAACTCAGAAAGGATTTCAGAAGCCTATAGACATGCAGGACATGCACTTTCCTCAAGATAGCTTAGCTAATGAGCACAGCTGTTGTTTTTCAGACACAGGCAGTCTAACTTTAAACCCCATGATCTTTATTCCACATGGAGCTGACTCTATGGCAGTGAATTCTACAGAACAGTTTAGTTATAGAATATGTGTAATTGTTATATAAATATTGTGAGAGTAGAGCTGAGCAAGGTTTAGTAGCAATATATTCTTATATTCTTAGATTTTGTCTAATTAGAAATCATAAAAAGTCTACTAATACATGGCATTATCATTACCAAGTGAGTCTCAGTGATAATAAGAGCCATGAACGTTCAAGATTTGGAAATAACATTGTGAGCTGGGATGCTCCAGAAAATTTTACAGGAAAGGCAGCTTGGATTTAGTTATGCAGGAGATGGCATTTCAGTCAAAGAGGACTCCTTTATGCCAAATCCATCAGACTGTAATGTAGAACTTTCTGGATTAATGTCATAGCTCCATAAAGAGAACAAGAAAGTTGGTCATTGCTGTCACTGCTATAACTATAAACCAAAATTCAATCATCAGTATAATGGTCAGGGTTGCATAGAGTTGGAGCAACTGTCAGCTCTGTTAGTTTAAAGGAATTCATTTTCTGAAGGGAGAGGCAAGGGCTCAACATCAAGCCGGCAGTGATTAGAAACAAGTATGAAGCAAATGGAAAAAGAAACCGGTAATTCCTGCCATGATGTGCTCTTCAGGAGTTACTGATCTAGAGAGCAGTAAATAAAGAGGACTAAGGGTTTTGGGTGAAGTCAACGGTAACAAGTTTAAACCAAAAACAAATTTAAACTATGATTTGCTGCTTCAAGATAGAGTTCCACTTTCACTCGCTTTGACCTGATGAGAATCTTGTCAGTGGCCTTGATGCCAAAAGAGCAATGCTCCCTTCTGTAATGAAGCCAAAAATAATGCTTCAATAGAGATTTATAAAGAAAATTCTTAACCAAGGCATCATTTAGTTCTACCTCAGGTAGTCAATTAGAAGAGACAATCTCTAATTGGACTGATGACATTGAAATGAGAATTGAAGCTGCAGTATCATCAAAGCCTTTGTTCTTTTTTTAATTAACTTATAAATATCTTTATTTGTTGGGAGACTTTGCTGAAAAGTTGAACAATTATAAACAAATCAGAGAATATTTAGAGAAGGATACATTGCAATAAATTCCAGAAATCATTAATCTTCCATTCAGTATTCACATGTGGTTTACATTCTTACTTACCTGTGTACATTTCCTGTCCCCATGACACACCTACATCCTTACTTTCATATCACTTTCTCTCTACCCTTTCACAATGTTACTTTCTTTCCATTTTTAAAGTCTGTCACCTTCTGAAAGAGGACCTTCTTGGCCTGTCTTGCTAACATAGGCTAGCTGTTCTCTATCACAACACTACAGCATCCTGAGTTGTTCTGTTCCCTCAGAATACTTTTCAAAATACCTTTATTTATTTAATTATGTTCTTATTTATTTACTGTCTTTCCTTTTAAGAGGCAAAAGAATTGAGTGATCATGACTTCTTTGTTTATCACTCTATTTCCAGTGCTAGTAAAAGAGACTGGCCCATTGAAACACTCAATAATTATTTGCTGAATGAACAAATGAATGAGGAATTGAAATACTTCCCGCAGTTTTCTTCTGAGTTATTTGCCATTAAACAGATGGCAGTAGATCTCATGCACTGAATGAAAGACTCAAAGGGAGCTTAGAGACCTGCTTTTGTCTGGGCTACTTTATGTGGTTTTCTTTACCTTTTGAGAAAATAGAATTTCATCACACATGGAAATGAGTATTAGATGATTTTGCTATTTATGTAACATAGTGAGTGCTGCTATGTTAGAGAGCCTCCATTTCTCAGTATCACACAGTATATTGCTTTGAATATAAAAAAGTGATTGGTATTATTTATTGGACAGATACATGAATTAAATGGTTACATGAATGAATGTAGAGCTATGAGCGATGTAATAACGAACAGAATCTGGGGATTTTCATTGGGTCATGAATCAAATAACCAAAGTGCCAACATGAAGATGATTCTTTCTTTGAGCTTGGCAAACGCGAATTAATATTTATTAGGTAGGGAGTAGGTCTCTGGCTGGGAATTTAAATTAACAAGCAGATGGTTTCTCTAAAGTTATAAGTGTAAACTGGAGTTTTTTAGTCCAGTTAGTATCATTCAATTTCATAATTCCATAATCTCCTTTTGCTGCATACAAAAAATTGTGATACTTTGGTTGTAAATAGTACCTGAAGAGGCAGATGGTTTATGGCTAAGTTACCCTATTTCTGGAAAAAACAACACCCTATCCCAGCCTAACAATAATACCTTTTTAGTTGTTATACTAACACACAAGAAATAAATGCTGTAAAAATGGATTTGAGGACAGCACCATTTTATTCTGTATGTTAAAATATTTAATCTGTATGATAAAAATATTTCAATATGTTCATTAAAATCTTTCAGGAGGCTTAATAAATTTCACTACCATCTATATCTAGAAAAAACCTTTATTTTTAAAGTCTTTTAGAGGACAGCATAAATCTTACCTTTAGTTTGTGTTTCACATGTAAATGCTTTGAACAATGCATGCAATATGGTAAATTCTCACGAAAGGTCAATTCATGCATTTTTAATGGTTATTTATGAATCACTCATTATATTCCAGACATTGTACAAGTGCTTTGCAAGTCTCATCTTGGTTAATCTTTATTCTGTATGATCTGGACTATGATAATCTGCATTTTTCACTTTACAGAAGTGTTTTGGTTTTCTGGGGTGCTCAAGCAAGGGATTGATTTATACAATGGGAATTACGGTTTTGAGGCTAAAAAAAGTTTAAATGAAAGCATCATCAAAATAATGTTTTCTTCTCAGGAACTGGTGTTCTGGGGTTGGCTGCTAGTGGGTTTTGGTTCTGGGCTCCTCTCTCACAGGGCAACGCACAGGATGGTCTCTCCTGACTTCTCCTTTCTCTTCCATGTTCTGATGACCTTCGGTTTCTTTCTTCCTGTGGCTTTCTCTCCATCCGTCTAAGTTTCATTCTGCTTGTAATGGACTCCAGGAATAGGATTAAAACCACCCAGGACACACCTCAAATGAAGTACTCTCATCAAAACATCCTTTTTACAATGGGTTCACATACACAGGAATGCCTTATGTTTACGAACATGTTTTTTTCTGGGGTGCATATACCTTCAAATCACAAGATCTAAGCAACATTCAAGAAGAACTTAACCCAGGCCTTGTTATCATTATACATGTTTTACTACCTAATTCAGTATTTCCACTATTTAAAAGGATTTGGGACAAGAGATCGCAGCCGGTGGGTCGTGGCAGTCACTCACCTGGGCGCCTGGGACCGAGCGCGCTCGCCCGCGCCTCCTGCGCTAGCCCGCCCTCCCACGCCGCCACCGTGTCCAGCCGCAAGGCCCGCAGCACTCTGGGTGGAGTAGACCTCGCGCCCGCCGCCAACCCGGATGACAAGATGGAGATGTCAGGCCTCATCATCCAAGTGAAACCTGTTCCAGACGCACGGGCCTTGCAGGCTCCGGGGCAGGGGCTCTTCTTGCCGAATAGCTGCCCACTCTGGGGCGACTCGAATAGCTGCCCACTCTGGGGCGACTCGGGGGCGAATCCCGCCGACTGCCCGGACTCCGCGCCGGCTGGGGCGGTCCTGTACACCATTGGCACGCGGAGCCAGTGGGCTCTGTGGACGCCGCTGATCCCGAGCCCTCTGGACCACCAGCTCTGGATCGACAGTCGCCCAGATCTGCTGGCCTGCGGCCGCTGCCTACAGACCTTCCCGTTGGAGGACATCACTGACTTCATGGGCCACAAGAAGGTAGTCAGTCAGCAATTCAGAGGCCCCGGCCCCAGGCAGGGCTGAGAACAGGAGGATGTGGAAACCCTGAGCTGCCTCCACTGTGGCACAGAGTTCAGAGAGGCCTGGAGACTGTTGTGCCATGCCTGGCCCAACCACGGACTATCCATCTACTAGACACAGCCACAGACCCCAGAGGCCCCAGAGGCCCCAGAGGCCCCAGAGGCCCCAGAGGCCCCAGAGACTGGGTTTGGCAGAGGTAGCACTGGCTGTGTCCGCCATGGTAGGGCAGAGGAGCCCGATCTGCTGCGTGTGCAAGAAGACCCTCAGCTTCTTCAACAATCTCAAGGTGCACATGCGCATCCACACCGGTGAAGGGCCCTACGCCTGCACCGGTGTCCCTATGCCTGTGCCCAGAGCAGCAAGCTCAACTGCCATTAAAAAATATCCACTGACACCTGCGGTCTCAGTGCAGTGGACGCAGGCCAGGAACAGGCCTCCGCCACCCTCCAGAGCCAGCCTCCCATGCCGCTGCCCTAGGTAGCAGTGTCCCTCACAGCAGTGGGGACGGAACTGGAGCTGCCGATACAGCGGGTATTCAAGAGCCTGGGGCTAAGGCAGACCCCAGGGGGATTGGTTGGGGGCCTGCCGCCAAGGAAGAGAGAACGGACCCTGCCTGTAGACCTCACCCAAGAACATGTAGAAGCTAGTGGGCAAAAACCGCAGGCCGGGAAGCAGATGTGAGTTCTGAGGGAAGCTCTTCACCAACAGCAACAACCTGGGTGCACTGGCGCTCACGCACGGGAGCGCCGCCCTATGCCTGTGAACTCTGCCCCTACACCTGTGCCCACAGCAGCAGGCTCCACCGCCACCGCCGCTGCAGCCTGGGGGCCAGTGGCATCTGCTTCCAGTGTCCTCACTGCTGTGTGCCGGTTGGTCCCCTGCTACCCTGGACAGGCACCTGCGGCGGAGACACCCCAATCAGTGGAAGCACCTGAGCTCCAGGCACACCCTCTTCTGCTGCCCCCGTGTACCACATCCCCTCTGCTGCTGACCTGGCCGTCCTTCCCAGTGGTGCAAGGAAACCATCTCTCTCCTTAGTTATGAAAAACCAACAAAAAGAAAGAATCGGGCATTAGAAGTTTTGATTACAAGCATGATATTTTAATTTACATTTTTATGTAAGAGATCAATTCTGTAAGAATAAGAATTGTTTTATTTGTCCGGATTTGTTCTATCCCAATGCTTAGGACATGGCACCTGCCTGATAGGTATCTGGTGAGTTAGTCAATGATTAAAAAAATAGCATCACATGAAATGAAGTGCAGTACTCATGTAGCTCTGAGTATCTCACTGTCATTCAGGCTGAAGCTTTCTGGTCATCATCATGCATAACCTAGAAAGAATTACAAAGCTATGGAAGAAATTGTCTTACACGGTGACCTAAATGCAAATTCAATGATTTCTAAGTTTGTTTCCACAAATATCAAGAAGTATACATTTTTATCTATCTTATCCTGAAAAGTATGATGCAGAATTCTAGTTTGGGGAAATCTGTGCTATTCTCTCATCACCACCCTCACACTAGAGTAAATACTTTGTTGTTCAGAAAAATGTGCTCCCATAATGTGGTATCTCTTACACCATCATGAGAAGTGACTCCCTTGGCCATCGTTTCTAACTAAATTGTAAAGAACAACTGCAATAAGATAATCTCATGATGATTTTTAGGAAAAACAGGGTTTTTTCAGGTCTCATCCCAAAACTACTGAGACAGGATATTTGTTGTGTTGTCTAGGAATTCACTTTTTTTTTTTTTTTTTTGCATGGGCAGGCACCGGGAATTGAACCTGGGATCTCCGGCATGGCAGGCCAGAACTCTGCCTGCTGAGCCACCGTGGCCCACCCTAGGAATTTATTTTTTATCCTGTTTCCATGTTTTTGGAATGATCACTGTAGATTAGACCATGCTAGGTCTATCCAGGGACAAGAATAAAACCTCAGGCTACATAATTCCCATCCCCCAACACACACACACACAGGCATGTACTCACAGACACACACACATACTAATGTCCAGCTTTCCCAAGTGATGGCATATGGGAATGCTCATAGAGTTCTATTCCTTGTGTTAATCAGTGTTTTCCAGAGAAACAGTACAGGATATTTATTAAGAGATTTATTATAGGAGTTGGCTTACATGATCATAGGGATTGGAAGGTATGAATTACGTAAATCAGGCCACAGATTTGAAACTTTGATGAAGATAAAATTTAGTTCCCCGGGATAAGCATTCTGGCTAAAGTAAAGACAGGAATTTTTCTTTTGGACTTCTGAAAACTCAGTTCTGGCTTTAAGACCTCCAATTTATGGATGAGGATACTCCACTTGTTACTCAGGATAATCTCATTTCCTGATTGTAGATGCAATATGCAGTAGATGTAATCTACTAACTGTAGAAGCAAATCTATCTATGCAGTAACCTCACAGTAACAAATAGGCCTGTGCTTGCTTTTCCAAACAACTGGACACCACAATCCAGGTAAGTTTACACATGAAATTAACCATCACATTGATCATAAGGACCCACCAAAGAATAAATGATCCTGACTAGAGAGCTCACGGACTAATAGTTTGATATTCTTCAAGCACAAAGGATGGCTAGGATTGAATTGGTCTAGTTCTGTTGGCCTCTACTGGACAGCAACTAGGTGAATCCTAAAGTAATGTGGTGACCTTCTGATAAATATTATTTATAGTAAGGGATGTGGGTATTCAATATGTCAAGTGATTATATCCTAAGTTTTGAATCTTCCTTCCTACATAACCGAAGAATGGCAGCAGGGAGAGCTAACCTTTTCTTTTGGTCACTGTACATATGGATATATGTATATATATATATATATATATATCCCTTGCATATGGATATACAGAGAGCTACCTCCACCCCGACCCCTCTGCCCAGTCCTTATTTAGTCACAGTAGTTGAGACAAGGTGGAATTATTTGAGCATAAATATTGCAGGTAAATGTCTCAATCCTGATATTTGAGCCAAAGTGTTTGTTTCTCTGATGCACTGAGGGAGAAAACTAGTCAATACTCTCATGGCCATCAAGTTTCCATCCTGACCTCCCAAAAGGCCTGCCAGAAAGCACCATTTCAGAACTGAACCTCACTGAAGTGACTCTTTTTGTTTTTAAGGCCTCTATAATCAACATTTTTCCAGAATTTTTATTCTGGCCTTGATTTGGTAGAATAAATTAAGAAGCACTAAGGTTCTACTTCCTATAAAACATGGAATTCTACATCAACCTTTAGTCAAAAGCCCTCAAATCAGTTTTCCTTTCCTTGTTAATGGTAAAATTGGATTTTCTTAAGTGAACACATGCAAGTCATTATTAATGCTTTGTGTCTAAATTGGCAAATATAATAACTTCATATATACCAATAATTCTGTTAAACTAATTTGCAGAAATTTCTTGACTGGTGCTTATTTTATGAACATGATTTCACTCAAAGTGTTCCCATGGGATATGTTTCAGAATATGTATATGCAGAGGGCTTTTGACCTCATGGAATTAGAATTTCAACTTCCATTCTTTTTTTTTAATTAGAGAAATTGTAATTTTATAGAAAATTCATGTATAAAATATAGTGTCCCCATAAACCACCCTATTATTAATATTGTGCATTAGTGTGGTACATTTGTTACAAATGGTAAAAGCACATTTTTAAAATTGTACTATTAACTACAGTCTACGGTTTAATTTAGGGTTCACTGTATCATGTAGTTTCATGGACTTTAAAAATAAATTTAATCTAAATAACATATTTAAGCTAAAATTTCTCCTTTTAATAAAATTCAAATATATAATTCAGTAATGTTAATCGCATTCACAGTGCTGTGATGCCATCACCACAATCGACTACCAAATTCCATTGTTCAAAATAGAAACTGTACATTTTAAGCCTTAATTCCCTATTCCCTAGCCCCACTCTATCCCCTGGTAACCTATATTCTAGGTACTGACTCTATAAGTTTGCTTATTCCAATTAGTTCATATTAGTGAGATCATACAATATTTGCCCTTTTGCACCTGGCTTATTTCACTTAACATCATGTCTTCAAGTTTCATCCATGTTATCCCATATAACAGAACTTTATTCATTTTTAGGGCTGGATAATATTCCATTGTGGATGTATACCACACTTTGCTTACCTATTCATCAGTTGGTGAACACTTGGGTTGCTTCCAACGTTTGTCAATTGTGAATAATGCCATTATGAACATCTGTGTGCAAATATTTGCTTGAGTCTCTGGTTTCAGTTCTTTTAGGTATATACCTAGAAGTGGGCTTACCAGGTGTTCTAGTTTGCTAGCTGCGGAATGCAACACACCAGAGACGGATTGGCTTTTAATAAAAGGGGATTTATTTTGTTGGTTCTCCAGAGGAAAGGCAGCTAACTTTCCACTGAGGTTCTTTCTTACGTGGAAGGCACAGGATGGTCTCTGCTGGTCTTCTCTCCAGGCCCCTAGGTTCCAACAACTTTCCCCGGGGTGACTTCTTTCTGCATCTCCAAAGGCCTGGGCTGAGCTGCTAGTGCTGAGATGAGGAATGCGGAGCTGCTTAGCAGTGCTACCTTGCAATCTCCCATTTAAGCACCAGCCAATTAAGTCAAACGTCACTCATTGCAGCAGACACGCCTCCGAGCCGACTGCAGATGTAATTAGCAACAGATGAGGTTCACGTACCATTGGCTTATGTCCGCAGCAACCAGACTAGGTATGCTCACCTGGCCAAGTTGACAACTGAATCTAACTAACACACTGGGTTATATGGTAGTTCTATACTCTGAGGAACAACCAAACTATCTTCTACAGCTGCTGAAGCATTTTACATTCCCACCAACAAGAAACGAATGTTCCTATTTCTCCATAGCCTCTTCAACATGTACATTTCTGTTTTTTTTAAGCAGTTTGCTTATTCTAATTATTCTAATTTTTAAAACAAAGATAGTAGCTATTCAAGTAGGTGAACTTTTTTTCTTTTGTTGCTTATGTTTTGGCTATAAAGTGTAAGCAACCATTACCTAACACAAGGCCACAAAGATGCCTCCCTAAGTTTTCTTTTAGGAATTTGATAGTTCTGACTCTTATATTTAGGTCTTTGATACATTTTGAATTAATGTTTGCATATGGTGTGAGGTAGGATTCTGATGTCATTCATTTGCAAATGGACATTTGGTTTTCAACATGTGCTGAAAAGACTATTTTTTTTCCCATAGATTGGTCTTTGCCCCCTTGTCAAAAATCAGTTCACCATAAATGTGAGGGTTGATTCCTGGACTCTTAATTCAATTTCATTTGTCTATATCTTCCTGCCAGTACCATGCTCTTTTGTTTAGTGTAGCTTTGTAATGAGATTTAAGATTGGGATCTGTGAGTCCTCCAGCTTCATTCTTCTTTTTCAAAATAGCTTTGGTAATTCAGGGCCCCTTATACTTCCATGATAAATTTGATGTTTGGCTTTGCCCATTCAGTAAAGAAAACTGTTGGCATTTTTATTGGTATTGCATTGAGTCTGTAAATCACTACGGATAGAATTGACATCTTAATAATATTTCGTCCTCCAATTCATTAACAGAATGTTCTTCCGTTTATTTGGGTATTCTTTGCTTTCTTTTAGCAATATTATGTAGTTTTCTGGGTACAGATCCTTTACTTCTTTCATTCCAAATTAGATTATTTTATTTCTTTTTTGTGCCTAAATTCTCTGACAAGAATTTCTTGTATAATGTTGACTAACAGTGGTGACAGTGGGCGTTCTTGTCTTGTTCCTAACTCAGAAGAGACATTTTAGTCCTTTACAATTAAGAATGAGGTTAGTTGAGGGTTTTGCATATATTCGTTTTATCATGTTGATGACGTTTCCTTCTATTCCTAATTTTCTAAGTATTTTGATCAAGAAGGGTACTGGATTTTATCAAAAGCCTTTTCTACACCAATTGATATGATTATGTGTTATTTTTCTCTTCATTCTATTAATGTGGTCTATTAATTTTCTTATGTTGAATCACCATTGCATACCTGGGATAAAACCCCCTTGATCATGGCATATAATTCTTTCAATGTGCTGTTGGATTCACTTTGCTATTATTTTATTTAGGATTTTTGCATTTATATTCATAAGGGAAATTAGTCCATAAGATTCTTTTCTTGTGGTTTGTTTATCTGGCCTTAGTATGAGTGTGATGTTGGCTGCATATAATTAATTAGAGAGTTTCCTCCTCTTCACCATTTTGGAATTTGACAAGGATTGGTGTCAATTCTTCCTGTAATGTTTCTAAAGTTCCCTTGTGAAGCCATCTTTACTAGGTTTTTCTTTGTTGGGAGTTATTTAATTACTAATTCAATCTCTTTAAAAGTTATTGGTTTCCTGAAATATCCTATTTCCTCTTGAATCAGTGTAAATAGTTTGTGTATTTCTAGGATTTTTTCCATTTCATCTAGGTTGCCTTTTTTTTTTGGTGTACAGTGTTCATAATATCTTCTTATAGTCCTTTTTATTTCTCTGGGTTTGGGAGTAATATTCCCATTTTTCTTTTCTGGTTTTAATTATTAGTGTCCTCTCTCTTTTTCTTTATTCTAGCTAAAGTTTTGTCAGTTTTAATGATCTATTCCATTAACCAACTTTTGGTTTTGTTGATTCTCTACTTTTTTGTTTAGTTTTCTATTTTATTTGTCTCTGCTCTAATCTTTGTTATTTCCTTCCTTCTGCTTACTTTGGGTTTAGTTTGCTTTTCCTTTTCTAGTTCTTCCAGTTTTGTCATTAGTTATCTGAATTGAAATCTTTCTTCTTATTTAAGTTTTTAGAACTGTGACTTCCCTTCTCAGCATTGCCTTTGCTGCATTCCGTAAGTTTTGATATGTTATATTTTCATTTTCATTTACCTCAAGATATTTTCTAATTTCCCATCTGAGTTCCTCTTTAGTGCATTGGTTCTTTAAGAGAAAATTATTTGATTTCCACATACTTGTGAATCTTTCATTTCTTCCTCAGTTACTGATTTCTAGCTTCAGTCCATTGTGGTAAAAGAAGATACATAGTATGATTTCAATACTTTTTTATTTATTGAGACTTGGTTTATGACCTAGATATGGTTTGTTCTACAGATGATCCATGTGCACCCAAGAAAAATGTGTATTCTTTTTATATTGTCTAAGGTGTTCTATATATGTCTCATATCTAGTTGGTTTAAAGTATCTCCTTTTTGATCATCTGTCTAGATATTCTATCCATTATTGAAAGTGACATATTTGAATCTCCTATTAATGTAGACCCATCTATTTCTATCTTCAAATCTGCAAATACTGGCTTGATATGTTTTGTTCAATTATTGTTATAATCGTCTTCTTGTTGAATTGACTCCTTTATCAGGATATATGACTTTCTTGCTTCTCTTAAACTCTTCTTAAGAGTTTTTGACTTAAAGTATCTTTTATCTTATATTAGTATAGCTACCTTACATCTCTTTTGTTTACTAGTGTATGTTTTTTTTCCCCATCCTTTCATTTTTAACCTACTTATGTTTTTGAATTTAAGGAAAATTTCTTGCAAACAATACATCTGGGTCATGCATTTTTAAATCCATTCTGCCAATTTCTGCCTTTGACTGGAGAGTTTAATCCATTTAAATTTACATTTAAATTCACTACTGATAATGCAGGATGTTCTTCTGCCATTTTGCTATTTAATCTTTATAAGTCTTATACCATTTTTATCCCTCAATTCTTCAATTATTGCTTACTTTCATACTTATTTTTGTATTGTCCCATATTTGGTCCCTTCTCATTTCTATCTGGATGTATTTTTCAAAAATTTTCCCTGTGGTTATCATGGGGTTAAAATGTAACATCCTAAATATATACCAGTCATAATTAATTTGATACCAAATAGACTTCCATAACATACACTGTTTTTGTTTTTTGTTTTGCTTTGTATGCTGTATGGTGGGGTCACATTTCATTATTTTTCCATCTGAGTATCCCATTACTGTAGCACCTTTTGTTTATTTGTTTGTTTGTTTTTTCAGAAGTGCATGGACAAGAAATTGAACCCGGGTTCCCACATGGCCATAACATTCAAATACACTTTTTCTGTATCTTGCTGTGTTCCCCCACCTTTTTTGTACTTATTACAAAACACATCTTTGTACATTTTACATCTCAAACTATACATTTTTCATTAAATTTTATTTATTTAAATTTTTTGCACCTTTGAGGAGCGACGAGTGGAATTGCATACCAAAAAATACAGTACAAAAATACTGGCATCTGTAGTTACCCAAATGATTATCTTTACTGGAGGTCTTTACTTCTTTATGCCACTTTGAACCATGTCTATTTTCCTTTCCTTTCAGTCTGAAAAACTCTCTTTAGCATTGCTTGTAGGGCAGGTGTAGTGGTGATGAACTTCCTAATGTGTTTATCTGGGAATGTCTTAATCTATTCATTTTTTAAAAAAAGTCTTGCCAGATATAAAATTCTTAGATGGCAACTGTTTTCTTTCAGCACTTTTTAAGTATTTCAACCTACTTTCTTCCCACCATGATTTCTGATGAGAAATTCGTACTTACATTAAATGGGCCTTCCTTGTAGATAACATGTTGCTTTTTTCTTGCAGCTTTCAGAGCTCTCTTCTTGTATCTTACACTCAACAATTTTGTCAGTATGTGATGGGGAATATTTTTTCAAGTTTTTCTTGTTTAGTGTTCTCTGGGATTCTTAGATGTCATATTCATGTCTTTTGCAAAGTTTGGGAAATTTTTTTACTTTATTTACTTGAGTATTCCTTCTCTCATTCTTCTCTTCCAGGAATCCCATGATGTATATGTTGTTATGCTTGATTTTGTCCCAGAGATCTCTTAGGCTATTTTTGCTTTATATAATTCTTTTTGGCTTCTGCTCCTTACCCTGACTCAGCACAATTTTCTCATCTGTAAGTTCCCTAATTCTTTTCTTCTGCCCAGTCAAATCTCCTGCTGAGACCCTCTGGGAATTTTTCATTTCTTGTTATCTTGGTCTTTGACTCCAGTAGTTCTGTTTAGTTCCTTTTCAAAATGTCTATCTCCTTATTCAGAGTCTCATAATGTTTATTCATTGTTTTCCTGATATGCTTTTGTTCTTTCTCTGTATTTTACTCCATCTCCTGAGCATATTGAAGATCACTTTTTTTGTTGGCATGGGCAGGCACCTGGAATCAAACCCGGGTCTCTGGCATGGCAGGTGAGAACTCTGCCACTGACCCACAGTCGTACTACCCTGAAGATCATTTTTAAAAAGTGTTTTTCCACAGTTTGCTCTTCATTGTTGATATTTTCTGGACTTTTATTCTCTTCCTTTGGTTGGGTCATCATTTACTAGTTCTTTGCTTATCTTGTAATCTTTTTTATTAAAGCAGTTTTATTGAGATATATTCACCTTCCATACTATTGATCCTAAGTGTATGATCCATGACTCACAGTATAACAACAGAGTTGTGCGTTCATCATCACAATCAATTTTAGAGTATTTTCATTACTCCAAAAAGAAAACTGCCATATATCTCTTATACCCCCTTATTATTAATACAGCATTGGTGTGGTACCTTTGTTATAACCTATAAAAGTACAGTAAAATATTATTAACTATTTTATATGTATGCATTAAGTGTATTTTTCCTATACAACACCCTACTGATAACAGCTTGTAGAAAACATTTGTTCTAATTCATGAAAGAACATTCCATTTGTACTATTAACCACAGTCATCATCTACAATAAGTTTTACTATGTTCTACAGTACCATGTTTTATTCTCTAGCTTTCTTTCTAGTGACATACACGAAACTAAACTTCCCCTTTCAATCACATTCACATGCACAATTCAGTACTGTTTATTACACTCAGAATAATGTGCTACCATTAGCTCTATCCATCTCCAAACATTTGTAACCAACCTAATTAACAATTCAGCACAAATTAAGCATGAGCTTCCTATTCCCTACCTTCGTTCTACCTCCTGATATGGATTTGAACTCTGATTGCTTATTATAATTAGATACGTTAGTGAGATCATGCAATATTTTTCATTTTGTTTCTGGTTTATGTCACTCAACATAATTACCTTCAAGTTTATCCATATTGTTGCATGCATCAGGATATCATTTCTTCTTACAGCTAAATAATATTCTATCATATATATATACCCCAATTTGTTTATCCATTCATCAGTTGATGGATACTTGTATTGCATCCATCTTTTGGCAATTTTAAATGACACCACTGTAAACAATGGTGTGCAAAAGTCTGTTCAGGTCCTTGCTTTCCGTACTTCTGGGTATGTACCTAGTCATGGGATAGCCATATCATATGACAATACTACATCTAGCCAAACTGTTTTTTATAATAGATGCACCATTTGACGTTCCCATCAGAAGTAAATGAGCATTCTTATTTCTCCACATCATCTTCAACATTTGTAGTTTTATGTTTTTTTAATTGTGCTCATTCTAATAGGTGTGAAATGATATCTCATTGTGGTTTTGATTTGCATTTCCTTTTTAGCCAGTGATATTCAGTATCTTTTCATGTGCTTTTAGCTATTTGTGTTTCCTCTTTGGAAAAATGTCTATTCAAATACTTTGCTCATTTTTTATTTGGGTTGTCTCTTTACAATAAAAAGATATGTAATTTCTAAGTATGTTTTCCATTGATTGAGTTGTCTTTTCACTTTCTTGACAAACTCCTTTGAAGCACAAAAGTATTTCATTTTGAGAAGGTACCATTTATCTATTTTTCATTCATTGCTTGTGCGTATTGGATGCAAATTCTAAGATACCATTGTGTACAAAAAAGATCTTGGACATACTTCAAGTGAGGCACTTGAAAGGAAAAACTTAGATCTCACTGAGAAAACTGCTGGTAGAAATATGAATACTAAAGTTACTTCCAGTGAAGTCTTAGAAGGAAATTATGAATGTGTTATTGGTGGCTACACAAAACATGATCCTTGTTTTAAATAGAAAACTTGATGAAATTGGGTGCTGATGTCAGATGGAAGACAGAACATGAAAGGGATAAATGTGGCTGTTTAGCTGCAGGAATTTTTTTTCTAAGATAAGTGTGGAAATTTCAGCTGTGTTTCTCCTTGAAGTATATAGTAAAATGTGAGAAGAAAGGAATAAGTTGAAAACTGAGCTCTTGAGAACAAGGAAAACAAAACTGATGGTTTGGAAAACTCTGGACTCTACCAGACAATATGCTCTGAAACTAGGGCCAGAAGCAGATCTATCAGGGACCTCTCTGAGCTTCCAGAAAGCAAGTACCTGGAGAATAATGCCCCATGTGAGGGTTTAAGTGAACATGAAACCAGTCAGCCAACTCAGGTTAAGTCAGGCTTGGAAATGCAGTCATTCAAGAAGCATCTGTGGAATGTCATTTCATCTGATGGTTCGAACCCCTGTGAATTGCATCAAAGCCAACAAACTTTTTTGCAAGACTTATATGAGCAGAACCATTGTCAAGCTGGACTGGTAGGGACAGAGAAGGGATTAATTGAAGGAAGAATATCTTCAAAGCAAAACCATGGACACTGAAGTCTGCATGAAAGATATCCCCTTGGGCCAAGAGAGTGGGCTTATCCATGTGTGTGGTGGGGGCATTCTTCAGGGAGAGAGCTGCCATTCAAATGCTCAGAAAAGGTACCTGGCCACAATCCCAATATTCAGATAGGGTGGCACCTTCACCCCAGTTTATGAGAAGAACATAGCCATTACACAAGCATTGGAAGGGATGGAGCTGTCAGTATATCAGGCCGGAGGACCTGATCAATAGATGATACTCAGTGCTTGAAATCTAATGAGTTTGTTCTTCTGGGTTTTGAAATTGTTTGAAACCCATGATCCCTGTTTCCTTCTGATTTCTCCCTTCTGAAATGGAAATGTCAATCCTATGCCTGCTCTTTTAATTGATATTGGAAGTAGATAACTTGTTTTCTAGACTTTTTGGGTCCACAGACAGAGATAAATTGTGCCTCAGGACAGACCACACCCATAGCTGATTGTAATGAAACTTAGTGCATTGCATTGTTTCTGAAATTACTTAAGACTTTTGGGATATTATGATGGAATGAATGTATTTTGCATGTTGAAAGAACATGACTTTTTGTTATCCAGAGTGTGGAATGTGGTGGTCTGGAGCTGTATGTACCCCAGAAAAATATGCTCTTAAACTTAATCCATTCCTTTGGGCGTGAACCCATTGTAAGCAGAAACTTTTAATGAGGTTATTTCAGTTAAGGTGTGGCCCACTTCAATCAGGATAAGTCTTAATCCTTTTACCAGAGTCCTTTATTAATTCAGACATATAGAAAGTCACAGGAAGCAAGAAATTGAACATCAACAAAACCTGGAAGAAAAGGGAGATGCCAGAAAACACCACCATATGTATTGCCATGTAGCAGAGCATCCAAGGACCAAGGATCAGTAATAGCTGGCTCCAAAATGCCAGTCTTTGGGATGTCTTGGTTTGGACATTTCCTAGCCTCAAAGTGGCAAGTTATTAAATTCCCATTGTTTAAGCTATCCCTTAGCATGATATTTACTTGAGCAGCCTAAGAAACTAAAACATGCTCTTCCCAAGATTTAGAATAGAGCTTTAGGGATCTGTATGACATCTAGTACATAAAATGTTCTGCCTAAACTAGCATGTGGTGGAGATACTCCCACTGGAAGTAAAATGACATGTTGTCTCATTATTGAGTGGAAATCACAAGTGGAATGAAGCATCAATCTCATGCTTATACCTTCTCTATCAGTCATACTAGCTGAATGAAGCAGACATTCTAGAAAAAAAACACATAAATTTATTTGTGACAACTCTCATGCGTGAGAATTTTCGTTTGGGAATCTATATTTAGCAGTTCTTTTTGACATAAAGAATTGACATTACAAATAAGCAAAAATCTTAAAAACAGAACATAACATTTTTTCTTCTTAATATACGTATTTTTGAGCTGTTCCTCTGGAATATGTGTATCAATTTTCACTTTCTGTGATGAGAATATATGTCATCTTTTGGAGTATTAAGGCTTACTTAAAAATATAAAACTAATTAATGTTCTTCATGTTAAAAGGAAGTTTAGCTCTTACAGTGGAGTTACAAACGAAGGATAATTTCTAAACACAGAAGTTTTTTAATTCTTTTCTAGTCATAATTTCAGTAATTCTATCAGAGAATCTGGAGAAAATCTATTCTATAGCTATTTAGATTGTTTACAAAAGCTGCATGATTTCAACTGTGAACATACATCTGGCTGACAAAGATCTTGTTATATTTTTAGATACCGTCACTCAAAGTAGTCAATAGGCTATTTTCAGAAACTCCTTTTCTGGTTTAATATAAATTATAAGTGATCTTCCTGGAAAATGCAATGACAGAATCACAGGGTAATTTATTTTTTCTCAACAAATCACATTAATGTTTAAGTTTTAGAGCTTGATAGGCATTGTACGATATTGCTATACACAGCTTAAAGCTGTGAGGCCACACAAATACCCAATTGCTAAGGACATAACATTACAAGGGAGGACAATTTAATGCTTGAAAACAATGCCATTTCAGGAAAGTAAGATTTTGTCTAGCAAGCAGTGTAAGATATTGAAATAATTATCTCAAGGACTAAATTCAAATTATGAACCATTTTCTTTTCCTGGGATCTGCTCTAAACATTACAATTTGTAGAAACAAAACTCAGTTTTACCATGCCAAAAATAGGAGAAAAAAAATAGACTCAGTTTTACAATTCAAAATTTAAGATGAGGCTTCATTAATGTATACCAAAAGGAATTGTCCATGTTTGATAGTACCAGAAAGGTTCATGATCAAAAATGAAGAGAGAGAGAATTTTAAATTAATAATCGCTTACACTGAAAAATCTAGAACACCAGAAAATTGGTTGCATTTCACAATATATTAAAATGAATTACAGACCAGATATATTGTTTATAAAATGGATGTAAACTGAGTCACTATGAATTCAGTTTATGAATATTTTTGTCAAAAAATATCCCCCAACTACACACATGAATTTAATCTGATGCAAAGGAAACGTAATCTAAAATTTCAGTTAATGGAAACTCTTTATTGGATATTTTATTGCAGAACATTTTGGAAGGGTGAGGGAGTTTGACCTATTCGAACAGAGGTAAAGAAAATGATAGATTTTATTGACAGAGGGCACAATAATATAAATCATTTAAAATTAATGCATATTTATAACTTCCAAATAAACAGTAAACAGAGGGAAATTTTAATATTAAAATGGATGCCATACTTTAAAAATACCTACCACATATTAATCATTTAGACCTAATCCAATTATAATTCACCTGAATTATTAACAGTCTTTTAACTAGTCTTTCTGTGTCTACTCTCATCCCCCTCCAAACTTTCCTTTATAATGTAATCAGAATAAGCCACCTGAAATCTGAAAAGCCGAAATCTTCCTGTCCTTTCACTTCAAAACCTTCATGGTTGATTACTTAGAGGATAAAGTTCAAAATTTTCAACATAAAAAGAAGGCCTCAGGCGTGTAAGAGTTGTTCAGTCATAGAATTCTCGCCTGACATGTGGGAGACCTGCGTTCGATTCCCAGTTCATTCACTTTCCAAACAAGGAACAAGCAAAACAAACAAAAAAGCAAACAACCAAAAAATTCAACAAATGGTGCTGCAATAATAGGATACGCACATGGAAAAAGAATGAAATGTGACCCCGCCACACAGCATACAAAAAAAAAAAAAAAAAGAAGGCCTCTGCTATGCGCCTACCTTTCTACCTTTTTTCTCCACTTCTTCCTTACATTTATAGCATTCCTGACATATCTTACAGGACAATGTATAGATTGCTTATCGTGGAATGAAAGGTCCTCCATTATCAACTCACTCTTGTATTTGTCTTTAGGCTCTTCATACCCTTTCACCCTCTAATCTTTATGTTCCAGCCATTACAATCACCTGCCGCTTTCCCACTCATTATGTTATTCCATTATTCCAGGTCTTTTCCCATGTTTCCGCTTTGATTGAAACTCCAATCCTCCCATTCTTCACTTAGCCACGCCATATTTGTTCTCTCCTCTACCAACTTTTCCCTCCCGCTTCTTCCACTTTTATTTACTTTTCCCTTCCTATACTCCCACAGCACCCAGTCCAAATTGATTATTTAAATCATTCTTCATTATATTAAAAACATCTTTTCAGATCTATTTCCTTATTAGAATAAAAGCTATGTGAGGGAAGGGATTAACTCATTCATCCTTATATTCCCAGCTTCTAATGAAACACTGGGTTAAAGTCTCTCTCTCTAGATATATGTTTATCTTTTTGAAGCTTTATTATTTTATTTTTTAGTTTTTTATTAGAAGAGATATGGATTTACAGAACAATCATGCATAAAATGCAGGATTCCCATACACCACCCCACCACCAACTCCTTGCATTGGTGTGGAATGTTTGTTACAATTAACGATGGCATTTTTTTTTATAATTGTACTTTTTTGAATAGTAGTTACCTTTGTTATAATTGCTGAAAGATTATTAATTAGTACTATTACCTATCATTCATAGTTTACATTAGGGTATTTTTCCCATATAACATCCTATTACTAACACTTTGTGTTATAATTCATTAAAGAACATTCTTATACTTGCACTATTGACTGTAGTCCATGGTCCATAATAAGTTTCACTGTGTTTTACAGTCTGGTGTGTTATCATTTAATTTTTATTCTAGTAACATATGTGACCTAGAGTTTCCCGCTTTAGCTATATTCATCAATATTGTTCAGTGCTGTTAATCACACTCACAATAATCTGCTAGCATCACTACCATCCATTTCCAAACTTTTGCAGTCACCCAAAAATACAAGTTCTGACAAATTAAGCTACAGCTCCTCATTCTCTGACCCTAATTTATCCCCTGGTAACTTATGTTCTAGACTCTAACGCTATGAATTTGCTTATTATAATTCATATCAAAGAGATAATACAACGTGAATTCTATTGTGTCTGGCTTATTTCATTTAGCATACTGTCCTCAAGATTCATCCATGTTGTTGCATGCATCAACATTACATTCCTTTTTATGGCTGAATAATATTTCATTGTATGTATATAACACATTTTGCTTATCCATTTATTGACTGATGGACATTTAGGTTGCATCCATCTTTTGGCACTTGTAGATAATGCTGCTATGAACATCAGTGTACAAATATGTGTTTGAGTCCTAGCTTTCAATTCTTCTGGATGTATACCTAGTAATGAGATTACAGTGGAATTCATATGGTAATTCATAATCAGCTTCTAAAACTCTATGATTCTATAATTCTATGGAATTTTAGAATTCAGTTCTATATTTAGAACTGTTAACCTTTCTTCCACAGCAATTACACAATTTTACATTCTTACAGCAAAGAATAAATGTTCCTATTTCTCCATATCCTATCCAACACTTGTAATTTTTTCAATAGTAGCCATTCTAGTGGGTGTGAAATGATATCTTATGGCTTTGATTTGCATTTCACTGATAGCTAGTGATGTCGAGCACCTTTTCACATACTTTTTAGTCATTTGAATATCCTCTTTGGAAAAATGTTTATTTAAGTGCTCTGCCTATTTTTAATTGAGTTGTTTGTCTTTTTACCATTGACTTGAAGGATTTCTTTATATAACCTCAATATTAAGCTTTTATTGGACATGTAGTTTCTAAATGTTTTCTCCCATTGAGTAGGTTGCCTTTCCACTTTCTTTGCAAAGTTCCTTGAGGTGCAAATTTTTTTTTTTTAATTTTGGAAGGTCGCATTTATCTAGGTGTTTCTTTCATTGCTTCTGCTTTGAGCGTAAAGTTTGAGAAAACATTACCTTACACAAGGTCTTGAAATTGCTTCCCTACCTTTTCTTCTAGGGTTTGATAGTCCTGATTCTTATATTTAGGTCTTTGAACAATTTTGAGTTAATTTTTGAATATGGTATGAGATAGAAATCCTCTTTCATTCTTTTGCGTATGGATATCCAGTTTTCCAGCAACATTTGTTGAAGAAACCAATTCTTTCCCAATTGAGTGGACTTGGCTGTCTTAACAAAAATCGATTGACCATAGATGTGAGGATCTATTTCTGAACTCTCAATTTCATGCATTGGTTAGTATATGTATCCTTGTGCCAGTACCATGCTATTATGATAACTGTAGCTTTGTTATGTCTTTAAGGCAGGAAGTGCAATTTTCCAAATTTCTTTTTACTTTTTCAAGATATTTTTGGCCATTAGGGGCTCTTTACACTTCCAAATAAATTTGATAATTGACTTCCATTTTTGTGAAGTAGCCTGTTGGAATTTCAATTGTGATTTCATTGAATTAGTAAACCATTTTGGGAAAAAAATGACATGTTAGTAATATTTAGAATTCAGATCCATGAACACAGGGTGCTTTTCCATTTATTTAGATCTTCTTTGGATTTCTTTTAGCAATGCTTTTAGCATTCTTTTAGCAATGCTTTGTAATATTCTGTGTACGAGTCCTTAACATCTTTGGTAAAATTATGCTTAGATATTTGATTATTTCAGTTGCTATTGTAAAGATGGAATTTTTTTCTTGAATTCTTATTCAGATTGCTCATAACCAGTATATAGAAACACTACTGATATTTGCACATTGATCTTGTACCACCCCACTTTTCTGAATTCATTAGCTCTAGTATATTTGTTGTAGGTATTCTGGAACTTTGTAAATATTGCATCACGTCATCTGCAAAGAATCTAAATTTTACTTCTTCCTTTACAATTCTGAAGACTTTTATTTCTTTTTCATGTCTGGCTGCTCTAACTAGACCTTCTAACATAAAGTTGAATCAACAGTGGTGACAATGGGCATATCTTCTTCCAAATCTTAGAGGAATAGCTTACAGTCTTTTACTACTTAATACAGTGTTAGCTGTAGGTTTTTCATATATATTCTTTATCATGTTGAGCAAGTTTCTTTCTATTCCTATTTTCCTAACTCTTTTTATCCAGAAAAGATGCTGGATTTTGTCAAATACCTTTTCTGCATCAGTCAAGATGATCATGCCATTTTTCTCTATCAATTTGTTAATATGGTAATTGGTTTTCTCATGTTGAACTGCCCGTGCATACTCGGAATAAAACTCATTTGGTCATGGTGTATAATCTGTTTAATGTGTTGTTTGGTTCTATTTATTTGTAAATATTTTGTTGAGAATTTTTGCATCTATATTGATAAGAGATATTGGTCTGTAATTTTCTTGTCTTGTAGTATCTTTTTTACACTTTGGTATTAGGTTGATGTTGACTTCAAAGAATGAGTTTATAAGTGTCCCCTCCTCTTCAATATTTTGGAAGCGTTTTAATAGGCTTGGTATTAATTCTTCTTTGAATAATTTAAACAATTCAGCTGTGAAATGATCTGGTCCTCGCTTTTCTTTTTGGGAGGCTTTTGATGGCTGAGTCAATCTCTGCTTATAATCAGTCTATTGGGATATTCTATTTCTTTTAGAGTCAGTGTAGATTATCCATGTGTTTCTAGGAATTTGTCCATTTCTTCTAGATTGTCTAATTTGTTTGCCTGCAATTGTTCATAGCATCCTTTTATGATCTTTTTTTTTATGGTGGAGTCAGTTACAATGTCATCCCTCTGATTTCTAATTTTATTTGTGTCTTTTCTTATTTTTCTTTGTCCATCTAGCTAAGGATTTGTCAATTTTATTGGATCAACTTTTGGTTTTATTAATTCTTTCTTTCTATTTTTTTATTTTCAGTTTCTTTTATTTCTGCTCTAATATTTTTTTGTTTCATTCATTCTTTTTGCTTTGGGATCACTTTGATGTTTTCTGGTTCCTCCAGATATGTAGTTAGGTCTTTGATTTTAACTACTTCTCCTTTTTTAATGTAAGCATTTAGGGGTGTAGATTTACCTCTCAGCACTGTCTTTGTTGTATCCCAAAAGTTTTGATACATTGTTTCCTTCATTTCATTTGTCTCATGACATCTATTGATTTCTCTTGCAATTACCTCTTTGACCTAGTGAATTAGTCAGTGTTCTCAAAAGAAGCAGAAACAACAGGAGATATCTGATTATATGAGATTTATCAAAGGGTCTCAGGCAAACATAAGCATAGAAAAACCTAAAGTCCATAGGGCAGGCTGTGAAGCTGGCAGCTCTGGTGAAGAGTTCACAGGAGAGGTTTACTGGCTTAACAGAGGGGAAAAAACCTCTCTTCCCCCTCAATAGTCTTCAACTGATTAAATTACCTCATTTGCAGGAAACATACCCTTAGTTGATCACAGATATAATTAGCCACAACTTCAATCAAGTGATTGATGATATCATAAACCAGCCTTCCAATATACCATCCAGCCATAAAATATCCTTCCAGCAATGGTCAGGACAGTCCTTGGCTGACCAGACAACTGGCACATCATCTGGCCAAGCTGATACCAGAACCTAATCATCACACCCAGTGATTGTTTAAGAGTGTGTTATTAAATTTCCATATATTTGTGGATTTTCAAGTTCTCTGCCTGTAATTGATTTCCAGCTTTATTCTATTATCATCAAAGAAGACACTTTGTACTCTTTCAAATATTTTAAATTTATTGACACTTGTTTTGTGATTCAACATGTGATCTATCTTGGAGAATGATTCATATGCATTTGAGAAGAATATATGTCCTGCAGTTTTGGGGTGTAATATGCTAAATATGTTAGGTCAAGTTCACCTATCATCTCATTCACGTTCTCTGTTTCCTTACTGATCTTCTGTCTAGATGTTCTATCTATTGATGAGAGATTTATTGAAGTCTCCAACTATTATTGTACAGGTGTCTATTTCTCCCTTTTGCCAGTGTTTGTCTCATGCATTTTGATGCACCAAGCTTAGGTGCAAAAAATATTTATGATTGTTATTTCTTCTTGGCAGGTTTCTCCTTTCATTAATACATAGGTTTTTCCTTTTTCTCTTATAATAGTTTTTGACTAAAAGTCTATTTTATCAAATATTAGCATAGCTACCCTACCTCTTTTTTTGGGTACTATTTGCATGAAATTTCTCAATTCTTTCACTTTTAATCCATTTGCATCTTTGGATCGAAGATGAATCTCTTATAAACAGACTATACTTTGATAATGCTTTTTTTTTTTTTATCAATTCTGCCAACCTGTGTCTTTTGATTGGGAAGTTTACTTCATTAACACTCAGTGTTATTACTGCAAAGGCAGTGGTTACTTTAGTTATTTTGTCCTTTGGTTTTTATGTGTCATATCTTATTTCTACCTCCCTTTTTCTTTATTGCAAACTTCTTTTCTGTAAAGTTGATCTTTTTTGATGTATCATTTTTCTCATTTCTCATCTCATTTTATCATTTCTGTTTCTGTGTATTTTAAAAATGCCATTCTTGTGGTTACTTTGGAGTTTATATGGTACAATCTGCATTTATAACCTACTTATTTGAAAAGATAACTCAGTTTCAATAGTATACACATTCTATGATCCCATATTCCTCTCTTTTCCCTCTTTATGCTGCATTTGTCCCACTTGACCACTTAATATTTTGTATGCCTTTTGTCAGACAATATACCTTTTTCTTTTTCATTTGTGTTCTGACTCTGTAAGAATTAAAGAGTAGAGTCATATATTGAGGATACAGTACTTTACATTTTGCATTTACCCTTTTAGTTATTTTACTGACAATCTTCATTTTCTTCATACTACTCCAAGCCAGTCTTTACTGCATTTTCATTTCAACCTACAGAACTCCTTTTGTTTATTCTTGTAGGGCAGGTCTTTTTGACAAACTTTTGCAGTTTCTTTTGATCTGTGAATATTTTAAATTCTCCCTCATTTCTGAAGGACAGCTTTTGGTGGATAAAGAATAGTGGATTGATAGTTTTTCTCTATCAGTACCTTGAATACATAATACCACTGCCTTCTTATCGCCATTGTTTCAGATAAGAAATGGCACTTAGAATGACAAATTGCTTTGATCTTGTTTCTCTGAGAATCCTCTCTATATCTTTGGCATTTGACATTCTGATAATTATGTGTCTTTGAGTAGTTCTATTAGGATTTATTCTGTTTGGAAAAAGTTGTACTTTTTGTACATAGATATTTATGTCTTTCATAAGAGTTAGGAAATTTTGGGCCATTATTTCTGCCTCTTTTCCCTTCTCTTCTCCTTCAGGAACACACATCATGTATACATTTAGATGCATCATAATGTCACTAAAATGTCTAGACATTGCCCAACTTCTCCTATTCTTTTTTTTTACTTTGTTCTGATAGTATAATTTTGATTATCCTGTCTTCTACTTCACAGACTCTTTCTTCTACTCTTTCAAATTAGCACTTTCATCCATAATTTCTGTTGTGTTTCTTTCTACAGTTTGTTTCACCTCCAGGAGAAATCTCCTTTCATCTATTTCTTCTATTGGAATCTGTACCTGTTTTATTAGTTCAGTAGAATTTTCTCCCCAGGATTTTTTACATTATATCCTTCACTCAGTGCCACATTTTTGTTACACTATTCTTTTCCAGAACCTATCCTGTCTTCCAGAAGTTCAGTTTACCCCCTTTTTTTATTTTTATTTTTTCTCTGTGAGGCTTTTCTGCTTCTGGTTTCTTCCCCATTAGGGTATCCTTCTCCAGGGGGTCAGATGGGGTCAATCTAAAAATATGGGTCTCCCCAGAAAAATGCATTCTGCATTTGGGTGGTCCAGCTAACAGTACTCTCTCTCTCCCCCCCACACACTCCCAGGGGCCATTTTGTACGTAGCAATCCTCAGCAGCTTGTGTTCCACCCTCAGTTTCTGTGAACTTTGTATACTGTACCTGGATAAAGGGAAGTGGTAGGGATCTTGCCACTCAATACCTCTGAGCAATTCTCAAGCTTTGTGGGATGACATGAGGGGGAGGAGAGATGACCAACATTTCTGGATAGAAGTTTCCTACCTGATGCTTTTCTCTTTCTCAAATTCAGCATTTATAGAGTCCTTCTCCAGTCTTCTCCATATTCCAGAGTTCTGAGCAAGTAGGGTTTGTCCTTTTGTTTGCTAAATCTCCAAAGAGGTTTTCTCAGGGACCTTACATTGACATATTGATGATGTCACTCCTCTATAATATATATATGTTTTGTTGTAGTTTTGTTTTTTGTTTGTTTGTTCGTTTTGTATGGTCAGGTACTGGGAATCAAACCCAGGTCTCTGGCATGGCAGGCAAGAATTCTACCACTGAGCCACCATCACACCTCCCTCTATAATATATTTTTGAAATTAATATTATCTTTTCACAGATGAAAATCATGTGGGACCATACGTGGGATAGATTTTTAGAAGAAAGCCATACCTGAAAGAGAACAAATGCTCATCTGATTGTGGGAAAGAAAATAATTTATTCATGATCTTGCAAGTATGGGAGCTTAACTGAAAAAGTTATGGCTGGCACACCAAGCAATAGAATGCCACAGATTTTATACCCTAAGCTTAGCATGCAGGTCTCTCCCTTGTTTCTCCACTGAGTGGATACTCCAGAGGTTACAGCCTATCTGGATAGTCTAACTAATTCAAATTTCCCACCAAATTTTCCCGCCTTTGATTATGTTTTACATTTCAGTGACCCTGGCTACTGAAATTTAAACTTGTTTCTACCCATGTAAGGATATGGCACCAATTCTAGGTTTGCGTCAGAGGCTCTCTCTTTTCCCTATCTGTCAAGACCAGTTTGAGCTGTCTTGCAGCTCTTAGTTTAGTAAGTTCTGTTTCTCTCATCCTGTGCCATCTTGTGTGAAAGCTAAACTTAATTTTATTCTTACAAATTTCCCCTCTTTCTTTTTGAACTCTTTAAGTATTCACATTTTAGTCTTTCTTCAAACTTGATAAGAGAGTTTTTATACTCTTCATCGTAGGGATCTTCCTCTTTAAGGGGGTACAAATTGTTTTGCCTGTACTGAATAAGCATTTGCTTGGCTAAAGCAGCCTTGATGAGTCTCTGAACTAACCCTCGGGCACATGGGATAATGCAGCACCCAAGTGCTGTGAGTACCCCAGTATGATGATTAAAGAAGTTAAAAAGGACACGGCCACCCCTTTCCATTTCCCAAATCAGCTTTCTAGCCATCCCATGAAGGGGTTATCATTGCCTGAAGTTTTCACCAGTTCTTCAAATAAGCTTTGGTAATAGTTCCATTTGGGGCTGTATTATTGGGGATAAATGTACAACGACTACCCCTGACCATAACACAAACTTCTTTCTTTTCAATTAGCATCATGTCTAGGGCCATCCTATTTTCCCATGTCATTCACCTAGTAGCATCCAACTGCTATTCTCTCAACTGCATCTTTGGTGTAATTGATAAATCTTTGCTGATTAATCTGATCCACATTTTTGTGGATGGTGACCCACAAGAATAAGGATGATTCAAATCCTACAGTTACTTGATTCTTAGCCTTAAACTTATCTGGGATTCCCTGTTGCACTCTATACTGTCAAAATAAACTCCATCATCAAAGGAAACAAGTAAGCTTCTTTTTTTTTCTTTTTCCTTGGGTTAGAACTTCCTCCTCTTTCTCAAATGCCAGGGTGAATGGGATGCCAATTGGGCCAAAGTACAGATCACCTTCCACTTCTTAGGTAGCACTGGTCAGAAAATGCTTTTTCCATAATACCACCAAAGATCTGCATGGGGTATGGTTAAACTGGAGAAATTGCTAGTACTATACTCAGTCACATCCCATGCTTGGGTACATAATGCCATGGTTCTGAGGTCCTGGAGCCCTTCTCCCCATCTAGACAGACAGGCAGAGTAGTTTTCTGAACCAAGGCCTTGACTTTTCCACCCCTGACAGGAGGGAAAAGAGAGGACAACATGCTACAATTTTCACCAGGTAAAAGGAGTACCATGCATTTGAGTTCTTTTTTGTGTTTCTCCATACCCATCAGAAAGGGCATGACAACAGCAGTGGGTCACCCTATTGTGCAAGCATAACAGTTTCTTTTGTCTAGACTCTGGACTGTATATTTGATCCATTTCACCCAGACATTTGTATCTCCATTTCCTGACTCTATCTCCACAGTTTGCTTCAAATTTTCGGTCCTGACCAGGTTGACAACTTTGGGATCATTCTGTACTGAGGAACTACCTTCAACTGGGTCTCCTTTCGTGCTATTGAAGAGTTCATTGGAGATGGCATTGTTGGTGTTGGGGAGAGGACTTGAATCCTGAAACTTCCAAGAGGGTCCCTTCCAGTAATTTCTACCTCCATTCTATGTATTTGATCAGGGAGGTGTACTTGTTTGAACCCAAATTGAATTTCCCACCCTGAGTGGCGATGTTGTTTGTCTAACTTTTTGATCATCATCGGTACAGAGTTACACTGAAGATGTTGGTAATCTGGTGGAGGATTTCCTTTGTAAAAGGGTATTTTATCTTGGAGGTCCTGCAGTATGTGTGAACCCACCACTGGCTGCCGTCCACCCTTTATACTGGGTAGTTCACCACACAAAAGCTCAGGAGTGTCATGGCCCCTGTGACTAACTCTTTCCTAGGGGAAGCTCAAATTCTTAGCATATCTATGGGTAGACACTTAGTTGAAGTTAATTTGGTTTCTAAGACTACTTTGGAAAGATGATTTTTTTAAAGTTTGATTCATTCTGTTCAACCTTCCTGAGGATGGTGGATGCCAGGATGTATGGAAATGCAGTTCAATATTTCAGCTTTGCATAACATCTTGCTGTACACGGGAGGCAAAGTAGCTACCATTGTCAGAACCAATATTTTCTACCAACTCATAGTGGAGATCAACTTGTTCAAGGATGATTTTGGAAGTTCCCAGGGCTATAGCCAGGGTTAGAAGATACACCTCCTCCCAACCTGTTAGATGGTAGTGTTAAAGAACCAGAATATATTTTAGTCATCCTACTAGAAGCATCTGAGTGTAATCAACTTGAATACTCTGAAATGGACTGAGGTCTGGTTCCCTTCCCCCTTGTACCTGTTTCCTTAGAAACTTTTTATTGATCTTTTGGAAAATTATGCATCATTCACATGGGTTTAGCTGTGGTGTAGAGACCCACACACACACACAAAAAAATGTTTAAGAACCAGGTCACAAATGGCCTGTACTCCCCAGTGATTTTTCTAGTGCAAGACTGCTAATATTTCCCTCATTACTTATTTATTCAAATCAGCCTGGCATCTGAGAGTACCCATCTCCCCTATCTTATTTTGCTCCCAATTGTTCCAGTTCCTTTACTTCCTTCTCAGAGAAAACGGGGACCTCAAATTCTCTGAGAATGGAGGATATTAAGACTATTAACTTCAATGGGGGACAAAGGCTAGCTTCCTTAGCCTTTTCATTTGTCGAACTGTTGCCTTATGTCTCAAAGGTATGGCCTTTCTGGTGTCCATTTATGTGCACTACTGATATTTCCCTTGGTAAGAGCACATTAGTTAATACTTATTTTATTAATTCTCCATGGGCTAGTTCTTTCCCCTTGCAGTTAATTAATCCCCTTTCTTCTCAAATTTTTTTCCAAAGGGTGGACCACCCCAAAGGTGTACTTAGAGTCAGTGTATACTGTGCCATCTTTTCCTTCTAATAATTTGAGGGCTTGGTTTAACACACACAATTCACAAATTTGAGCTGAGCAATTGGACAATTGGACAATTGGACAATTGACTAGCTTCCCTTACTTCACAAGTTAGTCTATCCACAATTGCATAACCATTGTGCCTCTTTCCCTCCAAGACCCTAAAAGACCCATCTATAAACAATTTTTCCCCTGTATGTAAGGGGATACAAGCTGAACTCGGGTTTGGGTTTGATGCTCAACTAAGTCCAAACAGTCATGTTCAAAGGCTTCCATCTGGTCTGGCCCTTTCCGAAGAAAGGAGGCTAGGTTTAAGCTATTGTCTGCAGTCAGAGCCAAGTCATTCTTTTCCATTAAGATTCCCTCATACTTCCCTTCATACTTGGGAATCAGTCAGCCATCTCCCTGCCCTTTGGGATAAAATAGCCCTGATCTGATGAGGGGTGCTCACCACTAACGCCCCATCCAGAGGTCAGTTTTCTACTTTCTTCTACTGGGAGAGTGGTTGTTACAATAGCTTGAATACACCCAGGCCATCCTCTGAAGACACAGTCTAAAATCTTAGAAAGGAAGGCTACATTCTCCTTTGGCCTCCTCAGGTTTGGATTAGTACCCTTAAGTCTGTTCCTTTATCTACTGTAACAAATAGATGGAAAGGCTTCTCAGGGGAGGGGAGAGGCAAAACAGGAACCTGTATCAGCGCCTGTTTGAACCCTTATAAGTCTCCTACTTCCCCCTCCTTCCGTTCTAATTTGTCAAGCTCTTCCTCTAACAGTTGTTAGCATAGTCTCTTAATTTGAGAGGCATAGGAATCTATCCACAACCTACAATATCCCACTAATCCAAAGCACTTCCTTAGTTCCATCTTTGTTCAGGGAAGAGGCCATCCAACTGGCCTGAATGCTCTCTGGATTTATTTTCCTTCTTCCTTCATTATGTAGATGGCCTAAGTATTTAACTTCCCTTTCCACAAGTATCTTTTTTATCCTTAGTCCTTGGTCTCCTAGAAAGTTCAATGTGTTCTTTATAACCTGGGCAATCACCTGTTTTTCTTTACTCGGTATTAACAGATCATCTACATATTGTAACAGGGTAATTTCAGATGTGTTCAAAAATCTTTCCAACACTTTTTCCAGTTCTTTCCCAAAGAGATTGGGGGATTCTGTGAAGCTCCAGGGTGGGACTGTCCATCTATACTGCTGCTTCCTTCCAGTGAAGGAACTTTCCCATTCAGTGGTGAGTAAGTCCCTGCTCTCTGGGTCAAGAGGGCAGGCCCAAAATGCATCCTTCGTATCTACTACATTGCACCATTTATGATGGTAGGGAATCCAGGGACCACAGAGTGTCTAACTTGAACAATTTATTGATGGCTCCCAGGTTCTGTACAATCCTCCAATTGCCATCTGCTTTCTGGATGAGAAGAATGGGAATATTGAAAGGGGACATACAGGTTTTCAAGAGCCCATCTCAAAGGAGACCTTCAATGATGGGCTGAAGTCACTGTTTCCCATTCAATGGATGGGATATTGTTTTTGACAAACCACCTCCCCTTCCTTTTTCATTTTAATTTTGATAGGGAGAGCTTGCAACACCCCCCCCCCCATTTCCCTCCTTCACTCATACTTTTTCTTGGATGTCTTTCTCATCTTCCTTGATAAGCAAGGCTAAGACAACTTCTACTTGACCATTCTTTACAACCAGGTCCAGTCCCATGGGTACTATCAGGTCTCTTCCCAACAAGTTACTCCAAGCTTCTGGAATGTGAAGCAAGGGGCTTATAATTTGGTTATCTTCCCAACAGATATTAGTAGATTTGAAAATGGGAACTTTAAATCCTTCCTCTTTTACCCCTAAAACTGTGAGGGAGCTCAAAGGAGAATTCGATCTTCTTTGGGATGTGGTTCTCAGAAGATCGAGTTGCCCTGTGTCTACCAAAAATGTAATTTCTTCCTGATATGGGCCCACCTTCAGATTTAGCAAAGGCTCCCAGTGGGCTTTTAAGATGAGGAACCTCTGACCCTCCTAATCCTCAAAACTCATCAGGGATATCACCTGGCCTTCTTTCTTTAAACTCAGGCACTCCCTTTTGAAATCACCAGGTTTCCCGCAGTAATAACACCCTCCTGAGTCCTGTGCCCTTCTTGTTCCCTTATTCCATTTATCCCAGACTCTTTATTTCACCTCTACATGTCTTCTCCCTACTTTATCTCTAATCTCTTCTTGACCATGTGATCGACCATGTTCATCATGTCTTTAGCCTTCTGCTTCTGTCTTTCCTATTCCCTTCTTACAAACATTCTGAAACTTTCTCAATAACTCTGCCAGTGGTTTATCCATCCACCCATCTCTGCCAGTGGTTTATCCATCCACCCATCTATTCTGTGGATCCTTTTATGAATGTCAGGCCAAGACCCCTTCATATAACTGACCTTTAGCATTCCTTGGACAACAGGACTATCAGGGTCCATTCCTAAGTATTTCCTTGCCTGGTCCCTCAACATTTGCAAGTGAGCAGTGAGAGTCTCATCTTTTTCCTGAGCCACCTCAAAGGCCTTATTTAAGTTCTGAGATATGGGTACAACCAATTTTATCTCTTGTATAATTAGGTCTCTAAGATCCCTCATTTGTGCCCTGTCTTCCTGATCCTTATTATTCCAACTGGAATCTACATTGGGAATTTCTCCTCTGCTGCCATTACCCCTTGTCCAGGCAGGTGCTGCCTCTCCATTTCTTTTATAGCTGCCCTCCTCACCATTCCCCTTTTTTCTCCTATAAAGAGAATACTTAGGATAAACATTAAGTCTAGACCAGGTATATAAGGTGGGCCCTAAAACTTATTCCAGTTGTTCCACTGGCCCTACTGGATCATCCATTAATTATTTTATCTCTTTCTTAAAGTTCCTTACTTCTTGTATTAGCTAGGATTCTCTAGAGAAGCAGAATCAGCAGGAAATATCCATAGATATAAAATTTATAAAAATGTCTCACATAACCATGGGACTGTAAAGTCCAAAATCTGTAGGGTAGCCTGTGAATTCAACTTTGATAAAGGGTCTGGATGAACTCCACAGGAGAGGCTTACCAGCTGAAGCAGGAAGACAAACTGTCTCTTCTGAATCCTCCTTAAAAACCTTCCAGTGATGAGATTGTCACTCATTGCAAAGGCACTCCCCTTGACTGATTATAAATGCAAACATCTGTGCATGCAGCGATGTGATCATGATTTAATTCTATGAAATGTCCTTTTATCAATAGACAGGCCAGCACTTGCACAAACAAACAGGCACCACCACCTGGCCAAGTTAACAGCTGAACCTGACAGTGACAGTCCAACTTTTGTCAACTTGGCAGTTATACACATCACCTTAAACCATACTTAAGCTCTAAATAGAAAACAATAATGGACACATTATTTCATTATAGTCCTCATTTCTGTAACTGATCATGTAGTCGTAGTTCATATTTCTCACTACCTTCTTCCACTACCCATTCCATGTTCCCTTTACCCTGAGCAAACACTTCAATTGGCCATGGTTCTTTGCCTGGTGGGGTGACTCAAACCTTCATTCCTGGATTTTCAGAGTCATTGGTAGTCCTACATGGATTGGGTTGTTGCATTTTTCCATTGATTTTAATCACAGGGCATGGTAGTATTAAGAGATGCCCTAGGGGATCTCCAATATTCCAGGAAAACTTTTCCTTACCTCCATTGTACAGTTGCAGTACATTTTCCACAAAACTCTTTAAAGGTATCAAACACATTGTTGTCCAGAACCTGGCTTTGTACAAGCGAAGCATTAGAAGAATCCAATGGTAATATTTTGACTATCTCTTTTGCCAACTCGCCCCATGGATTGGCAGTATCATTCTGATTACAGGAATCAGAGTCCTTAGTGCCTTTTAGTCCAGTCAAAGTAGAAAACCAATCATAAAAACCCATTTTTAAGATTCTGTTTCTTAAGACCCCACTCCAGATAGCAAGCTGCATCAACTAGCATACTCTAGAGAAACAGAATCAGCAGGAAATATCCACAGATATAAAGTTTACAAAAGTGTCTCACATAACATGGAAAAATAGAGTCCAAAATCCATAGGGCAGGCTATGAAGCTGATGACTCCAATGAAGAGTCTGGACAAATTCCACAGGAGGCTCACCAGCCAAAGCAGAAAGAGAAACAGTCTCTTCTGAATGTTCCTTAAAATCCTTCCAGTGATTGGATTAATCATCACTCATCTCAGAAAATACTCCCCTTCACTGTGGATGCAGCCAACGTGATCATGATTTAATTCCATGAAATATCCTCATAGCAACAGACAGGTCAGCATTTGTCAAACCAGACAAATGGACACCAGCACCTGGCCAAGTTGGCAGATGAACCTGACCAGGACACTTCTGTACTTGTCAATGGGGCATTTACATAACTGATTTCCCCTGGTTCACTAGGTACTACTCTCAGAGGGTACAGGGACTCAACAGGTCTATGTTCTTTCACCGTTTTTTCCTTAGGAGCCCCCGGAAATTGAAAATTCTGTATATCTTTCTTAAACTGTTCCAATTCCTTCCTCAATTGTTGGTGGGTTGTCATGGGTGGAGCAGTTGGCCCTGACTGCCCCTCCCATTCCCCAGGGGGAAGGCAGATTGGTTTCATTTAACCTTCTAGATTGAACAGCTCCTGCCTCAGGAGAGAAACATAGGGCATGGGAAGGCTCAACAAAGGATCCCAAGCTTTAGTCTAAAGATTTAGCCTCTGGATCTGGGATTTTGACCTTTACAGAATAAAGAGGGATTCCCCTTCCATTTAACCAATACATGGCATAATCAGATTATTCTTTGGAGAAGACCTTGCTTTCATTAACATAAAGCACAAGGTTGGCACAAAGCCATCCTCATCTACCCTGTATGTTGGCCAGGATACATTGGGCAGCACAATGCTTTCTTTGGTCCAAAGTTAACAACAATATTTAATCATTTCCTTTTAGTCCTTTCCCTTGATCTGATCACTATCAATCCAGTGTTTCAACATTCTCCCTAATGGACTATCCAGGGGAATGTTCCCAAGGAACTCTACAGGTGCCTTTCCCTTTTTTTCCAGCTGGCCAACTACCTCTATTATCCATCCTGAGTCTTGCCTGGGTTTCTTTCTCTCAGCACCATTTCAATTCATCCATCTCCAGCCCTTTCCATCATGGATAAAAGGAACTATGGATTGGGACTCCACACTTGCTTTGAGTGTCTCAGACACACATACTCAACCTCAGACCCATCAGAATCCTTCCTGACCACAAAGGCAATACTTAACAGATCTTTTTCTTACCTTGGTCTGTGCACAGAGTTTCCTGGTCACTGTGAGACAGTTTCTCCTTCCTCCTTTTCTCATTCACAATCAGCCAATCTAAGCATCCAGCCTTGGGTCCTTCTGGCCACCAATGACAGAGCCCAAGACCACTCAATCAGCAGGCCATGTCCTCCCTTTGTCCTCCTCAGTGGTCCCCCTTTGCCCTTGAAAGCCTTGGATCCTTGACAAGCCCCCAAAGTTGTTTGAAATAAAGCCATACCTGAAAGAGAACTAACACTTATCTGATTGTGGAGAAGAAAAGGATTTATTCATAATCTTGCAAGAACAGGTGATCAACTGAAAAAATGATGGCTGGTGCACCAAGCATTAGAATGCCACAGGCTTTATATTCTAAGCTTAGCATGCAGGTCCTGTCCCTGTTTCTCTGCTGATTGGATAGTCCAATCAGGTTGCAGCCTATCCAGATTGTCTAATTCAAATTTCCCACCAAAGTGATCCTGCCTTGGATTACACCCTGCATTTTGGTGACCCTGGCCATTACTTATTTAAACTTGTTTCTACCTTCATAAGGATATGGCACCAATTCTAGGCCTGCATTAAAGGCTCTCTCCTTTCCCTATCTGCAAGACTGGTTTGAGCTGTCTTGCAGCCCCTTGTCTAGAAAGTTCTGTTTCTCTTATCCTGTGCCATCCCATTTTGTGTGAAAGCTAAACTTAATTTTATTCTTACACAGATTGAATTTGTTTATGCATTGGATACCCTCAAATTTTAGTAAAGTACCTAAAATTTGAATAGGATCTAGCTCTGCTAGATCCAAGGATTCATTATCCTTGATAAATGTACCTCCTTAGATTTGTAGACATCAAAAGTTGAAAAGAATTTAAGAGAAAATATGATCAACTCCCTCTTTACACAAGGGACACCCAGATGGCAAAGTCTCTTTCCAAAAGCCAAAAAGCTACTTGTTTACAAAATTTGAACTAAAAACTTAGGTCATTTGAGAACCATTTTTGCCTCTCTTTTTACAAATTCGGTCACATGGCATAGTAGGTTCATCTATAAAGTAGATGCTAAACCCTGGCATACAGGAATCAGATAATATGTGTACCATTACTTCCCTATACAAGCAGATAATTTCAACTGAACTGACCTCTCTACAGCATTAAAAAGTATTCACTATTCACCTATTCTCCCAGTACTTTATTCTCTCATATTATAGGACATTAGACCATAAGATAGAACCATTGCTTTCTGGTTTCCCTCTCATTTCTCTAGTCACCAATTATTTTCCTGATGTATTCCTTGTCTCTTTTCCTGCCCTTTAGGGTTGTTTGCTGATGTTTTTCTAATTTTACTCTAAGCAGTTGAATTTCTGTATAGAACAGAAATAATGTTTTCAAAAATATTTTGTGATGAATTTCTCTATCATTAATCTATTTTAAAATTTTCTTTTTTTAACCTTTGTTTGATTCCCTGGAAGACACTTGTGTCACTATTACTAAACCATTAGGTTTTACAACTAAAAGGGGGGCAGGTATCACTCAGAACAAAGTAGATAGTAAGAATGAATTTGTAATGCAAGTGTTCTCACTCCACTATTTAGAACCTTGAATGAATAATTTAAGATAATTAATACTTGCGGTACTTAGATAATTAATACTTGCAGTACTTAGATAATTGTCAACTTGCAGGTGAAGGCACCTAGTTCTGTTGCTGTGGACATGAGCCAACGGTACATGAACCTCATCTGTTGCTGACTACATCTGCAGTAGGCTAGGAGGTGTACCTGCTGCAATGAATGATGTTTGACTTAATTGACTGGTGCTTAAATGAGAAAGCGCAATGTAGCACAATCCAAGCAGCTCAGTATACCTCATCTCAAGACTTGCAGCTCAGCCTAGGCCTTTGGAGGTGCAGCAAGAAATCACCCCAGGGAAAATTGTAGGAACCCAGAGGCCTGGAGAGAAGGCCAGCAGAGACTACCCTGTGTCTTTCCACATAAGAAAGAACCTCAGTTGAAAGTAGCTGCCTTTCCTCTGAAGAACTAATGAAATAAATCCCCTTTTATTAAAAGACAATCTGCCATAGATGGACGAACTTCCGGAGAAGATGGCGGCTTAGTAAGACTCGTGGGTCTTAGTTCCTCCTCCAGAACAGCTACTAGAGAAGTAGAAACAATTCAGAACAGCTCCCAGAACCACGACAGAGACCAAGAAGACAGCGTACCCCATTCTGGAATGGCTGACTGGCTGGGATAACCCGCTCCGGTGAGTACGCCAAGTGGCGCGGGCTTCCCCGGGCTGGGGTGGCAGGTGGCCGGAGACCCTCCCTCCCTCCTTCCCGGGCCAGTTGGGAGAATTGGACAGGTGGTCCCCTCAAGTGGCGGCAGCTGGCGCCAACCCCCCATGCGTAGCCCCCTGGACCAGCTGGGAGAATTGAATCGGAGATCCCAAGGCGCGGAGAACAGCGACCGGGGTCCCTTCCAAACATGTGGCTTCCCGGTCCGGCTGGGAACAGTGGATAGACACTTCCCCAAGCCGCGGCGGCTGGCGTCCCCCCCACCATGCTTGGCGCCCCGGGCCAGCTGGGAAATTTGGACAGGCGTTCCCCCAAGCCGCGGAGGCTGGCAACCCACCCCGCGCGAGGATCCGCGGGCCGGCTGGGAGATTCAGATTGGCACTCCCCCAAGCCACTTCGGCTGGTGACCCTCCCCTACAGTGAGAGTTTTCCAGTTAAAGGAGCCACAGCATCTTTTACTGGTGGGATCCGCAGACAGATGAGCACCACAAGCGCCACCTACTGGGCAGGATAAGAAAAACAGAGCCCATAGATTTCACAGAAAAATCTTTCAACCTGTGGGGTCTTACACCCAGGGAAATCTGATTAAATGCCCAGACGCCAGCAGAAGATAACGGATCACGCTCAGAAAATTGAAAATATGGCCCAGTCAAAGGAACAAACCAATAGTTCAAATGAGATACAGGAGCTGAGACAACTAATGCTGAATATACGAACAGAAATGGAAAACCTCTTCAAAAACCAAATTGATAAATTGAGGGAGGACATGAAGAAGACATGGACTGAGCAAAAAGAAGAAATAGAAAAACTGAAAAAACAAATCACAGAACTTATGGGAGTGAAGAACAAAGTAGAAAAGCTGGAAAAAACAATGGATACCTACAATGGTAGATTTAAAGAGACAGAAGCTAGAATTAGTGAATTGGAGGATGGAACATCTGAATTCCAAAAACAAACAAAAATTATAGGGAAAAGAATGGAAAAATTTGAACAGGGGATCAGGGAACTGAATGACAATATGAAGCATAGAAATATACGTGTTGTGGGTGTTCCAGAAGGAGAAGATAAGGGAAAAGGAGGAGAAAAACTAACAGAAGAAATTATCACTGAAAATTTCCCAACTCTTATGAAAGACCTAAAATTACAGATCCAAGAAGTGCAGCGCACCCCAAAGAGAATAGACCCAAATGGGCGTTCTCCAAGACACTTACTAGAAAGAATGTCAGAGGTCAAACAGAAAGAGAAGATCTTGAAAGCAGCAAGAGAAAAACAATCCATCACATACAAGGGAAACCCAATAAGACTGTGTGTAGATTTCTCAGCAGAAACCATGGAAGCTAGAAGACAGTGGGATGACATATTTAAATTACTAAAAGAGAAAAACTGCCAACCAAGACTCCTATATCCAGCAAAATTGTCCTTCAAAAATGAGGGAGAAATTAAAACATTCTCAGACAAAAAGTCACTGAGAGAATTTGTGACAAAGAGACCAGCTCTGCAAGAAATACTAAAGGGAACACTAGAGTCAGATACAAAAAGACAGAAGAGAGAGTTATGGAGAAGAGTGTAGAAAGAAGGAAAATCAGATATGATGTACATAATACAAAAGGCAAAATGGTAGAGGAAAATATTATCCAAACAGTAATAACACTAAATGTTAATGGACTGAATTCCCCAATGAAAAGACATAGACTGGCAGAATGGATTAAAAAACAGGATCCTTCTATATGCTGTCTACAGGAAACACATCTTAGACCCAAAGATAAACATAGGTTGAAAGTGAAAAGTTGGGAAAAGATATTTCATGCAAATAACAACCAGAAAAGAGCAGGAGTAGCTATACTAATATCCAACAAATTAGACTTCAAATGTAAAACAGTTAAAAGAGACAAAGAAGGACACTATCTACTAATAAAAGGAACAATTAAACAAGAAGACATAACAATCATAAATATTTATGCACTGAACCAGAATGCCCCAAAATACGTGAAGAATACACTGCAAACACTGAAAACGGAAATAGACACACATACCATAATATTTGGAGACTTCAATTCACCACTCTCATCAATGGACAGGACATCTAGACAGAGGATCAATAAAGAAATAGAGAATTTGAATATTACTATAAATGAGCTACACTTAACAGACATTTGTAGGACATTACATCCCACAACAGTAGGATACACCTTTTTCTCAAGTGCTCATGGATCATTCTCAAAGATAGACCATATGCTGGGTCACAAAGCAAGTCTTAACAAATTTAAAAAGATTGAAATCATACACAACACTTTCTTGGTTCATAAAGGAATGAAGTTGGAAATCAATAATAGACGGAGTGCCAGAAAATTCACAAATACGTGAAGGGTCAACAACACACTCTTAAACAACGAGTGGGTCAAAGAAGAAATTGCAAGAGAAATTAGTAAATACCTCGAGGCAACTGAAAATGAAAGCACAACATATCAAAACCTATGGGACGCAGCAAAGGCAGTGCTAAGAGGGAAATTTATTGCCCTAAATGCCTATATCAGAAAAGAAGAAAAGACAAAAATTCAGGAATTAACTGTCCACTTGGAAGAACTGCAGAAAGAACAGTAAACTAACCCCAAAGCAAGCAAAAGGAAAGAAATAACAAAGATTAGAGCAGAAATAAATGAAATTGAAAACATGAAAACAATAGAGAAAATCAATAAGACCAGAAGTTGGTTCTATGAGAAAATCAATAAGATTGATGGGCCCTTAGCAAGATTGACAAAAAGAAGTAGAGAGAGGATGCAAATAAATAAGACCAGAAACGGAAGAGGAGACATAACCACTGACCTCACAGAAATAAAAGAGGTAATGACAGGATACTATGAACAACTTTATGCTAAAAAATACAACAATTTAGATAAAATGGACGGGTTTCTGGAAAGACATGAACAACCAACTTTGACTCAAGAAGAAATAGATGACCTCAACAAACCAATCACAAGTAAAGGAATTGAATCAGTCATTCAAAAGCTTCCTAAAAAGAAAAGTCCAGGACCAGACGGCTTCACATGTGAATTTTATCAAACATTCCAGAAAGAATTAGTACCAACTCTCCTCAAACTCTTCAAAAAAATCGAAGCGGAGGGAAAGCTACCTAATTCATTCTATGAAGCCAACATCACCCTCATACCAAAATCAGGCAAAGATATTACAAAAAAAGAAAACTACAGGCCAATCTCTCCAATGAATATAGATGCAAAAATCCTCAACAAAATTCTAGAAAATCGAATCCAACAACACATTAAAAGAATTATACATCATGACCAAGTAAGATTCATCCCAGGTATGCAAGGATGGTTCAACATAAGAAAATCAATTAATGTAATACACCATATCAACAAATCAAAGCAGAAAAATCACATGATCATCTCAATTGATGCAGAGAAGGCATTTGACAAGATTCAACATCCTTTCTTGTTGAAAACACTTCAAAGGATAGGAATACAAGGGAACTTCCTTAAAATGATAGAGGGAATATATGAAAAACCCACAGCTAATATCATCCTCAATGGGGAAAAATTGAAAACTTTCCCCCTAAGATCAGGAACAAGACAAGGATGTCCACTATCACCACTATTATTCAACATTGTGTTGGAGGTTCTAGCCAGAGCAATTAGACAAGAAAAAGAAATACAAGGCATCAAAATTGGAAAGGAAGAAGTAAAACTATCACTGTTTGCAGACGATATGATACTATATGTCGAAAACCCGGAAAAACCCACAACAAAACTACTAGAGCTAATAAATGAGTACAGCAAAGTAGCAGGTTACAAGATCAACATTCAAAAATCTGTAGCATTTCTATACACTAGTAATGAACAAGCTGAGGGGGAAATCAAGAAACGAATCCCATTTACAATTGCAAGTAAAAGAATAAACTACCTAGGAATAAATTTAACTAAAGAGACAAAAAAACCTATACAAAGAAAACTACAAAAAACTGTTAAAAGAAATCACAGAAGACCTAAATAGATGGAAGGGCATACCGTGTTCATGGATTGGAAGACTAAATATAGTTAAGATGTCAATCCTACCTAAATTGATTTACAGATTCAATGCAATACCAATCAAAATCCCAACAACTTATTTTTCAGAAATAGAAAAACCATAAGCAAATTTATCTGGAAGGGCAAGGTGCCCCGGATTGCTAAAAGTATCTTGAGGAAAAAAAACAAAGCTGGAGGTCTCACGCTGCCGGACTTTAAGGCATATTATGAAGCCACAGTGGTCAAAACAGCATGGTATTGGCATCAAGATAGATATATCGACCAATGGAATCGAATAGAGTGCTCAGATATAGGCCCTCTCATCTATGGACATTTGATCTTTGATAAGGCAGTCAAGCCAACTCACCTGGGACAGAACAGTCTCTTCAATAAATGGTGCCTAGAGAACTGGATATCCATATGCAAAAGAATGAAAGAGGACCCATATCTCACACCCTATACAAAAGTTAACTCAAAATGGATCAAAGATCTAAACATTAGGTCTAAGACCATAAAACAGTTAGAGGAAAATGTAGGGAGATATCTTATGAAACTTACAATTGGAGGCGGTTTTATGGACCTTAAACCTAAAGCAAGAGCACTGAAGAAAGAAAGAAAGAAATGGGAGCTCCTCAAAATTAAACACTTTTGTGCATCAAAGAACTTCATCAAGAAAGTAGAAAGACAGCCTACACAATGGGAGACAATATTTGGAAACGACATATCAGATAAAGGTCTAGTATCCAGAATTTATAAAGAGATTGTTCATCTCAACAACAAAAAGACAGCCAACCCAATTACAAAATGGGAAAAAGACTTGAACAGACACCTATCAGAAGAGGAAATACAAATGGCCAAAAGGCACTTGAAGAGATGCTCAATGTCCCTGGCCATTAGAGAAATGCAAATCAAAACCACAATGAGATATCATCTCACACCCACCAGAATGGCTATTATCAACAAAACAGAAAACGACAAGTGCTGGAGAGGATGCGGAGAAAGAGGCACACTTATCCACTATTGGTGGGAATGTCAAATGGTGCAACCACTGTGGAAGGCAGTTTGGCGGTTCCTCAAAAAACTGAATATAAAATTGCCATACGACCCAGCAATACCATTGCTAGGTATCTACTCAAAGGACTTAAGGGCAAAGACACAAACGGACATTTGCACACCAATGTTTATAGCAGCGTTATTTACAATTGCAAAGAGATGGAAACAGCCAAAATGTCCATCAACAGACGAGTGGCTAAACAAACTGTGGTATATACATACGATGGAATATTATGCAGCTTTAAGACAGAATAAACTTATGAAGCATGTAATAACATGGATGGACCTAGAGAACATTATGCTGAGTGAGTCTAGCCAAAAACTAAAGGACAAATACTGTATGGTCCCACTGATGTGAATCGACATTCGAGAATAAAGTTGAAATATGTCATTGGTAACAGAGACCAACAGGACTTAAAAACAGGGTAAGATAGTGGGTAATTGGAGCTGAAGGGATACAGACTGTGCAACAGGACTAGATACAAAAACTCAAAAATGGACAGCACAATAATACCTAATTGTAAAGTAATCATGTTAAAACACTGAATGAAGCTGCATCTGAGCTATAGGGTTTTTTTTTTGTTTGTTTGTTTGTTTGTTTGTGTCTTTTTTTACTATTATTGTTATTTTTTTAATTTTTTTCTCTATATTATCATTCTATATCTTTTTCTGTTGTTTCGCTAGTTCTTTTCCTAAATTGATGCAAATGTACTAAGAAATGATGATCATGCATCTATGTGATGATGTTAAAAATTACTGATTGCATATGTAGAATGGAATGATTTCTAAATGTTGTGTTAATTTCTTTTTTTCTTTAATTAATAAAGAAATAAAAAATAAAAATAAAAAAATTTTTTTAAAAAGCCAATCTGTGTCTGGTGTGTTGCATTCTGGCAGCTAGCAAGCTTGAACAATACTGTTCTCTTGTCTTTCTTTAGATCTTAACATCATAAATTTTTCTTAAAGAATTGCAAATTAGAGGGGGGGAAGATAGAGGAAAGCCAGATAGATAAGAATGTTTTAGTCATGATTAATGAATTCATATTCTATAAGGGGAAGTAGAAGTCTTTCCAGTGGGGTGGAGGCCAGAGTCTGAGGGAAAGAGACTAGGGTGAAGATGCTGAAGTTTTCCTTGTGTTCCAGTTCCTTCACTTCTTGGACTTTGCTCTAGACTGAATGTGATTGCAGGAAGGGGTAGATTGTGAGGAACAGAAAAAAAGCATATATAAGTTGAGGGGAAATTCAAATGTGAAAGACCATTTCCAGTTATATCTCTTGGAAGAAATCACCTTGCAACAACTTTTCATGGGTGTGTGAATGATCAGGTATGTTACCTGTAAGAAAACTTTCCAGAACTTTAGACACTCACAGTGTTCAAAGAAAATAGCAAAGATTTTCCAGGACTCCAGAGAGAACCTAAAATGAATTGGTAATATTAGTAGTTATGGAGTCAGGCTGACTATGTTTCAAAAGACAGGGAACCCCTAAATTGAAAAATACATTAGGGGTCCAGGGAGTTGGCCATGACCACAGGACACACCAAAGTGCAATATGGTACCAATAGCCCCTGAATGGGAAAAACTGTTACTGGACAAAGGACGTGGATTCTTCTGCCTGATGTGCTCAATGACCAATTCCTGAGACACTGGGATTTCAAAGAGAGAGTTTATTACTAGGTGAATAGTAGGAGACCAGATGGCCCAGTGGCTCAAAATCTGTCTCTCTGAACTGTAGTAATCTGGGTAGTTTTATTAGAGAAAAGGTGGGCAGGGTTTAGGATATGGAGCACAATAGCCCCAGATGATGTAATTAGAGGTGTTCTGATTATTGAGCATGTGCAGATTGATTACATGCTTAGTCATAGAACATATGAAAGAAAATGTCAGAATGATGTCTGGTTGACTTGTAGGTTAAAGTCTAAACTACCACACATGTCAGGTGAGCCCAGTTTGACTACATTCAGTCTTGGTCATCAAGATAATTTGGGACTTGGGGTGGGTTAGTTCTGGGTGTACCCAAGACCCTTCATTAACAAATATTAGGGGCTATCTTTAGTGATCAAAAGATTCTAAAGTTGGAAAACTGGATAACTAAGTACAGATAAAGGTTAGTCACAAGTTTTTTCAATCGCAGGGGCAGTAGATAAGGGCTATACAACCATTATCAGAGATCAAGGCAACTGGATTACAATTCAGAGATTTCAGGTATTTCCTTGTCTACTCTGATATGCCAGAAGCAAAAATGAATATTTATATAATGATTCAGTAATCAAAATCATCCCTTAAATTCTGATTTCTCCATTACAAAATGTTAAACAAACAAGGGATCAGGTCTGACCAACCTCATGACACTAGAAACCAAAAAGGGTGCACAAGAAACCAAATTAACTAGTGACTCCTCACTCTTGCTCATGCATTAAGCACAGGTAAGTATCTTCCTACATATAAATGACAGTCCAAAGTAATCCTAACATAGACTGTGACCTCTGAACTGACTTTGAATGTACATTCATCAAAATTATTCTATTAACTCAAAAGAAACTCACCTTAGAAAAGTTGTCATCAGGTTTAATTGACAACTTCCTCCTCCTGCTTCACCACAAAGATATAAAAACCCTAGCCAATGAGTGGAAATTAAGGATCTCTAAATAGATACTACAGACAATGCAGAAAATTGTTCACTTTTTGTGTAGTGTATTGTATTAGACAGAGTTCTTCAGGGAACAGAGTCAATAGGAGATATACACAGATACAAGAGACTCATGATAGAAATTGGCTCACTCAACCATCAATTTTGAATTCCATGGAGCAAGCCACAAGCTGAAAACTACAATAAAGGTGATTCTGAAGTCCAGAAAATCTGAACCCTGTAGGACAGGCTACAAACAAGAAATTCCAGTAAAGGTGCAATTGGATTCCTGAGAGGAAGCTGGATGGCTGAAGTGGAGGCAGAATTTCATCTTTCTTACTTCTGAATTCCAGAGTTCTGGATTTTAAGAATAACTGATAGGATAAGTACTCCCCTCATTTCTAGGAGCAATCTCTTTTTTTATTAGAGTCACAGTCAGTCAGAGATACAATCAACTGATTATAGATGTAAACCCACTTACAAAATACCTTCACAGTTACAATCAGTCCATTTGTTGTTCGATTGGACACCTTAACCTAGCCAATTTAACAGATGAAGCTGAGCATTATATTTACACATATAGATATTATTATACATACAATGTATCACTACTTAAAAACAAATTTGAAAATTATGCATGTGGCCACTATGGCAATCCAGAGGAGCAGGCCATGCAAATTGTATAGTATAAGCCATGTGCTAGATCTTGCTGTTTGTTTTTATCTCGGATGGGCATTCCATAAGCACCTCAAACTCAAAATGTCTAACACTGAACTGGTTTCCATCACTCCTTTATTTTTTATTTATCATAATGCTAATAATAACCAAGATAGAATCTTAGAAACAATACTTCTTGTTAAATATTAGATAAGCAAGCAGTGAATCAACAAATACAGTTCCAACAATTGTCAAGGTGCCAATATTGAAGTTCAGATGGCCTAAAGCTAAATAAGACTCAATTTCTTCAAGTTCATAAAGTGAGGTAAATGATAGCAATAACTACAGAGTTGGTATAAAGATGAAATAAGATTGGGTATAAGAAAGCTTTTAAACAGTTTGGAAAGATAGTTTAACTAACAGATTAGAGCAATGTTTTTTCAACTGCTCTGTCCAGTTTGTTTTCTATTTCTTTTTATTTCATTTCATTAAGGAAAAAGGCAGAGTTATGGTAGGGAATATACAGGTAACACATTTCATTTATTTCTATAATTACAAGTTATTGCTCGGACTTTTAAAAACACCATCACAAAGCATTTGAAATAAATGAACTTTGAGGTACTATTATAAGAAAAGGTAAAAATTTGATAAATTAAAAATAGCTCAAGGATTTAAATTTCAAAAAAGAAACATTCAAACAGTAGAAGAATATATAAGTTAATTTCTTTATAACCTGGGAATGGGGGAACGTTCCTAATAGTGAATCAAGTTTTTGAGGAAATAAAGGAAAATATAAATACTTTTTACTATAATATTCTTGAATGCATGGTAAAAAAGAGTGATAAAGTAAGAAAAAATATTTGTAACTTACATTGAATCAATCCTCAATACATAAAGAATTCCAAAATTTCAAGAAGAATAAGATCAGAAAACCAGTAGAAAAAAGGCAAAAAAATATATGAAAAATAGTAAATAAAAGGAAAGATATCAAGCATTTACCCTGATTTTCTCATTTGAACAGCACCTTAGGGTACCCTGTAATCCACGAGGGTAAGTTTCTCACTATAGACATGATACAGATAATAAGAAGGAATGATAAGATTAGAATACTGCTATCTAACTCCAAATGGACTAATGGATCTAAGCATTGAGTACCAATGACTCTTATATCTAAAAGAGAAACAACCAGACACCATGTACCTCCAAATAGAACAGCCCTCATTAAATATCTTTACCAGAAGAAAAAAATATCTCAATATGATCTAAGCCACCTATTGAGTTACAGGATATGCAGGAGATAAGTGAACATGTTTACCCAAACCACAGAAATACAATCATCCATATGTAGACTATGGAAGACTCTATGGAACAGTAATCTTGAATCACCAGTAAATAGTGCCAGGGGAAAAAAGCAATGAAGAGATGTAACATATATATCAATGTATTGCAATTTATAAAATTCAGTTGCATATTTGATGGAAAAGTTTTGGTAATGGATGAGGTAGTTATGGCAGTACTACACTGTGAAAGTATTTAATAGCACTGAATTATGTATTTGAGTGTAGTCAAAAGGAGAAATTTTAGGTTCTACAATGTTACTAGAATTAAAATTTTAAGTAAAACATAGGACTGTACAACAGAGTGAACATTATTGCAAACAATGGTAAAAACGTAATAATGTAAAGAATTCTAAAAATGTTCTTTCATTAATTGTAAGGTGTACAACTAATGCAAAGTGTTAATAATAGGGTGGTGTATAGGAATTCTGTACAATAGATATGATTTTTCTATAAACTTATATAAAAAAATCTGTGGATTCCATTTTTAAAAATGTAAAAATTATAAGTGATCAAGAAAATATGTGTAATATCTGAATATATGATATTTAAAATTTTTAAATGCGAAACTTTACAGAAAATTAGATAGGAGCTAACCAAAATAGAAAACAAATACAAAAGAGAGAATACAAAAAACCAAAAGCTGTGTTTTTGATAAGATCAACAAAATCAACAAAACTTTAGCTAAATTGACGAAGAAAAAAATAGGGAGAATAAAATAATGAAGATCAAAAATGTAAAGGGAAATATTACTAATAATCTTGCTAAAACAAAAAGCACTGTAAGTGAATACTATGAACAACTGTATGCCAGTACATTAAATAACCAGGATGAAAAGGACAAATTCTTAAAAACTCACAAACTACCAACAATGACAAAAGAAGAAATAGAAGATCTCAGAAGTCATTACTAGTAAAGAGATTAAATCAGTAATCAAAACCTACAAACAAGAATTCTTCAAGGGGCAAGATGGCCGGACTGTGGGGGAAGCAGAGCTGAGGGGTTGTTAAATCCCTATGCCCCCTTCAGCCTTTCCTCAAGGAACTTGTGGGTCTAGGAAAGGAGAACGCACACTCCTATCCAACAACTGCATACTGACTTTTCTCCCTGCGGCCATTGGGTTGTCCCAACAGATCCTGTGCCCTGGTAAGCAACCCCGGAATTTTGCAGCTCTGACTTGGAATCTCTGGGACAACTACAGAGTAAGCACCACCTCTGTACTTCCAAAGGAAGTCAGACCAGTCCCTCTGTCCCAACTGGTGCAGCACTGGGCATCCCATGTCTGTGGAGCGAGGAGGCTTGTCCTCTCTCCGGCTACCACTTCTGCTGGATGTTCTGTACTTTCACCTGAAAGCTCTTCTAAACAAAGCCTCATATCTGGGAAGACAGTCAGTCAGTGAGTACCTTGAACTTGCCATGCTGGATGGTGGAAGAGTTTGTAGCAGCAGAAATGTGTGTTCCATGTTCTGATTTTCAGAGTAAATCCATTCCTGGTGTTATTCCAGAGGGTGTGTGGAGAAAATCACATGCAGCTCATCTAAGAGGACTAAATTCAAAAGCTGCCTCTCAGCATTGATGGAACAACATTTACTCTGGAAATTCAGATGGGCTGTAGTGGGTGTGGCCTTGGTCTTTGCTTGTCTTGTCATTGTTCATTAGCAACTATTGGACAGAAGGGCTAGAAATTAATTGAGTCCGATATAGCTATGTTCTGCCCTTTTATCTCGGGGGTTAGAAACCTTATTTCAGACAGAGAGAATGGAATGGACCAAATCGCACCCTGGCTTTTTTGGTCGTGTGGTGGTACCCTCTCCCCCACCTTATCTTCCTCTTCCAAAAAATTAATAAGCAGAATAAAAAAGCAATGAAATAATTTCCTTAAAATAAGCCTACCAACAACAAAAATCTCAGGACCAGAAGGTTTCACAGGGTAATTCTACCAAACATTTTTTAAAAATAGAAAATAACAAGCATTGGAGAGGATGTGGATAAGTAGGAACACATTCACTGCTGGTGGGAGGATAGAATGTTATAGCTGCTGTGGAAGATGGTTTGGCAGTTTTCTCAGGAGGCTGTTTGGAATTTCCATATGATCTGGCAATCCCTATGCTAGGTATATACCCAGAAGAACTGAAAGCATGATTCAAACAGACATTTGCACACTAATGCTCATAGAGTCATTATTCACAGTTGCCAAAAGATGTATTAAACCCATGTCCACAGACCAATAAATGGATTAATAAAATATGGTATATACATATAACGGAATATTATTCAGCCATAAGAAGGAATGAAGTTTTGATATCTGTGACAACATGGATGAAACTTGGAGATATAGGTTGAGTGAAATAATCCAGACACAGAAGGACAAATATTTTATGATCTCACTGATTTTAAACACTTGTAATAAGCAAACTGACAAAATTGGCATTTAGAATACAGGTTGCCAGGGAATGGGAAGCTAAGATTTAAAATGTACAAGGTTCCTATTTAGAATGATGGAAATGTTTTGGTAGTGTTTGGTGGTGATGTGTGTTAGTTAGATTCAGTTGTCAACTTGGCCAGGTGAGCATACCTAGTCTTGTTGCTGCGGACATAAGCCAATGGTACGTGAACCTCATCTGTTGCCAATTACATCTGCAGTCAGCGAGGAGGCGTGTCTGCTGCAATGAGTGATGTTTGACTTAATTGGCTGGCACTTAAATGAGAGATTGCAACGTAGCATTGCTAAGCAGCTCGGCATTCCTCATCTCAGCACTTGCAGCTCAGCCCAGGTCTTTGGAGATGCAGAAAGAAGTCACCCCGGGGAAAGTTGTTGGAACACAGGGGCCTGGAGAGAAGACCAACAGAGACCATCTTGTGCCTTCCACGTAAGAAAGAACCTCAGTGGAAAGTTAGCTCTCTTTCCTCTGAAGAACCAACAAAATAAATCCCCTTTTATTAAAAGCCAATCCGTCTCTGGTGTGTTGCATTCCGGCAGCTAGCAAACTAGAACATGATGGTAACACAATATTGTGAATGCAATTAAAAGCACTGAAATATTTATCTGTGATTAATACTGTTAATGTTAGATTACAAATATGGCAACAGAAACAGTGAATCTTAAGTTAAACCATGGGTTTAAATTAATAGTGTAAGTATAAAAATGTGCTATCATCGATTGTAAAAATGTTATGCACCAAAATGCAAGGTGTTCATGATGGGGTGGTATATAGGAATGCTTTATTTTGCATGATTATTCTGAACCCACGACTTCCTTAATAAAGGGGAAAAATCTGTCATTTTTTATCTCTTCTTGATTTTCCTGATTATTCATTACCATTGGATAAGCAGGTCAGGAGAGAGTCCCCTGCTTGTCTGGGGAAATAAGCAGATTCCAGGATAGTCAACATACCTGTACAGATTCTTTTTGTCAAAATTTCCATTTAGCATCCCTTTGTTCTCCAAACTCTGCCATGCTGTTGTGCAGTATTTACCTGCAACTTTTCACAGTGCGGGATGAAGTGGAAGTAGCTTGAATGAGACCACAGTTCCCGGCAGTGCAAACTGCCATCGTCTACTCCAGGCAGTCCCGCCAATCTGCTGTACCACACGCGAGTCCCAAATCCATGTCTTTTTAGCAAGAGGCAGAACCTTTCTATTCTAAAAGTTTTACTCTGGTTGTAGTACATGAGGTTTTCTGATTTAAATTTATCTTTAGCAGATGTTTAAAAGAGGGTTTGGAGAACGCTTTTTCCATCTTTTCTTTGGAGCATTGTCTGTTGGACTTTAAAGCCATTTTATACTTTATGTCTCTATATACCTGGATCTTCTGAAGTTGTGCTTGTGTATCTGAGCCCCTTCTTCCAGCCTACTTTCATTATAATAAGTCCAACAAAACCGAAGTTTTTCTCTTTTCTCCTCAACAGTTTAGGATTGTATAATTTCAACTACATTTTTATACCCTCTGTATCATCCTCTATATCTCTAATTCTATTGTTCTCTCTGTTTGCTGTCCTTTAAAAGTTTTTCAAAACCATTTTTCTTCAAACGTTATCTAAATGAATCTAAAAAAGTGTATGCAGACAGAACAAAAAGGGAAAAAAGTTGTCCATGGGTAAAAATGCCAACTTGGGCTTGAATTTCCTTTTCTCTATCTAACTTCCCAAACGGTTTGCTTATATGAAAATGTTCATATTCCCTTTTGCTTGTTTTCTTGTTTTTTTCAAAGTAAGAATATAAATATATTTATATTTAAACATATATCATATTTAAGGGAATATATATATTTAAACATATATTTAAGGGACTATGTATATATATATATATATATATATATATATATACACACACACACACACACACACACACACCATTTTGTTGTTATTCTAAGGAAGATTTTAACTGGGTCGCTAAATTATCATCCTTCATTAATTATGATTATTTGTTTCCTTCATTGCCATTACTACTAGCATCATCATAATAATAAGCTTAATTCATTGAGCTCGTGCTATGTACCAGGTACAATTAGGGGCTTTATGTGTATTATCTCAATCGAACTCCACCACAACCCTGTAAGTGTAACTATTGCTTTCCATATTTTATAGGTAAAGAAACTGAGAAATGGAGTAGTTAACTATCTGGTGGCATAATGTTCTCACAGTTAGTGCCTGAAGAACCCAAAATCAAACCCAAGTCCATCTGAGTCCAAAACCTGCGCTTTTAAAGACCATACTATATTAATTGCTTTTAATATTCAGTTTTTGAAATTATCAAGCTATTATTTTACCTATAAGGTCAACAACCTAGTTAGAATGCTAAGTATTGTTAAAGCATGTTGTGTGAAGAAAGCTTGAAGAACTTGGTGCTTCTTGGCTATACAGAGGAAAAGAAATCAAAGATACAAGGATGGCACGGCATGCATCTTTCAGGCACTGGAAGAATAAGTGCACAGCACATTTGCATTGCTTCATGATGAGATTTAAGTCAGATTGGTCCCTGCTGGATTAAGTAAACCCCCCTTTTGTTAATATTCAAGTTCTCTATGGAACTTTACAGAGAGTATTAATACTGTCAAAACAACAGCAATTTTATCGTGCAATTCCAATGGGCTATGTGCTGTTCTAAGTGCTTTACCAGTATCCTCCTACTTCTTATCTAATCCTCAGTATAGTAATCCACATTTTGCATATGAGTTAAGCAAATTTCACCAGCTGCCATGATTAGTAAGAGATATGAGCCCACATCTTCTTAAGTCTAGAAACTGTACACAAAGAAAAAGCCATGGCTGCCCCCGAGACGCAATAGGAGGAAAATAATCAGAGGGCTGAGGTGCAGGTAGAGATAAATGAAGTTGAGAAGGAAAGCTGAGATTTAAAGCTGGTTTAGAAGCAAACGACTTCTAGGCTATAAAGACAAAGCATTTAGAAACCAGGATTTATATCAATTTAAATTTGCTTTTGCTTGTTAGTAACAGAAACCTTACTGCAACACTTTAAACAGGTAAGACTTGGTCTCATGTAAGACCATTCAAAGAGCAGCAGTTCAAGGTTATTTTGTTGGTTCCATACAGGCCCTCAAGGACCTAGGCTTCCCATATTTTGCTACTTCTGTATATGTGGTTTCCATTGTCCAGATTGCTTTCTAGTGCATAATGGCTGCACGGACTCTAGCCGTTGCATCTGTGATCCAGGAAGCAGGAAACAAGAAGGTAGGTAGTACAGAAGGGTACCCTGTTCAGTGTATTAGTTAGGGTTCTCAATGAATCAGAACCAACAGGAGATATCTGCAAATATGAGATTTATAAAAGTGTCTCATACAACCATGAGGATGGAAAAGTCCAAAATCTATAAGGAAGGTCACAAGCTGGCAGCTTTGATGAAGGTCCTCAGTGAACTCCTTAGAAGAGGCTACCTGGCTGAAGTGGAGACAGAGGGATTCTCTCTTTAGAATTCTCCTTAAAAGACTTCAGGTGACTAGATTAAGTATTGCTCTTTGCAGAAGACACTCCCCTTAGCTGATTACAAATGTGATCAGCCATGGATGAAACCAACTTGCTCATGACTTAAGTCCACAAAATATCCTCAAAGCAACAGATAGGCCAGTGATTGCTCGACTAGACAATAGGACATATCACCTAGCCAAGTTGACACATGAACCTAACCACCACATTTAGGTTTGGTAACTTCCCAAAAAGGCTCAAAATACTTCTACTTATAACTCATTGGCCAATGTCATGGTCAAATCCATTTTTAAAAAGTCTGAGAAATGTATTTGTTTCACTGAACTCACTGTCTTTTCAAAGAAAACTGGGGTTCTCCTTTGAAGGTTAATAAAAAAGGAGTGGTGGTGGCATTATTCGCTCTTAAAAATCTGTGCCACAAATCAGGACTGAAAAAGCACTTTTCAGCTGGTAATAAAAAGGCCAGATATTGTGGGTCTCACCGAAGAGCATTTAATGAGGTAAGGAGGAGTACAGGAAAGTCCAGTGTAGTAGAAATATGTCCTTGGGCCTATGAGTTAATTTCTCAACCACATACATTTTTAAATTTGGTTGTTTTCCATTTTTTTCTATATAGGTATTGTAGGTTTAATTCTCACCCTTTCCCACCACTATCAACAAAAAAAACTCACTAAGTGATAGATATATGTCCTAATCACTCCATATTGGCCCATGATTGAGGCTAGAGTCACTTTATTAAAAATCTCTGCATCTAAGTTTCGATCTCTCAGGGCATTCTGTGTTTTATGTATATCCTTTTCCCACTTTGAACTTCTTTTCTCAACTGTTTTTCTCAGTTCCTTTTTAGATGATAAACTGAATGGATGTTGCAACATGACTCTCCTGCCTAGGATAAGCAGCCTAGACTTCCATTTGCCACTTTTGTGAAGTTCCAAGGTAATTAATCTCACCATGTTACCAATATAACCATGTTATATATAGTTGCCTAGGCCAGTGGAAGCAAATTGCCTGCAAACACTGTTCTTTTCTGAGACCTAAAGGATGATGACATTCCATACACAACATACCTGATACAATCCTTTTATAGTAAGACTGGAAACACCCCAAATGGCTTGGTCATACATGTTCACTTTAGTCTTTTTTCGTAAATTCAATATTCTAAGTTAAAATTATGAGTCACATTTTTATTACTTCTTCTGACCCCCTCCCCAAAAAAAATTCTCTTTTGGATTATGAAACTTTCGAGTATCACTTTATACTTACAGACAAGCAGCAAAGTCAAGAGAAAGGCAAGGATAATGGGAAAATGAAAGTTACATTGACAATGGAAAGGATTGAGGTGAATCACTCCAAGGGACCCAGAAAATTACATCTTAGTCTGTAGCAAGAATTTCTGCCTTCAGTTTTGGGAGAAATGAAGTCATTGAAACATTTGGCTTCCAAAAATGAGCAGAAAGAAAACAGCTCGAAACCACTTCCTTATCCTTACCTCTAACTGCCTGTACCCAACCCTTAGCTTTGCTGTGGGTCTGGCACTAGAGAAACATAGTTGATTTTAAAGGATGTGTATGGTTGAGTGCACATTGTGCCTGGAATATAGTCTTACGAATTCCGTTTGCTTTTCAAAGTAACCCAAATCCCATTCTTGACCCATGCCAACCTCTCTCAGAAACTGGAAAACTCTGTAATAGAGAGATTTGAAAGAATGAAGAAACTTGCTTTTTGGCACTTGGAGAAATGGCTCAGATCATGAATATTTTAACCAACCCAAAGAGAGATACTAAGGCCAAAACACAGCTCTGAGATGCTTCAGGAAAAAGCAAACTACTTGATATGCAAATACAAGATTTCTCTGATCCAGGAGCAGGAAATGATGTCTCCTGCCTTGAAGTCATTCTTAGGAAAGAAAACATTTACAGGAAAAGAGAAGCCAGTGTATGGCAGGTGTGACCAGCAGAGAGGAAAGTATGGCTAAGCCAAATATCCAAAATATAACATCTTTGCTTCTTTTCATCCCCTAAAATATTTTTACTTATAAGCAATCAGCAACTAGGTCAGATTCCAAGATATTTGAAGTTATATTTAATTATATTTATGTACAATCATAATGAACAGTATTTAGAAAGATGTGTCAGCATGAAGAATATTCAATTCGCAACTGTTTTGTCAAAGAAAGGTGCTCTAGACAGCAATCGTACTATAAAGTGTAGAAAAAAAAGATTTTAACAAGAATATAAGGATGGTTTTATTACATGCAAAATAAAATATTAGAGGTGTACAAGTTAGGAGAAAATGCAAAAAGTTAATCTGCTGTCTAACAAGCTAGCCTATGTATCATTCTTCAATAACTAAGCAGATAGAAGTTAACATAGTCTCAAATTGAAAACAAAATACTCACGTTTTTTACTTAAAGATATTCATTGGGCATTTTTTTAAATTTCATTTACCATGTTAGGTGCTGGAAATTCAATAGTGAACAAAAGAAGTCTAGTTTTTGTCTGCAAAGATTTTGCTATCTAGCAGAGAGTCAGATAATAAACCATGAAATAGAATTCTGGGAGTGGTGAAGGGTTCTACATGGAATTTACAGAAATATATCTTAGTTACTTCGGGTTGCTATAATAAAGAACCACAAAAAGCATGACTTACAACAGAAATTTATTCTTTCACAATTATGGAGTCTAGATGGTGTCAGCAGAGCCTGGTTTTTCTAAGACTCCAGGAAAGTATGCATCCTTGCCTTAGGTGTCTGCCAGCAATTCTTAGTTTTCTGTGACTTATAGATGCATCACACTGCCTCCTGATTCTTCACATGGCCTTCTCCCCAGTGTCTTTGTGATATCTCCTATCCCCTTCTTATAAGGACAGCAGTCGTACTGGACTAGGTTCCAACCTAATCTAGTTCAGCCTCATTTTAACTTATGGCACCTTGAAAGCACGTATATTCAAATAAGATCCCATTCCACAGGAACAGAGTTAGGACTTGAAAGTATTTTTGTGGAGGGGGGTAGGGAGGGAAGGACGCAGTTCAACCTGTAACAAAGGGGAACTAATCTAAACCGGAAATCAATGTACACTTCCTTGAAATGATGGCACACTGAATCCTGACTGTTGGGTAGGAGACAAAGGTGGGATGAGGGGTGGCCAAAGGGGAAGGGTGGGCAGAGTTCACAGAATCTGCCAAGGCCTGAACTGGCAAGCATGTTTGGGAAATTCAGTTTCAAAGAGGAGTTTGCTGACACTGGAGTGTACAGCAAGGGGTGGTTTAATAAATGAAAGATTGTTAGAGGATCACCAAATATTTATGGAGCACCTACGAGGTATCAGGTCTTCTTCTGAGAGCTAGGTTGAGGGGCTGTGACACAATTTCGGATGGCCTTGGAACCTATGTAAAGAAGTTCAAAATTTACCATTAGGGCAAAGGAAACCCACTGAGTGGTTTTCAAGGCATGTCTGAGGAGGGTAGGGGAAGAAGAGAAGGCTGTGTTGCAAAATAAAATTTAATATTCTTACATAACTCATTTAGAGTAAACTCTGAGAGTCATCAAGGAAGACGAAATGATTGATAGCAAGTGGCAGGGTGAGGTATATTTGCAAAAGTTTTGAATTTATTAATTGCACACACATGTTCTACAAACTGAAGACACTTGGTAATGTGTTTTAAAATATTTTGTAGGATAGTTGAAGCTGGGTTATAAGACATCAGTATCATTGCCATTGTCTCAATTGCAAATGATTTTTTTACCTACTCTTTCTTCATGTCAGCACATTCTCCATTCAAATGGGAAATGAAAAAATAAATAGCATCTTTCAAGCTTGTAAAATGAATCATTGCCTGTTTTTTTGGCAATGTTTTCTACCTATTTGTTTATCAGTTTAAGAGAAAGGGATTGAATCAAGAGCTTGAGAGCTGCTAAAGGCATAAGCTTGGGGGTTTGCTCTTGAATTATCTAAATAAATTTAAAGTTAAACCACCTTATGCTAACAACGAATTTTTTAAGGGCTATGAGTCATTTTAAACATATTGCCACATTTACCCTCTCTACGTCTATGAGATAGATAAATCATAAAATAACAATTCAGTAATGGTGTGCTGGTTTGAAACTGTTATGTACCCCCAGAAAAGCCATGCTCTTCTAATCTAATCTTGTAGGTGCAGACCTATTGTGGGTGGGACCTTTTGCTTAGGTTGTTTCCATGGAGATGTGACCCCACCCATTAAAGGTAGGTCTTAATCAGCTTACTGGAGTCCTTTAAGAAGGAAATACTTTGGAAAAAGCTCAGACACAAACATATGGAGATGCAGAAGGAAAATGCCTCAAGAGACAACAGAAACTGAGAGAACCATTTGAAATTAGAAACTGGGAGAGAAGTGCCAGCAGACGTTGCCCTGTGCCTTTCCATGTGACAGGGAGACCCCACAATGGCCTTTCTTGAGTGAAGGTATCCTCTTGTTGATGCCTTAATTTGGACATTTTCCTGGCCTTAAAACTATGAATTTGTAACCTAATAAATTATCTTTATAAAAGTCGATCCATTTCTAATATATTATGTTCTTGAAATAGTAACAAATCAAAACAGATAGAGATTCATTGTGAGTAGCCTGCTCAAAATGAAGAGCTGCTAAGTAGAGGAAGTTGGGATTCAAATGCAGCTGTGTCCAATGCCAGAGCTCAGGTTCTTAACCACCTGCTCTAGCGCCCCTTCCTGATCCCAAGCATGTTTCTCTGTAGTGATGGTTAAGCAAAAAACACTACTGGAAATCTCCTAGCACAAATCACAAAGCACAGTGAGGTCACAGCACAGCTCTTGGCCTCAGCACCCTTACAATGCTCAGTTTCATTTGGTTCCTTCCAGTAGCAAGCATGCCATTAGGGCCTTTGCAAGCATAATCCAATTTCCTCTATTATCTTATATCCTTCTACCCCAATGAATCAGCATTGTTACTAAGACTGCTGGGAGAAACAAAGCAATACAAACCAATGAAGCCTTCCTAATAGTTCAAGACGAAGGACTCATCACATTTCTTGATATCTGTTGGGGGAGAAAAATGATACTTTAAAGATTTATTTTCATGCATTAAAATGACCCTCATTCTTCAATTCCCACACCTTTGGTGGGGTGACTAATAGTCAAATCATCACAAAAGAAATTAAAATCCAAGGTAAATGAATAATCCTGTTAGAAGATGCCATCTGGTATACAACAGCACCACAATGCTAAGGTAACAATTAGTGGCCGGTCATTTTTTTATCATTTAAGATACATCTTATTTTTCCATTTTTTGAATTTTAGACATCTCATAAATTATAATGAAATGGAGAAAAATTTTATAAAATAAAGTGTGGAAAGGAAAAAAGAGATTAATGTGAACCCATGTCTGAAAATATTTATTTAAAGCATTTATAAAATTAGGCTTTATTAGTTCATTTTACTTCAGGAGAAAAAGTAATTTTACCTAAAGTTAACTGCTATACACAATGAGCAGCTGCACATTTAAAAGAGTGTAGGTAATGACTCTACAGGCTAAAAAATCCCTCTACAATTGCCCTGACATGTGGTCTCACATTTTACCCTGTGCGATTTGTAGCTCTCGGTCTAGAAAGCACCACTTGAAAGACAAACATTACTTGGTAACCCATTAGACCACTGTATCTGGCCCTTTTGTGCACCCTTCAGATCTTCCCCTTCTTGCCGGTGTGTGGTTGTGGCCCTCACTGTGTACTCTGCTCTGCATATTATCCTACAAGTTTTAGGAGGGTTCAACTTGACACCACCTTGCCTCCAGCTCTGGCTGCTATAGATCTCCTCTCCCAGGGTTTCCCTGTTGATGTGAAGGGATGGGCATCAGCAAGACCCTGCTGAGGACTATAAGACTTCAACCTGTAAGTGCTGGAAACATGATGCTCAGTGAAGCAAAACTGACCAATGAAACATGGGAATGGGAGATTACTTCTTCCCCCACCCACCACACTGATGTGACTCCTTGGAGGATGGTCTTTGAGATCCAACAGACAGCCACATTCACCAACTGGCTCTTCCTCTTTCCTTGCCTTACTGCCTCCGTCCTTCACTCCTGCTTCCTGGAACTGCACTCCCTAATCAAGTAGTAGCGCGTATCACTTTGCCCCAGGCTTTGCTTTCTAGGGAATCAGCCAACACAGATAATCCAGCCAATGCCTTAGCTCAAGTCTTACTATCTAGATAGTCTTTTCATATTTTATCAAAGGACTTTCAGAATAATACTTCATTGAAATTTTTAATGTGACATTTTGGAAACAAAGAAAATGAGAATAATCAATTAGCACCCTTGATGAAGCATAAATAAATTATGCAACTTCAAGCTTTTCAATAAGTTACAAGTACCTATTCCAGGCAGCTTTCACTGGGCTGTAACTGCTAAGACTTTTGTTTTTAGAGATTCAGTTGGGATCTCGCCAGACTTGGGTTTAAAAATTTCTACTCAATTTCTCATCCTTATTGTCTTCATGTGATACCTTCTTTGTGTCTTCCTTTTCAGGTATTTCTTTAAGGAGTTTCTGCGTCCCTTTATTCTATACTCAGTGTGTCAGATATTGGTTATGTCCATGGGTATGGAGGCAAACTACCTAGTTTATAGTTCCAGCTCTGCCAATTAAAAGCGCTATAGCCTTGGAAAAGTTGCTTACTTTCTCTGAGTTTCTGCTTATTTGTAAAATTAGAATGAAAATAATATTTACTTTGTAGGCTTGTGGAAAGGATCAAATGAGTAAATTTAATTAGAACCCTGCTTAGCACCTAAGTAGTGGCCATATTAACCACATCATTATTAATTTGTCGGTTTCTTTCTTTTGCTACTTAATTACTTGTAAGAGAGGGAAGAATCCCAGTGTTAAAATCAGAAAGACTTGGATTTAAATTGCACTCCACAATTGAAGAGTTGGCTGATCTGAGCAAGTCATCTAACCAACTTTACAAGTCTGCTTGATGTCCTGGTCCACATTCACATATGTGAAACTCTCGGAGTCCAGTGTGTTAGGAATTCAAATATTTTATATTCTGGAAATGTAATAAGGTACATATACACTATGTATTAAATAACATCCCCAGCTGGGAACTGGGAAAAAAACCTAGTAATCAAATACTTCACATTAATACCGAAAAACCTTTGAAACTTTATATGAGGTGGAATAAATTTAAAAAGCAAGAGATTATGTGAAATTGGGTCAGATTTTAAACACTAAACAAGCTTGCCACATAGTGGCAATAAATATACATTTTCAGAGCTTTCTGCATTCCTGAATTTCAGAAAATGGGCTGTGAAACCGAATTTCCATTGACAGCCAAGGCACAATCTCTTCAACTTCCACATTACCAACAAATAAAGAAATTACTTTCCTGCTAAGTCCCTTCCTTCTTTTATTTCAAACTCTCCTTGAGATGGAGGGTTAAAAAATTAACATTTTTTAGTGTCTACTACATACAAGGTAGAATATGAACCAAAAGGGGAACATAATTTAACAAGACACAGTTTTCACCCTCAGGAAGTTTATTATCTAGGAGAGAGAGACATATAAGGTTATTGAAAGAATTAAAATATTATATATACATGTACTGCTAGAAATAGATAAATGGTTCACATGCCACCATCTCACCATCATACACTAGACTAAGCCACTTGAGAAACAAGATGCTCTCACTCAAAAACAGTCAGGAAGTATTTGTTGCAAAACTGCAGACAGTCCTTTTTAAATACTGGAATTTCTCAAGCAAAGGCTCCTTTCAAGATGCCTACAGGGTTCTGTGCCATAACAAATGAAATATTACCTTTTAAATTATTTGCTCTAAAATTTACTTTTCAATTGACATGATACTCTAAGTTCTTCTGACAGATAAATCTGAAGTTATACTCTATTGACAAAGGGGAGACCCTTTATGTTTTCATACCCTCTCAAAGGAGAGATTGTTCTTGACATTCGCATCTATTCATAGTCAAATCTCTTGGTAGGAATATATTTTCATCATCTTATGATATGACATATTTCATGAATGTGCTTAAAAAATCTCCAGTCAATTCATAAAAATGTCAGTCAAAATTTTTATTGAACATATACTAGTCTTGAAGACCACCTTGTGAGGTTATAATTTCCATACTTCACTCAGTTCTCCACTGTTTTCTGTTATACCAAAACCTGTTATTTGGATTTGATTTTTTTTTTCACCAATAAACATTTACCTCTGTGTGCTGCACTCATCTTGGAGGTGTTCAAATATTTGCTCCATTATCATTTTTCTCAGTTGCTGTTTATTGAGTACACCATCCCTCCCCAGTGTTCCCCCCAGTGTCAGGGGGATCTCAGTGTCATTTCTCTAGGCATTCATACGTACATTTCCCTCTCCTAATATATACCCACCATGCAACAGATATAAACTTTGAAATTCCTGACTGATGTTATGAGCAAAAGAGAAAAGGTGTATCTTTTCAACAACCATTTTATTGCCCCCATGGTAGAAGCCAGTTCAAATGAACTCAGTGTGCTAAGTAGACTAAAGAGGAATAGAGCAGACTTGTTTACAAGAAGCAGTTCAATTACAATTTTCAAACTGAAAACTAACCCTCTGGTTACTGTATTTCTTTTAAGCTTTTTATTCTGAAATTCCATGAAGAAACTGAAACTACAGTGCACAGACACATATTGTACATTTATCTTGTTTTTGACCTTTCACGTCTGGATGATACCTAGAACAAATATTCAGTCATACAAATTGTAATCTTATCAAAAGAAGGATTTATAGGAGAAATGCAAACACAAATCTCACTGTCATACAGTGAAAGACACCAAGGTATCATCTCTATTCTTTGCATTGATATTTGACAACATCCTATTCAGCAACAGTTGCTTTATGCCTGCTTTTAATGACCATAAACTAGAAAATCTTGCATAATTCAGTGGGAATATTGTGAAGGCCCTCTGTCTGTCTAAGGTTGTCTGCTTTGCAGAAAATTTTAGTATCTTAGGGATTTCTTGACTAACAGGTGCATCATTATACACATCAACAATTGGCAGAGTGAGGAGTACCACCATTCAGTGTGTACTGCCTTATGATAAACCATGCAAGGAAATGAACTTCCTTTAAGGAAGGAAAAACAGAGGACCGTTTAACTTGTCTGAATGCATTTAAGCTGATGTTTTAGAGAAGCCAATTTGGATTCTAAGCAAGTGTTTATAGTTCAGCCTCAATCTTCTTTTCACACTGCTATGTTTTTTGCTCATGAGCAGAACTACCAAGAGTACATGATTTTTTCCCTTTGGAAACTTGCACTGTCTAGGGGTTAATACTTGCTAGAAATATATGAAATACTGATTAAATTAAAGTTGGGTCTTGAGAATCATGCTATCAGCTAAAAAAGAAAATAAAACAAAAGTTTAACCTACGGAGAACTTACCAAGGCTACAATAAGAACAAATTCAAATCTTGATGTAAAATCCAATCTCAGCTAGATGTCCAGCTCATGGGTTTTAGAATAGATCTTCATGTCCTCTTAAGTTTAACTACTGAACCTAGAATCTGATATTGCAAAAATGTCCTTAGACATGCATTTTTTGAGAATTTGAAGGAGGGGTAAGAATGCAGCACTGAGACATTTAATTGTACACAGTGTGGGATAGTGTACAGTGCACAGATTGTTAGTTCTTAGAATGTGAAATGTTAGATTGTAAAGCCCCAGGACAATCAAGAGTTCTGGGATTCTGACCCACAAGACACTGACCATGTTACTTCAGGCTTGTACTTAGGTTCAATGGCAATATAATATATACTCTGTTTCCCATTTATCACAAGGGCTTTGGAAGAATCAAATGAAGTAAAGTAGGATATCATTTAGAAAAGGATAATGTGTTATATAATTATAAAATAATGTTACTGACAAGTCTATTATGGATATTTTATTGACAAATAAAATTGTCATTGCTAATTATTTATTTTTCAAATGAAGTCCTACTTCTCTGAGCACCCTGCCATTGTCAGTTCGACCTCATTATCCTTTGCACTGACTTCTTGCAATAGCTCCTCCTGATTTCCCTCTCTCCAATCTTCTAATACTTTGAGCCCTTCCAAGTTCTTGCAGTAATGATTCAGATAGCATCACTCTTTTTCTTAAACACTTTTGAATATTCTCCATTTCTAAGGCCAACTCTCTTAGAAAGAAAAAACTTTGAAGTTCCATCAACCATGGGGAAATAACATAACCAAGAATCAAGAACTACTCATGGGACATTAAACAACCCAGCTAAGTTCAACTGTTTCTGAAGCATCTGATCATTGCTCTGTCTCAGGCACCTGCGGTTCACGGCTGCCCGAAGCTCCAGGTGCTTCTTCACCTGCAAACTCATCATCCTCCAGCTGTGTCATCTCTTGTCTTCTTATGTCTCCGACCAGCGAAGTGCTGGCCTCCATTGTAGCACTTGAATTTTAATTTTTATTTCTATGACTACCCTCTTCTCAAAGTCACAAAGCAAAATGTGTCTTTTTCCCTTTTGCTGCCTCCATTGGCTGGTAAAGGACCAGAATATAATAAGGTGTCATTAAGTGTTTGTTAAATGAATAAACCCATTGTCTACTATTAGCTTCTACTGCTGGCAATTCAGAATTACTGTGGATAAAAATGTTGTCTTAATTCTAATCCACTTTTATTTTTTTAATCTTTTGTCCTAAAATCCTTCAAAGTTCAAGTAAGCTCAAGTAGACCTCATAGCATAGATTTTCCATGATTGCCTATAAATTAAGGGACAAAATGACTGTAAACCCTGGTTTTGCTCCTTTCCCAATTTAATTTAGCTAATTTCTAACAAACTCTTATACTTACCCTACTTTCATCATATTTTCATGTTTCATAACATTTTAAAATCTTTCCAAGTATGTTAATTCTGTTGGCACCAACCAAGCATTCCCCTTGTTCTTTAGCCTGGTTTCCTTTCTCAAAGTTCTTTTTCTGCATGAGCCTTGGAGCTTGCACTGGTCCCACCTCACTTTCTTCCTTTTCATATACCATGAATACACAGTATTACTTTCTCCCCCTCACTGGGGAGGATAATAGCATGGCGTGTTGAAAAGAATATTGTCATTGCTAGTAAAAAAAAAAGTGATTTTGCTCCTCTTCACGGGACTGGCTACATAATTTGTTTTGCTCAGTGCAAAATGGAAATGCAGGATCCTTGATCAAAAAGCAGGATAAAAGCTTTTTCCCCTCTCCTGTGATCTCTCTTGGGAGCCTCCATTTATAACAGCTTGTGTGCAATTTTGTTGTAGGGTTAAATTAAATATTATTCGTGAATTGTAATTTTCTGTATCTGCTGTGAATTATCACTTATAATAAGTGCTCAGTGTGAAAGTAGTTTGGGGCACAGTCTCTGTAGGCATACTGTCTAGATTCAAATCTCAACTCTGCTACTCGCTGACCAGGGGAACTTGGGACCATGATACTTGCCATTTACATTAAAATATTTCAGCATGCACAAGGCGGTAGCAAGTTTGTGTTTTTCTTAGGTTAAACTGATGCCCAGGTATATCCAAGAAGGTGCATTTGAGGAATTGCCAACCAGTACATTGTCATGAATGCACAGTCTAGGAAAAGCCAGCTAGATGTCTGTCAGAGATGTCACATTCCAGTGATGGCTGCTACTAACATTCCTCTTGTTCTCATCTTTTAGTAATAGCTATTGCATTGCTGATTACTTCACTGGGTCACAATATATGGGTCTTTATTATTAAAACTAATGACTTTTAATTAGCATGATGAAACTAAAAATGGCATCTCAATGAAATGAAGAGCATTGGAAATTGATGGATTGATTAAAAATATTTAGAAACAGTCTGATTCTTGGTGATCAGGATATAAAATCTATACACTTGCAGGTGATCCATTAGATTAAACACCTAAACCATCTGGCGTCCACGCACAAAATCTATGAAATCTGGAGTTTGGGGCTCTTAGTATGACAGAATCCTTATGTGGAATCTTGGCATTCACTTCAGGAAATCTTTCTTGCAAAGCTTTAGCTGGAGCATATAAACAGACAGAGAGTTAGGACATCCTTAATTCATCAGAACAATTGATACGAATTGATTATTTTTAATTCATGTAAATAATTGACTTAATACATGACATATATGTGTTAGTGTTAAAATCTGATCTGAGATTTCTTTTCATCATAACCTGTCAGAAGGGTTTTGTTGTAAAAAACTTTCATTCGTTGAACTTTTTTAGCCACTACCATTATTTAACAGGAAGAAACTAAGAGCTGTGCATGACTAAATTGGCTTAGGTCACTAAACAACTTTTGGACAATTTATTTAATTTCTCTATGCCTCAGTGTCTTCATCTGCCACATGGAGATAATACTGTCTATGTCATAAGACTGAATGATATCATACTTACGTACCCCAGAAAAAAAAAACATGTTGTTGATCTTAACCTATCCTGTGTCTGTGAACCCACTGTACATAGGATCTTTTCAAGATGATATTGAATCTGAAGTCAGTGGAACCTGGAAGAGAAAGAGGATGTCTTTATGTAATGTGAAAAGCTGAGGAACCCCAAGGATCTCTGGCCAGGCAAGGCTATACCAACTCAAGGAAGAAGCAAGCCTTTTAGTCTCTGAAACCATGAACCAATAAATTCCTGTTGCTAATTCAACCCATTGCATGATATTAGTCTTAACACCAGGAAACTAAGACATAAGGTCCTTTTAATGATTAAATATATTAAGGAGTACAGAGTATTTAAAACAGTGCCTAGCCAATTGTGTTTGCAGTTGTGATTATCATTCATTGAGTCAACAATGAAGTAAATGTATGAGTGCATCAATCAATCAATCAAACTAATTTTACTCTGTTACTTACACAGGAGTAAATTAAAAGCAAACAAGTTTCAATTACATCCTCATTGCTATACTGGTTTTTCAGAGATAGAACATGTATTAGAACATAGCTGCCCTGATTCAAAATCTAGTTTTCATTCCCTTCCCTATATCATATTACTTCTTTTAAAAAACTAGCTTCACAGGGTCTGCCAAAATGTACCTTCCATCCTGTCGTAACAAAAGGATATAGAAAATGTCTCTGACTTCAAAATGGGACTGAACTAGTAAAAATATACTTTGACCAGTAAGCCTATGAATATATTTCAATTTAGTTTGAACTATTGTTCAAATAAATTCATTAAGCATTTAGTAAACACCTAATTGAACCATACACATTGTTCAAAGCAACAAGCCATACCTGACATAGAAAATAACTTAACGTCAACTAGCTAAAGCTAGTTGGATCGTAGCTATCTATTATGCTCTGTTTGGTGGATCTTAATAGGCCCCAATAAGGATTAACTGCTCCCTGACACTACCAGCTACCAACTTTCATTAAAATAATACCTCATACCAGAGTCTGCCAACAAATCCAGCCATTTTTTCAGAAAGCAGGAAGGAAGCAGTCCTTATTGTCTTTTTGTTAAGACAATGAAACTCTAGGCCTCTGACCTTTTTGCAATTTCTGAAATTCTTTGCATAAAAGAGTAGCTAGCATCAAACACAGGATTAAGCTAAACTTTTCTCAGATTCCAGGTAAGGAGAACCCCACCACATCCACTGCAAAACACAGGATTATTCAGGAGTCAAGACAAGGGAACCATTCCTAAGGACAAAAGAGAAAAGGTCTGCTAGATTCTATACTTTCCCTGATAATGCAAGGGCATGGAGTTTTTAAAAATAATTTTATCAGACAACGTATTTTGAATACCACTGATTTCAACAGTGTTGCCTCTTCTATCAATCATTGTGCCAATTATTAAAGCTTTAGAGGATGATCCAGGGGAATTCCAAGTAGTTCCTTCAGAGTAGATGTCTCTGACTCTGGACCTTCTGATTAATGTAACGGAGCTTTAGGATGTGTAATGCTTGTTAAGGACAACTCATTGACCCTAGGTCTTGATTGAAACCAGCATGCACATGTTGATCACATACTGAAGAGTTTTAAAATAAATTGCAAACATAACACCTTGCTATCAGCTGGCCTTTATGAAATTAATAGAAATGGCCTTTCTAACAAAAGTTAAAAATGCAACAATGCTTAAAGATTTCTTCTAGAAGATGCCCACTACCATTTCTTACATCATGAAAGCATATTCTTGAAAGATACAAAATTGCTGCCAAAAAGAGGGTAATTATGTACATGTTCTAGTTTGCAAGCTGCCAGAATGCGACATGTCAGAAACAGAATGGCTTCTATAAGAATTTATTAAGTTGCAAGTTTACAGATCTAAGGCCGTGAGAATGTCCCAATTAAAGCAAGTCTATAAAAATGTCCAAACTAAGGCACCAACAAGAGTTTACCTTCACTCAAGAAAGGCCAATGAAGTTCAGGGTTTCTCTTTCAAGTGGAAAGACACATGGCAAACATTGTGATGTCTGCTAGCTTTCTCTCCAGGCTTCTTGTTTCTTGAAGCTCCCCTGGGGGTGTTCTCTTTTTTTCATCTCTGAAGGTCTCTGGCTACGTGGGCTCTCGTAGTTCTTGTGGTTCTGAACCTTTTTACAAATCGTTTCCTCTTTTAAAGGATTTCAGTACACTAATCAAGACCTACCTGGAATGGGCATGGCATATCTCCATGGAGATAATCTAATCACATTTCTGACCTACAGTGCTGAATAGGTATTAAAAGAGATGGCTGCCTCCACAAGATGGATTGGGATTAAAACATGGTTTTTCTAGGGTACATAATCTTCTCAAACCAGCACAGTATATATATGCACATATATATATACAATATATACATATACACACATTCATACATATATACATATTCATATATACACAATACATGTGTATATACATACATGTGTCTCTCACTCTCTCTCTCTACATATATATATATATATACACATATATGTATACCTGGCTACTCTGATTTTCTTTGTAGTGCCAAATATCATCATTTATAATAACTGCAATTTTCTCAGCTTAATTGATCTATAGAATTTTAGATTTTAAGGTACATGTGCCTTTCACACAAAATACATTTGAGAAAACTATGAAGAGATAATCTCCCGAAGCTCTAATATCAGTACTTATTAACAGCGGAGTTTGTTAATGTTGATTATGAGGTATTACCTTATGTAATACATAGGTGTTCATAGATCTGTCCAAGATATGTAAAAAGTATTCGACTTTTTTAGAAAATAACCCATAAAACCACAAAAAATGTGTGTAATCACCTCAGTTATATAATAAGCACTTCTAAGCCACCCACTCTCTTATAGGAGGAATGCATTGTAGACACATAATCTAATAATAGAGGAGACACTGCCAATACATGGCTCTATGATATTATATTAAATCATAACATAAACATTGTTATCATTACCATTCAGGGATAAGAACGACCCAAATTATACCACAAGGTACCTCCTTCAGGCCAGGCACCATTTTGTACCATTAGCACCATGGCTACTCAAATGGTCTAGCGCAATACTTCCCACACAGTAAGAATTAGGGGGTTGTGTTTGGTGAGTTGAAGTTGATGATGATATCAAATGTTAGTCTCAGGTCAAAAGTTTTGAATAGGCATGGAAAACTCTGAAAGAATTTTAGTGGAATTTTTTAATAAAACTCTGTTGAGAAGGTAAGAGTTGGTGGCTATACACATTGGAGTTATCGCTACTGACAATATATAATTACATTACACATAATGCTGTCATTTTCTTTGTTCCTTGCATGAATGTGGATTTCAGAACCATAGAAAGAAGGAGCTGTGAGAAATGCTTGAGGTTTTCCAACAGAGAAATTTTTTGTTTTCATTTTCCTTTGTTTTAGTAAGTGAAAAATTTCCCAGGCAGAGTTCTTGCCTGCCATGCCGGAGACCCGAATTTGATTCCCTGTGCCTGTCCATGTAAAAAAATTTAAAAATAAAGCAAAAAGTGAAAATCTTCCTACAAATGAAGTGAAATCTTCATTATAATATTTAACTATTTGAATCATTATTCTAGTATTTCTTAAAGGACTATTGGATTGGTAGTTCTGGGAAAAGATAGTCTATTTGAAAGCTGTTATGAGGACCATTACCAATTTAATGAGGATGAAGATAGGATCTTGAAATCAAGGGATAATTAAAAGTTAGACTCAGCATGTGGGGATATAGCAGAGAAGGATGTTGATTTTGAATCCCAGGCTTTCAACTTGGGCAATGATTGGATGATGATACTATTAACCAGGAGGAAGTATATTTGGGAGGGCAGATTTGGGATGAAAGATAATGAATTAGATCCTTCCATGAGGATTTTGAGAAATACAATGTTGGTATAAGCAAATGATCTTAACACTTCAGGGATTTTTATCCCTTCATTGATAAGCAGAGTCCTAACCTCTGATCCCTTTCCAAAACTCAACTGTTGGTATGATGGTCAGATTCATGTGTCAGCTTGGCCAGGTGGTGGTGCCTGGTTGTCTGGTCGAGCAAGTGCTGGCTTGTCTGTTGCTGTGAGGGCATTTCACGGACTTAAATCATGACCATGTTGGTGGCATCCACAGCTGATTGCATTTGAAATCAGCTAAGGGGAGTGTCTTCTGCAATGAGTGACATTTAATCTAATCACTGGAAGACATTTAAGGAGGACTCAGAAGAGACAATCACTCTTCCTGCTTCAGCCAGCCAGCCTCTCCTGAGAGTTCATTGAGGACCTTCATTGGAGCTGCCAGCTCGTGGCCTGCCCTACAGACCTTGGTCTCTTACATCCCCATGGTCACATGAGATATTTTTATAAATCTTGTATTTATAGAGATCTCCTGCTGATTATGTTTCTCTAGAGAACTATAGCTAATAATACTTGGCAATACAGAGGAACATGCCACCAAAATTAAAGAAAAAAGATTTGTCAGCTCATAAAGGTGGTTAATCCACTAGGATGTCACTATCTGACAATATTCCAAGCAATAGTGATGGTAGTCTGTTTAGTAAATAATGTTTGTGCGCTTCTTTATTTATAAGGTGATTTGAATTCTTACTTTTGTCTTTGTTACCTCATGATTGGAAAGATGATTACCTTTACCAGGACTGAGATATAAGCTTTTAGCAGTGCGAAAGATTTTTAAAAATAGAAAGAAAAAAATGTGGACTTTGCTTAGAGCAAAGTCTCTGTAAAAGAGCCACAGAGAAGAAATTATATGGAGAAGATAGAAATAAATGTCTGAAACTCAGGGCAAGTCTTGACCTGGAGCTATAGTTATTTTTCTTTAGAATATAATTGTAAAATTCAAAGAAAAGATAAGATAGCCTAGGAATACAAGGCAGAATCAAGAAAGAAGAGGGCCAAAAGTGAAAACCTGAATAACCCTGTGTTCAGGGTCTGGCAGAAGAAGACAATCAGAGGAGACCATAAAGAAGTGATGAGAATTAAGAAATGAACCAGAAAATAATAAAATTATAAAAACTAAAAGAAAGAGCTTTAAAATATGGGGAACAGTCAACATTTTTTAGGGCTTCTGTTTGAACAATATGTAAAATGCTCCAAGGTGTTGTTTCCCCACAGAATCTTAGAACAACTAGCAAAAACTGACAGAACCATCTTCCTTAGAATTCCAGGAGAGAGGTAAAGGGTTTCAGTAACTGCACAAGTGCCAAAATAAGAAAACAGCTTTAAAAATTGTAGGAGAAGCTCATAATACCTTGCTTGGCCTCCCTCCAACACACCACCTGGCACATTGTGAAGGCAGCCTACGCTCACTTTGTGGGTCTCTGGCCCTGTTCTGAAGGAAGCAGAGAAACCCCTGTGTGCATCCTGGGGTGTTTGTAAGTTGGTAACAATCTATTGTGTGAAAGCCTGAAATATTGAATCAAGAAACTCATCTCTGGCTTACCCTCCTAGAACTTGCCCTGCAGACAGGAGCAGCTTGTGGACGTGCTAAATAAGTATAAGAAACAATTTAGCCAAAACAGCCTGCTTCAAATAACTATCTGCTTTCAAATATTCATTAGAGCACTGGGGATGGGGTAGGGGCAGAAAATTTATTCCATAGAGTGTAGGGGGCATTCAAATTCTTGTAAAATATTTTGTGTTAGTTTGTGTTAGATACTGGCAATCAAGGAAATCTCTATATTATCACTAGCTGAATGAAAACTTAAGGAATAGTCAATTCAGGGTCTAAATCCTAGAGTTAACACTGTAAAATACTAAAATGAACAGTGTGCAACAAAATATTGCAAGAAAAACTAAATGACTTCCTACCCAAAAGAACAAGATAAAAATCCAGAAACTATCAAAAAGAAACTATCAATGGAGAACACCACATGTTGGGCATACCAGACAAAACCTTAAAAAAGAAAGATTTTCAATACGATCAAGGAAATAAAGGAAAGCATGGCTCACATAACTACAAGATATCAGGAAGATGATGAATGAACAATGTGCTGGTTTGAAATTGTGATATGCCCAGAACAGCCTTGTTCTTATAATCCTGATTCAATATTGTTGGGTGGGTCCTTTTGATTAGATTGTTTCAATGGAGATACAATCCACTCAATTGTGGGTATGACCTTTTAGTTAGTTGGAGAGGTGACTCTTCCCATTCAAGGCATGTCTTGATTAGCTTACTGGAGTTCTTTAAAAAAGGAAATGTTTTGAAAAAGCACAGTTGATTCAGAGCCAACGCAGATGCAGACATTTGGAGATGTTTGGAGTGACAACAGAGAGAGAGCCAATAACATGGATGTTATAATAGACAGCCTCTTCCAACACAATAGTTAGAATGGGCATAGCCCAAATACCCATAAAGAGTGGGAGAAAGATCAAAGGTGATGGTGGAGTTATACAGAGTAGATTGAGTCGAGTATGAATCCTGAATCATTACACTGATTTTTTTTTTTAACCTTCAGTACCTTAGACAGCTAGAAATAAAAACCTAAAATTGTGGAATTGAAACTCACACCAAACTCTGAAATGTGTTCTACAACTGATTGTTGCAACATACCTTGAAATTTATTGCTTTTATGTATATATGTTATTTTAAGAGAAGGAGGAGTATAACAGAGAAGGAGGAGTGTAACAGAGAAGAAGCATAACATACTCATGTAATGAATGAGTATGACTGCTGAATCATCATATTGACATTTCTGTTGGTCTCCAGTGACCTGGAGCAGCTAGAAGAAAAAACAAAAATTGTGGAACTTTAGCCCACACCAAACTTTAAACTCTGTTCTATAACTACTTGTCAAAATGTACTTGGAAATTTATTGTTTTCTTTTTTTGTTATATTTCACTATAAAAAAAATTTAAAAAAAGAAGGAAGATCTCAAATTGGAGACATGTCTTCACAAGTGGAGGATCTAGACACTGAAGAGCAAACTATACCCAGGTCTTTCAGAAGGAAGGATATAATAGGGGTGAGAGCATAGATAAATGTAATAGGGAATAGGAAACTATACAATCAATGAAACTAAGAGTTGGTTCTTGGAAAACATAAATACAATCGACAGAATTTTAGCTAGGCTAATGAAGGAAAAAAAGGGGGTGACTCACATAACTAAAAACAGAGATGAAAGTGAGGAAATTAATACTGACTCCACAGAAATAAATGACATTACAGGAGGATAATATGAACAGCTGTAAATCAACAAATTAGAGACTCTAGATGAAAATGGAGAAACCACTAGAAATACACAAACTACCTACATTGACTCAAAAAGAAATAGAAATCTCAACAGACCAATAGTAAATGAAGAAATTAAATCCATAATAAGAAAAAAAGAAAAGCCCAGGATCAGATGGCTTCACAAATCAATTTTAGCAAACATTATAAGAATTAAAACCAATGTTGCTCAAACTCATCTATCAAATTGAAAAAGAGTGTTTTCATTTCCTCATTGCTAAAGTAAACACCATGCAATGGGTTGGCCTAAACAATAGGAATTTATTGTCTTGCATTTTTGAGGCTAAGAGAAATCCATAACAAGGTGTCATCAAGGCAATACTTTCTTCCTGAAGATGGGTGTCCTGGGGCTGGCCGCTGGCAATCCTTGTCCTGTTCTATGGCAATTCACATAGTAGTCTCTCCCAGCCTCTCCCTTCTCTTCAAGTTCCATTGACTTTCAGCTTCTAAATGCTGTCTCTGTGGCCTTCTCTTTATCTGTCTGAATTTCATTCTGCCTAGAAAATACATCAGGATTGGACTAGAATACATCCTATTTGAGATGGGCCTCACCTTAATTGAAGTAACATTATCAAAAAATCCTGCCTACAGTGGGTTCATATTGGAATGGATTAAGTTTAAGATCATGTTTTTCCAGGGTACATAGCCCTGAAGTACTACAAGGAGGGAACACTTCTGAATTCACTCTGTGAGGCTAACATAGTCTTAATACCAAAGACAAATGAAGATAACGCAAGCAAAGAAAATTACAGACCATATCCCATATGAATATAGATGCGAAAATTCTAAACAAAATACTAGCAAATGGAATTCAACATGACATTAAAAGGATAAGCTATGTTCAAGTGGGATTTATTCAGGTTATATGGTTCAATATCATAAAATCAATTAATGTAATACACCACATCAATAAGACAAGAGAAGAAATAAAAACACATGACTACCTCAATTGAAACAAAAAAATTGAAACATTTCACAACATTCAACACCCTTCTAGAGAACTGGATAATGGGCATATATAAAAAATCCACAGCTGACATCATACCCAATGGTGAAAGAATGACATATTTCCTTTTAAGATCAGAAACAAATAATGATGCTCACTGTCACCTCATTATTCAATCTTGAACCAGAAGTTCTGGTCAGAGCAATTAGTTAAGAAATAGAAGTAAAATACATCTAATTTGTAATGGAAGAAGTAAAACCTTCCTATTTGTAGATTTCATGAGCCTACATGTAAGAAATCCTGAAAAATTCACAACAAAGCTTCTAGAGGTAATAAATTCAGCACAATAAATAGTGTTTCTGTATATATGAAGAAGACATCAAGAAAATAATTTCTACAATAACAAAGTAATCACATATTTAGAAATAAATTTGACTAAAATAATGCAAAGGACTTATACATGATAAGCTACAAAACATTACTAAATAAAATCATAGAAGAGGTAAATAAGCTGAAGGGTGTTCTGTGTTCTTGGAACGGAAGACCAAATATTGTCAAGGCATCAATTCTATTCAAAGTAATGTACATGTTCAATTCAATGCCAATCAAAATTCTGAGAGTATTCTTTGCAGAAATGAAATGTCAATTGTAAAATGTATATGGAAGGATAAGGATCTCCAAGTAGCAAAACCACTTGAAACAGAAGAACAAAGTTGGATGAATCAGATTTCCCTTCCTTAAAACTTATTAGAAATTTACAGTAATCAAAATAACATGTTATTAGCAGAAGGATGGACAAATAGACCAATGAAACTGAATTGGTCTATATATCTATAGACCAATTGATTTTTGACAAGTGCCAGTATGGTCAATAGAGAAACAATAGTCTGTCAACATACAATGCTTGCAAACCAATGAAGATGGACCCCTGCCTAATGCCATACACAAAAAATAACTCAATATTGCTCAAAGACCTAAATATAGCAAGTCATACTATAAAACTCCTAGGAAAGAAACGTGCAGAACCATCTTTAGCATCTTGTTCAGCAATGTTTTCTTAGACTACACCAATAAAGGAAAAATAAATGGGATCGCCTCAAATTTTTAAACTTATGTGCATCAAAGGACTTCACTGTGAAAGTAACCAGACCACCTACAAAATGGTAGAATGTGTTTGAAAACTGCATATATGATATGGGCTTAATATCTAGTAGACATAAAGAGCCCTTCAACTCAACAAAAAAAGGTAAACAACAAAATTGCAAAATTGCAAAATGTCTATTGAAATATTTTGAACAGAAAATATTGGGCAAAATATTTCAATAGACATTTCTCCAAAGATGATATACAAATGTCCAAGAAGTACCTGAAAATATGCTCAACATCATTAGCCATTAGAGAAATGCAAATGAAAACCACAAAGAGATAGCATCTCACACTCACTTGAATGGCTACTATTAAAAAATGAAAAATAAGAAATGTAGAGAATATGGAAAAATATGAGCACCTATTCATTGTTGGCGGAAATCCAAAATGGTGCAGTCACTGTGGAAATCATTTTGGTGGTTCCTCAGAAAGCTAAGCATAGAATTGCTATATACCCCAGCAACCCTACTAGAAGTAGGATGAAATAACCAGAATAAGCAAATTCGTAGAACCAGAAACTAATATATATAGGATGCCAGGTATTGGAGTGAGAACACGAATTGGGGGAGTTAATGCTTACATTTACTGTTTCTATTTGTGGTGATAGAAAAATTTTCTTAATAGTGGTGATGGTAGCACAACATTGCAAACAAAATTATCAGCACTGAATTATATATTTGAATGTGGTTCAAAGGGAAAATTTTAGGTTGTATATACATTGCTAGAATACAAGTTTTGAAAAATATGTAGGACCATACAACTCAAACATGAAATCCTATTGTAAACCACAGACTATAGCAAATAGTACAAATTGAAATATTATTCATTCATGAATTGGAACAAATATACAAGGTGTTAAAAATAGTTGTGGGTATATGGGAACTCTGGATTTTCCTGTATACCTACAAGTTCTCTAATAAAAATAAAATTCCATAAAGTTTTAATGGAGTGATTCAGTCATACTGATGAACACAAATCAGTTTAGAGTGATCAGGATGTGAGCAAATGAGGTGACAGTAAATGATGCTGTCAGACAAACATTTAATTGAGGAGTGAGAGGAAGAGGTATTATGATAGCTAGGGAAGGACAAATATTTAGGAGAGTGTTTTGGTTTGTCTATGCATTTATTTTTTTTTTAGGGAAATAGAGAGACTAAATGAGAATACTGGGATACAGATTAGTCAGAAACTAGTGAAGTCTAATTAATGGGGCAGAATACTGGGGCAGGGCTGTAGGGAATGAGGAGAACGTTGTCCAGAGAGGTTGAACTACATGAGGCCAGCACAGCAGTTGATGGCTGGTATGACAACAGAAATGATATAGCTTCTAACTATGACAATAGAAACACGCACTTCAACCTCATTTTACTTCCAGTAGAACATGCTCCCTTTCGTATTTTAAGATATATCTGAAGTTTATTTTGTAACTCTTCCCAAAGACCTTTTTTTTTTATTTTTTAACATGGGCAGGCACCAGGAATCAAGCCCAGGTCTCCAGCATAGCAGGCAAGAACTCTACCTGCTGAGCCACTCCCAAAGCCCCTTTTACTCTTTGATTCTATTATGATGCAGTCAACAAATACTGTTTAAGAAAATACCATGGTGCCAAGCATCAAACTTTTTGTAAAAAGATAATCTCAATTCCTTTTTAACACCAACAACATTTCATTAAGCTAAACTTTCTGACTTTAGTTCAACTCTCAGCTGTTCCTTTATTGTATTCTAAGTGCCATAATACTTATGGAATAGTGTGAATATATTGAGACAAATTTAAAAGTAAACATATGTTATGATTAATAAGTTTTATCAAAGTGGTAGGCTATGTTTCTTTTGACTCTTTGCATTCTTCCATAAACAGTCTGTTTATTTCTTTCAGTGGCTTCTGTTATTATTAAGACAACTTGCCTATTTCAAACTCCATGTAGGAAGAACTAAATGTTGAAGATTTTTAACAAGCCTATGCAGTATTTTTATATAAATCCAAGGATAGATGTATAGCTCATGTGTAATCTTAGAGCAAAATTTATCTATTTATATATTGAGTTTAATCTACTGGGATTTAGGGATTTTTTTTCAATGTAGTAACTAATTGTTAGTCTGAATATTAGTAACACTAAGATATACTTGAAATATTTATAACAAAAGGAAAATCTGAGACCATTAACTTTATTCTCTATCATGAATCTTATACACCTTGTGAGCACAGAACACAGAAATCAGGTCTCCTTAAAAAATAAGAGTCATTAATTCTTTGTTAATACAGTACTCTTTTGCTCTTTTGGCATTATTATAATGAAGAACAGTGTTTTACAAAACCAAGTCAAGCAAATACATTAAAACATGACCTATTTACTTTGCCATACTCTACTTAAGTGCCCTAAAATGAACTTTTTAGTTAATTAGTATTCTTTTGTTTGTCACTTTAAGTAATTACTCTTTTCAATTTAATTGAAGTGCAGTATGCGAGGCACTAAGGGCTTAGAAAAGACCCACCTATGAATTAAGTTCACTAGGTAGAAAGCAGATGGTAGCATTCAGGAGTCAAAGGACAGTCTGTTGGGAGGTGGGGTGTAAAGTAATGGGGATAATTAACACTTTTTGCTCCAATAATTGTATTGGAAGGATGGGCTTCAAATATCCATTAACTTAAGTGGTCTTTATTCCATCATTAAGCATACTGCATATCTGGCACTGAATTTGCATATATTTAGTACAAATAGACCATGTACATGTATGCTCTTGGGAATGAAATGCAAGAGAAGATTCAAGGATCTCTTCACATATGTGGTTCTTATGCCTCATGCTGTAATCAGAGATGGGTGGATTATGGGGCAAGGTCTTTTAAGGGCATTGCTACTTCTGTGGAGAGCAGAAATTAAGTTTTTCACCTCTTATAGCTGAAACCTCAAGGTCTGTTTGTTCAAGGGTAATCAATCCCTGGGAAAGTTGCTTTATGGTGTCTAAACTCATATGTGTTAAATTTTCAGCTTAATAGCTCATAGATAAAAATGCCATATTTTGTTGTATCTAGGCAATACGTGTTTTCATATCTTAATATTTCTGAAATTGGAATATCTCTTACAATTGCTATGTACATTTAATATGATATGGTTTCCTTTCCTTTCCCTTCCAAAGATTTGGTTAAAAGAGTCATGTGTATTAAAATAGAAGAAATCTTGAAAATGAAGAAATCTAGTGCTTCAATTACATAGGGTTTATGTAAATAGCTGATCAGTTTGTTTTTTTGACTTGATGTATTCCTTACTATATGTCAAATTGTGTACCAGTTACTTTCACATTCCTGATTGTGTATATTCTTCAGTAAAAATTGATGAATTGGTATTATTAGTCTCACATTGCCTGATACCACGGACCTTGAAAGTGTTAAAGTCTGATTGCATCCATCCATCCATCCATTCATTCATCCAATGACATAGCTAACCAACACCTTATTTGAACATCTGCAATAGAAATAAAAATAATGACATGAAATAACACAAATGTATTGAGGATTCATTATGGGCCAGCCAATATGCTAGGTGCTGTGGAGAGAATTATGGAAAATAATGGGACTCCAAATTAAAACTTAGATCTAACTGACTCAGAGATTGGGCCCTTAGACCATGCCAACTTGAAAAACTGAATTAATACGAAGATGTACAGCTGCTCCAGATAAGACATCTACTACAGAAATAGCTGGCAGGATAAAATCCACTGATTTTCTCTGGTATACAAATATCCCTCAAAGAGAACTCTGGAAACAGAGAATTAATATTTTAATCTTGGTCTTGCCTCTTATTGATGACATACCTTTAGGTATATTAATGCATTCATCCAGGGTTGTTCCTCTTTGTCTAAAATATTCACTATGTATCCTAATTGAAGTCACCGTTTATCATAAGATAGTGATAAGGTATATTCCATAAGAATCTATCATAAGGAAGATTTTTCCTTCCTTTTGAGAATGTTATAGCACCTAGAAGTATCTTCACTCTAATTGTCATGCTAGAAAATATAATATCAACCTCTCACCTGCCCAATATTTATCAAAAGCTTGCATATGGGAAATAATATTAGTGGAGATTGTTGAATCATAAGCAGTTCATTTATTACTGAAAACAAATTTTAACCTTTGTTTGGCTCTATTTGAAGAAATACACAAATGGCCCCAATAGTTTAATTGCCTTAACGGATGTTGTGTATTGAAATTTGCTTAGTTTGAATAAGCAGATGTAATTTCATGACCTCAGCTTATATAAAAGGATTACAAAATATGGAATAGTAACATAGGAACCGGTTATTGGTGTTACTATTGGCTAACTGAATCACACTATCCTTCTGAGAGGATCAATAAGAGAAATTACAGCAAGCCCCAAGACTAGTACATAATTTATGGACAAAAACTCATGGAGAAACTTGAATTTTCAAACACATAATATTTCCATTTCTGTGCTTCAACTCTCAGGATGCTTAGAGATAAATTTTCAATCTACAGCTACCAATGACCCGGCAAGTTCTGGTGGGCATTTAAGCATGCTTACTTTGTCCTGATTCTTCTTATTTTCTTGTGTTCATTTTCCCATCCACTTGCCTTGTCCATTTTTGGTACACTAATTGCTAAATATATTAATATCTGAGTAATTTTATATTGAAGAAAAGTGACAAACAACTATTCAGCCAAAACATATATTATGCTGTTATTATGTACCCTTGATGCAGTGTGATGAGAATGGCACTTTACTTCTCTGGTTTCCTCCCCAAACCCTATAACCCTGTGGTCAAATCATGAAGAAAGCACCAGACAAATCTCAGTTGAGAGATATTCTACAAAATACCAGACCTGTATGCCCCAATACTGTCAAGCATCAAAAACAAGGAACTCGGAAAGAATGTCACAGGTAAGAGAACCAAATGAGACATAACATCTAAATCTAATGTAGGATCCTGGATGGGATCCTGGAAGAGAAAAAAAGGCATAAACAAAAACTAAGGAATTACTAATAATGAAGTATCAACATTAGTTAATAATGGATGTCAATTTTGGTTTAATAACTGTGACAAATACACTGTATTAGTATAAAATGTTGAAAATAGGGGAAACTGTATATGGAACACAAGGGAACTAATCTCACTACTTTTCTATAAATCTACACTAAAATTAAAAGGTTTATGAAAATGAAAAAAAAAAAGGCAATACTAAGGATGTGGAATAATTGAGTAAGGGGCTATATATGATATGATTTTATCCACTATGAAGTTCAAGGAAAATATACTTCCTGTGTATATGTTTGTACATGTGTGATATATACAAGTAATATATGACATTTCCTGACAGAACAGAAGAAACCTATTACTAAGTTAGTTATGAAAGTTGTTTTAGAGAAGCTACAGAATCTCAGCTAAGAACAGTAGTTATTGTAGTTTGCACAGGTCTAGTGTGTCTGATAGGAATTCCCTCTTTAAGTGAGGAAAAACAACTCAGGAAAGGAAAAGGAAACTAATGAACAATAAACAACATTTTTCCCCCTAATCTAACTTCTGCTACAGTCCTCTTCCTACCATGAATAGAGCCACAAAATCCTTTTGAGAAAAGTTTTAGGGTCAATGGGGTGTGTCATGGTGAGCTCTAAGTATCTCCTCAACCTGGAAAACCTGCTGACTCTACTTATTATTTTTCAGAGTTCCTTCCCTTAGACATAGTTATAACAGCTCTCAGGTACCTCCTAAATCTGATAACCTATCTGAATGTGCTTTGTTTTCTGAATTGACTTCATTCTTGATGCCCACTGTTAGGTCGGGGGAACAGGGAAGGTCACCATGACTCGAGCTGTGTAAACTATGCCGCCCTTTCTAGAGGTCACCTAACCCCCTTGCTTAAAAACTGCCCACACCAGGACCCAGCAGCGAGCTCACAACTCCCTATCTTGAGTTCTGTGAGCTCTGCCTGGGAGCGCAGGAATAAACTTGCTCACTTTAAGGTTTTTGGTCTGCCTCTTCTCTCTTTCGCCTCCTAAACCTTACACCCACATTTGCTTATTCCTTCTACCCCAGTCTTGGGCTTGTTCTACCACTCTCCTTTAGGTGAATTCAAGTTGCAGGTCAGGACAAAGACCTCTACCTTCTCTGCCATCCCTTCCTTTACTAAAAGGAGTAAATTTAGCCTTCTGGTCTTGATTTAGTTTGGTCAGCTTTCCAGGTCTTCAGATCCATATTTTGTCATTGGTCACATCAGGTAGAAAACCTCTAGAGATACTGGATTGCCTGGAATTGGGTTTGGATGTAATTGAGATACGAAATAACAACAGCCTAAATGTGAGGTTAGTTTATTTCTCTCTCACATAGAAGACCAGAAGAGGGATGTCTGAGTCTTGTATGGGGGCTTCTAGTTGTCAGGGATCCAGGACGTGCCCAGCTTCCTCTTTACCATCTCCAGAGTATGCACTTTTGGGTGTGACCCAAGATGGAGTTGTAGTTGTCACATCATTAATGCAGACTGCAGTATAGAAGTTAGGAAGAAAAAAAGGGTGAAAGATGCAAGTAAGTTATCTTACAACGAAGGCTTTCAGAAGCTGCCCATTGGTCATGGATGAGGGGAGGGAGGGTGGGTACCAATGACTCCATTCTGGAGGGTCATGCTCTTTGGCCACAGAGGCTCTATATATAAGGGAAATGAGAGAATTGATATTGTGAGACACCTAGGAGCCTCTGCTACAAGAGTAATCTTTTTCATTAGCACTTAATCACATTTATCTCCATTGTTACAAAGTTGACTTATGAAGACCTAAGCTCCATTCTCAGGTCCACTTCTTACTAAATGCATGACCTTAGTTAAATCACTCAACCTCTCTGAAATTTAGTTTTCTCATCTATAAAATGAGGTAATAATTTCTCTTCTTCTACCCTTGAAGGATTAAATTAGATAAAGTTACATGAAGGTACATGACAAAGTCCCATGAACTGTCAATAACTGTACTTGACAATTATACAGTGATGCCATCATCATCTTTCTCATCCTCTGACTGTCTCTAACTTGTCTGTGCTATGTCCCTCCCTCCCTCCCCATCCACCTTCTTTTCAGCATACAAAGATTAACATATGGATAATATTTTTCCAAGTCTATACTTCCTTGATTCTAAAACATCTTCGTGTTAACAGCAGCTTTTCAGAAGCAATAAAAAGGCAACCAGTAAGAGCATTAAATGTTCATATCAATTGTTGAACCCATCCTGATTTGAGAAACCTTAATGTGATGAAAGAGAAGTCAGTGTTTCAGAAATCAAATATGTATGATTGAACATAAGAGGCAGGTTTATTGACTTTAAAAATCAAGTAAATAAGACCTGATATGTAGCAGTACATTAATGGAAATTGAAATTAGATATAACTTCAAGTTTCAGTTTCTCCGTGTATTATCTGTGAAAGCTTGAGCAATTTTATAGATTTCTCAAGCTGAATTTTTGTTTGTATGTCCTTTCTGGTGTGTCATGTAAAGGATTCTTATAACAATCAAGTGAGGTGACATTTAAAACTCTTAATATGGTATCTTGCACAAAGTACATACAAAAATAGGAGTTTAACCGTTGCCCTCCCCTGTCCCCGATAATAGGGGTAAAGAGTAAAAATGGTGACCTGAAAGTTACACGATAATGATAGTTCTCAGAGTTTTGAGCTATTACCATGTATTTCATGATCTACCACACTGAATTCTAACATCCCTAATTTAAGGTACTGTCATTGTTGCTATTTTATGGATGCAGAGATTAAAAGTTAGAAAAGTTTATTTGCCAAGATAACCCACCTGGCAAATGGTGAATCCATAGTGTGGAATTCAGAAGTCAATGCCAAACTCGAGCTTTTGGATCTTCATCAGTTCATCAGCATCAAATTCTCTATAGTTGATTTGGCAAATATTAACTCAACATATGATCAATTTGACAAAATCTCACAAACAAAGGAGGTGCAGGGTTAAGGTTAGGGCAGACACACACACAGGCAGGATATATATCTGCAAGAGAGCAAGCATCCTTTAGGAGCTAGCCTGTCCATTCCCAAATAAAAATGGTGGATGTTGCAGAAGGAAACCATGTTGGTCTGCAAAATAATCTTGGATACAACAAAATCCCAGTGAAATTAAACGTTGGAAAAGATCTCTAACTTGTTCAATTGGCCATTTGATAAACTGATCATTTTCTGAATTAAATTTTAGTTCATTGGCCAAAGTCCATTCTTTCAACTCCACACCCTGCTGCCCTGGCACACCAGTTTAATTTCTCTTTAAATGGTTGGTAGCATTTTTCTCCCATGCACATTCTTATGTGTCTGCCATCAATGTTCTATGCATTTCACTTACCCAGAAGACTATTTGGGCAAAGGAGTAGGATCTAGGGATGATTAGCTGACCACTATGAAGCACATGTGGTGGGATATGGCATGAAACAAACAAAATGAAGAAAAAATTAAAAATCTGCCCTGGCAGAATCAGGAAAACATCAGGCTGGGGTATGCCAGGATATGATTACTGGGCTCTGAGGCACACTGCCCAAGAGTAAGGATTTGAATTACACCATTCCCACAGCCAGAATGGTAGAAAAAAAGAAGAACGGAATTAATACTTCATGTCCCTACTGTACATTAAGTGGTGTCTGTTTAATTCTAACAACAATATTGTTAGTAAGGGAAGTTTATCCCCGCTTCATAGTTGGTAAGCCAAAGCACGCGTGATTACCTTTGTTTTTCTCACCCTAACAATTGGCTTTACTAGGCAGGTTCTTCTAGCCTCCAACTTTATAAGTGGGAAATTCCTACTTATTTAATACATAAGTCATTCGCAAATGCAATAACAATAATAATAAGCAGGCCCGTGATTGGTCAGTCTTCTATGGGTTTGTGACTGAGATTCTATCCCGGGTCTCTCTGACTCCATAATTCATGCTCATGACTCAGACTTGCTGGGAATAAAATCGATTATTCCAGAAGACACGTATTTACTTTGCTAAGTCTGGGAGTCTTTTTGAATACAGATGGGTCCCCAAAAAACAGGTGGATACATAATCTTGAATATACACCCAAAGTACTTACAGGTGACTCAGAACAATGGTTAACATAAATAATTTTTATGCTGATATGATGATAATCCTTATGAGCTTGAGATATATAGGTCTGTATATATATATATACTAGAAAATATGTGTGTGTGTGTCCTATATATATGTTTTCTAAGTTCTGTAGCCTACCTTTTAGATTTTTTGTTCATTTTTTTTTTAAACATGGGCAGGCACCTGGAATTGAACCTAGGTCTCTGGCATGGCAGGCGAGAACTCTGCCACTGAGCTGCTGTTGCCCACCCTTTTGTTCTTTTTTTGATAAGGAAATCATAATATTCACTTCTTCCTGCTGTCACTATATGCAATGATTATAATTTGCCCCTATATTAAAAAGATAAAAGTTTTTGTGACTGACCTCTTCTATCTAGAAAAGTACATGAACATTTATTTGCTCACAGAAAGCATAGACTTTTCAACAACTATTTCTCCCCACTGTTGAATTTGTTTAAATTAATTTACATCAGGATTTAGTTTAGGCTTAATAAGCAAAAACTTGTAAAAGAGTTTATGGAAAGAGTTGAGACTAAAACGCTAATGATTTTTTATAATGATCTTCTTGAATGAAATCACTACATTAGTTTAAAGCAACAAAAATATTTATATTGGTAATTTCTAATCACTCTCCTTCTCCTACCAAAAAAAAAAAAAAAAGTCAACCCATCTTATATTGTGGGCTAAGGATGTTGAGACATAAACTGACAACTTTGCCAGGCAAGTGTGTTGCTTTAGTGTCCATGTTAGAAATAATACTACTGAGTCAAATGCTTACTTTCTACTTGGGTTCTCTAGCAAGACTTCAGAAGAAGGACCTTCCACATTGAGCCTAATTATCATGTTAATAAGATATACTTAAAAGATCATTTATTGCCAGACTGAGTGGCTCCCACAGGAAAAGGCTGGCACTGGAAATTAGGGAACAGATGGGCCTTTTGGAAATCAGGAGAATCGGACATGCAACTGGAGGAGGGGAGGCCTTTTCTCAATGATTGTGTGGATCCCATGGGCTAAATCTTGTCCACAGGTTCACAGGAACCAACCCTTGTGGGAGGCTGTTAGACTAAAGTGCCAACACATGAGAAAATAAGAATTTTGTAAAGACCCCTGGATGGCATCTTATGATTTCCTTTTCTTTATTTTCTTTAGCAAATGTTCTTATCTTGTTTGTACTTCTAAACTAACTTTAGGCTGAAAATCAAATTCTGCTCTCCTCTTATCTCTGGCAATTCCCTCTTCTCCCTGAGTCCTTAATAGGCCAGATACAAATATGTAAATATCATACCTTGGTTTGGTAATTAATTTCCTTAAGGTCAACACTGAAGGATAAGGATGTTACCTTTTCTTTATGAATAATTTATTTTGGTGAAAGATCTTTATTTATTCAAAAATCGTGAAAACAGCATAAGCTTTTAAGTGCTTATATCTGACTGAATTCCAGCTCTGCCTTTAGCTGAGTGACTGGACAATTTGCTTAATCTTTGAGTCTCTTACGTTTTCATTTAAAATATGAGTTTAATAACATATAACTCAAGTGTTCATAGCTTTTAGGGGTTAAAAAAAATAAAGATAAGTTGTGTCCAATACCTGTCATTTCTATCCTGTTTCCCAGTATTGAATGTAGAAAAAGCTCAGCTAAATCAGGATAATTTTTATCTGCTAAGTATCATTTTGTTCTGAAAAAAAATGATGAACACATAAATAGACTTGAAATTAAAATAGATGACATGATAGATAAAAAGATAGATAGATAGATAGATAGATAGATAGATAGATAGATAGATAGATAGATAGATAGATAGAGCAAAACCACCTAGATACATAGCAATAAATTTTAAGTTTCTAGGATTTTCATTGTTATTATTTTATTATTATGTGTTTAACACAGTGATAAATGCCTTAGTTGTATTATCTTGTTAGAACATTATGGCACTTCAATAAAGTAGACTAATACTTTTATTATCTCCATTTAACAATTGGAGAAACTTCTTAGGTTAAGTTACTTAAGTCACCTAAGTAATAAGTGTCAGATTCAGGGGTGGATTAATTTAGGAAGTAAATGAACCCTAAGATCCCCCACTCATGTTGGACTATTCCAACTGTCCCAGCAAAGAGTTCACATGGAGATATGTTATTGTAATATTTGCAAATAAATTATTTAAACTTCAGGCAACAAAATATATGCATTTGTTCCTGACTCAAATACTTTCTCATCCTTCTCAGGTTACCCTACACTTTCAATTTTCCTATCCCTCTGTTTTCTTTTTCCTTAACATTAATCATTGTCTAGTATTTTGTGTGATCTTATTAACATATTATTAATTCATTTTGAGTTGTTTTATTTATTGATTGATTGTATTTATTTTCTTGCTTATCGCTAACTTCTCCATGAAAATGAAAGTTACATGAGGGCTGGATTTTGGTGGTGCTGCTTAAATCTGTTTCTTTCCAGTGCCTCTCTGGAGCATAGTAGGAACTCAATAGATATTTGATGAATGAAGAATTGCTGATTGACCGAATGAATAGGGATCTGTCTGCCTTGCAGTCTTGTGCTCTTTATTCCAACACTATTCTGTCTCTCTGAACACCCTCCATCGTAAACAGCGTCCCCTCAACCCTAGGTGTTTGTGAACAAAAATTCAATCTGGAAGCCTTTGCATTGCTCCAAGATAATGAATTGGTTACCATTTAATCAGTATCCAAGAATTATGGGGCAACATTTGAAACCTGACAGGTATATAGCAGCAGAAAAAGCCAAATTAAAAAAGAAGCGTGCAATCTTAAAGTTAAAAATGTAACTAACAGAAAACACAGTTCTGTAGGCTGAGCATATTCCCCAAACCCATAGGAATCAAAGTTTGTGTGCAAGATTCTGTTGAAGACAGATGCTACCTTCAATATGTTTCCTACTAAACCATACCTCCATGAGTGGAGTATAGGTAATTTAACATAAAAGACACATCTTATAGGGAATTTCTCTGGTTTACATTTCTCATGAAATATATGTCTAATAATATCAGATCAGAACAATCATCTTTATAAAAATCAAGCATCTCATATTCAGTGTACCCTTTGGCATGGATGTTTTGTATGGAGTCAGAGAAACTGGATTTCTTTGTCCACACATCAAAGTATATCCAGCAATACTTGATTATAATGTAGTTCTTCTGAAGAATAGCAATTTCAATGAACAGAAATAGGTTATTCTGATTGACTGAATATTCTATTATGTGATGGGTTCTTTTTGGGTAAAAGCAGTATCAATACAAATTAATACTGTTTATAACTGATCTAAATGTTTTAGTGCATTTTTCTTCTTCCCTACATAATGAAGATGTAAAAACTCCCCATTAATCATTACCTGGCATATATTCAGGGTTGCATTAAAGATAAATGTGTAATCCTGCAGAGGTATGCATGGGTATTGTCCCAGATCCGCATTGAGAACTTTTTTTTGGAAGGAAATAAATCCCAGATGCAATGAGTCTCACTTTAGATTTATTCAATTATAGAATTGTAGGCCTTGAAGGTCTTGTTCCATCCACCATTGCATAGATTATTCTGACATCCAGAGAGAATAATTACCTTTCTCAACAACACACATACAGCTTATAACAGAAATAAGGCTTCATTTGCTGTTTGTATTAAACACAAACCATGTGCACCTCCTCAGAGTCCCCCAGTTCTGCCTGCCTCCCAGACTTGTTCAGCCCATTTTCTTGCCTAGAACACCCTTCAAGCTTTACTCTGAGAGTGTCATGTCTTCCTTCTGGTCCGTGCTTGACAGCTAGGACTTGACTACCACCTATTTTGGGGTCCCTTCCACCACTTACAAGTCCTGGATAAAAAGCTACATCAAAGAGTTCATGTCCCTCATTTGGAAAGCAGTGTCCTAGGGGGCCAGATGGCAATATGGGGTAATAACTCCCTATGAGGCCAACTATTATCCATGGGAAATAGGAGATAGGAGAGCTCTGGGATGATCTGTTATCTCTCCTTCCTGTCCCACATGAATTTTATCATGATTTGTACACTCAGCCTGCCTGAGAAGTCCTGCTTGCCCAATAAGTACATCTTCAGAAAATTAACCTGTCTTTAGTCTTACTGCGCAAATATCAATTTCAATCATCTGGAAGGCTGACACTAGATTCAAAGCTTGTCAGTATCATCCCAATCTGAGTTTTTCTGGGTAATAGCTCATTGTGGTTTGCTATAAAGAAGCAGCCAGCTTGATAATGTATTGCTTTGCACTGCTTAAAATCCTTCCTTACTCACTTCTCTTTCTCTTGAACCTTACTGCCATTAGGTTCATTTACTTAATAAAGCATCATCCCATTAATCTTTGCCTCAAGTTCTGTTTTATAGAGGATCTCATCCAAATCCCTATTAATTATACTTCAAGATTTATTTATTAGTATTACTTAAAATCTATAAGACTTTTCAAGAGATTATTGTCTTTAAATCATTAAGGTGTTTCAGGTGATTTGTTAGAAACCTGCTAGAAAGAGCATATTACAGATTTCCTCTACCACTAAGTAAGGTCCCCTTTGGTTATTCAAACCTTGCATAAAGACCAAAGAGTAAATTAAAGATTGAGAAGAAATCTTGCCGAAATCTCAAAAGAGTATAACAGGTAGGAAATATCAATAAGCCATTCAGCAGCAATGTATCTTCTGACAAATTATTTCACTAGTACCTTAAGATGTTTCTCCAAAGATGTAATCAGAAAGAGTGGGTCCCAGTTATCTGCTCGGTCAGTAGCTTTCTGTCAGGATCACCAGAATATGATGAACAAAGTCGAGTTGATATGAAGTTGATAATACTTCTGTGGGACTGTCAAGATCAAGAGCATATTTAGTGGAAAGATATGTCTATATCTCTTATTTTTGCCTTGAAAAATACATGCATACTTTGCACAAAATTCAAATAATTTCTTGAACTATGTTGGAAACGAAACATCTTGATCCTGCTACTAATAAACTATTTGAAAATAAGTGTAGACATTTAATATTCATGGTTTCATTTATGTCATTGAATGCTAGTTCCTTAATAGACCCCCTTTTAGAGTTTACATCTTTAGAACTGTGAATCCTACCTAGAGGAATATGCATATAAAAACTTATTTAAAAATTGCAGTAAATTATAGAGAGTTATTTGACTCTTTAATACTCATCCAGCATCCAAAGTGATGAACCACTTATCCAGGTGATAGTGATTATGAATTTGTATCAAGAAGGGCAGGGAGCTATTACCCAGAAAAACTCAGACTGGAATGATACTGACAAGCTTTGAATCTAGTTTTGGCCTCCCAGTAGATTGAAATTGAGCTTTGCTCAGGAAGGCTAAAGACAGGTTAATTTTCTGAAGTCTTAGAATAGGCCAGTTACATGAAAAGATCCTCACACAGAGAATGACTTCTCCTGTTCAGGATGACTCCACAGGGATGGATGTATTTCTTTAGTACCCAATATCGATTTTGTTTTCTCAGTTCTGCAGGGGGTTGCCTTTTGTTGAAAAGAAAACTGGAAATCAAGTTAAGGAAAGCTATCAAAAGGCCATATAGGCTTATACATTTAGTGGATAATTTTGAAATTTTAATAAGAAATACACATTTTCTTGTCATAATTTTTATTGGGGAATCCCCTGATTCCATTAGGTAAAGGAATGGAAGAGCTGAAAAGTTCATGATCATTCATTCCCCTCCCCAATGCAGAGAGAGGGGGAGAACAGGTGACCTAACCTTGGCCACGCAGGCACCTTTCCAGGAGCATTAGAATCCTGAGTCTCCAATGTCAGGTGGAATAGTTGGAATCATTTATAGTGCAGGCAGAGGCTGGAGTGACTTTGGCACTTGATCAGGTTGTTTCAATGACAAGATGTTTCCTAATTACCACTTCTTACTTTGAAGAGTCATTGGTGGCTTTGCATCCTCATGTCTGGTTTCTTAGATTTTTACTGCCAATTCCATGAACTCACAATAACCATTCAATAAATCATCTTGTGCTTAAGTAAAAGTTAGCTGTTTCTTGCAACCAAGAACACTGAATAGTACACTTATATTTATGAAGCTTGAGTGTACTTATGTCATGAAATTTGGAGTTTTTTTCCAACAAAGTAGAACTTTGATACAGAAGACAAAAGACCAAAGTTAGACTCAGGTTTTCACCTCATCAAATATACTTTAGTCTCCTTGGTTTGGGCACCAAAAAGGAAAAAAAATGTGTGTGTGTGTATATATATATATATATATATATATATACACACACACACACACACTAATAAATGAGCTGCCCGTTATCAATAACCATTCTTTCCATTAACCAAAAGAGTATAGCTTCTTTCCAAACACCTCACTGATATTTCAAGATAAGACACAATAATATTTTATAACTATTCTATAGTTTACAGCCTCCTTAAAGAATTATAAAACAATATAATATTTTGGTTGATGTAAAAGTCAGAAGGGAATTTTTAATATCTAAAGAGTGACACACCAAAGTTTGATTGAGGGATGAAACAATAACTGTCAACTCAGACAGGTATTTGCGAGAGTAAATTTAAGAGTTAACATTAGTAAAATATTAAAATATACAGTCTGCAACAAAAGAGGACAAGAAAAATAAATGTGATGACTGACTCAAAGGAAGGGACAAAATTACAGAAAATATCAATGAGGAAGACAAAAATGTAGATTATGGAAAAAAGTCTTTAAAAAAATCTTTAAAATACTTAAGAATTTGAAGGAAAATACCAGGAATGAATTAGAGGGTAGCAGGAAAACAATTCATGTGCACTATAAAGTCTAAGTAAAGAGATAGAAATTTTAAACAGAAGTGCTAGAATTGAAGACCATAATTACTGAAATGAAAAAATGCCCTGGGGTGGTTCAAGAGTGGAATGGAGTAAGCAGAAGAAAGAATTAGTGAACGTGAAGACAAGACAATTGGAATGAGTCAGGATAAGAAGTAGAAAGAAAAAAGAAATATTAAAAAGAAAAATAGCCTAAGATAGTGCTAGGACAACATCTAGCACTCCAATATATGCATTATGGGAATTCCAGAAGAAGAAGAAAGAGATAAAAGAGCAAAGGAACAGTCAAAGAAATGATAACAGAGAACTTCTCAAACTTAGCAAAAGATGTGAACATGCAACCCAGAAGCTCAGACATCACCAAACTGGATGAAAATGGAGAAAAATACACACTACCATATATCAATTTTTGCATAATAATCATATGCAAAAAAAACAAGTAGAGAGTTCTGATCTGCAAGAGAAAACCAATGTGCTGCATAAAAGGAAATCTAAATAGGATTGAGAGTCACTTTCTCATCAGAAAGCATGCAGGTAAGAAAGCAGTGGGATGAAATACTTAAAGTGCTGAAAGAAAACAACTTCCAGACAGGAATTTTAAATATGGAAAAACTCTCTGTCAAAAATGAGGTTGAGATGAAGATATTCTAAGATAAACAAAAGAAGGGATAGTACATTACCACTAGACCTGCCCTACATGCATAGGGAATTCTTCAGACTGAAATAACAGGACACAAGACAAACTTGGCTCAAAACGACATAAAGAAATAAAGGCTTGCAGTAAAGGTAACCATTTGGGTAAGTATAAAGTATTACTATTATCATATTGTATTGTTTGATATGTAGCCCAATTTTTTACTTCCTACAGGTGCTAAAAAGCAAATGCATAAAAAAGTAATGATGTATTTTGACATACAATATACAGAGATACAGGTGGTAACAAGTACAAAAAATGGTGGAGGGACAGAGAGTACAAGAAAACTATATGTGCATACTATATACCAAATATATCAAAATCATATTTAGTATCAAACCAAATATAATTGTTATGTGTTTAGGAAATTAAATTTTAATCCTTTGGTAATAACAAGGAAAACAGATGGAAGATATATCTAGATATTAATAAGGCACTTAATATGGTACAACATAGGCTGTAATGAAAGTGAGGCAAAAAAAGAAGTATAAAAGACTTATAAGGGCTATATAGCAAAATGACAGATGAAAGTCCAGTACTATTAGTAGTGACTTTAAATGTAAATGGACTGAACTATCCAATTAAAAGGCAGATATAGACAAAATGATTTTAAAGACATGATCCAACTATATGCTTTTTGCAGAGACTCACCTTAAAATCAAAGATACAAATAGGTTGATGGTGGATGGATTGAAAAATAGACACCATGCAAGTAACAACCAAAAGAGAGCTGAGGGGGAACAATATTAATATTGGATACAAAAGACAGTCAGTCAAAACATTTCCAAGGGGCAAAGATTGTTATTAGATACTGATAAAGGGGACAATTCAACTGTAAGATGCAACAATTATAAATAAATATGCACCTAACAACAGAGACCCAAAATGTATAAAGCAAATACTGACAGACTTGAAAGAAGAAACTGATGGTTCTACATTAATAGTAGGAGACTTTAACACATCACTCACATTAGTTATAGAAAATCTAATCAGAAGATCAATAAGAAAGAACAAGACTTGAAGAATATATTAAACCAACAAGACCTAATGGACATATATAGAACACTGCACCCAATGAGGATAGAATATGTATTCTTCTCCAATGAACAAGAACCATCCTTTAGAGTAGACCATATGTCAGATCACAAAACAAGTCTCAACAAATTAAAAAATATCAAAATTATACAATGTAATATTCTCTGACCCCAACAGAATGAAGCTAGAAATCAATGAAAGAGGGAGAAAGGGAAAACTGAAAAATACATAAAATTAAACAACATATTCTGAAACAACCAATAGTTTAAAGAGGAAATTAGAAGCAAAATTAGGAAATATCTTGAGGCAAATGTAAATGAAATACAATATACCAAAACTTACGGGACACAGGGAAGACACTGCTGAAAGGGTAATTTATAACTCTAAATGCTCACATTAAAAATGAGGAAAGATTTCTAATCAGAGACCTAACTCAAAGCTGGTAGAAATAGAAAAAGAAAAACAAACTAAACAGAAAACAATCAGAAGGTGACAAATAACATAATTTAGAGCAGACCCAAATGAAACAGAAAACAAATAAAAAAAAATAAATAGAACCAAAAGTTGGTTCTTTGATAAGATCATTAAAATCAAGAAATCTTTACATAGACTGACAAAGAAAGAAGAGAGAGGACACAAATAAAAAAAAAGCAGAAATACAAAGAGGAACATTACTACTGACCTTGCTGAAATAAAAAGGACTATAGATGGATACTTTGAACAACTATAGATCAGTAATTTAGATAACCTAGATCAAAAGAACAAACTCTTAGAAATACTCAAACTACCTGCATTGATTCAAGAAGAAATAGAAGACTTCGAGCAAAAAGAGATTGAATCTGTAATGACAAAAACCTCCCAACAAGGAAAATTCAAGTTTCAGATGGCTTTACAGGGGAATTCTACCAAACATTCCAAGAATAGCTACCTTCAATTCTGTTAAAACTTTTTAAAACAACTGATGAGAAGGAAACTCTCCCTAATTTATTCTACAAGGCCAACATTATCTTCATACCAAACGTGGATAGGGATACCAAAGGGTGGGAATAGTACAGACCAATATCTTTTATGAATATATATGCAAAAATGCTCAATAAGAAAACCAAACCCAGCAGTTTATTAAACGAATTACACAGTATGACCAAGTGGGATTTATCCCTGGTATGCAAGGCTGGTTAATCAATTACTGCAATACAGAGTGAAGGAAAAAAAAACACACATGGTCATCTCAATTGATGCAGAAAAGGCATTTGACAAAATATAGCACCTTTTCTTGCTAAAAACACCTAGAAAACTAGGAATGGAAGGAAACTCCCTCAACATAATAAAGGGTATGTATAAAAAGCCCATAGCTAACATCCTACTTAATGGTGAAGGACTGAAAACTTTCCTTATAATAACAGAAACAAGATAAGGATACTCATTATCACCAATCATTGTTATTCAACAATGTATTAGAAGTTTTTGCCAGACAAATTAGGAGCAGAAAATAAATAAAAGGCATCAAAGTTGGAAAAGTGGAAATAAAACTTTCCCTATTTCCAAATAATATGATCCTACATACAGAAAATCCTGAAAATTCCTCAAGAAAGTTCTTAGATTTAATAAATGAATTCAACAAAGTGGTGAGATACAATATCAACACCCCAAAATCATAGTGTTTCACACACAAGCAATGCACAGTCAGAACAAGAATTCAAGAAATACATTCCATTCACAATCTCAACCGAAACAAAATATCTAGGAATAAATTTAAACAAGGATGTAAAGGATTTGTATACAGAAAACTATAAAACATTACAAAAAGAAATTAAAGACCTAAATAAATGGAAGGATATTTCATGTCATGGATGGAAAAGCTAAATATTATTAAGATGGCATACTACCCAAAGCAATTTATAGAGTCAATCCAATTCCAATAAAAATTCCAATAACCTTCTCTGCTAAAAAAAAAAAAAAGGCAATCATCAAATTTATATGGAAAGATAATGAATGGGCCCCTAATACCCAAAGTTATTTTGAAAAAAAAAAAATGTCTACAGATCCTGGGTCAGTGTGTGCTTATCTCTGCTGACCTGTCTCATACTTCTGTGGTATGAGCTATGAGTTTTGTTTTCACAGTTTTTTCTAATTCTAATGAATTCCCCAGAAATTAATTTCAAAATAATTGTATCCTTGTGTACAGTTTTGTGGCTGGCTGGAAACCAACTCTTATCTTTTAGTCAGGTTATTTTTTTAATCAGTTTGATTGAGATGTAGTCACATACCATATAATCCATCCAAAGTATACAATCAAGGGCTTTTAGTATGATCTCAAAGTTCTGCATTCATCACCACAATCAATTTTAGAGCCTTTCATGACACTAAAAAGAAAACTCCCGTACCCTTTAGCAATCACCTCTTGATATCTTTATTCTTCCCCAGCCCTACATAACCACTAATCTAATTCTGTCTCTATGCTTTTATATATAATTACGTCTTATATAGATGGACTCATACAATAAGTAGCACTTTGTGCCTGGTTTTCTTCACTTAGCATATTTTAAAAATATTTTTCTTTAATTAGAGAATTTGTAAGTTTACATAAAACTCAAGTAAAAAATACACCACACCATATATCCCCCTACTGTTGACACTTTCCGTTGGTGCGGTGCCTTTGTTACAATTGATGAAAGAATATTTAAATATCACTGTGAGCTATAAACCAAAATTTACATTAGGTACATTTCCCCACATAATATCCTATTATGAGCACCTTCTAATAGTGATATACATTTGTTATAATTTATGAAAGAATATTCTTATATTTGTATCATTAACCACAATCATTATTCATAACAAGGGTTTACTGTGTTATAAACTCCCATGTTTGATCTTCAAATCTTTCATCTAGTAACATATATAACCCAAAGCTTCCCGTTTCAAATAAAAGTCACAAACATAAACCAGAACTGTTAATTACACTTGCAATAATGTGCTACCATCACCACTATACCTTTCCAATCATTTCCAATCAACCTAAATAGAAATTCTGCATAAATTAAGCACTAACTCCCCATTCTCTATCTCCACTCAATTCCTTGGTAACCTGTATTCTAGATACTAACTCTATGAGTTTGCTTATAATAATTAGTTCGTATCACTGAGATCACAGAATATTTGTCCTTTTGTGTCTGGCTTATTTCACTCAAAATAATATCCTCCGCGTCTTTTGTTGCTCAGATGTGAGTCTCTCTAAACCCAACTCTGCAAGCAAAATCATTGCCTGCCCCCCCTACATGGGACAAGACATCCAGGGGTGAAAGTCTCCCTGGAAAATCCATCCCAGGAATGAATCCAAACCTGGCACCATGGGATCAACAATTCCATCCTGACCAAAAAGGGGAAAAGAAGTGTATTAAATGAAGTATCAGTGGCAGAGAGAGTTCAAATAGAGTTGAGAGGCTACTCTGGGGGTTGCTCTTATACAAGCTTCGGTTAGACCTTGCTGCCTATCATAACCTGCCAACTCCATCAGGACCATTCCAGCCAATCCTAAAGAACACCTAGGGCAATATATAAGATTCCACAAGGATTCCATGCACTAGAGTAACTTTCCAGAAACCTACAACCTCCAGATGGGTCCCTGGTCCAGATAAGTCTGAAACCTAGCCCAGCCTTTCCAGAACATCAGATAGTTCCATCTCCCTTCCCCATACTAGTGACAGACCCTTCCAATAAGAAAAATTTAGAATTTCCATAGCCAAGACACCTCTAAAGAGAGAGTTGGAAAGATCAAAGGTGATGGTGGAGGTATACAGAGAAGATAGGATTTAACAAATAAATATGAATGCTGAATCATTAAATTGATATCTCTTTTACTCTCCAGTATTTTAGAGCTGCTAAAAGTAAAAACCTAGAATTTTGAAATACTGTAACCCATGTCAAACTCTGAAATATGTTCTACAACTAATTTTGGTGCTGTGTTTGAAATTCATAGCTTTTTTGTATATAATTGTTCACAAAAAAAGGAAAAAAATTGATTGTGATGATAAAAAAAAATTTAAGCCCTTTATCCTCCTATATTCTGGAACAACTAGAAGGAAAATTCTGAGAGGATTGTATGGTAGCTCATGACAAACTCTAGGATCTGTCCTGTAATTACTTCTTGAAGAGTGCTTTGTAAACTATTGCTTTTTATTTTTATTTTTTGCTTTGTATATATGTTATACTATACAATAAAAAAGTTAAAAATCAAAAACAACAACAACAATTCCTCCAGATACATCCATGTTTTCATGTGCATCAGGATTTCATTCCTTCTTATAGCTGAATAATATTCCGTCATATATATCAATTACATTTGTTCATCCATTCATCACTTTATGGACACTTAGATTCTTTCCTACTTTTGGTAATTGTGAAAATTCCACTTTGAACAGCAGTGTTAAATTATCTGTTTGAGTCCCTGCTCTCTGTTCTTCTGTGTATATACATAACAGTGATAATCCTAGATCATATGACAATTCTATATTAGCTTCTTGAGGAACTGCCAAAATTTTCTTCTACAGAAGCTGCCCCATTTTTTTTCTGTTTTAATATATGCATTTAGAGACAATAAATATCACTCTTAGCATTGCCCTTGCTGCATAACATAAGTTTTGATATGTTGTGCTCTCATTTTCATTTCCTTTGAGATATTTAGTGATTTCTCTTGCAATTTCTTCTTTGAACCACTGATTGTTTAAGAGTGAGGTGTTGAACCTCCACAAATTTGTGAATTTTCCAGTCCTCTGCCTATTATTGATCTGAAGTTACATTTCATTATGATCAGAGAAATTGCTTTGTACAATTTCAATCTTTTAAAATGTATTAAGATATGTTTTGTGCCCCAACATGTGATCTATCCTGGAGAATGATCTCTGAGCAGTTGAGAAGAATGTAAATGTTCTTTTGTGATGCAGTATTCTGTATATGATTGGTGGAAAACTGAGTCCCCAAATAATCTTTCAGGATCTATTTATATTTTTTCAAATCCACCAGAAGCCATTTGAAATCTTCAGTCATGAAACTCCTCCAGAAACTACTTTTACTCTGATAAGCATATGTGAGGAAAGAGCGAGGAATAATTTATAGCTTTGAGAAAGAATATTTTGAAAAAATGTAAAAAATTAAAAGTAGATAGGCCTCAATATAGTGCTGTGCTGGTCTGAAAGCATTATGTATCTCAGAAAAGCCATGTTTTAATCCTGATTCAATCTTGTGGAAACAACCATTTCTTTGAATTCTGATTCAATATTGTAGCATGGAAACATTTAATTAGATTATCTCCACAGTGCAATTGTGGGTATGACATTTTGATGAGATGGAGATGTGACTCCACACATTCAAGGTGGATCTTGATTAGCTTACTGGAGTCCTTTAAAAGGGGAAAACATTTTGGAGAAAGCTCAGAGTCAACAAAAAGAGAGCTGACAGAGGGAACAGCTATAGATGCCTGGAGAACAGTTACTTCAGAGAACAGAGATGTGGCTGTTTGGAGATGCTTGGAGGCCAATAGATGTTGTCATGAGATGTTAAGAAAGCCAGAAATGGGAGAGAGCCAAGGGAAGCCAAGAGATGAAGGCCAGCCCCAGAAAAGCAAAGTGAGGAACCCCCCTCCGCAGGAATCAAAGCTGAAATAATGGAGCCCAGGAGCAAGGGACCAGCAGATGCCAACCATGTGACTTCCCAGCTGACAGAGGTGTTGTAGATCCATCAGCCTTCCTTGAGTTAAGATATCTTTACCTGGATGCCTTAGTTTGGACATTTTATAGGCCTTTACCTGTAGACTTGCAATTTATTAAACTTTCTTTTTAAAAGCTGTTCCATTTCTGTTATATTGCATTCTGGCAGCTTACAAACTAACACAAGTGCTGAGATAGTAGATAAAAAACACTAGTGTTAGTAATTGTCCCAAATTGAGTACTTGTTAAATGCTAGGTGTTTCACACCAAGCACTTCTCATGGAGTATTGCATGTAATCCACAGGAGACCTCTGTGAGATATGGATGCACGTTACTCTTCATATTGTTCAGGCAGGAAGACACCAAAAATATAGAGAAGCATGCCTAAGGTCACATAACTTTTAAGAGGCAGAGATTTAATTATACTTAGTTCTGTCTGAAGGTCATCTGAATATGGAAGCACTGATCCATTTTTTTTGATCCGGTTAAGGCCAGTGGTTGTTTATGTGAGAAGTACTTGATATTTACAAAGGACAGAGGAGAAGAAGAGTCTTTGATCAATAGAGTTGGAGGATGCACTGACTTCTAAACTCAACAGTTTTGGGAGTCTAAAAATGAGTGTGAATTGAAGCATTGAACTGAAAACTGAGGCTGTCAGAATTGTTATTTTCTTGATCTATGTTGATCACACCTATTCACTTGGACTTTCTTTCTGGTTCTGTGTGACCTTGGTCAAGTCACTTAACTTTTGGGGTCATCAGTTATTTCATCAAATGAAAGTGTAAATCAACAGTCTTTTTAAGGCCCTTTTAAATCCTAAAGGAATAAGGTCTGCTTCTACAATTTTGGTGGAAATTTTTCTGACACCATAATTTATTCCTCAAACAATCTATCTTAGCTGTGGAAAAATTATAACATTCAAAGAACAAAAAGTTTCTATAATCTCATTCACACATGTGTCCTTCCCAAAATATTACTTGATAAATCCAGCCAAATGAAAAATCAAAAGAGACACAAAGAACATGACAACAGGGAATACTTGGTACTACAGAAACAACAGCGACATTGGAACCAGTAACACTGGGAGCTAATCTGTAGACTAGGGTTCTTTTCACAGCAGCAAGATGAAAATATATCCCTGTTTTCTTATTCTTCTGATAAACTCTAACAACTCCATTCTACACTAACAGCCTCTGCTTGTTATGCTCAAGTGTATGCATGGTTACACACACATGCATGCATACACATACACACACACACACATGGTCACAAATTCTTGACTTTTATTTGATACTAGCAAGTTAATTTCAGGTAATAGAAGAAACCAGCTGCATGTTTTATTCCACTTCATATTAAATGACTTTTTATGAGTGATGCTTTCTGATATGTGTTTGTTTGATCCACACAAAAAAACTAGCAGCCACAATGTAAGGAGGAAATGGGGAAATTCTAGTAAAACAGCCATGTCTTACTGTAGCAATAAAGTACAAAATACCCCAGGTGGGACATCTTGGACCCCTTACCAAAAAGCCCTACCAAAAATATTTTAAGATATCTACAAAACAAATCTAATCTATACAAACAAGTGTACACATTTCATTAGTAGAAAGAAACAGTTTTCTGTCTCAGCTTGTGGAACAAAACATTGATGAGAGAAATGAATATTATAAGTAAATACATCATATATATATAATATATACACACATCATACATATATATTTAAGGTGTGTAGAACTGTCCAGAGGTGCTTTGTATACTGACTCATGGACTGTTGCTAATGGTTTGGCTAGATGGTCAGGGACTTGAAAAGACCATAATTGGAAACTTGGTGACAAAGAGGTCTGGGGAAGAGGTTTGTGGATAGACCTTTCTGAGTGGGCTAAAAACATGAACATATTTGTGTCCCTTGTGAATGTGCATCAGAGGGTGACTTTAGCAGAGGAAGGTTTTAATAATCAAGTGGATAAGATGACCCATTCTGTGGATACCAGTCAGCCTCTTTCCCCAGCAACTTCTGTCATTGCCCAATGGGCTCAAGAACAAAGTGGTCATGGTGGTAGGGATGGAGGTTATGCATGGGCTCAGCAACATGGACTTCCACTCACCAAGACTGACTTGGCTACAGCCAGTAAATGTCCAATCTGCCAGCAGCAGAGACCTACACTCAGCCCCGGATATGGCACCACTCCCCGAGGTGACCAGCCAGCTACATGGTGACAGGTTGATTATATTGAACCACTCCCTTCATGGAAGGGGCAATGATTTGTTCTGATTGGAATAGACACATACTCTGGATATGGGCTTGCTTTCCCTGCCCACAATGTTTCTGCCAAAACTACCATCCGTGGGCTTACATAATGCCTTATCCATCATCATGGTATTCCACACAGCATTGCTTCTGATCAAGGAACACACTTCACAGCAAATGAAGTGCGGGAATTGGCACATGTTCATGGAATTCTCTGGTCTTACCGTGTTCCCCATCATCCAGAAGCAGCTGGATTGATAGACTGGTGGAATGGCCTTTTGAAAACTCAATTATGGTGCCAACTAGGTGGCAATATCTTGAAGGGCTGGGGTAATGTGCTCCAGGAAGCTGTGTGTGCTCTGAATCAGTGTCCTCTGTATGGTGCTGTTTCTCCCATAGCCAGGATCCATGGGTCTAGGAACCAAGGGGTGAAAATGGGAGTGGTACCACTCACCATTATCCCTAATGATCCACTTGGAAAATTTTTGCTCCCTGTCCCTGTGACCTTGAGCTCTGCTGATCTACAGGTTTTAGTTCCAAAAGGGGGAGTGCTTCCACCAGAAGAAACAATAATTTCATTGAACTGGAATCTAAGACTGCCACCTGGTCACTTTGGGCTACTCATGCCCCTGGATCAACAAGCCAAGAAGGGGATTACATTACTGGCTATTAGGGAGAAATAGGACTACAACTACACAACGGAGATAAAGAAGAGTTTTCCTGGAATATAGGAGATCCCCTAGGGTGTCTTTTAGTACTACCATGCCCTTTGATTAAAATCAATGGAAACTGCAATAACCCAATCCAGGCAGGGCTACCAATGACTCTGAAACTTCAGGAATGAAGGTTTGGGTCACCCCACCAGGCAAAGAACCATGGCCAGCTGAAGTGCTTGCTGAGGGTAAAGAGAACATGGAATGGATAATGGAAGAAGGTAGTGATAAATATGAACTATGATCATGTGATCAGTTACAGAAATGAGGATTGTAATGCTATTTTGTTCATGTTATACTATTCAAGTTGTAAGATATCAAGTTTAAGGATGAATATTACCCAAGGACTTGCACCTTATTCTGGAGAGATTTAATGTTTTTCTGCTTATATGCAGGACAGTTGAGTATTGTAAGGTGAGAAAAAAATGTGTCTTTTATTGTTTTCTATTTAGAAATTAGGTATGATTTAAGGTGATGAGTATAGCTACCAAGGTGACAAGGAGTGGACTATCATGGTCAGATTCATGTGTCAACTTGGCCAGGTGGTGGTACCTGTTTGGTTGGGCAAGTGCTGGCCTGTCTTTTACTGTGAGGACATTTCATAGAATTAAATCATGATCACATTGGCTACATCCACAGCTGACTCCACTTGTAATCAGCCGAGGGGAGTGTCTTCTTTAATGAGTGATGCCTAATCTAATCACTGGAAGCCTTTTAAGGAGGATTCAGAAGAGACAGGTTCTCTTTCTGCTTAGGCTGGCAATCCTCTCCTGTGGATTTCATCCAGACCCTCCTTTGGAATTGTCAGCTTCACAGCCTGCCCTACGTATTTTGGACTCTGTGTTCCCATGGTTACGTGAGACACTTTTATAAACTTTATATTTACGAATATTTCCCGTTGATTCTGTGTGTCTAGAGAACCTTAACTAATACAGAAGGATATAACTGAATTGCAATACACTCTATTGTCATATAGGCAATAGAGTGGACCTTAAGGGTAGACCTGATTCCCCCACCTCATCCCATCCACTTGCCTAAAATGTTACAGACAGCAATGAGTCTCTAGTTCTGGGCTTTTTTAATTAGGCAGTTCCCTCATCCCCCATGAACAGCAGAACCCACTGAATGGCAGATACGTCTACATGACAATTCTTCATTCCCGCATGGTACTAGTATCCGTCCACATCTTTGCCATGCATTCATCATGGGTAAAACACACTTCTCTGACCACTGAGCTTGAAATCAGATTTGGCCATATGAGTTGTTTTAGATAATAGGATGTTAGTAAAATTGAAATGAGCAGAAATTTGAAATATGTATGGAAGATTGGGCTTTTCTTCTTACACTTTTACTATTACCATGAGAGAAACATATGGGGGCTGCCTACTAGTTACAGAAGAATGAGAAGCACATGAAATAGAGCTGGCCCCAATCTGCAGCCTGCAGTCCAGGCTCAGTGGAATGCAGACAAGATCAGCCAGGTTCCAGTTGGCCCAGAGAAGCGTGCAGGAGAACTGGGTTTTGTTGTAAACCACTGAGTTGGGGGCTGGGTACGGGCTTCATGGGTGTACTGTAGCAATAGCTGACTTGGACAGTTTTGCTAAGAACTTTCAGAATCCCACCCTTCACTTGTATGCCTGATCTTGTGAATGTTCTCTTATGTTCTGATTTGGTAATAAGTCACAGTTGTCATTTTCCAGCAATCTGAGAACCAGGACCAGCCTTTATGATCTGACCTGACTGAATTTTCATTGCCTGCCTCCTAAATTTGTCGATATGGTATTTTTGAATGCCTTTGCCAGAGAGGCATCAAATTTACACTGTGGACTACAGCATATGGAAAAATAACCTGAGAAATTACCCACACCTAACCCTGAAGTTCAGAAACATATGTTGGCTTCTGCTGTTGTTTTTGAGTTTTTACACACCAAATTTTCTAATCATGTACATTCAACCCACACACATTTTAGTACAAGTTTTCTTATGTCTTATATAATATGCCCCAAGAATCTGCTTATCTATCTTGAGTGGAAAGAGAAGCCGAGTGTCTCATACACTATACCTGTGCATGCTGGGAAGGCAGTAGAATCAATACAGTGGCTGTTTGGGCAGGTGTAGATTGAGAGAGGCAGTCCCCAGGAGAGAAGAAATATTCTTTGTTCTATGCTGTTTGTGGAGAAAAAGAAGGAGCTGAGGTTTATCTGGTTTTGTATCCACCTGTCCCAAATGCCATTAATGCAAATAAATTAGGACTGCAACTCCCCTTTCATATACCATCAGGAGGCATTTCTGGCATGTGACTACCGCCATCACCACCATCTCCTTAAGGTGAGGCTTATTTAAATAAAGCTATACCTAAAATAAAAATAATCCTAGGGTTTAGGGGAGGAGAGGAGGAGATAAGTAAACCTTATAATTTTACCCAGGGTCTCCCATCAGATGCATTCCTGGGCTCTATCATCCCCTAGGGACCGCCCAGGTAATATTCTCCACTTACGCCAAATCCAGTGCCCAAATGCAGCAATCACCTTATATTCCGCCATTGGCAACATCTATTCCATTTTTTTTTCATTTGGATAGGTTTGGCTTTGACTCATTACTGATAGTCTTCATTTGTATTTTCATTGATGTTTAGGTTCCTTCAAATCCTTTTGAGGAAAGGTGAGAGCTGAAGCTTAAATAAACAATGGAACATTTCAGACTTCAAGGAAGCATTACTTTAAGGGGCTTTAAGCATTACTAAACAGGCTGTGGGATGTTGAGCTTCTTGCTGTCTGGTCCTAATTAGCTTTGGGATCTGGCAAACCTGCGCAATCCAAATGCTTTCAGCAGAAGCCTCTGGCATGTGTTCTCAGATACTCTTGTCTGGGCTCACCATGTCCTTGGATCCTCATCTGAAAGAAACATTTCCTTCCGTGTTCTGCCCAGGGAATTATCAGTCCTTGCCCCACTCCTCCTCCTCATTACTCCATTGCTGAGTTGTGACAATAATCAGTCAGTGAACTAAGTCTCTTTTACTCCAAGCATAGGGCCTCAGGGCTAACGATTTTGACCTTTAGGGAAGCAAAAGAAAAGATACTAAGACAACATTGGAGAATAAGAGCTCTGGCTTCAATTCTCCCCACTAGAAGCTCTGAAAGATCTTAAATAGGAAAAAAAAAAAAAAAAAAAACACTTCCCAATTCTAAAGACAAATCGAATAAAATAACTCTTCAATGCCCTCCTCTGGTCAGCCCTAGCCACGCTCTGCTGCAGCAAACATGAAAGTACAACATCCATACAAAGGAAAAGATAGAAAGGGAGAAAGCTGTTCCCCCTTAATCTTCCCATCATGTCTACTCTTAGGGTCTACCTGGGCATATCAACCATTCCAAGCCTGTTCTAGTGTTTCACTGAGGCTGTGGAAAGTGTAGATGAGCATTGTAGTTTGAAGTTGCATGCACCTCAGAAAAGGTCATGTTCTTTAACCCATTCCTGTGGGAGCAGACCTATTATAGGTAGGACCTTTTGATTAGATTATTTCAATTGAAATATAAACCACCTCATTCAAGGTGAGTCTTAATTGTCTTATTGGAATCCTTTATAAGAGGATAAAACACATACAGAAGCTAAGAGATGAAATTAAGAGATGCTCAGAGACAAACAGCAAGAGAAGTTTAGAGAAAAAGGCATAAATGAAGAAGCCAGAAACAGAAGCAATGAAACCAGAGAGAGAAGGACCAGCAGATGTTGCCCTGTGCCTTACCGTCTGACAGAGGAGCTCCATCTTACCCACTAGCCAGTCTTCAGAGAAGGTGTCATCGTGCTGATGCCTTAAGTGAGACATTTTCGTGACCTCAGGACTGTAAATGTGTAAGCTAATAAATCCCCATTATTAAAAGTCAGTCCATTTCTGGTATATTGCATTTCATCACTTTTAACAAACCAAAACAATGAGTTACAAACAAACTGCAGCTTATGGGTCAAATCCAACCTGCCACCTGTTTTAGTAAAGGAAATTTATTGGAATGGCCACAGCCATTTGTTTATGCATTGTCTATGACAACTTCAGTATGGAACCAGTATTAAGTATAATACTGGCAAAAAAGTTGAAACAGAGACCCTAGTGTTTGCAACCCTAAAATATTTACTCTCTGGCTCTCCATCAACAAAGCTTGCTGAGAGGAAAGAAAACCAGCAAAAAAGAAGCTAAAGACAGACCTGGTTTCAAAATAGAATACAATTTCAACTCCCATTCCTTTGGTTAGGATCTGTTTTCTTTTCCCCCCTTATATTTTCAGACACGGAGTAAAATTTTTCCAAGAACTATACTCACAAATCAGCATGGTTCCAGTTGATAATAGCTATGCCCAACAAGACATATGTTTTCTACAAGAAGTTCCCCATGGAAATTATTTTGTAAAATGTATAACATGGGCCAAGACACAGAACAATTTCCATCTTAGCTAACCCCATATTCTTTTGCTGTTTTCTGCAGCTTCCCAAACTAACATTAACTCCTAGGCTATTTACTGCAAAAGACTCCCTAAACCATACATTGTAAGATTGTCCATTCTGAAGCAGGGTGTCTTCTTTACTCATGCAGAGAATATGCAGCTATGAAATGGCCTTGGCAGGGAGATACAAGTAAAATCAATGTAGATTTCCATAGAAGATGTGTGTTCTTTGAGAGAAGTAAAAACCTGTTGGGTTGCTTTTCCTGACCATCTGATTATAAAGCATATTCAGTTATTCATTTTATTCGCCTGACTGACCACTTAAAAATTATGTAGCCAGTACTTTGGCAATAATTTCTCTTCTAAGTGTTCTGCCTGGTTATTTTTCTGTGGGTGTACACTATTAATTAATGACTATGGAAAAGTCTATAAACTTCAGCATTCCATAACAATGATACTTGAATCAATTATAATGATACTTGAATCTATTATCCATGAAAGCTGCCCTCTACAGTCACCAAGTAGGCACAAAGAGATAAGTATTGATTTTATTTTTGAGTTTTAATTTCTTCTCATTAAATCTGAATGAGCAGATTGCATTTGAACAATGCTCACGGAGTAGCCAAGTACAACGGTGTGCACCCAGCCATTTCCCCGCGGGGTAGGCTCAGGGTTTTATGGGCTTTCTGTGTTCAAAACTTAAGGCCCAAGTAAAAGTCCTAATGTGGTTACCCTTGATCAATTCAGCCACCCAGAACAATACAAAGTTGATGATAATAAGATAGCGGAAAGGCTAAAATTGGTGAGTGGGGAAATCTAGGTGCTAGTGTAGCCCTCAGTTTGGTTGGTGGGCCCTGCCATGCTGTAGGATGAGGCAGATATTTCATATACCTCCATGCTCTACCCATGAAATGGAGATGAGTTCAAACTAAGCCTCCAAAGTTTCTGAACCAAGATCCATGTGAAGAAGTAGGAAGAAAATTCTCATTTCTTTTGAGAAAAGTTACATTCTTTAACTACTATAAACTACTGGCACCAGATACAGAATACTTTTTCCTTAAATTATAATGGATAGAAAATACATTTTTGCATTTTGACAGTTGAGGCTTAAAATAAATGTATAAAATCATTTTATTTAACAAATAGCCCTATAGGATATGTTAGTTAGAGTCCCAAGTAGTTTATAAAAATTAACTCATTTAATCCTTAATGTTGTTTGGTGCTTTTGTTTTACCATTAACACAGTGATTCATCTGATACTTATTTTGATGTATTATGGAAGGTCAGTATATTACTATTTCTGACACAGGTTCTGTTATTCGTTCCATACTACAGATGTAGAAACTGAGGCACGGTGCTAAATGTTTATGCACGCTGTGTGATTAAAGTCACTCAGCTAGTAAGTGGGACCAGCTCCTCAGCACCGAGGCTGCTGGAATCTGTGCCCAGAACCCTTAGGCTGAGTTGTCTCTTGCTTCTCAGACTGTCTCTCATAGAACACATTCCTATCCATCCCTTTTTCACAGGAGGACTCCTAGGTAAAATCATAGTAGGAAAATGCTGGTTTCAATTAGTATGTCGCTTTGGGGAACTGTTTACCCTAACCTAGTAAACAGTTAGAATCACCTAAATAATTGTTTTGGTTTTGTTTCCTAGTTTGTTTATGTTTAAACAGATTCCAAGGCTCTACCCCAGACTAACTGACTTAAACTCTCCGGGGTAATTACCCAGAAACTTGCAATTTTCAAAGCTCCCTAGGAGATTTTGACACAGCTAGAAGAGTATTTAGGAATCACTGATGTTTGACTCCCACAAAGCATTGTTGTGTAGTTCGTTCCCGTTTTCAAAGGAGTTGCTATCGTTCTAAGCCAATCATAGGCTCAGAGCCCTCAAATGTAAAATGAGGGTCTTCTTTCTTTCTAGTGCCTCCAGTTTCTCATCTGTAAAGCTAGGGGTTAGCTAATTCTTTGGCACAGTTCCTGGAAGGGGCAGGAAAAAATGGCTATTGCCCTGAGCATGGATTTTCAGGAGTGCTGCAACAATGAAGTGGGCAGAGCAGGGTACTGGAGAGATGCTTTCAACAACTCATTCTGGTACTCCCAAATCTGAGCTTAAAAAAAAATAAAAAAAAAAAAAAAACAATTACTATAAGCATCTGTGCCACTTTACACTCAGAGATAGGAATACACCTCTCTGGGACTCTTTTCTATCAGGTAGCTTATTTGATTGGATCATCTTGAGAACCAAAATAATGATAGACAATATCAGTTAGGATGATTTTGTCAATGCTTATATTTATAACATTAATTCAAAGATTTTTTTCTAAGACAGTTTCTAAAGTCTATAAAATGAGTGATTGTACAGGGTTAGATCTATTACAAATAAAATCATCTAAGGTAAACTGTAGCAGCACTATGTCATTGGAAAAATGAAGGCTTCAGAAGTGGGTAATCAGGTAATCTCAGAGCTTTAGTTCTCCTCATCTGCAAAAGGAAACCTGCCAGAAACTTGCAGTCTGCCTTGGAAACAGATGGCGGTTAGGGGGAGGGGGTCAATGAAGAGCATTCTTATTTTATTTATTTGAGGAATGAATCACTTCTGTCTTTCATATTCTGTACTCTGTGGGTCAATTTCTATGTGTCTCAATCCAGCATATACTGGGATAACTTTTCTTGTGAAAATACCTTCATTTATTCATTTAAGAAATATTTTCAAACCAAATAATTGCCCTAGTTTTTCTGCTAATATTTGTTTATAATACCTTTTATGTGCTGAACATATTATACGAACAAATAGCTTTTTGTGTCCGATTTCATCCATTGTTTTTTGGGATTCTTCTTAGTGTTGTTTGGTGCTTTTGTTTTACCATTAACACAATGATCCATCTGATACTTTCTTTGTTGTATTATGGAAGGTCAGTACATTACTATTTTTAACACAGATATTTGACCTTGAAAATTTAAATATATGTACAGACACATACATATACACATATATGCATATATATCTATAAATACATATAAATTAAAAAAACACGCAGAAGTATCTCAGCTAGCTTTAACTTGGTAAACCTTTTACATTGCTCAGCAGCCCTGTGTTGGATCTGAGAAATAACTTGAGAAGCGTAACTTCCAATTTACTCTTTGAATTTTCATTGCTCATGAAGGTGTATAAAACACCCTGCTTCTTTCTGGGCCTATTGATACCTGTGGCCTGGGGAAGAACTAAAAGAAGGTGTCTAGAGGTTGTTATTGATACAGGTATATGCAAAGGTATCTTCCAAAAGGAAGAGAGAGACAGCAGAGAAGAGGAGTAAGAAGCAGGAAGTGAGAAATGAAGGAAACCTTCTGAGACATACCCTTAAGATAATAAAGAACCCAATATCCAAGAGAAAAAGAGACACAGAAGGGAATTGATAAGAAAGGAGGTTGAATTTGATTGAGGTGGGCCTGTCTGATAAGACAGACCTGAATTAAATATCAAAGGTGGTCAATGTTCTGGAATTTTAACAGAGTAGATTAAAGAAATCCACATAAGATGCTATTTTAAAATGTACAAAGGCATGTGTTTCAACTAGAGGTTAAATTGTATCATACAAGTTTTTTTTCCCTGCAAACAATAGTATGATTTTTTACTTTTCCAATTAAATTGTACTTGAAATAAATTGTTTGCATTTTAGAACAATCTTTATTTCTATCCAGGCATTTATTCTGTTTTTTTTTTATTAGCCTGCACTACCTTTTGGTAGGTATTTTCAGTTTTTGCATTTAAAATAATTGGGATTTGGTGTTAAGAACACAATTAGTACATTTGAAATAATAATGGTTAATTTTTTTAATTTACATTTCTTTTCTTTGAAAATGTGTAAAGGATTATGCTCTGAGATTACATTGGCTAGATTTCAGTAGAGTAAGGTGTAGTGTTACTATGTGGGCTAAGGTTAATGTTTTTGTATGCCTATTACATTGATAACACTCCAGTCTCCACTGTGGGAAAAATACAGAAGTAGTAAGATAGAGTTACATCAATGGGCATGCAATCTAACTGAAAGAACTGAAGGGACGTGACAAAATCAAATGAACCAAGGCAAGGGAGAATTCAGATGAATATCTGGGGTAACAATAGATAACCTGTGTGCATGAACTGAAAGCTCCATGGCAGTTTAAAATTGAGAACTAAAGTGGAACGTTTCAGGAACCACTCAAGATGAGAAAACTCTACGTTGGTGTAAGGTATAAATACGGCAATTGACTGTGAGGAATTCGCCAGACATGACTTACAAAGTGCTTGTGAATGTATGGGACTCAGGGAATCAAAAGACCTTCTTCACATCATGTCCTTATTTAAGCCACTTATTTTTCCTGAGGACTAATTTTCTGTCCTGCAAAAATGGCATATGATTACTACTAGTTAAAACTCAGCAAATAAATCAATGAATTTCACATTCTGAGTTAGGAATAAAAAAATTCCAAGATATCAATGTTGTCATCAACCTAGGGAGGCTGTTGGGGGCATTAATAGCAGAAATGTGATAAAACACACAAAAGTCCGTCATAAACTGGAAAGCGTTTTCCTTCTTTAGTAAACTCGAAATTGATCTTCTTTCTGCTTTCTCTCTCTCTCCGTGTGTGTGTATGTGTCTATTTCTATTTCTCTCTTTCTTTTACCAAAGTGGTACCTGGGATAAATGTTGCTGCTCTTGAGTTTTCCAATAGCTTTTCTGAATTTTTTAATAGCTGTTAAAGGTCTAAGAAATTGTAAGATACAATAAATCTCCAATAGTGAGCTTAAAAAGTGATGTTATTTGAGGAAACCTGAAGATCATCCCAATCTTCCCATATTAAGAGTATATCTTGAACCAAATGTGAAGTGAATTCAGGAATTAAGAGAAGAAAAAACTTAGGTTCAGAACAGCCACTCTTGTATTCATGCACCTCTCCCAGATCCAGCCAGCTTGAGTACATTTCCATTTAACAATTGGAGGATGCATTTGATTTCAATCCACTCTTCCTTGCCACTTTAAATGAAAAATTGAAATACATGCCTAGGCAATTTTTATAATTCTGGAAATAGTGGAGTTTAGGTGGTTTCTTGTCTTTTTCCAATTAATGTCAATTTCTGAGGTAAACCATCCCATAATATTTGTAGCAGGTCAATGGCTAGAGTAATAGAGAAATTCAACATACCACTCTTCATTTCAGATACGGATGAAAAAAACTGAATGTCATTCCAATGATTCAAATATACTAACCAAACCCACTGGTACGTAAAACTCCCACTTAAGAATTCTCCTTTCTCAGGTATTTTAATGTGTTAATTCCACACATTTATAATTACGATTTCATATCCTAAGGAATTACATTCAAATAAGTTTAAAAAATTTTCCTCATCCTATATAATTGTTTTCATTTACAGAATACATCAGGTTTTTACAGGTGTTAAGATAACCACTTAATTATAAACAGAATTGCACAGGGTTATAAGAGTGGTTGGGTAGCTTTTGATTTTGCCTGCACTCTGCCTAGCTGTAAGGAAAATCTTGGTAGAGAGAACTAGCTACTGCTATAAGACTTGGGTCAGTGATATGCTTAAAATACTGCACTGAAATATGCTGCAATCCATCTTACCCTAGAAAAGTGTGGCAAGTTGAGTTATGTGCCCCAGAAAAAAAAAATTTCCTTAATCTTAACCCATTCTTGGGTACACTGTTAAATAGGGCCCTTTTGATAATGCTATTTTCACTTAAGGTCTGGCCTGCTAATTGGGGATGGACCTTAAGCCTATTACTGGAGGCCTTATTTTAACAAGCCACAGAAGGAACCAGAAGCTGCAAGTCAATGGAATCCAGAAGAGAAAGGAGAGGATGTCACCATGTTATAGAAAAGCCAGGAGAAACCCAAGGGTTGCTGGCCAGCCAGCCAAAATGCCACTGACTCTGGGTGGAAGCAAGCCTTCTAGGCTCTGAAACCATGAGACTATTAACCCATTGTTTAATCCAATTCATTGAGTGGTATTTGTCATAGCAGCCTGGAAACTAAGAGAGAAGGAAAAATGGCTGAAGAAAGAAACTTTGCAGAAAGAAGGATCATAGAATAGTTCTAAATCATGCCCTTATTATTCTAGGATTTGGCCCATCAAAGGTAAGACCCACTACTCATCCAACATTTTCATTCTCCACTTGCTCTACAAGCACATCCCTGATAAACACACTATCCAGAGTCTTTACCATGATTGTTTTTTCTTTTTTAAATTTCAGATTATTTTTCAAGAATTATTACTTTTCCCTAAAAGCTCTAATGTTTAGGGTGTTATACATGTGTGCCTGTTTGAAAATGCCGTGTACCCCAGAAAAGTCATGTCCTTTAAACCTGATTTAATATTGTAGGTAGAAAATTTTTTTATTAGATTGTCTCTGCCAGGATGTGGGGCCCAGTTTTGGGCGTGGTCTTTGATGAAATTATCTCCAGGGAGCTGTGGTGGTCCAAATTGTGGGTGTGGCCTTTTGGTTGGATGGAGATGTGACTCCACCCATTCAGAATGAGTTTTAACTCGTTTACTGGAGTCCTTTAAAAGAGGAAGAAAGCTCAGAGCAAATGCAGATGCTTGGAGAACACATGCTTCAGAGCCGACAGAGCCAATACAAGATCCAGACATTTGGAGATGCAGGGCCTGGCAGATATCACCATGTGCCTTCCCATGGGATGCCAAAGAAGCCAGAATCTAGAGTTGTGTCCCATAGGAGCTAAGTGAAGACCCACAGATGCCGAGTGAGGAAACCTCACAGGAAACAGGAGCAGAAAGCAAAGACGGCCAGGAGTAAGGGACCAGCAGATGCCAGTCATGTAGCTTCCCAGCTACAAAGATGTTCCTGATGGATCACCCTTTCTTGAGTGAAGGTAATCTCTTGTTGGTGTCTTAGTTTGGACATTTTTTTGGCAGCAGAAATGTAAATTTGTAACTTATTAAATTCCCTTTTTAAAAGCCACTTCTAGTATATTGCATTCTGGCAGCTTAACAAATGCTTTTGGTACCAGAGAAGAGGGGTGCTGCTGCAGTTTGCAAATACCAAAATGTTGGAACAGATTTTTAATGTATAAGGGGAAGATTCTGGAAGAGTTGTGAAGAGCTTGATAGGGAAGCTTGATAGAAGCTTTATAGAGACTGTTGATAGAAATGTACTTTCAATAATACTTTAGACAGAAATGCTGAATGTGTCATTGCAAACTGGAAGGAAGGTGTCTTATATGGATGGAAGGCTGAATTTGACAGTGATGAACTTCAACATTTAACAGAACATATTTCCAAACTAAATGTGGAACATGCAACCTGACTGCTGATTGCAGCTTATAGCAAAATATTTGAGGAAGAGAAAAGTTGATAACAGAACTCTTGGGTACAAAAAACAAAACAAAACAAAAAACAGAAATTGATGGTCTGGAAAATTCTGGGCTTCCAGAAAGTGAGATCCCAGTGAATAGGGCCCCACATGTGGTCTTAACTGAACATGGAAACAGCCAGCCATTACAGGACAAGTGAGAATTGAAGATGGAGTTATCCAGACAGTATTTGTGGAAAGTCCTATTGTCTGATGGCTTTGATCCTACATGGAGAAATCAAGAAATTTTTTGCAAGATCTGTAAGAATAGATCCACTGCTGGTATGGAATAAAAGGGTCAGAAAAGGGATAAATTGAAGGAATAGCTTCAGAAGAAAAGCCATGGAAGCTAAGATCTGGATCCAGGAAATCTCAGGTCAGGAGAGCAGACCCAACCATACACTTGGAGAGGGCGAGTATGCCCTCAAAGCACACGGTGGGCCTTTCCCTTTGATGCTCAGGAACAGTTAAGTATGGAGAGGGTGAAGTTAAGAAACAGGTGATCCCTCCCATGCATCGCAGTTTTACAACTCACCCCAGCATTTGAGAAAATACAAAGCCTCTGCATAGGCCCTTGTTAAGGGTGGGATTGCCACTTTCTAAAGCCCTGAAGATAAATGACTCTCAGACTTTGAAATCCAATGACGTTTGCCCTGCAGGATTTAGGAACTGTTTGGGACATTTGATCCCTGTTTTATTTTCACTATCACCTTATATAAATAAGAATATATGCCCTTAATATATGACTGTCCCTCCTTCATATATTGGCAGCAGATAACTTGTTCTGAGTTTCACAGGTCAGTAGCCAGAGAATTTTCACCTTAGGATAGACCATGCCAGGAGCTGACTTTAATGAGATTTGTACTCTTTTTTTACTTTGTATGGTATTTGTAAAGTTACTGAAATGGTTTAAGACTTTGTGATATTGTGATAGAGTAAGTGTATTTTGTATATAGAAAGAACATGTCTTTTGGGCGGGATCCAGAGGATGGAATGTGCCAGTTTAAAAGTGCTGTGTACCCAAGAAAAGTCATGTCCTGTAATTCTGATTCAATATTGTAGGGTAGGAACCCTTTTGATTAGATTATTTCCACAGAGATGTGGCACACAATTTTGGATGTGACCTGATGAAATTATCTCCAGGAAGATGCTACAAGTCCAATTATGGGTGTGGTCTTTTGGTTAAATGGAGAATGTGTCTCCACCCAATGTTGAGTTTAAAATGTTTAAAAGAGGAAACATTTTGTAGAAAGCTCAGAGCAGATGCAGATGCTTGGAGATCACTTGTTTCAGAGCTGACAAAGCCAACACAAGACCCAGACTTTGGAGATGCAGAGCTCAGCAGACATCACCATGTGCCTTCCCATGAGATGCTAAGGAAGGCAGAACCCAGAGTTTTGTCCCAGAGGAGCTAAGTGAAGAACCACAGATGCCAAGTGAGGAACCCTCACAGGAAACAGGGGCTGAAAGCATTGAGGACCAGGAGCAAGGGACCAGCAGCTGCCAGTCATGTGACTTTCCAACTGACAGAGGTATTCCCGATAGTATCAGCATTCCTTGAGTGAAGGTAACCTCTTGTTGGTGTCTTAGTTTGGACATTTTCTCTGCAGCAGAAATGTAAATTTGTAACTTATTAACTTCCCTTTTGAAAAGCCATTCTATTTCTGGTATATTGTATTCTGGCAGCTTAACAAACGAACACATCTGGCATATCTAAGGATCCAATTTTGTATCAAATTGAATGTAATTAATAGTTAAGATCCAGAACCACAGTGGGTCTTTGTATTAATTTCCTAGGCTGCTCAAGCAAATACCATGAAGTGTGTTGATCTAAAAAATGGAAATTTATTTTGTCACTCATTTGAGGTTGATAGAAACTCCAAATCAAGGCAGCATCAGCAATCTTTGATTCTTAGTTTGTCACATGGCAGTGCACATGGCAACCTCTTCTGGTCTTTCCCTTCGTTTAGGGGCTCCATTGATTTCAGCTTCTGACAGCTTCCTTTGTGGATTTATCTTTATGTCTGAACTGTATTCCACTTATAGAGGACTCCTGTAATAGGATCAAGACCCATAATGTTCACGTGGGGCCACACCTTAACTGAAGTAACCTCACAAAAACTTCCTGCTTACAATGGTTTCACATCCACAGGAATGGATTAAATTTGAGAACATGTTTTTCTGGGGTATAGAAGGTTTCAAAGCAACAGAGTCAACCAAAATTTTTGGACAAGGGAAGGAAATTCCTAGCTCCTATTTTGTATAATTTTTACAATATTTTAGAAAAACATAAAAATGGTCATTTATCTCAGCTTTTCAGAACACCACAATTCTTTGTCAAAAGTGACAAAAAAGTTTACTCTCCATTCTCACTTATTTCTTTGAATAGTTCCATGGGTTCTTGGTTCAAAAATATGTCGCAAGTTCCCAAGTGTTAATTATGAAAGTAGGTTTTGCTGTCTTTCTTGAACTAGATAATTATGTTTACCAAGATAGCCTTTACAAAGAATTAAATGTTATAAGGTCCATGAAAATCTACCTTTTAAGAACAATGCATTATTTCTATGGCATAATACTTCTTTTTTTTTTTTAAGTAGGCTAAATAAGGGATAAAATGTGACTTTAGGCAGGGGTGAGAAGATTCTTTTGCCACTTTGAAATGCATGAAGTGTAGCCTAATTATTGGAATATAAAAAGAAGTAACATATGTGCAGCACATTAAAATTCAGGGAATGACATACTACCTAGCACCCGGTATTAGATTAGTATCTAAATCTATTTTAATGCTAATTATTTCTATAATGCAAAATTTAAAAAGGAAGTTCTCCTTTCATTTTACGTTTTGTTTTGTTTTGTTTTGCATGGTTGGAGGAATTAAGACTGTATTTTAATTCCACTATGTCTAAGGGTTATGGTTTTCACAGTTAACAAACCATTAAGACAAAATCAGTATCCTGAAGCATCTATACCTCCATAAGCCACCATTCCTTCAAGAACTGAAGGGTCCAAGTTAAACGATGCCATGACCCTAAATGGAGCAGAAATATCTGGAGCATTATCCAAACTGAACTAAGTTATTTATGTATTTTTATGCTATATCTTTTTTCTGGTTTTTTTTCTGCTTGGGCAGGCACTGGGAATCAAACCTGGGTCTCCGACATGGTAGGTGAGAACTCTGCCTGCTGAGCCACCATGGCCCCTCCATGCTATATCTTTTTAAAGGCAGAGTTAATGAAAATAAATATAATTGCCATTCATTCCATATCCATCATTTTTTTACCAAGAATGAGGGCTCACAGGCCAGTCCATCTTGTTTTAACCTAAGCTGGACAACAAGGATGGCACTTTGGATTGCTTGGCAGATGAAAGATACAATTCCTAAATAACTGCCCTAACCTTTCCTTTACCAGTTAGATAAGCTGATTTTCATCCATGGTGACAAAAAGAAAAGCACATGGTTTCTGGATTAAAAACAGGACTTAAAGGCAACCTCTGCAACTTTCTACTGGTATGATCTCGGCAAGGGGCTGAACTTCTCAGTTTCTTCTATTAAGTAAAATATTGGTACCTATATGAGATAATATGTAAAAGGCTGACAGAAATAATTTATGATGACTATTGCTTACATTCCCCCTTTATGGTAATGAAGTTAAATTATGTTTTAGTTGCTAATATAAATTATATATCCCTGCTTTTGTGTTTGTCCTATTTTGCAAGTACCAGCAAAAGTCCTGCTCATATTCAGTATCTGTCTATTTTTGTTTTGTTTGTTTTAGATATAACTGTAGGAAATTTTTCAGAATCTTTGGTGTCACGTTTTACTTTCGTCTCCATTCCCTATCTTCAGGTTAAGGTGGGGAAAGGTTTTGTATTTTTTTATGGTCAAATCACAGCAATATACATCTGCTTAAAATTATCCCTAGCTGGTCTTTCCCAGAAATGCTAAAAATTGATCATTAAACTCTCTAAACTTTCCTTTCCTTCCAAGAAGGGGCCATCTTATTTTATCAGGTTTTCAATTATTAACTATTCTCTCTCTGATAAGAAAGCCTAAAATATAACTTGCTAGTGGGAAAACAATTGAGATTAGGTGAGACCGCTCATTCATTCATGCATTCATTGATTCATTTGTCACATGTTTACTGAGCACTGATGCTAGATGCTGCATTAGTATTGGGTGTAAGCAAAAATTATAGTAACAATAAAGCAATGTCAATATCATCGGTGGTTTATATTGTTTATGGAAGACCTACCATGTGCCAAAAATGGTACTGAAAGGGTTACATGCAATTGATCCTTGACAATATCCCTTTGCGTAATTAAGGAATTCAAATTTTAGAGATTTGAAGTGACAGATAATAATCAGAAGAGCAGGACTTCAAGTAATATCTGCTTGACTCTGAACCACATCATCTTAAGCAGTTTTTGATAAATATGCTCATGGGGTTGTATGGTTTCTATTGTGCATAGCTTTCAACCTAAAAGGGTGAGTAATTAAAATATGTACTAAAATTGCTCAAATATTACCCCTCCATATTTATCCACAAGAGATTATGTTTTGGAATTTGATCCAACACATAATTAGGATAATCATTTTATGTTTATTTTGCCTATATGTCCCCAAGTATGTCCATATCTTCCTAACATCATAATTATATTTTACTTTGATTGGCCCATACTAGACATTCAATAAATGGAGAATAACTGAATGAAGAGAGAACTTTTGGGAGAACAGCAAGTCATTCCACATGGGTAAATTAGGGAAAGCTTCAAAGAGGTGACTTTGGAAATATTCTTTATGGATGAGTGGTCTGAGGGGCAAACTATGATTGCCTTGGTAAGGGTTAGTTAACATTTAAGGCAGAGGACCAACAGCTCAAGTTAGGCATGGTATCATGACAATGCGTTGCATGCTCAAGTATAAATAGGTCCATGGGACAGCTAATAGCAAGACGTGATTTGAGAACCACATTAAATGCTGATGAGGTGAACCAGTAGAAAGAGGGAAAATCAATGACAAAGGAGAAAGGAGGAAGACTTACAATTCTTGAGGAGTCTAAGAGATGGATTTTAGCACACAGATCGAGTGTTTGTCTCAGACAAGCACACTCCCCGTTCACTCTAATAACAAAAGCTAAGGTAGAGTGTATGGGTAGAGATGCTGGAAGGCAGATAAAGGTGGTGTTGGAGATTTGTGCACATTGTTTTAATTCCTTCCAATTTTCTTAGCAAAGTAGAAGGAATGTGAAAAATAGACAGTATCTAAAGCATTGGAATAAGCTGATTACTCTGTCAGATGTTGCTATTAATTACTCCTTCTATCATCTATTATCCCAGTCTTTTCACATACTCTTGGTTATTCATTTCTAAATTTCATTGTCCATTCACCATGAGCTAGTTCTCTAAACTTATCTCAACCACTCAGACTAATCAACCAATATCAGGTACAATTAGTAAAAATTTGGATCTATCTGGAGAGGTTAGGCTCGTCAGCAGAATCAAAACCTCAGCAGCTTAAAATATCACAGTTTATTTCTCATTCATGCCTCACATCCACCATGTGTTGTCAAAGAATCTCTTCTTCTCGTAGCCACTGCGGCACCCAGGTAGGCAGAAATGCCATCTTGTCACAACAGATGGCTTATTTCATTAAAAGCAAGTTTTCAACCAAATATTGCCAAACATCACATTTGTTAGCAGGCAGATTCTCCAATAGTCAAACCACTTAGCTCTGTTTTGGGTGGGCTACTAAGGGTGACCTTTGGAATAGTAGGAATTCAGGCCATGAGGGCTGCTCTGGAGGTGTTTGGCAGCCAGGCTACCTAACTACTTACACTTCATTTCCATACAAGTGTGGTTAACTACATATAATTTTCCATGTCAATGACATGTCTTTTACATCACTTAAACATCACCAATAAAAAAGATATTTTTAAGGACCCACTAGCAAATAACAAGCACTTTTACTCAGATTTCTATAGCAGTATTTGTAGCCACCACCAAAAAGAAGATTCATGATTTCACTACCTCAACTGGTAACTGATCATTTCTAAGAAGTAGGTTTGAGTTAATGATGAACACCTACATATATCACACTCTTTAATATCACAGTCTTTATATTGAAGTATTTAAAGTACTATTCAGAGAATATACTATTCCATCTTTAAATAGTTAACACATGCTTAAGAGAAGAAAGTAATCTTAGTATAGAACTAAAATAACACTATCATAATTAACCTTTTTTTTTTTTTGGCATTGGCAGTCTCTAGGAATCAAATACAGGTCTCCAGCTCAGCAGGTGAAAATTCTTGCCACTGAGCCACCGTTGCATCGCCCTAACATGATGTTTTAATATTCAAATCGATATTCAAAATTCTCCCAAAGTCCCAAATTGCATTTTGTATCATTCTGTGAAAATCAAGATACAAATCAAGACTCTATGCGGAATTTCATGTTTCTTCCAATGTTCAAATTTCCCTTTGGTGACTACAGTCTGCCTTGATGAAGAATACATGATAATTGTTCAGTAGAATGTCCTACCTTCTAAATTATTTGACTGCTTCCTCATAGATTCTTTGGCTTTTGTATTAGCTATCTTTTGCTGTGTAACAAATTATCCGAAAATGTAGCATCTTAAAGCAGAAGCCCTTATTATTTCATACACCTTTGGAAATGGAATACGGTTACCACTTAGCTGGGAGCCTATGACTCAGTCTCAGACAAGACTGCAATAGAGTTATCAGGTGCGACAGCAGTTATCTCAAGTCATGATTGGAGGAAGATCTGCTTCCAAGTGCTCTTCTGTGATGGTTGGTTTATTAGTTAGGGTTCTCTAGAGAAACAGAATCAATAGGGAACATTTGCAAATATAAAATTTATAAAAGTGTCTCACGTGACCTCAGGAATGCAGAGTCCAAAATCCACAAGGCAGGCTGTGAAGCTGACGACTCCGATGGATGGTCTGGATGAACTCGACAGGAGAGGCTCACCAGCCGAAGCAGGAATGGAACCTGTCTCCTCTGAGTCCTCCTTAAAAGGTTTCCCTTGATTAGATTTAGCATCACTAATTGTAGAAGACACTCCCCTTTGGCTGATTACAAATGGAATCAGCTGTGGATGCAGCTGACATGATCATGACCTAATCCTATGAAATGTCCTCATTGCAACAAACAGGCCAGCACTTGCCCAGTCAGATAAACATGTACCACAACTTGGCCAAGTTGACACATGTCCCTGACCATGGCAGTGGGTAAGATTTGGTGTTTCATGGATTATGGGACTGAAGATCTTATGTCCTTAAACAACTATCAGCAGGAGATCACCATCAGATCCTTACTCTGCAGGTTTATTCATAGGGTAACTCACAACATGATAGCTAGCTTCCATCAGCGTGAGGAAGTGAGAGAGCAAACAACAGAGGACAAACAAAACAGAAGCTAGGGTCTTTTTGTAATCTAGTCTCAAAAGTGACAGCCCATGTTTTTGCTACATTCTGTCCATTAAAAGTGAATCATCAAGTCTTGCCTATGCTCAAGAAAAGACTACACAAAAATATGAATACTAGAAGGCTGGGATCTTCAGGACCTGTCTTTCAAACTACTCACCACACTACTTGCTCACTCACTACTTGCTTCTCTGCCCCCAGTGATCCCTGTATAATGGAAGTTGAACATAGAAACTACTTAGATTGAAGGTAAAGAAGCATATCACAGATACTTCTTTCTACATAGAATGTACTAAAACTGGAAAAAATAAATAGTATCTCTGTTCTAGTTTGCTAGCTGCCGGAATGCAACACACCAGAGACGGATTGGCTTTTAATAAAAGGGGATTTATTTTGTTGGTTCTTCAGAGGAAAGGCAGCTAACTTTCCACTGAGGTTCTTTCTTACGTGGAAGGCACAGGGTGGTCTCTGCTGGTCTTCTCTCCAGGCCCCTGGGTTCCAACAACTTTCCCCGGGGTGATTTCTTTCTCCATGTCCAAAGGCCTGGGCTGAGCTGTGACTGCCGAGATGAGGAATGCCGAGATGAGGAATGCCGAGCTGCTTAGCAGCGCTACGTCGCAATCTCTCATTTAAGCACCAGCCAATTAAGTCAAACGTCACTCATTGCAGCAGACACGCCTCCTAGCTGACTGCAGATGTAATTGGCAACAGATGAGGTTCACCCAGCATCTCCTGTCATTGCTCAATGGGCTCATGAACAAAGTGTTCATGGTGGTAGGGATGGAGGTTATGCATGGGCTCAGCAAAACGGACTTCTATTCACCAAGGCTGACTTGGCTATAATCACTGCCGAGTGCCCAATCTACCAGCAGCAGAGACCCACACCCAGCCCCTGATATGGCACCATTCCCCGAGATGACCAGCCAGCTACATGGTGGCAAGTTGATTACATTGGACCACTCCCTTCATAGAATGGGCAGTGATTTGTTCTAACTGAAATAGACACATACTCTGGATATGGCTTTGTTTTCCCTGCACGCAATGCTTCTGCCAAAAATACCATCCGTGGGCTTACAGAATGCCTTATCCATCATCATAGTATTCCACATAGCATTGCTTCTGATGAAGGAAAACACTTCACAGCAAATGAAGTACAGGAATAGGCACAGGCTCATGGAATTCTCTGGTCTTACCATGTTCTCCATCATCCAGAAGCAGCTGAATTGATAGAACGGTGGAATGGCCTTTTGAAAACCCAATGACGGTGCCAACTAGGTGGCAATACCTTGAAAGCCTGGGGTAATGTTCTCTAGGAAGCTATATATGGTTTGAATCAGCATCTGCTGTATGGTGCTGTTTCTCCCATAGCCAGGATCCATGGGTCCAGAAACCAAGGGGTGGAAATGGGAGTGGCACAACTTACTATTACCCCTGGTGATCCACTAGGAAAATTTTTGCTTCCTGTCCCTGCAACTCTGAGCTTTGCTGGTCTACAGGTGTTAATTCCAAAAGGGGACATGCTTCCAGCAGGAGAAACAGTAATGATTCCATTGAACTGGAATCTAAGACTGCCACCTGGTCACTTTGGGCTGCTTATGCCCCTGGATGAACAAGCCAGGAAGGGAATTGCATTATTGTCTGTAGTGATTGACCCTGACTATCAGTGGGAAATAGGACTGCAACTACACAATGGAGGTAAAGAAGAGTTTTCTTGGAATATAGGAGATCCCCTGGGGCGTCTATTAGTACTACCATGCCCTGTGATTAAAATCAATGGAAAACTGCAACAACACAATCCAGGCAGGACCACTAATGGCTCTGAGACTTCAGGAATGAAGGTTTGGGTCACCCCACCAGGCAAAGAACCACGGCCAGCTGAAGTGCTTGCTGAGGGGAAAAGGAACATGGAATGGGTAGTGGAAGAAGGTAGTGATAAATATGAACTTCGACCACGTGATCAGTTACAGAAACGAGGACTGTAATGCTGTTTTGTTCATTTTATACTATTTAAGTTGTAAGATATCAAGTTTAAGAATGAATGTTGCCCAAGGATTTGCACCCTATTCTGGAGAGATTTAATGTGTTTCCAGTTATATGCAGGACAGTTGAGTATTGTCAGGTAAAAGAAAAAATGTGTGCTTATTTTGTTTTCATTTGGAAATTAAGTATGGTCTAAGGTATAGGTGCCAAGTTGACAAGGGGTGGACTGTCATGGTTATGGACAGGTGTCAACTTGGCCAAGTTGTGGTACCTGTTCATCTGATTGGGCAAGCACTGGCCTGTCTGTTGCAATGAGGACATTTCATAGGATTAGGTCATGATTACGTCAGCTACATCCACAGCTGATTCCATTTGTAATCAGCCAAAGGGGAGTGTCTTCTGCAATTAGTGATGCTAAATGCAATCATGGGAAGCCTTTTAAGGAGGACTCAGAGGAGACAGGTTCCATTCCTGCTTTGGCTGGTGAGCCTCTCCTGTGGAGTTCATCCAGGCCATCCATCGGAGTCGTCGGCTTCGCAGCCTGCCCTGTGGATTTTGGACTCTGCGTTCCTACGGTCACGTGAGACACTTTCATAAATTTTATATTTGCAAGTGTTCCCTGTTGATTCTGTTTCTCTAGAGAACCCTAACTAACACAATATCCCTTTATTACTAAAGCTAAGATTGGCCATGGTGGAATTATGTTTCTCCTCTTCAAACAAAATATGATTGGCATGTACTATTTTGGTATCACATAACTGTCTATTCACTACAACATTTTAAGAGTCTATGTTGTTGATTGCAATGTGCATTTTTGTTTTCTACATCATTATTTGGACTTCTTTAATGTACAGCTTTCCTCTGTGGCTATTCAGTTACCCTGAAACACAGTACCTACTGAAAAGGCAGAAAAACTGTTCAATTCATTGCCTTTAATTACCTCTAAACTTCAGTACTCAGAATGTACAGAAGTCTAACTCCATATCTTCAATCAACTGTGTTCCATTAAAAAATCTCATTGGGCCTGTTTTGTTATAACTCCCTGGGAAAAATTATATTTCAGCACTTCCCTTATTTGTTTCATGTTATTATTAAAATTCTCCTTAATATCTGTAAATTCCCAAGTCACTTGCTCTGAGTTCTATACAATCCAATGTAAGAATTTACTCAATTCACTTAAAGCCATCCTCCTACCAGGTTATTCCCTAAATGTTTCAAACATTTCAATTATATAAGTTTTTGGATGTTGGATTGATTCCCACAGGTTTATAATATTCTAATCCTAAATTAAGTTCCAACTTGCTCTGTCACCCCGGTTGCCATCCCTATACATCTGGACAGATCAATTCATGCTCTTATGTATGGTCTCAAAAATAATTTAGACAACCAGTATTCATTAATGTATGAACACCAGGGACATAGCATACCTGCCAAGAAATCATCCCTATAAAACCTGAGGACAGTCTGTTATACAATTGCCCTAAATTTGACAATTTCTCCATTTAATATGATGAGCTCTTGTCATTTTGCTTTGGGATATTTTATTGAAAACTGAAATAATATGATGCACTCTCTACAGACCAATGTAATACCTGAAACAGACTGTGATATAACAGACAGGATTCATGAATGAGAAAATTATTACAGATGCTACACAATTTGGAGAATCGCTATAGATAGGCACTCTAGATAACAAAGATGGAACGTCACAGGGGACTGGGATTTCCAGGGATCCCTCAGCACATCATGATCTAATCTGCAGTGTTCATGTCATGAGTATCACTAAATGTCACCTATAAAATATAGTTATACATCTTTGATAGTCAGGAGATTCAGAGACCCATAAATGAAATAAAAGTGCCAATGCCTTGTCCCTGCACTAAAAATATGCAACTTTGTGAATCTTAGATGTAGCAGTCTTATTCATGTAAGTGTTTTAATGCAGAATATGCCCTTTATAGTCCTAAAAGTCATATATTCCCTGAAATTGCCGAATAGTGTATTTTTGTCTGATGAAGAAATGGATAAGCCTGTGACTTGACACTTCCTTCTTTATCTCAAAATGGCTTTCTCATCCATGCTGAGGGTAACTAAAATGGTAGTGTTTAATACTTGTATGGTAGTTAGATTCAGGTGTCAACTTGGCCAGGTGAAGATGCCTAGTTCTATTGCCGTGGACATGAGCCAATGGCATGTGAACCTCATCTGTTGCTGATTACATCTTCAGTCAGCTAAGAGGCGTGCCTGCTGCAATGAATGATATTTGACTTAATTGGTTGGTACTTAAATGAGAGCGTGCAACGTAGCACAGCCCAAGCAGTTTGGCATACCTCATCTCAGCACTCACAGCTCAGCCCAGGCCTTTGGAGATGCAGAAAGAGATTACCCTGGGGAAAGTTGTTGGAACCCAGAGGCCTGGAGAGAAGACCAGCAGAGACCATCCTGTGCCTTCCCATGTAAGAAAGAACCTCAGGTGAAAGTTAGCTGCTTTTCCTCTGAAGAACTAATGAAATAAATCCCCTTTTATTGAAATCCAATCCATCTCTGGTGTGTTGCATTCTGGCAGCTAGCAAACTAGAACAACTTGTTTTAATTTTTACTTACTGTAAGTGGCATTATGTAAGTAGGGCATAAGAGACAGGAAACTATTGTCTGTCAGTGACTCTAATCTGTCAATTGCAAGTTAATCAAACTACCATCATGGCATCATTTTTCACGACATTCTAAGAGGAATTTTTCATTTATTCCCATCGAGCATATGTGTTCATATCAAATTCATACAACCCATTTACTGGTAAGCGATGTCTACAGGAAATATTTCTGCATTTGATTCTGATTAAAACAACAACAATAACAACAAATTTACATCCTTCATATCTGTGCTGAATTTTCTCCTCAAAGAAATCTCTATTGACTATTCTGTCTCCAATTTCCATCCCTAACCTGGCACTCTCTAACGTTTAATACCAACAGACACATTATACATTTCACATGAATGTGTGTGTATTGCTGTCTCTCCTTCTTAACAGAATGTAACCTCCACGAGGTAAGGAAAATTTGTCTTCTTATGTTCCCTGCATTCTGAGTCCCACGGAAATTGCTGGTACATAGTGAAGCATGGAATAATATTTGTTAGGTAAAGAAACAAATGGTTGAATGAATAAGCATGAGTACTTAATTTTATGTGTTTATCATAGTAGGGTGGAGTTTTAACCTGTTTGTCTCTGAAATCCCTTTACTGGCCAAATGGGCTGGTTTCCATTTCCATTTGCAAATGAAAGCCACCTCTTGAGTGTTTGAAGTCTAGATGCAGACCAGCATGTTGAATATCTTTTCACACTCTGTTAATAAAATGTTTGCTCAGATATTTTGTCCATTTTTCAAAATTGGGTTGTTCTCTTTTTATTATTGATTTTTTTTAATTCCTTATTCTTAATACAGATCATTTGTCATTTATATGTACTATAAATATGTTCTAGGTTTGTGGAATACATTTTTCATATTCTTAATGGTATCTTTCAAAGAGTAGACTTTGAATTTTGATAAAGTCCAGTTTACACACTGGTATCCTACATAAGAGCGCTTTACTTATCTAAGGTTTTGTCAACTTTCCTAGAATTTTAGCATTTAAATTTACATCTATAATCCATTTTGAGTTAATGTTTTTGAAAGGTTGAGGTAAAAGTCAAGGATCCTTTTATTTTTTCCTTAATAATCAGTTGTTCCAGCACCAATTATTGAAAATAAATTTTTCCTCCACCGAATTACCTTTTCATCTTTTTCTAGATGCAATTGACAATGTATTTTTAGATCTATTTCTCAACTCTATTCCATTGATCTATATGTCTATCCTTACACAAATACACACATATTCTTTTTTTATTAGAGAACTTGTAGGTTTATAGAACAATCATGAATAGTACACAGGATTCCCATGTACCACCAAACCAACACCTTGCATTTGTACAGAACATTTGTTACAATCGATGATAGTACATTTTATAATTGTACTATTAATTGAAGTCCATGGTTTAATTTAGGGTTCATTGATTGTATAGTGTAATTCCATGGATTTATTTTTTAAAAGTGTGTTTTATTACAATATATACAATTCCCCTTTTAGTCTTATTCAGATATATATTTCAGTGCTGCTAATTGTTTTCACAATGTTGTACGATCATCACCACCATCCACTCTCAAACTATTTCCATCATTCCAAATAGAAATCCTGTACAATTTAAGCCTTAACTTCCCATTCCATATACCTACCCTTCCCCTGGTAAACTACATTCTAGATTCTGACTCCATGAGTTTGCTTATTCTAATTATCTCAAAACAGTGAGATCATACAATAGTTGCCGTTTTTGTGTCTGGCTTATTTCACTCAAAATGATGTCTCCAAGGCTCATCCATGTTGTCATGTGCATCAGAACTTCACTCCTTTTTTACAGCCAGATAATTTTCCAGAGTGTGTACCTGAAACATTTTGTTTATTCATCCATTGATTGATGGAAACTTCGGTTCTTTCTTCTCTTGGCAACTGTGAATAATGTCCCTATGAGCATGGGAATGCAGATATTTGTTGAAATGCCTGCTTTCAATTCTTCTGGGTAATAGATACCTATTAGAGGGATTGCTGGGTCATATGGTACTTCTATAAGAAACTGTCAAACTGTCTTCCTCAATAGTTGCACCATTTTACATTGCGATCAGTGATAAATGAGTGTTCCTATCATCCGTACTGTCTTGATGTTGCTTTAAGGTAAATCTTGAAATCGGGTATAGTAAATCCATCAGTTTTGTAGGCATTTTATAAAAATTTTTTTGAGTAATTTTAGTTCTCTGCATTTCCAAACTGATTTAGAATCAGTTTGTTAATTTCCAACAAAGGAAAAAAAAAGCCTCCTGGAACTTTGATTAGGGTTGCATTGGATCTATGGCTCAAGTCGGGAAAAATGGACCTCATAACCACATTTAGCCTTCACATCTATGCACCTGGACTATCGTTCTATGTATTTAAATATTTAATTTCTTACAGCAAAATTGTGTTGTTTGTAGTGTACAAGGTTTACACATATGGTTTTAAAACTTATTGCTAAGTATGTATACCTTTTCTCTTTATTATTTAAAAGATGACTACTTCTCTCATATTTATGAACTACAGAGTATTAGTTACATGTTTTGAAGAAAGCAGTTTAACAGCTTGTCATTTAGTGTCTTGCATAGTCATATTGGTGATCAACTTGCTTTTGTCCCAATTCAAAAAGTGTTTGTTTGCCAAAAATATTCATCCCAGTTATGCATCTAAGTTCATGGTATATCACTTCAAATTCTCTAACAGGCTGTTCACCTCTTTCCAATTTTACCTTAGTTCTACTGCGCAAATATTACTATACTGCAAAAATCGCTGTTTTTGAATTTTTTTCCCCATTTATACAATTTCAAAGAATTCTACATTTACCAGAAAAATCATCCCATGGGCCAAGTATCACTTGCCATTTTAAATGTCAGTAGATCTTTAGGATTTTAAATATGGGAAAATTTCTGAACACTTTTGGACTAGTTTGTAGGGTTTCCAGTTCCCTCACTAAAAATTATCAAATCAATAGGTTCTGAATCTTCCTTTTTGATTGGAATGTCTTGTGCCAATCTTGGTTCACTTGGTGGGGTGTGTGGACATAGGGACACATGTAAAAGCATTGCTGTCTTCTGAAGCTTCCTGCTCAAGTGGTTTTCTCCCAGAACCCAGTATTAATTTCTGACTTTCATATTATTTTCAAGGACCTCATTTTTGAAAATTTTGCCCAATTTTCTTTGAATCAAGTTGTTGCTCTTTTTCTTCTGTTCTTGTTGTTGAATGGCTAAGGTTAACTGACTAACATTCTGTTAATTGTGCGATTGGCTTCTGTTACAATCTGACTTGTGTCTGTCTCTGTTAATTGCAGCCTCTTCTTGGTATGAGATGCTACCAGAAGCAGGGTGAGTTTACTTTCCTCCATTAGAAATGACTTTTCTAGGGACAGTCACCAACTGTGGCTCTAAGAAAGGTCTCCGTTTCTTGATAAGCCTTTCAATCCCGACTTGTTTCTTCAAGAGTTCATTGACTGTTGCCATGTTTTCCCATCCCTTTGCCATTAAAGTAATGGCACTTTTCCTTCTTAATGAGATTCAGAAGTAAGTCTGATCTCATTCTTGAGGAGACTAATTAATGTTCCAACTTGATTTTATGCTATCATCATCTTTAATATATATTCTGAACAAGGAGAACTTTTCTCTCTCTCTCTTTCTGGTTATATTATGTTCCTATGGTTTGCAACCCTAGACAGGTGCAAGACTATTATTTGTCACTTTTCTGTTTCATCTCTGTATTATGTGTCATCTCTTCACTGATTTCTGCATTCTTTATGGGCAGTGTTCTCTTGGAAAATTGTCATTGTCAAAAACACTGAGCAATGAGTCAGCTGGTGGGGAATCAAAATAACCAGCATCCTTCTAGCTGCAAATCACCTGAATTTTTAAGAAGCTATTGTATCCTATATTCTTTTCTCCCATTCTATATTTGAAAACATTCTAGCATGGCAGTACTCTTTTTCTATCCTTTCAGTGTCATGCTTTAAATAAAGTCATACCTTCAATGGGCAAGGTGAGCAGCACCCCTAAAGTCAGTCTTGCCCTCTGCTTCCCGCTGTTTTTTGTTTTTAATTTCTCTGCAATGGAGTATGATTTATTCATCTTTATTTTTGGATTTCCCTTTACACATACACTAATTTAGGCAGAGATGTGTTGACAAACCTACTGTGCCTCTAATCCATGTGCAGTTCTCTTCAGAGACTCAGATTCAAGTAGTCTGGAGCCTACTTAAATGATTAATGTGTTTTGAAAGTTCTGCATATATTTGTAACAGAAAGTATGGGCGCTGAACCTAAGGTGAATCCAGGGCTCAGGGGACACCAGCTTTCTGGTGACAGTGGCATTGCTCTACTATGAACCCAAATAGTGTTTTTAGCCAGCAACAAAACATATGCACCTCTTATTTCTAATGACTGCTGTATTGATGGGCAAACCCTTGGTGTAAACTTTGATAATAGTGTTTAAAGTGTTTACTCTATCCCTGTGCATGCAGTTTCGTTTAGGGGTCTCCAAATATGGACTGATATTAAGGCAGAGTTTAGGGTTTATATCCATGTATATGTACCACATTGTTTATCCTCAGGTTTTTTTTTTAAGTAAGTTACTAAACAAATGACATAGCAGCAGTAAGATGATCAGGAATACCGTCGCCACCTCCATTCTAGAGAAAAACACATGAAGCTACCTGGAATACTCTTATACTTATTTACCCTTTATATATGAAGATTAATAAATAGGTATTTCCATGTCTAGTTCTTGCCAGAATCTGGTGCTTATATAATTTTGGAATACTAGAGTATTGAACAGTTGGTAGAACATTTTTGCCAAAGCTATTTTTTGAAGTGTCTTCACCTCCAACTTCATACTAACGCAATGTTTTTAAACATCTATACCAGTGTTTTTTTCTTGAAACATATTTCTGTAATTGAATTCAACTTGTGCACGTCAGAAATTTATAGTTTGCAAAAACCTTTATTGAGCGGTCACTTGAAGTGACAAAAGTTTAGAGAAAAAGACGCAGGTACCAGAAATAATTTTTAACTTCATACGAAATGCCATTTAGAATAAAGACCTCTGGCCTTTATCCAAGGCAATGCATTAAAGACGATAAGCTTTAACTTTCAGAATTAGTTTTAAAAATAGTTTCATATTTTATACTTCTGATCCAAGGGTGTAGGGACACTTAAATTATACTTAATGGCAGAAAACTAAGGAAATCCCTTGTAGTTTTTTTAAAAGAATATAATGCCTTCAAATGTGCTGTAACTGCTCATAAATCACAAACTTTTTAAAATGATAATCACCCTCATGCCCCATGAAAATCACTGAAGGAAGGCTTTCACTGATTATAAGATGTTTTAAAGGAAAAAGGAAAATCTGCGGCAATTGAAATCCTGAATTCTAGTGTCCAGTATTAATCCATTACATGAACATATGTATGTTAATATCCATGTTCACCATCCTGAGACCAACAGAAATCACCTATAGTAAAATGAAATTGGCTTTATTACTTATTGTAACAAAGGAGACCACATCACCTATCAGGAAAAGATCATATGGTAAGAATGCTTGTGTTTGTATGTTGGTATGTTTAATAAATAAAAATAATAAAAGAAAAGAAAGGAAAAAAAAAGATGTGTCAGGAGGTATTTGTTATAGAATTTTGGCTTAGGTTAGGTGATTTGGGTGAGGGTACAAGGAAGAAGTGCTTTGCTCGAGGTGGGTGTTGTCTAGTGCAGTATGGTATATGTATGGCTGAATAATGGCTATTCCAGAGATATCCTGTTCGTACTCTCTGGGCCCTGTGAATGTCACTGTATATGAATAAAAGGGTCTTTGCAGATGTGAGTAAGCTAAGGATCTTGAGCTGATAAGGTTGTCCTGAATTAAACCCCAAATGCAATCATAAGTGTCCTAAGAGAGTCACAGTGAGATTTGACAGACAAAGAGGGAGAGAGCAATGGGATCACTGAGGCAGAGATTGATGTGATGTGACCATATGCCAAGTAATTCTGGCAACCACCAGAAGGTGGAATTTGCAAAGAGCAGATTCTTCTCTAGAGGCTCCAGAGGGAGCGCGGCCTTGGCAATATTTTGATTTCAGCTCAGTGGAACTGATTTTGGACTTCTGGCCTCCAGAACCATTAGGTAACACATTTCTGTTGTTTTAAGCCACCCAGTTTGTGTGGGTCTTCCTACAAAGCAGCCATAGAAACTAATACTTAATAATTTATATCTAGGATGTGGGAGGAATGGGGCAGAACTGCAACACAATTGTTAAGGAAGCAACAATTAGCTAGGAGAGGGCCATCGGTAATTTTAGTGCTCTGCATCTTGCTCATGCTTTCTGTCTATGCTCAGATATGATTATGAAAATGTCTTCTTTTCATTTCACCCCATCACAGTCTCAGAGTGATTTTGTCTGATGCTATATCCTGTGAAATTGTTTTTATTCAACAAGAGAATACCATGGCCTCATTGTTCATGCCCGGGTGAGCTCTCAGCTGATAGCTGTCAAGACAGTTTTCCTTCCTTAATATTCATTTGCTGAATAAAATGGGTCACTGAATGTAGCTCCTGTAGACATCACCACTCATTTGAGTCATTTATTCACAAATATTTATTGAACATCTACTGTGTGTCAAGTATTGCTGAGTACAAATTCTTAAGGAAACCAACAAACACCCTAACTCTCACTGAGGGTGCAAGAAGGTAAACACATAATTGAAATATAAAGCAACTCATGATGATAATGGTTATAGAGAGAAATAGAGCAGGAGAAAGGGAGTGAGTGTATTGGAAGATTATTATTTTAAATAAATTAGTGAAAATGGGGCTCATTGATAAGGTAATATTTGAAAAGAAACATGAACTAAAGGAAGAAAGGACTGAGGAAGAAACATTCCAGGCATAGAGAACAGCAAGGCATTAGAAATGCTTTTTATCTTCAAAAAGGAATATGAAGCAAGGAGGGTAAGGAAAAGAATAGTAGCAGCTGCAATCAGTAAAGAAACTGGGTTCTGGGGGAAAGGAGTGTTGGAAGCCATTTTAAAGGATGTTTGGAGCACTCTGAGTGGGAGAGAACACATTGGAAGGGTTTGACAGAAGAATGACAGTCTAACTTGCCTTCTAAAATGCTTTTACTTCTTTACAGCTTTAAAAGAAATAATAGCATAGAAGGAATAATAAGTTTAGAATATCACTACTTTATAACCATAATAAAAGAATTGATTCATCAGTGGACTCAATCTGTAGGAGAAAGGCTGATACATGGGTGTTGCCAAAGTATCATTCTGTGCCGAGCAAAAAGGGAAAAACTCAGTTTTATAATGGATGGACCTGGCCATCTCCACCTTAATCCAGAGATCAAAGGAAGCCGTGCTGTCAATGGGAAAGCCAGACATGATATGCCTGCTGATATGATGCAATACGCATATAAAGTGTGCCTGCCCAAAGCACTTAACCTGAACTCAAGTGAACCTGTAAGTCTGGCTTCCAATTTACAGGATATGCTTGGAAATGGGGAAACAAGTTAAATGACACCTTAAAAAGGTACAATTAGACAAGTTCAAAAGTTATATAGCATTTTATTTGACAGCTAGTCTGATCTTTCCAACTGCTCAATGCCATTTACTAATAAAGAGAGAGGGATTACTCTAGATTAAAAAGACTTGAGGGCAGGCCACGGTGGTTCAGTGGTAGAGTTCTCACCTGCCATGCCAAAAAAAAAAAAAATTCTAAAAAGACTTAAGACATTAAGAAACACAAAGGGTCCTCTGTTTGTAGGTAAAGTCTGAAGAAAGGGTTCCTCAACTTTCATGTAATCAGAGTCACTGGTGGACAATATTAAAAGTGTGAAGCGTCAGGCTGTAATCATTCTATATTCTGGTTCAGTAACAATCATTTGAGTTGCCGCTGAAAGAGTCTGACTTTGATTTCCACCTGAAGAAACACTAGAAGAGATAACTAAATTTGGAAATAGTTTCAGACTATTTCTTTCAGACACTCTGGTCCATGGAGGGGCTTGGTGGGATTTCCATGCTCAGAGCAGAGATATGCCAGTCAGTAGAAGTCTGTCTTCACACATCCTCCATCCAATATTCTTGCTTGAACCACCTTTGGGACTTTAAAACACATGGATAAGTAGGTCCTGCTCCAGACTAGTTAAATATAAATCTCTGGGAGGGACAGATGGGCATTCGTATTTAAAGAAAAGCTCCTCCAGTGTACTTAATATGTAACCAGGGTTGAGAAGTAACTATTAAAACTAACTTGAAAATGTGGGTAGAGAGTATACTCACGTGGCAAAACATCTGCACCTGAATTTTAATGGAAATTCAGTCACACTACACATACCCTTCCAAAAAGCATGGCTCACGTTTTAAAATGCCCTATTTGATTTTAAAAAGAAAATCAAGGGAGACTTCTTAAAAAGCAGTTATAAGAATAGTAAGGAAAGAAAAGAAAGGGATCCTATGTTAATTGTGCAATTCTGCTGATGCAGAAATAACTAGTACCAAGACTTTCTCCTCCTTTGTACTAAGAAGACAAGTAGGTTCCCCCAACTTCTGCACAGCATTGGTTTTGACAAGTGTGCTTTGTGGGAACAAACCATACGGCCAGAACCATCCCACTGCCCGTTCTTGCGATTAGTTAACACTTAGAGGAATAGCTTGCCTGGAAAGGAAAACACAATAATGGCTGATTCGTTTTAACTTGGTTAGTAGGTTCAGAACTACAAAACTGAAGGGGAAAATCTGAGCTAAATGTGTCCATATGAGGCCAGTGTAGCATGGAGAGCAGGGTTGTCTGTTAAGATTCAAGGCAGGACAGGGAAACTGGCAACTGCTAGCAAGAACTATCAAAACCAACTTTGTCTTGAAATAACTGCATTCGTATTTACACTGGAAAAATATGCAGTCCTCTTTTCAGTAAAATTTGAATGGAGAATAAATGACACAAATTTCTTTACAATACAATAAAATGACAAATTTCCATTATAGTCTTACCTAGAGAAACTGCTGACAATTTTTTTTTTAATTTGCCTAATGAAATCTATGTGAAGATTTGTTAGGAGGATTAAATAGAATCGTGTCATTGAAGGAGTTCTGGAAACTATAAAATTCTGGTCCCGGTTATTATCATGCTGTGCTAGAATTTTGCACCTGCTCCCAGACCTCCAGCATTCTGCGAGATGATGGTGCAAGGTAGTTACTTGCTAGGTGTTTATTGAATACACACATGGATGAATGATTGAAAGAATATGCAGGACAAAGAGGAAAGAAGGAAAGAAGGTTAAAAGAAAGGAGGGAAGAGATTTTAAAATATTTTAAATCTTTCATTCAAACACATTATTTTATCCATAAAGAGCTATTGAGGTTTTCTCTTTGACACACACAATGGGAGATACCATGGTGGAAAAGGAGACATGGAACAAGGGGGATTTAGAGCTCAAAGAGACCTAAGAGAATGACAGTCAAATCTCAATTGTGTAGAAGAGGGAACTTAGTGATTTAGTTTTATGGTCATTTTAATACATTTCAACAAGCACAGAGAATCAAAGCATGCAAAAGTGGGGTATAGTATTAGGGCCAAGATGACCACTCACCATTTCCAAAATAAGTCACTATTAGAAAGGCAAGAGTCCATGTCTCCTTTCCTCCAGGACTGTATAGAGTCTTAGAAGGCAAAAAAAATAAGTTCTCAGTGAAGACATGCTATGAATTGCCAAAAACATGGTAAAACTTCTTAAAGTCTCAGGACAAAGTTAAATTCACAAAATACCCATTCTGCCAGAGGAAGCAAATGTATTTTTGTTCCCACAGAGGAAGTATCCAAGCAAGCCTCAAGGGGCAAATGCACAATCAGAAAGTTAGCAAACCTGGCAGCCCAATCCCATCTGAGGGATAACCAGCTATACTCTATGCTTTTATCAGAGATGGAGTATTTTCTCTCTCCTGGAGTCCTACCTCTGTGAGGCAAACTCTCCCGTGGCCTCTGCTGTGAGGCAAACTCTCCCGTGGCCTCTGCTGTTAGATAGAATCTTTTGGTCAGTAGCAATGCAGCTCTTAATCAACCTTGTACACACATTGAAAAAAGTCATTATTAAGTCTTTACTGTATTTGTGTAGTTCACACATTTGACATTCCGGTTGAAATATATTTTGGTAACAAGTACACAAACACATTTCCAGTGGCCCAATAACATCTAATCCTCCCAGTTCTCAGACACTGCTAGAGGAACTACATATTGGTAAAGTCTTTTAGGAGCTAATTTGGCAGTATCCATCAAAATTACAACTCTGTTTAGCAATTCCACTTTCTGCATACTTAAAGATGTGTATATAAAATGTTCTTTTTATCATTTGTTGAAGTAGTAAAATGGAGAAAAAGGTAACTAAAAGCCCTGTAGTATGAGGGCAATTAAATATAATGCAAAGATTTTATGGTATACTCTGAAAGCCCAAATATACTTCATGAAAAGATCTCCAAAACACATTGCTAGTCTATCAAAGCATCTGTTTAATATGATCTTATTTATACTGTACATATCTGGGTGTTTTGTGTATGTTTTATGCATGTAAGATTGACATTGGACAGAAATATTTACATAGGATAACTCGGGTGGAGAAAATCAGAATAGGTAAAATGGGATTTTTTTTATGTTTTGCTCTAATCACTTCACCATCATTTGAAACTTGTAAAATTAAAGTATGTGCCTATATTTCTTATATAATTTAAAAAACTAAAATTTTAAAAATAAAAGTCCTACTATTCTGGAATATGATTAGAAAAGAAAAAGAGATACTAAAAATATTTTAAAGACCTATATGATTTCTTTATGTGCATACTGATCTATTTTAGTTCCTGAAAGAGCAACAGAACATTTACTACTTTTTTTCTTTTTCTTTTTTTTTATTAATTAACAGAAAAAAAGAAATTAACCCAACATTTAGAAATCATACCATTCTACATATGCAATTTTTTTTAATATACTGCATAGTGGGGTCATATTTCGTTCTTTTTCCATTATTGCAGCACCATTTGTTGAATTTTTATTTGTTTTTTTGTTTGTTTGCTTGTTTTTTCTCGGAAGTGCACCGGCCAGGAATTGAACCCAGGTCTCCTGCATGGCAGGCGAGAATTCTGTCTAAACTACCCTCGCACTCCCCGCTACCATTTTACGTAGAACTGTAATACAAATATCATGGATTTCATCATATTTTTTGTTTGATAAAGATTTTGAAGTGATCAATCAAATAAATGAATGAATCCCAAACATTGGTAATTTTAAGCATTTATCTGCTTACTCAAAACTCAGCATCCTTGCAAAGTTCATCTCCAGCCTTAACCATGCCCAACACCCCCCCATCCCCCCCGCCACCAATATTTTGGAATCTCTAAGCAGTTGGAGATTTTGCAGCCTCAGTGCTCCAAGTTTCTTTCTCTTTATGTATCTTTGGGAAAGGCATATTGAGTTTGTCCCTAAATGGGCAAACCCCATGCCTTGCCTATTGTATCTGTGGCTCTCTTGGAAGGTCATGAAGGGCATAGTGGCAGCTCCCAGATTAGTGGCACAGTGTCTCCTGTTCCTGAGTTTCAGAGTCTGGGTCTCCCCAACAATGCTCATGCTGTTTTCTAGGCGATCATCAACATGAAGAGTCACCACCTTCAAACTGCTAGTCTCTGCCCTGCCCACAGGCTGCCCATGTGCTTGCTCTGCCACCTTCTTCTAGATTTCCAGTGTCTACTGACTTGCATATTTATCTTGACCTTCTGAAGTTCCTGAGGATGTGAGGCATCTTTCTGCCCACTTCTTGACTTCAGAACTTTCCAGACATTCAGGAAAGTCTTTCTCTTCCTATGCCCTACTCTTACATAAAATGAGCCTGAGCTTTCTTTGAGTTGTCTGGGTAAAGCCTTTCTTAATATGGCATGCTGCAGCCTTTGAATTCTGCTTAAACTCTAGAAATCCATGATTCTCTTGTGATTATGACTGAACCGGTTCTTAAATGGCTCAATGGTTTAGAGAGACCAAGCAAAGCCAACATACATTTTGCAACTTCTAACTAATATCATTTATATGATCATATTCTTTCCCAACACACATCACCTTTTCTGCTCTTAAAATGTTTGTAATATTGCTAGATGATGATGATGATGGTGATGGTGGTGAAGTTGATTTCAACTATCTCCTGAGCCCCTTTGCAGAACCGATCCTGTGTTCCCACATTAAACACATCATCTCATTAATCCTCATAACTGTCTACCTAGGCAGGTATTATTAATGGTCCCATTTAACTGATGAGAAGCAGAGACTTGGAGAGGTCAAACAACTTGGTAAAGCCACCTGATCTCAGAATCCACACTCTCAACCACTGCTCTATACATCTTAAGATGGTTTTTCAGTTTAATGGAAGAAAATAATGAGAATTGATTTTGTACTTTGAAGTTTGTCAGAACAAAATCATCAAATATTGAAAGACGACATCTAATGGCCTTTTTGTACACCAAAATTTGTAAACAGATTGTACTTAAGATGCAGAAAAGTATATTCACATGCCTTCTTTAGATAGAGAGAGGCTATTGACTTATGGTTTGTTTTTGTTTTTTGTTTTTTTTTTTTTTGGAAAAAAAATAAATGCAAAGCACAAAATGCAGCAAGCAGAAAGTACATGTTAAAAATCTTCCCTAGGGCTGGAACAGGTATGGAATGACTCTGTGCTCCTCTAAGAATAATAAGAAAGGAAATTAATTTGCTTCTAGCTGTTGAATGAATTGTGATCTCAAAAGCATGCCAAATGCAAGCAGTATGCTATTTTCCACCAGGCCTTGTGAAGGTTTAATTATGTGGCTGTGAAGGATTATAAATGTTAACCAGGAAGAGCTCACTAACTGAGATTGTCCTGGGCTGTTCACTCCCTCTGTAGTTTTCAGGTATTCTGTTTCTTTTTTTCTTTTTTTCTTTTTTTTATCAAGTTGGGCCTATCATGGAAACTTCCCAGGCCCTTATCTCTTAGTAACTTTGAACTTAAAATGCCAGAGTGAAATGGATTTGAGTACACTTTCACAATGGTTAACACTGGCAGTGGTTAATCAGTTCCCTTGAAAAGAATATTGGAACAGGTAGAGTTGGAAACTGGCTTACAGGCACAGGATGTGGAATCATTCTTCTGAAATAATCTCCTCATGCAGTAATATACCAGTAAAGCCCTTTTTCTCCCCTGAACATAATGCTAAGATAATGTTTATTTATCTATTTAATGGGGATGTTGAAAGGTTTATTTAGTTGAGGATTGTATAATGTTTGGAAAATGAAAACTGCTATATAAGTGTTAAATATGATTATTATGCAACCTACCACTTTTATGTGAGCATTCTTCTCTGTTTCTTCACTCTAATATGTCTATTTCAGGCTGACTTAACACCTCCGTACAGATTGTTCAGAAAGGCTTCCATAATGGGAGGCTGTTGAGAAGCCAAAAAGCCCTGATGGCTCCAGACAGACAGGACAAAAATTAAGCCCTGAATACAATCACAGACCTTTGCAGGCATCCCTGAAAGTGCTCTATAATTCATAGCAGGTACATTATTAATCAAAAAAGTATCAGTGTAAAATAAATGAAAAAAAGCCCAACTGAAAAATGAGTATATTATAGGAAATGCTACTTTGTGGCAATAGTCATACAATCTCAGGTTAGCCCTGCTGTCTAACCACAGAAGAAAAGTCCCTCCTAGGAAGAACCATGAAAAATTAAGTCATTTGGGCACAAAACTCTCCAGCTAGGAGTATTCACATTGCAATTTTGAAGAGGCTTCAAAACTGTCCCAATGATCCTGACTCATGCTTATTTCAAGCATGCAGTGAGTCAAAAAGTAATTTGAAAATCCTTACTTAAGAACATGAAGTAGTCTTCTGCCTTTAGAGGACACAAAACAGGATTTAAATTACTCAAACAAGTATTCTTGACTTTTTATTGGTTTTTCTACTTTTAATACAATTGTTTAATGATTTTATTTCATATAGTGGTCATTCTACTTCTGTCTAAACAGTGCGTTTTCCCTGTTGTTGCTAAACCATTGAAAGAGTTCAGACTTTTGAAAACAGAAACCGGGAAAGATTATTGTTGCCCTATTAACTTATGCTTTAAACACTGAAAATAGAATCTCCCCCAGCAAATATATCAGTTAGCAATAATTCAGCCAAAATTTAGTGGCTTAAATCTACATACTTTTAATTTTTTTCTCATCAATCTGCGGATCAAGTGGAGAGTTCTGTGTACAGGGGCAGCATTTGGCTGATCTCAGCTGGTCTCAGTCATGGATTTGCAGTTAGATGGGACTGGATGGTCTAGGATGGCCTCCTTTGGGACGACACAGCTCTCTTTCTCATATCTCTGACCTCTATCCAGTAGGCTGGCTCTTGGTGCAAACATAGTACAAGAGAGCAGAACTGCACATACTCTTTTGTAAGCATTTGATTCCATCAAGATGACTTTGCCGTTGGCTAGAGCACATCACATGGCCAAGTCCCGTGCATTGCAACAATACAACCAAAAGGCTTGGCTAAAGGGAGATGAAAAAGATTGGGACAATTAGGATAGTCAATCTACCATATAAAAAAACCATCAAGTCTGGCCTATTGTATTAGAAAAAATGTATAATTTAACAATTTACAAAGAAATGAGAATAGATAAAACACTGAGTTATCATTCTGTGTTTCTAGTCTATACCCCACTATTATCTAATAATAGTAATTTAACTATTACTCAACTTTATTTGTATTTCCCTTTATTCCTCAAAACCAAATTTTAGTATTCCTCACTCTATAAAGATGTCATTAATGTTCCAACCTCCCTCTAAATTTTCACCAAAAATCTTAATGCATTCGTTTACTTTCAGACATGTTAGCACTTACCAATTTTCTCATATGTGTTTCCTCCTAACCAAAGGGCAAAGTTCTTATATTTACATTTATATTTCGGTTTAAGCATGTGTAATGGTAACAGTGATGGGTATATAATAAGAACTCAAAGACCACTCAGTTGATTAGGTGGAGGCTTCTGCCAGCACTTTTGATAAAACAAGTGCCCACTATTATACAAAATGGAGAATAGACTAAGTGGGTAAACATGTTTTTTCAGTGTCCTAAGAAAAATTAGAGTAGCTTTGTGAAAAATTGATCATCATCAATAAGTTGGTATATTGACTTAACTCACATTCAACACTCTCAATCACTGAAGGAAGGTGTATAAGTGGACACTGGACTTAAAGAGGAAAATAAAGTATTAGTTAACTTTTAAGTATTTTCAGATAGAACTCAGATAGTTATCAAACTATTTTAAATGGCTACTTAAAATTTTTCCTGCATATGCAGTTTTTAAATTAGCATATGAACAGTTTACATGAACACATACTAGCATTTGTTTTAACTTTCTACTGATGTTCTCAAATATATAAGAAAAATTATTAGCAGACCACCGATTCATGTTGAAGTTACTTGAAGTAACAGGGATAGTGATTCACCAAATCTAAGAGGGCAAAAATTATCAAACTGAAAGCACCTGATAGTAAAAGTAAATAGAAATCAAATCAGACCAAAGTTAGGAAAACATTTCAGCTTTGAAATGAAAACAAGAATCATTTCACTATTTACCCTTGATATTACAAAACGGTCCAAGTTGTTTTAAAAGCTATATTGTATGTTTTATTCAATTTAAAATATGTTTTGTGTGTCTCAATATTTGTTAGAGAAACATTTGCTAGATGAACAAAAAGGCTCTGCCTTCAAAACTAGCGCTCTGAAGGAAAACTGGGGAAGGATGGGCCCTAGACAAACAGTCCAGACAAAGAGAAAGTCCTGCACAAGATAAAAGCATGGGATAGTTAAGGAGCACCAGGCAGTATCAATTAATCCTGCAGACAGCTAGAAAGGCTTCCTCTGGATGATGAGCTGTAAGTTAAATCTTAACATATAAGCAAGAATTAACAAGGTAAAGAGAAAAAGAAAAATAATTACAGGAAGGTGGGATATATGAAAAATAAAGGTGAATAATAGACTAGTGAGTCATGAGAATTGAAAATTTGGCGTCAGGGACCTATAAGACTTGAGAGGGCAATGGGAAGGTGTTTGAACCAAATTCTCTATGTCTGAGAGGTATTAAGGGATTTTAAGCGAGGGTGTGACTAGGGGTTGCATTAAGGATCATTTGGCCCAAATTTAGCTCTATAAACATTTCCTGTCCCTTGTAATGAAATTTCTCATTTTATGTAAAGTGCTAATGCAAATGTAGTTTCTAGCCCCACTAGTAACCAACAGTGACTCCTAAGCTGCTTTTACATAGAGATCTATACCCCATCATTGGAGATTTAAAGGAGACAATCCTAAAGACTTGGAAACACTTCTAAAGCATGGAAAAGTATGACTAAATCAATCTCCTTTGTTGGAAATTAGTAACCATCTAATTGAGAGTTCAGAAACTAAGCTCTTTTCTTCCTGTGTATGACGTTACACATCTGAGGACAAGTAGGCAAATTACACGTATTGGAAAGGTCTAAAATGCCTGCTGGAAAGAAGAAGAAGAAGAAACTGGAAGAAAATCAGTTAAAGAAATATTTTATTAATCTGAAGAATACTTCCTCCATGTAAGATGCCTTTGAATAAGATGAGAAGTGTCCCATAAAATGTTAACGTGGCATCCTTTGAACTGCGTAACCTGGAAAATGCATTTGTGAAGACCATAATTCTAGTTTCTATGAATTAGTTACAAAGTCTGAGAAAAAAGGAACCAGCGCTCCTTCTGCAATCAACATCAGCTGCTAGGCAATCAAGTGCAAAGAGTCTGCAGGTGTTTTAGAGACCCTCTGGGGAATTTTTGACATTTCTGTATAGTATGTCAAACCAGGTCAGGAGTTGAAGGTGATCAAAATGAAACAGAGAGTAAACTCATAACTAAAATTGCATCTAATTAAACAAATGACAGCTGTTCACCAGAAACTCATGCACAGATCTTGGCAGTGGGGGCAGCTATACACAAATAAAATACCATGAAAATAGCCATCATCATTTAGAAAGAATTTTCAGCTGGTTTGTATGGGTGAATGTGGATGTAGGTGTATATACAGTTATGGGAGTAGGTGAGAGAATTAACGAGTTTTCTAACTGACCATTCAAAGGTTATTTTAAGAAAATATTCCATTACCATCTGTATTAAAAGTATTTGTGTTTATGGAAGTAACTGCTTTTTGCAACTAAATGCACTTGGGACAGATTTATTGCACAGACCTAATGAACATTTTAGCACGAAATTTAAGTTGGCACACAATTTCCAGAGGGGGTTAATCAGGAACAGCTAAATTGGCAAAAAGGAGACTGAAGCCAAGTTTATTTGCCCTGGCAGCCTTCCAATCAATCTCTGGAGCTCTTGCTATAAAGAGATAAGGTATTGCTGAAGATGAAATTATTCTCATTCCTGGCTCTTCCTCCAATTGTTTTAGAGTGTACCACAGAAATTTCCACTTTTTTAATGATGTGGAACACCTAGAAAAGGTAAAATTTTAAAACCTTGGCCACACAAAATTCCTACTCTCAACAATTAAAAGATGTTAGCCTCTCCTAGAAAATTTGGTTCTGACTAGATTTCTATGCTAGATGTCCAGTACTAAGAAAAATTAGCCAAAATCCGGAATTATGCAAAATGAATGACATCCTGCCTCTGACTATCATACTGGAGCCCTTTTAATGACATATCCAAGGATTATTTGATTCACTAAGGGATTTTTTTTGTTTCATTTGCTATATGTTATTGACTAGGGTCTAGAGTTTATGAAGTTGCAAATGAACTTACAGATTTTTATCTTGTAGAGTTGCAAATAATTTGGTCCAGTAGCAAAGGTATTCCAAAATATTCCAGTTTCATTGACCTTTAGGACATTAACCAGTTTTGTCTCAAACTTAGCACATACTTTCAGTGTACTTTTCTTAAAGGACTATATAAACCCTGGTCCTTAGAGGCTCTCTCAATCAGTTTTCCCATTCTGCTGGCTTACTCATTAGTAAGTTAAATAAATGTTGGCATATACGATGTTCCATATTTATAGGCAATCCATGTGTTGAACTTTTTAAAAATTATACTTTTGGAAATTGTCCCACTGACATAACCAAGTAGATACATCTGCCAGAGACAATTAAAGTACATTTTCCAAGAAGTGCCTCTCATGAGCTGTTTAAACCTAAGCAGGTCTCCACTCATCTCCTCCCCAATCTGGTTCTTGGAATGAATGTGGAGCAGCACTAGAGCTTTGTCCTCTCTGACTTTCTTTTCTGTTGTCCTCCACCCCCACCCCCACTTCAAATTCTGTGCTTTGTTTTGTTTTAGTTTCTGGTTCTTGACCAGTCTGTCCATATCTAATTCACTTTGTTAGTCTTTTCATTTGTTTATCTGTTTATCTATGTACGCACTTAGAACAATTAAAAAGGATCCCATACCTTCTGTAAAGGGGGCAGCCTTTTGAGAACTGGACTGTTTGGGTTTTGAAGCTACATAGTTACATCTGACCTTTTGCTGAAGCTTTAGCATGGGAGCTGCACGCTCTCCCTGGGTCTTTGTGTCCATAGTGGAGAAAACCCATACTTCTCCTTGTGTAAATGTGCAATGTTTTCTAATCTTTGAAGGGTGTTATTAAATAAAATTGTACATTTTCTCAAAATGCAGGAGCTCTGTTCTGATTAAGTGCTTGCATGACTCCAACAAACCCAGAAACTGAAGAAAAGAAAGAAACCAAAGTTCTAATACCATAAATGTGCTAGATTTTTAAGAAAAACATCTTTCTTACAGAAAACATAAGCTCATAAATATTTTTCATAAGAACTTAAGTTTCTACCTAATCAAGATGAATCTTCATACTAGTCAAATAGATTTGTAAAATTAGTTTATAAGCAGTTGCATGTGTCGTTCCTTATCAGTGTAGTATATAAGCATACACTTCATTTTTGATAAGATTTTGTAAAATTGGATTTGTTTTCCTATGAAGTGACTAGTTGGCATAAATCATAAAGTTCTTACACTTATTTAGTGCTCAGGTAAGTTAAAAGTATTTTCCATAAGATATTTAAAATTAATAAAATATAAAATTATGTTTTCAAATCAAATTATATTACTGACAAACTTTTACAGAAATAGTAATTATATTCCAAAGTGTATCAAATTAAATATCATTTCCAAGATCCCTGGTTAACTTAAATATTTGCTAATGTTAAATTGAGTTCTTTAATGGGTAGTCTTTGGCTACCTGGATAACTTGAAGTAAGATAGAATACTGAAACGTTGGCCACTAATGCAATTATTTATACAAAACATAAGATGTATACTGATTTTTCAAGGGATAATTTTGCTTAAAATAGTTTGTTTGCATCAGGTTGTTCCAAAGTGAGAGTATTCTGAAGGATGAAAGTTGGATGTGTATAGCAAGTTATAGAAGTTTTGAGTACAGTGAATCTTGTTTGCTTTCCTTTCTAATAATTGCAAATGAGAATGAAAAAGGAGGAAATAAATATGTTAAAATTTGGCAAAGTTGACTGGCTTTTGATAGGTTTATTTATTCCTTGTTAACCCTTTACTGCCAAATATTATATTAAGGCAAACTAGAACTTGTTTTTCTCTATGTTAAAATGACAAATGACCTTGAACTATTTCTCATTCTCTAACAGTTGTAAAGATTAGTCTTTACCTTCCATCTAATCTACCCAGACAGCAGTTTCTCTATTTTAATAGAATAACTTTCTGTGTTACTAGTACAATTTAATGCCCATGATTTGAGTAAGAAAAAATTTATGAAAAAACAAAAGGCCTTCACTTCTGAAAGAGCTAAGATTCCTACCAATTATTTTACATTTCATGTTTATTTAAAATATTGCACTGTCCATTTGATGTGGAGATAGCCAAGCTATTGTTCTCAGCAGTCATAACCAAATCTCTTTTGAGCTACAGGTTGAAAATTTAGGTTTTAATGAAGAAAGAATCTCTGCACTTCAGTAGAAAGAATTATATCAGGTGCTTTTAATAATTGATATTGCAGGAAATAAACTCATAGGGTGGTTTTGGAGCTTAAAATTTCATTACTTAGTTAACTTTCAGATTGTCATAGGGGGTTGATTATGGATTTCCAGGATTCTTTTTCATTCAAAAGCAAACAAATTCATAGCAGCTCGCTGACCCAAAATCCAAAGGATTGAAACAATTTACCTACTACAAAATGAATGGATTAGGGAAAACCAATTGTGGTTATTTTCTGTGGAATATTGTCAATATCAGTTTTTAATGCTCTATTTTCTTATAGGTAAATGAAGACGTTCTTCCTCTTCTTTCAGATTTTTCTCTGACCTAATTTGTAAATGTTATCTTATTCTCTCTGGCTCTGGAGTTCAGAAACAACTATTTTATATTGTCTTGTTATTTTTCTTTGAAATTTAGGTATTTCCAAGTATCTATCCTTTTTCCCAAGGTATAATTGGACAGATTGGCTCCACAAGGGAGGCTATACCTGCAGCGATACAGCTGAGGATAAATTTCATTTCAATTTGATAGGACAATCCCATCATTAAGGAGTTAGGATTGTACTTCACATGTGGAACTGATGCTCATAAAACCCTCCCAGGAATCTGGGACAATAAATGCTCTATGTCTTATATGGTCCCAGCCTTACAGGCAGGTGCAGAACCTTACCACATTTGATCGACTTTGAGAAAGAGTGAGCCTCCCAAATTTATAGGAACTGCAGGTGAAACCTGTGGCTATGAATGTCTGGAGCTTAGGTTTGGTTTCCTGCCCTTAGAATAGAAGCACCAACGGCAACTTTAAAAACATCTAAAGAATAGATGTTATTGAAAATGCAATTTGAGATTCCTTATGAATTTCCCATTCAGAAGTCAATTCTCTGGACTTATTACTTGCTCACTGCTGTGAGCCTCTGAATTTGCTGACCATTGGCAAGGAGTCTTGTGTGGTTAATTAATATGTCTTACTGCACCTATTAAATTAAATAAGAGAAAGCAAAATGAATCAGCATTTCCTGTAATCAAAAATAATTTTTAGAGATTATTTCTTAATGTAAGGAAGGACTCTAAAATTATCCTGTACTTTAAAATAGGCAAAAACAGTGACTACATGTTCTTTTGACATCATCTTAATAAGTACATCCAAGGATTATTTGATTCTCTAGCAGATTTTATCTTTGTTTGATTTCTTATTTGCTGTTGGTTAGGACCTGGACTCTATGAAGTTAAATGTTAACTTACAGTTTTCATCCTGTAGAGGTGCAAGTAATTTCAATACTGTGAAGAAGTTAACTCCAATATTATTGTTTTATTGCCTTGTAAGACTTAATCCGTTTTGCCTCTAACTTAGCCAATTATTTCAGTATACTTTTCCTGATGGATGACATAAATTTCTATTCTTCAAATGCTCTTTAAACCAGCTTTGCTATTCCTCTGGTTCTTTCATGAATAAGTTAGAATCTTGGCATGTGTTCATTTATTGAAATCCATGACAGTTATTCTATATGAAAGTCATTTTATATGTCTGTGAGCCATACTAACTAACCTTTAGCAAATTATACCTTGATGCCAGCCAATCTCTTTTAATTGGGGGAAGAAAACTAGAATGATTTAAGCAAGCATCATTTCTCAGAAAAATTTATCTAAGTTATCTCAACTTCTCACATCCTGGGAGACATACACAAAGATCTCAGTTCTAGTTTAGCAAAGAAAAATTGTGGTACCATCCCTTAAGATGGTTTTAAATCTTAATTTATCTACAATATCCTGATTATGTTCTTTAATTAACTAAAATGTGTGCATACTTGTTTAATTTGTGTAAAACTGGATTTAGGAAGGTTGTAAAGAAATGAGGGTAAACTATTATCTTAGATATTATATAAATAGAATTATTATTATAGGAGAGGTGAAAAACAGAAGTTATTACTGAGTTTTGGAATTCTGCCTATAAATTTTACCTCTCAACCTAAAATTCTTGCCAAGATATAAAAGCAAGGAGGTGGGGTAAGATGGTGGAATGGTGAAGTGTGGAACTTAGTTCATCCCCCAGGGCAGCTAGCAAATAGCCAGGAACAGTACAGAACAACTGCTGGAGGAACTTCAGTGACTGGACACACAGTGTACAACAGTCCAGACAAGGTGCAATGGCTGAGATCCCACACAGAACTCTCCCAAGCCAAGGAAGCCAGCACCCCTCCCCCATGGGCACAGCAGGCTGGTTCCCCAAAAGGAGAGGAATGGACTTTCCTAGTAGCAAGGGATTAACTCAACCAAGCTTCAATTGAGGAATTAATTAACAAATTCTGACTACTGAAAGCAGGCACCCAGCAGAGATAAACCTGGTATAAGCTAGGAGCTAGGAGTTTTTGCTCCCACAGAGAGGGGATGGGGTTGATGGAAAAAAAGAAAAAAACAGAGACTTTTTTATTTGGACAGCATAAAATACTGGAAAAGGGCTGGACCCCAAGAAAAAGGGACACATAGAGCCTAGAGATACATAAAGCTATGTACCAACCCAAGCTTTTGATTGACAAATCCAAGGAGCAGGGGTCCTGCTCTGAAAAGGATTTTTTTTTTTTGACTTCTTCATAGCTCATTAGATAGAACTGACAAACACAAGGAGCAGGGGTCCTGCTCTAAATTTTTTTACTTCTTCATAGCTTATTAGATAGAACTGAAAGTACTCTCAGGCTCCAGCATTGCCCCAGGCAAAGGCAGAATTAAAGCCTCTCTGAGAGACAAAGTAGTTAGATAAAGGGGATTAATTCCCTAAAGGGTTAATCTTCCTAAAGAAAAGGGGGACAGGACCCAGCTCCAGTGAAATTCCTCCTACAAGGAATTCATGGCCCAGGAGTTGGAAAAGAGAAACAATCAAAGCAATCCTACTACATCACCTCTATCTCAACCATGCACCTGACAGGGAAAGTCCGCTGAAATTAAAAGTACCACATCACTTTAAGCTGGTTGGAAACCATGGGTAGATAACTGCCATGTGCTAGGCAGGATAAGAAATGCACAGTATAGAGGCCTCATAGGAAAGTCTGACAAACTGCTGGTGGGTCTCACCTTCAGGGAAAGCTGATGCTGGCTACTCTTTTCCCCTGAGACATGGGTCTGGGAAATTCTGAGTGGGGTCTATAATATCTGAGGAGACATTCCTCAACAAAATAAAATAAAATAAAATAAAAAGAGGCTCCATATAGGCAGGGCAAGAAACATGAAAGCAAGGACTGAAGAATTCTGATCAGTTCAACAGAAGCTATGCTGCTAAATGTCTGGAATAAATTGAATTGAATGTCAAAGAACATATAGAGAACAAAGCCATCCATAAAGAAAACCCTAGGGAAAAGAGTGAAATCAAACTCCAGAATAGACTAAATAAGGAAATGAAATGCCTAGGCCAACAAAAAATAATGAGTCATACTAGGAAAATTGAAGACATGACCAAGGCAAAGGAACAAACCAATACTTCAAATAAGATACAGGAGTTGAAGCAACTAACTTAGGATGTTGGAACAGACATGCAAAATCTCATCAAAAGTCAAATCAATGACTTGAAGGAGGATATAAAGAAGACATTGGGCAAACAAAAAGAAGAACTTGGAAAACAAATTGCAGAACTTATGGAAAGGAAAGACACAATAGAAAACATGAAAAAACAGTGGGAACCTACAACAAGAGATTTGAAGAAGAGAAGAAAGGATAAGTGAACTAGAGGTCTGGGTATCTGAAATCTGACATACAAAAGAAAATAATGGAAAATATGAGCAGGGTCTCAGGGAATTGAATGACTGAAGCACTTGAATATACATGTTGTAGGTGTCTCAAAAGGAAAAGAGAAGGGAAAAGAAGGAGAAAGACTAGTGGAGGAAATAATCACTGAAAATTTTCCATTTCTTATGAAAGGCATAAAATTACAGATCCAAGAAGTGGAGGGTACCCCAAACAGAATAGATTCAAATAGACATATTCCAAGATACTTACTTTTCAGATTATCAAATATTAAAGACAAAGAGAGAATTTTGAACTTAAAAAGAGAAAAACAATCCATCACATACAAGGAATGCTCAAAAAGACCATGTGTGAATTTCTCAGCAGAAACCAGGGAGGTGAGAGGACAGTGGTATGATATATTTAAGATTCTAAAAGAGAAAAACTGCCAACCAAGAATTCTATGCCCAGCAAAATGCCCTTCACAAATGAGGGGGAGATTAAAATATTTTTAATATTTTAAGAGACCAGCTCTGCAAGAAATACTAAAGGGAGCATTACAAGTAAATAGGAAAAGGTAGGAGAGAGAAGTCTGCATAACAGTGCAGAAATGGAGACTATCGGTAAAGGTAAAAAGAGAAAAAAATTAGATATATATAAAACCCAAAAGACAAAATGGTAGAAGAAAGTACTACCTTTACAGTAATAATATTAAATGTTAATGGATTAAACTCCCCAGTCAAAAGCCATAGACTGGCAGAGTGGATTAGAAAAACAGGACTATCTATATGCTGTCTACAGGAGACTCACTTTAAACCCAAGGACAAAAATAGGTTGAAAGCGAAAGGTTGGGAAAACATATACAAATTAGATTTCAAATGTGAAACAATTAAAAGAGACAAAGAAAGACACTAAGTATTAATAGAAGGAAACATTAAAAACATAACAATCATAAATATTTATGCACCAAGCCAGAGTGCTCCAAAATACATGAGGCAAACACTGATGACACTGAAAGGGGAAGTAGACAACTCTACCATAATAGCTGGAGACTTCAATTCCTTACTCTCATCAATGGATAAAATATCTAGACAAAGGATCAATAAGGAAACAGAGGCTTTGAATAATATGATAAATGAACTAGACTTAGCAGGCATTTACAGATCATTACACCCCATACCACCAGAATAAACCTACTTCTCAAATGCTCATAGATCCTTCTCAAGGATAGACCATATGCTGGGTCACAAAAAAAGTCTCAATAAATTTAAAAAGGTTGTAATCTTACAAAACACGTTCTTGGATCCTGAAGGAATGAAGTTGGAAATCAATCTTAGGTGGAGGGCCAGAAAACTCACAAATATATGAAGGCTAAATGACATGTTCTTTAATGACCAGTTAGTCAAAGAATCTTGAGGCAAATGAAAATGAAAACACAACATATCATAATTTATGAAATATAGCAAAGGCAGTGCTGAGAGGGGAATTTATTGCTTTAAAAGCCTATACTAAAAAGAAGAGCAAAATCAAGGAAAAAAAACTGCTCATTTAGAAGAAGTAGAGAAAGAACCTACTAACCCCAAGCGAAAAAGGGAAAGAAATGATGAAGATTAGAGCAGAAATAAATGAAATGTTCTCAAAACAATTGAGTAAATCAACAAAACCAGAAGTTGGTTCTTTGAAAAAATCGATAAAATTGATGGACCCTTAACTAGGTTGACAAAAAATGAGAGAGAGGATGTAAACAAATAAAATCAGAAATGAAGGAGGAGATATAACCTTTGACCCTGCAGAAGTAAAGCAGGTATGAGAGGATGCTATGAACAAATATATGCTAATAAACTAAACAATGTAAATTAAATGGGCAACTTCCTAGAATGGCATGAACAACCACAATTGACTTTAGAAACAAATAGACAATCTCAATAAACTAATCAGAAGTAAAGAGACTGAATCAGTCATCAAGAAGTTCCCAAAAAAGGAAAATCCAGGACCAGATGTCTTCACATGTGAATTCTACCAAGCATTCAAGAAAGAATTAGTGTCAATCCTGCTCAAACTCTTCAAAAAAAATTGAAGAGGAGGGAAAGCTACCTAACTCATTCTATGAAGCCAACATCACCCCAATACCAAAGCCAGTCAAAGATACTCTGAGAAAAAAAAATTACAGACCAAGCTCTTTAATGAATATAGACACAAAAATCCTTAACAAAAATACTTGCAAACTGAATCCAGCAAGACCTTAAAAAATGGCACAACATGAACAAGTGGAATTTATTCCAGCTGTGCAAAGCTGGTTCAACACAAGAAAATCAGCTAATGTGATATGCCATATCAACAAATCAAAGTGGAAAACCCAAACGATCCTCTTAATTGATGCAGAAAAGGCATTTGACAAAATTCAACATCCTTTCTTGATGAAAACACTTCAAAGGATAGGAATAGAAGGGAACTTCCTCAACATGACAAAGGAAATATATGAAAAAACGACAGATAACATCATCCTCAAAGCTTGCAGTCTTTCCCTCTAAGATCAGGAACATTGCCCACTGTCACCAATGTTATTTGACATTGTACTGGAAGTTCTAGTAAGAGCAACCAGACAAGTAAAAGAAATAAAAGGCATCCAAATTGGAAAGGAAGAAGTAAAACTTTCACTGTTTGCAGATGACATGATACTATATGACGAAAATCCTGAAAAATCTACAGCAAACCACTAGAGCTAATAAATGAGTACAGCAAAATAATGCCCCAAAATCAATAGTGTAACTATACAGTAGTGGTGAGCAATCTGAGGAGGAAATCAAGAAAAAATTCCATTTACAATAGCAACCAAAAAAAAAAAAACATGAATATTTAGGATAAATTTTACTAAGGATACAAGAGACCTAAACACACAAAGCTATAAGAAATTGCTAAAATAATAATGGAAGTCCTAAATAAATAGAAGGATATACCATGTTCATAGATTGAAAGATTGAATATAGTTAAAATGTCAATTCTATCCAAATTGATTTATACATTCAATGTAATACCAATTAAATTCCCAACAACTTACATTGCAGAATTAGAAAAAACAATAACCAAACTTATTTGGAAGGGCAGCATGCCCTGAATAACTAAAAATATCTTGAGAAATGAAAATGAAGTAGGAGGTCTCACATTACATGACTTTAAAGCATATTATGAAGCTATAGTGGTCAAAACAGCATGGTACTGGCATAAAGATAGATATACTGACCAATGGAATCAAATTGAGTGTTCAGAAATAGACCTCTCATCTATGGACAATTGATCTTTGATAAGGTTGTCAAGCCAACCTACCTGACAGAGCAGCCTCTTCAGTAAATGGTGTTTGGAGAATTGGATATCCATATACAAAAGAATGAAAGATGATTCATATCTCACACTTATGCAAAAATTAACTCGAAATGGATCAAAGACTCAAACATCAGAGCTAATACCATCAAACCTTTAGAAAAAAAATGTAAGGAAATTTCTTATAAATCTTGTAATAGGAGGCAATTTCCTAGACTTTACACCCAAAGTGCAAGCATTGAAAAAAAAAAAAAACAGATAAATGGTATCTCCTCAAAATTAAATGCTTTCGTGCATCAAAGAACTTTGTCAAGAAAGTTAAGAGGCAGCTTACACAATGGAGGACAATATTGGGAAACCACATATCAGATAAGCACTTAGTATCCAGAATATATAAAGAAATCCTTCAACTCAATAACAAAAAGACAATTCAAAAATGGACAAAAGACATGAACTGACACTTCTCAGAAGAGGAAATACAAATAGCTGAAAGGCACATAAAAAGATGTTCAACTTCAATGGCTATTAGAGAAATGCAAATCAAAACCTTAATGAGATATCATCTGACACCCACTAGAATGGCTATTATTAAAAAAAAACACACAGAAAACGACAAGTGCTGAAGAGGATGTGGAGAAAGAGGCACACTTATCTACTGTTGCTGGGAATGTAAACTGGTAAAATTGCTCTGGAAGGCAGTTTGGCAATTCTTCAGGAAGCTAAGTATAGAATTGCCATATGATCCAGCAATCCCATTACAAGGTATGCATTCAGAGGAACTGGAGGTTAGGACACAAGTGGACATTTGCACATCGATGTTTATAACAGCATTATTTACGAGTGCCAAGAGATGGAAACAGCCCAAATGTCTATCAACAGATAAGTGACTAGATAAGCTGTAGTATATTCATATGATGGAATATTATGTAGCTTTAAGACAGAATAATATCATGAAGGATGCAACAATGTGGGTAAATCTTAAGGACATTATGCTGAGGGAAATTAGCCAAAAACAAAAGGAAAAATCCTGTATGGTCTTACTAATATGAACTAACAGTAAAGAATGAATTTTGAGTATTGGAGTTAAGAACACAAGTTATCAGGAGATAGAAATAGGGTAGGGATTGGGCATTAGGTGCTGAAGGAATACAGATTGTACAAGAGGACTGAGATTAAAAAATTCAGAAATAGATAGCAGAATACTGCCTGTATGTAGCACAATAATGTAAGTACACTGAATGAAGGTGAATATGAGTATGATTGAGGGAGAAGGGCTTGGACCATGTATGAAATTAGAAGGAAAGATAGAGGATAAAAACTGAGATGGTCTAAGGAATGCCTAGAGTGGACAATGGTGATTAAATGTACAAATATAAAAATATTTTTGCATGAGGAAGAACAAATGTCAGCATTGTAAGGTGTTGAAAATGGATAGTATATGGGAAAAGTTGCAATCAATGCAAGCTAAGGTCTAGAGTCAACAGTAACATTGTAATATGCTTCCACTGAATGTAACAAAGGCATTATGGCAAAGCTAACTAAATATCAACAAGCAGGGGGCATGGGAGAGGGGTATGGATTCTTAGTGGAAGAAAAGGAAATGTCTTTATATAGATTATTGTGGCAAAGACATGTCTATTTACTTAGATGGGATTGTATGATGTATGAATAAAACTGTTTAAAAAATGAACAGAGAGAAATCAGTGCTAGAGAAAAAGCAGAGAGAGAGCTATACCTATTCACTGTTGGTAGGGAAACCAAGAAGTGCAGAACTTTGGCGGGCAGTGAGGTGGTTCCACAAGAGTTTAGGGGTGCAGTTGCCATAAAATCCTGCAACCCTGTTGCTCAATATATACCTGAAGGCACTGGGTGTGTGGACAGGAATGGATATCTGCTCACTGGTGTTTATGGTGGCAGTGTTCCTGATTCTCACTGGATGGAGGTAGCCTAAGGGTACAACAACTGAGCAATGGAAGGAGGATCTGTGATTTATACATGTATACATGGACTTCTGAGCAGCTGCAAGAAGAAATGAAGTTGTGAGGCATGCATGTAGGTGAATGAATCTTAAGGACTGTATGTTGAATGAAATTTCAGAAACAAAAAGATAAATATTATAATGCCTCACTCATATGGACTGACTATAATACAAAAACTCAGAAAATTGAAGCTGAGAGCATGGTTATTAGGTGGGGGCCTATTGTAAAAGGTCCCAGGTTGTAAGCTCTTACAGCAGTCACATATATTCAGGAGTTGTAACTGTTATTTCTAAATTCTGAGATACTGAGCTATTTGTATATAACCTGGTCATTCCCAGAAACTTCAGTTATTTATGTGACACCTGAGACTCAGAGTTAGAACACCGAAGCTATGAAGGTCAGCACTGCCCCATGTAGGAACTGTTTTAAAAGTTGAGAAAGGGATCAAAATTCTAATAGAGATATGGGTGAAGATGATCTGAATAGGATTAGGGTGGATCAGAATACAGAGTAAAGGATGATATCGTCCACTTTTTAGAACTTCAACTTGTGTGTGAGACCAAAGACAGAGATGTTTATTTGGTGCAAAATTTATATTTTGGGTGGTGCATTGCCTAGTATGACTTGCATGGTCAGTTTAATTGAACACCATAAGTACATGGAATCTTGAATACGGCGTGAGATCTTATTGGTTTGTCCAGGTTGGTGTGGTGCCCCAATGTATCCCAGAGTAATTTGGGCAGTGAATAAAGAAATATTTGTGGAGTCCCCTTGGGAGACTGGGGAGAAGGGATGAGATATTCAACTTCCCCATGTGGGGAACTCCTGGTATTCTCACAAGCAGTGGGGACAACCAGGTTAGTGGGCTGCACCTTTGATCTTGGTCTTCACCGCTATGAAACTTATTCTTGTAGGGGATGGGCTGGGCCTGCTTATAATTATGCCTAAGAGTTACCCCCAGAGAAACTCTTGTTGCTCCAATGTGGCTTCTTTCTCTGGGCTAATTTGGCAGATGAACTCACTGCCCTCCCTCCTACATGGGACATGGCTCTCATGGGTGAGAATCTCCCTGCTACTACAGGACAGAGCTCTCAGGATGAGTCGAGACCTGGCATCATGGGATTGAGAGAGCCTTCTTGAGTAGTGGGGAGAGGAGAGAGATGAGACAGAATGGAGTTTTGGTGGCTGACAGATTTCAGACAGAGTTGAGAGGTTGTCCTAGGGGTTATTCTTATGCATTGTGTGGATATCCCTTTTTGGTTTGTGGTATGCTGGAGTGGCTGGAGGGGGATGCTTGGGACTATTGAACTGTGTTCCAGTGGCCTTGATTCCTGAAGACAATTGTGTTATGATGTGGCTTTTGCGTGTGACTCGGAGACCTTGTGTCTGATACTCCTTTTGCTTGGGATGTGGATGGATGAGTGAAAAAATATAGATAAGAAATAAATAGATAGTGAAGAGGAGATGGGGGTGAAATAAATTAGGTGGATTGAAATATTGGTGGTTGGTGGGACGGATGCATGAGTTTTTTCTTTTTTCTTTTTGTTTCTTTTTCTGGAGTGATGCAGGTGTTCTAGAGGTGGTCATGGTGGTGAATGCACAGCTATGTGCTGATGTTGTGGGGCCACCGATTATGCATCACGTATGGACTGTATATGTGGAAAGATTTGTCAATGAAAATATTAAAAGTAAAAAAGATAGAACATCAAGTCTCAACCCTCCAAGAAAAGGAACAATGATAACTTAAGCAACCAAAAGAGACAATTTGTTTTTTCATTTAGGTTACACTATTATGACCTTCCTAACCGACACTTCTCTTTCTTTTCTGTCTCTCCCACACATATATAACCTGAAGGAACTGAGGTTAACACATCAGGAGCAGGACTATGTTGGTCTAGTTTATATTTGAAATAAAGCATCTTCTAACAAAAAGCAAAGAAAGCAAGGAGAATAAATCTATTCTATCTCACTGCAAGGGACGACACCATTCTGCAAAACCAGCAGCAAGCATGAATTCAGTGGACTAGTCTAGCTAGTATTCATTTGTTTTATTAGTGTTCTGGTTTTTTAAATTAACTTTTTCACATATAAACATGATGAAAAGAAATCATTGCTTTCAAATCAATTGATTTAGGTTTAGTGATGAAACTATAAATTTTGAACATATATCTTTATATTTCTAATTTCAAATAACCCTCATATCTGCCATTTTAATTATACATTTGACTAGAACAAAAACAACAGCACATGAAGGAGCATTTTGTAGTGGCTTATTTTTTAATGCCCCCAAAAGTTATGTTTTTATGCCTGTGAATGAGACCTTATTTGGAAAAAGGGCCTTTGAAGATATAATCAAGTCAAGAGGAGATCATAGTGGATTAGCACAGACACTAACTTTAATAACTTCACTCCTTATAAGGAGAAACAGATTTGGGCACAAATATGTGACTAGACACATCCAGAAGGAAGATGGCCATGTAACGAGAGAGGCAGAGATTGGAGAGATGCAGCCTCAATTCAAGGGTTGACAAAGACTGAGGGCAACCATCAGAAGCTGAAAGAGGCTGAAAGAATCTTCCCTAGAAGCTTTGGAGGGAACATGGCCCTATCAACCTCCTGATGTTGGACAGCGTCTAACCTCAGAACTGTGAGAGAATAAATTTCTGTTGTTGTAAGTCATCCAGTTTATAGAACTTTGTTACCACAGCCCTAGGAAGTTAAGATTGGTTCCGAGGAGTGAAGAGTATATGTGCAGGCAGGCATCAGTGACTCCAAATTTAGCCAAGTGCTCTTCCTAAGTTGCTCTTAAACACTAAGAGCATCTATTGAAAGGCAAGAGGGGATGGTGAGGAAGGTGGCTCTTTTAGTTTCCTGACTGCCAAAGCAAATACCATGCAATAAGTTGGCTTATACAGTTGGAATTTATTGGCTCAGTGTTTTGAAGCTAGGAGAAGTCCAAAATCAAGGCTTCATTAAGTCTATACTTTCTCCCAGAAGATGGTGGATTTCTGTGACTGGCTCCTGGCTAATCTTGGTCCTGGGGCTCTTCTGTCACATGCAATGTATGTGACGGTCTCTCCCTGCTTCTTTTTTTTCTTCCAGGTTCTGTTTACTTTCAGCTTCTGGCTGCTTCCTCCTGGCATTTTCCTCCTTGTGTCTGACTTTCGCACTACTTACGAAGGACTCCAGCCATCTGGTTTTAGGCAATACCTTTACTGCACTAACATCTTGAAGAGATCTTATTTACAATAAGTCCGCACCAATAGGCATGTTTTAGGTTTAAAAAGATGTGTTTCTGGTACATAGCTCCAGACTACCACAGTGGCCACACCTGAAAGTTTCAATTTCAAAAACAGAACAAAACACTGACTGTCTGTAGGCGAAGTTTGGCTCATGACACCTCTTTGGAAGGCCTGGTCAGAGATTGAAGGAAAATTATGAATAAGAATCAAATTACTAAGTAGGTCAGTGAGACATCTCCATTTAATCAATGCATGGTTGAACATTTGTTACAAAACGGAGAGTGTACCATGATGCAGAAATAACATTTCTCTAGTGTTTTATAGTTTATAGAACACCTTATGCATTATCTCATTAACTATAATACACTAAGGTTATTTCATTTTTAATACTGTTGTATTTCTTTTAAGTACTTCAACTTATGCTAGAACATCTACTGCTACTATTAGTCTTATTGCTTTTTTAATGATCACAACTAAAGAAAGTCCCAATTTTATGCTATAATATAGTCCTAAGGCATGTAAGTTAATGAGCAAGGAAGTTAAAGGAAGGAAATAAATTTACTCAACTCTTTAAATATATGATGAACCTGCAATCGTATCTTACTTTATAAATACAATCATTGATGCAATTTAACAATCAGTTATACTTAGTCTTTAATTTCATCTTTTTCTTCAAATTTGAACTCATATCCACCTACCTTAAGTCTGGAATGTGTCCATTGAGGCTGAAGAGTCACTATTTCATTTCACCTAATACTTTCTACCTCTGCATCAATTACATTTTGTTTGGGCCTATTATTTTCATGCTAAATACAAAAGATTATAAATTGTATGCATAGTTTCATAAACACTGCTGTGTGAAAAAAAAATTGTGATATTACCCAAATTGATACTTGAATGGCAGGTAGTGTCACTGTGGAACAGTTTGAACTATTGACTGGTCTTCTGGAATAGGAAAGTGTAATTGGAATTCTAGAAAAGGAGTTCTGTGGTACCCATGTGTTATGCACAAAAATGCAAATTATTTGAACATCAAGCATATAAAAAATCAAAGACCATCACCTCTTTTGCAGATGAGGAAATAGGCTCAGAAAATCAAAGTCCATTTTCTAATCAGATGGTTTCCAGACTGGGATTTCCTAGACTAGTTAAAATATATGTGGGAACTCATACTGAATTTCCAACTTTTTTATTTTCCAAAAAAATCACTATTCGTGATTCATACATACACACACAAACCTATACACACACAAAATAACTGACTCACATTTCATGAAGGGGCATTTAGGTAAAAAAAAGTTGAAACGGTAAAATTCAAGAAAAAAGTGCAAATAATAAATTCACACATTTAACTGTAAAGCACACAAAAACACACAGATGCACACAGAATTTGTCATTCTGCCAGTCATAGGTCTTGCTCAGTGTGAGAGATACGCTATTCTAACATAGATCTATGTGTTGAGAGATAAACTGTTCTAACATAGATCTATTGATTCCAAACTCTATATCCTTTCCACATTCCATACTTCAGCATATAGCCCTGTACAGAAGAAAAAGCTTGCAAAGTTACACAAGCTTTTGTGGACATTATTCAGCTAATTGTGTGTGGCTAAAGGTGAAAACTCCAAAAACCAGTAATGCAAAATAATTGGGGAGGGCAGCAGAAGGGACAGCATTAATTGTCTCACCTTAGGCTATGTGAGAGTACAGGAGGAGTAAGTGCTTCTCTTTGTTCCCAGAGATGATCTTGATGACTATTGTGAGTAGATTTACGACCATGATTTAGAACCTTGTTAAATTAAATGTGTTTGTAAATGTTATCCTGGGTAAATTGAGTTGTCTAACTTCAAGTCTTTTAACAGAAAGCAGCTGTATCAGGAAGCAGCCATGAATTTGGTCCTGTAAGTATTATGGGAACTAAGGGACTATTTGATATACATCAAGAATAACAAAAGGCATAGCTTCAAAGGGCAATGAGTTGGGGTTAACAGAGGTGGTGCAGCAGCTGGGAAAGGCCCTTCTAATTGGAAAAAGACCACCACTGAGAGGTTTCATACTAGCATATACACAAATTTATTTTGAATTCAATATCTCACTCTGTCTAGTTCTCTCCCGCACGCCCCATGCCCCATCCTTCCCTTCTGTCCTTCAGGTTTCTTTCTTCAATAGAAAGATTCAGGTGTTGTATTTTCAGTGATGACCTTAAGAAAGCAACCTCACGGTGTCTCTCTGGTTAATTTCTAAATGAATGAAAAGATTGTGTGGTCCAGTTAAAAGTTTTAGCAAAATGTTGACCAGAGATTTTGAGCCCAGAGCACATCAATTCCAAAATAAAGTTTTCAAAGTGATTGGAAAAAGGCTGTCTAAGACCGTGGGCTCTGGAGGTGATCAGCAGGGATTCGAAACTTGACTGTACAATATGCAGCTGAGTGACCTTTAGCAAGTTACTTAACTCTCTGAACTTTATTTGTAAAATGAGTCCAATAATAGGAGCCACCATTAAGTTGATATGAGCATTAAATCACTCAACCATCAATGTACTCAGAACCCTTTGAGGACAGGGTAAATGCTCAATAAATGTTAACTATCTCACAGATTTGGAAAGAGCCTAAGGATTTGGTTAAACTACTAATAAAGTAACAAAAAAGTTACCAACTGAACCAAGAGGATTTTATTTTTAAAACCACGCATAATTTGGTACATTCTTTAATGGGATTAATGAGATTTACTAAACTTATATTTTCAAAAATATTTCTATTTGTGCGATGAAAGCTTGCATAACAGGAAAGAAAGTATTGTATGTGTCTTCTTCTTTTATTTTCTTTGAAATCTGACTTTCAGACCATGAATTGATACTAAAGCACTGCTTGGACAAATATCTTAGAAATCATACATCACTTCTTGGGCACAGTAAAGACCCCAAAACATCATGTGAAATGTTTTAACAATAAATTATGATCTGCCTGGTCAAATGTATGGGTAAGAAAAAGGTCAAGGTTGAGCTGTTAATCGTTTCCACGACAAGCACATGTAGCATTTCTGGCCATCATCTTAAATATTTGAGGCTGTTTTCAACTAGCTTCCTTGGCACGAAGTTGTATTTGAGTGGCCTACCAGCCTGATGCATGGAATGCAGTGGTTTCCTCTATGCACATGTATGCTGGGACATCTGACACAGTTTTAGTTAATGTTGACAGAGCCATTTGGGTCGTAGTTATCTTTGTCATTGTTCTGCCGTCTTTTTGTCAGAATCTTTCTCTTTTGTGTTTGCTCCATTTCAATTTTAATGCACAACAGACTTTTTCTGGAACTGTGACCCTGTCCTAGTTGTTAAAATAAATGTAGCTTCAGTGCTGGGGAATGGGCAATCCTCCAGGACCTCTTTTAAACAGCCTTTTTCCCAGTAGGTGAGCTAGGTGGCATGGGAAAATCATGTGCAAGCCTCAGCAGAGGCTGACTTCAATAAAAGGTGCCCAGTGAACACCACTAATTTGTAGTACTTTTAGTAAGACTTGGAACTTTATGCCATATTTACAAACTTTGCTAAGTTCTGTTTAAATGCATTTCTTCTATTTGAACCTTATTAAACTTAGATTCCGGCACAAAGTCTTTTGAAAAGAAACAGAATATAGTGCATCTTATATCTACTATCGTATAATTTTATCTCCCAGTGAACATCATGGACATATTTATTGGGAACATACTGGCAAATGGACCATAGGTAGTCTATATGGCAAGAATTAGTGAGAGTTACAGGTTCCGAATAACTTTCAATAGTCCTCTGGGAATGCGGGTCTATGATCCCACTTGTCATCAGACCTGCTGGTAGTCTGTGGCTGCAGTCAGTAACTAGGGCTCAGGGGCCACATCCAGCCTTCTGTCTGTTTCTGGGAAGCCAATTTTACTGAAACACTGTCTAGCCCATTTGTTTACATATTATCTAGGGCTACTTTCACATTACAATGGCAGAGTTGAGTGGTTGCTACAGAGACCTCTAGTCCACAAGCTCAGAAATATTTACTGTCCGACTATAGAAAAAGTGTGCCAACCCCTGCTCTATGCAAAAAGTTTTTCTTTTTGATAGGGTAGTCAAAGACTTTCCACAGCGTACAAGTGCTCTAAAAGCTTTCAGAAAATCAATTTCCAGATTCTTATGGTATATAGAACTTTCCTAAATGTCTTCTGCTTCAGAAAGCCCCAAGGTCCAAACAGACTTTGGACAACTTGAAGAAAGAGAGAGAGAAAGAGAGAGAAGAGGAGGAAGAGGGAGAGGGAAAGGGAAGAAGAAGAAGTAGGAGGAGGAGGAAAAGGAAGGAGGGAGAGGATGAGGAGGAGGGGAGGAGGGGGAGAAGGAGAAAAGGAAGGTGTGGTAGTTAGATTCAGTTGTCAACTTGGCCAGGTGAAAGCACCTAGTTCTGTTGCTGTGGACATGAGCCAATGGTAGGTGAATCTCATCTGTTGCTAATTACATCCGCAGTTGGCTAGGAGGCGTGTCTGCTGCAATGAGTGACGTTTAACTTAATTGGTTTGTGCTTAAATGAGAGAACGCAATGTAGCACAGTCTAGCAGCTTGGCATTCCTCATCTCAGCACTTGCAGCTCAGCCCGGGCCCTTGGAGGTGGAGAAAGAAATCACCCCGGGGAAAGTTGTTGGAACCCAGGGGCCTGGAGAGAAGACCAGCAGAGACCATCCTGTGCCTTCCACGTAAGAAAAGAGCCTCAGTGGAAAGTTAGCTGCCTTTCCTCTGAAGAACCAACAAAATAAATCCCCTTTTATTAAAAGCCAATCCGTCTCTGGTGTGTTGCATTCCGACAGCTAGCAAACCAGAACAGAGTTGGTACCGGGAGTGGGGTGCTGCTGCGGTTTGCAAATGCCAGATCTGTTGGAACTGTGTTTTGGATGGCTAAGGGGAAGACTTTGGAGGAACTGTGAAGAGATTGATGGAGAAGTCCTGGAGGGCTTCTGAAGAGACTGTTGGTGTAAATGGAACCACCGCCAATCTTGACAAAGGAGGACACAAAAGGGAGAGATTGGAGTTTGCAGAGTGAGAACCATGGAAGCTCGGGTCTGAAGCCAAGAAACCTCGGCCAGGAGAGTGGACCCACCTGTATGTGTGGAGAGGGTGAGTTTACCCTGAAGGGCGAGGATGAGTCTCCCCTCTCATTGCAGTGGAATAGTTGTGCAGCCTCGGGCCTTGGAAAAGGCGTAGCACGCTCCTTGGGGGACTGGGAGAGCCTGGCTGCCACCATGTGGAGGGGTTGAGCATGCGCCCCAGAAATGGCAGAGAGCCCAGGGGTGGCCCTGATGCCTGGAGAGAGTGGAGCCCAGAGGTGGTCTCCTCGATGTTCCCCGAGGTTGATTTGGAAAGAGGCCGGCCACTGCATAGGCCCTTGGAAGGGGTGGGACTGCCGCTTTCTACAGCCGAAGGATAAATGACTTTCAGACTTGGAAATCCAATGGTGTTTGCCTGCAGATCTTCCTTCCAATTTCTCCCTATGGAAATGAAAATCTGTATCCTTTGACTATCCTCCTTTGCATATTGGCACCGGACTTATTTTGAGATTCACAGGTCCACAGCCAGAAGAGAATATTTTGCACCTGTTTAAGGTGATGTGAGTAGCTGCCAAGTTGACAAGGGGTGGACATGTGGTAGTTAGATTCAGTTGTCAACTTGGCCAGGTGAAAGCACCTAGTTCTGTTGCTGTGGACATGAGCCAATGGTAGGTGAATCTCATCTGTTGCTAATTACATCCGCAGTCGGCTAGGAGGCGTGTCTGCTGCAATGAGTGACGTTTAACTTAATTGGTTTGTGCTTAAATGAGAGAACGCAATGTAGCACAGTCTAGCAGCTTGGCATTCCTCATCTCAGCACTTGCAGCTCAGCCCGGGCCCTTGGAGGTGGAGAAAGAAATCACCCCGGGGAAAGTTGTTGGAACCCAGGGGCCTGGAGAGAAGACCAGCAGAGACCATCCTGTGCCTTCCACGTAAGAAAAGAGCCTCAGTGGAAAGTTAGCTGCCTTTCTCTGAAGAACGAACAAAATAAATCCCCTTTTATTAAAAGCCAATCCGTCTCTGGTGTGTTGCATTCCGGCAGCTAGCAAACCAGAACAGAAGGGGAGAGAAAGAAGAAGAGAAAGAAGAGAGGAAGCTTCAACATTCCCTAAAGAGAGCAAAGTAAAAATGAACTTACTTTGATAATTAATAAAGATATCACAGAAATGTATGTCTTCTAGTCTTTTCCTACCTTGGATTATTGCTGTTAGAGGCCAAACTTTGTTTTGAATAGCCATTTTGGACTCAGAATATTCTTTATTGAGATAAATGGATGACAAAGTGGGATTGTGGTAATAATTGTATTTTTTCTTTCATTCTCAAATTCTTCCACTCCACCCACCCCCCAAAAAGGAAAAAACAAGGCAAAATAAAACACTAAAGCCACTATTGTCAAATAATGCGTCTCCCTTGAGGAAGAGCCCCTTAAAAACAAAGCACAAACCATCACTAAAATATGAATTCGCTCAGTGGCAGAATTCTTGCCCATGATTCCAGAGACCTGGGTTTGATTCCCAGGGCCTGCCCATACCAAAAAAGATTGAATTTTAAAATATTTAAATATAAACAGATGTGGACTTACCTTGAAGCTACTAGGACTTAACTTTCAAGGACCCTCCCTGGCAAAGGACACTTCCAAGACCCTAGATAGGGCACTCACAACATATTCACATAGTCCTATGTTTAATAGAATTATGGAGGGTAAACTATTTTAACTGCAATCAGCTAAAAACATGATTAATTTCCATACCAACTCTCTGTGAGTCATGCCACTCCTCATGCAAAGTAGCACTGAATTGGCTGTGGGCATTTTTATAATCAGCTGTCAGGAAGTTGACAGATGTAGCTTGGAGATGGGGGTTAGAGGAGTGTATTTATGAAGTTTGCAACCGCATCAGGAAATAATCAAATTTTTACGAGCCATTCTGGTGGAAGTGTGGCTTCTAGGAAAACTCCCATTGTCTGTTCTGACTTTGTCATCCCGACGCAGATGTCAGATGATGGTGGGAATGGGCCTCCTGGGCCTGGATTTGTGTAGGTGGTGAAGAAAAAACAAGGTTTGAGCAGTAGAGAACCAAACAATAATTGCAATAATAGTCTGTAGACTACTAGTGCAATCATCAGTCTTGAGAATATGTTAAGGGCTCAGTCCTCATCAATGCATGGTCAACATTAAAGTTCTCTCTTGAGAGAATGCATATACAAATGGACAATGACCAGGAACGTCTGGTCCACCAGCTATGGGACCAGCCAGGATTTCAAACCTCCATCTCAGTAAAAATATGACTCTGAACAGCCAGGACTTGATAAATAACTGCCCCTAATTTTTGTCCCTGATTCTAACTTAGGGCTAATCAGAGAAAGCCGAATATGCTGCCCCAACTGACCATATAGAATGTTCCACTTCTAGTTAGTCCACCTCCAGCTTCCTCAGGCCAACAGCTTCCCATCAGGGGATATGCCAACGCTTCCTTTTCTCCACTATGCCGCTTTCCTACCGGGCTGCTTGCCTCTGAGTCCCTGCCAATCAAAAGTAATAGCGACTATCTCCTTTGTTATAGCAAACCCTGAATAAATTGACTTTGTTCTCATTTGGGTATTCTTCACTTATTTCCACCTTCCTCTGAAGAAAGTAGGGCATAAACAATAATCAAAACTACAATATATTTCTTTTATTTTTGATGAGAATCTGAGAAGTAGAATTCATTGGAAAACTTGTATTTATAAAACACAATCCTGAAACAGTACTACAATTATATATCAGATGTCTTATGAATGAAGTCACATATTTTAAGCATCTCAACTTTTGAGAGGAAAAACAAAAACTTTTGACCAACCCAAATATAGGGGAAACTTAATTATCATTCTATTTTCCCTGTAGAGAAAATAATATTACAGAATACTTATTAAATGGAGAAGTCATCAAAGCATTTAGAGACAACAATTTAGGAAAAAAAATATATAGACATTTGACAGCAATTAGTTGATTAAAGAAACACTACAGTTAAAGATACTACATATCTGGATTTTTTGATGTTTGTGCAGTTTATTACCGTTAAATTAGGATTGTTAAGATCTTGTGATTTCTTTTTTCTTTTTTGGGGGGTACATAGTCTGGGAATCAAACCCACATCTCCCGCATGGAAGAAGAACATTCTACCACTGAACCACTTGTTCACCCACTCTTTTCTCATTTTAAATACTCATTTTCACACTGAATTTTATAGCTATAGCTGTTTTACCATTTTTTTTCAAAAGTCCCCACTTAAATTTGTATAAACTTTAAAGCCCACAAACCCTGAATCTACCTTGAACATGAGCAATTTTCCATAATTAATTTCCATCTTCATTAACTGTAAAGCAAAGCTCCTTCGAATAGCCAGGACAATATAAGTTAATAATGCGGATTCTTTTAAATAAACCTGGAATGCTCTATGAGACTGCAAAATATTCAAAATCTTCCATACAAAATGAATAAATTAAAGGTAGTACAATAGTGGCTCAGTGGCAGAATTCTTGCCTGCCATGCCAGAGATCTGTATTCAATTCCTGGAGACTGCCCGTGCCAAAAAAAAGAAAAAAATGAACAGATTAAACAATACCATGATTTCTTTATATTTGCTATGCAATTGTTTATGGTTACGGGATATTAAAAAAATAAAGTCCTTTTCAGAATGTTAATTATACTTATTTATTGGTTTGAAGAAGTTTTAAACACAAAAATACATCCTTTAGGTTAAAATTCTTGTGGAGGTGGTAATGGAAATAGGAATTTAAGGCGAAATTAAGATATAAAGTTTACAAATGTTAAAAATACAGCTTGTTCATGTACTTTTAAACTGTTTATTATAGGTATAAAGTAGTTGTAGTAAAGTTCCACTGGATATATTTTTTAAAGTAATATACCAATTTCCTTTTAAAATGTTTAAAATTATGACAAATTATATATTTTCCAAATACTTGAATTGACAATGAGAAATTATAGATATTGACAAATATGGCAGGAGATACCTTAATTTTCAAAATTCTTCCAAGAAGTATTGGAGCAAAAAATTGGACGATCACCCATTGACAGCACCGGGCACACCTCATTAGCCCTTTTCTAAAAAATGTAATCCAACCACGTCCATCATACCCGTGATGTACAACCACGTCTGTTGCCCCATGATGTCCAACCATGTCCATCACCCCTATGATATCTGACCATGTTCATCGCCCCATGATGTCCAACCTTGTCCATCACCCCTATGATATCCAACCATATCCGTTGCCCCATGATGTCCTATCATGTCCATCACCCCTATGATGTCCGACCATGTCCATCGCCCCATGTTGTCCGACCACATCCATCATCTTCATGATGTCTGACTATGCCCATCACACCCATGATATCCAACCATGTCCATCGTCCCATGATGTCCAACCATATCCATCACTTGCATGATGTCTGACCACATCCATCAGCCCATGAAGTTTGCCCATGTCCATCACCCACAATGTCCAACCATGACCATCACCCCCACAGCACAGAGGAGGATCCACGATATCCAGAATGATATCATGGACCTCTCCCCTACTCTCAGGCTCTTTTGTTTTATTCCTACTCCTAGAGTCTAAGGACAGTGAATAAAAACCTAAACTTAGTCAGATATTTAATTTCATTTTAATTCACAATAAAGAATTGTCATCTACATAAATTCAGACATAAATGAGATTGTCTCACTACCTGTTTAAATAGCTCCTGTGATCTTTTCACTTTTAATGAAATCTGAAGTGAGAAGAATAATGGCCCCTGAAGAAATCCATGACCTAATGCTGGAACATGTAACTATGTTACATGGCAAAAGGGACTTTGAAGATGTGATTAAGTTTATAAACCTTGAAATAAAGAAATTGTCCTGGATTATCTGGGTTGACCCAATCTAAATGCATGAGCCCTTAAATACAAAGAACTTTCTCCAGTTGGAAGTGGAAATAAATACAGCAGAAAGGGAAGCCACAGAGATTCCAAGTGTGAGAACAGTTTTATATGCCTTCCCTGGTTCTGAGATATAGGAGCCCATGTGCTATGACGAGAGAACAACTTTTAAGAGCAAAGGAAGACTCTCAGGTGAGAATGAACAAGGAAAAGGAGACCTTAGTCTTGCAGCCATGAGAAACTTTATTCTGCTAACGTGAATGAGCTTGGAAACAGATTCTCCCCCAAAGTCTCCCGAAAGAGTCCAGGAATTCTTTTATTTAAGTTTGTGATACTTAGAGCAATGACTCAGGTGAGCCACGCAATGGCCAGATTTCTGAGACAAGGGAAAACATGAGATACAAAGAAGTGCCTTTTAAGCCTTTGGGATAGTGTTAATTTGTTGCACAGCAATAGAAAACTAATACAAACACAAACACCTTGCAGAGTCCTGCATTCTGGGCCCTTGACTACATTTCCAGTTTCATCTTCTGCTACTGCCCTTTTGCTGCTTTCTGTCCCTCTTGTTTCTTCCTTCTGGGAATTGCTTTCTGAAGTTTCCAGAGCCCCTCAACGTGTTTACATTCACTACTCTCTCTGGTTCTAGGATGCTTTCACACCATCCCCCTACTTTCACATGGCTCATTCCTTCACATACTTTATGGCACTGACACCTCAGTCTAAGTGCTCTCCTGCAAGACAACACCCACTTTGTCCTGTCAAAATAGGACGTTTCTTCTCCATGAGACTAGAAGCTTCTGAAAGCAGTGGCTATGCCTAATTTGTCATAACTGTCTAATTGATTAACTGGCATGCAATAGGTGACCAATAAATATTTGTTCATCAAACAATGAATAAAACCATAAACTAGATTTTCTTCAAGACTCACAACAGCTTCAGTATCTTGGGAAAGAAAGGTTTTTGTAACAGAGCATATGAGACAGATCTTAGCATGAGAAAAATTCTACCCATCTATTTTTCTTCCTGCATGTATAAATCTCACAAAGGAACAAACCAATCTTATAACTTTATATTTGTATATTTTATAGTTGTACAGCATTTTGATTTTTCTTTTAGATTCTCACATACCTCTCATATAAAGAAGTCTAATATTTTTAGCCCCACTTTATATATGAGGCCATGATACATGCCCTAGGTCATACTAGTGAATAGATGATAAAGATGCTTTTATTTCTTTAACCTTTTTCTCCCAATGAAAGGGTTGCCAATACCTTTGAGGGCCAGGAGGGTCTGTAAATGATCCACATTTAAAGCAAAGGAGTGATGAGAACTGTGGTGTTCTGGAAAGTGAGTGTCCTTGAGTGTCCTGACTAAAGATGTTGAGATGGGGCTTTAAAATAACCATGCTCTATTGCAAGGCATGCTCTTCAGTCCACTTCTTCTGCTTCTTGGAAATTTCCCATGTTGCTATTAAAGTTCAACACTCTGCTTCATCAATAACATCTTGAATGCTTGCACTGATTGAAATAATGGGTGTAGACAAATAAAAAAGTTATGGTATGTATTGCAAGCACTTAAACAGGATTGACAACTTCATAATGCTTTCCTTTTGCAATAATAACAAAAAGTAAATCTTGAAAAAGACAATCAGCACTTATTTGGTCAAGAGCAAAGAATAAAAAAGAGAATCAACAATAATTCTCACGCCAAAAATCTGTCATACTGTTGGATATATTGGAGAAGCCAACCAAACGATAATAGTTCAACATTCTCAGCAATTGTCAATTGATAACAATTTGTGTCAAAAATAATCATTCATAAATCCTCTATTTAGAAAATGCTGATCATTTTACCACTGAGTGTATATTTTAGATGGTACTTAGATTCCCAGGCGAGTAGAACAAACCTATTTTAACCAAACCATTAGAAGGATGTTATTCCACTACATTATGAGTTGAACAAGTGTCAATGGGTAAGAATAGGAAATCAACTATGTTTTGTACTGATTTTATAGAAAAATATACTACAAATTATACTTTAGAACTCAAGAATATATCTTGACCATGATTGATTTGAGTAGAATTTGCTTAATATATTTGAACACAGAACAGTTTTTAAAATATAATGTTCTGATGGAACACTAGCAGACTTTAGTGACAAATGTTAGCTACTCACTCTCCAAAAAGACCACTAAAAAATCTGTTACTTAAGGAATGCCACATTTTAAAAATTTTCTAAAATTAAGAGAAACCACTACTGAGAGAGTGTGTGTTAATAGTGTCTCAAAAGGAGGAAGTTATGAAAGAATATTTATAGGGCCTTAGGACCATATTGGGTGGGTTGATAAGGGTTCCTACTAGGTAGAGAACAAGCTGGTTGGAATTGGGCAAAATTTATTATCTAATAGCTATGGATTGGTTGGCATAGCACTGAAACATATCAGAATTTATAGGATGTGGCAAAGGCTGTGCTGAGAGGGAAATTCATTACCCTAAATACCTATATTAAAAAACAAGAATGAGCAAAAATTGAGGACTTAACTACTCACCTAGAGAGTTTAGGGTAAAAACAGCAAACTAACCCCAAAGCAAATAAAAAAAGAGAAATAACAAAAGTTAAAGCAGAAATAAACAAACTGGAGAACAATAAAACAATAGAAAGAATCAACAAAACCAAAAACTGTTTGTTTGAGAAAATCAATAAAATTGATGAACCCCCTAGCTAGACTAACAAAGAAAAAAGAGAGGATGCAAATAGACAAATCAGAAATGAGAGGGGGGCTGTTACAACATATCCTGAAAAAATTCAAAAATCATAAGAGAATACTATGAATAAATATATGCTTGCAAAGTAGACACTTAGATGAAATGGAAGAATTCCTAGCACAGGTACTACCTATACCGACTTGAGAAGAAATGGGAGATCTCAGCAAACCAATTACAAGTAAAGAGATTCAATCAGTCATTAAAAATCTTCCCACAAAGAAAAGCCCAGGACCAGATGGTTTAACAAGGGAATTTTATCAAATATTCCAGAAAGAACTAGCACCGATCTTGCTCAAGCTTTCCCAAAAAAACTGAGGAAAAAGGAATTCTACCAAACTCTTTTTATGAACCTAGCATCACTCTAATACCAAAACCAGATAAAGATATTGCTAGAAAGGAAAATTACAGACCAATCTCCCTAATGAACATAGATGCAAAAATTCTCAACAAAACACTAGCAAACTGAATCCAATGACACATTAAAAGAATTATACATCATGACCAAGTGGGGTTTGTACCCGAAATGCAAATGTGGTTCAACAGAAGAAAATCAATCCGCATAATTCAGCACATTAACAAATCAAAAGGGAAAAATCACATGATCATATCAATTGCCAAAAATGCAATCAACAAAATTCAGCATTCTTTCTTGATATGAACACTTCTAAAGGTAAAAATTGAAGGAAAACTTGCTCAATATGACAAAGAGCATATATTAAAAACCCATAGCCAGCATCACACTCAATGGTGGAAAATTGAAAGCATTCCTCCTAAGATTAGGAATGAGAAAATGATGCCATTGTCACCACTATTATTCAACATTGCACTTAAAATCCTAGCTGGAGCAATTAGACAGGAGAAAGAAATAAAAGGCATCCAAATAGAAAAGGAAGCAATAAAACTTTGATTATTTGCAGATGACATGATTCTATACTTAGAAAACCCTGAGAAATCTACAACAAAGCTACTTGAGCTAATAAACAAATTCAGCAAAGCAGTGGGATATAAGATTACTGTACAAAAACTGGTAATGTTTCTAGACACAAGCAATGATCTGAGGAGACAATTTTTTTACATGCAAGAATGTTGACTCCATTAATTTTTAAAATTTCTATAAAAGTTTGATATATTGACATAGGAAAAACATTGTGAAAAAATAGATCCATCACCCATAGGAGTATTGAAGTATTTGTGAATGAATATCTGACAGATTATTGTACAGAAGACTTAAAATTGTGTAAGTTAACCAGTTGAGATAAAAATGTATGGGTTTATATACATTTACATCAGATTCCTTCCTTAATATTCTAACTTCCTCCTAGTTACTTCAAATGAATCAATTGTCTCTTCAGATTAAAACATAGTTTTAAAAATACTAAATATTATTACTGGCATATCAATACACAGATAATAAAAACTATCTTTTCACCAAATTATGGAACAGTATATGAAATATGTGTGAAAATCTCTTTAACTTATTAAAGAAATACTTTAAGTTAATATGAAAACCACAGTGTGTGATTATGTCTACCTCTTTACATATGAATTTTTAAAATAGTTTATTGAGATATCATCACACATTTACAGTCCATCCAAAGTATACAATCAATGGCTCACAATATCATAACATGGTTGTGTATTCATCACTATGATCATTTTAGAACATCTGCACCATTTCAGAAAAAGAACTACATAGAAAAAAAGAAAACACTCATACATTTCATACCCCTTACCCGTCCTTCTCATTGACCACTAGTATTTCAATCTATATGTTATTTATTTATTTACTTATTTTTATCCTATTATTTATTTTTTATCCTTATCCTTATTTTTTACTCATCTGTCCATACGCTGGATAAAAGGAGCATTAGACACAAGTTTTTCACAATCACACGGTCACGTTTTGAAAGCTATATAGCTAGATGATCATCTTCAAGAGTCAAGACTACTGGAATACAGTTCAACAGTTTCAGGTACTTCCTGAGGATACAATTAAGGAAAAAAATCCATTCAAAGTAGTGGCCAAAACAATCAGGTATCTAGGATTAAGTCTAACCAAGGATGTCAAGGACTTGTACACAGAAAGCTACAAAACATTGCTAAAAGAAATAAAAGCTGACCTTTAAATAGATGGAAAAACATTCCATACTCATAGATGGGAAGGTCAAATGCCATTAAAATGCCAATTCTACTCAAATAGATCTACAGATTCAGTGCAATATAAATCAAAATCCCAACAACCTATTTTGAAGACTTGGAGAAGATACTGCTCAAATTCATTTGTAAGGGAAAGAGAGCCCAAATAGCTATAGATATCCTTAAAAAGAAGAGTGAAGTAGCAGAACTATAACTTCCTGATTTTAAAATTTACGATGAAGCCACAGTGGTCAAAGCTGCATGGTACTGCACAAAGATAGAAATATCAATCAGTGGAACCAAATTGAAAGTGTAGAGATAGAACAGCTAATCTATGGACAATTGATCTTAGATAAAGCCCCCACATCCATTGAACTGGGACAGAATAGTTTTTTCAATGAATAGACATGGAATAATTGGATATCAATAGCCAAAAGAATGAAAGAGGACCCCTATTTTGCACCCTATGCAAACATTAATTCAAAATGGATTAAAGACTTAGATGTAAGAGCAAGTACCATAAAACTTCTAGAAGAAAGTGCAGGGAAATATATTCAAGATCTAGGAATAGGAGGTAGCTTCTTACACTTAAAGCACTAGCAGCAAAAGTAAAAATAGATAAATGGGAACTCCTTAAGATCAAGAGCTTCTTTGTCTCAAAGTACTTTATTAAAAAGATGGAGAGGCAGCCAATGCAATGGGAGGAAATATTTGGAAACCACATATAGGATAAAGGCTTGATATCCAGTGTACGAAAAGATATTATACAGATCAACAATTGAAGAACAAACAAACCCAATATAAAATGAGCAAAGGGTAAGAATAGATACCTTTCTGAAGAGCAAATACAGATGGCTAAAAAGCACATGAAGAGATGCTTATTTTCATTAAGGGAAATGCAAATCAAGACAATGAGATATTACTCATTGTAATGAGTAATAAGATTGGCTGCTATTAAACAAACAGAAAACTACAAATATTGGAAATGATGTGGTGAAATTGGGACACTTATTCACTGTTGGTGGGAATGCATAATGCTGCAGGTGCTGGGGAAAACAATTTGATGATTCCTCAGGAAACTAAGGAATTTGAGTTGCCCAATACTCGATATATACCCAAAAGAGCTGAAAGCAGTGACACAAACAGACATTTGCACACTGATGTTCATAGTGGCACTATTCATAATTGCCAAAAGATAGAAACAATCCAAATGCCAATAACAGTTGAGTAGATAAACAAAATGTGGTATATACATATGATGGAATATTATGCAACAATAAGATGAAATGAGGATGAACAATGTGGATGAATCTTGAGGAAATAATGCTGGGTGAAATAAGTCATATACAAAAGGACAGATACGGTATGATTTTGCTATTATGACTCTGGTAAAGATAATCTCAGAGGTTACACTGTAGAATATAGCAAACCTAGAGGTAGCCAAAAACTAGAGATGATGGAAAGGCTACCCTGTGAGGCTGAACCTAAACGCAAGGGAATGGATATAAATGATGGTGACTAATTAGTGGGGTTATAAAGAACATCACCACATAGAAGGTTAATATGTTTGGAAGGGGATGTATAGTGCCATGCATCCCACTGATTAGATCTACAATTATAAATAAATTCTTGCATGAACTATTTCAAAGGTTTGATAATGGACAAAGAGTCAATAGTAGACAGGTACGGGGGAAAACTAAAAATACTTACTATGGCTGGTAGTTAATAGGAAGACATCCACAGCAACACAGAACTTTGGGGCAACTAATTGGGGCGGGGTGTGTGTGTGTGTGTGTGTGTGTGTGATGCAAGTGATTAGTGGTAGTTTTGATTTGATGTTTGGTGACACTGTTTTGTTGGTTCTCTGTCTCTATGGACCAACGAAAATTGTCTGAAATTGAGAGTACTGCTGACTGTATAACCAAGTAAGGATATTGTAAGACATGGTTTGTTTATTTTGGACAATATGCATGATGTCCAACAGATGGAGGGAGCTGAAGGTTCAATGACTAATAAGCAGAATGGAGAACTATGACACATTTATAAGATGGAAAATGGTGCATCTTCAAAAAGAAAGGAGGTGGAGAGGCACACATCAAACTGAATAAACCTTGGGGACAATTTGTCGTGCAAAATAAGCCAAAAACAAAAGAACAAATATACTAAGGTCTCCTTCAGAAAATATTTATAAGAAAATTTAGATCCTAGACTATAAGCCCTTAGAGCAGCCACATTAGTCTGAAGTTAAAAGTGTATTTTTAGATTCTGAGACATTGAGCTATTTGTATACTAGCTGGTATTTCCCTGGAACTTTGAATAACTCTGTGACACCTAAGACCCAATAATGGAGTGCTGCAACCCTGAAAGCTAGCATATCTATATACAATAACAGTTAAAGTAACTGAAAAAAAGATAAGGCCTCAATTATACCTAAAAAGGAAGTCAGTATGGCTGGGACCAAGGTAAATGAGAATATAGGGTAAAAGATGATAGTTATGTATTTTAGAACTTCACCTACTATTTGAGACCAAATGCAGAGAGGTTTATTTTGTCTAGAACCTAAATTATCTGTAACTTATAATCTAAATTAACCTGTCTGAAGAGCTCATTTAAACAACCCAAGCTCCTGGAGTCCAGAATGGCAACTAGACCAGGTAATTCTGTATAGCTTAATGTAATACCAGGATACTTCTCAGATTATGGTGAACTGATAATTAAGAAGTATTGGTCGAGTCCCCTGAGGGTCTGAAGGGAAAATGTACACACACACACACACACACACACACACACACACACACACACACACTCATATTAAACTTTCCCATGTGGGAAACCGCAGGTACCCTCTCAACCACTTGGAACTCCCAAGAAAATAAGCTAAACCCTTGATTTTGGGGTTTGCCTTTATGAACCTTATTTCTGTAGTAAAGACTATGAAACAACCTATAGTGTGGCCTAAGGGTTGCTTCTAGGAAACCTCTTTTGTTTCTCAGATGTGACCTTTCTCTCTTTCTAAACCCAACATGACATTCAGGTATGAAATTCTCCCTGACAACATGGGTTGTGACTTCTGGGGATGAGTTGGCCCTGGCACCATGGGACGGACAACCCCTTCCTTACCAAAAGGGGAAAAGTAGTGTAATAATATAAGGCATCACTGGCTAATAGAGATCAAGTAGAGTCAAAAGGCTATCCTGGAGGCTACTCTTAGGCAAATCATGGCAATTAGATTGTGCTAATTGGCATGGTTTGCTAAATCCCAACAAACAACACTCCTTTTAACTCTCAAGAGGATCTAGGTCTTGAACAGAGACTCTATAAAGGTTTCGTGCACTAAGTTTGCTTTCCTGGAACTTATAATTCCTGGAGGGTTTCTAGGTCAGATAAATCCTGAAACCTAGAGGGACCAGCCTCTTCAAGATTATCAATTACTTACATGCCCCTATACCCCCTTTCTCAACAGGAATATGTCAGAATGGGCATTGCCTAAAGATCCCTATAGATTGGGAAAAAGATCAAAGGAGAAGGAGATAGAACAGAGAAAATAGGATTTAACAAAGTGTGTGACTGCTGAATCACTGCATTAATATTCCTTCTAGCCTCCAGTATTTTGGAGCAGCTGGAAGGAAAAATCTGAGATCATGGGGTGATACCCCGTAACAAATTCTGGTGATCTTTCTATAACTACTTATTAAAGTGTGTTTTGAAAATTATTGCTTTTTATTTCCTTGCTTTGTATATACATTAGATTTCATCATAGAAAACAGTAAAAATAAAAAATAAGCACTGATATCCTAGCTGTTAGTCTTGATAACTAAACTACTTAAATTGATTCATGGTTATATCTTCTAGAAGCAGGTATTTGCTGGAAAAATGGCCAATTTTTTTTTTTTTTTTTGCCATATCACAGTATTTGTTTACCACAAGGGCAGGAAAATGCATTTGCCTGGAACTGTTTAATCCAGGAAACACAGAATTATATTTATTTTAGTTCTGAGCTATAACACATCCTAAGATAAGACAGTAAAAAGTTTTTCACTGATTTGTTGCTGTAAGAAATTATCAAAATCTAGTATTTATCTTGATGTATGATAACACAAAAGTAATAAAATATAATTTAATTAAGAACCTTCTAAAATGCATTTCATGAGACTTCCTTGCCATCTTGTTTGTCAGATACAATATTTAAAAAGCAAATTACTTCATGGTGTAGTAATAAGAATCATTGTATAAACATATCATCATGCTGACAAAATACTTTGAAGAAGAGAAAAAATTGTTAGTTGGGTCAATTTTTTCTTAAAGCATTTAGTGGACATTACCCAATATGCTTGTAATTCACAGACAAAGTTGGAAAGACAGTGGGTTAGACAAAAGCTCCATTGACTGCTTCTTCATGAGACATGTCTTTCTCTTTGTGAAGCATGACCAGGAGGCATAGCAGCCAAAATCTCATTTTTCACTTTTCAGGATTACCCCAGCAGAGCTCCCCTCACTTGGGACCATGCCTAAACAGTTCCCCTGACGTATGAAATATTCTACAACGGTGGAAAACCTCTTATGTCACCTCCTTCATCTCTCCACATCTCTCCTCAAATTCTCTCTTGCAATCATGTAGAGCAAAAATGCCATTTTATTTATTTATTATTAATAAACATAAACATTTATATAGTGCTGTATAATTTACAAAGCGTCTTAAGAGAATGCCTTAAATTCATTAAAACTTGATGGCTTGTCAGAGAGTGAAATAGAGCAGATACAGTACTACCTCTGGCTTTCTGATACCTGTGTACCTGTAACACAACAACACAAATACCCTAGGGCTGTATTTGCCATCTTCACACAGAGGACTCACACGTTTTATCCCTCACCAGGCATTTTCTCCGTGGCCTCGATCATATACACAGATATGCATGATAGATTTCACAGAGACACTTCAAATATAATATGTCTCAAACACAATTTTATATTCCCACCCGAACCTTCTGGTCCTCCAGTTTTCCCCAGTCGGGGAATGGCAGTCACTCAGGAGTCACCCTGACACATTGCTCTCCTTTGACCCCAAAGCCAATCCATCTGCAAGTCTTGTTGATTTTGTCTCCTAAACATTTCTTAAATCCATTTACTTATTTTCTTCTCCACTCTCACCTTATGCTCCCAGATTACCAGATTACCACCTTTTCCCTTAAACAACAACAACAACAACAATCTATGCATGGGTCTACCCTCTTCCACATAGGTCTCTTGTCCACTTCAGGGTCCTGAAGTTACTCACAACCACTTGGCTTGTCATTACACCAGTGTCCATAGGGATGTGGAGCTAGGAATTTCTAAGGGTGAATCCTCTTTTGAGAGCTTTGTAAGGCTGGAACCCAAGTCAGCACAATGCCATATGTATTGTGTCTTAAGGCGTGCAAGGTATATACTTCTCATCCATTACTTTTCACTACATTCTTCCCTAACCCATACCTCCGAGATGCTGGTGTCTAAAATTTTACCATTTGAAATGCATCCCTTTGCTTAAGGCTTTGCTACCTGTTAAAGATAATAATTCTGGAAAAGGTAGTAATTTAGCTTTTCTTAATCATTTATGCCTTAGAATTCACTTGTCAATCATTTTTCTCTTACTTTAAATGATCTTGATTTCAGTCTGTCTCTCCCACTTGAGTATGTAATCTTGGTCAAGTCCTACAATAATTTCTACCTTGGAAAATGGGGCAATACTAACACCTAACTGTTGAGAATTTCACAAGAGAAAATATAGTTAAAGCACTGACTGCCTGGTGTGTGGTATATTTCCAATTAATTTCATCATGGGCAAAATGTTGTCTATTTAATTCACTGTTGTTTCCCAGAGAGAACTCAGTGCCTTGCATGTAGAAGGGACTCAAAATTATGCAAGAATGAGTAAATAACTGAATAATTGAATAATATAATTATATAATTTCCAGACACTGGCTTTGCATAGAGAAAACAAAGAAATCAGTGAACGTGGTTGCATCCGGAAAGTGTGCAAAAGTGTGCAAAAGCAGTAAAGAACAGGAGCAGAAGAAAGGGCCACACGTACCTGCACACATACCACCTATTTCTAAAAGCTTCCAAGAATTGCCTCCAGAAATGTAATCAGAGACACAGTGTCTTATGTTAACCTCGAGCAGGATCTGTTTCTGTTCATCCCTCCTGCACTGGAGTTTTCTCTTGTTATTTTTTTGTTTTGACATAAGCTTGTACAGTCTTGCAAGATAAATATTGTACCATACAGCCAGAAGGCTGTCAAATAGCAAGAGACAAGTCCAAAGAATCCAGATCCGCCTACTCAGTAGCTCTGTAAAACAGGCAGCTTGATCAAAATGCTCCACTCATCACTCTATGCATGTCTTTCCAACAGAGTTGCACTGTTACCAAAAGGGAAATGCAAAATAAGACCAAATTGTAACAGGGAGTGGTTCCTATGCTGAATAAAAAGTGAAAGCCACCTAAAGATGTGCTAGTTACATTGTCTCAGACAGGGAGTTGTAGGTCAATAGGGGGACAGGGTTTATATATCTGAACTGGAAAACAGAGAGATGATTTTTCACTATCATGACTTTGAAGTGTGCCACATTGGAAAAAGTACATGTATTGTGTTGGAGTCAAGAGAGTTAGACGCTTCTCACTTTATATAGGAAACAGGAAAAATGGGGGAGGAGTGGGTAGAAGGGAAAGGAACACCTAAAATTGCATAGAGGCTGTTCAACAGTTTTAAAGCTGTAAAATAAAGCAATGTGTAGAAAGTGTTTCTCAGATATGGACCACCCGTATCAGAACCACCTGTTAGTTAAAATACATATTCCTGTATCCCATTCCAGCCATACTTTTATCAGGATATATGGGGATTGATCCTTGGAACCCATCATCTAACAATCTCCCCAGGGGTTTCTTTCACTATAAAATAAAATGAAATAAATAAAATACTCAAAAAACAAAAGACACACTTTGACTTGAGGAAATGGAAATAAGGGGACAAGCTCTAAAGGAAAGAGGTTCCCAAATTTTCTCGATTTATAGTGACTTTAGTCCAGGAAATGTTTCACTACCAAAATAAATACCTAGCAGTTCCATTTATTAAGTGGTTAGGTACAAACAACATAAAAAAAATTTACATCCTAATAACTTAGCTGTTTGAAAAACTAATGAGAAAAATTAAACGGAAAAAAAAAAAAACTATTTCATACTTAGCCACATTACTACCTAATGGATTTTGTGCACTTGTTGGAGACTGTACAACTTCCCAACTTTGGAATCAGATTGGACATCTTCACTTTTATTTTTTTTGTACAAAAATTTTCTTTCATACATTCCTTGCTTTTTAATTACAGCAAACACCACACCTAGCTTCACAAAGAAATAATGTCACTGACTAAAATTTAGTTCAATCAAAAATGTTGAAACTGTAAACTAACGTAGCAGATGGTGACCTGTTTTCATAAGTCCCACCACTGCCGAACAGTTACATCCCTAACTAAGTTACAGGAGTTTCCATCTCTCTTTTCTCCAAGATAGCCTCCCACATACCCCATGGATAAGCTCTTCTTTTAAAAGCACTGGCCAGACCAGCCTTAATTAACTTTAGCTTAGACCTGAACTTAAAATGACCCTGGGACATAAAGTACCTTGCAGTGAACTCAAAATGAGTGGAGACAAAGGGAAAAGAAGAAATACTGGACCTGAAAGAAAACAAGAGGACTGACCATCACAAATTCCAGCAACATCACACACCCACTCAAGATAACAGAACCCATTAGTCAATGGTAGTAACCAACTTGCAATTCCTAATTTAAATGTAGACATAGCCAACGATAATAGTCATCTTGCAATCCTAAATTTTAACATTTACTAGCCAATTCCAATGTATGAATAACCTTAACATTAGTAGCCCTACCATCCTTTATTTAATCTGATAAATATCCTTCACCTTACCAGCTTAGGGAGAAAGGGGAACTATTTATTTTCCTGTCTCCGCAAAACTAACTTTTGCTAAATAAACTTTTTCTCTTCTCAAAATGCTATTGTCTACTAATCGTTTTTGTGCACATATGGCGAGGACTGACTTTTGAACCATAACACTAACTTGAACTAGAACTTCACATAGTGCCTGACAAATATTGAGAATATTGAGAATCGCTATTCCCTTCAAATATTTAAACTATCCTAGCAACACTCCTATGAGTTTACTGTCACCCTAGTGTTACAAAGTTTGAAAATCAAAAGTTCCCTAAGGGAATATGTACAGATGATAATCTTTACGTCTAACGCTATCAAGCCAGTAATGAACACCAGTTGCATGGCGCCCCAAATCTTAATGTCATCCTTTATCTGGAAACAGCATTAATCCACTGGGCTATACATCCAGGCCCTGTGCTATATGATCCTGCAACTTTAATCACATCTGAATGACATCAACCCAAGACAAGGCAATCAGATTACCTCTTTTGAGCGTTTGCAAATGAGAATAGACATAGATCAAAGCCTAAAGAGCTGGGTCAGCTATTTTTCCCATAAGCACAATATGCAAATGAAGGGGAAGGAAATACTGGATGAAAATAGGAGTGTTCAATATTTCCTTTTTGGAAATATTGAACAAACCATTTTTAAAAGTCTCGCTTTCTGTTTTCATAATCTTAACTTTGCTCATTTAGAGGTGTTAGGAGAGACAGGAGGAATGCTTTCACCAAAATGGTCTGATAAAGATTCCACTAAGTTAAATAGTGTTGTTTGGGAGTGTCCCTACAGACAGTACAAAATGTCTGCTTTGATTCCCTCATACATGCAACCAAAGAAACCTGAGAATCAAGTAAAGTTTTAAACTCACAGCTGCAGATTCTCTACAGAGAATATCATCTTCAAAGATCTCTACAGAGTCAAAGATGGGGAATTTGGAGGAGGATATGTGTAGGATTTTTTGGTTTGGGGCAAAGGATAAAAGACCTCAAAGAGGGCAACTGGTTAAAATTGGGTAAAAATCATGATCTATTAGTTTTTAGAACTGATAAAGCCAATGAGGTAAAATTTTGAGACAATGCTTGAGAAGCAAACTCTTGTTTAATATCCTAGCTGTACCCTTGGGTGAGAAAGCTATTTGCCCAGACATTTGGTTTGCAAGAATTTCCTGAAGTAATGCAGTGGATATTCATTGGTGTACAGCTGTATCTTCCTAGGCAAGAATTTCCTAGGAAAACAATTAAGGCATGTTGGCATAATATGGCATCAACCATGAGAACTAAGTTTAAGAAAGAGCGTTTCACAATATTTACTGAGGTAGTAGAGCCTGAGTATCAAAGGCAGATAATATCACCACTGTTAAATGGAGAAGGGGATGTATACACAGAACCTGGCAGGAATCCTCGTTTTATTAGGTCCTTTCTTAAAGCTTAATGAAATTTAACATTATCCCAACAGGAGTATCAAGAACCAAGAACTCAGACCACTTAAAAACGTACCTATGAATCACACTACTAGGTAAGACTTCCAACCAGCAGAAATGTTCAGCCAAAACAAGAGAAATAAAGAAACAGGTTGTAGACAAAAGAGAGCTGCAAGAATAAAGACTGTTATGTGTTATCATTTTTTAATTGTTATATTATTTAAAACTTTTTCTTTCTTTCCATATGCCTTCTCCCATTTTAGTGTATGATATGTGTTTTGGGTGCTTAAATATACCATTTTATAAACAGAATATTGAGATGGGATTTTGTTAGTAAACATCAGACTGTTTTCTGGACTCAGAAAACAGAGGCTCCTGAAACTCATTCAACAATGATTTATTTGCTGATACTCTGTGCTAAGTTCAGAACTAGAAAATGTAGGACAGTTGATAACATATCTTGTGGAATAATGCAAGTTTCCAGAAGTAGATAAGCAAGCAACATTTAGGATTTCTTTAGAGACCACTTCATGATCAAACCCATATGCAAAGGACTACCTCTGATCAGATAACTCTTCTCAAGTAGTGTGGTTTTCCACTAATGATAACCCTTAACCACAGATTCCACCTCCAGATCATTGAAGGTTGGTATGTGTGCCATAAATCCTTGGGAAATGCTTAGAAATCTTCAGGTGAATGAAGCATTATATATAGGCAGTCTGAGTATTCCCTTGTGTTTCCTGGAACACTGTGGCATTTCACATATAAACTGCTGTGATATTGCATCTCACCTTATAATAATCTTCATTAATCACTGGAGACTTGACTCCAAAAGGGTCCCTCTGTTAGACTCTTATTTCACCCAGAGTAGTCAACCCATAACAGCAATAAAAGTAAATTGACTACTCCCCAGGGCACATGCTTATAGTAGATTCCAGTAATACAATGACATGAGCATTCGTTAAACTCTAATATTTTGCATTTATATGCTTTTATAGCTTCTGTAATTGATTTGTTTATATTCCATTTGCTTGCTAATGGTTTAGAAATGCACTGTACAGTATCTAACACACCATAAGCATACTTAACTCTTCTCTTTTTTTCTAACTTTTGTTTGTATCCATATCTGGGATTTCGTAAGGAGGATAAGAATGGAAATAGAAGTATTTTAACTTCAGCAGTGATGAAGATGGATATTCACTAGAGTACTTCAATGGACAGGCAGAGTAACTAAATGTTGAGATAAACCAGGATTTAAGCCATTGCTTCAGAAAGGCTATAAAAATATTAGGGATTTGCTTCTGAAACAAAAGAAAACTGTTTCTATTTTTTTCTGGGCTTAATCATCCCAAAGTTTAATAAGCTGGATTCCTAAATGGGAGATGGCTTTTACAATTTTGGGGGTAAGAGTGTATATATGAAATTTATTTTATATATATACTTCAACTTTCAGTGAATGTGTTCTTTTAATCACCTATTTTTTTAATTATAGAAGTTGTAGGTTTACAAAAAGTTATGTAAAAATGCAACAGTCTCGTATGCTCCCCTATTGTTGAGACTTTGTATGAATGTGGTACTTTTGTTACAATTGCTGAAAGAAAAGTGAAATATTACTGTTGACTAAATACATTTAGTTTACATTAAGTGTATTTTTCCACATATCATCCTATTATAATAAACATCAAGTAATAGTGTAGTATACTTGTTATAATTCATTAAAGAACGCTTTTATATTTGTAATGTTAACCACAGCCATCATCCACAGTAGGGTTCACTGTGTTATACGGTCCCACGTTTTATCTTTTAACTTTCCTTATACTAACATACACTACCCAAGACCTCCCCCTTTCAACCACATTCACCCACATACTACAGCACTATTAATTATTTTCACAATAATGGGCTACTATCACTACTATCCATTTCCAAACATTTCCAAACAACCTAAATAGAAATTCTGCACAAATTATCAGCTTCCCATTCTCTACCCCATTTTTTCCCTGCAGCCTATACTCTAGATTCTAACTCTGTGAATTTACTTATCATAATTAGTTCATATTTGTGAGATCATAGAATATTTTTTCTTTCATTCCTGGCTTATTTCATTCAATATAATGTCCTCAAGGTCGTACATGTTCTCTCATGCACCAAAACTAATTCTTTCTTAAAGCTGAATAATATTCCATCATATGTATAGACTGCATTTTGTTTATCCATTTACCAGTTGATGGACACTTGGGTTACTTTTGTCTTTTGGCAAATGTGAATAATGCCACTATGACTATCATTGTGCAAGTGTCTGTTCAAGACCTGCTTTCAGTTTTTCTGGGTATGTACCTAGCAGCAGGACTGCTGACTCATATAGAAATTCTACATTTAGCTACCTGAGAACCTGCCAAACTATCTTAAACGCGGCTGTGCCATCTTCCATTCTCACCCAGCAGCGAATGAGTGCTCTTATTTCTCCACATCCTCTCCAACATCTGTAGGTTTCTGTTGTGTTAATAATGGTCATTCTAGTAGGTGTGAAATGATATCTCATGGTTTTGGTTTGCATTTCATTGATAGCTGGTGATGCTGAGCCTCTCTTCCTGTGCTTTTAAGTCATTTGTATTTTCTCTGTGGAGTAATGTCTATGCACATCTTTTTTTTTTTTTTTTAACCAGGATTATTTGTTTTGCTATTGTGTTATAGGAGATTTCTTTATACTTTCTGGCTATTAAACCCACATTGGATATATGGTTTCCAAATATTTTCTTCCATTTTGTAGGTTGCCTTTTAATTTTCTTTACAATGTGCATTTGAAGTGCAAAGTTTTTAATTTTGAGGAGGTCCCATTTAACTATTTCTTCTTTCATTGCTTTTACTTTGAGTATAAAGTCTAAGAACCCATTGCCTAACACAAGATTTTGAAGATGCTTCCCTATAGTTTCTTCTAGGGGGTTGATAGTCTTAGTTCTTAGATTCAAGGCTGTGATCCATTTGGAGTTGATTTTGGTAGAAGATGTGAGATAAGGGTCCTGTTTAATTCTTTTGTGTATGGATATACAGTTCTCTGAGTACAATTTGTAGAAGATACTGTTCTGTCCCAATGAATGCATATGGCAGCCTTATCAAATATCAATTGGTCATACATATTAGGATCTAATTCTATGCTCTCAATTTGACTCCATTTCTCAATATATCTACCTTTATGACAGGACCATGCTGTTTTGACCACTGTAGCTTTGTAATATGCTTTAAAGTAAGAAAGTGTGAGTCCTCCAATTTCATTCTTCTTTTTTTTTTTTGGCTCTTTGGGGTCCCTTCCCTCCCAAATAAATTTAAAAGTTGACTTTTTCCATTTCTAGAAAATAGGCTGTCAGAATTTTGTTGAATCTGTAAATCAGTTTTGTTAACATTGACATCTTAGTGATATTTAGCCTTCTAAACCATGAATGGAATGTCTCTATTTCAGGTTCTTTTTTGTAGTATTCTGTGTATGACTCCTTTACATCATGGGCTAAACTTCTTCTTAGATATTTGATTCTTTTAGTTGCTATTGTAAATGGATTTTTTTCTTGGTTTCCTCCTCAGATTGCTCATTATTAGTGTATAGAAACACTACTGATATTTTGTGGTTGATCTTGTATCCTGCCACTTTGTTGAACTCATTTATTACCTTTAGTAGCTTTGTTGTAGATTTTTTTCAGATATACATATATATACACTATATACACACACATGAATAACAGTGGTGACACAGGGCATCATTGTCAGTTTCCAGACCTTAGAGGGAAAGCGTTCAGTCTTTCCCCACTGATTACAATGTTAGCTGTGGATTTTTCATATATTCCCCTTATCATTGTTGAGGAACTTTCCTTCTATTCCTACCTTTTGAAGGTTTTTATCAAGAAAACATTTTAGGTATTGTCAGATGCCTGTTTTTCATCAGTGAAGATGATCATTTTTTTCTCTTCACTTTGTTAATGTGGTGTATTACATTAATTGATTTTCTTCCATTGAACCACCTTTGCATACCTTGGATAAAACCCACAAGATCAATTGTATACAATTCTTTTAATGCGCTGTTGGATTCGATATGCAAGTACTTTGTTGAGGACTTCTGCATCTATAATCACTAGAAAAATTGGTCAGTAATTTTCTTTTCTTGTAGTATATTTATTTGGTATTAGCGTGATGCTGGCTTCATTGAATGAGTTAAATAATGTTTCTTCATTTTTTAAAGAGAGTTTGAGCAGGATTGGTATTAATTCTTCTTGGAATGATTAATAGAATTCACCTGCAAACTCATCTGGCCCAGGGCTTTTCTTTTTGGGTTGGTTTTGATGACTGATTCAATCTCTTGTTATTGGTGTGTTGAAGTCTCCTATTTCTTCTAGGTCAATATAGTTTGTGTTTCTAGGAATTTATTCATTTCCTCTAAGTTTTCTAATGTGTTTGCAAAAAGTTGTTCTTATTATTCTCTATGATCCTTTTTATTTCTGTGGAGTCCATAGTAATGTCCCCTCTCATTTCTGATTTTGTTTATTTGCATCTTATCTCTGTTTTTCTTTGTCAGTCTAGCTAAGGGTTTGTCAATTTTATTGATCTCAAAAAAACCGCAACTTTTGATTTTGTTAATTCTCTCTATTGCATTTATTATTCTCAATTTCATCTATTTCTACTGTAATATTTTCTCTTTCTTTCCTTTTACAACCTTTCATGTTCTACTTATTTGTGTACTGCAGTTTAAGTTGCATCTCTTGTATGCGGAATATAAATGGATCATACTTTTTAACACATGCTGCTAAATAGTGTCTGTTGATTGTGAAGGTTAATCTGTTAACTTTCAATGTTGTGTTCTTTTGTTCTCTGTTTCTGTTTATCTATGAATTTTTTTAACTCTCCTTCATTTTTGAAGGATAGTTTTCCCAGATTAACAATTCTTGGTTGGCAGTTTTTATCTCTCTCAGTACCTTAAATATATTATTGCACTGCCTTCTCACCCATGTGGTTTCTGATGAGAAAACAGCACTTTATCTTTTTGAGGACCCCTTGTATGTGATGAAACAGTTTTCTCTTGTTGCTTTCAGGACTCTCTCTTTATTTTTGACATTTGACATTCTGATTAGTGTGTGTCTTATAGTAGGTCTATTAGGATTTATTCCGTTTGGAGTACATTGAGATTTTTGGCTCGTGTATATTTGTATTTTTATGTCTTTCAAAAAAGTTAGGACATTTTCAGCCATTATTTCCTCAAATATCCTTTTTGCCCCTATCCCTATCTCTTCTCTTTCTGGAACACCGTGATATATACGTTTGTATGCTTTGTGTTGTTTTTCAATTCTCTGAGACTCTGCTCAATTTTTTTTTCCTTTTTTTTTCCTCTATCTATTTCTATTTCTGTGAGGTTTTGATTGTCCTTTTTTCTAATTCACTGAATTGTTTCTTCTGCCTCCTCAAATCTTCTGCTGTATCCTTCTAGTGTGCTGTAGTCTCTTATATTGTGCCTTAATTTCTGTTATGTTTCTATTTATACTTTCAAATTCTTATTTGTGCTCACATGATGCCTTCTAATATTCTCTATCTCACTGGCCATCTTTCCTTCATCTCCTTGAATTGATTTAGGAGATTTGCTTGAATTTCTTTGAAAAATTGTCCCAAATTCTGTGTCTCCTCTGACGTTTTAATTTGTTTCCTTTATTGAGCCATAATTTCCCATTTCTTAGTAGAGCTTGTAACTCTTTTGCTGATGTCTAAGCATCTGTTCATCTTGATGAGTTTACAAGTCAGTTTCTCTGTCCTGCCTAAGATTTTATTTTTGATTGGATTTATGTTAAAGCTTTTCTTTAATGCTTGGTTCAATTTGTTCTAGACCTTTAGAATTGTCCATGTATAACGTGTCAGATTTTTCAGATCTTCTTTATGTGATTCCTGCCCTGGGTATGCAGTGTACTGGTTAGGTTCTTATGTCAACTTGGCCAAATAATTATGCCTAGATGTCTGGTCAGGCAAGCACTGGCCTGGCCATTGCTACAAGGATATTTTATAGCTGGGTGATTGGAATTATTTGTCAGTTAATTGTATCCATGGCTGATTACATCTGAAATCAACTCAGGTGCTTCTTCCACAAGATAATCCAATCAGTTGAATATTTTTAAGAAGGAGAAAGATTCTTTTATTACTTCTTCAGACAGTGACCCTCGATGAAGGTTGTCCAGAACCTTCGTCAGAGCTGCCAGTCTCACAGCTTGCCCTAGAAATTTTGGATTCTTCCATTGTGACTGTTGTGTGAGACTTCTTATTAAGTCACATATTTACAGATCTCTTCTCCTGTTACCTCTATTTTTCTAGAGAACACTGACTAACACAGCTTGGTAAGGGGGGCTGTTCTTGAGAAATACAATCTTACAAATGGGATTTTACAATTGGTTTTCTGTTTTCTGACTAAACTCAGAAGCACTAATGATTCCGTTTCAATTATCAAGACAGCAATGACAGTTCATAGTATGAGTTGGCAAAAGAGAAACTCAGAATATTACCATTAGATTCTGCTAGTTTATGCTTATACAAGGCAAGATTCTGGATGATAGTTTTTTATACCTTTACTGAGTTTTGTGGAATATAAAGGTATAATGATGTTGGCTGGTTGTTATTAGATACACTAGATACATTGATGAAGGAAAGAGATAAGCTGAAGGTTTCAAATTGAAAATTTCAGCACTGTATGAATGATGTAAAAGATTCCATGTGTGCCCTGAGAGAAAATCTCATCTCCTGTGGTCAGACTTGAGATCTCTGAAAACCAGACACAACGTCATTGTGCAAGTAGCAGATCTACAATGTGAACTAAAATCTCAATCTTGCAGGTGTCTGCTATAATTTAAAGTAAGGGCTTCGACTAGAAAATAATGGGATCCTGAAACCTGGGTGATATATGTCTTGATAATGATAGTGATAGGGAGATGAGATCCCTGGAATCTGCTGAGCCTTTGCTAGATAGATCTGTAATGGACTGCCTTGAGGAAACAGCTTCCTGACCTCCATTCCCCCCAGTGGAGTCTGCTATCCAAACTGCATCTAACAAAATTAACCCTTCACTGCCTGCTAACCCTGTAACCACCTCCCCTGGGGAAATAGCCCTCCCTCCTCTGTCTGGAGTGAGTAATCCTGTTTCACCAGATGAAATTGCAATGGAATGCCCTGAAGTAATTGGCTTGAGATGCATTTCTATTTCTTTTCATGACTCACCCCCAAAGCACCTCTTTTCTTCAAGACCTATAACTAGACTAAAGTCCTAACAGGCCCTGAAAGGTGAGGTAAAAAATGTGACCCAGGAGGAAGTATGCTATACTCCCAAAGAACTACATGAGTTTTCTAATCTGCATAGACAGAAATCAGGGGAATGTGTGTGGGAATGGATATTAAGGGTGTGGGATAACAGTGGAAAGAATATAAAATTGGGTGAAGCTGAATTTATTGATATGGACTCACTAAGCAGAGATTCTGCATTCCATGTTGTACTTGAGGGGTAAAAAAAAGGCATTAACAGTTTGTGTGGATGGTGGGCTGAAACATAGATCAAAATGTGGCCGACATTACTGAAGATTGAAATTCCAGAACTACCTTGTTTATAATGTAGATGAGGGGATCAGAGGCTTAGAGGAATGGAATGTTAGAGTGGATTCATCATGAAAGACCTGCTCACACACTCCAGGAATGTCCAGAGAACACATTGTTCACAAGAACCGTGAGAAATAAATTCATGTGACTATCTCCATCATCCCTGAAGAGCTTTGTAGTCGCCCTCCTCTGTAGGTCAGATATAACTGCTGGAACTGCTGTCACTGAGCTGAAATCCTTTAACAGAATGATTATGATTGGATCCTGAGTCAGTAGAAGCCATGTGGTGACAGTTAATCACGATAAACAAAATAGATGTGGCTACCATAATGGATAGCAAACTCGAAGCAGCAGTTAAAATAATCTGACTCTCAGAGACTTGTGGCATTGGCTAGTAGATCATGGGGTACCCAGAGGTAAAACAGATGGGCAGTCTAAAAAAATTTTGTTTGAGCTCTATAAGCAAAAAAATTCTAGGTCAAGTGAACAGAAGTCTAATTTGAATTACAAAAACAGACAGTCATGATCCCTTAATCAATTCCTAGACTTGAGACAGTTTACATACCCAAAGCCCTTTGAATGAAGGGATGGCATGGTCCTTGGGGAAGGACCCTTTAACACTGCCCGTAATTTACACTGTTAACCTTCCTCTCAGCCTTCCCTATAGAGACCTACAGCCTTTTACCAGCGTGATGTGCACTGGGGAAAAGGAAATGATCAGATATTTTAGGGATTATTAGACACTGGCTCAGAAGTGACACTAATTCCAGGAGACCCAAAACATCACTCTGGTCTACCAGTCAGAGTAGGGGCTTCTGGAGATCAGATGATCAATAGAGTTTTATTTAAGAATCATCTCACAGTGGGTCCAGTGGATCCCTGGACCCATTCTGTTGTCATTTCCCCAGTTCCAGAATGCATAATTGGAATTACATACACAGAAACTGGCAGAATCCCCATATTGGTTTTCTGACTTACGGAGTGAGGGTTATTATGTTAGGAAAGGCCAAGTGGAAGAACACCAGAACTGCTCCTACCTAACAAAATACTGACTCAGAAGCAATACAATATTCCTGGCAGGATGGCCACTCTTAAGGACTTGAAGGATGCAGAGGTGGTAATTCCTACCACATCCCCATTCAACTCTCCTATTTGGCCTGTGCAGGAAATAGATGGGTCATAGAAGGTGACAGTGGATTACTGTAAACTCAACCAGTTGGTGACTCTAGTTATAGCTGTTCTTCCAGATGTGGCAACATTGCTTGAGCAAATCAACACATACCTTTGTACCTGGTATGCAGCTTTTCATCTGGCAAATGCTTTTTTCTCAATAGCTGTCAGTAAGGATCACCAGAAACAGTTTGCATTCAGTTGGCTAAGCCAACAGTGTATCTTCACCATCCTACCTCAGGGGTATATCACCTCTCCAGGCCTATGTCACAACCTTGTCCTCAGGGACCTTGATAATTTCTCCCTCCCAAAAGATATCACAGTCGTCCATTATATTGATGATATATTGATTGGACATAGTGAGCAAGAAGTAGCAACAACTCTAAACTTATTGGTAAGGCATTTGTGTGTCAGAGGATAGGAGATAAAACCAACAAAAATACAGGGGTCTTCAACATCAGTGAAATTTCTAGGTGTCAAGTAGTGTAAGACATGTCAAGATATTCTTTCTAAGGTGAAGGATAAGCTGTTGGATCTGGTCCATCCTATGACCAAAAAAGAAGCACATTGCCTAATTGGCCTCTTTGGATTTTAGAGACAACATATTCCTCATTTGAATATGCTACTCTGGCCCATTTACCAAGTGACCAGAAAGGTTACTAGTTTTGAATGGGAACTGGAACAACAGGAGGCTCTGCAATAGGTCCAGGCTGCTTGGGCAATATGATCCAGAAGATCCAGTGGTGCTGGATGTGTCAGTGGCAAATAGGGATGCTGTCTGGAGCCTTTGGCAGGCCCTATTGGAGAATCACAATGCAGACCTTTAGGATTTTGGAGCAAAGCCATCACCATCCTCAGCAGATAACTACTCTCCTTTTGAGAAACAGCTTTTAGTTTGCTGCTGGGCCTTAGTAGAGACTGAATGTTTAACCGTGGGCCACTAATACCCTGAGACTTGAGTTGTCTATCATGAGCTGGGTGTTGTCTGAGCCATCAAGCCATAAAATTGAGCAGGCACAGCTGTGCTCCATCAAAAAATGAAAATGGTACATTAGTGATAGGGCTTGAACAGGTCCTGAAGGCACAAATTATTCGTGGCTCAAATCCCCATAGCCCCCACTCCTGCCACATTACCTTCTCCTTCACAGACCAGAGCTATGGCGTCTTGGTGAGTTCCTTACAGTAAGTTGACTGAGGAAGAGAAAACTTGGACCTGGTTTACAGATAGTTCTGTATGATATGCAGGTACCACCTGGAAGTGGACAGCTACAACACTGCAACCCCATTCTGGGATGTCCTTAAAGGACAATAGTGAAAAGTTATCCTCTCAATGGGCAGGACTTCAAACAATGCACGTGATTGTTCCTTTGGCTTAGAAGGAGAACTAGCCAGAGGTCCATTTGTATACAGACTCATGGACTATTGCTAATGGTTTGGCTAGATGCTTAGAGACTTGGACGGGGCATGATTGGAAAATTGGAAACAAAAGGTCTAGGGAAGAGGTAGGTAGGTAGCACTTTCTGAGTGGGCAAAGAACATAAAGATATTTGGGTCCCATGTAAATGCTTACCAGGGGGTTACTTCAGCAGTGGAAGGTTTTAATAATCAAGTGGGTAGGATGACCCATCTTGTGGGTAAAAGTTGTCCTCTTTTCTCAGCCACTCATGCCATTGCCAAATGGGCTCATGGGCAAAGTGGGTATGATGGTAGGGATGGAAGCTATGCATGGGCTCAGTAACATGGCTTCTACTTACCAAAGCCAACCTGGCTATGGCCACTGCTGGATGGCCAATCTGCCAGCAGCAGAGACCCATACTCAGTCCCCAATATGACACTATTCACTATTCCCCAAGGGGATCAGCCTGCTATCTGGTAGAAAGTTGATTACATTGGACTGCTTCCATTATGGAAGTGGCAGTGGTTTGTTCCAACTAGAATAGACACATACTCTGGATATGGGTTTGCATTTCCTGCATGCAATGCTTCTGCAAAAACTACCATACATGGACATAAAAAATGCCTTATCCACTGTCATAGTATTCCACACATGATTGCTTCTGATTAAGGAACCCACTTTACAGAAAATGAAGTGCAGGAATGAGCAAATACTCATGGAATTCTCTGGGCTTACCATGTTCTCCATCACCCAGAAGGAGCTGGTTTCATAGAACAGTGGAATGGCCTTTTGAAGATTCAATATTTTGCCAACTAGGTGGCAATACCTTGCAGGGCTGGGGCAGTGTTCTCCAGGAGGCTGTGTATGCCCTGAATCAGTATCCACTCTGTGGTGCTGTTTCTCCCATAACCAAGATTCACGAGTCCAGGAATCAAAGGGTGGAAATGGAGTGGCACCACTCACCATCACTCTAGTGATCCAATTCCTTCCTGCCCCTGAAACCTTAAGCTCTGCTTGTCTACAGGTCTTCTTTCCAAAAGGAGGAGTGCTCTTTCCAGGAGACATGATGCCATTGAACTGGAAGTCAATACAGCTGCCTGGGCACTTTGGGCTTCTCATGCCACTGAATCAACAGGCACAGAAGGGGTTACTGTTCTGCCTGGGGTGATTGATCTTGGCTATCAAGGGGAAATAGGATTTCAACTAAACAGTGGAGGTAAAGAAGAGTTTTCCTGTAGTACAGGAGATCCTTAGTGTCACCATGCCCTGCAATTAAAGTCAATGGAAAACTGCAACAACCCAATCCAAGCAGGACTATCAATGGTCCAGAAGCTACAGAATTAAAGTCCGGATTACTCCATCCAAGCAAAGAACCACAGTCAGCTGAAGTGCTTGCTGAGGGTAAAGGGAAGATGGAATGGGTGGTAGAATAAGGTAGTGATAAATATGAACTACTACCACGTGACCAGTTACATAAAAAAGGACTGTGCTTGTATGAATATTTCCTTCCTGTTTTGTTATGAGTATGTTTGCATTTGCATATAAGCAAATATCTTGTTTTTCTCTTATCATATGACATAAGTTGTATTGTTCATGCTAGAGTATTTAAGTCTTAAGATATGAACTTTAAGAATGAATGTGACCTAAGGACTTGGACTCTATTCTTGAGAAATGAGGTGCATTTCTGATTGTACACAGAATAGTTGAGTATTGTTACTGTGAAACGTATGTTTGTTATTGTGTTCTATTTGGAAATTAAGTGTGTTCCATGGTGATATGTATTACTGCCAAGTTGACAAGAGATGGACTATGCTGGTTGTGTTCTGGTGTCAACTTGGCCAAATGGTCAGCACTGGCCTGACCATTGCTGCAAGGATATTTCATGGCTGGGTGATTGAATCATTGGTCAGTTTTATGTATCTGTGGCTGATTACATCTGGAATCAACTAAGGTGTTTCTCCCACAATAATATAATCTTATTAGTTAAAGGCTTTTAAGAGAGAAGAGAGGCTTTCTCTGCTGCTTCAGCCAATGATCTTCTCCTGTGGAGTTCATCCAAACCATCCATCAAAGCTGACAACCTCATGGCCTGCCCTATGGATTTTGGACTCTTTCATTCTCATGGTTGTGTGAGACACTTATATAAATCTTATATTTATAGGTCTCTCCTATTGTTTCTGTTTCTCTAGAGAACCATGACTAAGACATGAAGTACAATTTTTAAAAAATATTTTTACTGAGATGTCTTCACATACATACTGTTCATAAATAGTATACAACCAATGGCACACAGTACAATTGATGATTATTATTCAATCTACCCAAATTTTTACCCTTTTTCCCTGCTATTATATATTCATTTTTTGTCCTTATTTTTTTCTCCTTTATCCTTATTTTGTTATCCTTATTTTTTTACCCTTTCTCCCTGCTATTATATATTTATTTTTTATCCTTTATTTTTTTAGGAGAAAAAATCTATTGTTGTAGATCTCCATTGTTTTCAAATCTATTGTTATAGATCTCCATTGTTTTTCTTTTCACCTCTTCTATTGTGCCTTTCATTCTCATGAGTTCTATAATTTGTTTTTCCAAACTTTCAAGTTCCTCTTTATTTTCACCCAATGTCTTCTCTATATCCTCCCTCAACTAGCTGATTTGATTTTTGATGAGATTTTGCATGTCTTGTTTAACATCCTGAATTAGTTATTTCAACTTCTATACTCATTTGAAATGTTGGCTTGTTCCTTTGACTGGGCCATATCTTCGACTTTCGAAGATACTTGTTATTTTTTACTGGAGTCTAGGCATTTGATTTCCTAAATTAGTTTATTCTGGAAGTTGTTTGCACTCTTTTATCTAGGATTTTCTTGCTGCATAGCTTTGTTCTCTATCTGTTCTTTGACATTCAGTTCAACTTATTCTAGAGCTCTAGCATAGGTTCTGTTTAAATTATGAGAATTTTTCAGTTCTCATTCTCCTACTTCTTTCCCTGCCTATATGGAGCCTTTTTGGGGGGAGGGTCTCCAGATATTATCGACCCAGTCAGATTTTCCTAGACTAGTTAGGTCCATGTCTCAGGAAGAGAGAGTAGCCAGCAACAGTTTTCCCTGAAGGTGAAGTGCAAAAGATTGTCAGAATTTCCTATGAAGCTTCTTGACTCTGCTTTTCCAAATCTGCGCAGCATGTGGCCCTTGTTAGCCCACAGCTCACCACTGGTATAAAGGGATGCAATATGTTGCCTTTAATTTCAGCAGCCTCTCCCTGCCAGTGGTATGGTTGAGACACAGGCTAAAGTAGCAGGTAGGCTTTGATTGCCTCTGTTTTCCATCCCCTGGGGACTGAATTCCCTGAAGGAGGGCCTTCACTTGAGCTGAGCCCTATTTCCCATTTCTTGAAGAAGATATGCCCTTAGGGAATTAATCATTTTCACCTCACTGGTTTCTTTGTCTCTCAGATATGCCTAATTCTGCCCTTGCCTGGGGCTGTGCTGGAACTTGAGAGTGCTTTCAGTTCTATCTGATGATGTTTTAAGAAGTAAAAATAAGCAAAAAAGCCTTTTCAAAGCTGGACCACCACTTCCTACATTTGCCAATGAAGAGCTTAAGTTGGTTCTGGGCTCCACATATCCCCATGCTCTATATGCCCACTTTTCTTGGGTTCAGCTCTTTTCCAGTATGTTGTGCAGTTTTGTTTGTTTGTCTCTTTGTTTCTTTGAGCTTTGCCCCTCTCTGCTGGGGGAAAAAAATCTGGTTCCTGTAGTGCTTACTCCAGGTTTATTTGTGCTCGGGGCCTGCTTTTCAGTAGTCAGAATTTGTTGATTAATTCTTCAATTGAAACTTGATTTAGCTAAGCTCTGGCTACTAGTAAAGTTTGTTTCCTCACCTCTTGGAGATCCAGCCTGCTGTGTACATGTGGGAGGGGCACTAACCTCCACAGCTTGGGAGACTTACAGTTCTGTGTGGGATGTCAGTTGTTTCACCCCTTCCAGACTGGTTTATGCTGTGTGTCTCATCACTGATGTCCCCACAGCAGTTGTTCCATACAATTCCTGATTATTTACTAGCTGCTCTGGAGGATGAACTAAATTCCACACCTCACTATCTTGCCATCTTGCCCTGCCCACCCAATACAATTTTTAAGATTGCATTATTTGTGCAATTATTTTACTCCCAGGGAAAAACTTCATTTCTTCAAATAGCTTGTTCAAATAAGCAAATTTGAATTTTCTCTATTCAAATTCTCCAGGAATCTTGATCCCTTCTGTTTGTTTTTGTTTTGCATTTACGATTTTTTTTCCAACTCTTCTTTCATTGCTTCTATCTGCTTTAGCCTGGTGGACAAATTCTGGAAGGAGGCTCACCCCAGAGATGAGTGTCTCAAGTCAATATTTCCCAGTCAGAATATTGCCAGAGACACACAAAGTGAGCGCTCTCTTTATCCAAAGAGCCCAGGGTCAGGAAAGATGCCAAAATGCCTTTTTGATGGGTTCCAGAAACTGTACTTTCCTTATCTGCCCAGTATTTGGTGCTCTTCAGCAAATCTCCCCACAGCCTTAAAGGGACCCTGCATCTTTGCCCCTGTCAAGGCATAGTTTACAAAATGGTGGGCGGTTCCTATTCCGAGCAGGCTGAAATCACATCTCCAAGTCAGCATCCAGTGATCCCAATTTGTTGATCAAAACCATGACCTGTACTCAACCATGCATCCCCCTATTCTTGGGGAAGAGGGTTTCCACATCCCTATGCACATGAGGAACTGGACCGAAGTAGGAACCCTGAGAGTGAGAGGTAGTCACCACTGAACATTTTACTCATGGTTTTGTACTGCAATATCTCCACCTCTTCCTCCCACCCCCCTAGATGCTATGCAATGCTCACAGTCCTCTGAAGTTCCAGAACAGTTGCTTCAGAGAGTTTCTGTCATTTAATTGGGCATCAACTGACACAAATTCTTACTTTCTTTACAAATTAACTTTTTAAAAAATCCACAAGTGAAATAGTCACCAGGCTTTTGTGGAGTCATATTTTCATTTATTCAAGGACTTGGGATGTTAGGACTGGGAGCATGTCTTACTTATCTTTTTACTCTTCACAGGTCCAACCATGATTTCTTAACCAAAGTTGGGGGAATTTAGCTGACTGCTCAGAGATGTCTCCCCCTATTTTCACAATCCTAAAATGTATGTACTTTCATATTTTAACACTTTCATACTGAGCTGCCTCCACTTATTTATTATAAGGTTTTTTCCTCCAAAAATATGTTAATGAATTAATTGTGCTTCTTTTGATTGATGTCTTAGGATTGAGGAAATATGGAATCTGGAATGATGCTTTCAGATATCACTCTACAATCTCAGCATCAAGTTGAGATATTTCTCTACAAACCAACAAAATTAATATTTATTGAACCCTTTCCACCTTCTGGACACTGCCAGATTTGCTTTTTATTGGATATTGTATTTTCTTCTAATTTTTTATCTTCTAAAATATCTAACTGGAGAGATTTGTTTTTTAAGCAAGGCATAGAAATACTGCTCAAAGAACCAGTTTCTTTCCACAAACATACTATTGAATTAGCAGACAATGACATTATCACTGCTACATTTCTTTTATCTTTGATGGGTAGTAGAGCAGATTTTTTGATGAACCAGTCTCAAAAGTTTTCTTTAAACTTTCTACAGTGCTCAACTAAAAGCACTCAATATGAAGCTGCAGTATTGTGAGCAGGGTCATTACCTAATACAGGATCAGAATTCTGTTTGATCATAGGGCTTGACAAGTGAAAGCAGAGTGCTTGGGCTCTTGCCTTGCAATCACAAGTTGACCACTAATCCACATCTCTGAGCTCTCTGCTTTGTGGCATCCTATGCCTCCCAAAAAGGAAGAAACCAGTAGCTTTGAAACATTGTTGTTTAAAATATTAATGGATGAAATTTTTTAAATATTCATCTCACTCAATCCCCACGTTAGGTTTCTTATATTCTCGTAGCTTTACTTAACCTATGTATAAATGTTATAAGAAGGAAAGAATATGAAGTAAAGATGTAAGTATATCTCAAATCAGTGGCTCTGATTTCCTCTCAAAGATGTGCAGCCATTATGACATTGCATTTCCAAGTCATTACTCTGGAGCGGGACTACTAGAATTTGAACCCCAGCTCTACCATTACTAAATGTGTGACTTTAGGCAAGTTACTCAAGTGCTCTGCATCTCAGTTTTAATATGAATAATAGGAACAATAGTTTTTTGTGATAGAATGGCTGAGAGGTTTAGATAATGTACTACATAGAAAGCATTGTCAGTGTCTGGCACATAGAAAAACTACCCAATGAATTTTATTGCTATTTTTAATGTGGAGTTTTAGTTAATTGACTTATTTCTTCTAAATGTTCCTGCCAGTAAGTTGCTATCAAATGTAGCTTAAATTTACGATGACTCAACCAATAAGGGAGTGATTAGCTCATTGCCAAGATGAAGTTGTTACAAATCTCTACCATATTTCTTAGTTTGCTGGTACTGCTGTAGCAAAGTACCATAGGCTAGTTGGCTAAACAACAGGGATTTATTGTATCACAGTTTATGAGCTAGAAGTCTAAAATTAAGGTGTCAGCAAGATAATGGTTTCTCTGAAGTCTGTGGGATGCTGGTGGTGGCTTGCTAGATTCCATAATTCAATCTCTGCTTCTGTCACATGGTCATCTCTCCCCCCATCTGTCTCCTTCTACTGTGTCAAAATTTCCTCTGCTTGTGAGGACTCCAGTAAAGTTGGATTAAAGCTCACCTTGATCCAATTTGACCTTATCTTATCTAATAACATCTTCAAAGATCCTATTGACAAATGTGTTCACATCCACGGGATCAAGAGCTATGACTTGAAGATGTCTTTGTGGAGGAAATGATTTAGTCCATGACACCCTCTGAATATATACAATCTTACAAATATACACACACATATATATATATATATATATTTGTAGGAGTGTATATCCTACAAATTGTTTTATTTGTGGGATTTTTTATTTATATTTATAAAAAATATATATATAAATAAATATATATATATATATATTTGTAGGGTTATATAGCCTACAAATTGTGTGTGTATGTATATATATTTGCAGGATTGTATAGCCTACAAATCCTGTATACATATATGAGAAGACAAGATGCCATGGATTTAAGAAAGATAATGAAAGATAATGACTAACATTTCATTTTGTAATTCAATACAATTTTTGCAAAAGCCTAACCTGCCATAATCACTAAATGATACTCAAGATTATTATTGAGGTGCATTATAATTGGCATGTTGTAAGTAGTTAATCTGCCTTTGATTTTTGCCTGTGCCTGAAATACCCTTACTGCTACATCAGTTTCTCAATCCATTATTTTAGCCAATCACTCATTCATATACCAATTAATTCATTAATGCATTCAAACATTCTCAAGCACATAATTCTACAGAAGCACAGTTCTTTTCATCAAGGAGGTCATAGTTTCTTACCCATTATTCAATATTTCCATAAATTATCACCACTTCTTAAAAACTTTCCAAATCTCCTATCACTGAAAATAAGCCATTTTCAATTGTAACCCCACACAGCATTTTATCCACAATTTTCTTGTAAAATGTTTATCGACTGTCTACTTTGTGATACAGCTCTTTATGCTACACTGCTTCCTCTATTAGTGATCAGGACCAGATTGACTATGTTTTTCTCCTATAGAATCTCTATTAGAGTGCCAAGAATATAATATTATTACATAAATATTTGCATTAATTAATATATTTTATATTATGTAGATTTCTCCCCAAGCAATCTTTTAAATTAAAAATTCTCTACTCATCTATTTGTGGTCTAATGTTTGGTTTTTACTATTACCAAATTTTCTCGGGGAAATTAATTGATCATATATTCCATCACATACACAGGGAAATTGAAATTCCATAAACACTTTTGTATCCTAAATATAATGCCACTGTAACTTAAACTCAGTGTGGCTGAAGTCAGAGATTTTCAGGAGGCTCTCCCATCAGTTTTACTGCCTATTTAGTAATTCTAATCTCCCCTTTGCCTGAAGGTCTTCTTGCAGAAATGCTACCTACTTTCTCCCTGGGTATCCTGGATGCCAGAGAACTTGAGCTTCAGGAATTCCAACTCATTTAGATGTGGCTGGTTCATCCTTGGACCTATAATATCATCTCATGAGAACTTAGAAGGTAATATGTTTTAGCCCAGTATTAGGAAGAACACCATAACAACACTAGAATAGACTTTATAAGGTGCCAAAGTTCCTCTTTCTTCTAGTTTTCTAGCTGCTGGAATGCAATATACCAGAAACAGAATGGCTTTTCAAAAAGGAGATTTTAATGAGTTGATAGTTTAGAGTTCTAAGGCCGAGAAAATGTCCCAGCTAAAACAAGTCTATAGAAATGTCCAATCTAAGGCATCCAGGGAAAGATACCTGGTTCAAGAAGGTTGATGAAGTTCAGGGTTTCTCTCTCAAGTGAGAAGGCACATGGCAAACACAGTCAGGGCTTCTCTCTTGGCTAGAAGGGCACATGGCGAACACAGCATCATCTGCTAGCTTTCTCTCCTGGCTTCCAGATTCTTGAAGCTCTCCAGGAGGCGTTTTACCTCTTCATCTCCAAAGGTCACTGGCTGGTGGACTCTCTGCTTTGTGGTGCTGCAGCATTCTCTGCTCTCTCTGAATCTCTCATTCTCCAAAATATTTCCTCTTTTATAGGACTCCAATAAACCAATCAAGACCCACCCAAATGGGTGGAGACATGTCGTCCCCTAATCCAGTTTAACAACCATTCTTGACTAAATCACATCATCCAGGGAGATGATCTGATTACAGTTTCAAACCTACAGCATTGAATAGAGATTATTCTACCTTTATGAAATGATATGATTAAAACATAGCTTTTCTAGGGGGCATACTTCCTTTCAAACCAGCACACTCTTGATGAATAGGTTCAAGCAGAGCCTAAATATTATTCATCAGGGATGTTGAGGATAAATTGGGGAAACTAGAAGACAGAGGCATCTTCTTACTCAGATATTTTCATTATTGTTGCTTCACTTATTTCCCCATATCAAAACCTAGTATATAGAGGACCCAGTAAGGGCAAGTTCTGAATCTCATATGTATTTTGATTTGGGGCTAGAAAAGAGAAGAAGAAAATGTTTTAGGTAGGGGGCAATAAGGGCCTGAAATTTATTCAAAACGGTATTCAAGTGACAGGAAAGGAAGATGAGGCACCAAAGTATGTTCAGAATAGCTCAGGATGGAGGAAGCTAAAGATACGTTTCCTCTCCACTGCACCGCAATACCCTGGACAAGCATTAGGCATTCCCAGCTAAGTTAGTCACACATCACTGCCCTAAGGTTTGCTACATCCCTGAAGCATTCACCAGAGAGGAGGGGGAAAAAAAGAGAGTGAAATATTTTGACATGAAAATGAGTCTTTGATTTTCTTTTCTTTTCTTTTTTTTAAAGAAAATATTGTGGGCTTCCTCAAGTCCACCAAATAATCAACTTCGGTATTCTTTTCCTGAGTAAAATATATTTTACTATCATCACTCTTCCAGATGAAATTTGATCATTTATTCATCTGGACAACATTCATTGATCCCCCAAAATGTGCCAAGCGTATCTCTAGATGCTGTGGATAAGAAGACAAATCAGATACGGGTTCTGCTTTCTGGAATAAACTTCTCAGACTTTCAAAAGAGTCATGTAAAAAAAAAAAAAAGATGAATAGCAATGCAACATGATAAGTGCTGTAATTGAATTATAGAAAAAAATGGAACTTCTAAGGAATCAATTCTTCACCAATTAGCCACTTCCCAAGGAAAAATAATGTTACTCTAAGTCATTATTTAAATTGCCTGACTTACTAAAGATGTTCTAGGGCCAAGGAAATATAAAACCATCTTACATTGCTGGAAGAAACCCAAATTGTTTACTGCTGAAATGTCTTTACATTATTTTAAGGATGAAACACCTTCCCATTAAGGTAATAACTTTATAAGAGTAAAAGATTTATACCTACTTAAGGATAAATTGAGTTTGTTTTCTTTAATAATTCTTAATCATTAGTTATTACTTTCTCAGTTATAAGAAACAAACTAACTCTTACATGATTCTGAAGCACTCTATCAGATGTATTTCCTCTAATAAACTATCTTAAAAATACTGCAAAATTTATTTTCAATGGAGGTATCTCTGCCCAAATCCAGGCGCTGTAATTTTCAATTTTCTAAAAATGAAGATTGCAAAGGACAAGAAGGCAGGTTTGGCAGTAGTGTCATAACAATACCAAAATAAAAATTAAAAATGTAAAAATAAAAATCAGTTAAGGATATTTTTAAAAACCCTTCTATCAGTAACTTTTAAGGAAAAACTAACATTTGTTAATATTTTTAAAATGAATTGGGAATTGGCTTCTTAAACATGCTACCTGTGTACGTGAACTTAGATTTAGCTGGCAAAATATTGCTTGAACTTCTAATGGAAAGATAGGTTGGGTTGTGTTTTTCATTTCCTTTCATTGACTTTAAAAGTCGTTTCAGACAATCTATGACAATCATCACAAAATCAGAGTCCTGAAAGTTGAAAAAAAAATTAGGATCCAATTATCTTATGATGATTTTGAGGAAGAATGCCAGGGAATGCCTTTTGACTGATGTGGAAATTGGATGCACTTGTTCCAGCCCTTACTACTCAGAGTAAACATTGAGATGATTTATGCAAATGCAAAGGAAAACATTTCCTTAATGTCACCCCCAAACCTTATCTGGTTGAAATTTTGTTGAAGATTAAATAATGGGTACTTTATTTAGATTAATTAGCAAGATGATCACAGTAGTCAATAGGTAACTAGAAAAGATGCCATCTGTTCCCTTTTCCAATTGTATCTCTGGGTCTTGCATGGGTGTACCAGGGAACATGGGAGAATTAATTAGGCAGCAAATGAAATCTTCTCACAGATGGCACCCATTTACTTCTTGCAAATGCGTACAAGAACACTTGCGTGTTTTTGCTTTAGTCTCATTTGCCTCCTTGAAAGTTTTGAAGGACCACTGGAGTCTGACTGTCATTTGTCTGTTTGAACAAAAATGTAGAAAAAAAGGAGCAAAGGGGTTAACTTTGAAAGAAAGTGCCTGGTTGAAAATAATATCATAAGAACTTCATATGGACTTGATATCTCACTTCTACTAGCATTATAATCAAATTGTTAATATTTAACTCCAATGTTATTTGCCTTTACTGTTTATCATTGTATGGCTTTTAATGTACAATAAGGATTCTTTCTCTACAGTCTACATTTTGATACAGTGATCTGATTCATCTTTTAAAAGCTGTCCTACAAATGTTGTATAGATATAATTTACATAATACATTTTAATGTGGCTTTAGATATTTGTGAATCATGGAATGTAATAATATATTAAGACCTCTGGATTCAGTTTTATCTTATAAGCTGTTTTGTCGGGGCACAAGCTTCTGTGGCTTGAACAAAATTTATTGTTCCACCAATTATCCCCACTGTAAGAGGACTGTTACCTCATCTTTTTCTCTTATTTCCCCATAAATCTTCTGGAGATAATACTTTAAGCTCTCCTGCTCAACCTCATGATATTGCAGTCATTCCTTCACCTACTACAAGAGAGCTCCTTTCTACACCACTCTATGGAAATTGCTCTTTCAAAGTCATGACTGACTTCGTAGTTCTTAAATGCAAAAGTTTCCTCTTTGTGGCATCCTGACATATAGACCCACTTCCTCCTCTAACTTAAAGGCATCACTATCTTCTAGTATTTCTCTTATAAATCTAAGTGGTCCTTGAGCATCGTTCTACTGGTTCCACTACTTTCAACAGCCCCTTAACTATGGATACTCTTTAAGAATCTTGCACTCCCTGTGAGATGCAGACTTCTAAAAATATTTCCCCAAGACGCCCGCCCCCCATTATTCAATTAAACACTAATCTAGGTACTGCTGTGGAGGGATTTTGCAGGTATAATTAAGGTTACTAATCTAATTACCTTAAAATAGGTAGTTTATTCTGGATGATCAGGGTATACCCAGGATAATCACATGAACCCTTAAAAATGGGAGAGGAAGGCAGAAGTTTCAATTAAAGACATGATAGAAGAGTAGATGTGTCAGTTTGCTAGTTGCTGGAATGTGATATACCAGAACAGGAATAGCATTTTAAAAGGGGAATTTAATAAGTTACAAATTTACAGCTCTAAGCCTATAAAAATGCCCAAACTAAGGCATCCATGAGAAAATACCTTAATTCAAGGAAGGCCTTTGGGTCAGAAACACTTCTGTCAGCTGGGTAGCCACATGGCTGGCATCTGTTTGTCCCTTGCTCTTGGACTCCATTGCTTTCAGCCTCTGTTACTGTGGGGGTTCATCACTTTGCTTCTCTGGGGCTGGCTTTCATCTCCTTGCTTCCCTTGATTCTCTCCAGGTTCTGGCTTATTTAATATCTAATGGCAATGTCTGCTGGGCTCCAAGCATCTCCAAACATCCATGTATCTGTTCTCTGCCTGTCTGTTCTGCTCTGAAGTTTCTATTGGCTTGCTCTCTGTTGGCTTTAAGGCTTCTGTCTTTTTGTAGGCTCTTTCATTTCCGGCTTTCTCCAAAATGTTTCCTCTTTTAAAGGATTCCAGTGAACCTAAACAAAACCCACCTGTAATGGGTGGAATCACATCTCCATCTAATCAAAAGTCACACCCACAATTGGGCATGTCACATCTCTGTGGAGATAATCTAATCAACAGTTTCCAATTTATGGTGTTGAATTAGGATTGAAAGAAACAGCTACCTCCACAAACTAGGATTAGGATTAAAACATGGCTTTTCTGGGGTATAAAATACTTTCAAACCAGCATAGTAGGCAAGTGCAATCCTGCAGCAGAGGGGAAAGTCAGAAGGATTCCAAGTGTGAGAAGGATTCAACATGTTGTTGCTGGCTCTAAATTGTAGGGGGTCCTTGTGCAAGCGCTGCAGAGAGGCTTCAAGTAGCTAAAGCAGCACCCATCTGAGAGTCAGCAAGAAGATGGGGTTCTCAGTTTTAAAATTCTAAAGAAACGGATTCTGCCAATGAGCTAAATGAGCTAAAAACTGATTTCTTCCCAGGGCCTCCTATAAAATATTGGACAGCCAATACCTTAATATTGTTCTCATGAAACTCAGAACTAGTCAAGTCATTCCAAACTTCTGACCTTCAGAACCATGAGATCATAATTTTTTGGTCTTCTGAACCACAAAATTTGTGGTCATTTGTTAGGGCAGCAATAGAGAACCAATATACTCTCAATGACTGAGAGATGCACTTCATGATCCCATATGGATATCTCCACCTTCCCCACCTTAATAGTACAAAATGTACTGCAGACAACTCAAACTCATTGACTTTAAAATGATAAATTATTTCCCTTCCAAGGCCTCCACTATATCTGGTATTTCCTACCTAACAATATATCACCTGCTCCATGTCTTGAGAGTCATTCTCAATTCCATGCTCTTCCTCAGAGCCCATGATTCATTCATCCCTGAGAATCCATTAGGTGATGGAGTTACAGACAATTCCAATCCTTATCTACTGGAGCTTTTATTTTCATGGGGAATAGTCATATAAGTAGATAAGAATTTCAGAATGTCATAGTTGCCAGAAAATTTTGAATAAAAGGTGTTGTAGTAAAGAGTATCTGTGGTAGAGAAGGAATTCTCTATAAATGATTTTAAGACAGAATCTCTACAAAAATGACATTTTAACTGTAACTTCAAAAATAAGAATGGGGCCAGACATCTTTGCAGAGAGTGGCTGTGGTTTCTTGCTTCAACAGTGACTGAACAGAACCGGTACTCATCTCTCTTTTCTGGCTGCTGGGAACGTGTCCTCCCCCACCCACTCACAGCACCCTTGGACAGATCCAAGGCCCTGTGGCTGAATCTCCTTAGCAGCCTGCCATGAAGACCATGTCCTGTTGCAGAAATATCAAGACCACAGCCAGAGCAGGATGCTTCAATCTACCTCCAGAATGATGTGAGGCCCTACACCTCTTAGCTCTGTTTATACCTTACTACTTTGACCTTGATAATGTAGCTTGGAAGAACCCTGTGAAATATTTTCTTTGCCAATCTGATGAGGAGAGAAAATATGCTGAGAAATTTATGAAGCTGCAAAACCAAGGAGTTGGCTGTATCTACCTTCAGAATATCAAGAAACCAGAATGCAGCAACTGGAGAGCAGACTGAATGCAATGAAGTGCACATTAGACTTGGAGAAAAGGATGACTCAGTACAATCTGAGTACAAACTAGCTACTGACAAAATGAACCCTACTTATGTGATTTCATTGAGTAGCATTACCTGAATCAGCAGGTGAAATGAATCAAAGAACTAGATGACTAAGAAACCAACTTGTGCAAGATAAGATTTCCAGTTTCATGGTTTCAACATCTAGATGAATGATTTTGTCTTTCTACTGAGATAGGGAATAGCAGAAATAAAATGGAGAAGGTTAGGGTAGAATCTTGGGCAAGGAATCAAGGTCTTTGTTTAGATATAAGAAGCATGAGATGCTTATTGGCTGCCTGTGTTGGTTACGTTCATGTGTCAACTTGGACAGGTAACAGTGCCCGGTTGTCTGGTCAAGCAAGCACTGATCTATTACTGGGAGAACATTCTGTGGACATAAATGATCAGCAAGTTGATTGTATTTATGGCTGATTACATCTACAATCAACTAAGGATATTTTCAGAAATGAGGGCTATTTAATCCACTCAGTTGAAGATTTTAAAATAAGAAGTTAAGACTTCAGCAGTCAGAAGAGAACTTTCATCTTGACTTCAGCCAACCAGCTTCTCCTGGGGAATTTATTAGAAACCTTCATGGAATTGCCAGTTTGCAGCCTGTGCTATGGACTTTGGACTAATGCATCTCCCCAGTTGTGTGAGACACTTTTATAAAATCTCATAATATTTACAGATATCTTCTGTTGGTTATGTTCCTCTAGAGAACCCTGATTAATACAGCTTAAATCTGTTTCAGTTTGCTAAAGATGCCAGGATGCAGTATATCAGAAACTGGTTAGCTTTTACACTGAGGATTTATTAGTTTACACTTTATAGTTCTTAGGTTGTTAAAATGTCTAACTCTAGGCATCAACAAAATAATATTTGGACTCTAAAGACAAGCTGCTGACCTTTTCTGCTGGTCCTTTACTCCCGGGTTTCATTGTTTACAGCTTCTGGTTCCAGTGTCTTCCTGTCTGAGCTTCTGAGGGTCCTCACTTACTTTCTCTGGGGCTTTTCTGTATGAACATCACTCAGTTTCATCTCTTTATATATGTGTTTTATACTCTTATAGATGACTCTAGAAAGAGGATACCTACCCTGAATGAGGTGGGTCACATCTCAATTAAAATTACCTAATAAAGAAGTCCCACCCACAACATTCTTAGACTCATATGAATGGATTAAAATAATACATCCTTTTCTGGGGAATATAACAGATTCAAACCACCACACTCTACCCTTTGGACCCCTAAAAGATATATTCTTCCCATATGTAAAATATATTCATTCCACGGATTGTGCCACAGGACTGATTATGAAAATTCGAAAATGCATAGCACAATACTACCTGATTGTAGCACAATAATATAAGTACATTGAATGATGCTGAATGTGAGTATGATTGAGGGAGAAGGGGTGGGGCATGGATGAAACCAGAAGGAAAGATAGAGGATAAAGGCTAATACAGTATAACTTAAGACTGCCTCAAGAGGACAATGATGGTGATTAAATGTACAAATGCAAAAATTATTTTGCATGAGGGAGAACAAACAAATGTCAATATTGTAAAGGGTTGAAAATGGTTGATATACAGGAAAAAGTACAATCAGTGCAAGGTAGGGTCTATAGTCACAGTAACATTGCAATATGCTTCCACTGAATGTAACAAAGGCATTATGCCAAAATTAAATGTCAGTAGGTGAGATGGGCAAGGAATTGATTCTTTGTGGAAGAAAAGGAATGTCTTCATATAGACTATGGCAGTGACAGCATGTCTAGTTACTTAGGTTGGATTGTATAATGTGAAAATAAAATTGTTTAAAATGAGAAAAGAATCCATTCCAGCACAATATTACTAAGGCTTAAATCATTTCAGTAACAATATTAAGTAAAAGCTTCATCAAAATCAGTTACAGGTGTGGTCTGTCCCCAAGGCAAAGTTCCCCTCCAGCTATGGACTTGTGGAAACTTAAAACAAGTTATCTGCTTCCACTATACAAAGAAGGGACAGTCATAGAGCTTCCACTATACAAAGAAGGGACAGTCATAGAGTGAACACTCCCATTTTTATAAGAGAAAGAGGGAGAAAACAGAGATCAAAGGTTCCAAACTGTTCTGAAAATCTGCAGGGCATAATTCATTAGATTTCAATGACTGAGAGTCATCTATAGAAAGATGTTTTGTCCTTGGGGCTGGATAGAGCAGCAGCTCCACCCTACCCAAGGGCTTGTTCAGTGGCCCTACTCTCTCCAAACACTGGAATGAAGATTCCAACATCAAGCATTGGGGAGATAGATGGCCAGCCTCTTGGTACTACTCTCTTCATGCATCAGGGTGGTGACCATACTTTCTGCCATCTCTAGGGCATAGGCTCAATCCTCTAAGAGCAGTGGGTCAACAAGACTCTTCCCAATCCCTGGGCAATGTGCTCCACTCTCTCTAAAGCCTGTGGCAGCAGTAATAGGCTGGAAGGCCCACCTTCTGTGAGCTCCTGGGAAAACTCATCCTTTCCAAAAGCATATGTGGGTCAGCTCTCTTGGTCTGAGGCATCGTTTCTCCAAACCTCATCTTCCATGGTTCTGAATTTGAAATCATTTTTCCTTCAATCTGTCCCATTTAGTCAAGGCTGGCAGTGGTTCTGTTCATACAGGTCTTGCAAAAATAATTGTCAGTTTTGCATGCAGCAAACAGGGGTCCCAAATATCAGACAATAGGACTTTCCACAAATCCCTTCTGGATAAATTCATCCCCAATCCTGATTCATACTGAAATGGTTGACTAGCTCCATGTTTGGTTAAATCCACTATTCTATTAGGACTTATTTTCTGGAATCTCAGAATTTTCTAAACCATCAATTTCTGGTTTCTTTGTACCTAAGATTTCAGTTCTCAGCTTATCTCTTTCCTCTCACATTTTATTATAAGTTTCAGGAGAAGGGCAGGCCACCCTTTCCACATTTAATTTAGAAATCTCTTCAGCTAAATATCCAAGCTCAACACATACAAATTCTGCCTTCTATCTGACATCAGGACTCAATTCTCCCAAATTTTCTGCCACTTTAAAATAAGGATTGCCTTTCTTTCAGTTGGCAATGGCAATGGCACATTTATCATTTTTGTCTAATGCCTTATTGGAAGTAACTTTAGTGTCCAAATTTCTGGCAACAGTCTCTTCAAAGCAATCTAGGCCTTTTCTATCAAGTACTGCAGTTTCATAAATTTCTCCTCATCCTTTTATAAAGCTGTTCCAGCATTTTTGGTATTTGCAAAACAAAACAGCCCACTTCTTGGTCTGTTTCAGTTTGCTAAAGCTGCCAGAATGCAATATACTAGAAATGGGTTAGCTTTAAAATAGGGATTTGCTATCTTACGATTTTAAGTTCTTAGGCCATAAAAATATCTAACTTGAGGCAACAACTCAAACCCAGATATCTGGAATCTGAAGACAGGCTGCTAGCATCTGGGACACCTCTGTGTCATGGGAAAGCACATGGCCAGGTTCTGCTGTCCTTCACTCCAGGTTTCATTGCTCTCAGCTTCTGGTTCCAGTGGTTGCCTCTCTGAGTTTCTGTGGTCCTCTCTTAGTTTCTTTAGTGCTATCAGCTTCTTTCAATTTCGTCTCTCTTCACTTCTGTATTTGTTTTATCCTCTTATAAAGGACACCTGCAAGAGGTTTGAGACTCACCATGAATGAGGGGGAGTCACCTCTCAATTGAAAGAACCTAATCAAAAGGTCCCATCTGCAGTAAGTCTATACCTACAGAAATGGATTAAAAGAACATGTCATTTTCTCGGATGCATAAGAGCTTCAAACCACCACAGTACTCAAGTTCATATTTTAGCAGTCTAATCTTCAGTGAAAAGACCTGGGGCTAATGCAGTAAAATGTAAATCATCAGCATAAAATGGGTATTTAAAACCACTAGATTAGGGTGGGCCATGGTGGCTCAGCAGGCAGAGTTCTCACCCACCATGCTGGAAACCCAGGTTCTATTCCTGGTGCCTGCCCAGGCCAAAAAAACAAAAAAACATCGGATTAGAAAATATCATCTGAGGCCCATGTACTATAAATTCTACTTCTGAAATGTTTATCAAATCTCTTTCTTTTATCTTTTTTTCTACCACCTATCAATAGCTTAGTTTGGCCATATTCAGACCTTCCTTGCAATACTTCTGTCACCATCTGATCTCATTTATAATTTTACTTTCCTTAAAAGCTTGAGCTAGGTCACTATTATGAGTTGCACAAAAGGGTATTTCATTAAAATTATGTATGTATGTGCATGTATGTATGCAATTGCTCCTTTCTCTCTGCCATAGGAATATCGCATCCCAGAAATAAGATTTTTTTGGCTTTGATTCCAGAAAGATTGGAACATATGGAGCAGAGCAGTCCCCAAACCCACAGCCATCCAACTTGTGTGCAAGAATTTCTTGCAGTAAGTCACTAAGAACTGGGTTATTTGTTATGGCAGTATAACTCAGCAAAGCTACCTAATACAGTAAATAGCTCTACTTCCTCATTCCTAGACCATTTATTACTGTGTCTGTTGAAATCATGAACACATTTTTACTCAGAAGTTAATAAATATTGAAAACATCATCTTAAATTGAAGTGTTTTTCAGTAATAAATGCAATATTACTTTGGATCTTAATTAATGGGAAAAAATAAAGCAAGGTGAAAATTAGTGAAACTACAAATTTTCATTTTTTTATCAGGCTCTCCTATAGCTAAACCTTGTGATTTGTTTTCCTGAGGTGATGAAATGTAACTTTTGTGTCAACCATTAGTGAGCCACCATTCAAAACAGCTTGCATGATTGGCGTATGGTAATCAAACTCTAATAGCTTAGATTATCAAAAAACTAAATTGATTTTCACCATCTCTGAAACTAAGGGTGAGCTATGACAAGAACAAATATATCTTGAAATTTTCTGAGAAAAATATTTAAAAGGAGGCAGAGAATGTTTTGAACATACCCAAGAACTTTTTTCAGTAATGTATGTATGAAATGTTTAAACTTTATTGCATATAGTAGTTTCCTGGACAACTTTATTATTTTCCACCACTCTGTGGGTCTGTTTATAATTAATGTATGCAAGCTACTATTTTAATCAGGTGAAGTAGCCTATTATAATAAACCAAACATCTTCATTTTCAAACAACACTAACTCAGTTGATTTTTATGCTCATATTTTTTTAATTTAGCATCAGTTCACCAGAGCGTCATTCTCACAAGCTTTTTTTGTGAAGGAAAATGAAATTTTCACAGTTGAGAGCACTCTTCCCCTCAAAATTATACAGTTTTAATATTTTTTTTGACTTTGAAATGTTCATGAAAGATGGTTGTATCTTAATCTGGAAAATTTCTGAAGACTGTTATATATCCACCCTATATCAACTAAAAATATTCCTGGTAGAATTTGTCAACAAAAATTTTCATAAATCAATTTTTTTCCTGTTTTCAATTTTTCATAATACACTATTTCCTGCAACCTAATAAACAGATGTCATTTTCTCCTCCTCTTCCTCCTTCTTCTACTTTATCTTAAGTAGCAATTGAAATAGACAGAATATAATTATTTGTAAACAATGTTCAATTTCAAGATTCCAGGAATTAATTTTGCTGCAGTCAGCACCAAAATCAAACTAGCCTTTAATGACTCTGTTAAGGAAAGAAATACATCTAATTTCTTTCTTATAATCTAAACTAAACATTTTTTACCACAGTGTGATTAAAACGTGCTCATTAACATGTCCTTTTTGACATTTGAGAACAACTTGTAGACATTTTTAGCTTCACAAGCAAAAAAGATAAACCTAAGACATAATTTTTTGGGGACTGCTGCCAAAATAGTGGTCACATTGTGAGTCTATTCTTTTGATACTTCTTTCTCTTCTTCAAAACTTGAAATTTTAGTATATAGCCAAATCTTATTATACATTTTTGGGAACCTATAGCCAATTATATAGCTTTGAAACATTAGTTTGTCTTTAAAATTATACAACTAAGGAAAATAAACTAACTTTCTCTTTACCACCAGATGAAGCAGAATTAGAAAATTAGCCTGTAAATTCCACTTCTGCCAATTTACTTATTATATCATTTAAAAATTCATTTATTCATTTTTTTTATATTCCAAGTTGAAACAATTTTGCGCAACACAGCAGACACTGAGTGCTCATATTTAAAATCAGCTAAATGTCTTAATAAATACTCTTTGAATACACAAAATGACATTTTAAAAAAAGAAAACATGTGTGCTTAAATTGATCTGTCTTTCTCTATGAATATAGGGCCAATGTTTTGTTTGTTTCTTATTTATTTCCTATTCTATTAAAACAGAGGCTGGCACCTGGTAACAATATGTATAGGTTACATGGATAATGAACAAATAACTGGCTATAATTTGCTGATTGTTTCTAGTTTAACACATTAACTGCCTTGAGATTATGTGAGCTTTCTAGCTTTTTCTTCATCACTAAACTGTAATGAGGGCCATGGGATTAGGGCCATGTTGTATTTAATTTTGCTTACTCACTACTTTCCACAGAGAATTTCAAGAACTGGCTATTAAATGGCTGATGATTTTCAACAATCATAGCTTACAAAACTATGACAACTTGAAAATAAATTGATTTCACAATAGAAAATAGTAAGAAGAAAGCTTGTGATTTCTCTCAGCTTTATATGAGATCCATGGGGGTGTGTGTCTGTGTAAATGTGCAGTAATTTATTAATATTTTACCATATAAGAGGTATAGGCCAGCATATTGGCTGGTTTGTTCTCTGGTTCATTTGCCAAATGAACAAGCTGAGATCAGAAAGCTACTGACCTATACTGTTATCACTATAATTCAGGGGAATAAATCAAAAACACTTTTTAAATACATTGTGCCATTGCTTGTCATCAGAAAAACAATGTACCAACTATGCATCTGTCTCCCCATAATAGAGAGGAAACTTTTTTCAGAAGAGGAGATGCAAGCTTATTCATATTTGTAACTTTCACTCTGTATTTGGTGTCTACCAAGAATTTATAAACACTGGAAAAATAAATTGCTATAGAGTAAAACCTTTGTTAGGTAACTGGACTGATGACTATTTAACCAATGGGATACACAATATCATGTTTTCCTTAAGTAAGAGCTGTTTGAGAAAAAGCAGAACCACACATGGGTATGTAACTTGCTCTAAGAGTTCTGGTTGAACTGGACAGCATCAATCAAGCATCTTAAAATTGTACTCACCCTTTGAAATATCAACATTACTTTTAGAATTTTCTTTTTGGGAAATAATACATTTGTGAATGTATTTGACTAAAAATATATTCTTGTGGTATTATTATAATAGTAAATATTTGTAAACAACGGATATAGCCAATATTATATAACAGTTACAAAGAAAATAAGGTAATCCACATAACGGAGCAAACCTTCATATTAGACATTATGCTATAAAAGAATGTGCATTGACGTGTATATGTGTTCATGATACATTGATTAGTATACCAAAACAGTATAGAAAAGTGATAACATAATCCCTACCAAAAATATAGTATAATGATTTCTAAAGGAAGATATGTAAACTCTTAAACACCAACCAGTTCTGTCTGATTAGCTGTATTTTGTAATATTTCTATTACATAACATCTTAGGTAATAAAGTATAGTTATTTTAATGGTAAAATAAAGCATGTCCTTTACAGAACATTTAGAATATACTGACAAAGAATCCATAATGCAATTACCCAAAGATAAACACTATAAACCTTCATATGTATCCCTCTAGTGTTTCTATTGTTAAATATATATTTCAACATAATTGAAGTCATACCATACACTAGATAATTTGCACTGTAAACATTTTACCTTGATGTCAGTGGTGTAAGCATCTTTTACAACCTGATTTTTACTGACTGCTTAGTATTTTCTCATATCATATCATATATCTTTAAGTGAAACCAAGACACAGATATTTGAAGATGCTAAGCTACGAGATGAAACTCAGAGAAGCTAAGCGAGGACCCACAGACACTTAGAGTGAAAGCCACTGAAAACAGGAGCTTAGATAGCCATTTGAATCCAGCAGCTGGGATAGAATAGCAGACATCACCATGTCCCTTGCCATGTACATTCCCATGTGATGGAGAAACCCTGAACACTGGCCTTTCCTCAGAGTCAAGATATCTTTCTCTGGATGCCTCAATTTGGACATTTCCATGGCCTTAGGACTGTAAATTTGTAACTTAATAAATCCCCTTTGAATAAACCAATCCATTTATTTATTCAAAATAAATCCCCTTTGAATAAGCCAAATCAAGACACAATGACAATTGCTTCCAAGTTTCCACTATTATAAATAATACTAAAGTGAGTCTCTGTGTAGGTATTTTGGCTATATTTTCTCAAAATAATTACCCAAGAGAAGTATTTTTCGTTCAAAGAATAAACACATTTTAAAACTTTGAAATGCTTCACCAAGTCAACTGGCAAAAAATTATAGTGTTCAATAGTAGAACACGAGAGAGAGAACCTATCCATCTGCATTTTAAGCCACCATTTTCTTAAAATTATTTCTATTTGACACAATGCATTATCTTGATTTAAAAGGAAATCTGAACTGAGTGAACCTCCCATCTACTTCATACCTCCAGTCTGTAATCACTGTCAGAAAATTTTTAGATATTCATCCAGGAATTTTCTAAACAAATGCATGCATATAAGTGTACATACACACATAAATGTGTGGGCATGTGTATGTATATATGCATATGCATACATATGCAAATGTGTGTGCACATATATACACATCCACACACATATACATTTTTTTACCAAAATGGAAGCAGGTTGCCACTTATTCTGAACGTCTATCACTTAACAATGTGTTGCCAACCTTTCTTTGCTTGCATACAGGCATATAGCTCTGCTTCATTCTTTTCAATGCTTTTGTGTGCTGCATAGAATTTTTAATCTTTTTTATGTTATATAATTCATGGGATGGATGCACATTATTTAAGTTTCTTATTTATGAGTATTCAGGATGCTTCTAGGAATCCTTATTGTTCAAATATTTTATAATATGAACAGACAAAAAAGGGGGTCATGATTATCTTATTTGACTTGGCAAAGGAGTCTGTCTGTCCTAACTTGTCATTTACCTGCTTTTATATGTGTGTTAATTACTTGTTCTTGTATAACTTCTTTTTTTTAAGATAATGAACCTTTTCTTTTGACTTTTTATGATTTACCCTATGTATTTAGAATAACTTTTTATCATTTAACTCACACATTTTACAATTCCTATTTTGTTTTAATTTTACTATATATTTTGAATTTTTATTTCATCAAGTGTATCAATAATTTCCATTAACTTGGTGTTATGCTTATAATGCACATTGTAAGCAGCATATGTTTTATTAATGAGTAAAAATTGATTACATTTATTAAATGCTTATTATGTTGCAGGCACTCTGCTGGCATTATTGGAAATACAAAATTGAACAAAAAGACAATCCCTTTGACCTACAATATAGTATGTTAGCTTTCTAGGTTGCACCAGCAAATACTATGAAATGTGTTGACTTAAACAATGGGAATTTATTAGCCTACAGTTTACTGTCTCCACAAAAGATTACGTAGTCATACATTTTCCTGGAGTTATTTTATCTATTATTTAGACAATTCATTTAATTTAAGGGCAAAGCCACTTTTCTAGGCTTTCATTGCATGATATAGCAATAGCTTGAATATCCTAGCAACACAACATCTAAAAGAAATGGCAGATCTCACCCTATAAAAGAGGCCACACAGATGGAACCACTTCTCTACGTGCATTGTAGAGAGTTGCCCTAATCTTCTCATTCTTGCTGACTTTTTTTTAAAAAGTGGATATAGTCATTGAAAGGATCATGTAATTTTTAGTGGGTTAGCCTATGGTAAAATCAAAATGCCAGCAGAAGTAATTACATTCTGCCTATAAGTAGTAGCAGTATAATTTCAATTAGGATAGCATAAAAGGGACTGACACAAACCTAGGGATTTGAAACCCTTTTAAGTCACTAGAAGATAAATTAAGACATATGACTTGTGATATGTCCTGGGGTGAAATTAATTTTCAGGCCATTTCTAATGGCCAAAAGTTTATGGCTTGTTTCTAAAACTATACTGATATAGGAAGAAAGGAAAGTGGGAGGACAAAAGGAAGGGGAACAGGCAGCATGTAAAAATATATAATTTTGGATGGTGCGATGGTATCTCAGTGGCAGAATTCTCTCCTGCCTTGCTGGAGACCTGAGTTCAATTCCTGGTGCCTGCCCATGCAAAAAGAAAAAATATGTATATGCATACACATAATAATATATATATACTATATGTATTTTATAATAGCCATGTTTATATATAACAGCCATACTTATAAAGGTCTATTCCATCTCAGGCATTGTTCTGAGGGCTTTACATACACTAAATCATGGAATGCCCATAACAACCCACATGGTAAGTACTTTTATTATTTTCATAATACAGATGAAGAAAGCAGATGCAGAAGACTAAATGATCATTCAAATCACACAATTACTAAGAAGCAGAGGTGACATTTGAACCCAGACATTCCAGTTCTAAGGTTGACTGCCTGCCACTGAGCTATTTTGCTTTGAAAGTCCTGTGTTTCCTCATCCCTCTGAATATCACCCTCAGACAAAAGTTTTTGACAGTAAGTACATAATTTTCCAACCTACTCCTCACTTACTGCATTCCACATCTAATTACTAAACAAGTTGTATTTATAAAGTACTTAGAGCAATGCGTGGCACACAGTGAGCTGCATATAAGTTTCATTAATGAGTAAAAATTAATTAAATGCTTAATATGTTGCAGGGGCTCTGCTAGGTGTACTAGAAATACAAAATGAACAAAAGGACAGTCCCTTTGACCTACAATACAGTATGTTTTAGTTTCCTAGGTTGCTCCAGCAAATACTGTGAAATAGGTTGGCTTAAACAATGGGAATTTATTGGCTTATAGTTTGGAGGCCAGGAAAATGTCCAAGTCAAGCATCTACCAGGTTTACTTTCTTCCAGAAGACCAGCTGCAGCCGATTCTTGACTCCTCTACCACAGGGCAAGGACATGGTGCCATCTGCTGGTCTCCTCCTTCTCTTCCAGGTTTCACTGATGTCAGCTTCTTGCTTTCATGGCTTTGCTGTCTGTCTGAATTTCATTCTCTTATAAAGGACTCCAGTAACAGAACCTTCCTGATTGAGTTAGTCACATCTTAATAGAAGTAGCGTCACCTGAAGGTTCAATTTACAACAGGTTCACAACCACAGGATTAACTCTAAGAACATGTTTTTCTAGGGTACATGCAGCCTCAAACTACCACATGGTAGGAAAGAAAAAAAATCACTGGCATTTAATGTAAAACTTCCAAATAAGTATTTCATCACTCTTTGAACAGCTGCCATATAAAGAAGTACAATGCACCATGAGAGCTATGACAGGGAGACCTAACGTTGAATGGGAGCTCAGACAAGATCCTAAGGAGCTGATATTTGATCTGAGAACTGAAGGATGATGAGGAATTGGGGAAAAGAAAGGAGTAAGAGCCTCCTAGACAGGGGAAAACAGGTACAAAGAGACTGAGGCAGAAAGGAGTGTGGCAAATTGGAGGACCTGGAAGAGGGCCATTGAGGACAGTTCATATTAAACAAGAACAAGAGTGTCATCCAGGAAAACTTCAGATGGGACCTCTACTCTCCCCAGGGCCTGTGCCAGAAGGTGCCTTACCATTTATTTCAGCACACCTCTCCACAGTGCCTAAAGCTGTGGGCCTCTGTCTCTTTCTCTCACCAAGCTTCCTTGACACTGCTCTTTCTAGGCTCTATAGGTAGAGTTCTGACTGCAATATCTCCTCTCCCCTTATGTGTTGGGCATCCCAAGGCTTGAATATGATGATTGAACTATGTAATTAAATTATACTACATATTCATGTTTCAACAGTTTCCTTCATTCAACATTGAGTTTCTATTAAATCCTATGAGCATCAAACTTACCTAAATAGGGAGGAAAGTCAAGACACTTAGCACTCATAAATTAGCCGTATTGAATTGGAATGCTACACTCTGTTCTCTGTGGATGAAATAGACAGTGTTGGGCCTATTCACTTGTGCCCAGGTCAGTGTGAGACCAGACAAGAAGAAACAAGAGATAAGAAAGTTTAAGTGGAACACGGACCAGTTGTGAGTCTCAGGATGTTTTCAACATGAAAATCTTCCTTTGTCTCCCATTTTTTCTTTAAATTGTCTTCCCATGGCTGAGTTTCACTGTTTCTGGATGAAAATTCAGGCTGTTTTAATGATTTTTCTTGTTGATCATGTGTCACATAAATTCTATGATACTTTAAGTTGCAAAATATAATCAGTATTTGGAATATCCAGTGTAATTCATGTCAATTCTTCCAATTTCATTCAAGTCCAAAATTTCGGATTCTAACCAACTGGCCCTACAGTAGACTTGCTGACTAATCTCTTCTTTAACAACATTCACTTTCCTCCCCATGTATTGTCCAACCCAATCTAACTGCTCTAATTGACCACTCCTGGGTGGGAGAACAGGGAGGAAAAAAGAGGAAGGGAGAACAGCATGTTGTTGTTTGAATATTATAAACAAAGCAAAATAAAATAACCCTTTATGTTGAGAACTGGTAGTTGGCCTGGCAACTAACTTGGTGCTTAGACATAAACAATATCGTATAATAACAAGATCAAAAAAGGTTACTGTGATTTTGATCTCATTTTGATGAGATACAAACAAGGCCACCAGGTAAAAAGAAAAAAAGGCCAAACATTTGTCTCCTTTACCTAATGTGAGTGGCCATGCTTCTTTTTCAATGACAACACTATCCCACTTTGTTATGATGTTTCCTTTGCTGCAGCAAGTTAACAAATCTAATTGTGTTTGACTACAGGTGTGTTCTCTCTTCCCTGAACATTATATGTGGTAAATGGTTTTGCACTCTCTGAGCCTGGCAGATATTTAGAACTGACTTTCTTGTGAGCATGTCCGTAGGTTCCTTGGGCATCACACTTGTTCCTTGGGAGATGTGTTCTGTTCTTCTACCACCATTCTTCCACACTCAGCATCTGCTTTTTCTGAGTTTCACTCAAACAGACTCTCCCTTCTAGACTTCTAGGGAGTCCCCTTGGGTAGACGTTGAAGGACTCTAAGCTAATTAAAAGTCAGTTCTCTCTCTGCAATGTATCTCAACTCTGATCCATGGGAAAGAGTCTTTAGTCTTTTATCCCTCATATACTTTGACAGTGCCAAGAACTCCCAATGCAATATCCATTCTCACTTACTTTGCCCTCAAGGTAGTTATTATGGCTTGAATTGCGTTCCCCTCTGTTCGGTTTGCTAGCTGCCAGAATGCAATATACCAGAAATGGAAGGCTTTTAAAAAGGGGAATTTAATAAGTTGCTAGTATATAGTTCTAAGACTGAGAAAATGTCCCAATTAAAGCAAATCTGTAGAAATGTCCAATTTAAGGCATCCAGGGAAAGATACCTTGGTTCAAGAAGGCCGATGAAGTTCAGGGTTTCTCTCTCAAGTGAAAAGGCACATGGCGAACACAGTCAGGGCTTCTCTCTGAGCTGGAAGGGCACATGAGAAACAGAGAATCATCTGCTAGCTTTCTCTCCTGGCTTCCGGTTTCATGAAGCTCTCTGGGAGACATTTTCTTTCTTTATCTCCAAAGTCTGCTGGCTGGTGAAATCTCAGCTTCACGGTGCTGCAGCATTCTCTCTCTGAATCTCCTGGCTTTCTCTTTTATTGTTCTCTTTTATAGGTTTTCAGTAAACTAATCAAGACTCACCCAAATGGGTGGAGACATGTCTCCACCTAATTCACTTTGACAACCACTCTTGATTGAGTAACATCTCCAGGGAGATGATCTAATTACAGTTTCAAACATACAGTACTGAATAGGGATTAGGAGAAATGGATGCTTTTACAAAATGGGATTAGGATTAAAACATGGCTTTTCTAGGGTACATACATCCTTTTAAGCCAACACACCTCCAAAATATGTTCTAATCTCAGCCTGGTCCTGCAGATGTGAATTTATTTGTATACAGGATTTTGAGGATTTTATTAATTAAGATGAGCAAAAACTGGAATAGATGAGAGAAAATTGCCATAGAGTGAGCCCTAAAACAGTCTGACATATCTTTGTAAGAAGAGGAAATTTGGATATAGTAAGAGAGTGACTGAGAGAGAGGTGGACATGTGATGGAGGCAGAGATTGAGTTATACCACCCTAAGCCAAGAAAGGCCATGGATTGTCAGCCATCCATCAGAACCCAGATGGGGTTTCTAGAGGGGAAAATCAACATCAAAATCAACATCTTGACTTTGGAATTTTAAAATCTCATGACACTTTTATGGGGTTCAATACTGTCCACCCGTTCTTGGAAACGTACCTGGACATTTCCACCATTGGTCAGTCATATGCCTTTAGAATTTTCACGTGTATTGCATACAGTGGGTGGTGTTTTAGTCGACACATCCAATATAAAATCCTGTCTTTTCCTTTGACATTAAAATATACTGATGTTTTATCTTTTCCACCATTTATAGAACTCAGATTCAAAAATAGAAGTTTTCTTATTCTATCTCTGAACTTAAATTTTAACTCTGATTCCTCCCTTCTAATGACAGCACAGATTTTATTCTTTATGCTTTCAAAGAACTGTAATGCTATACAGTGATTTTTTTTTCAGTCAAATCAAAATTATTATTTCAGTTGCAGTCAGGTTCATAGGTGCCATTTAGATTTTCCTTCTCTGTACCTCCTTCTCCACCAATCTTCCCCCCCCCCCAAATCTGCATGCCTTTTGCCCACTGTGCATCCATGGAAAGGTTGGGGTAATCTGTGTACATGATAGTCTACACATTGGTGGCAAGGAAGTTTCCTTCTGATTTCCTGGGTTTCTTTTCAACCATAGAATGAATCTTGTTCTCCTGCTTTTCCATTGTTGATGTGATCACCTGGTCTGGCTCTTGATGTAGCTGCTTTCCTTCTCCCCACTGCCAGGGAGTCCACATGGACCTTCTGAAGACCTTCCTTTAGTCTGATTGGCAGCCTCTTCAGGCTAGAGCTTAACCCTAAATCCAACTCTGAGATCAAAAGAGAATTATGGATCCTTTGACATCAGTCACTTTAGCCAAGATGAGGTGGGATGGGGAAAAGGGATGTCCTCTCTTACTATTTTAACTTTAACATCTATTCCTCTACTTTGATGTTCCATCTTGGTGAGGGGCACCCCCAACCACTCCCGCCAGAACTACTTTTCACTTAATGACCATCTCCTATCGGTCACTGATCCTCAGGTCCAGCCTTATAAGAAGCCTTGGATTTATCTTGTCTCTGCTGCTGTTTCACTTCTCATCTCCAGTCTGGCCCCATTCCACCTCGACCTGCTATACTTAGACCTGAATTTTTCCTTTATTTAATTTTTTATGGAATGCAATTCTCACTTATTATTTACATGTTTTACATCTTTAAATCTTTCCCCATTGATTTTGAGGAAATTTGAATCACTCAACTTAGCATAAAATTTCTTACTTGTTCTGGCTTCTATTTTCCTCTCTGTCTTACCTACTATCCCTCGCCCACATACACCCAGTACCCCAGGCTCTTAAAGATGCCAGGCTGTTTCATACTCCCTTGCACGTGCTATTACTGCCACTTCCTGGATTGTATTTCATCTTTTTTTGCTAATTTAAGAGTGGCTTTTATAAATAGGAAAGGTTATTCAGATGTTTTTGAAAGTAATGCTTAATTTATTAAAGTTTCCACTTCAAGTTTTTAATTTCTCATCAAGTTTTTAAGTTCAATTTGTAAATCCTATTCTGTTTGTAAGTCTAGCTGATTTTGCAATAGATTTAAAGGAACCTTTGCATAATTTTTGTTCCATTTGTGAACCTTTAAAATTAAGTACTTTGAAACATTCGCGTTTCAATTTTAATATATTAGTCACTTATTATTTTCCCAGCCTAATAACTACAAAGACTATATAACTACTACTGTACTTCTTGAATTTAAAATAGCATGACTTGTAAAAAGCAGCAGCATTTTATATACTTCTGAAAAGTAAAAGCTACCAATTAAACTCGGGCATCATTGATCAAAGATACATCCTGATTTTAGCAACAAATATGTTTCTTAAAATACATGTAAAATGTCCCTTAAAATTGATAAAATGTGATAAACAATCCTTATAAATCTATTAACTTCCAATTTCAATTAGGGTCAAATTGTGGAATAGACTATTAATTGCACAATTTTATTTGGAAATACCACATTAGGCCAAATTCAATTAAAATTCTAAGAAAAAAATTTCAAATGTGTCTGTATTCTTTCATAACACACCTTTTTAGTTATAATTTTATTTTAACTGTGGAGTTTACAATAGAAAGTGTCTTCAATTTGGTAAAATCCATATTGCCCCAACTACCTGGAACACGTCCTGCTTCCTTGCTCCCTTCAAGGCTTTAGATAAACTTTACGTGTCTCCGTGGTCTTTCCTGATAACCTTCAGAATGAGTTAGATACTGTCTCCTTTCCTTCATCTCCATGAATCCATCACATTTTATTTGAGTCTTCAAAGTCATATTCATTTGTAATCATTTGTTTGGATGTTAATTTTTTTCCCATTATGTGAATGCCCCTAGGAAAAAGATCTTTCCTTATCTTTAAATCATCAGTATCTCACATTGTACAGATACAGAGCAGATACTTACCACCTACTCCATCATTCTCACCATTATTTAGTACCTGCCATGTGCCAGACCCAAAGAATAATATATGACATGAGGCTTGCTCTGACCTCCAAGCGCATTCAGATTAGTATGCACAGGGGCCCTGTGAGAACATAACAGGGAGTCCAAATCAGATTGGGACTAAGGGAGAATAGGAGGGTACAGGTGAGAAAAATTGTCCGGGAGAATTGAGTTTAAACTTTGCATGTGAGTTAACTGGCTCAAGAAGATGTCAGCAGAACAAACTGGTTAGCTGTTACTGAAAGGAAAGTTTTCATGAGGTATCAAACATTCAGTCAGATAGTTTAAAGCAAAAGAGATCTGTTCTAAATTCATGAACAAATACAAGCTTTTGTCAAACTAAAGTTAGTACTGTTAGAAATAATAAGGGAGAAAACATGCAGTGCTTGAATAGGAAGAATTGGTAGAGAATGATGCCTAGGCTTCTGGCATAAATAGCTCACTGAGGTCATTAATTACAAAAAAAATCTAGAGGAGAAGCAGAGCTAATTCCTGTTCTCAGTTTGTTTTTCAGGGTGGAGAAGTCACTGATAAAGGCAATCAGAAAATTTGGAGGCAGCAGAGAACACACAAAGCAGTTTAGAAAGCAATGCATAACTTCACCCTCAAAGAAAATGCATTAACTTTTATTTGGGGCTAAAACATCGATTAGAGCTAAGGACCGAACAATTGCTGTGTCCTTGCTTCTGACTCTCAGTGTGCAGTTTAAATTGAAGAATGATGCTCCAGGGAAGATCGGAGCACTGGCAAAATTTGTATGCAGTGACACTCTCCACCTTGATAGAAGGGAGAGGCTTAGCTACTTGAAATGTCTGGGTTTCCCTCTCAACAGTTTTAGGATCTTCCATGCCACCTATCAGCTGAAGATGTGTTAAGGGCAAATGAAGTGTTTCAGAACATCTGCTTAATTTTTAAAATATATCTATTCATATCTTAATTTGCAAATATTTATTGAAGTCCTACCCTGTGTCAGGTGCTTTAGCAGGGTCTGGCAAAAAAGGTTGAAAAAACACCATCCTTTAATTCATAGACTTCTGAGAGGCAAACATACAAAAGGTTGTCATAAAGTTAAGTGTATGTTTAAAGTGAGGTGGGGTATACAGGATCATTTCACTTGGTCTATAGTGAAATAGACCACTAAATGTATAGTCTATACATTTAATGTCAGTTAAGTAAGAGAGAGATTTAGATAATTTTTCTTTCCCTTTCCTTCTGTAATTTTGGCTTTATAACTTTTCTGGTTTCCTATTATATTTGTGTACATTTCAAAATATGGCCTGGGGAATCTGAGGGTGGGGAGTGTCCCTGAAAAATTCCCCATGTCCCCACTAAGAGAAGGTAGGAATGAGTAAGTGGCACTTCAACCAGAAAAAAAATACTTTTATAGGTATCATTGGTTTGGGTTTAGGTTTCATTGCAATATTTCATTTGAGCAAACAGTCCTATGACAAAAACATAGGAATTGATTAGTTTTTTTCCCTGCCACCAGGTGGGAAGTCAGATTACAGACTCTCCTGAGAGCACCATTTATGAAGAAGCCCAAGCTAGTTATGTAAAGGGGCCATGGAAAGAAAGAGAGAAAAGATGCCCAGCCAGCCTCCAGCTGTTCTGGCTATCACACTGAGGCAGCAGACATACGAATGGGGTCATCTTAGACAATCCTCCACTATTTGACTGCACCACCAAAAAAGCACTAAGAGAGAACTTCCCAGTTAAGCCCAGTCAACCCATAGAACCATAGGTGAAAATGAGAAAAAAACTGTTGTTCTAAGCCATTCTTTGTGGTAGTTAATTACACAGCAAAAGATAATCTAAATATTTGATAGTTTAATACCTCAACAGCCCTCTGTAGTAGGCATTATCATCTCCATTTAACAGATGAGGAAATAAAGGTCGGAGAGGGAACTTGACTCAGCCAAGTTCATGTAGCCAGCTGGAGGCTACAGTAAGGTTGGAACATGGGCAGGTTGTTTGGCATTGTAGCCTAAGAATGAAACAAAATTAGCAGTACAGATTATTATTTATGTGCATCCTTAATAAAATAATAAAGGGTCATGGTTTTAATTGAGGAGATAACAATGGCAAATATCTCCATCAGATTTAGATTTGATTATAGTTGTCTATGATGATTACTAAACACATATTTAAATAATTTGTAAGTCTTATAAGTGCTTTCTAACCAGAATGACTGATTTTAAGCAGGTTTTAGTATGCTAAAAAAAAAACTGGATTAATAACAGAAAGATGAAATATATTCCACAAACAAAGAAAAATAAAACAATTTTGGAGTATCTTTCTGCTTTTTCGTTTTAGTAGAAGAAATAAAGCTTTGACAATTGTGTAATAAGTGTGTTAATTATCACAACTGTGACTTATTAATACAGCTGGCTATACATAAAAATCAAATATAAGAGTGGGGGGAAATGCCTTCCACACTATCTTTATGGAAGGAAAAGAAAAGGTATGGGAGTTAGAACGTGGCTGCATGTTAAAATTTAATTAGAGTAGACGGAGCTAAGAAAGTGTTTTAAAAATAGTCATAATACATTACATTGTTAAATGTAACAATGACCTGGACCACCTCGCTCCTCCCCAGAATTGACATCCACTTTCTTCCTATTGTGCCTGTGATTAACGCAACCTTTATAATATAGAGGAAAACCGTGGATATACAGCAAGATAATGAGTTGAGGTGCTTAAATCTCACAGAGATTCTATAACCAGCAGCTGGAAGCTAAAATTAGAATAAAATCATTTAAGGCCAAATAATGTAACTCCCCCCCTTAGTATCTGTCAAAAATTTGGCCTTTAATCTTATGACTGGAAATGGGTATTGCCACTTCTTCCTGGTGAATTCAGTCATTGTCAGTGTTAAAGTGAATTTTATGGTAATTTAAATGGTAAGAATTCAGTTAGTTCTCTGATGTTTCTACCACATGGGGACAGAGGAGATATGCAAAAAAGCAAGATTTTTATGTTTTGTTCTCAATTTTTGGTACTACTTTCTATTGTCTCTGATGAGTTCTTAAAAAGGGAAAAGTCATTTCTGTCTTCTGCACAACATAATTATGCTATTTGCTCTGCAGAGGCCAGAGGGGTCAAGGAGACGTTCTTTGAGCTACAGTAGGTGCCCTCGTGGGGCTCCTTACCTTACTTCTTGAATGCTTCCACCTTGTCCTTTTCTCCTAAATCTGCATCTCTTAAAAATCATCTGGAGATTGGTGGGACCAATTAGATGGAAGCACATTAAACGTTTCTTCCTAAGAGTGTGAGATTGAACATGGGATGCCCACTGAAATGTAAATTTCAGATAAACAAAGAATAATTTTTACCATAAGTAGGTCACATGCAACATTGGAAACAAACAGACTTTTTAAAGTTACTTGTTATTTTTATGAAATTAAAACTTAGCTGGATAGTTTTATGTGCTAAATCTAGCAATCATACTAGTCTCATGGCTGGTTATGTATATTTGTGCATTTGGTGACATGACAGTTTATGAGTGTTTTAGTTTGCTAAAGCTGATGAAACACTATATACCAGAAATGGGTTGGCTTTTTGAATGGGGATTTATTAACTTACAAAGTTAGAGTTTTGAGGCATGAAAATGTCTACATCAAGGCATCATCAGATGATATCTGGACTTCCCTGCCACATGGCAATGCACGTGGCCGGTGTCTGCTGGTCCATCTTTCCTGGATTTTTTTCTTCATCTTCTGACTTCTATGGCTTCTTCTCAAGCTTTTCTCTCAGCTTCTCTGGGTTTTTTTTTTTCCCCTGTGTGTCTTTTATCCTCTTATAAAGGACTCCAGTAAGAGGATTAAGACACACCCTGGGGCAGACCTCAGTTGAAATAACCTAATCAAAACATCCCACCTACTATAGGTCTATACCCAAAGAGTGGATTAAAAGAACATGATCTTCTCTGGGTTACATACAACTTCAAACCATCACAATGAAGTTCACCTATGTATGGCTAAACCTGATTGTTTACTAAAATAAATATAGTGCTTTCCGCATCAAAAAAGCATAGTGAATTCAAAGACAAACTATAAACAATTTTTAAATTATTGTCTATTTTTCATATTGTTGATATAATTTTCCCCTCTAGTATTTCAGAGAACAAAGTAGTTTGGTTCTCACTTCTTTGTTTCGCATGATTTTGTACAAGTAGAAATACAAGACTGACAATCATTCCCTGGAGTTATAATTGATATTTGTAAATGTCTTCAAGATTTGTAGATAGAAAATATTCTAGAAATCTCCAGCATTTAAATAATTTTTTTTCTATTTCTTTACAAATGTCAACATCCTATTTTAGCTCAGAGAGAAAGGTGATGGTCCAAGTTTGGGGGCTGCAAAACTTTTCATTTCCCAATAGTAAATTCAGCTATAAATAATTTATTAAACTTTAATAAATCTCTTTTGCACAAGCTCACACTGCTCCACTGGGCATCACATCCTGTAACAGCTAATTATGGAATGTGAAGGTTACATAGTTTTCAGCCCAATAAATTTAAGATGCTAAACAAAAGATCAAAAGATTAGTTTCAATAAAACTCAGTAAACCAAAAAGTGTAAATAATGTGGGTGAAGAAGCCTTGAAATGTCAATATGCTTTTTATACAATATTTTCCTTCTGTTATAAGTAAACAAGAAAAAGAATTTAGGCAAAATCAATTTTATTAAAATTCACTGAAAACTTCTCATAGATTTAAATGGTGGTATATAGTATATGTTAATAACACAATTACAAATATTATCTCTTTAAATAATGGTGCATAATTTTGGAAGTTTTTAAGTGATTTACCTTATATAAAAGAAAATAAAAATATAAAAATTCTATGCCTTTGTATTTATCTGATAAAGAAAAATAGAAAGTAATTAAGGTGAATTAAACAACTTAGCAATAAATAGGGGAAAGTAAGTTGACTTATAAAAATATAAATGAATTTTGCTAATTACAGAACCAGAATTTAAAGAGAAAATATTTGAGTTTGCTCTTAAATAGACCAGACACAGATGACCCATAATTCTCCATAAATAGCCTGACATGCTGAGTGAAGCTTTATGCCATGCTGATCCAATCTACATGAAAGGGCTAAGCTGTGCTTATCCAGTGGCAGGCACACTTCAAAGCCTATTGGATCCTTGCTGACACAGAATGCATCCCACCAGCCAGGGCCAAGAAAAATCTGGACTCAAGATGAGGGTGTAAATTCCAGCGAAGAACCACCACCCTCCTAATTACAACTAGTCAATGGAAATAGGAGAAGGAATGAACTCCTTCCTATTATAACATGATTTTTTCACGTCCATCTGTTGCTTTTGTGGAAGAATTCATTGTCTCATTGCCTCAGCTCCAGAATTGGCAATGCAAACACATCTAAGCCGCCTTGGAAATTAAACAGAGCAAAACACGTGTAGGAAGCGTAGATATAGATCCACTGGTGAAGAGTTTAAAGCAAGGACTCCATTATATGTTTAAAAGGTTCTCATTGTTTGAAACTTTCTCCTTCCTCCTAGTATTTCTATGAGTAAACTTCACCCTCTGCGTTATCCAAAACCAAAATGAATAGCTGAGAATACACTTTAGTCACTGAAATAAAAGTTTTAAAGTATATATTTAAAATGTACCAGCTAATATAATAATAATAATAATAATAATAATAATAATGTATCTGCTATTTTAAAATGAACATGGCATTATGATATCATACTGAAATTACATGCTTAATTTTTCAAAACAACAGTGTCTTAAAAAAGGTCAACAAAGTTTGCTTGTTTTAATAAAAATTTATTGACAGGTTTTAATAAAGTTTTTTGCTTTTTATCCTCTCCCTGTAGAGTCTATAGAAATGATGAATAAAAATGGAATCATTTTGCGTTCAGCTACCTGCTCATTTTTTCCTAATTAAAATGTTAAAGCATCTTTGAATATAATTTGAAGTTTTGTGAAATATAGTCCTTTCAAAGAAAAAGAAAAGGACCGAAAATAATTCAAAATCAACATGTAATGATCATGTGTCAATTCCCATTTATACCTGTATTTTTATTTTATTAGAGATAGCAATAAATACTACCTTCCAAAATGATTAATAATGACTGGAGATTAATTGTAGATAAATATAGAGGTGTAATTCATTACACTGTCAATAGGAGTGCTTGGTAATTCTAAATACATAAAGGAAAAACAAGAAGAGGACTCTCAGGGTATAATAGTGTCAGACTTCCAGCAGTAATATGTACTTGGGTATGATGCCCTGAGACAATATTGCCTCATTGCTACAAAGGAAGATTGATTAAGCAGATAGAGGGCTTCAGGAAACACCAGAATCAGAAAGAGAAGAGAATTCAATATGAATTGATACAAATGAAATGGTTGCAATCAACACCTGAATAGAAAAGGCTGAAAGGCATCCAAATCTGGTTTACTTTCTCAGACTATCCTCTCTACCTTGGACTAATTCCTAACCCATGTTTCTAGGCTCTGTACATCCTTGATGACCCCACACAAATTCTCTTTTCCATGAAGACTTCTGCTGTATTGCTAGCTGGAATCCTTTATTTTTTTCCACAGAACTCCTTTCTCATACTAGATTTTAGCCTACATTACTGCTTTTAAGGGCAAAGTTTATGTTTTGTTCATCTTTCTATGGCCTGTGGTCCCATTTCACAATACCTTATGTACAGTATATGCTAAAATAGTAAACCATTGGTGTGTTGATTTGAAACTGTTATGTACTCCAGGACAGCCATATTCTTCTAATCCATTATTTTGGGTGCTGATGGATTGTGGGTAGGATCTCTGATTAAGTTGTTTCCATGGAGCGGTGACTCACCTGATTCAGATGGTTATTAATTCTTTTACTGGAGTCATCTATGAAAAGAATAAAAGACAGAAAACAGAGAGAGCTCAACCAATACAGAGAACAGAGGGATGAAACCAAGTAAAGTGTGCAGAGAGGGAAATGCCCTGGAGATGTTAAGAAAAGAACCACAGAACACAGAATACTCAGAGGCTGTCCCTGGAGAATCAAGCAAGGACATATGGAACCTAAAAGCAAAGAACCCAAGGATGAAGGACCAGTAGATGCCTTCCCAGGTGACAGAGGAAACTCAAATGCCATCGGTCTTTCTTCAGTGAAAGTATCCTCTTATTGAAGCCTTAATTTGGACATTTACATAGCCTTAGAATTGTAACTTGAAACTTAATAAACCCCTATTGTTGAAAGCCAACCCACTTCTGGTATATTGAATTTCAGCAGCTTTAGCAAACCTAAAAAATTGACGTTCAAGAATTCAAAATTTTTCATTTCATCTACTTATACATCATCCCAAAAGACTATGACTTATAATAATGAGCTACTTTGATAGCGTTCAGATTTGAACTTGATGTGTCTGGGGGTCACTTAGCAGTGAGTAGCCTTGGACAACTAAAGAGTCACCAAACCTCAGCTTTACCTTGAAATGTCTACCTTTTATACTTTATCTTGAAAAGCATGAAAATTGACACGTTCTTAAAGGTTCCAGGATGTATCTTTTATAAAAGCCAAGAGCCCTGGGAAAAACACTTACTGTTGAATTGAATGGGTGTTTATTAAGTGAATTAAAGAGTAACATGGAATAAATGGCTGATTCTGAGTTGTAAGAAATATATATTAGATTTAATTTTGCCAACATTTTCCCTTGAAATTGAAAAAGAAAACATTTTCTGTTGGATCGAAGATGTCTACATTTTAAATATGCTTTAGTTTAGTTTTGTTCAGATTGTACAGATATCATTTTTGTTTATGTAGCATTGAACCAGGATTCAAAACCATCTGGCTTCTATTGTGTAATCTAACCACAATAATGAAGAAATACTTTTAAAAATTTCCTCAGTGCATCCAAAAAAAGTTAACATTTTTGCTTTAAATCAAAGAGTCAATTAAAATCAATAACATCTACCAAGAACCTATTGAATGCAGTATTCTGAAATGGATATTAGGTTAGATTTAAAAAATAAATGAATGACTGAGACACAATTCTATTCTCAAGGGTATTACAAATTAACAAGGGAAAATAAGACAATCACAATGATAAATATTAGAATAAAATACTTAAAATAATAAATATTCTAAGAAATGTAGAAACAAATAAACAGGTTTGTAAGAGACACTTGGAAAGTTTTGAAGAGAAAGGTGGATTTGAAAGAGGACTGTGGTGGTTTGAAGTTGTATGTACCCCTGAAAAATTTAATCTATTTCTGTGGGTATGAACCCTCAGTAAGTAGGACCTTTTGTTATGATTACTTCAGTTTAGGTGCGGTCACCTCAAGAAGGATGGCTTTAACTTTATTACTGGAGTCCTTTATAAATGGAGTGAAATTCAGCTGGAGATAAAGTCACAGGGAGCAGCCAGAAACTGAAATTCAATGGAACCTGGAACTTGGAAGCAAACAGAGATACCAGGAGACCCTGCCGTGTGCCTTGCCACGTGACAAGCTAAGGACAAGAATTGCAAGCAGTCAACCCCAGTATACCACAGACTTCAAAAAGAAAGCATTGCCTATATAATGCCTTGATTTGGATATTTTCCTACTCTCAAACCATGAGTGAATATATTTCCCTTGTTTAACCCAATCCATTTGGTGGTATTTGCTTGAGTAGCCCAGGAAACTAAAATAATAAGTAAACAATTAAATAGTGTTGAGAAAATGGGATAAGTAAAGACAGAGAGGCAGAAAATAGAAAGAAAGGAAGAGTATATTGCTTCATTTGTCCACGTTTGTCATGTGTGAGATATAGTGGAGTGGCTACATTGGTCCTTTCCCTATCATGCCCTTCCCTAATGAAGGTGGGATCTCACGCCTTGGATTCAATGATGCAATAAATCCCAGTCAAAACTTGTTACAAGGATCCAATATGAAACGCATAATCTCTCTTAGTTTGTCTGAGCTGTTATTACAAATACCACACAAAAAGTTTGCTTAAACATCAAGCACTTATTGGCTCATAGTTTCAGAGTCTGGAAGTCCACCATCAAGATACTGACAAGACTTTCTTTCTCCCCAACGACTGTAGCAATCTGGCAATGGTTGCCTGTGATCCTTGGAGTTTCTTGTCTTGTTTCTCTCTGCCTAGTGAGGGTTTATGATGTTTCTTTGTTGTGTCTACTCTTCTGTTTTTTCACTGACTTCCAGCTTCTGGCTCTTTATAAGATTTTATTAGAATCCATATTAAGACTCAACCTTATTCAGTTGGGTCCCACCTTAACCAAAAATAACATCTCCAAAAGATTCTATTTATAATGAATTTATACCTCAAAAGAATGAGGATTGAGATGAAGAGCTTGTCTAAATTGGAATAAATAATTTATTTGGGGAGAAATTTACAGTCTTTGGGATGAAAGCAGGCCTTGCTCATATCTCAATGTTGGACTTCAAAAGTTGATTTCAGAAGCCATGAGTCAATAAATGTTTGCATTTTAAACCAGCTCAATGTGTAGTATTGTGATAGTAGCTCGGGCAAACTAATACAGGTTTTGGTCCTGAAAAGTGGAAGGCTGCTATGGCTTTTTGTATTCTACTTTTTAAAAACGTCTGATTTAGGTTGTATTACTAAGTATTGCCATGCATGCTTTCCAATTTGGAAATTGGAGGAAAGAAGATAAAATGTGGAATTGGCTTTGGAATAGGGTAATGGGTAGAGGATGGAAGCATTCTGAGGCACTTAATAGGAAAAGCCAAGATTCTTTGATTAGACCTTTGGTAGAAATATGGACATTGAAGGTATGTCTGGTGAGTCCTCAAAGGAAGTAATGAATGTGCTATAGGAAACTGGAAGAAAGGTGATCCTTGTTATAAAGATCAGAGAACTTGCTGAAAGTGTTTTCTAATTTGGTATGAAAGACAGAACTTGTAAGTGATGAAACTGTACATTTAGCTGAGGAGATTTCCCAGGTAAGTATTGAAATTGTGGAATGAGAACTCATAACCGATTTCCATGAGACTTTGGGTTTAGGGTTGTTACTGAAATGATTTAAGGCTTTTGATATTTGGGGATGGGTGAATATATTTGACCTGTGAGAAGAACATGTTTTGGGGGGATATAAAAGGGAGACTATGATAATGTCCTCTCCTTTCTCATGTTTGCTTGTCCAGTTTTTGCCAACTTTTGGATTCTAATCTTTATAAGTTCCCCAGTAATCTTAATTCAGACTCACCTTCATTCCATTGGACCACACTTTAATCAAAAATAACATTTTCAAGAAGTCTTATTTATGGTTCACACTGCCAGAAATGCAGATTAAGATGAAGAACATGTCTAAATTGGGGTACAATTCTGTCTGCCCCATACTCCTCACAGACATACAAATCAGTATGTTTACTCTATCACTGGATATCTTCCTTTTAACCTTTATCACCAAATGTAGAGCAAAAGGTTTAGTCACTTCATAAAGGCCTTTGGGTATCATCAAGCAACTAAAACTGGCAACAGGTTCTGGAAAGAAACAGTTTTCTAAGAGGACCCCTAAAATCATGACATTATATCTTGTAGGTAGGTGCCTGTCACATTTTTTCTAATTCAGGATCAAACAAGACAGGAATAGAGAAGGGTTTAAGACAGAAAAGAACCATTGAAAAGAAAAACGCAAAGGTAAGCTCACTGGTAGATGTGCACAAAAATTACAAGAACAGCTTCACCTCTTCTTTGGCTGACCCTGAGAAGATGAAGTCCAGAAATAATACACTCCAAGAGTGAAAATTAGTACAATTTTATTTTCAGTGAGGCTTCAAGGGCTGGACCTTAAGTGAAAATCTCAGGGATGCACCCCATTTATAGATTGGTGGAGTACCTACATCCCTGAACTTAGTTCTGAGCGTTCATAGACAGTGGGTATGGGAATCTCTCATAGACCTTTTTTACCACAAATCTGTAGGTGTTCAGCAGACAAGCATTCCTATCATATGAAGGCAAATTATAAAAAAAACAACCACTTGATAGTTATTGGAAAATTCTACAACTCAGAAAATACTGTGTTTTTAGGTATCACATACATCTCTCTTGGAACCATTTTGAAGTCAATAAAATGTCTCAACTCTCCCCATCCACCATCTGTCAATAAAATCTATTTTTCAAAATGTAAGGTTGAATTGAACTGGTTAAGAAGAACCATTGGCACAACATGTGGCCTCTAGTATTAAAAAATAATCTGAGAACTACTCCTCAATATGTGACTTTGGACAAAATTAATAACCTCATTAAGCCTCAGTTCTGTCATCTGTAAAATAGGGAAAATAATACCTACATGATAGGCTCATGGCTATTATTATGTTATGTAGCTTTAATGTTAATAGTTTAAACTATATTATTTATCAGTAAGGGGGCATTTAAAATATACTCTATGTTATTTTAAGAAAATTATCTTTAAAAGTTATTTTATGAGGAAGTGAGCACATCATTATTACCATGTTCAGAAAGGTCAAATTATGCTACTGTTACAGATAACTGTTGTAATATATTATCAGAAATACTCAGACAAATGTCTTAGATGCCTTAAATTTCAGTTTGTGGTCCATCTCTGGAGAGTGCATTCTTCTACTCTACTGAAGTTGAAAAGAAACTTTCAGATGAAAGAGGTTTTATAATAACTAGCTCAGAGAATAGACTGCTGGCTTATAAAAAAGCAAAACTGGTTTTTCTGAATGCCAGCCTCTGAGTACTGGGTTTACCTGTTAAGCTGCCCAGTTCAAAGACAATTAAAAGTTATCTCCTTTCCTCCGATTTCCAAATTGGAAAACATATGTGGCAATGCTTAGTAATACAACCTAAATCAGAGGTTTTTAAAAAGTAAAATACAAAAAGCCAGCTGGATTTTGTCAGTCAGAAAAAATTTTGATGCCATAAAGTGCACTATATTAGCCTTTAAGTCAGCAGGATGGAAACTTCTCTTGAAAGGGAGAGCATGAAAGAAAAAGAGAATTTAATGCGGTGGTAAATAAAGGCAAAAAAAAAAAAAAAGGCCCAGAAAAGAAAGCGAAAAGAATTTACTGTGGTATCAAAGTAAAAATCTTGGTATTCTTTTCTCAGAGTTGACAATTAATTCAATATTCAGTGACGCTAAAGGATATTATCCATTCATTCATTCGTCCATTCATTCTTTCATATCTCTAAAATATACCCAGTGCCTTCTTTGTGATGGGCGCCTGTTAGGCCCTGAGGGTATAGCATGACTAAAACAGGATCCCTGGATTAGATGAGAGCACATAAGACAACAGAGCCAAGTGCCCCAGCAGAAATGTGTGTTCAGCTTATGAGTTCATCAAACAGAAAAATCTACCTGGGGGAGACAGAGGTTTTAAACCAGCTCATATAAAACTTAGGATGCTAATCTCCTGGATCATACAGTTATTTACTTGATAAGAATATTAAATACTGATTAAAGCCGTTCACCAGACACATATTCTTTCTATTCACTATTGCCAAAGTTAAGGAGATAGATGACCCATTACATCATCAAGTTCATGACCACCACCCGACCTAATCCATGAACAGTGGGTCCCTAGAGTGCTTTCTAGTATGTTGTTCATGGAATCTGAATAGCGCAGAAGATGGGGTTTCCACCACTTCCCTTGGATGATAAGCACAAGGAATAATAAATTTTGAAGCCAGGAAGAAGATCCTGATATAAATCATCATTAAGCTTTCTTTGCTTTACATGAACTTGTGGGTGCATGAATAATGAATTCATTTGCTGAGGGATATGTAAGTCACAATTCACCCTTATTTTTAGTAGGACCATGCTAGTCTACTTTTATGCAATGATTATAGGGAATCAAATAGGAGGCACTATATACAACAATATGCTTCACAGTTAAGCCCCATTTGTCCTGGAGGACCTGAATATGCTAATCTGCTGACCCCAGGGGAGTCTTACTTGGACATCTTTTTTTTTTTCCTATTTTTTTTTTTTTACATGGGCAGGCACCGGGAATCGAACCCGGGTCCTCTGGCATGACAGGTGAGCAAGCATTCTTGCCTGCTGAGCCACCGTGGCCTGCCCTTACTTGAACATCTTAACACAGTACTTTTCAGGTATAGAGCCTGACAACCACAAGACTTCAGATGGAAGGGGCTGTGCTCTTCTGAATTTCTGCTGTGGTTATAAGAGCCTTCATTATCTTGCAATACTTCTTTTAAAGTATTGAACCTGATATTTTCAAGTAAAATTTATTAATTCAGTGACTAGATATTGAATGTAAATAGTCCCCACAATCATGGAGCTTGTGGTCTTGGAAGAGAGATACACCAATCAAAGCCCCACATAAATATATCTAAAATTACAAGTATGGTTAGTGTTTCCAAAGAGAGGTAAATGGTGCTGAGAGGGGGTGTGGTATTCTAAGATGGACTTCATCTGCTCCAGGATGTCTAAGGAAGATTCCCAGAGCAAGTGAGATAAGAAGAGTTAATAGGAGTTAATTAAGGAAGTTCAGAAAAGGAAAAAGCTCACCAATCAGAGAGACCAGCACAAAGTCCCTGCAAATAGAGAGAGGAAGACATCATCACGAAACCTAAAGATAGCAGTGTATCTGGGATACAGACAGCATTGTGTAAGATTGGAGATATTGCAGTGATCACACCATGTGGGGTGTTTTAAAAGGGAAGGTGACACAATCATATTTGCATCTTAAAGGGGCCATCTAGCTGTTATGCAAAAAAAAAAAAAAAGAGTTTGGTGATGGGGAGAAGTTTGGATATAGAAAAAAATTTAGGAGGTTTTACAATAGTTAAGCAAGCAATGATTGGTGATGGTGAAAAATAACTGCAAGAACAACAATATTAATAATTGTAAAATAGATTTATTGAGTGCTTACTTTGTAGTAGGGAGAAAAATGAGATGCTTCAAAAGTCTTTTACGAGATAAGATTGACAGACTTATTAATGGATTGCAAATGGGTGGTTAGGGAAAGGAAGTTGTTCGGGATACAACTAAGCATCTGATTTGTAGGCCTGTAGAATAATGGTACCATTTATTGAGCTAGAAGCCAGTATGATGGATGTTCTGTCCACCTAAATAATAACAACCCTTAACATCAAACAAAATTAAATTTTTTAAAATGCTAATAAAAGGATCCAGTGCTTTGTTAAACCATCAGCATCATGCATCACTCTTTTTGGTGAACTCAAAAAAGAGTTTCAGTGATATTATGTAGAATTTCTGGACAGCTGTCATTCAAGATTTTTCAGATTATCTTTAGCATTAATTATATTTTAATCCTTTTCCAATGGTAATGAGGTGCATAAGGCATGTATCTTTTCTTAGACTTCTTGTCACAAACACAAGGTGCATATATTTTAATGCTCTGGGCAAAAGGTTTTTCTCAAGTTTATATTATTCTCAGTTAAAATCTGTCTTTGAGCTCAGTAAGAATGAATACATGGCAATTCTGTCTATGAATTTCTGTGTGCAGTTCCTAACTTCCATGGAGCTAGGCTAAGTCCATGGAAATAAAGTACTGAGAAATGCAGCTGGGATGCCAGTCTTCCCAGACTGGGTAGACAGTGTGCCTAGAGATCCAGCAGAGCATAGGCTGAGTAATTAGACAGTGCTGGGCACAAATCTGGGTATTCTTGGGGTAGTCATTTACATCCTCATCACAGGTTTCTCATCTATTAAATATGATAATAGGTTCCACTGTTAGAGAGCAAGTTCTACATCTCAGGGTTGTTGTGAGAAAGGTCTACAATAATAATACAAAATGCTACCACAGCATCTACTGAAAAAGGGTAAGCAGTTGTCATCATGATAGTAACACTTTAAGGAAGCAGTAGGTCAAAGGAAATGGAATCTGCCCCACAGAATATTTTGAACAATTGAGAGACAAAATGTCTTACTCATAGCCTCATCTCTGAATCCAGAGCAGGACCTCTTGCAGTTATGATACTTAATGACTATATGTTAAATTGTTGCATATTTTCATATATAAAAATATGCAAATAATGTTGTTTTATTCTTAAAATTGAGAAGTCTGGAAAATAGAACTTGTACATAAGTAGCAAAGCAAGAAAAACTTGTTCAAATGCCTGTGCAGGCCAGTAAATAGCAGCTGCTGGGCTCTCATTTCCATTTACACTTCTGAGGTTTCAAAAACATCAGGAGAGAGCTTAACATGGACAAATTTACCTGGTCCAAACCTGTCTGCTTCTGTTCAGTCTTGTGAAGGATCTGACTACTATTTCTAGAGGAAACTGTATACTTCAGGATATAAATATCTAGAACAGATATTGAAAACCAGTGGTTTGTTTATTCCAAAGAGTTTCCAGAAACTTTTACTTGCCAATTTCATTTTAGAGGCTTCATGTCAAAAAAACCTAGATTTCTGGCTTCTCTTGAAAAAGGAACACACCACAACATTGCAACTGTATTCAGGATTCCCCCTGCCACCTGGTATTGAGTTCTAGCTACAACTGTTTAGAAAAGGCTTGCACTCTCCGGTGTTCTTCGAGCATCACTTGGGCACTTTGCTCCTCTAGGAATCTGAGATTGACATACTTTACCTTAAAGGTCATGTCTATACCAAGCACTACTAGAATTAGAGATAAGTAATGTAGAGGGGAGTGATGTTTTCTTATAGCTTTTACAAAATGCCAGAAATATAGATAAATTTGTCTGAGATACAGGATATTAGTTTAGACACTAAAACATAACATGAACTTGTGATCTAAGGTTCCTTCTAGCTTTAAAATTCATGATTTTACACTGTGAGAAAGAAAATAGCATGAATTTAACAAGGTAAGTCACAAAAATTATTAAAACATGTTTTCTTAAATATGTGCCATCTTCCATTTACTGTGTCATAAACAACTTATATTGCCCAGTCAACGTTATGAGACTAATTTATGAATTTGAGAAGCAGAAAATGTGCACACAATAATTTTGTGAGATTTTACGCTCACTTTAAAGTGATAAAATGGACTAATATGAACATCTGTAGTACATTCACCTAATAGGCGCTCCCTCACAACCATTTCTTTATGTACAGAAGGAAAGCTATGGTAGAGAAGATACTGCCAATGAATTTACAAATGGTACTGTTGAGTGCTGCTAGAAATAGAAATGACAAATCTAATGGGATACATTCAGAACATATTATTCAGAATCTGATACTTTTCCTTTTCAGTGACAGTGTTGGAAAATAATTATCCACATAACGGTCTTCGATTATCTTGACCTCAGGTAGAACCTGGGTTGCTAAACCCATTACCCAACCAATACCATTTCTTGAAGAAACCTTCCACATGGCTACTGCGGGAGAAACAGGTTTGGTTCTGGAACTTTTAAAATGTTACTTTCCAAAATTCAAGCTGTGAAACCAAACCTTTGTAGTCAACACTCCAGAATATCAGAAAATAACCAAGGTATGTTTGAGTCATCAGTTAGAGTATCTTCAAATGTAAGAGACTATCAACAGTAAGATACATCACTATTGTATATATGACAAACAAAAAAACACTGCCAACTAAGCTATGACATAATGCATTTATTATTTAGAATCTTGATTTTATAGACATTAAAAGAGCTCTTTAGACTTATTTAGAAATGGATTTTGATCATTCAACATGACTATGCGCACTTAAAATGAAAAGTTAAAGTGAAACAAATTATTTCAAGTTTTCCTAACCTTCCTTGTGTTTAGGATCTACCTCTTTCAAATCAGACTTGGACTTAGAACCTTTAAACTGCATGTTTTTATACAAAAGGTAGTGTTCTATGCCATCAAGAACTGGTAATCCAACATTCCCTGAAAGAATATGTAAAAGAAGCAAATTTCATTGATGCTGAGTTCTTAAGCAAAGCATGTAATTACATAGAGCAAAGCCTAATTTTGGCTCCAGCTTTGGGATGTTGCTGAACTTACAAAAGTTCACTACTTTTTCTGTCCTTCCCCCAACCATTTGTTTCCTAGGAATTAAAAAATTGTTCCATGAGTATTTCATCAAACTGCTGACACCCAGTATACAAGATTCATTGCTGGCACTTTGGAGGGGTGTGGATTTCCCAGCTAACTAGACTTTACAATATTATTTATTTCTAATTTTTTTCATATTTCTGAGATGTTAAAATGTGGTAAAAAATGCACTACTTACGTTGGATGAACTATCATAGTTGCTTACAATACTAACACCCATTTCATTCAATAACCACAGAAATTCCACAAAGTCATTTCATTGTCAAGATTTTATACAACAGAAAAACAACAAACAAACAAAAATCTGGAGATGTTAAGTTACTCGCCCATAGTCACACAGTTAATTATTGTCGAACCTGAGACTTGTCTGACAGCACTGTCCATGCATTATGCTTTCTGGTCTGCTTTGCCATCCCAAGGCTGAGAGCAGTGTTGGTATTTGCCCTACAAGTTCCATGCTTCAATGGCCTTTTCCACTTCTGGAGCTGACCCTTAGAAGCTGCATCATCCAGGCAGCTTACACACTGGCTTCCAGTTGGGTACATCTAGGGGGAGCCAACAGTAGGAGATAGAGGTTTGGGAGCAAAGACAGAGCAGTTGTTTCCCAGTTGGGCCATAGGTGGGCATATGTTACATATATCTATTTAAGTTTCCCATTGGGCAGCCTATATCCAAGTGCTCCAACTCCAGCTTTTTCTTCTCCTTTCTCTTTCGGGTGTAGGCTGTTCCCTGGGTAGTTTTCCATTCCTTATTGGTTCCCATACCCTGGTGTTATCTTTGTAAATAATACTTTGATTAAACTTTCTCCAGTTACCCCTCAAGTTCACCATCTGTTTCCTAGCAGAGGAACCAGACTGGATAGTTTTTCACAAACTGCAGGCTATGCCATGGGCTCATTCGGTTGCATGGAGAACCTGACAACCTTACTATTGAAGAAGAGAAATGAGGTGATTTTCTAGAGACACTAGAAGGCAGAAATACTAGGACAAAAGTGGATTTTCCAAGAAGTATTCAGAGCTGAAGGCAAAAAATTAAGTCTATATTTCAAAGACATATTCAAGAATGTTTTATTTTTTAACATTAGTTCCATTTTTTTCACCTTTTAGTACATAACTTGCATACCTCAAGGCCCAAGATTTTTTTCAAAATTTTCATTTCAATACTAATAACATCATTAATATCAGCCAATCAATATTACCCAACCAGTTTTTATAGTGCAAGTCAAAAACGAATTAAGTAAATAAAAGAGTATTATAAAAACTCAATAACCTAATGGAAGGAAAATAATTAATAGAAACACTATCCCTCCAACCCATCACTCTTCCTACCTAGTCTTAAATCTACTTTAATTGGCTTTTTTTGGGATATGCAGTTTCTATTGGGAACCATGGAACCACTTCTTTAGAGGACTGTAGAAGTTTTGAATGCATAGCTAAATACACCCATGAAATATCAGGAATTAGTTTTTAAGTTACATGTTGAATATAGAATTACCTTTATATGGCATATTAAAACTGACCTCACAGTGTTAGTCACTAACAAAAATGTAGTTTAAATATTTTCAATATGCACCATTTCTGCAAAACTATTGACTTGCTCTGCATTGCCAGACGAAAGACTATCACCTAAATTGATGTCAGTTACATATCCAAGAAAATGTATGAGGTAATGACTCCATGAAAAGTGAGGTGAGGCATCAATTTTCAAAGAAAAATAATTTTACTGCTACATTTTTAAGAGGAAAATTTAGAATGGTCCTCTAATGCAACTTTTATTTCTTAAATTATCTTGCTGTTTGCCCTAAAGTGGTCCTTAGGGCACAAAGCTTTCCTCCCTGATTTCTTCAGCAACATTGTTAAAATGCATTTGAATTTTAGAGAAAGGTTCTAGGGAAATTCAATTTCTATTGCTAGCATTTGGGAAAAATTCCATTTGACTTTCAGCTTGCAAGAAGTTTAATCGAGGGCGGGCCACGATGGCTCAGCAGGCAAGGATGCTTGCCTGCCATGCCAGAAGACCCGGGTTCAATTCCCGGTGCCTGCCCATGTAAAAAAAAAAAAAGAGTTTAATTGATTAGATATCACTTGAAACTGATGTACAAGTTTCACACATCTGTTAAAATGTGTGTCAGATACTATTAGAATTAAACAGGCTATATAGAATAAATAAACAAATACTCTTTGCAGGTGTTAGACAATACCAGAGTCACCTACATATTTCTTAGAGGGATTTAAGTTAAATTCCTAAAATTTTTATTTTTTATGGAACAATTTGAACACTTCCAAATAAGATGAATAACTCTCCATAATGCTTCACCACTGGTCCAAATACCTAGTAGTAATTTTCATTTGAGGTAGTCCAATTCACAGCATAGAATAGGAAACATTATCTCTTATGATATGGTATAATGCCTCTTATATTTTTGCACAGGCCTCTTATAGTCCAGAGATCATTCTGAGTTCTCAAATGACTTTCCTTCCTGTGATATCCACTGTCTAATTCCACCTGGCTTCTCAGGCAGTGACACAGAGGACATTGGATTTTTAAGCAGTCTGTATCTCTCCTGAAATTCTGGTTGAAAAGACATGCTAAATTGTAAGTTGTCCCCTAATTTATTTATTGAATCAATAAATCATTTATCCATTTTTTTGTCATTACTTCTATCCTAAATAAGGGACTCTAGGGATAAATATCAAAGAAGGAGGAATTCTACAGCATTTAAAATCTAAGATCTGGGGCCTCAGTTCATATTCTTTCTCTATCTATGACCCCTTTCCTATAACTCATGGTTATTTTAACCATTTCTCTAATAATAAGTAGCAAGATGAAGCATTCTGACATGACCAAGAGTATATACTTTTTTTTTTTCCTTCCAAGGCAAAACAGAGATAGCCTGAAGCCACAAAATGGAGCAATCTTATATTTCTCTTATTTCAGCCCAAGTGTGAATTTCAGAAACATTCATCATTGAACATTTTCTCTTTGTATTTCTCAGCTTGCTTGAGCACCACTCTGCTATGTTTCAGCTGGTATTAGTGTGCTGACTACAAAGGAAGTTGTTGTCTATCTCACCAGACACAATAGACTCTAGGAAATGTGGCCCAGTAACAAAACATGAGTAGAAGATAACAAATTGCTAAGAATCTTTATTATTTTAGCATTTATTTGGCCACTGCAGCATGCAAAATTGCAAGGGAAATCTATGCAAAACAGGCTTTTTACTCAAGAAATAAACTTCTGGAAAGATAATTGCTCTCTGTTGTATAAGCAACTTACACAAGCTGTTTATAGGAAATTATACCTTCAGTGAGGGACATACATATCCTAGTTGGAGCATCTAATACTCAGCGATAGAAAATGTGAAAGAACAGGGCCTTGTTACGGCTCCAAGAATAGTGCAATGCTGACGTGGTAGACCAGGGCCATGATCCCTTTTCCAAAATCTTTGGAAAAAGATACATTTCAGAATTCAGATTTTTGTTTTGTTAATTGTTGTTGTTGTTTTGGGATTTAAACAAAAGCAATATGGTGCATTTAAAGCATATTACATGCCACCCTTAATAGGCATTAAGGCAAAATCCCATGAATAAACACATTATCACCTCTGAAATTCGATGCATAAATATTCTTACTAGGTAGTGTTTTTAAAAAAAGATTTACAAATAGCTTCACATCCATTCAGTCAGTTCTGCTACAAAAATAGTTAAGGAAAAAAATTATCTTTTCAGTCTTTGGTGGATTTTGGAATAGCGGATGAGAGGGGACATTGGATTTGTACCAGCAGCAGCAGCAGCAGCAGAGGTAGTAATGCTGATACAGTACCTGACATTTGGAGCATTTATTTCATGCCAGGGAATTATAATAAGCACTTTACGTGCACTATCAATAATTCTTATGAAATATTAAAAGATTATTATCTATTATGCCCATTTTATAAATGAGGAAACTGAAAATCAGACAGGTCAATTTAGTTATCCAAAGTCAGCTTTATTGTGATTCAAATTGAACCCGGGTCCTCATTACAGCACCTCTCATTAACACAGCAATTTATGTATCTCATTGTTACAATTCAAGCCTCTCATTACATGTACTGAATGTGTGACATGGCACCAGGGAGTAGACTTAACATCAGTTCTATCTAAATAATTTCCACGAACTCTACCTGGAATGTAATAGGCACTTATAGTTGTTGAATTAATTAATTGGCTAAACAATTGTCTAACTTTATTTTATAAATCATAATAAATGAAAATCCACTTTTTCAGGGGTTCTCATTCATTAATGCAAACAAGATTTATCACCATGCTTCAGAATACCTATTTCAAAACTTTCTACAACCCTTTCCTGTGCCTGGGACTAGTCAGGTGCCAGCAGTGCCATCAAGGCAGGACACCCCAAGCCCTGACTGAGACATATGGATCCTGTTGTCTACTTCTGCCCTTCGGGACACACTCCAACCTTAATGTATGGGGTTAACCAAAACCACAAGGAGCTTTAGGATTTGTTCTTATTGGGTCATTCCAGGACCTCATGATCAGGCCCCAGTTCCAGGTTAGCAGCCTAATGAGTGGATCACTCCCATTGGCTGGCACAGTATTTCTTTCACAGCATTGTGTAGGTTTGGGCCAACAGAACGGAGCTGACATGCTGATTTTCAGTGATCCTCACTCATGTCAGACACAGAAACTCTGGATTACCCAAAGTCCACTGCAGACTTGGGCTCAAGCCACATGTGTAGGTGCATTCATGGTCTCTCACCTGTCAATGTTTTGGTCACAGTGCTGTTTCCAATCTATAGCATCTGAGGAAAGTGAGGGCAGTACACTTACCTCCTCCAAGGGTTCTCAAGACCCTTACTCTGTAATCCCATTGATCCCTGCCAATCAATGTCCTCTCTTTCCTTTGATCAACATGGTGATGTCATTTTCTGCCATGTCAGTCTTTAGCCTTGCAGGATGAGTGATAGATATTTCTTGCTCAAATATGATCACTCTGTACTCTACCCAAGGACCTCCACCTAACTTTCCTGCTGGTGAAGACAAGGAGTGTGGTAAACACTGAAAGAGATCACATTTCAGGAATGCAGTGAGTATGCCTTAAGGAATTCCAGAGATGACATATGTTCTAGTTTGCTAGCTGCCGGAATGCAACACACCAGAAATTGATTGGCTTTTAATAAAAGGGGATTTATTTTGTTGGTTCTTCAGAGGAAAGGCAGCTAACTTTCCACTGAGGTTCTTTCTTATGTGGAAGGCGCAGGATGGTCTCTGCTGGTCTTCTCTCCAGGCCCCTGGGTTCCAACAACTTTCCCCGGGGTGACTTCTTTCTGCATTTCCAAAGGCCTGGGCTGAGCTGCAAGTGCTGAGATGAGGAATGCCGAGCTGCTTAGGCTGTGCTACATTGCGTTCTCTCATTTAAGCACCAGCCAATTAAGTCAAACCTCACTCATTGCAGCAGACATGCCTCCTAGCCGACTGCAGATGTAATTAGCAACAGATGAGGTTCATGTACCATTGGCTTATGTCCGCAGCAACAAAACTAGGTATGCTCACCTGGCCAAGTTGACAACTGAATCTAACTAACACAACATAGTTGGAAGATGTGTTGTTCTGCATTTATGTTCTAAAATTCCTAATAGTAAATTTAACATGACCATAAAATGAATTACAGCTTACAATTCCCTGCACATTCTGGATATGAGTTGCTTTTATGGTCATCATCATCAATGAAGTGCAGTAATAATCTTTTATTGGAAATTAGTATTCGAAGAAGGCACAAAGAATGATGCAGGGTCATGAGTAAGGCCTAACTAGTTTTAACTACATGGTGTTAGGGAACTGCAGAAGCCAGATCAATACCATTTCAGTAGAAGCAGTTCTGAAAAACCATAGCATTATGAGCAACAAGAGTGTTGCTTCCTTTTTCTGTTGGTGAGAGATAGGAAATTAGCTAAAAAGGGAGCATTTAACAGTAAACAACACAAAGAGATGCTTCCTGGACCTGAACAGAAACAGATGTTGCCTAGAAACTACAAAGAATTTTCATGCACACTGATTGGATAATAAACAGATATATAAGTACCCATTCTCTAGCTATTATTCCGATCTTCATCATTAAATCATTATGCCGCATAGAGGTCTATGAAATTTTGTAGTAAAAATTATAATATGATCATATACAAAGATAGGAGTCCTGAATAAAATATATTTCCAGGGCCTTGCACACCACTGGGACAGCTTATGAGTGATTAGTTACCTTAACTCCATCTTCAAAGTCATTCACAGCAGTGCCTAGATTAGTGTTTGTTTGAATAACTGGGGGTGGGGGAGCAGAATGTTGGGGAGACATCTTTGGAATTCTGCCTTCTATACCTTCCCTTTGAGAACTATCAATGAGAACCAGTATCCTCCCTGGCAATACAAATATTCTGCAGGGACAGGCAAGGAGAGATTAGCTGAGTACACATCTCCAGCACACAAAGCACTAAATGCATAGGGCAGAATTATGGAGAAGTAAATAACAAGGCAGTGGTCACAGGTGTCCCAAGAAACCAAGAGGTGGTCACGGTATAAGTGAGCTAGAATTTGGGGTTGGGGTAGGACGGTGGCACAGAGTCGGGAGGATGAGGAAAGAGCTAGAACACTTAGAGAAGTCAAAGGCACAGCTAGAGGAATTTCAACATGCTGCCCCATGCCAATCCTGATTAGGGCCTTTCTATCACCCACTACTGGACTTCTAAGGAAACCAGGTTGTGCCACCCTCTCCCTCCTGCACCTCCTGGAATTGTTCTTCAGAATTTTTAAAGATCAAAGAATGTACCCACTGAAAATGGTTCATGCTTTTTCAGTGAATCCTTTTATATAGATAAGTACCAAAGGAATGGGTAGATTAGATGGAGAAAAAAGAGATGCATAGAGGGAGGGAGAAATACAGACAGACTGAAAGAGAGAGTTGGAATAAGGCAGAGCATTCCTTCCTCTAGGAACCTTTCCTCCTTTCCCTGCCTGGGCTAAGAAAGCCCCTCCTTGTGCTCAACGGCACTTCCTGTTTTCAAACACTTGCTATACATTCACCTTCTCGGATGGAAGACCAGATCCTTGAGGTCTGAATTATTGGTTATCTTGTTCACCTCTCTACTTGTGCCCAGAATATTACCCCACCAGTAAGCATTAAGTAAATATTTGATAAAATGAATAAATTCCTGGGGCATGTCTCATAGATTAAAATGCCACTGAGGCACATCATGGTCTTCAGCTTCCTGAGTCCTCCTCTGAGCTCCACATCCAGCAGAACACCTGATGGTCTAGGGGTCTGTAGACAATGTCTGAACCCTCAGGAGTGAACCTCTGGCTCTCCCTAAATCAGATTCTGTTGACCCTCCTGGTTCTTAGGGCTTGGGAGAGACAAATATTCTCTTACTTTGTAATGCATTCTCAAATTTGTCATACTCCTTGGCTCTTCTTATAAATTTTGTTTTCTTTTGTATGCTGTATAGTGGGGGTCACACGTCATTGTTTTTACATGTGAATATCTTGCTTATTATTGCAGCACCATTTGTTGAATTTTTTCTGGGGGGGGAAGGGGGGTAGTGTACAGGCCAGGAATTGAACCCAAGTCTCCGGCATGACAAGCAAGAATTCTACTACTGAACTACTCTTGTACCCCCTTCCTTATTACTTTGAGTAGTCCAATTTCACTTGCTTATGTTAAGTGCCTAACCCCTAGATATATTGGTGTTTCTTTCTCCACAAAGAACTGCTTCCCTCTACCACCAGTAAATAACCCACCAATCATGTTCACTTTAGGAAGGAATTCCATTCCTTCTAGATTTGTCCTGCTGACCCAAGGGCTGTCCCATCTGCTGATTTACTGTTGGGTGGATTAATATTTTGACTCTAGCCCTTGTTCATTTTTGAGAGCATTAGTTTTTGATACCTAGCCTTCGCCTTCCCCAGCACTACAATAATTTGTTGGTTCACAGATATTTCTTGGTCCTTATGGTTGCTTGGGCATGAAAAAGAGCTCACATGTCATTCTAGGAAAGCTGGGCTTTATAGTTTAATGCCATTTGCATTGGGTGTATTAGAAGAGATGAGCTGAACAAAGTAGATTTTTTTTATTTGTTTTGTTTTATTTTGTTTTGTTTTAGATTTGTTTTGTTTTGTTTTGTTTAACTCACACTTCCATGGTCCTGTCGTATATTAATCATCCTTTCAGTAACCATTCTGGTTTAAACAACCCCATCTTCCCACCCTCCAACCATGGATAACCATGTGTCCTGATTTGCAAGGGACAATCCCTGTAAGTCCCATGCAATTGTTAACAACACCCTCTTTAATCTCAGTATTTTCCTTATTTTAGCAATAAATTACATGGGTCACCACTGCCCATTTAAACAAGTCAGAGGCAATGTCATCACTAAGAATACTAGGCCCCATCTTTCTCACTGTGATTGCAGTGTCATACTATGATAAAGAAGCTGTATTTGTCCAGATCTTACTTCCCATCCACCATAACTGATTTTTGTTCTCCAATATGAGGCTTTCAAGCATACCCCTCATTTCTTACCTGCTTCTCATGTGCTATTTCCTATAATTGTCCCCATTGTACTTTGATGGGCTTTCCATTTTCAGTCTCTTAAATTCACCCGCCACGCACATATTGATATTTCATTATTTCCCCTACACTTTGGAATTATGGATTTCTCTTTCATCTCTGCTTTGAATTAATATACCCTTCAGAAGGCTTCAGAGAATGTGAACTCCTGTTAGCCCTCATTTCTAAGTCCATTAGAACTTATTCACTGATCTCTTGTGTTGGTCTAACTCTGCTTTTCATGGTTATTTTATCCTTTCATTTCTAACCCTTCCCTTTTCCATTCTTAAGCTGATGAAGACCATTATTTTTTGATCAATCACACTTCAATTACCTCAGCTTTCAGTGTCATGCTTTCGATGGTCACACCCCACACTCTCTTTTGTACAAATTTTGCCTTTGACTGACTCTGTGCTTATCACACCTGCTTTTGATTTGGCTCAATTTTACTTCTAAGGGATGCCTAAGAAGTCCTTCAGTTTTGATAAATATACCCAGGACATCCTGAACATTGTGTTGAGACAAGGGAAAATCATCAATAGATGATTATGTCCTAAAAGAAATTTCATTAGGGGAGTGGATAGAAAATCCATTAGGGCAAGCCCAGTCTTACATCACTGTGGTGAATGCATCCGTCTTGTTTCCACAGTAAACAATCCAATGCCTAGTCAGGGAGACCCATTTCTGGGATTGTTTTTATCACACGTGATTGGTTTCTGGACCAACATTTGTGCTGGCAGTTACTGCTTCCTGCCCCGTGTATATCTAAGTTTGCAGCCATGTATTTTTAAGTATGTGGGATACTCTCAGGGTCTATGAATCATGGAAGAAGGAGCAGCTAGCTTTAAAATGTAGTTTTCCTATCATGTCCGATGTTTAGGCCGCTGGCTTCATTTTCATCCATTTCTTACATCTGATTAACACATCCAACAGTGTTTTAAAACATCCTGGTTGAAAACCATTGTACTAGAGTCATTGTTTTCCATTCTTTTTTGGCTTGTTTGTGTGTTTATATTTATTTAAGCAACCAATATTTACCTACCCCCGTCTAGATCTTTCAGAGTCTAAACAGAAAAACAGAATTCACTACAAATATTTCAAACAGAAGGGATTAAAGACAGAGGAGCAAAACCATTAAAGCTTCACCCAGAGTTCATGATCAATTTGCCACTAAGAGGGTTCTGTGGGAGGATATAAGCCACCTGAGCAGCCCCTAGAAGCCGTATAATTAGTCCACTGCTAGGGTCCTTGCAGATGTTCTCCCCACTGCTATCCCCTCTATGATTGCTATCACTGTCACTGATACTGGAGACACAGAAACCCTAAGAAAGAAGGTGGCTTCTTCTCACTCTCATCTTTCATGATCCCTCCAGTGTCCCCAATGGCAAAGCCTGTTCTGAAGCCAGTTGAAAAAGAAATCTTGGAAAATTAATACATGAAGTCCCAGTCCCCTACCTTATAGGGTGAAATTCACAGGGTTCAATGGAGTTGTGAATAAATGGGGTGGTGACCAGCACAGACTGTGTCTCCATCCCAACCCCATTTTGTTTGTCTTGTTTTGTTGTGTTTTATTTTGGAACTCTGATTTGGAGTCCTAATATAAGATACCAGTGAAAATCACCTCCAGAAGAATGGGTCTAGGGACTCTGGATCTGCACCCAATCAGTATCCCCCACTTCTTCTGTGGCCGTCCCCTATTTGAACCCTCAGGTCAGCACAGAGCAGTGGAAAGATACAAATCTAAAGCTCCATTTCTTTTCATGTCACATGTGGAAGATTTAGAAGTTGGTTCTCTAAGAGCGTGTTAGATACGTGGAACATTTTCCTTACGTAAATGAGGATTAATTTCAAGGATATAAGAGATTAGGAGAAACTCCTCTGCTTGTAAAATAGAATCTAGTCAAAAAATAGGCTTTGAGTGAATGAAGGTCACTGCTCCTTTCTAAGATGTAGTCAGTCTGAGTCCCAAGCTCACTGGAGTTTGCTGTGTATGTTGAGCCCAAGATCTCCTGTGTGTGCTTTAGCTGCACAGAGTGTGCTAAGTCTGAAGTTCAGTCTCCTCCTACTATCTGATTTGCCATTGACTTGAGCAATGACTACAGGTCAATAAGTAAAGATTAGGATGAAGTGACTGAACTTAAATTGTGCTGAATGCAAAAAGTTGTGACAACCTCATGCAGAAAGTTCTACTTAAGACAATTTTCATCAGGAAGCAGGATTTTGGCAGACCTTTAGATCGTCAGGGAGACCTCCCTGTGTAAAGAGGGGAAACACGGCAGGTGAATAACTTGGCAACAGGGCAATAGTTTGTGATCATGACCTCTGCCTCAGATCACATACCTGCTTTTTTTCACATGATAAAGCTTCATTAATGAAGTAAGAGCATTTTATATTTCATAATTGTTTGAAATATCCAAGAGAGCTAGGTCCTTTATCTTCTTTAGAAGCTTCTTGCCTTTGGCAATATTCTTGATATTCTTCCTGAATGACATTTTCTTCAACTTTTTGGGCAAGTTGAGCTTCTTTCACAGATCTAGTTACTTCTTTCACCAACTCAGTCTTAAGCAAAAGAGGACTCTGATTAAAAAGTTCTGTATTTGATATCAAGTATGGTTTGTTGCTTATTATTTCAAGTCTGATTGTATCCGAATGGCAGCATGAGGCTTATACAGAAATTCTTGGTGTTAGATGGTTAAAAAAAAAAAAAAAAAAAAAAAGGAAAGTCACAAATTCTGCTCCTGATGTGGTAGGGGCAATTTTGTTTTGAAAATCATTGAAGGGATCCTGGTTTCCATTCAGAACTGCTACCTGGGACACGTGAGATCACTAAGCCATCTTTATTTTTAGGTAAGCAGCACCTTTAATCAAACCTTGGTATAAATACAAGCACACCATTTGTTCTAATTGAGTAAATAACACCATCAGATATGCAACACTCCTCTGTTTCAGGATCTTTGTCTTTAAAATGCATGCACTGGAAGAGCTCAGTAGACTGCTTCTGAGAAGGCTGTGTTGCTGTTTCTGTTGTTGATGTGTCTGCCTAATTCCTCAAATCTTTGGGCTGAACGGATTTTCCTTAGTTTCCATTTTCTTTTCTTTTGAAATGGCTGCCATTAGTAATCTGTGCACTATAATATCTGAATATCTTCTTTTTGGAGAAGTTGCATGTGTATATGTATCTAATACAAGACTATAATCATGGAATTCTTCCTCCACACATGCCCTGATAGAGAACTATTGGGTGTTAGACATGGCCTGTGTAGCTATGGCACAGCAGCCTGCTTACAATGGGATCATTGGGGTCATTCGCATTATCCATATAATCAGCCAGTGCTTTCTTGAACCAAGTATCTATGAAGAAGCCTTTTGCTTTAGCACATTCCTGGAGTCCAGGAAAAAACTCCTGGTATAGAGGAGGGTATTGGCACAACAAGGCCTGATGAGGGAAGCGCGCTGATATCTTCTTGGTTACCTGGGTTCATGCACTCAGCCACCATCTCATGCATTTCCAAGGACTGCTTGAGGATAAAGTCATGAATATTCTTTTTTTTTTTTAATCTAGCTGTATGCAAACCTTCACCCCCTCAAGTTCCAGGGTACCACAACTATCTCATTTAGCTTGGATGTAGAGAGCTATGTTGGTCAGTTTTCCAGTTGCCCACACTAACTCCTCCAGGCTTTCTTGTCTGTCCTTCTCATTCAAGTCTTTGAATTCTGAAATATTATCAAAAATGCTGAAGTTTCCATCCAGTAGTTCCTGGACTGCTTCATAGAACAGTTTGTATGTTGATCGAATAATAGTTCTGCTATACCATACTTTCTTAATTTCATAGGCTTTGTCCAATTCCCACATGGCACTTACAGCACATCTATCCATGCCTCAAGGAGGGAATACAAATCAGCCCTGAGGATGGGGTGGCATGTTTAGCAGTGATATGAGTAGTAAGTAGTAGCCTTTGCTCTAGCTTCAATATCAATATAAAAATTGGTGCCACAAAGGTGTCACATCTGCAGTGTGGACCCCAAGTTCCAGCATGCCATTACTAAAGGTTCTGATTGAAAGTGTGTCATCCACATCTTCACAATCTTTAGGATCAATGCTGAATACAGAGTGGATTTTCCTCAAGTCTTTACGTTCTTGCTCCTCCTCAGGACTCTCACCTTCCAGGAATTTTCTGATATATTAACTGGCATCTCATACATTTGAGCTCTGAAAAAGGGACAACTGAAATGCTGTTTTCCACCAAGATAGTTGTAATTTCCCCTTCAAGATCTCAGATTCTTCCTAAAACATGCACAAAGTGTCCATTTGGGTAAACAGATGTTGACTCCCAGGATTCAGTACGCACAACCACCCTGAGTCCTGGAGGGCTTCTGCTTGCTGAGTACTGATACGGATTCTGGGAATTCTGTAAACCCAAGGTGTAATTAGGATTAACTGAGAAGTTTTGCTCTGAGATTGGACCTTTTTCTTTGGTTGGAAATCTTACCACATAGTCCCGCCAGTTCTTCTGAAGGATGCCCTCACTCTGCCTGAAGGCATGGGCTCACTTGGGGCCTCTTCAGATGTTTTGTCTTCATTGTCATTCTCACACAGGGCTGACATTCTTCCTTTCCATTCATTTTTAGGGATTAGTTCCACAGCTACCGCATTGCTTCTGCAGCATGATAGCAGTGCTCGACTTTTATGTGCCTTTATGGGGCTGTAGCCTGAACTAACTGTCCCTCTTCTGTGTTCCTAAAGGACCTATCCCACACCTTTATCATATCCCATATACTGTGTTAAAATTATCTGGTTCAGTGCCTGTCTTCCCTACTAGGCTGTCAATTTACTGAAAGTAGAAACAGTATCTTATTCAATATGATATACCTGAGCCATATTTAGTATCTTGCTGGTCCCATTTAAATGAGAATGACCCTCTGACTGTAAATTAATTGTCTGCATAATAACTACTTTCTCCAGCTTCCGGAGTAATAGAATGTCAGAAAGACATATCACTGACACCAAGAAAAGTTGAATTTCTTAGTCTTCCTTTATTAAACTACAACCGTGGACTGCAATGTCCTTTCAATGTGAGTGGAAGTCAGATGTTCCACTTTGGAGTCTTGGTCTTAAAAGGATGGTGTGAGCTCCAGGGGACATTTTCCTCACTTCCACTGCTTGGTGATGATGAGACCAGGAGACGCTGACTTGGACCCACCTGTGGAAGTCATATGTCAAGGAGAACAAAAAGGGAGAAAGAAATCCCCATCATTGTAAGCCAGTGTATGATGGAGTCTCTTTGTTAGTTTACATGCTAGCTAATACAACTCTGTAGTCACAAATTCTTAAGAAGTAGAGTATTCATTAGGGTTCCAACAGGAAACAAATGACACACACATGCACAGACACACAAATTAAGTAGGATAACTCAAGGAATGTTTGTTTATTAAATGATCATTTATAAAGGTGTGGTTGTGAAGAAATCAAAGGAATAATGCAGGACCCTGTGACTTATAGTGGCAACTGAACTGTTACCACCCCTAGGTCCTAAGAGCAGTTACTCAAACCTTGATGGAGAGATGACTATGCAGAGTTAGAAACTTTGGGAAGAGCAGTGTCCTTTGTTCCAGGGATCATCCAGCTCATGGTCACCTCATAGACGGTGGGCCCCGGAAATCAACAGCCTGACCTTACTCTTCTCAGTCTCTTTTGCCTCCCACTTGGGCTCCTCTGAAAGAAGAAATCCAACAGGAGGCACATGGGAAGCTTTTTGACAAGCCCACATGATCTAGCCTATCGGGAAGAAGAAAAAGCCTGCAGAAGGGTAAAAAAATGCTTCTGGAGGGTAAAACAAAAACTTCCGGAGAAAATCCAAACTTAAAGAGTAACCCAGCTATAGAAGTGAGGGAAATATAGTTACAGAGCATTATATTCTACTTTTATGTCCTCATCTATGTATAAATGTGAATTTTAAAATTAATTTTTAAGAAGCTGCCTAATTAGGAATGCAGGGGGGTTGATAATGCAGTGATGGGGTCAATAAACAGTTCAACCAACATTCCTTAGATATAAACTAAATATATAATACAACTTTAGGCACTGGAGACCAAAGTCTCAGGACTGGATCCTGAAAAGCCAATGGACTAGACATATTTTTCATCTAATCTTTTGTAACAATTTAACTCAAGGTATCCTTAGTGGTTTGTGCTATCTTTTTAATATTTTTCTTGAGAGAGATGAAGGATGATGATGACAGCTGTCCACATGTTTAGTAAAATCATGTTGAAAATAATGACCAAAGAGCCATGATTAGTGCTGCAGAGGCTTCAGGAGAAGCAAAAGTCACTCTAAGTTATATTATGATGGAGCATATCAGTCAGAGGTCTTGGTGGCAAGCAACTGAAACCAAATTTGAATATCTTAATCAAAAAGATATCTTAAAAGATATCAGGAGTATGTGGAATTGATTAAGCCTGGAAGGACAGGCTTGAAAAAATGGGAAGACTCTAGACAGATTAGGTAGAATAGAGATTAACATGATTCACTAAAGAGATGCCCTAATATTGTGAATTATGCTTGTTGAGCTCTATTTCACTCTTACTTATTCAGACTAGTTCATAGAGGCAGATCTGCCTTTTCCCCAAAAGTCAATCAAGGGTCCAGCTTCCTTCCATTTTGTTGCTTTGTCATCTGACCTGCATTTTCAGAATTTTGTGTTTGCAATGATTTCATTCAAATCTATAGAAAAGGGGAAAGAAAGGAAAGACAGGGCAAGGAAATTGCTCTGTTGTTGTGTCCATCATTTCTGCTCACATCCCACTGCCCTAAATTTAAATCACTTGGCCACGCCAAGCTGCAAGGAAAGATACAAATTTGAATTTATAATTGGCAGCTATATGTCCAGCTTAAACTCTTTTGCCAAATAATTAAGAGGAGAATGGATACTGTGGGAGTGTTAGCTGTCTCAGCCACCTCAAGGAAACTCCAAAGGGTTAACCAATAAGGAACCACAGCAAATGTCATCCTGCAGAAAGTCTGGTTCACGTGTCTTTTTGATCACTACAATGAAGCTGACCTCTTACTGTCCCATATATTTACATAATCCAACTAAATTTCAGAATCTCAAGAAGGAGTACCTTACTGATCTAGTCAGAGTCACTAAGAGTCCACCAACAGGTACACTGAAGCAAAGAGAGATGGGATCTGTTCCCTTTTTACTTCCACGATGGGATACAGAAATAATACCTCCACAAATATTCATGATAAGAAGTTCCCCAAATTGGAAAACTGGGAAGAGGGAATTTGATATTCAAGGGTTGAAATCCACTACAAAATGTATCATTACCAATAGGTTCTTACTATAGAATTATCTGATTAGGATTGTCTTTCATTCACTTCATTCATTCATCATAGCACTATGTATTACAAACTGTGAAGTATTGGTGGTAAAACATTGAGAATGTCATTATAAATTCTAAACCAAAATTCTCGACCACCATCAAGGGAAAAAAATTGAGGGTTTTGGTGAATTATTGAGTATTCTTATTAATCTAATAACTTACAACTAATGCCTTGGAAATAATCCTCAGGTACAGTGCTAAAGTGTTGAAAGTATGTGAACTTTGGAATCATACAAACCTAGATTAAATCCATATAATGTATCTTAGCTAAATAATTTCACCTCTTTAAATTTCAATTTTTCATCTGTACAATGAAGATAAAAATCTTACCATATAGGTCTATTTAAAAAACTAAATCAGAGCATAAATAACAAATGTTTAACATGTGATAAGCACTCAGAAATTATAAATTTTGTTCTGTACCACTTCACTTATGCTTCATTTAGTTGTCAAGATAATGTAATGACTGCTTTAGGGGTACAACATGTATTACAGTTAAATGGCATTATCACTGGCCAGAAAACATATGACCAACACATATGAATAACTTGAATTACATAGGCAATTTTTCTAATGATTATTTCTCTCTAGTTTAAGCCTGTCTGGAATTCTAAACAGGTAATTGGGTGAGATCTGATTGATTTAAAGAGGTGGGTTGGAGAGTGTTACAAAGATTATCCATTCATTTGGTATCCAAGTATAATTTTCAGAAAGTTAAAGACATTACTGTCATACAAACACAGAATAACCATGTGTCTAATATTTTACTGATTAATTAATGAAGGGCCTAGATGATAAATTTAGTTCAAAACATCTTGAGGAATGGTGATGAATATAGTCAGTCAAAGGAACATTGAAATTAATTTGATAATAGATACAAACTTGATTGATAACCTATAGAGCAATAAAACTGTGAGCTTTGAGGTTATTTATGCTATTAAGGAGACCTCTACAAGCTAACACATAATTACATAATTTGGGGGGTATCTGAACTCTAACCAAATAGTAAAAAAGCAAAGTCAAACAAGTGTGCATTCTCCTAGATCATTAAATAAATCTTGCAAGCTTGTTAAAACATTTGCTAATAGGACACTGAAAAGGAATAAAATCATTTTTTGCGTTACTTAAAAGTTTCAGAGAATTTTTTTCTTAACAGCAGTAAGCCCATTGTTGATTGACAGTGGCACCTAAAAATAAGTTCTCATCAATAGATCTATTGGTTAATCAAAAGGAATCTAACTGCACCTATCATCATTTCCAAGGCTGAGATTAACCCACGTAATAATAATTTTTCTAAGGGGTGCAATTGTATCTTTATTTTCCCCTTCTTGATCAAAATTTCACAATTCATTAAAAATGGCATATCTGTAACAGACTTTTGAAAAATAACAGAAGTTATTAGATACATGAGTACTTATTAGTATTGGATAATTCAAGAAGTTGTGTACAAGGAAACTCCTATCTTTTGTCGTATCTTTCACAGAAACCATTGCAAATGAGATGAGTATTTATTTTAAGGTTGATATCCTATTGAATAAAGTAGGAATCACATTTGAATGACAGTCAAACTGTCTGATAGCTCTAGGGCTGGCTAGAGGCAAAACTGTAAAATCTGATAAGTAGAAATTCTATGCTCTCTAGTGCTCTTCCTGGATCCTCTTTACTCCCTCTGTAGATACCAATATTCACTGATCTTGGCTATCCAAGCTACTCTCCCATGATACCTTACACAGGCTTTCCTTTCTAGCAAATGCCTGAGAGATGGGGTCTTTCTTGTCACAGATAGTAAGACAAAACACAAGAATGGAAAGAAAAGATAACACTTTTATTTCACTTATATTTACTAATGAGATATATGTGCCTACAGGCACAACTTTTCTGATGTCAGAATCAGATTGGACACCTCTCCCCTCATTTCACACAAGTATGTGTGATATTTTGCACATACTTATTTTTTTATCACTGCAACTGCCAAAACTTAGACTCACAAATTTGATGTCATCGATAGGAATATAGCATGATCCAATATTGAAATTGTGAAATATTTGAGTTTGTTGTTTTGAATGAACAACAGATATCAACTGTCAGTGTTACCCTTGAAAGTATAAAATATCCAGCACCACCCCGTAAGTTTACTGTGTTGCCCTAGGATATGTGAGTGCACAATTTGAGAACTATGGTGCTTGGAGCTACATATCTCAGGAAAACATGTCCTTAAATTTAATCCACTCCTGTAAGTGTGAACCCTTATAAATAGGAACTTTAATGAGCTTATTTCATTGAGAAAGGGCCCAGCTTAACCAAGATGGGTCTTAATCTTATTACTAAAGGCTTTATAGGGAAGGCTAGAGAGAGAGAGAGAAAGCCACAGGAAGAAGCCAGAAACTGTAAGTCAATCGAGCTCAGAAAAGAAAAGAAAAACCAGGTGAGGCTACCATGTGATTCCCATGTGAAAGAAAAACTAAGAACCAAGGATCACTGGCAGCTAGCCCCTGAATGCCACAGTTCTGGGAGAAAGCATTGCTTTGATGACAACTTAATGTAGGACTTCTCTTAACCTCAAAACCATAAGCCGATACATTCCTATGTTTAAACCAACCCATAGAGTGGTATTTGTTTTAGCATCCAGGAAGCTAAAAGAAGAACCATGTTAATATATGCTATTATTTATATTCTCAAATAATTTATTATTAAATATTAATTAATTAATTATTTTACCTATTAGTATCCTCAATAACTACCATGAAAATAAAAAATACATTTTATAAGGCCAGTACTTGGAAAGATCAAGCCTAAGTTTCAAAAAGGAAAGATGAATTTCTTGAGGAACCTTGAAACTTGGATAGTATTTTTGACTAGTAAAGAAGTCCATAGGAATTGTGATGTCATATTTACAGATAATTATGACTGTTTTCATACAGTTTATCAGGAAGAGTCTTTGGATAAAAATATAAACAAAACAATGCCACAACCCTCAATGATCTTCACACAAATGGGCATTTGCAAGTTGCCTAAGCTGGTGCAGTATGCATGGTGTTGGGTAAAGAATGGGTTAGAATAATTAAAACCAAAACTAGAATATGGATTGGAGCCATAATTAGAATATCTTTGATATCTACATAAGAAATCAGTATATAATAAGAAATAATGTAGGATTCTTTAAGTGTCATTACTAACAAACTCATGGGAAATACCAGTGATTTCTCTTTCTACCTATGCAAATATAAAAAATTTTCCAGAGCAGAATCCATTTCCTTCAACACAGAGCTATCAGATTAATGAGCAGCATTTCCACACCAGATAAGCAAAACATCCTAAAACTAAAAGGAAAATTATTTTTCTATTTTTGTTCATTTCCCAAATGAATCAAATTTCCTAAACTACTGATCTCTATTTTTTGCCAAACCAGAGTAAATGTATAAATCTTATCATAAAATAAAACATATTAATTTTCCCCAGACTTTTTAAAGGTGCTTGTAGCACTAGCATAATAATTTAGCTGCTACTGACTGATAGGATTTTCAGTTTAAGTGGAAATTATTATGCCCATATATCTAAACTTTATTAAGACTTATCAGAAACACATACAGCCTAGAAACACACAAATACTGAACAAGAAATTAAGGTAGCCCACAAGAGATTATAGTACTTCATTAAAAGTAGCCCACCACCCTTGAAGTTTTATTATCAGCTAGTCAACTAAAGTGTAAATCCTTAACAAGGATGACACAATATTTTAATAATGCTTTCTTAAATTAGGATGACGTTCTTGACATTTTAAATTCTTTGCCCTGAGTTACATGTCCATGGAAACCCCAAAATTGGCCTCAGGGATGCTGGTTCTAAAATCTGGCCAAAACTTTATTACTAACAAGTACTAACGTATCATTGCAAATTGCAAATGGATACCAGAACTAATTTTCACAACTACCCCATAAAGATCTTATTGATTATAACACTTTTGCTGATGAGGAAACCAAGGCTCAGAGAGTTTAAATGATGGTTAAATATCATAGTCAATAAAAGATGGGAGTTCCAGGAAGATGCTGGAATAGGATAGATCAAGTTCACCCCTGCTTCAAGGAAAGCTGCAGAAAGTACATGAAGGCTACTGAGTCAGCGATTTCAGGATGTAAGTGACCTTACACTGCATAAGGAGGTCATTTTTGTTTGCAAAAGCTGAGAACTGGAGACCATCCTGGCTCATGCAAACAGCCTAACACGTCCCTTTCCATATGGAAGCCCAGAGCCTCAGGAATGCACAGACAGGGAGACAGGGACTAGGAATTAAACCGAGCCACATTCTTTGAATGTGCTACCCTCACCTGCACAGCCCTGCAATACACAACTCACCCCACACTTCATGCACCTGAACCCCATCACCTGCTTCCAATCCCCGTGCTCCAAGTACCCCCACACCACTACGCACGCCCCTTATGCATACCCATCCCACAACCCCATCCCAAGTGTGAGCACCTGCCCCAGCCCAACCCACCTCTCCTCTGCAAGCTTAGCTTTGCCCCACCCCTCCCAAGACCCACCTCTTCTTCCTTGCCACCTGCAGACAGCTGCCAACCCATAAAGACTGTGGACTCTTACCTTCATACCCAGGCTACACATACTTCCAGTCCATACAGTCATGCACAAGGCCCCCAGTCATGCCCCTCAGCTCTGGGCAAGCACAGACTTGCATAGCTGGGCCAAACTTGCCCCTGGCCCACACAGGAACAACCCCACCCCCCATCCTTGAGCTCTGCACATGCACACACTAGGGCCCCGTTCCCCAGAGCCAACACAGACACAGCCATCTCTGGGCACCTATGCATTCATGCACTGACATCTTGATGCCTGCACCCCAACCCACTGCCCCAAAATCATGCACAATTGGTCCACCCCTCAGCACAAGTGCCTTGCTCCCACACCTGGCAGGTGCTCATGGGAGAATGTGTGCTACATAGTCCCCACCCTGCACATGTGTGCCCACTTACTCCAATCCCCTCCACACCTATGCACCCATGCCAAGGAGCCACCCACCAGACACCAACATCTCCCATGCAAGTCTCACAATGCCTCTGACCTGTGCCCAGACCTACACATTCCCACAAACCCATCTAGGGCCATCTGAGTCCCTCCTCCTGTGCAAGGACACACCCTCACCCTGCCCTACCTTGTGCCCCAATGTCTGTACCACTTAACCCACACCCTAAAACCCACGACCCACACACTCCACTTGCCCACCTACATCCTACCTGAATACCAGTCCACATGCATCCACACAACCTCCCCATCTGTCTCCCACCACACTCTACCTCTTTGTCCTCCATGCCGCATCCTGCTCCTGGTTCCAAGGTCTCCACCCCATACCCTTGGCTCCTGTACTGCACCCTCACAACTCCATGATCCACACTCCATGCTCACAGGCACCAGTGTAGCATCCCCAACTGGTGCCTATACCTGCATTGCAATGCATCACCACATTGTTGTGCCCCGTTCCTCATTATTGTGACCCCATCCTCCTCCACAGCCATCCTGCAAATACAAAGCTTTAGACTATTAAAGGAATCAACTTCCAAACTAAAACTATAAAGATATTTACATGCCTCAAAGACAACAGAAGATCACTAAGCATATCATGATGCAGACAGATAAAGCCCAGTCTAACAACCAAATTAAAACACCAGAACAGACACAGACATTGGAACAACTAATCAAAGATGTTCATATAACTCTACTAAATAAAATAAATGGGATGGCTAATGACATAAAGGAGGTCAATAAGACACTAGAAAAGTATAAAGAGAAATTTGAAAGAATAAGTAGAAAAATAGCAGATATCACAGAGATTAAAGATGCTGTAGGCCAAAATAAAAAACCTACTAGAGACACACAACAGCAGATCTGAAGAGGAATAAGAAAGAATAAGCTAACTAGAGGACAGTATAACTGATTTTGAACACTCAAAACAGCAAATGGTAAAAAAAAAAAAAAGAAAAAAAAAAAGATGGAAAAAATTGAATTGGGTCTCAGGGAAATGATGGCCAAAACAAAGTGCACAAATATAAGACTCATTGGTGTTCCAGAAGTAGAGAAGAAGAGTAAAGGGATAGGAAGATTAGTCGAAGATATAACGGGGGGAAACTTCCCAACCCTTATAAAGGACATAAATATGCAAATCAAAGAAACCCAATGAATTCCAAATACGCCTTCCCAAGACACATACTAACCAGTCTGCCAAGTGTTGAAGAAAAGCAGAAAATCCTGAAAGTGGAAGGAGAAAAACAAACTCTATGTGCAAGGGAAACCATATAAAAGTGAGTTCAAACTACTCAGCTGGCACTATGGAGGAGAGAAGGCAGTGGTGTGATATATTTAAGATCTTGTAAGAGGAAGACTTCCAGCCAAGAATTCTGTACCCAGCCAAATTGTCATTCAAAACTGAGAAAGAGATTAAAATATTCACAGACAAACAAATCTTGAGAGAATTTATCAACAAGAGACTGATCCTACAAGAAATACTAAAGGAAGTTCTGCCAATAGAAAATTAAAAAAAAGACAGGAGAGTGAGGTTTGGAGGAGGGCACAGAATTGAAGTGTACCGATAACGGTAACTTAAAGGATGAAAAGATAAAGAGGGAAATGAATATATAGATCTGACAAATAATATCCAAAGGATAAGATGATAGATTCAAGAAATGTCTTCTCAATAAAAACTTTGAATGTTAATAAGCTAAACTTACCAATGAAAAGATACAGATTTGCAGAATGGATTAAGAAATATAATCCAGCTATTTTCTGCTTACAAGAGATTCATTTTAGACACAAGTTTACAAACAGAATGAAAGTGAAAGGATGGAAAAGATGTTCCATACAAGTTGGAACCAAAAGAAAGCAGAAGCAACTATATTAATATCTGACAAAATAGACCTTGAGTGTAAAGGCATCATAAGACACAAAAAAGGACACTTTGTCCTATATTACTAAAAGGGACTATTCACCAAGAAGAAAGAACAATCATAAATGTTTATGGTCCCAATCAAGGAGTCCCAAAGTACACGAGAGAGATATTTGCAAAACTGAAGGGAGTGATAGATGTTTCAACAATTATAATAGGAAATTTCAATACACCACTCTTATCTATAGAGAGAGAAGTTAAACAACTTGATAAATGAATCAGACCTAATAGAAATAAATAGGTCATTACACCACCAAAACGAAGGATATGCATTCTTCTCTAGCACCCACAAAGATCTGTTTGGGTCACAGAACAGATCTTTATAAATTTAAAAACATTGAAATTATTCAATGCACTTTCTCTGATCACAATAAAATGAAGCTGGATATCAATAACCACCAGAAAACCAAGAACATTCACAAATATATGGAGATCAAATAATGCACTCTTAAACAACCAGTGGGTCAAAGAAGAAATTGCTAGAGAAATCAGCAACTGTCTGGAGACAAATGAAAACAAGAGTACAACATTTCAGAACTCATGAGATGCAGCAAAAGCTGTGCTGAGAGGGAAATTTATTGCCCTAAATACCTATATTAAAAAAAAAAAACAAGAAAGTGCTAAAAATTGAAGACTTAACTGCTCACCTGGAGGAACTTGAGAAAGAATAGCAACTAACCCCAAAGCAAATAGAAGATAAGAGAAATAACAAAGATTAAAGCAGAATTAATTAAATGGGAGAAGTGAAAAGAGCAGTAGAAAGAATCAATAAAACTAAAAGCTGGTTCTTTGAGAAAATCAATAAAATCAATGGGCCACTAACAAGACTGACAAAGAAAAAAAGAGAGAAAATGCAAATAAACAAAATCAGAAATGAGAAAAGGTGCATCACCATAGGTGCTGATGAAATAAAAGAAATCATAAGATACTTATGAACAACCATATGCCAACAAATTAGACAACTTGGATGAAATGGACGAATTCCTGGAAACACACAAACAAGCTACACTGACTCAGAAAGAAATAAAAGATCTCAAAAAACCAATCACAAGTAAAGAGATTCAATCAGTCATCAAAAATCTTCCTACAAAGAAAAGCCAAGGACAAGATAGCTTCCCATGGTAAGTTTATCAAATTTTCCAAAGAGAATTAACACCAACCCTGCTCAGACTTTTCCAAAAATGAGGAAAAAGGAATACTACCTAACACATTTTATGAAATTAATATCACTTTAATACTAAAACCAGGTAAAGATACTATAAGAAAGGAAAACTAGAGGCCAATCTTCCTAATGAACATAGATGCAAAAATTCTCCACAAAATACTAGCTAATCAAATCCAAGAACACATTAAAAGAATTATACACCATGACCAAGTGGGGTTTATACCAGGAATGCAAGGATGGTTCAACCAAGAAAATCAATTAATGTAACACAAAACATTAATAAATTGGAAGGGGAAAATCACATGATCATCTCAATTGATGCTGAAAAATCATTCAACAAAATTCAACATTCTTTTCTGATAAAAACACTTCAATAGATAGGGATCAAAGGTAACTTCCTCAATATAATAAATATGAAATAAATGAAAAACCAATAGCCAGCATCATACTCAATGGAGAGAGACCGAAACCTTTTCTCCTAAGATTGGGGATGAGACAAGAATGCCCTGTCACCACTATTATTCAACATTGTACTAGAAGTCCTACCTAGAGCAATCAGGGAGAAAATAAATAAACCAAAAACTTCCAAATTGTGAAGGAAGAAGTAAAATTATCATTATTTGCAGATAACATAATACTATACTAGGAAAATCCTGAGAAATCTACAACAAAGTTACTTGAGCTAATAAACAAATTCAGCAAGGTGATGGGATATAAAATTAATGTGCAAAAAATCAGTAACATTTCTATACACAAGCAAAAACCTAACTGAAGAGTCAGTTAAGGAAAAAATTCCATTTAAAATAGAAACTAAAGTAATTAAGTACCTAGGAATGAACTTAACTAGGGACGTAAAGGACTCGTACACAGAAAACTGCATAACATTGCTAAAAGAAATCAAAGAAGATCTAAATAGATGGAAAGACATTCCCTATTCATGGATAGGAAGGTTAAATATAGTTAAGATATCAATTCTACCCAAATTGATCTACAGATTCAATGAAGTACCAATAAAAATTCAAAAAACCTACTTTGAAGACTTGAAATAGCTATTTACAAAATTTGTCTGGAAGGGAGAGACCATGAATAGGTAAAAGCTTCCTAAAAAAGAACAAAGTGGGAGGATTAACACTTCCCAGCATTTTAAAACTTATTATAAATCCACAGTAGTCAGAATAGCATGGTACCGGCATAAAGATAGAAGTATTGACCAATGGAATTGAATCAAGAGTGCAGAAATATACCACCAAATCTATGGTCAACTGATTTTTGACAAGGCCTCCAAATCCACTGAACTGGGCCAAAATAGTCTTTTCAATGAATGGGCCAGAGAAAACTGGATTATCAATAGTCAAAAGAATGAAAGAGAGCCCTTGTTTTATACCCTATAAAAAATTACCTCAAGGCGGATCAAGCACCTAAATACAAGAACTAGTACCATAAAGCTTCTAGAAGAAAATATAGGGAAACATCTTAAAGACCTACTAATAGGAGGTAGCTTCCTAAACTGTACACCCAGAACAAAAGCAACAAAAGAAAGAATAGATAATGGGAAACTCCTCAAAATCAAATGCTTCTGCACCTCAAAAGACTTTGTCAAAAAGGTGACAAGGCAGCCAACTCAATGGGAGAAAATATTTGGGAATCACACATCGGACAAAGGTTTGATATCCTGTATAAATAAAGAAATCATACAACCCAACAACAAAAGAACAACCCAATTATAAAATGGGCTAAATACATGACTAGGCATTTTTCTGAAGAGATGCTCATTTTCATTACCTATAAAGGAAATGTAGATCAAAACTACAATGAGATACCACCTCACATCTATAATAATGTCTCCTATTAAACAAACTACAAATCTTGGAGAGGATGTGGAGAAATTGGGACAATAATGCACTGCTGGTGGGAATGTATAATGGTACAGCTGCTATGGAAGACAGTTTGGCAATTTAGGAAACCAAATATCGAGTTGCCCTATGACCTGGCAATATCACTTGGTATATACCCAGAAGAGCTGAAAGCAGTGACACTAACAGACATTTTGACATCGATGGTCATAGTAGCATTATTCACAATCACCAAAAGATGGAAACAATCCAAATGCCCATCAACAGACTAGTGGATTAAAAAAACATGGTATATACATAGGATGTGATATTATACAGCAGTAAGACAAATGATGTCCTGAAGCACATGAAAAGACGGATGAGCCTTGAAGACATGATGCTGAGTGCAATAAGACAGACACAAAAGGATAGATATTGTATGACTCCTCTTTTATGACCATAGTAAAGTTAAAATCAGAGGATTACAATACAGAATATAGGAGACTTAGAGATACATTGAAGTTAGAGATGGGTGAATGGTTAGCTAACGAGATTGAACTCAAATGTAGGGAACAGATAGAAGTGAAGGTGGTTCACTAGATCTATAAGTAATATTACAATACTGAAGGTAAAATGACTGAAAGGGTTTGTGACCTATGGGCCCCACCGATTTACACTACAAATATAAATAAGTTCTTGCATAAACTACTTCAAAGGTTTGATTCTTGTACAAAGAGTGCTTACGTTCAAGGTACAGGGGAAAGCTGCTATTGCATGCTATGGGCTATGGTTTAACAGGAAAACATCAGCACTACCACAGCAATAGCTGAGGGTGTGTTTATTGGTTAACAATGAAATTATCTAAAATTTAGAGTGTTGGACTGTAGAATTTGGGCATTACACATGATGTCTAATGAATGCAGATGGCTGAAGGATGCACTGAGAAGTAGATTGGTAAATGATGGTGTATACATATGGCTGAATAATGTGCTGCTACAAAAAGGAACAAAGTTGTGCGCATGCAATGGTGAATTAACCTGTGGGACATTTGATGAGGCAGAATAACCCAGAAAACAAAAGAGCAATTTTTGTATGGTCTCCTTTAGAAATTGCTTATAAGAAAACAGGGGCCTAGATTGTAAGCTCTTATAGCAGCCACATTTAGTCCAGAGTGGTAATTATTAGTTCTGGATTTTGAGAGGCTGTTTTATATATGTATAACCTGGTATTTAGAGATAAAAATGAAGCTGATCAGGTCGGGATCGAGGTAATTCATAACACAGGGGTAAGGAAGACATTGTTTATATTTTGAAACTTCACCTACTCTGAGACCAAGGGAAGAAAGATTTATTTTTTCCAGAGCCTAAATTTTCTGTAGCACATAATGTAACTCAACATGTATGGATAGTTCATTTAAACAATCAAAACACAGGGAGCCCAGAATAAGAATGAGGGCCTTTAATCCTGTATAACTTAATGTAATGCCACCCTAGAATATATTAAGCAGATAGTCAAAAAGTATTGGCAAAGCCCCTTGAGAGATGGCAGAAAAAATATGGAACTACTAAACTTTACCATCAGGGAAACCCCTGATACTGTGCCAAACATTAGGGACACCCAAATCAACCCCTTGATCTTGAGGATTGCTCTTGTGAAGCCTGTGTACATAGAGGAGAAGCTTACCCTACACCTATAGGTATTCCTAAAAGTTACTTCTAGAAGGACCTCTTTTGTTGCTCAGATGTGGTCTCACTCTCTCCAAGTCCAACTTTGCAAATGAAATCATTGACCTTCCCCCTACTTGGGACATGACAACAGGGGTGAAAACCTCCCTAGCAAAGTGGGAGATGACTTAGAGATGAGTCTGGCCCTAGCACCATGGGATCAACAATTCTATCCTGACCAAAAGGGGGAAGAGAAGTGTAAAAAAATAAGGTATCCTTGACTGAGAGAGTTCAAATAGAGTTTTGATGCTACTCTGGAGGTGACTCTCAAGTAAGCTTCAGTTAGACACTGCTACCTATCATTATTTGCCAACCCCCCACCAAAACCATTCCAACCAATCCTAAAGAATACCTAGGGCAATATATAAGATTCTACAGAGGTTCCATGCCCTAGGATAACTTTCCAGAAACCTGTACCCTCCAGATGGGTTCCTGGAACAGATCAGCACTGAAACCTAGAGGGGCCAGCCTCTCCAGAACATCAGCTAGTTCCATCTCCCTAACCCACATTATTGACAGCCCCTTCCAACATGAAAAAGTTAGAATGGGTATAGCCCAAATATCCCTAAAGAGTGGGATAGAAAGATCGAAGGTGATGGTGGAGTTATACAGAGAAGGTAGGGTTTAACAAACGAGTATCATTGCTGAATCATTATCTTGATATTTCTTTTAGTCTCTAGTATCTTAGAGTGGTTAGATGTAAAAATCTAAAAGTGTAGAATTGTAGCCCAGACCAAACTCTGAAATCTGTTCTACAACTAATTATTGCACTATGCTTTGAAATTTATTGCTATTTTGTATATATGTTATTTTTCACAAAAAAGTTTTAAAAAAGTAAAAGTCGATTGTGATGATAAAAAAATATTTATTACCTCTAGCCTCCAATGTTCTGGAGCAGCTGGAAGGAAGACTCTGAAATGATGGTATCGCAGCCCATAACAAACTCTGGAAAGTGTTCTATAACTCCTTGTTGAACAGTGCATTGAAAACTATTACTTTTTCTTTTTTCCTTTCTTGGCTTTGTATATATGTTATACCATACAATTTTTAAAGTTTTAAAATTAATTAATTAAATTTGAGATGTAAAAGAAAAAAAAAGATGCAGTTCTCCTACCTAGGGCTTTTGGCTCAAATGTTATATGTTTTGTGATAAATATTGTGCCACAGATGAAACGGGTAATCAACCAATGGATACGATTTAAGAGGCTCTATCATGTTTTCCAGCCAACAAGTACACCATCTCTCCCCTGACAGGAGCCCAAAAGTCATCCAGTTTGGTCACTTTCTTGGGTACAATCATTAGATACCTTCAAAGTGAAAATGTTAACTCAGTTGGATATAATACATGTGATCATTTCCTGACACATAAGAAGTATTCAATAATGCTTTTTAATGAATGCATTAACCCTCAATCTGTTAGTAGGGAGTCATTTGTCAAATCAACTGTCACTTAGCACAGAGTAGAATCAGAGAGATCAGGACAAGGAGAGATAAATTTGACTGGGAATAGGGAAGACAAAAAGGCCTGCTCCAAACTGCACACTGATTCACAGACACTGGCAGATGGATTACTCTTATTTTTAGTATTGACATTATTAAAGAGAAGAAAAGGATACTGCAGGCATGCTTTAACTACTTCAAAAATGTTGCTTCAGGGCAGCCCCAGGGATAATATTTATTCTTCTGTGCACTCTTCTTTTCAGCCTTGAAGTTCTGGAAAACTACTCTTAGCTGCTGGCTAGGTGTTATGGCAAGAAGCAATCTGAAAGCCCTGCTAGAATTGAAAGAAAACACAAGCACTCAGCACTATATTAAGTTGCTGAGTTTCAGATCTCTACTGAATCACCTCTGATGGTTTTAAGGTTTTGAAAATGCTTCCTTAAGAAGGTAGATGCAATGCGTTATGTGTATCCATCTTTGCCCTTCTTTACACTCAGGGTAGCTGCTTAAGCTTTCATTAAACTCTTTCTCAAACATCTCCTAGGGAAAGTCTATAGTCTGTCTTCAGTTATGAACTCTTCTATAGTTTATAATTCCTCACCCCCAACTGTCTGGACCATCTGCACACTTTTCTCTTGTGAGGAAGGGCATTTGTGCCAAGTCCTTCTCTACCTCTCTCACCTCCCTCCATGGAAAGAACATACAGATATAGCTCTGAGTTGGCAGGCAATTTTAAAGCACTAAAGTTTGCTATAACTCTAGATGGCATGCTCTAAATCTGCTGTATTTTAAGTTATATAAAACCAAAAGAACTACTGATGCCAACCTAACACTAAAGACACAAACTTTGTAGTAGTGGATAGCTTAATCATCTTGGAGAATATTAATGAGTTCTTTCAATCAACTTTTCCAATGGGTCCAGCTCACTAATTTGGGGGATTGTATAGTCATAGGAAATATGCTCTGAGCACTGAAAAATTGTATACTGTCCAGAATTACCATATTTTCTCCCTCTTCTGCCTCAAATCCATTCAACTCTGAGCACGTCAAATACTTGGTTTATTATACATAACATATATATGTGTGTGAATGTATGTTCATAAAGCAATGAACTTGGTGACTTTTTTATGGAAACTGAGCATCTGACCTGGAAAGTTCATTCTTCTCAATGACCACCTAGAGTTACTGGGATATAAAGGAAAGAACCTTCCAACCCAGGGACCCCATTCTTCAGAGATTCTCAATTTTGGTTGCATATTGGACTCATCTGATAAGATCTTTGCAGAAAGGAAGATTCTTGGGTTCCTCCCTGAGATGTAACTGGACAGGACATGGCTTGGACATTTACAGTGTCATCAGGTGTATATAGCCAATGCTGAGAGTCACTGCCACTCAGGGAAGGACCTCTGCCATGTGCCTCACTTCCAAAGGTGGATACCTGCACATACCAGCCTGCCAGTGGCATGTTACAGTACATAGGACAGTTAGGATGTGTACCTACTATGGTCCAGCAGCTGCACTAAGTACATTGCATTGCCTCATTTCATTCTCAAGACAGTCTTATAAAGATGGTATTAAATTGCTTTTTTCTCAGATAGCGAAACTAATATGTTCCTGTCAAGATGACGAACTAGTTAGAACTGTTGGCTGCCACGCATCAGAATAAACTCTGGAGAAACTGTTGAAGCAAGAGGGAGGCATGAATCCAAAAGACCAACAACAGCAACAGTAAAACTGTCAGGAACCCTTGGTAGTTCTGAAGGGTCTTATGAGCTGGCATGTGTCTATGAAAGATGGGAGGGTTGCTGTGTTGCAGGTTGGACCAGGTATACGGAGGCAGCAGTGGGAATAGAGTTGGAGAATTTTCAGTTCTTCTCTTGTCTCCTCACCCTCAACATACATTCTGGAGGATAATCACTATCTACACCATCACCTCAGAAGTTGACAGCCATTGGAGTCCCCTGAGTAACAATGGAAGAGGACAAAGACCCCGTAGGGGGGGTCAAGGTGATGAAATGGGAATCAGTGGCCAGGGATTCCCAGTCTTGTGTTTCTCCTTCCCCAAACTTCCAACATTAGGGAAAGGGACCCTGCACCTTCCAATACTGCATCTTTCTTAGATTTTAAATGAGCATTACTGATCAGAAGAGACTTATAAATCATGCTGCTAGATTTTATTATTTACTGTATTAATAAAAACATACATAAATATAATGATATTTAAAAAATTATTTTGCTAACTTTATTTCAATATGATTAGTTTCCTTTTCTCTCATGCATTTGAAAATGTTACCCTGAGAAGGGTTCCAAAGAATTCCTCAGACTACCAAAGGGAGCCATAGCATAAAAAGGATTAGGAAAACCTGCCTTAATCTCGCTTGGAGAAACATGGATTAGGATTTGGCTTTTGGCGCTTCCATAATGCACATTACTGACTGTCGCAAATGGTGACCTGATACTCAGCATTCATTCATATCTCTTTCTAGTCTCTCTCCCTATTCTGCAGAAAATGGAATGTTACACACCTACATTGCCCAGACTTCCAGGAGAATACTTGCTAGTTCATAGGATATGTGTGTGTGTGTGTGTGTGCGTGTGTGTTCATGCATGTGTGTATAAATCTGTATTATTCCTATAATCTATATCTATATCTTTCTGGCAATATGCATATGTACATGTATATATGCTGACAGATAGAAGGTAGATAAGCAAATAGAGATTCTCCTCCAGAGTGGGCATGCCTTTCTATCCTTCCATCAGCAGTACGTGAGGGTTCTGCATTTTTGCCTCTTGGCCAACACTGGGAAATGTTCTATTTTCCAATTTTTTGCCAATTGAATTGGAGAAATATAGACCATCCAGGTGTCCATTACTGGGAAAATGTAGAGATAAAATATAGGGGAGGCATACAATGGAATAAAATGTAGACTTTTACATACAGCAACACAGATAAAGCTTTAAAACATGGCATTGACTGGAAAAGATGGAAAATGAGATCGACTGGGAATATATATGCAAATCAGAACTCTTATCAAAACAATAACACATGTTTTACAAAAACATATACATGTAAAATACATTAGAAAATTTGCCTGGAGGAAGCATGGGCATTAGGACTAAATAATGGGCACAAATATCAAATTAAAAAAAACACAAGAAAGGAGCTTTACATGGAACTACAATAATAGTGTCCAGTGAACAGAGGAGGGTGGTTAACTCACCCTTCTGTTCCTGCAGGCCCCCTTCACAAAAGACAGACACTCACTCAGAGGGTAAGTAATTTTTCCAAAGTTACAGATAACCAATGATGGAGAAAAATTTCAAAGGCAGATTTTGCTTCTCAAATTATGTCTAGTAAGAGGGCAAAGAAACATGCATGGCACTGTGTGGATTTACATTTATTCTCTCAATTTTTCATTAAAATTACTGAGTGATAAATTAGTATTTCTATTTTCTAGATGAGAACACCGAGGCTCGGAGACATCACATAGCAAGTTATACAGCCAGGAATTCAAGTCAGTCTTGAAAACTTTCTGATGTTGAGGCTCATAATTTCTGACATACATAATGGCCTTTTTGCTATTTACTTTCATTAGCATTTTATAAAAAGTGTGACTTTCCTAGTAGCTACATTGACAATTTAAGTGTCTCTAGATTTATAGAGCTAGCACCATACAAGAGTTCCTTGTAGTCTCTTTCCAAAATGTTTGCTGATAGTAAGATTTCACTGTGTTCCATCCTGTAAACTGTCAACCGTAGCTTGAGAAGCATTTCTTTTTAACTGCTATGGTCTATTCTAACATTTTGTATGGCTATCAACATAAAAGAATTGTCAGCTGCTTTTAGGGAACACGGAGTTAAGAGTCTTATTTAGAGGAATGAATGATTCTGTATCAGTGCTATAAAAATTAGTCTTTTCATTACATGAAAGATCAAACATCAGAAGTGATTTAGGGATCTCAGGTGAATTGTGAAGTTAAAAAAAGCATCATGAAAGAAATTTAGCTGCAGGGACCTGATGGAAGAAATTTGAAACATAATGAGTCATTTTCTGAACAAATTGGTCTGCATACAGTGACACTTTAAGAGGTGATGTAGCTAATTTGTTTGCAGAACACACACACATTACTATTGATGGAAGGCATGAAAGGCTTCTAGGAAGGGACTGAAAGTCACCTGGGAAAAGTTAATGCCATCTCTTCTCTGATTAATGCGAAAGATAGAGGTGATTTTCAAATCTTGAAGGAATAACAACAGTTTCAGTTGTGCCAGAAACAGCTGCCTTTATCTGACTTGATTCTACCATCACCTTACATAGGATCTTCACAGCAATCAATATTACTGCACTTAGGTAAGTAACCAGAATGATGTGATTTTTCTGAGTTAAGTTTGCTTTCTCCTCTCTCATGTCTTCTGACTACCACCTTGCTCAGACTAATTCCTCCAGCAAAGGCTCCTGGGTTTTGCTGTAAACACAGAACAGGTTGAACATTTCCAGTTCTAAAAGGAAGATTACATTTGCAGGTGATATTTTTCCCTTCTTGGAAGAAGAGCATCTTTGAATTAACAGATGGAAAGAGCTGATCAGCCAAACCCAGGGCATCACAGGATCCCACCTAGGCTTCCTCCTGCCTCCCTCAGTGCTGTTCTCAACAACCAGCCCCATATTCAAAGAAAGACCTAGGGAAATGGGAACTAAAAGTGTCGAATTAAGTCCACAAATAGTGTTCACTTATTTTATCCAAGGCACAAGGCAGATTCTTGGATTAATTGCTATAGATATAGTTCTTGTCTTAATTGAAACTGTCTCACAAGAAAGAAACAATACATTAACTTTTAAATGATAATCTTAATAAATGAGTCTGTTTTGTGCCATGTGCTATGCTAAATACTCAAGATTATTGCCTTTAATTCTCACAACAACCTTTTGAAATAGATATTATTCATCTACTTTACAAATAAAGAAATTAAGATTCAGAAACAATAAATCAGTTTCCTAAGATTGCAAAACAAGTAAGTATGAGAGTCTGAATTCAATTCATACACAAATTAAGGTATTTCAGGAGTTCATTTCCTTCTAACATTTAAAACCTGATAACGTGATTCACTTCTAAATCAACTGTTATTCCTTGCAGAAAACTCAAGCATAGGTCTCCAAAGGATCTACTGTGATCATATCTATCTCTAAAGCCTGTTTTATTTCAAGAACAACCAGTAGATTCCGTAGATAGGACTCTCTACTATTCTATCATATATATTTTGGGTAAGTAAAGATTTACAGTGTAGCATTTTCCTTTCTTTTTACCCCATGCAGATATTTCTAAAAGTGTCTTAAAAATAATATTTGAAACCCTAAGACCTTTTGGTAGTTGCATTCAATTATCTCTGAGGTTCTCTTTTATGAACCACCTGAAAAGTGGAGTTGTTAGGATAGCATCTGAAACTCTGCCATAAGTAGATTTTTGTCCTTCATCCCAGAAATTGAAACAAGACTGACCATTTGTAGTATTGCATTGTCTCCTCAGATATTATTTTTTCTTTTTTTTTCTTTTATTTATTTAGTGGTGCAAGGGGTAAGAATCAAACACAGGTCTCCTGCATGGCAGGCAAGTATTCTACCGCTGAACTACCCGTGTGCTATGAAGATATTGTTCCATTTCCTGAGGGAAAATTTATAATCTATAAGATGAAGATATTCACCTAATGTTTAAAACTGATAATATGGTTCCTTAATAAATCAGCTATTATTCATTGCAGAAAACCTCAAACATAGGTTTAATGATGTTCTCCCATGATCACATCTAGCCACTCCAATGAGTAAAGACACAATACTTATTTTGTTAGTGCAGCATGGGCAATATGAACTTGAAAAAGGGTAAGGTACCAGATATTTAAAAACAAAATACCTCCTTGCATCTGCCCTCCAAACACAAGTTTCTTTCCAGGCTTTGAACTTAATCCAGCAGTAGGCAGGCCCACCTACTGTTTTCTCTCTTTGTTGACGTAGGAGATGTGATGCATGCATTGATCAAGAAGGAAACAAACATCCATCAAGGTAAGAGCCTTTGGCTGCAACAAACATCAGCAAACCCAGCCAGCATGCTCCCTATGCTAACGTTCTCTAGCACATTAATTTCAAACCTGCACCCTGTAGATATATTTGGAGCAGTCTCAGGCTACTGTTTTGCAGACAAATAAATCACATTTAATAGGCGCTGTGCAGCATCTAATATAATCCAGGTATATAATCCATATAAATCAACAACGTGGGGCAAATGTTTCTAACACTCTGAACCTTAGGGGGAAAAGTGAAAGAGAGCGAGAGAAACACAGAGAGAGAGAGAGGTGTGTATGTGCGTGTGTGTGCGTACACACACACAATATTTGTGATAGCAGTAAAATTAATATGGTAAGTTAAACAGGACCTAAGCATCATTCAGACATTTAAGGAAAAAATGAAATCATAAATTGGAAAGAAATTTAGAGCTTGTTTTTTCTTGCTTCCTACCCCCAATTCAGGATCCCCTTCTGCAGTATTAAAACTCAAAAGTCAGCCGGGCTGTTTTAACAAACCCGTGATGGCAACGAAACAATATTAAACATTTCATTTTTGGATAAGCCTAATCGTCAGAAATTTCTTTTATATAATAGCCTCAAATCCATCTTTTTTATCTTCTCCCCATTGGCACTAATTAACCACTAAACACATAGAGAGGAATATCTATTCTCTCTCTCAAATAAAAGCATGTCAAAAACAATCACAATTATTACACTAGCAATGTCCCTAATTTTTTTCAAGACTTTCCTCAAGGTGGTTATTTCCAGGAACTCTAATAGCTTTTCTCTGAAACTTTCCACTTATAACATACTTCCTGTTCTCCCCAAATGTAGCTTCTCTTTTTATTCATTGTCATCCAACCTATGTAGCTTTGGATTTAGCTCTGTTGAGACACTCATTTTCCATAGTTAGATGAAGTCAGTTCTGGTGAGGAAATTATTTATTTTTTACCTTTCATTTTGAAAAAGTTTCAAACTTACAAAATAGTTGCACAAATAGTGCAAAGAATCCCCTATGCTTTTCACCCAAATATTCCAAATGTTAATATATTACGTAAACCACAGTATAATTTCCAAAATTTGGATATTAACATTGATAATATGCTATTTCCTGATCTATAGAGCTTTATCTGAATTTCATCAATTGCCCTACTAATGTGTACTTCTGGTCCAGGATATAATCCAGGGTCATCTAAGAGAGGAATCTTAAAGTTCACTGAAAGCTCACACTGAGTAGAGGTAATTTTATGCATCCTCCCTATAATTTTTCCCTTTCCCCTACCCAAAACAAAAAAGAATTTCCTCAGCAGAAGTCTCATTTAAATAAAGCACCACTAGGATAACGGTAATGAGAAATTTGTCTGGAGCAACTGGCAGAGGCAAAGTGGTAACCATGATAAGTGGCTTTTGCATAAGGTAAAATCAAAGGCTATTTCATGGGAATAAAGTCAGTGTTTCCTATTGCTGTTGGAACTGAGTCACAACAAGGCTATGATGCTATTGTGACTGTACAAAGGAACAAGGGGATTTCAAATTAACCCAACACATTAATTAAAGCAATTAAAACTTCTCTTATCTATCATAACTAAAAGGAAAAGAGCAGTCTTCTATCTTAGTATGTGCCTGTCCTTGAGAAGCTCTTGCACCAAACCTACTGAAGGGCCAGTATTATTTGTCACACAAGTAAGTTGAGGCTCAGATATTAATTTAACTCATTGCATGGCCTCTGAAGTGAAATGTAGAATGCTAGTCTCCATGTAGTATGCACAAATTGATGTTCTTACACTCTTCCAAAAACATTTCTAGTTAAAAGATTCACACATATACATGCATGCACAAACACACACACACCCACATGCACACACATGCACATACATTGAATAAGTCAAATGCGTATGGTGGATTAGGTTTCACTACACAAAAGGGGTATAATTAAGAAAAGCTGAAAGCAGAAAATGCTAAGCCAACTAGGGATTTTGTGGAAGAAATTAAAAACAGCTTCTCACTAGCTGAAAGAAAATAGTTGATTTCTGTTGCATATACTATTCTTGATCTTACAGATGGCAGGAATTTAGATACACAGATGCTTATATTCCAATGGGAGGGAGAAAGACATACAAATATGATTATAAGACTTTGTGTTAAATGGAAAATAGAGGTTAGTTCAGGGTGATAGAAGACAGGACTTTGTAAAGGGAGCAGAAACTATTTATTATAGCAGATATTAAGTATGTAGTACGTGGGAAACCATGCCATGACAGTCCTATTAATGAGAGGAAAATTTGACTAAGCACAGTCAATGACAAATATTCATTTTTTTTTCTTTCTTTTTTGCCATGAATGACTCTCTGCTTTTTTTTTTTTTTACCCTCTGTTCTTACAGAAGGCATATCAGATACTAGTGTCTCTTCTTGGGCAAAGATGACATTTCTTCTCACTTTCTCAAGGACACTACTTCAACAATCATCTCTTTCTTGCAGCAGCAGTTTTTCTGGCTTTGTACTCTGCTGCACTAGATCACTCTCATCCATATACAAACAGCCTATGATTTCCCCGTCTCAATAATAACAACAACAATAATAACCTCTAAATAAGGAAATAAGGAAATAACCTTATTTCCTTCATTTACTTCCCTTTTTTGTTGTTTTCCTTATTCACAAACTCCTGAAAAGAATGATCTATACTTGTTTACTTTCCCCAATTCTATTTCTCTTAATTACACCTACAACAGGCTATCAACTATCAAGATCACCAATGTCCTCCATTTTTTTTAAATGTAGTGTTCAATTTTTCAGTTATCATGTTATCTAACCTACATTCCAGTAACTAGAAAATACCTAGCACATTGTAGGTTTTGAAGAATTATTAATTAATTAATTAGTTAAATGGAGCTAACATGTAGTCAAAAAGACTTTTTTTAACTATAAAACATTGGGTGAAATACATTCAGAGTGAAAAGTAAGGATAATATATGCAAAAAAGATCTTTAAAGTGATTAATGCATGAAAGAAAAAATCAATCAACTCTAGACGTGTTGGCATGAAGTCTGAGTCATGCAATAATATTCAATAAAATGGAAAGGAAATAACTTTCACATTAGGAAAAAAATGCATTTAAAGCCCATGAGGGAAAAAATGTAATGCTCAAGTGATTATAAATTTACCTTTGGCAGATTTTGTTATAGGTAAAAGCCTATTTAAGAATCGAAGATTCACAGAGAATGAAATGGGGATAAAGGAGAATTGAAGGGTGAGAAAGGGGATTCCGTGAAATTAGTTAATAACAAGAAAAAGTACAACAACAACAGCAGTAACATAACATCTGCTGAGCCTTGAAATATGTGTCAGGTACTACTTTAATGAGTACTTTGTGATTCCACTCAATCCTCTCAACAACCCTTTGAGGCCATTAGGATCATTTTCCCCAGAAGTTGAAGAAACTTGTCCAAGATCATACAGGTCATATGCTGCCAAAAGATGGATACATAATTCAATCCCAAAGAGTCTGATAACCAGATAGCAGGACTAGGTGATCTGCCAAATGTTCAGAGCATTCCATACAATGCTCCCAAAGAGAGGTCTCCACAAACTTCCTTAGATTATTTCCTATGATGAGATCGGTTCCTCCTTGAGCCAACTGATTGGGTTAGTGTCAACTGAAACAAGCTACCATGACTGAAGTTATTTATTATTCTCAGCTAATTCAGGACCTGGTCTGCAAAAAGGAAGGGATATGTCATTAGCACACACCACCACTATAAAAGATTCTTCTATCAACATACCCAAACACAGTTATTTAGAGAAAAAACAGCTAATGCTTTCAACTTCCACAAATTAATTCATAATTAATATGATAGTAGCAATCCACCAGGTTATAATCATTTAAACCAGTAAAGCAGGGTAATAATAAAGTAATAAATTTTACTTCTTAGAGCAAAGAGACCTTAACATATAGTATATTTATGTGAAAAAATCAGCAGCAGCAGAAGGGAGAAAATGTAAAAACTGGGTTAATCAAAGGGATCCAAGGAAAAGAAATTTTCTTATTTCAAAATTAAATGTTGTTTTTTTTAAAAGATGGAATTGACATTCCTATTCTTTAAAATGTGAATACAGATACATAATGAATAAATTATCTACCGTTAATCACCATCTGTGTTACAGTATATATTGTAGAATTTCTAATTTAAAGGATTTAGCTGAGGGCATGGTAGGTATTGCTGCAAAACTATTATTTTGGAAGTGCTGATATTCTGCAAATAAATAATTATATAATTATCTCTGGAACCACTGCATTTAAGAGTACAGCAATAGGGTGGTGCAATGGTAGCTCAGTAGGCAGAATTCTCACCTGCCATGCCAGAGAGCCAGGTTCGATTCCCAGAGCCTGCCCATGCCAAAAAAAAAAAAAAGTACAGTAATAATAAAAGTCCATGAAGAAAGGAATTTTAGAAGTAAAAATGAAAAATACGCCTCAAAAGTAGGAATAGCTGGTCCAATTTTGGGGCAGGGAAAGGCTAGTTAAATGGAGACTCATTACCATCACAAAGTTCTGAAAGTTTTGTTGTAGGGAAGCTGGAAGCAAGCTGTTACCAAAAAGAGAATTCTATCTGGAAGAATCTATCATAACAGCCCCAGTGAAAGATAATATTTTTGGTCATAAAGAGAATTTGCTTAAGATGTCAGACTAACTTTCCACAAATCCAAAGTCAAAGTGCATGATCTAACACTGGGTCAATGATATGAATCAGAAAATTGGGAGCATCAAAGCCCTCTCTTGCCGAGTCATGTGTTCCTTCCCCACAACCTATGTGTAAGTACAGGTGGTAGTTTTCCAATTACATCTCCTGAGTATGTGTTTATTCAGATAGCATTCAAGGTCATTATTTTTCCATCTTTTTCTGCTGTTGAAATTTGTGCTACCAGATAAATGAACTGATATGTTCGTTGTGTTCTACTGAATAATTACTTGGTGTTAATAAAGTAGCAACATGCTTTCCACCCAGTTTACTGAAGTTCTAAGTTGAAAATGGAATCCAGAAAAGTTTTCTCAGTGTCGTTTCCCATACCCTAGCCCTATATAGAAAAGCCTTTGTTTTAGATTGAAGCAGGAAAAATATTTGTTTCTTCTTTTTTATAATAACTTTATTGGGAAATACCCAATACCATAAAATTCACCCAGAGTAAGTACTTCTAGGATTTGTAAGAAATTTATACAGTTGTTCAACCATCTACACAGTCCAGTTTTACAATAGCCCTATAATCCCCCAAAGTTTCTTCATTCCGACTTTCAGTCAATCCTCATTTCCTTCCTGAGGTCTCAGGAAATCACAGATATGCTTACTTTTTCTATAGATTTGCCTTTTCTAGCTACTGAATATAAATCAAATCATGTAATCTGAGGTCTTTCTTGTTTGCTTCTTTCACTTACATAGTATTTTGAGGCTCATTCATATTGTAGCATTTATCAGTAATTTCTTTTTATTGCTGAAATGTATTCTATTGTATGAATATACTGCATATTGTTTAACCACAGATGGGCATTTAGATGTTCTCAGTGCATATCTATAGTGAATAATACTGCTAAGAACAGTTTGCATTACAGTTGTTTTAGTTTGTTAAACCTGTTGAAATGCAATATACCAGAAACAGAATGGCTTTCAAAAGGGAATTTATTTAGTTGCAAGTTAACAATTCTAAGGCCATGAAAATGTCCAAATTAAGACACCAACAATAGTTACCTTCACTCAAGAAAGCTGATACCATCTGGAACACCTCTGTCAGCTAGGAAGACATGTAGCTGGTGTCTACTGGGGTCTCTCGCTTCTGGACACCTCTCTCAGCTGGGAAGGCACTATAGAAATGCCTGCTTAGCTTTATCTCCTCATTTCATAAGACTTCCCTGGGGGCATTTTCCTTCTGCAGCTCCAAAGACCTCTGCCTATGTGGTCTCTGGGCACTGAAGCTTTTTCCAAAATGGTTCCCTCTTAAGGGCTCCATCCAGTAAGCAACCCCACCTTGAATGCATGAAGACACATCTCCATGGAAACTGCCTAATCAAATATTAGCACCCAGAATTGGGTGGGTCACATCTCCATGGAGACAATCAAAGAGATCCCACCCAGCAATACTGAATGAGGATTAAAGAATGTGGTTTTTCTGGGATATACAACAGTTTCAAAA